>NC_059163.1:28436146-33436146 GCF_019923935.1 Bubalus bubalis
GTTTTCCCAGTGGTCATGTATGGATGTGAGAGTTGGACTGTGAAGAAAGCTGAGCTCCAAAGAATTGATGCTTTTGAACTGTGGTGTTGGAGAAGACTCTTGAGAGTCCCTTGGACTGCAAGGAGATCCAACCAGTCCATTCTAAAGGAGATCAGTCCTGGGTGTTCTTTGAAAAGAATGATGCTAAAGCTGAATCTCCAATACTTTGGCTACCTCATGAGAAGAGTTGACTCATTGGAAAAGACTCTGATGCTGGGAGGGAGGAGGAGAAAGGGATGACAGAGGATGAGATGTCTGGATGGCATCACCGACTCGATGGACATGAGTTTGAGTGAACTCCAAGAGTTGGTGATGGACAGGGAGGCCTGGCGTGCTGCAGTTCATGGGGTTGCAAAGAGCCCATGAACTGCCCTTCTATGTCCCAGGAAAAGAGTCTGATACTTTGTTGCAGGAGGAGAAGGGGACAACAGAGGATGAGATGGCTGGATGGCATCACCGAGTCGATGGACAGTAGTTTGAGTGAACTCCGGGAGTTGGTGATGGACAGGGAGGCCTGCAGTTCAATGGGTCGCAAAGAGTTGGACTCGACTGAGCCACTGAAGTGAACTGAGGTTGGTCACAAGGAGATGGTCTCTGAGAAACCTCATCATGGCCTGGATGGCACAGCCCTCAAAGCTTTCCACCTCCTTTGATTTTTAAATGTCATCTGATCTTTGATTATTCAGGTATTTAGCAGAAAGAACCTTCTGGTTAGAGGATAGTAACATAGTGGTTAGATTAAGGTTACAAGGAGTAGAAATATCAGTTTCTCAGAGAGGAATTATTTATTTATGTTTGTTTGTTTATTATGCACCTGCTGGGCTTTAGCATTGTGCTACATACACTTGCCTTCAAAAACATGGTCCAGCTTTTGTTCCAGAGTTTAAACGTAGGTAGGAAACCAAGTGACACCTCAGCTGATGCCTGACAGAAATTCCAGATAGAGTGTCCTAAGTGGGGCAAGAATTCAGACTAAGTGCTTACCATACAGCTGCCCAAAGTTTCCTTGTGAGGCCAGAAGTCAGCATTCCATTCTTATTAAGCAGAATTCACTCATTCAACAAGTATATATTGAGCATCTACTATGTCCCAGGTAGTATTATAGGAACTTTGGACCAATGAGTGAATAAGACAGACAGCAATCCATGTCCTCATGGAGCTTACATCCTGGAAGGAGTTTGGTTTATCTGCTTTGGTACTGGGTTTGAGTTCCCCACACATGGCTATGTCCCATGATGTTTTGCAGCACTCAAGCAGAATGGTTGAAGCAAGCAGGATGAGTCACCAGAACCCATTCTGAGAAAAGTAAGGAACAAAATAAGGAAACAGAAATTATTTCCTCTTTTAACTTTACATCTTGCCTCAAGCATGTCCTTGAAAATTTCCAGTCCGAAGTAATAATTCATGGACTCAGGACACTCTCCATTTCTATAAAAAGTCCTGCTTGTTGGGAGTACCAGCTGGAAGCTATATGACAGGATCTGTGGGGAGAGTGGAGAATGAGGGGCTCTGCTAAACCTGGAGTCTGGAAAACTGGGTCCATGGTCTCCACCCTGTAATGAATTGAACTGTGTAATGAATTGACCACAGGAAATGGGTTAGTATCTCTGTTACCCGTAACAGATCATTCTGAAAACTCCGAAGTGTTTCACAAACGTGTGAGATCATTGATATACATATTAATGTCTAGATTGACAGATCCTAAAGCCATAGTAGAGGTCACAATAAAGAACAACAGCTTGGCTGCCAATAGAGAGGGAATTAAAATGTCAATTAAGTATATTCCTCAGTGTGCTTCAGGGAGCTGTATTTTTCCTGTGGATTAGTTTGTTTGATTCTCACCCCAGCCTTGAAGCAGAAAATGGCTTTTGTATCTGATCTGATCTGATCTGATCCCAACACAGAAGTAAATTTAGCAGTCAGAGTTTTGGGTGAAGTGGAAAAGAATAGTTTTACTGCTTTGCTGGGCAAATTGGGCCACAGTGGCCTATTGCCCTCACAATTGTGTGTCCCAAACTGGAGGTTAGTGGAGAGTTTCAGAAAGACTGTGATCAGCTCATGGACATTCTTCTGATTGGTTGGTGTTTAGGCAAATGGGAGTCTTCTGATTCCAACCAGTCTAGGGTCTACAGTTGTGGGCAGCATACAGTTCTCCAGCCCGGTGGGGGTTTCAGTATCTGCAAAACAGCTCAAAGATTTATATTCCTTGATGAGGAACCAGAATCTTGCCCCAGGGCTGCACTATTGCTTTTCTTTTTTGGCCACAGCACGAGAGAAGTGTGCTGAACTTTCCCATCTGGGGATTGATCCTACATCCAAGCTGTGGAAGCAGTGGAGTCTTAACCACTGGACCACCAGGAAAGCCCTATTGTTTCTCTTGGCTGTTTCTCCCTTATTTCCACAACCCCTCCCGTCCCTAAATAGCAACTGTTTGAACCTACTCCTTGGAACTCGGGAAAGGTCATAGACGCTGAATGAAGCTTATCTCCTGTAATTTCCTGTAATCAAGAAGTGGGGGACACCTTAAGGCCCATTTTGATCTCTGCATCAGGAAAGCAGATGTGTAGGCACAGTAAGTACAGGGATATTTATAGAAGCTTGTCTTATACCAGGATAGGAAAAACAGAACCATTCACAATGTAACCGTGAACCAGTAAAATATATATCACTAAATCTAAACTTAACCATCCTTGGCTCAACTTCTCAGCCACATCTCAAAAGCAGCTATATCAATAGCATCCAGTATAAGCAGAAGTGTAAAGAAGGAAAGTGGGAGTGAAAAAATAAGCAGCTATAACCAATTTGGTTAAAATACATGACTTCAGCAAATTTTATAAAAATATATGACTCTTGTTAGCCCCCATCACCTAAGCATTGAAAAAAGACTAATCTAAGTGAGGGTCCTAGAACTTCAACTAATTAGCTTTGTAATACATCTGCCTATGGCTGTGATGAATTTCTTATCTATCTGAATGTTATCATTGTTTACAACATGTAAAATGTTCATCCTTATATTTAGGTTAGTAAATATGACCTTAGTAACTAGTAACAGTGATAAATATATGAGGATTCTGTTGTATGGTCAAAATGGTGAGTCAGATCCAAGTCACTGAAGTACTTTTATGAAAAATATTTTCATAAACATTTCATAAACTTACATAAGGGTAGGATTAAAGAGATCTTTTTTTTTCTTGGTTAGGATTTTGAACTGGTCACAAAGGTTTCTTTCTGTCTTTCTGAATGTCCACCCAAACCACTCACATCCATTATATTAAAATTTGCATATTAAATTTTAACTTATCAAATTCACAAACTAACTCTCACTTGGTTTCCTCTTTTGTAATTCCTAATAGCAAAGTTAATGTAGGAGATTTTTTCAGTGGCTGATTTACCCTCAATGTAACAATGCCCTTTTACTCTTTTTCTGGAGGCGCCTATGATAGAAATGTGGAGGGAAAGGGATTTTAAAGGGAGATTCTGAAATCGTTGGGAAATTCCATAACTGTTCTTTGTAGCTATGTCAACAAATGATATTGTCCCAGATCCATGATTCATGTGCCAGGCATGCTGTTGTTGGAATGGAGTCAACAGAAGGAAGTTAGCTTCAGACACAGGAACTCTCAGCTGCTGAGCTAGAATGGCTATGAAAGATTTCTATTTTCATCAGACTTTTCTGGAACCTTCACTCTGTGTGAGGTGGGTGGGGTTCAAATTCAGCTCCCACGGTTAAGAGGAAAGAAACCAGGAAGTCACTTAGGAAGAGGTAAGGTTTTGGCTATAGGAGGGCTCAGAGATAGGAGAGGACAAACCTTGAGATCTTAACTCTTATGGGTGAGGTGGAGATTGAAAGAGTGAGCTCTTAGGAAGTGCCCAAACAGTGGTGCGACCTGGCTTGAATTTCAAAAGTTGCGTTGATTTTGTCATGTAAAAAGGGGAAAGACACTCCAAACAGAGAAAACAGTATGGGCAAAAGGTACAAGGTACAAGAATTTAAAAGACTGAAGCTAAAGATGGGAGGAGAGAGAAATCTAGAGAGGAGACGGGGGAGGTCTGACAGAGTCAAGCAGAGAAAAACTTCCATCAGGTCAAGAATGTGAACTATCCTGAAGACCATGGCAAGTGGTAGACACTGATGATTAAGCCTGAGAAAAGATATGGCCAGATTCATGTTTTTGAAAGGTCTCTTGGTAGAAGCAAGTGAATGGTGAGGGAAAAGGCTTGGGTTAGGCCATTTAGGAGATTTCTATGGAATCTGGGGAAGAGAAAGGAGGACCAGTCTATTATAGTGGAGATAGGAAGAGGGAAGAAATTTACTAAGAAATTATTTGAAAATTTTAAAAGACTAGGTACCATTACATGTTGGAATACTTCAGAGATGCAAGTAGAACTAATGGCCAGACAACTGTGACATAGAAGTCTGATTGATATAAGGAAATGCTGACAACACAAGAGAAGGTGCAATAACCAAGATATAAAGTCATGGCATACACAACACACAAGATTAAAATGAAATATATCAAAACCTTAAAAGCCATAATCTCTGGATAGTGAGATGATAGCTTATTGTTCTCTTTAGTTTTATATTTTTATATACTCAAAGTGAATCATATTTGTAACATAGAACTATGACAAAAGTTAAGGAGAAAATAAGGATGAAAGAAAGTAAGTGAAAAAAGGGAAAAGGATGAAAGGAGAAAGATTTTATGTTAAAGAGATACACTCAGTGGTGTATGGGAAGTAAAAATGGCTCAATAGAAAGATACAGTTATGATTTCTACATGGGCATCTTTCTGTTCAGTTCAGTTCAGTCACTCAGTCGTGTCTGACTCTTTGTGATCCCATGAATCACAACACACCAGGCCTCCCTGTCCATCACCAACTCCCAGAGTTCACTCAGACTCACGTCCATCGAGTCAGTGATGCCATCCAGCCATCTCATCCCCTGTCGTCCCCTTCTCCTCCTGCCCCCAATCCCTCCCAGCATCAGAGTCTTTTCCAATGAGTCAACTCTTCGCATCAGGTGGCCGAAGTACTGGAGTTTCAGCTTCAGCATCATTCCCTCCAAAGAAATCCCAGGGCTGATTTCTTTCAGAATGGACTGGTTGGATCTCCTTGCAGTCCAAGGGACTCTCAGGAGTCTTCTCCAACACCACAGTTCAAAGGCATCAATTCTTTGGCGCTCAGCCTTCTTCACAGTCCAACTCTCACATCCATACATGACCACGGGAAAAACCATAGCCTTGACTAGATGGACTGTTGTTGGCAAAGTAATGTCTCTGCTTTTGAATATGCTATCTAGGTTGGTCATAACTTTCCTTCCAAGGAGTAAGCGTCTTTTAATCTCATGGCTGCAGTCACCATCTGCAGTGATTTTGGAGCCCAGAAAAATAAAGTCTGACACTGTTTCCCCATCTATTTCCCATGAAGTGGTGGGACCAGATGCCATGATCTTCATTTTCTGAATGTTGAGCTTTAAGCCCACTTTTTCACTCTCCTCTTTCACCTTCATCAAGAGGCTTTTTAGTTTCTCTTCACTTTCTGCCATAAAGGTGGTGTCATCTGCTTATCTGAGGTTATTGATATTTCTCCCGGCAATCTTGATTCCAGCTTGTGCTTCTTCCAGCCCAGCATTTCTCATGATGTACTCTGCATATAAGTTAAATAAGCAGGGTGGCAATATAAGCCTTGACGTACTCCTTTTTCTATTTGGAACCAGTCTGTTGATCCATGTCCAGTTCTAACTGTTGCTTCCTGACTTGCATACAGATTTCTCAAGAGACAGGTCAGGTGTTCTGGTATTCCCATCTCTTGAAAAATTTTCCACAGTTTATTGTGATCCACACAGTCAAGGCTTTGGCATAGACAAGAAAGCAGAAATAGATGTTTTTCTGGAACTCGCTTGCTTTTTCCATGATCCAGCAGATGTTGGCAATTTGATCTCTGGTTCCTCTGACTTTTCTAAAACCAGCTTGAACATCAGGAAGTTCACAGTTCACATATTGCTGAAGCCTGGCTTGGAGAATTTTGAGTATTACTTTACTAGCATGTGAGATGAGTGAAATTGTGCAGTAGTTTGAGCATTCTTTGGCATTGCCTTTCTTTGGGATTGGAATGAAAACTGACCTTTTACAGTCCTGTAGCCACTGCTGAGTTTTCCACATTTGCTGGCATATTGAGTGCAGCACTTCCACAGCATCATCTTTCAGGATTTGAAAGAGCTCAACTGGAATCCCATCACTTCCACTAGCTTTGTTTGTAGTGATGCTTTCTAAGGCCCACTTGACTTCACATCCAGGATGTCTGGCTCTAGGTCAGTGATCACACCATTGTGATTATCTTGGTCGTGAAGATCTTTTTTGTACAGTTCTGTGTATTCTTGCCACCTCTTCTTAATATCTTCTGCTTCTGTTAGATCCATACCATTTCTGTCCTTTATCGAGCTCATCTTTGCATGAAATGTTCCCTTGGTAGCTCTAATTTTCTTAAAGAGCTCTTTAGTTTTTCCCATTCTGTTGTTTTCCTCTATTTCTTTGCATTGATTGCTGAGGAAGGCTTTCTTATCTCTTCTTGCTATTCTTTGGAACTCTGCATTCAGATGCTTATATCTTTCCTTTTCTCCTTTGCTTTTCACTTCTCTTCTTTTTGCAGCTATTTGTAAGGCCTCCCCAGACAGCCATTTTGCTTTTTTGCATTTCTTTTCTATGAGGATGGTCTTGATCCCTGTCTCCTGTACAATGTCACGAACCTCATTCCATAGTTCATCAGGCACTCTATCTATCAGATCTAGGCCCTTAAATCTATTTCTCACTTCCACTGTATAATCATAAGGGATTTGATTTAGGTCATACCTGAATGGTCTAGCGGTTTTCCCTACTTTCTTCAATTTAAGTCTGAATTTGGTAATCAGGAGTTCATGATCTGAGCCACAGTCAGCTCCTGGTCTTGTTTTTGTTGGCTGTATAGAGCTTCTCCATCTTTGGCTGCAAAGAATATAATCAATCTGATTTCAGTGTTGACCATCTGGTGATGTCCGTGTATAGAGTCTTCTCTTGTGTTGTTGGAAGAGGGTGTTTGCTATGACCAGTGCATTTTCTTGGCAAAACTCTATTAATAGTCTTTTCCCTGCTTCATTCCATATTCCAAGGCCAAATTTGCCTGTTACTTCAGGTGTTTCTTGACTTCCTACTTTTGCATTCCAGTCCCCTATAATGAAAAGGACATCTTTTTTGGGTGTTAGTTCTAAAAGGTCTTGTAGGTCTTCATAGAACCGTTCAACTTCAGCTTCTTCTGCGTTACTGGTTGGGGCATAGACTTGGATTACTGTGATATTGAATGGTTTGCCTTGGAAAAGAACAGAGATCATTCTGTCGTTTTTGAGATTGCATCCAAGTATTGCATTTCGGACTCTTTTGTTGACCATGATGGCCACTCCATTTCTTCTGAGGGATTCCTGCCCGCAATAGTAGATATAATGCTCATCTTAGTTAAATTCACCCATTCCAGTCCATTTCAGTTCGCTGATTCCTAGAATGTCGACATTCACTCTTGCCATCTCTTGTTTGACTACTTCCAATTTGCCTTGATTCATGGACCTGACATTCCAGGTTCCTATGCAATATTGCTCTTTATAGCATCGGACCTTGCTTCTATCACCAGTCACATCCACAGCTGGGTATTGTTTTTGCTTTGGCTCCATCCCTTCATTCTTTCTGGAGTTATTTCTCCACTGATCTCCAATAGCATACTGGGCACCTAATGACCTGGGAAGTTTCTTTCAGTATCCTATCATTTTGCCTTTTCATACTGTTCATGAGGTTCTCAAGGCAAGAGTACTGAAGTGGTTTGCCATTCCCTTCTCCAGTGGACCACAGTCTGTCAGATCTCTCCACCATGACCCGCCTGTCTTGGGTTGCCCCACGAGCATGGCTTAGTTTCTTTGAGTTAGACAAGGCTGTGGTCCTAGTGTGATTAGATTGACTAGTTTTCTGTGAGTATGGTTTCAGTGTGTCTGCCCTCTGATGCCCTCTTGCAACACCTACCATCTTACTTGGATTTTTCTTACCTTGGGTGTGGGGTATCTCTTCACAGTTGCTCCAGCAAAGTGCAGCTGCTGCTCCTTACCTTGGACGAGGGGTATCTCCTCACTGCTGCCCTTCCTGACCTTCAAAGTGGGATAGCTTCTCTAGGCCCTCCTGTGCCCACGCAGCCACTGCTCCTTGGACGTGGGGTTGGTCCTCCCAGCCTCTGCCCCTGGCCTCGGGCGTGGGGCATGGGGTACCTCCTCCCAGCCACTGCCCCTACCCTCGGATGTGGGATAGCTCCTCCCGACCGTTGCCCCTGACCTCCAACTTAGGTAGCTCTTCTCCGCCGTTCCTGTGCCGTTGCAGCCTGGCACTCTGGGCCGCTGCCCCTGACCTCGGATGTGGGGTAGCTCCTCTTCGGCTGCGCTTAGGCTGCCGCCATGCTTAGGGCACCGGTCGCAGCTGCCGCCATGCTTACTGCGCCAGTCGCAGCCACCGCTGCGCTTAGAAAGAAGTTTCTAGAGGAAATGCATTCAATTTTTCACCATTGAGGATAATGTTTGCTGTGGGTTTGTCATATAGGGTGCCCACTTTCACCATTACTATTCAACATAGTTTTGGAAGTTTTGGCCACAGCAATCAGAGCAGAAAAAGAAATAAAAGGAATCCAAATTGGAAAAGAAGAAGTAAAACTCTCACTATTTGCAGACCACATGATCCTCTACATAGAAAACCCTAAAGACTCCACCAGAAAATTACTAGAACTAATCAATGACTATAGTAAAGTTGCAGGATATAAAATCAACACACAGAAATCCCTTGCATTCCTATACACTAATAATGAGAAAACAGAAAGAGAAGTTAAGGAAACAATTCCATTCACCATTGCAATGGAAAAAATAAAATACTTAGGAATATATCTACCTAAAGAAACTAAAGACCTATATATAGAAAACTATAAAACACTGGTGAAAGAAATCAAAGAGGACACTAATAGATGGAGAAATATACCATGTTCATGGATTGGAAGAATCAATATAGTGAAAATGAGTATACTACCCAAAGCAATTTATAGATTCAATGCAATCCCTATCAAGCTACCACCAGTATTCTTCACAGAACTAGAACAAATAATTTCACAATTTGTATGGAAATACAAAAAACCTCGAATAGCCAAAGCGATCTTGAGAAAGAAGAATGGAACTGGAGGAATCAACCTACCTGACTTCAAGCTCTACTACAAAGCCACAGTTATCAAGACAGTATGGTACTGGCACAAAGACAGAAATATAGATCAATGGAACAAAATAGAAAGCCCAGAGATAAATCCACGCACATATGGACACCTTATCTTTGACAAAGGAGGCAAGAATATACAATGGATTAAAGACAATCTCTTTAACAAGTGGTGCTGGGAAATCTGGTCAACCACTTGTAAAAGAATGAAACTAGAACACTTTCTAACACCATACACAAAAATAAACTCAAAATGGATTAAAGATCTCAGCGTAAGACCAGAAACTATAAAACTCCTAGAGGAGAACATAGGCAAAACACTCTCTGACATACATCACAGCAGGATCCTCTATGACCCACCTCCCAGAATATTGGAAATAAAAGCAAAAATAAACAAATGGGACCTAATTAACCTTAAAAGCTTCTGCACATCAAAGAAAACTATTAGCAAGGTGAAAAGGCAGCCTTCAGAATGGGAGAAGATAATAGCAAATGAAGCAACTGACAAACAACTAATCTCGAGAATATACAAGCAACTCCTACAGCTCAACTCCAGAAAAATAAATGACCCAATCAAAAAATGGGCCAAAGAACTAAATAGACATTTCTCCAAAGAAGACATCCAGATGGCTAACAAACACATGAAAAGATGCTCAACATCACTCATTATCAGAGAAATGCAAATCAAAACCACTATGAGGTACCATTTCACACCAGTCAGAATGGCTGCGATCCAAAAGTCTACAAGTAATAAATGCTGGAGGGTGTGGAGAAAAGGGAACCCTCTTACACTGTTGGTGGGAATGCAAACTAGTACAGCCACTATGGAGAACAGTGTGGAGATTCCTTAAAAAACTGGAAATAGAACTGCCTTATGATCCAGCAATCCCACTGCTGGGCATACACACTGAGGAAACCAGAAGGGAAAGAGACACGTGTACCCCAATGTTCATCGCAGCACTGTTTATAATAGCCAGGACATGGAAGCAACCTAGATGTCCATCAGCAGATGAATGGATAAGAAAGCTATGGTATATATACATAATGGAGTATTACTCAGCCATTAAAAAGAATACATTTGAATCAGTTCTAATGAGGTGGATGAAACTGGAGCCTATTATACAGAGTGAAGTAAGCCAGAAAGAAAAACACCAATACAGTATACTAACGCATATATATGGAATTTAGAAAGATGGTAACAATAACCCTGTGTACGAGACAGCAAAAGAGACACTGATGTATAGAACAGTCTTATGGACTATGTGGGAGAGGGAGAGGGTGGGAAGATTTGGGAGAATGGCATTGAAACATGTAAAATATCATGTATGAAACGGGTTGCCAGTCCAGGTTCAATGCACGCTACTGGATGCTTGGGGCTAGTGCACTGGGACGACCCAGAGGGATAGTATGGGGAGGGAGGAGGGAGGAGGGTTCAGGATGGGGAACACATGTATACCCGTAGCAGATTCATTTTGATATTTGGCAAAACTAATACAATTATGTAAAGTTTAAAAATAAAAAAATTAAAAAAAAATAAACCAATCTTAGGAAGATTGACTTGACTTATTCATGGACTCCAGTGGATTTTCAGACTCTGAACAAATAAAAGTGTGTTACCTATCAAAACAAAAAAAAAGAAAAGAAAAGAAAGAAGTTTCTACAAAGCAAGCATTATAGGCTAAAGGACTATAGTTTCTTTGAGAGGTGATTAGGTCATGAGGGTGGAGCCTTTGCTCCACCAGGATTATAAGCATACCTTGGAGATATGTGGGTTCTGTTCTAGAAAATTCCAATAAAGTGACTATCTCAATAAAACGAGTCACACAATTTTTTTGGTTTCCTATTGCATATAAAAGTTATGTTCCCAATTTGCTATAGTATACTAATCGTGCCACAGCATTATGTCTTAAAAAAATACAATGTACATAACTTATATTAAAAAACACTTTATTGCTAAAAAATGTTAACTGACATCTGAACCTTTGCAGATCCTAAACTTTTGGCTGGTAGAAGGTCTTGCCTCAATCTTGATGGCTGCTGACTGAATAGGGTTGAGGTTGCTGAAGGTTTGGCTCTAGCAATTTCATAAAGTTATCTATGAAGTTTGCAACATCATTTGACTCTTCCTTTCACAAAAAATTTCTCTGCACCATACAATGCTGTTTGACAACATTTTACTCACAGTAGAACTTCTCTTCAAAACTGAAGTCAATCTTTTCAAACCTTGCCACTTCTTTATTAACTGAGTTTACATATATTCTAAATCCTTAGTTGTAATTTCAAGACTCCCCAAAGCATCTTCACTAGGAATAGATTCCTTCTCAAGAAGCCATTTTCTTTGTTCACCATAAGAAGCAAGTCCTCATCCATTAAAATTTTATCATGAGATAGTTGAAATTTAGTCACAACTCCAGGCTGCATTTTAAATTCTAGTTCTTTTGCTATTTCTAACACATCTGCAGTTACTTCCTCCACTGAAGCCTTGAGCCTCCAAGTCACCCATGAAGGTTGGAATCAACTTCTTTCAAACTCCTATTAATGCTGATAGTTTGATCTCTTCCTATGAGTCACGGAAGTTCTTAATGGCATCTAGAATGGTGAATTTTTTCCAGAAGCTTTTCAACTGGCTTTGCCCAAATCTACCAGAAGAATCACTATCTATGAATAAAGATAAAGCCTTATGAAATATATTTCTTATAGAATAAGACTTTAAAGTTGAAATGACTCCTTGATCTATGGGCCACACAACGGATGTTCTGTTAGCAGGCACAAAAAAATAACATTAATTCCATCATACATGTCATCAGATGTCTGAGTGCATTGTTGATGAGCATTAACATTTTGAAAGTATTCTTTTTTTCCTGAGTAATGGATCTCAAGGTGATTTTAACATATTCAGTAAACCGTGTTGTAAACAAATATGCTGTCATCCATACTTTGTTATTCTATTTATAGAGCTCAGGCAGAGTAGATTTAGCATAATTCTTAAGGGCCCTAGGATTTTCAGAATGGTAAATGAGCATTGGCTTAGAGTTATCAGCTAACTTAGAGTCATCAGCTGCATTAGCCATTAGACTCAAGAGTCAGACTGTCCTTTGTTTTCTTTTTTTTCATCTTATTTATTTTTTTATTCTATTTTATATTTTAACTTTACAATATTGTATTGGTTTTGCCATATATCAAAATGAATCCACCACAGGTATACATGTGTTCCCCATCCTGAGCCCTCCTCCTTCCTCCATCCCCATACCATCCCTCTGGGTCGTCCCAGTGCACCAGCCCCAAGCATCCAGTATCGTGCATCGAACTTGGACTGGCAACTCATTTCATATATGATATTATATATGTTTCAATGCCATTCTCCCAAATCGTCCCACCCGCACCCTCTCCCACAGACTCCAAAAGACTGTTCTATACATCAGTGTCTCTTTTGCTGTTTTGTTACCATCTTTCTAAATTCCATATATATGCATTAGTATACTGTATTGGTGTTTTTCTTTCTAGCTTACTTAACTCTGTATAATAGGCTCCAGTTTCATCCACCTCGTTAGAACTGATTCAAATGTATTCTTTTTAATGGCTGAGTAATACTCCATTGTGTATATGTACCATAGCTTTCTTATCCATTCATCTGCTGATGGACATCTAGGTTGCTTCAGACTGTCCTTTGAAACTTTGAAGCCAGGCATTGACTTCTCTCTAGCAGTGATGGTCTTAGATGGCATCTTCTTCCAATAGAATCCTGTCTCATCTACACTGAAAATCTGTGAGGATGGTGTTAGAGTGCATGCATGCATGTTCAGTCGACTCAGTCATGTCCGATTCTTTTCGACCCTATGAACTGTAGCCCACTAGGCTCCTCTGTCCATGGAAATCTCCAGGCAAGAATACTGAAGCGGGTTGCCATACCCTTCTCCAGGGGAATCTTCCTGACCCAGGGATCAAACCCGGGTCTCCTGCACTGCAGGCAGATTCTTAACCACTGAGCCACCAGGGAAGTCTGGTGTTAGTGTAAGTGCCATTTATTTTAGCTAGATCTTCTGGATAAGTTACTGCAGCTTCTACATGAGCACCTGCTGTTTCACTTTGCACTTTTATGTAATGGAGACAGCTGCTTTTATTAAACCTCATGAAACAACCCCTGCTAGCTTCACCTTTCCTCTGCAGCTTCTTCACCTCTCTCAGCCTTTAGAGACTGAGGAGAGTTGGGGCTTTGCTCTGGATAGGCTTCAGCTTAAGGGAATATTGTGGCTAGTTTAATCACCTATCTAGACACTATAACTTTCTCCATATCAGTAATAAGACTGTTTCACTTTCTTATCATTTGTGTGTTCACTGGAGTAGCACTTTTAATTTCCTTCTCTTTTTCTTTGCATTTACAATTTGGCTAAGTGTTTGGCACAAGAAGCTCAGCTTTCAACCTACCTTAGCTTTCAACATGCTTTCTTCCCTGAACTGAACTGAACTCTTCCCTAAATTTAATCATTCCTGGTTTATGATTTAAAGTGAGAGATGAACACTTGGGGGTATTGTAAGGTTATTAATTGACCTAATTTCAATGTTGTTGTGTCTCAGGGAATAGAGAGGCCCAAGGAGAGGGAGAGAGATGGGGGAATAGTGTTTGATGAAGCAATTAGAACACATATATTTATTGATTAAACTCAATTTTATATGGACAGAGTTCATGATGTTCCAAAACAATTACAATAATTAAATCAAAGATCACTGATCACAGATCACCATAGCAAATCAACATGTACACTTTGCTATATTTAAAATGGATAACCAGCAAGGACCTAATGTATAGCACATGGAACTCTGCTCAATGTTATGTGGCAGCCTGGATGGGAAAGGAGCTTGGGGGAGGATGTACACATGTATATGTATGGCTGAGTTCCTTCTGCTGTTCACCTAAAATGATCACAATATTGTTAATTGGCTATACCCCAGTACAAATTAAATTTTTAAAGCAAATGAATAATAATGAAAAAGTTGGAAAATTACCAAAATTACTAAAATATGATACAGAGACGCAAATCAAGAAAATGCTATTGGAAAAATGATGCCAATAGTCTTGCTTGATGTAGGGTTGCCACAAACTTGCAATTTATTAAAAAAAAATGCAATGTCTGCAAATAAGCAAAGCACAGTAAAATGAGGTATGCCTGTAGAGTTCTTACAAAAGAGATCCTAGATAGCTCCATCACCCCTCCTGCCTTAGGAAGACACAGTGAGAAGAAGGCTGCTTACAACCAGGAAATGGGTTCTCACCAGACACCTAATCTGCTGGCTCCTTGATCCTGGAATTCTTTGTCTCCAGAACTCTGAGAAATAAGTGATTCTTGTTTAAGCCACAAGCCTATATGCTATTTTTGCTACAGCAGCCCTAACAGAGAAAGACCTGGACATTAAACAAAATAGTTCTTATACCAAATCAATTAAACTTTAAGCATGTGGAAAATTTGTGGAGACCTACGAGTGTTTGCCTCTCTCAGGGTTAGTTTCAAAGTGCAGGGAGACAGACTGGATTTTGTGTAATTTCCAGTAATGTAGTACCTGATGAGAACCCACGTACCTTTAGTGTTGCAATAATATAAAAAGCCTCAGGAGCACCCCAGCCAACACAAGTCCTCAGAGACAGTCAAACAAATGGTGTCTGGGGCTGCAGAAACCTGCAAAGAGAGGATCCAGGGTAAACAGGACTTCCAAGCTGACCATTGCTCTTTTGCTTTCTTGGCAGTTTCATGCTCTCTGTAGCATCAGGCAAAGGTAGGTACATACTTTTGATTACTAGAGCTTTCTTTTATCTAATTATGATCCTCAGAAAGTAAGGCTTTAAGAACAAACATTTATTTTCAAAACAAAAAAAATTTTATTTAATGTGAACAAGGATGAAAAATGACTTCCAGAGTCCTTGGACAACTTTACCTTTACTAACATTTTCTTTGGCTCTAAAGATTTATGTTTCCTTTTGATTTTAAAATAAATTGAAATATTTTCACAGGCCTCTAAAATTATTGTGGTCCCTAGGCACTGCATCTATTATGCTTCATGCATAAGTCAGCTGTGATTGAATCAGAGTTTGAATTATTTAGGCTCTATCTCTGTTCCTCTAAGGAAGTTGTGATATTTGGATTGGTATAAACATTTGGTTGCTAAAAATAAAATCTTGTTTTATAACACACTTATTTACATGTCTGAATATAAGTTGAATTTTATAGACCAATGTATGGGACTTCCCTATAGCTCAGATGGTAAAGAATCTGCCTGCAATGCAGAAGATCTGGGTTCAGTTCCTGGGTCAGGAAGATCCTCTGCAGAAAGGAATGGCAACCCACTCCAGTATTCTTGCCTGGAGAAGCCCATGGACAGAGCAGCCTGGTGGGCTACAGTGCAGAGCATCGCAAAGAGTTGGACACAACTGAGCGACTAACATTACTACTGTCACTATATATAAATACATATGTACCCAAGCCCAGTTACAATTTGTATTATATTCCTTGGGATCCACAGTTGATAAATATTGTTCATTAACATTGAGCTAGGTAACCCATATGTTTTAATTATCATTCTGTTGATGAAAATTCAGACAATAATCATTTCCTATCTGTTTTGAAGACCCCATGAGGGATCCTAGACCCTTCTGAGAATCTGTTCTACAGCAAGTAACATCTTGTTTTTAACATGTGGTTTCTGCACTTGAATTTTTTCTTTCATCTTTAGTTAGCATTAAATAATTTTTTAAAAACACATCTCTGTGAAATAGACATAAGTTTCTATTCTTTCTAAAGATGGTTTATTTGTTGATGTTATTATAGCTGACCTCTTGGAAATATCACTATGGTTTCACAAAGGATTCTGCAAAATCACGTGGAAAGAAAAGTGTCATATGGAGGTTCAACATTAATTTTAAAAACTATAAATATTAGTCTTCACATAGAAAGTTACTCAAAGCAGTCAGCAAAAACATTTTCAGTTCAGTGCAGCTGCTCAGTCATGTCTGACTCTTTGTGATCCCATGAACTCCAGCACTCCAGGCCTCCCTGAAAGAAAGCAAATGGAAGTCGAAGTAAAAGTGAAGTTGCTCAGTCGTGTCCGACTCTTTGAGACCCCATGGACTGTAGCCTACCAGACTTCTCCATCCATGGGGTTTTCCAGGCAAGAATACTGGAGTGGGTTGCCATTTCCTTCTCCAGGGATCGAACCCAGGTCTCCCGCATTGTAGACAGACATTTTACCCTCTGAGCCACCAATGGAAGTCAAAGGATAGCCAAAAAGTAGTCTTATTTGCAGCAATCTTCTTCTTAAAATTAAGACTTTTGTGTGTGTGTGTGTGATCCTTAACTCATCATGTTAGAGTTTAAAGAGATGCAGCAGAGTTGTTCCTTTTAATGAAACCAGTGCCTTTTCCTTTATTATTTTCACTGCTTCCATTGTGCCAAGTCTGAGTGCACTGCTTCAGTGCCAGTGGATGATAACATGTTCCATTCCTTTCCATTCAAAATGTGTCAAATAATGAAGAATGGTTCAGAATATATTACACTGTAAAAGTTTAGAAATCATGTAATTGCTTTTAAAAGTGCTGAGTTATTTTGCATCTGCCAATGAAGAGTAACAGGGTTCTGGGTGTTCAGTGGTAAACAAAAATAAGAAATATCTTTGTCTTTATGAAACTTAATGTGGTGCAGATGTCTATTTGGTTTTGGCTCATGTTCCCTAGCTTCCAAATCCTAGAGCAGTAATTCCATTTACTTGATATAAACAGATTCCGAATCACCGCCTGGGGAGCTGGCTAACTTTCATCCTTTAAAGTAATTGGAGAAGCAGGACAGAGTTTCTGAAATAATAAGTTTAAATTGGGAATGATTATGGCTTCCCTGGTTACTCAGCAGTAAAGAATCCGCCTGCAATGCAGGAGAATTGCTAAAGACACAGGTTCAATCCTTGAGTTGGGAAGATCCTCTGGAGAAGGAAATGGCAACTCACTCCAGTATTCTTGCCTGGAAGTCCCCATGGACAGAGGAGCCTGGCAGGCTACAGTCCATGGGGTCACAAAGAGTGGGACATGAACGACTGAACAACAGCAGTGATTAAAGCAACTCTTGGTTCATCCTAGTTAACTTTAGCAACCTGCCTCCAGATTACCCAGGAATTCCCTTTATTGTGACTTCTGGGTCCAATGGCCTTTGGCAACATAAGTGAAGTGCTGCCGTGGCTACTGGAAAATTGTGAAGAAATCCTGTTGGGGCCATTTCAGTTAACCACTGAACTCAAAGGACCATGATTTCAATGCCAAAGAATACCTAAAAACAGGTAAATAAAGCATCTCCCCGGAAAAGGCGATGGCACCCCACTCCAGTACTCTTGCTTGGAAAATCCCATGGACAGAGGAACCTGGTAGGCTGCAGTCCATGGGGTCGTGAAGAGTCGGACACGTGAGGGACTTCACTTTCACTTTTCACTTTCATGCATTGGAGAAGGAAATGGCAACCCACTCCAGTGTTCTTGCCTGGAGAATCCCAGGGACAGTGGGGGGCCTTGTGGGCTGCCATCTCTGGGGTCGCACAGAGTCAGATACGACTGAAGCGACTTAGCAGCAGCAGCAGCAAAGCATCTCCCATTTTTTTTTTTTTTTTTAGCTCATTCACAAAAAGACCTCTCCTGAGACTTTAGAAAAAGTGGGTGCAGGCAGCAGTTATACAGATAGTTTTGAGAAGAGTTGGTTTGATTTTTTGCAATTAAAATTTTCATTTATCATGGAACTACTAGGGAAAACTCAGAAAACTCAGCTCCTCAATTACCTGATGGAGTATTACTAACTCCAACCCGCCACCTTTTCTGTTGCTGCTGCTTAAATGATTACTTTTTCATTTGTTTGCCTCTTTAGTGAAAGAAAAAAACAGCAAAAGCAATTTCACTTTTTTAATTACTGAAAATGTAGAGTAAAACAGTAAACTTAATACTATTAATTTCTCAAAAAAAAAAAAAAAAAGGCACAATGAAAAAGTTTCTTTGCTCTTACCTAATTCAATGCTGAGTGCCAAAGAATTGATGCTTTTGAACTGTGGTGTTGGAGAAGACTCTTGAGAGTCCCTTGGACTGCAAGGAGATCCAATCAGTGCATTCTAAAGGAGATCACTCCTGGGTGTTCTTTGGAAGGAATGATGCTAAAGCTGAAACTCCAGTACTTTGGCCACCTCATGTGAAAAGTTGACTCATTGGAAAAGACTCTGATGCTGGGAGGGATTGGGGGCAGGAGGAGAAGGGGATGACAGAGGATGAGATAGCTGGATGGCATCATCAGCTCGATGGACATGAGTTTGAGTGAACTCCGGGAGTTGGTGATGGACAGGGAGGCCTGGTGTGCTGCAATTCATGGGGTCACAAAGAGTCGGACATGACTGAGCGACTGAACTGAACTGAGTTCAATGTTATCAACAGCTGTGAAGGATGAGAAAAATAAATGATAAAAAAGGATAATTTTTCCATTATTTCCAAAAAACTTCTCAGTAGATGTGCTAACTTCAACTAAATAAAATCAGAGTTCTAGCCAGATTGGCACCCATACCACCCTATCCTTACTACTCACTGTATTTAGTCTTTCAGGGCTCGCTGGCCATCAATCCACTACACCAGCAGAACGGAAGACTGGAAATACTGGGAAATTAATAGCCCTGGAAGCAACCTTTAATGACTCACCAGTTCAGTTCAGTTCAGTTGCTCAGTCATGTCGGACTCTTTGTGATCCATGAACTGTAGCACGCCAGGCCTCCCTGTCCATCACCAACTCCCAGAGTCCACCCAAACCCATATCCATTGTGTCAGTGATGCCATCCAACCATCTCATTCTCTGTTGTCCCCTTCACCTCCTGCCCTCAATCTTTCCCAGCATCAGGGTCTTTTCAAGTGAGTCAGCTCTCCACATCAGGTGGCCAAAGTATTGGAGTTTCAGCTTCAACATCAGTCCCTCCAATGAACACCCAGGACTGATCTCCTTTAGGATAGACTGGTTGGATCTCCTTGCAGTCCAAGGGACTCTCAAGAGTCTTCTCCAACACCACAGTTCAAAAGCATCAATTCTTCAGCACTCAGCTTTCTTCACAGTCCAACTCTCACATCCATACATGGCTACTGGAAAAATCATATCCTTGACTAGATGAACCTTTGTTGGCAAAGCAATGTCTCTGCTTTTGAATATGCTATCTAGGTTGGTCATAACTTTCCTTCCAAGGAGAAAGTGTCTTTTCATTCATGGCTGCAATCACCATTTGCAGTGATTTTGGAGCCCAGAAAAATAAAGTCAGCAACTGTTTCCCCATCTATTTGACATGAAGTGATGGGACCAAATTCCATGATCTTAGTTTTCTGAATGTTGAGCTTTAAGCCAACTTTTTAACTCTCCTCTTTCACTTTCATCAAGAGGCTCTTTAGTTCTTCTTCACTTTCTGCCATAAGGGTGGTGTCATCTGCATATCTGAGTTGATATGTAGATTGATATTTCTCCCAGCAATCTTGATTACAGCTTGTGCTTCCTCCAGCCCAGTGTTTCTCATGATATACTCTGCATGTAAGTTAAATGAGCAGGGTGATAATATACAGCCTTGATGTACTCTTTTTCCTATTTGGAACCAGTCTGTTGTTCCATGTCCAGTTCTAACTGTTGCTTCCTGACCTACAAACAGGTTTCTCAAGAGGCAGGTCAGGTGGTGTGGTAATGACTCACCAGATCAGATCAGGTCAGATCAGTCCCTCAGTCGTGTCCGACCCTTTGCGACCCCATGAATCGCAGCATGCCAGGCCTCCCTGTCCATCACCAACTCCTGGAGTTCACTCAGACTCATGTCCATCGAGTCAGTGATGCCATCCAGCCATCTCATCCTCTGTCGTCCCCTTCTCCTCCTGCCCCCAATCCATCCCAGCATCAGAGTCTTTTCCAATGAGTCAACTCTTCGCATGAGGTGGCCAAAGTACTGGAGTTTCAGCTTCAGCATCATTCCTTCCAAAGAAATCCCAGGGCTGATCTCTTTCAGAATGGACTGGTTGGATCTCCTTGCAGTCCAAGAGACTCTCAAGAGTCTTCTCCAACACCACAGTTCAAAAGCATCAATTATTTGGCGCTCAGCCTTCTTAACAGTCCAACTCTCACATCCATACATGACCACAGGAAAAACCATAGCCTTGACCAGACAGACCTTTGTTGGTCATAACTTTCCTTTTAAGGAGTAAGCGTCTTTTAATTTCATGGCTGCAGTCACCATCTGCAGTGATTTTGGAGCCCAGAAAAATAAAGTCTGACACTGTTTCCCCATCTATTTCCCATGAAGTGGTGGGACCGGATGCCATGATCTTCGTTTTCTGAATGTTGAGCTTTAAGCCCACTTTTTCACTCTCCACTTTCACTTTCATCAAGAGGCTTTTGAGTTCCTCTTCACTTTCTGCCATCAGGGTGGTGTCATCTGCATATCTGAGGTTATTGATATTTCTCCCGGCAATCTTGATTCCAGCTTGTGTTTCTTCCAGTCCAGCGTTTCTCATCATGTACTCTGCATATAAGTTAAATAAACAGGGTGACAGTATACAGCCTTGACGAACTCCTTTTCCTATTTGGAACCAGTCTGTTGTTCCATGTCAAGTTCTAACTGTTGCTCCTGACCTGCATACAAATTTCTCAAGAGGCAGATCAGGTGGTCTGGTATTCCCATCTCTTGAAGAATTTTCCACAGTTTATTGTGATCCACACAGTCAAAGGCTTTGGCATAGTCAAGAAAGCAGAAATAGATGTTTTTCTGGAACTCTCTTGCTTTTTCAATGATCCAGAAGATGTTGGCAATTTGATCTCTGGTTCCTCTGCCTTTTCTAAAACCAGCTTGAACATCAGGAAGTTCACAGTTCACATATTGCTGAAGCCTGGCTTGGAGAATTTTGAGCATTACTTTACTAGCGTGTGAGATGAGTGCAATTGTGAGGTAGTTTGAGCATTCTTTGGCATTGTCTTTCTTTGGGATTGGAATGAAAACTGACCTTTTCCAGTTCTGTGGCCACTGCTGAGTTTCCCAAATTTGCTGGCATATTGACTCACCAGAGTAGCATGTAAATAGCTCAACTCCCTTGCCCCTCAGGTGGATAACTCCAAAGCATGTTTTACATGGTTTCCAGGAAAGCTCTGGGCTTCCCAGGTGGCTCAGTGGAAAAGAATCTGCCTGCCAGTGCAGGAGACTCAGGTTCAATTTCTTGGTTGAGAAGATCCCCTTGAGGAGGGCATGGCAACCTACTTCTTGCCCAGAAAATCCCTTGGACAGAAGAGTCTGGTGGGCTGCAGTTCATGGGGTCGCAAAGAGTTGGACTGAAGTGATTTAGCACACACACAGGTAGTGAAGCTCCAATTAACCCATAACTATAAATTACACCTCATTGATTACCTTTTTTTAAATTCACTATTGTCTCCACTTCACCCACTTTGTTCCCTGGAATCACTTCCAAAATAAACTACTGAAACTTGAATTCACAACTGAGTGATAGCTTTTGGGACAACCAGTCCGAGACAGTAGCTTTGGATACTATGCAAGGCTGGAAACTAACCATTGTGTTCAGTTTCTTCTCAATTTCTAAAGTGGGTAAAATTATGCCATTTCCTATCACCAAGAGAATTTAAGGACATGTCAAATCCCTATAACTTTTAAAATAGTCAAATAAAATAATATTTTCAAATGTAATCTAGTTCAAATATAATAAAACATATGTACATAGATAGATTAACTAAATGTTAACACAAGTATAAGGTAAAAATATTAAGAGAATAATATAATGGCCTGTGCGTGCTAAGTCACTTCAGTCATGTCTGACTCTGTGAGACCCCGTGGACTATAGCCTGCCAGGCTCCTCTCTCCATGAGATTCTCCAGACAAGAACACTGGAATGCATTGCCATTGCCTTCCCCAGAGGATATTTCCAATGCAGGGATTGAACTCTGGCATTTGATGTTGCCACTCTCATCTTTTCTGCTGGCAGCACCCTGCTTATATTGCTTTCATGTTTACTCATTATTCTTGAACCATGAGACTTGTGTTAGAGCAAAATTGCTATAATTTCATTATATTGAACAACAAAATAGCAAGGATTTACCTGACATTATATTCAGTGTCATTGTTTATTGGTCAGAATGATTTACTTTGTACCATAGGTTGTCATTGTACAGGAGACTGGGATCAAGACCTTCCCCAAGAAAAAGAAATGCAAAAAAGCAAAATAGGTGCCTGAGGAGGCCTTACAAATAGCTGTGAGAAGAAGAGAAGTGAAAAGCAAAGGAGAAAAGGAAAGATATACCCATTTGAAGGCAGAGTTCCAAAGAATAGCAAGGAGAGATAAGAAAGCCTTCCGCAGTGATCAATGCAAAGAAATAGAGGAAAACAATAGAATGGGAAAGACTAGAGATCTCTTCAAGAAAATTAGAGATACCAAGGGAACATTTCATGCAAAGATGGGCCCAATAAAGGACAGAAATGGTATGGACCTAACAGAAGCAGAAGATATTAAGAAGAGGTGGCTCAGTGGCAAAGAATCTGCCTGTCAGTGCCGGAGACTCAGATTCAATTCCTTGGTTGAGAAGATCCCCCTGAGGAGGGCATGGCAACCCACTTCTTGCCTGGAAAATAGACAAACTATATAAAAAAGATCTTCATGACCCAGACAAACTGTATAAAAAAGATCTTCATGACCCAGATAAGCACAATGGTGTGATCACTCATCTAGAGCCAGACATCCTGGAATGTGAAGTCAAGTGGGCCTTAGGAAGCATCACTACGAACAAAGCTAGTGGAGGTGATGGAATTCCAGTTGAGCTATTTCAAATCCTAAAAGATGATGCTGTGAAAGTGCTGGACTCAATACGCCAGCAAATTTGAAAAATTAAGCAGTGGCCACAGGACTGGAAAAGGTCAGTTTTCATTCCAATCCCAAAGCAATGCCAAAGAATGCTTAAACTACCACACAATTGCACTCATCTCATACTCTGGTAAAGTAATGCTCAGAATTCTCCAAGCCAGGCTTCAGCAATACCACAAACCATTAACCGTGAACTTCCAGATGCTCAAGCTGGATTTAGAAAAGGCAGAGGAACCAGAGATCAAATTGCCAACATCTGCTGGATCATCGAAAAAGCAAGAGAGTTCCAGAAAAACATCTATTTCTGCTTTCTTGACTATGCCAAAGCCTTTGACTGTGTGGATCACAATAAACTGTGGAAAATTCTGAAAGAGATGGGAATACTAGACCACCTGACCTGCCTCTTGAGAAACTTGTATGCAGGTCAGGAAGCAACAGTTAGAACTTGACATGGAACAACAGACTGGTTCCAAATCGGGAAAGGAGTACTTCAAAGGAATACTTCAAGGCTGTATATTGTCACCCTGATTATTTAACTTATATGTAGAGTGCATCATGAGAAATGCTGGACTGGAGGAAGCACAAATTAGAATTGAGATTGCCTGGAGAAATATTGATGACTTCAGATATGCGGATGACACCACTCTTATGGCAGAAAGTGAAGAACAACTAAAGAGCCTCTTGATGAAAGTTAAACATGTGACTTCTGCTAACAACCGGGCTTCAAACAAATGGCTTCTTCTTCCTTAGGTCCAGTTTCTCTTAATTTTGAATCTACAGTGCATCCAAAGCTAGCCATACTGTCCAATTGGAGTGATTATTAGCATTAGGAGAGGGTCTGATTATTATCCATTTTCTCCCAGATAAAAGACTGTCTTGACAAGTGAGTTGGCAGTAGACAATAAGAGGAATATCTATTTTAATAATTGCTTTCAGAAGCCAAAATGCTTTTCTTCATAAACGCTTTCCATATCCTGACGAGAAATGAACTTTTTTCAAGGGTTATAAGAGTGAATAAAGCCATACTGTGAGGAAATAAGGCACGCAACTATGGTCTTGAAACATAAATCTATAGACTTCTGTTTCCATCAAATGGAATAGGTAGCTAGATTGACTCCTAAAGATAATTTTCAAAGCTGTATTAAATATTATTTTAAACCACCTTTGAATCTGTCAATAAACTGCTAAAAACATAAGGCAAACAAGCAAGAGAATGAGTAGAAGAAATTGGAATGCTCTTTGTGTGTTATGTACTTTTGTCTAATTATCATTGTTCTATATCTTGTCTGCATATGTGCAATCCTCATAATAACTCAAAATAGGAAGTGTCATTTTAAAATTTCACAGGTGAGGAAACCAAGGCACAGAGAAGTTAAATGATATGCTTGTGGTTACATATCTAGGAGGCTCAAGGCTGGATAAAAATTTAGGTATTCTTATATGTCTACAGACTTACAGGCACATAAGAGTTGATGAGAGTAGTCTGGTGAAATAGTTAGGAGAAAGATTGAAAACTCTGAATAAAGGTGGAGCAGATTGAAAATTATTCCTATTAAGACCTAGTGAAGTCAGAGACAATTTAAGTGCATCTGAAATGTGGAACATGAATTTAAAACATGATAAAAATTTCATTTTTCCACAATGAGTTTTCAGCTTATTCAATTAATTAAAGCAAGAAGAAAAAGACCATCTATTACAAAATGTGGGAGAATAAATTTAAGTGAGAAGATGCTAATGCTTTCTGCCTAACAGAAATGCAAATTAGACCACAATTGGGTACTAAGAAACAATATATCAAACAACTCTGAGCATTAGTATCTGGAAAAAGGTGAACACATACATTGCCCAAAGAGAAATGTAAATTCATATAACCACTTTGCAGATGATTAAGTAGCTTTCTAAATTACTTTCTACCAGCAACAGATCATCTGGATACATAGACAAGATATATTTGACAGAGAATGAGGAGGGGTCCTGGGCTTCATGGGAACTGTCTAAGGTGGTAAGAAGTTGACATCTATGAATGCTTACTTTCAAAGTACTTTTAAAAAGATTGTATTATCCTGAATCTAGAAGCTAGAATTTGCAACTGTGTGATAATGTACATGTTATAACTTTTGAGGTCCCCAAAACAAGGTGTATTATTGACAAGATAAAATTCCTTGAATAGTCTATAGAATTAAAGAAAGAGATCTGGTGACTCTGGTCATACAGATCTAAAATTTATATTTGGCAAAACTAATACAGTTATGTAAAGTCTAAAAATAAAATAAAATTAAAAAAAAAGAAAAAAAATAAATAAATGGAAGAGATAAAAAAAATAATAAAATTTATAGTAGAAGAAGGTACATTGACAAGACTATTTTTACTCTCTTTAAAGTACAGGTATATTAGTGCCATAGCATGCTAATGAAAACTATCTCAATAGAAGGGAGAGATGGGGGAAAAATAGAGCATACTCCTTTTCTCTCCTGGCTGTCATAGAAAACCTCATGATTTGGATCTAAAAAGCTTTTATTTAGGAGAAGCTCAAGTAATCAGCAAATAGAAGGATATACTAGAGGGGAAGATTTGTGCTGGGGTTTAGGTATACTCTGTAGATGAAAAGTATAATGGATATATGAAAGGGAAGCAAGTAATGGTGATGTTGAGTAACTGAAGTCTATTAAACAATTTTGGATAATTATTTTTGGTAGAGACCAATGGTCTAAGAACCTCTATTAAAGAAAAGTTGACCAACACAATTACTTTGAAATCTCATCATATATACATTTCGAGTTATCATAGTAAAGAAGAGTCCCAGGAAAAACTTGACTGACAGTGGATTTCTGTACTTTTATTGGTCAACAAAGGTTGGTTGTTAAGTATTTGTTTGCCAAACCCTGTTATGAACTGTTTAGCTTGTTGTGAAGCCCTGGTTTCATAGTGAGATTGTGAGATGGTAAGACTAGGTACCAAAACCTATTGAAAGGAAGAAAAAACCCACATTTTCCTCTTCAAAAAGATTTTCTTTCTTTTTTTAAAATATAAATTTGTTTATTTTAATTGGAGGCTAATTACTTTACAATATTGTATTGGTTTTGCCATACATCAACATGAATCCACCATGGGTGTACATGTGCTCCCCATCCTGAACCCCACTCCCACCTCCCTCCCCGTACCATCCCTCTGGGTCATCCCAGTGCACCAGCCCCAAGAATCCAGTATCCTGCATCGAACCTGGACTGGCAATTCGTTTCATATATGATATTATACATGTTTCAATGCCATTCTCCCAAATCATCCCACCCTCTTCTTCTCCCACAGAGTCCAAAAGACTGTTCTATACATCTGTGTCTCCTTTGCTGTCTTGCATACAGGGTTATCATTACCATCTTTCTAAATTCCATATATATGCATTAGTATACTGTATTGGTGTTTTTCTTTCAGGCTTACTTCACTCTGTATAATAGGCTCCAGTTTCATCCACCTCATTAGAACTGATTCAAATGTATTTTTAATGAACTTTAATAGATGCTTCTGGGCTGATCTGAGGACTCCCAATAGGGTTTAGTACCTAAGAAGATGATCTGTGTTGAAACTCACCCGGAAGAGCTAATGTAACTCTGGCAATGGGTGGTAGCAGAAGAAGCAGGTACCTCTCTTTTCAGATGCAGCACCAGAAACAAACACTTTCATTAGAGCAATCATTGTTTTAGGAGTTCAGGGGATCAGTGATGCAATCTGTGGTGTTCCTATCCAGTGAGGAATAGTTATGTGGCCTTTGCCAGCTTCATTCTATTGTGAAATTCAGTTGACATTTTTTCCCAGCTATGAGTCCTCTGGGCCAGACTTTCTGGCACCTGAGGAAATTCTTTGAGATAACCAATTTCCATCTCTCTTTGCAACTTTAATGAAGCATACTTTTCCTACAAAAACTGTACATATTTAAAATGAACAACTTTATGGTCTTTGGTATACATATATGGTTATAAAATCCTCACCAGATTGTTCCATCATCAAAAACATTCATCTTAGTAATTAAACCCTCAAAAGTTTCCTCATTCCTCATATGTCCCTCTAACCCTACCTCTCAAGTTCTGAGGAAAACACTAGTCTGCTCAGAGACTCCTAAGGAGAGTGGTCCTATGGATTAAGGTGAAGCTGCAAGATCTAGCTCATAAGTCATGCTGTATCACTTGTGTCACATCCTATTTGTCAAGGAAATCACTGATGTCAACTCAGATTCAGAGGAGGGTATTAGATTCTGCCTCTCAATGGAAGAAGTAGCAAAAACATTCTTAGCCACCTTTAAATTACTGCAACAGGACTGAAAACCACTACAAGAGGCTAACCTATCGTAGTGTTACCAAAGCACATTGGTACTTTGGTACAGTCACCAAAGTACAAAGTTTTGATGTGACATCAACTTTGAGTAAACTCTAAAATCCCAAATAGGATGCTCAGGACTGAAAACTTTGAGTCAAAAACTTTGTTAGATACCTGCAACGTTGTTTTGGCCTCTCAATAAAAATAATTACCTTTCACTGTCTTCTTAAAACTTCCCAGAAGAAAGTCTTCCAATTTTTATCCACTTCTTATGCAGGCTAGAGAAAGGAAAAACATAATCTTCAAGGTGCATGGAAAACATTCACAGACCCCATTTTAAAGAGATGTGATCATTGCAGATACTCTACATTATGTGGTTTCTGCCATCTTTCAGTCTCACAATTTCATATTGCAAACCTGTTTAGGATATTACCAAGAAAGAAGAACTACACTTCAAAACATCCTGAAAAGATTTAGATCATTAGAGAAAGTGTGATCATGGATTGACTTTTCAGGAAGCAGATATTTATGAAAAAGTTCTCGATGTCTATTGAACAACAAAGTGCGTGTAGTTAACACTACTGCACTGTACACTCAAGCGTGGTTGAGGGAGTGAAACTGATGTCATGTGCTTTTTATCACAATTTAAAAAAAACAGATAGCAAATTCCAAGATGATTTTGGAGTCTAAGGCATACATTAAGGAGTCTAAGACATACATCAAAACCTAAGAAAAAAGGGGGAAGGAGCAGAATTGGACAGAAGAAAACAGTTGAATTGTTCTGCAAGCCCTACATAGACTTGTGCTGCTGCTGCTAAGTCGCTTCAGTCGTGTCCGACTCTGTGCGACCCCATAGACGGCAGCCCACCAGGCTCCCCCATCCCTGGGATTCTCCAGGCAAGAACACTGGAGTGGGTTGCCATTTCCTTCTCCAATGAAGAAAAGTGAAAAGTGAAAGTGAAGTCGCTTAGTCGTGTCTGACTCTTAGCGATCCCACGGACTGCAGCCCACCAGGCTCCTCCGTGCGTGGGATTTTCCAAGCAAGAGTACTGGAGTGGGGTGCCATCGCCTTCTCCGACATAGACTTGGCCCAGAGCAAATAATGTCACCCCACCTGGAGCAAAATAATGTCATCCCACCCCAGAGCATATAATGTCACCCTACCTAGAGATGAGATGACCCACCTTTTGTACTCTCACTGAGCCACTGAATGCAGGCTGACCCAGGAAGGCCATGATCTTGGTCAAAGCAGCTCCCTGCCCCCAGACAGCAAAGTTCTTCCATGAAGTGGGGATCGGGTTATGGAACCCCATGTCTATGCCAACAATGGAGATAGGAAATTCAAACAACATAGGGAGAAAGTAGTGTTTCTTTTTATCACAATTAAAAAAAGCAGGAGGCAAATTCCAAGATGAAACAACATAGGGAGAAAGTAGTGTTTCTACTTTTGAGGATGTTGTCTGTGATCCCTGAAGGAAAAATATAGGATGCATAATTCAGTGAAAATTCCAGCACACTGTAAATAGAATTCAAGAGTATTTAGCACTAATTTTAGCTTGAAAAATATGTGCTCCTTAGTTTCACACACACACATACACACACACAAATTATCTTTTAACATGACTGAAAGATCAAAAATAGATTATAGGGGAATAAGTACCAGGCATGTCATTATTTATGCTTTGTAATTTCTATACTGTTGAGTTTGTTCATAATATTATCAGTTTTTTGGTTTTCTTCCAGGATTATTGCCTTTTTATGTTATTTTGTGCATTTATAAATACAGAGTCTCTAATCCAAAATATCCTAATAACATACAATTTGAAGCTTTAAAATGTTCCTAAACGGTGATTTACTTCATATCATTTTTCACTTTCACATAGAACAGCTTTTTTTTTCATATCTTCAGCCAGAATATTTTGAGGCTTCTTAAGACCTCACTTGCTCTCTGCAGGAACTTAGACAAATTATTTATTCCTTCTAAACCTTGGCTGCCTCATTTGTAAAGTGGCTATATGATGGCATTTACTTCACAGGATTCTTGTGAGCATAAAATGATTTACTATGTTAATATATATATGTTTGTGGCAGTGGCTGGGACATAAAAACAAGTCAACTTAGTCTAACACTGGTAATCATTCTTTCATTAGTAAAAATCAGCCATTACCATATGGAACACCTTTGCAAAATATATTTGTTGAAAGGTAACAATTTAGTAACTGAAATAAAATTTCTGACCCTAGGGGTCAGCCTCCAGGACTTTTCTAAATCCGTCACAAGGTGGCCCCAAATCCATATCCCTTCAGGGCTCTGTAGTCATAGAAAATGAATCAAACAGTAAGAATTTACTACAGCAAAAATTTATGATAATAATAATAATTGAAAGTGTAGGTGGTTTCCTTAATAATCAATTGCCCACTGGTTGGAAGAAGATAGAAAAGCAAGCCTCATATGTTTGAAATGGTCAAGAAGGCTGTTAAATGTGTCTATATATTTTTCTTCAAGGCTAGTCTCAATAAAAGTGGTTAATGAATTATACTTGACATTGAACACTTCAAATAGTGCATGGCCTAGCCTGCTTGGATGAGAAAATCTCTAATCTTTACTTTTTTCCTCTTCTATAAGTTGGTTAGTTAGCAATTGTTTATTTTTTGGTTTTTATCAAAAATACTTGCAAAGCCATTTCAGAACCCTTTCCTCTTTATTTTCTTCTACCTGAAACAGAGAGAAAAGCTATAAATTATAAATAATGTAAGATCCTGTCAGGAAAAGCACAGATTAAAGGTTTTATAAGATCATGACTAATTCATTATTTCTTTCTCTTATTTCCTTAAGGTCTTAAGATGGAGCCTCAAAGACTTCCTCAAGACAGTGAAAAATGCTTTCCAGGCTAGACAATGTAATTCTAGGAGAAATGCTTGGCAATTGATTGCAACTGGTAGATATTTGAATAAATTGTAAAATAATTAATACAGTGACCATTTAAGAACGACTTTGGGCTCCCATGGTGGCTCAGACAGTAAAGCGTCTGCCTGCAATGAGGGAGACCTAGGCTTGATCCCTGGAGAAGGAAATGGCAACCCACTCCAGTACTCTTGCCTGGAAAATTCCATGTATGGAGGAGCCTGGTAGGTTACAGTCCATGGGATCACAGAGAGTCAGACATGACTAAGCAACTTCACTGATTCACTGGTTACTGTGGTATAGAGGTTAAAAATATCCATCACCCTCAAAAGTTATAGATAAGAGTCAGAAGTTTGGTATTCCAGTTTAATTCAATAGTGGCATAGCTTGAATAAGTCACTTCAAGATAATCAAACTTTCTTCATAGAGGTTTTTATGAGATTTGAAGTAGGTCACATGTGCTTGTAAAGTGCTGAACATTTTGCCTAGAATATGAAAGAAAAAGTGAAAATGTTTAGTCAGTCAATCATGTCCAACTCTTTGTGATCCCATGAACTGTGGCCCACCTGGCTCCTCTGTCCATGGAATTCTCCAGGCAAGAATACTGGAATGGGTTGCCATTTCCTTCTTCAGGGGATCTTCCTGACCCAGGGATTGAAACCGGGTCTCCTGCACTGCAGGCAGATTCTCTACTGTCTGAGCCACCAGGAAAGCTCTGCCTGGAACATGGTTAGGACATAATAGTACATCACTGCTTTCACTCGTGATACCATGGGATAATGTAAAGAATTAATTTAATCTTCAATGGAAAGATCCAAACACATCTCCGATGGTATTTCTCAACTGATTCTGAATTCAGCTTCAAAACCCAGCTCTAAATGGTGCGCCATCTTCCATGTTTCTTGGTTTGGTTTTGCAGAGCAAGAAGGGGCCAGCAGTGTAGATAGCCCAGCATTGCTAGGGATTGTGCAGCCCGGAATTTAGCAAAGTGGTCTGAGTATACACTTTAGATAAAAATATAGAAAACTATATTTTCTTGAGTGAGCTTATAGACTTTTCAGAATAATCGAGAAAGACTTGATGTGCATGCTCTACTACATATTTGATTTTTGTCTCAGGAAAATAAGCAGAAATAAGATTAAACTGTTGAACTTACTAATCTACAGAAGTTTTTTTCCTTTATCCTGTAAGAAAGTAATTTAGACAGTCTAGTTGTAGTGTAGATAAATAACAATTAATAATTAAATGTGACTCACCGTATGCCCAGGATTTCCAACTAAATGTTTTATGTGAATTGTTAAAATTATATTCTTAATTGCTTTATGGCTAGTGCTTGCAGGCAGTCATCAAGACAAAGACATTAAACAGCATTTGCAATACTATCTGGAGGACACATGTTTCATAGTCTCTCTACACTTTAGAGAAAGCTGTTCTGTTAAAACATGGTCACTTTCATCAAAAATGTACTTGTACACCTAAAGCATTTCAAGATGAACTCAAATGCAATATTCATACATAATCTTTTGAAACTTACCAAAACTAAAGTGTACCTTCAAAGACCAATTTTAAAATTGGAACAAAGATTAGCATAAATGGTTATATATGTTGCACACATATACCAGGCATTCTGTTGCATATTTCATCTAATTGAAATGATAATTTTATAAGTATTATTCTGATTTAACATATAAGGTAACCAAGAGCTTGATATACTAGATCAGTAGTTTCCAAAATGTTGACTATATGCTATTTTATTATGCAACAATTGATAAATTAAAAGAAATATTTACAAAAGATGAAAAATATAAAGCATTTGGAAAGCATAACAAAAACACTCATGAATGCACACTGTGAGCAGCAAAACTAGAACCTTGTCACTAATATTAAATCTATGTGCTTCTTCACTGATCTGTCCCTCTGTTTCCCATCAAAGTCAATTATAATCCTAAACTTTGATTCATTCTTACAGCTAAAAGAGTAACTACTTTCTGAAACTAGTCTAGACATTAATTTATTTATAGATTCTTTTGGTTTGCATAAAACTGCAGCAATGTTCAGGCAGTTATAAGTTTATTGTAAACATGGTAACCATAATTTTCAAATTTTGTACTTTCTACTTAGGATTCATCTGTTGGTTTTGTGGTTTCAATTTAGTACTTACACATGCTTTCTGGACAATCACTTACTTTACAATGATTTGATCAGAAAACTCAATTTACCATTGTCCTTTAAAATAGCTTTCTTAAAATTGTTCAAAATTTGAGGCTGAACAAGAGTAGCATCAAATGCACATTTTCATAATTTCTTTTACTTGTTTATTATGTTGTCAAAGGGAATGTTGAGAACGAGGTAAACCAAAATAACTATTTTCTGTTGTTTATGTGCCAGAACCATCAGATTACAGAAATAGCTCAGCTTTTTCTTTGGTTACTCTCATAGTGTACCTTCTATTTGCCAGGCATTGGCTACAGGTAAGCATTTAATATTTCTGTCTGAATTGTTAATAATATTGATAAGATGGACCTTCCTTCCTTCCTCTGATCAAATATTTATTAAGAATCTACCAAGTGGTGAAAGCTATACTGAAATCTGGAGATTCAAATATGAAAGGATATGATCCAGGATGGAAGAAACTACACAATACTAAGAAGATATGAATATGTTTATTTTTAAATTCATTTAATAAATCCTTTACAAAAACCAATGGAATCTGGAATATAATGGAGTCCTAAAGAAATGTATTCAGGCACTATGGGTGTCTGGAATTCTGGATTGTGACCTTTGGGGATAGGCAGCTGCTGCTTTGAGCAAGTGTCAGCGGAAGGGAGGATGGTGGACACCTCCTCTGTCCCATGTCATCACCAGCAATACTCACACACTGAATTATAAGGGGGTAGTTGCAGAGCACTTTATGAAGGCTTGAGAGCAACCAAAGGGAAAGTATGAGGTAAGCCTGAAATAGCCTCTCAAACTAGATAGTAAGGAGATGTTCAGAAGCTGAGAGGCATATGTCACAAGAATCATTTCTTCATGTACTGTATGATAATTATAAAGGATCAATATTTTAGGATTTGAATCCTAATATTTTTAATATATGGTAATTAAATATGGAGAGGGGGATGTGTTCAAACATTCATGTGTGTGTTTGAGTACATAGTAATATACAGAGTTTTTCTTTTTTACAGCTTTTTAAATTAACCTTTTTCTCTCATTTTCTAGGCGGGGACCAGACTCTACTGGGAAAACTGGGATGAGCTGATGGGAGGAATTTTGTCATCTTTGTGCTAACCTAGACACATCACTGTGAGTTCATCAGGGAAAATTGCAAAGTCATGATTGTTAAGCAGTTTTTCTTTTTGGTACCATCCCACCTTCATTCCCAAGCTTCTTTGCTTCTCCCTTGTTCTTGCATCTTGGCACCTACAGCTTTATCAATGCTCTCTGGCAAACCAGAGCCTGCTCTCCAGAGCCTCCTGTTTCTCTTTCCAAATAAAAATTATCTCCACTCCTCCCCCATATCCACCCCTTCTTCAGTGTTGCAGATAAAATAGTTATTAATCTGGTTATGGTGCTTGATGATAAGATAAATGAGCGGGCTGTAGCTTTTATCAATGAACATTAAAGAGAATTTGCAGAACTATAAGCCATCTCTATTACAAAAATGTGCTCAATCATTAAGTCATGTCTGACTTTTGTGAACCCATGGACTGTACCCACCAGGCTCCTCTGTCCATGTGATTCTCCAGGCAAAAATACTGGAGTGGGTTGCCATTTCCTCCTCCAGCGGATCTTCCCACCCACTCCTCCCCCAGCCGCCAGGGATGGAACCCATGTCTCCCCCCGCTCCACACATACACTCCCATGCTGAAAGTAAAATGAAAGAAAGGAGCTTTTCCATCACATACAATTCCTTGCTTCCACTCTTCTCCTTTCTGCAACCTATATTTTCACGCACAGAGTTTTAGTGTGGGAGAGGTTTGTGTGTATGTTCTAACAGAGTACTCTTAAATGCCAAGCTCCACTTCCCAGAAGTGTCCTGTAGATTGATGCATTGTTTTATGCAAAGGAATGAAACCTTGCTATTAGAAGGGAATATGATATTAATTTGACCAGGATGAGGTTTAGAAAATAATGTAAAGAACTAATATGTTATTCAGTATTTTAAATGTTTTTGTTTCTCTCAGTTATAAATAATCACCCTGCATCAGAATTCAACTACTAAACAGAAGGATGAAACATCACTCTTACTTCTTTTGTAGTCAAAGCATATTTCCAACCACATCAAAATAAAACAACTTACAGAAATACTTTCTATTTTAAACACAGGACGGTGCAGTGGAATTAGCTTAATTCTAATTTAAGCTTCTGAAAGGCTCCTAGAACTAACTCTGTCACTCTTAGTCTGGCATACAGTTGGGTGGCTCCATTACAGACGGAAAAACTGCCCAGAGAGGGTAGGAGGTTACTCAACATATTAAGTAGAATCATAAAAAGGAACCAAGGGTCTCTGACTCACAGTCCAGTGTTTTCTAAAGGCAGACCGTACTTAGATCTTTAGATTCATTGCCAACAAACACAACTAACCATAGGGACTGAGATCAGGCCACTTGGGAAAAGTATACAAGAGCTGTAACCTCTTAAGCAAGCGTAAAGCATATCCCAGAAATATGGTGACTCACTTTGTTTGGCTTCCCAGGTGGCTCAGTGGTAAACAATCTGCCTACCAATGCAGAAGATGCAGGAGAATCTGCCCGCCAATGCAGGAGATACAGGAGATGTGGGTTTGATCCCCGTATCAAGAAGATCCCCTGGAGTAAGAAATGGCAACCCACTCCTGTATTTTTGCCTGGGAAATCCCATGGACAGGGGGGACTGGTGGGCTATAGTCCATGGGTCACAAAAGAGTCAGACACTATTAAGTGACTGAGCCCGCACACACACAGATCTGTTCATTGCAACGTGACACTAAGGGGAGGTGAGGGGCAGAGCATCAGGGGTTGCATTATCACCATCCTGCAACCAAACTAGGATGCAGGGTGTTGATGGTTGTGTCCAAAAAGAGAAAACAACATAAGACCAAAGGAATGCAAACCAAGGAACTTTAATGTGGACAACTGAGCTATGGAAAGATAAATAGTTTTACAATCTATGGAACTCCCAGAGTGTTTCTTTTCTTTATGTGTTTTTTAAAACTTTTTATTTAATATTGGAATATAGTCAATTTGCAAAGTTGTGATAGTTTCAAGTGCAGAGAAGAGCAGCTGAACTGTACATGTATTCATTCTGCCCCAAACTCTTTTCCCATCCAGCCTGCCACATAATACTGGGCAGAGTTCCATGTGCTATACAGTAGGTCCTTGTTGGTTATCCATTGTAAGTATAACAGTGTATACATGTGGATGAAAGAGATGTATTTTTGTAGACAAAATAATTAAAAAAAATTTTTTTTTCTCTCTTTTTAAAAGAATTGCCTTAGTTTTCACTTTCCTAAGATCAGAATCTAAACAAGGCTTTGAGTCCTGGTAGTTCATCTGTGGAGAGATGCAGGACACCAGAGAAAAGAAACAGAGAAATGGAACAGGGAAGTGTGTAAAGTCAGTGTAAGCAAGCATCCCTCATTGAGTTGCTGCTGTGGACAACAGGATCTCCATTTCCCTGGAGTTTCCAGGAAGCAGACAATGTTGGGGGATTAATATTCTCCTTTAGAGGTCTGGAGTCTGGAGTAGATAACCGTCAGTTCTCCTCATCCAGCCAGTGGTTGAGGATGGCTCCCAGGGGCACAGGGGCATTATCCTGCCTTCCTCCCCCCACTCCCCAGCCCCCAGCTCCGGGCCAGCTGTTCTTGCACACTAGTCAGGCACACTCCTACTACCTTAGTGAAAGCTGTGAAAGTGGAATGCAGAGAGATGCCAGCTCTTGATGTGGAAGTTCCCAGTGCAAGGTGCTGCTGAGATTATTGTCCGGCGCTCTTCCCCACTGTAGTAACCAAAATCAGAGGAACACCGAGGGGTATGTGACCTAGAAAACAATAGAGGTATATGCCTCCCAGCTCTCACCTAAGATGTTTTCTTCCTTTGGAGGGTAGTTGGAATAATAGGGTTGTAAACAAGATCAGGAGAATGGGACAGAGACTGACTTGATCTCAAAGAAGCATCTAGCAATTTGAACTAAATTATTTTTGATTGGCTATTCTGTATTATTTTGAGTTGCTATTCTCTGTTTTATCAGAACATTAGCAAATTTTCACTATGAATAAGTCAAAGCTCATTATCGTAATTCTCTCTGAACATTTTTTACTTTGAAACTTTCTACTGCCAATAGCCAGATCCAAAGCATTGACTATTAAAATAGTTCTATAGGTCATCAGGGCTTCCCTGATAGCTCAGTTGGTAAAGAATCCACTTACAATGCAGGAAACCTCAGTTCGATTCTTGGGTCAGGAAGATATGCTGGATAAGGGACAGTATTCTTGGGTTTCCCTTATGGCTCAGCTGGTAAAGAAGTCACCTGCAATGTGGGAGACCTAGGTTCCATCCCTGGGTTGGGAAGATCCCCTGGAGAAGGGAAAGGCTACCTACTCCAGTATTCTGCCTGGAGAATTCCATGGACTCTGTAGTCCATGGGTTACAAAGCACTGGACACGACTGAAAGACTTTCACTTACTTACTGACTTTATAGGTCATCATGGTTGCCCAACAGAAAGAACTTCCAGGTGATTCTGCACATTTCATCATCAAATTCAAAATAGGGGCAACTCCTAGAGATGCATTCGAGGAGCATCTACAGGGACTTCAACTGTGGTATAATTTTATTTCCTAAAGCAGAACAACTATTTACTAGATTATTTTTACATCATTCTTAACTTCCAAAATATTTTATAATAATTTTTAAGCTACTCAGTTGAAAAGAAAGAAAGGATTATACACTTCTTTATGATTATTTACCTGTCAAGACAGAGAATGTTTTATTAGCTCTACAGCCACTGACACGACTTAGCAGCAGCAGCAGCACCTATAAATGATAATCACTAAAACAATAGAATAGATTATGCAGAGATTTCATGCAAGTTCTTTTGTTCATTTACTTAACAGGAAAGAATAATTACATGATCGAGAGGCAATGATGAATATTCTTCCAAAAGAAGTTTTTGCAGAATATATGACCTCTCTTTAAACGTCTGCCTGGCTGAGACCCTACACCATGCTTTTCTTCACAAAGTAGATGTACATATCTCTCCTTCCAGGGTAGGTCATCAACCTACCTTTGGCTTTCCCTTGGTATTTTCCTTTTTCCTTCTTATTTACTAATCAGTTCAATTCAGTTGCTCAGTCATGTCTGACACTTTGTGACCCCACGGACTGCAGCACATCAGGCTTCCCTGTCCATCACTATTTACTAATAGTCAAAGCGTTTTTTTCTTTTTAACATATGTTAAAATTTATTTTATTTTTGGCTGTGCTGGGTCTTCAGTGGTGTGTGGGCTTTGCTCTAGTTGCAGTGAGCAGGGGTTCCTCTTGGTTGCAGTGCATTGGCTCTTCAATGGATGGCTTCTCTTGTTTCCAAGCATCGGCTGTAGGTGCGTGGGCTTCAGTAGTTGAGGCGCACGGACCCAATTGCTCTGCAGCATGTGGAATCCTCCCAGACCAGGGATCGAACCTGCGTCCCCTCCATTGGCAGGTGGGTTCTTATCCACTGTACCACCTGGGCATTCTGAACTTGTATTTTTAGATTGCCAGGAGATGGGTGCTTATATTCAATATGATATTGTCTTTGTTAATATACTCATAACCTTACCAGTCAACTTGACTTGCCTCCAGTTATGCCCTATAAATCATAATCTTTTGCTCATATGTTCAGCACTGTCCAATTTCTGAGCATTCACTAATTCACTAATCTCTGAGAATTCACTTTAGAAGGTGGAACTGATGCTCTAGAATTTGCAGTACTACTGCCTACATAGCTTCTTTTGAAATTTTCAGGAGGGTGATGCATTAATTTTGAAGCATTCTAACATGACATAGATATTTTATATCATAGATATAAATAGATATATAAATAAATATCATAGATATTTTGTACCCTCTCACTCACTGTGTCCTCAACATTTCTATTATAGTGTTGGAATCAATATTTGACTAACATTTACTTCAAAGTTATGTGAGACTCTTGAAACAACTCTGCAGGAAGAAAGAGATAAAAACATTAACAGGGCCCGCAAATAGCAATCAATATTGCTCTTTTTAAAAAATTGCATGCTTATTTCCAAGGAGATGGCAACCATTAGTATAGGTAGTTGCATCTTTAAATAAGTATCATCTTGTATTACTGGTGAGTAAAATTTAAAAGGATATTATGGGCTTTTCAAACTTCTCCATGTCCCTATTGGAATATAAAAACACATTCCTGAACAACATAGGATTTCTATAAGCTGATGAAAAGATTACTTAGGAGGTGAAATACTCTAGACCACAAACCACTTATATATGACTGTGTTAAAATTATGTAAATGTCCTATTTTAAAAGCACTCATATCATCAAGAAAATAAACTTATTGTGCAAGTCATTTAATCCCTGACTCTTCCCTGAAATGTCTGCAGGCAATTCATTGAATTCAATTTCATGAAATACTGTTCTGAAGGAGATTTGTAGATTTCAAACAGATTTATTATAATGACTGTAAACATTCTTTTGGATTCATTTTCTTTGCTGTCCTCATGCAGAAAAGAATTATATATCAATATAAGGACTTTTTGCTAGTGTGCATTCCACTGATTGCTTGCAGTTCTCTGATGAGCAAATCCCAGTGTATCTGACCCCAGCCATGTTTGTGGCCACTTAACCAGACTCTGTAGATTGCAACCTGGTCCCTGGTTATTTCTATGGTCTAAAGACTGGTCCAACCAACCACACCTGGTTCCATTAATTATGTGGACACAGGCCTTGAGCAAAGAGTATTACCAGATGAAATGAATGGACTATATTGTGGTTGACTTGGTGGGCCCAGCAGAAGGTGATGAAAACACTGAATTGGCAACAGATCTCCAAAAGCAGCAATATACAGCACTCCACCCTGGATAACATCTCTGTTGAGCTGTTACTCAATACAAACTGGTGAATGATCTTGACAATTACCATAAAACTCTGATCTTTAAATGTGCAAATAAGTATTGTGAATGACAAAGATGCAATTAGTCCATTCTTTTGTGAAAGTGAAAGTTGTTCAGTTGTGTCTGACTCTTTGCAACTGTATAGTCCATGGAATTCTCTAAGCCAGAATACTGGAGTGGGTAGCCTTTCCTTTCTCCAGGGGTTCTTCCCAACCCAGGGATGGAACCCAGGTCTCCCACATTGCAGGCAGATTCTTTACTAGCTGAGCCAGGAGTGAAGCCCAAGAATACTGGAGTGGGTAGCCTTTCCTGTCTCCAGCGTATCTTCCTGACCCTGGCTTATAGAAATCCTACCAGGGTCTCCTGCATTGCAGGAGGATTCTTTACCAACTGAGCTATCAGGGAAGCCCATTCATTCCTTTGGAGCTCCTAAAATCTTAAATGAAATTAATTTCTGTGCTGAACACAGTACTTAGTGCTTAGTTCCCAATCTCAGAGGCAAATAGCTTAACCTTAGAATATTATAAACCAGGAAAAAACTGGGAATACAAAGATCTACTTTTTGTCATTGAAGAGTTCATAACCTAGAACAAGATAGATACTTTATAATATAGATGTTAATAGAGTTGCAAGGAGCTTCAGAGTGCATATCATGCTCACTATCTAAAAACAGAGAAAAATTAATATTATATAAATTAATATTGGGTAAATTGATAATATTATCCAACTCTAAAGGCTGTTATGAGGACTAACTGCAGAGGACTGATAGGAAGACTGTTCAAAATAATTCTTGGCACATGTTATATGCTAGCAATTATTTGCACTTGTTATCATTATGGAAATTCCACACTTCCTTGTGTTTAGTCCCTGTATGGTAGCAGCTATCATTCAATGGATGCCTACTACATACCATATATCTTATTCCAAATAATAATTGTTAATCCTTTTAATAACTCTCTGAAGTATCTGTTATAGATCCTGATTTTTAAATGGAAAATTCAACATTCTGAAATTAAATAATTTCCCCAATTTTAGCTGCAGTAAATCTGGATTGAAAATTCAGCCTCTACTTTTCTACTAAACTACACAGTTTCGTGGATAGAGATCACTAATGGAGAATTGGGATTAAACTGCTTAGTTCTCCAGCAGTTCTGTTCTCTGAGGGATTGGCTTTCTTTAAACATTATTTATTTACTGTATTTGTTTTTGGCCATGCTGGGTCTTTGTTGCTGCATACCAGCTTTCTCTAGTTGCATTGAGCAGGGGCAGCCCTTTGTTGTGGAGCGCGGGCTTCTCATTGCTGTGTTTTCTCTCGTTGTGGAGCATAGGGAAGCTCTGGGTGTATGGGCTTCAGTAACTGCAGCACGCAGGCTCGGCACTTGCAGCTTGTGGGCTGAGTTACTCTGCAGCACGTGGGATCTCCCTGGACTAGGGATCAAAACCGTGTCCACTGCACTAGCAGATGGATTCTTAACCACTGAACCACTGGGAAGTTTGGGATTATCTCTTTCAATCCACCCTTTGTTCCTTTTTGAAGCAAAGACAGACACTTGAGAGAGCGAACTATTATAACGTATAGGGAACTGGCAAATATATACAAACTAAACTCAGTACATTTTTCTAACACTTTCTCTCTTTTTACAGGTGGCCTGTAAAGAAGATGGAGTCTGTAATCCTCCATGAGTGGGAAAAAAGCATTTGAACATTACACTTCCACATCCAACGGTTTGTAGGAAAATCTATATTTCTAGGTGTATCATGTCATGTTCATAAGACAGGATTAATAATCTCAGTTCATCCCAAAGCACTGAGCAATCAGGAGAGAACTGGATAAACATGATCCACGAGGAACAGAGCTGAATGAAGCCGTAGGGAAGAGGCATGCTTTGCTTAGGCAGGACTTGCACTGATGACCTGACCAGCCTACTCTTTGTCTGTTTCCTTGCTATGTCCTTCTCAAAGTAAACTAAGTAAGCAAAATAAGCTGTGATTAAACTGGGTTTTTAATAATACTCAACTGTCTTTTAGAATGGGCAGCTGTGTTTATTTTCAAGTTTTAAAACTTAGATATGTATGTGTGTGCATGTGCATATGCACATTTTCCTGTTTTTAAAGGTAATAAATGGTTAAAATTTATTAAAATGGTAACTGTGTGTCAGGACTGTCTATTGCTTTACATTATTTCATTTAATCTTTGCAACAGTTCTATTAGTTAAGTATTATTATTCCATTTTCACAGATGAGAAAACTGAGGCCCAAAATAACAAGGCCTGGTAGTGTGTATGAGATCATAAAGCTAGTAAAAATTACAAGCTAGACAGCCAAATGCAGACCTTGAGTTTTTGTGTGTGATGTTAGACCACTTTCTGTGTTCCTTAGAATATTTGAAAAATAATTGAGAAATAAATGTCACATAATTGCATTGCTAAGATATATGCCAAAGCCTTTGACTGTGTGGGTCACAATAAACTGTGGAAAATTCTGAAAGAGATGGGAATACCAGCCACCTGACCTGCCTCTTGAGAAACCTGTATGCAGGTCAGGTAGCAACAGTTAGAACTGGACATGGAACAACAGACTGGTTCCAAATAGGAAAAGGAGTATGTCAAGGCTGTATATTGTCACCCTGCTTATTTAACTTCTATGCAGAGTACATCATGAGAAACACTGGGCTGGAGGAAGCACAAGCTGGAATCAAGATTGTTGGGAGAAATATCAATAACCTCAGATATGCAGAAGACGCCGCCCTTATGGCAGAAAATGAAGAGGAACTAAAAAGCCTCTTGATGAAAGTGAAAGAGGAGAGTGAAAAAGTTGGCTTAAAACTCAACTTTCAGAAAACGAAGATCATGGCATCTGGTCCCATCACTTTATAGCAAATAGATGGGGAAACAGTGGAAATAGTGGCTGACTTTATTTTTCTGAGCTCCGAAATCACTGCAGGTCATGATTGCAGCCATGAAACTAAAAGACGCTTACTCCTTGGAAGGAAAGTTATGACCAACCTGCTGCTGCTGCCAAGTCGCTTCAGTCATGTCCGACTCTGTGCGACCCTGTAGACGGCAGCCCATCAGGCTCCCCCATCCCTGGGATTCTCCAGGCAAGAACACTGGAGTGGGTTGCCATTTCCTTCTCCAATGCATGAAAGTGAAAAGTGAAAGTGAAGTCACTCAGTCGTGTCCGACTCTTTGCAACCCTGTGGACTGCAGCCTACCAGGCTCCTCCGTCCATGGGATTTTCCAGGCAAGAATACTGGAGTGGGGTGCCATCGCCTTCTCCAATGACCAACCTAGACAGCATATTAAAAAGCAGAGATGTTACTTTGCCAACAAAGGTCCATCTAGTCAAGGCTATGGCTTTTCCAGTAGTCATGTATGGATGTGAGAGTTGAATTATAGAGAAAGCTGAGCACCGAAGCATTGATGCTTTTGAACTGTGGTGTTGGAGAAGACTCTTGAGAGTCCCTTGGACTGCAAGGAGATCCAACCAGTCCATCCTAAAGGAGATCAGTCCTGGGTGTTCATTGGAAGGACTGATGTTGAAGCTGAAACTCCAATACTTTGGCTACCTGATGTGAAGAGCTGACTCATTTGAAAAGACCCTGATGGTGGGAAAGATTGAGGGCAGGAGAATGGGATGACAGAGGATGATGTGGTTGGATGGCATCACTGACTCGATGGACATGGGTTTGGGTGGACTCCAGGAGTTGGTGATGGACAGGGAGGCCTGGCATGCTGTGGTCACAAGCAGTCGGACATGACTGAGCGACTGAAATGAACTAAAGAGATAGTCAGTCTGTATTTTGAAACTTTTGTGTACATAGCAAATACATCGCCAATGCAGTTTTCACATTTTTCAGTTGATGTATCATAATGCACAATTTAAGCTATTTTAAATTGTTTGAACATGATGTTTTCTTCATTTACATTGAAGAAAATCATTTATTTTACAACTTCCATGTTTTTAAGAATTTATGGTACCTTCATTTTTCTCATAAAAATCTTACATTGATATCTTTGTGTTTAAAGTTTCTAATGCAGTTATGTAAGATTAAATTTTAGGATATATTTTTGGAAGTCTAATTCCTATCCCAAAGACATGATTTTGTTTTAATGCTCCAGATTTTTTTTAATAAAAAATAATTTAAAACTTCCCATGAGACTTTCTGTCTGTTCTTTTTGTTGACCCCTTATTTGCCCTTTTGCAATGGCTTCACCTCCCAAAGAATTTCAAATTTCTAATCATTCAGAATTAGAAGACAAGTTCATTTCAAAATAAAGGCCACAGCTTAGCTGATATTAATTTAACAAGTTAGTGTTTGCAATTCTTGAAATGTATTTTCTCCCAAGTCATTTTACTCATTAAATGCAGGCTTTGTTTTCTTGAGTACTTCTGGATCGAGTGCTGAGTATGCTGCCACTTACCCCAGTAAGTCTGGCTTTCCAGTCTCTCTCTTCCAAGCTTTCACATTCTGTCTGTCTCACAATATTACTCAACCGTGACTTCTATTTGGTTCAAGCTAGATCCACTGCTTTCTTAGCTTTTCTGGTGGCTGAAGGCTTGCTTTCAGTGGGACAGAGGTCTGGACAAATAGGCTTTGCATTTGAGGGTGTCTCCTTGTCCTCCCAAGTCCTCTGACTTCCCCTGGGGGTTGGGCTGTGTGGTCAGACTTTTACTTGGAGTTGTTCTGTAACATATCATGTCTAGGCAGGTGGGAAAGGAAAAATCTTCCAACCCACAAAATGTCTCATAAGCATGACCAGAGCATAATTCAAAAGCCTGGAGATAAGTAGAACTATGATTATTCTCAATACCATAATTCAGCACTTAACAAATTCACTGTGAAGAGATAAGCTCCGCTCAAACCCAGGTCTCTGCAATTGCAGGCGGATTCTTTACCGTCTAAGCCACCAGGGAAGCCCTTTCAATTGCACACTTAGTGCTAAATCCACATTGCCAACAAAAGATAGAATAACACAAGTTAACTGGCAAATAAGTCTATACCTTTTAATGAAAGGACCAGGAAGAGCTCAAAAAGTTGCAAAGATGATGGCCATGGGAGCTTGCAGAAGATCATTAGAGACTAACCGTACTGTCCATGACAGCTTCCTGTTTAGATATTGGTATCAGCCTTATAGAAATAGAGATCAGAAGGAGTAGAATCCTGTGACACAAGCTCAGGACTAGGAGATAAGAATTAGAAAACCTGGGGTCTAATCCTAGCCTTGACAATTACTTTATATATTTGAACAAATTATTTAACTTTTGTTTCTCAATAGCAAGTGCTAACTATGAAAGAAATTACATTACAATAACAAGTACTAACTATAAGAAAAATGACAAAGCAATCCTTTCAGGTAAAATTCTTCATCTGAAGAAGATGTAGGAATAGAAGTCACTGTTCAGCTTTCAGTCCATATCATCTTTTAAATGTGTGTACGTGTTTTAATGTCAATATTGACAGTTTTATGAAAAAATGGAAACGGTTGCCACATTCCAGTATTTAATTGTTTAAATCATTCTAGAACATTGGCCAACTGGCGGAGGCATTAACAGAGATCAAAGCCTCATGAAGATATTAACTGAGCTTCACATATCTTCAATTATTCATTTCCCAAAAGAAGGAAAATACAGACTCATTTTGTTAAACATATGTTGACAGATTTTTGGAACCATAGAAAAGGAAATAGAAAATCTTTTTCAAAATGCTTTTAGACATTTATCTCTAATTCTTGGTGAAAATTCTTAGCACAAAAAGTATCCTGGCTGAGGCATGGGAGGTCAGGGAGCATAGTAGAGAGGTAATGGAATAATCTAGGGATAGACAGCCAAGAGCTTGGAAGACTTACAAATTCACTGAAGCAAATATGGCTTGAGTGTCTCTGACCAAAATCTTGATCTTAGATAGGAAAACTAGAAAATAAAATGGAATACAGTGTGGAATGCATATTCATTTAAAGCCAAACAGTCTAAGTAAATATAAACCCGATTTTGTAATGGGTATATAGCAAAAAGTTCCTCCGAAACTACTGCATTATACAACTTAGCAGAGAAGCATGATATTATTATTTTTTGTTTTGTTTTTTGGCCACATGGTGCAGCCATGGCCCACATGGTATCCTAGTTCCCCAACCAGGGTTTGAACCATGCCCCCTGAAGTGGAAATGCAGAGTCTTAACCGATAGACCTTCAGGAAAGTCTCAGAAGTCTGTTATTACTGATAAAGGGGATCCTTTCATTTCTAGCACAATTATTTATTCTAAAGTGAGAGAGAAAAATAGACCTATATTAGTATATCTCCAAGGATCTCGTCAATCAGTACTTGGAAAACTATGCTGAAAAGGAAATCCACATCTTTTTGCTTGACAGAAAAATAAGATAGTAAAATGCTAGGCTGGAGGCCCATATTTATATTTTCTGTCATCAGTTTGCAATTTATAAGTGGGTTATATTCTAAAATTTTGCATCCAAGTTGGGTTGTTAGTATTTGACATGTTTTCTCTCTAGAAATAACGTGCTGAATGCTGGATTGCTTCACAGAATAATCCCTTTTCTGACACAGCATCAACACACACACACACACACATGCATATACACATAAATCCATAACCTTTCTAATCCCAAATATGAGGCAGTATGATATAGCACAAATTTTAGTGATGGAACACAATAACACCCACCAGTAATCATTTGCGGCTAAATTAGTGGCCTTAAGAAATATGTTTAATTTCTGTCAATTTTATTTTACTCATTTTGAAAATGGAAATCATAACTTCCTCATAGAGTGGTTAGTTGTCAGTCTTAAGTAAGGCAAGGTAAGCAAAAGTTCTTTTTACATTGCATTATCCTCCAAAATGTTAACTATTAATGTTCTCTAGTACTCTATAGTTTAGCTCCTCTTTGGATTTAATCACCCTTGGTAAACAAAGTTGATAACTAAGCACTATTTATAATGTCTCCATAGAGAAAAGTACATTGTGTGCCTAGAAGAGGCCACAGCAGGTCATGAAGTATGGTGTCCCCAGCTGTGGTGCTGCCAGTCAGCCATCTGGCCTGTAGAAATATTTTTTCACTGTACCCTTTCCTTTACTTGGCTCTAATGATCGCTGTTTCCCAGAAAGCAATGTATATCTATTCTCATCCCTCTGGTGGGCCCATGTCCTGTGTTTACCATATTCTTCTTCTTCTTTTTTTTTTTTTTTCCAAAACTGCCTTGGCTCTATTCTCTAGCTGTTCCATGCATCTGAGATTTATTTCTATAGATGGGGAAACAGTGGAAACAGTGTCAGACTTTATTTTGGGGGGCTCCAAAATCACTGCAGATGGTGATTGCAGCCATGAAATTAAAAGACGCTTACTCCCTGGAAGAAAAGTTATGACCAACCTAGATAGCATATTGAAAAGCAGAGACATTACTTTGCCAACAAAGGTCCGTCTAGTCAAGGCTATGGTTTTTCCAGTGGTCATGTATGGATGTGAGAGTTGGACTGTGAAGAAAGCTGAGTGCAGAAGAATTGATGCTTTTGAACTGTGGTGTTGGAGAAGACTCCTGAGAGTCCCTTGGACTGCAAGGAGATTCAACCAGTCCATTCTGAAGGAGATCAGCCCTGGGTGTTCTTTGGAGGGAATGATGCTAAAGCTGAAGCTCTAGTACTTTGGCCACCTCATGTGAATAGTTGACTCATTGGAAAAGACTCTGATGCTGGGAGGGATTGGGGGCAGGAGGAGAAGGGGACGACAGAGGATAAAATGGCTGGATGGCATCACTGACTCAATGGACACGAGTTTGGGTGAACTCCGGGAGTTGGTGATGGACAGGGAGGCCTGGTGTGCTGCAATTCATGGGGTCGCAAAGAGTCGGACATGACTGAGAGACTGAACTGAACTGAAACTGTTAGGAGGCACGACCCATATTTTGCACCTGTACACTCAGGGTACCTAGCACAACTTTAGGAACAAAACTAGCACTTGACCAATGCCAAGTAGAGACCAGGAGGGCACTTTTTAGGTAAAGTTAATGCTATCATAGAGAGAGAAGGTGAAAACAGCCCTGTTGTCTCCAAGAAGTGTTGGGTTGGCCAAAAGTTTGTTTGGGTTATTCTGTAAGATGGTATGGAAAAACCCAAATGAAAAATTTGGCCAACCCAGTATTATACAGATTGAAGGAAAGGCAATAAATCCAAACCACATGGCAGAGTGGTAGTGATGCATAAAAGATTTATGAGCCATGGCCAAGCCTGAAGATACTTGAGAAGCAAATCACTTGGTAAAAATGCTTAGTAAGAGTATTTACTCAAGAAACAGAGAAGTTCCTGAGATCCAGAAGTTTAGAAAGATAATTTTTTAATGGGAAAAGAAAAAAGAATTTATTAGGAAGTCATTTTCAGGGGAATCAATTTAGGTTCATTCTATACTGACTAAATCTAAGAAATTATATCATTCAGGCTGTAAAGTAGGTATCTAACTCTAACTTGTCATCTGTACCACCTACAACAGATAGATAATTACCTCTCCTTTACATATTTTGAGCTGTGTTGACTTAACTAAAAGCTTAAATCATAAATACAATAGTTAATATTTTAAACACATGCTGCTTTGAGCCAAGACTATTTCACCTGCTTTGTATGGATTATGATATTTTATCATTGCACAAATGTAATGATTTAGGCACCACTGAGGAAACTGTTGCACGTTTGATCCCTGGGTCAGGAAAATCTCCTGGAAAAGAAAATGGCCACCCACTCCAGTATTCTTGCCTGGAGAATCCCATGGACAGAGGAGCCTGGTGGGTTACAGTCCATGGGGTCACAAGGAGTCGGACACAACTGAAGTGACCTAGCACTGCATAAGGAAACTGCAGCTGAGAAATTTTAAATATCTTGCCAAGGCTGAACAAGTGGTGAAACCAGGGTTCAACTCAACAATCCATATTTGCAAACCACCTTTCTCAACCACTATGACATAACACCATCCAAATATGAAGAACACTTATTTACTTAGGTGTGCTTATTCCGTGTTTTGATGGGGAAAAAAAAATCTCACCTCCCTCTATGTTAATGCATATGTTGTCCTCTGTTCCAGATGCATTACAGTCATCCTTTATATTGGATTGGCTTGTAAATTTGTTCAGATTTTTCCACAAGATGTAACTGAAAAGCCTGAACGAACTTTTTGGCCAACCTTATACGTTCAACTCCCAGCTTCCCTGTCTGTTGGTCTTTCCTTCTTGCCTCATTTCCCACACTTTATCCAGCTGAAAACATTGCACAAGGGCTCATCTGCCCATTGGTGGTCTGTGGCTAGTCTGGGTTATGTGTTAGTGGGAGACAGAGAGCAAGCGGTCTGGCAAGTAAAGGAGTTGGTTTAGTTTCATTCTAGTCTTGTCCTTTTCTAAAACCCTTAAGTCATGATCCAAAACAGTGCCTAATCCTCTGCCTGGCTTCTCACCAAGACTGTCTTTGAGGCTAGGCATACTGAGACTGAGGTCAGGCTGTGTGACTTTTCATCTTTCACAGCATGTAAGGAGGAGTTCATAACTGATGGGGAAGCAACTTCTACTGTGGGCTCACTTTGTACCAGTCTAGCTACTCTATATAAACTGTTTCCTGTGACCTTTATAACAGCCTTTGGAAGTGGGAAGTACTCTAATTATCTCAGAGGGAAACGAGGTGGTCCTAGTTCTAGAAAAATGTCCACATTCACAGCACTTGTTTAAATACTAATTTATCAGCTGCACTGGGTCTTCATTGAGGCACACAGGCTTTTTCTACTTTTGGCGCATGGGAGCTTCTCTCTAGTTGCAGCAGGTGGGCTTCTTGTTATAGTGTGCAGGCTTCCCTTGTTACAGAGCATGATCTCTTTAGTCGTGGTGTATGTGGGTTTAGTTGTTTCCTGGCATGTGGGATCTTAATTCCCCAACCAGGGATCAAATCCAGATCCCCTGCACTGGAAATCAGATCCTCAGCCACTGGATCACCAGGGAAGTCCCTTACACCACTTTAGATGGCAGAACACGCATCAAGCTTACTTGATTCCCAAGCCTGTGCTCTTTTTTGCTATGTCAGTTACATCCCCAGGGCTGGGAGTTATCCAAGGGTAAAGAGTTATGGGATTACAAGCTCCCTGCATGAGTGAAGTGAAGTGAAGTGAAGTCGCTCAGTCGTGTCCGACTCTTTGCGACCCCATGGACACTAGCCTACCAGGCTCCATCGTCCATGGGATTTTCCGGCAAGAATACTGGAGTGGACTGCTATTTCCTTCTCCAGGGGATCTTCCTGACCCAGGGATCGAACCCGGGTCTCCTGCATTGCAGACAGACGCTTTACCGTCTGAGCCACCAGGGAAGAGTACCTTTTAATAATAAAACCTACCCTTTGGTGAGCAATTGCTAAGTGCGTGCATGCTCAGGCACTTCAGTCATGTCCAACTCTTTTGTGACCCCATGGACTGTGGCCTGCCAGGCTCCTCTGTCCATGGGGATTATCCTGGCAAGAATATCAGAATGGGTTGCCATTTCCTCCTCCAGCATTTTCCTGACCCTGGGATCAAATGCAGTCTCCTGCATTGGCAGGCAGATTCTTTACGACTGAGCCATCTGGGAAGCCTGCAATTGCTAAGTACCAGGCTCTTTGCTGAGAGCTTTGCATGTGTCTGCTTAATTTAATACCTCACAACTCTATGAAATAGGTACTGTCACGCTTATTAAGTATCAGGCACTGTTCTAAAATCTTGATAGGAATTACTTCATTTAATCTTCATGACAACCCTGTAAAGTAGCCATCATTATCCTGTTTTACAGAAGAGGAAAATAAGGCACCAAGTGGGTGAATCACTTGCTCAGTATCACACAACGATCAAAGGGCAGGATGCACTGCGGAGACCACACTTCTGTGCTCACTGAGCTCAGCTGCCTCTTACCATTTGTTTTGTCACCACAGGCCTCTTCCTAAAATGTGGATCCAGTTGTGTCTATCCTCCTCCTAAAGATCTGCAATCATTTCCCAGTATTTCTGAAATAAATTTCAAAAATATTTGCTCAGGTTCCTAACACTTTGACTTGCTATATTCTATTCTATTTCTCCTTCTTTTGATTAGCTGTTCCATCTACTCTAGACTAACTGCCACTCCTAAACTAGCCAGCCATACTCAGAAATTTGTGATTTTTTTTTTTTTCACAGACTGGAAGACTCTTCTTCAGGTTTCAGAATCCAAATCAATATTCAAGCTTCCCACAATGCCTTCCTTGTTTCTTTTCACAGAGCAACCCTCTCCTTCTGCACTTATGTATACCTACATAATATCATGTCTTTGACCCTGCTCTGCATTATACTGTAATGTTTGTTCCTCTCCCATTCTTATGAGATCCTGTATCTCTTGAGGTCAAGGACTGTGTCTGATTCACATCCCAGTGTCTAGCATTTATATAGATTGTTGACATTCATGAATATTCTTGAATGAACAAGTATATGAGCAAGTGAATGAAGGTCTGAATATGTTTTTAACTTTGAGAGAAAAAAAGAAGTTCTAAGTGTTATTGAAGTAAAATTCAGAGTGAGTAAACAAAAATTACTTCTGTATTGTGTGTGTGTTACTGATAAGAGTGCAGCAATATTTTATCTTTTTGATAAAATTGGCACATCAGAAGTATTTACTTGTTCAACAAGATTTTGATGCAAAGGAGTTTTTCCTTAGTTGGAGAGATGAATAAAGGGGGCCCTATGATATTAGATGACTTCTCTGGTGGCTTAGATGGTAAAGTGTCTGCCTACAATGCGGGAGACCTGGGTTCAATCCCTGGGTCGGGAAGCTCTCCTGGAGAAGGAAATGGCAACCCACTCCAGTATTCTTGCCTGGAAAATCCCATGGATGGTGGAACCTGGTAGGCTACAGTCCATGCGGTTGCAAAGAGTCGGATACAACTGAGCAACTTCACTTTTTATGATATTAGATGAAGAGAGAGAGCACTGTTTTCTCAAAAAGTTTTGAACATAACTCAAGAAACTGATATTACACCTTAACTCCATGAATTTTTGTTGTTGTTGTTGTTATAATACTTCCTATCTGTATTACTGGGCTTCCCTGGTGGCTCAGATGGTAAAGAATCCACCTGTGATGCAGGAGACCTGGGTTTGATCCCTGGGTTGGAACGATTCCCTGGAGGAGGATATGGCAACCCACTCCAGTGTTTCCTGGAGAATTCCCATCGACAGAGGAGCCTGGTGGGCTACAGTCCATGCGGTCACAAAGAGTCTGACACGACTGAGCAGCTAAGCACAACACACAGCTGTAATAACGGTGCAGAATTTCTCCTTAGGGGCTAGGCAAATTCTCTTTCTGACCATGTTTTAAACCACAGTCCTTGCACTCTTAGAATTTGCCTTGAAATTTCCTGGCTCCTTGCCTTTGCTTTTGTTCTGTACAAATGCCTGTCTTCATTCCCATGACTCCACCTGTTACCTCGCACCCCAATTCTTTGCCACAGAGGTTCATCGAAAATGTCCCATTCTCCACAAACCCCTGAGGAAAAACAATGTCCTCATTCTCTGCTACCAATGCATGGTGTTTATTTGTGTTTATAATAGCATTAATCACGTTTGCTTATTTCTGTCTCTTCTGAAAGGAAATGAAAGTCGCTCAATAGTGCCTGACTCTTTTCAACCCCATGGACTGTGGCCTGCCAGGCTCTTCTGCCCATGGGATTTCCCAGGTAAAATACTAGAGTGGGTAGCCATTCCCTTGTCCAGGGGATCTTCCCGACCCAGATCAAACCTGGGTCTCCTTCATTGCGGGTGAAACTTTTTACTGCCTGAGCCACCAAGGAAGTCATAGTCTGTGCCTCCTAGTGGAGTATAAATTGATTGCAGAAGAGGATTCTGGCATTTAGCCTCATGTTCATACCACTTTCCCTAATCCACCCTTGTCTCCACTTGGTTCCTTTAGTGTGCCAAGCTCTTTCCCATATTACAGCTTTGGGTTTCCTCTGCCTGTGTGGTAGACAGAAATTGTAGAAACCACAATCAATTTTCCCTTTTACTCAGAATATGACTGTCTTGTGAGAGACTACATTTCCTAGTTGCCCTTTCATCTAGCTGTAGCCTTATAACAAGCCATCTGACATCAGTAGCATATGAGTGCAAGGGATTATCTCATTTAACTCTCTCAACAACATATAGACAAGGCAGTAATATTATCATTATGTGACTTCACAAGGAAGAAATAGGCTTAGAAAGTTTCAGTAACTCAGTCAATTAAAAACTTATACTTCTAAGGATGCTCTTGTATGCTCATATATCGCTTGTGAGTTTGGTTTGCAAGAATTGGGTGCACAAAACCCACACTGTTCTAGAATTTCTCTAATTGGGATCCAGGTCCTAGTGAATGACAATGATCACACTGAGGCAGGTTAGTTCAGTAATAGCCTATCTGAACATCCAGATGACCTTTCCTTTAAGTGCAATGTTCAGGTCATTTGTTTAAAGTTCTTCCTATATATCCATCTCCCTTCCCTTCCTGCTGGCTGGAAATGACAATGTGGAGCAACTCTGAACATCACAATGAGAAGACAGAGTTGCCTTTCTAGCCTGGATCCCCAGGTTACTTTACAGAGCAGAGCCTGACGACCCATCCTGTACTAAAATGTGAAGGAGAAATGAGCTTCTGTCTTGTTTAGTCATTGAATTTAAGCCTATTTATTAACCATTATCCTGAACTGACACGCCTTGAAACATCTTTCAACCAGTAAATCCTACTGGTATTTCAGATCTCAGTTTAAACATAGTTTACGTCAAGAGGTCTTTCTTGGCCTCTCCATCTAAATGGTTTTCTCTTATACATCCTATTGATGACTTAGTTATTCTCTTAGAAAGTTCAGCACCAGCTAGAACTCCTCTTTATTTATGTAATTGTTCGTCCTTCTCCCTTACTAGATGTAAACTCCATGACGCTGTCACGCTGTCCAGCACATCATTGGCTCTCAGTGAAGATGTGCTATGTAAATACAGCTAAAGCCATAATTTGGGCAACAACTGCCGCTTGTTGAATATTTACAGTTTTTAGGAGTTGTACAAAGTGTTTTACATACATTATCTCATTTAATTCTCTCAATTAATATTATCATTACCCTATGTTCCTTGGGAAAAAAATAGGCTTAGAGAGATTTAGTAACTCATACAGTCACACAATTCAAAGCTTATATTATCAAGCTAATTCTGTGATTAGTAAGAGCCAGGTGCACAGTATCCAGGCAGTTCTACTAATTGAGAAATCCAGGATTTCTGCTAATTGAGATCCAGATGCTAGTGAATGATGACCACACCAAAGCAGGCCAGTTTAACAATAACATGTCTGAACACTCAGCTAACCTTGTGTAACCAAGCATGGACATTTCTGTGTCTGTGCAACTGCAACAGAAACAAAGCCCCGAACATTGTTTATAATTGAAAACCTATCATCTGAAGCCTATGTAGTTAATTCAAGATGAGGCATGAACAAACATTATTTTGAAGTCTGTGTAACTCAAAGGGGCAACTACAAGCTTTAGAACGTTTTTCTTTATTTTTTAGACTCAAAGATTTGAGTTGGAATTTATTCACATTTCAGAGGTACACAGGAGAATTCTGTCATTGCATGTTTGTTATTAAATATTCCTTTACATACCAGATAAACCAAGCCAAGAGTTTGATAGTTAGCAGAAGGAAAAACTGTAAAAATACTTGTATAAAAGACTGGTAAGTAAGTAAGTAAGTGTTAGTCGTTTCAGACACGTCTGACTCTTTGTGACCCCCTGGACCACAGCGCACCAGGCTTCTCTGTCCATGGGATTCTCCAGGCAAGAATCCTGGAAGAGGTTGCCATTTCTTTCTCCAGGGGATCCTCTCAACCAGAGATCAAACCTGGGTCACTGCACCGAAGGTTCTTTACCATCTGAGGCACCAGGGAAGCCAAGAAAGTATTAAATCAGGAGTCAGGGAACTGATGGTCTATGTCTGCACTGTCCAATATGATAGTCATCACTCACAGTGGCAATTTACATTTAAATTTAAACTCAAAAAAATTAAAACTCAGTTCTTTAGTTGCACCAGCCACTAGCCACATCTTAGGTGTCATCAGTCTCATATGCCTAATGGCTATTATCTGAGACAGTGCAGCTTGATAGAATATTTCCATCGTGCTGTGTTGCGTGCTGTGCTAAGTTGCTTCAGTCGTGTCCAGCTCTTTGTGACCTTTTGGACTGTAGCCTGCCAGGCGCCTCTGTCCATGGGATTCTCCAGGCAAGAATACTGGAATGGGTTGCCATACCCTCCTCCAGAAGACCTTCCTGACTCAGAGATTGAACTCACATCTCTTACATCTCCTGGACTGGAGGGCGGGTTTTTTACCGCTAGTGCCACCTATGGAAGTTCCATATGTTTCCATTATGGCAATAAATTCTACTGGACAGCATTGTTCCAGAACTGTAAATTTTTGGTTTCAAGATACTTTTAAACTGTTAAAATTATTGAGGGTCCTAAACTACTGATTCCAAAACTGAAATTCCAATACTTTGGCCAACTCATGCGAAGAGTTGACTCATTGGAAAAGACTCTGATGCTGGGAGGGATTGGGGGCAGGAGGTGAAGGGGACGACAGAGGATGAGATGGCTGGATGGCATCACTGACTGGATGGACGTGAGTCTGAGTGAACTCCAGGAGTTGGTGATGGACAGGGAGGCCTGGCGTGCTGCGATTCATGGGGTCGCAAAGAGTTGGACATGACTGAGCGACTGAACTGAACTGAAGAGTTTTCTTTAAGATACAGATTATAACCATTGAAATTTACTGTATTAGAAATTAAAACACAAAGTTTAAAATACCAACTCATATTCCATTAGCCACCAGAGCAATGATATCATCACATATCATGTAGTCAATGAAACTTCCACTGAACACTCAGAGAGAACTGGTGGGAGGGTGGTGAGGCATACACATTCTAATGTTATGAAATCTTTTGACCTCACAGACACCCTGGCAGTATCTCAGGATCTCCTAAGTATCCCCAGACCACATGTGGAAAACCACTGGTCTAGACCCCACTCTAGTGACCCTATTTTGTCACTACCTAGTTTCTTATTATGGCCAATCTATGGTCAGGGTTGTGCCAAATGTTAAGCATTTGGCCAACAAAGGTCTGTAGAGTCAAAGTTATGGTTTTTTCAGTAGTCATGCATGGATGTGGGAGTTGGACCATAAACAAGGCTGAGTGTCAAAGAATTGATGCTTTCGAATTGTGGTGCTGGAGAAGACTCTTGGGAGTCCCTTGGACTGCAATGAGATCAAACCAGTCAATCTTAAAGGAAATAAACCCTGAATATTCATTGGAAGTACTGATGTTGAAGCTGAAACTAATACTTTTGCCACCTGATGCAAAGAGCCAACTCATTGGAAAAGACCCTGATGTTGGGAAAGATTGAGGGCAAAAGGAGAAGGGGGTGACAGAGGATGAGATGGTTGGATGGCATCACCGACTCAATGGACATGAGTTTGAGCAAACTCCAGGAGATAGTGAAGGACAGGGAAGCCTGGCATGCTGCAGTCCATGGGGTTGCAAACAGTTGGACATGACTGAGTTACTGAACCACAACAAAGAAGTAAAATAAAACTAACCTGAATTTTTTTGTCAAACTAGGCTTTTTTGAGGGGAAGGAAATGAAGACACTCTCATCCAGAGACTATTTCTGGCTGAACTGAGGCCTAACTGCCTCCTGTAATGAGTACATTAGGGTTTGAAGTGATTTTTCTACTTTGGTTCCAGTAGGTTTTCCACTGTGGTAAGAAGTCACAGTGGTTCAGGTTGCACAGCCTCAGTCAACAACTTGATATTTACATTTCCAATTCTCCCAATACCTTTTGTGTTCATCGTAGTGTCACTGTGTTAGAAAGGATCTCTTAAAAGATCATTATGATGTTGCAAATAAATACAATTATGGAATTATTATGCTGAATACCTGAAACAATATAATATTTAATATATATAAACAATATAATAGGTCAATTATTCAATTTAAAAAGATCAGCATGCAATACAAATGATAAGTTCAAAAAGTATCAAAGTCCTGAATCTGACCTCAGCACTATTGAAATTATTTCAGAGTATTTTGTTTTAGACTAAGTAGTCATGGGTCCTTCCCACCCGGTCCTAAAGTGTGAAAATGTTCCACAATGCTATTCCACATCTTGAACTTCAGAGCTGATACTTTCTCTGCAAAGTCACTATTTCTAAAAGTAAAAATTGATTTGCTGATAAAACGCACTGTAGTTGGTTAACCATAATAGAATTTTCAAAAATGCATCTAGTGAGAATATGGCTCTTTGCTGGGAATTCATAAATGTCCTCTCTGGTAATTATCTGAATTTTAATGATTTTAATGACAAAAACTCAAGAAAGATTCCATATATTTTATTACTATCAAGATCCAATTTACCCCTTTCTAGAGTGTCTTTTTAGAAGGTACATGATGTTTGAAATACATAGTGAGTGAGACAGAAATGGAAGAATTCCCATTGCAGTAGACCCAACTTGGTGAAACACTTCATCAAAGGAAATTGTTGCCTCTTCTCTTCTGAAGATTCTTTGCTAGTCATTGGCAACAGAAGTAACTCACAAATAATCTCTTATTCTGTGAGTGACAAAGTCCTATTTCTTCTTTCTAGGTCATATTATTTCATCCTTCAAACTTTCAAAAAAATAAAAAAAAATTTTTTTCTTCAGTGAATCCAATGTATACTTAAGCAAGTGTGACCCCTGAGGCCACCAAAGCAAAGATTCTGAGTGATTCTATTTGGCTGGGATACTAGATTGATCTGCTTTTATTCCAACTTCTTTCAGTATTTAAACCAGGTCTACAACTGAAGGCAGTGATTGATATAAGGAGGATCTTTGTCATATATAACCCAAAGAAAGAGAAGTTACCTCAGCAGATCCATAGCAGCCTGACTCCTTCTCCACTGTAAGCCTGAACTTAGAAAGAAAGAGAGAAAAAAAAAAAAAAAAAACAGGAACGGGCACAATTCCATTATTGTTCTTGTTCTGTACTCAGTGAATTGCTTCTCCAGCTTTGCTTTGGAAATGTCTCACTTATAAACATCTAACAAATACATAATCTGTAATTGTGTTGGAAACACATTGGGCTTGGCATAATGTGCTAGTTTGATCATCTTGATTTGAAAAAAGAGAAGAGGCTTTGTAAAATAAGTTCTCTCTCTTTAGTCACTAAGTCGTGTCTGACTCTTGCGACCCCATGGACTGTAGCCTGCCAGGCTCCTCTGTCCATGGGATTCTCCAGGCAAGAATACTGGAGTGGGTTGCCATTTCCTTCTCCAGGGGATCTTCCCGACCCAGGAATCGAACCCAGCTCTCCTACATTGTAGGCAGATTCTTTACCAACTGAGTTATGAGGGAAACCCAAGTTATCTATATTTAATAACTGTATCACTGCAAATTGTAATGTCTATGTAGAACGTTGTAAAGGATTAGATCTATCCAAAATACTGTAAGTCTTCCAAAGAACTCTAAAATACTATTTTTTAAATCATTATGAGTAGTGTTGGCTTTAAGGTTAAAATTTGTATTCACTGAGCACCAAGTCTCACTTTTGCTTCTTGACTTCATTCTTGCTCTCTTTCTAATGGGTGATCATAAACTCTCTTTCTGTTAAGAGATCGTTTTCAATTTCTTCCTTTAGGGCCAGTGCCTTTCTCTTGCAAGGGTGGAATGTCAAGGTGTAGTACAAACTTGTTTGACCATTGCCCTCTGCATTGCTCCAAACTCACTAGCTCAAAATTATCCTTTTGAGGAAGTTCATGTTGTATCATACATCTGATCTTTAGGGATGGAAACTCTACAATTCACTCCAGGTGCAGAGACAGTGATCATACCCAAAGAGATGTGCCTCGGTATTATCTGCCTCAGGGATAGAAGGGGAGAAAGTTTACCCTCCAGTATTGCCCAATATCCATCAAGAGGGTTAACTGCCTTTCACTTCTAGATGCTCTGGTGTCAGAGAAGTTCCAGGATACAAATTGAGAGACATGGTATATAGCCAAAGCCAAGTGCTATCAGGTTATACCTGTGTAGAGCTGTCTGCTGCATAAATGGTGGGCCAGGGGAAATGAGGCAGGACACAACTGAACAAAATAATTACAAATTGTTATAAGTAACATGAAAGTCTGTGGAATGTATGGGGATAGTTTCCTTTGATGCAAAAACAAAAAAAAATGCAAGTATTGTGGCTGAATTTTCTTGGAAAAAAATACAATTTACTTGCTTGGTACAGAATCTATACAAGGAAATAAGATGAGCATAGAGCTGGGAAACATTATGCCCATCCAATGTCCTGGCTACCCTCAGATCTCAACTTCTTGATATTCCTGCATAGCTACATTTAGTCCTAGCTTGTTGGGCTCTGAGAATGTGACCAAGCAAAGTAGGTTGTGGTTTTGTTCATAGAGTTCCTTATGCTCCTAATTTGATGGCTCACAGTGAGTCAATATATGGTCTTTGCTGTCAGCTCAATAGACTGCAGCTGCCTGCCCTTTTGTTGGTTTGGATCAGTTCCTGGGTTCCTTTTGCTCGCTAATGGCAAAGAGAGGACAGCCAAGATCATCACAGGCCAGAGATAAAGCTTTAGATAGCGCTGATGATGGGAGGAGGCTGAGAGAAGCCAGAGAAGAGGGAGAAGAAAGGAGTGGCCCCCCTCTGCAGCAGATAAGAAAGAGCACACTCAGATGTGGGCTGGGGTTGTATTCATGACTATGTCAACAGGGTGAGGAAGGGAAGGCTACATAATGAACTGAATCTCCCAATGACATCTTTTTTTTTTTTTTTTAAGTATTTATTTTTATTTGTTGGGTTGCAACAGGTCTTAGTTGCTGCACATGGGATCTTTAGTTGCAGCATGTAGGGTCTAGTTTCCTGACCAGGAATCAGACCCAAGCCCTTCATTGGGAGCACTGAGTCTTAGCCACTGGACCACCAGGGAAGTCCGTCCCAATGACATCTTGAATATGCAGCCTTCATCATCATTTCTGTATTGTAATACAGAGGCATGCCTGCTCATCAGAGCCAAGAGCATGTATGATAGTTCTTTTAGGGGACTTACAAATAATACCTCATTAAAACTTCCTGAATTATGAGTCTTGATCCAATTAAGAAAATGGACGTTAGATAAGAGACCAAAATATCACCTTTACTATTAATAAAACTGGTATTAGAGATAATGGGTAGGTAAACTGGTCCCCAGAACCAGGCAGATGTACCTACCTGGTCACAAATTGGGCTGGAAATCTCAGCCATCCCTTGTGGGATGACATTCACCTGTGGCAGAGACAGGACAGATCCTTTCCTGTAGGTGGCTCCCCTGAGAAAGGTGAAAGGGAAATGTTATGTCATCTCTCTCTCTCTCTCTCTCTAGTCCTTAAGTTGTGTCTGACTCTTGCGACCCCATGGACTGTAGCCTGCCAAGCTCCTCTGTCCATGAGATTCTCCATACGGAGAGTGGGTTGCCATTTCCTTCTCCAAGGGATCTTCCCGACCCAGGAATCGAACCCAACTCTCCTGCATTACAGGCAGATTCTTTACCAACTGAGCTATGAGGGAAGCCCTTATGTCAAATAAACCCTGTTAATTTATTACAAACTCACCCATTTAAATAAGTCAATTTTCCTCTCAGAAGCAGAGAGGTCAGATTAGCTAGCTTTCCAATACCCTTTCTTCTCCACAGGTAGATACATGATGAGAAGGGTAAGCGAGTTTACAGGTAAAATGCCTACTTTTCCTGAGCTGTACAACCTACAGCGCAACTGGCAAACCTCCGGTGATCTGTTCTTTGTGGGTAGGTTTAGTGCCAGAAGCCCAAGCTGGAATCAAGATTGCCAGGAGAAATATCAATCACCTCAGATATGCAGATGACACCACCCTTATGGCAGAAAGTGAAGAAGAACTAAAAAGCCTCTTGATGAAAGTGAAAGAGGAGAGTGAAAAAGTTGGCTTAAAGCTCAACATTCAGGAAACTAAGATCATGGCATCTGGTCCCATCACTTCATGGGAAATAGATGGGGAAACAGTGGAAACAGTGTCAGACTTTATTTTTTTGGGCTCCAAAATCACTGCAGATGGTGATTGCAGCCATGAAATTAAAAGACGCTTACTCCTTGGAAAAAAAAGTTATGACCAACCTAGATAGCATATTGAAAAGCAGAGACATTACTTTGCCAACAAAGGTCTGTCTGGTCAAGGCTATGGTTTTTCCAGTGGTCATGTATGGATGTGAGAGTTGGACTGTGAAGAAAGCTGAGCACCAAAGAATTGATGCTTTTGAACTGTGGTGTTGGAGAAGACTCTTGAGAGTCCCTTGGACTGCAAGGAGATCCAACCGGTCCATTCTGAAGGAGGTCAGCCCTGGGTGTTCTTTGGAAGGGATGATGCTGAAGCTGAAACTCCAATACTTTGGCCACCTCATGTGAAGAGTTGACTCATTGGAAAAGACTCTGATGCTGGGAGGGATTGGGGGCAGGAGGAGAAACAGCTCAGGAAAAGCAGGCATTTTACCTGTAAACTCACTTACCCTTCTCTGATGCTGGGAGGGATTGGGGACAGGAGGAGAAGGGGATGACAGAGGATGAGATGGCTGGATGGCATCACCGACTCGATGGACATGAGTTTGGGTGAACTCTGGGAGTTGGTGTTGGACAGGGAGGCCTGGCATGCTGCGATTCATGGGGTCGCCAAGAGTCGGACACGACTGAGCGACTGAACTTAGTGCCAGATTCTTTATCTTTATGCTATGACTCATTCTGTTGCTATAGATTTTGTCTCTTTTGTGTTAGTATTGAGATTAATAAAGAAAACATAACAAGGAAAGTAATATTTACATAGAAAATAATTTTTAGAATATAATATAAACTTGGTTGATAAAATGGCAGAAGGATTTTTTAATTGGAGTATAGTTGATTTGAAGAAAGTATTTTTATATCTATTTGCTCACTGAATATAAAAATGGAGCTTTAAAGATGTTAAGATCTGTGTGTGTGTGTGTGCGCACACTCAGTTGTGCCCAACTCTTTGTGGTCCTGTGGACTGTAGCCCACCAGACTCCTTTGTCTATGGGATTTTCCAGGCAAGAATATTCGACTGGGTTGCCATGCCCTCCTCCAGGGGATCTTCCTGACCCACGGATCGAACCTGTGTCTCTTGCATCTCCTGCATTGGCAGGTGGGTTCTTTATCACTAGCACCACCTGGGAAGCCACTTTAAGATCTATACTATACTCCAATAATTCTAAGACACCTCTTTTACTATCCCTGAAATCACAATATGCTTACCACAAATGGAAAACCTAGATTATTATTTGACTGATGTTTCCCTTTCTAAATGATTGCTATATAATGATTTCTTGTTGTTTCATGGTATTTCATATTCAACAAGTAACAAATAAATGACAAGCCTAGCATCTGTCCCCTGGGTTGTGTGATTTCAGATTTTATTATCTGGCAACAACAGTTTTCTCCTGAAATATACAAGCAAGTATGATAACACATGTTTCATATTCTTGCCCCACATAATTTCATGTATTGTCATGCAGTTTGGCACTCAGTCTTACTTGAGTCCATCTGTATAGCATTGTGTTCTTTGGGAGTCAAATCCTTTCTTTCTCTGTGAACTGAGGCTACTTAGTAAGTTCTGTGAAGTAGACTGATGAAACATATGTTTGTTATCACAAGTTCAACTACTAGTGGTTGAATGTTCTAGCAGCTGGGTCTTGTTAGAAGATGAATAAACTTGGGCTGTCACATTACTTTATGTAAACTCTGCTTAAGTGGAATGTAAGGGAAAAGACTTGGGAACTTTTTTTATTGCTCAAGACTATTCCTCGTTGCAATTGAGAAATGTGGGAAATAACTGAAGTGATTGTATTATGGTTGCTTTCTGAAGCAATTCTTTGCAACCTTTTTCAATTAAATAAATCTAAGTGTCTGCTTTGTGCAAAGCATGAACTAGTGGCTTCAGGAGATAAGATATGCCACCTGCCATTAAGAATGGGTATGAAATATAAAAGGAACCACTGAATGCACTCATGACTAATAGATAAGGAGAGCAAGAAAGGGTCAGAGATCCGATATGTGGTTTTGAAGGAGGAAGAAATCACATGTGTATGAAAAAATGAAGATGAGTGTTGCGGAAGCAATGGAAGACCTTTGAAAACTTGGGTCAAGTAGATATAGGAGTGAGACTTCTGGTTTCCAAGAAGAGCAGTCTAGGTTATTTAGATGACAATCCTCAGGAGACACAGAATATGCTGGTTTGATCCCTGGGTTGGAAAAATAACCTGGAGAAGGAAATGGCAACCTGTTCCGGTATTCTTGCCTGAGAAATCCCATGGACAGAGGAGCCTGGCAAGCTACAGCTGAAAGGCTTGCAAAAAGTCGGATACCACTGAGAGACTAAGCAAGCACACACCCAGAGAAAAAGCAAATAAAAATAGTAGATAAAGCATTTGGAAAAACCTTTTAAAAGTTGAATAGTCAAAAAAGAAAAGAATTAATGGGCCAAAATTTGAAGAGCATCAGGAACTCAAATAAATAGAGCATGAAAGGAATATCTCTTTGTCCCTAAGGAGATTTGCTAATTTCCCTATATCTGAACTTAAGTTTATCTACCTACCAGTATAATAAAAGACTGCCTTCAGTAAGTTCATAACCTAGGAGACAGCATAAATAGGATAAAGAAGAACCACATGTAAACTAGCTTTTGACCATATTTCATATTGGATGATGAAGCCTAGGTGATATTAAACCTCAAACTTTAAGATTTAAGGTGGTCCTGGACAGGTAGCAACTTGGAGCACACATCAGTTTTCAGAAAGGCAATGAACAGCATATGGGCATGCACCACCAAGTTCAGTACTTTATTTCCTGCTGGTAAGAATAAGACCACATCAATGCAAAAACAGAGAGCATGTAAGTGTGTGTATGTGTGTGTGTGCATGTCTGTGTGTGTGCGTGAATATTTAAATAAAAACACCTAGTTTAAGGTTTTATCGGTATCACACATCTTTCTTGACACAAATAGTTTCTCTTATGCTAATAGTGGAGCTTCCCTGATAGCTCAGTTGGTAAAGAATCCGCCTGTAATGCAGGAGACCCCGGTTCGATTTCTGGGTCGGGAAGATCTGCTGGAGAAGGGATAGGCTACCCACTCCAGTATTCTTGGGTTTCCCTTGTGGCTCAGCTGGTAAAGAATCCACCTGAAATATGGGAGACCTGGGTTCAATCCCTGAGTTGGGAAGATTCTCTGGAGAAGGGAAAGGCTAGCCACTCCACTATTCTGGCCTGGAGAATTCCAGGGAGTGTACAATCCATGGGATTGAAAAGAGTCAGACAGGACTGAGAGACTTTCACTTTCATTCTAATAGTGGGCTTCCTTGGTGGCTCCTATTGAGTCATTTCAAATAATTTTTGTCTTCAAAATATAGTAATCATGGATCAGTACCTTTTGAGAATTTGTAATTAAAAAAAAAATGCAACTCTTCTTACAGTGCATGGCAGACATTTTCTCTCAATTATTTGGACTCTTGCTGCTGCCGCAAATTCAGTGCATTCATGGTGGGGAGCAGGATAATTAGCTATTTGAAATAAAGTATAAACATCTGTTTTCCTTTCGTCTCCACCATTGGATCATCTTTCGTTTTCTTTCTTTCTTTGGCTGCACTGCACATAGGATCTTAATTCCCTGACTAGGAACTGAATGAAGGCCCACACCAGTGAAAGGGCCGTCTTGACCCCTGAACCTCAAGGGAATTCCCAATCTTCAATTTTTTGACCCCTAAAAGCTGGCATATACCCAGGCCCATCCTATGCGACCTTTTTCTCAACTTTATCTACAATCATGACCTACATCAACTGATCTCCTTCCATGACTGTAATGATCACTTATATGCACAATGTGCTTGTCCAAAAAAGAACTTGCGTTACTCTGCAAGAGGAACTTACTTATTTTTCATCTTTATTTCACAAATACACTACTATTCACTCAATCACTAGGACCAAAACTCTGTTGCCTGTTTGGATTCTTCACTTTTTTTTTTTTTTCCAAACTCTGCATCGAATCCATCAGCAAATCCTATCTCTCTTCATAATATACCATTAATTCAACTTCCTCACTTCCCCTACTGTTATCTCCTGAGTCCAAGCCACCATTCACTGTCTCAGATAACTGCTGAAACAGCCACCAAGCTTGTCTCTTTGCCTGCCCTCTGGCTCCCCATCCTCACCCCCTGTTCTCCACACTGTAGCCCGGGTGATATTTTACAAGAATCAAACATTTCACTCTCTTGTTCTTAGGCCTTCAGTGGCTTCTCACCTGTACTACATGGGAAGTCTAAAATATTTTCCATGGCTTCAAAGTCCTTTATTTTAGTTCCTGGCTACTGCTTCATTTATTCTATGATTTCAACTCTTTTGTCATTATTCTTCCTAGAACTTGCCACTCAGGTTTCATTTCACGAGTTTTGCTCTTCCACCTGCCAGAAATGTTTCTCCACCAGAAATTCACATGACCTTGTCCTTCATTTTATTCAGCTTTCTGTTCAAATGTCCCCTTCTCAAAAAAGCCTTTCTGGAGCATCCTAGCAATTTCCTTGGCTGTTATTTTTCTTCCTTGCCCTACTCATTTCTTTCTGATGTAAATATCAGATTAATTCTGATATAACATGATATGATGTGATGTATCTGCTTATTTGCTGTGGTCTTGTCTCCCCCATTATGGTATAAGCTCCACGAAGACAGTTTGTATCTTATGCAATTATTGGTGGTTGTTCTGTGTGATACTGTGCTAAGTTGCTTCAGTCCTGTCCGACTCTTTGTGACCCAATAGACTGTAGCCCACTAGGCTCTTCAGTCTACAGGATTCTCCTGCAAGAACACTGGAGTGGGTTGCCATGCCCTCCTTTAAGGGATTTTCCTCACCCAAGGATTGAAACCAAGATTCTTATGTCTCCTGCATTTGTAGGTGGGTTCTTTACCACTAACACCACCTGGCAAGCCTATTCATGGTTACTATAACTGAAATTAGACCCTTTCGAGGGATTGGAGTTATTGGGTTGACCAAACATTTCATTCAGTTTTTTCTGTAAGATCTTATAAAAAGCTTGAATGAGCTTTTTGGCCAACCCAGTATATAATTAAACTATACTAACTAACCATTGCACCACCAAAGAAATCCCAGAAATGGCTTCTTCTGACATACAATTCTAATAAACAATGCAATACCTTGTATTTGACTAAAATACTGGCAGTCTTTGCTGTGCATGCTTCCAGTTTTGACTGAAGTGTGTGCACATTGAAACTGAAAGCATGCACAGCAAAGACTGCCAGTATTTTAGTGAAATACTAGTTATTGCATTGTTTATCAGAATTGTATGTGAGAAGAAGCCATTTCTGGGATTTCCTTGGTGGTAAGGTGGTCAGTTAGTATCGTTTAATTATATACTGGGTTGGCCATAAATCCCCTTCAAGATTTTTATTAAACATACTAAATGAAGTAAGTCAGACAGAGAAAGAGAAATATCATATGATATCATTTATATGTAGAATGTAAAATATGATGCAAAGGAACTCATATATGAAACAGAACAGATTCACAAAGAAAACAAACTTATGGTTACCAAGCAGGAAGTGGTAGGGATAAATTCAGAGTTTGGGATTCGTAGATACAAGCTATCAATACTATATATAAAATGGGTATCATAAATTGATTATTGATTCTCATCATTCACAGCAGTGTTTCTCAATGCTGTGGCTGTGACGGTGGTGATGGTTATTGCCCTCTCTCGTGCAAAGAGCCTTTCTAAACACGATTTGCCTAATCAACTTCTACTCCTCCATGAAATTTTAAACCCAGAGATACATCTGTTCATCTACTATGGCTCTTTGGAAAGTCATGAGGCAATGTATTATCTAAGACCATTCTACTCTCCACACATCAATTTTCTGTCTTTTTAAGGGCACTATAACCCTCATTGAGGTTGCATATCTTAATGCAACTCTAAATTTTTGGCTCAGTGGTAAAGATTCTGCCCATACAGGAGATGCAGGACACTCAGGAGATGCGTGTTCCATCCCTGGGTCAGGAAAATCCCCTGGAGAAGGAAATGGCAACCCTTCTTGCCTGAAAAATCCCTTGGAGAGAGGTATCTGGCAGGCTACAGTCCATGGGGTCTCAAGAGTGACTGAGCATACACATACACAAGTTATTGTATTCAGTTCCCATTAGAAACATCTATAAATTTTAAGCCATATAAAGGAGTGTTGACTGAAAAAAATGTTCACAACCTAAAAGTTAGCAGTTGTATTCTATTTGCTGGGAATTTTTAAGACTTCAAGTCTGGGAAGCAGCATCTCAAATAATACTGAGATAACTGCTCTGAGGTGGCATGCAGGGGGAGCTAGCTTATATAGGAGTTTTGCAATAAAGGGCAGGTAGTCAGAACATCAAAAGATGATTATTAATGAAAGAAAACCAAATATCCCAAATTAAAGAATTTAATACCTTGTTATGTATGAGAAGATTCAAATCTGGGCTCACTGATTACATTCCTTTGATAGGCACCTCAGCTATCTGCGGCCAGTATTTGGTGTTTTCAGACTCTGAGTTTCCTCAGAGCCCACCATAGGGAGTGACTGTAGGGAGTAGTTGCAGTCTGATGGCTGCTAGATGGTAGGTATTCTTTTCCTTCCTGAGTTCCCTTAGGACTCACCAGCTCACCAGCAGTGAGCTGCAGTTGCTGTAGACTGTGATATCCTTTGCTTACTGATATAGCAAGAAATATGGCTTCCTAGGTGGTGCAGTGGTAAAGAATCCACCTGCCAATGCAGGAGACACAGGAGATGCTGGTTCGATCCCTGGGTTGGAAAAATAACCTGGAGAAGGAAATGGCAACCTGTTCTGGTATTCTTGCCTGAGAAATCCCATGGACAGAGGAGCCTGGCAAGCTACAGCTGAAAGGCTTGCAAAAAGTCGGATACCACTGAGAGACTAAGCAAGCACACACCCAGAGAAAAAGCAAATAAAAATAGTAGATAAAGCATTTGGAAAAACCTTTTAAAAGTTGAATAGTCAAAAAAGAAAAGAATTAATGGACCAAAATTTGAAGAGCATCCGGAACTCAAATAAATAGAGCATGAAAGGAGTATCTCTTTGTCCCTAAGGAGATTTGCTAATTTCCCTATATCTGAACTTAAGTTTATCTACCTACCAGTATAATAAAAGACTGCCTTCAGTAAGTTCATAACCTAGGAGACAGCATAAATAGGATAAAGAAGAACCACATGTAAACTAGCTTTTGACCATATTTCATATTGGATGATGAAGCCTAGGTGATATTAAACCTCAAACTTTAAGATTTAAGGTGGTCCTGGACAGGTAGCAACTTGGAGCACACATCAGTTTTCAGAAAGGCAATGAACAGCATATGGGCATGCACCACCAAGTTCAGTACTTTATTTCCTGCTGGTAAGAATAAGACCACATCAATGCAAAAACGGAGCGCATAAGGGTGTGTATGTGTGTGTGTGTGTGTGTGTGCATGTCTGTGTGTGTGCGTGAATATTTAAATAAAAACACCTAGTTTAAGGTTTTATCGGTACCACACATCTTTCTTGACACAAATAGTTTCTCTTATTCTAATAGTGGGGCTTCCCTGATAGCTCAGGGAATCTGAGCTTTTCTTTACCGTTGGTAAAGAATCCGCCTGTAATGCAGGAGACCCCGGTTCGATTTCTGGGTCGGGAAGATCTGCTGGAGAAGGGATAGGCTACCCACTCCAGTATTCTTGGGTTTCCCTTGTGGCTCAGCTGGTAAAGAATCCACCTGAAATATGGGAGACTTGGGCTCGATCCCTGGGTTGGGAAGATTCCCTGGAGAAGGGAAAGGCTAGCCACTCCACTATTCTGGCCTGGAGAATTCCAGGGAGTGTACAATCCATGGGATTGAAAAGAGTCGGACAGGACTGAAAGACTTTCACTTTCATTCTAATAGTGGTGGCTCCTATTGAGTCATTTCAAATAATTTTTGTCTTCAAAATATAGTAATCATGGATCAGTACCTTTTGAGAATTTGTAATGAAAACAAAAGCAACTCTTCTTACAGTGCATGGCAGACATTTTCTCTCAATTATTTGGACTCTTGCTGCCGCCGCAAATTCAGTGCATTCATGGTGGGGAGCAGGATTATTAGTTATTTGAAATAAAGCATAAACATCTGTTTTCCTTTCAGTCTCCACCGTTGGATCATCTTCAGTTTTCTTTCTTTCTTTGGCTGCCCTGCACATAGGATCTTAGTTCCGTGACCAGGAACTGAACCAAGGCCCACACCAGTGAAAGCGCCGTCTTGACCCCTGCACCTCGAGGGAATTCCCAATCTTCAATTTTTGACCCCTATAAGCTGGCTTATACCCAGGCCCATCCTATGCGACCTTTTTCTCAACTTTATCTACAATCATGACCTACATCAACTGATCTCCTTCCATGACTGTAATGACCACTTATATGCACAATGTGCTTGTCCAAAAAGGAACTTGCGTTACTCTGCAAGAGGAACTTACTTATTTTTCATCTTTATTTCACAAATACACTACTATTCACTCAATCACTAGGACCAAAACTCTGTTGCCTGTTTGGATTCTTCACTTTTTTTTTTTTTTTTTTTTTTCCGAACTCTGCATCGAATCCATCAGCAAATCCTATCTCTCTTCATAATATACCATTAATTCAACTTCCTCACTTCCCCTACTGTTATCTCCTGAGTCCAAGCCACCATTCACTATCTCAGATGAACTGCTGAAATAGTCACCAAGCTTGTCTCTTTGCCTGCCCTCTGGCTCCCCATCCTCACTCCCTGTTCTCCACACTGTAGCCCGGGTGATATTTTACAAGAATCAAACATTTCACTCTCTTGTTCTTAGGCCTTCAGTGGCTTCTCACCTGTACTACATGGGAAGTCTAAAATATTTTCCATGGCTTCAAAGTCCTTTATTTTAGTTCCTGGCTACTGCTTCATTTATTCTATGATTTCAACTCTTTTGTCATTATTCTTCCTAGAACTTGCCACTCAGGTTTCATTTCACAAATTTTGCTCTTCCACCTGCCAGAAATGTTTCTCCACCAGAAATTCACATGACCTTGTCCTTCATTTTATTCAGCTTTCTGTTCAAATGTCCCCTTCTCAAAAAAGCCTTTCTGGAGCATCCTAGCAATTTCCTTGACTGTTTATTTTTCTTCCTTGCCCTATCTCATTTCTTTCTGATGTAAATATCAGATTAATTCTGATATAACCTGATATGATGTGATGTATTTGCTTATTTGCTGTGGTCTTGTCTCCCCCATTATGGTATAAGCTCCACGAAGACAGTTTGTATCTTATGCAATTATTGGTGGTTGTTCTGTGTGATACTGTGCTAAGTTGCTTCAGTCGTGTCCGACTCTTTGTGACCCAATAGACTGTAGCCCACTAGGCTCTTCGGTCTACCAGATTCTCCCGCAAGAACACTGGAGTGGGTTGCCATGCCCTCCTTTAAGGGATTTTCCTCACCCAAGGATTGAAACCAAGATTCTTATGTCTCCTGCATTTGTAGGTGGGTTCTTTACCACTAACACCACCTGGCAAGCCTATTCATGGTTACTATAACTGAAATTAGACCCTTTCGAGGGATTGGAGTTATTGGGTTGACCAAACATTTCATTCAGTTTTTTCTGTAAGATCTTATAAAAAGCTTGAATGAGCTTTTTGGCCAACCCAGTATATAATTAAACTATACTAACTGACCATTGCACCACCAAAGAAATCCCAGAAATGGCTTCTTCTGACATACAATTCTAATAAACAATGCAATACCTTGTATTTGACTAAAATACTGGCAGTCTTTGCTGTGCATGCTTCCAGTTTTGACTGAAGTGTGTGCACATTGAAACTGAAAGCATGCACAGCAAAGACTGCCAGTATTTTAGCGAAATACTAGTTATTGCATTGTTTATCAGAATTGTATGTCAGAAGAAGCCATTTCTGGGATTTCCTTGGTGGTACGGTGGTCAGTTAGTATCGTTTAATTATATACTGGGTTGGCCATAAAGCTCATTCAAGCTTTTTATTAGATCATACTAAATGAAGTAAGTCAGACAGAGAAAGAGAAATATCATATGATATCATTTATATGTAGAATGTAAAATATGATGCAAAGGAACTCATATATGAAACAGAACAGATTCACAAAGAAAACAAACTTATGGTTACCAAGCAGGAAGTGGTAGGGATAAATTCAGAGTTTGGGATTCGTAGATACAAGCTATCAATACTATATATAAAATGGGTATCATAAATTGATTATTGATTCTCATCATTCACAGCAGTGTTTCTCAATGCTGTGGCTGTGACGGTGGTGATGGTTATTGCCCTCTCTCGTGCAAAGAGCCTTTCTAAACACGATTTGCCTAATCAACTTCTACTCCTCCATGAAATTTTAAACCCAGAGATACATCTGTTCATCTACTATGGCTCTTTGGAAAGTCATGAGGCAATGTATTATCTAAGACCATTCTACTCTCCACACATCAATTTTCTGTCTTTTTAAGGGCACTATAACCCTCATTGAGGTTGCATATCTTAATGCAACTCTAAATTTTTGGCTCAGTGGTAAAGATTCTGCCCATACAGGAGATGCAGGACACTCAGGAGATGCGTGTTCCATCCCTGGGTCAGGAAAATCCCCTGGAGAAGGAAATGGCAACCCTTCTTGCCTGAAAAATCCCTTGGAGAGAGGTATCTGGCAGGCTACAGTCCATGGGGTCTCAAGAGTGACTGAGCATACACATACACAAGTTATTGTATTCAGTTCCCATTAGAAACATCTATAAATTTTAAGCCATATAAAGGAGTGTTGACTGAAAAAAATGTTCACAACCTAAAAGTTAGCAGTTGTATTCTATTTGCTGGGAATTTTTAAGACTTCAAGTCTGGGAAGCAGCATCTCAAATAATACTGAGATAACTGCTCTGAGGTGGCATGCAGGGGGAGCTAGCTTATATAGGAGTTTTGCAATAAAGGGCAGGTAGTCAGAACATCAAAAGATGATTATTAATGAAAGAAAACCAAATATCCCAAATTAAGGAATTTACTACCTTGTTATGTATGAGAAGATTCAAATCTGGGCTCACTGATTTCATTCCTTTGATAGGCACCTCAGCTATCTGCGGCCAGTATTTGGTGTTTTCACACTCTGAGTTTCCTCAGGGCCCACCATAGGGAGTGACTGTAGGGAGTAGTTGCAGTCTGATGGCTGCTAGATGGTAGGTATTCTTTTCCTTCCTGAGTTCCCTTAGGACTCACCAGCTCACCAGCAGTGAGCTGCAGTTGCTGTAGACTGTGATATCCTTTGCTTACTGATATAGCAAGAAATATGGCTTCCTAGGTGGTGCTGTGGTAAAGAATCCACCTGCCAATGCAGGAGAAACTTGGTTTGATTCTGGGTTGGGAGGATCTCCTGGAAAGGAAATGGCAACCTACTCCAGAATCGTTGCCTGTAAAATTCCATGGACAGAGGAGCTCTACCACCCGGTACTGGGCTACCATCCATGGGTTTGCAAAGTGCTGGACACGACTGAGCATACGTACACATGGCAAAAAATATTCCTTCTCTCAGGAGAGAAGTTGGCAATAGCATAGTCAGATGAGTGTGACACCCTATTATTTAAGCAAACAGGTTGGGAATACAACTTCTTGAAATAGTCCAGAGTCAGAACCCTATCTGCTCAGTAGAAAAGGATCCACCTTCCCCCTATTTGTCCACCTTCCTTCAAATTTCTTCCCATTGTCTTATCATAATGCCTGTGATTCTATTGTTGTATTCATTCTAGGGGGCTCAGCTCTTGTGTGGTCTCGTCTCTGAACGACTCTTCCCCAACCCCATCCCTGCCCTGCTCTCTGGGTCAGTTGCAGCCATTCTCATCAGGTTCTTGTTACCCTTCCCTATCTGTTTGAGTCTCCACTGTATGTCCAGCTCCTTGTAAAGTATCTTAGAAGGTTGTGTGGATCAACAAAAGAGAGAGCAAGATAAGGAGGGCAAGGGTGCTGGTGAGGGTTGGTAGCAATTGTAAATAGGCTGAAGGGTAGACTTAATTGAGAAGTTGGCATTTGAACAAAGACGTGAAGAGAGGGAGAATCCCAGGGGCGGGGGAGCCTGGTGGGCTGCCGCCTATGGGGTCGCACAGAGTCGGACATGACTGAAGTGACTTAGCAGCGGCAGCAGCAGCAGCAGTGAAGAGTGAGGGAGTTTTCCATGGGGCTAGCTAAAAGCAATACACTCCAGGGAGAGGAAGAAGCCTGTGCAAAGACTCTAAAGCAGACATGTGTATGGATTGTTCAAGGTCATCAACCAGTCAATGAGGATGGAGAGAGTAAGCAAGGGGCACTTAGCAGGAGATAAGGTCTTATTGTTAGTAAAGGTATTAGGGACTGAAAGTGTGTGGTCCATCCCCTCAAAAAAATTCATGCTGAATCCCTAACCCCTGATGTGACTGTATTCGGAGACAGTATCTTTATGAAAGTAAAGTTAATTGAGGTCATTAGGGTAGGACTCTGATCCAATAGGATTAGTGTCTCCATATGAAGAGACACCAGAGAGCTCATTTGTCTCTCTCTCCCTGCCATGTGAGGATACAGCAAGAAGGGGACCATCAGCAAGTCAGCAAGAGCACTCTCACCAGAATTGGACCATGCTGGCACTCTGATCCAGCATCCAGAACTGTGAGAAAATAACTTCTGTTGTTTGAGCCACCAGTCTATGGTATTTTGTTATGGTAGACTTGAAAGGATGAAGTGGAGGATGAGAGGGGGAAGATAGCATAAGGCCTTGCTGGCCATTGTAAGACTTTGGCTTTTCTCAAAGTGAGATGGAAAATGATTGGAAAGTTTTGAGTTAAAGAAAGAAAAGCAAATATTGCATATTAAGGCATATATGTGGAATCTAGAAAAGTGATAAAATTTTATTTTCAAAGCAGAAATAGAGACACAGACAAAAAGAACAAACATATGGACACCGGGTGGGGAGGGGTGGGATGAACAGGGAGATTTGGACTGACATATATACAGTATTGATACTATGTATAAAATAGATAACTAATGAGAACCTCCTATATAGCACAGGAAACTCTACTCAGTGCTCTGTGGTGACCAAAATGGGAAGGAAATCCAAAAGAGAAGGGATGTATGTAGACATATAGCAGCCTCCCTGGTGGTTCAGACAGTAGTCTGCAATGTAGGAGACCCAGGTTCAATCCCTGGGTTGGGAAGATCCCCTGGAGAAGAGAATGGCAACCTACTCCAGTACTCTAGCCTAGAGAATCCCATGGACAGAGAAGTCTGGTGGGCTACAGTCCATTAGGTCACAAAGAGTCAGACATGACTGGGTGACTTTCACTTTCGTAGCTGTCACTTTCACTTTCATAGCTGATTTGCTTTGCTGTACAGTAGAAACTAACACAACATTGCAAAGCAACTATACTTCAATAAAAATTAATTTAATAAAAGAAAAAAGAAGAATACCAATCTGATTTGTGCTTTTCGAACACAGTTATTGCTGCTATTTTGAAATAGATGATGGAAGTTCCAGTGGCAAGTATAGAAGCAGGAGGTCTGTTTGGAGTTTGGGGCATCTCCAAGTGAAAGATGATGCTAACTCTCTAATCAGGCAGGTAGTAGTTGAGGTGGTGAGAAATGGTCAGATTCCATACATATGATTTAAAGTTAGATTCCACAAGATTTTCTGACCAAAAATTAATATGCAATGTGTGGATAAAGAGAAGTCAAGTAAAACTCCAAGATTTTTGGTCAGAACAGTTGGAAGGATGAAGTTGCCATCAACTATAGTGGATAGAGTTTGCAGGTAGATCAGTTCTTTGAGGGTGATCAAGTGTTCAGTTTTGGACATGTTAACTCTGAGGTGTCTATAACATAGGGATGTTCAGTGGGATTTTTGATATGCAAGCCATGTTCAGGAGAGATTCAAGGTTGGGGCTATAAGTTTGAGAGTCATTGGCATATAGATGACATCTAAAGTCATAAGACTGGATGAAATCATGGAGGTCTGTTCTTTTTCTCTTCCTCTACTTTCAATTTCCTCTTTACATCCTCTACTCATTCTGTTGCTTCTGCATTTTCTAGGGTCAGAGCAGGGGTAGAGGGATATAGTGGAAAAGGCCAAATTTTTTTGTTTGTTTAGCTGGTACTATTTGCAGTACTATTTGGCTGACACTGACTGATTATACATTATTTTTTAGCATAATGTTTTTATACACATGTTAGCTTTTTATGGGTATGTTGGTTAGTTCTCTAAGTACACTTACACAAAATACCATGCATTTTTCCACTCCCTACTGGGGTGGAGTAGGATTGGATGGGATGCAGGCCCCACCCAAATTCTTACAAACTCCTCCCTCCAACTTCTGCTTCCAAGGCACTCTTCCTCCAGCTTCTTCCTGCTTTTGTTGTCTTGATCTAATAGGAGACACCTTTATAGTGTCCCTTAAAGATGACTTATGCCATTAGACTTATAACTCAAATAGGAAAACAGACTGAAAGGAAATACACTATAATGATGCATACGCAATCACTTCAGTCGTGCCTTACTCTTTGTGACCCTATGGACTGTAGCCCTCTAGACTTCTCTATCCATGGGATTTTCCAGGCCAGAATACTGGAGTGGGTTGCCATGCCCTTCTCCAGAGGATCTTCCTGACCCAGGGATCGAATCTGTGTCTCCTGCATTGCAGGCAGATTCTTACCCACTGAGCCATCTGGAAAACCAAAATGATGGCAGTAATTATATTAATATAGTGAGACTTGGGTAATAACTTCCTCATCTATTACCCAAAATACATTATAATGTGGTTAAATTTCAGTTAAAAACTATATGTATATAGCATTTTATATGTATGCATGCATATACAAAAATACAGTATTTTTGTCTTAAATGTATGTATATAGGTATAGTGTTACAGTTGTGTCTGACTCTTTGTGACTCCATGGACTGGAATCCACCCGGCTCCTCTGTCTGTGGAATTCTCCAGGCAAGAAGACTGGAGTGGGTTGCCATTTCCTTCTCCAGGGAATCTTCCCAACCCAGGGATCGAAGCCATGTCTCACACATTGTGGACATATTCTTTACTGTCTGAGCCACCAGGGAATACAGGTATATAAATATGTATAAATATGTAAAAGTAGATATTTATATTTATGAATATCTACATATATAGTTTTTACTATATATGCAGACAAAATACTACATATATAGTTTTTACCAAATATATATACATACAGAAAGACACACACAGACTCTACTAAGGAAACATTTAATGAATTATCCATACTAAAATAATAGTTTCTCCATAAGGAAAATTGAAATAAAATAAAAATACAAATGGAAAGTACAAAATAAATATTTTGCAACTTATTTGCAGAAAAATGGTATTTTCTCAACATATAAACATCTCTTTTAAAAATTTATAATGCCTATAACCAACAGAATAAAAAATCCCAGATAGTAAAATATAAACAGCTGGGGGGGGGGGGGAAGGAAAGAAAGAAATGCAAAGAACCCAATACCACTCAGAATTAGAGAAATACAGACTCAAACAATGAAATGGAAATTTTCACCTATCAATCTGGTAAAGATCAAGAAGTTTGATATGAGTATGATTACCAGATTGTTGTGACATAAGCATTTTCTTAGTTTAACAGGGAGTTTACTACTGCAAATTCTTTGGAAGTGTTTTGGCACTGTTTATCAAAATGTAAAATGCACAGATCCTTTGATTCAGAAATTCCTGTTCTATGAATTTATCCTACAGATAAACTTGCATAACCTGTATGCATACACAGTACATAAATGTTCACTGTAATATGATTTGCTATATTAAAAAAATTCTGGAAACACCTGAATGTCCATCAGAATGGGTTGGTAAACTAACAATGACACATACCTGCAACAAAACATACTGCCTCCACTCCCTATCCTGAGGAAATCAGTAAATAGATGCCCTGAAATGAAACAATGCTTCCAGTTTTGTCATCAGATATGATGATGCATGTACAGAACATTTCTGAGAATATATACCCACCAAATTGCTAAAAATCAATACTTCTAGGGTTGGAAACCAGGCAATACAGAAAAATTAATATTTTCCCTTTAAAAAAGACTAATTCCTTATCCTACTTGAGTTTTTACCATGTACATGTTTTCTTTCAGTAAATGTAGCACATGTCCCTATTTGTTGATGTAAATTTGGCCCATGGATTGGAAATAGCAACTTGAATAAAATGATACTGCAGTAGAAGTATGGTATAGGATAGAGTTATCATGAGTTACCCAGTTACCCAGAGTTATCATGATTTGAATAACTCCAAGAGAACTGGGTCAGAACTGTGTTCATTTAGTGTGTTTTGAGATGAAAATTAAGGTAGCTTTCATAAAGAATCTGGTTAATGGTCTTTCCTGATTATTGACCTGCCTTATAGATGAGGAATTTATCCTATTTGGTGAGATTTGCATGTTAAAACAATCTCTTTGCAGGGAATAAGAGTGACTGGAACAGGGACATTCTAAAGTCATGGAGACCAGTTTGGAGGGTATTTTTAGTGTTACTGGTGAAAATATGAGATATCCAGGACTAAGGCAGTCACAGAAGGAAGAGAAAGGAGGGCTACATGAAGGCTAGAAAGGGTGTAGAAATGGCAGCACCTAGAGCCTGGCTGGATGTGAGGCAGAGAGAGATCAGTAAATGATGACCCTCAGTCCAGGCTTGTGTGTGTGTGCTCAGTCACTCAGTCATGTCCAACTCTTTGCAACCTATGAGCTGTAGCCCACCAAGATCTTCTGTCCATGGGATTCTCTGGGCAAGAATACTGGAGTGGATTGCCATTTCCTCCTCCAGGGGATCTTCCTGACCAAGGGATAGAACTTGAGTCTCTTACATCTCCTGCATTGGCAGGTGGGTTCCTTACCACCAGTGCCTCCTGGGAAGCCCCAGTCTTGGCTTAGGCAGCTAGATTAACTATGGTACAATAAAACAGAAAACAGGAAAACAGCAGATTGGGGGATGATAATAAATGCACCCTCTCCTTGAGCTCCCTCACCTATGGGATTAGTCACAGTCATGTGTAAATGTGTTTTTCAGGGTGTGGGGTGTTGGTGAGAGACAGAGGATGATTTGTTTCAGCAGTGGGAATGATTGAGTCTCAAGTGAAGAGAAAAAGCTGTATGTGAATGACGAGTTTTAGAAGGAGATTTGGCTAAATTAAAATGATAGCATATTTTTGTTGGCACTAAGAAGAAAATGAAGAAAGACAGGCATGGGTCCAAGATTATAGTATCTGATTAAAGGAGACTGATACAGCTGGCAAGGAGTAGAAGTCAGGATGTCTTGGATGGCCTGATGAGTGACCATGTCATAGGGAAGAAATGCAACTCACCCAGAAATATACAGAGGGTCTCTTTCTGGAGATTTTATGGCTCAGCATCCCACAGAATCTGGGTGTAACCAGGGTGGAGCCGGCCCTGCTAGCTTAAACAGAAGTAATGGTGGTAATTAGGGATAAAAAATCAGGATTCCTGGCTGCATGCCTGGGCTCTGCCACTAGCTGGTTTTGTCATCATTGGCAAGTCATTTAAGTTTGTGCGGATTTAAAAGCTTCCTCTGTGAAATGAGGTAAAATGTGAAGCAATTGTAATTTTAACAGCTTATATAGACAAAGAGCACCCAGCCTTGAAGAGTTCGAGGAGGCCTCCTGGAAGAAGTTATATACTAACCAAGATCATTCTTCAGATTTTAGTTCCTTTAAATGTTAGGTCAGGGGAAGGGTAAGGAGGCATGGCCCAAGCAGAGGAAACAGTATGAATAAAAGTGTTAAGCCAAGAAATGAAATAGAATCTTCAGAAAGACTATGAGTAATTTGATATGACCTCTAGATTATAATAAAATGAGCAAAAGGCATTCACTTATTTCGTCCTTTTAATCACCCCCTAAAGAAGATACTCGGAGAAGGCAATGGCAACCCACTCCAGTACTCTTGCCTGGAGAACCCCATGGACGGAGGAGCCTGTTAGGCTACAGTCCATGGGGTCGCTAAGAGTCGGACATGACTGAGCGACTTCACTTTCACTTTTCACTTTCATGCATTGGAGAAGGAAATGGCAACCCACTCCAGTGTTCTTGCTTGGAGAATCCCAGGGACGGCGGGTCCTCGTGGGCTGCCGTCTACGGGGTCGCACAGAGTCGGACACGACTGACGTGACGCAGCAGCAGCAGCAGCAGCAGCAAAGTAGATACTAGTACTGACATTTTATGGAATGAGAAACTGAAATTTAGAATAGTTTCTTGCCTAAAATCTCATAACCTCGTAAATGGTAGAGCTAGTGAGTCTGCTGCAAATCCTGTTTGAACTTTTGACCACTTCTCTGCGCATGCGCGCTCAGTCAGTAAGTCGCGTCCGACTCTTTGAGACGCAGTGGACTATATAGCCCGCAAGGTTCCTATGTGCATGGAATTTCCCAGGCAAGAATACTAGAGTGGGTTGCCCTTTCCTTCTCCAGTGGATCTTCCCGACCCAGGGATTAAACCCTCATCTCCTGCATGGGCAAGCAGGTTCTTTACAAATGAGCCACCAGGAAAGCCCACCACTTCTCCACATTAACATATTAAGATGGGTGAGATTGGGGGAAGCAGTCATGAAGGCATATTTTTCTCAGTCCAACAGGTTATAGTTTGAAAGACTCTTTGAATCTAAAGAAAAAATCATAGTGGAAAAGATGTGAAATGTGTGAGTCATGAGGTAGTGTTTGAATCACAAGCATAAGGAAGCGAAAAACTTCTATTAGAATTAGTCAAATAAATACGTGAATCACTAACCCTGTGTTCTTCTTACTAGTTCACTATATCCTGTAGAAACCATCTCACCTTTAGGCATAATGAACACAAGCCAAATTTGGCCACCTTGATTCCTCACAACAAATGTCAAGAAAAAAGCCACAGTAAATTAATACTCTTCTACAACTAATTCATCCAGAGCAATTCCATTTAAAAAAACCATATATTTCCAGCGACCCATCATAGATTTGAGCCTCCTAGAGTCCTCCTCCAAGACTATCTGGGGCACAGTGGATCATGCTTACTTATCCTAAGGTCTTTTCTGTGTGTTCTGGATCTTGCAGGTTCACTGCAATTTAGTTGGGTGCAATTTTTGCTCTTCTATCTTGCTTAGAATCTACTGGGCTCCTTGATTATGGTGGCTTAGTCTATCCTAGAAAATTTTCAGTTATTGTTCTTTCAAATATTACTTTTTATGCATCCTCCCTCTTCTCATAGTTTGCAGTTCCTTTCAGAAATAAGTTACGTATTCACATACTATGCTTAAAGTCTCTTAACTTCCTTTTTGTGTATTCTATATTTTTCTCTCTCTGTTGTGTCCTAGATGAATAAAAAATAATTGTCCCTCTGGTTCAAGCTCATCTATTGTTTAAGTTGTCCAATGAGATTTTACTTTATATAATCATATTTTTATTTCTTGAATGTTTTCACAATTGCTGTTCCTTTCCCTATTACCTATTTGTCTCTGTCTCCCCCCTCCACTCTTGAATCTGCTTAGTTTCCTAATATTATACTATTTTCTTAAGTTCCAAAGCCTTCTTAATGTCTAATGATCTGGAACATGCTTATTCATTATGATCGCTAGTTGATTTTAACACTTTCAAGTTTAGGTATGTTCTATACTGTGGGTCTTGACTCCTGTGTAGTGTTGATGGTTCCTCCAGAGTTTTATAAATTTGGACGTAGACTCACCAGCTGCATGAGACTCTATCTGACAGTCCTTTTTTTTTTTTTTTTAATAGTGGGAGACTTTATTTTTTTTTTTCATTAATACAAAGATGAATATATTTAAAATCTTGGAACTATGCACATTTATAGGCAAAAAATTCACATATTATCATTAACCAACATTGGGGTCCATGTTGAAGACATATCTTAGTAGGACAGTTTGACTTTCATTTCTGCCAGATATTGATCTGGGCCTCCTTCTATGCTACCTGGGAGTTTCCAGACCATACAAGGGCTGTAATGAAATCCCAAACTTACCTGAGGGCAGACTATTGGTACAGACCTTTAGGGGCCGAAAAAAATTTTTTTTTCCACCTATTGTCCATATTGAGGCAGACATGCTTCCTTATCACAAACCCATGTTTTTTTAGTGGATTTATTTCCAGTGATGGTTTTGATTTTATACAAAGATCTTTGTTACAACTCTCTTCCTTATAAGGATCCAAAATCATGTCATCAGTCTTAATGAGAGATTAAAATGTTAGCATTCAAATCTTGATAGAGCAAGCAGCTTTAAGCCTCACTCAGAACAAGCCACAGTATATACCTAGGAAATTTCCTTTCCTAGTTTCTGTTTCCTTTTTTTAGAAGAAGATCTTTGGATTTTTCTCTGGCCAACTGAGCTATTCATTTGGAAGGAGTCTTTCAAATCTTCAGGGTTTCCAAGTAGTTTCTAGAATAAGGATTTTAGGCTATTTTGTAAAAACAAACACATAAAAAAACCACAGCAAAACAGAAAACTTTTCTCTTAGTTTTGAGGAGAGTGCTCTCTGGGTTGTAGAGAGACTCTACTGAGTCATGTGCCTGTTACTCTGGAAATGAACTGTGTCACCCTGGGGCAGCTCCTGGAAGCCTTGCCTCTATGATGTGTTCTCACACTCCTGTCTACTTGTGGCTGGACAATGATTTGTTGTTGTGTAATCACTCAGTCGTGTCTGACTCTTTTGTAACCCCATGGACAGTAGTCCTCCAGGCTCCTCTGTACATGGGATTTCCCAGGCAAGAACACTAGAGCGGATTGCCATTTCCTTCTCCAGGGGATCTTCCCGACCCCAGGATCAAACTTGTGTTTCCTGCATTGCAGGCAGATTCTTCTACCACTGAGCCACCAGGGAAGCCTGGACTGTGAGTGGGTATACTCAAACTGTGCCGACTAGATTCCTTTCTCTTGAAATTTTGACTTTTATATTCCAAACTACTGTTAGTCTTGCCCTCATGGTCCTGAGATAGTTCTTTTAACAAGCTCAGTCTCAGAGCTAGTTGTTAGTATACAGCTTAATAATATGATTATTATTTTTGCCAAGATCTGCAGCCATAAACAGTTTGGAGACCTGGTGTATAATTGTGCCTAAAACAATGTGAATAGGTACCGTGAAACTAGCTTTATTCAATACTAATTGGAAGTGATTTTACAATTTTAATAAGGATAACACTGTGATTCTTCATGCTTACTTTCAAAGCAACTGTAATTTTATTATCTCAACTATTTTGCAAGTGATAGAGATACTTTGCTTTGTTTTTGCCAGGTTTTCACATTTACAAGAGTATACAGAAGTTCAGACACTTGCTCAGAACGTGGCACCCTGGCCCCTGGACTTTTGGCCTAGGGCATTTTCAAGATGTGTAAAACGCCTCTCTAAAAAGCAAGTTCCTCCTGAGGAAGTTTTTTTTTTTTTTTTTTTTTTTTTTTTCTGTCTATGTCAGGGGACATCATGGAGAAGGTAGGATCTGTTAACAGGTGTTGAGCCCAATGGGGAAATCTCTGTATGAGTTCAGGATTATGCTTCCTACATAATGGAAATTGTATTACCTCTCCTCCCATTACTCCTCCCATAAGTAGCCAATCACTGGCCTGAAATTAACATTTAAATCATCAGAATGAGTAGAGAAAGCAGTTCAACCTAGTCCTAAATTAGTATAAGTCCGTGCTATTTTCAAAGAAAACTCTGGACAATGTCCAAATTTGTGATGATACAAAGGGCTCTTGAGATCCATAGAATGTGATGCTTTTTGTGCGGTCATCAGTTAAGGGCTCTACAATACAAGGAGAGTGACATGCATTTAGACACATACACAGGATTATTCACGATTCATGGGGTCGCAAAGAGTCGGACATGACTGAGCGACTGATCTGATCTATCTGTGAGGGGGAAAAAAAAAACCTCTAAAGATAAAAGTATTTAGTAAGTTAAAAATTATTAATGGTCATAATGAAACACTTTATATGTATTCTCTACTTCTCTAATTATAAAGCAAGAGCAAATGAAAGCATGTCAATCCTCAATGTTAAGTGAATTATCCAAAATGACATCACTTATAGCTAGATGGTTTGGGAACATTATATCATACCTGTAGGATTAAAAAAAAACTCAAATACTTCCTACCACATTACACCTCTCAACTGCCAAGGTGACCCTCAGGTGGATCACAATCTTCAAATTTCTCTATTTTATTTTCATTTTTTAATTAAAAACCCACAAAATTTAGTTTTTCCATTGTAAGTGGTTACCATTATAAGTTTTTCCTTGATAAGTGGTCTTATCTACTGCTATGACTTAGACAAACCAAATCAAAACAAAACAAAACCAAAACACCCCCAAAAGCTAGTTTGAGTTTTTCTTTTTTTCAGAAGTTAATCCAAATACACTCCCGTTATCACCTGCCTGTATCTTCTCCACCCACCAGTTTATAAACTCTATTTGGAGTTTAGCTTTAGAAAGGCTGTGCCTCAAGTAATTTTTTTTCAAAGAGGGAGAAATTTTTTTCTTAAAATTTCTAATCAAATAGTTCTGTTGCTTTTGATTGATTTCTGTAACAGAGCTTCTAGCAATTTTAATCACTTTAATATTCAGTGGAGATATTTATAAATAGGTCAACTTGGATATCATGTTAAATCTGTTTGAACCCATGGTTCTCAAACTTGAGTGGTTTAGTTGCTAAGTGATGTCCACCTCTTTGTGACCTCATGGACTGTAGTCTGCCAGGCTCCTCTGTCCATGTGATTTTCCAGGCAAGAATACTGGAATGGGTTGCCATTTCTAGGGGATCTTCCCGATCCAGGGATTGAAACTGGGTCTCCTGTATTGCAGTCAGATTTTTTACCAACTGAGCTACTAAGGAAGCCCATTATCACCTGGGAAGCTCAAAATCCCCTGGAGGGCTTGTTAGACACGGCCTCTTGGGCTCATCCCCAGAACTTCTGAAATGAGACTGAGAACTGGGATTTCCATAAAATTGCCAGATGATGATAATTCTGCTGGCCTTGGAACCATATTTTTGGGTTTTCTGATATAAACTTATTTTAGTCTTATTGTAATTTTATTCTGATATGTAGCAGAATCTGCATGCATTTCTAAATATATTTTTAAAAAAAGAAATTAGAGAGAATATTAATGTGAGAGTCATTGAAATTAATTATACCTATGCAATCTTTTTGATAATATTCATCACCCATTTAGCCTCAGGATCCAAACAAATTAATTGTCCATCTTTCAATGTGACTCTGAAAAGAAAAGAGTATATAACTGTATATAATTTAATAACACTTGAAATTTATTCATTACAATTTCTGTAACATGAAATTCATATGCTTAAAATGAACACACAAATATTTTAAACTAATCATATTATTAAAATGTGACTTTTAATCATATCAGTGTACATAACAATTAAAAAAAAATCAACTAGAAGATAAATTTCCTAGAGTCTTTTGAGATATCAGCTGATAATCAGTGAACATTTACTAGACTTAAAATGCACGGGGTATAGTGTCAGACTCTGGAAAATCTGCATATAGAGGGTATCTTCCAGGCTGCCAGTTATCAACCATTTACTATGTACTCTTTATCACTACACCTCTGCAAATTTGGTTAGATTTTAAGACTTCATTAAAGCCTCATTTATTATCGGAAGAGAGAAGGATACCATAAACTAGTTATTTAAATTTATTCTATAGTTTTCAACTGCACCTAATAGAACAGCAAAGCTCCATCCCTTTGAGGTTCATTATATGAAGACCAGTTAAACCAGTCAGTCCTAAAGGAAATCAACCCCGAATATTCATTGGAGGGACTGATGCTAAAGCTGAGGCTTCAATACTTTGGCCACCTGATGCAAAGATCTGAGTCACTGGAAAAGACCCAGATGGTAGGAAAAATTGAAAGCAAAAGGAGAAATGGGCAGCAGAGGATGAAGTGATTAGATAGCATCACTGACTCGATGGACATGAATTTGAGCAAACACAGTGGAAGAAAACAGAGCATGGCCTGCTGTAACTCAGGGCGTCACAAAGAGTCGGACACAACTTAAGGACTGAACAATATCAGCAACATGAGGATCAGATCATAATAAAAATTATAATGATAATAATGTAATAATAAATTACCAATAAATTCAGTAAATTACCAATAAAAGGATAGCCACAAAACATCCCACATGATAGTGAAAACTTGAAAGTATTGTATTACCAAGACAAGAGAAAGTGTTAGTCATTCAGTCTCGTCCAGCTCTTTGAGACTCCATGGACTGTAGCCCGTCAGGCTGCTCAGTCCATGGAATTCTCCAGGCAAAAATACTGGAGTGGTTTGCCATACCCTTCTCCAGGACAAGGGTGCCTGCCATCATCACAGCCATCTCAACAAAACTAGAAAGAGTCGTAAGATCTCCAAAGGGGAAACTAAACTGCCATTATTCCCATATGACAATGACAGACTTTATTTTCTTGGGCTCCAAAATCACTGCAGATGGTGACTGCAGCCCTGAAATTAAAAGATGCTGGCTCCTTGGAAGAAAAGCTATGACAAACCTAGAGTAGTGCTGGAACAGTTGATGAACCATAAAAATAAAGATGAATAATTCCCTCACACCATATGCAAGAATCAATTCCAGGTGGATTAAAGTTTTAAATACAAAGGAACAGACTGTAAAAAAATTTAGCAGACAATACAGAATAATATTTTTATGAACTCTGTGAAGGAAAGTTTTTTTGAACTAAAACACTAAAAGTACTAAGCAGAAAAGAGAATGTTACTAATCTAAAGCATATTAAAAATAAATTTATACTAATTGAAAGGACACCACAGAAAGAATAAAAACATGAACCACAAATTGGAAAATGAGCTTTTCTATCCATAAATTTGATGAGGGTTTAATATCCAGAATGTGTAAAGAACACCTGTGAGGCAATAAAGAAAAGGTTATTAATAAAGTTATTAAGAGAGTAGATCTGGAGAGTTCTCATCACAAAGAAAAAACTATTTTTAATTTATCTATGAGATGATCAGATCAGATCAGTTGCTCAGTCGTGTCCGACTCTTTGCGACCCCATGAATCGCAGCACGCCAGGCCTCCCTGTCCATCACCAACTCCTGGAGTTCACTCAGACTCGGCCATCAAGTCCGTGATGCCATGCAGCCATCTCATCCTCTGTCGTCCCCTTCTCCTCCTGCCCCCAATCCCTCCCAGCATCACAGTCTTTTCCAATGAGTCAACTCTTCTCATGAGGTGGCCAAAGTACTGGAGTTTCAGCTTTAGCATCATTCCTTCCAAAGAAATCCCAGGGCTGATCTCTTTCAGAATGGACTGGTTGGATCTCCTTGCAGTCCAAGAGGCTAACTAAACTTATTGTAGTAATCATTTCACAATATATATAATTCAAAACATTATGCAGTACACCTTAAACTTATAGCGATGTATGCTAATTAAGTTTCAATAAAACTTGGGGAACAGTCACAAAAAAAGACTTCTCCCTCTACATCTTCAGCACATACATGATTTCTTTTCTGTTGCAGTGAGCACCTTTAGGGATTATCTGGACTTTAGCAATGAATTTGGGAGAAATAAAGTCAGGTTGTGTCTGAATACACTGGCATCACAGCTCTTGGCTCTCAGAGGGATCAGCTGTGTGAGAAAATAATAGTGAAACACTAAGAACAAAGACAGCTGTGATGCTTAATTCTTTACTTATGAAATCTGAGATCAATGCAGCAAGATACTCAACTCACCAAATGCCATCAGAAATTTTTAGAGAGACAATCACATAAATATAATCATTTACTATTGTTATGATCAATGAAACTATTGAACATCTACTATATTTGAGAAATGGGTAAATGTACCAGACCAATAATTTATTGCTTGAAGGCATATATGGTCAATAAGAAATGTTTAATGGTAAAAATCAACTTCATTGCCTTCTATAAAATATTTTAAATACCAAAATTTTATATGAATTATATCAGTTGAAGGTGGCAATTTCCACCATTAAAATACACGCCCTAAACCTTTTTGCAGTACTGCTGCTTCTTGTTGTTCAATCTTTTAAGTCTTTGTAACCCCATGGACTGTAGCCCGCCAGCCTCCTCTGTCCGTCAGGTTTTCCAGGCAAGAATATTGGAGTGGGTAGCCATTCCCTTCTTCAGGGGATCTTCCTGACCCAGGGACTGAACCTGTGTCTCCTGCATTGACAGGTGGATTCTTTACTACTGAGCCACCAGGAAAGCCCATGCTGCTGCTATCATCTTTAATAAGAAAAGCACAGACCCTTACAGTGTACCCATTTGCCAATGCAGGAGACATGAGAGACATGCGTTCGATCCCTGGGTCGGGAAAGTCCCCTGGAGAAGGAAATGGCAACCCACTCCCCCATTCTTGCCTGGAGAATCCCATGGACAGAGGAGGCTGGTGGGCTACAGTCCATAGTGTTGCAAAGGGTCAGACACAACTGAAGCGATGACTTAGCATGCACACATGTGTATGTGGGTATTCATAATGTTCTCAATATTAATTAATTAATTCAACAGATTTAAAAAATGTAACTCAACAGGAACTTCTTTGATATTCCACAATCTAAGTGTATGTGCTGCTTAGGTTTTAATTATAGTTTCTTTTTTTTTTTAAATTTTATTTTATTTTTAAACTTTACATAATTGTATTAGTTTTGCCAAATATCAAAATGAATCCGCCACAGGTATACATGTGTTCCCCATCCTGAACCCTCCTCCCTCCTCCCTCCCCATTCCATCCCTCTGGGTCGTCCCAGTGCACCAGCCCCAAGCATCCAGTATCGTGCATCGAACCTGGACTGGCAACTCATTTCATACATGATATTTTACATGTTTCAATGCCATTCTCCCAAATCTTCCCACCCTCTCCCTCTCCCACAGAGTCCATAAGACTGTTCTATGCATCAGTGTCTGTTTTGCTGTCTCGTACACAGGGTTATTGTTACCATCTTTCTAAATTCCATATATATGCGTTAGTATACTGTATTGGTGTTTTTCTTTCTGGCTTACTTCACTCTGTATAATAGGCTCCAGTTTCATCCACCTCATTAGAACTGATTCAAATGTATTCTTTTTAATGGCTGAATAATACTCCATTGTGTATGTGTACCACAGCTTTCTTATCCATTCATCTGCTGATGGACATCTAGGTTGCTTCCATGTCCTGGCTATTATAAACAGTGCTGCGATGAACATTGGGGTACTCGTGTCTCTTTCCCTTCTGGTTTCCTCAGTGTGTATGCCCAGCAGTGGGATTGCTGGATCATAAGGCAGGTCTATTTCCAGTTTTTTAAGGAATCTCCACACTGTTCTCCATAGTGGCTGTACTAGTTTGCATTCCCACCAACAGTGTAAGAGGGTTCCCTTTTCCCCACACCCTCTCCAGCATTTACTACTTGTAGACTTTTGGATCGCAGCCATTCTGACTGGTGTGAAATGGTACCTCATAGTGGTTTTGATTTGCATTTCTCTGATAATGAGTGATGTTGAGCATCTTTTCATGTGTTTGTTAGCCATCTGTATGTCTTCTTTGGAGAAATGTCTATTTAGTTCTTTGGCCCATTTTTTGATTGGGTCATTTATTTTTCTGGAGTTGAGCTGTAGGAGTTGCTTGTATATTCTCGAGATTAGTTGTTTGTCAGTTGCTTCATTTGCTATTATCTTCTCCCATTCTGAAGGCTGTCTTTTCACCTTGCTAATAGTTTCCTTTGATGTGCAGAAGCTTTTAAGGTTAATTAGGTCCCATTTGTTTATTTTTGCTTTTATTTCCAATATTCTGGGAGGTGGGTCATAGAGGATCCTGCTGTGATGTATGTCAGAGAGTGTTTTGCCTATGTTCTCCTCTAGGAGTTTTATAGTTTCTGGTCTTACGTTGAGATCTTTAATCCATTTTGAGTTTATTTTTGTGTATGGTGTTAGAAAGTGTTCTAGTTTCATTCTTTTACAAGTGGTTGACCAGATTTCCCAGCACCACTTGTTAAAGAGATTGTCTTTAATCCATTGTATATTCTTGCCTCCTTTGTCAAAGATAAGGTGTCCATATGTGCGTGGATTTATCTCTGGGCTTTCTATTTTGTTCCATTGATCTATATTTCTGTCTTTGTGCCAGTACCATACTGTCTTGATAACTGTGGCTTTGTAGTAGAGCCTGAAGTCAGGTAGGTTGATTCCTCCAGTTCCATTCTTCTTTCTCAAGATCGCTTTGGCTATTCGAGGTTTTTTGTTTTTCCATACAAATTGTGAAATTATTTGTTCTAGCTCTGTGAAGAATGCTGTTGGTAGCTTGATAGGGATTGCATTGAATCTATAGATTGCTTTGGGTAGTATACTCATTTTCACTATATTGATTCTTCCAATCCATGAACATGGTATATTTCTCCATCTTTTAGTGTCCTCTTTGATTTCTTTCACCAGTGTTTTATAGTTTTCTATATATAGGTCTTTAGATTCTTTAGGTAGATATATTCCTAAGTATTTTATTCTTTCCGTTGCAATGGTGAATGGAATTGTTTCCTTAATTTCTCTTTCTGTTTTCTCATTATTAGTGTATAGGAATGCAAGGGATTTCTGTGTGTTGATTTTATATCCTGCAACTTTACTATAGTCATTGATTAGTTCTAGTAATTTTCTGGTGGAGTCTTTAGGGTTTTCTATGTAGAGGATCATGTCATCTGCAAACAGTGAGAGCTTTACTTCTTCTTTTCCAATTTGGATTCCTTTTATTTCTTTTTCTGTTCTGATTGCTGTGGCCAAAACTTCCAAAACTATGTTGAATAGTAATGGTGAAAGTGGGCACCCTTGTCTTGTTCCTGACTTTAGAGGAAATGCTTTCAATTTTTCACCATTGAGGATAATGTTTGCTGTGGGTTCTACATTTTGCCCTAACACCAGATTCAATCTCATTTGATCTGGAAACATTTGGGCTTTGATTTTTTCCAAAGCCAAGAAGGAAAAGATGCTCCTTACCAAAGATGCCCAGGACAAGGACGGCCAACAGGAGGAACATTTGTGAGCTCTCAATAGCCATGTCTATGCTTGATCTTGATCCTTGTCTGAATGGTAGTGTCAATACTGCAGCCTCTTTTATATGCTCTCTGTAACCATAGAAGTTTTTTGTTGTTCTTGCACTCTCTTTCCACGAAGAATAGAAGGAACAGTTTATTCAAGTGGCATATTTGTCACTTACAAGTCAATGAGGAAGCTGGGTTTGTTTTTCAAGCTTTGTTTTAACTGAGCGGTTTCAAGCATGAGGTGATGAATGTATTGAATAGAAAAATGAACCCATTATTCCCTAGGAAGGAAACTGCATGATCATGAAGGGTTCAGTGCCAGTTACAATTAGTAACTTATAAAATGGAATAATAAAAGATGTCTATACATCTTTTCAAAGGTCATGTTTGTACAATGTGGGAAATGAAGATGCTTTTCCTCCTCAAGTATTTACTTTTGGCTTTTGTGCCTATTTGCGTAAATCCATTCAAGGTTATAATAGACTCTTCCAAGCTCTAACTATACTCATAATGTATTCATGTGTGTGTGCTAAGCCGCCTCAGTCTTGTCCAACTCTGATCCCGTGGACTATAGCCCAGCAGGCTCCTTGTCCATTGTATTCTTCAGGCAAGAATCCTGGAGTGGGTTGCTATATCCTTCTCCAGGGGATCTTTCCAACCTAGGGGTAGATCCTGTGTCTCTTATGTCTCCTGCACTGGCAGGTGGATTCTTCACCACTAGCAGCACTGGAGAAGCCCCATACTTAAAGTATGGGTAACCTCTAAAGATATTGAGGGCTCCCCTTGTGGCTCAAGTGGTAAAGAATCTGCCTGCAGTGTGGGAGACCTGGGTTCGATCCCTGTGTTGGTAAGATCCCCTGAAGAAGGGAAGAGCTACCCACTCCAGTACTCTAACCTGGAGAATTCAACGGAGAGGAGCCTGGCAGCCTACAGTCCATGGGGTCGTAAAGAGTCAGACATGATGGAGTGACTTGCACTTTCACAAAGATACTGAATAAAGTTCAGATTACAGCAACACTTGTCCTGGCAAGAACAGCAAATTATGGTTTACTTATGGTTTAAAGGCAGTAGTTTCAAAAGGCTTGAAGCTGAATTAACTCAGTGGATTATGAACTTCATTTTTTTTTTCTTAAGCAGTTTTATAAATGACCTCCTTCATTATCCTATACAGCTCATTTATTTATTTATTATATACATGTGTGTGTGTATATATATATATATATATATATATATATATAAATGAGCTGTATAGGATAATGAAGGTCATTTATAAAACTGCTTAAGAAAAAAAATGAAATATATATATATATATATATATATATATATTTGCATTAACAAACCCAACACCAAAGCATTTGTTTCAGTTTCCTGGGGCTGCCATTAAAAAAGTCCTACATACTATGTTTCTTAGACAACATAAATTTTTATCTCACCGATTTGGAGCCTAGAAGTCGAAAATCATGGTGTTGATAAGGTTGGTTCTTTCCTAGATCTGGGAGGGAGAAAGCTGTTTCAAGTGTCTTTCCTTGGCTTGGGGATGGTCATCTTCTTCTTCACATGCTGTTCTTGTGTGCACGTCCAACTCTAAGTTTTCCCTTTTTGTGAGGACACCAGTCACATTGGATAACCCACCCCAATGACCTGACTTTAGTTTGATTATTTCTGTAAAAACCTTATCTCCAAGTGAGGTATTGGGGGTTAGAATCTCAATCTATGAATTTGGAAGGTGGGAGTAGGGGATGCCATTCAACCTGTAACAACACTTAAGTGAAGAATCAGTGATTACTGAGGTCTAATATAGCCTGAAGATGAACATAGTCTAATAAGACTGTTTGTTTTTCTGGCTAATTCTCATTGAACAACCTGAAGGACTTTTGTTGGACACTAAGTATTTAAAGAGTAAAAATTGAGTTTTTTCTCTTGAGAAGTTCATGGACTATAGGGGGAGGCAGACATGTAAACAGATTAAAGATGGTGATCTGTGTTATAATATATAGGTACCCTGGAGGCAGTGGAGGGAGGACCTCCCCCTCAGAGCCAGGAAAGACTTTACAGTAGAGGCAACACTGGAGTTATTACAGATGAAAGGAAGCTCATATTAACATATATTTGTGAAGGGTTGCTCTGGTCTGAATGCTTGAGTCTCCCCCACAATTCACATGTTGGAATCCTAACCCCTAATATGATGGTGTTAGGGGGTGGAAGTCTTTGGGAGGTGATTAGGTTATAAGTGTGGGGCCCTCATGAATGAGATTAGTACCCTCATAAAAGTGACCCCAGAGGGTTTTCTCATCCCTTATGTCACGTGGGGATACAATCCAGAAGAGGTCCTTCACCCAGCTCTGCTGGCTTTGACTTCCAACCTCAAGAACTCTGTGAAATAACTATCTTTTGTTTATAAACCACCCAGTCCGTGGTATTTTGTTATAGCTGCCCAAATGGACTCAGACAACAGTCTTGGCATGTTGAGAAAGTGGAGAAAAAATGTTATTTCAATATTAAAATAAGTTATAATAACTTGACAACATGATCAGACCTTGGCCTTTTTACAAACCAAAAAGTTAAAAATAAGTTAGAAACACTATTCAGACATAACCTTAATTTCTTTGAGTCTCATTTTTCTTCTTCGCTAAAATCACAAAATACTATGTTATAAGGTGTTTAGATATTATGATGATAATAGGAAAGGATACAATGATATGAAAACCAAGTGTTCAAAGACTCAAAGTAACTTAGTTTTCAAGGCTTAAAAAATAGGCTCAGAAAATAAAAAAGGCTCAGAACATCATGATAGTTATTAAGGAGTTGGCTAAAGAAAATAGAGCTCTAGAAATTGGCATTGAACTTCCATTGGTTCTCTTTAATCAATATTAAGTCACAGATGTATAGGGTGAAACTCCATAAGTTCAGGGAAAGGACATCCATAGATGTTCAGGCTGAGCAGTTCTCAGACCTCTTTTGGAGTGGGGAGACACTTGAGGTGTGACTTGTTAGAGAGCTAGTGAGCACTCAGGGCATTCAGTAGAGACACAAAAGAGATATGACTCAGCAGTACAATTAAATGAACTCCAAAGCAAAGAACTCTCTCTAGACCACCCTAACTATGCTGAAAAACAAGCCTCAAAAAGATCAAGCTGATGCTCCAGTAACTTAGCTGCCCGCCAGAACAGAGGCTAAGGCTCCAAAAGAAGAAAACAAAATCTTGATGCTCCATAACATAATATACAATTTTTCCTGCATCCAATCAAAAATTACTACACATGCCAGGAAGTAGAAAATCATAACCCATACCAGGAGGAAAATTCAAGCAATAGAAATAGACTCAGAAAAGGCAGAATTATAGAATTAATATATAAGGATATTAAAATACCTATCATAAATATGCTAAAAAAGTTTAAAAGAAAATGTGAACATGATGAAGAGAGAAGTAGAAACTATATATATATATTTAGTGCAACTTCTAGAAATGTCCAACTAGAAAATAGAATACACATCCATTAACTCCTGACCCTCAGTGAGAGTCATCTCATGACAGGCCATCCAACCTGTGAGCTGAGCAGACTCCTCTGCCATTCCCCACTTCCATACTCCCAAGCAGAGAAAACTCTCAGGAAAGAAGCAGGAGAGAGGCGCTTGAGTTGGGAAGCCACCAGAAAAGTATAGATGTTGCTTATTGTGACTTCAGAACTCATCGGTAAGTAGAGGGGATACAAGTGGGGCATCAACAGTAAAGATAGGACAAGCCCTTCCCCTTGTTATTTGTATGAGAAGTCCCAGAAAGGAGAAATAGCACCATCTGTGATTCTGGATGGCCCTCATTGTGCTATCACAGATCTGCCACCTCTGCCATCTCCCAGTGTTTCTCCAGTTACTTCTGGAAGTCCTGAGAGGACATCTCTTGATACAACTCACAAAGAAAGACTCACAATAACAAAATGGGATACACCATACTTTCTCCTCTCTAGCTCTAGTTCATTTAGTAACATTGCTCAGGAAATCTCAGTCACTGCTGCCATTGCTATTTCCCGCTGATGACCCCTCAACGTTGTGACATAACACGAAATATTCTTTTTCTACTTCCTTCATGCTGTGACCACAACCTCACATGCTTTGTGATTCACTTCCTGCTGTGACATTCCCAATGGGAACCGCCCAGGAAATTCGATGTCAAAACTACCCTGCATATCCACCTGATTCAGCACTGGAAGTTGAGATGATGCCCATGGAGTTGGCCTTGAGGGCCAATGGCAGATTCCTGGAGACAATGATAACATTTAAATCCCTGTACAACTTCAGAAAGAGTGTTCTGTCATTATCTTTACTGGGTAGAAGGGAAATTAAGGTTAGGTCAGGAACTTACCCTAGAGCACACGGTCCACAACTGGTAGAGCTGGAATTTACTCTGAAGTAAATATGCTTCTTTGAAATGGTTGTCTTTAATCAACAAAATGAACAGCAACATCTTTGCTTTTAGGGGCTGTGTTCTGTATTGACAAGTGCTAAGTGGCCAATATAGCAAGTCTCACATTTGAGGGTAAGGACTGGTCTTAAGGGTGAGGGCTTAACTGAACTCTCTCACAAGTGGGTCACACTTGTAAACATTTTCCCATGTCCTCTGACTTAGGATTAGGGAGCAAATGCTAGCATTTAGGGAGCATCCAGACAATTGGCTTTAATTTATTCTGTAGTTCACAGTTTCTTTCTTCTCATCTCATAATCAATACATTGGAATTATGAAGAGATGATCACTTTTTTAGCTTTTCTAAGTGTGAAACTAACCTCACAGAGGTTGTTTCTTGCTACCTGTGTGTGTGTGCTGTGCTTAGTCATGTGGGACTCTGTGACCCCGTGGACTGTAGCCTGCCAGGCTCCTCTGTCCATGGGCTTCTCCAGGCAAGAATACTGGAGCTGGTTGCCATTTCTTACTCCAGGGGATCTTCGACCCAGGGATCGAACCCACATCTCTTCTGTCTCTTGCATTGGCAGGTGAATTCTTTATCACTGAGCCACTGGGGAAGCTCTAGAGGCATGGAGATAGATAAATGGAGATAAACTGACATAAAAACCTGTTCTTTTGACTGACTAGAGATCCTACTCTAGTATAAGGAAAGGAAAACATGCTGAAGGGTGGTAACTAACACATTCAAATCTTAAAACCATTTTACTGCATTTGATAAACTGATGTAAGGGGTTGGGATAACCTTAAACTCTTTGGTGAGATTCTTTACCATCTGAGCCACCAAGGAAACCCAAACTCAGAGATAGTTACTTATGAAAGTTAGAAAACTGAACCCAAATGTCAATTGGATCTTTTATATATTAATCAGCCACTCACTTTTTGTGCTTCTATTGATGACACAAAGTACTTTGAGTCCTGAAGAAAAAAAATCCTCTTTATTATCATTTCACTGCCAGTTTCACTAAATTGTTAATAGTTGTTTGAAAAATCCTTTAGCCAAAGCAATGAAATGAGGGTTATTGTTAAGACAGCTACAAGAGAAACTTCCTTGGTGGTCCAGTGGCTAAGACTCCACACTCCAAGTGAAGGGGACCAGGGTTCCATCCCTGGTCAGGGAACTAGAGCCCACATGCCTCAGTGAAGACAGAAGATCCTGCATGCTGAAACTAAGACCCAGGACAGCCAAATAAATAAATAGTTATTTTTTAAAGGGTTCAGGATGTGGAGCACGGGTATACCTGCGGTGGATTCATTTCGATGTTTTGCAAAACTAATACAATATTGTAAAGTTTAAAAATAAAATAAAATAAAAAATAAATAAATAAAACCTCAAACCTTTACCAATAAAAAAAAATAAAGAACAGATAACATTTTTTTAAAAGATAGCTACAAGAATTTAAAAAAAAAAAAGAAATTTTTAAAGAGGTATACTTGAGTAGCAAGGTAGCAAGAAGCTCCTTACAAAAAAGAGCAATATATTATTATTGCTCTCATAATATTATAGTGACTCTCACACTAAGGGGAAAGGGCCAGTGCACAGTTTGGAAAAGCACATTCCTGGGTTGGTGAGAGCCAAGGAGGGTGACAGCTATCAGCAGATAAAATTAAGTATAACTTATAGTTTGGTTTTTCCAGTAGTCATGTATGGATGTGAGCGTTGGACTGTGAAGAAAGCTGAGCGCCGAAGAATTGATGCTTTTGAACTGTGGTGTTGGAGAAGACTTTTGAGAGCCCCTTGGACTGCAAGGAGATCCAACCAGTCCATTCTGAAGGAGATCAGCCCTGGGATTTCTTTGGAAGGAATGATGCTAAGGCTGAAACTCCAGTACTTTGGCCACCTCATATGAAGAGTTGACTCATTGGAAAAGACTCTGGTGCTGGAAGGGATTGGGGGCAAGAGGAAAAGGGGACGACAGAGGATGAGATGGCTGGATGGCATCATGGACTCAATGGCCGTGAGTTTGAGTGAACTCTGGGAGTTGGTAATGGACAGGGAGGCTTGGTGTGCTGCAATTCATGGGGTCGCAAAGAGTCAGACACGACTGAGCGACTGAACTGAACTGAACTTAACTGATAGTTTGATTTATCTGTGTAGCAAATGAATGTCCAAGAGGATAAAAAGAAGCTAAGAAACGTTGATGTAAATCATCAGATTTATCCAGTAAAGGTAGAATTGTTTTCCTCAAAAAAAAAATGAAATAAACAGTGTTTAGTTTGAAATATTTTATTTTCATGTTCTTTGCAAAAACAAAAACATCAACAAATATTTAAACTTTTCTTTTTTCAGACATAGAAAAGCACTGCATAATTAACATGAAACAAGGCATTGTGCCTTACAAGAAAGACATAAAATGTCCAAAGGGTATTTAGAACATTGTAGCTCTTAAAGTTTCAACATGAGAAATGCTGACTACATATTGTGAAATCATTTCAATAAATAACTAACATTCTTTTAAACATTTACAAACACATGCATTTACAAAAACATTCACAAAAACATGCATCCCCCACCCGACAATGAGTTCACTATCTGTTTTGATCCGCCAGCTTCTGCCACAAAGGCTGGCATAATGTGGGCTCCTCAGAAATATTAATTTCATGACTGGCAAACATGTGCAAACCTTCTACTCCAAACTCAGTAAGAATCAGGACTAAATAAACTTTTTTCTCATAAAATAAATAATACCAATATTGATAGGATGTGCAAGTAGATTTGATCACATCCTTAATCATGTCACATGTAAATATTAACATAGAATCTTTGAAACCCAAGCAACACATAAATAAATAAATAAGTAAATAAATAAGTGGAAGAACCCTCCTAAGAGACGTTCAAACATATTAAGCCTGATCCAGGTGGCCTTAGGAGCTGGTGATTCCTCTTTTCCCTCTTTGATTTCTGTAGGGGCAGGGTCTACTTCTGGAACAGCCATCCAAGAGCTTCCGTTTTCCACCTGGTCAGTTGGAGCTGGCCCTGCAAGAAGAAAAGGTTTTCCTTAGTAGCTGCTCCAGAAGACTGAAACAGCACTCTTCTCCTTTCCCTCTCCCTGGGTTCCAGAGATTTCTGAGTCCAGTCTTCCCAGCCTGGCATCAAGTGGTTACTGCCTGCCACCTGCAATACTGTGTGGCAGATGCCTCTAGGCTCTCTGATACTCTTATTTAGGAATGGAGGTGGGGCCGGCAGTATTCACTATATTATTGGCTACAAATAGCCAATTCTATTTGATACTGAAGCTGAAGCTCCAATACTTCAGCCACTTGATGGGAAGAGCTGATTCATTTGAAAAGACCCTGATGCTGGGAAAGATTGAAGCCAGAAGAAGGGGACGACAAAGGATGAGATGGTTGGATGGCATCACGGACTCAATGGACACGAGTTTGGGTAAACTCCGGGAGTTGGTGATGGACAGGGAGGCCTGGAGTGCTGCAGTCCATGGGGTTGCAAAGAGTTGGACACCACTGAGCGACTGAACTAAACTGTCCAACAGCAGTGAGAACTTTAATGAAAGCAGTTTAACCCACATTCATTTGAATGGGGAGAGTCAAGGGCCATGATGGAAAGCATTGGCAATGTTCTTCTGGCATCAGAGCAGATTAATGACCTTAACGGCAAATTTAATTCTGAAATAGCGGTTTTTCATTCCTTCAGCTAAATCCTAGGTTTCTCTGATATAATTTTCAGCAAGCAGAATGACTCTAGTCACACAATGAATAAAAACCACAACTCACTTGTTTAGCATCTTATCGATGATTTTCTTAACCATGGGGGCGGCGGGGTTGAGACACACTTCCTGACCAGTCTTCAGAGTGGCTCTGCAGAGAGAAGGAAGAATCTACGTGAGGTGGGTGGTCCATTTGGGGGTCGGGGTGGGGGCATCGGCACGGTGGGTGGTGATGATGAGGACAGCAACGGAAGTGACACTTACATGACTTCGGTTTGGTCGCAGTGGGGGCCGGGGGACGTCACCTTCACGCTCTGGATGTTCTTGAGGTGAATCCCCTGCAAGGTCTGCAGGCACTGGCAGCGCAGTTCGTTGACCACGGGCGCCCCTGCGGGAAGAACAGAGTGGGTTAGGGGCTGTCCTCACGGGCACCCACCCACCCCCGTCCCGCCCTGGGGATCCGGGTCTCACCTGCTGCGCGCCGGCCGGCGGCCACCAGGAGCAGGAGCAGCATCGCTGCGCGGAGGAGCCGGGGGGCGGAGTTCGCGGCTGGGGCCATGGGTGTCTGCTCGGAGGGTCTGTGTCTGCAGCGGGAAGGCTGGCGGGAGCGCTGGCTGAGCGGGCTGTGTGGCTCCCCGAGCCTAGCGAACCCCTTTTATCCTGATCAGAAGGGAGTTGCTAGCCCCGGGGTCAGGGAAATTCCCAGTCCGGAAGGAAGGGGGCCCCGCCCACCTCACGCGTACTCAGCGCACTGAGGTGTCATCCCTGTACCCAAATCCCCACGCGACGGTGAGTCTCCCTCCACCACGCAGGGGCTCCAGCGCAGATGGGGACTGTGCGTCTCTGGCCACCCTGGTCGCGGGCAGGGAGAGGGGAAAGCTCTGGGGACACTGAGGAGAGACCCCCACAGGGTTGGGGAGATGGTCTTAGAGACAGACTTCCTTTTCTTTACTTATCAGACTGGGGGAATTAAAGAGAAGTAAGCATGCAGATTTTGTTTAGTTATCTATCCTCTGCCTCTATATATTTCTGCCTCTCTATATTCAATTTTGCTTATTTCATACATGAGAACTGGGATCAGTGTCAAAAGCTGAATTCTGGGTTAATTTCAGTGAAAGTTGAGGGCTGTAAAACGATCTAGTGTTTTGTGTTCTGTTCAACTCAATATTCTCTTAGCAACACTGGAACTTCCAAAATTTGAGGCAGATCTCCTTTTCCACCTAAGAAGGGTTCAGAGTTGGTCTGAGAATATGGGATTGGTGGTCACTCTGAAGCCGTGGGCGAGCTGGTTGGGGTCTCCTCTTCTGGTCTGTCTTTGGACAAAATAGCACATGGGCACAAAAGAATGCTTTCTGCAGCATAGCATCCCTTACACGGATGTGCGCTGATGAAATAAAGAGAAAAACACACATAAAATCCTGTTCCATTCACTGAAGAGGGAACATCAGTGTTGGTCCTCCTTTTTCCTGAAATATTGATGTCTCTCTTTTCTGACCAGAAATTTCAGTTTTTTCACCTGATGCCTTTACTATTTTTTCATCAGAAGTTTTAGAGCTCTTGCATTGACTCAACATGAAGTCTAGAAGTTTAAGTGTAGTTATCCAGGTTGGCTGAAGATGCTTTCAAACTATAGTGTTGGAGAAGACTCTTGAGAGTCCCTTGGACAGCAAGGAGATCAAACCAGTCAATTCTAAGGAAAATCAATCCTGAATATTAGCTGGAAGGACTGATGCTGAAGCTCCAATACTTTGGTCACCCTATGTAAAAAGCCAACTCATTGGAAAAGACCGATGCTGGGAAAGATTGAGGGCAGGAGGAGAAGGGGCACTAGAGGATGAGATGGTTGGTTGGCATCATAGATTCAATGGACATGAGTTTGAGCAAACTCTGGGAGATGGTGAAGAACAGGGAAGCCTGGCAGGCTGCAGTCCATGGGATTGCAAAGAGTTAGACACAACTTAGCAACTTAACAAAATGTCCAGGTTAGATTCAGACCTCCTGGAGACATGGAATACTATAGGAGTGGGAAAAGAAGAAAAAAGTGGCCTCTGGCCTAGGGACAGGCATCTAGGAACAGGGCTCTGGGCAGCCCAACTCAGTGGGTGATAACTCACACCCACAGCCAGCCAGCCTACAGTGACGCCACTTTCATTGCTATCTATTACCTACACACAAGGCTGTATATTGTGTTTATTTAACTTATATGCTTATTTAACTTATATGTAGAGTACATCATGTGACATGCCGGGCTGGATGAAGCACAAGCTGGAATCAAGATTGCCAGGAGAAATTTCAATAACCTCCGATATGCAGATGACACCACCCTTATAGCAGAAAGCAAAGAAGAACTAAGGAGCCTCTTGATGAAAGTGAAAGAGGAGAGGGAAAAAGTTGGCTTAAAACTCAACATTCAGAAAACAAAGATCATGGCATCCAGTCCTGTCACTTCATGGCAAATAGATAGGGGAACAATGGAAACAGTGACAGACTTTATTTTGGGGGGCTCCAAAATCACTGCAGATGGTGACTGCAGCCACGAAATTAAAAGACGCTTACTCCTTGGAAGAAAAGCTACAACCAACCTAGACAGCATGTTAAAAAGCAGAGACATTACTTTGTCAACAAAGGTTTGTATAGTCAAAGCTACGTTTTTTCCGGTAGTCATGTATGAATGTGAGAGTTGGACTGTAAAGAAAGCTGAGCACCGAAGAACTGATGCTTTTGAACTGTGGTGTTGGAGCAAACTCTGGGAGAGGGTGATGGACAGGGAAGCTTGGCGTGCTGCAGTCCATGGGGTCACAAAGAATCAGACACGACTGAGCGACCGAACTGAACTGAACTGAACCTACACACTGTTAAACGTTTCCTTGCTCACCTCACAGTGGTTATGAGAAGGGAGTTAACATGTGTGAGAGTTGACTGGAAATAAATGCCTTATAAATGTTAGTTAAACGGATAAAATAGAAATAGCTTTTTTCAATATAACCTAAACACAAACTCTATCTGTTTTAAATCTTACGATAAAACAAAAGTAATGGAAATGTTCACCTCTCAATTTTTTCTTTTTATATTTAAAAAATTTCTGTATTAGTTTTTTTGAAAAGAATGCACAGTTACACTCTACTAGGAGATGCACATACATGGGATTTGGGTGGTTTTGCTTGTTTGCTTTTTGTTGCTACTTTTCAGACCTATCATTGATTTATTTTGTAGCCTTATTTTCAATCATTTCATCTATTAGAAAGGAGTTTGAATTCAATACTCTTCACCTTATTTATTGGAAAAGTCTTATTAAAATAAACAACTGTCTTTAAAAATATTCTAGTGTTTTTCAGTATGATCCTGAAAGAAAAACCTGGGACATTAAAGGAGTATTAACATTTGTATTGAAAGTGAAAGTTGTTCAGTCTGTCCAGCTCTTTAGGACTGCACGGACTGTAGCCTTCCAGGCTCCTCTGCCCATGGAATTCTCCAGGCAAGAATACAGGAGTGGGTAGCCATGCCCTCCTCCAGGGGATCTTCCCAACACAGGGACTGAACCCAGATCTCCCACATTTGGGGCAGATTCTTAACTGTCTGAGTCATAATATTTGTATTAAGCAATAGAAATGAAAAACAATATAAAGGCTATAAAATATGGTGACAAGCTCGGGAATAATTAAGAATTTGTGTTATTTCTTCCCTTGTTATCAATTATTTTGGGGGATTTCATGGGAAACAAGCCAGGTATACAAAAGTTAGTCTTTAAAAGTTGTAAAATGTATTGTTTTGTTTTCTAATTATAAGTAATGCAGGCTCAGTTTCTAAAGTTTATAAAAGTCAGAAAGGCATGAAGAGATTATTTTTCCTCTAATCTCTCTTAACTTTTGTCTACAGCACAAATTTAACAAGTCACTGAAAATTTGCTTTTTTTCTTCAACAAACATGGTAGCTGACAAGTTATAAGAGTACACAGGGTTCTGGGTAAATACGAAAGAGGCTGTTTAATTTATTTAGTTGTCACATACCATTGCCAAGTTACTAAGCCTCTGTACCCACCCCAAGATGCAGCACAGTGATTTGGTACCAAATTCCAGGCTCTCTTCTAAGAGTTATACAAATATTGACTCATTCAATCTTTCAAACATCTCTGTGAACGTATTTGTTATTATCTTTGTGGTACTTCTTAAGGTTACAAATAAGGAAACAAGTGCAAAGAGATTAAGGAACTTCCCAAAGTTCACCAGATATTGAAACTTGGGACTCTAACCCAGAGGAAATGACTTGTAACCATTGTGCTATTTAACAATGCTCTGTGATATATAATTTAGATTTTTCAGGGGATTTCCCTGGTGGTTCAGTGGTGAAAATACCTCACTTCCAATGCAGGGAACATGGGTCCCATCCTTGATTGGGAAACTAAGATCCTGCATGCTGAGTGGTGTGGCCAAAAAAAAAAAGTTATTTAATTAATTAATTAAATAATTTTTTGGACTTCCTTGGTGGTCTGGTGGTTAAGAATATGCCTGCCAATGCAGGGGGCATGGCTTCAACCTCTGGTCCCGGAGGATTTCACATGCTATGGGGTAACTAAGCCTGTGCTCCACCACAAGAGAAGCCACCAAAACGAGAAGCCCACACACCACAACTAGAGAATAGCCCCTCTTGCTGCACCTTAAGAAAGCCTGCATTCAGCAACGAAGAATCAGCTCAACCAAAAAAAAAAAAATCCAGAGAGGAGTGATTTTAAAAAATCTGTGTATAATTCCACTAGCTGACTGTTTCAAATTTACTTATTCTAAAATGCAAACACAGTATACAACAAGATACCTCCACAGTTTGGTTTCACTAACAGCGTAACTGTCTACTGTGGCATTGATCTAGCCTGAGTGTCCAATTCTGGTAAAAATAGTAACTTTACCATAGAGAAATCTGGCAAACATTTTCTTATCTAAACAATTATGTTGAAGGTTAATATCAGTGTGATGTCATGTGGATATCATGGACTCCCTGATATGATGTGATGAGAAAGGCACTTTACCTCTTTGGTATTCCTTCCAAAGGGTCACATGGTTTTCAATCATAAGGAAAACATTTTTCAAACCTAAATTGAGGATTATTAAATAGCAGACTAGCATTCTCCATAAATTTCAAGATTGTGAACATTGGGAAAGACTGAGAAACTGTCACAGGCCAGAGGAAAATATAGAGACATGACAACCAAATGCGATGTGGTAACCTGCATTGACTCCTGGGACAAAAAGAGGACAATAAGTGAGAAAACTGTTGAAATTCAAATAAATTAGTAGTAGTGTGCCAATGTTGGTTTCTTAGCTTTGACCAGTGTACCACAAGAATGTAAAATGGTACAACAGGGGAAAAATGAATGAAGGGTACTCCAAAGCTGTATTATCTTTACAACTTTTATAATTCAAAATTATTTCAAAATAAAAAGGTTATTTAAAAAAAAAAAACTTAATCTTTCTAGATACCACTACAATGTTAGAATAGTTAGAATACCACTACAATGAAATCAGTAGATATGTATACTTTACCTGATAGCTTCCTAGAAAGGGAATTAAATTTTTTGCTGAGTTCATATTTGCTTAAATGTGGGAATCCAGAATATCTGCTGTCCTGTTTTTGACACTTCATCATGACACTTCATCAGACTTAAAAAGTTTGTATTCAGCATTAATCATGCTGTCCAAATCTCTCATCTATTTCTTGTAACTGATGAAAAACAGTAAGTATTTGCTGTAATGGTCTCTGAACCCAACCCAGAACTGACGTAAATGAATGTGTTCAGGGAAAGTGGGACTCCAGTTTATCTATGCTGCTGCTGCTAAGTCGCTTCAGTCCTGCTGGACTCTGTGCAACCCCATAGATGGCAGCCCACCAGGCTCCCCCCGTCCCTGGGATTCTCCAGGCAAGGACACTGGAGTGGGTTGCCATTTCCTTCTCCAATGCATGAAAGTGAAAAGTGAAAGTGAAGTCGCTCAGTCATGTCCGACTCTTAGCGACCCCATGGACTGCAGCCTACCGGGCTCCTTCGTCCATGGGATTTTCCAAGCAAGAGTACTGGAGTGGGGTGCCATTGCCTTCTCCTCAGTTTATCTATAGGAGCTGCCAAAAAAAAAAAAAAAAAAAAAACGGGGGCGGAGGGTAAAGTAAATGAAGCACGTCAAGAGGTAGCCAGCATTTATAAATCGTATAGAATTTGACTTCTGGGAATGACAATCAAAATCACTTGTTTTTGGAAATGAAGTAAAAAGATTTCTTTTGTGGTTGTTATTATTTTCTCCTTCATATGCCACTTGAATTCATGAGATCCTTATCAACCCAAATGCAGAAATATGTATAAGCAAAGGAATGCTTAGTCTAGTACAATAAACAAATTCATTTTCTTGTTTGAACAAGTGCCTCTTTAAGCCAATTAACTTTTGCAAAAGTTGAAGACCAGGTTTTTTATGCACAGTCTTTAAAACCATGAAAGCCACGACTCCTAAATAAATAAAATGAATTTTAAAATGGAAGCTTCAATGGTGAAATTCTACCAACCCTGCAATTGTTATGAACCTTTTGAAACTTACCATTAGTAAAATCCAGAATGCTCCCATCTTGGAGGTCCACAGTTCTACCCCAGTCATTGCTGCAGCAACTGGCTGCAAGCAGATATAAACTTACATCTCCTCACTTCTGCTCTACTTTCTGCACCGAGCTTTCTTTATCACCACAGTGAAAAAAAAAATCTCTTGCCCAATAGGGAACAGTAGGCAGTCAACAAATATTTCCCCCTTTCTCATATTTCAGGCAGATATTCTGCATGACTTCTCAAAGGTTCCCCAACAGGATTAAACTCCAATTGCCCACACTCTCCTTTCCTATTTTGCTTTTCCAAATTCTCCAGTTCCATACATAAGGAATATTTCCCCAAATAAATCTGCTTACATTGTAGACTGATGACCCAGGTTCAACTTTTTGGTGGGGATACCTTGGCTAAGATGCTGCGCCATCCTGAAAACTAAATGTCAGAAAAATAAGGGCAGTGTCACTTTACTTTACCCCTCGCTTGCTGTAAGAACTTATTCCCTCTCAACTTCTGTCTCTGTGTATGCTATGATGATCTCGTCTGATGTAATGACTCTGGCTCTGGAGGGGAGAAAAACAAAGATGTCTGAACATTGCATTAAATTTCTGGATCCATCTGTCTCTATAGGCCAATGACATTAGTGTGTACCAGCATCAGGGTATGGGGGAGGAGAATGTATCCTGTCTTCTCTTCCTGGTTTTTTGGTTGGCCTAATAATTAAGTTGACATAAGATAGATGAACAGGAGAAAAACAAATTTAATTTCAGGAGTCCCGCAAAAATATGACTCAAAGAAGTGACCAAAACAGGCAGTTTTTTGTTGTTGTTTAGTCATTAAGTCATATCTGACTCTTTGGGGTCCCATGGACTGTAGTAGCCCATCAAGTTCCTCTCCACGAGATTTCCCAGGCAAGAATACTGGAGTGAGTTGCCATTTCCTTCTCCAAGGGATCTTCCCAATCCTGGGATTGAACCCAAGTCTCTCGTATCAGCAAGCAGGTTCTTTAGCACTGAGCTACCAGAAAAGCTCAGTTTATAACTTTTAGGCAAAATAAAAATCCATTTGTGAAGAATTGATAAGACAAAGGGGTTTATTTGTGAGCTGTTGTGATTTCTATGAAGTATATGTCAAGTTATCCAATTTTAGTTCTCATGGCTTTGCTTTTTTTTTTCTCCCAGTTGTGCCATGAGGCTTTTAGGATCTTATTGCACCCCACTCCAGTACTCTTGCCTGGAAAATCCCATGGATGGAGGAGCCTGGTAGGCTGCAGTCCATGGGGTCACTATGAGTCGGATGCGACTGAGCGACTTCACTTTCACTTTTCGCTTTCACGCAATGGAGAGGGAAATGGCAACCCACTCCAGTGTTCTTACCTGGAGAATCCCAGGGATGGCAGAGCATGGTGGGCTGCCGTCTATGAGGTCACACAGAGTCAGATATGACTGAAGCGACTTAGCAGCAGCAGCAGCACCCCAACCAAAGATGGAACTTGGGCCATGGCAGTGAAAGCCCTGAGTCCTAGGCACTGGAGCACCAGGGAACTCCCTTGCACAGCTTTGGGAAAAGGGCAATTTTATTTCTTAATGATTTCAAGTCATAAGTTTGGGAGAAAAGTTGGAAATGCTAGTTTAGACAGCTGAAGCCAGGTATTGGAGGAAACGATAAATAGAAGAATTCAGGATCCAGTTAGTTCACAGATAGAAAACAAAAATTCAAAGGTAATTTAAGGTAATTAACAGAACTAGAATCTAATAAAGGTGTATCACTGAAACATAATCTTTTTCTCTGTAAACATTCCATTTTTTTATCAAAGATAACAACAATAAGCCTAATTTGTTTGCAAATTAAGTCTAGTCTCAATACATTTGACCTGATTATTACATAAGTTCAGCAAGAATAGTGATCGGCCATATAGGCTCTTTTATGTTCTCTTTGCTGGAACTTTTCATAAGGAATCTCAGACTGGACCTTTAGAAATCCTTTTGAGGCTAGGAAGTCAAGCCAAAGAGTTGCTATCAAGTTTCACTGCCTATTCCTCTTTTATGTAGGTCCCCCAAATATCCTGAGGTTCCTGCACCTGCCAGGGAGTTTCCTTCCTTCAGTTAAGTTTAGTCGCTCAGTCATGTCTGATCCCATGGACTGCAGTACACCAGGCCTCCCTGTCCATCACCAGCTCCTGGAGCTTACTCAAACTCATGTCCATTGAGTTGGTAATGCCATCCAACCATCTCATCCTCTGCCATCCCCTTCTCGTCTTGCATGATGTACTCTGCATATAATTTAAATAAGCAGGATGACAATATACAGCCTTGACATACCCCTTTCCCAATTCCAATTTAGAATCAGTCTGTTGTTCCATGTCTGGTTCTAATTGTTGCTTCTTGACCTGCATACAGATTTTTCAGGAGGCAGGTACCTTACTTACCTGGTAAAGCTGCTATGAACCCTTCAAGAAAGTGCCAGACAGATTTTTCCAAGAAGGTTTATTGGCTCTGTAAAGTCAACCTTATTTTCTTAAAGCTGTCTGGTCATATCTTAGTCTATGTATGTGTGTGTATGCTAAGTCGCTTCAGTCTTGTCTGACTCTTTGCAATCCTATGGACTGTAGCCTACCAGGGGCCGCTCTCCATTGGATTCTCTAGGCAAGAATACTGGAGTGGGTTGCTATGCCCTCCTCCAGGGGATATTCCTGACTCAGGCATCGAACTCTCAGGCATCTCCTGCATCGGCGGGTGGGTTCTTAACCACTAGCACAACCTGGGAATTCCCCTTAGTCTATGTATGTATATCTCTCCCAAATATGACATTCCAGTCAAAGCCAGAGATTAGAATCTTAGTAAACCTATGCTCGGAGAAGGCAATGGCACCCCACTCCAGTACTCTTGCCTGGAAAATCCCACGGATGGAGGAGCCTGGTGGGCTACAGTCCATGGGGTCGCTAAGAGTAGGACACGACTGAGCGACTTCCCTTTCACTTTTCACTTTCATGCATTGGAGAAGGAAATGGCAACCCACTCCAGTGTTCTTGCCGGGAGAATCCCAGGGACGGGGAAGCCTGGTGGGCTGCCGTCTATGGGGTCGCACAGAGTCAGACAGGACTGAAGCAACTTAGCAGCAGCAAACCTATGCTAATTACCACATTACCATGAAAATAAGAATACTCCCTAAAAGTCACTTAATTCTGGAGGAATCATATAGGAAAAAAATTTATCTTTGTTCATAAAAGGATATTTTACTAAATTTCCATGTCATAGATAATTTAAAAGGAAAGGTTTCTTTACATTTGGAAAACAAGAGGTTAAAGAACTAGCAATAATTTTTAAGTCATAAAAATTATAATCATCCTTGTCAGTTCATTCAGCCCCAAATAATTAATTCTCTTCAATCTTGATATTTTGTTAGCAGTTTTATGAAGCCATCGGTTTTTTTTGTTTTTTTTTAGAATTCTGTAATTTCTTACCCAGTTCAGTGGTATATTCTTAAATACATCAGAAACCTGTATTCTAGAGTACTTGTCAGGGTCCTTTCTATGAATTTCTTTGAAGCAGAAATACTTCTGCAAAAGAATCAGAGTAAAAGAGTAACTGTCTATAAATGACAAAACGCTTAAAAATTACAATGGTTAAAGATCAGATGAAAGTTTATTGCAATGCAATTGACAAAGAAATTTAGTTATTTCTGTGACACTCAACATTTTAAGATAATAACAATTACAGTAACATTAAATCAGAATGTATCAGATTTTTTGGAATTTCATATAATTACTAGAGCAGATATTAGCATATTAATAACATTCACCCATACAATATAAGCTAGGAAGTTTTCCATGTAGTTTAATGTACCAAATAAGCCTAACTAATGTAACATTTCTCTCTCTTTTATTCTCCTTCTCTATTTTTATATGAAGAGAAAACAAATCTTTTAAAATGTTCCAGGGGCCCTCTGGAAAATCCCAAGTTAGTTTGAGGTCAAAAAAATTATTTAGAATTTGATTTGAGGAAATGTGTCAAAAATATGAAAGATTTTGGACACTTGATTAAAAGGAATCATAGATCATTATGAAAGAGTACCTACTTATCCATTTAACCAAAGTAACAATAGAAGATTTCAAGGGCAAATATGGAAAGTTACATAATTCTGAGCAAAACTTAACTCTTTTACTATTGAGAAGACTTGGTTTACTTAGGTAATCAAAGACCAATGATAAAGATAACATAAAGCATAGGAAATTATTATGAAAAGACACAAATTCTTTGTTTTCTAGGCAGATCAATTTAAAACATAAAGGAAATTCTTTTGTAATATCTTTCAAGAAAAGAATAATAATTGAAGAAAACTTTGTCCTCTTAACAAATAAAAGAAAATTAAGTTCCAATTTTGCACAAATATGCTACTGATATTAAAGTTTGTGTTTAAAACTCTTATAATAAATCCATTTAATCTTACCCAGTTTGATCACACATAAAATTCCTTTCCTAAGATTCCTTTTTTACAAACTTTCTATAACTGTATGTTCACTTTAGTTTCTCTCTTGTTCTCTTTCCCATTCTAAAACAATCAGCTTTAGGACAAAGTTAAACTTTATTTTCATCAACAAAATGCATCTTAAGTTTTCATAGCTTTTCTTATCCAAAATACATATCTTATTTTTCCTGTATACAGAAGTGTTTCCTTTATTATAATATTTCTATTAGTAGTAGTTTTAATTTTATATATTAATTAGAATTCTTAACATTTACCTAACTTGATTTCTAGTTAAAACTAAGAAGTAACCAATTGTGAACTGTTATGTCAGTATAGGTCCATATAGTCAAAGCTATGGTTTTTCCAGTAGTCGTGTATGGATATGAGAGTTGGACCATAAGCAAAGCTGAGTGTCAAAGAATTTGATGCTTTTGAACTGTGATGTTAGAGAAGATTCTTGAGAGTCCCTTGGATTGTAAAGAAATCTAACCAGGCAATCCTAAAGGAAATCAATTCTGAATATTCATTGGAAGGACTGATGCTGAGGCCGTAGCTCCAATACTTTGGTTACCTGAGGCAAAGAGCTGACTTATTGGAAAAGACCCTGATGCTGGGAAAGATTGAAGGCAGGAAAAGAATGGGACGATGGAGGATGAGATTGTTGGATGGCATCACTGACTCAATGGATGTGAGTTTGAGCAAGCTCCGGAAGATGGTGAAGGACAGGGAAGCCTGGTATGCTGCAGTCCATGGGGTCGCAAAGAGCTGGACATGACTGACAGACTGAACAACAAAAGCAATACCAGCATTTTGCGAATATGTTTTTATTTTTTAGTAGGATACATTTCCTCACAATATAACAATGTTTTAAAATGTAGCAGAAGATATAATCATTAAAAACTAAATATCTTTAGTTTTTCTGTAATGAGAAGCCAAAAGTGGACAAACCTATGTTTAATAGTCAATGTGTCTGTATTTTATCTTATTTGGAAATGATCTAGGTAGTCAATGAAATTTTATCATTCAATTTAACATAGCAAAACTTTCTTTTTTTATTAATTTTTATTGGAGTGCAGTTGTTTTACAATGTTGTGTGCGTTTCTTCTGTACAGCAAAGTGAATCAGCCATATGTATACATATATCCCCTCTTTTTTATATTTCCTTCCCATTTAGGTCACCCAAAAGCACTGAGCAGAGTTCCCTGTACTATATAGTAGGTTCTTATTAATTATCTATTTTATACTTAGTAGTGTGAATAGGTCAATCCCAATCTCCCAATTCATCCCACCGGTCCTCCCCCCACGCCCAGTATCCATACACCCATTCTCTATGTTTCTATTTTGGCTTTGCAAATAAGTTCATCTTTATCATTTTTCCAGATTCCACATATAAGCAATATTATATGATACTTGCTTTTCTCTTTCAGACTTATTTCATTCTGTATAACAGTCTCTAGGCCCCTCCACATCTCTGCAAATTGCACAATTTGATTTCTTTTTTATGGCTGAGTAATATTCCATTTTCTGTTTTTGTTTGTTTTTTTCATCTTGTTAAAGGGGTCTTAAGGCTGGTTGTTATATTGTACTTCTTTATATCCATTTATAATATGGTCTCTATAGGGTAAGACAATTGCTTAGGATGAGAGCACTCAAACAATTCTTTTTTCAAATATGGAAGCTTTTCCAATTCAAAAGATCCATCATCTGGTCACTGATGAGTGGGATATAGTAATCTCAATAGTGACTCAGACCAATAACCCTTTTTATGGCTTAACCAAGGAAATAAGAGGCATCCCACAATACAGTGGAAAAAAAAAAGTTGCTGCCCTCACAAGATCCAGAAAATTAATTTCCAGTTAGCTTAAGAAAGAGGAGGCCTTCCTTGTCACAGGTGGTAAGAACTGTGTGTTGAAGGGACTTCCCTGGTGGTCCAGTGTTTAAGAATCTTCCTTGCAATTCAGGGAACATAGATTCCATCCCCAGTCAGGGAACTAAGATCCCACATGCTGAGGGGTAACTAAGCCTGTACACAGCAACTAGAGAGAAAGCTGCATGCTTCAACAAAAGACCCCGCATGCCACAGCTAAGACAAGTCACAGCCAAATAAATAGATAATTTCAAAAAAAAATTATATAATGGAAACAGTGTCTCTGGTCATTCATGGGAACATGAGATGCCTTCAACTGTAGATGCATTAATCTGTGACAGGGGGCAGGTGCTACTGGAATGGGACTTTTCCAGTACTTGACAAAGCAATGAAGATTGCGATAACAAAGGCCACTTTTGGACTGGGACCCTTTAAGACAAGCTCCGAATAGCTAGAATGACCAGATGAAGAGAATGCTGCTTGTGACTTCATGTCTTGGAATCCCAGTCTGGGATGCACACTGGTGCATGTACCTTCTGGATAGTAGAGGTCAGAGACAACACTCTCCATGGTCACAAAGCCATGTTCTCTGGCAAGAAGAACAAAAGGAAAACCTCATTGCTTTTTACATAGGGGACCCACAGCATATTTGCCTAAATAGATGCTAGTCTGCTGAGCACTGTGAACTCATCACAGTTCTATTCTATTCATTGCATTTTTCTGTTCACTGCATTTATTCTGTCTATTCATTTATCCCTTCAACATTTGTCTTTCACTCATAAGTATGTGTATGCTCAGTTATGTCTGACTCTTTCGTGACCCCATGGACTATAGCCTGAAGCTTCTCTGTCTGTGAAATTTTCTAAAAGAGAAAACTGGAGTGGGTTGCCATTTCCTCCTCCAGGGGATCTTCCCAACCCAGAGATCGAACCCATGTCTCTTGCATCTCCTGCATTGGCAAGCATGTTCTTTACCAACAGTGCTACCTAGGAACTAAACTAGCTTCTAAATTAGTTTGCAAAGATGAGAAAAACAAAACAAAAACAAAAGCAGACACTGCCACTACCAAAAACAGTACTCTCCCACTACCAAACTCAGTCTTTGGGAGTATAACAAAGAGTTGCCTGGGGGTCTGTGATAGCACTGTATAGAACTTTATAGGAACTCAGAGGAGGGAGTATCTGACTCCCCTTATTTTCTTTAATATTTATTTATTTATTTTGTTGTGCCAGGTCTTCGTTGTTACCTGGAGTTTATCATCAAGGACAGGATGCATAGACAGCAGGAGGACAAGCATGGCCCAGACACCCGTCATTCAGGAGCCATTTCAAATGTCCTCTCCATCAGAAATCTCACAGTTCATCTAAGTGTTTACCTTGGCCCTGGATACAGATCACATTGTGGGGACCACTGGTTCACAAGCTGGGTTCTGTGCTCTCCAATAATACTATCATACCTTTTTCTCTTTCTATCCCCATCTCCAAAGTGAGTTGGGTCCATACTCATACTAAACATTCAGTAAATGTTTGCTGAAATAATGCATGGATAAAAGGTTTTAGGCCACTATCCCTGAGAGCAGGACACCGGGAAACTATCCTTAAATGATTGCAACAGCCTAGATTTTCTTACTTGCTTTTACCTGATTTGTTCACTCAGCATTTTACCACTCAGCCTTTGAGTTTAATCACTCTGGACATTTGACAAACCAGGATGGGGCAGAGTTTGTATTCCTGTGAAAGAGCTGGGGCAGCCAGAGAAATGAGTCTGAACCAAAGACTGTAGAAAGTCCTGAGCCCACGGTCTGCCATCAAGTCCAAAGAACACAAGTAAGACCCATCAATATGTTCAAAGTCAGAGGGCCTGAGCTGCTCAGATCTGGAACAAAATGGAAGCAATGTCAAGAATATAGAAAAAAGACTTCCTTGGCAGTCCAGTGGTTAAGATTCTATGTTCCAAAGGTGGGGGGCATGGATTCTCCTGGTCAGGGAAGATCCCTCATGAAGCACAGTATGACTAAAAAAAAAAAAAATAGAATGCAGCAAGAGAGGTCCTGATTAATTGCTACAAATAGAAGTGGAGTATGCTTGGCCTTTATGGGCCATTGGCCTGATGGTAAATGGGAGGATCCAGGTACTTAAAGTTACAAGGTCTGGGTAGGAAGTGAGTGGATAATAGCTATTTATTCCATATACTTTCTTATTCAATTTGTTTATAAGATAGTGATAGGTGTAGTAGGAGATATAAAGCTGGATAAAGTCCAACTTCTAAAATAAAATTCTATTTATGGCTTGTCTATTTTCTTCTGCAGTAGTTCAGTTCAGCTCAGTCGCTCAGTCATTTCTGACTCTTTGTGACCCCATGGGCTACAGCACGCTAGGCCTCCCTGTCCATCGCCAACTCCCGGAGTTTATTCAAACTCATGTCCATTGAGCTGGTGATGCCATCCAACCATCTCGTTTTATGTCATCCCCTTCTCCTCCTCCCTTCAATCTTTCCAGCATCAGGGTCTTTTCTAAGGAGTGAGTTCTTCGCATCAGGTGGCCCAAGTATTGGAGTTTCAGCTTCAGCATCATTCTCTCCAAAGAAATCCCAGGGCTGATCTCCTTCAGAATGGACTGGTTGGATGTCCTTGCAGTCCAAGGGACTCTCAAGAGTCTTCTCCAACACCACAGTTCAAAAGTATCAATTCTTCGAGAAGTGCTCAGTTTTCTTTATAGTCCAACTCTCACATCCATACATGACCACTGGAAAAACCATAGCCTTGACTAGACGGACTTTTGTTGGCAAAGTAATGTCTCTGCTTTTTAATATGCTGTCTAGGTTGGTCATAGCTTTTCTTCCAAGGAGCAAGTGTCTTTTAATTTCATGGCTACAGTCACCATCTGCAGTGATTTCAGAGCCCAGAAAAATAAAGTCTGTCACTGTTTCCACTGTTTCCCCATCTATTTGCCATGAAGTGATGGGACCAGATGCCATGATCTTAGTTTTCTGAATATTGAGTTTTAAGCCAACTTTTTCACTCTTCTCTTTCACTTTCATCAAGAGGCTCTTTAGTTCTTCTTCTCTTTCTGCCATAAGTGTGGTGTCATCTACATATCTGAGGTTATTGATATTTCTCCCAGTAATCTTGATCCCAGCTTGTGCTTCATCCAGCCCAGCATTTCTCATGATGTACTCTGCATATAAGTTAAATAAGCAGGGTGACAATATACAGCCTTGACGTACTCCTTTTCCTATTTGGAAGTCTGTTGTTCCAAGTCCAGTTCTAACTGTTGCCTCCTGACCTGCATACAGATTTCTCAAGAGGCAGGTCAGGTGGTCTGGTATTTCCATCTCTTTAAGAATTTTCCAGAGTTTGTTGTGGTCCACACAGTCAAAGTCTGCAATAGTAGATTGTTTATTTTTCTGTCAGTGGCATGATTATCTGATGTTATGATCTGTCTATAAATATTTAAAATCATTCAGTTAACACTGAAAACTATTCAATATATTAACTTTTGGCAGGGATTTTTTTTTTTAGGTTTATTGGTTTTTAAGAATGTTTTTGTAAATTTCTTTTTATCTCTATTTTCTTAAAATTGTTTCCTGAGCTTTCTGAAAGTAGTACTCACTAAATAAATGACAATAGGATTGCCAAAATTGCAAAAGAATAAGGAAATGAGAAAACTTTTCTTAGAAAGAATCACATAAGAAATTTATTTTTGAAATGAAATCATCATTATGACATTAAGGTATTAATGGAAACAAAACTTAGGAAGTCAGAAGATGAATGTAAGTAAATTGCAAAAGAAAATAGCATGCATAGCAGAAAGATTTCAACTAGGAAAATTGCGACTCATCATAAAAACTTGACATTGAGAATAATGTCCATGGTATTTTCCAGTGTTCATTATTTTCCAATTTTTTAGCCAGAAATATTTTTGCTTTTATTTTCCCTTTCCAGGCTTCTTCCATATACTCAGGTAATCTTGGAGACAGAGGATTCTGAATGATACTTATTTCACAGAGGTGACTCTGCTACTGTATGATCTCGCTAGTTCATTGATGGACATTTCTGGAGTGGTTGACTGTATTAAAGAAATATGAGACCCAACTAGGTATGGTGGAAATTATGGCAGATGTAGAGAAAGTATGGCTTTGCTGTATTTTAAATATGTGTATATTACATATATGTATGTTACATATGTTTATCTTATGCATCAAATGTGAATATCAATGATCAATAATGTCTAATGAGCACATATTATAGCATCTGTGTGTTATTGAACCATGTAGATGTACAGATGAGGGGAACTCTTAAAAGGTTCTCTAACAGTTATAAATGTGACTAACAAAAAAAATTTTGTAAATCATTTACTGGGCAAATGCATGAGTGTGTTATGATGTCTGTGGATAGTTTAGTGAGATCTCTGAGGTTAACAAGGTCAGGAGTTGGGAAGATTCAGCCAACTCTCTACTAGCAAGGTGCCTTATCCAGCACCCAGCTGCACCATTACACAATAGTACTAACTGTGTTATTGTTTCCTCCATGTAGTTAATATCTGACAATCATTTATTTAGCATCAACACAGTCAGGCATTTTTCTGGAAGTGGGAATGAAGAGAGGTTAATGGGCATGATCCTTACTCCTTAATCTAAAAAAGGGAAACAGATAAATAATCACAGTGCAGTCTGGTTGTAATTCTAATGAGAGTGTACATAAATTGCTTTACTTCTTTTTGCCCAGAAGATCCTATCATCATCCCTAGAATTACCAGAAAAAGAAGACTTTTCCCCCAAACAGCTGATAAGTTCGAGCTGATTGTCCCCATGCAGCTCATTTACCGCCCTCCTTTCAAGTTTATTACCTCTCAGGTAACACAGGCTAGTAATCCCATAATCTCTTTTTTATGTCTGCCTCATCAAGGAAATAAATATTTGACAAGGTTATATCCAAAGTTTATTCCTTTACCTTGCCTTCTTTACTAAATAGACAGTGAAGCCAGATTCCCAATCATCAGATGTCCTGTGGATTTTATAATCTTGTAGATATGCTGGTTGATAAACATTATGGTTTTATTATTTGATTTTCTTTTAGTTGTTACCACACAGGGAAAATACAACTTGTGCCTATCATATTAACAGGTTGCTATGCTATGCTGCAAGGAGATCCAACCAGTCCATTCTGAAGGAGATCAGCCCTGGGATTTCCTTGGAAGGAATGATGCTAAAGCTGAAACTCCAGTACTTTGGCCACCTCATGCGAAGAGTTGACTCACTGGAAAAGACTCTGATGCTGGGAGGGATTGGGGACAGGAGGAGAAGGGGACGACAGAGGATGAGATGGCTGGATGGCATCATTGACTCTATGGACGTGAGTCTGGGTGAACTCCGGGAGTTGGTGATGTACAGGGAGTCCTGGCGTGCTGCGATTCATGGGGTTGCAAAGAGTTGGACACGACTGAGCGACTGATCTGATCTGATCTGATGCTATGCTAAGTCACTTCAGTCATGTCCGACTCTGTGTGACCCCATAGAGGGCAGCCCACCAGGCTCCCCCGTCCCTGGGATTCTCCAGGTGAGAGAGTCAGTTCCCAGGCAAGTTGATAGGGAGTCTAGGGGTCCCCCGGGAGAGAGGGGTCTGGAATTCTCAAGGAGGAAGAAAGGACAAACTTTTTTGTCTTTCTCTACATTCCTTAGGATTATATAACAATAATGTATCCTGCCTAAGGACAGTCTTTGGATTCAACCTTTTGTTATCTTAAAATGTTAATTATGGGAGTAGACCTGGTCTTTACAAGGATGTATCTTGCCTGAGGACAGTGTTACCTTAAGATGTAAATTATGGGAGTGGGTCTGATGAGGTCTTTGCAACCTCCAGACATTCTTTGGCTTATATAACTTCATTGTTAACACTAGCAAGCGGGTGCTCTTTCTGCCCCCTTCTGATGTCTATGTCAGAAGCTTTCTCTATCTCCTTTATACTTTAATAAAACTTTATTACACAAAAGCTCTGAGCAATCAAGCCTTGTCTCTGGCCCCGGATTGAATTCTTCTCCTCCGGGAGTCAAGAATCCTGGTGTATTCGCATGATCCAACAACAACCTTTCACAGGCAAGAACGCTGGAGTGGGTTGCCATTTCCTTCTCCAATGCATGAAAATGAAAAGTGAAAGTGAAGTCACTCAGTCGTGTCCAACTCTTAGCGACCCCATGGACTGCAGCCTACCAGTCCATGGGATTTTCCAGGCAAGATCTGCACTCAAATTTTGGGTTATGGTTCTGTGGGGGAGGGGCGGGCAGTTACAGGTTTTTGACCACATTCTTAATGGGTTGCTTCTTAGTTCAAGGATTGTGGCCACCACTGTTTGCAAATGATATGTGCTCTAGGGGTAAAACTCTAAAGAAAGGGAGTAAAAGTAGCTTTTACTTATTAAGTTCCAATTTTGACTCAGGCCTGGGATGGTATCTATAAATGAGATTTGCTCCTTTCCAGAGTCCTGTGAGGTGGACATTACTACCCTTGTTTGGCAGATGAGAAAACTGAGGAAACTCAGGGTCACACAGAGTCAAAAGATGTAACCCAGACTGTCTTATTCAGAAGCTTGCTGGGTTAAAACCAGCAACCACAAGAATAAAGAAGAATCACACAGGATGAAGAAATAAGTATGAAACCACTAATTAAATTCAGTGAATGTCTTTGCTTCTTTCCCAACATGTTCTAGAAAGCAGGTACTTTTGGCCCTCAATTCAGTTTGCTTTAGACCCCCAAACCAAGATGCATGTGGCTGAAGCAGAATGGGCAAGGGATATAAGTAGAAGCTGTAAAGGACATAGAATCTCTACAATACAGAAAATGACCTACTTGGTGGTACATCTTCCCCTCAAATACTGGCATTCTCATGGGCTTCTCTGGTGGCTCAGATGGTAAAGTATCTGCCTGTAATGCAGGAGACCCATGTTCGATCCCTGGGTTGGTAAGATCCCATGGAGAAGGAATGCAACCCACTCCAACATCCTTGCCTGGAGAATTCCATGGACAGAGGAGCCTAGCGGGCTACAGTCCATGCGGTTGCAAAGAGTTGGACATGACTGAATGACTAAACTAATACTTTCACTTTCATGGCATTCCCAAAGACTTCATTACCAAATCAGGCCTGGAGACAGAGATTGAAGGCAGATGAGGCAAGGAGATTTAACAGTTCTGCTGATTCTGAGCTTTCTTGACCCTACTGACTTCCCAAGCATCTTGAGAAGCACAAATTAGAGTGTGGAATGTTAAAACTTGACTGTTTAATCAAAGATCTAGACAATGTTTTTCCGAGAAGGCAATGGCACCCCACTCCAGTACTTTTGCCTGGAAAATCCCATGGACGGAGGAGCCTGGTGGGCTGCAGTCTATGGGGTCGTACAGAGTTGGACACGACTGAGCGACTTCACTTTCACTTTTCACTTTCATGCATTGGAGAAGGAAATGGCAACCCACTCCAGTGTTCTTACCTGGAGAATCCCAGTAACTGCGGAGCCTGGTGGGCTCCCCTCTATGGGGTCGCACAGAGTCGGACACGACTGAAGCGACTTAGCAGTAGCAGCAGACAATATTTTTAAACTACAAGTTATGATCCATCACTGGATTATGAAATCACTTTATAGGCTTGTGACCAACATTTTTTTAAGTGGATAAAATAGGATAGGGGTTTCAAAGAGCAAGACGTTATGGGGTCCTCCAAAGCACAAATCTTTTCTGTGCCCCCTATTCTTGTTTGTAGGAAATAGGTTTCATTCAGTCTCCTAGACCTTCCCTGAGTTCCAAAGGTCAGATTCCAGCAAATGTTTATGGGCATGGGAGGGGATACAGAAACAAAGGAGGAGCAGTCAAGAAACAATAATGCAGTCATGGGGCAGGGTCCTGGTTCCTCTTCAAGTAATATATATATATATATAAATACCTTTGAGTTCTTCTGCAGGAACTAAGGCCTCCACCCAGGTGGAGGATGGTAACTTCATACTGAACCCAAGATTCCTGGAACACCACCATGCTAACTCACCACTGACCAATTGGAAGAAAGTCCGCACACAGGGGAAGATAATGAAGACTTTGACCTCCTTCCTCAAATGACTCCTCCTCCCTTTAGAATCTTCAGAGCTGGTTTTTGAACACAAGTTCACCTTCTCTGCAGGTTGCCAGACTCTTGAATGAAGCAACCTATCCTTTTTCAACCAACACTCGACTCTCAAATATTGGCTTTTGAGCAGTAAGCAGCCAAACCTGAGTTTGGTGAGAAGTATAGAAAATAAAACATCAAAATACAATACTTGTTCAAAACAAGTATAAGTATTGTAATGTAAACTTATTTTAGGCACTTATGTCTAACACTGAATACATGCATACACAGTCTGCATGTGTGTAAATATAGTGAAAGTGAAAGTGTTAGTCACTTAGTTGTGTCCTACTCTTTGCACACCCATGGACTGCAACCCCATCCTCTGTCCATGGAATTCTTCAGGCAAGAATACTGGAGTGGGTTGCCATTCCCTTCTCTGGGGATCTTCCTGACCCGGGGATCAAACCCAGGTCTCCCGGATTGCAGGCAGATTCTTTACTGATTGTCTGAGCCATGAGCATTGCCCCATTTATATATAAATCAATGCCAGATCACATAGGTTTATTATTTCCCTGGCCATGTAAAAACTTATTTTATTACCCCAAATTGAAACAAGTATACTTCCTAACAAATTTCAACATGATAAAGTAATTATTGTGTTCCTTTTATGATTGTATACAATAGTATTTTATTGAAAATTAACAGTTTACCTTATAACAATATCAAATAACTAATATTTTGAAAAATAGAAAGAACATCTTTGAGTAGTGAAATTACATTAAAAAAAATTTTCTCCTTATTTCCTCTGTTATTTCTATGCTGTCTACAGTGAGCATGCATTCATTGCCTTTTATAATGATAAAAAATATGAGTATATCTTTATAACCAACTAAGACCTCAATACTCCATGCACTCAAGAGGAAGTATTTTTTACCACAAAGGCCTTAAAAGGAAAAAAAATGCACAAGAATATCCCAGAACCAAATACCCTTTGGTGGCTTTGTTTGTTGATAGGGTCTATGGCTGTATTAAGCGCCTAGTTTGTGGACATTTTCTGCTGACTAATTCCTGTCAGAAAAAAAAAAGAAAGAAAGAAAAAGTTCAAGTCCATTCAATCTTTATCACTCCATGAATGTTTGAACAGCAGGTAGCTACAGTAAATTGTTACCTGATTGAGACTTCCTGGCAGGAAAGCCCTCTCAGCACCATTGCTGATAAAGGCGGCAGCTTGAAAGTATTCTCAGGATGGTTAGCCACGGTGATTCTGAAGGGAGGATTAACAAGGTCCCAGAACTGGAGGACTTTGTAAAATTGTTTTGGTCCTTTGGCTCTTTGAGTCATGCTTAGGAATTACTGAATCCAACTATCTATGTTTTTTGAAGCAGGCAGTAAAAGAAAAACAGGCAAAAAAAAAAAAAAAAAAAGTATTTTACCATGAATACCTCATTTCCAGTGTATCCTCTCCCAAAGTTCATTTAGCTTGAGAAACATGTTGCTCTTACAACTATTTTTTTTTTATAATTATCACCAAGAATCACTCTGTTAAATGCCTTATTCAGCACTCCAAGCTGACTGGAATTGTGTCTTAAGAGCAATATTGATAGAAATAATAATATCTGTAATAGTTGCTAATTTTTAAGTACAGACTACATAAGAGGAGTTATGCCAAGTGTTCACATACATCATCTATTTGGTCCCCACAATAATCTATGAATTAGACATCCATCCCCATTTCATAAATGGGGAAACTAAGGCAATGGCACCCCACTCCAGTACTCTTGCCTGGAGAATCCCATGGATGGAGGAGCCTGGTGGGCTGTAGTCCATGGGGTTGCTGGGAGTCGGACACGACTGAGTGACTTCCCTTTCACTTTTCACTTTCATTCATTGGAGAAGGAAATGGCAACCCACTCCAGTGTTCTTGCCTGGAGAATCCCAAGGACAGGGGAGCCTGTTGGGCTTCCATCTCTGGGGTCGCACAGAGTCTGACACGACTGAAGCGACTTAGCAGCAGCAGCAGCAGCAGCAAGGCCTAGAGGGGAAGTGAGTATAGCACATCCTTGTGGACCGTGCTAAGGACTTTGGACCTTGAAGATAATTTGGGTGAAGGTGCGCAAGGTGGACCAAAAATGAAAAGCACCAAATGAGTGAAACTAGTTGGAAGACCTCTCCTTGTGGACACTCTAGTTCTGCAGAATGATAAACATGCTGAGGACCTAATGGTCCTGTGTCTTTTTTATTTTGTCATCTTGTGACTGTTTCATTCTTCCTTTTTCCCCTTGGCAAATACCTATACCACCTCCAAGAGCTAGGGTCAGTTCCTCTCTGAAAAATGTGCTTGTGTGAGAGGCAGCCCACCGTGAAAACAAGAGCACAGAGTTGGAAGTCTGACCTGCTCAGACTTCAGCAAAGTGGTCTTGAGAGACTCAGCCTTTCTGAGACTGTTACCACAACTCTATGATGGGAATAATATTACCTAGCATGCAAAGTGGATATGGAAATTTAGATGATACTCTGAAATACTTTATAAACCTCTATAAATAGTATCTATTTGTGTTTCAGTCGTGTCCAACTCTTTGAGACCCTGTAGCCTGCCAGGATCCTCTGTCCATAGGATTCTCCAGTCAAGAATATGGAGTGGGTTGCCACGCCCTCCTCCAGGGGATCTTCCCAACCCAGGGACTGAACCCAAGTTTATTGCTTTTCCTGCATTGGCAGGTGGATTCCTTACCCCTTGTGCCATCTGGGAAGCCTAGTGTCTGTTTAAGGAGTTTGATATCTCAAAGCCTCCTCACATCCCCCACCTCAAGAAGACTGAATAGGGCATTCTCCATTTTCTCTTAGCAGTCTAAGCCTGCCTCTACACAAACACTGCCACCTTAGGTTGAAATGGCGTTAGGTCATGAGGCAGAGGAACCAGAGATCAAATTGCCAACATCCGCTGGATCATCGAAAAAGCAAGAGAGTTCCAGAAAAACATCTATTTCTGCTTTATTGACTATGCCAAACCCCTTGACTGTGTGGATCACAGTAAACTGTGGAAAATTCTGAAAGAGGTGGGAATACCAGACCACCTGACCTGCCTCTTGAGAAACCTATATGCAGGTCAGGAAGCAACAGTTAGAACTGGACTTGGAACAACAGACTGGTTCCAAATAGGAAAAGGAGTATGTCAAGGCTGTATATTGTCACCCTGCTTATTTAACTTATATGCAGAGTACATCATGAGAAATGCTGGACTGGATGAAGCACAAACTGGAATCATGATTGCTGGGAGAAATATCAATAACCTCAGATATGTAGATGACACATACAGAGTTTTACCCACTGGGCTCCCAGGGAAGACCCCAAGAACTGTTTTTTAACATTTCATTTTTGTGAAATGTCAACATTATCAAAGGACCAATAATGAGTAAAATATTTTAATGTCATGCTCTGGAATATATTTCCATTAAGTAGTAGAGAATTCTAGTTTCATTTTTATCAATTTTCTATCCTAGGGTGCAGTATAAATTTTAAGGAGATAAAAGCAGAGTTCACTATATTTAATTTTTTTTAGAAAAGCAGCCCAGAAAGTTTAAGTGCAATTAATATTTATTGGCAAAGTTAATTGTGACATTAATAGGTAAATAAGTAGTTATTAAGAAATATAATCATGGAAATATGCAAATTATATCAGCCAACATATACTAAGTAAAATCAGTCTTTATTAAACCAAATCTTCTTTCAAAATATATTTTTGCTTAAAATTCTGGAGATTTTTCTTCATATGAAATTGTGATGTCAACGTTATTTCTTTGCTCTATTGAGGCATGCTATCAAAACTTCATTTCTTTTATTTATGTAGAGTTTCAAGAACAATAAAAACATTAGATGATTTGTTTTCCACAAGTAGATTGAAAATTTAAAAAAGAAGAAGAAACATTTTCTATAGCAAAAGTAGAGATTTAGGCAACTAACTCTTCACAAGCCTCTTGATTATTTTCTTATACAGAGGATTCTGCTGGTCCAGGCAAATTTTCCTCCCCGTCTTCAGCGTAGCTCTGTCAGAGAAAGAAGAGAGGTGCGTTTCAGTCCTCGGAGTTTGAATTTAGAATTAGACTAGCGGGGAGGCGCTAGTCTGGGGTTTAGAGGGACGGTAGGGAAGGGGAGAGCAGAGGGTGGGCACGAAAGCAACAAGTTCCAGGACTCACATCAGTTGGGGGCTGGGGCAGTGGAGCCCGGCCCCGATCACTTCCAAGCTGGAGATGTGCCTGGGGTGAATCCCCGAAGTGGTCTTCAGGCACACGCATTGGAGGTCCCCAGGCTCTCCACCTTCAGAGTCCGCTGGGAGCGGGACGAAGGTGGCAGGGAATGACGACTCTGTGAATAGTCAGAGGGACCTTGGGGATCTTCTCACTGCCTTGGACCTTTATTTCCTCACCCACAAACCACATCCCTCTGAAAGAATATTGCCGGCTAGGTGATCGAGCGCACCGGCCAGCACGTGGCACCGCGTCTTCACACGTAGCAAGCGCTCGGGAAATCCTAGCTGGGATCCGGAGATTATGGACCACGTTCCTGGGACTTCCCGGACTCTCTGCTGCCCGGGACCTCTCCCCGCCCTCCTTCCGTCAGCGCTCACCTTGGGCCAGGGCGATGGCCGGCAGGAGCAGCAGCCCCAGGAGCAGCAGCCCTGGGCTGGACCGCGGGCGGGAGGCGCGGGGTCCGACTGCCGGGTTCATCGCGCTCAGGAGTGCCAGCCGGAGCCGAGAGCCAGCGCACGGGCTGCAGGGCTGGAGCTCCGCAGACTCGTGGTTCCCCACCCTCTCAAGACCCGTTTTATCCCCGCCATCTGCCCGCTTCTTCGGAAGCTTGGGGTGGAGGGTGGGGAACCGCGGTGCGGAAACAGACACATCTGCAGAATTCGGCTGTGGACAGACAAGATTAAGCAAGAAAAAAGAAAAAAAAGCCAGAGACCAGCAGTCTTACTGGGAGCTGGTGGCAGGATCCGGCCCCCACCCTGAATTCACATACATCCGTACAGTCAGAAACAGTACTTCAACCTTATAAAAATGTCTTTATTATTCATCTATTTATTGGCTGTGCTAGATCTTCCCTTGCTATGTAGTGGCTTTTGCCAATTGAGAGCAGGGGCTACTCTTCCTTGCAGTGCTGGGGGAGCCTCTCATTACAGTGTCTGCTCTTGTTGGAAAGCACCAGCCCTAGACACAGGGGGCTGAGTAGTTGCAGGGAGTGCACTGTGCGTAGTTGCTCTGCAGCATGTGGAATCCTCCTGAATCATGGATGGAACCTGTACCCCCTGCATTGGCAGGTGGATTCTTAACCGCTGGATGACCAGAGAAGTCCCTAAAAGAGTCTGTTTTCTTTGTTATGTGCAATAGTAGAGGCACTCTGCAGTCACTGTTTTGCAATTTGTGCAGCTGGAGTTTCTGTTTCCTTCTCCCAACTGCCTCCTCAAGAACTGCTCCTTCACTTCTGTTTCTTATGGATGACCATTGAGTTGAACCTGGCAGTTGTGTGTCTGCAAGATGTGCATTTTGTCATGGTATTCTGCTGCTAAAAAGTTGAATTTGATCTCTAGGTGAGGGCTTGGTTCCAGAAGTTAGGTGGATGTACAAAGCTTCCTCAGACTCTTGAATGGGATCTCCCCAGCTTTATCAACCATCAGCCAATACATCCTAGGAAGCAAAATCTGTTGTTCTCATAAGTCCTCTTATTCTAAGAAGAATTGTAACATGAATATTTGGATTCATTCTTTCTGTAAAAACTTTACTGCCCAGGTATTTCATCATTTTGCTCACCCTGGAAGAGAGACCAAGGAGAGTGTTCAGGTTTTCCAGCTCCTGCTGCCCCCAGGGGCAGGGTGAGGTGGGCTGCACCATTGGCGGGAGTAGTGGTGCTCTCAGGAGGATACAGAGCATCTGGGAGCTGACTGTGGAAAAGAATGCACCAGAATCCTGCACAGAAAAGTTCAGGGATCCATGTGGACTGATCTCTGCTGGCCTCAGCCTGCAGCAGCTTGAAGTAGGGTTTCAGTTCCTGGCCAGAGATTAATCAGGTGGTGGTGGGGAGAGCACCAAATATTTGGTCAGTGACAAGGCACTGGCTTTTCAGCTTTGCACAAAAAAATTCCCACAAAGAGGAAAAGTAGTGAAACAAGTGAAGTGTTTCTTAGGAGGAAAAAAAGAGTAGAGTATATGTGGATAGACACACGGGTGGACTCAGTGAGAGGGTCTTGCTCTCGTGGTAGTTTAAATCACTTACATGGGGCATTTCTTCCAGGTTTCTTTTGGCCAATCATTTTTATTTTCCTGGTTCAGAGTCTGTATTTGGTATATCTCACAATCCTCCCATGTGTATGCATGCATCAATTAACCAAGATGGATTCTGCTGAAGATGTCTATGGGTAGTTAGCATCACTTAATATGGAAGGGCACCTCCTCCCTTTTTGACTTCCAAGGAGCCTTTCTGTATATGCTGCTGCTGCTGCTAAGTCACTTCAGTCGTGTCTGACTCTGTGTGACTCCATAGAAGGCAGCCCACCAGTCTCCCCCGTCCCCGGGATTCTCCAGGCAAGAACACTGGAGTGGGTTGCCATTTCCTTCTCCAATGCATGAAAGTGAAAAGTGAAAGTGAAGTCGCTCAGTCATGTCCAACTCTTTGCGACCCCATGGACTGCAGCCTACCAGGCTCCTCTGTCCTTGGGATTTTCCAGGCAAGAGTACTGGAGTAGGGTGCCATCGCCTTTTCCTTCTGTATATGACTGTAGCTCAAATCATGAACTCCTTATTGCAAAATTCAGACTGAAATTGAAGAAAGTAGGAAAAACCACCAGACCATTCAGGTATGACCTAAATCAACTCCCTTATGATTATACAGTGGAAGTGACAAATAGATTCAAGGGATTAGACACAGTGCCGGAAGAACTATGGATGGAGGTTCATAACATTGTCCAGGAGGCTGTGATCAAAATCATCCTCGAGAAAAAGAAATGCAAAAAGGCAAAATAGTTGTTTGAGGAGGACTTAAAAATAGCTGAGAAAAGAAGAGAAGTGAAAGGCAAAGGAGAAAAGGAAAGATATATCCATCTGAATGCAGAGTTCTAAAGAATAGCAAGGAAAGGTAAAAAAAACTTCCTAAGTGAACAATGCAAAGAAATAGAGGAAAACAATAGAATGGGGAAGACTAGAGACCTCTTAATGAAAATTAGAGATAACAAGGGAACATTTCATGCAAAGATGGGCACAATAAAGGACAGAAACGGTAGGGACCTAACAAAAGCAGAAGATGTTAAGAAGAGGTGGCAAGAATACATAGAAGAATTATACAAAATAAAATCTTAATGACCCAGATAGCCATGATGCTGTGACCAGTCACCTAGAGGTAGACATCCTGGACTGAAAAGTCAAGTGGGCCTTAGGAGGCATCACTATGAACAAAGCTAGTGGAGGTGATGGAATTCCAGTTGAGCCATTTCAAATCCTCAAAGATGATGCTGTGAAAGTGTTGCACTCAATATGCCAGAAAATTTGGAAAATTCAGCAGGGGCCACGGGACTGGAAGAAGTCGGTTTTCTTTCCAATCCCAAAGAAAGGCAATGCCAAAGAATGTTCAAACTACTGCACAGTTGAGCTCATTTCACATGCTAACAAAGTAATGCTCAAAATTCTCCAAGCAAGGTTTGAACAGTAAGAGAACTGAGAACTCCCAGATGTGTAAGCTGGATTTAGAAAAGGCAGAGGAACCAGAGATCAAATTGCCAATATCCATTGGATCATAGAAAAAGCAAGAGAATTCCAGAAAAGCATCTACTTCGCTTCATTGACTATGCCAAAGGCTTTGACTGTGTGGATCACAACAACCTGTGGAAAATTTTTCAAGAGATGGGAATATCAGACCACCTTACTTGCTTCCTGAGAAATCTGTATGCAGGTCAAGAAGCAACGGTTAGAACTGGACATGGAAAAACTGACATGGTTTCAAATTGGGAGAGGAGTACTTCAAAACGGTATATTGTCACCTTGCTTATTTAATTTATATGCAGAATACATCATGCATAATGCCAGACTAAATAAAGCACAAGCTGGGATCAAGATTGCTGGGAGAAATATCAATAACCTCAGATATGCAGATGACACCACCCTTATGGCAGAAAGAGAAGTGGAACTGAAGAGCCTCTAGATGAAAGTAAAAGAGGAGAGTGGAAAAGCTGGCTTAAAACTCAACATTCAAAAAATGAAAATCATGGTATCCAGTCCCATCACTTCATGGAAAATAAATGGGGAGAAAATGGAAACTGAGAGACTTTATTTTCTTGGGCTCCAAAATCACTGCAGATAGTGCCTGCAGCCATGAAATTAAAAGACACTTGCTCCTTGGAAGAAAAGCTATGACCAACTTAGCATATTAAAAAGCAGAGACATTACTTTGCCGACAAAGGTCCATCTAGTCAAAGCTATGGTTTTTCCAGTAGTCATGTATAGATGTGAGAGTTGGACCATAAAGAAAGCTGAGTGCCAAAGAATTGATGCTTTTGAACTGTGGTGTTGGAGAAGACTCTTCAGAGTCCGTTCAACAGCAAGGAGATCAAACCAGTTAATCCTAAAGTAAATCAGTCCTGAATATTCATTGGAAGGACTGACGTTGAAGTTGAAGCTCCAATAATTTGGCCAGCTGATGCAAAGAACTGACTCATTGGAAAAGACCCTGATGCTGGGAAAGATTGAAGACAGGAGGAGAAGAAGACCAGAGAAGATGAGATGGTTGGATGTTATCACCGACTCAATGAACATGAGTTTAAGCAAGCTCCGGGAGTTGGTGATGGACAGGGAAGCCTGGTGTGCTGCGGTCCATGGGGTTGCAAAGAGTTAGACACAACTGAGCGACTGAAATGAACTGAGTACATGCAGGGCTCCTGACTTAGAGAATGAGAAATATGTGGCCTCTCATCTTCTATGTGGGCAGGGCCCAGCCTCCTCCCTTCAGCGTTCTTGCTATTTTTGTCTTGGGGTATCAGTCCACAGAAAACAAACTCCAACTGTTTGCTCCGGGGCCCTTCTATCTCCTGCCTCAAGACCATCTTCCCTTCCCTTAGAAAGAATGACTTTGGTTTTGATTAGGGAAAAATACACCCTCATCTCAAAGCCAGAGGCTCTCTGTCATACTGATTAACTGTGGTTAAGGGCCTTGGAAGCTCAGTGCATGGACCAAGCTGACCTCGTAAGGCTCAGCAGGACCTGACCTCTGCAGGGATGTGCGCTTGAATTCCTAGACCTGGAATGTGCTTTCTCTTACTCTCTCACCACCTGTCCTTTCATCTAGCTAAGTTCTACTCATATTTCTGATGTCAGCTGAAATATTACCTCCCAGAGGGATCTTCCCTGACAGCTAAGCAACTCACGTTCCCTTTTGTTGTCATGTAGCACCCACTGCTTCTCCTGTTTGTCACAGCTCATATAAACACACACACGTGATACTCACACAAGTCATGCCTATATATTTAAATGTGTTTAAAATGGTTTCTCTTCCTAAATGAAAAGTTCCATGAGCTGTGAGATAGTATTGTCTATCACTATTCTAACTCCCTGTTAAAAGGAAAAGTGAAGTGTTAGTCGCTCCGTCATGTCAAACTCTTTGAGACCCCCCAGGCTGTAGCCCACCAGGCTCCTCTGTCCATGGGATTCTCCAGGCAGGCATACTAGAGTGGGTTGCCTTTCTCTTCTCCAGCTCCCTGGTAGGGACTCAATATAAAGCACTACATTAGTGAAGATGATGAATGTTGTCAACGATAATGATGAGGCTTTGACATATTCAAGTGCCATTTCTTTGTGCAGTAGGAGCATACCTCTATATGAACGTGTGGTTGTAATTATTTGTCAGCCTGTCTGCATCTCCCGCCAGACAAGTTATCTCTTCAAGGACAATTCTCCATGACTTATAGGTCTTTGAATACCCAGCATCTTCACAATGGCTAGTACAGCATGTGGTGTAAGTCATATGTATTTATGGAACTGAAACTTGAGATCCCATTTGGGTTAGCACAGAGGGAATGGATAGAAGAGTGGGTTAGCATACGGATGGGCAACATACTGGATTTGTACAATCTGACCCCCAGGTTTCAATATTTGCAGTGTAAAGAAACTCAGGGAGTAATGGCAGTTAATTCATTCTTTCTCTGCATCTAATAGAATAATTCAATATGTGCACACAAAAATAAAAGACATATGCACAATGAAGGAGGTATTAGCATAGTGTAAAAACTGTGTCCCAGGAGGTGGCCCTCCTGGATTTCAGTAGGAGATACTAGAGAAATGAATGAGATGCTGAGCTATTTTAAATTATTGGTGAAAAACTGATGACCATGAGTGCTTTATTTATTACATGTTTATTTATGTGTATTATTTGTTAACTGTTACTTAATAAATGTGTTTATTTTGTACACAAAACATTTAAGGCATTAAATCTATAATGATGAGAATGTAATAAAAAGAAACCTAATAATGCATAGACTGTAAACTAAATGCTTCATACATGGGTGCTCCCCAAACTCCATGTGCAGGTTGGGCTAGATGAGCTGATGTCTTCTATAAGCACCATGGATGTTTAGTATGCTATTTATGTATCAAGTCTTATTTTCTGTGTCAATACCATTATGTGAAACATAATATAATCTCTTCATTAGAAAAAGAAAAATCAAGCAAAGTGTTAAGATGTTGTGGTTAATAGCACAGTTTCAAATCGCCCCTCTGTCACCTACTTAGTTATTTGATTCTGAGGCAAATTTCCTAATTTCTTTGAACTTCGATTTTCTTCTCTGTAGCACTGCTGCTGCTGCTGCTAAGTCGCTTCAGTTGTATCCGACTCTGTGTGACCCCATAGACGGCAGCCCACCAGGCTCCCCCGTCCCTGGGATTCTCCAGGCAAGAACACTGGAGTGGGTCGCCATTTCCTTCGCCAATGCATGAAAGTGAAAAGTGAAAGTGAAGTCGCTCAGTTGTGTCCGACTCGTAGCGACCCCATGGACTGCAACCTACCAGGCTCCTCCATCCATGGGATTTTCCAGGCATGAGTACTGGAGTGGGTTGCCTTTGCCTTCTCCCTGTAGCACTGGGAATGCTAATTATAATAATAATAAATACTAACATTGGCCTATGGATTATTGTGTGACATGGATTATTTTCAGCACTTTGAATTTATTAGCTCTTAATTTTCACATCAACTCCATGAGATAAGCAATATTATTATGCCATTTTAGAAATGAAGAAACAAGGCACAGAGAGTTTATGCAATCTGACCAAAGTTACACAGCTAGTAAGTGGTGGACTGTTACCCCGTTATTCTCTCTTTAGAGGATATGCTCTTAACCACATCATAGCTATCTTGTAAGAATTATTTAATTCTTTACAATTATTTAATTATAATGCATGCAAAACAATTATTTTATCTGGCATATTAATATTGTTATTAATATTATAATATTAATAGTTGTTAATAAAGTTTTGCTATTACTATAGTACATTAAAAACAGCACAAATCATCAACTGGTGAATTTTGTTGTTCATATTGTTAAATACCAACGTTTTTAAAAAAGATAAGGCTTTTCCCCCTAATAATTCTGTTAAAAGTAATAATATAAGACAACAAAGCAATAATAAGTTTGATTTTATGTTAATATTTCTGTAAGAATAGTATATTTCAAGGGATTAGAGTGAAAGAAATTCTGTTGATTATAAAATAATAATTAGTAGTCTGGTAAAGTTTAAATCCTCTCTTGTCCTTATTTGCAAGGCTGATTCTAATACAGAAAATGTAACCATGTAGATATTAAGTAAACAAAAATGTACAAACATGTTGGGGTAAAATATTCAACATCAAGGAGAATCTGCTGTTATTATTAAAAATACTGTATCATTGAAGATATATATGATACCATATGTCATCACATTTTGTTTGCTCTACTGGTATTAAATGTGTCTACTTTAAAGTAAATAACCACTGCTCACAAAAAGCACATTCTACAATTTTATTATTGTTAGGATTTGAAGGCTAAAGTAAACACTGGAAAAATCTTTCAGCTAATGTTTTGAAACAAGACATGCTAGGACTAACACAATGAAAAATCTATTAAATATCTAAATGTATTAATAAACATTTATTCAGCAAGTGCTCCATGCTGGGCTCTGTGTGGTTTCTAATATCACTGACCGTTATGGAATCATCGTGGTCATGTCCAGTCTATTAGTACAGAGGAGCACTATAAGTTAAGACAAATGTTTTTGGAAAGAAACTTTTAAAGAAAGAAATGCAAAACACATTGCCACATTTAGTCAAGAGTTAGGGAGTAAAACATATATTGTATTTTGAAACAAGCCTTGGTTACTTTCTTTTTTTATTAATTTTTAAAACGTTTACACTATTTTAAAAGGTTACTTTCCATTTAGAGTTATTACAAAATATTGGTTATATTCCTCCTGTTATACAATACATCCTTGAGACTGTCTTATACCCTAGCCATGCTTAATTTTATCTTCTCTCTGTCATCTATTAACCAGCCATCTCAGAGCAAATTGTGACTTTTTGAGACAGAATGGAAAACATATCCAAAGTTTAATACAGTATGACTAGGTATCCTGGGTAAATAAGAACTCTAGAAAGCCAAGATTTCAACTTATGTTCTTCTTGGGAGATAAAAAGTTTTGACAGAAAGTGAAAAAGATTAAGCAGCTAACCCACCATCTTCCAATATTTTCTGGACTATTTTCTTGATTCGGGGGGCTTCCGGATTCAGGCAGATTTTCTTCCCATTCTTCAACTCGGCTCTGCAAGAGAGAGTAGAATTATCTGTGAGCATCCTGGCAATCATCAGAAGGGATCCAGCAGTGGTGGTAGGGAGGAGGATGGGGGGCTTCCTTAGGGAGGCAATACTAGAGAAGCAGAGACTTACATTACTTCGACTTCGTTGCAGTGGGGTCCTGCCCTGTGGACCTCCAAACTTTGGATGTTACTGGAATGAATGCCAGAGGTGGTCTTCACACACAAGCAGCGAAGTTCAACATGTAGCAATCTCTCTTTACTGCTAACTAGAGCAGAAGATACGATTCTTTTTTTTTTTTTTAGAAGATATGATTCTATTAGTGGTCATAATTATCTCCTAGATCTTATATATTGATGAGTACCTCCTTCGCAAGGCTGTTGTGAATACGATCGACCTGTCAACCTTTACTAAAGCACCAAGCAGAATTCCTGGCACAGGTCAAGTGCCCACAGAGTGCAGCGTCTCCATTTGTAATTATTCATATAGTGCCCTTCTCTAGTCCCAGGGGCACTAAGGCAGTCCCTCCCCCAGACACAGCTGCAGCAGAAGCAGCCTCAGGTTAGGAGAAACAGAGAGTCTACTATTCACCTCTCCCTAAAGTTTCTCTTACATTTTCCATTGGTGGAGGGAACCAGCATCGTCAGGAGCAGTGACATCAGCAGCAATACCTGTAGGACAGGAAGCGGGCTGGGCACGGTATATGAGGAGGTGGCGTCAGGTCTGAGGCTCATGGTGGAAAAGACTTGTGTTAGAGTTGTTCCCAGGAAGGTGAACTTCTGCTCAGGAGTCTACAGCTAAGTGGTTTTCACAGTTGCCTGATGTCTTTTATACACCCTGCCTCAAGGCCAGTAAGGAGAAAAAGGATAGGGATAGGGGAAGTGAGGGTGTGTGGTAACACAAGTGTAAGAGTGGTGAAGTTGTGCCCAACCCAGATAAATGCCAGGCAAGTCACATTCCTGCTAAATTTCATTTGCTGCATCCCTGCACATGCTCACCCCCCTTTCTCAATATCCACCTCCCTTGCACATATTTAGGCAAGAACTAGACTGAAATATTACATATATTTTCCCTGAATAATTATGTAATATGCCCTGCCTTTTCTATAATGCAATTTAGAGGCCTTATAGACATTTTAGGTGTATCTGAAAGCATAAATGTGTGTCCCTTTGAAAAGAGAATTATCTTCCCTTTCCAGTTGCCAAGGAAAGCAGATGTTACTATCTTGGTTGTTGATAAGTGCTGGGATTCGTTTGGAGTATGTGGATAAAATAGGAGCCAATTATTATCAAAACTTAACTTTATGTATTAGTTTATGGACTCCTTTCTGTCTTCCAAATGTATTATCTTTTATAATTTCATCCAGAAACTAGAAGCAAATTCTTCATCCCTTGTATTATAAAATAAACTTCTTACTTTTTTCTATCATCTGAGTCCACTTAATCTAACAGAGAAATGTATGATACAATTCACTGTAAAAGATTTATAAACTGCAGATAAAACATGCAAGTTCCTCTTCATCATTGCTCCACATTCTGGGTCTCCAGTGGTAACCATTGGTAAAAATTTGGCATTAGTTTTCTATTCTATCTACATTTATATATATACACATATACATAGATCCACATATATAATACATAAAGATATACATATAGAGAGATAGACATAGATCATATTTTATACAGTTGGAGTTATTATACAGCTTTTGTTCTATAAAATTATGTCTTCATCATCCTTTCATGTTACCTCAATGTCACTTTTTTCCATTCTTTTCAATGTCTGCATAATGTTCTATAGATAAGCAATTGTCATCCACCCTCTGTCCTACTGGCAACCTTGTAGGTGTTTCTGGTTTTGCACTTATGGATTGCAGTAAGAGCTTTATTAAAGTCTCAAACTCTAATTAAGGATCTTGATCTCAAACCCCACGTGATATGGACAAAGCCTGGCAGATGTACAGGAGGGGGCCCACACATCACATACTGGCTGGTGTTCGCTGTCATCTGGATCTCTGACTCATCTATGAGATTGCTTCCTCAACAGGACTATACACTTGGTTTTGGGTTTGTTTGTTTTTTTTTAAGGTTTTAAAAAATGACATTTCTTAAAAGTTCAGTTCAGTTCAGTCGCTCAGTTGTGCCTGACTCTTTTCAACCCCATAGATTGTAGCACGCAAGGCCTCCCTGTCCATCACCAACTCCCAGAGCTTACTCAAACTCATGTCCATTCGGTCGGTGATGCCATCCAACCATCTCATCCTCTGCTGTCCCCTTCTCCTCCCAGCATCAGGGTCTTTTCCAATGAGTCAGTTCTTCGCATCAGGTAGCCAAAGTATTGGAGCTTCAGCTTCAGCATCAGTCCTTCCAGTGAATATTCAGGATTGATTTCCTTTAGGATGGACTGATCGGCTCTCCTTGCTGTCCAAGGGACTCTCAAGAGTCTTCTCCAACACCACGGTTCAAAAGCATTAATTATTTGGCTCTGAACTTTCTTTATGGTCCAACTCTCACATCCATACATGAATACTGGAAAAACCATAGCTTTGACTAGATGGACCTTTGTCGGCAAAGTAATGTCTCTGCTTTTTAATATGCTATCTAGGTTGGTCATAACTTTTCTTCCAAGGAGCAAGCGTCTTTTAATTTCATGGCTGCAGGCACTGTCTACAGTGATTTTGGAGCCCCCCAAAATAAAGTCAGCCACTGTTTCCATTCTTTCCCCATCTATTTGCCATGAAGTGATGGGACCGGATACCATGATTTTCATTTTTTGAATGTTGAGTTTTAAGCCAGCTTTTTTACTCTCCTCTTTCACTTTCATCAAGAGGCTCTTAAGTTCTTCTTCTCTTGCTGCCATAAGCATGGTGTCATCTGCATATCTGAGGTTATTGATATTTCTCCCACCAGTCTTTACTCCAGCTTGGGCTTCATCCAGTCCAGCATTTTTCATGATGTACTCTGCATATAAGTTAAATAAGCAGGGTGACAATATACAGCTTTGACGTACTCCTTTCCTGTTTTGGAACCAGTCTGTTGTTCCAAGTCCAGTTCTAACTGTTGCTTCTTGACCTGCATATAGATTTCTCAGGAGGCAGGTCAGGTGGTCTGGTATTCCCATCTCTAAGAATTTTCTAGAGTTTGTTGTGATCCACACAATCAAAGTCTTTGGAGTAGTCAATGAAGCAGAGGTAAATGTTTTTCTGGAACTCTCTTGCTTTTTCAATGATCCAACAGATGCTGGCAATTTGATCTCTGGTTCCTCTGTCTTTTCTAAATCCAGCTTGAACATCTGGAAGTTCACAGTTCATGTTGAAGCCTGGCTTGGAGAACTTTGAGTATTACTTTACTAGTGTGTGAGATGAGTACAATTGTGTGATAGTTTGAGAGTTCTTTGGCATTGCCTTTCTTTGGGATTGGGAAGAAAATTGACTTTTCTAGTCCTGTGGCCACTGCTGAGTTTTCTAAATTTGCTGGCATATTGAGTCCAGCACTTTCACAGCATCATCTTTTAGGATTTGAAATAGCTCAACTGTAATTCAATCACCCACAACTAGCTTTGTTCATAGTGATCCTTCCTAAGGCACACTTGACTTTGCATTCCAGGATGTCCGGCTCTAGATGAGTGATCACATCATCGTGGTTATCTGGGTCATGAAGGTCTTCTGTGTATTATTGCCACCTCTTCTTAATATCTTCTGCTTCTGTTAGGGCCATACATTTCTTAAAAGTTAACATGTACATAATAGGCAACTGAAAAACACAAGAAATAAAAAACAGTCATCCGTAACACAAGCAGTTTACCGCTTGATACTAAGCATCCATTTTTATGTAAATAAGATCATGCAGTTATGTATCATGCTTTCTCACACATCATGAATACTTACCATTTCACTATCCCACAGCTATATGAGTATTTTGATAACCAAGAATATACTATACCAACTCAGTGTGGGAAAAAAATGCAATCCTGCCTTGGCAACAAATATTTCATAAGAAACAAAAATAGCAACAGCTCTCTGCTGCTGCTGCTGTTAAGTCACTTCAGTCGTGTCCGACTCTGTGTGACCCCATAGACGGCAGCCACCAGGCTCCCCCGTCCCTGGGATTCTCCAGGCAAGAACACTGGAGTGGGTTGCCATTTCCTTCCCCAATGCATGAAAGTGAAAAGTCAAAGTGAAGTCTCTCAGTCGTGTCCAACGCTTAGCAACCCCGTGGATTAGATAAGGATATTGGTAGAGTTATGATTAAAATACTACATTCCCTTAGTGCTCGATTAAAAATGGGACACAGAGCAACAGAGTACATGAAGTATAATGCTTCTAAGAGGATTCATTATCCAAGCTAAACTATTAAAGTATTAGCGAGGAAGTATGTTTCCATTGAATTTCTTAACAAAATGTTCCTGTGATACAGCCTAGAGATGTACACGCATCAGCGGTTATCATCTAAATACAAGTATGACACAGCCATATACATTCCTCCTTTTATACTTCCTTCTGCTCATCTGCTGCCAACCTAATGAACAAGTCCTGATGTACATTTCTTAGAGATGGTTTAACAATTCCATATCTAAGATGATTTATTTTTATCAATTATAGCAAAAATATTTGGACTTCCCTGGTGGCCCAGAGGTTAAGATTCTGCTCTCCAAATGTAGGGGCCAAGAGTTCAATCCATGGTCAAGGAAGATCCTGCATGCCTCATGGCATGCCAAATATATATATATATATATATATATATATATATATATATATATACACACACACACACACACACATGGGCTTTCCAGGTGGCTGAGATGGTAAAGCATCTGCCTACAGTGCGGGAGACCCGGGTTCGATCCCTGGGTCAGGAAGATCCTCTGGAGAATGAAATGGCAACCCACTCCAGTACTCTTGCCTGGAAAATCCCGTGGACGGAGGAGCATGGTAGGCTACAGTCCATGGGGTCGCAAAGAGTCGGACACGACTGAGCGACTTCACTTTCACTTTTCACTTTCCCAGGTGGTACTAGTGGTAAAGAATCTGCCTGCCAATGCAGGAGACACATACAGGGGTTCAATCCCTGGGTTGGGAAGATCCCCTGGAGGAGGATATGGCAACTCACTCCAGTATTCTTGTCTGGAGATTCACCATGGGCAGAGGAGCCTTGGCAGGCTACAGTCCATGGGGTCCAACAGAGTCCAACATGACTAAAGCAACTTAGCATGTATATATATATATACATATATATATATATATATATATATATTTGAAGTGAAAGTTGCTCAGTCATGTCCAACTCTTTGTGATCCCATGAACTATACAGTCCATGAAATTCTCCAGGCCAAAATACTGGCATGGGAAGCCATTCCCTCCTTCAGGGGATCTTCCAAACCCAGGGATCGAACCCAGGTCTCCTGCATTGCAGGCGATTCTTTATCAGCTGAGCTATATATATGTATATATAATATACTTTATATATATAATTATACATTATATGCATCATATAAATAATATATATATATATATATACACATATATATTTTGTTTAGTCGCTGAGTTGTGTCTGACTCTGCAACCCCATGGACTGCAGCCCGCCAGGCTCCTCTGTCCATGGTAATTCTCCAGGCAAGAAACCAAGATATTTACAAATTGATTAATTCATTAGCTCTACTTTTTATCATACACTGTCACCTCAGGATATCTAAAAATCTTAGATGTTGCAAAATAATGAACCTTGTCCACAATAAACATAGGTACTTTACAAAAATGAACATAAAAATCTATGGTTACCACCTAAAACTGTGTTTGAGATATGGAAATGTTAGCCAGGAACCCTTCCCTTCACCCTTTCTCTTACCCCTCCTCCAGCATTCTGGGGGACAGCGCTACATATAGCTCCAAGAGGTGATTAACAGAGACACCCCCAGAAAACTTGGGCTTCCCTGGTAACTCAGCTAGTTAAGAATTTGACTGCAATACAGGAGACCCTGCTTCAATTCCTGGGTTGGGAAGATCCCCTGGAGAAGGGAATGGCTACCCACTTCAGTATTCTGACCTGGAGAATTCCATGGACTGTATAGTCCATGGGGTTACAGACAGTCGGACATGACTGAATGACTTTCACTTTCACTCCCAGAAAATGCAGCCCTTCCTAAAAATTATGGAAAGGGTATCAGTTAAGGGGTTATTTTACTACCTCTGCTTTTAATATACTTTGGGCATTCAGTCATTTCAGTCACTCAGTTGTGTCCGACTCTTTGTGACCCCATGAATTGCAGCACGCCAGGCCTCCCTGTCCATCACCAACTCCCGGAGTTCACTCAGACTCATGTCCATCAAGTCAGTGATGTCATCCAGCCATCTCATCCTCTGTCATCCCCTTCTCCTCCTGTCCCCAATCCCTCCCAGCATCAGAGTCTTTTCCAATGAGTCAACTCTTCGCATGATGTGGCCAAAGTACTGGAGTTTCAGCCTTAGCATCATTCCTTCCAAAGAAATCCCAGGGCTGATCTCCTTCAGAATGGACTGGTTGGATCTCCTTGCAGTCCAAGGGACTCTCAAGAGTCTTATCCAACACCACAGTTCAAAAGCATAAATTCTTCGTCGCTCAGCCTTCTTCACAGTCCAACTCTCACATCCATACATGACCACTGGAAAAACCATAGCCTTGACTAGCCAGACCTTTGTTGGCAAAGAAATGTCTCTGCTTTTGAATATGCTATCTAGATTGGTGATAACTTTTCTTCCAAGGAGTAAGCATCTTTTAATTTCATAGCTGCAGTCACCATCTGCAGTGATTTTGGAGCCCCAAAAAATAAAGTCTGACACTGTTTCCACTGTTTCCCCATCGATTTCCCATGAAGTGATGGGACCAGATGCTATGATCTTCGTTTTCTGAATGGTGAGCTTTAAGCCAACTTTTTCACTCTCCACTTTCACTTACATCAAGAGGCTTTTTAGTTCCTCTTCACTTTCTGTCATAAGGGCATTAGGGCTTACTTATTTTTTAATTCACAGCAGTATTAACTAAAATGCACAAGTAGAATAATCATTACATAATCTGAATGTGTGTGATTCCTGAGCACTGACTGAGCCTTCTCTGTCCACTTTTGAATGCAGAGGCATGTGGAAGATTTCTTTGAATGCCTCATGTATCCTGTAGTGCATAGGATAATGCAATGTACCGGAGGCCATAGCTAAATAGTGTTAGTGAATAAATCAGCTACTCTCATTAAAGGAAAGTTTCTCTTTCCTTTCTGATCATTCACAGTCTCAAACTAGACTTCACATGAACCCCAAGTGCAGGTGGTATAAAAAAGTGATTTGGGAGGCTGGGAAGAAAGGATGGATCCCCCAGACACAGGTCATCTTCCTCTTACAGCTTTGTAGAAATCTTACATAATATTTAAGCTTCCTATTTTCCTTTCTACTTATTTATTTATACCTTCAAAATTCTAGAAGGAACTTTTAAAATGTTAAGTGTATAAAATTACCTTTTATCATAAAAATGACTATGTAAATAATTTTTCCAACTTAAAAAAAAATTTTTAAGCCACTTTTTCCTGTTTATCAGTTCCTGACTATGTCTAAGTTCTTAGTTCCTGCTTTACAATGTATTCCTTATTTTTCTCCACCCTAATAGTTTTCTTCTTATAACTTGCAGTCTAGCAGTAGAACATATTAAATTAACATGACTTCCCCCCTTTTAGTCTAAAATTCATAGTCTAGCAGGTAGACTAGAGGAAAATTTATAATCTAGCAGGTAAACTCAAGGAAAATCTTAAACTGAAAATTAGTATTCTTCTAAGAGGGACCATGTGAAGTGAATTACAGAGAGAATTTCAACAGGAAACAGGACGAGGGGAATAAATTTCCTTCTAGTTCTTCCTGAGTGATGACTGTATAACCTTTCCCCATTATTGTGATTAAAATGTTGCAATATTCACAAATACTGTGAATTAAAAATAAGACACAAAGCAACGGAGTACACAGAGTATAATGCTTCTAAGAGGATTCATTATCCGATCTAAACTGTTAAAGCAGTAGCAAGAAAGTATGTTTTCAGTGAATTACTTAACAATATATTTCTATAGTACAGTCAAGAGACATGCACGCATCAATGTGCATGCATTGACTCACAAATCAGATCTATCTGTATTCAAATGTAAGTTCAAAACCATTTCCAGAGTAAGACATAAAAGGTTTTGGCATTATTCATAATTTCTTTCTTTTTCTGTCCTTCTCATCCCTTCCTTCAACCACACATGCTGTTTACTCTTCTTCTTAGTTTTAGTGCTTTCCTGGTGGCTCAGAGGGTAAAGAGTCTGCCTGCAGTTACAGGATACCTGGATTTGATCCCTGGGTCGGGAAGATCCCCTAGAGAAGGAAATGGCAACCCACTCCAGTATTCTTGCCTGAGAATCCCATGGACAGAGGAGCCTGCTGGGCTATGGTCCATGGGGTCGCAAAGAGTCAGACACAGCTGAGCAACTTCATTTTCTTTTTTTCTTTTCCTCCTCTTATGAATACTAACCACATTTCCTTCCTGGTTCGCTTCGATTAGTCACAAGTTCCTAACCCTTTGGGGGAAACTATATGGAATGTCTTCTGAGCTAACAATGCTACTTGAGTTAGTTGATACCAGGAAAGAGGTAGCATGTAGCAGAGGATCATCAACTCATTATCTTAATCAACAAGTGTATTTTGTCACAAAAGACACATTGTCAGCAAGGTTTGTGAGACAGGATGACCATATTTCTTGAGTCACTAAAATTTCACAAGCCTGTTAGTCAGCATTTGAGGTAAAATGCTTTTTGCTAGTTTTCATTTATTCAATAAATATTAAGTATCTGCTATGTGCCAGGCAAAAAATGAGACTTCAAATATTTGTGCAAAGCAATGGGATGTAAATACTAATTTCCTCCTCCTACTACACACTACCACTGCTACTACTGCTAACTGTGCTTACTGTCGTGTGCATAACTTTTTTGATTTCCGTAAAGAGAAACCTAATACTGACACTAGTAAGTGGACTGTACAGAAATGGGTAAAAAAAAATTTTTTAAATCAGTTATTTAAGCAAAAGAAATTAGCTTATACAAAGTTACAATTTAAAAGAATGCTAGAAAATTAGTGTCAGAGCTTCTTGTGTTTAAAAATAATTTGACAGCTTTTTATGAAACATACTTTGTCACCCTGTTTTTTTTTTTGGTGTGGTAACTTACTTTATCTCTTTTTCCTTTAAGTCATTGTATTATAAATAGCAGTGTCATTCAGGAAATTAGCAAGCTTTCTAAGACTCAAAGCAGAACTTATCTGTTAGCTATTTTAAAAGAAAATGTCTAAAGACACTGGAGGGACATCAGCCTTTAAAATTAAGACGTATGTTATTTCTGCTTTATGCAGACTGTTTTAAACTGACATCTCCCAAGTATGAAGGGAATAAGCTATCACCTGCAAATTAGTAATAAAGCAATTGATATATAAGATCTTAGAAATGATAAAATAGAGAGTCAGTTTGTTAAAGCACTTTAATCAATAAGTTGAAATACTAGCCAACAAAATATTTCCTATAAGTGCTGAAATCTAATATGTTTTCTGTATAACTTTAAGTGGACAAAAGTGATCCAGACCTCAAATGTTCTTGTTTTAGTCAACTAAGTTGTGTCTGACTCTTTTGCAACCGCATGGACTGTAGCTCAACGGGCTCCTCTGTCCATGGGATTTTCTAGGCAAGAATACTAAAGTGGGTTGCCATTTCCTTCTCCAGGGGATCTTCCTAGCCCAGGAATCAAGCCCACATCTCCTGCACTGGCAGGACTTTTTTTTTTTTACCACTGAACCACCAGGGAAGACTTGACTTCAAATACTCTGGCACTAATTTAATTGTGCCACCACCCAGGGGTGGTGAGACATGGTGTAGGAGTGGAGGGAGAGGAGAAAGAAGAAGTTGGAGGCGGAATATCTTCCTGGGTGCTATTACACAAGAACATTGCAAAGTTCTGCAGGCATGTGGATTTTTAATGATGTTGATTGCTGCCATTTGTTGAACATTAGATGCATGATGATCATTTTTCAATCCTCTTTTGCTGCATAACAAGCCATTCCAAAACTTAGTGGCTTACAAGTCTGTCATTTCTGATAATTCTGTGTGCTAATGAGAGGTTGAAGAGCTGACTCATTGGAAAGGAGCCTGCTGCTGGGAAAAACTGTGGAAGAAAGAGGGAAAGACAAAAGAAGAAGGGGGTGGCAGAGGATAAAATGGTTACATAGCATCATTAACCCAATGGCTTCCCAGGTGGAGCAGTTGGTAAAGACTCTGCCTTCTCAGTGCAGGAGACAGAGATGCGGGTTCAATCCCTTGGTTGGGAATATCCCCTGGAGGAAGAAATGGCAACTCAATCCAGTATTTTTACCTGAAAAATCCAATGGACAGAGGAGTCTGGCAAGCTACAGTCCATAGGATTGCAGAGCCTGACAGGATGGAGCATGCGTGTACCCCGCACCAAGTCAATGGACATGAACTTGAGCAAACTCCGGGAGATTAGTGGAGGACAGCAAAACCTGGAAGGCTTCAGTCCCTGGGATCCAGAGTCTTACATGACTTAGTGACTGAACAACAACAACGAGAAGTACTTCTGCTTTCATCTTGCCTGAGTACACTTGAGTGGGGGTGGTCAGAGGGCAAATGGAAGGGCTGAAAAGTCCAAAATGGCCTCATTCACTCGGGAGGTGGTTCGTCCTGGCGACTGACTGAGATTTCTGCTTCAGCACCTGGGTCCTCCTGTTCCTCCTCCTATAAGTAGTATCATGATATTTCTCAGGAATAAATGAAGGAAGAAGGAAGGAAGGGAGCGGGAGAGAGAAATGAGGGAAGAGAAGAGTAGGAAAGGGAGAGGAAGGAGAAACAAAGAAATGAAAGACAAGAATGCGACTTCCTTGGTGGTGCGGTGGTTAGAAATCCACCTTCCAATGCAGGGAACTCGAGCTCAGTTCCTGATGGGGGAGCTAAGATCCCATATGCCAAGGGATAACTAAGCCCACTAGCTGGAATTGCTGAGTCCGTGTGCTTCAACAAGAGAAGCCAGTGCACCTCAGTGAACACCCAGCACAGCCAAAACACAAAGAAAAAGGACAAGAGCCTTCCACTCTCCTCCCCTTCCCATTCCCTCTCCTTTCTTCTCCTCCTCCTCCTGCTCCTTCCTTATGAAGAATGGCCAGCATGCCTTTTCAGGATCCTCTGAATGGCGCACCACGGCTTTTTTCCCGTATCTGTGGTGGCCCCAGATAGCACAGAACAAACATCCTCTCTGGGTTCAGCTCACCACTTGAGGGCACTGTCTTGCCCAAAGCTATGCCCACTCAACACAGGTAGCCCACACCAAATGGCTGGCCAGTGGGGGATTCAGGGGTCTGTCTGCTTGCCACAATTCAGAATAACTCTACAAGGCCATCCCAGCTCCAGAGCTTCTCATAAGCTCCCCCTGAATCTTCTGTTACAGTGGCAGTTCTCCATCTACCCACTGCTGCTTCCTTACTTGCTAAGAGATGTTACTTTTAGAGCAGTCCTAAAGACATTTCCCGCAGGTAGATCTCCTCTCAGAGTTTGATTCTAGGCACTGCCACTTAAGATGCTATTTTTCTCTTTTTCTCTTTAAAAAAAAAATCTAGTTTCTTTTCATGCAACTTTCAAGAGAAGCTTTGTAAGAGAAAACTGAGTATCTTTGCTGCCAAAGGACCTTAACTAAAGTTGAGAGCTTCTCATCTTTGTTAACCTGGCATCATAAGATCCCGTACAAGGTCTGGTATGAAACAAGATTATCAATAAATGTCAATACTGATGTTTCATTGATTTATCAATGATAAACATGGGTAAACATTCAATATGGATGAATGTTTATAGAAGGGAAATACATCATACATTTTTTTGATGTTGTCACATCATTGACAGAAAATATGTAGCATTGTTTTCAGAGGCTTTCTGAGAAAGACTGGTGGAAAAAAATAAGATTTCTTAAAACACTAAAAATTAATCATTCACACACATGTAGAAAGGATAGTAATAAATATGAAAAAAAATTAAAAATTGAGCTTTCGTTTTCTCATTTAAAGAAGAATTTGAGTTAGGAGACTCGAGAAAGGAACTACATTTATCAAAAAATGACTTTGTTCCAGGTTAGTCCTTATTGCCTGAGAGATAGATATTATTGTACTGATTTTACAGATGAGAAGACTGAGGGATGCAGAGGTTAAATAAATTGCCAATGTCACATATCTAAAAATACAAACTAGACTTGAGATACAATTGTTTTAACTTTGCTCTTTATCACAAACTACAAAGAAATATAGCTGGTCTCTCTTACTGGGAGTGAATCAAATCAACTATTTTTCTCTTTATCAAATCTGAGAAGTGGGTCAGAAATAATCATCATACATTTATGTGGTAGTGGTACACATCCATTAAGAAAATGGATTTTTCAGAGGGTGGGGGATGTTCTTCCAGTTTCTCAATATTTAAGAAATTGGAATCTATAGGCTTTGTAGATGCGAAGTTTTGAAACTAAACTCTGTTTCTCTGTGTCATTATTTCACTCTACATATTTGAAGTATGAGCAATCCTTTTCAGAAATATATTATTAATTTTTCTGACTAAAAACCACCAAGGACCATCAGTCAAAATCAGAATCACATGCATGCTCCTTGTCTTCCGTGACTTAGTCAGTGAGGCAAGTTGAAATCCCCAGATGCTTCTGCTGCCTGGTAAATTTCTCAGTTTGTAACATCCAGGAAAGAGATAGAAGTTATGAACAACATGAGAATTAACCACAACAATTCTTTTCCTTATTCAAGAATTAAAACTATGATAGATAAACTAAACCACTAGTCATATTTTATCATAGATCTTGTCATATCTTCAGGAATTGAAGGATTATGTGAATGTGACACACCCAGAGGCAAACAAGAAAATCTGGTAGAATGAACAGCATTGATTGTACACTGAAAATTGTCTGGATTGGGGGAGTAACATACAGTACATTTTATCTGAGCATTTGTTCAATTCCCAGTGATTTCATATATGACAGTGAATTTCAGAGGGATAACAGAGTGAACATAGTATGTAGAGACTTGGAGGAAAATATAAGGTATATCCTTAGAAGACAAATATTAGATTAATTTCCCCTGGATCTGTTCCAGTATTCTTGCCTGGAGAATCCAATGGACAGAGGAACCTGGAGGGCTCCAGTCCACAGGCTCGCAAAGAGTCGGACACGACTAAGCGACTGAGCATGTGCACATGTTATTTTTGATCTTGCTAGTGTCTTTGATTGTCTTTGTCTTTGTCTTTGTCTTTGATTTTGCTGGTGGCAGGATCAAAAGTAGCATCAGGGTTGATGAATAGTAGCTGTCACTGAGGTTCTTGTGTAGATTATACTTTGGTAATATACTGTGATCAATTTTATTTGTAGAACGGGCAGTTATGGCAAGCCCATAACAAATACAACTTCAAGAATATTGCAGTGAGGTGTTAGTCTATGATCTACAAGCAAACTAAACTTTTAAATCTTGCTTCTGGGGAAAAAAGATCTTGAATTATGATAAAGAAGTAATTAGTAATGTTTATTTCTTCACATAGCTTGTGTTTTATCCATTCAAAAGGCATCTAATACACTTTCATTGGCCATTTATCAAGCACCTAATGAGTATTTTGGAGCTGATATAATAAATGAGGGATTGTTTAAAAGACTGAAATTTATAATTCAAACTTTTATAGTGACTTGGTTTGAGTTTTTAGTGTTTCCTTAGGATAACGATATAAATCACAAGTTTAAAGGAAAATTGCTATTTGAGAGAGCAATAAAACACTACAGAAGTTGAATTTTTTTTAATTTGAGGTATTTTGTGCTTTTTAATATTGCTGAAAAAATTTGTCAGCAAATTCATCTCTTTGAATCTACTCTAGGTGCTATCATATCTTTGTATCTCTGCTTGCCTTACACACACTCTATTATATAGATATATTAATATGTAATCATAGAACATCTGTTAATCTAGTTGATATTTTATATATATGGAGAGAGATGAAAAGATATAGAATTACTTAGGTGAACTATGGGTATGTTAATAATACATTAGTATACACTATTAAATGTACGTATATGTTAATATAAGCATCAGTTCAGTTCAGTTCAGTTGCTCAGTTGTGTCTGACTCTTTGCGACCCCATGAATCCCAGCATGCCAGGCCTCCCTGTCCATCACCAGCTCCCGGAGTTTACACAGACTCATGTCCATCGAGTCGGTAATGCCATCCAGCCATCTCATCCTCTGTTGTCCCCTTCACCTCCTGTCCCCAATCCCTCCCAGCATCAGGGTCTTTTCCAATTAGTCAACTCTTTGCATGAAGTGGCCAAAGTACTGGACTTTCAGCTTCAGCATCAGTCCTTCCAATGAACATCCAGGACTGATCTCCTTTAGGATGGACTGGTTGGATCTCCTTGCAGTCCTAGGGACTCTCAAGAGTCTTCTCCAACACCATAGTTCAAAAGCGTCAATTCTTTGGTGTTCAGCTTTCTTCACAGTCCAACTCTCATATCCATACATGACCACTAGAAAAACCATAGCCTTGACTAGACGGACCTTAGTTGGCAAAGTAATGTCTCTGCTTTTGAATATGCTATCTAGGTTGGTCATAACTTTCCTTCCAAGGAGTAAGTGTCTTTTAATTTCATGGCTGCAATCACCATCTGCAGTGATTTTGGAGCCCCCCAAAATAAAGTCTGACACTGTTTCCCCATCTATTTGCCATGAAGTGATGGGACGAGATGCCATGATCTTCGTATATTGAATGTTGAGCTTTAAGCCAACTTTTTCACTCTCCTCTTTCACTTTCATCAAGAGGCTTTTTAGTTCCTCTTCACTTTCTGCCATAAGGGTGGTATCATCTGCATATCTGAGGTTATTAATATTTCTTCCGGCAATCTTGATTTCAGCTCATGCTTCTTCCAGCCCAGGGTTGCTCATGATGTACTCTGCATATAAGTTAAATAAAAGGGTGACAATATACAGCCTTGACGTACTCCTTTTCCTATTTGGAACCAGTCTGTTGTTCCATGTCCAGTTCTAACTGTTGCTTCCTGACCTGCATACAGATTTCTCAAGAGGCAGGTCAGGTGGTCTGGTATTCCCATCTCTTTCAGAATTTTCCACAGTTTATTGTGATCCACACAGTCAAAGCCTTTGGCATATATAACATATTAATATAAGCATATATAACATATTAATCCATTTAGAGTTTGTGTGTATGTATACTAATTGGATTAGTTGCTCTCTTTTTGTTTTCTTGCTTTTCCTTAGAATGAGCTATTTATGTTAAATTGCTATTTCCATACCAGCGAGACAGTGGGATTTGCTTAGGTCACTAACCTGTTTAAGCCCTATGTGTTACTATGTGTTAGTCACTGTCTTAAGAACAGAAGGGAATATGATAAATATAGTCCTCCCTTTATGAAGTTTACAGTGAAGTTGGAATGCTGCTGCTGCTGCTGCTGCTAAGTCGCTTCAGTCATGTCCGACTCTGTGCGATCCCATAGACAGCAGCCCACTAGACTCCTCTGTCCCCGGGATTCTCCAGGCAAGAATACTGGAGTGGGTTGCCATTTCCTTCTCCAATGCATGAAAGTGAAAAGTGAAAGGGAAGTCGCCCAGTCGTGCTCGACTCTTAGCGACCCCATGGACTGCAGCCCACCAAGCTCCTCCGTCCATGGGACTTTCCAGGCAAGAGTACCGGAGTGGGGTGCCATGTGTATAGTCTCCATAGGCTCTACAGTCATGTTGGTGACAAAATGTTATGAAGGAAAAGAACAGTCATATGACAGGATATAAAAGGGGCTTTAATCTAAGTGGGAGAGAAGGGTCAGAGAGGCCTTAAGTGACAGGTAAACTGCCTTTGGAAAAAGGATGGGAGTTAGTCAGGTGAAAGTTGAGTGTTCTGTGTTATAGATTTATGCTTACCAAAGCTCTCATTGGATTATTTGTAGACAAGAAAGGAAAAAGGGTAAAGGAATTACAGTTTATTTAGCACTTACAATGAGCCAGGTAATTGATTTTAGGATACTATCTACAACCTGAGTTTCAAGATAACTTATTTAATTAAGTCAATCTGTATCAGGTATTGAAGATACAGAGATGAATGAAATGTGGGAGATGCTCTGGGAGAACTGTAGTAGAGTAGGGTAAACATCCTTTTAAGCAACTAAAAGCGATGCAATATTGGCTATTCCTGTGAATTCAGATACTTAGAAGACACTATGGGAACATCAAAATGGAAACCATAAATTCTGCTGGTAGTGCCAAGGAAAACTTGAAGGAAAAAATGAAGGAAGTATTGTTTTAATAGAGCTTTGAAGGGTGAATAAGCTTCCTTCTATAGACAGAAAAATATGAAGGCCTTTCCAGGGACAGGGCCTACCAAAGGCATAGACCTGGAAGGAACATGCCCAGTAGGGAAACTAAATTCTTGACTGCAATTATGCTACGGAAAAATGACTTTGAAGTAGTAATCAGGAGTCATAAGACAGAACCTGATTTGTCATGCTTTGCAACTTGTATTTCATGTTTAGGAAACAGGGAGTCAGTAAAGGATTTAAGGTAAGGAAGTCTTACATATTTGTGTTTTTGAAAGAGCCCAAAGGTTGTTGGTGTTATGAAGGAACTGGAAGGGAAGTGAGCTTGGAGATAGGTTGAACTAACACAAGGACATTGGGAAATGAGGGTCCTGTCTGCTAGTCAGAGAGGAGCATGGTTAATTTTTACAATTTGGTAATGTAGAACCAGGGGCTTCCCCAGTGGCTTAGCAGGTAAAGGATCCACCTGTAAGGCAGGAGACACAGGAGATGCAGGTTTGATCCCTGAGTTGGGACAATCCCTGGAGGAGGGCATGGCAACCCACTCCAGTATTCTTGCCTGGAGAATCCCATGGACAGAGGAGCCTGGCAGGCTATAGTCCAAAGGGTCTCAAAAAGTCAAATATGACTGAAGTGACTTAGCAAGCACATGTGCAATGTAGAATTAAGGAGGAATGACATTTTTGTAACAGTACAGTAAACTATGAACTTAAGTAAATTTTATAAATCTTTTATTTTTTTCCAAAGAACAAAAGAAGCACTATAAACCATTGAGATACATTTAAAAAGTACAATTTTAACATAGTAATTGTGATGCATATGTAATTCTTTGTAACAAAATGGTCAAACACTTAAAAAGATACAGTATATATGTCTGCACATTTTAGCAAGGCTGTGCATTTTTTATAAACTACATGAGTTTATATTCAAAGACTTTGAATACGCTTTCAGAACTTTCAAAGTATAGATCATTGTTAAGACTGCCTTCACTCTTAAAAACCTAAAGGAATGTATTTCTATAAAAACTAGAAATAAGGAATTTACCTAGTTCCTAGATTATTTATTAGTCCAGAATACATACTTAGTGGCTAGAAATATAATACTCCTAATAAAATAGCTAATAAATACCATATAAAATCAAAGGTTTAATGAGTAAGTCATGACATTATGCCATACTAGGAAGACATCAAATGTCTAAATTTACAGAAAAAGAATATATTAGTCCTTATAGAATTCATATATTTAGAAATTCTAAATAAGGAAATATATTCTACACAGATAACTGTATAACACTCATATTTCTAATGCAGTATAACTTAAATATCTTCCAAGGGTCAAGAGTAAGAAAATTCTCTAACATATTCCCCAAAAAACAATACTAAAGTTGTTCCTATTTCATAAGAGAGTGAGGATAACAATTTATCTCCATATACAGCATTCCAATGAAATTCCATTCACTCTCACACAGCTTTTTCCATGGCAGTATAAGAACTACATTCTAGAAATAACAGTAGTCACGTTGAAAGGATTAACAATCAGTGATTCCTTGATTCACAATTTAGTCAACTCTTAAAGATTTCAATAGCATAACAGTTAAAATAACAGCAAATAAGGAGCAGGAAATAATATGCTAAACAGGACATAAACTGAGTAGAAAGCTGCAAGGACAAGCATAGATTCCCTCTTCCTTTCTCTCTTTCATAGTGGGGAATTCGTACAGAAACCTAACTCATTGGAGAAAATGAGCCCTTGCTTCTTGTCTTCAGTGGGTCCAGAGGTCCCCAGAAAATTCTGCTGAAGAACTGGGCAATTTTTCTAACACATGGTCTTTTCTTTCAATTGTTCTTTCCACTGTTGAAAAAAAAAATTATATCAGTTTAACCAAATTTCCACACACCTGTCTACCCCAACTCATTTTCAAAACAGGATTTAGGGATCAATAAAAAGCAGAGGGTGGAGTCCTTAACAAACAAAATACATCTCAATAATGAGTTCTGTGTAACCTCCTAGGCAATTCTTGTTGAGATTCAAGATAAGAGTTTCCCCAGGACCTTCGAAAACAACTTTCCCTTCTTCTCCGGAACATCCTTTTTATTTTAAACATGGTCTGAAATGTGGTCGCCAAATCTCAGAGAGTAAGGACTTTGAGAAATCCACACTCCAAGAGAGATTAAGAAACCAGAAAGAGCAAAGTGACAGATACCTGTCCAATATTTTCTGAACGATCTTCTTGATCAAAGGAGCTTCTGGGTCCAGACAGACTTCCCTTCCATTCTTCAAGGTGGCTCTGCAGAGGGAAAACGAGGATGCGCCCATCAACGTGGGGGCTGAAGACTAAGGCGGGGGGGTGTGGGGGGAAGCTTCCCTCTTGCAAAGGTCACGGTGGACAACGCCGAGCACCAGGACTTACATCACTTCCACCTTGGAGCACTGCGGTCCCGCGGCGATCACCTGCAGATCACTGACCGTTTTGGGATGAATTCCCGGTGTGGTGGTTAAACATACACAACGCAGCTCTCTCACAACGGCCGCGACAGGACCGGCTGGGATAGGAGAGACACCGTTATAGGGCAGGTTGCTGGGAGAGCTCTTCCCCAGCCCGCCCGCCCGGGACACTTCCCCACGCCCGGGACGCCGCTCCGCTCCACCCGCCGGGTGCGCTCGGCTGGTCTAGCGCTCTCACCGCTGGCGAGGGGCCCGGGCGGCGTCAGCAGCAGCAGCGCGAGTAGCGCGCACAGGGAGCCCGAAGGGCCGGAGACGCGGGCGGCGCGGCTGGATAGTAGTCTCATAGTGGCGAAGAGAGGACTGCAGAGGGTTCCGAAGGAGGCAGAAGGCGCGGGATCCGAAGCTCCAGAGCGCTTGTGACTGCCTCGGGTCTTCAGCGTACCTTTTATAACCCTGGCCCCTTCCTCCAGGCAGGAAACTCAACCTTTAGGATGCTTGGGAAATTCCCTGAACTAAGTGGGGGGCGGGGAGAGGGGGCCGGGTGGAGGGGCCTGGAGGAGCGGGGTTTGAGGAGAGTGGTTGGGAGGAGCAGCCCGCAGTGGATCTGTTAGGTCGCCCAGCGGTGCCTGGAGTGGATGCTGCTTTCGCTGGAAGTAAGAAGCAATCCTGCGGAGATTTTGTCCACCCGGGCCAGCCCGGGCTAGCGAAAGCTAGCTTCTCCTGGGTGACAGGTGTCTTTTCAGAGATGCCCCTCATCTTCATCTAAACAGAAAGACTAGGCACAAAGTAAGCCGCTGGAAGGGTTCTTTGGGGGGGGGGGGGGGGGTTTGTTTTTGTTTTGTTTTTCTTTTTGTTTTTTATTAATTTGGCTCTGCCCCAGGCGAGGTTGGGGCGGGGGGTGGGGGGGGGCGGACATGTGGTATCTCTGTTCCCTGACCAGGGATCCATCCGCAACCCCTGCATTGGAAGCATGGAATCTTAGCCATTGAACCTGCAGGGAAGTTTAGCTGGGAGGTTAGATTTTAGAAAAAATTTCTGAACTCTTTCCCAATTATTATTATACCTGTAATAATTGTTACTATTCAGTTAATGTAAGCTGTAACTCAAACTACACTAAACTGAAAAACCTTTCACTCCTGCTTGCCGGCAAACCATTCTAGCTTCTTCAGATTAGTTTATAATTCTCTGGACTTCAGCCAGCAGTTAGAAGCCAAGATAAGATGATGAAAGTATCTGTACTCCCACTTGAAGTCAGTGGCAGGAACAGGCTGCAAAAGCAAGTCCACTTTCTGGGAATTCTATACATAGTTTTGCAAACATGCATGTCAAGGTAGTTTAACAAAAATCATCAAAAAATCACCCACCAAATCGCCCTGGGAAAAAATGCCTTGCTTTCAGCAGTTCAATACACTATGGAATTGGAAGACTCTGTGGTCTTGGTTGGGGGTGGGATGAGTGCAGACTACAGCAATGCCCCAGAGCCCATCCTCTTGGTATGGCTCCAAACCTAACCAGATGTGTAATTGCCCCAGTTTGGAGAAGCCCTGGAGTCTAATGAGTTTAAGGGGCTCATCTGGAAGTTTGGTTCTAGGGATCTGAATCAGTTTGGCAGTGAGATGGCAACCCACTCACTTCACTCAATCAACTTCATGGGATGGGAAGATGACTCACACACACAGGCTTCTGGAACCATCTAGCTTCATAAGCAGTGGTGTGACCAAGCCTGTTTCCACAATCCTGCTGTAGTCCCAGTGAGCCTACAGCTGCTTCCTGAAGCTGTGGGTGAGGTAGCTTTTTATCTCCTCTGTGGAAGCAGTTAGTTTTTTTGCTTGTTTTCGTTTTTGGCCGCACCATGTGGCATGTGGGATCTTAGTTCCCTGACCAGGGATTGAACTCACATCCCCTGCATTGAAAGTGTGGTCTTAAGCACTAAACTGCCAGGGAAGTCCAAAGAACTCTAAAGTTTTAACAGCTGGGTCTTTCACATGTCCAGTTTCATGGCAGGCATGGCAACGATATTGGAATGGCATGTAGGCTTTCTTCATGGAAATCTCACTAGATCCTATTCTGGATTGTTCTCAAGACTTGTGTCCTCACAGTTGGCAAGCCAAGGCAATCAGTGAGCATGATGACAATCAGAAATCAGTCATGGAACAAAATTCTTTTCCTTGTCTCCCATGACCCTGGAAAATTTTCTTAACACCTCCACACATCTTCTTTGGTAGGTTATCACTTCCATTGATGAGCAGGGAGGAGGTTTCATAGACCTTTAGAACTTTTAGTCTAGAAGAAAACTTAGGAAGTTCCCTAAAGAGGGCTGAGAGGTTTGACCTCATTTTGTGGGAAATTAAATGGGAAGTTCTCTATCCTGCGTAGCTTCCTGATCCCATCAGCATCATACCTGACTCAACTAATGCAATCCTTCGTCCTTCTAGGGAGTGGTGACCTGGGAAAATAGCTTCAGACTTATTATATTGCCTTTTTAGACATTGTGTGTATGTGTATGTTAGTCACTGTTTTGTCCAATTCCTTGCGACCCCATGGACTGAAGCCTGCCAGGATCCTCTGTCCATGGAATTCTCCAGGCAAGAATCTGGAGAGGGTTGCCCTTCCCTTCTCCGGGGGATCTTCCCCACTCAGGGATTGAACCTGGTCTCCTGCATCGTAGGCAGTTTCTTTACCATCTGAGCTACTAGGGAAGCCCTTTTAGACATTAGACTGTATCTAAAGACAAAAGCTTCACTGATGTGGATCAGATAAAACTTCAAAAATATAATTAAAGATCTTGGGAAATTAAATTCAACTTAATCACTGGGAGGAGGGGTGTGGTGGTGGTGGGGAAACACTCAAGGTATAAGATTTTATGGGAGGAAATTGTTTAATGACTCAAATAGGTTATTGAGTTTTTATAAATGTGCTTGTGTGTGTGTGTGTGTGTGTGTGTGTGTTTCAGATCCAAATAAGCTGTGTTAGGTATAAAGGAACACATGAATTAGTTTTGGCATCAAATGGTAAGATCATAGAAAGGTCATGAAATGTAATTTCCATTTCCCTGAACACTCTTACAGATTGTATGCTTCACCTGGTTTGCACCCTGAATCAACTTACCTTGGGTTGCTTACAGAATATAAGGCAAAAATAAATATTAATATAGCTAGAAAGCAGGTAATAGGAAGTCCTCAATAGGAATTGGCTGTTGGGTTGCCAAGAAGCAGCAGGTAACTTAACCTAAGTTCTCACTGAAATCATTCAGGTGCGTTGCCCATTCTGGCTCCTGTCTAGGCATTCCCAATGTAGACCTTGTGCAAAAGCAGATAGAATGTGGCTGGTCTGAAGACTTCCTACAGTTCACAATGACACCCAGTACCACAGGAGGTGGAGCACTTCAAAAGTAATTGCTTCTTTATTGCAAGTCTAAAGGGAAGCCATTTTGGCCTGCCTGCAGGTAGTAGAGAAAGACACTGTGTTACTTTTCTCTCAAGGTATAACAAAACAATCCACAAAATGACATCCTGCTAGCCTGAAAGGTTGACTGTTTGTCAAAAGCAACCTTTAGTCATAACACCACAGAGGAATGTGAGAGGAATTAAAACATCCTTGATGGTTTGCAGCTCTCAAAACACGTTCATGATCTTTCGAGCCTCATATTGCTTCTCAGAGGCAGGTAAGAAATATTTTCTTATCATTTTTCAACTTGGGATAGAAAGGCCAGAGAGTTAAGAAATAGAAAATTTAAGATTGGAAGTCAAGCACTAGAGAATCCACCTCACGAAAATTTTAATAGTTTCCAGATTATGAAGCACTTTCTTCATAGTATTGGCAAACACTCTGTGGCTCTCCACATCTGGTTAACCTCTTTACTTTATTGCCCAATAATCATATTTTAAGCTGTTGAAATCCACAGTTTATCTACTCCTGAGGTCACAATGATGTCAAACATCCAAGAGGCTTTCAGGCTAACCAGTCAAAAACTGCTGCCTGCTTTCTAAGTCCTTTTCTTTCTTCATGACCAGTTCAAAGTCTTAGCTTCTCAGAAAGGTTTATATGACAAGGCCAATGGAAATGTATTCCTTCCACTTTTGATCTTTGAACAATTAATGTACTTGTAAACCTATCTCCTGAGACAGAGTTAATTATTAATTATTCCATAATTTTTCTCTTGTCTCTCCCATGTTAACCATAAACTTTAAAATCAGCCCTGATGTTTTATATTTCTCCCATGACGTCCCATAATTCCAAGTTCAGTAGCAAGCAGTCTATGAATATTTGATGGCAAATATTGATAACTTTTAAATTTTGTAGTGTTAAGTTACAAGTAGATCTTAAAGTTAATGAGGAAAGAATAGGGTGGTTTACTGTCATTAATCATTTGAACTTATCTATTTGGAATTGGCTTTTCTTGATGTTGGAAATTGTTTCTGCTTAGGGACTATACAGATGGTATTTTCAGTCTTTGGACTCCGAACTATTCAAAAGAATGTTCAGAAACCAGCAGGATATTTGATATTAAAAGAAAAAATATACTCAACAAAAGTATTGACCAAAATACGTATTTTATGTAACTTAGTGATTGTTGGAGATAAGTGATCAGGGAAGATTCTGACTAGGTTATACTGTGTTGAATGTTAACAGTATGGGGATATTATTCTAAATTGATCTCTTCCAACAAATCAGAGAGGCCTTTAATGATTTAGTATATGATTTAGGCCATTTAGTTTGTGACAGGCCGTTTCACATATTTTTCTAAGTTTCTATTTTTTTAATGTCTACTATTCTTTGTATTACCTTTAAGAAATGGTATATATTGCAGTAATAAAAGATGTAGACATATCATTATCAAGTTAAGCACATCAAAGATAACAGTTTATCAATCAGTAAGAGCTGAAGTGGAAAATAGTTACTTGTTTGCATGCAAGTAACAAAAGAAAAGGAAAAGGCCAGTTACTTTGGGGTTAACTTGGCAACATCAACGCAGTTCATCTCCTTCCACATTAGGCTTGACAGACCAATGAAAAAGGAGCATCATTTAGGGATTAACTTGGCTTCAAAGTTGCCCCAGAATTACTACATGTCAAGAATGTTTTCCCTACTTTTGTTCATTATATAATTTTCCTGCTACCCATTTACAATTAAATCTGCTTGCTGCTGCTGCTAAGTAGCTTCAGTCATGTCCAACTCTGTGTGACCCCACGGACTGCAGCCTACCAGGCTCCTCCGTCCCTGGGATTCTCCAGGCAAGAACACTGGAGTGGGTTGCATTTCCTTCTCCAATGCATGAGAGCGAAAAGTGAAAGTGAAGTTGCTCAGTCATGTCTGACTCTTCGAGACCCCTTGGATTGAAGCCTAGCAGGCTCCTCCATCCATGGGAGTGTCCAGGCAAGAATACTGGAGTCGGGTGCCATTGCCTTCTCCTGGAGTAAATTAGTACTGAATTTTGATTGAGTCTAGACTAAGCAAGGCTCCAAGTAACAGTAGGTGGGCTTTTCCTTGCCATCTCCTGGGCATACGGGGTAGCTAGTTATTTTTGTTCAGCCTTGCAATCCTGGCCTGCCAGAAATTTTTTGACAAGAGATGACTACACAGAAAATAAAGAAAAGACAAGCATTAAAATGTTAAATGTTGTCAAAAGCTTTGGGCTTCTCAGAAATGGGAAGTTTTCAGAAATTTGGTCTGGGCTCAGCAAGAAAAGAAAATCTTAGAGGGGATCAGCTAGTTTAAATAGCTTCTTTTTTTTGATACTACAGAGATCCTTTGTGGAAGTTAGACTTCTAAGATTGCACTTAATAATGGTCATTTACTATACTGTTTTTGAACTCCATTATCTTCGTAATATTTTTAAGGAGAATATCCACTTCTGCATGAACTTACAATACCATTCATTCTTATTTAATATATATTAGAACATAATTGATTGCTGTTTTAATAAGAATAATTGTGATGTGCTTATATGTGTGTAATTTATGTACTTCCTAGAGAATCAGAACTCTATTGGCCTCCCTTTGTCACTACTTGAACAAATAGTGAAAGACTCAACATTTGACAAGTAATACTTTGGCCACCTGATGCAAAGAACTGACTCATTTGAAAAGACCCTGATGCTGGGAAAGATTGAAGGCAGGAGGAGAAGGGGATGACAGAGGATGAGATGGTTGGATGGCATCACTGACTCAAAGGACATGAATTTGAGTAAGCTCCAGGAGTTGGTGATGGGCAGGGAAGTCTGGCGTGCTGCAGTCCATGGGGTCCTAATCCTGAATATGATGGTATTAGGAGGTCAATCCTTTGGAAGGTGAGGAGGGCTGATCTATCATGAATGGGATTAGTGTGTACATAAGAGAGGCTCCACACTGCTTCCTTACTCCTTTTCATTGTGTGATAACACAATGAGAAGGCACGATCTATGAAGAGAAAACAAGATCTCACCAGACACTGAATCTTTCAGGACCTGGATCCTAACCTTCCCAATGTCCATAGCAATAAATTTCTGTTGTTTATGAGCTACCTAGGGACTTTGTTATAACAGGCCAAAGGGACTAACACAAACAGTAGCAACACCAACAAAACAAAATTAAAAACATAAAACTAGGAATGGACTATATAGTGACATTCACCACAAAACTTTCCATAAACCTTATCATGCATAATCACTTTTATGCATTTTTGAAATATTATTTTCATAAAAACTTGGAATTAGGAAATTGAGCCCAGTGACATAAGAGGTGTTGCAATGCCAAACCAAAAGTCACAAAATCCTAGAAATTCTGGCTAATGATGGACTATGAGTAGCTTACTAACCTGTTGGGGTTTTAAAGCATGGCTTTCCTCTGGAGGGTAAACTGACCAGACCATTAATAAAATGTTTTGCTTTGAATCATTTTGGTTTAAAAAATTTTTTCAGTTTTAGTAAATCAGACGGAAGTAATTTTCTTTGGAACAGAATGTTCCTTGGGAACAACTTTCATTTTTCCCTAGTGTAAATTTGAGAACTAAACTGGTGAATGCTATGATCAAGGCCTATGTCATAGAAAAGAAAAAATAATAGAGGCTAAGATATTAGAAATAGACTAAAGCTGGTTTTGCTCACAATATGATTATGCACAAGTAATTTTTTTAATAATAAATGACAGTTTTGAAAGTTTTATATGAAGTATATCCAATTAGCTTTCCATGAAGATTTGAAAATAAAATCATAACTTAGATTGAAAGAGTACAGTTAATGAAGGGAAGAATTGACAACCTGTATTTCATTAAAATGAAAACTTTATTTCTGCAAAAGACATTACCAAGAGAATGAAAAGTCAGACCACGGACTAGGAGAAAATATTTGTGAAAAACATATTTGATGAAAGACAATTGTCAAAAATACCCAAAGAATTCTTGAAACTCAAAAATAAGAACACAAATATCATGATTAAAAAATAGGAAAAAAGATTTTAGAAAAACTTTACCAAAGAAGATATACAGATAGCAAATAATAGGAGATACTAAATATTATTAAAAGATATTCTATATTATATATCATCAGGGAAATGCAAATTAAGACAACAAGAGTGAAATACCACTACACATCTATTAAAATTATCAAGATCCAGACACTGACACCACCAAATGCTGGTGAGGATGTTAAGTAATAGGAACACCGCTCACTGGGCTTGGGAATGCAAAATGGCATAACCAGCTTGGAAGATAGTTTGGCAGGTTCTTACAAAACAAAACATATTTTCTGTTTACAGTCTCTCAATCATTCTCCATTACCTAAAGAAGTCAAAAACTATGTCTACACAAAAACTTGCACACAGGTATATACAGCAACTTTATTTGTGATTGCCAAAACTTGGAACCAACCAAGATGTCCTTCAATAGGCAAACGGATAGATAAAGTATGATATATACAGACAGTGGGATATTATTCAGTGCTTAAAGGAAATGATCTATCAACCTACAAAAATAAGGAAACTTAAATGCCTATTATGGAAAGAAGCTAACCTGAAAAACCATACATACTGTATATTCCAACTATAAGACATTCTCACTGGAGAAGAAGAAGGCAAACCATCACTTCATGGCAAATTGTTGTTGTTGTTCAGTTGCTCAGTTGTGTCTGACTCTTTGCAACCCCATGGACTGAAGCACATCAGGCTTCCCTGTTCTTCACCATCTCCCAGAATTTGCTCATACTCATGTCCATTAAGTTGGTGATGACATCCAACCATCTTTCACCCCCTTCTCCTCCTTTCCTCAATCTTTCTCAGCATAAGGGTCTTTTCCAATGAGTTGGCTCTTTGCATCAGGTGGCCAAAGTAGTGGAGCTTAGCTTCAGCATCATCCCTTCCAAGGAAATCAAGGGGTTGATTTCCTTGAGGATGGACTGGTTTGATCTCCTGGCTGTCCAAATAACTCTCAAGAGTCTTCTTCAGCACCACAGTTCAAAGGCATCAATTCTTCAGCACTCAGTCTTTTTTATCGTCCAGATCTCACATCTATATATGACTACTGGAAAAACCATAGCTTTGACTATATGGACCTTTGTTGGAAATGCTTTTTAATAATGTCTCTGCTTTTTAATATGTTGTCTAGGTTTGTCATAGCTGTTCTTCCAAGGAGCAAGCATCTTTTAATTTCATGGCTGCAATCACCATCTGCAGTGATTTTGAAGCCGGAGAAAATAAAGTCTGTCACTATTTCCATTGTTTCCCCATTTATTTGCCATGAAGTGTTGGGACCGGATGCCAGATCTTCATATTTTGGATGCTGAGTTTTAAGCCAGCTTTTTCACTCTCCTCTTTCACCTTCATCAAGAGGCTCTTTAATTCCTCTTTGCCTTGTCATAAGGATGGTGTCATCTGCATATCTGAGGTTATTGATATTTCTCCCGGCAATCTTGATTTCAGCTTGTGATTCATCCAGCCCAGCACTTCACATGATCTACTCTGCATATAAGTTAAACAAGCAGGGTGACCACACAGTCTTGATGTATTCCTTTCCCAATTTGGAACCAGTCTGTTGTTCCATGTCCTGTTCTCACTGTTGCTTCTTGACTTACATACAGGTTTGCAGGAGGCAGGTAAGATGGTCTGGTATTCCCATCTCTAAGAATTTTCCACAGAATTTTCATGGTAAATTGATGGGGGAAGTGGAAATAGTGACAGATTTTATTTTCTTGGGCTCTGCAGCTTTTAAATCACTGTGAATGGTGACTCCAGCCATGAAATTAAAAGATGTTTGCTCCTTGAAAGGAAAGGTATGACAAACCTAGACAGCATATTAAAAATCAGAGACATCACTTTGCCAACAAAGGTCCATAATAGTCAGAGTCATTGTTTTTCCAGTAGTCATGTATGGCTGTGAGAGCTGGACCATAAGGAAGGCTGAGTGCTGAAGAACTGATGCTTTCAAATTGTGGTGCTGGAGAAGACTCTTGAGAGTCCCTTGGACTGCAAGGAGATCCAACCAGTCAAACCTAAAGAAAATTAAACCTGAATGTTCATTGGAAAGACTGATGCTGAATCTGAAACTCCATTACTTTGGCCACCTGATGCGAAGAGCCAACTCATTGGAAAAGACCCTGATGCTTGGAAAGATTGAGGGCAGGGAGAGCAGGGGTGACAGAAGATGAGATGGTCAGATGGCATCACCAACTCAGTGGATGTGGGTTTGAACAGACTGTGGGAGATGGTAATAGACAGGGAAGCTTGGCAGGCTGCAGTCCATGGGGTTGCAAAGAGTCAGACGTGACTTAGCAACTGAACAACAGCAATATTACATTCTGGAAAAGACAAAACTATGGAGACATTAAAAAGATCAGTGGTTGGGAGAGGTTGAGGGGCTGGGTAGGGAGAGCATAGAGGATTTTCAGGGCAGAGAAAATGCTCTGTATGATATTGTAGTGATGGATACTTGTCATTATGCCTTAGTCCATACCATAAAATATGTAATACCAAGAGTGAATCTTATTGTAGACCAAGGATTCTGAGTGATAATGATGTGCCAATGTAAGCTCATCGGTTGTAAAAAATGCATCACTCTGATGGGAGAATTTGTTAATGGGGAAAGCTATGCTTATGTAGAGGCAGGAAATTTCTATACTTTCCTCTCAATTTTCTGTGAACCTGAAACTATTAAAAAATAAGCTTTTTTTTTTAATTAGAAAAAATTTTTGAACAAAGTGTTTTTTAACCATGATTGTTGCCCTATCTAGATTCTACTTACATATCAATGCCACTAACTTTCTGTGACATCTTAACTTATTACTTCTTTAAGTGAAAATACTAAGACCATCTTCTTCTTCATATGACTGTTGAGAAGAAGAAAGAGGATAGCTATGAACTTTTTATTTTTTATATTTCAAATTGAGATAAAATTTACATGTGAAATGCATACATCTTAAGTGTACAGTTCAATGAGTTTTGAAATATGTAGACAAGTAATCAAGATATAGAACATTTCATCACCTCAGAAAATCTGTGTTCTTTTCCATTCAGTCTCTCTTCTCCAGAGGAACCCATTACTGTTATTAGTTTGGCTGTACTTGAATTTCACATGAATAAAATCATTCAATATGTATTCTTTTGTGCCTTGTTTCTTTTGCTTAACTTAATGTTTGTGATATACATCTGTGTTATTATCAATATTAGTAGCTACCAGGGTCCAGCCCCGGTTGGATCCAGGGATTCCCTCCGGAGGACAGCGTCGGCGATTAAAAGAATAGAGAAAGAGATAAGGAAAGAATTTTGCAGTTAAAAAAATAGAGGAGAGAAAAGAGGCTGATATTCCTTGGTTTATGCAGAAAGCCAATAAAGCCCCAGCACGGGACTTGCTCTGTTCATGTAGGCTGCAGTTGCCCTCTCAAATCGCTGAAGGTGCCCCATCTTAGGCACCTTCTCGAGTGGGTCTTAGAAGCCCAGGCAGGAAAGTGAATGCAGAGAGCCCCTGCACTCCAGGGGATCAGCCTGAAAAGGAAAAGGAAAGAGAAAGAATGACACGGGGAAACCAAGCCTGATGAGCAAGGCTCGTAGCTTTATTTTCAAAGGGAGCTTATATACCTTAAGTTGTGCATAGAGGGTGTGAAATCATGCAAAGTCAGCAGTCTTCGATCCTTATCGAGACCAGGCTTTCTTTTCTGCAAACTTATCCTATACAAATGGTTTAGGTGATTTACATCATCTTCTGGCCAGAAGGCCTGTTAACATTTTATGACTCTGATAAAGGTTTGTCAGCCATAAGACTTATTTTCTCTAAGAGTAATTATTTTAAAGTTTGGCGCCATCCTCCGAAGGTGTTTAAGTTGCATTCCTATAGGGCAGAGGTGCAGTGGGTTTACAACAAGGAAAGAATTTATTACCTTAAGGTCTAAAGTTCTTAGCACCAAGGCCACTACTTATTTTTTCTAGGTACCAACTCTATTAATTAATACACTTTCAAGGATACAATACAGGGGATGTGGAAACTTGGCAGCAAGCATTGGCTCAACAATGAAATCTTCTACTAGTTCTAACAATTCCTAACTCTCCGAGAGGCTCTATACTATTTGAATATCTTAAGCTTCCCATGCCTCTCTTGGTTGGGAGACTGTAAACAATCGTATGAGTAGCTGTAGGAGTCTGGGTAAACCTGTCAGGCAAGTTAGAGAGCCATCTGAGGGGTTTGGATTGAAACACTCCTATTATGCCCAAGAGGCTAATTAACTAGAGCTCTAAGTTGATTTCCTTCAGAGAAAGGTGATCGGGGATAGCCCCCCGTTAATGTCAGAGGAGTTGGTGAAAGTCGTAAAATAGTAAAACAGACAGATTCTGGTTTTGGGGTAGATGCTCAGGCAGGTCCAGGGAGGCTCCTTGAGTCCTGACTCGCCTTTGCATATCAGGCCTCTCCGCATGACCTTTGTCATGGGTGGGAACTCCCGTGCTGGCTCCCTGCAAGTAGCTATTCCTTTTCATTCAGCTGAGTGTTCCTTAAATAATTCATATGAGATTCAGGTGTACAAATACACCAAAATTTGTTCACCCATTCATCTGTGAATGGAAGACTGGGTCATTTTCAGTTTGGAGTTAACAATTTGGCTTTATGAGTAAAGTGTCCATAAACATTGTATAAATATTTTTGTGTGTTCTCAGAATAAAGATGGCCATAAATTACTGTTGTTTCTCTCATTTTAATATGACACCTATTTTTCATACCCTTGAATCTGAACTGTTTCTGTGAATGCTTCAGATCAATATAATTTGGCGGAAGTGCTGCTGTGTAACTTTTGAGTGTTTATCTGCTGTGTCCACCATTGTCTTCTGGAAAGTTCCTTCTAGGAACTCAACCATTCTGCTGTGAGAGGCTCAAACTATGTGCAGATACCACAGGGAAGAGAATCCAGGCACTCCAGTGGACGTCCCCAGTTGGGTTCCCAGCTAAAACAAGCACCAGTTGACATCCATGTAAATGATTATCTTATGCATTTCAGCACAATCAAGTTTCAAAAGACTGCAACTTCACCTATATGGAGCAAAGAACCACCTGAATGAGTTCAATCAGCTCAGATAATTCTGAGACAAAAAGCAGCTATTGTTTGAAGTCATTCGATTTTGAGTTTTTTTGTTTTTTGTTTTTTGTTTTTTAAAAACAACACAGGAACAGATGAATAAAATAAATATTTTTATTTTTTGGATTAGTACCTAGGAGTGGAATTGCTAAGTCATAGGAGAGGCACTCCAGTACTCTTGCCTGAAAAATCCCATGGGCAGAGGAGCCTGGTAGGCTGCAGTTCATGGGGTCATGAAGAATTGGACATGACTGAGCGGCTTCACTTTCACTTTTCACTTTCATGCATTAGAGAAGGAAATGGCACCCCACTCCGGTGTTCTTGCCTGGAGAATCCCAGGGATGGAGGAGCCTGGTAGGCCACCGTCTATGGGGTCGCACAAAGCCAGACACTACTGAAGTGACTTAGCAGCAACAGCAGCAGCAGGATATGTATATAGTCAGCTTCATAAAAGACTTCTAAATTGTTGTTATATTCCCACCAGTAAAGTAAAAGTGTTCTGGTTATTCCACATCCATATATATATTTTTTAATTTTAGCTTCTGGTGGAGACATTAATTAATTAATTTTCATTTTTTAGTAAAAAAATATTTTGATGGTGCCACAAGGCTTGTAAGATCCTAATTTCCCCATCAGGGATTAAACCTGTGCCCTTGAAAAATTGGAAGCATGAAATCCCAACCACTGGACTGCCAGGGAATTTCCTGGGAGAGACATTTAATGGAAAACCATTGTACTGTTAATTACTATCTCATGATTATTAGTGATGCCAAACACTTTTCCAGGTGCCTTGCTACTTATAAGTTTTCATTTGTGCAATGTATTTTCAAATATTTTGAAATATTTGGCTATTTTGTTTTAAATTAGTGTGTCTTTTTATTATTCATTTGTAGAAGTTAATTATATATTCTAGTATGAGTCCCTATTCTATACAGTAGGTCCTTATTAGTTATCTATTTTATATATATTCATGTGTCTATGTCAATCCCAGTCTCCTAGTTTCCCCTCCCTCCTTTCCATCTTGGTAACCATAAGATTGCTTCCTATATCTGTTACTCTATTTATGTTTTGTAAATCAGTTCATTGTACTATTTTTTTTTTAATTTTATTTTATTTTTAAACTTTACAAAATTGTATTAGTTTTGCCATTGTACTATTTTTTAAAGATTCCACCTATAAGTTCAGTTCAATCACTCAGTTGTGTCCGACTCTTTGTGACACCATGAACCACAGCACGCCAGGCCTCCCTGTCCATCACCAACTGCCAGAGTCTACCCAAACTCTTGTCCATTGAGTCAGTGATGCCATCCAGCCATCTCATCCTCTGTCATCCACTTTTCCTCCTGCTCTCAATCTTTCTCAGCATCAGGGTCTTTTCAAATGAGTCAGCTCTTTGCATCAGGTGGCCAAATTATTGGAGTTTCAGCTTCAACATCAGTGCTTCCAATGAACACCCAGGACTGATCTCCTTTAGGATGGACTGGTTGGATCTCCTTGTAGTCCAAGGGACTCTCAAGAGTCTTTTCCAACACCACAGTTCAAAAGCATCAGTTCTTCTGTGCTCAGCTTTCTTTATAGTCCAACTGACATCCACATATGACTACTGGAAAAACCATAGCCTAGACTAGACGGACCTTTGTTGGCAAAGTAACGTCTCGGCTTTTTAATATGCTGTCTAGGTTGGTCATAACTTTCCTTCCAAGGAGTAAACATCTTTTAATTCCACCTATAAATGATATCATATTTGTCCTTTTCTGTCTGATTTACTTTACTCAGTATGACCATCTCATGGCCCATCTGTGTTGCTGAAAATGGCATTTTCTCTTTTTTTTTTTTTTTGTGAGCTTTTATGTTTATGTATATGGACCAAGTCAAATTAAATTTTTATGAATTGTTCAAAGTAGTGGTTGAAATTTATTGCTTCAGTTTTGCTTCCATGTAGATATCCAGTTATTCCAGCAAAAGTTTTTGAAATGTTTTCCCATTGAATTTCCTAGGAACCTTTATCAAAATTCAATTAATGGTATGTATGTGTGTCTATGTTTGTATTTATTTGATTTCATGGACCTACTCCTCTTTATTTATACCAATCAAAGTGTCCTTATTAATGTACCTTTGTAAGTCTTGAAATCAAATAGTGTGATTCCTTCAACTCTGGTCTTCTTTTTCATAATTGTATGGATAGTGATAATTCCTTTACTTACATAAATATTATAAATGATATGTCATTTTTTTCAATAGAGAGCTTGTCAGAATTCTTGTTTGATATTACACTGAATATATGTGTCAATTTTGGGATAAATTTTATGTCTACAGCATTTAGTCTCCAAATCTGTGAACATGATATTGACATCTTTTCACTTTTTTAGATCTTTTCTTCTATGTTTTATAATTTACAGTACAGAATTCTTATATATATATATATTGCTAAATTTATTAAATATTTTATTGTAAATGATATTTAAATTTTAAATTTATAATTATCTGCTACTGGAATACAGAAAAATAGATTTAAACACATTGACTTTGTATCCTAAAATCTTACTGAATTCACTCATTAGTTCTGGTAAATTTTGTAGTTTTCTAATTCTATTTCTCTTTTTTCTTTTCTTTTTTTCTGTATATTAGATCTTTCATATTTATCTTGTAACTGGAAATTTGTACCCTTTACCAACATCTCTCCACTTTCTCCGCCCACCCACCCAAACCATGGTAGCCACCATTCTACTCTCAGTTTCTCTGAGTTTGGCTTTTTGTAGATTCCATAGGGTAAGTGATATTATACAGTATTTGTCTTACTTTGGCTGACTTATTTCACTTAGCATAATGTTCTTGAGTCCTTCCATGTCACAAATGGCAGAATTTCCTTTCTTTCTTATGGCTGAATAATACTGCAGTGTCTGTGTATATGTACATATATATCACATTATATATCACATTTTTTATCCATTCTTCTGTCAGTGAACACAATCTTAGGCTGTTTCTATATCTTGGCTATTATGAACAATGCTGCAGTGAACAGGGGTTACACAGATATTTCTTTGAGATAGTGATTTCATCTCCTTGGGCAGAACTAGGATTGCTGGATCATATGGTAGTTGTATTTTTAACTTTTTGAGGAGGCTCCAAACTGTTTTACATAGTGGCTGCAGCAATTTACATTCCCACTAATAGTACAAAAGAGTTCTGTTTTCCCAGATCCTCACTAATACTTGTTATCTTTTGTCTTCTTGTAATAACCATTATAGCAGGTGTGAAGTGATAGCTCCCTTGTGGTTCTGATTTGCATTTCCTTGATGATAAGTGTTGTTGACCATCTTTTCATGTATTTTTTGCTATTTGTATCTCTTATTTGGAAAAAAAAATGTTTATTCAAGTTCCCTGCCCATTTTAACATCAAATTATTTATTTTTTTAGTTGTTTGAGTTCCCTGTATATTTTAAATAAAATAAATTGTGTTTAGTTTTTAACTGTTTTTGGCAGAACAGTCACTCCATCATGGCTAGGAAAGGAAAACCTGAAAAGCTTTGTATAAAGAGCTAAGTAGTGTAAACTATTATCTCTAAGATTACTTTATGTTAGTAAAGTTACATAAGATGATATTTAAGGAAAGTCTTCCAGGGTAACTTCATGGGTTGAGAAAGTTAATATGTTCATTCATCTGGGCGTGTACCTAAACATTATTTTTTTCTCTCTGTCCCTTTCAGCCTTTTTAATCTCTCACGTCTTTTTCCCAGATTCTAGGAGGACTGTCACATTGCCTTAACTTAAAACTTGTTAACTTTACTTCTGTCAGTGGCAAGAGATTTTCATTATATGTATAATTATGCTCATTTCATTTTTTTATTCTTACACATTGTATATTGATAATATGCCACACCATGTCATGACTAAGGGTGAGTTTTCCCATAGTCAGCTCTTTTATGCCTTGAATTCTATAACTGTCCAGGGTACAAATATTGAGTTTTACTGAGGAAAGAAAAATTGCTGTGTCATTTTGTAACAGTATTGGCTTCTGTTGGAACCATCTTCAGGTCTTAAGAAACAAAACCACAGTGGATGGCCTTGTAAATGTGGGGATGTAGAAAAGCAGACAGTTACAAGAAAAGGAAAAAACACATTTCTGAAAGGAAGTTGGAAAAAGATAATCTCTAAGTTTAAAGGCAATCTCTAAGTGAAAAGGCATTAATAAAAATTTGAGAGTTCAGGGATTTAAAAGTTTGTTTCTTCAGTAAAATTTTTGAAAGACATCTCCATCTAACCTGAACATCCACTTGTAGAGTGATTTTTTGGTCTAAGGTGATAGTAGAATAAAAAATGTCTAGATTTCTTAAGCTGTCCTTAACACTCTCTGTGATCCAAGACTAGTTATAGGGCAAGTTTATATATAAAAAGGAAAGTCTTCTTTGTGGAAGAGATTATCCTAGGGAAAAAAATTCAGGGCCAAGTTGTAACTTTTTCTTCCGTATTGCATCTCTGAGTATGTTATATCATTTGTTGTTATGCTAGCCTGATAAATAATCGGAGAAGCTGTTTGGGATATAAAACGTTGATACAGAATATTTGAATCTAATCAAATGTACTATAGAATTCTCTATTGACTCAAATCCTAGAATATTAATCTGCTTTTAATAAAACATTGTAAACAAAGTTTTTTTTTTAAACCTTTCAAGTAATTTTCTGTGTTTATTTTTTTTAAGGCAAGAAATGGATTCATTTAGAGAGACACCCATTTTATACGCAGAGTGTGGTCCATTTCAAAAGGTGAGAATGGCCCCAGGAGAAACTCACTCCACAGACAGATATGGGTCATCTCAGAAGGTGAGAGGCTTAATTTCCTGTGTTTCATATTAAGTCTTTGATTATTTAAACAGGCTAGGTCTTACAATTATGTAACTGTCCATATTTGCCTACAAAGTCTTCATTGTCATTTTGGTTAAATGAATGACAAAGTATTATTCGTACATGACTTATGATCTTATATGACCAGATGTCTTGATATTTTTGACAAAATTCCTAAAATCCATTTTTCCTTATAAAAAAGGAGATATTAAACCAACTAGACTGATTCAAGAGATTACCTGAGAAGTATGGTCAAATAAGAAGTCATACTAAGCATTCTGATGTCTTGTATGGATTTATAAGTGCTCCAGAAATTATGTAAAATTCCTGGAGAATCTGATGTGTCTTAATACAACGTTTACTTTGACAAGTACAGTTTCCCTGATAACTTTAAGATCATAAAACAGAACTGGGTAAGGCTTCTGTGAACTGATAGAAAAATTGGATTCAAGCAGAACAATAATACAGGACTGAATAAAATAAGGACCTAAAGATAAGTGCTAAAACTGTATAATTCTTGAAGAAAACTGAGATTCCCAAGGTGTTAGTCTTTATGTTCTTGGATTAGGCAATGGCTCCTTAGATAAGACACCAAAGGACTAACAACCAAAAAAAGTAGACAAACTGGACTTCATTAAAGTGAAAGCCTTTTGTGTTTCAAGGGATATATTAATAAATAAAATGAAAAGACAATCCACATAATGGGAGACAATATTTGCAAATTTATATATGATAAGCATCTAGTATACAGAATATTCAAATAGCTCTTACAACTTAATGATAAAGAGACAAACAATCCAATTAAAAATGGACAAAGTATTCAAAAACACATTTCTTTAAAGAAGATATACAAATGGCCTATAAACACATGAAAAAATGTTCAACAGTGTTATTGTTTTAAGAATATTAAAACTAAAAACTACAATCAGTCAGTTTAGTTGCTCAGTCATGTCCGACTTTTTGCGACCCCATGGACTGTGGCATTCCAGGCTTCCCTGTTCATCACCAACTCCTGGAGCTTGCTCAAACTCAAGTCCATTGAGTCGGTGATGCCATCCAACCATCTCATCCTCTCTCCCCCTTCTCCTGCCTTCAATCTTTCCCAGCATCAGGGTCTTTTCCAATCAGTCAGTTCTTTACATCAGGTGGCCAAAGTAAAGAACCTTCAACTTCAGCATCAGCCTTTCCAATGAATATTCAGGACTGATTTCCTTTAGGACTAACTGATTTGATCTCCTTGCAGACGAAGGGACTCTCAAAAGTCTTCTCCAACACCACAGTTCAAAAGTATCAATTCTTTGGCACTCAGCTTTCTTTATGGTCCAACTCTCATATCCATACATGAATACTGGAAAAACCATAGCCTTGACTAGACAGACCTTTGTTGGCAAAGTAAAGTCCCTGCTTTTTAATATGCTGTCTAGACTGGTCATAACTTTTCTTTCAAGGAGCAAGTGTCTTTTAATTTCATGGCTGCAGTCACCATCTGGAGTGATTTTGGAGCCCCCCAAAATAAAGTCTGTCACTGTTTCCATTCTTTCCCCATCTATTTGCCATGAAGTGATGGGACCAGATGCCATGGTCTTCGTTTTTGAATGTTGAGTTTTAATGTTGAGCTTTTTCACTCTCCTCTCTCACTGTCATCAAGAGGCTCTTCAGTTCCTCTTCACTTTCTGCCATAAGAGTGGTGTCATCTGCATATCTGAGGTTATTGATATTTCTCCTGGAAATCTTGACTCCAGCTTGTGTTTCATCCAGTCCAGCATTTCTCATGATGTACTCTGCATATAAGTTAAATAAGCAGGGTGGCAGTATATAGCCTTGACATACTCCTTCCCAAATTTGGAACCAGTCTGTTGTTCCATGTCCAGTTCTAACTGTTGCTTCTTGACCTGCATATAGATTTCTCAGGAGGCAGGTCAGGTGGTCTGGTATTCCCATCTTTTTAAGAATTTCCTACAGTTTGTTGTGATCCACACAGTCAAAGCCTTTGGTATATTCAATGAGGCAGAAGTAGATGCTTTTCTGGAATTCTTTTGCTTTTTCTACAATACAACGATGTTGGCAATTTGATCTCTGGTTCCTCTGCCTTTTCTAAATCCAGAATAGGCGAATCCAAAAGACAGAAATATTAGTGGTTTCCAGGGACTAGGCAAAGGGAGAAAGGAAGAGTGACTGCAAGTGGGGATGGAGTTTCTTTGGGGGTGATGAAAATATTTTGGAATTAGTGGTGATGGTTGCACAACTTTGTGAACAAATTAAAAACCACCAAAAGTGTGCACTTTAAATGGGTGAATTTTATAGCACAAGAATTTTATGAAGTATATCCCAATAAAACAATAAGTAAAAAAATATTCTTGGGCCCTGCCCTAGAACTATTAAATCAAAATGGGGTACGTGATGGGGGAAGGAGTTGCTATGAATCTGTATTTAACAAACTCTCCAGAAGATTTCTGTGCATACTGTTTGAAAAGTACTCTTTAAAAATACTAGATAACAAAAAAGAGACTCTAGGTGACTCATGTTTGGAATGGAATTTCTGGCTTCTTTCACCAAGGATACAGAGAATAGAGCTCTTTATAGAGTTTCATAATAATAAAATATCAGTCAAGAACAATAATAAAAGCAATGGCTACTATATGTGCTGATGGTTTTCTTCATGGCTCAGTGAGTAAAGAATCATCTGAAGTGCAGAAGACGTAGGAGACAAAGGTTCAGTTCTCAAGAAGATCCCCCAGAGGAGGAAATGACAACCCACTCCAGTTTTCTTGCCTGGAGAATTCCATGGACAGAGGAGCCTGGTGAGCTATGTGCAAAGGGTCACAAAGAGTTGGACATGACTGAGTGACTAAGCACACACACACACCATATGTGCTATGCAGATATAAAAAAAATCATATAACCATTCAGATGACAGCACCCCACATTCTTCAAGTTCTTTCTGTAGACTAAATGGCAGGTAAAACCTTTTATTTGTTTATTTATTTATTTATTTATTTATTTTTGGTCAGTTATTTCTACAGCTCCCTTCAACAATAGTTTGAAATTTCCTTGGTTTGGTCTCTTTGAGTGTTCTTTCTCTCTTTCTCTCCCTGGTAGAAATTTTCTCAATTCAGATCTCCCTGTTTTCAGATATTTTCATTTGTACCAGACTTTGTTTACATCCAATTCGTTCATCCATATACTCAATTTGTATTTGTTGAAAACTTTCACTGTACTAGGAGTTTAACATATAGTGATGAATAGGGCTGGTCAGTTTCTAATCTAGTAGGAGAGGTTAAAATAAAACAGGCAAAGAAACAAGATAGAGTTTGTGATAGATGCTGTGAAGAAAGTAGAGTAAATTTCATAACTTGATAAAAAGAATGTAGACTGGGAATACTTATATTAGAATCAGTTCAGTCGCCCAGTCATGTCCGACTCTTTGCGACCCCATGAATCGAAGCATGCCAGTCCTCCCTGTCCATCACCAACTCCCGGAGTTCACGCAGACTCACATCCATCAAGTCAATGATGCCATCCAACCATCTCATCCTCTATTGTCCCCTTCTCCTCCTGCCCCCAATCCCTCCCAGCATCAGAGTCTTTTCCAATGAGTCAACTCTTCACATGAGGTGGCCAAAGTACTGGAGTTTCAACTTTAGCATCATTCCTTCCAAAGAACTCCCAGGGCCGATCTCCTTCAGAATGGACTGGTTGGATCTCCTTGCAGTCCAAGGGACTCTCAAGAGTCTTCTCCAACATCACAGTTCAAAAGCATCAGTTCTTCGGTGCTCAGCCTTCTTCACAGTCCAACTCTCACATCCATACATGACCACAGGAAAAACCATAGCCTTGACTAGATGGACCTTTATTGGCAAAGTAATGTCTCTGCTTTTGAATATGCTATCTAGGTTGGTCATAACTTTCCTTCCAAGGAGTAAGCATCTTTTAATTTCATGGGTGCAATCACCATCTGCAGTGATTTTGGAGCCCCCCAAAATAAAGTCTGACACTGTTTCCACTCTTTCCCCATCTATTTCCCATGAAGTGATGGGACCAGATGCCATGATCTTTGTATTTTGAATGTTGAGCTTTAAGCCAACTTTTTCACTCTCCACTTTCACTTTCATCAAGAGGCTTTGTAGTTCCTCTTCACTTTCTGCCATAAGGGTGGTGTCACTCTGCATATCTGAGGTTATTGATTAGAATAGTGGGCATCAAAGTGCTAACATTTAAGCTGACACCAAAAGCATAAAAGTGACACAGTCCTGCAACCAATCAAGAGAAGAGGACTCCAAACAGAAAGAGCAATAAGATCAGAGGTAGGAAAGACTGTGTTGTGTGTGTGTGTGTGTGTGTGTGTTTAAAGGGGACACATGTATGCCTACGGCCAACTCATGTTGATGTATGGCAAAAACCATCACAATACTATAAAATAATTATCCTCCAATTAAAATAAATAAATACAAATTTTAAAAAGTTTGGTGATGGCTGGAGTTTGGTTATAGAGGGGAAGATCACTATGAGTGAGGTCAGATAGGTAAACACGTGTCAGGTCATGCAGGAACTTCTAGGCCAGGGTAAAGAGTTTATATTTTATTTTACTTGCACTGAAAGGTCTTTCAAGGATTTTATGTGGCAATAAGATATGATCTGCTTTATGTTTTTACAAACTTTTGGTTCCTACATGGAATCATAGTAGCATAAAATTTGGACACAGAACACAATTTGAAGGCAATTATAACAGTTTATAATGTTGACGAATCAGCGAACTAAAATGGACTGGAATGGGTGAATTTAACTCAGATGACCATTATGTCTATATCGGCGGTGGAGAGTGCCGAGCTGCGACAGCGCAGGAGCAGCCAAGAGGAGCTACCCATGCCTGAGGCCAGGGGCAGCAGCCAGGAGGACCTAGCCCATGCCTGAGGCCAGGGGCAGCAGCCAGGAAGAGCAACCCCACATCCAAGGAGTGGTGGCTGCATGGGCTGGAGGGCCAGAGGACCTGTTCCATATTCAAGGTCAGGAGGGGTGGCAGTGAGGAGTTACCCCTCATGCAAGGTAAGGAGCAGCAGCTGCGCTTTGCTGGAGCAGCCGTGAAGAGATACGCCACGCCCAAGGTAAGGGAAACCCAAGTAAGACGGTAGGTGTTGCAAGAGGGCATCAGAGGGTAGACACACTGAAAGCATAATCCCAGAAAACAACTATCTAATCACACCAGGACCACAGCCTTGTCTAACTCAATGAAACTAAGCCATGCCCTGTGAGGCCACCCAAGACGGGCGGGCATGGTGGAGAAGTCTGACAGAATGTGGTCCACTGGAGAAGGGAATGGCAAACTACTTCAGTATTCTTGCCTTGAGAACCCCATGAACAGTATGAAAAGGCAAAATGATAGGATACTGAAAGAGGAACTCCGCAAATCAATAGGTGCCCAATATGCTACTGGAGATCAGTGGAGAAATAACTCCAGAAAGAATGAAGGGATGGAGCCAAAGCAAAAACAATACCCAGTTGTGGGTGTGACTGGTGATAGAAGCAAGGTCCGATGCTGTAAAGAGCAATATTGCATAGGAACCTGGAATGTCAGGTCCATGAATCAAGACAAATTGGAAGTGGTCAAACAAGAGATGGCAAGAGTGAATGTAGACATTCTAGGACTCAGGAAACTAAAATGGACTGGAATGGGTGAATTTAACTCAAATGACCATTATATCTACTACTGTGGGCAGGAATCCCTCAGAAGAAAAGGAGTAGCCATCATGGTCAACAAGAGTCTGAAATGCAGTACTTGGATGCAATTTCAAAAATGACAGAATGACCTCTGTTCATTTCCAAGGCAAACCATTCAATATCACAATAATCCAAGTCTATGCCCCAACCAGTAACGCTGAAGAAGCTGAGGTTGAATGGTTCTATGAAGACCTCAAAGACCTTTTAGAACTAACACCCAAAAAAGATGTCCTTTTCATTATAGGGGACTGGAATGCAAAAGTAGGAAGTCAAGAAACACCTGGAGTAACAGGCAAATTTGGCCTTGGAATACAGAATGAAGCAGGGCAAAGACTAATAGAGTTTTGCCAAGAAAATGCACTGGTCATAACAAACACCCTCTTCCAACAACACAAGAGAAGACTCTACACATGGATATCACCAGATGGTCAACACCAAAATGAGATTGATTATATTCTTTGTAGCCAAAGATGGAGAAGCTGTATACAGTCAACAAAAACAAGACTAGGAGCTGACTGTGGCTCAGTCAATATTAACTCCTTATTACCAAATTCAGACTTAAATTTAAGAAAGTGGGGAAAACCACTAGACCATTCAGGTATGACCTAAATCAAATCCCTTATGATTATACAGTGGAAGTGAGAAATAGATTTAAGGGACTAGATCTGATAGATAGAGTGCCTGATGAACTATGGAATGAGGTCATGACATTGTACAGGAGACAGGGATCAAGACCATCCCCATGGAAAAGAAATGCAAAAAAGCAAAATAGCTGTCTGGGGAGGCCTTACAAATAGTTGTGAAAAGAAGAGAAGCAAAGAACAAAGGAGAAAAAGAAAGATATAAGCATCTGAATGCAGAGTTCCAAAGAATAGCAAGAAGAGATTAGAAAGCCTTCCTCAGCGATCAATGCAAAGAAATAGAGGAAAACAACAGAATGGGAAAGACTAGAGATCTCTTCAAAAAAATTAGAGATACCAAGGGAACATTTCATGCAAAGATGGGCTCGATAAAGGACAGAAATGGTATGGACCTAACAGAAGCAGAAGATATTAAGAAGAGGTGGCAAGAATACACAGAAGAACTGTACAAAAAAGATCTTGACGACCCAGATAATCACAATGGTGTGATCACTGACCTAGAGCCAGACATCCTGGAATGTGAAGTCAAGTGGGCCTTAGAAAGCATCACTGTGAACAAAGCTAGTGGAGGTGATGGAATTCCAGTGGAGCTATTTCAAATCCTGAAAGATGATGCTGTGAAAGTGCTGCACTCAATATGCCAGCATATTTGGAAAACTCACCAGTGGCCACAGGACTGGAAAAGGTCAGTTTTCATTCTGATCCCAAAGAAAGGCAATGCCAAAGAATGCTCAAACTACCGCACAATTGCACTCATCTCACATGCTAGTAAAGTAATGCTCAAAATTCTCCAAGCCAGGCTTCAGCAATACGTGAACCGTGAACTTCCAGATGTTCAAGCTGGTTTTAGAAAAGGCAGAGGAATCAGAGATCAAATTGCCACCATCCGCTGATTCATAGAAAAAGCAAGAGAGTTCCAGAAAAACATCGATTTCTGCTTTATTGACTATGCCAAAGCCTTTGACTGTGTGGATCACAATAAACTGTGGAAAATTCTTCAAGAGATGGCAATACCAGAGCACCTGACCTGCCTCTTGAGAAGCCTATATGCAGGTCAGGAAGCAACAGTTAGAACTGGACATGGAACAACAGACTGGTTCCAAATAGGAAAAGGAGTATGTCAAGGCTGTATATAGTCACCCTGCTTATTTAACTTCTATGCAGAGTACATCATGAGAAATGCTGGACTGGAAGAAGCACAAGCTGGAATCAAGATTGCTGGGAGAAATATCAATAACCTCAGCTAGGCAGATGACACCACCCTTATGGCAGAAAGTGAAGAGGAACTAAAAAGCCTCTTGATAAAAGTGAAAGTGCAGAGTGGAAAAGTTGGCTTAAAGCTCAACATTCAGAAAACGAAGATCATGGCATCCAGTCCCATCCCTTCATTGGAAATAGATGGGGAAACAGTGGAAACAGTGTCAGACTTTATTTTTGGGGGCTCCAAAATCACTGCAGATGGTGACTGCAGCCATGAAATTAAAAGACGCTTACTCCTTGGAAGAAAAGTTATTGAAAAGCAGAGACATTACTTTGCCAACAAAGGTCCGTCTAGTCAAGGCTATGGTTTTTCCAGTGGTCATGCATGGATGTGAGAGTTGGACTGTGAAGAAAGTTGAGTGCAGAAGAATTGATGCTTTTGAACTGTGATGTTGGAGAAGACTCTTGAGCGTCCCTTGGGCTGCAAGGAGATCCAACCAGTCCATTTTGAAGAAGATCAGCCCTGGGATCTTTGGAAGGAGTGATGCTGAAGCTGAAACTCCAGTACTTTGGCCACCTCATACGAAGAGTTGACTCATTGGAAAAGACTCTGATGCTGGGAGGGATTGGGGGCAGGAGGAGAAGGGGATGACAGAGGATGAGATGGCTGGATGGCATCACTGACTCGATGGACGTGGGTCTGAGTGCACTCCGGGAGTTGATGATGGACAGGGAGGCCTGGCGTGCTGTGATTCATGGGGTCACAAAGAGTTGGACACCACTGCGTGACTGAACTGAACTGATAACAGTTTATGTAAAAGATAGGCAAATTATCATCTATGGGCCTGCCTCCTGTTTTTTTAAATAAAGTTTTATTTAAACACTGTCAACAGTGACTTTTTGCATATTATCTACATCTATTTTCCAACTACCATGGCAATATTTGAATAATTGTGATAGGGACTATATGACCTGCAAAGCAGAAATATGTACTGTTTTGTCCTTTATAGAAAAAGTTTATCAATGCCTGGTCTAGGTGAGAAATCTTGATGGGTAGACTAGGACGTTATCAGTGGAGATGTAGAAATGTCAGAAGATAATATATGCTTCATGTGTATACTTTATGAGTTGGATACAGCCAACTAAAGTGAAGAAGAACTAAAGGAAGCTCTTGTTTAAGGTGAAAGAGGAGAGTGAAAAAAACTGTCTTACAACTCAATATTCAAAAAATGAAGATCATAGCATCTGGTGCTATCACTTCATAGCAAATAGATCTGGAAAATGTGAAAACAGTATTAGATTTCATTTTCTTGGGCTTTAAAATCAACCCAGACCATGACTGCAGCTGTGAAATTAAAGGATGCTTGCTCCTTGGAAGAACAGCTATGACAAACCTAGACAGTGTATTAAAAAACAGACATCACTTTGCCTACAAAGGTCCATCTAGTCAAAGCTATGGTTTTTCCACTACTCATGTATGAATGTGAGAGTTGGGTCATAAAGAAGGCTGAGAGCCGAAGAATTGATGCTTCTGAATTGTGGCAATGGAGGACTCTTGAGGGTCCCTTGGACTGCAAGGAGATCTAATCAGTCCATCCCAAAGGAAATCAGTCCTGAATATTCATTGGGAGGACTGATGCTGAAGCTGAAGCTCCAATACTTTGGCCACCTAACATGAAGAGATGACTCATTGGAAAAGTTCCGGATGCTGGGAAAGGAGAAGGGGACAAAAGAAGATGAGATGGTTGGGTGGCGTCACTGAATCAATGAACATTGAGTTTGAGCAAACTCAGGGAGATAGTGAAGGACAGGGAAGCCTGGCATTCTGCAGTCCATGGGGTCACAAAGAGTTAAAAATGACTTAGCGAATGAACAAACAAAAATTCAAGAATTATTCCTAGTTGTTTAATGAAAATAATTGAGTGTATTGAGATGCCATTTATTGATATGTAAAAGACTGAGGAAGGAACATGTTTAGATAGTAGTAAAATTAAGAATTCTCTCTGAAGCAGAAAAAATTGAAATACCTGCGAAATATCCAAATGGAATTGTCAAGGAGGTAGCTGTATATCAGTGTGGAACTCAGGGGAGTTGTCTGTGCTGTAAATGTTGTGTGGGAGACATCAGCACAGAGAACTACGTATGGAATCTACCTGGTGAGAGATATGGAAAGAAGTCATGGTCTAGAACAGTGCCTTGAGGACCTCAATGTACAGTGGTCTCAGGTGTCAAAGTACTGGATTTATCCTCGTGTTTTTTGTTTTGTTTTTTAACTTTAAACACTTATTTATTTTTGGCTGCACCACTTGGTTTGTGGGATATTTAGTCCCCTGACCAGGGATCAAACCTGGGCCCTTGGCAGTGAAAGCATGGTGTTCTAAATGATGGACCACCAGGGAATTCCTTTATCCTTATTATTTAAGTCATTTCCTTCTTTCTGCATTACCCAACCTTTCTCATCTTCTCTAGGATCTGGCACATTATCATATCAATTTTTAAGTAATTTTTATAATATCCTGCAAAACAAATGCTACTATTCTCTATAAACATAGAAGGCAGAAAAAAAAAAAAAAAAACCCAGAGTGATCCTAACATCTTGCTGAAGATAATAATGTCATTAGTTACAAAGAACAAATCACAATATAAGCAAAAAATAAATGTATTAAAAAGATAATGGAAGGTAACAAAATTTCTAGCAGGATCAGAAGATGTTCATCAAGAAGAATATCCGAAACACACAGCAGCATGGGGCTGATGAAGACAACCCAAGCTTCCTCTCTGGTCACAGACACCATGGCTTTCATCACTGCCACCCGCTTGCCATGCTGAACAGTGGATGCTTTTATGAAAACTGCTGCAGCTGAAGCAAGATATGTCTGCTTTCACTGCCCCTACGTGTTGCTTGGGTTACAGTGCCTCCTCTAGCTGGATTTCACCACAAAGCACCTAGTTCATGAGGTGCTGAAACCTACTGAGGACTTCTGATAACATTTCCTGAAGCATCTATTTAAATGCAAAAGAAATTCCATTGAGAAGACAAAGTGGGTTTCCCCTGTTTCTTATCACCTGTTGGTACACGCATGATAATAGTATCTCAAGTATGAACACTAATTTTGTAGCAAGTCAAAAAATTAGTCTTGCTTGTCATGGGGGACAGCGTTTTACTCAGCCTTAGATAGACAGTTAAGAGAGTCAGACTCAAAACTTCCCTAGTGGTCCAATAGCTAAGACTCCACTCTCCCAATGTAGGGGGCCCACGTTTGAAATCTATTCAGGGAACTAGGTCCCACATGCCACAACTAACAGTTCCCACAGAACTAAAAAAAAAAAAAAAAGATCCTACATGCTATGAGCTTCCCAGATGGTGCTAGTGGCAAAGAACCTGCCTGCCAATGCAAGAGACATAGATACACGAGTTCAATCCCTAGGTTGGGAAGATCCCCTGGAAGAGGGCATGGAAACCCACTCCAGTATTCTTATCTGGAGAATCCCATGGACAGAAGAGCCTGGTGGGTTACAGCCCACAGGGTCACAAAGAGTCAGGCAAGACCAAAGCAACTGAGCATGCACGCACCCACATACCCACAACAAAGACTGAAGATCACTTGTGCCACAACTAAAACCTGGAGCAGTTAAATAAATAAACATTTTTAAGAAGAGTATCATACTCAACAGACATTCACGTGCCTTTTCCCAGACTTCTTTTTCAGTTTAGTGAGGCATTGGGATCATGGGATCTTATAACTCTTCTAGCTGTTTGATTGGTTACAGTCCATAGGGTTGCAAAGAGTCAGACAGGACTTAGAAACTAAATAGCCACAGCAGCCAGGCAACTGTTAGCCAGCAACTTTTTAACAGATGTTTTAAATCATGAATCTCTAACTAAGCAGTTATCCAAGATTTCTATTAACACTTCCATGAGTCATTTAACATTTTGATGTCTTATTTGCCTTGTGAATAGACAACATTCATTTCATGTATTGAAAGTACAGTAACCTTTGTCATGAATTTCCTTTCAATATACCCTACTATGGAGAAGGCAACGGCACCCCACTCCAGTACTCTTGCCTGGAGAAATCCCATGGGCAGAGGAGCCTGGTGGGCTGCAGTCCATGGGGTCGCACAGAGTCGGACACAACTGAGCGACTTCACTTTCACTTTTCATTTTCATGCATTGGAGAAGGAAATGGCAACCCACTCCAGTCTTCTTGCCTGGAGAATCCCGGGGACAGGGGAGCCTGGTGGGCTGCCGTCTATGGGGTCGCACAGAGTTGGACACGACTGATGCGACTTAGAGCAGCAGTAGCAGTATACCCTACTATCCACAGGTAATGCTGCTGCTGCTGCTGCTGCTAAGTCGAGTCAGTCATGTCCAACTCTATGCGACCCCATAGATGGCAGCCCACAAGGTTCCTCCGTCCCTGGGATTCTCCAGGCAAGAATACTGGAGTGGGTTGCCATTTCCTCCTCCAGTGCATGAAAGTGAAAAGTGAAAGTGAAGTTGCTCAGTCGTGTCTGACTCTTCCCGACCCCATGGACTGTAGCCCACCAGGCTCCTCCATCCATGGAATCCACAGGTAATGAAGCTTCCTTAATTAAAAACTGTTTAGACTCAATTTGAGGGGCCTTCTATAAAGATACTCAAGATAGAATTATTAATACTTTTCCCTTCTCACCTCTAACTTCTAGCAGCCAATGTGATTAATTTTTCCTTAGACTACTCTGGTGATATGGTATCAGGACCTTAGAAAAGATAAAAATAGTCTTGTCAATGTCATTACAGTTCACGTTGAATGCCCTTGCAATGAGATACCCATGGACATCTCTTCCTTTAATGTTACAATTTTATAATTTCTTCAAAGAATTACAGTTTCTCTGTAATGTACCCTCCATTGAAAAACACCAGGACTCAAACCACAAAGGTCTTTTGTTGCTAATTTATTAATGCATTTATTATACAAACATTTTTGATTGCTATCTTTGTATGAGAATCAAGACTCTTCTCTCATAATTTTAATGATAGGAGGGGCAAAATCAGGAAAGGTCCTTCTGTTTGCTTTTTAACTGATAGAGGCATATCAGTTAAAGAAAAGACTTTAGTAGTTCAGAGTCTAGTTTGTCATTAGGAGACTAAAGCTTTTCTATCCCTATGGCACCTTTCTAACTGTTTCTTAGTTCTAAACAGTGGTTCCTTAGATAACTAAGTTCCTTTGTGGAGTTAGCAGAGACACAAGTATGCCACTGGATTTTGGTCTTTCAAGGACTGAGTATATGTAGACTTCACTTAGGGAAGGAACCCTGGCTACCCACAACCCTCAAAGCTTTTAATGTGGAAGGCATGCCTTCAACACGCTGTCATGACTTGAGAACCTATAACCAAGATATGAGCTGAGATCCCAGGACTGATTTTGTGGTCTTCTTTAGTTCCTATTTTAAGGGTATAATACTACTTCCCTCTCTTGCTTCTCCCAGTTTCTAATTACTCCCACCAAAGAACAGAGTGATGGGATGGTCACTCACATTCTCAGTTCATGTATGTCTCCACAGAAGCACTTAGCTGCTTCTAGCATCTGATCTCATATTTTCTTAGTGAACTTTATCTACCAGAATCTGCTTTGTTGCTCCTCTCTCCACTATCCTCAGAAACAGCTTTTTCAGTATCCACTCCTAGGAGGTTTCTATTTCTCCCTGACATTTGGTGGGTATTTTAAGAATTAAATATACATAGCATAGCATAGCATCCTTTCTTTTGTTCACTTTCTTTCTCTTCCATTTTCTTTCCTTCCCTTCTCCAAATTCTAAATATCCATTCAATAATCTTTAATACACAGGCCAGAGTCTCAGAGGTATTGATAATCTTTGGTCACTGAAAAACATCTATCAGTTCAGTTCAGTCACTCAGTCATGTCCGACTCTGCAACCTCATGGACAGCAGTACGCCAGAAAATCTTCGGTCACTGAACAACTTCTATAGGAAGACATTTTCAACAGATTTGCATCAGTGTCTTTCTCATTTTATTATTCTGCCTGTATTTCTCTAGGATGATTGAACCAGTGAAGTTGCTCAGTCATGTCCGACTCTTTGTGACCCTAGGGTCTGTAGCCTACCAGTCTCCTCCATCCATAGAATTTTCCAGGCAAGAGTATTGGAGCGGGTTGCCATTTCCTTCTCCAGGGGATCCTCCCAACCCAGGGATTGAACCCAGGTCTCCCACATTACAGTCAGACACTTTACTGTCTAAGCTACCAGGGAAGATTGAGCCCCTATCTGAAAGATATAATTCTGTAACTAAAAGTACAGGTTTTGATACTTCGGCAATTCTGCCATGAACGTTAAGACCTATCCAATTACTGAGCCTGAACTATAGCCCAAACTTCATAGAAGACTACCTAAAAGCTAAGAAAAAGCTGAGGCTTCTAGATAGAGAAAAATTTCCTCTTTTGGGTTTGTTTTTAAAATTTGGTGATCACTGGTCCTGACTTACAGGTTAGCCTAGGGATCTTCCTCCCCTGACATGTTGGACAGTTCCCACAAAACCTAGTCTCCTTATCTTTCAAATATATATTCCTCTAATGGCTCTGATGCAGGAAGAAAGGTGGTTTAAGAGCTGCCCCATCATCTATAGTTGGTACTGTGAAGACCAGCAGATATATGAAGGGTCAATATGACCTTTTGCTTCTCTCAGTTCATAGAATCTCTTATGTCACCGTGTGGCAGCCATGGGAAGGATGCTCCCACTGATGCTACCAACAGATAGTATATCTGAGATGGGGAGATGCAACTCCTCTCTTATGCCTGAGACATCATGTGAGCCCCTGTAATACACACTGTTGAAAATCTTAAACATAAGCATCAAGGCTATAATAAGTTAGGTAAACATTTGGCATGTTAGATCCTATTAAGTTATAAAATCTGCTATTCCCTAGAAATGACTGATGAATTTACATCATCCTTCACCCCTAAACCATTTTCAGGTGTGTTTGTCTCCAGGCAGTTCAGTTGCCCTGGTTATATTTGATTTATCAGGATTCAGAACAGCACTGTATAAAGATAATGTGCTGTGGCAGTGTGTTTCATGCTAGCCTTTTGTCTTGTTCTTCCTCAATGTCTAGGCAAACAGTTTACCTTGTACAAGGAGTCAAAAAGCACCAGAACTTATCATTAAGACAGCCTCATTCACTTCTTTCTTTGTCCCTTCTTATCTCAGCAAGACCTACCTGAGGTGCTGGTCCACTTAGCTCTAAGGCTGGTACCAGACTTCATCCTGGCCCAGTGCCTGTTGGTTGATGGCTCTTTCATGTACACTACAGTGGCCCATGTCAAGACGGGGTGGTAAAAGCCCTCTTCCTCTATGGTGGACATGCTTAGAGGGCGACTTTCCATGAACTTCATTCCAGCCATCTTCAGAGGGGAGACATTTCCCTGCAGTCCCGTAGCTGATGTGATTTAAATGTTGAATTTTACAATGAAAAAATTGTTTCATGTCCATGTCCAACAATGAGTATTTTTGGCTTCAATGTCTGACTTAAGGATTCATTTGTTACTCATCAACATATCCAGTATTGGGGTTTGTAGAAAACTCCTGACACTTAGTGAGAGAGGTAAGGATGACCTATCTGTTGACTTTGTAGTATGAGATGCTGCAGTGTCAAATCATAGAGCCCCAATTAAAAACAACTTTAATGCCTAATTGCACATTTCCACGTCTGTGATCAGTCATTTCTGAGAGAGTTTTCACCAATCTGATTGCCTTGATCATATTGATACCTGTAATATATATTTTAGCATTTAATGTTTTGATACATATTAAAATTGTGAATTGGCTCCAAATCTATTTAAGCATTCTTTTGAATCATGGAAACCTGAAATGATACCACTGGATATGAGCTAATAGGAGATTTGCATGTTCAGTCTCTTAGTCATGTCCGACTCTTTGTAACCCCATGGAGTGTAACCTGTCAGGTTCTCCCATTCATATAATTTTCAAGGAAAGAACACTGGAGTGTGCTGCCATTTCCTACTCCAAATTAGGAGTTTTACAAATCTATTAAAGGTGCATAGTATATTGGGGAAATGAAAAAAGATAGACAGAGCAGAGTTAGTATATAAAAACATCTTACAGAATTTTTGATCTTTCTATTATTGTGATTGAATGTAGAAATAAAGTTCTATGATGATGCTATAATTCATCTATCATTTCTCTGAATGCTGGTTACAAAGACATTCCTTGCTTGTATTTTTTTAGATCATTTGATGGCCATATTGACTAAAGCAGAAGGTGCTTGTCCCTGGCAACGGTTGCTGATGTGAGTAAAATTAGTCTTAACTATCCTTGTGCTGCTGGGATACATGATACTGGTTAACAGTCTACAAAAATAACAGGATGTGGTGTAACATGACGCACTAAATCCTCTGCCAAATCAGTTTTTTTGTTTTTCTCAACTACCTTCCTCTTTTCATCTGACATTTGACCTGGTTGTGCCTTCCTTACCTCTATTCATGAAATCTAAACCTCTCACTAGGTCAACACTAGAAAGATTGTCACAACTGGTGTTCTGTTCAAAACCTCTTACTCTAAATACAGGTGAGAAAGACTTTTGTTATCTAAATATCTGCTGCAGAGTAAGCCCAGCGTCTTGGATCTTCTGATCCTCCTCTTTGCTCTTTCTTTCATTATCCCACCACTCACTAGCCCCATTCTACTCTTACTATATGAACAATAGTTAATATTTGATGATAACTTCTTTGTGCCAATACAATTTATGAATTATCTTCATTTAATCCTCTCCTCAAGAATTCATGTAGTTCCTTTAGGGGTGAGTGTCAGACTTTATTTTTTGGGGCTCCAAAATCACTGCAGATGGTGATTGCAGCCATGAAATTAAAACACACTTACTCCTTGAAGGAAAAGTTATGACCAACCTAGATAGCATATTAAAAAGCAGAGACATTACTTTGCCAACAAATTTCCATCTAGTCAAGGCTATGGTTTTTCCAGTGGTCATGTATGGATGTGGGAGTTGGACTGTGAAGAAAGCTGAGCTGAAGAATTGATGCTTTTGAACTGTGGTGTTGAAGACTCTTGAGAGTCCCTTGGACTGCAAGGAGGTCCAGCCAGTCCGTCCTAAAGGAGATCAGTCCTGGGTGTTCATTGGAAGGATTGATGCTAAAGCTGAAACTCCAATCCTTTGGCTACCTCATGCAAAGAGTTGACTCATTGGAAAAGACTCTGATGCTGGGAGGGATTGGGGGCAGGAGGAGAAAGAAGGGGATGATAGAGGATGAGATGGTTGGATGACATCACCGACTCAATGGACATGAGTTTGAGTAATCTCCAGGAGTTGGTAATGGACAGGGAGGCCTGGCGTGCTGCAATTCATGGAGTTGCACAGAGTTGGACACGACTGAGCGACTGAACTGACTGACTGACTGTATACAGATTTGAAGAGGTTGAGTGAATTGACTAAAGTCACACAGGAATGTGGTAGAACTGGAGTTCAGGATCAGACTGTCTGACAGCAGAGTCAATACAGGTAACATTACCTGATAGTCTTCCTTGTCTCTCCTAAGGTTCAGTTTGCGTATACACAACCTTGCCTGCCAAGGAGGATGGGACCTGACCATTTCCAATGGCAGGCAGATGTGCCAAAGAGGCCACTGTGAACATTTCATGCTCTCGAAACCTATCCCCATCCACTCCTCCATGTCTGTCTCGCTGTCTCTTCTTTTTCTATGCCATTCATTCATTCCTCAAATATTTATTGAGATTCTACCAAGAAATTCTCCTATTACTGAAGATACAGCAATAGGCCAAAGTTTCCCTCTCAAGAACAGTCACTATTGAGAGTGACAGTTGACAAATTATATATATGTATAAGGCGATGGCACCCCACTCCAGTACTCTTGCCTGGAAAATCCCATAGACGGAGGAGCCTGGTGGGCTGCAGTCCGCGAAGAATCGGACACGACTGAGCGACTTCACTTTCACTTTTCGCTTTCCTGCATTGGAGAAGGAAATGGCAACCCACTCCAGTGTTCTTGCCTGGAGAATCCCAGGGATGGCAGGGCCTGGTGGGCTGCTGTCTATGGGGATGCACAGAGTCAGACACTACTGAAGCAACTTAGCAGCAGTAGCATACATACATATATATTAATATATTAATGTAAAAAAATATATACACAATCGACAAGTTTATATATATATACACACAATATACATAATGTATATATATACAAATTATACAGAGTGATTTAAGAAGGACTCTATCATAACTATATTTCAGCAAAACACTGAAAGAAGTGACAGACAAATTTTGCTAGTTTTAGGAGAAATAGTACTCCAGGCAGAGAGACTATCAGGAGCAAAGATCCTAAGACAGGAGTTCTATGACATATTTAAGGATCAGCATGGCTGTAATTACTAGTAAAAGCAGTTTGAGATGGTGAGGTTGAAAGGTTTGTGCATTGTAGGGTATGAGAACTTTAAATTTGCTCTAGCTGAATTATAAGGGCATTTAGAAGATTTTTTAACAGAGGAGTTAAATTACTTGTCTTTTTCAGGGTTTACCATGCACAGTGTGAACTAGAACAAACAAAGATGAAAGGAGCCCAGTGCATAGGATTTTACAACAGTTCAGGCACAAGATAATGATGCTTCCATTTGTAGTGGAAGCCTTGAAGCTGGTGAAAAGTCATTAGGTAAAGATGTCTTTGAAAGGTAGAGCTGACAGGACTTGCTAGTGAATTGACTGTGTGGCAAGAAATACATGATGTACTAAGGATGGCTCTGAGATTAGCTTGATCAAGTGGAAGCATGGAGTTACCATCACAGAGACAGGGAAACTCAAGGAGAAGACTGGATGGGAAGTGGCTTGGGATTTAAAGTTTTATGTTGATCTTTCTAAGGTTAGAAATTCCAATTTGATCACGCAAGTAAAGATGTAAAGTATTGAACACCTGCATATAGTCATATCTAGTTCAACAGAGAAGTTTGGCTTCAGTTCAGTTCAGTTCAGTAGCTCAGTCGTGTCTGACTCTTTGCGACGCCATGAATCGCAGCACGCCAGGCCTCCCTGTCCATCACCAACTCCCAGAGTTCACTCAAACTCATGTCCATTGAGTTGGTGATGCCATCCAGCCATCTCAACCTCTGTCATCCCCTTCTCCTCCTGTCCCCAGTCCCTCCCAGCATCACAGTCTTTTCCAATGAGTCAACTCTTCGCATGAGGTGGCCAAAGTACTGGAGTTTCAACTTTAGCATCATTCCTTCCAAAGAAATCCCAGGGCTGATCTCCTTCAGAATGGACTGGTTGGATCTCCTTGCAGTTCAAGGGACTCTCAAGAGTCTTCTTCAGCACCACAGTTAAAAAGAATCAATTCTTCAGTGCTCAGCTTTCTTCACAGTCCAACTCTCACATCCATACATGACCACTGGAAAAACCATAGCCTTGACCAGACAGACCTTTGTTGGCAAAGTAATGTCTCTGCTTTTGAATATGCTATCTAGGTTGGTCATAACTTTCCTTCCAAGGAGTAAGTGTGTTTTAATTTCATGGCTGCAGTCACCATCTGCAGTGATTTTGGAGCCCTGCAAAATAAAGCTTGACACTGTTTCCCCATCTATTTCCCATGAAGTGATGGGACCAGATGCCATGATTTATATAAATTTGGGAGTGATTATCACAGGATAGCATTTACAGTTAAAGAACTGGATTGGGTCACTCATGGAAATGAGTATAGAATAAAGAAGAGAGGCGCTCCCTTAATAGTTCTATTAATGTATCTTCACTGCACATCAGAATTTCCATGGGACTTTAAAATATATACGCATACCAGAGTCCTAACAAAAACTCATCAAATCAAGATTTTTGTGAGTAGAACCCAGGAATCTACATTATCAATAAACTTCCCTAGGTGTTTGGGAATTAGAACTATAAGCATCTGTTTATGTTACATTAGGAATTACTTTTTAATGCTAAAAAGATACTTCTTTCCATATAAACTGCCATCTACTCAAATGTAAGCTATGGTTTTCCCTCACCATAAGTGTTCTACTCATTTTTTGCACAGTTAGCTCATACAATATTTTCAAAGAATAAGTCTTCAGTGCCATCATATTGTTCTCGAAGGCAACAGTCCATAGCATGGCTTCAAAGATCCTTTCTGGTGTTGGCCATCTGTCTTTCCACATCATAAGGCATCAGTTCCCTACCTCCTACCCCCTTCACAAGGCACTGCAACCAAACACTGGCTTTCCTCAGTCCCAAGTACACATCCACTTCCTCTTGCCCCTTGGTTTTGCACTTGCTGAATCCTCTGATGACTCTTTTTTTCCCTTCTTTAACCTAACGAACTCTTACTCATCTGTTGACCTCATCTCAATCATCATTTCCTTAGGGAAGGCTTCTCTAACTTTTCTGACTAAGCCAAATCTCCCCATGGTAGTAGGTTATGAAGTAAACATAGGAAATTACAATCAGCATTTTTTTAAAAAAGGAAATAGAATGGGAACAAAAATGTCAGAGTGGGTTGCACATGGTAAGGTAAGTATTGTCTTATAAACTTTTGTTTCTTGTACATGCAGAAGAAGATGCATTTTCCTTACAATACTTTAACAGTTGCAATATGTTGTGTGTGTTATTAGTAGCTTCAGTTCAGTTCAGTTGCTCAGTGGTGTCCGACTCTTTGTGACCCAATGAACTGCAGCACGCCAGGCCTCCCTGTCGATTACCAACTCCCGGAGTTCACCCAAACTCATGTCCATTGAGTCAGTGATGCCAGCCAATCATCTCATCCTTTGTCGTCCCCTTCTCCTCCTGCACTCAATCTTTCCCAGCATCAGGGTCTTTTCAAATGAGTCAGCCCTTCACATGAAGTGGCCAAGGTATTGGAGTTTCAGCTTCAACATCAGTCCTTCCAATAACAGCCAGGACTGATCTCCTTTGGGATGGACTCCTTTGGGATCTTGCAGTTCAAGGGACTCTCAAGAGTCTTCTCCAACACCACAATTCAAAAACATCAATTCTTCAGCTCTCAGCTTTCTTTATAGTCCAAATCTCACATCCATACATGACTACAGGAAAAACTATAGCCTTGAGTAGATTGACTTTTGTTGACAAAGTAATGTCTCTGCTTTTTAATATGCTGTCTAGGTTGGTCATAACTTTTCTTTCAAGGAGTAAGCGTCTTTTAATTTCATGGCTGCAATCTTTTTGGGGTGGAGGGGCTTTATTACTAGCTTGGAGAAGGCAATGGCAACCCACTCCAGTACTCTTGCCTGGAAAATCCCATGGATGGAGGAGCCTGGCAGGCTGCAGTCCAATGGGTCACTAAGAGTCGGATACGACTGAGTGGCTTCACTTTCACTTTTCACTTTCATGCATTGGAGGAGGAAATGGCAACCCACTCCAGTGTTCTTGCCTGGAGAATCCCAGGGATGGCAGGGCCTGGTAGGCTGCCATCTATGGGGATGCACAGAGTTGGACACTACTGAAGCAACTTAACAGCATTACTAGCTTGCTGACTGACAAACTGTAAGTCTCATGACTGTGTCCCAAGTCCCAAAGTGTCTTGAAAGACTGTGTCTGCTTGGCTTTCATTTTATCCATTGTCCTTGATCAAATGGCTAGCCCTTATGTGAGCAATCAAAGTACATTTGTGGGAAGGAAGGAGAAAAGAAGACAGATGTGGGAATTGATATTAGAAGTGGGGTAAGCTGGAACTGTCACACTTTGTAGTATGACCGTAACTAACTGCCAAGGCAAATTCTGTAGGCTTGTTGATCTCATATGTGAAAACCATAATATGTCTCATAATGTTTATTTATTTTTTTAATGTTTAAATAAACAATGAAACACCTTCATTTACAAGTATAAAGTGAAATGGGAAGCTCAGCAAATCTGATATTGTTGTAGATTACATTGTTTCTTAAGAGGAGATTTAGAAACCCAAGTCTTCCTGAGAACTGCAGTTAAGATTTTTTTTTTTTTTTTTTACTTTGGAAATTTATGGAAAATTTAAAGATAATATCAGGCATAATGAATGGGTGCCTTATTTCTGCCTGGGAATAATTTTTTCTTCCCTTTGAGATCTCTTTTACTCACCCCTATAATCACTGTTTCCAGCTTTCCTACTCAGTTATAATTTATCTGTAATCAACCAAACTAACTTCCTGAGAAAAGGGAATTTATTTGCTGTTTAACTAAATATTTCAGTTAAGAGTTAGTGTCAAGTCTAGCCGAACCCAGGACCCAACCACTATCAGTCACCAAGCCTGGTTTCTTGGCCCCACCTTCCTGGTGCTGGCTCCATTCTTGGGTTCCATGTACTTACAAGTTGATGGCCAGGTGATTTCAGTTCCTCTATCTTCTTAATTTCATCCAGTGTATTTCCCAGCAAAATTTCCCTTTTGTTCCATTAAGGTTCAAATATGGCCCTGAGTCAATCATTTTGTGCAGAAGAACGTGAATTCTGATTGACCAGGTCTGAGTCACATGCCTAGAGTGGATTCAACTTTCATAAAGTACATGGACTGAGAATGGGGGTTGGAGGGGGGTTGAAGTGGTTTCTTGGAGGGAAATCAAGGTCTGGTTATCAGAAGGAAAGTGAATAAAGGCAATAGCAACCATTAAGCACCCTATCTACCATGACTCCTCCCTCTCATTTTCAGCAAATTATCTTCATTTTTACCTCAAGAGACCATACAGTTAACTGCGATTTTCTCATCTCTCATCTAGCTGTACCAGCCTCTACCCTTACTTTATTTCCTGTCATAGCAGGGCTTTGGTATCTGAAACACCATCCACGTGGGTAATTATTAACTTGAATCCTGTTCTTTAAGTTCTCTGGGACTTTACTTCATCAGTTATCTTATTTCTCCAATTTATTTACTCCTTGCTTTTCTCACATAAATCTATTCAAAGTTCCATCTTTACCAAAACTCCTCTTGACCTTACAACTCCCTTTGGTCATCAGCCAGTCTTGCTCCTTCCCTCATAACCAGATTTATAAATGTTTTTTTCTCTATTAATTTCTCTTTCATTTGCTCCTAATTTTATGACAATATGACTTCTGTCTTTATTAAAATTGCTATGGTTAACATTACCAATAGCCTTAAAAGGGAACCAAGACATTTCCTTTTAATCTCTCTCATTTAGTTTTTATTGACCTCTCAGAAGAAACAAACACCAACGTATGCTTTTTAAATCTCCTCTCCTGCATATTTCCACTTCCACTGCCATTCAGGATTCTATCATCCCTCCCCAAATATTTCTACAGTTTTCTACACATGATTTTCTTGCAAACAACTCTCCTTCCTTGAGTACAGCTGACTGCCATCACCAGTTAAAATTAAAGAACTAAATGTGATCATCTTACTTCCTTTTTAAAACCTTGTATCAAAACCCACAAGATTAAACAGCTTTCTACCCTACAATTAGATCAAGGTGTCAACTGTGATCAGTGGTGAGATGAGGCAGAGTAATTTGTTACCGATAAAATATCTAATACTGATAAAATATCTAGTTTTCTCTCTTTTTGCCCTTTTACTTTTGAATTAAAAATATATCTCAAAAAATAGATGTCAAGATGATAATTTTATTAAAAAACTAACTCCCTTATTTGCATTCTAATATACTACCATAAAGAAGTCTGAGTGCAGAAGAACTAATGCTTTTGAAGTGGTACTGGAAAAGACTCTTGAGAGTCCTTTGGACAACAAGGATATCAAACTAGTCAATCCTAAAGGAAATTAATCTTGAATATTCATTGGAAGGTTGATGCTGAAGCTGAAACTACAATACTTGGGCCACCTGATGCAAAATGCCAAGTCATTGAAGAAGACCCTGATGCTGGGAAAGATAGAAGGTAAAAGGAGAAGAGGCCAGCAGAAGATGAGATGGTTAGATAGCATCACCAACTCAATGGACATGAATTTGAGCAAACTCCAGGAGATAGTAAATGAGAAGGGAGCCTGGTGTGCATGGGTCATAAAGAGTTAAATACAACTTAGTGACTGAACAACAATAAAATACTACCTTAACTGGAAGAGAACTAGGAGAATATATAGTCAAAGTACTAGAGCTTATAGATAACTTTTCTTATATTCATGAGTGTATCTTATATATATAAGCATCATCTATTAGTTAAGGCAGAAAAAAAAAAAAAGTTTGAAAACCCACAGCTTAGCATACAAAGTCCTTCAAAATCTGAACCTTCTTCTCTTAGTTTTCTCCACTGTCCCTGCTAATACCCTAGCCACACCAAAAAATTTTTTTAACAGTTCCTAAGTTCCTAAGATGTTGTACGTTCTCCCATGACACTGTTGATCCCTGCTATCATCAATGCACTCACATCACAAACTCCTACTTACCCCTTGAGATTCCCTTTAAATGTCACTTCCTCCATGATGCTTTCTTAGCCTCTCATGAGGTGTCTCCCTTCTGCTAGGAAGGCAGGAATCTGTGAGCCACAGGACAAGAGAAACTGAAGAATTAGTAGTACATTCTCAGTTTCCATGCATTTGGCCTCACCAAGTTGAAAGCACAACTTAGTGGTGGGCCAGCTGATATGGGAAAGACTAGAAACTGAACCATCTTAGAAAGTGAAGGTGCAAGTCGTTCAGTCGTGTCCAATTCTTTGTGAACTCACGGACTATACAGTCCGTGGAATTCTCCCAGCCAAAATACTAGAGTGGGTAGCCATTCCCCTCTCCAGGGAATCTTCCCAACCCAGGGATCAAACCCAGGTCTCCCTCATTGCAGGCAGATTCTTTACGGGCTGAGCCACCAGGGAAGCCTGAACCATCTTAGAAGGTTGACTCAAACTGTAAACCTAGCCCACTTCATTGACCTGTTACTGGGGGATCACTAAAGGCTTTCAACCCATAATACATAATTTAAGAAGATGGCTCAGGTACACTTTGGGGGCTACCTGACAAGCTAATTTATGCTAATGAGTTATGCCCCTTCAATTGGTCATCTGCATCACAGACTCTTCCAAAATTAAAGTAGAGTGAATCAATGCAAGGCAAATGGGAGAAAAAATTCAAAGTCAGAGAGAGGGGTGGAAGCCTCAGTCATTTATAAATTGCATAAACAGGAAAACTCTCTATTGCATCTGTAGATAACAAGCCCTTTGTGTGCTTTATTCAATGGCTTAGAAGCTTTGGAGGCTGGTTCTTTCTAGTGGAAAAGTGAGTTTTGTAACTTCTATTGGTGTATGCTAAAGTGTATTCTGTCCTTTCTATTCTTCCTGAAACCATTTTCTTTTGAGGTTGAGAATTTCCTCAAGGATATCTAAGTATTCAGCAGAAGAGATGTGACCCTATGTGTTATTGTTGGTCGTTATGGCAACTATCAGCATAAACAAAACCACCCCCACAACCTCTATTCTCAATCCATTCTCAAAAAAGAAAAAGATACCTTAGGGGCATAGCCATACCTAATGTGAGATTAGATGTACTGGGGGCTGGGAGTACTAATAAAGATCTTTACTGTCTCTTTCAGATATGGCAAATGCAATTGACTCTTCTGAATAATCAGATGGATAGTCTTACCACCAGAATGCACAGAGGAATGGCCCCAAAATTGTACAGATGTACATGTATCTGTTTTAAAAAATAATTCTGTATTTTTTTAAAACAATAGAAAACTGTAAAGTGGAAAATAAATAAAGGAACACACAAAAATGGGAGTTCCTATAGCAAGTCTGGCATCCTGGTACACAATGATCTTTTCCTACTGTCTGGCTCACATCTCATGATTTTCCTCAGTTTTTCATAATCATTTTGCCATCTTGATCATGTAACAAAACTGTCTTAACATCAAAGAACATATACTATTTGGTGTTCTCTTTAAAAACACAGATGAAAAAGCAGTATATAAAAATGTTTAGCTATTTCCACAGAAGGTTTCCACTTCCTTCTAGGGTCCTATAAAAGTAAGATTCTCTACCTTAATAGCAATGGAATGTATGGAAAAGAGAGACAGCCAAAAGCACCAGAAATGAACTTTTAGGAATATCAATTATTTGCCCCTGTTGCAGGATCATAGAGAAAACTAAATGACTTCTACAAGAGCAATATTTCCCAGAACTCTATACTGGGAATTACCCTAAAGGAAGACGTCATTACTTAAGGAACCTATTTCCTGTAAGTTTAGTCAGTATAAAATATAATGTAAAGCCACACCTGTGTATTCTATCTGCTTACCTCTTGTTTTACACAGGATAATTAATGGGTAAAGTATGTTTGCCTTTTGAAATTCTGATGACTTTGTCTGATACTATATAGGTCTATAGATAACTAGCCATATGTTCTTATGTGAAAACATGAAGCATTACAATGAAATCAAGGCAGTGGGTGGCCACAGAACATAATAGTCAAGGATGTTTAAGAGCTGTGAGGACGGGACTTTGCCTTCCTCCTCAAACCGTCTTCTCCAAATCTCTCCATTTTCCTTCTAGCAGGTTCCTTTTATCAAAATACTTTTCTTCCAAAGAAAAAAGAGGCCTGATCTCAGTCACACACATCTTTCTGTAAAAGTTTATGCCTGGTTGGGTGACAGAAATACTGTTTTTGGCATTTTAATCCAATTGTCTAATGGGGTAGGGGCAGTTATCCTCACTAAAGAATTTCAGGCATAAGGGAGTAGCTGGGGAATTTGAGGGAGGAAAAAGGTACTTTCCAGTCACAGTCTAAAATTGCAACAATCCTGCTCATAGAAAATCCGCAGTGCCTATGCTGATAGGAAACCTGGCCCAGCTGGGGTTGAACTCTTTGAAACTTCAACTATACTGCTTTGTGTCTTAGTAAGTTTTCTGTTAGGTGTTCCAGTATCATTATACTTAATGAAATTTGACTACATAATTATTTTATGATTAATGTGTGTTTTTACTTTCCAAATGACATTTATTTGTCATTCATACAGAACAGCAGGAAACCATTCAAATGATAAAGTCCTAATTTTCCTCTGATCACAACACACTTCTTTCTCTTCTTTCAGCTCTGAAGTACGATCCTTTAAGCTTTATTTTTTTCCTATTTCTACCACCTTCAAAATAGTTGTTTTTTATTCTTCTGTCTTAGCATCTCTTCCTATTGATACTAGATTATCAAACTCCCTTTAGCCCTCTTGTTTTCCTGTAAACTCTAGTATAATTTTTTGACTACATTATTATGTGATAGTAGTATATTCTCCCTTAAAGAGCTATTTCTATTTTTTCTTATTCCTTTTTTTTCCTCTTTATTATAAGCCCGTTATGAAAAAGAGCTCTGTTTCATCTCTGTATTCTAAAAAACTTGCACCATGAATTCTTAAATCGTAGTTGCCCACTATATCTAGATTTGAATTAATTAAAGATTACAAGGCTTTTTAGGGCTTCCCTTGTGGCTTAGCTGGTAAAAAATCCACCTATAATGCGGGAGACCTGGGCTCAATCCCTGGGTTGGGAAGATCCCCTGGAGAAGGGAAAAGCCACCCACTTCAGTGTTCTGGCCTGGAGAATTCCATGGTGTGTATAGTCCTTGGGGTCGCAAAGAGTTGGACACAACTGAGTGACTTTCATGAGGCTTTTATGACTTATATCCCAAATATACTAAGAACTCTTAAAACTCATCAATAAGAAAACAAGTAACCCAATTCAAAAAATGGGCAAAAAAAAAAAATCTGAACAGACATTCTAATATAGAAGATATAGAGATGACAAATAACCATACAAAAAGATTGCTCCACATGATATATCCTTGTCATTGTCATTACTGTTGTTGTTCAGTCGCTAAGTCATGTCTGACTTTCTGTGACATCATGGACAGCAGCACACCAGGCTTCCCTGTCCTTCGCCATCTCCCAGAGTTTGCTCAAACTCATGTCCATTGAGTCAGTGATGCCATCCATTGCAAATTAAAACAACAATGAATACCACTATACACCTCTTAGAATGGCTAAAACTCAAAACACTGGCAAAGATATGGGACAGGAGGAACTCTCATTCATTGCTGGTGGGAATGCAAAATGATACAGCACTTTGGATTACAGGTTGCTAGTTCCTTACAAGGCTAAACATAGTCTTACCATATTATCCAGCCATCACACTCTGAGGTTTTCACCCAACTGATTGAAAACCTGCGTCTAAAAAAAGAACTTGAACAAGAATGTTTATAGCAGTTTTATCTATACTTGCCAGAAATGGAAACAAACAAGAAAGCTTTAATAGGCAAGCGCATAAATAAGCTGATGAATCCATTTGATAGAATACTATTCAGTGATAGAAAGAATGAGCCACACAAGGACATGGATGCATTTTACATCCATGTTGCCAAGTGAAAGAAGCCAATCTGAAACAATACTGTATTATTTCTATTTTCGTGGCATTCTGGAAGAGGAAAAATAAACAGAAAGTAAAAAGATCGGTGTTTGCCAGGGGCTTTCTGTGGGGAAGGTGCGTGGTTTCAATAGGTGAAATACAGGGGATGTTTTAGAGTGGTGAAACATGCTACTTCTTGCTGTAGCATGCTGACACATGTCCCAACACGGGTGAAACTTGAAGACACTATGCTAAGTGAAATAAGGCAGTCACAAAAGGACAAAAATGATATGATTCTACTTATACAAGGTATCTAGATTAATCGGGTTCATAGAGACAGAAAGGAAATGGCCTCTCCAGGGACTGGATGAAATGGTGAGTTGCTGTTTAATTGGTACAAAGCTTCAGTTTGGGACGATAAAAACATTCTGGAGATGGATAGCGGTGATAGCTTCACAATAGTGTGACTGGACTAATGCAACTGAACTTGACCCTTAAAAATGGTTACATTAGTAAATTTTATGTTATGTACACTGTGCACACACACAAAATTTTTCTAACTTTTTGTTCTAAAAAAATGAGTGAAAACTCTTTGCAGGTAAAATAAGACCTTCTTATTATAAGTATTTAAGAACTAATACTTCAAATATCATGTAGTTCTTGCCTTAAGTAGAATAGCAGGTAAAGCACCCAGCATACTGCCTGGTATAAGGTGGAGTTTAATAAATGATTAAGCTGCATGATTATGGCTATCTATCATATGGAGTTTTGAAGTATGTTGTTGCTGTGTGATCATATGGAGTTTAGTGGCTATATGGGGTGGGTCTATATAAAGCTCTAATCTCTTTTGGTGCCCGTTGGGTCCACCCATTTCTCAAACAGAGAACTATAAATGAGTGGAAAATAATTTTGTGGACTACTGACTGGGAGTCTGTCTCTTCGGTTTGACAATGCAAGGTCAAAGTGCCTCAGGAAGAATCCTAGCGGTTAGGTCACAGGTGATACCTAGCCTTCACCTAGAGACAGACCTAGCGTAGGAAGTAAGAAGTTCAAGCAAGGGTGTCTATGGAGTTAAATAAAACTTTGTGAACTAATGTGTTTCTGGAACATTATTTCCTATGTGTATTTTTTCTTTGTTCTATTTGATAACTTTTTAAAATGTGTCAGTGGATCTCAATTATATTAAGGAAAACACAAAGAAAGGGGTTTTCCATGTAGAGATCTAACATAAAAGGAAGTTCCATGAACTGAGAAAGCCAGCTTGACAGCACTGGTGGGAGTCAGCATGAGAAGGGCCCAGTAAGGGAAACTCAGGAGGACAGGGTCAGGCACTTAGAATCAGATAAACACTTCTTTACACTTTGATTCCTAACATCTGGCCAAAGAGGTTCTGTGCTTTGTTTTAAGAGAGGCAATCGGGCTTCCTAAGTGGCTCAGTGGTAAAAGAATCTGCCTACCAATGCAGGAGATGTGGGTTTCATCCCTGGGTTGGGAAGATCCCATACAGTAGAAAATGACACCTCAGTCCAGTATTCTTACCTGAAAAATTCAATGGGCAGAGGAGCCTGGCCAGCTACAGTCCATGGAGTTGCAAAGATTCAAGCACAGCTGTGCATGCTCACAATATTTCCTTGTTATTGTTCAGTCACTCAGTCATGTCCAGCTCTTTGCAACCCCATGGACTGCAGCACACCAGGATTCCCTGTCCTTCACCATCTCCCGGAGCTTGCTCAAACTCGTGTCCCTTGAGTTGGTGATGCCATCCAACCATCTCATCCTCTGACATCCCTTTCTCCTCCTGCCTTCAATCTTCACCTGCATCAAAGTCTTTTCCAATGAGTCAGCTCTTCCCGTCAAGTGGCCAAAGTATTGGACCTTCAGCTTTATCATCAGTCCTTCCAATGAATATTCAGGGTTGATTTCCTTTAGGAGTGACGGGTTTGATCTTCTTGCAGTCCAAGGGACTCTCAAGAGTCTTCTCTAGCACCACAGTTCGAAAGCATCAATTCTTTGGTTCTCAGCTTTTCTTATTGTCCAATTCTCACATCCGTATATGACTACTGGAAAAACCATAGTTGTGACTATACGTACCTTCCTGGACAAAGTAGTGTTGCTGCTTTTTAATACACTGCCTAGGTTTGTCATTGCTTTTCTTTCAATGTTTCCTTACATAATACCTAATCTTTGAAAGAGGAAAGTTTTCAAAATGCTTTGGCCTGATGTTTAAACTTTTTTTTAATGTATTTATTTATTTGGCTGCATTGGGTCTTAGTTGTGGCACACAGGATCTTTGCTGCATCTCGTGGGTCTTTCTTTGTGATGTGTGGACTCAACTGTGCCTGCTTCAGTAGTTGTGGTGTCCAGGCTTGCTTGTCTCGGAGCATGTGAGATCTTAGTTGACCGACCAAGGATCAAAGCTGCATGCCCTGCGTTGCAAGGCAGGTTCTTAACCACTGGACCACCAGGGAAGTCCTCTGATATTTAAATTTTTGTATTCACATATTTCAAAGAGAAGTAGAAACTCAAATGAAACAAATGCTATGCTGTGCCTCTTACAGGCTTTGCCAAGTCAAATTTGCTTGTAGTACAATTTCATTCCACACCATACACACACAACAAAAGCTTCTTGAGAATTATTATCTAAGGGAGTATGATGACTCATTATCTTGATTTCACAGAAGGAAGTCAAACTGAAAATTCAAGAATAAAAGAGAAATCTCAGTAAGAAATCTCTCAGTTTCTTCTCTTTTTGCAAAATTCTCTGGAATGGCTTCTGATATTCCAACTCCTCTGCTTTGATTTAGAAGTTTGCAATCCCAGAGTCAGAGAGGGACCAGCTTATTCAAAGCATTTAAAAGGCCATACTACTTCTAGAACACCAATTTCATTTATTTGTTCTGAATGTTTGACCATCTGAATGTATTTTGAGCTGATTATCTTAAGCTATAAGATAAATATACACAAAACAGAAGAGATAAACTGAAATGAGCATTTTTAAAGTGAGCAATCTATTCTGGAAATTCTGAAGTGAATATTTTTGGCTAGAAGCTCTCTTATAGGAATTACAAAGAGTAGATTTATTCTCAAAAAGTGGTAGATTGTTTGGTAGGCTTCTTGCTTTCCTTTTACAAGCATGTAAAAAGTCAACTTGTTGAAGTGTGAATATTTTCCAAAAGTTATAGAAAGAATTCAAAAGACTTGTGGATTTTTAAAAAATCAATGTAGAAGTGATTTCACCAAAAAGGCAGCCTAGGACACCCCAGCCTCCCTCCCACAAAATTAAAAATCCACCAGCTAGTCACAAATAAAAACATCTCTGGGGGAGCTCTGGAGTCCGTTTAAGAAACTGGCAAACCCAGTGGAACAAAAAAGGAGAAGCAAGACAGTTTTGTTTTGCCTGCTTTTCCCCATCTCTCAAGCTGGCTTAGGGCCAAGAGGGACCTCCCCAGTAAAAATTTCCCCTCACCAGGAAAGCACAGTGAGCAACCAGCTTCTCCAGCTTTTGGGGCTGGGCACAAAGGTCCCACTTCCGTCTTACTCCACCCAGACCGTTAATGCTGAGACATATAGAGACGGCTAGGAACAGGAAGAAAAGCAGAGGCTGCCAGTAGCAGCCCACAGAGGGAGCAATCATAGTTCACAGTGGCCTGCTTTGCAGACAAACCCAGCGTCATTTACCACTGGGAAAAAAACCAATGGCCAGACGAACTGCTGTAGACCTCCTGTAGATCTTAGCAGCATTTGTAGCACAGGTATTTGTGTTTGCTGGTGCCAGTCACCTAAGGCCCTTCCTTCTCTCTCCCTACTGCCCCTACTGGAGCCCAGAAATCACACTGGCAGCCAACCCAGTCCTCTGAATCTCTGAGAATGGAAGACACCAGCTTAGAACCCCATAACTGACCTTCTTCATGGTGCATGTACCCCAGCCTGGCCCCCACATCTGTGCTCTTGTACACCACTGGCCTGACACCTATCATCAGATTCCACTGCCACGTGCCTGCCTTGGGAGAAACTGTAGAGCCATGAGAGACCATGTCAACAGCTAGGGTCCCCGAGCTGTTTTGGGGCCTGGATCAAGCCCTATCTTCTGTCTCTGGTCAGCATCACTGTGCTCATCATCAGCCAGCAACTTCACCTGTGCACTTGCATGCCCTTAGCTTGACCTTCATCATTGGTCTTCAGGCCATAAACCCATGATGAAAGCCAGTAGCCATGGTACTGCTTACTGACAGCCAGGGTCCCTACCACTGCATGCGTGTTAGCAACCACTCCCTATCACTACAGAGGCATCTGTAGCACACCACTGGCTCCAGCCACTACTGCTGCCTACTCTGGTCCCTGTATGTGATTGAAGTTCAGTTGTTATCAGCATAAAATAGACTACTATTTATAAGAGGCTTTGTGTAATACTTTGATAAAATAAGAATTTACTGTATGTAAAAGAAGATTTTAAAATGGATTAAAAAAAGATAAACCGCTACAATATTGTAGAGTAATTATCCTTCAATTAAAATAAATTAATTTTTTAAAAAAGATAAAGAGAAGGAAATCAAAGTACATACCACTACGGAAATCACCAATCCAGAAAGGAACACAGCAAGAGAGAAATAAAGGAACAAGGAACCTATAAAACAATCAGAAAGCAATTAATATGATGAGATTAGTAAGTTTTGAGCTGTCAATAATTACTTTAAATGTAAACAAACTAAAATTCTTAAATCAAAGGACATAAGTGTGGCTAGATGGATCAAAACAAAGACAATTGCATGCTGCCTACAGGAAATTCACTTCAGTTTTTAGGGCACACCCAGACTTAAATTAAGGGGATAGAAAAAGATATATCACTCAAGTGGAGCCCTAAAGAGCAGGAATAGCCATACTTATATCAGACAAAATAAACTTTAAGCCTAAAATAGTAATAAGAGACAAAGAAGCTCATTGTATTGATATAATGACAAAGCACTCAGTTCATCAAGAAAGTATAACAATTGTAAATATATATATATATCCCAGCATCAGAACACCTAAATATATTAAGCAAATTCTAAGACATCTGAAGAGGGAAATAGACAACAGTATAGTAATATTGTGAACTTTAATACCACACTTTTAACAACGGATAAGTCATCCAGACAGAAAATCAACAGAGAAACATTGGACTTGGACTATACTTTAGGCCAATTGAGCCAAACAGATATAAATATAGAACATTTTATCCAATAGAACTTACATTCTTTTCAAAGTCATGCAGAACATCCACCAAGAGAGATCATATAGATAAGTCACAAGTCTTAGAAATTGTAAGGTTGAAATCATACCAAGTAAGTTTTCCAACCACGATGGTATAAAACTAGAAACCAATAACAGGAAGAAATCTGGGAAATATACAACTATGGGGAAGTTAAACAACACACTTTTGAGTAAACAATGGCTCAAAGAAGAAATAAAAGGAAAAATATAAATATATCTTGAATCAAATGAAAATGAAACACAACATATCAAAACAAAGGGGAAAAATCCTTTGGCGTTTGTCTTGACAATGATTATTTTTAATATGGTACCAAAAGCACAAGCTAAAAAGCAAAAATAAATAAGTGTGACTACATCTAATTTAAAAGTTCCTGCATAGCAAAAAAAAAAAAAAAGAAAAAAAGGAGCCTACAAAATAAGAGAAAATATTTGCAAATCACATATCTGATAAGAGGCTAATATCCAAAATATAGAATGAACTCAACCACAGCAACAAAACAACCATTTTTTTAAAAAATGGCAAAGGACCTGAATAGACATTTTTTCCAAAGAAGACATACAAATGGTCAACAGGTACCTGAAAAGGTTCTCAACACTATTAACCATCAGGGGAATGCAAATCAAAATGAGAATGAAATATCACCTTATACTGATTAATGGGGTTACCATAAAAAACACAAGAGAAAAGAAGTATTGGCAAGAATCTGGAGAAAAGAGAATCTTTAAAAAATTAAAAATAAAGCTACTATATTATCCAACAATTCTATTTCTGAGTATATATCCAAAGGAAATAAAAATAGGGTCTTTAAGAGGTACCTGCACTTCCATGTTCATTACAGGATTGTTCACAATAGCCAAAATATGGAAACAACCTAAAGTTGTTTCATTCATTCAGGATGAATGAATAAAGAAGATGTGGCACATATATAATTGAATATTATTTAGCCATGAGAAAGAAGGCAATTGGCATTTACAACAACATGGATAAAACTTGAGAGCATTATGGTAAGTGAAATAAATCAGGTAGAGAAATACAAACACTGTATAATATCATTTCTATGTGAAACCTTAAAAAGCCAAAGAAACAGAATAGAGTGGTAATTACCAAGACCTGGGATGGGGAAAATGGGAAGATGTTGATTAAAGGTACAAATTTCTAGTTATAAGGCAAATAATTTCTGGGGATCTGGTATACAGTATGGTGACTATAGTTAATAATACTGTATTATGCACTTGAGGGGGCTTTCCAGGTGGCTCAGTGGTAATGAATTTGCCTGCCAGTGCAGGAGATGCAGGTTCCACCCCTGGGTTAGGAAGATCCTCTGGAGAAGGAAATGGCAATTGAGAAGGAAATAGTATTCTTGCCTGGGAAATCCTAGACAAAGGAACCTGGCTGGCTACATTCCATGGGGTCACAAAAGAGTCGGAAATGAGTCATTTTTATACAAAAAAATGACTTTTTTGTATAATAAGAACATTATACACTTGAAAATTGCTGATAGTGTAGATCTTCAATATTCTCATCACAAGAAATGGTCATTATGCTGCAGGATGGCTGTGTTAGCTGAAGCTATGGTGGTGATCATTTTGTAATATATAAGTATATCAAGTAAACACATTTTACACCTTAAGTGCTTTATATCAATTATATCTCAATAAAGCTGGAAAAAAATAAAAGTCAACGTACTAGAGTTCCATGAGTTATGGACAGAAGATCAAATGATTTGGGTTCAAGTCTCTGCTCCGCCACTAACGTGTAATCTTGGGTAAGTCATATTACTAAGACCTTTGATCTTAGCTCTTAGCTTTTATGCCTGGAATAAAAAGAATAAGTTCACTCAAGATCACCATGATATAAACTGAGACAGAATTTAAACTCAGAAAGTCTAATTCCTAGGAATGAGTTCTTAACCTTTAGACCAACTGATTTTCTACAGATGCTAAAGTAACTCCATAAATTACCTTTTTTCCAATAAATGGTGCTGGAACAACTGAATGTCCACATGGAATAAAATGAATATTGGTTTTTGCTTCACACCAAATGCAAAAATTAACATAAAATGTCATATACCTAAACATAAAAGCTAAAATTATCCAATTTCTAGAAGAAAACACAAAATAAAATTTTCAGACCTTGGATTAGGCAAAGATTTTTAGGCAAGATTATAAAAGTACTAATATGAACTTTTGAAAAAATTGTTCAGTTTGACCCTATTGAAATTCGAATCTGCTGCTTTTCAAACACTTCTAAGAAAATGAAAATTTAAGACATAAACAGGGAGAAAGCATTTGTGTTGAATATATCTGATAAGATTCATAATTGAAATCTTTAAAAACTCATACAGATCAACAATAAGATCATTTAATAACAAAAAGGGACAATTTTTGAACAAGTACTTCATAGAAGAAAGTATATAATTGGTCAATAAGCACGTGAAAAATGCACTCAAGATCATTAGTGGCTAGATGGGTTGATAGCTTTATCAAAGCTCATCAAAAACTACACTTTATAAGGGTGCTTTTTACTGTGTGTAAGATAATTTGGATTCATCTGCTTTTTCATATCCTTATTCAAATGGAACATCAGTATGACAAGTTCCAGGATTTGTCAAAAATGGGAAATAGTGTCATCTTCGTTTCAAAATGACAGGTCTTAAGTATGGGGAAGAAGCCAACACCCTTTTGGAACCATGAGTATTCCTCAGACTCCATCTGTTGCTCTGATTGGAATTTCAACAGATTTACAGACAGACTCCTACAGGAGATGCTGCAGCACCCTCAGTTGCTTCATTCACTAGGTCATCCATAAATTGTGGGGCAGTTTCTACCACTTTGCTTCATCATCTGAGGCTCAGATGACTCCAAGTCTATCTGAAATTTTCATTTCAGCGAGGGAGGCTCAACAAATGGTATGAAAATTTCAAAAATGACTAATACAGAGCTCTCTCTTTTAAAAACCATAATTTGAGTTAAATAATTTTTAAAAGTTCTTAAACTTGTCATGTTTTAAAGATAAATAACATGGTTTATAAGCAAGAAGCTAAAAAAGAAAATAAAGACAAATTTTAAAGTACTTACTGACTGTACATTATTATTTTTTGAGTTTTTATAGCAACTTTATTCTTTTTTTATAAATTTGCTTTTAATTGGAGAATAATTGCTTTACAGCATTACATGAGTTTCTGCCATACGTCAACATGAATCAGCTATAGGTATACATATGTCCCCTCCCTCTTGGACCTCCCTCCTACCCCATCCCACCCCTCTAGGTTATGACAAAGCACAGATTAAATAATGATGCATTATTAAAATAAAATTTTATAAATTTAAAATATAGAAAAAATAAAATATCATCATTTATGATGTTTACCCTTTAAAGTTAAATACTATTCAGAAGCAAAAGTTTTATTTGTTTTGGCTCAACACCATTTTTGGTGGTTAGTCACTAGGTCATGTCTGACTCTTTTGTGAACCCATGAACTGTATCCTGCCAGACTCCTCCATGGGATTTCCCAGACAAGAGTTCTGGAGTGGGTTGCCATTTCCTTCTCCAAGGCATCTTCCTGGCACAGGCATTGAACCTGCATCTCTTGCTTGGCAGGTGGATTTTTTACCACTGAGCTACCTGTGAATCTGATATTCAAAAAGCAAAAGTAGTGTGCTTTTAATGTTTCTCTAGTGATTTAAAACAAATTGCTAAGCACACTCATGTTTCTAATTTTTTATTTTTCAATGATTTACTAGAGTAGTTAACAAAATCAACTACATTCAATTTCTAAAGGCTTTGTCAAAAAAATATGAAATGAAAAATAATTTTCAAGAGCATTTCTTCAATCACAAGTACTTCAAATAATACAGGTTAGATATTATCTTTATGTCTGCAAAATCATACTTCTCATGTTTGTTTAACGTAACTATCATGATAAATATGGAGGAAACTTGATTCAATCTCATTAAAAGTACGAGACATTGTACTGATCATAGGATTTTACAGATGGAAAAAGAGCCTTGGTTTTCCTTCCCAAGTGCACACTTAGACACACTTATACCTCTAAGAAAATTTCCATTTTATAAAATATAAATTTATTGTATAAGCCAAAAAACTTATGTTAGCATGCTCTGTACCATCAGAAATAGCAACCTGGCTGACTTCCGTTGTCTTATAAACAATGAGATAGCCACTCAGAGTAAAAGTGTAAAAGCAATTTTGAAGAACTTGGGAACAAGTAAAAGCAGTATGTGAAAATAATTATTAATCGCAGGAGAGCATCACGCACACTCTCAGAATGTTTCCACTCTGGTCCAAGCAATGGGTGGGACAGGGCTAGTTTCAAGGCCGACATTGGGGATGACATGAAGGATCACAGACTTGGTGACCTGTATGGCATTTCACCAGAAGCTGTGTTAGCATAAAACGTTTTGGCTTTTCTCTTCAGCTCTGCCAGAGAAAATAATTTCCTCTGAGAATCTCTAGCTTAGAATCTAGGTTAATGGAAGGTTTTTTTCTAAACCAGCCAAATTTTCTTTTTCAGAATGAAACCACAGAAGCAAATATGGTTTGAGGTTAACTAAATCCCATAACGAGGAAGAAGGAAGTTTGTCAAATAAAAGCTCAAAGGGATTTTTGATGAAAGAATTACTTAAATTCCCTTCTTCTTCCCCACTAAGAGAAAGAAATTCCACAAGCATATTAAGCCTTCACACATTCAATTATAAAACCTTTAAAAATGAAAGTTAAAAAAAAAAAACATTTAACAATTAACTATCTAACCAATTCTGAAATTAAGCAATATTAACATATTATATTAGCTTTAGACCTTTTTTAATGTAAAAAATGATATAGGTACTAAAACCCCACTGGGTAATCCTTTTTTTCCTTTCACTAACAAACTCCTATAATAGTGTCATTCTCATTAATGCTCTGAACTAATGAAATAAAATTCCTATGTTAAGGCAAGACAAAAAAAACTTAACATCAATTTTTTTCTCTGCCCATTTCAGAATCCTACCTCCTCTCTAGTGTGCATTATTCGTCTGGCTTATACATTAACCAGACCTCCCCAATGGCAAAAATACCTGCTCAGCCACAAATTTCCATTTTTCTTCTTCTGGCACCAGCCATGTAACTCCTTTAGAAGATGACATTTCTTTCTCAGTTCTACAAAGGGTCACAATGACCCACCACTCGCCTTCTATGCTCAGACCTCTTTGGTGAACTTTGGTGAACAATGCCAATGTATCATTTCCTTTAAAGATAGTGGTTGGTGCTGAACAGACTGGTCAGACGGGAAGTTCTTAGAGTAAATATTTACGGCCTTATTATTACTAGCTATACTGTTACTATTCTGCCTATTTTATAAGATTATTGCTTCTTGCATTATCAAAATTTGTGACTAAGCCTCATATAAAATTAATGTTGATTTGTTGTTATTTAGATGCTAAGTTATGTGTGACTCTTGTGACCCCATGGACTGTAGCCCACCAGGCTCCTCCTTCTTGTCCATGGGATTTCCCAGGCAAGAATTCTGGAGTGGGTTTCCATTTCATTCTCCATAATGTTGATTGCTGCTACCACTACTGCTAAGTCACTTCAGTCGTGTCCGACTCTGTGCGACCCTATAGACAGCAGCCCACCAGGCTCCCCCGTCCCTGGGATTCTCCAGGCAAGAACACTGGAGTGGGTTGCCATTTCCTTCTCCAATGCATGAAAGTGAAAAGTGAAAGGGAAGTCGATCAGTCGTGTCTGACTCTTAGCGACCCCATGGGCTGCAGCCCACGAGGCTCCTTTGCGCCATGGGATTTTCCAGGCAAGAGTACTGGAGTGGGATGCCATTGCCTTCTCTGATAATGTTAATTAGGTGACTTGAAATGATTGATCAAATATATAGTCCTGTAAGGGTCTTTTCTGGTAGCTCATCTGGCAAAGAATCCGCCTGCAATGCAGGAGACCCCAGTTTGATTCCTGGGTTGGGAAGTTCTCCTGGAGAAGGGATAGGCTACTCACTCAGTATTCTTAGGCTTCCCTGGTGATTCAGATGGTAAAGAATCCACCTGCAATGCAGGAGGCTGGGGTTGGGAAGATCCCCTGAAGGAGGGCATGGCAACCAACTCTAGTATTCTTGCTTGGAGAATCCCCATGGACAGAGGAACCTGGTGGGCTACAGTTCATGGGGTCACAAAGAGTAAGACACAACTGAGCAACTAAACACAGCACAACACAGCACTGAGATCGATGATAGTAATAGTGAAACTCTAGATATGGGAAGAACAACAAAGTGGGACTGTTTCCTGAACCATAACAGACTAGGAAGACAGGCAGTCCAGAGAATTTTGGCTATAGTTAACAAGGCTTAGTGCAATAATAGCACACTGAGTCTCTATTAACGAAATCTTTGCCTGACCTGGGAATGAGCATTCCAGCACTGTGGGACAAATCGGGCACAAAATGCCTCCCAAACCTCAGTTGAAATTAAAACCAGAAAAGAAGGGTTGTAAAGTAAATAATATTGCCACCATCCAATTCTCTAAGAATCAAGTCACTAACCACTGTGGTCACTGACCTACAGTAATCCTGAAAGCAATTCATGGTGAAGATCAATATGAGGCACTTTGTGTTCTAGGAAAACTGGCAGAACAGGCCTTCAGACAGATATTTTTAGAAACAAGTATCCTGCATCTTTCCATACTAAAAACACTAAAACTATTAGCTAAGATGTTCCTTGCAAATGGCAGTAACTTTCTACCAATATATGAGCTTGATTGCATATACACCTTCATCAAAATCACATAAATAATAACATCCTTCTTATCTTTTCAGAACAGTTATCAGAGTTTCCTTAAAGATTGTCTCTGGATTAAAATCCTAAGGTTGGCTTAATAAAATTTTCCATTTCTATTTTAGATTGGCTATTGATTAAATTTTCATCAACAGAACCTTTCCTGCAACGCATATTTCTAAATAATAGATGCAATACCATTATTTGGGGCCTTAACATTTACATGAAAGGCATTGTACTGAACATATCAGTTTTTTAATTCAAAAGTCTCTTTTAATCCAAATTAATCCAAGTATTTAATAGATGGAGTAGTTACTCTGTATCATGGCACTGTTTATTAAGTTAACTATTGAGGGACAGTAGTTGTCTCCATGTTTTACTATTATGAGCAGTGTTTTATGAGCATTCTCATACATCATTTCTTATGTACATGGTTGAGAATTTCCTTAAGGCAGAAAGAAATGATAATACATATCTTCAGTTTCAATCCAATAGTGCCAAAGTGATTTCCAACATGATTCTGTGCATTTCCACTCCCTTCAGTGAGGAGTTGTCGTGTCTGACTCTTTGCAACCCCATGAACCATAGCCTGCCAGGCTCCTCTGTCCTTGGAATTCTCCAGGCAAGAATACTGGAGTGGGTAGCCGTTCTCTTCTCCAGAGGACCTTCCCAATCCAGGGATCAAACTCTGGTCTCCCACATTGCAGGCGGACTCTTTTACCATCTTAGCCACCAGCGAAGTCCACACTCCCTTCAGCCATGTCCAAGTTCTCATTTTCCCACATCCTCACCAAAAGTCAGTGTTACCAGATTTACCAATTTTGGACCACCTGATAGATATGAAATACTATCTTATTGCAGCTTAAATTTGTTTTTCTTTGATAACTAATGAAACTAAGTATGTGTTAAGTTTCTGTGAATTACCTATTCACATTCTTTTTTATTTTTCTATTGAATTGCTTGTCTTTGTCTTATTGATATACAGCATTTGTTCTATATTTCAGATAGTAATTGCAGAAGAATGAAACTTTTTTGAGACCATTTGCAAGCACCAGTTTCATTTTAACTTCAAGTGAATCTTAGTAGAAAAATTTTACAATTTGTTTCACTTCTCAAGACTTACTTACCTATTCTAATACACCTTGAAATATAGATGGCAGAAATGCTAAGTTAGACCCTTTCCTAGGAGAGGCAGATCTCTGACAGGTGACTTTGACTCTAGGATTCTGCAAAGACCTTACCAAACTTCCTTTGCCCAACACTACAGTCTAAAATGTTGCTAATTTTGTGTCTTTCTGGTGAATAAAATGAATAGAATAATAGTTAACTTCCATTCTTCCTCCGGTTCTTTGCAGGCATTGATGAATAAGATGACTATTTCCTAAAGCAGTGCTTTAAGTGACAGATCAGTGATACAAATTTTAGCAACTTACAGTAACCTGAATGCATTCTTTGGAAATGATCTGCTAAGGTAATTCCTTGCACTTATTGTCATAGCTACCACACCCAAGGTGGCAGAAGTGCTATATTCTTCTACTCTTTTGCCCTGAGGTTTGCCAAGATAAGAGCCTCTTCCAGGTGGTTTCCAGTTCTATTGGCTTTGCAAAGATGAGTGGCTTCTCTCTCCTCTTCTTTCTACCCTTTCTAATTGTTTTTGCTATCCCGGAGTATAGAAAATGGCAACCCACTCCAGTATTCTTACCCGGAGAATCCTGTGGACAGAGAAGCCTGGTTGGCTATAGTCCAGGGGGTTGCAATCATCTCAGCCTCTGTTGTCCCCTTCTCCTCCTGCCTTCAGTCTTTCCCAGCATCAGGGTCTTTTCAAATGAGTCAGTTATTCATATCAGGTGGCCAGAGTATTGGAGTTTCAGCTTCAACATCAATCCTTCCAAAGAATATTCAGGACTGATTTTCTTTAGGATGGACTGGTTGAATCTCCTTGCAGTCCAAAGACTCTCAAGAGTCTTCTCCAACATCACAGTTCAAAACCATCAATTCTTTGGTGCTCAGCTTTCTTTATAGTCCAACTCTCACATCCATACATGACTACTAGAAAAACCATAGCCTTGACCAGAAAGACCTTTGTTGGCAAAGTAAAGTCCCTGCTTTTTAATATGCTGTCTAGGTTGGTCATAACTTTCCTTCCAAGGAGTAAGTGTCTTAATTTCATGGCTGCAGTCACCATCTGCAGTGGATTTTGGAGCCCCAAAAAATAAAGTCTGCCACTGTTTCCACTGTTTCCCCATCTATTTGCCATGAAGTGATGGGACCAGATGTCATGATCTTAGTTTTCTGAATGTTGAGTTTTAAGCCAACATTTTAAGTTTTTCACTCTCTTCTTTCACTTTCATCAAGAGGCTCTTTAGTTCTTCTCTGCTTTCTGCCATAAGGGTAATGTTATCTGCCTATCTGAGGTTATTGATATTTCTTCCTGCAATCTTGATTTCAGCTTGTGCTTCATCCAGCCCAGCATTTTTCATGATGTACTCCGTATATAAGTTAAATAAGCAGGGTGACAATATACAGCCTTGACATACTCTTTTCCTGATTTGGAACCAGTCTGTTGTTCCATGTTCAGTTCTCACTGCTACTTTCTGACCTGCATACAGATTTCTCAAGAGGCAGGTAAGGTGGTCTGGTATTCCCACCTCTTTGAGAATTTTCTATAGTTTTTTGTGATCCACACAGTCAAAGGCTTTGGCATAGTAAATAAAGCAGAAATCGATGTTTTTCTGGAACTCTCTTGCTTTTTTGATAATCCAGCAAATGTTGGCAATTTGATCTCTGGTTCCTCTGCCTATTCTAAAACCAGCTTGAACATCTGGAAGTTCACGGTTCACATACTATTGAAGTCTGGCTTAGAGAATTTTGAGCATTACTTTATTAGCATGTGAGGTGAGAGCGATTGCGCAGTAGTTTGAGCATTCTTTGACACTGCCTTTCTTTAGGATTAGAATGAAAACTGACTTTTTCCAGTCTTGTGGCCACTGATGAGTTTTCCAAATTTGCTGGCATATTGAGTGCAGCACTTTCACAGCATCATCTTTTAGGGTTTGAAATAGCTCCACTGGAATTACATCACCTCCACTAGCTTTGTTCCTAGTGATGCTTCCTAAGGCCAACTTGACTTCACATTCCAGGATGTCTGGCTCTACATGAGTGATCATACCATCATGATTATCTGGGTCATGAAGACCTTTTTTGTATAGTTCTTCTGTGTATTCTTGCCACCTCTTCTTAATATCTTCTGCTTCTGATAGGTCCATACCATTTCTGTCCTTTACTGAGGACGTTTGACTGTATTTATGGCAAATAACAGTAGCTGTAGCTACTTTCTACCCAATACTTCCTAAGAAAAGAATTGCATCTTACTCACTCGGAGAAGGCAATGACACCCCACTCCAGTTCTCTTGCCTGGAAAATCCCATGGACGGAGGAGCCTGGTGGGCTGCAGTCCATGGGGTCGCTAAGAGTCGGACACGACTGAGCGACTTCACTTTCACTTTCACTTTCATGCATTGGAGAAGTAAATGGCAACCTACTCCAGTGTTCTTGCCTGGAGAATCCCAGGGATGGGGGATCCTGGTGAGCTGCCATCTATGGGGTCTCACAGAGTCAGACACAACTGAAGTGACTTAGCAGCAGCAGCAGCACTCATAAATAAGATTACCTGAAGTTTCCAGCACAGAGATTAATAATAGATGTTTGATAATGAATTCTTGTGAAAATGATTTGAGTGAGTTTAATAAGATCTTGTGATGTAATGAAGAGACAGGATTGACTTAGGGACCAAAAGACCTAAATTCAAATCTTGGTTTGAGGTAAACTTCAGCAAGTTTCTTAGACTTTCTAAATTTTAGTCTTATCAATTGAAAAATGGTATTTTATTACCTTTTCAAAGTGTTGTATTAGAATGAGATCATAAATTTACCAATTAGATAACAGGTCTTTGAATGTAACACATGTGCTTAATTTACATTTTATTGTGAGGACTGCAAAGATTGTAAGCCTGTTACACTAAAATTCCATAGGGTAAGGACTATCTTTCTTATATTTTGAACAATCATTTTGCTTAATGCTGTATGGACCCAGGGCCCCTGTGAAAAGAGGTTCCATGGAAACTTAATGTGAAGTTTTCATTATAGTTTTCAGTATATCTATATACAACTTTTAGTGGCCATACTCTTATCTCTGAGTAGTGAAGTAACTAATAAATACACATGGTTCTTTTTCAATATAAAATGAAACACAATTACTATCTTTAGAAGAATAAATAGTTATTTATACTGAAAGTAAGGAAGTATTTTATTAAAAACAATTTTATCACTAACTTTTGCAATAATACAGTGCTTGCAAAAAATATCTGGCATTATTTGCTCACTATTTTCATAGAAATTCAGAATTCAGAAATAACTTTACTGTTGCCATTAGCAGTACATCCTCTCAGTAGCTACGACCTCTTTAAGCTTCAAGAGGAAAAGCTCAGCACTGCAGAATCCTGGGAAGTTTTAAGGGCCTCATGATGACTATTGCAACGTAGACTTAAGAATAGGTTCATTCTAAGCCCAACTCAAAACTGTAAATGCTTTTCAAATCTTTATATAGGTTAATACCCATTTTTCTGTGGCTTTTTTTTAATACTCTATTCACAACTGAGCTTCCCTTGTGGCTCAGCTGGTAAAGAATCTGCCTGCAAGGTGGAAGACCTGGGTTTGATCCCTGGGTTGGGAAGATCCCCTGGAGAAGGGAAAGATCACCCACTCCAGTATTCTGGCCTGGAGAAATCCATGCACTGTATAGTCCTTGGGGTTGCAAAGGGTTGGACACGACTGAGCAACTTTCTCCTTGTGTTTGTGGCTCCTGCCAACTTATGTTTATTTATTTCTTCGCAGCCAGTGATTCTTGGGAGGGGAATTTCAGGAGAGACTGAGCCACTCAGAGAGCTCATTTAGTAATTCAACATTTTTCTTATGAGTGCTTGGACTTTGTATCATATAACAACTACTCATGAGTAAGAAAACAATCCCCACATGGATCCAGGTATTCTTTGCATTTTGACTCTCGAGATTTTGCTTCTTCATAAAAGTGTATTTCCCTTAAAGTCTAGAACATCAGATAATTCAAATCCTTCAAATCAAATTGGGGACAGATCTAATATCACAAAAGTTATAACACATATGATACCAAAGGCACAAACAACAAAATAAAAAAAGAGGTAATTGGACTTCATCAAAATTAAACACTTGAGCATCTAAGAACACTATTAACAGAGTGAAAAAGAAGCCCATGGAATTGAGAGAAAATATTTGCAAATCATATATCTGATAAGGATTTAATATCTAGGTTTTATACAGAACTCCTACCTCTCAACAACAATTAAAAAAAAAAACTCAATTTAAAAATAAGCAAAGGACTTAGACATTTCTCAAAGAAGATATATAGATGGCCAATAATCACAGGTAAAGATACTCAATATCATTGTTAGGGAAATTGAAATCAAAATCAACCTGAGATATCCTTTCAAACTGATGAAGCTGGCTACAGAAAGAAGAGGGGAAAGAAAGAAAAAAAGGAAGGAAGGAAGGGAAGGTAAAGGAAAGAAAAGGAGAGAGAGAGAGGAGAAAGGAAAAGAGGGGGAAAGGGATAAAATAAGAAAGGAAAGGAGGGGTGAAGGAAAAGAAATTATGGATTGGTGAGAATTTGGAGAAATTGAAATCCTATGCATTGCTGGTGGGAAGGTAAAATGGTGCCACTATGGGGAAAAGCTGTTGGGTGTTTCCTCAAAAGACAGAATTATCCTTTGATCCATAAATTCCACTTTTAGGTATATTCCCCAAAAAATTGAAGGCAGGAACTCGAACAGGTATTTGTACACCAACACTCATATTATTATTCACAATTCACATTCATAGCATTATTCACAATAGCCAAAAGGAGGATGTGACCCAATGTCCATCTATAGATAAATGTTTGAACAAAATGTATGTACATACAATGGAATATTATTCAGTCTTAAAAAGATAAGAAATTTTGACACATGGTACAACAGAGATGAACCTGTGGATATAGTGCTAAGTTACATAAGCCAGTCACAAAGGGCAGATATTGTATGATTCCACTGATGGTAAGCACCTAAAGTAGTCCAATTCATAGCAGTGGAAAAGTTGAATGATGGCTACCAGAGGCTGGAGGAGAAGGGCAAACGGAGAGTTACTGTCTAATGGGTACAGAGTTTCAATCTGGGAAGATGAAATTATCCTAGTGATTATAGTGGTGATGGTTTCACAATAACATGAACACACTTAATGCCACTGAACTGTAAACCTGAAAATCATTAAGATGGTATACTGTGTTATATTTTATCATAATAAAAGGTAAGTTTTAACACAATTGGTAACACAGGTGACCCTTGATGGATAAATGACAGATAAATAACAGAGTAGATAGATAGATATGGGACTTTTAGAATTATTTAGAAATGTCCTAACTCGAATAAAAAGGGTAGTAAACACATATAGGGCAGCTCTGAATTTGAATTTCTGTTCTGTAAATTGTGGAATACAATACAGCTTATCCAAACTCCATTAACTATTCCTCACCTATGTCTACTCAACATAGAATCAGACTATCTCAGACTGTCTCTGTCTTGGGCTGTCATGTTCTTTGTTTTTAGGGTCCAATTAAAAACAAATTGAAAGTTATGTTATAATTAAGCTGGAGGATGTTCTGAACAGTCAGAGGTAGACACGATACAAGGGGAAAGTTAGGGAGGTACCTAGAAATTCAATCTCAGTTAATACATCTAAAGAACAAGTGGGGGAATGTACTTAAGAGGAAAAGGAAATGACCAGAAGCTGAGGTTGCCAACAGAATGCAAGGCAACAGAATATGTGGTTCAAGAAAAGTGGTTTGTTGGTTTGTTGCTTATATTTTTATTCATCCTTCCAGTATTAACTTAAAAGCTTGGAGAAATTGAAGCTCAGGCTTATGGCACTCTTAGAGCCACTTATAGGTAGCTGGGGAAAATACAGCAGAAAGGAGGCAGTCACTAACACTTTATTCTCTTAATTTCTTCAGTCCTTGCCTCTGGGCTTCCCAAGAGGTGCAGTAGTGAAGAATCTGCTTGCCAGTGGAGCAGACTCAAGAGACATGAGTTCGATCCCTGGGTCAGGAAGATCCCCTGGAGAAGGAAATGTCAACCCACTCCAGTATTCTTGCCTGGAAAATCCCATGGACAGGGCAGAGGAACCTGGAGGGCTCCAGTCCATGGAGTCACAAGGAGTCAGACATAACTGAGCAACTGAGCACAAGCTTTGCTTCTATTTTGTTACATTTCTTTTTATTAATAATTGGGCATAGGGTAGAAGTGAAGAATAATTTGACTTTTAAATCATGTTTATTGAAAAGCATTTTATTTGTATTTTTCAACTTTCTTCACCATTCCAGATACAAAGAAACAAAAACACTGTTAACTGATCCAGCATTAATTATTCAATCTGAATCTAAGGCAAGTAGGCTTGAATGGAACCTTGGAATTAATTAAAGAAGGAAAGCCTGCAATGGAATTGATTAAAGAAGAAATACCTGTAGTGCCAGATTTAACTATCAGATAAAAACATTCCTTTGAGCAATTAGTTTTTATCAGTCAATTCTGCAGTCCAAACTGCCAGCCAAAAATGTTTCACTTGGCAAGTTCTGTGTTTAAAGATGATTTTAATTATTATGACTCCAGGCAGACCATGTGTTTTTCAGTTCACCACAATTCCTATAACCTCTTACTGATGGTACTGGGCTATTACACACATTTTCTAATGTATTTCAGATATGGCAGGTTCTCAAAACATAGCTTTCTTCAGTAACAGACTTCAAGGAAGAGAAGACGCAACCATATAGATCTGGTTAATGGTCAGGTTAGCTCCATCATTGCGTAAGGGACATGATTCCCACACACCAGCTTCAAAGCCCAAGTTCCAGGTTCATTTTTTATTAGTAGAGAACTACAATTTACTACATGCTGTAGGTTTTTTATTTCTTTACTTTTGGTTCCCTTCTCCCCACTTACTTTGTTTAAGCATTTTTAAAGAAGAGTTTTAGATTTACAGAAAAATTGAAAAGATATTACAGAGTTTTTCATTTCCCATATATCCCATACTGTTTCCACTATTATTAACACCTTTATGTTAGTAGGATACATTTGTTACAATTAATGAGCCAATATGGATACATTATTGTTATGAACTGAATGGACTCCCCAAAATTCATATGCTGAAATCTTAATCCCCCAGTGAAACATTATTAAGAGGTGGTGCCTTAGGGAGAAAAATAGGTGTCAGAGTAGAAGCCTCTAGAATGGGGGTTAAGATTACCCTCATGAAAAGAGCTTGCTCAGGCTCTTTGCTTCCTGCCATGTGAGAATACAAACAAAAGTAGTCAGACTGCAAAGAGAAGGAAGGTCCTCACTAGAACCCCATCATGCTGCCCAGATTTCTAGCCCCTAGAACGGTCAGAAATAAATGTTTGTTTTTTATAAACTACCAAATCCATGGTACTCTCTTATAGCAGCCTGAACTAAGACAATTAATATTAACCAAAGTCTATACTTTACTCATGCTTTCATAGATTTATTTTACCGAATGTCCTTTTATGTTCTAGGATCAATCCAGGAAACATTACATTTAGCTGTCATGTCTTCCTAGGCTCCCCTTAGATGTAACAGTTTCTCAGAATTTCCTTTATGATGACCTTGATAGCTTTGAGGAGCACTAATCAAGTATTCTGTGGAATGCTTCTCTGTCAGAATTGTCTGTTTTTCTCATAATTAGATAGAGTTCAGGGGGTTTTCGGAGGAAGACCACAGAAGTAAAGTGCCATTTTCCCTACACCACTGCATTTTATCAATATGCTTTATCACTGTTGCTGTTGACTTTGGTTGACGTGGTACTTTTAGATTACTCTACTCTAAACTTATTCTTTTTCCCCGCCTTTCATGTTGCATTTTTGAAACCAAGTCACTATGTGCTGATAACGCTTCAGAAAATCATAGTTATTTATCACCTCCTTGGGGAAGAAATGTCTATATAAATTCTTTGGAATTCGTCACGAGAGGTTTGTCTCCTCCATTTTTTATTTACTCAACCATTTATAACAGTATGGACTCATGAATAGTTGCTTTATGCTTGGGGTTATAATATACCACTTAATTTTGTTCTCAGTTTGCTCTGGTTTGATCATTGTTCCAGCTGTCAGTTGGCTCCTGTTACCTTTTGACATAGCTTTATCAGATATTTTTTTTTTTGGAGAAAGGCATTGCCTTATTCTCTGATGCTAGAAGATGCTCAAGGCTCATCTTGTATACTTCCTTTCCAGGCCTATGAGCAAGGACCTTTGGTCCATTGTATTGGGAAATGGTTTTAGTAACCAAGATCTCAGTGTTCAGTTGCTGTTACTAGAGCATCAGTGCTTCTAGATTCTTTCAGCCAATAAAGGAAGGAAACGTGTTTACTAACCCATCTGTGTACACATAACTGTAAGTTCTTCTATATGTAGCCACCTGTATCTATAATATATTAAGTTAAACATGAATTCATACTGATTTCTCCAACTTTAATTCATTACTACACGGATGATGTTATTCTCTTCCTTTTAGCTTATCTGAAAATTTCCACTGTAACAGTGAGGAACCTGGCTCCCATTATCAGTCATCCATTAACTTAACTATTCAAGTAAATTGTTCAGGTACCAATGTAACAGTATCAGAACTGTCAATCCATACCCTCTCTGACCATGGATATTTTCAGATGTCAAAATTTCAAAAGCTAAATCTGGAGAAACTGATGTATTATATCATGCATAAAGGATTAGTCCCTCAGTTGTGTTCAGTTCTTTGCAACCCCACGTACTGTAGCCTGACAGGCTCCTCTGTCCATGCGATTCTTCAGGCAAGAATATTAGAGTGGGTTGCCATGCCCTCCTCCAGGGGATCTTCCCAACTCGGGGATCATACCTGTGTCTCCCATATTGCAGGCATATTCCTTACCATCTGAGCCACCAGAGAAGCCCATATTATAAAAATGGGCTTATAAAGCAAGTATAAAAATGGTATAGTATAATAAATATTCAGGATTGATTCCTTTAGGATTGACTGGTTCGATCTCCTTGCAGTCCAAGGGACTGTCAAGAGCCTTTCTAATACCACAGTTCAAAAGCACCAATTCTTGGGCACCCACCTTTCTTCATGGTCCAACTCTCACATCCATACATGACTACTGGAAATACCATAACTTTAACTGTACGGACTTTGTTGGCAAAGTAATGTCTCTGCTTTTTAATATGCTGTCTAGGTTTGTCATAGCTTTTGAGACAAAACAAAAAAGAATTGTATTCAGCTGGGAAAATGAAAAAAATTCCTTCAGAAATAAAATATAGTGCTAAACAAGGAACAAGGAGAAGTCTTTTCATATTAGCACAGGGGCCTCACTCAAGCTTTACAGGAGGATTTTGTAACCATGAGATTTTTTTAAAAAATCGAAGTATATAATTTGATGGAAGGAAAGCTATGACAAACCTAGACAGAGTATTAAAAAGCAGGGACATCATTGTTGACAAAGGTCCATCTAGTCAAAGCTACGGTTTCTCCAGTATCTATTTATGGTCGATTCTAAAGGAAATCAATCCTGAATATTCATTGGAAGGACTGATGTTGAAGTTTGGATACTTTGGCCACCTGATGCAAAGAGCTGATTCATCCATTGGAAAAGACCCTGATGTTGGGAAAGATTGAAGGCAGGAGAAGAAGGGAATGACAGAGAAGAGGTTGTTGGATGGCATCACCGACTCAGTGGACATGGGTCTGAGCAAGCTCCAGGAGATGGTGAAGAATAGGGAAGCCAGGAGTGCATGGGGTCGCAAAGAGTCAGACACAACTGAGTGACTGAACAATAATAAATGTACAACCATAAGAGTTGGACCATAAAGAAGGCTGAGCACTGAAGAAGTGATGCTTTAGAATTATGGTACTGGAGAAGACTCTTGAGAGTCCCTTGACAGCAAGGAGATCAAACCAGTCAATTATGAAAGAAATAAACCCTAAATATTCATTGAAAGGACTGTTGCTAAAGCTCTAATACTTTGGCGCCAAAAACCCAACTCACTGGGAAAGACTGATGCTGGGAATTATTGAAGGCAAAAGGAGAATTGGGTAGCAGAGGATGAGATGATTAAAGAGCATCACTGACTCAATGGATATGAATTTGAGCAAACTTTGGGAGATAGTGGAGGACAGATGAGCCTGGCATGCTGTAGTCACGAGATCATGAAGAGTTGGACAAGACTTAGCAAGTGAATAACAAAAATATAATTGTAAATAGAAGGAGTAATCAGATCAGATCAGTCGCTCAGTCGTGTCCGACTCTTTGCGACCCCATGAATCGCAGCACGCCAGGCCTCCCTGTCCATCACCAACTCCCGGAGTTCACTGAGACTCACGTCCATCGAGTCAGAATAATAACATTTCACTTAAAAACATTTTGTAACAAGCTGTTTACTGACATGGCTGGCATATACTAGAGAAGAATGAAACAAGTGTGGATAGTTGATGGGGGGATGATTCACATGCCATGATGAGGTTGTTAGAGATCTCTAAAATGAGAAGAAAACATGGGCTTCCCTGGTGGCTCAGATGGTAAAGAATCTGCCTGCAATGCAGGAGTCCTGGGTTCGATCCCTGAGTCAGGAAGATCCACTGAAGAAGGGCATGGCAATGCACTCCAGTATTCTTGCCTGGAGAATCCTATGGACAGAGGAGCCTGGCAGGCTATAGTACATAGGGCTGCGAAGAGTCAGACATGACTGAGTAACTAACACACAAAGGATTCCTGTATGGGGGCATGGTGAATACCTGTGGAAGCATAAGGAAGTAAATCTAGAAAGTAAGTAAATCTAAATCTATGTTTAGAATGTTTTCCCATAAACTTGTTATTTAGGGAAACACTGAAAATGTAAATGTGAAGGTATTTTTAAAAGCATGGGATGAATGCCAGATGATTAATTTAGGATGCAGACAGTGGAAACGATCAAATCAGAACATGTTTAAGATGTGAGCTAAACCATGCCCTATGAAATAGAATCACAAGACACATTAAAAGCTTATCTTTAGCACTAGTACCACGATCTTTTACAAACCTATTGGAATATTCCTCTAGATAAAATCTGAAGAAAACTTTGAGTGGAAGTATCTATGAATGCTTCCCAATTTTACATGTTATGATTTTAAGTCCATCTATCATTTTAACCATATAAGGTTTAAAAGTCTTGAAACAATAACATTTATCCAACATGATTTTTATTTATGGAAATGCAAAGAGTATATAAAACTATCTTTCTCTGCTCATCAGGAGTTGGGTTCTTTGACCCTTAGGTAATCTTTTGGAGAATTTCTGGTTGCTCCATCTGTAATTCTTGCGGGAAGTAATAAGCCTACTATTTACTCTGTTACATGGGAAAATTCCCCATTTGTTGTCTGATCTCTGCTCTGCAAATTCAGCAGATGGTTACCAAACTTGGGGTAATTGCTGTCTGACCATTTTTTGAAGTGGGTAATGGAGAAATCACTATCTAAGCTTTTTTTCGTTATTGTAGGGTTAATACAATCTTAGGCAATTTTTAAAGTTATGTTACTACCACAAACAAAAATCAAAACATTAAGTTTTGCATCCTTTCTTCTGAAGTTTTCAAACATAGCCTGGATGCAAAATAGACATTTTACAGTATCTAATAGTTATCTAATTACTTACTAAAACCTTGAATGAAAAATTTTGCTTAGGTGACTTCAAACTATGAATCTATTTTCTAATGCAAAAAAGGGCAATTATGAAAATTACTTGATTTGCAGGTTGGATGTACAATATATGTGTTACAGTATTTTGCACTTAATTCAGTGTTAAGGTGAACACTTTATCTCTCCATATTTTTTTAATTGTGTGTACCTCTGTATTTACATTTGTATTTCTTACTTGGAAAATCTTGATTTGTAATTTCTAATCCACACACATGGATTAAATGCATGGGATATTTTTTTTTCTAACTTTGCAAAATATTTTTTGTGAGTATACCATACAGAGTAAAGGTGTATAACTATGTAAAATAACAAAAAATAAAAGGAACAATCTTGTGCTTATCAGCCAGGTTAACAAACAGAACATTACTAATATTTTTGAAGACTACAGTATGGGCTCCCTGGTGGCTCAGAGGTTAAAACGTCTGCCTGGAATACGGGAGACCCGGGTTCGATCCCTAGGTCGGGAAGATCCCTGGAGAAGGAAATGGCAACCCATTCCAGTACTCTTGCCTGGAGAATCCCATGGACTGAGGAGCTAGGTGGGCTGCAGTCCATGGGGTCTTTAAGGGTCGGGTAGGACATGAGTCAGCGACTTCACTTTCACTTTTCACTTCCATGCATCGGAGAGGGAAATGGCAACCCGCTCCCATGTTCTTGCCTGGGGAATCCCAAGGACGGGGGAGCTTGGTGGGCTTCAGTCTATGGGGTCGCAGAGTCTGACACAACTGAAGCAACTTAGCAGCAGCAGCAGCAGCAGCTTACCATTTAAAATGAAGGTAATGGAATCCATTAGAATTTTTCAGTTCCATATCTTAGCCCTTTAGACCTTTCCATAGTCCATTTAGCACAGCTTTATCCGTTAAAATTTGTTCTGTTTCATGCCAAAATCCACTCACCCCCAAATTCTTGCACTTCTCAAATCACACAAATTACTTCTCCCTTGTCTTCTAGACCAGTCTTCCCACATAGTCTTCTTCCCTTTGTGTGGCTAACCCCTACTCATCTTTCAGATTTTAGATTTTCTCAGGAAAGACTACTTAGGTTAGATAACTCCTTGCTACCTGCTTCTGAAAGAATCCTATATCTCTCCCATCATTTTATTAAAATAATTTGTTATCTGTTATATTCACTATGTATGAGATCCACAAGATGACTACAAAGGTGGGTAGGACAAGGGAGTTCTAAAAATCCAATTGGGGTCTGAAGAGAAGAGTACTGGACATGAAATTTAAGCAGAACTCTGAGGAAGAAGAGGCCCCACAGCAGGGCTGGTAAAGATCAACAGGCAGGGAGAGTTTACTTCCAGAGGGAAACCGTGTTTCTAAGAACAGAAACTACAGGCATTGAATTTTCAGTTCCTTCCAGCTTGTGCATCACTCTCAAAAATTCTATATACACGGAATCTAGAAAAATGGTACAGAAGAATTTATTTACAAGGCAGCAGTGGAGAAACAGACATGGAGAACAAACTCATGGACATGGGGAGAGGGGAGGAAAGGGTGAGATGTGTGCAAAGAGTAACATGGAAACTTAGAATACCATATGTAAAATAGATAGCCAAGGAGAATTTGCTGTATGGCTCAAGAAACTCAAACAGGGGCTCTGACCAACCTATAGGGGTGAGATGGGGAGGGAGATGGGAGGGAAGTTCAAAAGGGAGGGGATATGTGTATACCTATGGCTGATTCATGTTGAGGTTTGACAGAAAACAGAAAAATTCTGTAAGGCAATTATCCTTCAATAAAAAATTAATTAACTAAAAACATTCTATTATGCTGCATACTTTTGTGTTAATGTGGCTTGGGAATTAGAAAATAGAATGAGCTTTGCTCCACCGTGTTGATAATGTTGACTCAGAGAGAAAATGGCAGTTGCATGTATCTAGGGTGATTGAAAGGAGCTAAACAACATAGGAAAATTGGACTTCAATATGAACTAACAAATGAAAAATTAATAGAGGAATTTTCCTCACCCTAAAATGTGTAGCTTTTCTATAATTAAAAAAAAAAAGTGGACTTAAGATAACCACATCAATAGTAAATGTGCTTAGTTCAGTTCAGTCACTCAGCCATGCCTGCCTCTTTGTGACCCCATGGACTGCAACACCCCAGGCCTCCCTGTCCATCATCAACTCCTGGAGTTTACTCAAACTCATGCTCATTGAGCTGGTGATGCCATCCAACCATTTCATCCTCTGTTATACTCTTCTCCTTCTGCCTTCATTCTTTCCCAGCATCAGGGTCTTTTCAAATGAGTCAGCTCTTCTCATCAGGTGGCCAAAGTATTGGAATTTCAGCTTCAATATCAGTCCTTCCAATGAACACCCAGGACTGATCTCCTTTAGGATGGACTGGTTGGATCTCCTTGCAGTCCAAGGGACTCTCAAGAGTCTTCTCCAACACCACAGTTCAAAAGCATCAATTCTTCAGCGCTCAGCTTTCTTTATAGTCCAACTCTCACATCCATACATGACTACTGAAAAAAAAACCATAGCCTTGACTAGACAGACCTTTGTTGGCAAAGAAATGTCTCTGCTTTTTAATATGCTGTCTAGGTTGGTCATAACTTTCCTTCCAAGGAGTAAGTGTCTTAATTTCATGGCTGCAGTCACCATCTGCAGTGATTTTGGAGCCCAAGATAAAGTCTCTCACTCTTTCCCCATCTATTTGCCAAGAAGTGATGGGACTGGATGCCATGATCTTAGTTTTCTGAATGTTGAGCTTTAAGACAACTTTTTCACTCTCCTCTTTCACTTTCATCAAGGGCTCTTTAGTTCCTCTTCACTTTCTGCCATAAGGGTGGTGTCATCTGCATATCTGAGGTTATTGATATTTCTCCTGGCAATCTTGATTCCAGCATGTGCTTCATCCAGCCCAGCATTTCTCATGATGTACTCTGCATAGAAGTTAAATAAGCAGGGTGGCAGTATATAGCCTTGACATACTCCTTCCCAAATTTGGAACCAGTCTGTTGTTCCATGTCCACTTCTAACTGTTGCTTCCTGACCTGCATATAGGTTTCTCAAGAGGCAGGTCAGGTGGTCTGGTATTCCCATCTCTTTCAGAATTTTCCACAATGTATTGTGATCCACACAGTCAAAGGCTTTGGCATAGTCAATAAAGCAGAAATAGATGTTTTTCTGGAACTCTCTTGCTTTTTCACTGATCCAACGGATGTTGGCAATTTGATCTCTGGTTCCCTCCTTTTCTAAATCCAGCTTGAACATCTGGAAGTTCATGGTTCACGTATTGTTGAAGCCTGGCTTGGAGAATTTTGAGCATTACTTTACTAGCGTGTGAGATGAGTGCAATTGTGTGGTAGTTTGGGCATTCTTTGGCATTGCCTTTCTTTGGTATTGAAATGAAAACTGACCTTTTCCAGTCCTGTGGCCACTGCTGAGTTTTCCAAATTTTCTGGCATATTGAGTGCAGCACTTTCACAGCATCATCTTTTAGGATTTGAAATAGCTCAACTGTAATTCCATCACCTCCACTAGCTTTGTTCGTAGTGATGCTTTCTAAGGCCCACTTGACTTCACATTCCAGGATGTCTGGCTCTAGTAAATGTGCTGGGAGTTGGATAAACATTAAAGTTCTAAGGTCCTTGTTTTTTGACTAGAAATGTAGAGTTAAGAATTGCCAAGTTGGACTTCTTAAAACTGATTGTTGTTTTTATTGTATAACTTCTGGGAAATTTTCAACCATTCACTTTAAATGTTGACCCTTTGCTCTCTCATCTGCTTGTAAAAATCCAACTGGACATCAATAAGTCTTTATCCCTGATTCTTCTATGTCTTTCTTTCCACTTTTCTAATTTACTACCTCTTTATAGCTCTTTGTATCTCTTTAAATTCCAGATAAAGTCTTTGGGTTTATTTCTGATCTCCAATTTTCTTTGCAGCTGTGTCTAGTCTGTTATAAAACTTATCGACTGAGTTTTATTTTGTTAGATTGTGGTTTTATTTTTAAGAGTTTTGTTTGTTTTCAAATATGCTCGGTCTTTAATTATATTTTAAATTTCTTTGTCTCATATGTATCAGTTTTCCTCAATTAGCTGAGAAGTGCTTTATAATGAGTGCCCTCTTCCTTCTTTCATTGAGTGTCCCGTTGTGTCAAGCTGTACAGACACCTAGGTTATCTGTTGAAAATCTGAAGTCACCTTCATTTAGTAAAATGGTATACAGTGGGAAGTTGAGAAAATTTCCATCATTCTATGGAAAAGACTACTGATTGTAATCTATCTCTGGAAAGGAGTTATGTTTATCTGCAAATATATTTCCCACATAATATATAAAATATTAAGGGTAAGTATTTATGTTTTTTAAATTGAAACATGATTTTTTAATATAAATGAATAAAGCAACAAATCTTAAAATTACCAAATAAAAATGAAGACAAACTCCTGATGACTCTGACAATGAATTTTATTTTAAATGTCTTATAGTTATATTCATATTTTCATACTATCAAAACCAGTAGAAAGAACTGTGAACATATAAAAGCATCTTAAAGTAAAAAATAAAGTTTATGTTCAAATACACAATAATTTAAAGTATGAGATTCTAATTGTTCAGAATAAATAAATAAATAATACAAAAAATTACTTAATTCATATTGCCTAGTAAATTTTTACAGATGTAGGAAAGATAGTCTCAGGATTCACATGATTCAACACATCATTGTGTAATAAGGGCAAGACTAGGCCAGGCATCTCAAAAGTAGGACTTCCAGTTCAATTAAAGTTTCAGATAAATAATTATGTATTTATATACTAAACGCTATCCATTGTTTATCTGAAAGAAAAATTGACTAAGAGTCCTTTCTGTTTGTGTCTTTTCATTTGCTAATCTGGTAACTATGATTACAATATAACAATCTTGATCAAAACATTACTTAATATATAAAATAAGTATAAATTTACTATCATCATTATACTATTTATCAACAATGCTTCTTTCCCATTTCTCCAAATTCATGCACAAACATTATTGTATTTGAGACTTAAATAAATATATAAATAGGTAAATAAGTTACACTTGAAAATAATTTACATGACCAAATAAAAGTTAAAGTGCTTCCACATGTCCTCACTACTCTGTGAGGTAAAAAGATGGCTGAGATTTTTTCTCCAGTTTAGGAATAAAGAAACCAAGGCGCAGTTGAACAGGCACTCGGGAATCCTGGCCAGCAGACTAGGGTTGCAAGATTAACAAAAACTGAGAACAAAAAAGCAGGATTTCCAGATCGATTGGAATTTACAGTATACAATGAATAATTTCTAAAATATAAGCGTGTCCTACATGGAACAATGTACATGCGACACTGAAAAAATATTCGTTTTACTTAATATTCAAATATAACTGGACATCCTGTATTTTATCTGACAACCCTACACCAGACCCACACAGTACATGAGGCACTGAAGTAGATTTGTTTTGAAGTTTCTTTGGCATCTTTACTGAGGAATTCTTGGAAGCAATGGAAAAAGGATTTGGGGTTGTTTTTTCTTTTTCATGGATCTTGCTTCTCAGCTCTGAAAATAAATAAAAGAAAACAAAAAGTTTAAAAATTAGCAATGTTCTAATAAGGAGAAAGGTATGGTTCCTAAAAATACACTTAATATAAAAATTAAGAGAATCTTAGATATTCATGTATTAGAAATGCTCTATATTTTCAGCTACAGATAGAGAGATCAGATAAGTTATCTAAACCAGAATATTTCTGAGATTTATAGGGAGCTCTACCAATGACAGAAGGCACAGGCATATACACACACTTCTCTGGACAAACTGAGATATATGATCTCCCAGTCACGAGTACAACAAACACACTATTGCTGCTATTTTTTTTTTTTAATCAAAGAAGCAACTACTTAAAAGAAAATAATTTTCAGCAGCAGCAGAAAATGTAAAGGCTGACTTTTGGAGTAAATGTCACAGGATAAATGAAGAATATAAATTCAAGAAAAATTTACCTCTTCACAAATACTTGCACAACCTTCTGCACCCACTTTTCCTTGGGGTTTAAGCAGACCTCTTTTCCATTGGTAAGCTTAACACTGAAATGAGAGAGATATGATTAAAATCAATATTTCATGGGCTTCAAACACCACCTTGCCATTCAAGTCATGGTTCCTTGAGTACAGGCATAAAATGGAAGTCCAAACTAATTTTTAGCTATTAGAGTCCCATATTAAATGCCATGGAGACAAAGAATTTTTCCTTTCTATTTTTCTCACTATGTATTCCCAGTACCTAGAACTTTGCTGGATTCTTCCACGTTTCAATTCTAGGCTGACTAAAGTAAAATAATCACTTTTGAAATTACTTACATGATTTCTGAATTTTCACAGTGTGGCCCACTCTCGATAACTCTCAATTCTTTGATAAATTTGGGGTGGAAAGGTGTGGAATGTGTTTTTATGCATTGGCATCGAAGTTCTGTACTCATCCTTGACAGAACTGCAGCTGTGGAAAAAAATTAAGAATTTATTTCATCCATAAGCACAGCTTGGCTTGCTTCATGCTTATTAATTCCAATGTGATCATTTGGTGAGTATCTGTTTGGTAAACATCACATCTTCAGCAAACTTATCCCTGAAATCGATGGCTGGATATTCTCTCAGGCTCTGACTTCAGTTTTTCTCTTTGTTTTAAAAAGAATCATTCCTAACAACATTGAATGGTATAAAGACTTAGAGTTGTCTTTGGAGAATGTTGACATCCTCATGGTACATTTTCTCCTCCTCAACACTGCATAATCCTCTGTGATACCACGGTGTTATTAATGGCAAGCAAACTGCTGCTGCTGCTAAGTCACTTCAGTCGTGTCCAATTCTGTGCGACCCAATAGAAGGCAGCCCACCAGGCTCCCCCATCCCTGGGATTCTCCAGGCAAGAACACTGGAGTGGGTTGCCATTTCCTTCTCCAATGCATGAAAGTGAAAAGTGAAAGTGAAAGTGAAGTCGTGCCTGACTCTTAGCGACCCCATGGACTGCAGCCCACCAGGCTCCTCCATCCATGGGATTTTCCAGGCAAGAGTACTGGAGTGGGGTGCCATTGCCTTCTCCGGGCAAGCAAACTAAGATTCACCAAAAGGGAAACTGCCTTCAGGAGGAATTAATAGAAATATATGTGAGTTACCCAGAGATTGTACTCTATCTTAATAAAATCCTTAACATTTAAAAACATATACATATGCCGTATACCATGTATAATGTTTATGGTATATGCCATAAACATCCTAAACTGTATTTCATAAGAGGGCTTAAAGACAGATTATAAACTTTATTGGGATCCCTCTTATGAAATATAGAATTCTCCAGGCCAGATTACTGGAGTGGGTAACTTTTTCCTTCTCCATGGGATCTTCCCAATCCAGGGATCAAACCCAGGTCTACCCACATTGTAGGCGGATTCTTTACCAGCTGAGCCACAAGGGAAGAGCAAAAATACTGGAATGGGTAGCCTGTCCCTTCTCCAGTGGATCTTCTTGACCCAGGAATAGAACCAGAGCCTCCTGCATTGCAGGTGGATTCTTTACCAACTGAGCTATCAGGGAAGCCCAAACATTCTTAACTGTATTTCTTAAGAGGGATCCCAATAAGGTTTATAATCTGTCTTTAGGCCAAAGAGCAATTGATAGTTGCCTGAAGCTCGTCAATTAAATAGTACATGGAGTAAAATAACCTGAGTTACCTTACTCAATATTAACAGATAATTTGGGTAAATGTGGCCTCCAATAAAATATACTGTAAATTATAGATTTATGTTAATTATTTGTATACTACAGAGTATGAATGATGATAGGAACAGAATGTTTATATAAATCAAACTTTCTAAATATATCGATACCACCTAAAAAATGAAAACTTCAATTTAACAGTAAATGACTGCAAAGATGGTTTTCTCTTGCTGAATAAAAAGGAGGCTTGTTATCCAGGCATGAAGGATAATCTTGCTATCTGAGCATCACATTTAGACACAGGAAACTTCTGTAGATTAGAAGGATGTGCTTACCTTCACACAGAGCTGCAGAGAGCAGGAAAGCTGCCAAGAGAGCAACAGCCAGCTTGGAAGTCATATTTGAACAAGAGGCTTTTTGTCAGGTTTCTTCTGGCTCTCGTTCTAGATGCTTGTGAGTTCTGCTGTCCCAGAGGACTTCTGTTGGGCAGAGAACTCCTGTGGCTTTTTATATCATCGTAAGAATAGGGAACAAGTGCACCATCATGCTTGCATCATGTCAGAGGAAATTCCACAATATGCAACCATCCGCCCTTTGAGAGCACATCTGAGTCATCTGACTCCTCTAGTGATTGGTTTCTTATCAAATTTTCTGTGTGACCCAAGCTTTCTTTGATCTTTCAAATAATTCTATTGCTTTTGTTTAAAACCATGTTTCTTTTAAAACATTTTAAAATATTTTTTTAATAGTCAAGTTTCTCAGTTTGATACATTATTGTCAATGGTAGTCCTTTTTATTTGAGAACTTTATCATGATCCCATCTGGCAGCTGTTGGAGTAAGGTCATTTGTGATTGTTCTTTTATGGCACCATCATTTCTTCAGGTAAATTATATGTGCTGTAATGATAGATAAGGCAACTTAGTCAACCACTTTTAATGGGGACACAATTTATAAGAAGTCCATTTCTAAGCATTTTGGAAAGTTGCCAGGAACAATTACTGCTCTCAAGGAGCATGTTACAACTTTTTCAAAAGATTTGGTTTTCTAATATGTGTTTAACAGAACAAAAGACAATATCTTTCACAAATATTTATCAGTTCCACAAATATTTATTGAATAACTTCTGAGTAATGTGGGAATCTGGAGACAAATAAGACTAAGTACTTGTTTTTAAAGTATATGGTCTATCGGAAGAAGAAAGCAATATAAGAACCAGGATATATTACAGAACAGACAAGTGGTACCAAGATATTTATTCCAACAAGAGCACAAGGGCAGAATTTTCCATAAGTATATAGAGCAGGGTATTGAAGTATGGAGGACTCTAACAGAGAAGGATGAAAGAGAACACCTTCAAGATAGGGACACTGTTGAAAGACTCTCAGGTGGTAAAACAAAGAATTGTTTATGTTCCAGGATGTGGTTCAAAAGGAGTTACTTGGTTGGGGTGGGATGAGGTGATGTATAATGGAAAGGTAAGCAGTATATGCTTAGTGGAAAGAGCATCTGGGTTTAAACCCGGGATCACCTACTTTTGTGTAGCTTTTAAACTTTCTGAGTTCCAGTTTCTGTTATTTATCAGTTCAGTTCAGTTCAGTCACTCAGTCATGTCCGACTCTTTGCGACCCCATGAACCACAGCACACCAGGCCTCCCTATCCATCCCCAACTCCTGAAGTCCACCCAAACCCATGTCTGTTGAGTCAGTGATGCCATCCAGCCATCTCATCCTCTATCATCCCCTTCTCCTCCTGCCCTCAATCTTGCCCAGCATCAGGGTCTTTTCAAGTGAGTCAGCTCTTTGCATCAGGTGGCCAAAGTATTGGAGTTTCAGCTTTAGCATCAGTCTTTCCAATGAACACCCAGGGCTGATCTGCTTTAGAATGGACTGGTTGGATCTCCTTGCAATCCACGGGACTCTCAAGAGTCTTCTCCAACACCACAGTTCAAAAGCATCAATTTTTCGGCGCTCAGCTTTCTTTATAGTCCAACTCTCACATCCATACATGACCTCTGGAAAAACCATAGCCTTGACTACACAGACCTTTGTTGGCAAAGTAATGTCTCTGCTTTTTAATATGCTGTCTAGGTTGGTCATAACTTTCCTTCCAAGGAGTGTCTTTTAATTTCATGGCTGCAATCACCATCTGCAGTGATTTTGGAGCCCAGAAAAAGAAAGTCAGCCACTGTTTCCACTGTTTCCCCATCTGTTTGCCACGAAGTGATGGGACCGGATGCCATGATCTTAGTTTTCTCTATTTATAAAATGAGTTAATAACATCCACTTGTCTCATAAAGTAAATTTATGTAAACTACCTGGCTTAACTTCTAAACTGGTAAATTCCCATCTACCCCAAGAGCCCTGGTTTGTATTTCTCATTTTTGTCAAATGATAGACTTTCAGACTACAAAGATATTTACCAAAACATTATTTCCTAAAAAATCTTATTTGACTTAAAATATCTTGATGAAAGATTGGCTTTTGAAATACCAAGCTGAATCAGATTACAGTATATAATGCAATAGAGACAACATCAGTGTGAGTTATAATTTACTAGAATGTAAAGCTTGAGATCAAAATCTATTTGTATTAGAGAGCAAGTGACCACTTCAGATTGAAAATCTGGAGTACAGAGTCTTAATATCTATGGAATTCCAGAATACTTGAAGAAATAACTAGTTTAAATATTTATATAGGATTTAAATTAAATTTTTTGATAAAGAGTTGTTGAAAATTAGACCAAGAGTAATGATATTTCAGAATGGGAACATCTATGGTTTGGGGAGAAAACTTCCATTGCAGAAAGTTTTGTTTAGTGACCCCAACTACCTTAAGTATCACTTCTATTTGCTTGATACCAGAGACTGTGTGTATGTGTTTTAATCACAATAGGAAAAGTAATAATGTCCTCATTTTGCTCATGAGGAAACTCAATAACATCTCCATATTCATATATCTAAGTATTAGTGGAGCTGATAGTTCTGGTCCTGGTCTAAAAGCACATTTAAAAAAGGGAGTTGAAACGACTTTTCTTCAGAACCCTGGGACACAAAACCACCTTTGTATGACTCAATGACATTTCTTCATCCCTCATGAGTCTTGATTAGTTTAGACTTCCTTGGGAAGAGAACCCTAAGGAAGGGAGGATACAGTAGGGAAATCTGTCCACCTCTGGGCAAGTACATAGCTTATAAAGAATGCAGCTTGATTCAACACCTTCCTTCTTTCCCAGGAAGCTTGATAGAGCAATGAGCTTGTCCACACAAGTGTGTGTGTGGAATAGTAATGCCGTGTTTGAGGGCTTTCCAAAGAGGTTATTAGATTTCTGAACAACCATGTTTCTCTTTTCTTCCCCCAACTGACATAAGACTAGAAGACAAAATAGAACCTTACATCAACTTCTGTAGCAATGCAATCTTTACTGTTTTTAAGCCTACTATTTTAGGAACTTGATTGTTCCCTTATTTATTTAATATATATTGATTACCAGCTAATGCCAGTCTTGTAGTAGGAGATGTGACTATTTTGTAAATAAGATATAGTCTGTGACTTTGAGGAGTCTGTGGTCTAATGTAGAATATGGCCAACTGGCTACATAAGCAAGTACAATACAGTGAATGACTATTACAAGATAGATAACTATAGGAAGCTCAGAGAGCAAACAAATGGGAACTCTGATGCAGTTTTAATGAATGGAGTTGTCTGAAGAAACATCTTTGAAACCGTGACCCAGTATTGGTGATGAGTAGGAATAAGACAAACAGAGTGGGGAGAAAGGGTGACTGCTTTGCTAGTGGAGGCAAAAGCAAATACAAGGTAATGAGATGTAAGACAATATGGCCCAGTTGGGTTCCTGAAATTGGTGAGCATAGTATATAAAACATTTATGGAGTGAGGAAAGGAAAAGTTGGGGCCAGATATGTAAGAACAACTTGGATTTTAAAGAAAATTCACAGTCTCTTTGCTTCAGTAATGCTGATTTCTTCAGCAAGGAAATGTTCTCATATGGAAGGACCCTGAGGTGACTGGTTCTGTGCATCATCATTAGGACCCAATTTTACCAGCAGTACCACTAAGACAGGGCTTCCCTGGTGGCTCAGACAGTAAGGAATCTGCCTGCAATTCAGGAGACCCAGGTTCAATCCCTGGGTCAGGAAGATCCCCTAGAGCAGGGAATGGCTACCCACTCCAGAATTCTTGCCTGGAGAATTCCATGGACAGAGGAGCCTGATGGGCTACAGTCCATGGGATCACAAAGAGTCAAACATGACTGAAGCAACTTAGCACACATGCTTACACTTTCCTCAGAATGGAGCATTCATTTATAAAACAAAAGGACATCTTTGCAAATGTTGGTGATCTCTCAAAGTGTAACCTGGATACATTATGTCCTCAGTCCATCTATCAGAGACAAGGATGGACAAAGAAAAAGTGACTAGATGGGGCATAATTCTGGTCTTTTCCCCCTTCTGTAAAGGTAACTCTATGAGCCACTACATAGTAAGTAGAAGGTCTAAATTGGATCAAATAGGGAGGAAGAGGCTCCTTGTTTGAAGGCTAGCTTGTTTGAGGAAATACTGCTTCAAAATAGAGCAAAGTGAAAAATTTTAAAGAAGAGAAAAGCTGCACATAAATACAAGTGACATTTTGTCATCCTCTAGGAATGAATGCCGGAGAAGGCAATGGCACCCCACTCCAGTACTCTTGCCTGGAAAATCCCATGGGTGGAGGAGCCTGGTAGGCTGCAGTCCATGGAGTCACAAAGAGTCAGACAGGACTGAGTGACTTCACTTTCACTTTTCACTTTCATGCATTGGAGAAGGAAATGGCAACCCACTCCAGTGTTCTTGCCTGGAGAATCCCAGGGATGGGGGAGCCTGGTGGGCTGCCGTCTATGGGGTTGCACAGAGTCGAACACGACTGAAGTGACTTAGCAGCAGCAGCAGCAGTAATGAATGCAGAGTTCATGGGACTCCTGACCATTGATCTGTTTATGTAAGTTCCACCCAGCACATAACAAAGAGCCTCCAGAGATCTTCACCATAACCATGGGACCAAGTCCATCATCCAAGAAAGGGAAGAGCTAAACAAAGAGCCAAGCAAGACAAAGATGGGCATGTACTTTTTCCACCTTGACAAGTAACTCTTCTTTCATCCAGCTCCTCACAGGAAAGCTGAATGTCTTTTTGATGTGTTAAACCTTTATGTCCCACCCACACTCTTCACCCTACTCCCACTTCAAATAGGTATTTTAGAATTAGGGCTTTTTTGTATGCCTAAACTAAGTTGTATTCATAAAATAAAGCAGAATGTGGTGAAAAGAACATGGATTCTGAAGTGAGATGAAATTGGGTTTGACTATTTCCCCCACTGATTAACCAAGAGACTTTGAGCAAGCTAATGCTACTCTGGTATTGCATCTGCTACTGTTAAATCTGAACCATCTTTCCCAAAGCCCATACTAAAGTCTCAGCTTGCACCTGGAATTTTTTTCTTCCCTTGAAGAAATTAGTCTCAGTTCAACAATTCTCAAGGTTAAGAGAACCATAAAGTGAAATTGTTATTCAGTCAGCCGTGTCTGACTCTTTGTGACCCATGGACTGTAGCTTGCTAGGCTCCTCTGTCCATGGGATTTCCCAGGCAAGAATACTGGAGTGGGTTACCATTCCCTTCTCCAGGGGATCTTTCCAATCCTGAAATTGAAGCCAGGTCTCTTACATTGCAGGCTGACTCTTTACTGTGTGAGTCACCAAGGAAGCCATTTAAGAGAACCATAGCCAAATGCTAAATACATATCACTCAATTTGAATTACAATGTTGTTAATGCCAAGATCATAAACATAAAATACCTGCCCCCTGAAGCTGGTTGTGGAAACAGACATTTATTATGGACAGATCAGCCTGTCTTCAATATGAAAAAAGTTAAATGGAATTGCTTACTTGTGGTCATTTATTTGTTAGATTTGTGAAACAAGAGTTTTAGGATTATTTACTCCAGTGTTTATAATAAAATATCTATCTTTCAAATAACAATCATATGTTATTTGACAGTAGTATTTCTTTCGTGTGAAGGAAAGGACATAGGAAATGAAATCACTTGGAAAAAAGGGAAGTTGCTCTATTAGAAATGACTGGACTTCTGCATGTTTTAATTATGTCTTGGGGTAACCAAGACCCACGCATGCAGTTGAGTCAAACGACAGTTGGAAGAAAAAGCTTTAAAATGCCAATTCAAGGTGGTATAAATTTATATAGCTATTTTCCCTCTTTCTTTAAAAGTTTCTTTATAATTTTGACCTTTTGTTTTTATAGATATGTGAATTTTTTAAAAACTAAGTTGAGATGAAACTCTTAGCAATTTGATGAAAGCAGTTGACATAGAAAATAGATCTTATGTTGCAGTTTCTGTATTTTTTTCTCTCACAGCTCTCTTTCTTAAAACTTAATTTTGAAATTTTTGTTTTAAAATGTGAGCTTCACCTTAACTAGTTCTTTCCCCTACTTTGCCCTTTGGGATCACTGAAGTATTTAAGACACAATTTGATTGAAATCCAAATGCCATGTCAGATTCTGTTGAAGAGAGCTCAGCCCGTCTGTGGGATTGTTGATATAAGACTCACCTGACTGGAAATTCCACAAGGTCAGAGACCACATCTGCTTTGTTCACACCATGTGCCAACTTCTGGCCCAGTGCTTGCAACAGACAGGTGCTCCACAAACGTTTCTCCAATGAAAATAAAAATTCCCCAGTTCTCAGAGTTTTCCCACCAAGAGCAGTATCAACAAAAGGAAGTAAAAATGTTTTGTCTATTTTTGCTCTCCCACGGGGACAACTGCTTTATGCACATGAACCCAGAAGACTCCAGAATGGAAACTAGAGTTCTGGCTTATGCTCTCATTTAACAGTGAACAGATAAAAGAGTATCCAGTTCAGCAAGGCAGCAATTTTCCCCTTTGGTGAATTAACCATCCAGCACCTTATAGGCTGATACCAGGCTGGGGTAAGAGGTAGTACATAGGAGGCAGGGTGAGGGGTGGAGAGCAGTATGCAGGGCCTGTAAGTGTTTAGCATCCACTGATGGAGGGCTCTGCTACTTCCTTCTTCCCATTGCCTTTGTTTCGCAGACCTTGGAGAATCCAGAAGACCCCACAGACAGTACTTTCAGAAGCCAATGAATGAGCTTGAATGGTGACCCATGGATTTAATCTAATTAACCTTAAACACACTAAGACTAAACAGATTAGCTTCCCTTGTGGGTATCACAGTAGTTCCTGTTGTTCAGTCGCCAAGTCATGTCTGACTCTTTGCAACCCCATGGACTGCAGCACTTCAGGCTTCCCTGGACTTCATTATCTCCCTGAGTTTACTCAAACTCATGTGCATTGAGTCAGTGATGCTATCCAACCATTTCATCCTCTGTTGCCCTCTTTTGCTCCTGCCCTCAATCTTTCCCAGCATCAGGGTCTTTTCCAATGAGCCAGCTTTTCGCATCAGGTGGCCAAAGTATTGGAGCTTCAGCTTCAGCGTCAGTTCTTCCAGTGAATATTCAGGGTTGATTTTCTATAGGATTGACTGTCTTGATTTCCTTATTTTAACCACTTAATCCTTTGAAAATGTAATGAAAGCTCTATGCCCTCTCCTTACCACTAAATCCACTTAAGCCTAAGTGTACAAAGTTGTGTCAGCAATTTTCAGGAATTCACTGATTTCTGTTAAAAAGTCCTAAGGAGTAAAACCAATAAAGGGGATACTGGAGGTAAAACACTAGAGAATAATGAAAGGATCCTGAGTTTACTGTCTTTAAGTCAGTCAACTGAAAAAGAAATGATATTTTCTGCCTGCTGCTTGCTGTCCCTGCATGCATTCAGGACAGGGGCCTCAGGAAGAAATTCGTGATGTTGTCAAAAGAAGAGGTAGAGATTGGATAAGGACAAGAATGAGAGAGAGAGAAATAGAATCTTCATATTCAATAAAGATACGAATGACCTATAGTTTTCTTATTGCCCATAAGAGTAAACCCAAATCAGTAAAAATGGTGAGTGCTGCTTTCAACTGATGCTAAGAAGGAGCACCAGGGGCAAAAGGCAGCTAAGATAGAGAAGGAAAGTTGATTCCTTTCATAATTCCCTTCAGGTTGCCAAATATATACAGAATTTAAGAAAAATCTATGTGTTTTCACAGAAAAAGAAAACAAAATTAGAAAATAATTCAGATTGTGTATGGGTTTAGAGATGTGAGCCAGTCTCTCAAAATTCCCCAGATTTATGCAAAATTAGGATATAAAACTTCTTTATCCATCTCCACTCAATCTGATGCCCTGCATTATCTGATTTCCAGATTTGTGACCCTTTTGTCTCTAAGCTGTTTATTTTTTCATCTAACATAATTTACAATTTGCCTCATCTAGGGTGTTCTTTTTCTTGACCATATCATGTTACTCATCAAAATTAAATCCCTGCTTGTGGTCCCTAGACCAGGAAGGAGGAAATCAGCACCTGCAGAATCTAGTGGAGTTTTGAAACAAAGGAAAAACTGTCCACTCCAAATTCGTTGGATGAACTTTTCATGCACTTTCTTTCCCCCAGCTGTGGGGGGTGAACCTGGAAAGCACCACTGACATCGTTGCTTGTAAAGTTGGAGATAAAAGCAAAATGAGTAAAAGAGAGAAGAAACAGATAAGAACACACCCAGTCAGAAAAGCAGGGCCTTGCAAACACCCACTAAAGAGACCCAAAGAGAAATGAAGCAGACATTGGAGAGCCAAGGTTAACAGAGAAAGTTAAAATGGTACATTTCTTTTCTGAGCTTCACTTACTTAGACCTTAGCAACGAGTGCAGAGAGTTCTCATTCAAGAATAATTGTATTAATAGATTATTAGTATAGCACATTAGTCGTAATAAGCCTATATTTCTGTATTATATATTCCCATTTAACAGATGCCAAACAAGCCTCAAACAGATTAAGCAATTTGCAAAAGGTCACCCCAGCAAGTAGGAGACAGAATCAGGAGGATTTGAACCTAAACAAGTCCAGAGATTCTGAGCCATTTCAACAGAGTTTCTCATGTGTCTGTAAGTCACACAGACTTTGTTTTGAGCATCTTTCCCTTCTTTTTCCCACCATTTCCTGCCTGAAAGGAGTTAGAAAGCTGCAGAAGAGGAACTTGATTCAGCGAGGGGAGGTGGACACATTAATCTAATAAAAGAACAAGTTCCTCCTTCTGTCAAGGCTTTGGGTTTTCATTTGTGAAATGAGGAAATTTGTCTATATGGTCCCTACTGTCTGATGCTTTATTCTAAGAAGCACAGTGTATGTGCAATACATGAAGAATTGTCCCTGGGAAACTTGAACATTTATGCCAGGAGAGGATAGTTCCCCAAACCTGAGATCTTGCAAATCTTGCAGAGAATTTGCACTTGCCCTTAAATGTTGTCAACTAAAAAGTGTCCCTTGCAAGATTCTCATCAACTGAGAAGAGCCTAAATCTTAATGATTTTAATGATGAAAGAGCTTAGAATTGGGGGTAACGGGGATAGGGAGTTTTGAGATGGCTCAGCAGGTGAAGAATCTGCCTGCAATGCAGGAGACTCAGGGGACGAGAGATCAATCCCTGGGTCAGGAAGATCCCCTGGAGAAGGAAATGGCAACCCAGTCCAGGATTCTTACTTGGGAAATCCCATGGACAGAGGAACCTGGTGGGCTAGTCATGGGGTCTCAAAGAATCAGACATGACTGAGCAACTGAGCACACACACAACTATCCCCCCAACCTTCCAAGAATGAGAGGAAGTGCTTCCTGTCTCCTGACACCATTTCCTCTTACTAGGTTTCCTCATGACTTCGTAGATCAATTGCAACTGTTGACCATTTATTGTGAAACAAGTAATGTGGTTGGAGTCGGAAATATTTTTTGAAGGACCTGAAGTCCATCTGATTTGTTGGAAAGCAAAAACATCAATTTAATGATGATTACTTGAAAATATATGCAAAGAGACCTCATTCATCCATTTAACAGATATTTTTAAAGTATCTTCTATATTGCAAGCTCTTTCTTCTAGTTGCTTGGGAAATGTTAGTGAATAACATGAATAGAAATGACTATCTTTGGTTTTAGGGCTTCCCAGGTGGCTCAATGGTAAAGAATTTTGTCTGCCAGACAGGAGACACAGGTTTGATCGCTGGGTCAGGAAGATTCCTTGGAGAAGGAAATGGAAATCCACTCCAGTATTCTTGCCTGGAAAATTCTTCCTGTGACAATTCTTGCTTAATAGAAGTCTTCCAACTGCAAGGCGAGTTCCTCAATTACATCCACATTTGCATGGAGTGGCGGCAATAGCTGGAAGTACAAAGAAGACAGGCCGTAAGGAGGTGGAAGTGAGGGATAGATTAAAATTCATTGTGTTTCAGTCATTATACTAGGTTCTTTAAAAAAAATAAAAATAAAAATTAGGGACTTTCCTGGTGGTCCAGTGATTAAGAAACCACCTTGCAATGCAGGGGACGTGGGTTAGTCTATGACCAGGGAACTAAGATCCTACATGTCAAGGAAAAACTAAGCCCACATGCTGTAACTACTGAGCTTGTGTGCCGCAACCAGAGAGTCTGTGGGCCACAACAAAAGATCCCACATGACACAGGGAAGATCCTACGTGCTTCAACTAAGACCTGATGAAGCCAAAAAATAAATAAATATTTTTTAAAATTTTGTGTACAACATGATAATTTGATACACTAATGCATACTGAAATGATTACTGAAGTCAAGCTAATCATCATATCATTGCCTACAATGATTTTGTGTGAGGAGAATACTTGAAATCGACTCTCTCAGAAAATTTCTAGTGTTCTATACAGTGTTATGAACTAAGTCACCATGCTATATATTAGATCACTAGATATATCCAACCTATACTATCTGTACATTAAACCCCTAGAAGTGAAAGGTTGTTGTTGAATCACGCGAAGACACCAGGATTCTTGGCCCCCGGAGGAGAAGAATTCAATCCGGGGCCAGAGATGAGGCTTGATCACTCTGAGCTTTTGTGTAATAAAGTTTTATTAAAGTATAAAGGAGATAGAGAAAGCTTCTGATAAGGCATCAGAAGGGGGCAGAAAGAGTACCTGCTTGCTAGTGTTAACAATGAAGTTATATAATCCAAAGAATATCTGGAGGTTGTAAAGACCTCATCAGTCCTACTCCCATAATTTACTTTTTAAGATAACACTGTCCTCAGGCAAGATACATCCTTGTAAAGACCAGGTCTACTCCCATAATTAACATTTTAAGATAACAGAAGGTTGAATCCAAAGACTGTCCTTAGGCAGGATACATTATTGTTATATAATCCTAAGGAATGTGGAGAAAGAAGAAAAGTTTGTCCTTTCTTCCTCCTTGAGAATTCCAGACCCCTCTCTCCTTGGGGACCCCTAGACTCCCTATCAACCTGCCTAGGAACTGACTCTCTCAGAAGCATCCATCCTACATACTTGAAATTTTGTACCCTTTAACCAACATCTCCCCATTTCCCCCACCCTTCCACACCTGGTAACTGCTGTTCTATTCTCTGCTTCTATGTATTTAATTGCAAGATCTCCTTTTCTAAGTTTAAATAATATTCATATTATGTATATACATATATATACACATATATATGGGCTTCTCTGGTGGCTCAGTGGTAAAGAATCTACCTGCAATATAGTGGGTTTGATCTCTGGGTGGGAAAGATCGCCTGGAGAAGGAAATAGAAACCCACTCCAGTATTCTTGCCTGGGAAAGTCCATGAACAGAGGAATCTGGTGGGCTACAGACCACAGGGCCACAAAGATTTGGACACAGCCTAGCAACTGAACAACAAAAGCAAATATGTATATATAGCAATTTCTTTTTTTCCTTCCTGCTTTATTGAGATCTAAATGACACATCAGTTCACATAGCATTGTATAAATGTAATGTGTACTATATATTGATTTGATCCACTCATCCATTGATGAATGCTTGGACTGTTTCCATATTTCGGCTATTGTGAATAAGTGTACAATAAACATGGGAGTGCAGATGTCTCTTCAAAGTACTTATTTCACTTCCTTTAGATATATGTCCAGAAGAGGGATTGATTGTTGGATTATACGGTAATTCTACTTTTAGTTTTACAAGCAACTTTCATACTATTTTCCATAGCTGCTACATCAATTCATATTCCCACCAGCAGTATACAAGGGCCCCCTTTCTCTCCATCATGGCCAACAGTTAAATTATCTTTTATGGTTTCATTTTTGCTTTATGAAAACTTCTGTAATAGCCATGTCAATAAGTATGAGGTGATGTCTCTTTGTGGTTTGCATTTTCCAGATGATTAGTGATGTTGAGCACCTTTTTATGTACCTGTTGGCCATTTGTATGTCTTCTTTGAAAAAAATGTCTTCAAGTCCTTTGCCCATTTTTTCATCAAGTTGGGTTTTGGGTTTTGTTGCTGTGGTATTGCTACTGAGTTGTATGAGTTTCTTGTGTTTTGGATAGTAACACCTTATCACTTATATGATTTGAAAATGTTCTCTCCCAATCTCCAGGCAGACTTCCCAGTTTGTTGATTGTTTCCTTTGCTGTGCAGAGGCATTTTAGTTTGATGTAGTCCTACTTGTTTATTTTTTCTTTTGTTGTCTGCACTTTTGGTGTCATATCCAAAAAAAATCACTGCCAGGGATGATGTCGAGGATCATTATTCTTACACTTTTTTCTAAGCGTTGTGTGACTTTATGTCTTACATTAAGTCCTTAATTCATTTGGAGTTGATTTTTGTATATAGTGTAAGATAAGGACCCAGTTCCACTCTTTTGCAATGTGGTTATCCAGTTTTCCCAATACCATTTACTGAAAAGACAGTTCTTTCCCCATTGTGTATTCTTGGTGCCTTTATTGAAAATTAATTGACTGTATATACTTGGGTTTGCTTCTGGGCTCTCTAGTCTATTCCATTGATCTATGTGTCTATTTTTATGCCAGTACCATATTGTTTTGTTTACTATGGTTTTATAAGATAATTTATAAGAAATCAGAAAGTGTGGTATCTCCAACTCAGTTCTTTATTTTCAAGATTATTTTGACTCTTCTGGGTCTTTTCGAGTTCTACACAAATTTTAGAATTTTTTCCCATTTCAGTGAAAAAAAAATACCATTGAAATTTTGATAGGGATTGAATTGAATCTTTATTTAGCTTTGAGTATACTGGATTCTTTTTATAAGCTAATGTATTTAATTCTCAAAAACAAATTTATGCTTTTGGTGCTATCATCTTCATTTTACAAGTGAGAAAGCTGGGGCTAAGAGAGTAAAAATTGTGTACACATAGTAAACGAGCAGTTGGGCTCAAATCTGTTCATATCTGAACCTCAGTCTCTCTGATCCCAAAGCCTGGGCCTTTTCCTCTCTGCAGAAAGAAGGCCAGTCTGGGTGTGGGTCCAGCAGCCTGGAGAGAATTTACACCTCAATGGCCTAAGTTCTGAAAAATGGCAAAAGATCATTTTAAGATTAGAAATTAAGGGTTACAGGAATATCAAGGAAAGCTACTGACAGGTCTGAAACTGCTTAGAGGAGCAAAAATGCCCTGTCACCACCCCTTCCATGAATCTATTTGATAACATCTCTGTTTTATAAGCAGAGTTTATCAACAGGGTGGAGGTGAGGAATGGAAGTATATTTGCCTAGAGTCGTTCCGTAACAAAAACTCTTAAAGCTTGTCTTTGATGTTATCACTGAATAAGATAACACTGTCATTCACAGAGATACATTGATAGGATTGAAAACATTAGATAGTGTTCACTTTGAATTGTTTATCCTATCCTGGACACAGAACCTGAATGAACTATGAAGTGCTTACCTTTTTAATAACCTGACTACTGCAATGTATTTGTGCAATCTTAAGGGTATCATTTATTAAGTTGGTTTGTTTTAAGAAGTCTTATAATCCTGTTTTAATATTTCTTTTCCTTCTGCCTCTTCTTTCTTCTCCTCCCCTTCTCTCCTTCAATAAAGAAGAAATACTCCACATTACAATAAAAGGGAGAAAAAGAAGGAATAGCTCAGGTTCACCTTGACCTTTTAAGGGATTCACAAAGGAACCCTACAGCACAGCAAAGCATTTCCTACCTTCACAAATATACCCTTTCGAGGGAAAAAGAGATTCTGAAAAAAAATAAGATATTTTATCTTTTCCTGTTAAATAAGTGCTCCTGATGCAAGTCTTAAGCGATGCACAAATTTCACCCTGGGAGCTTTCAGAATCCTGTGGACTTGTAAGTCAGTGTGTAGTAAGATACTGTTGGTTGCCCTTAATCATATCTGGGTGGCACTGTAGAAAGGTTGCTAGATGTAAAAGGCGAACACAAAGAATCCTTGAGCTATTCAGTCTGTCCCAATACAAGCCCCACCTTGTGGTCAGAAAGCAACAATATCATTCTCTTGTCTATGAAAGAATTACCAAGAGCTGGGGCTCAGAGAGTTTCAGGAAATGCAGCTTAGCCTGTCTAGGCAAGCTTGTCATCCTCTATTTCTCAACTTTCTCATTTCTCTGGAATTGTACTAGTTCACTTGTTTACTTCCCAGGGGCATGTATGTGCATGCATGCGAGTGTGTGTGTGTGTTTGCCGTTGCATTTAAACACCTGAGCTTGTCATTGGCTACATCTACCACCTCTCAGTTTTATCTTCATCACAATTTCCAAAGCCTTGTGGAAATCTGGCTTCCCAAATGCTTATTCTTCAGTTTACAATGTTAGGGTCAAGTGAGCTCTGTCTGAATTGCCTCAGTTTGGAATCAACATGAGGATTAAGGTGTAGCCTTAGCAACCATGGCTGAGAAGATTGTTTATGGCTGTAGGTAATGTGCAAGTGTGTTGAAGAAAGAGGCGGTACATCTGTCTGTCTGTTTGTCCAGGGTGGGGAAAGGTGAAAGGAGAAGAGAGGAAAAGATGAATAAGAAGAAGATGGGCAAAGGTTTTAGGACACCTCAGTTTTCTCTGCAAAAAGCATGCAATACGTTAATGTTAAGGACTATTAAAGTGGTCATACAAAACATCTCTGGAATATGTACCAATACAGTGTATAATAGTGCTGCTGCTGCTGCTGCTAAGTCGCTTCAGTCGCGTCTGACTCTATGCGACCCCATAGACGGCAGCCCACCAGGCTCCGCCGTCCCTGGGATTCTCCAGGCAAGAACACTGGAGTGGGTTGCCATTTCCTTCTCCAATGCATGAAAGTGAAAAGTCAAAGTGAAGTCGTTCAGTCATGTCCGACTCTTCACAACCCCATGGACTGCAGCCTACCAGGCTCCTCCATCCATGGGATTTTCCAGGCAAGAGTACTGGAGTGGGGTGCCATCACCTTCTCCAATATAATAGTACAGACTTTTTTAAAAAATCATGGTAAAATACCATAACATAAAATTTTCCATCCTAACCATGCTAAGTGCACAGATCGATGATAGTGTATTCTCAGTGTTGTGCAACCATGAAACTCATCCATCTTTTAACTTGCAGTGTTGACTTCTGAATAAAAATAATCTTAGTTCAAATTAAGGTTCTGATGTTTACCAGAATCATATGCCTGAGACCTCAGTTTATATTACCTGTAATTTTTTTTTTTTCTTTGAGGCAAACTGATATGGCTATTGTGAGTATTAAATAATAGTGTTTGTAAAGTTCTTAGCAGAGTGATAAATGATTCATTACTGTTATCAGTATCACTTCAGTTCAGTTCAGTCGCTCAGTTGTGTCTGACTCTTTGCAACCCCACAAACCGCAGCACGCCAGGCCTCCCTGCCCATAACCAATTCCTGGAGTTTACCCAAACTCATGTACATTGAGTCGGTGATGCCATCTAACTATCTCATCCTCTGTCATCCCCTTCTCCTCCTGCACTCAATCTTTCCCAGCATAAGGGTCTTTTCAAATGAGTCAGCTCTTTGCATCAGGTGGCCAAAGTATTGGAGTTTCAGCTTCAACATCAGTCCTTCCAATGAACACCCAGGACTGATCTCCTTTAGGATGGACTGGTTGGATCTTCTTGCAGTCCAAGGGACTCTCAAGAATTTTCTCCAATACCACAATTCAGAAGCATCAATTCTGTGCTCAGCTTTCTTTATAGTCCAACTCTCACATCCATACATGGCTACTGGAAAAACCATAGTTTTCAATAGACGGACCTTTGTTGACAAAGTAGTGTCTCTGCTTTTTAATATGCTGTCTAGGTTGGTCATAACTTTCCTTCCAAGGAGTAAGCCTCTTTTTATTTTGGAGCCCCCAAAAATAAAGTCAGCCACTGTTGCCACTGTTTCCCCATCTATTTCCCATAAAGTGATGGGACTGGATGCCATGACCTTAGTTTTCTGAATGTTGAGCTTTAAGACAACTTTTTCACACTCGTTTTTCACTTTCATCAAGAGGCTCTTTAATTCTTCTTCACTTTCTGCCATAAGGGTGGTGTCATCTGCATATCTGAGGTTATTGATATTTCTCCTGGCAATCTTGATTCCAGCTTGTGCTTCTTCCAGCCCAGCATTTCTCATGATGTACTCTGCATGTAAGTTAAATAAGCAGGGTGACAATATACAGCCTTGACATAGTCTTTCCCAAATTGGAACCAGTCTGTTGTTCCATGTCCAGTTCTAACTGTTGCTTCCTGACCTGCATACAGGTTTCTCAAGAGGCAGGTCAGGTAGTCTGGTATTCCCATCTCTTTCAGAATTTTCCACAGTTTATTGTGATCCCCACAGTCAAAGGCTTTGGCATAGTCAATAAAGCAGAAATAGATGTTTTTCTGGAACTCTTTTGCTTTTTCGATGATGCAGCATGGTTTCCTGGAATTCTAACCACTTGATACTTCTGCATGAATAACATGAAACCTTTCTCCCATCATTCTGTGATGCTAAATCCTGACAAATAAACCTTGTTGCTACATAGATTTCTTTTTCTTTTATTTTCATTTTTTTTAGAACTGTGTGTCATTTCCCGTAGCAGGGAAATGGGCCCAGAAAAAAAAAAAGTAACTGCAAAGGCAATCAAAGAACAGTCTTTTGAATAACTCTGTTCTAGCACATTCAAATTATCTACTTATCTCAACAATTAGAGCAACAAATGCTCTCAATCAGTGAGGCAAGGCCTGGGGGAAGGCAGGATCTAGGCAGCCAGTCAGCTTTGGGAGGGCAGCCTCCATCCAAGAAGTCACCACGGCTTCTCTTTGCCCACAGCGATTCTCATGAGTTCTGTAGCTCAGGATAACGTAGTGAACAGTCAGGGAGAGCCCAGCCTACTTATTCTACTTATTCCTCTCTCTCTATATTCACCTCATTTTCGACTATCTCCTCCTGTCCCAACCTTCTCTGCCCTACAGTATACCTGAGTTCAGGGCCATAGCCTGTCAGGGCTGCTTTATAGGCATTTTTTTTTTTTTTTTTTTAACTTTTTGGCCATGGCAGCAGCATGCAGGATGTTAGTTCTCCCACCAGGTATTGAACCCATGCTCCCTGCAGTGGAAGCACAGAGTCTTAACCTCTGGACCACCAGAGAAGTCCCTATGGGCAATTTTAAGATGGATTAAATCCAAAGAGCATTGTAGGGATTATAATTTACCTCTGACTTCCCATTCATTATCCCATTCTGTCCTCAAATATGAACCTCTCTCCCTTCCTCCCTTCCTGTCTTCTTTCTTCCTTCCTTCCTCTTCAACTTTTGTAGTTCTTGATTTTAAATATGATTTCCATTCACTATTAGAAAATTGAGGAAATAAAGAAAATATAAAGAAGAACCCCAAATTATCTGTAATCTCACCACCCAGAGATAAAGATTTTCATATATATGCTTCAATATTGTTTGTTTTTAAAAGCATATATTTCAACATTTGTATTATACTGTATAGACAGTGGTCTTTTCTGTTTAGTTCGCCTTGCAGACTATTGTCAGTATTTACTACTAGTCAGAGTTCCAAAGAAGAGCAAGGAGAGATAAGAAAGCATTCCTCAGTGATTAGTGCAAAGAAACAGAGGGAAACAATAGAATGGGAAATACTAGAGATGTTTTCAAGAAAATTAGAGATACCAAGGGAACATTTCATGCAAAGATCAGCACACTAAAAGACAGAAATGGTATGGACCTAACAGAAGCAGAAAATATTAAAAAGAGGTGGGAAAAACACACAGAACTATACAGAAAAGATCTTTATGACCCAGATAATCACTATGGTGTGATTGCTTACCTAGAGCCAGACATCCTTGAATGCAAAGTCTAGTGGGCCTCAGGAAGCATCACTATGAATGAAGCTAGTGAAAGTGATGGAATTCCAATAGACCTATTTCAAATCCTAAAAGATAATGCTGTGAAAGCACTGCACTCATTATGCCAGCAAATTTGGAAAACTCAGCAGTGGCCACAGGACTGGAAAAGGTCAGTTTTCATTCCAATCCCAAAGAAAGGCAATGCCAAAGAATGTTCAAACTATCCCACAATTGCACTCATCTCACATGATAGCAAAGTAATGTTCAAAATTCTCCAATGTAGGCTTCAACGGTACATGAACCATGAACTTCCAAATGCTCAAGCTGGATTTAGAAAAGGCAGAGGAACTGAGACCAAATTGCCAACATCCATTGAATCATCAAAAAAGCAAGAGAGTTCCAGAAAAACATCTATTTGGGAAAAGAGTATGTCAAGGCTATATATTGTCACCCTGCTTATTTAACTTAGGGTGACATCATGAGAAATGCTGGGCTGGATGAAGCACAAGCTGGAATCAAGATTGTGAGGAGAAATATCAGTAACCTCAGATATGCAGATGATACCACCCTTATGGCAGAAAGTGAAGAAAAACTAAAGAGCTTCTTGATGAAAGTGAAAGAGGAGTGAAAAATTTGGCTTAAAGCTCAACATTCAGAAAACTAAGATCATGGCATCTGGTCCCATCACTTCATGGCAAATAGGGAAACAGTGGAAACAGTGACAGACTTTATTTTTGGGGGGCTCCAAAGTCACTGCAGATGGTAACTGCAGCCAAGAAATTAAAAGATGCTTACTCCTTGGAAGAAAATTAATGTCAACCTAGACAGCATATTAAAAAGCAGAGACATTACTTTGCCAACAAAATTCCATTTAGTCAAGGCTATGCTTTTTCCAGTAGCCATGTATGGATGTGAGAGTTGGACTATAAAGAAGGCTGAGCACCGAAGAATTGATGCTTTTGAGCTGTGGTGTTGGAGTAGACTCTTAAGAATCCCTTGGACTGCAAGGAGATCCAAGCAGTCCATCCTAAAGGAAATAAGTCCTGACTATTCATTGGAAGGACTGATGTTGAAGCTGAAACTCCAATACTTTGGCCACCTGATGCGAAGAACTGACTCATTTGAAAAGACCCTGATGCTGGGAAAGATTGAGGGCAGGAGGACAAGGGGATGACAGAGGATGAGATGGTTGGACGGCATCACTGACTCAATGCACATGAGTTTGAGTAAACTCTGGGCGTTGGTGATGGACAGAGAGGCCTGGCATGGTGCAGTCCATGGGGTTGGAGAGTCGGACACAACTGAGCAACTGAACTGAACTGAAGTAGTAAATATAGTATAATCTATTATAACACATGGTTTTTCCGAGTCACTTTTTCAAACATCACTTCTACTGGGGCTCTTCTCCAGCCACTGCACCACCATGAAAATTTCCTCATTGATCTAACCTCTAGCTTCATCCCTCCACTCTCTTCTCGTTTCTGCAAGTGAACTTTCTAAAATGCAGATATAACCATGTCTTTCCTTGGTTTTAATCTTCAATGATCTTCAATGAGTCATCGTTTGGGATAAGTCCTTCTCCACTGGGTGCCTCTGGACTCTTCAGATTCTGAGTCTGTCTGTTTCCTCTCCCTTCCTTGGCTTCGGTCTTTCCATTCTTGGCTCTTGGAGACCAGTATACTCTGTACGGAACACATTTCTCCACTTCTTCCCTCTTTTTTTCCTCAGCAAACCTACTGTCTCTTTACAAAGTATAGGCAATTGCATCCTCTCTCCCTCACCCTCAACTTGCCCGGTCTGGATTCAGGTCTCCTGTTCTCTCCCTTAATTCGGTGAGCCTGCCTCAATCCTCATGGGCACAGCAGAATCACCTGGAAGGCTTGTTGAAACACAAATCTTGTAACTTTACTCCTAGAATTTCTGTTTCAGAAGGTCTGGGAGGGGGCCAAGATTTTGCATTTCTACAAGTTCCCAGCTGTTACCTATCCAGGGAACAGACTTTCAGCCCTATAGCTATAGACTAATGTACTGTAACCTAAGTGATCTTTTTTTTCCTTCTGGTCTGAAGTAAATCCCAAGATCCTGGTTCATGATGAGCACATAAAAACATCTGAAAAAAGGAGCTCTTCCAGGAGTCCTGACTCAGCGCAGAATGGTAACCATGACCATTCACAGTTGGCTTCCTCGGCAGGCTCCACTGCGATGAATTCCTGAGGGGTGACTCAGTAGGAATTCCTGACTAATGCTGTTTGTGGACATGCTGCAGGAATCGTGAGTATGAGCCCTTTGACCACGTGTGGAATTTCCTGAGAGTTTTGGAAATCTCCCTTTAAATCCCCTTTCCTCAATGAGTTTTCTCTTACTAATGGCTCAAAAATAAAAATAATGGGGCATTGTTTTCCCATAGACAGATCATCAATTGTATAAATATCTCTAACTTTGCTAGTAAGAGTCACAAAAAAAGATATAGAGGAAGTTACATGAAGATTATTTTAAAATTTTGGTAAAAAAATTTTTTTCACATGCATATTATTTGTATTTCTGGTAGAGGCTAGAGAAGAAGAAGGCAGAACTCTACGTCAAGGAAAATATAATGTCATGGGAAGGAAATCCCCCTTTAGATGTGACTTACAAGGGTTTGCTGAAACAGATTCTGTTTTATCCACTTCCCTACTAATCAAACATGTCGAATCTAAATCTTAAGTTTACCAAATTCAGGTAAATGACTGTTCATTCGACTTCTCATAAACACATAAATCTAGGAACCAAAGTGGGTGTGTGCTTAGTCACTCAGTCTAGTCCAATTCTTTGTGACCCCATGGACGGTAGCCCACCTGGCTCCTCTGTCCATGGGATTCTCCAGGCAAGAATATATTGGAGTGGATTGTCATGCCCTCTTCCAGGGGATCTTCCTGACCCAGGGATCTAATCTGTGTCTTTTGTGACTCCTGCAAATTGTTCTGGTTTCATTTTTACGTGTTAAACTTGTAGGTCTTTTTGGAAGTGTTAATAATTTTTATATTAGTAATTTCTATTATAACTCTATGCAAATAGTTTCTTTAGAGGTTATAGATGAAACAGTTCATACTGGCTCTGTCTTTTTAATGACACTCTGAAAGAAATTTCAGTTTCCTTAGGCTAGCTTGCATTAGACAGGCTTAGAAGCAAGCTTTCCTTCCTGGTAGTGAAAAAAGGAACCAAAACAATAGAAAGATTTTCCTTGAATTTTTTTTTTTTTTTTTTTGCAATTATAGCCCAGTCTTTACGGAATCATTGTCTTTATGGGGTCACTATCTTTATGTTAGTTTTCTTTCTTCATTGAAAGTTAAAGGTTTAGTAGCTCAGCTGTGTTCAACTCTCTGCAGCCCCATGGACTGTAGCCTGACAGGCTCCTCTGTCCACGGGATTTTCCAGGCAAGAATACTGGAGTGGGTAGCTATGTCCTTCTCCAGGGGATCCTCCTGACCCAGAGATAGAATCAGGATCTCAAACATTGCAGGCAGACTCTTCACTACCTGGGCCACTAGGGAGATGAAAGAGACAAAGTCCATGGGGGGCTGCAAAGACACGACTGAGCAACTGAGCACACACATACACAATAATGCAGACCCATTTCAACTAATTTCTACCTATAAACAATATAAAGTATGGGAATGAAAGGACCTTTTCCCCTTCCTCCTAAAAAAGGAGAACAAGATTTGCTTTGAACAAATTCAGGTGGCTCTTTCTCTAGTTCTATCCTCTTACTAGGCATGTATAGTAATTCACTAAGCAGTAATAAAATCTCAAGAGTTTTGGTCTTTCACTCCAGCAGCAAGTGGTCAGTTCTTACTTGCAGTGCAGAGAAAAACTTTCTTCAACATTATTCAACCCTGAGTTGAAATTCAGAGAGGACAAAATCTATAGATAGAGACACACACATAAAAAGAATGTCTAATGAAAGTTGAGCAAAATTACAGAATGATAAAATGAAGACTCATTTGACTCGTTTGAAATTTTAAAACTGTTTTCAGTATAAACTGATAAAGCCATTTAATTGAAGTTTTGATGGTTTGACCTTATACTTTTAATTTGCCAAAATACACAGGTAACAGAAAATGTCAAGAATTTGTCAAGCATATAATTATGGCAGTGCTTTACTTCATCTTTCACTGTTTCCCCAAAAAAGATTCTGTAATTAATTTTGTTCATTAATGTATTTCTTTCATTCACCCATTGGATTAATATTTATTGAATGCCATTAAATGCTAGACCTGATGTTAGGTACCAATGAATTTTTATTGAAATTTATTAATGCTTTTTACTAAATTTTTAGTAAAAGTCTAAGAAATTAGTGATATCAATATCAAAATTAAGCACAAAATTTATCTTCAGAAAGCTCAACCTCAAAAATAAATACTTTGTAATACAAGTGAAAGTGTTAGTCTCTCAGTCGCATCCGACTCTTTGCAATTTTTATGGACGATAGCCCACCAGGCTCCTCTTTCATGGAATTCTTCAGGCAAGAAGACTGGAGTGGGTAGCCTTTCCCTTTTCCAGGGGTTCTTCTCAACCCAGGGATCAAGCCTGCATCTTCTGTGTCTCCTGCATTACAGCCAGATTCTTTGCCATCCAGCTACCAGGGATGCCCAATACAAAATATTAGTTCATCCTGGAAATTATAGAAAATTATAATACATTTCCCTTACTGTACAAACAAAAGAAAACATAGTATCATCATTATACAAAACTGACTAATGTCCAAAGTGGGGAGGGGACTGAGGAGAATAGAGAATGTGCACATTGCGCTTCAGTTTAGCTCTATTTGTTACCAGGTGCCCGTGTACTAGCATCTTCTTGTTCATGCTGCTTGGCACAGGAAAAAGAAAACCTTTAAATACTGGATTTCAGATAGGAAAGTTAGACATACAATAGGCACACCTCAATGCTAAGAAGGGTTATGACCACCATGAAGCTTCTACATGAATTTAATTTTTCCCAGGTCCTCTCTCCTCTCTCTGCCAGTTGTTGATCCAAATGGTGTTGAGATGTACAACAGGTTTTACTAGGTGTGTGGAAGAGAAAGCACAAGCTACTCTAACACTTGCTTCCTTCCTGATCATGACTCAGAGCTATACAGGCAACTGGAGGTGACGAATGGCAACATACACACAGGAAATGCTGCAGGTGTGAGGTTGCACGCTTCCATAACATCAAACACAAGATTGGAGCACCCTGATCCCCAGGGTTACAGAGCGTTGTATAAGATTGTAAGAGAAGCCATGGATCCATGCAGGCATCACCCTGAAGCACCAGTTTTAATGGGTGTAAATTAAAAGTTTACTTTTATAATAAATTACTATTATCAAGGCAAACTTATTAAGTAGGAAACATTTCTTGAATCTTTAAGTTAGAACAAGTGCTTTGTTTCTTTTCACAATTTTTTAAACTTTTTATTTTGTATTGGGGTTTGGCCAATTAGCCATGTTGTGATAGTTTCAGGTGAGCGGTGAAGGGACTCAGCCATACTTGTACATATATCCACTTTCCCCTAAACCCCCCTCCCAGCCAGGCTGCCACATAACATTGAGCAGAGTTCCATGTGCTATGGACCAGCAGATCCTTGTTGGATATCCATTTTAAATATAGCAGTGTGTACATGTCCATCCCAAACTCCCTAACTATCCCTTCCCCCCAGCAACCATAAGTTCATTCTCTAAGTCTGTGTGTGAGTCTCTGTCTAAAACAAGTGCTTTCAAAGGAATATCACACTTGTATGGTTCATCAGGCTTCTACATCTGGTTCCAAATCCTTAGGCTCCCTCTGCACTCTTCTGGGTCATTAGAGCTACTACCCCTACCATTACCCTCTAGGTTGAGGCCAAACTACAGAGAGGGAACACAGCCCCACCCATTAGCAGAAAACTGGATTTAAGATTTACTGAGCATGGCCTCCCTTACCAGAGGAAGATCTGATTTTCACCACCAGTTCTTCTCATTAGGAAGCTTCCACAAGCCTCTTACTGTCATCCTTCAGAGGGCAGACAGAATGAAAAACACAATCACAGAAAACTAACCAAGCTGATCACATGAATCACAGCCTGTCTAAATCAATGAAACTATGAGCCATACCATGTTGGGCCACCCAATATAGATGGGTCATGGTAGAGAGTTCTGACAAAACGTGGTCCCCTGGAGTATTCTTGCCTTGAGAATCCCATGAACAGTATGAAAAGGCAAAAAGATAGGACACTTAAAGATGAATTCCCCAAGTCGGTAGGTGCCCAATATGCTACTGGAGAAGGGTGAAGAAATAGCTCCAGCAGGAATGAAGAGGCTGAGCCAAAGCAAAAGCAACACCCAGCTGTGGATGTGACTGGTGATGGAAGTAAAGTCCCATGCTGTAAAGAACAATATTGCCTAGAAACCTGGAATGTTAGGTCCCCGAATCAAGGTAAATTGTAAGTATTCTAACAGGAGATGGCAAGAGTGAACATAGATATTTTAGGAATCAGTGAATTAAAATGGGCCAGTATGGGCAAATTTAATTCAGATGACCATTATATGTACTACTGTGGGAAAGAATCCCTTAGAAGAAATGGAGTAGCCCTCATAGCCAACAAGAGTCCAAAATGCGGTACCGGAGTGCAATCTCAAAAGCAATAGAATGATCTCTGTTTGTTACCAAAGTAAACCATTCAATATCACAGTAATCCAAGTCTATGTCCCAAACACTAATGCTGAAGAAGCTGAAGCTGAATGGTTCTATGAAGACCTTTAAAACCTTGTAGAACTAACACAAAAAGTGATATCCTGTTCATCACAGGGAACTTGAATGCAAAAGTAGGAAGTCAAGAGATACCTGGAGTAACAGGCAAGTTTGGCCTTGGAGTACAAAATGAAGCAGGGAAAAGGCTAACAGAGTTCTGCCAAGGGAACCCATTGGTCATAGAAAACACCCTCTTCCAACAACATAAGAGATGACTCTACACATGAACATCATGGTCAGTACCAAAATCAGATTTATTGATTACATTCTTTGCAGCCAAAGATGGAGAAGTTCTATACAGTGAGCAAAAACAAGACCAGGGGCTGACTGTGGCTCAGATCATGAACTCCTTATTGCCAAATTCAGACTTAAATTGAAGAAAGTAGGGAAAACCATTCAGGTATGAACTAAATCAAATCCCTTACAATTACACAGTGGAAGTGACAAATACATTCAAGGGATTAGATGTGATATAGAGTGCCTGACGAACTATGGATGAGGTTCCGTAACATTGTAGAGGAAGTGGTGATCATAACCATCCCCAAAAAGGAAATATAAAAAGGCAAAATGGTTGTCTATGGGGACCTTACAAATAGCTGAGAAAAGAGAAGTGAAAGGAAAAGAAGAAAAGGAAAGATATACCCATCTGAATGCAGAGTTCCAAAAAACAGCAAGGAGAGATAAAAAAAAAACCTTTCTAAGCAAACAATACAAAGAAATAGAGGAAAACAATAGAATGGAAATGACTATAGATGTGTCTTGGAGAAGGCAATGGCACCCCACTCCAGTACTCTTGCCTGGAAAATCCCATGGACGGAGGAGCCTGGTAGGCTGCAGACCATGGGGTCGCGAAGAGTCGGACATGACTGAGCGACTTCCCTTTCACTTTTCCCTTTCATGCATTGGAGAAGGAAATGGCAACCCACTCCAGTGTTCTTGCCTGGAGAATCCCAGGGATGGGGGAGCCTGGTGAGCTGCTGTCTATGGGGTCGCACAGAGTCAGACACGACTGAAGTGACTTAGCAGCAGCAGCAGCAGAGATGTGTCTTCAAGAAAATTAGAGAACATTTCATCTAAAGATGGGCACAATAAAGGACAGAAATGGTATGGACCTAACAGAAGCAGAAGATACTAATAAGAGATGGCAAGAATACACAGAAGAACTGTATAAAAGAGACCTTAATAACCCAGATAACTATGATGGTGTGATTACTCACCTAGAGCCTGACATCATGGAGTGAGAAATCAACTGGGCCTTAGAAAGCATCACTACAAAAGAAGTTAGTGGAGGTGATGGAATTCCAGCTGAGCTATTTCAAACCCTAAAACATGATGCTGTAAAAGTGCCACACTCAATATGCCAGCAAATTTGGAAAACTCAGCAGTGGCCATAGGACTGGAAAGGTCGGTTTTCATTCCAATCCCAAAGAAAGGCAGTGCCAAAGAAGGTTCAAACTACTTCACAATTGCACTTATTTCACATGCTAGCAAAGTAATGCTCAAAATTCTCCAAGGTAGGCTTCAACAGTATGTGAACTGAGAACTTCCAGATGTTCAAGTTGGATTTAGAAAAGGTAGAGGAACCAGAGATCAAATTGCAACATCCGTTGGATCACAGAAAAAGCAAAATTCCAGAAAAGCATCTACTTCTGTTTTACTGACTATGCTAAAGCCTTTGACTGTGTGTATCACAACAAACTGTGGGAAGTTCTTCAAGAGACAGGAATCCCAGACCACCTTACCTGCTTCCTGAGAAATCTGTTTGCAGGTGAAGAAGCAAAAGTTAGAACCGTATTCAGTTAGAACCAGACCAGGAACAACAGACTGGTTCCAAATTGGGAAAGGAGTACATCAAGGCTGTATATTGTCACCCTGTTTATCCAACATATATACAGGGTACATCATGGGAAATGCCAGGCTGAATGGACCACAAGCTGGAATCAAGATTTCCAGGAGAAATATCAAGAACTGATGATATGCAGATGACACCACCCTTATGGCAGAAAGAGAAGAGGAATTAAAGAGCCTCTTGATGAAAGTAAAAGAGGAGAGTGGAAAAGCTGGCTTAAAACTCAACATTCATAAAACTAAGATCACTGCATCGAGTCCCATCACTTCATGGCAAATGGATGGGGAAACAATGGAAAACAGTGACAGACTATTTTCTTGGGCTCCAAAATCACTGCAGATGGTGACTGCAGCCATGAAATTAAAAGATGCTAGCTCCTTGGAAGAAAAGCTATGATCAACCTAGACAGCATATTAAAAAGCAGAGACAAGACTTTGCTGACAGAGGACAAGATATTTGGATGGTATCACTGACTCCGTGGACATGAGTTTGAGCAAGCTCTGGGAGATGGTGGAGGACAAGGAAGCCTGGTATGCTGCAGTCCATGGGATCTCAGAGTCAGACACAACTGAGCGGCTGAACAACATCACTTGCAAGAGTGAGAAGTGCTGATGAAGTGTGATTTTCCATTGGTTCCCCCACACGCCCCTCAGTTCTACTGTGTTTAACATGGGGTTGTAAATAGTCAGACATGACCAAGTGACTTGGGCTACCCTGATGGCTCTAATGGTAAAGAGTCTGCTTGCGATGCAGGAGACCTGGATTTTATCTCTGGGTTGGAAAGATCCCCTGGAGAAAGGAATGGCTACCCACTCTGATATTCTTGTCTGGAGAATTCCACAGACAGAGGAGCCTGGCAGGCTACAGTCCATGGGGTCACAAAGAGTCAGACAAAGCTTCGTGACTAACACTAACAATTGTTGTAGTTATATAAGTGTGTCTGTTTCCTGTCTCCTACTAGACTGGCAGTCTGCGAGGAGATAGACTGTGTCTGCCTCCTCCACCATACCCAGCATGTGGCTTAGTGCACTGCAAACAGATCAGATTCATTAATTCCAGAACAAATGTTACTTTAGAAATAGTCATGTGGAGAGTTGATTACAAGTCAAATTGTGGAGAAGTCTGCTATCAAAGTTCTCAAGCTACCCCAATTCTATGCTTTATTTTTAGGTCCTAGGACCTTTCTTTTCTCATCTTTCCCCCTTTTCAAAACTTCTGGTTTTATTTGTTTTTTTTTACAGTACGATGTAAGTGATTAATAAAACTTGAAGTGTTCTCCTTAATAGAAAAATGTGTGTTTGAACAAGGCATGGATCCTTAAACTAAAGAGAATTGCAAGCATCCATCAGTGGGTGGAGAGAAATTAATTTTGTCATAGGACATTCCCAGTTCTCCTAACCCAGAGACAGTTACAAATTCCAATGACTTATAAGGCCAGACTTGAAGTAATCCTTTGCTGGATCACATGAATCAGGTTGAAATCATTTCTTCTGAAAAAAAGTCATTTTCAAAGTCCAAAATGAGAAGTCATCACCAGATGACCTTATGCAGCATAGAAATCATTGGGATTCATTGCATGGGTTTAAATCTATGTCAGGTAAAGCTCTATTCTCTGAAATAAAGAGAAAGTCACTTATCCTTGTAGATTTCACTTTCCTCATCTATTAAATGAGGATCTTAGGCAGTTGGAGCAAAGAATATTTAACAGTGTATTTTCTGTATGATAAGAACCTTTTTCTGTGGCTTCCATGTAGTGAATCTTCTAACAATCCTAAGAGGTCAGTACTACTGTTGCCCTCAATTTGCAGATGGGGACGCTGAGGCAGAAGAGGCTACACAGCTTGCCCAAGGTCCCACAAGGATGAAGTGGCAGAGCAAGAGTCAAACTCTGATATCACATTCTAGAACCAGCCTCCTTAACCCTATGCCACGAGCTATGATGTTCTTCCAATACTAAGAATCTATAAGTCTCTTGCATTCACCTGGATGCACGTCTGATAAAACAGCATTAGAATGAAGCATCATAACAAAGAAACTGGCCAATATACAATACCTGCATAATGAAGAAATCATGAAGCTGGTGATGTGTGTCTCCTGTGTCCAAGTTTTTCGCTGTTATGATGATTATTTGAGCAAGAGTTATTCAAACCTCTCTGTTTTCAGGTTATTTTAAAGTTCCATGGTATTTGGATTCTGGAATACTGAGAACACTAATAAAAAATCATTAATGTGGAAAGTTTTTTTTGTCTCATTAGCCGATCCTAGCAGAATGGACACATTTATCACATGTAATCCCACTGTATGCAAGAGATAGCAATTACCAGGCAGGGACACACCTAGGATTTGAGAGTGGCTCAGACGGTAAAGCATCTGTCTGCAACACAGGAGACCCAGGTTCGATCTCTGGGTTGGGAAGATCCCCTGGAGAAGGAAATGGCAGCCCACTCCAGTATTCTTGCCTGGAAAATCCCATGGATCGCGGAGCCTGGTAGGCTACTATCCATGGGGTCGCAAGAGTCGGACACGACTGAGCAACTTCACTTCACTTCAAGTGTTCTTAGTAGTCATCTAGTCTAAGTTACGCACTGCACATTATTATTTTCTACCTTTCACTTGTTGTGTATCCAGATCTTGAAGTGCAGCTACAATTCAAGGAGTCAGAAATATTTGGCCACATTTTTTCATGGGCAAGGGATTTCTACTTACAAAGTAGGATAAAACCTCCAAACATTAAAAGGAACAACATCATTCATGGCACAAGAACTAATCTATATGTCAAGTCCTCAATAAAGAATCCTTATCCTGTAACCTGACTTGGATTTGGTGTTTCATCTAATGGACTGACCTTAACAAATCACTTCCCTTTATTTCTCTTTCACTCAGAGATTTGGGTAATTTTTTCACAATAATACATTTATAGAACTCTTAGATATTAAAATCTTGCTGCATGCTCATCAGATCAGACAAACCTCAAATAATGAAGTCTATCCTGAAATAGCAAAAATTAATCATTAAACATATTAAATGCTTTTTACTCAATTTCTCCTTTGCTTAAGTACTTTCCAGGAAGTCTACACTGGCTGGAGTATCAGAGAACTGGTTTCTGCACCCTTACTCATCTGCTTGTCTGCTCTGTGACCTTCAGAAATCCACTCAATCTCTTTTGGACATAAGATCCTTCATCTACTAAAGTAAGGGGTAGAGAATTCCCTGGGTGCTGAGTGGTAAAGAATCCACCTGCCAGTGCAGGAGATATGGGTTTGATCCCTGGGTCAGGAAGAAGGATCCCTGGAGAAGGAAATGGCAACAACTTCAGTATTCTTTCCTGGGAAATCCCATGGATGGAGAAGACTGGCAAGCTACAGTCCATGGGGTCACAGAAGAATTGGACATGGCCTAGGGACTAAAAAATAACAACAAAGGGATTAGACTCATCTTCATCACTCCTTTCTGCAGTTGTCCTAGTGATAAATTTACAATGGAACTTCAACAGTGATATCATTTGATAAAACTATCAGAATAATTAAATGTCATATTTTTTAAAGTTACTCCATCCAGCCACTCACAAAAAGTTGAAGTTTCTCAAAGTACAGCTATAACAACACCATGATATGGTTTGCTTTCGTCATCTTTTTCCTTTGAAAAACTGAAATTTTCGTATGTATACCTATGGCTGATTTATGTTGATGTATGGCAGAAACCAACATAATGTTGTAAAGCAATTATCTTTGAATTAAAAATAAATAAGAACTGAAATTTTGTATATTTCAGAAAAGAATTCACATATCTAATGTGTGTGCTTATTTTTAAATCATAGTGTCTTTAAGATATATGAGCTCTTATAAAATCAAGCTTGAATATGCTGTTCTAAACAATAAACAAGCATTAGAAGGAAAGTTTAAAGCAATCTCTACCTATGTCTAGTATAAACTTGCTATTTATTTCAACTACTCTAGTGTGTAAGCTTGGAGAAGGTAATGGCAACCCACTCCAGTTCTCCTGCCTGAGCCTGGTAGGCTGCAGTCCATGGGGTCGCTAAGAGTTGGACACAACTGAGCGACTTCACTTTCACTTCTCACTTTCATGCATTGGAGAAGGAAATGGCAACCCACTCCAGTGTTCTTGCCTGGAGAATCCCAGGGACAGGGGAGCCTGGTGGGCTGCCATCTATGGGGTCGCACAGAGCCGGACAGGACGGAAGCGACTTAGCAGCAGCAGCAGCAGTGTGTAAGCTAGTCTTTAGTTTGCTGCTGCTGCTATTTAGTCACTAAGTTGTGTCCCACTCTTTTTCAACCCCATGGACTGTTGCCCACCAGCCTCCTCTGTCCTTGGAATTTCCCAGGCAAGAATACTGGAGTGGGTTGCCAGTTCTCCAGGGGATCTTCCAAAACCCAGGAATCAAACCCACATCTCCTGCTTGGCAGGTGGATTGTTTTACCCCTGAGCCACCTTGGAAGCCCAGTCTTTAGTTTACTGGTGTGTTACTTTGAAATGTCTTCCCTTGGCTTGGGATAATTTTTGCATCTTTAGGGAATAAATTAAGTAAAATGAATTTTAAAAAGAGAAAGATTATAGTCTATCAGTAAATATATCTGGATTAATTTCCAGATTAGATGCATTTTAATAAGCAATCATTATCAGTACCTTGAATTTTGAGTAATTGTTAAGAATATAATTAATGTACCTGGGGAAATTTTTCATGAGTTATTCACTGATTTTCCAAAGCATCAATGTGTTTTCAGAATAGATTCACATTGGTAGATGCCATACTATTTGACTGCCATCTTGAAAGAAAACGATCATTTCACAAACAGTAACCAATTTTGGAGAGTATTTATTTAAAAAATGAGATCATGCCAAAAATATTTCAGGGGAGATTTGAAACATCTCTGATTAACAATAGCATTTTTACCTAGCTTCCTCAACTCAAGTTAACTTGATCTGACTTTTGGTAGCTTGTGTTTATCTTTTGCAGTGACTGAGTCTGCCAAACTTCTCATTACCCACATCTTCTTTATACTTTTGAATCATGTACCCACAATGACATTAAAAAATTGAGCAACCATGCCCCAAGGTTGGAAAGATTTTCTTTCCCAACCTGTGAAATATGTATTAAGAATAATCCCTCACCTTAGTCCTCATTCTCATGTTTTATGAAATAATTATACCATGAATCATAATCACTTATGATTCACCAATAGGCAAGGGCCCTCCTTTAATTGTTCTTGGTAATCTCTTTGCTGGTTTTTGGTAAATATCTAAGAGTAGTTCATACCACTATATTTACCCCTCTTCCATGTTCTGGTGTTTAGGCTTAGGTCTAACTTATAAAATAAAAATATAGACATGAGCATATCTTCATGTACCCTTAATTCAACTCTACAGAGCACAGACTGTGTGGTCAGGCAAACCTGGCTTCCAACCTTAAATCTGACATGCTTGCCAGTGGCATGACCTTCAAAAAGTCATTAAATGATGTCTCTGATTCCAGTGTGCAAATTTTCAATAATTATAAGTACCTTAAAGAATTAACCTGTGGCAGATTCATTTCGATATTTGGCAAAACCAATACAATATTGTAAAGTTTAAAAATAAATAAATTAAAAAAAAGAATTAACCAATATGATGAATGTATGTAGAATAATCAACACACAATTCAGTTTAGTTCAGTTCAATTCAGTCGCTCAGTCGCGTCCAACTCTTTGCAACCCCATGAATCGCAGCACACCAGGCCTCCCTGTCCATCACCAACTCCCAGAGTTTACCCAAACTCATGTCCATCGAGTTGGTGATGCCATCCAGCCATCTCATCCTCTGTCGTCCTCTTCTCCTCCTGCCCTCAATCCCTCCCAGCATCAGGGTCTTTTCCAATAGGCACTCAATATATAGCTCAATTATTATCACTGTTATTCATTGAGACAATTACTTATAATTGCTCGTTTGGAAGACCTAAATCAAATGAAATCTTAAATCTGCTTCTAGTGAGTCAGGAGTTGCCATGTCAAACATTCCACTTATTTGAAAGTATGAATATGTGTAACTTGCCAGGAAGTTGTTAAGGAAGACAATCTAACATGGAGCATGACAACCTCTTAACTCACATGTTATTGGTACTGTCATGAGACAGCATTTCTTATGATGATTTAGAAAACTTGTTCCTCATACAAGAAAATAAATGTGATTTGGATTTGCCTACCATTCTTCTTGGGCTTCCCTGGTAGCTCAGCTGGTAAAGAATCCGCCTGCAATGCAGGAGACCCTGGTTCAATTTCTGGGTTGGGAAGATCCCTTGGAGAAGGGATAGGCTTACCCACTCCAGTATTCTTGGACTTGCATACTGGAGAACATCAATGGACAGAGGAGCCTAGCAGGCTGCAGTCCATGGCGTCCTAAAGAGTCAGACACGACTGAATGACTAAGCACAGCACCATTCTACCTATTATTCTGATTTAGAAAGTGTAAAAGGTCATGACTGTATTCTTTGATATCATGGGTCAAGGCTTACAGACATACAAGGCTATAATTGTCTTAGTTCCTTTTCTTTTTTTAATTTTAACATTTACGTTATCATCCTAGGCATGTTCATGTATGCTATCTTATTTCATTTCTATGAGATAGGCATTATTATTCCCTGATGTCAGCTTCTCATTGGCTGTGAGCTATCAGAGGAAGAATGTGGGTATATGATCACTCCATACAAGGGCATGTCTCTTGGCAAGTGGGCAGCTGTAAGTCATTTTTAGCTAGCATTTCTGGCATCTAGGAAAAAGAGGATATGGATGGGCACCAGCAGGATCTACTATATCCTACTTTTGCAGAAAGTAATAGGGAAATGGGAATCAGAGCATTGAAGAGACTTTACCAGGTTCCTCTATCTGGTAGTGAAAAGCCAGTTTCCAAATCAGACTGCTTAGAAATACAGACAGATGTAGAGAACAATTGTATGGATACCAAGGCGGGAAGAAGAAGAAGGGATAAATTGGGAAATTGGGAATGACATATATACATAGTACTGATACTATGTATAAAATAAATGACTAATGAGAACCTACTGTATAGCACAGGGAACTCTACTGAATGCTCTGCAGTGAACTAAGTAGGAAGGAAATCCAAAAAGAAGGGATATTCACATATATAAGCATGGCTGTTTCACTCTGCTGTACAGTATAAACTAACACAACATGGTAAAGCAACTATATGTCAATAAAAATATTTTTAAAGATAAAATAAATAAAAATCAATCAATCAATCAGACTGCTTAATTCCAAGTCAAGTGCTCTATCACACCATAGCTGAAGGATACTAGAAGGACTGTTGTGAATTTATAGAAACTTCTTATGAAGTAATAGGTCGGAAGAAAGACTTTAAGTACATTACTCACTATAAAAAGTGATAATTCCTTAAAATTTCTTGGCGTTTAGTCTTTGATTTTAGCTGATGTCCCTTCACTTTTGTTTTGGAGCTGGAGTTGGAGCTGGAAAACAAGTCCATGGGCTCTCTATCCATGACATCCAGGATTGCATGCAACTCTGTTTCAAGTCTTTTCAGAAATTCACTCCAAACTCAAGCCCTGTCCTGTGCATCTGATCTCAGAGTAGTTTTCTCTTTTTATCTATTTAGAATAATGATCAAGTTTGGGACTCGACCACAAAAAGCCTGATATCAAATGGGCTTTTTCATGCATGGTGCATGTCCTATAGCTCCAGTCTGAATGACATCTGTGGTCCACCCTTAAACATTGACCACTACAAAGCATCATGATGGTGGAATGGCCAGCACTTCAATTAAGTAATTATGGATACTATTTCATCTAGGGGCTTCCCTGGTGGCTCAGACCTGCAATGCAGGAGACAGGGTTTCGATCCCTGGGTCAGGAAGATCCCCTGAAGGAGGGAATGGCAACCCAATCCAGTATTCTTGCCTGGAGAATCCCATGGTCAGAGGAGCGTGGCAGACTACAGTCCATAGTGTTGCAAAGAGTCAGACACAACTGAAATGACTTAGCATGCACACATTTTGTCCAGAATGTTTCAGAGGAATAAGCTTGGAAGGAGATCCTTGCTGCAAGATAGTTTCACATTTAACTACTTATTGACCAGAGATATATTAATATGTCTTTTGTTCAGGTCAGTTCAGTTGCTCAGTCGTGTCTGACTCTTTGCGATCCCATGAATTGCAGCACACCAGGCTGCAATAACCTGGACGTTATTGACCAGAGTATTTCAATATTCATTTATATAACAAATCACCAGCCACAGGCACTAGTTTCTGCAAAAATTCTTGGGTCAATAATGTTTAAGGAAAAACTGGAGAAACACTTAGATACAGAAAACACAGAAGCCAAGAGAAGAGAAGTTTATTCTAAATAAGAGGATTGGGAAAAGATTCTGGGAAGAGAATTAATTAAACCAGACTTTGAAAATGAAGAAAATTTCTGTGGGTAGTCATTTGAAGGAAAACATGAATAAGAAAGAAGATTAAGGGACATAATTTGAAGGGCAAACATTACTGACCTAAAGCAAGTCAGGTCAGTTCATTTGCTCAGTCGTGTCCAACCCTTTGCAATCCCATCGAATGCAGCATGCCAGGCTTCCCTCTCATCAACCTCAGAGCTTGCTCACACTCATGTCCATTGAGTTGGTGATGCCATCCACCATCTCATCCTCTGTCGTCCCCTTCTCCTCCCGCCTTCAATCTTTCCCAGCATCAGGGTCTTTTCCAGTGAGTCAGTTCTTCACATCAGGTGGCCAAAGTATTGGAGCTTCAGCTTCAGCATCAGTTCTTCCAATGAATATTCAGGATTGATTTGCTTTAGGATGGTCTGGCTGGATCTCCTTGCTGTCCAAGGGATTCTCAAGAGTCTTCTCCAACACCACAGTTCAAAAGCATCAATTCTTCAGTGCTCAGCTTTCTTTATAGTCCAACTCTTACAACCATACATGACTACTGGAAAAACCACAGATTTGACTAGACAGACCTTGGTTGGCAAAGTAATGTCTCTGCTTTTTCATATGATGCCTAGGTTGGTCATAGCTTTTCTTCCAAGGAGCAAGTGTCTTTTAATGTCATGGCTACAGTCACCATCTGCAGTGATTTTGGAGTCCAAGAAAATAAAGCAAAGATCAGAACTATAATCAGGAAATAAAGCAAGTAGATAAATACCTGAAACCAAGACCTAGTAGTTCTGAGTTTAAAAGCACAATGAGGGTCAGATTTAGGACGAGGTGTAAACAAATCTAAACCCCAAAACAAAACCTAGGATCACAAGTTAAAACAGATAGACATCACATCCAGAAGGATCAACAAAACCAACTGGAACTTAAATATGCAATGGGAAGTTTGACAGAGCCTCTTATTCAAAAGGAAGCTACCCAAAGACTTAAGCATGCTCATACCAGAGGTAGAGGGGGTCATTAGGTAGCTTTTGCCTTATCTGACCAAGGTCATCCTGAAGCTTCAAATCACAACCTGAACACCACAACTGCTTTTGTGGGTAACAATTCATGAAGACATTTTGCCCAAAAATCTCTTTGGAGAAGCAAAAGGTGTTCCTTAATCCCATTTGTAAGAGAAGCATAGATCCATTTAGCTCAGCACTGGTTCTGAGAAGTGTAAAAAGAAATGGCTATCCTTCTTGAATGTCTTAGGTCTAATTACACAGGTTAGCAATGGCCTTTGACATCTTAGGGCTTTTTTCTTTCTCTTTTTCCCTTCCCAATTTTGGGTCACTTAGCAAGTCTTTACTGACTATTCTTTAGTTCTAGATAATGATTAAGACTTACTGTTCTTACCAGACTAAAAATCATAATAATACATTTTATCTTCATACAGTTAAAAAGCAGATACAGTCTTATTCAGGAACAAAGAAGGAGTGATGAAAATGTATTATTTGTTTCATCTTTTATTGGACAATTACCCACAACTGGCATCACAGCTTTAAAGAAATCACTTGCATAACAAAGTGTAACCATACACAGTTTCTGAGGATGAATGAAAATCATTACAGCTTTGAGGGACCTTGTTATAGCTCAGTGAGGCCACTTTCAGCTCTACTTTTGTTTATATCTATACAGATATGATAAAAGATTAAAATATTTTCATAAATATAAGACTACTTACTCTCTGGTGGTGGTTTAGTCACTAAGTCATTTCCTTCTCTTTGCAACCCCATGGACTGTAGCTTGTAGGATCCTCTATCCATGAGATTTCCCAGGCAAGAATACTGGAGTGGGTTGTCACTTCCTTCTCCAGGGGATCTTTCTGACCCAGGGATTGAACTCCCACATCTCTTGCTTGGCAGGTGGATTCTTTACCATTGAGCCTTATTCTCTACAATGAGAATAAAGACCTAAACAGTTCTTGGTCTTTTGCCTAACCATTCTCCAAGCCAGGCTTCAGCAATATGTGAACCGTGAAGTTCCAGATGTTCAGGCTGGTTTTAGAAAAGGCAGAGGAACCAGAGATCAAATTGCCAACATCTGCTGGATCATCAAAAAGCAAGAGAGTTCCAGAAAAACGTCTATTTCTGCTTTATTGACTATGCCAAAGCCTTTGACTGTGTGGATCACAATAAACTGTGGAAAATTCTGAAAGAGATGGGAATACCAGACTACCTGACCTGCCTCTTGAGAAACCTATATGCAGGTCAGGAAGCAACATTTAGAACTGGACATGGAACAACAGACTGGTTCCAAATAGAAAAACGAGTACGTCAAGGCTGTATATTGTCCCCCTGCTTATTTAACTTACATGCAAAGTACATCATGAGAAACGCTGGGCTGGATGAAGCACAAGCTGGAATCAAGATTGCTGGGAGAAATATCAATAACCTCAGATATGCAGATGACACCCACCCTTATGGCATAAAGTGAAGAAAAACTAAAGAGCCTCTTGATGAAAGTGAAAGAGAAGAGTAAAAAATTTGGCTTAAAGCTCAACATTCAGAAAATGAAGATCATGGCATCTGGTCCCATCACTTCATGGGAAATATATGGGGAAACAGTGGAAACAGTGTCAGACTTTATTTTTTTGGACTCCAAAATCATTGCAGATGGTGATTGCAGCCATGAAATTAAAAGACGCTTACTCCTTGAAAGGAAAGTTATGACAAACCTGGATAGCATATTCAAAACCGGAGACATTACTTTGCCAACAAAGGTCTGTCTAGTCAAGGCTATAGTTTTTCCAGTGGTCATGTATGTATGTGAGAGTTAGACTGTGAAGAAGGCTGAGCACCAAAGAATTGATGCTTTTGAACTGTGGTGTTGGAGAAGACTCTTGAGAGTCCCTTGGACTGCAAGGAGATCCAACCAGTCCGTTCTGAAGGAGATCAATCCTGGGTGTTCTTTGGAAGGAATGATGCTAAAGCTGAAACTCCAAGTACTTTGACCACCTCATCGAAGAGTTGACTCATTGGAAAAGACTCTGATGCTGGGAAGGATTGGGGGCAGGAGGAGAAGGGGACGACAGAGGATGAGATGGCTGGATGGCATCATCAGCTCGATGGACGTGAGTTTGAGTGAACTCTGGGTGTTGGTGATGGACAGGGAGGCCTGGCGTGCTGTAATTCATGGGGTCGCAAAGAGTCGGACACGACTGAGCAACTGAACTGAACTGAACTGAACTGAACTGAAAGTAGAACATTGTTACTTAATTCTACAGAGATTTTGTATTTGGACATATCAAGATGTTGAAATGGCTGGAGTTTCACAAAATCATTTTTAAAATATTTGGCACAGAGATTTAATATAGCACTAAATAAAATTTTTTAGATGATCATATTCTGAAAACCAATTTATGCACTAACTGTCTTATCAACCCACTTTCTATTAATTGAGAATCTTTCTTTTTTTCTATGTTTCCTGTTTTCTGTAAACAAAACCTACTTTAAAGTAATATTTTTGGGTGCCTGCTGTGTGCCCAGTCCAAGGAAGCTCATCATTATAACAAAAGAGGGGGTGTAAATCGTTCAGTTGTGTCCGACTCTTTGCAACCCCATGGACTATACAGTTCATGGAATTCTCCAGGCCAGAATACTGGAGTAGGTAACCTTCTCCTTCTCTAGGGGATCTTCCCAACTCAGGGATCGAACCTAGGTCTCCCGCATTGCAGGAGATTCTTTACCAGCTGAGCCACAAAGGGAATCCCAATGGAGTGGGTAGCCTATCCCTTCTCCAGCAGATCTTCCAGAGCCAGGAATCAAACTGGGGTCTCCTGCATTCCTGGTGGATTCTTTCCCAACTGAGCTATCAGGGAAGGCCCACCAAAAAAGGGGGTGATAAACAGCAATTCACACAGTGGAACTCATGACAGGATTCTCATGACTGTCTAGCACGTAATGCTAATCCTGTTCATATTTATCACTGCTATTCACCAAATACCCTTTTTGATAAATTAGTTGTTTAAAAACTAATTATTATGTAAAGTTTAAAAATAAAATTAAAAAAAAAACTTACGCTAAGGAAAAAAAAAGGAAAAAAAAAACTAATTATTAACAATCTAGGCTAAGGACTATGAAGTCTTTGGGATAAAGTGGTCAGTGTAATAAATACAGTTCTGCTCTCATAAAGTATACAGTCCAGCAGACTCAACAATCCCTGTTGTTGAAGATCCTAGATTTCAAAGTATGTCATTCCACAATTTCCAGAGAAATTATTCACACTTCTCTATCCCCTGGTCTAAAGTGTCAATATTAAAAATAGCCTGTGTGGGCTTCTCTTCCACTCACAGTGAAACTATTTGTCATGCTGGTAGAATGAGGCAGAATTCATTACTAGAGCAAATGTTTATTGAATACTAAGTATAAACTAGATGACAGGATTTATATTTATGACAACAGTAAACATAGTCTCAGTTCTCAGAGAACTTTACATTCTGGAAAGAAGTATGTTTAAATTATCATGTGGTACAGCACAGATCCCAGGAATAGGGTTCACTCTCTCCCCTGCTCCCACACAATGAAGTAAGTTTATCCCCACCCAAGCACCCATTATAAGATCTCACACCTGCTTATGGAACCCCATTTACTGATTGTGGCATTGAAGAACCTAGTATCCTATGCAAACAGAATCCACAAGTGACAAGAATACTAAGTTCAACCTTCGTATTCATCTCCAAGGCAAAAATCACTCAGCCACTTCTAACAGGCTAATCTGCCAGAAAATCTGCAGATGACACAAGTGAGAGCATTCCTTAGTAGTCTAGGCTTACCTGCTCAGAGGTGTTATGTGTGAGCATCACAAGACAAGAGCAGAGAGCTTGCAACCCTGGCTATGCCTCCTGAATCCTTCCCCATCATCTGGCTATAGGATTAGAAAAAGTCATTTGACATTGCTTATCTCTAACTGAGAAATGAAGGACTTAGGCCAGAATAAATAGAAAATTTTGATAATTGCATTTCTTATTCACGTCATTCCAAACTTTGGAAGTTTGGCTGAAGACACTGTAGAAGATAAATACATATCTCCAGTCTTTGGTAATTATACTTTTCAGTGCAGGTAAATAATACAGCTTCTCTCTTAGGATAAGTTGTTCTTGGAATTTGGAGAAAACAGTCCCATGGGAGGTCTCACAGCCCTCAGCTCACATAGAAGGTATTATACAAGAAGATATATTTGGGCCACTGTGTTTCCAGTGGTTGGGAAGAGTCATTTCCAATTTTGGGGTTAATGTGAAAATTAAAGGAGATGTGCTTATAAAGCACCTGACAAAGTACTGCAGAAATTAAATATGAAGAATCCTTTATTTTATTCTATTTTCCTTTCCTCCTTCTAGCTATTCTATTTTGTTAATGTATAAATATATTTTATGGAGAAAAGAGAACCTTAAATTTTTATGAAGTTCCTCTAAGACGTATTTTATTTCCTCACATTTAAAAACTTTCATTGTCTTCAGAAATATAAAGTCATTCATTTTATTAGCAGATAAAATATCTTTATGAAATTATGAATATGATTAAATTTTACTTTGGGAGATCCCAAAGAGATTCCTTTTTTAAAAAAAAGGAAGCATTAAGTGGGTTCTTGTTTTGTACCAGCTGTTGTGCAGGGAATTATGTTGTGCTATACAAATATTGCTTTTATTTAATTCATGCCTGAATGCTGGGAGGAGAGTGTTAACTTATCTACAGCCGTTCACCTAGAAGCTCACTTCCTCCTGCTCAGCTCACCTTTGGCCCTTGGCTTCCAGGACACTGCACTCGCCCGACCTTACTCTGCCTCTCCCATCATTCTTAGACCTCTCCCCTTCTCTACTCACACCACTTCTGGTGATCTGGAATGTCTTCAATACCCGACAACTTCCATAGTGCTGATCTCTGCTAACCCCAGACTTGGCTATCCAGCTGGCCTCTTGATATCTCTCTCACTTGGGCAGCAACAGGAATCTCAAAATTTTCTTGTCCAAAATCATGTATAGTTTCCTCCCCCAGGGTTTCCCATTTCTGTAGCTGGAAGCTGCATCTTTCAAGTTTCCCTGATTCCACTGTCATTCCCATGGCCTCTTCATTTCCATTTGGTCTGTTTCAGCCACTCTGATTTGTCCGCTCAATCTCACCAGGCAGGTCCCTGACTCAAAGCCTTTTTACTAGCTCTTCCCTCTGCTTAACAGTCCTCTCAGATGTCTGTATGACTCCCTCCCTTTCCTTCCTTGGAATCTTTGCTTCTTGGTGAAGACTTGCTTGATCAACCTATTTACTATTCTAACTCTTCACCATCCTCCACTGCCCATCTCTACCCAGCAGACATGTCTTCACACCCTCCCTGATCTTTTGGTCTCTTCTATATTTATAAGCATTTGACATACTATGTATTTCACTTTTTTCATTGTTTTATTAGTTGACTCTTCACATTGCCCCCTCTTTCTACACGTACAATAGAAAATAAACTCAACAATGGTGAGGATTTTTGTATGGGTTGTTCACAGGCATAGTGCCTGACACATTATGGGCATTCAATATATGTTTGTTGAATAAATCCCCATTTTGTAACCAGAGCAACTATGGCTCAACGAGATTAAAAACATTAATGTAGATCAGTTCAGTTCAGTTCAGTCTCTCAGTCGTGTCCGACTCTTTGCAACCCCATGAACCACAGCACACCAGGCCTCCCTGTCCATCACCAACTCCCGGAGTTCACCCAAACCCATGTCCATTGAGTTGGTGATGCCATCCAACCATCTCATCCTCTGCCATCCCCTTCTCCTCCTGCCCTCAATCTTTCCCAGCATCAGGGTCTTTTCAAATGAGTCAGCTCTTTGCATCAGGTAGCCAAAGTACTGGAAGTTCAGCTTCAACATCAGTCCTTCCAATGAACACCCAGGACTGATCTCCCTGAGGATGGACTGGTTGGATCTTCTTGCAGTCCAAGGGACTCTCAAGAGTCTTCTCCAACACCACAGTTCAAAATCATCAATTCTTAGGTGCTCAGCCTTCTTTATAGTCCAACTCTCACATCCATACATGACCACTGGAAAAACCATAGCCCTGACTAGATGGACCTTTATTGACAAAGTAATGTCTCTGCTTTTTAATATGCTGTCTAGGTTGGTCATAACTTTCCTTCCAAGGAGTAAGTGTCTTTTAATTTCATGGCTGCAATCACCATCTGAAGTGATTTTGGAGCCCAGAAAAATAAAGTCAGCCACTGTTTCCCCATCTATTTGCCATGAAGTGATGGGACTGGATACCATGATCTTAGTTTTCTGAATGTTGAGCTTTAAGCCAACTTTTTCACTCTCCTCTTTCACTTTCATCAAGAGGCTCTTTAGTTTTTCTTTACTTTCTGCCATAAGGGTGGTGTCATCTGCATATCTGAGGTTATTGATACTTTTCTCTGCAATCTTGATTCCAGCTTGTGCTTCATCCAGCCCAATGTTTCTCATAATGTACTCTGCATAGAAGTTAAATAAGCAGGGTGACAATATACAGCCTTGATGTACTCCTTTTCCTATTTGGAACCAGTCTGTTGTTCCATGTCCAGTTCTAACTGTTGCTTCTTGACCTGCATACAGATTTCTCAAGAGGTAGATCAGGAGGTCTGGTTTCCCATCTCTAAGAATTTTCCACAGTTTGTTGTGATCCACACAGTCAAAGGCTTTGGCATAGTCAATAATGCAGAAATAGATGTTTTTCACACATATTTAGTACACACTGATAATAACTCAGAAGGACAGCACAGATTATGGTAAGAATATATAGCTTTGGGAGGCAGAGTGCCTGAAATTTGAACCCCAGTTCTACTACATATGACTTCCCTGGTGGCTTAGATGGTAAAGAATTTGCTACAATGCAAGAGACTTGGGTTCGATCCCTGAGTTGGACACAACTGAGCGACTTCACTTTCACTTCTCACTTTCATGCATTGGAGAAGGAAATGGCTACCCACTCCAGTACTCTTGCCTGGGAGAATTCCGTGGACAGATGAGCCTGGCAGGCTACAGTCCATACAGTCCATGGGGTTACAAAGGGTTAGACATAACTGAACGACTAATACTTTCACTTTTCTACTTCATACTACTGTATCTGATTTTTAGCAAGTGACATCAGTTCTTTGTATTTAGTTGCTAATTCATAAATTTGAGGTTAAAAGAGTATCTACTTGACGGTAGTGTGAGGACTTGATGTTGTGAAATGAAAATGTCTCCTGCCTTATCAAGAAATGTCACAGCCGTCCGTGATTTGACTTCCGTGGTGGCTCAGATGGTAAAGCGTCTGTCTATAATGTGAGAGACCTGGGTTCAATCCCTGGGTTGGGAAGATTCCCTGGAGAAGGAAATGGCAACCCACTCCACTACTCTTGCCTTGAAAATCCCATGGACAGAGGAGCTTGGTGCAGGCTACTATCCATGGGGTCGCAAAGAGTCGGGCACGACTGAGCGACTTCACTTTCACTTTCAGTTAATGTGAATGAGGGCACCCAAAACTGTGATCCAGAAGATGCCACCATCCCCTATGGTGATTGCTGAGGAGCTGGGGGGATGCAAGAAGCAAGGTAAACAAGGAAAGAGGATTGGCCTCAGATAGGTGAGGTGCATATGGAAGGAATAAATTCGGTGAGCCCCAAGGCTTGCATCTTCCCATACATTGAGTGCTAAATTCTTTAACTTGATACCTGATCTTTGTTGTTTAGATTGCCTGCTCCCTTTGTTGCAAGTATAGCCTGGCTTCCTCTCAGGCCTCCATGGAGCAGTTTTCTCAGAGACACTGAGAGGCTGTCTCCTGGGCTTTGAGGCCTAAACATTCCACCGCCCCCCCCCCCCCCAAAAAAAAAAAAAAACCAAAAAACTACGGTTGTGACTATATTGTTTGGTAGACAGGGTGCTACAAAATTGTTTTCATTATTATTGCAAATCTTGATCTCCACATGTAACAATGTGACTGGAAACCTATCTCAACAAAGTCCTAAAGGAGCTTCTTAATGGGGCAATGCTTAGGAACACATGTATGAAGTCAGATAACACTGCATTGAAGAAACTTTCCCAAAGGTGACCATCAATATGGATTTACATCTCATTCTTTCCACATCTTCTTACTCAGTCAAAAACATGATGCAGTAGTCCCTATTCCAAAATATAGTAAAAAATTAAGTTAGTAAGGAGCTAAGTAAAGTCTTCAAATAGAATTTAATGCACAATTAGTGCTAAATAATTAGAAGCACTCATTCTTACCACAAATAAATGAAGCTAAATTACTGGATGGAAATTTTAAAACTTAGTCCAAAGATTTATCTGACATATGTAGTCTTACATACTATTTCCTTGCAGAAAAAAAAGCAAAGAAGAAAAGGAGGAAGACAGGGAGGAAGGAAGAAGGTGGTGGTGGTAGTTTAGTCACTAAGTTGTGTCCGACCCTTGCGACCCCATGAACTGTAGCCTGCCAGGCTCCTCTGTCCATGGGATTCTCCAGGCAAGAATACTGGAGTGGGTTGCCATTTCCTTCTCCAGGGCATCTTCCCTACCCAGGGATTGCGCAGTTTCTTTTACCAACTGAGTTAGAAGGGAAGCCCCAAGGAAGAAGGAAACAGTTCTTTTATGAAAAAACTTTAAATCTTCAATCTTTTTACAGCTGTCCTTGTCATTCAAGACTAAGCCAAGGATAATTGCCCAAGACACTGATCACAATTGGAATTCAAGAGTTGTTGATAGTTTGGGCAGGCTTGTTCCTCAAACCTTGTCAAAACTCATTTCCCTTTTCATAATTACGTAATCCTCGTTCAACATCCTGGCAAAAAAAAAAAAACAAACAAACACACACACACACACACAAAACAGAATGTTCTTATATTTGTTATTGGTGTCATAGTTATTCACCTAAACATGAGGGTGCACATTTTAGAATAACTTAAGCAATGGTGTAAGTCAGAAAGACCAGACCTTCGTCAGAGTGGACCCAATCCCTAGAATCTTACCCAATCTTTAATTTTTTTTTTCCTTCTTTTGCTGTTTGCTGTCAACCCAGAAGCTGAAGCAGCCTTCCCACCTCTGGGTCTGTCTGTCTCCTTTTTCTTATCTATAAAACAGAGGAATAGTGAACCTCAGACTCAAAGGGGAGCTGGGAAGATTGAGATCAATGTAAAGCCCTAAAGCTAACAGCAAACCATACAACAAATATCATTATGTGTGTGATAGTTATTAATATGAATGTTGTCAGAGACCCAGTTAATCTCCTTAAGTGAATAACCTATCAATAGTTGCTAAATTATAATCTAAATCAAGGTAATATTTCAAGCTGACTCCTTAATTCTCCATTGGAGCTTTCTATTGTAATTTCTCACTTTCAGAAAGGATGGCCATAAATATTGTATCAGAAGAATGCTTAAAAAACAAGATGCGATACTTGTATATTTTTGCAGTTTCAAAAAGGCTCCTTTGACCAAAATGCGCTATCATTTCTCTGTTCAAGAAAACTGCATTTTAGTACAACATTTACCCAGGAGATTCCATGATAGCATTATTAATTGTGTATTAGCAGTCACTTAACTAAGTTCAAGCACAGATATAAAGTCAAATTGCTTAGAATTAAAATCCTAACCCTCTGCTCATTGCCTGTGGAACCCTAGGTGACTCTTTGAGTCCCAGTTACTTTAGCTGTAAAATAAACTAATACTCTCTCTTTACAAGATGAGTATGAAAGGTAAGTAACTAGAACCACATTTAAAAAAAAATACATTACCTAGCCCAATGTACATTCTCAGTGTGTATTTGAATTTTTACTTTTTTGGTAACCTTTGCTCTACTATAGTCTCAAAGTTCAATAATGAAGGCATCAGTATGCATATTTATAATCACTCACAGGAGTATAACTTAGATCACTGGAAACTGAGGCTGTCTTTGCAAAGCTGCTGAGAAGTGGGCCCAGTTTTCCAGGCCCAGGCCCAGGCCCAGGCTTATCCTCCACTTCCTCCCTCAGGGCCTCTCATACAGCTGATTCCAGGATGACCTATTCTTTACCTAACAAATTTCATAAAGGGAATGTGGTTTATCACCTTGCTTAGAAAATTTCAGTAGAAACACTGAAGACAAGATTTTCAATTGCAGAGGGAAGTCATACGTGCTTTCCTGCCACACTCCTTACTTCCTCAGACTGGGTCTTCCTTGCAGTTCTGGTGACTCACCACTTCTGCAGCACACACTTGCCCTGATGAGTGCTGTGAAGCATCATGGGAAAGGAGCTCTCATCAAGTCTATCAAAGCAACTAACCAAGCTTCAGCTAAAATACGAGTTCTCATGAGAGCAAAGAATTAGGTCTCTTGTGTTTACGTGCTCAGTCTCGTCCCACTCTTTGTGACCCCATGGACTGTAGTCCACCAGGCTCCTCTGTCCATGGGATTCTCCAGGCAAGAATACTGGAGTGAGTTGCCATGTCCTTCTCCAGAGGATCTTCCTGACCTAGGGACTGAACCTGTGTCTCCTTGGCATTGGCAGGTGGATTCTTTACCAGGAGCCACCTGGGAAGCCCATTGTGTTTACAGGGAAGTTGTAATTGTTGAGATTAGTACCTGAAACAGAGGCGTACTCGATTGTTTTAATGAGAGAATTCTATTTCACTTGAATGGGGTTCCGATTATAATTTCACATGAAATCCCAGCCATCCATGACCTGGTGTTGAGTGTGAACTGCTGCTAAATTCAGAACAGTTGACCAGGAATTACACATTTCATGCCAACTCTCCACATCTGAACTGTAAACCTTTCTAAGGCAAGGGCTAGGTCTTGCCTCTTGAAAGAATACCTGTCCTGTCAAATCCAGAAGACACGCACAACCTCACTTTGAGGAATTACTTTGGTCAAGTCACCTTTACAAACACAATAGGAGAATTCAGACAATTTGGAATACAAAGGGGTGCAGGCAACATTTTCTTTAAAACAATCTAGAATCCCATTGTCCTAATCTACAATCCAATCAACAGAAGTTTGGTTAGAAAAAGAAAAAATAAATAGATTGGAATTGAGGTAGGAAACTGTGGGCCTCTGGGCCAGACACCTGGTGTTTGTCAAGTAGAGTAAAATATCAAGCTTTGTTCTCACCCAGACACCCCAAGGACAAAGCTACTGTAAAAGCTGAGCTCTGCTAAAGCAAAGAGATTAGGCGGCCACTCCTGAGGTGAAGGAAGACTTCCCTGTCTTCACTTGCACAGAAAGGCTTCTTGGGGTTCCAAAAGGGAGGCCCCACCCCAAAATAAGTGTGTACATGCATCCATAGGCCTCTGTGATGGGATCCATCTTAGCAAAAAGTTGTGCACACATCTTGGGAAGGATCCATGGACCAGTCAGGTATGGAGAAAGAAACAAGATAAGTAAAGAATCTGCCTGCAATGGAGGAGACTTGGGTTCAATTCCTGGGTTGGGAAGATCCCCTGGAGAAGGGAATGGCAACCCACTCCAGTACTCTTGCCTGGAGAATCCCATGGACAGCGGAGCCTGGTAGGCTACAGTTCACGGGTTGGCAAAGAGCCGGGCTCGACTGAGCAACTACACTTTCATTTTCACTTCAAACAAAGACCCAGAAGGACTGTACTGTATAAAGTGATTTGTGTCCTCTCCATACAGGGTTCCTCCTCACTCAGAATGTCTGCACACCTCTCTGGGCGTGTATCTCTAGCCTAGCTTCTGACTTACTGCACTCCTCCTTATTTGATGGGATGCCCATATGGGTGTTTATCTCTGCCCTGCTTCTGAGTTGGATAAACAAAATGTTTTCCCATGTGCTCTCCCATACATTGTGCTGAATCTCTAATAATAAATTTTGAACCTGTTTTTACAGTTTTTGCCTCCTTGAAACATTGTTGCTTTGAAATAGAGACAAGAGCCAGGGCCACTTTGCTTCTAGCCTCTAGACCCTGCTGGTCTTGTGGCTTGGACTCTTGGTTTTCATCCAGGTTACCCAGGTTTGATTCCTGGGTAGGGAACTAAGATCTCTCTTCAGGACTGCTCACTGCTCTCCCTCCAAGATCAGAATCAAAAGCAAAGGAGATGGATTTACTCCTGTCCCTTCAGGCATGGATGGACCTAGAAATGATCATACTAAGTAAAGCGAGTCAGACAGAGAAGACAAATATTATATAATATCACTTATATGTGGAATCTAGAAAAATGATACAAATGAACTTATTTTCAAAATAAAAACAGACTCACAAAGTTTGAAAATAAATTTATGGTTGCCAAAGGGGAAATGTTGGGAAGGGATAAATTAGGAGTTTGGGATTAACATATACACATTACTATATAAAAAAATAGATAACTAACAAGGACTAATATTCTTGCCTGGCAAATCCCATGGACAGAGGAGCCTGGTAGGCTGTAGTCCATGGGGTCGCTAGGAGTTGGACACGACTGAGCGACTTCACTTTCACTTTTCACTTTCATGCATTGGAGAAGGAAATGGCAACCCACTCCAGTATTCTTGCCTGGAGGATCCCAGAGATGGCGGAGCCTGGTGGGCTGCCGTCTATGGGGTCACACTGAGTCGGACATGACTGAAGCGACTTAGCATAGCATAGCATAACAAGGACTAATAATAGCATAGGGAACTCAACTCAATACTCTGTAATTACCTATATGGGAGGGCTTCCCTGGTGGCTCAGTGGTAAAGAATTTGCTTGCAATGCAGACCAGGATTCGATCCCTGGGTTAGGAAGATCCCCTGGAGGAGGGCACAGTAACCTACTCCAGTATCCTTGCCTGGAGAATTCCATGGACAGAGGGGCCTGGTGGGCTACAATCCATAGGGTCACAAAGAGTCAGACAAGACTGAAGTGATTGAGCACGCACCTACATGGGAAAAGAATCTGAAAAGAATGCACATATATGTATACCTTAATATACTGAATCGCTTGGCTATCCACCTGAAACTAACACAATATTATAAATCAACTGTTGTTGCTGATCAGTCATTAAGTCATATCTACTCTTTTGCAGACCCATGGACTGTAACCCCACAGGCACCCTGTCCCTGGGATTTCCCAGGCGAAAATACGGCAGGGGTTGCCATTCCTTTCTTCAGGGGATCTGCTCAACCCAGGGATTAGATCTGAGTCTCCTGCATTGGCAGGTGGATTCTATACCATTGAGTCACCAGAGAAGCCCTATAAATCAACCATATTCCAAGATAAAATTAAAGTTAAATTTTAGGGGGGAAAAAAGCAAAAGAGGCAGAGGGCTTGAGGGCTTGAGGTTTTGAGGGCTTTTTCAGCCGGATCAGGGAGAGGCTTCTTCACAGAGCACCCACCTTCCAATGGCCACATTGCTAAAGTCTCCACCCTGTTCTCTCAACTCCTTCTTTATTTAGATTCTATGAAGTAATTCATTTCGTCAAAGGGAAATTTTATACAGAAATATTCAAAGGAAACTCTGACAATACAACTTAGCAAGGGAAAATATAGCAGTCAATGTAAAACAAATTTTCCCAATCGGTTTGGGTAAATTTCCACTTTGGCTTTCTGTAGCTGTTCCTCCAACGACTGCCTTTCTAGACTGTCTCCAAATTAACCCACCCACTTCTGGTTACAGTCGTTGTGACTACAACTTCAGAAATAGACAACAGCATAGCCAACTCTATGCATACACTCCAACAGCTGCAATGTTGCAAACTGGGACTATCACAGAAGACAAACATGTTCTTTGAATACTGCATTAACGCCAGCCATTTCCAGTGAAAATTATCATTGTACAGTATAACAACTAAAGATCAAAACAATAATATTAATAGTGGGTTTATTTGCAATCTATCCTCCAGTCAAATGTGAGCTCCAGGAAAGCGGGGTCTTTGTGGGTAGGCCCAGCACATAGATCTACCTGCAATGCAGGAGACCTGGATTTGATCTCTGGGTTGGAAAGATTCCCTGGAGAAGAGACAGGCTACCCACTCCAGTATTCATGGTCTTCCCTGGTGGCTCAGACAGTAAGGAATCTGCCTGCATATGGGAAACCTGGGTTCAATCTCTGGGCTGGGAAGATCCCCTGGAGGAGGGCATGGCAACGCACTCCAGTATTCTTGCCTGGAGAATCCCCATGGACAGAAGAGCCTGTCAGGCTGCAGTCCATGGGTTCCCGAAGAATAGGACATGGCTGAGTGACTAAGCACAGCACAGCACAGCACAGTTGTACCCGGTGGAAGTCAATTACTATTTGTTGGGCTGAATGCACTTTTCTGTGGCCCTTGTAGTAATGGTAACATAGTAGACATCATGTTGTAATTAACAGTTCCCAGAAGAGGAATCAGGGACTTGATTACCACTGACTATAAATGAATAATCTCTCCAAACCTCCCTTTGTTCATCACAGAGCAAATTGAGAGAGTTGGAGGTAGGTTATCTTTTAGATTCCTTCCACTTGTAAGTGCTATCTCTCTCCATTTTCACTTACGCTGGTTTAACACACCTTATCCCAGGGCATACAGACTTTCTTTTTTCATTGCATAGAACAGCATTTTTAATAGAAATGGTGTGGGAGTAATGATAGTGAACCTGGAACTGGTCACTGAGAATTCCTACTTGAAATCTACACACAGTAATTTGGACATACAGAATGCTCCATCAGTCCAGAACATTTGGGAAGGGATGTCCACAAGAAATGAATTCTTGATCTTTTAACATTTCATTTCTAGACCCTTGGTTGGCGTCAGAAGAACCACCTTCACCAATCAGTCCATGAGGATAAATTCCTAGGACAAGCACTCTCTGCCACAAGAGCTGCCTGGATGGGTAAAACTCGAAAAAATGAAAGTGAAGGGAAAAAATGGAACCACCACATAGAGAATGGTGCAGATGGAAAACAGAGGTCCCAAGGGGCAGAATGTTCATACAGTATGGCAGGTGGAACTAATTGACACTTGGAAACACATTGACCAACAGTGGGCTCCAAAAGGACCTGGGGACTAGAATTCTCCTATTGTAGATCACTTACTTATTCTGGACATTTACTTTATTTTCATGAAACTTCCTTTTGATATTAATGGTCACTGTATTTTTACTTTAAGAAGTCAGTGTTCATATTCTACTAGTCATGAGGAGACAGTTTTTTGAGTTGGATTTTTAGTATAATTTATTTATTTATTTATATTTTGATGGTCTGCACGGATCTTCATTGCTGCGAGCTGGCTTTATCTAGTTGTGGTGAGCAGGGGCTACTTCTCACTGCAGTGGCTTCTCCTGTTCAGAGCATGGGCTCTAGAGCACTATACTCAGTAGTTGTGGTGTACAGGTTCGGTTACTTCAGGGCATATGGAATCTTCCCAGACCAAGGATCAAACCCATGTCCCTAGCATTGGCAGGTGGATTCTTAACCACTGGATCACCAGGGAATTCTTGAGTGAGGTCTTGAGTAAAGCAATGTGGTTTCACCTTCAAGTGCCAGGCACCTCTGTTTCCAGGTTGAGATGATAACTACCATTCCTTTAGTGAACCCTAGCTGCTCTGAGATGGGAAGGGGTGGTTGAGAAAGAACTAGAATGTCAGTGAAAACCTCCTGGTATGCTCATTCTGTCCCAGGACCTCTCTGACTCCTAGCCCTGTTCGCAGGGCCTTGGCCTTTCTGTGAAATAACTACTCCTTGGCCCTAGCTTAAAGGAAAATTGGAAGAGCTAGACTCTAAGCAAATGTCTTCCAGAGCCTAGGCCAAAGAAAACCAGAAAACATTTGCCACAAAGACATTGCTTTCGAGAAATTTTTTTCCGTGTAGTATTCACGTAAATTTGTCATGGACCTGCCACTTCAGTACAAGGGGCTAACAGCATAACCTTGAGTCTGATGGCATCCTGTTGCCCTTTGCATCCAGGGTCAGACACTTCACTTCTTGTTTCATTTCTCCTCCTCTTAGAGGGCTCAAGGCTGCCATATTTGATCAAAATTATATGTGTTACAAAGGAGAAGGCTGAATTGTGCAACATTTCATTTGGCTAATATTTCAGTTTCTTGAGTCATAAGCCTGACAAGTAGCTACAGAGCATGAAGCAGCATATCCTGAGTCAGTGCATGTGAGAAAGGAGTTTTAGCTAAAGGTTTAGTGTAGCAGGCCCTCTTGGGACCACCATCTGACTCCACAGCCTTATTCTAAGATGAAGATTACTCTTTTAATTCAGTGACATTTGTTCCTATAAATGTAATGTAAACTTCAGACCTTTGAAAACATATCCTAAGACACATGATGAAGCAGTACCTCGTATGCAGTCTCCTCCTGTGCTAACTGTGAATGTCTCCCAACAGGAAATGACAATAACTGTCAGCTTATTAATTCATGAGCAGTTTGATGTCTCTTTAAGTGATTCATGCAAGTTGAGAAATGAATTCCTACTGTTGAAATTCCAACACTTTAGAAACCGTTCAATGAACAAATATAAATTTGTTCTTTGTGTTAATGATAAAAAAAAAAGAAAAAGATTTTCTTAAAACCAAACAAATTGTCTTGACAAATGTCAGTGTGTGATGGGTTAGGACCATAAACCATCAATCAGTGGATCTAAAGTATGCTGCAGTTTTTGCAAAGATTCATTGAGGATTCAAGACTGTAATTCTTCATTTTTCCAGTCACGTCCCATTGTTCTATGCTATAATAAAATGACCTTAATTAAAATGTTATTCCATTAATTTTCCAAGAAATTATCCTTGAAAGAAACATATATTACACTCCAGTGGAGATGTCTCATCTGGAAGTCTTAACCACTGAAACTGTACCCCAGTCCCTTCCTCAAAATTTCCCCTCCAATTCTGTGTTCAAGGCAGTATGAAAACTGTGAGAAGAAAAAAATATAAACTGAAAACACTTTTTCAAAAATATAAAGCATTTAAAATGATCATAATAGCTGTTTATTTAAAAAACACAGGTCTTCAACTATTTCTTTCAGAATTCCTTTTCACAACTCTTCTCCCAATCCAACACTCCCCATGGAAAGTTGCAACATAATGTACAACACTTCTTAAGGACAAGGGTCATGACTATTCCTTTCTTTCATCCCCAAAGGTCTGACCCACCCAGAGCCCGAGGCCTGGAACCACCCTCACCCATTGATCTGTCTGTTTCTTCAGCCATAGTGTGAGCTCCAAGACATGGAAGAATGTCTTAACAGTGGTTCTCAGAGCCCTGCTCAGAAACTTGATGTCTAACATATGCTTATAGTGTTGCTAAACTGAATATGTGTGGAGCCTCCACAACTGTGTTCATATTGAGAGAAGCAGGGACAGCAAAGTCTTTGTTCTCATGGCCTAAATGTTAGTCTGACAAATGTCTGAAAAAACTACAAAAGAAATGCAAGGTGGGAATAGCTTAGGAGTCCAAGGTGACTTCTATGCCCTATTGGGTCACACACTTCTCTAACTGTAGCAATGTCACTATTGTTGACCTTCTGCTCAGCTAGTTGCTCATCCCATTAAAGTCAGTTGAGGAAGTTCAGACACCTTCCTCTTACTCTTTTCTCCCATCACAAAGGCCCTTTGTCTTTTTGTACACCGTTCTCATACTCCTAGTGCTTCCCTCCCTGCTGAGCTCATTATCAACCCTCCATCTCTGGCTGTCTCTGGGATGAATCACAGAGCTATGCTACCTGCAGGATAATCCAATCTGTTACACCAATCAAATTAACAATCTTCTGGGCTGTGTCCCTTTGTCATCTTAACCTGTATGAACTCACTAATAGGAGGAAAGGAACTTTAAAAGCTCATTCTATTACTGATGAGTTTTGTTTAAAATACATTGATTTTGAGGCACCTAAATGCATGCAGGAGAGAATGCTGTTCAGGTAGATTAAAACATGGGCCTTAAAGCTCAGGTGGTACTTTTGACTTCCCAGGTGGCACTGGTGGTAAAGAACCTGCCTGCCAATGCAGGAGACTTAAGAGATGTGGGTTCAATCCCTGGGAAGGGAAGATCTTCTGGGGGAGGAAATGGCAACCCACTCCAGTATTCTTGCCTGGAGAATCCCATGGACAGAGGAGCCTGGTGTGCTACCATCCATGGGGTTGCACAGAGTCGGACATGACTGAAGTGACTTAGCATTCAAAGCTCAGAGGGAGGAAGATAGTTCAGTTCCCCAGGATTCCTTAGGGAGAGAGATCAGAATCAACACCTCTCTGTCTGAACCACCAGAACTCCAGCCAGGACTCCAGAGTTTCCTGTTCAAAACCAGACAACTTGCGGAGACTTTTGCAAAATTTCATAGTTAATGGCTAAAAACCACATTAACAGTTACAAACAGGATTCTCTGATCATGACTTTTGGCAGACCCTTCAAGGGCACGCCCCTGCAGTCCCTTCTTCTCTCTCACAATGCTTTTCTTTATTCCCTCTATTTTTAAAATAATATGAAATTAAGTGGATAAGAATAAAAATCTCTAGCTTAAAATATTATTGAGAAAGTAAACATATGTGTAACCACCACCACCCAGATCAGGAAATAATACATTCCCAGCACCCTGAAAAAATCCTTTCCAATGCCAGTCTCTTCTCCTGCCCCTTCTGGTAACTACTTTCTGATTCTTTTTGCCATGCCTGAATTCCTAAACAATACAATTCATTTTGCCTGGTTCTGTACTTCTAAATAGAGGCCTACTGTTCGTATTTTTGTGCCTTGATTTTTTTGCTCCACAGTATATTTGTGTGATTCATTCATGACATTTCAGGCATTTATGGTGGATTTATTTTCTTTTCCATTAGTGGTTATGAACAGAAGCTCTATAGAGCTTGAATGAGCAGGCTTAAATTCCAGCTCTATCACTTTTCGATTTGTGAATTTGTGCAAATTCTTTCATCTCTTGGCACCTTTATCGTAAGTTACCTGGAGTTGATTTTGAGGTATGTATGGGTCAGGGGTCTGTCATAGGCAGACCTCCCTAGGAAACCCATTCCAGTGTTCTTGTCTGGGAAATCCCATGGACAGAGGAGCTTGGCAGGCTGCAGCCGATGGGGTCACAAGAGTTGGACCCAGATTTAGTGACTAAACTACCACCACCACCCTAGGAAACAGATTCTAAGATGGTAATTTGCACATGTGTTGTTTATTGGAGAATGCTTTTAGGGACAATAACCAGCCAAAAGTAGAGTTGGTCAAGGAAAAACTTGATTATAGAACAGATGCAGCAGAGGCTCCAGCAAATTCCATGGGAAGCTGTAGATCTGTATTTGCCCTTCTAAGATGCCCAATAGTGATAGGTTTTTACTCCCACATCACCCAGACTTTGAAGATAGGCAACCCTCAGGAAGGGTCACAGCTTTGAACAAGGTATCTGCTTTAGGCCAAAGGAAATTCCTGAGGTGGGATTCTACTTTGTGCTATCAGCTAGCAATACTCCTGGCAACTGAAGGATTAGGGTTACCATCCTGAAGGGGAGATCTGGACAGACATTGTAGCATCCAATATAGGGTCAAGTTTCATTTTGCCCATGCAAATACTCAACTGTCCCAGCAGTTCTCTCCACGGATATGTAATACTAACTCTTTCTTATTAAGTGTTCATGCAGAAGTCAATTTCTGAGGTTGTGTTTTCAATTCTGTTCCCTTGGTCAGTTATCTAATTATGACAGATCAGTACCAACATGTGCATGGATAACTGACCAATGAAAGAGAAACAAGAGAAGAAAACCTGCTCTATTAGATATAAAGAGTTTCTATGCTGTTTCTGACCATTTGACAACCTCTCTCTCTCTCCTTCATGTACATAAAACATCCTCACTTGTCTTGTTTACCTATGATGAGTAGTTTACCCCTTAACCTTCAACACTAAACTGAAACATGATTTCTCCTCCAAAGGTTTTGTTAGCTTCAGGTCCTTCTTTCACTGTGATTCTTCATTGCCTCAAGAGATGCCTCATAGATTGTGTAGGTTCAAGTCATGACTCAAGTCCTATTGTTGTGTGATCTTAAATTAGTTATTTAATCTCTGTATGCTTCAGTTTTCTCAAAACTTTCTGTGAGCATTCAACTTAAAGTATTTATTATATCGCTATTTAGCTTTTATAATAGAGCTTGACTTGTTCTTAGTTTCCATTTCAGATGACGAGGTTCTTCAGTGCTAGGGTCAAGGACCATTCACTCTCACCTCCTAGCATATAATTTCACCATATGGAAATGACAGAAATTTGAGACAGCACATTTCATAATTTAGAATCCCAATAGCATATTTGCTTACCAGAATGGACAATCAAAGACATTCATACATAAGTCACTTGTTTCTGACAATAAAGCCCCAAAACTGAAAAGTTTAGGTTAAAACCATAAAGTTAGCATTTTTTCCCCTAATCCAAAGCCCCATATCTTACCTATTCTTTTCCCCAAGTGAAGGACACCTCTCTCACCATCATCACTGCCTTATATGGAATCCCAGATTTCCTTGTAGACTAAGGGAAATGAATAAACTCAGGAATAAGAATAAAGAGAATGAGGAGAATGAAGGAGAAAAAGAGGGGTAAGGAAAAGAGGAGAAAGGAAGGTGTAAAAAGAAGAAGGAGGAGGAGAAAGAAGAAGAAGCAAAGAGAAGAAAGGGAGGGGGAGGAAGGAGAGGAGGAAGAACAAAACTTAGAGGAGAAATAAAACAAAAATAAAATGTAAAATATGTTTATATATCCTTCCCCATTAAATAACTTTTTAAAGATGCTAAACAGGATATCACTTAATATTCCAATCTGATACACTTTGGGCTATTTTTCTAAATAGTTGAGCCACACCAAGGAGAGAGAATAAACAAGTCCCAGAAGTAAGGTTAACTATCTAGAGGGTGAACTGCTTAGGACAATAAATGAGTATGCCAAAGGCAAACATTCTGCTTTTACCCTGGAAGTTCAGGAACTATATTTTTGACATTTTTAAAAAAAATAGCTACCTGATCCCTGATTTCAAGTATTGTACATTCAGAAACATTGAAGTTCATATTTTAAAAACATGTCTGGATTTGTTCTGATTTGAATTTGTGTTTCAACAGAAAGCTCAAACTTGGAATCATTTCAATAAAGGATATGTGTTAACTATACTGGTCTATAAAAAGCCTCTTGATGAAAGTGAAAGAGGAGAATGAAAAAGTTGGCTTAAAGCTCAACATTCAGAAAACTAAGATCATGGCATCTGGTCCCATCACTTCATGGGAAATAGATGAGGAAACAGTGGAAACGGTGTCAGACTTTATTTTGGGGGGCTCCAAAATAACTGCAGATGGTGATTGCAGCCATGAAATTAAAAGACACTTACTCCTTGAAAGGAAAGTTATGACCAACCTAGATAGCATATTCAAAAGTAGAGATATTACTTTGCCAACAAAGGTCCATCTAGTCAAGGCTATGGTTTTTCCTGTGGTCATGTATGGATGTGAGAGTTGGACTATAAAGAAGGCTGAGTGCCGAAGAATTGATGCTTTTGAACTGTGGTGTTGGAGAAGACTCTTGAGATTCCCTTGGACTGCAAGGAGATCCAACCAGTCCATTCTAAAGGAGATCAGTCCTGGGTGTTCTTTGAAAGGAATGATGCTAAAGCTGAAACTCTAGCACTTTGGCTACCTCATGTGAAGAGTTGACTCATTGGAAAAGACTCTGATGCTAGGAAGGATTGGGGGCAGGAGGAGAAGGGGACGACAGAGGATGAGATGGCTGGATGGCATCACCGACTTGATAGACGTGAATTTGAGTGAACTCTGGGAGTTGGTGATGGACAGAGAGGCCTGGCGTGCTGCAATTCATAGAGTGCAAAGAGTCGGACATGACTGAGCAACTGAACTGAACTGATACTGGTCTGTATACTGGTCTGAAGAGACTAGAGATCTCTTCAAGAAAGTTAAAGATACCAAGGGAACATTTCATGCAAAGATGGGCACAATAAGGCACAGAAATGATATGGACTTAAGAGAAGCAGAAGATATTAAGAAGAGGTGGCAAGAATACACAGAAGAACTATACAAAAAAGATCTTCACGACCCAGATAACCATAATGGTATGATTACTCACCTAGAGCCAGACATCCTAGAATGCAAAGTCAACTGGCCCTTAGGAACCATTACTACAAACAAAGCTAGTGGAGTGATGGAATTCCAGTTGAGTTATTTACAGATGATGCTGTGAAAGAGCTGCCCTCAATTATGCCAACAAATTTGGAAAGCTCAGCAGTGGCCACAGGACTGGAAAAAGTCAGTTTTCATTCCAATCCCAAAGAAAGGCAATGCCAAAGAATGTTCTAATTGCTGCACAATTGCACTCATCTCACACACTAGCAAAGTAATGCTCAAAATTCTCCAAGCCGGGCTTCAACAGTATGTGAACCAACAACTTCTAGATGTTCAAGCCGGTTTTAGAAAAGGCAGAGGAACCAGAGATCAAATTGCCAACATCCATTGGACCATCAAACAAGCAAGAGAGTTCCAGAAAAACATCTATTTCTGCTTTATTGACTATGCCAAAGCCTTTGCGTGGATCACAGCAAACTGGAAAATTCTTAAAGAGATGGCAATACCAGACCACCTGACCTGCCTCCTGAGAAATCTGTATGCAGGTCAAGAAGCAACAGTTAGAACTGGACATGGAACAACAGACTGGTTCCAATTCGGGAAAGGAGTACATCAAGGCTGTATATTGTCACCCTGCTTATTTAACTTATATGCAGAGTGAGTGAGTGAAAGTCACTTTGTCATGTCTGACTCTTTTCAACTCCATGGACTGAATTCTCCAGGCCAGAATACTGGAGTGGGTAGCTTTTCCCTTCTCCAGGGGATCTTCCCAACCCAGGGATTGAACCCCAGTTTCCTGCATTGCAGGAGGGAGCACATCATGAGAAATGCTGGGCTGGATGAAGCACAAGCTGGAATCAATACTGCCAAGAGAAAAATCAGTAACCTCAGATATGTAGATGACACCACCCTTACGGCAGAAAGTGAAGAACTCAAAAGCCTCTTGATGAAAGTGAAAGTGGAAAGTAAAAAGTTGACTTAAAGCTCAACATTCAGAAAACTAAGATCATGGCATCCAGTCCCATCACTTCATGGCAAATAGATGGGGAAACAGTGGCTGACTTTATTTTTCTGGACTCCACAATCACTGCATATGGTGACTGCAGCCATGAAATTAAAAGATGCTAGCTCCTTGAAAGAAAATCTATGACAAACCTAGACAGCTTATTAAAAAGCAGAGACATTACTTTGCCAACAAAGGTCCATCTAGCCAAAGCTATGGTTTTTCCAGTAGTCATGTATGGATGTGAGTGTTGGACTATAAAGAAAGCTGAGCACCGAAGAATTGATGCTTTTAAACTGTGGTGCTGGAGAAGACTCTCGAGAGCCCCTTGGACTGCAAGGAGATCCAACCAGTCCATCCTAAAGGAAATCAAACCAGTCCATCCTAAAGGAAATCAGTCATGAATATTCATTGGAAGGACTGATGTTGAAGCTGAAACTCTAATACTTCAGCCACCTGATGTGAAGAACTGACTCATAGGAAAAGGCCCTGATGCTGGGAAATATTGAAGGCAGGAAGAGAAGGGGACAATGGAGGATGAGATGTTTGGATGTCATCATTGACTGGATGGACATGAGTTTGAGAAGCTCCGGGAGTTGGTGATGGACAGGGAGGCCTGGTGTGCTGCAATCCATGGGATCGCAAAGAGCTGGACATGACTTAGCAACTGAACTGAACTGAGTACTGGTCTGTGACAGGACAGAACAAATGTTTGATGAATGAATGACTCTAGTCATTTAACCACCAAATAACACCTAATGGCAGAGTCATTTCAGATGTAACCCCACAAAAGACCTTGTTAAGAAACAGGACCCTCACTGCTGTCTGCCTCCCTTGTTGAAGTTGGGTATTTCTACTGTTTCATAATCTTACTAATAAAGTTGCTTGTATCATTTATTATGATGTAATCATGTCAAAGAACAATAAGAATAGGCTCAATAAAAATCAAATCAACTAAGGAAAACTGGAACCAACAAATTTCCTTCTTATTTCCAGAAACTTCTTTGGGAAAGTGGATGTGAAATAAAGTCAGTAAAGTTGCATTCATAGCTGCATCCCTTGCCAAGGCTATGGAAAAAGGACACAAAGCATGAGCTGACAGTGTTGTCCTCAAGGAAGGTCATGGGGCTCAAAAGTGAGCAGAGTCCAGGAAACCTAAGAGTCGAGGAGCTATTTGGGTCTATTCACAAAGTCAAAAAGAATTGTTCCCTTTGTTATAAAGCTTATGCTGTGAACCTTGTGAATTAGGAGATTTTTCTTTCCCAGAACTCCCTTTGTCTTCATTCAAAGTACCATTACTTGAGATCACAGCACAACTCAGTGAAGCAGAAAATGTCTCCTCCTTTGGAGCTTAAACTCCTGTGGAGCTGTTATGTAGGTGATCCTATGACAAGGCTCAGGACCTCAGGCATGTCAGTAGGTCAGTAGGATGTTAGGAAAGTAAGCTATACTGGCTGCAGTCATGCAAGAACAGGCCTGGAGAGTCGGCTGTTGTTTTCCTCCAGGCCCAAGTGAGAGAGTGCATTGTTAGCCCTGCCATGTGCAATTGGACTCCACACTGAGTTTTAATGGCAAAACTCTAAGGATAAAGTATCATACTGATGAAGTGAGTAACTGGAAAGACTAAAAATATCTGAGGACTTCAGAGTGCTGTATTTATTACTCTTCCTCAGCACACAACTATCTGAAGAGTAGATAATCAGGGCCAAGGTTCATATCAGTATGGTAATGACCTTTCCAAGTGTGATGGGCTACTTCACAGGATTATTAGTCTATGGTTTATATTCTCTGTGCTTTTTATACTCTTGGCTCAGGGAGGCTCCATGCTTATTTGTTCTAAAGCAGAAGAGGTCTAAAAACTAGAATTTTCTTCTCCTGGAAAAACCTGAAGTAATTAAGACAATTATCCCAGCAATTCTGCTGGAGGTTGAGAAAGAGCAGAGTGTCTTTGAGGAGAAAGAGACCTGAGGATGGGAAAGAAGGCACATTATTCTAGACTAAGAAAAACAATAAGATTTGAATTTCGACTAGAAATGAGAACCCTGAATGTCTCTCAGATTCGGAGAGGTGACAGGACTCTGAGGAAATCTTCAATTTTATAGCTAGGAAAGTTAGATCGAGATTTGAAATTTCTGAATTGGCAAAGACTTCTGTGTTCCCAGCATGCATCTCTGCACTTCACCAAACCATGTGGGATTGTAAAATTGGCTTCTGGTAGATTTCAAGACCAGAGGAACATTCTCCAAATATTTTCTTTTTCATATGTCTCCTGGGAACTTAGTCATATCTGGGAGGTGGGGTGGTAGAAGTCAAGGAGTCCCATTAATGACTGAAATTAAATCTCTTGAAATTCTGGCAGAATAAGGAATAAGGTCAGATTTAATATTGTTTTTTAAGTGAATGTGAATTTTCCCATATACTTAAGTTTGTAGTGTAAGAGTCATATTCTCTACACAGGCATGATTATCAGGAAATGCTTGAGAGAGAGTGGGTAAGAGATGACTCTTAGTAAGGGAAGGCTGAGAAAGCAGAATTTAAACTTAGGCTACTGATTATGCTATGGATATTAATCTTAAATGCATTAAACATAGACTTGAGTTAATGACCACTTCTTATCTCATAAATCTTTGCCTGTTATTCTAGGCATGTTTTTACAACTTAAAAATTCCAAGCTCTAAAACATTCTCTGCATGAGAACGTGTCAGTAAAGGGTTGCAGTTGAGGTACATATGTAAAAACAGAAAGCTCTGTACAATCTGCGGATTTGCAAGCCTTAACAAATGACCTGTGTTTTTTTTTTATAATTATATTTATTGATTGAATTTTGTTTTTGTCTGTGCTGGGTCTCCGTTGTTGTGTGGATTTTTCTCTAGCTGTGGGGATTGGGGACTACTCTGTAGTTGCAGTATGTGGGTTTCTCATCACAGTGAGAAAGTAGTTTCAGCTCCTGGGCTCTAGAGCACAGGCTCAATAGTTGTGGCGCATGGGCTTAGTCGCTCAAGAGCATGTGGAATCGTCCTGGATCAGGGATTGAACCTGTATCTCTTGTATTGGCAGGTAGATTCTTCACTGAGCCACCAGGGAAGCCCAACAGATGACTTATTTATGTAAAATAATGTTGATTTAAACAAAACTTTATCATCAAATGATGAGGATATTCTTTAGTAATATGTAAATATAATATTTGATCTGTAGGATTCTAAGAGTGCAAAATTGTCCTTCAAAGACAAAGCATGGGGCTTCCCTGGTGATCCAGTGGTTAAGATTTTGCCTTCCAATGCAGGGGGTGCAGGTTTGATCCCTGGTTGGGAAGATAAGATCCCATATGTCTTGAGGCCAAAAAACTCAAAACATAAAACAGAAGCCATATTGTAACTAATTCAATAAATACTTTAAAAATGGTTCACATAAAAATATTTTTTTAAAAGAGTATTACATGGGATGTTTAGGTACCATGAAGTTAGTGGAAAATGGAAATTTATAATTTTTCTTGTAATTTAAACATTAGACAAAATTTGTCAGAAGTGGTACTATAAATTTTGAATCCAGAAATACCACCACCACATCCACCAACAAGGGAAATTTATATATCCAGGCCAGACCTCTTTCTAAATTCCATATATCTTTATCCAACTGTTTCTTTGAAATCACCATTTGCCCACTTAAAAAGCATCTCAAGTATGGCATCTCCAAAGTGAAACTCCCATTCTCTTTCCTACATGCAACCCTGACTCTCCTCGTGTTCCCCTTTCTGTCAATAGGTAGTCCATTCTCCTGGTGGCTCAAGCTAAAACTTGATTTTAGTCATCTCTGCTCCTCTTATCCTATGTTCACAGTCAACCATCAAAAACGCCTCTCTGCTATTTAACATACATCTAAAATTCAACTACCTACTTCTCAGTTCCTCTCCTGCTGCCACTGAAGTCCAGACCACCATCATCTCTCACTGGAAGCATGGCTATGGTTTAGTTGGTGTGTCTACGTCTTCCCTCCTACCCTTACATTCTATTTTCAACTGAAAACCTACTCATTCTGAATAAATAAAAGAAACAAAGGATCCTGTTCAAGTACAAGCCTCATCCTGTTAGCTCAGTATCTCCAGTGGCTTCCCACCTCACTACAATGCAAGTCAGAAGTCATGGTGGCTTTCAAGTTACCATGTGATCTCCTCCTCCCACTCTCTGACCATATCCTCTGCCATGTCTGTGCTTTGCCACATATGTTCTATCTTCTTGCCCTGGCCTCCCTGCAGCTGCTGGCACATTCTAAGTGCCCCTCTGACCCAGAGTCTTCCTCGCCTTTGCATGATCTTCCTTGTTTCCTTCTGTTCTCTGTGCAAATCTCCCTCTTCAGAGAAGTCTTCTGTTGCTGCTGCTGCTAAGTCACTTCAGTCGTGTCCGACTGTGCGACCCCGTAGATGGCAGCCTACCAGGCTCCCCCATCCCTGGGATTCTCCAGGCAAGAACAATGGAGTGGGTTGCCATTTCCTCCTCCAATGCATGAAAGTGGAAAGTGAAAGTGAAGTCGCCCAGTCGTGTCTGACTCTTGCGACCCCATGGACTGCAGCCCACCAGGCTCTTCTGTCCATGGAATTTTCCAGGCAAGAGTACTGGAGTGGGGTGCCATTGCCTTCTCCGAAAGTCTTCTAACTACACCTTAAGAAACAGCAACTCCACAGCACTCTCTATTTCTCCAACCTTTCCGTGGTGTTTGACTTACTAATTTGTTTACTCTGCCAGCATTTTTTTATCTTTTCAAACGAAGCAGTAAAATCATCAGGACTAAATAAACATTTTACAAAGAAACAGCCAATAAAGCTGTCAAAGAAGTGTCACGATTCCTTACGGTCTCCATTTCTTTCCTTTTATCATCTATAAATCAGTCTGGTTTGTTTTCACTTATCCTGACATTGTTTTTCTCCTACTGTCCACACTGAGGGTCCTGGGCTTCTATTTCTGGGCATTTCCTATGTGGAGTGGCTTATGAACTATTTACTTCTCTCAAATGTAAATTTGCTCCTTATAAATAGGTACAAGCATCTCTCTGTTCCATTACGTCTTCTAGTGTTTCTAAACCTGCACATTTATATAAAACACATATTATTTAATTATAAATTTCTTAGAACTAACTCATTAGTAAATACCCTGATGCTGGGAAAAATTGAAGGCAGGAGGAGAAAGGATGACAGAGGATGAGATGGTTGGATGGCATCACTGACTCGATGGACTTGAGTTTGAGCAAGCTTCGGGAGTTGGGAATGGACAGGGAAGCCTGGCATGCTGCAGTCCATGGGGTCACAGAGAGTCGGACATGGCTCAGCGACTGAACTGACTGACTTACCTCTACTTTTGCCTTATGGAGACAATACTACAGCAAGTTCCACTGAACTGTATCTTCAAAGAGATTATATTGCTTCCAAATAAAATATTAAATAATAGGAAAAGTATAAAGTATCTAACAATAAAGAGGAATTTCAATCTGTGTGGCTGTAGACAAATGTTCTCACACAACTCCCCTCACTTAACAGATGAGGAAACAGAAGCAGAGCTTAAGTCCAAAGATCATGATTTTAGCAACAGAGGCAGGTCTAGCACAGTACAGGTGTGGAGTGATTTTCATTCACTCCTCTTTTTCTCTAGTAGATTACCTCACTATGGTTCAAATTCTAATATTATTAATAGAAATATTTGCAAAATTATCCTTCTAGCTTAAGAATTTTTTTTCAAAGGGAAATTTTATTCCTAGCTGGATTATGTGAAGTTACATCAATGAAAATTTCAATCCTAACTGGATTGTCTGAAATCACTTTTTCATTTTTTTACAGAAGTCTATAATTTCAAGACTTGGCCTTTTATAAAAAATAAATATAACTTTCAAAGGGCCATCAATGTAGTCATATCATGCTGTTTGTTTTTAATGTTTGGTTTCTACTGATTGCTCAGTGAAGTTACCCCACCGACACTCTTGTATTTCAGTATCAAATATATACAAAATGCTCATATTGTGAAAATGCCTTTAATTCCCAAAGAATAACTCAGTATTGCAAACATAAAATCAAGCATTGCATGGAGACAACTGCAAAGTAGCAGCTTTCACATTGAACATATAAAGATGGCAGTACACACAAGACAGAAGAGGCAAACTCAGCTCCAAATTGTAGACTAAAATGTATTTTGCTCATAAAAATAGTGCTGGTTGAAGCCCTACATCTTGTGCAATATACTGCTGTCTGCTTTGAAAGAGTTGGAAAGAAGAATTTGTATTCAGGTTTCTTGGTTATGTGCCTAGCCTCATTGCAGCATTCATGTGGTTTTTAGGCTTGTGTTTTTTTCTTTTTTTTCAATTGGACTATAATTGCTTTCCAATGTTGTTAGTTTCTACTGTACAATGAAGTGAATCAGCTATATGTATACATATATCTCTTCCCTCTTGAACCTCCCTTCCACCTCCACCCATCCTGCGTGTCTAGGTCATCGCATAGCACTGAAAGGAACTCCCAGCACTATGCAGCCACTTCCCACTTGCTAGCTATTTTACATATGGTACTGTATATATGTCAAGGCTACTCTCCCCATTCGTCCCATCCTCCCCTTCCCCCTCTGTGTCCTCATGTCCATTAATCACTTTCTATGTATGAGGTGCTAGAGGTATGGAGATAAATATGGTGAACTTTGCCTTCATGGGACCGTCTGCTTCTGAAGAAGTGAAAATCTTGTCTTTCCTGTGGAAAGACAGGAGGAGCTGTGCTCCTCCACAGCTTACTTAGTAAGTTTGCATGACATGTGTTCACAGAATTGAACCAAAGCATAGTTAAGAAAAAAATAGCAAACAATGCTGTTAATAGCAAGTCCAGCAGACCTAGCCCAATCCCTAAGGTCCTTAGATCTTTTCTTGGTGTTTTTGGTTTCTCATAACTTTTAAAAAATAATACCCTGAATAAGGAATGAGAGAGTCTGCCTCCTCCTTTGGGAGACATCAAAAGAGGCAAGGGAATGTTCCAATTTTAGACTATTAACATTCTGGCTTGAACCAAGTCAAAACATTATTATGTAAACAAAACTGTAATACACTAAAATAGTCTAGACTCCCTTTCGTACTGTTTACCACTGAGAAAAAAAATGGATTAATAGTGTGTTCCTTTTCTTCTTTTCTACCCAAGGATTATTAATGATAGGAGCCCACAGAGTGTCTAAAATGTTATGACATATCTTGCAATCATTTCTGCTTTCTCGTCCAGAAGGTTATCTTCCCACCTCCTTAATTTCATTCATCAGTTTTCCTCTTCACCTCCTGCCCATGATCACTCCCAGGAGATGAGCTCAAAAGCCTATCTGTCCTTCTCTCCCTAGGAATCCTCTGAGTTGAAAAGTTAGGAGCACCCCCTCCCCTCACCTCTGTAGCCCCTCACTCTGGTGCTTTGGGTCCAGTCAGCCCATCTCTGACACCTTTCCATGACCCTTCTGGTCCTAATGCTCACTCATGAAGATACTCTGTGTTTAAATGTTGTCAACCTCTTTCTCTAATAAAATATCATTTGAGATCCACTCCATGTACATACTAGTGAGTAAACTGTTCTCAACATTTGAGAAGATTATAGTTCTAGAGGCTTGTGAATATTTATATTAAAATAGGTAAGATGGCTATGTAGACAGATCTAGTACTTCTTTCTTACCATGCATACATACAGGCTCACTTGACCCTGCTGCCTACACCGCTATTACTAAAAATCTCTTCCATTGGCTTCACCAGGATTAGATAATTCTGATTCTACTATTTACTCTCAGTTTATTTTGCAGGGTCCCCTTTCTCTTCCATGTTTTAAAATACTGCTATTTCTCTCTCAAGTCTTTTTCTTTTCATTAGAATTTCCTGTGCCCAAGTAACAACAACCTATTTGTTAATAACTCCCAACCTATATCTTCAAGACAGTCTTCTCACCTGAATTGAAGAACTGTATGTCACACACCTACTTGGATGATTTATGGTTCACCCTAGCCAAGTCAATCCCAAACTAACCGATCATCTCCCCACTGACACTGGATCTCCTCTTGTCTTGTTTGTAAAACAAACCACCAGCTACTTACTTGTATAAACAAATACACTAGACTCTCCCCGACTTGTCCTTCTCTCTTAATCCTCCAAATCCTATCAATAACCAAGACTGCTAATCCACTGACATTTCACCTGTCTACATACCCATTATAACCTCACCTGGATTACTAGGAAATCTTGTTTCTCACTTCACTTCTTGCTTCACCCTACTCCATTCTCCATACAATAAGCAGAAATGATTTTTTTTATAAATTATCTTTCTAAAACACAAAACTATTATATTATCTCTCACCCTAAGAAAACTATGATAGCTTTTCTGTTGCTTTTAGAATACAGACTAAATTTAATTTGGGAGTTTTAAGACCCTCTTTTAACAAGCCCCTGTAGAGTTCTTCATGGTCTACTTCCACACAGATTTCTTATAATGTAAAATCCAGTCACAATGAAATGCTTTCAGGTATGAAAATAGACACGTTCTTTGTCTATATTAGACTTCTATACAAGCTTGTTCCTCTTCCCGCAACACTCTTCCCTCACTCACACGTGCATACATGCTAAGTCGCTTCAGTCACATCCGACTTTGTGCCTCTATGGACCGTAACCTGCCAGGCTCTTCATGGGATTCTTCAGGTAAGAATACTGGAGGGAGCTGCCATTCCAGGGGATCTCCCCCACCCAGGGATCAAACCTGCATCTCTTACATCTCCTGCTTTGGCAGGCAGGTTCTTTACCATGAGCCACCTGGGAAGCCCATTTACACATAAAAGTCTACGTTGCTTATATCTCAGTTCTTGGGTTATAGGTGGTTTAATTTTTTTGCTATTGTATTATTAAAATGTTATACAATGACATGTATTACTTTTATAATTAAAAATTCAATAATTAACATATGCATACCTTCTGACCCAGTAACTCACTCTGGATATATATACAACAGAAATGTAAATATATTTTTTTTCACTAAAGACCCAATTACTTGTGAGAGACTCTCTGTCCTTTCAAATTGAAAGTGAAAGTCACACAGTAGTGTCTGACTCTTTGTGACCCCAGGGACTATAGTCCACAGAATTCTCCAGGCAAGAATACTGGAGTGGGTAGTCTTTTCCTTCTCCAAGGGATCTTCCCAACCGAGGGATTTAACTCAGGTTGATCCACATTGCAGGTGGATTTTTTACCAGCTAAGCCACAGAGGAAGGGAATGAATTTGCCTTTCAAATTAATTAAAGGCAAATATATTAAGATTTTGTAAAATAATATTTGCTACCAGGTGAAGTGTACGGTGGACCTCTCTATACTATCTTTGTCATTTTCTATTAATCTATTTTGAAATAAAAATTTTTAAATATAATAATCATTGACATAAGCAACATGCTCTAATTTTTAAAAATATTCTTCTGAAAATAAAAATCTGGTTTGTAACTGAGTGTATGCTGTGCTGAATCTCTCAGTTGTCTCCGACTCTTTGTAACCCATGGATTGTAGCCCACCAGGCTCCCCTGTCCATGGGAATTCTCCAGACAAGAATACTGGAGTGGGTTGCCAAGCCCATCTCGAGAGGATTTTCCCAACCCAGGGATCAAACCCAGGTCTTCTGCATTGCAGGCAGATTCTTTACCATCTGAGCCACCAGGGAAGCCCCCAACTGAGTGTATGAAATACAACAAATCATCGATAAAATGTGTCTTCAGAGTTAACTTATGGTGAATTTTTCTTTAAGTAAATCAGTCGAGTTACATATATTTATCGAAATATCAAAGAGGTGCATACTGAACTATTGTTCAATAGGAATAAGCATTTTCTTTTCCTGTGAACCCAGGCGTTCATAGATTATGAAGCCTCAATGTGACAACTAGAATAACAAATCAAGAAGTGTAACAGGGTTTCAAAGGCAAATAAGGATTGTAAAGAAAGCATATTTAAAGTAATTGCTAATTTCTGCCTGGGAAGTGCATCATCTCAGTCCCCAGCAAGATGGTCTGGGGAAGGCATGGAAGAGGAAAAGGAGTGAATGTTTCCTCAAAGGCACATGGCAGGGCCAAGGCTGGCTTGATTACCTAGCAAGGCATCACCAACAGCAATCACATCAGTAAGAACCGTCTCCTCCATGCTTCTTCCCCCCTCTCTTTACTCATGTCTCCTTCTTGTCCATGCTATCAATCCATCAGTCATACAAATAAAACATTTTAAAGTATATAATATAGTCTATAAGTGGAAGCTGTCATTAGCAGTAATTCTTCACTTGGGAGACTTAGAAATTTCTCTAGCATCATCTAGTCAAAACAGAGCTCTTGATATTCCCTCCACAAATGGGCTCATCCCCAAGACTTCCTTGGTTTGGTAAATGGTACCATTATCCACTTAGTTGCTCAAGCCAAAAGCCAAGAGCTTTTCTCCAATTCCTCTTTCTCTTCTCCCCTGCCACACTGCCATTTAATCCATCAGTAAGTCCTCTTACCTTTACATTCAAAATGCTTCTCAAATCTGTTTGCATTTCTCCATCTTCACCTCTGATACTATTACTACATTAGTCCCAACACCATCATCTTCTACCTGGATACCACATCCAGGGTGATCACTTAAAATGTAGATCAAATCACATCACTACCCTGCTTAAATACATTCAATAACTTCCTATTGTAACTAGAATAAACTATTCCTATAAATGACTCTTCACCATAGCCCTTGAGGGTTCTCAAACTCTAGCCTACCTCTGCATCCCAGGTGGCACTCAGGCTTCCCATGCCTTTTTCTGATCCTCAGACATGTCAGTTGTGCCTTAAGGCCTTGTGCTCTGCCTAGAAAGCTCTGTCACCAGAGCTGTGCTTTGCTTCTATTCATAGTTCAAATATTGTCACCATCTAATGGAAGTCTTTTCTGAACATTCAAACTAATTTAACTCCCTTAATGTGAAATAATTCTTGTTTTCATTTATTTACTCTTTTTTGTCCTACCCCCTCCCAATCCCATGTAAACTCCAGTTGACTGGAATTTGAGGGGCCTCGAATAGTCTGACACGTAGTAGACTCTTTAAAAGAATGTGTGAAATATTTTTGACCATTATTTTTCCCTCCCTTATCTTCCATCCGGATAACTAAAGTGTAAGGGGGAAAAAAGGCCAATGAATAAGAAAGAGATCAAGAAATAAGAGCCCCAAGGAAAATAGAACTGTTCTTCTAGATTCAGTATTTGACATGAAATGATGAGAAAAGAGATAAGTGAACTGTATTGGTGATGCAGTGGTAAAGAATCTGCCTGACAGTGCAGGAGACACAAGAAACGGGGGTTTGATTCTTAGGGAAAATTCCCTGGAGTAGGAAATAGGAACCCACTCCAGTATTCTTGCTTGGAAAATCCCATGGACAGAGGAGCCTGGCAGACTACAGTCCATAGGGTCACAAAGAATCAGACATAACTAAGCAACTGAGCACACACACGCATGAACTCTATATCATGGGTAGGCAGAGTTCAATGGAGTTTTACCTACTGATTTTGGTCAGTATGACTATTATGCAAATACTTATTTGCATTTATTGCAGGGGCATTATTTTCTACCACAGATTTTGGGTGGGGTATAACCATGCTTTGCAAAGACATTAAGATCTTATACTTGAAAAAAATGAAATCAAAACATTACTCACTCTACAACTACTGTCACACTGCCCAACTTCCTTCCCCAGTTGCCATAAGTGTCTTTTCATTTGAAGTAACAAAAGTTCTTTCTATTTTAAAAGAAAATGAGAGAAAGAGAGGTGGAGATTCAGATGACCATCCATTGAACACTTTGCATATAAAGTAGGAAAATAATTCATATATATTTGTGATCAAGACCTGCCAAAGGACTGGGGGATGTCTCATTCTTTTTCCGAAACATGTATTTGCTCTTTTTGAGTCATACATATTAAAAGTTGGCCATTATAAGACTCTACTCAAAGTGATGAGTCAAAATTTTTTTCCTTTGTTTTTGAGTAGAGGTTTCTGTTTACCTAAGGTGTGCCCTTTTCTCTATAGGTAAACAAGTGGCCAACATGAATAGCAGTTTTGTTATCTCACTAGCCAAGGGACACAAGAGAATAATGAACTCTACCTAAAATCTTCCATTCCATTCTCTGGAATGGAAGTTGGTCGTGTGTGCATGTTTAGTCGCTCAGTCGTGTCTGATTCTTTATGATCCTATGGACTGTAGCCTGCCAGGCTTCTCTGTCCATGGGATTTTCCCTGCAAGAATACCGAAGTGAGTTGCCACTTCCTTTCCCACAGTATCTTCCTGACCCAGGGATCAAACCCACATCTCTGGCAGTTCCTGCTTTGGCAGGTAGATTCTTTACTGCTAAGACACCAGGAAAGCCCAAGAAGTTGGTTACTGTGCTTAAAATATCAACTAATTCATTCTGTAATTCCAGAGGACTGTGGGCCAACTGTTGGAGAGCTCCAGATAAGTCATTCTTAAGCTTGAAAAAGGTTTCCCAGGTGGTACAGTGGTAAACAAGCTGCCTGCAATGCAGAAGACGCAAGAGAAGTGGGTTCGATCCTTGAATTGGGAAGATCCCCTGGAGAAGGAAATGGCAACCTGCTCCGGTATTCTTGCCTGGAGAATTCCATGGACAAAGGAGCCTGGCAGACAACACTCCATGGGGTTGCAAAGAGTTGGACACAACTGAGTATGAGCACAAGATACGAAGCTTGAAAAGCTTCTATAATTCTATCTAATGGTAAAGCAAATCAAGTCAGAAAAGATCTGAACAGTAAGTATAGTGAGAAAGAGAAGCAGTCACTTCTCTTTGTCTGAAATGACTGTTTGGAACACCACTATGTCCTCCTCCGTCTAGTCTCAGACTTGGGCTAAAGTATCTCTACAGGTTTAATGAGCACTTATCTGTTGCCCCTAGAATTCCAGATTTCCTGGTCATGTATTTACTGCTCAAGAAAAGGGAAGATGTTTCTGGAATTGAAGCAATAACAGAAAACCATGAAGAACAAAGTGTTGTCATGGAAAAAAATCCCAAGCTGAGAATCAGGAACTTTGTTCCTAAGCCTGAATCATGTCTGGTTTATTTAAAATAGCACTACCCTGTTGATCTCTATCCAACTCACCTGTAATACTATTTTCATAGCTCCAATAACCCATGATTTATAAATTTATCTAATATATTAATTGCTTTTCTTGTGTTTGTGACTAGAATGCAAACTGCCCAGGAGTAAGGATTCCCAATTGTCCATTGCTGTGTCCCAGCACCTACAACAGTGCCTATCATACAGTAGGCACCTAATAGACACTGTTGAGTGAATTAACTAAAGGCACATAATATATTTGATCATCCTTCAGAATAGGTCAAAGCACTGGGCAGATGGAGAAAGAAGTTGTCAAGGCTATTTTCTACTCCCTAGTTTTTCCTCTGCTCTCTCTTCTAAAGGCTTGATAATGGCTTCCTCTCAGGAGACAGTTACAGATTATGGACAATATGTAAGCTTATCTGCTTCTGACCTGCAAATGACCATAAAGATGTAATTTTCCAAGAGGGACCATTTATAAGGCATGTTGTACACATTTAATTGTTGTGATAACAAATCAATGGCTATAGTTTAGAGATAGACCCTTGAGGGGTCAGTCAGTTCACCTGTCTGACTCTTTGTGACCCCATGAACTGCAGCACACCAGGCCTCCCTGTCCATCACTAACTTCCAAAGTTTACCCAAACTCATGTCCATTGAGTCAGTGATGCCATCCAACCATCTCATCCTCTGTCATCCCCTTCTCCTCCTGCCTTCAATTTTTCCCAGCATCAGGGTCTTTTCAAATGAGTCAGCTCTCTGCATCAGGTGGCCAAAGTATTGGAGTTTCAGCTTCAACATCAGTCCTTCCAATGAACACCCAGGACTGATCTCCCTTAGGATAGACTGGTTGGATCTCCTTGCAGTCCAAGGGAGTCTCCAACACCACAGTTCAAAAGCGTCAATTCTTTGGTGCTCAGCTTTCTTTATAGTCTAATTCTCACATCCATACATGACTACTGGAAAAACCATAGCCTTGACTAGACGGACCTTTGTTGGCAAAGTAATGTCTCTGCTTCTTAATATGCTGTCTAGGTTGGTCATAACTTGAGGGGTAGGAATTGATACATAAGGTTACCTACACCATATATGTGTATGTGTATGTGTCTGTCTGTGTATATACATATATATTTATACCTATTTATCTATACCTATCAATCTATCTATTTATATTTCCAGCCTTGGTTTTGTTGATTTGGCTTAACTGCTCAGATTCAGGAAACTTGTTTAAACTTTAAAAGTACTAATAAAATCTAGTGATTATTTAGACAGTTTTCTCTTCCCCAACCTTTCCTGGAACCCCCTGCCCCCCGCCTCTCCCAGCCTAAATGTTCAGTGCAATTTCCTAGCTTGACAGATCCTAAAGAAGATAAAGAGAAAAAAATAGAGATGAATAAGAAGAAAACATTCATTTTCTCCTTCTTTCTCAGATTTGGATGTCAAGTCACTAACATTTCAGAAGCAAGGAGTTTTATTTTCCTGAGTGATCTTGGATAGAAGACATCCTCAAAGGAGATTTGTTTGATGTTTCATTGTATGTGTGGAAGTCACTCAGCTGTGTCCGACTTTGCAACTCCATGGACTGTATCTCCCCAGACTCCTGTGTCTATGGAGTTCTCCAGGCAAGAATACTGGAGCGGATTGCCATTTCTTTCTCCAGGGGATCTTCCCAACCCAGAGATTAAACCCTGGTCTCTAGCACTCCAGGCAGATTCTTTAGCATCTGAACCACCAGGGGAGCCCCTGTTTCATTGTGTTCCAGCTTTGAATCAGAAATCATATCCTATTCAAATGATTTGAAATCATTATTTCCATTTCCCCCACAAGTTTTAAGACAGCCTGTCATACTGGTCTGCTTAAATGTCCCATGAACATCTTAAGAACTTCCTTTCCCTGAATTAGACAATGGTGGAACTACACATACTTAATGTATCCTATGTTAGATATTTACTTATGCCAAGAAAAACAAATTAGCTTCTTGATCCAGGAAATGCTCTTTTCTGGAATTTAAGACTGAGAATCAAATTAAAAAGTTTGTTTATCAAGATTTAGCAGCTTCTCATCAAGTCAAGTCTTGCTTCAAGATCTGTGCCTCAGTATGCTCACCAATCCCTACCACCCCTCTCCTCGAAAAATCTACCTTAATATCCCCCAGCCCAGGTCCTAAAATGCTATAGCTTTCCTAACTTAATGTAGCATTTTGAGACGTCCCTAAAACTGGATAGTGTTCCAATGAGCTTAACATTGCTTGATCAGAAGGCTTTTCTGGTTGACTTTTTGAGAATTGATGGTCAACATTTAAGTGCCATTTTTTGAATCTGACCTCATTATCTCCTCCCTAAATTTGCTGTTTCTTCTTTGATAACATTAGAACTGACACAATATAGTCAGCTAAAGACAGAATTATTGTTGACTATTCCCATTCACCCCCAATAACTAATCAATCTTAAAGTCCTAATCATTTTGTTCCTTAAATATTTCTCAACTTTCCCCTTTATTGCTGCTCTCTTCCACTCTTTTTTCCATCCCCATCCTGAGTTTTCTAAGTAATAATTACTCCTACCTGCCTGGAATGATTGCAGACTAGCATCTTGTATGCTGCTTAATCCCACAGAGGCTGCTTAATTTTTAAATAATTTTATTTGTTATTTGCTTTTGGCTATGCTGGGTCTTCATCACTATGTGGGCTTTTCTTTAGTTGCAGCAAGCAGGGGCTACTCTCTAGTTGTGGTGATGGGCTTCTCATTTCAGTGGCTTCTCTTGTTGCAGAGCACAGGCTAGAGCCTGGTCTAGAGCACAGGTTCAATAGTTGTGGCCCACAGGCTTAGTTTCTCCATGCCATGTGAGATCTTCCCAGATCAGGGAGAAAACCTGTGTCTCCTGCATTGGCAGGCAGATTCTTTACCATTGAGCTACCAAGGAAGCCCCTTATAGATGCTGTTTAAATCTACATCTGCCAAGATGAGGGTTTGGGATTTCCCATCCCTTTACCTTCATCCACAGATGAAGAAACAGGATCTGCTGGACACACTCTCTCCTCCCTGAGTAATATATCCACTCTTGGTTAGCAAATACAAGGGATTTTGCCCAGATCATCTTGGAAGGAAGATGAGTTTGAAGCTAGGAAGATACTTTTGAAGGAAGATGATTTTGAAGATGAAAGCTTTCATCTCCCCAGAGTTCAGCATTCCTTTAAAGAAAGCAACAGGCTGTCACCCCATCAATTCTATAGTGGCAGGCAAAGAGATGTGCAAAAAAAAAAAAAAAAAAAAAAAGTGGTATTTATCTATTTACCATGTCAACTTCATCATCTTATGGGCCATAATTTTTAACATTTTTACCAACCATTTGGCATGTTATTGTCTTTTCTCTAAAACTGGTGAAGTGCCAAGTTGATGTCTTAAAATTGAAGTGTCTGGATCTTGGCTTGCATAGTTCTCAGAGAAAAGAGCAACTGAGAGCTTCAGTCACTTACCTACACAGGCAGCCCTGCAAGATGGTCTCCTCATCAACAAAATCTGAGCCCCAGGTGAAGAAGTCACCGGTCTTGAGAACTCAGAATTATCGACTAATAATATCAGCTGCTCGTGTGCTGGGAAAGGAGCCCTCTGGACACCTCTCACCATTTAAAGATCTTCTAGCTGCCCTTAATGTCACATGTGTCTGCTCAGTCACTCAATTGTATCCGACTCTTTTCATCCCCACAGACTGTAGCCCTCCAGGCTCCTCTCTCCCTGGGATTCTCCAGGCAAGAATACTGGAGTGAGTGAAAGTCACCCATTCGTGTCCGACTCTTTGTGACCCCATGGACTACACAGTCCATCAAATTCCCCAGGCCAGAATACTGAAGTAGGGAACCTGTCCCTTCTCCAGGGAATCTTCCTAACCTGGGGATCGAACCCAGGTCTCCCACATTGCAGGAAGATTCTTTACTCGCTGAGCCACAAGGGAAGCACAAGAATACTGGAGTAGATTGCTATTTCCTACTCTGGGGGATCTTTCTGACCCAAGGATCGAACCCAAATCTCCTATGGCTCCTGCATTGGCAGGTGACCTCTTTGCCACTGAACCACCTGGGAAGCCAAGTGTTACATGCGTGCTAAGTCACTTCAGTTGTGCCCAACTGCAACCCTATGGACTGTAGCCTGCCAGGCTCTTCTGTCCATGGGATTCTCCAGGCAAGAATACTGGAGTGGGTTACCATGCTCTCCTCCAGGGGATCTTCCCAACCCAGGAATTGAACCCATATCTCTTACATCGCCTGCATTGGCAGGTGGGTTCTTAACCACTAGCACCACATGAACCCACTCCAGTGTTCTTGCCTGGAGAATCCCAGGCACAGGGGAGCCTGGTGGGCTGCCGTCTATGGGGTCGCACAGAGTCGGACACGACCCAAGTGACTTAGCAGCAGCACCACCACCACCACCACATGAGAAGCCCAAGCGTTTATATAGTTCAGTGCTATTTTCAGTTTCATCATTAGGTCAACAGCACACTTGGGCATGGCTTACCAGGAGTCAGTGCTCAAGGTTTGTTTTTCTTTGTTTTGGGGATGAGGTCCCTCTCGAGTCAGCAGATAACCACTTAAGGAGAAATAGGATTAAATTACACGAAGCTGAAGAAACTAACACAAATATACAACTGAAACATCTTCTTACAAATAAACTGTTTATATTTAATAGTTAAATGCAGTCCCTTGGACTGCAAGGAAATCCAACCAGTCCATCCTAAAAGGAGATCAGTCCTGAGTGTTCATTGGAAGGACTGATGTTGAGGCTGAAACTCCAATACTTTGGCCACCTGATGCAAAGAACTGACTCATTTGAAAAGACCCTGATGCTGGGAAAGATTGAAGGTGGGACAAGAAGGGGACGACAGAGGATGAGATGGTTGGATGACATCACTGACTCAATGGACATGAGTTTGGGTAAACTCTGGGAGTTGGTGATGGACAGGGAGGCCTGGGGTGCTGCAGTCCATGGGGTCACAAAGAGTCAGTCACGACTGAGCGACTGAACTGAACTGAAATGCTAACAACAACCACACTTAACAAAACTTTATGAGATACATGACATTATTAAATTAACTTTACTGATGAAGAAACAAGAGATGACATGGGGAGTTTAAACACTTTCCTAAAGTCACACGACACCTAAATGGTAGAGCTTGGATCTAACCCTGAGCCTACATGCAGGGTTCCCTAGTGGCTCAGACAGTAAAGAATCTGCCTGCAATGCAGGAGACCTGGGTTTGATCCGTGGGTCAGGAAGATCCCCTGGAGAAGGAAATAACAATCCATTCCAGTATTCTTGCCTGGAGAATTCCATGGACAGAGGAGCCTGGCAGGCTATGGTACATGGGGTCACAAAAAGTTGGACATGACTGAGTGACTAACACTATTTAGGTTAATGCCTATGACCAGTCAATGCTACATGCATAACCATTTTTACCAGTTTGACAAAATGCATTCTGCAGAAAAGTACTTCCACAAGATTCTCCATAAAAAACTTATTACAGAGTCATTTAAATTACCTGAATTCATTGCAGCTTACCATTAACATTGTCAAATAAAGACTTGAAGAGATCAGCTTAACTTAGTATTACACACACTTTTATGGCTTACTTGGGCACAGCACACTCTTCTCCATAACCACCACTAACATCCCAGCAAACACACAGTTGCAGAAACACAAATCCACTGGGATGGCAAAGGATAGGATCCCAGGCTCCCTTCACATTTTTTTCTGGTTCAGAAACAACATATCACAGAGACTTGCTCCATATTTCCCAAGTGAGTTACAAAATAAAAACTCTTTCATGCAAATCTCTGAACATCTATGGCAGATTTGCATATGTATATCTATGTATGTGGGTGGGCTTTAGTTTTACTGGGTTGGAAAATCCTCCAAGATAGATCAGTCAAAGTCTTAGTGCATAGGATCACTAAGCAAATTGCTAGACATGGGTTGTAACTGCTCTGTGGCTTCGTAAAAATGGAAAAACAAAATTATAGCCAGTTGGCTGCTCTCTGAGGTCAGTGAAAGTTTACATGGCAGGCAACTATGATAGAAATGGAATGAAATATATGTGTGTGCTAAGTTGCTTCAGCCACATCCAGCTCTCTGTGACCCCATGGACTGTAGCCTGCCAGGCTTCCCTGTCCATGGAATTTTCCAGGCAAGAATACTGGGGTGGGTTGCCATGTCCTCCTCCAGGGGGAATGGAATACTATTCAGACACAAAAAAAGGAGGAAATCTTGACTTTTGCAACAACATGAATGGACTTTGAAGGCATTATGCTAAGCAAAATAAGTCAGACAAGGAAAGGCAAATACTGTACAGTTTCACTTATATGTGTAATCTAAAATAAGAACAACAATTAAAAACAAAATAGATGTCAAACAAACAGAGCTCATGCACACAGATTCATGGTTACCAGAGGCAGGGGGTTACAGAATGGGTAAAATGGGAGAAGAGAGTTAAAAAGTACAAACTGCCGGCTCTAAAATGAATAAGTCATGGGAATATAACGTATAGCATAGGGACTATAGTTAATAATGTAGTGGATAGGTGAACATTGCTAGGAGAATAGATCTTTGAAGTTTCATAGCAAGATAAAAAATTTTGTAACTACATATGGTGATGGATGTTAACTAGACTTATTGTGATGATCATTTCACAATATATACAAATATCTAATCACTATGTTGTACACCTGGAAATAATATAATGTTATATCAATTATATCTTAGCAGCCATGACACAAAATAGGCCCTATATCCATACATAATTTTTGGTTGTTAAATAACATATACTTTCATACCACTTGGCACATAACCTCTGCTCTTGTTTTCTGAGTGCTTCCCAGCCATCCTGGAAGCCTGAGACGTGCTGGAATTCCCCAGCATCCAGGGACTAAAAGGTTAATGGCCAGCACAGATGAGTCCCAAGCCCGTTCTTCTATATTTGGTTAGTATCTTTACTAGTGACTGGGCTTCTCAGGTGGCACTAGAGGTAAAGAACCCACCTGCCAATGCAGAAGCCATAAGAGATGCGGGTTCAATCCCTGGCTCTGGAAGATCCCCTGGAGGAGGGTATGGCAACCCACTCCAGTATTCTTGCCTGGAGAATCCCATGGACAGAGGGGCCTGGTGAGCTACAGTACTCATGAAAACCAGCCAAATAAGTCCTATAAATCCTGTGCCCTCAAATCTTTCTCTTATTCAGACATAGGCATCAGTGAGGCTTAAAATGTGATAAGCTCATTCCCATCACTACTGATAACCCTTAGCTATACCTTCCCATGTGGCTCAGTGGTAAAGAAATCACTGCAGGAGACGCAGGAGACATGGGTTCTATTCCTGGGTTGGGAAGATCCCCTAAAGGAAGGCATGGAAACCCACTCCAGTATTCCTGCCTGGAGAATCCCAAGGACAGAGGAGCCTGTCAGGCTATAGTCCATAAGGTCACAAAGAGTCAGATACAACTGAAGCAACTTAGCCTGCACACACACACACACACACACACACACACATACTACCAGTGGCTAAATATTTTTAATATCAACCCTGCTCAAGATGTAAATTTCTTTTTGGAAAATCTTTTGGGATCCCAGAGGATGAAGTGATTAATTCCAATCCTGGAGATTTAGGAAGACTATAGAATGCAGTTGAAATGTGAGTTGAGTCTGTAAGTGACCAAAATAAACCTTTCTTCTATCTAGTCTGTTTTTTGCTTTGATGTTTCTAATTACCTCTATATTAATAAATAAAGCCATTACTTAGTTTTAAAAAATCAGGTATAAATAAAGAAAAGCAAAAAGGTCAACAGAAGTTCATCTTTGCCCTTCCAAAAATACATACACCCTACAGACCTCAGAAAAACAATTTTCCAGACAGAGTCCTCGCATCCATCAGTGTATAGTGTTCAGGGCACACCCTTGTTCTTTCAAGTTGTGGGAAGTTTCAGTTTCTTAGCATGCAAATGAGATCATGAAAGTCCCATTGCAAAAGGTTATTACGAATGTTAAGCAAGATGATGCATGTAAAGTGCTAGACTCAATGCCAATACAAAGAAGATGCTCGTTAAAGTTGGCTATTTCTAAGACAGAGTAGTACTGCAGAAATGTGGCCTCAGGCAAGTCACTTCCTCCTTCCAGGAACCCTCTGTCATGTGATGACAGTTTTCTCAATAGTTTCCTTGGCCAATCAAAAAAAGCAATGGATGAAGCTGTCTTCATTAGGTGGAAATCATATAAGAATATGGCAGGCAGCTAGTCTCAATCTGACTCAGAACGGGATGGGTATTCAATTACTGGGCCTTCTAGTCCCAGGAGTAATAAAAATCACTTAAGGAAACACAAACTAGAGTTCCCTAAATAAGCAGGTGTTAGTACTAACTGCCGTCTATGGGGTCACGCAGAGTCGGACAAGACTGCAGTGACTTAGCAGTACTAATCAGGAAGAGATTTCTTCTCACCTTGTGTTATTTACCAGGTAGTGTCAAGTTGGCAATTGTCTTCAAATAATAGTAAAAAAGTAATGGTTAAATGTGTGAATTCTTACTATACAGTCTCTGGGCTAAGCACTTTATATGCTTTATATATATGCTTTATATATATGCTCAGATTTTATGATTACAGTAACTTAATAAAGTAGGTACTATTTTATGCCAATTTTCCAGAAATTGAACATTTCTAGAGGGTGAAAGAATCAGTCTGAGGTTGCATATCAGTAGTGCAGCAGTGCTTTGATCTGATCATAGGAAGTCCAATTCCAGAGCCAGTACTTTTAATAACTCTTCTGCTCTGTCAACCAGGACCATTACCCACTGCCCTGCTGAAACAATTCATTTTGAGTCACCTACAAGAAACTGTGTACATGTGACATAGATGCAGCTTTTTGATGGCCAGGGAAACAACCAAAATATTATTTCTTAAACCAGGACACACTGCTATGTTTTACCAACACTTTGCCCATATTGCATAGTTTCCAGTGATCAGAAGCTCTTGTGTTACTTCAACAATGCCAACTGGATATTTCATTGGTTAAAATATATTCTAACTGCTTATGACCTGTTTATGAATGAGTCTTCTAATCCCTACATAGGGATTATTCCTCAAAACTGCAATCTTTGTCGTCAGTCAAACCATTAATAATCCCAGTATTTCCTTTAGATGAAAGGTAATGATGAGGTTCAAGCAACCTAAAATCTTATGGATGTTAGATGGGAAGATTATGTGATAAAGTAGTCAGATTAATATACTCAAAACAATGGAATGAACCCTAGAATTTAACCGTCCTGAAACTAGGACAGATTAATATTGAAAACAATGGAATGAACCCTAGAATTTAACTGTCCTGAAACTAGGACAGTGACTGAATTGTCCTTGTGACTGAATTGGTTGGTTATTTGTTTTGGCATAGTGAAGGACTTACCTCTAAATAAAATTTTTTAAATTTTGAAAAAAGCCCATATTTTATTTGACACATATCTAACACTTCTGCATTGGATATATAATGCTGCTGCTAAGTCGCTTCAGTCGTGTCCGATTCTGTGCGACCCCATAGACGGCAGCCCACCAGGCTCCTCCATCCCTGGGATTCTCCAGGCAAGAGCACTGGAGTGGGTTGCCATTTTCTTCTCCAATACATGAAAGTGAAAAGTGAAAGTGAAGTCGCTCAGTCGTGTCTGACTCTTAGCGACCCCATGGACTGCAGCCTACCAGGCTCCTCTGCTCATGGGATTTTCCAGGCAAGAGTACTGGAGTGGGTTGCCATTGCCTTCTCTTATGAAGAAATTAATAAAGTCTAAACCCTTCAAATTTTATATTTTAACCTTTAAAAAAAATAAACCATAAGAAATATATTTAAGAATAATTAAAACAAAATGTTGTTGCAAAGTAGAGATCACAACCATCACCATACAGATTATTTTAGCACCTATCTCACGTAGCAGAGCAAATTTCTAAGTTGATGCCACTGGGGTACAGGCTCCATGTATAATTGCTAAAGTAGTTAGAGGTTTGAATTAGGATGGATACAAATGATGATAGTCTTACTTACTTACATAGGGTTTTCTCTGTGGCAGACAGTGCTTTCATTTAATCTTCCTTATGGCCCTACGACGTTGGGGAGGAGAGTGAGGCAATGAGGCTAAAAGAGGGGCAGCAATTCACCTGAGGTCATAGAAATTGCAGAGAAGGAAACGGCAACCCACTCCAGTATTCTTGCCTGGAGAATTCTGTGGATGGAGGAGCCTGGTGGGCTGCTGTCCATAGGGTCGCACAGAGTCGGACATGACTGAAGTGACTTAACATGTGTGCATGCACTGGAGAAGGAAATGGTAACCCACTCCAGTGTTCTTGCCTGGAGAATCCCAGGGATGGAGGAGCCTGGTGGGCTGCCGTCTATGGGGTCGCATAGAGTCGGACACGACTAAAGCGACTTAGCAGCAGCAGCAGCATAGAACTTGCAGTTGACAGAGCTGGGATTTGAAGCCAGAAAATAATGGCTCCTGAATCTGAGATCATCACCACCATACTTGGACTCAGTGTTACTCCTAAAAGGTCAGCTTTAAGCCTAAGGCAATCACTACTCATAAGGAAACCTAGGGAGGAAGCTTGTGCTCTGGGAAGATTGCAAGAGCTCCCTAGACTGAGAATGATGGAAAAAGCCTAAACTAACTGGTCAGAATGACCAGCCCTCATAGAATGGCCACATACAAAGAGTGAAAACAGGATGACCACCTAGGGGCGCTGCTATATCCAATGCCCCTCTGGCCCTGAGTGTTCATGTTTCAGAGCCTTGTTCATGTTCCTGAGCCTTCTCCCTACAGAGTATAAAGTGTGGCATCAAGTGACCAATGGGAACTGAAGACAGAGAAGTCACAGGTCTCTGCCTTCCAGAAAATTACATTTGAAAGTTCCTTACTGGAAGCTATCCTTGATTCTCACTTCCCTCAGGCTTTCCTCATGTATCAGTAAGTATTTCATTTTCAAGAAATTTCTAGTATCACTTACACAGTGGTTCTGTCTTTTTCAAAGGAGAGATGAGCTCACCGTCCACATTAATATGTCAACTCATGAAAACCAGCCAAACAAGTTCTATAAATCCCGTGCCCTCAAACCTTGTTCTGATTCAGACATAGGCATCAGTGAGACTTAGAATGTGATGAGCTGGCCCTCAGTACTACTGATAACCCTCAGGTGGCTCAGTGGTAAAGACTCTGCCTGCCAATGCAGGAGACATGGGAGATGTGGGTTCGGTTCCTGGGTCAGGAAGATCCCCTGGAGGAGTGCATGGCAACCCACTCCAGTATTCTTACCTGGGAAATCTCATGGACAGAGGAGACACTGGTGGGCTATAGTCCATGGGGTCGCAAAGAGTCAGACACAACTTAGCAACTAAACAACAACAACAATGGACTCTGGGACCAATGTACAACAACAAACTTGGGACATAAATAGAGAGGGATTTATGCTACTAAAACAGTCTAAGCCCCACATCTACTCTGTACATGCCAAGTAATGCTAATTCATGGGTTGACTCTGTCAACACCACTTGATATATTCACAATAAGCTGGAGCATGGTAATAGGAAAATTAGAACATACTCATTAATGCCAAGACAAGAACTTTGCCAAGTTAACTTTGCATGAAATCATGTATTTTGAGATTACTTTCAACACTAAATTTATTGAACATCTACTATGAGCCAAGAAATGTGTCAACTTATTGGAATACTAAGACTAATCAGACACAGTCACTTCCAGTGAAGAACTTATAATACAGTATTAGTGGAAGCAACAAATGTCCATGACACATTAACCCAACAGGGGCAAAGTCTGTCCTCTTTCCTCTCTGATTTCAAATTTTCATTGGTTGTTAACTTGGTTGTGGTTTAGTCGCTAAGTCATGTCTGACTCTTTGCAACCCCATGGACTGTAGCCCACCAGGCTCCTCTGTCCATGGGATATTCCAGGCAAGAATACTGGAGTGGACTGCCATTTCCTTCTCCAGGGGATCTTCCCAACCCAGGAATCGAACCCAGGTCTCCTGCATTGCAGGCAGATTCTTTACCAACTGAGCTGTGAGGGAAGTCCATCTACCATAGATTGGATCCCCCAAAATCCAACGTGCTCATGGGTCTCCTGAAGTATTAGTGTGTGCTATGCCAACTTAGCTCAGTACTGATCTAAGCAAACATTATTGAAAGTAATGACTTGCTGACCAAAAAGCATATACTGCATTCCAAAGCCAAATATGAATTCAATTTGGGATTATTAAGTCCATGTCTCCTCTCCATTAACACAGAAAACTGAGACCTGGCTTTATTATAAATCAGCTTTAACACTAGAGTAAATCTGCTATAAAATTATTTATAACAAAATAAATTATTTTCAGACCCTCTACAGTAAGTGATATATATAAATCATTAGAATTTTATAAGATTAGCTTAGGCCACTTTTTAACTTAGCAGTTGCAGGTCAAGAAGCAACAGTTAGAACTGGACATGGAACAACAGACTGGTTCCAAATTGGGAAAAAGGAGTATGTCAAAGCTGTATATTGTCACCCTGCTTATTTAACTTCTATGCAGAGTACATCATGCAGAATGCCAGGTTGGATGAAGCATAAGCTGGAATTAAGATTGCAGGGAGAAATATCAATAACCTCAGAAATGCAGATGACACCACCCTCATGGAAGAAAGCAAAGAAGAACTAAGGAGCCTCTTGATGAAAGTGAAAGAGGAGCATGAAAAAGCTGGCTTAAAACTCAACATTCAGAAAACAAAGATCATGACATACAGTCCCATCACTTCATGGCAAATAGATGGGGAAACAATGACAGACTTTATTTTAGCGGGGGGTGGGGGGGGAGGGCTCCAAAATCACTGCAGATGTTGACTGCAGCCATGAAAATTAAAAGACGCTTGCTCCTTGGAAGAAAAGCTATGACAAACCTAGACAGCAAATTAAAAAGCAGAGACATTACTTTGCCAACTGTCTAGTCTAGTCAAGGCTACGGTTTTTTCAGTAGTCATGTATGGATGTGAGATTGGACCATAAAGAAAGCTGAGCACCAAAGAATTGATACTTATGAACTGTGGTGTGGAAGAAGACTCTTGAGAGTCCCTTGGACTGTAAAGAGATCAAACCAGTCCATCCTAAAGGAAATTAGTCCTGAGTATTCATTGGGAAGACTGATTCTGAAGCTGAAGCTCCAGTATTTTGGCCACCTGATATGAAGAGCCAGCTCATTGGAAAAGACCCTGATGCTGGGAAAGATTAAAGACAGGATAAGAAGGGAATGATGGAGGACAAGATGGTGAGTGACTGAACAAAAAGTAAATAAAAATGCAATTTTGCTTTCTTAGTCTTAGATTTTGAAGAGAGCAACAATGATCATACTGTTTTTAACTTTTAGGTGAAAACTTTAAGTTTTTTATGGCAATGCAATAAGAACTCTTTTACTAGAAACACAACTTCCAAGATACAAACTAAAGCCATTTTCATATAAAGAAATAAATCATTTTGGAGATAACGAGCCTGCTGATGATCCCACATGGGCCAATTATTGTTTAGTCACTAAGTCATCTCCGACTCTTTGTGACCCCATGGACTGTAGCCCACCAGCGTCCTATGTCCATGGGACTTCCCAGTCAAGAATCCTGGAGTGGGTTGCCATTTCCTTCTCCAGGAGATCCTCCTGACCCCGGGGATAAACCTAAACCTCCTGCATCTCCTGCATTGGCAGGCGGATTATTTACCACTGAGCCACCTGGGAAGCCCACTTGATTTTTAGTTATGCATAAATTGCCTTTTTTAAAAACGTTTCAGAGCAAATTTCTGAAAGTGTCCATATTATGTCAAATACTTTTAACAACTTTTTTTCCTGATAAAATTGTGAGTCATCTTGTGCTGAAGAGAGAGGTATATTTTTTCACAAGTCAAAGTTATTTTAAGGAGGTTAGAGCAATTTGAAAGACGCTTGGAGAAAGAATAGCATTTTTCCATTGTGGCTAAAGATGACAGTGACCTCTGAAGTAAAAGCAATTCCTGGGAGAAATGCATATCAGATCCAAAATGAGATACCACCTCGCTCCTGTTACAATGCCATCATCAAAGAGACAAGAGGTAAGTCTGGAGAGGATGTGGAGAAAAGGAAGCCAGGTACCCTGTTGGTAGGAATGTAAACTGGCATAGACAAGATGGAAAACAACATGGAGGTTCCTCAAAAAATTTAAAAATAGAATTACCATATCATCCAGCAATGCCACTGCTGGGTATTTATCCAAAGAAAACAAAAACACTAATTTGAAAAGATACATGCATGCCAGTGTTCACTGCGGCACTATTTGCCATAGCCAAAACATGGAAACAACCTAAGTACCCATCAAAAAAATGAAAGGATAAAGAAAATACAGGATACACGCATGCGCACACACACAAATGACGAAACGCTCTTCAGCCATAAAATAGAAGCGAATTCTGCCACTTGCGACAACATGGATGGAATTTGAGCACATTATGCTAAATGCAGTAAGTCAGAGAAAGGCAAATACTGCCTGGTATCACTCACACACTGAATCTTAAAAAAAAAAAAATCATAGAAAAAGAGAATGGGTTTGTGGTTACCAGAAGCAGAGGAAAGGGGTGTTGGAATTAGATGAAGGTCGTCCAAAGGTACAAACTTCTAGTTAAAAGACAAATATGCTTTAAGGATGGATGTAAATCCCAACACGATGACTACAGTTGACACTGTTTTGTGGTATACTTGAAAGTTGTCACGAGTGTAGATCCTAAAAGTTCTCATCAGAAGGGGAAAACATAGTAATTACATGAGGTGACAAATGTTAACTAAACATATTGTATTGATTATTTCACAATATACGTCTGCCATCATTATGCTGTGTAACATATCATATATGTAACATATACATGTCAATTATATCTCAATAAAACTGAAGGGAGGAAAAAAAAAATTCCTGGGAAAGAGAAAGTGTCTTTTTGTAAAAGGCTTTCCCCCCACCCCCGACCCAGAATTGGGTGGTGGTGGAAAGAGAGAGGAGAGCAAGCATCTTACGGCCTGGCTACGCAGAGTGTGGTCAGGAACCAGCAGCAATGGCATCACCTAAAAGCGGATTGGAAATGCAGAGGCTCAGGCACCACCCAGGACCTGCAGGACTAGAACTCTGGAGTTAACGAGACCTCAGATGATTCACGTGCACATTACAATTTGAGAAGCAATATCTTAGAGCAGTGATTCTCCAGCTTGACTGCACTTTGCATTTTCTGCAGTTTTAAAAAAACACTGATGATTGGGCCCAATTCCCAGAACTTCTGATTTCGTTGTTCTGCAATAGGGCTGGGGCCTGAGGTTTTTTCAAGTTGCCAAGTGATTATACTGTGCAGCCAGGCACTGCTTCAGTCTTCAGTGGGTGATAGTGGCATTCCAGCTTATTTGTTCTCCTCAGTGACAATCTGCCTGCAATGCAGGAGAGCCGGGTTGGATCCCTGGGTCAGAAAGATCCCCTGGAGAAGGGGGTGCCGGGAGAAATATCAATAACCTCGGATGTGCAGATGACACCACCCTTATGGCAGAAAGTGAAGAGGAACTAAAGAGCCTCTTGATGAAAGTGAAAGAGGAGAGTGAAAAAGTTGGCTTAAAGCTCAACATTCAGAAAACGAAGATCATGGCATCTGGTCCCATCACTTCATGGGAAATAGATGGGGAAACAGTGGAAACAGTGTCAGACTTCTTATTTTTGGGGGCTCCAAAATCACTTCAGATGGTGATTGCAGCCATGAAATTAAAAGACACTTACTCCTTGGAAGGAAAGTTATGACCAACCTAGATAGCATATTCAAAAGCAGAGACATTACTTTGCCAACAAAGGTCCGTCTAGTCAAGGCTATGGTTTTTCCAGCAGTCATGTATGGATGTGAAGCACAAGTCACCGAAGAATTGATGCTTTTGAACTGTGGTGTTGGAGAAGACTCTTGACAGTCCCTTGGACTGCAAGGAGATCCAACCAGTCCATTCTGAAGGAGATCAGCCCTGGGATTTCTTTGGAAGGAATGATGCTAAAGCTGAAAGTCCAGTACTTTGGCCACCTCATGAGAAGAGTTGACTCATTGGAAAAGACTCTGATGCTGGGAGGGATTGGGGACAGGAAGAGAAGGGGACAACAAAAGATGAGATGGCTGGATAGCATCACTGACTCGATGGATGTGAGTTTGAGTGAACTCCGGGAGTTGGTGATGGACAGGGAGGCCTGGTGTGCTGCAATTCATGTGGTCGAAAAGAGTCGGACATGACTGAGCGACTGAACTGAACTGAACCCATTCCAATATCCTTGCCTGGAGAAATCCATTGACATAGAAGCCTGACTGGCTATGTGGGGTCACAAAGAGTTAGACACAACTGAGCGACTAACACTTTCACTTTCAGTAACAATAGGAAGTTTCTCCATTTTAGACCTGAAGCCATGAGATCCTGTGATATAACAATGCTTTATGATCAGATGTAGGATAGTCAACAAGAAGTCATAGAATTCTGAGTATAGACATGCTTTACTTTATATAATAGATCTTTCCTTACAACTTACATGTTCAATGAATCTTTATAAATAAGAATAATTTTGTGCTCTTTCTATCATTCACTGTACTTAACAATTCTTTTTTTAATTATTCCATAAACTCTTACAAAGAAAGTATTGTCCCTCTTTCACAGATTGGAAAACTGAGGGCTTGGAGATAGATGGTAAGGCATTTTCCAAGGTCACACTTCTGATTATCAGTGTTGTCAGGATTTAAGGACTGGTCTTTCTGTCTCTGGCCTTTCCAGGTGGTGCTAGTGGTAAAGAACCCAACTGCCAGTGTAGGAGACATAAGGGACATGAGTTTGATTCATGGCTCAGGAAGATCTTCTGGAGGAGGACATGTCAATCCACTCTAGTATTCTTGCCTGGAGAATGTCATGGACAGAGGAGCCTGGCTGGCTATAGTCCACAGGGCCGCAGAGTTGAACATGACAGAGCACAATAGCACACAACTTTCTGTCTCCAAAGTTGATGTCTTTTCCCTTGATCCAATTGCTTCCATATACTGAAGCACAAGTCATATTCCAAATTCATCGTTTGTCATTTCTGTAAATACATAAGATAAATCATTTGGAAAAACAAAGAGCTATCTGAAGCAATCACCCTAATTTATCTACTTTATATTTTACAAAGTTTATATAAATTTTCCCAAAGGACTGTAGTCCAAGCTCCATCTTTAGCCCCTACATGGATGACTTTTAAGACAAATAACTAGAATAACTTCATCTCCTTTCTCCCTGTTCTTCACTGTCCCCACCTCACCACTACCTTCAATGAAGATGCAATAGAGTTGCAAGCCAAAAGAAATTACTTCATTATTGCCATATGCATATATTCAGCCTTCCAATTGCTTTAGTCATAGGAAGTAAGCAAAGAATAATCAAAACATCATTGCCCTGGATGGGTTTAGCAGGCCTTCTGTGGTGATTTTCCCAAGAAACTAAGGAGACCCAGTAAGTTGCTGCTGGTACCCTGTATTCAAACCATTTCAGAATGAAATTTACGCTGCAAAGGAAACATCTGATCATGAACACCTGGTGGGACTTGGGGGACCATTTATAGCACAATATACCACAATACATCACTTCTTCAGTATCAGACTGCTAGTCTCTGGGTTAAAGAATTGAGTCTACTTAAATTAGTTAATTGATAAAATGCCCTAAGGACGGGAAGAAAAACCTCCAAAACATTCTAGGCAGATGGCAGGTACCCAAACAGATAAAAACGATACCTTAGAGAGGCCATCAAATGGCTGCTTGACTTGCAAATATATTGTTGTAAGTATTAGAAATCGACAAACACTATGCTAAGTGCTGTGTATGCATCTCTCCACTGAAAATTCAGAGCAGCTCTACAAGGAAGATTCTACTAATTTCATCTTACAAATGAAGGTGTCGAGGCAAGGAGTGGTTCAGTGACTTGCATAAAACCACATAGCTTGTAATTGTGGACCGAAGGATGGAATGGTTGCAGTCTAAGTAGTCTTCCTAGATGGCTCAAGTTATAAAGAACCCAGTTGCAATGCAGGAGATGCAGGAGACCCAAGAGAGACGGATTTGACCCTTGGGTAGGGAAGATCTCCTGGAGAAGGAAATGGCAACCCACTTCAATATGCTCACCTGGGAAATGCCCTGGACAGAGAAACTAACCGGGCTACAGTCCATAGGGTCACAAATAGTCTGACATGACTGAGCACGCACACTGCAGGCCAAGCTAAGTCTAGGCCCCATGTTTTTAGCCCAATACTGCCACTAACAGGTAAAATGAGATATTACTTCTGATGCTTAATTGCTCAGTCATGTCCGACTCTTTGCAAACCAATGGACTGTAGCCCACCAGGCTCCTCTGTCCATGGGGATTCTCTGGGCAAGAATATTAGAATGGGTTGCCATGCCGTCTTCCAGCAGGGAAGACCCAACCCAGGGACTGAATACAAGTCTCCCGAATTACAAGTGAATTCTCTACTGTCTGAGCCACCAGAGAAGCCCATGAATAATGGAGTGGGTAGCCTATCACTTCTCCAGGGGATCTTCCCAATCCAGGAATCTAACTGGGGTCTCCTTCATTGCAGGCAGATTCTTTACCAGCTGAGCTACCAAGGAAGCCCATCACTTCTAACAGGGAAATTAAATGCAAAGTCCTGGACAGACCTGACCAGCATCTATTCCCTTTGTTCCCCCTACCCATTAAATCTCTGATTTTCCTTTAAGGAAATACCTGTAGTAAGCATGTAGCAGTTACACAGCAACCATGATGTGAAAGGGGATTTATCCACTTCCGGGTCCAGGTGATGGTCAAGCAGCCTATTCTCATATCCATTGCAACTATGGTCAATGTATCTTAGTTCAATCTGCATGAAAGAACAGGAAATATCATTTGGTAAGGTGAGAAGTGCCACTTTCTACCCTGGAAATGGACAAGGAAGCCTGTCCCCCTTTGTGATCATGCATCTTTGTGACTGTGGGTGATATTCCAGCTTGGGATAAAGCCAGAATGAAGAACAATCTCAACCAAAACATGCATGACAATCCGATGTGGGATTGTCCTTTGACTTTCAGTTGCATGAGCCAATAAATCCACATTATTGTTTAAATCCCACTGATTCGGGTTTTCTGCAACTGAAAGCTCATCACTGATAAATAACCAGCACTGTCTACTTTGGTGTTTGAAATTATTTTAAATGAAGGGTTTGCTTTCTACATGCTATAGTATAAGGGCTTCCTTGTGGACATCTTCTTGGGGGTAAAAGATATAGAATTCTCTCCAGACCCAAGCAGTGATCAGATCATTTTTATGCAGCTCATATAGATTTTGTCATTTGAAATTCATTATGATAAGTTCATAAGAATAAAGGTGTTCTTGCTGAGTCAATCATAATACTATTCACCAACTTGTGTAACTATGTGAAATACACATTAAGTCAAACTCAAGGAAAACAAGCTTCTTTTTCTGAGAATTTGGAGGAAAATATTATCAGTCATAGATACCTTTTAGTCGAAGGACAGGAAGCCATACTGAGAAATAAAACATGACCAAACAGACTGCTTCTCATTTTGTTCAAAGCCATTTCCCCCATGAAATTTTCCTCTAGGAATTAAAAAATTTACATATATGGAGCATCAGTCAGTCTCTCCACTGACTTCACTTGCTGACAGCTGGAAATTTGGGCTGCTCCAGGTCGGTACCCTGACACAGCCCTTGCAATCATGACAGAGGCCTCTACAGCCCATGTCCAGTCTACATCTCCACACACTTCCCCTTGGCCTTCCCTTCGTGTCCCCTGGATCTTTCTACTTACCTGCAGGGAGGTGGCTCAGAGGAAACCACAAAGTTTCAAAATACCTGACAAGCAAATGGTAAGACGTGCACCAGCCAAACAGAATCTGAACAGTCATCTCTCCACAAGCGTTTCTGTGTTTCTATGATAAATAAAGAAATGCCACACTCATTTATTCAAACACTTGGGAATGAGTAAGACTGTCAAGCATTTAACATTTTGTTGATTATTTGTCTAAAGAAAAGAATACTGAAAGACTGAGGAATCAGGAGTGAAAATGTTGTATAAATTAGAGACATTAGGGCTTCCCAGATGGCGCTAGTGATAAAGAACCTGCCTGCCAATGCAGGGGATGTAAGAGATGCAGGTTCCATCCCTAGATCAGGAAGAGCCCCTGGAGGAGGGCATGGCAACCCACTCCAGTATTCTTGCCTGGGAAATCCCATGAACAGAGGAGCCTGGTGGGCTATGGTCCACAAAGTCCCAAAGACTCGGACACAAATGAAGAGGCTCAGCACACATGGAGAGGTTTACCTGGAAAGCTGCTGCTATTGCTGCTATTCACTTGCTAACTTGTGTCCAACTCTTTTGCGACCCCATGGACTGTCGCAAAGGGGGTCATCCCGACCCAGGGATTGAACCTAAGTCTCCTGCATTGGCAGGCGTCTTCTTTACCACTGGGCCACCTGGGAAGCCCCAACCTGAAAAGCTAGGGTAAGATAAATCAACCTTTGTCTGCAAAGTTAAGTCAAGTTAAGTTGAAACGATGCACGATACTGGATGCTTGGGGCTGGTGCATTGGGACGACCCAGAGGGATGGTATGGGGAGGGAGGAGGAAGGAGGGTTCAGGATGGGGAACACATGTATACCTGTGGCGGATTCATTTTGATATTTGGCAAAACTAATACAATTATGTAAAATTTAAAAATAAAATAAAATAAAAAAAAAAAAGTTGAAACGATCTACAGTTGAAGTAAAGAAGGTGTCAGAGCCTCCACTGGGAATCCACTGTGATTGAACAAGCAGTGTTCTCATTGTGTGAGAGAGAACTCACACCTTGGAGGGTGAACTCACAAGAAGATGGCATTCATTCAGAAGAATTTCTTTTAGATTTTGGGCCTGTGTTAGGTGATTTGAGGGAGGATTAGGAAGCAGGGCTTTGCTTTAGGTTGGATGCTATTAGGAAGTGGGACAATTCTATGATTAAAGTGAGGTGAAGTGAAAGTCGCTTAGTGATGTCCAACTCTTTAAGACCCCATAAACCATAAACCATGGAGTTCTCCAGGCCAGAATACTGGAGTGGGTAGCCGTTCCCTTCTCCAGGACATCTTCCCAACCCAGGGATTGAATCCAGGTCTCCCACATTGCAGGCGGATTCTTTACCAGCTGAGCTACCAAAGAAGCCCTGATTCTATGATTGGGTCTCTTAATAAACCCAACCTAAACAGAGAGATGACTAGAGTTAGGCTAAAACAGTAACGAGTAAAGAAGCCACAGGCACGCTCATCAGCCTGGATAGGGGAATAGCGGATTATTTTGGTGGCTTAGTCCATGTGCATGGTTTAGTCTGTGCTCAGTTGTGGTTACGGTCTTGTTTGTGTCTGGATCCATCATGATCACAGAGCGGCTTGTCTGATGTCACTGTTCTGTGAAATTGTTTATTTTAAAAGAAGAACATGATCTCGCTGGGAATATGAGCCCAGCTCCTGGAGTTTCAGGACAGATTTTCTCTCTCTTAAAACCATGCGAACTTTTCAGCAACAAACCATATAAAATACTTCTCCCTAGTAAACATGAAACAGATCAAAAAAGACTGAGAAGGAGATTTGTAGGCCCAAAGTTATAATGTGAGTGAGAAGGGACTGGTTTCATCAAATTAACAGCAACTTTCAGTGGAGCAAACTGATCAAATCTCTCATCCTCATCACTCAAATTTGGATAAATTTTTTAGACATCATCAGCACAAAATTTCAAAGTTAGCCAAATAAACTTCCTTTATGCCAAGAAAAACTGGGCAGAATTTTTAAGAGTGTGCTTTGAGTTGTTAAGGCTGATCATAGGGATTTATTCTATGTAAATAATCTTTAAAAAGAGAAGAATTACAGGCTTAAGATTTTACCATTAAACTACTAGTAAGAATTAAAATTTAATAGTATCCTAATTTCAAACAATAAGAGAAACTTTAAATAAGTTATCTAAGGCATAGCTTAAATGATAAGGCATAACTTAAATGGTCATTATTGGGACTGTAACGGTGCATCAGGGTTGTCCTTGTTTCTAGTCCAGTGGGTCTTTATACCTCTTTATCAGTCACTGGACGTGGGCAGGACCCGGAAGGACATGACCTTGGGTGAGATCAGCTCCCCTCAGCAGGTCACCTCAGCAGCTGAGGCAATTGCTGAAGGGTCTGAGCTGAAGGCCGTCTGCTCACAAGACTCGTATCTGAGGTGATGAAGGAGAAACCAGGGCACAGCCATGTCCATTGCAGTCCACTCCACACTGTTGGGATCCACTTGCTCACATACATACAAGAAGCAGCTCTTCCATGAACCTTGGGATCTTTCTTCCTAGGGGAAACTTGGACAAGGAAATGAAATGGAAAGAACTATGGTCCCCATCACTGCAACTAACGTGGTCTCCCGCCTCCATTATCCATGGTTGCTGTTCAGTCGCTCAGTCGCGTCTGACTCTTTGCAACCCCATGGACCACAGCACGCCAGGCTTCCCTGTCCTTCACCATCTCCCGGAGTTTGCTCAAACTCATGTCCGTTGAGTCGGTGATGCCATCCAACCATCTCCTCCTGCCTTCAATCTTTCCCAGCATCAGGATCTTTTCTAACGAGTCAGCTCTTCTCATCAGGTGGCCAAAGTATTGGAGCTTCAGCATCAATCCTTTCAATGAATATTCAGGGTTGATTCCCTTTAGGATTGACTGGTTTTATCTCCTTGTATCTCTTTTAGCTGACATCTCTGCTTGTCTCAGAGGCTTCCTGGTGATGTGATTCATAAATCCATTCTCAAAAATACCTAAAGCCCTGACCACCAGGATCTTCTCAAGGCACGATTACTATCCTTGTCTATTTTCCATGAAAACTGAGCACAATCAGAGGACACATTGCCAAAGGAAATGAGTCAGCCCAGCCCATGAGCTTCACTGGTACTCAGCGCAGTGCCTGGCACCAGGAAAGATGCCATCCTTTCATCATCCTCAGTGAAGATGTGAGGGAGGAAAAGGAGCCTACTGTTCAGATGAAATTGTTTAGAAGGGTGTGTGTGTGGCGGGGGGTGGGGGGGGTGGTATTTCATTTGAACCTGAAGCATAGTAGATGCTCAATAAATATGATTTGAAAGAATTATGCACGTACATTTTGAAAAATAAGGAATTTGTAATCATTTACATTCTCCTTGCTATCTCCAAACATAGGAGCAGCTGATCTCTCACCATGAAGGAAGATGCTTATATATTAAAGGATGCAGACTTTTTTCTATTTATATCATATTCTATTATATATTTTATTTTTATATTTCTATTATTTAATCCTTTATATGGTTTCTAACCCTCCTGCATTTGCCATTCCAGTCTCCTATCTTTAGGCTGAAGAAGAGGCTGATTACTATTTTTTCTGTATGTGTCACGAATGAAAAAAAAACTGAAATTAATAGCATGGACAGCACGATTAGTTACTTTAGCTGAGGTGGCAGCTTAGGCAAGTCTCTGAATCCGTGCCCCTTGTAGTATAATAAAGCAGGCTGCTGGATATCAGCTCCTTTCCATTCTTAAATCGACAGTTTTTTCATTAAATGAAAAGTGCGTTTGTAGCAGTCACAAAAAAGTCTCAGTGTCTGCCACAAGAGGGCGCCACAACCCAAGACTTGAGATGACGTTGCCTCCGCGGCCACTGTCCAGCAGCTGCAGTAAGATACTGCATTGTATTACAACGCATCGCTTTTTGCTCCAAAGTGCTGCATTGAATTGCATCAGACCATGTCATGTGAATTAGATTTATATGGTATTTAACTCTACTGCCTTAGAGAAAGTCTTCTCTATTTGCTATTAAATTTTAAAACTGATACCTATAATTCATGCCCATGATTATCATGTTCTTAAAAAAACAGTGACTGAAACTGAAGTGCAAAAAGCATCATTCATCTCAGGATATCTTTATCAGACTCATTTAGTAAGAGGAGGCATGTTCTAGTTGAAAGGGCATGGGTGATGCAATCTATTTTGTGAACCACTCACTGCCTCTTCAGAGCCTTCAAAACATTGCTTGCAGACAATAGAAACTCAAGAGCATATTTCAGTGAATTAGACATGGTCCTGTTCCATGTATGCTTTTATCATGGTGAACTTGGGCAAAATATTTAATCCAAAATTTCTCAGAGTGGGTCCCCTGACTACCCATAGTTGAACCTGTTAGAAAACAGAAACAGACTCACAGACCCAGAAAACAAACTTAGAGCTGCTGAAACGGAAAGTGGGGGAGGGTAAATGATGAGTTTGAGATGAACAGATACATACAACATATATATTCATATATATATGTATATATAAGTCACTTTGCTGTACAACTGAATCTAGCACAACATTGTAAATCAACTATACTGCAATAAAAAATGTAAATAAGCTTTAAAAATAAGTTCTATGCAGGAAATTAAGCAACCAAGAGGGATGGGCAGTGCCAGCATGGGGGTGGAGTGCAGTTTTAAGTGTGGAATCTCTATGGAGGTAACAATTCAGCAAAAACTCAAGATAAGCCATATGTACGTCTCCTCTCGGGGGAATGTGTGTCAGGATAAAGGAAACAGCTATTGCAAACACCTTGAGTCTTCATCAGGAGGCCAGCATGGCTAGAAAAAAAGAGTGTTGATTTTCCCTGGTATATACATTTGCTCTAGTGATAAAGAACCCACCTGTCAATCAGGAGACATAAGATACTTGGGTTGGATCCCTGGATTGGGCGATCTCTCAGAGAAGGAAGTAGCAATCTACTCCAGTATTCTTGCCTGGAGAATTCCATGGATAGAGGAGTCTGGTGGGCTACAGTCCACAGAGTCATAGTTGAACATTACTGAGCATGTGCAGAAACAATACATTTGTCAAAGCTCATCCAATGGAACATGTAAGATTTGCACATTTCATTATACCTAAAAAAAGGGAATAGCATTTGGTTTATACACAAATAATGAACTCTAGTCAATCATGTTAATAATATGCACACAGAGGTATTAGGGGTGAACAAGCTGATTTCTATAATTTATTTTAAATGGATCAAAACATAATATGATAAAGAATGAATAGATGGATGGGTGGATAAACAAATATACAATTTTTAAAAGCAAGTATAAGAAAGGGTTAACTGCTAAATCCGTAGAGTGAGTACATAGATATTCACTGTAAAAGTCTCTCTACTTTTATGTATATTTGAAATTTTTCATAACAAACTGATCGGTTCAGGTTTTCCTACCCCAGCACTGGTTCCAATGGAGATTTTGCTCGTGAGTTTCTGTTCCAGTAAATCTTGATTCTCTGTCTCTTCAACTTGGTGGAAGTGGTTTGACGGTGACCTCACTTCTCTTACAGACCTAAGAAGAGTCGCTGCATTTTCAATCTGATCAGCGTTTTACTTGTTAGAACAGAGTGGTGATTTCCAAGCTCCTTAATCCTAAACAGAAACCAGAAGTCTCTACTTTATCCCTTAGATTTGTGACTGAGGTCATGAAGGGGAGGTGTGGTAGTTGCAGCTGAAGGGCCAGCTTCACAGGGGGAACTTTCTGAGGCCTTGCACATGAACGGGACAGCTGGGGCTGGCGTCAGTGTGGCTGGGAGCAGGAACTTTCTCGTGCACCTGCTGACGCATGCACCACCTTGGAGCTTCAACAGTGACGAAGTTGGAAACCTCAGGATGAAACCCTCAGGCTTCAGCCTCTTCCAAAGAAACCCAGCAGCAGTGGAACAAGGGTGACCTTGGATGGCTGTAGATGGAGGTCATGGAGAAGAAAATGGAGGACTCGGTTGCGATCCCTAGAGAAATCTAGAAGCCCTAAGATGGGATGTTGCCAGGACTGAGTTCTGGTGCTGTGTCAGTAGAGAACAAATCGTAGTGAACCATGGGGTTATATTTACCCCAGACTGACCCACAGCTCACCCTCACGATGGTCCACATTTTCCCCTGCCTGAAGTTTCTGGGTTAAGACAAATGATTAGAGCAAAGACAGTCAGAAACACAGCAGATTTCAGTGGCAGAAAAGAAAATGTGTTGAAGCCTGCAGTGTTAGCAAGCCCCACATAGGTCAGGTAGTAACATGCTGCTGCTAAGTCGCTTCAGTCGTGTCTGACCCTGTGCGACTCTGTGGACAGCAGCCCACAAGGCTCCTCTGTCCACAGGATTCTCTAGGCAGGAACACTGGAGTGGGTTGCCATTTCCTTCTCTGAGTAACATGTGTAGAAAGCAAAATTGGTAATGTGTGTCCTGGAAGTACAGCCTGATTATCACTGAGCATGGGTGTCTGCAGACTCAAGTTCTCCAGCTTTATAAAGAATGGCAAAGAAACCAGACTCAAAGTGAGAGGTTGGCAGGAACAAGTACACCCTCTGGCTATAAAATTGCAACAGAAATGTGAGTCTCTGAGGTTCAGGTTCCAGGAAGATGTACCAACAGGAGCCTAAACATATGAATGCCAGCCCACTGCTTCTGATGACAGCTGATGTGGATTTAGAGGGGGGTGGATGGGTTAGTTAATCCCTGCTTGTTCACTGGACGCCTAGAAATACATGAGTCTCAGCCTACGACAGCTCAGCCTGCTACAAGCAAAGGTGACCAGAGGACCCTGGTCTGGATGCAGGAAGCTAAACTGTACACAGAATGAGGCGATGGGTTCTCTGCTGCCACCCCCGCTGTCTCTCTCTTTACATTTTCCCCAGGCTTTACTTCTGCTGGGCTGAGCATCACGGGACGGGGAAGTAAGACTGATGTGGACTGCTGGACACACGTGAAATTTAAAGAAGGAAGAGCTGCCCCCCAGATAACCCTCCCTCACTTATTTTTCCCTCATGACTCTTAAGAAACAATACTAGTCCCTAGAAGGATACTGCAGAAATGAAAACATTCTTCCCTTTGTCTGTTGACCTTAATAGCTACAGTATTTGAAAACTCATTAAAATCAAGGCCTTTGTAACTCTATGGCACTGGTGGTGGTTTAGTCGCTAAGTCCTGTGCAACTCTTTTGTGAGCCCATGGACTGTAGCCCACCAGGCTCCTCTGTCCATGGGATTTCTCAGGCAAGAATGATGGAGTGGGTTGCCATTTTCTTCTCCAGGAGATCTTCCTGACCTGGGGATTGAACCCTTGTCTCCTAGATTGGCAGGAGGATTCTTTACCATTGAGCCACCAAAGAAGCCTGTATATAGGTATGCATGTGTCTATGTTTGTGTCTTTGTTTGCTCTCCTGGTGGCTCAGATGGTAAAGAATCTGCCTGCAATGAGGGAGAGCTGGGTTCGATCCCTGGGTCAGGAAGATCCCATGAAGAAGGACATGGCAACCCACTCCAATATTCTTACCTGGAAAATCCCATGGACCGAGGAGCCTGGCGGGTCTCAAAGAGTCGGACATGACTGAGTAACTAACAATTTCACTTTGTGTCTATGTTGGAACAGGAAGGAACAAAATTGGCAACTTCTTCAGGCATTAAAATAATAGTTAAAACTTACACATATGCACACTCTGTGCTAGGAACTGTTCTAAAGGCTTTGCACATTCACTCTGCTTACTCATTCAGTCCTTGCAATAATCCTTTGAGGTAGATATAACTATTTTCATCATTATCACCATCCCGCAGATAAGGAAACCAGGGCACAGAGAAGTCACGAGTGGAGACAGGATTTGGATCCTATTAGTGCTGCAGGCCCTGGGCTACAGGGGCTGTCATCCTGGGGTCCTTTTAAAAGGCACTGGTTGGGTGGGTCTACCTAATTCTACAATTTGGTTCCACTGATACTGCTAGTGAGCTTGTTCTGTGGTGGGGTTTCCTTGTTCAGAATGTGCTTGCAGGAACACGTTGGAAGACTGGAAACTTTGCCTGTGGCATAGAATGAGACAGATTAAGGGAATGGAATGTCACATTTCAAGATATGTTTGGGAAAAATATTTAGAACATGAAGCTTCTTTGACCTCTTCCCTCCTTCCTTTCAACTTTGCTTTTTTGATATTCCTCTTCTCACTGATAGGCATCTTATGCAGCCCAAGACCACAAGAAAACACCCCACTTTCTCCCTAAACTACAGGTCTGCTGGGTAACCCAGGGACTGACATGCAATTGTCTGCTGGTGGCCCATCATCACGTTCAGTCACGTCTGACTTTTTTTCGACCCCAAGGAGTGTAGCCCACCAGGCTCCTCTGTCCATGGGACTTTCCAGGCAAGAATACTGGAGTGGGTTGCCATTTCCTCCTCCAAGGGATCTTCCCAACCCAGGGATCAAAACTGCGTCTCTTATGTCTCCTTTTTTGGCAGGGAGGTTTTTTACCATTATCACCACCTGGGAAGCCCCCACCCCCACCCCACATTGGCAGGTGGATTCTTTACCCCCGAGCCATCTGGGAAGCCCATAATGTTAAAGGCGTGGTTGATTTGACTTATGTGATTCAAGAAGTATCTTCCTTTCTGCACCAATTATGTAATGATCATTGTAGCCAGCATCTAACTAGCAGCCACTGTTGATGGGCCAGTATCATATGTTCTTACCAATCTATAAGACAACCCTCCACAGTAATACCTCCAGCTCTCAGACAAGGAGACTGAGGCTTCTGCATTCTCCTTGACTATCTTGACTCCAGCGACCTTTGATTTCTCAGTCTTTTAATTTTCCCTGTTCCTTCCTGCCCCAGATCTTTTTGTACACGCTGTTGCTTCTGACTATCACACTCTTCTCCCAATCCCCGTCAAATCATAGCACAGTTTAGAACGTATCTAAGTTTGTAATTATGCACTTTACTGTCATTTTAAAATAATGTCTGTGTCCCACTTGATACTCTTCAGTCCAAAAGAGCAGGAATTACAGGTGCTTTGCTCACCATCATATCATCAGAAACTGGTGCAGTACCAGGGTCATGGTAGGAGTTCAATAACATGCTGCTGCTAAGTCACTTCAGTCGTGTCTGACTCTGTGCGACCCCATAGATGACAGCCCACCAGGCTCCCCTATCCCTGGGATTCTCCAGGCAAGAACACTGGAGTGGGTTGCCATTCCCTTCTCCAGTGCATGATAGTGAAAAGTAAAAGTGAAGTTGCTCAGTCATGTCCGACTCTTCTCGACTGCATGGACTGCAGCCTACCAGGCTCCTCCATCCATGGGATTTTCCAGGCAAGAGTACCGGAGTGGGGTGCCATTGCCTTCTCCGTCAATAACATAGATCGCACTAATTAATTTGCCCAAATTGGCAAAGCTAGGAGTCAAACATAGTTCTGCCCTTGTGTACTGCCTTCCAGTGTATTCTTTATATTTTAATAAAAGAAATCCACCCTAAATCAATAACCTAACAAGACTTGCCAAGGAAAGGGAGCCTGGCAAACAATGGCACGACCACAATTGCAAAACATTGATCTTGGGCTGAACGACATTGCAAAGTCTTTCAACTTTTGAATTCTTGGAGACACCCTATCCTTTCTGCCTGTCTCTCGTGGTCATTTCTCCATCTGTATATCTAAGAATCTGTGGCTTTAGTTTGTATCACTCTTCTTAATCTTTCCTTGTCCCAGACAATTCAAGCTGCCTTCGGCCTAAGTCTGTCACTTGTAGATGTACACACACACACACACACACATAGGCATATACGTTTGTGCTTTTGGAAAGGATTAAAATGATACTTGAGTCACATTGGAAAAAGTAAAACTTCAAACTAAGTTTCCTTCTAACTTTTTTTCATTAGCCACAGTCTACTTTCATTTTTCCTGTTGTAACTCCATCCTTCAGATATAAAATATAACTTCAGTCTTGGAAGCATCACTTTTGAGATTTTTGCCCTCTCCTGTTCAGCTCAGTTATGTCACTCAGTCTATCACTCTTTGCAAACCCATGGACTGCAGCACCCCAGGCTTCCCTGTCCATCACCGACCCCTGGAGCTTGTTCAAACTCAAGTCTATCGAGTTGGTGATGCCATCCAACCATTTCATCCTCTGTCATCCCCTTCTCCTCCTGCCTTCAATCTTTCCCAGGATCAGGGTCTTTTACAATAAGTCAGTTCCTTGCATCAGGATTATTAGGGCAATGAAAATTAAAACTACAATGAGATACCACTATATATCTAACTGAATGGCTAAATGTAATAAGACTAACCATACCAAATGTTGGTGAATATGTAGAACAGTTAGGATTCTCACATGGACAGAATGGGGGGTAGGATTACAAACAAACCAGAGGATACTTCTGAGGGTGATGGACATGGTCATTATCTTGAGCGTGATGATGACTCCATAGTGGTATACATATATCAAAACTTATTAAATTGCATGTTTTAACTATGTGCAGAATATTATATATCAACTATACTCAATAAAACTCAATACATAATAAAAAACCTCACTGTCCAAATTGGAAATTAAAGAAATGTACTCAGAATATTCCCTTCCCTTAACTTCCATATTGCATATGAAAAATAACATAAATTCACCTATGAAATCCATATAGCTATGAAATTATCTCCACTGTCACTGTCTTCACTTGCAAAGGTTAGAGGATTGGTGGGAAATGTCTGATGCCTGATAGGAGCTCCATAAACATTTGTTTATCTGATGAAGATAAATCATCAGAACCTGCAGCCATTCCAAGTAAATGTGCAAGCTAAGCTCACTGTGATTGACTGTACAGATGCCATTTCAAAACAAGCAAAACTGTCTGAGTTGTAAGGAACGGATCATTACCTGTCTGTGAGTAAGAGTGAGGGACTACAAGGGGCAGGAGGGAAATGTGTGGGCAATGGAAATATTCTCTCTCTGATTGCAGTGGTGGTTACCAGGGTGCATGCATTCATCAAAACTGTACACTGAAAATGGATACAGTTTTGTATTATGTATAAAGTATATCACAATAAAATTTATTTAACTAGTCTTCTAGATTTCTGGGTTTGTTAGACCAACAGAAAATAAAGCAACAAAGTTATAGAATATCAGATGTCAAAAGGAAAGAATAGGAAGCTGTGGAAATCAGAAAAGAAATACCTAGCCTAAATGACAAAGATTCAGACATACTAATATTAATTTCAGATCAACATTCTATTCTAACTAATAAGCAGACCCTGATAGCTCAGTTGGTAAAGAATCCCACCTGCAGGAGACCCTGCTTTGATTCCTGGGTCGGGAAGATCAGCTGGAGAAGGGAAAGGCTACCCATTCCAGCATTCTGGCCTGGAGAACTCCATGGAGACCATGGGGTCGCAAAGAGTCAGACACTACTGACCAGCTTTCAGTTCACACAGAAAATTCATAATAATGTTACTCAAGTGTTTAACCCAATTCTGTCAATATGCTGATTTATGTTATGTCACAAGAATTTACTCCAAGAAGGATCCTTTAGCATGAACAGGATATGCTCCACCAGCTGCATTCTGTGGCTGGAACAAACACAACTCAACTGTATCCTATTTTCTGAAATTACGAAAACATCTATGCTTAGAGCGTATGACAGAGTTGTTGTTGTTTAGTCGCTAAGTTGATCCAACTCTTCTGTGACCCCATGGACTGTAACTCCACCAGGTTCCTCTGGCCATGGGATTTCCCAGGCAAAAATACTGGAGTGGGTTGCCATTTGCTTCTCCAGGCTATCTTCCCCACCCGGGAATTAAACTTGCATCTCCTACGTTGGCAGAAGGATTCTTTACCACTGAGCCACCAGGGAAGCTTAGAATATATGACACAGTAGCTGGAGTTATTAAGGGTGGGATAGAAATCAATTGTGAGCCTTTTAAGAAAAACAATAGTTAAAAATTCATAACATTTTTAAGTCAGTCATTATGTATGACATATTATAAATGAAAAACTTAAAAAAAAATACACATGCACTTTGTTACCCCTCCCATCTATGACTACAAATTGCTAAATGTCATATTTAGAAATATACTCTCACATTCTATTGAGTTTCTTTATTTTTTGGAAACAATTATCAGTTTTCAAAAGCAGTATTGTTTAGCATACTGGAATCCCAGCTGAGCTATTTCAAATCTTGAAAGATGATGCTGTGAAAGTGCTGCATTCCATATGCCAGCAAATTTGGAAAACTCAGCAGTGGCCACAGGACTGGAAAAGGTCAGTTTTCACTCCAATCCCAAAGAAAGGCAATGCCAAAGAATGCTCAAACTATCGCAGAGTTGCACTCATCTCACATGCCAGTCGGAGAAGGCAATGGCACCCCACTCCAGTACTCTTGCCTGGAAAATCCCATGGACGGAGGAGCCTAGTAGGCTGCAGTCCATGGGGTCTCTAGGAGTCGGACACGACTGAGCGACTTCACTTTCACTTTTCACTTTCACGCATTGGAGAAGGAAATGGCAACCCACTCCAGTGTTCTTGCCTGGAGAATCCCAGGGACAGAGGAGCCTGGTGGTCTGCCGTCTATGGGGTCACACAGAGTTGGACACGACTGAAGCGACTTAGCAGCAGCAGCAACAGCAGCACATGTTAGTAAAGTAATGCTCAAAATTCTCCAAGACAGGCTTCAGCAATACGTGAACTATGAACTTCCAGATGTTCAAGCTGGTTATAGAAAAGGCAGAGGAACAAGAAATCAAATTACCAACATCCACTGGATCATCAAAAAAGCAAGAGAGTTCCAGAAAAACATCTATTTCTGCTTTATTGACTATGCCAAAGCCTTTGACTGTGAGGATCACAATAAACTGTGGAAAATTCTGAAAGAGATGGAAATACCAGACCACCTGACCTGCCTCTTGAGAAACCATATGCAGGTCAGGAAGCAACAGTTAGAATTGGACATGGAACAACAGACTTGTTCCAAATAGGAAAAGGAGTACATCAAGGCTGTATATTGTAACCCTGCTTGTTTAACTTATATGCAGAGTACATCATGAGAAACCCTGGACTAGAAGAAGCACAAGCTGGAATCAAGATTGCTGGGAGAAATATCAATAACCTCAGATATGCAGATGACACCACCCTTATGGCAGAAAGTGAAGAGGAACTCAAAAGCCTCTTGATGAAAGTGAAAGAGGAGAGTGAAAAGGTTGGCTTAAAGCTCAACATTCAGAAAACTAAGATCATGGCATCTGGTCCCATCACTTCATGGGAAATGGACGTGGAAACAGTGGAAACAGTGTCAGGCTTTATTTTTTTTGGCTCCAGAATCACTGCAGATGGTGATTGCAGCCATGAAATTAGAAGACGCTTATTCCTTGGAAGGAAGGTTATGACCAACCTAGATAGCATATTCAAAAGCAGAGACATTATTTTGTCAACAAAGGTCTGTCTAGTCAAGGCTATGGTTTTTCCAGCGGTTATGTATGGATGTGAGAGTTGGACTACAAAGAAAGCTGAGAACCGAAGAATTGATGCTTTTGAACTGTGGCGTTGGAGAAGACTCTTGAGAGTCCCTTGGACTGCAAGGAGATCCAACCAGTCCATCCTAAAGGAGATCAGTCCTGGGTGTTCATTGGAAGGACTGATGTTGAAGCTGAAACTGCAATACTTTGGCCACCTGATGAGAAGAGCTGACTCATTGGAAAAGACCTTGATGCTGGGAGGGATTGGGGGTGGGAGAAGGGGATGACAGAGGATGAGATGGCATCACCGACTCAATGGACATGAGTTTGGGTAAACTCTGGGAGTTGGTGATGGACAGGGAGGCCTGGCGTGCTATGATTCATGGGGTCACAAGAGTCGAACATGACTGAGCGACTGAACTGAACTGAACTGAATGAAATCAGGGAGTATGATTCTTCCAGCTCTGTTCTTACACCTCAAAATTGCTTTTGTTATTTGGGATATTTTGTGTTTCCATAGAAATTTAAAAATTAATTTTTCTAGTTCTGTGAAAAATGTCATTGGTATTTTGATATAGATTTTATTGAATCTATAAATTTCCTTAAAATTTTAGCAATGGTAATTCTTTCAGTCCATGTTGGTGAGGATGTGGAGCAAAGGAAACACTTGCACATTGTTGCTGGGAATATAAATTGGTGGATGCACTTGGGATTATAGTACAGAGGTTTCTCAAAAAACTAAAAATAGAACTATCATGACTTAAGTCATGGCCAACTCTTTGCAGCCCTATGGACTGTAGTCTTCTAGGCTCCTCTGTCCACGGGATTCTCCAGACATGAATACTGGAATGGGTTGCCATGTTCTTCTCCGGGGGATCTTCCCTGACCCAGGGATCAAATCCACGTCTCTTGCATTGCAGGTGGATTCTTTACCCACTGAGCCACCTGAAAACCACAGAACTACCATGCATGCATGTTAAGTGACTTCAGTCATATCCAACTCTTTGTGACCCTATGGACTGAAGCCCCTCAGGCTCCTCTGTCTGTGGGATTCTTTACCCAGAACTACCATAAGATCCAGCAATTCCACTCTTAGGTATATATCCGAAAAAAAAAAAAAAAAAACACAAAAACTTGAAAAAATATATGCACCCCAATCTTCATATTAATATAAGCATTATTTAAATTACCAAGATATGGAAGAAACTTTAAATGTCTATCAACAGATGAAATGATAAAGAAGGTGTGGTATATATACATGATAGAATATTACTCAGCCATAAAAAGGAATAAAATTTTACCATTTGCAACAACATGGATGGACTTGGAGGGCATTATGCTGAGTGAAATACATCAGACCAAAAAAGACAAATACTGTGTGATATCATTCATATATGGAATTTAAAAAATACAACAAACTAGTGAATAGAACAAAATGAAGCAATTGCATATAGAGAATGCTTCTCTATATAGAAACAATCTATATAGAGAACAAACTAGTGGCTACTAGTAGAAGGAGGGGAAATGCAGGGGCGGGGAATGGGAGGTAGAAACTGCTGGGTCAAGGTTGTAGCATACAACACAGGGACTGTAGTTAATATTCTGAAATAACTGTAAATGAAAAGTAACCTTGAAAAGTTATATAAAAACTTAAATAAAGATGATGCTGTGAAAGTGCTGCACTCAATATGCCAGCAAATCTGGAAAATTCAGCAGTGGCCATAGGACTGGAAAAGGTCCGTTTTCATTCCAATCCCAAAGAAAGGCAATGCCAAAGAATGCTCAAACTACCGCACAATTGCACTCATCTCACATGCTAGTAAAGTAATGCTCGGAATTCTCCAAGCCAGGCTTCAGCAATACGTGAACTATGAACTTTCAGATGTTCAAGCTGGTGTTAGAAAAGGCAGAGGAACCAGAGATCAAATTGCCAACATCCACTGGATCATGGAAAAAGCAAGAGAGTTGCAGAAAAACATCTATTTCTGCTTTATTGACTATGCCAAAGCCTTTGACTGTGAGGATCACAATAAACTGTGGAAAATTCTGAAAGAGATGGAAATACCAGACCACCTGACCTGCCTCTTGAGAAATCTGTAACCAGGTCAGGAAGCAACAGTTAGAACTGAACATGGAACAACAGACTGGTTCCAAATAGGAAAAGTAGTAGGTCAAGGCTGTATATTATAACCCTGCTTGTTTAACTTATATGCAGAGTACATCATGAGAAATGCTGGACTGGAAGAAGCACAGGCTGGAATCAGGATTGCTGGGACAAATATCAATAACCTCAGATATGCAGATGACACCACTCTTATGGCAGAAAGTGAAGAGGAACTCAAAAGCCTCTTGATGAGAGTGAAAGTGGAGAGTGAAAAAGTTGGCTTAAAGCTCAACATTCAGAAAACGAAGATCATGGCATCCGGTCCCATCACTTCATGGGAAATAAATGGGGAAACAGTGGAAACAGTGTCAGATTTTATCTTTTTTGGCTCCAAAATCACTGCAGATGGTGACTGCAGCCATGAAATTAAAAGATGCTTACTCCTTGGAAGGAAAGTTATGACCAACCTAGATAGCATATTCAAAAGCAGAGACATTACTTTGCCAACAAAGGTCCATCTAGTCAAGGATATGGTTTTTCCTGTGGTCCTGTATGAATGTGAGAGTTGGACTGTGAAGAAGGCTGAGCACCGAAGAATTGATGCTTTTGAACTGTGGTGTTGGAGAAGACTCTTGAGAGTCCCTTGGACTGCAAGGAGATCCAACCAGCCCATTCTGAAGGAGATCAGCCCTGGGATTTCTTTGGAAGGAATGATGCTGAAGCTGAAAGTCCAGTACTTTGGCCACCTCATGCGAAGAGTTGACTCACTGGAAAAGACTCTGATGCTGGGAGGGATTGGGGGCAGGAGGAAAGGGGACGACGGAGGATGAGATGGCTGGATGGCATCACTGACTCGATGGACGTGAGTCTGAGTGAACTCCAGGAGTTGGTGATGGACAGGGAGGCCTGGCGTGCTGCGATTCATAGGGTTGCAAAGAGTCGGACACGACTGAGCGACTGAACTGAACTGAATACTTGTTAAAAAAAAAAACATTGTGCCTTTCACTTCTTAAAATCTATCAAACACCTTTATGCCCTTCGTTTCTTTCTGTCACTGAATTTTCCAAGTATGTGTGCTTTGAAATCTTTTCTTTTCTGTGGCAGAGAAGACTGGATGGAGTCCATCTCAATGCTGAAGACTTTAATTCCTCGAGGGCAGAGATTGTCTTATTTAACTTTGTAAGACCATCTCTGCACCTGCCTGACACAAAATAAATTTTCTTTTTCCTTTTCTGTTTTTTGAAAAGAAATACAGACTGCGTTTGGCAGAAATCAACACAATACTGTAAAGCAATTATCCTTCAATTAAAAGTAAATAAGTTTAGAAAAAAGAAAGACAGACTGCGACATGCAGTGCCTCATTCAGATGTGTCTGGAGTCTTGAAAGTATGACTACCTTACCTTCTCCTGCAAATGAACCTTGAGAGCTTATTGTGTAATTCCAGCAAGGAAGCACAGCTACTCATATACCCTTGACCAAAGAATGGTCCACCTATGTAGGGGAGGGTCGTCCTCTTTGACCTAGGGGAGCACGCAGTGCAGGAAGGACATTCATGGAGGTGTGAAGGAGGAAAGTGACATTGCCTAGCCAGCCAGGCCAGTTAAATCAAACCTTGTGATCGATGGGGTGACAGATGTCCCATCCAGATTGATCTTAATCCTAGTAATTTTTCAAAATGTGACTAAAGTGAATGCCTTCCACTGGCCATTACACTACTTGGAAACAGTCCCTATTGACAGTAAAAAAAATCTGTCTATCAGAGGAGAAAGCAAATGCACTAGGAATGGAACTTTTTCATCACTTCTCAATTAATATAATGTTTTTCATTGTTCAAACTGTAAAAGCAGTTGTGTGGCAATTATTCTCATGATTAGGACAAACTGCAGTCTGATTCAAAAGTCAATATAGGTACAAAACATACAGCGACTACAGAAGGGTGAGACTTTTAAAAAATTAAACAACTATATATAAGTTTTAAAAGGACCTGTACATCAATAACAGCATTGATTTAATTAAAGCTTTAGGGGGATTTTAGCAGGGAATTTCTCCTCCCTCATCTTATTTTTCAATATATTTTAAAGTCAATGTTTTAAACTCTTTGTTTTCTTTAAAAAAAACAATTAAATGTTTCTTAATTTCAACAGGAAATGATGGTTTATTCTTCAAGTTCAAGATAAATGTTGGGATTTTCCCCTGAGAATTAATATTATAATTGTAAATTATTAAGATCTCTACAGCAAAATTCCCAAATATAAAGTATATTTATTTTAAGCTTTACATATTGGAAAAGTAATTTTTCATGTTGTTTTGTGACAACATGTTGTCTTGTGGCTTCCTTATTAAGGCAATTGCTAGTTAGGTTTTTATTGGGAATCCCCTCCTTGTTTGGAGCTAATCTTCTTCCTTTTTAAAATTTCATTTAGTGCATAACCTTGGCTTCCAGTGCAGCCTCAGAAACCTAACAAGGTATAAGGCTATGGAACAGACTGATATGAGTGGCCCATAGCAACTGGGTCACAGTGCTAAAATCAGGCAATTTGTTGTTTTCTTTCTACTTTCATTCAGTCGCAATCATCTCTAAATATCTTTCAGGAGTGCTTAAGTGAGATATAGAAATGATCCAATCTAATTACACCCACATCTCTTTCGTGTCCCCTTTCTGTTCTATTTCTATGGGTGATTGCATCCTGGCAGCAGAATTATATTAAAAACACATTGTGATCCTAGTATTTCTCTCACTTTCCAACTGTTAATATACTATTGTATATGCATGTTCATGTATGTGTTCATTTGTGTATGTGTGTGAGAAAACCACACCAGATATATCAGTTAGAGTATGCTCTAAAACATACCACCCCAAAACTTAGTGGCTTAATACAATAGCTATTAAGTGAAAGTGAAGTCGCTCAGTCGTGTCTGACTCTTTGTGACCTGGTGGACTGTACCCCACCAAGCTCCTCCATCCATGGGATTCACCAGGCAAGAATACTGGAGTGGGTTGCCATTTCCTTCTCCAGGGGATCTTCCTGACTCAGGGATCAAACCCAGGTCTCCCACATTGCAGGCAGACGCTTTAACCTCTAGCTCACAGTTCTGTGGGTTGGTAATTTGGGCTGGGCTCAGCTAGGTCTGCTGTTCTCAGTTGGACTCCATTATGGGTCTCCAGTCAACTGCAGGTTAGCTTAGTGGCTCTGCTTTTAGACTGTCAGCTGGGGTAATAAAGGCACAGAGTGGGTCAAGGGTCTTGCATCACCCTACAGGCTGGCCCAGACTTGTTCATATGGTTGTCAGGATTCCAACAGCAATAAGAGGGTATGTCCCAGTGCACAACAGATCTTCAAGCCTCTGCTTTTTTCTCTAGGAACTGACCCACTGACCAAAGCAAAGTCATATGGCCAATGCCAGAACCAATGTAAGAAAGTCCTTCCAAGGGATTAAAAGAGGCAGGAACAAATCAAAACCCTGAAAGAAAGCTTCAAACAAGAAAAATATGTAGTTTTAGGATCCTTTATCCCCTAGACCAGAAGTCACTGATTGTTATTATGCATGGCATCACCAACTCAATGGACATGAGTTTGAGCAAGCTCCGGGAGATGGTGAAGGTCAGGGAAGCCTGGCATGCTGCAGACCATGGGGCCCCAGAGTTGGACATGATTGAGCAACTGAACAGCAACAACCTGCTGGCCTGGGAGAAAAGTATCACTTCAAATCAGGAAAAACTATGACCTATATTTATTTACTCTACTCATATTTATTGTTGTTTTTCAGTCGCTAGTCATGTCAGACTCTTTGCAGTCCCATGAACTACAGCATGACAAGCTCCCTTGTCCTTCACTGTCTCCCAGAGTTTGCTCAAATTCATGTCCATTGAGTTGGTGGTGCTATACAACCATCTCATCCTCTGCCGCTGCTTTCTCCTTTGACCTTCCATCTTTCCCAGCATCAGAGTCTTTCCATTGAGTCGGCTTTTCACATCAGGTGGTCAAAGTATTGAAGCTTCAGCATCAGTTCTATGAATATTCAGGGTTGGTTTTCTTTAGGATTGACTGGTTTTATCTCCTTGGAGTCCAAAGGACTCTCAAGAGTCCCCTCCAACACCACAGATTGACAGCATCAATTCTTTAGCATTCAGCCTTCTTTATGGTCCAATGCCCATGTCCATACATGACTACTGGAAAAACCATAACTGACTATTACGGACCTCTGTCTGCAAAGTGATGTCTCTGTGCTTTTTTGTCATAGCTTTCCTTCCAAGGAGCAAGCCCTTTTTAATTTCATGGTAACTGCAGTCACCGTCTACAGTGATTTGGAGCCCAAGAAAGTAAAATCTGTCACTGCTTCCACTTTTTCCCCTTCTATTTGCCATGAAGTGATGATACCAGATGCCATGATCTTCATTTTTTTAACTTTCAGCTCAAGCCAGCTTTTCACTCTCCTCTTTCACCTTCACCAAGAAGTTCTTTCGTTCCTCTTCCCTTTCTGCCATTAGAGTGGTATCATCTGCATATCTGAGATTGTTGATATTTCTCCCAGCAATCTTGATTCCAGCTTGTGCTTCATCCAGACCAGCATTTCGCATGATGTACTCTCTATGTAAATTAAATCAGCAGGGTGACTATATACATCCTTGTCATATTCCTTTCCCAGTTTGGAACCAGTCCATTGTTCTAGTTCTGGTTCTAACTCTTACTTCTTGATCTACATACAGGATTCTCAGGAGACAAGTAAGGTGGTCTGGTATTCCATCTCTTTAAGAATTTTCCACAGTTTGTTGTGATCCACACAGTCAAAGGCTTTCAGTTCAGTTCAGTTGCTCAGTTGTGTTCAACTCTCTGTGACCCCATGGACTGCAACATGCCAGGCTTCCCTGTCTATCACCAACTCCCAGAGCTTGCTCAAACTCATGTCCACGTCTTTTGTTTCTAGAAGATTACACTGGCTATAGGTGGAGAATGCACTATTGTGGAACAAGAGTGGAGGCAGCTCTCTGCCTCACTTAGGAGACCATGTGTAGTATCTGAGCAAGAATCTAATCTGCTTCCTAATCTAAGGGGTAGTGGAGATGCAGAGATTAACATACAACTTCAGGACTTGCTGGGCAGGGAAGGACTGAAAGAAAAGAATCGAGTGACTATTAAACATTTGGCCTAAAGAAATAAGCTGAAGGATACAGAGAAGAAACTAGTGGTTACTGGTGGGTAGAAGACAAGATGTAGGTGGGGGATTAAGAGGTACAAACTACTACCTATAAAATAAATAAGCTATAGGATGTATTATACAGCACAGGGAATATAGCCAATATTTTATAATAACTTTAGACAGAGTATAATCTATAAAAATTTTAATCACTATGTTGTATACCTGGAATTAATATAATATTGTAAATTGACCCAATTAAATATATCAATAAGTAAATAAATGAATAAATAAACAAAACTTTGACCTGAGTAACCACAAAACTGCTAGTCACTATGCTAGGATTCAGGGATAAAATAGGTCACAAGACATAGCTCTTCCCCTTCTGGAGTTTACAATCTATAACTATTTACTAAATGCTACTTGGTGAATAGCTAATAGTTTAAAAAATCAATTTAGATTTAAATATCACAATTGTTAACATCATAAAATCCAGATGGGTTGAAATGTTAAATTTAATAAACAATATCCAAATAAACTAGAAGAATATATATATATATATATATATATATATATATATATATATATACTTTAAGGATGGGAAAGCTTTTTAACATGGTGTGTGTACTCAGTCATGTCCGATTGCGGCCCCATGGACTCTTAGCTGTCAGGCTCCTCTGTCTATGAAATTTTCCAGGCAAGAATACTGGAGTGTGTTGCCATTTCCTACTCATCTTCCCAACCTAAGGATGGAACCTCCATCTCTTGCATCTCCTGCATTGGTAGGAGGATTCTTTACCACTGGACTACCTGGGAAGCCCCTTTTAACACTGAAGTGTAAGCAATAAAGGAAAATATTAATAGATTGTTTAAAATTTTAAACTTTTATAAGTTAAAAATCTACCATAAAATTAAAATGCAAACAGTATTGGGAAATATAGCCACAGCATATTCGATAACATGTTGATGTGATTAATATAGAAAGAGATCTTAGAAATCAATACAGAAAAAATGACCAAAGAGAATAATAAACAAAAAGCAAAAGTACAGGGTCAGTCTAAAAATGGGTTCAATCTTACAGGTTATCAATCACATACATAGCTAAAATAGGATATGAATTTTTTTAAACCTTTCAAATTGATGTACTGTGTGTTAAGTTGCTTCAGTTGTGTCTGACTCTTTGCAACCCTATGGACTGTAGCCTTCCAGGCTCCTCTGTCCATGCGATTCTCCAGGTAAGAATATTGGGGTGGGTTCCCATGCCCTTCTCCAGGGGAATCTTTCCAATCCAAGAATCGAACCTGCATCTCTTATGTCTCCTGTGTTGGCAGGTGGGTTCTTTACCACTAGCATCAACTGTCAAGTTCAAATTCGTACATGTTTAAAAATAAAAATAATCCAAAAATTGGTTTGGGAGAATAAAATTATCACATGAGAAACTCTTCAAAAATGTACATTACCTTTCATCTGGCAACTTCATTTTTTGAAATGTCTAAAAGGTATAATCATGGTTGTGTGTAACTACATACAAACATTTTCTGCAGCATTGTTTATACTAACATAAATTTCTCACAATAGAGATATGATTAAGTAAATAATGGTATATCCATATGGTGTAATACAGGGCAGCTAATTATAAATCACATTGCAGAAAAAAAAAAGCTGACATGTGGTAAATTGTTTATAATATGTTCAAAGTGATAAAAGCAGACTATAAAACAATAAGCCAAGTGTAATAGCATTTTGGTAAATATCCATAGAGAAAGTATATCAATAGTGACATTTACTAAGTTGTTCTTGGTAACTATATTTCAGAGATGGAATTGTAAGTGAGTTTTTTTCTTCTACATGTCTGTGCTTTTCAAATTTTTCACATTGCACAAGTGAAATTATGGATTTTTCTATTATAAAATAAAAATTTTATATTTGTAAAAGATTAAATACTCCAAAACAAAAAGAATCAGTGAAACTAGCAAAAGGAAACCAGTTGAAGCCAGTCATTGGAACAAAGTCTTCAAGGATGGTTGCAGATAAAAAAGACAAAACAAGGTTTCTCTGATACTGATAATAAACAAATGTAGACAACAGGAGTGCAGCATGGATTTGGAAAAACATGTTCTGGAGCCTAGGATCTGTGGACACTGCAGTTCCTGTTAGTTGTCATTCAAAGGTCAGTCCCTACCAGCAGTCAGTCACACAAGAGGATTTGTAGAGCCAACATAGCCATCAAACTAAGATCCACAGGTAATACCAGGTCACACTGTCCTCATACATGAAGTTGTAGAAGCTTTTATTGTGATCCAATAAGCCCACATGCCTGATTCTGTTCTGCTTATTAAACTAGCCCAAAGAATGGTCAGTCTGAACATCCCTGGTCTCCACACACCAAAAGTTAACTAGATAAACTGTCTGATCTTTTGAACATAGAGAATCCTTAAACTATTGATACTCTATCAAACTTACAACCTGCAAATCAGAGTAATGTGCAGTTAAATTGACATTTGCATATATAGGAAACCAGAAATCAACTCTGCCTTCTGAACTCATTGTAGGAATTATATTCAATTCCTTTTGAGGTCTCTGAGGTTTATACTTGTAAAATAACCTTTTTTTTCCCATTATCAAAGTGCTTTACATGGGAAACAAATAAAGTACCAATGATACCAAAAAGTACATTTGTGCATGTGTAAATGAAAACATTATTTCCAGAGCATTTACTATGAGTGTCTCTAAGTCTTTGGTACCTTTGGGGGGGGGAGTCTGATTTTATTAATTTAAATGAGTATTAAATGTTTTGGTATTTGGTAGTTTTCAACGAGGGAACTCTTTTTTTTTTTTAATAATTTTATTTATTTAAAATTTTATAATTTTGGCTGTGCTGGGTCTTCATTACTTCCCTAGTGGCTCAGATGGTAAGGAGTCTGCCTGCAATGTGGGAGACCCAGGTTCAATCCCTGGATTGGTAAGATCCCCTGGAGAAGGAAATGGCAACCCAGTTCAGTATTCTTGCCTGGAAAATCCCATGGACAGAGGAGCTTGGCAGGCTGCGGTTCACGGGGGTCTTCCTTGCTGGGAGGGCTTTTACTATTTGCGGGGAGCGGAGGCTACTCTCTAGTTGCACTGTGCTGGCTTTTCATTGCGGTGGCTTCTCTCATTGTGGAGCACGGGCCCTAGGGATCCTGGGCTTCAGTGCTTTGACACATAGGCTCAGTAGCTGTGGCTCCCAGGCTCTTGAGCACAGGCTCAATAGTTGTGGCTCAGAGGCTTAGTTGTTCACCAGCATGTTGGATCTTCTGGAATCAGAGATCAAACTGAGGTCTCCTGCATTGACAGGGGAATTCTTTATCACTGAGCCACCCCACTTTTTAACTGTCAGTTCCTTTATCCATTCCTTTCATTTTGAGATATAACTGACATATAATATTATATTTGCTTCAGGTGTATAAAATAATGATTCAATATTTGCATATATTGTGAAATCATCACCATAATAAGTCTAGTTAATTAGACTTGTGTCCTTTTTAAAATCAGAGGTATTGAGGGAAAGCAGCTTCCAAACAGAATTCTCTACTTAGTGACTAAATTACTACTCATTTCCTCCTCTATACTTTTACTACAGTAGTTTTCAAATTCAGATGTTCACCAGATTCTTCCACGAAGCTGATTTTAAAAATACCTGCCTCCTGCCCCAAATTTACTGGATCAAAGTTTCATAGATGCTGAGACCTGTGGAGTCTAGCGAGATGCAGAAGAGTCTCTGGTTCCCTAGGAAGTGTGAGAACCACTGCTCTGTGTGATTAGGTGCCTTTTCCAAAAGGAAGTGGCAATAAAAACAAGGGGGTATATTTCAGAAATTCCTAATTAAAAGACAAATTTTTAAAAAAGAAAGACATGAATGATGACATTCCATCCTCGTTCATGTCATTTCTTGAAGAAGACTGTTTCTCTACAGAGCAGAGAGGAGAGACTAGAATGTGTCCAGTTCAGAGGATAAAGCTTCAACAAATTCACCTATCAGTTCACCTGTCCTCAAGATGTGTGACAGGACACAAAGGAGTGTTCCTGTCAGCTGCTGCGAAGAAAGAAAGTAAACACTCCCAACATGCACTGAGGCGCAGGGAGTGGCTCAGGTTCCGAACACTTCCCTGCTGTGGCGACCTGGAGTAATAATTAACAGCTTCTTAGGCTGGATGATCGTCGGAAGGGCACTGCCAGGCGCAGAGCGAGCCCTGCCACCCCTCCTCCCGCACCTGGCTCCGACCTCACCTCCACCTCCGGGACAGGTGAGCGAGCGCTGACTCTCCCCGGCGATGATCAGAGTTTGTGACTGAGCACGGGAACAAACTCTCCGGGTAGGTTCGGCTCCACAACTAAGGTAAAAAGTCTCCTCGTATTCACACCAGTAGCAGGTGAAAAATGGGAGAAGGGGGTGAAAAAAACGCTCTAATCCACTCCCTGAGGTCAAGTTGAGGGCAAGTTGTTAGAAAGCAAAATCCATAGGCACCCCGGTTTGAAGGTGTGCGTGTATCAGAGCAGCCTGAAACCCGGACATACTTTTCCTTTTGATTTTTACAGAACACCCCTTCCTGATCCAGGTAAGCATGGGAGGGAGACCGGGCGGGAGACAGGGAAGGGCTTGAAGCTAAGTGTGGCCGCCAATCTCCCCTCACTTTTTAATAGGGAGTGATCTCATGTTCTTTACCTGAAATTGTGATTTTTGCCAGGAAAAGATACTCGACTCTTGTAGAACTTACTGCTTCCTCTGAATATCCTTAGGTTTGCAATGTTGCATTCAACCAGCAGACTCAGAAGGTCTTTTTAACTGAGGGTTCAGCTAAACTTTTATTATTTTCCACAAATCAAAAGAGACCTCTCGTACCAAAAAAAAAAAAAAAAAAAGTTAAAAAGGATTTCTGATACAATTCAGGACTGCACCAAACAATGAAAGAATAATCATAATTAAATAGGAGTTCATGGGTTACGGATCCAATTCTGAAGCAGGAGAGCTTTAGGTTCAAATCTTGCCTTTGTCACTTACTGGTTTGTCCCTTACTTAGCAAATGACTTAACCTAGCCAAACCTCAGTTCATCATCTATAAAATAGGCATCATAAGAGGATGTTCCAATAGGGCTTTGGTGGGAGCAAAGCCTTCTATAAATAGCTATAAATAATTAGCATTAAGAAATTAACAGCTCTGCCAAAGTGTCCATTCAAGCAGTATGAGCTGAGCTGGTGAGACCAGACAGTATAAGGGTACTGGAGATGAACTGGTTTCCAGTGAGTCCAGGATGTGTGAGCAGATGGCAAGTAGGCAAAGCATTACCTCTGAGAAACAATGAAATTATCTGGCTTCTTGCCACTTTTCAAATAGAGGTTGTGGTGGCCAGTTCAAACTTTTTGCTATGCTCAGTCATTTTTATTTTGAAGAAGTCATACTTATGTTAATCTGTTATTTCTGACTGGAGAAGGGAATGGCCACCACTCCAGTATTCTTGCCTGGAGAATTCCATGGACAGAGGAACCTAGTGGGCTATACAGTTCATGAGGTTGCAAAAAGTCAGACATGACTGAGCAACTAACAATATTAGAAACTAAATTTTTAATAAGAGAAAAACACTCAATCCTATGTTGTGGAACCCATCAATTTTGAGGTTTATTTATAAAAGAGACTGCCCCTGAATAACGCTGATAAAATTAGAGCGTATACTCCATGTTCTTATATTGTAACACATATTTGTATTGTTCACAGTAAAGTGGCACAGACTTTTATTTGTGTATGGACAGGCAACATGAAACATAAAAAATGATGCCTGTGTTTTGTTGGTCTTTACCACCTAAACTTAAACTAAAAGGAAGTAAACTTACTTTATGAATTTTTATTTAAAGGGTACTTTTGTTATTAATCGGAAAAGGCAATGGCACCCCACTCCAGTACTCTTGCCTGGAAAATCCCGTGGACGGAGGAGCCTGGTAGGCTGCAGTCCATGGGGTCACAAAGAGTTGGACACGACTGAGCGACTTCACTTTCACTTTTCACTTTCATGCATTGGAGAAGGAAATGGCAACCCACTCCAGTGTTCTTGCCTGGAAAATCCCAGGGACGGCGGAGTCTGGTGGGCTGCCGTCTATGGGGTCGCACAGAGTCGGACACGACTGAAGCGACTTAGCAGCAGCAGCAGCAGTTTGTTATTAATAATATTGCTGATAGGTTTATTAATGTGGATACCTTTGAGGTAGGAATAAACTTAGTAGGCATGACTAACAAAGTAATTCTATTGGTGATATTTTATCTCTTTACTTTATTAATATAAAACATTTAAATATTTTGCAATTGATCTTAGGTTAGTATTATCATGAATTCTGCCCTCAAATTGCAGAGTTGAAAATCTACACTGTATTTTTTTTTTTCTTAAAAGGGGAAAGTAACTTTTTTATCCAGTTTTATTGAGATATAATTGACATTTAGCACTGTATGAGTTTAAGTTGTACAACACAGTAATTTAACTTACATATTCATGAAATGCTCCATCCTCTCGCATAGATATAAAATTAAAGAAATAGAAGGAAACTTTTTACTTGTGATGAGAACTCTTAAGATTTACTCTTTTAACAACTTTCGTATAGCTCAGTTGGTAAAGAATTCGCCTACAATGCAGGAGACCTCAGTTCGATTTCTGGGTAGGGAGGATCCCCTGGAGGAGGGAAATGCTACCCATTCCAGTATTCTGGCCTAGAGAATTCCATGGACTCTATAGTTCGCAAAGAGTTGGACACAACTGGGCGACTTTCACTTTCATATACAACATACTTATTTATTTTATTTGTGGCTCTGATGGGTCTTTATTGCTCTGTGGGCTTTTCTCTAGTAGCAGCAAGCAGAGGCTTCACTCTAGTTGTGTGCACAAGCTTCTCATTATGGTAGCTTCTCTTGTTGCAACCCCGGGCTCTAGAGCACAGGCTCAATAGTTGTGGGCTTACTTGTTCAGAGGAATGTGGGATCTTCCTGGATCAGGGATCAAACCCCTAATTCCTGCGTTGGAAGGTGGATTCTTTACCCATAAGCCACCAGGGAAGCCCTATCAGCATTGATTATATTTATCATGTTGTATATTACATCCCTAGTACTAAATTTATCTTATAATTCCACGTTTTGCCTTTTCATATTTTTATATGATTCCCTCCCACCCCCCTTATAATGGGATATTGACTGGAGAATTGGAAATAGAATTCTAAATCTAACCAAACTGAACTGTACCACATTACTGTCATCTGAGGTGTGATTGCATTTAGTGTAGTTTACTAAAAATTTTCAAAATAATGCAATCTATTTAGAATAAGTTATAGTACCAGTGTTCACTAAACATTTTTCAAAAAAGAAATATGCCTTTATGCTAAATAAATATTTTTAGAATTTAAACAAGTCATTTGACTTTTTATTTCATATATCTAAATAACAAACAGTAGCCCAAACTAAAACAAATCTATTAACCATATTTGAGATTAATTTATTTAGCCACATTAGTTCAGTTCAGTTCAGTCGCTCAGTCGTGTCCAACTCTTTGCGACCCCATGAATCGCAGCACGCCAGGCCTCCCTGTCCATCACCAACTCCTGGAATTCACTCAGACTCACGTCCATCAAGCCAGTGATGCCATCCAGCCATCTCATCCTCTGTCATCCCCTTCTCCTCCTGCCCCCAATCCCTCCCAGCATCAGGGTCTTTTCCAATGAGTCAACTCTTCGCATGAGGTGGCCAAAGTACTGGAGTTTCAGCTTCAGCATCATTCCTTCCAAAGAAATCCCAGGATTCATCTCCTTCAGAATGGACTGGTTGGATCTCCTTGCAGTCCAAGGGACTCTCAAGAATCTTCTCCAACACCACAGTTCAAGAGCATCAATTCTTTGGCGCTCAGCCTTCTTCACAGTCCAACTCTCACATTCATACAGGACCACAGGAAAAACCATAGCCTTGACTAGGCGGACCTTTGTTGGCAAAGTAATGTCTCTGCTTTTGAATATGCTATCTAGGTTAGTCATAACTTTCCTTCCAAGGAGCAAGCGTCTTTTAATTTCATGGCTGCAATTACCATCTGCAGTGATTGTGGAGCCCAGAAAAATAAAGTCTGACACTGTTTCCCCATCTATTTCCCATGAAGTGATGGGACCAGATGCCATGATCTTTGTTTTCTGAATGTTGAGCTTTATGCCAACTTTTTCACTCTCCACTTTCACTCTCATCAAGAGGCTTTTGAGTTCCTCTTCACTTTCTGCCATAAGGGTGGTGTCATCTGCATATCTGAGGTTATTGATATTTCTCCCGGCAATCTTGATTCCAGCTTTTATTTCTTCCAGTCCAGCGTTTCTCATGATGTACTCTGCATATAAGTTAAATAAGCAGGGTGACAATATACAGCCTTGACATACTCCTTTTCCTATTTGGAACCAGTCTGTTGTTCCATGTCCAATTCTAACTGTTGCTTCCTGACCTGCATATGGTTTCTCAAGAGGCAGGTCAGGTGGTCTGGTATTCCCATCTCTTTCAGAATTTTCCACAGTTTATTGTGATCCACACAGTCAAAGGCTTTGGCATAGTCAATAAAGCAGAAATAGATGTTTTTCTGCAACTCTCTTGCTTTTTCCATGATCCAGTGGGTGTTGGCAATTTGATCTCTGGTTCCTCTGCCTTTTCTAAAACCAGCTTGAACATGAGGAAGTTCACAGTTCACGTATTGCTGAAGCCTGGCTTGGAGAATTTTGAGCATTAATTTACTAGCGTGTGAGATGAGTGCCATTGTGCGGTAGTTTGAGCATTCTTTGGCATTGCCTTTCTTTAGGATTGGAATGAAAACGGACCTTTTCCAGTCCTGTGGCCACTGCTGAGTTTTCCAAATTTGCTGGCATATTGAGTGCAGCACCTTCACAGCATCCTCTTTCAGGATTTGGAATAGCTCAACTGGAATTCCATCACCTCCACTAGCTTTGTTCATAGTGATGCTTTCTAAGGCCCACTTGACTTCACATTCCAGAATGTCTGGCTCTAGGTGAGTGATCACATCATCATGATTATCTGGGTTGTGAAGATCTTTTTTGTACAGTTCTTCTGTGTATTCTTGCCACCTCTTCTTAATATCTTCTGCTTCTGATAGGTCCATACCATTTCTGTCCTTTATCAAGCCCATCTTTGCATGAAATGTTCCCTTGGTATCTCTAATTTTCTTGAAGAGATCTCTAGTCTTTCCCATTCTGTTGTTTTCCTCTATTTCTTTGTATTGATCGCTGAGGAAGGCTTTCTTATCTCTTCTTGCTATTCTTTGGAACTCTGCATTCAGATGCTTATATCTTTCCTTTTCTCCTTTGCTTTTCACTTCTCTTCTTTTCACAGCTATTTGTAAGGCCTCCCCAGACAGCCATTTTGCTTTTTTGCATTTCTTTTCCATGGGGATGGTCTTGATCCCTGTCTCCTGTACAATGTCACGAACCTCATTCCATAGTTCATCAGGCACTCTATCAGATCTAGGCCCTTAAATCTATTTCTCACTTCCACTGTATAATCATAAGGGATTTGATTTAGGTCATACCTGAATGGTCTAGTGGTTTTCCCTACTTTCTTCAATTTAAGTGTGAATAAACAGGTATAAATCTTCCTAAGGTTTATTTTAGTATATAAATGTATTTCTACTAATTTCTAATGCCTATAAAATTTTGTGATAAACTATTAAATGTTTTGGTCAATCAGAAGAGAGGAATAACCAGCAGTGATTAAAACAAATTAACTTTTCTGGTTACATTTAAAATAATATAACATATGTGTAATATATATATAGCATGTAATTTAAGGTTTTGTATTGATACTTATTTTAACTTCCTTAAATAAGAGGTATCTTATACTTTTCATTGAAATAGAAATCTAATGCTGTCAATTTACTTGTGCAGATTCTTTGATCACAAGGCAGACAAGGAATTTAAGATTGATAGAGAAACATGGGCTTTATAAAAACAAGTCAAGTAAAAGTCAATTGAAAGTACAACCTCTGCAAAAGAACTTCTTTTGAATGCTCTCCTTTTCGCTGAAGTCTGGACTTAGAGAAGATTGGGGTCTGTTGCAAAAATTAGTCTTTTAAAGACTATCAGGTATAGTGATTTCATTTCATAACATCATCTCAAGTACCAAATGAACCAGTACTGCTGATTTCAGTCACTGAACATGAAAGTGTCTCCTTCTTAAGGGATGAGGATGTTATCTTAGTAGCGGAGATGGTTGAAGGACATCTCCATCATCATCCCGGAGTCTAGTGAATGGAGCTCAAGAGGAGAAAGGGATCGTTCTTTTGCAGCCAAATAATGAATGAGCCATGGTCCCTGTAAAGTCAACCTTAGAATTTCCTCTTGGAAACCTAGATGAAGCAGAGAATCTGGAGCTGGGTCATAGCAGCGATTCCAGAAGATGTTGGTAGATTGAATAGCTCCCTCCCAGACTAAGCGGTGGCAAGGTACTTTGAATCCTGAGGTGGCTTCAAACTAGTTCACCTCTCCTACTGTTCCTGCTTTTCTCACCTCCCTGAGGGCACTCTGGGGAGAGTGGAGCACCCAGGGTTAGCACGGTGTAAATGTGCAATAGCATACTAATGGCTTGGCATTTCGAATTAGATTCCACTGGGACTGATGGTGATGGGATAGTCGCATAAAAATCTGGTTGCTTGATCCACATTCTGTTTAGTCCTGTCTTAAAGACTATAATACATTTTTACTTGTATCTCAAAACACATATTCCCTAACTGCAATTAATATCACCTGATAAAGTGATAATATTTATAGTCCAACACTCAACTTTTACCATCTCTGCAAATGAAGCACATTCCTTAGAAAAAATATGGTGCCAAGTATTTCCCAGAACCCATATTTTTCTTGACTTCTTTCCTGTTTTCTAATAATTGGATAACTGTTAAAATTACAGATGTTTTGTTTCCTTGAAGTGATATAATTGTATATGGCTCTGCTCTTCTGTACTATAAGATTCCAGGTCAGAGCTTAGAGAAAACAGCTTTATTTTAGAGCTGCTGCTGCTGCTGCTAAGTCACTTCAGTCGTGTCCGACTCTTTGCGACCTCATGGACTGCAGCCTACCAGGCTCCTCCGTCCATGGGATTTTCCAGGCAAGAGTACTGGAGTGGGGTGCCATCGCCTTCTCCATTATTTTAGAGCTAAATACATATTTGTAATTTTCCATTGTTTCTTCAGGCCAAAATAATATTTAAAACAAAATCTTCCATGTGTACAGCCTTTAATATAATTTTACTTCAAATTGAAATACATACTGGCTATTCTAATGTGAAACTCTCTAGTCCCTTTTCTTTTTTTTTAGCAATTTTTATAATGTGTGATCTGGAGTAAGAAATGGCAACCAGCTCCAGTATTCTTGCCTAGAAAATTCCATGAACAGGGCAGCCTGGCAGGCTACAGTCCATGGGGTCGCGAAGTGTTGGACCCTACTGAGCATGCAGGCATGAATATGGTGTGTGTTATGTAAGATATGCTCCTCATGTATGATTTAGAAAGTATATATGAAATCAAAAAGGAAATATTATCACTCATAATTTCACAGCTTTCAGTTTTGCTGTCAATATTTTTGTACATCTCTCCATATACTGAATGACTTTTCAGGTGGCTCAGTGGTAAATAATCCATCTGCAATGCTAGAGACACAAGTTCGGTCCCTGGGTCAGGAAGATCCCCTGGAAAAGGGAAGGGCAACCCACTCCAGTATTCTTGCCTGGGCAGTCCCATGGACAGAGGAACCTGGCAGGCTACAGTCCATGGGGTTGCAAAGAGTCTGACACTACTTAGCGACTGAGCACGCACATCACATACTGAACATAGAGATATATTCATTGGTTTATATTAATATATGTTTTCTCTACATACTTGCATATATACATTCACTCTAGGAGTCAAAAAATAAAATAAGCCATCATCCTGTTCTAAAGGAAACTAGGTAAAATAAAATATGATTAGGGAGAGAAAGCGATAAGTCATTAGAAAGCCTCAGATATTTTGCTGTGAAAGTTCAAAGGAGAAATTCTCTTTGGCTGGAGGACCCGGGGAGTTAACACATGTATTTTTCTAGCTCATCGTAAAATTACGACTGCTCTGACATCTCCTGCACCCAGCGGCCTCAGGAATCAAGGGCTGCAGATATAGATACAAATATAGGCTATGCTTCCTGGCTTAGCACGATAGCAGGCACAGAGAAGGAACTTGTGAAATATTTGTTGATATACAGAGGAGCAAACCAAAATTTCCACTTTTAAACAAGTAACCATTTAATTAATCCATGCTTGAACCTGAGAGGGTACTTTAAATGACTGGTCCTTTTGGCCTTTTATTTGGGCTTCACCTCACATCCTTTGGCCTCATTCTGGTAACTGGCCAGTTCAGGCAAGTCCACATCTATGCAGGATGCAGACCGGAAAGAGGTAAACCACTTCAGATGCTCTCAGATGCTTCCCATCCTCAGCATTGCTCATATACGGGTGCTGACTTATCCTGCTTTCTCGGGGTCTTCATCCCTGCTGCCTGCTCAGACTGATTCTATCTTCCTGGTCTTCTCTCTTCCCTGTTGTGCCTCCAAGGTCTATTTTAGCCTTGACTGACCTAGTACTTCCAGGACTGTTTATTTCTCCAAGATTTAATTACTTGCCTATTTAATTCTATATTGAGCTGTACTCTATGTGGACAAAATTTTAAAATAGATAGCCAAACATTGAATAAGTGATATTATTTCCTACACAATCAAAGTCAATAAGCTCTGGCCCCAGGATGGGAGAGCCTGTAAGATTACCTCTCCCAGTAAAACACTTATATTTTTAACAATTACCTTCCTCCTCAAGTCATAGTTTGTGCTTAGTTGCTCAGTCGTGTCCAGCTCTTTTCAACCCCATGGACTGCAGCCCACCAGACTACTCTGTCCATGGGGATTCTCCAGGCAAGAATACTACAGTGGGTTTCCGTGCCCTCCTCCAGGGGATATTCCCAACCCATTGTTCGAACCCAGGTCTCCCGCATAGCAGGCAGATTCTTTACTGTCTGAGCGACCAGGAAAGCCCAAAGTCATAGTTTATGTTCTACCAAAGTAATTGTGAGCATTCAAAGTAAGGCCCTTACGCTTCAGACCTGTAATTTTTCTTTTTTTTTTCATAAATCTTTCGGCTGATTTAATCATAACCTCTGGTTATCCTCCTCTTAAGCCTTTTGAGGAAACTAGCTCAGACCCTTAAATCTACTAAGTCTTTGTAATTTAGAGGATATTCACAAGGGCACTGCTGCTGCTGCTGCTAAGTCGCTTCAGTCGTGTCCAACTCTGTGCAACCCCATAGACAGCAGCCCACAGGGCTCTGCCATCCCTGGGATTCCCCAAGCAAGAACACTGGAGTGGGTTGCCGTTTCCTTCTCCAATGCATGAAAGTGAAAAGTGAAAGTGAAGTTGCTCAGTCGTGTCCGACTCTTAGCGACCCCATGGACTGCAGCCTACCAGGCTCCTCCATCAATGGGATTTTCCAGGCAAGAGTACTGGAGTGGGGTGCCAGTGCCTTCTCCACACAAGGGCACTACCAGATTTTAATTTATGATGAATCATGGTTAATAGGAATGGAAAGGGGAAACTGTTTGAATTCATAGATCTATTTCTCACTTTAGTAATTAATAATAAGCTGGGACTTTTACCAAATCACCTTTTTACCTTTCAAGTATTTCAATTGTTTGAGTATTTTGCTTAGCCAACTTTTGGATTCAGTCAATATTATTTTCTATTCAATTAGCTTATAATGCTTATCAAGAAAAGTGTTACTTGTTTTCATTTTCTTTCACAGATTTCATTCAACTGTCCTTCTTTCTAAGGTCAAAATAATGAAAGGACTTTTGAATTCTTATTTCTTTGTTTTGAAATTTAATTACGTCTTCTGAAGCTAGCTACAGTTTGCTTCAGCATAGGTCATGAGTGACAATATAATTACATTGCAATTCTTTGCTATCTTTAATGATACTTTTGCTCATGTTTTTATGAATGCAAACAGAGTGGGGACCAATCAGGAACCCATTGCAATGATTCTTCAGCCCATCATTTTCAATTTGCCTTTGTACTTCAGTTCAAAATATCACCCACTTCCAGTCCTACCTAAAATACCATATTAACTATGAGGTCAAGAAAAGTTTTATTAGTAGCAGACAATCCTTTTGATCACAGGTACAGCTTGACATTTAGTCAGTCACTAAATAAATATTATCTAAATTCCTTTTATGTTCTAGGCAAAATTCTAAGAAGTGGAGGACACGATTAGAAAATGAGATAAGGTATAAAATGATCATGGCAGTACCAGTGGGAAGCAGAGAGTGACATCACAGCAGTATAGAAAACAGGCCATGGGGAGACTGATATGGTTCCTTCTGAGCAGAGACAAGAAGGAAGTAGAGAATGGTGAGAAGAGACTGGATGACACGTGACTCCATTAGACTGCAAAGCCTGGTATTAAAGAAAGTTTCAATGTTGAGTTTGGGAAGGTAGGTTTCGGTGGAAATACAGAAAGCCTGAAAGTGAGGTTAGGGGACTTAAGCTGTATTTGCAAAGAATGAGATCTCAAGAATATCTGATAGCAAGATGATGTGATGATCAAAATAGCAAAAGCATAAAGGGAAATTAGTCAAGCATTCAGCTTAGAGACCATTATAATATGCCTGGTGAGATGTGCTCATAGCTTTCTAATAGATTCTATAATTTCAAAGTAACAATGTGCATCAGGGATGGACTAAGGTTAAATATGCATCAGGGATGGATTCTATGAAATCTCTTTTCTTTTCATTTTTTGTTGTTGTTGTTTTTGACTGCAGTGTGTGTGTTAGTCGCTCAGTCGTGTCCAACTCTTTGCAACTCCATGGACTGTAGCCCACCAGGCTCCTCTGTCCATGGAATTCTCCAGGCAAGAATACTGGAGTGGGTTGCCATTCCCTTCTCCAGGGGATCTTCTTGAACCTGGGTTCAAACCCAGGTCTCCTGCATTACAGGCGGATTCTTTACCATCTGAGCCACCAGGGAAGCTATTCTCTTAGAAAAAGAAAACATGAAATGTCTTCCACACACCTTACCCCAGCCAGAATGACCTACTTTAAAATTGCCTTCCCTTCTTTTTTAAAATTTAAGAAAAAAAATGAAATTTTTCTCTCCAGCCTGTCTTTTTATTCTGGCTATAGCCCGTCTGATTCTGTAGGCGTGAAGCAATGGTAATTAATATTCAATTTCTGCAAAACGGAATGACTAGAAAATATTATACAAAATCTCTGGTCACACCCTAATGCCATTTATATGAAGACATAAATAAGGTTATTATTCATATCTGACCACAGTTTCCAGAGCCTGAAGGAAATCTGAAGGAAGTTATGTCACACTTAATTAACCCCACGAGTCAGAGCTTGATTTTGGCTGCCTGGAAACTTGAAATTGTGTTTGTGGAATGGGACAGGGTTCAATCAGTTTGAATTCAATTGCTGGGATGAAAGGAATATATTCTTTTGCACAATCATACCAAAGAGAATTCTTTCTAGAAATATTCCAAAAACAGACTTACCAAACTAGCTGATCCTTCTCTGCCTTGGGCCAGTTTTTGTAGTTTTTCAGTTTATATAGTTTTCATAGTTTCATAGTTTTCAGTTTGCATACCTCCAGACATTGCTCTAGAATTTCTTCTCTACTTTAACTAGCTTGTGTTCTCATGTGGCCCCCCAAATTTCAATGATTGCAAAATGCCTCTTTTTGGATCACATAAGCCTTTGGGAATTTAATATCTTTTTAAAGAAAATAACACTTGGCTGCTATATAAACAGAACTTTAAAACTAGATTGATGTTTTTACAAATGTCTAGAAATTTTACTTAAAAATATAACAAGATATTTAATTTTTTTCAAAAATATCTGGAAATTTTACTATAAAATCTAAAACCAAGAAGACTTCTGAAATATTATTTCAACCAGGCAGAATTCCTCAAGGAGCTTCTCTTTTTTTTTTCTTTTTATACTTCTCAATAAAGCATAAACTCTGCATCATGAAACAGCTGCTTCAAACACCCTGAGCCCATCTGTGCATTTATGAAGGGATAGAGCAGGAGGATGACTTTTAAATCACCGAAACCTGCTAGCATCAGGACTGTGGATAAATTGAAAAAATGAAGAAAATTCTTCTCATGTATCCCAAATCAAATACTAAAAATTCAGAGGAGGGTTCCTTACAATGGGAGTTATGCCAAATTTAGACGTACTGGTGGATACATTCATTACTGGGAGCATAGCTAAGTACAGCCATCAACTGGAAAGTGACTGTCAGCACAACTTTGATCCAGGATCTCACTTACACATTTGCAAATCATTAGCATTTACCATGGGCCAACATTGTAGTTTGTATGGTCCCTTGATATCCAGCCCCCTGTTCTACCTTTCTCTCTTCCCATTTCTCTGTCACACAGTTAGTTTCTCAAATTGATCACCAAGGGGAAATCTGTATGTCAGGCTAAGTACTTTTGACTCATCTACTGTTTCCTCCTATGCCCTGTTTATCATCTTTCTTTAGTGGGTCAGAATAAAATTAAATGCTCCTCTCCCTTTACTGGCTACACTGGTGTCTCAGCTGGTAAAGAATCCTCCTGCAGTGTGGGAGATCTGGGTTCAATCCCTGGGTTGGGAAGATTCCCTGGAGAAGGAATAATACCCACTCCAGTATTCTGACCTGGAGAATTCCATGGACTGTATGGTCCATGGGGTTACAAAGAGTCAGACACAACTGAGCAACTTTCACTTCACTTCACTTCACTTCACTTCCTTTACTAATATTTTCCATAAAGTAAATGAAGAATATAATTTTCAATTTAAAATAAGAAATGGTTATCAAAAGAGGATAAAAATGGATATTTTCTCAAAAGCACATACTGAGAAATAAGAATGGAATGAAGCACCTAAATATCTTAATGCTTATATGGAGGTGGTGGAGAGGAATGGAAGGGACAGAAAAACATGTTATTACTTGTTCCCAAAACAAATTATTCTGTGAAAAGTGGGTTTACAGGATGCTATTTAATACCCACTCAAAGTGAGTTGTAGTTAAAACTCTGAACTCTAAGTTTATTTTCTTAAAATTGAAGATTTTGGAGAACATTTTACTTATCCTCAATATTAATTCCCTTAGATGTAGGAAAAAGAGATCTTTGAAAAAAATCTTAAAATGTACAAATTTGTAGAAAATCAACATGTTTAATCCATACAACCTTTTTGCAAACTTCAAAAACAATATTGGTGAAAGGAAAAATAGGAAACAAACATATTCAGACCTTGCTTCAAATGATTTGTTCCACTACTTACTGTTTGAAATGGAGATAATAATGCCCCTACCTTGCTAGGAAGGCCTGAGGAGTAAATGAGATACTACCTATCAAATGCTCACATACAGAGTGTGAGATTCAAAGCAGACACATGGTAAAAAGTCTCTTTACTTCCCTCTCCAATCTAACCTTCATGCCCATATACACAAAACACTACTTAAAAACTACCCCCAGAATATTTTTACACACTAGGCACACAGCAAACAATTTCAATGTAAACGTGAGACTAATTTTGTAATGTATCCAAGAACATACCATTAATATTATTCTAATGCTTTAGGGTAGCCTCAGATGGTCTCAGAAAGGGGCAGAAGAAGACTATGATGGCTCACCAGTCTTCCTCTTGGATCTTCATCAATGAAAGGACATTCATTACCAGGTAACTACACACCTACAGCTATACACCTTATATATTATTCTGGTCATCAGTCATTTGTGGGTTATACCTTATATTTATTATGCATTATGTCATTCTAACCATCATTTGAAAACTTCAGCTGTATTGAAAAAAAAACTGGAAAATGACATCATTACATTTTATAACTATTCTCATTTTTCTATAAAAAGGACCCAGTGATATATATATTATAAAAATTATGTAAGGGCTTTGTAAAATATTTCAGAACATATGAGATAAACAGTATCTGAATTTGGTTTTTCCACAGGGATTATAATAAAGTCTAAATGTATATCAATAAAAAAGCATGACATATGATCCACAAGATCAATGATACAAATCATCAGTTGAGCCTTTGAATAACAAATTAAGTAAATGAGTTCCCGAAGACTGCAAAGCCATAGCCTATCATGGAACAATCACTCTATTTCATAAGTAGTGGTCTAATGTCACCAGAAGCTAAATTTCTATGTTAATAGTTAGCACAATTCTCAGGAGCAGCATTCAGTAAAAGATCTAAGACTTGTCATAAATGATGTATCAAAGAAGTATCCCACAGGCCTGAACCAGACTTTCCTGTCCTGTTCTGTCCTTCCCTTCCTTGCTCTTCAGGACACACTTCATTTTTCACTGTTTCCCTTTTGATGTTAGGTTATGTAACAGATGACCAGTAGCTATAGTTATTTTCTTATACACAGAAAATAGCATATATCATGTTAGTTTAGGTATAATAGAGCAGGGATTTGAAAACTTTAAGAGTAGAGATCAAAATGAACCTGGCTGAGCTAAAGCATAAGCTGAATAAGAGAAAGACACAAAGGTAAGGGGAAAAAAAGTGGCTCTGAAACATGACCCATGTCTTACAGGGAAGAGAAACAAAGCCAAATAAATGATTAAGTAGTATAAATGCTGCAGGACTGCACAATGGGAAAGCAGAGAGAACAAATATGGTCAAAATGGAATTGAAGCCACAGGTAGAGGATGAGCAAGAAATGGGAAGAAGGCAGAACGCAAAAGATAGAGAATTCACTCATTCATTCCTCAGATACTAGTTGTCTGCTCCCTGTGGACAGGTACTCTTGTGGACCCTGAGAGTTCAGGAATGAATGAAACAAACCCTTACCCTCACGGGTATGTTAAGTCACTCAGTCGTGTCTGACTCTTTGCAACCCCATGGACTGTGGCCCACCAAGATCCTCTATCCATGGGACTCACCAGGGAAGAATACTGGAGTGGGTTGCTATTCCTCCTCCAGGGGATCTTCCCGACCCAGCAATCAAACCTGTATCTCCTGCAGTGTCAGTCAGTCAGTTCCGTCGCTCAGTCATGTCTGACTCTTTTTGACCCCATGGACTGCAGCAACACAGGCCTCCCTGTCCATCACCAAATCCTGGAGTTTACTCAAATTCATGTCCATTGAGGCAGTGATGCCATCCAACCATCTCATCCTCTGTCGTCCCCTTCTCCTCCCGCATTCAATCTTTCCCAGCATCAGGGTCTCTTCAAATGAATCAGTTCTTTGCATCAAGTGGCCAAAGTATTGGAGTTTCCGCTTCAGCATCAGTCCTTCCAATGAATATTTAGGACTGATCTCCTTTAGGATGGACTGGTTGGATCTCCTTGCAGTCCAAGGGACTCTCAAGAGTCTTCTCCAACACCACAGTTCAAAAGCATCAATTCTTTGGCACTCAGCTTTCTTCACAGTCCAACTCTCACATCCATACATGACTACTGGAAAAACCATAGCTTTGACTAGACGGACCTTGGTTGGAAAAGTAAAATAACGGCTTTTATTAATGTCTCAGCATAGTAATGCTGTCTAGGTTGGTCATAGCTTTTCTTCCAAGGAGCAAGAGTCTTTAATTTCACAGCTGCAGTCACCATCTACAGTGATTTTGGAACCCAAGAAAATAAAGTCTGACACTGTCTCCACTGTTTCCCCATCTATTCCATGAGGTGATGGGACCGGATGCCATGATCTTAGTTTTCTGAATGTTGAGCTTTAAGCCAACTTTTTCACTCTCCACTTTCACTTTTATCAAGAGGCTCTTTATTTCTTCTTCACTTTCTGCCATAAGGTTAGTGTCATCTGCATATCTGAGGTTATTGATATTTCTCCTGTGAATCTTGATTCCAGCTTGTGCTTCATGCAGCCCAGCATTTCTCATGATGTACTCTGCATATAAGTTAAATAAGCAGAGTGACAACATACATCCTTGACATACTCTTTTCCCTGTTTGGAACCAGTCTGTTGTTCCATGTCTGGTTATAACTGTTGCTTCCTGACTTGCATACAGATTTCTCAGGAGGCAGGTCAGGTGGTCTGGTATTTCCATCTCTTTCAGAATTTTCCACAACTTGTTGTGATCCACACAGTCAAAGGCTTTGGCATAGTCAATAAAGCAGAAATAGATGTTTTGCTGGAACTCTCTTGCTTTATCTATGATCCAGTGTATGTTGGCAATTTGATCTGTGGTTCCTCTGCCTTTTCTAAATCCAGCTTAAACATCCACAAGTTCATGGTTCACATACTGGTGAAGCCTGGCTTGGAGAATTTTGAGCATTACTTTACTAGCGTGTGAGATGAGTGCTATTGTGCGGTAGTTTGAGCATTCTTTGGCATTGCCTTTCTTTGGGATTGGAATGAAAACTGACCTTTTCCAGTCCTGTGGCCACTGCTGAGTTTTCCAAATTTGCTGGCATATTGAGTGCAGCACTCTCACAGCACCATCTTTCAGGATTCGAAATAGCTCAACTGGAATTCCATCACCTCCACTAGCTTTGTTCATAGTAATGCTTCCTAAAGCCCACATTACTTCACATTCCAGGATGTCTGGCTCTAGGTGAGTGATCACACCATCATGATTATCTGGGTCATGAAGATCTTTTTTGTATAGTTCTTCTGTGTATTCTTGCCACCTCTTCTTAACATCTTCTGCTTCTGTTAGGTCCATACCATTTCTATCCACTATTGAGCCCATCTTCGCTTCAATGTTCCCTTGGTATCTCTAATTTTCTTGACAAGATCTCATCTTTCCCATTCTGTTGTTTCCTCTAATTCTTTGCACTGATCATTGAGGATGGCTTTCTTATCTCTCCTTGCTATTCTTTGGAACTCTGCATTCAAATGGGTATATCTTTCCTTTTGTCCTTTGCCTTTAGCTTCTCTTCTTTACATAGCTATTTGTAAGGCCTCTTCAGACAACCATTTTGCCTTGTTGCATTTCTTTTTCTTGAGGATGGTCTTGATCCCTGCCTCCTGTGCAATGTCACAAACCTCCATCCATAGTTCTTCAGGCACTCTGTCTATCAGATCTAATTCCTTCAATCTATTTCTCACTTCCACTGTATAATCATAAGGGATTTGATTTAGGTCATAGCTGAATGATCTGATGGTTTTTCCCACTTTCTTCAATTTAAGTCTGAATTTGGCAATAAGGAGTTCATGATCTGAGCCATAGTCAGCTCCTGGTCTTGTTTTTGCTGACTGTATAGAGTGTCTCCATCTTTGGCTGCAAAGAATATAATCAATCTGAGTTTGGTATTGACCATCTGGTAATGTCCTTGTGTAGAGTCTTCTCTTGTGCTGTTGGAAGAGGGTCTTTGCTATGACCAGTGCATTCTCTTGGTAAAACTCTATTAACCTTTGCCCTGCTTCATTCTGTACTCCAAGGCCAAATTTGCCTTTTACTCCAGGTATCTCTTGACTTCCTACTTTTACATTCCAGTCCCCTTTAATGAAAAAGACATCTTTTTTGGGTGTTAGTTCTAGAAGGTCTTGTAGGTCTTCATAGAACCATTCAACTTCAGCTTCTTCAGCATTAGTGGTCAGGGCATAGACTTGGATTACTGTGATATTGAATTGTTTGCTTTGAAAACAAACAGAGATCATTCTGTCATTTTTGAGATTGCATCCAAGTACTGCATTTTGGACTCTTTTGTTGACCATGATAGCTACTCCATTTCTTCTAAGGGATTCCTGCCCACAGTAGTAGATATAATGGTCATCTGAGTTAAATTCACCCATTCCAGGCCATTTTAGTTCACTAATTCCTAAAATGTCGATATTCACTCTTGCCATCTCGTTTGACCACTTCTAATTTGCCTTGATTCATGGACCTGACATTCCAGGTTCCTATGCAATATTGCTCTTTATAGCATTGGACTTTTCTTCCATCACCAGTCACATCCACAACTGGGTGTTGTTTTTGCTTTGGCTCCATCTCTTCATTCTTTCTGGAGTTATTTCTCCGCTGATCTCCAATAGCATATTGGGCACCTACCAACCTGGGGAGTTCATCTTTCTGTGCCCTTTTTCATACTGTTCATGGGGTTCTCAAGGTAAGAATACTGAAGTGGTTTACCATTCCTTTCTCCAGTGGGCCACGTTTTATCAGAACTCTCTGCCATGACCTGTCCATCTTGGGTGGCCCTACACAGCATGGCTCATAGTTTCATTGAGTTAGACAAGGATATGATCCATGTGATCAGTTTGGTTAGTTTTCTGTGATTGCAGCGTCAGGCAGGTTCTTTACTGTTTGCACCACCTGGGAAGTCCCTACCCTCATGGGGCTGCCTCCTAACAAGGGGAAACAGTATGTAGGATAAGTATTAACATGCACTATGAGATGCTGAAAGATATGTAGGATAAAAATAAAGCTGGGAAGGGAGTAATGATCACTGGGGGTGGAGATCAGTGAGTTAAGATTTCATATAAGATGGCCAGGAAAGGCCTCAGGGAGGAGGTAGCCTTGGGAGAAAAGCCTGAAGGAGGTGAGTGAATAAGCTGTGTTGCTATCTAGCTGGGAGGCTTCCAGGAAAGGAGATGCTAAGTTCACAGCCCTGAGGCAGTTACAGGCCTGTAAGAGTGGAGGAAGCCAGTGTGGAAGGTGAAATAGGAAGGACAGTAGGAGAAGGTGAGGTCAGAGATACAATGGGGCCAGAATATGTAGGGCCTTGTAGGCCATTGAGGCTTTGTCTTTCCCACTTAAAAGATGAGAAACCATTGAAGAATATGAGTACGTGAGTTTCTGGATCAGTCTGTTTGCTCAGACAGACCAAAGAGGAGACAAGAATAGGAGCAGAGAAACTATTGAGAAACTTGGAGTCCAGAGTAGAGATGACGGTGGCTTGGACCAAGGTGACAGTGGCGGAGATAGGGGGAAAAACAGTCAGATTCTAGGTATATTTTGAAGGGAAGGACAATAGAAAATCCTGAAGGATTAGATGTGGGGTATGAGAATATCATTAAGGATGATACCAAAGATTGTGTCTAGAAGGATGGAGTGAACACTTTCTGACATTATAAAGACTGCAAAAGGACCACGTTTGGAGTAGAAGATCAGGAGTTCAGTCCTAAACATGTTACTTTTGAGAATTACTAATATCACCAAGGGAATAAGTATGAACAGAGAAGATTCAAGGTCCAAGGGTAGAAAAGAGCAAAATGAAGTAGGAAAAGTAGAAAACAAGAAGGCAAGGCTTTGGATGGAAAGTGGGCAGAAGGAATGTGGACACAGAATGGAGAGGAGCAGTGATATGGTGGGTATGTATATAAAGCACCACTTTGGGATATCAATGTAGCTAACATTTTGATGGAGATACAAGAAGGAAGTCGAGGAAATGGGAAATTGAAATGAAAGACAAATTAATCTTTAAAGTAAGTGAAGATGACTGATAATGAAAGGGAGAGAAGGTAACATCTGTGTAAAACCAAAGGTGAGAGAGACAGAAAGATCCTAGAGAGAAGTAAGATGGACATTGCTAAAAGTACCTGAAAGATGATAGTTTGGGAAGAGAAAAGGGTGATAAAAGCATGTGAGTGATCTGCAAGAGAAGCAGGAAGCAAATGAGATTCAAGACAGAGAGATGATGGAGAAGATGGGAGATGCTGTGAATAAAGGGAAGAAGCTCACAAGAGGGTGGGCAGAACAGGGTAAGAGCCCCTGGGCAGCCCCAAGAAAGGCCCCCTACAACATGTGCCTCTTCCCCCCAAAATTACAGAAGCAACAAAGGTGTCTCCAAAGACACAGCCCTGGGTCTACACCACTGTTTCTTTGTGCATAAATGCCTTCCATGCAGCCTAAGTTTAACAAACCAGGAAAACACATTTACCACACCAGGAGAGAAGTTTCAAGAAGAAACATTACACAGCATAAGAGAAGAATGTACAAACCCACATACGTATTTCCCTGTTATTCAGTTCTGCCTAATTCAGGTTAGTCTGTGAAATCCTGATTCTTACCTGCCAACCATGTCAGGGGATTACTAAACCATACCTCAGGCCATCTCTCAGTCTGAAACTACAATAATTTTCTCTTCATTTTCTTCAGCTATACAGCTGCTCTTCAACTCCTGAATTCCCAAGGAAGCAAGATCCTTTCTCACTCACACCTTTAGATTTACCCTTGTTGTTTAGTTGCTAAGTCATGCAACTCTTTTGCGACCCCATGAACTGTAGCCCACCAGGCTCCTCTGTCCATGGAATTTCCCGGGCAAGAATACTAGAATGGGTTGCCATTTCCTTCTACAGGGAATCTTCCCGACCCAGGGATCGAACCCACATCTCCTGCATTGCAGGCAGATACTTTACTGCTGAGCCACCAGGGAAGCCCAGAACCCTTGTCATAAGATTAAAATACTCTCTAAACAGGCACCACCTAACCCAAATAGCAATCCAAAGTCCCCTTCTGCATTCACTGGCATCTCTTCGAACTAGGACCTCTCTTCCTCTACAAAACCTCAAGACAAATGTCATAGAGAAGCCCCAGTGCCCTCCCTAACTCATGTCTGCTCTGAGGGGCAGTCCTGTTCTTCCCAGTCCTGCTATTTGTACACATGTGTTTCTCTTTATTCTCAGCCTTGAATCATCTGTTTCTCTAGAACAGCTTCCTTCCACCTTCATGAAACTCTTCGTTCTGTTCTAAATTGATGTATGTTAATCTCATTCGTATCTTAATGATAACTTCTCCTCCTGGACATCATGTTCCTTTTATTCATCTGTCTAATCACAGTATGAATATCAAGAATTTCACTGAAATTAACACCTATTCCATAATCTTGTGGTCACCAGGTCAACTTTTGGTTCCTTTATAATATTTTAGTTTCCCAGTCTCAGTTCCTTACTTTTTTCATGAAATCCTCCCTGAACTGCATTAAGACTTTAATTAGCCCTTTAATTACTTGTGTATTCGTTCTTTTAAAATATTCCCTGATTATGGAAGTATGATTATTTTATAAATTATTGTTTTTATATATTTATTTCATAAACTGAGAAAATATAGAAACATATAGACTGAAAGAATAAAAATTATCCATAATTTTACTACTCAAAAAAAATAGTTTAATTTTGTCATGTTCCTCATCTGCTAAGCATTCTATTTTATACACTTGAGATTATACTGTATCTTGTTTTACACACCTAGCATTATCAATATTTCCCCATAAAATTAAAATAATCTTCCTGAAGGTGATTTTAATGACCTTATATCACTCAACAGCATATAATATGTCGTAATATAATCATTCCTTTAATTTTGACCCTCAAGATGGCTCCAATATTTTGAATACACTAGGGCTAGTTCACACAGAGAAGGAAAGGGCAATCCACTCCAGTGTTCTTGCCTGGAGAATCCCAGAGACAGGGGAGCCTGGTGGGCTGCCGTCTATGGGGTCTCACAGGGTTGGACACGACTGAAGCGACTTAGCAGCAGCAGCAGTTCACACAGAAATAGAACTCCTGAATCAAAGTATACAAGTAAATCTAATACTATTGTTACAGATTAGCTTTCTAAAAATGCTTGATGAACCTTCTCTCCCACCAACAGCTTAAGGCTTCCTGGCTTGTCTCATAATAGATGCTTGGTTTCCCAAGGTAGAATGTAAACCCTTTGAAGGTAAGACCTAGTATCTTTTGCATCCTCTTTCCCAAGGTGAGATACCTAGATGACTTTGATACATGAGATGATTTTAGGTTAAGCATGAATAATTGGTTTTTATTTAAACACTTATGGAAAATATTAGAAAAATATAATTAGCACATGAAATCTTTGATTCAACAAAGATTATTTCTCAGGACAAATAAAAGCTTACTTAAATGGAGAATCGACTAAGCTACTTAGTTGGGTGTCAGTCACTCACAACCACAGAGTTCTAACAATAAAAAAAATACCTATCCTGAAGCACATGCTATCAGAACACTCTCACTTTATAATGTATTATATTTTTAAATTTTATTATTCAAATAAGACTGAAAATTTAAGAGGAAAGGGTGGTGCTTCATATATAATTCTGAAAATATGAACTCAATAAATAATACATGATTGTTGAGTAAATATGTAAAAAAGTCAACTAGAAAAATATTAAGTGACAACAGATGATACTTGGGAGTTGGTCAAACTCATAAAAGCAGTACATGAGTAATTATTTTAAACAGCACAGCCATAGCCCTCAGCCAGAATGGAGCAATCATTTTCCCACAAAGTAGCCTTAAAGTCAGCATTTTGTAATTTTTTTAATCCCTGAAAATACTTTTATAAATACATTCTAATAATTAGGAATATAAGAGAAAAAGAAAACTAACCATATTTGAGAACTTATATGCACTCCCATTTTATAATTGGCCTGTAACCAAGTATGGGCTTCCTGTGTGGCTGAGTGGTAAAGAATCCACCTGGTAATGCAGGAGACACAAGAGACTCAGGTTTGATCCCTGGGTCAGGAAGATCCCCTGGAGTAGGAAATGGCAACCTGCTCATTGTTGCCCTGGAAAATTCCATGGACAGAGGAGCCTGGTCAGCTACAGTCCAGGGGGTTGCAAAAAGTCGGACACGACTGAGCAACCAAGTACAGGCCATGATGAAATATGTCACAATGAAACCACATATTTCTGAAGAATATTTCTGAAGAAGTGTCTGGATTTCTCAGTTCAGTTCAGTCACTCAGTCATGTTCAACTCTTTGCAACCCCATGAATCACAGCACGCCAGGCCTCCCTGAACATCACTAACTCCTGGAGTTCACTCAGACTCACATCCATCAAGTCAGTGATGCCATCCAGCCATCTCATCCTCTGTCGTCCCCTTCTCCTCCTGCCCCCAATCCCTCCTAGCATCAGAGTCTTTTCCAATGAGTCAACTCTTCGCATGAGGTGGCCAAAGTTCTGGAGTTTCAGCTTTAGCATCATTCCTTCCAAAGAAATCCCAGGGCTGATCTCCTTCAGAATGGACTGGCTGGATCTCCTTGCAGTCCAAGGGACTCTCAAGAGTCTTCTCCAACACCACAGTTCAAAAGCATCAATTCTTCTGCACTCAGCTCTCTTCACAGTCCAACTCTCACATCCATACATGACCACAGGAAAAACCATAGCCTTGACTAGATGGACCTTTGTTGGCAACGTAATGTCTCTGCTTTTGAATATGCTATCTAGGTTGGTCATAACTTTCCTTCCAAGGAGTAAGCGTCTTTTAATTTCATGGCTGCAGTCACCATCTGCAGTGATTCTGGAGCCCCCAAAAATAAAGTCTGACACTGTTTCCACTGTTTCTCCATCTATTTCCCATGAAGTGATGGGACCAGATGCCATGATCTTAGTTTTCTGAATGTTGAGCTTTAAGGCAACTTTTTCATTCTCCTCTTTCACTTTCATCAAGAGGCTTATTAGCGACCCTTATTTTGCATCATATTTTAAATTGACTAAATTAGAGACTTGCAGTTTATCTTCTATAGGCTAGAGCCCCTTTCAGACCCTAGTATCCATGTATTATTGGCATTCTAGATGGTAAAGTAACATAGCCTTTGCACAAATGCCTGATGAGAAAATAGTGTTTCTCAAAATGTAGTCATGGGCCACTTGCCTCCTGATTAAGACATTTGTTAACAATGCAGATGCTGTGGTCCACCCCAGTGTTAATCAGGTGACTTTGATGAAGTACTGAAGCCTAGAAACTACTGATTAGAGGAGGAAAGGATTAAAGTTTGAGAATTTCTGTATGCCTGAAATAAATTTCTAGAATTCAGGAAAATCTTTACAAAATAGTCATCAGAAATTATAGTGATAAAACTGATTACCTACAACATCCAACTTGTCATAAACCTGACAAACACCTCCATTCATTTATTCACTTAAGTAGTTATTCAGCTCCCACACTACAACAGGCATTGTTCTGGCAAACAAGGCAGGAATTACAAACTTATTAAGAGATGTTTATTTTCATGCAGAGATATACATGAAAATGATGAAGACTAATAGGAAAAAAAAAAGTCCTTAATGAAAAATTTGCTTTCAGCAGATTTCATGAGAAATATATGTGATCTGTGAAATAAGAGGTCTTGATTTAATAGCACAGTAAGCAATATAACATTTATGTCTTAGTACTGGATAAGAGTTTGGAAACTTCCCTGAGTGAAGGGCATTGGCAGAAGTTAACTTCATGCTCAAGTAACTAAGGTTCCAGTTGGTATTTCCGTGCCTGGGGTTATTGCTGCTCTGTTGTTTCACCTGGTAAATATTCTAAGTGAGCTGAGTCGTTAAAAAAAAAAAAAAGTGGTTCCATATGGTTGCTTTCAAAGTGCTTTTACTTCAGGTCCTAGGCTGAAATCTGGGCATTTTAGGGGTGAGTAAAGGCCTATCCTAAGTTTGAAAAAAGATGTTCAAATCCAGTTTTAGGATATAGATCAGATTTCACCCTCAGAACTTACTAGATTTTTTCCCCCTCCTACTTAGGAACCTAATACAAACCCTTGCAGGCTACAGCTCTTCCAAAAACAGTCACAAGGCACGTATGCATTCCTGTCCTTACCAACTAACTTTAATTAGCATGATGTAATACATTTTAGCAGAAAGTACATCATTCCAAACAGTTTCTTTTTCCAAGGGTGTTGGCTGGCACCATTTGCTGAAACAAAGGAACTAGCCACCTACACCTCTGAGCACATGTTCAGCACAAAGGGCCAGTGTTCCTGAGGCTGCCTCCTACCTGGCCAGCAGAGCCAGAGGGCCATGTTTGCCCAGGTCTCATGGCCAGAGTCTTCTCTGGATCAAAGGAACTGGAACAAACACCGCAAGCCCCAGTGTGCCCTGAGCTAGGTGTTAAAGTGTGGGCACCATTGGACTTTTGTCTTTAAGAAAGCAGAAGAGAGCCCTCCCTAACATATTTTTATAGGAGTGAGGATTTTAAAATGAGCCAAGAAAAAAGTTTGAGACATAGGTAGGACCATCTCCTTTAAAGCTGAAGAATATTTTTTTCTGTGTGGGAGTTTTCTTTTTTTTTAATTTATGTAAAAATTTTCCATTATTCATATTTGGTGGCCTAGTAAAAACACATTTTTATCAAGAGAAATTGGATACCACAGTTTCACAAAAAAGGTCAATAATATCACTCCCAGACATGTAGAAATGGTCATTCAGCTTTAAATCAGATATTTTTCAATGAGTATATATTGTTAACAGTCATTGAGCATACCAAGATGATTGCTATTCTCAATAACATTTATCTACTCCACATTTTACTATTTGATCACTTTGGTCCATTAAAAAGCAAGATCATCTGTCTGCCCAATACATACTGAATATGCTTCAATAGACAGTCTGATGAAGTCAAAATTCAAAGACTCTAAAAACAGATGACACAGAGTTTACTTGAACTTCTGGTCATGTTAGCTATGCTGGAAAAAGATCATTCCTCTCTAGGGTTTCCCCAGGACATCAGTTTGATCCCTTGTCCAAGAAGTTCCCACAAGCCACAATTTCTGAGGCTGTGTTCTGGAGCCCAAGAGCCACAACTACTGAGCCCACATACAATGAGAAGCCCACATACTGCAACTAGAGAAAAGGCCCCAAGAGCCGCAACTATAGAGTCCACAGGCAGCCACTACTGAAGCCCAAGTGCCCTAGGGCCCATGCTGTACAAGAGAAGCCACCACAATGAGAAGCCTGTGCGCTGCACTGGGGACTAGCCCCCACTCTCCGCAACTAGAGAAAAGCCTGTGAGCAGCAACAAAGACCCAGTGCAGCCAATTAAGTAATTAGTTAATTAATGTAAAAAATTGTTCCTCTTTAAAAGCTGGTCAGGATTCAGTTTTCCGTATTTTATTCCCTAAGCAAATAATTACTAAGAGCACACCGTGAGCTGATGCTGTACTAGAAGCTTAGAAGCTGGAGCAGCAATTCTGCATGAAAAAGACCAGAGCCCTGCTTTCATGGAGGTTTTAGTCTGAAGTCACAAATCTCCAACTTTTGAGCCTTCATCACAGTCACTGCAGAGCTTGGTAAAATAAAGATTCAGTTCAGTCAGTCAGTTCAGACGCTCAGTCATGTCCGACTCTTTGCGACCCCATGAATTGCAGCACGCCAGGCCTCCCTGTCCATCACCAACTCCCGGAGTTCACCCAAACTCATGTCCATTGAGTCGGTGATGCCATCCAGCCATCTCATCCTCTGTCGTCCCCTTCTCCTCCTGCTCCCAATCCCTCCCAGCATCAGAGTCTTTTCCAATGAGTCAACTCTTCGTATGAGGTGGCCAAAGTACTGGAGTTTCAGCTTCAGCATCATTCCTTCCAAAGAAATCCCAGGGCTGATCTCCTTCAGAATGGACTGGCTGGACCTCCTTGCAATCCAAGGGACTCTCAAGAGTCTTCTCCAACACCACAGTTCAAAAGCATCAATTCTTTTTTTTTTTTTTTTTGGCCCTCAGCCTTCTTCACAGTCCAACTCTCACATCCATATATGACCACTGGAAAAACCATAGCCTTGACTACACAGACCTTTGTTGGCAAAGTAATCTCTCTGCTTTAGAATATGCTATCTAGGTTGGTCATAACTTTCCTTCCAAGGAGTAAGCGTCTTTTAATTTCATGGCTGCAATCACCATCTGCAGTGATTCTGGAGCCCAAAAAATAAAGTCTGACACTGTTTCCACTGTTTCCCCTTCTATTTCCCATGAAGTGATGGGACCGGATGCCATGATCTTCGTTTTCTGAATGTTGAGCTTTATGCCAACTTTTTCACTCTCCACTTTCACTTTCATCAAGAGGCTTTTGAGTTCCTCTTCGCTTTCTGCCATAAGGGTGGTGTCATCTGGATATCTGAGGTTATTTATATTTCTCCCTGTAATCTTGATTCCAGCTTGTGCTTCTTCCAGCCCAGCATTTCTCATGATGTACTCTGCATATAAGTTAAATAAGCAGGGTGGCATATACAGCCTTAACGTACTCCTTTTCCTATTTGGAACCAGTCTGTTGTTCCATGTCCAGTTCTAACTGTTGCTTCCTGACCTGCATATAGGTTTCTCAAGAAGCAGGTCAGGTGGTCTGGTATTCCCATCTCTTTCAGAATTTTCCACAGTTTATTGTGATCCGCACAGTCAAAGGCTTTGGCATAGTCAATAAAGCAGAAATAGATGTTTTTCTGGAACTCTTTTGCTTTTTCCATAATCCAGCGGATGTTGGCAATTTGATCTCTGGTTCCTCTGCTTTTTCTAAAGTCAGCTTGAACATCTGGAAGTTCACAGTTCACGTATTGCTGAAGCCTGGCTTGGAGAATTTTGAGCATTACTTTACTAGCGTGTGAGATGAGTGCAATTGTGTGGTAGTTTGAGCATTCTTTGGCATTGCCTTTCTCAGGGATTGGAATGAAAACTGACCTTTTTCAGTCCTGTGGCCACTGCTGAGTGTTCCAAAATTGCTGGCATATTGAGTGCAGCACTTTCATAGCATCATCTTTTAGGATTTGAAATAGCTCAACTGGAATTCCATCACCTCCACTAGCTTTGTTCATAGTGATGTTTTCTAAGGCCCACTTGACTTCACATTCCAGGATGTCTGGCTCTAGGTGAGTGATCATACCATCATGATTATCTGGGTCATGAAGATCTTTTTTGTATAGTTCTTCTGTGTATTCTTGCCACCTCTTCTTAATATCTTCTGCTTCTATTAGGTCCATACCACTTCTGTCCTTTATCGAGCCCATCTTTGCATGAAATGTTCCCTTGGTATCTCTAATTTTCTTGAAGAGATCTCTAGTCTTTCCCATTCTGTTGTTTTCCTCTATTTCTTTGCATTGATCGCTGAGGAAGGCTTTCGTATCTCTTCTTGCTATTCTTTGGAACTCTGCATTCGGATGCTTATATCTTTCCTTTTCTCCTTTGCTTTTCACTTCTCTTCTTTTCACAGCTATTTGTAAGGCCTCCCCAGACAGCCATTTTGCTTTTTTGCATTTCTTTTCCATGGGGATGGTCTTGATCCCTGTCTCCTGTACAATGTCACGAACCTCATTCCATAGTTCATCAGGCACTCTATCTATCAGATCTAGGCCCTTAAATCTGTTTCTCACTTCCACTGTATAATCATAAGGGATTTGATTTAGGTCATAGCTGAATGGTCTAGTGGTTTTCCCCACTTTCGTCAATTTAAGTCTGAATTTGGCAATAAGGAGTTCATGGTCTGAGCCATAGTCAGCTCCTGGTCTTGTTTTTGCTGACTGTATAGAGCTTCTCCATCTTTGGCTGCAAAGAATATAATCAGTCTGATTTCAGTGTTGACCATCTGGTGATGTCCGTGTGTAGAGTCTTCTTTTATGTTGTTGGAAGTGGGTGTTTGCTATGATCAGTGTGTTCTCTTGGCAAAACTCTATTAGCCCTTGCCCTGCTTCATTCCGTATTCCAAGGCCAAATTTGCCTGTTACTCCAGGTGTATCTTGACTTCCTACTTTTGCATTCCAGTCCCCTATAACGAAAAGGACATCTTTTTTGGGTGTTAGTTCTAAAAGGTCTTGTAGGTCTTCTAGAACTGTTCAACTTCAGCTTCTTCAGCATTACTGGTTGGGGCATAGACTTGGATTACTGTGATATTGAATGGTTTGCCTTGGAAACGAACAGAGATCATTCTGTCGTTTTTGAGATTGCATCCAAGTACTGCATTTCGGACTCTTTTGTTGACCATGATGGCTACTCCATTTCTTCTGAGGGATTCCTGCCTGCAGTAGTAGACATAATGGTCGTCTGAGTTAAATTCACCCATTCCAGTCCATTTTAGTTCGCTGATTCCTAGAATGTCAACATTCACTCTTGCCATCTCCTGTTTGACCACTTCCAATTTGCCTTGATTCATGGACCTGACATTCCAGGTTCCTATGCAATATTGCTCTTTACCGCATTGGACTTTGCTTCTATCACTAGTCACATCCACAACTGGGTATTGTTTTTGCTTTGGCTCCATCTCTTCATTCTTTCTGGAGTTATTTCTCCACTGATCTCCAATAGCATATTGGGCACCTACCGACCTGGGGAGTTCCTCTTTCAGTATCCTATCATTTTGCCTTTTCATACTGTTCATGGGGTTCTCAATGCAAGAATACTGAAGTGGTTTGCCATTCCCTTCTCCAGTGGACCACATTCTGTCAGACCTATCCACCATGACCCGTCCATCTTGGGTGGCCCCACAGGTCATGGCTTAGTTTCATTGAGTTAGACAAGGCTGTGGTCTGTGTGATTATATTGACTAGTTTTCTGTAATTATGGTTTCAGTGTGTCTGCCCTCTGATGCCTCTCACAACATCTACCATCTTACTTGGGTTTCTCTTACCTTGGATGTGGGGTATCTCTTTATGGCTGCTCCAGCAAAGCGCAGCCACTGCTCCTTTCCTTGGACAAGGGGTATCTCCTCACCACCGCCCCTCCTGACCTTGAACGTGGCATATCTCCTCTCGGCCCTCCTAGGCCTCGTTCCCAGAGTCCCTAATTCAGGAGGTCTGGGATGGCTCAGGGGTTAAGAATGTACCTGCCAATGCAGGAGATGCAGGAGACATAGGTTCGATCCCTGGGTCACGAAGATCCCCTGGAGGAGGTAATGACGACCTGCTTCAGTATTCTTGCCTGGAAAATCCCATGGACAGAGGAGCCTGACGGGTTATAGTCCATGGGGTCGCAAAGAGTCACACATGGCTGAGCACACATGCATGAGCATTTGCACATATGACAAGTGCCCAGGTAGTACAGTGTTAGTGTTCTCAGAATCACAGGGAGAACCACAGCTCTAAAAGCCTGATTCAGAAGCCAAAGAACCCTTATACTCTGAGAATATACCCTAGAGAATAAGGATCTAGTGTAAGCAGGGAAGGCCAGAGATCTGAAGGAGGATCAAGCTAACAAGTTTAAGGAAGTCAGTGGGAGACCACTCCTGATACAGGGGGCCAGCCCAACATCCTCAAGCCCCGAGAGAGCACAGAGTTCCAGAAAGTCCAAGTTCCCAGAGTGGTTGAGGTGCAGGACCCAAGGAAAAGTGTCTCTGTCAAAGAGGCTAAAGAGGAAGAGAGACCAAGCAGGACTTCACCTGCTGTGATGAGGATTTGAGGTTTTTATGCCAAGAGCAGTGGAGAGATATTTAAGGATGTTCGGCAAAGCAGATGATTCACTTACAGGTGTTCTACATAATCTGGATAGAATGTGGGGGTAGATGGAAGATGCCCAGGACAGAAACAAGGAGGTTGCTTTATTTTTCCAATATAAAGAGAATCTGTGGTCATAGTCATGGTGGCATTATCGAAGAGCCATAAGAGCCGATGGATCAGGAGAGTCCTGTCTCAGTCTTTAGTTCATGCTCACGTAGGTGGCCCCAAAGATCACTGACCATTTGCTGTGTTTCAGACACTCTAGTGACAGTCCTGATGATCCAAGTGGCTGTAAAAATAATTGAAAGTCTTCATTAACTGAATAGATTATTTCCCCATCTCAAGGGAACAGGGACATCAGACTGTGAAGTCAAGGTAGTGATCATTGTGTGTGTGGTCAGTCATGTTCAACTCTTTGCGACCCCATGGACTATGTTCTGCCAGGCTCCCCTCTCCATGGGATATTTCAGAAAAGAATTCTGGAGTGGGTTACCGTTTCCTCCTCCAGGGGAATCTTCCCAACCCAGGGATCAAACCTGCGTCTCCTGAATCTCCCTCATTGGCAGGCAGATTCTTTACCACTGAGCAACCTGGGAAGCCCAATAAGTACAAAATTCCCCCACTGTTCGTACACAAAGGGTGTTCTTTTACAGTTAGCCTGCAACTGCTCCAATCATGACCGGTATTGTGTGGCACACTTGTGTTCACTTTTTAACTAGCTCTTAAAAAAAAGAAATCTATGGGGCATGTATTAGAAACACTTGAAAGTTTAAATCATGGAAAAATGAGAAGCAAGATCCAAACAGAAACTAGATACCAACCTCACTGTTTCATTCCCTCGTCACTACACCCAGCCCCACAGCAAGTCCCATCAGCTCCACATCCAATATGCAAACACCTCTCACCATCCAGTCCAAGCGATCACTGTCTCCTGCCAGGACAACTACAACAGCCTCCTAATCAGGCTGCCAGCTACCATTTCCTGGGCCTACAATCCATTCTTCCGGCAGCCAGAGGTCTCTTTACAGAGTAGTCACAGCATCCTGCTTGAACCCTTCAAGGCTTCCTATCACAGACTCCATGTCATAAGGAGTCTCTAAGGCCCAATGCAGTTTGGCCTGAAGAACTTTTACAACCTCATCTTGAGCCACTCTTCCTTTGTTTGTCTCCTTCAAATATGCCAAGTTTAGTCCTGCACACAGGATATGGCACTGGCATCTCTTGCTTTGGACCCTCTCTTTGACTCTTCACATGGCTGACTTCTTCCCACTATTCAGGTGTCAGTTTAATAGTTCAGGCCTTCTGATCACCTTTTCTGAAATGCCCTCTTTCATGTGCTGCATCACAGGATGATATTTTATTGTTCCTATACCTCTTACCCATATGTAAAATCAGCATATTTATTTATTTGTTCTTTTTTTAATCTTCCTTCTCCAGAAAGTAACTCCCATCACTGCAGGGGCCCCATTGGTTTAAATATTGCCGTCTTCCTAGCACCTGTTATTTTGTCTGTTACATAGTAATCCTCCAATAAATTTGTGTTGATGATGAGTGAGTATGGGAGTATCAGTCTCAAGGAACTAAATTAGGACTAGTATTTTGGTTTGACGTGTGTGTGTGTGTGTGTGTGTTAGTCACTCAGTTGTGCCTGACTCTTTGCAACCCCATGGACTGTAGCTGGCCAGGCTCCTCTGTCTGTGGAATTCTCCAGGCAAGAATACTGGAATGGGTTGCCATTCGCTTCTCCAGGGGATTTTCCCAATCCAGGAATCAAATCCAGGTATCCTGAGTTGCAGGCTGATTCTTTACTTTCAGAGCCATCGGGGAAGCCCTTTGGTTTGATGGATGTTACCCTCAAACACTGTTTCATACCTAGTGGTAGGGTGATTATTTACATCAGGGTTCTTTCCATTTTAAAGTGCATGCAGACTTTCCTGGGGATCTTGGTTAAAATACAGATTGTGATTTCTAACAAGATGCCTCTCAAGTGTTCAGACAATATTTGGATAGACAGAGTTACCCTTAAGTCTTGTGATAGCTAGAATAATGGCCTCCCAAAGATGTCTACTCCTTAATCCCTTGAACCCATGAATGTTTTTCATTACATTGCAAAAGGGAATTAAGGTTGCCAATGACATGGCAACCTTAGCTGTCAATGGCAGCTAATCAATTGACCTTAAGTTTGGGGAATTATCCAGATGGGCTCAATGTAATCATGTTCTGTGTGCTAAATCACTTCAGTTGTGTCTGACTCTTGAGACCCCACGGACTGCAGCCTTCCAGGCTCTTCTGTCTGTGGGGATTCTCCAGGCAAGAATACTGAAGTGGGTTGCCATGCCCTCCTCCAGGGGATCTTCCCAACCCAGGGATCAAACCCACGTCTCCTGCATTGGCAGGTGGATTCTTAACCACTAGCGCCACCACGAAAGCCGCAATCCTTAAACGTGGGAGGGGAGAAGAGCTATATGAGAAGATTCCGTGTCAGAGTGATGGAGTAGGAAGGACTGTGCGGCATTGCTGGCTTTGAAGATGGATGGAAAGAGATCCAAAAGACAATGAATGTGGGCAGGCTGTGGAAACTGCAGAAAGCAAGGGAATGCATTCTCCACCCAGAGGGCCTTCAGAAGAAATAGCCCTGCAGACACCTTTGTTATAGCCAGTGAGACCAGCTTTTGACCTGTGGAGCTGTCAGATAATATGTCTGTGTTGTTTAAAGCCACTAAGTTTGCAGTAGTTTGCTTCAGCAGCCATAGGAAACTAAAACCAACCTCCTCCCAGAGAATGTCTGTGGGGATGGTGTCCCCTGTCCTCTTACCTCAGTAATAGAGCAGGAGGGGCAGAAGTGTTAGTAGTGGGACTTCCGTGGCAGTCCAGTGGGTTAAGACTGCAGGGAATATGTGTTCAATCCCTGGTTGGGGAGCTAAGTGTTTTTTAATCACCAAGTCATGTCTGATTCTTCTGTGACCCCATGGACTCTAGCCCGCCAGGTTCCTCTGTCCATGGAATTCTCCAGGCAAAAACACTGGAATGGGTTGTCATTTCCTTCTCCACGGACCTTCCCTCCCAACCCAGGATTGAACCCACATCTCCTGCATTTTCAGGTAGATTCTTTACCACCGAGCCACCTAGGAAACCCGCTGTGTGGTGTGGCCAAAAAAAGTTAGTGGTCTGATTATATGCAACTATCTTAGTTTCAGTCGGAATGACCACCTATTTCAACCCGCCATCTGCCAATAGATAAACTTCCCTTCCCCTTCCTCAGCACCCTGAGCTCTAAAAGAATGGATCTCAAAGTATGGTCTCTGGATTAGCAGCATCAGAATCACCTGGGAGCATGTTAGAAGTGCAAATTCTCAGGATACACCCCAGACAAACTCAATAAGAAGCTCTGGAGGTGCCACTCATGTTCTGTTCCAACGAGCACTCCAGGCAACTCTGATGCTCGCTTCAATTGAGAACCATTTCTCTAACAGAGTACATACTCCACTGCCTTTCCTGTTATCCACACATTCAAGGGCACATGATTTTTCTGTAGTTTTCAAACAGTATTTTCCTGGGCACTAAATGTTTCTTTGTTCTCTCCTAAATGATCAGCTACAACGAGAAACAGACTATTTCATCAAAGGAGAGGTTGTTTCAAGTCCGTACTTTGGATTAGAATAGAAATCTAAAAATCAGTAGTGATTTGTAAATTGCATCAGGGCAAGGAGTTAGAGATCATACTTCTCTGTGTTTCAGGCCAGAAAAGGAGATGATAGAACAAAGACTTCCCTCTTTCTTCTCTGTCCACACACTGCTCAGGCTGCCCCTAGGAAGTCAGCTGCATGTGATAACAGAAACTGAGGTCTGACGCAGAAGCAGTTCATTACAGCCACCAACTGGAATAACAGACAACGAATTTTTTTTTTAATTTTTTCAGAAGCTTCTTCAGAAGCCAGACCGTAGAAGGAAAGGGAGAGATATGTGTCTTCCTTTATCTGAGGTTGTTAGAAAACAAGCTAATGTGTTAAACTATCAAATACTTATAAAGGCGTTTGTTAGTTCACTCAGTCGTGTCCGACTCTTTGCTACCCCAGGGACCATAGCCCGCCAGGTTGCTCTTTTCATGGGATTCTCCAGGCAAGAATACTGGAGTAGGTAGCCATTCCCTTCTCCAGGGGATCTTCCTGACCCAGGGATTGAACCTAGGTCTCCTGTATTACAGACAGATTCTTTACTGCCTGAATCATCAGGGATGCCTAACTTATAAAGGGATTCTCTTCAGAATTAGATGTCACCTCTAAAACACTTCCTGTCTTCCTCAGAAGCACAAGTGTTTTAATAAATGATACTGTCCTTTTTTGTCGCTCCCTTTTAATCCTCTCTTCCATGTCATATCAGCATCTGGTGACATTGTTCTGAGTAGTTCTAGCCCCTCTCTTTAGCAGTGGACTTTTCAAACATTTGGGGTGTTTTTGTTTTGTGCCAACTCACTAGCCATCAGTCACATCAAATTTCTTTTTAAAATTGTGAAATTATACCTTAATCTTTAGTCCTTCTGTTCTCAACTGATTTCTAGGAGGAGTTAAGGACCTGAGAGAAGCTGACTCCAGGGCCGCTGTTTACAGGGGTAATTTTGAGATGATGAATACCCCCCAAAAGTCACAAAATGGCTTAAAAAAACAACCAGAGTGAGCGCTCAGTTGCTTCAGTCGTGCCTGACTCTTTGTGACCCCATGGACTGGAGCCCAACAGGCTCCTCTGTCCATGGGATTCTCCAGGCAAGAATACTGGAGTGGGTTGCCATGTCCCCCTCCAGGGGGATCTTCCCGACCCAGGTATCGAACCTGAATCTCCTGCGGCTCCCGCATTGCAGGCAGCTGAGCCACCAGGGAAGCCCCAGAGGTAAGATCCATCTGGTTATATTACCTTATGGATTAGGTGACTAATGGATTGCAGGAAGCTCCCAGGTCCTTTTTATTATCAGTTGTCAGCACTGACAGAGAGTTAGAGTCTTAAGACAGAACTGCCAGGAAGAACAAGACAGGCCACAGTCACTATTCTCCCAAACACCGGCGGTAATTAATGATACTTGAGCAGAGTTGTGAGGGATGTCAGAAAGGGCAGCTCTTCAAAGGAAGTCAGGAGAGTTCAATTCAGGGCTCCCTGATCATTTTGGTTTTGCATTTTTACATCAATCGAGGAAATAGCGTTCCTCTCCCCAGCCTCTCAGTATTCAAATGATGGAACCCAATCCTTTCATTTGCAATGGAAATGAATAGCCTACTTTGAGAACTCAGGAAAGTCTCTAAGCAAAGGTTGAAAAGCAGCCTTTTTTCCTCGTCTTCTGAGCCAGGAGATGAGGCCAAAGGCAAAAAGAACTGGGGCCGGGCTGTTTATTGAGAAAGGACTGAAGGAGTTTACAATTTTAATTCCAGGATTCGAGCTGACGGTAATGCAGGATAAAGGAAGTTAAGAGAATCTTGCTACTTCTTGCAGACGTCAGGACTATGGAATGATGGTTTGTTTGTCTTGGCAAAGAGCTTAATGATGAGGCTTTAGTTATTCTTTTGTCCTCATATTTCCTGGTTCATCTTTCCAAAAACATACAGGACTCTATATTACATTTTTACGGAAGTGAAATTTTGAAAACATCAACTGTATTATGCACTTACTATATGGAGTTTGGAAAGCATATAGAAGTATAACACATAAAATTTAAAAAATCCCAACCTTAATTCCCAGAAAATGATCAATTTGCTATTTTACATGTTCATTATGTTGTTTATAAAAATCACTATGAATTAAGTTTTAAATTCAGTTTTTTGAAACTGACATTAAATTGTTAACCTCATTGCTGAAATGTAACATTATGAACAAAATTAGGTGGAGGGGGATGACTAAATCTGTAAGAGAGCAAGCTAGCACTTTTATTCTGCTTTAGTTTTTCACCTCTTTGAAGACACTGTTTCGAATGTTCTAGGTTCCTGTTCTTAAACATGGCAACACACAAGGCAGGATGCCGTCTCTACTGCTGTTGTCACTGTGTTCAGTGGCTGCCTGGCCGGGATCCTGAATATTTTTCAGCAAGTCTCCAAAAGGCAGAAATAACACAAACTAAGGAAGCACAGCCATGACCAAATATGCCTTTTGTGACTACATGGGACTGTATTTTCCACTGAAGTTTATTTTGTGTCATGTGGCAGGCTCTGAAATTTGTGTTGGGCTACCACATACAAGAGTATTTCTGGTTTCCCTTTGCCCAAATTATAGGAATCACTTAGTAAAGAATGAGATGGGGTTTTTTGATTTCCAGGAAGAGAGTTGGAGATCCACTTAATTATGCTGCAAATCATCACTAAAAGGAGAAGAGAACTCACAACTAAAATTTGACTTGCATTCTATCTATGGATGGAGGGCACAACTCACTTCCACCCATCATGCTGTCCAGTGTCAATATTTATTACAGTTTATAAAATTAAATACAAAGTGTTTCTTCTGTACAACCAAATAGCGTGATAAGATTGAGGAACTCCTTTCTTGCTCGGTCCATTATTCATGACAAACGTCAGAATGTGGGTAATTCCCATCTGCTGAGCAGATGCCATTCAGACCACAAAGTACAAAGTACACCTAAGCATTTTACAGTCAGCTCTGGATCCACTATTACTCATTAAAACTGAGCCAGGAGCCTTAAAGGAACAGGGACCTTTAAAGGGACAGGAGCCCTGGCATCATCTCCCCTATACCTGTCACCCCCATGTTAAGTCTTTCCCTGGTGAGCACTTATCTGGGAGCTTTAATGACTAACTCTGGGTGTCCATCTGCATCTAACAGGGTCCTCTCATCATGCACAGTACCAGCTTCTGTGCTGGGGAAGCTTATGATTCTATGTGTTCATTTAGTTAGAAGTCAAGTTTATATGGAGGCTCGTTATTCTTTAGTTTTGTAAAAACACTATTCATGTTATATACTGTGTAGTAGTGTTTTTATTTTTTAATCCTTGTGATACATTATGATACAGTATTCCATGTTTGAAAAACCAAGCTTTTCTTAGAAAATCAATTTATATATCACACATAAAGTAATGGGCTTCCCTGGTGACTCAGCCATAAAGAATCCACCTGCCAATGCAGGAGGCATGTGTTCGATCTCTGGTTTGGGAAGATTCCCCTGGAGGAGGAAATGGCAACCCACTCTAGTATTCCTGCCTGAGAAATCCCATGGACAGAGGAGGTACATTCCATGGGGTCACAAAAGAGTCGGGCATGACTTAGCGACTATACCACCACCACAAAAAGTATATAGCTTGTTGTACCATGTCAACTTCTTGGGTGTCCCTATGCCTTCTAGATGTGACAGATTTGTAAGCTGAGAAGACTGGATAGGGAATCCATTACTTATCACCCATTTAATAGTTTTGTTAAGGCAACTGAACAGTTGCTAAACAGTCTGGTCTATGCTGGGTGGAGCATTCTTTGGGGCTGAGAGGAAAAGGTACATAAATTATTTTTTCCCTTTTTGTATGAGGTAGGGAAATCCATCAGTTCAGTTCAGTTCAGTTCAGTCTCTCAGTTGTGTCCGACTCTTTGGGACCCCATGAACCGCAGCATGCCAGGCCACCCTGTCCATCACCAGCTCCCAGAGTTTACTCAAACTCATGTCCATTGAGTTGGTGATGCCATCCAACCATCTCATCCTCTGTTGTCCCCTTCTCCTCCTGCTCTCAATCTTTCCCAGCATCAGGGTCTTTTCCAATGACCTGATGCTCTTTGCATCAGGTGGCCAAAGTATTGCAGTTTCAGATTCAACATCAGTTCTTCCAATGAACACCCAGGACTGATCTTCTTTAAGATGGACTGGTTGGATCTCCTTGCAGTCCAAGGGACTCTTAAGAGTCTTCTCCAACACTCCAGTTGAAAAGCATCAATTCTTTGGCGCTCAGCTTTCTTTATAGTCCAACTCTCACATCCATACATTACTACTGGAAAAGCCATAGCCTTGAGGTCTATAGTTAACATTTAAGTTAAATTCTAAAGAATATGGTGCAATTGCTCTTGACAAGTCACCATATATATTAAATCAGTGTCCCCTTTCCTGGCTGGGGACTGCTTAGATAACACTTAAGTGATCGTCTTTGGATTTCTTAAACCAAATAATTCCTATACCGTTTTTAGGTCTCTTCTAAACTTGAGTCTTCTGTATACAAGGTACATTTGATCACCTTTATATAGAACTTAGCCTTGACCCTTCACCCCAATGCCATTGCAGTGGTTCCACTCATCGTGCTGCCTTCATGTTTTTTACCCTGAAATCTGGATGGCTCAGTGGGTAAAGAATCTGCTTATAATGCAGAAGACACAGGAGATGTGGGTTCCATTCCTGGGTCAGAAAGATCCCTTGGAGAAGGATATGGCAACCCACTCCAGTATTCTTGCCTGGGAAATCCCATGCACAGAAGAGCCTGGTAGGCTATAGTCCATGGGGTTGCAAAAAGCTGGACATGACTGAGCAAAAGTCTAGTTAACCTACCCTGTCTGCCATAAGTTCCCTAGTGGCTCTTAGAAGCATCATATCTCTCTCTACGTGAAAGCTCCAGTAACTGCCCATTCCCTGCAGAGTGAATTCTAAACTTCTTTTAGAGGTTTGCAAGCTTCTTATCCGCTTCTTAATCATACCCCATCCTAAATGTCCTGTTCTCAGAATCAACTTTTTGAGCTTTCTCCACAAAAGCTATGGAAATATCTAGAAGGTCCCTGCTAATACTTTCTTTGCCTGGTAAGCTCCTCACACTCTTGCTTATTCCTTTGCCTCCAAAGCGCAAAACAGGCAGTACCTCCTTGAAGCTCTCACTCATCCTCAGAGTATGACTGAGACCTCTTTATTGTGTTCACACAGCAAGTGTATGAATGAATGACCATTAGGACAGGTCTTCTCTTAGAGGACAAAATTTGAACCATTCATCAGATAAAAAATAATTAATTTGACAATAATTTCTTCAGTTCCTTGTGGCCTGGTTGCCCAAAAAAGTTGAATTTGAATGTTGTAGGCTATATTGTATTCCCAGTATTGTATTAGGTCCATTGTTTCATCAGGTGCATAAGCTAATCATCTTTAAAAAGTTCCTCGGGTAATGTCCACAGGATAAAAACGTGATGAGGTTTTAATATTTGGAATGCATTCACCGTTACTATAGCCGTTCACCTAACTTCTGAATTTTCTAATTCCTCACTTTATTGCACCATTAACCTACCCAATTTTATCCCAACACTATTCTACCAAAACTCTTCCCTTATTCTGCCTGCCAAAATCCTTCAAAGTGCCATTGTGGCATCAGAAAGGTCCTGCCTGTGGTGAGGAAAATATGTACGGTATCTGTGGTCTTCAGTTACCTCGTGTTACACACAGTTTATGGGTTGACCAAATACCTCAGTAAAGGGTCAGATAATATGTATTTTAGGCTTCGTGGACCATATGGTTTGTGTCACAATCACCCAGCTCTGCAATTATAGAAGGAGAGCAGCTACAGACAATTAGCAAACCAATTTAGTGTGGCTGTATTCCAATAAAATTTATTTATAAAAACTGGTGTCCTGGGAACCAGTTTGCTGACTCCATGGGTCATATGGAGACTTATTTCTGTGGAGAAAGATTTAGTCTGATTCTTTTCAGACATAGAAACATTTTCCAAAGAGCTTGTTCCCAGAGAATAATCTTTCTAATTAAACAGGTAAATACTTTGAAGGATACATGTACCATTCCTTATCATGCAGTTTTATCAGAAACAGAAGCTGAGGGAACAAGATTATGTAAAAATTCATTTGCTTGTATTACAATTCTCACAGCTTAGCATATCAGGATTTGCATCCCAAGTGAACTGGAAATTTCCATATGTGACCCTGGCACCATAATGAAAGCTATAAAAGTGTTCATGCTCTTTACCAGTATGTTAGATTTTAGGAACTATCCCACAGCAGTGGCTTCAATGAAATAAAACCCCTTGTGTGCTCAGTGATATTTAAAACAGAAATATTCATCAACACTAGAATTCTAAAGTATGCCAGTTGGGAAATGGTACAGTAGCATAAAGTAATTCTGCAGAAAATTTTTTATGGTATGTGTGTGGAGTATCTTGATCCTTAGAAATAGGTACATTAAAAATTACAAGTGAGAAAAGTCAAATGGAAAGTATGTTTCAGTTCAGTTCAGTTCAGTCGCTCAGTCTTGTCCGACTCTTTGCGACCCCATGAATCACAGCATGCCAGGCCTCCCTGTCCATCACCAACTCCCGGAGTTCAGACTCAAGTCCATCGAGTCGGTGATGCCATCCAGCGATCTCATTCTCTGTTGTCCCCTTCTCCTGTCCCCAATCCCTCCCAGCATCAGAGTCTTTTCTAATGAGTCAACTCTTCGCATGAGGTGGCCAAAGTACTGGAGTTTCAGCTTCAGCATCATTCCTTCCAAAGAACACCCAGGGCTGATCTCCTTCAAAATGGACTGGTTGGATCTCCTTGCAGTCCAAGGGACTCTCAAGAGTCTTCTCCAACACCACACTTCAAAAGCATCAATTCTTCGGCACTCAGCCTTCTTCACAGTCCAACTCTCACATCCATACATGACCACTGGAAAAACCATAGCCTTGACTAGACGGACCTTTGTTGGCAAAGTAAAGTATGTTTATATGATCTCAAACATAAAAATCAATATACATGAATTCTGTCGATCAGTATTCATAAGAGCCTACCATGAGCAAGGCTATGCTCTAATCACTGGGAAGACAGCAATGAATAAAACAGACCAAAATCCCTGCCCTCATGGAGCCAGGATTCTTATGAGAGGGAGACAGATGTTAAATATCAAAGGGATTTTAGCAATTACTATACCTGAAAATTTAATATCATGAGCTATCTCCCCCCTAAAACTGATGATATAAAAGAACTTTTCACCCTTTGATATGTTTAGTTTTATTTTCTGAATAATATTTTTTTCTGATCATTTCATTCAACCAGTATTTGTTGAGTTCTTACTATTTGCCATGCTCTCTTCCAGGCACATGAAATACAGCATGAACAAAATATAAAAACAGGCTTATTCTCTTGGAGCTACAGTCTAGTGGAGGAGATAGAATGTTAGATAAATAAGTAGAATATATACAAGGTTAGATGGTGACCAAGGGGCAGAAGTAAGGAGGAAAGCAAGATATGAATGTTGGGAGAAGGCAAATTTTCAGATTTGGTTATAAGGAAGGACTCTTTGAGAAGGTGACTTTGGAGGAAATAGTTAAATAAAACGAATGCAGGACAGTGTGATAGCAGGCTGGAGGTCATTCTGGATAAAAGTTCAGCAGGTACAAAGGCTCTGGGGTGAGAATGTGCCTGGAGTACTCAAGGAACATCAAGGAGGCCAGTGGCTAGGGTGCAGTAAGTGAAGGAGAGAGAAGCAGAACCAGATCAAAGCTGGCCTTTGAAGTTGTTGGAAGGATATTGACTTATATTGTAATAATGAGAAATATTAAAGAGTTCTGAGGAAAGGAGAGAGGCTATTGGCTTTACATTAAAATTACTCCTGCTGTTGAGAATAGACAACAAATACAGGGAGGCTTTTAAGAGATTGCTGCCATAAGCCAGATGAGAGAAGGTAGCTTAAACCAACAGGCTGACAGAGGCCAGAGGGGGAGGTGAATGAGACAAGCATCTTGAGCCATAGTGGCCCAGAGAAGGATGGAGGTGTGGCAGGAACCAATGTTCCCACTGCCAGAGCCTATCTCCCACAAAGGTGAGATGCTTGGGAACAACAATGGCTCCTGAACCCGTGCTGTGCCCACCCGACCCCGCACCCCCCAAGCGGGTAACACAGGGTCAGGCACATACTAGTTGATGAACTTAAGTTGATTAAATTGTTGTAACACAAAAAAGGAAATGTGAAATAAAATCTACTTTATGGCTGCCTCCTGCTACAGAATACTCTCCTCACTGCTTTGTCTGGAGTTATTTTCCATCTTTTGGTTATGTATTTATTTTTCTTGTATGAAAATATTTTTATTTTAGTTGCTAGCTGTCAAAATAAAACTAACTCAAAATTTAAAAAAAGAAAAGAAATGGAAGACCTTGACAACAGAGATGACAGTAGAAAAAAAAATAATAATAAAGTCCTCTCAAATCCTACCTACTATACTATCCTACCTACCTACTCTAAATATATTGGTGTATATACTCCAGAATTGGGGGTTCTTTTCTGGCTGAGTCACATGGCTTGTGGCATCTTAGTTCCCCAACCAGGTATTGAACCTGGGCCCTCAGCAGTGAAAGCCTGGAGTCCTAACCACCGGACTGCCAGGGAATTCTCTTTTACTCTAGAATTATAGACAAAGAATATTTTTAAATATCAGTTTGTTACTGTCAGATAAAAAGAATCTATATTTAAACCATGTGGAAAATGACTCCTTCCTTGTTTATCAAGAAAATCTTTCAAAACAGCACATAAATTAGCACACATTGTATATGCAAAACTATGTGTCTATATATAGGTTTCTTCCCCCACATAGGGAAGCCAAAGCTTTCATCAGGGTTTCAAAGGATACTGTGACTTAAACAGGTTGAGAACCACTGCTTTAGATTTTATATTCAATTCAAACTTTTGCAGCCAGTCATTTCTTCATTACAGAAAAATTTGAAGAACTTTTAAAAAATCAAATTCAACTTGGAAATTATTCATACATATCTTCACCAAGGGAAAATAACCATCTAAAGGTCAGATTTTCTTTGTTTTACTTTGGTTATTTATTTATGAATTAACACCTTCAACATTTGGTGATGTCCTAAGAAGGTTTCAGCTTTCAATGACTTTCATTAAAATGACAGAATAGTAAAGATTCCATTGAACCATTTCATTCTATCTCATACCTTTATGAGTTGAAAGCATCATTATTGCCTTTTACCATTAAAGAGTCTAAGACTGAGTGTAAGTGAATGTAATTTATTTTTCAGGGAACAACTTAATTCTTTACTGAAGACCTATAACTTCTTTTATAGGAACCAGAAAAATCTGCATATTTTATATGGACAGGTAAGCTCGTCAAAGAAATGCAATACAGTTTGAAAGTGAAAGTCGCTCAGTCCGACTCTTTGCGACTTATAGTCCATGGAATTCTCCAGGCCAGAATACTGGAGTGGATAACCTATCCTTCTCCAGCGCATCTTCCTGACCCAGGAATCGAACTGGGGGTCTCCTGCATTGCAGGCAGATTCTTCACCAGCTGAGCTACTAGGGAAACCCCAAAACTACAAGCTTTCTGAGGGTAGGCCGCATCTGCTGTATTGCCAGCCAGCACCCAGGGAGGTTTCTGGCACATGTATGTGTGTGTTAGTCATTCAGTCATGCTGTTTTATGACCCCATGGACTGTAGTCCACAAGGCTCCCCTGTCCATGGAATTCTCCAGGCAGGAATACTGGAGTGGGTAAGCCATTTTCTTCTCCAGAGGATATTCCTGACCCAAGGATCAAACCTGGGTCTCGTGCATTGCAGGCAGATTCTTTACCAGTTGAGCCACCAAAGAAGATTGATTCACAGGGAAAAAAAAAAAAATTCTGTGAAAGTACAGAGAAGTCAGGATAAGTTGAAGTCCATAATACAAATGGTCTGGGGAAAACAGGGGAATAATTTTAGTTTTAGACTATACTGAAAATCCTAGTCCTGAAACATCTGTAAATTTCTAAGTATTTTTTGGAATGGACAAACATGTAAAGTAACTTTAACGACATATTTGCTTTCTACTTTAAAAACAGAGTATGAATATCTTTTGAACAGCAATTCCATTAGAACTCTATCTTACAAATAATTTACCAAAGTCCTGAATCTAGCAAGCACTTTTAAGGGGGCAATGGTTAGGCTACTGTATCAAGTGACCTTAGACTTTCTTTAATACGTTACTCTCTACAGGTCTCCCTACTCAGTCTTGTATTCTAATGGGACTCACTTCACATCTTTACAATACCTTCCTGGTCCTAGGGGACATTAGAACTGTCTACCTATGTTTAGATTTTCAGATGTGATGGTACAGCATTGACTTTATGCCACCCTTGGCATTTGGGACAGAAGGAAATTTATAAGCCTCTTTGGCCTTTACTAGTGAGCCTAAATGATTTAGTTTGATCAGACATTTCAATTCCCCTCCCAAATGTAATTTTCTACAGAAGCAGGAAGTAGCTAATCCTTTTATAAAGAAATGGGCCTAAGTTTTCTAAATGGCCTAATTTAAAATTATTTCAATATTGTCCTATATCTTAGATCAGTAAAATGCATAACTGTAAAAATATAAACTTTAGGAAAAGATCAAAACTTTAAGGAAATTATTTTAGATTGTAATTCAATAGTTTTCATGTTTCCTTTAGGAAAATTTTGAATTTTGATGTGACAAGCATATGAATTGAGGCATGTCCTTTCTATTCTGTGAATTGGTGCTCAATTTACAAAAGCCATTTGATTTTTTAAAATAAAGTCTTGTGTCTTACATAATTTTTTAAACCGCATGAATTAAAGTATATAGTGAGAATATCAGATTGCTTAATCTTTTCATCTTTACTTGCTGACAATAAAATTAGAATCCAGAATTTTCCAAGTCTCTTACTTAGTTGTAGTGATGGACACGGTTCAAAGGGGCAGTGCGTGGAACAACATCAGCTTTCTTAATCTCTGATTAATTAATGCAATGACTATTTATTGTTTACAACACAGCAGACACTGTTCTAAAAGCTAGAGACAAAAATGAAAAAACTAGAGAATGTCCTGCATTCACGCTCGTTACATTTTAGTAGATAGAAAAAAGCAAAAAAGTAAATTGTGTATTAGATGGTGAACAGGCTGTGGAGGAGAGCAAATCAGGGAAGAAGGCTCAGGAATCTAAGTGGATGGATAAAGAAGAACATTTGACCAAAGATTGAAAGGTATCAGGATGCTAACCTTGCAGAGGTCTGTGGGACATGCATTCTGGGTACAGACAGCAGTCTGAATCAAGGTCCTGGCTGGTGTAACTGAGGAACAGCAGGGAAGCCAGTGTGCCAGGAACCTTGTGAGAATGGACAGGTAGAGAATAAGGAAGCTAGAGAAAGAACTGAGAAGGAGAGGGCGCTAGAGCATGGGGGGGCTTGTAGATCACTGTGGAGACTTCAGCTTGTGCTTGAAGTGAGATGAGAAGCCCCCGAGGTGTTGAGATATGATCTAAAGATTCATTTAAAAACAGTCTCTCTAGCTAGTAGGAATACATAGAGGGACAAGAGAAGAATGAGGTAGACCACAGAGACACTACTGCAATAATCTGGCAAACAATGACAGTGGCATAGACCAGATCTGTGGTAGTACACATGGTGAGCATAGCCATATCGGGGATATATTTTTAAGGTCAAGCTAATCAGATTGGCTAATGTATTGGATTTGGAGATGTTCAGAATGAAAGAAAGATTACTGGTGACTGTAACGATGTTGATCTGAGCAACTGGAAGAATGGGAGTGATATTTAACAAGATGGGGAAGGCTGGGAAAGGAAAATGTTTAGAGAGAAATTTCAAGAGTTAACTGGGATCATATTAAATTTGACATCAAATTTGAAAGCTGAAGTTTAGGGGAAAGGTTAAGGTTTGGGCTGGAGATCTAAAATTGGGAGCTACCAGTTTAGAGATGGCATGTAAAGATCATTGAGGTCACCAAGGATATCGGTGTAGATCTACATGAGAAAAGGCCTAACAATTGAGGCAATGAGACTACAGACGTGCAACCAAACCTTCAGGGATAATTTATGTAGTTAATTTCAAAAGAGATGTTTTCTGAAATTAAAAAATATTCTCATATTCCTTATATGAGAAAACCTCATTGTCTGATTATAGTTGGAGTATTTCTTCTTGAAAGCAAAAATTAGATAACCTGAGAAGATCAGTTATTCTATGAGCTTTTGATATAAGGGATTCATGGAAGTATAATTAGGCCAAGGAAAGATGGCATACATCAATAACTCACATGCAGGCCCTGCATCATGTACTGCCATTTCAGAGAGCAAATTGTGTTTGGTTATTAAGAACCGGGGCTTCCCTGGTGGCTCAGAGGTAAAGAATCTGCCTGCAATGCAGGAAGACCTGAGTTTGATCCCTGGTTCATTCCCATGGAGGAGGGCATTACAACCCACTCCAGTCTTCTTGCCTGGAGAATCCCCACGGACAGAGAAGCCTGGTGGGCTGCAGTCCATGGAGTTGCAAGGAGTAGGACATAACTGATCGACTAAGCACAGCACATAGCATATTAAGAACTGATAAGTGCCTGACCTCACAATAATCTGAAATGTGGACTCAAAAGTGGGAAAAAGAGCAAAACTTTGTTTCAGGAGTGACTCCAAAGTAGGTTTATCAGCCAAAGAAATAATAAGCAACAACATTTACTGAGCACTTTAAATATCAGCTCCTATGATTCAGGGACTGTTATGATTTAATTCTTCAGAAGAAACAGCCCAGGTATAAAGGTATTTGACATTTTGTCCAAAATCATACAGCTAGGAAGTAGCAAAGCCACAGTTAAAACACAGGGCTATCTGATTCTACAGTCTGGAGTCTTCATTACACATTCAAATAGGAATTGAGTCATTTATGTTTTCATAATAATTGATTTTTCATAATAACAAGTAGCTATTGGATGTTATAGTGGTTATTGAATAGATGAAATATGTTTCTATTTTTCAAATTTATTATAATAATGTAACTCTACTTTAATAAGAGACTTTTGCATATACAAGAGAGAAATGAATTAGAAAATACATTCTTTGTGAATGTGCTTAGATATTAATATTTACACTCAGAGAATGAGTAAGTGTTCAATCCTGTTTACTAGTTTTTCTTTGTTTGCATGGAATTTCCTTCTTTTATTATATTTCCAACTTAAAAGAGATTAAGTGCTATTGATTTTTTCAAAAAAATCATGTCAAGCATTTTGCACCTTTTTACATATATTATTTCACTTTTTCTGTATAAGTGTGTGAGTTAAATTTTTCCTCTTCAGAAATGAGAAAACAACCACTAAACTGATCAATGCTATTCAGATTTCTACTACAGCACAGCTTTAATTTTCCTTTAATTTTAAGTTAAACAGAATTAGAGAATTAAACTTCCACTTAATTGAAGAATCAAGAGTTCAGAAAACATTTTAGCATACTGTGCCCTCTGGTGTGCATGTCGTCACCATTATGACTTACTTTGCTGGTTGTCACTGTTTTTAAAAATAAAAGAATGTTTCAGAAATAGGATTGTTCTGTAGATAAATTTAAAAGCCAAATAATCCCACCTGGGAATTTTTTTTTAGCTGTCAGGATGTCTTACAGACTTAATTTCTACACCTTCAGTTAAAAAATTTACCTTTTGTAAATAATACAAAAGCAATGTTTGACTTCTTCCCTAGACTGAAGATGGTAAGCTAATTGTTGAAGGAACGTTGGACATTTTCTGGGGAGTAAAACGGCCTATCCAGCTGAAAATACAAGATGAGAAACAAATCCCTTCTTTCAGTGTGCTGGAGTCACCGGGAGCTTTTTCCAAAAGGTGAGCTAGCTTTTATTGTTTTACTTCCTTAGGAAATGATCTTCATAATTATCTTTCTTGTGCACACTCTTGAAGATGAAAGCTCTAAAGCTTATATCCAATCTCATTTAATCCCCCAGAAACTCTAGAATGTAGGTGTTCAGAAACCAGGGCTCTGAGAGGTTAGGTAGTTTGTGCGAGAGACCCGGTTACCACCCAGCAGAGCTGGACTGGACCTCAGGTCTGTGGGCACCAGAGTCTGTGCCCTTGACCTCTCTGTTGTAGTCCTTCTCTTCTGGGAGCCTTCATTCTTTCACTAGAATAGATAAGAGATACAGGCAAAATTTCATTCAGTTCAGTTGCTCAGTCGTGTCTGACTCTTTGCAACCCCACGAATCGCAGCACGCCAGGCCTCCCTGTCCATTACCAACGCCCAGATTTCGCTCAAACTCATGTCCATCGAGTCGGTGATGCCATCCAGCCATCTCATCCTCTGTCGTCCCCTTCTCCTCCCACCTCCAGTCCTTCCCAGCATCAGAGTCTTTTCCAATGAGTCAACTCTTCGCATGATGTGGCCAAAGTATTGGAGTTTCAGCTTTAGCATCAGTCCTTCCAAAGAAATCCCAGGACTGATCTCTTTTAGAACGGACTGGTTGGATCTCCTTGCAGTCCGAGGGACTCTCAAGAGTCTTCTCCAACACCACAGTTCAAAAGCATCAATTCTTCGGCGCTCAGCCTTCTTCACAGTCCAACTCTCACATCCATACGTGACCACTGGAAAAACCATAGCCTTGACTAGAAGGACCTTTGTTGGCAAAGTAATTCATTAGCCCTGTGCTTATCAGCAAAAAGGAGGATGAAATTTAAATTTCCCCTTTTCATGGAACAAAGGGCTTTTCCTGCTTTCTGGAAAAGAGACTTATGTTCCATCTGATTGCTGTGTCCCATTAAACAGGATCAGGACAAAGTACAGGTGAAGTACAATACATGCACAAAACAGTTGCCTGTTCAGGTCTATGTGACTGTGAAAAGTTGTTGCTGAATCATGCAAAGACGCCGGGATCCTTGGCCTCCAGAGGAGAAGAATTCAATCCGGGGCCAGAGACAAGGCTGGATCACTCAGAGCTTTTGTATAATAAAGTTTTATTAAAGTATAAAGTAGATAGAGAAATCTTCTGACATAGACATCAGAAGGCGGTAGAAAGAGTACCCACTTGCTAGTGTTAGCAATGGAGTTATATCCTCTCCAATGAATCAAAAGAATGTCTGGAGGTTGTAAAGACCTCACCAGACCTACTCCCATAATTTACATTTTAAGATAACAGGATTAGCCAGAAGATTTAATCCAGAGACTGTCCTCAGGCAGGATACATAATCCTAAAGAATGTAGAGGGATAAAAAAGTTTGTCCTTTTTTCCTCCTTGAGAATTCTAGACCCCTCTCTCCTTGGGACACCTAGACTTCTTATCAACCTGCCTAGGAAATGACTCTCTCAACTGTACCTTGAAGACATAAGTAGAGTTGATAGATATTTTCATTATCGTTTACAATGTTTAGGCTTCCCTGGTAGCTCAGACAGTAAAGAATTCACCTGCAATACAAGGGACCCAAGTTCTATCCCTGTGTTGGGAAGATCTCCTGGCAAAGGGAATGGCAGCCCACTCCAGTATTGTTGCCTGGAGAATATCATGTCAGAGGAGCCTGGCAGGCTACAGTCTTTGGGGTCATGAAGAGTTGGATACAACTGACCAACTAACACACATATAAATCTTGTTTTCTTCTTCCCTCCCTCCCTTTTTACCTTCATTTTCAATCATTGGCTTTCTAATGCATCTTTCTTTTATATATTCATGGAGATATCAATCCTTCTCTTCATCCACCCTTCCATGCATAACTAGATGAGCTGGAGTTCCAGCAGGACAGAGGATGGAGAGAGAGCAGCCAGGACCTTTTCCTCAATCTGACCTTTGTCCATAACCAAGGTTATACCATATCACCTTCAAGGAAGCCCTACTTTTCCCTTGGAGAAACACAGAAGTCCCACAAGTTGCACCTTGCCAGCCTTTCTCAAATGTTATCATAATTCTGAACATTTGGTAATTGCCTACACGTGTCATGTAGTCTCTTACTTCCCTGACTCTGCCTAGACGCCTACCTGCTTCTCAATATCCACTTGCTAGACTCTTCCACCAGTCTTTTAAGATTAAGGTCGGTAACATTTTCTCCAGAAAGCCTTTTCTGACCCTTTGATCTGTAGTAGGTGCACTGACAACTTTTCTATGTCACTTTCAGAGCACACTGTTAATTGAATTTTCATATACCTGCCTCCCTCTCTAGTCTATGAGCTCCTCATGGGTAAGGAGCATGCCTTACTCATTTTTATCCCCATGCTCACCACTGAGCCAGCACAAAGACAGGACTCAAAATATAATATTGAATGAAACCCTCAGAATCCTGATGGTTAAATGCTTCTGCTCTGCTGTGTGAACTTTTTCTCCATCTACCACTTCTGATTAGTGTCCCATCCAAGCTATCAAAGGACAAAGAGTCCAGCACTTATGAAACAGCAGAAGGGAAACCACAGACTTAGGCAATCTGATGAAATCCTATATCCTTCACCTTCAGGTACTAAGTGATTGATGAGCTGGTGGTTCTAAATGACTAGGAACATCATTTAAAAGTAGAAATTACCCTGGGTCCTACTTTTAGGAAACTATACAAGATATGAATTTGGCAAAATTAGCTATCATTCTTCATATTGCCTAAGAACTCATTGCAAAGTTCTCGGAGCAGTCAGCTCCATTTGATGCGTTTTAATTAGTTGAATCATGAAAAGTTAATTAGTATGAGACATTATGGGGAGATGTCAAGGAAATGCAGTAAGCTACCTAAATTATCACATTAAGCTATCATGATTTTGAATGTGTATCCCAAGATATATTTTTTTAATTTTCCAAATTAAAATTCAAAACACTTATTCCTAGAAACCCTGAACCTGAGAATGAGTTTCAAGAGCCCAAGTAGACAAGGTATATTAATACCTTTCAATATTCTATGGAAGATTATAAATTAATATTCTCATGAGTTGCCTTCCATAAAATCCATTTGCCTTTTTCGTTTTTTATCAGAATAATGCTGTGAACGAAAGATAAATTATCTCTTTTAGGGACTTCCCTGGAAGTCTGGTGGTTAAGACTCTGAGCCTCCAATGCAGGGGGCATGGGTTCAATCCCTGGATGGGGAACTAAGATCCCATATGCTGTGTGGCATGACCAGAAAAAAAAAAATCTATCTCTTTTTGTTTCAAGTTGAGAAAGACCACCCTTGAAAACTTTGCTTGCTCTTTACCACAGTAATGAGACTTACTGGGAGAATATTTGAAGTGCATATTTGCAGGATATCATATTTTTCTGGTGAGTAAAAATTGTCAGAAAATGACCCCACTCCTGTCCCACAAATGAGCAAGATTAGATTCAATTGATTCAATTGTGATTAATTATCCAAGAAGCCTTTGTGGGAACCAGCTGAACAGTTAGGCAGAATGTGCAGCACAATTTGAATTAACTGTTCCTTGACTTCTTGTTCCCTAGTGGGAGGCAGTCCCACCAAAGTATTATGTGTGCATGAGTGCTAAGTCACTCAGTTGTGTCCAACTCTTTGTGACCCTATGGACCATAGCCCACCAGGCTCCTCTGTCCATGGTATTCTCCAGGCAAGAATACTGGAATGGGTTGCCATGCCCTGCTCCAGGGGATCTTCCTGACCCAGGGATCAAACCTGTGTCTCTTAAGTTTCTTCCATTTGCAGGCAGGAATGGCAATCCACTGCAGTACTATTGCCTGGACATGGAAAATCCCATGGACAGACGAGCCTGGTAGGCTACAGTCGATGGGGTCGCAAAGAGTCGGACATGACTGAGCAACTTCACTTTCACTTTCTTTACCACTAGTGCCACCTGGGAAGTCCCTAAAGTATTATATTCTGTTTCAATTCAGTTCTAGACACCCTCACTCTGATTGCCATCCTTTCAGGCCAGTTCAGTTCAGTTCAGTAGCTCAGTTGTGTCCTACTATTTGCAGCCCCTTGAATTGCAGCACGCCAGGCCTCCCTGTCCATCACCAAGTCCCGGAGTTCACTTAAACTCATGTCCATCAAGTCAGTGATGACATCCAGCCATCTCATCCTCTGTCATCCCCTTCTCCTCCTGCCCCCAATCCCTCCCAGCATCAGAGTCTTTTCCAATGAGTCAACTCTTCGCATGAGGTGGCCAAAGTACTGGAGTTTCAGCTTTAGCATCATTCCTTCCAAAGAACACCCAGGATTGATCTCCTTTAGGATGGACTGGTTGGCTCTCCTTGCAGTCCAAGGGACTCTCAAGAGTCTTCTCCAACACCACAGTTCAAAAGCATCAATTCTTCGGCACTCAGCTTTCTTCACAGTCCAACTCTCACATCCATACATGACCACAGGAAAAACCATAGCCTTGACTAGACAGACCTTTGTTGGCAAAGTAATGTCTCTGCTTTTGAATATGCTATCTAGGTTGGTCATAACTTTCCTTCCAAGGAGTAAGCGTCTTTTAATTTCACGGCTGCAGTCAACATCTGAAGTGATTTTGGAGCCCCAAAAAATAAAGTCTGACACTGTTTCCCCATCTATTTCCCATGAAGTGATGGGACCAGATGCCATGATCTTAGTTTTCTGAATGTTGAGCTTTAAGCCAACTTTTTCACTCTCCTCTTTCACTTTCATCAAGAGGCTCTTTAGTTCCTCTTCACTTTCTGCCATAAGGGTGGTGTCATCTGCGTATCTGAGGTTATTGATATTTCTCCCGGCAATCTTGATTCCAGCTTGTGCTTCATGCAGCCCAGCATTTCTCATGATGTACTCTGCATGTAAGTTAAATAAGCAGGGTGATAATATACAGCCTTGACCTACTCCTTTTCCTATTTGGAACCAGTCTGTTGTTCCATGTCCAGTTCTAACTGTTGCTTCCTGACCTGCATATAGGTTTCTCAAGAGGCAGGTCAGGTGGTCTGGTATTCCCATCTCTTTCAGTTTATTTTCCACAGTTTATTGTGATCCACACAGTCAAAGGCTTTGGCATAATCAATAAAGCAGAAAGAGATGTTTTTCTGGAACTCTCTTGCTTTTTCCATGATTCAGCAGATGTTGGCAATTTGATCTCTGGTTCCTCTGCCTTTTCTAAAACCACCTTGAACATCTGGAAGTTCACGGTTCACGTATTGCTGAAGCCTTCTTTGCTGCTGCTGCTGCTAAGCTGCTAAGTCGCTTCAGTCGTATCCGACTCTGTGCGATCCCATAGACGGCAGCCCACCAGGGTCCCCCATCCCTGGGATTCTCCAGGCAAGAGTACTGGAGTGGGCTGCCATTTCCTTCTCCAATGCACGAAAGTGAAAAGTGAAAGTGAAGTCGCTTCAGTCGTGTCTGACCCTTAGTGACCCCATGGACTGCAGCCTACCAGGCTCCTGCGTCCATGGGATTTTCCAGGCAAGAGTACTGGAGTGGGTTGCCGTTAAATTTTGAGCCTTGAATGAAATTGTGTAAGGAAATGGACTATCACTACTCACTGCCTAAGAATTTTTATTGCTCTCTTCCCCATACTGGACTTCTGTGGGCAGAACTTACACCTCTGTTCGCTCAGGTTCACAGACTTAATATCTCCAGCGGTTGGATGTGGTACAAAAGACGTGGAAGTTGTGTACTCAGCTGCAGGAGGGCTATAATCTTTTCTTTCAACTCACCTTTGGAGAGAATCAAGCTACTTTGTTTACATTATCTTTGAAATGAGTCACACTGAATCAGCTTAATGGGAGTGGTAACAGTTTAAAATAAATCAGTTTGAGCTGTGACCACTTGTGATCCTTTATGGAAACACTTCCATGGGCAGTACTTTGATATCTATAACTGGTCCAAGTATTTTGTTTTGGAAATTTTTTGTAAAAGCAACCTTACTGAGGTTATGTTTGCTGGCACCGGTTTCCCTTTCTGTTTACAATGTCTTTCCAAAGTCTGCTTTGACATGCTTTGGACAAGTCATGGCAGAATGGCATTAAGAGCAGAAACTGGACAGATGTCCATTTGAATAACATCAATAGTGTTTTTCCTTTCTTACCATGTGGGTAGAGAAGTGACCACCTTCAATTTGTCTATCAAATGTTGACCTCCTTTTTATTTTGCAGCTCATGAGAATACTTCCCCACAGTTTAAATTTGCTAATGGTATATATCCTGAAACTTGGTTGGAATAAGGCTGACATGCCCATGCTTGGGCAACTTAAACTATTTGATGTTACATAAAGTTCCACCAGTTTTCTTTAGAACACTTTGGGTCACTGCATTCAAGCTTGGTCGTGTGCACACCTGTATACGGAGACACTTCCAATTACATAGTCCAGAGCTGAAAGGGGGTAGGCTGGGGGGTGGTAATTTGGGGGTGGAGGTGCTTGTTTTTGCTAAGATGGTAAGGAAGAAAAGGGGCCGAACACGGGCTATATTAAGCCATGTTTGTTCCTCTACATTTGCGTGGAGGAACATTCCTCACTGAGCTGAGAGAAGGTGAGGACAGGTGTCAAGTTGGGCAGGACTACCAAGAGTTTATAGCACATCACTGGTCTGGCATGTTTGGGCTCTCTCGTCTTCCCCCATGGGAGACAGCATTGGGTTGCTTTGACTTTTTAGTTTCTACTTTCACTGTTATTCTGTTTTTTTTTTTTCCCATGATTAACCCACTCCAGTATTCTCGCCCAGAGAATTCCATAGGCAGAGGAGCCTGGCAGGCGACTGTCCATGGGGTCTCAAAGAGTCGGACACAACTGAGTGACTAACACGTTCCCTTTCAACACTCTTTCTATGATAATCACATCTGCCTTTTTTTAATTAATCTTCTATACATTGATAATTTTGTCTATCAAAAGAATAACTAGAAAAGGGAACCTTCCTATACTGCTGGTGGGAATGTAAATTGGTACAGCCACTATGGAGAACAGTATGGAGGTTCCTTAAAAAAATAAAAATAGAGCCTCTGTATGATCCTGCAATCCCACTTCTGAGCATATATCTGGAAAAGATGAAAACAATAATTTGAAAAGATGCATGCACCCCAGTGTTCAGAGCAACACTATTTACAATAGCCAAGACCTGGAAGCAACCTAAATGTCCATTGACGAATGAATAAAGATGATGTAGTATATATATACATACAATGGAATATTATTCAGCCATAAAAAGAATGAAATAATTTCACTTACAGCAACATGGATGGACTTGAAGAATATCACACTGCATGAAGTCAAAGGCAAATATCACAAATATCATTTACATGTGAAATCTTAAAAATGATGCAAGTGAAGTTATTTCTGGAACAGAAACAGACGCATAAAACAAACTTATGGCTACCAAATGGAATAGTGCAGGGAGGGATAAATTAGGAGTTTGGGATTAACAGATACACACTATTGCATGTAAAATAGATAAACAAGGACCTACCATATAGCCCAGGGAATTATATTCATATCATCTAACAATCTATAATGGAAAAGAATCTGAGAAAGAAATATATATACATATACATACATATATCTTAACCACTTTGCTGTACACTTAAAACATTGTAAATCAACTATGCTGCTGCTGCTGCTACTAAGTTGCTTCAGTCGTGCCCGACCCTGTGCAACCCCATAGACGGCAGCCCACCAGGCTCTGCCGTCCCTGGGATTCTCCAGGCAAGAACACTGGAGTGGGTTGCCATTTCCTTCTCCAGTGCATGAAAGTGAAAAGTGAAAGTGAAGTCGCTATACTTCAACTTAAAAAAAGTAAAAGGAAGAATAACTAGGGTCTGAATCAGAGCTGGAATTGTTCTCGTTTGAGTTAAAGTTACTAAGTAAAGTTATTGAACTTCTAGGACATTTGTTTTGACTGGCTATATCCTGGATGGTAGAGCTTAATGGAAAATTAATAAACCAGTATATTAGGATTATCTTATCTATGTCACAAGGCTATTATTGTGAGACTCGATATAGAAGTTGTAAAAGACTTAAAAGGAATTCAAAGGTCACAGAAGAAAAGGATCATGTTTATTCATATTTACCACCATTAGTATGAATAAGCGCATTGTGTTGTTGTTGCTACCAGTGACATGTGGGTAGAATTAATGTCACAAACTCCCTACGGGTTAATATTTTTTGGCCATAAGGAAAACAGACATTGGAAGAGACTCTTAGTAAGAGCTAAGACTAGTCCCAGATATGATAGTTATCTATTAACCTAGAGAGATCTAGGAATACCTTGGATCCCTAATGGCTCCAGACCCACCATGAAATATGCATAGATGATGGGGACTGTGATGAGGATGACAATGAAGATGAAGACAACCACGGTCGTTTTTTTAACACATATTTTGAGTTCTTACTGTGTGTTGGGCACTTTTTCAAGGGTTTTACATAAATTAACTCATTTCATCTTCTCAACAGTCCTATCCTACCTCACCCTGTGTTCATCCCCATTTTACAGGTGAGAACACTAATGCACAGAGAAAAAAAATAACTTATTTAAAGCCAGAAAGAAAATAAAAAATGAGCCTTGGTCCAACTGGTAAAGATAAGCAGTTGCCCAGTTTTATTTTTTTCTGGGCATTAGAATGCATTGAAAATTAATAGTACACTTTATAAATCATGATGTCCCAGAAAAGGAGTCTTTCCCAGAGATTTTCCTGCTTTATAAATTGAATTCTTTGTAGTGCTCAAGGGTCTTCTTTAAGATAGGTTTTGTATCTTATTATACTGGAATCACTTTACCTTAAAATGCTTTGAATACAATGGGAGCTCAATGCAAATTAGAATAAACACTTTTGTATCTAAATTCACTGAAGAGCATAGTGAGGTATCTGTATAAGAATGGATTCTGTTGGTTTCTACATATTCCGTACATTTTACAGAATCTATATAATTCTGTGTTTCAGTATGTAACTAAAATATTGTGTCAAAACATGCTAAGAATCAGTACAAGAATTAATTAAAATGTATGTTGACTACTCTGGTATAGATATAGTTTTAATAATATAAAGATTGTTATAATTTAGGCTGGTGTGTCTACCCACAGAGGCCCATGGTACTGTATTAATACTGTAAATCTGGAAACTATGATAGGCCTTTTGATCAATATAATTGATATCACTTACACAATTTATTACTTTTCAGGGGAATGACACGCTGGGGACAATTTGATGATCTTTATCGCATTAGTGACTTGGACAGGGATCATATTCCAGTGACTGGAGGAACAGGTTCCCAGGAAGGTCAGTATCAAACTCTTATTATGAGGAGACTTTTTTAGCTAATATAATGCATGAATCCTAAATGTTTTTCTAAAATATAACATTTTATATATCATTACTTATTAAACTCTTATTTTATATTTAAAAAATATATCTTAGGAGCATACCAACTTAAATCACTACAGTGCTCATATAATGTTTAAGAACCTTACTTTGCTATATAAAAGCATTATTTTAAAAAAATGTATTAAGTCACTTAGCTTTATTAGATAAGGGAGAATGAATGGTTTGAATAAAGTTTTTCATACATAAAATTGTTCAGTATTCCCCCCCAAGGATTAGGATCATTTATAACACTCAGTAGTTTTTTATGTTAAGACCAAGCCCTTCAGGTTGAATTCTACATCTTTTGAGAAGCTAAACATTTTAGTTAATACTTAATATGACATGGCTTCTCAGAGGCAGATATGCTGGGTTTGCTATAATTGATAGGGTTGCTTTAAGCATTTATATGGCTGAGTTGCTCTGCTGTGTACCTGAAACTGTCACAACATTGTTAATTGCCTATATTCCAATATAAAATAACAAGTTTAAAAAAAGAGAGAAATCTCCTTAAACATCAGATGAGTTCATATCAAATTTGACAAACCAATGGAAAATGCCAGCTCCTATGACTTGTGACATCAGTAATCATAACAACAATGATGTAATACTATTAGTTTTCTGTCATTTACTGAGACAGGCATGATATTTTGTATTTTACATGGATTTTTCATTTTTATGTGGTATATAGAGATCCAAGGAGGAGCTGATGACTGAGACTGCAGTGGGGTTCACATTTCTGGAATGGTGATATTACCAAGCTGATTTCAGATTGAACAAGGGTATCATGCTGGTATTATCTTCATGAAGCTACCAGCAACTTCCAATGTGTAACTAATTTTTTTCAAAGCATTCTCAATCCATCCCCTCTACTGTCCTTTAACAACTCATATTCTATAACAAACATGATGCTCCTACCAGGACTTCCTTATTTTTGTCTTATGGCCTTTTGGCATCTTTTATATGAGGATCCTTATATTAATAATTAATCCATTGACAACACTCATTTCAACACAGGGGAATCCCAATATCTTGACACCAAAGATATAATAAAAATCTATTTGTATTTAGCACCAGTGCTAGAGAAAGATGAAACATCACTTGCTTATACTCTAACTACAATTAAATTAAAATTCCAAGGTAAAATGGAACACAAGTGTCACCAGATGTCCCTATTCTTAAACAAGATCATTGCTATTTTCTGTTTAAAAGAATTTTAGTTCATTGCTTAGCCACATAATTTCTTATTAATACTAATCCATCCATGATGCAAAGAGATGAGCAGCTAAATTATATGGGTTTATAACCTTTATTCTTCCCAGACTATTTATCTTATCACAGTAGCACTCTGAAGCCTCATGCAAACGAAGAGCCTGAATCTCCATTACTCTACAGAACTATGAGTGAAGCAACCCTCGTGAGGAAAAGGGTGAAGCCTCCGATGGTGGACAGAAAAGACAGACAGAAGCATAGGGCCTCTATTAATGGACACTTTTATAACCATGAAGTGAGTTACAATTCCATTAATGTCATTTGAAAGAATGCTGTCTATTGTGCTAACAATATCACTGAATTGAATTTACAATTCAAACTTACAATACTATCAGATATACTACTGCTATTATTACTGGGTACTCTCTGTTTATTTGGCATGAAATTGTTTTGCTGGCTTATCTCATTACTCACTAAAACATAACTATATGAAGTAGATACTATTATTTTCCCTATGTTACATATGAGTTAACTGAGGTTCACAGTTGTTGTTCAGTCACCAGTCACATCCAACTCTTTGCAACCCCATGGACTGCAGCACTCCAGGTTTCCCTGTCCTTCACCATCTCCCAGAGTTTGCTCAAATTCATGTTTACTGAGTCAGTGATGCCATCCAACCATCTTATCCTCTGTCATCCCCTTCTCCTCCTGCCTTCAATCTTTCTCATCATCAGGGTCTTTTCCAATGAGTTGGCTCTTCACATCAGGTGGCCAAAGTGTTGGAGCTTCAGCATCAGCCCTTTCAATGAATATTCAGGGTGATTTCAGGATTGATTGACTCCTTTGATCACCTCAGATTCACAGAAATTCACAGAGGTTACACAATTTGTCACAGGTCACACTGCTTTTAAGTACCAACTCTGAACTCAAATCCAGCTTTGTCTGATGCCAGAACCCAAGTTCTTAACCAGCATGATTGGTCAACCCTAAGTGGCAGACCCTATGATACACACTGGAGATATACAGATGGCTCAGCTGGTGCCTGTGTCAGCATGGAGCTCAGCGCTTGGGCAAAGAAACCAATACATCCATAAATGTCATTAGAATCATGTAAGTGCTACAAAAGATATTGGTTCAAAGTACATTCAAACATTAAATTTGAAATAAAAGGATTAAGTCAGCTATAGCCCTATTTATTCTGATTAGTTAAATCTCTAATTCCAGGTCTTACACATATAATATACATATCACTTTTTACACAAGTGCAATTATAGTTTCGGAGAAGGCAATGGCACCCCACTCCAGTACTCTTGCCTGGAAAATCCCATGGACGGAGGAGCCTGGTAGGCTGCAGTCCATGAGGTCGCTAAGAGTCAGACATGACTGAGCGACTTCACTTTCACTCTTCACTTTCATGCATTGGAGAAGGAAATGGCAACCCACTCCTGTATTCTTGCCTGGAGAATCCCAGGGACGGGGGAGCCTGATGGGCTGCCGTCTATGGGGTCGCACAGAGTCGGACACGACTGAAGCGACTTAGCAGCAGTAGCAATTATAGTTTATATAATTTGTATTCTGATTTTTTCCCTTAATATGTGTTGAACTTATATGTGCCTTTCTGTAATATTTATAAGATATTGAACTTGGCTGAAGGTAGGAAATAGATCATTTTTTTCTAGAACTCAAATTTTTTATGTCATGTATTTTAGCAATCATTCATCCATTCATTTAATAAATAAAACCACTCTATGTGAGGCTCCATTTTAAGCTCTTTCATACAAAATATGAATTCATTCATCACAAGCTTTTTCCTTAGAAGGCTTTCTACCTTTTTCCTTCTTCCTCCCTTGGAAGGCTATTCATATGTCTCTTTGGAGACTGGTGGGGAGAAATCTCCCTTGTGATTTTTTGGTTCAAATTAGATATTTTTCTGTCTCAAGAATTTCCTCGCTGGCCAAAATAGTATTGACAGTCCCCTACAGATATGCAACTCCCGGTAGGCCTGGTTCCTTCTCTGCAGAATTATGCTGTATGTCATCAGCACATGTAGGGTGGTTTGTGTTAAGAAAGGCTGTGAAAGCCGCCTGTTTCCAAATGAGCAGCTTCCAGATTGGTCCTCAGTGCTAAGAATGAAATTGGCACTAGGTTGGCAGCACAGCATCATAATTAAAATTCTTGGTCTTTGCAGTTTGATGACTTGATTGCAAATTCTTGCTGAGCAAATGAAAAATCTCAATCCCTTCGCTTTCATCCTTCCTTCTTTACAAGGCTGTTCACGGCATTAAGTGGAATGAGGTGAATTTAGCACCTAGCATAGTGTCTGCACAATAGAAGAACTCAGTTTACATTAGTGTCATTGCTGTTGATTGAAAGAGATCACGTGACACTAAAGATATTTCATACAAATGTCATTCACTACAGTGTAATAACTAGCAGAAAATGAAACCCCAAAACCCAAAGCACCCTATCAATGGGTATGCAATGATGGGCATCTAGGAATTTAAGTTGAAATAGTTGTAAGATTTGTTTTTATATCATGAAAGCTCTTGATAATGCCAATATTGAATAACGCACTTATTAGAGGCTTAGATTGTGATACATAGTCCCAAGGGAATACGTTCCAAGACCCCCAGTGGATGCCTCAAACCAAGGTTAGTACTGAATTCTATATATACTATGTTCTTTCCTATACATACATACCTATGATAAAGGTTAACTTATAAATTAGGTAAAATAAGGGATTAACAACAATATCTAACAATAAAGCAGAATAATTATAATAATATAGTGTAAAAACGTTATGTGGATGTGGTCTTTTCCTCCCTCTCTTTCAAAATATCTTGTAGTACTGTATTCAATTTTATAAGGGCAGGAGATGATAAAATGCCTATGATGTGATAAGATAAAGTGAGGTAAACGACATAGGCATTGTGATGCAGCATTAGGCTACTAATGACCTTCTGACAATATATCAGAAGGAGGATCATCTGAAGCAGATGATCCTGGACCATCAGGCTGTGATGAAGTTGATAGATATCTGTCAGAAGCAGACATTGTCAGTGGTTGGGGATATTGGCAGGGTGGAGTAGGATGGTGCAAGATTTCATCATGCTACTCAGAATGGCTTCCCTGGTGGCTCAGATGGTAAAGAATCTGCCTGAAATGCAGGAGATCCAGGTTCAATCACTGGGTCAGGAAGATCCCCTACAGAAGGGAACAGCAACCTACTCCAGTATTCTTGCCTGGAGAATCCCATGGACAGAGGACCCTGGTGGGCTACAGTCCATGGAATTGCAGAGTTGGACACTACTGAGCAACTAACACTTTCAACACACTTTCTAATTGCCACACAGGGACTTCCCTGGCAGTCCAGTGGTTAAGACTTCGCCTTCCAATGCAGGGGGTGTGGGTTTGATCCCTAGTCAAGTATCTAAGATCCCACATGCCTGCTGCAAAAAAGGAAAAAACAGAAAACAGAAATAATATTGTAACAAAGTCAATAAAGGCTTTAAAAGTGGTCCATATTAAAAAAAAAAGACTTAAAAAAAAAAGAACAGCACACAATTTAAAATGTGTGAATTATTTCTGGAATTTTCCATTTAATTTTTTCATCTCTCTCAGGATTTTATTTTAAAATAGGAATAAAATTATGAGTAAAAAATGTATGGTTATATGTTTCTTATAGTTTTTATGGTGCCTTACTAATCCCCAAGAGAGATGTATCAGATTTATTGGATCATGGCAGCTGTTTACCAAATTTTATCTAAAGGGCCGACTATTGATTAGAGCAACTTGTGAGAAACATTGTTCTAAATGGTCAGTTAGCAGCACTTTTACCCAAATCCTCAGTTGAGATATAAGCTAAATCACATGAAATTGCCAACATTGGACCATTTCTGACCAACTGAAAAGGAATGATTTCATATGGTTCAAATAAAAACAATTTAGAACAATTTTTCCCAAACAGGAGGGAATTTTGAAATCTTAAATTACAGTAAAGAATAGTATGATTATCTAATGAAAATATTTCAAATATTCTCAAACATTTTACCTAACTTACTCTAGAAACAATATAAAGCAGCTTAAAGGCATACCTAGTACTCAACAACCAAAACAAAGAAAGTAAAAATAAGAAAGCAAAATTTTAAACTCATGATCTTGGATTTTTTGTGCAAAGGAAGGCCACGTTCAAGAGACAGACCCTTGTTAGTTTGTCACATATGTCCTTAAAATTACAAAAATCTTTTTTTTTCTTCTAGACGTCAATTTTCACTCCAGCCTTTGGATCAGAAACTAAGGTCAGAGTAAACAGTAATATGAGAACTGAAGAAGTAATAAAGCAAATTCTCCAAAAATTTAAGGTAATCTTTATCAGTGAATTGAACTATAAATATCTTGTGTATAATTTAATTGTAAACACATAAATGGATTTTTCTGAAAAAGATATAAAAGCATGTATATCTAAATTAAATATTCAGTTCCAAAAAATTCTTTCCTATGTATAGTTGACTCTTGAAAAACACCTGTTTGAACGCCATGGGTCTATTTAAATATGGATTTTTTGTTAACTTTTTATTTTGTATTGGGATATAGCCAATTAACAATGTTGTGATAGTTTCAGGTAAACAGCAAAGGGACTCAGCCTTATATATTCATATACATGGATTTTTTTCTTCAATGCATATATTACTGTTTACAATACATGGTTGGTTGAGTCCATGAATGCAGTCCCGGGAGTACAAAAGGCCAACTCAGGGACTAGAGTATATGTGGATTTTGGTATCCACAGCAGATACCAAAAGACAACTATATAACATCTTTTAGTAACTGCACTGAGAAATTACCTTATCCCCAGGGAACAGAGAAGATTTTTATATAGGAAAGTGAAAAATTAAAGTGAAGAAACAGATACGTAATCTGGATCTGGTTGGCTTAGAAAACACTAACAAAGAATTCATGTCTGTTCTTTTTTTTCCATTGACAGATTGAAAACAGTGCCCAGGATTTTGCACTGTACATTATTTTTGCAACAGGAGGTAAGAAAACTTGGTTATTCTTATGTGACTGCATGTGTTGTCATTTCCTGCCCATTAATAAGGCAGAAAAGCAGTTTACCTCTTTCTGTGGAAGAAAAGGAGGGAGGGAAGAAAGAAAGAAGAGAGGTGGAGTGTTGTACATTATTCATCCTTCACAGTTTCAAAGGAAGACAACCTAAGAATAAGGGATCCTAGAAGAGCTTAACACAAAAGACTTTGCTTGTTGGCCAGGCAGTAAACTATCTGAATGGTGATCAAAGAGCCCTGGAGAATAGGTGGAAGATTCCCAGGAACTGCAGACATTTCAGTTGTTGATCTTTGCACTCCTTTCTTTTCACTTCCCCTTATCATTCCAGCTTTTACTAGAATCATCATTACACACCATTACTCCCTGATCTCACTGTTACCTCTTTCTTAACATTACCTCTTTCTGACACACTGTAGGAGTGTTCCCTCTTCCTCAGTAGAGAAAAATGTGCAGAACTATGTGGTGGGTAAGTTAGCATCAGGACCTTGGGAAGAGACTGTGTGTGGGGTGCTAGGAGCAAAGAGTAAAAGATGGATTAGAGAAACCCTAAGGCAATATTGAAATGAAATTTTTGAAAGCCTTAAAATAGAAACCCCAGAAATAAACCCTTGCATCTATTGTCAATTAATCTATGACAAAGGAGGCAAGACTACACAATGTTGGAGACAGTCTCTTCAACAAATGGTGCTGGGGAAAAGGGACAGTTAAATGTAAAAAAAAAAAAAAAGAAAAAAGAAGAAAGTTAGATCATTCTTTAACTCCATATACAAAAGTAAGCTCAAAATGGATTTAAGACCTAAATGTGAGATTGCATACTATAAAACTCCTAGAGGAAAACATAGGCAGAGCACTCTCTGACATAAATCACAGCAATATCTTTTTCAATCTATCTCCCAGAATATTGGAAATAAAAACAAAAATAAACAATGGGACGTACTTAAACTCAAAAGTTTTTTCACAGCAAAGGAAACAATAAACAAAACAAAACTATAGCCCACTGATTGGGAGAAAATGTTTGCAAATGATGTGAATGATACAAGATTAGCCTCCCAAAATTGCACACAGCTCATGCAGCAGCATGATACTTAACATCAGCAAAACAAACAGCCCACTCAAAAAATGGGAAGAGGACCTAAACAGACATTCCTCCAAAGAAGACATACAGACAACCAATAGGCACATGAAAAGATGTTCAACATCGTTAATTATTAAACAAATGCAAATCAAAACTACAATAAGATATCACCTCACACCAGCCAGAATGGCCATCATTAAAACCGAAAAAGTTTGAAGTTAAATTATAGAAATGGCTCAGGTTGTAATTTAAGTGTCTGATCGCTTGAGCCAGAAGTTGAATAAATAAAATAATACATTTTGATCCAGAACAACTATAAGAAAATGGAAATTGTATATCCAAACATATATAAAATTGAGGTCCTTATAAACTGAAAGCTTAAATATAAGAAATATATATATATATATTATATATATATAAATTTTTGAAAGTTCTGAGTGTATGTGTGTATTCATTCTGGTTATTTAGGAGAAAACTACAAGATAAAAATGCTGGACTGTATAAAATGCAAAAGATACAAACAAAAGATTATGAAGACTATCAGATGAAAGATTAATACCTACAGTATCAAAAAGTTCTTGCAAAGTGATAATGAAAAGGCAACCAGTCCAATAAAAATACAAAGAAGTATGATAAAGCAGTTCAGAGAATAACAACCTGTAAATATTTTTAGGAAAGTCTAAAACTTAAGGGAATGCAAGTATTAAAGGAAATGCAAAGGTCAAGGACATGTATATTCAACCCACAATGCCGTGTTATCTTTTATCTGATTCCACCTACTGGCTGGCACGGATAAGAGTAAAAGAGTATGTTCATGCAATTCTGGTGAAGATCTGACTCCTACTCTCTTGGAACTCGTTTTAGCAATATTTATTAAAAATCTACAGTATACACATTCCTTAGCCCAGCAAATCCACTGGTGAGAATCTGTTTCACAAAAATCAAAGCACTATTATCTACAGATTTATATGCAAGGTTATTTATAATGATAGAAAGCTAAAGGCAAAGTTACCCATCATAGAAGAATGATTTAATACATGATTAATATGCAGCTATAATGAAATGAGTTAGATCTGTACCAGTTGAATGAGAGAACTTTACAATACATATTTATTAAAAATGCAACATGCCTATAAATGTATAGAGTATGACTTCATTTTTTTAAAAGAATTATAAATCCCTATTTAAATATGTGGTTTATATGAGTATATGATTAGGGAGAAAGGTATGGAAAGATAAATACCAAGCCATTAACATTGATTGCTTGGTTAGGGCACTGGGGAGATACAGAAAAGACAATGGGAAGAAGAAAAAGCATAAAAGAAAAAAAGCAAAAAATAAACTTTAATATTTTAAAATGTGTACAATAAAAATAGCAAGTGTGATATGACCACTTTTATGTATTGTCTGTGTGTGTACCTAAAGAGACATATGGAGGGGTGTCCTTTCAAATGCTGCTTATCTCAGAGTTCTGGGATTCCCGGGAATTTTTACTTTCTGCCTTGTGCTTTTCCTCATAATTACAACAGTGTATAAGGGTTTTTAACTTTACTGATGAATAATTAGGATAATTGACAAATATAATTGAATATATTTAAAGTGTACAACATGATTTAATATACATTACACTGTGGACTGATTGCCTTGATCAAGATAATCAACACATCTATGAGCTCACGTAGTTAACTTTTTTCCCCTTGGGCTAAGAATGCTTAAAGAATAGGGAAAAGAATGGAGCATAGAGCACCTGTTTGGGTAGTAATATGGAAAATAGATTAGTGTACTTTTAAAACCTTTTATCTGCTAAGCCCATGATCTGTAACAGTGTTTCTCAAATTGAGGCACACTTCAGAAAGACCTGAAGAGTTCATTTAAAATACAAATTCTCAAGCCCCTCCAGATCTGAGGACAGTCTGGGAATACATATTTCTAATAGTTATCCCAGGTGACCATGAAATAAGAAACATTGTTTTATCTTATCAAGCAGAAAACAAATTGAGGATGCAAACCCAAGTTAACATAAGATGTAAAGTTCAAAAGAGGGTTCTGCCATACGACCCAGCAATCCCACTGCTGGGCATCCACACTGAGGAAACCAGACTTGAAAGAGACTCTTGTACCCTAGTATTCATCACAGCACTATTTACAGTAGCTAGAACATGGAAGCAACCTAGATGTTCATCAGCAGATGAATGGATAAGAAAGCTGTGGTACATATACATGATGGAATATTACTCAGCTATTAAAAAGAATGCATTTGAATCAGTTCTAATGAGGTGGATGAAACTGGAGCCTATTATACAGAGTGAAGTAAGCCAGAAAGAAAAACACCAATACAGTATGTTAGCACATATATATGGAATTTTAAAAGATGGTAATGATGACTCTATATGCAAGACAGCAAAAGAGACAAAGATATAAAGAACAGACTTTTGGACTCTGTAAGAGAAGGAGAGGGTGGGATGATTTGAGAGAATAGCCTTGAAACATGTATATTGCCATATGTGAAATAGATAACCAGTCCAAGTTTGATGCATGAAATAGGGCACTCAAAGCTGGTGCACTGGGACAGCCCAGAGGGATGGGATGGGGTGGGATGTGATGTGGGAAGGGGCTTCAGGATGGGGGAACATGTACACCCATGGCTGATTCATGTCTATGCATGGCAAAAACCACCACAATATTGCCTTCAATTAAAATAAAGTAATTAATTTTTTAAAAAGAGGATTCTGGTGGGTTAATGAGAGGAGCTGAATTATCAAACTTCCCCATTGCTTCAGAAATCATAGAGGAATTGAAGCAGCAAACACTGACTCTGTGGACATGGTAATGAATCATATCATTAGTTGTGGGGAAGCTGGGCTTCTAAGTTCTGGACCCTGTCTTGCATTTTTTTCCTGGAGAAGTCCAGTCCAGGGGACAAGAACAGTTTTGACCCTTGGGGCTTGTAAAAGCCCAAAAAAACACATGATTAACAGAGAGGGGACTAACTGGTCTACCTTTTTCCCATCAGTCTACTTCAACAAAGCAGGCAGTTCTTTAACCATGTAAGTCAGACTGTGTCGCACCTCTTCTCAGATCCTCCAATGGTTTCCCTTCTCACAGCAAAGTCAAAATCTTTGTGCTGGTCCCATCACCTCTTCTCTTCATCATTTAATAGCCCTCTCCTCATCTGCATACCAGCCACCTTGTTCCCTAGGCGCTCTTCGACATCTTTAGGCATGCACTGACTTCATGGGTACTCAATTTACTTACTTATTCTTTTGACACACACTTCCCCTAAATAGCTTCACGATTCCTCTCTCATCTCCTTCAGGTCTTTGCTCAAATATTACATCTTCGGTGCGGCCTCCCTCAGCCATTCTATCAATAATTTAAAACCTTTCACTTGCATACACATATGTACACACATGCACACTTTCTACCCCCTTCCTTGAGTAATTTTCCCCCTGAATACTTATCACTATATATGATAAGTTTTATTGCTGTATCTTCCTTATCACCATCCTCTCCATGAGTGTAAGGTCCCTGAGAGAAGTGATTTTACTCTGCTTTCTTCTATAGTGTGCCCAGCACACAGAACAAGGCCTGGTACGTAGTAAGAACTCAAAAATTGTTTGAGGAAGGAAGGAGGAAAGAAAATGATTGTAAGGGCACTGTGTCCTGTTCATGCTTCATTCTGATAAAGATGAAATCACAGATGTGAAACTACTTAGGCAAAAAATATTTTGTGGAAGAAGTGTTTATAACTTTTGGAAATTTGAAGTTCTTGGAATATACCAAATTGAAAGTTATTTTCTTTCTCATGTCATTATTATGGCTGAATGGATGAAGCCAATAGATGAATGAAATAATAAAAAATACTCCTAATGTAAATAACAATTCAGAATATATTTTTAAAGAAAATCCAAAGATTGGATGTGGGGTGAGAGGGAAATGAAGAATTGAAGATAATTACAAAGTTTTGGATCTGAGCTACTAGAAGGATAGAATTACATTAATGGAACTAGGAAAGATCAATAAATATTTATTGAATGAATGTTTTTAGGTTTTGCAAAGGCATAAATGGGATGGCAGATTTGTCTGAATATCGAAACCAAAGGCAAGTCAAATCCCAAAGGATAGCAAGAGAAAGTCTATTTTTAGTTCACTTAAAGGTTTTAATTTCAACTTGCTTTTTCGAGTGAGTAAAACAACTCCTCTTCTTTATAGGTTTTACAAAGTAAGTAGAAGAAGCAAAATGAATGGACAAATTATGTTCCTTTTTTTCTCTAGGATGGCCTCCTGACTGTAGCTGATTCTTATTTTCATTTGCAGAGCAGAAACGGCTAAAGAAGACAGACATTCCGCTGCTGCATAGACTCCTACAGGGACCGTCCAAAACAAATGCTCGCATTTTCCTCATGGATAAAGATGCAGAAGAAATTAGCAGTGATGTATGGATGCCATTGCCCTGAATCTGTCTTTGAGCTCTCCTGTCCCAGTACCTCTCGCACAAATGCTCTACCTTTTTGTTTTTTCTTTCAGGTGGCTCAGTATATTAACTTTCATTTTTCTCTCCTGGAATCCATCCTTCAAAGATTAAATGAAGAAGAAAAAAGAGAGATCCAAAGGACAGTAGCAAAGTAAGTCAAGAGCTTGCACATTGGGTGCTTGGTTCCTTAGTAGGTTCAATGCACAAAATGTGTCCAATGGTTAATACTCTTTCTCTTTATTTTCAGATTCAGTACAGAAAAGGCAATCATACTGAAATATCTTCAAAGTAAACGGGTAATAAAAACAGAGACAACAGTTTAGCATTACAAGTCCTATTGCTAAGACACTTCAACAAAATTAGAAGGTTTTAGTACTATTTCAGTGCATAAATTCTATACTTGCATTAAAAAAAAATATGTGAACGTGAATCTATAGGAAATTGAATGTACGGCTTGTCTCTCTCTGAAGTGAAGAGGTTAGGTCGGATTCACAGTTGGACTGAAAGAAACTTGAATTTAGTTTCAGTAACTAAAATAAGCTCGGATACTATGTATTCCAAATAGTTTTTAGAGTAAAACACTCAGTGAACTTGAATTTAAATGGTATCTTAAGATACCATGTAGCTTAAGCTTATTTAACTTCAACTGTCAAGAGAACTATCATCAACTAGCTCTCAGAAATGATTCAGAAGTAATAGCTTCCAGCTCTTGAAATATAATATCAGCCCATTATTATCCCACCAAGAAATCTGATGGTGATGGTATCTCACATTTTCTTAAACTCTAGCCTTTTCATAAAACCTAGGAGTGTCTTTCCATCCTTCGAGCTATCTATAACATCAGAGCTACCTGTCCTTTGGGACAGAAAACGTTATGGACTCTGTTAAGAAATCCAAATCATAATTCTCTCAACCCGAGCCCTTATTTTCTTCCTCCCTCTGTTCTACTGATGAATTTCAAGTGTTCTTAAGATTTTTCTTAAGTCAATTGAACTAGTTTTCTTTATTTTTCCAAACAAACATATCACAGAGATTTAATGTATTTCATCAGCTAGGCTAAGACTTGATCCATGATAACCGTTTGTTGCTGAATGAATACAGAAGATAAGGCGAAGCTGTGGGATCTGAAGTTGGGCAGGAAATCTCGAGCTCTGTTCTTTTTCTTCAAAATAACTCATTCTACAAGACAGGGCTCAGGGTCCTTCAAGTCCACTTCACCAGTCTCAAAAAGCACTGCGAATGCCACAAGTATCACCTGCGATTTTACTTATGAACTCTGTATTAAAATGGAGACTTATGCAGCTTTTTTCCATTCTACTACTAGTTCTATTTGCATTCCTCATAAGCATGGGACTCAATGGACTCACCAACTCAATGGACATGAGTTTGAGTAAACTCCAGAAGTTGGTGATGGACAGGGAGGCCTGGCGTGCTGCAGTCCATGGGGTGGCAAGAAGTCAGACACAACTGAGTGACTGAACTGAACTGAATAAGCACTGGATTAAATTGATTGTATTACACATACTATAGGATAAGGTTGAGTGTAGTAAACCCAGTTGGAAGATCAGTTATCAAAATATGAAACATGTTTAAAACAAAGTATTACTTTGTTTTAATGTCACCAAATCCCAAACTGGATGAAAGTAAAAGTGTGCTATGAACTTTCCAGTCCTAGGAAATCTCCTTTATTGAATAAGACAGTGGCTTGCATCTTTATCCTTTTATCTATGAGTTAATAAGAAAGTCTCAACTTACTAAAATAAAGCAAATGTAGTGGTTAAAACTCAGTATACTTATTTAAAGTAGTCTCAAGTATCTGCCATAAACATGACAAAAGATTTATCTTTAATATCTTGAAAGTCTACAAAATGGAAAAAAAAATAATAATAATAAGTAAGACACATGGTCTGAAAAGTAAAATTGCAGAAGAGAAAATGCAAATAGCTACTAAGTGTGTGGGAAAAGTTGTATCTTAATAGTGATTGGTGGTATTAGTCTGGGTCTAATGAGGAGACAGAAATCACACAGTCATTTAAATGGGGGTTATAATTTAATATAAAGAACTATTTAGCTGTGAAAATAGGAGAGTAACTATAAAAATGGAAAGGGAACTCTAAAGGGTACCCTAGTCTGAGGAAGAATACCCAACTACGGAAAAGCTTGGAGTAAGGAGTTGAAATGCACTGAAGAAGGTGTGGCTGCAGCCCATTGCATAAAGGAAACGTCCTCTGCTCCCAGGACACAGCAGGGCCATAGGCATAGGATAAGCAAGAACAACCCTCTGGAGTATGGATCCAGTGGGCAAGCGAGCACAGGGGCTTCTCTGCGGGCGCAAGTGTCCGTGTCTGGAGGGCTGCAGGAAAAAAAGTCTGGAGAACAGGTATGCTGAGGCTGAGGGGTAGGCACCCGGAAGAAGCCAGGGACGCTGCTGCCAGTGCTGCTGGGACTGTGAGCTGCGGGAACCATCTCTGCAGGAACCTAGTACAACTCTATGTATGCCGTGGGCTGTGGCATCTTTAAGGCTGCATGGGACAGAGATGGGGCAAGTGGCTTACTAGATGCTCAGCCCCACAGAGCACTCTCTGGGAGCGAGCACCAAGGTGAGGTATGGAGAGTAATGATCTGAGTTAGAGCACAGGACTGTAAGGGGCTCCAGGCTGTGCCACCACAAACCAAATCAAGAGCTACAAAAGGGGTTGCGGGAGCAAATGCTAAAGAAAGCTGCACCCCACAGGCAACTAGCGCTGAAGAAACCATTCTGGGAGGAGCCCTGGAGGAAGAAAGTCAGCTTCCCGGGAACCTGGCATGCCAGCCCCTACGAATCAGGAAAGACCTGCTTTCTCCTGCAGTGCTTCTCCAGCGCCCTCTACTGGCGAAGCATGATATCACGTAGGCTGCAAAGGAAGCGTAAAATGCTCTCTCCTGCTGCAGCTGGGGCCCCAGTAAAGCCCAGCCTGAAAATAAATTAAATAATGGTTTCCACGTCCAGTTTCACAGAGCCAACAACAAAAAATGAATTTATAACAGAGAGGCAATAAAATAACTGGTATGTCAACAAAATGCAAAGTAAGAAAGTGAAATTGGTCTACTAAAAAGATGAAAAAATGATAATATTAAATACTCAACAAATTACAGTGAGATGTACTGTGCTCAGACTACTGGCCTTCCCTCATGGCTCAGTGGCAAAAAATCTGCCTGCTAATGCAGGAGACCTGGGTTTGATCTTTGGGTTGGGAAGATCCCCTGGAGACGGAAATGGCAACCCACTCCAGTATTCTTGCCTGGAAAATTCCATGGACAGATCTGGTGGGCTACAGTCTGTGGGGTCATAAAAAGAGTCGGACATGACTTAGCGACTAAACAACAAAAGAGATACAAATGAATATAACTTTCCTTGAGAGCAAATTTAGTAGTAAGTTCACCCTATAATTTTACTTGTCGGATCTTATACGAAAATAATCAGATGTACATAGACACTATGTAAAGATGACTATTATTTATTGTGATAAAAGGAAGTAAATAGCCTAATGTTCAAAAATAAGAAAAAAAATTAAAGAAGGAAAAACAGAATGTAATGCAGCTCTTCTGAGCGACTTCACTTTGACTTTTCACTTTAATGCATTGGAGAAGGAAATGTCAACCCACTCCAGTGTTCTTGCCTGGAGAATCCCAGGGACGGGGGAGCCTGGTGGGCTGCTGTCTATGGGGTCGCACAGAGTTGGACACGACTGAAGTGACTTAGCAGCAATGCAGCTCTTAGAATTGTTTTCTAATAAATTTTAATTATAAGAGTAAATTCTCCTTATATTAAGATAAGAATATAGATACAAATATCCAAAAGTGTACTATCTATAAGATAATATAGATGTTTTTATATGAATATATACTATTACTGTATATATACATGTATGTATGTAGTAATATATACTACAAACCAAAAGCATGTTAAATGTGGTTATATCTGGTTTGTAGCATAAGGTATGGGTGATTCATATTTTTCATATTTGTTTATCTTATTAAATAATCTATAATGAACATGTATTACTTTTTAAACCAGGAAATAGAAAATGTATGATTAAAAAGTTACCAACAAAAAAGTAGCAAGTACATGCAATCACAGAGTTCTACTAGATGCAAAAAAAGCCAAATAAACTATCAAGTGAGACATTAACATCACTGCAGTGGTAGTTTTGAATATGTCTGTGAAGGCTTTGATACTCCACCTTTCAAGAGACAGTCTAATCCTCCTCACCTTGCCAATGAGCTGGACTTAGTGACTCACTTTTAAGGAACAGAGGAGAGCAGAAGTGCCAGGCTGTCGCTTGGGGAGACTGGGTCGTAAAAGTCACTGCGGTGTCCTCCTTGCTTCTTCTCTTGGATTTCTTGCTTTGGGGATGCCAACTGCCACAACCAGAGTAGCCCTGGGGAAAGGCCTATATGACAGGAACCAAGTCCTTCTGCCAAAAGCCAGCAAGGAATTGAGGTGCCCCCTCCACAGTCCACAGCCATGTGAGTGGGCCATCAACTCACCCTAGTCAAGCTTTCAGATGACTGCAGCCCTGTCTAAGAGCTTGCCTACAACCTCGTGAGAGACCTGAGCCAAAACAAAAAGAAAAAACCAGCTAAACCACTCCTGGATTCCTGATCCTCAGAAAATGTGTGAGATACAAAATGTTTGTTGTAATATCCTGCTACATTTTAGGATAAGTTGTTACATAACAATAGATAACTGATATAATTTCAGAGACAAAAATCTGTTCATTTCAGAGACATCTTTCTGTCATACAAGAATATAAGCTTTTGTAACAGAACTATTTATCTGTTTTAAATGGTCCAAATATTTCACTACCAGTTACATATTAGTTCAAATTCAGTTCTAGATAATGTTAAACTTCTTAATGGTAGAGGTCCTGTCACATTCATCTCTGTAGTTTGCTGTGTTTAATATTGTGTCCTTTGTATAGGATATGCTCAATCAATCAAAGAACTGAATAAATTAATGAATGAATAAAAGAATGAGTGAATAAACTGTCTAAAATATTTTTATAAAATCCCCTGTAAGTATGCTTCCTTTTTCACAAATCTGATCTAGTAGCTAAAAATATATAGAAACTTTTCAAATGGTTATTCTCCAATATGGTGGTGTATTTTTTTATCTCTTGGCAGTATGAAATATACAGTTAGGCAGTGTTACTATGGAACTTTGTTTAGGGTTGTTCCACATGGCTTCAAGCACTGAAGGAGAAAGAACTACATTGGTAAGGCAGTTGATGAGGTGGAAAAGACAGCAGATGTATCTATTATACTGAGATATCTACATGTGAAAGGAAAGAAAGGAATAGGATGCAATTCAAGAGGGCAAAACCCTTCAATGGCATCCATTTGTCTTCTAAATAACAGCTAATCTATTAGACCGAGACATTTGAAACTGTCCATATTTGGCCCACAAAGGCAACAATTTCATATTGTTCAAACTAACCTCACTTAGCATCTGTCACCACTATTTTAAGTGCCTTCCATAGTTCAACTCATTTAACGTTCATTACACTTCCAGGAGGAAATTAACCTTTAAATCCAACTGTAAAGATGAGGAAAGTAAGTCGTGGAGAGGCTAGGAGGTTTGCTAAACTCTTTAGTAGAAGACCAAGGCTCTAGAATCCTTGGGTCTACGGCTCCAGAATCCGCACTATTAACCACAAGAGTATATCAGTTCAGTTCAGTCGCTCAGTAGTGTCCGACTCTTTGTGACCCCATGAACCACAGCATGCCAGGCCTCCCTGTCCATCACCAACTCCCGGAGTCCACGAAAAACCCACGTCCATTGAGTCGGTGATGCCATCCAACCATCTCATCCTCTGTCGTCCCCTTCTCCTCCTGCCTCAATCTTTCCCAGCATCAGGGTCTTTTCAAATGAGTCAGCTCTTTGCATCAGGTGGCCAAAGCACTGGAGTTTCAGCTTCAGCATCAGTCCTTCCAATGAACACTCAGGACTGATTTCCTTTAGGATGGACTGGTAGGATCTCCTTGCAGTCCAAGGGACTCTCAAGAATCTTCTCCAACATCACAATTCAAAATCATCAATTCTTCAGCACTCAGCTTTCTTTATAGTCCAACTCTCACATCCATACATGACCACTGGAAAAACCATAGCCATGACAGACGGAACTTTGTTGGCAAAGTAATGTCTCTTCTTTTTAATATGCTGTCTAGGTTGGTCATAACTTTCCTTCCAAAGGGGTAGTTCAGTTCAATTCAGTCGCTCAGCCGTGTCCGACTCTTTGCAACCCCATGAATCCCAGCACGCCAGGCCTCCCTGTCCATCACCAACTCCTGGAGTTCACTCAGACTCATGTCCATTGAGTAAGTGATGCCATCCAGCCATCTCATCCTCTGGCGTCCCCTTCTCCTCCTGCCCCCAATCCCTCTCAGCATCAGAGTCTTTTCCAATGAGTCAACTCCTCGTATGAGGTGGCCAAAGTACTGGAGTTTCAGCTTCAGCATCATTCCTTCCAAAGAAATCCCAGGGCTGATCTCCTTCAGAATGGGCTGGTTGGATCTCCTTGCAGTCCAAGGGACTCTCAAGAGTCTTCTCCAACACCTCAGTTCAAAAGCATCAATTCTTCGGCGCTCAGCCTACTTCACAGTCCAACTCTCACATCCATACATGACCACAGGAAAAACCATAGCCTTGACTAGACAGACCTTTGTTGGCAAAGTAATGTCTCTGCTTTTGAATATGCTATCTAGGTTGGTCATAACTTTCCTTCCAAGGAGTAAGCGTCTTTTAATTTCATGGCTGCAGTCACCATCTGAAGTGATTTTGGAGCCCAGAAAAATAAAGTCTGACACTGTTTCCACTGTTTCCCCATCTATTTCCCATGAAGTGATGGGACTTGATTCCATGATCTTCGTTTTCTGAATGTTGAGCTTTAAGCCAACTTTTTCACTCTCCTCTTTCACCTTCATCAAGAGGCTTTTGAGTTCCTCTTCACTTTCTGCCATAAGGGTGGTGTCATCTGCTTATCTGAGGTTATTAATATTTCTCTCGGAAATCTTGATTCCAGCTTGTGTTTCTTCCAGCCCAGCGTTTCTCATGATGTACTCTGCATATAAGTTAAATAAGCAGGGTGATAATATACAGCCTTAACGTACTCCTTTTCCTATTTGGAACCAGTCTGTTGTTCCATGTCCAGTTCTAACTGTTGCTTCCTGACCTGCATACAGATTTCTCAAGAGACAGGTCAGGTGGTCTGATATTCCCATCTCTTTCAGAATTTTCCACAGTTTATTGTGATCCACACAGTCAAAGGCTTTGGCATAGTCAATAAAGCAGAAATAGATGTTTTTCTGCAACTCTCTTGCTTTTTCCATAATCCAGCAGATGTTGGCAATTTGATCTCTGGTTTCTCTGCCTTTTCTAGAACCAGCTTGAACATCAGGAGGTTCATGGTTTACGTATTGCTGAAGCCTGGCTTGGAGAATTTTGAGCATTACTTTACTAGCATGTGAGATGAGTGCAATTGTGCGGTAGTTTGAGCATTCTTTGGCATTGCCTTTCTTTGGGATTGGAATGAAAACTGACCTTTTCCAGTCCTGTGGCCACTGCTGAGTTTTCCAAATTTGCTGGCATATTGAGTGCAGCACCTTCACAGCATCCTCTTTCAGGATTTGAAATAGCTCAACTGGAATTCCATCACCTCCACTAGCTTTGTTCATAGTGATGCTTTCTAAGGCCCACTTGACTTCACATTCCAGGATGTCTGGCTCTAGCTCAGTGATCACACCATCGTGATTATCTGGGTCGTGAAGATCTTTTTTGTACAGTTCTTCTGTGTATTCTTGCCACCTCTTCTTAATATCTTCCGCTTCTGTTAGGTCCATACGATTTCTGTCCTTTATCGAGCCCATCTTTGCATGAAATGTTCCCTTGGTATCTCTAATTTTCTTGAAGAGATCTCTAGTCTTTCCCATTCTGTTGTTTTCCTCTATTTCTTTGCATTGTTCGCTAAGGAAGGCTTTCTTATCTCTTCTTGCTATTCTTTGGAACTCTGCATTCAGATACTTATATCTTTCCTTTTCTCCTTTGCTTTTCACTTCTCTTCTTTTCACAGCTATTTGTAAGGCCTCCCCAGACAGCCATTTTGCTTTTTTGCATTTCTTTTCTATGGGGATGGTCTTGATCCCTGTCTCCTGTACAATGTCACGAACCTCATTCCATAGTTCATCAGGCACTCTATCTATCAGATCTAGGCCCTTAAATCTAGTTCTCACTTCCACTGTATAATCATAAGGGATTTGATTTAGGTCATACCTGAATGGTCTAGTGGTTTTCCCTACTTTCTTCAATTTCAGTCTGAATTTGGTAATAAGGAGTTCATGATCTGAGCCACAATCAGCTCCTGGTCTTGTTTTTGTTGACTGTATAGAGCTTCTCCATCTTTGGCTGCAAAGAATATAATCAATCTGATTTCGGTACTGACCATCTGGTGATGTCCATGTATAGAGTCTTCTCTTGTGTTGTTGGAAGAGGGTGTTTGCTATGACCAGTGCATTTTCTTGGCAAAACTCTTATTAGTCTTTGCCCTGCTTCATTCCGTAGTCCAAGGCCAAAGTTGCCTGTTACTCCAGGTGTTTCTTGACTTCCTACATTTGCCTTCCAGTCCCCTATAAGGAAAAGGACATCTTTTTTGGGTATTAGTTCTAAAAGTCTTGTAGGCCTTCATAGAACCGTTCAACTTCAGCTTCTTCAGTGTTACTGGTTGGGGCATAGACTTGGAGTACTGTGATATTGAATGGTTTGCCTTGGAAACGAACAGAGATCATTCTGTTGTTTTTGAGACTGCATCCAAGTACTGCATTTCAGACTCTTTTGTTGACCATGATGGCTACTCCATTTCTTCTGAGGGATTCCTGCCCGCAGTAGTAGATATAATGGTCATCTGAGTTAAATTCACCCATTCCAGTCCATTTTAGTTTGCTGATTCCTAGAATGTCGACATTTACTCTTGCCATCCAAGGCATAAGCATCTTTTAATTTCATGGCTGCAATCACTATCTGCAGTGATTTGGGAATCCCAAAAAATAAAGTCAGCCACTATTTCCACTGGTTCCCCATGCATTTGCCATGAAGTGATGGGACCAGATGCCATGATCTTCGTTTTCTGAATGTTGAGCTTTAAGCCAACTTTTTTCACTCTCCTCTTTCACTTTAGTCAAGAGGCTCTTTAGTTCTTCTTCACTTTCTGCCATAAGGGTGGTGTCATCTGCACATCTGAGGTTATTGATATTTCTCCTGGAAGTCTTGATGATAGCTTCTGCTTCTTCCAGCCCAGTGTTTCTTATGATGTACTCTGCATATAAGATAAATAAGCTGGGTGACAACATACAGCCTTGATGTACTCCTTTTCCTATTTGGAACCAGTCTGTTTTTCCATGTCCAGTTCTAACTGTTGCTTCCTGACCTGCATGTAGGTTTCTCAAGAGGCAGGTCAGGTGGTCTGGTATTCCCATCTCTTTCAGAATTTTCCACAGTTTATTGTGATCCACACAGTCAAAGGTTTTGGCATAGTCAATAAATCAGAAATAGATGTTTTTCTGGAATTCTCTTGCTTTTTCAATGATCCAGGAGATGTTGGCAATTTCAGGAGATGTTGGCAATTTGATCTCTTGTTCCTCTTCCTTTTTTTTAAACCAGCTTGAACATCTGGAAGTTCACGGTTCACGTATTGCTGAAGCCTGGGGCTTCATCTTAAACTACACACCTTCAGATGGCAGTCTGTCTGTCTTCATTTGTAGTAAAGAAATAATAGTACCTACTTCATTATACAGTTGTAGAAGTTACAGGAATAATACATTTAAAGGCTGACACTTTGCATGTAAGAAGTGTATGATAAATACTAGCTATTGTTATAACTAGGCTTCCCTGGTGCCTCAGACAGTAAAGAATGTACCTGCAATGTGGGAGACCCGGATTCAATCCCTGGGTCAGGAAGAACCCCTGGAGAAAGGAATGGGTACCCCAGTATTCTGCCTGGAGAATTCCATAGATGGAGGAGCCTGGTAGGCTACAGTCCATGGAGTCACAAAGAGGTAGACATGACTGCTCTACTAATACTTTTATTGTTGTAACTAAGCTACAATGTGTTCCCACGCAGCATTGTAACCTAGGCTTTCACTGAGTCTTACTACTTTACTCTTGTCTTAAAACCCACCATGTACATTTTCTAGTCATTGGCCAGGGTCACTTCTCCCATGAACTTTCCTGGTCTCTGGGGTAATGTGTGATCTCAAACTCCTGGGTTCTACCTTATCAGTTAGTTCTGCTCTGTGGCACTGGAAATGTGTAATCTGCCCATTATTATAATTCCTCATGTGATTATATCTTGTTTAAATTCATTAGTGATCTGGTCATATCATATTCATATCATTCCCTATAATACCTAGTACAGTTTATTGAACCTAATAGATACTTCAATGTTTTTTGGATTTAATTTGCTAATATATATATAAACACATTGAAATTACTGGAGTGAGGAAAAACTGAAATCAAGTATAAAGCACTGAAAAGAGCATTAAATATTTTCTATAATCAAAATCGTTCATTTAGTAAGCACTAAAATATCACTGCTTTTTTTCTTTTTACTTCATTACACACACAAAAAATCTGGGAAACAGTTCAAAGAATAAGTTCTTTATGTCTTTCTCCCAGGAGTTCTGGGGGAAAAAAATTGCTGATACACATCATCATTGAAAGTTCAAGTTAATACGAATATATTGGGATTCCTTGGTGACAATGTCAGCATCACATATCTAGGGTAAAGATGAACAAGAATACTGTTAAGAAAGTAACTTTCTTACAAAACCATTTCATTCAGCTCATCAGTGATTATTTTCAGTAGTGGTATGGATAGAAACCCTAAGTGGCACTTTGGATCTTTTTCATTCCAGAAACCCAGCAGCCAGGTCCCAGCTTGATGTGGCATGTGGCAGCCCATTATATCCACCTGAGACCTTTGAAAGCCACACACCTTCCACCCCGCCCTTGAGTTCATATTCCACTGCTGCTTCTGAAAAGTAGAAAGTTTATGAGGAGAAAGGAGGTTGCAGAAGAGTTGCAATAAATAGATTCCTCTGCTGAGTAAGAAACTAGAGAGTTAGTCTAGATTGGTTAGTGTTCTTGAGTAGCATTGTTAGTAGATGAAAGCTGACACTATTGATTTTTATTCTGAGTATTAAACATGCATTTCATTATTCATGAAAAACAAAATGCAGTTCTCAACAAAGATCCTACGATGACATTTTCTGGAATCATTTAGCCTCCAAAAAGAAGCTGGCACTTTTCAATCAGTTTGGACCCCTAAAAAAAATAAATAAATAAAGCAAATAAGCACATCTGTGAGAAAGAGAACACAGCTAAACAGCTCTGATCCCCAAATAGAAAAATCTTTAAGACTTCCCTGTTGCATGCCTGAGATATGTCCTAATATGCCCACCACTCAAGGTCTTAGAATAGAATTGCTCATAGGCCTAGTCCCTTAGTTTAAGGACTTAATTCACTGCGATGACACCTACGTTCAAGACCCCAGATTTGGCATAAATAAAAATTTGCTTCCTTCTCACTAAAGTATGGCACTCTTTTGCTGCAAAGTAAAAATGAACAATCAACATCAGCTTCACATTGCATTTTAAAACAGTTCTAGGGTAATCCCATATTTACATATGTACTCAGTCATTGAGTTGTGTCCAACTCTTGGAAACCCCATAGACTGCACCCAGGCTCCTCTGTCCATGGAATTCTCTAGGCAAGAATACTGGAGTGGGTTGCCATTTTCTTCTGCAGGGGATCTTCCCTACCCAGGGATGGAACTCGAGTCACCTGTGGCTCCTGCTTTGCCAGGAATATTCTTTACCACTGAGCCACCTGGGAAACCCATATGTGTGTGTGTGTGTGTGTGTGTGTGTGTGTGTGTGTGCATGCGCGCGTACATACACATGTATCTTTTAAAAATATTTATGTATTTATTTGGCTTGCCAGATCTTAGTTGGAGCACACAGATCTTTAATCTTCATTGCAGCATGCAGATTTTCAGTTGCAGCATGTGGAATCTAGTTCCCTGACCAGGGATCAAATCCAGGCCCCCTGCTTTGGGAGTGCAGAGTCTTAGTCACTGACCACCAGGGAAGTTCTCCTATTTATTTTTTTTTCAGATTCTTTTCCACTATAAGTTATTACAATACACTGAATATATTTCTCTGTGCCATACAGTAGGTCCTTGTTTATCTATTTTATACACTGCTGCTGCTAAGTCACTTCAGTCGTGTCCGACTCTGTGCGACCCCAAAGATGGCAGCCTACCAGGCTCCCCCATCCTTGGGATTCTCCAGGCAAGAACACTGGAGTGGGTTGCCATTTCCTTCTCCAATGCATGAAAGGGAAAAGTGAAAGTGAAGTCGCTCTGTCGTGCCCGACTCTTAGTGACCCCATGGACTGCAGCCTACCAGGCTCCTCCGTCCATGGGATTTTCCAGGCAAGAGTACTGGAGTGGGTTGCTATTGCCTTCTCCATTTTATACACAGTAGTATGTATATATTAGCCTGGAACTCCTAGTTTATCTCCTTCCACCCCCTGCTATCCCCTACTGGCAATCATTGTTTGTTTTCTATGTCTGTGAGTCTATTTCTCTTTAGGAAATACATTCCATTATATCATTTTTTAGATTCCCATAGAAGTGATATAGTATGCTATTTGTCTTTCTCCATCTGACTTACTTCGCCTTGTATGATAATTTCTAGGTCCATCCATGTTGCTGCAAATGGCATCACTTCACTCTTTTCGTGACTTAGTAATATTCCATTGTTTTATATATTTTTATATATATATATATATATAGAGAGAGAGAGAGAGAGAGAGAGAGAGAGAAAGATCACATCTCCTTTATCCATTCATCTGTTAGTGGGTATATTTATGTTGCTTCCATGTCCTGGCTATTGTAAGTACTGCTGCTATGAACTGTGGTGCATGTATCTTTGAAAAATTAGAGTTTTCATCTTTTCTGGATATATGCCCAGGAGTGGGATTGTAGGGTCATGGTAGGTCTAATTTTAGTATTTTTAAAGGAAACTCCATACTATTTTCTTAGTGGCTGCACTAATTTACATTTCCACCAACAGTGAGGGAGGGTTCCTTTGTTTTCTCTCCAGCATTTCTTATTTGTAGACTTTTTAATGAGGGCCTTTCTGAATGGTGTGAGGTGATACCTCACTGTAGCTTTGATTTACATTTCTCTGATAATTAGCAATATTGAGCATCTTTTCCAGCTAGCCATTTGTATGTCTTCTTTGGAGAAATATCTATTTAGGTCTTCTGGTCATTTTTTGATTGGGTTATTTGGTCTTTTGATATGAAGCTGTATGAACTGTTTGTATATTTTGAAAATTAATCCCTTGTCAGTACCATTGTTTGCAAATATTTTCTCCCAAGTCCATATGTTGTCCATATAGGAGACTTCTAACCTATCATTCATCTGAACTTTGGAATAAATATTGCTTGTCTATTTCTCTACATCCTGTGACATACTTTTCAAGACTCTACATTCTAGGATGTAGCAATTTGCCAACATCCTTTCATCTCTTTTGAAGTCCCAATTCAATAATAGTAGCAATATACCAGAAAGAATAAAGCCTATTGAAAAACCCACCATCAATGTAAGAGCTATTGATGAACTTCTGAAAATTAAAGTCATTGATATGATATTAATCAACATCTCAAAATGCAGAGATAGGAGCTCAGAAGAGCAACATGTAGAGATATTCCAGCAGTAAAAGACCAGAAAGTCATTGATTTCTGAGCTACTTCTGTTCTTACCTGCTGCTCAGTCCATTTTTTAAAGCTTCCTAAAGATTTCTGAAATCACTACTATCTTTTCAATTACTATTTTTAAGTTATCCAGAATTTGACCATAGTATTTACAACTAAAGAATTCAAGCTAACATACCAGCTAAAAAACAAAACTGTGTAACTATATGGATAAAATAATAATTTAAACACATTATTTAAGGACACCAAAAGTTTTTCTCCTGGGTGCCCATTCTGAAAAAATACATAAATACATTACATACTTAAGAATTTAGCCCAGAAAAACTTAACAGAATTCAAGAAAAAACATAAAATGGAATTTTAGAAATAGTCCATTTTACCCAAAGTTACACTAGGAAGAGGGGCTTCCCTGATAGCTCAGTTGGTAAAGAATCTGCCTGCAATGAAGGAGACCCTGGTTCGATTCCTGGGTCAGGAAGATCCCCTTGAGAAGGGATAGGCTACTCACTCCAGTATTCTTGGGCTCCCCTTGTGCCTCAGCTAGTAGAGAATCCACCTGCAATACAGGAGACCTGGGTTCAATCCCTGGGTTGGGAAGATCCGCTGGAGAAGGGAAAGGCTACCCACTCCAGTATTCCAGCCTGGAGAATTCTATGGGTTAGTTCATGGGATTGCAAAGAGTCAAACACGACTGAGTGACTTTCACTTTTACTTCACTTCACACTAGGAAGAAACTTTCCATGGATAGTCAATTCTAGAAATAACTAGGTCCAAACTGAAAGAGTAAGTCAGAGGACTTTTCAAATATAGTTTTAAGATGATAGAATATGCTATTACAAAAACTGTATGATTAAGAAATGAAGAAAGATGAGCGCCGAAGAACTGATGCTTTTGAATTGTGGTGTTGGAGAAGACTCTTGAGAGTCCCTTGGACTGCAAGGAGATCCAACCAGTCCATCCTAAAGGAGATTGGTCCTGGGTGTTCATTGGAAGAACTGATGCTAAAGCTGAAACTCCAGTACTTTGGCCACCTCATGCGAAGAGCTGACTCTTCGGAAAAGACTCTGATGCTGGGAGGGGTTGGGGGCAGAAGGAGAAGGGGACGACAGAAGATGAGATGGCTGGATGGCATCACCAACTCGATGGACATGAGTTTGAGTAAACTCCAGGAGTTGGTGATGGACAGGGAGGCCTGGCGTCTTGCAATTCATGGGGTCTCAAAGAGTAGGACATGACTGAGCAACTGAACTGAACTGATGGAAAAAGAAAGGTAATTAGAACCTCTCAAGAAAAAAGGATGTATGAGGAAATCATAGTCCAAATATGTAAAACTAAACAAATGTGGCATATTTTCTGCATTTGACAATAAGAAGAAAGACTTCATTTAATATTGGTATTTTTAAAGCTATACCGGAAAAGTTGTTGAACTAATCCATTCATCGTATGGCTGTAAATAACATTAAAGTTAAACGCACTATTGAGTATACTATTTATTGGTTTCCAATTGTTAGCATCAACCTATTGACGAACTGTATACTCCTTGCACTTTGGAGAAAGGCATGGCAACCCACTCCAGTATTCTTGCTTGGAGAATTTCCATGGATAGAGGAGCCAGGTGGGCTACAGTCCATGGAGTCACAAAGAGTCAGACACAACTGAAGCAACTTAGCACACATACACCTTACATTAACAAAGCAGGATAAACAAACCTAGAGTGTGTGGAAATAATGGCATAGCTTTTGAAAGGAAAGCTGGCAAAGAAATTGAAGGAAATTTAGATGGTAATTATGTTGTGGAAAATCACTAGATGCTGACTGAAGTGTAAGAACCAAGGAAGAATATAATCAATAAAAGAAAAACACTTTACCTAAAAATATATTAAAAGTCTACGAGTGGTATTGTTGAAGTCAGTGTAAACACACTATATTCTTTAAGTGATAGCAATATTTTAAGAAGTTACTAAAGTAATAACACTAATCACTAGGAGTACTAATAGGGAAGATTTAAATTGCTTATCTTTTGGGAATCGGAAATGTATCCTGCTTTTCTGTCTGAACTCTTGCTTTACTCATGTTCATGTATTACTTATAAAAGAAACTAAATACAGTATCTCAGAAGGACTGGATCCATATGATCGAGATATCACATTGCTTACTCTGATCCTTGCTTTTTCTCCAGAAATGCATCCCAGGATTGCAGTAGCTTTAATAATAGACCCATCAAACTGTAAGCTGCTGCTGCTGCTGCTAAGCCTCTTCAGCGTGTCCGACTCTGTGCGACCCCAGAGACGGCAGCCCACCAGGCTCCCCCGTCCCTGGGATTCTCCAGGCAAGAATACTGGAATGGGTTGCCACTTCCTTCTCCAATGTATGAAAGAAGTCGTTCAGTCGTGTCCGACTCTTTGCGACCTCATGGACTGCAGCCGTCCAGGCTCCTCTGTCCATGGGATTTTGCAGGCAAGAGTACTGGAGTGGGGTGCCATTTCCGTCTCCAATGCATGAAAGTGAAAATTGAAAGTGAAGTCCCTCAGTCGTGTCCAACTCTTAGTGACCCCGTGGACTGCAGCCTACCAGGCTCCTCCGTCCATGGGATTTTCCAGGCAAGAGTACTGGAGTGGGGTGCCATCTCCTTCTCCGCAAACTGTAAGCAGAGGCTACTTAAAACAGCAAGTCTTTTCACATGAACTTGTGTTGAGTCACAACTAAAAGCAAAGCACTGCTTTTTATTATTATTAAATTTCATATATTATTTTTCAAACCATCATTTCAACCTGCCCAAATTTCTGCTAATTCTTGTTAACCTTCTTCTATGTTATATTCTGTTGGCTGACAGATAATTATCTCAGGCTATAATTATCATTCCCCTCTGATCTGAGTATTTTTCTTCTTAAAACTGTTGATGTCTGCAATTCACATTATTACCTCATGAAATATGAGATTCCTTTTCTTTGGAAGATTCAAATTCACCTTGTATGGCTGAGTTTCTTATTTTATTCCTTCTTTTTGTTTCATTCTTATTCTTATTGACATTCCAACATTAACTTCGGCTCACTTTTTTCTCCCTAGAATTTTCCTGCATTCTGGTTTACTTCTCAGAATGCCTTCCATCTTGTCTAAAAATGTTTTATCTTCCCACCAGTCATAGCTAGAAAGGCAATCTTCAAGCCTGCTCACTTTATCCTTTAGCAGGCAGAACAGGTTCACATAATTGACTATTTAAACAAAGAAAATGCCTGTAGGTCCCCGCAGCAGTCAGTCTAACTGGAAAACCTACAGACTGCTAATTGGGTAAGCCTCATCACTTCTAAGGCTTCACAAGTGGCACCGTGGTGAAGAATCCACCTGCCAATGGAGGAGACACAGGAGATTCGCATTCCACCCCTGGGTTGGGAAGCTCCCCTAGAGAAGGGCACAGCAACCCACTCCAATATTCTTCCCTGGAAAATTCCATGGACAGAGAAGCCTGGTGGGCTATAGTCCATGGGGTCACAAAGAGTCGGACACAACCGATCACACAGACTTTACTTGGGGGACTTTGGAGACCCCCAAAGCCACTAGGAATTATTCCTTTGCACTACAGTCAAACCTAGGCCTCTTCCACAAACAGAGACACACACAGAGTCACACAAATTCTTACTGATAAGATTCCAAGATATTATATTCCTATATTTTATATTTTTGATTATATAGTCCTATATTTTTGGCTAAGCCTATTCATGTAACATAAAGTTATTTTTTAATATTCCAGTCTTACCTTTTTTATTTAATGTCCCCAAATTCTTTCACTTCTTTTCATAAATAGGTTACTTTTCAATTGCTTCATTATTTTTGTTACTGTCCTTGGTTCCAACTTCTTGCTAGGAGTTAGATATATGAAAATATTGGGAGGGGACGGGGGACTAGTTTATGATTATCTACTTTCACCCTAAAGTGGTTCCTCAAGTGTTCTCCAAACCAGTAGCATCAGCAGCTCCTGGGAACTTGTCAGACCCCACTCCAGATCTATTGATCTATTGATCTATTGATCAGAAATCCTGTGAGTAAAAAACACTGACTTTGTTTGAACGAGCCCTCCAAGCAATTCTGATGCACACAAATATTCCAGAATCACTGCCTTAGAATAATCATGAGGAGATAAACTTCATGAGACTTTATAGATGATGCATAATTACAGATAGTCCATTTTTTATCTGAAGAAGTTAATCTAGCAAATGATAGTTAATATGATATATTCTTCAGATAGCTCCTATTTGCTTCCTTAATTTGTGGAGAAATCCTAAAGCAGAGAGGGAAGGGAGGAAATTTGGGCTTTTCAACCATTAAGTTGAAAATTGCTGTTTGACAAAAAGTGTTGGAAAAAGCACACAGAAATCTTCCTATCATGCTACTGGTGAAATAGTTCCAGCAAGAAGTATTCCTCTTTATGAGCAAGAACATGTCAATAAAATTCTCTAGGGAATTCTTAAGTACAGCCCTTTCTGAAAAAGTGTTTATGAGCTGACTCATTGGAAAAGACTCTGATGCTAGAAAAGACTGAAGGCATAAAAAGAAGGGAGTGACAGAGGATGAAATGGTTAGGTGGCATCACTGATTCAATGGACATGAATTTGAGCAAATTCCAGGAGATAGTGAAGGACAACGGAAGCCTGGCGTGCTGCAGGCCGTGGGGTTGCAAAAAGTCAGACGCGACTCAGCGACTGAACAGGAACAAGTGTTAATTATATTTATCATGTTGCAAATCTTATCCTTGGCATTTGTTTATCTCATAACTGATTGCAAGTTTTTACTTTTTGACCACCTTCTTCCCCATACAAAGATATTACAATATTATTAACTATAATATATATATATATTATATAAGATATATAATATAACTACAATAGTCATTATTATTACTGTTGTTACTCAGATAGCAATGTGTTTTCTAAATACAAAAAGTAAAAGGGCTTTAAAATGAAAAAATGGACATTTGTGACTGTTTTCATTTTGTGTATCAGCTAGTCTGGCAGTCAGCAAAGTTCTTATTGTGAACAGCCAGATATTGGGAACTCTGTAGTTCATTCAGTCTGTCACAACTACTCAATTTTACAACTATTCAATTCTGCTGTTTTAAGCAACCGCAGACAACATGGAAATAAATGGGCAGGGCTGTGTGCCCACATAACTTTATTTACATAAACAGGGAGTGAAGCTAAGTTAGCCAGAGGGCGGTAGTTTGACTACCTTTTTGACAAGGCCATGAAAGTGAAAGTGAAAGGCTCTCAGTGGTGTCCAGCTCTTTGTGACCCCATGGACTATACAGTTCATGGAATTCTCCAGGCCAGAATACTGGAGTGGGTAGCCTTTCCCTTCTCCAGGAGATCTTCCCAATCCAGGAATCAAACCCAGATCTTCCACATTGCATGTGGATTTTTTACCAGCTGAGTCACAGATTATGTCTATTGTTCAGCCACTAAGTGGTGTCTGACTCTTTGGGACGCCATGGCCTGCAGCACACCCGGCTTCCCTGCCCTTCACTATCTCCTGGAATTTGCTCGAATTCATGTCCATTGAATCAGTGATGCTGTCTAACCATCTCATCCTCTGCCTCCCTCTTCTCCTTTTGCCTTCAATCTTTCCCAGCATCAAGGTCTTTTCCAGTGAGTCAGCTCTTTGCATAACGTGGCCAAAGTAAAGGAGCTTCAGCTTCAACATCAGTCCTTCCAATGAATATTCAGGATTGATTTCCTTTAGGATTGACTGGTTTGATCTCATGGCCGACCAAGGGACTCTCAAGAGTCTTCTCCCACCACAAATCAAAAGCACCAGTTCTTTGGCTTAGACTATAGATATGTGACTTTTAACATAAGTACATGTATAGTTTAGTTGAAAAAGTAGAAAAGAGCCAGCCAGATTCTTTACCAACTGAGCTATGAGGGAAGCCCAGAAAAGAGCCACTGAAGGTAATTAAGGCATTTGTGAAAATTGTTACCTGTGAAAATATTTCCCTAGGCCATTGCTAAACCCCAGCCTTAACTAGCCCCAACCTGTTTTGACTGTAAAGGCTGCTTTATTATATACATATATATTTAACCATATACTTGGATTCTTCTACTCAGACACTATAACCTACTATAACCAAATTTCTGTTTCTCACATCTTATCTGCAGGAGAATGGCCATCCCAGGTTCCCTCCATGAATTTACATGAATTTTCTGTACCTCAGAGTGATGGTAGGATCACTATGATATTCTTAGAAATTTAAGTCACACAACTTTACCATCTTATGAAAAGTCATTTGCTTGTTAACTGTATATAATTAGACTGATAACACAAAACAGTCACCTGGTAATCAGTTTAGTGGATATGCACAGAGACACTTTCTTCTGATCGTAGTTTCTCTTTCTATTCTTCAACCGCCTATTCTAATGATCTGCCACTGAGAAAATACAATCTTTTTCACCTGGTCTCCTAGTTAAGCCCCAAACTACCTTTAGTGACTCTTTCTGATTGTGCCTCCAGAAATTTCTAAAACAAAGCTACAGCTTGCCCAGACAGGCCTTTAAATTGTTACTTGTTTAAAATTTCTCTGTATTTCCACAGACACCTTTTCTCTACAATGACCAGAGTCTTGCTCATCTTTCTTCCCCCCACCCCCAATCTGAAATGTCTCAGTTCATCTAAGATCAATGACTTTCTGTTTATCTCTTTTCACGTCTAACACATCTAGTTTCTGCAAATGAACATAAATATTAGTGTATCTTCAACCAAAATACTTAGTTACACCAATCCACTGAGACTGTGATTTTCTCCCAGTCCATTCATGACTAGAACGAAGAATTTTTTTTAAACTTAATAACCCCTAAGAATGCTAAGAGAATAAACAAGGAAACAGGGATACCTCTTCTTGGAAACACGTTTCATTTTTCTCTGCTTGACAGCACGTCTCCACCAGGTGAGCAAAATCCACAGTAATTGATTGGAACTGCATCTCTGCTGCATACAGTTTCTGCTTCACAAGGTTGCTGAGGAGTCTGAATAAGAAATGAGTGGCAAAAAAAACAAGCACTCACTGAGTTCTAGAAGGCCAGCTTGCAAACCTGCCTTACTCATTGAAAGCTGCACACCACCCATGCTTTTGCATAGCTCTCACTCTCAAGTTTAAAGGATCTGAAAATGACCTGATGTTCTCACAATTTTCACAATGTCTATCTCCATCTTCATGTTTATTCGACATGTTTATTCAAGCACATCTCATCAATATACCTATTATAGTAAATTTAATTATCTTTATGTAATTATTACTAGGACAAATACTTTTTTCTATTTTTATTACAACGGGTAGAAAACAGGTTATACATTAGCTTTTCCTATAGTATTTTCTTGTGAACAACATTTATCCTAAAAAACTAACTTCCCAATAAATATTTCAAATATAACACACCTGGACGTTGAGGGCCCTTTATGTGTTATTAATTATAAAGCCAATACACTAATTTGAAACTTTAGTAGTTTGACAGTCAACTCAGATGTCTCTTACAGAATAGTTTCCCAACAACCATATAAATGTCAGTGATTCAATCACTTTGAATATTCAAAATTATAACCTGGTGTCTGTCTATTTAATAAAATATGTTGTCTTTTTTTTCCGATCAAGAAAGATTTAACTACAAAGAAAATAAGGTGTGAAGAGTAGGGAAAATGTACCTTAATCCAAATTTTATTGCTTACACTCCAAAAAACCTTTGCTTGGTCTTCATTTTCAAATTCAAATTGAAAACATCTAGTGGCCTTATTTGTGCTTGAATAGGTATAATAAAAAATATCTCAAAGCTTCAAGTAGCTATTTCTATGACATTCTAAACCAGGGATCCAACAAATATTAATATTTTAGGCTTTTTCTACCAAGAAGCAAAATTAAGGATATTATGTAAGTCTTCTATCACAAGACAGAGAACTCCAGCCCCGCCCCACCTCTAGGCTGGGCTGCCCTGGGTGGCTGGCAGACACAGTTTGTGCCAGTTGCCATCAGCTAGAGATGATGGTGAAGAAGGACCAGCCAGCAGAAGAGCAGGTGTGCACCGCATCAGTCTCACTATCCAGCCCAGTGAAAAGCCCTTTTTTTCTCCCTGAGGTCTCAGTGCAGCTGGCCCAAAGCAAGGTGACTCTGAGTCGCCTGACTCCTGGACTGAGATGCCACCAAGCCTTTGCTGCCTGACAGTCATCCACAGTGAAGTCTCCAACGTGTATGTGACACCAGAGCAGGAACTGGGCAAAGGGAGGGAAGCAGGAGTGAAGTTGGGGACAATGGAGAAGCCAAGGTGGCTCTCTACAGCTCCCAGGCTTGGCTTATCCAAGTGGTGCCCACAGGACCCACAAAAACAGCCCTGGCCAGATGGCCGTAGAACGCTGATCCCATCTAAACAATCAGACAGAAACTTAGCTTAACTGGATAGCCCTCTGAACATGCCTCTGATCTTCCCATTTCAGCTCCACCCTCTGCCACCTCCACCCTAGCCCCGCCTTGATAATGGACAAAGAGATAGTCCACATCTCCACAAAAGGTGGACCATCGGAAAGGCTGAAAAGAACAAGGAAACACAAGCCAAGTTTCTTTTCAGAAACTATTATTAATACAATATCAGGTGGGTTTGAGAAGCACGCAATCACTGTATCCTCTGAGCACCAGCAAAACACAGTCAAAGGACTAGGAGACTCTAATTAACTCCATGTTAACCCCTAATTCTAAGTCCCGGGAATCCAGAAAAAAAAATCAGAAAGGGGACAAAGACATATGTACAAAAATATTCATTGCCACAATTTATGACACTTAGAAATTAAAAACAATTTTCATGCCCAGCAACAGGGAATAAATTCATTATTGTACCCACGTGTTCTTGTTGTCATTTAGTCACTAAGTCATATCCAATTCTTTTGGGACCCCATGGACTGTAAGCCCACCAGGCTCCTCTGTCCATGGGATTTCCCAGCCAAGTACACTGGAGCGGGTTGCCATTTGCTTCCTCAGGGGATCTTCCCAATTCTGGGATCGAAGCTCACCTCTCTTGAATTGCAGGCAGATTCTTTTTTGCTGAGCCACCATTGTACCCACATACTGGAATATTAAAAAACCATTAAAATGGCTGTTGTGAAGACTAACGTGTACATTATATTTTTTAACTACATTAAACAAAACAATGAAACAGCCAACATCTTTTGAGTGTATTGATATTTGCTAGGTTTCAGACAATGTGCTGATAATTTATAAATGCTACCTAATGTACTGCCCTCTGTCTCCTCCTTAAAATAAGGCTCTGTGTCATCTCCACTTTGAATTTGTAGGAGTAGTTTCAACTCCTTGGGCATAGTATAGTTCTGGGCAAATATAACAAGCCCGTGCAGTGAGCTTCCCTCTCAGAAAGCACTTGAGGAGTGAGAACTACTTATGAGAACTTGTCCTGAGACAAGAAGTCAGGTTCACAGACTTCCGCTCATTAAGAAAGGCCTGGGCAGTAGAAGACAGGAGTAATTCAGCAGTTCCCCAGCTGCGCCTCCATTAGACTCGATTCTGAGTTATGTGGAATCAGGATAACACTTTGAAAGGGGGCTGTGTGAGTACTTTCACTAAAGTTCTGCACACCATTAAGACAGAAGCAGCACTGACACAACAGCGACTAAACAAGTACAGTCCTGGGGTCTGGGGAAGGTCTTATTTTTTCCCTGAACAACAAAACATAAAGCAGCTTTGTCATCCCCTTGAAAGGGATGCAGTCTGCTGCTGAACAGGAGACAGCAGTACCTGGAGGGCACGGCTGATCCCAGTGGCACAGGAGTGGTGTCAAGGAGAATTCAGGGAGTGAGGCGACAGGAGTTTCCTAAGCGCTCCCCTGTGGACTCAGAGATAATTGCTGGAACTGATGGCTCGGTATAAGCAGGTAGTAGCACGAGTGTGCAAAGCTTGCATTATTAAGCATTCAAACCATAGATGGAGGAACAGAGGGCATCCATGGGAGTGTGGACTTGTATATGGGTATGACATTCTATACTCCTACACTGTATATATATTTATTATGGGTATTTCTGCAGTGTTGGAATAAAAGTATTATGATTTTGTTCTCTTTTCTGTATTTTCTAAATTTTCTGCAGTGATTATGTATTACTTTAAAAATAAAATATATCAAAATTTTACAAAGAAATACAATAGTATAAGCATTTCGTTTCCTATCCAACTGTTCTGCACATATTTGATCTTTTGCTAAATTATTTTCTATTAAAGTATAGCTGATGTATGCACATATTCAAATTTCCCATTAGACCTAAACTTGATCCCACTTTAGAGGAAACACGGCCTTGTGTCTCTGTATCGTTCAAGTCTGTGCGGTTATGTACGATGCATAGTCAAAACAGTTGATACTATCTCTGAATATTAATTATCAGTTTTTAACACACTGATTATTCAAAGTGAGAAATATAGGCTGTTTTCCACTGGAATTTTGGTGAATTTTGTCTCAGAATATATTTCCCCACAGAACCAGTACTGCTCATGATGCTGAAATTCACTGACCAACCTACAAAAACTCAGGATAGCTTCAGTCCCAGGCTACAAAAACTAACCAGCACGCGTACCTACATAGTGAGACTACCCTATTTCCCAGCACCTACTGGGGCTTCTATGAATTCAGAGCTCCAAGTAGCCAAAGCCAGTACAGGAGGGGCAGAGGTTTTAACCGCAAGTTCATGCAAAATCTGGATTTCTCTTTCCTTCCAGTGTCATGAAAAGGGCACAAACTTTGCAGTCAAACTTACTTCGGCTCAAGCTAGGTCATCCACTCACTAGTGTTTCTGATGATGGGTAAGATACTCTGACCTCCCTGAGCCTCATCTACAAAAAGAGAATTTGAACGCCTATAGAATTTGCCTGCCAACGCAGGAGATGCGGGTTCAATACCCGGTCAGGGAAGATCCCTGGGAAAAGGAAATGGAATCCACTATAGTATTCTTGCCTGGGAAATCCCATGGACAGAGGAACCTGGCAGGCTACAGTCCATGGAGTCGCAGAGAGTCAGACATGACTTAGTGACTGAACAACAACAAACAGTACTTTGCAAGGTTTTTGTGAAGACCAAAAATTACTATATTAAAAGACTGAGTACAGTAACTGACATACTGAAGGCACTGAGTACATTAATGGCAAAAATAATATGAGTAATTATATTAATTATTTCATCAAATGATGGCAAAGATAATGAATAATTATAGTAATAGCACAACTTGCAACTGTCTGTTTCAAATTATTGGCTGTTTCCAACTGTTGTCTCCCTTCTTCTTGATTCCCACAATAAATGGTACATTGTCACAACCTCTTACCTATTTGCCCATTTACTCGTTCAGTAAATAATGGATGAGCATTTTTATAATTTCCCTGAGGATTTGAGCTGTAGATTTAACAATAATAGAGAAGACAGAGGAGGTAGGCAGCCTCCCTCATAGGTACCCTTCTTCTCTTTCCTCACAAGCTTTGGGGATTGCAGGTGTCTTCATAGCTTGGCTCCCCCCAACCCCTCAAGTCTCAATCCCCAGAATTTCTCTCCTCTCGCTCACCTATGCCTGAGACACCCTGAACTGTTGGGCTCTCGATCCTGCTGGGTGAACTGGCTTCTGCATGCACTTCCCCAGAGGCACCAGTAGAGGGACCACTGAGCTTCCAGAGCAGACAGAAGCGGCTTATCTAAACAAGGAGAAACACTCACTGATCTAGGATAGGTAAGTGGGGAAAAAGGCTCCCATTATGAGAACGCAAGTCTAGGAATGAGATTTAGAGCAGATGTATCAGCATCGTGTTACCTTTCCTTGACACTCCGAATATAAAAGCTGCCTTTTCCATAGCAGGGGACTCTGTGACATTTGGAAGCTAGACGCAAAACCTCCCGTAACTTGTCACTCACTCGTGATCTGCTTGCAGTGGATTTATCTCCTCTCCACTTCCACCCACCTCCACCTCCCCATCTCTCTACCTCTCAATCTGACTGCTATTTAAAAAGTCCGCTAATTCCTTTAGTTTTCAATTTTTCAATTTACCTTTTTAAATCCTAGATCCTATTTTTAATCCTCAATACCAAATTGTTTCTGGTTCTTCATTTCAGTGATATTGATCTTTTATTTTCATTACCTCTATCCATCCTTTATTTGAAGCACACTCTAATCTTAAGTTTTAACTATCTTATGTCTAACCCTTCTATCTTAGGTCTTAACCCTTCAACCCTGTATTTTTCTTCACTAAATTTTAAATTCTTTTCTCTTGAACCAGAATTCTCTTTCTATTTTCTCTATCTTATTGCATGACTTTATTTCTGCCTTCTCTTTATAATCACGCTGAATTTTGTCTTTTCCTTCCAGGAATCCCTTCGTTTTTTTTTCTTTTCATGTGTATGTGGACTTATGCTTTGACAATCAGCCATAACTATATAGGAGAGAGCCCCTACCACTTCCCAGGAAATGGAGGGCTTTGTCCAGCTTGGCTCTTATTTCCCAGTATGTATTTTCCCAGAATATTCTAAAAATCTCTACATTATCAGTCTCTATGTTATTGCTTTCTCCATACAGAACACCATGAGTTCACCAGAACAGGGATGCTTCCTAGAATTTCATACTTTTTATTATCTAGCCTTTACATGAAGAGTTTCAAGTTTTAAAAATTCTAACCAGCATTATAACCCTTTGAGGAGAACACACTAACAGCTACATGTTGGTTGTTAAGCATACGTGCTCTGAGCCAAATAGCCTGGGTACAAATTCCAGTTCAGCAACTTATTTACCTACTGCGTGATCTCATACCAGTTCTTCTTGCCTTCTTAGCCTCAATTCCCTCACAATTAAAATGGGGTAATAATATTATCTACCTCCTAAATCAGTGGTCAGGATTTGGTAAGATGACATACATAAAGGGTGCCTATTTGTACCAGAAAATTTCCTCAAGGGAAAGCAAACCTTGAACTCCAAAAGTAAAGTATTCTATGCTCACATTAGCTGGGGCTAAAGAAAGAATGGTTAACTAAGTGTTACAATGGTCATCGGATGCTTACTGAAAAGTTTTAAAGACTAGTTTGTGATCAGTTCACTTTGGGAGCTAAGAAAGGACTTCAAGGGTCAGTTGGTTTATGAATTTTAAATACTGTGATAAAACAGAACAAGTGACAACCTTGTGCTTGCTGACAACAAGAATTGTTTATTCTCAAGGCAACAAAAACTTGGCCTCACTTGGAAAGATGATATTCTTGGACTAATAATATTTAGACCCTGCAAGAGCAAGTCTTAGAATAAATAACTTAGTTAGAAGTAAGCTAGCACTTCTGTTGATCTTGAGGGAGAAAGAGCTATGAGGACGAGTCTCCTTTCTCCTGAGGACAAGATGCATATGAGGAGAGTGGGAAGGGAGGGTGGGCACTAAAGGGGAACCTGTCCCACTGTCAGGAGGTGGAGTGATTTCAATTAATTGTGTATTTGTCATTGCTGTTGCTGTGTGTACAAAAAGATCCTTACTTTTGCTTTTCAGTTTGTAATTCCTCCTCTTGAGCTTTGCACAAGTCCTCTTTAAGGTTGATGACTTGGTCACAGGATAAAGGTGGAGAAATGTAAGTTCCATCGACTTGCAGGTCATCAAAGCAAGGCTTTCTGAAGGCGTACGAGTCATCACAGCAGTGACCCACAGCAGCTCTGATGGGCTCCGCCTCGTGCCTTCTGCATAAAGCTCCAAGAATTAACTTTGCCTTCCCCAGAAAAGAATTAAAATAAGAGCCATAAGTTTTGTGGTCATTAGGATTATTTTTTTTATCCATAGAAAACTATTCTCAAATTCTAGTTTTTGCTAAACTCAGCCTGAATTTTATCATCTGGGAAAGAGCAGGAGTGTCAGGTGAAGCCTAGTTCTCCACCATGACCTCCACCTTCCTATTATCCTCAAGGTGAGTTCCCTTGGACCCCATCTCTCACATTCCTTCCCAGCCCAGTTTACAGACAAGTGTTGGCTTGAGGCAGGAGTTCTTTATGCTGCATCAAGTTTAAATCAAGCCTCTGGTCAACACAACTGCTAATTTGATCCAGATATAAGACTGATGATTGGATTTCTTACTTAAAATGCTCAAATCCAATGTGTTTCTATGTTTTATAACTGGACATTGGTAACCACCATCAAACTTGGTATATGGAAAATCCTGTATAAACATTTGTTGAATTATTGGAAAAAATGAATAAATGAATGGTGAAAGGAATCCCTGACTCTTCTTTCAGTTACCTCTTTAATTTTCTTGTCTCCTTCTAGAACAGTCACCTTGCCTTGCTCCCCTTGTGGTGTCTGATACTTACTCTAATGCTGACTGCAAACCTGCTCTATGCCCCTCTGAGTATGACCACACAAATGCCCTGTCACTTATGTATGTGGGGATGAAGTGGCTGAAACCATGGAGCATCAGCATTCAATTTACAAGTTTATACATTTTCACAGTAACCAAAGAGATCACTTAAAAGAAAGGTTTTAGGAATATAAACCACAAGTTCATGATTGTTAATAAAAATTTAAAATAAAAGGAAGACAGAGCTGGATAATAAAAATTTTAAATCTGCAACCAAAACAATTATATTTTATCAGAAAAAAATACTCACACATCTGATGCTGGAAGTGTGTATGATAATTGTGTGAGAGTAAAGGAGATACACAGAGGAAAACTGGCTGTTTTTTACTACATTTTTGATTAGGGTGAGTTAGTCTGAAATCAGCAAAATCACTTTTGTTGACTTGAAAATCCAAGGAATAGATCTTGAGATATGATCCAGGCAAAGGTCTGATGAATCTGACACTCCCAGTTTTTGCAAAGTGACGGTCTTACCCCTGCTGTCAATCAAAGACAATTGACATGAACCAACCAGAAAGAAATTCTCCCAAGGACAGAATTCTCAGGGTCCAGTGACAACTCACAGATGTGTCCACTGACATGAGATTGATGCTGGGGCCTGGAGTTCAGAACTTCCCACGATAGGCAAACATGCAGCCAAGGGTGTGCTTACTGAGTCCTCCATGCAGACAAACGTGCTCTTGATTCAGTGGGCAGCACTTGGCGGCAGCAGCTGCCATGTTCTTCGTGAGTGCAATCAACTCCTGAGCAGACAGTTGTGGGGCTTTCTTCGTATAAAGGACTATGAGCCTGAAAGAATAATGTCTTCTTATTCCTGGCAATGACTCTGTGCCTCAAATGAAGCTTTCTACAAAGTGTCTGTCATCATCTGATATTTGTCTCTGATGTGGGATGAGCAAGTTATTAAACTGGGCATAAGTCTTTTCTTTTAGTTCCTATTTCAGTGGTCCAGTGGCTTCTTCAGTAGACTCAGAACTCTCTTTCCACATCACACATTGCTCCACTCTGATCCAGTTTTTTCTACATAGGATCAAGGATTGTATGATAGCTAATGTGGATGACTGTAAAATCAGACTCGGAGTAAACAGCTTCCGAAATAAATATATGCACAGGTCTTTAAGGCATGTATTGGTTGTCTGTGACATGTAGGAACAGAAGCTACAGCAGCAATCAGGAAACATTTCCTGCTCTCATGGGCTCACACCCTAGTTGGGGAGATAAAAGAGTACACTCGGTGTGATGAGAGGAACACAGAATGCTATAGGTATGCATGGAATGGCATTTAATTCCATCCCAGGGAGGTCAGGTAGGCCTCCCAGAGGAAATGACATGGGAGCTGAGAGCCTGACAATAACTAAAAATGACCCATGTGAAGGGGAGTAAATGACCCATGTAAGAGTGGAGCATTTAGAAAGTGACTGAGTGAGATTTTGTTTTTCTTAACTGGGGGGATTGGAAATTGAAAAGAGGGGAAAGAAGAAAGCTTAACTCTAGAAGCAGCTTTATGGTGCTTTTAAGATCATTACGGTTGCTATATAAAGAATTAATTGGAAGTGGCAAGCGGCAGAGTGAGGGAAGGAAAAGCCATGCCAGTAATTCAAGTGAGAGAGGGTGGTGGCCTGAACTAGGAGACTGGTGGGGGATGAGGAATTCAGGGAAAGATTTGAATGAGAAAGACTACAAAACTGGACTTGAGATCAACAGAATATCAGAATCATTTATTGCATTTATGTTATGATGGAGTTAGGGAAAGAATGTAGCTGCTTCTTAAAGTATGACCCCTGGATTGGCAGTATCAGTATCCTTGGGTACTTGTTAGAAATATTAATATGTATTCTCGTGCACCATCCCAGATTTACTGACTCAGAAACTCTAGAGGAGAGCTGTGTTTCAACAAATCCTCCAGGTAGTTTTGATGCACTCTAAAGTTTGAGAGCCATGGGTCTAATCCTTAAACTACTCATTAACAAACACAATAGTTAAAAGAAAATGAAAACAAATATTCTGTCTGAAATGAGAATAATTTCTCTGGTTCCATTGTTCCAGTCATTTAAGTTCAACATTATGGACACTGTATCAAACTGAATTTTTCCCCAGTACTCTGCTTCTAAGTAGACTGTACTGCTGCTGCTGCTGCTAAGTTGCTTCAGTCGTGTCTGACTCTGTGTGACTCCAGAGACGGCAACCCACCAGGCTCCCCCGTCCCTGGGATTCTCCAGGCAAGAACACTGGAGTGGGTTGCCATTTCTTTCTCTGATGCATGAAAGTGGAAAGTGAAAGTGAAGTCGCTCAGTCGTGTCTGACTATACTAGTAAGATCTTAAACATTACTGAAAATTAGCTTATTTTTGATACTTAATCTTTAACATGGGCTTCTCAAGTGTCTCAGTGGGTAAAGAATCCATCTGTAATGCAGGAGACCCAGACAGACTTGGGTTCAATGCCTGGGTTGGGAAGATTCCCTGGAGAAGGGCATGGCAAACAATTCCAGTATTCTTGCCTAGAAAATCCCATGGAAAGAGGAGCCTGGTGGGCTACAGTTCGTAGGGTCTCAAAGAGTTGGACACAATTGAAGCAACTGAGCACACATGCATACAATCTTTGACAGAAATGGGATTTGCCAGGCTCTCTGCACACAGAGTTTTTTTGTGCACTCCCTCTGACTAATAACTAAGGTATCCATTTATTTCCTCTCTTGATGGTGAAAATACTGTAGTGCTATGGTGACCTGACTTGAAACTGACAAAGCAACCCTAGATTAGATTTCTATTGCAGCCTTCACTCCAAATTGCAGGCAAAGCCCCAAGCTAAATGTACAGGTGAAAGGTAGAGGCTCCTATGAGATTGCAGAAGGGGGGTCAGGGCCTGCTGGCTCCCTAACCTCTGGGCATTGATTGGAATCTGGAAACTGGACCAAAAAGCAAAGTAAAAGCACACAAGGTTATGTAGTCAAGTATCTCATCGAGATAAGGATAGCTGGGTTAATTTGGAACTGAGTTTTTCCTTGGCCTCTGAGGCTTTAAGGTTGAACATAGACTCTTAGCAACTCTTAGCAGCAAAAGTTAACAAACACTAACAAGCATAATCTGGACAATATCTTAGAAGCATACCTGTCGTGAAAGTTACTATCTCCTAATTTCTCACGTAAATCACACTGATTTTTCACATGCTCATGGCTTTCACGAACCACTCTTTGAAACATCCCTTCCTGAAAAATAAAGATAATCAGTGTTTGCCTATTGCGACAATATATCTTGAGGTTAGATTGCAAAATCATCTTCTGTAATAGTTTAATGTAACTGTTTTACTAAACCCAGGGTTTTATTTACTCAGTGAGTTTGGAAATGTTGAGAAAACACATTTTGCTATAACAGGAATGGCCATGTACTTTGTGGAGAAAAAAAGTGGGACAACCAGATTGATATTTAGTTTCCTCTGATGTGAACTCATTTGTGGGTTTAAATGGCATATTTTACAAGTATGAAGCTAGTCTTTCATCAAGCCAGAAAGAGATCCTTAAAAGTAATTTATAGATCAAAGTTCAATTGATCAGAATATGTGTGTATATATTGGTTATTTTTAATAACACAGCATTTTTATGTAAACAGTACAGATATGGAGATATGGATGTAGATATAGAAATGTAGATACATATTAAGAAGTACGGTTTAATAAAAACACGTGCCGGATGTGAAGCACTACACAAATACATATTGAAGGAAATCACATGGAATTCTCAGAGCTAAATACAAATTGAAAAAGTTCTTGAACAGTGCAAATAAAATCCCAGTGGGAAGATACAATTGGCCTTGCAGACTGAGCTCTTTGCTAGGAACACTGGTTATCATCTTAAGTAATCAGACCCAGTCCACCTGATCCTAATAAGCAGTGTTCAACAGTAAAAACTTTACCCAATTTGCAAACTGTTCATCTGGATTTAACCCTTCTTGCCTGAGTGGCATTGGACTAGTCACTTGAACCTTCTGCAACCCAATACTTTCATCTATAAAGTGTAGCTAGTACTTCTGCCATTACCTATCTTACCAAGCTGCCGTGAGAATAAAATAGGACACTGGTTGTAACGCTACTTTGTAAACTCTAAACACCCATCCTCCTAGAAGGGGCTATTATCATAGTAAGGGTGATTGTGAAATCTACAGGTGATGCATTGAAATGTTGCTAACCAGATCGTCTAGGATCCAGTGCCTGATGATCTGAGGTGGAGCGGATGTAATAAAAACAGAAGTAGAGTGCACATTAAGTGTAATGGGCTTGAATCATCCTAACCATCTCCCCCCACCTCCCCACCACGCCGGTTCATGGAAAAATTGTCTTCCATGAAGTGGGTCCCTGGTGCCAAAAAGGTCGGGGACCACTGTTAACCTACAGAAGTCTAAATCACCTTCATTTAGATTTCTCTCCAAGAACAGGAAGATGCCAGATGTACCTGCTTGGACTCAGATAGAACAAGAAATGCCTTCGCCCTCTATCCCCACCTCTCTGTAAAGGCACAAGCCACTCATTAGCATAACAAAAGCCAGACCCTCCTGGCTCCTGGTAAGCTGTGAATGACATCACCTGGTCAGAGATTTGTAAGGTCACCTGCTTTTTCATGTCAACTGCACAACAGGAGACACTGCCTGCAAACAGTATGCTTTCTGGCTTGAAATAGGGACAGTGTCCAGGCCTGCTTGGTGGAAATGGTCAACCTTCCCTCACCCTAACAGACTATGCTTTCATGCTACCTGCTACCAGGCCAAGCAAACTTAAAAGAGAAAATTGCACAGAGAATGTTTCATAAAACACAGAATGTATAAGGCAGTGACTCACACAGAGAGTCGCTGCTGTGTAATGACGTGACCTTCGGTTTAGGCGGAAATCGTAGTTTGTGTGTAGTGCTTGCAAGCAGAACGTGCATAATTATCTTATAAAAGCATGGCACTACTAGCGGCACTGGACTTTTCTCTATTTGTAATCACACCACAAGTATGAGAAATAGGTTTCTATAAAAGGAATTTACCCCATGGCTAGAGCATTCCAGAGGATTTTCTAATTTACAGCATTTTCCCAGTAAATTTTGATATACTGTATCCACTCTTAAAATGACTGGAACTGCCAACTCTGGGTGTCTTCTTGAGTATTCATAAAGAAACCTGTTTCCACATAAAGCAAATTAGAGAGTAAACAGTAAGTTTCTGAAGTCATAATTTTCTTTCAAAAGCCATCTATGCAATGTATTCAATATTTTAACTGACTTTAAGGTATTTGAAAATTTTGGGTGACTGGCAGGGAGGGTTTTCTGGCTATGTTTTGAGCTAAGGAAACCAAATCAATAAAATTACATGATTTTTCCAAAGTCACACAGCAGTGAGGGGCAGATTCAAACTTGAACCTAAAATATTCTGATAACCTTTAGTTCTTGGCTCAGGGTCTCTCCTTACTGTTACTAGAAATTCATTTCAAGTGTGTAGATGAGAACATTTTTCCTAATGACCTTTGAGGCTAGATTTTATAAATATTACAATTTTTGTAAGTATTAAATCACCATCTTCCCCTTGTCCATAATCTATTCCTTCTTCTGGGTTACAAGAAAGAGAAATTTGGACTATAGAATACTTCTAAAGGAATCATAAAATTGCAGGAGGGACCTTTGGAGTGCCTTAAGGAGGGACCTTATCTAACTGCCTCAGTTTATAGTTGGAACCTAGAAGCCTGGGGAAATTAAATGGCTTGAACTGCATTTCAAAGCAGATGCATGACTGAATTAGACTGGAACTCAGGTCTCCCAACTCACAGACTAATGTGATTTCCATTAAGTTGTGCCTATCCACTTTTTCAGTACCAAATGCAAGTCTAGGGAAAGTGAGTTCAGATAGTAACATTTACTTTTATAAGCCAATGTCAAATGTAATTGCAGAAATATAGCTAACGTCACTCAACAGAAAACTTTGAAGAAAACTCAAATTTTTATGCTTTGTTAGAATTTAGTTGCTCCAAATAATACTTTACGCAGTAACTTTGGAAATATTTCAATCACACAATAATACTATCTTAATATTGCATCTTGAAATCAGTTTGCTTTATGACCCGAATAATTTGTACTTCTTCATGGGCACCAGAGATGTTAGCATTCCATCTCTTTAATCTTGAAATGCTGTGCAATGGCTTTGATAGTAGGTATTAAAATAATCAGAAGAGCTGGCCATACTAATCTCTGAGGCCCTTACTTAAACATGACTCTAAGTCTCTCAAAGCAAAGCTTGCACACACTTGACACTCACTTTGTTTTTAAAAATTCCTATATTGGTTGTCTACATTTAGAACTCAAGAGACCTTCAACCTCCCTCCAAATGCAGTTGATCCAACCACCCAAAGCCTACATTCCCAGATGGCCACAAGCAGCTAGAGCCAAATAGTAGCTGCCACCTTGGATTCCACAGAGCATATCTTCTTGGCCATTTAACCATTGACTGATATTGACTATCCTCTGCCATCATTCAAGTTTGCAACTTCTCCCAAAGAATCCATAACTACAATATCCCTTTATTAAGGTTTTACAAAATGCCTTATTACCCTTGTAGGAAGAAATCTTGCTTGTCAGTGAATTGTTTGCATACAGACTGATCCTCTGTAAACCTGCGAAGGGGCAGGGATGAGAGATCAGGTTTGTTGTCGTTTTCTGAGTTGATAATGCATTCTCCACGGAATGGTTCTGGCAGTTCACAGCATGGAGTGAATTTGCTAGACAGAATAGCCTGTTTAGAGCAGATGTAGTTCATAAGCTGACTCTATAAAACAGAAAGGGAATTAGTTATTTTTGATGACTTCATTCTGAACATATTTATTTTTATTGAGAAAAGCAGAGAAAAACTTAGCCTTATATTGCTTTTTTCTTGGCAAACTGAAAGACCAGAAAGGCCATTTATACTGACTCTTTCTAGTAAGAAAGCTTCTCTACTTTCTTACTGTGAGAGTCTCACAGCTCTCAAAGAACTTAAAGGAAGACAGATTGCATTACTGTTTTCAAGTTTAGCCCAACAAAATACAAATAAAAAGTTTTATCACTTGCTATTGTTATTGTTTTAGGATCCCAGTTGAGAAAACATTTGGTCCCTGTCATTTTCTATATACATTATCATAATATTACTATTACACTTACATATTTACTTATATGTTAAAAGTAGAAGTAAAAGTATTAGTCGCTCAGTTGTGCCCAACTCTTTGCCACCCCATGGACTGTAGGCCACCAGGCCCCTCTGTTCATGGAATTCTCCAGGCAAGAATACTGGAGAAGGGTAGACATTGCCTTCTCCAGGGAATCTTCCTGATGGCAAGAATACACAGAAGAACTATACAAAAAAAATCTTCATGACCCAGATAACCACAATGGTGTGACCACTCACCTTGAGTTAGATATCCTGGAAAGAGAAGTCAAGTGGGCCTTAGGAAGCATCACTATGAACAAAGCTAGTGGAGGTGATGGAATTCCAGTTGAGTTATTTCAAATCCTAAAAGATGATGCTGTGAAAGTGCTGCACTCAATATGCCAACAAATCTGGAAAACTCAGTAGTGGCCACAGGACTGGAAAAGGTCAGTTTTCATTCCAATCCCAAAGAAAGGCAATGCCAAAGAATGCTCAAACTACTACGCAATTGCACTCATATCACACACTAGCAAAGTAATGCTCAAAATTCTCCAAGCCAGGCTTCAACAGTACATGAACCGTGAACCTCCAGATGTTCAAACTGGATTTAGAAAAGGCAGAGGAACCAGAGATCAAACTGCCAACATCCGTTGGCTCATCAAAAAAGGAAGAAGGTTCCAGAAAAACATCTATTTTGCCCTATTGACTACTCCAAAGCCTTTGACTGTGTGGATCACAATAAACTGTAGAAAATTCTGAAAGAGATGGGAATACCAGACCACCTGACCTTCCTCCTGAGAAATCTGTATGCAGGTCAAGAAGCAGCAGTTAGAACTGGACATGGAACAACATACTGGTTCCAAATAGGGAAAGAAGTACGTCAGGGTGTATATTGTCACTCTGCTTACTTAACTTATATGCAGAGAACATCATTCAAAATGCCAGGCTTGCCAGGAGAAGTGTCAGTAACCTCAGTTATGTAGATGACACCACCCTTATGGCAGAAAGCAAATAAGAACTAAAGAGTCTCTTGATGAAAGTGAAAGAAAAGAGTGAAAAAGCTGGCATAAAACTCAACATTCAGAAAACTAAGATCATGGCATCCAGTCCCATCACTTCTTAGCAAATAGATGGGGAAACAGTGGAAACAGTGACAGACGTTACTTTGGGGGCCTCTAAAATCACTGCAGATGGTGACTGCAGCCATGAAATTAGAAGATGCTTGCTCCTTGGAAGAAAAGCTATGGCCAACCTAGACGGCATATTAAAAAGCAGAGACATTACTTTATCAACAAAAGTCCATCTAGTCAAGGCTATAGTTTTTCTGGTAGTCATGTATGGATTTGAGAGTTGGACTACAAAGAAAGCTGAGCACCAAAGAACTGATACTTTTGAACTGTGGTGTTGAAGAAGACTCTTGAGAGTCCCTTGGACTGCAAGGAGATCCAACCAGTCCATTCTAAAGGAAATCAGTCCTGAATATTCGTTGGAAGGACTGAAGTTGGAGATGAAATACTTTGGCCACCTGATGCGAAGAACCGACTCATTGGAAAAGACCCTGATGCTGGGAATGATTGAAGGCAGGAGGAGAAGGGGATGACAGAGGATGAGATAGTTGGATGGCATCATCGACAGAATGGACATGAGTTTGAGTAGGCTCCCGGGGTTGGTGATGGATAGGGAGGCCTGGCGTGCTGCAGTCCATGGTGTCGCAAAGAGTTGGACACAACTGAGTGACTGAACTGAACTGAACGCACACACACACACAAATTAGTACATGTATATATGAGCAAACTAATCTCTACACTTAAGGAACTCACAGGTCTAGTTGGAGAGTTTAAATAATTAAACAACAAAACAATGCATTATAAAATAAATTGTTAGAGAAATATGTATATTATACTTTGAATGAGAAAAGAGAGATTGCAATTCCAACCTGATAAAATTAGAGTAAAGATCTTGAATGATTTCAGTCTTGAATGACAAATATAAGTTAGTTGGAAACAAATGGAGAGAAAAAAGCATACTAGAATTATCCATATTTGTCTATAAAGAGTCTTAGAGGTGAAGACCATGACATACTTGGGAAATGATATATATTAGGATATTTCAAACTTACTGGGAATATTTAGTTGAGATAAAGATCAAGGGATCAGGAGAGAAGGAGAATGTACCAAAAGTCTAGATCTGAGAGTGGTAAGTAAAAGTTGCATTATTGGGTCAGGTTGAGATCAATAGGGAGAATGTCTACATTAGTTAGGAGACAAGCCTGCCCTCAGTGGCTTACTAGGATCAAATCTGTTTCAATAAAGTCCTGTTGAAAGGGGAGGCATTGGGCAGTACTTCTGGCAACAAGGCTGGCAAAGGCTCTGTCATCATCCACCTATAGATTCTAACATTGCCCTCAGATTGGGAGTGTTTTGGCCAGGAGATTGTATAGGCCAGGCCGAGAAATGACATTGGAAAAGACACACTAGTAAAGTCCCTGATGCTGTGAAAGACTGAAGGCAAAAAGAGAAGGGGCAGCAGAGGATGAGATAGTTAGATGGCATCACTGACTCAACAGACATCAATTTGAGCAAACTCCAGGAGCTGGTGAAGAACAGAGGAGCCTGCCATACTGCAGTCCATGGGGTTGCAAAGAGTTGGACAAGACTTAGCAACTGAAAAACAACAACAAAAGAAATGACATAAATCACTTCTGACTCAGTTCAGTTCAGTTCAGTCGCTCAATCATGTCCGACTCTTTGCGACCCCATGAATCACAGCACGCCAGGCCTCCCTGTCCATCACCATCTCCTGGGGTTCACTCAGACTCATGTCCATCGAGTCGGTGATGCTATCCAGCCATCTCATCCTCTATCGTCCCCTTTTCCTCCTGCCCCCAATCCTTCCCAGCATCAGAGTCATTTCCAATGAGTCAACTCTTCGCATGCTCCACCTATTTGTAAGACTGGAATAGTCTTACTCCATTTTCCAAGAACACTATCTTGGGAAAGAATAATAAATTAAACAATCCTTTTGCAAAACTGATTAATTAAAAGGATAAGGAGGTAGAGTTACATAATTGATGTTTTTAGTTATCCAATAATAATATTGTCAGGCAGAACTCTATTCCTAAATGAGAAAAAACTAGTGAAGGAGAAGTTTTAAAGGAAAGCGTATATTTCAAGCCCTGACAAAAATAAGGACAGTTGAGTCTCATTATTCACAGTAGTTATAAACACTGAATTCGTGAATATTAAATCATCTGCCCTAGAGGAAAAAGAGGATAAAGTTTCTACAAGTCTCTGGGCACATGTTCATCAACAAATCAAGACATAACCCTTGTTTTGTGTATGTTTCTGTTTTAAAACTCCTTATTTAATATACAGCAGTCCTCCCATCCCTGTTTACTGCAGGGGAGACACTCCAATATCCCCTAGTGGATGCCTAAAGCTGCAGATAGTACCAAACCTTCTATATTTTTTCCTGTACATGCATGCATATGATAAAGTTTAATTTATAAATTAGGCACAGTAAGAGATTAACAAAAGTAACATAATAAAATTATAGCAATATAATGTAATAAAAGTTACGTGAATGTGGTCTCTCTCAAAATACCTAATTGTTCAATTTTAATGCCTTTTCTATCTTAACTAACTAAGCACTTATCATGAACTGTAGCCAAAACTTTGGCAGTTTGATGTGTGACAACAAAACTAACACGAATTTATTTTTCCTTCTTCACAATTTCACAGATAAAAGATTTGTTCTTACCATAGATCTTGGTGACCTCAGCATATGATTTTCTTTCTTTCCCTATTAAGGAGAACTTTCACCTTTCCACCTAAAGGATGCACTTTACAGCTTCTCTTTGGCCAGCATCACTACGCTTACCCACTAAGATCAATGTGTGACTTGAACCCAATCACCGTGATCCCAGGGCAGCCAATCTGGGGACCTATATGACTATCATGACTAACCCACAGGAAATGCTAGACAAAGAGATGATTCACATCCCAGATGAGATGGAACAAGATGGCACAAGATTTCATCTTGCTGATCAGAATGGTGCATAATTTAAATCTTAGGAATTGTTTATTTTTGGATTTTTCTGTTTACTATTTTCAGATGGAAGTTGACGATGGTTAACTGAAACCTTAGGAAGCAAAGCAAGAAGGAAGGGGGACTCCTGAGTATTGGCAATTTATTCACATTGAACTCACAGCCACTAACACTGTTACTTATGCATGAACAAAGCTTATTTAAAATATATAGTCTTTCTTCAAGGCACAACACAGCTTCTCGTGCTTAGGGACACTGGGAAATTCTTCAGTATTATATGCAGGGCCATTTTAAACAGCTAAATCATCAACAAAAATGCAGAAAACATGGCATTAAATGAACATTTCTTTACAGCATGAGAGCTACAATGGGAAGGCAGAGAGCATCGCCTTGTTCTATTGCAGCTGGAACCATGTGCATCAGACAACTTAAATTTCCACTGCTTTGAACATGCACAAGTTTCTGGGAATGACCACAGAGTGCTGTGAGTATTGATTTCGGGGTTACAAAAAAATTTTGGCATGAAGGTGAATTCACAAGGACAGAATTCATGAATAATGAAGATTAGCTGAGAAAACATTTAAATGAATCCATAACAGAAGAAATGGAGAAGCTGTCACACCAGGTTGTATCTCTATCCCTGTTCCAGCTTCCAGACAAACCCTCACAAAATAGATAGGTTACAGTAATATTTATTTCAGAGAATTCAAAAGGAAAAAAATTCTAATCCATTTCTTAGAAGTGAGCATAACTGGATACCAAAACCTGATCAAGTATGTGCCAAAAAAAAAAGTTCCAGATCCAGTTCACATTTAAACATAAATGCAAAAATTTGACTTATATATGTATAATATACATAGAGAACGGCAGAGAGAGAGAGAAAGGCTAGAGATAGAGTAAAATAAGATTGACTTGAGCAATGTAAAGATGGGCAAAAATGAATAAATCTTTTAAGATAATTCACCAATGGATAAGTCAAACAATATAAATCAAATGATCATCTTTAGGAGATAAAAGAATATTTACTAATGTTCAGAATCCACCCTAATTGAAACAAAGCAAAACGACCTCTAAAAAAGGATGAAAAATTACATGTAAACAATTTCTTTGTGAAGCCAATAACTCTAAACCTTTTACCTTTATAGTCTGGAATATGGCAGGTGCCAGAAGTAACCATAGTTATTTTATATTGGTTAGAATATTAGCCAATACTATTAAATAACTGGAGATGGTTCTAGTACATCTGTCACATGGTTTCAGCAGTTTAGTCACTAAGTCATGTCTGACTCTTGTGATCCCATTAACTGTAGCCCACCAGGCTCCTCTGTCCATGGGATTTCCCAGGCAAGAATACTGGACTGGGAGAAGGAACCCATTTCCTTCTCCAGGGGGTCTTTCTGACCCAGGAATTGAACCCAGGTCTCCTACATTGCAGGCAGATTCTTTGCTGATGGAGCTATGAGGGAATCCCATGTCTGTCACAGTATAGACTATAATGGAAGCTGTTCTCGAGTTACCAATTTGGAATAGGTATTGTTTATGTGTTAAAGGACTTAAGCAATTTTGTCTTATTTTAACAACCATGGATAGGCCTCAAAGTTCCCTGTAATTTCCCCCCAAATTCACATAATCTTCATGCAGACAGAAGTCTGAGAGCCTATCCTGAAGAGCCAGCAGGACTTCTAAGTGGGCAGGACAGTATTCCTTCCAGTATCAGTTGAGATTCTTGCCATTCAGAAACCACTCCAAGGAACAACTTCACATTGCCTGTCTCCAGGCTGGAATTCACAGTGGCAGCCACCGCCTTTACAACTGCTCAAGATGAACATGGCACTGACCTCGGCAAGTAATGGCCAGCTGCAACAGCTGCCAAGGAAAAGCTATGGCCTTAGCCCAACTCTCTGTTCTGGCAAAGTAAATATTTGAGGACTAAGAAGTCTAGGATTCTATTGAGTGTTCTAGTCAATGATTTTTCTATTTTAACTACAATTGTTACCCACATCTCTTAATCTGTTGTGTGCCTGTGTGCTTCAGTTGTGTCAGACTCTCTGTGACCCCATAGACTATAGCCCACCAGGCTCCTCTGTCCATGGAATTATCCAGCCTAGAATACTAGAGTGGGTTGCCATGCCCTCCTCCAGAGGATCTTCCTGCCCCAGGGATTGGACCCACATTTTCATCTCCTGCATTGCAGGCAGATTCTTTCCCCACTGAACAACCCAGGAATCTGTTGCGTAATGGGATTAAAATGGTTGGAGGTGGGGCTTCCTGCTCTTAAGAGAAAAGGATTTCTCTCTGAAATCATGTTATTCTTACTTTGCTTCTGCTTTATTTTTTAATTGTGATGAAAACTATTAGTTTTCAAACTTGCAGAATGGATAGGAACACGACTTGTATATGATTGTAATTTACTAAACCCTTATTGGGTTTTTAACAGCTACAATATTTTCCTTCTCTGGGGTTTTGAGACTTTATATTCGAACCTGGGGCAGATAAATCCTATGTTGCCCATGCCCCAGCCCTTGCCTCTTGTTGCCATATCTTTGTTTTGGTGGTTTCTTCTTCCCTCCAGGCTGATATGGCCTCAGGGTATAGTTTGCAATTATAGGACTTGCTAGAAATTCAAAGATGAATGAAATACAGTCACAATTTGGGAGGAAATTAACAGTCAACTCTAAAAATTTAAGAATAAAATAATAAAGTAAAGTAAGACAGATTGAGGAAGGAGGGAAAGGGAAGGAAGAAGGGTGATGGAGGGAGGGACAGAAAGAAAGAAAAAAATGTTGCATGAGAAGAGAAAAGAGAGGAGACATCATTCTACTGGTAATATTAAGAAGTAATAATTGCTCTTTAATATTTATTATATACCATATTTACATGGTATATATTAATTATATTTATAAATATTTATAATATTTATTTAAGAAATAAGTTGAGATGAGTTTTAAGAAAAGAGAAAATCTTACCCTGCCAAGTACACACACTACTGCATTTCCTTCACAGCATATCAGATGCAAATTTTTAAAATCCATGGACAGCTTGACAATTTCAGAAAAATTAGCTTTAGGTGGCTTTTTAGTCAACAGAACCAATTCCCTGGGGGGACAAAAGTGCATTTTTTAATTTTTTGATTCAATTCTTTCTAAAATTAGTCCTAGTTCAATGAGTAATCAAAAGAATAGAACTACATTTGCAAATGTAGGATGAAGATAGTTGCATATTATGTTTTCTATTTCTTCAGTGATCCAGAGCCATACAAAAATCTAAGTCACAAAATGAAAATTATTCAGTTCATAATTGTGTAAGTACGGTCATTGTCATTACTCAGATTATTGCTTAAAGAAGTTGAGTTGCTTGGACAAGTACTTTGGGAATTTATCTGACCTATTTCCAAATAAATTCTTTTCCATAAAGACATTAATTATAAAAGGTTTGGTTCTCCTTTGCCCCTCTCTGTTGACAACTGAACAACATCCCTGAAAGTTTTTTTGTTCTGTTGTTCTTTAGTCACTAAGCTATGTCCAATTCTTTTGTGACCCCAAGGACTGTAGCTTGCCAGGTCCTTCTGTCCATGGGATTTCCCAGGCAAGAATACTGGAGTGGGTTGCCATTCCTTCCTGACCCAGAGATCGAACCTCGTCTCCTCCTTGGCAGGAGGATTCTTTACCAATGAACCATGATAAACAGGCTTGCCTTATAAGAACTGAGCTTCCAGGCAATGTGATATTGTCCTAAAATGGGTAAGAAGGTAATATAAGGAAGATGCATGCATTCAGGGGTAAACAGAAACAAAATCTGGGCCAAGAAAGAGACACATTGAGTGACATCAAATTCTCCTCCCACCCCACACTCCTCTATTCCCACCCCAAAAAACACCACTCAATTTTTCTGTTTTTTTTTTGTGACATTAGAGCCAAAATCTTTCTTATCTTCCAAGAGAAAAATACCTTCTGTCCTCCAGCCTTAACCATACAGAACAACTAAGGGTATGAATCTGAATATAGAGAATCTTTTGTACACTGGAGAAGAGCCTTAAAAATTTGAGCTGCTGGAAGATATTAAGACAGGAGACAGTGAGTGGAGACAAGGACTGTGCAATATGAAGCATAGCCCAGGGTGCCCTGTTGAATAGCCGAGTAGCCCACCTGTAGAGAAAGGAACCAGGTTTGTGCTGAGAGACATTAGTGAACAAAAGATAGATGATTTTTCAATGAGTTCAATTGATCGAAAGCAGCAAAGTCCACAAATCTAAGTAAGTAACTTACACAGCTGTTGCTACTTTGTGGTTGAATCTAATCCCAATTTCACAAAAATGGTGATGCCTCAAAGATATTGCTCTAACGTACTTTCTGATGGGTTCCAGCTGTAATTAGAAAAATGACTCTTCAAAGAACTATGGTAATAAATGAAAAAGTTCACCTCATGGTTAGTAAATAAGAGAAAAAAAAAATCATGTATCTTCTCAAAATTAGAAAGTTTTTATTGTCTTACCTATGAGACCAAATGTAAAAGCATAATTTGGTGAAGGTTTTGTTTTCTTGTTGTTTTTTGGGTTTGTTTGTTTTTTACAAAATAGCACTCACTTCTCCAGAGATCGCTTGTCCCTTAACTTAGACATTTGATGTATAAATGAGAACAAGACAGTGAACAAACAAGAATCCAGAGAGCCTATAGAATAAATTTCAATAATGTCTTACAGTTGTATTTAGGTTTTATTCAAGTTACTAACCCTGTCATCTTGAACATGTCTTTAAATGCTTACTATAATATATGCTCCAGTTTTGCAATATAAATTAATGGAGTCCCCCAAAATCTTTATATTCTTTAACTCAGAATTTTGACTTTTGAAACTCTATTCCAAATAAATGTCTCTGAATAAACAAAAGTATAATTATGCAAAAAGAAGAACATGTATGCCTTGCTATGGTAGCAAAATTTTAGAGAAAAAATGTCTCAAAAGAATAGAGATGCCTAAGTGAATAATGGCACATTATTCTTGAAAAGATGTACACTTTTAATGTAAAGTACATATGTTTAAGTTTCTATTCAAAACTGTATATTCAATTTGGTCACAAGAATGTACAAAATAAAACCTGTGAATGAAAAAAAATGAATAAAAATAAATATACTGAAATTAGTATCTCTGTGTGGTGAGAATATAAGTAACATTTAAACATTTCAGATAGCTCTATATATTGACTTAAAACATTATATTGACCATATATTAATTTTACTTTGGGTAACAATATCTTACAATGCATTTTTAAAGAACAAATTAAAAATGCATACAGAGGCAATATTCAAATCACAAATCTGGCACTATGATAATATTTATACTTTATAATTAATTATAAGTACAATTATTATTTTATTTTTATTTTGTTGTGTTGCACTTATTTGAAATCAAACACAAATAAGGTTATTCTCTTCTTCACAAGAGAGTCTGTGAAGGCTTAACTCATAAAGCATATTCTGTGATCAAAGACATCACTTTAACATGACTGACTATGCAGTCTTCTCTGGGTAAGGACTAAGAACTGGGAACAGACATTCTGGAGGCAAGCAGGACTGTAACCATCATAGAGCAAGGGAGAGGAGAAAAGAACTAATTCAAAAGCACCTGCTTATGTTTGAAGTAAAGTCAGACAGAGAAAGACGAATATATGACATTGCTTATATGTGCAATCTGAATTAGTAGTACAAATGAATTTATTTATAAAACAGAAATAGAGTCACAGATATAGAAAACAAACTTATGGCTACCAACAGGGAAAGTAGAAGGGAGGGATATATTTATTGGGAGATTTGGACTGACATACACACACTACTATATATAAATTGGGCTTCCCTGGTGGCTCAGAGGTTAAAGCGTCTGCCTGCAATCCGGGAGTCCTGGGTTTGATCCCTGGGTCAGGAAGATCCCCTGGAGAAGGAAATGGCAACCCACTCCAGTATTCTTGCCTGGAGAATCCCATGGACGGAGGAGCCTGGTGGGCTACAGTCCACAGGGTCGCAAAGAGTCAGACACAACTGAGCAAGCGACTTAACTATATATAAACTAGATAACTAATAAGGCACTAGTGCATAGCACAAGGAACTCTACTCAATACTGTGTAAAGACTTTTATGGGGGTAGAATCTAAAAAAGAGTCAGTCTATGTATATGTATAACTAATTAACTTTGCTATACAGCAGAAAGCAATGTAACATTATAAATCAACTATACACCAATAAAAATTTTTTAAAATTATAAGGGCATATTATACATTAAGGAAAAATTTCCTCTTAAAAGGGTTAAAATTAAGAAAACTTTGTAACAAATTAGCTGAAAAAGCTAAAGTCATGAAAAAGTTCATTCTTCCCAAATGCCTGGTAATGAAACATAAGTCTACACAATCACTTGTTTTTTTGTTTTTAATAATATGAAACCAAAAGGAGGGAAAAAAAAAACTGTCCTGCTTAGGAATTCAGAATTTGCTTCTGAAGGAACTGGAGTTAACTCCAGTTCCAGGGGAAGAATGGAAGAGAGGTAAGAAATATACGTGTGTGTGTGTAGCTTTAAAGATAACTATGATTATTGCATACTTAGTATATGGTAGGGACTCTTTAGATACACTATTTAATTTCTTACACAAGGTAGAAGATGAGGAGCTCAATAGGAGAAACATAGTTAAAGGAATAGAGAAATAGGGGTTGAGAGGATTATGAGAGAAATTCTCACTGAAGAGATCAAAGAAAACAGCAAGAAAACGGTGGTACTGCATTGATTATCAAACTACTGTTCATTTCAGTGTGACCTTCAAAAAATCCATCTGGTGTGCCTTCTTAAGACAGTTGTTTTATGTTGGTATCCAGAACCTTTAATGAGCATACATTAAAAAGTTTTATCATGGAACTAATCACTGATTTATGTCTATTCAATGAAGGAGAAAATGCCATCTGGTTAAAATTAAATGTGTGGCTAACAGTATTTTCCAGGGTTAGCTAAAATAAAGTCTTCTATCTCATGTTTTTCTTACAATGAGCTTTTGTTACGGTGTATTTACTTTCTCCTTCAAAGTTTTGTGGTATTTCAGCCAATAGAGTATAATAAGGGTAACTTTTGAGGCTTGGTCATAAAAGGCCATACAACTTCTGCTTTATCCATAAGAATACGCATTCCTGAGACTCTGGCCATATGTTGGCAGTCCAGCTGCCCTCAGGCTGCCATGCTGTGAGGAAGCCCAAACCAGCCAAGTCAGTGACACCATTTAATTTATTATTAAATAAGGTAATATGAGAATAAAAAGATGTTGGGGTGTTTTGCTATGCAGAAATAATAACTGAAGTATTAAATACATATTATGTAGTGATATTTGTGCTGGATCATGCCTCTCAAATTTTGAGGACTATATGAATGGCCTGAGTATCTTGTTAAAATGATGTCTTATTCAGCAGGTCTAGAGAAGAGCTTCATTCTGCATCTTTAACAAGCTGCAAGGTGATTCACATGCTGCCGGTCCACAGTCCTCACTTAGCATAACAAGTTCCTAAATAACAGTTGACATATAAATAATTTTCCTTTGTCTGGAAGCATTCAGTCTTATTTTCTTCTTGGCAACATGACTGAACAGCTGTTTCATAGCAAACAGACATGGTTAAAATAGTGGGTCCATACAAGAATGGGTGCTTCCTAGAAGTTTCATAAATGTACCTATAATTTGACAAATACAAAGTCATAATAATGGAATTATTATGGAATAATATAATTTGGAATTCAAGAACATGTTCTGACACTGTTTCTTAAGAACTTATGATTCATTTAGTTTTGTTGACCTGAAACTTCTAGAATTTCATGGTAACAGAAATAGGATACCACTAACACTTAAATGTATCAAAAGTTCACAACAGACAGGTCGTTGTGAGGTTAGACAGCGCCCAAGAAGTAATCCGGGAGAAGGCAATGGCACCCCACTCCAGTACTCTTGCCTGGAAAATCCCATGGATGGAGGAGCCTGGTGGGCTGCAGTCCATGGGGTCGCGAAGAGTCGGACACGACTGAGCGACTTCACTTTCACTTTTCACTTTCATGCATTGGAGAAGGAAATGGCAACCCACTCCAGTGTTCTTGCCTGGAGAATCCCAGGGATGGCGGGTCCTGGTGGGCTGCCGTCTATGGGGTCGCACAGAGTCGGACACGACTGAAGCGACTTAGCAGCAGCAGCAACAGCAGCACATGTTAGTAAAGAAGTAATCCACTGTATCTTCTGGGCCAGTGAGAAAAGGAAATCACTAAAGTGTTCATTTTTATATAAGTAGTAAAAGTAGAAAGTTCAATAGCTTAAACTGATTGTAAATGGAGGATAGTACAGCTGGTAAAGGGAAACTAAATTTAGAAGTTATTGGTGGATGAAGAGGAATCTGTCAAGATCATTTGTAAGTTCTTTCTAGACTACGAAAGTTTATGCCATTGTCCTCCAAGATATGTCACTCAATATTTGGGTTTATGAATAAATCTGAGTATTAATTTGCTTCTCAAATTCATTCTTTTCTCTTTTTTTACATTTTTTAGGTCCCATTTTGTAAAATGTGGGATCATAGTTTCCCAACAGCAATCGAACCAATGCCCACTGCATTTCGAGTTCAGAGTCTTAATCACCACATAGTGCTTGCGTGCTTGCTAAGCCACTTTAGTCGTGTCTGACTCTGCATTCCTATGGACTATAGTCCTCCAGGCTCCTCTGTCCATTGGATTCTCCAGGCAAGAACACTGGAGTGGGTTGCCATGCTCTTCTCCAGGGAATCTTCCTGACCCAGGAACAGAACCCATGTCTCTTATTTCTCCTGCATTGGAGGGTGGGTTCTTTACCTCTAGGACCACCTGGAAACCCCAGACCACCAGGAAAGTCCCTCTCAAATTCATTCTTTTCACTCACTATGGAGCCTGGGCACCAAGCCTGCCTTTCACTTATCATCATATCTCCTCACACTATTCCACAAATCTTGCTCAAATTACTTACTCCCTACCCCTCCTCCCACACACAAATACCCAATGAAGGTTGACATTGCAGACAAAAACTGGCTTAAGGCTCAAACAAATCCATTTTCTCTTATAATCACAGGAAAGTTTCCTTTCAAGCCTCCCTTGCAGTTAAGTGGGAACATGTAACTGAGTTCTAATCAATGAAATATGAATAAACATGCTATATACCACTTCTAGGCTTGGCTGTTAATTACTTTGCACAGTTCTTTGTTCTCCTTCTTTTTTGAAGTAACCTTTGAAACACACGCTCCAGGTGGTATAGCTCCAAAATAGAAGTAACTTTCATTTCTGAGTTACTTCTTAGAGGAAAGTTGTCAGGAGCTGAGCTGAGCTGAGCTGGAGAAGGCTGAGAGGCCAAGTGCCAGAGCACCCAATTAAGAAAAAAGCCAAAATGAAAGTATAGTCAGGCTTTATTTATTTTCAGGGGTAGTATATTCAAAGGGGGCTTCCCAGGTGGCTCAGTGATAAAGAATCTGCCTACTATGTAGGGGATGTGGGTTTGATCGCTGGGTCAGGAAGATCCCCTAGAGAGGGGAATGGCTACCCACTCCAGTATTCTTGTCTGAGAAATACCATGGACAGAGGAGCCTGGTGAGGTTCAGCCCATGGAGTCACAAAAGAGTCATTCACAACTTAGCGACTAAACAACAACTTAAGCGAAAGGAGATAAAATGGTGTTCTCCCCACAACCTTCACCCCAGACTCAACCTGCTTACTCTTGAAAATTTAATCAACAGACTTGTTTCATTTCAGCAAAGTTTCTTAAGCCTAACTTGTAGGGGGAAAAAAAAAAGCAGAATTTATATTATTAAGATATAGCTTCCACTCAAGAAAAGACAAAATTCTTGGCCAATAGGAAATCTCAATAGAGTCATTCAGTATCATTGTTTTATATTGGGTACTAATCTAAACTAAGAAAGATCTTCATGACCCAGATAATCACAATGGTGTGATCACTCACCTAGAGCCAGATATTCTGGAATGAGAAGTCAAGTGGGCCTTAGAAAGCATCACTACAAACAAAGCTAGTGGAGGTGATGGAATTCCAGTTGAGCTATTTCAAATCCTAAAAGATGATGCTATGAAAGTGCTGCACTCAATATGCCAGCACATTTGGAAAACTCAGCAGTGGCCACAGGACTGGAAAAGGTCAGTTTTTATTCCAATCCCAAAGAAAGGCAATGCCAAAGAATGCTCAAACTACTGCAAAATTGCACTCATCTCACACCATAGTTAAAGTAATGCTCAAAATTCTCCAAGCCAGGCTTCAGCAATACATGAACCGTGAACTTCCAGATGTTCAAGCTGGATTTAGAAAAGGCAGAAGAACCTGAGACCAAATTGCCAACATCCGCTGGATCATTGAAAAAGCAAGAGAGTTCTAGAAAAACATCTATTTTGCCCTATTGACTATGCCAAAGCCTTTGACTGTATGGGTCACAATAAACTGTGGAAAATTCTGAAAGAGATGGGAATACCAGACCACCTGACCTGCCTCTTGAGAAACCTATATGCAGGTCAGGAAGCAACAGTTAGAACTGGACATGGAACAACAGACTGGTTCCAAATAGGAAAAGGAGTACGTCAAGGCTGTATATTGTCACCCTATTTATTTAACTTATATGCAGAGTACATCATGAGAAACGCTGGGCTGGAAGAAGCACAAGCTGGAATCAAGATTACAGGGAGAAATATCAATAACCTCAGATATGCAGATGACACCACCCTTATGGCAGAAAGTGAAGAGGAACTCAAAAGCTTCTTGATGAAAGTGAAAGTGGAGAGTGAAAAAGTTGGCTTAAAGCTCAACATTCAGAAAACGAAGATCATGGCATCCGGTCCCATCACTTCATGGGAAATAGATGGGAAAACAGTGGAAACAGTGTCAGCCTTTATTTTGGGGGCTCCAAAATCACTGCAGATGGTGATTGCAGCCATGAAATTAAAAGACACTTACTCCTTGGAAGGAAAGTTATAACCAACCTAGATATCATATTCAAAAGCAGAGACATTACTTTGCCAACAAAGATTCGTCTAGTCAAGGCTATGGTTTTTCCAGTGGTCATGTATGGATGTGAGAGTTGGACTGTGAAGAAAGCTGAGCACCGAAGAACTGATGCTTTTGAACTGTGGTGTTGGAGAAGACTCTTGTGAGTCCCTTGGATTGCAAGGAGATCCAACCAGTCCATTCTAAAGATCAGTCCTGGGTGTTCATTGGAAGGACTGATGCTAAAGCTGAAACTCCAATACTTTGGCCACCTCATGCGAAGAGTTGACTCATTGGAAAAGATTCTGATGCTGGGAGGGATTGGGGGCAAGAGGAGAAGGGCACAACAGAAGATGAGATGGCTGGATGGCATCACCAACTCAATGGACATGGGTTTGGGTGAACTCCGGGAGTTGGTGATGGACAGGGAGGCCTGGCCTGCTGCGATTCATGGGGTCGCAGAATCGGACACAACTGAGCGACTGAACTGAACTGAACTTAGTTCCTTTCAAGAATTTTCAGTACAAACCAATCTAATTTCAAATCTCCAAAGGCAAAGTTGAACTTTGTATGAGGAAAAAACTTTCTAATAATCAGAGCCATTTAAAAATATAATAGAAGATCCTATTGTAAAGTAACACAGAGTCACACTTGGTTGGAAGTTGGGTACTAAAGTAAGATATATAATAAAATTTTACCATGATCAAAACTGTTTTTGAAAGCTCCTTAGATAATCCAAATATACAAGAAAGTATACATGTATAATATACTATCTTTTGATAAGACCAAAATAGCTGACTTTTCCTCCAGCTTTGATATGTTACTGTTTCTTTGATTGAGAATTAAACAAAGTTGTTGGCTTATAATATGAACCAAGTAATCAAAAAATTATTTTCCCCTGAATATGTATAGCTGTATGCACTTAAGTTAAATTAGCATATAAAATAACTCCTCAATACTGACTTTGGAGAAGGAAATGGCAACCCACTCCAATACTCTTGCCTGGAAAATCCCATGGACAGAGGAGTCTAGAGGGCTACAGTCCATGGTGTTGCAAAGAGTCAGACACGACTTATTGGCTAAACAACAGCAGTAACTGATTTAATTCTAAATGTTCAAGAAGAGATTAGATTCACTGCCTGAGTGTTAGTTAGGTTTTATAATCTCTGAATGTTCAACCCAAACCTGATTTTATAGCTCTCACCTCAAATGGCTAGTAAATAGGTAGCCAAGCTCATATTTAGTTTCACATTTGGTTGCCCCTCATGTCAGGCAACTTAGAACTTGTCCAACCTGCTGTCCCTTAATCCTTTCACCCTAAGTGACTGGGCCATTTAAGTTCTTCTTGAAGGCTCAGTAACTCCTGGGGGATTTCTGCCTCTGGACGGTTGAATTAAAGGTGTTTACGTTGTTCAGCATCAAGTCACCAGGTCTGTTCATTCATTTCTGGTGTAGAGTTTAATGTCTAAAATCCAAAATTGTGAATAATAGGATCAGCACCATGCTTCTTGCACTATATCCAGCACTCAGATCCTTCCTTTATTCCTGGTGTCTGTCTGTCTTGACCAAATGACCAGAACTGCATTCCTTGAGAACGGAAGCTTTGGATTTCTGTCATTTTTGTCTCTCTTGGTATTGGTTTCCTGCCTCTGAACCCCAGCTTCTTTCTTGTAAGTCTCTAAAGATAGACATCTATGCTAACTAAGAAACCAAAATATGAGCATACCTACCCATGGGCTACAATGCTATCCACTGTAGGCAAGAATTATAGAATCAGAGTTCTTGAAAACTGATCTCTGTCCAATCTACCCTTATTGTTTATTCCTAGGTTCCCAATGACAGAGTCTATGCCTGTCAGATATCCCTCCTGTTATACCTCGGTGAACCTCCCAAGTACTGGCCCCTTGCCTAAGCTGTTACCTGTGCTCTATTCCCAATACTCTGCCTATTATGCTTTGCCTACTAGATCGTCATTTTCAACATCATTTGCTACTGGTCTGAGCAATCTAACCCTTAAGGAGGTGGGTCCTTTACAGATCCTAGTCATTTTTAGTGTTTCATGACAGACATTTTCATGCCCTCCAGGGTTCACTAAGACCATTGTCATTCTGAGGGAAAAAAATAAATTGTAGCTCAAATTTTTACTTTATTTTTATATAATAAAGCATTGTGTACTCAGAGGCTTTATCTAAAAATCTCTCTTCAAAATTAGAAAATACTCTTTTTCAAAGACCTGGCAAGGAAAGGTGACTTACCTGTCTGTCTTTCACTGGCACTTAACTCTCTTTGCCCATCTCACAGATCTGCTCAGGATTTGAAATCTGGAACATTTCACTGTAACCTGCATCATCCTTTTTGTGTAATAGGAAACACTTATGTCTTGCTGTCTTATTTATATTGCAACAGTCAGAAAATACATGCTTGTCAGCCATTCCTTCATTATTGCAAATATGCTCTAGGAAGGTAGTCATCTGTAGAAGGAAATAATAACATGAGGGAAGGCATGTATGGTCCACATTCCTAACCATAGAAGAGTTCAGGAATTATAAAGAAAAGGCAACTGAGTGTATAATCTTATACTCCGTATCCAGTAGTCCTTGGACATAGCTCTTTTGAGCAAAAGTCTTTTAAAAGGTTGTAAAGTCTCATGTGCTAGACATTGGCCAAATAGAATTTATCATTCTCTCCCTACTTATATAAGTGTTTCATTTTCATACAGCTGAGAGGTGTTAAAATAAGCATAAGCCAAAATGGCCAGGGCCTAAAGAAATCAAGGAATTTTTAATAAGAATTATCCACCAAGAAATATGTGATGGCTTGCTTTCCTTGTTTCATGATGGCTTTTAGTTGGTTTCCATGGGGACTTATTTTAAAAATTGAGCTCTAAGGCAATGTGTATTCAGTGTCAGATATTCTAACAGAAATGTAATGATTCAGTTTTCAAATGCCTTTGGATGGCAGTAAATGTGTGGGATGCTATAAACCTCAAACAGCATTCCAGATTTAGGGGATAAAGTCAGAAAAAGGTCATCTCTTGAAGTAGAAATAAGAAGAAATCACTGTACAATAAGTGCAGAAGTATTTCATGTAAAGTGTGTTTCTAATAAGGCTAATGATTTTTCTATGACTGAGTGTGTGCCCTGCTAAGTCGCTTCAGTCGTGTCCGACTCTGCAAACCCTTGGACTGTAGCCCTCCAGGCTCCTCTGTCCATGGGATCCTCCAGGCAAGAATACTGGAGTGGGTTGCCACACCCTCCTCCAGGGAATCTTCCCGACCCAGGGATTGAACTCATGTCTGGTGCACTGGCAGGCGGCTCTTTCACTACTAGCAGTACCTGAGAAGCCCTTTCCTATGACTACTTAGATTCTAATAAAAAATAGACAGGTTTTAGCCCAAGAAGATAGAGTGGAAAAAACCTACAAATAAAGAAGAAAACTATTTGTATTTAAATTGTGGATATAAGAATAATTGATCCAAAAAATGTAGATTATAAGACTTTGTTGATATGTTTATCAATAATTTTTCTGGGACTTCTCTGGTAGTCCAGTGGCTAAAACTTCACCTTCCAATGCATGGGGTACGGGTTCAATTCCTGACCAAGGAGTTAAGATCCCATATGCCTCACAGCCAAAAAACCAGAACACAAACAATAAAAACAATATTGCAACAAATGTAATAAAGAGTTTAACAAAAAAGAATTTTTATAATCACAAAATACACACTTTATAAAAGACAATAGTAATTTTCAAGATTTTCTACTAAGCGGGAAAAAAACCTATAATAATATTCACTTTCTTCTTCTTTTTTATATTCTCTTAGACACTTTTCTAAATCAGTATTTTAATTTCCCAGGAATCTTCATATGAGATGTCAGACAATAGTACTCTAGTGACAGAGAAAGAGCAATCAACTTAGATGAACACGCTGACATTCTAGGGTATAATTCATTCTCTCAAGCCTTTGGTTCTCAGAATGGGATCTCCTAGATATGAGCTTAATAAACTGTAGGTTCATAAACCTGCAAAGATTATATCTTGAGTGTGACTCATGTACATATTTTGCTTTAAAATCGCTTGCTTGATTATTCAATCAACCCATCCCATAGCAACATCTTTTGTTTGCAATTTAGTTTTGTTTTTGTTTTTTTTCTTTTTTAAATAGGGAGAAAAAGGCAGAACATGATTCACCTACCAACTGGTGACAGGATTCTGAAGGTAATTCATGTGACTTGAGGCTCTTGCACTTTTCTGCAAGATCTAGCAACTCTTGAACTGTGATTTGTACTTCTTCATAAGTCAGTTTCTGAAGAAACTGTGCAACCATAATGTTAGTGCTGAAACAGAACACTTGTGTGAATGTTGAAGCCAATCAAACCCCTTTCCTCCATCAGTCTTGTTATATCACTGCCCTACTCCCCTACAAAATAACATGAGTGTAAATTTCAATTAAAAATTTTGATAATAAAACTTACACAGCTCTTAAGTTCTCGTCTAGATAATTCTGGCCATTTGTTTGGTGCATGGCTGGGGGGAAAAAAATGAGATTTTTATTTGCAAAAGAGGAAATTTTCCAAGTTGAAATCCCCTTTTTACAATTTAAATCTACATTTATTTATTCACTCATAAATTTCCAGATCTGTTTTTGTTTACATCATAAATCAGGATAAATTTTATAAGAATATATATTTTCTTGTATTTGGGCTTCCCGGGTGTCTCTGGTGGTGAAGAATCTGCCTGCAGTTCAGGAGATGTAAGAAACGTGGTTCAATACCTGGGTCAGGAAGATCCCCTGGAGGAGGGCATGGCAACCCACTCTGGTATCCTTGCCTGGAGAATCCCATGAGCAAAGGATTCTGGTGGGCTTCAGTCCATGGAGCCACGAAGAGTTGGACATGACTGAGCAACTGAGAACTTTTCTTGTATTTAAGCTGTATTCTGTGAATGATTTATTTCTAGTCCAAAACATCATGTAGTTGAAATCTGTCAAATATATATTCTTATCTGTCATTGGCCAACAAATGTTACACGTATCAGTATTGACACTTCCGAGTTAACTAAACTTGACTTTTTAATTAAATAACTGCTACTAGAAGTTACTAGCACACCCAAAGAACACTAAGAAAATCAAATGCTGGTAGTAGGAACAACTATAAACATTAGTACTTTGCTAGTCTTAATGTGGCAAAGACAATATCTCATACATCTAGGATTCACTCAACATCTTCATCACTCTCGCTCACTATGTACATATACACATGCTCTCTATTGAAAACATGTCTTCCTTCTTATACCAATAGCTTCTAAAGAGTTTGCTATTGTTCAGTCGCTAAGTCTAAAGAGTTTAGCCACTATCTATTTAATAAAGAAACCGTATCAATAGCAATATTAACAAGGAAAGGCTTTGGAGACAGTTATTCTGAGTTCAGCCTCTAGCTCTGATACTGAATATGGCCTTGAGAAACTAACTTAAGCACTCAGTGTTTTTGTATCTTTATCAATCAAATGTTAATCACCTTTACTACACTGGATAATGGTTAGGATTAAATGAAAGCCTATGTGTGAAGCAATGAGCACAGTGCCTGGGACATAGTAGGTACTGAATAATGTAGCTCATGATTTTAGTCTATAAACACTATTGCTCAATCTAAAATAATTTATCCAATTTTAAATGCAAGTTCAAAATATATCATTCTCTCATCTAGACTGGAAGTAAGATGTGTGTGTTTCCCCGTGTGTGTTTCCTGCTTGTGTTTCCCCAATAAATTAATTCTCTTTTTTCTATCTATGAAGTTTTGTCATGATGTTTCACCTCCTGGCATGAGGATCTGTAGGTTATTAACAGAATTCCCTACCTGCATCTAGTAAACTCCTCTGAAGAGTCTGACATTTAATGTAGCTAAAGAAAATAAGAAAAGATATGGATCTAACAGTCTTCATTATTTCAGATAAACTTAATAGAAGGTGTTCTATCATTTGAGAGAATTGAATAATCCTTTTATATTCTTTCCAAGTAATTACTATTAATAATTAAACTTCTTCTGGTGAATATTTTCCGCAGGCCACTATAACCCTGAAAAAAATTACAGAAATTCATGATAATGAAGAAATATTTCTGATAGATAGCATTCATTAATGAATACTGGATTTTATTTTATTTTTTTTAATTTATATGATTTTCATCTCATTATCTTTTTTTAATTTTTTTAAATTTTATTTTATTTTTAAACTTTACATAATTTTATTAGTTTTGCCAAATATCAAAATGAATCCACCACAGGTATACATGTGCTCCCCATCCTGAACCCTCCTCCCTCCTCCCTCCCCATACCATCCCTCTGGGTCGTCCCAGTGCACTAGCCCCAAGCATCCAGTATCGTGCATTGAACCTGGACTGGCAACTCATTTCATACATGATATTTTACATGTTTCAATGCCATTCTCCCAAATCTTCCCACCCTCTCCCTCTCCCACAGAGTCCATAAGACTCTTCTATACATCAGTGCCTCTTATGCTGTCTCGTACACAGGGTTATTGTTACCATCTTTCTAAATTCCATATATATGCGTTAGTATACTGTATTGGTGTTTTTCTTTCTGGCTTACTTCACTCTGTATAATAGGCTCCAGTTTCATCCACCTCATTAGAACTGATTCAAATGTATTCTTTTTAATGGCTGAGTAATACTCCATTGTGTATATGTACCACTGCTTTCTTATCCATTCATCTGCTGATGGACATCTAGGTTGCTTCCATGTCCTGGCTATTATAAACAGTGCTGCGATGAACATTGGGGTACACGTGTCTCTTTCCCTTCTGGTTTCCTCAGTGTGTATGCCCAGCAGTGGGATTGCTGAATCATAAGGCGGTTCTATTTCCAGTTTTTTAAGGAATCTCCACACTGTTCTCCATAGTGGCTGTACTAGTTTGCATTCCCACCAACAGTGGAAGAGGGTTCCCTTTTCTCCACACCCTCTCCAGCATTTATTACTTGTAGACTTTTGGATCGCAGCCATTCTGACTGGTGTGAAATGGTACCTCATAGTGGTTTTGATTTGCATTTCTCTGATAATGAGTGATGTTGAGCATCTTTTCATGTGTTTGTTAGCCATCTGGATGTCTTCTTTGGAGAAATGTCTATTTAGTTCTTTGGCCCATTTTTTGATTGGGTCATTTATTTTTCTGGAGTTGAGCTGTAGGAGTTGCTTGTATATTCTCGAGATTAGTTGTTTGTCAGTTGCTTCATTTGCTATTATCTTCTCCCATTCTGAAGGCTGTCTTTTCACCTTGCTAATAGTTTCCTTTGATGTGCAGAAGCTTTTAAGGTTAATTAGGTCCCATTTGTTTATTTTTGCTTTTATTTCCAATATTCTGGGAGGTGGGTCATAGAGGATCCTGCTGTGATGTATGTCAGAGAGTGTTTTGCCTATGTTCTCCTCTAGGAGTTTTATAGTTTCTGGTCTTACGTTTAGATCTTTAATCCATTTTGAGTTTATTTTTGTGTATGGTGTTAGAAAGTGTTCTAGTTTCATTCTTTTACAAGTGGTTGACCAGTTTTCCCAGCACCACTTGTTAAAGAGATTGTCTTTAATCCATTGTATATTCTTGCCTCCTTTGTCAAAGATAAGGTGTCCATATGTGCGTGGATTTATCTCTGGGCTTTCTATTTTGTTCCATTGATCAATATTTCTGTCTTTGTGCCAGTACCATACTGTCTTGATGACTGTGGCTTTGTAGTAGAGCCTGAAGTCAGGTAGGTTGATTCCTCCAGTTCCATTCTTCTTTCTCAAGATCGCTTTGGCTATTCGAGGTTTTTTGTATTTCCATACAAATTGTGAAATTATTTGTTCTAGCTCTGTGAAGAATACCGTTGGTAGCTTGATAGGGATTGCATTGAATCTATAAATTGCTTTGGGTAGTATACTCATTTTCACTATATTGATTCTTCTGATCCATGAACATGGTATATTTCTCCATCTGTTACTGTCCTCTTTGATTTCTTTCACCAGTGTTTTATAGTTTTCTATATATAGGTCTTTAGTTTCTTTAGGTAGATATATTCCTAAGTATTTTATTCTTTCCGTTGCAATGGTGAATGGAATTGTTTCCTTAATTTCTCTTTCTGTTTTCTCATTATTAGTGTATAGGAATGCAAGGGATTTCTGGGTGTTGATTTTATATCCTGCAACTTTACTATAGTCATTAATTAGTTCTAGTAATTTTCTGGTGGAGTCTTTAGGGTTTTCTATGTAGAGGATCATGTCATCTGCAAATAGTGAGAGTTTTACTTCTTCTTTTCCAATTTGGATTCCCTTTATTTCTTTTTCTGCTCTGATTGCTGTGGCCAAAACTTCCAAAACTATGTTGAATAGTAATGGTGAAAGTGGGCACCCTTGTCTTGTTCCTGACTTTAGAGGAAATGCTTTCAATTTTTCACCATTGAGGATAATGTTTGCTGTGGGTTTGTCATATATAGCTTTTATTATGTTGAGGTATGTTCCTTCTATTCCTGCTTTCTGTAGAGTTTTTATCATAAATGGATGTTGAATTTTGTCAAAGGCTTTCTCTGCATCTATTGAGATAATCATATGGTTTTTATTTTTCAATTTGTTAATGTGGTGTATTACATTGATTGATTTGCGGATATTGAAGAATCCTTGCATCCCTGGGATAAAGCCCACTTGGTCATGGTGTATGATCTTTTTAATGTGCTGTTGGATTCTGATTGCTAGAATTTTGTTAAGGATTTTTGTGTCTATGTTCATCAGTGATATTGGCCTGTAGTTTTCTTTTTTTGTGGGATCTTTGTCAGGTTTTGGTATTAGGGTGATGGTGGCCTCATAGAATGAGCTTGGAAGTTTACCTTCCTCTGCAATTTTCTGGAAGAGTTTGAGCAGGATAGGTGTTAGCTCTTCTCTAAATTTTTGGTAGAATTCAGCTGTGAAGCCGTCTGGACCTGGGCTTTTGTTTGCTGGAAGATTTTTGATTACAGTTTCAATTTCCATGCTTGTGATGGGTCTGTTAAGATTTTCTATTTCTTCCTGGTCAAGTTTTGGAAAGTTGTACTTTTCTAAGAATTTGTCTATTTCTTCCACGTTGTCCATTTTATTGGCATATAATTGTTGATAGTAGTCTCTTATGATCCTTTGTATTTCTGTGTTGTCTGTTGTGATCTCTCCATTTTCATTTCTAATTTTATTGATTTGACTTTTCTCCCTTTGTTTCTTGATGAGTCTGGCTAATGGTTTGTCAATTTTATTTATCCTTTCAAAGAACCAGCTTTTGGTTTTGTTGATTTTTGCTATGGTCTCTTTTGTTTCTTTTGCATTTATTTCTGCTCTAAGTTTTAAGATTTCTTTCCTTCTACTAACCCTGGGGTTCTTCATTTCTTCCTTTTCTAGTTGCTTTAGGTGTAGAGTTAGGTTATTTATTTGACTTTTTTCTTGTTTCTTGAGGTATGCCTGTATTGCTATGAACTTTCCCCTTAGGACTGCTTTTACAGTGTCCCACAAGTTTTGGGTTGTTGTGTTTTCATTTTCATTCGTTTCTATGCAAATTTTGATTTCTTCTGTGATTTGTTGGTTATTCAGCAGCGTGTTGTTCAGCCTCCATATGTTGGAATTTTTAATAGTTTTTCTCCTGTAATTGAGATCTAATCTTACTGCATTGTGGTCTTTGAGTCATGTCAATCTACTTGTTTTTTCAAGATTACATCACATAAGACTTGAAATAAAGTAATCAATAGATGTTTTTGGTAAATGCCTCATTTCCTAGAAATGCATGTTGACATGTACAAAGTTCTAAAATGGCAGGGGATCAGGTAAACACATACAATGCCAGGTTCAAATAAATTATAACTACCCTAGTTCCAGTGCTGGACACATTTTTAGGTCCCTAGTGAGAGTGGGGAGCACAGATTTGGGAAACAAACCCATGAGAATGCAACCTAATATACTGAGTGTTCGCTGCAAGTCTAGCACTTTATATGACTGTATTTAGGTAGCAGTATTCTTATTTCTTGAATAATAAGTGAAGACTCAAGGTCATATAATTTGCTCATAGACTCACAGGTAGAAATTCAGGTCTTTCTGATGTCAGAGCTCACACCATCCAAGAGCCAGTAGTAAAAGTTGAGATACCAACATCTCTCGGCTGTTTTCTGCTTTGCCTATAATCCAGTTCTTTAGTCTAGGGTAGGACACTAGTGACTATGGATTAACTTAGAAGTTCAAGTTAAACTTAAAGCCCCAAAGTTTTGGAAATGGGAGACCACTGGTTACTACTTTAACCATTCCTGTCCTCAGTTTCCTCATTTATAAATGGAGGGTTTGGATCAGATAATCTTCAAGGCTGGAAGTCCATTGCTTGATTTTGCTACCCACATAATCTCATTTCTGGTTTCCTAGGCAAAAAAATATCATAAGTGAGAGAGATACATTTGTCTGAAAAACATTATTATTTAGATTTGTCATTATTTAGATTTGGGACACGTTGGCTTATGGTAAAGAATATAGATGACCTGTGTGGTAGAAAACCACACAAGGGAAGACTGTCTTGCCAGGTTTCCATAGGCTTTCCAGGGTTCTCTAAACAGTCCTGATGCTCAGCATCTCTTTCTGTCTTGCACCCTTAGAGTGGCTCCCTTGAGACCATACTCTAAGCTTCCTGGGGCTACCAAAAATGGACCTATCACTCTAGCGATGACAAATGCTTTGGATGACTGCTTTCAGACTGTCACCCACTGTAGACATTACTCTTTCTCTATGACTAAGCCTTAGAATCATTCACAGCACCATGCCACAGGACAGCCACCGTTAACTGATTGGCGCTGGCACTTAAAAAAAACTGTTCTATCTATGCTAAACTAGTTTCTCTTTTTTAAAAAAAATTATTTTTGGACAAAATTAACTTCTCATGAGCATCCTTCTCTCACAGTAAGAGATTCTTTAAAACATAGAAGGAGTTAAATTCTTTATTAGTGACTGACAGTGGAATTTTAGATCAGAGGAAAGACAGGTTGTGGGGATTATTTAAGCAAAGGCTAAGGAATGGGCTTTGTGATAGAATTCAAAAGATGGCACAGAATTTGTTCTCTAAGAGAGGAAGATCTCCACACTGACCTTTAAGATAAAAAAATGGAAGGTGTGCAAGTGTAAGACATGATGATGATTTTTAATAAATATTTTTACCACAAACCTAATTCTTGTCCAAGTCATAGAAATAGAGTTTGAAGGAACCTTAGAAAAACCAAGGCTAGATCCCTAGATCCTACCGAAAACCTGGGAAGTGACTGCTCACGCATGTGCAGTCCTGGCCCTCATTATAGCACCATGAGGCTGATGACATTTACAAACATCTCTAGTACTAGAAGTCTTCCTGCACCAACTGAGTCCAGTTATGTTCCAGTCATTGGTATGAGCTCTGTCTGAGCCATAGAGTCAGTATGACTTGCTTTTGTTGCAAATCCTCTCCTTCCAGGCAAAGCAAGACTTGAAAAACCTAGTTCTCTCCCTCTTTTCTTTCCATCACACTGATTACCTGTCTTTTATCACTGTGTTCTTTGGCACATCAGTAGAGGGAGTTGTATGGCAGTTTCCTCTATGATTATAGAGTCTTGTAATCGCAGAGGTCCCTAGGTCTTTGGTTTCATGTCTGTGGCTCTTAGCACAGCACTAGACACATAGGAGAATCCACTATCAGGTGCAAAATTGAATTAGCAAACTGCACTCTGGTTTCACTTCTGTTTGCTAAACTTATTATTCATTATTTCAGTAAAATTGTCTTCCTTGCCATCCTTGACAATAAACAAGAGTGTTTGGAAAAATGGTAGAAAGAAAAATTAGCTTCATGAATTAAACACCTACTGTCTGCTGGCCATTGTATTTGGATACTTTATATAGTAATTTATTACATCTTTCTAAAGCCTTTGTGATGGAGTGATTATTCTTCCACCCTACACCAAGAAATAGAGGTCTTAGATCGTAGGCAACTTGTGTCTGAGGCCATACAGCAAGTTAATAGTAGTAGGAATATAACTCCCTTCTACTCCGCTCCCACCTGCAATTTCAGCTTGGATGGAATGCCATTGCCACATGCTCCCACAGCAAGGCCCTTTTTCCATCCTGCACCTATGACATCATATGCGATTGCTTACTGTCTTCTCCCCTGCCCAGTAGACATAAGAATGATGCTTAATTTTCTTATTATATTTGGTTATATTTGCATTATATTGGATTATATTGTACAATGTGTAACACACAGTAGGATCTAATAATAAATATTTGTTGAACAAATGAGTAAGAATCCCAAATACTGTGCTCTAAATGTTAAAACAAAAGAACTCAATATTTTCATGTATTATATCTTAGACAGGCATCATCTTTTATTTCAGACACTGAAACACTAAAAAGCCTTAAAAGTTTAGAGATCAGCCAGGATCTTCAAGCCATGGGCCCACAACCAACCTTCACTTCCTGGCTTCCCAGTTCCTACCATTCTCTCTCTTTAGATGTCACTGTCAATCACTTACAGTCCAAAATAACAGCAATTTTGATGTGGAATGGAGGGAGAAAGGAGCCACTGTTGCTGATGACTTGGCCCATTCCCCCTTCTCTGAAGAACAGATTTTTTTTTTTTAAATTTTTTTTAAATTTTATTTTATTTTTAAACTTTACATAACTGTTTTAGTTTTGCCAAATATCAAAATGAATCTGCCACAGGAATGGGGAGGGAGGAGGGAGGAGGGTTCAGGATGGGGAACACATGTATACCTGAAGAACAGATTTTAAAGGGTACCCATGACACAGCCTTCACTAGGAGGTAATGTATACATTGACTAAGAATATTGTTCTGGAATTAGAGGGTTCAAATTTAAGCTTTTGGTTCTGCCAATTACTAATTATGTGACATTTGAACAAATTCATTTATTTCCCCAAGCCTCAATTTCCCTGTCTGTAAAACAGGAATAAAAAATATTTACTTCATAGAGTTGTTAGGATTAAATGAGATAATACATTAGAAGTACCCACACAATGTTTTTACATTGAAAACATTCAATCCCAGCTAGTAATAGTAGGAGGAGAAGGAGGTGGAGGCATGCTACAAGCCTACAACACCCCATTTTCTTCCCAGTAGCAGCAAGAACAGAATCTGTGAGTATTCTGCCCACAGAATTGCTATTTCAGAGTCCTGTCTCCCAAAAAATCATAGATTTATTCATTTTGCTGTACAGTAGAAATTAACACAACATTGTAAAGCAACTATATTCCAATAAAAATTAATTTAAAAAGAAAAAAATTTTTAAATATTTTTATAAAAAAAGAAGTACATTTAGCCAGTGAACCAATGATGCTGATGGAATGAATGACTCGGTTGTTTCATTTTGTTAACAAGTTGACACATGACATTAGTCTTTGAGAAATAACTTTATAATGTTGTTGTTTATTGCTTGCTGCAATAACATTATCTCAGACAATAGGTACAGAAGAATCTGTTTACTGTGTTCTTTTCAGAAAATGAAATTCACCACAGGACAGCTAGGAAGTAGGTAAGTTGATCTTCCTCTCTGTTCTCAGAAACCTGGAAAGAAAAAACAATATCTTGTGCAGCAAAGGAATATGAAATGATAGAAAGCCATATATGTGGCTAGACATCCCATAAAAAAACTCTTAGTGGTAACTATGTTTTTCCTTTTGCAGATCCAAACCTGCCCTCTGGCCAGGTGGCGGGGAGGCAGGGGGCGGTGTTGAGGTCTCTGTTTCCCGATATTGAACATCCTGCTATATCTACTCAACCTTTTGTTCCTAAAGTCTGTGAATAAGTCTTTCAGAAACTGCAGGGGAAAAGGGGCCCTTTATATACCTTTTTGAAATTACAAACATATCACTTTTCTTTTATGTAAATCCTGCAGTAAGGCTCTTAGAACAAGTTACTGAGGCCTGTCTGCCCCTCCCAGCCCCTTCCTCCCCCTGTGAACTTTCATATTAATAGATTCTTTGCCTTTCTTTTCTGGTCCAGACATCTGAGTGCAGTAGCAGGAAGGCAGAAGAGTGGATGTCTTTATATTCAGAAAACTGTTGGGGCAGGAAGGCAGTGCTAACGGAAACACAGTCGTACCATCCCAGCCATCAAGAGTGACTGACACCCAGAGACACATTATAGCACCAGTACTGGGGTTTGTTAGTGCAAGGCCAGGAGGATAAACCAGAAATGTTAGTGCAGGGCCTAGGGGATGAACTAGAAATCAACAGTGAAGCATGAGAGGGGAAAAGCAAAAATAACCAAAGCAGTTAACAATACATTTAGCCTTTGATTGAGATAGAAGGCATTACCTTAGGTGGGTTTTGCTTGATGTTTTTCAAGCAGCCTGACTTTTGGCTGCCAATTTTGGACTCTGAGAGAGAAAAAATAGAAATAAAAGCATACAGGAAAATTTTTGAGAAACCTCCATACTGTTTTCCCACAGTGGGTGCACCAGTTTACATTCCCACCAACAGTGTACAAGGGTTTCCAAACACTAAAAATAGAACTACCTTATGACCCAGACATATAAATCAAAAAACCCCCACTAATTTGAAAAGATACATGCAGCCCAGGGACTTCCCTGGTGGCCCAGTGACTAAAACTCTGCAATTCCAATTCTGGGGGGCTGGGTTCAACCCCTGGTCAGGGAAGTAGGCCCCACATGCCACAGCTAAGACCCAGTGCAACCAAATAAATAAATAAATAAAATTTTTAATGAAAAGATTCATGTAGACCAATGTTCATAGTAGCATTATTTATAATTGTCAAAATATGGAAGCAACCTTAAATGTCCATCAACAGATGAGTGGATAAAGAAGATGTGGTATGGATGCACAATGGAATGTTGCTCAGACATAAAAAGGGATGAAATTTTGCCATTTGCAATAACATGGATGGACTTGAAGGGAGACATTGCAAGGAGGAAGCAGGGTCCTGTGGGGAGTTCCATTTTCTCTGTTTGACCAGGAATACTAGCTGAATTCCAGAGAAAAGAGCTGGAAATACCTCCTCCTTGAAGCAGGCCTCAGGCTCCTGGGCTTTGCAGCACTTCTCCACCACCTTCGTGAAATCCGCCAGCAATGACCACAGTTCCTCCCCTGCAAGTTCAGGCTTCGGTTTCACTAAGTTGACAAGAAACCTGTGACCCAATGATGTCAAACAGAATCAGTTAACAGTTTCTTTCTGGAACCCCTCTTCTCCAAAAGGCTTGTTATAGAATTGTATCTTTGAAATCTCCATTTAGGTGAATGTAAAAAGTAAAATATTCTACTTTTGAAAGGAGATCCTGAAACCTTTCTGCTAAACACATGGGATAGATTCCATGATAACATTCTTTGGAGGCTTATGTAATTATGGACAAAATTGTATAAAATGTGGGAACATATAGTAAGTCTCACTCCAGTACTCTTGCCTGGAAAATCCCATGGGTGGAGGAGCCTGGTGGGCTGCAGTCCATGGGGTCGCGAAGAGTCAGACACAACTGAGCAACTTCATTTTCACTTTTCACTTTCATGCATTGCATTGGAGAAGGAAATGGCAACCCACTCCAGTGTTCTTTCCTGGAGAATCCCAGGGACAGGGGAGTCTGGTGGGCTGCTGTCTATGGGGTCGCACAGAGTCAGACACGACTGAAGTGACTTGACTTAGCAGCAGCAGCAGCAGCATAGTAAGTCTTCACTGTGCACAATATTGTAGAATATGTAACTTTTGATATTTCTAGAAAATTCATTTCAAAGCATTCTCTCTTCCTCAGTAACTGAATTCTGTTTCCACTTCACTTGATACAGACACTGCCTACATCCTCCCCAAAATCTGCTTCTTTGGCATTTATAGCATTGCCTGAGAAAACAAAAGCAAAATCCTTATCCCTTTTAGGCCTCTCATATCTTCAAACATTAAGAGACATTCTTGGAGCAAGCATCTATGACACTCTCTCAAGAAAATCTGATTCATTATGAACCTCCTATGAGCCTTTTTATGGCCTCACTCACTCACGTTTCCAAATCACAGTCTGGACACTCCAAATCTCTAGCAAAGGAAAAGACTAAGTTTTACAACTAGATAGACTGGACAGTTTGACAGAAGGAACAGGATTATAACATCAAGATCACACATCCATTACAATAAAACTTCTCATTAAAACGTGATGTGTCTTCAGCCTGAAGAAAATGATGACCAGAAGAGAAGGTTGGTACCTGTCTTTTTTCCTCTGGAGTTCCTCGTTATGAGCCTGACACAAGTCTGCGTGAAAGGTAAATAACCCTTGAGAGGTAGATGGAGGTACATATGTTTTATCAGCTTCCAAGCTCTCAAAGCAGAACCTTCTGAAGGCAAAATTTGTTTTACAACAGTGGTCCACAGCAGGGTTGATATTTTGATTTTCATTTATTCCACATAACTCTCCAAGAACTAAATCCACCTGTACCAATGAAAGTTGCAATGGAGTTTTGAAATATGGTAGATGAATTGTTAGTTTGTTCTAATATCATTGTCAACTCAGAAAAGCTTCTGCAATCGTAATATGACACTATGCACAAAAGAAAAAAAAAATAGAGCCTGAGGTACTAAATGGCATTATAACAAAAATTCAAGCCATAGTAATTTAAATTCATGTAGATTAAGCTTAATGTATATACAAATTTGTGACTTCGAGCTGAGAGCTGCAAACAGCTAACCGAAAACATCAGCAGGACACAGTGACCCTTTGATTTAGTCCCCTCCTGGGATCCCCCACATATGGGCCACCCCAGACCTAAAGAGATATGCCCAACCCAAGCAGCATTCTCTGGAAGCAGCAATTCTTTTACTGACATGGTGGGACAAGGAGAATTTATAGTGTTGCTTAAAATTATGAAGTTTTCTCCGTCATCCTGAAACAATACTATGATTCCAAGTCATTTGCTCTAACAAATTACTTCTAGTATAAATAAGAAGAAATGGGACTTGGCTGTTGGTCCAGTAGTTAAGAGTCTGCTTGTCAATGCACAGGACATGGGTTTGATCCCTGGTCCTGGAACTAAGATCCCACATGCTGCAGGGCAACTAAGCCCATGCACCCCAACTGAAGCCCATGCTTTACAACCCCTGCTCTGCAACAACATAAGCCACCACAATGAGAAGCCCATACACCACAATTGGAGAGTGGTCCCCACTCACTGAAAGTAGAGAAAGCTCACATGCAGCAACAAAGCCTCAGTGCAGTCAAAAAAAAAAAGAAGAAAGAAAGATGATCTGGAGACCCCCAAGCAACTAATCAAGACGTTCTCTTTAGTTCTTCAGGATTTTGACACAGAGAGCTAAAAATAAAACTTGACATTCCTTGCTTAACAATGTTAAAAAATAATGGAGAGAGGAAGACAGACAATCACTTATAAATCAATGAATGCAGGTATCCTTTTTTTTTTTCTTTTTAGGAACAGTCAGGTATGTGGGCCAGGCTCACCAAATTATCAACGCAGGCAAACTCTTCGCTCAGGGTACAGCAGGTGGTCAAAGCTATCACCATTTCCTTGCCAAGAAAGGTCAGTTCTTCAGTGGAGAGCTGGGGGGCTAGCTTCGTGAGATTGACGAGGTAGCTGAAAGAGCATATGTCTGTTCTGAACAAAAGCAGAAGCTCCTCTTCCCTTGATAAACCACCTGAAACCCCAACCCTGCAAGGCTAGGGACAACCAATGGAAGGGCAATGTGAACCTTGGCTCTCTCATAAAATGGTAGATATCAGTCTCTTCACCCCCCATTTTCCTGCATCCTGCCTCCTTTAGATCTCTGCATATGGGCTTCCTTCTAATTTCATGACAATTCAGAAACTATCAGATTTGCCCATTGTGTGTCATCTGTGATGATAGGAGCACCTTGGCAGCAAGTATCTTGGCTAGCTAGTATGTAAAATCCTACTGGAAATCCTTTGCATTGTGAATAAACATTTCAAAGGGAAAATTTAATAAATACATGTTGGAAAAAGATAATCTGAAATGAAAGAAGCAAGAAACAAAGATCTTTCATAGGCTGAGTTCCCAGCTAACAACCCAAGTACAGAAATAGTGAAAACATATTTTTTAAACTGTGTTTTGTTTTGAAGATGTTTGGTTTCAATGTACAATACATTAGCATGGTAATAAATTTTAAAAATTCAGAAAAAACTTCATATTATTCATGAATATTCACAAAGTACTTAAAAAACAAATATTAAAGTGTTAAGCAAATCCAAAATTATTTCTTTAAACTCCATAAGATGGGCTTAAATCTTGGGAAGAGCATCTTTTCTTTGGGAAAATATAACAACCTGAAGTTTGCTGCATTTCATTCCCCATGCCTGAAATGGGGCAAAATCCAGCAGTTCTGTGTTGAGAGTAAAAAAGATAAGTCTAAACAAAAACTAAAGCATTAGATAATCAATTTATCCAAAATCCTATATTTCTTCCATTTCAAGCCTGATTTCTGATAAAGTTTTAAAATGACAGCTCAATGTGAATTCTTAACTCTTGTGATATTATTCTTTCCCAGAATTTATGAATTCATCACAAAAGGGCTGAGCTAAATTTTTGACACTTTGTGGCCATCTTTATTTTATCCTGGTCACAAGGGTTAACCTGCTTGTTTGAACAACTTACTGGTATTTCAAGTCATCCTTCCCCAAATTCTGAAAATGTTCACATTCTCGTTGTACTATCTTGAGGCTTTTCTCTGTTGTCTCATTGAATCTATTTTCCTGAAAATAAGAACAACCATGCTTTTGAAAATTTTATCTAATCATAAATTTAATCATAAGATTGATGTTGACTTGTCTAATTTCTTTTTTTATACTTACATAGTATTTTCAAACTATCATTATCATAAATTAGTCACTAAGTTGAAGGTAGTTTTCTATATATGTATGTTAGAATTTGAATCTTTTTAATTATAGTTAGATATATAGATATGGCATTTGCCAAAATGCAGAAATTTAAATTTTCATCATCATTACCTTGTATATTTTATAGAGCTTTAAAGTCTACAAAGTGGAATTCAAATCTGATGCTGACAATGATCATATAAATTTTCCCTTTAAAGTCGCCAGAGAAGTCATCTGGTCCTGTGAAGTCAAGGGACTTGCCTAGAGTTACCCAATAGGCAAGTGTTGCTACAGAACACTTTTAATCACATATATCTTTTTTATACCATCTTTTTAATCATTTAGAATTGGAATTTAAAACCTCCAATAATTGTCTTCAAATATTTGACAAACTCTCACATAGCATAAAGTTGGACACCAGCTAAGTGGCCACCAGGGAGAAAACTACACACCAGTGGAAGGATGCTGAAGGATGAATTGTATCTTCATGTAATAAAAAGAATTTTCTAGCACTATGCTCCATTTAAGGATCAGGAACAGACCTCCTCATTAGGGACAGTGGCAAAGCTGGACGAAACTCAAGTCTTCTTACTTCTTGCTCAATTTTGAATGGGCAGAAACTGGCATTTTTGGCAAGTGGGGGTAATTTTTTAAGCAAAGCAAAGCAACACATATCAATTGAATGAGAAGCAAATCAAAAATGCCAAATAATTAATTTCTGTAATACATAAATATGCCTATGAATGGATATTAAAAACACACTAATTTCAACAAACAAATCAGTAAAAGATGTGAACAAACTGTTCACAGGAAATTATAAATACAGTAGCTAAAATGATATAGGAAAAGCTTAGCTCCATCATAAAATATATTCTTAAATGTTTAATTGAATCACTATGCTATGCACCTGAAACTATCACATTTTTAATTAACTATATCCCAATATAAAATAAAAAGTTACAAAAGTCAACTAAATTCTTAAAACACAGTCACTATTTAGCAAAGTTAATTTTCATGTGCAGTGTTGGTGAAGGTGGGGGTGAAATGAAGATTTTCAACACTATATGGGACTATATGCGGGTAATAACTTTCTAGGTAGCAATTTAGTCATTTGTATCAATTATTTTTTTATTTTAAAGTCTATATATTTTGATGTAGTAATTTTCCTTCTGATAATCTATCTTAAGAAAATAGTCATAACTATTAATAGAGATGAATGAAATGAGATACTTAGGGTCACTTATAAAATTTTTAAAAAGCGAAATAAATGTCCAAAATGTCAAAGATATAGTAGGAGAGCATTTAGATATATTATTATGATGGAATACCATCATGTAAAATAAAGTGAATTTTTTGAAGTCTGTTTAATAATGTAAAATGTTTTTTATGACAATAAATAAAAACAAATCCAAAAATTTCTTTGGAAAATATTATCCCAATCTTATTTGTAAACATACATACAAATAGATTCATATATGCATAGAAAAGATGAAAAAAATATTAATTAAAGGTATTTATTGAGGACTAAATCAGAAAGTTTTTACTTTTTCCTTTATAACTTTTAGTAATTCCTTAATCATCTTTAATAATCATTTATTATTTTTATGATCATAAAAAATCCAAGATGGCTCAAGAAAACACAAGAGCACATAAATAAAAATATAAATATTTAATCAGAAGAGTTTTTTACCTCAATACACAGGATTCATAGTTCTAAACATTATGTGTAACCCAGATGATATTGGTCTTTGCAGTGATCAGCTTACACTGAATTTTAGATAGACTCAGATTGGTCAATCACATTTTCTACCCTCTGAACCATAATAAAATTTGATAGTTTTTAAGTGTTTGCTGTTTTCTTTAATTCTCTGAGCCTGCTAGGATGGAACCTACCGCATGACGGTAACACTCAGGAGGGTTTTCCATGTTACAACACTCTTTCAGGAGATCCTTATACACTTGAGCAATTCTTAACAGCTCTGGTGTGGACAGTTCTGGATGTCTCCTTGAGTACTCATAAAGAAACCTGTGATGTGTAAAATATTTTGTACATTAGAACTTCAAGAAAGAGCAAAACACCAAATCCTGCTATCTTTTACTCTGGGGAGACCTTTTATTACTGAGTCTGCCTTCAAATCCTCTTTCATCTTTCTCTGGCAGAGGAGTGGCTTAAGAGGACATTTTGACAAAAGAGACCATGTTACAAAGATTTTCTTCCATATTATGTTTTAAAATAGCAATGTTTTTTACTTGGAGGGATAGAATGGTTAGTGGTGTTTATTATTCATTGTTAAAATAATTTTATCCATAAAGCATCAGAAATAGTAGATCATGCTACCAATACTTTAGGAAATACATATCAAGTATAATTCTGTTGGAAAATGCATTCGACCTCCATCTTGAGATTTGGGGAATATGGCTTCTCCTCACTCCCGGTGCACCTGGGGAAAGATTGTGGAGCAGACTTTGCCCATTACTTCATCCTGTCACTTGTCAGTTATGGGAGTAATCACCCCTGCAGGTCCAAATCATTAGCAGTCGTTTCCATGGCCTCAGTGAGGCGTTATAAGGGTACAGGTGGGTGTGAATAGAGGACAAAGTGGGAAAGGGAGAGGAAGAGGCTAACACTTATTAAGCCCTTAGTAGGTGCGAGGCATTGGATCAAGCTTTGGGCATACGAGACAAAGATTGGCTTCCTAGCCTTTATAAAACACTGTCTCATTTAACTTCACTTAGCCCTCAAGATAAGTAGTGTTTCACAGCCGAGGAAACTGCCTCAGCCCAGTAAAGCACCTGGCTATTGGCTTCCCTGGTGGCTCAGACAGTAGAGTCCGCCTGCAATGCAGGTAGACCTGGGTTCAATCCCTGGGTCAGGAAGATTCCGCTGGAGAAGGGAATGGCTACCCACTCCAGTATTCTTTCCTGGAGCCATGGACAGAGAAGCCTGGCAGGCCAAAGTCCATAGGTCTGGAAGAGCCAGACACGACTGAGGAACAAACACTTTCACTTTGTAAAATTTGAACCTAGGTCCCAGAGGACGCCTACTTCATTCTTTTTAAACCAAGCCAACTCTTTTCTCAAGAGAGCTGTTTTCTTTAACTACCCTATACTATTTACAATTTTCTTCATAGAAATATCATCTTTATTCTTTTGAATTAAGTAAAAATGATCTATGTTTTGTGAGAGTCATACATCATAAAAGTTTTTCAAGTCCAAGGGAATTTTGTCATCTCTTTTTGTCTTGTAGCCTTTTTCTCTTGATTAATCTTGGCTTTTCTGACATCTCTCCTCTTCTCCATTTACCTTCTCAGTCCCAGTTGTGAGATACAGTCTCATATTCTAAAGCAGTGGTGTTTAAAGAATCAAGGGCTCCTCTTAATATTTCATAAAAGGCATGAACTTTTCCTCAGAAATAAAATTGCACCTAAAATCTCACCACCAAAATATTGTAAACAAAACCCCTGGAAGAAAACCCCTAGCGTGGCAGATCCACCGAGGTCTTGCATCAGATATTGGCATCCAGAAAAACTGCATCGTAAGCTGTTTCTGGTTCAGCATATTCATCGCTGCTCTATCATTTCTCCCCATGCTTCCTACCCTATCTTAGTTGTCATGGTGATGATGATGGAGATGATGAGAAATGAGGATAAGGATGAAAACTGCTTCCATTTAGCAAGTCTATGTCAGGTACAAGTGAAATGTACTGCATCAATGATTTAGTTTAATTTGACTGAGCATCCATGATTCATGAGAAGCAATAGAGCTCAGTGGTTATAAGAACAGGAATCTGGAGCCACAGTGGTTGCATTTGAACCCTCACTCCACCAAATATTAGTTGTGTGACTTTGGAGCAAGTTACTTAACCTCTGTGCTTCAGTTTCCTTGCCTGCAAAATGATGATTGAGGAAAGTATTCTAACCACAGAGTTTGTTTTGAAAATTAAATTGATTGACAGATGTGAAGCACTGAAAATTTGACTAAGTATTCAATAACCTGTATCTTCAATCCAGACATCCTTCCAGAATTCCAGGTTCATATATAAAATCCTCTTATGATATTTTCACTGCATTACCTCACAGGCACTTCAAAGTCAATGTGTGTGTGCTAAGTTGCTTCAGTCGTGTTCGATTCTTTGCAACCCAATGGACTGTAGACCGCCAGGCTCCTCTGTCCATAGGATTCTCTAAGCAAGAATACTGGAGTGGGTTGCCATGCCCTCCTCCAGGGGATCTACCCAACCCAGGGATCGAACCCTTATCTCTTATGCCTCCTGCACTGGCAGGCAAGCTCTTTACCACTAGCGCCACCTGGGAAATCAATGTGGTCAAATATAAAAAGTTTCTCTTTCCCACAAACCTTCCCCCATACTTCCCATCTCATTGAGTCTGAAAACTACTTACCAACCACCTAAGCCCCAAACTGGGATTCATTCCAGATGAAGTTTCTAAAAGACAAAAGTGATTTTGTCCTTCCTTATTCTTCAATGAAAACCCTTCGGTGGCATCTTGTTACTTAGCTTATCTGGATGATCTGACCCCATGTGCCTCTCCCTACCCTCTTCTCTCACTGCAGAAACCCTAGCACAACCACATACACACCATGCATTTCACACCTCTATCAGTGTTCTACCTCTTCTATCCAGATTATCAGCATTTCTTCAAGTACCTCCTCCCCGTCAAGACTTTTCAGAGTTCCCAAGGACTTCCTCTTCGATCCCCGTATTGCCTATGGTCTAGTGCTTTCAGAAATTAAAGAGTGTTTCTTGCACTCATATATTTATGAGGCTGTCTCTTTCCACATCATACTTCTATTGATGAAAGCTTATTGGAGGCAAAACCCCTGTTTAACTTGGTAAAGCCCCTGGATTATATTGAGTTGCCCAAAAAGTTCATTTATTTTCCATAACATCTTACAGAAAAAAATCCGAACAAACTTTTTGGTCAACCCAGAGTTATTACTGACAAACCTTGAATGACTAAATATTCTCATATGAATTTTATATACAATTCCTAAAATACAGACAGGTTAACTTGCCCCAGTGATTCTACCAGGATTCAAATCTAGTCTTTTTGCTTCCAAGTCAGCTAAACAGTGGTGGGAGTTGGGGGAGAAGGCAGGGGAGAGTGTGGCAGATAAGCCTGCAAATTCTTAGGTCAGACCTCCTGGATCATGTCCTTAGTCTGCCATATTTTAACTGTGAATCTTAAACAAATTACTTAACTTCCCTGTACCTCAGTTTTCTCTTCTGAAAACTGGGAGAAATCATGCTTATTTTACATGACTGCTGTGAAAACTAAAATAGATAATCTGTACTTAGCCCACTGTCTGGCACGTATCAAGTACTCAATAAATGTTAGCCATCACTGTCCTATGCAGTTGCAGTTTCTAAAATAATGTAAAAAGATTACAATCTAAAACCATGATTTTTAAAAATTATGTGGTATACCCAATGATTTAAATGGTTCCTATATCTTCCACCCAAGTTAGCCAAAATAGATCAAGTCATAAGTTTCTGTTTGCCTTATAAATGTCAATATAGAGGTATGTTACTCAGCCATGAAGTTCGCTTGGTCAGCATCTCGTTTCTCACACACATTGTCACTTTCAATAAATTTTGCTTCTCTTAAAGATAAGTCGTTGGGTCTATCATCTTTATTGGAGTAAATGATACACTCTCCACGCTCTGGTATTTTCTTTTCACAGCAGTTTTTGATTTTGCTGGAGATGGAATCTTGTTTTGAACAAATATGGCTCATAACCTTGCTCTGTATCAAATAAGAATGAGAAATGACTTTATTTTCATAAGTTCTTCAGGGCTAGATTCTCCTTCATAAATGGAATGCAAAACCAACCATATCTATAATATCGAGAACTGTTTCATCAACTAATTTGATGCTAATTAAATTTTGTATTGATTTAATACAGTGACCTTTCATTTTAATGCAAGCTTGATTTCGTAGGATTTTAGATGATATAATTATGAAAAATAAACTCATAAATTTATTACATATTAGCTGGAATTCTCTTAAAGGTGGTCTAATCCCTGCTTCTTCCTCCGGACTCTTCAGAATGAGTCTGCACATTTCTCCTACTCTCTGTTCCAGCTTCACATGAACTACAGTGTGTTTCATCAAAGCACTGGACTATTCCAGACACTCTGACTCTGCTCAAGTGGTTCCCCTACCTGGAATCTTCCTCTGGGGAACACTGAAGGTGAGGAATGAGATGGAGCTCTAGGCTGAGATGAGAAATGGAATGGAGGTCTGTACCATGTTTCCAGCAAACCACATAGAACCAGGGAGTCCATCTTTGCAGACAAATATACATCTCACCTAAGGCCATCATTATTCAGGGCAACACATCACTTATTGTCTGAAATTTCATTTCTGTTTTGAATGAAATATACCATTCAATTGCTCTTATTTCTACATAAAGCCATCAAAAAAAAGGATATTAAAAATATAATATGATCCCTTAGTCTCAGCTCCAAACTTCACAGAAAACTCTTCAATTATATCCTAATTCAGTACATTATATTCACTATTATAAAACCAACATCCCTATAAGTGACCAAATAATACACAAATAAACAGTGAGTGAGACTGCTTTTCATTGCAATAAATTTAAGGACAAAATAATTCTTGGGGACATCTATTGTCCATTGCTTGAAATAAAATGTATATATCTTCATACTCCAAAATTCAAGTTATCTGATGAACATGATGTTTTGAATTTAAAACAGTAAGACTAATTTAAAAAATCACTAAAAAAAACTAATTTCAACTAAGAAATCAGGATTATTTTTAATGAAATCGTGTTACCTTCGTATGCATGAACAACTTCAACTAGGTCACTATTATATTTACTAGTATATGTCCTTAGAGAATCACTTTAAAGACTACAATAAGAGTTATTTTAAATGAACATATTCACTTATTTGAAAAGATCGTTCCTAAGTATCCTGAAGAAACTCAGAGAAAGCAACTCTTAAAAACATAAAGATCACCAGTCGTTTTCTGAGCTTTACTGTTAATTTCTAATATCTCTAAAAGAGTATTTGCAATATTAAAGAAAACTTTAGTCTGGCTGAGTGAATGTTCACAAATTATAAATTCCTGGGGATTATGTCATGTGCATTTAGTCACATAAAATAGAATCAACTAAGTAATCTAAAATCAATCTCATTCATTAAAAACTCCAATGCGTTATTTGGTCTCATTTGTTAATACTTCTTTTTAAATTTTATTTGGTTCATGTTATTTAACAATTAATTTTTATTGAAGTATAGATGTTTTACAATGTGTGTTAGTGTCAGTCATATATATATATATATATATATATAACTGAACATATATGTAAGAGATTACATATTATTTTTTCAGATTCTTTTCCATTTCCATTAGAAGCTATTACAAGATATTAAATGTAGCCCCCTGTACCAAAGAGGAGGTCTTTGTTGTTTATCTGTTTTATATATAGTAGTGCTATCTGTTATTCCCAATTTATTAACATTATGATTATATTGTGGTGTGTACCCACACATTAAGGCAACTTCAGAATAAAAAATATCCCCCCTGAAATCACCATTTTTGCTTGGTTTTATAGAATATTTACCCTGCCACGGATGCACTGCACAACGTCCCCTTCACAGCAACCATCATATTTGGAAGAAACATCTTCTAGAAGGGAGGTAAGTTGCTTAAATCCAATCTTGGGAAATTTTTGACTAAGTATAGCAATGTTTCTGGAAACAGAATTGATAAACCACTAAAACAACTTGAACAGCAAATAGACAAAAGGAAATTCTCTGCTAATACCGTATAAGTAGCTGCAGTAAGCATTGGTATTTTGAATTCTAGGACTAGGGGGAGAAAAAGGCCTGAAAGGTATGCCCTCTTCCACAATTGTTATAGCAAAACATATTTTTTAAGGACCACCATTTCTTCTTGTGAGTCCATGGCAGGCATAGATAATTCATCACAGCATCCTTTTAACTGATCTATTTGAAATCTCAGAATTTCTCACAAAACACTGCACTAGTACCATTGCTCTTTGGCTAGGTAAGATGCGAAATAGAATGTATCCCTAGAAGATAGTTTCCCGGTTATTAAAGTCAAAGATGGATGGATAAGTCATGTCTAAAGCACTCGGAGGTTTTAAAAGTCTGATTGGGAACTCCAAGACCCATTCAGATTCCCAACTAACCAAAACCTAACTCAGAAGTAGCCTTCTTTCTCTCTGGGGTCTCCCCACCTTTCAGGGCTTCTCTCATCCTGATCTAACATCCTGATTCTGAGCAATCCAAGCAGATTAACCCCCACCTCAAAACCCCTGAAGATCTAAGAAGAGAATAAATAAAAAGTCATCAATAATTTAACAAAAATAGAACAGAAACAAAAAAAAAATACAAATAGAAACAAAAGATAGATTATAAAACTCACATGAATTGTAAGATTTGTCGTCCAAATTTCATAAGTGCCCCACAGGCATTTTTTTGATAAGAAGACAATGCTTTTAAATAGTATATGAAAGGTTCTGCCTGAGGGATAAAGAGAAAATTCTGTTGAAGTAAGTGGAAAAATCCTACTGTTCTCTTATTTCCTAACCACATGTCAACCAAACAATCCCAATGTTTCCTCAGAAATAGAAAACCTATGGGGTTTTTTATCTCAGGAAATGTGTATATCAAAATAAATATAAATGTGTGGCACATTATAAAGGCAGAGCCAGTCTTCCTGATGACTAAATTACACTTGCTGGGAAGCGCAGTGTGCAGGTAGCTTGTCCCTGTCTCCCAGGATGATTCACTTATATGGTTTAGGACTTGTCCAAGATAGAAGATAAAATGTAATTTTTACCCTGGTTAGTTACTCACTAGTGTTTCCTTCCAATTTACAAGGAAGACAAAATCAGAAGAGAGACCCTAGAAATGGGCAAATTTTCAAAGGTCTCAAGTAATAAGACATTTAGATCAGTCAGCAGGTGGTGAATGGGTTGAAATAACAGTGAGAGTGACAAGAGAATGGCTGATAAGTGGTAAAAAAAAAAAAACAAAAACAAAAAAAAAAAAACCTCTTTTGCTATAATTTAAATAAAGATCTACAATTTCGGGTAACTCCCTGTCCTTTTAATAAGTGTAATACCTACCTTTATTAAATGGAATAAATATATATAATAGTAAATGGAATAAATGGAATGCCCACCTTTGTTCGAAAGCAGTTAGCTTTTTCTTGTTCTTCACAGCATGTTTTAGTCATCTCCTCAAAACGAGCAGCAACAGTTAGAAGTGTAGGAGCAAAAACGAAGGGGCTCCTTCTGGAAACTTCATAAACATAACTTCAAAAGGAAGGAAGGAGGGAAGGGGGAAAAACAGGAAAGAAGTGAAGGAATGGTAGGCAAGGGAACGGAAAGAGAAGATTAAAAAAGACAAGATCAATTTGTGAAAGTTAAGTTGAGATGAAGAAGGATTTCCCATTACTGAAGGCTTCAAAGGAAGGCAACATTACTGAGTCTCCAAAAATGTCATACCACTGAAGTTGCCAACTCCCAAATAAAAATGATGATTGCAGTTCTAATCATGAATGCAAGACCCTGGCTATTCTCTTTTCTTCCCCATGACGCCAGATCCTTGTCATGCTCAAAGAACAGCTACCTATACAGACTCCATCTGAGATTCAGAGATCATAATCACTTACATGTAAAAAGAAAACTTTGTGATTTAAGCTTTCCAGAAAAAGTCTCTGCTTCTGAAACTATTGCACTGTTAAACATCCATTGACTTAATATTTATCTTTGGTAAAAGCTGCACCTTCCCTTTTGAAAGACCATATATTTCCTCCAGTACTGCTTTCATACCATGCACACACTTGGGTTCTGGGGCTTATCCCATTAGAAAATGCACATCATTATTGAAAGGACCTTGAAAGCAGGTTTCATATCTTGTTCATCTTCTCAACAATGACCACAGAATCTGACACACAAATGCATGTTGAATTAACTAATTGATCCATAAACCCAACTATGTTCATTTGGAATAGATACTGAATTTAGCCTAAGAATAATTCTTCAATTAGATGATTTTTCTACTAAAATTCAACTTACTTATTCAAAAAAGATTCCCTGTTATTTTTGTAAGTCTGGCATTTCTCCTCAGGATCCAGAGTAGGGAGAGGAGGCAAAAATCCTATATCAGCTTTCTTATTATGGAAGAAACAGAGTCTTCTTTCAAAGTCAACCTTACGGCAGCAGTGTGAAAAGTTATATTTTTGTGGCAGTCCCTCCATGGCACATATATTTTCCAGTAAAACCTCATTCTGGACAACAGAAAAGGAAAAGACACATTTTATTCATTGCAACATTTTTCAGGCTTCTGAGATGACACAGTGGAAACAATGAGTGGTGAGTGTCACTCTTTGAGAAAGAGATTCCAGGATGTTCCCAATATTACCAGCAGAGCATCTCTACCCACAGCCTTGACAACCATCCTACGCTTTGGGAAACTCTATCCTATCCTGAGTCCCCTTAACCTCTTCCTATCTCTCTTCTGCCTACACCTCCCTTACATAGTGGCTTTTTTTTTTTTTTTCCTCTCTCTAGGTAACAGGGTCAGAGTGTAATGGGTTGGTGAAGTATTTAGCAGTAATGTTTAGTAATAGCTTTCTAGAGATGCAGGTGGTTACTCTATTGGGAGGATATCAAGAAAAGGGGGTGTGACAGTAGAGTACATATTGAGAGGCAGGTCAAGAAAGTAACTTTACTTCCGTACACTTTGCCAAGCTATAGGTTTAGTCTTCCTGCCTGTATACTTATGGCATGAATTGCAAGCTCCTAGTCAAGCCCTCCTGTGCATCAGTACACAGAATTGCAGCTCTCCTAAGAAAGGGCCTTATCCTAAATACTGAAGTCAGGCAAAGGAACAACAAGAGCATAGAGCATCCCTCTAGATTTTCAAGCCAAAAATTCTCTCAGGGTTGACAAATAAGCTTGTTTGTTTAAGAAATGCAAACAATTTACTTACAGCTAATTTTGAACACTCTGGGAGTGTCCTGTCAGCCAAGCATTTATCTCTGTATTCTGTCATGGCTTTAACCAACATTTCTACTTCTTCAAAGGACGCCTCCTGAATATATTGAGCAAATGCAATGATGGTGCTGCAATAGTCCACACAGAGTACACAATGATGACCTGCAGAATTTCCAAGTATGTCCAACCAAAAGCTCATAGGAGCACCCACTTGCTGACTAACCTTAGAAAATTATCAAAATGTGAAGTCTCTAAGTTTTATAACTTCTTGACAATTCAATTGCCTCATCTGAATTGTTCTTTAATATTGTATTCACTTTTTAATGGCATATATTTAATTAATATATTAGCATGAATAATTCTGGAATATATCAGATAAGCTTAGATAAGCACCATCATCATCAAAACAAGTTTAGAGGAACTCACATATATCCAATGTTATCATCTATAAATTTCTGGGTGATTCTGACATCATCTGAAAGCAAAGATATTTAAGTTATTATATATCCTGGTATTTTAATATTTTACCAATAAATTACTATATGTAATACATTTTAAAAGTATAAAATAAAAAATTATATAGAAAAAAATAGCATATTTAATATGAAGAAGAGACATCATATGAGCCAAATATTACATCTTAATCACAGTTGATTATGTGCTTAAAAATATTCATTAAGTTGAATTGGCTTGAATTAATCTCAAACTCACCAGACTTTATATTTACTATTGATGGCTCCCCAGCCACAACCGTCAAACACAAGCACCATTTCCATGCTAGATAACAGGTATGACTAGAAAAGTAGTATGAAGTTTCATTTTAAGTGATATAATGCTACAGTTGTGCCCAGCAAGAGATGCCAGGCATGCTGATGGTAGTGTAAATTATGATGCTTCTGCTGCTGCTAAGTCACTTCAGTCGTGTCCAACTCTGTGAGACCCCATAGATGGCAGCCCACCAGGCTCCCCCGTCCCTGAGATTCTCCAGGCAACAACACTGGAGTGGGTTGCCATTTCCTTCTCCAATGCATGAAAGTGAAAAGTGAAAGTGAAGTTGCTCAGTCATGTCCGACTCTTCGCGACCCCATGGACTGCAGCCTACCAGGCTCCTCCGTCCATGGGATTTTCCAGGCAAGAGTACTGGAGGGGGGTGCCATTGCCTTCTCCAAAATTATGATACTAGCCAAAATTATGACACAGATATTTAGGTGATCTCTGAACTAGTCTAACACCACTGGTTCCTTTCCAATAAGCATATACTTATCAGAACACATTTGTATTTGTTCATACAAGCTGTTTTTATGGAGTCTTTACTTTTTCAAAGTACTGCACTGGTTACTATGAGGCAATCAATGATAACTAAAACATCTCCCCTGGACCTTGGGTTCCTAAATACTCTCATAGTTCAGGTGACTCATGAACATGACTGTAATCCAATGTAGAATGTATATAATATTCTACAGTAAAGTGGGTACTAGACAGCATATTAAAAAGCATAGACATTACTTTGTTGACAAAGGTCCGTATAGTCAAAGCTGTGGGTTTTCCAGGAGTCATGGATGGATGTGCGAGTTGGACCATAAAGTAGGCTGAGCATCAAAGAATTGATGCTTCTTAACTGTGGTATTGAAGAAGAAAGACTTTTGTGAGTCCCTTGGATTGCAAGGCAATTAAACCAGTCAATCCTAAAGGAAATCAATCCTGAATATTCATTGGAAGAACTGATGGTGAAGCTGAAGCTCCAAGACTTTGACCACTTGATACGAAGAGCCAACTCATTAGAAAAGACCCTGATGCTGAGAAAGATTGAAGGCAGGAGGCAAAGGGGATGACAGAGGACCAGATGGTTGGATGGCATCATTGACTCAGTGGGCATGAGTTTGAGCAAGCTTCAGCAGATGGTGAAGGACAGGAAAGCCTGGAGTGCTGCAGTCCATGGGGTCGCAAAGAGTCGGACATGACTGAACAACTGAGCAACAACAACATATAACAGGAATGCTTATGGTCTCTGGGTGAAGAACCAGAAAAGAATTATAGGAGGAGGGGTATATAAGTTGAGCCTAAAAAATGTCCAAGGTTTCAGCTAGCTGAGAAGTAAGTAAGCTCATCTTTCTGTGTGGAGAGAATGATGTGAGTAAAGTGCAAAGGTAAAGAATCCTGGGATGTTTGGGGAACATTAATTAATCAATTAATCTTCCACTTTGATGAGAAAGTGAGTCATAAAGAAACATAATGGAGCCACAGATAGAAAGAACCTGGATCCAGGTTATGTGTGCCTTTCATATAAAGCTGAGGAGTTTGGGCCTCAACTAGGAACCATGAGGAGCCACTGAAAATGTTTATATAGAATCGTAATATCATCATCTCTCCAAACTAAGAAATACCAGCCAGGTAATGGTATGTCTGATGATCTGGGATCTCCCACAGTACCTAACAAATAGAACTGGAGCCTTTTATACAGAGTGAAGTAAGCCAGAAAGAAAAACACCAACACAGTATACTAACGCATATATATGGAATTTAGAAAGATGGTAACAATAACCCTGTGTACGAGACAGCAGAAGAGACACTGATGTATAGAACAGTCTTATGGACTCTGTGGGAGAGGGAGAGGGTGGGAAGATTTGGGAGAATGGCATTGAAACATGTATAATATCATGTATGAAATGAGTCGCCAGTCCAGGTTCGATACACGATACTGGATGCTTGGGGCTGGTGCACTGGGATGACCCAGAAGGATGGTATGGGGAGGGAGGAGGGAGGAGGGTTCAGGATGGGGAACACATGTATACCTGTGGCGGATTCATTTCAATATTTGGCAAAACTAATACAATATTGTAAAGTTTAAAAATAAAATAAAATTTAAAAATAAATAAAACAAAAAAAAGAAAGTAACAAGAACTATTTGTCAGATAGACGTAAGAATGAATGGATGGAGAGGGGGAAATCAAGAAGCTCATTAGGAGACTTTTGCAACTGTCCTGTTGAGAAATCAGCAGGACGTGAATTTTGGTAGGAGTAACAGAAGTGCAAAGGAAAATGTGGATGCAAAAATATTGGAGTCAAAAATCAACAGGACTTTTTTTTAAAGCATGTTTTTACAAGAGGCAAAGGAGAAGAAAAACTCAAAAATGACTATCCTTCTTTAAGCCCTGTGACGGGGCTCACTAGCAGGCACTGTGTTGGTGGCGGTGGTTTTGTTGCTAAGTCGTGTCCAACTCTTGTGACACCAAGGACTGTAGCCTGTCAGGCTCCTCTGTCCATGGGGATTCTCCAGGCAAGAATACAGGAGTGGATTGCCATTTCCTTCTCCAGGGGATCTTCCCGACCTAGGTATTGAACCCAGGTCTCCTGCATTGCAGGCAGATTATTTACCAACTAAGCTACAAGGGAAGCCCCAGCAGGCACTGTAGGGGATACCAAATTAAGACATCATCCGCAACTTCAGAGCATGGTAACACTTACAGCACCTTGGTGAACTGCAAAAAGATGGTCCTTTCAGGCCAGAGGGATTACAAAAAAACACCTCGAACAGGTGAAGTTCAAAATGTTCCCTCTTTGAGTAGAAGAAATATAAAAGTCACACTTTCCTCCAGGCTGACGCTGCTTCAGCTAGGCTTGAGGAAATGTACAGGCTTGTAGGGATTTAAAAATTCGCCAAGTGTGTACAGTTGGAAGAAGCAGGGTCTGCATACTCTTAAGGTGTTTACCACATAATTAAGAAATACAACAAACGACCAAAGTTCCAGTAAAATCTCAACTCATGTCTAATGTTCCATTGTTTCTATACACTACACATATTTGCAAGAAACATTAATAGTTTCAAATCCAAATTATATCTCCCAGCAACACTTCTTATATTACCATTATGCTGGTGACCGATTGCTGGGTGTGATAATTGTCTCTGTCAGTAGATAGAATAATATGATCCAAAATACAATATCTGGAAAGGTTAGATCAGGGTATCTGATCAGCATATGTAAACTAGGGAGAGGGAGAAAAAAAGCAAGTGAAAATTTAAACTGAGAGAAACCGAAGTTAAAAATTAGAAATTAGCCCAACTTAGTCATTCCTTAGGGGATAGACAAGGAAATTTCTTACCTACATCTTGAGGCTGTGTGGGCAAGGTTAGGGATTCAGTCAAAAAGAAAAAGAAAATAACAAAACCTGTAAGTTTTAACTGTTTCATTTTTTAAGAAATCACATTCACAAAAGAAAAGTAACATGAATGAGGAAAATCAAGTTTTTATATTATTCTTTGACACTATTAGTAAAAAAGTAACTTGCTTAACCTATTTCTCATATACCTCATATTTGATTTTTATTTGATCACTCTGCAGAATTTTTTGCTAATTATTAACCAGGAAAAAAATTCTTTCAGTGTTTCACTGGAAAAATCTATTGAGTTAGAAAAAGAAGTCCACAGGTTAAGTATGCACAATACCTAGTCAAACAGACAACCAAAAAAAAAAATCTTAAACTATTGCAAACGCTAAAAGAGAAAGGACAAGAATAAATAATTCACCAAAGAGGAAGCATAACTAAAAAGATGCTGAATTTCTCTGGTAATCAAAAGGAGTTGAATTTGCAGTAAATAATTTTATATACTTGATAAAATTAGGAGAAAAATAAGATGTTATTCCGGTAAACATATAGCAAAGCAAGTACCCACAAAATAAAAGTTTCTGAACAAGTTTATTATAAGAATTAATAGCCTTAAAGATGTTTGTGTTTTTCATGTTGATGTTTGACAGAAACCAAAAAAATTCTATAAAGCAATTATCCTTCCATTTAAAAATACATACATTTTAAAATTTTATAAAAAAGATGTTTGTGTTATTTCAACCAGTCATTCAAATTCTGGGAACCTATACTAAGATCATGATCCTAAATAAGTAAATATTTTTAGTACATGATATAAAATAAGAAATCTATTTCTTCTCTTTGTTATGGCCACTAAAAGCACACAAAAACAATAGCTACCAGGTAGCTATTTGGTGCCCTTGGAGCCCATTTTGTGCCTCCATCACGTTTTAAACACTCTTCTCTACTGTGAGAATCTTGAACTTCTAAAACTAAGGAAAATTTCAAAAACGAATGGCGACATGTCAAAAGAAAATAGAAATCAATGGGACAATTTGACAATAAAGTAAATAATGAAAGGAATGCATTATAACACATTAAATTTTGTTTTAAAATTCCATGAATGTACACCAATACAAAATTAAAATAAAAGGAGAGGAAACAAAAGCTCTTCTCTCTTTAAGAAGATCAACTAATAAATGTAACTAATCATTTGTAACTCTCACAGTAGCAACTGATCTAAATCAGTTTCATGAATGGATGCCAAAGTTACTGGTGAGAAATTATCAGACAAAGGCACATTTACAGTTTTAAACTATAACTGCATAGATTACATTAATTACAAAGAAAAAAAGACATCTTTACAAATGGATAAGTAAACAGTGGTATAGAGAAAAAGAAGTGGGGAGAGAAAGAGACAGAGGTAGACTGAGGTTTCTGAAACTGGCTTGGTCAGCCTCTGGTTGCAACCAGTAAATGTCACTGATCATGCTGACCTCTAAACAGCCTTTTGTCATTTCAACTATTCAACTATTACATCAACTTGCTTTTCATTTCTTCTCAGCTATGTTACTTATGACTTCTGATTACTGGTTCACGCCTGGTACTTCTGTGAAGATGGCTCCAATTCATCTAGTTCACAAGTTTAACCCCCATCACTGATAGGAATGTGATTTTTGTGTGTGTGACTGTATGAAATAAAAGAGCAGTCAAAGCTGAGTTAAAAGCTTATTGTATTTAAACCAATTTTCTTCCTGGTCATTTTGAATTTGCCTGGAATTATCTAACTGCTAGCTCCCTTGTTAGCGATAAACAAACTTTGAAACTTACTCAGATAAACGTGCCTAAGAAGTCTGGCTTTAGCTATATAGACACATACATATACATAAGGATACTGGGGAAAAAAGAGGGAGATATCCAGCAGAATATTCAGAATCTTGAGAAAATCTCTGAAACTAGCACAGATGGGATCTAGTTGATAGAGAAAATAAATAAGAAGGAACCTGAGCTCCAAATAAGGAAGATAAGACCACCCTTCCCTAGAAGCTCTGAGTCTAAAGAGCAATATCTGCTATATAGGGCGATAATCAGGAGAACAAGCTAGAAAGCTGCATTCGGAACAGGTCAGTCAGCGGGCACCACTTCCTTCTCTCTTTCTCTACCACCACACACATGTAGAGAGCAAACTCAGGTCTCAGTGGTTACCTCTAGGTCAAAATTTAAAAATGACTTTTTCTTAGTTTGCATTTTCCAAAAGCAGACCTCCAAAGACCTTTTATTTATTTTGAAGATGATTGAAGGAGGCACAGATGAGGAAGTGAGACCAAGAAGTGAAAAAGCTAATAAAGGAGGTGTTAATGAGAAAAGTAACCATGTAGGCAGCTGGGTGTAACCCTGTCTGAGAAGTGGAAGATGATTTCCTAGAATTGTCTCGGCCAGAGACTGGGAAGCTGGAGCATTTATACGCGGACTGAAGAATGGCCAAGTAGTATAATTATAAAAACCCTAAGGAGAAAAAACACTGGGTTGTTTTTTTTTTTTTTCACAATTTTAGAATTTATTTTTTTATTGAAGAATAATTGACATATAGTATTGTGTTAGTTTCAGGTATACAACCCGATTCAATATTTGTCTACATTACAAAATGCTGACCACAATAAGTCAACACTCATAAGCATACATAGTTACAATTTTTTCTTTTTTATATTGAGGACTTGTAAGACCTACTCTTAGAAACTTTCAAATATGCAGTAAAATATTATTAACTATAGTCACTATGCTTTTGACCCTCCTGTTCATTTGCTTTGTGCATCTCCCCTCACCACCCAGCAATCACCAATCTGTTCTCTGTGTCTATGAGCTTAAGCTTTGTTGTTGGTTGGTCGGTTTTGTTTTTAGATTCCATATATATGTGAGATCATATGGTAGTTGTCTTTCTTTTTCTGACTTACTTCACTTAGTATGATAATCTCTAGTTGCATCCATGTTGCTGCAAATGGCATTATTTCATTCTTTTTAATGGCTGAGCAAAGCAGCGCTAATAGATAATAAAACATTCTAAACTAGCATAATAATTAAAAGTGTATTATAGGCAATCAAGAGAAAGACACATACAATTAAAATTTTAAAATTAGGTTCAAATGCCTGTCCATGCACTAAATTCCAAATAGATCACAGATCTAAATGTTAAAAGGGAGTGGGGAGAGTAAATGTACTAGAAGAAACACAAGTGAAATGGGGACAATTGTCCTATGATACAAAATTCAGAGGCAGTAATAAATTCAACTACCCCAAAAAAGTTTTTAAGACTGTATATGGAAAAACATTATAGGCAAAGTCACAAATGCAGAGAAGAAACTGGGAAAAGATAGCTGCAATCTATCAATATACAAAGAGACCTTGAAATATGAAAGAAAAAAATACCAACAATCTGATAGAAAAATAGCAAGATGATATAAACAGATGGTATGCAAAAAGAAAAAACATTTAAAAGGATATTTAATCTAAAAAAGATGCTCATAATAGGAAAAATGAACATCTAGCAACACCATAGCACCATTCCTCACCTATATGATTGGTAAAAATCTAAAAGTTTGACAACATACTTTGAGGATAAAACAGTGGAGAAATAGGTCCTCTTATCCAGAGCTTCTACGAATGCAAAATGGTTGTGCAATACCTGTAGAGAATTTGGCAATATCTAAAAAATAATGTGCTTCCCATGTGGCTGGGTGGTAAAGAATCTGCTTGCTAATACAGGACACACAGGTTCAATCCCCAGGTTGGGAAGATCCCCTGGGGGAGAAAATGGCAACCCATTCCAGTATTCTTGCCTGGGAAATCCCATGGACAGAGGAGCATGGCAGGTTACAGTTCATGGTGTCACAAAAGACCCAGACACGACTTATCAACTAAACAACAACAAAAATAAATGTATTTATCCTTTGAAATTTAGATGACCCAGAGGGATGGTATGGGGAGGGAGGTGGGAAGGGGATTCAGGATGGGGAACACGTGTACACCCGTGGCAGATGTATGTTGATATATGGCAAAACCAATACAATATTGTAAAGTAAAAAAAAAATTTTTTTAAGAAATTTAGAAATTTGTTAGAAACAAATTTCTGACAGGTACCTATACTAAAAAAATAAAAATAAAATGGGATTCCCTGGTGGCTCAGACAATAAAGAATCCACCTGCAATGCTGGAGACCTGGATTCGATCCCTGGTTTGGGAAAATCCCCTAGAGGAGTACATGGCAACCCACTCCCGGATTCTTGCCTGGAGAATCCCCAGGGACAGAGGAGCCTGGTGGGCCCCAGTCCATGGGGTCACAAAGTTGAACACAACTGAGCAGCTAAGTACACACAAGTTAAAAATATGCTACCAATATGATTAAACAACCAAAGCACTAGCTTCCTCACTGTGGCATTATTTGCCTTAGCAAAGGATTAGAAATTATCCAAGTGTCAATACAAGGTCAATTAAAAACCTATAGCCGTAATCACACAAAGAAATTCTGTGCAGCTGCTTAAAAATTGAAGAAAAAAATGTATGCATAATATGAAGTGGTCACCAAGATTATATTTTTAAGTGTAAAAAGGTGCAGAACAATATATGCAAGTATGTAACTCCTTATGTAATATAGGTAGAATGGTGTAATAGGAAAATTATTTATATACATATTTGCTTAACTGTTAAAAATAAAGAAAAGAACGGATAACCAAGCACTGAGAAAAGCTTCTATCTATAGGAGAAAGGGAGAACAGGGCAGAAGCAATACAGTGTCTAAGTTACTTCAAGCTGCTATAACAAAACAGCATAAAGCGGGGGCCTTATAACAAAACATGATAAAGTGGGAGGCTTATCAACAACAGAAGTTCATTCCTCTCAGCTCTGGAAGCTGGGAATCTGAGATCAGGATGCCAGCCTGATCTGGCTCCGGTGAGAGCTCTCCTCAGGGTTGCAGGCTGCCAAAATCTGGTGCTGACCTCACATGGCAGGAAAAGGGTATCAGGGTAGTACTGGCCTCACAGAATCAAGGTCCCTTCTCTTCAGTTTTTTGGAAGAGTTTGTATAGAATTAGTATACTATCTTCCTTCAGTGTTTAGTAGAATTCACCAGTTTTCTGGAGTTTTATGGGAATGATCTTAACCAAATTTTGCATTTCTTTAATGGATATAGAAATAATCAAATTATCTTTTTTTTTTTATTTTTAAGGGAGCTTTGGTAGTTTGTATCTTTCAAGGCATTTGTTCATTTCACCTAAGTTGTTGAATTTATTGACAAAATATTTTTCAAAATATTCCCTTATTATTTTGATATCTGAAGTGATGTCACCTCTCTCATTCCTGGTCCTAGTAGTTCAGGGGTTTTTTTTTATTATTATTATTATTCCTTGAAAACTCCAGCTAGAGATTTATCAATAGTAATGATCTTCTCAAAGAACCAGTATTTGGCTTTACTGATTTTTATCTATGTTTTTGTGTGTTTTCTATTTTATTGATTTCTGCTTTGATCTCCATTACTTCCTTTATTTGGCTTGCCTTGTTTTAATTTGCTCTTTTTGCCTTAAAGTGGAAGCTGCATTCGTTGGTTTGAGATCTTCTTTCTCCTCCAACAAATGTTAACTGAAGACAACGGAGTGCTATAAATTATAAAACAGAGTGACTTTGGTGCTATACATTTTCTTTAAGTGATATTTTAATAATATCCCACAAATTTTGATATGTTGCATTTTCATTTTAATTCAGTTTAAAATATTTATAATGCCCTATTTATTTCTCCTTTGATTCATGAGTTCCTTAGAAGTATGTTATGTAGTTCATGAACACTGCATTTCCAGATATCTTGCAATTATATATTATCAATTTAATTTTATACCATCAAGCAATTTTCTGAAATCTCCCTTAATTCTTTGAAAGTGGTATCATTGGGAAGAGACAAATTCTTTGTACAGTAATCCTCCAGTCCTGAGGCAGTAGGGAAAGGTTGGAAGAGTCATTTTTTTAAAAGTGACTGATCTATACTCCGGGTTTCCCTGGTAGCTCAGATGGTAAAGAATCTGTCTGCAATGCGGGAGACCTGGGTTCGATCCCTGGGTTGGGAAGATCCCCTAGAGGAGGGCATGTCTATGGAGAATTCCATGGACAGAGGGGCCTGGAAGGCTACAGTCCACGGGGTCGCAAAGAATCAGACACATGGATTCAATCCCTGGGTCAGAGAGATCCTCATAAGGAGGTCATAGCAACCCATTCCAGTATTCTTGCTTAGAGAATTCCTATGGACAGAGGAGCCTGGCAGGCTACAGACCAAAGTGTCACAAAGAGTCAGACAGGAGTGAAGTGAGCATGCACACACAGTCTATACTCAGCTGCTTTCAACAGTTTGTAGCCCAGCAGGAAATTAGTCCTATCCTAATGTTATCCTGTAGACATCAAATGTTTGGATTTTGCAGATATGATTAAATTAAGGATCTTGAGATGAGGATTAGCCCATCTGGGTCTAATCCAGTGAGAGGTGGTTTTAAGAGAAGGGCAAGGGGAGATTTGAGACAGAGAAGTGGAAGGAGAAGACACAGACACACAGAGAGAAGATGATGGGAGAATGGAAGCAGAGACTAGAATGCAAGCCCAGGAATGCTGAAGCACCCACCAGAAGCTCAGGGAAGCACTGCCCTGGCAGTGACCGCAGGCCTCCAAAACTGTGAGACAGAGAAAACTGTTGTTCCAAGCCACCCAGTTTGCAGTAGTTTGTTACAGTAGCCACAAGACACCAACACATCCTCATTCTATACCCTAACCAAACCCTAAGAATCTTTAACCTCCTCAATGGTTTCTTATGTTTTTAATGTTAATTTCTCAGACCCAGGCTTCTCCTTCTCCCCAGTGTGACTTTTAGAAAATGGAGCTGGTGACTCCTCTAGGTTACCACCATGTAAGAGAATACAGCCCATGCACATGTATTCATCTATATACCCATCAAATGTGACCTAATGCCTATTATGTTCCAGGCACTATTCTTACATTGAGAATAATAGAAGTGAACAAAACAGAGGAAAAGCCCTGTCCTCATGGAGTTTACACTAGTGGGGGTAGTCAGAAAATAAATAAAATCTACTGTATATGAAAGGGTGATAATTGGAGTGGAGAATAAGGATAGGTATCTGATTTAAAATAGGACAGTCAAGAAAGACTTTTCCAGCAGATGACAATGTAGAAGCCTGAGGAGGTGATGGAGCTTGTCTCCCACATATCTGAGGGCACAATTTCCAAGCAAAAAGAATCACAGCAGCAAGTTAATTGGAAATTAATTGGTAACTTGAAGAATATCCAGGAGGCCACTGTACCTGAGCAAAGATACACAGTGGAAAAGAAGAAAGAGAAAAGAGCAGAAAGCTATTATCATGCAGAATCATTATAGAGACTTTAATCTGAGTGAGATGGGAAGCTACTTAGAGATTTTTTTTTTAAAGATTTTATGATATGAGCCATTTTTTTAAGTCTTTATGAAATTTGTTGCAACATTGCTTCTGTTTTATGTCTTTGCTTTTTGACCCTGAAGCATGTGGAATTTTAGCTCCTGACCAGGGACTGAAACTTCACCTCCTGCATTCAAAGGAAAAGTCTTAACCACTGGACCCCAGGGAAGTCCTGCTACTAGGAATTTTAAGTGAAAAAGTGGTATACTGTACTTCAACTAAAGATCACTACAATTACTAGGTTGAGCTGGCAATGAGGCAAGGGTACCTTGTAAGGAGAGCAATTAAGCTGTGGCAATAATCCCTCTGTGGCAGGACTGTGGCTTGCACTGGTGGTATTGGGAAAAAGTCAAATTTGGGGTGTACATTGATAGAGTCATCGGGTTTTGTTCATAGATTGATTCTAGGGATGATGCAGAAGAGCAGAACCATATATGGCTCTAAGGTTTCTGGCCTGAGTAACCAGAAAGATGGACCAGACAGAGGGAGACATAGATTTGGGAGTTTAGTATAAACTGTACTAAGTTTGAATTGTCTTCGCATTATCAACATGGAGATGTTAGGGAGGAAGCTGACACAAGAGCCTGGAAATTAAGGGGAAATAAAGCCAGGTTGGAGATATAAATATGTGTTGTCAATATTTAGATGGTCTGACTGTACTAAGTTTATATGAGATTATCACTCCAGTATTCTTGCCTGGAGAGTCCCATGGACAGAGGAGCCTGGCAGGCTACAGTCCATAGGGTTGCAAAGAGTCAGGCAATGAAATGACTTAGCACTCAGTAATTTCATGTTTGGGAAGAGCAACTCTGGGATACTGCAACATTCAGAGGTCAGAGAATTGCAGAAAATGTAGTGAAAAATATTAAGGAGATTCAATCAATAAAATTGGAGGAAAATCCAGAAGCCAACAAGAAAAATGTTTCAAGGAAAAGGCAGTGATCTAGTGTGTCAAATTCTCACAAGGTAAATCAGGTAACTGATTTTACACCATGGAAGCCATTGGTAGCTTTGACTAGAAAAGTTTCTACCTTGTGTCTTTATTTATTTATTGTTTGCTTAACTTGGTTTTTTCTAAGAGGTAGAACTGTTGTAAAATCTCCAATTTTTTGTTGTATTTGTGTCAATTCATCCTAATGCTTCAAAAAAATTTTTTTTCCTTTATATATGTCCATGAAATATAATTTGGCTCATATGTTTTCCAAATAGTTTAATCTTACTCGAACTTTCCCCTTAACAATAAAAAAACTATCTTCCTGTTAAATGCTTTTATGTTGAATTCTACTTTATCTTACTGTGATCTTTAAGTTAATACGTTTTAGAATTACACCAAAATCAGGCAAAGTCCACAGATATTGCAACAGAATTGAAAGGAAAATGTGAAGGACAAAGCAACTGAGTTAGAACCAAAAGCTCATTTTATTCCTCTGAGCAAATGTTTTCTTCAGCAGCAGAGGCCAAAACATAAATACACCTTTTAGATTTCTATTCAAAATCTAATACAATTAACAGCCTCCCTACTCACAGGCTGATCTTTTGTCACCACTTACTGACCTTGTCCCCCGCTACGCTTTCCCCTGCCCCTACTCCCCATATGCTGGGCTGGATGAAGTATAAGCTGGAATCAGGATTGCTAGGAGAAATATTAATAACCTCAGATATGCAGGTGACACCACCCTTATGGCAGAAAGTGAAGAACTAAAGAGCCTCTTGATGAAAGTGAAAGAGAAGAGTGAAAAAATTGTCTTAAAGCTCAACATTCAGAAAACAAAGATCATGGCATCCAGTCCCATCACTTCATGGCAAATAGATAAACAGTGGAAACAGTGGCAGACTTTACTTTGGGGGGCTCCAAAATCACTGCAGTTGGTGACTTCAGCCATGAAATAAAAAGACATTTACTCCTTGGGAGGAAAGTTATGACCAACCTAGATAGCATATTCAAAAGCAGAGACATTACTTTGCCAATAAAGGTCCATCTAAGTCTATGGTTTTTCCAGTAGTCATGTATGGATGTGAGAGTTGGACTATAAAGAAAGCTGAGTGCTGAAGAATTGATGCTTTTGAACTGTGGTGTTGGAGAAGACTCTCGAGAGACCCTTGGACTGCAAGGAGATCCAACCAGTCCATCATAAAGGAAATCAGTCCTGAGTTTTCATTGGAAGGACTGATGCTGAAGCTGAAACTTCAATACTTTGGCCACCTGATGCGAAGAACTGACTCATTTGAAAAGATCCTGATGCTGGGAAAGATTGAAGATGAGAGGAGAAGGGGATTTCAGAGGATGAGATGGTTGGATGGCATCACCAACTCAATGGACATGAGTTTGAGTAAACTACAGGAGTTAGTGATGGACAGGGAGGTTTGGCGTGCTGCAGTCCATGGGGTAGCAAAGAGTCAGACATGACTGAGCGACTGAACTGAACTGAACTGAACTCCCCATCTTCCATATCTCATGAGATATCTCCTTAAAAACTAATTACTCTGCTTACATATTATGTTCATCCCCTGGTGCCCATAACACTTTGTTCAAACCCTTTGTGGTAAAACCCATGAGAATCCACTCAATTCTATATAGTATGCATGTCTTGTTTGATCGTCCATGTCTATACGTTCATTCATCATGGTTTGTAATAGTTCATGTTTTCCTTTTTCATGTATTTGCCTTCTTCTTTACCCGTACATCTTCTGAGACACTTAAATGTTTGTCTCTGCCAGTGTGACTTTCCATAGTCACAACTGGTCTCACCCACTCTTTCATTCTCTCAACAATATGTTGCTGCCTTTATAATATCCATAATCTTGTTGCATTGCTCTTAGTTGCTTCCTTCTTTTCTTGAGCAACCGCAGGACAGTGACTGCACCCGAACAGGACCTGAGACACAGTGAGTGTTCAACAAATACTTGAAGAATCAAAAGAAATAATAATAATTGGTGACAGTGTCAGTTACTGTCAATCAAAATGACTACAGTAAACACTCTGTTTTAAAAGGTCTATGAACAGAGAACTGAACAAGGTTAAGAAAAAAGTAGATGTTAAACTAGAATACTTAAGTGATATTTAATGAACAGCATGCCCTGGAAGCACCAAATAGTGCTTTACTTGGGAACATTTGTTTTAGTTCATCGTATAGTTTAGTCTTCAGTGTCATAAATCCATCCTTGAGTAGTTTTAAACTTCAGGGACCAATACTCAGTGCTTTGTGACCAGAATCTGCTTCCGACAATGGTATACAAAATGATTTCAAGAAATTATCTACATGTTTTCATAAATAAGCAGGCTAGGAAAAAGGAAACATATGAAGGTATTTTATTTCTGTGATAGGGAAATCTCACATAAAAGTCTTCATCATTTCTTTAATTCACAAAAAGCACAAATCAGTTAGAATTAAAGGGAAAAATTCACACCAAACAAAAATAAAGACTTGTTTTCTTCTCTTCCTCCTGTAACAAGAATAAAAATATTATATAAATATTAATGAAATTAATAGGTGCAGTAACAGGTTTTATTATTTTGCATCAGGTGTGTGTGTGTATGTGTGTGTGTATGTGTACATATATCAGATCTGTATCAGATATACTGATAGGAAGGCCTCCTGATGGCATTCTCTGAAGCCTGTGAAAAAACCTAAAAGAATTTTGAGTTATTCAAATCACCAGTTTAACATTGTGAACATTATCGTGTTCCAGGCTTTTTAAATTTTTTTTCTTTTTTTACTGAATTTCCCTGATGCTGGGAAAGATTGAAGGCTGGAGGAGAAGGGGACGATAGAGGATGAGATGGTTGGATGGCATCACCAGCTCAGTGGAGACAAGTTTGAGTAAACTCCAGGAGTTGGTGATGGACAGGGAGGCCTGGTGTGCTGCAGTCCATGGGGTTGCAAAGAGTCAGACACGACTAAGGGACTGAACTGACTGACTGACTTAAGAAAGTATTTAATGCTAGCTCTTAGAATGCATTTCGCTATGGATCAATATTTGGGGAGAATCAACATTATAGTTAGCCTTTTCTGAATTTTTTGTTACCTGAAGTAATTTAGACTCCCAAAGCAGCACGAGTTTTTGAAATCAGTGCTGGACCCTGAAAATTAAAAATAGAAAAGAATAATCAACAAACTAGTGACTATAACAAAAAAGAAGCAGGTTCACAGATATAGAGAACAAATTAGTGGTTACCAGTGAGTGGGGAGAGGAAAGAGGGAGGGGAGATAAGGAGGGAGGGGAGATATGGAGGGAGGAGAGTAAGAGGTATTAGGTATAAAATAAGCTACAATGATATATTGTACAACCCGGGGGATATAGTCAATACTATAAATGGAGTAGAACCTTTAAAAATTTGTGAATCACCATACTGTATACCTGTAACTTATATAATACTGTACATCAACTACTAATAAAAAATGAAAAAAATAAAAGTAAACTCAATCAATAAGACTCATCAGATTAAAAAGTAGATGACTATGCTAGTCACGACACAGTTAACTCTCTACTAGCTAGGGGTAAATTCACAGGTTTATAGATTAAATGGATTAAAATAAAGATTTCCAACTCTGATGTAAACAAACTGGGACAACGGAAGCCAGAGGTGGAAAAAATCCTCCACTCCAATCAATAGTAGATCTTGTATTTCCTATACCAAACTTCCGGAGAAGGCAATGGCACCCCACTCCAGTACTCTTGCCTGGAAAATCCCATGGGCAGAGGAGCCTGGAAGGCTGCAGTCCATGGGGTCGCGAAGAGTCGGACACGACTGAGAGACTTCACTTTCACTTTTCACTTTCATGCATTGGAGAAGGAAATGGCAACCCACTCCAGTATTCTTGCCTGGAGAATCCCAGGGACAGGGGAGCCTGGTGGGCTGCCGTCTATGGGGTCGCACAGAGTCGGACACAGCTGAAGCGACTTAGCAGCAGCAGCATCAGATCAGATCAGATCAGATCAGTCGCTCAGTCGTGTCCGACTCTTTGCGACCCCATGAACTGCAGCACGCCAGGCTTCCCTGTCCATCACCAACTCCCGGAGTTCACTGAGACTCACGTCCATCGAGTCAGTGATGCCATCCAGCCATCTCATCCTCTGTCGTCCCTTTCTCCTCTTGCCCCCAATCCCTCCCAGCAGCAGCATACCAAACTCCAAATTCTTACCAAGCCTTATCCTCTCTCCTTTCTCTGAAAATCAGTCATAGAAATCGAAAGATTTGCAGAGGAAATACTACTATACTACTATTTGTTAATGTTCTCTACCTGTAAATTAATGTCTTCTCAGAACACAGGACATTAATCTTTTTGTATCATATTTATCATAAATAGTTTACATAAAATCTATTTTATCTAGTTTTATTTGATTTTGCTATCTGTCCCATTCACTTCAACCAAAAAACACAACACATACTAATAAGAACACACATTGAAACACACATAATTATATTATCTATTGAAAAACTCAACATTTCTAAATATTATCAAATAACAAAATATCTAAACTTCTATATTATGAGACAGTCAAATAAAAGAGCAAAAGGTGAAATATAGAATATCTTTTTAAAATATGTTGATGCTATATTCAACAGAGAAAGCAATGGCACCCCACTCTAGTACTCTTGCCTGGAAAATCCCATGGATGGAGGAGCCTGGAAGGCTGCAGTCCATGGGGTCGCTGAAGGTCAGACACGACTGAGCGACTTCACTTTCACTTTTCACTTTCATGCATTGGAGATGGAAATGGCAACCCACTCCAGTGTTCTTGCCTGGAGAATCCCAGGGACAGGGGAGCCTGGTGGGCTGCCATCTATGGGGTCGCACAGAGTCGGACACGACTGAAGTGACTTAGCAGCAGCAGATGCTATATTCAAATGTATTTAGTAATACAAACTTGAGGCTTATATAGTGTAACCAATTTGTAAATCCAGCTAAAATTGCTAAATAATTATATTAAGATAATCCTTAATTACTACTCTGTCAATATTCAAAGGCTTGCTCCTAAATGAATTCAATATACTTTCTATAAATATTCCCCCAATATCCTGTTTGCACAATTAATTTGCAACTAAATCCTTTTCATCCATTTGCTGAATTGATAAATTTTAGGCCAGAAGCCATCTAAATTATCATCAGTTAATTATATATTCACTTTACGGTTTTCTCCACTAGGAAATAAATCAAAATTACTAACTCTCATTATACATTCCAAATTGCACTTCTTCCTAATATTTAAGAAAACTATAGATCCAACCAGTCTATTCTGAAGGAGATCAGCCCTGGGATTTCTTTGGAAGGAATGATGCTAAAGCTGAAACTCCAGTACTTTGGCCACCTCATGCAAAGAGTTGACTCATTGGAAAAGACTCTGATGCTGGGAGGGATTGGGGGCAGGAGGAGAAGGGGACAACAGAGGATGAGATGGCTGGATGGCATCACTGACTCGATGGACGTGAGTCTGAGTGAACTCTGGGAGTTGGTGTTGGATAGGGAGGCCTGGCGTGCTGCGATTCATGGGGTCGCAAAGAGTCGGACACGACTGAACGACTGATCTGATCTGATCTGATGACTATTTTTAAACATTATAGTCTTTCGATCTGTTTCTAAATTAAATATAAATATTTCTGGCATTATTTTAAAATTATACATTAGTGAGATATTCTTTTCATTTTTCATTACAGAAAATTCCATATCGAGTGTTTGAGTATAAACACGAGCTGCACCTACCTCTTCTGTAAAGCAGACTTCCTGCTCTTGGCTTTGGCAGCACTTTTCCAGGAGGCCAGAGAAATCTGCAACGACAGTCTCCAGTTGTTCCTCTGTTATTTGTGGCTTCTGCTTCACAAGGTTAATGAGAAACCTGTTTCAAAACAAAACAATATATAAGAGAAACCTGCTTTGCGATGGTATTTTTCTAAAAACACTTAGTAGAGAACTTTCAGAGCTCCAGCAATCCTTGCTCTACATCCTCATTCCATCAATTATCACCAGACTTACCACATATATTTTGTCTAATATTTATTAGAATGACTGAGGCTAGAACCATGCTAAATGTTCCACTGGTCTTGATTTATGCAGATTATAGGTGAAACACTACTTTATAGTTCCACCATATGTAGTGAGATACAGTCTTCTTACTTGCCTAAAATATCCTTTCTGATTGGTTCTCTCTGCTATAATATGTCTTATCTATGCTCAAAGGCTCCAACTTCCAAACCCCTGCCATTCACAGTTACCACACCCCTACCTGAACACTGCCCATCCTAATTGCCTGTACTACACATTTAGTGCTGAAATCCAGGGGGGTCACACAGAGTCAGACACAGCTGAGCGGCTGAACAACAACAACACACTTAGTAATACAGTCATGTTGGAATTCACATTAACTGAAGAAATGGGAGAAGCTTGCCAGAGGAGGCAGCATTCTTGCATGCCTCAGATTGTGACAGAAAAAAGGGAAGAACAGGTTTTCCAAAATGAAGGGAGACCTTTTACAAAGCATGGGAGTATTAAAATGCCTGGAAATTGGGAGAAATGAATTCCACTTTGCATTACTATCATCATTACAGAATGCATCCCACGATGAACTGAAGTGTGCATTCCATTTCCTAACATCCATACTTCATGGTTGAATCAAATATCATGGTTATTTTCTTCAAGGAGCAAATAGTGTGGGAAAAATGCAAAGGCATTTTTCAGTGCTTGTGTTGCAAGTACCCAAGACTTCCTATAAAGATATATCCTAATTAACCCTAAACAGATTGCCCCCTTTTTCTCAATCCCAAAACGCATCACAACAATAGTTAAAATGGAGGCTCTTTTTACAAACAGGAACACCTGCCCCCAGTGAATTTTTCTAGACTAAAGGCTATGAAGACACCGAGACAAGACTATTTTGAAAGTCACTTTAAGTGCTTTGGAGTAATAACGTTCTCCTGCTGAGCCCAAGAGTGTTGGGTGCGTGAGGTAGAAATCTCCACCACTATTTAGTGTTGTCAGTCTTCTCCATAATAGCAAATAACTATTTCTTACTGTTGCTTCATTGTCTGCAGTGGTACACCCTGAACTTGGCATAGATCCTTATGGAAGATGAACTTGTCATCGGAGAATGGCGGAGGCACGTATGTCTCATCCACCACCAAGCTGCTGAAGCATGGCCTCCTGTTGGAGTATGAAGAGGTGCAGCACTGGTCAACACCAGGGTTTATGGGATTCTCTTCATGTCTGATGCATAAGTGTCCTATAATAAGGTCAGCCTGGTTAGGAGAGTGAGAGAGGAGAAAGCAAAGAGATGGAGCATTAACCAGAGCATTGATTCAGGAAAATTGTTTCAGTAATGCTTAATGTCCAGTAATATTAACATTACAGGAAAACGTGTTGTCTGTATCAGCGTATATGCTGCCATATTTACCTTTACCCACTTGTTTGGGATAAACTTCAGCTTTTAGTGACCTATGTTCCACAGGTGATATGGAAGACAGCCCCTTCAGCTATGTGTGTCAGCTATTGAAAACACATTTTCAGTTACATACATACTTCCACAGGGGAAAAGTCTCTGCTCTGACCCAGGAAATCATTACATGGCTTATCCTTTCCGTGTATATTTAGTTGAACTTTCCATTTTCCTTTTGGGATTCAGAGAATCTTTTTCTGTAGGTAAGAATAGCAAAACCTAACCTCTTCACATAGTTAATACATAAGTGTCAGTCGCTCAGTCATATCCGACTCTTTGGGACTCCATCGACTATATAGTCCGTGGAATTCTCCAGGCCAGAATACTGGAGTGGGTAGCCTTTCCCTTCTCCAGGGGATCTTCCCAACCCAGGGATTGAACTCAGGTCTCCTGCATTGCAGGCGGATTCTTTACCAGCTGAGCCACAAGGGAAGCTCATGGTCCTAACTGAAAAGAAATAAGGCCTGCGCGTGTGTGTGTGTGTGTGTGTTTGTGCGTGTGTGCGCGTGTCCTTAAGGCTTTCTTCATGTAGAATTCACCTACCTTCCACACTTCAGAGATACCTTTTTTTATTATTTCAAAAAAGTTTTTAATATGGACCAATTTTAAAATCTTTATTGAAGTTTTGATAATATTATTTTTGTTTTATGTTTTGATTTTTCGACAGTGAAGCATGTGGGATCTTAGCTCCTCAACCAGGGATCGAACCCATACCCCCTGCATTGGAAGGTGAGGACTTAACCACTGGACCACCAGGGAAGTCCCCAGAGATATTTCTTAAGCACTTAATAATAACTTGTATAAGGGCCAACATATTTTGTATGCATACTATGTATCACGCTAGTGCTGAGCGGGTCATACTGATTATCTCACTTAAGACAGCCCTTGACAACTTCTGTTCTCAGACGTCAGATGAAAATTCTCAAGCTTAGTGAGATGATCAGCTTTCCCAGCGTGACAAGACTAACAAGTCCTGAAATGGGACAGGAATGGAGGCAGAAGGCCCCCAGAAACTATACCCTGAAGCATTCTATCACCTTTGTCCCTGCATCCTCCTAACATGTGGGATTCCATAAATGACAAAGATGACAGTGCTTAATTACAGGAAATTTTCTTTTTACTTCTAATCTTTGACAAAAAATTCCAGGACATGAAGACTTACTAGCGATTAACCCCTCATCATATAAAAGAGGAAAAATGGGAAAAAATACACAATTTTATTCATAATTGTGACTTTAAGGGAAAACATAATGGAAAAAATTAAACCTGTAATCATATGTATGACACCAGTGACGTTAAAAAGTAAAGGTTATTGGCTTACCGACTGGAAAGTCATTTTATTATTCAGAACGTGGGACTACCCTGTTCTATACCCGGTACCCTGTTAAGGGGGATAAACTGTCCCTACTATCATCATCATAAAAATTAAACTACAAAAGACAAAAACATTGATATGGCTAAAAATAAAATAGAGATTCTGAATCTGTCAAACCTGAAGCTTTTTCAACATTAGGTATTTGGTGAAATCATGAATCTAGTGATGTGTCAGTCTTTCGGTCATCCCTGTACATAAAGCTTGCTCAGAAATTGTTGAATAGACTCACTGCCATTCTAGAAGGACAGGAAGCCTGACCACATGCCAGCCACTCAGAGCTGAGTCCTTACACCCCTTCAATGGCAACTAATCAAGCAAGTCCAAGAAAGCTATCTCCACATTGGTTCTTAACCATTTCCCCCAAATGGGAACCATAAGGCTATTTCAAGTCCAACAGAGCAGAAACAGGATGGGGCCAAACAGAACACTCACCACTCCCTCGCCACAGGCCAGCTGTTTGTCCTCACTGAGATGGCAACAAATGGCTCCTGCGTTCGCCATTTTCCTGGTCAAGGCCATCAACTCAGGTGAGGTTAGCTGAGGAGCCTTCTTTGTGTAAGCAACAAGAAACCTGAAAGAAGCAATTCCCACCAGATCTTGCTGAGTCCTTCACTTGTTTCTGGATCCCCCTGCTGCTGCTGCTGCTAAGTCGCTTCAGTCGTGTCCGACTCTGTGCGACCCCACAGATGGCAGCCCACCAGGCTCCCCCGTCCCTGGGATTCTCCAGGCAAGAACACTGGAGTGGGTTGCTATTTCAAAGACCCCCTTCTGGCATCAGAAGGCATTAATTCAGCTCATTTATTTCATCCACATGGTGCCTGGACCAGTACTGGGGACGCATTCACTCTGACACTCACTCCCTACGCTCCTGTTACACCAACAGAAAATTGGGAAATTAATTGGGAAATTAAATGGGAAAATTAACACTGGGCAGCAGGCTGACTCTATTCCCACCCTCAAAAGTTTCCTTGAGATGAACTTTGATCTTTTGGTGTTTTAACTTTATGATAGAAGGGGTATCCTTACTGCAAAAATCCACATGGTTTGGGCAACCCAAAGCCAGACTTTGGAGGCCATCTTTACAGGCCATCTGTTGCTCCTTAAGAGAGGGGCCTGGGGAAGGCCGCCTGCTGGAACAGGAAACTGGGTTTTGGACAGTGGAGCCTGGTGGGCTACAGTCCATGGGGTCGCAAAAACTCGGACATGACTGAGCAACTGAGCACACCAGTCCAACTAGGTGATGAAATTAGCATAGCCATGGGTGGTTAATTTAGATAAATCTTTCCCTCATCAGTTAATGATTTTAAATCACTTAAGTGTTAGGCACTCAGTCATGTTCGACTCTGTGACCCTATGGACTGCAGCCCACCCGACTCCTCTGTCCATGAGATTCTCCAGGCAAGAATACTGTAGTGGGCTGCCGTGCCCTTCTCCAGGGGAATCTTCCCATACATCACTTAAAATATTCTTTAAACAAAGCATACGCATTTTGTAAGTAATATTCTCCTAATTTCTGAAAGAGACCACAGCTTCGCTTTGCCAGGGCTTGGCTCTCCTGGATATATTTCTCCAATTCTTCCTCCTGAAAATACAAGCATTATTATACATGTTTTTTTCTGTCTGTACAAGCAACTTTATATGTAAAATTTGGCCAAATAATATCTTATTCTATTATGATACCAATCGTAGAGAAATCACTTTTAGAGGGTTTCTTTTTACTATTAAAAATGAATTATGAGAATTAAAGAAAATGGACTTTAGGGATTTAAGTTGAAAATTGTGTGAACCACAAGTTATTGTATGACAGAACTCAATCCTTGGGTAAAAAATTTACAATTCTTTCTATACAAAATTCTTGCCTTTCTGGAGCTATTCAAAAGGAATATTATTTTTATTCTGTGTATAAAAGAACTTTCAGTTAAAACATTTCTAAAATAAGCCAAAAGTTGTTGACTACCAGTTAATCACTAGCTAGATAGCTATTTAATAGCTATAACCACCTAACAACTCATTAGTAACTAGGTATTTTCAAACAAACAGCACTTTCAATACATGATATCAATCTAGTTTTTCAGATTTTCCTTAAAAAAACTGAGCAATTTACCCCTTTATCCTGGCATTCAGAAGGGTTTTCAGACTGGGAACACTTCTCCAGTAATTCCTGATATCCTTTAGCAACCCTTAGAATTATTGGAACGGCAAGCTTAGTATGTCTTCTTGAATATTCATATGTAAATCTGAAATATGTGTGAAAAAACAAGTTATTGGAATTAAGAGACAAATTATTCTTCTGCTATATGACATGCAGGAGTTAACATTGAAATAAATAAAGCTAGAAGTCAAATATGATTTCAACTATATGCATGGCAAAACTATTAATGAAAATTATGACCCCTCCAATTGTTCTAAAATGGTATTTTGGTTTCTTTTGCATCATTCGCTTTGGCTTTTCACTTATGGGCTTTAAATGTATCCATCCAACAAATATTTTTCCACTGCCATCTCTGTGCAAGCATTTTCTTTAAGCAGGAAGGTTTCAATAATGTATAAGATAAAATGCCGGGCCTCTAAAAAGCATGCATTATAGGGAAACAGAAACAAATAAGCAATAGGTCATCTAATTTAAGTAGTGCTAAATCGATGAAGAGAAATAAAAGAAGACGGAAAAGGGTGACAATTTAGAGTGTGTGGTCAAGAAAAGTCTCTTTGAGCAGCTCTTTTCAAAGAAAAACCTAGTTGAAGGAAGCCACACAGAATGTTTGAGGAAAGATCATTCTTGGCTGAGAAAATTTCTACTGCGAAGAACCTTTCCAACTGAAGAATTGCTTTTAAATGAACAGCTTCAGAATGTATGAATGGGTAAATTTAAAGAAAATTCTTGAATTTACTGATTGTATTCCCAGATTGTAGAAATAGGTCATATTAGTTCTGCCTCCAATAATATTGTCCCTGAGTTTCTGAAATCTAGACTTTGTTCTTGTTTGCATAATTTAATTTAGCGGTGCAAACAGTGTGTGCCTGTGTAATTTTAAGGCAACAATAGAGTAACATCCTCTGGGATTATTAAAAAGAAAATTGCACCATTATTTTCATTACCACATTAAAAGCAGACTCTTAAATTTAGAAAGACTTTTGGAGATCATTAAGTATAATGTCCTAAGAGCTGCACAATCCCTCCTGTAATAGTGTCCATTGATACACACTGTACAGTAAAGGAAAATGTACTAACTTAATTCCCCTTAAAAGCTCATTCCCTTAAAGGCAAATAGAATGAGAACATATCCTGTAAATTACAGTTATTAGTGCCATACTGCAAATATCTTGAAATGCATTTTTATTTTCTTAAAAAAATAAAACATATATTCAGTAGCAAATAAACTGCTACTGTAAAGGCCCTTCTATCTAGCACTATCTATTAAGTTGTACTTGAGGGAAAAGTTTTTAAAACATGCACAGTGAAAATGCACATTTTTAATTATGAGCCCTTCTTATTACAAAAATATCTATAATCTATTTGGAAAACCAACAGTGATCTTTATATGAGCAATCCATACAAGGATGATAATGCTTCTGATTCTAGAGAAATTGATATAAAACAAAATACATCCTCATAAGCAAGCCAGTGAGCAACAGCAAGGGTGAAAGTCTCATCAGTTTAAGAGATCCCATTCTTTATTCCCTTGTTAACTGCCTAACTATATTTTGGCTTAGAACATTCTAGAATCATCCTCACATACTGAGTTCAGAAACCATTTCAACAACACAAAGCTGTCAGTCACATCATAATTCTTACTTGTGTGAACATAACATTTACAGAGTGTGTTACCTTGCCATGGAGAGATCTTTATCCCTTGAAGAAAGTTGGTTGAAATCTCTCTCTCCTAAAAACCTATTTACATTTGGAGATAAGCCTTCAGGTTTGTCATCATTTTCTGCATGAATTATGCAATGACCAAGTTCAAGTGTGGTGGGCAACTTGCAGCACTCTGCTATTTGTCTTGACAGAATATCTTGTTGGGAACATATGTAGGACATAACTCTTTCCTGCAATAGAAAAACAAGTCTAAGTTTTAAAAATTTATTCTTTAATTCAGGATCTTAAGGTCAATCCCAGGAAGGAAAGATGGAAGGAAAAAGACATTTGCCTTGTCTCCCTTTTTATGGTAGGGCTTTCTCCCTTCTGTCTCTCTTCACGTCTTTCCACCTAACCTTGTTTGTTCAATTCTTCTTTTCATACGTGTCAGGTAAAATCTATTTTACCCTCATAGCAAGTTTTTAAAAACAAAATACAAATGTATGCCTCAAAATGAATGATATGCATGTTGATTCATATCTTTCTATTAGTATAGAAATGTGCTACTAAACATTTGTTATTGATGGCATATCACGGAGAGCAAAAGATTCATTTTTAGCAAAACAATCTGCAGTAACCCATTAGGACCTCCAGAGGGCAGTCTATAGACAATGAAATGTTCAGGGCATGTAAGTGACCAAGAAAGAAGCTGAGCTTCCATGTCCCTCTCAGAGTCCTGAAAATTCTGTGCATTCTTACCAGGAACAATTAGAACCATTATTCAGCTGTTAACATCCAACTAATATACCATACTTAAATTATTTTTTCCACCTTAAAGGAAAAGGATGGTTATACACTCCAAAAACTGAAAAAACTAAATTTTAGGAAATGACCATACCACTTAGTAAAATTGTCAACTAAAACTGATACAAAGAGAAAAATGTTCTTATTACCATTCTTAATATGAAGGTAAGTGCTTCTAAAAGGAAAAATAAATGAGATAGGAAAACTGCCTTGGAGGCAGCATTCCTAGTTCACTTTCCCCAACTCCCGACACCAAGATTCTTTGCGTGGGCTCAGTGTCACCCTCAGGTCTCCCCAGCAGCCTTGGCTTTTTGCTGACTTCAAAGTCTATCTCAGATAAACTGCCATTGGACTGGTTGAAATGAGCATTTTACCCTCACTTTCAACCTTCTGGAAACCACGTTCCAGCCCTGGTTTCAAGCCATCTAAATATCAAGGAACAATGATTTTAAGCCTCCTTAAAGAAGAAGGTGTATCACAGGGGACCAGAGAGGGAGAAATTTGGAGACAGACAGGCCTAGTGCACAACATCTAAGAAGCCAAGGGTGGCCCAAAATAGATCAATGCCACACTGCTTAAAGCTCAACTGACTATGGCCTGCTTGAGGTTCTGTTTTGGGTGTATTTGTTTCTGGGTTTTAATCACCTTAGAGCCCTTTATTCACACCTTTCCTTGATGGCTAGCTTTTTACTTTGTAAAACAGTATTTTGTGCTGTTTTTATGTTTCTTATATTATTTTGTTGTATTCATGTAATAGCTCTATGAATATAATATAGAGTGCCTTCCATGTGCCAGGCATTGTACTGGTGGCCTACAGAAATAACAGCCAACCAAAGACAGTCCCTAATCCCAACGAGGTCACATGTCTTATCTATCCTATCAGACAGTAAATTCCTTGAAGTCAGCTTGCGTCTTCCTAATAGGTGATCCCAACAGTGGCTAGCACATAGAAAGTATTCAATATATACTGTCAATTGAAAGTACAAATGGATGGAAAAACAAATATATTAACAGTAAAGAGTCTGCCCATCCTCAATCCTATGTGGAGGGTTCCCAAGAGGTTACCATCTCCTTTCAAAGTAAAAATGAATGGTCTAGCAAGAGGAGCCTATGCTTGAAGTAAAAAACAAAGTCAGCAAAGACGGTTGTTCACTGTGAGCTAGTTACCACACCTATGACCAACTCACAACAGCCTTCTCCCATTTAGAATGAGAGCAAGAGAAAGAAAAGAGAGCAGAAATATCTTTTATAGGAGGCAAAACTCTTCACCCCATCCTGCAGACACTCCAGCACGTTTCCTTTGCAGCATTCCTCATGTATGTGGGCCACATCCATGACCAGTTTCTGAATTTCAGTAAAATTAGCTTTGGGAAACTTTTGACTCACTTTAGTAACAGTTCTAAGGGAAAAAAAGAATTAGAAATCAATCATAGCTATCTATCAAGATGAAATAACATGCATAGGTAGCCCCAAATGCTGAAAGAGTCATAGCAAGAGACATAGTCGTGTCCGACTCTGTGCGACCCCATAGACGGAAGCCCACCAGGCTCCCCCATCCTTGGGATTCTCCAGGCAAGAACACTGGAGTGGGTTGCCATTTCCTTCTCTGATTCCCATATTTGACCTCAAAGTCTCAGTTGTGAGGATTCAGACAATTAGAGATTACTGACATAGCAGACAAGCAGATGTGATGGAAATAAATCATGAAAAGGACCTAGAAAAACTTGGTTCTGATGACCAGTAATGTGGTCTTGGGTAAACTGCTTTAATCTGACCGGACTTCGGTTACTCGTGTCTGAAAATGAAGAGGTTGAACTACATCATGAACTACATGATGATTCAGTTGTTTGGGTTTTGTTTTTTTAATATTCCTCTCATTCTAACAACAAAAAGTAGATAAATTAGATACATAGATGATAGACTAGATAGGTAGATAGATACACAGATACATACATACATACAATCAAGAGAAGAAAGAGAGGGCAAATATGCTAAGTATAACAGTCAATTGAAAAACTCCTAATTTGCCTCTGAGCTTTTTTAGCAGCTGGGACAAGAAAACAGACTTCAGTGAGTTATTAACATATGCTTTCATCAGTTAGGAAAATACATGCCAGTTCTTCAGAAATGACAATTTTGTTTTCCTCTGGACAGCAGATTCTAATATTATTGCTTCAAGTGAATATTTATAAAGAGCAACAATTGGCATAATGGACTTTTATAGCAGAGTAGGAAGCAGAATTAATATAAAAAATGTTTTGTTAAGCCAGAAATTTTAAATGATACTTAGAGAAGGCTAATCTACTTTGTAGAGAATGCAGGAAAATAATTATAACTAGGAGGTATAAATAAGTTGAAGTCCAGAACTTGAGTATCTAAAAGAACAGGTAAGTAGCATAAATCTCTGAAGCCTTCTCTAAGCGTTATCTCGTCGTCTAGACTTAAGAAAGTTTTAAATAGCAGACTGATCTGTTGTTCTCCCCATTCCTAAGATTTCATGATTCTAATCACAGTGAAAAGTGAAAGTGAAAGTCACTCAGTCGTGTCCGACTCTGCAACCACATGGACTATACAGTCCATGGAATTCTACAGGCCAGAATACTGGAGTGGGTAGACTTTCCCTTTTCCAGGGGATCTACTCAACCCAGGGATTGAACCCACGTCTCCCACATTGCAGACGGATTCTTTACCAGTTGAGCTACAAGGGAAGCCCACAGTAGCTCTCATCAATGGAAACTTCATTCTCTACAACAGTATTAACAAGAAAAGTGGACTCAAATTACAAAATGGAAGTTTTACAGGTATCTTCTAGATAGAGCTCAAACTTACATGGCTCGGAAGGTCCGGGGTCCAAATTTTCCCATTACTGCACATATATGCTGATTTAACAAACTGCTTTCTCTTAATTCTTTTGTAATTGATGTTACCTAGACAGAAAAACAAACAAAAAAAAGTGTCAAGAAAGAATGCATTTTCCCTGTTAGACTCTAATAATTAGAAAAACAACAGGTACAGCTAACGTATTTATTGTTGTTGTTTAGTCACTAAGTCATGTCTGACTCTTTGTTACCACACGGACTGTAGCCTGTCAGGCTCCTCTGTCCATGGGATTTCCCAAGCAAGAATACTTGAATGGGTTACCATTTCCTTCTCCAGGGGATCTTCCCAACCCAAGGGTCAAACCCAGGTCTCCTGCATTAGCAGACGGATTCTTTATCACTGAGCCAGCCACCAGGAAAGCTCACAGATAAAACATAAAACTCTACAAAAACTCTGCTAAAAATTATAAATATTTTTAAATTATTTATTTATTTAAAATATTTAAAATATTTATAAATTATAACTATTTTTACAAAACTTTATTCATGCTTTTTTCTTTTAGATGGGTTTATATACATCTATGCCAGACAGATTTATTAAAAGTAACTTAAAACAAAAAAACTGCAATTTTTATACTTGAGAATGAATAAACAACTGTAATTTTGAACAAATTGAAGCCTGATAATTTCTTAAGTGGCTGCTCAGTCACAAAAAGTGAGATTGCATCACAGCCTGACATTCTAGGAAGAGTCACTGTCCTTAGGAAATTTTTATTATAGGACTTTCAATTCAGTTCAGTTCAGTTGCTCAGTCATGTCTGACTCTTTGTGACTCCATGGACTGCAGCATGACAGGCTTCCCTGTCCATCACCAACTCCCAGAGCTTGCTCCAACTCATGTCCATCGAGTTGGTGACTTTAAGCAACAAGTAATGAATTGTGGATGTTATTCTAGCTCTCCAAACCTAAGAAATCTATTCACATCTCTAAATTTAAATTTCCTTGTTTGTTAAATGACAGTAACACTTCCACTTCAAATTTATTCTAAGGTTTAAAAGAAATAACAAATATAAAGCATTTATCCTACTTCTCTTTCACTTTTTTCCCTCTTTTCCTGCTCGTTTTCTCCTCTTCCTCCTACCCCATCTTCTTTCACCTTCTACTCCTCTCCTTCAGTTATGTTATCACTTCTACCTCTGTCTTTATCCCATCAAACTTACTTCCTTAATAATAAAATAATCATTGTCTGAATGAATGGGTGGATAAAAGAATGAATTAAAAAAAAAAAAAACAGCAAACCCAGGTTTTTAGCCCAAAGAATAGCAGACTACTGAAATATATCCTATTCTGAAAATGATACTCTATACACAGAGCGTATTTCTAACTTTTTTTTGGCTTTAGTCAGTCATAATCAGATTGAAGTTATTGGTTCAGATATCCCTACAAATATAATACCTTTGTTTCAAAGCATTCAGTGGCATTTTCAGCTTTGCAGCAATGTGGAATAATTTTATTGTATTGAGTAGCCACAGAAAGAATTGTTGGTGCATACAGGACAGGGTGCCTTCTTGCTATTTCATAGATGTATCTGAAATGAAAAGGAGCAGTAAGATTTACAAACACATTAAAATAGGACTGCTATTGCTTGGAACTGGACGCTGGAATTGTTTAAAGATTAAGAAAATCGTCATTTTTTTCTACTTGCTGTCAAAATTTTCCTCACTAAAGATCTTCCGGGGGAGGATATATATATATAAATATAAAATTATGATTGCTATACATTGATGTACAGCAGAAACTACCATAATATTGTAAAGCAATTATCCTCCAATAAAAATAAATAAAGATGCTCCAAGAAAAAGAAAAATCTGACAGCCAGTCCTACATTCTATTATGAGAACAAACCAGGCAGAACCACTGACTGTGATTCTTATTAAAGTATCCTTTTCAAAAAGTCTACTCAGATATGTTTCCAGAATCAGTAAGGCCAGACTTTCACTAAATAAAGAAGAAAGGTAAAGTATTTTTTTCTTATCAGTGCAAAATGGGATTATCCACCCTGGCAATCAGTGTAGCAGAGATGTTCTAAGGGCAGGTTCTATATTTCTCTGGATTAGGCACTACCAGGGAAGATAGAAGTGATTAAGAATTAGACACAGGCTTCCCCAACAGAGAACCTGGACTCAAATACTTTCTTGGGAATGTACTAGCTGTATGCCCTCATACAATTGCCTTAATTGTCTAAGCTTCAATCTCCCCATCTGCAAATAAGAAGAAGGAAAGAAATCAAGAGGAAGAGGACAAGGAGAATTGATAGGCTGTTTGTGAGCATCAATATGATCATATGTGCCAAGCACACACGTCCCTCAGTTCAGTTCAGTTCAGTCGTTCAGTCGTGTCGGACTCTTTGCGACCCCGTGAATTGCAGCACGCCAGGCCTCCCTGTCCATCAGCAACTCCCAGAGTTCACCCAAACTCATGTCCATCGAGTCGGTGATGCCATCCAGCCATCTCATGCTCTGTTGTCCCCTTCTTCTCCTGCCCCCAATTCCTCCCAGCATCAGAATCTTTTCCAGTGAGTCAACTCTTCACATGAGGTGGCCAAAAAAAGTATTGAGGTTTCAGCTTTAGCATCAGTCCTTCCAAAGAACACCCAGGACTGATCTTCTCTAGAATGGATTGGTTGGATCTCCTTGCAGTCCAAGGGACTCTCAAGAGTCTTCTCCAACACCACAGTTCAAAAGCATCACTTCTTCGGCGCTCAGCTTTCTTTACAGTCCAACTTTCACATCTATACATGACCACTGGAAAAACCATAGCCTTGACTAGATGGACCTTTGTTGGCAAAGTAATGTCTCTGCTTTTGAATATGCTATCTAGGTTGGTCATAACTTTCCTTCCAAGGAGTAAGCGTCTTTTAATTACACATGTCCCTAAAACATACTAAGTGCTCAATAAATGCTAGACATGCTTATGTATCTTAAACATTCCTGGATGGCTAATTTTTTTTTCCGAGCAATTTGATGAACACAAAATACCAAATGTTTGGCTCTAGAAGGAGTCATTTGTGCCATAGAAACATTGGACAAGCTAAATATTATTCTTGGGCAAGCTAAAATTAGGAAAAACAAGGTGTGTCTAAGAGACTAACAGCTGGTGGGTCTCCTGTGTGGGCTACACCTATCTATTTACCTGTTGTGGAGACAAAGTTACATTTAACATTGCTCACTTAATTTCACAGGGCAAGAGTTCAGAAGATGCCACACAAAACATTTTTTTCTCCATGCATTAGACTACATTCACAAATTGCAGAATTTCTAGATTCTGATTGGCACTGCACTCTTTCTGGGGTCTTACCTGTTTATGAACAGCTCTCTATTTTCCTTGTACGATTTACAACTTGTGACAGGTTCCAGAACTGGAAAGGGTGGAATGGAAGCTGGAGCAGCCTTTTTGTGTGCCAAGAAACAGTCATGTCTTTCCTCTCCAGTTCGGCTGCAGCAGTCTGAAAGCCCATACTTTTCAGGAATTTCCTTTTCACGGCAAATTTCTTCCAGAAAGGCAGATACCTAGAAGATTTATTTGTAATGAAAGACAACTAGCTTTACCTAAAAATGCTGCAAAATACATGAAAAGTCTTCTAATATCTAGAATCAGAACTGTGGATTAGGAAAATAATTTCCCCCTACAAATTCCAATATATTTAGTTTCATCCTGATGGGATAGTTCTCTTTGCTGTGTTTGGAAAATGGAATTTAGTTGCCAACCTTGAGTAATACACATGACAAAATTATTTTGTCTTAAAAGCAGGACATAGATACTCCATCTGATATTCTTGTGATAAGACACTGATCTAAAAGTTGGAGATTATTTTCAGACAAAACTCAAAATAATTTGAAATGGAATAAGAATAGCCTCAAATACTTTTAATGGGTCTAATTATACATTTAGCTAAAATGTTTTAGGGAATTCCCTGGTAGTCCAGTGCTTTAGGACTTGGCACTTTCACTGCTGTGGCCAGGGTTTGACCTCTGGTTGGGTAATTAAGGTCCCACAAGACCCACAGTGTAAAAAAAAAAAAAAATTAAAATGTACATTTTAAATGTTTAAAATCCTTCTTTGTTGCCTTAATTTTACCAAAATCAGTTGATGACACCAATAGCCTGATGAATGCCTCTGAGAATTATGTGTGTTTCACTCAATTAGGGACATTTTTTATTTAGCTTTTAAAACTTCTAATATTTAGAGAATCCTAGAAATAGTAACTAAGACTTCCATTTCCCAATTTACATAAAATTAGGTCTTCAGGTTTACAATGATAAGTCACTATTCTTAGTGACTTATCACTAAGTCACATCCAAGATGTGATCACATCACAGCACCTTGGATATCTCATTGGATGTAAAGTTGTGATATAACATGCATTTTGCTTATTTTACATACATTTTTAGACTATCAGGTCAAGTCAAAAATAGAGATGCCAATCAGGGACTTTTATTAAGTCATCAGTTTCAGAGTTATAAATACTTCATATCTTTAAAAGGGCATCTCCTTTATAATAATGTAGATGCATCATCTTTTGGCTATTTCATTAGCTCCATCATGACAGAGGATTCTCTGGGCATTTTGTTTCATAATTGGTAGCTCTAATTATTTTAAAGTTCTTAGTTATTTTCTATATTGAGATAATAATAACCAATAATAACTGTAATTTATTGATCTTCTACATTAGGGTATCCTATTCTAAAAAAAGTAGTCATTGTTAATCTGAAATTCAATTTTAAGAGGGCTTCCTATTTTTTTGTGGTTGTTTATTTGTTGAATCTGGCGACCCTAATCTGTGCTATGCTCCTCACATTTGCTATAGTGTAGAGTCTAATATAATGAAGCCATTGAGGATGTTAAATCCTGGTTGTGAGTTGCCTTTAAGAAAATTACCTAATCTCTCTGTGCTTCGGCTTCCCCAACTGGAAGACTTTCATCTGCCCCCTAGGATTATGGCAAATATTTAATAAATTAGCATTTGCAAGCAAAGCTGATACTCTGCCAACAAGGCCTACCCAAAATCTCTTGGCTCACTGAACATTCATTCTGATTCATCAAAGCTATGCTCCACGTCACAAAATATTTTGACTATCAATAGGTACATAACATTCCCACCAAGAATGGCTGTCACACTGTTTGCTTAATAAAAATTAACTCCTACTACTCATCATATCAGTCTCCATGACAATCCAGAAATGGAAGCTATTATTATCACTCATTTTATAGATAAAGAAACTAAACTCAAAGAAGTTTAGTAATATGCCCACAGTCACCCAGATACTCTGATTTCAGAACCTTAGCTCTTAGTCCCCATGCTTATAACATCTCTTTACAATAGACATCCATTGTTTTCTCCTCTGCTCTCTCCAGTGAATCAGAATTAAACCTCCTCTCATAAAACAGGTTTTCAAATAATTCAATGTATTTATTTCTTAAGCAGTCCCTGCATCTTCTCTTTTGCATGCTGAGTTTTAGTCAAATATCACAATAATTTTTTAAAAAATTATTGCTATCCACTCACCTGGTTCTCTAAACACCCAGCAGGTTGCTTACTGCCAGTGGGTTTCTCTATTATAGTCAACACATCTTTCACCATTTGACTTACTTCCTCGTAAGTGGCTCCTTGAACAGACTGGGCAAAAAATATGGTAGCTCTAAAACAAAAATATATATGAATGCTTAAGAAACAGACTTCTGTCATTCTTTTTCTCAAGGTTAGTTTTTGGGTTTTTTGTTGTCTGCTTATATTGTAATCTGCTTAGGGGATGACTTTTGCTAAATATGTATGTAAATTTTAGCCATCCAGAAGAAATGTCCATCTTCTTCTTGTCTCTTTCCCCCACGAATACACATATATCTGTTAACAAAGAAAATAAGTGGATTTCCCCTAAGAATGCTTCCTCCTTTCATGGTCATCTACCCACTGCAATGTATCCATACTTGAAGGTATCTATATTCTTTGTAGTTTGTTGTTTTGTGTGTGTGTGTGTGTGTTTAAGCAGAGAATTAGTCAGTAGACCTTTGCCTGAGTCTACTCCCAGGGTGATCAAGATCTGATCATGGATTAACCCAAAGCATTACTATCACAGGTTTCTGTGTGCAATCGATATCCATACCACATGCTTTTAAAATCATTATTAGAAACTTCAGAAGTATGGAACAGAAAGACAGCATTCAAGAGAACATACCTTCTACAAATAACCAAAAATAGAACATTTCACCTTCTACTATCTGTTACTAGGATTAAGCAGTATTCAGATTAGAAAATATGATACTATCATCCTATTGGTATTGATGAGAAAAATTCTTGAATTCGTAGAGTTACCATCAATCAGACATTACTCTTCAAGTTCTAAAATCTGATTTTGTTTGTCCCATAGATCTACAAGGAATCTAGAGGTTGAGGTGAACATCTAAGGCATGGGTCAACCATTCAACTTTTTCAATATCAATTTGATATTCAACATAAATAATTTTTCTTAACATTGTCTTGTTTGCTTTTACATTTTTAAAAACTCATAGAGCTGTCCAATTTTATTCAATTATCTAAATTAAATTTTCATTGCTGTACATACTTAAAGTGCATTTATACAAACAAAACTTACAGGCCAACTAAATTTGTCCCTGAAGAACATGGGGAAGAATCCAATATGGAATCTGGAAAACAAGATAAATTTCATGAAAAATGGTGTTTTCAACTGCAGTCAGGAAAGGCATCATTGCTAGATATAATGTTTGTGTCTCAGTTAGAACTATACAATTTTAGAACTGAGAAGACATTAGGAATCATCTATCCAAATATCTTAATTTTGTACTTGGGAAAACAAAGAAGCTTAGAAATAGAGTTAAGCAGAATAATTTATAGTAGACTTAACACTAAAATTCAGATTTTATATCTTCCAGTGTTTTAACACTATTGAACTAGTCACAGATAATGTTAAACACTGCTATGATTTTGTAAAACTCTTGTACTCTTATAAAGATATAAATTTATCATTCATTTTAAGCTATTCACCAATGAAATATGTATCCTCTATGTGGAGCAATATGATAAATAATTCAAAGCAAATGAATAAATACAGATTTAAGAATTTTCATGTAGAAAAAAGAAAAACACAAAATATCTTACCTATTCCATATGCATTTTTATGCATTGTTCTGGAATCGCTAAAATTTAGTAGAAAAAGTAAAAAGAATGATACCACCCACTTCATGCTTGCTAGTTATTTTGTCCTCGGTGGTAATGATTGGGGCAGAATATTGAAAACTGAACTGAAATTCTTTTATAGTCTTCTCTAGCAAGGCCTGTTAACTAGTAATCTGTTGCCAGTACATCGGTTACTTTATTTCCTTACATTCCAAATAGGATGACTTGCTAATAATTAACAGCACAGGGATTATTTGCGTTTTATGTTCAAGGACACAGACCTTCTTTGGGTGGAAAAAGGGGAGGGGGATGAAACTTGCAAACTCATCCCATTTTGCAAATATAACAAATATTCTTCTCAAACTACAGGCATTCAAGAATGTGACTTTTCCCTAAATTGCACAACACAAGTTAACAAGGCCATAGATAAAATGGCATCAGATTTTGTATGAAATTCAACTAAATGCACAAATTCATTACTGCCTTATAATCAGGACAGTACAATGTCTTGATTCAACATGAGGGCTTGGGGACCAGGTTTGAATTTTTGCCCTGCCACTTAGCTACAAAACTTTGGACAAGTTGTTTAACTTTTCTATTTTCATCATCTACAATATAAGGAGACTATAGAATTCTTTCATGATTAAATAAACTACTGGGCATAAATAGCTAAGAATAGGGCCTTGCACAGAGTGGCATTTAATAGATGGGAGTTTTATTTATTCATTCAACAAAAAGATGAAGTCAGCATACCAGGCACTATTCTTTGGTGGGAATAATTAGCAACAAGAAACATGCACCACCCCTGTTCTCACTGACTTTATCATCTAAGGGGAGAGACAGAGAGTTATTATCAGCAATCACAACATGGTAATATGTGTTGTGCTTCGTCACTCAGTGGTGTCCAACTCTTTGCTACTCCAGGAACTGCAGCCCACCAGGCTCCTCTGTCCATGGGGATTCTCCAGGCAAGAATACTGGAGAGGCTTGCCACGCCCTTCTCCAGGGAATCTTCCCAACCCAGGGATCGAACCCAGGGTCTCTGGCATTGCAAGTGGATTCTTTACCAACTGAGCCACCAGGGAAGTCCACGTGGTGTAACGGATGCAGTGATAAGCAGAATGAGAAGAGAAACATCTGACATGTTTGGAGAGAGTCAGGGAAGGCTTCCTGGAGAAAGCAATCTCTTAGCAGGGACCAGTAGAAAAACTGGAGGTGAGCCAAAGAAAGGGAGGTAACACTGGGAGACCCATTAGGAAGTCAGGCAAATGTAGAAAGCAGTGAAAAGGCCCGCAAGTGAGGGCCCGCACAGCATATTTAAGGAATTGGAAGAAATGCAATTGCAATGAAATACAAAGTTAAAAGCTGAGGGAACATACTCTATAAAGGGACTTCCTGGCAAAGTGAGCAGGATGACATCTCAAAGACATTTTAAATCAAGTTTGCAACTCATCCCAAGATAACAGAGTCTACAAAGGGGATCTAATAAAAATCACATTTGTGTTTTAAAACAATCTCTTTATTACAAAAGGAGACAAGATTGTGATAGGGAGATCCGTTAGAAAGCTTTTACAATACAGCCCAAGAAGTGTCCTGGATGAGAGTAGTGCTAATTAGAAATACTGCTGTGGATGAAAGCAGGTGATATGAACGAGTTAACATGGAAAGGACTGACTTACAAATGTGCGTTCAGTTTTGCATATACTGAAGTTAAGACAGAGTGACCAGTTCACTCTGGTTTATGCCTGTTGCCATGCTAAGTCGTTTCAGTCGTGTCCGATTGTTTGTGACCCCGTGGACTGTAGCCCTCCAGGTTCCTCTGTCCATGGGATTCTCCAGGCAAGAATACTGGAGTGGGCCACCATGCCCTTCTCCAGGGGATCGTCCCAACCCAGGGATCAAACCCACATCTCTTATGTCTCCTGCATTAGCAGACAGGTTTTTTACTACTAGTGCCACCTTAACTTGGAGTAATTATTAAGCAGAACACCCTGGTTTGCAAGTTTAAAATAAGATCTATGCTAGAGGAGCTGATGGGCAGTTGAATAGTAATCATCAGCTTATAGATGGTTATCATAGCCATGTGATGGGATGAGAAAGACAGATTGTAGTGAAAAGAGGTACCTGAGGAACACCAAATTTTAAAGACAAGCCATAAAGAGGAGCTCTGGACCACAGTTTGTCTACTAACTGCAAACAACCTTTGATGTATATGCGTCATTGCTCAACGTGTCATCCAAAGTACACAGTTCATGTCAAATATTTCCATTGCTCTAATTTTGACTCTATTTGCTTTGTAATAAATCTATAATACTGCCCAGAAACAGAATAGCATGGTAAACTGGACTTTTGTATCAGGCAGATGCTGATCTTGGCTGTAACATTTATTAACCATATGACTTTAGGCAAATAATTTAATCTCTCTGATTCTCAATTTTCACACATATATAATGAAAATGATAATTTCCCCCTCAAACGATTTTGTGTATAGAAGGAATAATGCATTTAAAGTGTCTTATACCTAACAGATATTTTTAAAAATAATTATCATCATTGTATTCACATTATGATTAGTGTTAAATATTAGAAGCACTTTTCTTCAAAGTAGTTAAGCTGTACATGAGGTTGCTAGAAAATGCCTTCTATTCAGATGACACTGGCTACTTACTCCTTCTGGGCTCTATTTTGCTCTTTGTTGATTTGACTGGTTAGTTATTTGAAAGTTGAGGGGGCAGCTTAACATCTCTTCCTCTTCCTCACTGATGCTTATAAAAAAATTTATTCATTCTTCAAGGTCTGTATTGGGCTTCCCAGGTGGCTCTAGTTGTAAAGAACCCCTTTGCCAATGCAGAAGATGTAAGAGACCTGGGTTCAATTCCAGGGTTGGAAAGATTCCCTGGAGGAGGGCATGGCAACCCACTCCAGTATTCTTGCCTGGAGAATCCTCATGGAGAGAGGAGCCTGATGGGCTACAGTCCATGAGGTCGCAAAGAGTTGGACATGACTGACACAATTTAGCACACATACACTTACAAAGTCTATATCAAATAATCTTCCATGAATGTGTATCTGATTACCCCCTAAGGAGAGAAAAATGCGCTCTCTTTTGGCAACCTATAATACCTTTTATATTGTTTTCCCTTGGTACTTCTCATTTGATCTTACATCACAGGCATTTGCAAGCTTACAAAGTTCTTCCTGAAGAGTGGGCTTCTTGGATTCAAAGACTCATCTTCACAGCTCCTGCAATGCCTGGCACAATGTCTGGCACAAAGCAGATCTTCACATGGAGAAACTGAGTGCCACAGAACCAGATTTCTGTAGTCAGGGTTTATGCATTAACTGTGGTCATTCACTCATTTGACATAAACGAATGACACATCTCTCGTACCCTTTCAACCAGACAGCATTACTGAAATGTCTACATTCATATTTTCTCTGATGGTCAGGGTCCAGAGGCCCTGGGTCAGATTTGGGAAGAGGAAGATCCTGGTGAGGAAGCTGATAAGTCTGGAGCTCTTTTGTGATGACATATACTTTCTCTGATGATGAAATGCTTATGACCCATCTCTTTCCAGATGCTGTAGCCAAGGCAGAGTATGAGAAATAACAAAGGGATTCTCTGACCTTATGCCATCCTCAGCATAACTGCTGGACACTCCCTGTCCTTAGCAAAGTGGAGTGATGGCTCAATGTCTTAGGAGCTTCAGAAAAATCCCCTGCATGGTCCACAGGTTTCACACACTTTTATAGACTGAATTTTTTTATCCTCGCAAAACTCATATGTTGAAGCCCTAACCCACCACTGTGATAGTATTTGTAGACCGGGCCTTTGGCAAGTAATTAGGTTTAGATGAGGTCACGAGTGAGCGGGCTTAGTGTCCTTATAAGAATAGACACCAGAGGGCGCGCTTGCGTTTATCGTCTCTCCCTCCCTCCCTATCTCGTTCTATTTCTGTTTCTCTAGTTCTCTCTCTCCAGCTTGTGAGCATGCAGCGAGAAGGTGACCATCTGCAAGGCAGCTAGTGAGCGCTCACCTGAAACTGAAGCCTACTAAATATCTATCTTGGAATTTCCAGCAGTCAGAATTATGAGAGAATAAATTTCTGTGGTTTAAGCCACCTCCTTTATGGTATTTTGTTACTGCGGTCCAAACTAAGATACATACACACATGCAGACACACACACCTGTAAATATGCGTTCTTCTCATAAGACATGTATAGGATAAAAGTAGAATTATTGTCTATTGTTCTTAAGCCAATCACACTGCACCCCAGAACATAGACCACCTCTCCCTAAACAGATTCTCTTTAGAGAACTGTGCCTTGCTTTTGATGTTCCTGAAAAAGAATAGAAACATATGTGCCCTCCAGTATTCTGTGGGAGGTAAGACATTTGTGAGTGGATTGTGCTGTGGACTCATAATCTCTCTCATGAGATAGGTAATAAAATGGGTCAAAGCACCTCTGCATTCCCATCCTCAATACCTCATAATGGCTCTTGCACTGAATCCATTTTGCCTCAAGCCATGTGTCTGTTGTCCACCCCATCACAAAGTGAGGGAACCCAGCTCTCTTTTCCAGGACTGTTCTGACGGTAGAAGAGCCGATCCCTCAGCACTGGGAAGAAGCAGTGGAGTGAATCTCTCAATATGGTTGTGGTGTTCTACGTGTTTTTCCTTGTTGCAATTTAAAAAAGAAACCAAGGGAGCATCTTTCCCATAGGACAGAGGCATTCTTAGTTTGAGCACATGTTCTTCTTGCCAGCCTCTCGAGCTAACTCGGCACTCTGCTCCCTTTTAACTTCTGCTCTAGTGCCCAGTGCTGAGCCCAGCGACATGGGCTAACCCTATTTGAAACTTCAGGGTGTTCATCTGCCTTGTTGGTGTCCCCTTCATCCCTGGAAGATGTTTGTGACTCCTAATACTCGAATGTGTGGCTTCTCAGATTATTATTCCATCCAAGATCCTGCTTTGCCTTCCCTCTGGCAAAGGGTGAGATTTTTCCAGGGTCCTGTGACTGTGGAGAGGGGACATGAGAGATGCACAGGGCCGTCTGTGGTTGAGTAGAACCTGCAGGTGACAAGGACGGTCCCCCTGAGAACTCTGCTTCCACCCCAGTGGCTGGGCCCTGAAGCTGAGGGCAGAGTCTCTGTTCCCCACTCCCGCCAGCTTTGGACCAAGGAAGCCAGCAGGGCCTGAGACCATTTCCAGAATGTCCCCTCCCAGGCTCCAACTCGTCCCTTACAGCTTTTCAGCTGCTGGCCCTCTATGAGTCCCCCATCAGGACAGACGACACTACAGGGTTTTCTCTGCCATACCCCAGCCTGGTCCTGCCTCACCACCAACCTCTTGTCCCTGACTTCTGGCTCAGGAGAGTCTCACATTGGTGCTCCTGGAGGCCCGGGCCTGAGGTGGGAAAGCAGTGTCGGTCACCAGGGGTCCCCGGGCCAGGCTCCCACTCAGTGCTTTGTGCACCATCTCACTCAGCTGTGACACCCATCTCTGATACCAACCCAACTCATGAAGGCCACAGAGCTGCCCCTGGTGTCCAAACCCAAGGCTTCTTCTCCCCCTGAGGAAGAGAGGATCCTGGCCCTTCATGAGTCCTGACACCCAGAGCAGGGCCTACAGGCACCTAGTCTCCCTCTCAGCAACATGGGGCTTACCTTACTGATTAAAGAAAATAAAACATGCTGTGCCATTATTTTTATAACAGCATCAGTGTTTGTAATTTAACAAAGTGTGTGCTGTACGGAAAGCATGTATTTCAACAAGTGGTTTTCTGCACATCTGGGGAGAAAAGTGCCACATTGTTCTACCTGAAGTGGGTGAAGGTTCAACCCATCCAAATAGAATAGACTTCTCTCTATCACTTACAACACCCACTGGGGTCCCACTTATTCTTTAATAATGCTGCTCCTAAATTCACTTCTCTTGAGATTCTTAAGGCCATATTTGTTAAGGAACTAGTTCCTAGGGTCCAGATATCAATTGACTAAGTCAATGAATGAAGGTTCAATATTGTGTATAACATCTTTATTTTTTACCAGAAAATTTCACCTTCTAACTTTTGTACTTCCTCAATCTAATATATCTCAATCATTTATTACTTGACTTTTGTCAAGACTGCCTATCTTCTCTTCCAAAAATGCTTCTCCACACTTGTTAAACTTCTTACACACTTCTCATATTGTCTTCCTAAACTGTCATTAAATTTCTTCAGGATCAGGTTTTTGCTTTTCTAATTCAGTTAATTACCCTAGTCCCTCATCCATGGCTTCACTTTCTGAGGTTTCAGTTACTCAGATCAACTATGGTCCAAAAAATATTAAATGGAAAATTCCAGAAATAAATAATGAATATTGTTTTAAATTGTACACTGTTCCCAGTACCATGATGAGATCGCATGCCATCCTGTCCCAGACATGAATCATCTCCTTGTCCAGCGTATCCCACCCGTCATATTCCACTTAGTAACCCTCTCAGTTACCAGGTCATCTACCCTGGGATCACAGTGCTTGTTTTCAAGTCACTCTTATTTTACTTAACTATCACCCCACAGTGCGAGAGTAGTGATGCTGACAACTGGGATCTGTCAAAGAAAAGCCGTAAATTTACTCCTGAAAGTGAAAAGGTAAAAGTTCTCAATACAGTAAGAAAAACAATCGTATGCTGAGGGTGTTAAGATATACATTAAGGATAGATCTTTCATCTGTGAAATTGTGAAGGAAAAAGAAATTCATGCTGGTTTTGCTGTCACATCTCGAACTGCAAAAGTTGTGGCCACAGATGGAAAAGGCATAAAAGTAGTACAATAAAGTGTTTTGAGAGGGTGAGGCAACATTACAGTATATTGTAATAATTTTTCTTATTATTGTTAATCCCCTACTGTGCCTAATTTATAAATTAAGCTTTATTATAGGTATTATAGGTATGTAAGTACAAGAAAAAACCTAGTATATATAAGATATATTAGTATATATAAGCGGAGAAGGCGATGGCACCCCCACTCCAGTACTCTTGCCTAGAAAATCCCATGGATGGAGGAGCCTGGTAGGCTGCAGTCCATGGGGTTGCGAAGAGTCGGACACGACTGAGCGACTTCACTTTCACTTTTCACTTGCATGCATTGGAGAAGGAAATGGCAACCCACTCCATTGTTCTTGCCTGGAGAATCCCAGGGACGGGGGAGTCTGGTGAGCTACCATCTATGGGGTCGCACAGAGTCGGACACGACTGAAGCGACTTAGCAGCAGCAGCAGCAGCAGCAGTATATATAAGATATATCTGCAGTTCAGTCATCCACTGGGAGTCATGGGATCTATACCCTGCAGATACAAGAGGACTTATTGTATCCTTGCAATCATCTCTATCGTCTCGGTCTCCACATTTATTATTCAGCCCCAGTATATAGGCAAAAGCCATGCTTTATATGCTTTTGGAGAAGGCAATGGCACCCCACTCCAGTACTCTTGCCTGGAAAATCCCATGGACAGAGGAGCCTGGTAGGCCGCAGTCCATGGGGTCACTAAGAGTCGGGCACGACTGAGCGACTTCCCTTTCACTTTTCACTTTCATGCATCGGAGAAGGAAATGGCAACCCACTCCAGTGTTCTTGCCTGGAGAATCCCAGGGACAGGGGAGCCTGGTGGGCTGCCGTCTATGGGGTCACACAGTCGGACACGACTGAAGTAACTTGGCAGCAGCAGCAGCAGTATATGCTTTACCTATACCACAGTTCCTATTCTTTTATCCAGAATTATCATAATGTTAAAACATTACTTTGAATGCTTAGAATTCACAACTCAGAACAGTATTAATGTTTCTTTTATATAATTAACCCATAAGGAACTAGAAGTCCTCCATTGAAATGGGGAAAGAGAGAACAGTGGGACTTTTACAGCACCTAACGCAATTTTCAGGATGGCAACACATCTTTGAAAAATAACACTCATGGACAGTTATGTTAGAGTCTTTTCATTTTTTATTAATTGTAGCACAAACAAAAGAAGCAAAATATTTAAAGAAATTTATGTTCTTTAGAGAGGGTGTTGGTTTAACACCAACAGAAAAGAAAAACAGATGAATAAGCTCTGAGTTTTCATTTCTCTTTTTTCCTCTTACTCTCAGGGTAGGCTGAAAAACAAAAGATAAATATAATTACTGTTTATAAAATGGCATGTGCTTTTTCAAATATATTCAAATGAATGCCAGATTGCTTAGATTGTCTTTCTATTTCCATCAACGAAAACAATTCAAGCCTGTCCTAGACTCATGGCAGTTGAATTCTTCTGCCGGGCAAGGGGAAAGGACAGAGCAATAAAGTTCGTAAAGTCCTCTCTTCGTCATGATGTCAATCAGGGTTGAACATTATAACACCAGCTTTTCATCATTAATTCTCAGAGTCATTTACTTAACAACTACTATTTTTTGGCCACACCATGCAGCACAGCTTGAGTGATCTTAGTTCCCTAACCAGGGATTGAACCTGTGTCCCCTGCCGTGGAAATGTAGAATCATAACTATTGGATCACCAGGGAATACCTGACACCTACTTCTTACCTAAGTTAATTACAAACAAAAAAGTTGTCTTCTCAAAGTTAGACCTCTAGGAAGAAAATCTTGCCATTTCGGACTGAAACAAGTATACATTTTGAAATGCCCCCATTTGCAAAGATATGAAGCTGTTTCCTGTCCTGAATGCACAAAATATAGGTATTACCATACAGGCAAAGAGCAAGTTAAAATCTAATAGTGGAATAAACATCACAGTCAGTTTGAAAAAAATAATTCATGCTAAAGAACAGTTGGGCAACTTGTTTCAAAAATGAAGTTCATTCTATTTTTTAACTTCCCCCACAATACTATAATAAAATGGGTTAAACACATTTATTTATGTTCAAACATCTAAGTTTTAAAGTGAGCCTTTTTGTCATAAGAGAAATCCTCTTAAGACTTAGTATCTTGACACATTGGAAACTTAGTAGCAAATTATTTACTTGTAGTAGAAGTTCACACAAGGTAGACCTCTCATATTCACCAATGAAATGAATTTGTTTTTGAGCTATTTGGTTGAACCATGTGAAATCATTGCTATTCAATTGTTTTTGTACATATGAAAATGCACTTTCATACAATTCAGCTTATTACCTACAGGATCCCATTGCTGAGCCAGTACTTAGTAGAATGACTCTGTCTTCCATATCACATTAGGGCAGAACAAGATAGTGGTTAATTCTCAAGCTCTAGTGTGAATTTTTAATTTTGGCTCCACTTCTCACTGATTGGATGGTCTTTGGGTAAATTACTTAACCTATGCCTTGATCTATACTTTCCTTTTCTCATCTGCAAAATGGGAATAATAATGGTTTTCGACTCAGACAACTGTTTTGAGAATTAAAGAAGTATATATATATATTAACATATATATTTTATATATATATATAATGAGTTTAGAATAGTGACTGGCATTAATCAGTTGATCTTTGCTATTTTAATAACTAGGAGTTTCCCAGGTAATGCTAGTGGTAAAGAACCCGCCTGCCAATACAGAAGACATAAAGAGACGCAGATCCAATTCCTGGGTTGGGAAGATTCCCTGGAGGAGGAAACGGCAACCCACTCCAATATTCTTGCCTGGAGAATTCCATGGATAGGAGTCTGGTGGGCTACAGTCCATAGGGTCGCAAAGAGTGGGACACAACTAAAGTGACTTAGCATGCATGCATGCATTATAATTACTTTTTAAAAATAATTCTATTTACTTATTTATTTTTGGCTGTGCCAGGTCTTTGCTGCTCAGGCTTTGCTCTAGCAGGGAGTAGGGGCTGCTCTCTAGCTGCGATGTGCAGGTTTCTCATTGCAATGGCTTCTCTTGCTGCCGAGCATAGGCTCTAGGGTGCACAGGCTTCAGCAGTCGTGGCTCCCAGGCTTTATAGCACAGGTTCAGTAGCTGTGGTGCATGGGCTTAGTTTCCGCAGCATATGGGATCTTCCTGGATCCCATATGAGATTGGGATCCACGTTTTCTGCACTGGCAGGCAAATTCTTTGCCCCTGAGCCACCAGGGAAGCCCTATATAACTACTTTTTTAAAAAAATCTAAAGTATAGTTCCTGGAGGAGGGCATGGCAACCCACTGCAGTATTCTGGCCTGGAGAATCCCCATGGACAGAGAAGCCTTGTGAGCTGCAGTCCATGGGGTCGCAAAGAGTCGGACACAACTGAGTGATTAAGCACAGAAAAGTATAGTTACCTGAGATGCTTGTGGTTGTGTCGTGTTTAGGTTAAGGCTGTTTGAGTTGAAGTAACAAGTTTTGGACCCTAAATACAAAGAAATGACAGATATGGGGGAAATATTAGCACCACTGTTAGGATTTTTAAAAAGTAACATTTATACAGCCATTGGTGATTACAAAGTAATTTTTCATACATCACATCCTTTAATAACAGTTCAGTACTAGACTCTCTTGCAGAGAGTCGGACATGACTGAGCAACTGAACTTAACTGAACTGAACTAGACTCTCTAGAATGAGGCTCCCTGAGGAATAAAATACTGTCAAGTCCTAGGGGGAAATATTAAATGATTCACACATTTAAATAGAAATTTCCCCTGTAACCTATAAAATCAACTATTCATAGTCAACCAAATCACAAATTACCATTTTCAAGAAAATGTTAAACTAAATTAAGTTTTGGTTTGATGATTGTCTCTACCAAAATATTTCAGGCTTTAGAAATATTTCTGTCTAAATTCATAAACATACAACTTTGGAAACAGAACAAATATTAAAACACAACTACAGTGCAACAAGAGATTTTTTTTTAAAAAAAGAGTATTTCAGTCATTTGGTAAGACAATTGTATGAAGAATAAGATTCCTGTTCCACACACACATAATTTCTTTCAGGTACTTAAACCACTAACCCCTAGCTTGACCAAATGCAACAGCAAAGGAAATTAGACATATTAAAATGAAGACAAACAACTCCAGTACCTCCAAAGCAAAGCAGGCCTCTTTGTCATCAGCCGCGCAGCACTTGTCTACAAAAGCCACAAAATTCTCCATAACGGTTTTCAGTTGCTCCTCTGTTGCCTTGGGCTTGTGTTTCAACAGCTCAACAAGTGCACTGCATTTGAATAAAAACAACAAAAAACAGAAAGAAATGCACTCACTGAACAAAAATGGAGATGGTAAGAATGGTAGCAGTTCTGCTAAATATTCTAAGTTTTAGAGCCAGACAGCTCTGGATTTGAGGCCCAGGCTTGCCATTATAAGCTTCAATATTCTCACTTGCATAATGAGAATAAAATCCACCTTCACAGGGTTGGTGGAAGGATCAAATTAAGTAATCAATGTAAATTGCTCAACATTTGTAGTGTCAGTATATCTCAACTAATGGTTCTTTAGTAAATCACTGGAAAAGATGATGTCATTGCATTCATACGTTATCTGATTTGGGGAGTTATGGCATATTGAATTGTATAAATTTAAGAGCTAAAAATAATTTTTAAAAATGTACTTATCCTGGACTCCATTTAAAAAGTTTCTAATCTGAGAATGTTTCTCTTGGTATTTTGTAATCCACCCCATTCAAAGTTAATAACAATCTTGACCCAGGGATTGAACCCAGGTCTCCTGTATTGCAGGCAGAGTTTTTAAGTCCTGGACCACCAGGGAAGCCCTAATAATATAGAGACCATAGGAAATAAAACTATCCAACTCAAGGGAGCTGGTGGTTCTCTTTCTTTGACATCTGCAGACAATAGGGCTAGAGAAAGAGTCATATGGGCACAATATAACTTTAAAATCTTGCTCCATGATCAGAAGCCACCAGAGGTAATAACAACTTCATGTTGCTAAATTTCTTGCAATTATAACCCCTTGTGACAGCAATAAGGAATCAAGGGAATCAAGCCTCTGAACTCGAAATGCCAGATGTTTTTAATCCAAGTTCCATTCTCAAAAGTTAGATCTTAAGGGGCTGCCTTATCTGTAGGTTGATACAGAACAAACTGAAAGTAACTATTCATGCCCAGAATTAAATTCTCATATGATTTCTACTGACTAATTTGCTATCTACAAAAATGCATCAGTTAATTGTTCAGCTTATTCTACTGAATTAGCCTAAGATACAGGGAAGGCAATGGCACCCCACTCCAGTACTCTTGCCTGGAAAATCCCATGGACGGAGGAGCCTGGTAGGCTGCAGTCCATGGGGTTGTTGAGGGTCGGACACGACTGAGCGACTTCACTTTCACTTTTCACTTTCATGCATTGGAGAAGGCAATGGCAACCCACTCCAGTGTTCTTGCCTGGAGAATCCCAGGGATGGGGGAGCCTGGTGGACTGCCATCTATGGGGTTGCACAGAGTCGGACACGACTGAAGCGACTTAGCAGCAGCAGCAGCAGCCTAAGATATAATTCTGCTGCAGCTTTTATCCCACAAGATTATTCTGAATGGTTTGTAGGCAAGATGATGAGGGTTTTTTTTTTTTTTCTTTTGCTAAGAAAACAAAAGGCTATCCATTTTATTCTTGACATTTTTATCTGCTTAACATGGCCGATACTTCTGTACTTTGGGTCTATAATCACTATTTCAGAGAAAGCTGCTTGTTTACAGTTCTCACTATCAAGATTACCAACACAAAGAGTAGTGAAATACTCCTCACGTTTGTTTCTTGATTTGTTTCTCAGTATCGGGAAGTGTGCATATATCTGCATGGAAGGTGAACAATTTGTCATCAAAGCCTTTGGGTACATATGTTTCATCAGGTGTCAGAGCAGAGAAACATGGCCGTCTGTTCACCAATGACTCTGTGCAGCACTTGGTGACTTTTTCACTCACTGGTGTCTTCTCATGCAACACGCACAACCGGTTCAGGATCAAGCTCAGCTAAAAACAGGCAAGAACACAGAAGCCCAAAGAAAGCATAATGAAAAGTTTTCCAGGAACTCCTATCTTCCACTGGACCAAAACAAACTCTATCTTTTAACTCACAACATTGAATCCAAGGTTGATTTGAGGCAACAGTTTACTTTAGAACTACAGGTAAAAAGGGACTTTGAAAAATCTTCTCAATTAAATATGTCTACATTTTAGGAATAATATATTTGAGAAAATAATTGATGGCATAATTTAAGAGGAGTCCTGAGACATGTATTGGAGTAGGGAAGAAATAGTCTTATACTGATACATTAAAGGAAAAAAACCCCAAAAAGTAAAAATTTAGAAAATTCAAGGATGGAACATTAAAAATTCATGAATTTTTTTTAAAACAATTTATCACTTTTGGAATCTTATCTAAATCCTCTGATGGTCGAGACAATATAGGCAACCAAATCCTGGTTGCCACTACCATATAGACAATACACACACACACACACACACACACACACGTGAAAGCAAGCACTTTCACTTGCTTCTGAAAGCTTTGTCAACATCCAAAGACAAAAATTCGTCCTTACTGACAGCTCTATTCTAAAAGACTCACATAGTCTTCAGTACAGGGCATTCTTTCTGATTCCGGCTTTGTACAACACTTAGTGCCCACTACTCCTAGGCTTCTGGAAACCTCCACGAGAGTTGGAGTTGACACTTGGGGCACTTTCTTGGTGTAACGAACTATGAGCCTGTAACAACATAATCCATGTGTTTTCAGTCAGACAAGAAACTCTTTTTCTAACACATCAGGTCAAGCAGAGAACACTTAGCCAAAATCCACCAAGATGGTTTCCAGGGAAGACCTATTCCATTCATAAATTGTCTTCATCTTCACATGGGCGGAATAATGTGGGTGAAGACCTTGTCCTGAGCAACTAAGTAACCTAGCTGTGGATCCCACCTGTGCTATATAATCTTAGAAAAGTGGCTTACTTTATTATAATTCAGTGACATTAAAATACTTTTTAATTGCTTCTTTCTTTCAATAAAACCTACTGAGAGCTTAATACACATCAGCACTATCCTAAATCTGAAAGATATGGATGAATTTTCTCACCTATAAAACAGAAGGAAATACACCTGACTCAAAAGGGATGGTGCAAGGACTAAACGAAAAGAAACAAAGTATGCAATCAGCCTAACATGGTATCTGGCATGTAATAATCATTTACTAAGAATGCTAATCACTATTGAAAGTCCATGTATAACAATAATCTACTCAAGGGAAGAGACTGTATCTTGTTCAATGTTATTCCAAGCACCTATAGTTAAAAAAGTGGTAACAGGTGTAAGCTGAAAAATAAATATCACCTAAATGATGTGCCCCTTCCTGTCTTAACTTCCACAGATAAGGCTGTATTTAATCAGAACATTAGTCTATCACCTTATTGAGCTACAGCCACTGAAGACTTATTTTCTGCTCTGTAAAGCATTGTTTTTATTTTCTTCACTCATAAACTGTCTAACTGTCAAACAGCATACTCAGTTCCTATAACCCAATATTTGATATTTTTCCTCCCAGATTTGAGCCCAATTTTTTAAACTGCCCTCAAATATAAGCTCTTCACCCCATCAACTATTTTATCTCATTTTCTCTTGTCTTTCTTGATGGAGAGTGATTAGAAATAAGACTTTACTTTCAAAACTAAAAGTTCTATGATAGGTGGCCTATGAATATCATCTTAAATATTTACTAAATGAACAAGAAAAATTAGCCAATAAGCAAATATACTTACGCATTTTGGAATCCATACTCTCCAAGTTTTTCGAATTGGTCACAGTTTTGTTTGATTAAATTCTGAGGCTCATCCACAAGATGCTTAAGTTTGTCAAACTGAAAAAGAAAAGAATTGTGCTTATAACATTCTATATGAGGATCATCTGACTCATTTTCTAGTTGTTCAACTTTACTTCCCATCTCAAAGCTCTAGAACCCTCACTTCTAAAATGGAGATGAAAATGATACTCACCTCAGAGAATTACTCTGTAAACCTCCTGAGCTCATGAAATTAAAACAGAGCCTGGGATACAGTAAAAACCTAATAAACGGTGGCTATGGGCTTCCCTGGTGGCTCTGTCAATAAAGAATTTGCCTGCAGTGCAGAAGACCTGGGTTTGATCCCTGGGTCAGGAACATCCCCTGGAGAAGGAAATGGCAACTCGCTCCAGTATTGTGGCCTGGGAAATCACATGGACAGGGGAACCTGGTGGGCTACAGTCCATGGGGTTCCAAGAATCAGACATGACTTAGCGACTAAAGCATCAAACCACCTTGTAATTATAAATATATTATAATTATAATATTATATTATAAATTATATTATAATTATAAATACTCGTTATTATTAAGCCATCTCTGCAGTTGGATCCCGAGCTCTCTAAGATAACAGATTTTGTCCTGGTCATCAGTTCTTGTGTGGCACTTGGCATATAACTAGTTTCTTGATAGAAGAAAAAATGACTTTCCTCTGATTCTTAAGTTTGAAAACCACTCTATGTACTGAGTGCTAAATATCTCAAACATGAACTAGTTGCTAAATATTTGCTGTTGCTGTTGTTCAGTCGCTCAGTCATGACTGACTGTTTGTGATCCCATGGACTGCGGCACACCATTTCCCTGTCCTTCACTGTCTCCCAGAGTTTGCTCAAACTCATGTCTACTGAGTCAATGATGCCATCCAACCATCTCATCCTCTGTCACCCCCTTCCCCCTCTGCCTTCAATCTTTCGCAGCATCAGGGTCTTTTCCAATATGCTAAAATTTTAGCATAGCTAAATATGCTAAAAATTCTTGAAGCAGATTTCTTCTACTTATTTAATTTCTTTCAAAACCATTCCTAAACTGTTTCAAAAGAGATTTGAAAATATTCTACATCAATAGATTTCACCATCTTCTCTAAGATACTAATTCTTAATTACTTAATAAAACTTGAAAACAGGTTAACCTTCTTTATATCTATGTTAAATTTCTTTTAATTAACATTTAAATTTGCCTTATTTTGTTCTCAGGAGTCTAAAAAGGAAAAAAATGCCTGGTCAAGATTATGTAAAATTAAGAGAGTGCTCTCTTCGACCTTTCTTTTTTATTGAAGGTTATTATTCCTATAATGTTTACAGGCACAGAACTGAAATCATCTTAAGAAGAGCTCTACATTGCATGATATAATAATCTGGCATCATTTTTATTTCCTGTTATTGGAATCATCAACCAAAGAGCTATATGTCTTCCTTCCAGAAACTTACCACTGTGGAATAGCATGCATGTGGATCATCTTTGGCACAGCATTCCTCCAGTGTGGCTTCATATTCCTTGGCAAGTCTCAATAGCACTGAGACAGCATATTCAGGATGCCTTCTTGAATATTCATACAAAAACCTAATTAAGATGACAATAATATAGATTTTGTTAGACAAATGAGCAAGAAAAACCACATAATTAACCATATATGTAAATCATATCCTAAAGGTTTGAATTAGACTAAACCAGGTGCAGTCAAGGACTAAGGGCTTGAAGGTTCAGAGTTAAAGCTATCAAACCCTGACTCTACCACTTGTTTTATTATATCCCCTTAGGTGACTTATTACAATTTTTGAGCCTTGGTTTCCTCCTCTGTGGAATGGGGATGATAATAGTATGTCTCAGAAGGTGAACTGTGAGAAATACATGATGTAATCTATGCAAAACACACACTGTTGGGCGCATATTATTTAATGAATGACACTTGTTACTATTAGGTACATCTTGTCTAATTTGGACTACACTTCAAAAATGTTCTGATAGATAACTAGAGACATATTCTTAATTTTTTTCTTCTCTGTATGAATAAACTCTTTATGGGTATGTCATTTTATAAAAGATTTAGTGCATAGGATACTATAATTGAGCAATAAAAATTTAAAGTTTATCACCACACTTACTGATTTTATATAATCATTGATTTTGTCATTTAATTATATGCTACCTTGCATGCTACTGGACTCTGGTCTTTTCAACCAAATCTGACTCATTTTCATTTTAAAGCACCTGGTAACAGATTCCATACTTTATAGTTCTTCGCTGGCATCAGATAGATAGATAGATATAGAGGCATAAAGATGTATTACATATATTCACACATATATAAGTTCTAGAAATACACTTTGAATGAATGCATGAATGAATAATACATATAATTTACATGTAAACAAAATATTTCTACATGTATTTCCAGAAATACTTCTAAGGAGTCAGGGGTGGGAGTAAAAATAAATTTTTATTATTACATTGTACTCTATTGATAGAGCATCTGCCATAAGCATGTATTATTTTATGACAATTTTTTAAAATCAATTTTTTCAAAAATGTTTAAAGGCCGGAAGAGAAAAGAATAAAGAAACATTGTAGGCAGTGTGAAAATTGTAGCAATTCCAAGGGAAAGCCTAGAATAATTTCCTAAATTCTGAGATCATATAAAAGTATGAAAGGATCATTTCTTATCCACTTACGAGCCCAGGAAGGCATCTTTTGCTTCCTGATAGTTTTTGCAAACTTCCTTATCTTCAGCAAAGTCAGCAGTTAATGCGGGCAGGTTTTCAGGCACGGCATCTTTTTCTGCCTCAGCAATGCAGTGGGATTTTTCCAACAAAGGCTTATCACAGCATTCCTTCAGTTTACTGGAGATTGTATCTTGATTATCACATATGTACTTGGTAAGATCTGCCTATAAGCAAGTAGGTGAAAAGTGTTCAGTGTAAACTGACATTCCTGTGCTTCCTCCCCAGACTTCTACTATGTTGACAGAACATATTCATTGTGTTCTAAGACCACACTTATACCGATATGCCTTCTATGAACATTTTCAGTCTGTGCTGCTAAGCCTAGAGGCACAGATAGAACTACTAAAACATGATTGGAAAAAAACTAGTCTTAATTGGGGCTCATGTCAGTTATTTATTAACTTTATACCTACTTTTAAAACACTTAAGTTTTTAAATTAAAACTCAGTAGTGTTTTTCTAAATATCCCCCCAAATTAAGTGCAGGCATCTTGAAACCAAATAACCAAATAAAATGCTGGAAATTTTTGAAAAGTTAGTCAAGATCATGGTCACAGACCCCACTTACAGATGTAAAATATCTGCCTTAAAGTTTTCAGAAAGTGTCCTGAGAGGTTAGGATTCTTGTCAATTTGAGAAAAAAAAGAGATATCATTCCAAATATTTGTATTTTTAATGTAGGGTGTTAATTAAGAGAGAACATAGAGGGGAAAATTACATAATTTCCAAAGCTCTCTTCAGGTTCCAGCCTTTCTCCAACTCCCTCCACCTCTTCAAGAAATCTTCTTAGAAATCTACCTTTGTGACTGTCCTACTTCAGATTTAAGAATTTGATCTCAGAATTTGAATGAAAGTGATTACAAATTATAAATGAGTTTATTAGATCATTTAGTGAATAGGATATCAGAGAGAAAAAAAGAAAGAGGGAGGGAGGGAGGGCAGAAGGAAGGGAAACAGGGAAAGGATTGAGTAGACCCAGCAGAGAAAACAATCTCAAACCGCTTTCAGTTGTTCTGATGCTAAACAAACTAATTCTACCAACTTAAGCAAGTATGTTACCATAAAGCATACTGAGGATTCTTTACCCTGTCATCCGCACATTCAAGTAGGTCACCATGGCAGCATTCCTTGTGGACTTTTGTGAGATCTGTCACTAGCTTGGTAACCTCTACAAACTCAGCCTTGGGAAATCTCTGGCTCAGGCGAGCTACTAACCTAAAAAGAAAATTCTCCCATCAAAATATTATTAACAGACAACGTTTTATGTGAAAGCATTAGGAAAATACCACACATAACTAGAAAATTTAGGCTCAAATAACATACAGAAATAATTTGTAAGATATAGTAGCTCTTATTTTAATGATAATTCTGAACCAAATGTTAGAGCAAAATGTTTCCTTAGGGCAGCACATAGGGAGGTTAAAAGTCCAGCAATTCATAAAAACAGAAATCAAAGAGGGATTCTAAAAAAGGTAACATGCTGAGAGGACCCAGGTTTAGAGCCCAGGAATGACTTCCAGATCTGGCTTTATAGCTTAATAATCATGAGACCCTAGGCCAGTTACTTAGCCTCTGTGAGCTTCAGTCCCCACAGAGTCACAACAACATGCTAAGTCAAAGCATTGTTGTGAGGATTAAATGAGATAATCTATATGAAAGCATTTTATGAACTGGGGAATGCCATACAAATTCCAGTTACCCCTTTTTTAAAATTATTAACCAAAGTACATTCTTCCTGACTTCTAAAAGCCTCTGAGAAAACAAATTTTGTTAACTTCTACAAAAATTAGAGAGTTTTGACTCAGCATACTTTTACCAAGAAATTGATTCAGCATTATCTCTGTACTCATTGATAAGATGTAAAACCTAACATCCACAAGCTTTCTCAAATCATTTCAGAGTCACTGAAATCAGGTAAAAGACACTTCCCCAAAACTAATCATACCCTGTTTAACTATGTATCATTTCATGTTAGGGTTGTTTTGTTTAGTGATTTTATTGATGGTAGGGATGACAGGCAAGATAGTTCAAGTGACAGTTTCTTGACAGCTTCCAAAATGTCTGTTTTCAATTGATTTTCTGCCCAATGTTGATTTATTGTTGACTAGAAAGTAAGGGATTGGTGGTGGGGATGGCAGGGGGTCGCAAAAGGGATTCCTTGGTCCAAATATTGAAGGATGCTTCTAGAGCTAGCTGATAATATCCAAACAGAGGCCCAGGCAAAAACAAGAGATTAAGAGCAGAACTGGTGCTACCAGAAAATAAGAAGAAACTTTGATGACTGAAATTAGTTATCAGAACATAAAAAGACAAGCAGACACCTTCAGATAATTGGTTGGAGGGATGGATGAGAGATAAAATTAGATAAAAGACCCTAACTATAGATCTATATAAACAGTGGATTATTATACTAAGATCACAATCGTTAAAAATACATGGAAGTTTAAACACCTGTCCTGGAAGAACATAAAAGTTGTCGTCTAAATTCTCTGACTTAGGGAAAAAAAGGTTAAAAATAATGACAAATTGTCTTTGATGCTCTGGTTTTCATCTCTATCAAATTTTTACCTTTTAGACAACCAAAAAGATGTATGTGAAAGCACTGTGTAAAATGACATATGATGAACAATTTTTTCAACTGAACCATCCATTTACATTGTGAAAAAGATGCAAACCAAATGTAACATACCATGCTTTTAAAGCTCTTTCTCCAAATTTTTGAATACTGGCACACCTGAGTCTCTGTCTGGCAGATGAAGTCAGTACTTTTTCTCTCATAGTTTCAATCTGCAAAAAGAAATAATTTGAGGAACATTAGAAGAGAAAATTTAGGTACAGACCACCCCTTCTGGAGCTCAGATGAGACTGCTGCTGCTGCTGCTGCTGCTGCTGCTGCTGCTGTGTCGCTTCAGTCGTGTCTGACTCTGTGCGACCCCATAGACAGCAGCCCACCAGGCTCCCCCGTCCCTGGGATTCTCCAGGCAAGAACACTGGAGTGGGTTGCCATTTCCTTCTCCAATGCAGGAAAGTGAAAAGTGACAGTGAAGTTGCTCAGTCATGTCCGACTCTTCGCAACCCCAAGGACTGCAGCCCACCAGGCTCCTCCGTCCATGGGATTTTCCAGGCAAGAGTACTGGAGTGGGGTGCCATTGCCTTCTTCGGAAATAGGGTTTACATAAATCAAAATTATCTCTGACAGTAGCAAGATTTAACCTTTTGAGCAAACCCCAATAGACCAGCATTACAACTGAAATGATTAACCTAATGTGTAGTTGCTAAGTCATGTCCAACTCTTTGCAACCCCATGGACTGTAGCCTACCAGGTTCTCCTGTCCATGGGAGTCTCCAGGCAAGAATACTGGAATAGGTTGTTATTTCCTCCTCCAAGATTAATCTAATACATAATGATAAATATGAGACTTTACCAAATTAAATCTTAAAGAGAAAATTTAAACCTCAATTCCCAAGTATTCATTATTGGCAAATAATTATTTTGTTCTATAGAAAGAGGAAAAGTCAGTCTGGTCATAGTGGAACCTCCAGGTGGTTAAGAACCAGCGTGGAGGTATTGCCAGGGAAAAGGGAATGAAAAGGAAAATTAGAACAGTGTACACTAATATCCAAGGGAATAGAACTCTGCTGACTTCTTAATTTTGCACATAATGCATTTTAATCCTTCCTCCACAACTCCCATAACATCAATAAACTCCTTAGAAAAGAGAATGCAGTGTAAATATTTACGGAATAAATCAATAAACCTAGGCTTCTAGATGCAGTTAAATTCTCCCCCACTTTGAATTCTCCCCTCCCCCAATAAAAAAAAAAAAGCCTCATGAAAAGAGAAAAATGGTGAAATGGTGTCCTCTTACTGTGCAATTTGAAAAATGAGTTTCTGCATTTCACTATAGCAACTAGCACTATAGAAAGAGGCAGGATATTTAGACACATACAAACCAGTTCCCTCTACCAGATCCACTTTGCAAATCTTGTTAGAAAAAGGAAATGGAAGACATAGCTCTTCAAAAAAGGTGAAAAGACATAGCCCTTAGTGAAGAAGACATAGCCCTTCAAAAAAGGTGAAAAATTCTTTAATTGGGGGAAAGAGGGAGGAGTTTAAACCATGTAAAGAAGTTTCTGCTGGAGGCTTCAGTTTCCTAAATTTAGCCATAAGATGTCCTGAAACTGAGGTTTGATTATGAATTGGTTCTTCTATTCATTCTGAAGAATACCTTTGGTAGCAGGCAGGCACCTTTATCTTCAGCTTGGCAGCATTCTTGAAAAACTCCATTATATTTATTAGCATAGTAAAGGAGTTCTGGTGCATAAAAGTAGGGATGTCTTCTGGCAATTTCATATAGGTATCTAAATTTTTAAACAAAAAAACAGTCACTTTTCTATAGCAGGAACAAATACATTTGTAATATACCTTCTCCCCAGAGCCTTCAAAATTCAAAGACTTCTAATCAACCAATTAAGCTCAATTTGCAAATGATGAACTTGCCTTTGTCATTCTTTAAGTCAGTGAAAAGGTCAAACTCACACACATATATATATACATATAAGTATACACGCATGCATAAAATAGTTTAATTTCAGTGATATGTTATTGACTAATTTGAAATAAATTCTGAGAATGCTAAATATATACGTATATCTTTATAATATCTTAATACATGTCAACTTCAATTATTTTCATATAGATCATATCCTGTTCTGCAAAAGATCTTTGATCACCTTTTTCATCATGTAGAATGATAATAAATATTCTATTTCTTTGAAAATTGTCATTAGAACAAAAACTTCAAGTCTTATTGTTGATAATAATTTTCATAATAGTAATTGTTATAGTGAATCTTGACATATTTCATAATTTTTTATTTTGAAGCTTAAAAATCTGATTACTTACTTTCCCCAAAACTTCTTTTCATCTGCCTTAAACTCGGCACACAAAGTATTGGGGTCTGGTTTCAATTTAGGGAGGTCTGGGCTATCATCTTTGTGTTTCAGGAAGCATTCATTTCTTTCAGGCTCTTGTTTCTCGCAGCAGTCGGCCATGTCACCATAGGTTTCACGAAGGGATGCAACTTTACACAATTCCTCTCCAAAGAGAGTGTGCTGCATGGAAGAGAGCAGGCTTCAAATTGCTGAGCAGCATTTTATTTTCCTTATACCCAAAGAATAGTACAAGAAATTAATATCTTGGTAAACCTTGGTTAGTATGTCATATAAAAATCCACTTTTTTTCTCAGATTTAGAGAGTTTCCCTTGATTTGACCATCTATGGGTGATTACCATAGGAATTAAGTGTCACACTATTACTTATAGTGGATAAAACAGAAGGGCAAAAAGAATGCCTTTAAGGAATGAACAAAACTCCTGTTTCCACCTGAGGTTAAAGGCCAGGAGAGAAATCATTAAAGTAAAAACTCAAGGGAAATTATCCTCTTAGTAGCAATGAATTCACATTAGGGAGGACAATGTTCAGATAGATTCTCATTTGATCTGCTCCTTTTCGAGAGGTCCAAATTTTTAGTAGAAACCATTCAAAACTGAGGAGTAACACTATCTACTATATATTAATTGTTACTGCATTAGAGTATAATTTTTTTGTTCTAGAAATTTTTGCCTCAATGCACAGTCCATTAAATGAATCCTTTCTGTATCAATTAATTTTGATTATGAAAGTAATTATAACTCCAGGGGAAATAAGCTTAAGACAAAATTTATTAATTTCTTTTAAAATATATTTTTAAAAATTCATATTTAGAGGAATATTATTGTGGGTAGTTAAAGAACTGATTCTGCCTCGAGGCAGAAGTACATATAGAGAAAAACAAGAAGGAAGCCTTCTGTGATAAACAAAAAATTGCCTTGTCCCAAGAAAGGCATATATAAAGCAGTAAGAGAAATAGAGACCTATCTTTGTATTAAAGATCTATCTGAAAATATCACAAGTTCAAAGTCCTGATTGTTTATTGTATGTAAAAATATGAATATCCCTAAAACAAGGAATACATAGCCATACTGTTGTTTTTACCTAGATAACAAGGTAAAAACTATCTATCATTATTAGTGTCTATGAAAAGAAATTTAACTTTAAATTAAAAAAAAGAAACTTCTAAAAATAAAAAATGTCCAAAAACACTATGACTTTTGTGTGTGGTTTCAGTAAAGCAATGTTTTTTAAAACTGTGAGTACACTAGAACATCTCTATCATCAAAGAAATGCTATACCCACTTTTGAGTGTTGCTTACAAATATAGTCTTTGATAATAATTGAGAAAACTAAAATGAGATATTTTTACTTTTTAAACATTCAAGATTATGTTACAGAAGAAATACTATTCAAAACCAGAATATACTTACAAGTGACTTATCACAACCGGCATGTGACTCATCAGCAACACATGTTTTTGCAAACTCAGTTAGTTCGTTCACTAATTTTACATGCTCATCATATGGACTCTGCTGGAGATACTGAGAAAAGGCAATCAGTACCCTGAAATAAAGATCACAGAAAAATGTTGTATAATAAATTTTTAATATACACTAGATTTCATGTTAGAAAACAAATAGTGTCTGTATATGTTCTATATTTTACACACCTTTCTCATGATTATTCAGAGATCCTATTGACGTCAGCTGTGTTCTGAGGCCTAACCACGTATATGTGGCTTTCTAAGAAAAAAGGATGTATATTTCCACCATGTTTAAATATATGTGTGTGCAGGTCAATATATGCATACTATCACATCATCTATGTGAGCAAGCAAGCAAAATGCATTCTAAATAGACTAATAGACAGGTCCTTCAACTATTAAAACAAAAATCATACATACATACACAATATCTCATTTAATCAGGCAATAGGATAAGACAGACTTTGAAAAACAAGCTATTTCCTTACCTTTTACTAGATTAAAAAATATTCAAATTGTCTCAAAAAACCACAGAAATATTTGCTGGGTAAAGAACTTAGTAAATGAGTTGTGAAAGGAGTCATATAGTAAAATGTTTTCTACCATGTAGATTATATAAGAGTTCCAGATCTACACTGTCCAAACAGTTTTCATTAGCCACAAATGACAATATATATTTGAAAAAGTTAAAATTAAATACTGTTTAAATTTTTGATCCTCAGTTTCAATTGCCATATTTAAAGTCCTCTATAGCCACAGTGGCCAATGGCAACTATATTGGTCAACACTGATACAGAATATTGCCACTGATGCAGAAAATCCTTTTGGAGAGTACTGTTCTACAGGCTTTGATGACGGGACTATAAGGACTTCAAAATTGCAACTAACACTATTAGAAACATTAAATTTGATTCTTCAGTATTTCAACTTACAGGCCTTTAAAATGTTCTTCTCCCAAATCTTTAAACCGATGAGCAATCTCACTCTTGTCTGGAGGGGAAAATGGGGGGAAAAAAAGATTTGCTTTAAATTCTGAAGAAACAACTGGTTATGATATTATTTTTTATGTTTCTCTCCATTTGACTTGGGTATTCATTTGCTCCAAGATATTGAGCTCTGATTCTGTACAGAAAATCTTAAGATGATGATTAAATGTTTCTTCTGCATTTAAGCAGAAGTGTTATTTAATCACCAATGATACTACTTGAAAAATCATTGAAGTCATTACATATTTATAGTTTTATATTCAAACTTGGATAAGATCTAATGCTCTTGCAATGTCTATTAACTGAGAGGATAGTCCAAAACGGAAAATATAAATACAAGTTCTATTTATAAGATTAAAATCACAAATTTTGTATTTTTTATATAAATTAAAGTACAGCGAACAGGCCTTTGGAAACTTGGATTTTTAAATTCTATCTTCAACTATATTTTGTGAAGTTTAAGTCACTCTGCAGAAACTCCTTCATGTGCAATAGGAAATTACAGTTACTAAACAATTCTCACTATTTTTTTCACCTAGGATGTTAGAAATATATTAATAAGGTATCTTCCTAAGGGTTCACAAATACAAAATATAGTAACAGTCTAAAAATAAACGCTAAAGGAAAACTTTCTTCATTAATGATTCAAGGTTTACTAAAACGTTCTTGTCTAGGAAAGAAAAGTTAAACAATTGAAAACTAGAATTCTTACGTGTATCTCGACGAAACACACCCCTGGAATAAGCAGAGCTGAAGAGAAGGAGAAGAGAAATAAAAGTCACCCACTTCATTGTGCCAAAGTTTTGTGGGGTTGATAGAAAAGATAGTATGATAGAGGGAAATCAGCACTAATATACTTCTTTAGCCAATAATTGTAGATTATTAACTAGACTCATCTTTGTATTTCATTGGTTCATAAGTGATTACAAAATTCATAGCATTCTTGCCAAAAAATTGTTTGACTGAATCCCTTGCGTATGTTTGCCATCTGGAACCGGTTTTTCCACAAGACCTTGTCAATTCAATAGTTGTGTAAAACATCTTATCAAATTTTACATAAGAGTTTAAACGATTTGTACCATTACTGTGTTCTCTATCTGTGATTTACTATTTGAACATTTTAGTTTTCAATATTTTCAAAAATTTGACCAAATCAATAACTTAGCTTGGAAATAAGATATATTAAGAGTTAATCTCTGAGCCACCTATGGCTGATTCATGTTGATGTTTAACAGAAAACAACAAAATTCTGTAAAGCAATTATTCTTCAATTAAAAAATAAATTAAAAAGTTAAGCTCTTAATTGTATTGTTACTAACTCAAAGTATACTTTAACTGATAAATAATGAAAGATGTACACATACACACATTTGAGTGATTCAATGTCTTTTCATTTTTCTGAAACTGTTCTGTCTGAAAAAGCTGATGATTTGGTTGCAAATTAAGGAAAGGCCATAGCAACAATGACAACTAAAATGGATACACATTTTCATCTCAGCTCTGGCCCACATGTGATTCAGTCCCCAGAGCAAAGTACTTAGAGGAAATGTGGATATTGCCCATGAAGCTTTCTGTTAAACAGGCATGGGGAAGAAAATGGGCACAACGGCTGGAGCCAGCACAATATACACAAGACAAGCTGAGCCTGATTACACCCTTAGTGCTTATAAGAATCCTAGATCTTCTTTACCAGGCATCATATCCTTTCCATCCCTGTTGCACACTTTTTTTCCTCTTTCTCTTTTAATAAAAAGTCACAATGCTTTTCTTTAATGTTATTTTAAATTTCAGAATAAATTAAATTTGGGGTCTAAAAACAAAGCAAAACAAAGATAATTTTTCAAAAATGTTTTTTCAAAGTTCTTTGCTTATTCTTCCCACCCAAGATTTGATCTCTACCTCTGAAAAATTATTTTCTCTGCCCTTTTGCTCTACAGATGAAGAACTATGGATTTCAATCAGTAGGAAAATTTACTTTCTCTGATACTGCTTTCTCTAGCTCCAATTATTATCAATCCAGATATTTCACTTAATTAAATAACTGAGTCAATCAAAACTGTCAGTCATGTTGCCCTATGGCACATACAAGCACACAGACTAGTAAGTGCTTAAGAGAAGCATTATTTTTCCTATTCAGTCATATGATACAAGAAATACACTTTCTATGATCTTATTTTATTTTCAGGATACTGATTAAGTAATCAAGCACAGAAGAAGAGATAATAGAAAAACAAGTGATAGATATTTAGATACATGACAGAGATGTATAATACACATATAGATGATAGCTGGCTAGCTAGAGCTGATAAAAGTTTTTTTTAATGGCTTAAGGGAGTTCTGAAGAATGGAGCCAAACATGCCTTTCTGGCCATAGCTGAACAGAAATAAATTAATATCTGCCTGTGGAATTATTTCCACTGGAGAAAAACATTTCTTTAAAGTCTGAAAATTTATATTGTAAAAGGAAAAAGGAAACTATGATAATTTTCTAAATAAAAATATAATGCCTTTTGGGGTAAATTATGGCATCTTTTATTTGAAGTCAGTATTAAACCCTGGCCTTTTCCTTAAAATGCATCTTCTGGGAAGACTTGATCAAATACACAGTCCTTATCATTGGACATAATTGTGTTACTAATTCCCCAAATCAGGCCCTTGTCATTCACACATACACTTTGTGCATATTTTTTATTTAAAAAATGAAAAGAATATTAGTTTCTCCACCTACTTTGTACTGTAATACTATATTGAAATATAATGGTAATATAGAAAACAAAAAAAATTAAATTTATTATGATTCTGGAAACAAAATTGATATTCCTATATTTAGTGAAAATCTCATAGTTTTCAAATAAAAACTGAAAACACCCAAATCTTTCCTTATAGTATGATAATGCATTTTCCATGTGTGTATCCTTTTGAACAATTAGCAGATATATGAGAAATTTAAATATTTAATTTTCAACATTATCTGCTTAAAATTTATCTTAATCAATCTTAATTAATAAGCAACAGTTCCCAAAATAAGGATACCTAGAGTTTTCTTTGATTAATTCTGAGGTATGTTTTAAACTGAGAATAAAACTACCTATTTGTTAGTTATTTCTAAAAATTCTCTTCTTTGAAGCTTTTATTTTTTTATTATTTTTTTAATATATAGTGTGGTTTTATTCAAATCAAATTGAAAAAGACAATATTTAACTATATATTTTCAAGTCAAGATAGTGGAGAGGAAAGAGGAAGCAGAAACTGGAAAAGTATAGTAGGAAAGGGCTTCTGGGGTTGCCGATTTTCTGTTTCTGGATCTGGCTTAGTAATGTTTCACTGTTCTTGTTTTGTAATTTTCTGTATGTGTTTGCTTCTTGGAAAAGATTGCATATAAATTAGTATGTTAAAACAAAATGAACGTTTCCAGAGGTTGACACCAAATCCTCTTTATCATTCAAATTTACTTTTTAAACACTTGATTTGGGTCTGCTATTTCAATAACACATTAAAACTCCTAGAAAATAATTCATTTCATTCTTTATTTTTTCTGTTAAATTCAAATGTATTTATTTTAGTTAGAGGCTAATTACTTTACAATATTGTATTGGTTTTGCCATATATCAAAATGAATCTGCTACAGGTGTACACGTGTTCCCAATCCTGAACCCTCCTCCCACCTCCCTCCCCATACCATCCCTCTGGGTCATCCCATCGCACCAGTCCCAAGCATCCTGTATCCTGCATCAAACCTGGACTGGCGATTCGTTTCTTATATGATATGATACATGTTTCAATGCCATTCTCCCAGATCATCCCCTCCCTCCCTCTCCCAGAGTCCAAAAGACTGTTCTATATATCTGTGTCTCTTTTGCTGTCTCACATACAAGGTTATTGTTACCATCTTTCTAAATTCCATATATATGCATTAGTATACTGTATTGGTATTTTTCTTTCTGGCTTACTTCACTCTGTATAATTGGCTCCAGTTTCATCCACCTCATTAGAACTGATTCAAATGTATTCTTTTTAATGGCTGAGTAATACTCCATTGTGTATATGTACCACAGCTTTCTTATCCATTCATCTGCAGATGGGCATCTAGGTTGCTTCCATGTCCTGGCTATTATAAACAGTGCTGCGATGAACATTGGGGTACAAGTGTCTCTTTCAATTCTGGTTTCCTCGGTGTGTATGCCCAGCAGTGGGATTGCTGGGTCATATGGCAGTTCTATTTCCAGTTTTTTAAGGAATCTCCACACTGTTCTCCATAGTGGCTGTACTAGTTTGCATTTAAACTCATATTTAGTTAATCATCAAAGGAATCTGGCATGGGAATAAATGCAAATATTTAAACCAAGAGTTATAAATATGGCTTAAAGAATCTAGTTTCTAAGTAAATAGGAAACTAGCTTCAATAATTTTTCAATGCTTTCCCATTTTTATGGAAGAAGTTTAAAGAGAGAGTGGTCAAGATTACTTCTGGACTTCCCTGCTAGTACAGAGGATAAGTCAAACCCAATACAGGTTTGACGCCTGGTCCAGGAAGATCCCATATACAGCCAAGCAACTAAGCCCATGCACGACAACTGCTGAGCCCACAGGCTCTGCAACAAGAGAACCCACCGCAATAAGAAACCCACACACAGCAATGAAGAGTAGCCCCTGATGACTGCAACTAGACAAAGCCCGCACAAAAGCAACAAGGCCCTGGAGCCACATGCTGCAACTACTGAAGCCCGTGCACCCTAGACTCTGCTCCACAACAAGAGAAGCCACTGCAATGAGAAGCCCCCGCAACTAGAGAGTAGCCCCGACTCCACACCTAGAGAAAAGCCTGTGCAGCAAGGAAGACCCAGCACAGCCAAAAATAAATTAATTAAATCATTTTAAAAAGAAAGAAGAGTACTTCATATGGAAATACTAATAATGTACTGATCATTTAGAAGCAAAAAAAACCTCATTTGAAATATAACTGGGAATTAAACCTGAGCCTTTTTCCCTTTTGTCGTTTGTTTTTGCATTCACTTCAACACGATAGAAAAAGCACAGTTTTGAAACAAATGAAATCTCTCTTGAGACCAGTCCCCCACTTATTTGTCATGCTAGCTATAACCTTAAACTTACACCCTCCAAACTTAACTCGAGATTCCTGAAGCTTTTCACCAAAGTCATCCAAATCAGGTTTCCTTCCATCTGTTCATTTTCTGGGTCCAACTCTTATGCCGTCTCCTTTTGTGATAGATTACTACCTCTTGGTTGCCTTCTCTTAGAAAAAAAAGTGAAACACATGCATCAGAATGCAACAACAATATCTGATAATAGCCTTGGTATTTAAATAGAGACTTTCTGCTGCTGCTGCTGCTAAGTCGCTTCAGTCGTGTCCGACTCTGTGCGACCCCATAGACAGCAGCCCACCAGGCTCCCCCGTCCCTGGGATTCTCCAGGCAAGAACACTGGAGTGGGTTGCCATTTCCTTCGCCATTGTGTGAAAGTGAAAAGTGAAAGTGAAGTCCCTCAGTCGCAACCGACTCATGGTGACCCCATGGACTGTAGCCCACCAGGCTCCTCCATCCATGGGATTTTCTAGGCAAGAGTACTGGAGTGGCTTGCCATTGTCTTCTCCAGAGACTTTGTAGAAACACTTAACTCAAAGTCATTCCAAAACAAGGGAAATTTGGATCTATTTGAAGAGAAATTTAAGAATAGGAAAATCTTTTCTTAGTATGCTTCCTACTATACTGTGGACTTGGATGTCTGTATGTATGGATAGGTAGGGTAGATCCTACATCGTGAAGGCCCTGGACTGCTTTCCAAAAAATACAGAAGGGTAGAAAAGTGAAAGACCATTAAGCATCAAACTAACTAACTGAAATATGGTAAGCAATTTAACTTATTCACTTGTAAAGATACATTTCCCATTAAAAAATAAGAAAATAAATTGTCCAGATTGCATGAACTTATATAGGCATTTCGAATACAAACACAAAATTGTAATATAATCCAAATATCAATTGTCCCCTCATCTCCCTCCATAAACACTTGATTAGTAAGAAAATTCTTTGCTGAAAATTTTGTAGGGAACAAAGAAAAAAAAGTTTACATTATAAAACCCACACTAGATCACCATTGTCAGCTTGTCCAAGTTCCCAAGACTCTGTCTCCAAATCTCCCATGGCAGGAGGGTCCCTTGTCTCCCTATCCTCATGTTACTTTGGGCCTCTAGAATTCACTATACCTTCTTTCAGATTTCCTAATCATTTTCTTCAAATTCCTCAACTCTTTACTATCGATACAGCTTAATTCATGTTAGTGTGAATTTCTAGCTCCAAGCTTGAACACACAAATCTGTTTATATCTTTATGCCATATGGGTCAAGTTGGATTAACTCATTGTTAAGGACCCTTCTACCCTGAACATTCTGTTATTCCATATAGTCAGTGAAAGAGTCATAGTGGGGCTTCCCTGGTGGCTCAGTGGTAAAGAATCTGCCTGCCAATGCAGGAGACATGGGTAGGATCCCTGACCTGGGGAGATCCCACATGCCACAGAGCAACTAAGCCTGTGCACCACAACTATTGAGACTGAGCTTTACGACCCATGAGCCGACAACTACTGAAGCCCATGCACTCTACAGCCCATGCTGCACAGCTAGAGAAGCCACCACAGTGAGAAGCCTTCACACCACAACTGGAGAGTAGCCTGGACTCACCACCAAGTAGAGAAAAGCCTGCGCAGCAATGAAGACCAAGCACAGACAAAAAATAAAATGAATAAATAAACATTAAAAAAGGAAAGAAAGAAAGAGTCATAGCATGAGAAAAGGGCCTGACAGAATGAATATAACAAGTTAGGGAATTGGGATACAAAGCTGAGAACTGGTCCATTGCTAAGCTGCCCAATGGCTCCTCAGACATTACTTTCTATCTAGATCTCTAGATGGCTCCAGGCTGAGCATCTGAAGTTTGCTCCCTGTGAACAGATACTCTGAGATAAAGATAATAGCAGGAGCAAGAGAGAAGCTGAACCCTGTCCAGATAAGAGACCACATATTTCTCATTCTCAAGGTCAAGGAAATCTTCCCAACTACAGATGCACAGAAAGGCTCCTCAGAGGTCAAAACGGAGGGGCCATCACTTCATAGTAAGTGATGTCAACCTACCCATAGGCCGCTTTGCTACAATCCATCTTGGCGAAGAGATGCAGTGCACACGTGAAAGGATCCTAAGATATACCCAATACAGACTCAGAACCAAGCAAAGCAAGATGATTGGCCAAATGAAACCAGAAGAAACGCCCCAGATGATTCAAACTCCCAAGGGCACGACGCTCTCCAAGTCCACTCATATGAGTCTATTCACACGTACACTTTCCCTCCGAATAAACACTTCACTTGTTTCACTACATTCCATCTCTTTGTAGGAATTCAATTCTACAAAGCCGACAGGTCAGGTCTTGTCACTGGCCACTGGCCCTGGTGGTCTAGCGGCTAGGATTCAGCACTCTCGCTGCCACAGCCTGACTTCAATCTCTGGCTGAGGAACCAAAATCCTGCTTCAAGCCACTGCAAGCTGAGGCCACATGAGATCAGTTCAGATTAAAATTTTTTTAATGAAAAGATCATTTAGCTTGTCTAAATTATAAAATGACATGTTCCCATATCTTTTCATCATTTTTCCAAACCAAGAAAAATATAGCTAATGCCTAAAATCCTTGTTTATCCATTCTTCATATAGCAACAAATAGTCTACAGACATAGAAATCGAGGTTAATGCTTAGTAACTCCTCTGTCACAATAGTAGCTACAGATTGAAATCAAACAGAAATTAATACACTGCTGAGGGTTTAATAGTGCTTACTCTCTTCATATTCTATACTTTTTTCAAAAGTAATTCAAGAGACAATACTTAAAAAGGAGATTAAAGTTACAAAATGGAACTATTTTTAACTTCCTATAAAACCACAAAGGTTGTGTAGCTAAAATATTCCTAAATTAAAAGGTCAGTGGATTAATTTAGAAAGTTTTCATTAGAGGATAAAATTTTTTTTCGCCTTGATGTCTTCTAAAGCTTAAACTTTAGCAGATGTTTTGCAATATTGCAGGGCTGGACTTTAGCTGAAACTTCTCTGGCATGCCACCCAACTGAGCCATGATATTTCAGTCTTGAACTTCTTGTCAGCTTTTTAACCATCTGTGTATGGGTTAACATCAAGAAATAAATAATTTGACTTAAAAAATTGTAACTATTAAGAAATATATCACATAAATAATTGGCCTAATTTTCTCTTTTTAAATAGAAATTCTTCTCTAGCCTAATTTTAATAAACTAATGTAAATATTTTAAATGATTTTAAACACAATTATTGCACATACAAGCATTGAATTGTTCAAAATTGGTTTTTCGTTATGTAGATACTGAATAGAACAAAACTCTTTTGTTAGAATAATATTTATAGGTTCGGAGTTTCTTTTGTAAAAAGTTATTTGATAATAATATATTTCAATAAAAATATGCATTCAAATGGCATAAAGAAGTAATTTCAGTAACGTATGACATTGACAATGCACTCCCTTTGCAAAATGCTCTTCATTTACAGTTGTGAGATATTTGGTATATTTAACACCAATAGTTTATTATATGAAATATATACAATTACTATTTTGATTGTAATTTTATACTAGATATTCCTTCATTGATTAAAATTACATAAATTGATGTCCCAGCATTTACTGTCTTAAAGGCAAATACTGTTACTGATAAGTTCAAATTTCTCTTTGTTATTACATAGAAGATTGGCAAAAAAAAAAAAATACACATTGAAAATCATGGTATCTAACAGCAAACATTGTCCTAGCATCAACAGACCCATTATTTACTTAGGAACACCAATGTTCTTGCTGACAGGGCACAATTCTGATAACAATGTTTCAGACTTATTTTATTACTTATTATTTTAAGCAGCACCACCTAGTCTTTCATTTATGCTCAGAATGTACTGAATGCTTACTAAATGTCAAGCATTTCCTAGGTTACTAGGATACAAAAGATTAATAAGATATAGTCCCTGACTTTTTAAGTTCTTGAAGACCTCCCTAGATCTTAAAAGCCACCTTTAATAGGGAAAATAGATACATGAAAGACAATTACAATTCAACATTGTAAAGTACTGTGCATGTAGAACAGAAAGTACTCTTGAGCTAATAAAGAAGTATCAGAGAAGCTCTAAATCCAAGGGCAATCTTGTCCGTAAATAAGATCTGTGGACTCTAGCCTTTTCAGGTAACTATGCAACTGAACAGACTGTAAAATTTCAAGTTTGCATTCTCTCTGTTCATGTTTGCTTATGGAGGAAATTTGCCTGAATAAATGGAATGAGTAGGTATTGGATTGAGGGAAGGAAAGAAGGTATAAATATGTGTAATTTCTAAATGCTTCATAAAATACAAAAACACAGAAAGCAAAGAGGATTCAATTTCGAAGATAATGAAATTCCCCGTAGAAGTGGAAAAGCAGGCTGGCAGTCAGAAAAGAAAAGCAGAACTTGCAATTATTTGGATTACAGGCAAAGCTAAGGATGAGATTGGTCACTTTAATAGTGATCCAAGAGAAATGTACTGTAAGCCCCAGAGAAATGTACTGTCCTTGTAGAAAGCTACAAAACTTCTATGGGGAAATAGTTCATCTAAGATGATTGACAAAATTAGAAGACCTCCCAAATATTTAGTGGTAAAACAGTGTTCTTGATCCAAATCATAGTTATTTAATAATATCATGAGTCTGGAGGTCTGAGAAGGAGCTCCAGGGATGTGACTTTTAAACTGAGAATTTTTAAAATGAGCATATGAAAGAAAATAACCATCTAGGCACAGGGTACAGAATGTGAAAATGCTTGAGAAAAGAAAGGGCATGAAAGAAACTGAGAAAGGATAGATGAAGAGTTAAGGAAGAGCACAATGTGCGATAAGATACATGAGTAGATGGTTTGTATGTCATCTTATCTACTGTAGTATTTTTGGTTTTCAATCTAAAAGCAATGAGATGTTGAATGATTTTATTAGCCCAATGATAAAATCTGATTTATGCTTCAGGAAATTACTCTGGTTGAAGTCAAGGGAAGAGATTAGAGAAGGCAAGAGTATATTTAGGAAGACTAGTCTTGGAACTAATGCAATAGTCCCAGGACCAGATGGTGAGATCTTGACCTGTATCAATGGTATAGAAATGGAGAGAGATGGGCAGATTGAAGAGATATTTAGCAACAGTACTGGTCTTGGCCCAAGCAAGAGATCCTCTTCTCTAAAATCCATGCTTTAGAAGGCCTCCTCTTGCCTCTTCCAGCTATAGTCTGCCTCGGCTATGTTCTGCTTCCAGCTATGCTCTGCTCACAAAATCAAGTGTATGTCTTCCTCTTTTTCTAGACCACGAGTCAGGTACCTGACCCTAAAATTCCTTGTCCAAACAGTTCTGAACCTCTTTGAGAACCAGAGAGCCTCTTACATGAGTACATCTTCCCATGGGCAGACCCTATCACTGATAGACTTACTCCAAGGCCTGAGAAGTGGCCAAGAGGCAGTTTTTTGAAGTGGTATAGACAAAGCTGGGATATGATGAATGCCATGTCCACATGTCAACAAGTAAGGCCCCTTCACAGAACAGGATAAGGGCTAGTTCTCTCCAGCACAAAACTCCAGAGAGATAAAATTAGCAGGACTGGATGGATTGAAAATGGGTAGTGAGAAAAGTAGAGGTGTCATAATAACTTATAGATTTCTGTCTTATATAATTCAGTGATTGTGGCATGACTCACAGGTCTAAGGAGCATTGGACAAAGACCAGAGCTATGTAAGAATATCATTAATATGATTTGGACATGTTTGATTTCAGATATCTTTGAGACATCTAACAAGAGATGTCAAAGATAAAAAAATAAATATAAGGAATCCAAATTGGAAAAGAAGATGTAAAACTGTTACAGTTTGCAGACAATATGATACTAAACATAGAAAATCAGTAGAATGCTAACAAAAAACTACTAGAGCTCAACAATTTGATAAAGTTGCAGAGTACAAGACTAATATACATAAATTTGTTGCATTTCTATATAACAATGAACTATCAGAAAGAGAAATTAAAGAAACAATCACATTTACAATTGCATCAAAAAGAATAAAATACCTAGGAATAATCCTAAGAAGGTAAAAGACCTGTATCCAGAAAACTATAAGACATTGATGATGATATAAACAGATATAAAGATATACTGTGTTCATGGATTAGAAGAATCAATATTATTGAAATGATCACACTACTCCAGGAAATCTACAGATTAAATGCAATTATTATCAAAATACCAATGGCATTTTTCAAAAAACTAGAACAAATAATTTTAAAATTTGTATGGAACCACAAAAGACCCTGAATAGCCAAAAAAATCTTGATAAAGATGAGAAAAGTTGGAGGAATCACTCCATGACTTCAGACTATACTACAAAGCTACAGTAATCAAAACAGCATGGTACTGGCACAAAAAGCAGACACACAGGTCAATGAAATTGAGTAGAGAGCCCAGTAATAAACCCACATACTCATGGTCAATTAATCTATGACAAAGGAGTCAAGAATATACAGTGGAGAAAAGACTGTCATCAAGAATACCACAAAGAAAACAAATGTTGACAATGAGAAAAGGGAATACTTGTACATTGTTGGCTGCACTGTTAATATAACCACTGTGAGTAACAGTATGTAAGTCTTCAAAAAACTCTAGAAGTATTACATAATCCAGCAATTCCACCCTTGGGTGTATATCCAAAAAAACAATAATGTGAAAAGATACATGCATCCCAATGTTTATAGTAACATTATTTACAATTGCCAAGATATGGTAGTAACCTAAGTGTCCATCAACAGATGAATGGATAAAGCTATGGTATATATTATACAATGAAATACTACTCATTCATAAAAAAGAATGAGATTTTGCCATTTTCAAGAACATGGATGGACCTGGAGAGGATTATGCTTAGTGAAATAAGGCAGACAGAGAAAAACAAGCACTGTATGCTACCACTTATATGTGGAATCTAAAAAAAATTAAAACTTAATGAATATAACAAAAAAAGAAACAGACGGACAGGTATAGAGAACAAACTAGTGGTTACCAGTGGGAGGAAGAAAGAGAGGAGGGACAAAATAAGTATAGGGGATTAAGAGGTAGAAACTACTATGTATTAAGTAAATAAGCTATAAGAGTGTATTGTACAGTATGATGATAATAATCCATTTTCTTTGGTAACTATAAATCAAGTACAATTTTTAAATTGTGAATCGATATGTTGTACATCTGAAATTTGTATAATATTTTATTTTATTTTAATTATTTTATTTATTTATTTTTTTACTTTACAATATTGTATTGGTTTTGCCATACATCAACATGCATCCGCCACGGGTGTACACATGTTCCCCATCCTGAACTGAAATTTGTATAATATTTTAAATCAACTATACCTAAATAGATTTTAAAAATTAAAGGAACACTGTAAAAAGGAGATGCCAAGTGAGACAGAGTTTAGAGGTCAGAGGCAGGGCCTGAGCTTGGAATACTATTTCTGAATCACAAAGCAGTGCAAGATTGAGATAGTCTGTTAAGAGAGTAACATAAGACAAGAAGGGGCACATTATGGAGTGGAAAGAGCAGAGCTCAAATAACAGGTGGCCAGAGAAGAGGAAACAAGTCAAGGCACTGTTATACCAGGGAATGTAAGGGAAGAGAATGTTTATGTTGGAATAGGTAGAGTCCCAAATGTTACTGACAGGGATGGTAGACAAAAATTGAAATTATACCTATTGCAAGGGCTTTACTAATGTTCTTAATACAGCTGTTTGTTGGAATGATGAGACCAAAAATCAGACTGTAGTGGCTGGAAAAGTACATGGGAGGAGAGGAATAAATAATACAGTATACATAACTCTTCCAAGAAACTTGGATGTGAAGGGGAGCAATGGAAGAGGGTTGAGGGTCAAAGAAAATTTTCACTGATGAGCGTTTAGAACCAGTGACCAGGGTTCCACTGATCGTGACTTTTCTCTATAAGGAAAGGATTAGTGAAAATTAAAGGATTAGAATTGAATATTTGAGGGGAATTGAGAACGTTGAAGTACTTGTGAAAAACGAGGGCATGCACTGAACAGAGAGACTTATTACCTGGGGCTAAATTGAAAAGGAAGAAAATTCTATTTCTGGCATTCACTCCTTCTTCATTCTCTCACGAAAGCTCATGATAAATCCTCTCTCCCATTACACTGTCCTCAGTTCAGTTCAGTTCCGTCATTCAGTCATGTCCCACTCTTCGAGACTCCATGGACTGCAGCACACCAGGCCTCCTTGCCCATCACCAACTTCCGGAGTTTACTCAAACTCCTCTCCATTAAATTGGTGATGCCATCCAACCATCTCATCCTCTGTCCTCCCCTTCTCCTTCCACTTCAGTCTTTACCAGCATCAGAGTCTTTTCAAATGAGTCAGTTCTTCGCATCAGGTGGCCAAAGTATTGGAGTTTCAGCCTCAGCATCAGTCCTTCCAATGAATATTCAAGACTGATTTCCTTTATGATGGACTGAATGGATCTCCTTGCAGTCCAAGGGACTCTCAAGAGTCTTCTCCAACACCACAGTTCAAAAGCTTCAATTCTTTAGCGCTCAACTTTCTTTATAGTCCAACTCTCACATCCACACATGACTACTGGAAAAACCATAGCCTTGACTAGATGGACATTTGTTGACAAAGCAATGTCTCTACTTTTTAGTATGCTATCTAGGTTAGTCATAACTTTTCTTCCAAGGAGCAAGCATCTTTTAATTTCATGGCTGCAGTCACCATCTGCAGTGACTTTGGAGCCCCCCAAAATAGTCTTTCACTGTTTCCACTGTTTCCCCATCTATTTGCCATGAAGTGATAGGACAGGATGCCATGATCTTAGTTTTCTGAATGTTGAGCTTTAAGCCAACTTTTTCACTCTTCTCTTTCACTTTCATCAAGAGGCTCTTTAGTTCTTCTTCACTTTCTGCCATAAGGGTAGTGTCATCTGCATATCTGAGGTTACTGATATTTCTCCTGGCAATCTTGATTCCAGCTTGTGCTTCATCCAGTCCAGCGTTTTTCATGATGTATTCTGCATATAAGTTAAATAAGCACAGTGACAATATACAGCCTTGACGGACTCCTTTCTCTATTTGAAACCAGTCTGTTGTTCCATGTCCAGTTCTAACTGTTGCTTCCTGACCTGCATACAGATTTCTCAAGAGACAGGTCTGGTGGTCTGGTATTCCCATCTCTTTCAGAATTTTCCACAGTTTGTTGTGATCCACACAGTCAAAGGCTTTGGAATAGTCAATAAGCAGAAGTAGATGTTTTTCTGGAACTCTTTTGCTTTTTCAATGATATAGCAGATATTGGCAATTTGATCTCTGGTTCCTCTCCATTTTCTAAATCCAGCTTGAATATCAGAAAGGTCACGGTTCACATACTTTTGAAGCCTGCCTTGGAGAATTTTGAGCATTACTTTACTGGTGTGTGAAATGAGTGCAATTGTGCAGTAGTTTGAGCATTCTTTGGCATTGCCTTTCTTTGGCAATGGCAACCCACTCCAGTATTCTTGCCTGGAGAATCCCATGGATGGAGGAGCTTGGTAGGCTACAGTCCATGGGTCTCAAAGAGTCGGACACAACTGAGCGACTTCACTTCACTTCACTTCTTTGGGATTGGAATGAAAACTGACCTTTTGCAGTCCTGTGGCCACTGCTAAGTTTTCCAGATTTGCTGGCAGCACTTTCACAGCATCATCTTTTAGGATTTGAAATACTCAATTGGAATCCCATTACCTCCACTAGCTTTGTTCGTAGTGATGCTTTCTAAGGCCCACTTGACTTCACATTCCAGGATGTCTGGCTCTAGGTGAGTGATCACTCAATCATGGTTATTTGGGTCACAAAGATCTTTTTCACATAGTTTTTCTGTGTATTCTTGCCACCCCTTCTTAATATCTTCTGCTTCTGTTAGGTCTATACCATTTCTGTCCTTTATTGTGCCCATCTTTGCATGAAATATTCCCTTGGTATCTCTAATTTTCTTGAAGAGACCTCTAGTCTTTCCCATTCTATTGTTTTTCTCTATTTCTTTGCACTGTCTTCTGCATACCTCAAATGAGTGTCTTAGAGGCATTTCAGTGTTACAGTTCTGTTAGGCTCATCAACCCCCAGTGGCATCCCACCTTCTCTTTGTGTGCCTCCTCTCTAATGGGCACCCCATTCTGAAACTGTCATTTGTGAACTTGAGGGCAAGTTCAGGTGAGTGTTAAAATTAACTCTGTAAAATCGGAGTCTCTCTTTACCTCAACCCCATGGCTTCCCTGGTGGCTCAGATGGTAAAGAATCTGCCTGCAATGCAGGAGACCCAGGTTCAATCCCTGGGTTAGGAAGATCCCTTGGAGAAGGAAATGGCAACTCATTCCAGTATTCTTGCCTGGAAAATTCCATGGACAGAGGAGCCTGGGAGGATGTGATCCATGGGGTTGCAAGGTGTCAGACAGAACTGAGTGACTAATACACACATGGTCCTAAAACCCTCAGCCCTTTATTTTCTCCACAAAGCTCTACATAACCTTCTTAGAAACAGAGGCATTTTAGATGACTGTTGTTCTGTCTGTGAATTTCTGAGTGGAATCTCAGACAGGTAACCAAGTGAAGAACCTCAGGCAGTGGTTCCATAGCTCTCAACTCTCACCCTGCAGGTGCTATCCCACTAGGAGAGAGGTTAACTGACTCTTGTAAATAGCCTGTAAGACCTGAACTTTGGTGCATGAACTTTGAAATCTCTATTTTGTTGTTCAGAAATTTATTTTGCTCTCTTTCTCTCTTTTTTTTATCATTAAGATTATTAGATCAATGTTTCCTTACAATTAAAATGCTGCAATTTGTATCCTACATGTCCAGTATAATAAGGTCCTTCAAGGCATACCTCATGTATTATGTTCACTATACCTAACACCAGATTCAGTGCATGCTTAGGGTATGGAAGCAATTCAAAACTTTCACTCACTGTCAATTTAATTTGATTGACAGAGAATCAAGTGCCCTAATGTGGTTAAGAGGTCATGAGCAACCTGATATTGATACTGTATGTCCTCCCACATTTTTTAATTTCTCATTGGAATGTAATCTGGGAATCAATTTAGTTGGAGGGATAAAATGGAGGTGAATATATTAGCAGTAGACTTCAATTCTGGCCAACTGAAAAAGCTGAGACACTCTTGCCATTAGGCATGTGAAGATATATTTATCAATAAATAGCCCAATAATATATCCCATTGACCCCGTAGCCACATTCATTGCCTGGAGAGTTGCTCAATTCTTAGCCTGTTGCTGTATGACTGACACTTCTTTGCACTCCCTATCCAAATCCAAGCCCCAAGTCACCACTGATTCCCATTTATAATCTTTTGCATGCAGTTTAGGGGAGTAAACAAACAGGGTGCTAGAAAAGTTCAAATATGAAAATCTTTCCAATGACTCAACCACCCTGTGTCACAAGGCCATCTGTAGAGAGATTTGTTCAAGGTCGCTTACTACCCTGGTACTATTGCTTCTTCATTAACCAAATTAAACTTATGGTTACAATAACTTAAACCAGTCCATTCAGAGGTTGCTTCTTTGGTTCATTTTGACTTTACCTTAAAATTGTGAGCATATTCCTGGGAAATATCAAATATGAGATGTGTCTGCAAGCATGAGGAGAAAAGGTATGAGTAACATTCCTTTACTGTCTAGGAAAAATCTGGTGTAGTCAGACATTAATACAGATGTCCTTCTTTTTAAACTAAAACACAATTTTATATTAAAAAAATATGATTAGATTGCATGCTATTTTTGACATTCCTTGCTATCCAGATCCTGGGGTATGTCTAACTAACTTGTTGGAGTCTGCCTGTAACCATGGTCATCTAGGAAGAATTTCTTACCCTGTGAACTTGAATTTATTTCCTAACACCTGATGGCACAATCCAAAATCAGTATTAGCTTGCTCCTTATTGCCAAAAATCTCTACAGTGCACCAACTACAACAAGATCCTGATTTCAACTATCTTTAGAACAGTTTTTCATAAAGGGTCACAAAATAAATTTCATGTAGTGACCAGTATTTTTTAGAAAAATGAAATGAGCAGAACTGATCAGAGTGCATTACATATTGTAGGGAAAATATCATTTTGTGGAATGTTTGCTATATATGTGTATATTAGTTCATCGTGTAAAATGTATTTCTTACTATGGTCACTGTTAAAACACTTGAAGATCTATTCCTCCACTTACATAAGCTCAGTATGTGAGTATGTTCAAAATCAATTTGTCATCTTCCCACCACAACCCTCATTTAATTTTTTTCCAAATTTATCCATTTGACCTATTATTCCTTAATTCTCCATGTCACTCATTTTTATAAGCTTGTAGTAATTTTAATATCTCTTTCTCCTTAACTTCAAGTATCCAATCTGTTCCTGAATAATTTTGATTCATTCTTTAAATCTCACATTTATCCTTAACTCCAAAATACTGACATAACTCTGGTTCAGGCTCTCACCAAATAATGCCTGAATTATTATAATAAACTCTTAATTAATGTTCATATCTCATATTTATATCTTCTAATTAATCCTAAGACATTTTTTCCTTGAAATTTTTTAATGTTTCCCTGTTACATTTTAATAAATTCCAGGCTCCTTACCTTGGTATGCAAAATGTTCAGAAACTTGATTTACTAGTTTATAACATCCATGAAAGCAGAGGCTTTATCTTTCAACAGTCCTTCAATATCCTCAGGGAATAACACATGATTGGCATGTAACAGATATGCAATAATATTTGTTGAATGGGTGAGTAAAAGAACAAACAAATAAATGTAGCATAATCTTTTACTTCTCTTTCACATATGAGTTCCCCTACTGAGTCAGGAATATTCGGTGTGACATTTTTCACAATCCTATAAAGTATATAACATTGTAATGTGTGAGAAGACTGTGCAAGGGGCTGCAAGGTCATCTTCATCTTATCCAGCCTACCAAGTTCATGTCCAGACCAAGGTCTCTGTTTATTAGGCAGTCTCCCACCATGATGACTCCTCTGCTTTCTATTTCTATTTCCTCCTCTTCAGAGCATACCTCAGAACTTTCTCTCCCCCAGTCTTATAGTCTTATCACTGTCTTCTAATCATTTCTGCTACTTTTACTAGTTCTTAAGCTACCTCTTAAATTTTATGGTCTGATTAAATTTTCATTTTTTGTAAGAGTAAAGATTTGTTCTCTGGTGGCTTAGTTGGTAAAGAATCTGCCTGCAATGCAGGAGACCTGGGTTCAATCCCTGGATTGGGAAGATCCCCTGGAGGAGGGCATGGCAACTCACTCCAGTATCCTTGCCTGGAGAATCCCCATGGACAGAGCAGCCTGGTGGGCTACAGTCCATTGGGTCGCAAAGAGTTGGACACGACTGAGTGACTAAGCACATTGCATTCTCCACAAAATCTCGGTCTAGTACTAGACGCTCAGTTCAGTTCAGTTCAGTTGCTCAATTGTGTCCGACTCTTTGCAACCCCATGGACTGCAGCACACCAGGCCTCCCTGTCCATCACCCAACTCCTGGAGCTTGCCCACACTTATGTCCATCAAGTCGGTCATGCCATCCAACTGCCTCATTCTCTGTCGTCCTCTTCTTCTCCCAACTTCAATCTTTCCCAGCATCAGGGTCTTTTCTAATAAGTCAATTTTTTGCATCAGGTGGCCAAAGTATTGCAGTTTCAGCTTCAACATCGGTCCTTCCAATGAATATTCAGGACTGACTTCCTTTAGGATGGACTGGTTGGATCTCCTTGCAGTTCAAGGGACTCTCAAAAATCTTATCCAACAACACAGTTCAAAAGCTTCTTCGGCACTCAGCTTTCTTTATAGTCCAACTCTCACATCCTTACATGACTACTGAAAAAACCGTAGCTGTGATTGGGCGGACCTTGGAGGCAAAGTAATTGTCAGTAAAGTAATGATGCCTCCTCCCTATAACTGCCATTTAAATTCACCAGAACAACAGGGAGAGAACACAGCCCTGCCCGTCAACAGACACCTAGTAGAGAAATGTTAAACCCATTAATTAAATTTAATTTTAAAAATTTATGAAATGATTGTATTATGGGAAATAGGAAACGTTATTAAATATCCATCTCTAGCAAATTTAAGACACATACAAGTAATTGCATACATTCTTCCATGTAGTATTTATGAGTATTCATTCACAATGTTTGTTGGGTGAACAAATAAGTAAACAGACAAACAGTTTCTAGTCTAGGATCTATAAACCCTTTGATATCCATAAAAGCATCATGAAAGTCCATGGGTTTTATTGGGCTTCCCTGGTGGCTCAGACGGTAAAAGCATCTGCCCACAATGTGGGAAACCCAGGTTCGATCCCTGGGTCAGGAAGAACCCCTGGAGAAGGAAATGGCAACCCACTCCAGGACTCTTGCCTGGAAAATTTCATGGATGGACTATAGTGGTGGACTATAGTCCACGGGGTCGCAAAGAGTCAGACACGACTGAGCAACTTCACTTCACTTATTGTCAATAGTGTAAATAATAATAATAGAAATTTTGCATTCACTCATGATGAAACTTCAAATATTAAGATCTCAAGTGCCTTTACACTAGGTTAGAGCTAGTTCAACTATACTGAAGCACTGCTGGGTGTGTCAGGAGAAAAATGCAGCAGTTTATTTAATAAACATTTATAAAGTGCCTACAATATGCCAACCCGTGTTCCTAGCAGTGCTCAGATTAGCTCATTTGCTCCTCAGGAGAAGCTTACAAGGGCAACACTGTTATTATCTTTATTTTACAACTGAAGAAACCGAGGTAAAGTAACTGAGGTTACGTAATTAGCCCAAGGTCAACAGTTACTGAGCAACAGAGCAAAGATTATGAACAAACATATGTAGAGTCAATTGGTAATGTCACTCAAAAAATTAGGGCAGTTGTCCTCCAATGATAGTCCTTAAAAACTTTCATTATACTTGCAAAGCCACATACACTGGTATTGGCAGAAGAAATATTTTTCCTTCGGTTTGAGCTGCAGAAGCTCCCATAAAGATCTACCCTTTGCATTTTATGCTTTATTCTTTGTTCTCCTAAAATCAAGTCTCTGTCACAGAGGCAAGACTTTTTACCTTTCCTGGGAGAATCTCAGAAGCTGCAGCAGCAAGATAGACAACTGGTGGAAGTGACAGTGCAAGATAAGGAAGAAAACAGACACTGGCAACCACACTGGGGACCAAACACTAAAGCATCCATAAATATTTCAAATTTCAGATGATCCAGCAATAAATTAAAGCTGGAATCTACTATTTTATTTTATTTTACTATTTCAAAAACAAGCACACAAATCCTTATCTTAAAATATTTTAACTCATATTCTTTTTAATCACTGCTCTTCCACTTCTAGAAGACCTATAGAAAGGATACTCTTCCATAACTCTAAAAGCCAAAGTCCTTCTAAGTCACGCAAAGTCCTGCTCATCCTAGGAAGATTAGGTTTGAGGTTATTTTCAATTTAGTTTTACTAACAATTGCCTTTCAAGCTCAGTGGGTTAGATAAGACATCTGTGGAATTTGTTTGAAGACAAATGGATGCTCAGATATAAAGCTGCTGGGTTAAGCAGAAGCAGAGTGGACTGGAATGATAAATACAAATACAAGCCATGTGAAGGTGATATAATTGATATTTTCACTTCAACTCTTGAAAGTGAAGTTGCTCAGTCATGTCCAACTCCTTGCAACCCCATGGGCCTACCAGGCTCCTCCATCCATGGGATTTTCCAGGCAAGAGTACTGGACTGAGTTGCCATTTCCAGGGAATCTTCCTGACCCAGGGATAGAACCTGGGTCTCCTGCATTGTAGGCAGATGCTTTACTGTCTGAGCCACCAGGGAAATCCAAGGTGGCAACCAGAAAAAAAAAACAAGGTATTCGTGGTAATGTGCATCTTCTCAGTAATAATTTCTTGGGAAATTTCTGGATGAGATCATATAGCCATGACATAGAACTGCTACTGTACATTTTTCTCTTTGTTATTTATTCATTCAGCTCACTCAAATGAATATCTAATGTCTCTTATATTCCCCACATATTTCTAGAGTCTCTGTCAGGTACTATATGGGTCAGTGTCATGTGTTGAGCACAGACTTGGGAATACATTTCCCAAGTTTAAATGTCAGTCCCACAATTGATTATATGGAATTAGGCAAGTTACTTCTGCTTTCTCTACTTCGATTTTCTCTCCTCCAAACTGGGGATAATGTTAATTCATGGGATCATTATAAGGATTAAATTAGTTAATGCATGTCAAGAGTAAACAGTGCCTGGCACATATTGACACTCAATGAATTTTAGGAAAAGCAGGCTGGGACTAGCACAGGCTCTTACTTTTGAGTGTGTTCAAATGAAACTGAACCTATAGACACACATGCAAGAGCACTTTAACTAAGAAGGCAAAACAGCATAGGGCTAACTGCAAATGGGCCTTTAGAGACGCTGAAGTTATCCAGACAGAAAAGGCCACAGGGAGCTCCGCAGAGCAGGGTGATCAGAGGTATGACTTAATCTAGGTCTTAGAATATGGGTTCCATCTGGACATTTTCCTATCCTCATTATTCTGACCATACAGTTATAAGGGACAAAAGCAAGATTTTAGGACTAGAAAAGTCCTTATAGATAATTGGTTCCATGTCTTTTGTTTTACAAAAAAGAGTATAAAGGCCAGGTAACCAGCTCATCATGCTTCCCAAGTGGTACTAGCAGTAAAGAACCTGCCTGCCAATGCAGGAGACATAAGAGACGCAGGTTTGATCCCTGGGTCAGGAAGATCCCCCGAAGGAAGGCATGGCAACCCACTCCAGCATTCTTGCCTGGAGAATCCTATGGACAGAGGAGCCTGGCGAGCTACAAGTCCATTGGGTCGCAAAGAGTAGGACATGACTGAGCACACACATACATATATATGTGACAATCAAAACCAGATTTACCTTGATAAAAAAGATAATAAATTTCTACTTTTACTTATTTGCAGTCCCACTAAGTTTCAAATGGTATTTTTGTGTAATATTGCTTGGTTATCCTTATGAATAATTCATTGGTTAGTCACATACACTCTCTGATTTAATGATACAATACCTATCTTGGCAACCATACCTATATATCTTGACCCTACACTTTAAATATTCTTGTGCAAATAATGAGATAGATTTATAGTTACATTTAATTTGGACAAAGAGTTAATTCAAAATCTTTCTTGAGAATATACATTGTATTATAATCAATTTGGGTCCTTTATAATATGCACAAAAATATGACTATGCACAGAAATTCCTCCCAAGGATTTTACAAGTTAAAAAGCAGAGAAAAGCCAAAAAATCTATGATACAAGACATTTAGCAATGAGGGCTAAATAAAGATATAGGCAAAAAGCACTTCTGTTCACTCAAAGTTTGGTTTCACATTTTAATATATAGAAATATCTCATCCTTTAAACTTTAGAATCACCTCTGATCATAGTTAATTTATTTTGCATACAACAAAGCATCCTGTAGAAATCTTTCAATATACTAAAGAATGAAATCATCTAAAGATTTTTTTAAAACTATAACATCAGGCCACATAACGCTGAAGGCCAATAACCTGATGTTTACACTTTAATCCTTTACCACAGACAATTTGCAAAACCTTAGGCAGACAGCAAATACTTTACAACCCTGATCAACAAAGAGTGAACTATGTCCATTGTAAAGTATACTCTGGGCAAATGAATTACAGAAAGTCCACACAAAGAAGTGACCTCCAGGGAGTAGCTTAGCTTTGGGGAGAAAAAGAAATGCTGAGTTCAGCATTTGTGTTATCAATCAGGGAGACCTTACCTGGTAGATATTTAATAAATGTCCCATCATTCTATAATGTGGTGATAATGAACAATTGTGAAGAGCTCCAATGGTAAATACAATCAAACAAGCACTAACTTAAAATATGACAGTGATCTAATTTGGGGAGATATTTTAAACTATTTGTTATGTCTCACATGTTCTGCTGAGTCCTCTTAACACGTCAGTGAAGAGGCATTTATAAGGGACAACCTGGTGAAGTAAAACTAGAGATTCTAGTATCGGTTTTCTATACCTGACATCACTTTACCTCTTCCAGTATGAAAAGTCTTAAAAGTATGGCTGTGGGTGCCATGCATGTGAGCATGCTCAGTCGTGTCTGACTCTTTTGCAAGTCCATGGACTGTGGCCCTCTGGGTTCCTCCGTTCCAGACAAGAATACTGGAGAGGGGTGGCGTTTCCGACGCCAGGGGAATGGGTGCCATCCTACACACAAATTAGCGAAATGATTCCAGGACATTAGACTTAGTTTGTTTGGAGAAGTTCTTTTTCCCTCTGACCTGCTGTCAAAACCTCCTAATGTACAATATAAGAAGAACCCACAGCTCTTATAACAACACTCTCATGTTCATAGAGAAGCAGCTCAGTGCACAGACTGTCTCGGTGTGATCTTCCCTCCACCATTTACTAGTTTTTGCCATCGGACAGGTTACTTCTTTATGCCCCAATTTCCTCAACTATAAACTGGGGACATGAGTTTGTTTTAAAGGATTCAATGATTTAATATATGTAATGTATCTAGAAAGTACCAGGGACACAGCAAGAACTCATGCTAAGTTGCTTCAGACTCTTTGTGACCCTATGGACCTTAGCCCTCTAGACTCTTCTGTCCATCATATTCTCCAGGTAAGAACAATGGAGTGGGTTGCTGTGCCCTCCTCCGGGGGATATTCCCCACCCAAGGATCAAACCCCCATCACTTATGTCTAACTGCATTGGCAGGCTGGTTCTTTACCACTGGCACCACCTGGGAAGCCATAAGAATTCAATAAATGTTGACTATTATTACTATATCATTTATTATTGCACTGTATGTTATAAACACACAAGTACATGTATATGTGGAAATTGTGATGTCCAAAAAAAAAAGAAAAGAGCAAACAAATGGGAATGAAGAGTCCAAGATGTTTAGCAAACAGGATATACTTTAGGTGTAGAGATAAAAAATGCACATAGCAACTCACATATAGCTTATTTTTTATTACTGATATGTGCCCAGATGACTCCAGGAAACGTTGGCTAGGTTAACCTACCAATCTTTGTAAATAACTTTTACATTCTCCCTGTTTCAAAGTCTTAATATAGTTAAAAGCAGCCAAGATTAATCTGGGATCCCTAAGGGGAAAAAGTTTTAAAAACTACTAGAAATTTGTTATTTTATTTCATTTTAAATATACATGTTACATGCCTAGAATAGTGCCAGGCACTGAGCAGGACCCTGATACGAGTGTTAAAACAGGAGTTAAGAGTCAGTTTCGAACTCTGCCACTAACAGGCTGTGACCTTGAAGTGAATTACATTTCTGTCTCAGGTTTACAGCTACAAATGCAAGAGATAATAGTGACTACCTCTTATTCTTAAGTGTCCTCTGGTGTTCAGCACTTAAATTTTTTTTAATGAATTGTCTCATTATTGAATAGTCTTACTTTATCATTCTCCAAAACATCACAGGAGAGATCATTTCTCTAAGGATTCTTACCTTTTGTCTTAATCTGATCAAAAATAAATTCCTCAGGATGCCCTTATTTTATAGCAAAATTCCCAAAATTTGGGGGGCGGGAGGGGTTGTTGAAACTACTGCCACTGGTTATTTACCAAATACTCACTAACTGAAGATGGTCTGACTCCATAAAATAAAATATCTGTACCTACATGATGGGATCACATTTGATCTAGTAACTTCTCCTTTCTACATAAAATGTTGATTTTTGTCAAAAGTAGTTAAGGTATTCTGTGCTAAATGCTTTGAAGGAGGGCTAAAAAACAATGGACAAAGAGTTCTCTTTAATGTTTGGGTGGCTTCTAAAACTTAAGTTCTTAGAGGAGTTGAAACTATTCCTGAAGTAAACAAAATGTTTGGGAGAAGGGCTTGAGGAAGAGCAAAGGACAAGAGACGAGACAAGAAATAATTTCTTAGGCTGGGGAGAGGAGACAGACATGGAGACAAATATTAAAAATACAGTCCCTGGCAAATAACATATGAAAGGATTTATATGTGGAATCTAAAATATGATACAGGGACTTCCCTAGTCATCCAGTGGTTAAGAACCCACCTTCAAATGCAAGGCACATGGATTTGATCCCTGGTGAGAGAGCTAAGATCCCACATGCCAAGGAGTAACCTAAGCCCTCCTGCCACAGCTAGAAAGAAGCTAGCACACCATAGCCAAGAGCTGAGGCAGTCAAATAAATAAATCTTATAAATAATAAATAAAACGTGATACAGGCGAATATACATACAAAACAGAAACAGACTCACAGACACAGAAAACAAACTTATGGTTACCAAAGGGGAAGGGGACAGGGGATAAATTAGGAGTTTGGTATTAGCAGATACAAACTACTGTATACAAAATTTAAAAAGTCCCACTGTAGAGCATAGGAAACGTCATTTAATATCCTCTAATAAGCCACAATGGAAATGATATAAAAAGAAATATATACACACATATGTGTGTACATACATACACTGAATGTACATATATGTACATATATATATATATGACTGAACCACTTTGCTCTATGCCAGAAACTAACATAACATTTTAAATCAACTATATTTCAATTTAAAACAAAAAGAATATGGTCCCTCAGAGTCAGAGAGAAAGACTTGTCTGAAAGATTCTTTTTCTCCAGAAGTGAAGGAAAGATACAAAAAAAATTAGTATCTTGAGAGAAGGACAGACCCTGTGTTCTACTCAGGAAGGGTTTGGGAGGGAGCAAGAACCTAAAGAGGAATAACTGTGGGGGGTGTCTTAAGTTATCCCAAAGTGAGGAAGATAAAAACAACTCTACTTAAGCAAGTTCAAAATTGAAATAAATTTCACTTAAAAAATTTAAAGACATTTGCATTCTTACTGCTTTATTCAAATACACACATGTATTTAAATAAATTAAAACTAATTTTTCTTTGAAAATTGATCTATATCCCCCAAATTTTTAGGAAATGTCAGGGGTATCACAATGCATGATACATTTAAGAACCTAGGATAGCACATATAATTTTAAAAATAATTTAAATAGATTAATTATTCAGACTTGTTTTTGCTATTATTTATAAATCATATAATTTTATGAAAATAAGTTATAGTACAAAGATTTTTCAGAAGAAACTGGATATAAGAGCCATATTCAAAATGTCCTTCATCTTGATTAAATTATCAATATCTCTAAATACATGTTTTTTCAATATAGTCACAATATTGCATATATTTGCACATATTCAGAAGCTTCCTTCGTAGCTTAGTCAGTAAAGCATCTGCCTGCAATGCGGGAGACTTGAGTTCAAATACAATTTTTCGGTAACTTCTATTAGTTACTTTCTTTAAACAATGGAAGTCAGATTTATGATTCAATCTGACAACCTGGATTTGCTACATTTCTTTCGGTTTTTATATCACTGTTAAGTATATTCAAGAATTTAATCATATACCATAGTAAGAATTTTTAGATAACTCTTTAGCTAACTTTGAAATATACTAAGCATTTAGTCAGTCATTCCACAAACTTTTACTGAGTGCCTATAGAGTACTAGGAATTATGCTAAGGTATAAGCAAAATACCTTGTTACCAATACACCACTGTTGAATAGTCAATAATAAATATTTTCAACATGTAGCTTTTAACACATTTTCATAAAATCCAATGTATTAGTGGAGATTATAGTGAGGTGATTACACTACTAGAATTCTGTAGTTTACAAAAAGCTTGAGAAATTAGAAAATTTCATTAATATGAAAAATGCATAGGAATAGCTAATTTATTTTTCAATTACATATCTTACATGAAATTGAAATGAAATGAAACAAAAACTTATCCTCTCATATTCCATTTGATTTACATTATTCATCCATATTAATATATCAGTTATAGATGTAATTTGACAATTTAGTAGTAAATTTTCAGAGGAAAAGAAAGAAGGAAAAAAGAAAAACCCACCTTGAAAAACATATATCAGTTGCAAGATGCTTCCTAATTTTAGAAATGCTACAATGATAAAATAAATATTCATTTTAGATTAGGAAACTAAGGTATTTAAAGACCATTTTGAAGTTATTATTTTATTTCCATTGAGCAGATTTATACTATTCAGAATGCAGAATACAAATTTAAATGGAATACTCCTTGAAAATTAATACACAACTTTTGTCAAAGAAATATCTAATAAAGTATCACTACTTCAGATAACAAATCTATCTGAACCTATCAATTGCAATCAGAATTTATCAGCTAATTTTAATATTGAAGATGTCACACATACCTTATCATACATTCTATCAATTCTGCATATACATCAAATTCATAGATCATTGTAGTAGCTGATGTTCCGGTCTCAAAATTCAAAAAATAAAGAAATTTTATAATAAATTGTAACAAATTTTATGTTTATAGCAAACTTGCATATACCATTGCAAGTTTGCTATACCAACAGAAAAATTATAGAGTCTATGAATTCAGGATGTATTTAAAGTGAATTTAATTTAATTTTATTCAAATTAACACAAAAGATGGTATTCTGAGTGCTGGGAAAAATAAACTAAGACGTATGTGATACCAGTCCAATTAGAGACTCAATCAGAGTAGAAAAATATATCAGACCTAATTCAGCCACCTAGTCTCAATGACCCTTCTATGTTATATATCGTTTTAAAGGTTGAAATATGTGAGATAATATACAGTCAGTCAGTCAGTTCAGTCACTTAGTCATGTCCAACTCTTTGGGACCCCATGGACTGCAGCATGCCAGGCTTCCCTGTCCATCACCAACTCCCAGAATTTACCCAAACTCATGTCGATTGAGTCGGTGATGCCATCCAACCATCTCATCCTCTGTTGTCCCTTTCTCTTCCTGCCCCCATTCTTTCCCAATATCAGGATCTTTTCCAATGAGTCAGTTCTTTGCATCAGGTGGCCAAAGTATTGCCGTTTCAGCTTCAACTTCAGTCCTTCCAATGAATATTCAGGACTGATCTCCTTTAGGATGCACTGGTTGGATCCCCTTGCAGTCCAAGAGACTTTCAAGAGTCTTCTCCAACACCACAGTTCAAAAGCATCAATTCTTCAGCGCTCAGCTTTCCTTATAGTCCAACTCTCACATCCATGCATGATCACTGGAAAAACCATAGCCTTGACTAGGTGGACCTTTGTTGACAAAGTAATGTCTCTGCTTTTTAATATGCTGTCTAGTTTGGTCATAACTTTCCTTTCAAGGAGTAAGCATCTTTTAATTTCATGGCTGCAATCACCATCTGCAGTGATTTTGAAGCCAAATAAAATAAAATAAAATAAAGTCAGCCACTGTTTCCCCATCTATTTGAGAAATATACAATAGGTCCTTAAATTGTTGTCTTAACTCTGAATTTGTTAATACCACAGTAATGAGTTACTAGACAAAGTAACTAGAAACCTAAAAAGCAATACTGAAATATACATGGGGCTGGCTAGACATTTTAGGTGACAGCCTGGCTTACAGTAAATGCACAACAAATATTTTATTTATTTGGTGAAAGAGAGAATAAGTGAGTGACTCAATCAACATTCCAACATCCTCAGTTAAAACATATGTCTCAGCACAAGTATCAACTTTTACATACAAAGGACCTTCAGAGTTGCTTGAAAGTAATACAAACTCTGACTGTCAATCTGCAATTTCTAAGCATCTAACTATTCCAAAGCCTTTGACTGTGTGGATCACAATAAACTGTGGAAAACTCTGAAAGAGATGGAAATACCAGACCACCTAACCTGCCTTGAGAAACCTATATGCAGGTCAGGAAGCAACAGTTAGAACTGGACATGGAACAACGGACTGGTTCCAAATAGGAAAAGGAGTACGTCAAGGCTGTATATTGTCACCCTGCTTATTTAACTTATATGCAGAGTAGATCATGAGAAATACTGGACTAGAAGAAACACAAGCTGGAATCAAGATTGCCGGGAGAAATATCAATAACCTCAGATATGCAGATGATACCACCCTTATGGCAGAAAGTAAAGAGGAACTAAAAAGCCTCTTTATGAAAGTGAAAGTGGAGAGTGAAAAAGTTGGCTTAAAGCTCAACATTCAGAAAACGAAGATCATGGCATCTGGTCCCATTACTTCATGGCAAATAGATGGGGAAACAGTGGAAACAGTGTCAGACTTTATTTTTCTGGGCTCCAAAATCACTGCAGATGGTGATTGCAGCCATGAAATTAAAAGATGCTTACTCCTTGGATGGAAAGTTATGACCAACCTAGATAGCATGTTAAAAAGTAGAGACATTGCTTTGCCAACAAAGGTCCATCTAGTCAAGGCTGTGGTTTTTCCAGTGGTCATGTATGGGTGTGAGAGTTGGACTGTGAAGAAAGCTGAGCACCAAAGAATTGATGCTTTTGAACTATGGTGTTGGAGAAGACCCTTGAGAGTCCCTTGGACTGCAAGAAGATTCAACCAGTCCATTCTAAAGGAGATCAGCCCTGGGATTTCTTTGGAAGGAATGATGCTAAAGCTGAAACTCCAGTACTTTGGCCACCTCATGCGAAGAGTTGACTCATTGGAAAAGACTGATGCTGGGAGGGATTGGGGGCAGGAGGAGAAGGGGACGACAGAGGATGAGATGGCTGGATGGCATTACCGACTCGATGGACTTGAGTTTGAGTGAACTCCGGGAGTTGGTGATGGACAGGGAGGCCTGGCGTGCTGCAATTCATGGGGTCGCAAAGAGTCGGACATGACTGAGGGACTGAACTGAACTGATTGCATTTAGGAGCACGACAAAACTGAGAACTAAAATATCGCCTGCTGTATCAGTAAGCAAAAGATGTTGTAGCCATCAGGTCTTTAATATTACAGCCTCCAGATGGTGAGCCCTCAGAGAACTCAGGGAAGAGACAAAAGGGCTGTTCACTACCAAGCCCATCTAGCAGTTAAGTGCTGCAGGCACCAGCAACAGTGTGCCTGAGGAGACTCGGGATACTGGCCCAGACAGCTGAGGTACATTATCAAAGGAATGATCATGGTAAGCCCAGACTCATGCATCTTCTTATACATAGAAAGGCACTAAATTTTTCAACTTGGTATATCAGGGTTTCTTTTATGAAATGTAATTTTTTGATGTTCCATCTACCTGGTCTTTGTTGCAAAAACTCCTATATATCCTTGATCCTCCCTTGCCACTTTGGAGCAGTCTCTCAGAGTTACCTGAAACGTTATGTCTCAGGCTTGAGTTATCAGTTTGTCCACTGAATAAAACATAACTCTCAACTTTTAAGTTGTGCACTATTTTGTAAGTCAACATAACAGTAAACCCATTATCTGAAGGTCAACAAGTGACTCAATTGGCTCCAACAAAGAACTAACATAAATCAAAATCTCAGGGAGAAAAGGACTTCCCTAGTGGCACGGAAGATAAGAATCCCCTTGCCAATGCAGGGGACATGGGTTTGATTCCTGGTCTGGGAGGATTCCACATGCTGTGGAGCAACAAATTCCATATACCACATCTACTGAGCCTGCACGCTCTAGGACCCACGAGCCACAACTAATGAGGCCCTGTTCTGCAACTTCTGAAGCAAGTGTGCCCTAGAGACAGCAAGTCACGACTCCCAAGCCTGCATGTTGCAACTGCTGAAGCTCACGCGCCTAGAGCCTGTGCTCCACAAGAGAAGCCACAGCAACAAGAAGCCTGTGCATCGCAACTAGAGAGTAGCCTCGCTCTCTGCAACTAGAGATAGCCCACATGGAGCAATGAACACCCAGCACATCCAAAAATAAATCAATACAGAAATATATCAGCGTGTACATGTCAGAAAATAAACTTTTTAAAAATCTCAGGGAAAAAAAATACTTGTATAGAAATACTCCTTACAAGTAATAGCTTTCCCTTAATACAATACATCTGTTACTGCCTGTCTCTCTATCTGTGCTTCCTCCAGTGTGGCAAACAAGATTTTGCATGTTAAATTGAATTAAATAGAATTTAGTTAATTTACACACTTACAATAACATTGCAATAAAATTACTTTTTCTAGTGTTTTATCCAATACAGTGAGAATACTCTTTTTTATATATCCTGCTATAAATTGAGTCAATGATAGCGTGTATTCTTGTTATAGAATGCCATGGACTGCTACTGCTCTATCCTCAGTATTCCCTGTTTTCCATAATCCACCAATCTTCTTTTTTTGTCAAAGAGAGTAGAAATATTTCATTTACTTGAACCTATCTTAAGCATTTGCAGCTTCATACTGTTCTCTCTCTTAACAAGAATTCTCATATGGGGGCTCAGACAATCCACATAAAATACGAGAAAGCAAAAGTCAGAGTAGGCCTGGGAAAGCCTCAAAAAGCTAGAGGCTTTGAAATCTGGAATTTTGATGCTGCACATTAATAAGGCTTTCCACATACATAAAAATGTAAATGCACAAAATTAGAGTATCTTGCATCAGAGAAAGACAATAAATGCAAGTCACGGCACTTAAGCTCTACTTAGGTTTTCTTATTCCTTTTGTAGACTTGGATAAATTCAAGCTCTTAAATCTCACTTCTACTTGGTGGGTTTTTGTAATTCAGTTCAAATCAGTTCAGTTCAGTAACTCAGTCGTGTCCAACTCTTTGTGACCCCATGAATCGCAGCACGCCAGGCCTTCCTGTCCATCACCAACTCCTGGAGTTCACTCAAACTCATGTCCATCGAGTCAGTGATGCCATCCAGCCATCTCATCCTCTGTCGCCCCCTTCTCCTCCTGCCCCCAATCCCTCCCAGCATCAGAGTCTTTTCATAAGTCAACTCTTCGCATGAGGTGGCCAAAGTACTGGAATTTCAGCTTTAGCATCAGTCCTTCCAAAGAACACCCAGGACTGATATCCTTTAGAATGGACTGGTTGGATCTCCTTACAGTCCAAGGGACTCTCAAGAGTCTTCTCCAACACCACAGTTCAAAAGATCAATTCTTTGGCACTCAGCTCTCTTCACAGTCCAGTTCTCACATCCATACCTGACGACTGGAAAAACCACAGCCTTGACTAGACGGATCTTTGTTGGCAAAGCAATGTCACTACTTTTGAATATGCTATCTAGGTTGGTCATAACTTTCCATCCAAGGAGAAAGCGTCTTTTAATTTCATGGCTGCAGTCACCATCTGCAGTGATTCTGGAGCCCAGAAATATAAAGTCTGACACTGTTTCCACTGTTTCCCCATCTATTTCCCATGAAGTGATGGGACAGGATGCCATGATCCTAGTTTTCTGAATGTTGAGCTTTAAGCCAACTTTTTCACTCTCCTCTTTCACTGTCATCAGGAGGCTTTTTAGTTCCTCTTTACTTTCTGCCATAAGGGTGGTATCATCTGCATATCTGAGGCTATTGATATTTCTCCTGGCAATCTTGATTCCAGCTTGTGTTTCTTCTAGTCCAGTATTTCTCATGATGTACTCTGCATATAAGTTAAATAAGCAGGGTGACAATATACAGCCTTGACGTACTCCTTTTCCTATTTGGAACCAGTCTGTTGTTCCATGTCCAGTTCTAACTGTTGCTTCCTGACCTGCATATAGGTTTCTCAAGGCAGGTGAGGTGGTCTGGTATTCCCATCTCTTTCAGAATTTTCCACAGTTTATTGTGATCCACACAGTCAAAGGCTTTGGCATAGTCAATAAAGCAGAAATAGATGTTTTTCTGGAACTCTCTTGCTTTTTCCATGATCCAGCAGATGTTGGCAATTTGATCTCTGGTTCCTCTGCCTTTTCTAAAGCCAGCTTGAACAACTGGAAGCTCATGGTGCACGAACTGCTGAAGCCTGGCTTGCAGAATTTTGAGCATTACTTTACTAGCATGTGAGATTAGTGCAATTGTGCAGTAGTTTGAGCATTCTTTGGCGTTGCCTTTCTTTGGGATTGGAATGAAAACTGACCTTTTCCAGTCCTGTGGCCACTGCTGAGTTTTCCACATTTTCTGGCATATTGAGTGCAGCACTTTCACAGCATCATCTTTCAGGATTTGAAATAGCTCAACTGGAATTCCATCACCTCCACTAGATTTGTTCTTAGTGATGCTTTCTAAGGCCCACTGGACTTCACATTCCAGGATGTGAGTGATCACACCATCGTGGTTGTCTGGGTCACGAAGATCATTTTTGTACAGTTCTTCTGTGTATTCTTGCCACTTCTTCGTAATATCTTTTGTTTCTGTTAGGTCCATACCATTTCTGTTCTTTATCGAGCCCATCTTTGCATGAAATGTTCCCTCAGATCAGATCAGTCGCTCAGTCGTGTCCTACTCTTTGCGACCCCATGAATCGCAGCACGCCAGGCCTACCTGTCCATCACCAACTCCCGGAGTTCACTCAGACTCATGTCCATCGAGTCAGTGATGCCATCCAGCCATCTCATCCTCTCTCATCCCCTTCTCCTCTTGCCCCCAATCCCTCCCAGCATCAGAGTCTTTTCCAATGAGTCAACTCTTCACATGAGGTGGCCAAAGTACTGGAGTTTCAGCTTTAGCATCGTTCCTTCCAAAGAAATCCCAGGGCTGATCTCCTTTAGAATGGACTGGTTGGATCTCCTTCCAAGTCTATGCCCCAACCAGTAACGCTGAAGAAGCTGAAGTTGAACGATTCTATGAAGACCTACAAGAACTTTTAGAACTAACACCCCCAAAAAGATGTCCTTTTCATTATAGGGGACTGGAATGCGAGAGTAGGAAGTCAAGAAACACCTGGAGTAACAGGCAAATTTGGCCTTGGAATATCGAATGAAGCAGGGCAAAGACTAATAGAGTTCTGCCAAGAAAATGCACTGGTCATAACAAACACCCGCTTCCAACAACACAAGAGAAGACTCTACACACGGACATCACCAGATGGTCAACACTTAAATCAGATTGATTATATTCTTTGCAGCCAAAGATGGAGAAGCTCTATACAGTCAGCAAAAACAAGACCGGGAGCTGACTGCAGCTCATATCATGAACTCCTTATTGCCAAATTCAGACTTAAATTGAAGAAAGTAGGGAAAACCACTAGACCATTCAGGTATGACCTAAATCAAATCCCTTAGGATTATACAGTGGAAGTGAGAACTAGATTTAAGGGACTAGATCTGATAGATAGAGTGCCTGATGAGCTATGGAATGAGGTTCGTGACATTGTACAAGAGACAGGGATCAAGACCATCCCCATGGAAAAGAAATATTCCCTTGGTATCTGTAATTTTCTTGAAGAGATCTCTAGTCTTTCCCATTCTGTTGTTTTCCTCTATTTCTTTACAATGATTGCTGAGGAAGGCTTTGTTATCGCTTCTTGCTATTCTTTAGAACTCTGTATTCAGATGTTTATGTCTTTCCTTTTCTCCTTTGCTTTTTGCTTCTTTTCTTTTCACAGCTATTTGTAAGGCCTCCCCAGCAGCCATTCTCCTTTTTACATTTCTTTTCTATGGGGATGGTCTTGATCCCTGTCTCCTGTACAATGTCATGAACCTCATTCCATAGTTCATCAGGCACTCTAGCTATCAGATGTAGTCTCTTAAATCTAGTTCTCACTTTCCTGTATAATCATAAGGGATTTGATTTAGGTCATACCTGAATGGTCTAGTGGTTTTCCCTACTTTCTTCAATTTAAGTCTGAATTTGGCAATAAGGAGTTCATGATCTGAGCTGCAGTCAGCTCCCGGTCTTGTTTTTGCTGACTGTATAGAGCTTCTCCATCTTTGGCTGCAAAGAATATAATCAATCTGATTTAAGTGTTGACCATCTGGTGATGTCCATGTGTACAGTCTTCTCTTGTGTTGTTGGAAGAGGGTGTTTGCTATGACCAGTGCATTCTCTTGGCAAAACTCTATTAGCCTTTGCCCCACTTCATTCGATATTCCAAGGCCAAATTTGCCTGTTACCCCAGGTGTTTCTTGACTTCTTACTTTTGCATTCCAGTCCCCTATAATGAAAAGGACATCTTTTTTGGGTTGTTAGTTCTAAAACGTCTTGTAGGTCTTCATAGAACCATTTAACTTCAGCTTCTTCAGCATTACTGGATTAGGGCATATCCATCAGTAAAAAGCTGTAATGAGCTTACCTGCCTAATGGGAGTTTTTTTAAGTGATGTTGGACAAGCTGTGGAAAATTCTTAAAGAGACAGTAATATCAGACCCCCTGACCTGCATCTTGAGAAATCTGTATGCAGGTCAGGAAGCAACAGTTAGAATGGGACATGGAACAGACTGGTTCCAAATAGGGAAAGGAGTACATCAAGGCTGTATGTTTTCACTCTGCCTATTTAACTTATATGCAAAGTACATCATGAGAAATGCTGGCCTGGATGAAGCACAAGCTGTAATCAAGATTGCCAGGAGAAATATCAATAACCTCAGATATGCAGATGACACCACTCTTATGGCAGAAAGTGAAGAAGAACTAAAGAGCCTCTTGATGAAAGTGAAAGAGGAGAGTGAAAAAGCTGGCTTAAAGCTCAACAGTCAGAAAACTAGGATCATGGCATCCTGTCCCATCACTTCATGGCAAACAGATGGGGAAACAGTGGAAACAGTGTCAGACTTTATTTTTCTGGGCTCCAAAATCACTGCAGATGGTGACTGCAGCCATGAAATTAAAAGATGCCTCCTCTTTGGAAGAGAAGTTATGACCAACATAGACAACATATTAAAAAGCAGAGACATTACTTTGTCAACAAAGGTCCGCCTAGTCAAGGCTATGGTTTTTCCAGTAGTCATGAATGGATGTGAGAGCTGAACTCTAAAGAAAGCTGAGCACCGAAGAATTTATGTTTTTGAACTATGGTGTTGGAGAAGATTCTTGAGAGTCCTTTGGACTGCAAGAAGTTCCAAGCAGTCCATTTTAAAGGAAATCAGTCCTGAATATTCATGGGAAGGACTGAAGTTGAAGCTGAAATGGCAATACTTTGGCCACCTGATGTGAAGAACTGACTCACTAGAAAAGACCTCGATGCTGGGAAAGATTGAAGGCAGGAGGAGAAGGGGGCAACAGAGGATCAGATGGTTGGATGGCATCACTGACTCAATGGAGATGAGTTTGAGTAAACTCCAGGAGTTGGTGACAGACAGGGAAGCCTGACAAGCTGCGGTCCATGGGGTTGCAAAGAGTTGGACATGACTGAGTGACCGAACTGAACTGAACTGGATGAACAATTCAACTTCGTTGAGTCTCTCAAGTTTCTTGTCTATAAAATGAAAGGACAGGGCCGGATGATTCATAAAGTTTTTCTCCAATTTGGATTCCTCTGAAGCCACTATAAAGTGCAGATCTTTTGCTCCATGTCTGAAACCTAAATCCCTAAGAATAAGGCTGTACAGTATCAGCCAGAGGAAATAAATGTTTACTCCCTAAAACTTGAAATAGCATTTATGATGAACCTTGCTCTAATCACTTTACCCATAAGCACACTTTTAATCCTCACAAGCAAAACGGGTATCATTATTACATCGTTAACAGATAAGGAGCATGAAGCATCAGGTTAAGCAGTTCAGCTTGTTCCAGAGTACATAGCTAGTAAATAGTGGAATCAGGATGCAAACCCATGCTGTTTGGCTTCAGAATCAGTGCTCTTTACACTGGTTATTTCAGACTTGCAGAACTTTTCCAGGTTCCCTACACATTAACTAAGGTCAAGGGACAGGACTAACTAGATGTGTGTTGTAGGAGCTTTGGAAGGATATGTGACTTGAAACTGCTGATGTAGCAAATTTAACAGTGATCAAAAGTAGCCTATCCTTGGGGGAAAAAAAAATTATAATAACCCTGAAGTTCCACTCAACATTATAATGATATTTGTTATTAATTCCATTCAATATTACCTTTAGTTGGAAACATAACTGCATATGATTTAATTTTATATACTACAGTTTAAGTTTTGCCATTTACTCAAAAATTTAAAAAAATAACTTCTTAGACTAAGCATGTATTTTTGTTGGAAATATGATCCACATAATTTAATTGAATAGGCCCTGGTCTTTTACTCCAGGACTTTGTGATAGTTGTAATAATGCTGTATATCAATGCAACATAATTTCTCATGTAATGTTAAACATAATTATTTCAATGACTCTGGGAGACAATGAAAATAGTCCAGAGAAAAGGACAAACAGATCCAAGGTTAAAATTTGGGTAAGTAGTAGCAGGACATAAAACCTAGTTCTTCTTAGTTGGGGTCAGCAGCTTTTCATTATCTAGTCCTCATTTAAAATACCTTAAGTAGCTAATCAGTTAAAGAATAGAGAGATTTATCAATTACTATCAAAATATCCAAAAGCTACATATGTCAAATAAAATATTTTTAAAACAACATTTACCCAAGGAAAACAAAACTACAACAACAACAAAAAAAGAACACCATGATTTATTCTGTATTTTGGGGCAGGTGAAAGAATGAAACTGGGAAATAACAATAACAATTGTGGTTTGCTTATGCATTGTAAGGTAGAAAGGCAAGCTTGTCTTTTTAGGAACTTTAAAAGAAAACTGAGAGCCAATCACAATAACACTAGGAAAGAAGAACCTAAATGAGCTTTAGGAGGTACTGACTGAGTTAATGTGCTTGTACATTAAGCATCTATTAAATGAGTTTCCATGAAATTCAATCTCAATCAATGATGGTTTATATGGTCTCATTGAAAGAGCAGTCGTTGTTGCAACGCACAAAAGATCTCTTCAATTAAAAACAAGATATCTGATTTATACTGTTGACTTAAAAAATGCACAATGTGAGAGCTGTGAGTTAAGTTTTTGGGGGCATAAAATCAGGATTGCAGCCGGGGAGAAAGCATTTCAGACAGCTCTGAGAAACTGCTCCAAAGAGGAAGGGGGGGAGGTCATATACATGTGATTAAAGTGAAAGGGGAATCTATGAAATCAACACATACTTTTCCAGAAAGTTTCTGCTACTCTGATGAAGTTTTAAGCTAGTCACAAGGAACAGTCATTACCATAAAGGATTTTAGTACTTCTCTAGAGAAAGGCAAAGGAGAAAACGAAAGATAAACCCATTTGAATGCAGAGTTCCAAAGAATAGAAGGGAGAGATAAGAAAGCCTTCCTCAGTGATCATTGTGAAGAAATAGAGGAAAACAACAGAATGGAAAGACTAGAGATCTCTTCAAGAAAATTACAGATACCAAGGGAAATTTTCATGCAAAGATGGGCACAATAAAGGACAGAAATGGTATGGACCTAAAGAAGCAGAAGATATTAAGAAGAGGTGGCAAGAATACACAGAAGAACTATACAAAAAAGATATTCATGACCCAGATGATCACGACGGTATGATCAATCACCTAGAGCCAAACATCCTGGAATGCCAAGTCAAGTGGGCCTTAGAAAGCATCACTAAGAACAAAGCTAGTGGAGGTGATGGAATTCCAGTTGAGCTATTTCAAATCCTAAAAGATGATGCTGTGAAAGCATAATCAATATGCTAGCAAATTTGGAAAGCTCAGCAGTGGCTACAGGACTGGAAAAGGTCAGTTTTCATTCCAATCCCAAAGAAAGGCAATGCCAAAGAATGCTCAAACTACCACACAGTTGCACTCATCTCACACACTAGCAAAGTGTAGTACTCAAAATTCTCCAAGAAAGGCTTCAACAGTACATGAACCATGAACTTCCAGATGTTCAAGCTGGATTTAGAAAATGCAGAGAAACCAGAGATTAAATTGCCAACATCTATCTGTTGGATCATCAAAAAAGCAAGAGAGTTCCAGAAAAACATCTACTTCTGGTTTATTGACTATACCAAAGCCTTTGACTGTGTAGATCACAACAAACTGTGGGAAATTCTGAAAGAGATAGAAATACCAGGGCACCTGACCTGCCTTGAGAAACCTATATGCAGGTCAGGAAGCGACAGTTAGAACTGGACATGGAACAACAGACTGGTTCCAAATAGGGAAAGGAGTACATCAAGGCTGTATGTTTTCACTCTGCTTATTTAACTTATATGCAAAGTATATCATGAGAAATGCTGGCCTGGATGAAGCACAAGCTGTAATCAAGATTGCCAGGAGAAATATCAATAACCTCAGATATGCAGATGACACCACCCTTATGGCAGAAAGTGAAGAAGAACTAAAGAGCCTCTTGATGAAAGTGAAAGAGGAGAGTGAAGAAGCTGGCTTAAAGCTCAACATTCAGAAAACTAAGATCATGGCATCCTGTCCCATCACTTCATGGCAAATAGATGGGGAAACAATGGAGACAGTGGGGGAATTTATTTTGGGGGGCTCCAAAGTCACTGCAGGTGGTGACTGCTGCTCCTGCTGCTGCTAAGTCACTTCAGTCGTGTTCGACTCTGTGCGACTGCAGCCATGAAATTAAAAGATGCCTCCTCCTTGGAAGAAAAGTTATGACCAACCTAGACGGCATATTAAAAAGCAGAGACATTACTTTGTCAACAAAGGTCCATCTAGTCAAGGCTATGGTTTTTCCAATGGTCATGTATTGATGTGAGAGTTGGACTGTGAAGAAAGCTGAGTGCTGAAGAATTGATGTTTTTGAACTGTGGTGTTGGAGAAGACTCTTGAGAGTCCCTTGGACTGCAAGGAGATCCAACCAGTCCATCCTAAAGGACAGCAGTCCTGAATATTCACTGGAAGGACTGATGCTGACAGTGAAATTGCAATACTGTGGCCACCTGATGCAAAGAACTGACTCATTTGAAAAGACCCCGATGCTGGGAAAGATTGAAGGAGGGAGGAGAAGGGGACGACAGAGGATGAGACAGCTGGATGACATCACCAACTCAACAGACATGAGTTTGAGTAAACTCCGGGAGTCGGTGATGGACAGGGAGGCCTGGCGTGCTGCAGTCCATGGTGTTGCACAGAGTCGGACACGACTGAGTGACTGAACTGAACTGAACTGAGGTCTGAGGAGAAACAAGAATTGGGCTCATAATATCGGCTCCTGAAAATATCTAACTATCTGAAGACCTGTCCTACCAGTCCCCCGCCACCCTCTACCAAGCTGAGAATGCCTCATTTCTGCTCTCCACCTTGAACTCCTTTCAGGGGATGTTGAAGGTCAGCAGCTCAGCAGCTCATGATTTAATCCTTGTAGAGATAGATGGCAAGTGCCAATTTATAGTCGACAATAGATATTTTTGTTTCAGCAGCTAAGAGACTAAACAAGAAAAAGCCTAAACTTGAGTTTAGCAATCATGTTGTGAGCTTAATCCTGTTGTTCGCACAGAGAATGTTGAAGACCCCTAACAACTATATTAGGCCACCTGACATTTATTAATAAACAATTAAAATAAACTCCAAAAAGAACAATCTAAAATTGTGGGGTATGGGAAAAAACAAACATAAAATATAGTCACCCATCTGTAGAATCAAGGAACCTACAGTGGAAAATGATTACCTGAACCTTGAGATAAACATTAATGATTAAAATGTGGATGATGGGTCCCCAAAATAATAAGCTTGTGCTTGCACTGAAAGAGTGTCAAGGTTATCACTGCTTTTCTCTAAACAAATTCAAAAACCCACGCATGGTAACCTTTGAAATTTTAACAGAGCATCACCAGACTTGCACTGATTGCTTCAGTTTACATGCCACTGGTCATAGAACTTTGAACTGATCATTTTGTTTGGAAAACTTGAAGATACTGTATCTCTTTAAGTTAAACAAACCCTTGGACATACACACATGCTGTTTAATGAGTGTGGTCCCCCACAAATGGAAAATTTTCCTGATAAAGAATTGAATGGAATAGTACAAACCAAATCGAAGAGTCCCCAAGTTGTAAAACTGATCTAATTTTCCATCTTTTCTCTCATCTATATATTATATACTTATATTTTAAAAAAAACTTTGCCTTTCTGTTTCATTATTCAAGAGAATGATCCTTTGTAATCTAAAGCTATACCTATTTGGACTTAACATTAAAATGTCTTATTTAGATATCATAGATATGATAAAACTTCATTTTTGCTTTACAATATCTTTATTCAAATACAGAGATGTTTATAAGCAAATTTCTGATACTGCAATTCTATTTTTCTGCTTAATTTCATGAAAATATCATTAGCATATTTTATAGGAAAAAGTAGAGCCCCTTGGTAAACCAAATCTACATTTAATTCAATAGCAAAAAAAGTTTAAGCCATTTAATTAAATAAATGAAAATAATTTCCCACAAATATTGACAAAAATGTTCTGAATACTATAATTTTATTGTATCTAATTACTACATCTCAGAATAAAAATATCAAACAGAAAATAAATAGCTGTGTTAACTCTGACAGTATTCATTTGTTTTTCTTTTATTGAGGTTTTAAACACATTGGTGTTTGTTTTTTGTCTAGATTTTTCTACTGCTTCAGACTAGGCTAAAAGTGGGTGGAGGTTAGAATACATTCAAGTACTTGCTAACAATGCAAAAATTGCCCAGTCTAAGCTCTACAATGAAGGCCGATCATAGTGACAATTCAGTGAAGTACTCCTATTGCCTTTTCATTTCCCAAACTTTTAAGTCAGTCATGAGCAAAGATAATATAAGAAATCTGAAGTTCAACCCATGTATCCATTTGATACAGGGCACAGTTGTATGACTAGCCCAGGTGACAGGAACAGAAACTCAATGAGAGACCCTTTTTTTTTTTTTTTTTAATTTTATTTTTAAACTTTACATAATTGTATTAGTTTTGCCAAATATCAAAATGAATCCGCCACAGGTATACATGTGTTCTCCATCCTGAGCCCTCCTCCCTCCTCCCTCCCCATTCCATCCCTCTGGGTCGTCCCAGTGCACCAGCCCCAAGCATCCAGTATCGTGCATCGAACCTGGACTGGCAACTCGTTTCATACATGATATTTTACATGTTTCAATGCCATTCTCCCAAATCTTCCCACCCTCTCCCTCTCCCACATAGTCCATAAGACTGTTCTATACATCAGTGTCTCTTTTGCTGTCTCGTACACAGGGTTATTGTGACCATCTTTCTAAATTCCATATATATGTGTTAGTATACTGTATTGGTGTTTTTCTTTCTGGCTTACTTCACTCTGTATAATAGGCTCCAGTTTCATCCACCTCATTAGAACTGATTCAAATGTATTCTTTTTAATGGCTGAGTAATACTCCATTGTGTATATGTACCACAGCTTTCTTATCCATTCATCTGCTGATGGACATCTAGGTTGCTTCCATGTCCTGGAGAGACCCTTCTTATACCTCAGTTTAATAGAAGCATTCCCAAAACAGGTTTTTCAAATGCATTTAAACTCACATTGCTTGTCCTGCAGCAATGAGGTTTTTAAAAGCTTCTCAATTTGCATACCATTGGGTGGAGCACACCCTATCCAGTTTATTACAGGAACATCACTCCAATAGTCTTATACCTAGCCTTATTCATATGTTTGTGTTCTACCCGTCTGGTCTTGGTTGACAGTTGATTTTCTAACCCTGTGTTAAACTGGCGCGTATCCATGAGAGCAAAGAGAACTTCAGGAATGTCCTTTTTTATCATGACAAATAGAGAGAAAATGATTGTTTTAAAGTCTAGGAACATTTACAACTTTATAATTCCCCCAAACGAAAAAAAATAAGTATAGTCAAGCTGATCAGGGGAGTGTCAGGAAGCCTGGAGCCCTGAAAGCCTCGTTTCTACTCTGACAAAGGAGTCCTGATAGTACTGGATACCTGGACAGTAGCAGAGGCAGGCTTCCCTATGATTAACAGAAAGATTAAAGAAAGGGAAGTCGTGAGGCCTCCCACCACTGCACTCTGTATGCTCAGTCGTGTCCTACTCTTTGCAACCCCACGGACTGTAGTCTGTCAGGCTTCTCTGTCCATAGAATTTTCCAGGAAAGAATACTGGAGTGGGTTGCCATTTCCTACTTCAGGGAATCTTCCCAACCCAGGGATTGAGCCTGTGTCTTCTATGTCTCCTGTGTGTGCAGGTGAATTCTTTAGCAATGAGCCACCTGGGAAGCCCACCCGTGTAAGGCCTGTGAATGTAGAGTTCAGTTCTTAACAGGAATTTTCACCACATCTTGTAGTGAGATCCAACCTAAAGAAAAGTGTGTCATAGCCATGGTTCTCCCATGTGCAATTACCTGATAATGACACCTAAATGAAACTACTCATTCCTCTCAGTTTCCTCCAAATGCTTTCCATCTCTACCACTGCTATGAATTGAATTGCCTCTCAAGTAGAGTATTCAACTGTAGTAGGAAAATATTTGCTACATGTTTCATGCATAAAAGAGGACCAAGTCAATGGCATTTGACTGGCCTCTTTTACATTGATTCCATAAAATTACATTATTCTAGTTCCTCATTTCCTTGAGCCAATTGTTTTCTTTTTTATTTGCTTATAACACTTTTTTATCATCGAACCAAGGGCTTCTTCATCTTCTATTGAGTCAGTCAAAAATCAGTTAGTGCTTTCTCTTTGGGTCTTTCTCTTTAGTCTCTCTCTCACTTTCATTGCAGTTAATGTATTATAGGCATACTTCAAACCACAAGCAGGACCTGTATATTACTTCCACAAATATCTTCCTAGAATATCATGTGCAATCATTACTCTCCTTTTGCTCAAAAGTTTGTAATGATTCTGTATTGCTTAAAAAATTGAATCCAAACTAATAATGTGCTGAACCCTGTGCTTGGTATGCAAAGGAATTGGGGACAAGGAATGTCACCTGCAGTATCAGTACACAAAGGTTGCTGTGGCCATTATGCCATCAGCCAATGCAGCCACAACTCCACCCCGCCTCAAATATGCAGAAATTAACAGAATTGCATGATGATAGAGTTCTTTAATATGATCTACAACATTGTGTCTTACTAATTTATAATCATATGTTACACAAATGAAGGAGAGGTAGGATACTAAGCTGATGGGTGTGAAGTCAGGGCAGGACAACCCTATTTGGTGAATTCTGCTTTGCTTCTAAGTGTAGCCATATATGGTGCCACAGAGTTTTATCATAGTTATGCACATACAGTTGAATTTTAGCATTTTCTCCCCTGTGTAGAGAGTATGCTGTAGAATCTTGTGGAATAGGAAATTAAATGCAGGAATACTGAGAAGACTACACAATACTCCAGATCAGTGAAAGTTAAACACATATATTCAGCAGACTGGGAATGCTAAATCTTAATCATTTCTTCAGGTTCACTCTAAATCAGAAAAGAAATGAGGTGCCGAACAGTGATCATCACACTGACCTTCTTGGTCTGTCTTGTGATAAGAACATGTATTCTAGACAGGTCACAAGCAGAGTGGCCCAAAACGTCAGGGGGTAACAGTCCCTTTGGCAATAGTTTAATCACTAAGTTCAATGTCACATGGAAAAGTAATCTAGAACATTCACAGTGTGTCTTATCCCAGAGAGCCCACCCACACATGTTTGTCTATGTGCTCTACACAAAATTTTACCACTCCTGCTGAGAGCTTGTTTGTTGACCCAGCCATGAAACACTAAGCTCAGGATTAGAAGTCACACATTACCAAGATAGAACTCATTCCCTCAACAAAAAGTAACAGAAGACAAACATCCCTCCCTTCTACAATTTTCCATTCTTATTCTAAAGTTTTCTCACTACTCTCAACAAAACACCATATCTCCAAAACACCAAATAAACCTTTGGCATTTACTTTCAGACAAGATACAAGAGTCACTAACTTCCTTTTTTTTTTTTTTTTTCTCTGATATGGGCCTCCTCACTTACATGGAGAGAATTTCCTCTCTCTAACCATTTATTTACTTCTAAATTTGATGTTCAATGGGATTTGAAAATATCTGGCCGTACAGGAGAGAGTATAAATGGGAAAAAGCAGCATTATTTGCCATTCTGAAGTGACCAGGTAAATGTGAACCCAAGAAATACATGTGAGATCCCATTACCATTCTAGGGGAGTAGGTCTCAATTATTCATGTGTTTAAAATCAGCAATGGGGTAGTAGGATATCTCTTACTAAACCATATTCTTTCAACAACATTCCACACTAAGAATGATTTAATCCAAATTTTCAAATGATAAAATTTGCACAGGTATAATTGTTATTATACTATATATATATATATGTACATAGCAGATGACATGATGCTATATATAGAAAAACCTAAAGATGCCCAACTATTAAAACTGATAAATGAATGCCACAAGGTAGTAGAATGCAAGATTAATCTACAGAAGTCAGCTGCATTTCTTTATACTAACAATGAAATATCAGAAACAGAATATAAACAACAATCCCCTTTAAAATCACATTAAGAAAAATATTTAGGAATAAATCTCACCAAGGAGGTGAAAAGCTTATATGCTGAGAACTATAAGACAATAATAAAGGAAACTGAAGATGATTTAAAAAATAGAATGATATCCCATGCTCTTGGATTGGAAGAATTAATATTGTTAAAATGTCCATACTATCCAAAGCAACCTACATATTTAATGTAATCTCTATCAAAACATCCATGACATTTTTCACAGAACTAGAGCAAATAATCCTAAAATTTATAAGGAATCATAAAAGACCCAGAATTGCCAAAGAAATCCTGAGAAAAAAGAAGAAAGCAGGAGGGCTAATCCTTCCAGACTTCAGACAATACTACAAAGCCACAGTAATCAAAACAGCATGGTATTGGCACAAAAACAGACACATGGGTCAATGGAACAGAATAGAGAGCCCAGAAATAAACCCACACACCTATGGTCAATTAATCTTCAACAAAGGAGCCAAGAATATACAATGGGGAAAGGATGGTCTTTTCAGAAAGTGGTTTTGGGGAAGTTGTACAGATGCATGCAAATCAATGAAGTTAGAAAACTCCCTCACAGCACACACTAAAATAGATTCAAAATGGTTTAAAGACTTAAATATAAGACATGACACCATAGACGTACCACTATTGGTGGAAATGTAAATTGGTGCAGTCATTATGGAGAACACTAGAAGTTCCTTAAAAAACTAAAAATAGAGATATCATATGATCCATTAATCCCACTCCTGGACGTATATCCAGACAAAACGTTGAAAAGATTCATGCACCTCTATGTTCACAGTAGCACTATTTACAATAGCCAAGATGATGTATGATATTATATGTGTGTGTGCGTGTATGTACAACAGAATATTATCCAGCCATAAAAAAGAATGAAATAATGCCTTTTGCAGCAACATGGATGGACCCAGAGATTATCATACTAAGCAAAATCAGAACAAGAAAGACAAATACTATGTGATATCACTTATATGTGGAATCTAAAATACAACACAAATGAACATATTTATGAAACAGACTCACAGACATAGAGAACAGAGTTGTAGTTGCCAAGGGAGAGAAAGTGTGGGAGAGAGATGTATCAGAAGTTTGGGGATTAGCAGATGCAAACTATTATACACAGGATGAATAAACAAGGTACCATTGTGTAGCACAAGAAACTATATTCAATATCCTGTGGTAAACCATAATGGAAAAGAATATGAAAGAATATGTATGTGTATAACTGAATCACTTTGTTGAGCTGGCCAGACTCCTCTGTCCATGGGGATTCTCCAGGCAAGAATACTGGAGTGGGTTGTCACGCCCTCCTCCAGGGGATCTTCCCAACCCAGGAATTGAACCCAGGTTTCCCGCATTGAAGGCAGATTCTTTACCAGCTGAGCTACCAGGGAAGCCCCTTTGTTGTACAGCAGAAATCAAAACAGCATTGTAAATTAACTATACTTCAATAACATTTTTTAAATATGATCATTCACATCTAAATGTAACACTGCATCAATTCAATGGAATATGATGCCCCATACAAAAAAGGAAAAAACTCTTATAAATGCATATGAAATTATCTCTCAGGTATATTTCTCAGGAAAATAACAAAGTATAATAAAATAAGAACAGGAGTTTTTAAAAGTAGTGTATCAGGAGGGACATACAGGTATTGACTCATCATGGTAAAAAAGATCTGGCTTGACTCAAACAATCTGGAAGGATATGTAATAAAATGGTAACACTTGTTGAGTCCTGGGGTGCTGGAGCTAGATGACCATGGAACAGTTATGGAATGGATACTTTCCACAGAAATATTTGTTTACACCTTTGTAAAAATGTGAATCATCTTAGTGTATTATTTATTCAAAAATAATTGAAACTAAAACTGAACAAACATTTAAGGCATGAAGTAGTCTTATGAATCTTAGTACTGGTAAATTTTGTTGTTCTCATTGTTCAGTCACTAAGTTATGTCTGACTCTTTACAACCCGTTGAACTATAGCATGCCAGGCTCCTTCGTCCTCCACTATCTCCCAGAGTTTTCTCAAATCATTGAGTCAGAGATGCTATCTAGCCATCTCATCTTCTACCACCCCCATCTCCTTTTGCCTTCAATCTTTCCCAGTATCTGAAAGTGAAAGTGAAAGTCGCTCAGTTGTGTCCGGACTCTTTGCAACCCCATGGACTGTCCATGGATTTCTCCAGGCTAGAATACTGGAGTGGGTAGCCTTTCCCTTATCCAGGGGATCTTCCCAACCCAGGGATCGAACCCAGGTCTCCTGCATTGCAGGTGGATTCTTTACCAGCTGAGCCACAAGGGAAGCCCAAGAATACTGGAGTGGGTAGCCTATCCCATCTCCAGCAGATCTTCCTGACCAGGAATCGAACCAGGGTCTCCTGCATTGCAGGTGGATTCTTTACTAACTGGGCTATAAAGGAAGCCCTCATTTCCATTGAGTATGCTCTTTGCATCAGGTGACCAAAGTAGTGGAGCTTCAGCTTCAGCATCAGTCTTTTCAATGAATATTCAGGGTTGATTCCATTAAAATTGACTGCTTTGATCCCCTTGCTGTCCAAGGGCCTCTCAAGGGTCTTCTCCAGCACCACAGTTCAAAAGCATCAACTTTTCCACACTCAGTTTTCTTTATTATCCAGCTCTCGCATCCGCATCCGTATATGACTACTGAAAAAACCACAGCTTTGATTATATGTTCCTTTGGTGGCAACATGATGTCTCTGCTTCTTTTTTTTTTTTTTTTCTGAAAAAAGCTTTATTGTTTCCATTTGGCCCAAGGCTTGAGAGAGGGCTCCAGAGTGTTGAAAAACTGCCTAGTTGATTCAGAGAGGGGCTTCAGGCAGCCCTGATGTTAAGGGAGCTCCTCAAAGGCTACTGGGTTCCAGAGACTCCTAGTCATGCTTGAGGATGAGCTTTTCAAAAAGATATTTGCCCAACCCAGCCTGGGGACCAACCAGCCTGCAGAGGTGAGTCAGGTGGTCACCCATCTTCTTGAGAGTTTCACCTCATTTGGAAGTGGTTCTCCCGGAAGTCACAGATGCGGGGGTCTACGCAGGCAGAACCCAGTCTATGCAGACCCAAAAGGGCCTGGTTCAGATTCTTCTCCTTGAGAAGGGTGGCTTCCATAGCATCCTAGGTTTTACCCCACTCATCTTGAGATGCTTCTGTATGTCCAGGGAGAGGGCACAGCCGCACTGGTTTTGCATTTTCAAGAGACGCTGTGTGCCCTCATGCTTCTCCTTGACCAATTTGCAAAAAAAAAAAAAAAAAAAGTGGCCCACATCCTCCAGAACCACATCGTCCTGGTCGAAATAGAAGCAAAGAGAGAGGTAGGTGTCAGAGATCCACAGATGCATGTTGACCAGGAGGTGGAGGGCAGGCTCCACCTATTGAATAATTCTGATGAATCTGGGAGCTCGTGGTTGATCGGTAATAAGAAGTTAAGATTAAAAAAAATGGTTGCTGGTCCCAGTGATCACGGACAGCTGAGTGGCTGATTCTGAATGTTGTGACTGGAAAAAAAGGTTGGAGAGTGGTCGGAGCCTGAAGCAAGTGGCATCCCTAGGTCTGTTCCATCCAAGCACTGTGGAAGCAAGAGACAGATCCGCGGGACTGCTGAGCGCACTTCCGATGTCTCTGCTTTTTAATACACTGTCTAGATTTGTTTTCTTGCACCATCATAATAATCCTGGGGAAGTATAGATGACATCAGAAATCACATATTTCATATACCTTCTTATATAGTTTCACAATTGGCTATAGATGCTAAGGAGAATGAGAAACTGCAGAAGCATACTTCAGAAGTTACATCTAGCTTTAAAGCTTTAAAATCCAATTAACTCTTGATCATTGCACATAGTATTTTGCACTGAAGAATAATAGAATTGATCTTAAAGAGATTAAGGAAAAGCAAAACAGAAAATTTACCCTTTGCAAATGCAATCATTTTCATACTAGTTGGAAACTAGACAACAAGCTATATTAATGTACACATTATTGAATAGCCCCTCTAAGATTATGAGGTTCTCTCAAGCACACACCATCTCTTACTGATCTTTGTAATCTTTGTAATCTTTGTAACCAGTATCTAGAGCAATGATTTTCAAGTTATGTTTCTGTGGACACTGGAGTGCTTCAGATATTCTGTAAATATTTTATTTTATTTACTTCTTTTAATTATATATAGTGTTTAAACTATGTATGTATGTATACACCTATATACATATATATCTATATGTTATATATATCATACATATTAATAATATATATATTATATATAAACACATTTTATTTAAGATTTTATATCCAAATTGGAGACTTTGGAGACAGTGAAAATATTAATTTCTGGGGATCTCCCTGGTGGTCCAGTGGTTTAGGACTCCATTCTTCCTGTGCAGGGGACACAGGTTCAATTCCTTGTTGGGTAACTAAGATCCCTCATGCTGCATGGTGCAGCCAAAAAAAAAAAAAAAAGGAGAGAGAGAGAACAAAATATTAAGTTCCGTGACTAGGGAATCTTATTTTTAAATAAATCTAAGAAAAATATTCTCTATGCATATATTAGAGCTTCTGAACATGTCAATGCTTAGGAAGGTTGAAACTTTGTAACTGGTATTTTTCTAACATTCAGAACTAGACATATCCACGTATATAAAATTTTATAGAAGATTTATTCTGTTCTGCTGGATAGGCAATTTCAAACTGATTCTTTCTAGTCCCTCTTGGATGAAGAAAAATATCTGACTTCAAATTACCTTACTCCTTAAGATGGCTAAAGCCTCCAACCTTTTGGGAGTGTGTGCATTACAAGTGTCCTGGGCAACTGTCAAGGTCACTGTCAAGCAGAAAATTATCTGAAAGTGGGCTGAGCAGAGCTTCAAAGTACAGAGGATGTCACTCCAAACTGGATAAATGATGGCAAACGGGCCCTTTTTGTGGCTGGTTTTGACCAGAGACAACAATAGAACAACACGGAACTCTTCTAGGTTCCATGAAGTTTCCCGGTTCTAGAACATTTGAGGGAGGCCTGCTCTGGCTGCTTGGAGTGAAGGGGGAGGGGATTGTGAAATTCTGTCTCTTACCTCTTCTTTAGTCATGTATAATTTATAACTGTGTGCATATTCTGTATATCCATGGGAAAGTCAATGTTGCCATCTTGCTGATGTCACTCTAGATACTTGGAACTATTTTTCTTGAAACTTTGCAACTTAGGGCTCCCCTGGTGGCTCAGACAGCAAAGCGTCTGCCTGCAATGAGGGAGACCCGGGTTCGAGTCCTGGGTCAGGAAGATCCCCTGGAGAAGGAAATGGCAATCCACTCAGCACTCTTGCCTGGAAAATCCCATGGACGGAGGAGCCTGATAGGCTGTAGTCCATGGGGTCGCAGAGTCGGACACGACTGAGCGACTTCACTTTCACTTTCACTTGCAACCTTGGTGTTAGAGACATTTGAAAAAAACTGGCCCAGGTCAATAACCATGACAAAAAGCAGGTTGAAGACAAATTTAAAATTCCCTTCTTATCCAAGTAAGACCATTTTACCCTTAGCAAAATTCAGAGTCATATAGCATAGTTAAAAAGGAAAATTTGAGAAACATATAGGTTGGAAAGTAGTCTTGCAAATATTGTTACTTCAACCTTGAAGTAAGGAGATAACATAAGAATTATGAGTCATTGCAAAGTAATTTGATTTCAAGAACTTGATTTTAATAACCATAGATGGACAAAACAAACTTACTTTATTCATGTAGGGGTTAGTTGTGATAAATAATAGTCTTATTTTCAATAGCCCTTAATGCTTTTTCAAATTTGGTAGAATATATTTTACCTTTTAAAAATATATGAAATTTATTTATAAGTGAGAAAATGTTCACATATAGTCTTAATAAACTGGGCTTTGTAAATATAAATTCTCAATATTTCATACAGGAAATAACTTTCTCAGGTTATTTCACAACTGTCATTGATTCATTCATTCATTCAACAAATATTATTGCTTCATATTAATTTTAAAAATCCTATTGTCATAAAATTTACCTTCTAGCACAGGGAAACAAACAATATTAGCATAATAAATAAGTAAATTATATTTTAAAGGGTGCATGGTATTATGGAAAAATTAAAATTGGAGCAAATAAAAGGAGACTTGGAGTGCAGGCAACATAAGATTGCTAGCAATTTTAAATAAGGCAGGCAGAGTAGACCTCACTGAGAGTGTGATAGCTGGGCAAACATTTGAATGAGATAAGGTAGGTGTCACATATGTATAAGGATAAAAAATGTTCAAGACAAAGGGAAGAATTAGTGCAAAGGCTCTGAGACAGGAGCATCCCTGATGTATGGGAAGAATAGTGACAGTCAGTGTGTCTGAAATAGAGTGATCAAATGGAGAGAGACCAGAAGAAGTCAGAGAGGTAAAGACAGCAGATCACAGAGCATCCTATTGGCCATTGAAGGGATTTCGACTTTCACCCAGAGTGAAATGGAAAGGCAATGTACGATTTGCCTATATAATATAGCAAACAGTATTACTCTTGCACAATAAGAATTGTATAATAGTATGAAAGTGAAAGTCGCTCATTCGTGTCCAGTTCTTTGCGACCCAGTGAACTGTACCTCTCTTCATGGAATTCAACAGGAAAGAATACTGGAGTGGGTTGCCATTCCCTTCTCCAGGAGATCTTCCCAACCCAGGGATTGAACCCAGGTCTCCTGCATTGTGGACAGATTCATTACCATCTGAGCCACTCTCTCTATGCACATGAGCTCAGTAGCTTCAGTCATGTCCTACTCTTTGTGACCCCATGGACTATAGCCCACCAGGCTCCTCTGTCCATGAGATTTTCCTGGTAGGAATACTGGAGTAAGTTGCCATTTCCTTCTCCAGAGGATATTCCCAACCCACGGATCGAATCCTCATCTCCTGTGTCTCTAGCTTTGCAGGCAGACTCTACTGGGTAATGGCAAATTATGAGTTCTATGTGAATGTGTGTGCTTCATCGCTCAGGCATGTCCAGCTCTTTGTGACTCCATGACTGTAGCCCGCCAGGCTGCTTTGTCCATGGACTTCTCCAGGCAAGAATACTGGAATAAATTGTCATTTCTTCCTCCAGGGGATCTTCCAAACCTAGGGACTGAACCCATGTTTCATGTTGTCAGGAGGATTCTTTACCACTGAGTCACCATAATATATATATATATATATATATATATATAATTCCTCTTCTAAAATCCTACATTCTGGGGAGATTTTATTCTGAGACCCTATTATGAAAATTATTGAGTAGTCACTATGTTCCACATGATGTTCATTAATTAATTCAACAAATATTTATTAAGTGCCTTAACCATCTTCAGAGACAGTTTTCTCATCTGTAAAAGAGAGTAATAAATATATTTCTTACACTATAAGGTTCTGTGAATGATATTCTGGTTGTTATATGGAGAGTAGATATTAGTGAGAAAACATAGGGAGAGTTATTAGGGGATATAGCAATTATTTAAAGGAGAGTCCAGGGTAGTGGCAAAAGTGGTGAAAAAAATCACCAAATTCAGGACATGTTTTGGGATTTAAGCCAACATAAAGTAATGATTGATGAATTCGATGTGGCATGTAGGGCAAGAGATGAAACCAGGATAATTGCTATGTTTTGGCCAAAGTTACTGAATAAATCATGGGTCCATTTTATTGAGTTGTTGAGGTTGGACATTTTGGAGAAGGAATTGAGTTCTATTTTGGATATATTACATCTTGGTTACCTGATAGGCATCCAAGATTTCAAGTAGGCATTTGGATATATAAATTTAAACCTCAAAGGAGAAGCCAAGGCTGAAGATTTAAATATGGCATATACCAGATGGTAACTATACCACGAGATAAAATTAATTGCTTAGACAGAGTAAAAGAAGATGACCAGGGACTGAGTTCTGGGGAGGAATCAACAGAGGAAAGAGAAATGGTCAGTGAATTAGGAGAAAAACTAGACAAGTGAGATGTCCTCATTTAAAGATAAAAATCATTAAGGATAAGGAAATAATTGGGAAATAATAAGGAAATATCTCAAAATCCCTTGAAATTTTGTGGAAATGAGACCTGAGATTTGACCATCAGTTATAAAAAGATGAGGAGGTCATTGCTGACTTTGAAATAGTAGTTCCAGTGGAGTCATATGGCTATCGCCTGACTGAAGAGAGAATTGAGGTGGGAGTTAAGAAGTAGCAGTGGAAGAGTAATTAAAGACAACTCTTTTTTCCCCTGAATTTTGCTATAAAGGGGAACAGAGAAATGAGGCTGTACTGGAAGAAGTCTTGGGCCAAGTAAGACTTCTTCAAGATGGTGGTGATATTTATATTCTGATGGGAATGATCCCAAAGAAAGGAAAAACTAATGATGCAGGAGAAAGGAGCCAAATGAAGGAGAAAATCCTTGAATATGCCAGATGCTTTGGGATCCAGTACATGAGTTGAAGAATAGGCCTTTAGACAGGAGCTAGGATAGTTCAGCTACTGAACAAGAGAATCCAAAGTTTAAGAACAGGTGAAGACAAGATGGTAATTTGAGGGTTGGAAAGATGAGATAGCTGTCTTATGATTGTGTCTGTATCCTGAGTTAAGAAGGAATCACAGTCATAGCTTAGAATGATGGGGAAGAGAGACGTTTTTTTTCTGATTTTTTGATACTTTTTTCTTCCTGGAATCCTTGGCCACTTCATATATGCATGTCCTGCACCCAAAAGGGATTCACTTGATTTAGTGATCTGCTGCTGCAGTCTTGAAATTCTTAATAGTTTTTTTTTTTTTAACAAGGAGCCCCATATGTTTTTTGATTTCTTGTTGAGCTGCAGAAATTAAATATCTATCCCTGCTGGAAGCTTTTGACTCTTCATCACCAGTGTTCTAGAATTTCATGAAGTATTTGGTATGAGTTTTTTCAGGCATTGCACTGGATCATAATTCCCTCTTTTCAAAACAGTCATTACAGTTGACCCTTGAACAATAGGGAGATGGGGTGTCAACCCTCTGCAAAAATCTGTGTATAACTTTACAGTCAGCTCTTTATAACCATGGTTCCTCATCTGCACATTCAATCCACTATGGATCACATACCATCACTATGGAAAAAATCCATATGTTAGTGGGCCTGTGCAGTTCAAACCTGTATTGTTTGAGGGTCAATTATAATGTCCTTCAGGTCTAAGAAAATTCCTTGCATTGCTTCACTGACAATTTCCTCTCTTCAGTCTTTCTCTTTATGCAGATTTATAGTTTGATTTCTGAAGGCAGAGTGAGGAAATCAGAAAGTAAGACAAGAAAAAGATAAAAGGCAGTGAAGGCTGTGTTGATGGGTAAGTTACTACTGTGGGCACTTGGGGCTCAGTCCCACTGGAGACTCCTTGAGGGCCTGAGTGGAGCACAATTTAGAACTGTCAGCAGCTCTATCCCTCATCAAATGAAGACTTTTTCTGGGGACTTAACCTCCAGCATGCCCCCATGTCTTCTCATAGCAGACACTTAAGAGGGTAGCACATTATAGGCTCCCAATAAACACTGATTGAATGAATAAATGAGATATGTAGAGATTTCTGGAGACACTGGATAGAATAAGAATAGAGATCTAAAAATATCTTTAAAGCACATTAACAATTTTTAAAAATAAAACAATAAACAAACTAGTGTTAGAGTTTGCTTCTGTTTATTTTCCTGTATAATATTATTTAATGCACTAATCTTCTATAGCAGAAAGACCTCAAAATACCATGGCTTATAAAGAGGAATAAATTCAAGTCAGTTGTAGTGAAGTGGATGAACCTAGAGCCTGTTATATAGAGTGAGGTGGGTCAGAAAGAGAAAAACAAATATATTAACACCTGATTTTTCCAGTAGTCATGTATGGATGTCAGAGTTGGACTATAAAGAAAGCTGAGCACCGAAAAACTGATGGTTTTGAATTATGGTGTTGGAGAAGATTCTTGAGAGTCCCTTGGACTGCAAGGAGATCCAACCAGTCAATCCTAACGGAAATCAGTCCTAAATATTCACTGGAAGGACTGATGCTGAAGCTGAAACTCCAATACTTTGGCCACCTGATTTGAAGAACCGACTCATTGGAAAAGACCGTTATGCTGGGAAAGATTGAGGGTGGGAGGGGAAGGGGATGACAGAGGATTAGATGGTTGGATGGCATCACTGATGTGACGGACATGAGTTTGAGCAGGCTCTGGGAATTGGTGATGGACAGGGAAGCCTGGCATGCTTGGAGCAGTCCATGGGGTCGCAAAGAGTCAGACACGACTGAGTGACTGAACTGATGCGGAGTCTAGAAGGATGGTACTAATGAACCTATTTGCAGTGCAAGAATAGAGACGCAGATGTAGAGAACAAGCTTGTGGACATGGGCGGAAGGAGAGGGTGGGGTGAATTGAGAGAATAGCATTGACGTCTATTATGTGTGAAATAGATAGCTAAAGGGAAGCAGCTATACAGCACAGGGAGCTCAGCTTGGTACTCTGTGATGACCTAGAAGTATGGGATTACAGGGGGAGGGGAGACTCAACAGGGAAGGGATATATGTATACTCATAGCTGATTCACATTGTTGTACAGCAGAAACCAACACAACATTATTAAGCAATTATCCTTCAATTAAAAATAAAGTACAGTGGCCTAACTAAAATACAAACATCATTTCCCTAAAGTAACAACCAGATATAAGCAGTCTGGGGCTGACATATTAGCCATCTTTAATCTGATGCCACCCATCTCTGGACTCAAATCAATTGTACCATGCTCTGCATCCTCGAGCAAGTGGAAACCGGCAGAAGAGCTGGGGGAAATAGGCTTATCCCTTTGAAAGACATACCCAGAAAAGGCACACCTCATCTTTTACTCACATCCTGTTGGCATATAGTCACATGGACAAACCTAATTCCAAGGAAGGATGGAAATGCAGTCATTTTCTAGGCATGCCCAGATAAACTTCCTACTGCTACTGCTGCTGCTAAGTCGCTTCAGTCGTGTCCAACTCTGTGCAATCTCATAGACAGCAGCTCACCAGGCTCCCTCTTTCCTGGGATTCTCCAGGCAAGAACACTGGAGTGGGTTGCCATTTCCTTCCCCAGTGCATGAAAGTGAAAAGTGAAAGTGAAGTCGCTCAGTCATGTCCGACTCTTAGCGACCCCATGGACTGCAGCCCACCAGGCTCCTCCATCCATGGGATTTTCCAGGCAAGAGTACTGGAGTGGGGTGCCATTGCCTTCTCCACCAGATAAACTTGGGAGTCTATTATTAAGTGGGTTCTGGTAAAGGAGGCAGTTTCTCACAAATTTATATTTATATACAAATATAAATATACATTTACACATAAACAATATTTCTGGCTCATATGGTGAAGAATCTGCCTGCAATGCAGGAGACCCTAGTTTGATCCCTGGGTCAGGAAGATCCCCTGGAGAAGGGAATGGCAACCCGCTCCAGTATACTTCTCTGGGAAATCGCATGGATAGAAGAGCCTGGCAGACTATGCTCCCTGGGGTTATGAAAAGTCGGACACGACTGCATGACTAATATCCGCACACAATGATTTCTGGTGTGGCGAAATGGAACTTTAGAATCTAGATAAGAGACTAGCTTGCATGTGTGTTAAGCCACTTCAGTCATGTCTGACTGTTTGAGATCCTATGGACTGGAACCCGCCCAGGGATAGAAATAAGAACCAAAGTCTCCTGCACTGGCAGGTGGGTTCTTTACCACTAGTTCCACCTGGAAAGCCCAGAGACTAGCTTCAGTTCAGTTCAGTTCAGTCACTCAGTCCTGTCCAACTCTTTGCGACCCCATGAATCGCAAAACACCAGGCCTCCCTGCCCATCACCAACTCCCGAAGTTCACTCAGACTCACGTCCATCGAGTCAGTGATGCCATCCCACCATCTCATCCTCTGTCATCCCCTTCTCCTCCTGTTCCCAATCCCTCCCAGCATCAGAGTCTTTTCCAATAAGTCAACTCTTCACATGAGGTGGCCAAAGTACTGGAGTTTCAGCTTTAGCATCAGTCCTTCCAAAGAAATCCCAGGGCTGATCTCCTTCAGAATGGACTGGTTGGATCTCCTTGCAGTCCAAGGGACTCTCAAGAGTCTTCTCCAACACCACACTTCAAAAGCATCAATTCTTCGGTGCTCAGCTTTCTTCACAGTCCAACTCTCACATCCATACATGACCACTGGAAAAACCATAGCCTTGACTAGACGGACCTTTGTTGGCAAAGTAATGTCTCTGCTTTTCAATATACAATCTAGGTTGGTCATAACTTTTCTTCCAAGGAGTAAGTGTCTTTTAATTTAATGATGGCTGCAGTCACCATCTGCAGTGATTTTGGAGCCCAAAAATATAAAGTCTGACACTGTTTCCACTGTTTCCCCATCTATTTCCCATGAAGTGATGGGACCGGATGCCATGATTTTCGTTTTCTGAATGTTGAGCTTTAAGCCAACTTTTTTACTCTCCTCTTTCACTTTCATCAAGAGGTTTTTTAGTTCCTCTTCACTTTCTGCCATAAAGGTAGTGTCATCTGCATATCTGAGGTTATTGATATTTCTCCTGGCAATCTTGATTCCAGCTTGTGCTTCTTCCAGCCCAGTGTTTCTCATAATGTACTCTGCATTTAAGTTAAATAAACAGGGTGACAATATACAGCCTTGATGTACTCCTTTTCCTATTTGGAACCAGTCTGTTGTTCCATGTCCAGTTCTAACTGTTGCTTCCTGACCTGCATACAGGTTTCTCAAGAGGCAGGTCAGGTGATCTGGTATTCCCTTCTCTTTCAGAATTTTCCACGGTTTATTGTGATCCACACAGTCAAAGGCTTTGACATAGTCAATAAAGCAGAAATAGATGTTTTTCTGGAACTCTCTTGCTTTTTCCATGATCCAGCAGATGTTGGCAATTTGATCTCTGGTTCCTCTGCCTTTTCTAAAACCAGCTTGAACATCTGGAAGTTCACGGTTCACATATTGCTGAAGCCTGGCTTGGAGAATTTTGAGCATTAGTTTACTAGCGTGGGAGAAGGCAATGGCACCCCACTCCAGTACTCTTGCCTGGAAAATCCCATGGATGGAGGAGCCTGGTAGGCTGCAGTCCATGGGGTCGCTAAGAGTTGGACACAACTGAGCGACTTCACTTTCACTTTTCACTTTCATGCACTGGAGGAGGAAATGGCAAACCACTCCAGTGTTCTTGCCTGGAGAATCCCAGGGATGGGGGAGCCTGGTGGGCTCCATCTCTGGGGTCCCACAGAGTCGGACACGACTGAAGTGACTTAGCAGCAGCAGCAGTAGCAGTTTCTAGCACGTGCTGCTGCTGCTGCTAAGTCACTTCAGTCGTGTCCGACTCTGTGCGACCTCATGTGAGATGAGTGCAATTGTGCGGTAGTTTGAGCATTCTTTGGCATTGCCTTTCTTTGGGATTGGAATGAACACTGACCTTTTCCAGTCCTGTGGCCACTGCTGAGTTTTCCAAATTTGCTGGCATATTGAGTGCAGCACTTTCACAGCATCATCTTTCAGGATTTGAAGTAGTTCAACTGGAATTCCATCACCTCCACTAGTTTTGTTCGTAGTGATGCTTTCTAAGGCCCACTTGACTTCACATTCCCGGATGTCTGGCTCTACGTGAGTGATTACACCATCGTGATTATCTGGGTCATGAAGATCTTTTTTGTATAGTTCTTCTGTGTATTCGCACCACCTCTTCTTAATAACTTCTGCTTCTGTTAGGTCCGTACCATTTCTGTCCTTTATTGAGCCCATCTTTGCATGAAATGTTCCCTTGGTATCTCTAATTTTCTTGAAGAGATCTCTAGTCTTTCCCATTCTGTTGTTTTCCTCTATTTCTTTGCATTGATCCCTGAGGAAGGCTTTCTTATCTCTTCTTGCTATTCTTTGGAACTCTGCATTCAGATGCTTATATCTTTCCTTTTCTCCTTTGCTTTTCACTTCTCTTCTTTTCACAGCTATTTGTAAGGCCTCCTCAGACAGCCATTTTGCTTTTTCGCATTTCTTTTCCATGGGGATGGTCTTGATCCCTGTCTCCTGTACAATGTCACGAACCTCATTCCATAGTTCATCAGGCACTCTATCTATCAGATCTAGGCCCTTAAATCTAGTTCTCACTTCCACTGCATAATCATAAGGGATTTGATTTAGGTCATACCTGAATGGTCTAGTGGTTTTCCCTACTTTCTTCAATTTAAGTCTGAATTTGGCAATAAGGAGTTCATGATCTGAGCCACAGTCAGCTCCCGGTCTTGTTTTTGCTGACTGTATAGAGCTTCTCCATCTTTGGCTGCAAAGAATATAATCAATCTGATTTCGGTGTTGACCATCTGCTGATGTCCATGTGTAGATTTTTCTCTTGTGTTGTTGGAAGAGGGTGTTTGCTATGACCAGTGCATTTTCTTGGCAAGATTCTATTAGTCTTTGCCCTGCTTCATTCTGTATTCCAAGGCCAAATTTGCCTGTTACTCCAGGTTTTTCTTGACTTCCTACTCTTGCATTCCAGTCCCCTATAATGAAAAGGACATCTTTTTTGGGTGTTAGTTCTAAAAGGTCTTGTAGGTCTTCATAGAACCATTCAACTTCAGCTTCTTCAGCATTACTGGTTGGGGCATAGACTTGGATTACTGTGATATTGAATGGTTTGCCTTGGAAACGAACAGAGATCATTCTGTCATTTTTGAAATTGCATCCCAGTACTGCATTTCAGACTCTTTTGTTGACCATGATGGCTACTCCATTTCTTCTAAGGGATTCCTGCCCGCAGTAGTAGATATAATGGTCATCTGAGTTAAATTCACCCATTCCAGTCCATTTTAGTTCGCTGATTCCTAGAATGTCGACATTTACTCTTGCCATCTCTCATTTGACCATTTGCAATTTGCCTTGATTCATGGACCTGACATTCCAGATTCCTATGCAATATTGCTCTTTACAGCATCGGACTTTGCTTCTATCACCAGTCACGTCCACAACTGGGTATTGTTTTTGCTTTGGCTCCATCCCTTCATTCTTTCTGGAGTGATTTCTCCACTGATCTCCAGTAGTATATTGGGCACCTACTGACCTGGGGATTTCCTCTTTCAGTATCCTATCATTTTGCCTTTTCATACTGTTCATGGGGTTCTCAAGGCAAGAATACTGAAGTGGTTTGCCATTCCCTTACTCAGTGGACCACATTCTATCAGACATTGTACACAATTTGAAATAATTACCAGATATGTCTATAATTGTAGTGGTATTAAAATTTTATTCTCCCTATACTCAGATGTATGATAATAAAATATATAGCTTTTTTGTTTTCCATAAGTGATTATGAGTTCTTTCCCCACTGGGGGAAAGTGGTACATTTTTAATTTTTGAATTACAGTATCTGGAGTTCCCTGGTGGTTCAGTGGTTGGGACTCTGTGCCTCCACTGCCAGGGGCTCATGTTCAATCCCTGGTCAGGAACTAAGATCCCACAGGCCAAAAAAAATTAAAATGACCAGATGAATTACAGTATCTGTATCAGTCAGACCAGGCTGCCATAACAAAATACCATAGACTGGGAGGCTTAAAGAAAGTAAATCTGTTTTCTCCCAGTTCTGGAGGCTGGAAGTCCTAGATCAGTATTCCAACATGATCAGGATCTGGGGAGAGCTCTCTTTGCGGCTTGCAGGTGGTCATCTCCTCTCTGTATTCTCAACGGCACAGAGAGAAAGGTACTGACTGTACTGATTGGATTACGAGCATCCCTCCTTCATGACCTCATCTAAACCACATCAGCTTCTAAAGTTCCCATCTGCAAATACAAGCACACTGACAGTTCAGGCTCAAATGAATTTTGGGGGGAGGCACAATTCAGTCCATGGCGATATTTTCATCTCTCCTACTTTAAAAAAATCTGCTTCATAACTCAGTCTGTTTTGTTTTGATTAAGTGGCTGTTCTTTCAAGTTGTGCTCACCCCAGCATTACCCATAAATGGTATCAAGCTACATGAACAAAGAGGTCCATGTGCCCTCGTGGCCTTGGGTACAGTTAGAGGCCTGCACATATACGGTAGCCGGGCACTGCCCCTGGGGTGCGGTCGGCAGGAACCCATCGCTGGACACTTCACTGTCTGCTTCAGGGTCTACAGCTATGGAAAGGGAGGATTATGAGTGTGAAACATACCGTGGCTTGGCCTCCCCACACTGTTTTACTCATTTACTCTGTTAGGGCTGCCCCATGTGGAGCAGGGTCTCCCTGCAGGCTGGTGGACACCCAGCTGACCAGAGGAATGGAGCAAAAACCCCTCTGCTCTCAACACCCGCCCACCAAAAAAAATGCACCCACACCCTCAACAGACCTAAGAGTCGGACATGACTTAGCAACTGAGCAGCAACAACAACAATGCCATCAACTGACCTAACACATCTCCCCTCTAGGATTTCAGCCCAGAGAGGGGAGGTCAGGATATGTGTATCTCATGGCTCTCTTGGTATCTAATTCTCACAGTCTCCTGGGGACTAAACAGGCAGATTCAGGCTTTCCTCCTTCTTCAAATCCCTTTTCCACTCTAGAATAGTAAGCCTCATGGTACAGCCACCATCCTTAGAACCAGTATCATTTCAAAGCTGGGAAGAAACTCCATGATCAGAACCCCTCAGAGCTGGTTCTTGATATTCATGTGGACTAAAAACTTGGACAACTTTCTTCTTTCTCAACCAAATCTAGATTTCAAATGTATTTTAAAAAATTTTATTGGCAGAAAAGAGTTGAACCACTCTAATTTGTTTTTATATATTATTTAAAATTTGCAAAATTACACAATAGTACAGGACATAGTAAAATGTATGCATCATCCACATTCAAAAATTATCAACATTTTTGGTATTGTTTAACCTACAACTCACTTTTTTCTTCTGAATTATTTTAAAAGGAATTCTACATACCATGTCATTTTTTCTTTCCCTTTACATTCTTTCCATAAGTCCAAATTCTACCAACATTTAAAAAATAGAAGCTAGGTGCCTTAGGCTAACCAGGAAAAAAATGTTTGAGCATGAAAATGCATAAGAATAAACTTTCCTAGCACATTAGAGAATCGCCAAATTAAAAGACATGTGTTTTACAGTAAGTGCTTTACATTAAAATATGTTTCATTTCATTTTTAATAGTAAGCTCTAATTCTATAATTATTTTCTCACTTTAGTTTAACAATTTTCCCTTAAAAGTCTTTCATGTTTAAAATTTAAACATCCTTTCAGTGACCAATTTATAATTGACTCACATTTAAACAAAAGTATCTGAAAATTTAAACTTTCTTTTTATATGTTCTCATTTGAAAATGTAATGCACATTACGTTATGACATTGAGGAAAGTCAGAATAGAAATTTTATGTGTACTGTGAGTATAATTATGTATTTTAAGTAGATACATGGAAGGAAGGCATATAAACTAGAAAGCAGAATAGTGATGTAATTACCTTTCTAGAACTGAACCAGAAATTTTCTCCCATTGAAGTTTCCAGATATTCCATAATGTAGTTATAGCACTTCTATAGAAGAGTATTATTTTTAAAATAGAAATATATATATTCTAAGGATCTTCTCACTAAAATTTCTCATTTTTTTCATTTTATATGGTGTCTTGCCAAATTACAAATTATTTCCAACGTTTACCCAGTTACACAGTGTATACCAAGAGCTCCAGATGGCTTCTTACAACAAAGTGAAAGCAGTCTTGTTTCTATTAAACAGACTCATGAAAATTTTCAAGAGATAAACGACGCAAATATATTTTGATGGGGAAACCAAACACTAGAATACTTAAATCTCTTATTTGCTCTTTGGGGTACGTGCAAAGACTCTCTAACATTACTCAGATGGTGGCAAAATTATGTTCAGTATACAAAGGGGATTGAACAGGGAGTCAGGGAACCTGAGTTCTAATCTCCAGGCTACTTTAAATTGCTCTGCAATTTGATGGTTTTCTAACCTATTTGATCCTAGTTATCATCTGCAAAACCTGAAGATTATCAGCTTCTCTCACATCACAGTGCTGGTTGGCAGATAAAGTACATTAATGTTACTTTAACTTAATTGGTTATGAATCACAATCCAAAGGCAACTGAAATGGTAATTGTGGCAAGCGTCTGATTAGCAGCTGTATTAAACAGGCCTAATTCAATTCCTCAAACTTAATGCAAATCAGAGTTTGGGAGGAAAAAACGGGTTTAGCAAGAAAGTGAGGACATGAGTTTCAGCAAACTCCCAGAGATAATGAAAGACAGGGAAGCTTGGCATGCTATAGTCCATGGGGTCAGAAAGAGTCGGACACGACTTAGCAACTAAGCAACAATAATAAAGTGATAAGAAGAAAATTAGTTGGAAAATATCAGAGTACTCAAAAGAAAGACATGGAATTTTCAGAAACATTATCTTTAATTAACCAAAAAGCTCTACATTAATTACTATTAGTAAATTATGTTTGCCCACATATCTGCCCCTTTACTAAATTGAAACTCCTAATGATGGTGTAAATTCATGTGCTCTGCTATCTTTTTCCATCAATACATGCACACGTAGCCTTTTGGTTCATGGATAACAGTCCTGTTTGTAAACCTCTTTGGCCTATTTCAGGTGCTCAGATTATGTTTGTGGAACAGAATTGAATTAATTTATACAGGCCACTTAGATATTGTGCAAAGAAAGCTACCCAGTTTCAACAGGGGCCAAAGGTCCAAGAGAACTGCTCCTTGCACATAACTGTTTATTAAATGTCTAATGGACTTTAAACGTCCATAAATTATATGTCAAGAAATGCATAAATTTATTTTAAGGCAAGACATTTGCAAGTAATGCAATCATATAAAAGAAAAACTAACACTGTAAAAGTATTTTTCTTTGACTTCTAGGAAACAAAAATCTCCCAAAGTGAGTATAATTCATACACCTACGATATAAAAATGTCTTACTTCCCTAATTCTTAGATACCTTAGAAAGAACTTAACAGTAAAGATACTACACATCTAGAAAGAGTATTTTGCATTGCCTTTGTACACCATTAAGCAACTTGAATTATTTTGTCAGCCAGCTAATATTTTAACCACCTGTGGCTTCCTTGGTGTTCATCCAAATATTTGTTTTTTTCACGTAATGTTCACTCCATGGCCATGGTAGCTTTTAAACATTAAGCTCTTCTACCTTTGGACTTCAGGGCATTAACAGATATTAGGCATTTCTGCTGTGTTTTCTATGAAGGGAAAAAAATATTCCATAGTGCTTCATATCATGGGGAAAATAGTCCATATTCTATAATGGTTGGCTCTGTGTAATTACAATAAAAAGCTAGCCCTTTCTGAGCACTTATAATGTGCCAAGCACTGACTTTTACAGGTATTATTTCACTTAACCCTCACAGCAAGAAGAGGAAATGGATGCTCAGAGGAGTTAGGTAATTTACCCAAGGCCATAGACCCAATTAGTAAGTTAGCCAGAATTCAAACCCAGATCTGACTTAAGCACCTGGCTCCTAATACACACCATGTTGTTAGTTCAAGAGCACTTCACTAAATCTTGCTGCAATTGTGGTGTTTCAAAAATATAATGTATCACAACATTGTAAAGTAATTATCCTCCAATTAAAATTAATTAATTAATTTTAAAAAGAAAGTAAATTCAATTATAAAAATAGTATTATAGTCATAGCTTTAAAAATATTACACAATAGAAATATAAAATAGTGACAAGACTGACATATTATGTTTTGAAAGAAAACTCCAATTCAATATCACATTAATAAAATGTATTCATAGTTGCATATTTAATATTAATTAACCTTAAATAAGGATCCATTGAGTTATTTTTCTATAATAAAATCTGAGCAAAAAAAAAAGGAATATAATGTATACTAAGACTTAAGTAGTATAACCTTTCCAATTCCTGTACATATAATCATTATTTCACCTGTGCCTAGAGCTATAAGAAAGGAAGGAAGAGCAGGAGAGAAAAGTGAGGGGTGAATAATATTTTTTATTTTTCTCCACTGGAAAATATAAGTTAAATTCCAAAAATATATCATTTGGATCATATTAGTTGATTCTTAAACAATTGCCTCTCAACTCCAAACCCATTCTTCCTTTCGGTATTTTGTAAAGCTGGGATTGAGATTCTGAAAATTGCACTTCTGTCAGCTAATCCCTGTTAAAATCTGCCAAAGGCAGCGTCAGAAGTAAATGAGAAGGCTGAAGGAGGTCTGATATGTAATGCAGAGAAAAGCAGAAGTTGCTGGAATAGGAAAGATGCAACAGAGAAATTCAGTAAACACAAAACGTGGTTCTTTAACGATTTTAACAAAATTTCCAAACCTCTGACATAACTGATTGAGAAAAAGAGAATGTAAAATCTTATGTAACATACTTTATACTAACATAATATTGTACATCAATTATATTTCAATTAAAGAATGAACGAAACAGTGAGAGGCTTCCCTGTGGCTCAGCTGGTAAAGAATCCGCCTGCAATGTGAGAGACCTGGATTCTATCCCCGGGTTGGGAAGATCCCCTGGAGAAAGGAAAGGCTACCCACTCCAGTATTCTAGCCTGGAGAATTCCATAGACTATATAGTCCATGGGGTCACAAAGAGTCGGACACGACTGAGCAACTTTCACTTCACTTGAATGAAATGTTCCCTTGGTATCTCTAATTTTCTTGAAGAGATCTCTAGTCTTTCCCATTCCATTGTTTTCCTGTATTTCTTTGCATTGATCACTTAGAAAGGCTTTCTTATCTCTCCTTGCTATTCTTTGGAACTCTGCATTCATATCCATAAAGCCAAAGCTACCAGTAGCCATGTATGGATGTGAGAGTTGGACCAATTGAAGAAGGCTTTATGCCAAAGAATTGAAGCTTTTGAACTGTGGTGTTGGAGATAATAAATGCTTAGTCACTCAGTCGTGTCTGACTCTTTGTGATCCTATAGACTGTAGCCTGCCAGAGGGGTGGGGTCCTCTAGGCAAGAATACTAGAGTGGGTAGACATTCCCTTCTCCAGCGGATCTTCTCGATCCAGGGATCGAATCCAGGTCTCCTGTATTGCAGCAAATGAATTCTTCACCATCTCACCCATCAGTTGTTTTGTTTTTGTTCAGTCACTCAGTAGTGTCTGACTCTTTGTGACTCCATAGACTCCAGCATGCCAGGCTTCCCTGTCCATCACCATCTCCCGGAGATTGCTCAAACTCATGTCCGTTGAATCAGTGATGCCATCCAACCATCTCGTCCTCTGTCATCGTCTTCTCCTCTGCCCTCAATCTTTCCCAGCGTCAGAGTCTTTTCTAATGAGCCAGCTCTTCGCCTCAGGTGGCCAAAGTATTGGAGTCAGCTTCAGCATCGGTCTTTCCAATGAATATTCAGGATGAATTTCCTTTGAGATTGACTGGTTTGATCTCTCTGCAGTCCAAGGGACTCTCAAGAGTCTTCAACACCACATAGCCACCAGGGAAGCCCCAAATAAATAATAAAGGTAACTAATCAGCATACTCTAAAGCAGTGTCCAGACACTAGTTATCTTTCTCGGGTTGTTGCTATACTACTTTCTGCCCTCGGTCCTATTGTACCAGCGTACTTTCTCAACCCCACCGATGGCTTTGTACCCGGTTAGCTGTTCAGTCTGTCAGGCAGTCTTCCAATGGCAGTCAGATCTACCACGGTCTCCTGAAGCTGCCTATCGTTTATCTGAGGTACTGCTGTACAGCACTCACTGGGATGAGAGCGCCACCTCGTGTTGCATCGCTGACTGTTCACAATCCCCAACGTGATGTCTTTTCGCTAGAACTCCTTGCAGATGAGGCCCCTGAAGCTTCCTCCCGGGAGTAATTTGGCCACGAAAGTTGCTAACAAATATTCCACGCCCCCCCCCCCCCAAAAAAAAGAAAAGAAAAAAAAAAAACAAAACATAAAAAGAGCTCAAGACCTTTGCAATACAGTAATGGTGCTAATGCCTGAACTTACTAGATTGGTCCCTACATGCTGCTCCCCATATCCTTAACCTATGTCCTTTGAATATTTGCTATATTTGTTTTTCATAGATTCTTTTAAAATTATGTTTTAAATTACAACTGAAATTATGATCTGAGAGCTGAGATAGGTTTGGTAGAAACCTACCCTGCTCTCTCTCATAGAGGCCCATACTCAATAATAAGTTCTGAGAAGAGATTCCAAGAGGTTGTTTGAAAGTACATTCCTTGGGGTCTGCAGAAGACGCTACAAGCCTTTGCAGGCAGACCAACTATTTAAACTATTTTAAAAGAATTATTAGAGAAAAAAATTTTCTTAAATTCCTAGAGAATGACCATGAATAGACTCTTACTGCCACTTCCTCCCCAGAGTTTTCCACAGGCAGTTTTGCTTTACTTTACTGCTCTTCTGGAGAAAAATGAGTTTCCATTTATTCCTTATATTTGTTGAAAAATGAGCTCCCAATACCTGGGAGCTTGTTGATGCTTTCTTAGTTAAAGTATAAACCAATATACTCTCACTGTGCCCATAACCACTATACTTTATTGCCTTTAAATATAAAATGCAAAGACTTTCCCAGTGGCTCAGCAATAAAGAATCTGCGTGCAATGCAGGAGACAGAGATTTGGGTTTGAACCCTGGGCCAGGAAGAGCCCCAGGAGGAAAAAATGGCAGCCCACTCCAGTATTCTTGCCAGGAAATTCCCATGGAGAGAGGAGCCTGGCGGGCTACTGTCCATGGGGACACAAAAGTGAGACACAACTGAGCGACTGAACATATAAAATGCAATAATTATAAGGATATACTAGTGCCCATACCTCTTAAGTAAAACCCAAGATAAACAAAGTATGTATAAATGTCAAAATAAATATAAATTTGGAAGTAAGATGATCATTCATAACTTACCATAAAATTTAGTATCAAGACATTGTAGTATTGGCATAAGGGTAAAATATACATTAATGTAAAAGAATTGAGAGTCCAGAAATGAACCCATATATCCATAATCAAAATATTTTAAATAAGGTGCCAAGACCACTTATAGGGAAATAATAATTTTATTTTTTCCCCCTTCAGCTTCTTTATTTTTTTTAAATTTATTTGTTTTAATTGGAGGCTAATTACTTTACAATATCGTATTGGTTTTGCCATACATTAACATGAATCCGCCAAGGGTGTACACGTGTTTCCAATCTTGAACCCCCCTCCCACCTGCCTCCCCATACCATCCTACTGGGTCATCCCAGGGCACCAGCCCCAAGCATCCTGTATCCTGCATCGAACCTGGACTGGCGATTCGTTTCTTATATGATATTATACATGTTTCAATGCCATTCTCCAAAATCATCCCACCCTCTCCCTCTCCCACAGAGTCCAAAAGACTGTTCTATACATCTGTGTCTTTTATGCTGTCTCACATACAGGGTTATCATTACCATCTTTCTAAATTCCATATATATGCGTTAGTATACTGTATTGGTGTTTTTCTTCCTGGCTTACTTCACTCTGTATAATAGGCTCCAGTTTCATCCACCTCATTAGAACTGATTCAAATGTATTCTTTTTAATAGCTGGGTAATACTCCATTGTGTATATGTACCACAGTTTTCTTATCCATTCATCTGCTGATGGACATCTAGGTTGCTTCCATGTCCTGGCTATTATAAACAGTGCTGCGATGAACATTGGGGTACACGTGTCTCTTTCCCTTCTGGTTTCCTCAGTGTGTATGCCCAGCAGTGGGATTGCTGGATCATAAGGCGGTTCTATTTCCAGTTTTTTAAGGAATCTCCACACTGTTCTCCATAGTGGCTGTACTAGTTTGCATTCCCAACAGCGTAAGAGGGTTCCCTTTTCTCCACACCCTCTCCAGCATTTATTGCTTGTAGACTTTTGGATCGCAGCCATTCTGATTGGCATGAAATGGTACCTCATAGTGGTTTTGATTTGCATTTCTCTGATAATGAGTGATGTCGAGCATCTTTTCATGTGTTTGTTAGCCATCTGTATGTCTTCTTTGGAGAAATGTCTATTTAGTTCCTTGGCCCATTTTTTGATTGGGTCATTTATTTTTCTGGAATTGAGCTGTAGGAGTTGCTTGTATATTTTTGATATTAGTTGTTTGTCAGTTGCTTCATTTGCTATTATTTTCTCCCATTCTGAAGGCTGTCTTTTCACCGTGCTTATAGTTTCCTTTTCATACTTTTCATGGGGTTCTCGTGGAGGCTTAAAGCTCAACACTCAGAAAACGAAGATCATGGCATCCGGTCCCATCACTTCATGGGAAATAGATGTGGAATCAGTGGAAACAGTGTCAGACTTTATTTTTCTGGGCTCCAAAATCACTACAGATGGTGACTGCAGCCATGAAATTAAAAGACGCTTACTCCTTGGAAGGAAAGTTATGACCAATCTAGATAGCATATTCAAAAGCAGAGACATTACTTTGCCAACAAAGGTTCGTCTAGTCAAGGCTATGGTTTTTCCTGTGGTCATGTATGGATGTGAGAGTTGGACTGTGAAGAAGGCTGAGTGCCAAAGAATTGATGCTTTTGAAGTGTGGTGTTGGAGAAGACTCTTGAGAGTCCCTTGGACTGCAAAGAGATCCAACCAGTCCATTCTGAAGGAGATCAGCCCTGGGATTTCTTTGGAAGGAATGATGCTAAAGCTGAAACTCCAGTACTTTGGCCACCTCATGCGAAGAGTTGACTCATTGGAAAAGACTCTGATGCTGGGAGGGATTGGGGACAGGAGGAGAAGGGGATGACAGAGGATGAGATGGCTGGATGGCATCACTGACTTGATGGATGTGCTGCTGCTGCTGCTAAGTCACTTCAGTCGTGTCCGACTCTGTGTGATCCCATAGACGGCAGCCCGATGGACGTGAGTCTGAGTGGACTCCGGGAGTTGGTGATGGACAGGGAGGCCTGGCGTGCTGTGATTCATGGGGTCGCAAAGAGTCGGACACAACTGAGTGACTGATCTGATCTGATCTGATAGTTTCCTTTGTTGTGCAGAAGGTTTAAGTTTAATTAGGGGATTTCTTTGGAGGGAATGATGCTGAAGCTGAAACTCCAGTACTTTGGCCTCCTTATGCAAAGAGTTGACTCACTGGAAAAGACTCTGATGCTGGGAGGGATTGGGGGCAGGAGGAGAAGGGGTCGACATAGGATGAGATGACTGGATGGCATCACTGACTCGATGGACGTGAGTCTGAGTGAACTCCGGGAGTTAGTGATGGACAGGGAGGCCTGGCGTGCCTCAATTCATGGGGTCGCAAAGAGTCGGACACGACTGAGCAACTGAACTGAACTGAACTGAGTGTCCTGTTGGTGGGAATGTAAGTTGGTATGAACCATTATGGAAAACTGTGTAGAGGTTCCTCAAAAATCTGAAAATAGAACTACCATAGGATCCACAGTTCCACTGTTATGTACATATCCCAAGAAAAATAAAACATTAATTAGAAAATATATATGTTCTTAGCAACATTATTTATAATAGTCAAAATAAGGATGTGATCTCAATATCCAGCAACAGATGAATGGATAAAGAAGCTGTGGTTTATATCACAATGTAATATACTCAGCCATAAAAAATAATGAAATTTTGCCTTTGGCAACAACATAAATGGACATGGAGAGTATTATGCTTAATGAAGTTATACAGAGGAAGACAAATACTCACTTATATGTAAAATCTAAAAAAGTACAACAATCAAATAAATATAAAAAAGTAGAAACAGACTCATAGATATAGAGGACAAATTAGTGATTATAAGTGGTTACTTACAAGGATGGGGGAGGGACAAAATAGGGAAAGGGGATTAAAAGGTACAAACTAATAGGTGTAAGTTAAGTAAGATACAAAGATAATGTACAGCACAAGGAGTATAACCAAAATGTTTTATAATTTCAATTGAAGTATAATCTATAAAAATACACCTGAAACCAATGTAACATTGTAAATCAGCTATACTTCAATTAAAAAAAGAATGATGTAGGAGAGTAAATTAGTAATAAAAATTTTTGACAGATTAAGATGCTACCATCTCTGCTAAGATTAGAAAGCCACTGAATCAGAAAGTTACCTGCCAGTCGGTATACAGAAGTTTCTGTATTACCGGTTCCAAAATTACACCACCTCTACTAATCCAGAAGTCGTCTGCAGCCAGGACATCCTCTGCAGTCAGGACATCGCTGCTTGTTACTGGCTCAGGAACCACAGTGAGTTTGTCACAATCCACCACAGCATAGTGGATGCCTTGCCACCTGCCTCCTTCCTCATTTGATTCACTGTCAAATTACAGTTTCACAGGAGTAAAATTGCATATCAGAGCCCAAATCACATCTGGAATCTGATCAAGAGCAATTCTGGAAATGCTATATGTTATATGACTTCTGCTGCTCTAAGGAGGTGGAATAGTACTGAATGAGCCAATCCACATTGATGTCTGTGTAAAGTCTTCCCCATTCTTAGTTATCTTTTTTTTTTTTTTTCATTCTTAGTTATCTTAAACAGCTTTTATAAGGCAGACATGATATACTTCTTGAAGGTTTTGGGAAACATACTTTTGGGAAACATACCTGTACATTTTTGTCATGAAGAATCTTTTAAACCTACCAGTTAAATTTATTTTACGTGTGAGAAAAGTGGTCAGTTCAGTTCAGTTGCTCAGTCATGTCTGTCTCTGTGACCCCGTGGGTTGCAGCACATCAGGCTTCCCTGTCCATCACCAACTCCCAGAGCTTACTCAAACTGACATCCATAGATACAGTGATGCCATCCAACCATCTTACCTTCTGTCGTCCCCTTCTCCTCCTGCCTTCAATCTTTCGCAGCATTAAGGTCTTTTCCAATGAGTCAGTTCTTTGTATCAGGTGGCCAAAGTATTGGGAGTTTCAGCTTCAGCACCAGTCCTTCCAATGAATATTCAGGACTGATTTTCTTTAGGATGGACTGGTTTGATCTCCTCCCTGTCCAAGGGCCTCTCAAGAGTCTTTTCCAACACCACAGTTCAAAAGCGTCAATTCTTCAGCTCGCAGCTTTCTTTATGGTCCAACTCTCACATCCATACATGACCACTGGAAAAACCATAACTTTGACTCTACGGACCTTTGTCAGTAAAGTAATGTTTCTGCTTTTTAATATATTGTCTAGGTTTGTCATAGCTTTTCTTCCAAAGAGCAAGCAAGAAAAAGGCTAAGAGAAGTCATATTTGTGTTAATGTATAAATGAATAAAGTATCTGGAAGCTTTTATAAGTAATTGACAAACCTTAGGGTGTTTTTGGGAAAGATAGTGGGTAGTTGCAGAATATGGTGGTAGGGGAATTTTTATCATATAGATGTGGAGCACTTTGAGTTTAAAGCTACATGGATGTACTATCTATTGAAATATAAAATATAAAAAACCAAAAAGTACTGACAAAACTTGCATTATTATTTTATAATTTTAAGGATTTCCTCTTGATTCATTCCTGATATGCTTTGTTTTGTGTCTTTTCCCCTTGATTTCTAGAAACTTGTCTATTTCAATTCAGCTTTTTCAGATAACTACCTTTCAGATTTTCTATTTTTTTTTTCTTTGCCATTTCTTCAGTTTCTGAGTGTAGTTTTATTATTTCCTTTCTGGAGCTAGTTTGTTAGGTTTTCTCTCCTCTGCTTCTAAATATTTTCTTAACATATTTAATCCCCCGCTTCCCCCTACCCCATCCCCCATAAGTGCAGTTAAGACTTTCAATTTACCTCTAGATGCACTCTAGGCACCCTACATATTCTATCTATAGTACTTTACATTTTTGTTTTTTGAACTGTCAAGGCCATTTTTATTGTTCATTTTATCAAGTTGAAAAATTCTGCTTATGCAAGTTAATCTTTTAAATGCAGTAGACTCTAGAGATTATGGCATCTGATTTCTTTGTACCACATTATGAAATAAAACAATGGGTACATCCTTCTGATATGCAAATCAAGGAAATGAAAGCAACACACTCATTTTGACACCTCAGTTAGACATTCCCAGGGAGGTTTCTCATTTAAACATAATTTAAAAGCAAAAAAACCTTTATAGAACCTAAACTACAACTGCGATTATGTCATGAAATATCTTACTCCACAGTTTTTGTTTCTGAAGTCAAAGATGTGAAAGTTCAGAGTTTTGTCTTGTTCCTAAATTTTTCTTTTTGCAGTTTTTTCCCTTCTTCAGACTTGTTTATTTATCATTTATCTATTTTGCCTTGTGTTTATTCATCAAAACCAGGGAAAATCAGAGAATCTATCACTGATGCTTATTTGCTGTCTGATAATATTTAATCTGAAGCTAATTTGAATTTCAGTCTTCACCTGCATTTAACTCCTGTTCTCCATTTGTGGGTTTTAAAAGTATCTGCAAGAGATGAGACTATATATAATGAGAGAGTCAATGGGATGCTTGAAATCTCATAAAGCATAAAAATAGAAAGCCCTGCAAAGAAGCCTGAAGTTTTTCTTTTAGGTAACTCAAAATGAAAGACAGATAAATTGACATCTGTATCTATCTCCCCTCAATCCTGTTCCTTTGAGGATACTGTTCAAGGTGGAACCCAATCCTTAGAACTTCTGAAGATGCCCGTTACTTGTGCACCGCCCCCACCCCCGCATGAGTTGGTTCCACCATCTGTCTCACCACAGGCGTGACTGTTAGAATATCAACTTCCCTCTATGTCTCTTGCCTTCCTAAAGGAAATCAACCCTGAATATTCGTTGCAAGGACTGATGCTGAAGCTCCAATACTTTGGCCACCTGATGTGAAGAGCTGATTCATGGGAAAAGACCCTGATGCTGGGAAAGATTGAGGGCAGGAGGAGAAGGGGTTGACAGAGGATGAGGTGGTTAGATAAGCATACTGACTTAATGGACATGCATCTGAGCAAACTTTGGGAGACAGTGAAAGACAGAGAAGCCTGGTGTGCTGCAGTCCATGGGGTTGCAAAGAGTCAGATACGACAGTGACTACTATGTCCCTTGCTACCTTTCTGCCTTATCATCAGTGAGCCTCTTCTTAAACTCAGTCCCTGCCAATTTTTCTCCCTCTACAGATTTTTATTTCTGGCAAATTCACCTTTAGTACAATTCAATATGTGTGTTGAAGACTTACTATGACAAAACACTCTGATAAGCACTAATTCTAATTATGTTTGTAATAACTAAAACTTTTAAAACTAAAACTTTTCTAGTTTCTGGGAACACGTGTAAACATCATTCCTATTTTTAGATTTGTAGTTTCTGATAAAAGTGCACTGGAACATCATTGCTTCATTACTACCTTTCCTACTCTTTTTGGCTACTTGTTGCTTTGTATTATAGTTATGTTTGTGTAACTTTTTTTCTTTTTCTTTTTTTTTTACTGAATCAGATAAAATTTTAAAATACTGAAAGAATTTCTCTAATATTTTCATGCTACTTACAATGTAGTATGACATGATACACTTTTAAGTTTAATCGGCATCATCAATATTTTCTCCATAACTTTATTAAATCTGTCCTTAAATCAACAAATCAAGAGCTTATTTGTGCTGTTTCCAAGAAATAGAAATAATTTCTCTTCTCTATGTAGGTGCCCTGTTGGATATAAATTATACAACCTTTAATTCAGTTTAGTTCAGTCATTTAGTAGTGTCCTCCTCTTTGTGACCCCATGGACTGCAGCACACCAGGGTTCCCTGTCCATCACCAACTCCCAAAGCTGGTTGAAAATAGTTACTCTGGGCATATTTTTCTTCTGTGTAAATTTATAGCTAAGTTGACCTACCCAACTATTTATTTTTCATTTATAGGTTATTCATGTAAACACAAAGGTGAATTCTGCTATGGGGAGAGAGAGTGGACTATTTATCAGAGATTTAACTCTAAATTAGTTTTATAACTCTAAGGAAATAATTTTTCCTTTCTAGCCTCTGACTCTTTATCCACAGATGAGATTGAATGAGATGAAATAGATGATCGCTAAGCTTTTCTTCAGATTGTATGGTTCGTGGTGATGGTAGATTATTGTTCTTAACATATTTGTTGCTTTTTCCAGTGAAACTTTGATAATTTCCAATACTGTAATGTCAGGCTTAGTCATGTACCCAGAATTGCCCTTCCCTGTGGGAAGATTACACTTCCCTGCTCAGTGGTATCAGGCATCATCAGGCAACACAAATTGGCCAATGGGAAATAAGCAGAATCTGTGTGTACCATTTCTGATCAGAAGCTCTGAGTCATCCTAGGTTCTGCTCTCTCTCTTTTCCACCTACCACAGCTATGACGAAGTTCCACATAGAAGTTGCTTCTTTATCTGGATGGAGAAGGGAAGAGAATGTGGAGTAAACAATAACCCCCAGCTGACAAATGCAGTAACATCTTTGTTGCTATAAGCCCTTGAGAGACTAAGATTTCTGTTAATGCAGTATCATCTAGCAAAAGATGATTAGTACATTCATCAATGATTGGATATTAGTTCAAAATTAAAACTTGAAAGCAATGCCCTCCAATTAAAATTTAATTTAAAAATCATAAAAGTAATATGTATATATACATATGCTGTGCTGTGCTGTGCTGAATTGCTTCAGTCATGTCTGACTTTGTGACATCCTGGACCATAGCCCACCAGGCTCCTTCTCCAGGTAAGGATACTGGAGTGGGTTGCCATTTCTTCCTCCAGAGGATCTTCTTAACCCAGGGGTTGAACTTGCATCTCTTGCATCTCCTGCATTGGCAGGTGGATTATTTACCACCACCACCTGGGAAGCCCATATATGTATATACATATCTTAATATACATATATAGTCATCTCTGATCATCACTCTTCAATCTCCTCATCTTCCCCAATTCCACTCTTCCGTTCCCTTCATAAGCCCTTCTTTCTTTCGTAATTTATTCCTTTCATGTTATATATGGATATACATATTTTATTATATACTATATATAAAGCAATTTAAAAATAACATAAATGTAGAACTGACATTAAAGAAATTGCCCTGTATTTCTACTTAGAATATTCCTTGAAATTTCTGCCTTGAATCCTTGAATGGCTCTTCCAGGTAAAAATGAAGTTTTTAAAAGCAGTTCTTCATCATTAAGATATTACGTGTGTGTGTGTGCATGCGTGCTCAGTATGTTTGACTCTTTGTGACCCCATGGACTGTAGCCTGCTAGGCTCCACTCTCCATGGAATTTTCCAGACTGAAGTGGGTTGCCATTTCTTTCTCCAGGGGATCTTCCCGACCCGGGGTTCAAACGCAAGTCTCTTGTGTCTTCTGCATTGGCAGGAAGGTTCTTTACCAGCTGAGTCACTGGGGAAACATGCCTACTCTAAAAGGCAGTATTCCTTAGCAGTTAATGATTTTACAAATATTAGTTCAAGAGCAGGACATCTCCTGAAGTACTGATAATACCATTTGTTGTCATTTTAAGATTCATTAAAGAAGTTGAGTAATCTCCAAGCTAACCAATATGTTATTTGTTGCACAAGAATATTGACTAATTTTTCTCTTTGCTTCAACAGCAAAGAAAACCTGAAAATAAGCTCTGAATGTCTATGCTAATAACTTAGCAATATGGCTTTGTATCTTCAATATCATCAAGGTAAGCTTTACAGCAGTATCACTACTTTAAGTACTTTTTCTTTGCTTGTTCATTAGCCTTCTTGTTTTTTAAACCAATAATATCTTTAATACATTTCTGAAGGGCAACTACGTGAGGCTTTGTGCATGCTCAGTCATGTCTGATTCTTTGCAACCCTTTGGACTGTGGTCCACCAGGCTCCTCCGTCCATGGAATTTTCCAGGCAAGCATACTAGAATGGGTTGCTATCCTCCCCCGGGGGATCTTCCCAACCCAGGGACTGAACACACGTCTCCTGCATTGGCAGGCAGATTATCACTGAGTCACCTGGGAAGCCCACATGAGGCTTAGAGGCTTGCAGTTTTTCGCATTCACATCTGACTTATGACTTCTCTCAGAATCAGCACATGATTCTCTGCTTCTGTGTTCAAGGCAAAATATTCCTGAATAACCATCATGTACAACTATCATTTTTTATTGTCTTATTGAGATATAATTCACTTGCTACACAATTCACCCACCTAAAGTGTACAATTCAGGAATTCCCTGACTGTCCAGTGGTTACAGCTTGACACTTTCACTGCCCAGGCCTGTGCAGCATGTAAAAAAAATAGTGTATAATTTAAGTGAAAGTGAAGTCACTCAGTGTATTCATAATTATGCATTCATCACTGCAATCAATTATTTAGAATATTTCCTTACCTGATAACCCCCCCACACACACATCCTGCAGATGTCACCCCTTAATCTCATCTTTCCCAGCGCTAGCAATATACTTTCTCTATCAGTTTGCCCATTATTGTAATTTGTATAAATAGAATCATACAATATATGGTACTTTGTGACTGTTTTTCCACTTAGCGTGTTTTCAAGGTTCACCCATGTTATAGCATGTATTATTACTTCATTTCTTTTTATTACTGAATAATAGTCCAAAACTGCAATGCGAAGGCCTATTTATTCATGGCTATACCACATTTTATATATACATTCATCAATTGATGGACATTTGGGTTTCCACTTTTTGGCTATTATGTATACTGTGGCTGTGAATATTTATGTGTACATTTTTGTGTATAAATTTCCTGTAGGTATATACTTAGGAATGGAATGACTGGATCATATAGGAACTCTATGTTTAACCATTTAAGGAACTTCCAGATAGTTAGTGACAACACCATTTTAAGCCCTACCAGCAATGTATAAGGGTTCTAATTTCTCCACATACTTGCTAACATCTATTATTGTCTTTCTCTTTTATTATAATCATCCTAGTTGGTGTGAAATGATATCTCATTATTGTTTTTATATGCATTTTCTTGATGGCTAATTATTCTGAGCAGCTTTTCTTATGCTTATACTCCATTTGTATATTTTTTTTGAAGATCTATTCATATCCTCATCTCACACGCTAGTAAAGTAATGCTCAAAATTCTCCAAGCCAGGCTTCAGCAATACGTGAACCGTGAACTTCCTGATGTTCACGCTGGTTTTAGAAAAGGCAGAGGAACCAGAGATCAAATTGCCAACATCCGCTGGATCATGGAAAAAGCAAGAGAGTTCCAGAAAAACATCTATTTCTGCTTTATTGACTATGCCAAAGCCTTTGACTGTGTGGATCACAATAAACTGTGGAAAATTCTGAAAGAGATGGGAATACCAGACCATCTGATCTGCCTCTTGAGAAATTTGTATGCAGGTCAGGAAGCAACAGTTAGAACTGGACATGGAACAACAGACTGGTTCCAAATAGGAAAAGGAGTACGTCAAGGCTGTATATTGTCATCCTGTTTATTTAACTTATATGCAGAGTACATCATGAGAAACGCTGGACTGGAAGAAGCACAAGCTGGAATCAAGATTGCCGGGAGAAATCTCAATAACCTCAGATATGCAGATGACACCACCCTTATGGCAGAAAGTGAAGAGGAACTCAAAAGCCTCTTGATGAAAGTGAAAGTGGAGAGTGAAAAAGTTGGCTTAAAGCTCAACATTCAGAAAACGAAGATCATGGCATCCTGTGCCATCACTTCATGGGAAATAGATGAGGAAACAGTGTCAGACTTTATTTTTCTGAGCTCCAAAATCACTGCAGATGGTGACTGCAGCCATGAAATTAAAAGTCGCTTACTCCTTGGAAGGAAAGTTATGACCAACCTAGATAGCATATTCAAAAGCAGAGATATTACTTTGCCAACAAAGGTCCGTCTAGTCAAGGCTATGGTTTTTCCTGTGGTCATATATGGATGTGAGAGTTGGACTGTGAAGAAGGCTGAGCGCTGAAGAATTGATGCTTTTGAAGTGTGGTGTTGGAGAAGACTCTTGAGAGTCCCTTGGACTGCAGGGAGATCCAACCAGTCCACTCTAAAGGAAATCAGTCCTGAGTGTTCATTGGAAGGACTGATGCTAAAGCTGAAACTCCAATACTTTGGCCACCATGTGAAGAGTTGACTCATTGGAAAAGACTCTGATGCTGGGAGGGATTGGGGGAAGGAGGAGAAGGGGACAACAGAGGATGAGATGGCTGGGTGGCATCACTGACTCGATGCACATGAGTTTGGACGAACTCTGGGAGTTGGTGATGGACAGGGAGGCCTGGCGTGCTGCAATTCATGGGGTCTCAAAGAGTCGGACATGACTGAGCCACTCATCTGAACTGAACTGAAGGGAATAGAGCTGAAATATTCTCAAAAAACTTAAAAATAATTATGTGTGGTGAAGGCTAGGTTAATTAAAAGGGAAGAATCCTTACACAATGTATTTGTATATAAAATCATCATGGCATACAATTTAGACATCTTACAATTTTATTTGTCAATTATACTTTGATAAAGCTGATTTTTTCTCAGTGATAATGAAGTTGATTTACTTTTCCACCTGAAGCAAGAAAAGCTTTTGCAAATGTTGCCATCTAGTGGTTTCAAACTTAAAAGAAATAATTAATAACTAGTAAATTGTTCAACCATGTTTCCTCAGAAAAATTTCCTTAGCAGTTTTCAAATAAACAAATGTTACACGTGTGCATCTCCCTTCAGAGGAAGTACTCTGGACTTAAGCTATTGGACTTTAAAATGTGGCTTCATCATTTACTAACTGAATGGTAAATGCCACAGGTAAGATGCTTAATGTCTCTGGAAAAATGCATATAATTGTACTACCTACCTCCCAGAGTTGTTAAGAAAAATTAATAAGAAAATCCACATTAACTTGTTTAGCACTGCATTTAGCTCACAGTATACACCCAACAAGTAGTAATGAGTATGTTACTTGATGGGGAAAGAGTTGCAAACTATTGGGCTGTCAGTGAAAATGAAGTTTGAGTGATATAGCACTTAAAACTATGGTACTTTATATTGTCAATTCTGGTTAGAATGTTATACTTCTTTCTTAAAATAGAAACATTGGTATATGGTTGCTATCTCCATAGGAGGTATTAGTGACTGGTACTCTCTAATTGTAAAAGGTCACTGAATCAAATTATAACTGTGATTTACTGTAAAAATATTTATAAAATATAATTCATCCCTGATTTAGTCTGTTGGCTATTTTATTTTAAAAATGTACATCTTTCTATGAGAGCACAAATGGAAGTGGAGGAAAGGCAGCTTCATTAGTTGGTTAAAAAAAAAACTGAGGCTCATATAAGATGCAATCATCTCTTAAACTGCCTGTCATGAAGGCAAGGCTGATGGGACTGGTCCTTTCTTTATGATATTCTTGAGCTGTAATATGGCAATGACTTACTTTATTCTTCAAAGCAGTTTCTGCAGTTTATTTTAACTTGATTTCACCTATCCAATGATGCATAAACAGTGTGACTTTTAAAATATATTTGACTAAAATGTTTCCTGAGATCTCCAGGAATATGATGACAAAATGTTAGATCACATCATTATTGAGAATTTAAAGGTATGCCACCAGCAATATTCATAGTATTAGTGGACTAGAGTCAACCTGAGGAAAAAATCATGCCACAAGACTGTCATGAACACTTCTTTATTTTCATCAGAAACTTCATGAATAAAGCACGCTTTCTTTAAGTTGCAGAAAATTCTGGATGAATAGATATGTCAGGCAGCCTCTAAGATGACCCTAATTATTCCTGCCTCCTGGTATTCACACCTTTGTGTGATCCTCTCTCCTTGTGTGTGAACTGGTTCTAATGACTCACTTCTAATGAATGTAATATAGCAGAAGTGACCAGAGACACCTCTGAAATCAGGTTATAAAGGGACTCTGGCCTCCGTTTTGCATGCTTTTTTCTTCCTCTCTCTTGCTAACTCACTGTGATACATCCCCGCTGCCCTATGGAGAGGCTTCCCTGACTAGAAACTGAGGGAGACTTCTGGCCAACAGCCCCAAGGAACTAAATTCCACCAACAATCACACAAGTGAGTTCAGAAATACATCCTCTCTTAGCTGAGGCTTTACATGAGACTGCATTCCGGACACCTTCATTATAACTTGATAAGGGACTTTCAGGCAGAGGCAACCAGATAAACCATGCCCTGGATTCTTGACCCACAGAAACTTTGAGATAGTATTTTCCCATATTGTAAGCCACTAATTTGTGGGGATAATTTATTATAAAGCAATGGATAATTAATTCAGCTGGTCAGGGGTCAGCAAACCATACCCTGGGGGCCAAATCTGGTCTAAGGTCTGCCATTGTATGGCCCTTAAGCTAAGAACAGTCTTTACATTGAAAAGAGTTTGTTTGTTAATGAAAGACAACTTATATGTAAAAGAGACCCAAGGCTCACAAAGACTGAAATATTTCACTAGCTTTTTCAGAAAAAGCTTGCCAACAGTAAATAATATAATCAATAGCAGAATCAAGATTCAAAATGATTACCTTCACTCCCTAAAATAAAGAAATGAAGGAAATGAGATAAAATTTAGCAGTCATTAATAAAAAGTTCTGCCCTGAATTTCAAAACTCAATCTCAGAAATATAGGATTAAAAAAATAGAAAGAAATATAGGATTGTGATCATGTGACTAGAATTAGAATATTTCAGTGGATCCCAGTCTCACAAAAAGCTAAAATATAGAACGGATGCTTTAAGTTAATATAATCCAAGATTGCATTAACATAAATATAAATCTACTTCACAGAGAAATATAACCTCAAGACTACCCAACTCAACACATGTGGTCTATTTTAACACGGATCATTTTAAAATTGTTTAGAAACAATGGAGGAGGCATTTGCATTTGTTTTAGTGTGAAAGGCTTTTAAATTTACTTTCTTAACTAACTGCAAGATACTTTTTAAAAAAATCAACAGGATAAGTGGAAATACTAGCATCCAGATTTGCATATTTTATCTATATTAATCTTTCTCCATATGTTTTACTTGAATCTTCCTTTGATGCTTATTTGTATTTTATAATATTTATATTTTTCATGGGTGCCTTTCCCTTCCCCTAGTCAACTGGAAAAATACACATAACCTAAAAGTTGAGAGTTATGTTTTATTAAGTGGGAATTTTTAGGACTTCAAACCCAAGAGACAGCATCTCAGGTAACCTAGAGAGAACAGCTCTGAGGAAGGAGCAAAGGTGGGAAGGAGTCAGGTTATATAGACATTTGCAATGAAGAGTAAGTAGTCTGAATGTCAAAAATATTTCTGTGAATTAAAGAAAACCAGGTTATCTCAAGTTCAGGGATTTAGCACTTTTCTCTTTGGGAGGGCTTCCTAGGTGGCTCAGTGGTAAAGCATCTACCTGCCAAGCAGGAGACTTGGGTTCAATCCCTGGATTGAGAAGATCCCCTGGAGAAGGAAATGGCAACCCATTCCAGTATTCTTGCCTGGGAAATCCCATGGACAGAGGATCCTGGCTGGCTATAGTCCAACAAGAGTTGGACACAACTTAGTGACTAAACTACCACTTCTGTATGAGAAGATGCAAGAGTCTAGGCTCACTGAAATCATTCCTTTCATAGGTATCTCAGCTGTCTGGGGCTAATATTTTGGTGAGTTTTTCAGTGCTCACCATAAGGAGTGACTGCAGCCTAATAGCTGCCAGGTGCAAGTATTCTTCTCCTTCCTGAGTGCTCTTAGGGCTCAGGAATTCACATTTGTAGGGCTGGAATAAAATCCCTGATGACTGTGACATCTTTGTTTACTGATATGGCAGAAAATACTCCATTTCTCACCTTCTATACCAAGAGCAACATACCTGTGTTTGACTATGGAGTTGGGAGATAATTGTTGTATTTAAGAGTATTATGTCCTATCTATCTTCTATAACCTCTTGAAATTGGTCTATCTCTGTTTATCATCCTTTCATAACCTATATACATCTGTGCCCAGAAATGTATCCTGGAGCTTTGAGTTAATAGTTACTGCAGAATGAAATGCAAGATCATTCATTTTAAAAACTTTAAATTCACATTTATACTTGCCATGAATAAGAAACATAGAGACTAACCAAAAATGTTTCGATTTATTTGAATTCAATGAGTTTTGAAGACTGTCTAAAGATATGATGCACCCAGAGACATAATTAGCTCCACTCATTCCTTTTTTACAGTAAAATCTACTCTCTCCTGGCTTTTTTTTTTTTAACTGATATAGCTTATTTTAACATCACAGCCTACAATTCCTTGTTTCCTTTTATTCCTGAGAAATTGCTCTGAACATAGTAAGAAGTCACTGACTCAGACGCAGTGGCTTCTTCAGCTTTCACACCAGCCAGTGGTAGACAATCAAGGAAGACTGGGGATAAAAAGAAACTTTGATGCTGAATTCTGAAAAGCAGAATGTGGAGGAATTAACAGAGTTTCTCTCAAAAATATTTCTCCCTGAGGATGAGTGAAAAGTGGCTGCTATTTTCATATTCTAGAAGGGGGTACAGACTTACACTAAGCTGACTCAATGATGAAAAGAATAAAAGAAAGAAAATACAGAGGAGAGAACTGGAGTAATAGTACTTCTGCCTATACTGAATATGTTTGAATTAAATTACTTAAATATATAAGGTTAAAATTTAAATCTCAAACCTATATTTGGGTAATGGTCACATTGGACTCTATTTTGTTCTACCAGCCCATTACTGGTTAACTCTCCACAATAAACTTAATATTTAGCTTCAATCAGTTCGGTCGCTCAGTCATTCCAACTCTTTGCGACCCCATGGACTGCAGCATGCCAGGCTTCCCTGTCCATCACCAACTCCTGGAGCTTGCTCAAATTCATGTCCGTTGAGTCAGTGATGCCATCCAACCATCTCATCCTCTGTTTTCCCCTTCTCTTCCTGCCTTCAATCTTTCCCAGCATCAGGGTGTTTTAACAATATTCTCTTAATATTTAAGTCATAGATTATGATAGTCTATAAAAATCTTTAACTGCTAAGGATGTAGATGGAAATTATTATATTAAGCATCTTAATAATGAGTGTCTCCATAAAAAATGTATTTCTTATAAACTTTGACTATGAGAAACTAGGAGATGAAAAAAATTCTTTTAATTTGTTTTAATAACTTGGGGAAAAGAAAGGGAAACCAAGAATGAAGTAAACCAGCAAACTGACTTGCTTGTTAAAAAGGAAATTACAAGCATATATAACCAGATTTTATATTTGTAGATTAGTTATCAAGTAATTTACTGAGATTATTCAAAGTCTTTAATATGAAGGCTTTAATAGAAGGTGAGTTTTATTGCTCAATATGTTTTTGCTTGTCTGAGAAGAGGAAAGTCACATGTCCAGAAAATACCTTTTTGATACAACATATATATAGTTATATGCCTATTGTACCTTTATTTTGAATTGTAGTTTTTCTCTGTTACCATGTATTAGCCTTAACAGACTCACAGGTCAATTAGAAATGAAAATGCCTCTAAAATTAGTGTTTCTTAATATACATTTTATCATTTAATTAATATTAAATATGCTAGTATTTATATTACTAATACAATTATTATATTTTATACTTACATATCTGGAAACAGAAATGGCAACCCACTCCTGTATTCTTGCTTGGAGAATTCCATGAGCAAAGGGCCTGGCAGGCTATAGTCCATGGGGTTGCAAAGAGTCAGACGTGACTGAGCAACCATCACTCTCTTACTCACTCATATATAATATGGAACTTCATTTTTCTCCTGATTTTTCTAAAGTAAACAAACAAAATTGCAGTAGAAAATATATATATATATTATGGGCATGTCCCACTAACACAGTCTGTTTCTTTTTCCTTGTTCCCTCATTAGAGTGCCCATTGATTGATTGATTGAAGTCTCTCAGTCATGTCCGACTCTTTGCAACCCCATTGACTGTAGCCTACCAGGCTCCTCTGTCCATGGGATTTTCCAGGCAATAGTACTGGAGTGGATAGCCATTTCCTTCTCCAGCGGATATTCCTGACCCAGGGAGAGAACCCTGGTCTCCCGCATTGTAGACAGACGCTTTTCCGTCTGAGCCACCAGGGAAGTCCATATTCATCTTTATTTTAAATTATTGTTTTTGTGATAGACGGAATGTTATATCTTTTTATTTAAAGACTTTTTATTTAAAACTTTTATTTAAATATTTATTTAAAACTTTTTATTTAAAATTATAGCAAAACATTTTCTGGTTGCTTCATGGATTCATAACGATCATCTTAATGTGCTAATGCTCAAAGACTTTGTAAAATGAAATAGGGTGTCCCCTGTGGAAGGCCAGGTGATTAGTCATGTCCACAAGGTGCCACTTACCTTGGTAAATTCTTCACTCTCTTCTCCTTTTACAGACTGGGACACCCAATTTGTTTCCTGTCCTAGAACTGATTGAGTATAGGATCTCGTTTATTCTAAGAAACCTTAAAGAGATTGATGTATGATGAAACTAGAATAGCAAGTTATTAATTTATAATGAGAAATAAAGCAGTAAAGGTGCAAGCATTCCTTCCTGTGTTTGCTTTGACCTGCCTATCACATTCTATCCGTCTAGGCAAACTCCATGAAATGTCTAATGGTAAGGGAGGTAGCCTGACTGTGTGCTGTGATTAGTTGCTCAGTTGTGTCCGACTAGCATGGATGATAAACAAAAAAAGAATCCTTGGAATTTCCCTGTTGGCAAGACTCCAAACTCCCAAAGCAGAGGGCCCAGGTTCAATTCCTGGTGGGGGAACTAGATCCCACATGCATGCTGTAACTAAGAAGTTCGCACGCCACAGTAAAGATCCCTTGAGCCACAACTAAGACTCAGCATGGCCTAAATAGATAAATAAAAGATTAAAAAGACAAAAGATCTCTAAGTAGTTTGAATGCCTATTTGCATAACCACCCTAAATAGTTCTTAGAAAGATCATAGTGTCCTAATCAGTGCTGAATGGGCACATATCAGTTTTGTTTTCAAGACCTCTCCTCTTGGTTGTTGTCATTTCTATCACCAAACAACCCAATCCTCAGCTGGTACATTCTTTCATTAAATGTATCAATGAGTTCATTCGGGTTACAATTATATATTAATACTTTGGACTTGAAAGCCCATCTCCTTCTTCTGTCCTCATCCTTTATGCTTTGATTTTACTGCCTCCCTCTTGCAAAAAAATTTTTTTTTCTTAAATATTAGTTATTTAAAAATACCCATTATCCCCATATACCTCAAATATTCCTTACAAATGGCAAAATAGTATTACATTGAGTTCCTTCACCATAATTTATTTAAGCAGTTCTCTGTCAATGGCCATTTGTATTTTTCCCTTTCCCATGCTATGAAATCATAATGCGTGTCCTTTTTTCTTTGGCATTTTTCACAAGGATCAATTCCTTTGAGAATCAGAGACTCAAAGGGAGAATACATTGCATACATGTTTATATTTATTGCCTAATAACTTCACAAATGATTTGAGTAATTTATACTGATACTAGCAAAATACAACAATTTCAAAGCAATCTCACCATTTTAACTTCTCTGAAATTTTTAGTATGTTCATGAAAATAAAATTATGATATGTTGCTATTTCAAATTACATCTCTATTATATTGGAACTGATCATTTTTCATGCCTCATTATTAATTTTTCTTATTAACCAAGTCAAATTATATTCTTTGTTCAAATTTTTTTTCAGAATTTGGTATTTAGCTTATCATTGTATATAAACTGTTTATATGACAAAGATATTGTTTCTGTCAATACAGAGCCTAATATTTTCCCAATTATTATTTTGATTTAAAATGTTCATATATGCTCTTCTGTGTTTTATAAATCTCTTCACATCGTGTTCAGGCCATTTAATGTATTTCAATATTTACTTTTTTTTAAATAATATCTTCCATTCATTTATTTCCCTATTGTTCCAAAATAGTTCATTTACCATATGTTAAAATAAATGGTTACATATAGCTAGTTTTTCTTTTCAACATTGCTTACAAGATTTATCAACCATCTTGAATAATGAATAAATCCCTGCAACCTCACAGTTCACCAATACCACATAAGAGTTGCCCCTGAAAGAAACAGCTTAATCACAGTGAAAGTGAAGTGAAAGTGAAGTCGCTAAGTCGTGTCCGACTCTTTGTGACCCCATAGACTGTAGCCTATCAGGCTCCTCCGTCCATGGGATTTTCCAGGCAAGAGTCCTGGAGTGGATTGCCATTTCCTTCACCAGGGGATCTTCCTGACCCAGGAATCGAACCCAGGTCTCCAGCATTGTGGGCAGATGCTTTACCGTCTGAGACACCAGTGAAGCCTTGCTCAATCACAAATCTATGCCAAAAATCAAAACTTCTTCCTTCACAAATTTTGATTGAGGTTCATATTTAAAACTCCTGTTCACTTTCTTCATTCACTGTGTTTTAATATTTTATGATTTGTATCTCACAATTTAAGTAACACAGGCCTCAGTTTCAGTTGTTCTGGAGAATTACTGCCTATCTTTTTGAAGTGCTCTCCACAAGATCTCTATAGTGATTTATTTAGATTGGGTCTTCCTGGGTTTCCTGAGTACATATCCTTTCATAATATATTTACTGTATCACATTATAGTATATATTAAATCACATTTCAGTCACTTAAATTCGTTTGCATTTTGATGTGTAACTCAGTAGCCTAAGGGTGCTCTTGTTCAGTCGCTTCAGTCATGTCTGACTCCTTGCAAGCCTATGAATATATAGCCTGCCAGGCTCCTCTGTTCATGTGATCTTCCCAGCAAGAGTACTGGAGTGGGTTGCCACTTCCTCCTCTAGGGAATCTTCTTGACCCAGGGATTGAACCCGCGTCACCTGTGTCTTCTGCATTACAGGCAGATTCTTTACCCACTGAGCCACTGGGGAAGCCCAGCCTAAGGGTATTCTGAAACTAATAATTACACATGTTGAAATATGTTAAAGACAGTATTCTTCAAAGTACAGTAAATTCTCTCTGTTACTTGTATCAGTTATCAGACTCTACAGAGAGAAAAATGGAGGGAAGTAGGGAAGAGAGGGTACAGGATAGAATGAGAATAGAATTTATAGTAATACAACTTTCTTCAGCATATAAATGGAAACATTTCTTTTATTATTTGTAAATGACTGCAGTTTTCACTTCCATGATGCAAGGCTCTCTACCAATTTTGATAATAAAAACAATGAGAAGTTCTGATCACACCATACATCTTCCAACTTTTGTATTCCCAAATTCTAAATATAGGAATGTATAGATTTAGATATACATAGCCAAAGGCAACAAAGAGAGCCTTTCAACTATGCAAAGACAAGTCTTTTCCTGTTAGTCTAGTCCTGTCTGTTTCCCTAAACTCTTATGTGTATCTCTAGATTGTCACAATGTACATCAGTAACACAGTACAAATAGGAGGAAATAAAAGATGAGGAAAAAAAAAAAAACATTTAGAACACAAGACCAGATTAACAGCTTTGAAATTATTAAGGCATTTTAGAGTGAAAACAAATAAAATTATAAGAGGGAAATATCATTATAATTCCTCACTCTGTAATATGAGTAAAAATGAGGGTGAGGTGCAGGGGTTGGGGTGGAGAAAGAAATAGAATGGTACGATGCTTACCCTATTCCTGGGTAAGCCCCATGACCATGTTTAAATGGCCCCTGGTATTCATCCAATTGACGTAGTCAAATCACTTTGGAGGACAATGATTTTTAAGTCTTCACCATTCTCAGCAAACATACTTGAGGGTGGAATTTCACACTTAGAGATTAACAGCAAAGTTTTCTAGTCAAGACACTTGGCCAAACAGATGGCTTTGTTTGCAACAAAAAGTATTATTTGCCTTGTGAACATGGAACCAACAGAAAGTACTAAAAGTTATAGATTGTCACAGTTGATTTTTAATATTTTGGGTTTAACATGAACCCTAAAATCCTAATTGAAAAAATAAGATTAAAAAAATGTTTATATATAAAAGTATATATACATATATACTTTTTGACAGATATCTCATATATACAAAGTGAGCTTTGGTAAAGATACATAACTTAGGGCCACAGCAGAAGAGCAGCTGAGAGGGGGCAAGGGATTAAATTTTTAAAAAAAGATACATAACTTAAATTCTCAAAAAGAGATGATTTTCCCCCAACCATCCTATAGAAAGTAAATGCTTTTTCAAAAATCTATTCATGTTTTTAAAAATCCTAATAGTCATGCCAAAAAATTATCTATAAAAGATACTTTCTGCTTCTGTAGATGTTAAAGAAAACAAAAAACTCTTCCTTTAGATCTTACGCACTATTGAATTTTTCCATTAATGTTTCATTATACCCCTTTCTACATGTTCTAATTTTAAGTTGAAGGTTGAGGCAGAAGGCATAGAGTAGAAGTTTCACAAAATGTTGCCAACCTAGTCTCCTTTTTAAAGTGATTTCAACAGTATATCCTTATTCCCAACCATCTAACCTCGAAACTATTTCTCAGGGTCCTAGAGTTTCCATAATCTGTACCTAACTTTCCTACTTTATTCTCAATAACTCTTGAGTATTCATCTTCTTTTCTGGTTGGACCTATTAAACTAATTAATTCAGTAAATATTTATTTAGTGTTTACCATGTAGCAGGGGCGTCCCCCTAGTGGTTCAGCAGTATCTGCCTGTAATGCAGGAGTTGCAGGAAATGCGGGTTTAATCCTTGGGTTGGGAAGATTGCCTGGAGGAGGGCAAGGTAACTCTTGCCTGGAGAACCTCATGGACCGAGAAGCCTGGCGGGCTACAGTCCACAGGGTGGCAAAGAGTCAGACACCACTGAAGCTACTTAGCACACACACATGCACCTTGTAGCAGATACCAAACCGCAACGTGGTGGTGGCACAGGTTCCAGAACCAGACAGACCAAGTTAAAACACAGGTTAAAATACCACTTCCTGTGAGGCTCCTTAGGGTGTGAGTTTCCTTAACCTCCATTTGCCTGTTTCCTTATCTTTCAAAAAAGGGTAATATAGTATCATAATTTTGTTGTAAAGATTAAAGGAAATAATACATAGCAAGTGCATAGAACAGTTCCTGACACATAGAAAGCCCTCAGCAAACATTATGGTAGTGTATACTGTATAAGAAAATTTAAAAACCAAACCAAAATTTGATAAATGCTAATCCAGGGGAAGTACAGGGTGTTTTGGCAGGGCCAAAAAAGGCAATTACATTGACAGGAAAGGTTTCCCAGGAAAGTGACATTGAAGCTGAGTCCTGATAAATTGGAGTCAACTTGGTAGTAGAAAAAAAGGAGTAGTCCAAGCAAGAAGAACTATATGTGAAAATGCATTAACATGGTACTTTTGTGAAACTAAATGAAATTCAGGAGAGCTGAGGAATGAGAGATGAATCTAGAGAAGTGAGGCAGGATCCAGGTCACAGATTCTTTGAGTTTCAACTCCATACCAAGAATAATAAGGAATTTTTGGATTTTAGAAAGAAAGGCAATCTGACTCTATTTCAGGTTGAAAATAGGTAGCTGCAGAGTGGAGAATAAACTGGAGAGAAAAAAAAGAACAGGGTTATCTCTTGTGTCTTACAGTTATGACAGGCTTTACCATATTTCAGAGATCATATAAACACCATAGTCTTTGGAAAGCCTTTCTTCACTTCTTGAACTCTCATTGATCACTTTCTTCCTTCTAAACTTCCTTCCTCCATATTTTTTACTCTGACAATGTACCTTTAATTCATAATCGCACTACAAGGCTATTATCTGAGAGGAGGAAGGCAGAGGAGAGAATTAGTCATCTGTCTTTTCAAGCATGGCTCCAAGAAAGACTCACAAGCTATTCATGTCTTGCAGGTTGGATTTCTAGAAAGATTCTAAGACTGAGTTTAGTGTGCAGGGAGCACTTGTGGGACTAAGGTATACCCATGGGATTGACACCTGTGGAAGGGAAAAAAAGAAAGCAGGAGTGGGAAGAGGGAGAAGTGGGTAAAGCTCCAACCAACCCCTTTGGAAGCTTTGGAGTTAGAATGGCCTTTAGATGGCAAGGCCTTTATACTCGGTCCACTATTGGATATAGGACTTCCTACGTGGTTCTCTGGAACTGAGGCAATCTTCGAAGGCGCTGAAAGCTAATGGCTATCTATGGATAGCCCCTTCAGTGGCTGAGGCATCAGACCTTCATTGAAGGGATCCAGGTGGCATATCGTGGTGCCACCACACTAGGTTAAGATAGCTGGGACTGCTTATCCAAGAAACTTGACCAAAAATATTCATCTTATTTCTATATATTCCATATACCTCCTAGAAGCTATGACTTCTTTCCTAGAAGAAGGATGAGGTTTCAGTGTAGACAAGTGGAGAGGAGGACTGTGGAAGAAAAGAAAAACACAAGGAATAAGCTGAGTTCCAAATTGAGCAAGAATGTTAGGGGGAACATGTCCAGGCATATATGTTAGCTAATCTGCTGATTAGAAGGTTATTGTCATCAACTAACCAGAGATACACAATGCTGTGGACTCCTAGAGCACTTAGACACTGAACTTCACTTGAGTATAGCATTCCCACAGGCCATTGAAAATTTTTACTGCTGCTCTCATTATTGGATATATATATATATATATATATATATATATATATATCCAAGAATGTATACATATATGTAAAATATTTGACCTGTTAAATGGTGTTCTTGAAACAGGGAGCAGATAATAACTGTGAATTTACAGTTGATGGCACGATCTATTTTGCACCTGTGGCTCAAATTCAAAAGAGAAAAGGAAATATACTTCACTCTTAAAAAAATTTCTGTCCTTTAGAATTCCATAAATGAAATATCTATGGCAATCTCTCAACCCTCTTTACTCCTTTGTTGGGGCCCTGGTACTCTTTAAGAGAAGAATGAGAAACCCCAATTCTTCCAGGATTTATTCGCAACCTCAAAGCTGTGCTGGTATGAATTGTCCACCTCCAAGGCTTTAGACTGACTCAGAGAGAGCATGTAATCTTATTCCACATTCAAGGAAGCATTGTTAGGGAATGGTCTTCTGCACACACTTGGAGGAATTGAAGTATTTGGTGATACTCTTGAGCCATTAGAACACTCAGGTGTTTTATTTTGATTCCCCATGATCTAGATGTGTCAAAAAATATGGCCTTATATGATTGCCTGGTTTTCATGGCCCTAGGGCCACTGTACTATCTTCACCTCTGAAGAAACTCCAGCAAATGTATCTCTGAGACCTCTTAGTCTGAATGTCTAGGCTGGATTATGTGAATTTAGCTAATGCTGAAAACCACATTTCTCAAAATTCTTTTCCCTCTGTGTTACTAGGTTAGAGTTGACCAAAAGAGCTGCATGAAGTTTAAAAAGGAAAAGTGAAGCAGAGATCATCACTCTTAGAAAGTCATCGTGGTCAGACATGGTGACAGACTGATACAGAGTAGCAAGTACCATCCTATCCTCCCCCACATGTGGCTCATCCTCAGCTGCTGGTCAACAGTGACCCCAGGCTCTCCAACAGGTACTAGACTGCTTATATCAGGTATATGTAAAGCAAAAGAAATCTATGAGTTTATTGATGGACAAGGTTAATCATGTCTGGAGAGTCTTTTCTTGAAGGCTGTCATGGTCCTACAACCACAGTCAAAGAAGAAAGACTTTATCAGAGGGTATTAAGTGGCAAACATTTAGGCCAAACAGAATCCAAGGAATCTCCAGAATTACTGGAAGCAGCCCTGAAGAATCAAGAAGTCATTTTCACCAAAGTGAATCAAAGACAAATGTTGACCTGACTGGATCCTGGGAGCCATTCAAGACCCCAAACATGAAACATGATACATAAGGATATATGCATGCATGCTAAGTAGCTTCAGTCATGTCCGACTCTGAGACCCTAAGGACTGTAGCCTGCCAGGTTCCTCTGTCCATGGGATTCTCCAGGCAAGAATCCTGGAGTGCGTTGCCGTGCCCTTCTCCAATAATGAAACTTTTTTGATGATACCATTGTTTATAAGACTTGCATCAAAGCAAGCTCAAGATACCCTAAGAAAAATTATATCATGATCCTCAGAGCTCATTAAAAACCTGTTACAATGGTTTGTCATAACCCTTCCCCTCCACATAGATTTTGTATAATTCTTAGTACTCCCACCAAGATGGGGCACAAGGTATCTTTTCCATTAGATCACATTCTGCCTCAGAGCTTTCTCCCACTTAGTTGGTAAGCTTAATAACAATAGGGGCCATGTCTGTTTTTATTCACTATTGTATCTTTATTCTAGCCCAATGCCTAATACATATATGGTAGGTGCTCAATGAGTATCCGTTAAATAAATGAAAGCTTAAGTTGACAGTCTCAAACACTAACTGAGATAATACAGAGAAAAGACTTTGTGGCTCTTCTCATAACAGATGCATACCACCTATTATTCCTATTACTACTTTCTAACCTACACAAGAACATGGCTTCTGACCCATAAAGTGGGGGCCCTTTCACTTCCAGGTTTTCCATCCTTGCATCCCAAATTCATTTTCACTAATCCTTGTGCACATGTCCCTAGAATTTCACTCTAGTGAACTCAAATCCTTTGCAATTTACCCCAGCTGCCAGAGACAAGGAGCCAAAATACACACTAGAGAATGATCTGGACTTTGCCATTATTATAGCTAATTCTGGAACTTCATCTGGTACCTAGCAGAGGAAAACACCTATAAACAAGTATTGTGAATTTCTCATGTAGGTTCCAGTGGTTTGGATTGAGGTATGACTCCATGATCAGAAATGTGGGTTATGGTCCCTACAGAAGTAGGGATTGAGTCCTTACAGAATAATGAAAGTGAAGCAGTTTGAAGTGGGTGTGATTATTAGAACACTCTTTCGAGAACAGGCCAAGAATCAAAAAGAAGAGACCAAACAACAAAGTCTAGTTCAAAGGACAGGAGAACTATAAATTGGGAATGGAGCCACAGTCAAAGGCCAGATGAACTATGGAATGAATGAGTGCAGATCAGAAATCTGGGAGATGTCTACACAATAATTACAGTGAACAGATCAGAGCAGGCAAATGCCTGGGGCCATAAGGTACAAAGGTGGAATAAACCTCCTACTAAAGAAAATTGATTCCTTCAAAGGCAATCCCTGGGAAAGTCTTCCCTTCCTTGAAAGGGCAAGCCGGGGTGTTTGTATAGTAGTCAGAAGGAAAATCAACCCATAATTAATTTCCTTTCATTCAGCCCCACCCTCCACATATTCAGCACATGACCCCACATCCAATAACAATCAAGCTTCAGTAATAGGCAAGCTTCTTTGGTAATTAATAGGGAGCTTCAAGTAATCCAGCTCATTTCACTCTGAGAGTGCTAAATCCGTTAGCCTCATTGCCATCTTACTCCTTTCTCCTACTGTCTTCTTGTGTCACGACAAATCATGACCTCTGATTTGTCTTCCAGTATTTAGCCAGTCATTCCTTGCATCTGACAACAGATTCAGTTTCACTGACTTATTCTACAGGTTTTTGACTTCAGTTCAGTTCAGTCGTTCAGTGACTCTTTGCGATCCCATGAACTGAACGCCCCTGCCAGGCCTCTCTGTCCATCACCAACTCCCTGAGTTTACCCAAACTCATGTCCTTTGAGTTGGTGATGCCATCCAACTACCTCGTCCTCTGTTGTCCCCTTCTCCTCCTGCCCTCAATCTTTCCCAGCATCAGGGTCTTTTCAAATGAGTCAGCTCTTTGTATCAGGTGGCCAAAATATTGGAGTTCCAGCTTCAACATCAGTACTTCCAATGAACACTCAGGACTGATCTCCCTTAGGATGGATGGGTTGGATCTCCTTGCAGTCCAAGGGACTCTCAAGAGTCTTCTCCAACACCACAGTTCAAAAGCATCAATTCTTCGGTGATCAACTTTCTTTATATTACAGCTCTCACATGCATAAATGACGACTGGAAAAACCATAGCCTTGACTAGACAGACCTTTGTCAGCAAAGTAATGTCTCTGCTTTTTAATATGCTGTCTAGGTTGGTCATAGCTTTACTTCCAAGGAGCAAGTGTCTTTTAATTTCATGGCTGCAAATCACCATCTGCAGTGATTTTGGAGCCCCCCAAAATAAAATCTGTCATTGTTTCCATTGTTTCCCCATCGATTTGCCATGAAGTGATGGGACTGCATGCCATAATATTAGTTTCTAAATGCAGGGAAAGCATTTGACACAATTGAACATCCTTTCATGATAAAAAAAAAAAAAAGAAAGAAAACTCTCACAAATTAGGTATAGAAGGTATGTTCCTCAACAATAATAAATGTCATATATGTCAAGCCCACATCATATTCAAAGGTAAAAAGCTGAAATCCTTTCCTATAAGATCAAGAACTCAAAAAAAAAAAAAAAAAAAAAAAAAAACACCTCATATATAGTCAGCTAATCTTCTACAAAGGCACCAAGAAAATAAGGCAAGAATAGATTCTTCAAGTGTTGGGAAAACTTAAAATACACATGCTAAGAATGAAACTGGACCCTTATATTACACCATACAAAAAAATCAACTCACAATGGATTAAAGATTTGAATGTAAGATCTGAAACTGTAAAACTTACAGAAGAAAAGACAGGAAAAGCTCCTTGACATGTGTGTTAGCTATGACTTTTTGGATTTGACACCAAAAGTCAGGGCAACAAAAACAAAACTAACAATATATCAAAGTAAAGAGTTTCTGCATAGTAAAGGAAACAATCAACAACATTAACAGGCAACCTATGGATTGGGAGAAAATATCTGTAAACCATATATCCAATAAGGGCTTAATATCCAAAATACATATGGAACTCATATAGTTCAATATCAAAACCAAACAACCCAATTAAAAAATGGGCCAAGGATTTGAATAGACTATTTTCCAAAGAAAACGTACAAATGGTAAACAAATGTATAAAAAGATACTCATATTAGTCGTTATCAGTGAAATGCAAACCAAAACCACAATGACATATCACCTCACACCTATTAGGATAGCTAATATCAAAAGATATCTAAAGTTGAGAGGATATGGAAAAAAGGATCCTTTGTGCACTACCAGTTGAAATGTAAATTGGTATGATCATTATTAAAAACAGTATGGAGTCTTCTCAAGAAATTAAAAATAGAACTACCATATGATCCAGCAACCCCACTTCTGGATATATATTAAAAATCAAATGAAATCTATCTTGAAGAGATATTTACACTTCCATATTTATTGAAGGATTATTCACTATAGCCAAGATATGGATCACATTAATTGTAAGTGGTCTAAATAGTCTCATTTTAAAACTGGAGACTGTACGATTGGGTAAAAAGCAAGATCCAACTATATTAACATATAGGTCTTAAAAAAAAAGGATGAATAAAACCACCCCATGTTAAGATTAATCAATAGAAAGCTGGGATGATTATATAAATATCTAACAAAATAGATTTCAGAGCAAATATTACCTGAGTTGAAGAGGACATAAAACAGATAGGTTGCTTGAAATATACAAACTACCAAAGCTCATTTAAAAAGAAACAGATAATCTAAATAACTTTATAGCTATTAAATAAACTGAATTTTCAGTTAAAAACCTTCGTATGAGAAAACTCTAGGGTCATATAGCTTCACTGGCAAATTCTACCAAATATTTAAACAAGGAGTAATACCAATTCTATACAAACTCTTTCAGAAAATTGATGAGGAGGGGATACTTCCCGAATCATTCTGTGAGGATTACATTACTCAATACCCAAATCAAAATTACATTTTAAGAAAACTACAGGCCAATATATCTCATGCTTATACATGTTAAGGACATGTAACCTTAAATGGCAAAGGGGACTTGACAGGTACTATTAAGGCTCTTGTGATGTAAAGACTATCCTGTATTATCCAGGTGAGCCAATGTAATCTAAGAGTTCTGAAAAGATGAAAGAGAAAGAGAGTTAAAGAAGATGTGATGATGGAAACAGAAGTTGGAGGATTGTGCTTTAAGATGGAAGAAGAGGTCATACACCAAGGAATGCAAGCAACTCTAGAAGCTAGAAAACTCAAACAGAATTTCCCTAGAGCAGGCAAAGAGAATGCAATCCTGACAACACTTTCCCAATTTAGCCCAGAGAAATCTATTTCAGACTTCGGATCCCCCAAATTGTAAGATGATAAATTTGTGTTGTTTTAAACAACTATGTCTGTAGCAGTTTAATACAACAACAGTAGGAAACAAATACCCTTGACTTATGAGGAGATTATTTTTAGAGCTTCTATTTCTGCTTGAATAAACTTATATTCTGTACAATATTGCTCTTTACAGCATCGGACCTTGCTTCTATCACCAGTCACATCCACAGCTGGGTATTGTTTTTGCTTTGGCTCCATCCCTTCATTCTTTCTGGAGTTATTTCTCTACTGATCTCCAGTAGCATATTGGGCACATACTGACCTGGGGAGTTCCTCTTTCAGTATCCTATCATTTTGTCTTTTCATACTGTTCATGGGGTTCTCAAGGCAAGAACACTGAAGTGGTTTGCCATTCCCTTCTCCAGTGGACCACATTCTGTCAGATCTCTCCACCATGACCTGCCCATCTTGGGTTGCCCCACAGGCATGGCTTAGTTTCATTGAGTTAGACAACGCTGTGGTCCTAGTGTGATTAATCCCAAAGAAAGGAAATGCCAAACAATGCTCAAACTACCGCACAATTGCACTCATCTCACACGCTAGTAAAGTAATGCTCAAAATTCTCCAAGCCAGGCTTCAGCAATATGTGAACCGTGAACTTCCTGATGTTCAAGCCGGTTTTAGAAAAGGCAGAGGAACCAGAGATCAAATTTCCAACATCCGCTGGATCATGGAAAAAGCAAGAGAGTTCCAGAAAAACATCTATTTCTGCTTTATTGACTATGCCAAAGCCTTTGACTGTGTGGATCACAATAAACTGTGGAAAATTCTGAAAGAGATGGGAATACCAGACCACCTGATCTGCCTCTTGAGAAACCTGTATGCAGGTCAGGAAGTAACAGTTAGAACTGGACATGGAACAACAGACTGGTTCCAAATAGGAAAAGGAGTACGTCAAGGCTGTATATTGTCACCCTGTTTATTTAACTTCTATGCAGAGTACATCATGAGAAACGCTGGACTGGAATCAAGAAAAGCTGGCATCAAGATTGCCAGGAGAAATATCAATAACCTCAGATATGCAGATGACACCACCCTTATGGCAGAAAGTGAAGAGGAACTCAAAAGCTTCTTGATGAAAGTGAAAGTGGAGAGTGAAAAAGTTGGCTTAAAGCTCAACATTCAGAAAACGAAGATCATGGCATCTGGTCCCACCACTTCATGGCAAATAGATGGAGAAACAGTGGAAACAGTGTCAGACTTTATTTTTCTGGGCTCCAAAATCACTACAGATGGTGACTGCAGCCATGAAATTAAAAGACGCTTACTCCTTGGAAGGAAAGTTATGACCAACCTAGATAGCATATTCAAAAGCAGAGACATTACTTTGCCAACAAAGGTTCATCTAGTCAAGGCTATGGTTTTTCCTGTGGTCATGTATGGATGTGAGAGTTGGACTGTGAAGAAGGCTGAGCGCCGAAGAATTGATGCTTTTGAAGTGTGGTGTTGGAGAAGACTCTTGAGAGTCCCTTGGACTGCAAGGAGATCCAACCAGTCCATTCTGAAGGAGATCAGCCCTGGGCTTTCTTTGGAAGGAATGATGCTAAAGCTGAAACTCCAGTACTTTGGCCACCTCATGGGAAGAGTTGACTCATTGGAAAAGACTCTGATGCTGGGAGGGATTGGGGGCAGGAGGAGAAGGGGATGACAGAGGATGAGATGGCTGGATGGCATCACTGACTCAATGGACGTGAGTCTGAGTGAACTCTGGGAGTTGGTGATGGACAGGGAAGCCTGGCGTGCTGCGATTCATGGGGTCGCAAAGAGTCAGACACGACTGAGCAACTGATCTGATCTGATATTCTGTACAAGAGTAGAATGCATTGAAAATTAACCTATTACTGTGCAACATCTGAATTTAGTATAACATTCAAAGAATTACAATTAGAGATCATTTATTTGATGAGATTTGTCTTAAAAAGATACAATGACTGGAAGCAGGAAAGACAGTAATTGACAACATTTGGACTGAAATATTTTCTTATTTAATAAAACAGAATCCAACCTGAGAAGATACTCCATTTGGCATAGTTTGCTCTGAGTTTATCAGATACTTATGTTAACCAATGTAAAGATCATGTTTCCAAATAAAAATATTGAGGTCAAGAGAAAAGTCAACTGAGTGCATTAACAATTTAAAATTTAGTAAGTGTAAAATTGCTGGGAGAAATATCAATAACCTGAATATTCACTGGAAGGATTGATGCTGAAACTCCAATATTTTGGCCACCTGATGCAAAGAGCTGACTCACTTGAAAAGACCCTGATGCTGGGAAAGACTAAAGGCAGGAGGAGAAGGGGATGACACAGGATGAGATGGTTGGATGGCATCACCGACTCAATGGACCTGAGTTTAGGTAAACTCCGGCAGTTGGTGATGAACATGGAGGCCTGGCATGCTATGGTCGATGGGGTCACGAAGAGTCGGACATGACTGAGTGACTGAACAGAAGTGTAAAATATGTTAAAGAGTTTAGACATATTCTTATGAAAAATTACAAACATATTACTATGTAAAATACATTCTTCAGTGTAGCTGGGTGCCAGGGAAAATGGGAAGATGTTGGGTGAAGGATACAAACTTGCAATTATAAGATGAAAAATTTCATGGGATCTAAGGTACTGTATGGTGATTATAATTAACAATAGTATATTAGATACTGGAAAGTCACTAAAGAGAGCAGATATTAAATGCTATCACTACAAAAGAGAAGGTAACTATGTGAGGTGATAGAAGTGTTAACTATATTGTGGCAATTATTTCACAGTATATATGTGCATCAAATCACATGGTACACCTTATATTTACACAATGTTAGATGTCAATTATATCTCAATGAATCTGGAAGAAATGCATTTTTCCAAAGTGAAAATATACATGATATGAGACAAATATACTTGTGAAACTGATTAAAATACATAAATATGTATAGAATAATTACTGGCTGTTATTTTAAATGTACTAATAATCAGTATTAAGCAGTTTTAATATTTTCTAGTGTATCCAGACTTCTTTTTGAAAGTTTTCAAACAGACTGTTTTATAGGGACACCAATATAATAAAAGCAATTTGTTGGTTAATACGTAGTTTAAAAAATTATGTAAGTTTAATTGTTTACTGCTCCATTTAAATTCTTAAGTGTCTTAGACTGGACAATATAATTTGTTGTCATTAGGTCTTAATAGTGACTAGTGCCATTCCAGCCACCACTGTGTTCTCAGACCACTGTTCTCTGTTATTAGAAGAAGCATCTGATTTCTTTAAGATCAGATCAGATCAGATCAGTCGCTCAGTTGTGTCCGACTCCTTGCGACCCCATGAATCGAAGCACGCCAGGCCTCCCTGTCCATCACCAACTCCCGGACTTCACTCAGACTCACGTCCATTGAGTCAGTGATGCCATCCAGCCATCTCATCCTCTGTCGTCCCCTTCTCCTCCTGTCCCCAATCCCTCCCAGCATCAGAGTCTTTTCCAATGAGTCAACTCTTCACATGAGGTGGCCAAAGTACTGGAGTTTCAGCTTTAGCATCATTCCTTCCAAAGAAATCCCAGGGCTGATCTCCTTCAGAATGGACTGGTTGGATCTCCTTGCAGTCCAAGGGACTCTCAAGAGTCTTCTCCAAAACCACACTTCAAAAGCATCAATTCTTCGGCGCTCAGCCTTCTTCACAGTCCAACTCTCACATCCATACATGACCACAGGAAAAACCATAGCCTTGACTAGACGAACCTTTGTTGGCAAAGTAATGTCTCTGCTTTTGAATATGCTATCTAGGTTGGTCATAACTTTCCTTCCAAGGAGTAAGCGTCTTTTAATTTCATGGCTGCAGTCACCATCTGTAGTGATTTTGGAGCCCAGAAAAATAAAGTCTGACACTGTTTCCACTGTTTCCCCATCTATTTGCCATGAAGTGGTGGGACCGGATGCCATGATCTTTGTTTTCTGAATGTTGAGCTTTAAGCCAACTTTTTCACTCTCCACTTTCACTTTCATCAAGAGGCTTTTGAGTTCCTCTTCACTTTCTGCCATAAGGGTGGTGTCATCTGCGTATCTGAGGTTATTGAGATTTCTCCCAGCAATCTTGATTCCAGCTGTGTTTCTTCCAGTCCAGCGTTTCTCATGATGTACTCTGCATAGAAGTTAAATAAACAGAGTGACAATATACAGCCTTGACGTACTCCTTTTCCTATTTGGAACCAGTCTGTTGTTCCATATCCAGTTCTAACTGTTGCTTCCTGACCTGCATACAGGTTTCTCAAGAGGCAGATCAGGTGGTCTGGTATTCCCATCTCTTTCAGAATTTTCCACAGTTTATTGTGATCCACACAGTCAAAGGCTTTGGCATAGTCAATAAAGCAGAAATAGATGTTTTTCTGGAACTCTCTTGCTTTTTCCATGATCCAGCAGATGTTGGCAATTTGATCTTTGGTTCCTCTGCCTTTTCTAAAACTGGCTCGAACATCAGGAAGTTCACGGTTTGCATATTGCTGAAGCCTGGCTTGGAGAATTTTGAGCATTACTTTACTAGCGTGTGAGGTGAGTGCAATTGTGTGGTAGTTTGAGCATTCTTTGGCATTGTCTTTCTTTGGGATTGGAATGAAAACTGACCTTTTCCAGTCCTGTGGCCACTGCTGAGTTTTCCAAATTTACTGGCATATTGAGTGCAGCACTTTCACAGCACCATCTTTCAGGATTTGGAATAGCTGAACTGGAATCCCATCACCTCCACTAGCTTTGTTCATAGTGATGCTTTCTAAGGCCCACTTGACTTCACATTCCCGGATGTCTGGCTCTAGGTCAGTAATCACACCATTGTGATTACCTGGGTCATGAAGATCTTTTTTGTACAGTTCTTCTGTGTATCCTTGCCACCTCTTCTTAATATCTTCTGCTTCTGTTAGGTCATACCATTTCTGTCCTTTATCGAGCCCATCTTTGCATGAAATGTTCCCTTGGTATCTCTAATTTTCTTGAAGAGATCTCTAGTCTTTCCCATTCTGTTGTTTTCCTCTATTTCTTTGCATTGATTGCTGAGGAAGGCTTTCTTAACTCTTCTTGCTATTCTTTGGAACTCTGCATTCAGATGCTTATATCTTTCCTTTTCTCCTTTGCTTTTTGCTTCTCTTCTTTTCACAGCTATTTGTAAGGCCTCCCCAGACAGCCATTTTGCTTTTTTGCATTTCTTTTCCATGGGGATGGTCTTGATCCCTGTCTCCTGTACAGTGTCATGAACCTCAATCCATAGTTCATCAGGCACTCTATCAATCAGATCTAGGCCCTTAAATCTATTTCTCACTTCCACTGTATAATCATAAGGGATTTGATTTAGGTCATACCTGAATGGTCTAGTGGTTTTCCCTGCTTTCTTCAATTTCAGTCTGAATTTGGCAATAAGAAGTTCATGATCTGAGCCACAATCAGCTCCTGGTCTTGTTTTTGCTGACTGTATAGAACTTCTCCATCTTTGGCTGCAAATAATATAATCCACCTGATTTTGGTGTTGACCATCTGCTGATGTCCATGTGTAGAGTCTTCTCTTGTGTTGTTGGAAGAGGGTATTTTTTATGACCAGTGCATTTTCTTGGCAAAACTCTATTAGTCTTTGCCCTGCTTCATTCTGTATTCCAAAGCCAAATTTGCCTGTTACTCCAGGTGTTTCTTGACTTCCTACTTTTGCATTCCAGTCCCCTATAATGAAAAGGATATCTTTTTTGGGTGTTAGTTCTAAAAGGTCTTGTAGGTCTTCATAGAACTGTTCAACTTCAGCTTCTTCAGCATTACTGGTTGGGGCATAGACTTGGATTACTGTGATACTGAATGGTTTGCCTTGGAAACGAACAGAGATCATTCTGTCATTTTTGAAATTGCATCCAAGTACTGCATTTCAGACTCTTTTGTTGACCATGATGGCTACTCCATTTCTTCTAAGGGATTCCTGCCCGCAGTAGTAGATATAATGGTCATCTGAGTTAAATTCACCCATTCCAGTTCATTTTAGTTTGCTGATTCCTAGAATGTCGACATTCACTCTTGCCATCTCTTGTTTGACCATTTCCAATTTGCCTTGATTCATGGACCTGACATTCCAGGTCCTGATATTCCTATGCAATATTGCTCTTTACAGCATCAGACCTTGCTTCTATCACCAGTCACATCCACAGCTGGGTATTGTTTTTGCTTTGGCTCCATCCCTTCATTCTTTCTGGAGTTATTTCTCTACTGATCTCCAGTAGTATATTGGGCACCTACTGACCTGAGGAGTTCCTCTTTCAGTATCCTATCATTTTGCCTTTTCACACTGTTCATGGGGTTCTCAAGGAAAGAATACTGAAGTGGTTTGCCATTCCCTTCTCCAGTGGACCACATTCTGTCAGATCTCTCCACCATGACCTGCCCATCTTGGGTTGCCCCATGGGCATAGCTTAGTTTCATTGAGTTAGACAAGGCTGTGGTCCTAGTGTGATTAGATTGACTAGTTTTCTATGAGTATGGTTTCAGTTTGTCTGCCCTCTGATGCCCTCTTGCAACACCTATTGTCTTACTTGGGTTTCTCTTACCTTGTGCGTGGGATATCTCTTCACAACTGCTCCTTACCTTGGATGAAGGGTATCTCCTCACCGCAGCCCCTTCTGACCTTCAATGTGGGATAGCTCCTCTAGGCCCTCCTGCGCCTGCTCAGCCACAGCTTCTTGGATGTGGGGTTGGTCCTCCTCGGCCGCTGCCCCTGGCCTCAGACGCGGGATAGCTCCTCTCAGCCGCTGCCCCTGACCTCGGACGCAGGGTAGCTCTTCTCTGCTGTTCCGCACTGTCGCAGCCTGGCACTCTCGGCCACTGCCCCTGACCTCAGACGTGGGGTAACTCTTCTTGGCTGCCGCCCTTCGGGCATGGGGATCTCCTGGCTTCTGCCCAGACCTCGGACGTGGAATAGCTCCACTCGGCCGCGCTCAAGTGCGCCGGTCGCAGCCGCCCGCGCCTAAGAGTCACTGAAGCCACTAGTAAATGATATGACCATGTAGGTGGCTCACATCACCACCTATTCTGTGTATAATGCCACCATTCTATCAATCCACACTTCCCTGTGGTGACCAACCCAACAGGGAATTCTCTATGACCAGTTGACTCAGAAATAAAAAATTCAATTCTGGTTTACAGATGGTTCTGGAAAATGAGCTAATATTACAGGAGGTCCCAAATATACCTATCCCTCAATCCTTGCCTCTTATTTTGCCCATGTCCCTGTATGCCCACCCAGACTATTAACCACTACCCATAAACTGGCAAAGGACATTACTTTTCCAATTAAAAATGAGATACACTGACTTGAGTTCTTCCCCTTGGAGTTAACTCTGAATAAGAGTGTAATGCTACAGCAGTATGCTTCTGGCAGGAGCCAGCTCATTTTCCATGTAATGTACTCTGCATATAAGTTAAATAAGCAGGGTGACAGTATACAATCTTGTCGTACTCCTTGCCCAATTTTGAACCAGTCAGTTGTTCCATGTAAGGTTCTAACTGCTGCTTCTTGACACACATACAGGTTTCTCAGGAGATGGGTAATATGGTTTGGTATTCCCATCTCTTTAAGAATTTTCCACAGTTTATTGTGATCCACACAGTCAAAGGCTTTCACATAGTCAAAGAAGTAGATGTTTTTTCTGGAATTCCCTTGCTTTCTCTATAATCCAATGAATGATGGCAATTTGATCTCTGGTTACCCTGCCTTATCTAAAACCAGCTTGTACATCTGAAAGTTCTTGATTCAAATACTGCTGAAGCCTAGCTTGAAGGATTTTGAGCATAGCTTTACTAGCATGGGAAGTGAATGCAATTGTCCAGTAGTCTGAACATTCTTTAGCACTGCCCTTCTTTGGAATTAGGATGAAATAAATCTGTTATAGAACCTTAATCTACAACGTAGACCAGCTAAAAAGTTATCTTACCTTGAGGACATTTCAAAGTTGGTAACATTAAATAGATTGGAGTAGTACATCCAAATGTAGTGCGTATGTGCTAGGTCACCTCAGTTGTGTCTGACTCTCTTGCAACCCCAAGGACTGTAGTCCACCAGACTCTACTGTCTATGGGATTCTCCAGGCAAGAATACTGGAATGAGTAGCCATTCCCTTCTCCAGGGGATCTTCCTGACTCAGAGATCGAACCCAGGTTTCATGCATTGCAGGCAGATTCTTTACCATCTAAGACACCTGGGAAGTGCTAAATGGTAGTATATGTTATTTTAAAAATTAGGAAGAGGCTCATCAAGTGCTTTCTTAGTGATATGGGGTAAAGGTGCACCACTTTTCCTATTGTGTTGATAGGAATACCTTGAGATGCTGAGACCACCTGATCCTCAGAAATTTTACTCAGGTCACAGTTACCTGGATTTTCATTGGAGTTTATCTCCTGCTCCCTGAAATCCAGTCACCCCTTACTATATCATTAAACTAGTTCGCCAGTGTAATGTCATGTAAAATTATAAGATGGTGAGATGTTAAAGGTCTCTGCAGGCTACATTGTAACTAAGAGCTAAAGAATTGACACAGATCAATGAAAGTGTATTTGTGTTCCTTCAACATAAAAACACTTTTTTTGGAGTCCTGTGCTAAAGCTGAAACTCCAATACTTTGGCCACCTCATGCAAAGAGTTGACTCATTGGAAAAGACTCTGATGCTGGGAGGGATTGGGGGCAGGAGGAGATGGCTGGATGGCATCACTGACTCAATGGACATGAGTTTGAGTGAACTCCGGGAGTTGGTGATGGACAGGGAGGCCTGGCATGTTGCGATTCATGGGGTTGCAAAGTCACGACTGAGTGACTGAACTGAACTGAACTGAACTGATTCTTACTGAGATGGGGCTTCCCTTGTGGGTCAGATGGTAAAGAATCTGCCTGCAATGTGGGACACCCTGCTTCGATCCTTGAGTCAGGAAGATCGCCTGGAGAATGGAATGGAAATCCACTCTAACACTCTTGCCTAGAGAATTCCACAGGCAGAGGAGCCTGGCAGGCTACAGTCCATGGGGTTGAAAAGAGTTGGACCCAACTGAGTGACTACACTTGCACTTTCACTTTCTTACCAAGATACAGTGGAAAAAACAATTGCCAGATTAATAGCCATATTCTAACTGCTAGAGGTTATGTTGATTTACGTTATTAAAGACAGCATGTCTGGAGCAGAAGCTGTAACTAGTCACCACCTGATTATATTTACAGTAGTTCACAGTTATTCTCCAACACTCTAAGACTGTTCTACTTAGGCAAAAGAGGATAGATAAACGTGACTAGAAAGATCATTGCCACTGCATCTGTCAAGTCTTTTTATGGTAGCACTAATCATGCAATTTTTCCAGGAATGCAGCTTTACCTTACTTATTACATAAACAACAATTCTAATTGGTGGATCAGTGGCCTGAGGATTCAAGTTTGCTGAGTCAGCATCTAGTAATTCCAGGGTATTCCCTTTTCCCAATTGATCAGCTATCGCTACATAACAGACTTTCCCCAAATTCAGTGGTTTACACAATTATTTATTCTTGTTCACACCCATGGGTCAGCTTCTCTAGATTGCATTAGAAAGGTTTAAGAAGCATACACAAATGCCATGAATGCATGTGTGCTAAGTTGCTTTAGTTGCGTCTGACTCTTTGCAACTCTATGGACTGTAGCCTGCCCGGCTCCCCTGTCCATGGGATTCTCCAGGCAAGAATACTGGAGTGGCTTGCCATTTCCTCCTCCAGGGAGTCTTCCCAACCCAGAGACTGAACTCGCATCTCTTCTGTCTCCTACATTGGCAAGGTTCTTTACCACTTTTCCAGGTGTGGGCCACCTGGAACGCCCACACAAACACCCACATATATTATCTCAAAAAACCCAAAGAGGCTCACTGGGTGTTTCTTTTCTCTTTTATTGGTAGCTTTGCTGATCTCAGCTGGGCTTTGACACATATCTTTAGTTGAGCTGAGGTACAAGTTTGCTAGTGTGGGTCTGTTTCACTCTTTTTCCTTGAATATGTGAAATATTAGCTAGGATGTGTTCTCATAACAGTGATAGAGAGGCAAGAAGACAAGCAGACATGTTCAAATACCTGCCACAGCTCAGAACTGGCAAAATGTTACTTCCATCTACATGATCTGGCCAAAACAAATTATAAGGCTGGGCCCAAAGTAAGGAAGCAGGAAAATACTCTGTGGCAATGGTAAGGATATAGCAAGGATGTGGCTAGAGATAGGGGTAAGGAAATGGGGCCAAGCATTAGTAAATATCCATGGGTCCCTTATAGAAAGTAAGGAGAAAGGGACTTGCCTACTAGTCCAGTGACTAAAACTCCACATTTCCAATGCAGGGGGCCCAGGTTCAATTCCTGGTCAGGGAACTATATTCCACATGCCACAACTAAAGATCCCACAAACTGCAATGAAGATCGAAGATGCTGTGTGCCAAACTAAGATTTGACACAGCCAAATAAATAAAAATTCAAAAAAAAGTAAGGAGAAAGATTTACAGCAAGTACCTGTGATGCGTGTATCTTCCTCATGTGACCACTTCTTGGGGTTCTTAGAGACTGTAAAATGACTCAGGTTGAGAGATTAGGTAAGAAACTGTGATTTTTAGTATGTTTTAAGTTATATCCAGGTCACTATATTGCACAATTCAGTCAGTCGTTCAGTCGCTCTGTCGTGTCCAGTCAGACTCTTTGTGACCCCATGGACTGCAGCATGACAGGATTCCCTGTCCATCACCAACTCCTGGAGCTTACTCAAACTCATGTCCATTAAGTCAGTGATGCCATCCAACCATCTAATCCTCTGTCGTTCCCTTCCTCTCCTGCCTTCAATCTTTCTCAGCATCAGGGTCTTTTCCAATGAGTCAGTTCTTCGTATCAGGTGGCCAAAATATTGGAGTTCAGCTTCAGCATCAATCCTTCCAGTGAATATTAGGACTGATTTCCTTTAGGATGGACTGGTTGGATCTCCTTGGTGTCCAAGGGACTCTCAAGAGTCTTCTGCAACACCACAGTTCAAAAGCATCAATTCTTCAGTGCTTAGCTTTCTTTATAGTCCAACTCTCACATCCATACATGACTACTGGAAAAACCATAGCTTTGACTAGACAGACCTTCGTTGGTAAAGTAATGTCTCTGCTTTTTAATATGCTGTCTAGGTTGGTCATAACTTTTCTTACAAGGAGCAAGTGTCTTTTAATTTCATGGCTGCAGTCACCATCTGCAGTGATTTTGGAGTCCCCCAAAATAAAGTCTGTCACTGTTTCCATTGTTTCCCCATCTATTTGCCATGAAGTGATAGGACCAGACGTCATGATCTTAGTCTTCTGAATGTTGAGCTTTAAGCCAACTTTTTCACTCTCCTCTTTTACTTTCATCAAGAGGCTCTTTCTTTCTTCTTCACTTTCTGCCATAAGGGTGGTGTCAATCTGCATAATCTGAGGTCATTGATATTTCTCCTGGCAACCCAGCATTTCTCATGATGTACTCTGCATATAAGTTAAATAAGCACAGTGACAAAATACGGCCTTCATACTCCTTTTCCTATTTGAAACCAGTCTGTTGTTCCATGTCCAGTTCTAACTGTTGCTTCCTGACCTGCATACAGGTTTCTCAGGAGGCAGGTCAGATGGTCTGGTATTCCCATCTCTTGAAGAACTTTCCACAGTTTGTTGTGATCCACACAGTCAAAGGTTTGGGCATAGTCAATAAAGCATAAATAGATGTTTTTTCTGGAACTCTCTTGCTTTTTTGATGATCCAGCAGATGTTGGCAATTTGATCTCTGGTTCCTCTGCCTTTTCTAAATCCAGCTTGAACATCTGGAAGTTCATGGTGCATATACTGTTGAAGCCTGGCTTGGAGAATTTTGAGCATTACTTTGCTAGTGTGTGAGATGAGTGCAATCGTGAGGGTAGTTTGAGCATTCTTTGGCATTGCCTTTCTTTGGGATTGGAATGAAAACTGACCTTTGCCAGTCCTGTGGCCACTGCTGAGTTTTCCAAATTTGCTGGCATATTGAGTGCAGCACTTTCATAGCATCATCTTTTAGGATCTGAAATAGCTTAACTGGAATTCCATCACTTCCACTAGCTTTGTTCACAGCGATAATTCCTAAAGCCAGCTTGACTTCACATTCCAGGATGTCTGGCTCTAGGTGAGTGATCACACCATCATGACTGTCTGGGTCATGAGGATCTTTTTTGTATAGTTCAAGGGTGCACAATTCTCACTTGTAGTAGGTCTCGTGCTCCAAGAGATACCATCTATATAGACTACAAAGTAAATGGTTGCTAAGAGTTATGTGTAATGTGGCAACCCTGACTGTTCTTGTAAGCTGCCTATCTATTTAGTCCTAAGAAGCTTCATGATCACTTTGCCATTACCAAAGATCTTTCATTCTGAATTCCACTGTAGTCATACAGTTATGCCAATCACATCTACTGTGTTTCTGTTGCTTAAATGCAATAAATTGGTCTGTATTACTGTAGGATTATCCTATTTCTATTAAAATAAGAGGGCCTCTTTCTATAGCACTTCCCCACCCCCGACTTTATCTCCAGGCTTTTGATGATGGAAACAAGAGTGTTGAGCTTTTCAAGACTGCTGACATTTCTGTCACTACTTTGTCAGTATCTCGATGAGGAGAGTATCCTTTGGGCTCTTTTGGGAGACAATGAAAAGCAGGAGAAAGAGTGAACATGATAAATCACTCAAGTTTTTCTTTTCTCCTTAAATCTATTCATTCCTCTACATTTTGTTAAGGAACGTATGATATCTCAAATCCACTTAATTTTGTCCACCAGCAAAATACATTTCAGTTCCTCAAGCCAACGAATGATTGTAACTATTCCAAAATGATTACATCTAAATTAATTATTAATATAACTACATGGATGAGACTCCTATATCAATATTTGACTCTAAATTTGTATTCCTTTCTTTTTTCATCTTCATACGTATTTCCAGTTTGCTGAAGCTTATCAAAATCTTGCCACTCATTCATAGACCTCTTAATGGATTATGACTCTAGTTACAGATCTGGACTGGATACAAGAAGTGGGAGAGATATGACATGTGATAGCTCCCTCAAGTGGGTTGCTACAGGATTTCAGGGAGGGAAAGGAAAGTCTTAACAAGAAGAGGGCTTGCTGGCAAGGAAGACACAGTGAGGTTTGATGTTTTGTGAACTTCAGAGTTATATGAATTCACCCAAATGGTCTCAGGATCCTATTATGTCCCAAATAGTCCCTGATTTTTACATATATGTCCTTGAAATCCTGTGAATTCTCAGCCTTCATTTTAACCCTGCAATTTGGAAGATCAGATTCTATGTCTTATTTTCAGGTATGATTTATCTGGACCTAACGATGCAAGTTTCGCTTAGGGCAATTATAGAAGCTCCCCAAAACTCTAATCATGCCTAGAGCCTGGAATTTAAAATCTTGGATTTGTCATGGTCTTTATTTAAGCTTTGTTTGGTATAATTAAAAGCAGACAACCCACACCACAAACCTGTATTCCTCATTCACATTATATTCATATGGCTTGCCAAAGTTTTGACATCAGTAAACACTTCATTCTAGGAAATCTCAAGTGATTATTTAAGCTACAGATTTACTGAGTCCCACTCACTGATGCCAAAAGGACTCTTGCCTGTTTAAAACCCACTCAGGTCAGATAATCAATCACAAGTTCACATTTTCTTGAGAAAGTCACTGTTGATACTATTCTATTGGTCAGAGTTAAGTTGAAAGGGGTAAAATATACTGTGGTTAAGCAGAAAGCAATATATTATAGGACACTGAATGGCTTATAGAATTTTTTTGATGGATATTAGAAATGGATTTTAGGTGAACATCCAGAATTAAGACCTACAGCCACACCTCAAAATAAGGGCACTAAAGGGGCTATCTGGAAGGGAAAATGCAACCCACTTCAGTGGAGAAAATTTTGCAGGGTACAGAATTCTACACTGGGGTTTTTACTTGTCAATGGTTTAAATATTTCACTTCACTCTCTTTTTGATTGCATGGTTTCTGGAGAGTGTTAGTTGCTCAGTTGTATCTGACTCTTTACGACACCATGGATGTAGAGCTCCTCTGTCCATGGGATTCTCCGGGCAAGAACACTGGAGCGGGTAGCCATTCCTTTCTCCAGGGGATCTTCTTGGCCCAGGGATGGAACCAGGGTCTTCTGCATTGCAAGCAGATTCTTTACCACCTGAGCCACCAGGGGAGAGTCGGACATGACTTATCAACTGAACAACAACAACCACCAAGAAGTTAATTGCTAATTCTTACCTTTGCTCCTCTATGGGTAAGGTATTTTTTGCTTCTGGCTTCTTTCAAGACTTTTTCTTTATTTTTGATTTTCTTAAGTTTTAATATGATATGTCTTGTTGTTGCTCAGTTTCTAAGTCATGTCTGACTCTTTGCACCCCATGGACTGCAGCACACCAGGCTTCCCTGCAATTCCTGCCTTAAATAAATTGATATATCCATTATATATTCAATACAAATAACATCTAATGGCATGAGAATATGCTCACATATATTAAGTAAAACAAAAAAGCATGCTTAAAAAGCAGAAGCAACATTTTCATTTTATTTAAAAATACACTTCAGTTCAGTCACTCAGCTGTGTCCAACTCTTTGCGACCCCATGGACTGCAGCACGCCAGGCCTCCCTGTCCATCACCAACTCCCAGAGCTTGCTCAAATTCATAATCCTTGAGTCAGTGATGCCATCCAACCATCTCTTCCTGTCATCCCCTTCTCCTGCCTTCCCAGCATCAGGGTCTTTTCCAATGTGTCAGTTCTTCACATCAGGTGGCCAAAGTACTGGAGCTTCAGCTTCAGCATTAGTCCTTCAAATGAATATTCAGGTCTGATTTCCTTTAGGATTTACTTAAGAGACTAGAATATCATCATTGGCTATCTCTAGCTGATGGGACATTATGTTCCTGTGTGTGCTTTTCTATTTTGTTAATGTTCTATAATCAATATGTATTGTTTTCTTTAAATCCAGATGTCAGTTGTTTTCACAATTGACTTTTTACAAAGTAGAGAATTAACTCAGGTAGCAATGTCAAGCATAAAATGGAGTAGGATAGGATCAGAGACAGAGAGATTAATAGACTATTGCAATAGAATGGATGAAAGATGGTAGAAGCCAAATTAAGGCAGTGGCTGTGAGGACAAAGAAAGTAGATAATGAGAACATAGACTGAATAAATAGGATTTGATAATCCTAGATCCATTTAGGTTGTAGATAAAGGCTAAGGAAATATTAAACACTGTAAATCCACTGGTAGCCCTGGATCTATATGGGTTGGGGTGGAGGTAAGGGTTATGAATTCATTAGTCTTAACTATAGTAAATAAAATTGTGAACTTATATGCGATTACTTAGGGACAGTTCAAATAGAAATAGGGCAATGGCCTGAATCATGGGGAACTCAATATTTAAAAGCCAGATAGAGAAAGAAAGGCCTATAAAGAATAAGTAGGATTGATTTAAAAGGTAAAGCAACTAGGTTGTCATGGAAGCTAAAGGAAGGAAATTTCAAACAGGAATTGGTCAATGGTGCTAGTAACAAAAGCATCCTGCTTCTAATGTTTACTCCCTGTGAAAGGACTTCAATCAGTTCTGGGTCTTCCTCTATACTTAAGGAGATTTGAGTGACTTACAAATTAGTAAATTTCTGAAGAATGTCTGATTTGGTTTTGTCCTCCAACCTCCAAGAACAAAGTTGTCCAGAGACCGAATTATCATTTGATCCTCCATGCTGTCCCTGTCAAGTGTTGCTAGGAATTGGAGGTATGCTGCTGCTGCCAAGTTGCTTCAGTCGTGTCCGACTCTGTGCGACCCCATAGATGGCAGCCCACCAGGCTCCCCCGACCCTGGGATTCTCCAGGCAAGAACACTGGAGTGGGTTGCCATTACCTTCTCCAATGCATGAAAGTGAAAAGTGAAAGTGAAGTTGCTCAGTCACATCCGACTCTTAGCGACCCCAGGGACTGCAGCCTACCAGGCTCTTCCGTCCATGAGATTTTCCAGGCAGGAGTACTGGAGTGGGGTGCATTTGCCTTCTCCAATTGGAGGTATAAATCTGTCTAATTCTGGGGATCAGTTGGCAGGCCTATTTACCCACTAAGCAACATCAACCAACGTAACTTTATCAGTAATAAAGTGATATTTTGGTCCCCATTTCTATCTTTTATTTTTAACTTGTTCAGAACCTAGGCAAGAAAAGGGGAATTGGTTTACTGGGACCACTTGGAAACTACAACTGATGTCACATTCCACATCAGGGAAGTCAGGGGTTGAAGAGACTAATGGCTAATGACTGTGGCAGTTAGGAAGTAATCATAAATCACTCTCTTCCTTAATAAAGTCGATCACAGTTTCTCCAAGGAAGGCAACTGAAGAAGTATCTCCATGGGGTTTCAGTGGGATAATATTAACTACTGCCCCAATCCTTGTTTTGTAAGATTCTCTAAGAATGGAACTATGTCACCCAGAGGACTATAGCATTTTATTTGCAAATGTATAAAACGTACCTTAAAGTAGCTTAAATGAGAATGGCAGGCATGGGAAGGAAAAAAGAACTTGGTGGCCACTTAATGGACAATGGGTTAGTCTATGATCCCAGATTTCAAATGCATCTAGACTCTACTTTCTATTGCCAATATTGTCTTCTTCTTCTTCTATGGGTGTAACTTGCTTTGTTAAGTTTCATTTATTGCATTTTGCAGATACTGCATTTTTTAAATAAAAGGTTTGTGGCAACTCTGCACTAAGCAAACCTATCAGCACCATTTTTCCTACATCATTTGCTCACTTTGTATCTCTGTCATATTTTGGTAATTCTCACAGCATTTAAAACATTTTTATTACTATATTTGATTTGGTGATCTGCAAAAGTAGTTGTGATGCTACTACAACTCGCTGAAGACTCAGATGATGAATAGAGTTTAATACCAATGAAGTGTTTTTTGATTTAAGGTATGCACATTTTTTAAAGACATAACAGTATTGTATACTTAATAGACTACAATATCGTACAAAAATAACTTATAAACACTGGGAAACCAATAAATTCATGTGACTCACATCATCAATATTTGCTTTATTGTGGTAGTCTGGAACCAAACCTGCAATACCTCTGAGGTAAACCTATTTATGGGAGAAGGCAATGGCACCCCACTCCAGTACTCTTGCCTGGAAAATCCCACGGACAGAGGAGCCTGGTGGGCTGCAGTCCATGGGGTCTCTGTGTCAGACATGACTGAGCAACTTCACTTTCACTTTTCACTTTCATGCATTGGAGAAGGAAATGGCAGCCCACTCCAGTGTTCTTGCCTGGAGAATCCCAGGGACGGCGAAGCATTGTAGGCTGCCGTCTATGGGGTCACACAGAGTCGGACACGACTGAAGTGACTTAGCAGCAGTAGCAGCAAACCTGTTTATGGTAAGATAGGTTTGCTCCCTGTTGTGTCAAAGATGGTGAGTGGCAGCTCTAGCCTAAGATTGTCATACATCACTCTGGAGATTGGCTCAATTCATGCACCTATCTTTATGGCAGAGTAAAAGTCATATAACTGAAAGCCTCATTCCATAAAAGATAGGAATCTCCTGAAAAGATAGACATACTAAGTGTTGTCCACTACATTCTACCCCTTGACTACCTGGCACCTATTTATACTTGTGCTTTACTTAGTATGTAGAATTTTTTAAATATCCTGGTCTAGGACTATGTAATTATCCCAGGGACAATTGAAATACTCTCTACTCAAGTAGGAAACATGCCAAAATCTCATCCAATTTTTTCATCTTGTTTGGAAACCAAGAGTTCTAGGTGATACGCATTTCTTTTAAATAGATTTGGATGTTGCTCATCACAGTATAGCATGACAAAGATAATTTTATTAGTACATACTTAAGGAAAGTAAGTGAAGTGAAGTCGCTCAGTTGTGTCCGACTCTTTGCGACCCCATGGAAAGTAGCCTGCACCAGGCTCCTCCGTCCATGGGATTTTCTAGGCAAGAGTACTGGAGTGGGTTGCCATTTCCTTCTCCAGGGAATCTTCCCGACCCAGGGATCAAACCCAGGTCTCCTGCATTGTAGACAGAAGCTTTACCATCTGAGCCACCAGGAAGCCCTGGTCAAGGAAAGTAAGGACACTCTAATTAGTAGTAGGTGAGGTCCTTGGTCGGTTAATACATCTTGAGTTTGCTCTCTTAAAGATGCTCCCTGATCCCCTGCCCATACATCAGAGGGTATCAGAATTAAGCAAACATAGGTCTTTGTTTGCAAGGCTTTGTAAGTTTTGTCTGAACAAGTCACTTAAAATCTTAGCTGGTTACTGGTTACCTTGTTTTTTGGTAACTCCATGGTTTAGAAACCAAAAACAGATGGTGTGTTAATCTGTTTTCTGTCCCTTAGCAATGTGTTGCAAGGCTGGAAAGCAGTGTTTATCCTCTAGTCAACTAAATTAACTGTGTATTACCATTTTGGCCTTTGCATCCAATATTATAAGCCAAGGAATGAGTTTAGGGATAACACTGCTAGAATTTATCTCTGTCCACTTGCCCCCACGTTGCATCTCAGGGAATGGCTACTCACAGTGGGACTAATTTGTCAACAATTGTCAGACAGGATATATACAGCAAAATGCATGAGGTGATCAAGAATCAGGGCTTTTTTCAGTATTCCAGTTATATTTTTCACTGAGTTTTCAACTGTATACCTCTGTTGCCCTACTTTAGCTCAGGACAGAGAATATAGGTTTTCCAAACCTGCAAGATGCAGGTTTATTTGACTCTCAGTCGCATAGGTTTCTGAGCACAATCAAAAAGGGGATGTCTAAGAAACACACAATTGTTTCTCTGTCCTCAAAGAGGACTGGTTCTAGGACCTGCCACAGACAAAAAATGTGCAGATGCTTGGGTCTAGTTGTCAGCCCTCTAGATCCGTGGATTCTAAATTTGTAGATTTAATCACATATGTGGAACTTGCCAATACTGAGGGCCAACTGTATTTATTTATAAGGGTCAACTGTATTCTTTCTTCTTTCTTCTGCATTCCTAATGCTCTGTTGAGCTGAAATGTATCCCTTTCTTGTACACACTCCAATGGAGTGTGCTAATGGATACACTCCAAAACCTGATGTTTTCCAACTAATTCCCCTAAAATGTTAACTTTGATATAGACAGTATCTAACATCTAAAATTTAACAATTGCTTGCTGGCTGCAACACATTAAATAAATATCAACAAACCTCCTAGCCAGGGCCAAGGAATTGTTATCAGAAATGCAATCCACCCAGACTCACTAGCTTTACATTTCAGGGTGTCAGTTGTTGACACTGGTACTATTTTATGCACTAGACAAGATTAAAAGCCTAAACCTTGCCATGTTGAGATTTCTTACCCTTTTCTAGTTTAACAGTCTGTTTTGAATTTCAAGTCAATTTTGGATGCAAGTTTAGAGAATTCAAACTAACATATTATTAGGCTTTTCTCTAAGATTTTATCCTGTTGCTGGAGGTAGGTCCTTCATTATCATGGCATTGTCAGATGGGTATTTGGTCTCCCTGCTATATAAATTTGTTGCTCTAAGGTCTACCATTGATATAATTTGCAATCTAGTTTCTCAAAAAGTGATTGTTTTTTGTCTGCCCTTACTTTAGAATTTATGGGTAAGGATCTTCTATCCAATCCATGAACCCAGAGCCTGTGCCATGAGTTTCAATCACCCTGTACTGCAGCAAGGAGAAGGCAATGGCAACCCACTCCAGTACTCTTGCCTAGAAAATCCCATGGATGGAGAAGCCTGGTAGGCTGCAGTCCGTGGGGTCACTAAGAGTCGGACACAACTGAGCGACTTCACTTTCACTTTCATGCACTGGAGAAGGAAATGGCAACCCACTCCAGTATTCTTGCCTAGAGAATCCCAGGGACAGAGGAGCCTAGTGGGCTGCCGTCTACGGGGTGGCACAGAGTCGGACACGACTGAAGCGACTTAGCAACAGCAGCAGCAGTACTGCAGCAAGCCTATGTAAAGCAACTGGGCTGGTGAATCCAATTTATATACCTCTTATGGAATTCTATATCTCCTTTACAGTTCACTGCAGTCAAGGAACATGCAGAAGTGTGAGTGGTTATCAATGCTGCCTGGCCCTCTGCTTAACATGTTATGCTGCCATTTCTACTTGACTGAGGTTGCCTGTGTTGGGCAAAGTTCCAGGTGGGAAGTGGGGCCTAAGCCACAAGCTCCCTGCTTTTGAATTCTGAAGTCTTCCTGGCAGTATCTATCCCTTACCAATTAAGGTTTTGAACTCCGAGGAGAGCGCCAACATGTGTCTCAATTCATGAGCATTTTCCCCCTCTTGCAATACCATTGAGGCTGTCTCTACTTTCTTGAAATGATTTCTCAGACAGGTTCATGCCACTTAGCAACCAAAGGCAACAGATAATTTAAATTTTTGCTTAACTTCAGCAAGAGTGAGGTGCCTTGCTCAATAAAGCTAGCCAAAATGTTAAGTTGTTTCCGATTGGCTTCCTTTTGTTAACCTTCCCATTCCTAAACCAATCACCATGACTGAGGGATTAGGGTCCCCCTCCCCCACAGCCCCCTCCCCTTGTTAGCTTGATTCATGGGCTCACCCCTCTGGTATGAGTTAAGACCAGGAAATGGATGGCTGCACATGGGGTAAGAAGGATAGGTCTATCCTAGTAAGGACAAACTCTCAAATCTCAGTGGGTCACACAAAAGAATGCATATGAACTCTAACACAATAGGCAGGCAGCTACCTTCCAAGTGAAGATTCAGGAAACTAGAGTCCTTCCTCCTTGTGACTTCACCATCTTTAACACATGGTTTCCAATACAAATGCTTTTAAGTTGCTGGGGAATATGGAGATGCTCAAGGACTTTTCATGTGACATGTTTTATGTACCAAAGATGCAACAGGAGCACATCACTTTCACTTACATTCCACTGGTTAGAACCTAACTGGCACATCTAATGGTAAGCCTAATTGCAAAGGAGGCTGGAAAATATAATTTAACTGTGTGCCCGGAAAAAGAATCTAGAGCCTGTAAGAGCTCACTATTCTGATAACTAAATATCTACTATATTTTATCTCTCTTCCCACACAAAGAACACATCCTACCCTAATAAAGACAATCTAAAAGTTCTATCTAGTTACTAGGTCAGGCTTAAAGTCTAGTTTTTAGGTAATGTGCAGTCCTCTTCATAAGGTCTAGATGCAACCTATGAATTAAATGCACAAGTTATCTCTAATATCACCCCAAGTTCCAGGAAACGATGTACAGTTTTGTTGCTGTTTGGTCACAAGGCCGTGTCCAACTCTTTACAACCCCAAGGATTGCAGCATGCCAGGCTTCCATGTCCTTCACTAACTCCTGGAGTTTGTTCAGACTCATGTCTTTGAGTCAGTGATGCCATCCAACCATCTCATCCTCTGTTACACCCTTGTCCTCCTGCCCTCAATCTTTCGCAGCATCAGGGTTTTTTCCAGTGAGTCAGCTCTTTGCATCAGGTGGTCAAAGTATTGGAACTTCAGCTTTAGCATCAGTCCTTTCCATGAATATTCAGGGTTGATTTACTTTAGGATCAACTGGTTTCATCTCCTTGCAGTCCAAGGGACTCTCAAGAGTCTTCTCCAGCACCACAATTCAAAGCATCAATGCTTCAAGCATCAAGAAGCATCAAAGCCTTCTTGATGGTCCAACTCTTACATTTGTACAAGACTACTGGAAAAACCATAGCTTTGCTCTATACACAACTTTGATGGTAAAGTGATGTCCCTGTTTTTTAATACGCTGTCAAGGTTTGTCATAGCTTTTCTTCCAAGGAGCAAGCATCTTTTAATTTCATGACTGTATTTACCATCTGCAGTGATTTTGGAGCCCAAGAAATAAAATCTGCCACTGTTTCCATTTTTCCTCCTTCTATTTGCCATGAAGTGATGGGACCAGATGCCATGATTGTAGTTTTTTGAATGTTGAGTTTTAGGCCAGCTTTTTCACTCTCCTCCTTCACCCTCATCAAGGTGCTCTTTAGTTCCTCCTTGCTTTCTGCCATTAGAGTGGTATTATCTGCATATATGGGGTTGTTGATATTTCTCCTGGCAATCTTGATTCTAACTTGTGATTCATCCAGTCCAGCATTTCACATCATGTACTCTGCATATAAGTTAAATAAACAGGATGGTGATATACAACCTTGACATACTTCTTTCCCAATTTTCAAACAGTCCATTGTTCTGTGTCCCATTGTAACTGTTGCTTCTTGACTTGCATGAAGGTTTCTCAGGAGGCAAGTAATGTGGTCTGGTATTTCCATCTCTTTAAGTTTTCCACAGTTTGTTGTGATCTACACAGTTGTCTGATCACAACAAACTGGACCAAAATATACAGTGGTAGACCAGAAACAGGTAACTAGAATATGCTCTCACTGGAAAAAGAGAAAACTGTGAGACACTAGGCAATACAGATACATAAAAAGGATGAAATATTGAGCAGGCATTTTCTGATCCATCTACCCTGAGAGTGAAGGAAATTTTGATGAGATCTCAACTTAGTTTCGGAGAGAAACATGTGCCCTCTGTCTTCTATATGGCCTGATATGAGCCTCTGAAATGTTCTTTGTCCATTATTCTCCATGGCCACATCCTATGTGAATACTGGGGAGCTATAAAGCATTTATGTCCTATTTTCTACTTATGCAAATTTGGGGTTGAACAGTTGCCTCAAGTGAACAAACTTGAATTGGGTTCATGATTTGATTAGTGGTAAAATTCCTTCAAAAGTTTAATTGTATCATCTATTTGCTTCCAGTAACTACACCCAAAGTTCTTGCTTACGTAATTCTCAAAAATGATGTACTTCATTTCCTTGCCCTCATGTCAGTTTTGCAAGAACATCATCCCAGCTATCCTGAGACCATCTAAAATAATGGTCTTGGATGGAAAGGCCAAAGTCTTGATCTGATCTTTGCTCTAGGACTAAATCTTGACAGGACTGTACTCAAGGCCTCTTCTAGCTTCCTATTTTACTATTCAAGGTCTAGAAAAACTCTGCTTTTCCAAACTTTCCAAATACTTTTATGCATGTTCATTTCTGCAACTGTTTTCTGAGCTTATCTTTTTAGTAATATCTTACTAAAAGTAAAACTCAAAATATAGTATTACTTCGACCCTTTTCAACTATTTTCTCCTATTACTGAGACTCTACTGGGTCACAATCTCAATAGGTGGATAATATGCTTTTCAATTATCATGGGTAACAGTTTAAACACCTCTTTTGCCACTGCAAAACATGGGTCTCCTTCCATTCTCTGATGCCAGTATCTCTAACATCTGCTGCATCATCACCAAGGCAATGTAACATATTTTAGGTTACTGTTTTAGCAGTACTCCACTTCCAATACCAATTTTTGGGTTAGTCATGGTCATTCAAGCTCTGGAACATATAAATTCTCAAATCTCAATTTTCTCTCATACAAGAAGTCCAAAAAGTAGTGTTTCTAATTTGGAAATATCTATATTCCATGTAGTAGTTTAGCCACTCATGATCTTTCTCTGGCTCTGGCATCTTCAACATACTCACTAGCTTCAAGTTGATGGAGAAAGAGTGAGGATGCAAGGACTTCATTAAGCCTGGAAATGAGCACATCACTTCCACTTACATTTCACAGGCTAAAAGTCAATTACAAGACCACAACTAACTAAAGGGAAGTTGGGATAATTAGTCTAGCTGTATCTCCAAGAATAAATAAGTTTCATGAATGACTCTGCTACAAGGTTCTAAAAGAAAAAAAAAAAAATGCTAGATAAAAATAATAGAAAGTCACTCCAGAGGCTTTGTCCATTTCAGTAGATTCAATCTTATTCTACAAGTTCCAATAAATTAATTATTTCCTTATTATATAAAAGATAAGAATTCATTTTCTTCTAAATAATGGGATTACTTTATTTTTGATAGTGTGATAGATGCAGAAATTAGACTGCAGAGAGTTAATAAATGAGATTCAGATAATAAAAAGAGACACTGAACATACAGTACTTTTTAAAGCTTGGTTGTGGAGGAAAGGAGATAGAGTGGAAGGACAATTGTAGAAGCCTGAAGACAGAAAAGATAAAAGAGAAATACGGGATTGGAACTAGAGAACAGATGGACAATTCATCTTATGTAAGAGCAGGGAGTGTGTCATTCCACTGACATTGGAGGAAAGGAAAGATTCAGAAGTACCTAAGTTTCTAGCATTTGGAAAATTGAAGGCATTTTTGTCTAATAGCATCAGCCTTCTTGTGAAGCTTGCTCAAGTTACATAATTGTATGTGGCTGGGATTTAAAGACTGCAAAAGTATTCCAGTGGGTAGGATGAAAAAGGTGCTTCAGAATACACAAGTAGGAGGGAGGAATCCACCTGAGGTTATGACTTAAATCTGTAGTGTTAAGATGTACAGGGCTTCCCTGCTGCTCAGAAGGTAAAGAATACAGCTGTAATGTGGGAGACCTCGATCCCTGGGTTGGGAAGATCCCCTGGAGGAGGGCATGGCAACCCACTCCAGTATTCTTGCATGGAGAATCCCCATGGACAGAGGAGCCTGGTGGGCTACAGTCCATGGGGTCGCAAAGAGTCAGACACGACTGAGCACCTTAGCTGCACAATACTGTTCTGCACTTAGCAACCACTGTACAAGAGGAACAGGCAGATGGCTAGCACTCTCTGTGTATTTACTATAACACTTATTTCACTGCAAAGCCCCTGGAAGCAGAGACTTAGATTTTAGAAACTATGCACATAGTAGGCACATATGAATTTTTTCTTGAATGAATCGATTCAGTCATTGCCAATTCTGCCATAGTACTCTGCAGACTACTGGCAACTGCCCACATTTCATATGGTATGCCAATGCTAAAAAGAAAAAAAAAATGCTAAAAAAATTCAGGCACACTCAGCTAAACTTAGCAGTCTCAAAATGGCAACTATGTCAGCTGAGACATACTTTTTATCTTGTGCCAGTACATCTGTCTTTGATGTTTCCTTCATTTTCCTTATGCTGCTGTGCCCTTATTGAACCTGAAAAGGATAATTGAGTTCAATAAGCTACGCTATTATTTCAAAAGTCCTCCAAGTTCTTCAGACATCCACAAATGAACTCACAACCCCTATCACAATATTCCTTCCAAGAGATCCACAGACAAGGATAATTACTTATGATGCTTACTTCACAGATAAAAGCCGAGAAGGTGATGGAGCGGAAGGGCTAAATGGGGGTCATTCACTAAAACGTCTGCAAAGTCAGACACAGATCCTGCTTCCTTCTCCTGTCTTCAGCCCTTTAGAGGAAACTTTATAGAGTTGCAGTGATCTCAGACATCACCTAATCGAACTCCTTATGTTGGTGACACAAGTGTAAACTCAGGTTCAGGAAGTCTATGATCCAAGACTCAAACTGAGGCAAAAGGGGCTCTTTCCTTTATACTACGCCAGCTCTCAAGATCCAAAGCCCTAACTCACCATTTGGCGGTGGAAAAAATGGCCAGGAACGAAACTACGTACGGCAGTCCAGAACCAGGCCCCACCTTCCGGATCAGGCTGTCCCGGCCTCCTGCTAACAAAGCGTCTGGCCCGAGCTTCCGTACCCGCTCCCACCCGGCCCGGGCTGCTCCGCTCCAGCCCTCCCGCTCAGCCGCCCGCCCCATGCACCGCAGCACCGCCCGCTCGCGAAGGCCGGAGACCCGGCCCTCTAAGTCTCACTTTCGTCTTTCGGCCACCCGCGCGCCACCACTCAGGCGACGGCTGATGGCGTCACTTGTACTTCCGCCTGCAGCTGCGTTCTAGACACCAGCGAGGAAGGAAGAAGGGAGGTCTGAAGGGCTGTGTGTGGGGGAAATAGCGAGGAAAGAGAAGCGATCCGGGTGCTAGCGGGCGCTACGGCAATCACCGCGGCCCTCCTCTGTCCCCGCCGTCCCCCCCATCGGAAGTCGCCCTAGGCACACTTCCCCCGATTCTCGGTAGTCTCCCCTCTGCTGGATCTCGGGGCACCCGGGTCTCCCTCTTTGCTTCCCCCACCCCCAGCTTGCTCCCTCACGCTCCCTCCCTCTCCCTCCCTCCCATCGTCAGGCTCCCCGCCCTTAGTATCGCGAGACGAGGTGAGAGCTGGCGGAGCGGCGGCGGCGGCGGCGGCAGTAGAGGTGACCGAGGCGGTGGCGGCGGAGGCGGCACCGAACGCTGTGTCGGCCCCGGTGCTGCCGAAGTCGCGGTAGAGCTTAGCCCCCACGCCCCTCCCCCGTCCGCGCCCTCCCTCTTTCCCCGGAGATGGAGAAGGCGACGGTTCCGGTGGCGGCGGCAGCGGCGGCGGCTGAGGGAGAAGGGAGCCCCCCGGCGGTGGCGGCGGTGGCGGGCCCCCCCGCGGCGGCGGCGGCGGCGGCGGCGGCAGCAGCGGAGGTCGGCAGCAGCATTGGCGGCGGCAACGGGGCTCGCTCGGCCTCGTCTCCTCGTGGGATGGTGCGAGTCTGCGACCTGCTCTTGAAGAAGAAGCCGCCGCAGCAGCAGCACCACAAGGCCAAGCGTAACCGGACTTGCCGACCCCCCAGCAGCAGCGAAAGCAGCAGCGACAGCGACAACAGCGGCGGCGGTGGAGGCGGCGGCGGCGGCGGAGGAGGCGGTGGCGGCGGCACCAGCAGCAACAACAGCGAGGAAGAAGAGGACGACGACGACGAGGAAGAAGAGGTTTCTGAGGCAAGGGCCTGCTTTCAAAGGAAGAAGGGAGGAAGGGAGTGTAAAGGGTCGGGGCCAAAGGTGGGAGGGGACTTGCGAGGGGACAGATTCCTGTGGGCTTGATCTGTCTTCGGGGCTAGGCTTTCCACCGCTCGCTTTCTTTCCCGGGCCGAAATCGTGAGGTGTGGACATGTGGGGGAGGGTAGCTGACACGTGGGGGTGGGAGGACCGCAGAGTCCACAGAGTTGCTGCACAGCACGTTACCCTGACATGGTTCACACGGTTAGGGGTGGAAGCAATTGGTTAGGTTCACTGTGTGCACACCCGGCGGGGTCGGCCTTAGGCCAGTAGGGCCCTGTTACTCCTGGGGCGGGGGCGGGATCAAAGCGGGAGGGGTAAGATAATAGGTAGGAGAGTCTCTTGGGGAACGATTAGGAGGTTGGTAGATTTCTCCCACTAGTGAGGTGGAGGGGAGCAGTTTGAGGGGGAGGCAAGCTTGTAATGGACTGAGAGCTAAGTATTTGTGTATGTGAGAGACACGTGATAGCTGTACTTTTCCATACTGTTCTGCTGCAGGTTCCCACCGCCCCCCCCGCCCCCCCCCTCCCCCCTCCCCGTAATTGTGGCTGCTGAAGTCACCTTCACTTCCTCGATCTCTCAAAGATTTTGGATGAACGGATCTTATATCCATTTACATTGATATATGACTCAGTGGATGAAAAATGTATTTGATCCTTACATGTACATACTCATACATTTTCAAATGCTTCCTTGGTGAGGAAGAATTAAGCTAGGCCCTGTTGCTTTTCACAGAATGTGGAGCAGCCTAAGAGGCTGCTTGGGAGCCAGGCTTGGTTGTGGTGAGTTGGAATAGGAAGAAGGCCTCTTGGTCTGTCCTAGTGATCTGGTTTCATAACTGTTTATAATTTTTCCTGGGTTCACAGACAGGCGGCGTTGCAGGCCCTCATTCTTCAAAGAAGGCATTTAACCAAAAGCTCAGTAAAACATATTATACTGAGAACCAGCTAAGAGTTGGCCTTACTAGTTAGCAGGTCTTTTGTAACTCTCTTGTCTGCTTCGTGAAATGGAAGCTAGAAAATCTCGATCTGAAGAAAGAAGTTGTAACTTAAGGCAACAGAAGGAAAACCTTTTTTTAAAGGCTGATTATAAATTTAGTTATGAGAGAACAACTAAATTATATAAAAGTACCACTTGCCATTTATTCTCTTCCACAAACACAGCTTATTTTGATACAGGACTTATTTTGATGCAATTTTTTTAAAATTGCATTATTGGAAGTTGGGTTCCCTAATTTCAAATAAAGAAATAACCTTTTGAAGAATTTGAGACTTGTCTATTAGCAGAAGAATAGATTCTCTTTTACCTCAAACTGAATGAAGTTGTATCTGAAGAGATGTAATCGTTGAAGTATGTATACCAAAAAAATGGGCACTTGCTACTATTTCTGTTTAGCCTACTGAATTCTAAGGGTAGGTTTGTATTGATAGATTTTGTATTGACCTAGTTGAATGTTTCAGAATAGTGTGTAGCTCAACTTGCATATGAAACAGTGAAAAAAGGATGGAACAGGATCCTTATTTCCAGTAAAATCTGTTATGGTAGTTAGAACTCTTCAATTGCATTATTTTTACAGAGACTAGAAAACATTTTAGAAATAATCTCATCCAACCTTCTTATTTTAAAAATGAGGATAACGATTTTTTTTTTTTTTTTTTTTTTTAGAGGCAACTGACGGTGGTTGCAACAAAAGTGGAAATCAAAGTTTTGTGACGATTCAGACCAGTATACTTTTCATGAGAGTTTAGTCCCTGTATCCCCCTCCTGACCTCTTTCAAAAAATAGGCAGTCCGTTGCAAGCCAACACAGTCAAACAGCTTGTGCAAAATACCCGTATTTTATTAAAATTTTAAATTCTCTAACAAAATGTCAAGCTCTGGTTTGGAACTTAATATCAAGTTGAGTGCAGTACTTACTGAAATATTATTATTCTCTAAACTTTACATATCTAGATAGTTCTGTCCATTGGAATTTGGCTTAATAAGCAAAACTTAGTAATTCATTAAATCATGTAGAATAGGCTCAAGCTTATAGCGGTGTTAGTTTTGTAAGTTGGGTTTGGTTTTCCTTGGAAGATAGTGATATATGTTGACTGATCAGTTAGAGAAGTGTTTTCTTTATTTTTAATATGCTTTATTCTGTCTTCTGTCCAGCAGTATAAACAATGGGTTTGTCATTTGTTATGGAGATGAGTCAGGAAAAATAAGTGGAAGAAAGCACAACTATTAAAAATAAATCTATATAGGTACATGATGAAGAATAAGCAAAGAGAAGTACGGTATGTCTCTGCCTGCCTCCATCCTTGATTAGCTTTATTTTTCTGTACACTATAAGCTAAATGGATGAGTTGCGCAGTGTTTTTCGTTTCACTACCATTTTATCTACATGTCAGCAGAACTTTAACTTTACAAAGCTAGGAAATCTTAATGGCTGATAGTTGTACTTAAGTCCTTTCTCTAATTCATCCTGTTATTGGCTACATGATGAAAAATATGGGTTGCATCTTTGAGATTATCCTTCAGATAAAAATCATCAAAAGGTTATAGTTTTGCAGTTATTTAACTTGAAAAAGTGGAGGATAATATAACAAAAAATACCTATGTTTACTTTGATGAAATGCTAGCAGGATATTTTGTATATTTTCTGAAAGAGGGAACATTGGAAGGAAAGGAGATTCAGTTTAAATAAAAGCTTTATTTGAATGTTTAAGAAGAAGAATCTAACTTTTTCTAAATGTTAGTGTAGGTTATTGAGAATTGGATTTTCTCTTCAGTGTTTCAGAATAGGATAACCATGTTGTAGATAATTTGTGCAACTTCAGATATTCCTTTACCCACCTCCCCAATCTGATGCAAAACCTTAGATCAAAAATTGAAAATTATAATAATTCTCTCAGCTTTCAATGAGTGACTGACCAATATGGAAAATAGATGGAAATGTATTTCCTAACATAAAAACTCTGATCTCTGATGCACTTCTTTACTGACTAGTGGATTAAATGAATTAAATAGTTTAACTTGAATAGTGTAAGAAAAAAATACGGAAATTGCAGGAGTTGATACTCCATTTCAGAAACAACATTACATTCTGTTGAACCTATTTTTAAATGTAATTGAATGGCATCAGTGTTTGCTAAAGCAGACACTGCTGCCTTTAATAGCTTGCTATTAAAGGTAGAACTCATGTTCAAAAGTAACATTTTTGTTAAAGATGCATAAAATTTAATACAGTAGGAGTTGATCAGAATTCCATCTATATTTGGTAGGTAATTTGAGGTTTTAAATTTAAGTAACAAACCTCGTGAAGCTATTTCATACAAAGGGAGCCCAGTAAATAAGTTAGGACTTACTTATTCATTCACTTTTGAAAGGATTTGCAAGGCCAGGGAGCATCTGTTTATAGACAGACATCAAAGACCTAGCGTTGTTTCAGAAGTAGATTACGTTTCCTCAAGTTCAATTCCAAATCTTTTTTGTTGTTGTTAGTTTTTTCATAGAAAAATGCCAAGTTCCTCTGTTGTTATGGTAGAATCCCAGATTAGCCCAGAGAAGCTTATCTGTTGCCCTGTTTCACCTCTTAATTGACAAAGCAGTATTTGTAAATAAGATGGTAAGATCTTTGAGACAGTGGTTCTGTTATAATTAATCTTGTATCCTATTCTGCTTGAGCATAGTACTTAATAAAAATTTTTTCAGTGAATAACTAGTAACTAAGGAAGATCCAGAATTCATTTAGGAAACCAAGAGTAGGTATAGAGTTCCTTCCTTCTTGGATCCATGGCTGTCCAATAACTGAAATTTGGATTTTAACATCGTTCAATTACTTAATTACTTCTCTTAGTAATAGTGATCTCATAGATATTAAGGGAAAGCCATTTAAACCAAGACATTGATTGTTGATTGCCAGATAAGTACCTAAAGATAGATTTATATTTATCAAATCAAGTACCTTAGGTAGATTTACATTTTGAAAGCATAATACAAACTATTATTCAGTACCAGTCTAACGTAATGGTTAAGGGCAGGAATGGAGCTTGAATTCATACCCTTGATCCATCACACACATTTGTAATCTTGGGCAAGTTACCTAATGTCACTCTGGTTTCCTCATATTTAAATGATGATAATAGTAGATTCTACCTTATAGCATTGTTTTGAGAATTAAATGAGTGAATTTAGTTTTCATATATTCCCATTTTCACTGTAGTGCTATGATGTCATCATATTTGTTTCATTATTCATAAATGTTTGTAGTTTCTATTACATAGGAGGAATTTTGCTGTATTAAGTAACAGTGAGCAAAACTATTTTAAGACACACTGATTTAAAATGCACCAATGATTAAATAAAAGTTTGAGGAAATATGAGAGTGAAAGCAAATGGTTAAATGTCTATCCCAAATAAAGTATGAGAGGTATACAAATGTTGGGAGGGGATATTCATCATATTCATTTAAAATGCAAAGATAAAGGGTTAGAAGGGTTTTAGGTAACTTCATCAGGGCCACATAGCTGCTAAGTGGCAAAGTGGAACTTAACCTTTGATTCAAAGCCTGCCTATTCATTCATAAATTCACATGCTCTGTTATGCTGTGTGATGTTGAGTACAACTTTATCTGATGTTGACATATCAGCTAAAGTTAAAATAAATTCAGATGACATAGGGGAGGATACTTTTTGGTAGTAAGGTGGTCACTGAAGACAAATTAGCTACCCTGAACATTGCTTTTCTTGTTCTATAAAGTTGGTGGGTTGGGAGGAGAAATACAGAGAGCACAGATAAGTATATTCACATTTTCACCATTTGGAATTAGCAGTTAACATAATGAAGCTTTATAGTGAAAACCACCTCCTCTACTGGCAATCTTTTGCTTCTCCCTGTCTTTTAAGACTTAAGCATTTCAAGGTTATCTTTATTAAGCTAAGAAAAAAAAAATTCCGTTTAAATAGGGGATGTTAAGTTGGGGTCTGGATAAGCTAAGAATACCCTGGGGTTAAATAAACTCAAGATTTTGTTGAAGGTGCTTATATATATATATATATATTTTTTTTTTTTTTTCTTTTCTTCCCTTCACCTATAGTATGTGTGTAAAACTTCCATTAGATACCATATTCAGAGAAGTATTTGACTTCCCTCCCTCCTACCTTGTTAATTTGAAACATTCTCACTGCAGTGGTTGTAGGAAATTAGGCAAGCATTTATATGGATTGTTTAGAATTGGGAAACTTGTTTCTACGGTAATGTGGTAATGAAGAAGGCATAATTGTGTTGTGAAGTAGGAGATCCAAGATTTATTTGTTTTCCTGGTTAATTAACACTATGCCTACTCTACTCTTAAATCCTTATATTTTGCCTTTTAATTGATGAAACGCTTTTATCTAGTCTGCTGTGTTCTGTCAGATATGAAGACAGAAACCCTTGTCTTCTGCATCTCTATACCTCTACTGTATTCTACCATACTATACCATGTGTGTTATATAATAAGTCTTAGCATCTTACCTGTGTCAGGTTTTGGTGAAGTCAGATCTCTGAAGTAAAAACAGTTTGTAAATATATCTTCTTTAGTCACTTACTCTGGAAATATTTGGGACCTCAAATCTTAAGTCTTAAGGTTATAGAACTTGGTTGCAACTATTTATGGTGGACCCCTGTCAGATGCTTTTATTAGATTATAATTATTCAGTTTAGTCTCGTCATTAACTTCACCAACTTAATTGGAGTTAGTATTTTAAAATTTTCGATGTGGAATAATCATCAAAGCAGTATGTTTTGACTCCCAGAAATTCACTGGACTATTCGCTAGTCTGCTTCTACTGACATCCAAAGTCAACCAGCTGTTGACTAGGAGGTCGATTTTCAGGTCCTTGAAACAGTGTGTTTGCACTCTGTAGTTTTTTCTGCATTTTTGTAAGGATAATTTAGTGGGTTAGGAAATGTGGATGTAATGAGCTTCCTTGTAATTTTTCCATACTTTATTATAGATGAGAAGGAATTTTCACTTCATAATGATATGTGAATTACTGCCTACTGATACTACTTATATTTTTGTTAGGACCGATAGGGGGCAGCAACATCCATGGTAGCCTATGCCAAATCTGACTTCTTTCACCTTTTGAAAAAACAAGTCATTAGGAAATAGAAGGTGGTAGGTAAATATGAATACTCCTTCTAGTCCCTGGAACCTTACCTTTGTGGTAGAGTTGTACCTATCCACTTGCCACACAGAAGCAAAATACCCTTTCAGACTTAGTGTTTTTACTTAACTATTTTTTCTTTTGTCTTTAGAAACTATTTTTATCCAGTCAAAGTGGAAGTGGAATTGTGGAGCATTATAGGTATTATTTTATCATGATTTGTAATTTGGGGTTTTAATTATTGAAAGGGGACATGCTGGAAATTTTATCTTTCCCAAAAATGCTATGAAAAAATCGATATAGACCTAATTATTGAAAGCATAACTTCGGTTGACTTCTGTCATCCTGTGAAACTCATAAATATTACCTGATCTTTTAGAGTTGGCTTTTTAAGTTTATTTCAGGGTGAAGCTAGAGATAAAAGCGGGTCAAGTAGAAAAAAATGTAAAGATCACAGTACTTTACGGATTCTTTATAGAGCCGATATTGTTTTTATAAATAATTTTGACATATAATAAAGTCTCAAAGTATGCAGGTATTGTTGAATTGTGCTGATGGAAATGGACAACAAGATTATTGAGAATAGATTAAAAAGGTTAAATAGGGTTATATGAGTCAGGTAAAAAACGAGCTTTTTTTGATTAAATGGTCTGAAAGAAAGCCGGCTTTTTCAGTAAAAGTGCAGTATAATGTTGAACAAGATTAAATAAGGTTTTGGAGATAACCAAAGTCATAATTCTTATTTTAAATAATGATAAGGTACAACTGCACAAAATAGGTTATATGTATTTCTGTCTGCTGTACCATGAAAATGAAATGATGACCAAAACTAGGCAAGTTCTAGAGCGAGAGCTGAAAAATGATTGGATAGGGATGGATTCCTTGATCAAGGAGGACTGCAGATTATACAGTTATATTCTCATTACTCCAGTAACTCACATAGAGTCACAAAGTGAAGAAAATGTGAGGTGTATTAGATAGAGTTAGTTCAATTTTGAAAATAAGTAAACTCATTTCTTGAGATTATTTGAAAGTATAGACTAAACATGGCAAATATATGAAACTAGTTTGTAGCTACGCATCTCTAGCAGGGCATATTCTCCTCTCAAGCTATAATTTACTCTCATTTAATCTTTCATTTTTTTAATCCTCCCTGCCCCCAGTAAAAGAACAGAACAGAAAAGAAAAAAAGAAAAGTGAAGAAATAAAGACCTATCCTAAAATTAATTCTTGGTCTGGTTTTTCCTTGTGAATTGTTTTTCAATTAAAGAAGCTTTGAGTGAAAAATATTTCAGAGAGATCTGTAGAAAAATTGGCCTTGTCAGTTTTGAATTTGGAATAAAAAAATATTAACCTGAAGTTCTATTCCTTTTCTTTCCTATTGCCCTAAACCTGAAACCTGAGAAGAAAAGGAAATCTTATGTTTGTGTTATACCAGGTCTATTTCCAATTCTGTCTTTGACCCCCAATGTTGTCTTTTTCCTTCTCTGTGCCACGTTTCCCTCTTGTTTTTTATATGAAGTTAATAACAAAACTAGTCCTGTTGCAAAGCCTCTAGTGTAGTTCTTTCTGGTGTGAGATTCAGTATAGGAGTTAATTCTTTTACTTGCTGAACATTTATTGTGTATCTACTGTATGTGGCTGTTTTTAGTCTATATTGTAATAGTCTCAATCATTTCCTTCTCAGTGAATATGAGTCAGCCATATTTAAAATCATAGCTGTATGCATTATAGTTAGGAAAACTTTTAAACTTGCATACATGAAAACTTAGCACAGTGTTGAAATTGTGTTTTTTATGATTTTTAGAAGATAGGTATCGCTATTAGTATATTTTTCTAAGTTTTTTTTAAGATGCATTATTGAGACCTAGCATAACTACTTAGGAATTATGAGAATTTTGGAAACACTGAGAAATTATTCCCAGCTTCATGAAATTTAAATCTCATTGAGACAAAATTAATAATAATTAAAAACTGTGAGGATGTTTTTAATCCTATGTAATTACCTGGAAGTCTAACATTTTTCAGTGTATCTGTTTGCTTTTAGAATTGGTCTCATTATAGAGATTGTTCTGTTTTTGCATACCAGTGGGGTGGACTGTATATCTTTTATGCATGTCTCTTAGAATACTCACTAATTCTTGGTATTATGCTCTTTTTTTTTTTTAACAATGAGATCTGTATGTGACTTTTTTTAGAGTGTCCTAGACTACTACATTACACCAAAGAATCATCCATTCTAATTTGACCTTGAAGATTTTGTAAGAAAAGAGGTAGCTATACTAACATGCTTATGGTTGCTGCAGGTAGAGATGTGTAAAAATATGAAAAATTGAATTACAGAACAGTGCAGAGTACAACATTAAATATCTTTTAAGTTAGATTTTAAATGCAGTGTTTATATAATTGTTTTAATTCATTTCCTAAGTCGTGTCCAATTCTGCATCTCTATCGACTGTAGCACACCAGACTCCTCTGTTCCCCACTGTCTCCTGGAGATTACTCAAATTCATGTCCATTGAGTCAGTGATGCTTTGAGTTCCTATAATTAAGTGTACATATTTGTAGAAACTTACAGATATTTGTTGAAAGTTTGGCAAAATCAAATAAATCTAAGAAATACAAAAATCACTTATAATCCTCTTTCCAGAATTAATCATTATTATTTGAAATCATCTTTGCATTCTTTTTCTTTCATGTATATTAATCAAATTATTATACAAAGCAGAGCTGTCACTTACACATTTTGTCTTCTGTGTTTCATTTGAGATCATTCTTAGAACATATCAGTTAAGGAGATGTTTTCATATAATGATTACATATTTATTTAGCTGTAAGAACTAGTGATACTTGCATACTTTAAAAAAAATAGAGTCTTCTAACACACAAAGGTTTTATCCAACGCTTAGAGTAAACACTGCTAGTTTGGTGTATGTCAAATGTTTTAGTTTCTTGGTGAGAGTAAGTGAATGAGAGAGAAGGGGTGAGTGTGGGTGTGTGTGTTGAGGGGTGTGTCTGAGAGAGTGTATTAAGATTTGACTTGGTCTCATTTACTTATGAATGTTTCATAGTATGATGTTTGTAGTTTATTTGGTCTTTTATGTTGGTAGACATTTAGACTGTTTCAGTACATTGCTATACATATTATACATTGTTGAAGCAAACATCCTTTTACCATTATTTTTGAGTACAAAAGTATTTCTTTGGAATGGATTCCTGGAAATGGAATTTGAGGGCGAGAAGTTATTCACGTACTACATTTGATAAATTCTCTCATTTTACTTCTTTCAAAAATGTTTAAGAATGATATTGGATTTGATCGTCTTAGTTTTTAAAATCTGTTAAATAAAAATTAGTGTTTTGGTTTTGTCTTCATTTTCCTTATTACTGTTGACATTGAGCAAATTTTCATGGTTATATTTTATTTGGATTTATTTTGAAATTTTCCTCTTTTATCCTTATTATTCTAGCATTTTTTTTTTCCTTTTAGTGGTATGTGGTTGTATCTATATTTATGTCTATTAATCCTTCATGGTGTCATTTGTTACACATATTCTCTATCAGTTTACTGTATTTCTACAATGTAGAAAATTTTTTATTTTTTTGTAATAAGTTGTTCTAGAAATATGACTTCTAGAGACCTTCTTTACCCCAGTATTTAAACAAAATTTCTTAGATAGTTTCTTTTGATATTTCTGATTTTTTTCCCCAAAGATACATGGATATGGTTTTTGGATATAGTATTTAGTTGTTTCATTAGCATTTGACCCTGTTGACCAATCCTTGTCTCTTAAAAAGTACTGTTCTCTTTGCTTGTGTAATACCACCCTCTCCTGTTTTTACATTACTAACTGGTTTTTTTGGTCTTATTGCTTCCTCCTACCTTCTTCATTGTATATCCTTTGGTTATTTGGTACCACATTGCTCTTCCTGGACCTTTTTGTCTTGTATTTGCTCACTTTTTAGGTGTTTTTATCTCATTTTGTGTCTTTATATATGTAGTTGCTAATGACTCAAGTTTATGTCTCCAATTTAAACCTTCTTGAGTACCAGACTGAAACTTCTGACCACTTAACAGTTGTACAAACCTTTCTTCCAATGCATAGTTTTCTTTCTCAAGAGAATCTATCCAGAGTCCTAGCTGGAAACTATGTATAGGTCAGTGTAGGATGTCTGCATAATGCTTTTCTCCTTAATTCAGTCCAGTTGTCTGTAAAATAAACAACATTATCTATCCTTCTTTTGCTCAACCCATTGTGCAGTGGTGAGTAGGAACAGGATAATCATAATAACAGCTTCTTTGGAGAAGAAAAGAATAGGTAGACCACAGTCATTGGTCCATAGTAATAATGAAATCCTTCTGGACAGAAGACTGCCCTGGCAGCTATGTAAAATCCTTGATAAAATTCTTGGTTTTGCTCTATAGGAGGAATGCCTTTTTGACTATTGTGTGTATCCTTGGCTTTGTTCTTAGGTGATTCTTTCTTGTTATCCTCCTTTGCTGCATCTGAAGTAGTAGGTATTTGAGAGTGTGACATTCCTAAGATTGCAAAGTTTTATAGCACCATACCAGTTGGCATACATTTAGAGGCTGCAGGGTTACTTAAAGTTCAGTTATAGAGTTTTATAGGCCAGTAATGTGGTTTGATGGTAAAACTCAAACATTTATTCAATTGATTTCTAAGTTAGCACCATGTGATACTAACTACAGCAGAAGATCTCTTTTTGTTATATATTTTTTTAAATTAATTTTATTTTATTTTTAAACTTTACATAATTGTATTAGTTTTGCCAAACATCAAAATGAATCCGCCACAGGTATACATGTGTTCCCCACCCTGAACCCTCCTCCCTCCTCCCTCCCCATACCATCCCTCTGGGCCGTCCCAGTGTACTATTTTTTGAAATCAGCTCGTTCTCCTCTCTCTACTAGACTTTTTCCTTTCTCCCTGTGTTACCTGGCTTCCTTGAGAGCATCTGAAATGTTTAGCTCAGGTGACATATCAGTCAGAGTTTAACCAGAGAGGCAGAATGAGTAGATTTATATATGTTAGATATGTAGATAGGTAGGTAGGTAGGTATTAAGAGCTTACAAGGAATTGGCTTATACAATTCTGAGGGCTGGCTAACAAATATGAAATTTGTAAGGTAAGGAGTTTGTTAAGAGCTCACCCAAGCTGGAACCCTCAGACATATGCTGAAGCTGTTGTTCATAGGCAATTAGAAAAGGAATATCCAGCGAAGGGATACCAGTTATAGACTCAGTATTTGGAGTCACACTCGTTAGGAAGAACCCAATCTTTTACAAGCTCATCTGACTAATTTAGGCTCAGTAAAAGTGATCACTCTGGCTTAAAACAATCAACTTATTAGAGACTTTAACTATATCTGCAAATCCCCCCATGCAATCCCAAAGAGCAGCACCTAGACTAGTGTTTGAATAACTGAGAGAAAGTATTTACAAAATGACTGTTGCCCTTCTTTCCTCTTAGTTTTCTGTAACCAACTTGACACATCAAAAATCATCATAGGTGGGAAAGCAGCATTCTTTACCTGATCTTTGCTATATCTGACAAAGAATCTTTGAGGTCACAAAGTTAACTCATGGTATTTGGAATTGCAAGACACTTGCCTTTCCCAAACTCAAGAGACCTCCAGATTACTGGGCTCTTACAGGTAGAGTTTGCTACAGAGAGATCTTCTCTCAGTGGCACTATTTTTATATCTGTCTCTGCTTGCTGCTGCTGCTAAGTCACTTCAGTCGTGTCCAACGCTGTGCAATCCCATAGATGGAAGCCAACCAGGCTCTCCCATCCCTGGGATTCTCCAGGCAATAGTACTGGAGTGGGCTGCCATTTCCTTCTCCAATGCATGAAAGTGAAAAGTGAAAGTGAAGTTGCTCAGTCGTGTCCGACTCTTAGCAACCCCATGGACTGCAGCCTACCAGGCTCCGCCACCCATGGGATTTTCCAGGCAAGAGTACTAGAGTGGGGTGCCATTGCCTTCTCCCCTATCTCTGCTTACAAACTGCTTAAACTCATAGGTGAGTTGCTGTTTCTAGTCATTCATTAAACAGCTAACACATCAGTGTTTTTAGTTTTTCTAACTGCTTTTCTTATAAGCCCCATACCTGGTAGTTAGGTGATTTGCCCTACTCATTATTGCAGGCAAGAATTTTACAAAATGGTTTTGCTTCTGCATAACAGAGGTTGCTAGGTTCCCAGCCTGAAATATGCGTCCTTGCCACCTGTTCTTCTAAGCCTTATCAGAGTTTTTAGGAATTTATTATCGCAGCATTCCACTTCTAAATTTTTGATTAGTTACAGTATAGGATAGCTTATTTGAACAAAGAGACTCCAAAATACATGAAGTTCAAGCAAGGAAGATTATGTGATAACCTGGGGGTAGTCACTACCTTCAGGTCATTTTGTGTAGCTTAAGTTTCTGATCTTTTGTTATACCATCACTTAACCTGTGCTGTCTAGTATGGTAGTGACTAGCCACATATGGCTAGTGAGTGCTTGAAATGTAGCTACTACAACTGACAGTCTGGATTTTTAATCTTATTTAATTAAATGAGCGTTTGTGGCTACCATATTGGAGAATGAAGGTCTAGAACGTTTCTGTCATCACAGAAAGTTTTATTGAACAGCTCTGCCTTAGAGTGTTAACTTCATCTACAAGGTCTGATCATTGGCTTACCAGCATTATGTTCATGTTTCATCCTGTTATTATCTGAATTGTATTTCCTCAAAATTCATGCTGAAACCCTAACCCCCAGTATCTCAGGATATGGTTGTATGTAAGAATATGACTTTAAAAAGGTAATTAAAGTTAAGTCAGGTCATGTGGATGTTCTCTAATCCATTCTGACAGGCATCCGTATAAGAAGAACTGTGGACATAAAAAGAGACACCAGGGATGTGTGCATGCAGAGAAAAAGCCATGTGAGGACACAGTGAGATGGCCATCTCTAAGCTAAGGAGAGAGGCCTCAGAGGCCTACTGACACCTTGATCTTGGACTTCTGGTTTTAATAACTGTGAGAAAATAAACTGCTGTTGTTTAAGCCACCCAGTCTATATATTTTGTAAGGCAGCCCTAGCAAACTAATACATAGCCCGTGAGAAATAAGAAATAGAAAAATGAGCACAGATAACTTCCTTTTGAGGAATTGACCAAGAAATTGCAAACATAACTTCATGTTATATCCTATTGGCCAGAGCTTAGTTATGCATCTATACCTAAGACCTAGCTCTTGCTCTGTGTCCATTATACCCAGATATAACTTGTGGGAGAAGTGTTTTGCTAAAAGAAAAAAGGGAATGTGGATATTGAAGATAATTAATGTCTTACACAAGTATAATTTTAGGATTACATTGTTCTTATGGCTAGCAATATAAGAAAAAAAGTCACTCCTAGTTCCTGAAATAATCTTTTTGGCCTTGCTTGGGTCACATGTCCATTCCTGAACCAGCAACTTCAACTATGGAAGAAGATTTTTGTTCAGACCTCGATCCTGTCTTTTCTACTCCATCTAAGATGTAGACAAGGAGAGGTTGTTCCCACTTGAACCTCATGAAATGGTTTCCCAAAGTGACTGTTTCTGTTGCCAAAAAGGTGATATAGGAGAATGGGAAGGGAAAGGGTATTGGACATAAGACCTCCAAATTATACCTTGAAACTTCCTACCTCACTCCACCTTTGTTGCCATTACCTTGGCACTTGCTGTTTTCTTACTTAGACTTCATATAGCAGCTTCCTAATTTGATCTTGCTCTCTTCTCTTATCTACCATATTTCACTTATTATTCATGCAACATTTAGGCTAGTCTTTCTGAAATGTAAATTATCATTTGACTTCTCATTGCTCTTAAAGCCCAAACTTCTAAGTTGGCTGTAAGGTTTTATATGTCTACTCCTTGTTGTTCTAGCCTCATTTTATATCACTTTCAGTGCATTCTAATCACACTGACCTTTTTCTTAGAACATGTGGACTTTCTCACTTGGGGTCTATTTACTTTCTTTCCAGGATGGTCTTCACTTGGCCCTTCATTTCTTCTCATCTTTTAGGTTTCACCTTATATATCCTCTGTACAGGATTGTTTGCAGGAACTTTTCTCCCCTACTTTTTTCCACCTTCCCTTTCAGCTTTTTGTATGTACCTGGGTAGATTTAACTGGGGTGAGAAATAAACAGCTCTGTTGCTCTTTGACAAAGCTTTATTAGTATTAAATACTTCAGTGGACTCATATCTTTTTCTTACCACTTTAAAAGGAATTTGTGGGTAGTAAGAGTGGGGGAAGTTTGAGTGTTTTAACATCCCCAAATTCCTAACAGCTATTGTTTTATTCATATGTCCATATCAATTTTAGCTGTTAGGTTGCACCTTTTGAAATTGTTTTTTGTACATCACAAGTCATCAAAAATATGATTTCTGTGGTTCAGCCTAATGTGTTAACATGTCTTAGAGGCAATTCTTCCGTATTGATCTTCAAGAATTTGGGATATTGTGTGTTTAACTTGTCAGATGGCTTTTGTAAATTGTCATTGAATATGCCTATTGAGATTTTAATTGAAATACATTGAAATTTGGATTAATTTGAGGAGAGATAGATGTATAGTACGAAACATTCCTATCTTGAAAATATAGCATGCCTGTATTTTTCAGGTACTTTGTCTATGTTTAATAAACGTTTACCGTTTTCATGTAAGTTTTACACATTTGTTGTGGAGTTTTTTCCAAATTATTTATAGTTCTTATTGCTATCTTGAATGGTATTTTTTCTTCTGTTACCCTTTCTAATTTAGTTATTTTTGGAGTCTAGGAACATATTGATTTTAATATTTTGATCTTTGTGTATATGGCTACTAAACTTAATTCTTCTAAGTCAGTTTTTTTTTGACTAAAATGCTATATTGAGTCCAATAATGATTGTCTTCTTTTTTTTAGTATGTACATCTGTGGTTTTTTTTTTTTTTTTTCATCTGTGGTTTTTCTTTTCTTGTTGCATCAGTTTCGAACACTCCCAAAATGCTGAATAAAAGTAATATAGGCTATCTTTATCCTTCCCTTGTAATGGAAGTGCTCTTCGGTCTCCAGGTATAATCCTATATTAATTTTGGCTTCCTTGGTGGCGCTAGTGGTAAAGAATCCTCCTGCCAAAGCAGGAGACGCAGGAGACATGGGTTCGATCTCTGAGTCAGGAAGATCCCCTGAAGTAGGAAATGGCAACCCACTCCAGTATTCTTGCCTGGAAAATTCCACGGACAGAGGAGCCTGGTAGGCTACAGTCCATGAGCCGCAAAGAGTTGGGCACCACTGAGTGACTGAGCATGCATGCACGCATACACATACTCCCTTCTTTATGAGCTTCCCTGGTGGTTCAAATCAGGAGACCTGGGTTCGATCCCTGAGTCAGAATGATCCCCTGGAGAAGAAAGGCTAAACACTGTAGTATTCTTGCCTGAAGAATTCCATGCACAGAGAAGCTGAGAAGCTTGGTGGGCTACAGTCCATGGTGTTGCAAAGAGTCAGACACAACAGAGCAACTAACACTTTCACTTTATCAATTTAATGTATCTCTTTCTCTTACCCTACTAAATAGTATCAGAAAAGGTATACTGAATTTTATCAAATGCTTTTTGACATCTATTGAAAAGATAATTATTTCTTTCTTCCCCCTCCCAAGCTATTCATATAGTGAATTGCAATAATAAATTTACTAATATTAAACTGTGTTTGAAATATTATGATGTAGTTTTAACATTCTGTTGGGTTTGATTTTATTAACATTTTAATTTGTATTTTCTATGGAGATTATTCATTTCATATTACAGTTTTAAACTTATTGGGAGAAACTATAATTTCAGTCTTACATCAGTCTTAAAAAAATTGTGCTTTACAGATTTAATTTATATGTAGCCTTTTCCTTTTAACCTTATATGTTTTATTTTTAACTGTTTTGCCATTGAGCTGCTAGAAGTTTGATCAAGTGCTTTATTTGATCCTTTATAGTTAAATAATTGTTTAGTGGTTTAAGTAATTTAGTGTGTACTTCTTAATTTTTTATAATTAAAATAATTGTGGCTACCAATACAACATAAAATTTATTATTTTAGCCATTTACGTGTACAGCTAAGTAATGTTACGTACGTTCACATTGTTGTGTAGTAGATCTGCCGAACTTTTTCATCTTGTAAAACTGAAATTCTATACTCATTGGACAACAGTTTTCCATTTCCCTTTTCTCCAGTACCTGGCAGCCAATGTTTACTTCCTGTTTCTATGATTTTTGACTAGATACTTCATATAAGTAGAATCATATGGTACTTGTCTTTTTGTGACTGGCTTATTTCATTTAGCTTAAGATTCATCCATGTTGTATCATGTGACAGCATTTCCTTCCGTTCTAGGACTAAATATTCCATTGTATGTATATACTACATTTTGTTTTATCCATTCATCCATTGATGGACATTTGAGTTGCTTCTACCTCTTGGCTATTGAGCCTCTTAATTTTACATTTAATTCATGTGCTTTGAATTTATATTGACTTTGGAGGAAGATAGGAACTTAGTCTTACGTTTCCAAATAGTTAATCAGTTGATTTAGCTATTTCATCATCTGTCATTTCATATATTTAAATAATAGAACGATAGACTGGATTATACCTGCTCAGTACGTGCATCTTTATATGTATTACATTTGTATAAGCTTAAGGTCCTTAAAATTAGTTGTTAGCACTAAGCAGTTTCCTGTACTTTTTAATAAGTAGCTAACATCCATAGGATTTTATGGTTAACAAAGTAATTTTCCATATTTTGCACTTTACTTAGTGGTCTTTTTAAATCCATGTGTGTATATATATATGTACGTATGTATATTTTTCTTCCTGTAAGCCGGCATGGCTTCTTTCTTTCCTTTCTTCCCTCCCTCTCTTCCAAATTTCTGCTGAAGAAGTAAAGGTCCTTTCAGCACCAGCATCTATGTTGTTGTTTAGTTGCTAAGTCGTGTCCGACTCTTTATGACTGCATGGACTACTGAGCTGCCGGGGAAGCTACCAGCATCCAGTGTGCTGTGCTTAGTCACTCAGTCGTGTTTGACTTTTTGCGACCCCAGGACCTTTTGCCCACCAGGTTCCTCTGTCCATGGGGATTCTCCAGGCAAGAATACTGGAGTGAGTTGCCATGCCTTCCTTCAGGGGATCTTCCCAACCCAGGGATCGAACCCAGGTCCCCTGCATTGCAGGAGGATTCTTTACCATCTGAGACACCAGGGAAGCCCAAGAATACTGGCATGTAGCCTATCCCTTCTCCAGGGCATCTTCCTGACCCAGTAATCGAACAGGGGTCTCCTGCATTGCAGCTGTATTCCTTACCAGCTGAGCTACCAGGGAAGCCCGCCGGATCTATACCATGTTCTTATTGATTTGTGATGTTGCTAGTCTTAATATGCTGCCTTTGAACTTGAACACCTCCATACACTTTTAGGGCAGGATCAAGAAACTATGGATGTGTTTTAGTTCTCTTGCATTATCATTCTAGTGTTCTTTAGTTTTGTTTCAGTATTTTAAAAATATATTTCAAATAAGCCAGGAATAATTTAGTACTTATGCAGTTGCTATTTAGGAAATGCAAAAATAGAAGAACTGCTCTATGACCTGAGACAGACAAGTCTTAATTGTACTGAATCCTTTAAATTAAACCTTGGCTGAAGTATGCAGCCAAGTATGCAGCCAAACTGTGACTGATGTTTATTTTTGTTTGTTTAATGTTGGTGGAATCTTAAAGGGAGATTGCATTATCTTTTTTTTCATCTTTTTCTATTTTTTTTTATTGAAGTATAACTGCCTAATACTGCTATGTCAGTTTATACTGTACAGCAAAGTGAATCAGCTATATGTATGCATACATCGCTTTTTTTCTTTCTTCCCTCTTCCCCCATCCCCCTTTCTTTGGATTTCCTTCCCGTTTAGGTCACTACAGAGCCCTGAGTATGCATTATCTTCTTTCTGTTTTTATTAAGTCATGTAGTAAGTATAAATTGTAAACATTTAAACAGTAGAGGAAAATAAAGTATGAGTCAAAGCTCCCTTCTTCTATAGCCCAAGGTATAGATTTTAGTCACCAAGTCACGTCTGACTCTTTTGCAACCCCATGGCCTGTAGCCCACCAGGCTCCTCCATCCATGAGATTTCCCAGGCAAGAATACTGGAGTCAGTTGCCATTTCCTTCACCAGGGGATCTTCCTGACGGGTGAATTCTTTACCATTGAGACACCAGGGAAGCCCCCAAGGTATAAATTTTAAGTGTATACATTTCATGGCTTTATATGTATTTGCACATACATGTCTGCACATGTATCTGTATAAGCAAATTTTTGTTTTATATAAAGGGGGTCATTATATAGATATTCTGAAATTTTCTTTTTAAAATTAATAATCTTATCATAGACTCTTCCAATGTAAATGCACATATTGATTATCTTATTCCTCTTAATGGCTGAGAAATGTTCCCTTGTCAGGTATCATGACTTCCCTGATTTTGTTGAGTGTTTATACCCAGTGTTTTGGTTTTGTCCAGTGTTCTTCCATTACAAATAATAGTGCAGTGGATTCTTTTTGATATGTATCTGTGTGTGTGTATGTTTGTATTTTAGGATATATTTCAGTGGTGAAAGTGCTGGACCAAAGGTACATGGGTCTGTTTCTGTAACTGACATTTTATTATGTGAATGAGCTCTGTATTTTTTAAACTATAGTGGGTTTTTAGTGGTTTAGTATGTTTTAGAATGTGCTATGTCATATGTCGGGTTACAAGCCCCATTGATATCTAGTCTCTGTGGATGTCATTCTCCGTTAAATGTTTTATCCATTAAGAGACAGATAAAATATCACCTCTTTCCTGAAAGTATTCATAACACTTAGAACATTGGGTAATTATAACCCCAATAACTAATATTTTAATGAGTGCTTACTATATACTATAATTATGTATAGTGTCTTATTTAATCCTCACAACTCTAAGAGGTAGATAATACTATTATCCACAGTTTGTAGTTGAAAAAAAATCAAGGAAAATAATAACTTGCTCAAGGTCACAGTCAATGATGGAAATAGAATATAAACATGAGTAGTCTCACATCAAAGTCTGCTTTTTTTTAACTGGTATAGGTCACTGGTTCCCTTCTGTTCCCTGATCTCCCTAATAATTGGCTCAAGAGATATTTGGTATAAATTATAGAACTCACTAGCTCATTTTATCTTGTATTTAGGTTGTATTTACAGATCTGTGTGAACGACGTCTTTTTCTAATTTATGACATACCTCTGGGTCATTATACATAAGGCAATGGCAACCCACTCCAGTACTCTTGCCTGGAAAATCCCATGGACGGAGAAGCCTGGTAGGCTGCAGTCCATGGGGTCCCTGGGAGTAGGACACGACTGAGCGACTTCACTTTCCCTTTCATGCATTGGAGAAGGAAATGGCAACCCACTCCAGTGTTCTTGCCTGGAGAATCCCAGGGACGGAGGAGCCTGGTGGGCTGCCGTCTATGGGGTCGCATAGAGTCGGACATGACTGAGGCGACTTAGCAGCAGCAGCAGCAGCAGCTACAGTAATAGCCCTGGTACGTTTAAGAGTTGTTTAGAACACCATAGTATAGAACTGCACCCCACCTCCTTAAAAAAAAAAGACTTTATTGGGGTGTAGTTAATGTTGCTCTGTTCTGTTACATTTTGTTATTTCTCTGAGTCCATCTTTAGCAAAATTCATGTGATCCTGAGATGGATTTCATAGATTGTGAGTGAATAGTATACTATTCTATACCTTTTCTGGAACATCAAATCAAAATACATAACTTGTAGATAAGTTGTTAAGATGTGAAGTGAGAAGTACACTGTCTTAGACTTACCACATGTCTTAATTCATGCTGTCAAGTAAGTGTGATAGGCAAGCTGAATCTCAGAGCCTCACATAAAAAGGACATCATAATACCTTCTTTTGGGTGGGGGGTCAGATGAGATCATTGTGTCAAAACATTTGTGAACTATAACAGTCTCCATAAATACTAGTTTTTAAAACTGAGGTTTGAGGAATAATGGAGAGCATTGTGAATTGGGTTACTGTTTAGTAGTATGTTTGGCTATTTTTAAAAAGTACAATTTAAAATCTGTAATTAAAAAAATTTTGACTCTATTATTTTCTTTCCTAACTCCTTTTAATTTGATTATTTTATTAATTCATAGATTGCCAGTAAAACTCTTTGGCTGTAATTGTGCATGTGGATTAATTTATTTTAGGTGGAGTCAGTGTTAGCATAGGAAGTGGGATTCTGTAGTGAAGTGTTAGTCACTCAGTCATGTCCTATTCTTTTTGACCCCATGGGCTGTAGCCTGCCAGGCTCCTCTGTCCATAGAATTCTCCAGGCAAGAATACTGGAGTTGGTTGCCATTCCCTTCTCCAATTCTGTAGTGAAGATTTTACAAATGATAGTTGTATGGGTTAGATGATCTTTTAGGATTATATTCAGAATTCATTAGATCTTTAGTACTTAAATAGAATATATTCTTCAGTTCCTCCAGAATTTAATATTTTTTACTGCTTAGCCATACTGTTAATAAAGAGGGAGAGATAAGAGTAATGGGAAATGCAGCATCCTTTTCTTATTCTTATCTGCTTTTCTGGGAATGATGAAGCAAACCATATTTTGATGACTTCTCTGCTATAAGCTTAGCAGGTGATTCAGTGGTTCTAGATAAACTGGCAAAGTATAAAGCAAAAATCTGACTATACTGTTTTCTTAAATCTCAGAATCTTTAAAACATAGCCCTAACTTGCTTTGTGGATTGGTCTTTCATTTGTACCTTTCCTGCTTTGCTTTTCTTACTCTGCCCAGTATTACCATCTCCCAGTCTGAGATCCTCTCCACTGTTTGACCCAGCTTTCTGGCTACAACCCAAACTCTGATACTGAATTCTCTTAGTCAGAACCTAGTTCTGGAATATATTTTAAGTTGTTAATGTGTCTTAGGTATGTGGGAGGTCGTTCCATATGTAGAAGTTCTTACCTACTTTAGCCTTATCACCAGATTCTCTTATTATCTTGTATCCAAGACATAAAAAACATGGGCTTGGTATTGCAGCTTTTTGTCTTCCATGCATGAGAAACTTCGTTTTGTTTCCCACAGAGCTCAGAAGAACAGAATAGCAAGAGGACCCATTCATTGAGTCTTGAATGTTAAGATTCATAAATCTTAATCAAATACTAAGGTCTCTTGACCTCACTTCTAGAAGCAGAAGTTTCCATAAAAATATTAATTGAAGGGTATTCCAGTTTCATTAAATCCTAGACATGTGAATACCTGACAATTTCTGTACCCAACATAATATTACATTCCATTATGAAATAACCCATTGCCTTTTATTTTCCAATATTTCTCCTGGAGCGGAGGGGGTGCAGGGGGTGGAGGCATTGTATAGAAAGATTTAATTCAAGGTGGGAAACTTGCTTTTGTATCCTGCTTTAATACTATGTGACTTTGGGAAAGTTACTACTTAACTTCCTTTTGTTCATCCATATTGGAACTAATAATTTTTTCTAAAGAATGGAGATAATGTAAACATCTAGTACACTATTTTATGTATTGGAGGTATTCATTACTTGGAATTTTTGTATTTAACTGTAAATGTAATATTTGAATGAAGTCCTCATTGTTCTTTTACAATCAGGAGCGGTTTTCTTTACCTTTTATAGCTCCTGGATTTTAGTTAGATTCTGATGAAAACTGTGGACCTGTGCTCCCTCACATGTACTTAAATATATTCATACAATATTTTACAGATTTTTTAGTAGGATAAACTTTTGAGGCATAGGTCTTTGAACCTTGGATTATTTGTATTAGCTGAAGAGTACTAGATTTCATCTTTCATCCATTGAGATCAATGACCTTCTATGCTTTTTATCATCTCTAAAATTAAACAGTAAACAATTCCTTCCATACCTCTCCCCAAATAATCATGTCAAAGATAAAGAATTTTTCTTCCAGAAATTGACACTATATAACCTTTCAAAGGATTTTCTTTGGGGATGTAATAGATTAGAACATTTTAAATCACTACCCAAAATTTTCCTTCCTTGTTCTTTTTGAAATCATTGGAATCTTAACTCAGGGGAAAAACTTGTTGAGAGATAACTCGTTTTTGTATCTGCCTTTTTTCCCCCTATAGGTATGATAGATGTCTTAGGGAATGATAAGATATACTTAATATTTATAGCTATTTCCTCATTCTATGTTCAACACCAAACTAAATTTTAATTTGACTTCTTCTGGCTTATTTTACAGTTTTTGTCTTTTCTTTTAAATATGGTGCATTGATTGCATTCCTTTAACTTTCTTTGTTCCCAGCATCCCACCTAGGTTATTTAAAGATTGAACTAAACCACAGTTTTGAAAAGCAAGAAACAGATGTTATTACATTGGTCAAACTACCTTAAAGAGGAGCAAAAGGACCTCATTAGCTCTTTAACTTTGTGTGTACTCAGATGTGTGTGGGGAAGAAGGGAAGAAGATCCAACTTTAGGCATAGATAAGTCCAGATTTGAATAATATTATCAGTACTGGTTTTCTCACAACATTTTTACTTTCCTTTTTCTTCTTGAATTAGTTTTATTTTCAGCTAGGCAAAGATGGCTGCCAAAGGAGAGGGGGCTGGGGTATTCTAGCCAGTGGTGGCTGGGAAGACTCACCTCTACTCAAATCACATGAAATATTTTCCCCACAGACATGAGGGATTATATTACTAGAAAAGTGGGCCGGGGATAAAGCATGTTGAATAGTAAAATTACAGTTCACAGTCCACTACAGGTACCATCAGAGGACCAGAAATTTTGAAGAAGATAGAAAGCTCACGGGATCGCATTGACAGCAAAATCTCAAAGGAAACTGGAACTCAAGATACCAGAGGTAAGCTCAGGTTTTCCTAGGGGAACCTTGGAAAGGCTCCAGGCTTGGAGTCAACAAGTACAGAGAACAGTAGTAATTGGGTAATAATCAGGAATTTTTTAAAGAGTTACTTGCCAGAGTGCTGGGTTAGTTGGACCTCCATCCTCCCCTTCCTCCAATCTAAACAGCTCTGGTGGCAGTGGTGCCTGCCCTCAGGCCTGAAGTCTAAGAACTGTTCTCTTTTAAGAAAGTAGACTAACAGTTCAGTAGGACATCTGAGATCTTGGAATCTGAGAGAGTAGCAGAGGCACTGAAGCTTGCTTCTACAGAGAAAAGCACTTTTGGTGGATCCCGGCAAGCTTACTTCTTGTTTAGGTACCTTTCTGGGGTGCCTGCTTATCTGTATGCCCTACTTAAATGGTATCACACTCCCATTTAAGTGAGACACCATTTGCAAAAACAAGTCCGAACAACATCAGAGAAAGCCAAAAGTAATCTTTTATAAGCCAGTATAAACAAACAATTGAGGAGAATCAAGATGGAAGACGATTAAGAGGAATGAAAGAACAACTGACCTCAGATAAAATTCCGAAGAAAACTTCAAAGAAAAAAAAATGTAATACTTATTTTACTAAGATTTAAGAACATGTTGCAATGATTAATCAGAGTTTCACTGAAAAAGTGGCAGAGAACAAGAAAAGATTTTGAAAATTACAATGATAAATATTAATGAGTGGGTTAAATAACAATTTAGCATTAATTAAGACTGGGTTATTGATTTTGCGCTAAAGACGAAGAACTCTAGATATGAAGCAAAAGAAAAAAGATCTGGAAAAATGGAGAGGTATGGAAAATATATCACAAAGTTTTCACATCTGCAAACATTAATTCTAGAAAAAGTACAGAAAGTGGGAAGGAGACAAATATTGAAAGAAATAATTGAAATTTCATGAGCTGAAGAAAGATAAAAAATTTCAGATTAAAGGAGCCCATCTAGTACCACGCAGGATGAATGAAAAAAGACCTACATCTAGACACATCTGGTAAAATTTCAGAACTCTAACATAAAAAGAAAATTCTCAGTTACTGCCAGAGAGCGGGAATAAAAAATGGAAAATCAAATAACTGAAATCTTAGGAGCCATGCTGAATGCTTGAAGACAAGCAGTATTTTCACCATTTAGGGAAAAATAGAGTCAGACACGACTGAGCAACTTCACTTTCACTTTTCATTTCACTTTCATGCATTGGAGAAGGAAATGGCAACCCACTCCAGTGTTCTTGCCTGGAGAATCCCAGGGATGGGGGAGCCTGGTGGGCCGCCGTCTATGGGGTCGCACAGAGTCGGACATGACTGAAGTGATTTAGCAGCAGCAGCGGCAGCAGATTTGCACCTAAATTTTTTATACTGTACATTTATCATGTGAAGACAAGTAAATTTTTACCCTTAGAAAAAACTATGTATCTTATATAAATATATTTGAGATATTATTATACAATGGAAAATATAATCCAAGATAGATAATATGGTAGTAGGGAAGTGTCAAGGGAAGAAACCGGTAGCTACAGTGGCAATCTTGGACCTTCAAAAAGAACTAAAGAGAACTAGAAGAAAATTCTTAGACTACATGGGCACTTCTCATTCATCCAGTAATGTCTAAATGATATAAAATTGCATTTCATTCAGGGATTAGTATTTACCTAGTCATGTTATAAATGCAGTTAATTTTTAGTTTTTAGAATCAACCTGCTGCTGCTGCTGCTGCTAAGTCGCTTCAGTCATGTCTGACTCTGTGCGACCCCATAGACAGCAGCCCACCAGGCCCTGCCGTCCCTGGGATTCTCCAGGCAAGAACACTGGAGTGGGTTGCCATTTCCTTCTCCAGTGTATGAAAGTGAAAAGTGAAAGTGAAGTCGCTCAGTCGTGTCCGACTCTTCGCGACCCCATGGACTGCAGCCCACCAGGCTCCTCTGTCCATGGGATTCTCCAGGCAAGAAGAGTACTGGAGTGGGGTGCCATTAGAATCAACCTAGAAAATATATAAAATAGATTTAATTATAGTTGTGAAATAGTTAAGGAGTATAGTTATAAACTTTCATAATAAAAAAGTGTTATAACCCTTAAAATTGGGAGATAGAGGGCAACAAAGGAAGAGTCAGTGTCCATTTCTTCAGTGGGCGGTCAATAGATAACACATAAAAATTAATAAATCAAGAAACAGAAGTCAAGTAACAAACTTAACAGATATTGAAGTTAAGCTTGTAATCACACTACAAATCAGTTAACAATGTAACAATGTATTGCTATTTTATTGCAGGCAAGTAACAAAAAGATTTACTGTTCATCTTGTGCCTTTGCAGTCTTTGAATCTTTAAAAATCCCACCTTCATGCATCATATTTATAATATTGAAAACATTGCAGATGTGTTGTATTTACCTAGTTAGATAATGATACTTTTATTTATAAAGTAACAGTCCAGGACCACATAGTTATTAGAAACTATGTGAGGTAGAAATACTGGACACGTGATTAATTCCGGGAATTTGGGAAGTTGCATAGAATATATGAATATTTTTATGTAAGATGCATAAGTATTTCTTCACTGACTTTCCCTCTTGATTTTGTATGTCAATTCTGGACTCATTTCCATGATTCTGTTTTTAAAAAAAAAGTTTGTTAAAAATTTAGATGTATTAGAAAAATTTGAGTCCTTCCCACCAATAGCCCTAAATAAAATGACATTTTCTCTGGCATACTGAAGACTGGGATTAGAAGCATGGTTTGTTCATAAGAAGGAAGTCATGTGATCAGGGAGAGCTACAGCTACTGGAGACATGATTATCTTCTGGAAGAACTGGAAGAGTTGAAAGATGGGAATAGAAATGGCCTTTGTTGTCCTTCTAAAGATGGGTCTTATGTCCCTGACTGGACAATGCTTATTGAGTGAAGGAATTAATTTTATTTTGATACCACTTCAACTTAAAGATAGGTTGGCATTCCTGTTTGTACTGTACATAGGTAAAATGTTTTTTGAAAGCCTAATTTTAGGAGTGTTGCATCAGAAATATAATTTGGGAAGCGTATTTCTAATTGTATGTTTTTCATATTTGATTTTAAAAATCATAAAATCTTATGCTATTATATGTCTTTAAGTATTGAAAGTGTAAAATACAAAAGACCCTAAGACCTATGTACATTATAATGATTCTACTTAAATTACATGTAGTTTTCTAAGCAAGCTGAAGTTCTAAAAAAAAAAAAAATCAACTTATGCAAATATATACTCTAAAAATATTTTATGAGAAGTACTTTTAAAAAGAAGCATTATACTGGAAATCGGGGAATTTGTGTAAGAGAGTTTACCTGAGCATAATATATTTGGCAGTTCTGTTACACTTTTAAACACTTTGTAAGCTATTAGTTTTTCAGTGGCTACCATTTAAACTATTAATTACTTTCACAGAGAGATGTTATGATACATGTTCTTGAAGAGGATGGAAATTATCGATTGGTGAGGGACCTTTTGAAAGATATGAATGTGGTTTAAGTTTGCTTTCATAAAACATAGTAGTAATTTCATAAAATATGCTAATGTTTATCTGTTACACACATAAAAGTTGTAAATATTAACTTCCGTTTACTTATATTGTGTTAGTTTTTGTTGGCGATTTGGTAGTAAAACTAAATATTTTAAATTTGTGAGAGAAGTTGAAAGTAATGGTAACATTGCTTCTAACATAGCTATGTTGTGGGATATCCTCCTGATGACCAAAGAGAGTTACAGTGAATGAAATCAGTATTTATACACACACACACACACACACACACAAGTATATATGTGTGTATGTATGAGGGTGCTTGTATTTGGATTCTGTCTGTAGATCCACCTTGGAAACTTTAGAATGTCACAGTTATGCTCTGAGATTTTCCTTTTGTGAAGACCCCTGAAGATTCTGTCTCTAGTCAGGATCAGATTAGTGGAAAAGGGACCTCGCTTTGCAATTTTTGGCCTAGTTTTTTGAGAACATAGGCAATTGAAATGCAATAGATTTCTTAGGAGATGGATTATGAATCTGAAAGAGTACTTGCAGCAGTTGCGTGCAGGCAGAACTTTCAAGATTTGTGGTGAACAGATAGGCCAGGAATAGCAGAGCGGTAACAGGCATCGTGACAAAGCAGACTGATGGAGCTTGTTGCCAGCAACTCCAGACCGTCAAACAACCAGAGAGATGAGATTGCAAGGTTGCCTACATAGTTTTTACATCCTGATTATCTTCCATGCCTTTGGTACTATTGTAAGTGACGTGGAACTGTTTGTTATGTCCCCTGGAGTAGAATAGTTGTCCTTTAGAAAGGTAGTAGATTGGGTTTGGGCTTGTCGTTCGTTGTTATTTGTGTTTTGTCCTCATCCTCTCTACTCTCCCCACCACTGTGTCTGTGGAGTGATGGTAGGGAGGTAGGCTCTGTGTGTGTGGGCGGGGGGAGGCGGTATATTTATTTTGCAAGTAGATACTTACTCCTTTTAAATACAGGACATTTAATGTATTACTCACCAAATTGAGAGTGTTTTACTGTCAATAGATTTAGCCTATTTGAAACAAAACCCAAAAACATTGAACTTATTCCCATTATATATGTACTGGTTTTTCTTTTTGAAATGTTGTACAGACAAATTTGGGAGGTGAACATTCACTAAAAACAATAAATATCTTATCAATTTTGTATGAAAGTGAAAATATTCATCACTAGACCCTGTTGTGAAACACTAGGAAAGAATGAATCCATGGTGTGGCCCATGATGGGTGGAGACAAGAAATGAATCCATGGCGTGGCCCATCATGGGTGGGGACAAGAAACGCAAGGGTCCAGCAGGCACAACTGTAATTGCAGATGTGAGAGGAGGGAGAGCTGCTTTGTTTTTACTTTGCTTAGTATATTACTTATATTTGGACAAGATTGTGCTTGTATTCAGTTCTGTTCTGGATGGAATCTACGTCTGGATGAAATATTTGTTTAAATATAATAATACTTTTTGTACTGTTCTTAGTGGAGTTTTGAGTTTTATTTATTAGATTAAAGAAAAATGGAAAGGAACTATTTATCAGAGAAGATGGAAAAAAGTCATTGAAGATTTTGATTTTAAACTTTATGAAGAATCAGGATCAAGTTTTTCTAAATAATAGACTCTTGAAGGTACAGTAACTTTGTCATTCTATATCCACTGTGTAGTATAAAGCCTGTCACCTAGTAAACACTCAGTAAATAGTTGTATAAATGAATGATAGTTATAATGGTCTTTCCAAAAAAGTTTACTGGAGCCTTTTTATCATGTTAGACTTGAGAAAAATTTTATTTAAGAAATAAATACTCTTTGTCATGTTTAGAATATACTACTACATGGTCTTTGCATGATTTTATGTATGCGAGTATAATTTTATATATCCTTACTTAATTCTTTGTTACCTAAGCCTTTTAGCTCTTCCTCACATATCTAAAAACCTGTCCAACTGTTAACATTTATTTTGGAGGTTCTGGTGAAGTTTCAGTCATCCTTATTTTAAAATATTGTCATCAAAGTTAGACCTGGAATATATGTGAGGAGACTGTGAGAGAAGCTGTTTAATGCTGTTTGTGTTAATAAAAACCCATCTTTTTCTTAGTTTGCATTCAATTTTTTTCCCAATAATAATGGAAGGATTACTTTAGAATTTTATGTTTTCAAAAGGAATAGTTTGAAGTAAATGTGGAAGGCAGACTAACACTATTTTATTAGTTTAGTAAGAACATACCAAAAAAATCGTACAGAATTATTATATGCAGAATCTTTATAATACTAAATTCTGACAGAAGTTTCACAACTTACTAAGTTAAAGAATCCATTAAACCTAGATGGGATTTGTATTTAACAGGAACAGAATTTTTAGAATATTAGATAATTTGTCAGTTTTATTTTTTTATAATTTTATTTTATTTTTGGCTGCACTGGGCCCAGGCTCTTTGTTGCCGTGCACGGGCTTTCTCTGGTTGTGGCAAGTCGTGGCTACTCTCTAGCTGCAGTGTGCAGGCTTCTCATTGAGGTAACTCTCTCGTTGCAGAGCATGGGCTCTAGAGCACAGGCTCAGCTGCTCTGAGGTATGTAGGATCATAGTTCCCAGACCATGGATCAAACCTGTGTACCCTGCATTGGCAGGTGAATTCTTAACCACTGGGTGCCAAGGAAGTCCCAACATAAAGTTGTTGTTTGTTTTTTTTTTTTAAACTGAAGGATAACTGCTTTACAATGTTGTGTTGGTTTTTTGCCATACATAAACATGAATCAGCCATGGGTTTACATATATCCCCTCCTTCATGAACCTCCCTCCCCGTCCCACCCGTCTAGGTGATCACAGAGCAGCAAATTGAGCTTCCTCCATCATACAGCAAATGCCCACTAGCTATCTGTTTTACACATGGTAATGTATATGTTTCAATGCTACTCTTTGAATTTGTCCCACTCTCTCCTTCCTGTTCTGTGTTGAAAGTCTCTCCTTTATGTCTGGAACTCTGTTGTTGCCCTACAAATAGGTTCTTCAGTACCATTTTTCTAAATTACAGATATATGCATTAATGTACAATATTTCTTTTTCTGATTTCATACTGTGTAACAGCCTCTAGGTGTATCCATCTCACTAGGACTGATTCAGATATGTCTGTTTTTATGGCTGAGTAGTATTCCGTGGTACATATGCACCACAACTTCCTTATCCATTCATCTGTCAATGGACATCTTGGTTGCTTCCATGTCCTGGGTATTGTAGATAGTGCTGCACTGAACATGGGTCTTTTAGAATTGTGGCTTTCTCAGGGTATTTGCCAAATAGTGGGATTGCTGGGTCATATGGTACTTTTATTCTTAGTTCTTTTTCTTTAAGAAATCTCCATACTGTTCTCCAGAGTGGCTGTATCAATTTACATTCCCACCAACAGTACAGAGTTCCCTTTTCTTCACATCCTCTCCAGCATTTATTGTTTGTAGATTTTTTGATGATGGCCATTCTGACCAATGTGAGGTGATACCTCATTGCAATTTTGATTTTCATTTCTCTAATAATGAGTGATGCTGAGCATCTTTTCACGTGTTTATTAGCCATCTGTATGTCTTCTTTGGAGAAATGTCTGTTTGGGTCTTCTTCCTGTTTTTTGATTGGGTGGTTTGTTTTTCTGATGTTGATCTGCCTGAGCTGCTTGTATATTTTATAGGTTAATCTTTTGTCAATTGCTTCACTTGCAATTATTTTCTCCCAGTCTGAGGACTGCCTTTTCATCCTGTTTATGGTTTCCTTTGCTGTGCAAAAGCTTTTAATAAGATCCCATTTATTTATTTTTGTTTTTAGTTCCATTACTCTGGGATGTGGGTCGTTGAGTATCTTGCTATGATTTATGTCAAAGAGTCAAACATCAGGTTTTTTTTTTTAAGCTAGAGATTTATTGTTATTTTGTAATTAATAAATTGTCAAGTTGGTTATGACACTACCCCACACTGTATACCACCATTTGCTAGTATAAAAGTTTTTAAACCATACTGAGGCATAGGGCAGAGAGAGCAGAGACACATGAATATCATCCTTAACAACTTCCTCTTAGTCATGCCTCCGTCTTAATCTTTGTACATGTTTTCTTCCAGGGGAGAGTGTCAGAACAGTGCATAAAATAGTGGGCAACCTGCCATTTACTGTTTTAATACCAAGCAACTTACAGAAATAATGGAATTCAGCTTGTGTTTCCCTTGATTTTACTAGTCTGAACTCATTTTAGGTTACTTTAACATTTTAATTTCCCTTAACTGTACATGAGAGAATATGATGACTAAGAGAATACTGAACCAGAGTCAGCCAAATATACTATTGACCCCCAAATTATGTTTTAATAGGTCCTAAAGGAATGTGGCTCAGATGGTAAAGAATCTGCCAGCAATGCAGGAGATCCCAATTTGATCTGTGGGTCAGAAAGATCCCCTGGAGAAGGGAATGGCTACCCACTCCAGTATTCTTGCATGGAGAATTCCATGGACAGAGGAACCTGGTGGGCTGCAATCCATGGGGTAGCAAAGAGTCGGACATGACTGATTGACTAACAGAGGAATGTACCACCCCAGTAGTTTGAGAGTTCAGCAGTGACATAGTTCTAAATCCATGTTTCCATCAAGAAATTGACTATACAGTTATATTCAAGTATATGCAGAGTATGTGGGCCCTTTTGTTGGGCATATTCATTGCAATATTACAAAATGTTGGAGCAATACAAATGTCCATCAAAGGGGAACTGATTATAGTACAGGATTTTATTAGTGAAATTTGAATAACAATCAAAATCAGAGATACACAAATACTAATCTGAAACGATTATGGAGTATTACATTTTAAAATGGAGATGTAGGAAAGTATGTACAATATCCTTCTGTTTTTATAAAAGAAAATCTTGCACTAAGATATGCTTCATATATGTAGGTTATTTCTGGAAGAATATACAATTTGTGCCTTTTAGGGGTTGGTGAGAGATAGGTTTACTTCTCCCTATATTGTCTTTTATACAGGAATGTTTTCTATGTTTGTACATTGCTTTTGTAGATAAAAACCATAGTTTAAAGAAAAAGAAAGTAACCTATGAAGGTAATGAAAAGCATTTACTATGGTGTATTAGATATATCAAAAAGCCCCAGTCATATAATAGCATGATTGGTTTAGGAGAAATATAAGGTAAATTTATAGAAATAGTTATATATAGTTATTTTACTAATGCATATAGACTATCAGAAATTTGACCAGATTTTGTTAGCCTTTTAATTTAAATTCTATTTAACTTTTTAAGGTATGTATGTCAGTTATGCTTGGTCCAGGCTATTTTACACTTCTGCTGAAATAGAGTAGAAAAGAGAAAAATAGAGATGTAATGACTACATTTCATACATTTTAAGAGGTGAGATTGGTTCAGATTTTCTTTTTCTAGTAGTTTGTTTTTATGTAGATGGGTGAAATAATTATATTTCTGCTGCAACCAATTAAGTGTCTTTGTTTTGTTTAAAAATGTGGATTTTGAAAAAGTCTTGCCGTTTCCTAAATAGAAAAAAAAAAAAAAATTTGATGGGAGCAGAACTTTACAAGGAAGATTTGATTGGGAAAAAACACAATGTTTTATGTGGAGGAACAAAACCATACAAAATAGGGTTGCTTGCTTGTCAACAAATCTCTGTGTGTGTGTGTACGCGCGCGTGCGTGTGTTTGGTTTTCTTTTTCCTTGTTCAAAGAGATAAGTGCTGGGCCTAAATGAAACTGTACATTTTAGAAGATTCCTTTATTTAGTCTTGCTATTTATTGAGCTTCTGTCATTTTCCTCTACTTTTTATGAGAAGCTTTTCTCTTCACTTTGGACATTTGGAGCTTATTGTGTTAAGTATTCTCCTTTATGATTTAAGTAACATTTGTTAGTTTGTGTTTGTTTGCATAACTGTTAGTAGGTTAACTATTATTTATACTTTAATGCTTTTGCCCTAGGTGAAAATTAAAGATTTTAAAATCCATTTTAGGCAAATGGGGCAACAGGTTTTTTTGCCTTCAAACTGATTGAACTAGAAGGAAGTTAGCTTACTATTAGGATGTAGGATCTTATAGCAGATGTATATGAATCTCCTTTCACATACCCTTTCCCCCAAAGTAACCTGTGCTGTGGCATAGGTCCTCATATTAACAAAAGAACCAGAAAATAAAATTAAGAAGAAATTATTATTTTGCTGTATAACAAAGAATTACAGAAAGTCTCAAAAGTAGATTATGTTTAAATTCAGTATTTCTAATATCGTATTTCAATGGCCTAAAGATAATAATCACAGAACAAGTAATTCTTAGTGGTAGCAATAATTTAAAAGGGATTAGGAGAGCTTCCCTGATGGTCCAGTGGTTAAGAATTCACCTGCCAGTGCAGAGGACACAAGTTCAATCCCTAGTCTGGGACGATTCCACCTGCCACGGATATGCCACAGCTACTAAACCCACTTGCCCTAGGGCCCATGCTCTGCAACAAGAGAAGCCTGTGCATCGCAACAGAGAGTAGCCTCCGCTGACTACAACTAGAGAAAGCCCACACATAGCAACGAAAACCCACCACAGCCAAAAATAAATAAGATAAAGGGATTAGGATGCATAACTGGATATCAGATGATTCCTTTATTCATGCATTTGTTAATTTAATCAACAAATACTTAAGTCCTTGCTCTCTGCCAGAGACTGCTGGCTCTGGGTATACACTGGCAAACAAAGCATTGCCTGCTTTCATCAAGCTTGTGATCTGTAAGGGAGAGACATGATACATGATATATAAACATCTATAATTCTGTAAGAAAGCTATAATGACATCTTTATTAGTGAAAACTTAACAGTAAATATCAGAGAAGCTTAAGAGCAGCACCGTATTATCCTAGAACAGAGGAGAAAGAGACAGTGAATGGTTTGATTGACTTGAACCTTAGGGGCTGGATGATTTGTCAGTTAGAAAGCCTCTTCTTATCTTATGGGAAATAAGAGTGTTTGAATGTTGAGTTCCTTGAATTCAAATCTGTCATTACTTGCTTCTGTTGGAAAAAGGTTTGAGAAAGAAACTTTGTTGTTGACTTCTCTTAATCTACTGCTAAGTCACTTCAGTCATGTCTGACTCTGTGCGACCCCATAGACGGCAGCCCACCAGGCTCCGCTGTCCTGGGGATTCTCCAGGCAAGAACACTGGAGTGGGTTGCCATTTCCTTCTCCAGTGCAGGAAAGTGAAAAGTGAAAGTGAAGTCGCTCAGTTGTGTCCTACTCTTAGCGACCCCATGGACTGCAGCCTTCCAGGCTCCTCTGCCCATGGGAGTTTCCAGGCAAGAGTACTGGAGTGGGGTGCCATTGCCTTCTCTGTCTCTTAATCTAAGGATGAGGCAGTTTATTTCAGGTAAGGAATGGACTGAACTGGAAGGAGGCAAATAGTGAGAGCCAGTTTTCTAGTTCTTCATAAGCTGTGTCTTTACACTGGACATTATTTTGTTTGAGAAGCTTCCAAACAGAAATGTAAGCACTATATATGATCTTGGGAAAATGTTTTTAATATCATTTGTTTTCCATTAATTCACACATCCTTTGAAGTCAGACTATTCTGGGTTTGAATTCTACCTCCGCTTTATAACTGTGTACTGTGTGCAACTTGATTTTCTTATCTGTAAAATGAGGATCATATCATCTGGAGGAAGTATAGTAGATAGTTCAGAGGACAAACTCTGGAGCCAATTACCTGGGTTCAAATCTTAGCTTGTTAATTTAGTTGAGAGTAAGTTGGGAGAGGTGCTTAACTTCTCTGTACCTCAGTTTCCAGAATGGAGATAATAATAGTTCCTGCCTTTTATTGAGATTTAATGAGTTAATATATACAAAATGCTTAAAATAGTTCATCACATAAGTAAGCACAAGGTAGTTATTAATGTTATTAGTTTCAATTATTATCACCTAGGGTATTGTGAAGGTTAAATAACTTGTTTATTTAAAAACAGTGATTTGTATATTGCCTGACACAATAAAAATATCCCCTAAATAATCAGAAACTGAGGAGTAGATACTTCATCTCATTGAGTCTTCATATATACCTGTTTAGAAGAAATTTTATCTGTCTTGTTTATTGTACCTAGGATAGTTTCTGATATACAGTGGACAGTACCTTTTTGTTTTTTGTTTGTTTTAAAGATTTGTTTATTTTTGGCTGTGTGAGCTTTTCTCTAGTTGCTGCCAGTGGGGGCTACTCTCTAGTTGCCTGCACAGGCTTCTCATTCCACTGGTTTCTCTTGTTGCAGAGTACGGGCTCTAGGGTGCTTTAGCTTCAGTGGTTCTGGGTCCTGGGCTCTAAGAGCACAGGCTCAGTAGTTGTGGTACACAGGCTTAGTTGCTCTGCGGCATGTGGGACCCTCCTGGACCAGGAATCGAATGCATGTGTCCTGCTTTGACAGGTGGACTTTTTACCACTGAGTCATCAGGGATGCCCAACAATCCATTGTTGAGTTAATGTTATCACATTTTACAAATATATAAACTAAGGCCCAAGAAAATTACAAGGTGTTTATACTAAAAAATAACATCACTTTGAGGAGACATTACTGGAAAGGCCATTCATATCATCACTTAGAGTTGATCATATGTGTTAATAATAACTCCCTCTAATTTTTTCCTTTTTCCTTCTCTTTAAAAAAATTCACTTTCTTTAGTTAGGTTAGAAAAATTTAGACTAGAGGAACTGTTCACTTTAGAGTTACAATTAAAGTTGTTAATCTAATTGAGTGATTACTACAAGTTCAGTTCATATGGCACTCTTAAAGTGCAGGGTTGTTTTGTTAATACTACAGAATAGAGCATAAAACATTTTTCTTTTCCCATTGTGTTTTCTATATTCTAGATTATATAAGGAAGAAATTTGACAGAGTATTGGGTTGACCAAAAAGTTTTGAGTTTTTCTGTAAGATATTATGGAAAGCCCCAAGCAAACTTTCTGGTCAACTCAATAGTTTCACTCAACTGAGGCTCTATTACAGTGGTAAATATAATAAAAAATTAGCTCTACCATGAGTCACCCATATTTGCTATTTAATGATCCAGAACCAGTGTTTCTAAATTGCATGCATCTGAAATATTTTAATCTTTTGTACTATTTATTATAAGGGAGGGAGAGGCCATTTCTTTGGTTAGTAAATAAAGTTAAAGGCATTTCTAGAAAATGAATATAATCTTGATGTGTTCTGGCTTGCTTCAATGATTGTGAATCTGTTGAATATTAATGACATTTCTCTTAGATATTTCCAAACGATTAGTTTATAGAATACCAGATTACCATTAAAAAGCTACATTAAATTATTATTTTAACACCTGCAAGTCCACTCCTATATGTATTATATAATGCATATGCCTGATGTAACAAATTCCTAATTTGATATCACCTTGCCTCCCTCTTTGTGTATTTAATACAGCCATTAATCTCACTACAAGGCTTTACTAAGGATAAATTGCTACGTAACCCACTTCAACCTCTTTTGTTCAACCAGGAAGCCAGACGTGTTTAAGCTTTTTAAAAAATACATTATTATTTCTTTTTTGAAATTTTGGGGTTTTAAAATTTGAAATGGTAAAATATAAGAGACTGTATCTATTTTGTCTGTTGAAATTACTTGGCTGAAGTTTGCTTTGGAATAGAGCTTCTGTATCTTTAAAAAATACACAGTGAGTCACCCCCTGCTCTTTTGGTAGATGCCTGGCTAGTGAACAGCTAAGCTGCTTTAGGCATGTAATAGAACATTCCATTTCCTGTTCCCTTGCTGACACAGAGGAGTGTTCCTGCTGGCAATGATCTAATCATAGTGCAGTAAGAAACATGGCAGTTTGATAAAACATGGTGGAGACAGCGGCTGAAATGGAAGCATATGTTCTAGAAGACATTCTTGAGGTAGGGCTAGGTTTGTAAATGAAATGAAAGTTGAAATCTGAACAAAGAAATCTTATCTGCCGGAATTATTTTACAGATGAATAGATTAGAGGAGAGAGCAAAGAGAGGCAGAGCATAAAAGCAAGATACGGTCAGACCTTATTCCGTGTGAGAATGTGGCAATCTAGTTCACACGATTACTAAATAAGTCTAGAATTAATTTGTTTAAATTTAATGTTTTATAAATTGTAAATATATGTTTGATAGGGGGAAAAAAGAAAGAAGGAAAGGGCTTTGGACTTAATAAAAAGCCTTGTGCTGGTGGTGACCTTTAGATTAACTCATTAGAAGGTGGGGTCTGCAAAGCAGCTTTGAGTAGGTTTAGTATTATATGTCTTAGAATTCATTTACATATCTAAGCCCACAACTCTTGCTTGCAGTTAACTATTAAAAACAGCTGCTTATTTTAGTTTCTAGGGTAAAATTAAGCATATGTATCAATCTGTTTGCCTAATTTAGCTGGTACATTCTGGTTCTAGGTTTTTCATGTGACTTTGATTATTATAAAATAAATTATTCAATTAAAAATTAAAAGACTGTAAAATTTAAGGCACCAGTGCTTGAGAGCTCACAAAAATCTGCATTTTCAGTCATGATAATTTGAATTGTATTTTCTCTTTTTTCCTCCTTGTGTCAGTGTTATAGAACCTATTTGCATATAAATCAGTGCAAGGAAATACATGTCAAAGTGAAACTATAATTGGTTTTGGCCTTGGATGTAGTATACCATCAAATATTTTTATTTATAGATATAAATATTTAAATCATTTTCTTATTTTGGGGGGTGTAGGGTTTTTCCCTCCTCATTAAAAAAAAACTGGCTAATTTTTATGATGATTTAATGATGATGAGTGATATTCCTAATACTTAGACTCAAGATAATTTATTAAATATTTTACTGTCCTCAGGAAAAGAATTTGTTATGGGGCGAGGGCTTAGGAGAATAAACTGCAAAGGGAAGCCAGGCGGGGTTAACAGGAGAAAAAAGCCTATGCGCATTATAAAGTGCTGCATGATCAATGAGCATTTTCTGGAGTCCCTCAGTGTGTGCTTGGAGCTGACATTGCAGCAAGTCTCATGGTTGTTCTGCAGAATGAAAACTGATTCTATTGTGTTATCTAGCTCCTTGCAGACACCTGCCAACGTACTCTTTCCCCCCTCTCCTTAGAGTTTATTGTCTGAGTTGAATTCTCTGGTTAACTTCCATTCTTTTCCTCTTTTCTTTTTTTAATTTTTATACTATTAGTGAGTTTCCTTAGAAATGGTATGGTAAATTATCCACTTAGAAATAGTGATATATATTTTCATTGAGGAACTTCTGTAATTAGTAGTGGTCACATGGCTATTAGTAGTTCAGATTAAAGAAGTCTGTTTATAAAGTTCTAGGAGGACATTTTTATTTGCTTTTTAAAACTTTTGCTTTGAATTTTAAAAGAAGCGTACCTTATAGATTTCAGTAAATTCATCTGACATTTTCTTTGGTCGTTTTAAATTTCAGCATATAATAGATTTTAGAAGTCTATTTATTTTCTGGGAAAAGCCTACTTGGGCATAGTTTTGTGTCTTAAGTATAAATTTTTCTAATACTTCCTTAAAAGTTGACTTTTCATTATTCCCACTAAAGCACTAAAAGTGTTTAATGTCATGGTAAGATTTTACGTTACCTAACTTGTTCATAGTTACTAGTTAGTTGCAGAGGTTATTTACTCTCTGTAATTTTAATTATTTGTCCTAATTCTCTCTCTCTTAGTTTGATTCCTATATACCTGTCACATTAAACCATACTAAGTGAGTAGTTTTGTCTCTGTTTCATGTTACTTTATTTAAATGAGTATTTGTCAATTATTGGCAGACTAGAAGTGAAAAATTTCCAACTAGTAATGAAATATTCTTCTTTTCAAAAATTAGAAGTACTCATAATGGGGACGTCCCTGATGGTCCAGTGGCTAAGACTGTTAATGCAAGGAGCCCCAGGTTCGATACCTGGTCAGGGAACTATATCCCACATGGCACAACTAAGAGTTTGCATATCATAGCTAAAGATCCTGCATGCTGCAACCAAGACCTGGCACAGCCAAATAAGTATTTTTTAAAAAAGTACTCTTGATGACGTAATGCTAATAGTAAAAGTTTAAAAAGAATAAACTTCCTAACTCTGAAGCTAAATGTACCATTTTCTAAAGTACCTCATATGGCGCATTTTATACAATGAGCTTCCTAGAAAAAAATTTTAAAGAGTTAACTCATTGTGTAAATGTCTAATAATGAATAATGAAGTTCATCTATATACCACAGTGATAATTTTATTATTGTATCTAATATTAAGCCATTTGAAGTTTATCACCATATTTTTTCCATAATTTTTATCATTATGACTTATTTATTGAGCATCTGGAATTTTATGTAGATTTTTGGTTATTTACATTAAACACTGAATTCCTTTTTTTTTTTTTTTTTTTCTGTCTTTGAATATAACTTGGTCTTTTGAATCATACATTTTACAGGGTACTTTTATTTAAGTTTTAATAAAGAGAAAGCTTAAAATCAACATCGTTAGTGAATTAGTGCAGATTAATTCTTGTAATGCCGTGGTTTACCTTTTAAATTGTGATTGTTTATTGTATGTACCCACATTTATTTAATGTACATTTTTAAGTGATCATCAGTCTTGAGTAAAGTACTGTGTTTCTAAAACTTATAGTACAACAGAAAAAGATTGATTTCAACTTATATCATTGCTTCTCAGCTCTCTATAGTAATGGATTTAATAGAATAATTTAGTTATTTAAATTATCTAGATAATCTGATCAGTGATTTTTTTCTCCAAACCAAAGTAGTCAAAGTGTTTCTGTTCCGTTTGCCCACCTTAACTAATATTCAGGAAAATGGCCACCTACAGATGATAGGGAGCCTACATAAATACCTCTTTCTTTTTTTTTTTTTTTTGCTTATATTATTTTTACTGAGACATGATTATAATTTTAGAACTTTGATGTTCTTCCTCTGAGTCGTATGTAATAATGGATCTTAGTACTTAGAAAGATCAAGAAGAAAAAAAAGTTCTCCAAACTTTTATTTTTTGGGGGGGGAGGGGGGAGTGTTTCCAAGTTTGTGTGTCCAGGTGCTATGCATATAAACCTGAGATATTATATAAGCTTTTTAAATATGAAAACAAAACATATGAGAGGTCAGATACTCGATTACTATATATTCTAATTTTATTCTCTTTGAACTATGTTTAGTAGTTTTCTATAAGAATTGCTTTAGAAATGAAAAATTTTTATAAGTATTTCTTTTAATTTTAATCAAGTTCAAAATACTTTCTTCAGGGTATAGCATTTGATACATTTTTGCCTTTAAAAGTACCAGTGTTTTGAAAATAAAAATATTTACATTTTTAAGAATAGTAACTTGCCCAGTCTTGTTCCTTTGTCAGCTAGATCCAGAGTGTCTAGCTTCATCTGTACTTTATTTTACAGGTTGTAATATGTAAGCTAAAAGCCCTACATCTCTGTGGTTGTTCCTTAGATATTCAGTGGGTTGAGGATTTGGCTGAACTTTTTAGGGTTTAACTAAATTAAGGATTCGATTAAACATATTAAGTAGGTTTATTATGGAACTATTTCTTGCATTTGTATTTATCTTGAGATTGGAGGGGTTTTAGTCTTGAAAGAGTCGCAGGGACATTGTTGTTTCTTTTTGATTTGTCACCATTATGGGCTAGTGGTAAATAGTGCATTTTCATCTAAACAGGGGAATTCCACTTGCTAATTATTTAAAAATTATTTTTAGTAATGATATAAAAGCTCTTCAAAGTAAACTCTTTTGACAGTGTCCTGCTCTATTTCTTTTTATTCTATGAAATATATTGGCTTATGTAATACATATCCTTCATATGTTATATCAGTAAGTCTTCCATGAATTTGTAAATTCTGTATCTATGTAGTTAGTATAATGCTGGTGACATTTTTCACTAGGAAGATTTGGAGTTACTCGTATGTGTGTGTGTGCGCACACACACCCACTCAGTCATGTCCGATTGTGCGACCCCATAGACTGTAGCCCATCAGGCTTCTCTGTTCATGGAATTTTCCAGGCAAGAATCCTGGAGTGGGTTCTCATTTTCTACTCGAGGGGAATCTCCCTTACCCAGGAATAGAACCTGCAGTATCTTGAAAGAAAGAAAGTGAAGTCGCTCAGTCGTGTCCGACTGTTTGCGACCCCACGGACTGTAGCCTACCAGGTTCCTCTGTCCATGGAATTTTCCAGGCAAGAATACTGGAGTGGGTTGTCATCGCCTTCTCCATCATTTCATGAGGCACCTGGTATTCTAATCATTAGCAAAAAACAGCCAGAGAGAGTCTCAGCTGTATACAAGAAACCAGTGCCCCAACGGACCCAGGCAAAACAGGAAGGCGTTCCACTTGTCTCTTTGTCTAGTCTTTGCCAGGATGATTGATATAAAATGATTGATATTGGCAGGCAGATTCTTTACCATTGTGCCACCTGGGAAGCCCCTGGGAATTACTCTTGGGACATAAATATAATTTGATCTAGAGACAGAAAAGTTTAGCTAAATATGTAAGTTATTTGAATTAATAAATGTAACATTTTCCATTCATTAAGAGGTTTTGGAGACATTAGACATGTTGGCTATATTGAATCTTATAATTTCACTCCAGAATTTATTGTGCATCTTCAATATGCTAAGCAGTTGAAATTCAGTGAGATTAGTCCAGCTAGCTTTGCTTCATCAAAGTAAAAATTCAGTAGACAGAATGTCTGTCATTGGTATTTAAACATTCTTAAATTCAGGATGTGTACAGATGTATGTTTGAATGCTTGTATTTTACTTCATTTGTTTTTCTGGATAGTTTTAGCATTCTGATTTTTTTAGTAAGCAAATATTTTTCTTTAAGTACTTTTAAGTTTTGTGTGTGTGTGTGTGTGCTTATCTAATTGTTATGCGTATTTATGAATGTCAGGCTGTCTAGAAAGTCCCCTAGATGTCATTGTCATCTATTTATTTGTAAAGATTTTGCTGTTGCCAGTTATATCAGTATGTTGTTATACATATGTTCATATAACATGCTCACATATGCTTGCTTCCATATACTCTGTACAAACATTCACGTCTCTGCTATATTATGCTTTATGAATACTCTTATTTGAAAGCTGAGTCTGTCTTGAATGGAGGGGCAGAAGTTGCAACATTGCTTTCACACACCAACTTTGAGAGAATGCATACTAGAGTAGTAGAAGATGACTAAAAGATAGACTTAACGTTAGTAATCCCTCTAAAGAAGACTAATATTTTAGTGGAGTAGTTTCAAACCTTTCAAGTGAAGGTTTCAAAAACAGCTTGCAAAAGATAGTGTAACTACAGATATGTAAATTAATGTTACTCTCACAAGAAAGTAATGTCAGGATTGTCCAAATGCTACTAGTCCCACATTAATTCAACACAGTCAGGTGGTTAAGGTGGAACATATTGTGAAACATGCGTTAGGAAAGGTCCACGTCATGTGTTACCTGCATATACATGTAGCAGCATTGGCACTTTCTGTTTTTTAATTATTTGGGTCCTTGTTCTGATGCTTGACTGAATAACTCATTCTGATGTTGAAGTGACTTGATCACTACAGACTTGCTGAATATCAAAGTCTTGCTTAATCACTGGTTTGGTTTTAGTACATAGCTTCCAGATTTGCCAAAACAAAGGTCTTTCAGGAGGTGTTTACAAATATCTTGAGGTAACTTTTGGTTTTGGTTTAATGAGTGGCTAGATTGTTGGCCATTAATATTGGTCTTGGATGGAACCATGCTTCTAACTAACTGGCTATATATGGACAGATAGATATATGTTATACATAGGATACCCACATAATTTTATAGTGGCAATGGAAATTGACCACATTAGTTAACAATTTGTTGAAAATTTAAGTTATTATACAGAAGGATTGTGCTATTACAGTTTTACTTAATTTTATAAAAAATAACTTTTCCAAAAGAAAACAACTGAGAAGAATTATTTTAGATTTTTACGAATACCTTTGAAGTCTGGCTTAATAGAAGATACGTCTGCTTTTTTATTTAGTCTGTTGCAATACATTATTTTGGAGGAAGTCTAAGAAAAAATACTGTCTTAACATTTAGAATATTTTTTTAATAGCCGTTTTGATAATTGTGAATATTCTTCTTTGATACCAGTCCTAAAACTATGATGGTTTCCTGGAGGTTAGTTGTAGTGTAGAATCTGAAATATTATCAGTGAGTTTTTTGAACTTTGTTCAATTAAAACCCACTGGTTTTTTGTGTATCTTGAGTAGATCATTTGGTGCATGATTTTGTAGCATCGTACTCTGGTCAATTGGAAAATACTGATTTACTGAGTTCCAAATATTGCTGCCTTTTATTCCATGATATAAAAAAATAACATTTACTAATACATCACTCTTCTCCTTAGAAAAGTAAAGAACTGGAAAGCTGTCACATTCAGTGACAGATATAAATTTTCCAAAATTATAATGTATACTTGAAAGTTTGAATTTATCACTGATGAGAAAGAGAGTTGTTTTTGTTGAAATGATATCAGTGTTCCATGAAAAAAAGGTATTGGTTTATATCACATTTACACAGGTGTTTTTCTTGAGACAACTGCAGTATCTAGGTATGCAGCAGAAATGTTTTCCATTTTGTTACACTGAATATTAAAAGGTAATATACTCAAGGTGGAAAATTTAAAAATTAGTACTTTTTATTACTTCATAACGGAAACTCACCCTTAATTTTTTTCACTTAATTATGAGTGCATGGCAGACAAGATATGATGATTGGTGATATGGCCATGATTTATGTTAAGGGAATAGCAGTTTTTACCCACCATTATTTTTGTATCATCAGTTTAATGTCAACAGTGAAACAGGCAAATAACATTTTAGTACTGTATTATAAAAATAGTTTTGACTTCACAGGCCCTCTGAAAGAGTTTTGACGATCTCTATGGATCTCGCGGATCATAGTAGAGTAACCGCTAGTTTAGTATATTGCCCAAGTTTACAGTCAGTAATGGCATAAAACTAAGATTTAGATTTAAGTCTACTCGATTAAAATGTTTTCTTTTACCATATTATCAAATTTTAAAATTTATTACATAGTCCCAACTTCTCTAACTTTTTTTGTCACTCTAGGTTTCTCTATCCTTCAACTACAATACAGCAGATATGAAATAAAACGAGGGAAAAATTTTGTGGAAAAAAATTTAAATATTGTTTTGCAATTCGTCATTCAGAATTTATATAAAAGGATTTTGAAGATTCCTGAGTGAAGGAGGATAGATACAAGTAGAAGTGGTTTTGCTTGCAGAATAACATTATGTAATACTTTTAATTTTGATAAAGATGAATAAAGATTAAAAACTTAAATGGGTTATGAATTTCATCAAATGTCTTGTTATAGTTCAGAATGATTAGGAAAGGAGTTTATAAATTATAACTTTGAATTACTCATATGTTAGCGAGTGGAAACAAATAGATGAAGTATGTGTCAAATTCAAATATTTTTCTCTTTAAAGATTTTAGGCTTCTTTTCATTTATTTATTTAGATGCTTTGGGTGTTAGTTATGGCACACAGGTTCTTTTTCATTGTGGTGCACAGGCTCTAAAGTGTGTGGGTTCAGTAGTTTTGGAGCTCAGTAGTTGTGCACAGGCTTAGTGGCCCTGCAACTAAGGATCTTATCTTAGTTCCCTGACCAGGAACTGAACCCATGTGCCCTGATCTTGGTTATCCAAAGACTAAGCCATTTCACCTTCCTTTGCAAAGTAGCAAATTAAGTTGTTTAAAATCTACTTTATACTTTCCTCTTATATTTGTATGTACTATGTTTTTGCCACAAATTAATTTTGAAATTGGCACTGAAATCATGTGGTCTCGTAGGAAAAAAGGATCTATAACATCTGCATATCTCTTGTCTTTATGCTTAAATGCTGAATACAACTCTTCTCCCCACCTACCAAATTCCAAGTGACTGTCGGAAGATTCCCTTGGAGAAGGGCATGGCAATCCACTCCAGTATTCTTGCCTTGAGAATCCCATGGGCAGAGGAGGCTGGTGGGGTTGCAAAGAGTTGGAAGTGACTTAGCATGCACACATTCATTGAGATGAGAAGCAATGTTGAGCCAGTGTTAACACTGCTTGTTGGTGATTTCTATAGTCTGGATTCCTTCTTTAGTCTCAAGCCTTTTATCATTTAGCCTGCTTCTGACTTTTGATACTTGCTGTCCACTTTGTTTTGATTTCTTACTCCTGCTACAGATTATCTAGATTCTGCTCCTCCTCTTGATGTTTGGATATTATGAACAGCCTAACTCCTCATTTGTTGAGCTTCTTATTTTTCTAACTAGTGCTTATCCTTAACTGGTTCTAACCTTGAATTTGTTCTGTTGCTATTTCTTCAGTCTTTGTCACATTCTACACTTGTAATTTATGCCCTGTCATCATACAAAGATCAACATATATTTGTATGAACTATTTAAGCAAGTATGAAATAGTTTCTAAATTCTTATGTTCCATAAGGAAGTACTGGTTAAGATTTTCCAAAAATTTGTGCTGGTGTTGAAGTGTTCACAAATATTGGAAAATTTTCCTTTCTATTATTTTGTCACATTTGTACAATATTATCTTCTCAAAATATCTTTCTCAGTTTATTTTTCCTATTTTTTTTTTTAGTTTATGAAATAAATGGAGATAGTAGTGGATAGAAAGTTGCTTTCTTCTAAAAAAATGTATTTATTTAAGAAACCAAAATATTAAGATTAGGCTCTATATATGCCATATGAAAAAAGTCTTCTTAGGTAGATCATTTTGTAAATATTTTATGAATTACAAAGAATATATCTTTTATAAAGTATGATAGGTGAGAATGCTAAATTACATCAACATTGACTTTTAAGTATTTCTATATTTAATAGGCTTCCTTTTTCATTGTCTTGAGCTTATAGTGAGATTGTATGATTTTCTGTGAATAGTTTTATTCTTCTTGATGTCCTCAGTGACGTAGAATTGTATCTTGAACACAGTAAATGCTTGTTTTTCATTTGGAGTTACACATGTACAATGAAGGAATTACTGTACTGTGTTTTTATCTTGGAAAGTTCTCTGAACTCTTAGTTTTGGTTAGGTATATACATGGAATGAGGCAGAAGAGCTAACAGTTAATCACGTTATTCAAATCAACCCAGGTGATCTGTAGGTTGGAGTTCTAACATAGTCTTTGTATGTTATTTGAAATAATATTTTTCTTTTTATTCTTGCACTTTTTGGTCTCTAAAGTTAAATTGTACTGTATAGTTTTTCTAAGATCCCTTCTATATATATTAAAGTCTTAACTAGAACTCTAAAGATAGTAGCTTCAGTAACTTCTAAACAAAAAGTTTGACATGATGGTGTGTTTTACAAGTTTTAAAACTTCTTTTGCTTTGTTATTTCACATTTAAGAAGCAAATACAAGTGCAGTTTTGCACCAGAACTATTATTTGACATCCTTCTATCCACCCAACTTTATTTTTACATTTAATCTGAATTGTTTATTTTTACATTGTATTATAATATTCTGTACTACTTACAGTGTTTACCTGCTGCCCTCTTCAACATCTATTCATTATTCAAAGTTCTCCTTCCCTAGGGTTTTGTTCCTCTCTAGCCTTTCTTTCAAGTTCATTATCTCTTATCCTGTTCTACTCTTAAAAAGTAACGTTAGAGTGTGTACATTAGAAATATTTTAATGTCTCTGTAATGTGCTTGATAAATGTTGAATTCTTTAATATGGATACTTTGACTCTCTTTTAAAAAAATGCCTTCTGCATTTATGTAAAAGATATTTCATTCCACAAAAGAATTTGAAGTGTCTTATAAGAGTATACTGAACTGAACTGATGAGTATATATATTCTGAAAAATAAAAATACAAAAATCAGAAGTAGTAAATTAATACCAGTGGTAAAATTGACTTCAGTTCAGTTCAGTCGCTCAGTTGTGTCCGACTCTTTGCGACCCCATGAATTGTAGCACGCCAGGCTTCCCTGTCCATCACCAACTCTCGGAGTTCACTCAAACTCATGTCCATAGAGTCGGTGATGCCATCCAGCCATCTCATCCTCTGTCGTCCCCTTCTCCTCCTGCCCTCAATCCCTCCCAGCATCAGTCTTTTCCGATGAGTCAACTCTTCGCATGAGGTGGCCAAAGTACTGGAGTTTCAGCTTTAGCATCAGTCCTTCCAAAGAACACCCAGGACTGATCTCCTTTAGAGTGGACTGGTTGGATCTCCTTGCAGTCCAAGGGACTCTCAAGAGTCTTCTCCAACACCACACTTCAAAAGCATCAATTCTTCGTGCTCAGCTTTCTTCACAGTCCAACTCTGACATCCATACATGACCACTGGAAAAACCATAGCCTTGACTAGACGGACCTTTGTTGGCAAAGTCATGTCTCTGCTTTTGATTATGCTATCTAGGTTGGTCATAACTTTCCTTCCAAGGAGTAAGCGTCTTTTAATTTCATGGCTGCAGTCATCACCTACAGTGATTTTAGAGCCCCCCAAAATAAAGTCTGACACTGTTTCCACTGTTTGCCCATCTATTTCCCATGAAGTGATGACCCCAGATGCCATGATCTTAGTTTCTGAATGTTGACGTAGATTGAATTAACTAGCAACAAGAGCCAAATTAGAAACTTGATGAGTTTTGAGATTTGTGTTGTTCATAAACTCTGTAAGCATGGTGGATGTTCTGGAGAATTGATACATTTTGTGCGATTTAGATCTTAGAAAATAATTTCTCTTTGTGCCCCCGTATTGGACCTACTGCTTATTGTATTAAATAACTCCATCTTCTAAAACTAAACAAGCTTGATGTTAGTTTCTACAAAATGTAAGTCAAGGATTTACTGATAAAATTCAGTTGGGTTAAAAAAACTAGTACTGTAGCCTGAGTACTCAGTTCTCTGGTAGTCTGGTTTGTTTCAAGGATAAAATTTAGAACACTCAGAGCAGAGATTGCAAACTCATGGCTTCTTGGCTGTATCAGACATAGGAATATATTTTGTATAGCTGACATAATGTTGGCCCATGTGATGGTCATTTATTTAGATTAAAAAAAAAATTCATCTCAGAAGTTTTGTGTAGTTTTCACTGTTTGGGCCTTAAAAATGTTCTATTAAATTTCTCCCTGCAAGGAATGGAAGACTTCTCTACCCTCTTAGATTCAGTGGTTGAGATGTGCAAATTGAAAAGAAGTCAAAACCGAAAGAAGCAATTAGGCTTGGGAGCTTATATGCCATCTTTTTTTCTTTTGGTTCCATAAGGTCTTAGTTATGGCACACAGGCTTAGTTGCCCCATGGCAGGTGGGATCTTCGGGTCATAGTTCCCTGACCAGGAATTGAACCAGTGTCCCCTGCAGTGGAAGGCAGATTCTTTCCCACTGAACCACCTGGGAAGTCCTGCTTGTATGCCATCTTAACAAAGGATGATAAATGGTGTCCTAACTAGCCAAAGGAACAGAGAAGGCAATGGCACCCCACTCCAGTACTCTTGCCTGGAAAATCCCATGGACGGAGGAGCCTGGTAGGCTGCAGTCCATGGGGTCGCGAAGAGTCGGACACGACTGAGCGACTTCACTTTCACTTTTCACTTTCATGCATTGGAGAAGGAAATGGCAACCCACTCCAGTGTTCTTGCCTGGAGAATCCCAGGGACAGGGGAGCCTGGTGGGCTGCCGTCTGTGGGGTCGCACAGAGTCAGACATGCCTGAAGCGACTTAGCAGCAGCAGCAGCAGCCAAAGGAAAAAGAATTTGGACTTCTCGGGTGTAGGAGGGCAACGATATGGGAAAACTGATTGATAAATGTTGTTGTTCAGTCGTCCAGTTATGTCTGACACTTTGTGACCCCATGGACTGCAGCACACCAGGTCTGTCTGTTCCTCACCATCTCCCAGAATTTGCCTAAGTTCATGTCCACTACATCGGCAAAGCCAACCAGTCATCTCGTCCTCTGACACCGTCTTCTCCTGCGCTCAGTCTTTCCCAGCATCATCAACTTTTCCAATGAATCAGCTATTCGCATCAGATTACCAAAATACTGGAGTTTTAGCTTCAGTATCAGTCTTTCCAGCAAGTATTCAGGTTGATTTCCCTTAAGATTGACTGGTTTGATCTCCTTACTGTCCAAGTAACTGGGTTATCTATTGAAGTTTCTTATGCGGAGTTAAGTTTGAGCCATCACCAGTGATAAGAGTCATCTCCAATGACAGTAATTAAGAGTCTTTCTCCTCTTCCTGGTTTAGGAGAGGCCAAGATGAAATACTTAGATTATTGTAAATGATAATTCTTTATATTTTATTTGGCAGTTGTTTGTCCAATATACAAATGGACATTTGTATATTGATCTTATAACCTATTGGCTTGCTAAATTCACTTGGTTAACCAGGGTTGTTTTTTGTTTGTTTGTTTGATAGTAGAATTTTCTACATGCATGGTCATCTCTGCAAATTTAAGTCCATTTATCTCTCCTTCTCCCCTATTTTTATGCCTTTAATTCTTATGTCTTGCCTTGTTCGCCTACGTAGGACCTCCAGTAAAATACTAAATAGAATTGGTGACTTACTGGACCAAGTTGCCTTGTTCCTGATCTTAGTGGGGGAAGTGTTCAATTTTTCGTAATTAAGTATGATGTTCTTTATACTTTTTTCTTGATTCCCTTATCTGGTTAAGATATCTACCCCTAGTTTGCTAAAAAATTTTATTATCAAAAGATACTGAACTGTCAGGTCTTTTATCTGATTCTGTTGAGATGATCCTTGATTTTCCTTCTTTGTTCTGTCATTATGTGAATTATATTAATTGACTCTTGGATTTTAAGCCAACTTTGTATTCTTAGAATAAAATGCATTTGGTCATGATATATGACCCCTTTTGGATATGGCTGGATTTGGATTACTAGTATATTATTAAGGATTCTTGTTCTTCACAAGGCATATTGATCTTTAGTCTTCTTAAAAAAAACATTTGGCTGTTTTGTATCAGAGAAATGTTAGCCTTATAACGTGTTTGGAAGTATATCTTTCTTTTCTATTTTCTGAAAATTTGTTTGAGTGATTGAGTTGAGCAATGAAGCCATCTGTACTTTGTGTTTTATTTGTGGGAACATTTTTAATGAAAAATCCATTTCCTTTGATAGATACATGGCTATTTAGCTTTTCTTTGTCAGTTTTGAAAATTTTAATTCTTTTTGCGTAATTTGTATATTTCAGTCTAAGTTGTTGAATTAATTGACATAAAGTTGTTCATAGTGGTCTTTATTATTTTAAATGATGGTAATCAGCCATGAAATTAAAAGACGCTTACTCCTTGGAAGGAAAGTTATGACCAACCTAGATAGCATATTCAAAAGCAGAGACATTACTTTGCCAACAAAGGTTCGTCTAGTCAAGGCTATGGTTTTTCCAGTGGTCATGTATGGATGTGAGAGTTGGACTGCGAAGAAGGCTGAGAGCCGAAGAATTTATGTTTTTGAAGTGTGGTGTTGGAGGAGACTCTTGAGAGTCCCTTGGACTGCAAGGAGATCCAACCAGTCCGTTCTGAAGGAGATCAGCCCTGGGATTTCTTTGGAAGGAATGATGCTGAAGCTGAAACTCCAGTACTTTGGCCACCTCATGGGAAGAGTTGACTCATTGGAAAAGACTCTGATGCTGGGAGGGATCGGGGGCAGGAGGAGAAGGGGACGACAGAGGATGAGATGGCTGGATGGCATCACCGACTTGATGGACGTGAGTCTGAGTGAACTCAGGGAGTTGGTGATGGACAGGGAGGCCTGGCATGCTGCGATTCATGGGGTCGCAAAGAGTCGGACACCACTGAGCGACTGATCTGATCTGAATCTGTAATTATTCTTTAGTAATTCTTTCAGTTCTGATAGTGATAATTTGTATTTTCTCTTTTGTTCTTGTAAAATCTTTATCAATTTTTTTTCTATAAACTTTAATTTTTATTTCATGTCATTGACTTTTCTATGTTATCTTCATTTTCTGTGTCATTGACCTATGCTCTTATATTTCCTATGCAGATTTAATTTGTTCTTATTTGGTTATTTTAAATGGAAGCTTAGATTATTGTTTTTACTGTTTCATCTTTTTTACTGTATTAAAGGCTGTAAATACCCTTTCTGTGCACTGCTTTAGGTATATACCACACATTTTTATGTGTTGTGTTTTCATTTTAATACTTAGTTCTAAATGCTTTATAATTTTCCTTGTGATTCCTCTTTGATTCATTCTGTCTTTCTCAACTGGGGTTTCATGGGAAAATTACACTTTAATGCTTAAGACATCTCTTTTCTCTTGTGCATATATAATCATGTTGTTTATATAACATCCTTGGGAGAATTGAGAAGATAGTCTCTCAAGTCATTTATGGTCATCTTGTCACTCAGATGAGGAACTATTTTTGAGAAAGTTTGTGGATTATTTAAAAGTATTATATGTGGTCAGAGACTATACTGTACTCCAATTTCAGTTCTTTTAGATATATTGAAACTTGTTTTATGGTCGAAAATATGATTCATTTTTGACAAAAGTTCATGCATATCTAGAAAGAATATATTTTCTGCAGTTATGGGGTGAGTGTTCCATAAATATCAATTATATTATGTTAATTAATAATGTTCAAGTCTTTTATGTTCTGACTGATTTTCTGTCTACTTGCCTAGCAAGGACTAAGATGAGTTTCAAAATTTAAACTATAATTATGAAGAGTCTTGTTTTTTTCTTTCTGATCTGTCAATTTTTGCTCCATTATATTTTGGAGCTCTGTTACAAGGTATGTAAACATTTAGGTTTATTATATATTCTTGCTAAATTGATCCTTTTATGTAATTAAATGTCCCTTTTTATCTTTGTTAGTATTCCTTGTTTTATCTCAATTCTGCTTTGTCTGATATTAATAATAGCTCTACCAGCCTTGCCACAGCTGATGTTTTCATGGTACGTCTTTTTCTATTCTTTTAACCTCTCTCTGTCTTTATACTTAAAGTATGTTTCTTTTGAGCATCATATATTTAGCTCTTGCTTTTTTATCCAGACTGTCAATCTCTGCCTTTTAATCAATGTATTTGATCCATTTTTACTTGATGTAGTTATCAATGTGTTGTGTTTAAGTCTACTATTTTGCTAATTGTTTTGTTTGTCCCACTTTGTTATTGCCCCTATTTCCATTGTTCATATATTTCAATAGATTGAGTATTTTTAATATTCCATTTTATTACCTCTATCGGGGCTTCCCAGATGGTGCAGTGGTAAAGAATCTACCTGCCAGTGCAGGAGAGGCGGGTTCAGTCACTGGGTTGGGAAGATCCCCTGGAGTAGGAAATGGCAACCCACTCCAGTATTCTTGCCTGGAAATTCCATGGACAGAGGAGCCTGGCAGACCATGGGGCTGTACTGTGGGGCTGTAAAGAGTCAGACACAACTTAGTGACTGAGCATGTAAGCACAACATCCTGCTAAAAGTGACATTGCCTCTGTATTATTTGTTTGTTTGTTTGTTTTTCCCTTCAAAGTTTAGTTCAAATAGTATTTATTGCTCTGTCTCAGGTTCATTGGTCCTTCTGCAGTGTCATCCAGTTCATTTTTAATAACAGATACTTTATTCAGCAATGGAAATTCTCTTTGATCTTTCAATTTTGTAGATTTTTATTTCTTGCAGCAATTTGTTCACATTCTCTTTGTATCCGTGAACATTATTTTAAAGAGCTTTAAAGTTTTGTTTGCTCATTCCATTCCTGTCATTTCAAGATCTGTTTCTATTTATGTTTTTTCCCCAGTTACTGGACGTACTTTCTTTTTTGCAAGTCTAGTAATTTTTGTTTGATGCTGAATAATGTGATTATTGGGCTTCTTAAAGAGTCCACTTGCTAATGCAGGAGATGCAAGAGATGTCGGTTCAGTCCCTGGGTCAGGAAGATTTGGAGAAGGAAATGACAACCCACTCCAGTACACTTGCCTGAAAATTGCGTGGACAGAGGAGCCTGGAAGGCTACAGTTCATGGGGTTGCGAAGAGTTAGATATGACTGAGTACACATACACTTAACTTAGTGTGATTATTACATTGTCAAATATCTAAATATTATTGTACTTCTTTAAGAAGTATTGAATTTAATTTTGACTAGCAAATTACTTGCAAATAAGATTCATTCTTTTGAGGCTTGTTTTGAAGCATTCTTATGGCATCTTTCTAGTATTTATACACCAAAGTTAGAGAAGCCCTTCTCATTCATATATGTGACCTTTCTGGATTCTCTACCAAATACCTGAAGTGTTCAGTGAACTCCTTTTCCTCTGGCTGGTTGAATCTCTTCCTACAGGGTTGAATCCAACCCTGTAGGAGCCCCTATAGTTGTTAGGTTATAGCTCTGTAATGATTCTGTTTCCTGGTTCTTCTCTCCAATTTTCTGCCTCATAAATTTTAGCATTCTCAGCTTCTCCAATTTCTGGTCTTTGTCTCCTGAACGAAATAGGGCTGAGTTCTCTGCTTTGTTTTCCTCAAATAATGCTGGATGTAGTAGAAAGATGAAGAGGTAGTAGGATTCACTTGTTTCTTTGCAGTTATCATACCCCTGTTTTGTCTGAAGAAATGGGAAGCTCCCAGTTACTTTGTTGTAACTCTAAACCATTTAGTCACTGTATGTAAACTGCTGGGTTGTGGAGAGAGTTATACTAAAATAGACCAAGTTGTGGCAAATTTGCAGTGAAATATCTATGGTGGCCAATGCTGCTGCTGCTGCTAAGTCGCTTCAGTTGTGTCCGACTCTCTGCGACCCCATAGACGGCAGCCCATCAGGCTCCCCGTCCCTGGGATTCTCCAGGCCAAGAACACTGGAGTGGGTTGCCATTTCCTTCTCCAATGCATGACAGTGAAAAGTGAAAGTGACGTCTCTCAGTTGTGCCCTACTCTTCGTGACCCCATGGACTGCAGCCTACCACGCTCTTCCGTCCATGGGATTTTCCAGGCGAGAGTACTATGGTGGCCAGTAGAATGTCACATCTACAGTCTTTCTAGCTCTTATCTGTTTAGTTGTAAAGTCATTTCATAACTTATACATGCAGTATTTACTCAACAGGTACAGTGTCAAACAAGTCCATTGTAAATGCTTCTGACACAATCGATTGCCAGTATTAACTGTTTATAGCATACTGTTTTTTTGCAGCAGCATTTAATATGCTTTTCATAGTACATTTTAAAGAAGCCTGCTGCTGCTGTTGCTAAGTCGCTTCAGTCGTGTCTGACTCTGTGCAACCCCATAGACAGCAGCCCACCAGGCTCCCCTGTCCCTGGGATTCTCCAGGCAAGAACACTGGAGTGGGTTGCCATTTCCTTCTCCAATGCAGGAAAATGAAAAGTGAAAGTGAAGTCACTCAGTTGTGTCCGACTCTTGCGACCCCGTGGACTGTAGCCCACCAGGCTCCTCCGTCCATGGGATTTTCCAGGCAAGAGTACTAGAGTGGGTGCCGATTGCCTTCTCCGTTAAAGAAGCCTAATCATGTTTAATGAGAAATTCTAAAAATTGCTCTCAGCTGCCTGTGTTTCGGAAAGTAAATACATTTTGAAGCAGTTTAAAAAAAAACTGTTTAATTACTAATGGCAAACACTCTATTGTCAGGTCTTTAGGAATGAGATGGAAAGCTTCATTAATTATAAAATTTCATAGAAAACTTGAAAATTTTAAAATGGTTCAAAGAAAGTTAAAATGAGCAATGCTAAATTTTGCTGTTTCCTTTTAGTCATACTTTATGCAGATAGTTACATGCACTTTTTTAACAAATCGGGACCCTGTTATTTAAAAATATTATATATCTTGATTTTTCCCGCCACACATTGTATTTTTAATTTATTTTTTAATTGGAGGAAAATCACTTTACAATGTTGTGTTTGTTTCTGCTGTACAACAATGCAAATTAACCATAATTATATATATATATATCCTCTCCCTCTTGAGCTTCCCACCCCGTAGAGCTCCAGGTTGTGCTCCTTGTGTTATATAATAATTTCTCACCAGCTATCTATTTTACACATGATAGTGTATATTGTAAATGCTACTTTCTCTATTCATCCCACTCTCCTTCCCCACTGTGTCTATAAGTCAGTTCTCTACATCTGCATCTCCATCACTTCCCTGAAAAAAATTCATCAATACCATTTTTCTTTATTCTGTATATTAATATCTTGATATATGATATTTTTCTCTTTCTGACTTACTTCACTCTATAACAGGCTCTAGGTTCATCTACCTCACTAGAACTGACTCAAATTTGTTCTTTTTATGGCTGAGTAATATTCCATTGTATACATGTACGATACCATCTTTATCCATCCATGGATAGATGGACATCTAGGTTGCTTCCACATCCTGGCTATTGTAAATAATGCTGCAGTGAAAATTAGGGTACATGTATCTTTTAGAATTGTGGCTTTCTCATGGTATATGCTCAGTAGTGGGATACTTGGTCCCCACAGAGTGGGATTGCTCGGTCATATAGTAGATTTAGTCCTAGTTTTTTTTTTTTTTTTTTAATGAAATCTCTATACTCTTCTCCATAATGGCTGTATTAGTTTACATTCCCACCAACAGCGCAGGAGGGTTCCCTTTTCTCCACATCCTCTCCAGCATTTATTGTTTGTAGTTTTTTTGATGATGGCCATTCTGACTGTTGTGAGGTGACAACCCATGTAGTTTTTTTAAATTAACTAATTTAGTTTTGGCTGTGCTGTGCCTTTGTTGCTGCACGGACTTTTCTCTAGTTGCCAAGAGCTGGGGCTGCGCTCTAGGCGCAATATGTAGGCTTCTCATTGCAGTGACTTATCTTGTTGTGGAGCAAGGGCTCTAGGGTGTGCAGGCTTCAGTAGTTTTGGCTCCTGGTCTTTAGAGCACAGCCTCAATAGTTGTGGTGCACGAACTTAGTTGCTCCATAGCATGTGGAATGTTCCCAGACCAAGGATCAAACTTGTGTCTCCTCCTTTGGCAAGCGGATTCTTTATCACTGAGCCACTGGGAAAGCCCTCATCTTTGGTTTCTTTCATCAGTGTCTTATAGTTTTCTGCATACAAGTCTTTTGTCTCTTTAGGTGGGTTTATTCCTAGGTCTTTTATTGTTTTAGTTGCAATGGTGAATGGCATTGTTTTCTAAATTTCTGTTGTGGACATTTCCTTAGAGTGTTTAGGAATGTGAGGTATTTCTGTGTATTAATTTTATATCCTGTGACTTTGCTATATTCTTTGATTAGCTCTAGTTAATTTTCTGGTGGTATCTTTAGGGTTTTCTATGTATTAGTAAATATGTCAGCTGTAAACAGTGAGAGTTTTACTTTTTCTTTTCCAATCTGGTTTCTTTTTATTTCTTTCCCTTCTCTGATTATCGTGGCTAGGACTTCCAAAGCTGTATTGAATAATAGTGGCCAGAGTGGGCATCCTTGTCTTGTTCTTAATCCTAGAGGAATTGCTTTCAGTTTTTCACCATTGAGAATAATGTTTGCTGTGGGTTTGTCATATATCACCATTATTATGTTGAGGTATGTTCCTTCTATACCTATTTTCTGGAGAGTTTTACTGTAAAGGGATGTTGAAGTTTGTCAAAAGCTTTCCCTGCATCTGTTGAGATGATTATATGGTTTTTATCTTTTAATTTGTTAATATCACATTGATTGCTTTGCATATATTAAAGACTTCTTGCAGCCCGGGGATAAAGCCCACTTGATCATAATCTACGATCCTTTTAATGTGTTGTTGGATTCTGTTTGCTAGAATTCATCCAAAACAGTAGATTGGACTTTTTATTCAAGTGCACATGGAACATTCTCCAGAATGCATGTGGAACATTTTCCACATCTTGGGTCACAAATCAAGCTTTGGTAAATTTTTAAAAACTGCAATCATTTCAGGTATTTTTTTTCTGACCACAGTGCTTTAAGATTAGATATCACCTTTGCTGACAAATGTCGAAATAGTTAAGGTTGTGGTCTTTCCAGTAATCATGTATGGATGGGAGAGCTGGACTGTAAGGAAGGCAGAATACCAAAGAATTGATCCTTTTGAACTGTGGTGCTGAGGAAGACTCTTGAGAGTCCCTTGAACAGCATGGAGATCAAACCAGTCAATCTTGAAATCAACCCTGAATACTCATTGGAAGGACTGGTGCTGGAGTTTAAGCTCCAATCCTTTGGCCAGCTGAAATGGGAAGAGCCGACTCATTGGAAAAGACCCTAATGCTGGGGAAAATTGAAGGCAAAAGAAGAAGAGGGCAACAGAGGATGAGATGGTTAGATAGCATCACTGATTCGGTGGACATGAACTTGGGCAAACTCCAGGAAATGGTGAAGGACAGGGAACCCTGTCATGCAGCAGTCCATGGGGTCGTGAAGAGTTGGACACTGCTTGGCAACTGAACAACAATCACTGATGAAGACAGATGCAAAAGTCTCCTCACACATTATTTATATTTTGCTGTATCCTTAAAATATCAATTTAAATATGTCAATTTTTTTCTTTTGCTATTATAAATAACTTAGCAATGAGTATTTTCCTGTGTTTTCTGTATTTCAGAAAACTTCTAGTAGATTTCTAGATCAAAGGATATGGATTTTGAAACCTTAATTACATTAATATATAATTTGTGTAAAGATTTTGAAGCAGAAGGAAAAAGTATATCTTAATACTTGTGTCTTGGTCTTTTACTCACACCTGATATATTTTTACTAGACTTCAGAATATTATATCCTAATTTTTAATATATATATATACCTTGAGCGTTTTTCTATTTTGGTGATTGCATAATATTCTAGCTGAAGAATATAACTGACTGCTTTTATATTGTTGGATACTTGGGTTATTTTTAGGTTTTCTACTGGAAAAACATTTTTAAAATGTCAGTTGGTCATTTTCTAAGGAAATGTGGCTTTATTTTTTGAAGAAATCTCTATGTACTGATGTGAATATTTGTCAAATGTGATAAATTTTTTCTGGGAAATTCACATTTTATATAAGGGTATTTTATATGTATATGATTTTTAATTTACATTTTGATTGAAGGATAATGTCTTTACAGAAATTTGTTGTTTTCTGTCAAACATCAGTGAGAATCAGCCATTAAGTATATATATGTCCCCTCTCTCTTGAACATCCCTCCCATCTCCCCCCATCCCACCCCTCTAGATTGTTACAGAGCCCCTGTTTGACTTCCCCTGAGTCATACAACAAATTCCCATTGACTGTCTTTTTTATATATTGTGAATTTCCAAGTTACTCTCTCCATATGTCTCACCATCTCCCTCCTGTGTATCTTTGTGAAGAATGTCTTCTTTTATATTTAAAAACGTCTTTTCCTCTTCTGGAGATCAGCTAATATTTATCTATATATTTTTTGATCCAGTCCTACTGGAATTTATTTTATATTGTGATACATGATGAGAAAAAAAGTTGAGAATCTTAACTTTTTCCCCTAGCACTATTTAATGAGATGATTAATTAGTGAGGTCATTTTGTATTTCAGGGCACCTGTTCTTTACAGTATCAACATCTCTTTGACTAGGATTGACTAAATTCTATGAATAATCCTTGAGTAAGAACAGAGTTAAACTTGAACACTAGTCCTCCAAAGGTGTACATTTGGCATTATAGTTGTTCTTTGATGGACTGATACAGTCCAACCCTTGATGGAAAGTAGAGTGTGATCATGGTGGTAGTTGAGGTAAGGACGTCTTAAAGGTAGGAGTGGATGCTTGATCACAAGAATACAGTGATCCAGCTTTATTCATCAGTGCCTAGCATAGTGCTGAGTACATTAGAAGTATTTTGATGTGTTTAATAACTGAGAGAAAGTGTGAGAAAGATTCTGACGCCCTTTATGTGATTTAGAAAATATTTGATTGTTTTTGAATATAAACAAAAGCTAATGGCATTTAGAATGGTTAAATGCCTTTCAATTAAGAGAAGCTGTTTTTGTCTTCATACATAAGCTACTTTCATGATGGAGTTAATTAATCTTCACCTTTTGAGCAGTGGTTTAACCTTTGTCTTGCATTTGCATTACCTAGGAGCTTTTAAAAATTCTTAATGCCCAAGTCATACCCCTACATGATTAAATATCTAAGGTTATCTCCCAGGCATTAGTACTTTTTCTGTTAATTCTGTTGTATAGCTAAATTCCAGAACTACTGCTCTAAGACTGGTTAAACAGAATATAAAGCAATATACCCCCTAATTCTCCAGATGTCGTAGTCTATTTGGGCTGCTATAACAAAGTACCATAGATTAAGTGGTTTGTAAACAGAAATTTACATTTCATAGTTCTGGAGGCTGGAAGTCTGAGATCTCAGGGTGCTGGCATGGTGTTAGGTTCTACTGAGGACCCTCTTTCGTGTTGCAGAGAGCCATCTTGTATTTTCATGTGGTGGAGTGCAAAAAGAGGAAGCATGTTCTCTTATAAGGGCACCGATCCCATTACTGACGGTGCCTTCCTCATGACTCTAATCCTATTAGTTCCCAAAGGCCTCACTGCAGTATCATTATATTGTGAGGTAGATTTCAGCATACGATTTTGTGGGGGACACAAACATTGTAGTCCATACTACCAAGGAAGTAAAGTTGCATCTTTATTAAATGCTGAATAGAAGCAGACCTTTGAGTTGGCTGACATTTCGTAAAAAAATTCAGAAGAGGAGATTCTCCAGTATTATGATAGACTTTTTCAGTGTTTAAATAATCTGGACAAAAATGTTCTTTCTGTATTTTATAATATAAACCTATTTTGTTCTATAATCAGTGCAGACAGAGACAAAAGCTCTCCTGTGTTTCTTTTTTAGGATTCTGAAATTCATGATGGGTTAAAAATACAAGTCAATCTCTGTTAGGACAAGAACATTTTTAGTGTTTAATGTCTTTCTGGCTTCAAAAAAAGGGTATATACTAAACTGTATGAATTTTCATTGCAATTATACTCCTCTAGGTGAAAAAGATATAATTCATGGATATACTCTGCTGTCAGAAATATTTTTAAGATGATAAAAAATGGAAAGCATGAAGGTGTATTTCAGGGTTTCAAAATAAAGGACTTGTCAAAGTTAAATATCTTTAATGATATAACTTAATGACATAATTCAAGAAATATTTATTGACTGCTTCCTTGGTGTACTGCTCTTGGCTTAGACAACAGCAATGAAAAGATAGATGAAGTTCCTACTTTCTTGGGACTTTTAGTTGAAAAGACTGACAGTATGTAATTTGACTAGAAAATAAATAATAGAAGTTAATATTATCATTACTACTATTGGAAAATGAAGTCAAGGCGATGGGGATGAACCATGACAGAGAGAAGGAGGGTTCATAGGGTCACAAAATCATACTCTGCTGCTGCTGCTAAGTCACTTCAGTCGTGTCCGATTCTATGCGACCCCATAGATGGAAGCCCACCAGGCTCCTCTGTCCCTGGGATTCTCTAGGCAAGAACACTGCAGTGGGTTGCCATTTCCTTCTCCAATGCAGGAAAGTGAAAAGTGAAAGTGAAGTCGCTCAGTCGTGTCCGACTCTTAGTGAACCATGGACTGCAGCCCACCAGGCTCCTCCCTCCATGGGATTTTCCAGGCAAGAGTACTGGAGTGGGTTGCCATTGCCTTCTCCACAAAATCATACTCTAAGGAATGACAAATTTAAGTGACACCTGAGTGGTCAGAAGAAACTAGCCATTTGAAAATCTTAGTAAATGGCAGCAGAGAGGGAACTGTAATTGTAAATTTCTAGGGTATACCTCTACATTTAACTTTTTTAAAACTTTTATCTTCATTTTTAATTTTGGCCACGTTGAGTCTTGATTGCTGTTTGTGGGCCTTCTTTAAGTGTGGAGAGTGGCATATGGGCTTCTAACTGTGGCGGCTTCTCTCGTTGTGGAGCACAGGCTCTGGGGCGCACAGGCTTCAGTAGGTGCAGCATGTGGGCTCTAGTCCCTTGTGGCGCAAGGGACTTAGTTGCCCTGCAGCATGTGGGATCTTCCTGGACCCAGGGTTAAGCCCTGTCACCATCATTTGCAGGCGGATTCTTAACCATTGGACCACCAGGGAAGTCCTACATAATGTTACGAAGGGGATTGGAAGAGGTTGAATTAATGATTCAACCTTGTATTTTATATAAGGTAATGAAAAATTGAGAAAATGTTTTCTTCGGAAAAATAGATGACTTCATGCTGGAAGGTGCCTGATGTCCTATTTCTTTGTCCTGCTGGATTTTTTTTCCCCTATCTTTTCCCTCCCACTTTTCCTTGTCTCTTTCCACCCACCTTTATTGCCATAATTTGAGGCAGATGGAGCCACAAATAGAAAAAGATGTGTTGGGGAAAGAAAGGCTAATTTTTAGAATGTACTATAGCTACTTTCTCTTGGATGGGCTCACAGGAAGTAAGAGTTGTTAAGATCTTTGATATCAAACTCTTCAAATTCTTGTATATCTTTTTCATTGTGTGCTCAGTTGCTCAGTGGTATCTGACTCTTTGGAGCCCCATGGACTGTAGCCTGCCAGGCTCCTCTGTCCTTAAATTTTCCGAGGAAGAATACTGGAGTGGGTTGCCATTCCTTACTCCTGGGGATCTTCCAGACCCATATTTATTTATTTTTTTACTTGGCCGCACTGGATCTTCATTGCTGCATGCAGGCTTTATCTAACTGTGAGCGGAAGCTATCTCTAGTTGCAGTGCACTAGCGTCTCTTGTTGTGGAGTGCTAGCTCTAGGGCATGTGTGCTTCAGTAGTTGTGGCACATGGGCTTGGTAGTTGCATCTCTAGGGCTCTAGAGCATAGACTCAAAATGCTGGAGTGGATTGTCATGCGCCTCTCCAGGGAATCTTTCCAACCCAGGGATTGAACCTGCATCTCTTATGTCTCCTGCATTGGCAGGCAGGTTCTTGACCACGAATGCCACCTGGGAAGCCCTACATTAATATCTAGAGTGGAGGAATTAAAGAAAGAAAAAACTGACAATATCAAATGCTAGTGAGAATCCAAAGCATCCAGAACTCTCATACATTGCAGGTGGGAATGCAAAATGGTATTGTCATTTATAAAAGTCTGCTGTTTTCTTAAAAATTTTAAAAACACATTTTTTTTTCTCGTGTATTTATCCATAGGAAATGAAAACATGCCCACATAAAGCCTAGTACTCAAATATTCATTAATTACTGAATAGCTAAACAAAGTGAGATATATCCATATGATGGAAAGGTATTCAGCAGTAAAAGGGAATGAACTACTGATGCGATGCGTGCTGTAGAGTAGATGAATTTTAAAGGCATTGTACATTTGTAAAAGAGTCTGCACTCAAAACTGAGTAATTCCATTTCCTTCTGGAAAAGAGAAAAATGAAAGTAACAGAAAGCATGATTACTAGGGTGGTGATAAGAGATTGCCTTTAGGAGCAGGAGAAATGCTTGAGTATAAGAAATACTATCTTGATTGTGGTGAGAATTATATAACTATATATTTGCCAATATCCATAGATTTATATGGGACTTCCCTGGTGGCTCAAGATGGTCAAGAATCTGCCTGCAATGCAGGAGATGCAGATTCGATCCCTGGGTCAGGAAGATCCCCTGGAGAAGGGACTGGCTACCCACTCCAGTATTCTTGCCTGGAGAATTCCATGGACAGAAAAGCCTGGCCAGTTACAGTCCATGATGTCAGAGTCTAACACAACTGAGCGACTAACCCTTCACTTGCAATCTTCCCTCCAATAGATTTATACAACTAAAAATGGGTGAACTTTATTCTAACTTATACTTTGATAAACCTGATTTTCAAAGAAATTTAATTGGCTACAGGAAGAAAAAGAATGGAGGGAAATACAGTGTTCTCTTGATTTTACTTCTCTTAGGAAAACAAGCTGTTGCTGTAACTGAATCTTACAGTGACTTAATATTGATGTCAGGCTGTGCTGTGCTTAGTTGCTCAGTCCTCTCTCTGTGACCTCATGAAGTGTGTAGCCTGCCAGGCTCCTCTGTCCATGGAATTCTCCAGGCAAGACTACTGGAGTGGGTTGTCATGCCCTCCTCCAGGTGATATTCCCAACCCGGGGATCAAACCCAGGTCTCCCACATTGCAGGCTGATTCTTTACCATTTGAGGCACCAGGAAGCCCAATGCCAAGACTTTTTTTTCTGTTTACTTAAAAAGTATTTCTGTTGCATGTGCATTTCAGACTGAATTACATATACTAGCAAGTTAATCCTATATACCTCAAAATAATACAAATTGTTTTGATATTTCTTTTGTAATTTTTGTTAGAAATATGGAAATAAGTTATTCTTGATATTTTTGAGGATCTAGAATTTAAAGTATTACATTTTCTTTGAAGATCTAAATTATTAAATTATTTGCTAGGATTACACAGTAGAAAACTATGTTGTCCTTTTATTGGTATTTTTATAAGGTAAGCAGTATAGAAGAGTACAGATAAGTAAAATTCTCTTGATGATTTCACTCCTTGATCACCACTTGAGTTATATATTTTGAAATTTTTGTTTTCTTGAATATACATATATTTTGTTTTTAATCAACTTAAGCAGACATATACCATGCCTGCTTTTCTGAGACTTACATTTTTCACCTAATGAAATGTAATATTGATACTTCTCGACATCAGTGTTTGTGTATTCATTCAGGAAATATGTTTGAGTTTAAGCTTAATGTTTTTAAGGCCCTGTTGTGTTTGCAAAGCAAGGAACAAAGTATGGTCCTTGCCTAAGTGAATTTATATTCAAATAAGATAATAAACAAGTTGGAAAATGTCACTGCATTGTTAAGTTTCATAAAGATAAATAAGTCTAAAGAGATGAAAATTAAAGGGACAGAAAGAATAGAATAAGTTCATTTAAATAGTTATGGTGTAAGTCTTTATATGTAGATCTGCTTTATTCTTCAGATGGTTGTTCATTGCTTCATAACCCAAAACTATTATTCTGTTGATGGGTATATGGATTACATAATTTTTTCTGTTATAATCAGTTCTATAATAAACATACTTGTACATTTTTTTTTTTTTGCTGACATAATACAAGTATTTCTGCAGTCTAAATTCCTAGAATGAAAATTGCATTTTAAATGTTGATTATAGAGTCTACCATATTATTCCCCAAAACAGACAATATCTGTCAATGGATAAAAAATAATACCTCATTTTAATTTGTATTTGCCTGATTGCCAGTGAGGTTGAGCATATTTGTTGGTCATTTGTTATGTCTTGTATAAATTGCCTACTCGTATCATTTTGCCTATTGTGGGGTTTGCCTTTTTCTTACTGAAATTTTAGGATTTCATTAAAATTCTGTTTATAATATAACCATCATATTTTATGACATTGTCTGCTAACCTGTCAATTGTCTTACTTTATGGAATCTTTGGATTTTTCATTTTTATACTGTCGAAATCTATCAATCTTTTCCTTCCTAGCTTCTAGGTTTTGTGTCTTTCCTGAAAAGCCTTCTATAGTAATTTAGCCTTTTATGTTTTCTTCTACTATGTCTTCAGTTTTAATGTTTCTAGTAGATTTTAATTCATCTGGAATTTTTAAAATATATGTTTTATGGCTGAGACCTAACTAATTTTTTCAGTTTTGTAACCATTCTCCCAAAATAATTTATTGAACAATGTCTTTTTTTCCCACTGACTTGAAGTATCATCTGTATCATAATTTAAAAGTCCAAAATATGTTTGTTCTGGATTTAATACTCCATTGTTTTGATGATTATCATTTTATATTTGACATCTGGTAGGGCACCCCTCCCCATTGTCTTTTTCAAAAAAATTTTGGCAATTTCTGTGTATTTTCTCTTCCAGATGAACTTTAGAATCAACATGTCAAGTTCCATTAAAAATCCCTTTGGGATTTTGATTGGAAGTGCATTGAATTTACAGATTAATTTGGGGAGAATTGACATCTTTACACTATTGAATCTTCCCATCCAGGAACATGGTATGCCTCTCCATTTCTTCAGGTGTTCTTTTATGTCCTTTAGTAAATTTTATCGTTTTTTTTTTTTTTTTTTCTTTCCTCATGTAGGTCTTACATTTTTCTTGTTAGGTTTATTCCTGGGTATTTCATAGTTTTTGTTGTTACCGTGAATTACATCTTTTCTTCCATTTTGCACTTTATTTTTCAATTGGTTATTGCTAGTATATAGGAAATCTACTGATTTTTTGTATGTTGATCTTACCATTTACTTAATTGTCGATTGATTCTCTTGAAATTTCTAGAAGGATGATTATGTTTTCTGCAAATGATGGCATTTTGTTGTTTCCCTTTTCAGTATTTATACTTCTCTATTTTTTGTTTTGTTTTCTGGTCTTATTGCATTGCTTAGGTTTCCAGACCTGTTCCCTACTAGTTCTGATTTGGACATCTTTTCTGATTTAAATGGAATGCTTCTAATTTTTAAACTTCTACATTTATATATGCCTTAGATTTCTGATAGAATACCTTGTCAGAAACAAAAGTAACCTCCTTGGCTTAAAAGTATTTCTGTGGTAATAGATAATGTGTTTTATCATGTGTTTTTGTTAAGATGATACATATTCTTTTCACCTCTAGCAGTTTAATGTAGTGTATTACGTTAATATATTTGCCTAATATTGGTAATGGTGTTTGTCATTTTTAGTATTTATTCAGCAAGTGTTTGGATACTTGTAATATTGTATTGCATTGTGCCAGGAACTTTGCCACAAACTGGTGATAGCGCTGAGTAAGTCTGATTGGTTCCTCTCTTTTTTAAATGGAGAAGAGAGATAATAAGCAAGTACTCAAGAACAAGATAATTTTAGACTATGGTAGTACTGTGGAGGAAATAAAGAGAATGGTGTGGTAGAGAAATGAGGACAGTACCTCTGATATTATCATCTGAGAAGGTAAAATATAAACTAAGACCTGAACAATGGTGAAAGCATTGGCAAGAGCATTCCAGGTAGGGGAAGATCACATGTGACTGTGTTTCATGTTTTCTCGATCCCCTTTCATGTATGTGTTGTGCACTGTACTTTTTATACAACTGCCAAATTAACTTTGTAAATAATATAATAATGTTATGTTCCTTCTGAAAGGTAGATGTATAACTATTGTTAAGGTTTCTTCTGTGGATATATTCTATTACATTTCTGCCTTTCCTTGAGGTAATTTTGATGATTTCTTTTCTTAGAAAATCATCCATTTTTTTTTAGACTTTCCCATTTACTGATGTATCAGTTGTGCTTAGTTCTCTAATTTTAATGATTCCTTGTATTTTTTATTCTCTGGTTTTCCATAATCAGACTTGTTAAAGGCTGTTTCTCTTGTCAGACTTACCCAAGAAGTAGTGTTTGGTTTTATTTATTACTTTTGTATCTCTGAATTTCTTCATTTCTATGTTTATCACTGTAAGTTATATTGGTATATTTTTATTTGTATTTTATTTTTGAAACTTTTTATGTGTTTAAACCTTTTTTGTGTTATACTGAATATATTTAAGGCTTTAAATTTTTCTTTAAGAATTGCTGGGACCAATTCCATTTGAAATGATACGCTCACAATGTTAGTTTTCACTTTCTCTATATTCTAAGAGTTCATTAGTAGGTTATTTTCTTTTCTTTTAAAATTTTCAAGTGTAGTGTTATCCTTTTATTGATAATTTTTAGTTTCCTTTAGCTTTATGGACCTCAGATGTAGCCTGTGTTATTTTAAAAAAAAAACCTGTTGAGATTTTCCTTTGCTTAAGATATAATCAGGTTTTTATTTGCTTTCAAAGACTATGTTCTTTGTTCATATGATATACTAAGTTCTGTTTCACTATGAAATATAAGTATAGTTTGTTAATTCTATTTTTGAATTGCCCATACCTGTATTGTCTACTTGATTTCCTCATTTTCTGATAGGTATTTGGAAAGTTTCCCACTAAGTTGCGTGAATTTTCAAGTTGCTTAAGTTTCTAATATTTTTACTTTATATGTTTCTGTGTTGCATTGTCAGGGTACGTAGAAGTTGAGCTGTCACACACTCCCAGTATATTGTATCTATTATTATTATAAATTTTTTTTTCTATGTAGTATGTTTTGCCTTGAATTCTTCCTTTATTCATGTTAATAATGGCACCTTTGATTAAGATTGCTTTTTTACACCTCTGTTTTAACTTTTATGACAAAATATTTTAGATTTTTTTTCTCTTGTAGTACCATGTAGTTGAGTTTTTTCCTTTTTTCTTATTTAAATCCTAATCTATAAGATTTTCCACTCTCTTTTATATTAAGTTAGTCTTTGGGTTTTTGGTTTTTTTCCTAACATCAACAATTAATGACAAAGATGCATTTTCTTATTATCCCACAACCTGTCCCCCTTGTGTTTAACTGAATTTGAGTTTTTAAAATTGTTTCCCTCCCAGTTTGAAAAATGTTTTCTTCCTGTTCTTCAGAAGGCATTTGATTGAATTTAAACAGTATTTGTAACTAGTTGCTTCCTTTTTTATTAAAAACTATCTGAAATGTTAACAATAAATTATATTCTACTAATTTCTTTTTTAACTGCTTGGTCTTATGATTTCTTGGCTGTCCTTTTCTTGGATTCATTTTAGTTGATGAAGGCATAAATTCTCTAAATTCAGAACTGTTTGTGGTTTTTAAATTTTAAAAGTACTTGCATGTCTAAAAATTATTTTGTTCTACAGTTTAGAATTTTTTAAAAATTAATTGTGCTTCACTTCTTTTCAGATTGTCTTCTAGCATTTAGTTTTGTATTTGAGAAGTAAATTTTACCAGGTTATGACTCTAGGGGGGGTGTGTGTGTAATGTGTGTGTGTGTGTGTGTGTGTGTGTGTGTAATCTGTGTGTGTGTGTGTGTTTAATCTGTATGTGTATGTATATTTGCATGTACATTTTAATGCCATTTTACAAGAAATTGTTTTATTTTGAGGCTCTTTTTGTGATAATTGATGAATAATGATATATACCAGAAGTAGGCTAAATTTATAACTAAATTGTTTTGTACTGTTGTTATTGGATTTAAGGAAATCCTTGAAATAATATGTATCTTTAATTCTGTTAGCAAAAAATCTACTTACAAACTCTAGATATGAGAATTCCATAGAATTTTTACTTATTTTAACCATTAATAATTTGTCCACTTTATAAAGTTTATAGTTTCCAAATTTTCACACTAAACTGTTGTAATTTCATAGTGAGCTATTGCAGGCAGATAAGTACTTTGAAGCATAAGAAAAGAAATCATGTTGTACTATTGGGCTTTGTGTTTCTTTATACCACTGATTCTTAGCATATTCCCAGGTCCTGACTGAAATTTATTAGAAGGATAGATAAGTATGAATGAAAGAATGTAGATATTAATCAATCATAAATCAATGAATAGACTTTTGAAAGCTAAATTTATTTTAGTCAAATTTTCTTCAGTTTTATTTATTTTTATCTTAAGATACCAGTACCATAATGTCAGGCTCTTTGTTGATATTCTTTTTCCAGGGACTTTTAAGTGGGCTCTTATTTATTTTCTTATGTTATTTTAATGTATATGTAAATCAGTGTTCAGTGACTCTACTACTACTGGAAAAGTGTATCCCAAATATACTAATTTTGGAATAGTTTAGTCTTTATTAAGAATTGTACTATTTTAGCTGGATTTTACCCTATTTAAGACCATAAAAAATACAGAGCAAAGAAATTTTTATTAGGCTTCAGGATCATGTATGGAAGAGAATAATTATGATGACTATATATTTCTTATTTTATGTATAATAAATCTGTATTCAAAGAACTAAGAAGAACACGTACTATGTTTCTCTGGGCTTGTTTCAAAGATATAGTGTAAACTATTAAGAATTACTCAATCAGTGTTACAAAATTTCAAATTAGTCTTTTTTTTATATTCACCTGTTTATGTGTGACCTTTTGATATTATTATTATCTTGAAATTCAGGTTACCAGCTTGACATTCAATGATAAGTGGAGGGTAGTTTTCAGAAGAACAAAAACAGTAATAAATTGAGATAGTGATGGCATAGGAGGATGGGAGTGTTAAAGTTCAAGATATCCAAATTCTGTAGTTGCTAGCATTCTCCTTTTTTAAATTATGTTTACTCTTTTAAGACTGACTCTTTTTCCTATCCCCACTTTGCATAATCTTTCATTTGATATATTGATTAAATGATTGATAATTCCTAATTAGTTTCTTTATGTCTGTTGTCCTGTATGTTTAAAACCATCTTTCACATGGCCTCTTTCTAAAACACTGTTTTAATGCTTAAACCCTTCAGAAGCTACCATATAAACTGTGGACTTCTCCGCATAATACTGAAAGGCTACATCTTCTTTAAGCATTATTCTTTTTTACTATTTTCATTTGGAAATATTTTTTCCTTCCTCTTTACAGTCTCTGTATTAGCATCTGTTTAGTACTACTTTCCAATCTTGTTTGATACAGTTAGCTATTTGTACATAAAGTTGCCTTTAGAGTTGCCTTTTTTATATAATATTTGTGGGAGGCATTGATTGTTAAAAAATCATTTTGTATTACCATTCTCCCTTGGCTGTCCTACTACTTTGCGCATAGTATGTAATTGGCAGTGAATATTTGTTAAATTGAATGGAATTTGTAAATATGATATCTAGTTAATCAGAATATACTATATTCTTATTCTTTGGCTTCCCTGGTGATTCAGATGGTAAAGAATCTGCCTACAGTGCTGGAGACCTGGAATCTATTCCTGGGTTGGGAAGTTCCCCTGGAGAAGGGAATGGCAACCCACTCCAATATTCTTGGCTGGAGAATTTCATGGACAAAGCGGCCTGGTGGGCTGTACAGTCCATGGGATCACAAAAAGTCAGGCACCACTGAGGGACTAACACTTTCACTTTCACTTTATTCTTTGGCGTGAATACTAGTTTATTACACTATAAAATGGACTGTTTTCTCTAATATAGCAGTGATAATATATTTGTTCTGAAGAGGAGTTAGTTTGAAATGTTATGCTAATGTTCACAATCGGTCCAGATGACCCTTTATTTCCATGTTTTCATGTGACTTTGTGTTTTGAGTATTCAAGGACTAGGACTTCCATTAATAGCATTAACAAATTCATTCACCGCTGACCATTGTTAAAAAGACTTTGGCTTTTATTGTTAAGCATTTGTGTTCAGTTTATTTTGAGAAGAAAGTAAAAAAATACTTTGTTAATTGGATAGTATTACTTTTCAGTAATTTTTTTTAAACACAAGCAACATCTGTAGTAAAACATCACCCTGAAACTTTAAAAACTAAAAGGATTTAATGTACACAAAAGTATAAAGACTAGTGAAATAAAACCTCTGTAAATCTCCTTTTCAGAGATTTAGCATTATTAAGAATTTGCTACTCAACTTTTGTTTTCCTGAAATACTTTATGGCAAATTCCTGACAGTATTTGTGTATACTCCCAACATGCATCTCTAAAATATAGAAGCAGTTTCTTACCTAACCAGAGTGATTCCTTTATACTATACCATACCAACTCATATTCAGATTTCTTCATTTGCCTTGAAAATTTCAAATAAGGTCTATATTATTTTGCTGGTATGTCTCTGGAATGTCTCTAATTTAGAACAGTTCTTCCCTTTTACTGTCTTTCTCTCTCTTTTACAACATATTCTATATTTTAGTTGTTTTTGTTTGCTTCTGTTTAACTCAGTGGTTCTCAACTTCCCATCCCTAGAATTTTTGGTTTTTGTTATTTCCTCCAAGGGGAGATTTGGCACTGTCTGGAGATACTTTTGGTGTTGCAACCTGTGATAGGATTGCTATTGGCACCTAGTGGGTAGAGGCCAGGGATGCTGCTAAACATCCTGAAGCGTGTAGGGTTTTTGTTATTTCCTCCAAGGGGAGATTTGGCACTGTCTGGAGATACTTTTGGTGTTGCAACCTGTGATAGGATTGCTATTGGCACCTAGTGGGTAGAGGCCAGGGATGCTGCTAAACATCCTGAAGCGTGTAGGGCAGCTCCCAACAACAAAGAATTATCTGGCTCATAATGTCAGCGATGCCAAGATTGAGAAGCCCCAATTTAATTTGTTCCAGATACTTGCCTTAATAATTTTTATAAACTAGAAGTTAATTCAAGGAGGCAACAGCACTTCATAGGAGGTACTGTATATTTTATGTTGCATAAATCAGGGGCATATAATGTTTAGTTGTCTCACTTTTTTTAATTGAACATTGGGTTCAGGTGATGGCAGCTTTATCCCTTAAATACGGAATTTAAAGTTAGCTTTTCTAGAGCAAAGTGAAACAACAGCCTCTTTTACTGGTAGAAAGAATATTGGAACTTGTTAATTGTATAACTGATCTCTTTTTCTTAGATGTTTAGAAACTTGCTGTTTAAATACAGATCCTGTGCTTCTGTTTCCTCATCTGTAGCAATAAACTGAACCTGGCGATTTCTAAGACTATTACATTTTGATGGTGATTTCTAAGACTTGTGCATTTTGTTCTTTGCATTAGACAAGAATTTGATGCACATACACCATTTTATAAAATATCCAGCTAGACAAAATCGCACATCCAAAGTAGTTTAGATATAATTTAAATTGTCATGCTTTGAATATCGATAACTTTGACAGATTATTTTCTTTAGGGAAGAATGAATTTAATAAGGACATTCATTTCCTTCTGTCTCTCCCCTCTTCATGAAAGTTATTTATACTTTTCATCTAAGGAGTTTCAGAATATTTATGTGAATTTATTATTCAAACCATTTTTAATGTTCCAGAACTTAGCTGTGATTGAAAATGAATTTTTTCTATAGAAATAATATGATAAAAATGAGTTAGGTTTGAATCTAGCCTAATTATATTTTGGTTTTTAATCTGAGTTTCCTTAGCTAAGGACATGTTAAGGAGGTGTATGCCCATAACTTAGTTGACATTTGAATAGAGTTACTTATTTTTGTATTTTTGTGACTGCATCTCCTTATATCTACTTGTTCTATAATGTTGTTCAATAATCTTTTCAGGTAGGAAGAGAATTGGTGTTAAAGGAAGGAGCTGTCTTCTACTTCCTCTTCAGAACTCCTATGACGCTTTTTTTCTCTTTCTCTCTTTACCTTATGCACTTCTACTCTGTATTATTGTTATTGTTTCATTCTCACCTTAAAGAAGTAAGTTCCTAGATACAAGGCCTAATTTTACACATGTGATAGTAAACAGCAGTATCTCTTACTCAAAGATGGTAATAAAAGTGTATTTAATATATCAATGAATATAGCATTTTGTCATACCTGCTACCTAATACTTGACTTTTCTGTGTCTAGAAAATATACCTTTATATAACTACCTCTCCCTTCTCCAAATACACTACAACCTTTTAGAATCTGAAAAGAAAGGAGCCTCAAACCATCTCTTATTTATTCAAGAATGATTTGAGTCCTCACAATGAGATAGGCATCATTCTAGTGGCTCCATACCAGCGCTCCAAACAAATTCCTATTTCTGTGGAGTTTAGATAGACAAAATATATATATATATCTTAGTCAAAATTTATAACAAAATTATGCAGAAAAAGTGTTTAGAGATGGATGAGATAACTTGCTTAGCTCTCATAGGTAGCAAATGAAGCAGTAATGGTACCTAGGTCTTTAGATCCTGATGGTATCCTTGAAATTAGTTTCTTTTTCATAAATTGGGAGGTAGGGCAGGATATAATAGACATCCATTCCTGTTTTCTTTATCGTATGCCTTTTAAAATTTATAGAGCATTTCATAGGCATTTGAATCTACTGTTTTTTAAAATACCAGGTTCTTCACATAGTAAAAATAGTAGGGGATTACCAGGTGGGTCAGTGATTAAGAATCCGCCTGCCAAGCAAGAGTCAAGGCTGGATCCCTGGGTTGGGAAGATCCCTTGGAGTCTCAAATGGGAACCCTCTCCAGTATTCTTGCCTGGGAAAATCCCATGGACAGAGAAGCCTGAAGGGCTACAAGTCCATGGTCACAAAAGAGTCAGACATAACTTAGAGACTATACAACAACAACAACAAAAAATAGTGGGCTTTAAAATTTAAAAATCAATGTAAGAGCTTTCAAAAACATTGATTTAGCTATTTGGCTGTGTGGGGTCTTAGTTGCAGCATGTGGGCTCTTCATTGTGGCACACAGGCTTTTCTCTAGTTGCGGCGTATGGACCCGGTAGTTCTGGTGGCTAGGGCTTAGATACTCCCCCTTCTTCTGTATGTAGGATCTTAGTTCCCCAACCAGGGATTGAATCCCCTGTGTTGGAAGGTGGGATTTTTAACCACTGGACCACCAGGGAAATCCCTGTAAGAACTTTATGGATGGAAATTTTCTTGGGATCTAGTGGTTAGTACTCCTGGCTTTCACTGCTGAGTGCACAGATTGAATTCCTAGGCTGGGGAATTAAGATCCTTCAAGTTGCATAGCCAAAAAAAGAACTTTCATGGAATTGATTTAATAAAACATATTTCTGCATTTAGTATGCCTCATGAAAAGATTGAGGTGTATTTTTCTTAGTAAATTTTCACCAAACTTAGTCAAGATGAGGTGTGGCATAAGGGGACCTTATATCAGGAAATTGCTTTTGATTGAGATTTAATACCTTCTATGGTCTAATTTGTAACTTTCTGACTTTTCCTATAGTAAATCCTATATTCTAGCATGTAGAAATTTTATGTTTGTCTACCAATACTGTATTCCTTCTCCTTTTGTCTTATACCAATTAGTTATTTTGGTCAAAATGCCTTTATATTTTTTTTTTTTGCATGCATTGTCTCCTTTGAACAGTTTTAGTACCTTTTCTCTGTACTTTTGGTTTGGCACTCTGCACTGCTCTTTGGCTCAGATGGTAAAGAATCTGCCTGCAATGCAGGAGACCCAGGTTTGATCCCTGGGTCACAAAGATCCCCTGGAAGAGGGAATGACTACCCACTTCAGTATTCTTGCCTAGAGAATTCCATGAACAGAGGAGCCTGGCAGGCTACAGTTCATGGCGTTGCCGAGTCAGACACAACTGAGTGACTAACACACTTTCACTGCTCTTTGATACATTTTGTTTTCTAAAACATTAATTTGAAATATTTAATTTTTCATCTGTTCATTTTACCTATGTACATTTTTTTCATGGTTATTTACTCCTTTTTTTTTTTTTTGTCTTCTATTGTATTGAAAACCTGTAGATACTTTAACAGAGAAAATATCATTGGGATGCAATGTTTTCTCTAGAAAGACTCATATTCTGAACCATGGTTAAAGATAAAAAGACATAGTTTTTACCATGCTTAAATTTTGAATCACATATTTCTATGACCAAACCATGGTGAAAAGTCCACTTTCTAATATATAACACTTAAGCTTTCACTGCTTCCTTTATAAATAATTTAAAGTTTATTTAAGAAGTTGTTTATTTTAATCTCCTACCCATCATAGCAATTGTTATAGATTTTTAAAGTTACTGTACAGCAAAGTTTTGGAAAGTTTTCAAAGATTTAGAGATTATTTTCAGACTATTCTCTGTGTATTTATATTTGAAATATTAGAAATATGAAATATTATTTCATATTAAACTGTATTGGCTTAAGGGAAATTTTGAAAGAAACATTATCTCCCCCAAATTTAACATTCAGTATTAAATATGTATAGATTAAAAATAGGATTTATGTCTGATTGCTAAACAGGTGACTTTCAAAGATGGAATGATACAGAGTTTCTGATGTTATATTGGTTAAGAATTTATTTCATTTTAGTTATTACAGTGTTAAAAGTGCTTTAAACTTGTGAAATAAATTTTACCCAAATATGTTAGTGATATTTTATATAATAACTATCACCTTTTTATCAGCAAACTAAAAAAAAAAAAAAAAATACATCTTTCTACATATTCTTAAGTTGCAGTATGACAAGGGATGTCAAAATAAAACTTTTCCCTTAAAAGTCTTAAGAGCTGCTATTTCTAATTCTTTACATTTCTTTTCATTGAGTCTGGTATATGTTACTGTATCAGTGGTTCTCATTGTATGATCTGCAGCCCTCTCAAGTTCTCAGAAATCAATTAGAATGTTCAAAAGGTCAAAATTGTTTTCATCACTATACTAATATGTTACTTGCCTTTTTACTGGGTTGATTTATTTGCACTGATGATACAAAAGCAATAGTAGGTAAAATTGCTGGCCTCTTAAGGCCATGGCATCAAATTATACTAGTATCATTGTATTTATCATTACCATATACTCAGAGTTATAAAATTAAAAAGCCACTTTCACCTGAAGAATAATCTTGATAAAGCAGTAAATATTGATTTTTTGAAATCTCCATATATGATTACATATCCTATTAATGTTATTATGTGATAAAATGGGACGTACACATAAAGCACTACCACTGACAGACACACTATGTCTATCAAACTTAAGACATTTGGCAAATGTTCTCAAAAATGATCGAAGTGAGCCTATCACTTTAAGGAAAACAGTCAGTATTTGTTATTAGTGATAAAATTAAGCTTACAGGCACAAATTAGAATTTCGGAAGTTTTATTTGCCTGAGCTTCACAGCTTTGCAGTACTTAAAAACTTTTGTAATGAAACCAGTAGTGATATTAATGATGTGATTTTTGATATTGCTGGAGAAGGAAATGGCAACCCACTCCAGTATTCTTGCCTGGAGAATCCCATGGACAGAGTAGCCTGGCAGGCTATACAGTCCATGGGGTCACAAAATTGGACATGACTGAAGCGACCTACACTTTGATATTGTAGTTTGATTTTGAATTCGGTAAATATTAGTAAATATAACCCCTAAGGGAAGTCTTTGGGAGCAGTACAGTACTTCATAGGTGTATAAGGGTGTCCTGAGAACAAAAGATTTGAGAATAGCTGATTTAAGTCTTCTACTGCAGTCAAACATGTCTAACTAAGTATTAACATCATGACCTCCCTCATGTGCTACCCTTCCCCCATGAAAATAGACGAACACCTATGATTTCAGTAAGGAAAACAAATAGATTACATATGATATGAATAATACATTCTTAAAATATTCTACAAATTTAATTTTCTACTTTGAACTGTGGGCTTATATATTCCATTGAAATTATTTAGGATTGCATTGTATTTATCATTGATACTGAAGTTAAAATATTTTTCTCTCTTCTTCCTTTTTCTTCTGTTTGTTTCTCTTCCCACTTCCCTTTTCTCCTTTCATTTCTCCCTTCCTTCCATTTTTGGTATTTGTTTTCTAGGTGGAGTCTTTCATTTTGGATCAAGATGATTTGGAAAATCCAATGCTGGAAACGGCTTCCAAGTTACTTTTGTCAGGTACTGCTGATGGTGCAGACCTCAGGACAGTAGATCCAGAAACACAAGCTAGACTGGAAGCTTTACTAGAAGCTGCAGGTAAGTCTGCAAACTCTACATGTATAATAAGCCTACCTAATTTTCCAAAGTTCATATGACTCTTAAAAATTCTAGTTATTATAAATATATGATCTTAGATATTTAGTATAAGACTATTGATAAAAGTTAAGGATTACTTTCTGGAGAATTACATGGAACATTTCATGAAAGCACGTTTTCATTGCCAGAATACAATTGACAGGTTACTGTAAACCTTATAAACAGAAACTTCATATACGGTCAGTTTATATTCATCTTGAATTCTAGTTTTGCACATTCATCCACTTCATAAAATGTATTTATATCCCCATATTAATACTCACAGCACTTTCTGTCTTTCATAGAAATGCACAGAACAGTGAAACTTTTGATATATTCTATGTGCATGTTTTCTGCTGAGATGATGCTCTCTGCCTTCTTGTGTCAGCTCTCATAATCAAGTGTCTTTTCCACAATCTACTTTGGGTTACATTTTCCACATTTTTGTGCCTTTTGTTGGTAATTTCACTGTTTAAAATGGCTCCCAAGTATAATGCTGAAGTGTTCTCTAGTGTTCTAAACGTGAGCAGGCTGTGATGTGCCTTGTGGAGAAAATAGGTGTATTAGGTAAGCCTTTTCAGCTCAAGTTACAGTGCTGTTGCCTGTGAGTTCAGTGTTAAAGAATCAAGTATAATATATTAAAAACACACATGAAACGAGCTTATGTATTGACTGGTTAATGCAGATGCTCAGGCCAGAGTCTTTCAGGCACCTAGCCCTGTATTTCCTTTTGGAAGAGTATTCATTAATTGAGTGTTCCCAGTGATTTTACAGAACATAATTACCATGAATAATAAGAATTGACTGTGTATAATTCCTTCCACTTTTTGCGTCATACACTGTTTTTAAAACCTTGTAAAGTGAGGGAAATGAAAATTGTGAAATTATTTAAAAATATGTCATAAGAGTAACAGGGAATGATTCTCCTGAAGATGAAGAGACTTGAATTGAATATAAGAGAGCTGTTTGTTTTCTCTTGTCCGAAGAGGCAAAACCAGGTTTAAAGATGCTACATGAAGGTAGATTTCAGCTGAAAGGAGCTATCTTTGGAGATAGAATTCCTTTTTATAGAATGCTAATAGTTGCTTTGTTTTTCTCATCTTTGTGTTTATTCCCATTTTTTCCCGTTTTCTTTACAGTAGCTAACAATCAAGATATCAGCTAAGCCGAGTTCTCATCTGTAGGCTATAGAAGAAAATTCACTTCCAAGTTTATTATGTTGGTAGCAGAATTCAGTTCCTTGGAAATGTGGGACTGAAATCTTGATATTTGTACAGACTGTCAACTGGAACTGCTCTCTTGTATAGCAAACCTGTTTGAGACTGTCCACATTTCCTTCATCTTCATATCAACATGGCATGTAGAAGAATCCTTGTGCTTTGAATCTCTGACTTCTTTTTCCAACCAGCTATAGAAATTTCTTTGCTCTTCCTGGGGTCATGTTTGATAGGGTCAGGCCCACCCAGATAACCTTGTTATCTTCAGGTCAGCTATTCCATGGGAAAAGTGAAAGTGAAAGTCGCTCAGTCATGTTGACTCTTTGCAACCCCATGGACTATACAGTTCATGGAATTCTCCAGGCCAGAATACCAGAGTGGGTAGCCTTTCCCTTCTCCAGGGGTCTTCCCAATCAGGGATTGAACCCAGGTCTCCTGCATTGGAGGTGGATTCTTTACCAGCTGAGCCACAAAGAAATCCAAGAATACTGGAGTGGGTAGCCTATCCCTTCTCCAGTGGATCTTCCCAATTCAGGAACCAAACCGGGGTCTCCTGCATTACAGGTGAATTTTTTGCCAGCTGAGCTATCAGTGAAGCTAATCATGAGGATAAAAATCTGTCAAATTCACAGTCCCAAAGATTATATATAGTGTGTAAACCAGAGCTGGGTATTCTTGGGAACATTTTAGAATCCCTAGTATACCAATGATTGTACAGAAGCCACTCCATTTCTTTGAAACCCCAGATGTCAATATCTTTAAGTCTTTTCTCTGTGGCTGTTTAATTTCTTGCCTGTTTTTGTCTAGGCTTCCCTGGTGTCTTAGATGGTAAAGAATCTGCCTGCAATGCAGGAGACCTGAGTTTGATCCCTGGGTTGGGAAGATCCCCTGGAGAAGGGAATGGCAACCCATTCTTGTATTCTTGCCTGGAGAATCCCATGGATGGAGGAGTCTGGTGGGCTACAGTCCAAGAGTCAGACATGACTGAGTGACTAACACACAACACACACACATTTTTGTCTAGTGAAATGCTGGCTGCCAGCGTTTTGAGAGCTGAGAGTAGAAAGGGGGCCAAGGATCTCACTGTTTATCATGCATATGCTCATCTGATCCTCATTTTCAGTTTAGTATTATCTTTTCTTCATCTATACTTGATGTGTCCTAGCCCAGGGTCTTTCTGGTTTAGTTTATTTAGAGAACAGTCATCTGCTGTGCAGTTTGTGGATGGAGTCTTAAATGTCTAAATGCTCCTCATAGGAGTTCAGCCAGTCTCTCTGCTTTCCAACCCAAACCTTACCCTTGTACCTGGAACCTGTATATAGCTACAGGGCCGATCACCTTATTTCTCTTGATTATCTATGGTTCTGCTTACTTTGTTTTGCCAAGTCAGTTACATCTCGTCTTTACTTTGTATTCATTAATATTAGCTTTGATTTATAAACTTCTAGTTTTATCAAAGATGAAGTTCCTGTTATATTTTAGTTTTCCTCTGAGTAAGTTCTAAGAAGAAAAAGGGCAGAAATAATTATCTTAAAATAATCTTGAAATAAGAAATCTAATCTTTTAATTCACCTTTTCTCTGAAGTTATATGGTTCTGTTGTTCAATTGATTAAATGTCCTAACTTGGAAAAAATAATCTGGTCATGTATGTTTTATTTGATCTCAACTGATTAATATCTAATAATTGAATAAGACTAGTAAAAAAGATCACAGTAATCCAGAATGGTGAGATTAATTTTCAATCATTATTTATTTGAAAGGTTGCTATATATTTCTTAGATTACTTCCTAGTTATTTTTATAAAATAGATATCTTATGAAGATACAAGAAATCCATAAAAATTTAATATAGAATATTTTGTTCTCAATGTTATTTCTTTTTAAAACGGAAATTACTTTCTACTGATCCAGATATATTCTCTTGTTTAACGGTTCTTTTTGCTGTCGTTGACAAACGGTTGTTAAATAGCCAGCAAGAGCTGGCTGAAATGTTGGGGCTAATTCTCTCCTGTGAGAATGCATCTGTAAGCTTGGTCTTAATAATGTTAGGATATTTAACTAACCACAGATGTCTTATTGACTAAATACTACTATAGCAGGTTTAGACTATAGCTGGCTTTTGGTATTAGTAATAGGAATTATACAGTAGGTATCTGTCTTATCAAACCAAGACTGCTTTTATTCTCTGTACATCTTGATTGTAACAGACACTAATTTGATTGCTCCTTACATTTGTTACATCTAAAATCAGAAAGGCTTCTTGCCAGATTTATTCCATAAGATGTTATATTTCATATCTTGAATTTTTCAGAAAGGAAAGCAAATGCATGTAAACTTTTTATAAACTTCAAATACAAACTTATATGATATTTTTTAGTCTTTCCACTATTAAAAGAAATCTGCTCAAATATGTTTATTATCATCATTTGGGACATCTTTTTGGTCTGTGTCTTAGTTAAATAGTTTCTTTAAAAACTTATATTTGAATCATTTAGGGGTCTTCTTTAAAAATGTAGGTTATCAGTTGGTAATTTTGGGTTCTGAGATTCTGCATTTCTAACAAATTGCCAAATGACAGTAATGCTTTTTGTTTATGAACCATGTGTTATGTAGTGGGGTTCCTTAATATCCCTTATAACATTAGATATTTTATCTTCAAGTTAGAGCAAAGATTCTTAAATCCTGGCTGTACATCAGCATCTCCTTAAGAGTTTTTAAAATATGTAGATCCCTAGGCCTCACTTTTACCTGAATTATATCTTTAGATATAGGAGAGCTCAACATCTGAATTCTTGAAAGCCTTCACTGATGGGTAGCCTGTATTAAGCACTGCTGAGTTAGAATAGTAACTAAGTTAGAGATCAGCTTGCTTTATAGTAATATCTAGAATAGCAACAAGTTATGTCTCATGCACATGGTAACTAACCATTTCTGTTTTTGAAACTTAAAAAAAAATTTGCTATTCTAACTGTCTTTTTTAGACATGATGCTTTTAGACATGATTTTGGGTGTGTGTGTTAAGTTGTAGTTGTAATTTGAAGCAAATAGATACTCACAGGTAGGTTATCTTTTATGTAGCCTCTAGTGTCTTTTCAGTCCATTTTTTGGTCACAAGTGGTAGTAGCCCAACTAAATATTCTTAAGCTAAAGTGGCCATATACCAAAAGTATGGGGTTGGTGCTAGCTTCTGGCACTGCTAGAATCAATGAATCAAATAAAACTTTATCAGTAATATCTCCTTTGTATTTCTCTGCTCTCCTCTATATTGACTTATTTTGGGTAGTCTTTTTCTCCTTGTGGTGATAAAAGTGGCTAAATAGCACTTGGCAATTTGGCAACCTTTAAACATAGGTTCTTCTTCTAATGTATAGCAAACCTCTATGGATACCCAGTTGTTCCAGCAAATACCAGCGACCCATTTCTAGAACCAGAGAGTCACAGAGTTGAGCATGTATGGACTACATAAAAGGAGTAAGATTATTAGACAGTTGGAGAACAGTGCTTTCCCAAGATTCTAGCCAGGCAATATATATCTATCCACTATATCATTTGGAAGTTAACATAAATAGTTAAGTAACTTGAATTTTGCTTTGTTTCTCCTTTTGGGTATATCCAAATTGGTGTGAAAATAATATAATAGGAATAGGCAAATTATCTACGGCTGATGGTAAAGCCTTTGCAGATCCTGAAGTGCTTCGGAGGTTGACGTCATCTGTTAGTTGTGCGTTGGATGAAGCTGCTGCTGCACTTACTCGCATGAGAGCTGAAAGCACAGCAAATGCAGGGCAGTCGGACAAGTAAGTATATTTCTACTGTGATCAGTATAAAAATATTTTCTTAAAGATAATAAAAAAGCTAACATTTACTGAGCATATATTTTGTGCCTGACACTGTACTAAATAACCACTTTACATTTGATACCTTGTTTATACTAAAAAAAAAACTTAGGTATAGATTTTATTTTTATTTCCATTTTACTTATGAAAAACTGAAAAGAAGTAACTTAATCAAGATCAAATAAATAACAAGTAGCAGAGCCAGAACACCCCTATCTGTCTGACTACAAAACTGACTTCATAGCTAATATGTTATAAAAGACCTGTTGCTGATTTAGATTTTGTTTTCTTTTTTTTTTTAATGTTTTCCTGATAAAGAAGTCAATGATTTCTACTTCATGTGCATGAGAAAAAAAAAAGTGAAAGTTGCTCAGTCATGTCCCAGTCTTTGTTATCCCATGAACTGTAGCCCGCCAGGATCTTCTATCCATGAAATTCTCCAGGCAGGAATACTGGAGTGGGTTGCCATTACCTTCTCCAGGGGATCTTTCCAACCCAGGGATCAAACCCTGATCTACATTGAAGGCAGTTTCTTTATGGTCTGAGCCACCAGGGAAGCCCACTTCATGTGTATGGTAGTGGTGGTGGTTTAGTCGCTAAGTCACGTCCGACTCTTGCGACCCCATGGACTATAGCCTGCCAGGCTCCTCTGTCCATAGGATTCTCCAGGCAAGAATACTGGAGTGGGTTGCCATTTCCTTCTCCATTCATGTCATTGCTATTGCTAAGTCATTCAGTCGTGTCCGACTCTGTGTGACCCCATAGACGGCAGCCCACCAGGCTCCCCCGTGCCTGGGATTCTCCAGGCAAGAACACTGGAGTGGGTTGCCATTTCCTTCTCCAGTGCATGAAAGTGAAAAGTGAAAGTCATGTCATAGTTCTGACCATTTTGAAGGGACGGTTTTTATTTGTTTTTGAATGTTCAAAAATTTTGTAAATGTAGTTTCCATAACTTGAATATGATTGTGTTCCAAGGATGTTACCTTTCTATATCCTATAGTTCCTTTTATATAATACTTCACATTTAATAAGAACTCAGTAAATATTTTGTGACTTGGCCTATTAAGTTTTTCTAATGATGTTGTGCAATAAAAAAAAAATATCACGTCATCTTGTATATAAAACAATTATGGATAGTATAGTTAAAAATATAATGCCAGGGAAGCAGCTGGAAAAGAACCATTAATAACATGTTACTGTCTTGATTCCTCAAAGGCTTCTTTTTTTCCCTTTAATTAAAAACAAGCCATTAAGCCATTTTGTTTACAGTCGACCCTTGAACAACACAGGTCTGACTGCACAGGTCCATTTATACACAGGTTTATTTTTTAATTTCTTTTTTTGGCTGCACTGCAGAGCTTGTGGGATCTCAGTTTCCTGACTAGGAATTAAACCTGGGCCACAGCAGTGGCTACCAAATCCTAACCTATAGACTACCAGGGAACTCCCAGCACAGGATTTTTTTGATAATAAATACTGTACTGCTGCACAGTCTGTGGTTGGTTGAATATATAGATATAGAGGAACTATAGATACAGAGGAACTACATATATGGAGGGCTGACTGTTAAGTTATTTGCAGATTTTCAACTGAGTGGAGTGTGGTTACCCCTCACCCCCATGTTGTTCAGGGGTCAACTGCATTTTAGCCATTGCCTTTAAACAGTTGAGGAAATAGGAATATTCTTTTGTGTATGAATTTAGAGAATAAAAAATAACATTCGAGAATTGTCTTTTGTATAATAGTATTTTTAAGACTGAAGGAGAGGTTATATAATATTAGCAAGAGTGTGAATTTGCTGTTTCTCTTAACTCTGTCTTCATTCATCTAATTCTTCATTCATTTTATTAATTTATTTTACCATCCTTCTCATTGATTGACTCTAGTTAACCTCAGGTTCTGTTCCTTAGTTACCATTCAGTTTTAGTAGCCTACAATATTATTGATATTCTTTAGATGTTTTTCAATGTAGTGCCTTCTGAGACTGGCAAGAGAAGAGATTTTAAACACTTTGGAGAGTCTAGTTCAAACGGGAAATAGGAACAATAAAGAGTCATTGATTCTTTGGCATTGAAAGTACTAGAAGTGATCAGCAAAACAGTAGAGCATGTTTGTGACAGTCATATTTGTTCAGCAAAGTTTGAGAACCAAGGGGAGTGCAGTGATGCTGTGTGCCAGATTTTACATTAGTTAAGTGTGGAGCCATGTACCAAATTTAACATACATTTTGCTTGGAAGTTTTGAACTTCAGCTGTTGCTAGAGTAGTTCCTGAAAGGCTGTTTTAAAGCTAACACACCTAAGGAAATGGAGTGAAAGTTCAAATGGGAAAATAGAGGAGAATATGTGCCTGAGGGGCAAAGAAAGAATGCGAGATCACCTGAAAGGGAGAAAAGAGTGTGTTTTTTTTTACAGGAAATGTCATGTGGGAGGGATTTGTCCTGAACTTACTTAAAGGTGATAGAGAACACTGAGTCTAGAGACTGTCAGTGCCTGTAAAATGCAAGATTAAGAGAAACTTATTAAGTGCTGTTTAAGACTTTCACTTTGGCAAGGGTCAGTACAGTTAACAAGGGACTTTGGGCAGAAAACATTGAATGGAAAAGTGCTAAGGTAGTGTTTGGGGTTGGAGGTCATGTTGCATTTTTAATAGAGTAATCAGGGAAATCCTCACATAGAAGGTGGTTTTTTAGCAAAGACTTGAAATAGATAACATTGAGTTATTTGGGACTTTCCTGGTGGCTCAGATGGTAAAGCATCTGCCTACAACGCGGGAGACCTGGGTTCAGTCCCTGCGTTGGGAAGATCTCCTGGAGAAAAGGCAATGATCTGTGCCTGAAAGAAGTTCTCTTGTCAGGGGGATAGCAGATACATAAATCTTGGCCTTGCAGCCGAACTAGCATATTTAATGAAAAACATGAAATCCAACTTGGCTAAAGTGGAAAGAGTAAGAGTGAGAATAGTAGGTGATGAAACCAGAGAAGTAAAAGGAGTATGAGATTCTCCCACTGGACAGGATAAGAATTTAACTTTTACTCTGAGTAAGGTTAGAAGCTGGTGGAGGATTCTGAGCAGAGGAGTAACATGATCAACTTCCCTTTTTAAACAAGATCTCTCTGGTACCATCATTGAAAAGCCTGGAGGAGAGCAGGGGTAAAAGCAGGGAGACTGCTTAGGAGACTTTACCATAATCATGATCAAGGATGATGTTGAAACTGAGTTTTAGTGGGAGTAGGGGAATGGAAAAGAGGTTATCCTTGGATGCCTTTAGTACCTAAAGTGGCAGGGCCATGTTTTAATAAGAAGCTGTAAGAATTGAGGTTTATTTTAAATAAAGAGAATATTAATTGAGACTTGGATTTAGTGTTTTGCTAAGAATGAATTTTATCTATAAGTGAAAACATCTTTAGAAATGTCCATAATTGAAATTCTTATGGGCGATTTACAGGGCAAAAACTTACACTTTCAGTCTAATTTTCTGTTGTTCTACCACTTCTTTGACTCTCCTTTTTGCTTGAATTAAGCCTTTGCCTTACCTGCGTGTTTTTCATACTTCCCCAAAATGTGATGGTATAAGTAAATACTTCGAAAAAAAAAGAATCTGCTTATCAGTTATTTATCAGTTCAGTTCAGTCACTCATTCATGTCTGACTCTTTGCGACCCCATGGACTGCAGCATCCAGGCTTCCTTGTCTATCACCAACTCCCAGAGCTCGCTCAAACTCATGTCCATTAAGTCGGTGATGCCAGCCAACCATCTCATCCTCTGTCATCCCCTTCTCCTCCTGCCTTCATATTTTCCCTGCATCAGGGTCTTTTCCAGTAAGTCAGCTCTTCGCATCAGGTAGCCAAAGTATTGAAACTTTAGCTTCAGCATCAGTCCTTCCAATGAATATTTGGGACTGATTTCTTTTAGATTTGACTGGTTTGATCTTGCAGTTCAAGGGACTCTCACGAGTCTTCTCCAGCACCATAGTTATTTCTAGATTAGTCCAAAGTATATGCTCAAAACTTTCCTGTCTCATTTCCTTTTACTTAATTGTAGAACCCAGATACGCCTTTATAATTAGTGAAAGTTTTATCCATTTCATTAAATTTTATAAAATTTTTCTAGGGGCTGAGCTTTGCAAACAGAACTATAGTTGTAACTCAAATTTTTCTTCATGTGATCTTCTATACAATTTTATGTTTTAAACTTTGGGGTTTTTTTTTTCCCTACAAATAGTAAATAAGACTGTGTTTCAGCTACATGACTGAAAACAGTTTGTAATGTTGATAATTTTAATTGAGTGACTTTTATATGTAGATTTTAAAAACTCAGGCTTCCCTGGTGGCTCAGACAGTAAAGAATCTGCCTGCAATGAGGGAGACCTGAGTTCACTCCCTGGGTTGGGAAGATCCCATGGAGAAGGGAATGGCTACCCACTCCACTCAGTGAACTGAATCATTTTATTTTCTTTTTGTTATGAGTCATATTGAAATAATCATTCTTATTTAGTGCTACTGTCCAGATTAACTTCAAAAATCAATACTTAATGCCAGGCAATTTTTTATTTTCTTACATCCTGATATCATAATATTCTTCTCCTAATAGCCGCAGTTTGGCAGAAGCCTGTTCAGAAGGAGATGTAAATGCTGTGCGAAAGTTACTCATTGAAGGGCGAAGTGTAAATGAACATACCGAGGAAGGGGAGAGCCTTCTTTGTTTAGCTTGTTCTGCTGGATATTATGAGCTTGCACAGGTTTGTATTATCAAAATAAAGCTCACAGGTTTTTTTGTTTTGTTTTGTTTGTTTTGTCAAAATTTGGCCTGTGTATTAAGGAAATAAAATGAAATCAACCATCAGGCTCATTTCAAGAAATAGTTTTGTTAGATATAATTTTTGTTTATTGGCTTTTTTCTGTAATATGACTAGGTAGGTGTTAATGTAAATGTATGTTCAAGAAATTTTGATGAATACATAATTTTCTAATATCCTTTCAACTTTTTCTTTTGTAAGGTTTTGTTGGCAATGCATGCGAATGTGGAAGATAGGGGGATCAAAGGTGACATTACACCCTTAATGGCTGCTGCTAATGGAGGACATGTCAAAATTGTGAAGTTGCTGCTAGCTCATAAAGCTGATGTCAATGCACAGTCTTCAACAGGTTTTGCATACCTCTTTTTCAGTATTTAAATCTTAACACCCTCTATTAGTAATTAATTCAGATGAAAGTGCTCATTAGTGATACTTTTGCAGTTATCAATACTGTAGATTTGTGTACATCTGTGCATTATGCTTAAAGTATATACAATGTGTTTTGAATGAAATATCTCCTGTTTTATGTATGAGGGCTATCTTGGCCTTGGTTCTTTTATATTAAACACTGACTGGGTTAGACGGACCATTTTCTTAGAAATAAAGAAGTATAGGCCACACCTCCCAAACACAGGTTTTCTATTTATCAGGGAAGAAGGGAAGGGAAGATAGGGAGAAGAACAAGAAGGATATGGAGTAGAAGGTAGGTGTGTCACTGTCTAGTGTTATTAAATTGTGGCCTAGAGGAAAACAAAGGCATTATGCTCCACAAGAGATAGAATGTTAATCTAAATCAATTTTTTTTTTCTTTCAAACTTGGGCATAGATGAATTTGTATCAAAGCTCTAAAATATATGAAAATACATTTTGTGCATTTCCTTCATGCAAGATTTTCAAACTTATTAAATATTTTAAATAATTTTAAAGGTCTATATAGGTTCTGATTTGAGGAGGTTTTAGGAATCCTTATTTTACCCAGAAGTTTTTTTACCCCCTCTATAAGGGAAATTTTTATCATTAAGAGGGAATGTTTTTGAAATTATTTTAACTTTGACTACCAGTTAATTGATGTTTAAAGTTGTAGTAAAAGCAACGTGTGATTAAAAGGACCAGTATGAGGTATATCTATATATGATGAATAATTGCAATCTAAAGAACAAATACACTTTGGGAAACATTTCTCAGATTTAAAGTTAGAATGAATGTGACTTTTTTCTCATGAGAAAAGTTTGTTTCAGAATTGCTCAGTTCTTTTATAACCCTACAGTTGTGATAAGTGTATATGATTTTCCTCATGTGTTTAACCCTGATTTTGAAATGGAAAAAATAGGGAGTTGGTTTCAGTAAGATAAAATGTAATAAAGAAAAGAATTATATGTATAAGTGTAATAGCTAAATTTATTAAAGTTTTATAGTCTCCTATGTTAGTTTTCTCTTTGATACTAAATCTGTTTTATTTTGCTATTTTATCTGAATGTCTATTTTTCTTCATTAAAATAGGCAATACAGCACTTACATATGCTTGTGCTGGAGGGTATGTAGATGTTGTAAAGGTGCTCTTGGAATCCGGTGCTAGTATTGAGGACCATAATGAAAATGGTCATACTCCTCTTATGGAAGCTGGAAGTGCTGGACATGTGGAAGTAGCCAGATTGCTGCTAGAAAATGGGGCTGGCATTAATACGCATTCCAATGAATTTAAAGAGAGTGCCCTTACATTAGCTTGCTACAAAGGTACAGTAAAAAAACTTTTTTTTTTTTAAATGAAGTTTTTAAACTCATGAAATGACAGTTCATGTAGTATGGTTATTCACTTAAAAAATAAAAGATGGTAATAGTATGTAGTATGTTATAAATAAAAGTGTTTAAAGTATTTCAGAGGTTAAAAGTTTTTAGTATGTGGAGTTTATATAATTTTTAAAATATTCAATATTATAAATATTGTCAATGAAAAATAGTAATTGACCCAGTTTTTATCAGAAACATAATTTTAATATGCATTGTACTTTTTAATGTTTATGCTTGTGTTTTCACTGGTTTACACAAAAGTATCCTATTGAATTCAGACGTATTTAGGCTGTAAATTTAAAGTAAACGCAGTGGAAATCAAAACGATTTATTAACAAGAAGGTATGTAATCATGAAGAAGGAGAAAAATGGAAAAGAAAGTGAGGATATATGAAAAAAAATTATAAGTGATGTGAAGGCAGTTTGTATTCAAAAGAACAATTTTTTTAGAGTATCATCAACATGTGTAATAAAGGAAGAGCTGGTTGAAATTGAATCTACCTGCCCAGATATAGTTGTACAAAGAGGTTAGTAACATAGTCTTCTAAGTGACATCAGTCAACCTGAAAATATCGGTAACAGAGTAAAGTATCTTATTTTGGGGGTGAAGATAATTGTCTGAATAAATATTTAATTTTCAGCTAGCTATGATTTAGATTCTGGATTCTAAAATGATAGCCACAGAGCCATATATTTTTCAGAATCAACCTTTATGACAGATAAATGTCTATAAATGAAGAAACTTTTCAAAAAGAAAATCTCATGAAATATTATATGTGCATAGCCATTCAATTCAATGTTTTCTACCATCTGCAGCTGTGTCTTCTTTCTATCATAAAATAAGTGATACATTTTTGACCTAGAGGCATCAAGAAAAAGCTCTTGAAAGGCAAAATACAAAATTTAAGGAAGCACTCACTCTGAGTGGCTGAAGCTTCATATCCACTAGCTTTTGAGTGAAAGGGAAGTCACTCATTCGTGTCCGACTCTTCATGACCCCATGGACTGCAGCCTACCAGGCTCCTCCGTCCGTGGGATTTTCCAGGCAAGAGTACTGGAGTGGGGTGCCATCGCCTTCTCCGAGCTTTTGAGTGAATGTCTCCTTAAATTTTGCACCCAGGACTTTGATTCCCTCACTCTGGTGTTGGCCCCAATGTTGTTTTTCTATTTCAGAGCAGCCAAAGTTTTGTTAGGTCTTTAGGAATAATTTCAGTTAAAAACATGGCTAAAATAATCCTTATACAAATAAATGACTGAAATTTAAGTTAAATGTTAAAATAGGCTCCCAAGGACTTTTGACTATCTGGTGTTACAGATAATTCAGATTAAGGGTGCTTAGGAAGCCCAGCTGAGGTCTCTTAGTTCTCCACTTCTGTTTGGTAGTTAAGCAGAGGTTGATCTTCATTGTGAGGAGAGGAATTAAGCCTTGGGGCAGCCTCTAGGGCAGGCTGATTGGGTGGCTTTCTCTCACCTTTTCACAAATAGTTTGAAAGCAAAACTGGCTCCATTTTATCACTGAAAGCCACCTGGCCAGTGAGCATTGAGATGGGGTTATATATAACTGCTCTTCCCTCTCTGCTTTGCTTGTAGCCCCATCCTGCTGAGGTTAGGGCTTGCAGGCTTTTATTAAAGAACCTGGATAAAGAAATGAGCTCCTGGAGAACATTTCTACTACTTCCAGGGATCTGTGCACACTCTTAACTTTGCTCTATTTCTCGTGAGGTCTCCTAGGATACCTCCATTGACATGGAGGAGATGGGGAAGGGATAGAATTCAGGCCAGGACTAAACATTGATGTGGACTTTGGGAAGGGAGAATGACAGAGAGGAAGGAAGTATAATTTGTTAGCAAAAACAAGGTATGGCAGATACAACACTTACTCACCAAAGTTAATTTAGTTTTAACTATGATTCCACTATCCAGTCCTTCCCTCCATTCCCAGTTGATTGAGAATTGACTGAAGCTCATTCCAGATACAGTTGGAGAAAAAATTAGTAACTTTTCTATTGTTTCTTACATGGTATCTGAAGTCCTTTTAAAAATATAATCGGTAATCCTTGTAACTACTCATAAGGTAATCATTATGTGAATTGAAGTTTATCGATTATTTGAAACTGTGTGAATATATATGTATGTGTCTATATATGTTAATATCTAAATGGATAAATATAAATGGTGTTGTTTCAAGGATATTTTTATATATGCAGTTTCCAACTTACATACAGCTTGTTCCTAAAACATCTGTGAGTTTGTTATTGAAACTTAAAGCTCATTGCCTCATAAAAAATACCTTCATTGGTGATTTTTCATCCCAGGCTGCAGTTCACAAAAGGTAATTTAGTCTATAGTATAAATAACTGTGACATGCCTGGGCTTAACAAGGTTGTGGAGGGGATATTCCAGGTGCTGCATTTTAGTGCCAACCTTGTTCACCTGCAGCAAGGATTCTAGTAACAGCATTTTCTGGGGCAAAAGGGTAAGGAGTAGAACAGCACAGATTACTTGTATAATTTGTGTTGGGCCGTCAAGGATGGCTTGTAGCTGATTTTAGTATTCTGCTGATATATTTATTACTGTAAGTTAAATACAAGTTTTCAAAACATAACTTTACTTTTTTGGACTAATAAAACATTTTTAAGTAATCTTACGAACTTTTGGTTTAGGACATCTAGAGATGGTGCGATTTCTTTTGGAAGCAGGCGCAGATCAAGAGCATAAAACAGATGAAATGCACACTGCTTTAATGGAGGCTTGCATGGTAAGATTGGTGAAATACATACTTAAAATTTATATATTAGATAGAGACAGAGCCAGTGGATAATGAGTGCCATTTCCCTGGGTTCAAAGATTCTGTTTATCATGACTTACCGTGGATCAGAACCTTAGCTATCTGACTTATCAGTCGTTTTCAGAGCCAGTTGAACAACATTAACTTTTATCAGAGTGCTTTCTGAAGCTGTGTAACACAACCTTCATTTTCTTGGTCTCACATAACTATACTGGTTTTATATAATTGGTGCAAAAATGACTTTCTGACAGATTGATCAAGGATGTTAAAGATGAGCTCATAATCCACAAGAGTATGTACATAATACAAAGTAAACATGTTCATCAAACCCACAATTTAAAATTTATGAAAAATTTGAGATTAGAATATTGTTTGTGTTACATAATTCTTCCTCTGTCATAGTCTTTTCTCAACCCCGAATTCCCTTTTTTAAGAACTTTAGTTTGTTCTTGAGAATGTGTAAGAATAGTACTTTTAAACTTTTGTATTTCAGTCTATGACTTGTGGCACAGAAATGTATCATAATAACTTTATAGAGAGATTTATGAGAAAACATACCAAAGATAAAATGACCCCAAATTAATTTGGTTTCTTGTCTCAAATTCCCTTCAGAGAATGATTATTGAAATGATGTTAAATTTTAATTAGTAATTTAAAAAATATTAAGTAGCCATTTAAGCCATTTTTGTTTTTCTTATTGCCATACCAGTGTTAAATCATTCTTTTGAACAAACAGGTTTTCTTGGAGGGTTTAGAGTTCCCCACCTGTTAAAATGAGGATAATATCCTTCTCTAGGGTTGTTTTGAGGATTAAATGACAAAATGTGTGTGAAATGCTCAGTAATATCCCCATGATAAGGAACTTAAAACCGTTTTGCCACCCCCACTAGAGAAACAACTTATGTGTAGATTAAATAATTAAAATGGAATATTCTGTGGACCTACTCTTCATGCAATGGAATTAAATGTTATAAGCAAATGAAAGATATTAGTAGAGGCCATAGGTTTAGAGACTTGCTATGAGACTGAGATTTTAAACTGGACTTTGAAGGAAATGTAAGAGTTGACTGCTTATGGAGGAAGAAAAGTCTGAGCTTAAAGGAACAGCATGGTAACAGCCAGTAAGTAAAATAGTCATAAAACCATTAAAGTTGTGTAATATGGCAAGTACCAAGGTAACAATGGGCATGACATGTTCGAAAGAAGGTGAAATATCTGCGAGGTGATGAAGAAGGAAAAAGTATATCAAAAAAAGAAAGAATGGAAAAGTGAGCCGTGGAGTTGCCAACAGTGTGGGAACGGGAGGAAAGCTGTGGGAAAGGGAGACCGATAAAGGAGACAGAGATATTAAGTGAGAACTTCTTTTTCTTAATTTTCACTGGCATTTGATTGTGAACAACAAAGGAAGTACCATGTACATACTGTGTTCCCCTTTCACTAATACATCATGCTGAATTCCCCCATTCTAAAAAGTATTGCATTTTTCTTTGTCTACCTAATCAGAAATTTGCTTGTCCTTAAGATTCCTATGAAAATCCTACTTCCCCCTTTCTAAACTTTATCCTTTTAGCATTTAAGCTTATAGTATTCAGTATTGATGTTATCTCACAGTAATCTCTTGTTTTGTGTACTTAACTGTGTTTTTTTCCTATTGGTAAATAAGTTTTTTGATTGGAAGCATTTTTCTACATATTTTATATCCTCAGTCTCTATTTACCACTACAGTAAATACTGAAGGAATAGAAATAGGTCAGCTTGCTTATTCAACTCTTAAATGTAGATTTATTAATTCTTATTTGAATTGAGATCAGTGAACTTCATTGTATAGCAGTTGAGAAGTATTTTTAACGAATTTTTAAAATGGTGCTGATTCACTTTTTTAATTACATTGTAATCAGGATGGCCATGTTGAAGTAGCTAGGTTGCTTCTTGACAGTGGTGCCCAAGTGAACATGCCTGCTGATTCATTTGAATCTCCGTTGACCTTGGCTGCATGTGGTGGGCACGTGGAACTTGCAGCTTTGCTTATTGAAAGGGGAGCTAGCCTGGAAGAAGTCAATGATGAAGGCTATACACCACTGATGGAAGCCGCTCGTGAAGGACATGAAGAAATGGTGGCTTTACTTTTAGGCCAAGGTAACCAATACCAATCAAGATACTAAGGCATAAATGTGTAACATGTGAGATGATAATTTATAAAGTTGAATTTATTTTATCTTTCCTTATTTTTTCTTTCAGTAGATTCATAATGGGGTGCTAAAGTATTTGCTCTGAAAATAACTCCCATACTGTGCTATTTTAGTATTTAAGAGCTTTCAGAGCCTTTGTGTGCTGTGTGAATAAAAACAGAAAACTGGGGTGGGGTAGGGTTGTAAGTTATATATTTCTAACTTTCTGTGCCTTAAAAATTATCATCTCTAGTATTATTGTGAGTTTATAGATACGTATAAAGCTTTTAGGACATTTTTGTCATATAGTGCTAGTTAAGACGGAGAAGGCAATGGCACCCCACTCCAGTACTCTTGCCTGGAAAATCCCATGGATGGAGGAGCCTGGTAGGCTGCAATCCATGAGGTCGCTAAGAGTCGGGCACGACTGAGCGACTTCACTTTGACTTTTCACTTTCACGTATTGGAGAAGGAAATGGCAACCCACTCCAGTGTTCTTGCCTGGAGAATCCCAGGGACGGGGGAGCCTGGTGGGCTGCCATCTATGGGGTTGCAGAGAGTCAGACACGACTGAAGCAACTTAGCAGCAGCAGCAGCAGCAGCCAGTTAAGTGTTAGCTGTAGTGAAGGTGGTAGTAGTGATGATAATGTTGTTCTGACCTTGGACAAGTTAATTAATCTCATTTCCTTAGCTGCAAAAATGGAGCTAATAAAAATATGTAAAATGCATTAAATATTTCCTGACAAATAATAGCATGTTAAATATATATTATTTTCATCAGCATCTTTACCATCATTATTTTGGATCTTTATAACAAGGAGCTACATTTTATTTTTTCTAAGTCCTTAAACCACATTGACTTGGATCAACTCCTTCTGGCTGAATCTTATTCCAGCAGTGTATATCAAATATGGCCTCATGGATGTGGTTTTGATGGTTTTCTTTATTTTTAACTGCCTCTTGAAGTGGGGGGAGAAGCACTTTATCATTTAGTGAAGTAATATAAATGTTCATTTTGAAATATAGTTTATTAGGAAATAACCATTCTTTGCTTATCTCTGGGATAAGTTAATGACTTTCTTTAAATATATTTTAGGAGCAAATATCAATGCACAGACAGAAGAAACTCAAGAAACTGCCTTGACTTTGGCTTGCTGTGGAGGCTTTCTGGAAGTGGCAGACTTTTTAATTAAGGCAGGAGCTGATATAGAACTGGGGTGTTCTACCCCTTTAATGGAAGCTGCTCAAGAGGGTCATTTGGAGTTAGTTAAATACTTACTAGCTGCAGGTAGGCATTTTTGCATTTGGGAGGTGTTTTTGTTTTTTTGCATGATTTATATAAGTAAAAGTGTTACAATGCAAATAACTTTTTTCTGATGTATGATGCACTGAATGTGTGTAGAAAAAAAGATATGTTTTTGTGTGTATTCTGAGTAAATAATTTACCTTATTGCTGTTTAGAGTATCTGCAGTTTTAATTTTAAGCAGTAGTCTGTTTCTAGTTTTTTTTCTTTTTTGCTTTTAAACATGCAGACAATATTCTCTCTTTCTATACATGAATAAGGCTATTTTGTGTAATCTGAGGCGATATGGCTTCTCTAAAAGGAATTTCAGTATCCACATTTGTGTTTTATGATTCTTTTGTTAAGGCTGTGTGTCTAACACCACTGCAGGAGCTAATGTTCATGCAACAACAGCAACAGGGGATACAGCACTAACATATGCCTGTGAAAATGGTCATACTGATGTAGCCGATGTCTTACTTCAGGCAGGAGCAGATCTGGTAAGCCATGGCACTTTCTAAATCTTAGTAATTAAAGCTAAGACAAGAAATTAACTTAAAATCCTGTGGAGGCTGTAGACAAAAGGTATTTCTTTACTTCTAATTTTATGTTCACCTTTTCACCATTGTTTATTCATTTAGTCATATTTTTTCCCTAAGCTGTTTTGTGTCCATTCTTATTTCCTCGTTAGCAGCAATATCCAGTCAAATACCCCATTCCCCCTACAAAAAGGGGAAAATTTTGTGTTTGATATGTTAATAATTAATGGTAATAATAGTACAAGTTTTCTTTTAGGTACTTAACTATTTTTAGAAGTTTCTTTGATTTGTCATAAAAAGGCACATATTGCTTAGGGGCATTTCACTGTAGTTTAGGAAATAAATTGTACCTGTACCATTCAAAGCATTATTAAATAAAGGAGTTAAAAAGATAAGTAATATTTTCTTTCAGATACCTTTTTTTTGTTTTAAAAGATTTATTTATTTAATTTTTTGGCTGTGCTGGGTCTTTTTCTAGTTATGCTTCTTGGGCTTTTTCTAGTTATGGCAAGTTGGGGGATGCTCTTAGATGCAGTACGTGGGCTTCTCAATGCAGTGGCTTCTCTTGTTGTGGAGCACAGGCTTAAGGGTGCACAGGCCTCAGTAATTGTGGCTCCCTGGGCTCTAGAGCGCGAACTGAGTAGTTATGGTACAGGGGTTTCGTTGTTCTGCGGCATGTGGGATCTTCCCAGATCAGGGATTGAATTCCTGTCTCCTGTATAGGCAGGTGGATTTTTTGCCACTGATCCACCAGGGCAGTCCCCTCAGATAACTTTTAGTGAGAAGGGTGAAATACTGAGGTCATTCTTAGATTATAAAGAGGTGTCATAGGGAAAGGATAAGCAGAAAGCTCAGAAGAGGTGAAGACGTCATCTGAGATGTTATTTTGGGGCTGGATAAGGTTTAGAAAGATAGATACCGTGATGTTGTAACAAAAGAGGTTCCTCCGGTTGGAAAAATTAGTAGGAGTATAGACTGAGAGATAGGGAAAAATAAAGCAATCCTGTGTGGGGGAATAAAGGCATTCTTCCAGTTTAACCTGTGTGGGAGTAAGAAAAGTAGGTTTTAGTTAAACCATGAGCACCTGTGTGTTTTCATGTAGCAGTTCATGGTTTATAACAGAAACTCACACAGGCAGAAACAGGCTCCTCAATTAACTGGTTTCTTAAAATTTATTTAACTTCTCATTTTGTGAAAGGAAAAGATTAACTTAGATTACTGTTGTGGTCTCTTTTGGCTCTGTGTTAGTACAACTCTTGATGAGCTTACGACTCATGTTATATTCTAGCTATAGTTATGTGCCTATTTCTCTTAGGTTTTGACCTACTTCAGCTTAGGGGCTATATTTTTAGTGTTTACCACAGTGACTGTGAAACATGGCAGCAGTGTAATCTTGCTTAGTTAATTGCAGTTAAAACAACTTAGTGTATGACTTAAGAGAAAAATTATCAGATGTAAGTGTAAAAAGATTGACATATAAAATGCTTTATAAAAGGTAGTTTTCTCAAACCTTTATACTGTAAGACCTGTAAGTTTTTCCTGTGCTGATATTCTGAATCATAAGAATGCAGTTGGTTCTCCATCCTTTTGAAACCCAGAAATCTGTAGTAATATCTTGTCATTGGTAGTATTAAAAAGATATTCAAATTATCACTGTCTATGTAAGGTAAAATAGAAATAATGAGAAGTATATAAGAGAGAGTGGTGTACTTTAGAAATTCATACAGATAAGATAAAAACTTATGAAAAGAAAATTACGTGTAGTGGTTGAAGATAATGTTGATTGGAAAGGGCTGTGCTAGAGTGCCATTCATTGCTCAAGTTCTACAATCCCTTTTGTAGAGAGAGAAGGAAAAATTAGCTAGATGGATTCAGATAAGGGCATAGCAATCACTGAATATAATTTCAGTTCTTAATATATTTCTAAAGAGCATGCTTCTAATTTGAGATAGTTTAAAGAATGTATTCCTTGATTTACTTCAGAGCATGTTATTTAATATATTTAGATTCCAAAATTAGTCCAATTCTTTTCCTTTTGATTTTCATGAAAAAGAATAATTGTTCACTGGAAATTAAATATCAAATAAGTCTGTACTTTTTAAACAGGAGCATGAATCTGAAGGTGGAAGAACTCCTTTAATGAAAGCTGCACGAGCTGGCCATGTTTGTACTGTTCAGTTCCTAATTAGTAAAGGTAGGTTTGTGTAAGGCAGTGATTATTTCCCAGAGATGTCTATTCCCTGCCCTTGGGTATTAAGAGATTTAGAGGTAAAGGACATTTTGTGGGTATCATGTGATGGAGGATGCTACTGAGATTTTTGTGAGTGGGTAGTCGATAAATACCCTGTAACACATAGAACCATTCCATGAAGAGTTGTCATACTGGGAACACACTTGTTGAGTAACATTTCAATAAAGAAAAATTTCTCTATGTAAATGAGGGTTTAGATTGCCTGAAGTCTGTTCTGTTCATGTAATAATTTATCTTGAAACCTGGATTTTTGTGCCAAGTTTCTGCCACTGATTAACTTGAAGGCAAGACACTTTTCTCCTTTATTTATATTTCCCTGGGCCTAGGTTTCCTTCTTTGTAAAATATAAAGAAGTAATCATAAATATAGCACAGCCCACCCAAAAAAAGCTAAAAATTTAAATGGAAAAAAATATGCCAAAAATGCATTTTCATTCGTGGTCATTTATTCTATTTGAAAACCAACATCCTTATTAACAAAATTAGCGTATTATTACTTTCTTTAAATTATCTCTTCGGTATTTACTATATGAGTTCAAGTTGAAACTTTTTCATGAACTTCAGTATAGGAGATTAAAGATTTTACTTTTGATGCAACATTGATAAAGAGAGACTATGTAGACGATATACAATTAAAAAGGCAATATATGCCATTTCTTTTTTACCAAAAATACTGAAGTTTGTTAATAAATCAGAAATTATTGGTCAAATTATTTTAGGCAATTTAAACATTTGTGTTACATGTTTATGAATAACACATGATATTCAAGAATGAAATTTTTTTCAGTTATTATCTCTTCTCTTCCTTTGTTTAATTTTAATGAATCTGATTCCAGTTTCTTCCTGCTATTTTTTCCATTTCCCACATGCCTTGCACAGTGCTGCAAATCAGGGATGAGAATTTTACTACTATTACTTCATATTTTTTGTTAATTCCTTCCATTATTTGGCCCATAGAGGGCAGTGTGATTTATTTATTTATTTATTTATTTATTGGTTTTGAGTCATCTTGCCCACTGAAGATAAAAAAATTTAGATAAAATTTTATATTTTACTTTTATAAAACAGTGATTATATTGAGTAATATATACTTTTATACTTAATTTTTAATGTTGCATACTTAAACATTTATGGATGAAATTATATGTTTGGGATTTATTTTAGAATAGTTAAAGATGGGAGAGGAGAATGGATGTGGATATATGTGAAATGAGATTGGCCGTGTTTATAATCATTGAAGCTGGGTAATGAATATGTGGGGCTTCATTATCCTGTTCTCTCTACTCTTTGATTTTGAAGTCTACCATAATTTAAGAAACAACATTTTATTAACATTATTTTTCATGGATTGTCTGTTTTAGGAGCAAATGTGAATAGAACCACAGCTAATAATGACCATACTGTACTGTCCCTGGCTTGTGCAGGGGGTCATCTGGCAGTAGTGGAACTACTTTTGGCTCATGGGGCAGATCCAACTCACCGTTTAAAAGTATGTAACTCAAATGTTCAGGTAGCATTGTGAATTAATCTTCACTATTGAGCATAACACGTTATCTACAAGTTCAACTTGTATTGACATTCTGAATGTGTTCATTTTCTGTTTTTAGAGGAAAGTGTTCTTTACTAAAATTGGAAACTGTAATGTGTCTGGGACCTGTTGGCTTTATCTTCCTTGATGGTTCTGTAAATTAATTTGAAAAACTGTTTTTTCCCTTTCCATATTCACTCTTTTAGGATGGCTCAACTATGTTGATAGAAGCAGCAAAAGGTGGTCATACAAGCGTTGTTTGCTATCTTTTGGACTATCCTAATAATTTGCTTTCAGCCCCTCCACCAGATGTCACTCAATTAACCCCCCCATCCCACGATTTAAATAGGGTAAGATTCTAAACTAAAGCATTTTATATTATATTATCTTTATCCCTTTTTTAGTCATAGTTCCAGATTAAACTAGAATGGTTGTTTTTTGTTATAATATGCAATTCTCGTTAAAGATAATGTACTCGATACAGTTAATGACCATTCAGTATAATACTCACATTCTAGATTGATACCATTTTGCTTTGCTTTCTGTTTTAAAAAAATATCTTAGGGATTTCCTTGTCCCAGTGGATGGGACTTTTGTGGTGTGGCCAGAAAAAGAAAAGTCATGGAAATAATTTGATACCAGCATATTTTAAGTAAATATATTGTTTCCTGAGATTAGGTTAAAAAATACTTTGAATGGATCTTCATAACTTATTCTTCATTCTGTGGCATCCAATCGCACAGTCATATCCGACTCTTTGCGACCCCATGGATTGCAGCCCACCAGGCTCCTCTGTCCATGGGGATTCTCCAGGCAAAAATACTGGAGTGGGTTGCCATGCCCTCCTCCAGGGAATTTTCCCAACCCAGGGATCGAACCCAGGTCTCCCACATTGCAGGCAGATTTTTTACCAACTGAATCATTTAAAGCATATTATTTAGTGGAAGGTATAGGAAAGGCAGACATATAATCAGTTTTATTTGTCTTAGGCTCCGCGAGTACCAGTTCAAGCACTGCCCATGGTTGTCCCACCTCAGGAGCCTGACAAACCACCTGCCAATGTTGCCACCACTCTTCCCATCAGGAATAAAGGTCAGTTATACTTCTAAAGCCTTCAGGTTGTCCAAGTAAAAATGATAAGATTCAAAAAAAATAGCCATTTAAAATTATTTTTTTACAAAGAAATGAATTTTACTAAGTTGGCGTAAAAATTTTTTTTTTAAAACAATGAAAAAAGCATGTTATTGGGAAAGAACATAGTTGAGAGCACGGATTTGTGCTGGAATGAGAAGTATTAATAGAAATTCAGATGCTCATCTTTGATGCAATTCTGATTATCTGTGATTTTCTCTAATAACTAGTAATTTCTAGTCATGTTAAGATATTAGACTGGGTATAATTGGGTGACATTTTTGTAAATTACTGAAATTTCTGTAGTGATATAAGGCATAATATTAACAGCTAGATCAAAATTAAATTTTATTTTAGAATAACTGGTTTAATATAGATTTTATATCTGAAATGCCTTTTCTCAACCAAGAATTCAAAGTTACTTCAGATATGGTTGTTTGTTTCTTTAGAACTCTCAGGTCCATATTTTACTTGTGGATGTTACATCATGTATGATTCATAAGGCATGTCCCGAAACAGCGACTAGTTTGAATCAGTTTTTCTTTTTAGAGAGTTTTACCTGAAGAACCAGTGTGGCTTTAACTTTTTGGTTTTTGGCTACCTGTATTATTTTACCAACAGTAATACTAAGTATTTCCACCAGTTCTTTTCAATCACTGCTACCAATCTAGAGCCTTGGCATCTTTTTCACTTGGTATACCAAGCAAATGATTGCTATACCGATAGCCAGATAACGTTTATTCACCTGGCTGTCGGAAGATACGATGAATGTCATAGTTCAGCATCTTTTCTTCCAGGGAAACTGAATTCCAGTTGTCTACTGGCCAAGTAGCTTTATGAATATGTGAATTTCTATCTTACCTTTATCAGTCTTGAAGATGGTAGGCCCCAACAAATATTTATTTTAGTTGAATTTTAATTTCTTGGTACTTCTTAGTGGTTTGAGTATTCTTTGTGTGTATGTGTGTGTGTTTAAAAGGCACAGATTATTAAATGTAGAAAAACCTTGACTTAGAGGTTTAAGTTTTCTCTACATCATAATAATTTAGCATTATTTTTCTGTTCTTATGATAAGTTTTTACATCTTTATGATCAGGTGAAGTATCTATCGACACATAGTCTTAGATTTTATTTTAATTGTACCACTTTGATATCACAAATCTGCATCCCTCTGTTGTCTAATTTTAGCCATGTGGTATTTTTAAAATTCTGAAATTGATTTCCCAAAGATTATTCTATGCACATAAAATACATACATTTTATATTTATGATGAAGAAGGTGGATTTGTTTTTAACTCCTTAATGCATTTTCACCTTCTGTGGATATAATAACTTGGTGCATAACTGTTGGCACTAAACCTCCCAACAGTAACTCTGTAATGAGGATGCCATTCATGTGCACTTCTGAGGGGGTTTCTTTTTCACACAGCTGCTTCTAAACAAAAGTCCAGCAGCCATTTGCCAGCAAACAGCCAGGATGTACAGGGTTACATCACCAATCAGTCTCCAGAGAGCATTGTAGAAGAGGCTCAGGGAAAGTTAACAGAACTGGAACAGAGGATAAAAGAAGCCATAGAAAAGAATGCACAGCTGCAGTCGTTGGAACTGGCTCATGCTGACCAACTTACCAAGGAGAAGATCGAGGAGCTGAACAAAACAAGGGAGGAACAAATCCAGAAGAAACAAAAGATTTTGGAGGAACTACAGAAAGTAGAACGAGAGTTACAACTGAAAACTCAGCAGCAGCTAAAAAAGCAGTATCTAGAGGTTAAAGCTCAAAGAATTCAACTTCAGCAGCAGCAGCAACAGTCTTGCCAACATCTGGGACTGCTGACTCCGGTTGGGGTTGGAGAACAGCTTTCTGAGGGAGACTATGCACGGTTACAGCAAGTGGATCCCGTTTTGCTTAAAGATGAACCCCAGCAAACTGCTGCTCAGATGGGTTTTGCACCAATCCAGCCTCTGGCCATGCCTCAAGCTTTGCCTCTGGCGGCAGGTCCCTTGCCTCCAGGGTCCATCGCAAATCTTACAGAACTGCAAGGAGTGATAGTTGGACAGCCAGTACTGGGCCAAGCACAGTTGGCAGGGCTGGGGCAAGGAATTCTGACAGAAACACAACAAGGGTTAATGGTAGCCAGCCCTGCTCAGACCCTCAATGACACGCTGGATGACATCATGGCAGGTGGGTTTATATTGTTACGAGCAGGTATCAAATATGATTTACTTAAGGCGAGTAAGAGTGTGCCAGAATTTTTTGCCGTTACCCAACTTGAGAACTATTTCTGGACTCTTGACCCATGTATATCTTTAGAAATATTATTTCAATCTCAGAAGTTCTCTGATGGATACAGGTCAAATTAAAAATTAGCTCATTCAGTGCAAGTGGCTGAAACTTTCTGGCTTAGGTGGGTAGGCTGGGAATCTAGGTTTTTTGGTAGTCGGGTTGATGTTTAATTTTTTGTTTGTTTGTTTCTTGTTTTTTTCTAAGTTAAGAACACTGATAGAATTTTGGCTTTTTTGCTTCTGTATTCACACCAGTAAACTGGGAAATTGATAGAAGTTGAACTGCAAAACTAGTAGGATACATCAGAAATCTTATTTGTGAACAGAAATACTTTATATCCTGATGGATCAGACTTCAAATCTGATGAATATTTTTAAAAAAATGTAAATACTTTTACAACACTAAAAAAGTACCAAACCAAATAAGATTTGATTATATAGTATGTCAGTGATTTATCCTTTATGAATGTTAATGTGTAGTTTCTTTCTAATTGTAATTGTATTATGGAAAGGAGTAGTCCCCTGACAGTATCATAAATGATATATCTTTAACTGGATAGCCAGAGAATTTTTTTAACATTTTAATTAGTTTCATTGGCAAAAAAATATATATATATATATTTTAGGAAGTTGTTTCAGTGGTTCTAGTTCTATTTACTTATTGAATATTTTTCATGAGTTTTATAACAAACTAGTAGAATGAGATTTCACAGGGTTATGAACCATAAGAATACTATACTGAAAAGGACATTTTTTTCCATTAAAAAAAACCAAACTAGAAAAGGAAGAAACGGGAAAACAAAGGTATTAAATAGGTGAATTTTGATAATTTTTATCTCCTCTCTTCTCCCTTTTTAATTCTTTGGTTTATATTTAAAGGATAATTGAAGTTTTGAAACTATGTTTACATAGCATTATATATGATAGATTATATATAATTTAACTTTTAATTTTTTAAAAGAATAAGAGAAAACTAAATTGTGTAGTGTTGAGATATTTAGTTGGGCCTCCTGGCTATTCAGTGGTAAAGAATCCACCTGCCGTGTAGGAGATGTGGGTTTGATCCCTGGGTAGGGAAGATCCCCTGGAGGAGGGCATGGCAACCACTCCAGTGTTCTTGCCTGGAGAATCCCATGGACAGAGCCTGGTGGGCTACAGCCTGTAGGATCTCAAAGAGTTGGATATGACTGATGTGAAGAGCAGGCATATATGAGATATTTAGTAGGTAACATTAAGAAACTAACTAATGAGACAGATTTTGTACTTAGAAATTAAAATCAAAAGTTTCCTAGTTCTCTTCTAGTATCACCTCAACAGTAATATGTGGAATGAAAATTTCTGATCTTAGAGGGTCCAGTAACTACATCAGAAAAAAATGCTGTTAATCATTAGTAAGAACAATAAAGATTCTTGTGTTAAGAAGTATAAATTTTTTATAGATTTGAAAATTACTACCAATCAGCATTAGCTATTTATAATAATTGGGAATGTAATTTTAAAAACAGTAGATATATTATGAAAATTGAAGCATACATTATTAGCTCCAAATCCCGAATTTGATATTTCTTTCATGACCATTCATTTAGATCGTAATGGTATTCTTTCTATTATGTAAATTGAACTACCAAAGAATGTATAGAATTGAGTTACTCATTCAGTTAAGTGAATGGACATTGCATACCAATGAATATATTTAAAATTTTGATATGCTATCAGAATTTACCTGATGTTCTTGGGCATAGTTATCAATAATGATTTGCCAATTGTATGATTTTTATGCCAGTCAGAATCATTGGAGGCTTGTAGTTTTTTTGTGATTTGTTTACCAAACAAAATAATTAAATTCTCCCTGTGTTACAGTATCTTCATGTAAAATTTTTTTTAAGTATAAAACTTTTCAGGAAATATGACAAATACTTGTCATATTATAAAAATACTTTGCTTGTTTATTCTCATTTATATGGGGAGAGGAGAGATGGCCAGAATAAACAACAGGATTACAAACCACCAGCTACCTCCCTGCAACCTATCCCTGCATCATGCATGTACACATGCACAAACATACACATATACACTCACTTCCACAGCATTTCTTTAAACTTTTCTGTGGTAGTACTTGTTATTTCAGTTAACTAATAACCATTTCCATTTCTTTGGATTTTTAAATATCTTACAACTTCATTAGGCTTAGTCTTGTCTTTCTTTTTTCCTTAAACATAATCTCTGTCCTTTATTCATTAGTCCCAGTTTATTAGATGCTCTTATAAGGTTCAGTCGCTTTTTCTCTAGCACTTGGCTGGCCAAGATCTTCTATCTTCCCTGGTTTCTATACTAGCCAAAGCAAGATCAGTTCCTTGTTTAACCAGTCTTAACACCTTGCTTTGCTGTGCTCTCAAAATCTCCTCTTTCCTTACCTGTTGTTAAAACCTCTGAACTCTTAACACTAAGGAAGTTCCACATGTAAACATCTGGTCTGTACCATAGTTCCTTCAGGTACCTACATATTTACAGTTACTAATTTTAATTGTAGAGAATGGATGAGTGACAGGCAGTTATTTAGTTTTAGTAAAACAATTTCATAGGTACCTGAAAGGAAGTGATATGAGGAAATCGATTTTTCCTATCTCCTTGACCAAAAATAAGAAAACCAATTTAATATGTTCTTTATAAGAACTTACTCTAATGGAAATATAAATTATAATTTAGCCATTTAATGGTAAACTAGATTTTTTTGTTGTTTAGTATCATGAAGTAAAAATCAATTTTTTGGACAGACTGATGTTCATTCTGTTTAAGCTAATTTTGTGTTTAGGTTAGCATTTTCATTTGTGAATATCTAATCAAAGGAGAATATGGAATCTATTTTAAGAGCCATAGATTTTATATGGTTTTGAAATTTTTATCTAAAATGTGTGAATTGTCTTGCTCTTTTTCTTAACATACAAAACTACCAGCATGGAGTAACAATATCAAGGTCATTAGGTAATTAATAAATTAGTACATACCCTTTTCTATTGATCTGGATCCCTAAGGATTTGAAGAGTGTGTTTTGTTTGTTTTGTTTTGTTTCCTCCTTTGTTTTTGTTTTGGCTTTTAAGTGGACTTAAAAATGTATAATTATAGAATGTGTGTTGCTATAATGTATAGTGTATGTTTGTGCCTGAACTGAGGATTTCATGTAAAATAGATTTTTTTAATTGACAATCATGTTTATAATTGTTATAATAAGGTCAATTTCAGTTTTGTTCTTGGTAGTATCATAAATAACCTCTTGCTGGTTTCAGATCCAGTTGTGAATCATGATTTTCTGTCTGATGTAGTTGATAACTACGTTGGTAACTTACATCCATACTACTGTTGATCATTCAAGATTAGCATTTTCAATAAGGGGGGAAAGGATTGATATTCACATGTCAACTCCAAAAGTCAGTTGATGAGGGAGTAAAGTACCCTCAACTGCTACCACCTTGAAATTCTCCCAGCTCAAGTACTGACCTAATTAGCCCCTTCTTAATTTACTTATTTTGGTGAAAATAATATCATGGCAAAATTACACTTATAAGAACTAACAATAATCTACGTTTGAAGGATGGTTGCATGCATGCATTTATTTCTACCCTAATCTTTAAATTTCATCCTTCTAAGTCCAGTGTGATTGCTTGATTGATTGGGCATTTTACCTCCTTCAGAATAATTTCTGTACATGAGAAACTGTTTCTTTGTGAGGATCAAATTTATATATATACATACTGTCATACTGAGGGCCACCCCCTGTCTATAGCTAATAAATGAATAGGAAGTATTTTAAATAGTCCATAGTGAATATCCCCAGTGATACTACTTTCATTAGTTCTAGACTGTGAGGTGTGAAATTGGCAGGTAAAAGTCATATTTTCTCCTTCTGAACTTGACTGTTTTAACTTTTATTCCTTTTCTGATTACTAAGACATATGGATAACTGTTTGCATATATTACTTTTAATTCATAAAAATATTTTTGCTTTCAGGGTTATTTTGAACTAAAGTTTTATGATTACATACCGTAAGAGGGGAATTTGTTTTCTACATGGATTATTGTTTAGCAAATGGGTTACTTTCAATATATATTTAAATTTTGTTCTGTGTCCAATGTCAGAAATAACCAGGAAAATGTGTTATTAGTGCTATGGCAGTCTCTCTGTAGATATTTTGTTTTTAAATATCTTTAACTATTTTCTAATAATTATTTCTTGCTGTTACCTAACAGTGTTTCATCCTTATTAAGTGCAGTTATTTTGTCCAACAGCAGTCAGTGGAAGAGCATCTGCAATGTCAAACACTCCTACCCACAGTATCGCTGCTTCCATTTCCCAACCTCAGACTCCAACTCCAAGCCCTATCATCTCTCCTTCAGCCATGCTTCCTATCTACCCTGCCATTGACATTGACGCGCAGGTAAGTCCACACTCAGGAGTGACAGCTCTAACTGCATTGTATCACTGTGAAACTTTCATCAGTGATTTAAATCATCCTAGACTGCTTTGTCTCTGGGCAAAGACTTGAGCCACAAATATAAATTACAAAATCCACATTTAAAGCAATAAAATTCTAAGCACAGATTATTACTGATAATTACTGTGAATATTTGGTTTCCACAGTCATCAAGTAATCTTTTTTTCTTAAACTTTAGAACAGGATGTCAAGAGACAAAACTTAAGATTTGTGTATTTTATCTAAACTTTAATTAGAAGCTGTATTTTAAAATTCATACTCAATTCCATCTAATATGTATATACTCAGTTGCATTTATATTGTCTTTGAAAATTCTGATCTTACTGACAGAAGTATGTAATAATTCTGTGTGTCTGTATATAACACCTGTTAAGTTCTTTTAAAAAAAAAAAGTTATTTTAAAACATTCACTTACCATGAAACCTCAGAGCAAAGTGAGGTTGGGAAGAAAGGATAGCTTGTGTTTCTTCCTGAAGTAATGCCAAGAGGCCTAGCTTACAAGACTGCTGAAGGAGGTAAGGGTATGTGGCTTTCTTCAGGACTGAGAAATGTTTGCAGTGTATTTATTTTTGTGTTTTGATTAGTACCTGATAGAGAGACTAGTATGAGAGTGGTGGTGTACATTATAAAACTTGTTTTATAAATGATCAGTTCTTTATAATTATCAGTTTTAGGGAAGGAGACAGGGAGGGAGAAAGTGTGTGTGTGTAACATTGCACCATTAAGGGGCTGTACTATTAAGCTATTGAAAATAGCCTCCTTTTCATTAAAATGTTTCTTGGTAATACTGTGGAAAAGGAATTTAATTTGTTCTTACTTGCTTTTCTTATTATAAGAGCTAACTTTTTTTTGTTTTGTTTTGAGCACTTAAAATTGTCAGGGGCTATTTTTAAGGAATAACGTTATTTAATCTTCAGACTACACATATGAGTAGCTACTCCTAAAACCTCATTTTCCAGATGAAAAAATCAAGGCTAAAAGAGACATTAAGAATTGGGCTTACAATCACTTCATTTAACTAAGAAGTGGTGGGGCTGGTAGTCAAACTTAGGTTTGTTTAACTTCAAAGGTACTCTTCCAGATACCATACTATAAGCCTCATTTTTCATTAAAAAAAGAAAAAGACGTTCATTTGATGAACCACAGTGGTTTACATTTCTTAAGGATTGCATTATAGAATTGGATTGAACTTTTTATTGAATTTGCATTATTTTCTCCAATCTGTTTTGCTCTGAATCTGTTAATGTTTTAACCAGAAGTATTTTTTCTAGTTTTTATGGGATCAAAAATTGGTCCATAAGTAAAAATGAAACTTCACCAAAATATAAAAGGATTTCTTTTTTAATGCTTTAAAATAAAACAGCCCCAGAAAAGGTTCCATTAAGTATGATCATGAATTTATTGAATTTGAGATTATTATAATGAAATATAATGAAATATCTAACTTTACCACTTAGCCAGCATAAATTTCTGAGAAGCTGCATAAAAATACTTTTAAAATATTAAAATTTAAAATACAACATACATTTTAAATGTAGTACACATTTTTATTAAAAAAAAATTTGACTATGGCTCCTTAAAAATCTGCTTCTTTACATGAGGTTTTTCAGATGGGTTAGACTAATTTGAGTCACAATACTTTTCTTGAAGTTTACCATAATTGAATAGTTAGGAATTAGAAATTTCTTGCATTACATGTTTTAGAACACATAGTACAGAATTAATAGTCAGAAATAATTGCTTACCACTTTTTCTTTAACTTTCAGTGTTGCTTTTTTTAATTTACTAGTTTTTATTGATACCAAGAAGTTACTTAAAGTGGTATATATAAGATTCTTTGGTACTTAATCCATCTGAAGTTTTTATTAGATTCTCAAATACAAATGCCATGAGATTTTACATAATGCATATTTTGATTTATATGTGACAGTACTGTGCTATTATAGACAGGTGATATGATGAAAAAGTTAGTACCAAGATTCTTCTATTATGAAAGATTAAAAGTTCTCTAATTGAATCCTTCATGTGTTTATTTAACAAAACTTAAACTTTTTGTTCTTAACACTTTACAAATACTTACTTGTTTTTCTTTAACTTAATCTTTATAACAGTACCATGAAGTAGGTACTGTTACTATTCCCATTTTATAGGTGAGGAGAGACATCTTACCTAAAAGCCAATTTTTAGAGCAGCCAGCTTTCAAATGACCAAACACTTTGGGTCTAGAATCTAAAAAATGAATCTGGCTAGATAACAAGGTGTCATGTGTGTTTAATCTGCATTGTTTTAGCATATTTCCTAGGTCGTACCGCATATTTATCACAAATTTTAAGGAAGAACAGAAGAAGTTTAATTTTTAATGCTTCAGTATGTCTCATTTTGGGGCTTCCCTGGTGCCTCAGACGTTCAAGACTCTGCCTGCAATGTGGGAAACCTGGGTTCCATCCATGGGTCAGGAAGACGCCCTGGAGAAAGGAATCGCAGCCCACTCCAGTATTCTTGCCTGGAGAATTCCATGGACAGAGGAGCCTGTCACAAAGAGTTGTACATGACTGAGTGACTAACACACACACACACACACACACACACACACACACCTCCTTTTGAAATGCTAATGATTCTTGGAAAATGGTTGTTTAGTTGATCATTATAGTTGGGAACTAATATTTGATTTCATTTATTCATTTATTTATTTTGTTATGCTTGGTCTTCATTGCTGTACTCAGTCTTCTCTAGTTGGAGTGATTGGGGACTACTCTTACTTGCAATGTGTGGGCTTCTCATTGTGGTAGCTTCGCTTGTTGCAGAGCATTGTCTATAGGCACACAGGCTTAGTTGTTCTGTTTAATTTCTGGCCCTTAAAGAGTGCTAAAGATAACAAGTTTGCATTCCTTGTAAGAGTCCTCAAATCTTATGTTCTATAACTAGAAATCACCCTTGGTGTTTGTGCCACAGGCTCTTCGCCTCTCATGTAATGGTTTTATTGAATTGTTTGGATATTTTCCAGACTTTTAAGATTACTAATACCACACGCTGTGCTGGTACCAGAATTTATTTTAGCAGACATCAATAAATGATAGTTAGAAGTGATTATTTGGGACTGTTTTACTATATATTCTGATAACATAGCTCTGCTCTCTATTTTTATTTTGCTTAAGTGATATAATAAAACTTATACCTGGATACTCTAGATATAGAAACATGTAGATAGGAATCATGTAGAGATTTTTAAAAGCTATGGTTTTATATGAAACAGTAAATCTGGTTGTCAGAGTTGAATCCCCTGAATTAATTAAATATTTTCTATATATTATTGTATTAAATTTTAATTAACTGTGCTGCCGCTGCTGCTGCTAAGTCGCTTCAGTCGTGTCCGACTCTATGTTGCCCCATAGACGGCAGCCCACCAGGTTCCCCCATCCTGGGATTCTCCAGGCAAGAACACTGGAGTGGGCTGCCATTTCCTTCTCCAAGGTATGAAAGTGAAAAGTGAAAGTGAAGTTGCTCAGTCGTGTCCGACTCAACGACCCCATGGACTGCAGCCCACCAGGCTCCTCCATCCATGGGTTTTTCCAGGCAAGGGTACTGGAGCAGGGTGCCATTGCCTTCTCCTTAATTAACTCTGCTGCTGCTGCTGCTAAGTCGCTTCAGTCGTGTCCGACTCTGTGCAACCCCATAGACGGCAGCCCATCAGGCTCCCCCGTCCCTGGGATTCTCCAGGCAAGAACACTGGAGTGGGTTGCCATTTCCCTCTCCAATGCATGAAAGTGAAAAGTGAAAGTGAAGTTGCTTAGTCGTGTCGGACTCGTAGCAATCCCATGGACTGCAGCCTACCAGGCTCCTCCTTCCGCTAGACACTAAAAGTGAGAAAGAATTAGTTGTTCTGTTCATGAGTTCTAAAACCTGTGTTCTGGCATGAACTGAACTTGTGTTCCAGTTCTAAACTACTTGACACTTTTTTCTCAAATTTCTAAAGGCTTTCCTTAAACTTGGAGTATCTTATTGCAGTACATCTCAAAAACAGAAAAAGTAAGCTTTCTAAGTAATTTTGACTTTTCTTTTGTTTTTAATAATTAGCATATATCTATTATCTTTTAAAGAAGGTAAATACATATCAATACTGAAATTGTAAAACTATGTTTTACCTTTAGTGGTATAAATATCATTTGGTACTTCTCTCTTTTTCCTGTCTTTGCAACTTGGAAAATAGTTTCATCATGATTTCATGAGAGAAATTAAGGAGACCAGAATAAAATGAATTGATAGTAATATGTAATACTCGGCCATTAAAGCATTCTACCTTAAAATGCACCTATTTTCTATTTGTTTATATGAAATGTTTTAAGTGGGTTGTTACTATCTTACTGATTTGTCTCATTTATTGAATGCCCTAAAGTGCTATCCTTTTTGATCTTATATATGACCCCTGATATGGTTAGAGAATGAGATGTTTGGGATTGTGGAGGTCTACGAGTGTTCATCTCTTTAAATTCTAACAGTTTTCAAAGTACTTTAATAAATTTCTTTTTTTATAGTTCAGATATATTTTTTCAATTACATTCCAACTCATTAAAAGTTGCCTTTTCCTTTAATATTGCATTTGTCTTATGATTCTTCCTTGGTTTTTTTTTTTCCTCTTATAAAATTGAGTAATCATTCCTGGTAACTTATAAACCTGATAAGTTTTATATCAGGTTTATGATATAAACCTGATATAAACATGATATATACATACTATGTATATATCATGATAACAACATACTATGATACAGAATGGTATATTTCATGATATTGTGAGCTAAATGAAAATTTTCTTTAGAATATAAACCTGGAAAGCTCTTAACAAAGCTCTTCTTTCCAGATTTCTCTCAATATATGACCAAGAATGTGACTTAATAACCAGTATAATGTAAATTCAGTGTTACTTTACCTTCTAGAAAATCATCATCTGTATTTCATTTCCTAGATTAAAAATATTCAAAAGTGCTTTTTAAAAATATATATATATCTTGTCAGTAGTTAATTTTAACCCAAATTCCTACTTTAGTTAAATTTTTTCTTGATGTATTGCAAATCAGGATATTTCTTACTGTTTTGGGAATGCATAGGTATGTATTTGAGAGGGTGAAAGTTTCATTTCAGGACCTTTAAGTTTGTTCTTTATTGTTCTAATAGGTTGTTGTAAAGTATTAGCTGCTTTAATTTCCCCTTAATGCAGAAATACAGTGAAGTGACCTACTTTTAAGTTCCCCAAGGAATTTGACTAACCAACCACCCTGCTCAACTTTAAATATTTTTTCCTCCAACTCATAAATTACTCACATTTCTCTCTTAGTTTGAACCTAAATTTCCTTTGTACAGTACCTGTAAACTTCTAGTAAGCAGAGACTCTTTTACCTTTGTCAGCCCTGGAGTTCCTTGCAGAGTACTTTGACTGTAAAAGATGCTTAATAAATGTCAACTGAATTGATATTTTATAATGTGGGAAAAAAACCAATTTTACTGATTCTCTAACATTTTTCATGCTTACCTTTCAAAACTTTGTCTCTTCATTCTCTATTAAGAGTGACACCGGTTTCTTAACTTACTCTTTAACCCCCAGAAAACTTTTAGAAAACTTATAAACTTGGTAAAGTTGACTCTTCGTCATAAAGATGGCTCTTCTACTGATAGTTTGTACACTAACATAGAGAGTGCATAATACAGTTAGACTTAATATTATGCTTCCCTCAGTTGGCTGTGCCTTAGGGCTGCGCTGTGATGTTATAGGGTAAGCAGCATTTTGTCCTCTTGGTTTTCTTACACCAATCTTTATCACTCATTAGCATGTGTGACCATTAGGTTATTTCTCTGACATTTGTCTCCATTTCTCTAAAGTCAGACACAATAATTCCTTCCTTATAGACCTGAAATGAAGATCAACTACTATAACACAATCAGAGCTGTCACTCATTTAAGTATTCATGTCCTTCTCCATTGTTGTAGTTGGTGCATCTCTCCCTTGGGGCCAGTCCATCCCTGATCTCTGCAGTCAGTAGCTCTGCTCTCTGCAGCCTCTTCTGCAGAGCAGCTTTTGCAGTCACCCTCTTCATCCCTGACTAGTAGGCTTTTTCTTATTTCTTGATTCTATTTTTTCCTTCTGTGTCTTGTTACTCAGTTTTTTATAATGGAGCTTGGTTTTTAGAATTACTGAACTTGTGGGAGATTATGCCTGTCCTTTTTGCATTTATTATGTGATATTATATATATATATATATATATATATCATATATGTAGTCTTATTTTAATTAGCGATAGTCTTTGATTCTATTACTCTTATAGCTACTGTCATTTGTTCAACTTAATTCTCATCTATTGTTTCCTAGGCAATACATCACTAAGGTAGAGAATGCAAGCATAAATAAGACATATTCATTACCTTCCAGGAATAGATAGTCCCATGAGAGTGATAGATACATAATTGCATATTTTCTGGTAGCCACATTTTAAAAAAGCAAAAAGAAATAGGAATTAATTATAAGGCTATATGTCACATAATATATCCATAATATTATTTAAACATACAATCAATACTAAAAAGCTACTGAGGTATTTTACATTTTTACTTCATACTGAAGTCTTTAAAATTTAGTGTGCATGTTATACTTACAGGTTAGAGTGGTCAAATCATAAGTCATAAACTTTCCTGACTTTAGCACCAAAAACCTCTCATCCCAGAAACCGCCTCCATACTGGGCAAATCCAGATGGCTTGCCACTCTATTTCTAAATATATATCTCAATATAACTTCATTGGAAATACTTGATTTGCATTTAGATTTGATTAAATGACTGAAAAAGTAGGTATCATTATTTAATTTGCCCCAGACATACAGAAAAGGTTTCTAATAACCGAATTATCAGTTTTTAAGTTAAAATTAAATAAAATTTAGAATTCAGTTCCTCAGTCACTCTAGCCATATTTCAAGTACTAATAGTCACATATGGCTAGTAGTTAACTTTTTTGTATAGCACCAGCTTAGAGTAATAAAAACGTGAGGACTCAACTCACTAAATAAGTATTTAAACCATGCTAGAGTATGGCCACTGGTAAATCCAATATTCGTCCCTATCATTGGTAGAAGTCAGAAGTAAACTATTAACAGTGTCATCATGTCTCAATTATAGGTCTTGGTGTTTCAAAGTACTCTATATCTTATGTATATTTTTTGTTCCTTTGACTTTTTATGGGCTTTGTTCCTTGAATGCAGTTACTTGAAAATAGTGTTTTCATTTCAAGACTTGTTTTTCAGCTTTCTTAGTTGAGTCCAGAGTAGCTAATTTGGCCCAATAGCTGAGGATTCTTCTCAGTATTCTGGTGTGTTTTGAGGGCCTTTCTGCTCTACTGTGGGAATCAAACCATTCCCAGTCCTGTTTAACCTCTTGGTGGTGTTCAGCCCCTTCTAGTGGTCTTTCCCTGGCCTCCGATAATTTTCCTTATGCACATGTGCTGATCAGAGCTCAGCTGAAGACTCTAGGGGAGCCCTCTGTGGGTCTCTGGAGAACCATCTGAATGTAGCGCCTTCCTCCCCAGTAGTCTGCCCCATGAATTCTAGCCACCTTCACTTCTCCAAACTCTTCTTCAATTCCAGGGAGACTGCCGGACTCTTTTTGGGTATCCTTTCCCTTCACTTTAGCCTGGAAACTCTCCGGGCAATACAATAAGTTAATCATTTCTGTCTGCAGTGATCAGTGTCATGTATTGCCTGTCATTTCAGATAACCTTCCTTTTTTGTTTGGAATGGGAAAATAAATCTTGTCTGTGCTACTCCATTTATGTGTAGAAGAGAAAGTGAGTCCACAGTAGTATTTCTTAAAACATGTAGCTGAAAATAGCATTTGGTTGGAAAATCATACTTTTTTTCTTGCTTGCTTTAAGAATTGCCCATCAAGTTCAAATATTAGTCTTTATTAAAAAAAAAAATTCACATGTTAACTGCTAATGGGGAGAAAAAGATTTAATATCCAATTATTTGATAAGGTAGAGTGGTATATGTGTGGGTGTGTATTTGGAATATGTACATATTATGCAATTGATGTTAACATTTTTAACTGTCTGATGAACTAATCAACAATTAATTTTTTACAGACTGAGAGTAATCATGACACAGCGCTAACGCTTGCCTGTGCTGGTGGTCACGAGGAACTGGTACAAACTCTGCTAGAAAGAGGAGCTAGTATTGAGCACCGAGACAAGAAAGGTAGACAAGAGAAGTTCATTAACTTTTTTCTGAATTTGTATCTACTACTTGTAGTCCTATATTGATGCTTAGATAGAATAGAAAATAACACTGTTTCTTTGCTTAGCTAAGATCTTTATTTTACTTCAGGTTTTACTCCACTCATATTGGCTGCTACAGCTGGTCATGTTGGTGTTGTTGAAATATTGCTGGACAACGGTGCAGACATTGAAGCCCAGTCAGAAAGAACCAAGGATACACCACTATCTTTGGCTTGTTCTGGGGGAAGACAGGAGGTATTATTGTTCCCAAGTATAATTTCTTTTCCTCCCTCCATTTAACAAATATATGGTTTAATTTATATGATTTTGTAGGAACAGTGGACAGACATTAAGATTTATCACAGTAACGAAGCTATTAGCTTTTTAGCAAAAGGATAAGAATTAATGTTAGCATAAGCTGTCTTGCCAAAAAAAGCATACATTGTTTATTATCCTACTCATCTAAAAGTACTGCCTGCCATGGAAATCCCTCTATCCTGCATTCAGACTAATAGAATGATTAAGACATCCCAAATCAAGTCAGCAAGCTTCCCATAAGCAGGGCCCTGTATTCATTCATCTTTTCCTCTCCCAGGGTATTTCGTATGAAAAGCACTTAAGCTTAGCCTCTGTTGCTGTCTACATATAAGATTAGTAGGGAATTAAGAGTGTTCAATTTTTAGTTGTTTTGAGTAATTTTATCTTTTAATTGTTCCCCAACCCTTCTTAACTCTTGGTTCTTGGGTAATATTATATAATCTTCTAGCTTTTTTTAGCTAGAACAGCTGGTGTACTTAGGTGTGGACTCAAGAACTTATAACTTTACTCACTTGTGTGTCTTCTTAATAATCAGTTGGGTAACCCCATTTTAAATCCATTTTTTAAATCCAGTTATATTCACCAGTTGTGCTGTCTCTTTGTATTGATAACTTCTCAATAGGGAAAAATTGTATATGTATATAACTGAATATAGTTGAATCTTACATTTAGGAAGCACTCTAGGTCATTCTTTTTATTTCACCATTCTCATTATCTTATGTATTCCACAGTGGAGGTGATTCTATCAGTCAGAATTGTAAATGTTCTGTTTCTGGAATATAATGAATAAAATTTTGACTTAACTGAAATTTTTGATCACTGTGTGATTTGAAGAGCTTCCCAGCAAATCTATATATCTCAATTTAAACTTCATTGGAAATACTTGATCTGTGTGTGTGTGTGCTCAGTCACTCAGTCATGAATGACTCTTTGCAACCCTATGGACTGAGAGACTGAGCGCGCGCACACACACACACACACACACACACACACACACTTTATTGCTTAAGGGACTCCTTGTAAGATAAAATAACCTAATGCCAATTTGGGGACTTGATTTATAATCTTATTACATAAGCCACTTAGGCTTACTGACTAAAGGAAAAATCTGATAGAAAGTCACAGCTTCAGAAAAAGACAAAAATTGTATGATATTGCTTACATGTGAAATTAAAAAAAAAAAAAGATTCTAATGAACTTATATACAAAGCAGAAATAGACTCACAAACACGGAAAACAAGCTTACAGCTACCAAAGGGGAAAGGAGTAGCTGATGAATAAAACAGGAGTTAGGGATTAACATATCCTCACTACTATATATGGAATAGATGACCAACAAGGACTTACTATATATATAGCACAGGGAATTATACTCAAAATTTTAGAATAACCTATAAGGGAAAAGAATTTGAAAAAGAAAAAATTTTATATGTATATAACTGAATACATACGTGTTCAGTATATATATGTATATATAACTGAATTATTTTGCTGTACACCTGAAACTAACAGCAAATCAACTATGCTTCAATAAAAAAATAAAATTTAAAAAAGAAAGTGGTTAAGAATGTGAACTTAAAAAACAAAAAGACAAAAAAAGTGGTATAATATAGACTAAAAGACCCCTGAATGACACTTAAGTAAATGCTAATATTCTCAGCTATCAGGGAATGTAAATTAAGACCCAGTGAGATATCACATCTACTAGAATGGCTAAATTAAAGATTGACAGTACTAAATTTTGCCAAATTGCCAAAACTAGAAACAGTAGTGATGTTCATCAATAGATAAACTAGTGTATTCATTTAATGGAATGCTACACAATACATACAAATTACTCTCAAACACTGTGTGATTCATTTATATGAAGATCTGTGGTAAATGAAACTAGCCTGTGGGTAGAATTGACTGGGAAGGAACATGAGTAAATAACAACTGGGAGGGAGATTCAGGAGGGAAGGGACATGGATATACCTATGGCTGATTCTTACTGATGTTTGACAGAAAACCACAAAATTCTGTATAGCAATTATCCTTCAATTAAAAAAATAATAAAGTGGAAAAAAATAGCAGATTTAAATTAGTTTTATCCATTTGTCAGTACTCAGTGAATATACAGTTTAAGTTTTGTGCATTTATTTAAAGTTACAGATTTCACCTAAAAAAAAAAAAAAAAAACCTGAATAAAAATAAGAGGTTAGTTAATTGTACACTTACTGATGTATTTAAGGGAAATTGTAGGTGTCTACACCTTACTTAGAAACAAAATGCATCAATGATGAACAGACAAGTAACTGTGATAGAAAAGTAAGCATAGTAGAATGTTAATAGTAGAATCTAGGTGATGAATGTATGTAATTTTTTTCAATTTTTCCATGTGCTTGAAAATTTTTATAGTAAAATGTTGGGGAAAAATAAGTATTAGCTTTATTGCAAAATTTTTTTTTATTTAGTTTTTAAGGACATTTACATGTACAAATGGAAAAAAAATCTATAGAACACGTGAAGTATAGATCTTTCAATGAAAATACTGTCATTTCAACAGATTGCAAAATGGATTTTACTTATCCCTTTGTTGACTTCTAAGACCTTTTGCTTTTCATTTGAGACTGATTTTGTGCAAAGGATGAAAGGACTTTCCCTTTCTTTTATTATAGACAATATACCAGAAAAAAAGAGAAATCATAAATATACACCTTGCAAATTGTCTCGCCATAAGAAGAAAGCCATTTTTTCCCTTTTCTTTTTCCAGGTGGTGGAGCTGTTGTTGGCTCGAGGGGCAAATAAAGAGCACAGGAATGTTTCTGATTACACACCTCTAAGCCTGGCTGCTTCTGGTGGCTATGTGAATATTATCAAAATATTACTAAATGCAGGAGCTGAGATTAATTCTAGGTAAGTTTTAGTCTCTCTCTCCAAGTCCCTTAAGAGCGTAATGTTAAAGATATTTGTAGAACAACACATCTTTAATGCCATACTTAGGAAATGCCTACATTACAAATTTAGAATTCAAATTTAAAATTATTGACATACAACTTGAAAAAATTATCAATTACTGTATTTCTTACGGAATTGAGTAACTTCACTTTAATAATGAGTTAATTTGATTTTAGTCCAAATTATTGTACAGAAAGTATTCTGGTTCTGGGTAGTAAAGGATTTGAAGTGTGTTCTTAAATAAGTCTACAGAATAAAGAATCTTAATCTTCAATCATGAGATAGAATTCTGTATTATCATCCAATTTTTCCAGGACATTTAAAAATGTATATTTTTCCTTCTGTTCTTCCCATATTCCACCCCCAGAACTGGTAGCAAATTGGGCATTTCTCCTCTGATGTTAGCAGCTATGAATGGGCACACAGCTGCCGTTAAGCTCCTGTTAGACATGGGCTCTGACATTAATGCTCAAATAGAAACCAATCGGAACACTGCCCTTACCTTAGCCTGCTTCCAAGGAAGAACTGAAGTGGTTAGTCTTCTGCTTGATAGAAAAGCAAATGTGGAACACAGAGCTAAGGTAAGAAGAGGTCTGAGATTAGCCTATGGATTTATTTCTTTGACGTTTAAGGTATACATTGGCAATATGCTTATTATAATTCTAGTACTTTGTAGTAATAGTCATCTCTTACATATATATTTATACATTTAAACAGAAGCCATTCTATATGACTTGGTTATTAAGCATCACCTCTTTAAAATACCTTAGCAACTTTTTTTTTTAATCTTCGAGAGAGACATTGCTTTCTTTTTCTTTTTTTTTATTTTTAAAAATTTATTTGTTTATGGCTGTGAAAGGTGTATCTGTGACACGTGGAATACTCTTTGTGGGCTTGCAGGGATCTCCATTGCACATGTGGGCTCTTCGTTGCTACACGTGGGCTTCTCTCTAGCTGTGGCCCATGGGCTTAGTTGTCCTGCAGCATATGGAATCTTAGTTCCCTGATCAAGGATCGAACCCATGTCCCCTGCATTAGAAGGTGGATTCTTAAGCACTGGGCCACCAGGGAAGTCCCACCAATAGATTTTTGTAGGTAATAATGACATTAGGGTTGTCAGCTAAAAACTATATACTATCATGAAAGAGAAGAGAGGAACAGAGCTTCCCCGGTGGCTCAGTGTTAAAGAATCTACCTGCAATGCAGGAGACCAGGTTCAGTTCTTGGGTCGTGAAGATCCTCTGGAGGAGGAAACGGCACCCCCTTCCAGTATTCTTGCCCAGAGAATCCCATGGACAGAGGAGCCTGGCAGGTTACAGTCCATAGGGTCACAAAGAGTTGGACACGACTAAGTGACTAACACTTTTCACTTTCATATGCCAAGTACTTTCATCGTTTTTTTCCCCCACAAATTAACATTAGGCAGAATCATCTGCTTTCAGTAGACGTCACTGTAACTGAGAGAGGTTAGTAGTGTCAGTGTTGAAATTGAGATGTGAATTTTGGTAACAGCTATATAATATTATTCCCCCAAATTATTATTCTTTAACATTTTGGTACTTTCTAGTCTCTTACGTGTTGTTTTTTATTTTTCACTAAACGTAGACTGGCCTCACACCACTAATGGAAGCTGCCTCTGGTGGTTATGCAGAGGTGGGCCGAGTCCTTTTGGATAAAGGTGCTGATGTTAATGCCCCTCCAGTGCCCTCCTCGAGAGATACAGCTTTAACCATAGCAGCAGATAAAGGGCATTATAAATTCTGTGAGCTTCTTATTGGCAGGTATGATGTTACCATACTCCACATGTGATATGGGGTTACTAGTGATTACTATTCTCTGTGCAAATTGTACTATTTAAAAATCAGATGTGATTACTTCTATGAACAGTGTATTTTTTTTTTTAATGTTTTAAACCTACCTATGTTATTTTCCACCCATACAGAGCTATGCTGCATTGTTTTTTTCAGTGCAGCCTAGAAATACTTTACTTCCTTTCTTGTCTGGGTATACACTTTTTAAGTGCTATAATAAGCTGTTGTCAGCCATAGTCCCATCACCCACATAGTTTTGCAGAGATGTCACCCTAATTCGTGTAAGTCTGTCAATAATCTAGGCTTCACCATTGATTTTTCATGTTCTTTATGGTAATTAGGACTTTTAAGTGAGTTATGAAACTGTTCAAGATATAAGATAGAGTCCAGAATTTTTTTATTTTAAGTCACTTAGAGGTTGCCTGCCAGTCTTTCAGAGTTGCTTGTCTGCTAAATTTGATTGGCATGGTGTCCTAATAGTAGTATTTAGTAGTAGCTACTATCAACTAGTGTTATTTGCCATGAGTCTTATTCACCATGGTGCCCACTGAGTGCTAAACCTTCATGTTATTTTAGGATTCATTCTTGTCCAAAACCACGTAATATAAATACATGAATACAAATAATCTGAAAGATATAACCACCTCATAGGATAATGTTTGTGCTCTAGGATACTGTTTAGTATATTATGATATTAACAGGATGTATCTTCTTATTTCTCTAAAAATTTTTTACATTTTCTCAGGATTTAAAATCAAAATTATGCACAAAGAATGAATTATTTTTAATTTAAAATAAGAAAAGCAGTTATTGATGTATGGTTAATTTTGATTTAGTGGCTTTTAATTTGATGAATGGAAATTCTTTATAATGTAATTTTGAGAGAAATACCTTTTAGTCCTATATATTTTTAAATAATTTTTTTTCCTTTAAAGAATATTTTCACAAGTTAATAGTTGATGTTTATTATCATTTGTGTCATTTCATTTGAAAGTGATATTGTGTCATTCATTTAGGGGAGCCCATATTGATGTACGTAACAAGAAGGGGAACACTCCATTGTGGCTGGCAGCAAATGGCGGACACCTTGATGTGGTTCAGTTACTGGTGCAAGCAGGTGCAGATGTGGATGCAGCCGACAACCGCAAGATAACTCCTCTTATGGCAGCATTTAGAAAGGTAGAAGTCTTTCATTCTCATCCACTTGGATGTTTTTCACTTGACTAGGAAGTTCATAATTTAATTATCACTAAAGACCCTCATTTTAGGAGCTAACAGCAAAGGTAAAAACAGTAAGATAATAAGCACATAATCACTCTGATGGCAACATTGAAAGTTAGATAATAGGTATCCCAGAAAAGCTATCAATAGTATCAGTATTGGATGTCAAAGCTAAGTAAACTTTTAAAAATTGTACTATGTAGAATTTTTAAAATCTAGTTGCAGTCTTACTCTTTTGCAAAATATGAATCCAGCTAAGAGTAATTAATTACTTAGTTATGAATGAGTGTTTTCTTGTATTAGCACACAGAAAAATTTAACTTAAATTGATTTTATTTTTAATTATTCACATTAATTTCTAGGGAAAAAAAAGAAGAATGAAAATTGAGCTGCCAATATTTGAAACCTTCAGAAGTAGAAATAAATTTTGTGAAATTGAAACCTTCTGTAGTGCATAACATAGAACTATATATAAGTTACTTGATTTAATGATTTGGTTGATCTCCTAAATGCAGGTCTGATTTGTTATTTGGAAAGCCAGTTTATTATTCCAGGGATTATAGTTTTGAGTTTTCTCATTCAATAGGTAAAATCTCTTACAGATTCCAAATTATTTTGTTGTATTGAAAAATTGGTTTTTAAAAAAATCTTTTCCTTTTTTCTCTTATTAATTTCTCTTATTCTTTATACCATCTCTTCCCTGGGTGTTCCAGGCTACCTTCCCACTGACTCTGAATTTTTTTTCCTCGCTAATCATACTTATTCTCAGTGACTAGCTCCCTCTTCAAGCAAGCTAGCATATCAAGTTTATCTTCCTAACCATTTCACTCTGTTAGTATCCTCTTCAAGAAACTTTTCCTGTCTCGCCAGTCTCTGTAATCCTCTGAAATCGAATCTTAGTTGTTCTTCAGAGACTAATCTAGTGCCCTTTGAACTCATCTCCCATTGAGTCCCTCATGTGATTTTTCCACTTGCTTGGTCTTTTTTGTGTCACTGTCTCTCATATCACCTTTGTTCTCATCTCAGGAATGCCCATGTCCTTCCTCAATTTTCTAAAATTACTCATTTCTTGGGTGCAATGTAAATCTCCACTTCTACAGAAACTCTTCCCATTCCATTTGAGCTCACATTGAAATACCTTATCTCTTAAAGATTATAGAAATTCTACAATTTGCTATTACCTTTATCATTTATTTTGACAAATATATTGTTATTACCTTAACATATAACATGCATATACCTCATGTTTCCAAATAGACTTAGCTCCTTAAGCAGGGCACTTTTATACACCTTTTATACTCTTTTGTTATTCATTTCAGTACTTATTTTCTTATTACCTACTGTGTACAGTTGTACAGATTCCAAGTGTTGCATTTTGTACAAAATGTAATCAGAGATCCACAGACAAAATTAGGTAACTGAATTGTCCCATATAAATATTTTTAAATACTGTAGAAGTGTTAATGAGGCATCAAGCAAAGGTGCAAATGCCATTTAAGGTATTCATTAAAAGATACAGGTAGTTTTTTAAAATTAATTTATTTATTTTAATTGGAGGATAATTACTTTACAGTATTGTGGTGGTTTTTGCCATACATTGTCATGAATCAGCCATGGGCGCACATGTCCCCTCATCCTGAATCCCTCTCCCACCTTCCTCCCCACCCCATCCTTCTGTGTTGTCTTAGAGCACTGGCTTTGGGTGCCCAGCATCATGCATTGAACTTGAACTAGTCATCTATTTTACATATGGTAATATACATGTTTCAGTGCTATTCTCTCAAATCATCCCACCCTCGCCTTCTCCCACATAGTCTAAAAGTTTGTTCTTTACATCTGTGTCTCTTTTGCTGTCTTGCATATAGGGTAGTCGTTACTATCTTTCTAAATTCCATTATATGCATTAATATACTGTATTGGTGTTTCTCTTTCTAACTTGCTTCACTCTGTATAATAGGCTCCAGTTTCATCCACCTCATTAGAACTGACTCAAACTGAGTAATATTCCGTTCCGTATATTACCACAACTTCCTTATCCTTCGCGTGCCAATGGACATCTATGTTGCTTCCATGCCTTAGCTATTGTAAACAGTGCTGCATTGAACTTTGGGGTACATGTGTCTCTTTCACTTCTGGTCTCCCTGGGGTGTATACCCAGCAGTGGAATTGCTGGGTCATATGGCAGTTCTATTTCCAGTTTTTTAAGGAATCTCCACACTGTTCTCCATAGTGGCTGTACCAGTTTGCATTCCCACCAACAGTGTAAGAGGGTTCCTTTTTCTCCACACCCTCTCCAGCATTTATTGTTTGTAGACTTTGATGGTGGCCATTCTGACCCACATGAGATGATACCTCTTTGTGGTTTTGATTTACATTTCTCAAATAGTGAGTAATGCTGAGCATCTTTTCATGTGTCTATTAGCCATCTGTATGTCTTTGGAGAAATGTCTGTTTAGTTAAAAGGTACAGGTAATTTTAAAAGATGTAGATGAGAAGGTAAAAAATAAAGGCAACAGAGGAAATGTACTGACTATAAACATATGTTTATCCGTCTGTTTAGAGGTGTTGTGTCATTAATAGTATAGATTAGAGAAAGTAGAGAGTCTCTTGAATAGGGTCTAAAGATTTTTAACATAGAGAATTTTGTTAATAGTAAATAATATAACCATTATTTAAGCTTTAGGCAAGTGTATCTTATTTTCTTTTAATTACCTAGTACAGTACTATCTGTTCAGTTTTCACCTGAAAAAAAGAACAAAATTGTTATTTCTACTCTTTTGATGCTTAAAATTGAAATAGGATGCTAAGATCTAATGAGTTAGCTGGGGCTGGGGGGGAAGGTGAGGTTTTTCTTTCACACATATCATGTATTTCTTCATACTGACTTTTGGTTATCTTTTTAAAAATTCAGAATGATTTAGACTAACACTGACTGACTGACTAGAATTTTAGCTCAAATTATTCTGTATCTTTTCAGGAGTTGGAATGAAAGTGAACAATGTAGATTTATCTAATTCGTTAAAACCAAAGCCTGTCTCTTTGTTTGTTTGTGTGCTCAGTCGCTCAGTCATGTCTGACCCTTTGCGACCCCTTGGACTGTAACCTGCCTGGCTCCTCTGTCCATGGAATTTTCTAGGCAAGAATACAGGAGTGGGTTGCCATTTCCTACTTCACTTTTTTATTTGAAATGCCAATCATACCCAACTTAACTGTTTATTTTGTGGCACGAATGCCAATGAAATCGTTGTTCAGACAGACTAGATTTACTGAATTCTGATAGAGTTTGTTTTCAGTCTGACATTGATATCTGTTTTTTAGGGTCATGTGAAAGTGGTGCGCTACTTAGTCAAAGAAGTCAATCAGTTTCCATCAGACTCTGAATGTATGAGATACATAGCAACGATCACTGATAAGGTAATACACTGATGAAATTCATCCCCACTCTATGAACTTGGGATCCCATTTGGCTTTTTTATATTTGTATATTCCACATTAAGAAAAGAAGCCTTAGTTTGAGCAATAATGTGTGGCATATAACTATTTTCATTTATGTAGTATTTGGGAATGAAGTAGGCTACTTAAGAAACTCTTCGGAGTATTTACTTTCCTAATGAACACTATGAAGTCAAGTGGGCCTTAGAAAGCATCACTATGAGCAAAGCTAGTGGAGGTGATGGAATTCCACTTGAGCTATTTCAGATCCTGAAAGATGATGCTGTGTAAGTGCTGCAGTCAATATGCCAGCAGATTTGGAAAACTCAGCAGTGGCCACAGGACTGGAAAAGGTGTTTTCATTCCAATCCCAAAGAAAGGCAATGCCAAAGAATGCTCAAACTACCGCACAATTGCACTCATCTCACACGCTAGTAAAGTAATGCTCAAAATTCTCCAAGCCAGGCTTCAGCAACGTGAACCGTGAACTTCTAGATGTTCAAGCTGGTTTTAGAAAAGGCAGAGCAACCAGAGGTCAAATTGCCGACATCCGCTGGATCATCGAAAAAGCAAGAGAGTTCCAGAAAAATATCTATTTCTGCTTTATTGACTATGCCAAAGCCGTTGACTGTGTGGATCACAATAAACTGCAGAAAATTCTGAAAGAGATGGGAATACCAGACCACCTGACCTGCCTCTTGAGAACCTATATGCAGGTCAGGAAGCAACAGTTAGAACTGGACATGGAACAACAGAATGGTTCCAAATAGGAAAAGGAGTACGTCAAGGCTGTATATCATCACCCTGCTTATTTAACTTCTATGCAGAGTACATCATGAGAAACGCTGGGCTGGAAGAAGCACAAGCTGGAATCAAGATTGCCGGGAGAAATATCAATAACCTCAGATATGCAGATGACGCCACCCTTATGGCAGAAAGTGAAGAGGAACTAAAAAGCCTCTTGATGAAAGTGAACGAGGAGAGTGAAAAAGTTGGCTTTAAGCTCGATATTCAGAAAACGAAGATCATGGCATCTGGTCCCATCACTTCATGGGAAATAGATGGGGAAACAGTGGAAACAGTGTCAGACTTTATATTTTGGGGCTCCAAAATCACTGCAGATGGTGACCGCAGCCATGAAATTAAAAGACACTTACTCCTTGGAAGAAAAGTTATGACCAACCTAGATACCATATTGAAAAGCAGAGATATTACTTTGCCAACAGAGGTCCGTCTAGTCAAGGCTATGGTTTTTCCATATGGATGGATCTGAGAGTTGGACTGTGAAGAAAGCTGAGCGCTGAAGAATTGATGCTTTTGAACTGTGGTGTTGGAGAAGACTCTTGAGAGTCCCTTGGACTGCAAGGAGATCCAACCAGTCCATTCTAAAGGAGATAAGCCCTAGGTGTTCTTTGGAAGGAATGATGCTAAAGCTGAAACTCCAGTACTTTGGCCACCTCATGCGAAGAGTTGACTCATTGGAAAAGACTCTGATGCTGGGAGGGATTGGGGGCAGGAGAAAAAGGGGACGACAGAAGATGAGATGGCTGGATAGCATCACTGACTTGATGGACGTGAATCTGAGTGAACTCCAGGAGTTGGTGATGGACAGGGCAGCCTGGCATGCTGCGATTCATGGGGTCGCAAAGAGTCAGACACGACTGAGCGACTGAACTAAACTGAACTGAATGAAGTAATAAAACATTTTCTGTGATAGAATTACTTTGGCTTTTTAGATAGTACTTAAGCTAATTTAATTTTAATGTTGATAATAAACAACCTATAGCAAGTTATTATTACTATTCATTAGTGATATAATCTAACCAGACTGATAACTCTTCTGAGAGGAACAAGTCAGTGAATTTTTTTTATACTTAAACAAAAATTAGCATAGTACTTTTACTTATGGTCAAGAAAACTCTTAACATGTTCAACATAATATAAAAGTCAGACTGTCAGCTTAAGAATGAATTTGCTAGGATTTTTTTGCAGGAAAGGAAGAGAACATAAAATAAATCCCTTAGAATTCTAATTGAAATCAAAATATTGGAATGAAATCCTAAGTCATGCCTCTGAAAAATGTAAAAATGTCTTTCATTTTCCCAGTTATTATGTGACAGCAACTTTTCTCATTAATTTTTGATTTAACATAGCTAATCCACTGTCTTGCCTGCCTCTAGATTTTTTCATGAGAAATAGTATTCCTAGATATCTATGTAGGGGGACAGAAATTGAAAATAAGGCTTTATCTTAGTATGGAAATATCCCTTTCCTGTCAAAAAGTGTGTTCTGAAAATGAAATAAGAGAAAAGTCTATAAATATTGTTTTTTATGAATGATTCAGCATAAGAAGTTACAGAAACAAACTAAGTATTTGAGAACAGTTCTTGCCAAATAAGTATTTAAAAATTTTTTAAACCCATTTTCTTTTGTTGACATTGCCCTTTTCCTTTAGCCTGTTAACCACCTAACAGATTATTGCAGGTCTATTTGCAGTATGATTTCTCATTTTTAAAATTATAGGACTAAATACTTTTAGTACCAGTCAGATGGATGTTATTTTGAAGAACAGTAGAGGCTCTTTGCTTATGTATTTTAAAAAACATGCCATTTAAATTATGTTTTTATTTGTACCCTTTTTGCCCTACTATTGATCTTTACTGTTTGTTCATTCAAGTACCTTATTTAATATTTTCATGTTTTCAGGAATCTATCTAAATGTTAATTATTTTGAGGTTAGAAACATCTTAATTTTTTTGTTTTAGGAGATGCTGAAGAAGTGTCACCTTTGTATGGAATCAATAGTACAAGCCAAAGATAGACAGGCTGCTGAAGCAAACAAAAATGCCAGCATTTTATTAGAGGAGTTAGACTTGGAAAAGGTAACCTTTCCATATGATAACCTTTACATATGAAAAATATTATCTACTTTTTTCCTTTCTGCTTTTCTTCCTCCTTATTTGTGGTTTTTTGCTTTGTTTTGCTTTTGCTTTAAATTATGTACATGGTTTTCTCTCCAAGTTTGGCTCAACTGGTAGAATTGAGTATTTTAAATATTGTTATATCATTAAAGTAGTTTTTTTTATAGTTAAATTAACTAAATGTTATTGTAGGAATTGCATTGATCTGGAAGTGAGAGAGCCTAGCCTCTAGTGCTCAGTTATCTCAACAAATGTTCTGATAATCCCCATCCAAATCTCTTTCAGGCATACTACAGCATCATCCCCATTATTCCTGCAGGGAGTAAAATACTCCAAACACTGTATAGTTTGGACAGACCCATAGCTGCTTCTTTACTCTCTGTTCTATCACTAACTGTCCTCTAGAATGTAATATTATAGAAATAGTAATCATAGAAGGAAAAGAATTGGTTGGTATTCAATATTATAGAATATATATTCTGCCATGTTTTATCTTTTTTAAAAAGGTTAAAAATGCTCTAAAGTTGAACATGCAGTTTTTAAATATGCAGTAATAGTGGGGCTGGAGCACTGATCACTCCACCATGCAGCTGAAAATCCACGCGTAACTTTAGAGTTGGGCTCTACATATCTGCCGTTTCAAGTCCATGGATTTCAACCAACTGCAATTTGTGTAGTATTGTAGTACTTACTTATTTTAAGGAGTTCACATGAAATGGGCCTGTTGAAGCCCATGTTGTTCACAAGTTAGTTGTATATTAGAATATTTTTCAACAGACCCATCACAAGCACGGAAATTGAAACTGTAATCAAAAATCTTCCAGCAAACAAAAGCCCAGGTCCAGACGGCTTCACAGCTGAATTCTACCAAAAATTTAGAGAAGAGAATATTTTTCATTAGGGTCGGGTACATTCTTCTTGTTTAGACTTACTATGTTAAGCTACATATTTCATCTTGCATGAAGAAAATAAAATAATTTTAAACATTTTTTTCTAAAGTCAAAAATATTTTTTATATTAAGGTTTTTCATTTAAAAAAATTTTCTAGTTTATATTCTGATCAAATAAAAATTAGCTTTTTCTTGGCCACTTTGAGGTTTTAATTGAATATGAACATATTGTTATAATTACAGTGATTGTTACAGGCTATTATAATACAGTATTATAGTATTATAATATCCTGAGAACAGATTGTTATAATCACCGTAACGATTACTTTACCTGTCTGGAACTTAGAGAGCCTAGCCTCTATAGTGCTCAGTTATCTCAACTAATGTTTTCTTAATCCTCATCCAAATCTGTACTACATTGATCCTGAACCTTGTAATTTGTTGCCAACAGATTTATCAGAAGTACCAAATGCACTAGGAAGACATACACGACCAAGGCATAACCAGCTAGTGAAATATGACCAGTTGCATCTAGTATTTATTTAATGTTTACTAAAATGCCAGGCGATATATAGGGTCAAATTATAGGAGAGAATGTAAATTATTTGAATCTTCTCTATAAAAGTGTTATTACCCTCATATTACAGATGGAAAAACTAAATCTATGGGATAATAAATAACTTACCTAATCTAGGATAGGATTTAAATCTACTTCTTTATTCTTAGTTCCCTGGTTTCCTTGCTCCCCTTAATTGAAGTCCACCTGGGTTTTAGTGCTTCCTCCTTACAGTATTATAATGTCCTGTTTTTGCATTACTCTCTCATTTTTAAATGTTAGATTCTCTAAGTATTATTTAATGATACTGTTTCTTTTTGCATTGTTATAAATCTCAGAAGGGCTTCCTTGGTGGCTCAGTGGTAAAGAACCCTCCTGCCAATGCAAAGGACACAAATTTGATCCATGGGTCAGGAAGATCCCCTGGAGAAGGAAATGGCAAGCCACTCCAGTATTCTTGCCTGGGACATCCAATGGATAGAGGAGCCTAGAAGGCTACAGTCCTTGGGGTCACAAAGGAGTGGGGCACGACTTAGCAACTAAACAAAAACACAGTTGTAAAAAGCATCCTTTTTTTTAGCTGAGACATAGACGTTTGTTTTTAAATAAAATTTTTGTTTCATCCCTTTGTTGTTTATACATTACATGAAATACATTTAGGAATATACTGCAAGCCTGTGGATTACAAAGTCAGACAGCATTTAGGCATATGTCCAGTTGTGCATGTCTATTCTTAACGTGAATGGGTTTTTCTTTGTTACAATATGTGCAGTGTAAACTGTGAACTCTGCAAAGTTGCCTCATATTATAGTCTCCCTTTCACATCTTTCTACTCTTCTTCCCTTCTTTATTTTCATGTTCTGATATTCTAAATACTACATTTTACTTAACTTGTTTGTCTCTCTCTACCACTAGAGTGTATGAACCACAAAATGATGCCTGGCATGTTAGTAAACATTTGTTGAACACATAAGTATCCATGTATGTGAAGATAGTATACTTTAAAAATAAAAGAATGATGTGAACATAATACTCTAATACTTGGTTTTCCCACTGTCAATAACTGAAAAATATTTTCAATTGATAGTGATTTATAACTGTGTAATATACTACATAGTAAGTTTCCAGTATTGTCACTACACATAATGTTGCAATAAACATTATTATACATATTTTGCTATATTTTGGCACTTTTATTTTTATGGAATAAGTTTCTTTCTTCACATGAGTCAGTATATTTTAAATTTGATACTTCCAGAATATTTCCCTAATACCATCAGCAGTACATAAGTGTTGTTTCTTTGAATTCTTGCCAGCCTTTCTTAACCTTAATGTTCATGTTTTCAGAGCCTCAGATTTAAAGCAATTCGAAAAGAATTTCCTTCAGTGTCATTGCATATTTCCCCATAATATTAATTCTTAATCATAAATTAATTAAATGTAAATTATTCCATATGCATTGATACTTTATAAGCAGTTTTGAATGAGGGTGGTATATAGATAGAATTTTAGATTATGGAGGAGACTATTCTGCCTAAACTGCAGCTTCTTTCTAGTGTATTTGGTAAATTATCAGATTGAGATGTGTTAGAGTTTGGTGCACAATTTTTTGCTTATGATTTACATCTGGAAAAATACACCTTTTTGCCGTTTGAGACTTGGTACATTCTGGCTGCACCATTTCTGATTTAGAAACATCACTGAAGTTGGTCTTATCTAGTTTAACTTGGATGTTCTACATGGATAACTTATTACATTGATCAACCTTTCTAATTTGAAAATGTTGGTTAATAGGTTTGTGAAAATTGCTGCTCAATACGGCTTGTTATATTTATCAGATTACCTTATGCTTATGCAGCAAACATTTGATTCACTGACTATTTACTATGTGCAAGAGTTCATGCTCTGGAGCAGTTCCTCTGGTCTAACTTTGGAATACTCGCGGTTAGTTGCTTGATCTCTTAGGACATTAACAACTAGGTTATGCTTTGGGCTGTTAGAATCCATGATGGATGTTATTGGTCTGCATTTTTAATGTTTTTACCCCTGTACTTTATCACTTATTTATCCCCTTTGTAAACTTTCATTAATCTTTTAGGGAATTATGTAGGGTATATTTTTAAAATGTTTCTAATGGATGTTTTCTTTTTTGTCTGTTTTTTTTTTTTGCCACTACTGAACTGATTCATAAGCCTACCTCACAATCACAGTTCTATACATTTCGTTCTCTGATTATCACCTCTTTTCAGCTTTACTCCCTCTAGAGTAAAGCTGCCTCCAACAATCCTGAAAACATTCTGTCTACCAGTAAATAGACGGATCCATTTATAATGCCACCCTTCACTGGCCTGACTCTTCTTTCTCCTTATTCTTACCTCAAGCCTAGTAACTGTAAGTTTCTAAGAGGGGGGAAAAAAAACATCAATCTTGATGACTAATTTTACTTTAAATGTGTGACAGTGAACCCTTTAATGCTGCCCAGTAGTCATACTATATATTTCCCTAGTTTATCCTGCCACTCATCTAGACCATTGTTTCTTTCTCCTTTACCCTGTGACATCTAGTATATCCTCTTTTTCAACCTCAGTTGATGATCTTGCATCCTACTCCAATCAGTGAGAAAACTGAAGCACCAGAAGAAAACTGCCAGAGACATCCCCCAACTCTGTCTTCCCAACCCACCAACCCCTGCACCTGTACACCTCCTACTAGTCACTGGATAAACTTGTTGTAACCAATCCCTCCAGTTGTGAGCTAGATCATATTTTCTGTCTGCTATGGCTTAGTCAAAAACATTGTTGTAGCAATTCTCTTTTCTTCTGTATCATTTTGCTCTCTTTCCTGAATCATCCTCATCAATAGGCACATTTCTTTATCCAGTCTTAAGAAAGCTTTTGCTTTCTCCAGTACCTCTCTCCTGCCCCTGTTTCTTTGGCTGCAAGCCCATTTCTTTGCTCCCATTTGCAGCAGAACTCCTTGTCTACTTTGGTAATTTCCAGTTCCTTTTTTCTTGAATCTACTCCTGCTAGGTTGTCACTCCCTCAGCTCTACCAAACTATGTTTTTATGGTCTCCAGGGACTCTCACGTAGCTAAATCCAATGATTACTTCTCTATCCTTACCTTACTAAACCTAGTAACACGTGACATACTCTCTTTACTTAGCCTCCGTTACATTACACACTCTTGGTTTTTCTCTTAATCTTTCTGAGTATTCCTTCTGTGTCTCTAGTTCCTCCTCATCTCTCCTCTTAGTTGGTAAGCCATTTAGCTTTTTACAGGATCTTCTTTATCTATTGATCATCTCATCCTGTTTCTTACCTTTATATAATAGCTGATCCAAAATCTATATCTTTAGCCCAGACCTCTTCCCTACACTCTATAGTCTCTTATATCCAGCTAGCTACTCAACATGTCCTTGTGGAAACCTAATTAAACATCTCATACTTAATGTCCAAATATGAACTCCTGATCTTTGCCTGCTCCAAACCCACAACTCTATAACTGCTCAGGCTAAAAGTCTTGATATGATCTTTGATTTTTTCTCCACTGTGTTGCAAAATTGAGTGACCTTTGCCTTGGATCTCTATCTGAAATCCTAGTCACTATTCATCACTTCTCACTCTGGTTCAAGTCACTAATATCATATCTTATCTTTATTTCCACAGTAGTCATTTAACTAATCTCCCTGATTCCATCACTGCTCTGCAATCTGTTCTCTGTTTAACACTTAAAGTGATCATCTTGTATCACTTAGACCAGATCACTCTTTTGCCCAAAACCCCACAGTACCATTTCACTCAGAGTAAAAGATAAAAGTTTTTAAAATCCCTTTTGGGATGTGTCTGGTGGTGAAAGTAAAGTCTGATGCTGTAAAGAGCAGTATTGTATAGGAACAGAGAATGTTAGGTTCATTAATCAAGGTAAATAGGATGTGGTCTGACAGGAGATGGCAAGAGTGAATCAGTGAACTAAAAATGGATGGGAATGGGTGAGTTTAATTCAGATGACCATTATATCTACTACTGTGGCAAGAATGCCTTAGAAAAAATGGAGTTGCCCTCATAGTCAACAGGAGTCGGTGATGTAGTACTTGGATGCAATCTCAAAAATGACAGAATGATCTCGGTTCGTTTCCAAGGCAAACCATTCAACATCACAGTAATCTAAGTCTATGCCCTAACTACTAATGCTGAAGAAGCTGAAGTTGACTGGTTCTTTGAAGACCTTCAAGACCTTCCAGAACTAACACCACAAAAAAGATTTCCTTTTCATCATGGGAAACTGGAAGGTAAAAGTAGGAAGTCAAGAGATACCTGGAGTAACAGGCAAGTTTGGCCGTGGAGTACAAAATGAAGCAGGGCAAAGACTAATGGAGTTTTGCCAAGAGAACACACTGGCCATAGCAAACATCCTTTTCCAGAAACACAAGAGACGACTGTACATATGGAGATCACCAGATGGTCAATACCAAAATCAGACTGGTTATATTCTTTGCAGCCAAAGTTAGAAAAACTCTATACAGTCAGTGAAAACAAGATTTGGAGCTGAGTGTGGCTCAGATCATGAACTCCTTATTGCCAAATTCAGACTTAAATTGAAGAAAGTAGGGAAAACCACAAGGCCATTCAGATATAACCTAAATCATGTCTCTTATGATTATACAGTGGACATGACAAATAGATTCAAGTGATTAGATCTGTTAGAGGGCCTGAAGAACTATGGATGTAGGTTTGTAACATTGTACAGGAGATGGTGACAAAAACCATCCCCAAGGGAAAAAAAAATGCAACAAGGCAGAATTGTTGTCTGAGGAGGCCTTACAAATAACTGAGAAAAGAGAAATGAGAGACTTCCCTGGGGGCCCAGTGTCTAAGACTCTGAACTCCCAATGCAGGGGGCCTGGGTTTGATTCCTGGTTAGGGAACTAGATCCCACATGCCACGGCTAAGACCCAGTGTGTGTGTATATATATATATGTATTTTTTTAAGAGAAGTGAAAGGCAAAAGTGAAAGATATATCCAACTGAATGCAGAGTTCTGAAGAATAGCAAGGAGAGACAAGAAAGAAAGCCTTCTTAAGTGAATAATGCAGAGAAACAGAGGTGGCAAGAATATACAGACAAACTGTACAAAAAAGATCTTAATGACCCAGATTACCACAATGGTGTGGTCACTCATCTAACGGCAGACATCCTATAGTGTCAACTCAAGTTGGCCTTAGGAAGCATTACTATAAATAAAGCTAGTGGAGGTGATGGAATTTCAGCTGAGCTGTTTCAAATCCTAAACAATGATACTATTAAAGTTCTGCACTCGTGCCAGCAAATTTGGAAAACTCACCAGTAGCCACAGGACTGGAAAAGGTTTTCTCTTTCTATCCTAAAGAAGGGCAATGCCAAAGAATGTTGAAACTACCACACAATTGTGCTCATCTCACATGCTAGCAAGGTAATGCTCAAAATCCTTCAGCCTAGGCTTCAACAATATGTGAACCGAGAACTTCCAGGTATACAAGCTGGATTTAGAAAAGCCAAGGAACTAGAGATCAGATTGCCAACATCTGTTGGATCATAGAAAAAGCAAGAAAGTTCCAGAAAAACATCTACTTCTGCTTCATTAATACACTAACACCTTTGACTGTGTGAATCACAAAAAACTGTGGAAAATTCTAAAAGAGATGGGAATACCAGACCACCTTACCTGCCTCCTGAGAAATCTGTACACATGTCAAGAAGCAAGTTAGAACCGGACATGGAACAATGGACTGGTATGGAATGGTTCAAAATTGATAAAGGAGTACCTCAAGGCTGCATATTGTCACCTTGCTTATTTAACTTATATGCAGAGTACATCATGCAAAATGCCAGGTTGGATGAATCACAAACTGGAATCAAGATTGCTAGAAGCAATATCAATAACCTCAGATATGCAGATGACACCACCCTAATGGCAGAAAGCCAAGAGGAACCAAAGAGCCTCTTAGTGAAGGTGAAAGAGGAGAGTGAAAAAGCTGGCTTAAAACTCAACGTGCAAAAACCTTAAGATCATGGCATCTAGTCCCATCACTTCATGGAAGATAAGATGGGGAAACAATAGAAACAGTGACAGACTTTCTTTTCTTGGGCTCCAAAATCACCTGCAGATGGTGACTGCAGCCATGAAATTAAAAGATGCTTGCTCCTTGAAACAAAAGCTGTGACAGCCTAGACAGCATACTAAAAATCAGGGACATCACTTTTCTGACAGAGGTCCATATATAGTCAAAACAATGGTTTTTCCAGTTGTTATGTACACATGTGAGAATTGGACATTAAGAAGGCTGAGCACCAAAGAATTGATGCTTTTGGACTGTGGTGCTCAAGAAGATTCTTGAGAATCCTTTGGACAGCAAGGAGATCAAACCACTCAATCCTAAAGGAAATCAGTCCTGAATATTCATTGGAAGGACTGATACTGAAGCTGAAGGTCCAACACTTTGGCCACCTGATTCAGAGAACCAACTGTTTGGAAAAGAGCCTGATGCTGAGAAAGATTGAGGGCAGAAGAGTAGGAGGCCACAGAGGATGAGATGGTTGGATAGCATTATCAACTCAATGGACATAAGTTTGCGACATTCCCAGGGACAGTGAAGGACAGGGAAGCCTGGTATGCTTCAGTCCATCTGGTCACAAAGAGTTTGACATGACTGAGCAACTGAACAACAAGAACAACTACAGTGTCATTTCCAGCACAGTAAAAGATAAAAGTCTTTAAAATGCCCTGTTGGACCTTAGGTAATCAAGACCACTGATATGCTATCTGAAAGTGATTTTCTACTATTCTCAATCAAACTGGCCTACATAAACATGCCAAAGAATGTTCAAAACTACCACACAAATGCACTCATCTCACATGCTAGTAAAGTAATGTTCAAATTCTCCAAGCCAGGCTTCAACAGTATGTGAACCGTGAATTTCAAGATGTTCAAGCTGGATTTAGAAAAGGCAGAGGAACCAGAGATCAAATTGCTAACATCCGTTGGATCAGAAAAAGCAAGAGAATTCCAGAAAAACATCTACTTCTGCAATATTGATTGCGCCAAAGCCTTTGACTGTATAGATCACAACAAACTGGAAAATTCTGAAAGAGATGGGAATATCAGACCACCTTACCTGCCTCCTGAGAAATCTTTGTGCAGTTCAAGAAGCAACAGTTAGAATTGGACATGGAACAACAGACTGGTTCCAGAATGGGAAAGGAGTACATTAAGACTGTATATTGTCACCCTGCATATTTAACTTACATGCAAAGTACATCATGTGAAATGCTGGGGTGGATGAAGCACAAGCTGGAATCAAGATTGCCAGGAGAAATATCAATAACCTCGGATATGCAGATGACACCACCCTTATGGCAGAAAGTGAAGAGGAACTAAAGAGCCTCTTGATGAAAGTGAAAGAGGAGAGTGAAAAAGCTGGCTTAAAACTCAAAATTAAAAAAACTAAGATCATGGCATCCAGTCCCATAACTTCATGGCAAATAGATGGGGAAACAGTGGAAACAGTGAGAGACTTTATTTTCTTGGGCTCCAGTATCACTGCAGATGGTGACTGCAGCCATTAAATTGAAAGACCCTTGCTCCTTGGAAGAAAAGCTATGGCCCACCTAGACCACATATTAAAAAGCAGAGACATTTCTTTGCCACCAAAGGTCCATCTAGTCAAAGCTATTGTTTTTCCAGTATTCATGTATGGTTGTGAGAGTTGGACTATAAAGAAAGCTGAGCCCTGAAGAATTTATGGTTTTGAATTGTGATGTTGGAGAAGACTTGAGAGTCCCTTGGACTGCAAGGAGATCCAACTAGTCAATCCTGAAGGAAAGGAAATCAGTCCTGAATATTCATTGGAAGAACTGATGCTGAAGCTGTAGCTCCAATACTTTGACCACCTGATGCAAAGAAGTGACCCTGATGCTGGGAAAGATAGAAGGCAGGAGGAGAAGAGGACATCAGAAGATGAGATGGTTGGATGGCATCACTGACTCGATGGACATGAGTTTGAGCAGGCTCTGGGAGTTCGTGATGGACAGGGAAGCCTGGCATGCTGCAGTCCATGGAGTCGCAAAGAGTCAGACCCAACAGAGCGACTGAACTGATCTGAACTGAGAGGAAACTTGGGTACTTTTGAAAGATCAGCAAAAGTTTCTAGGGGGCAGATACTATGCAAACAAATTCTATATCTCCAGTTTCCATTTGTGTTTTTTCCTGAAATCCATCTGCTTGAGAAAGTATCTGATTTTCTATAGTTTCTCCTTAATTATTTATCTTTCCAAAAACAAAAATCTTATCTCTTACCCAAGAGAATGTAATTATGGTGCATTGCCTCCGGATGTGAAAACTTTCAAGGTGGCAAAACCTTTCAGTCACCCTGAGCAGGGATTATTTCAAAAGGGAGGAGGAGTGACTAACAAAGGCTGGAGACTAAAAAAACGAAATCAGACTTTTTCTCAAGAAACTTAAGTCTGATTTGGCTTATAAGCTTGTCTCTAAGCACTGGTTTCATTAGTTAGGCTATTGTGACATTTTCCATAAACTGAGTATCATTGTTTTGACATATGTTTAAAATGCACATAAAATATATAGATAGCTTCCCAGGTGACACCAGTAGTAAAGAATCTGCCTGCCAGTGCAGGAGATGCAGGAGAGGTGGGTTCGATCTCTGGGTCAAGAAGATTCTCTGGAGGTGAAAATGGCAATCCACTCTAGTATATCTTGCCTGGAGAATCCCATAGACAGAGGAGCCTGGTGGGCTACAGTCCATGGGGTTGCAAAGAGTCCAACATAACTGAGCATGTGAGCACAGCTCAGTGTTCTGTAAATGTATACTGTTGTTAATTTATCCCCACCCTGGATCTCACCACATGAATTTGCCTGTTTCCTTTTACTACCATAGTAATCAGCTTTTGCAATGGAAAGTATTAAACCTGTATTTTTCTACTAGAGGTAGACATTTTATAGAATATATTCTTAGGATAAGCAGTTTGTAATTTTCATAGAAGGCTTTCAAATTACCTTTCCAAAAACTCTGATATTTATACCAATGGCAGTGTAGGAAAGAATTCATTTTCCCAAACTTTTGCTATCTGATACCTCTTATCATCTACATTTCCTTAGTGACTATGGAGTTATATATATCTTTATCAATCATCCATTTTGAAATTAGGTTGTCTTTTATCATTAATTTGATCTTGACATTTAAAAATAGTATCTTCTCTTTACAGTGATTTGAGTATGATTTTGATCAGTGAGTTGAACTAAGATAACTTTGAATTTTATGGTATCCCAGTACCTTTATGATGAATGACATTATGTGACAACATTTTTCCAATGAAAATTCCAATGTTATAATTCTGTTTTATTGATTCTTTAACAGTTAAGGGAAGAAAGTCGAAGGCTGGCTTTGGCTGCCAAACGAGAAAAGAGAAAGGAGAAGAGACGAAAGAAAAAGGAAGAACAAAGAAGAAAGCTAGAAGAAATTGAAGCCAAAAATAAAGAAAACTTTGAACTCCAAGCTGCTCAAGAAAAAGAAAAACATAAAGTTGAAGGTATTTTCTCTAAATCGTCTAATTTCTTTCATATAATGCTTTCTATTCAAAATTATATTTCATTAAATATAAATAACTTAAGATAACATTAAATGTCAATGAGTCAAGATAACAGTAGATCTTTTATATTATTAAACCCTAAAGTATTTCTATGCCCTTTTTATTTATTGACTTCATCCCAACTTTCCATTGTAAACAATTCCAAACCTATACACAAGTTGAAAGAATGATAAAACAAACACTTGAATACCCTTCACCTAATTTAAAAACAAACATTTTACTATATTTGCTTTATTTTTTTCTCTAAGTGTATATACATATTTTTTTCCCTAAGCTATCTGAAAATAAATTGCTGATGTCTGACATTGCACCTGGAATAAATACATAAAATCATAAAAAAAATTATCAGTACTTCCATAATTTCATCTACAGTCAAGACCATGTTCAGATTTTTTCTTAAATGAGGAAATTACTTTTAATTACTTTCTAACTAAAAATCATTTGAGGTAAGGATATCGTTAGAAAGAACCATTGTCATTAAACCACCATATATGTATGGTGTGTATGTGTGTATTTCCCTCTCTTCCAGTCTTTTATTTTGAAAAATTTCAGGCTACAGAAAATTTTAAGAGTTAGTATGATGAATACCTGCAAGTCACCTAGATTCATATAACATTGTGGCACGTTTATATTTTTCCTCTTTTTTTTTGAATAGTCTTATATATACTGTACACAACAATAACATTATTACACTTGAGAAATTTAATAATTATGAATAATATGTAATATATAGTAACATATTCGTTCCTAAAAGAATTCCAAATTTTTAAAAAATGTTTATATATTTGTCTGCACCAGGTCTTAGTTGCAGGACACAGGATTCTTTTTCAGTTGCGGCATATAGGGTCTTTACTTGCAGTATGTAAGATTTTATCTGTGGCATGATGGATCTAGTTCCCTGACCAGTAATCAAACGTGGGTCCCCTGCATTGAGAGTGTAGTGTCTTAGCCACTGGACTATGAAGAAGGTCCCCTGAAATATTTTTTTATAACTTCCTAGTATATGTTATTTAGAACTTAGGAACAGAGAGGAGAATAGATAAATCATATCCATCTCATTACTAGTGAATAATGGAATGACTGATGACTTTATATCTAAAAGTAGTAGTAGTAGAGTAGCCTCTCAGTTTATTTTTGTCAAGTTCTTAAAGCTAAATGTATGGCAAGAACACTAGAACTTGCTAATTCGGTATTACTGCTTCTACAGATGAACCTGAAGTCTTGACAGAGCCTCCAAGTGCCACAACCACTACTACCATAGGTATATCTGCAACCTGGACCACTTTGGCAGGTTCCCATGGTAAAAGAAATAATACCATAACTACAACCAGTTCAAAGAGGAAAAACAGGAAAAATAAAATTACTCCGGAAAACGTTCAAATTATATTTGATGATCCACTACCAATCTCATACAGTCAGCCAGAGAAGGTGAACGGAGAGTCCAAGAGCAGCAGTACCAGCGAGAGTGGAGATAGTGATAACATGAGAATTTCCAGTTGCAGTGATGAAAGTAGTAACAGCAACAGCAGCCGAAAGAGTGACAATCACTCACCTGCCGTGGTCACTACCACTGTGACCAGCAAGAAACAGCCATCAGTTCTGGTTACATTTCCAAAGGAGGAGAGAAAATCTGTTTCTGGCAAGACTTCAATAAAGTGAGTTCCAATTTTTATTTTCACAATTTACAGTATCATTATGAAACACTTTGTTGCTGAATTTTTTAGTAAAGCAGTCAAATGAAAAAGACAAAGTAAGTGTTAGTCTTTGTTCTAAAGAAGGCACACTTCTTTAAAGAATTACTGTGTAATTTCTTCATTTGGGTTGTTAACCCATGACAAGTATCGGTTGTGGTTTTTCAGAGATTGTTATTGTATTTTAGTTCCGCTATATTTGACCTCTAAATAATATCTTTTTAAAATTGCCCCTTCATATTTTGCCCAGTATTGGAAAATGAAAAATAAATTTCTCATTTATTCATAATATTCAGAAAATAAAGAATAAAATCATGTGTTAGTTTGCTGTTATCATTCAAAAATTCTTCATCTGTTCTATATTTAATGTGTGTTTTTCCTCCTTGTTAAAGATTGTCAGAGACTATCAGTGAAGTGACCAGTAATTCTCTCTCCACTTGCACAAAATCTGGTCCATCTCCCCTTTCCTCTCCAAATGGGAAATTAACAGTAGCAAGTCCCAAGCGTGGACAGAAGAGGGAAGAAGGATGGAAAGAGGTTGTAAGGAGGTAATTGATTATTTCTTTGTTTTTCTCATTCTTTTTATATGTGCTCTATTTCACAGAGAAGTACAGTCTACCTTGCGATTAAATTCCCCAACTGTTCCAAATGCTGCAAACAAACTGGTGGCCCAGGGCTGCCAATGGAGACAACCTATACTATATTTTATATGGAAAAAAGTATATGTTAATACTTTCAAAGCTGGGAGATTTTACATAAAAAGTTAGGTCTTTGTGTGTCTGCTTCACCTGCATACATACTGGCTTTTGGTAGTGAACTAATTTCTTTAAGGTGATAGATTGTCTTATTCTTCCTTGTAACCTTGAAGCCCAGTAGGTAGTGTCTATCACATGCTTATAAATATTTGGAGAGTAAATAAATATTGATTTTAAACTATTCTTGTCTTCAAATCATAGAATATTTTTACTTCAAGAGTTTTAGAACTAAAATATTTTACTGTATTTTGCTTGGGATTTTTAAAATAATGTGTGTTAAAAAGTAAAACAGTATCCCAGAAACTGCAAGGTGGTAAGATACCACCTACCTAGAAAGGATGTGATCCAAAAAAAGTATGATGTACATTTCTTTTCCTGTTTTCGGCCAAGACTTCCCCTCAGCCTCCATCTCTGTCTTCATCTCTGTCTGTCACATGGCTCTTAAACTAATTAAAATCATAACACCAGAGTTCATTCTCACTGTTAGTCACTCAGTCATGTCCGACTCTTTGCAGCCCCGTGGACTGGGACTCACCAGGTTCCATTATCCATGCTCTCATATAAAAAGATAATTCTGGTTTTTGCATGCAGTTTTATTTATTTTTGGCCGTACCAGGTCTTCATTGCTGTTGTGGGCATCTCCAGTTGCAGCACTTAGGCTCCTCTTGTGGTTTGTGGGCTTCATTTGTTATAGCAAACAGACTCTGGAGCACTCAGGCTCTCTAGCTGTGGGTGCCTGGGCTTAGTTGCCCCAGGGCATGTGGGAATCTTAGTTCCCCAACCAGGGATCAAATTTCCATCCCCTCTTTTGGAAGGCAGATTCCCAGACATTAGACCACCAAGGGAAGTCCCTGCATGCATCTTATAGTATAGTATACAAACAAATTCTTAACTAATTTAAAATAATGATCCCTGAGTTATGTTCTTTAAGGGAAAAGGAATTATCAGGTGACTTAGTTATATATATAAAAGGGCAGAGAGGCAAGGTTTTTAAAAAAATTCTAATTTAGTATTTAATCTGTTGTGAATAAATAATTTACTTATTCATTGAAGCATAATTGGCGCATTCTTTTTATTGAGAGTTATACTGTTTTTCTTTTAGAAGTATTCTTTAGTTTAGACTTGTAAGAAATTTATATCTACCTTTGCTGAATCTGAGTAATTTTATGTTAGGTGGGTTTTGCTTTTTGGAATTCCAACAGGCTTTTCTGTTTCCTCACACAACTAAACATACCTTAGCAAGTATCCATATTTGTGGATAATCATTTGAAGGCCTCTAGAAGAATGCAGGAAAACATGAATTTTCAGTATCATCCTTTCAGTTAAATATTGGGTAATAAAAACAAGAATATAAGGTGTAAGTCAGACACCTAAAGGCACTCACAAGAAACCTTTCTTAACTCCTTGGGCTAGATTAGACACCCCATCAGTGTGTCTTTATGATACCCTGTTAGAGCACTTACGACATCGTGTTATGTTTCTTACTTGGTTTCTACACAGTCAGTATATGTGGGTGGGAACCCGTCTGTCTTATTTGCCATTAGTAGTTGCGTTTACAGAGTGTATGTCTACATGGATGTGCTTTATAGATCGTAATGAAGGATAAAAGTCAAAAAAGCAAACAGTTTTTGGTAAACTCACTCTTTTTTTCTGTGGCTCTTAGTTGCCTTGTTTCATTTAGGATGAGACTAGGTAGAAGAGGCTTATTCAACAATGTTCTGCATTTTTTATTATAAAATTAGTATAACTGTCTTAATTACAACCACTGATATTTATGATTTATCTTAATTTATTTTTCTAACCATTAAACAGGTCAAAGAAAGTATCTGTTCCATCAACTGTGATATCCAGAGTGATTGGAAGAGGAGGCTGTAATATTAATGCGATTCGGGAGTTCACTGGTGCACACATAGATATTGATAAGCAGAAAGACAAGACGGGAGACCGGATAATAACTATAAGGCAAAATTTTGTCTCTTATTTTTTTTTCCCTTTATATTTATTGCATTAGAGCTTAAAAATTATAGATAAGCATTTGAGTTTTCAATGGAACTTTGTATTTAATAGCCTACTTTTAAATGAGAATTTGATTCATTTTAGAGAAAACAACTCTTAAAATTTGTTTTTCTAATTTATATGTTCTTATGAAGTATTTCAAAGGACTTTAAAAGAATTTTTCTTTTTTGTGTGTATGACAAAGATTTGAATAATTTTTCCTTATATAAACATTTAATAAGGCATTCTTAAAACTGATTCTGAGAATTTTTTAGAAGGAAAGGATTTCTAACACATTTTAGTAGTTTTCCATCTTTCTCTTAAGTTAGCATTTGAGATTTATTATTCTTAGATTGAATACTTAGAGTATGAGCTCAGTCATAGATTTAAATCTAAAGTAGATATTTGTTTTGAATTAATATTTGAGTATTTCTAAGCTGTAATATCCTTAAAATAAAGATGATATTGTAAGAAATCATAAATTTGGTTGTGATAGACTGGTGCCCTTGATAGTAATAGAGGGGCTTATAGTTTAATAACTTGCCTCAACAGGAAGAAGGCAATTAACTCACTCTACTTTATACTTATTCTCCTCTCCTATCTTTTTTATGCCTCTTCTCGGGTAGGTGTGGTCACACTTGCCTTATCCAGAGAAGAGGGAAAGCAGAAATCCTCCACCTCGGGGTTTCCATAAGGTTTTCCTGTCAACCACATACATTCCTAAACATTGAAGACTGGGTTTTGACCTTATGGCCATTGTTGGCATTATCAGGATTCTTCTCTCATTTTGAGACATCTGTCCAAAATAGTTAAAATAATCACTCTACTTATAAAGAAACCAGTAGTAAACATGCTGTAAATAGAGTCATTTTACCTACCTGAATTTAAAAGACTGTTTTCTTACTCAGTGATATTATTGTTCTTGCTTAATTGTACTGTTTTTAATGTTGATCAATTGTTGAACTTAATGGTAACAGTATGGATTATGTAGGATTTTAAGTGCAGTGATTTTTCGATCTAGAATGTATTTCACAGTAGGAAAATGATTGCTTAGCCTGAGGAAACAATAGTGAAATTAAATTTTTTGAAAAGAAGTAATTTGTTTCTCCTTTGAAAAATATAGTGGTGTGTTGGACAGTTTATCGCTTTGCTTGCAAAATACCTCAAAAATAGAAAACTTGCTGCTTAGCTTTTTATCTGTTCTCTGTATATATGTGCATACATATGCAGTGCACACACAAATGAATTTAGGCCTTATATATCTTAAAAAGGGGAAATTGGACCTAATTTTTTTTTTTTTTTGGTCCATTTGTAGGGGTGGCACTGAATCAACAAGACAGGCAACTCAGTTGATCAATGCTCTGATCAAGGATCCAGACAAAGAAATTGATGAACTCATTCCAAAGAATCGTTTGAAAAGCTCCTCAGCAAATTCCAAAATAGGGTCATCAGCACCTACCACCACTGCTGCTAACAGTTCCTTAATGGGAATTAAAATGACGACTGTAGCTCTGTCATCAACATCTCAAACTGCCACAGCACTTACTGTGCCTGCAATTTCTTCTGCATCTACTCACAAAACCATTAAGAATCCAGTGAATAATGTGAGGCCTGGTTTTCCAGTTTCTCTTCCATTAGCATATCCTCCTCCACAGTTTGCACATGCTTTGCTTGCTGCTCAGACTTTCCAGCAGATCCGTCCACCAAGGTTGCCCATGACCCACTTTGGAGGTACTTTTCCACCAGCTCAATCCACTTGGGGTCCTTTTCCTGTCAGGCCTTTGAGCCCTGCCAGAGCTACTAACTCGCCTAAGCCTCACATGGTGCCTCGCCATAGCAATCAGAATAGCAGTGGTTCTCAGGTGAATTCAGCAGGTTCTTTAACTTCAAGTCCAACAACTACAACCAGTTCATCAGCTTCAACGGTGCCTGGTACATCTACAAATGGCAGTCCGAGTTCACCTTCTGTTAGAAGGCAGCTTTTTGTCACAGTTGTGAAGACATCCAATGCCACCACCACAACGGTCACAACCACAGCAAGCAACAACAGCACTGCACCCACAAATGCCACATATCCTATGCCTACTGCCAAAGAACACTACCCAGTATCATCCCCATCTTCCCCGTCACCACCAGCCCAGCCAGGAGGAGTTTCTAGAAACAGCCCTTTGGATTGTGGAACAGCATCTCCAAATAAAGGGGCATCTTCCTCTGAGCCGGAAGCAGGTAGTCCACCAGTAGTAGAAACAACAAACAGTAGACCTCCAAACAGCAGCAGTTCTTCTGGGAGTTCATCAGTTCATTCTACTCAGCAACAGCCTCCGGGATCTGCTTCTCAGGAGCCAAGACCACCTCTTCAGCAGTCTCAGGTTCCTCCCCCGGAAGGCAGAATGACTGTCCCTTCTTTAGCAACCACAAGTTCTGCTCCAGTGGCGGTGCCTTCTACTGCCCCAGTGACTTACCCTATGCCTCAGACACAAATGGGATGCTCCCAGCCTCCTCCTAAAATGGAACCACCTGCTATTAGACCACCCTCTCATGGCACAACTGCCCCTCACAAGAATCCAGCTCCAGTGCAAAATTCATCTGTTGCAGTCCTCAGTGTCAATCACATTAAAAGACCTCACAGTGTTCCCTCCTCTGTCCAGCTACCTTCGACCTTAAGTACACAAAGTGCTTGTCAAAATTCAGTACATCCAGCAAATAAACCTATTGCTCCCAATTTCAGTGCCCCCTTACCATTTGGGCCCTTTAGCACATTGTTTGAAAATAGCCCGACTTCTGCTCATGCCTTCTGGGGAGGATCTGTTGTTTCATCTCAGTCAACACCAGAATCTATGCTATCAGGAAAATCCTCATATTTGCCAAATTCAGATCCCTTACATCAATCTGATACTTCTAAAGCTCCAGGTTTCAGACCACCATTACAGAGACCTGCTCCAAGTCCCTCAGGTAAGGTTGTATTTTCTGACATTCTTCACCTGCTCATTTACACAGATGATGCAAAAACTCTGGTTATTTTCTAGTACTTTTACTCTTACTGGGCCAGATGGACAAACTGTTTTACTAAATCAAATGCTGTTGTGAGTATTGAGTGTATTTAGTATGGCATTATTATTTTTTTTAATATTTTTAGAAACTGCAATGGATTTTACCTTAAATTTACCATAAGTAAATTTCATCAAATACATTTTTCTCTCTCAAAATAAAAAAACAGTCTCTTATATTTTAATTTAATAAGATAATGCCATCAAAAGTTTGCTTTTTCAAATAAAAACTACCACATATTTTTAAAATTTTATTTTACTTCTGCTTTACAGTCAACTCTACCTTCAATCTGCACCTCCCCCCACCTCTGATATCCACAAATCTGATCTTTTTCAGTGAGTTTGTTTGCTTTAAATTCTACATATAAATGAAAATATAAACTTTGTCTTTCTCTGTCTGACTTGTTTTACTTAGTTTGATGCCCTCATGGCACATCCATTTATCAGAAATGGCAGAATTTCCTTCTTTTTTAATATATATATATGGCTGAATAACATCCCACTGTGTGTGTTTATATGCCACACACACACACACAGTGGAATATTCAGCCATATTAAAAAAAACAAGTGTATGTGGGCCACAACTTCTTTTCCATTCATCCATGAATGGATACTTAGGTTTTTTTCCATGTCTTAGCAATTGTAAATAATGCTATTATGTACATGGGAGTGTAGGTATATTTTCAAGTTAATATTTTTGTTTCTTCTGAATATATTTCCAGAAGAGGAATTTCAGGATCATTGTGGTAGTTCCATTTTCAGTTCTTAAGACGATCCTCCATCCTGTTTTCCATAGTGTCTGTAGGCTGATCGTATTTCAAGTCCTTACTTAATGAGCAGATGTAGCTGGTAGCTGCCATATTGCACAGTGCAGATGTTGAACACATCTGTTAACATAAAAAGTTCTATTGGGCAGTGCTGATAGTTAAAGAAGATCTAAAGATCTGGTTTTGAGTGGTTGTTTTTTCTTTTTTAACTTTTTACTTTGAAATATTTTTTATAGACGTGTTCTTCTATAATTACCCCAACTTCCCCTAATGTAAACATCTTACATAAACATGATATATTTATTAAATATATTTATTTATTTAAATTTATTAAAACTAAGAAATTAATATTGGAACACTATAATTAACTAGACTAGAGACTTTATTCATACTCCACAATTTTCCAATAATGTTCTTTTTCTATTTCCATGCTTTACTGATGTCTAAAAATATTATTTATGCCTTTACAGAAAGGTTGCCAACTTGATGTGTGTTATTGAAGAGATGACATTCTGGGACTAATGGGAACTGAGTGTTATGTTTACCTATTAGCACATAAATGTAATGAACATGATCAGTAAATATTTCTTTGCTGGGAATTGATTGAAACATTTTTTGTGAATTTTCAAAAGCAGTTTCTCTTGAATACTAAAACAATAGAATCGATATAATTTATTGTAAAGCTTCATATGCTAATACATGTAATTCTTTTTTTTTTTAATTTTATTGGAGTATATTTGATTTACAATGTTGTTTTAGTTTCAAGTGTACAACAAAATGAATTAGTTATATACATACATATGTCTACTCCTTTTAAGATTGTTTCCCCATATAGGCCATTACAGAGGAGTAGGTAAAGTTCCCTGTGTTGTACAGTAGGTTCTTATTATTTATTTTATATACAGTAGTGTATATATGTCAATCCTAATCTCCCAGTTGGTCCCTTACCCCCTGGTACCCATAAGTTTTGTTTTCTACATATGTACAGAGCTACATCTATAACTTTATTTTTGTTTTGTAGATAAGTTTTTTTTATTTATTCTCTTTTTTTGGATTCCATATACAAACTATATCATATATCTGTCTTTCTCTGTCTGACTTCACTCAGTATGACAATTCTAGGGCCGTCCATGTTACTACAAATGGCATTATTTCATTCTTTTTTATGGCCGAGTAATATTTCATTGTACATATGTACCGCATCTTCTTTATCCATTCCTCTGTTGATGGACATTTGGATTGCTTACATGTCCTTGCTATTGTAAATAGTGCTACAGTGAACATTGAGGTAAATATATCTTTTCAAATTATGGTATATGCCCAGGAGTGGGATTGCTGGGTCACATAGTATGTTAATCGCTCAGTCGTGTCCAACTGTTTGCAACCCCATGGACTGTAGCCTGCCAGGTTCCCCTGTCCATGGCATTTTCCAGGCAAGAATACTAGAGTAGCTTGCCATTTCCTTCTCCAGGAGATCTTCCCGACCTAGGGATTGAACCCAGGTCTCCCACATTGCAGGCAGATTCTTTTACCTCTGAGTCAGAGACCAGGGATCGTATAGTAGCTGTTTTTAGTTTTCTAAGGAACCTCCATACTGTTCTCCATAGTGGCTATATGAATTTATATGCTTACTAATAGTGTAAGAGGGTACCCTTTTCTCCATACTCCCTCCAGCATTTATTGTTTATGGGCTTTTTGATGGTGGCCATTCTGACCAGTATAAGGTGATACCTCGTGTAGTTCTGATTTGTGTTTCTCTAATAATTAGTGATGTTGAGCATCTTTTCATATGCTTTTTCCATCTGTATGTCTGCTTGGAGAAATATCTGTTATTTAATTTTTTAAAGTTGGAATTTAGTGAAAATACTTCACTTTTCAAAAAATGTAACATCTAGGTAATATGTTCAGTTCAATTCAGTTGCTCGGTCATATCCGACTCTGCGACCCCATGACCGCAGGACGCTGGGCCTCCCTGTCCATCACCAACTCCCAGAGTTGAACCAAACTCATGTCCATTGAGTTGGTGATGCCATCCAGCCGTCTCATCCTCTGTCATCCCCTTTTCCTGCCTTCAACCTTTCCCAGCATCGAGGTCTTTTCAGATGAGTCAGCTCTTCACATCAGGTGGCCAAAGTATTGGAGTTTCAGCTTCAACATCAGTCCTTCCAGTGAACACTGAGGACTGATTTCCTTTAGTATGGACTGGTTGGATCTCCTTGCAGTCCAAGGGACTCTCAAGAGTCTTCTCCAACACCACAGTTCAAAAGCATCAAATCTTTGGCACTCAGCTTTCTTTATAACCCAACTCTCACATCCATACATGACCACTGGAAAAACCATAGCCTTGATGAAACAGATCTTTGTTGACAAAGTAATGTCTCTGCTTTTTAATATGCTGTCTATGTTGGTCATAACTTTCCTTCAAAGAAAAGCGTCTTTTAATTTCCTGGCTGCAGTCACCATCTGCAGTGATTTTGGAGCCCCCCAAAATAGTCAGCTACTGTTTCCACTGTTTCCCCATCTGTTTGCCATGAAGTGATAGGACTGGATGCCATGATCCTAGTTTTCTGAATGTTGAGCTTTAAGCCTACTTTTTCACTCTCCTCTTTCACTTTCATCAAGAGGCTCTTTAGTTCTTCTTTCTGCCATAAGGGGGGTATCATCTGCATATCTGAGGTTACTGATACTTCTCCTGCCAATCTTGACTCCAGCTTGGGCTTCATTCAGTCCAGCATTTCTCATGATGTACTCTGCATATAAGTTAAATAAGCAGGGGGACAATATACAGCCTTGACGTACTCCTTTTCCTATTTGGAACCAGTCTGTTGTTCCATATCCAGTTCTAACTGTTGCTTCCTGACCTGCATACAGGTTTCTCAAGAGGCAGGTGAGGTGGTCTGGTATTCCCATCTCTTTCAGAATTCCCCACAGTTTATTGTGATCCACACACTCAAAGGCTTTGGCAAACTCAATAAAGCACAAACAGATGTTTTTCTGGAACTCTCTTGTTTTTTCAATGATCCAGCAGTTGTTGGCAATTTGACCTCTGGTTCCTCTGCATTTTCTAAAATCAGCTTGAATATCTGGAAGTTCATGGTTCACATATTGCTGAGGCCTTGCTTGGAGAATTTTGAGCATTACTTGGGTAGCATGTGAGAAGAGTGCAATTGTGCGGTAGTTTGAGCATTCTTTGGCATTGCCTTTCTTTGGGATTGGAATGAAAACTGACCTTTGCCAGTCCTGTGGCCACTGCTGAGTTTTCCAAATTTGCTGGCATATTGAGTGCAGCACTTTCACAGCATCATCTTTTAGGATGTGAAATAGCTTGACTGGAATTCCATCACCTCCACTAGCTTTGTTCGTAGTGATGCTTCCTAAGGCCCACTTGACTCGTCACATTCCAGGATGTCTGGCTCTAGGTGAGTGATCACACCATCGTGATTATCTGGGTCATGAAGATCTTTTTTGTATAGTTCTCCTGTGTGGCCACCTCTTCTTAGTATCTTCTGCTTCTGTTAGGTCCATACCGTTTCTGTCCTGTCCTGAGCCCATCTTTGCATGAAATGTCCCCTCGGTATCTCTAATTTTCTTGAAGAGATCTCTAGTCTTTCCCATTCTGTTGTTTTCCTCTATTTCCTTGCACTGATCACTGAGGAAGGCTTTTTTTATCTCTCCTTGCTGTTCTTTGGAACCCTGCATTCAAATGGATATATTGTTCCTTTTCTCCTTTGCTTTTCACTTCTTTTCACAGTTATTTGTAAGGCCTCGTCAGATAGCCATTTTCTTTTTTGCATTTCTTTTCCATGGGGATGGTCTTGATCCCTGTCTCCTGTACAATGTAACGAACCTCCGACCATAGTTCATCAGGCACTCTATCAGATCTAGTCCCTTAAATCTATTTCTCACTTCCACTGTGTAATGGTAAGGGATTTGATTTAGGTCATACCTGAATAGTCTAGTGCTTTTCCTTACTTTATTCAATTTAAGTCTGAATTTGGCAATAAGGAGTTCATGATCTGAGCCACAGTCAGCTCCCGGTCTTGTTTTTGCTGACTGTATAGAGCTTCTCCATATTCGGCTGCAAAGAATGTAATCAATCTGATTTCAGTGTTGACCATCTTGTGATGTCCATGTGTAGAATCTTCTCTTGTGTTGTTGGAAGAGGGTGTTTGCTATGACCAGTGCGTTCTCTTGGCAAAACTCTATTAGCCTTTGCCCTGCTTCATCCTGTACTCCAAGGCCAAATCTGCCTGAAAACTTCAGGTTTCTCTTGACTTCCTACTTTTCCATTCCAGTCCCCTATAATGAAAAAGACATCCCTTTTGGGTGTTAATTCTAGAAGGTCTTGTAGGTTTTCATAGAACCGTTCAACTTCAGCTTCTTCAGTGTTACTAGTCGGGGCATAGACTTGAATTACTGTGGTATTGAATGGTTTGCCTTGGAAATGAACAGAGATCATTCTGTCGTTTTTAAGATTGCATCCAAGTACTGCATTTTGGATTCATTTGTTAACACTATGATGGCTACTCCATTTCTTCTAAGGGATTCTTGCCCACAGTCATAGATATAATGGTCATCTGATTTAAATTCACCCATTCCAGTCCATTTTAGTTTGCTGATTCCTAAAATGTCGGCATTCACTCTTGCCATCTCCTGTTTGACCACTTCCAATTTGCCTTGATTCATGGACCTAACATTCCAGGTTCCTATACAGTATTGCTCTTTACAGCATCAGACCTTGCTTCTATCACCAGTCATATCCACAACTGGGTGTTGTTTTTGCTTTGGCTCCATCTCTTCATTCTTTCTGGAGTTATTTTTCCACTAATCTCCAGCAGCATATTGGGCACCTACTGATCTGGAGAGTTCATCTTTCAGTGTCCTATCTTTTGCCTTTTTTCATACTATTCATCGGGGTTTTCAAGGTAGAATACTGAAGTGGCTTGCCATTCCCTTCTCCAGTAGACCACATTTTGTCAGAAATGGGTTAAGAAAGAGTAAAATTTGGAGAAGAAAATGGCAATCCACTCCAATACTCTTGCCTGGGAAATCCCTGGACATAGGAGCCTGGTGAGCTGCAGTCCATGGGGTCGCAAGAGTCAGACACGACTTAGCAACTAAACCACCCACCACCACAAAGTGAATATATGCTTAAAGATAACATGTGAAAGGATATTTGCCATATAGTAGCTAGTTTTTTGGGGGGCAGAGGGGGTGGGAATTAACCAGGAAGACTTGGGATTTTCCATCAACTTCCATTTTATATTTATGTATAATGACCATTATTTTTACTAATAATGTAAAACTATGAGTAATATTACTAAATGTTAAAAACATACTAAAATTAAGATTTAGAGAAAAAGGAAATACTGGTTTTTTTTGAAAAGTATAGGAAAAGGACACAGTCATAGGGAGGTGAAGTTTTAAGGGGTATACAGTGATTAGAGCCAAAATTAGCCATGAAGTTCAACTTGAGAGTCCATCAGAGGGAAGTATTAGATTCAGGTCAAGACAGGCACATTTGCCTTCACAGCTATACCACTATTTCTACACCCTAGAAAGGGAAAATTAATGCAGTAATAGCACCCAATATGTAAAACCATCGTGCCAGATATATCCTTTATGCCTATACATTCTATTTTCTCTCCTTTTGATGCAGCCATCAAGGTTCACACATTGCTTTTGGCTACTATGTCTCTTTGATCTCCTCCAGTCAAAAACATCTCACCACCTTCTTTTGTTCTTATCCATATTGAATCCTTTGAAGAATGTCCTACATTTCAGATTTGCCTGTTTTATCAATCCATGGTTACATTCTGGTTAAACATTTCTAGCAGGAACATCAGATAGGTAATGTTTGAATCTCACACTGCATCATATCAGGAGGCACTCAATAACAGACTGTCTCAATTAGCTATGGAAAGCATGGTCACTTTAGTTAAGGTGCTGATCATCAGATCTCTTTATTACAAGAGTATATCTACAGTCCTTTTTTCTGTAGCTTTTTTATTTCATTTTTTGAAGATTTTTTTTTTTTTAAGTAGCACTCTTAAGTTCACAGCAAAATTGAGAGAAAAGTACAACGATTTCCCATACCATCTGCCTCCATACAGGCATAGCTTCTTTTATTACCAACATCCCACACTAGAGTAGTACTTTTGTTACAATTGATGAACGTACGTTCACACATCCTTATCAAAGTCTCTAGTTTACATGAGGGTTCACTCTTGTAATGCTGTACATTCTGTGAATTTGAACAAAAGTCTAGTGATGTGTATTCACCATCATTCTATCATCCAGAGTATTTTCAGTATCTTAAATATCCTCTGTGATTTGCCTACTCATCCCTCCCTCCCCTTAAGTGTTTTTTTTTAATGTTTATTTATTTTTAATTGATTGATGATTGATTTCTATAATTTTTTTTAAAGATAAAATTTGATCCAACTCCTTGCCCACCAAACCTATGTAAATTTTAGTGTTATATTAAATCTCCATGTATTCTATAGTAATAATCTGCCAAAATTAACATTAAATATAAAATATTTTTCATGTTAATTTCCTTTTTATAGCTATCTTTATAAAATAAAGGGGGAGGTAATGAGTCAGTGAACTGGAAGAAGTAAACAAGGAGAAATTTTTTTAATAATCCAAAATATATTTGCATTTATTAGGAACCTCTTGGAATTCTAGGTTTTTCTAGTTTAGTTACATATCTTAAGGGTAACTATTATAAATTATGATTTATCTTCTACGTTGTAGGTATTGTCAATATGGACTCGCCATATGGTTCTGTAACACCTTCCTCTACACATTTGGGAAACTTTGCCTCAAACCTTTCAGGAGGTCAAATGTATGGACCTGGGGCACCCCTTGGAGGAGCACCCACAGCTGCTAACTTTAACAGACAACATTTTTCCCCACTTAGTTTGTTGACTCCATGTTCATCAGCATCAAATGGTGAGTAATACACAGTAATTCTAGAGGAAGAGTTTGCCTTTATGTTCCCTTAAAAAAAAAGTTTTAAAGTTTTTCGAAGTTTGGAATTTTTAAGTTTTAAATCTCTTAATAAGTTAAATACTATACCTGGAGAAGGGAATGGCAGCCCACTCCAGTATTCTTGCCTGGAGAATCCCATGGACAGAGGAACCTGGTGGGCTACAGTCCATGGGGTCACAAAGAGTGAAATGGGACTGAAGTCACTTCAGTTCAGTTCAATTCAGTCGCTCAATTGTGTCCAACTCTTTGCAACACCATGAATCTCTGCACACCAGGCCTCCCTGTCCATCACCAACTCCTGGAGTTCACTCAAACTCATGTCCTTTGAGTCAGTGATGCCATCCAGCCATCTCATCCTCTGTGGTCCCCTTCTCCTCCTGCCCTCAATCCCTCCCAGCATCAGTCTTTTCCAGTGAGTCAACTCTTCGCATGAGGTGGCCAAAGTACCGGAGTTTCAGCTTTAGCATCAGTCCTTCCAATGAACACCCAGGACTGATCCCCTTTAGAGTGGACTATTGGATCTCCTTGCAGTCCAAGGGACTCTCAAGAGTCTTCTCCAACACCACAGTTCAAAAGCATCAATTCTTCGGCACTCAGCTTTCTTCACAGTCCAACTCTCATATCCATACATGACCACTGGAAAAACCATAGCCTTGACTACATGGACCTTTGTTGGCAAAGTAATGTCTCTTCTTTTCAGTGTGCTATCTAGGTTAGTCATAACTTTCCTTCCAAGGAGTAAGCGTCTTTTAATTTCATGGCTGTAATCACCATCTGCATTGATTTTGGAGCCCCAAAAAAGTCTGACACTGTTTCCACTGCTTCCCCATCTATTTGCCATGAAGTGATGGGACCAGATGCCATGATCTTTGTTTTCTAAATGTTGAGCTTTAAGCCAACTTTTTCACTCTCCTCTTTCACTTTCATCAAGAGGCATTTTAGTTCCTCTTCACTTTCTGCCATAAGGGTGTTGTCATCTGCATATCTGAGGTTATTGAATTTCTCCCAGCAATCTTGGTTCCAGCTTGTGCTTCCTCCAGCCTAGCATTTCTCATGATGTACTCTGCATATAAGTTAAATAAGCAGGGTGACAATATACAGCCTTGATGCACTCCTTTTCCTATTTGGAACCAGTCTGTTGTTCCATGTCTAATTCTAACTGTTGCTTCCTGACCTGCATATGGTTTCTCAAGAGGCAGGTCAGGTGGTCTGGTATTCCCATCTCTTTCAGAATTTTCCACAGTCTGTTGTGATCCACACAGTCAAAGGCTTTGGCATAGTCAATAAAGCAGAAATAGATGTTTTTCTGGAACTCTCTTGCTTTTTCCATGATCCAGCGGATGTTGGCAATTTGACCTCTGGTTCCTCTGCCTTTTCTAAAACCCACTTGAACATCTGGAAGTTCACGTCCATGTATTGCTGAAGCCTGGCTTGGAGAATTTTGAGCATTACTTTACTAGAGTGTGAGATGAGTGCAATTGTGCAGTAGTTTAAGCATTCTTTGGCATTGCCTTTCTCAGGGATTGGAATGAAAACTGACCTTTTCCAGTCCTGTGGCCACTGCTGAGTTTTCCAAATTTGCTGGCCTACTAGCACACAATAAACCATAAATAAAAAGAATATGGAAAGCAGTATATATGTACATGTACCTATATATGTGTGTGTGTTTGTGTGTTTGTGTGTGTGTGTGTGTGTGTGTGTGTGTATAGGGAAAGATTGAAGGCAAAAGGAGAAGAGTGTGTATTACACGCCAGAAACTAACAAAAAGTTGTAAATCTTATACCTCAATAAATAAATAAATACTATAAAATTGTAATTTATGTTCTTGGCAATCTGAAATTAGGAGAAATTTAAATAGATTCTCCAGGTTTTTAAAGTATTAGAATCAACTTCAGTTCTATCAAATCTAGAATATTGTATTTTCTAAGATGGATCATTTTTTGAGAATCAAAAGTCTTGTTTTGTCACCTGTTGATTTACATTTACTTTTAGATTTGAGAATGTAGTTTCTATGAAGAAGGATTTGTAGCCTTATAGTATAAGGCTACTTTTTTGTCTACTTTAAATCTCATCTGCTACATAAACAGAGAATTCAACTCACATTAAGAGATTTCTGTAATAAGGGTAGTAGGATTTTTTGTATTTGTGGTTATTTATTTATTTAGTGAGGATAAAGACATCAAATTGCTTTCACTTTGAGGAAATTTTAGTAAGAATCCTTTTTTGTTTTTTTTTTTAAGTTTTAACAATTTCTTCTAACAACATTAGAGCTCAGTTAATAGAGACTGGTCAACTGAGTGAAAGAATTAAAAAAATTTCATATTTGAGAGATTTGCATGTCTGCCAGTGAAAGCATGAACATATATAGTGAATGTATATATTGTATAGTTTTTCTTGTGTTTATCAAATAACAAAGACTGTCACATGGAATATTATATATCCTTGTACAGGTGTCCTAAGTTAAAATAAATGGTTTAAGAAAAAAAAAATAAATAAGTGACTATGACAAAAACATGCCAGAAATAATGTAGTAAGTATGCAAATAAGGTACCAAGAAAAAAGAGAAGTTCATAGCGATTCCTATTGAGGATACTTTACCTATCTTTGAAAAAGCTGAAGAAAGTTTCTTAAGAATCATAATTGAGAAAAAGTGAATATAGTATAACACAGCTATTTAGCCTGGTTTATGTAAACTTAAACTATTAATAGAACATTGAAAGTAAATATAACTATAAGGAATAACTGATTATGACATTTTAGTCTTAACTTTCTGGCTTATAATAAAAAGTTACAGCCTCAGTTATTTAAAGCTGTATTCAATACAACATAAATTTGTGTACTGGAGGAATATGGTTATTTATTTATTTAGTTCATTATAAGGAAGATCAATGGGGCTTCCCAAGGGGTACTAGTGGTGAAGAACCCACCTGCCAGTGCAAAAAACATAAGACATGCAGGTTGGATCCCTGAGTCAGGAAAATCCCCTGGAGGAGGTGATGGCATCCCACTCCAGTTTTCTTGCCTGTAGAATCCATCGGTCAGAGAAGTCTGGCAGGCTACAATCCATGGGGTCACAAAGAGTCGGACACAACTAAGAACACATACACACAGTTGTCATAAAACATTTTTATAGATCTTTTCTGCTTTTGAACATTGAACCACTTAAGGTAAATGTGTTGTGTTTTCTTTTTAAGGTAAACATGTTGCATTTGTTTATATCTCTAGGGTCCTTTAAGATAGCATAAAGAATACTTGTATATTTCCCCCACGCCCATTCACTACTTGTTAACATATTACCACATTCCTCCCTTTCCCTGCTGAGTATCTGTGTGTGTGTGTGAGAGGAGAGAGAGAAAGAAAGAGTGTGTGTGTGTGTAAAGTATGTGTGTGTAGGGATTGTAGGGCTTTCTTCAGTGTGTGTGTGTTGTGTGTGTGTGTGTAAAATATGTGTGTGTAGGGATTGTAGGGCTTTCTTCAGTTCAGTTCAGTCGCTCAGTCGTGTCTGAATTTTTGCAACCCCATGAATCGCAGCATGCCAGGCCTCCCTGTCCATCACCAATTCCCAGAGTTCACTCAGACTCACGTCCATCGAGTCAGTGATGCCATCCAGCCATCTCATCCTCTGTCGTCCCCTTCTCCTCCTGCCCTCAATCCCTCCCAGCATCAGAGTCTTTTCCAATGAGTCAACTCTCCGCATGAGGTAGCCAAAGTACTGGAGTTTCAGCTTTAGCATCATTCCTTCCAAAGAAAGCCCAGGGCTGATCTCCTTCAGAATGGACTGGTTGGCTCTTCTTGCAGTCCAAGGGACTCTCAAGAGTCTTCTCCAACACCACAGTTCAAAAGCATCAATTCTTCGGTGCTCAGCTTTCTTCACGGTCCAACTCTCACATCCATACATGACCACTGGAAAAACCATAGCCTTGACTAGACGGACCTTTGTTGGCAAAGTAATGTCTCTGCTTTTGAATATGCTATCTAGGTTGGTCATAACTTTTCTTCCAAGGAGTAAATGTCTTTTAATTTCATGGCTGCAGTCACCATCTGCAGGGGTTTCTTACTGTACCATTTTACAGTTAGTTGCAGATACAGACTGATTTCCCCTAAATACTCCAGATTATAATATTTTAGAATCACAAGAACTTTCTCTTTCAAAACTGCAATGCAGTTATCAACTTCTGCAAATTTTACTTTGATACATTATTATTATCTAATATATAGTCCATACTCATATTTCACCAGTTATCCCAATAATGCCTTTATTATCTCCTCTTTTTCAAGATTAAAATCAGTGTCACAGACTGCATGTAATTCCCATATCTTTTTAGTTTCAAATAACCTGGAACTGTTTGCTTAGACTTTATGAATCTTTCAAAGAAAGCTTTTTTTTTTAAGGTTACAGATCAGTTGTTTGGTAAAATGGTTCAATTTGTTTTTCTGATATTTCTTCATTTTTAAGTTTAAGTTATGTATTTTTGACAGGAATATTCCTATTAGTGTTGCAGCCTTCTCACGGTATTACATTAGAAAATATAAAATGTCAGTTTGTGCTGTTAACTTTGATCACTTGGTTTCTACACTATCAAATTATCATTTTTCCCTTTGTAATTTGTAAAGTAATCTGTGGGCACTTACTTTGAAACTGCTTTTATTCCTCATCAGACTTTGAGGCAGAATGTAAGGAAACAGGGAAGAAGGAGAACTTATCTCAGTAGAAATAATAGTTTTGTTTTTGTAACCATATTAATATTCACAAATTTAAAACAGAACCAACCTTGATGAAAGGAAAAACACTCAAATTGAATATAAATAAAAACAAGTAAACCTATCTGCATTTTAAATTACTAACATAAACCTAAATGAAAAAGAAACAATCTAAAAACTTTTGAAGACATTAGTATTTTGTAAACCCAAAAGACAAACAGACTACAGACAAAATCTTCACTTCTACTTAGGACATTTGTATTTTATGTTATGGATGAGTGATTTTAAACCTATGCGGGTTATATTATAGGGCTGAGCAAATGAATAAATAAGAATATTGAAAATGATGTAATCCAGGGCTCTGATTATAGGAAGAGAAGAATGTAGAGTAAGGCAAGGAAGAATGCTATGAAATTGTATTGGAATTAGAGGATCAATATGAACTCATGATTTTAAAATGATGTTATGTTTTGGATTGAATCACATAAAGTTGCCATTTTCCCCCCAGAACTATCTACTGAAAAGGGCCTAGAAGCAATGGATCTTCAGTAGCAGTAAGCACATTCAGCATCCAGATCTGTCTGTTAAATGTTTTAATCCACTAAAAGAAACTAGGGCTTGTTGGGGAAATAGCTGATTTGAGAGCTGGGGCAGGAAGAGTATAAGAGAAGTCTGCAAAAAGTCTTGTAGTGTCAGAAAGTAATTACGTGTTTAGATGGTTGGGCATGTCAGAGGAATGCAGCATATAGCTTGAAGGAGCTCCCACTAGCCAAATTCAGGACAGTTTAACCATCAAAATGAATAATGTCAGCTCACTGGATAAAACAATCCATGGAATATGTAATGGTTATAAATAAAATTTTACAATGCAGACGGGGGACTTACAATGTCATTACAGTATAATGACAACTCATAAATGTAAAAGGAATTACAATTTGAGTCATCATTTTGCAACTCTTAGACTGGTTGATCAGCCAAGATTCTCAGACTTTTCCTTTTATTACTGAACTTTTAACTAGTTTGCATTTCATTACCTACCCAGGTTCAATCCCTGAGTTGAGAAGATCTCCTGGAGAAGGGAATGGCCACCCACTCCAGTATTCTTGCCTGGAGAATTCCATGGACAGAGGAGCCTGGTGGGCTACAGTCCATGGGGTCACAAAGGGTTGGACACAACTGAGCGACTAACAGTACTACTACTACTAATAAAAATCTTAATACTTTTTAATGACCATTTAGTTTGTTTTACCTGACTTCTGATTATTCTTTATGTTATCTGTTCACATAAATGTCATTTCATAGCTTTGTTTATTTATGGTAGTCTTTTAGAATTTTGTTTTTCATATTTATCTATATATTTTTCATAAAAATTGCCATTCTGCATGCTGTTGGAAAACTAACCCAAAAAGCATTACTTATTCTTCACAATGTATTTATCTGGTTTTAGGTATTTAAACAGCTTTTATCAACATTTCTCCGTGCATTCCACTTCTTTTTTTCCCTTCTCCTCTATAGGATGTCAGGACATGATATTAGGACTCGGGCAAATTAAACTAAGATATGGGGGACATGGGTCCCTTACTTCCAAATAAAAAAGTTAAAAAAAGAAAGCAGAGAACCTTCCCAAGGCTGCAAAACAACAGACTGGTGATGCCCAAGATCCTTCTGCATACAGGCTAGGCAGAGATCCCCTGAGCCCGTATCCCACTCAGACTGCTAAGGTCTATCCTGTCAGTGCTCAACCCGTCCGTGCTTTGAGTACTGATCACTGGTGCTCTGTGAGTTTCAGGCTTTGGCAAATCTAGTCAGTGGGTCACTTTGACATTTCAATCTTATAAGGCTCTTTTGTATCCAAAAGCAGTAAAAATAATAATAATGACGGTTTTTTTAAGGAAAAAATTAATTTTACATCATGACTCAGTATGCATATACCTGTGTGTGACTGAAATATATCTATAAAACAGTACTTACATCCTTGCAGTATATGTTCATGCTGCTGTTTTTTTTTTCATGCTGCTATTTTCTCTTCTGTTTTCTTTAACCTTGAAAAAAAAGTTTTGTTACTCATAACTAACCACAGTCATCTCATGATCTACTGTAGTTCAGTTAGCACTGAACTGAGGCGTGACAGTGCAGTGCAGTTTTCCTGCAGGAGCATTCTTTCCATTTGTAAGTCACATTGCTCTTCCAATTTGAATTCAGAACTGAAGTGGATTTACTGAAATTTAAGTTTCAGGGTATCTCATTTGCAAGGGGCCCTGCCAAGGTCCTGTACCGAGTTTTGTACTTGTATTTTTTTTTTTTCTAAAACAGATTCCCAAGATTGTATTCCAACAAAACCTATAAAATCTGTTTTTTCTCTATAAGTTAGCATATTTAATAACATGACTCTGAATTAGATTTTTCTTGTTTATTCTAATTAAAGAAATTATAATAATTAGGGATAAGAAGAAAAATTATAATTAGGCTCTTTTCGTAGCAAGGACTGTAGACCTGGGAATCTCAAGGAAAGTGGTGCTTACCTTAAGGCTATGCAGGGTGATCTTTGAAACCATCTAAGATTTGAGACAGCTATTATCTCTCTCTCTCTTTAAAGGATTTATGGTCTCTCACTCATAGTCTGTTTCTTGTCAGTCCTCTTACTACTGACTGTCTTTACATATAGGCTTCTTCATAATCTCATCTTGTATGTAGCCCTCAAAGATTCAGTTCATAGTTATTTAAACCAGTTTTTCTGTTTTCAAATAAATTGTAGCTATGCACTATGCAGGTAACTGTTTTGACTTTTTAAGCTTCAAGTTCCTCTACAGTTTAGCCTGTATTTAATTTTAAATATGCTTTATATTTAGACTCTAATAAGAAAAGTATGATTGGTTTTGGTTTTCCTTCTTCACTATGGTGGCTTCCCTGGTGACTCAGTTGGTAAAGAATCCTTCTGCAATGCAGGAGATCAAGATTCGATCCCTGGGTGGGGAAAATCCCCTGGAGAAGGAAATGGCAATCCACTCCAGTATTCTTGCTTGGAAAATTCTATGGACAGAGGAGCCTGGTGGACTACAGTCCATGGGGTCACAAAGAGTCAGACACTACTGAGCATCTGGGCATGTATTAAAAAAAGTAAAAGAGCTTGAAATATATCCCAAGTTCTACTCCAAAGAAGGTTGTTGTTGTTGTTTTGGGCTTCCCTTGTGGTTCAGCTGATAAGGAATCTGCCTGCAATGCAGGAGACCTGGGTTCGATCCCTGGGTTGGGAAGATTCCCCTGGAGAAGGGAAAGGCAACCCACTCCAGTATTCTGGCCTGGAGAAATCCATGAACTGTGTGTATAATCCATGGGGTCACAAAGAGTTGGACACGACTGATCGACTTTCACTTTCTTTCACTTTCTTCACTATAGTGTATAAAGAGACTAAATCACTAATGAATATTCCCAAATTCTGTGTATTAAGAACTAGCCTTGTTTTGATAAGTAAAACTTAAATTGGCACTTCTAAGAGTGTGTTCTGTGGCATATCCACAAGGTACAGTGAATCAGTTGGGTTATGAAACATAGCCTTCTGTTGGTATTTTATCAGCATATTAAAGTTCTGTGAAGTCCTGATTTAAAGAAACTTACTTATTTTTTTTTAACATACAACCAAGGGACAAATATTCCCAAGGAAAATAGTTTGAAAATTGCCAATACAATCAGTGATTTTCCCCACCTCCATTTTGTTGTCATTGTTGTTTCTTTTTAATTTAAACATTGTCTTCTCATTGCTCTGGTGTTATATTTTACTTATGGTCAAGGGCAAATTAATTTAAATATTAATTAGTGTGCAGGCATCATTCACATTTCGCATTCTACTATCCCAAAACTAAATAGGAAAATTGTGAGCCAAATTAAAAAATGACTGCAAAGTCACAGAACTTTAACCAGATTTTAATATACATAATTTATTATGTAAGCATTATACTCATATTTCTAAAATTTTGTTTATAAAATTACAGGCTCTATAGAGACAGTGTATATTATTTCCCAATATCTTTTCTCTAGATTCTCCTGCACAGTCAGTATCCTCTGGAGTTCGTGCACCTTCTCCTGCCCCATCATCAGTACCTTTAGGGTCAGAAAAGCCCAGCAACGTCTCTCAGGATAGAAAAGTTCCAGTCCCTATTGGGACGGAACGTTCTGCACGTATCAGGCAAACTGGAACTTCAGCTCCATCTGTTATTGGGAGTAATTTGTCCACATCAGTAGGACACAGTGGCATCTGGTCCTTTGAAGGGATTGCTGGCAATCAAGGTATGGTATGCTATTCTGCTTATTGGAAGTTAAGTTTATATATTTAACCAAAATATTAAAATATTTAAATAATTTTAATATAAAAAGCAGTATTTAATTATCATAAACATTCTTTTAAGAAAATATGTGTTCATATCTCTTCATTTTGACTAATCAATTTATTTAAGAGTTTGAAAATTTTTTTGTTCACCTGTGATCTCTCACTGAGTTAATCATTGCTGAGTATAGTTTAATGCAAGCATATTATTTTCTTCATTTCATCATATTAAGGAAATATTAATATTTCCTTTGGGGCTCTTTAGTTTTATCTTAGCTTTTTTTTTGTTTTGTAACACAAACTGTTTAGGTTACATTATGCGGCTGTTGTTTCACTACCTACAAACATGGAAATATTGTGGTAAAGATATAAAAGTAGGTCATTATTCTGAAGGAATTCACATCCAATGTAGAAAATATTAGACATATATTAAGTTTTTTTTTTGCTGTTTTCTGATTTTAAATATCTCCAATTATTTTTTTCTGCCTCTTCATCTTCCCTCAGACAAAGTAGACTGGTGTAACCCTGGGATGGGAAATCCTATGATTCACAGGCCAATGTCTGATCCAGGAGTGTTTTCACAGCATCAAGCAATGGAGCGAGAGAGTACAGGAATTGTAACTCCTTCTGGTACATTCCATCAGCATGTTCCTGCAGGATACATGGACTTTCCTAAAGTTGGGGTAATGGTGATTTAAAAGCATGTTCATTAGTTCTAAATGATTTTCTGATTATTAGCCTTATTTTACTTCCCATGTATAAGCATTTGTGAAATGGTGCTGGAGCTTTGGCTTGAAATTATAGGTGAAAATCTAGCTAAAATATAAATATTTATAAATCCTGATTTTGTCTGAGTTGTTTAGAGAAATGTTTTTGGACAAAAGATTTTATATACTAGGCTTACACTGTCTTCTGTCTAATGCTGGAAGAAATCATATTGGAAAATAATTTTTAAATCACTTAGATAGCTTACATGTTCCAAAATGAGGTGAAGTTTCAAGTACAATTTTAGGGTATTGATTATACTGGGAAAAATAATAACCAGTGACTTCAATGTGCATAATCCTTGTTTTCTTTTTTAAGGGTATGCCTTTTTCTGTGTATGGGAATGCAATGATTCCTCCAGTAGCACCACTTCCTGATGGTGCTGGAGGACCCATATTTAATGGCCCTCATGCTGCGGACCCCTCTTGGAATTCCCTGATAAAGATGGTTTCAAGCTCCACAGAAAATAATGGCCCTCAAACGGTAAGGCTGATCATTCCATGAACATTTATTTAATGATTATGAGCTTCCAAGGGGCTTCCCTGGTGGCTCAGACAGTAAAGAATCCAGCTGCAATGCGGGAGACCTGGGTTTGATCTCTGAGTTGGGAAGATCCCCTGGAGGAGCGCATGGCAATGCACTCCAGTATTCTGACCTGGAGAACTCCATGGACAGAGGAGCCTGATGAGCTACAGTCCATGGGGTCGCAGAGCGTTGGACACGACTGAGCAACTAAGCATAGCACCTAGCTGCCAAGACAAATGTAATAGAGATAAATCATGGTTGTGAGAGAGTTTGGTGAATATGGGCAGTTGGGGAAATTAAGGGAAATTTATTATAGCTGAAATATAGCAGAGGGATATGGAAAAGGGTACCAAAGGTAGTGGTTTGGGGCCAAAATTAGGAAAGACATAATATATTCCATTGGGTGGTAGGTAAAAAATTTTAAGTTGTAAAGTTTTGTAACTTTATGTATCAAAATTTAGTTGTGCAAAAAGGTCCATCTAGAGGTTATTTACTAAAAGTATTATAAATGTCAAAATATTATGTGACTGTGAAAATGCTTAGAGATGGTTGTATATTTTAACTTATTGTGGTGTATATTTAATACCTGATTTTCATTCCACAATCATCAACCTGTATGTACTCAGATAACGGTTTTTTAAAAATGATGGTAATTCAGATCCTGTTCGAGGGATAAGAGTAGAGGCAGGAAAACAACAGATAATAGTGGTTTATCACTGCTTTCTTTATTGTTTCCCAGTATGTTGCCAATTAACTGAGAAACTTAGCTGGTTTAGTTCATAAATATTCCTTAGTGTTTAAGAGTTTTATTTTAATCAAGTATATGTTAAATGCATATTTAATAAAACATGTACTTTATATTCATAGGTGTGGACTGGACCCTGGGCACCTCACATGAACAGTGTGCATATGAACCAGCTTGGCTGATGAGGATCAGCTTGTTAGCCTGCAGATTCCTTTTCATTCAGAGGAAATCACAAGTGGCCGAAAAAAAAATTTATGCTCCCAAATCATTCTACTGATGTGCTTGACTGAAGTGTGTAGGCTTTTTGCAGAAGAACTTACTAACTGACCTATTTTCTGTGAACATTTGTGACTGCCCATTCCCCATCATCATCCATTTTACCTTAGTTAGCCTTTTTCTTATCATTTTTCTTTTTTTCTTTTCCCTCTTCGCCTTTGGACATAACTTTCTGTTGAAGCTGTTCTTTGGCTGGTTGGTTTTAGTACTGTAAACTGCTTCTGAGCAAACACGGAAATTTAGCAAAATTATGTAAACTTGATCCTGAAGTTTTAGAATGGCAAATAAATGTACAATTGTTTACATAACAGAAAAGGCTAAGCAGAAAGTAAATTTCAATATGTCAGTATAGAGGCTCTACTTTACGTAGACTTAAATTAATGTGAGATATGTACCTTCATATTCAGAAATCTGGATGTTTCCTTCATACATTAAACTATTAATAAGTATAACTTTTCTGCTTGTGTAATTTAAGTATAAAGTAAAACAATGGGCATTATCAGTGAATGTTTCCCGACGCTGGCTTTTAAAATACCCGTGCTGCTCTCCTTTTGAGTTTGTTTGCAGCAAGGCACATATAGAGTAAGAAATTTTAACACTTTTTCATGTCTTTTTATTACCTTGTCACACTTTTAAAAACTAATACACACTTCTCTCTTCACTCTTTTGTTTCTCTCCTCACCCTTGCCACTAATACCAGTAAAATTTTCTTTCTGATCGTGAAATAATTCTATAAAGATTTTTACTCTAATGGCTGCTACAGAGAGATGGAGAATCTGCGTCATCACCTGTGGTTTCTTCTAATCATAAAACATTCAGTCTTTCTGAGAATTTAAAAAGCCACCACTGGTTCCCAGTCAGCATATACAAGCTCTTAATATACTGTTTATTATTAAACAATTCAATGTACTATTTTATATTGGATAATATTGATTCTTAACATTGGGTTTGGAGTCATCAGGAGTCAACATAAAAATTCCAGTTTTCAATAATTTAAAGTTTTTTTTTTTCCATATTTTAAAGCCTTCTTAATTTCTACACTTGTTTGTATATTATCAGTGAAAGGGATCAACAGCTAACTTGGGGCAAGTAATAAATTTGGCATTTGTCATTAAGACAACTTATGGTAGACATGAATACACAGGTTACAAAATAAAGCATCCTGTTTAACCTGTTTATGTAAGACACAGGGCCACACTAAACTACTCAGTGGGATTTATCTATTCATTTCACTTGAAAAAATAAACAGTAACATATTCCAAGAAGAATATGTGTCCTACCCTGTCTCATGTGATACAATAAATTATATGGTTGAAATAGAAAGTAAGCATAAAAGTGAAGTAATGTCTTTAAAAAATAATAGACATAATTCCTCATTGGTGAAACAAACATTAACTAAAATTCAGATAGATCACCCAGTTTAACAATATTAATATGGTTCCTTGACTGTTCAAGAAAATGAAATGATTTCTTTTACTCTGGTTACCTAAGTAAAGAGTAAAAAGATTTATCAAACATATCCAGAAATTTATAAACACATTTGTATCTTTTAATTAGGAGGTGGTCTTAAAATACATAAATTTGTTTTTCTCCCTGTCTGTGATTGATACAACCATATTTAAAGGAAAAGCTAAATGATATCCTACAAATAAATGTAGCTATGACATAAAATTATTGCACTTTACTAAGAAAGGGGTATAATGCTATTTAACAGAGTATTTTATGTATGACTTTTGCCACTATCCTATAACTTTTTGCTTAGTTTCTTTTCTGTGTTTACTAGGGTTATTTTCTAATTAAAATAATCCTGCTAGATAACAGATACCACCCAGTATTTATCACAACACATGACCTTGTGTTGACTCACAACAGTGGGTTTCTTAAGATAGGGTGTCTTGCTAAAAAACAGAGAGAAAAACTATTTTTTTTTTTTTTTTTTACTTCAAAGCTATGGGACAGGGGACTATTGATTGGAATGCTCCTAATTTAGTTTTTGGGGTCAGGCTTGTTAAATATAATACCATGGTTTTAGAAGTCTGTACTGGGAACATTTTTCAGATACATTTTTTATATTTCAGATGTAATGCAGTGCACTTTTATTTGAATAATAAAAAAATCATCTTTTGAGACCATGCAGGTCTTTTTTTTCCCCCCTTTTTGGAAAGTATGTGGTATGTATAATTGCAGACTACATAAGGTTATTTCTTTTCTCTCACCCTTTTAAGAAGCAGCTTAACTCTTAGATGTAACAGTTAGGTTAGTTCACACTTTAAATCCCAAAAGAATTAATATCCCAATTATTGTGTAATCTGTTTATACCAATCATTCCATTTTAGAAATGATTTTGTGTACTGGTGCCAAGAGAATTCCCATGGTATGCCTTTTCAACATATATTTCAGCATATACCAGTATATTCCAAAAACGTGATTTTACTATTTATGTGAAAGGTATTTTTCCCTTCTGTTTCCTCTTACTACAAAGCTAAATCAATCTATTAGTAATTGAAAATTACTTTTTTGGGGGTAATAACTATACTTATCTTACAGTCATTTTTCTTCTCAGGAAAAAGGAGGTAAATAGTTTACTAACAGTTCCTGTCTTGTTTATCATGAAAATATTATTCTATTTTTCTATTGATTAAAATGACCTAATTATACATTTCATAAATATTTTTGCACACTTTATTTTTAAAAACAATACAAAGTGTTAGATTAAAGAGATAAATCTGGCATGACATTTAAAGAATGCTAGAACTTTCAAATAAAGTTTTAACTCAGGATTATTTCAGAATGATTCAAAATATCAAAGAAAACCATTTCACTGTTTTCCATTACTAACATGGCGATTGAGTATACCAATACTCTGTATTTTTACTTTAGATAAATGTATCTATTCAGATGTCTTTTAATATTAATGTTTGGGATATTTATAATTTGTAAATTCTAGATGCTCCTGAATCTTTTTGGAAATATATCCCAGATTAAGCAAGTCACAACACTCAGTTAACTGGCGGTATTGTGAATTAACTGCTGTTAATTCCAAATGATTGGGATTTAGGATGAGAGCATCATTAATGCTCTAATATTTAATCTACAGTGGTATACACCTTGATTGCAAAAACACCATCACTTATATTTTGGATAAGTGAATACAGAGAAAAATGTGTTACTGTGGCTTTGACATAAATAAGAATTTCTTTATGTGACAGTAAAAATATAGAACTAATATATGGGTCATAAGAGGTTTTATATTAGACGTCTACCTTGAAATCAGTTCCCACTTTTGAAAGTAAAAGCCAATATCGTATACTTAGTACTTAAAAGTCAATGATAATTCAAGAGAATTTTTTTTTAATGAGAAAAAAAGCTAATGCTATATTAGGTAACTGGTTTTAAAAGCAGTGCATTAATAGGAAAAAGAAATGTGATTCCAAGGGATCACTTTAAGTTGCTCATGAAAATATCCTTTAAAGTTTCTTTTGTTAAACACTTGAGAAGGTGTATTTGGGAAGAGAAAAATTTAAATGACTGTACATTAGACAGTCTATATATATATATATGTAATAGCCTATATTCACATTTTGACCTCCATTCCTGTGTTCAGCTCAGTGATGAATAAGAATTTCAGAAACTTCTGACAGTAAATATATAGTCTTTGTTTTTCAGGAGCTTTAAATAAAATTAAGAAAAAAGTTAGCTATGTGATGTAGTATGAATAAAAAGACAGGAATAAGCTAATAAGTAGTTGAACTTGTTAGAAATGTTAAAAATGTTTTTTAAATGAACTTTTTAAACATAATATATCCATTTGCAAAGTATTAGGGTTGGCATGATTTCAGCTGGTTTGCCCAATATTTGTATAGTCACTCTGTAGTATACTTTTCCACTCAAAATACTCAGAGTATCACAATGTTTGTTACCAGTACATACATATACACTTTGTATTTGCATTGGGCTTTATAATTGACAAATACTTCTCCCTACATTCTATACCAAGTAGATAGCCAGTCCTGATCATCTCCATTAACCAAATTGTAATCTGTATGTTTTAAGTATATGAAATTAGGTTAAATATTCATAAATTGTATTTAGATCACAATATTCAAACTTAAAGTAGTGGAACATTTTTAAATGAGACTATAATCTGTGACCCCAAAATGTAGCACAAAAGGTGAACCTACACTCATTGAAGAAGTTCCAGCCCCGACTCCTGAATACAAATCCACAGAACGAAGTCTTAGGAATTTGATGAATAGCTTAAAAATTCTTGATTTAAATTATCTGAATAGTGAATGCATAAACGTGGAGTTTTTATTTTAGGATCTTTTTCCTTTCATCAACTCCTTTTCTCCTACATATCAAAAGGTCACAGTCCTTAGGTTTAAATGACACTGTGGAAAGTCCAGCTCCTAATGTTATCAGGTCTCTGCAACGAGAGGAGTGCAGCAGCATAGAAGTTGTTCCTTTGCTCCCTCAACCTTCAGGCCAAGATAATTCCATGTAAAATTATTTTCCACTTTAAACCAGTACTCGGTACCAATAGGTTGCTTGTTTTAACTTGACAAATGGATAGAGAGACAGTGATACAGGCTTTTACTTTTGGAAAAGAAATTCTATAACATGTTGGGATGTGTGTGTTAACATATAAAATTTCATGAATGGATTTAATCATGCAATTTGAAGGAAGATCACTTCCTGAACCCAGAGAAAACATCTGGTAACCCCTGGGCAGGTGCACAGTGAAGCAAGAACAGTAGCTCCAGTTTGACATTACCCCAATATTGGGCGGCACCTTCGTTTTAATCAATGATTTTGTTCCTCAACACAATTTGGCCTCTAGGTCTAGGGATGATCATTATGTTAAGAAACTCCATGTCATCCCATTGTGTTCCCAGGAACACAAAGCTAAAAACTAGTCCATGTACATTTAGCCTGCTCCTTCTAAACAGAAGACAGCTGATGTTGCTGTTCAGCCTCCTGAAAGTTTATACACGACGTTAAGCCCCAATAAAGAAGTCACCGTGCTGCCAGTGATAACTCCCCTTAACTCAGGAGATGGTTCTTTACTCTTAATAAACTTTACTGCTCTTTATAATGAAAGATGAAACACTAAAACTGGTTCTGAAAATGCTTATTAGGACAGATGAGGCAATTAAATATTTATACCACAGACTAAAGTATGCTTAGAGTATAAAGACTTGATTTTAACAACACAGAAACTCACGCCTCTCCAAACTGGCATTTCAGCAACGCGTTCAAGATAGATTGAGTATAATCTATCTCAATCCCTAGCGGAAGCAATCGGGGTGCACATAAAGACGTGGGGGGCTACCTTCTGATCACAAAAAGCACCCACAAAGTTTAAACCATGACATGATTAGCTAAGTCAAAAAGAACGGAAAGGTATATGCCGAAGACCGACTTTACAGGACGAGAGCTTCCTAGAGAACGCCTCGCCGGGCTCCGGGCACTAAGTCCCACCCCCAACACTACAATTCCGGTCTAGCCTCGAGGAGCTCCACCACAGCAGCGCGAAAGTTTCGTGTCTGCGCAGTAGACTTGCTCGGTGCCGCGTGGGAAAGGTGGGACATTTCTGCCTCGTGCGTCATCTCTAGTGCGACTCAATACGTCACTGGCTTGACCGGGAAGGTCAACTGTGGCCACCCGCGAGCCCACGCCCACTTTACGCCGGGGTTGCCGGCGCATGCGCGTAGCGGCCTAGGCGGAGCGGTGCGAGCGCGCGTGGTCCGTGAGGCCGGCGTTTCGGACCCAACCCTGGCGCAGAGATGCTGTGCCGGCTCAGCGTTAGGTGGCTGCGGCCCCGGCCTGCCCTGCAGGTCCGTGTCCTGGACCCATTGCTCTCACGGGCCCCAGCGGGCGGCGCCAAGAGCTCTGCTCTGCCAGTGTGGGCGGTGGCATCGGTCTCCGCAGTTGGCCCGAAAGGCGCGGGAGGCTGGTACGAGGCCTTGGCTACCTCGGCGCCGGTGCAGGGCGCAGAGGACGTGCTGCTCTTCGCCCACACCGCCTCGGGCCTGCCCTGGTGGGGCAGCATTCTCCTCACCACCGTGGTCCTGCGCGGGGCCGTCACACTACCCCTGGCTGCCTACCAGCACTACATCCTGGCCAAGGTGAGGGGTGCCGAGCCGCGCGTGGACCGTGCGTACCCACTTCCGTGGTGAGGAGGGTCAACGTCTCACCTGGGGCTTAAGGTCCCCAGATACTTCCGGAGTACTTACTGTTAATCATCAGCACCTCTAAGGCAGTAAGCTTACAAAAAGGAATTGACACAGGCAGAAGTAAATGCAGATTCTCTTATGGCTCTGTAGCTACAAAGAGCATATTAAAGACACTTAATAGACTACCGTTTCTTCAGTTTATATTACTGGAAAGCCCACGGATTGAACATTAAAAGTGTGGAGTGTAGGGCTTATTTAATCCTTAAAATAACCCTGTGAAGTAGGTGCTGTTATATATTTTATATAAGAGGGAACAAGACTTTAGAGGTTGAATAATTTGCCCAACATCACACTGATAAGTGTATAAGTTGGAATTTTAATTTGATTGCAATTGAGGATATCGTAAGTTAACATCTTGTGAGCAATCTTAGAGTTTCTTGACACAACCAGTAAACCACGTTTTTTTTAAACGAGTTTAGGGAATAGAGAGTAAAATTATGAATGGTTATAAATACAGATCTTTAATGTGCTCATAACAAAGTCTACTTTTTCTTTAGCTAGGTGGAAAATTTGCAGCCAGAAATAAAAAACATTGCACAACATCTTAATCAAGAAGTTGCAGTTTGTGCACAACAGTTGGGATGGTCCAAGAGAGTTGCCAGGTAAGCTAATTCTCTGAATATAAGACCATGAAAAAAACTATATGTATGTATTATTTATTACAGGGTGTGGTATTCTGTAGCTTTAGCAGCAAAGTCGTTCTTTTTACTTTTTAATATTTTAAAAAGTTTTTGTGGCGTGATAGGTTTATATACTGGACTGAAAGCATAAAAAGAGAGAAAGCAGAGTTCCTTGATCTTAAAGGACTCCAGACTACTGAAAAAGACAGATGTGTAATCAAATAATGACTGGATTAAGTAACTAAAAAAGATTATGTACAGGAGTTAGGTCATCATGGAAAGTTAGGGAAGGCTTCACAGGATACAGATACTGTGCCACTTTGTTGAGATTTTAGTCAACAAAAGATACAAGTTATTTACAAACTTAACCTTTTTGACAGCATAGAGCAGGTAGCTGCCCAAAAGAATGAGGAGACAGAAAATATAAATGCCATGGTAAAAGCAACTGGGTAGGCCAGGAGTTGTTACTCTGCTGTAGTTATCCTGTGTTGCTGTCTCCCTGAGCTCTTTGAGAGCCCTTGCCTAAGGGTGCTTGAGCATGTTGTAGTTCCATGTGGGCAGCCATCCACTAAGAATTTTTAAGTCTTCCTCCTCCTATCAGCCTACCCTAGTTCTGCTTAGTTAGGTTCCCAAATTCTGATTCTTAACTAGACTGTGACAAAGTGTTCAGCATCTCACAGCAATGAGAAAAATAGGGGTGTTTTAGTATGAATATGTAATGTGTATATATATGGGTATATGTGTGTATTAGTCATGTCCAGCTTTTTGTGACCCCCGAGACTCTAGCCCTCCAGGCTCCTCTGTCTTTGGAATTCTCCAGGTAAGAATACTGGAGTGGATTGCCAGTTCCTTCTCCAGGGTATCTTCCCCACCCAGGGATCACACCCAGGTCTCCCACATTACAGGCAGATTCTTTACCATTTGAGCCACCAGGGAAGGCCCTATCCATATATTTTTATCTATATAGGTATAAATTTGCCACCTATCTTCAATATGAAATTGAGTCCCTCTTTAGTGTTAAAAGGACCTGCCATTTTTAAAAAATCATTCTTATAGCTTAATATCTTTACTTGATAAAATAAAAAGTTGGTAAACCTATAGTTTTGACGTTTTACTGATCAAGGAAGTCTGAGGGCTACAGCTCTAGACCAGAAGAACACAGTAGCTGCTCACATGGGTTATAAATGCAGCCTAGGTAAGACTGTGCCACCGTACTTATGCATCCCTGGCAGGATGATTGTCCAGACACATCCTTACACAGATGAATGACTTTCTAAAGGAAGACATTATCTGAGGGTTTCCTGTGTTGTCAGTTTAACTGGGTTTTGAAGAATGAAAAGGAGTTTGTCAGGTGAACAAACAGCCAGGAAAGTGGACAGTCTTCAAAGATGATGTAATAACTTCCAAGGCTTGTGATGTGAAAGTCTGAGTTGTTGGATGACCCAGGTCATTCAAGGGACAAGAAAAAGAGTAACAGGAAATAAAGTTGAAAGAGTGGGCGAAGACTGAATTACAAGGAGCCTGGAATGTCTCTGTGTACTGTCTTAATTCAGTGCATTATAATTTGATTAAATTCTGCAAACCTGTTGAAAACCTACCTTGTACAAAACATGCCACAAGAGATTTAAAGATGAAGACCCATCCAATACTGTAGTCTAGCAAGTGGGACGTAAGAACAGGAGTTGAAAACAACAACAACAACAACAAAAACAACAGAGGAGTAACTAATATGGTTAACAGAGAAGCAGTAAGAAAATCTTTATGAAAGAGTTGATTGAAGAATGGAGACTGTTTTGACAGGTCAGGAGCATACATAGTACAAAACCACATTGCTCTGAAAGGTATGTTCAGGGATCAGGTGATTGAGTTTGGCTGGAGTGGAGACATTTGAGTAAAATGTGCTTTCACCTCTAGTATTTCTGATTCAAATTGTGGTCATACCATGTTAGTAGTGAAATTTCCTTTGTTAAAGCCTAGTTTGCCTAAGACCTCCAGAAATAAAGCCGGTAGTTTGACAGTGGCGGATTTCTCAAATTGTTATGTAATTTGCTTACATTGTGAACAAACTTTGAGTAAAAGGCTTTATTTTCCTTTTTTTTCAGCAACCACTTGGTGTAGCTTAGGGGCTTCCCTTTTAGCTCAGTTGATAAAGAATCAGTCTGCAATGCAGGAGATGTGGGTTCAATTCATGGGTCAGGAGGATCTGCTGGAGAAGGGCTAGGCTACCCATTCCAATATTCTTGGGCTTCCCTGATGGCTCAGCTGGTAAAGAATCCATCTGCAATACGGGAGACCTAGGTTCTGTCCCTTGGTTGGGAAGATCTCCTGGAGATGGGAAAGGCTACCCACTCCAGTATTCTGGCCTGGAGAATTCCATGGAGTATGTAGTCCATGGGGTTGCGAAGAGTCAGACACTACTGAGCGACTTTCACTTCACTTTGGTATAGCTTCTGACAGTCAAAAATCCTGCATAAATCCTTTAGCCAGTAACCATAGCGTGGGTGTGTTTATCCTGTAGGGATGAAGCACAACTAGTATTCAGATGATGTTTTCTCCTTTCCCTTTTTCCCTCTTCCCTCAAACTAGGCTCACTTACCTAAAGACTATGCGGAGGCTTGTTTCAGAGCTCTATGTTCGGGATAACTGCCACCCCTTCAAAGCAACTGTGCTGGTCTGGATTCAGCTTCCAATGTGGATCTTCATGTCTATCGCTCTCCGAAATTTTAGCACAGGGGCAACACATTCAGAAGGTAGTTACTATTGAAATGCAATTCCCCCAAGCAAGTTCTCTAACACTGTCTTGTATTCTAAAGAAAAAGCAAAAAATAAAATAAAATAAAAAACATCCATACTTTCTGTAACTGGAATATACTTTTATCATCTCCTTTACACAAGTATAGAATTTCAAATATTAGGTGTAACCAAACTAGCTGTATTGAGAAGACAAATCAGTTTAGGAAGGATGTCACTAGTACTATTTCTTAGAAGTCTTAATAAAATTAGTGTTATAATTCCATAATATGGTTTCAGGGCCATGAATTTTTTCTATTTATAAATTGGAGAAGCCAGAAAAACTTTCACAGTTATAAGTGTAAATATTAATATGAAAGGTTACAAACTAAGGGACTTGTTTTTACTTTCATTTAAAGGCATTTCTAACCATAAAGTAATCTAAATTGACTTGAAAGAAAGCAGCCTATAGACAAGTAATTTTTTAAATTTCAGTCTGTAAAGGTTACTGCTACACGTCTTTAGTGTCTCCACATCCGTTTGCTCCAGAAACTTCTTACCTCTTTCTCAGTACAAGAACTAGCTTATGTTGTGGAGTGAAAATAACCTGAATGAAAAATGCAAGTCTTCAGTGTGAGGAATACCTTATTGGAATCACTTCCCTCTGCTGTTTTTAGAAATTCTTTTGTTTCATTTATAAAAATGTTTCAGCAGGTTTTTCTGTTCAGGAGCAGTTAACTGCTGGCGGGGTCCTATGGTTTCATGACCTCACTGCTCTGGATTCCACTTGGATTCTGCCTGTCTCCGTTGGCGTCATCAATTTATTAATAGTGGAGGTCAGTGGTTTTAAATAAGATTTGCTTGCCGTTTAAATCATTGAGATTTCTGTTGCTGTCCTGACATCAGATAGAAATGAATTTGAGTTACTGGTGATAGCTCTGAGCTAACATTGAGATTCCTTGGTTTTTTGGTTTTTTAATATATATTTGTTTATTTATTTGACTGTACTGGGTCTTAGTTGTGACGTGTAGGAACTTTGAGCTGTGGCATGTTGGATCTACTTCCCTGACCAGGGATCGAACCTGGGCCCCCTGCATTGTGGGTGCAGAGTCTTAGCTAGTCATGAGACCCCTTGGTTTTGGTCGCAGATCAGTTGTTGATTAATTTTCTGGGGCCAGTTCCTTAACCTCTCTGGGGATCAGAATGCTCATAATTTAAAATAAGAGAGCTGAATTGGAACAGTTCCAAAATCTCCTTCAACTGTAAAATGGTACGATGCTAGTACATAACAGTTCTGTGATTTGCTTTTTGGTAAAGGCAGCAATTAAGATGTCAGTCTGGTCTTATTCCCACAATATGTTGATGTTTTGTGTATATGTTTAATATGTCAATTAAACATACCTGACTGCCATTTTTAGTCATAGAATTTCTTTATAAAATGAAATGGAGAAACATATGTATAAAATACGACCTTTTAGCCATATCTTACCATTAGCTCATGCTACTTTACTCAACTTGAGTTTAGGGGAAACTTGTCTTTCATTCCATAAAGAATTGTTCTTAGACTCTTGAAAAGAACATACACCCTTTAACTAGAAGAAATCTTCAGTTCAGTTCAGTCGCTCAGTCGTGTCCGACTCTTTGCGACCCCATGAATCTCAGCACGCCAGGCCTCCCTGTCTATCACCAACTCCCGGACTTCACTCAGACTCACATCCATCGAGTCAGTGATGCCATCCAGCCATCTCATCCTCTGTCATCCCCTTCTCCTCCTGCCCCCAATCCCTCCCAGCATCAGAGTCTTTTCCAATGAGTCAGCTCTTCGCATGAGGTGGCCAAAGTACTGGAGTTTTAGCTTTAGCATCATTCCTTCCAAAGAAATCCCAGGGCTGATCTCCTTCAGAATGGACTGGTTGGATCTCCTTGCAGTCCAAGGGACTCTCAAGAGTCTTCTCCAACACCACAGTTCAAAAGCATCCATTCTTCGGCGCTCAGCCTTCTTCACAGTCCAACTCTCACATCCATACATGACCACAGGAAAAACCATAGCCTTGACAAGACGAACCTTTGTTGGCAAAATAATGTCTCTGCTTTTGAATATGCTATCTAGGTTGATCATAACTTTCCTTCCAAGGAGTAAGCGTCTTTTAATTTCATGGCTGCAGTCACCATCTGCAGTGATTTTGGAGGAAAGATCTAATGCAGTTGAGATTTCACAGACCTCGTATCTGCTGATTGCTGTTTGTGAAATCTAATACACCCCTTATTTTTTCAGATGAGAAATATGAAGATTCTCAGGCCTTAGGTGAAGGTTTCCTGAGGAAAGACGCTGTGTATAGTCTTAAGTGTTTTACCCTAAGAGCATCTAGCATAGTTCTGTGAACTTGGTTAGTAATTAGTATTTCTTAGGAAGAAGGAAGTGATGACACAAGGTCCCAGTGAATTGACGTCAGTCCTCCCATCTTTCCTTTATTCCATCTAACAACCCAGCATGCATAAATTTAATAAAAGCCTATTCTTGCTTAACATTTACTGTGTACCAGGCACTATTGTAAGCAATTCACATGAATTAACTCATTTAATTCTTAGCAATAGTCCTATGATGTAGGTGCTGTTATTATCCCAGTCTTAAGGTGGAGAATGGGAGGCACGGAAAGGTGAAGTAACTTGCCCAAAGTCACATAACCACTAAATGCAGGGCTGCCATGTGAATCTCGTAATTAGAGTGTGCAATCGCAGAATCTGTGCTCATAATCATTAAGCTAAGCTGCCTTGTAAGTGATTCATAAACCATAACTCCTCTTCCTAGCCTTCTTAGTTCTTTTCTGTCGTCCATGTAACCAGATCACAAACCTTTCAGATACCTGTTAAGTTCTTTCTCTGTGCCAGGCCCTGTATTTAGGTGCCAAAAAAAAAAGGGTAATGATTCATACATAATACCTATCTTGAAGGGACTTCAGTTTTACAATCTTTAAAAAACACTGACCTATAAAAATTACGCTTTGATCCTATTTAATATAGATGAATCTCTTTATTGCTGTTACTTAGTTCCATTTAAGAATTAAAGAGTTGATCAACCAGTGATAGTTAATCAACAAATCAGTGTTTTGTTTTTTAATTTTTATTGCTTTTGTTAAAATATAGGTAGAGGCCAGTCAAAAGTCACTTTGCATTTTAAAGCTTGTCTCATTTAATGTGTATTTAGATAATCAGCATGTGTGTGTTTATTTTACCCTTTCAGATTTTTGCCCTGCAAAAACTTGGAAAGTCTCGTTTTCAGACGTATATTACGCACTTTGTTCGTGCAGTCTCAGTGTTGATGATTCCAATAGCGGCAACAGTACCTTCAGTGAGTAAGCACCAGCATTGTGTGAAGCATGAGCTAAATATAAATTCTCTCTGTTTTTAGCTTAGACTGACTGACATTGTGCCTCTTCTATTGTGCTTCCTCTGACTCCTTAGTCCTTTACTGGTTTCTGATTTCTGTAATAACAAATCTACTGACTCTATCACCAAGTGACACCTGAATATTTCTTGGGATTGGTTAATCTTCCTTTACGTGAATGTGTCTTAACCCTCCATTTTCCTCTTTTTTTTTTTTAATCTTGCAGAGTACCATGAACAGTACTATGAATGTAGCATTTGCTCTGTTTGATTAGTTGATATATTGAATTCTTTTTGTCTTCACAGAGGGATCCAAGGAATTTAGCATTTAAAAAGAAACAAAAATTTTCCCCACCAAGGATCCACATGGGTTCATATGTAATATTATTTGATCTCATAGAAATTTTATGAGATAGGTATACTTGTCCCCATTTATATGTAATAAAACTTTTATAGAAATAGAAAAATAATGTTATATTTGCAGTTATTTCATTTTTTTAGCCTTTTGCATATTTTTCATGGATACTTGAGATGGGTAAAGCTGTCAGTGTATCTGTCTTTGCTCAGAATCAACACAGAGACCGTAAAGTAGTAGTCATTTGTTGCTGGTAGTTCAAGTTCTATCCCTTGTATAAAAGTACTTCATAGGACTTGTCTTAAAAATCTGAAATAGTATGTTTTCAGCATCAAATATGTCTGTTAAATACTTTTCATCTGTCACTTAGTCATAGTACTGTCATTAATCCTGTGTAAAATAAGTTTCCTCATTTCTAAAAGAGACACCATAATGTATATGAAAATTAATGAAATAACAAGTGCCTGTTATAGTACTTCTCATATAATAATAATGTTATAAAATACTCTGTAAAAACAGAATAATGCAAATTCTCTACATTTCTAAGGAGAAATAATACCAATTATAACTGAGGAAAACTGCAGATCAAGTAAAATAGCAGTAAAGTTCTAATGAGAAGTTGGGTTCCAAGTGAGTAACAGAGACCATTTCATATATAGGAAAGTCAGAATTAAGCGTTTAATGTAGAGCTGATATGGCAACTCTGTGAAGACATGAGAAAGACTGCCTAGTTCTCTCTCAATGCTGCATTGTCCACAACCTGTCATTCTTGTCTTGAAAGCCACAGGGTAGTCATGATGGCCACTGAAGCTTGTTATCATGCAAGAATAGTAAAAGGGTGCTTCAGCTACAGTCAGATGCTTCAACTACAGTCAATCACTTAAGAACCCTTGCCAGATGCCCTACCAAACACTTGTGCTTATGTCTTAAATATGTGGTCATACCGAACTGCAGAAGAGGATGAAAAGTATAGTCTTTTTTTTTTCCAGATAGCAATATACCTTGCTGAAAATTAGGATTTTATTACTAACGAAGATGAGTGATACTTAGTAGGCAGTTTGTAGTCTGAAGTAGTTGGGCCCAGGGTACTGTTTGCTTCATAGATAAGTTTGATGATGATGCTGGCTAATATTTATTCAACATGAACTTTGTGCCAGGCCCTGTTTTAAGTCATTTATGTACATACACACACACACACATATGTATTAGTACATGTATTTCTCCCAACAGTACACTGAAGTAGGTGCTATTGTAATCTCCAATTTAACCCTGAGGCACAAAGAGGATAAGTAACTCATGGTCACTCATCTGTTCAGTGGCAGAGTCTTCACATACATCCAGGCATTTTGGCTCTTATTCTTTAGCTACTGTACTAATAATCTGCATTTAAGATTTTATTACTTCCCTTAAAAACTTGTTCTGGGACAAATAAATGCTTAATATGAGACACTGTGCTTACCACACTACATGAATTTTCTCATTTATTCTTCACAGCATCCCTGGGTACAGTCTGTCCCTCACTTTATAGAAGAGAAAACTGTAACAAGAAAAACAAGAAAAATAACTTGCCAAAGTTAAATACATAGATTTCAAACTCAGGCAGTTTGATCCCAGGACTGGACTCAGCCAGCACATGGTCTTGCCTCTGGGGCCTGCTTACCTTCTGATGCCAAAGGGAAGTTTAGAAAAGATGTATGTTTGTATGTATATATGGGGATGTTTCAAGAGGCTGCAGACTAAAAGACTACCAATTATAACTGAGGAAACCCCTAGATCAAGTAAAGTAACAGTAAAGTTCTAATGAAAAGTTGGGTTCCAAGTGAGTAACAGAGACCAAAAAAACATCTTAAATATCCAAAAGTGGATTCTTTCATATATAGGAAAGTCAGAATTAGGCAACTTAATGTAACAGCTCTGTGAAGACATGAGAAAGACAGCTCTTTGACCTAAATAACTGAATCTCAGTGGTGGTAAAAAAAAAAAAAAAAAAAAAAAAGTAGAGGGTTGGGCTGAGATGCTTTGTCTCAGGAAAAGGCAAAGATAATCTATTCCTGACTACACTTAGAAACTAGTTCCTGGGAAAATTTGGAAGATAGGTGACTCTGTATAGGTGTAGGGAAGCTAAGTTTGCCATCATAAATGCCTCCAGTAGCCTGCCTGGTGTGTAGCAGTTTGTCGAGACTCTAGGTGGGGAAACAATATGCTTAATTGCCAAAGAAGGAAATGAGATCTCTCTTGGACCCCTGCCTGGGAGCAGTTCTCTGCCATCCACTTTCTGTCACCAATACCTCTCCTTTTGGTTTCTTTTCATTTGGGGGGTCTTCTTTTCAACTTTCTTACTATCTGTTAGATCTGACCCAGGTATCTATTAGCTCCTGAAGGTCTTGTTCAGTCCTGGTGCTCTGTTTACAGAGATTGTTAATTTTCTTTTTTATTGCCTGCCTGTCTCTAGACCTTGGAGAATGGAGAGATGCTAACATTCATGTCCTTTCTTCTCATTGCAGTCAATTGTCCTCTACTGGTTGTGCTCCAGCTTCATGGGCCTTTCACAGAACTTGCTGCTCCGTTCTCCTAGGTTTCGCCAACTTTGCAGGATCCCGTTGACCAAGTTAGATTCAGACACTCCTTATAAGGACCTCTTGGCTGCCTTTCACTCCAAGTTCATTTCAAGAAAATCACGTACTTTCTAGTAATTTTTGAAACAATTACAGGTTTCACTGTTAATGTATTTAGAAGATTTAGAACTTCAGGTATGATTTAATTTGCTTTTGTTTAAAATCATGAACTCTGTAAGTACTATGGATTAAGATATAATCCAGATATATATAACAATACTTAAAATCTTTTCACTGCTAAACATGTAGTATATTTAATTGTATGCTAAGACTATAAAAGTGGAATCAAAGTGTCAGGCCCTGTTTATAAAATTACAATTTGCTAGAGATTCCAGAACTTTGGAGAACAGGACTAGAAAAGTGTATAAAATAAGAGAATCCAGTGAGGTGATTTCTAAAATTTGTAGGATGTGGAGGATTGTAGACCTGTTTGATCTTTTAATAAAGCCATAGTTTTCTCTTCAGAAAAGTCCTTGAAATACAAATGGAGGCCTTTTTTGAGCCCCTCTCCCAACTCCTGAAGGCCTTCTGGTAATTCCTGGTTAATAAATTATTCTAATGGAACAAGTTAATGTATGATTTTAAAATGAAAGGGACTTGAGATACATGCTGTGGAGTAATCCACACGTGTAAGAAAGTACCTAACATGGTAGGTGGTGTTGCTTTTCAGCTGTGCTCTGAAAGAATATAAAAAGTGTACATTCCTTTCTCTCTAAGAAGTCTGCAATACAGGGTATAGCACTGAGTACTGCTGGAACCCAAAGTAGAAAATCTTAAGCTAATCATAGAGAATATGAAGGAACTCAGTATCTCTGATAACCTGTTAAGTAAGAAAAAATTCTGTATTAGGGTCAAGATATTGCTAGTCGGGAGATTTCTTTAGACTTATTCATCTTGATGTGATAATACATAACATTGATGGTCTGAGAATATCATATATTACCTAATTCATAATTTCATAGCTTAAAAAAAGAGCAAAATTTTAAAAGCTTGAATGATCAGGATAGTATTTATCAAGTTTTAATAATTACTGAATACATGAAAATACATTAGTTTCAGTGTTACTAGAAATTAAACAGTACGTGGAGAATCAGCTTATTCAGCCAGAAAGATGCATATGAACAGCATGTCTTCATTCATTAGAGATGTAATCATTGATCACATGATCATGAAATAGGATTGTTCTGTAGAATTCTGGAGATGGAGTTGAGTCTTTTCTGTAATCTCAGAGTACAGTAGACCCTTCTCTTTTGTGATCCGAAAGCCACAACCACTAAGAGCTTTAAACTGTCAGCAGCTGGAATCCCAACAAACAGCTGGATCAAACTTCATTAGCTGAGAACTTACATAGCCATGGGGAGGAAATGATTCCATGATTCCTGTACATAATAACTGGCCTGCCATCATTTGTGGAATACAGTCTAAAAGTAAAAAGGACTATTAAAAATCTTTGAACTTTATTTGGTAATTGTATGGCTCTTGTGAGTATTGTGTTTCTGTTTTGGAACTCTTATTCTCAGATAAAGTAAAATGATATTTACTGGTATATTTGTTTTCTGTGGATGCTGTTAACAAAATCTTCATGCTGCTTATGCACCAAGAGGAAGATGCTGTTGGATATATTGGATATTATATATCTCTTTCAAATTTTTCTTTTAAGGGGTACATTTAGGGATTGCCCTTGAGAAAGAAATGGGTCCTACAAGGGGGTCCTCCCCAGTTCACCACCGCTGTACTCAGGAAGCCTAGCCTTCATGTCTGTTTCACCTAAGACTTCCCAGAACTCAGCTAATAATTGATAAAATTCTTGTTTTATAGCAAAATAAAAACTAACAGTTTTTCTTCACCCCTTTGGGCTTCCTCCCTCCCCTTTAGTTCATCTGCATAAACCAGAGCTCCTTAGGAGATGACATTCCATCTTAATCTCATCAGTGGACACAAGGAGATACACTTCCTTCTTTTTTGTTGTTGTTTTTGTTTTGGTTATTAGTACTCAGTCAAAAAGCCCACACACAAACAGATCCTCCCACACTCCTCCTCGTAAGGGACTGTGATGACCTGTGACCCACTATTCCTGTGGGTCTGGATTGTGTAAACTCTAAATAGCATAAACGATCAGTGTCATACTATCATTTGACATAAACCCAAAAGGCTTTCCCAGTGCTTCAGTGGTAAAGAATCCACCTGCCAACGCAGGAGACACAGGTTTGATCCCAGGGTTTGGAAAGATCCCCTACAGTACAGGGGGATACAACCCACTCCAGTATTCCTGCCTTGGAAATCCCATGGACAGAGAAGCCTGGCAGGCTACAGTCCATGAGCTCACAGAGTCAAACCCAACTGAGCGACTGATTACCCGCCACCAATCCTCATCTTTGTCTCCAGAACTTTCGTGCTTTGACCTCTAATTGGCAGAACAGCCCCTAGAGCTTTCTGAGTGTCTCCCAGATTATAATCCTCAAATCGGCTTGAATAAAATTTTCCATCTTTTTTCTTAGACTGTTAATTTTTTCTGTTGGCAAAGGTGTATTAAATTAAAGCATTTTAATCCTGGTTGATTTCCTGTCCATAGGAACTGCAAGACCTAGCAGTTACCACAAGAAAGAAAAATTACCAGCTGAGGAATGGCAGCAAAAGATTAGAGGGAGCTCTTTCATAAAGAAGCCTTGCCTAGTTCTTAAAACAGTAACTTTTTGCTTTTCTGTAACTCGAACATGAGGGAAATATACAACTGTCCCAAAGGAATATATAACAAATCCCTGTTCCTTTGAACTCTACCACTGACTACCTCTTGACTACCCAGTTTTTATATAACTTTTGCAAGATCGTCTAATTGATTAGGCCTATACTGCTGATTTTGTTCTATAAAATGAGGACTCTGGGGTGTTTGAGAACAAAAACATTGATGGAAAGACCTAAAATAAAAGTAAATGCTTCAGGAAAGCACCCAGTCTTATTGAGTTCTAAGGCAACAACAACAAAAAAAAATGTCTGTCCTTGAAGATCCCTACTAGACCCCAGAGGGCCAAGCACTCCATGACAAACAAGCCTCTAGGGACCATTTTAAGGAAATTTCAGTGGGCATACTTTTCCTCTTATATCCCTGATAAGGCGATTATATTTGTTTTTCCTTAGTTGAGAAGGCAGCATTATATTTAGCTTTGGTTTTTGTCTTCTGCCTAAGTTGTAGCTCTCCAGGAAAACTTAAAACTGGAGTATAAAATAGACTGAACTATATCCCTTCCATTGCAGCTGCATTTCTGCATGTTTCAACAGTGGTATAATTAATAACTTGAGGAATTTCTTCTAATTATAACCTCAAACTTCCTGGATTTTCTGAGGGTAAAGAGTATTTAAAATACCAATTCTGTATCTATGTAAGAATTAACAGCTTCTTATTTCATGCTCTTCAAAATGTATCCCATGCGTTGCTACACTTGGGAAAACTGTGAAGTTCCATTGTAGAAGCTTCAGTTATGCTTGTATGAAGCTTCAAATGCAGATGTTCCACTTGGGGATCCAGATAAAAACTAGAAATTCCCATGTAAAATTACAGTCACGGTTTAAATGTCAAGTCCTAGTAAAAGATAATGAGTGCTTGTAAAAAAAAAAAAAATTACAGGACTTCCCTGGCAGTCTAGTGATTAAGAATCTGGCGATGCAGAGGGAGTGGGTTCAGTCCCAGGTTGGGGAACTAAGATTCCATATGCTGCATGATGGCCAAAATAAGATAAAAGTCACAACCAAGTAGAGATTTTGAAATCAAATATGTTCTCCCTTATCTTTGTTGTTGTTGAGTCACTCAGTTTTCTCAACTCTGCGACCCCATGGACTGCAGCATACCAGGCTTCCCTGTCCTTCACCAACTCCTGGAGCATGCTCAAACTCCTGTCCTTCAAATCGGTGATGCCATCCAACCATCTCATCTTCTGTCATCCCCTTCTCCTGCCTTCAATCTTTCCCAGTATAACGGTCTTTTCCAATGAGTCAGTTCTTTGCATCAAATGCCAAAGTATTGGAGCTTCACCTTCAGCAACAGTCCTTCCAATCAATATTCAGGACTGTTTTCCTTTAGGATTGACTGGTTGGATCTCCTTGCAATCCTAGGACTCTCAGGAGTCTTCTCCAATACCACAGTTCAAAAGCATCAGTTCTTCAGTGTTCAGCTTTATGGTCCAACTCTCACATCCAAACATGACTACTAGAAAAACCATAGCTTTGACTATAAAGACCTTTGTTGGCCAAGTAATGGCTATGCTTTTTAATATGCTGTCTAGGTTGGTCATAGCTTTTCTTACAAGGAGCAAGCATCTGTAATTTCATGGCTGCAGTCACCATCTGCAGTGATTTTGGAGCCCCAAAAAATAAAGTCTCTCAGTGTTTCCAGTATTTCCCCATCTATTTGCCATGAAGTGATGAAACCAGATGCCATGATACTAGTTTTCTGAATGTTGCATTTTAAGCCTACATTTTCACTCTCCTCTTTCACTTTCATCAAGAGGCTCTTTAGTTCTTCACTTTCTGCCATAAGGGTGGTGTCATCTGTGTGAAAGTTAAGTTGCACGGTCCTGTCAGACTGTTTGTGACCCCATGGACTGTAGCCTACGAGGCTCCTCCATCCAGGGGATTTTCCATGCAGGAGTACTGGAGTGGGTTGCCATTTCCTTCTCCAGGGTATCTTCCCAACCCGGGGATTGAACCCAGGTCTCCTGCATTGCAGGTAGATGCTTTACTGTCTGAGCCACCAGGGAAGTGTGTCTGAGGTTATTGATATTTCTCCCAGCATCTTGATTCCTGCTTGTCTTTCATCCAGTCCAACATTTCTCATGATGTACTCTGCATGTAAGTTAAATAAACAGGGAGACAATATACAGTCTTGACATACTCCCTTCCTGATTTGGAACCAGTCTGTTCCATGTCCAGTTCTAACTGTTGCTTCTTGACCTACATACAGATTTCTCAAGAGGCAGGTCAGGTGGTCTGGTATTCCCATGTCTTTCAGAATTTTCCACAGTTTATTGTGATCCACACAGTCAAAGGCTTTGGCATAGTCAATAAAGCAGAAATAGATGTTTTTCTGGAATTCTCTTGCTTTTTCCATGATCCAGCAGATGTTGGCAATTCGGTCTCTGGTTCCTCTGCCTTTTCTAAAACCAGCTTGAAAAACTGGAAGTTCACAGTTCACGTATTGCTGAAGCCTGGATTGGAGAATTTTGAGCATTACTTTACCAGCCTGTAAGATGAGTGCAATTGTGTGGTAGTTTGAGCATTGTTTGGCATTACCTTTCTTTGGGATTGGAATGAAAACTGACCTTTTCCAGTCCTGTGACCTCTGCTGAGTTTTCCACATTTGCTGGCATATTGAGTGCAGCACTTTCACAGCATCATCTTTCAGGATTTGAAAAAGCTCAACTGGAATTCCATCACCTCCACTAGCTTTGTTCAAATGGGTATATCTTTCCTTTTCTCCTTTGCCTTTAGCTTCATTACCGTCATTACCCCTACCATAGTTTGGGAACAGGATCTGGGGTCTAGTTCTCACCTAATTGATGTGTAGTTACCTCTTTCAGCTGGATGAGGGCCTTAGTTCCTTCAGGACTTCAAAGGTATGTATCAGATGGTTATTGTATGTCCCTTGAGGAAGAACTGGGACTCTGTTTTATCTTTGAACTGTTTGATTCTTGACTGCTTTTCCTTTGTTCCTGCATTTCCTTATCATAGTTGATGACCTGTTCAAGGGCAAGCACTATAGGTAGGCTTAGATCACAGAATGGCTTAGGCCAAAAATGGCTTCTCTTATGTTGGGGCTGCTGTGCCTGGGTCACCCCCTACCATATCTGCTTGCAGAGTCAGTACAGATGACACAGTCCCACAGGATTGCCCCTTCCCTCACTTCAGCACCAATCTCAGGTACTATCTACAACTTCTGCCTGACTAGGTTGCAAATCTGCGGTTCCCATAACCCCTTCCTTGGGTATGATAATTTGTTAGGACAGCTCACAAAACTCAGGAGAACATTTTACTGACTAATATCTGTCTATATTAAAGGATGCAATTCAAGAACAGCTATACGAAAGGACTGCATGGGTTGGTGTGTGTAGGGCTGAGAACACACAACTCCCATGCTTTGGAGGCTTCATTATGTAGGTGTGAGTGAATACAGCATTGGTCAGTGGTGGTTGAATTCAGTCTCCAGCCCCTGTCCTCAGATGGGAGGTTAAGGGATGGGGCTGAAAATTTCAACCCTGTAATATTGTGATTGGTTTCTCTTGTAATATTCAGCCTCCATCTTTGGTTATCTAGGAGAGGATTTCTGAAAATTACCTTGTTACCATAAACTCAGCTGTGTTTGCAAGGCCTTGTTAGGAATAACAAACTCACGGCTCCTTGAGGAACAGCTTCAGGAGCATAAAAGACCAAATAGTATAAGTAAAGATCCTTCTGTTGTTCTTTTCACCTAGGAAATTACAAGTGTTTTAGGAGCTGTGTGCCAGGAATCAAAGCCAAATATATCTTTTTTATATATATTACAGTATCACAGAGTTTTAGTTGATGAAAGTAGTGGCTTTTTAATCACCACAATGGATATTTGAAATGGGTTCTCATTGGTCAAATTAGTTGCATGAAGGCATTTGGGTTGGTTGAGATAGTTTAGAGACCTGCGTACATTTGAATGAATGTTGTTCATTTGCTGAACAACTGACTCTTTGCAATCTGACTCTTTGTGTCTGACTCTTTGCGATCCCATGGACTGCAGCACTCCAGGCTCCTCTGTTCTCCACTGTCCCCCAGAGTTTTCTCAAATTCATATCCCTTGAGTCTGTGATGGTATGTAACCATCTGTACCTACAACCTCAGTGACGGTCTTAAGGCTTAATCTGTGTGAGTAGCTCTGATTTCCTTTCAAGAATAGCAGAACCCTGCCTGTAATGAGTCTTCATGTCAGATGTGATGAGGTCACCTGAAAGAGACTGGGATTTCATAGAGCTCAGAGCACAGAGCTGCACTTTTTGTGTCTACTTGCTAATCACTTGCTAATTTTTTTCTTGTTTCATAAATGTATATGTGGTAGAAGTTAGTCTGAGACTTCCTTTCATTTTAATTTGCTAGGGAAACTGGAAAGTAAGATGCAGGAATAACTAACAGTCACCCCTATCAAACTCGTGAAAGAGTTGACCTTTACTGGCCAAAGAGAACCTAACAATTTGGTATATAGCCAGATTGACCTATTTGTTTCTTTTAAAACCCACTGTCCCCAAACTATTGTTACGGTGAGAAAAAAAAAAGCTTTTGAAAAGACATTGTCATCAAGATGTTCTGTGAATTGGTGTTTTTAAGAAATATTTTAAGAACTTTTCCAATAGTGGTAAAAGAAAACTAGAGTGGCTGGCCTACTGGGATTGGTCCCTGGGACCAGATTTCAGCACTGGCCTGCTCTTACGAGCTAGGACAAGCTCAGAAACACAACTCTCTTTTGTTGTTGTTTAATTTGTTGGCGTACTTATTTGGCTGCACTGGGTCTTAGCTGTGGCACTCAGGACCTTTAGTTGTGGCCTGTGGGATCTAGTTCCCTGACCAGAGTTGAACCCAGGCCCACTGCGTTGGGAGTACAGAATCTTAGCCACCGGACCACTAGGGATGTCCCAGAAACAAAACCCGTCCAGGCCTCAGAAGGTGCCTCTGAGCAGACCCCAACCCCTGCACAGCTAAAGCTCATTATTTGGGAAAACACACGGTTGGCTAAATCCATTGTGCATGATCACTGGGTCTTTCTGTTATCTGTTCTCTCGGAAACTCATTCTGATCTAGGTGTCCCTTCTCTTAACTAAGCCTCCCACTGTACCCCTACTCTCCCAAACGTCTCCACTCTGCTTATCTGTCTTATTTCCATGATAAACAGAACTCCTCAGAGTGTTCACATCCCTTTCAGCTCTTTTTTCATTTCCCTAGTGATGAGGATGGTGAATGGTGAGGGACCTCTTAACTTTTACTCATAGATTACTATTGCCCTTACTTTTCCCCAAGAAAAAGAACTTTTTCTTGATACCCATGCTAACTGGGTATAGCACTACCTACCCTCCATTTTTCCTGACATCTACTGACTGCCTCGTCACCCCTCTTTTTAATGGCTTCCTCTATGTCTTCACTCCTGTCATCGCACTGGGTGACGGTGGTAGCTAAACAGAGGTTCCATCAGACAACTTTGCCACTCAGTTGTTCTACCTGTCTGATATGTTTGTAATTTCCCCTCCACCCTTCAGGAGTAAGATTTTTTTGTTTTATAACCCATTGACAATTCATTCCCATTGCAGGCCATAGATGACTGGGTCAGGGTTGTTCAAGTAGCCCAAGCTGGACTGATTAAATCTCTCTTGGAAATTTGAATTCAGATAAGGAGATCAGGACTTCCCTAGTGGCTCAGTCAGTAAAGAAACCACCTGCAATGCTGGGGACCTGGGTTTGATCCCTGGGTCAGGAAGATTCCCTGGAGAAGGAAATGGCAACCCACTCTTGTATTCTTGCCTGGAGCATCCCATGGACAGAGGAGCCTGATGGACTGCAGTCCATGTCGCAAAGAATAGGACACAATTGAGTGACTAACACTTTAACTTTCAAGGAGACCAAGGGCTTACCGGGTGGTGCTAGTGGTAAAGAATCCATGTGCAATGCAGGAGATGCAACAGATGTGGGTTCCATCCCTGGGTTGGGAAGATCCCCTAGAGGAAAGCATGGCAATCAACTCCAGTATTCTTGCCTGGAGAATCCAATGGACAGAGGAACCTGACTATAGTCCACAGGGTCAGAAAGAGTTGGACACGATTGAAGTGACTTAGCATGCATGGCAAGGAGACCAAGTCAGCTGGGGAACAGATTCATCCACAGTGAATGCTAGACCAGCCATCCACAGCCCAGGCCCACATGATGATAAAGCTAGGATGTTGCAAAGCAGGCAAGGGTAGCAGAAGAAAGCCTATATGATAAGAGGGGAGGCAAAATTATACCATCTTACAAAAGGAAGCTGAGATTGAGCCATCTCATAGTTTCCACCCCCTTAAGAGATGGAGCAGTTAGACACAATTCCAAATTTTGAAGTTCTCATCACATATTATTTTCCTATTGCTGCTATAGTGAATTACCACAAACTTAATGACTTAGTGTGTGCTTAAGTCACTCAGTCCTGTTCGACTCTTTGCGACCTCATGGCCTGTAGTCTGCCAGGCTCCTCTGTCCATGGAATTCTCCAGGCAAGAATACTGGAATGGTTAGCCATTCCCTTCTCCAGGGGATCTTCCCGACCCAGGGATCAAACCCGCATCTCCTGTGTCTCTAGCAGTGCAGATGAATTCTTTACCTGCTGAGCCATTGGGGAAGTCCTTAAAACAACCCACATTTGCTGTCGTACAACTCTGGAGGTCAGATGTCTGTAATGGGTCCCCAGGGCTGCATTCTTTCTGGAAGCTCTTGGAGAGACTAGTTCTTGCCTTTTTCAGCTTCTGGAAGCTGCTCAAGTTCCTGGGCTTATGATCTCTGCCCCATCCCCCCAGCTCTCTTTCTATTGTCACATCTCTTTCTTTCACTGTGACCCTCCTGCCTGCCTCTTTTAAGGACTCCTGTGCTTTTTTGGGGCCACTCTGATAATTCACCCTGGAGAAGGAAATGGCAACCTACTCCAGTTATTCTTGCCTGGAGAACTCCATGGACAGAGGAGCCTGGCAGGCTACAGTTCATGGGATTGCAAGAGTCGGACATGATTTAGTACCATCTTTCTTTTCTGATAATTCAGGATAATCTTCCCATCTCAGGATCCTTAATTTAGGCATATCTTTGGCCTTGTTTTTCAGGTCCAAGCCCTAGTGCTTGTAGATTAAGAGCAGTGGGAATGAATGCACTCCTCCAATGTCCGTGTTGCCGTTACTCTGTCTAGATCCAAGGAGTCACTCCATCTCCCATAATCTCCTCCCTTTTTCTTCGTATCTGTAGTCTGCGAAGATGGAGGTAGGGAGAGCGGAGTCACTTTCTGATGCTCTTTAGAGGAACCTCTCCAATTTGTGTTCTGCCCAGTGCCTTGGGCAGGGTGCGTTTTCTCCTTTCTATCTTCCTGGAGGCAGGAGTTTATTAAAATACCTTACCAGGATGATCCTGACCGTGGTCTCTGACTCATCCATCTCAGGGATCCTACCCTGTCCATCACTACATGTGGTAAGCTTCCAGTAGTCAGTTGTTTGTATGTCCAAAATGCACGTGTGACATTTCTGGACCCGATATCGGGTTTGCTATTCCTGTTGCTGCACCTGAGTAACTGGTGTCTTTTCTGTATATCAGTGATGTGCTGAACTCCCCAGAAAGTAAGATGTTCATTCTCCCAGCTCAGCCCCAGCTTAATCTGACACCTTGTCACTTACTCTAAAATTTTTTAATGGAATCAGGGCACACAGAGATCAAAAAAGGTGAGGCAGTCATACAGCTGGTAATTCCTCGTGGCCTTGTAGGTATGGCAACTCACACACTGGCCCTGCTGTTGTTTTTATTCTATGTGCAAAGTTGCTCACATTGTCAGTGAGATTCTATTAAAATTCTCAAGACTGGGATTTTTCTGAGATTAGGGATAGACTTTTTTTCCTTTGAAAATAATTTTAATTGGAAAAATATCATCACTACTATCTTTTTTTATTAAACTTTTAAATTTTGTATTGGAGTACAGCCAATTAAAAATGTGATAGATTCAGGTGGACAACAAAGGCATTCAGTCATACATATACATGGGAAATAGACATTTTTTAAAGAAGAAAACCCTGCCAAATGATACATTTCTTCAGTAACCTCTCAGTCTTTCCCTATTGACCACACAAAGTAAAGCAAAGATATTTTTCTCCATGATATTTAAGCTAGAATTGGGCCTTCATAAGTATAGGGAGGAAAGTGATCCATCAACAGAAGTGTGTATATAGGTTTTACTCTTTGATTTTATGAAAAAGCTTCATGGACGTGAATTCCATGAGTTTATTAAAATTAGCCAGGGAAGCCTGCTGTGGAGGGTAATGTATGCTCAAGTGAATGCACTGGCCACCAGAGTCACATTATCAGTCAAGACACTCCGCTCCCTTTGTCCTGAAGAAATATTTCTGCAAGAGCTCTCAAGGTGCTCCCCAAGTGTCTAGAGGTAAGACATACAACCTCAGCCTCCCATGGGCAGCATTTCTCAGGAGATGGCAACTGTACCCACAGCCATTTTTTTTTTTTTCAAGAAAGCTTTTATTTCCATTTCATCCTCACAAGAAAGGGCCCAGTTCTCCCCTTCACTTATGTCTGAAGCTTCAGATGTTTTAGATAAAGTTTTACCAGTTCTCAAGCTCTATCTGAGATATAGACAGTAGGGTTAGGATTAAATCATTTAGATCTTCATATGTGCCCAGGGCTTCCCTGGTAGTTCAGTCAGTAAAGAATCCGCCCACAATGCAGGAGACTTGGGTGTGATTCCTGGGTCGGGAAGATCCACTGCAGAAGGGAAAGGCTACCCACTCCAGTATTCTTGGACTTCCCTGTGGCTCTGGTGGTTAAAAATCTGCCTGCAATTCAGGAGACCTGGATTTGATCCCTGGGTTCGGGAGATCCCCTGGAGAAGCAAAAGGCTATCCACTCCAGTGTTCTGGCCTGGAGAATTCCATGGACTGTATAGTCCATGGGGTCACAAAGAGTCAGACACGACTGAGTGACTTTCACTTTCACCTTCACATGCCCAGGTAGAGAAGCATGGATTGTGGGGGACCGATCTACTCACCACTTTCTCTCTCCTCCAGTATTCCATACTGTTCTGATGATCTTGCTGGTGGACACCTAAATCTCCGTGGTTACCCCAGACGGAAAATAGATGCTGAAGTTATAGTTTGAGAATACCAACTTACAGTAGTCCTGGGACATGTCCAGTTTACACAAACTAAAAAGATAAGGGAGTAATGATGAGCCCATGCTTGAAATCATTCCATCAATTTATATCTAATAGCCCACTCCAGTTCTAAAGTTTCTAATTTTTTTTTTTAATTTTTTGGCCACACTACTCAGCTCGTGGGATCTTAGTTCCCTGACCAGGGATTGAATCTAGGACCACAACAGTGGAAACAGAGAGTCCCAACCACTGGACCATCAGGGAATTCCCTAAAAAATCAGATTTATAAGTGGGATAGAAAGCTCTGTAATTCCATAGACCTTCAACTAGCAAAAGCAACAAACTGTTCCTATTCTTTTCTTCTCTGGAATTGTATTACACTGACCCCCAAGCCTTCCGGGATTTCCCCTGTGGCACCAGAGGTAAAGAACCCACCTGCCAATACAAGAGACATTAGATACGTGGGTTCAATCCCTGGGCCTAGAAGATCCCCTGGAGGAGGGCATGGCAACCCACTCCAGTGTTCTTGCCTGGAGAATCCCACGGACAGAGGAATCTGGCAGGCTATGATCCATGGGGTGGCAGAGTAGGACATGACTGAAGTGACTTAGCACGCATGCACCCAGCCTTCCACACAGATGTGAGGGTGTCCTATGTAGGTCCAGTATTGGTGCAGCGACACTGAGTTACATACAGAATGCTCAACATACAGAATGCTCGCCAGAATGCTCAGTTCCGTTACATATAGAATGCTCATCTGCAGGCTTCTTCGTCAGTACCAGGATAGAATGGCTCCACCCCTCTTGCAGTGCCCAAGGCTGCCGAGGGTCATCAGAGGAGAGAGAAAAGAAGGTGATTCCCAAGCAAAAGTGTAACCTCAAGTGAAAATGGTGAGAAGAATTGGAAATCCAGACCCTTAAAAACAACAGCCCTCCTGTAACTCCCAGGTATAATGTTTCTAGTTCTCTACAGTGGATGGGACAGGGCCAGTGTTTGAGTAAGTATTCCAAGCAGTTGTGTTTGCCTTTGGCTGAGATAACAAGTACACACATATTTAACATGGATGCAGTACATTAGACGAGCTCTACAGGGAAGTTTCAGATGTGTTTCTCTAAAGCTGTCCACTGCTTTAAAGTATCTTGTTCTTCCAAACACAATGAGATTGTCTTGATGCACCACTGTGTCCAAGGAATATGCATTCCCAAGCACTTTCTCCAGATCAGGTGCTGAAAGGTAGTTGGGGTCGCCAAGACTTAGTGTTTTGTTCTCTAAAATGTGGAATTAATTATTTTTTCCCTCTAAGCTAGACGTTTCCTTTATTTTATCTTAATTTTCCTTTTTCTCCCCCATTAGATGGCTATTGACTTGTCTACAAGATTTTTCTTCCCTTTATTCCCAGGTGTAGTCAGATATTATGTACCCACTGGCCTCTGTCTGGGGGCAGGGGTTTTCAAATGGGTTTAAAATGGTATCTGTTCAGTTGGTCTAAGGGGTCACACTGCAAGTCTGCCACCATCAACCAAGACTTTCCCGGCTCTGAAGGGAAAGATTCTTTCCTGCTGTTTTGGGAAAGAAATTGTGGACCTGCTGCTGCTGCTGCTGCTGCTGCTGCTGCTAAGTCGCTTCAGTCGTGTTCGACTCTGTGCAACCCCATAGACGGCAGCCCACTAGGCTCCCCTGTCCCTGGGATTCTCCAGGCAAGAACACTGGAGTGGGTTGCCATTTCCTTCTCCAGTGCATGAAAGTGAAAAGTGAAAGTGAAGTTGCTCAGTCGTGTCTGACTCTTAGCGACCCCATGGACTGCAGCCCACCAGGCTCCTCCGTCCATGGGATTTTCCAGGCAAGAGTACTGGAGTGGGGTGCAACGTTTCTCACCTCATGCAGTATATTGAAAGGAAAGGGGTTGGTTCCCCTTCTCTTCTGTTGTAGACAGTAATCACCCAGAGCAACATTAGAATGAAACTTTGCTCTAAAATACTGACCTAAGAACATGCTGACTTAGGGGAGGAAGGTGAAATTGTACAGAAGCTTGTGGGAAGGGTCATTTGACATTTCAGTTCAGTTCAGTCGCTCAGTCATGTCCAACTCTTTGCGACCCCATGAACCACAGCACACCAGGTCTCCCTGTCCATCACCAACTCCCGGAGTTTACCCAAACCCATGTCCATTGAGTTGGTGATGCTATCCAACCATCTCATCCTCTGTCGTCCCCTTCTCCTCCTGCCTTCAATCTTTCCCAGTATCAGGGTCTTTTCATATGAGTCAGCTCTTCGCATCAGGTGCCCAAATATTGGAGTTTCAGCTTCAGCATCAGTCCTTCCAATGAACACCCGGGACTGATCTGCTTTGGGATGGACTGGTTGGATCTCCTTGCAGTCCAAGGGACTCGCAAGGGTCTTCTCCAACACCACAGTTCAAAAGCATATTCTTCGGGCCTCAGCTTTCCTTATAGTCCAACTCTCACATCCATACATGACTACTGGAAGAACCATAGCCTTGACTAGACGGACCTTTGTTGACAAAGTAATGTCTTTGCTTTTTAATATGCTGGTCATAACTTTCCTTCTAAGGAGTAAGCGTCTTTTAATTTCCTGGCTGCAATCACCATCTGCAGTGACTTTGGAGCCCAGAAAAATAAAGTCAGCCACTGTTTCCACTGTTTCCCCATCTATATGCCATGCAGTGATGGGACCAGATGCCATGATCTCGGTTTTCTGAATGTTGAGCTTTAAGCCAGCTTTTTCAGTCGCCTCTTTCACTCTCATCAAGAGGCTTTTTAGTTCCTCTTCACTTTCTGCCATAAGGGTGGTGTCATCTGCATATCTGAGGTTATTGATATCTCTCCCGGCAATCTTGATTCCAGCTTGTGCTTCCTCCAGCCCAGCATTTCTTATGATGTGCTCTGCATGGAAGTTAAATAAGCAGGGGGACAATATACAGCCTTGATGTACTCCTTTTCCTATTTGGAACCAGTCTGTTGTTCCATGTCCAGTTCTTTTTTTGTTTGTTTTCTTTTTTTAAATTTTATTTTATTTTATTTTTTAACTTTACAATATTGTATTGGTTTTGCCATACATCAACATGAATCTGCCACAGGTATACACGTGCTCCCCATCGTGAACCCTTCACCCTCCTCCCTCCCCGTACCATCCCTCCGGGTCGTCTCAGTGCACCAGCCCCAAGCATCCATAATATCATATATGAGGCAAGTCGCCAGTCCAGGTTCAATGCACGGTGCTGGATCCATGTCCAGTTCTAACTGTTGCTTCCTGACCTGCATACAGATTTCTCAAGAGGCAGGTATTACACTTAGTGAAATGAGTCAAAGAAAAATACTGTTATCATTTAGGTGGAATTTAAAAACTAAAAGTAGTGAATATAACAAAACAGACTCACACATATAGAGGACAAATTAGTAGTGATTACCAGTAGGGAGAGGTGAGAAGGGAGGGGCAATATAAGTACAAGGAATCAGGAAGTACAAACTATTATATATGAAACAAATAAGCTTCAAGGATAGATTGTACAGCACAGGGAATATAACCAATATTTTATACTTATAAATGGGGTATAATTTTTAAAAATTGTGAATCACTATGTTGTACACCTGAAACTTGTATTATATATCAATTATATCTCAATGAAAAATAAATTGAAAAAAGCAAAAGTTGTTACACCAAGGAAAAGCCACAAAATATAAAGTGATATTTTCAAACTGTTAAGGGGCTTCTTGTTTTTCTGTGATTTTTCTGAACAATTTCTAAAGTTAAAAATAGTGAAACATTTACCATCATAAAAAAGGTAGTTATACATGTCTTTTCAGAAACATTTGGATAAAGCAAAGATTTGTATTATTATATAAATTTATATAATTGTTTTCATTAAGATCTTAAGTCTTTTTTGTTTTTTTTTAATTAAATTTATTTATTTTAATTGGAGGCTAATTACTTTACAACATTGTGTTGGTTTTGCCATACATCAACATGAATCCTCCACGGGTGTACACATGCTCCTCATCCTGAACCCTCCTCCCACCTTCCTCCCCATACCATCCCTCTGGGTCATCCAGGTGCATATTAAAATTTTAATGAGTTAATATGATAATTAAAGTGATTAATTAAAGATTGAGCTAAAAATACCAGAGTGGAGCCTAATGATTAACTTCTGGTGAAAATGAAATGAAATCTAATGCTGAGACTTTAATTCTTTAGACTTTTCTTGATCTTCGTGGTTGGTGGGTATTATAGCACAGGTGAGATAGTACTGTTAGAGTAATGGGCAGGAGGGCTGCTGAGGTTCTGAGAAGCTGCAGAAATTCGCTTTGTCCACCCTACAGGTGGTTTATCTTAACCAGATAGCCCAACACTGCCCACTAGTGGTTTGTAGAAAGAATCAGTTCTAATAAAGAGCAGATGTTTTAATAGGCTTTTATTCCACAGAGGACTTTCAAATTATCAGGAAATATTTGTATGCCTTAGAACTTTATAATTCATAAGAAACAGCCTCTTTATTTTACAGATGAGAAACTGAAAAGTTAAATGAGTAGCCATAGATTCCAAAACTAGGTAGTGATATAGAGGCTAGAACCTGGGACTTCAGTGTCTATAGCCAACATTATTTCTGCCAAGCTGAGCTCCTAAAAGTTAAAAAAAAAGTGTGAGGTTTTTGTAAAACTCAGTCCTGGGTTGTAGGCTCAGTTAATAAATCATAGGAAGCCCATGCTTGTGAATGCTAAGTCGCTTCAGTCATGTCCAACTCTGTGACTCTATGGACTGTAGCCCTCCAGGCTCTTCTGTCCATGGAACTTACCAGGCCAGAATGCCGGAGTGGGTTGCCATGCCCTCTTCCAGGGGATCTTCCCGACCCAGGGTTTGAACCCTTGTCTCTTATGTCTCCTGCATTGACAGGTGGGTTCTTTACTACTGGTGCAACCTGGGCCCAGGAAGCCCATAGTCCCTTATTTAAACTATCTCTTAACTTTGCCTGGTGATTTGTAATACCTTAGGTGTAGATTAGCCTTTGAATACTGGGAACTCTGTTTATGTATTTCAGTTAGATAAGATGTGCAGATGATCAATTTAAAACAGTACCCAGATATCTTGTTATTGCTGATTAGATAAAGCCAGCACACGAAAGATTTAACTTTTGTGTTAATGGAAATGGAGTCCTTGTCCCTCATAGCAATGGTAACTGGAGGATCTATTAATAACATCATTTATTGCAGACACATTTTCATTGTTTTAAAAGGGCATGCTATTTCTTGAGTTAAGGCTTGTGTGCAATTATTGTGCTAACGGGTTCATTATTTCCTGATCCCCCCAAAGGTGGAATTGTGGGCTTTGTGTTGTACATCTTTCTTGCGGAATAGGCAGCAGGAGAAACCACAAACATGCTAACGAATGAGATGGAGACAGATAAGCCAACCATTTGACAGGGTGGGTCTGTTTGCACATCTCTTCATTTAGTCTAAGTCACTTCTCCTGACAGCCTTTAGAGATGGGAACACCTTACTTGATTAATTTTTAAGTCTGTGACTAGAGGAAGAACTCATCTGGATTTGGAACTGACTTCAATCAGTTCACAGCAGTAAGAGTCAGATGGAGGATTAATGCCTCTAGGTGGTGCCTGTGACCTACATTTGGATCTGGCAGCTTCGTCAGAGGCGGAGGAAAAACACTGTGGGGGAGGGGGAAGGGACTTTTGTGGGTACATGTGTGCCTGTGTGTGTGTTTTCTCCTCTCCAAGCTCTGTGGGGAGGCAGTGTGAAAGACCAAAGGAGCCTGGGGACCCTATATAGTTAGAGTTCTCATTTTCCCAATTCCTTTTGTTTTCTTCCTTTTTAGAACCAGAGTTCACAAAATTGATACAAATAAGACTATGCTCAAACGACTGCACAATTGCACTCAATCTGACACGCTAGCAAAGTAATGCTCAAAATTTTCCAAGCCAGGCTTAAGCAATACGTGAACTGTGAACTTCCAGATGTTCAAGCTGGTTTTAGAAAAGGCAGAGGAACCAGAGATCAAATTGCCAACATCCCCTGGATCATCAAAAAAGCGAAAGAGTTCCAGAAAAACATCTATTTCTGATTTATTGACTATGCCAAAGCCTTTGACTGTATGGATCACAATAAACTGTGGAAAATTCTGAAAGAAATGGGAATACCAGACCACCTCACCTGCCTCTTGAGAAACCTGTATGCAGGTCAGGAAGCAACAGTTAGAACTGGACACGGAACAACAGACTGGTTCCAAATAGAAAAAGGAGTACATCAAGGCTGTATATTGTCCCCCTGCTTATTTAACTTCTATGCAGAGTATATCATGAGAAACGCTGGGCTGGAGGAAGCACAAGCTGGAATCAAGATTGCCGGGAGAAATATCAATAACCTCAGATATGCAGATGACACCACCCTTATGGCAGAAAGTGAAGAAGAACTAAAGAGCCTCTTGATGAAAGTGAAAGAGGAGAGTGAAAAAGCTGGCTTAAAGCTCAACATTCAGAAAACCAAGATCATGGCATCCGGCCGGCCCCATCACTTTATGGCAAATAGATGGGGAAACAGTGGAAACAGTGTCAGACTTTATATTTTGGGGCTCCAAAATCACTGCAGATGGTGATTGCAGCCGTGAAATTAAAATACGCTTACTCCTTGGAAGGAAAGTTATGACTAACCTAGATAGCATATTAAAAAGCAGAGATATTACTTTGGCAACAAAGGTCCATCTAGTCAAGGCTATGGTTTTTCCAGTGATCATGTATGGATGTGAGAGTTGGACTGTGAAGAAAGCTGAGCACTAAAAAATTGATGCTTTTGAACTGTGGTGTTGGAGAAGACTCTTGAGAGTCCCTTGGACTTCAAGGAGATCCAAACAGTCCATCCTAAAGGAGATCAGTCCTGGGTGTTCATTGGAAGGACTGATGTTGAAGCTGAAACTCCAGTACTTTGGCCACCTCATGCGAAGAGTTGACTCATTGGAAAAGACTCTGATGCTGGGAGGGATTGAGGGCAGGAGGAGAAGGGGATGACAGAGAATGAGATGGCTGGATGGCATCACCGACTTGATGGACATGAGTTTGGGTGAACTCTGGGAGTTGGTGATGGACAGGGAGGCCTGGCGTGCTGCGGTTCATGGGGTCGCAAAGAGTCGGACACGACTGAGCGACTGAACTGAACTGAACTGAAGACTATGAAATTCAAGGAGAAAATTTGGAATTTTAAAATCTCATGACTAAAAGTTTCTGTTTTTAGGAGTGAGGAAATTATACTTTTATGTGTACGTTAGCGTATAATAGTTGTGTAACAAGCATATACAGAAGGCATTCTGTTTGAATTCTAATCTTTCTCAGTGATGTTCATGTGCAGACTGTCTTTTCCTCTTCCTTTGCATTTCAGTCTGAATCAATAGAATATCCACTGTTTTCAGCTCATCAGTGTTAATTTTATCACTCCAGTGTATTTTTCCAGTTGACTTCCTTGTATTAGCTTAGAAAGCAGAACTGGAAGGACCTTTAGAAATCAGCAAGGAACCAAGTTTTCAGATCTTTGGTTTATTAGATCAACAACCCTTTCAAGCAGAGAGGGTTTAATCACATCTTGGTCATATAATCTGTAACTAATAGATTCTGGGGCTTCCCTGGTGGTTCAGCTGTAAAGAATTTGTCTGCAATGCAGGAGATGCAGGTTCGATCCCTGTCTTGGGAAGATTCCCTGGAGAATGAAATAGCAACCCACTTCAGTCTTCTTGTCTGGAGAATCCCATGGACTGAGGACCTGGTGGGCTACCATCCATTCAGTTGCAAAGTTAGCAACTGAGCATGCACACACACACAGGTTAAAGCCTGGGTCAGCCAGTCTCCGGATTGAACTGTCTTTTTGCCATACACACTCTTTCAGAAAAAAATTTTTTTCAGTAGATTTCCAATGATATCATAGGCCCCAAATTAGGGGTCAGTTTTGGGTTGGCAATGTTTTACTTAAACAGGACATTCAAGCCACCCCTAAGATCAGGTCATTATTGCTTCGTAGAAGGAGGAATGTTTTAACATCAAATGGGTAAGAAGATTTGTTCTCAGAACCAATGGCAATCTTTTACTTTAGTAATTTAATTTCATGTAAGAAATTAAATTTCTTACATGATTTCTACGTTGCTCATTTTACCTAGAGCCAATGAACTCTTCTTGGTTGGTGTTCCAAGGGCTGTATTAGAGAGTCACTGATCTATGACAATCTCTCTCTTTTTTCAAATGGAGAAACTGAGGCCCCAATAAATTAAGTGATATGTTTGAGGTTGTATGTCCAATGAGTAGCAGAGAACTGAGTTTTCCTTTTCCGTTTCAGTAGTTAGGAATATGGATGGTTTTTTCCCACTCTTTTCAGCTGTTGCTAAACGAAGGTTAGCAAAGAAGAATCAGTATATGGCAGGCAGATAGTAGGTCTCATAATGAAAATTTCAATCCTGTGTCATTATGGCAGTTTGATTTTCTGTCAAATCCATTTTCTTTCTTTTTTTTCTCCTTTTATACTCTTGTTTTTATTTCCCCCCAGGTTTATAATTAAAAAATAAAATTGCATATTCTTAAGGTGAACAACCTGATGATTTGATATGCTAATACAATGTGAAATTCTTACCACGATCAAGATAATTAACATATCGATCTATTCCCCTAGACACCATTAGTGTATGTGTGTGAAAGGCCTATTTTGTTTCTGAACCCTAGTTAGGTATCGATCATTAGTTATTCTGGGGAAAGAAATACTGTTGACTGAATACATGCTTTATGGCAGGCACTTTGTTATTCTGGGGAAAGAAATTCTGTTGACTGAATACATGCTTTATGGCAGGCACTTTGTGGGGTGTTTTGCGTACTTGTGTCATTTTTGCTTATCTCACAGAAAAGAGTGAAATCTTTATGAATGACATTAAAAGCCTAAGTTTTCCACACCACTGATTTTCATGATGTTTGATATTTTCTTTAGAAGTGCAAAACAATATCTTCTTGCCAATGGAATTAACCGTAGTATCATCTATATATGTACACAAATTCTCTCTAGTTCTTTTACTGTAGCTGTCGTTAAAGGAGGGGCTTTTTAGAAGCACCAAACAGTAGAATTGGGGGAGGGAAATAAATTGTGATGAGCTGAATTTGTGTGCAGATTAATGAAAGAGGAAGTGTTGAAGATTCATCAATGTCATTTCATCTTTTGGAACCATTTCCAATTTAAGAAAAATGAATGAAAATCCCCAGGGCAACCAGTCTCATTATATGACCACCAGAGGGCGTTCGACACCGTCAGATTGCAGTGGTCCTCTCCAGTAAAATTATAGCACCAGTTTTTCTGTAATTATGTCTTTTCTTTCTGTCCATCCTTAAATTTTCAGAAAAAGTTCACTAGGAAGACACTTTATTCTTTAATGTGTCTTGACTTCTGATGCTCTAATAAGATTTCATGTAAAATAAATAGTCCTTTTATGAGGTTAGATTATATACTATATATGAAGTGTTGACCTTTACCTTGAGATTGCTTCCTAGGACAAACTTTCTAGAACATTCCATCAAGACGATTCTGCAGGATGAACATGCCACTCGAATGCCCTCAGGCTCCCATTTCCAGTTTTCCCATTCCATGCCAGCCCGTCCTGTACAGTCAAAACTTAAATTCTTTTCTCTTTGATGAATTTTTTTTCCTGGCCCCTTGGTTATCCGAGAACTTCCTTCTGAAGTATTTCGGTGTCAAATTCAAAGTCTCCACTTAGTCCTGTCTTGTCTAATATCATTAACTTCGCAAGTGTTTCTTTCTTCCACCAAGTCGAGGACTCCTGGAGAATAAACAATTGAAAACTTTCTCCCCAGGCCATAAGGGTATAAAGATGAAACTGTGGTCTCCATAACTTACCCATTTTGTGAGAATTCCAGCTCCCCCAGATTCTTCCAAACTAGTTCTGCTTAGAGTCTGCCTAGACATTCTTCTGTGTGTTTCTCAGTCAGTTAGAGTGGCTGTCGGGGGTGCACGCTCTTTCTTCCCTCCTGCAGTGACACCTGGAGTCCCAGCTGAGTGGATGGTTCATGCCAGCTCTGCAACACTACCCAGGCTGCCCACCAAAGCAGGCCTTCTCTCTGACTTCTTCAGCAGATGTGGTCCCTTCGGCCCCCTGCCCAGGCCTCTGTGCTACAAAGGAGATCTGAAGGGGGTGGGTAGTTGTAACCCTCACTTGTGCTATGTTATGAAGCATAACTCAATATAGCATAAACTTGCATCATCACAGAAATCTTAGAAAAGTAGGTATTTTAGTGCTTAGTACTGGTGGCCCCTGCAATGCAGGAGACCCGGGTTCAATCCCTGGGCTGGAAAGATCCCTTGGAGGAGGGCATGGCAACCCACTCCAGTATTCTGGCCTGGGAAACTGAGTAACTGACATTTTCACTTTCACTCTTTGTATACCCATATCCTTAATAAAAAGCCATCCTTTTAATGTCTCCAATTTGCAAAATTTGCTCTTACTTTATTTTGACCTTTCAAACCCACATGAGTGAGATTTACAGATTTTTGTGTTTTAGACCCTCCTTGGTCACCTCTGCTATTTTGGTTGTGCTAGCTTAATAAAATGAACTGAAATACCTGCAAATAAAGTTGTCTAGTCCTGAAATCTTTTATTAGAGGTAATTAGTTGATAACATTCAATTCCTTTCAACTTTATCAATCATTTTTGTTTGATATTTTTCTTGACTTAGTTTTTATTTTATATATATATATATATATATATATATATATATATATATATAATGTTTCCTCTCAACCTTTTATTTTGTGGAGATTTTAGAATTTATCAGCACAGGCTTGTAGATTGTAATTATTTAATTTCAGAAAAATCCCATCTCTCTTTTCACTGTAAGGTCCTCCCTTCCTGTCCCTGGGACTTAAGCATGAGTACATAGGAGCAGGACTGGGAGAATGCCTCAGAAACTGACATTGAGCTTGACTTATTTGCTCTTCTCTCATCATCTGTGAGCCATACATCATTTGAGGTATGTTATTCTATTTGTCAAAAATTAAATTATTATAGAAAAGAAGCTGTTTGTTTGTTCTCCTGTATTTGTAGACTGTGATTCCTATGTACCATTCCACAGCCAGATTTTTATTAGAATGAATGACTTCTTTTCCAGGAAGCTCTCCAGTTCCTCCTACAAATAATACTCTAGACTGAATTCAGGTTCCCTTTTTTTCAGACAATCCCAGGTATGTCTGAGTCCTAGGATGTGATCTTTCAAGATGACGTCTGTATGACATATATTGGAGCTCTTCAATGTGGCTCCAAATTGAAAATTATCAGTAGGCAGAAGATATACAAAGTTGGACTTGGAATCAGTGTAAAGAAGAATTTTTAATAAATCGTGTCCCAAGCTAGGATGGGCTTCTTTGGATGGTTATATTCTCATCATTGGAGGTATCTGAAAATTGACTAAATACTCATTCAGTGAATGTTTCAGAAGGAACTCAAGCCTTTGAGGGAAGCAATTCAACTGGGTAGTAGTCTCATCCTGTTCTGGGAGTCTATGGTTATGCTCTTGAAATCTCCCACAGTGTACAGTTAAGTGCCTTATCACTGAGTGAGCAGGAAGTCAAAATTAATAAACTAAAAGTAATCTGCAATAATACTTCAGTGTTATAGGAAGCAGAGAAACAAACATGCATGATGGAATCTGGCTTAGGCTATTTATTGGGTTTGGAGAGACCATGGAAACTATAAACAAATACTATTGCTGATGTTAATAATGTTAAAAAAATCAAAATTCAGCTAAGGAATTTAAAGATCATATTGCCTTTATTCAGTGATTCATGAGTTGGGCAGCATTTCACCTAACAAAGAGAAAGGAGCTCCCAGCAGGTGGTCAAAAATGAAATTTTTTAAAGGCAGAAAGGGGGTGGGACAAGAAAGTTATAAACGAAATAATTTCTTTTTTCCCCAGCAAAATCACCTTCCTTTGTGGGAAGAATGGGGTCTGCCTTGCAGATTACCTCACCAGTACTAATCAGGTAATTCCCCAGATTGACTAGTTAAAGGTCACATCCTGGGAGATACTGAAACTGTAATTAAGTCTTGGCTTGCTGACATGGGACTCAGCATAAGTGACTCCATTTGGTGCTTGTTATTTCTTTTTGAACAATACTAATCATAGTAACCCTGATGATAACTACCATCAACTGAGCCCCTACATATTGACTGTCTATAGCAAGCATTTTGTCCATGATATTTTATTTATAGTTCACAAGTGCTCTGTGAATGAGACATCATTTGCCCCATTTTATGAACTGGTACCCTATAGTTAAAATAAGAAAACTGGACTCTTGAGAGTCCCTTGGACTGCCAGGAGATCAAACCAGTCAATCCTAAAGGAAATCAATCCTGAATATTCATTGGAAGGCCTGATGCTGAAGCTGAAGCTCCAATACTTTGGCCACCCAATGCGAAGGGCCGACTCATAAGAAAAGACCCCGATCCTGGGAAAGACTGAAGGCATGAGGAGAAGGGGACGACAGAGGATGAGCTGGTTGGATAGAATCACTGGCTCAATGAACATGAGTTTGAGAAAACTCTGGAAGATGGTGAAGGACAGGGAAGCCTGACGAGCTGCAATCCATGGGGTTGCAGAGTCGGACATGACTGAGTGACTGCACAACAACAACAAGGGTTGTGTATGCAGATCGATTGTAGGAATGCCCACATATGATCCTCTTAGCCCTGAAGATGGGTTGCTGCTGCTAAGTCAATTCAGTCTTGTCCAACTCTGTGTGACCCCATAGACGGCAGCCCATCAGGCTCCCCCGTCCCTAGGATTCTCCAGGCAAGAACACTGGAGTGGGTTGCCATTTCCTTCTCCAATGCATGAAAGTGAAAAGTGAAAAGTGAAAGTGAAGTCACTTAGTCATGTCCAACTCTTAGTGACCCCATGGACTGCAGCCTACCAGGCTCCTCCGTCTATGGGATTTTCCAGGCAAGAGTACTGGAGTGGGGTGCCATTGCCTTCTCCAGGAGATGGATAGGAAGAGCATGAAACACTTGGATTTCCAGACCAATTACCTAGGTGCTGCCTCTCCCCAGTGTTCTATAGAAATATTATCATTCTCTATGCCTACCAAGACGTGAAAATTGGAAAGCACATCAAACTACCTAGCTAAGGTGACAAGCTTTGAAAAGTGAAAGTGAAGTTGCTTAGTGTCTGACTCTTTGCGACCCCGTGGACTGTAGCCCACCAGGGTCCTCAGTCCGTGGGCTTTGGTAGAGCCTAATTAGAGATTCAAACCAAGGTGTGTATGACACCAAAGCTCACTTTCTTTCCTCGATACCTCACCATCTTTAAAGACTTGAGACGTGATGTTACAGAAATGTCAAGTCCTTCAGATGGAAGCAGAAGGAGGCAGTAGAAGATGGCTAATTATGTTACATGGGTTTCAGATAGAAGATACAGATTTGAACACTTCAGCACCTCAGGGGCTGGACTTGATGTACGCACAATGGCACCCCACTCCAGTACTCTTGCCTGGAAAATCCCATGGGTGGAGGAGCCTGGTAGGCTGTAGTCCATAGGGTCACTAAGAGTCGGACTCGACTGAGTGACTTCACTTTCACATTTCACTTTCATGCATTGGAGAAGGAAATGGCAACCCACTCCGGTGTTCTTGCCTGGAGAATCCCAGGGACGGGGGAGCCTGGTGGGCTGCCGTCTATGGGGTCGCACGGAGTTGGACACGACTGAAGTGACTTAGCAGCAGCAGCAGCAGCAGCAAACTTAAGATTGAGTTCTGTTGTCAGTCTGTCTGGATTTAAAACCAAACTCCATGCCTTACTAGCTGTTTGACTTTGGGAAAATTATTCTGCTTCTATGTGCCTCAGGCTTCTCATTTGTGAAATAAAGATTAATTTACTGAATGAGTCAACAAATATTTGCTGAGAGACTTCTATTTGTTAGGTACAATTCTAGGGTATGAAAATGCGGCAGTGAATACTTGATCTCTGAGTTTATCCTACTTGGAGTTCTTGAGCTTCTTGGGTGGATAGATTACTTTTTTCTTCAACTTTATTGAGATATAATTGAATATAACATTGTGTAACTTTAAGATGTACAATGCATTGATTTGATAAGCTTATCTATTACAATGTGATTATTATGGTAGCACTAGCTAACACTTCCATCATATCACATAATTACCATTTCTTTTTTGTGGTGACAACATGTAAGATTTATACTCTTAGCAGCTTTCAAATATATAGTACAGTATTATATTGCATATATGGTACTATATATATATTATATATATATATGACATCATACAGTATATGCCTTTCTTTCTCTGACTTATCTCACTTAGCTAATGTCCTCAAAGGAGGTTCCCTGGTGGCTCAGATAGTAAAGAATCTGCCTGCAATGCAGGAGACCTGGATTCGACCTCTAGGTCAGGGAGATACCCTGGAGAAAGGAATGGCTATCCATTCCAGTATTCTTGCCTGGAGAATCCCATGGACAGAGGAACCTGGCGGTCACAGTCCATGTGGTTGCAAAGAGTTGGACACGACTGATCGACTAACACTTTCAATTTCTTTCATTTTCAGTGTTGTCAAGGACCATCAATTTGGTTGCATATGCCAGTATTTTGGTCTTATGCCTGAAATAATATTTTGTTGCATAAATATTCGCTATATCTTCTTTAACCATTCATACATGAACAGACACTTAGGTTACTTCCATAGCTTGGCTATTATAGATGATGTTGCAATGAATATGAGAATTCATATATCTCTGAGATCCTGTTTTTATTTCCTCTGGATATTTCTGGATCTTATGGTAGTTCTTTTTTTTTTTTAATTTTTTGAGGAACCTTCATACTATTTTCCATAGTGTCTGTGCCAATTTACATTCCTGTCAACAGTGTCTAAGTGTTTTCTTTTCTCCACATCCTTAACAATGCTTGTTATCTCTTGTCTTTTTGATGATTTCCATTCCAACAGGTATGAGGTGATATTTTACTGTGATTTTGGTTTGCATTTCCATGGTGATTACTGAGAGTGAGCATCTTTACAGGTGTTTGTTGGTCATTTTTATGTTTTCTTTAGAAAAATGTCTGTTTAATTTCTCTACCCATTTTTAAATTGGATTGTTTTTTCTATTGATTTGTAAAATTCTTCACATATTTTGAATATTAATCGCTTATCTGATATATGTTTTGCAAACATTTTCTCCTGTTCCATAGATTTAGTATGAAGTAGTCCCACTTGCTTATTTTTGCTTGTTACTTGTGTTTTTTGTGTCAGAGATTTTCTTCTATGTTTTCTTCTAGGAGTTCTACAGTTTCAGGCCCTCCATTTATGTTTTTAACCTATTTTGAGTTAATTGAGGAGGGGATTAGAGATAAAGGTCCAGTTTTTCTTCTTTTTCTTTTTTTGATATGTGATTATTTCATTTTCCTAACAACATTTATTGAAGAAATTATCCTTTCCACACATAAGTATTCTTTGGCCCCCTTGTCAAATATTAGTTAACTGTTAGATTAATTTTTTATACCAAATCTGAGAAGTTGTTAACAACTGTTTATTCACATTTTTTTCTGCCACTTTCTCTTTATTCTCTACTTCCATGACTTTTACTGTGCATATTTTGACAGCTTGATGGTTTCTCATAGGTATAGAAACTCTTTTCATTTTCTTCATTAGTTTTTCTTTCTTTTACTTAACCTGCTGCTGCTGCTAAGTCGCTTCAGTCATGTCCGACTCTGTGCAACCCCATAGACGGCAGCCCACTAGGCTCCTCTGTCCCTGGGATTCTCCAAGCAACAATTCTGGAGTGGGTTGCCATTTCCTTCTCCAATGCATGAAAGTGAAAAGTGAAAGTGAAGTCACTCAGTCATGCCTGACTCTTAGTGACCCCATGGACTTGCAGCCTACCAGGCTCCTCTGTCCATGGGATTTTCCAGGCAAGAGTACTGGAGTGGGCTGCCATTGCCTTCTCCATTTACTTAACCTAGATAATCTCAATTGATCTGTTTTCTGATTCTTTTTCTTCCAGTTCTGCTATGAAGGAGCAGCAGAGAGTAATGTTCAAGGTGGTATTGCTTTATCTCTGGTACATATGGAAGGCCTCTGAGGAGGTGACATTTGACTTGTGACTTGATAATGGTTAATTAAATAAATGCTTCCTAAACATGGTGGGCTGTTCTCAGGCTGAATTGTAGATTCTCATTCCATAGGTTGGAGAAGAGGATCAATCCTTCCCTGGTGATCTCCATAAATGAATGCATTTGATGGACATTTCTGTGTCTCTACTTGAGCTCTCCAGATACGCAGTACAAATAAATGTTCTAGTTCTAAGGGCTTTATTTGTTAAAATAACTCATTGCTGATAGTTCTAAAATCCTTTGCATTTGCACAGGAACCTTTATTATTTAGGCAGACTTGATTTTTTTTTTTTCATGGAGAAGTGGGAGGACTTAATTATAGTTTCAACACACATTGGCATGCTTGGAACAATTCAGAAGGAAGTAAAAAAATTTTGAGAATGTAAGCCAAGATACTTATGCCATCTTAATAATGTTGTGACTTGATGTTTATTTTACTGCTAAATATTCCCAGAAGTATCAGGTAATTGGGCTTTATTCTATGGCCTGAAGGCCAATATTTCTGAACTTGGTGAAACCAACTGAAAAAGATGAATTCCAAATATGGAATCTCTCCATGGAAAATGTGTTGCTTCCAACCCTTGGTATTCACGCCTAAGGCCTGTTGGCAGCTGTTCTTTGGCCAGCTGAAACAAGTATGCTACTACGTAAAGGTAGTTTCTATGGAAACCTGAACTCAAATGATACTGAGGCTTTGATGATCAAAGGCAACACCCTGAATTGTTTGGAGAGCCCAATGAAGGTTTCAGAACTTTATTGTTCTCCACAGAAAACAGAACTTTATTGTTCTCCACTATAGCCTAGACTTTGAAATGTTTTATTCTCCAGGTACATTAGAGCCATGCAGACGAGATAGAATTTTGAACTTTGCTTGCGAATTTACCTTTTCTAATTATTTTACCAGCTACTTTACAACATATATCTCTGCCATAAAGAAAATTAGCATCTTCCATTTTCCCTTTCTCATCTTTGCTTGATTAAATATGTGAAGCCATAAGACACATAGAATATGCTGAACTTGTACTTTTGGTCTCAGATAATGATTCCTCCCTTTCATAAATCATGGATAATTTATTCAGTATATCATTTTTTTCACACTTTAAAAAATAAATACAAATGACCACATTGCCAGATGCTCACACAGCTGAATTGCAGTTGTGCCTGTAGAGATTTGATCTACAGTAGTGTTCCCTTATATAGTGTAGTCTTTGAACTGATTCCTTTAGTACTTATGACTCAAACTCTGTTATCACAACCTTAGCAGAAATTAAAGTACAAGAAAATATTTTCCCATGAATGTATCTTCCCAAGAGTACATTTTGTGTTTATTTTGTGGATCTTGATATAGATATGTTTCTTCTAACAAGTTCCTATTTTATAAAAGCTCTGTTGAATAACAGTGGGGTGTATTATTTCTTGTTGATAGATATTGTCAAGATAAAATATCTGAATTTATGTATTTATCTGTGAGCATTGATGTTCTTGGTTTCAGGGCCATCGTAGAGTGGTTGGATATACTGTGTGTGGTTAGTTACAGTATTTAAATGCACCATATTCAACAGGAAGTAATAAGATGAAGACTATGTGTGTTACACCAAGATTTACAGTTAATCTATGTACATAAAATCTGGAGAATGGGAATGGTACAATTTAACCTTCATGACTTCTCAGAGATGTCCAGAACCAAAGTAGTAAAGCTGCCTAGACTGTATTTTCTGGAGTCTAGTTTTTACAACATTCCTGCAGGGAGAAGTTCGTTTTTTCCACCTTGAAAAAGCAAACTTTCTCTGTGCCTTCTCCTTGGGACAGTTCCATTTTGTCTCAGCTCCCTTTCCAGGTAGTTTTTATGTATTCCCTTTACTTCTCACTCTTGCTTTTATCCCTCATCTATAGAGAATCAGGTGTCCATTTGTCAAAATCTTCTCTCATTATAACTCTATTTTCTCCTTCCCCTTCCATGAAGAAAGGACATTTGACTTAGGATTGTGACATACTTTAATCTGGAATTTTGACTCCTATGTAAAGCATTAGATTTCAATAGTGATTTATACCTGGGGTTTTAATCAAACTGGCAAACAACATGTTTGCCGTTTAATACACAGACTCATAGGATGCAAGATATAGAAGGGACTTTGGGGAGTGTTTGTCAGTATTTTGCAATCATTTTCCACTAAGGGATTTCTATTACAGAAGAAAAAGAGCCTATTCATCAGATGTCTGGAGGAATAGAGATAGTTCCACTCAGAATGAGCATCATATGTCTTTGAAATTTCCTATTTCATCTTTTAAAAATCCTACAACTTCAAAATTGACTCCAAGTTGTATCTTTCAAAAATTTTGTTTTTAAATTTTGTTTTGTGGTATAGCTGATTCAAACAATATTGTGATAGTTTTAGGTGAACAGCGAAGGGGCTCAGTCATACATATACATGTATGATTGTCCCTCAAACTCCCCTCCCATCCAGGCTGTCACATAACATTGAGCAGAGTTCCATGGCTATATAATAGGTCCTTTTTGGTTATTCATTTTAAATATAGTAGGTATACAGGCAAGCATAAGTTTGTTCTCTAAGTCTGTGAGTCTCTTTCTGTTTTGTAAGCAAGTTCCTTTGTATAATTTCTTTTTAGATTCCACATTTAAGAGATGTCATACAATATTTCTCATTATCTGTCTGACTTACTTCACTGAGTATGAAAATCTCTAGGTCCATCCTCCAACTATATCTTTACTTATTTTCTATTAAAAGAACTATTTTAAATTACTTACCAACGAGTATAATGGTCCCTACCCTTCCCCTTTATGTACCATTTAGCACATGTCCAATATCAAAATATAGACTATATATATATATATATCCTATAGTAAATGAATGAATTGACACCATGAAATGTAAGGAGATTTGCTTAAGATCATGATAGAATCAACAGAGAATTGAGGACTAGTGTCTTCCAGCCCAGTGGGTTTCCCATCAAACTCTGACAGATGTTTCTACCTGATGTCTTTTCCACATGGGTTCCTGGAGATTAGAGTTTCTGGAAGTTGGGAAAATCTGGAACCTGACTGACCCCATTTAACCTGTAAGTAAAAGTAAGTAAACCTAGAAAACCACTGTAAGAGTAGTGTACATCTATATATGTGTCTTATAGCAGCCTATCTCAAAAGGGGAGTTGTGGGGATGTGTGTGTGTGTGTGTGTGTGTGTGAGACAGTGGATAAATGAAGGGTGAGAGGTAGTAGTGGCAGCAGCCATGATGGGTAGCTTCCAACAGTAGATCATCATATTTTCCCATTCTCTGAAACCACAACTCTTTCCTGAAGCCCATTAGTCTGGTTCAGGCTTCAGGCTGCTGGAGGAAAACATCATTTAGTGGGTGCTGTAGGAGCTGATTCTTGTGGAACCCATGAGAGTTAGATCTTGCTGATGTCAAAATTTTCATGGGATTTTGAATTTTCAGAGACATTTTGTACTCTGCTTGTGAGCTTGATATAAACAGTCTTGTTCTTTGTCTCCCAGATGAAATCCATGGATAAAAAGAACTTAATTTGTCCCCTATGGAAGATAGAAAATATATTTGAGTGGCTGAATAGATAAATCTTTGTGGATGATCATCACTCAAATTTAAATTGCCATTTTCATGAAAGGTGGGGAGGGATTTGCTATTTTAAACCTAATTGAAGAGTAGAGATAGGTAATAGTGCGTCCACTGAAAGACTGTAATAGAAGAAAAATGTACACAATCTAATCAATCAAACACAAATAAGAAAAGAACTTTGCTGCTTCCTCTCATTGGTCAAATTGGAGAATTCTGGCTCCTCTCTTTGGTCAGGTGAACTACTTATGGGTATTTATTATTTTTTTTTTTTTACTTTACAATATTGCATTGGTTTTGCTATACATCAAAATGTATCCGGGTATTTATTAAGTGAATGCATTCATCCATCTCAGGTGAAAGCTGGGAATACAAAGATGACAAAGGTCATTTGAGCCTCAAGTTTCTTACAATCCAGTGAAAAGACAACTTTGTGAATAATTAACCAGAGTATAATATAATTAACAAATTTTATGCTAGTGATGTAAACCAAAAGAGGGATTGTGTTCATTGATATTATCTTGGGATATTAAGGAGGGTTTCACTATGAAGATAAGTTGAAATTCAAGGATGTATAAACCTTTTTTTCCAGGCAGAAAAAGGGAAAAGGCATTGTGGTAGGAAGAGTGCAAAGGATCCCCAGTGGGTGAATGTGGGAAAGTGCCGTGCTTGACCTCTTGGGGATAAAAAGAAGTTGCATGCAACGAGAGAGTGGTAGGTCTAGGAACTGTATATGGAAAGAATAAAAAGCTCTTTAATTTTTTTATTTTTATTATTGGCTGCTCTGAGTCTTCATTGCTGTGCTCGGGCTTTCTCTAGTTGTGGTGTGCTGGGCCACTCTCCAGTTGCAGCGTGCGGGCTTCTCGTTGCTGTGGCTCCTCTTGTTGCGGAGCGCAACACGGGCTGTAGGCTGCGTGGGCTCTGCAGTTGTGGCGCCGTGGCTCAGCTGCTCCTCGGTGTGTGGAATCTTTCTGAACCTGGGAGGGGCCCATGGCCTTGCTTTGGCAAGCATATTCTTTTTTTTTTTTTTTAATTTTGTTTTGTTTTTAAACTTTACATAATTGTATTAGTTTTGCCAAATATCAAAATGAATCCGCCACAGGTATACATGTGTTCCCCATGGCAGGCATATTCTTAACCGCTGGACCACTGGAAAGTCCTAAAAACTCTTTAAAAGAAGAAATTTAGAAAATGATTTGTCTGATACTGTAGATATATTAGAAGCAGTTACAATATTATCTTTTAGCCAAGAGAGAGGAATGAGAGAACATAGAGAAGGTATATTATTATGCATTTATTTATTTATTCTGCATGATTTAATATTAAAAGAAAAATATATAGGTAAGAAACTTAAAAAAAGAAGACATATCCCCCAACCCTCAATAGGCAAACTCCTCAGCTACCAACATCCTGCACCAGAGGGGTACATTTGTTAAACTGGTCAACCTACATTAAGGCATTATCTTCACCCAGAGTCCCTGCTTCATATTAAGGTTCAGTCTTGGTGCTGTATCTTCCATGGGTTTGGACAAATGTGTGATGTCATATATCCACCATTACCGTGCCTTTCAGAATGGTTTCACTGCACTACAAATCCTCTGCACTTTGTAAAAAATTTTGATAATCAATTACATTTTTAAAAAAATGTGATATACATATGATACATGTATGTAAAAATTAGAATTAAATTAGGCAGCTTGTTTTTTGTTTTCTGAGTTTTTAATTTTTTGGCTGCATTTAATGGCATGCAGAATCTTAGTTTCCCAACCAGGGATCAAACTTGCGCCCCCTGCAGTGAGAGTGCAGTGTCAACCACTAGACTGCCAGGGAAGTCCCCAGCAGCATGTTTTAAGAGTCCTGATTCTGGCTTAAAGATTCAGCTTTCCTGCTTACCCACAGGGCATGCCACCATCATTTCCTGTCATCTGGCCTTTTACTAGATTACTCTTCACCCAGTGGGCATGTTTCACCATCAGACCTAAACAATGGAGAAATTGTGTCAGGAGACAGTTCCTTTTTTTTTCAAGAAAATTTGCAATAAATTATGGGGGGGGGGGGGCGGGGAAGAGGCTCCACTTAACTCCATGTAAGAGCAGTGAAATAAACGTGCTGCTGCTGCTAAGTCGCTTCAGTCGTGTCCGACTCTGTGCGACCCCATAGACGGCAGCCCACCAGCCTCCCCGGTCCCTGGGATTCTCCAGGCAAGAACACTGGAGTGGGTTGCCATTTCCTTCTCCAATGCGTGAAAGTGAAAAGGGAAAGTGAAGTCGCTCAGTCATGTCCGACTCTTAGCGACCCCATGGACTGCAGCATACCAGGCTCCTCCGTCCACGGGATTTTCTAGGCAAGAGTACTGGAGTGGGGTGCCATTGCCTTCTCCGAATAAACGTGCTAGGGGCCTCTAAATAATTTCAGCATATCCGTCTTCCTGGTGAAAGAGGGGAGTCATTTAGAGCCCCGAGTGCTCATATCACTGTCCTTTCAGACCCTATGAAGGCAGAGTGAACGAGCTAAGAAATCCCAGCACATCCAACTGCAGCAAAGCGGCTGTAGTCGGGTGGTGCATGGGTTTAGTTATGGGTTCAAATGAAATGGGTTCAAAAGGAATTTTCATAGCATTCTTTAAATAGGAGTTCTAGTTCTGTCTGAAGATAGGTGGATAGTTATAGGATTTTAGATAAGACAGAAATCCCAAGTTCATGGACAGTCTTAGAAAAGGAAAGACTGGTATTTCAATAAAATCCAAAATTAGAATATTTAAAAAGAGGAAATAACTGGTGGTGTTTTATGGGATGAAAGAATAATCCTTAGAATGCTTTTTATTTTGTCCATTACCCTCATTCCCTTGTGAATTAAATGTGGGCACAGTTGCCTTGCTGCGGAGCCACTGCTCACCACTCCAGCAGCGCACAGCTGTAGCGGTGAGCAGCGGAGTGGAGATACCCTATGTCCAAAGTCAGTAGCGGCAGCCGTGAGGAAATACCCCATGCCCAAGTAAGGAGCAGCAGCTGCACTTTGCTGGAGCAGCCGTGAAGAGACCCCATGTAAGAGAAACCCCAGTAAGACGGTAGGTGCTGAGAGAGGGCATCAGAGGGCAGACAGACTGAAACCACAATCATAGAAACTAACCAATCTAATCACATGGACCACAGCCTTGACTAACTTAATGAAACTAGGCCATGCTATGTAGGGCCACCCAAGACTGATGGGTCTTGTTGGAGAGGTCTGACAGAATGTAGTCCACTGGAAAAGGCAATGGCAAACCACTTCAGTATTCTTGCTTGAGAACCCCATGAACAGTAGGAAAAGGCAAAAAGGACACTGAAAGATGAACTCCCCAGGTCGGTAGATGCCCAATATGCTACTGGAGATCAGTGGAGAAATAACTCCAGAAAGAATGAAAAGATGGAGCCAAAGCAAAACAACACCCAGTTGTGGATGTGAGTGGTGATAGAAGCAAGGTCTGATGCTGTAAAGAACGATATTGCATAGGAACCTGGAATGTTAGGTCCATGAATCAACACAAATTGGAAGTGGTCGAACAGAAGATGGCAAGAGTGAACGTTGACATTCTAGGAATCAGTAAACTAAAATGGACTGGAATGGGTGAATTTAATGAGCATCATATCTACTACTGTGGGCAAGAATCCCTTAGAAGAAACAGAGTAGCCATCATAGTCAACAAAAGAGTCTGAAATGCAGTACTTGGATGCAATCTCAAAAACGACAGAATGACCTCTGTTCATTTCCAAGGCAAACCATTCAATATCACAGTAATCCTAGTCTATGCCCCAACCAGTAATGCTGAAGAAGCTGAAGTTGAATGGTTCTATGAAGACCTACAAGACCTTTTAGGACTAACACCCAAAAAAGATGTCCTCTTCATTATAGGGGACTGGAATGCAAAAGTCAAGAAACCCCTGGAGTAACAGTCAGATTTGGCCTTGGAGTACAGAATGAAGTAGGGCAAAGGCTAATAGAGTTTTGCCAAGAGAACGCACTAGTCATATCAAACACCCTCTTCTAACAATACAAGAGAAGACTCTATGCATGGACTTCACAAGATGGCAAACACCGAAATCAGATTGATTATATTCTTTGCAGCCAAAGATGGAGAAGCTATATACAGTAAGCAAAAACAAGACCAGGAGCTGACTGTGGCTCAGATCATGAACTCCTTATTGCCAAATTCAGATTTAAATTGAAGAAACCATTCAAGTATGACCTAAATCAAATCCCTTGTGATTAAACAGTGGAAGTGAGAAATAGATTTAAGGGACTAGATCTGATATACATAGTGCCTGATGAACTATGGACAGAGGTTTGTGACATTGTACAGGAGACAAGGATCAAGACCATCCCCAAGAAAAGAAATGCAAAAAAGCAAAATGGCTGTCTGAGGAGGCCTTACAAATTGTTGTGAACAGAAGAGAAGTGAAAAGCAAAGGAGAAAAGGAAAGATATAAGCATCTAAATGCAGAGTTCCAAAGAATAGCAAGCAGAGATAAGAAAGCCTTCCTCAGTGATCAATGCAAAGAAATAGAGGAAAACAATAGAACAGGAAAGACTAGAGATCTCTTCAAGAAAATTACAGATACCAAGGGAACATTTCATGCAAAGATGGGCTCAATAAAGGCCAGACATGATATGGTCCTAACTGAAGCAGAAGTTATTAAGAAGAGGTGGCAAGAATACACAGAAGAGCTATACAAAAAAGATCTTCATGACCAAGATAATCATGATGGTGTGCTCATTCACCTAGAGCCAGACATCCTGGAATGTGAAGTCAAGTGGGCCTTAGAAAGCATCACTTCAAACAAAGCTAGTGGAGGTGATGGCATTGCAGTTGAGCTACTTCAAATCCTAAAAGATGATGCTGTGGAAGCACTGCACTCAATATACCAGCAAATTTGGAAAACTCAGCAGTGGCCACAGGACTGGAAAAAGTCAGTTTTCATTCCAATCCCAAAGAAAGGCAATGCCAAAGAATGCTCAAACTATTGCACAATTGCCCTCATCTCACACGCTAGTAAAGTAATGCTCAAAATTCTCCAAGCCAGGCTTCAACAATACATGAACCGTGAACTTCCTGATGTTCAAGCTGGTCTTAGAAAAGGCAGAGGAACCAGAGATCAAATTGCCAACATCTGCTGGATCATGGAAAAAGCAATAGAGTTCCAGAAAAACATCTATTTCTGCTTTATTGACTATGCCAAAGCCTTTGACTGTGTGGATCACCACAAACTGTGGAAAATTCTTCAAGAGATGGGAATACCAGACCACCTGACCTGCCTCTTGAGAAACCTGTATGCAGGTCAGGAAGCAACAGTTAGAACTGGACATGGAACAACAGACTGGTTCCAAATAGGAAAAGGAGTACGTCAAGGCTCCTGTCACCCTGTTTATTTAACTTATATGCAGAGTACATCATGAGAAATGCTGGGCTGGATGAAGCACAAGCCAGAATCAAGATTGCCAGGAGAGATATCAATAACCTCAGATATGCAGATGACACCATCCTTATGGCAGAAAGTGAAGAAGAACTAAAGAGCCTCTTGATGAAAGTGAAAGAGGAGAGTGAAAAAGCTGGCTTAAAGCTCAACATTCAGAAAACTAAGATCATGGCATCTGGTCCCCTCACTTCATGGCAAATAGATGGGGAAATGGTGATAACAGTGACAGACTTTATTTTTTGGGGCTCCAAAATCACTGCAGATGGTGACTGCAGCCATGAAATTAAAAGACACTTACTCCTTGGAAGGAAAGTTATGACCAACCTAGATAGCATATTCAAAAGTAGAGACATTACTTTGTCAACAAAGATCCATCTCGTCAAGGCTGTGGTTTTTCCAGTAGTCATGTATGGATGTGAGAGTTGGACTATAAAGAAAGCTGAGTGCTGAAAAATTGATGCTTTGAACTGTGGTGTTGGAGAAGACTCTTGAGAGTCCCTTGGACTGCAAGGAGATCAAACCAGTCTGTCCTAAAGGAGATCAGTCCTGGGTGTTCACTGGAAGGACTGATGTTGAATCTGAAACTCCAATACTTTGGCCACCTCATGCGAAGGACTGACTCATTGGAAAAGACTCTGATGCTGGGAAAGATTGAAGACAGCAGGAGAAGGGGATGACAGAGGATGAGATGGTTGGATGGCATCATTGACTAAATGGAGATGAGTTTGAGTAGACTCTGGGAGTTGGTGTTGGACTGGGAAGCCTGGCGTGCTGTGGTCCATGGAGTTGTGAAGAGTCAGACACGACTGAGCGACTGAACTGAACTGAACTGAACAGTTGCCTTCTTAAAAACATTTGAATGCAACCTTTTGAAATACATTCCATTATTTATATATTTTTTTGCTGTGATGGGTCTTAGTTGCAGCATGTTGGATCTGGTTCCCTGACCAGAAATGGAACCTAAGCCCCCTGCATTGGGAGCGCAGAGTCTTAGCCACTGGATCACCAGGGAAGTCCCTGAATCCCTGAAATACTTTTCATTTTTTAAAATGCCATGTTAAATAAGAACATATTTTGGATATGCTTGAGAATACAGGAAAGATTTGGTTATATGGAAATCTATATTGAGCTATAAATCCATTATCTTTATCTGTTGATTTTTGAAGCCAGTGGTGAGAGAGAGCACAGCATGTGGCGAGTATATGGATAGAGACAAAAGGATTTCTTGCTCTGCTCTGAGGCCAGTTTCTCCACTCCTCACCTGCCCTCACCTTTTCTAGAGTTTTGTTCCGAATCATCATAAATGTGACCCCAGTGAAGCGCATGTCTTTTCTTCAGAGCCCTGTTCACAGTGTCAATGTGTGTTCCATCTCTGAGCTGCTTCTGTGTAAATAATAAGTGCTGCTTTATCAAAATCAATAGATGCCAGGGTATAGACTAAATATCAAACCTTCAAACTTTTTTCCTGACATAATCACCAGTGCTAACTCTAATTCATTATTTATGTAGCAAAAGCAATTAGCCTTCAAATAAATTAATTTAAAAAAAAGTGTGAGTGGCAGTAGAGGAGGGTGGGGAGGTGTTTCTGCTCACATAAAGATGTTAGGATATCAGGAACTCTTATCAAAATTCCTTTTTTGCAAGAGGTTCTCTAAGACTTCTGAGAAAAGCTAACTAATTGGCTCTCTAACTGGCCTCCTGCCGCCACTGCTGCTAAGTCGCTTCAGTCGTGTCCGACTCTGTGCGACCCCATAGACGGCAGCCCAACAGGCTCCCCTGTCCCTGGGATTCTCCAGGCAAGAACACTGGAGTGGGTTGCCATTTCCTTCTCCAATGCATGAAAGTGAAAAGTGAAAGTGATGTCGCCCAGTCATGTCCAACTCTTCACGACCCCATGGACTTGCATCCTACCAGGCTCCTCCGTCCATGGGATTTTCCAGGCAAGACTACTGGAGTGGGTTGCCGCTGCCTTCTCCGCTAACTGGCCTACTAACAACAGCAAAGAGAGATTCACTGAACTGGACGTTTGAGTTGTGTGTAGCCTTCTAAATATACAATACATTTAACAAAGTTTACGTTAAGAAATAGTGGATAGGAGGGTGTTTTAAGAAGGAGGGGATATACATATACCTATGGCTGATTCATGTTGATGTACGGCAGAAACCAACACAGTATTGTAAACCAATACCCTCCAATTAAAAATAAGTAAATTTGAAAAAAGAGAACAGAACACAAGAAAACAAAAAAGAAATAGTGGGAAGAGTATTTGGGGATTGGCAGCTACCCAGGCCACTGGCATTTAAACAGTAAAGAGAGAAATACTGATGCTGGTTTCTAGCGAAAATATCACCTCCAGGTAGACAATTCACCTGGAGATAGCCAACAACTGGCCCTAGAACTTGGGATACTGTTTGATTGTTCTGGGGGAGAAATGTTTTGAGACTATCACTTAAAAAAAACAACACTCTTTATCATCGCTCCAGGGGAGTGTGTCCCACAGTCCATCAGGGAGTGGGCCATAAATATTGAACTAGCAATCTGTATTTTAGTTGTCAAACATATACTTGTACACTTGCAGATGGATGCTTGAGAATCAGAAAGAGAAATTTATCAAAGATGAGATATGAGAATTTGTTAAGAAGTGGTCCAGCAGTGATGCAAGCAAGACTTCTAGAAGAATGGAAATGATAGCAATAACAAAATTGATTAGAGATTTTATTTTTTATTTTTATTTTTTTTTTCACACTTAAAGGTACACTGTTGAAAAATCCAAAGTGTATAATTCATTACCTGCCATTACATCAACATAAAAAAAATAGGCATTTTAAACATTTCGACCAACAAAAGAGGGCATGATTTATAAACACATAAATATCCATGCATACTTTTACAATGATAGCTACTAGAAAAACGGATAGCTACTAGAAAAACGAGAACTTTAAAAATGCCAATCTAGACAAGATTCCCTTTCATTCTAATTGCCTCTTTCCTACATGTTGTTAATACCAAGAATCTTAAGAGGCTGCTGAGGTCAATGTTGCATTCATGCCAGCCTCCTTTCCAAGTCTGTAACTAATGATGGAAGTGTGATGAATCTTCTGCCTTAGCTTTGATGCTTTTTCATTAATTTACTTCTGGTAGTAAACTGTGGCAGGTCTTCCACTTCAATCCCATCAGCCATTTCCATCACCTTGTCTAAAAGGTCTTTGTTGTAACTGCAACCCAGGAAGAGGTGGTTGGCCCAGACCATGGAGAGGGACAGCAGCTGGTCCAGGCGGCCGCCACCGTCGGGTGGATCGCGGTAATCGGGCAGGTGGCGCAGGATGAATTCCATGCGGGCCTTCCATTGCTTCTCGCTCTCCGAGTAGGAGCGGAACTGCTCAGCAAAGTCAGTCGCTCGCCGCACACCGGAGATTAGCTCCTCCACGGCAGCGGCCGCCTCGCCACCCACCATGGCGCCCTCCTCCGCTAAGGGCCGGCTGATTAGAGATTTTAATCCAAGGAGAAAATGACCCCTGACCTCTCCAGGACTCAGTGATACAGGGAAGTGTTAAGGATTTGAAATCTCAGAGCTTAACATTCAAATACAACTAGGATTCACACCTACACATTTGATTGTCCCTATAATTTCCTCCTCTCCACCCTAGCCCTGCTCTTTATAAGTGACTTGGGGAAACAGGGTTATATTTTAATTGCTATTTTAATTGTCATCATATCTTGATTGTTTCTTAAATGGGAATGATTTCAGGAAATAAGGTTTACATTTTAAAATAGCTTGAGTGTGGAGGATGGACTTCATTTAAAATATGTATGTATGAAAGTATAAACCATGGACAGAGGAGCCTGGTGGGCTACAATCCACGGGGTTGCAAAAGAGTCAGACACAACTTAGTTACTAAACAGCAGCGACAATATTTAATCCTCTCTTATGGCATTACTCACTTCACACATAGATATTAAGCAACTTGTTTATTTAGGGTATTGTGCTAAGTGACAAGTAGGGTACATGTTAAGACCTAGTCTCAGCTCTGAAGAAATTTATCGAGAGAACTGATTAACTATTAATCTGTTTCCAGGTTTTTAGTCCTAGGACTGAGTGGTGGTTTGTGTAATGAATTATTCAAGATGGGCTAATTGCTGTAAAAACAAAACAATTCCCAAACTGAGCAACTTACATGTCATAGTTTGTTGCAGGTCATTGAGGGGTAGGGGGGCGTGGTGAGTGAAGGATCTAGTCCATGCAGTAATTTAGAGCCCTGGATTCCTTCTGTTCTACGCCTCTGTATCATGCAAAGTCTTGAAGTCCTTCTTTGGATTCTGTGCATCTGGGCTTCAGTTAGGGGCTAAGCCTGGAAGATTTTTTCAGTCAGTAGGTTTGAAAGTGATGAATGTCACTTCTACATTCTAATGGTCACATGACCCACTGACTGAAAGGAGATCTGATTATTGCTGTCTTTCTGTGTTCACAGAGGAAAACAAAGTTGAGCCTCAGTGATGTACAGCATAGTCTATGCCATTGGAATGAGACTCTCAGGATGACATGTTCTAATTTCTGGGAGCTTCAAATGGGTTTGATTATCAGTCATTAAATTTCCCACCATTTAGTAGGAAATGAATGCACAGATGACAAGGAACACATCAGTTGCCTACTGCATACCTGAGTACGTATGTGCTAAGTTGCTGCAGTCATGTCTGACTCTTTGCAACCCTATGGACTGTTGCCTGCTAGGCTCCTCTGTCCATGGGATTCTACAGGCAAGAATACTGGAGTGGACTGCCATGCCCTCCTCCAGGGGATCTTCCCAATCCAGGGTTCAAACCCACATCTCTTATATCTCCTGCATTGGCAGGCAGGTTCTTTACTACTAGTGCCATCTGGGAAACCCATTATGATCTCAATTAGCCCTCAAACAAGCTACTTCAATGGGTATTATTCTAGATTACATATGCAGTTGCTGAAGCTAGGAGAGATTAGGCAGCTTGCTTGAGGACAGTTAGAGAATATTGATGGAATAAGTATAGGTCCACATGGGTGTTGCCAAGGCTTTTGCTCTTTTATTATCTCTGAAGTATGAAGTTTGGTTCAGGATGAACAAATATTTGTTGAATGAATGAAAAGGTGAAAGAATTAAGTTATACAAAAAGACAAAAGTAAGCAGTTCAGAAAATAATTCAAGAAACATTTATGGGGTTTAATACAGAAGAAGAAAAAATAAAAGAAAAAGTAAAATCTGTGTGATTAGAATGATAAGAAATAGATGCTCAGTACTTAGCATCCTAATCCTAGGAAGCAGTGATTGGTTCTTTTGTTTATAAACCATTCATTCATTCAACAGCCATTTAATGAAAGCCAACCATGTATATAGGATTCCCTGGTGGCTCATTTAGTAAAGAATCCACCTGCAGTGTAGGAGACCCTGGTTCGATCCCTGGGTCAGGAAGAGCCCCTGGAGAAGGGAATGGATAGCTACTCTAGTATTATTGCCTGGAGAATTCCATGGACAGAGAAGCCTGGCTGGCTACAGTCCACGGGGTCACAAAGTATTGGATATGACTTAGCGACTTTCACTTCACTTCAATCATGTATATGTAACATGTGGGAATAAAGAAGACATAGTTGTTTCCCTCATGAAGCAACTTTACACACACATGACATATGAATAACCGCTCTTGTACAGCTTTTCTTGGATTTGGGCAGCCCTTTCATTTTTCTGCCTGCTGTGATTGAACCTACCTAATGAGAGCTTTGTCCTTTCCAGGCAGAGGAAGAATTCCTTCTTGTAAAGCAGGGATTTGAGAATTCTTTTATTTGAGGAAGTGCAGTAATAAGAAAATTGTTTCTTATAACTGAAGCCTTCCAACCACCAGCCTGCTTTTCTAGAAGTTGTTGGATGGCTTCTCCCAGACACAAAGGAGAGCATAAACATTTAACTGTAATATCCAAAAGCTTCTTTGGAGCAGTGTGGTTAAATAGGTTCTTAAAGGTTGAGGTCACATCTTTTCAGCTCAGCAAAATCAGCCTCTATCAGCTTATATATGTGCATCCTTCTTAACTAAATGTGCTGATTTTTCACTTCCCAAATTGATTTGTGGCAGAAAGATCTCTACGACTGGGGATGTGAAGAGGAAAGGTCAGGTGCTGGGCCAGACTTTTTCACTAACTCTGCAGCTGGAGAGTCCCTGAATGAAAACCACACTGTAAAATACAACATTACAAAACAAAACAAAACAAAAAAAAAAACCCATGATTATTTCTTTAAAAATGAGATGCTAATTATAATTTTAACACATATGAGGTGCTAAAGTAATCTATAACACAATTATTTTTGAGTCAGATTAAGTTCACTATATTCAGTAGCCAATGAGCTAACCCTTCTCCATATATACCATCTCTTTCTGAAGTTCTCTGATATGTCAGTTTGGAAAATCAGCTTTCTCCCGTTGAAGTGTTAATCAGATGTATTTAATTTTTTGGTCACTTGAAAAAGTTATTAAGTCACATCAGTATCTCTTGAATGTTTCCAGAATTACTTACTTTGTTCTCTTTGTATGGCTAAATTAAATTCTCTTTTTCTATCATGCAACAAATAATCATCTAGCATTTCTATGTATCAGGCCCTGTACTAGGAATAATCTATGAACCAACTGGAAAAAGTCCCTATCCTTGACCTTGGCTCTAGCAGAGGGAGATAGACAATAAACACTAAGAGTAGTACATTATGTGGCTTATGTTTTTAGGGTAGTCCTCCTTGAGAAGGTGACTTTAGAACAAAGACTGGAAGGAGATGAGGGAGTAACCCTGCGTATATCTTGATGAAGAGGCTTCCAGATGGCAGGAGCCCTCACTGCAAAGGCCCTGAGGCAGGATCATGCTTGGCATATTTGAGGAGCGGTGAGGTCAGTGCCTGGAGCAGAGAGGGAGGGGAGATGAGCTTAGAGGGTAAAGAGGGCCAGCTGGCAGCAGAGGTGTAGGCCATTGTGAAGATCTTGGCTTTTATTCTGAAGGAAGTAAGGATTTTAGAATTTCTCTCCATCTATTTTCTTCTGTTCTAACCCTCTTTTGCTGTCAGACATTTTTGTAATATTTATAATGGTGTTATTAGTAGTCTCCAATCATACATAGGGCTTCCCTAGTGGCTCAGTCCATAAAGAATCCTCCTACAAAGCAGTATACCTGGGTCTGATCCCTGGGTTGGGAAGATCCCCTGGAGGAGGGCATGGCAAACCCAGTCCAGTATTCTTGCCTGGAGAATCCCCATGGACAGAGGAGCCTGGAGGGCTCCAGTCTACGGGGTCGCAGAGTTGGACACGACTGAGCGACTACACACACACAATCAAGAATAAATTCAAATTTCTATCTGGTATCTGTTGCCTACAAAATACAAAATAGAGACTGCTACAGCTTAGTTATGTAAACAAACAATTCTCTCTTTGTAGGATTTCAAGTGGTCAGGAGATTTCTGCATTCTGATTGACTGACTGCTTGTGACCCAGTCAGTCCAAATATCAGCCTGGATGTACATTTACAGAGTGCCGATTTTAGTATCTCATTTTCCAATGAAGTCATATTTGCACATTTTGTAACTTACTGATTCTATTTCTTATAGATGGGTCTCTGAACCTTTACATTTTAATCAACTTCCTCAGATGAATGCTTTCTCCATTTATGCAATGACTCCCTTATATGTTTGATAACAGGAGAAAGCATGTGTTTTAAAGTTTGCATCCTCCACCCTTCCGTGATGGAGGTGTGGGACCCGTCATGTGCTATGACAGAGTATTCTGTGTTTTCCAGTTAGCTTCAGAGGGTGTTTTAGATATCGCCTCACAGGCATGGTCTGGAGAGGTCGTTGCCCAGGCTCCCCAATTCTCTTCAGGGTAACGGCCAGGTAGTTACGTGTGTGAACTCATGGAGTTACATGCTCCTGACTTCAAGTACTGGATCCTTTTGAGGAGAAAAGTTGTGGTTCTAGAAGAGCCACAGATTTTCCAGCTTCATACAATTTCACACAGAAACCTTGAGAACTGAATAAGATTTATCTGAGTTTGATCATAATTGCATATAAAAAAGTTTTCACAATCTATAAACCCCTAGAAGATAACATAGGAGAATAAGTTTATGATCCTTTTTTGTTTAAGGAGTCCCAAATACATTTTTATTTTCAACACTTAGGCTTTTCTCCTCTGTGTCAGCTCTCTTAGGAAACAACCAATAATTACTTTTTGGAGTCAGTAATTTAAATTGTGTACTCTTCTCAAATCAGTTTCTGTCTGCATTAAATTGCTTCCTTCAGCTCAAGAAAAGATTGCTTTAGTGCACAAATATTTTAAGATTCAAAACAATTTTTTTGAAATGTGAAATATCATTAGCAAACGAAAGGCAGGATAGCCATAACCATTCAGTTCAGTTCAGTTGTCGCTCAGTTGTGTCCGACTCTTTGTGACCCCATGAATCGCAGCACTCCAGGCCTCCCTGTCCATCACCAACTCCCGGAGTTCACTCAGACTCATGTCCATCGAGTCGGTGATACCATCCAGCCATCTCATCCTCTGTTGTCCCCTTCTCCTCCTGCCCCCAATCCCTCCCAGCATCAGAGTCTTTTCCAATGAGTCAACTCTTCACATGAGGTGGCCAAAGCCATAATCATTAACACTACTTTAATTAGCTGTTATTTATATATGCTGTCTTATACTATACTGAAGAATTAGTTATTTCATTATCATTCTTCATTTTCATTCAAAGTTTAAATATTGAAAGAATCATTTAAATGCCTTCTTAATTTCTTTGCTAATTCATACACGTCATGACTCACATATAAAAGTTCACTGCTTTGTTTATGAAATTTAGATTCCACTGAGATTGAAAGTCGGAGAAGGCAATGGCACCCCACTCCAGTACTCTTGCCTGGAAAATCCCATGGACAGAGGAGCCTGGTAGGCTGCAGTCCATGGGGTTGCTAAGAGTCCGACACGACTAAGCGACTTCACTTTCACTTTTCACTTTCATGCATTGGAGAAGGAAATGGCAACCCACTCCAGTGTTCTTGCCTGGAGAATCCCAGGGACAGCGGAGCCTGGTGGGCTGCTGTCTATGGGGTCTCACAGAGTCGGACACGACTGAAGCAACTTAGCAGCAGCAGCAGAGATTGAAAGTGAATAAGAATTAAAGAGCCTCTTGATGAAAGTGAAAGAGGAGAGTGAAAAAGTTGGCTTAAAACTCAACATTCAGAAAACTAAGATCATGACATCTGGTCCCATCACTTCATGGAAAGGTCCATCTCGTCAAAGCTATAGTTTTTCCAGTAGTCATGTATGGATGTGAGAGTTGGACTATAAAGAAAGCTGAGCACTCAAGAATTGATGCTTTTGAACTGTGATGTTGGAGAAGACTCTCGAGAGTTCCTTGGACTGCGGGGAGATCAAACCAGTAAATCCTAAAGGAAATCAGTTGTGAATATTCAGTGGAAGAACTGATGCTGAAGCTGAAACTCCAATACTTTGGCCACCTGATGCGAAGAATGCAATGACACAAGGAATTCCAATGATGCAAGGTCATTGGAAAAGACCTTGATGCTGGGAAAGATTTAAGACAGGAGGAGAAGGGGATGCCAGAGGGTGAGATGGTTGGATGGCATCACCGACTCAATGGACATGAGTTTGAGCAAGCTCCAGAAGTTTGTGATGGACAGGGAAGCCTGGCATGCTGCAGTCCATGGGGTTGCAAAGAGTCGGACATGACTGAGCAACTGAACTGAGATTGTTTACCTATCTGAAACTTCCCAACCAGTTAAGTACCAAGCTCAGCTGGAATTTAACACTCTTCTCATTTTCCCTTTAATACGTTTCTGATCTTGATGTAGGTAAATATTTTTTAAACAATATACACACACACCTTTTGGAGAATGTAATAAGCACTCTGGGCCTTCTTCTCCAGCTTCCTAAATTTTGTTTACAACGTGAGGGAGTTTGTGGATCTTAAAAACTATTGAGGTAGGTGTCTCATAATGAGGAGACACTAGACAGAGGTCTCTGTCTCTCTCTATATATATCAGTCAGGATAGGTTAGAGTATGTTTCAGTAAGAAACAAAGCCGAAAACTTCATTGGCCTAAGACTAAAAAGTTTATTTTTTACTCATACTTCATTTTCATTGTGAGTCAGCTGGAGGTCTCTGATTCAAGTTACCCTCACTCTGGGATCAAAGCTGGAATAGCAGCTAGAATGTGGAAGATTGCTAGTTGCTCTTGGGTGGTCTCAGCAATAATGCAACATTCTTCTTGGAAGTGACATACATCACTTCTGCCCACAGCTCTTCTGTTAGAACTAGTTATTTGGCCCTGCCAAAGCAGAATGGGAAGTACAATTGCTCCATATACCAGGAAGGAGAAGGACCAGAAGCATTTCAGGAACAATACTGCGGACCATCATGTGGGACCACTCCTACCTCAACTAGGAAACAATTTTGTACTTTCTGAGATCCCATTTTTCCTTCCTACATACAGTCTTTAATATTCTTCTCCACTTTCTAACACAGTCTTTCTTCCTAGGAAGGGGATATCTAAAATAATTAAAAACAAATCTTAGTAACTATGCTATGCTATGCTATGCTAGGTCACTTCAGTTGTGTCCGACTCTGTGCGACCCCATAGACGGCAGCCTACAATGCTTCGCCGTCCCTGGGATTCTCCAGGCAAGAACACTGGAGTGGGTTGCCATTTCCTTCTCCAATGCATGAAAGTGAAAAGTGAAAGTGAAGTCGCTCAGTCATGTCTGACTCTTAGCGACCCCATGGATTGCAGCCTAACAGGCTTCTCCGTCCATGGGATTTCCAAGCAAGAGTACTGGAGTGAGGTGCCATTGCCTTCTCCATAGTAACTATGAGCTGACATGAAAGGCACAGATAAATTTCATATCAAAATCTAATTATCATTCAGTTGTATAAGGTGATGGGCCATTAGGACATTAAGTATGCAATAACTAGTCAGGGGAGAAGTCTATTTGATAGCAGGAAGGAAAGGTTTCAAGGTAGCTACAGACTAGACTAGTTGGTGATCAGTATGCTCTGATTTACTTCCTGTTTACAGCTGGTATACATTCTGATTTGGCAAATACATCCATTCTGATGTATTTTTCATGTCATGCCTGTTCCAAATACTTTGAGTATCATCTCTAGTTAGTAGAAATAAGTGAATTAAATTAGTGAATTCAGGAAAAAAGACAGGTCAGCAGGAACTTATGAAGATATAGACAAAACATGTAAGTCAGAAGAATTATGAAATGTTTTACCATCTTACATCTATAAAATTGAGATGAGTCAACAGCATAGTTGGAATTTGATCAGTTAGAAGATCCAACTGAGGCTGACCTTATGCCCTCCTGGTTGCCCTGGCAACAGGGCCCCCTTCCCATACTAGCAATATTATAGGGTGAGTGGAGTAAGAATTAGCGATAGAGAAATATGTGTTCATGTCAACTTTTACTTCTGGGAAAGTTAAGGGAATAGTTTACTAAAGACAAAGGATGAGGTCTTGAAAGGGAAAGAATTTCAATTAAAAACTAAAAAGAAAAAAAAAATTAAGTATGCCCTAAGCCTTAAAGCTCCTGGGCATAGCACTCCGTATAGCAAAATTTCTTTCCTGACTTTTGCTGAAGGCAGGTAGATGGTAAATCATATGGTTGCATATCTACATTATCTCTTCCACCATAATCCAGAAAAAGCACTGGATTGGAAAACTGTGACCTGTGTAAACGGGCTTGTATTGGAGCCATCTGTTGTGTGGATTGCTCTGCCTGCTCTTAATGTTCCTTAGGAAATTCTCATTTGCCTGAAAGGGTCAAGAAGGAGGCAGAACAACTTTCCCCATATTTTCTGTGAATTTATTTTGTTTTAGTTTTTATTTTTAATTTTTGGAAGTGGAAGTGAAAGTTACTCAGTAGTGTCTGACTCTTTGAGATCCCATGGACTGTCCATGGAATTCTCCAGGCCAGAATACTGGAGTGGGTAGCCTTATCTTTCTCCAGGGGATCTTCCCAATCCAGAGATTGAACCCAGGTCTCCTGCATTGCAGGCAGATTCTTTACCAACTGAGCCACAATTTTGGCTGTGCTGGGTCTTTATTGCTTTGGATGTGCTTTCTCTAGTTGCAGTGAGTGAGGACTACTCGGTTGAAGTGTGCAGCCTTCTTATTGTGATGGCTTCTCTTGTTTCGGGGCACAGACCCTAGGCATGTGAGTTCAGTAGTTGTGGCACATGGGCTTAGTGGCCCCATGGCAAGTGGAATCTCCAGGGACCAGGGATCAAACTGCATTGGCAGGTGGGTTCTTATCCACTGTGCCACCAGGGAAGTCCTAGCTAGCTTTGTTTTTAATGTTGTCCTTAGGTGTATTTTATTCTTGCCAAGTACTTTTCAAAATTTTTTTTAAATTTTATTTTATTTTTAAACTTTACATAATTGTATTAGTTTTGCCAAATATCAAAATGAATCCGCCACAGGTATACATGTGTTCCCCATCCTGAACCCTCCTCCTTCCTCCCTCCCCATACCATCCCTCTGGGTCGTCCCAGTGCACCAGCCCCAAGCATCCAGTATTGTGCATCGAACCTGGACTGGCAACTCGTTTCATACATGATACTTTACATGTTTCAATGCCATTCTCCCAAATCTTCCCACCCTCTCCCTCTCCCACAGAGTCCATAAGACTCTTCTATACATCAGTGTCTCTTTTGCTGTCTCGTACACAGGGTTATTGTTACCATCTTTCTAAATTCCATATATATGTGTTAGTATACTGTATTGGTGTTTTTCTTTCTGGCTTACTTCACTCTGTATAATAGGCTCCAGTTTCATCCACCTCATTAGAACTGATTCAAATGTGTTCTTTTTAATGGCTGAGTAATACTCTGTGTATATGTACCACAGCTTTCTTATCCATTCATCTGCTGATGGACATCTAGGTTGCTTCCATGTCCTGGCTATTATAAACAGTGCTGCGATGAACATTGGGGTACACGTGTCTCTTTCCCTTCTGGTTTCCTCGGTGTGTATGCCCAGCAGTGGGATTGCTGGATCATAAGGCAGTTCTATTTCCAGTTTTTTAAGGAATCTCCACACTGTTCTCCATAGTGGCTGTACTAGTTTGCATTCCCACCAACAGTGTAAGAGGGTTCCCTTTTCTCCACACCCTCTCCAGCATTTATTACTTGTAGACTTTTGGATCGCAGCCATTCTGACTGGTGTGAAATGGTACCTCATAGTGGTTTTGATTTGCATTTCTCTGATAATGAGTGATGTTGAGCATCTTTTCAAGTGTTTGTTAGCCATCGGTATGTCTTCTTTGGAGAAATGTCTATTTAGTTCTTTGGCCCATTTTTTGATTGGGTCATTTATTTTTCTGGAGTTGAGCTGTAGGAGTTGCTTGTATATTCTCGAGATTAGTTGTTTGTCAGTTGCTTCATTTGCTATTATCTTCTCCCATTCTGAAGGCTGTCTTTTCACCTTGCTAATAGTTTCCTTTGATGTGCAGAAGCTTTTAAGGTTAATTAGGTCCCATTTGTTTATTTTTGCTTTTATTTCCAATATTCTGGGAGGTGGGTCATAGAGGATCCTGCTGTGATGTATGTCAGAGAATGTTTTGCCTATGTTCTCCTCTAGGAGTTTTATAGTTTCTGGTCTTACGTTTAGATCTTTAATCCATTTTGAGTTTATTTTTGTGTATGGTGTTAGAAAGTGTTCTAGTTTCATTCTTTTACAAGCGGTTGACCAGTTTTCCCAGCACCACTTGTTAAAGAGATTGTCTTTAATCCATTGTATATTCTTGCCTCCTTTGTCAAAGATAAGGTGTCCATATGTGTGTGGATTTATCTCTGGGCTTTCTATTTTGTTCCATTGATCTATATTTCTGTCTTTGTGCCAGTACCATACTGTCTTGATAACTGTGGCTTTGTAGTAGAGCCTGAAGTCAGGCAGGTTGATTCCTCCAGTTCCATTCTTCTTTCTCAAGATCGCTTTGGCTATTCAAGGTTTTTTGTATTTCCATACAAATTGTGAAATTATTTGTTCTAGCTCTGTGAAGAATACTGTTGGTAGCTTGATAGGGATTGCATTGAATCTATAGATTGCTTTGGGTGGTATACTCATTTTCACTATATTGATTCTTCCAGTCCATGAACATGGTATATTTCTCCATCTGTTAGTGTCCTCTTTGATTTCTTTCACCAGTGTTTTATAGTTTTCTATATAGGTCTTTAGTTTCTTTAGGTAGATATATTCCTAAGTATTTTATTCTTTCCGTTGCAATGGTGAATGGAATTGTTTCCTTAATTTCTCTTTCTGTTTTCTCATTATTAGTGTATAGGAATGCAAGGGATTTTTGTGTGTTGATTTTATATCCTGCAACTTTACTATAGTCATTGATTAGTTCTAGTAATTTTCTGGTGGAGTCTTTAGGGTTTTCTATGTAGATGATCATGTCATCTGCAAACAGTGAGACCTTTACTTCTTCTTTTCCAATTTGGATTCCTTTTATTTCTTTTTCTGCTCTGATTGCTGTGGCCAAAACTTCCAAAACTATGTTGAATAATAATGGTGAAAGTGGGCACCCTTGCCTTGTTCCTGACTTTAGAGGAAATGCTTTCAATTTTTCACCATTGAGGATAATGTTTGCTGTGGGTTTGTCATATATAGCTTTTATTATGTTGAGGTATGTCCCTTCTATTCCTGCTTTCTGGAGAGTTTTGATCATAAATGGATGTTGAATTTTGTCAAAGGCTTTCTCTGCATCTATTGAGATAATCATATGGTTTTTATTTTTCAATTTGTTAATGTGGTGTATTACATTGTTTGATTTGCAGATATTGAAGAATCCTTGCATCCCTGGGATAAAGCCCACTTGGTCATGGTGTATGATCTTTTTAATGTGTTGTTGGATTCTGATTGCTAGAATTTTGTTAAGGATTTTTGCATCTGTGTTCAACAGTGATATTGGCCTGTAGTTTTCTTTTTCTGTGGGATCTTTGTCAGGTTTTGGTAATGGTGGCCTCATAGAATGAGTTTGGAAGTTTACCATCCTCTGCAATTTTCTGGAAGAGTTTGAGCAGGATAGGTGTTAGCTCTTCTCTAAATTTTTGGTAGAATTCAGCTGTGAAGCCATCTGGACCTGGGCTTTTGTTTGCTGGAAGATTTTTGATTACAGTTTCAATTGCCGTGCTTGTGATGGGTCTGTTAAGATTTTCCATTTCTTCCTGGTCGAGTTTTGGAAAGTTGTACTTTTCTAAGAATTTGTCCATTTCTTCCATGTTGTCCATTTTATTGGCATATAATTGTTGATAGTAGTCTCTTATGATCCTTTGTATTTCTGTGTTGTCTGTTGTGATCTCTCCATTTTCATTTCTAATTTTATTGATTTGATTTTTCTCCCTTTGTTTCTTGATGAGTCTGGCTAATGGTTTGTCAATTTTATTTATCCTTTCAAAAAACCAGCTTTTGGTTTTGTTGATTTTTGCTATGATCTCTTTTGTTCCTTTTGCATTTATTTCTGCTCTAAGTTTTAAGATTTCTTTCCTTCTACTAACCCTGGGGTTCTTCATTTCTTCCTTTTCTAGTTGCTTTAGGTATAGAGTTAGGTTATTTATTTGACTTTTTTCTTGTTTCTTGAGGTGTGCCTGTATTGCTATGAACTTTCCCCTTAGGACTGCTTTTACTGTATCCCACAGGTTTTGGGTTGTTGTGTTTTCATTTTCATTTGTTTCTATGCAAATTTTGATTTCTTTTTTGATTTCTTCTGTGATTTGTTGGTTATTCAGCAGCGTGTTGTTCAGCCTCCATATGTTGGAATTTTTAATAGTTTTTCTCCTGTAATTGAGATCTAATCTTACTGCATTGTGGTCAGAAAAGATGCTTGGAATGATTTCTATTTTTTTGAATTTACCAAGGCTAGCTTTATGGCCCAGGATGTGATCTATCCTGGAGAAGGTTCCATGTGCACTTGAGAAAAAGGTGAAATTCATTGTTTTGGGATGAAATGTCCTATAGATATCAATTAGGTCTAACTGGTCTACTGTATCGTTTAAAGTTTGTGTTTCCTTGTTAATTTTCTGTTTAGTTGATCTATCCATAGGTGTGAGTGGGGTATTAAAGTCTCCCACTATTATTGTGTTATTGTTAATTTCTTCTTTCATACTTGTTAGCATTTGTCTTACATACTGCGGTGCTCCCGTGTTGGGTGCATATATATTTATAATTGTTTATCTTCTTCTTGGATTGATCCTTTGATCATTATGTAGTGACCTTCTTTGTCTCTTTTCACAGCCTTTGTTTTAAAGTCTATTTTATCTGATATGAGTATTGCTACTCCTGCTTTCTCTTGGGCCCTATTTGCATGGAAAATCTTTTTCCAGCCCTTTACTTTCAGTCTGTATGTGTCCCCTGTTTTGAGGTGGGTCTCATGTAGACAACATATGTAGGGGTCTTGTTTTTGTATCCATTCAGCCAGTCTTTGTCTTTTGGTTGGAGCATTGAACCCATTTACGTTTAAGGTAATTACTGATAAGTATGATCCCGTTGCCATTTACTTTATTGTTTTGGGTTCGAATTTATACACCGTTTTTGTGTTTCCTGTCTAGAGAGTATCCTTAGTATTTGTTGGAGAGCTGGTTTGGTGGTGCAGAATTCTCTCAGCTTTTGCTTGTCTGAAAAGCTTTTGATTTCTCCTTCATGCTTGAATGAGATCCTTGCTGGGTACAATAATCTGGGCTGTAGGTTATTTCTTTCATCATTTTAAGTATGTCTTGCCATTCCCTCCTGGCTTGAAGAGTTTCTATTGAAAGATCCGCTGTTATCCTTATGGGTATTCCCTTGTGTGTTATTTGTTGTTTTTCCCTTGCTGCTTTTAATATTTGTTCTTTGTGTTTGATCTTTGTTAATTTGATTACTATGTGTCTTGGGGTGTTTCACCTTGGGTTTATCCTGTTTGGGACTCTCTGGGTTTCTTGGACTTGGGTGATTATTTCCTTCCCCATTTTAGGGAAGTTTTCAACTATTATCTCCTCAAGTATTTTCTCATGGTCTTTCTTTTTGTCTTCTTCTTCTGGGACCCCTATGATTCGAATGTTGTAGCGTTTAATATTGTCCTGGAGGTCTCTGAGATTGTCCTCATTTCTTTTAATTCGTTTTTCTTTTATCCTCTCTGATTCATTTATTTCTACCATTCTATCTTCTAATTCACTAATCCTATCTTCTGCCTCTGTTATTCTACTATTTGTTGCCTCCAGAGTGTTTTTAATTTCACTTATTGCATTATTCATTATATATTGACTCTTTTTTATTTCTTCTAAGTCCTTGTTAAACCTTTCTTGCATCTTCTCAATCCTTGCCTCCAGGCTATTTATCTGTGATTCCATATTGATTTCAAGATTTTGGATCAATTTCACTATCATTATTCGGAATTCTTTATCAGGTAGATTCCCTATCTCTTCCTCTTTTGTTTGGTTTGGTGGGCATTTATCCTGTTCCTTTATCTGCTGGGTATCCCTCTGTCTCTTCATCTTGTTTAAATTGCTGAGTTTGGGGTGTCCTTTCTGTATTCTGGCAGTTTGTGGAGTTCTCTTTATTGTGGCGTTTCCTCGCTGTGTGTGGGTTTGTACAGGTGGCTTGTCACGGTTTCCTGGTTAGGGAAGCTTGTGTCGATGTTCTGGTGGATGGAGCTGTATTTCTTCTCTCTGGAGTGTAATGAAATGTCCAGTAATGAGTTATGAGATATCTACGGTTTTGGGGTGACTTTGGGCAGCCTGTATCTTGAAGCTCAGGGCTGTGTTCCTTTGTTGCTGGAGAATTTGCTTGTTATGTCTTTCCCTGGAACTTGTTGGCCCTTGTGTGGTGCTTGGTTTCAGTGTCGGTATGGAGGCGTTTGATGAGCTCCTGTCAATTAATGTTCCTTGGAGTCAGGAGTTCCCTGGAGCCAGGGTTTGGACTTAAGCCTCCTACTTCCAGTTAATGGTCTTATTTTTACAGTAGTTTCAAAACTTCTCCTTCTATACAGCACCATTGATAAAACATCTTCGTTAAAGATGAAAAGTTTCTCTACTGTGAGGGTCACTCAGAGAGGTTCACAGCGTTACATGGAGAAGAGAAGAGGGAGGAGGGAGTTAGAGGTGACCCAAATGAGATGAGGTGAAATCAATAGTGGAGAGAGTGGGCTGAAAACAGAACTTTTGCATTGAAGAATTTTTGCATTGCATATTTGGGGGCAACATATTTTAGTTTCCTTTGGTGGATTGTCTACAGTAGCTGTAAAAAATTTTTTAAAAAGGGTTAGAGAAACATCAGTTTGCTGATCATACAGGTCAGAGGCACAGAAGCAATCCTCGAATCTTCCATAGTGTTCAGCTTTCTCACCAGAACAAAGGGCTTCATCAAGGCTCCAAGACAGTGAGATGATTTCAGTTCTTTAGACTTGTTCTCTATGTGCATATATTTTTCCAGCTACTTCACAGGACAGACATTATGATTTTCATGGGCATTTGGCACTATTGATTTAATTTATCTCCTTCCTCCAAGAAAGTATTGAGAATTATGTTTTGTGTTGGTATGAAGTGTCTTAGCATGCATACACATCTAGCACACAAAGATTAATATTAAGGCTTCCCTGGTGGCTCAGTGGTAAAGAATCCATCTACCAATACAAGAGATGTGGATTTGATCCCTGGGTCAGGAAGATCCCCTGGAGAGGTAAATAGCAACCCCACTCCAGTATTGTTACCTGGGAAATCCCATGGACAGAGGAGCCTGAAGAGCTATAGTCCATGGGGTTGTAGAAGAGTCTGACATGACTTAGCAACTAAACAACAATAAAGACAAATATTATATTTTAAAATATTTTCTGATCTATAAGTTTATTTTCTCTCTGCTTCTAAAAGAAATTAAAACATTCTCATGAGCAGTTGAAGAGAACAGAAGAGAGAAGAGTGACCAAGCAGTTATAGGCTGTCACACTTTATTGAGGGAGAAAGTGATGGTTCTGAGAAAGCTTGTGGGAAGAGCACCTAACTCAGATGAAGTGAAATCACAGTTGAAGATTGTAGGGTAAGTAGAAATTAGCAGATGATGAAAAGGAAGAGGAGTGGGGGAGGAGGAGCAAGAGGGGAGCATGGGACGATCTCAAGCTGCCAGAAGAGAGTGTAAACGTTGGGTGGGAGGCAAGGAGGGTCACAGAGGGGGAAAGAGGGTGCATTAGAGGAACCACAGAGAGTTTGGTATAGATGGAACATAGTACTATGGGGAAAAAAGGAGAATCTAGAGAGTTGGGCAGAAACCATAAAAACAGGGTGTTGAAAATCATGATGAAAGTTTGAACTTTAATATAAAAGCAGCAGGGAGCCATGAGGAGTTTTAAGCAGTGGAGTGACATGTTTGTGTTTGCATTTAAAGATCATCCTGATTTTAGAATAGACTGAAAAGAGAAGAGTATATGTGGGGGAGAGATAAGGGTCCATTGCCATTAATCCAGGCAAAGAAGATGGTGAGGACTTGAGCTATACTAATGCCAGTGTCTATGCAGAAAAACAGATGTGTCTGAAAGATATCTTTCTAGGAGCTCTCATTGACAAGAGGTGTGACAGACTATGGAAGCTGAGAAATCATACCCTGGTTTGGGGTTTGCATGCTCAGGTGCTCAGTTGTGTCCAGCTCTTTGTGACCCTATGGACTGTAGCCAGCCAGGTTCCTCTGTCCATGGGATTCTCCAGGCAAGAATACTGGAGTGGATTGCCATGCCCTCCTCCAGGGGAATCTTCCCCACCCAGGGATCAAAGCCACATCTCTTGTCTCCTGCATTGGCAGGCAGATTCTTTACCACTAGCACCATCTGGGAAGCCCACCCTGGTTTGGGGGCTAATACAATTTATTTGTGGTATTGTTCAACAAAAGAGAGGGACTAGAAAGTGAATTGAAATAAAAATCACAGGGAAGATCTTTGCAGATTAACACTGAATTCAGCCTGATCACATCTAGGTGTGATAATCCTATAAAACTGATGCCCAATTTGGCCTCTATCATAACTACATACGTGGTAGCACCATTCTGTACAATTACCTTATCTTCTTGTCTTTGTCCTCTTCCTTTCATCCTATAAGCATACCATTTTTCACTCCAACTCCCATGCCTTTATAGAAGAAACAGCCCCAGAACGCCAGTCTCACAGTAGGGCTGTTTTCAGCAGGAGACTCAGGCAGAACCAGCAGCTCTGGCAGCACCTTGCTCTGGCTGTTGGATGAAAGCCCTAGACAAGAATGTGCTGCAGTTTATTTGGGCATCACTTGATTTTTGAATTGGCCAAGGAACACTATTGCCTTAGCAATTTGCAGAGAAAAGCAGATTGTTACTAAATTTTCACCACACAACCTCTAAAGCTGCCAAACTTGCCTCAATCTGGACTAGAGGTGATTCCATCTTGGGTTAAATTTGGGGGAAAGAATCCTGGAGTGGTGAGTGAGTGGGTGGAAGTTTAAGGATACAAGTCCTATCAGATATTTTCTCTGAAGATGGTGTTTTTCTCTGAAAAAGATTATTGTTTCTTTTTCTTTTCCCCATCCTTCTCCTTTTTTATCCTCACCCTCCTTCTTTAACATGCACTCTCCATCTCCTCTAATTGTGCCTTGCAATCCACAGATGTTTGCCTGGCAAGTATGATTAAGGCGGTCAGAAAAATGAAACAGCAGCCGAGAATTCAGTGTGCCAAGTACTGGGGTGTGAGCTTTAAAGGAGGCAGTGCTTTCCCAGTGCCTAGTGAACAGTGAAAATGTTTTACTCCCAATCCTCCTTTTTTTGGAGGGGGGTTGTTAGAAGAGGGTTGAGTGGGAAAGTTGGGTTGGACTGGAAAAAGGGAAGAAGAACTGCGGAAGTGTTTTTCTGCAGAATGGCTGAGGTCTTTGGACCATATCTTGTGTTTGGTTTACTTTTCATGGGCTCATAGTTTAAATACATACCAGTTAGGTGCCAAAAGGATTGAAAAGTCATTTGGAATAACGATACGAGCTGTACATGACCTCATGGGAAGAATGTTGCTCAGTGGAGACAAGTGGGAAACTTACACAGATGTAGGAGATTGACACATTGTTCACTTTCCAGGGGAGGCCTGGTGGAGGAAGCAGGCCAATGCTGGTAAAATGTTCTCAAGGGCAAACCTTGCATGGCCTGAGCATTGGGAATTTTAGGTTGGTTTCTTTCTATTGCTTCATTTTCCAACTACTTTTTGGGCATAGGAAAGCTCTCTTCAATTTTCTCGTAGGCTGTTAATTTCCTAATATGTAGGCCTTTGTCTCATTGACTAAATCCAAGCCAAAGGGGAACAAATGAGAATTTATAGTCTCATAGTTCTGTGAAAATTGAGGTTATGCTGCCATAAGCCAAGGAACTAGCAGAAGCTGGGAGAGGGGCTTGGAACAGATCCTTCTCTAGCACCTTTGGAGGGAGTATGGCCCTGCTGACACCTTGATCTACAACTTCTAGCCTCCAGAACTGTGGGACAGTAAATCTGTTTTTTAAGCCATTCGTTTTGTGGCACTTTGTTATGACATCCCTGGGAAGCTAATACACACTCCAAACCCTTTAGCAAAGTGAGAACCAGGGTCTGTGCTTCATGGGCCTTCTCTCTCTCTCTCTCTTTTTTTTTTTTTTGATTTATTACCAAGGAAAAGTTTATTAAACTACAGTTTCAGTTGGTAAATAAAACACTGCCATGCCCTGGCTCCTTTCTTTTTTTTTTTTTTAATTTTATTTTATTTTTAAACTGTACAAAATTGTATTAGTTTTGCCAAATATCGAAATGAATCCACCACAGGTATACCTGTGTTCCCATCCTGGACCCTCCTCCCTCATCCCTCCCCATACCATCCCTCTGGGTCGTCCCAGTGCACCAGCCCCAAGCATCCAGTATCGTGCATCGAACCTGGACTGGCGACTCGTTTCATACATGATATTATACATGTTTCAATGCCATTCTCCCAAATCTCCCCACCCTCTCCCTCTCCCACAGAGTCCATAAGACTGATCTATACATCAGTGTCTCTTTTGCTGTCTCGTACACAGGGTTATTACAGAGTGAAGTGGGCCTTCTCTCTTTTAAAAAAATATCTATGTATTGAATTTTTTTGACCGCATTGGGTCTCACTTGTGGCACACGGGATCTTCCCAGGGGCATGTGGACTCTCTAGTTGTGACACAGACTCCAGAGCGCAAGAGCTTCAGTAGTTGCGGTTCACAGGCTTAGTTGCTCTGCGGCATATGGGATCTCAGTTCCCTGATCAGGGATCAAATCCATGTCCCCTCCACTGCAAGGCAGATTCTTAACCACCAGACCACCAAAGAAGTCCCCTCTTTGTCTCTTTCACAAACATTTCTCTCTGGCAGAAAGATATTAATACCTAGCTCACAGATAGAGTCTTTGCAATATCATTACCAGTAGTTTTGTTTCTTTGCCATTTCTGCCTATGTGGTTAAGGTGAGCATTGCTGAGTTATGTGAATTCAAGTATTTCAGAATAGACCTCAATATGAGCTCCGGATGAATACGTCCTTTATTTTTGATAGTTCTTAAAAATATTTGAAAAAAATACTTTTATATTTTTAGATGGATTTCAAGGACAGCTAAACACTTCCTGCATGTAAATAACTGTTAGAAATGAGTGAAGTTGGACAACCTCAGGTAAGTCATTTACCTCTCTGAATAATACCTGTATTTTAAAAATGATGGTAACAACAGTTTCCTGCTTATTTAAAAGGGTTTCTTTAAAAAACAAACTAAAGTGTGTGAAAGGCCTTTATGAACTATAAAATATTATACACTCTTGTTGTTGACATTCAGCAATTATACAATTTTTGCTTTATCTATAGTTTTTACTCTGAATTCTTAGACAACTTACAATGAAATTCACAAACTCTAAGATGATTAAAATTAAAAAAACAGAACTATTTATGGAAAAGAGAACACAAATATACCCCAAATTCTAACCAAGAATAGTGTGGTGGAGATTGCCTTAGCAAAGAGCTAGACTACAGTTCCCAGCCTTCTTTGCAGTTAGAGTAGCCATGTCACTTGGTTCTAACCAATGAGTCCGACCAGATGGAAGTGGTCTGTGCCAGTTGCAGACCTGACTCATAAAGCTTCTTCCTACAGGAGTTTCCCTGGTAGCTCAGTTGGTAAAGAATCCGCCTGCAATGCAGGAGACCCTGGTTTGATCCCCAGGTTGGGAAGATCCCCTGGAGAAGGGAACAGCTACCCACTCCAGTATTCTGTCCTGGAGAATTGACTGAGCGACTTTCATAGGGTGCTTCTCATGCCATAGCTCATTCATAAAGGATGAATTTCGATGACATGAAGACCAGAGTGAGCTTGGAAGTCATACACTGAACATGGCAGAGGTTTGTTAGCCTAGCATTATGGTTAGAAACTTATCCTTTCTTTCCTCCACAAGATAATCAAGAGCACCTGCCCTTGCCTGCTATCTGAGCATGTAATGAACCTCTGCTCTTAGTACATTTTGGGTCTGCTTGTTATAGAGGTTTATGCTAATATTCAGCTCAGTTCAGTTCAGTCACTTAGCCCTGTCCAACTCTTTGCGACTGCCAAGCCTCCCTGCCCATCACCAACTCCCAGAGTTCACCCAAACTCATGTCCATCGAGTCGGTGATGCCATCTAGCCATCTCATCCTGTGTCATCCCCTTCTCCTCCTACCCCCAATCCCTCTTAGCATCAGGGTCTTTTCCAATGAGTCAGCTCTTCTCATGAGGTGGCCAAAGTATTGGAGTTTCAGCTTCAGCATCAGTCCTTCCAATAAACACCCAGGACTGGTCTCCTTCAGAATGGACTGGTTGGATCTCCTTGCAGTCCAAGGGACTCTCAAGAGTCTTCTTCTACACCACAGTTCAAAAGCATCAATTCTTCAGCACTCAGCTTTCTTCACTGTCCAACTCTCACATTCATACATGACCACTGGAAAAACTGTAGCCTTGACTAGACGGACGTTTGTTGGCAAAGTAATGTTTCTGCTTTTTAGACAACTTACTATCTATTGCTATCTATTTGGGTTGGCCCAAAAGTTCATTCACTCCATAACATATTACAGGAAAACCCAAACAAACTTTTGCCCAACCCAATATATACAGTTATTGTGTTTTAGTATTAAATTTAATAATCAAAATGCTTGAATCACAGACTTCTACAACTGGAAGACACTTTAGAGATCTGGTCCACTTCACTCAAACTTTTCAAGTTGCCATGTCTTTCTGTTTCAAATCCCCCAGTGTCTCTAGATTGCCTTTGTGATTCAATTCAAAGTTCTTAACATGGTTCACAATCCATGTTCCAATTTCTCCCTACTTCTTCATCTTCTTTCTTGCCACTGTTTTCTTGTAGATCCTTCTCCAATTAAAAAGAAAAACTTGCCTTTCCTCTAGCTTTCTCATTTCTGTGCTTCTTGACTATTATGAGAATATCTCAACCTCACCTCCTTTGGAAACCTTTTCCTAACTCCCCCTGTCTCCTGACTGGTTAGATGCCCCTGTTTCATGTTTCCACAACACTCCATGTGAATGATTCTCATACTTTGTTCCATTATAATCACCGGTTTGATTTAGGGACTTGTTAACTAGATTAGAGTTCATTGATGGCAGAAGACATTCTCTGAGACATTTTATCTCCCTAATTCCTAACTTAGTATCTGGAATGTTTCCAAATAAGTGAACAATTTATTTCAGCAAATATCTATCCAGTGCTTCCCATGGGCTAGGCATCTGGTTAAGTGATGGTAATCCAAGGGCAACCCAAAATTGACAAGGCTCAGTTGCAATTGGAGATTACAGTCTAGTGAAGGAGACTGATATGAATCAAATAATCACACAATCAGAAATGCAACACTGGTAAGTGCTGCACATATATATTAGCTACTAGTTCCTTTCCAGTCTGACTTCTCAGAACTTGAGCAGAATAAATTTATAATTTGGCATGCAAAATTATAAAATTTGAGTTTCAGAGGACTTCCCTCATGGTTCCGTGGTTAAGACTCTGCTTCCACTGCAGGAGGTACAGATTCAAACCCTGGTCAGGGATCTAAGATCCTGCATGTTGCATGCTCCCTCCCTCCCCCCAAAATTGGTGCAGTTTCTGAGAATGTAGAATCATTGAATCCCATAAATGATAATCTTAACTATCACATTTGAGCCCTTTTGTGGGTAAGGCACTGAAGGATTAGGACATTAATATCTCATTGAATCCTCATGAAAATCCTATTAGCTATTGCAAGGAAATGAATTTATAATTAGGGTCTGCAGACCAGATTCAGAATTAGAAGCATCCATATAGAAGTGTAGTCAGGCACAGATAGGGGAGCTGATTTTCAGATATGCCTCAGAATAGCTCAGATCGAACACCCAGGGTTGTCTGGGAATTGACCTATAACTGACCTTTCTTCACAGAGGGAATTAAACAATTGGGTGCTTAGAAATTAAAAGACGCTTACTCCTTGGAAGGAAAGTTATGACCAACCTAGATAGCATATTCAAAAGCAGAGACATTACTTTGCCAACAAAGGTTCGTTTAGTCAAGGCTATGGTTTTTCCAGTGGTCATGTATGGATGTGAGAGTTGGACTGTGAAGAAGGCTGAGCACCGAAGAATTGATGCTTTTGAACTGTGGTGTTGGAGAAGACTCTTGAGAGTCCCTTGGACTGCAAGGAGATCCAACCAGTCCATTCTGAAGGAGATCAGCCCTGGGATTTCTTTGGAAGGAATGATGCTGAAGCTGAAACTCCAGTACTTTGGCCACCTCATGTGAAGAGTTGACTCATTGGAAAAGACTCTGATGCTGGGAGGGATTGGGGGCAGGAGGAGAAGGGGACAACAGAGGATGAGATGGCTGGATGGCATCGCTGACTCGATGGACGTGAGTCTCAGTGAACTCTGGGAGTTGGTGATGGACAGGGAGGCCTGGTGTGCTGCGATTCATGGGGTCGCAAAGAGTTGGGCATGACTGAGTGACTGATCTGATCTGATCTGATCTAGACTCTCTCTAAATGAGTAGTATCATTGGCATCTGTGTATTCCCATGATTCTTGGGGAGGCCTGGGAAAACATCTCCGCTTGAAAATTTACTGCGTGCTTCCTCCCTCCCTCTCACCTTTCTTTCTTTCTCTTTTTCACCATTTCCTGCTTCCACACAGTTATCCCCATTTTTCAGGTAAGAAAGTTGGAACTTAGAGGGATTGTGTTATAGAGATAATAGGTGATAAATCTAGAGATGTAATGTGACTTGCCTAAATTCAGTTAGGAAAAAATAAAGAAAGCTCTGCTTTCATACATATGAAAATAGATGACTTATAGAGATAAGAAAAACTAGGTTTATAATTTCAGTTATCTTTAAAAAAAGGGAGCACTCCAGTTTCTTAGGTGATACACTTTTGGCCTTTAATTACAGAAGGAATTGTTTAGAATTTTACTATTCTTTCATTCATTCATTTACTCTTTCACATATGAGAGTGAGAATGTTCCATAGAACATTGTCCTTACTCTGGAGGAAAATGAAGGAGCTATACAAGCAAACACAGGAAGGAACTGGCATTTGATCTGGTCCCTTTGTGTGTGTGCTAAGTCACTTCAGTTGTATCTGGCTCTTTGTGACCCTATGGACTGTAGCCCTCCAGGCTCTGCAGTCCATGAGATTCTCCAGGCAAGAATACTGGAGTGGGTTTCCGTGCTCTCCTCTAGGGGATCCTCCCAACCCAGGGATTGAACTTGTGTCTCTTATGTCTCCTGCATTGGCAGGCAGATTCTTTACCACTAGGGCTGCCTGGGAAGCCCCTCAACCCCGTCCCTTTAGTCTGAGTGAAAATTCATGAAACTGAGAGAAGAGAGAAGGTAGACACTAGGTAGACGTTCAGAGTGTAAATGAGCTTGAAAGTATTACTGGGCATGTAGGTAAAGAACAGAGTTGAACATTCTTGTCACAGAGGTGATGGGAAAGTGGTGGTGGTGAGAGTGGGTGGGCGGCCAGACCATGGAAGTCTTTATAGGCTATGACTAGAAGTTCAGACATTATCTTATACGAAATAATAAAATGTGAGGTTAATTAAAATATTCGGGACAGGAAAAAGACATAATCGTTTTGGTGATTTCAAATGGTAGAGCTGAAGATAGGAAAGGGGAATTGCTTTGAGGAGCATCTTTTCAAGGTAAATTTAGGGGATAGAATCTATGGGACCTCATGGCAAAAGTGATTTAGGTGATATGAAGGACTAAAGTTGTGCTTTCCCATTCGACAACCACATGTGGCTTAACAGTGGCATGACTCCAAAACCACTGTAGATGCTGACTGCAGCCATGAAATTAAATGATGCTTGCTCCTTGGAAGAAAAGCTATGACCAACCTAGACAGCATATTAAAAAGACGAGACATTACTTTGCCAACAAAGGTCCATCTAGTCAAAGCTATGGTTTTTCCAGTAGTCATGTATGGATGTGAGAGTTGAACAAAATGAGCATTGAAGAACTGATGCTTCTGAATTATGGTGCTGGAGAAGAAGTCTCCTTGGACTGCAAGGAGACCAAACTAGTCAATCCTAAAGGAAATAAACCCTGCATGTTCATTTAAAGGACTGATGCTGAAGCTGAAGCTCCAGTTCTTTGGCCACCTGATGTGAAAAGTTGACTCATTGGAAAAGACCCTGATGCTGGGAAAGATTGAGGGCAGGAAAAAAAGGGGGAAACAGAGGAAGAGATGATTGGATGGCATCACTGACTCAATGGACATGAGTTTGAGTAAACTCCTGGAGACAATGAAGGACAGGGAAGCCTGGCATGCTGCAGTCCATGGGGTCACAAAGAGTTGGACATGACTTAGCGACTGAACAACAATGTGACTATTTAAATTTAAATTAATTAATGTTAAATGCAATAGAAATCCATTTCCTCAGTCCTACTAGACATGTTTCATGTGCTCTGTAGCCACAAGTGGTTATTACTACCATCTTGAACAGAATAGACACAGGACATTCCCATCATCACAGAAAGTTCTGTTGGACAACACTGGAGTAGAGAATTAGTCTGTTTTAAATTTGAAATGGCACCCCACTCCAGCACTCTTGTCTGGAAAATCCCAAGGATGGAGGAGCCTGGTGGGCTGCAGTCCATGGGGTCGCTAAGAGTCGGACACGACTGAGCGACTTCACTTTCACTTTTTCACTTTCATGCATTGGAGAAGGAAATGGCAACCGACTCCAGTGTTCTTGGCTGGAGAATCCCAGGGGCAGGAGAGCCTGGTGGGCTGCCGTCTATGGGGTCACACAGAGTCAGACACGACTGAAGTGACTTAGCAGCAGCAGCAAATTTGAACAGTGAATGACAATGGCACTTATATAGGGAATATAAAAGAAAGAGAAAGTTTGCAAGAAAAAGAAGAGTACTTGTATTTTGGATACCATGAATTTGAGATGCTGTCGGGCAGTCAGCTGAAGATGTCAAGTATGCTACCGGAAATTAGGTCTGGCACTCAGGGTAGAGGCAAGAGTTAGAGAGATTGCAGTCTTCACTTTGTAAGTACTAACAGAAGACTTGGCAATGGGTATGAGAAGAGAACCAGGAATAAATATCCCATGGTTTTCCTCCACTTGAAGGGGAGCAGAGGAATAGTAGTACAGTTCAAAAAGTAATCCAGGGAGTACTCTGAAAAGTCAGAGGGAGAATCCAGAGAGTGATAATCCTGAAGTCAATAAAGACAAGTCAGTCAAAGATGTCCAGAGCCTTAGAGCATCCAAATAGGACTGGTTCATGGAAACACTCCTTTGGTTTTTAGAGGTCTGGAAGGCATTAGTAATTTTGCCTGGAGAGGTTTCAATGAGTGCTAGAAGATGCTAGAAGGAGCTTAATTGCAGCAGAGTCAGGATGAAATTGATGTGTATGGGTAAGTGGGATGGGCTGGGGAGAGGAGGGGGGCTTGTATAATAAGAGAGCTCTCCCTCCTTTGCTAAGTTTGGCTGTGAGGATGACAAAGAGAGGTTATTAGCTTAAGGGACAGGAAAGAATAAGGGAAAGTTTATTTTTTTTTTTTTTAGAAAATGTGAACTTGAATTTTCTTTACCTGCAAAGAAAGAGTGGGCGGAGTGGAAAAGACTTCAGTGAGCTTGGAGTGAAGGTGTAATTACTGAGCCAAGTGTCAGAGATAGTGGAAGAAAGGGTGGGTGAACCTCAGAAAGGGAAAAAGATTCTTCTGTTTCTCAGATCCAAGATGGAAGGAAAGAATGATTAATATCTGAGGCTTGAGGCAGAGAAACTTGGAACTGTTAACATCTTAGTTCTGTAATATATTGTTTCAACTATGATTTTTAGACAGTACAAAAATATTATATGTATGGATAATGTTGAACCTTGATAAAATCCAAAAGTGTGTGTTCAGCATATAACTTAATTCATATAATTTTGCACTGTGGAAAGCTAATGAGGTCCAAATGAACAATAGTCTGGACTGGAAAGACTTGATATTACATTCATTAGGGTAGCTCTTCATATGTCAGTGTTTTAATTAGACAACCATAGACCTGATTATTCATCAGCTCCCCTTAAATTTTGTGGTTAAGTGAGATCCAAGGAAGACTAAATAAACAAATAAATGAATCTACACTTGGACACATCATCATTAAACTGCACAACACTAAAGACAGAACATAAAACCTGAAAAACTAACAGTGAAGAAAAAGCATTATCTGCAAAGGTAGATAATTAGGTTAGATTGGCAACAAACTTCTCAGTGGCAGGACAGAAGAAAAATATGTTTTAAAGAAATCTGAGTTGATGATCTAGAAAACCCAACTAAATTATGGTTTAGGGGCAAAAGTAAAAGGATGGCATTTAACAATAATCTTGAAAGAATTTACTATTCATTTTCATTGAAAAAATTACTCAAGAAAACACTTTAAAGGAATTAAAACACTGAAAATAGAAGAAAAGAATGAGAAGCAAGAAGCAATATGACAAGAAGAAATTGGTAAATATTAGTGTATCTAAATAATCACTGACTCTGTACAATGACAAAAGTAATACTGATTACTTTGAAGGTAAAATACAAGTGGAAATAAAATACTAAACAATAATAGTGTATAAAATAGAATGTGATTGGAATGAAAAAGTCCTGAGACCTTTTATTATTCCGGAAGAAGAGGGATAAATTGTTTAGACTTCAAGTCAAACTACGCATGTGGAAGCACTAAGGATAAGCACAACAGTTATAGAAAGAGTAAATAAATTCTAATAATTCAAAATCTGAAAACGAAAAACATAAAGAAAACTTAAGCCAAGTAACAGAAAAAGAACTGTAGAGAATTTTTCACAATGCGGCAACTATTTTTTTAAATTTTAATTAAAACATTTCTCACTATTAATGAATGACTCTGAGTATATGGGCTGAGGGAGAAGGGAGAATATGCTGTGTTCTTCTCTGCCTACTATGTGCCAGGCAGCATAGTGCTAATGGTGTTATGCAGTGTCAGTTTGGTGGTAAAACGATCATATCCATAGAAATTACAACAGAGTTAACAGAAAACTTAGACTATAAAGAGAATTTAGGGAAGTTTTGGATACAAGACCAAATATTTTTCCTATACCAGCAACTATCAACTAAAAATACAATTGAAATAAGATGCTATTTATAATATCACTCAAAGTGAATAAATTTCTAAGAATCATCCTAAGAAAAAATATTTCTTTGTGGAGAAATATTTAAAACTCTATTAAAGACATATGAAAATTTTTGAATAAATGGATAGGCCGATTCAATATAGTAAAGAAGTTAATTTTCCTCTAATGAATCTATAAACACAATACAGTTTCAGTCAAAATTCCATCTGTTTTCTGAAGAACTTGAAAAACCCTTCTAAAATTTATTTGGGAAAATCATGGTCCACGAATAGCTAAGCCACAAGTAAGAAAGAAGAGAAAAGGCAAAATTTACTATATTAGATATTAAGACAGTTGACAATTATGTGGTTTAAAAAGCACATAATTGAAAAAATACAAAATCAAAAGCACATAACTGGTTATGGAACAGACAAATAGATCAGTGGAAATCAATCAGAACAATGAGAAATCAAACTGTGTATATGGGGGACTTATACAACTGACACAGAGAAGGCAATGGCACCCCACTCCAGTACTTTTGTGACACTCTGGAAAATCCCATGGACGGTGGAGCCTGGTAGGCTGCAGTCCATGGGGTCGCTAGGAGTCGGACACGACTGAGCGACTTCACTTTCACTTTTCACTTTCATGCATTGGAGAAGGAAATGGCAACCCGCTCCAGTGTTCTTGCCTGAAGAATCCCTGGGACAGGGGAGCCTGGTGGGCTGCTGTCTATGGGGTCGCACAGAGTCGGACACGACTGAAGCGACTTAGCAGCAGCAGCAGCAGCATACAACTGACAGATAAAGTGCCAAGAGAATTAAAGAACTGATTATTTTAGCGGCATTGGAAAAATTTTCACTCATAAATTTTCACTGTATACAGAGGCAATTCAGCATAAATTAAAGACATCATTGTGAAAATTAAATCTTGTAAATCTAATAGACAAAAGTATTCATAGAAAAACATCAGCATAAACAAAAAACAATAAGAAACTCAGGGAAGAAATGGGTTGGGACTATGTAAAGGCAATGTAGAGAGGGAAATCTGAATGGCTAACAAATTCACAGAGTTCTCAAATGCTTTGATCGGAGAAATTAAAACAACAGTGAGATGCCATGTTAATGCTATCAAAACACAGACATTAGAAATATGCATGCAAAGTGTTGGTCAGGATATGTAGTGGTAAATACTGTTATGTTTTTCTATGGATCTGTGAAGTGGCATGTTCATTGTTGTTATGCCCTGTGACCTAACTTATTCTTGGGTTTTTATCTCAGAGAATTTCTTGCATGTATCTATGAAGATACACAAAAGCAATGTTAAAACATGAAATAACATGTGTCTTAGAACTGATGAAAGTATGAAATATTTGAAGAGAGGAGAAAGTAGGGTAGATTGGTCTGATGCCAGTAAAATTATCCTTTCTTTGGGGTTTGAGTCTTGTGGGAAGCCCATAAAGCCATCTGGATAGGTATGAGGGAATCCTGAAGTGTCTGGATTATTTGTGCAGGTCGTTACGCAAAGCCTTGCATTTTGGCTTGAGCCACATCTAACATGATGAGAGAAGGAAAGAAACACAAGTGGAGAGCAGTGTCTGGAGAAATAAACCGGAGGCATGGTGCCTTGTTCCACAGTGCAGAAGGCAGTGAAAGGAGTGGAGACTGGACTCAGGAAAAAGAGGCAGCCCTGTGTGGGGACTTTTTGAGGACAAACCAATGACTGTGTCCACTGGCTGGACAAACCAATGACTGTGTCCACTGGCTTCAGCAGTGGGTGCCCACATGATGCTCCATAGGGCTAGGAGTGACTGGCCACATTTCAGTAGATATCATCATAAAATGCCTAGGGCCAAACCATGTCCAGCTGCATCACAAACCCAGGTATACCAAGAAGAGGCATGTGTAAAGTGAATGTCAGTTGCTCAGTTGTGTCCGACTCTTTGTGACACCATGGACTGTAACCCACCAGGCTCCTAAGTCCTTGGAATTCTCCAGGCAAGAATACTGAAGTGGGTAGCTATTCCCTTCTCCAGGGGATCTTCCTGAACTGGGGATTGAACCAGGTCTCCCACATTGAGGGCAGATTCTCTACTTTCTGAGCCACCAGGGAAGCCCCGATAAAAAGCCTAATTAATACAAGTGAGGAATGTAAGCCCTCTTGCTTTTGATGATTAAAATCACATGAGTTCCCTTATACTTTCAGAAACTGGAGAGGAGAGAGGGGAAGAGGAGATGTTCTAAAAAGGCAGAAAACTTACCAAAAAGAGAGTTAACTTGAAAGAAATAGTTAAACAGGAAGAAAGGAGATACCTTTAATTGGCATGGAAGATTAGATCAGTTTTAAAATAAGACAAAGCTGTATTTCCCCCTATACACCTGACATAAAGTCTGTGGCATGTTCTTGCTATATTGCCATATGCATTTTCATTGTACAGCATTAAATATGTGATCCAGGCAATTCTTTTTCACATTTGATCTAGACAGATGGAAACCCCGTGGAGTAAATTACAGGATGATTCAGTGCAGGAAACACACTTTCACAAGGAAACAAGAATCATGAGGCCATGGTATTCATGTGTAATGGGTTCACCCACAACTTATTAAACAGAAGTCCTTCTGGAATAAAAGCAACTTTCATAAATCCTAATAGTTTTGACAAGCTGGGAAGCTTGAGTCAGCCTCACTCAGATGAGTTCAGGGTTCCATAAGCTTGTCCCCATTAAAAAAAAATTGTCCTGACAGAGGCTGTCCTTTGTTTAACAATCCTAATTTAAAGTCTTAATTTTCCATTCAAATGCATGCAACTCAACTTAATGTTGATTTAAAGCAGTTTTCTCCAACAGAGAGAATTTATTGTAAGATATCTGTTCTTAATTTTAGTTAATCAAAGATATGGAACAGTTTGGGGCTTCCCAGGTAGCTTCCCACCACCAGGGGTCAAGAACCCACCTGCCAATGCAGGAGACATAAGAGATTCGTGTTGGATCACTGGGTGGAGAAGATCCTCTGCAGGAGGGCATGGCAACCCACTCCAGTATTCTAACCTAGAGAATCACATGGACAGAGGAGCCTGGTGGGCTACAGTCCATAGGGTCACAAAGAACTGGACACAACTGAAGCAACTTAGTATGCATGCATGAATGCATAAACAGTTTAAATTAGAAATTTTGGTCAGCATCTTGAGCTAGCTCTTATCACTTCACTTCCTTGGTATTCTCCAGGCTAAAATTACCTCCGCCATACACATTTACCACTTCCAATGCCTCTAAAATGGAGGCAGAGTGAACTAAGAAGCTAGTACTGTGCAGTTAGAAGGAAAGGACGTGGTTGGTTAGTTATTGAATGAGGTCACATCCTAGCTTGGGACAGGGACGCCTGGCGTGCTGCAGTCCATGGGGTTGCAAAGAGTTGGACACGACTGGGTGACTGAACAACAAGATCTTAAACTGAGTCTCAGTTTTGTAAAGAGGACAATAGGACTTCCTGCACTGTCGTGGGGAAATTTTTTTGGTTCAATATGTGTAAAAGTTCCTTATATTTCATATAGTTTGTCATAGTTATTTTAATTTCAGGAGTTGTTTATAAGAAAGTGGCCTAATATATGGAAACATTTATGTACACAGACCTATTTGGTAAGCATTATTTATGTATAAGTACAGTATTTCAGTTTTGCCCTATTTTTATTTAACTTTACTGCTGGAAACAAGTGCTAGTTGCTCAGTCATGTCCAACTTTTTGGGACCCCATGGACTGTAGTCCTCCAGGCTCCTCTGTCCATATGATTCTCCAGGCAAGAATAATGGAGTGAGTTGCCATTTTCTCCTCCAGGAGATCTTCCTGACCCAGGGATCGAGCCCACATCTTCTGCATTGCCGGCAGATTCTTTACCATTTGAGCCACCAGGGAAGCCCCGCTGTAAACAAGGAGGCTCTGAATAAGAATAAAAGCTAAAGTTAGTAGTTATTTAAGAAGATTTGGTGAATTCTTTGTTGAAATTCCTCCCAGAAATTGAGACAATGAAGGACTCTAAAGTGGGTAACAATGTTTTTCCCAGTGAACTACTTTCCAATTCTTTAACTAATCAGCTGACAGATCATTTAACAAATTTTAATTATACAACACTATTAGTTTCCTGGGCCCACTGTAACAAAGTACTACAAACTGGGTAGCTGAGAACAGCAGAAAGTGATTCTTACAGTTCTAGAGGCTAGAAGCCTGATATCAAGGTGTGAGCAGGGCCGATCCTCTCTTAAATCTGTCACTGAGAATCCTCTTGGCCACTTCTAGCTTCCGTTGTTTGCCAGCAATTGCTGATATTCCTCGGTGTGGAGATGCATTGCTCTAGTCTGTTGTCAGATGGCTATCCTCCTCTCATGTGCCTTTTCCTCATCTTCCCTCTGTGAGTGTCTCTGTCTCCATTTCGCCTTTTTGTAAGGGCACCAGTCATATTGGATTGGGCTTCCCTGGTGGCTCATACAGTAAAGGATCTGCCTGCAATGTGGGAGACCTGAGTTCAATTCCTGGGTCGGGAAGATCGCCTGGAGGAGGGCATGGCAACCCAGTCCAGTATTCTTTCCTGGAGAATCCCCATGGACAGAGGAGCCTGGCAAGCTGCAGTCCATGGGATTGCAAAAAGTTGGATATGACGGAGCGACTAAACACAGCACAGCATATTGGATTAGAGGCCCACCCTGCTCCAGCATGACCTCTTCTTAACCTAACTGCTCCCGAAACAACCCTATTTCCAAATAAGGTCACATCTTAACATACTTGCAGTTAGAACTTCAACATATGAATTTGGGGGCGTAGAGAAGGCAAGGGGCACCATTCAACCCAGGGTTTCCCTGGTGGCTCAGATGGTAAAGAATCTGACTGCAATGAAAGACCTGAGTTCAATCCTTGGGTTGGGAAGGTCCCCTGAAGAAGGAAATGGCAACCCACTCCAGTGTTCTTGCCTGGGAAATCCCATGGACAGAGGAGCCTGGTGGGCTACAGTTCATGGGGGTGCAGAGTCAGACACGACTGAGAGACTAACACACTAACATACATTAACTATTCAACCCATAATGAGAAAGTTAGAATTTTAGAGGAAAGAAATTGCCAACTCATAGCCAGACGATTGACCAAGAACCTTGATAATTCTGTATGTTTTATGTTGTGGTTTTTTTTTTCTCCCGTCTCTGAGTCAATAAAATTTGGGAGTTAACTGAGTCCCTGGTTGGAGAGCTCTTTGAAGGCTGTAGGTCCATCAGAAGCATAATTCTATTCCAAGGCAGCTTGGTATATGGAGCCCTCATGGTTAAAGGCAGTGGTAATGTGTCGGTGAGTCAGCAGGAGAGGTGGATGAGTCCAGACACAAGTTGAAAACGATCTTTCTACTCCAGTTTCACTTCCCAGCACGTCACAGGAAGAAATTCCCACCAGACCCAGGGAAAGCAGCTATCCTTTCAATAGAATGGTGACCCTCTCCTTCCAGATTCTCAGATTTATGAGTTTTTCTGTTGATTTCTTTATTTTCATTTCCCTAGTTGCCTTAGAGGAAAATTGGGATAATTTTGAAAGTAGAGCTTTCAACCTAAGGTCTTTTATTGCTCCTGAGTTTGTGGTTTTGTGTATTACTCATACATTTACATCCACAAAGTAAGCCTGAAATGTGGTCATTAATTAATCAATTAATCTAAGTAAAACCTTCCCTGTTAAGCATTTCTTATATCATCTTTCTAGTGAATTTGAAACCAGGTTTCCAATACTTTCTGATCATGAAGTATCCTCTGGCTTAGGACTCATGGTGGAGAAGTTCATGGAAAGCCTAGGGTGTTAGCTTCTTTCCCGGCTACATTCCAGCTGGTTTTAAATCCCTTTGCTTGCTTTGGCTTTCCCACATTACCTCTTTATGTGGGTGTTATTGGAACCTTCCTCTCAGTGTCCAATAAAACTCACCCCTTCCCTTTTGATCTTGCTACAAAAGGTTGGAAAAAACCCAGTGATGATCTTACCTTAAAATTAAGGCCAAAGGATAGGCAGAGGCAACTAAGAGGGTGAAATTAGGAGTGGTTATAATTTTTCACACCGAACTGTTTGTGAGCAACAGTTAGGAAAGGGCCCCACAGAGAATATGGCCCTTTATGTAATGAGTTCTTTGGAGGAAATATGAGTCTCATGAGAATTAGAGGTTCGCCTAGAGGTTTAAGAAAGGATTAGCAATTTGTATGTGCTACCAGTCAAAGGCAAAAGGAAGTTGTTCTTGGATAGTGGGTGGTCAAATGTCCTCAGAGCTGTGGGATTGTCCAACAGAGATAAACAGCAAAGGAGAAAAATAAGGAAGGGATTTCTTCTAAGCAGATAGCTGGACTATTAAGTCATCCAAGCACTGAGCACTGAGGGCAATGCTTAAATGTGGAGAGCACCACACATTCCCAGGAACCCCAAGGACTGGGCTTTTGTGTCTGTTCTGCCGTTAAGTAGGTGGAAGATTGAGTGCAATCCTTTCATGTCTTTGAATCTCACTTTCTGAACTTAACACTCTTGACCATTGGCTCTGGTTCAAGTAACTTTTTCATGGGTCTGTCCTTTTGCTTAAAAGCTCTTTTGACCTAAATTTTGTTTCAGTTCAGTTGCTCAGTTGTGTCCAACTCTTTGAGACCCCATGAATTGCAGCATGCCAGGCCTCTCTGTCCATCACCAACTCCTGGAGTTCACTCAAACTCATGCCCATTGAATCAGTGATGCCATCCAGCCATCTCATCCTCTGTCATCCCCTTCTCCTCCTGCCCCCAATCCCTCCCAACATCAGGGTCTTTTCCAATGAGTGAACTCTTTTAAATACACATATATGCATTTGGGAGGAATACTATTAATATTAGTGCTTTTTAAAAAATGCTATTACTGGTATTGAGTCATGAGGGCAACTCTGTGACAAGCACCACAATTTGAGTGGTTGATATATGCCACTTTCTTTAATCCTCATGGTAATCCTAAGAAGAGGTTGTTGTTCACTTGCTAAGTTGTGTCCAACTCACTGTGACTCCATGGACTGCAGCATGCCAGGCTTCCCTGTCCTTCACTATCTCCCAGAGTTTGCTCAAACTCATGTCCATTGAGTTGGTAATGCCATCCAATCATCTCATCCTCTGTTTCCCCTTCTCCTCCTGCCCTCAGTCTTCCCCAGCATTTTCCTATGTTGCCATATAATCTTTATTATCAATATTATCATTTTACATGGTGACATACTAGTTCATATTATATATAAAAAACCATTTCTCCATGGTTGGGTAATGGTAGTGATGCAATTTTTTATGGGTAACTTGTGTGAAATGAAAATATCTCCTGCCGTGTCAATAAACAAGAAATGTCACAGCCTTCAGCGATTTCTGGCCTCCAAATGTGAATGAGGGCTCTCAAAACTGCAATCCAGCAGCTGCCACCAGCGCCCACAGAGATTGCTGAGGAGCTGGGGGAATGCAAGAACCAAGGTAAAAAAGGAAACAGGACGGCCCTGATAGCTGAGTTGCATATGAAAGGAATAATCTTCCCATACACAGAATGCTAAATTCTTCAGATATTTGATCTTTGAAGTTCAGACTTCCTGCTCCCTTTGTGGCAAACTTCTACATAGCCTGACTTCCCCTCCGTCTCCTTGGAGCAGTTTTCTCAGAGCTACTGATATGCTGTCTCCCGGGCTTGGAGTCCTAAACATTCCCACCAAATAAAATAATGCCTCTTTCAGGTTGTGACTATATTTTTCAGTTGACACTTGAAATAAATTTTTTCATAGGTGGTACTTTGATTCATTACATTCAGAGGAATCTGGTTTCTAGGGACACTCTTGGGTTCAATGGACCTATGAATTTATTAAAAATGAGAGTTACCCAGTATCTATTCTACCAGCTGTTTGTAGAAAATAAATATTGGAAAGTTGCTAGCAGGGAATTAGTATTCTAAAAAAAGATTAAAAAAGAATAAAGGAGTGGAAAGTGCTCCTTGGGTGTCAAGGAGAGTCAAAGAGTAATTTAAGACATCAATAGAGAGATTAGTGACTGTAATAATGTATTTCTGTGTTCCGTATAAGAAGCATACAGCATAGTCTGTGCAAAATGAAGCCAGAATTCCAAGCAGAAATGGAATAACTTTAAGAAAACTTTTCTTGGCACTGTAAGCTCACACATGTACTTTTTTATGCTACAAAGTTGAAAAAAAAAAGTTAAAAAATTCTGAAGTATTGAGGCCATAGCTATAAAAAAATTAAGGTTTTAAACTAGATTTGTGAGAGTAAGAAAATATGTGTTCTGGTATGCTGCTATTCTGTACAGTACTTTTTCATGCTGGCAAATATTCTGTTTCTGCCAATGTGAACAATTATTTTTTCTGGCAAAAACAGTTTGAATAAAAATAGTAGCAAGCCACCATTTCTTAACATAGTAAAGTTGAAAATTTTAAACATTTAATGGAAATTATTTACACATTTATTTCATTGCTATTCAAAGGAAGTAGTAGGAATTCCATGAAAGTTTGTGTTATGAAAAAAGTAAATTGCTAGTGTAAAGGTATTTGGAAGCTAGAAGAATGATAAAAAGGAGATGATTTAGAAAGAAACAAGTGTATCTATTTTAAAACATTGTTATTATTAGCTTCAACCTTCTCTGACTTGACAAGACTCCCACAGACTGGAAAAGATAGGGCAAGTAGACTACCAAATACATATTCATTTCTTCTTTGTATTTAACAGAAACTGAATTTTGCTCAGTACATCCATGGTCCAGGTAAAGTACTTTCCCAGACCTGTTTGCAGTTACGGGTGACTATATGACATTTTCAGCTGATGAAATAATGGACAAAACTTGCTAGGTCTGCCCCTTTGCTCTTTCTTTCTTCTTGTTCTTGCCTGGAAAGTAGGTAGTGAGGTTGAAGGTAACAGCCAATCTGAGACCATCTCACAGCAAGGATGAAGAATTAAGCTACCCAGTGAAGACAAGTGCTTAGTTGCTCCGGCCTGTCCGACTCTTTGCAGCCCCATGAACTGTAGCACCCCAGGCTCCTCTGCCCATGGAATTTTCCAGGCAAGAATATTTGAGTGGGGTGCCTAGGGGATCTTCCCAACCCATGGATAGAACCTGCGTCTCTTGCATCTCCTGAATGGGGAAGTGAAAAAGAAGTAGAATCATGTGGCACTGATGAAACCATGGAACCACTGGGTCACTCTTCTCTGCACTTTGCTTATGAGGCCAGTTATGTGAAGCTATTTAGTTAAGCCACTGTCATCAGATTTCTGTGACATCCAGTGCACACAAATCCTAAATAACACAAGAGCCCTTGATGTAGTCTCTGTTTGTAACCTGTACTTTTATTTATAAACTGCCCATTATGATGAGTTTAATGATTTATGTTCTCAAACCGTCTGAGCTATTAATTACATCAGCAAGTTAACATTTATTAAGTATTCACTCTTCCTCATCCTTGTATTTAATACCAAAAAGTGTCTGACACGTTGTGTGCACTTAATAAATATTTACTTACCAGCAATTTGGAAAGTTGTTTTGACTCCAAAGTGCGTGTGTATGTATATATATATATATGCACATATCTTTACATAAACATGTAGATGAGTAAACATTATATATAATTATAAATTATGTGTGTAAAAATACTTATATCTTGCCATCTTCCCAACACTTATATTACAATTTTATTTAGCTAGATGAATAAAAGTTTTGACATTAGTATGTTCATGGAAATAATGTTCATTGTAAAACCTAAGTAACCTACGATTATTATGTTGTCTTTCTTGTAAAATGTTTTGTTCTTCCAGACTTATAATTGTCTTATTTTCCCTTTTACAGTGTTCTACATGTTGAAAGCTTGAATTTCCCATGTAATTATTAAAATTATACACACTATAATTTTTTATAAAAAAATACTTATATGGATTTTAAATACTCAGATATTAAAGAATTACTCTATGAGAATCACAACTCCTGAAGCTTGCTCAAACTCATGTTCATCGAGTTGGTGATGCCATCCAGCCATCTCATCCTCTTTCGTCCCCTTCTCCTCCTGCCTTCAGTCTTTCCCAGCATCAGTGTATTTTCCAATAAGTCAGCTCTTTGCATCAGATGGCCAAAGTATTGGAGTTTCAGCTTTAGCATCAGTCCTTCCAATGAACACCCAGGACTGATCTCCTTTAGGATGGACTGGTTGGATCTCCTTGCGGTCCAAGGGACTCTCAAGAGTCTTGTCCAACAGCACAGTTCAAAAGCATCAATTCTTCGGCGCTCAGCTTTCTTTATAGTCCAACTCTCACATCCGTACATGACTACTGGAAAAACCATAGCTTTGACTACACAGACTTTTGTTGGCAAAGCAATGTCTCTGCTTTTTAATATGCTATCTACGTTGGCCATAACTTTTCTTCCAAGGAGTATTTAATTTCATGGCTGCAGTCACCATCTGCAGTGATTTTGGAGCTCCCAAAAATAAAGTCTCTCACTGTTTCCATTGTTTCCCCATCTATTTGCCATGAAGTGATGGAAAAGGATGTCATGATCTTAGTTTCTGAACGCTGAGTTTCAAGCCAACTTTTTCACTCTCTTCTTTCACTTTCATCAAGAGGCTCTTTAGTTCTTCTTCGCTTTCTGCCATAAGGGTGGTGTCATCTGCATATCTGAGGTTACTGATATTTCTCCTGGCAATTGTGATTCCAGCTTGTGCTTCATCCAGCCTGGCATTTTGCATGATATACTCTGCATATAAGATATACTGTATGAGAATAATTGCCACTGTTTCCTTTCCAGTTAAGATTTGTATAGGGCTGTAATAATTAACACTTTGTATTGCAGTGAACTCTAAGGTCTCAGAGAGAAACACAAGAGAACTGATGTGGTAGAAAGGGAGATAAAGAAACAATGACTTTAGATTCCCTCTAGCAGCACTTGTCAGACCACCTGAATAAGCATTCTTTGTACAAACGATACAAAGGGGCTTCCTAGGTGGTGGTGCAGTGGAAAAGAATTTGCCCAACAATGCAGGGGACATGGGTTTGATCCCTGGTCCGGGAAGATTCCATGGGGAAACTAAACCCCTGGGCCACAACTGAGCTCTGCACTCCAAAGCCCACACACTGCAGCTAATTAGCTCTCTGTGCCGCAATTACTGAAGCCCGCATGCCCTAAAGCCTGTGCTCCTCAACAAGAGAAACCACCATGGTGAGAAGCATGGGCACTGCAACGATGAGTGTTGCCGATCAGCACAACTAGAGAAAAACCTATGCGCAGCAACAAAGGCCCAGCACAACCAGAAATAAATTAAAAAAGAAAGAAGACATGAAGTTTGGAAGAGGGAGGAAAACTTAACACTTTTTACAGAGGACAGAAATTCTTATTTTACCATGAAGGTGAGACATTTATATTGTTTCCATTTTATTTTTGGTGGCCAGAAAACCTATGTAACACGTAAGTGCTCATCCTTGGTGGAAAGGATGGCCCAATGAAGAGAGGAAATCTCTTGAGAAACTAGCACCCCAGAGAGAAACACCGGGGTAAAGCCATTCAAGAGCCATGACTTAATGAGCTTTCTGGAGATTTGAATATGCCGCACATACAGCTTTTTCTCCAAATTCTCGCTGTTTGGACTTTTGATATTTTTAAATATCCAGTGATAGAAAATAAATACTGATGGCTATTAATTAAAATCCTTCTCAACATAGTACTCCAGGGAACTGCTAGCAATTGATTAGAGTAGACAAGAGACCTTATTTCTATCTGTAATATAAGACTTAATATTCTTTTTTCCAGGTCAAGTAACTTAAAATTGTTTTGTAATCACCAGGGGCTTCCCTGTTGACTCAGAGACTCGGGTTCAGTCCTTGGGTTGGGAAGATCCCCTGCAGGAGGAAATGGCAACCCACTCCAGTTTTCTTGCCTGGAGGAGTCCATGGACAGAGAGACTGGTGGGCCACAGTCCACAGGGTTGCAGAGTGGACATGACTGAGCCAAAGACACCATAAAATCAGCAGAATCACCTCCCTAGCATTATCTGAAGACAGGGTAGTTTTAAAATAGTTTCAAATTCTTTGATATTCCTCCCTTTGGTGGAGGGGAAGGAAATTCCCTTTCCATTGAGTATGAGCTGGAGTGGACTTAACTAATCTCCTTTTTTTTTTTTTAAGCTCTTTTTTTCTTTTTTTTGGGTAAGGTGGTTTTTTTTTTTTTTTTTTTTTTTTATCCTTTAAATAAAATGTTGTTTATTTATTTGGCTCTACCAGGTCTCAGTTATGGCATTTGTTGCAACATGCAGGTTCTTTTTTATTTTCAGTTGCAGCATGTGAAATCTAGTCCTCTGACTAGAGATCAAACCTGGGCCCCCTGCATTGGGAATGTGGAGTATTAGACCCTGGACCACCAGGGAAGTCCCATGAATCTCATCTAATAAAAAGAATATAATGAAAGTGACAATGCATGGCTTTGAAGACTGGGTATAAAAGGCAGTGTGACCTTCTGCTAATTCTCTTTATCTCTCTCTGTTAGATGATTTGCTGTGGGAAAGCCATGTGGCAATAAACCAAGGCCTCCTGCAAACAGACATGTGCATGAGGCATCCAACAGTGGCTCCTCCAGCCCCAGTCAGGCCTTCAGGTGGGACTGCAGCATCTGCCAGCATCATAATTACAACCTTATGAGAGATTGAGCCAGAGTCACCCAGATAATCCACTTCCAAAATCCTGACCCACAAATAGTAACTGAATTGGTTTACTATTTAAACCATGAAATGTTGGAGTAATAGTTCCTGCATAAATGGATAACAATGTTGGTGTTCAGTCACCAGTTGTGTCTGATTCTTTGTGAACCCATGGACTGCAGCACACTAGGCCCTCCTGTCCCTCACCATCTCCCAGTTTGCCCAAATTCATGTCCATTGCTTCGGTGATGCCATCCAGCCATCTCATCCTCTGATGCCGTCTTCTCCTTCTGCTCTCAATGTTTCACAGCATTGGTGGCTTTTCCAATGAGTTGGCTGTTCACATCAGATGACCAAAATACTGGAGCTTCAGCTTCAGCATCAGTCCTTCCAATGAGTACTCAAGTATTGATTTCCTTTAAGACTGACTGGTTTGATCTCCTTGCTGTCCAAGGGACTCTCAGGCATCTTCTCCAGCAGCACAGTTTGAAGGCATCAATTCTTTGTTATTATCTGGATAACAATGGTTTGATTCCTGGGTTAGGAAGATACCTGGAGGAGGGCATGGCAACCCAGTCCAGTACTCTTGCCTGGAGAATCCCATGGACAGAGAAACCTGGCAGGCTACAGTCCAAAGGATTGCAAAGAGTCGGACACGACTGAAGGGACATAGCCTATAGCCATATTAAATTTTTTTTTTAAAGAAATAAAACTCATTTACAGCCCCTTTTAAGACTAACAGGGGCTGTTAGTCCCTGTTAAGACTATTCCCAATTTCACCACCTTGGTATTGTCAAGTTAGCTACTTACCTATCAATACTTGCTTTTTTCTTTCTTCTGCAGAAGAATCAGAAAATCTTTTTTATACAGGGCCAGATAGTAAATAGTTTAGGTCTTGTAGGCCATGTGGTCTCTGACACAACTACTCAGCTCTGCTCTTGTGGCAGAGAGCAGCTGTAGACAATATTTAAATGAATGAATGTGGCTGTGTTCTAATAAAAATTTATTTATGGATACTGAAATTTGAATTTCACATAATTTTCACATCATGGAATGTTATTCTTCTTTTGATTTTTTTTCAGCTACTCAAAAATGTAAAAACCATTCTTAGCTTGTAGGTCACTTGAAACCAAGCCTTGGGCCAGATTTGGCCCACGGGTGTAGTGTGCTGATTCCTGTACTAAAGTAATGGAATTCTTGATATTTAGCTGGCACGTGGATGCCCAAATAAAGACACTTTTTTCCACATTTTTTTTTCCCAGACAGTAGCCGTGTAACCACACTATGGTTAATGAAAAGTAGTTGATAAGTGCAAATTCTGAGTCATGCTCTTAAAGAAAAGTAGTGTACTCTCCTCTTTTATTCCCCCATTTTCACTTTTCACTGGCCAGGATGAAGATCACCTTGGACCATGCAATGGCAGAAATATCCTTGGTATGGTAGAAAAAATAGAAAGAGCTCAAATTCCTGCCTCTGGACCGTGTGTGGTCATACTGCTAAAAGAATGAAAACTAAGACTACAATCATTTTGTAAAGGGACCTCTGTTTTAGGGCCTTTTCACACTTTGCCAAATCTATATTCTAACATCAGCTGGTTAGACTTTGGCTAACATCTCTAAATGTAATAACAGGCTAATGTGCTGTACTTTCAAGAAGCACTGCAGAAACTTTCAAGAAACAGCTAAGTGTGGAGTTAAAAAATTCGTTCTTGGTTCCTTATCAAGTCAAGATAGTCTGGATATAGGACAGCTTTAACTTTTTATTTAAAACCAGAATTTCTAAATATTGCAGGTGTTTTGCTTTTTCTTCTGATTGTAGATTTCCTGCAGTTTGGAAGTGAACAGCAGTGTCTTTGTATCCTTTTGCTCCTATCTCCATCACACAGCCAAAGAGAGAACATTATTAATTGGGAGAAATAAACAAATTTGCTTCTTATAATCTCTGATGAATAATTAATTCACATTGTCCTTTGTGGATTTTATTTATATAAATGAATGGATTTAAAATCTAGCCTCCACTCCTAACGCCCATAAGTATCCCATGGTCCTATGGATTTTCTCATTTATATGATAGCTGAAAGAAACTATAGTTGTAAGAGACATACTTATCTTGTGAGCATATTTTATTTTCCACAGCAGAACTTGGGGGGTCCCAGGCTGTAAACAGCAGTGGAAAAATGATCCCACAGACTACTATAAGAATCGTCAACTACCACTCAGCCGCACCGGAGTATCAGGCGTTGTCCAAACACGGTTGTTTGAGTTCTTGTGCTGACCCACAGTATTTCCCATTCACCTCTCTCCCCCTCGTCTCTCTTTGCCAAAAACCAAACTAGCTTTAAGTAGGCACAGTCTTTCAAGTCCTGGCTGCTATTGTCCCAAGAGATTTCAGGGAGAAGCAGTCTTGGCTGATCCTTAGAGCCAGAGGTGGAACTGTGAGGGGAGCAATATCTGGCTTTTGAGAACAGCTGGAGCTTCGGCAGGAGAAAGCAGCTTGGTGAATGAGGAAAGAATGTGCTTGTCACTTCAAGAGGCCAGAAACTTCCATTCCCCCCTGCCTCTGCCAACTAGTGTTTATTGGAAAGGACAGAGTGGTGATGATGGCAGGTGACTTTGGTTTGGATTTTATGGAATTTTTCATATTTATTTTACCTTCTCAAAGAGCAGATAAATGTAAAAATCCCACAGTTAACTATTCTGAATCCTGCTTGTGTTTTTATTGGAAACCTGAGTGTTGTTCCTCAGTTATGTTGAAGAATGCCACTCCTGGCCCATTTTAAAATGCTTCCCTTGTATGTAAGTTAATATTTGTTATAGGGGTTTTGGAGAGAAGTAGCAGAGGGTATTTAAATGGAAAGTGAAGGCCCAAGGGAGACAAGATCCTGCTCTGAGAACACGAGAGAATTTATGGTTGAGAGGATCAGGTGGGTCCATGTAGACAAAATAGTTTTAGCTGAAACCAAAGGTGAGCTTATGAAAAATTTGACATGGTGGGGGGGAAAAGTTTTTTAAGGTGTCATACTCTTTGGTCATGTTTTGATTTCTTGTTGATTTTCTTGGATTCTTATGGAAATGGATAGAACAACAGAGACTATTTTCCCATTCTGATTTCTGTTTGTTAGACTTGGAAAGTATGACCTGATTTTGAATATCACTTTTAAAATGAACAAAAAGACATTCCAATATTAATATTTGAAAAATAATGTTGCCATTTTAAAATCTCTTTCCTCTCTCTCTGAACTCTCAACATTTTTGCCTGCTTCCAGAATTCTCCCTTTAGTTGTACCTAACTTTTATTTATTTATTTAAGTTTGGCAGTAGGAATGTTAGTTGGATCTTGGGACATAAATACATCTAAAAGTTAAAATGGGAAATAAGGTGGGAGTATGGGGAAAAAATATTTCTTGGGTTCTGCCTATGTGATAGACCTCTTTACTAGGTCCTTTCCTTGTTAGAATCTGTGAAGTAAGAATTATTATGACCATTTGGTGGCCGGGGTGGGGGTGGGGTGGGGGGGGGCTGCACCTTGAGGCTTGCAGGATCTTAGTTCCCTCACCAGGGATCAAACCAGGGCCTTCAGCACTGAAAGTGCAGAGTCCTAACCACTTGACTTCCCTGCCAGGGAATTCCCTATTACAAGCATTTTAAAGAAGGGAGACTGAGGCTCTGTAAGGGTCTTCATAACTAATATTACCTAATATTCTATTAATAGTAAAGTCAGGTTATCTGTGTTTAAACATTGTTTTGGTTCCATATTCTTTCTACTGCTCTTTGTCCACATAATAATATCTACATTGATTATGTTTAAATTGATTGTTGTTTAGTCACTAAGTTGTGTTTGACTCTGCAATTCTATGGACTGTAGCCCACCAGTCTCTTCTGTCCATGAAATTTCCCAGCAAGAATATTGGAGTGAGTTGCCATTTCCTTCTCTCGGAAGTCTTCCTTACCCAGGGATCAAGCCTGTGTCTCCTGCATTGGCAGGCAATCATTAAAAATTGATTGATCAGGTACTTCCCCGGTGGTCTAGTGGTTAAAATTCTGAACTCCCATTGCACAGGCCTCAGATTTGATCCCAGGTCAGGGAACTGGATTCCACATGTCTGAACTAAGACCCAGAGCAGCAATAATTTTAAAAATTGACTGATCAAAAGAAACCTGTGTATAATTATTTAGGACTCCTCTTTTGCTAGTGTACTATGATTTTAGGGAATAAGACTTTGTTACAAGGATTCAAGGGACCGTAGAGTCAACTACATAGTTATTTGCACCTCCAAATTTCCAGGACTAGAATTAGTACTTCTCAAGACAAAAATAATCTGATGTAGTCTCTTGTCATTACCCGTGATGAAATTCCTGGCCTGGCAAGGTTCACCAAACCACTTCCAACATGGTGGCCTTCTACATGTCCTGTGTGGTAACTTTTCTTGACCTTGGGCCCTCTTCATTGAAGACAGAATAGAAGTTTCACAAGGCATGTCTGGTGTGAATCATTACAACTTCTTTGTAGAAAGTATCTCTCAGAGATGCTGTTTGTAGAAGTAGATTGTGAGCAAAGCAGGAACTTGAAATTTCATACTGTTTCTCAGAACACATATAAAGAAATGAACTGGATGTAAAGAAGTCAATTAAAGAAGTCAGTGAACCTCAGAGAATATAGCAAGAGCAAGATCTATTACAGTCTTCTTTATTCACCAGCATCAAGAGCATCTCCAATGGGTTGACACATTTTTCTTTTTTTTTGAGTGTCTGCTTTGTGCTAATTGTGCTGAAAATATTAAGAATACTTTCAGAAGTTAGAAAAATTCTTTACTCAGAGAGATCATTGCTTTGCTGTGTTTACAAATAAAATCAATTAATCACAAACATGGCTTAAGGAGTGTCTCAGCCACTCTGGAAATGTAGAAGTATTTCTTTTAATCCAGAATATTTAATGAATCAGAACTTCTACTTCCCAAGCAGTCCAAGTAATTAGTATTTTCCTTTGTGAGTGTCAGCTGAAGAATCATTTGCATGATGATGACATATCTAGGTTGTTTAATACACTTTCTTCTGAATCTTTCTTTAGCATGATGTGGGATATACATAGGAAATGTACATTTAAACAGTCGCAGCAATGATTGTAATGATTTCCAAGTGGGACTGCATGCTCTAATGCCCATGAATTGAGGGGTAATATTTTTATGTTACTGTTTTCTATAATAATCCTAAAACCAGCTGCATATATCTGGCAATTTAGAAGTTTCAATACTGATGTATTTCTCCTAAAGATTAAATAAGTGGAATTAGAAAAAAAATATTTCTTTTATTGAAGGATAACTGCTTTACAGAGTTTTGTTGTTTTCTGTCAAACCTCAACATGAATCAGTCATAGGTATACACATATCCCCTCCCTTTTGAACCTCCCTCCCATCTCCCTCCCCATCCCATCCCTCTCGGTTGATACCAAGCTCTGTTTGAGTTTCCTGAGCCATATAGCAAATTCCCATTGGCTATCTAAAGTGGAATTTTTATTCTACAACTATTAATGCTCTTTAAAATAGTGTGTAATCGTGTAGAACCAATGCAATTGGTGTAACGGAACTTTGCTATTAAGTTGATTGAACAAAACAGGTAAAAATATTTTCTCTTCGCCAGTGCTCTCTGTTACAGGGCAAAGTGGATCAGAATAGTTGTCCAGGATGATGTAACTTCACAGGTTTCACATTGCTACTGTCTTTATTGTAAAATTGAAAAATTTTAAATATACATACTTCTATGGGGTTCCCTGATAGCTCAGCTGCTAAAGAATCCACCCACAATGCAGGAGACCCCAGTTCCTCTATCGGGAAGATCCCCTGGAGAAGGGATAGGCTACCCACTCCAGTATTCTTGGGCTTCCCTTTTGGCTCAGCTGTTAAAGAATCTGCCTGCAATGTGGGAGACCTGGGTTCAATCCCATGATTGGGAAGTTCCCCTGGAGAAGGAAAAGGCTACCCACTCCAATATTCTGGCCTGGAGAATTCCATGAACTATATAGTCCATGGGGTCACAAAGAATCAGACAAAAAATTGACAATTTTTAAATATGGATACTTCTGTGTGTGAAAATTGAAGAACCTATTTCTAGATATTGTAATCTGATATTTTAATGATTCACTAAATAAATTAGTAAATTAAAATATTTAGTAAGGGGTAATTTTTTATAATTTTTCTAGTTTAGGTACATTACTTTTAATGTTTTAAAAGCTCAGTTCAGTTCAGTTCAGTTCAGTCACTCAGTCATGTCCGACTCTTTGCAACCCCATGAATTGAGGCACGCCAGGCCTCCCTGTCCATCACCAACTCCCGGAGTGCACTCAAACTCACATCTATCAAGTCGATGATGCCATCCAGCCATCTCATCCTCTGTCGTCCCCTTCTCCTCCTGCCCCCAATCCCTCCCAGCATCAGGATATTTTCCAATGAGTCAACTCTTCGCATGAGGTGGGCAAAGTATTGAAGTTTCAGCTTCAGCATCAGTCTTTCCAATGAACACCTAGGACTGATCTCCTTTAGGGTGGACTGGTTGGATCTTCTTGCAGTCCAAGGGACTCTCAAGAGTCTTCTCCAACACCACAGTTCAAAAGCATCAATTCTTCGGCGCTCAGTTTTCTTCACAGTCCAACTCTCACATCCATACATGACCAATGGAAAAATCATAGCCTTGACTAGATGGACCTTTCTTGGCAAAATAATGTCTCTGCTTTTTAATATGCTGTCTAGGTTGGTCCTAACTTTCCTTCCAAGGAGTAAGCGTCTTTTAATTTCATGGCTGCAATCACCATATGCAGTGATTTGGGAGCCCCAAAAAATAAAGTCTGACACTGTTTCCTCTGTTTCCCCATCTATTTCCCATGAAGTGATGGGACCAGATGCCAAAAGCTCATGTGATTAAAATTAAAGAACAACTGGATAGAAAACCAGTCCCTCCTAAAGGAGATCAGTCCTGGGTGTTCATTGGAAGGACTGATGTTGAAGCTGAAACTCCAATACTTTTTGGCCACCTGATGAGAAGAGCTGACTCATTTGCAAAGACCCTGATGCTGGGATAGATTGAGGGCAGGAGGAGAAGGGGATGACAGAGGATGAGATGGTTGGATGGCATCACTGACTCAATGGACATGGGTTTGGGTAGACTCCAGTAGTTGGTGATGGACAGGGAGGCCTGGCGTGCTGCGGTTCATGAGCAAAGAGTCGGACACGACTGAGCCACTGAACTCAGAAAATATTGTCTGGATAGAAAACATTGTCTGGGTTTATCAACTAGTCAATATGCCCAGTCTGGGATTTTCCTAGGACTGACTCTGGGCTAGTGTTACCACTGGACATGATCTGGCGTCATCTTTTGGCCTGGGTGCTCAGATTTTAGGGGCTTGAATTACCAGGCATCAGAGAAACTAAACAGAGCTTCAGTTCAGTTGCTCAGCCGTGTCTGACTCTTTGCGACCCCATGAATCGCAGCACACCAGGCCTCCCTGTCCATCACCAACTCCCGGAGTTCACTCAAACTCATGTCCATCGAGTCAGTGATGCCATCCAGCCATCTCATCCTCTGTCGTCCCCTTCTCCTCCTGCCCTCAATCCCTCCCAGCATCAGAGTCTTTTCCAATGAGTCAACTCTTCGCATGAGGTGGCCAAAGCTTAGCACACCTCTATTTATGCATAGCAATTTAGCTCTATTTAAAGTTTTAGCAATTTAGTAGAGAGGTTAATCACATAGGTTGTGAGAGACAGACTGCTTGATGAAACCCTGGCTTTGCTTTTTACTAGATCTTCACTCTGACCTCTGTCAGTCTCAGTGTCATCATCTTAAAAATTAGGAAGAAAATAGAACCTCATCTGTTACTATGAAGCATGAATGAAATGATGCTTGTCAAGCACTTAGCCCAACTCCTGGCAATACTAAAGACTTAATAAATGTTGGATGCTATCATTGTTGTTGATGATGATATTACTATTGTGGTTCTTCATCTTTTTATTACTAGCATGAGGGTTTTTTTAAATTATATAAACCTGAAAGTTAATAAATGAATTTATAATGAAGCATGAGATAGTGCCTGGAATGCTTGTATAACCTTTCTTCATTTATAGATAATTTAGATACAGAATGAATAGTTAGAAAGCTGCCTTGTTAATGAGGAGAAAATATCAGTTTACAGACAAATTAAAGCATCTTTTTTTTTTTTTTTTTGCTTGAATTCATCTTACAATAGAAATCCCTGCCTCTGTTGATAGAATGCAGGTTGTCAGTATATTTATTTTTGATTAATTCTTTTTATTGAGGTGAAATTCACATAACATAAAATTACCATTTTGAAATGTACAATTCATTGGCATTTACGACCTTCACAGTGTTGTACAAATGCTCCCTGTGTATAGTTACAAAACATTTTCATCACCCTAAACAAAAGATCATACCCATAAACCAGTCACTTGTCATTTCCTGCCCCCCCCACCCCAGCTCCTGGCAGCCACCAATCTGCTTTCTGTCTTTATGGATTTACTTATTTTGGGTACTTCATATAAATGGAATCATACAATATCTAACCTTTTATGTCTGGCTTCTTTCACTTAGCCTAATATTTTTGAGGTTCATCTACATTGTAGCATGGATCAGTATGTTATTCCTTTTTATGGTTGAATAGTATTCCATAGTATGTATATATATATTTATCCACTCATCTGCTGACGGTCTTTGATTAATTTTTAAAATGGAAAATTACTTAATAAATAGAGCTCAATAAAAAAACACTTTCAACATGGGATTCAAAAGGGAAAATATTAGGATTAGGAGTTATTAACTCTACATTTACATACCAACCACTGGATCTCCAATGACTGGTATAGTTTGTGGCACATAGTAGGTACTCAAAAGATATCTGTTGCGTGAGTGAATGAATAAATCACTGTAATATGATGTTAAAAACTGACATATAGAGAATCAATGCTCTCTATCACACAAACCCAACTGAAAGGCAGAGGGCAAGGAAGTTCCATGATAGCATTCAACCAGGTCAATCATAAGGGTACAGAGCAGAATGGAGAAGGGTGGATCTGGAACTGCAAGCTGAGAAAGCCAGCATACACACCAAGAATCACTCAAGTCATGTGTGGGCAAGTGGCAGCATCTCCTCTCATTCAGGTCCATATAAGAATTAGTGTTAAATACCATGGACATGGGGCTTCCTTTGTAGTTCAGTTGGGAAAGAATCTGCCTGCAATGCAGGAGACCCAGGTTCAATCCCTGGGTTGGGAAGATGCCCTGAAGGAGGAAATGGCAAGCCATTCCAGTATCCTTACCCAGAAAATCCCATGGATAGAGAAGCCTGTGGGTTGCAGTCCATGTGGTCACAAAGAGTCAGGCACCACTGAACAGCTAACACTTTCAATTACTTCCCATAGACATATGGGCTTCCCTGCTGGCTCAGTGCATAAAGAATCTGCCTGCAATGCAGGAGTCACAGGAGACTCAGGTTTGATCCCAGGGTTGGGAAGATCCTCTGGAGGAGGGCATGGCAACCTACTCCAGTATTCTTGCCTGGAGAATTCCATGGACAAAGGAGTCTGGTGGGCTACAGTCCATAGGGTCACAAAGAGTCAGACATGACAGAAGCGACTGAGCACACATGGACATCATAGACAAAACACCTCACTCTTGTGCTTTCCCTCATTAAACATCTTATGTTCTGGTTATTAAGGTAAGGAGTTTAAAAATAGCATAGAAAAACTAATGACTTTGATTGATATTCAGTTACATTTTTGGAAACTGGGGAATTTTAAGACCCACAGAGTGACAGTAATGTGAAACTTTAAGAAAAATGGAAACTTACTACAAGATGAACATCATATGTCCTAGATTGAATTTCAAAGAAGCAAAATGAAATCAATAGAAATTTTGCCAGTTTAAGAAGTCCAGGAAGAGATCTTGTGCTGAAAGAACTCACTACATAAACCAGCCTTTAAAAAATTATTTATTTATTTGGTTACGCTGGATCTTAGTTGTGGCACACAGACTCTCTAGTTGCCCCACAGCATGTGGGATCTTAGTTCCCCTACCAGAGGTTGAACCCTTGTCCCCTGCACTGGGGGCTTCCCTGGTGGCTCAGATGGTAAAGAGTCCACCTGCAATGAAGGAGATGTGGGTTTGATCCCTGGGTCAGGAAGATCCTCTTGAGGAGGGCATGGCAAACCACTCCAGTATTCTTGATTGGAGAATCCCATGGATAGAGGAGCCTTGCGATTGAACGACTAAGCACAGCCCTGCATTGAACAGTGGATTCTTAACCACTGGCCCACCAGTGAAGTCTCCATAAATCAGCTTTAAGACATAATTTTCCTTGAATGGCTAAAGAATAAATGTCCTTCTTAGCCTATTTTACGGGCACAATCAGGATACTTTCATCACCCAAAACACTGTTTGGTTATTCTGAAGATTGAAATAAATTTGCTCTGCCTTAGAATCACCCAATGTCCCACATGGGCTTCCCTGGTGGCTCAGATGGTCACATCGACTAAGCACGCATGAATGCTCTACATTCTATAATTTTTTAAGCTTTTATTTAGCTAACTTAATTCAAGATTTAAACATAAATGCTTTTATATAATTTTTAATAGTAGTTTTGTGATTTATGAATTTTCCAGGAATTAGATATAGTCTATATACAGAGCAGATTGACATGTTTCATTGAGAGATAAAAAGTTAAGAGGTTGGGGGAGAAAAATATACATGAGTAAAAGACAGGAAAATAATAAATGGGAAATGGCTAAAGAAATGGATATAATTTAACTTAAATAAGGGATGTTTGAAAAAGAATTAATATGGAAAATGCTGACTAGCTAGATCATTCTCTTTATTAAGGACACAGGGTAATGAACTTAAAAAATATAAATTAAGGATATGAATACTGGATTCAAAGAGACTTGGGTTAGAGTCCTATCTCCAAACATTTGCTAGCAGATTATAACTTGGAATTAGTATAACTTATCCTTTATTGTTATAACTTATTCCTTAACTTATATGACCTTCAGTTTTCCCATAAGAAAATTACAAATAATAACAGTAATTACCTTATTGAGAGGATTAAATGAGCTCAAATCTGTACCCTGATGCACAGTAAATAATCCTGTAAATGTCAGCTACTTTTATTGTTCAAAGTCAAGGACAATTTAAATATTGGAGTAGATCATCAAAGGACTAAATCCTTCCCTTGAGAACAGCTGAGAATGTGAGAGGGTCATCTCTGTCTGCAAGTGGATTTCTTCTCCAGATGACCCATTTATGTATTTCTCTAGCCCACAATCCTAGAACTAAGCTATAAATAAGAAGCAACTGTTGTAAAAATCCTTTTTATACTCTTTCAGTATTGGCTTGCTATCTCTGGGAAGAAAACTTTTGCTGCTGAAATTTCATGTTCATCATTCTGAAACTGGGATAGAATCTGATGGGACTATACCGCAGCTTCCAGCTGGTAGTCAGTGTTGGAGGCATAGGCTGCCATTTGTGGCATACTCTCATTTCTTGGGCAAGCCCTGCTATTTCAGTGAGACCAGCCATATCTTCCCAATGTTTCTTCCAGAGCCAAGGACATCTACTTTGCCTGGGCATGTGGCATGTGAATGGCCAGGGAAGTGACACTACAGAGCAGCCCTCACGAGTGCCTATTGGAGTTGGTAGATGAGCTCTTCTTTTCGAGTGAGAAAATATTCATTTACACTGTTTTCTCATGGGAGCCCATCCCAGACACTCACACAGGATTGCCTTGATAATTCATCTTTATTGGCTGCCTCATCTTCCTTGATTCTTTTCCCCTACCTCTTCCTCTAGTGTTTGGGGTCATCTCTCAAGTAACTTGCTTGCATTCAAAATCCTTGTTTCAGAGTCAGCTTTTGGGGGAGCCAAACAGAGGTAGGGTGTCAGTGACTTTTGTAATTTTATTAATTTTTCTAGCTTGAGATATAATTGACACATAATTGTGTAAGTTTAAGGTGTAAAATGTATTGATTTGACACACATACATATTGTATCTTTCATGTTTTCATCACAACACAGATTATAAGAGATTTGGTGGAATGGGAAAGGACAGGATTTATGGGGGGATTTGGAAAGATGAGTGTCCATTTATTTTATTACAAACATCTTATTTAATACAGGCATACCTTGTAGATATCTCAGGTTTGGTCCCAGCTCACCACAATAAAGTGAGTCACACAAATTTTTTGTTTCTCAATGCATATAAAAGTTATGTTACATTATAGTCTATTAAATGTGCAATAACATTATATGTAAAAAGAACATACATACATTAAAAATTACTTTATTGCTAAAAATTTCCAGCCATTATCTGAACCCTCAGTAAGTTCTCATCTTTTTGCTGGTAGAGGGTCTTGCCTTGATGTTGGTGGATGCTGACTGATTAGGGTGGTGGTTGTTGAAGGCTGGGGTAAGCTGTGGCAATTTCATCAAATAAGACAACAGTGAAATTTGCTGTCATGATTGACATTTCCTTTCACAAACAATTTCTCTGTAGCATGTAATGCTGTTTGACAGAATTTTACCCATGGTAGGACTTCTTTCAAATTTGGAGTCAATCCTTTCAAAATGTCTGCTTTATTGACTAAGTTTACGTAATATTCTAAATACTTTGTTATCATGTCAGCAATCTTCACAGCACCTTCACCAGGAGTGGATTTTATCTCAATAAACCACTTTCTTTGCTCATGTTCCTCCATTAAAATTTTCTCATGAGATTGAAACAATTTAGCCACATATTCAGTCTCTTCCTTCAGTGTAGTCTTGAACCCCTTAAAGTCATCAATGAGGGTTGGAATCAACTTCTTCCAAACTCTTGTTAATATTGATATATTGACTGGTTCCCAAGAATTACAAATGTTCTTAATGGCACCCAAAATGATGAATCCTCATTGGAAGATTTTCAGTTGACTTTGCCCACATCATCAGAGGAATCATATTTTATGGCAGCTTCTTTGGAAGGAATGATGCTGAAGCTGAAACTCCAGTACTTTGGCCACCTCATGTGAAGAGTTGACTCATTGGAAAAGACTCTGATCCTGGGAGGGATTGGGGGCAGGAGGAGAAGGGGACGACAGAGGATGAGATGGCTGGATGGCATCACTGACTCAATGGACATGAGTCTGAGTGAACTCTGGGAGGTGGTGATGGACAGGGAGGCCTGGCGTGCTGCAATTCATGGGGTCGCAAAGAGTCGGACACGACTGAGCAACTGATCTGATCTGATCTGAGCCTTAAGAAATTTATGACTTAATAATAAGACTTAAAAGTTGAGATTATTTGTGGATCCATGAGATGCAGAGTGCATTTTATTTGTTAATATTAATAGACAGGAAAACAACAATAATCCATCAGAGCTCTTGGGTGATCACAGAAGTGAGAAGAATTAGGGCTTTGCTCTGGATAGGCTTTGGCTTAAAGAAATGTTCATGGCACCCCACAAACAATTCCAATAGTTAAATCGGACTCAGTGATCACAGATGACCATAACAACAAATACAGTAATATTGGTCAACCACTTGTAAAAGAATGAAACTGGAACACTTTCTAACACCATACACAAAAATAAACTCAAAATGGATTAAAGATCTAAACATAAGACCAGAAACTATAAAACTCCTAGAGGAGAACATAGGCAAAACATTCTCCAACATAAATCACAGCAGGATCCTCTATGACCCACCTCCCAGAATATTGGAAATAAAAGCAAAAATAAACAAATGGGACCTAACTAAAATTAAAAGCAAAAGAAACTATAAGCAAGGTGAAAAAACAGCCTTCAGAATGGGAGAAAATAATAGCAAATGAAGCAACTGACAAAGAATTAATCTCAAAAATATACAAGCAACTCCTGCAGCTCAATTCCAGAAAAATAAACGACCCACAAAAAAATGGGCCAAAGAACTAAACAGACATTTCTCCAAAGAAGACATCCAGATGGCTAACAAACACATGAAAAGATGCTCAACATCACTCATTATCAGAGAAATGCAAATCAAAACCACAATGAGGTACCATTTCATGCCAGTCAGAATGGCTGAGATCCAAAAGTCTACAAGCAATAAATGCTGGAGAGGGTGTGGAGAAAAGGGAACCCTCTTCCACTGTTGGTGGGAATGCAAACTAGTACAGCCACTATGGAGAACAGTGTGGAGATTCCTTAAAAAACTGGAAATAGAACTGCCTTATGATCCAGCAATCCCACTGCTGGGCATACACACTGAGGAAACCAGAAGGGAAAGAGACACGAGTACCCCAATGTTCATCACAGCACTGTTTATAATAGCCAGGACATGGAAGCAACCTAGATGCCCATCAGCAGACGAATGAATAAGAAAGCTGTAGTACATATACACAACGGAGTATTACTCAGCCATTAAAAAGAACACATTTGAATCAGTTCTAATGAGGTGGATGAAACTGGAGCCTATTATACAGAGTGAAGTAAGCCAGAAAGGAAAACACCAATACAGTATACTAACGCATATATATGGAATTTATAAAGATGATAATGATAACCCTGTATGTGAGACAGCAAAAGAGACAGAGATGTATAGAACAGTCTTTTGAACTCTGTGGGAAAGAGAAAGGGTGGGATGATTTGGGAGAATGGCATTGAAACATGTATAATATCATATGTGAAACGAATCACCAGTCCGGGTTTGATGCGTGATACAGGATGCTTGGGGCTGGTGCACTGGGATGACCCAGAGGGATGGTATGGGGAGGAAGGTGGGAGGGGGGTTCAGGATGGGGAACACATGTACACCCGTGGCAGATTTATGTTGATGTATGGCAAAACCAACACAATATTGTAAAGTAATTAGCCTCCAATTAAAATAAATAAATTTATATTATTAAAAAAATACACAAAAGGAAAAAATAAAAAATAAAATGAAAAAATACAGTAATAATGAAAAAAATTGAAATGTTTTGAGAATTGCCAAAATGTGAGAAAATGCTGTTAAAATAATGGCACTGATAGACTTGCTTGCCACATAGTTGCCATAAACCTTTGATTTGTTAAAACTGAAGTACAATAAAGTGTAATAAAATGAGTCATGCCTTTACCATATCCAAGACACTGGTCTAAACCCTGGTGGCATAAGAGATGGGTCCTGCCCTGGAGAGACACATATTCAACTGAGAAAGACTGACATAGCAATTTGTTAAATCCAAAGTGATCCATGACTTAAGCAAACTGAGAGCAAGGTGCTAAGGGAGTACAGATGGGAGAGAAGCTCAGAAGGCTGATGGAGGTGTACTTGAAAGTCAGTGATATTTGTACTAAAGGACTAGTAAGACTTTGGTAAATTAAGGTTGAGAAGAGCCTTCTAAGCAGGAAAAACATCTTGCATAGAGTTTGAAGTTGCATGGAATGTTTGGGTGGAAAGCTGGAGAAAAATTCATCATGGGGTGGAAAAGTTCATTGTGGGGTGGAAAAGTTCATTGTGGGGTAGAAAACCCAGGAGATAGAGTTGAGGAAGTGGAAAAGCCTGAATGTGAAAAGTCTTAAATTGTAGAACAGATGATTGAATGGGGAAGTACTGGATGCAGCAGAAAAAGCAAGTGTGATTATGCTTTGTCCTAGCACTTCCTTTTCGGTACCTCTCCAGGGCAAGGAGAAAGGGAAGAGGAGAAGAAACTCAGAGAGAGGGTGTGTATTTTCAGCTACCATTCATGACAAGTAAAGTCACTCAGTCGTGTCCGACTCTTTGCAACCCACGGACTGAAGCCTATGAGGCTCCTCTGTCCATGGGATTTTCCAGGCAAGAATACTGGAGTGGGTTGCTGTTTCCTTCTCTAGGGGATCTTCCCGACCCAGGGATTGAACCCAGGTTTCCTGCATTACAGGCAGACACTTTACTGTCTGAGCCACCAGGGAAGCCCATTCATGAATGATGATCATTTGCCAGGTCCATCCCAAAACTTATCCCACTTCAATCTCATGATAAACCTGTGAGTGAAGTGAAGTGTTAGTTGTTCAGTCATGTCTGACTCTTGGTGACCGCATGGACTGCAGCCCACCAGGCTCCTCTGTCCATGGGATATTCCAAGCAAGAGTACTGGAGTGGGTTGCCATTTCCTTCCTTTCACTTGTCATGAATGGTAGCTGAAAATATACACCCTGTCTCTGAGTTTATTCTCCTTTTTCTTTTCTTCTTGCCCTGCTACTGCTACTGCTGCTGCTAAGTCGCTTTAGTCGTGTCCGACTCTGTGCGACTCCAGAGACGGCAGCCCACCAGGCTCCCCTGTCCCTGGGATTCTCCAGGCAAGAATACTGGAGTGGGTTGCCATTTCCTTCTCCAATGTGTGAAAGTGAAAAGTGAAAGTGAAGTCACTCAGTCGAGTCCGACTCTTAGTGACCCCATGGACTGCAGCCTGCCAGGCTCCTCTGTCCGTGGGATTTTCCAGGCAAGAGTACTGGAGTGGGGTGCCATTGCCTTCTCTGCCCTGGAGACAGACAGAAAAGGAAGTGTTAGGACAAAGCATGATTGCACTTCTCCAGAGGATCTTCCCGATCCAGGGATCAAACCCAGGTCTCCTGCACTGCAGGCAGATTCTTTACCAACTGAGCTATGAGGGAAGCCCAACCTCTGAGATAGGAATATTAATCAGTACAAATGTCACCTTTTACTGATGAGGACATTGAGGCTCAGAAAAGAGCTGTTTTTTGTTTTTAAAAAAACTCAGAGTTTATGATTGCCTGATTCCAAAACATTATACTACTTCTCTTTTGGAAGAAGCAAGTGTGGGGTGGACAGCAGTTACTGTGATTGTTATTATCTGGACTGGTACAACAGCTGAGAGGAGTCCACTGAAGGGAGAAGCCCAAGTGCTGAGTTCTGCTTACTTGGGGCATCTAAAATCAGAAGAAATCAGAAGGAGCAGTCATCATACTGAAAGTCATTTGTTTTTATTATTGACTTTGGTGAAGTCTCCAAAAAGTATTTTGGATTTGGAGTATTTTGTTCAGTAAATTCATTTTTAGCAGCTGTTAAGAGCATCCAACAGAGGAAGAAAGAATAAAAAATTAATTTAAATCACAACAATACCAATGCCAGAGCTATAGAGTAAGTGTTTTGGCCTGTGGTTAATCATTTCCTCTAAGAGCCCCCATACAGCACCACCATAATTCTATAGTACTTCAAAGTTTATCTTTTTAAGTAAAAGCCTTAAATAAATAAAATCATAGCTTTTCTGCTATGCTTCCAGCATTTTTGAACTGTTTAGTTTTTTTGAAGTTTAAATTTTTTGTCTTCATAACCTAGTTACTTGAATGAAAATGTTTGCCATTAAATTAACAGTTGGGGAGAAAGTTGGCCTAATTGGCATGACTTTTTAATTTTTTTTCTATTAACACCATTTTAAATCTAGATAGATGAAAAAATAGACCATATCTTTTTATAAATCAATAATAAAAAACTAGACATTTAAAAACCAGACATTTAAAACTTTTGAAAATGTTAAACACCATGCATTCTCATGCTTAAGCCAGAACAGAATAGGTAAGGAGTACACAAACAAGCTAGGAAATGGGATGTGTGTGTGTGTGTATGTGTGTGTGTGTGTATGTGTGTGTGTGTGTGTGTGTGTGTGTGTGTGTGTTCAGTTGTGTCTGACTCTTTGCTACCCAATTTTCTGTAGTCTGTCAGGCTCTGCTGTCCATAGAATTTTCCAGGCAAGAATACTGGAGTGGGTTGCCATTTCCTCCTCCAGGGGATCTTCCTGACCCATGGATCGAACCTGCATCACTTGCATCTCTTGCATTGTCAGGCAGATTCTTTACTGCTGTGCCTCCTGCCAGGAAATGGGATGGTCTGTTTTAAACATGTGAGCTCAGCATTAATGAAAAAGCTCTGCAAATCCCACTATAATCCATCCTTAATCTTCTTCTTATAGACTAATAGTCTTATTTATACTCAAAATCTACTATAATCAGTGCAATGTTAAACTTTTTTTTAACTAAAACATCATTTGAAGCATTCCATTTTTATAATAGATTTAAAAATACCCACATTGTCAGGGGCCCTAAAAATACCACTCCAGAGATAAAAGAAGATCATAGAATGCAGTGACTGGATGTTTTGAGCAGTGATTGTTTCAGATAACATTCTTATAATCAACTTTAAGACATTTTCCCATCAGCCACTTGAAACCCTGTTTCCCCTTTAGAACTGGAACAATGTTTACTCTATACCGCAGACTCCCAACAGTCTTTGAGAAACAACCTGGAAATGTTAACTTGCCGTTCTTGGTGATGGCTGATGGTAATTCCTCTTTAGGCTGAAGAGGAAAAAATCTGATGCATTCATCTAAAAACTTTATTTGCTATGGGAATTGCTTTGGCTAATGCAACTTTTAAGACCTGTTGGTTCACTCAAAGGTCAAGGAACATTTATATAAGGAATCTTCAATAACATTCTTTCAGCTTGGCAAGCAGTGAATGCCCTGATGCCAGTTTTTCCCTATTCTGAGTATTAAATTTGTGTATGCCTTCATTTGAATTCCCACTAAATCGTTTTCAAAATATGCAGATAACTTCCTGTAAAGTTAGAGACAGCTATTCTACCTTTGTTCTTTGTTGTTCAGTCACTGAACTGTGTCCGGCTCTTTGCAACCCCATGGACTACAGCACACCAAGCTCCCCTGTCCTTCACTATCTCCCAGAGTTTGTTCAAATTCATGTCCACTGAGTCCGTGATGCCATCCAGTTATCCTCTGCCGCCCTCTTTTCCTCCTGCCTTCAGTCTAACTCTCCTGAATCAGTCACTCGTAAGAGTTCCTCTGCCTGGTGTCAGTGTTGTTTGAGCTAATAGAACAAGACTGCGTTCTTTTCAGAAGCAGAGGCAATCTTTCTTCTTTAATCAGAGGATGGAGTGGTCTGAGCTTGCTCTCTGCAGCACAGCTGTGTCCCACTCTCCCTGCTCTACCTGGCAGGCCATGAGTGGGGCTGCTGTTGATGGATCTCGCGAGTAGAGTGGAGTTCTTGTGGGGCCAGCACAGCTGTGCTGCACCGGCTTCAGACAGCAGTGCCGGGTGCTGCCTCTCTGCACACAGCCTGCCGCAGCCATCTTGAATTACCACGTCATCTGCAGAGCTTTTGCCCATGCCTACCAAGCTACAGTGTCGGGCATGACAGTTTTGCACTAGGAACTCTGGTTTGAACTACCAGGGGTAAGGTCTCTGCCCATGGCCTCCAGAAGCAAGTGAAACTAAGAAGTACAAAGGAAAAGGAAAAAAAAAAAGAGGGTTAGACTTTATTTTATTACTCAGATTTTATTTTGATTTCCCAGAAATTGCTAATGGGCTTTGTTGGTGACAAATCCCCCCACCCCCGCCCATCTTCTGTCTTGCTCTCATTCTTGAGATGCACAGTTCTTTCTGTAGCGGCTTCCTGATGGTTTGGGGGTGACTGTCGTCATGACCCCAGGGAAGGAAACAGAGCTTCTCCCCAGCAGCCTTTAGATGTTTGTCCCCAGACCTCAGCCCTGATTGTTTGCATCCCTGAGAGACCACCTTTTGGAAACAGAGAACACACTGGTTGATTTAAAATATTATGGCTCCAATATTAGCGAGAGAATAATGATCACTTGATAAATTATTCTAAAAATGTAGGTATCTAGGTCTTCTGCCTGTAGGCACAAGGGTGCCCTGATGTGAAGACTCACTGCCATGGCCTGAAGATCCGTGCTCACACTTGAGTTGTTTTTCAGAAGCAAATAGAGGTTCACAGGAGTACTTCAGGTGGTCCAGTGCCCCAGGTTGTTTCTCCACTGTTTGGGGCTTAGGGGCTTTCTTTCCTGGAGCGTGATGCACCCACAAAGTGAACTACTGCAACTTGAGGGCAGAATGAGCAGTTGGGATCAACAAGTAGGGTCAGTTCCCCATAGGAGAGAGCTGATCTTGGAGGCTTCCAGCTTGCCAGGTTTTTAGGTTCACTGTCTCCTTCTGGCCAGAAGTGGTGGGGAGGCAGGTCAGTGGGTGCAGGTGGCATGGTTACCAATATTCCGTGAAGGCTTTCATGGTTTCTCCTACCTGGATGGCACACTTGAGTGGTTCCATTTTGAGGAGTAAGGTGTCCCTTCTCTTGGGCTTGGGGAATGGGTCTACCATATATAAATTCAAATGCACCTCTTTTTAAAATATTTACTTTTATTTATCTTGCTGCACTGGGTCTTAGTTATGGCCCATGAGATGTTTTAGTTGTGGTATGCAAACTCTTAGTTGTGACATGTGGGACCTAGTTCCTTGACCAGGGATTGAACTTGGGCCACCTGTATTGGGAGTTGGAGTCTTAACCACTGGACCACCAGGGAAGTCCCTAAGCACACTTAACTTTAATTTATCCCTTGGGGCCAACAGTGCGCAGAGCAGGACAGTCAGCAACAACTTACACCAATTTTCTGGAGTCTTCTGGAACAGCTTGGTTAAGGCCTGTTTCAAGGTCTGATTCAATCTCTTCTTTCCTCAGTGATTGGGGTCTCCAGGCTGAGTGCAAGGTTCACAGTGTTTTTAACAGCTTCAATAAACACCTGTTTATTCCCTGCAGTAAGAATACCTCTTTCTTTCCAAATAGCTCCATGTACATGTAGGATGCATATGCATACAGGAAATCTGTGAAAACATTTATAATTTTCCTTGTCCTGAGCTCTAAGGTTTGATTGAAGGCCATCAGCCCCACCTTTTGGGCAGAAGTCCCTGGGGGTAAGCTTCTTGCTTTTATGATTTGGTCTGGGAGGTTACTATTAATATGTATCCTGCCAGCCTTTCCCCCTCTTTCATAAAACTCCTATTGTCTCTGAACCATTCCTCTTCAGCATCTGGGAGAGGTTCCCTTCCTAGGTTGGGGTGACTGGAACAGATCATGTCTAAGCCTCCCAGGCTTCCCAGGTGGCACTAGTGTTCAACAACCTGCCTGCCAATGCAGGAGATGCAAGAGATGCGGGTTTGATCCCTTTGTCCAGAATATCCCCTGGAGAAGGAAATGGCAATCTACTCCAGTATTCTTGCCTGGGAAATCCCATAGACAGAGGAGCCTGGTGGGCTATAGTCCATAGGGTCACAAAGAGTTGGACATGACTTAGAGACTAAATAGCAACACTCTAGAGGATTGCCATTCTATTCCCTTAGAACTTATAGCCTGAAGCTGTGTGGAGTCTATATAATGATTGGCTGACCAAACGTTAATTTTCAGCCTCCTTTAGCAGGGTTCTAGAAGCAGCTACTGCCTGTAAGCAAGGAGGCCATTCCTTAGCAGTTCATCTAATTGTTTATGGAAATAAGCAAACACCTGAGTAAGAGGCTCCAGTTTTTGAGCTAATATAGCTAAGTTGGTAAAGAATCCTCCTGCAATGCAGGAGACCCTGGTTCAGTTCCTGGGTTGGGAAGATCCCCTGCAGAAAGGATAGGTTTCCCACTCCAGTTTTCTTGGGCTTTACTTGTGCCTCAGCTAGTAAAGAATCCACCCGCAATGCAGGAGACCTGGGTTTGATCCCTGGGTTGGGAAGATCCCCTGGAGAAGGGAAAGGCTACCCACTTCAGTATTCTGGCCTGGAGAATTCCATGGACTATATAGTCCATGGGGTCACAAAGAGTCAGACATGACTGAGAGACTTTCACTTTCACCCAAAGGGCAATTGCCCTTCTCTCAATAACATAAAGGTAGAAGAATTTAGTTAAATCTGGGAGGGCTGTGATGGGGACTTGAAGTAATTGCTTTTTCAGTTCTTGAAAGGTCCCTTTGCATCCTGAATTCCATTCAAAAGGATCATGATTTTTTCCTTTCAACTTTTTAATATAAAGACCTAGCTATTAGACCATAGTTAGGGATCCAGATGTGGCAGACCCAGCCATCCCCAGGAAACCCCATAAACTGTCTTCTGGCTTCAGGAGAGTCAGGGCTGCAGATGGTTTCTTTCTCTTCTTGAGGTTAGGCTTCCCTAACTTGCTATGTTAGAACTGGACATGGAACAACAGACTGGTTCCAAATAGGAAAAAGAGCATGTCAAAGCTGTATATTGTCACCCTGCTTATTTAACTTATATGCAGAGTGCATCATGAGAAACGCTGGGCTGGATGAAGCACAAGTTGGAATCAAGATTGCCAGGAGAAATATCAATAACCTCAGATAGGCAGATGACACCATCCTTATGGCAGAAAGTGAAGAAGAACTGAAGAGCCTCTTGATGAAAGTGAAAGAGAAGAGTGAAAAAGTTGGCTTAAAGCTCAGCATTCAGAAAACAAAGATCATGGCATCTGGTCCCATCACTTCATGGCAAATAGATGGGGAAACAGCGGGAACAGTGGCTGACTTTATTTTTCTGGGCTCCAAAATCAGTTCAGATGGTGACTGCAGCCATGAAATTAAAAGATGCTTACTCCTTGGAAGGAAAGTTATAACCAACCTAGACAGCATATTAAAAAACAGAGATATTACTTTGCCAACAAAGGTCCATCTAGTCAAGGCTATGGTTTTTCCAATAGTCACGTATGGATGTGAGAGTTGGACTATAAAGAAAGCTGAGCGCCGAAGAATTGATGCTTTTGAACTGTGATGTTGGAGAAGACTGTTGAGAGCCTGATGCTGGGAAAGATTGAGGGCAGGAGGAGAAGGGGAAGACAGAGGATGAGATGGTTGGATGGTATCACTGACACAATGGACATGGGTTTGGGTGGACTCCGGGAGTTGGTGATGGACAGGGCAGGGAGGACAGGAGGTTCATGGGGTTGCAAAGAGTCAGACATGAATGAGTGACTGAACTGAACTGGACTTGCTATGAGAATGAAGTCTAGGAAGGTCATCCTAGTTTGTGATATTTGAGCCTCTTTCTTTGATACCTTATATTCTTTATCAGCTAGAAGGTTCAGGGTGGTTACAGTATTTTTGTCAGAGGCCTCTTCAGTATGAGAATGTCATCTGTGTACAGGAGGAGATCTGGTAGGTAGATCTTTTAGGCCTTAGCTAAAGTTTCACCAAAGATGGTGGGGGAGGTAGAATTTTTGAACCATTGGGACAGGTCTTTTGTTGCATGCTTGGATCCTCTACTCAAAAGCAAAACATTTCTCATGACTCTGGGGCTAATGGAATGCTGAGTTATGGGTCTTTTAAATCTAACACAGATATCAGCTCCTGGTGGATAGTAGAGTGGCCAGTAGAATGTAGGGATTAGGGACTATTATATGTATGTCCTAGTGGCTTCATTAACTGCCCCTGAGGTCCTGTACCACCCAGTATTCCCCATTGGGTTCCTTTACCATTTTGGGGTATTACAGGCTGACTGGTATGGTCTAAGAAGGCCCTGGTCAATTAGATCCTGTCTAACAAGGGCAATGCCCAACAGGGCCTCCTGATGGAGAGGGTACCATTTTCTATTGAGACACATATGGCTGAATTTTAGATGGACTATCATGGGACTAGCTCCATCAGCTTGTCACACCTGTTCCTAGGCCCAGACCTTGGGATTTATTTTATTTACTTATTTTTTAAAATAGTTTTAAATATTTAGGATATTAGGAAATGACTTTTTATTTGTTAGGCTGCATTGGGTCTCAGTTGTGGCATGTAGGATCTTCATTGTGCCAAGTGGTATCTTGCATTGCGGTGCATAGACTCTCTCGTTGTGATGCATGGACTCAGTAGTTGTGATGCAAGGGCTTAGTTGCTCTATGTCATGTGGGATCTTAGTTTCCCATCCAGGGATCAGACTTTCATCCCCTGCATTGTAAGATGGATTTTTAACCACTGAATCCCCAGGGAAGTCTCTAGACCTTGAGGTTTACTCCAAGTAGATTGACTTGCTCTATTTGTGGAGGTTTGTCCTCAGCCATTAACATTATCAGGGCTTCCCAGGTAATATAGTGGTAAAGAATCTGACTGCCAATGCAGGAGATGTGGGTTTGATCCCTCGATTGGGAAGATACCTTGGAGAAGGAAATGGCAACCCACTCCAGTATTCTTGCCTGGAAAATTCCATGGGCAGAGGAGCCTGTGTTATAGTCTGTGGGGTTGCAAACATTGGACACAACTAAACACAAGCACACACACATTAATATTATCACTGTGTACACTTTGTCTAAGGAGATGTCCATCTCCAGTTTGTCTCCTATTAGGTGGATAGTAGTCCCCAGTTTATGTAAGCTGTCCCTTCCTAGCAAGAGTAGAGAGCATTCAGGAATGTATAGGAAGGAATGGATGAGAATGTGTTCATCTGATTTGCACTCTAATGGGTCTATGAATGCCCATTCTTGAACCTTTCCTGATACCCTCATAATTCTGTGACCGACTTTGCCTGATCTGGTGATCAGAACTAACTAAGCTCCACCAGTGTCGACTAAGAATTTGACAGGCTTCCCCCCAGTGTCCAGTGTCAGCTGGATCTCCTCGAGGGTCATTTGGAGTGTCAGGTTAGGAGCCAACTGACCCATCATTCTTCATCTGTTTAGAACATCTGCCATCAAGGCTAGAGGTTGGGATTGTAAAGGTCTGCCATTTACATCCTTCTTTGGGGGCACTGAGGACATTCTCTTTTCCAGTGTCCCTCTTGTTTATATGGGGTCCACTGACTGGGTCCTAGTTTCCTTGGTTTGCTATCCCTTGGAGGGGACTGGGGGTCATTCACCAGAGTTGAGAGTCTTTGTGAGCAGTTAGTCCACATTCCCGCGCCAAGGGTTGACCTTGGAAGGCAATAGCCGGTAGGTAGGCTTGCTGCTGGGCTTTTTTATCTTCTACCTTTTTTCCCTCTATATCTTGGTTATTGAATACCTGATAAGCAGCCTCAATTAAGTAACATGTAGGTTGCATTATCTGGGTCTATTTCCAGTTTCTGAAGTTTATGCCTAATGTAGGGGGCACCTTGGGAAGTGAAATACAACCTCAGGATTGTATTCCCTTCCAGTGACTCAGGTCAATGGTAGACCAACTTGGTCTGTTAGATAGTGGCACAGCTGTCTGAAACAGGGTCTTCTCTTTCCTCCTTTTGGACAAAAAGGAGGAGTTTTCATTCTTCCTGCCAGGTGAGGGCTAAAAGCACGAGGGATTCTCACGGGGTAACTCACCTGATTGCTGGGACAGCTGGTATTCCATGTAGATAGCAGGAGAGGAACCCATGGAATCTTGGTTGATAAAGAATCACGCAAGGTTCACCAGACAAGCATAAAGGGGAGGGGAAGTCGGGTGGTGGGTGTTTCCTGTTCTGTTCACCATCTCACAGGGCTTCCTGAAATGGGGTTCATAGTCTTGTGGGCGGTTCATAGGGCTTCTCAGCTCATTTCAGAGAAACTAGTGTTGACAGGAAGAGGTCAAGTTGCTACATTAAAACACTTCTGCACTTAGGTGTCCCAGATGCTTTTTCCTGAACTCAGATCCTGCAACCTCATTCATTCATTTTGTCTTTATCTGGACCTTTTCACTGTTTGGCTTCTTGGCTCACAGGGATGGCCTTTTTTCCTTACCAAACAGAAAGTGACTATGGAGAATGGTACTGTTGACCCCTAGAGGTCAGAAAGAAGAGCAAAAAGCCCTAGAGTGGCTGCTACTGCCTTGTACAGGGATCAAGAGGATGGCCCGGCTGGCAAGAGAGCAAGCAGCACCACCAGGGCTCCCTCTTTTCCATAGGTCCTACCATCCCTGGGCATCTGGCGCCATGAGAAGGCAGCAAGAGGCAGCAGCAGACATGTACGGTTTTTAGTTTTAGACTCCCAGTGATGCCCCAGTGTGGTCTCCTTGGGGGGCATGGTCCAGACTGCCTTGGGAGCTATACTGTGGGTGCACCACACCCAGGTACTGCATTGCTGGGTTGTATTTGGTTGAAGGCTGTTGCTGTTCTGCCTCATCAGAGCGTCCTCAGAGAACAGAGTCAATCCTCACCCAAACCTTCCAAAGCCTCTACTGTCCTCCTGCTAGAGCAGTGGCAAGTCCAGACTTTAGTGGATAGGTGCTAGTGAAAAAGGCCATCTGGCTTGCCAAAATTTGTTATTAACCTGCTTGAGTTGGGCGCCCAAAAGGGTCCTCCTGCCTGGTGTTGTTCCAGGCAACAAAACAAGACCAAGTTCAGTCCAGAAGCAAAGGAAATCTTTCTTCTTTGATCAAAGAATAGAGAGTTCATTCTATAGAGCATACATTCTCTCTGAAAGGCCATCAGCAGGGAAGCTTTATAGGGTTCTGGGGAGGGGGAAGGGAAGAGTTCTTGCAAGTCAGGTGCAGCTATTTTTCTCACAGTGCAGCGCTCCAGATTGCAGAGACGAGCACACCATCTCTGTACAGTCCTGCCAAGCTAAAGTATTAGGTACAATCATTTCATACTAGAAACTCTGGTGTGAAGTGCCAAGGCTTCTGTACACAGCACCCTATGAGCAAGTAAAATTAGACTAAGCACAAAGGAAAAAAAAATAGATTTTATTTTATTACCCAGATTCTATTTTTGTTTCCTGGGAATTGTTAACGGGCTTTTCCAGTGACACATCTCATTGATTTTCTTTCTTTATCAAAAGCATTTGCTTTTGGACATTGATCACAAGAAAAGCCTGCTTTATATTTATTTTGCCAAAAAAATCAGTTTGCATTAAAGATGCTCCTTAATGGAGTGCTTAGTTGCATAACCCAAAATATGTTCTGCAAATCTTTAATTCTGAACACTGGTTTTTAGGATGGGAATAGTTGTTATTTAATGAAGATCTTTTATGATTAAGTAAGTTTGAGTGATTCTAGGAATGTAGAATGTCTTTCTCCTGCTTCCAATTTAAAGTCACTTAGGTCTCTTGAGCCAGGTATCTGTTGGGCGTGTGGGTCCTGGGGTGCGGGTGAGGCTTTAAGCACTGTTCGGTCCTTTTGGTGAAAACTGGTTCAGGGTTTGCTTGGATTACAGAGTACTTTGTAAGTACTTTGTCTGAAAGTCAGGCACTCAACCCTGGAAAATTTGGGGGGAAGATCTACCTCAATTTCAGGTGAGTGTGCTAAGTCTCCCCTCCCTAAGTGTCCATAGAACAAGAGAGAGCTGAAAGGCTAATCTTAATGGACCTGCCATTCAGGGCAGGAGGTTGCAGAGAAATTCTGCATGGCTGGTGCCCTGCCTTTTCATTGCATTACAGGCCCCTGGTCTTGAGAACACTTTGCCTCTCACTGCCTGTGAGTCTTACTGTCCTTTATGCTATCTCAACAATAAAATCTAAGTCCCAAAAAAGCTGCAAAGAAAGATAGCAGCCCAGTCAAGAGGGACCAGCTCTCCAAGAGGGAAGGAACAAGTTGAACCATCAGAGCACATGCCATGGAAATATAGAAATAGTAATACTGGGGAGGAGATTTCAGTTCAAGATGGTGATGTAGGAAGATCCTAGTTTCACTTTCTACTGGGAGGATACAGGAAATCTGTAGTTATATATGGAAGGGCATTATCTGAGCAACTGAGCAACTCCTACACATGTAGTAAATGAAGGAGAGCCCATATCAGAGCTGGTAGGAGAAGCTGGGACACAGTATTGCCATAAGCCCCATAGCCAGTATAGCAACCCACAACTGGGGAGGAACTCAGAACCTGGAGTTTTCCCCTGAGGAGTGAAAGCTTTGAACCCTACTTTAGGCACCCCAAATTTAAGACCTACACTTAAGAGATGAGCCCCAAAGCATTTAGCTTTGAAAATCACCAGGGCTCATGTCCACAAGACTCACAAGGCTACAATGATCTGTGAAACAACCCTTAAAGGGCTGGCACGCTTGGACTCATCTGCACCAGGACTCAGTGCAGAGGCAGCCCTTTGAGGGGCCCTGACTGTGTCAATGAGGCTCATTTAGTAACTTTGAAGTGTCAACCTGAAGGGTGACATCTAACTCAGTACACATCTAGGGGCCTGCTGGCTGGTGGGCACCATCTATATGCTCTCCCTCTGCTTCATTCCAGCTGATAGGCACCTCTTTACACTCCCCATCTGCAGCTCTCCCATGCTCCAGAATACCAGTATCTCTCAGAGGGGAGATTTATATGCTTCTGGTGCCTTGGTTTTTGTGGCTGCCACTCAGGGAACAATTTTTGATTGCTTGTCTTTGGAGGCCAGGGGTCTTATGGTCTTGGGTCCCACAGGACTGTTATAATTGGAGAGACAGTTCTTGACAGACTACCATACCACTCATGGCACTGCATAGATTGCAGACTGAAACACACTCCCAGTCTTTCTGTGAAAAAGACTTATTTGCTTGTCCAGAATCTTGTGTCTGAAGGGTAGGCTTCTGGTTTACCATACATCTAGAAGTCTACAGAGGTGACTTCAGGAAACAGAGGCTGGGGGACATCATTTCTGCACCCTTCCTCTTCTTAAATACAGCTCTCTAGTCTTTCCAGAAAGGACCTTACACACTCACCTGTAGCCCCTGTTCTGCAACTGCTAAACAGGTGATGTCACCAGATTACCTGGGTCTGGTAGCCGACAGTTCCACAGGATTGTATGTAATATTTAAAGTTGCTGCCTAAGAGTCTGGTTTCCTGTCGGTCTTAACCTAGATGCTGACTGAGATCTTCTCCCTTTGGGACATTGATAGGTCTTGGCCTTCCTCAACTACTGGGAGCTATTAAAAAATAAATTAGGCTGCTTGGGAAATCACAAAGGTTTGAGAGACAGCCAAGACAAGGGCAGAGTTGAGTAATAAGGCCAACCATCTACTACAGAAGGCCAACCCTTCATGACTGGGCAAGGTGACTGTTTTAGCTAATGCATAGAAACCAACACAGAGAGTCAAACAAGATGAAGATGTAGAGGAATATGTTCCAAAGGAAAGAACAAGATAAGACCTCAGGGAAAAAAACCTTAATGAAAGTTAGATAAGGAATTAACCTGACAAAGAGTTCAAAGTAATGGTCATAAAGATGAACACAGTGTGAACTTCAACAAAGAGATAGAAAATATAAGAAAGTACCAAGTAGAAGTTACAGATATGAAGAGTACAATAATTGAACTGAAAAAATACACTGAGTGGTTCATTAGGAGACCTGCTGAAGCAGAAGAAAGAATCAGTGAACTCAAGGACAGGATAGTGGACCTCACCCAATCAGAATAGCAAAAAGGAAGGACAGAGAAGTACTAGAAAGGAGATAAATACCTGAATTAAATTATTAGGGTACTTTAGGTGATCCATATGCTATATAGAAAAGAATTTTATAGCTTAAAAATATGACTTAAAAACAAAAATATTCAGGATTTCCCTGGTGGTCCAATAGTTAGGAATCTGCCTGCCAATGCAGAGGACACAGGTTTGATCCCTGGTCTGGGAAGAGTCCACATTCTGTTGGTCAGCTAAGCCCATGTGCCACAACTACAGAGCCTGCACTCTAGTGCCCATGAACCCACTACTGAACCTATGTGCTGCAACTACTGAAATTCACATGCCCTCACAATGGTGTGATCACTGACCTAGAGCCAGACATCCTGGAATGTGAAGTCCAGTGGGCCTTAGAAAGCATCACTATGAACAAAGCTAGTGGAGGTGGTGGAATTCCAGTTGAGCTCTTTCAAATCCTGAAAGATGATGCTGTGAAAGTGCTGCACTCAATATGCCAGCAAATTTGGAAAACTCAGCAGTGGCCACAGGACTGGAAAAAGTCAGTTTTCATTCCAATCCCAAAGAAAGGCAATGCCAAAGAATGCTCAAACTACCGCACAATTTCACTCATCTCACATGCTAATAAAGTAATGCTCAAAATTCTCCAAGCCAGGCTTCAGCAATACGTGAACCTTGAACTTCCAGATGTTCAAGCTGGTTTAGAAAAGGCAGAGGAACCAGAGATCAAATTGCCAACATCCGCTGGATCATGGAAAAAGCAAGAGAGTTCCAGAAAAACATCTATTTCTGTTTTATTGACTATGCCAAAGTCTTTGACTGTGTGGATCACAATAAACTGTGGAAAATTCTGAAAAAGATGGGAATACCAGACCACCTGACCTGCCTCTTGAGAAACCTGTATGCAGGTCAGGAAGCAACAGTTAGAACTGGACATGGAACAACAGACTGGTTCCAAATAGGAAAAGGAGTACATCAAGGCTGTATATTGTCACCCTGTTTATTTAATTTATATGCAGAGTACATCATGAGAAATGCTGGGCTGGAAGAAGCACAAGCTGGAATCAAGTTGGCCAGGAGAAATATCAATAACCTCAGATATGCAGATGACACCACCCTTATGGCAGAAAGTGAAGAGGAACTAAAAAGCCTCTTGATGAAAGTGAAAGTGGAGAGTGAAAAAGTTGGCTTAAAGCTCAACATTCAGAAAACGAAGATCATGGCATCTGATCCGATCACTTCAGGGGAAGTAGATGGGGAAACAGTGGAAACAGTGTCAGACTTTATTTTTTCGGGCTCCAAAATCACTGCAGATAGTGATTGCAGCCATGAAATTAAAAGACGCTTACTCCTTGGAAGGAAAGTTATGACCAACCTAGATAGCATATTGAAAAGCAGAGACATTACTTTGCCAACAAGGGTTGGTCTAGTCAAGGCTATGGTTTTTCCAGTGGTCATGTATGGATGTGAGAGTTGGACTGTGAAGAAGGCTGAGCGCCGAAGAATTGATGCTTTTGAACTGTGGTGTTGGAGAGGACTCTTGAGAGTCCCTTGGACTGCAAGGAGATCCAACCAGTCCATTCTGAAGGAGATTAGCCCCGGGATTTCTCTGGAAGGAATGATGCTAAAGCTGAAACTCCAGTACTTTGGCCACCTCATGCGAAGAGCTGACTCATGGGAAAAGACTCTGATGCTGGGAGGGATTGAGGGCAGGAGGAGAAGGGGACGACAGAGGATGAGATGGCTGGATGGCGTCACTGACTCGATGGACGTGAGTCTGAGTGAACTCCGGGAGTTGGTGATGGACAGGGAGGCCTGGCGTGCTGCGATTCATGGGGTCACAAAGAGTCTGACAGGACTGAGTGATTCAACTGAACTGAACTGAACTGAGAGGCCATGCTCTGCAACAAAAGAAGCTGCCACGTTGAGAAGCCTATTCACTGCAACTAGAGAGTAGTCCCCAATCACTGCAACTAGAAAAAGGCTGGAATGCTGCAACAAACACCCAGCACAAACAATAAATAAATGTTAACAAAAAACAAAAAAATATTCAGCACATGAATAATGGTCCCTGTTGAGACACAGGTTAGTGATCCAGAAAACCAAGTGCAAGAAGTAATATCAATACATAGAGCAGAAAGCTAGATGAAAATTATGAAGAAAAAGATAAGAGATTGGAGGGTAAATCTTGAAAAATGAACATATGGATAATAAGCATTGATAAGGGGAAAATCTGTTCTCCTTTCCCCTTCTCAATGCTTAAACAGATGGAGGAGAAGTGGGATCCTCCTATGTCTGAGATCCTCCCCTTTGGGACATTGATAGGTCTTAATTAAATTCTAGGGCTAAACTAAGTCTTTTAAGATTTAAAGCACGCAAGGTTCCAGGATGGACTTATAAGAAAAGATATTTATCCCATTTTTTTCTGATAAAACTCCTGATACTTTAATAGATAAAGAAAAACTTTTTATAATCTTCCAGAAAGAAAGATTAAATAATAATACCATCTGTAAACAGAGGAAACTAAAAGACAAATGAGTGACATCAGAGGAAAATGATAGAACCTCAAGAATACTATATCCAGCAAAAGTATTTACCTGCATAAAAATATTCACAAATAGGTGACAAAGCAGAATCATTCAAGAAACTCCTCTGAGCAAAATACTTGAGCTAATCTGAATAAAATATAGATGAGTTCAAATTAAGAACTCAAAGCAGAGAAAAGATGACGAGGATGGAAATAAAAGATGAACAATGAGTTTTGCCATATGAACAGATTCATTCAGTTACTATTTATTGTGTTCCTAATATATGCCAGCATGACTCAACCACTTGGTGGCTCAGTTGGTAAAGAATCTGCCTGCAATGCAGGAGGCCATCTGCAGTGCAAGAGACCTGGGTTCAATTCCTGGGTTGGGAAGATCTCCTGGAGAAGGAAATGGTAACCCATTCTAGTATTCTTGCTTGGAAAGTCTCCTGGACAGAGGAACCTGGTTGGGTTGCAGTCCATGATGTCACAACAGTTGGACACAACTTAGAGACTAAAACCACCAATATATGCCAACATAGTTTCTGACAATTAGGATATTGTTGTGGATAAGATAGATAAGAAATAAATCTTAATGGATGAAAGTGATTTGCTGGGAATAAAGTAATGTTAATTGAGGATGACTGAATCACAGGGAACACACTATAATGAATATTTAAATAAATGCTAAAATATGCCTATAAAGCATGAGAAAAGGGGTGGGGATGAGTGAATGCATTCCAAAAGCTTTGTGGAGGAGAGGGAAATGACAGGTTCTGAGGACTGGAAAAATGGAATTTAAAGTATTCTAAAGAACGTTTTCGACTGAGGAGAAGTGCAAAAGTAGTTGTTTTACTTGCAGACACCAGCTGTGGTAGGCTGAAATCTAAAGATGCCCCCTCACAATTTCTTGCCCTAATCCCCAGGACTGTGAATATGATAGGATATCATGCAGTTATCTTGCACGGCCAAGGAGTTTTGCAGAGGTAACTAAAGTTACCAATCAGCTGACTTTGAGTTCCTCAAAAAAGAAATCATGGGATAGACTTAATCTAACCCCTCGAGTACCACAAAAGCAGAGTTTTCTGTGCTGGTGGCAGAAGAGGAAGTCATTCAAAACACAAGAAGGATTTGATGCACTGATGGTTTTGAAGATGGAAGGAGCCACATACAAGAACTGGAGAGTGCCTTCTAGTTATTGAGAGCAACCTCTTGGCAATAGCCAGAAAATAAATGAAGATCTCAGTCCTACACATGCAAGGAATTGGATTCTAAAAGTAATGTCAATGAGCCTGGAAATGGATTCTTCTCAAATCCTTCAGGTGACTCCACTATGGCCAACCTCTTATTTTGGTCTGTGAATGACTCCAACTGCCCAGACATCTGACATACAGAACTGTGAGCCAATAAATGAATGTTGTATTATACTTCTGAGTGTGTGGTAATTTGTAGTACATCAATACAAGACTAATACACCAGTTTCTGAAAGGATTAACTGACATTTGATTTTTATTACACATTTGAATGGTTTTAACTAATAATTTTCTAGTTAAAATTTAATAGCATTTAAATAATTAGTTTGTAATAATATCTAAACTGAAATAAATACTAAAGAAAATAAAGTATTTGGAAGCCCTTTGTAGATCAGGGAGTGTAATATACTCTGTTCAGTGTATAGAGAATTTTAAGGCATGAATACAGAGCATTATTCTTCAGTTCGTTGACTCACTCCTCAGTATGTCACTTGTTAACATTAAATGTGTTAACTCAAATAGAAAGTGACCTTTGACTAAATTAATATGAGGCTTTTTTAATGCAAAACTTTAACACAGAAAGTTGCTATATGCCTTTTGCAGAGATTTGCCTGGTTAAAAGATTTTTATCATGTTTTATCACAGTAATCTTTTATATTTAGGTATATATTTTTAAATTTAAATTTTCATCATGTCATTCTCTTATCTTCAGCTTTGTTTTCACTTTTATGGTTTATATCATCCTCAACTTTTACAGGGACTTCCCTGGTGGCTCAGATGGTAAAGAATATGCCTATAATGCAGGAGACCCGGGTTTGATCCCTGAGTTGGGAAGATTCTCTGGAGAAGGAAATGGCAACTCACTCCAGTATTCTTGCCTGGAGAATTCCATGGACAGAGGAGCCTGGCAGGCTACAGTCCATACAGTCCATGGGGTCACAAAGAGTTGGACACAACTGAGTGACTAACACTTCCACTTTTCTTTCAACTTTTACAAATGCAAATTAACCATGTTATTCCTGTCTGTGGAATATAGAATATAGTATTTCTCAAATAACTAAGATAGTATTTCTGGATTTACTTAATCTAACAGTTTCTTACTTAGAGATATTTCAAAGTTATACAAAGCTGGAGAGGCAGTGTGAAACAGTGGAAAGAATGTTATACATTATTAGAAGCTGGAGAACTGAGTTCAGTCTTCAGACTTCCATGAGCTAGTATTGTGTACTTTTGACAAATTTCTTCTCTTCCCTCTCAGCCTCTACCTTTTAACATCTGAAATTCAAGGGAGTGGTTTTCATGCTGTAGAACCCTGATTTTCCCCAATTTTGCTCTAGAGATAAGAAATCAGGAACCAGCAAGGTGGCTTTGGGTTGGCTACTCCTATTTTAATTGATGTAATTGATTTAATTGATGTTCGGTTCAGTCACCCAGTCGTGTCCAACTCTTTGCAACCCTATGAACCGCAGCACGCCAGGCCTCCCTGTCCATCACCAACTCCCAGAGTCCACCCAAACCCATGTCGATCAAGTTGGTGATGCCATCCAACCATCTCATCCTCTGTCGTCCCCTTCTCCTCCTGTCCTCAATCTTTCCTAACATCAGGGTCTTTTCAAATGAGTCAGCTCTTCGCATGAGGTGGCCAAAGTATTGGAGTTTCAGCTTCAACATCAGTCCTTCCAATGAACACCCAGGACTGATTTCCTTTAGGATGGACTGGTTGGATGTAATTTTTAAAAAGCTATTTTATATAGTGGCTTCTATATCCTATTGGCTTCCCATCCGTAGCTCAGTTGGTAAAGAATCCACCTGCAATGCAGGAGATCCCAGTTTGATTCCTTTCTTGGGAAGGTCTGCTGGAGAAGGGACAGGCTAACTACTCCAATATTCTTGGGCTTCCTTGTGGCTCACCTGGTGAAATATCTGCCTGAAATGTGGGAGACCTGGGTTCAATCCCTGGGTTGGGAAGATCCCCTGGAGAAGGGAAAGGCTACCCACTTCAGTATTCTGGTCTGGAGAATTACATGGACTATATAGTCCATGGAGTCACAAAGAGTTGGACATGACTGAACGACTTTTACTTTCACTTTGCTTTTCTGTATCATATTTCATTTCAAGAAATAGCTGTATGGCTTTTTAAAAATGAACACCAGGTGATTAAATGGTTTCTAAGATTTACCCTAGTTTAAATATAGTTTTCCTTCTCTACTGAAATCTCTTTTTAGAATTCAGTACGTTGAACAGATCAAATGCAAGGAAATACAGCATACTATGTATTAGTCTTACTCCATAGGAATAGACCCAATGGGATATGTTTATTTTAAGGATTTGACTCATGTGATTGTGGAGGTCTTTAAGTCCAAATCTTCAAGGTAGGTAGGCTAGAAACTAAGGAAAGAGTTCCTTTTTGAGTCCAAAGGCAGTCTGCTAGTAGATTTTCTTCATGGTTTTCATGGACTGTTTTTGGTGGTGGTGTCTGTCTTTGTTCTAGTAAGACCTTCAAATGATTGGATGAGGCCCACTCAAATTTTGGAGGGTATCACAAAGAAAGGCAATGCCAAAGAATGCTCAGACTACTGCACAATTGCACTCATTTCACACACTAGTAAAGTAATGCTCAAAATTCTCCAATCCAGGCTTCAGCAATCCATGACCCATGAATGTACAGATGTTCAAGCTGCTTTTAGAAAAGGCAGAGGAAACAGAGATCAAATTACCAACATCTGCTGGATCATGGAAAAAGCAAGAGAGTTCCAGAAAAACATCTATTCTGTTTCATTGACTATGCCAAAGCCTTTGACTGTGTGGATCACTACAAACTGTGGAAAATTCTACAAGAGATGGGAATACCAGACCACCTGACCTGCCTCTTGAGAAACCTGTATGCAGGTCAGGAAGAAACAGTTAGAACTGGTCATGAAACAACAGACTGGTTCCAAATAGGAAAAGGAGTACATCAAGGCTGTATATTGTCACCCTGCTTACTTAACTTCTATGCAGAGTACATCATGAGAAACGCTGGGCTGGAAGAAGCACAAGCTGGAATCAAGTTGGCCAGGAGAAATATCAATAACCTCAGATATGCAGATGACACCACCCTTATGGCAGAAAGTGAAGAAGAACTAAAGAGCCTATTGATGAAGGTGAAAGAGGAGAGTGAAAACTTTGGCTTAAAGTTCAACATTCAGAAAACAAAGATCAAAGATCATGGCATCCGGTCCCATCACTTCATGGCAAATAGATGGGGAAACAGTGGCAGACTTTATTTTTGGGGGCTCCAAAATCACTTCAGATGGTGATTGCAGCCATGAAATTAAAAGACGCTTACTCCTTGGAAGGAAAGTTATGACCAACCTAGACAGCATAGTAAACAGCAGAGACGTTACTTTGCCAACAAAGGTCCATCTTGTCAAGGCTATGGTTTTTCCAGTAATCATGTATGGATGTGAGAGTTGGACTATAAAGAAAGCTGAGTGCCAAAGAACTGATGCTTTTGAACTGTGGTGTAGGAGAAGACTCTTGATAGTCCCTTGGAGTGCAAGGAGATCCAACTAGACCATCCTAAAGGAGATCAGTCCTGGATGTTTATTGGAAGGACTAATGTTGAAGCTGAAACTCCAATACTTTGGCCACCTGATGCGAAGAGTTGACTCATTGGAAAAGACCCTGATGCTGGGAAAGATTGAGGGCAGGAGGAGAAGAGGACAACAGAAGATGAGATGTTTGGATGGCATCACCGACTCAATGGACATGAGTTTGAGTAAACTCCGGGAGTTGGTGATGGACAGGGAGGCCTGGTGTGCTGTGGTCCACGGGGTCGTGAAGAGTTGGACACGACTGAGCAACTGAACTGAACTGAACTGAATCTGCTTTACCCCAAATCCACCAATTTACATGTTAATTTTGTTCAAATCACACCTTCACAGAAACATCCAGAATAATATTTGATCAACTCTCTGGGCACTGTGGCCCAGTCAAGTTGACACACACAATTCACCTTCATATATTATAAAGAGAAAAAAAAATTGTAGCTCTACAATTATTCTTATGCCATTAGACGAGAATATGTACTGATTAGATAAAATACTAAGTGGGTTTTATTTTATGGAAGATAACAGAATTAGAAAAAAAATCAAAATTTTATTCCATAAAGAAGTAAGCACACTATTTCCTGAAGCTAAAATAGCTTCAGATATTTTAGGTAAGTTCCTTTGAAAAAAATTTTTCTCCTTAGAGTAAATGGTGGACATAGTATTATAGAGAAAAATCTGCTCCCAAGTGAGACCTACTTCTTCAACCAAAGAAATATCTCCATGGTCCTTAGAGGTCCATGGATTCAATTTCCCAATCTTAATCTCTGCTCCTTTCTGAATCTTTTCTTCTCATATCTATTTAGTGTTTCCCTTTGTTATTCCTCCTGTTTTTGTTCATATATTGCTATTATCCTCATAACATTTTACAAGAAATAAATAAACATAATCTTGGTAGATTGTGCTATATAAATAGTATATCTTTAAAAATATAAATTTATTATTTATTTGGCTGCACCTGGTTTTAGTTGTGGCACTCAGGATCTTTGATCTTCGTTGTGGCATGTGGGACGTTTAGTTGCAACATACAAGACCTAGTTCCCTGACCAGGGATTGAACCCAGGCCTCCTGCATTGGGAGCTCAGAGTCTTAGCTACTTACTACCAAGGAAGCCCCATTTGGAAGTTTCATTTTTTGTATATTTTTCATTTGGTAATTTTTCAACAGGAAAGGGCAAGGTAATTCATTTTATAGAACAGTAGAGAAATGAGGAAGTTGTTCAGATTTACTGATAAACATTATGAATAACAAAGGTTCTCTTTTCTCTGAGGTCCAAATGAAATGTACATAATTTAGTAACATGTATCAGAAAATAAAAATAGCTTGTGTAGTGCTGTAGTTTCCCTTGAAATAGATATTTCAATAGTACATTTTTATTGCTTATTTAATCATCTTGTTATTTGTGTCTTAAGAATTCTAGAGCTATCTAGATGTTCATATGCATTTTTTAAAAAAGGAGCATTTCATTGTGAAATGACATGCATGATACATTTGCTTATAATCACACTATATTGCCAAATTCCCAAAGCAGCAACAGCAAAGTTTCTCAAGCCCTCCTAACAACTCATTTGTATTCTTTCAACATGAATCCTTGATTAAGCACTATTTCCTTGTGTTGGGCCAAGGTTATAACTGATTTATAACAGATTTTGCAGCCTCAGGAAGAAACCTGTATTTTATCACTTAGAAAAAAAAAGATGAATGAGAGTTTCAATATTTTTTAAGACTGAAAGATCTGACATAAAACTCTGGAATAGAGAGTAAAGATTTTTCATGCTCCCAAAGTAACTAAATTCAAGGAAAAGGAATTGGTCAAAATGAAAAGTGAAGACAACAACCTGATGAGCAAGAGTGCCCCCTCCATCTTTCAGGAAGTGGTCAAGCGGTGCTCAAAATATCACCAGATATTTGGAAAAACATCACCTGCTAACCACCCTGGTTTGAGTCACTTTAGAAAAGAGAATAGTGGCTCCGAGTTGCCCTTGAAATTGTTCTAGAAAAAACATTCACTTACTGCCAGAGGTTAAAGGAGAAAGGAACAGATTTAAAAAACTTGAATATATAGTGTTTTACAGTTGAGTTAGTATTTCTCTGGCAACAGGAATATTTCCTTTCCTTCTGCTTCCCAGATTTATTAAGACAAGGACTGTGTTTTACCAATTGTTGTGTATCTGGAACCTCACATTGGTGTTGGGATAGGATTGAATGCTAAAGAAACATTTATTATGTTGAGCAGACCAAACTAATTTCTTACTATTTGTATGTTATATTTTTTCAAAATTTGCTTATTCTGCTCTACTGAGGGATCATAGAATCACTATGTCATTCTTTTAAAACTCAGAAAGAAGCAACTAAACAGCGGTGTCATCTAAAGTAACATCATCTGCTTTTAGGAATCAACATACAGAAGAATACTTAGAGGCAAATTTCAGGCTTAAATATAGAATGTTCATTTCCAGTGAGTTCAGTCCATTACTTCCTCAAATTTCTTTCCTAAACTTTCTCTTAAAGCCAACTAATGAATAGCTATGCTCCTCTGTACTTCAGTTCAGTTCAGTTCAGTTCAGTCGCTCAGTCATGTTTGACTCTTTGCAACCCCATGAATTGCAGCACGCCAGGCCTCCCTGTCCATCACCAACTCCCGAAGTTCACTTAAACTCACGTCCATCGAGTCAGTGATGCCATCACCATCTCACCCTCTGTCGTCCCCTTTTCCTCCTGCCCCCAATTCCTCCCAGCATCAGACTCTTTTCCAATGAGTCAACTCTTCGCATGAGGTGGCCAAAGTACTGGAGTTTCAGCTTTAGCATCATTCCTTCCAAAGAACACCCAGGACTGATCTCCTTTAGAATGGACTGGTTGGATCTCCTTGCAGTCCAAGGGACTCTCAAGAATCTTTTCCAACACCGCAGTTCAAAAACATCAATTCTTCGGCGCTCAGCCTTCTTCACAGTCCAACTCTCACATCCATACATGACCACTGGAAAAACCATAGCCTTGACTAGACGGACCTTTGTTGGCAAAGTAATGTCTCTGCTTTTCAATATGCTATCTAGGTTGGTCATAACTTTCCTTCCAAAGAGTAAGCGTCTTTTAATTTCATGGCTGCAGTCATCTCCTAAACTGATTTTGGAGCCCCGCAAAATAAAGTCTGACACTGTTTCCACTGTTTCCCCATCTATTTCCCATGAAATGATGGGACCAGATGCCATGATCTTCGTTTTCTGAATGTTGAGCTTTAAGCCAACTTTTTCACTCTCCTCTTTCACTTTCATCAAGAGGCTTTTGAGTTCCTCTTCACTTTCTGCCATAAGGGTGGTGTCATCTGCATATCTGAGGTTATTGATATTTCTCCTGGCCAACTTGATTCCAGCTTGTGCTTCTTCCAGCCCAGCGTTTCTCATGATGTACTCTGCATAGAAGTTAAATAAGCAGGGTGACAATATACAGCCTTGACGTACTCCTTTTCCTATTTGGAACCAGTCTGTTGTTCCATGTCCAGTTCTAACTGTTTCTTCCTGACCTGCATACAGGTTTCTCATGAGGCAGGTCAGGTGGTCTGGTATTCCCATCTCTTGAAGAATTTTCCACAGTTTATTGTGATCCACACAGTCAAAGGCTTTGGCATAGCCAAATAAAGCAGAAATAGATGTTTCTCTGGAACTCTCTTGCTTTTACCATGATCCAGCAGATGTTGGCAATTTGATCTCTGGTTCCTCTGCCTTTTCTAAAACCGGCTTGAACATCTGGAAGTTCAAGGTTCACGTATTGCTGAAGCCTGGATTGGAGAATTTTGAGCATTACTTTACTAGCATGTGAGATGAGTGAAATTGTGTGATAGTTTGGGCATTCTTTGGCATTGCCTTTCTTTGGGATTGGAATGAAAACTGACTTTTTCCAGTCCTGCGGCCACTGCTGAGTTTTCCAAATTTGCTGGCATATTGAGTGCAGCACTTTTAGGATTTCACAGCATCATCTTTTAGGATTTCAAATAGTTCAACTGGAATTCCATCACCTCCACTAGCTTTGTTCGTAGTGATGCTTTCTAAGGCCCACTGAACTTCACATTCCAGAATGTCTGGCTCTAGGTGTGTGATCATACCATCATTATTATCTTGGTCATGAAGCTCTTTTTTGTACAGTTCTTCTGTGTATTCTTGCCACCTCTTCTTAATATCTTCTGTTTTTCTTAGGTCCATACCATTTCTGTCCTTTATCGAGCCCATCTTTGCATGAAATGATCCCTTGGTATCTCTAATTTTCTTGAAGAGATCTCTAGTCCTCCCCATTCTGTTGTTTTCCTCTATTTCTTTGCATTGATTGCTGAGGAAGGCTTTCTTATCTCTTCTTGCTATTCTTTGGAACTCTGCATTCAGATGCTTATATTTTTCCTTTTCTCCTTTGCTTTTCGCTTCTCTTCTTTACCCATATATTAATATCCTGCTTTATCACCTGCATTTGGTTATTTATAACACTGACCTTATGAGCAGATAGAACTAGAATCAGAAGTTGCAAACTGATGGTCTGCACCCAAATGTGGCTTTCATAGTTGGTTTTGTTTTGTTTTTTTAAAAATTAGTATTTGTGTTTGGAGGGGTTCCTGAAACCACACTCTGGTTCTATGAGTGATTTACTAGGATTTAGGGAACAAAGAAAAGCTGTTATGGTTATAGTTTATTACATCAAAAGGATTAAAGATTAAAATCAGCAATGAAAAAAAGTGTGTAGGGCAAAGTTCAGGAGACACCAGGCCCACGTTTCTAGTTGTCCTATCCCAGTAGTCATGGGGACAGTGTTCAATTCTTCCAGCAACAACTTGTGACAGCCTGCTTGGTATATTGCTTTGTTGTTGTTTTTTAGTTGCTCAGTCATGTCTGGCTGTGACCCCACAGACTGCAGCACACCTTGCTTGCATGTCCTTCACCATCTCCTAGAGCTTGCTCAAACTCATGTCCATTGAGTCAGTTATGCCATCCAACCATCTCATCCTCTGTTGTCCCCTTTCCCTCCTGCCTTCAATCTTTCCCAGCAACAGAGTCTTTTCCAATGAGTCAGTTCTTTGCATCAGATGCCCAAAGTATTGGCTCTTCAGCTTCAGTATCAGTCCTTCTAAAGAATATCCTTTAGGATTGACTGATTTGATCTCCTTGCAGTCCAAGGGACTCTCAAGAGTCTTTTCTAACATCACAGTTTGAAAGCATCGATTCTTTGGTGCTCAGCCTTCTTTATGGTCCAACTCTCACATCCATACATGACTACTGGAAAAACCATAGCTTTGACTATGTGGAAATTTGTCAGCAAAGTCATGTCTCTGCTTTTTAATATGCTTTCTAGGTTGGTCATAGATTTTCTTCCAAGGAGCAAGTGTCTTTTAATTTCATGACTGCAGTCACTGTTCGCAGTGATTTTGGAGCCAAAGAAAAGTGTCACTGTTTTCCATTGTTTCCACGTCTATATGTCATGAAGTGATGGAACCAGATGCCATGATCTTAGTTTTCTGAATGTTGAGTTTTAAGCCAGTTTTTTTCACTCTCTTCTTTCACCTTTATCAAGAGGCTCTTTAGGTCCTCTTCACTTTCTGCCATAAGGGTGGTGTCATCTGCATATCTGAGGTTATTGAAATTTCTCCCGACAATCTTGATTCCATCTTGTGCCTCACCCAGCCTGCATTTCGTATGCTATACTCTGCATATAAGTTAAATAAACAGGTTGACAATATTTAGCCTTGACACACTCTTTTCCCAATTTAGAAGCTGTCTGTTGTTCCATGTTCGATTCTAACTATTGCTTCTTGACCTGCATACAGGTTTGTCAGGCTGCAGGTAGGATGGTCTGATATTTCCATGTCTTGAAGAACTTTCCACAGTATGTTGTGATCCACATGGTCAAAGGTTTTAGTGTAGTCAATGAAGCAGCAATAGATTTTTTTTCTGGAATTCTCTTGTGTTTTCTATGATCCAATGTTTGTTGGCAATTTGATCTCTGGTTCCTCTGCCTTTTCTAAATACAGCTTAAACATCTGGAAGTTCTCAGTTCACTCTTGGTACTGTTGAAGCCTAGCTTGAAGGATTTTGAGCATGATCTTGCTATCATGTGAAATGAGTGCATTGTATGGTAGTTTGAGCATTCTTTGGGCATTGCCTTTCTTTGGTATTGGAATGAAAACTGACCTTTTCCAGTTCTATGGCCACTTCTGAGTTTTCCAAATTTGCTGGTATATTGAGTACAGCACTTTCACAGCATCATCTTTCAGGATTTGAAATAGCTCAGCTGAAATCCATCACCTCCACTAGCTTTATTTATAGTGATGCTTATCAGCATAGTTATCTGAACCTTGGTATCTAGTGCTTTTCTTGGGTGGTCATGTAGGTATGACTGACTGCCTATGTGGCAGGCCTTATTCTCCATTCTCTCTAGAGGTCAAGCTGATATCACATGACCCTAGGTCCCTATCATAAATCATATTGTTAGCATAGACTATCTGATGTGGTCCAAGGTCCTTAGATAAACAAAGTAGTCCTATCAGACACGGTATTCCAAGGCTTAGAGGTTACTTTCTAGGAGCCAAGGGAAGCCAAATTCTTTTTTGGAATGTAAAGAGTATATAGTCAACTCAGATCTGTTGAGTCAATACTCTGTTGCACAGTATTAATTGTAAACATAGGAGCTTCAAGAGATTTCACATTAAGTATGGATTTTTGTACTCTCTTGGAAAACCAGATGATCTGGCCCATATGTTAATCTGGATGCCACTGACGGGAGCTGAGCCACATTCTTTGCTTTGGAAAAGGCATGTGCTTTCTAAAGATTACCAGAGTCCTTCAGTATTACACCCAGTTTGTTTCACAGAACAGTATTGTAACTGAAAGTGGGGGCTGACTGCTCACTACTCAAAAACCAATAAAGAGGCAAGCTTGGTGGAAAAGAAAGTTTGCTTTATTTTGGAGGCCAGCAATCAGCGGGGAGGGAAGACTTGTATCCAAAGGCTGTTCCCGTACCTGATAATCACTGGGCAAGAGCTTTCATAGATGGAGGGAGGGGGTCACATACAGAAACAAGGCAACCAGTTCTGACAGTCATCTTGAAATTGGTCATTGATGGTCTGACCAGCATCACCTGATGGTTTTAAGTACAGTTAATGTTCAGTTCCATGGTTGGTGTGTTCCCATTGCTTTGAGGCGAGTTTTCATAATGGGGGCAGCTTATGTGATGGCTCCAGTCTGGTCATCATGTAGTTAACTTCTTCCACGTGGTAGGGATTTCAGTATGCATCCAGGATATGGATCAGAATGATATCTATTGACCTTGGGGAGGAACTAAAGGTCCTTGACTATGTTTAATGATTGCTGCTTCTACGACTCTGTGTGACCCCATAGACAGCAGCCCACCAGGCTCCTCTGTCCCTGGAATTCTCTAGGCAAGAACACTGGAGTGGGTTGCCATTTCCTTCTCCAATGCATGAAAGTGAAAAGTGAAAGGGAAGTTGCTCAGTCGTGTCTGACTCCTTGTGACCCCATGGACTGCAGCCCACCAGGCTCCTCCGTCCATGGGATTTTCCGGCAAGAGTACTAGAGTGGGGTGCCATCACCTTCTCCAATGCTTAATGACTACACTATTATAATTTAGTCTTGCTGAACTGTTTTCCTTTATTTCTGCATTTTTTCACTTCTCTGATTAAATTTATTCTTTGACTATAGTTTTTCCACAGACTAAGCAGGAAGAGGACTTGGGGGAAGGACCAGAAGGTCTTATTCCATTTCAAAATGACTTGCTTGGCTCTTAAAAGCATTGGGTTATAGATGGTTTGCAAACTAAGAGATTTGTTGAAGATTGAGAATCATAAAAAAAAATATTATTCTTTTACCTCCTGGATTTGTCATGCATCTCTTCGGGGTGCTTTTCTATGCTACTCTGTTCATCATTTCTTTGCTTAACCCATGGGGTAAATTGTTATTCTGAGAAACATTGTCATTATCCAAATAAAAGAATCAGAAGATTAGAGTAATAGTTTAAATTTCTTGTTTTAATCTGCAGACTAAAAATAATTTCTTTGCAGTTGTCTATTTTTTATAAACTCATTCATTCCTTTCTCTTACTACTCTTACCAGAATTAAAGAAATCAATATTGTTGTTTATTTTAGTCAGTATCACATAGAAGTTTTAGCTTGGGAACCAGGACATCAATTTTAGATTGCATATGACTACTTGTAACACTTTTTGGGGAGAACTGTCATAAGTTCAGTTCAGTCACTCAGTTGTGTCCAACTCTTTGCGACCCCATGAATCGCAGCATGCCAGGCCTCCCTGTCCATCACCAACTTCCGGAGTTCACCCAAACTCATGTTCATTGAGTCGGTGATGCCATCCAACCATCTCATCCTCTGTTGTCCCCTTCTCCTCCTGCTCCCAATTCTTACCAGCATCAGGGTCTTTTCCAATGAGTCAACTCTTCGCATAAGGTGGACAAAGTATTGGAGTTTCAGCTTCAGCATCACTCCTTCCAATGAATACCTAGGACTGATCTCCTTCAGAATGGACTGGTTGGATCTCCTTGCAGTCCAAGGGACTCTCAAGAGTCTTTTCCAACACCACAGTTCAAAAGCATCAATTCTTCAGCACTCAGCTTTCTTCACAGTCCAACTCTCACATCCATTCATGACCACTGGAAAAACCATAGCCTTGACTAGACGGACCTTTCTTGGCAAAGTGATGTCTCTGCTTTTGAATATACTGTCTAGGTTGGTCCTAACTTTCCTTCCAAGGAGTAAGCGTCTTTTAATTTCATGGCTGCAATCACCATCTGCAGTGATTTTGGAGCCCCCCAAAATAAAGTCTGACACTGTTTCCATTGTTTCCTCATCTATTTCCCATGAAGTGATGGGACCAGATGCCATGATCTTAGTTTTCTGAACGTTGAGCTTTAAGCCAATTTTTTCACTCTCTTCTTTCACTTTCATCAAGAGGCTTTTTACTCTCCTGCAATCTGGCTGCTGCTGCTGCTGCTAAGTCGCTTCAGTCGTGTCCAACTCTGTACGACCCCATAAACGGCAGCCCACCAGGCTCCGCCATCCCTGGGATTCTCCAGGCAAGAACACTGGAGTTGGTTGCCATTTCCTTCTCCAACGCATGAAAGTGAAAAGTGAAAGTGAAGTCGCTCAGTCATGTCCGACTCCATGGACTTGCAGCCTACCAGGCTACCCAACTACCCCATGGACTTGCAGCCTACCAGGTTCCTCCATCCATGGGATTTTCCAGGCAAGAGTACTGGAGTGGGTTGCCATTGCCTTTTGCAGAACAAAAATGCCACACATTCAAGTATTTGTTAAATAGGCATTCTTCAGAATATAGGCACAAAACGATTGTTTGGTAAACTTGAAGAGTCCCAACACTGTGTTCTTTCAGATTCTTTTGTTGCCTTAATCATAAGAACATTTTGTTAAGGCACACACCCATCAGTACCGAGGCAGGAGTAAGGCAACTGAATTCCTTCTAATCCAACGCATCCAAGCAGGACCTTTAGGGAGCAAGTCTGAGCCCTACTCATAAAGGTGCAGGCCAGAAGCTTCCAAGATTCTCAATCTCTGTTCAAGTATGTTTGAGGGTCATGAAAATAATTCAGTTAATACACATCTTGAATACCTTGAGCTCATTTCTAACATTTGTCTTGCTAATTAACAAACCAATAATTTCTCCAATAAAAACCATTTTCGATGCTTACTTCACTAGTTAACAAAGCCTCAGCTGCTGATGGAGATGTGGCTAACCAAATTGCCTGTAGTGGAGTGTGGCTTTTCTGAAATAACACTGACTGACTTTCCTTATAGTTTGAATTTTACAGAGTGATTGTAGAATTGAAGCTTGAACTGACTGGCACATTCATAAGAGCACACTGTCTCTGCTGAATTATTGTAAAATAAATTACAAATATCTTAACACCTTTCCAGATTTCTAGTGGTAATGATTTCTATATTACTCCTTGAAAAAGAGATATGACCTGTCCCCTACTCTGAAGCAGGAGTTGCACTTAAAATATTCACATCTATAGATGTCTGTCATATTCTTAAATTCTGGGATCCTTGTGAAGAAAGGAGAGACTGTGTTAGTGAGTTGGTGGCTTTTACAGTTTAACTCTTTTGCTGATACTTATTTTAAGAAAAAAAATGCCAAATTTTAAACTTAAAAAAGTAATGATTAATAAAGGAACATGACTTATATTACATAGAGCTTAAGGTTGTAAAGCAATAACTCATAATGAAAAATTAGCACCCAGAATGTAAGGTAAAAAAATCACAGGTTGCAGCAGCTTATTTGACTGGCTTTGAGATTTGCTCTTCATAACAATGGGCAAAACAATTATTAAAAAATCTAAGAAATATTGTGTTAATCTTAGTGCAGTAATGTAAAAGCAAGGTCTTTCCCTTGAGTTAGTAATTATTAAGAAATGAAAGTTTCCTTTATAGCTATGTCCTTAGAGCCATTAAAAAGTCAGCTTTATTACTGAAAGTCCTGCAGGAAAGTTAAATTTGTTATTAAGGCTCTGGAATTCTCTAACTCTCAGTCTCTTTTTCCCTCCATTAAAACTGTTATTTTTACAGCATGGTTTTGGGTAATTGTTTTTTAGGAACATAAGGATCACATTATAGTAGAAGAGATGGTATTTAATGCAACATTAACAGTATATATAGGACTAGAAAGAGGAGGAGGATTTCTGAATATTTGAGTCATTTCCTTTAAACCTTGTGATTTCGTCTTTCAAGTAGACTTTTATCTTATTTATGGTTCATTCTTTCGATGTTTAAAAACAGAATGATTTTTCTTTCTTAAAACTTATATCACACAAGGGGTACTTGAGCTTACTCTTTGTTATAAACACAATATTAAATATTACATTTTGTATATTTGTATAGTCAGTTGTGTATAATACACATATGGTTATACCTTTGGATATACCCAGTTGTGAATCTAGTTTTCTTCTCCAAAGAGTTCTTCCTTCACATGTTCAAATTAAATCCATTTTAGGATTTCTCCTCTTTGCCTGCTCATTCAACAGCATTCACACTGAAAGATAAAAGTGATTTGGAACATATATAAAATACAGTGGGTAAAGGAGCAGTGAAAAAAAAAATTGGAAAGAAATTCTGTCAGGAAAAGGGATGTTTTATGTGCAGGAACTCCAGAAGGCAGTAAGATGTTGGGTAGTATTTCTCCATCATTTGAAGGAAAGTCATAAAATGTGTTAATCATTAAGGGAACCAAACCCTTTTGGATACCTCATTCATGTGCTATCTTTAAATAAATCTGAAGCTGGTGCTTGTTCTGTTAGTGATTTCCTGTCTACAATGGGGAAAAGAGGTACTATTTTAAATTATATTATAGAGAAACCCTTGTTGGTAGGGCACATTGCCTTCATTCGAGAACCACTTTGCTATTTTGATTTCAGGGATGTTAACAGTGTATTTTATCAGTTTTGAAAGGTTTCCAGTTAAAGGTTTAATGAGGGTGAGGCTGAAGGGTGAAAGGGACAAAATGGAATAGGTCCCCAAATTCTCTTTCCAACACTAGCTAGAAAGTGCTCTGTACTTTGAATTCTCCCTTTAGGAAAACAAAAACAAAAACAAAAACAGAGAAACTGTGATATGTGGGTTGTTTTTTTTTAATATTCATCAACTGAATAGGAAAAAACTTACAGAATTCCAGTTTTTTCTTTTTTTTTTTAATTTAATTTTATTTAACTTTACAATATTGTATTGGTTTTGTCATATATCAAAATGAATCTGCCACAGGAATACATGTGTTCCCCATCCTGAACCCTCCTCCCTCCTCCCTCCCCATACCCTCCCTCTGGGTCATCCCAGTGCACCAGCCCCAAGCATCCAGTATCGTGCATCGAACCTGGACTGGCGACTCGTTTCATATATGATATTATACATATTTCAATGCCATTCTCCCAAATCATCCCACCCTCTCCCTCTCCCACAGAGTCCAAAAGACTGTTCTATACATCAGTGTCTCTTCTGCTGTCTTGTAAGCCGGAACAAGGAACTAGCCAGTTTTTTTTTTCATATAAAGCTGTAAAGTCCCAGTATTTAGAAAAAAGCCTCCAAGTTCATATTTAGATTAAGCCCAATGAATATATATCCATTGTTTGTATATTAAATTTTATTACTCTCCCAAGTACATCCCTTTACATAACCAGATACATTTCCTGAAAACTTCTGGCACATACATATAACTGGTAGTCATCTATAGGATGATGATGGTGATGATCTGAAATTTTATTTTTGTAGGTGATCCATTGTAGAGTCTGGTGGTTATTAAATAGGTGATCCACTGTAGAGTCTGGTGGTTATTAAGCTACTTATCAGTTTCACAAAGGTTGCGGAGAAGTGAACAAAACTATGAGCTCTGAGATCTTCATCATCTTCATCTTTGTATGATGAAGGTACCCTGGTATGGTTCCTGGTATTTACATAGTAGGGATTCAATAAATGTTTTAGATTGAGTAACTGGAAAAGAGGAATTCATAAACGGTGATCGACACCAGCATGAGACAAAAGCTTTGTCTCATTGAATGCTCAAACCTTTGAGGCAGATACCATTTTTATCTCAGTTTTATTAATGAGGAAACTTTGGTGAGTTTCTGTAGCTTGTGCAGCATCACATAACATAAGAAATGGTGGAGCTGAAATTTGAAGGTACATTCTCTAACTGCCTGTTACACTAAATTGCTTTTGCCATGGCATTCTGAATACTTAAAAATTTTTAGAAGGAAAAAGTGAAAGTGGAAGTTGCTCAGTCGTGTCCGACTTATACAGTCCATGGAATTCTCCAGGCCAGAATACTGAAGTGGGTAGCCTTTCCCTTCTCCATGGGATCTTCCCGACCCAGGGATCAAATGCAGGTCTTCCTCATTGCGGGTGGGTTTTTGTTTTTTTTTTTTTTTTTACCAGCTGAGCCACAAGGGAAGCCCAAGAATACTGGAGCAGGTAGCCTATCCCTTCTCCAGTGGATCCTCCTGACAAAGGAATCAACTGGGGTCTCCTGCATTGCAGGTGGATTCTTTACCAACTGAACTATCAGGGAAGCCCTTAGAATGAAAGGGGAATTTCAAAGTTGGCCCTGAGAGTGCTTTTGAGACCTATTGTTTCTGCTATCCCAGCACAGTGATTGGTGCATAAAGATTTTAAATGATGTTTGAATGCTTTGAGTTTTTGCTTTGGGCAGGAGATTTTTTTCTTTTTTTCCTTTTTTAATGCAAACATTTCCAAATGGGAAAGGCAGAAAAAAAATCTCAGAAATCTTTATTCTTTCTTGAAGAGTCTTTTGGCAACTTGGGAAGAAAATTTCCAGCCCTGTGAGGCAGGGGCTTGCATGTAGAAACCAGCGATTGTTAGAGCCGATTACCGCATTATGCTAATAATGACATCAACTTATTGTCTTTCAAATTTCTACTCAATTTTCAGTCTAAGTTTAGATTTTTGTTACATTAAACTGTTTCTGAAGCAGTTTCTAAGGAAAAGTCCCAGGCAAGGCACTTTAGTTAATAATTAGAAAGTCATGATGTGTAAATTCAGTGAAACAGGCTGTGTGCCTAGAGGAAAATAGACAGGAAGGGGCAGTTTCAAAGGTATCAGCTAGAGGGGCTGCTTGCTATGTTTGATTCCTTTCCCAACAACCCTCCCAATAAACAAGTTTTCCAAGGTCCCCATGGATGTTTAAGGTCAAAACATAGGAACAGTTTTTCAGTTATCAAATTTTGCGTGCCAGCTCTGACCCCCAGGGATCTTGGAGCCTCGCTTCATCCCTGAACCCTCTCTCTTTCGGTCACCCCCTTCCTCCCCCTCCCACGCCCCCACACTGCACACAGGTGATTTCAGCGGTGGGGATGGGGAACGTGTGAGAGTGTCAGGGCTTGGATATTCTCCAAGTACGCCAGCTCTGGGATTATTTTATCTGTTAAATTTCACTGAAATGCATGCAATCCCCCATTCTTTAACCTCACATCTTATGTCTGGTGGGGATGCAAAACAGTTACTAATATTTTGGGCAAAATAATTTTTTTTTTTTGTTATCGGGCAATGGGATAGAGGTTGCGATATCCCTGACCATCTCTAGCTCTGAATTCCTGCCTCTACCCTTCTGAACTCTCTCTACTTTGTATTTTGCTGTTCTCCATTCTATTCTTTGCTGACTTTCCCCAGATCAAAAACTACATCCTATTCTGTGATTCACAGCAATTCAATTTTCTGCAGCCATGACTGTGAATGTAACTCTAGACCTACTTATGCATATTTAAAAAAAAAATCAACAAATCTTGCTAAACGTAACTTCTGCGCTGTTAGCAGCGTGAAGCACCCTCAGAAGCTTTGAAATCACAGTTTTTCCTTATCCTGGGCCAGCCCGAGTTCTTGGGCAGGACCTTCTCCTCCCTAGGAAAGCAAAGGCCACAGTCAGTATTGTTTATTTTGTTAATAAAGAATACTCATTTCCCACGTTTCTTGTTTCCAGGCATAGAAACATTCAGTCCTGCAGGGGAGGAAATTTTTTTCCTCTCCCCTTCTTTGGCTGGTGTAATAATCAAATTAACAGAACAGTTTGGACTGATTAACAGGACCAAACCAATTTAATTACATATGTACACGGCCTCATAAAAATATATGACCCTCAGGTAGTCAGACAGTTGAGGCTTATATGACATCCGGAGTTAAGGAAAAGTAAGTAGGGGTCTGGGACTTCAAAATGGAAGAAGACAATTCACAGGGAGATGGGAAAAGTGAATGTTTGGTCAACACATATTTACCATGCCATGCAGAGACAATGGAACACAGAGAAATTTGATCTTGAGACTTAGCCAGCTCCCCTCATCCAGCTTACCACATCTAGCCCATATTCTTAGTATTATAGCTATCTATGGTGATAGTTCTTTTCCTGGACCAGGCCTTCTATCTAAATTCTAGGCAGTTAAGGGAGAGGTAAAAGTTTTTCTCGAATCTGCTGGGTCTTGGTTATTTTCAGCTCAAAATAGTCTACATACCAAAGTGACACATTTTGGGGAGACTTGTTCTGATCCTCGTAATTATGGTAATACATTTGACCTCTCTTTGTCCCTTCATTTTGTTCTTTGGTCAATCTGGGACAAGCGACTGGGCTTGAGTGGCCCACATCCTTCCTCTGAGTCTTGGTGTTTGTGTTTGCCTGCCTAGAAGGACTGTACATCCTGCATTGGTCCCCCACCACCGATGTCATATTCCATTATTACCAATATCCTAAATCCCTAATGCCTGTTCCTCTCCCCTTTCAGTCTCAGAAGACAGTCTAATCTCTCTCTTTTTTTTTTTTTTAAATTTTATTTTATTTTTAAACTTTACATAACTGTATTAGTTTTGCCAAATATCAAAATGAATCCGCCAAAAAAAATCAAGCCAGTTGTGTCTTCCTTTGCCTTTAAGTCATAAAACTCCTTCCCTTCTTTCTGCTAGCCTTCAAAGAAGGAGCTGCTCCACTCTTGGTATAACCACTTTACACTTTACATTGTTTTTAAATGAGGTTATTGATTACTTTAAATTAATATTATTTAAAGCAATAAATTAAAGCTGAGGTTATTGATACTGCTTCTGGAAATCTTGATTCCAGCTTGTGCTTCATTCAGCCCAGCATTTCTCATGATGTACTCTGCATATAAGTTAAATAAGCAGGGTGACAATATACAGCCTTGATGTACTCCTTTCCCAGTTTAATATTTAGAAATTTAGTATTTATTGCTTTAAATAACCTCATGTCCTCAAGCTTGCCCTCAATAATAGGACATTACTCCATCAAGACAGTATATTAAAAAGCAGAGACATTACTTTGCCAACAAAGGTCCATCTAGTCAAGGCTATGGTTTTTCCAGTGGTCATGTATGGATGTGAGAGTTGGACTGTGAAGAAAGCTGAGCACTGAAGAATTGATGCTTTTGAACTGTGATGTTGGAGAAGACTCTTGAGAGTTCCTTGCACTGCAGGAGATCCAACCGGTCAATCCTAAAGGAAATCAGTCCTGAATATTCATTGGAAGGACTGATGCTGTGAAACTCCAATACTTTGGGCACCTGATGTGAAGAACTGACTCATTGGAAAAGACCCTGATGCTGGGAAAGATTGAAGGAGGGAGAAGAAGGGGATGACAGAGGAGGAGATGGTTGGATGGCATCACTGACTCGATGGACATGAGTTTGAGCGAGTTCCAGGAGTTTGTAATGGACGTGGAAGCCTGGTGTGCTGCAGTCCAAAGAGTGGACTAGGATTGCATGCTAGGGTTGTAAAAAGTTGGACACAACTGAGTGACTGAACTGAACTGAATGCATTTATTCTGATAAAAGTCTCCACTGAATTCTTAATTACGAAGTCCAGTGAATCTTTTCCATTAATCATTCAACTTTCCTCTTTGCATCAACTCATTTACCAACTCTTTCTTGAAATCCCTTCTTGGGTTTCATGGCACTACTCCACTGTGTATTTTCTGGAATCTATTAGACTGGGGTTTCCATTCTACCTCTACCACTTGTTGTGAGGCTTAAACTTTCAAAAACTCAGTTTCACCATTTGTAAAATAGTGGTAACAACAGTATCCTTCTAATAGAGTTGATGGGAGAATAAAATAGAAAACAATTAGGGTAACATGCTAAGCTGTCACCTAGTCCATGGTACTAAAAATCTTTGGTCCTACTGCTCCACTGAAATGGTACAAGGTGGGGCTCTGTGTCATTGAATCCCACACGTTTTTCATGGTTATCATTTTGAATTATCATAATATTCAATACTTTTGTCTACCTTTAAAACATTCTCTTCTCTTGGTTTCCTGGATACCTTATGCTCTTGGTTTTCCTCCTATCCCTCTGCCCCCACTCCCACCTTCCCCTTCCAGTCATCTTTTCTGACTCATTTATTTAATATTCAAGTGGTTAGAGTTTCTTTTTTTGAATACATCATTATTATCATTTTGGTTGTGCCGGGTGTTTGTTGCAGCATGCAGGCTCTTCATTGCTGCATGTGGGCTATTTCTAGTTGTGGAGAGGAGGGGTTACTCTCTAGTTGAGGTGCAAGGGCGTCTCTTGCTGCACAGGCACTAGGGTGTGAGGGCTCAGTAGTTGTAGCACACAGGCTTAGTTGCCTCATGTCATGTGGGATCTTAATTTGTGGACCAAGGATCTAATATGTGTTTCCTGCATTGTCAGGTGGATCCTTAACAACTGGACCACCAGGAAAGTCCTTGCTGCTACTGCTGTTTAGTTGTTAAGTTGTGTCTGGCTCTTTGCAACCCCAAGGACAGAGGAGCCTGACAGGCTACTGTAGCCCACCAGGTCCCTCTGTCCATGGGATTTCCCAGGCAAGAATACTTGGATTGCCATTTCCTTCTCCAGGGGATCTTTCTGCCCCTGGGATTGAACCCGGGTCTCCTGTGTCACCTGCTTGACAGGCAGATTCTTTACCACTGTACCACCTGGGAAGTCCCAGGGAAGTCCCTAGAGTTTCTTAAAACCCTCTTGTCTTCCCATGTTCTATTCTCTACCTAGGTGATTTCATCCATATTCATAAATTCAGTTCTCATCTATCCACTGATGACTCTTAAATTTATTTTTTCTAGCTAGCCCTGTCCTCTGAGCTGTAAAGCTATATATCCATCCATGTACTCCTGTATATCACAGGGTGTCCACAGACTCTCCACGTCTCAAACAAAACTGAAGTTGTTCTCTTCCCTCACCAAACCCTGACTTATCCAGAGTTTTCTAATATCATTGTTTTTCCCCAGAAATCTTTTCCACACTCATTAGTCTAGATCACGCTCCCTGTTTCAGTGTTCATAGCATCCTCTGTTTCTCTATCATAATATCATTACAGTCTTAATTGCATAGTCATGCGGTATCTTCTTTCCCAGATAGTGCAAGCTGTATGACAGCTAATGTGTCTTCTTGTTAACAGCTAAATAAACAGCTTGCAGCATTTTACCTTATATAAACAGTTTTTTTAATTTGAAGGATAATTCAATTATCTGATAATTGCTTTACAGAATTTTGTTGTTTTCTGCCAAGTATCAACATGAATCAGCCATAGGTATATATATGTCCCCTCCCACTTGAACCTCCCTCTCATCTCCCTCTCCATCCCACCCATCTAGATTGTTACAGAGCCCCTGTTTGAGTTCCCTGACTCATACAACGAATTCCCATTGGCTGTCTATTTTACATATGGTGTTATATGTACATTACTTACATACTGTAAGTTTACACTTATATAAACTTACATAAACGTTTAATAAAGAGGTGAAATAATAATATATGAAAAGAAATTTACTAAGTTTCCTGACATACAGCTATCACTCAAAAATGTTAGCTATTACAATTTTAGCCCCCATCCTTTTTTTAGCCCCCAATTTTTAACTTCTCTTTTCTTCTCTAGCCCTTTAAATATTGGCATTTTCCAAAGTTTTTTTTTTTTTCCTCTTATTTGATACTTTACATATCCTTTCTAAGCAGTATATTCTGTTCTGTGTTTTTTATCTGTCCTCATTGTGCTGATGTTATGATAAGGCACTTAATTTATACTAAAAGACCAGGGAGAGATCTCTGAGGAGTGACAGTAAGTGTTGAGACCTACAAGCCAGAGGGTGTACAACCACTGTGGGAATTAGTAGCTCTGGAAAAGGCTGCTTTGATTTTAAGTCAGCCACAAAGTATGAGGATCTGAAACTCGGCATTCCAAATAAGTCCCCCACGTACTACTACTGCTGTTTCTCCTTGTATTAAATTCCCCTTCTCTCTGATTTGCTGAAGCAGTGCCACTCAGCTTGACTCTGGCTTCATCTTCTGTTGCCTTCCAGGCAGGTCATTCATTAAACTGCAGTGATTCTTCAAGATGCTGAGAGGAAGAATGCCTCTCCCCCAGGTTCAGTGTTGTGAACAGTTCAGATGAGACACACCTATATGGTTCTGGGCTCCCACTGTTAAATCTCTTTTACTGAAAGTCACTCATTCAACCCTTTTTAACAAAGCAAAAATTATTAATAATATTTCCTTTCACTCTCAAAAATGTCTAGATTTGAATGATGCATTATATGACCACCCTCCTTAAAGTCCACCCAACCTAGAGTGGTTGGGTGATTGAAGAAAGAGAAAGAGTTCTATTTCTAGCCACTTAATATGCCCAAACCTAACCTCCCTCATACAACTGAGGTCCTGGCATTGAGCCAAGTTCATCCATCTTTGACCATCTCTTTCGTCAGTTTGAATGCCTTCTTCAGAACCTTTAGTAAACTTTATAGACAGTTGGCCTCATCAGGGACCTCATCAGTGCTGTGGTTCTCTGTTTACATTGAATCCTAAAAGATGGGGAATAAATTTCAATCTCTTTCATACATGGGAGCTCTCAATCTCCTAAAGTGAATTCAAACACTTTTTTTTTTTTTCTGGGATCCTTTAATTCTGCATACCTGGAAGCCTAGAAGTTCTAATTTTACCTTTTACTTGTAAAACATGATTAAAGTAGTCCACTGATAAGATTCAGCTAAGAAGGAAGATCTGTCCAAGGTTACAGATTATCATTACAGAGAGACTTAGAAGTGACTTACAACATTTAAATGGCAAATTCTTGAGATTTTATTTATGCACATATATTTATATACGATACATGCACACGCTCATGTATATAAGTATAGAAAGACTCTTCAGAGTTATTTATGAACTGGTAAACTGGAAAAGCTGTTTTCAAGTCAAACTGAAGAATAAAGGCACACATAGAGATCATCCTGGTTACATTTTCCTCAGCAAACATTTTCTGAATACCAGCTACATGATTGCTAGGCATTGTGTGAAGAACTGTCTTTTAAATAATATAAGCAATAAAATGCTGTAATTTGGAGAAAAGTTGATCTTTCTTGTACTTTGTAGTTCTTTGATCAAATTCTGCTGCTGCTGCTAAATCACTTCAGTCATGTCCAACTCTGTGCGACCCCATAGAGGGCAGCCCACCAGGCTCCCCCGTCCCTGGGATTCTCCAGGCAAGAACACTGGAGTGGGTTGCCATTTCCTTCTTCAATGCATGAAAGTGAAAAGTGAAAGTGAAGTCCCTCAGTCGTGTCTGACCCTCAGCAACCCCATGGACTGCAGCCTTCCAGGCTCCTCCGTCCATGGGATTTTCCAGGCAAGAGTTCAGTTCAGTTCAGTCGCTCAGTCATGTCCGACTCTTTGCGACCCCATGGACTGCAGCCTACCAGGCTCCTCTGTCCATGGGATTTTCCAGGCAAGAGTCCTGGAGTGGGTTGCCATTGCCTTCTCTGTCTGACTAAATGAATTGCACATTTATTTTTCTGCCATAGAACATCATACTCACTCCCAGGATAACACACATCACAGTGTATTACAGCTATTTGCTTCCATTTCTATTGCCTCTGACAGGCTGATCTTCTTGAGTAGAAACTCTATCTTTTCATCTTTATAATGCCAACTACTGGCTCAGTTTCTGGACTATAATAGGTGCTATTTTTTCCTCTTGATGCTAGATTCTTAACTTTTCTTTATATAAATCAATTTACAGCTAAAATAACTGAGTGGAGTTGAAAACTGTGTGGAATAACTTTAGCAGCAGACTAAGAAAAAAGACACCAAAATAACTTACTAAGTTAACTGAATTGAAAATAAACATATAAACCTTGATTTAAAATTAATTTGGAGGACAATGTGTAAGTTTCAAAATAATGATGAAAAGTGAAAGTGTTAATTGCTCAGTCACATCCAACTCTTTGCGACCTCTTGGTCTGTAGCCTGCCAGGCTCCTCTGTCCATGGAATTCTCCTGGAAAGAATACTGGAGTGGATTGCCCTTCTCTTCTCCAGGGGACCTCCCTGATCCAGGGATTGAATCCAGGTCTCCTGTAGATTCTTTACACCAGGGAAGCCCCAGAATGATGACAGGTTCCAACACATTTATTAGAATTGGCATATGATGAGCTTTATTTTGAGTAAGAACCATGTTTTATCATATCTGTCGAGTCCACCTAGATAATACCTTAAGGTAGGTGCTAAATAAATGCTCATAGAATAAATTGGCCTACATGTTAAGAATTTGCATTAAATGTTCTGCTACAAGTAACATTTATTTTGGTGTTAAATACTTATCTAATAATAAGGAGTGCTAATGTTGAACTCCGGGAGTTGGTGATGGACAGGGAGGCCTGGCGTGCTGCGATTCATGGGGTCACAAAGAGTAGGACATGACTGAGTGACTGAACTGAACTGAACTGAACTGAATGTTAATTATTAAAAGATGCTTACTCCTTGGAAGGAAAGTTATGACCAACCTAGACAGCATATTCAAAAGCAGAGACATTACTTTGCCAACAAAGGTCCATCTAGTCAAGGCTATGGTTTTTCCTGTGGTCATGTATGGATGTGAGAGTTGGACTGTGAAGAAAGCTGAGCGTCGAAGAATTGATGCTTTTGAACTGTGGCGTTGGAGAAGACTCTTGACAGTCCCTTGGACTGCAAGGAGATCCAACCAGTCCATTCTAAAGGTGATCAGTCCTGGTTCACGACTGAGTGATTGAACTGAACTGAATGTTGATTATAAATAAAGCATATTCTTAGAAGTTAATATTTCCTTATGAGCAGAGCAATTATTAAGCAATTATTTGGCAAAATAAAAATATCAATTGACCACAGTGCTCTTCTCTGTGACTGGTCTAGCGAAATTGGGTATTTTTCCTATTGTTGTTTTTTAATTTGTATCTGTTGTAGTTTTTATTTTTATGGCCAGTATCGCTTATACAGTAGTCCCCTCATTATTCATAGGGGATTATTCCAAGACTCCCAGTGAATGCTTGAAACCTTGGGTAGTACAAACTCTCCATATATTTTCTGTTTTTCCTATACATACATACTGAAAGTTTAATTTATAAATTAGGCACAGTAAGAGATTAGCAACTGATAAAATAGACCAATTATAACAATATACTGTGATAAAGGTTATGTGAATGTGGTCTTCCTCAAAATATCTTATTATGCTGTACTCACCCTTCTTGTGATAATGTGAGGTAACAAAATGACTATGTGATGAGATGAAGTGATGTGAATGGCATAGGCATTTTGACTAGTTTTAGGCTACTACTGACCTTCGGAAAACGTGTCAGAAAGGATCATCTGCTCTGAGTGATCCTGGATCATCACACCATGACAGTGTAAATGGGATGTCAGGCGCTGACAATGTTAATGCTGGGGAACCCTGGACAAGACAGTGGGAGAGCAAGAGATTTCTGCACTCCACTTAGAATGGCATGTAGTTTAAAACATATAAATTGTTCATTTCTGGGATTTTCCACTTACTAGTTTTGAACTGCAGTTGACTACAAGTAACAGAAACCTTGGAAATTGAAGCCAGTGGATGGGGTGGGGAGGAATCTGCCATAGTTGGTTTTCTCACCTGTTGACCTTATTCACTGTGGGCCCTTCAAGGGGCCAGTGTGCAGCTGCCTGAGACTGTGGCCCAGCTTCATCCTGGCTCTACGTCCTTTGATTCATTATTCAACTTCTGAGAGTCTCAGTTTCCTTGTCTATAAAGTAAAGTAAATAATACCTTACCTCATAGGACAATTTTGGAGATTCATTGGGATTTTATGAATAAGCTGCTTCATGTCACCTGGATTTGAAGATATGTGAAGTCAGGTTTTCTATTAAAAAAGTACCAACTCTAGTCAGATAAAGTAGGAAAACAAATGCCTTCCTAATATTTCTGTGGATTCCCAAGCAATGTTTGAGGAGGAGCTTCCATTCTCCTCCTGACACTTGAAGTCTGTGCTCCAGGCTTTTCCCCCATCATAACTTCAGCTACTATTCCCTTTTTCCTCAAGTTGCTGACCTCTCTCCATCCCTATATGAACATCTTCCCTTTTCTCCAAAACACCATTCGTATGTCAGTATTGCAAATACCAGATTTTCAGTGGTTTTCTTGCTGATTTGGAGATAATAGAACTGGGGTGTTAATTTCCATGCAGAACAAGAACAGCAAATTCAGTATCAGTTTTCACTTCCTAGACTCTGATCACCTTTGTTCACCCCAGAAAATGTCTGATATACTATTCCTGCCTCTTTTTAGGTCCTGATCTTTCATCAAACCACAGAATCCACAGCTAGGAATTGTGTATATATGTGTGTCTGTGTGTGTGTGTGTGTGTGAGTCTGTGTGTGTTGGGTGTGATGGAAGGAAAGGATGACTTGTTATCTTTTAATGATCTCAGACTTGGAATTTAACTCTGCCTTTGTATAACCTTTAAGGAAAATTATTCTTCTTCAGTGTGTAGTCTCATATACTGTTTCTTTAATCTTCTTAGGTATTCTGTGAGTTCCAAATATTTTTTACAGAAACATTTTCAGTTCAGTTCAGTCGCTCAGTAGTGTCTGACTCCTTGCGACCCCATGAATCACAGCATGCCAGGCCTTCCTGTCCATCACCAACTCCCGGAGTCTACCCAAACCCATTTCCATCGAGTCGGTGATGCCATCCAACCATCTCATCCTCTGTTGTCCCCTTCTCCTCCTGTCCCCAATCCTTCCCAGCATCAGGGTCTTTTCCAGTGAGTCAACTCTTCACATGAGGTGGACAAAGTATTGGAGTTTCAGCTTCAACATAAGTCCTTCAAATGAACACCCAGGACTGATCTTTAGGATTGACTGGTTGGATCTTCTTGCAGTCCAAGGGACTCTCAAGAGTCTTCTCCAATACCACAGTTCAAAAGCATCAATTCTTGGGCGCTCAGCTTTCTTCACAGTCCAACTCTCACATCCATACATGACCACAGGAAAAACCATAGCCTTGACTAGACGGACCTTTGTTGGCAAAGTAATGTCTCTGCTTTTGAATATGCTGTCTAGGTTGGTCATAACTTTCCTTCCGAAGAGTAAGCGTCTTTTAATTTCATGGCTGCAGTCACCATCTACAGTGATTTTGGAGCCCAGAAAAATAAAGTCTGACACTGTTTCCGCTGTTTCCCCACCTATTTCCCATGAAGTGATGGGACCAGATGCCATGGTCTTTATTTTCTGAATGTTGAGCTTGAAGCCAACTTTTTCACGCTCCTCCTTCACTTTCATCAAGAGGCTTTTTAGTTCTTCACTTTCTGCCATAAGGGTGGTGTCATCTGCATATCTGAGGTTATTGATATTTCTCCTGGCAATCTTGATTCCAGCTTGTGCTTCTTCCAGCCCAGCGTTTCTCATGATGTACTCTGCATATAAGTTAAGTAAGCAGCATGACAATATACAGCCTTGATGTACTCCTTTTCCTATTTGGAACCAGTCTGTTGTTCCATGTCCAGTTCTAACTGTTGCTTCCTGACCTGCATACAGGTTTCTCATGAGGCAGGTCAGGTGGTCTGGTATTCCTATCTCTTTCAGAATTTTCCACAGTTTATTGTGATCCACACAGTCAAAGGCTTTGGCATAGTCAATAAAGCAGAAACAGATGTTTTTCTGGAACTCTCTTGCTTTTTCCATGATCCAGCGGATGTTGGCAATTTGATCTCTGGTTCCTCTGCCTTTTCTAAAACCAGCTTGACATTTTTATTGAGGTGTAATTTACACTCAGTACAATTTATGCATTGTAAGCTTACAGTTGATGAATTTTAGCTGTGTACCTGTGTGTAATCACCAACATGATCAAAACTATAGAATAGTCTGTGATCTCCCAAATTCCCTTGTGCCCCTTTGCAGACAGCCCTCTTCCACCAACCCTCAACTCCAGGCAACCACTAATCTGCTTCCTGTCATTATAGATTAGATTTCCTTTTTAGATATTTATATGAATGGGTTTTTCTGGCTTCTTTCTCTTATATCATTTTTGAAATTAATCCACAGTGTTGCATATATCAGGAGAGCATTCCTTTTTACTCCTGCATAGCATTACACTGTATGACTATACTAAATTTTATCTATGCATTCACTTTCTGATGGACATTTGAGTTGACAGTTTTGGACTATTATGAACAAAACTGCTTTGAACATAAACTAGTATAAGTCTTTACATAGCAAAATGTTTTTATTTCTCTTTGTTAAATATCTAGGCAGAGAATTCCTGAGCTATATAGTAAGTATATGTTACACTCTATGAGAAAATGTTTTTCCACAAAAGTGATACCATTTTAAATCCTCACTAGCCACATATGAGAGTATGGTTTCTCTGTCTCCTAACCAATCCTTGATATGGTTAAGCTTTTAAATTATAGACATTCCAGTGGGCATAGAGTGATATCTAATTTAATGGTTTTAATTTGCATTTTCCTGACAACCAAAGATGTTGAGCAGCTTTTCATATAGTTACTGGTGATTCTGCATATTCTGTTGTGAAGTGGCTACACAGTTTCTGTAAAAACCGATTGGCTGCTTTTATGTGTCTGTCTGCTAATTCCATTAACTCTGTTATTTCTCTATTTGTTTCTGTTGATTGTTGATTTTCCTGCTTATAGGCCACATTTTTCTGCTTCTTTCTATGCCTGGTCAATTTTTTTGTTGTTGTTAATGTAAGACATTGTGAATATTTTGTTGTTGGCTGCGGGATTTTGTTATATTCTTTTAAATATGAATATTTGGGGGCTTTGTTCTGGAAGGTAGGTAAGTACTTGGAATCTATTTGATCCAGTTAAAACTCTGTTTGGGTGTGTCTAAATATAGTCTTTAGAAAAATAGTCTATGGACTGAAAGTGAAAGAAGTGAAAGTGTTAGTTGCCCAGTCATGTCTGACTTTTTGAGACCCCATGGACTATATATAGCTCGCCAGGCTCCTCTGTCCAAGGAATGCTCCAGGCAAGAATACTGGAGTGGGTAGCCATTCCTTTCTCCAGGGGATCTTTCCTACCTGAGGATTGAACCAGGGTCTGCTGCATTGCAGGCAGATTCTTCACCATCTGAGCCACTGGGGAAGCTCAGTCTATAGACCAATGCTATAAAAATACACTTATGAGGATTCTACCTATGGACCCCTTTATTATGAAATCTTTTCAGTCTGTCTTGTGGGACAAAAATCACCCTAGCACTGGGTGAGATCTGAGAATTGTTAGATTGTGTTAGAACCACTGCTTTTCAGTTGTCCTTTACCCTACTTATGGAGTGTGAGGGTTCCCTGGTGCCTCAGATGGTAAAGAATCTGCCTGCTATGCAGGAGATGCAGGTTCAATCTCTGGGTCAGGAAGATCCCCTTGAGAAAAGGAATGCAACTCACTCCAGTATTCCGGCCTGGAGAATTCCATGAACAGAGGAGCCTGGCAGGCTATAGTTCATGGGGTCGCAGAGTTGGACACGACTGAGCGAATGACACTTTAACTATGGAGTGTGAATTCTTGTAGGCACAGACCAATAGTCAACAAAAGATTTAAGGTGAACTCCCTCCTCTTTTGTACTCTGTCCCACAAATTTTAAATGCTTTCATCTTCTCATATTCTGATCTCTATTTCCTCAACTTAGTATGGTGGCGCTCTGTCTGTGCTTCCTCTCCCTGTGCTGAGGCATGGAGACTTTTCCAGGCAGGAAACTAGGGCTTATTTAATTCATTTCTGTTCTATCAGAGATCTCAATGGTGTACTCTCTGTTCTCCAGTGTCTGAAAGCATTTGTTGATACAGTCTGTCTAGTTTTCTAGTTGTTTCTTGAGGGAGGGTAAATGTAGTCACTGCAGTTTCTTCATGGCTGGATGCAGAGGTTTATGGATCAATATCATTGACAAGCTTGAGGGCTGTAATAGGATTAATAGATTAAGAATTTTAGCATATGCATTTTTAGATTGTGTCTTATGAATGTAAATTTTAATGTGGTGATTTCTTTTGTAAAGATCATTGAATTATTGACTCTGTAACTTAAATTTTAAAATCATTTCCAAATATTTTATATTCACAATAAAAGTCTATTTAAAAAAAAGAATTTTTAATTTTATAATTAAGCAGACAAAAGGAAAATTTATACTTATTATCACCATAATTTCATGAAAGAAAATATATTTAATGGTAAAAAGATAAGAAACAGTTATTATCACTATGTGGGATAATCGTTTCTATTAATATTAAATAAATTAACTTCATGAAAAAATTACGTTATTAATTTCCCTCATTTTGTCACATGGGGGTAGAGTTTACTTATTAACCAGCTATGATCTGTGTGATTGATGTTCAGAAACCACTGATCCAGGCCAGGCCATCCTTTTCTTATATTCACTTTATAGAAAAAGCACTGAGATTCAGATAAATTAATGAGAAAGTGATAAATGTTGAGCAATATAGCCAAGTCTAAGACTCAGATTTCCTAGGTCTTAGTTCAGTCCTTCTTTTCTTGCATCACAGTGAGGTCTTCCTGTATGTATAAAGATAGTAAAATTAAACTGCTGGACACTCTAGATATTATCTTTCCATTGAAGTATAACATCTCATAAAATTATCTTGATCCTTTGTTACTATCCTTTAATCTGAGTTAAGTACAGTTACTATTATGATAAAAATGCTACCTATTATTGTGTAGTGCTTTATACTGCTTATACTGAGTACATGTTATTTTTGGCTTCTAGAAATTGTGCTCAATGAAGCAATTAAAATAAGAACATTAATACTGCATAAAATGCTTAAACATATTCAGATAATATTTACTGAATTGAATTGCATTTAATAAGCACCAAACTGAAGACTTAAGCTTGAAGAAAATAATTCACTAAATTCTATTCTCTTTTTTTTTGACTGTGCTGGATGTTTGATGATGCACGTGCAGGCTTTCTGTAGCTGTGGTGAGAGGGGGTTACTCTCTAGTAGTGGTGCATGGGCTTCTCATTGCAGCGGCTTATCTTACTGCAGAGCACAGGCTCTAGGCATGCGGGCTTCAGTAGTTGCAGCTCGTGGAACACTGGCTGGAACTTGCAGCTCTGGAACACTGGATCAATAGTTGTGGCACATGGGCTTAGGTACCACACGGCATGTGGGATCTTCCTGGAGCAGGGATCAAACCCATGTCCCCTGCATTGGTAGGCAATTCTTAACCACTGAACCCACATATTCTATTTAATAAATTACTGAGAAGTTACCTAAAGAAATGGCTTTATCTTACAAAGCACTTGATGTTTTTACTTGGATATCTCCAGGAAATTAGGATTTATATTTTCTGAAATGAAATTCATTTTTCCCCTCAAAAATCTCTTTTTTACCACTGGTCAATTGCTCATTTCAAGATCTTAGAAAGTATACTTGATTCTTCCCTCTCCCTCAACTTCTACAATCAAGTCTCTAAATTTGGACAGCTTTACATTCAAAATGTATATCAAATCCTTGTATTTTTCATCTTCATTACAAACCACTATCATTTCTCACTCTTAGATGGACCTCAACTATTGTTTGATTTCATCACATCTATGTTGGTTCCTATTCTTTACTCAGCAGACAAGGGGATCTTTAAAAGATTCAAAACTGTTCATGTAGCTGGAGTTCACAAAACCCTCCATCTGCTCTCTAATGATTATTAGCTTCCTAGATTTAGACCCTGATGCTTGGAAAGATTGAGGACAGGAGGAGAAGGGAGACATAAAATGAGATGGTTGGACAGCATCACTGACTCGATGGACATGAGTATGAGCAAACTCCGGGAAATAGTGAGGGGTGGGGATGCCTGGTGTGCTGCAGTCCATGGGGTTGCAAAAAGTCGGACGTGACTTAGCGACTGAACATCAAGAGTTAGGGAGGCCATGTGACTAGTTATAGCCAACTGGCTGTGGGTAGAAGTGATGTGTCAGTTTTAGGCAGAAGAATAGAAAAACTGGAGTCTGACTCATCAGCTGCGTTTCCTCTGCTGTGGGGACCATGCTATCAGCACATTCCTGATGGTGAAGTTACTAGTCAGTCAGGTTTCCTTCAGCCTGGATTTTTGAATGACTCTGGGGAGAATAGTCCCTGTCAACCTGCAATGGACATATAGTATGAATTAAAAATGAACATCTTTTCCTTAAGCCACTGGGATTTGGGGGTTACTACAGCATAATTCAGGGCTTCCCTGGTGGCTCAGATGGTAAAGAATCGGCCTGCAATGTGGGAGACCCAGGTTTGATCCCTGGGTTGGGAAGATCCCCTGAAGGAGGGCATGGCAACCCACTCCAGTATTCTTGCCTAGAAAATCCCATGGACAGAGGAGCCTGGTGGGCTACAGTCCATGGGGTCACAAAGAGTAGGACACAACTCAGCGACTAACATAACACACAGTATAATTCAGTCTATACTGCATTCTCATTGGTTATAGGATACAGTTCCGGATTACTAACGAAGCCTTGAATGATTCTGAACATACCTGCCACTCTCCATCATCATCACAGTTTGATCACATCAGTTTTTCTCTTTTTTGTTAATTATTCTTTTCTCCTTAAGCTACTGCACATCCTGGCAACTTTGAGGGTAACCAAGTGTTATCTTTTGTATACTGCCAGTCACTGTGATTGTGATAATAGATTGGGTTAATTATAGCATGTCAGCATACATTGGGTGAAATTTTTACTAAATAGAGTATTTCTCTTAGCTGGTATAGAAGTGGTCTCGTCAGGCCATGAATTGACTTAGGGGTAAATGGGAAACACAGTATAATATTAATTTTTAATCAAAAAAGAGACTAATCTGAAGTAATTTTATAAGTCAACAACATCAAGTAATATTTATTGGAAAGATATTTGGGTATCTCCTAAGAAAGCTATTTGGGTATCTCCTAATGTACTGGGATAAAATCAAAAAGTACATCTTAACTTAGGCAATACTTTTTCCCTTCAGTCTCTGGTCTCTAATTTACTCACTATACTGCTTTATTCTTTTCTATCAAGTGAAATTATCTGTTTCTTTTTGTGCATGGGGTGGATGGCTACCCCTGGTTCTCAGATTGGCATTATCTTGGTTCTGGTCATGTTCAGTTCAGTTCAGTTCAGTCACTCAGTCGTGTCCGACTCTTTGTGACTCCATGAATCGCAGCACGCCAGGCCTCCCTGTCCATCACCAACTCCCAGAGTCCACTCAGACTCACGTCCATTGAGTCAGTGATGCCATCCAGCCATCTCATCCTCTGTTGTCCCCTTCTCCTCCTGCCCCCAATCCCTCCCAGCATCAGACTCTTTTCCAATGAGTCAACTCTTCGCATGAGGTGGCCAAAGTACTGGAGTTTCAGCTTTAACATCATTCCTTCCAAAGAAATCCCAGGGCTGATCTCCTTCAGAATGTAGTGGAAGCTAATTAGCTATCTCTGAGCCTTTTCTCCAAATTCCTAAGAAAAATATGTTTAGCCTAGTTAGGGTCAGTTGTGTGTGCTTGGGAGGGGTGTGTGTGGTATGGGAAGTAGTTTTTAAAGAAATGGACTTATTGTGAAGTAAGAAGAGACCCTAAAGTTATTTCCATCCATTTGAAATCTGGGAAGCAGCGTCAAGAGCAGATCAAATTGTTGGAAGGTAAAATTCACCAAGTTTTATCTAGGAAAAATAAAAAATCTAAAACCAGAAAGTTTAGTTAAGAATCAAGAGAATTACTATTATTTTTTAGGCTGTTTATTTTGCATTGTAGTTGATTAATAATACTGTGTTAGTTTCAGGTGTAAGGCAAAATGATTCAGCTACACATATACATGTATCTATTCTTTTTCAAATTTTTCCCCATTTAGGTTGTTACATAATATTAAGCAGAGTTCCCTGTGCTATATAGTAAGTCAAGAATAAAGAGAATTATTTATTGAAGATATGAACAGAGGATGAGAAAAATGCTAGATTTTGCTTAATTTTTAAAGGCTTATTTTGATTAGCCAAATGCTTATTAATTTAATGAGCTATAATATACAACATGGACAGCATTCAGGAAGTACTGATTAATTCCACCTCCTCTCTCATAGGTTTCCAACTTAGGTTGCTTTAAAAGAAATGCATAAATGCTGGAAGGGTTATTAGTTATATGAAGAGGAAAAATCAAGGAGATAATAAAAAGACTAAAAGTTTTCAGAATTTCCAAAAAAGGAATTCAAGGTATCTCACAGGCAGCAAGAGTGCTGTCAGAGTGAAGGAGAGCTTGATATCTTATCCAGAGGGCTCCAAAAGGCGTGCACACTCCCAAGGATAAAATGCTGGAGTACAGAAACAGAACATAATTTCTGCTTATACTTCTTCTTTACCTAAAAGTTAAGAAGGAAATGAAACTTTGTTAATATTTCATATGCAGATCAAAGGTGGTAGCCTAACTTGAACTGTATGTTAGACTAGAGCTGCCGTGTGTTATACATGATAGAAAGGGAATAGGCAGTATGGCAAATATTTTGAACTTAGCGATCATACTCCCTGGGTTAAGTCTCATCTCTTAGACAAACTACCTGTGTGACTTACATGAATTACTTAACCTCCTTCTGCCTCTTTTGCCTCATGAGTGAAATAGAAATGAAAATAATATGTCATAGGATTGTTCTGAAAATAAATGAACCGATAAATGTAAAGTGCTTGGCAGCGTTGTTGATACACAGAAGCATGATACGAGTGTTAGGAACAACTACGAACCTGAGAGAAGAATGGGGTTCTGTGCCCCGGAGAGGCTGACAATGGCGCCTTCCCTCTTCTGTTCAGTTTCAGCACCATGTGATATATTGTGATTCGGATGCATTTTATCAAATGGAATCATACAGATTACATCATTTCCTTTTAGTGAGAATAGAAGGCCCCTTGGTATCTTTAACATAGAAATTAGCAACAAATTATTATTTTTCATGTAAATGTAGAATAAGAACTCTTGATTTTGGCTCTCAGTGACTCTAAGTTATTTTCTTCTCTGAAGTGATAGTTTCTTGGCTATTCACATCCAATTTATTTGAGCCTTTTTAAGGCCTTTAACTTAATGCAAGAAACTGACCAGAAAAGTACTATTTGATTAATTGTGTTGGGCATTGGCACTATGATGGGATTTTCAATTGGGGTCAAATTTAAGAGCCAACATCATCTTTGACTTGAAAAATAAAAACAGACCCCAAAGGTAGAATCTGTGCTCATAATTGTTATAATTATTAGAAGGCCCTGAATAGGTTGGATTGTTCAGATTGTTCAGTCTGGTTGGGAACAGGAGCAGGTGATTGAGAGAATCTTCTTAGAGGATGGGTTAGATTAGATCAAGGAAATAATCATGTAATGAAACTTGTACATATAAAACCCTCTGGGCACCTGTGCCATTGTTGCATAGAAGGGTAGCTGAGAAAGCATTTCATGTTTTGCAGAAAAGGCAAAAACACAACTAAACTGATATTGAGAAAGTTTACAAACAGTGGAAAGTGTTTTCACATGATTTCCTCGGATTTAGAACCAGGAGGACCATCCTTAGTTGTGGTCCCTTTGGCCTCCTTCCGTTTCCCTTCACTATGTTTTGGAGAGTCAGAATTTGGAGACGAAAAACAACTGCATTGAAGGATACGCTCGAATTTTGTTATGGTTAGTTTCGTGTGTCAACTTGACTGGTCCACATGATACCCAAGTATTTGGTCAAACATGTTTTGGAGGTGTCTGTGAGGGTGTTTTTGATGAGATTTACATTTGGAAATGGCAACCCATTCCAGTATTCTTGCCTGGAAAGTTCCACAGACAGAGGAACCTGGCAGGCTACAATCCATGGGGTCTGAAAGAGTCAGACTAGACAGAGCAAGCATGCATGCACACACAATTGAAATTTGTAGACTGAAAAAAGCAGGTTGCCCTCCCTAAGTGGGTGGCCCTCATTCAATCTAGAGACTTGAATAGAACAAAAAGACTGATGATTCCCCAAATAACAGAGAACGTTTCCTACCTGAGCTCTGAGCTGGGACAATGGCCTTTTCCCTGTCTTTGGACTTGAATTAAAACATAGATTTCTCTGGGTCTCAAACCTACCAGCTTTCAGTCCGGAACTCTCACCAGACTCTTAGGAGTCTGCAGCAGAGTGCAGATCTTGGGACTTCTTAAACTTATAACCATATGAGTCAATGCCTTTATATGATAAAAGTACAAATATAAGTTGGAAAAAACCTCCTATTGGTTTTGTTTCTCTGGAAAACCCTAATACAAGTTTCAATAGAATTAGGAGTATCAGAATAAAAACGGCCTACATACAGGCTTAGGCAATATACACTTAAAAATTGAATTCAGTGGAGGAAAGAAATGTAAGTCAAACTAAAACAAAGTTTATATGCATATAAAAAGTGAATCATGTATGAAACGAGTTGCCAGTCCAGGTTCGATGCACAATACTGGATGCTTGGGGCTGGTGCACTGGGACGACCCAGAGGGATGGTATGGGGAGGGAGGAGGGAGGAGGGTTCAGGATGGGGAACACATGTATACCTGTGGCGGATTCATTTTGATATTTGGCAAAACTAATACAATATTGTAAAGTTTAAAAATAAAATAAAAAAATTAAAAAAAAAGTGAATAACTGCATCTTTTAATAAGACAGCCCATTTTATGGAGCTGAACATTAACAATAATATTTAAAATAGGATTTTAAATTTGTGTTTGTCTTCTTGTCTTCTAAACTTTAATTAACACAGAATCCACCATTTACTTAACAATGTGGCACTGTGATCTGGCAGTGCAGGAAATAAACACTTGTAGCATAGCTTTTTATTATTCCCTAAGCAGCCATGAAGCCAAATAAAGAAAAGATGAAACCCAGTGTTTTGAATTTCACTTCTTTTCCTATGTGCAAAATAGTCTGAGTTTGCTGAGAAAATAGTCCCTTAAAGCCCTAAAAATTGTTTACTTGGATTGAACCTCAAGAAAAATTAGAGTTGGAAAAATGAGAAAGATGCATTTAAATTTTCTGAATTAAAAAAAAAAAAGCATAGGTATGCTAAGTTTTCAAGTGGGACGCACTGCATATTTTTGATGAGTTCTGTTATCTTGGCCTTTGAAATAAACTGGGTAGGTGCCTTGATAAGCAGGGGGACAATGGCATTAGTGAAAGTGCTCAAGCAGCACTGAGCCTAGCTCCGGCTTTACCAGTCTGTGTTTGCCTAGGCTTTCCACCCGACTCAGGTATGCTTAAAATAGTTGGAGATTCTGGGATTGATTTCCCTAGGCTTCAAATAGCCAAAAGTCAAATACTATTCATATTTCATTCCCAGTTTCACCACAAGTCCAAGCTTTTGCCAAATATCCCAGTACTTGAATCCAGAATATATTCCTTACACATTTCTTCTCATAAGGTGTTTTTTATGGGACTGTCTTGGGATCATATAACATGACTTTTGATTTAACCAAAAGGTAATAACAATGCACTAGATGCTGTTTTGAGACAGTGTCTGTATGAGAACAGTGGTCTTTTGAGGAAGAATTAGATGTGCATGTATGGGAAAGCCTGCCAATTTTTAACAATAAAATCAGAATTCTTGGCAAAACAAGTTCTGGGTAGTATGTAGCTCTTACTTACAGATTGGAGGGGTCCAGCTCTTGAGCACTAAGGAAAATAAATCCAGGAAGGTGGAGTGTGAGGGAGATTGTTACTATTTTCCCCAGACAAGCAATTTTCAGTGCCAATGGGAGTGCACAGTTCTGAGAACTGCTTTGGTTTCTTGGTAGGGGCTAAGAAAGGAAGGTTAGATAATGTATTTTATGTCAACATATAAAATGAAGCTTACAGACTGAAGTTTAACAGTTAGGTTAAACCTTTTGGGGAAGGGGAATCGAGGGGTTTCAGTTTCATATGTTAGAGAATTTCAGCCCTGTCTTTAAAAGCATGATATTTGTATGAAACCAGAAACAATAAAGTCAGGTAAAATAGTGAACTGATCAAATAATTTTCCTATACTTCCTTCTTCTTTTGCCAAGCTGCTCTCTCCTTTACTGTTACCCAAAGTCTTTATCTTTCATCATAATTACTCTTCCTGTGTCATTTCCCCTGAGGCTCTTTCAGGGTCTAATGATAAAGCTAAAAATTCTACATGGGTGATAATTCCAATGACCAATAGTTGTTTGATATGCTATCCCTCCTGGGTAATATCTGTAGTTTAAATAATAGTTTTCTGCATCTCTATCCAAAGGAGCAACCCATGATAAACAGTTTAGACTCTTTCTTGTTATTCTAAATACTACTATTTGACTCAAAAAGGCAGGTAGGTTAAAAAATCACTCTAGGTCTTAGAATTAATTCAACACATATTTAATAAAAGTCTACTACTTGCCAGGAACTGTTCCAACTCCTGGAGAACTAGAATGGAGAACACAGGAGAACAAAGATGATAAAATACAATGCTTGTCCTCAGGTAGCCGCTGTTAGTGGAAGGAAAGTGTTAGAGTCCCCAGGTGGGAGGAGATCGTGAGGGTGTGATGCACCTAAGTTAGAGGTAAGACTTGGGAGATTCCAAATGCCTTGGACTGCAAGGAGATCAAACCAGTCAATCCTAAAGGAAATCAACCCTGAATATTCATTGGAAGGACTGATGGTGAAGCTCCAATACTTTGGCCACCTGATGCAAAGAGCCAACTCTTTGGAAAAGACCCTGATGCTGGAAAAGCTTGAAGGCAGGAAGAGAAGGGGGTGACAGAGGACGAGATGGATGGTGTCACTGACTTAATGGTCATGAGTCTGAGCAAATTCTGGGAGCTGGTGATGGAGAGGGAAGCCTGGCATGCTGCAGTCCATGGGGTCACAAAGAATTGAACATGACTGAACAACAACAAAAGTGACACACGAATCCACTCCCCTGTTTCCTGCTGTACCACCCACACTTGTCTTCCTGACTCCACTGTGAGGTCCTTGCTCAGGAAACAAGTCTATCAGTGCTTGTAGTCAGGAAGCCAATCAACAGTTCAGATTTTGCTACTACAACTTACCGTGACCTGGAGCACATTCATTTACCTCCTCAAGCCTCAATTTCCTCATCTGTTAAAATGAGGGAATAGTAATTCTTAAATTGCCTATCTAGGGAAGGCTTTAATTGGATAATTCATGCAAGGCACATAGTGAAGTTCCTAGCACATAGTAAGCCTTCAAAAAACATTGTCAAATGTAACATAAATAAAAACTGATGTACCACAATAGAAGAAGACATTGAGAAGAGGTGGCAAGAACACACGGAAGAACTGTACAAAAAAGATCTTCATGACCCAGATAGTCACGATCGTATGATCACTCACCTAAAGCCAGACATCCTGGAATGTGAAGTCAAGTGGGCCTTAGGAAGCATCATTACGTACAAAGTTAGTGGAGGTGATGGAATTCCAGTTGAGCTATTTCAAATCCTGAAAGATGATGCTGTGAAAATGCTGTACTCAATATGCCAGCAAATTTTGAAAACTCAGCAATGGCCACAGGACTGGAAAAAGTCAGTTTGCATTCCAATCCCAAAGAAAGGCAATACTAAAGAATGCTCAAAGTACCCCTCAATTGCACTCATCTAATGCTCAAAATTCTCTAAGCCAGGCAATACATGGCTTCTTCAGCAATACATGAACCGTGAACTTCCAGATGTTCAAGCTGGTTTTAGAAAAGACAGAGGAACCAGAAATCAAATTGCCAACATCCGTTGATCATCAAAAAAGTAAGAGAAATTTCAGAAAAGCATCTATTTCTGCTTTATTGACAATGCCAAGGCCTTTGATTGTGTGGATCACAATAAACTGTGGAAAATTCTAAAAGAGATGGGTATACCAGACCACCTGACCTGCCTCTTGAGAAACCTGTATGCAGGTCAGGAAGCAACAGTTAGAATTGGACATGGAACAACAACTGGTTCCAAATAGGAAAAGGAGTACATCAAGGCTGTATATTGTCACCCTGCTTATTTAACTTATACACAGAGTACATTCTGAGAAATGCTGGGCTAGATGAAGCCCAAGCTGGAATCAAGATTGCCAAGAGAAATATGAATAACCTCAGATATGCAGAGGATACCACCCTTATGGCAGAAAGTGAAGGAGAACTAAAGAGCCTCTTGATGAAGGTGAAAGAGGAGAGTGAAAAAGTTGGCTTAAATCTCAACATTGATAAAACTAATATCATGGCATCCGGTCCCATCACTTCATGGCAAATAGATGGGGAAACAGTGGCTGACTTTATTTTTGGGGGGCTCCAAAATCACTGCAGATTGTAATTGCAGCCATGAAATTAAAAGATGCTTACTCCTTGGAAGGAAAATTATGACCAATATAGATAGCACATTAAAAAGCAGAGACATCACTTTGTCAACAAAGGTCCGTCTAGTCAAGCCTGTGGTTTTTCCAGTGGTCATGCATGGATGTGGTTGGACTATAAGGAAAGCTGAGTGCCGAAGAATTGATGCTTTTGAACTGTGACGTTGGAGAAGACTCTTGAGAGTCCCTTGGACTGCAAGGAGATTCAACCAGTCCATCCTAAAGGAGATCAGTCCTGGAAGGACTAGAAGTCCTAGAAGATCATTGGAAGGACTGATGTTGAAGCTGAAACTCCAATACTTTGGTCACCTGATGTGAAGAACTGACTCATTTGAAAAGACCCTGATGCTGGGAAAGATTGAGGGCAGGAGGAGAAAGGGACAATAGAGAATGAGATGGTTGGATGGCATCATGGACTAAATGGATATGGGTTTGGGTAGACTCTGGCAGTTGATGATGACAGGGAGGCCTGGTGTGCTGTGGTTCACGGGGTCGCAAATAGTCGGACACAACTGAGCGACTGAACTGAACTGAACCACATGGCTCCACTTTTACAATGAATTAAATCAAAGGGAATCCAATCCCAGAAGCCATGATGAATAATGTAGAGCTCTGATGTCATTTCTTTAAAGAAGCTGGTTCAGAGATTTTACAGTCTAATAAATAAAAAAAACTTCCAAGAAATACACTAGAGTATGTCTAGTCATTTGTTCCATTGTTGCCCCAAATTCCATAGCATTCATGACAATTGCTAAAACTTCTTTCACTTTCTTAGGTAAATTTATCTTCCCATTAACTTCCCCCTCCTCTCTTCCCTGAAGAGCCAACTTAACATTCATCCTCATGGCCACACTTTCCACTCACTTCCCCACCCAGAAGTACGACCAGCTCCACGATGCACACACGTGCGTGCTCAGTTGCTTCAGTTGTGTCCGACTCTTTGTGACCCTATAGACTGTAGACTTCCAGGCTCCTCTCTCCATGGGATTCTCCAGGCAAGAATACTGGAGTGGGTAGTCATCTGCTTCTGCAGGGAATCTTCTAGACCCAGAGATTAAACCTGCATCTCTTGTCTCCTGCATTTGCAGGCAAGAAACTAACCCCACTCAGGAGGTTTTCTCTTACATGCATTTGTTTTCTCATAAGCATTGGTCCTCCTAAAACTGTGGTGAATCAGTTGCTATATCTTGTTGCATAATACTAATAACTCAATTAGTAAATGAATAACCAACTTATGTCTGCTGTTGTAGCATGAAAAGAGTCCTAGATAATATGGAAACAGATCGGGTGTGGCTGTGTCCCAAATAGAAAACACATTTTAAAAAAGCAAAATCAGGTGGTTTATAGTTTACTGGTATCTGATGTAGAAGTTTGTCAACCACTGTAAGGACTTTGGGTTTTATTCTGTGGACAAAGGATAATGTTAGAGGGTTCAGGGCAGAAGGCTGGCATAATCTTACCTTGAAAAGGATCCTCTGGGTCTGTGTTGAGAATTAGCTATAGGGAAATCCTCGTATAGGTAGGGAGACTATTGCAACAGAGAACGATGGCATGAAAGTAAGAAGTTATGGGATTCTGGGGATATTTTGAAGATAAATATTACAGGATTTGCTGATGGATTGCATGTGGGTTGGTGGTTTAGTTGCTTAGTCGTGTCCCACTCTTGCAACCCCATAGCCTGTAGCCCTCCAGGCTCCTCTATCCATGGGATTTCCCAGGCAAGAATACTAGAGTGGGTTGCCATTTCCTTCTCTAGGGGATCTTCCTGACACAGGTATCAAACCTGGGTTCTCCTGCATTGCAGGCAGATTCTTTACTGACTAACCCATACTAAAAGTCTAGCAGTGGAATGGTTGTTTAGAAAGCACTTCAGGAGTCAAGATGAGGCCTGACGTTGGCCTGAACTAAGGCAATGGCTTGTTGACTTTATGCAAAAAGCTGGCACGGTGTAGTTTTGAAGGGGTGTAGGTAGGGCAGATATTTACTCACTGATATTCTTTTCACATGGTAAAACTATTGATCTGCCTCATTTCATGTCAACACATTTCTTCTGGGCTGCTAAAGCAACTTAAACTCAAGAGAAAATATGAGAGGTTGCAAATAACCTCCCTCCTCGCTGTGTCTGAATGGTGAGTACCCTCTCAGCCTCTAGGGGGTGATGGTTGCATGCCTAATACAAAGGCAGTGGGCTAATATATGACTTGGTTTCTGTCCTTATTCTACAATTTATTATGTGAGAATTTGAGCCTTAGTTATAGTCCTAAGAGGTTTTCCACATATATTATCAGGTTTATAATCACCTGATTATTTAATACATATTTATTTTTATATTTTATATAACACACCTTTGTTTGTATATTTTTATTTTGTCATATACCATAAAAGGAAAAAAAAAATCACTGCCATTTGAAACACCATGCTTCTCTTCACCTCAGCGGTGAGATACATCCTGATTTTAGAGCTGTTAGTCAGTCAGTCAGTTCAGAGCTCAGTCAAGTCCAACTCTTTGCGACCCAAGGACTGCAGCATGCCAGGCTTTCTGGTCCATCACCAACTCCCAGAGCTTGCTCAGACTCATGTCCATTGAGTCGGTGATGCCATCCAACCATTTCATGCTCTATTGACCCCTTCTCCTCCCACCTTCAATCTTTCCCAGCCTTAGGTTCTTTTCAAATGAGTCAGTTCTTCACATCAGGTGGCCAAAGTATTGGAGTTTCAGCTTCAGCATCAGTCCTTCCAATGAATATTCAGAACTGATTTCCTTTAGGATTGACTGATTTGATATTTCTCCCGGCAATCTTGATTCCAGCTTGGGCTTCATCCAGTTCAGCATTTCGCATGTTGTACTCTGCATGTAAGTTAAATGAGCAGGGTGACAACATACAGCCTTGACGTACTCTGTTCCTGATTTGGAACCAGTCTGTTGTTCCATGTCCAGTTCTAACTGTTGCTTCCTGACCTGCATACAGGTTTCTCAAGAGGCAGGTCAGGTGGTCTGGTACTCCCATGTCTTTCAGAATTTTCCACAGTTTATTGTGATCCACACAGTCAAAGGCTTTGGCATAGTCAATAAAGCAGAAACAGATGTTTTCTGGAACTCTCTTGCTTTTTCGATGATCAACGGATGTTGGTAATTTGATCTCTGGTTCTTCTGCCTTTTCTAAATCCAGCTTGAACATCTCTAAGTTCAAGGTTCACATACTGTTGAAGCCTGGCTTGGAGAATTCTGAGTATTACATTACTAGCATGTGAGATGAGTGCAATTGTGCGGTAGTTTGAGCACTCTTTGGCATCGCCTTTCTTTGGGATTGGAATGAAAACTGACCTTTTCCAGTCCTGTGGCCACTGCTGAGTTTTCCAAATTTGCTTGCATATTAAATGCAGCACTTTCACAGCATCAAAACATAGAGCTGTCAGCATGTTAAAAATATGTATCTTAAAAATCAATGGAAACCTCAAAACAACAATTTAAGCTGAAAACCAAACGAATTACTCTTTTGCACTTTTGCCCTGAGCACCCACAATGCATCAGAATGCTCTTTGGAAACTCTAGTATTAACAATATCTTAATTTCCAAAATAATTAGTATAACTTATAAAGTCTACTTAAATTATATTTTCAGTTCAGTTCAGTTCAGTTGCTCAGTCATGTCCGACTCTTTGTGACCCCATGAACCACAGCACACCAGGTCTGCCTATCCATCACCAACTGCCAGAGTCTACACAAACCCATGTCCATTGAGTCTGTGATGCCATCCAACCATCTCATCCTCTGTCGTCCCCTTCTCCTCCTGCTCTCAATCTTTCCCAGCATCATGGTCTTTTCCAATGAGTCAGATCTTTGCATCAGGTGACCAAAGTATTGGAGTTTCAGCTTCAACATCAGTCCTTCCAATGAACACCCAGGTCTGATCTCCTTTAGGATGGAATGGTTGAATCTCCTTGCAGTCCAAGGGACTCTCAAGAGTCTTCTCCAACATCACAGTTCAAAAGCATCAATTCTTCAGCACTCAGCTTTCTTTATAGTCCAACTCTCACTTCCATACATGACTATTGGAAAAACCATAGCCTTGACTAGATGGACCTTTGTTGACAAAGTAATGACTCTGCTTTTTAATATGTTGTTGAAGTTGGTCATAACTTTTCTTCCAAGGAGTAAGCGTCTTTTAATTTCATGGCTGCAATCACCATCTGCAGTGATTTTGGAGCCCCCCAAAAATAAAGTCAGCCACTGTTTCCACTGTTTCCCCATCTATTTGCCATGAAGTGATGGGACCAGATACCATGATCTTAATTTTCTGAATGTTTTAAGAAAAGCTTTAAGCCAACTTTTTCACTCTCCTCTTTCACTTTCATCAAGAAGCTCTTTAGTTCTTCTTCACTTTCTGCCATAAGGGTGGTGTCATCTGCATATCTGAGGTTATTGATATTTCTCTCAGCAATCTTGATTCCAGCTTGTGGTTCTTCCAGCCAAGCGTTTCTCATGATGTATTCTGCATATAAGTTAAATAAGCAAGGTGACAATATACATCCTTGATGTACTCCTTCTCCTATTTGGAACCAGTCTGTTGTTCCATGTCCAGTTCTAACTTGTTTCCTGACCTGCATACAGATTTCTCAAGAGGCAGGTCAGGTGGTCTGGTATTCCCATGTCTTTCAGAATTTTCCAGTTTATTGTGATCCACCCAGTCAAAGGCTTTGGCATAGTCAATAAAACAGAAATAGATGTTTTTCTGGAACTCTCTTGCTTTTTCCATGATCCAGCGGATGTTGGCAATTTGATCTCTGGTTCCTCTGCCTTTTCTAAAACCAGCTTGAACATCAGGAAGTTCACAGTTCACGTATTGCTGAAGCCTGGCTTGGAGAATTTTGAGCATTACTTTACTGGCGTGTGAGATGAGCGCAATTGTGTGGTAGTTTGAGCATTCTTTGGCATTGCCTTCCTTTGGGATTGGAATGAAAACTGACCTTTTCCAGTCCTGTGGCCACTCCTGAGTTTTCCAAATTTTCTGGCATATTGAGTGCAGCACTTTCATAGCATCACCTTTTAGGATTTGAAATAGCTCAACTGGAATTCCATCACCTCCACTAGCTTTGTTTGTAGTGATGCTTTCTAAGGCCCACTTGACTTCATATTCCAGGATGTCTGGTTGTAGTGGATATTAAAAAAGTTATACATTTTAAGAGACATCATTTGCCGACAAATGTGTGTATAGTAAAAGCTATGGTTTTTCCAATAGTCATGTACAGATGTGAGAGTTAAGTGCCGAAGATGAGGGTTATAAAGTGTGGTACTTCAGAAGACTCTTGAGAGTCCCTTGGACAGCAAGGAGATCAAACCAGTAATCAAGGAGATTAACCCTAAATATTCATGGGAAGGACTAATGCTGAGGCCCAATATTTTGGCCACATGATACGAAGAGCTGACTCACGGGAAAAGACCATGATGCTGGGAAAGACTGAAGGCAGAAAGAGAAGGGAGAGGGAGAGGGTGAGATGGTTGGATGGCCTCACTGACTCAATGGACACGAATTTGAGCAAGCTCTAGGTGATAGCGGAGGACAGAGGAATCTGGTGTGCTGCAGTCCGTGGGGTCACAAAGAGCCGGACAGGATTCAGTAACTGAACAACAGCAACAACAAAGTCATGCTTATAATGGCCATTTGTGTTTCAGATACCATTCTTTATGTTTTATTCCTACACTAGTGGCTTCTCTGTCTCCTTTGCCAGTTTTTTCTCATTTTGTTATATCCTAACTTTCAAGTGCCCTGGGGCTCAATCCTTGCATATCCAGTCTTCTCTTTCCATACTTGGTCCTCAGGTGAGCTCCCTAACTTCTTGGTTTTAAACATTTTAAATATCACCATTAGCACCTCTTTCTGGACTTCTTTCGTAGAACCAAATTATACAGTTTTCTCTTCTACTTGGATGCCTATTGAACATCTCAAACCTGACATCTCCAAATGAACCCTTCATTTTCCTTCTAAAAGTTCTTCCTCTGTACTTCCCTGGTGGTCCCGTGGTTGGGAATCCACCTGCCAATGCAGGGGACACGGGTTCAGTCCCTGGTCAGGAAAGAGTCCACTTGTCATGGAGCAACTAAGCCCGTGTGCCACAACTACTGGTCCCAAGCTCTAGGGCCCACATACTGCAACTACTGACGCCCACACACCCCAGATTCAGCACTCCACCACAATGAGAAGCCTGTGCACCATACCTAGAGAGTAACCCTCGCTCTTTGAAACTAGCAAAAGCCTGCATACAGCAAGGAAGACCCAACACAAAGATAAAAAACACTAAATAAAAGTTCTTCCTCCTGCAGTCATTTTTATTTCAGCAAATGACATTTCCATTTTTCTGTTCGCTTAGGTCAAAAACTTTGGTGTCCTCTTTGACTTCTCTGTTTCTCTCATCTCACACACCCAAGCCCTCAGTGAGCTCTTCTTACTCCATCTTCACAATATATTCAGAAACCCACATGTCTCCATCTCCACCATGATGACCACTGCCCCTCACTTGGAGCTCAATAGCCTCTCCTTGCTTCCACCCCTGCCTCCCTAGCACCCATTCTCTAGCTGGTGATTATTGGTGATCAGGCCTTTAAAAATGGGATCAGCCTATGTCACTTCTCTGGTTAAACCTCTCTGATGGCTTTGAAACTCTTTCAGACTAAAATTCAAAGTCCTTACCATGATCTACAAGGTCCCACATGGCCTTGGCCTCTGCCTCCTCTCTGACTTCATCTTCCATCTCTCTTATATTGTCCTACACTGTTTTGTCACAGGCTTCCCTGGTGTGTTCCTAATACACTCTGCAGGCTACTGGCATATGCTCTGCTGTGGCGGGGGAGTGGGGTTGCTCTGTACATTGTAGACTGTTTGATAGCATCCCTAGGTTCTGCAGATGGTGACTGCAGCCATGAAATTAAAAGACGCTTACTCCTTGGAAGGAAAGTTATGACCAACCTAGATAGCATATTCAAAAGCAGAGACATTATTTTGCCAACAAACGTTCGTCTAGTCAAGGCTATGGTTTTTCCTGTGGTCATATATGAATGTGAGAGTTGGACTGTGAAGAAAGCTGAGCGCCGAAGAATTGATGCTTTTGAACTGTGGTGTTGGAGAAGACTCTTGAGAGTCCCTTGGACTGCAAAGAGATCCAACCAGTCCATTGTGAAGGAGATCAGCCCTGGGATTTCTTTGGAAGGAATGATGCTAAAGCTGAAACTCCAGTACTTTGGCCACCTCATGGGAAGAGTTGACTCATTGGAAAAGACTCTGATGCTGGGAGGGATTGGGGGCAGGAGGAGAAGGGGATGACAGAGGATGAGATGGCTGGATGGCATCACTTCCTCGATGGACGTGAGTCTGGGTGAACTCCGGGAGTTGGTGATGGACGGGGAGGCCTGGCGTGCTGCAATTCATGGGGTTGCAAAGAGTCGGACACGACTGAGCGACTGAACTGAGGCTCTACTGAATAGATGACAGTAGCAGTCCTGCATTGTGATGATAAAAAAAACATCCCCAGACTTGGCCGGATGTCCTCTGGGGGTGGCGGAGCAAAACAACCCTGGTCAAAACCCACTGCTTTGACATATCAGGAATGTCTCTTCCTCAGGACCTTTGTGTCTGTTCTTTCTGCCTTCTCCCAGGTACTGCAGGACTAGCTCCCTCACTTGGGCATGTCTGTTTCAAGCACCATCTTAACATAAACTCGCTGTTCCCGCTCTCATTCCTTATTGACCTCACTCTGCTTTATTTTTCTCTGTTCCACTTACTGTTGCCTTATTTTAACCATGTGCTTTACCCAGGGGTTTCCTTCAATGTGCAGGAAGCACAATTAGTAAAGCTCTTGGCCTCTTTGTTCACTCCACCCCAGGAAAATGGATTGATTTATCTGATTGGCCTATTGGGTAAGAACAAAATGGGTGTTTTTGGCTCAGTGTTTTTTTTTTTTCCCCTTGGAAGTGTATCTCCCTCCATGGCAGGTGAGAGGACCTGCTCCACTTATGCTGTCTGTGACAGCGTGGGTAAGATTTCCTCAATCTGAAGTTCAATGACGTTTAGTGTTTTTAGCTAGACTCTCCTATTTAGCCTTTATCAGTAACAAAGGTGTTATTTTGTGCTCTTTATTCAATGTCATCTTACATTTCAATTTATTCAGAACTGAGAGATGCAGTTTTGATCTCTGGGTTGGAAAGATCCTCTGAAGAAGGAAATGGCAACCCACTCCAGTATTCTTGACTGGGAAATCCCATGGACAGAGAGGCCTGGTGGGCTACAGTCCATGGGGTCACAAAGTATCAGGGACGACTTAGCGACTAAACAAACAAACAAGAGATCCCTGTGCCCTTGCTGAGGCCCAAGCAGCCCTGGCTCTCCAAGGCCCAGAATCCACAGTCTTGACCCTGTAGAAACAGAGTGGACTATGGAAACATCTGTCTACAATGAAGTCATCACCAAGAGTAAAATATTGCGTGGCTGAAGGCTTAAAGCCTCTTGCCCAGGCCACAGTAATTAAAAACTGCCCAAGTATAATCCTCTACGAATGGCTAAAGTCAATATACCTACCCTCACAATAAAATCTCAAACCAGAAGCTGCATGCTCTCACCACACCAGAATCCTCCCTTGCTCACAAATTATTGCACTTCCCCAACTTTCAATCCTTTATTTCTCAATGCATCAATCATTAGGGCCTCAAGGGATCTGGTAAATATTACTCCTTTTCCCTAGTGAAAGTGAAACTGTTAATTGCCTAGTTGAGTCCGACTTTTTGTCAAAGTGAGTTCTTTCTCACTATGTTATTATCTTGAGTTGGATCTTGATTGGTTAATTTTGTATGAGGGAGAAAATGACAGGAAGCTAGGTTTTTAGGTCTAAACAATCTCTTGATGAGTAGGAGAAACAGCCATTGTAGCCTTGAACTAAGAAGTAGCTATTGTAGCCTTGAACCACATTCACATTCCAAGGGAGTGTGAGCCTGATGATCCTGAATAGAGCCCACACTCATTTTGCAAATGGATTGCTGGAACAGAGAAATGGAAATTGGATAAGTACAGTGGAAATGTAAGGATCCTTGACAAAGAACTGGTAAGTGGTGCTCTCACCACTGTGAAATTTCAGTCTTGCAAGAAGACAGCAACTTGTCAATGCTACGTACTGAAAGGAGACACAGGAGGGAGGTGGAGTCCTTCCTCCACTGCATGTTGAATGTTCAATTAAAGCTAACTTCTTTCTGAAATGAGTGAGTGAAAGTCACCCAGTTGTGTCTGACTCTTGAAACCCCATGGACTGTAGCCCGCCAGGCTCTTCTGTCCATGGAATTCTCCAGGCAAGAATACTGGAGTGTGTTACCCTTTCCTTCTCCAGGGGATCTTCCCAACCCAGGAATCAAACCCAGGTCTCCTGCATTGCAGGCAGATTCTTTACCAACTGAGCTATGAGGGAAGCCCTATTCTAATCTTAAGTCCGCAGGCTTCTCTGATGTCTCAGCAGATAAAGAATCTGTCTGCAGTGTAGAAGATGCAGGAGACTCTGGTTCGATCCCTGGGTTGGGAAGATCCCCTGGAGAAGAAAATGGCCATCTCCACTCCAGTATTCTGGCCTGGAGAATCCCATGGACAGAGGAGCCTGGAGGGCTACAGTTCATGGGGTTGCAAAGAGTTGGACACAACTGAGCACAGCACAGCAGCAAGTTGAGTCCCAAGGTACTGGGCTTTGGGCATCTGCTTTAGACTGACTGACATTCTGGCAAAGCTAACTATCCCCAGTTTTTAAAAAAGATAACATTGAGTCTCTGCAACACTAAATATTTGGTTTAAGATACATGGTTTTTCCTGAGATAATAGTTTTGTTTTTCTTGTTTATCTTCTAATTTAGTGGGTGCTGGCTGGTTCTGTGTCATACTTATGTGTCCAATTAACTTTTTGGACTCTATAATGAGGGAACTGCATCAAAGACTTGGCAGTGGACTTACGTAGCCCCTAGGCAACCACTCCTTATAAGAGACAGCACACTGCAGCTGATTAAAGGACCCCAACTATCCCCTGACCACTAAGAACCCCTTTCGAGCAGAGTAAGAGACTTTGGCGAAAAAATTTGGATCTGAATTTTATTGACCTTTAACTCTCATGGGCAAGAGTGTTAGATTCCATTGAATTTTAATCCTTTTGGACATTAAATTGCAGAGATTTAATCTTTGAGCTTTTAATTTTTCTCTGAAATTACATAACAGAAGAGAGTTTGTATCTAATCACAGATCATCTTTATTGGGCATGTTATTATAGACTGTCTTAAATTGTTTATTTTTACTACAGAATCTCTGGTACGCTCTTTAGAACAACATGGTTTATCACAGTTGGGTGGGAGAAATAGGTTACCAACCTTGGTATAGAGTGACCTTGGAGTTAGTTTAAATAATTTAGGGTACCAGTAGCTATCTCTTGGCAGTATTCTTTTTTTTTTTTAAGAAAAAGCTTTTTATTTTATATTGGAGTATAGTTGATTAACAATTTAATGGAATATATTTATGGGCAAGATATCTTTACCCCAAATATATTTACCTATCCACCTTCCTGGGCACCCAAGGACTTTCTGAACTAATCTAAGGGAATCAATTTTAACGACAAAAGTATTTTAGGGTTTTTGGGGAGCAAATTCTAAACCTCCCAAGAATATACTCCCTAAAGAAGTCAGGGTAATAGAGCAGTTGCTTCAAGAAGACAATAGCAGGATTATTCTAATAAATTGCTTTCCTCTCCTCTGAGATGGATAGCAAAACCCATGTTTAGTCATAAGCTTAATGGTTAAGCCCAATGGATTAAAAAATCGAAAGGTTGGTGAATGTTGAAGAAGAGGGTAGAAGTATCTTCAAGGCTTCCAAGTGGAGGGAGTTCAATAGGTGTAATACTAATGCTGTCTCCTTAATCCTTTTCTCAGTGTGCACCTAAGGATGAGAAACTGACTTATCTAATTTAAGTGTTTGGGAAGAATACATTGTGCACACTGGTGTTCGGTTCTTCCATTTCTGTCCTGAGTGGTCGGTGTCTTCCTGGTTCTACATGCCAGAAGTCTTAGCCCAGGCTGTTCCTCATAAGAGGTCTTCCTTGTCTAGCATTGCCTGTGACTGGGTGGAAAGTCTGTCCAAGTGGTGGGTTCAGAATTACGGGTTAACATACTTATCAGGCACATCCCTCAACCAAACCTTTGTCAGTAATAAAGGTAATACTCGATCTATTCATCTCTCTTTCACTTTAATCTTATTTTTCAGTTTGCTTGGAATCAGAGCAGAGAGATGTTATTTATTGAACTCCCTTGTGAATACCCTTAGTTAGCACTCCCTGTTATATAAACTTTCTTTCTTTTAATGTCTCTCCCTGGTAGAATCCAAGTTCCATGGTAGGAATGTGTTTTAGTCTCTGGCATATACACAGTGCCTAGGACTGTGGATAGGTATTCAATAAATACATATTTATGAGAATATCAACTCTTATTCCATAACAAACTAGGATGCTAACCTCAGGGATGGCTGGGGTATTTCTGTATTAAATTTCTCGTTAGTATTGTGGATTGTTAATCTTCTATCTCTGTTCTTTCTTATGAGTAGTATGAAAGTACATTCTTGCTCCCTACCATCTTATTATTTTCTAAACTTCTGTGCACTTAGAATAAATAACTTTAAAATATGAGCCTAACAATCTTTCCTTAGTAAAGTACAAGGACCTAGTGTATTAACTGAGGCTATTTTGTAGTAATTCTCTTTCTGACATTTAGCTGAGTTTCAATTACTTCAATTTGCTGGGTAAATGACATCTGGATAAGTGAGTTGCTACATTTCATTATTATGAAATTGATAATGGTGTATACATGATTTGAAGTTGACAAGAAGGAGTTTCTGTTTTGCCTCCATCAAGGCCAACGAGCAGTCATATTATCATATTTACATATTTGGCTTTGGTTCACATTGGGCTTTGTCTTTCAGATGTCCTGTTCAAACTCTCTTTATTCATAGGACTCATTTCTTCCTTTGCTTTCTGGATTTAGGCATGTATACATTTTGGCACTCTCGTGTTCATTCTCAGGCACTTTCATTTCTCTGGTTTCCTTTCTTCCTATGTGGCCAGCCCTTAGCAATGTTAGAGTTTTGGATTAGGAGTGATTATGAGGCAAAACCACAGGCTTAAACTTAATTTCGTGTGTGCATATGTATGGGTTTCAGTTCAAGCCCAGTTAAGAAAAAAAGGTTTGCATTGCCTTTTTGTTGTTGTTGCTGTCCCTCATGCATAAAATTCCATTTGGAACCTCAGGAAAAGGGGTAGCTCTGTTAGAATTCTGGTATCCCTGCATTTCAGTGGTCATAATGCTAACTTAATATCATCAAAACTTCACAGAAAACTCAATTAGAACTCTTTCTGTTAAAGGCAACGGAAACCAATCTGTGGTAGGCAACCGCTGAATGTTCCCCACGGACCCCATCTCCTGGCCTTTATACCTTTCTGTGGTCCCTTCCTTCCAAGATCAGGCTAGTTCTAGTGACTCACTTCTAATGAACAGGATGACAGAAATAGTGGGAACCACTTCTGAGATTAGATTATAAAAGACTGACTTCCATCTGCCACATTCCCACTCTCTCCCCTGCTCACTCTGGTGAAGGCAGTTGCCATGTTAACAGCTGTCCTGTGGAGAGGCTCACAAAACAAGAAACTGAAGCAGCCTCTGGCCGACAGCCAGTGAAGAACAGAGACCTTGAGTCCAAGAGCCTGCGAGTGACGAAGTCTTGCCAATAACCACTAACTGAGCACAGAAGTGGATTCTACCCCAGTTGAGTTTTGAAATGACATCAGCACTGCTGATACCTTCATTGCAGCTTCTTGACATAGCTTCACTTGGAGGATCTAACTAAGCTATGCTTGGACTCGGAGCCATAGAAACCGTGAACTAAGAAATGTGTGCTGTCTTAAGCTACTAAGTTTTGATGAAATCTGTCATCCAGCAATAGATAAAATATACGCTCTAAATCTATTATGAAAATTGATATTCAATGATTTATTAATTTGCATCTTCTTCAATTTTAATTAAAAACAAAGAATAAATCATTTGACTTGTAAAAGGATTTGTTAATCATTAGAATAGTTTACTTTCTCACTTTCTGGGAATCATACCAAAATGGTTTTAGTAAGACTTAACAAATAATTATGGGTAATATGTGCTGCTTTTTAACTTAGAAGCTCCTTGTTTAATTCAATATACTAAAAAAAAGTGGGAAATTTGGAATGGTTATTTCTTAATCTTTGTCAATTTTGCATTTTTATATATTTTTAATCTTTTAACATTGCCTTAAGTATATTTTTTCTCAAAATATTGAAGTTGCAAATTTAGTTCATTCAAGTTATAGAATATATCTGCCAAAAACCTAATTTCCAAAGTCATATTTTATGTTCAAATTAATGAAGCAAATGGGATTTATGATCTGTTGGAAAAAGCCTGAATTTATTTAAAAATTTTAAGCAGATAACACACATTTTAAGATTATATAAACCACTAAGAAGTAAATTGTGTTACACATCATTTAAGATCCTGTTCAAGAACCAACTAAAGAGTGCTGGATTTATTTTTGCCTCAAACAGCAGAAAGACAGTCTCTGATGGAAGAAAGAAGAAAGTATGTTTTTGTCAGGTGTTTACCTGGAAAAATGGGCTCTTGGAAGAATTTCTCAATTGAGTAGTAGAGAAGATTAAGTTTCATTCTTTATGACAAGTGTCTCAATATATAAGTTTCTTAGTGAAGCTTAAATCTCATTTCTGGGTTTAGGGAAGATGAAATTGTTGTGTAAAAATGCTCTTATTCATAAAACTAAATTATTAGAGTTATTTCATGGAGAAAAATATCCTCCATAGAATAGAAAGACATCCTCCAGAAAAAAAAAATATATATATATATTTATTTACATTTTTTTCACATTATGTTGTAGGAATTTGATGGGATGCTCAATGTGAAGTTGTCTCATTAAGCCCTAACACTTTGTAGATACCAGTTTTGTTTCATTTTGTTTTTTAATTCATTGATTTAAGGCCTTTAGTTTGTGTTCTGCAAGTAAAGACAAAATGGCAGAAAGTGATTAGGATATCTAGAAAACAAAGGTTTTGAGCAAATCTTAGAAGTTGCTGATGATATTTCAACTTTCATAATATATATGTGCTTATGTTTATATATAAACATAAATATATGTGCAAACATATAAACATATTATCTATCTATCGTGTCAGGAGCCTAGAATTTTCTTTACTAGAAAGAACATAATACTCACCCTTAAGACAATATGGGAGGGAAAGCTGGGTGACCCAGTGGACTGCTTAACTTTGGAATGGACTACTAAATGAGATTGTGAAATCTCTTCCTATGGCTGCCTACAGAAGTAGTATTTTCTCAACTGTCTGGTATGTTAAGACAGAGATGGGATATGCTTGCAGGAAATGGAGATGACCTCTCAAGGTCCACTGAGTCCTAAAAGTGACTAATTTTGCAAAGGAATGCATGGTGTTGGGTAATGGGGGAATGAAAACATCTATCTAGAAAGCATGTTATGAATTAGAATTTGTAATTCTTGGGAATTTTCTTAGGAACTGATTAGTAAAATTTTTTGTAATCTTAATTTTAAAATGATAGTGAGACTTTCCTTGTGGTCCAGTGGTTAAGATTTCACCTTCTAATTCAGTGGGTATGGGTTTGGTACTCAGTTGGAGAGCTAAGATTTCATGTGCCTGTCTGCCAAAACAAACAAACAAACAACAGAACATAAACAGCAGAAGCAATATTGTAACAAATTCAATAAAGACTTAAAAAAAGACTTCTTTAAAAAATAAAATGATGGTGCCTACCTTTACACTTTGTACATTTTATATTTATATACGATTTGTATATAAATATAAAATTTCTTCCCAGTTGGTGCTAGTGTTAAAGAATTCACCTGCCCAATGCAGCAGACATACGAGACACGGGTTCGACCCTGGGTTGGGAAGGTTCTCTGGAGGAGGGCACGACAACCCACTCCAGTATTCTTGCCTGCGGAGTCTCGAGGACATAGGAGCCTAGCAGGCTACAGTTCATGAGTCGCAAAGAGTCAGACACGACTGAAGTGACTTAGCATGCATATATATGATTTGTATAATGCATCCTTTTGTAAGCAGTATATACACAGATCCCTTTTGTCTATTAGCTTGTGTGCCCTTCTAGGCAGACACCGTGTGAACTTCATCTTCATGTGCCTAGAACCTGGCATGGTGCTGGAACTTAGTAGGGCCTAAATGAACTTTTGATGGACCAGCTGACCTGGACAGACCTCTCCTGCGCCTACCCCTTTAACACTCTGTACCTTTCCGTGTAGCATTTATTTTACTCATACTGGGCACTGTCGTTTCTATTTACTTTACCTTAAGCATAAAGTTTTGCTCTTCTTTTGTCTAAGAGAAACAGTGTATTTTAGTGGCAGAGGCACATACTCTATCAGACTAAAAAATCTTCTCAGGTAATCTGCTATGTAACCAGTGGCAAATTCCTTAATATCTCTGTGCTTCAATGTCTTCATCTGTAAAACGAGGGTGTTGACAATAGCCATTTCAGGGTTTCTTTTTCTTCTTCCAGCTTTATTGGGCTATAGTGTACATACAGCACTGTGTAAGTTTAAGGTGTGCATTGTAAGAATCTGACTTACACACATCATGAAATGATTCCCAAAAGGAGTTTTTAGTAAACATCAATCATCTCACATACATATAACAATAAAGAAATAGGAAAAAAATTTTCCTTGTAATGAGAACTCAGGATTTACTCTTAACCATTTTGTTGTATGTATATAACATACAACAGTGTTAATTATATTAATCATGTTGTTCATTATATCCCCAGTATTTGCTTATCTTCTAACTGAAAGTTTGTATCCTTTGACTATTTTCGTACCATTCCCTTCACTTAACTGCATCTCAGGCAACCACAAAACCTGCCTTCTTTTTCTGTGATTTTTTTGTTCATTTTTATAGTATAACTGACCTGTAACACTGTGAGTTTCTGGTATACAATGTATTGATTTGATATTTCTGTATATTTCAAAATGATCATCATGTTACTTCTAGTTGTCATCTATCACCTAAAACGATATGACATTATTATTGACTATATTTACACATGGTATGCTTCATACCTGTGGCATTTATTTTGTAACTGAATCATAGGGTTTTGTGGAAGACTAACTGAGATGCTTCCCAGGTGGCACTAGTGGTAAAGAATCTGCCTGCTGATGCAGGAGACGCAAGAGACAGAGGTTAAATCCCTGGATCGGAAAGATCCCCTGGAGTAGGAAATGGCAATCCACTAAGTATTCTTTCTTGCTTGGAGAATTCCATGGACAGAGGAGCCTGGCAGGCTACAGTCCATGGTGCCCCAGAGAGTCAGACACAACATGACTGAGCACCCGACGCTGATGCAGTATGTAATGCATTTAGCATAATACCTGCAGGTGGTAGTTCAGTTCAGTTCAGTCTCTCAGTCGTGTCCGACTCTTTGCAACCCCATGAATCGTAGCACGCCAGGCCTCCCTGTCCATCACCGACTCCCGGAGTTCACTCAAACTCATGTCCGTCGAGTCGGTGATGCCATCCAGCCATCTCATCCTCTGTCGTCCCCTTCTCCTCCTGCACCCAATCCCTCTCAGCATCAGACTCTTTTCCAATGAGTCAACTCTTCGCATGAACTGGACAAAGTATTGGAGTTTCAGCTTTAGCATCAGTCCTTCCAATGAACACCCAGGACTGGTCTCCTTTAGGATGGACTGGTTGGATTTCCTTGCAATCCAAGGGACTCCCAAGATCCTTTAGAATGGACTGGTTGGATCTGCTTGCAGTCCAAGGGACTCTCAAGAGTCTTCTCCAACACCACAGTTCAAAAGCATCAATTCTTCAGGGCTCAGCTTTCTTCACAGTCTAACTCTCACATCCATACATGACCACAGGAAAAACCATAGCCTTGACTAGACGGACCTTTGTTGGCAAAGTAATATCTCAGCTTTTTAATATGCTATCTAGGTTGGTCATAACTTTCCTTCCAAGGAGTAAGCATCTTTTAATTTCATGGCTGCAGTCACCATCTGCAGTGATTTGGGAGCCCCCCAAAATAAAATCTGACACTGTTTCCACTGTTTCCCAACTATTTCCCATGAAGTGATGGGACCAGATGCCATGATCTTCGTTTTCTGAATGTTGAACTCTAAGCCAACATTTTTACTCTCATCTTTCACTTTCATCAAGAGGCTTTTTAGTTCCTCTTCACTTTCTGCCATAAGGGTGGTGTCATCTGCATATCTGAGGTTATTGATATTTCTCCCTGAAATCTTGATTCCAGCTTGTGCTTCTTCTAGCCCAGCGTTTCTCATGATGTACTCTGCATATAAGTTAAATAAGCAAGGTGACAATATACAGCCTTGATGTACTCCTTTTCCTATTTGAAACCAGTCTGTTGTTCCATGTCCAGTTCTAACTGTTGCTTCCTGACCTGCATACAGGTTTCTCAAGAGGCAGGTCAGGTGGTCTGGTATTCCCATCTCTTTCAGAATTTTCCACAGTTTATTGTGATCCACACAGTCAAAGGCTTTGGCATAGTCAATAAAACAGAAATAAATGTTTTTCTGGAACTCTCTTGCTTTTTCCATGATCCAGCGGATGTTGGCAATTTGATCTCTGGTTCCTCTCCCTTTTCTAAAACCAACTTGAACATCTGAAAGTTCACAGTTTACGTACTGCTGAGACCTGGCTTGGAGAATTTTGAGCATTACTTTACTAGCGTGTGAGATGAGTGCAATTGTGCAGTAGTTTGAGCATTCTTTGGCATTGCCTTTCTTTGGGATTGGAATGAAAACTGACCTTTTCCAGTCCTGTGGCCACTGCTGAGTTTTCCAAATTTGCTGACATATTGAGTGCAGCACTTTCACAGCATCATCTTTCAGGATTTGGAATAGCTCAACTGGAATTCCATCACCTCCACTAGCTTTGTTCATAGTGATGCTTTCTAAGGCCCACTTGACTTCACATTCCAGAATGTCTGGCTCTAGGTGGGTGATCACACCATCATGATTATCTGGGTCGTGAAGATCTTTTTTGTACAGTTCTTCTCTGTATTCTTGCCACCTCTTCTTAATATCTTCTGCTTCTGTTAGGTCCATACCATTTCTGTCCTTTATCGAGCCCATCTTTGCATGAAATGTTCCCTTGGTATCTCTAATTTTCTTGAAGAGCTCTCTAGTCTTTCCCATTCTGTTGTTTTCCTCTATTTCTTTGCATTGATCACTGAGGAAGGCTTTCTTATCTCTTCTTGCTATTCTTTGGAACTCTGCCTTCAGATGATTGTATCTTTCCTTTTCTCCTTTGCTTTTCACTTCTCTTCTTTTCACAGCTATTTGTAAGGCCTCCTCAGACAGCCATTTTGCTTTTTTGCATTTCTTTTCCATGGGGATGGTCATGATCACTGTCTCCTATACAATGTCATGAACCTCATTCCAGAGTTCATCAGGCACTCTATCTATCAGATCTAGGCCCTTAAATCTATTTCTCACTTCCACTGTATAATCATAAGGGATTTGATTTAGGTCATACCTGAATGATTTAGTGGTTTTCCCCACTCTGTTCAATTTCAGTCTGAATTTGGCAATAAGGAGTTCATGATCTGAGCCACAGTCAGCTCCCGGTCTTGTTTTTGCTGACTGTTTAGAACTTCTTCATCTTTGGTTGCAAATAATATAATCCATCTGATTTTGGTGTTGACCATCGGGTGATGTCCATGTGTACAGTCTTCTCTTGTGTTGTTGGAAGAGGGTGTTTGCTATGACCAGTGCGTTCTCTTGGCAAAACTCTATATTGCCTTTGGCCTGCTTCATTCCGTACTCCAAGGCCAAATTTGCCTGTTACTCCAGGTGTTTCTTGACTTCCTACTTTTGCATTCCAGTCCCCTATAATGAAAAGGACATCTTTTTTGGGTGTTAGTTCTAAAAGGTCTTGTAGGTCTTCATAGAACCATTCAACTTCAGCTTCTTCAGCATTATTGGTTGGGGCATAGACTTGGATTACCGTGATATTGAATGGTTTGCCTTGGAAATGAACAGAGATCATTCTGGTAAGTACTCAATAAATGATACCTAATTTTACCTTACTGTGTAGCCTCACATGCATCTAATTCTCTGGGTGAGAGACATGCAGTCCAAGCTGCATTGAAGTAAGTCAGAATTTGGAGGAGGAATAGCGAATTGCAGGAGGGGGTGGAGATTTGTAAGAGATGATTACTAAGTAAATGTTTGACTTAGTATTCAACATATTTTTTTTTTAATTTAATTTTATTTTTTAAACTTTACATAATTGTATTAGTTTTGCCAAATATCAAAATGAATCCGCCACAGGTATACATGTGTTCCCCATCCTGAACCCTCCTCCGTCCTCCCTCCCCACACCATCCCTCTGGGTCGTCCCAGTGCACCAGCCCCAAGCATCCAGTATCATGCATCGAACCTGGACTGGCAACTCGTTTCATACATGATATTTTACATGTTTCAATGCCATTCTCCCAAATCTTCCCAACCTCTCCCACAGAGTCCATAAGACTGTGCTATACATCAGTGTCTCTTTTGCTGTCTCGTACACAGGGTTATTGTTACCATCTTTCTAAATTCCATATATATGCATTAGTATACTGTATTGGTGTTTTTCTTTCTGGCTTACTTCACTCTGTATAATAGGCTCCAGTTTCATCCACCTCATTAGAACTGATTCAAATGTATTCTTTTTAATGGCTGAGTAATACTCCATTGTGTATATGTACCACAGCTTTCTTATCCATTCATCTGCTGATGGACATCTAGGTTGCTTCCATGTCCTGGCTATTATAAACAGTGCTGCGATGAACATTGGGGTACACGTGTCTCTTTCCCTTCTGGTTTCCTCAGTGTGTATGCCCAGCAGTGGGATTGCTGGATCATAAGGCAGTTCTATTTCCAGTTTTTTTAAGGAATCTCCACACTGTTCTCCATAGTGGCTGTACTAGTTTGCATATTTTAAATAGATAGGTTTTAATTCTTATCATAATTGTTATTTTTTTTAAAGTTGACCTTATGTAAATCCTTATCAATCTTTTACAGTTTGCAAGTTATATACAACCTCATTTAATACCAGTGTTTCCACATGAATTTTATGAAGTTAGTACCTTGTGCATTAGGGAACCCATTCTCAGAGGCTCATGGGATGCAAAGATTTCATTTCAGAAAAGCATAATTGCTATACCATATGGGATACACTTATGATGGTATATGAATAAAAAGTGCTAGTGTACATGTTCTCATGGCTGCACTCTGGGAGCAGCTTTAAAACAGTTTTTGTTTCTAAATTAAGAATAATTCATTTAGAAGGACTGCTACTATTCATCCATTAATCTTCCAATGTTAACACAGCTCTGTGTGTCTCATTGCATTTTATTGTCCCCAAAAGCATTAAAAACAAAAACTGTGATAGTAAGGTAAGATGATTTATATCATGAGAATATTATCAATAATGAGCTACTCAGAGTAGCTTATTTGCTCTCAGATCCATTTCCCAACTCCTCTCCAACTCTATTTTTTTGGACTGTCTTGAAAATGCTTTCTGGCTAGGTTTGGCCAGTGGAAGATCTTGGTGGGAGACCAGGAGACATGATGCCTTTCACTTGCTTGAATTGGAAAGTCTTATCTGACAGTGGCTGTGTCTCATCATGGTTATAGGTTCTGCAGGACTGGCCCTCCATCATTGTTCAGCTGGTATTTCAGCTCTTGCTTCACAGTTTGGCTTTTGAGGTTGGTCCCCTTATCTCCTCCTCTTTTAGTCAATCTAGACCTAGAAGTTATTAAAGATTCTGTTACTCATTACTAGATTGCTCCAAGCACCCACATTTGGTTATTCAGCTCTTTCAAACACCTTTCAAATCTTTCTGTTAAATTATCTGACATGAACCTTGATGTTCACAGTAGGCTATTCAGGGACGTTAGCAATTTGGATAGTTAAACAGAGACCTTTGAGTTTTTATCTATGTGTAGCAGATACATAGTCAATGTCTTAGTCCATTTGGGCTGCTTTAACAAAATGCCACAGATTGGGTGGCTTATAAAAAAACAGAAATGTATTTCTTACAGTTTTGGAATCTGCAAAGTCTGAGATGGTCCTGCATAGTCATGTTTTGATGAGAGCCTTCTTCTAGATGGTTCATAAGCTAATACCTTCGCATCATGTCCTCATGTGGTGGAAGGAGCTAGGGAGCTTGTGGAGTCTCTTTTATCCTCAGACACTCAGTTGTATTTGATTGTTTGCAACCCTATGGACTGTAACCCGCCAGGCTCCTCAGTCCATGAGATTTTCTGGGCAAGAATACTAGAGTGGGTTGTCATTTCTTCTCCAAGGGATCTTCCCAACCCAGGTATCGAACCTGGGTCTCCCGTATTGCAGGCAGATTCTTTATCAACTGAGCCACCAGAGGGTCTCTTTTATATCAGTACTAGTCCCACTCATGAGGGTTCCACCCTCATGACCGCAGCACCTTCCAAAGGATCCATCTCCTGATAGCATCACATTAGGCATTGGGATTTCAACATATGAATTCTGGGGGTACACAAACATTTACCCTACAGTTACCCTACAGTTGGCATTGCAAAAGTTTCTGGAATCTTGTTCCTTTGAGTGCAGGGGATAAAATTTTGTTTCTTAGATCCTCTTCAAAGGACTTGAATGCTTTAGACAAAGATTTATTAGTCTGTAGTTCTTCCCTTATTGAAATTCCTGTACTACTTCTTTGTAGCTAAAATTTGCATAACCATTTTTTTTTTTTTTTAGTTGATAAGCAGAAGGACAGAGGAAAGAGAATGTGGAGGCTCTATACATCCCTCCTGTCAGCTCAGAAAAATTTATTTCAACCTCAGGCTCTTTTGTGCTGATCTTTAACTTCCAGTGAATAAAGAATAATTCTTTTCAAAAAGGGAAAGAAGGGATTTCCCTGGCAGTCCAGTGGTTAAGATTCTGTGCTTCCATTGCTGGGGGCATGGGTTAAATCCCTGGTTGGGGAACTAAGACCCCACTTTGCTGTTCTGCATGGCCAAAAGATTAAAAAAATAATAATAAGAGTAGTGCTGATGGATTGGTTGGTGCTGGTGGGTGTAATACCTAGGGAACAGGCTCATCATAGATATGAAAGATATTTCTCCTCCTGCTCTGCTATTCCCTTTCACAGGGAGGAATATTAAAAGTATTGACTTATACCACATGAATGTTATCAATAATGAACTGCTCAGATTATTCTGGATATCTGTATTAGTCTTAAGCTAAAGAAAGTGCCAGAAGCAGTGTTCAAGAATACTATTAATAGGTTACTACTTAGTCAAATAATTTCCTTATTTATTGTTATTTGATTGATGTCTTACCCAGGGTTGAAATGAAAACATCTGCTTCTTTCAGACTCTATTAAAAATTTTTTTTGTTAAAATTTTTTTATTTTAATAAAAATAAAATTTAAAAATTTTTTGCTGCTATTGAAATTTGTTCAAGTGTTTTGTTCTCCCAGTTTTATTGAGATATAATTTACATACAACACTGTTTAAGTTTAAGGTATACAGAATAATAATTAGACTAATGTACATCATGAAAAGATTACCACATAAGTTTAGTGACATTCAGTATAAAAGAAAATAAAAAGAAAAAAATATTTTTCCTTGTGATGAAAACTCTTAGGATTTACTGTCTTAACAACTTTTATGTATCGCATACTGCAGTGCTAATTAATCATGTTATGCTTTACATTCCTAGTATTAATACTTATTTGTCTTATAACTGGAAGCTTGTGACTTTTGACTGCCTTCATTGAATCACCTCCCTACTCACAACTGCCTCTGGGAACCTTAAATCTATCTCTTTTCTAGGAGTTTGTTTATTTTTTGAAGTTTACTTGTCCTACAATGCTATGTAGTTCCTGGTGCACAACATAATGATTCTATATTTCTGTGCATTTCAAAATGATCACTATGCTAAGTCCAGTTACCTCTGCCCCCATATAGACATCAGTCAGTCAGTCAGTCAGTGTTAGTCGTCTTAGTTGTGTCCAACTCTTTGCTACCCCATGGGCTGTATCCTACCAGGCTCCTCTGTCCGTGGAATTCCCCAGGCAAGAATACTGGAATGGTATCCAAGCTGTTCTCCAGGGGATTTTCCTGATGCAGGGATAGAACCCAGGTCTCCTGCATTACAGGCTTATTATTTACTATCTGAGCCACAAGGGAAGCCCCAATATAAAGACAGTACGTTCTTACTGACTGTGTTCCCCTCACTGTACATTTCATCTCTACAATTCATTTGTTTTGTAACTGGGAGTTGTATCTCTTAATCTCCCTCATCTATTCCCCTATCCCTACCCCCACAGCCTTTGGCAATCACATGTTTGTTCTCTGTATCTGTGATTGTTTCTATTTTGTTTCGTTGGTTCATTCCAGGTTCTAGTCATGATTGCTTCTAATTCCTTTGAAAGAACACAAAGTCAAATATCCAAACAATGATCATTTCAACCAGAAGAGAATTAATTTCTTTCATTTAATAGTATTATTTCCTAATAGAAGAAGATGCTGTTTGGAGATAAAAAGCCAGAGACAGCATTTATTAATTCCCAAGATGCCTGAGATTCATAGCCCAGCACATAATTTCTTGTGGTAACGAGAAACTCAAAACAACAACTACAACAACAAAAATCTATGTTTCAAGGAGAGACTATTCCTGCCAACAACTTCATGACCTTCACATAGCTTAAATTTATGGTTAGACATAATGTTTTTGAAGGGAAAAATAAATTGGCACTAAATTATGGCATTGGCTCCATGTTTTTTGGACATACTCTGTAGACATTCTTATAAAGCTTATTTGGAAAAGTTCTTCACAATTTTACATATGTATATTCTTTTTACTAGTTTCATTGCCAAAATAAATATGTTCAGGGTCAATAACTGTCTTTCAGTCTGTCTTTTTCTTTTTAAAACATTTGAGAATTTTCTCTGGGGAAGTCATCCAGAAGACTAGTGATGTTTATACTGAATTAAAGGCTTAGAATCTGAAGTTTGGCTCAGTGAAGATTTTTATTATCTACTTTGTGATATGAGTAAGGCAAGTCCTGAGGACAGTAGGTTCTCACATAATATCAGAATCACCTAGAGATCTTGCTTAACCTCTCCCCTCCTCACAGAGAGTTTCTGATTCAGCAGCTCTGAATCGAGAACCCCAAATTTAAACAGTTTCCAAGTGATACCAATACTGTTGGATTGTGGATCACAAAAAGAACATAAAAACGTATGATTAGAGTATGATTTACATGCTGAAGAATCACAAGGCTACACAAAGTGGTATTAATTAGAAAATAATTAAATTCACTGTAGGAAGGAGGTTAAAAGTGACTTAGTCTGTCACTAAGTCATGTCTGACTCTTTGAGACCCTATGGACCATAGCCCGCCAGGCTCCTCTGTCCATGGAATTCTCCAGGCAAGAATACTGGTGTGAGTTGCTATTTCCTTCTCCAGGGGATCTTCTTGACCCAGGGATCAAACTCGAGTCTCCTGCATTGCAGGCAGGTTCTTTACCAGCTGAGCCTTCAGGAAAGCCCTAGTGACGAGGAAGAGCTTAAGCAAATGTTGGCAGTTGAACAGGATTTGATAGCATGAATGAGAATTCAGAGAGAAACAATGGGGGCTATGGGAAATCCTATTAAGTATCAACACACTGAAATGCACTGAGGCACGTCAGAATATATGTTATTCATTCTCCCTTGATAAGCCCACCACCAATCACCCTCTTCCATTAGCATGTTGATTGTTTAAAGCCTAAGGATTAGCTTTTTATCAAATGTTCTATACACAGTGATGTGAAGAGCTGACTCATTTGAAAAGACCCTAATGCTGGGTAAGATTAAAGGTGAGAGGAGAAGGGGACGGCAGAGGATGAGATGGTTGGAGGGCATCACCGACTCAATGGACATGGGTTTGGGTGGACTCTGGGAGTTGGTGATGGACAGGGAGGCCTGGTGTGCTGCAGTTCATGGGGTCGCAAAGAGTTGGACACGACTGAGCGACTGAACTGACCTGACTGTACACATGGGCTCACTCAGTATGCAGGAAAGTTTATTCTTGTGTAACTTCTTAAACAAGTAACAGGGCGTAATTCAGACAATTGGGAAAATGCAATTTGGTATTTATTGAATATCTTAAAAATCATCTTTAAACAAGTTATTTCCTGTTACATTCTTGTCTCTAAGTTTAGTTGGTGGCTCTATTGCTGTTCCAAATTTAAAACTTAGATGTTATGGAATAGCTTAGAGTATTGGTAAAATTCTATGTAGAGTACAGAATACAGAGCTTGTTTTTCCTTCTGCTAACTTCAATGAATATTCAATGAAGATGATGGGACTCACATAGGAAACTTCCTCAAATCCACATTCTTCTAGGGCAATGCATGTTTTTCATCATATATTCAGTTCTTGCCATGCTAAAATGACCCAGTTGATGAGGACATAACTTAAATATTTGTGCTAAGCAGAATTTCTAAATGGCCTGGCAAAGATGCCCCCAACTCATCTCTGGAAGCTGTGCGTAGAGCTGTCACTCGTATAGTTAGGTTATATTATACGGCACAGGTGACCTAAAGATAGGGAGGCTTTCTTTCTGGACATAATATAATCACAAGAGCCCTTCAAAGGCAGAGCATTTTCTCCAGCTGATAGTAAAAGGGAAAGTCAGGGAGACTCAAAGTATAAATACTCAAGGACCCGAGGCTGTCTTGAGGACTCAGGGAATCAGGTGAAAAGGAACAAGGGTAACTTCTAGAATCATGAATGGTCTCCTATTGACGGCCATTAAAATAAATTGGGTCTTCAGACCTACAACTGCAAAGAACTGAATTCTATCAGCAACCTGACTGAGCTTTGTTATAGGCTAATTAGTGTCCCATAAAATTATATGCTGAAGCCCTAACCCTCAGTGCCTCAGAGTGTGACATATTTAGAGACAGGGTCTTTAAAGATGTGGCTTAATTGGAATGAGGTCCTTAAGGTGGGCCCTAATCTGTTACAGTGTTCTTGTAATAAGAGGAAATTAGTACACAAACATGCACAGAAGGAAGACAAAATGAAGACAGAGAAAAGACAGCCAACTGGAAGTGAAACAGAGAAGCCTCCAAAGAAACCACCCTCCTGACAGCAAATCTTGGACTACTGGCTCCCAGAACTGTGAGAAAATTAATTTCTGCTGTTTAAAGACATTTAGCCTGTGGATCTTTGTTACTGCAACATAATAAACTTGGGAAAAGATTTTTTCCCTAGCTAAACTGACATCATGATTTTGGTTTTGGGATACCATAAGCAGAGATCCTATTTGAGTCTGTTTGGACTTCTGACCTATGGAATTGTGAGATAATATTTGGATATTTTAAACCACCAAATCTGTGGTAACCTTTTACCCAGCAATAGAAAACTAATATCATATCCTAAATCACTAGTTTCTGAATGTGTCATTTACATATTTTTAAGTCTTAAAATGTTCATAAAAGTATTATTCATTTCTAGTGGAAATTTGGCTGGTTTTAGATTAATGGACTTTATCAAATTCAAAAATATGTTGACATTTTTCTCTTTGATGAGACCAAAGGGTAAATACACCATGAAACCTTTGTTGCTATGTACCAAGTTTGCTTAGGCTTCTTACTGAAGATGGTGATGATAACCAAGAATCCAGGTTGAACTGATATAAGTCAGGATCGAGGGAGAAAGAGACAATGGTTACAATTGGTAGAGTTTTGTACTACATGATTGCTTAACTAATATTTAACACTCTAATTCAACATATTTTAATTACTCTCACCATCTAACTATTACTTTTAAAAGATGAAACTCAGAAGAACCACAAACAACTGGATAAATTAAAAGCATGTAATTGATACTCATTGGACAAGACTCCGATGCTGGGAGAGATTGGGGGCAGGAGGAGAAGGGGACGACAGAGGATGAGATGGCTGGATGGCATCACCGACTCGATGGATGTGAGTTTGAGTGAACTCTGGGAGTTGGTGATGGACAGGGAGGCCTGGCATGCTGCAATGCATGGGGTCGCAAAGAGTCAGACACGACTGAGCGACTGAACTGAACTGAACTGATACTCTGGAGTGAACATCTTTCCCATGGCCCATGAACCTCAGGAATAGCTGAGTAAAGTCATACAATGAAATGTATCACCAACAACCTATAGCTTTCTGAGTATTTCCTTCAATAATGTATCACAACCATGAGAGTTAAATTGGCCCTTCCTAAGTGGTTGACTGACCACACCAAGCTAAACATAAATTTACAGTTTTAGAAATGAAAACCAACAATCAAGGCATACTTTTATTTCCAGCATAAATCACCATTGCAGAGAAGATAAATGGGGTCAAGTGCAGAGTTTGTAGGACTGTGGGGAATACTTGAGCGTTCGTCACATACCGCAATTTCCTCTGAGTAATTTTGGAGTCTGAGTAAGCAAGACATAAATTAAAATAGCATGTCTGTCTCATTTTTTTCCCCTAGAAAATGACTTATTTTTTTTACTTATATTTGGGAGTAACTAATTTTTTCACTTCCTGACTATTGTTCACCTACTCATTAGGTTGCTACATTTCACATAACTATTCCCATATGCTTATCTGCTTTGTAGATTATTATGCATAATTGCTCATTTCTAATTCTCTGCATTTTGAGTGCCTTCTTGATCATGCAATTTTCTTACCAGATTTCAGGCAAGAGAAAAATAGTGAGAGTGAAAAATACACCTGGCTGTTGTCAGGATTAATGACAACCCTAGAGAAAGTTTGAGATGATAGCAGAACAATATCAATGACTTATCTTTGGTCACTAATGTGTTATTGTCACCTAAAAAAGCACACAGAAGGCACATGGTATTTATTGCACAAATGAATAGGAATTCTGGATTACTTGTGGGCTTTTTTTCGTTACTGAGTAAGCTTAAATAGTTTCTCATACGTATATGGGTTCTTATTTTTTCTTTTGTGAATCTTCTATTCATATCCTTTATCATTTTTGATTGATGTTTTTATTATTAACCTGTAAAACATTTTATATATGTAAAATAGTACAATTGTGCTATAAATTTTGCAAATATTTCCTTTAGCTTATTGTTTATATACTTATTATTTAAATTATAAAGCTCTTTTATTCATGCAAAACTTTTTTACTTAAAATGCCAAAGAATTTTTCTAATCAAAGACAGATATTAACCTACACTTTCTTCATTTTAGATATATTGTTTCTTATGACTTAATCCACTCATACATTTTGCACTTTTTTTGGTATATACTTCAATATTAAGATCTTAATTAAATCTCTTTTGGTAAATTAGCTAATGTTTTTCAGTTCAGTTCAGTTCAGTTGCTCAGTTGTGTCCGACTCTTTGCAACCCCACGGACTGCATCATGTCAAGCCTTCCTGTCCATCACCAACTCCTGGAGTATACTCAAACTCATGTCCATTGAGTCAGTGATGCCATCCAACCATCTCATCCTGTCGTCCCCTTTTCCTCCTGCTTTCAATCTTTCCCAGCATCAGAGTCTTTTCAAATGAGTCAGCTCTTCGCATCAGGTGGCCAAAGTATTGGAGCTTCAGCTTCAATATCAGTCCTTCTAACAATGAATATTCAGGACTGATTTCCCTTAGGATGGACTTGTTGGACATCCTTGCAGTCCAAGGGACTCTCAAGAGTCTTCTCCAACACCACAGTTCGAAAGCATAAATTCTTTGGTGCTCAGCTTTCTTTATAGTCCAACTCTCACATTTGTACATGACTACTGGAGAAACCATAGCCTTGACTAGATGGACCTTTGTTGACAAAGTAATGTCTCTGCTTTTTAATATGCTGTCTAGATTGGTCATAACTTTCCTTCCAAGGAGTAAGCATCTTTCGATTTCATGGCTGCAGTCACCATCTGAACTGATTTTAGAGCCCAAGAAAATAAAGTCTGTCACTGTTTCCATTGTTTCCCCATCTATTTGCCATGAAGTGGTGGGACCAGATGCCATGATTTTAGTTTTCTGAATGTTGAGCATTAAGCCAACTTATTCACTCTCCTCTTTCACTTTCATCAAGAGGATCTTTAGTTCTTCTTCACTTTCTGCCATAAGGGTGATGTCATCTGCATATCTGGGGTTATTGATATTTCTCCTGGCAGTCTTGATTCCAGCTTGTGCTTCATCCAGTCCAGCATTTCTCATGATGTACTCTGCATATAAATTAAATAAGCAGGGTGACAATATATAGCCTTGATGTACTCCTTTTCCTATTTGGAACCAGTGTGTTGTTCCATGTCCAGTTCTAACTGTTGCTTCTTGACCTGCATACACGTTTCTTGAGAGGCAGGTCAGGTGGTCTGGTATTTCCATCTCTTTCAGAATTTTCCAGAGTTTGTTGTGGTCTACACAGTCAAAGGTTTTGGCATAGTCAATAAAGCAGAAGTAGATGTTTTCTGGAACTCTCTTTCTTTTTCGATGATCCAACAAATGTTGGCAATTTAATCTCTGGTTCTTCTGCCTTTTCTAAAACCAGCTTGAACATCTGGAAGTTCACGGTTCATGTACTGTTGAAGCCTGGCTTGGAGAATTTTGAGCATTACTTTGCTACATGTGAGATGAGTGCAATTGTGGGGTACTTTGAGCATTCTTTGACATTGCCTTTCTTTGGGATTGGAATGAAAACTGACATTTTCCAGTCCTGTGGCCACTGCTGAGTTTTCCAAATTTGCTGACCTATTGCGTGCAGCACTTTCACAGCATCATCTTTTAGGATTTGAAATAGCTCAACTGGAATTCCATCACCTCCAGTAGCTAATGTTTTTAGTTAGCAAGAAATTCACTCTAGCTTTAGGCAGAAAAGAACCTTATTAATTAGATATTGGGTAAATCAAAACAATAGAATGGGAAAGACTAGAGATCTCTTTAAGAAAACTGGAAATATCAAAGGAACATTTCCTGCAAGGATAGGCATGATAAAGGACAGAAACAGAAAAGACCTAACAGAGGCAGAAGAGATTAAGAAGAGGTGGCAATAATAAACAGAAGAACTGTACAAAAAAGGTCTTGATGACCTAGAAAGCCATGCTGGTATGATCACTCACCTAGAGCCAGACATCCTGGACTGTGGAGTCAAGTGGGCCTTAGGAAGGAAGACCACCAATAAAGCTAGTGAAATTGATGAAATTCCAGTTAAACTATTTAAAATACTAAAAGATAATGATGTTAAAGTGCTGCCCTCAATATGTCAGCAAATTTGGAAAACCCAATAGTGGCCATAGGACTGGAAAAGGTCAGTTTTCATCCCAACTTCAAAGAAGGGCATTGCTAAAGACTGTTCAAACTACTGGACAATTGCACTCAGTTCCCATGCTAGTAAGATTATACTCAAAATCCTTCAAGCTAGGCTTCAGTAGTACTTGAATTGAGAACTTCCAGATGTACAAGCTGGGTTTAGAAAAGGCAGAGGAGCCAGAGACCAAATTGACAACATTCATTGGATTGTAGAGAAAGCAAGGGAATTCTAGAAAAGCATCTACTTTTGCTTTATTGACTATGCTAAAACCCTTGACTGTGTGGATCACAACAAACTGTGAAAGTTCTTAAAGAGATGGGAATACCAAACCATATTACCTGTCTCCTGAGAAACTTTTATCCTGGTCAAGAAACAACAGCTATAAGCTTACATGGAACAATTGACTGGTTCAAAATTGGGAAAGGAGTACGACAAGGCTGTATATTGTCATCCTGTGTATTTAACTCACATGCAGAGTACATCATGTGAAATGCCAGCCTGGATGAATCACAACCTGGAATCAAGATTGCTGAGACAAATACCAATAACCTCAAATACGCAGATGATACCACTCTAATGGCAGAAAGCAAAGAAGAACTAAAGAGCCTCTTGATGAGGGTAAAGGAGAAGAGTGAAAAAAAGTCACTTAAAACTCAATATTCAAAAATCTAAGATCATGGCATTGGGTCCCATCACTTCATGCCAAGCAGAAGGGGGGAAAGTGAAAGCAGAGACAGATTTTCTTTTCTTGAGCTCCAAAATCACTGTGGATAGTGACCGCAGCCATGAAATTAGATGTTTGCTTCTTGGAAGGGAGGTTATGACAAACCTGGACAGTGTATTAAAAAACACAGACATCACCTCATTGACAAAGGTCCATATAGCCAAAGCTATGGTTTTTCCAGTAGTCATATATGGATGAGAATTGGACCATTAAGAAAGCTGAACACCAAAAAAACTAATGCCTTTGAAATATGGGGCTAGAGAAGACTCTTGAGAGTCCCTTGGACAGCAAGGAGACCAAACCAGCTACTCCTAAGGTAAACCAACCTTGAATACTCATTAGAAGAACTGAAGCTGAAGCTCCAATACTTTAGCTACCTGATGGGAACAGCCAACACATTGGAAACAACCCTGATGCTGGGAAAGATTGAAGGCAAAAGGAGAAGCAGGCAACAGAGGATGAGATGGTTGGATGGCAACATCGACTCAATGTACATGAATTTGAGCAAACTCTGGGAGATAGTGAAGGTCAGGGAAGTCTGATGTGCTGCAATCCATTGCATTGCAGAGTCAGACACAACTTAGTGACTGAACAACAAACTCACAGAATCACCAAGAAATTTGGGAAAACAGTGAGAAGACTGTGCAGACAGCAGGTCAATTTCGGGCTTCATATTTGTTCTTAAGAACCCACTGTTGCTCTGGCTGAATACTGAAACCTGTCCTTTACACAACCGAAAACAATGGCTTTGGACATTGGACATTCCAGGCATGTGCAGCCCATGACACTCAATCTTTCTGCCACAACCACTGCCCCCAGGAAAAAATTTTCCATGTTCCCTGCTTCTTTGATCTGCAAAGTGTAAATGAAATTTTAAGTAGCTCAGTCATGTCTGACTCTTTTTCATCCCATGGACTGTAACTCACCAGGCTCCTCTGTTCATGGAATTCTCCAGACAAGAATACTGGAGTGGGTAGATATTTCCTTCTCCAGGGAATCTTCCCAACCCAGGGATCAAACCTAGGTCTCCTGCACTGCAGGCAGATTCTTTACCATATGAGCCACCAGGGAAGCCTGGTCCTCAATTTAGAGTCTAGAGCAAGTGTGTTATCTGCTAGAATATAGAGTACAGCTCATGACCTAGCTCAAGGGAAACTGAGGTAATAAAAGCTTCATTTTTAATCACAATTGTAAAAGGTAGGTTTGTTTTGTTTTGTTTTTTTTTTTTCCTTCCTCCAACACTCTTGAGTAGAGAGATTTAGATCCTGGGTTATATAGTTTTCTTTCTTGCTGTATATCACACAGGGAACTCTGCTCAATATTCTGTTACAACCTAACTGGGAAAAAATTTGGAAAAGAATAGATACATGTATGTGGACAACTGAATCACTATGCAGCACAGCTGAAACTAACACAACACTGTTGACCAACTATACTCCAATATAAAATAAGAAGTTAAAAAGAAACTATAGAGGAGTACATCATTATATACCTTAACCATGCTTGCAATAAACTCTGGTTTGTGGAAAGTATTGGGTTGTGGGGAATGGGGTCATGGATATGAGTACATACTGATCCTGGTGTAGAATTTAAAATATGATCTTTGTGATGTAACTGTTGGATTTGAATTCTGTGTTCTAGCTTTGTGATCTTAATCAGAATAATTAACACCTCTCTTAGCCTTGTGCTCAGACATGTCTGACTCTGTGACCCTATGGACTGTAACCCACCAGGTTCCTCTCTCCATGGAATTTTCCAGGCAAGAACACTAGAATGGGTTGCCATTTCCTACTACAGGGGAATCTTCCTGACTCAGAGATTGAACTCAAGTCTCCTGTGTCTCTTGCATTGGCAGGTAGATTCTTTACCATTGCACCGCCATTCACTATGTTGTGATGATTATAATTGAAATCGAGGTGAAATGCATAACACAGTGCCTAGCACAAAAAATTCACTTAAAAAATGTTACCTGTAACAGTTATCTGATAACAGTTGTTGTTGGTTTAATTTATTTCTACTGTAGCTGGGTTATTGTCTCTGATCATCTACTTTGTCCTATTAAATTTCAGAGAAAGATGTATTTCTTACTGTAAGAACCTGGGATCAACTCCAATAAATATCATAGTAAAAAATCATCCCTCTCATAATGTTTTAGGGTCTGCGTAGCCTCTTTTTACCCACTAAGGGGCCATATTTTGGGGGTTTACAATATTTAGGAATATAAGATAACATCCCGATTCTGTATGATGGCTGATTTCAATTATAAAATTTTCAAATGTACACAAGATTAGAAAAAATAGATCATTTACTCCCTCTGCACTTTGTAGCCAGATTCGATAACTCATAATTTTACTACATTTGTTCATGCCACTTAAGTTAATGTATTACATTTAATTGGAAGTTAGCTCTGAAAGTTTTAATAGATGCTTGTTTAATTTTTTTGGTAAAAGTATTTTTTAAAGGTAGAGCTGAATGCTTCATATTATATCACAGCAGGAAGCATACAACATCTGGTTGTCCCACTTTTACAATGCTAAGATTGATCATAAAGTTCTGGTGGTGACAGGCTGATGCCCCCACCCCAAAATTCCTCATGAACCCTTTCATCTAATGCTTTCATCCACTGATGATGTTTTCCTGACTCAAATATTACATTCAGTTCAGTTCAGTTACTCAGTCGTGTCTGACTCTTTGTGACCCCATGGACTGCAGCATGCCAGGCTTCCCTGTCCATCACCAACTCCCACAATTTGCTCAAACTCATGTCCATCAAGTCAGTGATGCCATCCAAGCATCTCATCCTCCGTTGTCCCCTTTTCCTCCTGATTTCAATCTTTCTCAGCATCAGGGTCTTTTCAAATGAGGCAGTTCTTTACATCATTTGCCAAAGTATTGGAGCTTCAGCTTCAGCATCAGTCCTTCCAATGAAAACTCAGGACTGATTTCCTTTAGGGTGGACTGGTTTGATCTCCTTGTGGTCCAAGGGACTCTCAAGAGTCTTCTCCAACACTGCAGTTCAAAAGCATCAATTCTTTGGTGCTCAGCTTTCTTTATGGTCCAAATCTCACATCCATACATGACTACTGGAAAAACCATAGCTTTGACTTCATGGACCTTTGTCGGCAAAGTAATATCTCTGCTTTTTAATATGCTGTCTAAGTTGATCATAGTTTTTCTTTCAAGGAGCAAGTGTCTTTTAATTTCATGGCTGCAGTCACCATCTGCAGTGATTTTGGAGCCCAAGAAAATAAAGTCTGTCACTCTATCCATTGTTTCCCCATCCATTTGCCCTGAAGTGATGGGACCAGATGCCTTGATCTTAGTTTTTTGAATGTTGAGTTTTAAGCAAGCTTTTTCACTCTCCTCTTTCACTTTCATTAAGAGGCTCTTCAGTTCTTCACTTTCTGCCATAAGGGTGGTGTCATCTGCATATCTGAGGAGTTACAAAATGATACTTTTTCTAATGTTATGATTTATTGCACATTTAATACTCAGAATTTTCTTATCAGTTAGGGCAATTTGGCTACTCTGAGATACAGGAAAGCCAGGAATAAGGCAAAATAAATGTTCAGTATTTTATTTTATTAGCTAATATTCAGAATAAGGAGCTGGCATCCTGGTCAGTTTCAATGGCTTCTGGTATGGTTTTCTTTCTTTTAATTTTAGTAGGATATATTAATAATGGAATCTATTGGCAAGTCAGATTACAACACTGAGCAAATTTTTATATTTTTCTTTTTCCTGGTTTTTGTTTTGCTTCCCAGTCTTATGTTTATTCATATACATGTTGCTGTGTTTTAGTTGCTAAATTGTGTCCAACACTTTTGCAACCCAATGGATTGTAGCCTGCCAGGCTCCTTTGTCCATGATATTTCCCAGGCTAGAAGACTGAAATGGGTTGCCATTTTCTTCTCCAAATGATCTTCCTGATCCAGGGATCAAACCCATGTGTCCTCCTTGGCAGGCAGATTCTTTACCACTAAGCCACCTGGGAAGCCCCATTCATATGCATATATACCACATAATCCAATAGTCATGTAAAGATGTGAGAGTTGGCTCATAAAGAAGGCTGAATGCTGAAGCCTTGGTGCTTTCAAATTGTGGTGCTGGAGAAGAATTTTGAGAGTCCCTTGGACAGCAAGGAGATCAAATCAGTCAATTCTAAAGGAAATCAACCCTGGATATTCACTGGAATGACAGATGCTAAAGCTCCAATATTTTGGACACCTGATGCACAGAGCCAACTCATTAGAAAAGACCTTGATGCTGAGAAGAACTGAAAGACAGAGAAGGAGACAGTAGAGGGTGAAATGATTAGATAACATCATTGGCTCAATGGACATGAATTTAAGCAAAACTCTGGAAGATGATGGACAGAGGAGCCTGGTTTGCTGCAGTCCATGGGGTTGCAAAGAGTTGGACACAACTTAGCAACTGAACAACAACATTCATATACATACTATAAATCTTTTTTTTAATTGAGATATAATTAGCATATTAGTTTCAGGTGCACAACACAAGGATTCAATATATGTATATGTTGTGAAATGATCACTATAAAAATCTAGTTAACATCCATCATCACACATAATTGCAAATTTTTCCCCTTATTAAGAGAACTTTTAAAATCTACTCTTTTAGCACCTAGCAAACATAAAATGCAATATCATTAACCATAGCTAACATGGTATATATTACATTCTCAGGGCTTATTTATTTTATAAATCAAAGTTTGTACATTTTGACCACCTTCACCGATTTTGCACAACTCCACACACACAATTTCCCCCTCCCCTTTCTCTGGCAACCACTGATGTGTTCTCTAGATCTATGAGGGTTTGGTTTTTGCTTATTTTCTTTATAAATTCTACATATAAATGAGATCATACTGTATTTGTTTTTGACTTATTTCACTAAACATAATATCCTCAAGGTCCTTCCATGTTGCTAAAACTGGCAGGATTTCTTTTTTTTTTATGGCTGAATAATATTCAATATTCATAAACAGTATGAAAAAGCAAAAAGATGGGACACTGAAAGATGACTCCCCAGGTCAGTAGGTGCCCAGTATGCTACTAGAGATCAGTGGAGAAATAACTCCAGAAAGAATGAAGAGACGGGGTGAAAGCAAAAACAATACCCAGTTGTGGATGTGACTGGTGAAAAAGCAAGGTCCGATGCTGTAAAGAGCAATATTGCATAGGAACCGGGAATATTAGGTCCATGAATCAAGACAAATCGGAAGTGGTCAAACAGGAGATGGCAAGAGTGAAGGTCAACATTTTAGGAATCAGCAAATGAAAATGGACTGGAACGGGTGAATTTAACTCAGATGACCATTATATCTACTACTGTGGACAAGAATCCCTTAGAAGAAATGGAGTAGCCATCATAGTCAACAAAGGAGTCTGAAATGCAGTACTTGGATGCAATCTCAAAAACTGACAGAATGATCTCTGTTCATTTCCAAGGCAAACTATTCAATATCACGGTAATCCAAGTCTATGCCCCAACCAGTAATGCTGAAGAAGCTGAAGTTGAACAGTTCTATGAAGACCTACAAGACCTTTTAGAACTAACACCCAAAAAAGATGTCCTTTTCATTATAGGGAACTGGAATGCAAGAGTAGGAAGTCAAGAAGCACCTGGAGTAACAGGCAAATTTAGCCTTGGAATACAGAATGAAGCAGGGCAGAGGCTAATAGGATTCTGCCAAGAGAACACACTGGTCATAGCAAACACCCTCTTCCAATAACACAAGAGAAGACTCTACACATGGACATCACCAGATGGCCAACACTGAAATCAGATTGATCATATTCTTTGCAGCCAGAGATGGATAAGCTCTATACAGTCAGCAAAAACAAGACCGGGAGCTGACTGTGGCTCAGATCATGAACTCCTTATTGTCAAATTCAGACTGAAATTGAAGAAAGTAGGGAAAACCACTAGACCATTCACGTTTGACCTAAATAAAATCCCTAATGATTATACAGTGGAAGTGAGAAATAGATTTAAGGGACTAGATCTGATAGACAGAGTACCTGATGAACTATGGATGGAGGTTTGTGACATTGTAAAGGAGACAGGGAGCAAGACCATCCCCAAGAAAAAGAAATGCAAAAAAGCAAAATGGCTGTCTGAGGAGGCCTTATAAATATCTGGGAAAAGAAGAGAAGTGAACAGCAAAGGAGAAAAGGAAAGATATACCCATTTGAATGTGAGTTCCAACGAATAGCAAGGAGAGATAAGAAAGCCTTCTTCAGCGATCAGTGCAAAGAAATAGAGGAAAACAGTAGAATCAGAAAGACTAGAGATCTCTTCAAGAACATTAGAGATACCAAGGGAACATGTCATGCAAAGATAGGCTCAGTAAAGGACAGAAGTGTTATGGACCTAACAGAAGCATAAGGTATTAAGAAGAGGTGGCAAGAATACACAGAACTATACAAAAGAGATCTTCCTGACCCAGACAATCACGATGGTGTGATCACTCACCTAGAGCCAGACATCCTGGAATGTGAAGTCAAGTCGGCCTTAGAAGACATCACTACGAACAAAGCTAGTGGAGGTGATGGAATTCCAGTTGAGCTATTTCAAATCCTGAAAGATGATGCTGTGAGAGTGTTGCACTCAATATGCCAGCAAATTTGGAAAACTCAGCAGTGGCCACAGGACTGGAAAAGGTCAGTTTTCATTCCAATCCCAAAGAAAGAAAATGCCAAAGAATGTTCAAACTACTGCACAATTGCACTTATCTCACATGCTAGTAAAGTAATGCTCAAAATTTTCCAAGCCAGGCTTCAACAATACATGAACCGTGAACTTCCAGATGTTCAAGCTGGTTTTAGTAAAGGGGATGAACCAGAGATCAAATTACCAACATCTGCTGGATCACTGAAAAGCAAAAGAGTTCCAGAAAAATATCTATTTCTGATTTTTTGACCATGCCAAAGCCTTTGACTGTGTGGATCACCACAAACTGTAGAAAATTCTTCAAAAAATGGGAATACCAAACTATCTGACCTGCCTCTTGAAATATCTGTATGCAGGTCAGGAAGCAACAGTTAGAACTGGACATGGAACAACAGACTGGTTCCAAATTGGGAAAGGAGTATGTCAAGGCTCTATGTTGTCACCCTGCTTATTTAACTTATATGCAGAGTACATCGTGAGAAATGCCAGACTGGAGGAAGCACAAGCTGGAATCAAGATTGCTGGGAGAAATATCAGTAACCTCAGATATGCAGATGACACTACCCTTATGGCAGAAAGTGAAGAAGAACTAAAGAGCCTTTTGATGAAAGTGAAAGAGGAGAGTAAAAACGTTGGCTTAAAGCTCAACATTCAGAAAACTAAGATCATGGCATCTGGTCCCACCACTTCATTGCAAATAGATGGGGAAATAGTGTCAGACTTTATTTGGGGGGGCTCCAAAATCACTGCAGATGGTAACTGCAGCCATGAAATTAAAAGATGCTTACTCTTTGAAAGAAAAGTTATGACAAAGCTAGACAGCATATTAAAAAGCAGACATTACTTTGCCAACAAAGGTCTGTCTAGTCAAGGCTACGATTTTCCAGCAGTCATATATGGATGTGAGAGTTGGACTATAAAGAAAGCTGAGCACCGAAGAATTAATGCCTTTGAACTGTGGTTTTGGAGAAGACTCTTGAGAGTCCCTTGGAATGCAAGAAGATCCAACCAGTCCATCCTATAGGAAATCAGTCCTGAGTGTTCACTGGGAGGAGTGATGTTGAAGGTGAAACTGCAATACTTTGGCCACCTGATGTGAAGAGCTGACTCATTTGAAAAGACCCTGATGCTGGGAAAGATTAAAGGTGAGAGGAGAAGGGGAGGACAGACGATGAGGTGGTTGGATGGCATCACCATCTCAATGGACAGGGGTTTAGGTGGACTACAGGAGTTGGTGATGGACAGGGAGGCCTGGCGTGCTGCAGTCCATGGGGTTGCAAAGTGTCACACAGGACTGCGCGAGTGAACTGAACTGAACTGACTATTCCATTGCAGATATATATACCACATTTTTTTTATCCATTCTTCCACCTCTAGTCACTTAGATTGTTTCCATGTCTTGGCTGTTGTAAATGATATCACAATGAACATAGAGGAGCAGATGCTTTTTCAAATTAGTGCTTTCATTTCCTTTGAATGTGTGTGTATGCCTGTTCCGTCACTCAGTCATGTCCTCTTTGCAATCCCATGGACTGTAGTCTGCCAGGCTCTTCTGACCATGGGATTTCCCTGGCAAGAATACTGGAGTGGGTTGCTATTTCCTTCTCCAGTGAATCTTCCCAACCCAGGGATCAAACCGGTGTCTCCTGCATTGGCTGGCAGATTCTCTACCATTAAGCCACCTGGGAGGCCTACCCAGAAACAAAATTGCTAGATCATATGGTAGTTCTATTTTTAACTTTTTGAGGAATACTGTTTTCCATGTGGTTACATCAGTTTACATTTCTACCAACAGTGCATGATGTTTCCTTTTTCTCCACATCCTTGGCAACACTTGTTATTTGTGTTCCTTTTGGTAATAGCCATTCTAACAGTGATTTGCATTTCCTTGATGATTAGTGATGTTGAATACCCTTTAATATATCTATTAAACATCTGTATGTCCTCTTTGGAAAAACAACTATTTAGATCTTCTGCAAGTTTTTAAAATCAGATTGTGGATTTTTTTCCTGTTGAGTTATATGAGTTCTTTATATATTTTGGATGATAACCCTTTATCATTTATGTGATTTGAAAATATTTTCTTCCATTCTATCAGATCAGATCAGATCAGTCGCTCAGTCGTGTCCGACTCTTTGCAACCCCATGAATCGCAGCACGCCAGGCCTCCCTGTCCATCACCAACTCCTGGACTTCACTCAGACTCACATCCACCGAGTCAGTGATGCCATCCAGCCATCTCATCCTCTGGCGTCCCCTTCTCCTTTTGCCCCCAATCCCTCCCAGCATCAGAGTCTTTTCCAATGAGTCAACTCTTCGCATGAGGTGGCCAAAGTACTGGAGTTTCAGCTTTAGCACCATTCCTTCCAAAGAACACCCAGGGTTGATCGCCTTCAGAATGGACTGGTTGGATCTCCTTGCAGTCCAAGGGACTCTCAAGAGTCTTCTCCAACACCACAGTTCAAAAGCATCAATTCTTCGGTGCTCAGCCTTCTTCACAGTCCAACTCTCACATCCATACATGACCACAGGAAAAACCATAGCCTTGACTAGACGGACCTTTGTTGGCAAAGTAATGTCTCTGCTTTTGAATATGCTGTCTAGGTTGGTCATAACTTCCCTTCCAAGGAGCAAGCGTCTTTTAATTTCATGGCTGCAGTCACCATCTGCAGTGATTTTGGAGCCCAGAAAAATAAAGTCAGCCACTGTTTCCACTGTTTCCCCATCTATTTGCCATGAAGGTATGGGACAAGATGCCATGATCTTCGTTTTCTGAGTGTTGAGCTTTAAGCAGGCTTTTTCACTCTCCTCTTTCACCTTCACTTTCATTCTATAGGTTGCATTTTTATTTAATTGATGGTTTCCTTTGCTATCCAGAAACTTTTTGTTTGATATAATCCCACTTGTTTATTTTTGCCTTTGCTTTTGGTGTGAAATATGAAAAGTCATCATCAAATCCAATATCAAGGAACTTACCTCCTATGTTTTCTTCTAGGTAGTAGTTTTATGGTTTCATATCTTCTTCTGTTCAAGTCTTTGATCCATTTTGAGTTGATTTTTTGTATGGTATAAGACAGTGGCCCACTTTCATTCTTTTCCCGTGTCCAATTTTCCCAGCACAATTTTGAAGATATTGTACTTTCCCCATTATATGTTTTTGGCTCTTTTGTTGTAAATTAGGTGATCATATATGTTTAAGCTGTATATGTTGGGGTTATTTCTGAGCTTTCTATTCTATTCCATTGGTGTATGTGTCTGTTTTTATGCCAATGCCTATGCCATCCTCTTCTGCTTACTATAGCTTTGTAATATATTTTGAGGTTAGGACCTGTGATGCTTCCAGCTGTATCCTTTTTACTCAAGAGCTGCTTTGCCAAACTGGGGTCTTCTGTGGTTCTATACAAGTATTGGGACTGTTTTTTCTGTTTTTGGTGGGGAGGAAGTAACTTTCTCTCCTTTACTGCTGCTGCTGCTAAGTTGCTTCAGTCGTGTCCGATTCTGTGCGACCCCATAGATGGCAGCCCACCAGGCTCCCCCGTCCCTGGGATTCTCCAGGCAAGAACACTGGAGTGGGTCACCATTTCCTTCTCTCCTTTACATGAGTTTTTATATAGTTGGTGTGTTTAGTCATTAGCATTCAAAATTTTTATTATGCTCAGATTGGTCTATCTTTAGTTAATGGGAACTTCTTAATATTGGTTTCTGTGTTTTTTTGATGTCCTTTTGGTCATAAATCACACTGTGCAGTATACTAGAACTCATCAGTTCGGTACTGAACTGAACTAGAACACATAGGAAGTTGTAAATTCGGAGTATACAGTAATTTTCAATAAATTATACTAAAGTATAAAAAACATACAACTAAAAAGAAATATAGTGACAGGTTCAGTTCAGTTTAGTCATTCAGTTGTGTCCAACTCTTTGCAACCCCATGGACTGCAGCACACCAGGCTTCCCTGTCCATCACCAACTCCCAGAGCTTGCTCAAACTCGTGTCCATTGAGTTGGTGATACCATGCAACCATCTCATCCTCTGTCATCCCCTTCTCTTCCTGCCTTCGATCTTCTTAACAGTCAATAAAATATAATAAATTTATTGGTAAATTGAGTTCCACACCACACATAAGACACATGCTGGCACTGTATTTCAATAAACCCTGGGGACTAAAAATCAATCCACAGATAAACTAAATGTAGCAAAACTGATGTAGATAATCCAGGGGAGAAAATATCTCAGTAAACATTGGTACAAGTTAAAATAGTAAATTAAATACATTTACATGAATTCCTGCACAAGTAACAAAAGTACAATATGTGAAAATAAATCATTTAATTAACTGGTACAAAATACAAAGCAAAAAATACTATTAAGGAATTACAATACATTCTCAGACATACACTGAAGACAAATTTTCCAAGATATATTAGAATATTTTATTATTGGTATGCAGCCAAAAGAGAAAAAACATAGAATTCTACTGGAAATTTATGTTCGAGGAAGACCATACTATGTAACAAACACAAACAATAAAATTTTAACTATCTTTAAAACCTAGAACACAATAATCTTCAAAACTAGATATAATATCAATCATAAAGGTTGATAATCCATCATCTTTGTAGAAATTCTACATTTATTTTATTAGACTCAAAGTCATCACTATCTTTAACCTGTTGTTTTATAAGTACTGTTACTATGTTCATTTGAAGAATCTATACCTAATTTTATATTAATATCTCATTACTTTTGAGAGATGGATTATAGAGATAATAAACATAAATATAGGAGAATAAACCAAAATTGAATTCTAGTGTTTGGTTTGTGGCTTGCTGTTTTTCATGGAAACAATAATACAAATCTCTGTTAACGACTGTGCATTTCTTTATTTGTTGGGCTGCTTTCCATTGCTCTGCTCCACCTCCAGTGGTAACGTTCCTGTTATTATTTTGGAATGAGTGGACTAATAGTCTTGAATAACCATTCTAGACTTGTCAGCTATGTTTGCCCTTCCAACCATAATATGGACTTTTCATATTCAGGTAAACTTGCAATTTTATTGTTGTTGAAAAAACTCTGTATGCTGGAAGGTAAAATTTTCTTGGTAGTCAAGTGTAGTCATATATATCCTAGGAACATACAAATTAGCTTCTATGTAAATTCTGGTTTATTCTCCTATATTTAGGTTTGTTATTTATTATCCCTAATCCATCTCTCAAAAGCAATGAGATATTACTATAAAATTAGGTTCAAGTTTATTGGTATAGATTCTTCAGATGAACACAGTATGAAGTAAGTTCAAAAGTCAATGTTCTCCAGAACAGTTTTAAAACAACTTCTTGAAACTTATGAATATTTAAAAGATTATTATGCAGTCAGGACACTGATGAGACTCAGCTTGAAACCATTTTTCATACTTCAGTGACTGTCTATTCACTTTGGTTTAGGATAGGCTATCCTGAGGATTTTTAAGCTTTTGGATATTTGCTAGTTAATTCTGAAGCTGTAACATGTCCTAAGCATTCAGGACTTCTTTGCTCTCTGTATCTTTGCAAACATGGCATTCTAGGGACACCCAGTGATTTATCAACTTTCGATGCAAGTTGAGTGTTCTCAAATTACCAGTCTATATAGTGCTAATTTTTATATGTGTATCAAAAATAGTAGATAAAGGGAATTCATGTATTTCATCTTCATGAAGCTTACATCACTTTGGTTCTCAACTTTCTTTTGCATTCCAGACTCAGAATCTAAAAAGACATAACATTTTTTCCCTAGACATTATTTTCGTAAGTATATAAAGTCAAGTTATAAAGCAGTTCAATAGCTTTGTAGGAGTATATAGCATTCTTCTGGGGATGGTGGAACATCATGCAAAAGTCAATGACTTCTCAATGGAAAAACATGGAATTAAATTCAAATTTTATAAATGAAACCAAAATAAAAAAATAAATAATAGCAGTATGTTTCTGGAATGTCAGGTCCATGAATCAAGGCAAATTGGAAGTGGTCAAACAAGAGACGGCAAGAGTGAATGTCTATATTCTAGGAATCAGCGAACTGAAATGGTCTGGAATGGGTAAATTTAACTCAGATGACCATTATATCTACTACTGCAGGCAGGAATCCCTCAGAAGAAATGGAGTGGCCATCATAGTCAACAAAGGAGTCTGAAATGCAGTACTTGGATGCAATCTCAAAAACGACAGAATGATCTCTGTTCATTTCCAAGGCAAACCATTCAATATCACAGTAATCCAAGTCTATGCCCCAACCAGTAATGCTGAAGAAGCTGAAGTTGAACAGTTCTATGAAGACCTACAAGACCTTTTAGAACTAACACCCAAAAAAGATGTCCTTTTCATTATAGGGGACTGGAATGCAAGAGTAGGAAGTCAAGAAACACCTGGAGTAACAGGCAAATTTGGCCTTGGAATACGGAATAAAGCAGGGCAAAGACTAATAGAGTTTTGCCAAGAAAATGCACTGGTCATAACAAACACCCTTTTCCACAACACAAGAGAAGACTCTATACATGGACATCACCAGATGGTCAACACCGAAATCAGATTGATTATATTCTTTACAGCCAAAGATGGAGAAGCTCTATACAGTCAGCAAAAACAAGACCGGGAGCTGACTGTGGCTCAGATCATGAACTCCTTATTGCCAAATTCAGACTTAAATTGAAGAAAGTAGGGAAAACCACTAGACCATTCAGGTATGACCTAAATCAAATCCCTTAGGATTATACAGTGGAAGTGAGAAATAGATTTAAGGGCCGAGATCTGATAGATAGAGTGCCTGATGAGCTATGGAATGAGGTTCGTGACATTGTACAGGAGACAGGGATCAAGACCATTCCCATGGAAAAGAAATGCAAAAAAGCAAAATGGCTGTCTGGGGAGGCCTTACAAATAGCTGTGAAAAGAAGAGAAGTGAAAAGCAAAGGAAAAAAGGAAAGATACAAACATCTGAATGCAGAGTTCCAAAGAATAGCAAGAAGAGATAAGAAAGCCTTCTTCAGCGATCAATGCAAAGAAATAGAGGAAAACAACAGAATGGAAAGACTAGAGATCTCTTCAAGAAAATCAGAGATACCAAAGGAACATTTCATGCAAAGATGGGTTCGATAGAGGACAGAAATGGTATGGACCTAACAGAAGCAGAAGATATTAAGAAGAGACGGCAAGAATACACAGAAGAACTGTTCAAAAAAGATCTTCACGACCCAGATAATCATGATGGTGTGATCACTGATCTAGAGCCAGACATCCTGGAATGTGAAGTCAAGTGGGCCTTAGAAAGCATCACTATGAACGAAGCTAGTGGAGGTGATGGAATTCCAGTTGAGCTATTCCAAATCCTGAAAGATGATGCTGTGAAAGTGCTGCACTCAGTATGTCAGCTAATTTGGAAAACTCAGCAGTGGCCACAGGACTGGAAAAGGTCAGTTTTCATTCCAAACCCAAAGAAAGGCAATGCCAAAGAATGCTCAAACTACTGCACAATTGCACTCATCTCACACGCTAGTAAAGTAATGCTCAAAATTCTCCAAGCCAGGTCTCAGCAGTACGTAAACTGTGAACTTTCAGATGTTCAAGTTGGTTTTAGAAAAGGGAGAGGAACCAGAGATCAAATTGCCAACATCCGCTGGATCATGGAAAAAGCAAGAGAGTTCCAGAAAAACATCTATTTCTGCTTTATTGACTATGCCAAAGCCTTTGACTGTGTGGATCACAATCAACTGTGGACAATTCTTCAAGAGATGGGAATATCAGACCACCTGACCTGCCTCATGAGAAACCTGTATGCAGGTCAGGAAGCAACAGTTAGAACTGGACATGGAACAACAGACTGGTTCCAAATAGGAAAAGGAGTACGTCAAGGCTGTATATTGTCACCCTGTTTATTTAACTTATATGCAGAGTACATCATGAGAAATGCTGGACTGGAAGAAACACAAGCTGGAATCAAGATTGCCGAAAGAAATATCAATAACCTCAGATATGCAGATGATACCACCCTTATGGCAGAAAGTGAAGAGGAACTCAAAAGCCTCTTGATGAAAGTGAAAGTGGAGAGTGAAAAAGTTGGCTTAAAGCTCAACATTCACAAAACGAAGATCATGGCATCTGGCCCCATCACTTCATGGGAAATAGATGGGGAAACAGTGGAAACAGGTGTCAGACTTTATTTTGGGGGGCTCCAAAATCACTGCAGATGGTGACTGCAGCCATGAAACTAAAAGATGCTTACTCCTTGGAAGGAAAGTTATGACCAACCTAGACAGCATATTCAAAAGCAGAGACATTATTTTGCCAACAAAGGTCCGTCTAGTCAAGGCTATGGTTTTTCCTGTGGTCATGTATGGATGTGAGAGTTGGACTGTGAAGAAGGCTGAGCGCCGAAGAATTGATGCTTTTGAACTGTGGTGTTGGAGAAGACTCTTGAGAGTTCATTGGACTGCAAGGAGATCCAGCCAGTCCATTCTGAAGGAGATTAGCCCTGGGATTTCTTTGGAAGGAATGATGCTAAAGCTGAAACTCCAGTACTTGGGCCACCTCATGCGAAGAGTTGACTCATTGGAAAAGACTCTGATGATGGGAGGCATTGGGGGCAAGAGGAGAAGGGGACGACAGAGGATGAGATGGTTGGATGTCATCACTGACTCGATGGACGTGAGTCTCAGTGAACTCCAGGAGTTGGTGATGGACAGGGAGGCCTGGCGTGCTGCGATTCATGGGGTTGCAAAGAGTCAGGACACGACTGAGCAACTGATCTGATCTGATCCGATGTTTCCAAAATAAGGCAGATGCTATTTGGTTTAGTGCAATGGACTCTGACATAGCAACTTACAAATCATCTTTGGCCTTGAATTAATTATGAATATATATGTTTTAAAGTGAACATTTCTGACTCTCAATTGTATATAAAAGCAAACTGAATCAAATTTGCTTCTAAATTTTGCTTTGCTCAGGTATAGTGAGTTGGTCTTGGAGCATGAAAACTGAATAAGGCACTTCATGTTCAATTTGGGTCACTTCATTTCCTGAGTTCTCAAGGTAATGGAGTCATTTTTGATAAAATTTGCACTAATACCATGTAAGCAAAGGATGGATTTCCAATGCTTATTTTATTATTAAGGTCCAAGAAGCTGAAGAAACCTTTGGAAAAGTTCTGTAGGATTTTCAACTCTGCCAGCTGAGAAACTGATGATTGTCAGTCTCAACCTTATCCTATGAAGCTCTTCCTTTGGCATCTTGGTAAAAACTTACTTATGGTTTTTCAGCCTCAGTGCCTTAGATCAGATTTACCTTTTGCACATGACCAAAAACACTGGCCAAGCAAGCCAAGCAATGAATGAATATCTCCCTTCCAGATTGTTCTGAGTGGGCTTTTTTCTCTTTTTCTCTGAAGTTTAATCATGTACATTGACTTGTCCCCTCAAATACCTATGAGTGTTCATACAGTAGAAGAAAATTATAATCTTATTCCAATTTTGGACCAAATTTCTTTAAAAAATGGTGATTCAAGGGGCCAGCCCTGGTAAAGGTGACAACTTTCACAGCAGCAGAAAAAGACTTCTTTCAGTGCTATTGGCCAAGTCTTTAATACCAGCACAAGCCAATCTGCACAGCAATGCATTCCAGCGTCAGGGGTTGCCTCTCCTTCACCAGAGCAACAAAACTAGATGTATGTCCATGCATCACAGCTGTTCTTTTTGCACAAAATATCAGAATTTTCTTTCAGTTGAAGCCAAGTGACAGACCCTAGGATTTCTAAAAGGGGCTCACAAAGTTCTTAAAAGAGCTCATACAGATGTAGGTAGCTTTATCTGGCTGAGAGCTGAAGGAAAATGATTTTTTTCTACCATGATTGGATTCAAAACCTGCCGGGAGCCGGCAAGAGACATTCCACTCGTGACAAAGGTCATGAGGAAGGAGGCTCGGCATACGCAAAGGTGGGATCGAGCCTCGGGAGTCCCCCCGGATATTCTTGAGCATCTACCCCCAAAAAACCAGAGTCTGCCTACTTTATTGCTTTGTGCTCTCACCTCTGACTTTACTGGGGGCTGTCCCCCACCACCATCTCGCTCTCTCTGTCAAAGAGCTAACTTACAGCTCCAATTAATAAAGTTCCTGGGCAATTAGGAGTGTTTAAATCCAAACCCCTCAGATGGCTCTCTAACTCGCCTGACAAGTTTACCCGGACACCTACAGCTATGCATATGATTGTTTACAGTCTCCCAGCCTCTAGAGGCACGGGAAGCCTAAGATATTCAAATAGCTTAGAGCCTCTCAGAGAGTTAGAAACTGTCAGAATAAAACTAGTTAAAGATTTCGTTGATGAGCCAATGCTTGTTGCCAAGTTTTCACATGCCCTGTATAGTATCCTTGAATGTGTATTAATTAATATAGTTGGTATGTAGAAAAAATAAGTAGTGGCCTTGGTGTTAGTAACTTTAGACCCTTAAGGTAATAAATTCTTTCCTTTGTAAACCCATTACACATCCGCCCTATAGAAATGCAATTTTATCTTCGGAAGATGGCGCCAAACCTTAAAATAATTACTCTTAGAGAAAATAAGTCTTCGTTGATAAGTCCTTGTCAAGAGTCATAAAATGTTAATAGGCCTTCTGGCCAGAAGATGATGTAAATCACCTAAACCATTTGTATATGATAAATTTGCAGGAAAGAAACCCTGGTTTTTGATAAGCATCAAAGGCTGCTGACTTTGCATCCCCTATTATCCTCTATGTGTAACTTAGGGTATAAAAACCCCTGTTGAAAATAAAGCTAAGGGCCTTGCTCACCAATGCTTGGTCTCCCCATGTCATTCTTCCCCTCAACCTCCAGCTGAGTATCCATCTGGAGCGCGGATATCCTCTGCGACCATTTATTTGCCTGGGCTTCTAAGACCCACTCGAGAAGGTGTCTAAGGTGGGGCACCTTCCGCTATTCGAGAGGGCGCCTGCGGCCTCCGTGGTCAGAGCTAACCTGGTGTCACGGGTTATATTGATTTTCCACGTAAACCAAGCTACTCAGCTTCTTTTCTCCACTGAATTTTCCTACTGAGCTATCCTCATTCTATTATTCTTTATATCTCTGAATGAATGAATAAATAAATAAATAAATAGGTCGCCTACTCCGTCTCCCCTTCGAATACCCTGGATCAGCCGGGGCTGGATCTCGGCAAAAACCAATGACATTAGAGGAAATGTCAGTGATTTTGTACTGAATAATACAATTTTACAATTATAGACTTTTGATTTTAATTCCACAGATCAGCTCAACAATTGTGTGGTACAATTTGTCAACACAGCCTCTTTAATCATGTGGGAGTGTTTTCTCAGTCACTCAGTCATGTCCAACTCTGCAACCTTATGGCCTGTAGACCGCTAGGCTTCTCTGTCCATGGGATTTTCCAAGCAAGAATCCTGGAGTGAGTTGCCATTTCCTCCTCTAGGGGATCTTACCGACCCAGGGATCAAACCCACGTCTTCTGTGTCTCCTGCATTAGCTGGTGGATTCTTTATCACTGGAGCCACCTGGGAAGCCCCTCTCTAATCATGTTTCTGTTTCTGGGTGTGTGCTCAATCATCCAACTCTGTGCCTCCACGGACTGTAGCCCACAAGGCTCCTCTGTCCATGGGATTCTCCAGGCCAGGATACTGGTGTGGGTTGCCATTTCCTCCTCCAGAGGATCTTCCCAATGCAGGGATCAATCCTGAGGCTTGAGTTCTTGAGGTTCCTGCAATGGGAGACAATACTCTTTACCACTGCACCACCTGGGAAGGCCCTCTCTAATCATGTTGTGTGGTTATTATCTGTCAGTGTTATCAGTAATCTTTAGGTTGCTTCAATGAAAGCTTTCAGTGATGGAGGAAAGGATATTTTGGTAAAACAGCATCCTTTTGAAATTGAGCCTTCTTTTCATGATGAAAATCTCCTCTGTTCTGTAAGTTTTCAGGAAGGAGGTCATGGAGGATCATTTCAGCTTCTTTGACTAAGTACCACCATTGGCAAGAACCTCGGCATGTAAGGCCACCGAAGTTTTATGTTTCATTAAGTGCTAAAACTAAACCAAAGGATATATAAACATCACTTTCCTTCCCTCTCTCCTCCACTCCCTTCACCTTTCCATTCTTCTTCCCTTACTTCCTATTTTTAATTAGGTCTAATCATTTTCATCATAATTATAATGGTAACTAGTATTTTGTGTGTTCTTAGTTACCTTTGGTTAGGTATTATTATCATTACCATTTTACTGATGAGGAAAACAAAGTATAGAGATTAAATATATTGTTGAAATTATGCAGTTAGTGAGTAATCAAGCCAGTATTCCATCCAGGTTTTCTGGCTCCTAAACTGAGCTGCTAACATTTCTGCAAAATCATTGTTATCTTGTCATGTATAGTAGCATCCTCAGCTACTCTCTACGTGTTTGGAATAGACATTACGGTAGTAGTGCAATTTACTTTAAAAGAGTTTTTCTAACAAAATAAGTTTTAAAGTAACAGGTGGGGGAAGGTATTTTTCTTTTTGTGTGTGGGAATCGCTATGGATTGCAGATTAGAATTTTAATGCCATACAATTTTTCTTTCAGAATATTCTCTCATATTAATAAGCCTATGCTAAGGTACTGAACCATGCAATGTTTTGAGATATGGCTGTGGACTTCCAAAAATCATGGTTAATTAGCAATACATTTCCACTGTTTGCAATAGATATTTTGTGATATTGCCTTTCTGACACTCTGTGATTCTCTTTCAAATGTTTTCATTTTTTTTTTTTTTTAAAGGCAATCCTAGGGACTTCCAGTGGTTAGGACTCTGCGCTTTCATTGCCAAGAACAGGAGTTCAGTCCCTGGTTTGGTAAACTAAGATCCTGTGAGCTGCACAACCAGTGAAAAAATAAAAATAAAAAAAGGCAATCCTGGTATTCCTAAAGAGAATTCAGATGTCTTCATCCTAGAGTGAAACAGTGTGTGAGCCTGTCTGATAAGCATTAGTGCATACAGCTTTCTCTGCCTCTATCTGTCCAGTAAGAAATGCCAGGGTATTCTCACAGCCTTGTTACATTTTTGTCATAGATCCCACAACTGATTTGATACAATCTGGTATAGAACCCAGTAAATAAGTACTGGTTCATGGAAATGTTTTTGTTTATTATAATGATGACAACATGCATTTATTCTAGGGTCATTTTAATAAATGTCTTCATAAATAAATTATGTCTACATTTTAAAAGAGATATAAATATCTCCTTCCTCTTCTAACTTTCTTAGGTTAGGCAATCCCAAAGTTGATAATGTGTTTCATCCAGTTTGTCCTTCATGAGTTTCATCCAGAACTTTATTTTTAAACAATATTTTGTCATTCTCTTTATCAGGGTTCTTTCATTTAGCAACTACATTTTCATAGACTTTGGCCATTAAACCAGAATAAATAAAATGTCCAAAACTAAAGTGTTGACTTTTGTCAGACTCTTGCTCCCACTGTGGTCTTGCCCATCTCAGTTGATGGCGGTTGAATCTTATCTGTCATAATTTACATCTAACTCATTAGTTAATTCTGCTGCTTCCCTGCTTCAAGCTGTATCCAGAATTTGACCACTTCTATCTTCCCCACAGCCACCTTGAACCACATCACCAAAATATCTTGCTTGATTTAAGTTTAGTTAAACTCTTAAATCATTTTCTTACTTCTACTGTTATTACCTTAGTCTCTTCACCCACCAACAGGATTATACTTTTTTAACATAAATCATATCATATCATTCTTTTGCTCAAAAGCCCCATTGGCTTCAGGCACACTTTAGTATAAAATCCAACATTCTTAGAATGGAGTCATGTATGTTCTTGCCTCTGGTTACTTTTTTTAGTTAAGTTTCCACTGGAACATTACCGTATAGCAAACAAACTTCAAAATTTCCAAAATTGTAGCTCAACAGTTTCCATGGGTTTTTCTCCTTTACAGATATGCAGGACTGCCGAGGCAGTTCTATTGCAGGCCATGGGGTAGATTTGGCTCTGATCTAAGCCAAATCAGAGACCAGTGCCTCCCCAGGGCCTGAACATTTTATGGCAGATGTAAGGAGAATTGGAAGCCAAAGCAAATCTTGAAAGCCTTTTAAATCCTCTGCTTAATTCTTGCTGGCTAATGTTCTTCACCTCTTAACACTTCTTTTCTTCATTTAGTTGTCTTAATTAATTGTTTTAATCAATGTACCTACAGAGTAAGTTCTTAAAATCAAATAGTGATTCCTCCTACTTTATTCATTTACAAAATGTTTGGGCTATTTTAGTTTTTTGTCTTTTTGTATATGTATTAATATAAATTTTTGATAAAAATTGCATTGAGTACATGGATAAGTAAGTAGAGAAATGACATCTTTATTTTGTATTATTGTGTTATATACTAAGGTATCCATTCCATGAAAAAGTTCTCTGATTTCTCTCTTCAGCATTTTGTAATTTTCGGCATACAGATTCTATTTGCATTTGGTTAGATTTATATCTAAGTATTATTTCTTTGGAGTGACTGTAAATGGTATTGTTTCCAGGTTTCAATTACTTAGGAGCTTGTTACTTAAAATTTTAGGATTTAAATATATATATATATATATATATGCATGGGCTTCCCTGCTAGCTCAGCTGGTAAAGAATATGCCTCCAATGGAGGAGACCCCAGTTCTATTCCTGGGTTGGGAAGATCCACTGGAGAAGGGATAGGCTACCCACTCCAGTATTCTTGGACTTCCCTGGTGGCTCAGATGGTAAAGAATCCTCCTGCAATGTGGAAGAGCTGGGTTCGATTCCCAGGTTGGGAAGATCCCTGGAGGAGGACATGGCAACCCACTCCAGTATTCTTGCCTGGAGAATTCCCATGGACAGAGGAGCCTGGCTCATATATATGGTGATCATACAGTAAAGCCATATTTTTTTTCCTTTTAAATTTAGTCAGATAACTTTTCTGGTCAAGTACATATAGCTATATTTGTTCCTCAGATGTTTGCAAAGAAGGTAGAATTCTGTTTATAGGATACAAAATTGAACCTGATCATTTTTGAATCTGACATGATCACTTATATTAGAAAATCTTTTGTAGTATTTTTTTTTCTAAACAGCTATAAAACATTAAGAGTGATAAGTTCAAATACCTAATTAAAATTAGTTTTATTTTGTATATCAAATTATTTTATATATCATTGATTTGCTTTCTACTTTACTTCTTTTTCACATGGTAATAACGCCTACATTTCAACCAGTGAATATCATTTGGCTTGTGCATGCTTCTTTTATTCACATATATTTGGATTTTGTTCTTACCTTTCTCTGAAAGTCTCTGTCATTTACCTAGGAGTTTAATTTCTTTATGTTATTATATTTATATTTATTATAAATATTTACACTTTAATTTTTTCTCTTGGTATTTAATTTTTTTTCTATTTTATAATGCCTTTCTGATTGCTAAGCTTCCTTTCTTTTTATGCAGAAACAATAGTTTGCTTCTTTATTTTTGAGTGATTTCAAAGATGTCTACTTATAGTTCTCTGTATAATCACCACTAATTTTCATACAAATATAATTAAATTTACATTCTTCTAAATCTACAAGTGAAGACCTCCCTGCAAGACAGATATTTATTCAGCCATCTATCTCTCTTTTTACTTTCCTTTTCCCTCTGTTTCTTGGTCATTGTTAATTTAATCTGTAAATATATATCTAGACTATTATTAACAATGTAATGTTTTACTTTATGCATATTATCTTTTAAAATAACTATTTTGTATTTTCATTTATTGTGTGACTAACCCTACTTCATGACTAAGCCATTGTTGTTTACCCAAAACCGTTTGTAAAATGAATTCCTCATTTTCAAATCCTTTATTTTAATTCACCCCTTGATTGGTAGAAGTACATCTTTGAGTAATTTATTTTAAAAATGTACTTATCTGGTGTGTTTATAAAGGTAAAAAGATTATTTTTTTCTATTTGTTCCACACAATTGATTTCTCACTGAATATATCTTCTTTATAGCTCCTTGGATAACAGCTTTTTATCTTCTAAAGCAGTTATTAAAGGAAACAGTGTTACAAAGTCTGCCTTTTGTATGTGTGTGTGTGTGTGTGTGTGTGTGTTTAGGATACGTGCTTGAAATAATCTTGCTTACTACTAAGGAACTAAAGCAAGAAAATAAAAAAAAACTTTCCTCTTTTTAATTTTTGTAAACTTTAATAAATTTCTAGAATTTGTCTAATAATAGGTCACTTTCTGTCCTCGGTTTTGGCTGGTTAGTGGAAAGTGTTTCTAATGTGGCCTCTTCTTAGCAAAGTTTTATTGTCATTGTTTACCTATAATAACTTCAATCATCATATTTCGTTAACATCTGGGGACTTCTCTAGGACTCAGTAGCATCTCACAGGTTAGTACTTTGCTCTCCTTTTTTCATATCTCCCAACTTCTCTCCAAGAAATTTTCTCCTTTTGCTCTTGTCTCCTTTTTCCTAGGAGAACTTTATAAGCTTTACATCCACATTATTTTCACTTTTAATGTATATAGTTTCTAGTCTTTGGTTTCTCTCATAAAGATTTTAATTATTGAGTGTACTTTTATTTGCTTGTGGAAATTCTTTATGACGTCTATCTTCTTTTTCATCTCTGTTTCCATCCTTTGTATCTGAGCCAGTGATCTCTTCTTCTAACCTTGATTTTTATGTGTAAACATTTTCTCTTATTTTGGAAGGCATGCTTTCCTTTTCCTTAATTAAATATGAAGCTGTTAATTTCTAAAAACTATTTTCTGGGGTTTATAACAATTTTAAAAGTAATCTTTTTTATCTGAACCCTTACCTTACTTTCAATCCATGGTAGATTGTTTTCTGCACACTCATTTTTCTTCTTCTTTTAAATAGATTCTCTCTCAATTTAAAGTTATTATAAAACAATGGCTACATTTGTCTATGCTGTACAACATATTTTTGTTGTTTACTTATATTATACATAGTAATTTTTACCTCTTAATCTTATACCCATATCTTTTTTTTCTACAGTATTTTAAAAAATAATTTACTTATATATTTAGTTAGGGTAGGTCTTTGTTGTTGCACACGGGCTTTCTCTAGTTGTGACCAGGTGCATAGACTTCTCATCATGGTAGCTTCTCTTTTTTTGGAACACAGGCTCTGGACACGCAGGGTTCAGTAGTTGCAGCACAGGAACTCATTAGTCATGGTTGAGGGTCCTAGAGCATGGGGGCTTCAGTAATTGTGGTGTGTGGGCTCAGCAGTTGTGGTTCATGGGCTTCAGTTGTCCTCGACATGTGAAATCTTCCCAGATCAGGGATTGAACCCATGTCCCCTGCATAGGTAGGCAGATTCTTATCCACTGTACCACCAGGGAAGTCCTATTCATTTCTTTTTTTTTTTTAATTTCATATATAAGTGATTACATGTCTTATTTGTCTTTCTCTGTGTACTGCTGCTGCTAAGTCACTTCAGTCGTGTCCGACTCTGTGCAACCCCACAGACGGCAGCCCACCAAGCTCCCCCGTCCCTGGGATTCTCCAGGCAAGAACACTGGAGTGGGTTGCCATTTCCTTCTCCAATGTATGAAAGTGAAAAGTCAAAGTTAAGTCGCTCAGTTGTGTCCGACCCTCAGCAACCCCATGGGCTGCAGCCTTCCAGGCTCCTCCATCCATGGGACTCTCCAGGCAAGAGTACTGGAGTGGGGTGCCATTGCCTACTCCCTCTTAACTGTCAATGAATGAGGAAAGGTTTACACAGACTTGGTGTTTGTCAAAACACAGGATTTGTATCTATTTCAAGATGGCCTGCTGCCGAGGTTAATGTGCGTAACTTCTAGGTCAATTTCTTTTGCCCATCAAAGATTCAACATTTGCTGAGATACACAAACTTACTAACTCCCACTGTATAATTCTTTGAATCTGTGAGAAGATGAGGTGTGTTAAGTACCTCAGCCTGCAGCATGCATTGCTCTAAATACTCTCCCAGCCTATTCCCTAGGCTATTGTGCTCACCATGTGGACATGACAAGTTGCAGACTGGCACCACCTCTCCTGTTCCTCCACCACTGGCCCATAATGCCAGGAATGCAGTCTCTGAATGCGTGTAAAAGAGATACTGAAGGAACATGGAAAGGAAGACAAATATAACATGGAATGTCCCACTGGTATAATTTTGATACAGTCAAGCAATGACTTTTCATTTTCCAGTTTGGAACAGATCCAGCACTGGAGTCGTGATTAGATGGTAGATGGAGAGTGATGACAGGGTTTTGGGTAGATGATGTGAACTGGCCACAACTTCCTTCAGCCTAACTCCAGGAGAGACGATCTCTACTTTTTGATTCTGTAAAGCAGGCATAGGCTGTTTATTGCGTTTCTCAACTTTGATACACCGGCCTTGTAACAGAAATTTATCCCAATTTCTGAATTAATATCTTCTTTTCTTACACTTCATTGATGCAGTGAATATTCTTCATTATATTTTCTTAAGCATTTTACTGAAAATTTGGTATGGGGCAGTTAAGGAAATGCAGTTTTTGTTCAGATGTCTTCAAAGGTTTCAAACATTTTTTCTATTTCTGAATTAAGACTTTTTTTGTAAGAGCTTCTAGGTTCGGTTTATCTGCATGGCAAAGATTAATATCATTTTCTCTTAAAAAAAAGTTCACGCTTGATTTATAGTGTGATTGAATTTAAATCTACTGGTCCTGGGCTTACATATCCATCCAGCTTTTAACTTCTACTTGCCCTTTCTCAAGAAGCAAGGGGCTGACTCCATAGTGACTTTGTCAGACTTGACCTTATTAGCTCCCCTTGGAAGCTTGGCACTAGCTAATTCAACCATGCCTCACATCCCTGCTTCACTTGCTCGTTGCCCAAAATGTAACCTCCTCTGTTATCTCTTTTTTCCTATTTGCTTCTCTTCATATTACCTGATACTCTGATGCTTTTTCTTTCCACATAGCTATTCTCCTAATTGCTACAAAACTGTAATTTCTAGAAACATTGCTTTTTAGTAGCAAATTCTCCTCTATGTGAACTGCTTCACTGAATGGTATGCGTACTAAAAAAAATTCACAATATGAGGGTTTCCAGTTAAGTTTTATTTGGGGCAAAATGAGGTCTAGAGCCTAGGAGACAGCACCCTAGATAGCTTTGAGAAACTTCTCCGAAAAAGCAGGGAGGAAAGTCAGTATATGTAAGATTTTGGTGAACGGGGAATACATGCAATCAAGCACATATTTTTCCAGAAGATTTCTCCTAGTGTCATAAAGTTTTTGCTAGTCATGAGGAACATTCATCATTATGAAGGATTTTAGTCATTTTCTAGGTATGAGGAGATACAAAAATTGGTTTCATGTAATCAGCTCCTGAAAATATTTAACTATCTGAAGACATGTCCTGCCAGCTTTCCCTGGAGCACAGAGTGCCTCATTTCTGCTCTCTGCCCTGGACTCCTTTCAGGGGGTGTTGAAAATCAGTAGCTGCAGCAGCACATGATTTAATCCTTGTAAAGGTAGATGGCAAGTGATGATTTGTAGTTGACAGGTAGAAAGAGGAAAGATTTTTTTTTCTTTCCTTAGTTCTTTAGCAGCAAGCAAGGATGTTTTAAACACATTATCTCACACACACACGTATTATTCATGTTAGCCATTTGTGAACTTATAGAATGATCCATCCACCTTAGCAATTTCCATAATGAAATATGAGTTTTTATAACCCAAGAAATGGCTCTATTTCTCAGCATAAAGAGATGTTCAAGGAATATATAGCAAAAGTAAAACAGGCCATATGATTCCTCCATACACCTCTGTTTTTTTTTTTTTAATTTTATTTTATTTTTAAACTTTACAAAATTGTATTAGTTATGCCAAATATCATAATGAATCCGCCACAGAATGTATGCATGTGCATGCTCAGTCAGTCGTGTCCAACTCTTTGTGACCCCATGGACTGTAGCCCACCGGACTCCTCTGTCCATGGGATTTTCCAGGCAAGAATATTGGAGTGGGTTGCCATTTCCTCCTCCAGGGGATCTTCCCAATCCAAGGATCGAACCCACATCTCTTGCGTCTCCTACACTGTCAGGTGAATTCTTTACCACTGAGCCACTTGGGGAACACTCTGTATAGAAAGCTATGTTCTTATCTACTTTAGTCCCTTCTTGTTACACTAGTGAGTGTGCCGTGTGGCATTGGCAACAACCCTAACTTTCTCTGTCATCTTAAGCAATGCTATGGCCTGAGTCCAACTTTATTTATGTTAGCCAGCAATTACAACTAAAGTTAACTGGACTGACTAAGGGCCTAGACTGACACCCCCACCCCTCAACTATGATTATAATTGGGACTTCTTTTTTCTTTTTTTTAATTACAGTATAATTGATTTATTAATAATATATTAGTTTCAGTATATGACTAGTGATTCAATAGTTTTATAGGTTGTACTTCATTTAAATTTATTACAAAATAATTACCTTGTTTCTTTGTGCTTTACAATATATTCTTGTTGCTTAGTTACTTTAACCACAGTGGTTTGTGTTTCTTTTTTTTTTAATTTAAATTTATTTATTTTAATTGGAGGCTAATTACTTTACAATATTGTATTGGTTTGTGTTTCTTAATGCCATACACCTGTCTTGCCTCTCCCGCCTTACCTCTCTGCACTGGTAACCATTAGTGTCTTCTCTATACCTGTGAGTCTGTTTCTATTTTATTACATACATTCATTTGATTTTACTCCTTATGTCATCTTACTTTAGAGCATTTGCATGACACTGTGATTCATAAGAAATACATATTAGGGTTGTTTTTTTTTTTTTGTCATTTCTGGCACAAAGCCCCTAAAACCTTTGGAATTTTTTAAATGAAGAGAGCAAAGTATCTTTTGTTATGTTAATGAGGTATCTTTCGGGGAAAACATCTGAAAATGAGGGCTGATTGATAGTGGAGCCAACCAGGTCTTTAGAGGGTTGGAACTTTCAGTCCTTTCCCACAGCCTCTGGGAGGGAGAGGAGGGGGTCTGGAGGTTGAATCAATCAGCAATGGACAATTATTTACTCAAATCTTACCTGTGTATTGAAGCCCTCATAAAACCCAAAAGAACGCATTTCAGTGACCTTCGCAACTGGTGAAAACACGGAAGTGAGGGCAGAGTGGTACCCTTGGAGGGGGTGTGGAAGTTTAGTGCTTCTTCTCTGTATGTTGCCCTGGGCTTCTCTTCAACCTACTTGTTCCTGAATTTTATCCTTTTATAGTAAACTGGTGGTCTAGTCAGTAACATGTTTCTCTGAGTTCTATGAGCCATTCCAGCAACTATTTGAACCCAAAGAGGGGATCATGGGAACCTCTGATGTATAGCTAGTTTGTCAGAAGTATAGGTAACTGCCTGGACATGTGACTGGTTTCTGAAATTCAAGGAAGAGGTTCACTGGAACCTACCATCTATAGCTTGTCAGTCAGATACAGTGATGACCTGGGCTTCTGATTGCTGTCTGAAGAGGGGAGGGTCTTGTAGGACTAAACCTTTAATGTGTAAGATCTGGTGCTATCTCCAGGCAGATAAGATCAGAATTGAGTTAAATTGTAGGACACCCAGATGTATCAGAGCATTGCTTGCTTTATGTTCTGGTGGGAAAAGCCCCACCTCCACACACTTGAATTGGTGGCCAGAACCTTTTTAACCTGCCTTTGCATTATCCTTCTTTGCTGGGACCTGGTGGCTGAATACTGATTAACTGGCAACTTAATAAGGACCAACACCTCACATATACATTTTCATCCTGGCTGAGAAGGACATCTCCATTAACTTGATGGTTAACCACTGCCTCCTTCTTGAAACTTGACTCTTCCTGTTTCCATGATGCTGAATTCTCATGGTACGCCACTCACCAGCAGGACCATTTCTTTTTTTTTTTTTTTACATGTTTCTTTCCTTAAACATTGGTGATTCTCGGGGTTTGGGGAGTGTTAATCATGTCTTTTTCCAACATGGCTTCTGAACCAATGGAGAAGTAGACACAGGATGCAGATAGAGATCAACATACTAGTTTTACTACAGTAACGCTGAATTGAAGAGTGCAACCTGGACCACAAATGGATGACTCAGTCTTTGACAGAATTGGATGGGCTTTTTCACCCAGTCGCAGGCAGTGAAGCAGGAAACCCTTAGGTCTCCCCACTCAGGGCAGAGCCTGCTTCAGTAGCTTCCTGAAGTAGAAACAAGAAAATGAACCCACAAGGTAGATCAACTAGTCTGAAGTTGAAGGGCCACACTTGTGCAAACACATTTTTCTGTTTTGCCAATCTAATAAGTCACTCTTCTTTCCTTAAAGGCCTGAGTGTTTGAAAAATATATTTTTTACTTTGTAGGCTGTCCAGCCTGATATGCAGATATCCTCCCAATATCTGATTATTTCTCCTCCTTGTTGCACAAATAATAAGTCATCAGTTCTTCATATGTTATTAATGATGGTGACTGACCTAGCCCTAACTCCTCATGTCTACACCTAAGCCTTGATTACTGTTCCCTTAGTTCTTGTATGCTTATTTAGTTCCCATTCCAGATTTTAGGGGAAAAAATAAAAAAAGATTACAAATACTCATTATATAGGAATTCTTTTAGAATCTTTTTAGAAAAAAAGATACATTTTGCGAATATTTCTTAAGCTTAGAAGGCATTCTCCAAAGTTGTACATAGAGGTGTCATCATGATGTTTTCTTATAAAATTGTGCTGTATTTTCCTTGTGACCCTTGTGCTAGGATTTTGAATAGAAATAGAATCTCACCTGGCCTCAGAATACTGGTGTTTATGAGGCCTTATATTTTACATGAGTCTGAAGATTGATTCAAGAGTAATATTCTGAAATCTGGAAAGATTTGTGACTCAGAGGGTGATAAAACATCTAAGATATCTTCTAGTATTCCCAAATAAGTCTCAGCTGAGTTGGGGAAAGAATTATAAATGGTCTGTTTCTCCAAGACTAAGAAACTGCATTACATTTTAACCTCTTTGATTATAAGGCTTTTTAAAAAAAATCCTCAAACCTGAGCACATCCATGTGTATATAGGACTTGAGTTATTTCTTCCATGAGGGCTTCCCTGATGGCTCAGATGATAAGGAATCTGCCTGCAATATGGGAAACCTGGGTTGGATCCCTGGGTCGGGAAGATCCCCTGAAGGAGGAAATGGCAACCCATTCCAGTATTCTTGCCTGGAAAATCCCACGGACAGAGGAGCCTGTGGGCTACAGTTCATGAGGTTGCAAAAAGTTGGACATAACTGAGCAACTAACACTTAGTCTAACACTAGTGGAAATGCCCTTTCCAGTGTGAGATGATTCTCTTGACATTCATGAAAGTCATGAATGCTTTGACTTGGACAAAAAGGAAGAGACAGTGAACCCTTAACAGGGCGTTCAGACCTAGAAGGCAGGAAATTACTTACTGTAAATCAACATTTGATAAGCACCTCTTGTGTGCTGAGACTGATTCAAGCACTGTGGAGAATAAAGGACATTTTATTAGTTCACATTATCATTTTGTTGTCATATGCGTATTTTCTGATTGAATCTTTAACATAACAGAGCAATTCTTGTGCTTCAGTCTATTGGTCTGTCTAGTAATATTTTCAGATTTGGGTTAATATTTCTAACTCCTAGGACATGTATGTCATGTACCCAATCTACAACACCACTCAACTTGTAGTACTCAGGCTTTCCCCCTTCTAGATTCATACATGGTTTTTAGATGAGCCATATGAACAGATAATCAACCTGAGTGTCTCTTTTTCCAATATTGGGCAAAGAATATCTACAATCATGGGGACCGAGGATCCCCACAGGGTCCTGCTTGGTTTCATTTCCTATTCTTTTGCTAAGAAATCCATTAGAATATTGACATACATACTGAACCATTTACTGATTTCTTCACTCATTTATTCAATAGTATTTATTGCTGGAACACCAGGTTTACAAAGATGAATAATATAGGTTTCTTGACTTTAAGACACCAAATATCTATTGAGCAAAAGTAGAAATCAGCAGTGACAGACAATTTAATGTGTGAACTAACAGTATTACCAAACAGGTTTGGCTGCTCGCTGCTCAAAAGCCAATAATTGAGAGGCAAATATCAGTAAAAAGGCGAGATGAAGGAAAGATGCTTTAATAAGAAAAGTCAGCAATCTACAGAGGAGCGGAGCTCATGTCCCAAGACCAGCTCTGAAGACTCTATTCAGCCATGATAGTTTTTAAAGGGTAAAAGAAGCAAGAATCTCAAAGAACTGAGACAGGAGGTTGGGTTCTGCATCATTCTCCATTGTCTGAAGACTGGCTGATATTATCTTGCTTGAGTGATCTGCCTACAGGATATCTAAGGAGGGTGTTGAGGGTAGAGAGCAAGTCATTTTTAAACTACTTAATTCTTCATTCTTTTTAATCTAGGAAGAGTCAACAGGTTAGGCAGACATGGTGTATGTTCAGGAGACCGTAAAACAGGAGTTACTTTAAATTGCCTACCAGTCAATTGTAAAGGAAATCAGTCCTAAATATTCATTGGAAGGACTGATGCTGAAGCTCCAATACTTTGGCCACCTGATATGTAGACTGACTCATTGGAAAAGACTCTGATGCTGGGGAAGATTGAAAGGCAGGAGGATAAGGGGATGACAGAGGATGAGATGGCATCACCAACTCAATGGACATGAGTTTGAGCAAGCTCTGGGAGTTGGTGATGGACAGGGAAGCCTGGCGTGTGGCAGTCCATGGAGTCGCAAAGAGTCAGACATGACTGAGCAACTGAATTGAACAGAACTGAGTGATCTCATTCCTATAATTAAGTTCTTTTAATAAACTGCGGAAAATTCTGAAAGAGATGGGAATACCAGACCACCTGACCTGCCTCTTGAGAAACCTATATGCAGGTCAGGAAGCAACAGTTAGAACTGGACATGGAACAACAGACTGGTTCCAAATAGGAAAAGGAGTACGTCAAGGCTATATATTGTCCCCCTGCTTATTTAACTTATATGAAGAGTACATCATGAGAAATGCTGGACTGGAAGAAGCACAAGCTGGAATCAAGATTGCTGGGAGAAATATCAATAACCTCAGATATGAAGATGACACCATCCTTATGGCAGAAAGTGAAGAGGAACTAAAAAGCCTCTTGATGAAAGTGAAAGTGGAGAGTGAAAAAGTTGGCTTAAAGCTCAACATTCAGAAAATGAAGATCATGGCATCCGGTCCCATCACTTCATGGGCAAATAGATGGGGAAACAGTGGAAACAGTGTCGGACTTTATTTTTCTGGGCTCCAAAATCACTGCAGATGGTGACTGCAGCCATGAAATTAAAAGAAGCTTACTCCTTGGAAGAAAAGTTATGACCAACCGAGATAGCATATTCAAAAGCAGAGACATTACTTTGCCAACAAAGGTCCGTCTAGTCAAGGCTATGGTTTTTCCTGTGGTCATGTATGGATGTGAGAGTTGGACTGTGAAGAAAGCTGAGCACCAAAAAATTAATTGATGCTTTTGAACTGTGGTGTTGGAGAAGACTCTTGAGAGTCCCTTGGATTGCAAGGAGATCCAACCAGTCCATTCTGAAGGAGATCAGCCCTGGGATTTCTTTGGAGGGAATGATGCTGAAGCTCCAGTACTCCAGTACCTCCAGTACTTTGGCCACTTCATGCGAAGAGTTGACTCATTGGAAAAGACTCTGATGCTGGGAGGGATTGGGGGCAGGAGGAGAAGGGGATGACAGAGGCTGAGATGGCTGGATGGCGTCACTGACTCGGTGGATGTGAGTCTGAGTGAACTCTGGGAGTTGGTGATGGACAGGGAGGCCTGGCGTGCTGCGATTCATGGGGTAGGACACAACTGAGCAACTGAACTGAACTGAACTGAAGGTTAAAGGGGGACAGAAGTGGGCAAACAGGAAAGGGACAAAAGAGCTACTTTCAACAGGAGTGGGTACAAAGCTGAAGGAGTCAGTTGCCTTGGGATGAGAAGAGGAAAGTGAAACATTTTAACTTTGTCTTATATCACCTGTGGAGAGTTCTCCAGGTAGAAAGGGAGCCTACAGAAAAGAATATATGCTCTGCTGCTGCTGCTGCTAAGTCACCTCAGTCGTGTCCAACTCTGTGCAACCCCATAGACGGCAGCACACTAGGCTTCCCCATCCCTGGGATTCTCCATGCAAGAACACTGGAGTGGGTTGCCATTTCCTTCTCCAATGCATGAAAGTGAAAAGTGAAAGTGAAGTCGCTCAGTCGTGTCGGACTCTTAGCGATCCCATGGACTGCAGCCTACCAGGCTCCTCCGTCCATGGGATTTTCCAGGCAAGAGTACTGGAGTGGGGTGCCATTGCCTTCTCTGAAAATATGCTCAGGAATTGTAATTATTTAGCCTGTCAGAGTATTGTTTATTTGTGGGTAGATAAACAATAAGGTTTAATGTAGGAATTGATTAATATTGAAGGACTGGTTTTCTTCTGAATAGTGAGGTTCCTAGAGCAAAAGAGAGGAGAATCACTCTTATACAGAGAAACATTACAAAATCAAGTGGGCTAAAGACAATTTTATATTCATGCATTTGGATACTTGCTTTTCATATTGTTTGTTTTGTTGTTGTTATTTAGTTGGTCAGTCATGTTCAACTCTTTGTGACCCCGTGGACTGCCACATGCCAGGCTTCCCTGTCCTTCACCATTTTTTTTTTCTTTTTTTTTTTAATTTTAAATTAATTTTTAAATTTTAATTGGAGGCTGATTACTTTACAATATTGTAGTGGTTTTTGCCATACACTGACATCAATCAGCCATGGGTGTACATGTGTTCCCCATCCTGAACCCCCTTCCCACCTCCCTCCCCATCCCATTCCTTAGGGTCATCCCAGTGCACCAGCCCTGAGCACCATGTCTCATGCATCGAACCTGGACTGGTGATCTATTTCACATATGATAATATACATGTTTCAATGCTATTCTCTCAAATCATCCCACCCTTGCCTTCTCCCACAGAGTCCAAAAGTCTGTTCTTTACATCTATGTCTCTTTTGCTGTCTCACATATAGGGTCATCGTTAACATCTTTCTAAATTCCATATATATGCATTAATATACTGTATTGGTATTTTTCTTTCTGACTTACTTCACTTTGTATAATAGGCTCCAGATTCATCCACCTCATTAGAACTGATTCAAATGCATTCTTTTTAATGGCTGAGTAATATTCCATTGTGTATATATACCATAGCTTTCTTATCTGTTCATCTACGAATGGACATCTAGGTTGCTTCCATGGGCTGGCTATTGTAAACAGTGCTGCAATGAACATTGGGGTATATGCGTCTCTTTCAATTCTGGTTTCCTTGGTGTGTATACCCAGCAGTGGGCTTGCTGGGTCATATGGCAGTTCTATTTCCAGTTTTCTAAGTAATCTCCACATTGTTCTCCATAGTGGCTGTACTAGTTTGCATTCCCACCAACAGTGTAAGAGGGTTCCCTTTTCTCCACACCCTCTCCAGCATTTATTGTTTGCAGACTTTTTGATAGCAGCCATTCTGACTGGCATGAGATGGTACCTCATTGTGGTTTTGATTTGCATTTCTCTGATAATGAGTGATGTTGAGCATCTTTTCATGTGTCTGTTGGCCATATGTATGTCTTCTTTGGAGAAATGTCCTTCACCATTTCCTGGAGCTTGCTCAAACTCATGTCCATTGAATTGGTGATGCCATCCAACCATCTCATCCTTTGTCATCCCCTTCTCCTCCTGCCTTCAATCTTTCCCAGCATCAGGGTCTTTTCTAATGAGTCAGCTCTTCACACCAGGTGGCCAAAGTATTGGAGCTTCAGCTACAGCATCAGTCCTTCCAAAGAATATTCAGGGTTGATTTCCTTTAGGATTGACTGGTTTGATCTTCTTGCAGTCCAGGGGACTCTCAAGAGTCTTCTCCAACACCACATTTTGAAAGCATCAATTCTTTGGGCTTCAGCCTTCTTTATGATCCAACTCTCACATCCATACATGACATCCAGAAAAACCATAGCTTTGACAAGATGGACCTTTGTTGGCAAGGTAATGTCTCTGCTTTTTAATATGCTGTCTAGGTTAGTTATATAGCTTTTCTTTCAAGGAGCAAACATCTTTTAATTTCATGGCAACAGTCAGCATCTGCAGTGATTTTTGAGCCCAAGAAAATAAAGTCTTTCATTGTTTACACTGTTTTCACATCTATTTGCCATAAAGTAATGGGACCAGATACCATGATCTTAGTTCTGTGAATGTTGAGTTTTAAGCCAGCTTTTTCACTCTCCTCTTTCACCTAAATCAAGAGGCTCTTTAGTTCCTTCTCGTTTTCTGCCATAAGGATGGTTTCATCTGCATATCTGAGGTTATTGATATTTCTCCCAGTAGTCTTGATTCCAGCTTGTGATTCAACCAGCCGGAATTTTGCATGATGTACTCTGCATATAAGTTAAATACGCAGGGTGGCAATATACAGCTTTGACATACTTCTTTCCCATTTTGGAAGCAGTCCTGTTATAGCCACGTGTTCCAGAAAACAAACTCACTCAGAAGGACAATGCAGATAGTGGAGGGCAGTTTATTACACAGGTAGACCCAAGGCAGAGTCTCCTCTTAGCCAAGGACCCTGATCAACTTTTGTGAAAATCTTATATACCTTAAGTGTACTGCTCAAGACCACATCCCCAAATTCCTTAAACCTAGCTTGGGAACTGTTAAAGGGAGATATAATCTGGTTACAGCCATGATTTATAATCAGAAGGGTTAGATGGTTATACATTGTAGCCCATAACAACGGGTGTCATAAAGGTTACAAAGGTGATTGACTACATAGGCAATTATTACATTCTTTTTGGTGATGGGAAATCTTGGTATGGAATCTGGTGTTTATCAGTCCAGGAGGCCAGTTTGGCTATACGTATGTTATCCCCATGACTACCAGGCACATAGTCCAAGGGTCACTGAAAGTGCAAGATGGAGTTTCCTTCTTTTTCAAGACAAAGTCAGCTCTGCCTGTTCCTTTCCTTCTTCAGTCCATTGTTCCATGTCTGGTTCTAACTGTTGCTTCTTGACCCGCATATGGGTTTTGCATATGTGCATTGAAAAACCTGATGGGTAAGATGGTGTATTAAGTAAGGTGGTCTAGTATTCCCATCTCTTTAAGAATTTTCCACAGTTTGTTCTGATCCACACAGTCAAATGTTTTAGTATAGTCAATGTTGCAGAAGTAGATATTTTTCTGGAATTCCCTTGCTTTTTCTATGATCCAATGGGTGTTGGCAGTTTCTCTCTGGTTCCTTGTTTGTTTATAAAGTTTTAATTTAAAATTATTTCAAGACCCAAATATTCCTTTGGTTGTGCATATATTATTGAACTGGGACAGCATGACTAGAATAATCTTGGTGTGACCATATCTTTATTTGATTTTTTTCCCCCTGCTTCCAGGATTATATACTGATTGTGAGCAGCCAGACCAAAACCTCTGTGGCCAAGAACAAGGGCTAGGTGAGCCAAGAGTGAAGGGGCAACAGATGTTAGATGACTCTGTGGTCAAGGCAACAGCATGTTTGGCCTCATTGCCATGAATGATTACTGAATTTTTTAGAATAGGGGAACTCGGGTAAATGACTGCTCCTGTACTCAAGTGACCACACTGGAGATTTGTGTGCCCACTAGCCCCCAACTTGTTTTGGATAGACTAAGCAACCTAGGGGGCAGAGGAAGCTAGAACTTAGTGCTGTTTTGGCTTTCTTTGTAGAGTGAATTTGTTGTTGCTTAAATTTGTTTTTAAATATCTTTCCATTCCTGAGATTCCTCTTCATTGTCCTATTCAAATGGAAATCCTCCACAGAAGTGCACAGTTCTTTGGATGCTGCTGAGGGAAAAAAGAATGGAGAGTTTACTTTTTAATGCTTGTTATCTTAAAATGTATTATAGTTAATATTTTGGGTGGTGAATGAAGTGGACTCACTAACACACATGTGAACTTCTTTGCTTTTAATGTGTTAGTTGAGATAGAAATATAGTATGTCAGAGTATATGTGAATTGCCTTTACCCTGGAAAATTTGCTTGTGCACTGACTGCATTGGTAATATCAAAACCAAACATTTCCTGTAAGGTATTCTATAGTCCTTCCATCCCCTGTATCTCTAAGCACATTTTTGTTTACTTTGCCTGATTGTAGTGGCCCTCCATAATCCACCTTTGTTTCCATCAGCCGCAGATAAAAGTCACCATCAATAATCCATGGTAGCTTTCCTTTAATAAATCATATATTCTGGACTTTTTTACTCTTCTCTTTATTTGGGCAGCCATCATTTCTACCCACTAAGAAAAACTGATATAGAGAATGAGAAATAAGTTTCAAAGTGCTTTGCAAGACCTGCAATGTGAATACTTCTTAAGAAGCAGGATCAGATGCCATACTGTTAGAAGAATTCTACACTTATTAATTCAGTTTCTCTAACAACTGTAATTCCCAATTTATAACTCAGTTTTCAAATGAGCTAACTGAAGCCTAGAGGTTTTAAGTAACTTGCTCAAGACCTAATTGAGTCACTAGAGCCTGAATTCAGGTACTGTGTGCAGTTAACCATTTTGCGACAAATAACTTTTGAGTTAATGGAAAAAAAAAAAATCAGTTTTCTTGATTGAGTTTACTTGGTAAAAGAGAATTACCTTATGAAATCTATTTTTATTTCAATTCTTCTGATTTTATAAAGAGGACTCATTTAAGTGGTACTGTACTTAGTTTCAAAGATATAAAATCAGGTGGCTGTACTCTGGCACACTGAGCAGCTGTATTGAGACTCATATGACTAACACTTGGCTGGACCCCTCATCTGGTACTGGGCCACAGTAAGCACACCCCCCTGGCTGAACTCAGAGATTCAAAACATTCAGTCTTTGCACATTAGCAGACTTCTGCTTTGTTCATAATAGTGTGGATTTTGCTTAAAGTACAAGGCAAATATGCATAAGGCTTTTCAGAGGAAGATTGTATTTGGAGGGGTATTTCATCTTCAGGTTATTTAAATTGGATGTTGACTCTGAAGCTGGGAGGGATTGGGGGCAGGAGGAAAAGGGGATGACAGAGGATAAGATGGCTGGATGGCATCACCGACTCGATGGACATGAGTTTGAGTGAACTCCGGGAGTTGGTGATGCACAGGGAGACCTGGCGTGTGCGATTCATGGGGTTGCAAAGAGTCAGCCACGACAGAGCAACTGAACTGAACTGAACTGAACTGAAGTAGTTAGAACAAATGAAAACCTCCATATGCTATGTAAATTAGAAATTATGCAAAAGAATGCAATAATAGTGGCTACTGGTGGTGGTGGTTTAGTTGCTAAGTTGTGTCCAATGCTTGCGATCCCATGGACTGTATGTAGCCTCCCAGGCTACTCTGTCCATGGGATTCTTCAGGCAAGAATACTGCAGTGGGTTGCCATTTCCTTCTCCAGGAGAGGCTATTGCAACTCCCATAAAAAGAGAATATTGAGCAGTAAGTAGTAAAAGACGCTATGATTGGAAACTTAGGTTCAAAGATCATCTGATACTTACTATGTGATACTGAAGTCATTTAACTGTCTCTGACTTAGTTTCCTCATATACAAAACGATGATGATAATGGCATCAATGTCACAGAGTTATCATGAGTATTAAACCAGGTAATAAATACAAAGCATATACAGAGTGCTTGTCACAGAGTAAGCCCTCAATATTAGGAATTATTGCATTCTTGAGAATGTGTATATGAATTGTTATTTGTCTTAATTGAACCATGACTGACTTCAACCAATAAGAACTTGTTAATGAGCCATTTGTTTATACCAACTATCAATACCCAATCAATTAAATTGAGGTGATAGTTGATGTCATATATGTTTGTTTACAGAGTGAATTACCATGGTGGCTGGCTTATGATACAATTAAAAGAATATAGAGAATGAGAGAATGAGATAGAGATATAGATAAAGTTCTAAGAATGGGTGAGTCTATGACAAGGCCAGAAAAAAATTGAATCAGTGTATGTATAATCATACATACAGGCTGAGTCCCTGGTGGCTCTGAGGGTGAAGTGTCTGCCTGCAATGTGGGAGACCTAGGTTTGATCCCTGGGTCGGGAAGATTCCCTGGAGAAGGAAATGGCAACCCACTCCGGTACCCTTGCCTGGAAAATCCCATGGACAGAGAAGCCTGGTAGGCTACAGTCCATGGGGTCACAAAGAGTCAGACAGGACTAAGCAACTATCTATCTGTCTATCTATGTATAATCAACAATGTTTATCAATACTCTATGAGAAATATAATAGATTTATTTATCTATTTAAATCCCTTTATTAAAAATAAATTAGAGGTGACTGAACCAAAAAATAGACTACAGTGTTCTATATTTTGTGAACTGGTAATCAGCCCACTTTAAACACACATGTATACCTGTGGCGGATTCATTTTGGTATTTGGCAAAACTAATACAATTATGTAGTTTAAAAATAAAATAAAATTAAAAAAAAATAAAACATCAGATTTATTTTTAAATTCTCCATGTATTATCTGCTATTCATTAGCATTTGTAAATGGTTACTAAATAAATTTTAAAATGAAGAAACCAAAGACTTCATATGCCACAAGTGTATTCTGGAAAAGCTGGCCAATTTTCCCAAAAACTCAGACTACTAATAGAAAGTATTAAAAATAATAAACTTTTATAGAATTCTTGCTTTACTATACTTCTATGACTTTTTACTGGAATGCTTGCCACATGTAACTTCCTAGAATCTTTGGGTTTTAATCAGTATACTGATTTTTCTCTTGTATTAGGAAGCTACCCAAACACCCAGGTTGGTATAACTTCTGCTTATTTGAATGTCTCAGAATTAAGTGTATATAAGCTGTGAATATATAGCTCTTCATCAGATTATAGGAAAACATCTGGAATACAAAAGCAAAGTGATTTCTGTGATAAAATTGAGGAGTCTATGGGAGTGAGAGTGGGCTAGTCCTTTGTAGGACATCCCAGACTTGGAATGTATACCATGTGCCTTTACAGGGTGGGCTTAAACACATCTTTTCCAGGCCTCAATATTGTTGTGTCTGTTGATGTTTTAACTGTTGTCCATCTTATGGGTGGGGGTGGGAATATGCTAATTTGGAGACTAGAGAAACTAAGAAACCATTCACACCATGTAAGCTAATGCTCCATAAACATTGTTCTTGAAAGGAGAGATGAGGACTAAGTTGTACCAAATGGAATTTGCAATGGAGAAAACATCCTGCTGAGCCAATTGTTTCTGTGTTCTTTAGTAAACAGAACAGAAAAAGGAAGACTTTCTTCAGTGCCAAACTATTTAATTGCATACATAAAACTTGCATGAAATATCGACAGCATTAGTTTGAATAGACTGATCTGTAAGAGGGATAGAAGCCCAAAGTATGTGATTGAATGAGGGGAGAAACTCATTAAGGACTGTTGCTCACTCTTAGGAAGAAGCAGGAATATTATCTAGGTTTCTTAGGTAAATCTGTATTAACTTGAAGAGAAAGAGTGCCGTTTTACAGTCATACTTCTTATCATGTATAATTGTTTATTTTCACTTTGTATGAAAGTCGCTCAGTCATGTCTGATTCTTTGCAACCCCATGGACTGTAGCCCACCAGGCTCCTCTGTCCATGGAATTCTCCAGGCAAGAATACTGGAGTAGGTAGCTGTTCTCCTCTCCAGGGGGTCTTCCCAACCCAGGGATTAAACCCAGATCGTCTGCACTGCAGGTCGATTCTTTGCCATCTGAGCCCCCAGGGAAGCCCTTCACTTTGTATGCACACAACCAAAATGGGGTCACAAGGACTATCCTACACTGAAAAACTAAGGGAAAAGGGGAAAAAAAATCTACCAATTGTTTACCTAATTTGTGTCAGGGACTGTGCTATTTCAGTATATATTTTATTTCAATATGCCCCATTCAACCAGTCCATCCTAAAGGAAATCAGTCCTGAATATTCATTGGAAGGACTGATGCTGAAGCTGAAACTCCAATCCTTTGGCACCTGATGTGAAGAACTGACTCATTTGAAAAGAGCCTGATGCTGGGAAAGATTGAAGGTGAGAGGAGAAGGGGATGGCTGAGGATGAGATGGTTGGATGGCATCATTGACTCGATGGACATGAGTTTGAGTAGATTCTGGGTGTTGGTGATGGACAGGGAAGCCTGGCTTGCTGCAGTCCATGGGGTCGCAAAGAGTCGGACATGACTGAGACCCTGAAATGAACTGAACTGAACTGACTGAAGCCCTATCAAAGCCTATTTGGCCTCCCAGGTGGCACTAGTGGTAAAGAATCCACCTGCCAATACAGGAGATACAGGAGATGTGAGTTCAATCTCTGGGTCAGGAAGATCCCCTGGAGGTGGAAATGGCAACCCACTCCAGTTTTATTGCCTGGAGAATCCCATGGACAGAAGAGCCTGGTGGCCTACAGTCCACAGGGTTGTACAGAGTTGGACACGACTGAAGTAACTTAGCATGTATGCATCAAGGCCTATTAGAGTTCTCACAAATATTGATGCATATTTTTTTAGTTCAGAAAATAATTGTATGGGCTGTATAGTGTTATCCTGTGCAGAGAAAGCAACTAATAATCAAATTTTACAAATGAAGTCACTGAGACTAAAAAATATTGAGTAAATTGATTCCATACCTAGTATTTGATTCTGAGAGACTGAATGTATCAATGGACAATGGCCAGACCATATATAAAAATTGATTTCTGATCTATTAATACAACCTGTAGCAACCAGCCCAGAAAGCCAAGCCACTCTCTGCAGTAATGTAGACTAACAGAGATTTGCTCTCATATTTTATTCTAAGTTTTATGCCTTTAGATTTACACTTATATCTGTGATATATTTAGTTAATTTTGTGTGTGGTATTAGGAAGTGTTTCATCTTTTTTTTTTTTTTTGCATGTGGATATCCAGCTTTCTCATTAGAATTTGTTGAAAAGAATATTTTCAACTTTCTGAAAATCGATTGACTGCAAAATTGAGCTTTTAAGTCTTCTGATCCATGGACATGAAATCTCGTTTCACTTATTTATGTTTTTATTAATTTCTATCTGTAATATTTCATAGTTTTCAGAGCATAAATTTTACATATAACTTGTTAAATTTATTGCAAATAATTTCATTTTTTAATGCTGTTATAAATAGAATTATTTTCTGGATTTCACTTTAAGGCTGTTTATTGCTAGATATAGAAATTCAGTCAATATTTGTGTATGGATACTTTACCCTGTATGCTTGGTAAACTTGTTAATTCCAATTATGTTTTTATGGATCCCTTAAGATTTTTCAAATAAACAATCATGTCATCAGTAAATAGAGATATCTTTACTTCTTGATTTCAAATCTGGATGCTTTTTATTTCTTTTTCTTGTCTAATTTCCCTGGCTAGGACTTCTAGTAGAATGTTGATATAAGTAACAAGAGTAGGCATCCTTGTTTTGTTTCTGGATGTAGTGTAAAACATTCAGTCTTTCAACATTAAGTGTGACATTAGCTCTGTATTTTTCACGGATTTTCTTTATCAGGTTCAGAAAATTTCCTTCTTTTCTGGTTGAATTATTTTTCTCTTTGCCCGTTTAATATCATGGAAGACTGTTCAGTTCAGTTCAGTCACTCAGTCATGTCCGACTCTTTGTGACCCCATGAACCACAGCACACCAGGTCTCCCTGTCCATCACCAACTCCCGGAGTCCACCCAAACTCATGTCCATTGAGTTGGTGATGCCATCCAACCATCTCATCCTCTGTCATCCCCTTTTCCTCTCACCTTCAATCTTTCCCAGCATCAGGATCTTTTCAAATGAGTGAGCTCTTCATATCAGGTGGCCAAAATATTGGAGTTTCAGCTTCAACATCAGTCCTTCCAATGAACATCCAGGACTGATCTCCTTTAGGATGGACTGGTTGGATCTCCTTGCAATCCAAAGGACTCTCAAGAGTCTTCTCCAACACCACAGTTCAAAAGCATCAATTCTTCAGTGCTCAGCTTTCTTTATAGTCCAATTCTCACGTCCATACATGACTACTGGAAAAACCATAGTCTTGACTAGACAGACCTTTGTTGACAAAGTAATGTCTCTGCTTTTTAATATGCTGTCTAGGTTGGTTATAACTTTCCTTCCAAGGAAGAAGACTATTAGATTTTGGCAAATGCTTTTTCTGCATCTATGGAGATAATCATACAATTTTTGTCCTTTGCTCATATGTATTATTACATAGACTAATTTCTGGCTATTAAATAAACCTTACACTTATTGGATAAATTTCACTTGGTCATAGTATATAATCATTTACTTATAGTAGGAATATATTAATGTATAATAATTAAACTATCTTGCATTGTATATTCATTCCCTTTTGAATAATCTGATGTTATTGAGGCTTATTTTAATTTAATTAATTTTTTATTACAGACACAGCTGAGTAAGGACAAATCAGATTATTCTGTGTCATGTGTTTTTTAAAGCATTCTTTGGAGAGTAGGAGAGATTTTAAACCTAAAATGAAATTGAAACTCCTACTCTAAAGGAATACTTCTTACATTGTTAATGTACTGCTGTGGCTCATGAGCCTACAGATGATCAGGAGGAACATTCAAATAGAAAGAAGAAATAACTGAAAAGAGTGCTGGAGGAAATATCAGGTGTTGCTGAGTAAGAAACTATGCCAAAACCCAGTGGTTTAAAACAATAGTTAGTTATTCTTTTTCATGACTTTGTAAGTTAACTCATCTATGCTAAGCTTAGGTGGACAGTTTTGCCAGTCTTGGATGAGTTCACTGCAGTTGGCTGGCTACGTGGCTCTGTTCAATGTGTCTCTCATTGTCCTCTTCCTGTGACCAACAGATAGCGTCAATATGTTCTTATGATGAAGGAAGAGACATAGGAGAGTAACTGGGACTGTGCAAGGCCTCTTGAAGCCTAGGGTTGGAACAGGGCACTGCAACTTCTACTTCTTTCTTCTGGCCGAAGCAAGTCACATTGGTTGTGGAAATAAACTTTGCTTCAGTGGGAGGAATTCAAAACTCACATAATAAAGTAAAGAATTAGGGTCAATCATACAATCAATCTACCACAAGGAATTAGGGAGGAAGTAAAGAGTTTTTCCAGTTTAGTTATTTCTGTCAAATGTAAATTGAGTTCTATTTATGTTAGACTAGAAAAGAACAACCTTTTGAAAAATATGCTAATTCTGTCTTGTTGAGGGAGTGTGTACAGTATAAAAAACTAGAGGAACCTAGGATGGAGTTCACCAGTCATTTAAGTTAGCAGACTGGTCCTTACAACATGTGCCCTTTTGTGATATGTGTGTGTGTATGTGTGTTAATTGCACAGTGATGGCCAACTCTTTGTGACCCCATGGACTGTACCCACCAGGCTCCTCTGTCCATGGAATTCTCCAGGCAAGAATACTGGAGTAGCCATTCCCTTCTCCTAAGTATCTTCCTGACCCAAGGGTCAAACCCAGGTCTCCCACAATGCAGGCAGATTCTTTACCATCTGAGCCACCAGGGAAGCACCACCCGCCACCTCCCCCAACTCCCCCAACTCCCCCAACTTTCATGATAACAGTGCTTATTCAGTCCTTTCTTATTTGCCTGTCTCTTGTATGGGTATAGAGAAGATTATTCTAGAAAGCAGGTAATTAGGCATTTCTAGTTCTTGGGAGGTTTAATCTTTACTTTTCTCAGGAATGTGAAGCATCAGCAGGTTTTGTTTGTCTTTAAAATGAGGAGGATTCTAGTGAAGCTGACTTGTTACTCCACAAATATCTTAAAAGTGTGGAACTTTCCCTCTGGAATTATTATATGTGAATGGATTCCTACATTTTACAATGGAAAAGCATGAAATCATAGCCGGCTTGGCTACTGCTATTATTCATTTAGCAGCTTTTATTCTTTTAACAGTTAAGCTTCCATTATGTTTTACTATTTGTTACATACCATTTTTGTGTGTTTTATGCATTTTGCAGTTAACTATTTGAAAGAACGTTTAGTCCTTGAACGTAAGAGTGATTTACCATTCTCATGCTTTTATCTTTTACCAAGGCCATGTGTATTTTTAAAGATAATAATAAGTTTTGCTATTAAAAAAGCCTAATAACACACTTTATTTTTCTTGCTACCTATAGCAAGTCCTAATTTTCAAGTGTTGGGGCATGTGCTTGGGAATGTATTGATGTACAACATATATACCTACAAATATTAGATGCTGTGTCAAACACAGTGACAAGCACAGGTGAAAAGGAATAGAAAGCTCTGACAATCAGTACACAGATTTTTGGACACACATACAAACAATAGGCTAAGTTGAAAATAGTATTCTAGAATGCTAAGTTTTGCAGGAAATATATGTAATTTTGAAAGAGTTCTTTTTTATTTATCAGAAGTTTTATTTACTATTCATAGTGAAAAACAGACAGTTTTAAAACCATATTAATTCTGGTATTAGGAGTTTATTTACTTGAGGAATATATGTTTCTATGCATTTGTAACAATGATTTGCAAAATTATAAGAAAGTGAAGTGATATTTTCTTCTGTTAGATTTATTTCTATATGTTTATATATATATATAAAGTATGACTTTAAGATAATGAGAATATTGTACATTGAAAGAAAACAGTTTAAAATGTATGGAATGTATACTTCAAAATATATGTTGTCCATCAGGTCATCAAAGGAAGTTGTCGTTGTTGTTCAGCCACTCAGTTGTGTCCGACTCTTTGTGACCCCATGGATTGCAGTATGCCAGGTTTCCCTGTCCTTACCTGTCTCCCAGAGTTTGCTTAAACTTATGTCCATTGAGTTGGTGATGCCGTCCAACCATTTTGTCCTCTGTCATCCCCTTCTCCTCCCGCTTCAAGCTTTCCCAGCATCAGGGTTTTTTCCAATGAGTCGGCTTTTTGCATCAGGTGGCCAAAGTATTGGAGCGTCAGCTTCAGCATCAGTCCTTCCAATGACTATTCAGAGTTGATTTCCTTTAGGATTGACTGGTTTGATCTCCTTGCAGTCCAAGGGACTCTCAACAGTCTTTCCCAACACCACAGTTCGAAAACATCAAATCAAAGGAAGAAGTCAAATCTTTTTTGAAAAAAATTTGTAATTGCTCCACGATGAATTAGCCTGGGTTTTATAAGAAAATCACTCTCATTTCCTTATTTTCACTCTTACCCGCAAATATTATTCAGCTTGTTTTTTTGTTTATTCTTCAGACTTGGCTTGTAAAATAAATCTATTTTGTTAATAGTGAATATTATTCACTGACTCAGTGAATAGTGAATATTATTCACTGATTCTCTGACTCAGAAGCTACCATAGTTTCCCTTTTGTGGATATCTTTCAGATAAAGTTTAAGAAAATACAATTATATAAATGTGTTTATTTCTCTTGTATTTGTCAACCTAGATAGTAAAATGCTCATAATTTCTCAGCTTACTTTTGTTTTATTAAGGAATCACTTGATCTCCTGATGCCTGTGATTTTTCCTCTGCAAAGCAGGAAATCAGCCCTGCACCCCAATTTGTGCAACATCATTATGACAGAGAAAGGAGATGACAGCAAGGGAATTCCATCTTGGCCTGCTAAAAATAAAGTCCATCCCTTCTTTGAGGCAGACTTTGGATAGGTATCCCAATTCAGAGGCCTTTCCCAACTAGGAAGAATGGCGGAGCAGTTAAGTACATAGGCTCTACCACAGGGCTGTTATGCGCATTGCTTTCTACTACAGGCTTACCCAACTTAGCTTCTTATTGGATAGGTATCTTCAGACAAGTTATTTTAGTCATTCAGAACTTATTCCCCCTCCTTAAAATGAGGTCTTTAAAATCATCTTTATAATGATGCAAACATGGTAGAATTAAATGAACTAAAAAATAATATACTTAAAACAAGAGCTAGAACATAGTAAGTGCTATAAACATTATAGTTACATACTGACCTGTAGGACTTCTGCATTTGAACATCCAGAAACCTCTATTTATACCTCTGCAGCAGTATTTATCTTTGTTTCAAAGTAGTGTTTTGATTTATATTAGAGCAACCCACTCCAGTACTCTTGCCTGGAAGATCCCATGGACGGAGGAGCCTGGTAGGCTGCAGTCCATGGGGTCGCTAAGAGTCGGGCACGACTGAGAGACTTCACTTTCACTTTTCACTTTCATGCATTGGAGAAGGAAATGGCAACCCACTCCAGTATTCTTGCCTGGAGAATCCCAGGGACAGAGGAGCCTGGTGGGCTGCCGTCAATGGGGTCGCACAGAGTCGGACACGACTGAAGCGACTTAGCAGCAGCAGTAGCAGAGCTATTCTTGTCCTTGCCTTATTTTTTCCACTAGATTTAATGAAGTTCCTGAGGGCAGTAATTGTTTCATTCAGTTTTGATTCCCTAAACACTAAGGCCTGCTTCACAGTAGCTGCTTAAAAGTATTTACTGAATAGTGTTGAAAAGTCAAAAGTACATGTAAAGTGTATAATATATAATGAAATTAATTTCTGTATGTGTTGTGTGAAATTCATATCATTATATTCTTCTTTATAGAATGGTGTCATAGATAGAGACTGAGTTTTGGAATTAGATAGTCATGAATTCAGTTTTCATTCTTCTGCTGTCTTTGCAAAAGTGACTTTACTTTCCTTAACCTCAGTTATAAAACTCAGGAAATAATAAATACTTTACAGAGCTATTCTGAGGGTTGGAGATAATATATTTAAAGCTTCTAGCATGATAGTAGTAGTCACAATATATGGGTAGCTATTATTTTATTTTTTGGCTTTACAAACTTTGAAGTTTATTTTGTATTAGAATAGCCTATTTATACATAAAATAGAAAAAAATTCCACTGATGGAATCCAAATACATGACTTCAATGAAAAGTAAATCTCAAAAACTTTTAAGTCAGCCAAAGTGAATACTTCAAAAGAAATGAAGCAAAATGGCAGCCAGGAGATGGTTCCATCTGTTTATCTGAGAGAGCTTATATCCTGAAGCCAATCTGAAGGCTTTCTCTATTTAAAACACATGGCTTTAATAGACTGAACTCCATGGTTCAAAAGGAATCAAGATCTCCTCCAGGGATTAGGGTGGTGGGGACAACAAATGGAAGCTTTCAACTAGTATGAACTAGTATGAAGAAATAATCTCTCCGTTAAGTCACTGTTAATTGACTGTTTTAGGCTAGAACGGCAACACAGCCTGCAGTGAAACACAGAATTATCAGTGACCAGAAATTGCAGCCCACTCCAGTACTCTTGCCTGGAAAATCCTATGGACAGAGGAGCCTGGTAGGCTGCAGTCCATGGGGTCGCTAAGAGTGGGGCACGACTGAGCGACTTCACTTTCACTTTTCACTTTCATGCATTGGAGAAGGAAATGGCAACCCACTCCAGTGTTCTTGCCTGGAGAATCCCAGGGACGGCGGAGCCTGGTGGGCTGCCGTCTATGGGGTCGCACAGAGTCAAACACGACTGACGTGACTTAGCAGTAGTAGTAGTAGTAGAAGGAACCCACACTACCAAGGGTGCCTTACAGAAGGATGATGTAATAATTAGGAAGATCTCCAGCATCCAATGACAAGTGGAAGACCCAGGTTACTTATTACAAACTGAACATTAATAAAGAGCTTATTAATAAAAATTTGCCAATATATAGGTTTTCAAAATAGCTGATATCACATCCTTAAGTTTCCATGTGGGCTATTGAAAGGGCGTTCTTTTCAAGTCATGAATCAATGGGTATGAATAATGACTGATTAAACCATTATATATCCTAATAAAAGCACCATTGCTTATACGGTTATAAAATGGCTGAACTAAGAGTTTTCTAAGAATTTATTTCACAAAATTGTAATGCATGCTTGATTTGCATGTAATACTTAATTCTCATCCAAGAAACCATGGCAGAAGCTTTATCCCATTGGTATTACTCAGTGATTTTTTTCTTTTAGTGGAAAGGAAGAGGAGGAAGCCAGCTGCAGCTTTGACACTTAAAATTGCACCCCATATAATAGCAATAGTTATATATGAGCTGTTTAATTTGAAAGTACCATCAGCCATGCAAATTTCACACCAACTAAAAGTAAAGGGAGAAAAATGTCTGTCAAATGGAAAAGGGTTAAATTACTAGGATTAAAGGAAGGAAATTATTTCTAATATTCTGTGAAAGTATAGCTAGGAAGTAATGCATAAAAATTGAAACTCCTACATGTAAAGTTAAAATGTTACTTAAGTACTAAATTGGATTCATTTTCACTTAGCATTTCAGAAAGATCTGGTAACACTCTGGGTGGTGTGTGTAGCAACTCTCAATGAAAATTTTAAAATTTGTTTGGAAAAATAACAGTTGCAATGATGTGACTCCTCAACCTCAAATGGCTGTGGACCATAAGGTTCTGAGGTTGGCTCAGTTTACACTGATGTGAGAGTGACTACTGAGGACATTCCACTGTGCTCTGGGGGTTGGAAAGCGGTAGTAGCATGCATCTGTGAATCACGTTTATACGTCCCAGTATGCAATCTTTTGTTTCCTTGCTCAGAAAGATAACTCTATTCTTCCAATTTTATAAGTGCATTTAGTTGGGCTAAAATTATTACATGTATCTGTAATATTCTTATGGGAAATCAGATCATAAAAATAATAATAATGAAATCTGAGAGCTAATTTTGGAAAAACCAAACCTAGTACAAGTACATGGCTCATTCAAGGTCACTGAGCTCCTTAGCATGAAAGCTGGGTCTTAAAGTGAGAGGATTTGGTTACAGCCTCCCAAGCCTTTCTTTTCCTCTTTGCTACATGAACACTGAAATCCTTTCTAGTTCTCAAATACCACAGCTCCCAAAGTAAATGTCTCCGTTGTCTTATTTCTTCAAAATTTTATTTTGGAGGGAAATTGTTTTGAAAGAAATTTACTATAAAATTATACTTCAGTTTTTATAACTTAGGATATAGATTGAAAGGCTGGTTATTAATTTTGGAACATAGAATGTGCAACAAACCAGTGTCCTGTATTTAGAATACCATAGCTAGTCACATAATTCAGCATAACCAAGGAAATCACTTTATTGGTGCTACCAATATCTAGGTGATACTAAACTGAAGAAAATTCTAAATAATTTTTCTTAGAAACATGACAGTTTAGGAATATTCATTCTGGTTCGACAAACAAAGACTTTGTTTCTTTTGAAAATCATTTCCTGATAGCTCAGTTGGTAAAGAATCCACCTGCAATGCAGGAGACCTGGGTTTGATCCCTGGGTTGGGAAGATCCCCTGGAGAAGTGAAAGGCTACCCACTCCAGTATTTTGGCCTGGAGAATACCATGGTCTGTATAGTCCACGGGGTTGCAAAGAGTCAGACATGACTGAGTGACTTTCACTTTCACTTTCTAAACTATAAGGGATGTAGTTTCTTCATTTGTAAAAAAAGAGTCTCAGATTACTTGACTTTAATGTCAAGGTAAAACAAAACACTCCCCCGCCCCCCACCCCACTCCCACACCCCCCACCTCCAAAAAACCAAAACAACAGATTTCACTTTATCAGGATTTATTAGCAGAGTTTTTGCTTTTGGGATGATAGAGACATACTTTCCCCTATTTCTCCTACTAAGAACAACTAAAACTCCTACATGTTATAAATAAAACAAGCTCTTGCACATTACAAATAAAACAAACCTAAGAAGATTCTGATGGATGGAAAGAAGAAGCCAGACAAACTTGGACATCAAGACCTAAGAAAGGACACATTAGTGAATTTCCTAAATTTTCTTTTTTGCCTTATCTCAGATTTGGAGCAGAAGCTGGTAATCCAATAATGCCAATCAATGGCTGCAGATAAACACAGCTCCAACCAACACCTTCTTTCTCTAGTCAAAGAACCAGGAAAGGGACTGCCAATCAAGAGTAAAACTTTTAGACAGTATAGCTCTCTTCTATCCATGCACCACAAGAAACCTCTGGTCCTTCCCCCTATTTATGCCAGCAAAAGTTGAATGAAATAGACTTTCCGCCTAATGAGGCTATCATGAAGTGTGACCAAGAATCAGAAAAGGCCAAGTAAGGAACAGGGACTTTCATCCTTACTGGCTGATAATGGGTCCACCCATTGAGATGGCAGTGGGTCCCCTGTGGTGAACCTACTCCATCTCCACCCGCAGTAAGGAGGCACCCTTCACCCTCTCCCTAGGGTGGTGTACCAGGAGGCCTAGTAGAGACTCAGAACTTTTAGTCACTCATTCAGCACTAACAAGGCCACTCCCACCTAAGGGTCAGTGGAGGCCAAATCCCACGCCTGCCCAGCAGTAAGGAAGGGCACCACCATTGTTAAGTATCAACAGGGGCCAAGTGGGGAATTTGAGCTTCTATGTCCTTCTGGCCTGTGATGAGGTGGAACCACCCTCCCATGCTACAGCACTATCAAAAAAGGTCATTTAAAACAGGTTTAAAATGTAAAAACAATTTTTTTACAGAAAAAAAACAGTAAAATTAAAAATATAAAAAAATTTTAAAAAGTGGCTTTGTTTTTCATAATTTATAAAGTTTCTTCTCAAAGACACTTTCAGGCTCAAGTGTTTTTGCTATCAAATTCAACCAATTATTTAAAGAAATAACATCAAAGCACAGATCTGGAAGGAATATTTATATTTATAATATCTCTTTTCAGAGGTAATGACTTTTAATATTTTGACTATTTTCATCATATCTACTTTTAAAATACAAAATTGGAATTATGCCACATGTATTCTTATTTCATTTTTTCATTAGTGTACGTGCAAGTAATTTCCTCCTTCTCTAAATGTACTTGTAGAGTATAATTTAACTGATTGTATAGTTTTTATTGGAGAAGGAAATGGCAACCCACTCCAGTATTCTTGCCTGGGGAATCCCATGGACAGAGGAGCCTGGAGGGCTACAGTTGGTAGGGTCACAAGAGTCAGACACAACTTAGCAGCTAAGTAACAACAACAAATGGGAACAGCAAAGTAGAAAAAGTAATTAGTGCCTTTTAGCGGAGAAGGCAATGGCACCCCACTCCAGTACTCTTGCCTGGAAAATCCCATGGACAGAGGAGCCTGGTAGGCTGCAGTCCATGGGGTCGCTAAGAGTCAGACATGACTGAGTGACTTCACTTTCCCTTTTCACTTTCATGCACTGGAGAAGGAAATGGCAACCCACTCCAGTGTTCTTGCCTGGAGAATCCCAGGGACGGGGAGCCTGGTGGGCTGCCGTTTATGGGGTCGCACAGAGTCAGACACGACTGAAGTGACTTAGCATTAGCATAGCATAGATTTTATTGAATGATATACCATAATTGATATAATTAATTTCTTATTGCTGGGTAAGTGGATTTTTTCCCATTACATTGTAATTCATGGCAAATGGGGAAAAGTGGAAGCAGTGAGATTTGATTTGGGTGCTCCAAAATCACTACCAATGATGACTAAAGCCATGAAATGAAAAAGATACTTGCTCCTTGGAGGGAAAGCTATGACAAACCTAGACAGCATAGTAAAAAACAGAGACATTGCTGACAAAGGTCCATATAGTCAAAGCTATGATTTTTCCAGTAGTCATGTATGGATGTGAGAATTGGACCATAAAGAAGGCTGAGCACTGAAGAACTGATGCTTTCAAACTGTGGTGCTGGAGAAGACTCTTGAGAATCCTTTGGTCAGCAAGGAGACCAAAACAGTCAATCCTAAACGAAATCAATCCTAAGTATTCATTTGAAGGACTGTTGCTGAAGCTGAAGCTCCAATACTTTGACCACCTGATGCAAAGAGCTGATTAGAAAAGACCCTGATGCTGGGAAAGATTGAAAGCCAAAGGAGAAGCAGGCAGCAGAGGATAAGATGGTTAGACAGTATCATGGACTCAATGGACATGAATTTGAGTAAATTCTGGGACACAGTGGAAGACAGAGGAGCCTGGCTCCTCTGTAGTGCTATAATCCATGGGGTTGCAAAGAATCAGACATGACTTAGTGACTGAAAAACAACAATAAAATATGGTTATTCATATTCCAAAGTGTAAGAGTTAATAAGAAGGAGGCTTGATCTAAGCCTGATTTATGTCTCTTAAAACTGAAATTCCATCTTTTCCGGTGTTCCAGTTCACTCTGATTATGGTACTTTTATTTTCATCAGAATGTGACTCTGAATACAAATTGAAAGAAATTAGTTTTAGCTCTGCTCTCCCTCACTTCTTTCTTTCCCCTTTATCTCCCTCTGTCCCTCCTTTCAGAAATGTTTAAATGCAAATAATTGATTTCTGTTGTCAAAAATCTCAAACGAAGAAAGAGGAGGAGATAGAATTTTGGTTGTCACAGTAACTCATATTGGAATCAGGAAATAGTACTTGAATTTTTTGTCTTCATTTTCTTCAACTATAAAGTGAAAAAATTGAGTTACTAGTTGTCTAAGGTTATTCTCATCTGCTAAATTCTTATGTTTTCCTTTCTTCAGGCCATCATAATGTTACTGAAGTCATGCATTCATAATTTTTCCAGTTTTTCCTGTTCTTTCACATGATTTTTCAGGGGTTTATTGTTTATCTTTGTTTTATTATTACTTTAAAATTTTCTGGCATTATTGTTTGGTGTGTAAAGAACATATGTGTGTGTGTTAGTTGCTCAGTATATGATGATAGTTTATAAATGGTATTTATTTATTTATTTATATGCTTCCCAGGTGGCTCAGTGGTAAAGAATGTTGATGATGACGATGCTAAGTCAATTCAGTTGTGTCTGACTTGTTGTGACCCTATGGACTGTAGCCCACCAGCCTCTTTTGTCCATGGGATTCTCCAGGCAAGAATACTGGAGTGGGTTGCCATTTCCTTCTCCAAAAAAGAACATGGGGGGATACATTTTTCCATTGCCAGCATCTGGTGCCATCACTTAATGGGAAATAGATGGGAAAACAGTGGAAACAGTGTCAGACTTTATTTTTTGGGGCTCCAAAATCGCTGCAGATGGTGACTGTAGCCATGAAATTAAAAGGCACTTACTCCTTGGAAGAAAAGTTATGACCAACCTAGATAGCATTTTGAAAAGCAGAGACATTATTTTGCCAACAAAGGTCCGTCTAGTCAAGGCTATGGTTTTTCCAGTAGTCATGTATGGATGTGAGAGTTGGACTGCGAAGAAAGCTGAGCCCCAAAGAATTGATGCTTTTTAATTGTCGTGTTGGGAGAAGACTCTTGAGAGTCCCTTGGACTGCAAGGAGATCCAACCAGTCCATTCTGAAGGAGATCAGCCCCAGGATTTCTCTGGAAGGAATGATGCTAAAGCTGAAACTCCAGTACTTTGGCCACCTCATGTGAAGAACTGACTCATTGGAAAAGACTCTGATGCTGGGAGGGATTGGGGGCAGGAGGAGAAGGGGACGACAGAGGATGAGATGGCTGGGTGGCATCACTGACTCGATGGATGTGAGTCTGAGTGAACTCTGGGAGTTGGTGATGGACAGGGAGGCCTGGTGTGCTGTGATTCATGGGGTCACAAAGAGTTGGACACGACTGAGCGACTGAACTGAACTGAAGATTTCTCTATGTTTTTCTTCATCTATGTCGGGCGGGTGGGAGAGTCAATCACTACTCTGAATTTCTCAAAGCACTAAGTATAGGCTAGCTTACAAGGTATAGAACATGTACCAGCTCTTACTTTTTATAGCCAGTTAGTCTATCTGACTCTTAGTTTCCTGATCTGTAAAACAGAAAATTATCTACCTCACAGTTTCCCCTGAGAAGGATTCAATAATGTGGTAATAAGCCAGAATGTCCTCTGTGGAATAGAAGTCAGTCCTGGAGCGCCGTCTGAGTCACAGACTACAAAGGGTCTCTCACCACTAGATGGCAGAGTGAAGCATATTCTGTCCATCCTACACTGAAGTCAGTTGACCTTATCTAGTCCAGCCTCTTATGCCTAGCACCTATTTCTTTGCCATTTTCATTAATCTACCCTTCTGATTCCAGTCCCTTAGCTCCCAAGACCTCCAGACTGATATTTTGAAGTTCTTCTTTTTAAGTTGTCAAGAGAAGGATTTTTTGCCACATGTTTTCAGTTGTCCATCCCCGGTCCCTAGCTACTTGTTGGCTCACTAGCCTTGACTACTCAGAAGGGAAGGAAAGCATCTTGACCTGGAGAGTTTGGTCATTATCTTATCAAGTTAGGAGCCGATAACATACAATTTTCTTACATATGCCCATATGGCTTGTCACTGTTTGAAGGTCTGACATCAAGGACATCCTGAGGGACTGAGTGTCAAGATAAAGAACACTGTACCCAGCACCTGGGGAGTCAGTTCACATTCACCCTGACCTCCCTGGAGTGGGGTGATTTAATACTTTATAATGGACAACAAAATCCTGTATAGTTTATGTCTGATCAGAATAGTTACAAATACAGTTCTTCACTGTTTGCTTTTTCTTTAGATAAACAACATTGGAAATCCATACATAAAAAAGAAATGAAGTTGTTTTCTTTTTTACTATGGTTAGAAAACTTGTAGTAACTCCGAGTCATGGAACAAGGTTAAACACTCACAAGATTATTCCAAACACAGGGTTTTCCTTACAAACAGGCGGAGTAGATGGTACTTCAAAGATATTGTCTACAAAACAAATGATGAGAATTTCCTTTCTAAAAGTATCTTCCTCAGAGTCCAGCTAGGATGTTCAAATTTCCCTTGTTTGGGTTTAAGGCATTATTACTCTTTGTGTACCCCATAAAAGTGTGTGTCCCAGAGGGTTATAATTTGATATGAATTTGTTTTTAGATTTACCGTGTTAGCATGAGGAACTGGATTCCATGGATCCAGTAAGCTAAGTAAACTAAGCTAAGTAATAGCTGAGTTCAAGTTAAGATTCCTTAAACATAGTTAAAGTCTGTGTTTTGTTGGAGTTGGAGCATAGGATACCTCAGAGGAAGAAGAGAGATCAGAGCAGCAGGTGGTATCCAAAAATATTGAGTTTCCACAAGGAAGAAGAGTAGTGTAGGCTTAAGGGTTAGCAGAAGGTTAAATCAGATAATGTATATGAATTTTTTAGCCCAGAGCTTGACTCAAAGTATATCCTCAACAGTAAATAGAAGAGGTACTTTTGTTTTTTTTTTTAAAAGAACAATAAAATCAAGAGAAACTGAGAAAAAATTTTACAATCACTACAATGTGCCTTGCAGACTGATGCTGGGCCACAAAAGAGAACAGTACAGGCTTGGTTCTTGCCCTCAGGGAGCTAAATTTGGGTAGATGGGCAACTAACTACAAATTATAGAGAGTGTATGGTAAATGCTGTGCTGGAGAAAGGTCAGAGCAGGGTGTTTGAGGAGTATTTAGAGTTTTCTAGAGAAGGTGATTTTCTCTTCTGTGACCTGAATGAGGAATGGGTGGTGTGGGGAAAGAAGGAGAGCTTCAAACAGAGGAAACACATACATGAAAATCCAGAATGAAGACTGGGAAGGACATACACTAAGAGCTGAAAAGAATGTTATTGTTGGAGGGTAGAGTACTAGTGGGTCACTGTTTTGAAATGATGCTGAAGAGGTTGACGGAAGAAGGTAAAGTGGAAAGTGATGGGCATAAAAGACATAGCTATAGCTGTTTGAAGCTGCAACTGCTGCTGCTGCTGCTGCTAAGTCACTTCAGTCATGTCCGACTCTGTGCGACCCCATAGACGGCAGCCCACCAGGCTCCCCCGTCCCTGGGATTCTCCAGGCAAGAACACTGGAGTGGGTTGCCATCTCCTTCTCCAATGCATGAAAGTGAAAAGGGAAAGTGAAGTCGCTCAGTCGTGTCCGACTCTTTGCAATCCCGTGGACTGCAGCCTACCAGGCTCCTCCATCCATGGGATTTTCCAGGCAAGAGTACTGGAGTGGGGTGCCATTGCCTTCTCCGGAAGCTGCAACTAGCTCCTCCAAAGTGAGAAAATCCTTAGCAGTGCAAATCTGCTAATTGCTTTTGGAACATTGATGCTACAACCAACTTTTGATGAGTTTGGGAGAAAACAACATTCTTATGACCACTTTCATTCTCTGAATCAAATACAATTGAAATGCTGTTGCTTCTCTCCTTACACTCTTCTCTTTGCTTCAGAAGGATCAGAGTGGTCAAAGGTCACTTGCATTTCCTGATGGCTACCACTGTGTGGTGCATATGATGGAAAAATTTTAATCTCCTGAGACTTTGTGATGTCTTCAAAGGAACCACCGATGCACGAGTGGAAATTTTTTTTTGCACACATGTAGAAATTTTTTTTTTTGGGGGGGGGGGTTCCCTGGTGGCTCAGACGGTAAAGCATCTGTTTGATCCCTGGGTTGGGAAGATCCCCTGGAGAAGGAAATGGCAGCCCACTCGAGTCAGTATTCTTGTCTGGAAAATCCCATAGACGGCAGAGCCTGGTAGGCTACTGTCCATGGGGTCGCAAAGAGTCGGACACTACTGAGCGACTTCACTTCACTTCACTTCACCACTGTGTGGCACCACAAAGAACAAGCAAGGGCCACTGGGCATAGAAGAGAAAAAAGCTGAATAAACAGGGAGTTCAAAATTTAAAAAAATAAGTATACAGTACAAGTAAATAATACAACTCATGTCACATCCACTCCCAATCTCCGCCCAGATAACCAGTGTTAACAGATTGGTGTATGTCTTTTTCTACCTTTTGCTAAGACTGCTGCTACTGCTGCTGCTAAGTCCCTTCAGTTGTGTCCGACTCTGTGTGACCCCATAGACGACAGCCCACCAGGCTCCGCCGTTCCTGGGATTCTCCAGGCAAGAACACTGAAGTGGGTTGCCATTTCCTTCTCCAATGCATGAAAGTGAAAAGTGAAAGTGAAGTTGCTCAGTCATGTCCGACTCTTCGCAACCCCATGGACTGCAGCCTACCAGGCTCCTCCATCCATGGGATTTTCTAGGCATAAGTACTGCAGTGGGGTGCCATTGCCTTCTCTGACTAAGCACAAGTAAAGCTATACATACATACAAAGCTGTTCCCTTGTTTTTAAAAGGGGCTGTACTTCACACATTACTTTGAAACTTGCATTCTTATTTAATAATATATTATGGACAACATTCCAGTTTTAGAAACATAAATAATTAATCCAATCTTTAATGCTGCATACTCAGTTCAGTTCAGTTCAGTTGCTCAGTCGTGTCTGACTCTTCGTGACCCCATGTACCGCAGCACGCCAGGCCTCCCTGTCCATCACCTTCTGTAGTATATTGTGCTGTAATTTAACCAACTGCTTCACTCTTGAGGGGGCTTCACAGTGTTCTTAGGTCACACTGTAAACATGCTATAATAAATGTGCATATATATTTGCCAGTTCTTACAGATGTTTTCTATGGGTTGTCATAGTGGATGCCAAAAAGTGGGTTGAATGAATCAATGTGTGACTATGACTCTGTATTTTCTCTTTTGAAGATACCAAATGCTTTCCTTTTTTTTTTTTCCTGAATCCTTGAAAGCAACCAATTCTCAAATTTTGGGTAGAAAGAGTGGTGATTCTTAGTTTTAATGCTCTTCTTATCAAGGCCATCAGCATTCAAACTTGTTGGTCTCAGGAAACTTACACTACCAAATATGATTGAGAACCTCAGAGAGCTTTTTCAGTAATAGAAGTAGTCTCTAGCAATAATTACCATACAAGCAATTAAAACCGAGAACTTTAAACATTTATGACTTCCTTCAAAAACAGCAATAATAAATGCATCATATATTAATATATAATATATTTTATGAAAAGCATTTATTATTTCCAAAACAAAATATTATTGGAAAGAAAAGCATTGGTTTTCTTTTTTGCCCATTTCTTTAATATCCTGCTTAATAGAAGACAGCTGGATTCTGATATCTGCTTCTGCATTCTAGTAAGTTGTTTTGGTTGAATGATACAAAGAATACTGGGACTCACAAATATGTAGTTGGAAACAGGAGTATTTTAATAGAATTTTCAGATAATTGTGGATATTCTTCTTTGATACTATATAAAACTTGACAAGAGGTCGTTTCATAAAGGTTATATGCAATTTGGAATATAAAACCATATCAGAAATGTATATTCTTAATATATTACAGTTCATTGTCCTATCTTGCTTCTTGAGTGAATCTTTTTACTCATATATTGATCATTTTAAAAATATTGATTCTGTGAATTATATAGGGTTTTCAAATGCAGTTGTTAACTTCACCGGCAATCTAATCTTTCGGTATTAGGAAAATATGAGGGCCTTAGTGGTAAATACTAGTTTTCTAAAATCCTAATTTCCACTTTAAATCTCAAAGGTTATCATTGGAAACATTGTTAATTATTTTCCTTGAAGTAACAGATTTACTTCATTCATTTTGAATGAAGTATTTCTGGCTCAGCTGGTAAAGAATCCACCTGCAATGTAGGAGACCTGGGTTTGATCCCTGGGTTGGGAAGATCCTCTGAAGAAGGGAAAGGCTACCCACTCCAGTATTCTGGCCTGGAGAATTCCATGGACTGTATAGTCTGTGGGGTTGCAAAGAGTTGGACACGACTGAGAGACTTTCACTTCACTTCACATTTGCCAAATACTCAGTTATGAATAACTATAATATGCCTATGGAAGAGAGCCTCTCATGAAAAAGAGGCTCATTTAGCTTATAACTCAGTCTCACAGGTGTTTTTCATGAGTCAATGATTTATACCCAAAGGTACACCTAATTTAGTTATTCCCAAAAGATACTTAAAAAAAAGTGCATTCAGTGGTCGGGATTTGAGAAATTCAGTATGTTTTCCTGTATCACCAAGAACAAAAACATTTTTAAATGTAACTGGACTTTTTTTTTTTTTTCTCGCAAGTGACAGTGTGACAGTGAAGAAATTACTGATGACTTCTACATTTTGGTTCTGGTGACTTGATTCAAACTGCTGCTGCTTGGTCACTTTAGTTGTGTCGGACTCTATGTGACCCCATGGACTATAGGCCACCAGTCTCCTCTGTTCATGGAATTCTCCAAGCAAGAATACTGGAGTGAGTAGCCATGCCCCTTCTACAGGGGATCTTTCAAACCCAGGTTTTGAACCTGGGTCTCCTGCACTGCAGGCTTCTCCATTGCTTTTGTACCATCGGTGCAAATGCCAATACAGAGAAAAATAGATTTTGATTTTATTTTGAAAGTATTTTGACCCCATTAGCACTGTGAAAACGTTTCAGGTAATTTTAGGGGTACAACCAATGTTGAGGATTACTCTTTTGGATTCATGCTTCTTAAATGTTGCTGCTGCTGCTGTTGAGTCACTTCAGTCGTGTCCAACTCTGTGTGACCCCATAGATGCAGCCCACCAGGATGCCCCGTCCCTGGGATTCTCCAGGCAAGAACACTGGAGTGGGTTGCGATTTCCTTCTCCAATGCATGAAAGTGAAAAGTGAAAGTGAAGTCGCTCAGTCATGTCTGACCCTCAGCGACCCCATGGACTTCAGCCTACTAGGCTCCTCCATCCATGGGATTTTCCAGGCAAGAGTACTGGAGTGGGGTGCCATTGCCTTCTCCGTCTTAAATGTTAATGCACACATAAATTATCTGGGGATCTTATTAAGATACAGATTCAAATTCAGTAGTCTTGAGGAAGGACCTGAAAGTTGCATTTGTAAAAGGTTCCCAGGTGAAGATAATGCTTTCTGTAGGTGGCTACACTTTGAGTAACAAGCCTCTAGACCCACATTATCCAAACAGTAGCCACTAGCTCCATGTGACTACTTTAATTTAAATTTAAAGTAATTAAAATTAAATAAATATTCTCTTAGTCAGTCATATTAGCCACATCTTGATCACTCAAAGCCACCTGAGGCTAGTGTGTATCATGCTGGACAGAGCAAACAGAACTTTCCACCGTCACAGAAATCCATCAGACAATGATGTTCTGGATTGTTTACATGGAGTTAATAATGACAAGCCCATGTAGCTGAGCTTATTTAAATATTCATCAGAAGCTACTCTTCAAAATAGGTAAGTGTTATTTATGAATAACTTCATTTTTCTGATCAGTGTTAAAAAGACAAATGATTTAGGATTTTAAATAATGTTTAGACTCTGTAGTTTCAAGTTGCCTGATTAATTTCTTATAAATTTCTTAATGACATGTCTTTATGAGTTATATCAATTGATATTGCCAAGGCCATTGCATGATATTCTATTTTTTTGTGGAAGAAAGCATTCTACTTAAAAGTTTAAAAGATTAAGAGTGACTGATACAGAGATAGAAAAATTCATACTCACTGTAAATGATTTTTATAATCAAAACATAGTCTTCCATGCAACTCACAAGGAACAATTTTGGTGAAAAAAGCTCCACTGGGGAGAATAAAAGGTTATGCCTCAAAGGTTAGCAGGACGGATAGTGTTTCTCCTGGGCACACGCCAGTGCAGACAGCATGCTGAGAGGCATTCCTTGGAGTTCTTGGGCAGTTCTTGCTCCGATGAGAGCTGGCCAAACTCTGCATACTCCACCTGACCCAAGGAAACGCTCCAAGGTAGGCTTTCCAACAGCATTCCTAGTCTGCAAAGTTCACAAGCTGAGACGAGCCTGGTTGGAGCGAAGAGCAAAGTAAAATCTAACAAAAATATGAGGAAAGTGGAGAGGGCATTCTAGACTGTACTGTGGGTTCTTCTTTAGGTTTTTTTCAGTCACCTCTCTATCCATAAGTACAGTCTGCTGTATACTGGTAGAGAATAGGTCGTAAATGAGATACACCTGAAACAGGCTTTTCTTTGTGGCTACGAGAATATGTCAGTGGCCAAGCACAAAGTCTTTTGTCGAGCATTCCAGTTTTAAAAGTGGATGTGGTGCTGGATTCTTTGGGAGAAACGAAAAATTCCTACCCTGTTAATGGTCTCTGTTTATGTACCTAACGTGCTTCCATAAAATTCTTCAGTCAGAAGAAAAAGAGTGTTCCATCACTCTTGGCCACTGGTTTGCCACTGCCCAGAAGCACAAGATTAGCAGCTCTTATAATTTCATCTCTCAGGGTAGGTGTAGATGCTGTTCTTGTCAGTTGAATTCGCATCTGAGTCGACGTATCTTGGCTTTGAAACTTTCCAGATATTAGTGAAATACCACGCAAGGGAGCAGAGTGATGAACTCCACTGACATCTCCACCTGAGAAACATGTTTTCCTATTGCCACATTAGCTGTCCATCTGTGGTTTTCAGTCTGTAATTCACCATCTTCTCAGCCTTCCAGGTCCCATGTTCATGTCAGAGTCACGTCTTAACTCTGTGCTCTGTCTCGGACCCTAGAGTCAAACCCCAGGGGTCACCATTATTGTGAGGGATCAGGCAAAGGGCATTGTTTTTATTGGTTTGTTGAGATAAAATAGGGACATTTTAGGTAAAAAGCAGAATTTCCTTTTGCTGTTTGGTGTGGAGGTGGGGCAAGAGGGGAGGCCGATGTGCTGCACCAGGCTGGCATTTTTACAGACAACATTCTGTAGGAGCTCAGTGCATAGTGCCTGTCAGTCTCAGTCAGACGTGGCCTCTTCCATTCACACTGGTCCCTACCCGGGCAACTTACCTCAGTCACTCCACCTGCCTAGGTCCTACATTTGCTTGTGCAACTCCTTGTTTAGGGCATAAATCTCTTGTCAGCCTCATAATCTAATATACCTCTGCACATCAGAGTGATAAGTGCTCAGCAGCACCATGGTAAGAAATGCCATTTTGTAAAGGCAGGGACCTGGTAGCCAAGTTCCCCGCTACAACTTCTCAATGAACAACCATATTTATCAAGAAAATACTATGTGCCAAGCTATGACAAACCTAGACAGCATATTAAAAAGCAGAGACATCACTTTGCTGGCAAAGGTCCATATAGTCAAAACTATGGCTTTGATTGGTTTTTCCAATAGTCATGTACGAATGTGAGAGTTGGACCATAAAGAAAGCTGAGCACTGAAAAATTGATACTTTCCAACTGTGCTCCTGGAGAAGACTCTTGAGAGTTCCTTGGACTGCAAGGAGATCAAACCAGTCAATTCTATAGGAAATCAATCCTGAATATACATTGGAAGGACTGATGCTGAAGCTGGAGCTCCAATACTTTGGCCACCTGATGCGAAGAGCTGACTTCTTGGAAAAGACCCTGATACTAGGAAAGATTGAAGGCAAAAGGAGAAGAGGGACAGCAGAGGATGAGATGGTTGGATGGCATCACCATCTCATTGGAAGGACTGATGCTGAAGCTGAAGCTCCAATACTTTGGCCACCTGATGCGAAGAGCTGACTTCTTGGAAAAGACCCTGATACTAGGAAAGATTGAAGGCAAAAGGAGAAGAGGGACAGCAGAGGATGAGATGGTTGGATGGCATCACCATCTCAATGGACATGAGTCTGAGCAAACTCCAGGAGATAGTAAAAGACAGAGAAGCCTGGTATGCTGCAGTTCATGGGGTTGCAAAGAGTTGGACACGACTTAGCGACTGAACAATGAACAAGAACAACTGTGTCAGGCCATAGGTTAGGTGCCAGCAGATAGTGGACTTCCTAAAGTTATTTGTCAAGACAAGAAAATAAAAATAATATCTTATGGAATTTTCACAGCAACCAAATCTGTTAATGTGTATTAGGACTCAAGAGGCTTAATATTAAATACAATGCCATAAACCCTGAAGGGAAGCAGGAAAGATTTTTAGAATCTTCCATCTATCTTTCCTAAAAGGCAAAATGATTTGAGATGTCTGCATTGAGAATTTTCTTTTGTTTTTTGTTGGTTTCAACACCATTATCTCAAACCTCAGTATGCTTAAAATATTGTATAGAACTGTATATAAAACCATAGTTTCTCAGATTTTATAGTTTACTTAAAATTTTATCCAAGGGTAATTTTCTCCATAATCAAGTTTTGCCTTAGAAGCTAATTTGCATAACTACCTGTGGGAAAGATGTTAGATTTAAGAATTAACATTACTTCAAAGCTGTATTTTGGAGAAATTGGACAAGAATCTTGTACTAGGTGAAATTTTAATCCTGAGTAGTTTGAAATGAGACTGCGTTCCCACTTTCTTTTTTTCTAAAGTTGACATCTTTGGGGACAATTATTACATAAATGAAGTGCTTGTTTTCTAGAAAAAGACCTACAAGGACACAGGTTGTTCTCTGTAGTTGCAACTTGGCTTGACTTTTTCCATTTCAGAACAAATGTAAACTACCTGTTCTCAGAAAGAGCAGTTTGTCATTAGCCATAGAAAAACAAAGATGAAAGATATTTACAAATGTTAAGTGGCTATTCTAATCTATTCCTGCCATAAAAGCAATGTATTCAACGATTTAAGAGTGTATTTTGTAGTTAGCTGTCTTCAAAGATGAACTTCTACCTAAATTTGGAAGTTCTCCAGGAGGTACTACTGAGGTCATTTTGGATAATGTAGTTGATTAGTTGTAGAAACCCTTAAAATATTCCAGGTGAAAACCTGCCCCTTGCAGTAGATTGCAGCCAAATACTCGTCTACCACTTATTCCACTCCAGAAGCTCATTTCTTAGTGATGGCCTTGTGTCATAGGTTGAGACTAATCTGATTTTACCTACAGGATCATCCCTGTAGCTAAGACAGTAAAGAATCTGCCTGCAATGCAGGAGACCCAGGTTCGATCCCCGAGTCAGGAAGATCCCCTGGAGAAGAGAATGGCAACCCGCTCCCATATTCTTCCCTGGAGAATCCCATGGACAGAGGAGCCTGGCAGGCTAGAGTCCATGGGGTCGCAAAGAGTCGGACATGAGTGGGGGACTAACGCTACCACTACACTACTATCTCTACAGGAGTACTTGGGGAGCACCTTTATGTAGTAGTCTGTTAACAGTGGCCTAGCCCCACTCCAGTACTTTTGCCTAGAAAATCCCATGGATGGAGGAGCCTGGTAGGCTGCAGTCCATGGGGTTGCGAAGAGTCGGACATGACTGAGCAACTTCACTTTCACTTTTCCTTTCATGCATTGGAGAAGGAAATGGCAACCCACTCCAGTGTTCTTGCTTGGAGAATCCCAGGGACGGGGGAGCCTGGTGGGCTGCTGTCTATGGGGTCGCACAGAGTCGGACACGACTGAAGCAACTTAGCAGCAGTAGCAGCAGCAGCCAAGGGTGTACCAGGAGGACCTCCCTTTTAGACTTTCTCTGTCATCTTTAAATAATGTTGCACATTATTTAAATGAAATGAATGAAGGTGCATCAGTTTGTACTTACGTCCATTGGGTGGATAATATTGTCTAAGATGATATTGACCTTTTCTCTTAAAACTTGGAATTGGCTTATAAAAAAGCAATTATTTTGCATTGCGTTTTTCTGCACTAAAGATGTTATTTTGTCTAGCATAAAGACTCAAATAACAACTTTCGAATCTTGTTTTGGTGCTTCTTCACTGAGAAGTAAAAACATATGTAAATACAGTTGATTCTTGAACAACGCAGATTTCGCCTGCCTTGGCCCACCTATACGGGGATTTTTTTTTTTAGTAATAAATGCTACAGTGCTACATGACCTGAGATTTGTTGAATCCAGGGATTCAGAACTATGGATGTGGAACTGAAGATAGTGTGCGAGGGCCAATTATGTTTCAAGCAGATTTTGGACTGCTGGGAGGGTTGATGGTATAAGAAACCTGAAAAACCAGAAGTGCCCTGAGCCCCTCTAGGCCTCTAAGAATTTCTGTTTGCAATGTAAATCACATGAAGTTATTTCTAACTGACAACTTAGAATATTACTTTATGTGGTACAATTAGATAATTCAGCCACAATTAATTGCAATCTAATTCTTACCAGAAACTCTTTTAGAGGCAGCCTAATTAACACGTTAACTTTTTTCTCTAGCTTTGGCCCTATGTTAACCTGAGTAATGGTGCTAATTCGCGAGGTTCTTAGTCAGGCTGTTATTGAGGCTCCTGCTGTCACTGTGTTAAAATTTCCCCTTGGCTCTAAGCTTTTATACAAGGCTAGAGACTCGGATTTATTTCAGGTGTCATTTACTCTGGTTCCTTCATTTTAGGAGCTTCCCTTGTGGCTCAGCTGGTAAAGAATTCTCCTGCAATGTGGGAGACCTGGATTCAATCCCTGGGTTGGGAAAATCCCCTGGAGAAGGGAAAGGCTACCCAGTCCAGTATTCTGGCCTGGAGAATTCCATGGACTATATAGTCCATGGGGTTTAGAAATGAAGAAATTGAAGCCCAAAGAAGTTAAAAGCACTTGCTCAAAAACACAAGGATAGTTAAGTTGTAGAATCAGTACTAGAAAACAATGTCTCTTTTCCTTTATGTGGCAGCCCATTGGCCATGGCAGTCTCTCCAGCTCTCCTCCTCTGTGTCTTTTTTCCTACAGGCATCTTATCTATAGCTTCTGACTTTGACCACCTGCGTGAGCAGAGATGAGTAGAAAACATTCATTCTGCTGAATATTTAGGAAATTCTTTTAGATGATGAACACATCCGTGTTTGTTCATTGCCAACAGTAGTGCTTCCAAAACGAATCCACATTCTGTACACCGAGGGCAGAGCTTTGACTGGAAGAGTCCATGCTGGCCAAGTTCTATGCAATGTGTTTCTTTGCATACATTCTGAAATTAGGTAAAAGTAAACAAAGCATCAAATTTAATATCACATTGCTTGTGTAATGAATTATTCTAATATAAGCACCAGGACCAGACTATGTGGCTTCAAATATATTCTACCACATCAGTTTGGGGGCCTTGAGTAAGTAACTATGACTCAGTTTCCTCATTCATAAAACTGGGCTATTAATAGTTCTTACAGAGTTTCTGTAAAAAAATAAATGAAATATTACATGTATAGCTTTTGGAATAGTGCCTAGAACCTAGCCATTATTGGTATTTTTAGAGTTTAATCTGTTTTCTTACTAAAAGGTATGCATGATGGGAATTTGGGAGCATATATCTCAAATAGATGCATATTTCTTTATGTTGTATTTATATCACCATACTGTTACATATGGGCTTCCCTAGTGGTACCAGTGGTAAAGAGCTTGCCTGCCAATACAGGAGACATAAGAGACAAGGGTTCCATCCCTGGGTCAGGAAGATCCCTTGGAGGAGTTCATGGCAACTCACTTCAGTATTCTTGCCTGGAGAAGCCCATGGACAGAAGAGCCTGGTGTGCTACAGTCCATAGGGTTGCAAAGAGTCAGACATGACTGAATCAACTTAGTACACTCTCACACTATTACATATCACACGTAAACTATAAAAATAGAAGCTAAAATTGATGGGATAAAGCATTAAGACTTTTTGGATGCCAAGATATGCATATATATCTCCACTGGAAATTCTGGACACCACTGGTCTACTCTCATGCCCTAAATTTTCTGCTATTGCTTCCTTCAGTTTTATTTCACAGTCTACCATCAACCACAAAATGAGTGAAGGACAAGTTTCTTTCCTCTCCCAAAGCAATCATTCCTATGGTAACACTGCTGCTGCTGCTGCTGCTGCTAAGTAGCTTCAGTCGTGTCCGACTCTGTGCGACCCCAGAGACGGCAGCCCACCAGGCTCCCCTGTCCCTGGGATTCTCCAGGCAAGAACACTGGAGTGGGTTGCCACGTCCTTCTCCAAAGCATGAAAGTGAAAAGTGAAAGTGAAGTCGCTCAATCGTGTCTGACTCCTAGCGACCCATGGACTGCCGCCCACCAGGCCCCTCAGTCCATGGGATTTTCCAGGCAAGAGTACTGGAGTGGGTTGCCATTGCCTTCTCCACTGCTAACTTTAATTAAATTTAGTGGTTTAAAGTTCTGGTAAACTTACACTTATCTTCAGTAATTAAGGATTTCCCCCCATCTGGCACCAGTGAAATTGATCTGTGGTCTTTAGTCACAGGCTGTAACAAATTACATTGTATGCTCAGTAGTTAGAATTTTCTTATTGCTTAAATCTGAAGGCCATAATAGCTTTTCAGTGTCTTTTTTTTTTTTAATGTTTTGTTTATAGATGGAAATACATCAAGAAGTTCTTTTTCTTTTCATACTTTTTAGTTTGTCAGTGGAGACTTTTGCATGTGGTCCTAGTTACCATAGGGAACCAGAGACATTCCACTGAAGTCTTGGATGTACCATATGTCAGAGTCCCAGATGGGCTGCAGATGATGTTTAAAATGAAGGTTGTCTTTGGATGGCTTTACACTGAGACATATCAAACACGATTTATAAGATGATTAATGCTACAGGGATCATTTTTCTCAATTTTTATGTGGTTACAGAAGTTGTTGAAGCACCTCCAAGATGATAAGCAATTATGAAAATTCAAATCAATTTTTTAATATAAGGATTTAAGTTGGTTAACCCATTTTCATTTTAGTGCTGGTTCAGTTAACAATGAAACAATAGGCATGAGTGTATGCTGGGATTGTTAGCAAATGTATTTTGTAACTTGTCTCAGATATAATTTTATCATCAAAAGCAATTATTTTGGAAACTAGTCCTTGTCAGTCTCTTTGTTTGTAAATACTTTCTCCCTTTCTGTGGGTTGTCTTTTTATTTTGTCTATGGTTTCCTTTGCTGTGAAAAAGTTTTTGAGTTTAATTAGGTCCCATTTGTTTATTTTTGTTATTTCCATTACTCTAGGAGATGGCTTGAAATGATCTTGCTGCAGTTTATGTCAGAGTGTACTGCCTATGTTTTTCTCCAAGAGTTTTATAATATCTGGTCTTACATTTAGGTCTTTAATCCATTTTTAGTTTTGTTTTTTTTTTTTGTATTGTGTTAAAGAATGTTCTAATTTCATTTATTTACATGTAGCTGTCCAGTTTTCCTAGCATAATTTATTGAAGAGACTGTCTTTCCTCTATTGTATAGTCTTTCCTCCTTTGTTATAGAATAGCTTTGCTGTACACCTGAAGCTACACAACATTGTTAATCAACTCTGCTCCAATATGAAATAAAAATGTTAAAAGTAATTATTACCTTTATTATGTGAAAAAGTGACAGTGAAAGTCACTCAGTTGTGTCTGACTCCTTGCGACCCCATGGACTATACAGTCCATGGAATTCTCTAGGCCAGAATACTGGAGTGGGTAGCTTTTCCCTTCTGCAGGGTATCTTCCCAATCCAGGGATCAAGCCCAGGTGTTCCACATTGTAGGCAGATTCTTTACCAACTGAGCCACAAGGGAAGCCCAAGAATACTAGAGTGGATAGCCTATTCCTTCTTCAGCAGATCTTCCCAACCCAGGAATCAAACTGGGATCTCCGGCATTGCTGCTGCTGCTGCTGCTGCTGCTGCTAAGTCGATTCAGTTATGTCAGATTCTGTGCAACCCCATAGACGGCAGACCACCAGGCTCCCCCGTCCCTGGGATTCTCCAGGCAAGAACACTGGAGTGGGTTGCCATTTCCTTCTCCAATGCATGAAAGTGAAAAGTGTACTGCACTAGAATTATTCTATAGTTTACCTATATTATTTAATAAATAGTATTCTGCTACATGCTACTTTAGATATAAAAATTTATATCTTTCGTTTCCAAGTGTTAGTCACTCAGTCATGTCTGACTCTTTTGTGACTTCATGGACTGTAACCTGGCAGGCTCCATTATCTATGGGATTTTCCAAGCAAGAGTACTGGAGTGGGTTGCCATTTCCTTCTCCAGGGGATCTTCCTGACCCAGAGTTCAAACCCGGATCTCCTGCATTGCAGGCAGATTCTTTACCATCTGAGTCACCAGGGAAGCCTTTAGTTAAGAAAGTCTTATTCAATTATTGTAATTTTAAATATCTAGGGGGTATACCATGAGAATTTATAAAAAGGTAGAAGACATAGTACACAACTTATAAGTAAAAATCACACAGAGATAAAATTCTTAGAAATAAACAACTAAATCTCGAAACATAAAAGTAAGTACACATAGCAATAATTAAGTGCAAAAATCAGAAGGGTGGTTGATTTAAAGAGAGTGAGTCGAGACTAGTCACTGAAATATCTGAATTCAGCTATGATTAAACTAGAATGACTTTATGATTAAGGAGGATTTTTTATAAGTATTCTCAAGGTTTAGAGGAGAGGAGGAAACACATTTTCCAACCCTTAAGAGAGTTAACATGACCTACAAGAGACTAGAATTAGGAGATGTCAGAAGGCTTCTTGGTTCAAGTCTTAAATTTGAGGAGACATTCATGTGTTGGATATTATTGGGTGTCAACTTGTACAAGCATTGTCACCTGCTTATTTAACTTCTATGCAGAGTACATCATGTGAAATGCTGGGCTGGATGAAGCACAAGCCAGAATCAAGATTGCCAGAAGCAGTATCAATAACCTCAGATATGCAGATGACACCACCCTTATGGCAGAAAGCGAAGAAGAACTGAAGAGCCTCTTGATGAAAATGAAAGATGAGTGTGAAAAAGCTGACTTGAAACTCAATATTCATAAAACTAAGATCATGGCATCTGGTCCCATCACTTCATGGCAAATAGATGAGGAAACAATGGAATGAGTGGCAGACTTTATTTTTGGGGGCTCCAAAATCACTGCAGATGGTGACTGTAGCCATGAATTTAAAGACGCTTGTTCCTTGGAAGAAAAGCTGTGACCAACCTAGACAGCATATTAAAAAGCAGAGACATCACTTTGCCGAAAAAGGTCTGTCTAGTCAAAGCTATGGTTTTTCCAGTAGTCATGTATGGTTGTGAGAGTTGGACCATAAAGAAAGCTGAGCACCGAAGAATTGATGCTTTTGAACTGTGGTGTTGGAGAAGACTCTTGAGAGTCCCTCGGGCTGCAAGGAGATTCAACCAGTCAGTCCTAAAGGAAATCAGTCCTGAATATTCATTGGAAGGACTGATGCTGAAGATGTAGCTCCGATACTTTGGCCATCTGATGTGAAGAACTGACTCATTGGAAAAGACCCTGATGCTGCAAAAGATTGAAGGCAGGAGGAGAAGGGGATGACAGAGGATGAGATGGTTGGATGGCATCACTGACTCGATGGACATGAGTTTGAGCAAGCTTAGGGACTGCTGATGGTGATGGACAGGGAAGACTGGTGTGCTGCGGTCCATGAGGTCACAAAGAATTGGACACGACCGAGCGACTGAAGTGAACTGAACTGAGGTCCCACTTTAAGGATAGTTTGTGCAGTGATTTTTTTTTTTTTTTAAATTGTGTCAACTATGTACTTGGTTGTTTGTCAAGCACCAGTCTAGGTATTGCTAGATATTTTTTGGATTAACATTTAAATCAGCAGACATTGAATAAAGCATATTATTCTCCATGAGGTGAATGGGTCTCAACCAATAAGTTGAAGATCTTATGAGGAAAGACTGAGGTCTCATGAGGCGGAAGGAATTCTACCTCTGTACAGCCTTTGGACTCAAGACCGCAAAATCAGCTCTTTCCTGGCTCTCCAGCATGCTAGCCTGCCTCACAGATTTTGGGCTTGCCCCAAATTGCAGGAGTTAATTTCTTAAACTAAATCAATCTCTCTCCTCCCTTCCTGCCTCCTTTCCTTCTTCCTCTTCTTTGACTCCTCTTTCTCCTCCTCCTTTCTCTTTCTCTACTCTCTTTCTTTCTCTCTGTAAACGCATTCTAATTGGTCTGAGTCTCTCAAGAACTTTGACTAATACTGTTGCAGGAAGAGGGACCCCTTCCATGGCCCGAAACTGGACTCTTGTCTAACACTCAGAAATGAATTGTCCAAGGAAACACATGTGCTGACAAAGCAAGAGATTTTATGGGAAAGGGCACCCAGGTGGAGAGAAGTAGGGTAAGGAAACCAAGAGAACAGCTCTGCCACATGGATTGCAGTCTCGGGTTTTATGGTGATGGGATTAGTTTCCGGGTTGTCTTTAGCCAATCATTCCGACTCAGAGTCCTTCCTGGTGGTGCAAGCCTTGTTCAGCCAAGATGGATGCCAGAGAGAAGGATTCTGGGAGGTGGTTGGACATGTGGTGTCTTATTTTGACCTTTCCCGAACTCTTCAGGTTGGTGGTGGCTTATAAGTGCCATGTTCGTTATCAGGACCTCCTGTCATAAAACAACTCATGCAAATAGTTACTACGGTGCCTGGCTAGGGTAGGCGGTTTCAGTCAGTGTGCTTCCCTAACAATACAGGATGTCAACATTAGCTATTACTCATGGTGATTAATATTTCCTCAGAGGCACAGTAGGACTTTATCTTTCAGTAACCATACATGCTACTACCTCTATCTATTTGAGAAACAATGTCAAAAATGCAATAACAAAGTTACCTCTAAAAAAAAATTTTGTGTGTATGTGTGTATTTTAACCAAATTTCTATATTTATTTGTAGCATGTTCCATAAAAATTAATTCCTGGGAATTTTAAAAAATATTTTTTTATTGTCTATCTATGTTTTTGTTACGTTTAAACTTGTGTGACACAGTGGAAGCATGTTATATTAATATTCACATTTTATTTAACTGTATAAAACTATTTTTTCTCCTTCTTTCCTTCCCCTACTTCCCCTTCCTTCATTCCTTCCTTCCATCTTTTCTTCCTTCCATTCCTTTCATCAGCCCTCTAATAATATTTTGAGGCCTATTCATAATATTTTAATATAAGAATATTTTCACTTGCCATGAATAGAAAACAATTTATTTTAATCACACAATTTCCTGATTTTATCTCATATTTAGGAAATAGTTCAGGAAAAGTGTAGAAGTACAGGTGATCAAGCTTCAGAATTTTTATTCTACTAATAATATACAAGGCTCTGATTTGCTGTGTGTATGTTAGTCATTCAGTCATGTCCAACTCTTTGCAATACCATGGACTGTAACCTGCCAGACTCCTCTGTCCATGAAATTCTCCAGGCAAGAGTACTGGAATGGGTTGCCATTTCCTTCTCCAGGGGATCTTCTCAACTTAGGGATCGAACCCAGGTTTCCTGGCATTGCAGGCAGATGCTTTACCATTTGAGCTACTAGGGAAGCCCAGTCTCTGATTTGCTACTTTATCCTGTATCTTCAATTTTATTATGTCTAACAATAGGAAATTGTTTATTTTCAGTGATTTCTGATCTACAAAATCATTTTTGATTACAAAAATCCACTTGTGATCCACAAAGATGTTGATTTTATCATGGAGCCCATCCAAATCTAAAGAAACTTCATTGACATCTAGGATTACCTATGTCCTAGCATGGGAAGGGATAACAGCAAGTGGCCTTAAAACCCAAAGGCTGCCTGGGTTTCACTGAGCCAGTTAGGGAAGGCTTCTGCCTTGGGTGGCTCAAGTATAACAGAGATCAGTCCTGCAAGCTGATCAGGAGGATACTTTGAGCATGCTATAAAGAAGACAGCTCAGTGAAAAGGAGATTTATTGATGAATGTTAATGCTATAATGATGGAATTTGTTCTTTAAGGACAATCTTTTTGGTGATAAGGATAACAAAATTACCATAATTCCATTCATAGCTAGGATAATTATTTCTATTTGGAAACTTAAAAAGAGAAAATGATGAAATAAAGGAAGAGAGATTCTTTTATAAAGTACAATAAAAGGGCCAAGACTGGGTCATGGCTCTGAAATGCATGGGAAAAATTAGAATCAGGATCAAGAAAAATTCAGCAGTCTATACAATATAAGTAAGAAATAGGAACATATCAGTGTAATATAATCATAAAGTACTTTGGCACTTTATGTGGGTTTCCCCACATAATAATTAATAATAACTAATGTGGGTTTCCCAGGTGGCACTAGCAGTAAAGAACCTGCCTGCCTATACTGGAGACATAAAAGATGAAGGTTCAATCCCTAGGTAGGGAAGATCCTTTGGAGAATGGTATGATAACCCACTGCAGTATTCTTGCCAGGAGAATCCCACGGACAGAGGATCCTGGCAGGCTACAGTCTCTGGGGTCTCAGAGTCAGACACGACTGAAGTGACTTAAGACGCACACGCACACCATGAACGTGTCATAAAAATTTTAAACAAAGATGACAAATAATGCTTTAGAAAAGTTATAAATTGTTGATTTTGAAAAGTATTTTCAAAACTTTTATAATTCCAAATATTCTGCTCTCGGTTAGTTTTTCTGTACTAATTGTTGTCTTCTGCAACTTAAACCACATTATTAGTTTGTACACAAAATGAATGCCTTAAAAACATAAATGAGGTAGGACTGAAATAAGAAAAAGAAAATAAGTGAAGTATAATGTTTTATTACTTACAATGGCGTATAGGGCTACTTCTCTGAATATAAGTAGGTGAGCTACACTCCTTGAGTTAAAACAGCACTCTGAATTTTGCTGCACTAGAACTTGTCATATAACATGTGGTTCACTGAAGGTCATTCCCTCAAAGTACATGATGTGCTGTGTGAAGTTTGAAACTAGTAATCTTGACGGTACATAAAATGGTAGGATTGAAATGTGGTCTGAACAAGATGCCACAAGATGAAATACCAAAAGAAAGACATTAGCACAGTGCTGTTTGCCTTGGAATCACTCCTATATCTATTTACTTTAGTTTTTTTGTTTGTTTTCAAATCAACTATAACCCAAATACTTGAGTTAATTCAGTGGATACTTCTTATTTGATTTTTGCAATATAAATAATTATAGCCTAATTTTAAAATGTTTAAATTAGCCCAATAGGTGCAGATTAAGAAAATTTAAGGAAATTTCCTAAATATCTTTAAATTTTACACCTTCTAGTAGAAGATGGAGGCTTCTTCCATGATGCTTTAGAGATTGATCAACCAGCAGTCTTCAAGTATAACCATGTAAGATTTTTAAAATAGAAACATTCCACATAAAAATCTGTTTTTCAAGCTTCTCTTGAAAACTGAGGACACCTTGGCAGCATCAGGTCGGCTTCCTCCCACAGCAACAATCAGTCGTGGAACAGTAAGTCGTGACTGCTTTTAGACTAGGCAAGTGTTTTTCCACTTGCCACAGTACCACCTTCCCCTACTCCTGGCCCACCTCATGTAACTCCTATTTACCTTATTTCTATTGGTTTCTGAATTTGTGACTCAGTAAAGGGACATGTTTTAGTTCTGCATCACAAGTTTCTTGAGGTAGAGTTGATAAAATACCAGTTTCAGGTGTATAACATAATGATTCAATATTTTGAATATTGCAAAGTGCTCACCACAGTTAGTCTGGTTAGCATCTGTCACCATACATAGTTTTTTCTTGTCATGAGAACTTTTAAAGTCTACTCTTTTAACAACTTTCAAACATAGTCCCTAAAGCATGACGACATTAGCCTTCTAACAGTGAGACAGGCTGCCTCATGAGGTGGTGGGTAGCCTTGCTCTGAAGTGTTAAAGACGGTCTGAGTGTAGAGGGAATCAAGGAAAGTATGTGTGAGACTTGGCTAGATGGCCTCTTAAAACTCTTTTCTTCTTTGTACTCCTTTGACCTCCTTCATTAGCATAGCATCATTTTCTGAGAAGTGTTAGTTTTTACAAATTTCACGTTTTTAAAATTTTTTTATAAGAAAAATAGAAATTTTATACAATAAGAAATCAAGACATAACAACTGGCATGTTTTAGATGATTAATGAAGATGTCTATGCCTGGACCAAGCGCCTCTCTGTGTAATGTATCTGTTCTTTCAGTGTTTGTTTATTGAGCTCCTTCTATGTGTTCAAGATTTTGGCAATGTAGACTACAGTGAACAGACAAAATATATCCTTTTATGGGAGTTTGTATTTGGACTTTAGAAAATAAGTATATAATTTCAGAGAATGGCAAGTGCTGTGAAGAAAACTGAAACAGAGTGAGGTTGTGTGTGCTCTTTAGAAAAGGTGACTGAAAATACTTCCAAGAAAGAAATATTTGAGCAGCAAATGAAAGATTGGAGCGAATTAGCTATGCAAGGACATAGGGTTAAGGAACAGGAATGAATCTGACTTATTCAAGATACAACAAGAAAGCTACTGTAGATGTAGCCTAGAGAGCAAGAGAAAGGGGGCAGGAAATGAAGTCAAATTGTAGGGAAGGCTCAGAGTACAATGGGAAAACATTCAGTGATTTTAATCTGGGGAATGATGTGATCTGATTCAGGGTTTGAAGGGTTTCTATGGCAGATTTGGGAAGAAGGGACTGCAGGGGCAGAAGAGGATACAGGGACGCAGCAACCAGGCAGCTGCCCCTGTAATCGAGTATATGTGAAAGTCCTATAGTCCTGTCCATTTGTGATCATATGTCCATGGAATTCTCCAGGCCAGAATACTGAATGGGTAGCCGTTTCCTTCTCCAGGGGATCTTCCCAACCCAGGGCTCAAACCTGGATCTCCTGCCTTGCAGGCGGATTCTTTACCAGCTGAGCCACCAGGGAAGCCCCCTGTAGTCTGGGGGGGTGGTAATGGTGAAATGGTGGGAAGTGATGATACAAGGCTTGTAGTGAAAAGAGAACTGACAGGATTTGATGATGGGCTGAATCAGGAAGAGGGAGAGAGAGAAGAATCAGGAAGGACTCCTACATTTTTGGATTGAGCAACCGGAGGAATGATTGCTGGTAACAGAAATAGTGTAGACTGGGAGAAGCAAGTTCTCCCAACAAAAACCAAGCAACACGTTAAATCTTTCCTGCAAAAAGTCAGGGCATAAATACACAAGAGAAATATATTGAGTACTAAGCATGAGTATACATATTTTCACATGAAATAAATATACACACTCCCTCATCTTGGAGGACTCATAGTCTGGAAGGGAAAGCATATGTGAAAAAAGTCATAAAAAATTATATCCAATGTGCTAGAGATGTGAATAAAGTGGGAGAGGAGGAGTTTTTAGCTTCTCATTTCCTTATGATCGAGGGGTACATAGCTTTAACGTGGACTCACTTGTATGTCTGAGCAATGGCTAGCAGCATGACTTATGGACATAAAAAGAAATTGTTAATCACCATTCACCTATTCTTTTATGGGGAATAGACTGGATTTTATTTAACCTTTTCTCAGAGGTCTTATTTTCTCGCATTTTAATCATTCCCATAATTCTCTGGGAAATCACCCCTTTACATCACATGATGGAAAGAATATGGAGCATGAAAGAAAGTTACTTCACTCTGTCTCTTTCTTCTACAAATTCTAATCTTGTTTCCACTCCCTTATCTCTCTTCTGTCTCAACAGCAATCAAAACCTACCAAATGTTTCTTAAGAGTCGGTTCTGAGCCAAGTACTTGTTTCTTTCCACATTCTCTGTACTTTCTGGCACTTGAAACTTTGAGTACGCTAAAATTTCCAGCTGTTATTTTAAAAGCATTCTTCGACTTCCTCTCTTCCTGACTCAAAGTTTCATTTTCTTCACCATCTCCTATCTGTCTCTTTCATCTTGTTCTCCATTTCCACCTTTTTGCTTAACTCACTAGTAACCTGACAGCCGGCCATGTTTTTACTTCCTATGATTTAGCTCCCTCCCACCTCTTTCCCCGTGCCTCTTTCCCATTTCTTCTTTAATTGGAACTTCCATATCTTTCTTGGTGACCTTTTTTTTGTTTGTTTTTTTCCTAGGCTGTTTCCTGTCCATATCACTTAATTCTGCTTTCTCTAACATGGTCTGCTGCCTACCATTTCTTCAGTAAGTCCATATTAAAACAAATTTGGTCAGTTTATACACTGGTTTAAAAATATTTCATTTAATAAATACCTTAGTTTGTATTCAAAAAAAAAAAAATAAAACAAATAAAACAAATTTAATGTTTGAACTTCTTATGGAGCTTAAAATAGTTTGACAATGTTGATTAGATTAAAGATGTTCCAAACATCATTATGAATGGTTAATCCTGCCAAACAGCAATGCCTGCATTTTTTCCTTTTTTGCTCACTGGGGTTTCCATGGGTGTGTTTTCTTAAAAGAAAAAAAAAATTGTGAACAACTGATCTACTTGTCTACTTGCCTGGTTTTAATTGGGCAGTGACTGAGTAAAGATTGTAATTAAGTATGTTCTAGAAGTCCCAATGGCAACCCACTCCAGTGTTCTTGCCTGGAGAATCCCAGGGACGGGGGAGCCTGGTGGGCTGCCGTCTATGGGGTCGTACAGAGTCGGACACAACTGAAGTGACTTAGCAGCAGAAGTCCCAAATAAAAATCCAACTAAGTTAGATTTAGAGAAGATAATGAGACAAAAATGAAGATTCACATGAAGAGAAAAGCAAAGAATGTAACAGATTTCCAAGGTCCTTACATGTCAATAGATATTTAAGAGCCCCTTATTGCAAATTTCTGTCATTACAGATTCAGTAGGAATTATACTTCTTTAAAATTGAACAAGTTCCCTTTCCCCCTATCCACTGTTAGGAAGACTGAAGTCAAATTTGTGGTCTAAAGTAACTTCTCTTTCTTTAGTTTCCTTTCCTTATCTACTGCCTATTTTTAATTTGTTATCTTGTTGCTTAATATTTATCTTTGTAAGCCACCCCAATTGTTTCTGATGAGAGACTGAGAGATGAGATAGAAACACCCTTCCTTATAAACACCCTTTCTAACCATTTGGTGTCACTGTTCACCCTGTTTCTACCTCAGTCTTAACTGACTAGAATATGAGCCATTTGGTTAGAAAAGCTGTCACATTTGGAAAGGAGCAGCCAGTCAGAGAGAAATTAAATTGTTTTTCTTTGTCTGCCTGCTGTTCCAAGTTTCTGCTGGCGTTGCCAGTCATTTGGAGAGAGAAGTGTGGGGCTTGTTCAGCTGTCAGTGAGTGTGAAGGAGGCTGGGTGGATGTACGCCAGCCTCTCCTTTTTGCGGTGGAGTCAATAACTGAAGGCTGGGTAGGCACTATGGGAGGCTCCACCAGGTCACCCTAGAGGAAACAGCCAATACTTCTGAGGAAAGATAGCTTTGTCACTGTTGGGAAGCTGATGGCATTGCTCTCAGAGGCAAAGCTCATATTTCCCACTTTGATATCTCTGACACTAGGAGTCTTTGTGGACAAAACAACTTTATTCTATTCACCAAAGCTGAATTTGTCATAAGGTTAGTTCAGGCATTCAACAGGGGTGAGATGCTGAAATAGTAAGAATTTCTCTGTGTGAATCAGTCTCTTGAGATGGCCCTGTAGTGTTGGGTCAGATCCCTTTGTATTTGTCTGAGAGTGATGGCGGAGATATTGAGAGGTGTGGCTCTCAAGTGTGATGCGAATGAAGAAGGCGTAGATGGAGTGAATCTATGCTTGCTTGAGAAAAGTTATTAAGGAAAAAGACTAATCCTAAGAATGGTGAAAGATATATAAACCATGGAGCTCTCTATAAAATACAGAAAGTTAATATGTGATGTTTAAATTCAGAAGCCAGCTTGCCAGACATTCAGTGTTAATAAGGATATATTTCCAGACTTATCGCAGAAATAAGTGACTCAACTGATGAGACATTTATTTAGTGGCCTTAGGACTATGACCCTTGGGAAAAGTACATGTTAGAGACAATAATAGGAAGAAATTTCTCTTCCCCCCCCATTTTGCTGTTTATTTAGTGAATGTCCATGTTACTGTCTGTACTAAGGGCTTTGAATGCATTGTATTATTTACTACTTACAACAAGTTTATGAGGGCAACTCTTTATCACCTCTGTTTTCTGAATGGATTTCTTTACTGAGACTGAGAAAGTTAATGAAAAAACTTGTCCAAGGTTACATAGCTAGAAAATGGTATGGAGAGATTCAAACCTAGGCACTGCTCAAGTTATTTACCATCATACTGTTCAGATTTCATTCAGGATGTGTATGTGTGTTCACTCAGTCTTGTACAGGACTTTGCAACCCCATGAACTGTAGCTTGCCAGGCTCCTCTATCTATGGAATTTTCCGGGCAAGAATACTGGAGTGGGTTACCATTTCTTCCTCCAGGGGATCCTGCCGACCCAGGGATTGAACTTGAGTCTCCTGAGTCTCCTACATTGGCAGGTGGATTCTTTACCACTGTGCCTCTGGAAGCCCTCATTTAGGATATAGGTGCAAAAAAGAAAGTGGAACGTTATCTTCTCTTCAAATCTGTTATCCATATACAGACTAACATTTGAAAGGCATTATTGAGCCATTGACACATTTCTAAGGAACAGAGAAGACAGAAATAAATGCCTCCATCATAGAACTTTGCAAGAGGAGGTCAAACGTGACGGCTACATAAAAACAGTTTTTGAGCAGATGCTGGAGATTAGTAAGGTAACATATGACGTTTAGTGAGACCTAGTCGTGTACTGGGCTCCTTTTCATCATATGTCACTGGTTTAAAAATAAATTTTATTAATTATTAATTCATTTCTCTGGATTTGATTTTTCTCTTAAAAAAATAAAGACAATAACTGTCCCTACTTTGTAAGTTGTTGTGATGATTAAATGAGTTCATACAGTAAAAAATGGTGTGGCACGCAGTGAGTCTTCAAGTGTCAGCCACCACCACTCTTAACATCGTCATCTCACTGAAATCCTTTTATTTCTCACGCCCAGCTCTTACTACATGACAGGCAGTGTCATAAGTACTTTATATTTATTAACTCCGTTCATGTTTGTAATGTACGTGTGGGCATTGTTATCATGCCCATCTTAGAGTGACATCGTTGAGGCAGGGCTTAGACTCAGGATGGTGGGCTCTGAAGTCAGCTTTCTTCATCATCACCCAAAGGCTTCTACATACTGTAAGCAACCAGCCCAACTTCAGACAGCTACCAAGGGCCAGAACTGGAATCAGGACTAGTAGTTTCCCACCGTACGTCTAGATTCTGCAGCTTTTGGGAGGTGTAACTTGAAGACTGAGTAGAGCTGAAAAACTGAAAGCAAGATACTCTACAATCAGAGATGCACTAACATTGCATTTCAGCACATGAATACACTTTAACTTGCCAAAATCAGACTTTCTGGAAAAGAGGAATTAAATATACAGAAAAAAGGTTAATAAATAAAATACTCAAAATAAGTAAGAAGAGAAATAATTTTAATGAAACAATATAAAATAAAAAAATGGATCAAAAGAATCTAAAGAGACAGTTTCCCAAATCTAAACCATAAAAGCCCATGTTAACATGGCAAAACAAATTGAGAATAAAATACTGAATTATGTTTGTTTGCTATTATATTTTATGTTTCCAATGATACTGAAGGAGAAAACATTTCTAATTGTAACAATTTTACAGAGATACAAAATAATTTAGCATTTTAATTTTTTGATTTTTGACCTGATCAGTTTTTGTATCAGTTCAAATTTATTGAAAGTACCTTCTATCTACCTTTCTGAGGATTCAAATGGGAAATGTCAGCTCAGTTATCATTCACTGAATGTTCAAAGACTCAGAATTTTATACCTTAAATAAAGTACCTATAAAAACCAATAATATGCGAATACGATCTTTTTACTCCAGCTTTCTGCCTCTCTTTCTTTCTTTGCCTCTCACTCGGCAAAACCAGGAAAGACTATTTATTAGGCCTTTTCCTTTGGATTGTTCTAAATGCTGAGGATACAGTGATACAAAAATAAAGGCAAACTAACTACCTGCTCTCCTAAAATGAAGGAGAAAAATAAAACAATTACAAATGCCTAAATGCAAGATACCAACAACAAAAATGGTTGTAGTCATCTTTTTAATGCTGTAACTACTACTGAAAATGAGCTTCCTAAGTGTCACTAGTAATAAGGAACCACACTGCCAATGCAAAAGAAATAAGGTATGCAAGCTCTGTCCCTGAGTCTGGAAGACCCCCTGGAGGAGGGCATAGCAATCCACTCCAGTATTTTTGCCTGGAGAATCCCATGGACTGAGGTGCCTGGCAACGTACAGTCCATAGGGTCACAAAGAGTTGGACATGACTGAAGCAACTTACACACACACACACACACACACACGCTACTGAAAATAAGAATAAATGTAATAGTAATGATAATAATAATACATGATAGGTAGTAGTAATTGAGGACTTATTCCTGTGAAATACTGCTAAGCATTTTATATGTATTGTATCTTTCAGTTCAGTTCAGTAGCTCATTCGTGGTGATATCCAGAATAGAAGTGGAGTGATGGGGAAGGAGAGTTAATTTGGAAAAAAAGATGAAAATGTTAGTTTATAATAGGTTGAATTTGAGGTTATAACAGGTCATACAAATGGAAATGCCTGTTTCAGTTCAGTTCAGTTGATCAAAGTGTCCGACTCTTTGTGACCCCATGAACTGCAGCACGCCAGGCCTCCCTGTCCATCACCAACTCCCGGAGTACACCCAAACTCATGTCCATTGAGTTTGTGATGCCATCCAACCATCTCATCCTCTGTTGTCCCCTTCTCCTCCTGCCCTCAACCTTTTCCAGCATCAGGGTCTTTTCAAATGAGTCAGCTGTTTGCATCAGGTGGCCAAAGTATTGGAGTTTCATCTTCAACATCAGTCCTACCAATGAACACTCAGGACTGATCTCCTTTAGGATGGACTGGTTGGATCTCCTTTCAGTCCAAGGGACTCTCAAGAGTCTTCTCCAACACCACAGTTCAAAAGCATCAATTCTTCAGCGCTCAGCTTTCTTTATAGTCCAACTCTCACATCCATACATGACCACTGGAAAAACCATAGCCTTGACTAGATGGACCTTTGTTGACAAAGTAATGTCTCTGTTTTTTAATATACTGTCTAGGTTGGTCATAACTTTCCTTCCAGGGAGTAAGTGTCTTTTAATTTCATGACTGCAATCACCATCTGCAGTGACCTTGGAGCTCCAAAAAATAAAGTCTGACACCGTTTCCCCATCTATTTCCCAAGAAGTGGTGGGACCAGATGCCATGATCTTCGTTTTCTGAATGTTGAGCTTTAAGCCAACTTTTTCACTCTCCTCTTTCACTTTCATCAAGGGGCTCTTTAGTTCTTCTTCGGTTTCTGCCATAAGGGTGGTGTCATCTGCATATCTGAGGTTATTGGTATTTCTCCCAGCAATCTTGATTCCAGCTTGTGCTTCTTCCAGCCCAGAGTTTCCCATGATGTACTCTGCATATAAGTTAAATCAGCAGGGTGACAATATACAGCCTTGACATACTCCTTTTCCTAATTTGAACCAGTCTGTTCTACGTCCAGTTCTAACTGTTGCTTCCTGACCTGCATACAGGTTTCTCAAGAGGCAGGTCAGGTGGTCTGGTATTCCCATCTCTTTCATAATTTTCCACAGTTTATTGTGATCCATAGAGTCAAAGACTTTGGCATAGTCAATAAAGCAGAAATAGATGCTTTTCTGGAACTCTCTTGCTTTTTCCATGATTCAGCAGATGTTGGCAATTTGATCTCTGGTTCTTCTGCCTTTTCTAAAACCAGCTTGAACATCTGGAAGTTCATGGTTCACGTATTATTGAAGCCTGGCTTGGAGAATTTTGAGCATTACTTTACTAGCATGTGAGATGAGTGCAGTTGTGCGGTAGTTGGAGCATTCTTTGGCATTTCCTTTCTTAGGGATTGGAATGAAAACTGACCTTTTCCAGTCCTGTGGCCACTGCTGAGTTTTCCAAATTTGCTGGGATATTAAGTGCAGGACTTTCACAGCATCATCTTTCAGGATTTGAAATAGCTCAACTGGAACTCCATCACTTCCACTAGCTTTGTTCATAGTGATGCTTCCTAAGGTCCACTTGACCTCACATTCCAGGATGTCTGGCTCTAGGTGAGTGATCACACCATTGTGATTATCTGGTTTGTGAAGATCTTTTTTTGTACAGTTCTGTGTATTCTTGCCATCTGTTCTTAATACCTTCTCTTTCTGTTAGGTCCCTACCATTTCTGTCCTTTATTGAGCCCATCTTTGCATGAAATGTTCCCTTGGTATCTCTAATTTTCCTGAAGAGATCTCTAGTCTTTCCCATTCTATTGTTTTCCTCTATTTCTTTACATTGATCACTGAGGAAGGCTTTCTTATCTCTCCATGATATTCTTTGGAACTCTGCATTCAAATGGGTATATCTTTCCTTTTAGCTTCCTTTCTTTTAACAGCTATTTGTAAGTGCTCCTCAGACAGCCATTTTGCTTTTTTGCATTTCTTTTTCTTAGGGATGGTCTTGATTCCTGTCTCCTGTACAATGTCACGAACCTCCATCCATAGTTCAATAGGCACTGTATCAGATCTAGTCCCTTAAATCTATTTCTCACTTCCACTGTTTAGTCATAAGGGATTTGATTTAGGTCATATCTGAATGGTCTAGTGGTTTTCTCCACTTTCAGTCTGAATTTGGAAATAAGGAGTTCTTGATCTGAGCCACAGTCAGCTCCCAGTCTGCGCGGTGGCTGCAATGGCCCAGATGCACTTTGGAGAGGAGCTACCCCATGTCCAAGGTAAGGAGCAGCGGCTGTGCTTTGCTGGAGCAGCCATGAAGAGATACACCACGTCCAAGGTAAGAGAAACCCGTGTTAGATGGTAGGCACTGAGAGAGGACATCAGAGGGCAGACAGACTGAAACCACAGTCACAGACAACTAGCCAATCTGATTACATGGACCACAGCCTTGTCTAACTTAATGAAACTAAGCCATGCCGAGGGGGGCCACCCAAGATGGATGGGTCATGGTGGAGAGGTCTGACAGAATGTGGTCCACTGGAAATGCCTAGGGCCATTTATAAATGGAGAAGGGGCTGACGGGAAATAAGAACTGGAGAAGGATTATCTGGTGATTACCTTCTCAGGAGACAGTGGAAGCAGCAGCATTTATAAACTCACTGACTGAAAAGAGTATAAAAATAAAATGAGCAGAGGACAGACCCTTGAGACACACAAAAGGGCAGGAATGATGAGTAACAGTTATCTACGAAGAGAGAAACAGGGCAGTCAGAGAACAAGAAGAGACCAAGAGAGTTCTAAATGCAGCAAGGAGCTCAAGGTAAAGACAGAAGCTATATTTTGACAGGAAAATGGCTACTGGTATCAAAAGAGTGCTCTATGTAGAGCAGAAGCAAAGAGAGTGCAGAAACCAAACACAAGGGATGGAGTGGGGTGGACAGGCAGGAAGTGGCCACTGTCAGTACAAGGAAGCAGCGACAGGATAATAGCCAGAATGGCTAGAGGGCAGTTCCAAGAACAAAGTGGCATTGCTCAGTTCACGTCTAGTCTCCGGGTTCCAAAGACTACTGAGAAAGAAACTGGTATTAGCTCAGTGAAAAATTTCTTATGAAACACTGGAAAAATAACCCATTTTTCTACACAGTAGTTGGCCTTCAGCATACAGCCTAACACCCACAGGAGACCTTGGTATCGTTTCTTGAATATGAAGTGAGAAACTCATGCCCTCCAATGTGAACATTTCATTTTCCCATCTCCCTTCACACAGGGATTTATTCTTGCTGTCAGTCAGAAGGGAACATTATCTGCTGGTAGGTAGTAGGGTTTGAAGCAAGGGAGAAGATGAGACACACTCTGTCAGCAGGTTGCATCTGTATTAGGAAAATATCATTTTGGCAAGAGAGACACTGTAATTTGTCAAGCAGATTAATCTCTGGAGTGGAAATTCCTAATCAAATGGTGAAGATTTTAATATATCTCTTGGATAGATAGGTTGGCTGCAGCCCTGTAATTGCTATGGGTGTGAAAAGAGACTCAGACCATCTGCAAGATTCTAATGGATGGAAGTCATGATAAATTTGGAGAATGTGTATAATTAGGTTTTCTTAGTGTTGGCATGTTCCCACTTTTAGCAATGCAGCAGAACAAGTAGAAAATGCTCATTTAGAGCATAGTAGTCTATGTATATTACATTAAGATTCCTTTAATCTATCTATAGGTTGTGAATGGCTAGAAAACTAGAGAAATAATCAGAGTAATCTTCCTTTTTCACTCTAATTATATTTGTTATATTTTCAAAATAAGCAAAAAGGAATTGACAAGCAGAAAATTCACAACAATACACAAGAGCTAGAATTTTTCTTCAAATTGTAAATGGCATTCTAGTTGAAACCATTTTTAATGGCGAGCTAATTCCAATTATACTCTGAAATTCTTGTCCCATTAGGGGATCCTTCAGGAAATATATATTTTTTTAATTAATTTTTTTTCTTACTGAAGGATAATTGCTTTACAAAATTTTGTTGTTTTTTGTCAAACTTCAACATGAATCAGCCATAAGTATACATATGTCACCTCCCTTTTGAACCTCCCTCCCTTCTTCCCCATCCCACCCCTCTAGGTTGATACAGAGCCCCTGTTTGAGTTTCCTGAGCCATACAGCAAATTCCCATTGGCTATCTATTTTGTATATGGTGATGTAAGTTTTCGTGTTACTTTTTCCATACGTCTCACCCTCTCCTCCCCTCTCCCCATGTCCATAAGTCTCTTCTCTGTGTCTGTTTCTCCATTGCTGTCCTGTAAACCTTCAGTGTATTTTTTAACTGATAGATGTACAAAAGCTGTGCTTTACATACTAATACTTCTCCATATATTTAATTATAGGAAAGGTGGTAGAAGTAAGTGGTTTTAGAACACTGAGATATTTGGCTTTGGTAAAGCTTCATTTCATTACTGCAAGGTTAGTACCAACTTCTGTGTATCCTCATGGTAATTAGAAGAGTGCTCTAAGGGTAGTTAATAGTCATAAAACATAGTTCAGCATGTGAACACAAAGAATATTGTCATATTTTCAACTATAGTAAGAGCAGTTTAAAAATTCCATAAAGAGAATTGGACAGAATTTAAGATTTCAATGTGTGCGTGCTTAGTTGCTCAGTGGCATCTGACTCTGTGCAACCCCATGGAGGTCTCAATATATATTGCTAATTACAGAATGATTATTATCCAATTTCTAGCTATTGATGACTTGGGTATATCTTGAATTACAATTTCTAATGATGAAAGATTATATCCAGTGTTTCCAGCTCAGTATAGTCAGAAAGGGGCCTCCCAGGTGCCAAAGCAGGAGAGTTGAGAGACATGCATTCAATCCCTGGGTCTGGAAGGTCCCCTGGAGAAGCTCATGACAACCTACTCCAGTATTCTTGCCTGGAGAATTCCATGGACAGAGGAGCCTGGTGGGCTATAGTCCATGGGGTTGCAAAGAGTTAGACATGACTGAAGCCACTTAGCACACACATATGCGCAGTAAGAAAGATGACCCTATTTGAGAGAGTAACAGAGCTTCTGTTGGATAGGAAACAGCCTATGGAAATACAATACATATGGCTGGATGCTGTTTACAGTGTATGTAAACTGCCACTACTTTATCAAGTTGTAGTATCTCTCCTTTCAAAATCTTAGACAGCTTGTGTGTACCATCTGCTCTTTGTCTGTATTCCTTCCGTGCTTTTCTTTATCTAGAAAAATGGTTCTTGAAATTCTTATAGTACTCTTCATACCGTTTGCCACATATTTTGAGAAGCATCTGGTTGGAAGAAGTCCTGTATTTGTTCCCAGCTGCCTAGTGCGTGCCATGTTTCTTGTGAATCTAGTTTTGTTAACTTTGGGGGTAAATGCTTTTGCATTTCCTTAAGTACATATTTATGGTGAGACTAATAGCCCAAAGCAAGTTGCTAACGGTTGTATAAATGAAAGACTCAGCATCAGGAAAACTTGATTAATTTACCTGACATCTAATTTGCACAGGGTTACCTGAAAATTGGTGTTTGTTTCTTTTGCTTGATGATTTCAAGATGGACCTTGTCTCTTTAAGGGATCCTGGATACCTTGAATACTTTCTCAAACATCTGCTCCAGTTTCATCAGAAAGACTTTGGGCTAGCTATAATTCACATAGCTTTCCCTTCAGCAAACAAGGCACCTACCTGTCACTAAGACAAATTTTCCAAGGAGCTAAAGAAATGAAGAGTGTTTAAAGGAGCTTTGAATGTTAATAGGGACAGAACTTTCAGTTAAGTGAGCTGTAGGATTGTCTGTTGCTATCTACTTTTTACTTATTTTTATAGCTTTTTTTTTTTAAATAACACTCACATTAAAAATTTTGAAATTTAAAACACACAAAGAAGAAAATTAAAATCATACATAATACCTAGAAATAATCTCAATAGCTACCACTTTTGTGGTGTCACTAGGAAATCAGTACCGTTTTAAGTGCTTGGCTTCTATTAATTCTTTTAACTCTCATGATGATATTATGATTGAAACTATCATACTCCTTGTTGTAGAGATGAGGAAACTGAAGCATAGGTTAAGTTACATGCCCAAGGTCACTTGACTAAGAGGTGGCAGAGAGATACTGGCAGTCTAATTCCAAGGTCTAACTTTAAACTGAGATGCTGCGTCATCGACTCTTATTTATTCCTATTCACACTTAAATGATATTCCTTCCAGATTACTTCCAATCAAGTTTTTAAAACAAAATTGAAATAAGAGACCGTTTTTAATTATGTGCCTTAATTTTACTTAACCTTATAAAAAGTGTTACACTACACTATCTACAGATGTTTGGTAGGTATCTTTGTAGTGAAGATGCTTTAAATTAGTAAAGGGCTTCCCTCATAGCTCAGTTGGTAAAGAATCCGCCTGCAATGCAGGAGACCCCGGTTCGATCCCTAGGTTGGGAAGATCCACTGGAGAAGAGATTGGCTACCCACCCCAGTATTCTTCGGCTTCCCTTGTGGCTCAGCTGGTAAAGAATCCACCTGCATTGCGGGAGACCTGGGTTCGATCCCTGGGTTGGGCAGATCCCCTGGAGAAGGGAAAGGCTACCCACTCCAGTATTCTAGCCTGGAGAATTCCATGAGCAACTTTCACTTTCATTTCAAAGTTGCTGAGACCCCTGACTTCATTTATCACCTATTTCCAAAAATTTGCTTTGCCTAGAGTAGTAACATAGTACAGAAGAAAAGTGCAGGAAGCCAAGATGGTGCAGGTCTGAGTAAACCACCTTTGGTTAGTCCCTTAGCCTCTTTAAGTCTCAGTTTCTTCCTCTATAAAATAAGGATAAATATATTGATATAGGGCTATAGGATTGCCATGATGACTAAATATTATGCATGTGAAGTGTGCTTACTAGGGTATATATAGCCACTTATAAATGTCAGTGGCTGCTTTTAATGGTAACAATAATAATGATCATGTCCAGCTACAATTGTCAATCCCTAGAGGAAATTCTTTCTTAGTCGAGGGAGGAGATAAGAGAGATTTATCAAGGAAATGAACACAGAATTCTGTCACTCTCAGGAACTATTGAAAAATCCTTTAATAACGGTGATGGAAACACTGAAAAATTACCAGCATAAATAAGATTTCCATGTTACTTCCTTCTAGACTTTTGTCTATTAAGTTTTCTGTTTTATTTTTTTAATTTTGCCATTTGACTCCTTTCTATTCTAAGGTCAATGAATTGCTTAGTCAACTGCTTTTGTTTTCCGCCTCCTTCTTTTTTTTTCTTTTAAATTATATGTATATACACAATTAAATATTTATATATAAATTTATATTTAACACAAAAATATTTTATATTGGTATATAGCCAATTAACAATGTTGTGATAGTTTCAAGTTACTCCCATTTCAATTTGCTTATTCTTTCATTCCTCTCCCTTCTACTTGGTTACTTGCTTGCTTAATGTCTCCCTTTTCTCTTCTCTTTCACATGTCCTTGTACTAAATGCTTCTGCTTGTAGACAAATCCGGTCCGGGGTGGGGGACTGGAGTCTTGCCATGGATCTTTGAGAGGTGCCTGTTTTCCCCTATTCTCTCCCTTTGCACAGAACCACATCTGCATGGTTTCAGGCGCAGAAACCTGGACACTTGAGGTCAAGCCCTTCAGACAAGGAGATCCTGACTCCATATTCACAATACTGCAGCAATCTGCAACCTAAAACCATTAAGAACCAAGCTGCTAAATGAACTGCTTTGTAACTGACCTGACTTAACCACTTAAGAAGGAGATAATGTTCAAAATGTGAATAAAATGATAAAGAAGGTAGATTGTTTTTAAACTCCCAGGCTCTTCGAAAATTGACTGAAAATGTCTACATAAATTGCACTGATGATATTTGATATGAAACTCTCTAATTCTCCAGCTTTTGCCATCTTTGGAAATTGTTGGTAGTAGCTCAGCACATACTGACAAATTTTTATATTTTCTTTTAATTTGGGGCTTGGCACTTACATTAGAAATCTTAGCAAGACTGAAAGGCAGAACCAGCTGAGGTGGAATATCTGCCTTATAAACTTGTTATGGAGATATTCTTGAGAATATGTGAAAAAAGTACCTATATTCTGAAAAGATATCATCAGCCCCTGCCCACTGTCTTAAATTCATGCTGCCCTGTCCAGAGAAAGTACCATAGAAAATTCTGCAGTGGATAAGTCTAGACAAAATATTTTTGGATAATTTGAGCATATCCCTCCAGATTAAAGAGTGTTGCAAAGGGGTTAATTGGACTCAAAAATCCCTCCCCATGAGGTTTGAGAGTCTGTGATATAAATTCCATCTGTTACTTGAAGCAGTTTATGGGTTTGGCAATATGATGTGTTGGCTTGACAATTGTTTAAAAAATCCCTCTTAGTCTGATACAGGTATAATTTTTTTTTATAGTATCCAGATTTATTTTCCTCAACATCTAATTTTAAATTAGAAACCACTCCAGCTCCATGTCTGGGATACCAAATTTGTTCTAAATCTGAATACTACATAGCCATCTCTTGACCAAAGAGGTGTAACTTTCATACTGTAGTGGGAGTAGAACATTCTTCCCCAAGTCTGATACTATGAGAATTGGAATGTTATAAATAGTGAAAGTCAGACCTGAAATATTTCCTGACTATACTTTCTCTGATTCAAGGGGTTGTCTACAAACTGCCTTCAGTTCGTAGAATCTGAGATGGTCTCTAGGCTTATATAGACTGTGTGCTCATTTTCCAGGATTAATTTTCATAGAGATAAAGCCAGATTTAAGAAAGAAGAGAAGTAAATACAGTCTTAAATAATTAAATTGGGAAAAGTCAGCTTTCACCTCAAGAGGGTGAATGTTGTCCTAGCCATGGAAAGGCGGGATCTGCTTCCCTCTGGTCCTTTCCTCACCCACAACCCTGGTTTTGAATTTTACACAAAGGGCTTGTTGTTGTTGTTCAGGTCCTAAGTCATGTCTGACTCCGGGCAGCCCCGTGGACCACAGCCCGCCAGGTTCCTTTGTCCATGGGGTTCTTCAGGCAAGTGTCCTAGTGGTGTGGTGGTGGTAGTTTAGTTGCTAAGATGTGTCCAATTCTGTGACCCCATGGACTGTAGCCTGCCAGGCTCCTCTGTCCATGGGAATTCTCCAGGCAAGAACACTGGAGTGGGTTGCCATTTTCTTCTCCAAGGAATCTTCTGGGACCAGGGATCAAACCCACATCTCCTGTACTGGCAGGTGGATTCTTTACCACTGAGCCGCCAGGGAAGCCCACAAAAAGGGCGACCTTGGATATATTCATTCATGGATAGGAAATGCCTACAGGTCTGTCTGCTTCAGCTTCCTGATGCTCTATGAAATAGTTGACTTTTTATCATGCCTCCTATCCTCTTCTATAGACCTGTTTGATTACATGATTAGGTTATAAGCTTTCATTCTGACCTGCTTCCCTTTAAATTCTACTTCTAATCTAATAATTTTCCCTGGCTCCACACTCCACCACTGCTGCAAGGAAGGGGCTCTGTTCCTTCAGTCTGCACCAACTCCTCAGGAAACTTTCTATCTGGGTGGATATTAGTGCTTCAGCTTCACTTATGTGAAGAAAGAGATTTGACAACTTTCTCTAATTGTTGGTCAGCTCACAGAGAAGACAGAGTTCTTGGTCTATGAAGACACTGAACCTACTCTATACTTGCCGAGTCTACCAACAGGAGATAAGAAGCCTTAGGCCTTGCTCTGCATGGAAGGAGATGTCATTTCCCATTATTTAGAACTAAGATAGCAGATTTATGTCTCCAGAACAAGATGGTGATGACCTCAGTAGCCTTAGCTAGTTTTGTAGGACAAGTAAATAAACCTGAAATATCAATTTCTGGGAAAAAAATTTGACCCTAACCTTTACAGACACATAGGGAAACCCTATTTAGGACTAGTGCCCATGGCACTCTTGTCCCCTTCTAGTCATTTTGACTGACCTTTTCTTCTTTAGATTGTAATTTGATACTAGAAATATTTCCTTGCTCTTTATTCCAGGATTCCAGATTAATAGGTTTGGACTCCTTAAAAAAAGAAAACAGAGTGTCCTTAACTCTATGAAGACTGTGAGTTAGCATCTGGAACTGCTCCTTGCTTTTGTGGATGCCTGATCTCTTGGGCTAATGTTTATTCCACCAGCTGCCCTTTTTTAACATGCCCAGCCTCCCGAGAGCCAGATAAAAAAGTTCTCCGTGCACCTGCTTTTCCACTCAGAACTGTCTCCTGGCTCCATTTCTCATCATCTCCTCCAAACTGCTTTCTTATTAGCTATCAGTCTCCATGTTCTTTAAATGTCACTAGGCTCCCATCATTGCTAGTTCTCCTTTGAAATGGCATCTTGATTTCATGCTGGATCTCATTAAATATGCCTTTGAGGGAGTGTTTTGGTAAATACCTCCATCAAAAGGCTTCAGATCCATGACATTATAGCTATGTCTTTGGCTTTCCTGTGACTTTAGACACTAACTGAATGCTGTGTTCTTTACTGGTTAACTAAAAAATTCTAGTGCTGAAAAATCATGTGGCATTTCCTGCCTCTAGATCTAAGTGACTATCCAATCCAGGGCATTGATTCCATGTGATGAGTTGCATCTAGTGTGAGCAGACATTAAACTTCCATGTGGCAGGGACTTCCTTCCTTCCTTTCACTTTTTTTTTTTTTTTTGATTCTCTTTAATTTTATTTTATTTTTAAACTTTACAAAATTGTATTAGTTATGCCAAATATCATCTAACTTAATTCCTGTTTTTAAAAAATTGAAGTATAGTTGACTTACAACATTATATTAGTTTCGGGTGTATTACATAGTGATTTCACATTTGCATACATTACACAATTAGCATCAACCTAGTTATCATCTATCCCCATATAAAATGATTACATTATTAACTGTATTCCTTAGGCTGTATATTACATCCCATGGCTTATTTATTTTCTAACTAGAAGTCTGCACCTCTTAATCCTTTTCATCTATTTCACTCAACTCTCACCCCGCTTCTCTCTGGTAATCACCCACTTGTTCTCCATATCTATGGGTCTGGTTTTGTTTTTGTGTTTTGTTTTCTAGATTCTACATCTAAGTGGTTATATTGTATTTGTTTTTTTGGTTTGTTTGTTTGTTTTTTGGTCTGGTTTATTTCACTTAGCATCATGCTGTCTAGAGTTATTTATGTTGTTGCAGATAGCAAGATTTCAAGTTTTGTGGTTGAATAATATTCCATTGGGCTTCCCTTGTAGCTCACTTGGTAAAAAATCTGCCTGCAGTGCAGGTGACCTGGGTTCGATCCCTGGATTGGGAAAATCCCCTGGAGAAGGAAATGGCAACCCACTCCAGTATCCTTGCCTGGAATATCTCATGAAGAGAGGAGTCTGGTGGGCTGCAGTCCCTGAGGTCTCAAAGAGTCAGACATGACTGAGTGACTAACATGGCTCAGATGGTGAAGCATCTGTCTACAATGCTGGAGACCCAGTTTCGATCCCTGGGTTGGGAAGATCCCCTGGAGAAGGAAATGACAATCCCTCCAGTACTATTGCCTGGAAAATCCCATGGACAGAGGAGCCTGGCAGGCTACAGTCCATGGGGTCACAGAGTCAGACACGACTGAGCAACTTCACTTCACTTCAATATTCCATTACATATATATATATATATATATATATACCACATCTTCTTTATCCATTCATCTAGGGATGAGCATTCAGGTTGCTTCCATATTTTAGCTATTATAAATATGCTGCACTAAACATTGGGGTGCACATATCTTTTCAAATTAGTGTTTTTACTTTCCTCAAGTAAATAATCAGAAGTGAAATTGCTGAATCATATAGTAGTTCTATTTTTACTTTTCTGTGGATCTTCCATACTGTTTTACACAGTGGATGCACCAATTTACAGTCCCCTTAACAGTGAATGAGGGTTCACTTTAGTCCACATTCTCACCCTTGCCTATTATTTGTTGTCTTTTTGGTGATTGCCATTCGGAAATGTATGAGGCAGTGTCTTATTGGGTGTTGATGAGCATTTCCCAGGTGAGTAGTGATGCTGAACAACTTTTCATGTGTGTGTTGGCTGTGTATATGTCTTCTCTAAAAATTTCTGTATTCAGATCCTGTGCTCATTTTTCAGTTGGATTATTTGGAGTTTTTGATGTTGATTTATGTGGATTCTTTCTATATTCTGGATATTAATACCTTATCTGATATATTGTTTGCAAATATCTTCTTTCATTCAGTAGGCTATCTTTTCATTATTTTGATGGTTTCCTTCCCTATGAAAAGATTTTTAATTTGATGTTAATTTGATGTCTCATTTATTTTTGCTTTTGTTGCCCTTGCCTGAGGAGATATATCCAAAAAAATATCGCTAAGACCAATCAATGCCATTAATTTCCTCTAGACATTTCATGGTTTCAGGTTTTACATGTAAGTCTTTAATCTTTTGAGTTTATCTTTGTCTGTGTTAGGAGTACTCCAAGTTCATTCCTTTGCATGTAACTTTCCAGTGGCATCCCAACACCACTTATTAAAGAAGTTCTCTTTTCTCTTTTGTATATTATTGCCACCTTTGTCATAGGTTTAATTGACCACATAACTGTGGGCTTATTTCTATTCTTTTCCATTGATCTTTGTGTCTTTTTTTTTTTTTTTTTTGGTGCTAGTACCATAATGTTTTGATCACAATCAGTTCAGTTCAGTTCCTCAGTCATGTCCGACTCTGAGACCCCATGAATCGCAGCACTCCAGGCCTCCCTGTCCATCACCAACTCCCGGAGTTCACCCAAACTCATGTGCATCGAGTCAGTGATGCCATCCAGCCATCTCATCCTCTGTCATCCCCTTCTCCTCCTGCCCCCAATCCCTCCCAGCATCAGGGTCTTATCCAATGAGTCAACTCTTCACATGAGGTGGCCAAAGTACTGGAGTTTCAGCCTCAGCATCAGTCCTTCCAATGAACACCCAGGACTGGTCTCCTTTAGGATGGACTGGTTGGATTTCCTTGCAGTCCAAGGGACTCTCAAGATCCTTTAGGATGGACTGGTTGGATCTCCCTGCAGTCCAAGGGACTCTCAAGAGCCTTCTTCAACACCACAGCTCAAAAGCATCAATTCTTTGGCACTCAGCTTTCTTCACAGTCCAACCCTCACATCTATACATGACCACTGGAAAAACCATAGCCTTGACTAGATGGACCTTTGTTGGCAAAGTAATATCTTTGCTTTTTAATATGCTATCCAGGTTGGTCATAACTTTCCTTCCAAGGAGAAAGCATCTTTTAATTTCATGGCTGCAATCACCATCTGCAGTGATTTTGGAGCCCCCAAAAATAAAGTCTGACACTGTTTCCACATTTATTTGCCATGAAGTGATGAGACCAGATGCCATGATCTTCATTTTTTTGAATGTTGAGCTTTAAGCCAGCTTTTTCACTCTCCTCTTTCACTTTCACCAAGAGGCTCTTTAGTTCCTCTTCACTTTCTGCCATAAGGGTGGTGTCATCTGCCTATCTGAGGTTATTGATATTTCTCCCAACAATCTTGATTTCAGCTTGTGCTTCATCTAGCCCAGCATTTCAGACGGAGGCTCGTGACATTGTACAGGAGGCAGGGATCAAGACCATCCTCAAGGAAAAGAAATGCAAAAAGGCAAAATGGTTATCTGAGGAGGCCTTACAAATAGCTGTGAAGAGTAGAGAAGTGAAAGGCAAAGGAGAAATGGAAAGATACACACATTTGAATGCAGGGTTCCAGAGAATAGCAAGGAGAGATAAGAAAGCCTTCCTCAGTGATCAGTACAAAGAAATAGAGGAAAATAGAATGGGAAAGACTAGAGATGTCTTCAAGAAAATTAGAGATACCAAGGGAACATTTCATGCAAAGATGGGCACAATAAAGGACAGAAATGGTATGGGCCTGACAGAAGCAGAAGATATTAAAAAGAGATGGAAAGAATACACAGAATTATACAAAAAAGATCATGAACCAGATAACCACGATGGTCTGATCACCAACCTAGAGCCAGACATTCTGGAATGTGAAGTCAAGTGGGCCTTAGGAAGCATCACTACAAACAAAGCTAATGGAGGTGATGGAATTCCAGTTGAGCTATTTCAAATCCTGAAAGATGATGCTGTGAAAGTGCTGCACTCAATATGCCAGAAAATTTGGAAAACTCAGCAGTGGCCACAGGACTGGAAAAGGTCAGTTTTCATTCCAATCCCAAAGAAAGGCAATGCCAAAGAATGTTCAAACTACCACACAATTGCACTCATCTCACATGCTAGTAAAGTAATGCTCAAAATTCTCCAAGCCAGGCTTCAGCAATACGTGAACCGTGAACTTCCACATGTTCAAGCTGGATTTAGAAAAGGCAGAGAAATCAGAGATTAAGTTGCCAACATCTGTTGGATCATTGAAAAAGCAAGAGAGTTCCAGAAAAACATCTACTTCTGCTTTATTGACTATGCCAAAGCTTTTGTCTGTGTGGACCACAACAAACTCTGGAAAATTCTTCAAGAGATGGGAATGCCAGACCACCTGACCCGCCTCTTGAGAAATCTGTATGCAGGTCAGGAAGCAACAGTTAGAAGTGTACATGGAATAACAGACTAGTTTCAAATAGGGAAAGGAGTACATCAAGGCTGTATATTGTCACACTGCTTATTTAACTTATATGCAGAGTACATCATGAGAAATGCTGGGCTGGAGGAAGCACAAGCTGGAATCAAGATTGCTGGGAGAAATACCAATAACCTCAGATATGCAGATGACACCATCTTTTGTCAGAAAATGAAGAAGAACTAAAGAGCCTCCTGATAAAAGTGAAAGAAGAGAGTGAAAAAGTTGTCTCAGACATGACTGAACAACTGAACTGATACTGATACTGACTGCTGTTAAGAATGTAGTGAAGTAGGTATTCATACTTATGGAAGTATCAAGTGATATATGAAAATATTGATCACAAAAGTTTGGAAATGCAGACAAGTAATTATCTAAAGGAGACAGACATTAATTTTATATTCAGAAAAAATAAAGGAATTAGAAAATTTTTAAATGAAGTAGAACTTAAACAATATTTTAATGTGTAATATAATTATTAAAATGTAAAAGACTTGCTTCTTGTAACAGCTTAGTTTCTGAGGCTTTTCATTAGTGGAAAAACCTGTGCTATCCCCACAAAAATCTGAGTGCAAACTATGGATACATTTGACATAATAAACTAACAAATAGTGTAGAACTGTTGAGTCTGTCTATAATCTTGGAATTCCTTGATGTGAACTTAGAAAAAGCAGGATAGGGCAGTGAATGGTGGCTGGTCTCTAAGGCAGGAGATATGGGTTCTATTCTAGTCTGCCACTTATGGTATTACCTTGTACATATCAATTTCTCATTCTGAACTTTAATATACAGCCTAGAAAATCAATAAATGTTTCTTGCTCAAGTTACTTGTCCAAGGCCACATAGGCATTGAATGTTGGAACATGTGAGGTTTGGCGGGTTTAGGCTGGCTGGAATATAATCAAATTTAGGAAGGGAGAAAATTCCAATTAGAGAGAACAGCATGAAGAAAAATGATCACATTCAGACCACATGTGAAGCTGGTTTATGCAGCCAGTACAGACAAATATACATAATATCTCAGCATATTAGTAATATTTTATAATAATGTTATATTTATTATAATATATAATATCTCAGCTTTTTATGTATTATATGATATCTAAGCTTTCTTTCTATTATTGTTTTATAATTTAATTGCTTATACATTTTCTTATTTGGTCTTCTTGGAAGGTCTTTGGAGTTTGAATGAACATTTACTATCATCCTTGCACACTCTTGAATTAAAATTAAAAAAGTTAAGATACTCTTTCCTAAGGAAGTATTAGGTCAGGAAATTCAGATAGGCACCTCATAGTAATTTGATGGAAAATATTGAAACCGATGGAAAGCAACTTAAAACTCAGCACATGAAGGTAATGGATATTCAGTAGCATACCCCAGAGAAGTGAGTGACAGAGGAGGAGACTGTTAGTGCAGGTTTATATTTTTGTTTTTGTTTTGGCTACACTGTGTGGCTTGCAGGATCTTAGTTCCCCAGCTAGAGACTGAATCTGGGCACTTGGCAGTGAAAGCCCCGAGGACTAACCACGGGACCACCAAGAAACTCACTCAGTGCAGATTTATATAAAAGATATTTGCATACAGAGGGCTCAAGGTCAGAATCTAGGACAGTGGATAGTAGTAAAGGAAAAAGATAATTTCCAAGCAGCATCTAGAAACTGGGTGGTAAATTTATCTACCACAGTTCAAAAGGAAGCAATGAAACATGTAGAACATTGAAAGAGAGGATTGACTTGGCACTGTTGTAAACCTCAAACTGATGATTTTGCAAGATTTCATTTCTACCTTAAGGCAAGACCACACCTCAACCACCTCATACAGACAAAAATCTTCCCTTAAAAGACATCAAGAAGAGGTTTCTCAATTGTATACACTTCAAACAAGTCTTTGTTGGGCCAAGATGGGGTTGGAATGATCTGAGCTCTGTCTGCCTTTTCTGCCTGTTCAGCCAAGTAAGATTTTGGAAACTGACTCATGTATGGTTGCCGCTGGACATCAGAGCCTTGTCAAACCAAGAGAGCTCTGTTGGAGGCTCCAGGGTAGAGCAGAGTGGGCCTTGTCTCTGGTTCCTGGAGGCACAGCTGATACTTCTGTATACATATAAAAGCAACCTCAGGTATCTGAGATCCTCCGATTCCCCAGTCTAAGGCTTATCCACCCACTTGGAAGGTACTTTAGCAAAAAGTTGTTGTTTAGTTGCTAAGTTATGTCCAACATTTTTTGCGACCCCATAGATTGTAGCCCACCAAGCTTCTCTGTCTCTAGGACTTCCCAGGCAAGAATACTGGAGTGGGTTACCATGTCCTTCTCCAGAGGATCTTCCTGACTCAGGGATTGAACCAGTGTCTGCTGCATTAACAGGTAGATTTTTACCACTGAGCCACCAGGAAAGCCCCAACAATATGGTCACTTAATTCTACAACTGGGCAGAGAATGCCAGGTGGTATAGACATGTTTTGAAAATATGTTTTTTTAAAAAAATTTAAACATGTATATATATATTTGCATAGAGGGAAAAAATCAGTAGGGATGAAATAAACTTTTAAAGTGAGCTTTAATAATTTATTTATGACTATTTATATATACAAAATACACACACACAGAGTTATTAGAAAGAGGGCCCACCTGTGTGCTAATTGGTCATGTGCTCAGTGGTCTATGAGGTCATCTCCCATTTTTTTAATAACTTGGGGGCAGATAGGGTGAGATTAGTGGTGTTATGCCACCCATGAAATCCTTGATGAATCATAGAGGAATTTTCTCAGTCTCTTTTCCTAAGCTAGTAGAAACTCACCAAGCAGGTGATTTGACAACCAAATTTCTCTTTTCCTTTAGGATCACTCTTATCCTTTACTCAAAAATCTCTGGAAACATTCCTATTCACTTGAAACAACAGTCTTTTCATTAGTTGGCTCCTGGATGAAGAAATACTCTTCCTGGAGTAGATGTAGATTAGTTATGTTTTTATTCAACACCAGAACAAAAATCATATTAGGATTAAATAGCCAAGCAATAGTTCTTACTGATGACCTGATTCTTTAGAGATTTCTCAAGTAATTACATGTTGCTTCATATTTCCTCAAAAAAACCATTCATCCCACACTTTATCATGGGCCAGATGTTGAGAATTCTTTGGAAATTCTGTAGCTACATGTAAGTGTTAATATTAATTCCTCATGATGATGTATAAGGGATCTGAAAAGTTTTCATGTGGAAGTTCTATTATTTCTGATGATTAAACATTTTACCATGCAAGAGACACCAGTCATATAGAAGAAATGTAGGTGGTTTTGTCTGCTTATTTCTGGATAATTTTTTTAGAACTGGAAGCAACAGAGTACATACAAACTTAATCATTCTCTCAATGTTTTCAGAAAGTTTTTATAGTTTCTATGAGTTTTCTCAAACTCTCTATTTCCCCCAAACACAAATAAAGCCCAAATTACTAACGAGTTAGAAGTAGCTGTTGATTTTTTCCTTCATATGAGAGGCTCTTTCATTCTCCATTTAGATCCTTCCAAAGGACTTATAAATATCTGTACTGTGGCTAGCTACCAGTATAATGTTCTGTATGGCAGCATAAGTAAGGAGGTAGAGAGAGAAAGTATATACAAGTTGCTCTGATGTGGTAAGAATGGCTCAGGCAACTGCATTAAGTGAAGTTCCCATTCATTAGGTGATGAAATAGCATTTACCCTTTAACTTTCTCTATAAATAGGTTTGCTATGGGTCAGTTCAGGTCAAAGCCCTACTGGGTCTAGACTGACATGCTTTCTAACTAAGGTTTACTATAAAAGTGGTGGCTCTATAAAAGTCCTTAAATATTGATTTATTTGAGTAGTGGACATTGGTGCCTAATTTCCTAGAACATAGTTTTCCTTTTGCCATGATGACTGCTCAGAGTTGTTTGGCCATTAATTTTATTTTGACCATTTTTCTCAAGTTTGCTCTCTTCCTATCTGAGGTCATGTGGTGCCATTGTCTTTGATTTCTTGGCAGTAACATAGGATAGTAAAGAAAATATTGGATCAGAAACTGGGAGACTTGAGTGTCCCTTCAAGTTTTGCCATTACCAACTAGGTGAACTTTGAGGTAATCACCCAATTCTCCCGTGTCTCTATTCTTTCCTCTGTAAAATGAGGATGTTGAACTAGATGGCTTTCCCAGTAATCAAGTTCTATGAGTAGGCACTATTTTACACCACTCTTTGTTCCCATGTTTTGTGCTGTGGCAAATTTTCTGTTATTATTTTTAAAAAGTAAGATGATAAAAGTAATGCATACATTTAGGGTAACAGGTGGCACAGTGGTAAAGAATCTGCCTGCCAATGCAGAAGACGCAAGTGATGCAAGTTCAATCTCTGGGTTGGGAAGTCTTCTGGAGAAGGAAACGGCAAGCCATTCCAGTATTCTTGTCTGGGAAATCCCATGGACAGAGAAGCCTGAAGGGCTATAGTCCAGGGGATCGCAAAGAGTTGGACATGACAGAGCACACACACACACAGAAAAATTAAAGAAGGCAATTACCAAAATAATTCCTACCCCATGCAAAGATAACTACTGTTAACATTTGTTGTATTGGGTGTCAGTGTTTTTCTTTTACATATGTATGTATTTGACTTCCATTTTATAATATATATAGGACTTCCCTGGTGGCTCATATGGTAAAGCGTCTGCCTACAATGTGGGAGACCTGGTTCAATCCCTGGGTTGGGAAGATCTCCTGGAGAAGGAAATGGCAACCCACTCCAGTATTCTTGCCTGGAAAATACCATGGATGGAAGAGCCTGGTAGGCTACAGTCCATGGGGTCGCAGAGTCTGGACATGACTAAGAGACTTCACTTATAATATATGTGTAATTATATTTTGTAGGTGAATAAAAATATATTTACAAAGTGTATGATAATACTAAATATATAGTTTTATATGCTACTTATTTCACTTAACAGTACATTATGACTTATTTAATATTCTTCAAGAATATTATTTTTTTCAAAATATCAATTTTAATGTCTACAAAGTATACAGTGTCTGAATAGAAAAAAATCTAGTAAGTTTTCACTTTAAGTATGACATTGCTATATAAAAAATTAATTAAAAATCATTTCTATTTAGGTTAGACACTTTGATTATTTCAATTTTTTTCTATTATGAATAACATTGTACTGAACCTACTCACAATGAATGTTATAACCTTCCTGATGATTACTTTAGGAGAATGTATTAATTATCTTTTGCTGCATAACATATTATCCCCAAATTTGATGTATTAAAATAGTTAAAAATATTTACTGTCTCACAGTTTTTGTGGTAGGAGTTTGGGAGCACCTTAGCTGGCTGGTTTTGTCTCAAGTTCTCTAAATGATTATAGTTAAGTTGTCAGCTGGAGCTGCAGTAATCTGAAGGCTTGACTAGGGCTGGTGGATTTGCTTCCAAGGTGACTCACTCTCATCACTGGCACGTTGTTGTTGACTTGGCTGTTGATGTCAGCAGCCATCACTTGGCTGTTGACAAAAGGCCTTGGCTCTTCATTAGTGGGACTCTTCATGGGCCGCTTGAGTGCCTTCACAATGTGACAGCTGGCTTGGTCAGGACAAGTGACCTAAGAGGAAGTAAGGCAGAAGCCACAGTGTTTCTTAAGACCTAACCTCAGAAGTCATGCTCCGTAATTTCTTCAATATCTCATTTATTACACAAATCAGTCCATTAAATGTGGGAAGACATCAACATCAGAAGATGAGACTCACTGGAAGCCATTTTAGAGGCAGGTTACCATAGATATTAATAGATTGCCTGAAGTGCAATTATGGGATCATACCTTAGTAGAAAAAAATAACTTTTTAATTGATCATATTATTTGCTATTTATTTATGCCAATGTAACAAAAGTATGTGCCGTCTCACATTCCCAAGTTCTCTAACCTTCCTGGGTCAACTTGTCCTTTAATACTTAAAAGGAGTGATTGAATCTTCTGTAGGCACAAGGAAATTTTGAGAAACTCAGAATTCTTCCCTTCGCACCAACCCAAGGATTTTGCAAGTTTTATATAGATCTGGTTACCTTTTTCTGTAATTTTGCAAATCCACTGAATTTTCAGTCTCTTCTCTGCATTTCTCTTCCTAATGTTGCTGTCTTCTCAGACCTCTATGTCGCATGTATATGACCTTCATTTCTATTTCAATCAAAGTGTTTTAAATGAAAGTGTTATAAATACGTAGCAGATTTTTATTAAATATTTGGGGATGGTGAGGAAAATCAGAGTGCAGCATGGTATACAAATAAAATTGAGTATTAGGCATTGCTGTCCAACAATTTCATCAGCTACTTCCCTCTCTAGAAATTTCTTGATGGCTATCCCAATTTAAAACTTCTTGTATTTTTCCTTCCCTATTACTGATTTCTCTTTATTCTTGAGTCCCACCCTTAGTTTGTCTGAAGTTAGTAAGATTTCTTTTGCTTCATTATGCAGAATAATCCAGCTGTCTCTCTACTATACCATTTTCTTCCAAAGTCTCCCATGAGAAATACAAACTTGACACCAAGAGACATATAAATAATTTTCCTGAGCAAAGAACTTTCTTTCTTGATGTGAATCATACCATTCCTAAGAAATGGTATGATTTCCTTTCCTAAGAAAGGAAAATGTTAATTTTCCTTTCTTAGAAATATTACTTAAATTTTCTCCTTGCTTTCTTCTTTTAGCATTTTTATTTTGATATAATTTCAGACCCTACAGAAAAGCTGCAAGAATAGTAGAAAGAATCCCTATATATACTTCGCCAAGTTTCCCCACATAATAACATTTTACCACATTTGCTTTATATGTCTTTTTCTGTGTGTGTGTAAATTTTCTTCTAAACCATTTGAGGGTAAGATGGAGACACGATTCCTCCTTATCCGTAAATTCTTCGGTGTGTCTATTCTAAAAACATTTGCTTACATAACTCAAGTGCAATTATCAAAATTAGACAAATGACAAATAACATTGATATATCATAATTGTTTAATATACAGCCTTTATTCAGATTTTGCCAGTTGGTCTAAGAGTATCATTTTAGCAAAACAAAACCCAAGATCTTGTGTTTCATTTTGGTGTCTTGTCTTTTTAGTCTCTTTCTATCTGGAATGGCACTTCAGTCTGTGACACTCGTGAAGTGCACAGGTCGGTTATGTTGCTGAATATCTTTCAGTGTGGGTTTGTCACTATTTCCTCATGATTAGATTCAAGTTGTGGTTTCAGAGATGTGTTATTCTTCATGAACCATATCAGGAATGCATGGTAACAATTTGCCCCATTGCTAGTGATTGGGGATTTGGGTTTAATTTTTTTTCTTGATACTCATAAAGTGAAAGTGAAGTCGCTCAGTCCTGTCTGACTCTTTGCGACCCCGTGACTGTAGCCCACCAGGCTCCTCAGTCCACGGGATTCTCCAGGCAAGAATACTGGAGTGGGTTGCCATTTCCTTCTCCAGGGGATCTTCCTGACCCAGGGATTGAACCCAGGTCTCCCACATTGCAGGCAGAGGCTTTAACCTCTAAGCCACCAGGGAAGCCGGTTAGCATGATTCTAAATATTTATAATGTAATGGCATGGAGCTTTTGGAATTTCTTCACAAAGTAACTTTATTATAGTTCTGTTTTCTAAAAATCAAAGAAAATTAAGCTTCCTTCCTGGACCATTCTTTCTTTTTTCCTATCTAGGTTAAGCCTTTCTAGGTTTAATTCAAATTCTTCCTCCTCTGTGAAGTCTTCTCTGTCAGCCTATGCAGAAGTAATTTTTCCTGAACTTAAATCTATTAAACATAATGAACCTAGTATGAAGTCTGACATTTTGTAAACACTCATTAAACATTGTCTCCTTTCTGCTTTTCTGCTTCTTATCTGATATCTCACATTTATTGTATTTTAAATATTTTATTTAATCATGAAATTTTAGATATGAAAGCAAAATCAATAATAAGTTAATATCATTTCCGTTTATGTATGAAGAAAGGTTATATTACTCTGGAACTGATATCGGGAGTTCATAGAATCTCAGAATTTTAAAACCCCTAACAAGTTTTTATTCATGGAGATTGGTACAGGGACAAAGTGGATGGCTTAGCAGTTGCAGATCTAGGTTCCTGCCAGCCAATTCAACAGTTTCTCTGATTTTGTCTGTTTTATATGTTGCATTTCTACATAATAATTTTTACCAAAAAAAGGGATTCAGCTACTAAAAAGAAAGCAAAAAATAAAAATATGAAAACAGTTGCTCTATCCCATATCAACCCAATGTGCAACCTCTGCTAGGGGTCATATAAGGTATGCTTTTGATCCTAGAGACAAGGAACTTACTGACTCCTCAGTCACTGAGCACTTTTCACATACCAGGCATCTTGTAGGCACCGATCATACAAAGATGAACAACACATACATAGATACTGCTCTCATGTAGCTGATAGATTTAAAACTTAAAAAACACCTTTTTATATCAAGTTGAAGTCTACTTACTTGTGAGGTGAACGTGATGACGCTACATTACAGAAACAAGCCTACTGACTTGTCATTTCTCTCTTCTGGGTCTATAAAGAAAAGACTAGCTGCCTAATCTACATAAAGCTCTTAATTTTACAAAGACAGATTAATATTTTTTCTTCTCCAGGGTAAAACTTCCAAAGCCTTTCAACTAATTTTTTCATGTGTCTATTTTTTTTTTCTTTTTTTGTAAGACTTCATTTTTCAGAGCAGTTGTAGGTTTACAATAAAGGAGAGTGCTAAGATTTCCCACATACCCCTACCCCCTGCTGCTACACAACTTAGCTTTCCCCATTATTAACATCACTCACCAAATGGAACTTTTATATTTTTTTTCTTGTTTAAAACTTATTTATTTTCAGTTATACATATACATGTATCTATTGGTACTTTTTTTTTAAAAACCAAGGATGAACTTATGTCAACATATCACAATCACCCAAAGTCCATAAGGGCTCACTCTTGGTATTGTACATTCACTGTGCTTGGAAAAATTATGACATATTTTCATTGTTGTAATATCATTTACAGTATTTTCACTGCCCTAAAAATCCCCTGTGTTCTGCTTATTCATCTCTCCTTCCAACTATCTTCTTCTCATCCCTGGAAATCACTGATCTTTATCTTGTCCATAGTTTTGCTTTTTCCAGAATGCTATGTAATTGGAAACCTACAGTATAGTAACCTTCTTAGATTGCCTTTTTTTCACTTAGTAATATGCATTTAAGGTTTCTCCTTGTCAAGCCTTTTCCTGGCTTGACAACTCAGTTATTTTTAGCACTGAATAATATTCTATGGCCTGGATGAGCCTCAGATTTTTATCCATTCACCTAATGAAGGATATCTTGGTAGCTTCAAGTTTTGGAAATTATAGATAAAGCTACTATTGACATTCATGTGCAAGTTTTTGTGTAGAGATAAGTTTTCAGCTCCTTTGGTTTTTTATCAAAGAGGGAAATTATAGGATCATATGATAAGAGTATGTTTAGCTTTGATGAGAAACCACCAAACTTGTCTTCCAAAGTGGATGTACCATTTTGCATTCCCATCAGCAATATGTTTACACCCTTTAATTACATGGAGTTTTACACATAGTAAGTGCTCAAACATAATTTAACAATACATATTTAAAAGAGTACACATTGATATTCAATCATAAGGTGTGGAATTTTGGTTGTTTCAGCTGGGATTGTTGTAGAGGCATTTGTTAGTTGAGGAAAATGCTGTGTGCAGATATACACAACTTAGCTTTCCCCATTATTAACATCACTCACCAAATGGAACTTTTATATTTTTTTTCTTGTTTAAAACTTATTTATTTTCAATTATACATATACATGTATCTATTGGTAACTTTTTTTTAAAAAACCAAGGATGAACTTATGTCAACATATCACAATCACCCAAAGTCCATAAGGGTTTGTCTCATTCATTTTTCCTTGTTTGTCTCAACAATTACATCATAAATCTAAGGTATATATGGAAGTCAAAGTGTTGAGAGAGGTTAAAGGAGAAAAATAGATGGTTAAGCATTTATTAGAACGTCTAATTTCTCATTATATAATTATAATTTCTTTGAATAATTGTAATAGTATTTTTCCCACTTCTATTGGAATGAGCAAAAGTACTTTTCTAGCTGAGTTTCACAGAAGAGCAGTTTATCATCTTTCCCAGAAATGGTTCTTTATATGACTCATAAATTACTATACAAATTGGAAATGACTATTGTTCAGTCTGAAATATAGCTTTTTGTATACTAAGTGGAAATAAAGAGATGAAATATATGCTTTGTTTTACAATGCTTATATGGTATAGTAAAAGGAAAATACATTTTTCTTAATGTTTCTAAAACTGTTTCTTGTGGATAATGTTAAATAAGAACTTTTTTTTTGTAAATACTGAAGGGAAAAAGGATGACAGGAGCCTTCTCTCTTTGTTATTTTGCTTTTTAAAGGAAAACAGTTATAAATGAAAATATTAATAACAAAATCATTTAACTCCATTTTCACTGACTTGTTTCACCCACTCCTTCATACAATTGCCTCACCCTCCTTCCAGAAAACATATATTACTTCTTTTAATTTGAGCTTTCTCATCTCAAAATATTAAGTTATTGCTTTATGCTTTGGTTAGTATATAAGGCAGTGGAAGCCAAAGAGGGAAATATATATTTGAGTAAGACTTTGTCCAACAAAACATGGCATGTTGGCGTCCTAACCCCCAAGTGTCTCAGAATGTGAATTTATTTGGGGATAGAGTCTTTACATAGGTGATCAAGTTAAAATGAAGTCTTTAGTGTGGGCCCTAATCTGATATGATTGATGTTCCTGCAAAAGATGGGAGTGGAATATGGAGACAGTGATAGAAACACTTAGAGGGAAGATCACATGAAGAGACAGGGAGAAGGCAGCCAGCTACAAGCCAAGGAGAGAGGCCTGGAAAGATCTTTCCCTCAAAAATGCCTGATGGAGCCAACAGTACTGACACCTTTGATTTCGGACTTTTAACCTCCCAAACCGTGAGACAATACATTTCTGTTATTTAATCCTTCTAGTTTGTGGTGCTTTGTTACAGAAGAAATATGGAATTGTTCAGAAGCATAAGAATATTTCTTGTAAAGTCAGACAAAAACAAATATTGTATGATATCACTTGTATGTGAGATCTATAGAGGAAACGAGTGAATTTGTAAAGAAAGAGAAACAGACTCAAGATATAGAGAACTTCTATGTGCCAAGTTATTATAGTTCTAAGTACAATGTAACTGCTATGTAAATAGTTGCCAGCATGTGGCAAATTCAAGGTTTGCTTTTTAGGTACTTTTTGGAATTTTTTTTAAAATCAGCATTTGGTGGAATTCATGGATGCAAAACCTAAAGATGAAGAGAGCTAACCTTATTCTTAACACTACATTGGATACTACACATTACCTAGAGAAAGTTGGTCACAATACTATCTAGAATTTGACAAATTAGAGTAATTTCTTTACCTTTTCAGAACTTAGGAAGATTCCTTTTTAACTGGTGAGATTTTTCAGTATTAGTGCTTGTGTTAGTCTTCTGTGGTGGCCATAACAAACGACCACAAACTGGTTATTTACGACAGCAGAAGTTTATTTGCTCACTGTTTTGAAGGCCCAAAGTCTGAACTCAAGGGCCACAGTCCCCTCAGGGACCCTAGTGGCAATTCCATCTCTGCCATTTTCAGCTTCTGGTGGCTATAGTCCCTCTTTGGTGCTTCTTGGTCACATCATTCCAATCTCTGTCTCCATGGTCACACCGCCTGCTGCCCTTCCTGCTGTGTTTATTTCCTCTGTGTGTCTCTTATAGAGACTCTTCTCATTGGATTAGGGGCCAGATAATCCAAGATGATCTCATTTCAAAATCCTTAACTTAATTACGTCCGTAATAACTCATTTTCTGAGTGAGGTGACATTTAAAAGTTTCAGAGATTTGATTTAAAATACAAACATCTTTTAGAGGGGCCACCATTCAACCCATTACAATGCTGTCTCATGTTTTAAATTCAGTGTGCTTTTCTTGTGGTCATAGTGAACCAAAATATTTTCAGGAAATTAATAACAAAGACAAGAAGGAGAGGAAGATGGGGGAGAGAAAAAGCTTACTTCTATGGAGAATAACCATTACAAACCTTTATATGTTTCAACATTTGCTACTAAAGTATAATCCTCATTATTTGAGAGTAGTTTAAAAGAAGTGAAAAAAATTGGAGGTTTCTTGGGGAAAATGCAGTTAAATACTTGAATAAAAATATGGGGAGAAAGAATTTTTAAGGCGGTTGAGATGAACTATTTTAAATTATAAGCCATTCAAAAAGCATTGTCATAAACAAATTTAACTCATGATCTTAATCATCATAACCTTTAATAGATCTATCTTCCTGTGTCTGTTTCTATAGTAAACAAATAACATTTCGGCATAGTTTTGTATGATTACTACAAGACTAAGAAACAATTTGTCATTGGCAAGTCTGGTGAATGCAAGATGTTAGTGAGTCCTTGACACGTGACTGTTCATTATAACTTGCCAAAGCCTCAATTAAACCCAGAATTTTAAGAAACTGAAATGTTATTCCTAATGAAAATGCTGTAACTTAAAAAAAAACTTTTCACAACCTAATAATAATACAACAATAAACGTGAGCAGACAATTCACAAAAGAAACCTTATAAATACTAAAAATAAAGTTCAAACTCAGTAATAATCAAAGAAATTCAAGTTACATATTTTTACCCAATGGAGTGGCAGTGATTAAAAAGAATAACAATATCCAGTATTGTAAACTGTATGAATAAAAGGGCATTTTTGTAATTACTGGTGAGATGTAAGCTAGGACCAATTTTCCCAAGGGCAAGTCTTCAAAATGTGCAGATAGTTTGATGCAACGTTTCAGTTCTAGGCAACATACCCTAAAGAAATAAAAATACATGCACGCAAAGATGTATGCACAAAGAGGTTTATTCTAGTGTGTTTTCATTAGTTATAAATTAGAGACAATATATGTTTCCCATGTTAAGATATTGGCTAAGTAACAATGTGTCCACATGATAGAATCTATCCATTGCTGGGAGTGATGATGAAGATCCATGTCTACTGGCATGAAAATGAATTGTGTTAATGATACTTTTGCACGTGAAAAAAAGGTTTCAAAAGAAGATAATACCATTTTTTGTGAAAAGCACATTTTAATCTATTTTATTCAGATATATATTTCACATATTTATTACATAGAAATAGCTGGTAGCAAAAAAAAGTTAAGAATATTGTCTATTTGATAATAAGATTATGTAAAGCTTTTAAAATAGGTATCAGTTTTATAAATTTTTAATAATGAATTTAAACCACATGTAAAATAGACAAGAAAGTATTTTAGAGGTATTTATTTTATTTTTTTAATTTATTTATTTTTAATTGAAGGATAACTGCTTTATAATATTGTGTTAGTTTCTGCCATACATCAGCATGAATCAGCCACATGAATCAGGACGTATACATACGTCCCTTCCCTCCCACATCCCACACTGTCCCACTCCTCTAGGTTGTCACAGAGCCCTGGTTTGAGTTCCCTGAATAATACAGCAAATTCCCATTGGCTATTTTACTTATGATAGTGTATATGTTGCTGCTGCTGCTGCTAAGTCGCTTCAGTCATGTCCAACTCTGTGCAACCCCATAGACGGCAGCTCACCAGGCTCCTCCGTCCCTGGAATTCTCCAGGCAAGAACACTGGAGTGGGTTGCCATTTCCTTCTCCAATGCATGAAAGGGAAAAGTGAAAGTGAAGTCGCTCAGTCGTGTCTGACTCTTAGTGACCCCCATGGACTGCAGCCTACCAGGCTCCTCTGTCCGTGGGATTTTCCAGGCAAGAGTACTGGAGTGGGGTGCCATTGCCTTCTCCTATATGTTAGAGGTATTTAAATATGTTGGGCAATGTTTCACAAGCACATTTTGGAGATTTGTCTCATTAAAGTTTGCATTGTGGATATACATACTTAATAGAAAACACACAGGGTTTTGTTTTGTTTTAGGATAAAAATTAGAAATTTGTTGCCATAGAGAAAAATAAATTTACAAAGCTAAAAATAATAATAGTATGTTTCTGTTTGCTTCAAAAGGACAGACATTCAAAATTTATGATAGTTAATTGGCAAGTTAAGAATGCTCAGGGCTCAAAGAAACAACCCTAAATGAGGAGAAATTGGCAAGTATTAAAACTTAGGTAGAGGTTTTCTACTATTCTTGCTATGCTTCCTTTATAGTCTAGAATAAAGTATTGCGAGGACATTTCTTCACATTCAGTTCAATCTAGTGGATATTTATTGAGCTCATAGAACTCACTGTGTTCAAGAATGAACAGATTAAGAAGACACAGTTGCTACACTTCAGGAGATCAAGTCTGGAACCTGTCATATTCAAGTAATTTCCTGATTCACACAAAGGAGAAACTTCGTATGTAGCACTCAGAAACACTACCTGGCAATATGACTGTGAAATTCAAAATTTTCAGTTGCTAGCTTTCTTTCATCCATGCTGTACTGAATACCCATATAGGCAGAAGACTGAGGCTAAATACGATTACTTCTTCAAAGTAAACATTATAAATTCTTTGTACCTTTTCCTTCTTCTATAGCAATTTGCTAATACTCTCTGTCTTTGTTTGGGTTGCTATAACCAAATAACACAGACGGGGTAGCTTATAAACAGCAAAATTTATTTCTCTTAGTTCTCGGGGCTGAGAAATCCAAGATTGGGGTGCAAGATCATGGTCATGTTCTGGTGAGGGTGCTTTCTTGCTTCATAGCTGGTGTGTTCTTGCTGTGTTCTCACTTGGTGGAAGGGGCTAGGGAGCTCTCTAGAGCCTCTTTCATAAAGAATTAATCCCATTATCATAACATGACTCTTATGATATAAGCATTTCTCTAAAGTTTCCACCTCCTCAAACCATTATCTTTGGCGATTAGGCTTTCTTTCTTTTTTAGGATTTCAACATAGGAACTCTGGAGGGACACATTTGGGCCATAGCATGTTTCAACAAAAACTATAAATAAGACAGATTTATTTAAATATATTTAAAACATTTATTAAAGATACACACAGATATTAACAAGTGAAGTAGAACCCCAAAAGACTTTTAAAACGAGAGGGAAACACTCACTCTATTTCTTACTCTTTCCCACCCCCAGTGCAGTTTATGTAGAGGCAACTATTTTAAATTATTTTCTTACAAATTCCTCCATATTGCTAAATAATGCATCTATACTGATTGTATTATGGGGGCTTCCCTGGAGGCTTAGATGGTAAAGAATCTACCTGCAATGCAGGAGAACCAGGCTTGATCCCTTGGTGGGGGAAATCCCTTGGAGAAGGAAATGGCTATCTTCTCTGGTTATTGTATTCTCTGCTTCCTCTTAGGATATAGAGATTTACTCTCTCACACCACCTTTTGGCTTTACACTCATCCTTACAAAATCATCATAAATCTTAATTTTAGGTAAATCAACTAATAATATTTGCATTAATAAGAAGAAATAAGTGATTTTTGTAGTGTCAAGAATTGACCTTGGATTGCATTTTATTTCTGTTAAAATTTTGTTTGCTGTAGTTGAGAATTGTTTTACGTCTTTTTAAAGGAATTTCTTATAGAAATGCTTATTTTTCCAAACTGTATCATCAGAGCCATTTTTCTATACATTAAAAAAAAAAAAAAATGGAGCTCAATACCCTAGGCCAGTGGTCATGACCACAGTCCTAGGACTTCCTTTGTGTATGACCCTGAATAGAATCCACTATGTCCAAGGTGATAAGACTTCCTTTTTGGTGTAGTCCTTGGTATGGTAAGAATTACCATAACCTTAAGTGTTTCTAGAAAGAGTGCACAGAAGGTAAGTATATGTATCAATGCATGTCTGAAAATGTCTTTATTTAACCCACATTATGACTGATCATTTTTTAGGACATAGAAACAAGCAAAGAGCTCTAAAATATAAGAAAAAAGTAAGAGACAAACTGAGGTATCTAACATTTGACTAGTAAGTGTTCCAGGAAAGAGACAAAGAAAACTTGGAACAAGATACGGTTAAAAAAAAAAAAAATTAAAGGGACTTCCCTGGTGGTTCAGTGAGTAAGACTTTGTCATCCAATTCAGGTGGTGTGGGTACAATTCCTGGTTGTGAACCTGATTACCCTATGACTTGCAGCCAAAAAACCAAAACATGAAAAATAAAAGGAATATTATAATAAATTCAATAAAGACTTTAAAATGGTCCATGTCAAAAAAAAATGTTAAAAAAAGAAACAGTAAAGAACAATAAAGCTCCAGATTGAAAAAGAAAGCTACAATTTTTCCACAGACTTTGAAGAAACTGTCTAATGCCATCATGCATCCAGTGTTGTAAACGACAAGTCTGAAGCGATTCAGGTTTTCATTTTTGTAGGTCCTCCTACTCTGTGGAAGTTTTTAGGATTTTGAAAAAGACTTCTAGAATTCTAAAATTTCATAATGATATGCTTTTCTGTCGATATCTTTAAAAATCACTTTTCTTGGTATTTAGTTTGCTCCGTCAATGTGGGACTTCATGGTTCTTTAGCTTCAGCAAGTTTTTATTTTGTTTTGGCTTAATTTGGCTTTTTTCCCCTCCTTTTTCTTTTCTGAAACTTTCAGTCAAATATTTGATTGTCTGGATTTGTCTTTTATGTCTCTTGCATTAACTTTTTTTTCAATTATTTGCTGTTTTTTCTATTTTTCTAAGAAATGTCCTTTACTTTCTAAACTTCATGCTGATTTTAAATTTAAGTAGTCAAATATTTAATTTCCAAGAGCTCTTTGTTTTCTTTAATTGCTTATTTTTGAAATGGCATCATTAATGAAAGTTGGTTTGAATTACAAACAAGAGAACATTATTGTTACAATTATTCTCCTATCTCCTCAATTTTCTCTTTTTCTTCGAGATAGTTTTCCTCGTTTATTTTATTTGTCTTTTACATTGTGGTTTTATTTTTTTAAGTGATGATTTTCAATCGCCAATTACACAGTTGACTTCAACCTCTGCATCCGATTTAGGTTTCAGTTGGAAATTCTTCCTGCTTGTGATCAGACAGAAAGCCAGAAAACTAAGATCATGGCACCTGGTCCCATCACTTCATGGGAAATAGATGGGGAAACAGTGGAAACAGTGTCAGACTTTATTTTGGGGGGCTCCAAATCACTGCAGATGGTGATTGCAGCCATGAAATTAAAAGATGCTTACTCCTTGGAAGGAAAGTTATGACCAACCTAGATAGCATATTCAAAAGCAGAGACATCACTTTGCCAACAAAGGTCCATCTAGTCAAGGCTATGGTTTTTCCAGTGGTCATGTACGGATGTGAGAGTTGGACTGTGAAGAAAACTGAGCATCGAAGAATTGATGCTTTTGAACTGTGGTGTTGGAGAAGGTTCTTGAGAGTCCCTTGGACTGCAAGGAGATCCAACCAGTCCACTCTAAAGGAGATCAGTCCTGGGTGTTCTTTGGAAGGAATGATGCTACAGCTGAACTCCAGTACTTTGGCCACCTCATGCGAAGAGTTGACTCATTGGAAAAGATTCTGATGCTGGGAGGGATTGGGGGCAGGAGGAGAAGGGGATGACAGAGGATGAGATGGCTGGATGGCATCTCCGACTCGATGGAAATGAATGTGAGTGAACTCCGGAAATTGGTGATGGACAGGGAGGCCTGGCGTGCTGCAATTCATGGGGTCACAAAGAGTCAGACACGACTGAGCGACTGAACTGACTGATGTGTCATTGATCTTTCTGGGTCTTTACTTAGATATGTGGCAGTTCTATAGACTATTAAGGAGGCTGACTGGCTAGTGCAAAGGTAAAGTTTTGAAAAGTAGCAGGAGTGGATATGTGACAGTAATGATGATAATAAAATAAATAAGAATGTATACATGGCATGGCAGTTAATGTCCTCTAACTCTGTTCTATAGATATAAGAAGCAAAGGTCTGATGATTTAATTTGGTTTTGAGTAACAAAGGAAAAGATCTTGGGATCTAGGGCAAAGATACAGAACCCAAGCTCTCTAATGTATAGTCAGAGGCCTTTATTACTGCACGTGGTGTAAACCTAATTTTTTGTGATAACTCATGAGTTTTGTTTCTTTTGTGTAAGAAAATCCCACACACATCCTGAGATGTTACCAGCTGACCATATAATGCATAATTATAAAGCAGAATACATGCTTTATACAACAGTATTTGAATAATGTCTCTTGTCTTCATTTACTGATGCATTTATTTGTTCATTAATTCATTCAATATTTTATTCATTCTTTCCATGAAGGTCCTGAATGCCAGGAATTCAAGTCCAAGTGAGCCATTTCTTTCAAATGGCTCATTTTGTGGATGTAAAGGGACAAATTTATGTTGTTTTGTTTTCTTGTGATTCAGACAACTAATTTAACTCCTTGGATTTATTAGGATTATTTCTCACTGATGCTAGTGTTTGTGTGTGTGTGTGTGTTTCCTTTCATTGTAAGCCACCCACAATCTGAAAAACAGAGTTTACTTTTTCCTCTTCCTGATAACCCTGAGCAATAAGGACACTATGGTCAGGTATTGGATTTAGCAAACACATCTCCAAAGTACTTTTTCCAAAATAACTGAAAAAATATTTTGGAGTTTGTAGAACCTGAAACACAACATATTAGAAAACTTAGCCTCTTGATTTCTAAATTCTGACTCACTTACATGTAACTCAGCTCAACATTATTTTGTGAGAGTGGTTTAAAGCTCAAGAATTTTCCTGGACTTTACTTTTCTTTTTGTCCTAACCCCAACTTAGCCTCGCATCCAAACAAAGACATCCTGCTATATCTACACAGCCCTAAATATTCAAGTTCTGCTTAGAAAAAAAAAAAAAATCAGAAAGTCTTCAAATTTATATGCCCATGACCCTATGGCATATCTATCCCTCCACTGGGTGAATAATTTTCAGAAGAAAAAATATGGGAGGTAGGGGAGCAAGGAAAGGGCAATTTCTTTCCACCAATGCTTTGGCATGTTCAGTTCTGCTGGATCTTACCCACATGTAAGTGTAATCGTGAAGACAGATGGGACATTCTTTTTCCTTGAAGAATATGCTGGCATGAGCATTTTTTGTTGGAACGTGGACTTTTGTGAGAACCATGCTGAATCAGAAGAAGAAAGGAGCAGTGATGGAAAGTTTCAGCATCATTCTGCCTTCCCCTCCTTTTCATCCACAAAAAAAAAAAAAAAAAAAAAAATCCCACAGAGAATATGCAGCACATTCCAAGAGAGTTGATTATTGTTTTGTTTCAGCAACCTTTGGACTTTATAAACAAATATCCAGATTAACCTGGTGGAGCCTGTAGTTTCACATAGTTTTGCCTTCCAGTTACTCCCATTATTACTATGGCCATTACCATTATGATTAATGCAGGCATCTCACTGTGTTTTCAAACAAAAGGCTGGATACCCTTTCTGAAAATTTCATAAACACTAAGCTCCCTATAAAATTTTAAGGAAACATTTTAAAGCTAAAACCACACAGGTTCAATCTGAACTTCATTAGTGGCCTCCTTGAAGCCAAACACAGTCTTGCGAGGCCTATTAGTGTGAGCTGGAGACATTGAAGGCCCACATAGTTTCTTAGAGTCCAAAAATGCCTCACTCGAGCTGGCATCCTTCCCTGAACTGTGCTGTTTGAGGCATTCACTGGATCCAGGTAAATTCACATCTTGTTTCTTTCTCTTGATTCTGTCAGCTAAGAAGAAATCTAAGATAGTGCTAGCCTGCCTGGAGAATTAGCAGCTAGGTGAAGGGCTGTCTTTCTTGGCAGAGCTGAGAGAGCTTTTCTGCTTGCTGCATCCATTTAGCAGAATAGACTGGTGTTGCTCTGTGGCATATACATGTATGGGTCCTTAATTAAAAATGCACATTTTCTCATTCTATGATCAAATATGTAACATGGCATCCATGGGAAATAGCATTCTTCATAGGGTCTGGAATGTATCTGCACCTTCCTGGAAAAAAGAATCTATGAAGGAACTTCTGATCCCTAGTCTTGAAGATTAGATTTAGTGAAGAATAGGCTCACTTTTGAATGCTTTACTTTCAATTCTAATAAGAATGATTTTAATTTACCCATTCAACTAATACATGTAGACAATTCCTTATGTACCAAACACAATCCTAGGTACTAGAAAAATAATGATGAACGTGATAGACAAAAGAGATCCCTTAAAGAACTGGCAATAGAATGATGGAGACAGACAAATACACACAACTTTTTTTTTAACATTTGGATAACTCCTTTTAAAACAAGTAAAGCAAGATAACAGAATGGAAAATAATGGGACATATGCATATGTTGTAGCTATTTTAGATATGATAATCAAGGAAAGACTTCCAAAGGTGCCGGGGTCCAGCCCCGGCTGATCCAGGGTATTCAAAGTGGGGACAGCGTCGGCGAGGATAAGGATACAATAGCTTCAATTAGATATTAATTAAAGATATAAAGAGTAATAGAATGAGGATAGCTCAGTAGGAAAATTCAGTGGAGAAAAAAGAGGCTGAGTAGCTTGGTTTACGCGGGAGACCAATAAAACTTCAAGACAAGAAGTTTGCACCACTTACGTAGGCCGCAGGCGTCCTTCCGTTCTCCTGAAGGAGAGGAGACACTGAGGCCTCCCCGGTCGGCTCTTAGAAGCCCAGGCATAATTAGCAAGCATGGCGGGTTCCGCGCTCCAGATGGAGACTCAGCCAGAATTTGAGAGAGAGAGCGACATGGGGAGACCAAGTTTCAGTGAACAAGGCCCGCACTTTATTTTCCAAAGTACTTTTTATACCTTAAGTTGTGCATAGAGGATAATGGGGGAAGGGGTGGAGTCATGCAAGGACAGCAGTTCCTGGTCCTAATCGAAGCCAGGCTTTCAAACTTATCATATGCAAAAGTTCAGGTGAATTACATCATCTTCTGGCCCGGAGGCCTGTTAACATTTTAAGAAACTTATCTTTCTCTAAAGGTGATTATTCCAAAGTCAGGCACCAGCCTCCAAAAAAGCATTGGACAAAGCTGCATTCCTATAGGGCAAAGGTGAGGTGGGCTCAATCAAGAAAAGAATTAATTCAAGGGTCCAACGTTACAAACATTGAGGCTACTACTTACATTTCTATACACCCATTATATCAATCAATACACTGCCAAGGACACAGCAGGTACGGAGTATGGAGACTTAGCAGCAAACATTGGCTCAATAAGTGAAAAACCCTTCACCAATACAATTTCTAATCAATCTTTTAACTACTCAAAAGAATCTGTGTTTAGACAGTTTAGAACATCTCCTGCCTCTCACAGTTGGGAGGCTCTGAACAATCACATGTGGCCGGAAAAACCTATTTAGGCAGGCTAGAGGATTTCCAAAGGAGTTTGTAGGTTAAACACTGTCACACCCAGGAATTATTAACTGGAGCTGTAAGCTAACTCTTTTTTCAGAGAGAGGTAGTGGGGGACAGCCCCCTGTAAAGTCAGAGGTATAGGTGAAAGCACAAAGCAGAAAGTAGGCAGACTCTGGTTTTGGGGGTAGATGCTCGAGAATTTCCAGGGGGACTCCTGAGGCTCGATCCCGCCTTTGCATATGCCGAGCCTCCTTCCTCATGACCTTTGCCACGGGCGGAGTGCCTCATGCTGGCTCCCAGCAGTGATAGAATTCTAGTTGAGCTATTCCAGATCCTGAAAGATGATGCTGTGGAAAGTGCTGCACTCAATATGCAATATGCAATATGCACTCAATATGCAATATGCTGGCTCCCGGCACAAAGGAGATGGCATTTAAGAGGTACCTAGACACAATGGTTCCCTCACCCTACTGCTCTCCACCCGGGTGCCCTTTCCCAATAAAATCTCTTGCTTTGTCAGCACATGTATCTCCTCGAGAGCCCAGTTTCGGGCCCTGGAAGGGGTCCCCCTTCTTGCAACAAATGGCGACTCTGGCTGTGACTCTTCTTCGCTGAGACTGACATCCTGACCACTTGGGGTACTCAGGGGCCAGCTTGCCTGCCAATGGACCAGACCCAGAGGCCGCAACTGGGACCCTTTTGTCTCTGGTCTCCTCCTGACGTGGACAGCTGGCCAGAGTGCCCCAACCGGGTAAGGAACAGGAGACTTTATTGACCTCTCTCCCCTTCCCTCTCTCTTTCCTCTCCTTAACCCTTCCTATCCTTCCCCGTTTTTCTAGTCTCCCAGTCCTGGATGCAGGAATCTGGTCGAAGGGCCTCAGCCTGAGCTGAGGATTGGAGGCTGATCATCTCCTCTTGGCAGAGAACTCGAATTCTGGTTCTGGTCTGGTCTGATTTCTGGTAGGGTCGAGTTCCAGTCCTCCCTTCTCTGGAGGCCCAGGGCAAAGTCCCATAACTCCTGGGTATCTGCAGGTGGCAGGAGACGTCTGTAAGGCCACCCCTTTTGCCCCCTTCTCCCGCTTCCTCCCACTTCTTCTTTCAACCTGGCTTCCTTTCCTCCCTTTGAAATCTTTGAAGCTGTTAGTACTTGGATCTGAAGTTCTGTGTCTGTATAGGAGGTTTTCTGAGAGACTGTATTCTTGTATTTAAGGGAGTGTCTGCTGAGGACTGCCAAGTTAATATGTGTGTGTTTTAACTCTGTATGCTGTGTTGTGATTTTTGATGGCCATTTTGCTAGGTCCCCTGGTGGCTCAGATGATAAAGCGTCTGTCTATCAATGTGGGAGACCTGGGTTTGATCCCTGGGTCGGGAAGATTCCCTGGAGAAGGAAATGGCAACCCACTCCAGTACTCTTGCCTAGAAAATCCCATGGACAGAGGAGCCTGGTGCAGGCTAATGTCCATGGGGTCGCAAAGAGTTAGACATGACTGAGTGATTTCACTTAGACACAATGAGAGAATGACTCCATTCTTTCATGGGGTGTCTGGGAGAAACCTATTCTGGGGAGAGAGAACTGTAAAGGCAGTGCCCTGAGGTTGGGATGAGCCTGTACACTTGGGGAGCATCAAAAATCCCAGTCTGGAAAGAAATAGTTAAAGTAGGATAAGTATTAGAAGATGAAGTTAAAGTATGTGGTGTATCAAATGACTGGTCCCGATTCTTTAGCTTTTACTGTCTCATCAAGGTTCAAATGTATCTCTTGCTCTTTGACCTTGAGGTCATCCACATGATGTTCTGTGGCTAAAGGCTAGTGGGCAGAGTTGACAGGATGCTAGTTCTGACCAGAGGATTGAGAGGCCTGCCACATTTCTGTTTCTACCACAGGTAGTTTGTTGGACCCAGGAGATGAATGAGAGAGGCATGCAGAACCTTCTAAACTATTGCAGCCTGAAGATATTCTGCTCCAGGAATGACTGTGAGGTCAACTCAGCCAACTGAAGATCTATGAGAATAAATGATTGAAATCCTTGAGTTTTGTGGTTGTTTTTAAAGCATTATTATGGCAGTGGCTAATCAATGCAGGGACCTGATCATTTAGGATCTCAAGGGTCTTGATAAAAAGCTGGACACTCTTTTAAAAGTAATGGAAACCAGCGCACCTTCTCAGGTGGATGTTGACCATCCAGAACCCCAAGAAGTCTTAGTTAGCAAAGAAGCCTGTTTACAGTTTTGTAGATAATGTCTCTCTGGGGCTGCGATTGCCCCCTTCCGGCTCTGGCTGTCTGTCACCGGAGGGGGATGGTGTGCAGCTGGCTATACCTCCAATTAAAATAAATAAATTTATATTTTAAAAAATAATAAAAATTTTAAAAAATTAAATTAAAAAAAATAAAAGTAATGGAAAACCACCAGTTGGTTTTAAGTTGAGAAATGACACAAATTGAATTAAAATTTTAAAAGATCACAAAGGTTTAAAAGATCATCACTCTCTGAAGAATAGACTGTAGAAGGAAAATGATATGAGGAAGTTTGGGAGTAGTGAGTCAAAGATGTTGGTGGTTGAGATACTCCCTTGTTTATTTACAAAACAGTAAAAATGATAAGTTCTGGTTTCCATTAGAAATTAGGTAATTATTTTATGTTAAAAATATTTATTTATCTAAAGTCTACAAACAATAAATGCTGGAGAGGGTATGGAGAAATGGGAACACTCTTGCATTGCTCTTGGGAATGTAAACTGATACAGCCACTGTGGAAGACAGTATGGAGACTCCTTAAAAAGCTGGGAATAAAACCACCATATGAGCCAGCAATTCCACTCCTAGGCATATACCCTGAGGAAGTCAAAACTGAAAAATACAATGTACCCCAGTGTTCACTGCACCACCATTTACAATAGCTAGAACATGGAAGCAACCTAGATGTCCATCAACAGATGAACATATAAAGAAGCTGTGGTACATATATACAACGAACTACTACTCAGCCATAAAAAGGAACAGATTTGAATCTGTTCTAATGAGGTGAATGAAACTAGAACACATGATACAGAGTGAATGGAAATATAAATATCGTATACTGACACATATACATGGGATATAAGAGATGGCACCGATGAATTTATTTTCAGGGCAGCAATGGAGAAACAGAGATAGAGAACAGACCTATGGACAAGGTGGGAGAAGAGGAGGGATAAGGGGAGACGTATGGAGAGAGTAACATAGAAATTTACAATAGCATGTGTAAAACAGATAGCCAATGGGAATTTGCTGTATGACTCAGGGAACTCAAACAGGAGCTCTGTGACAGGCTGAAGGGTGGGATGAGGAAGGAGATAGGAGGGGAACATGGGTGTACGTATGGCTGTTTCTCATTGATGTATGACAGAAAACCACAAAATTCTGTAAAGCAGTTAGCCTTCAATTAAAAAAAAATTTAAGTTATTTATTTATTGCTGTGCTGGGTCTTGAACACTGTGTGTAGGGTTTCTCTAGTTGTGGCACATGGATTTCTCATCGCGATGGCTTCTCTTGTTGTGAAACATGGGCTCTAGGGCACCAGGGCTTTAGTAGTTGTGAAGTGCAGGCTCAGTACTTGTGGTGCATGGGCTTAGCTGCTCTGTGGCAAGAGGGATCTTCAGGACCAGGGATAGAACCCGTGTACCCTGCATTGCAAGGTGGACTCTAAACAACTGGACTACCAGGGAAGTCTGGTAATTATTTTATACTTGGTGAAATCAAAAGTGCTTATTTGTTTTGTGTTAACTAAAGATCTGTACTTTAACTAGAATGAGCCTTGCTATAACATAGTCAGATCTAGTAGAATTATGTTTTGTTTTTTTTTTTTTTTTCACATTTGAGTCAAGGAACACAGAGCTTGAAATTTGGAAGAATCTCTTCTGATGACAGTTTTTAAGGATAAAAGGGAGAACCCAGAGAGTGGAGAGAAGAAATCATATGTCTCTTTAGCCCCATATTTAAAGATCTCAAGAATTATTCAGATATTATGTAGTAAAAAGGAAAAAGTTTTAAAGAGAGAGAGAGAGAGTATGTGGCTAGTAAGTCAGGATAGTGAACATATTGCTATTGTTTCTAAATAATCTTCAGCAAGTGGAAGTCAAGGTTTCCATTTAGCCACAGAAAAATGGGAAAATAACCACCTAATCTATGTATAAGTTTATCCCGAGGCTGTTGTGTGTGCTAAGGCACTTTAAAAGAAAGCATAAAATGCTATTGCTATGGAAAGTGCAATTATACAACTTGAAAACCAGTCAAGGTCTTTTCTAATGGAAGATCATTTATATTACACACAGAAAAATTCCTACTAATTTACTGTAAATGTTGTAATTACTAACATATATAGGGGATTTCCATTTTTATTGAATATAGGTTAGAGTAAATCTGAGCAAATGTGACCCACCATGTCTGCTCTTACATTTAAATACTGAGCTAATATATCTTGACACTGTAGTAAAAAAAAAAAAAAAACCACTAAACTTAAAAGTGCTTTAATATTGCAGAGGTATAGGGAATGATGTAAACTTTTCTGGTTTTTTTTTTTATGTATTAAAAGAAGAATTCATTGAAAAAGCAATTAATTTTTTTCTTTTCTCTCAGGGAGGGGGAAAAAAAAAAAAACACCAAAATTACTGATACTTCCCCACCTCTAAAAGTAACTTCACCCACGGCACATGAGTTGTCTGTTGTAATGTTTGTCCTGAAAGAGAAAACCAGAAATCATGACCGCTCTTGTGTATGCTTTTTCAATCTCCCCTGCCCACCTCTCTGTAATCCCTGTGTCATTTGAGGAAAATTCTCCTTTACTTACAAAGACAACTGTAAAATCTTCATGTGAACTGATATTTTAAAACCAGACTGCCCACTTGTATTTTATAATTTGGTCAGAAATATTCTTCATCTTGTGTTCCAGATGAAACCAAAACGAGGCCACAAGTGGGACAGTCGGGTGAGGTGGTGAGCACACCATCCAGAGGAGATGACCTGGCCAACAGGCTTTCCTTCTCAGGTAACAGGGAATTGCGGACTTGCCAGCCAAGGTGACCAAAAGGCAGAAGTTTTTCTTCCTTTCCTTCACCCCTTCATATCCTATGGCACCTACGCTCCAGTTTGGGATCGAGCCCCGCCCTTTGGCTCTGTATTTATGACTGTCATTGAGGTTCCTCACTAAGGACTCAGTTGCTATGTGCTAGCTGACAGTAGACTCCATGTTAGTTTTAACTGTGAAATAGCAACAAATCCTTCCTTTCATTAGTTTTCTGGCCTTCCTTCCATCAGATGTGGGAAACTGGTGTGTGTGTGTGTGTGTGTGTGTGTGTGTGTCTGTGGTGTGTGGGGTGTGTATGTGTGTGTGCTCAGTTGTGTCTGACTCTTTGCCTGTATCCCACTAGGATACATGGACTGTATCCCACTAGGCTCCTCTGTCCATGGGATTTCCAAGGCAAGAATACTGGAATGGGTTGCCATTTCCTACGCCAGGGGATCTTCTAGACTCAGAGACTGAACCAGCCTCTCTTGCGCCTCCTGCGTTGGCAGAAGGATTCTTTACCACTGCGCCACCTGTTATATGTAAATCAGACCCTTTTCCTGAGAGCTGAGAGACACATTGCAAGTGTTGCCATGACTATATTCCTCACCAGCAGCTGGGAGGGAAAAAAAATAGGGTACAGCTCCAATTGCTTTTCTTTCTGATTAATGGTTTAACTATTACTAGTTTAACTCCTGTTTCAACTTAGTTGTTTCTTAGTTTCATGGAGTTTTTTTTCTTTTTTGTGTTAATATTGTTTGTAGCACTTCATTAGCTATGATTTTTGAGCTTTAAGGAGAATGTATGCAAAATTTTGTGTGTAAATGGATATGTATATTATGGTAGATTAAGTATCAGAAGCTTTCATGATATTTTCAAAGAAGTCTGTGATCCAAAAGAATGGGTTAAGTACTGTTAAACTTGCTAGTAGGTCTTTCCTGGTGGCTCAGCAGTAAAGACTCTGCCTGTCAATGCAGGAGACACGGGTTCACTCTCTGAGTTGGGAAGATCCCCTGGTGAAGGAAATGGCAACCTGCTCCAGTATTCTTGCCTGAGAAATCCCATGGTCAGAGGAGCCTGGCACACTATTGTCCATGGGGTTGCAAAAAATCCAACACTACACAACTAAACAACAACAACAAACCTTGCTAATAAAGATATCATTCATGTAGTCAACGTAAGGATGTTAGCCTTAAACCATTAGGGTGCCATCTGACCCATCGTCTAATGGGATGTGATAAAGCTGGGCAGCTACCCAGTTTGCTCAGTGAATTGCTCCAGAGTCTATCACCCACTCACTGAACTTCCTCCTTTCTTTCATAGCTTAGAATCCTTTGGTTTATAACCTGGATACCTTTTTTTTTAAAGCATATTACCTTGTTATTTTTAGGTTGTTTGAACAATCTGTCATTTTGATTTGTACCTTACTTACACCAAAATCAAAAGAAGTAACAGGAATTGAGAAGGGATAGTAGAGAGTTGATGGGAAGAATGAGAAACTGTAAACCTTTTCTTTGTTCTTAGTTAAGCTTTCTTGATGTCAATTCTAAATTCTGAATCCGGAACCATTGATTTTAGGGTCCCAGGCCCTCTTACTGCCTGGGAAAGAAATTTTGACATGTAGTAAAAGTTTTGGTGGTTCTAAGAATAAAAAGGCTTTCCAGAACTGTTTCCCTTCATCTAATTCAAGGATTTCATTCCAACCACTCCTGCCCTGTGGGGAATGTTTCTCTCAATGTCTAGCATACAAATGGGTTACCTCCTTCTCTTTACTTGGATTGACTGGATTGGCTCCAGAAGCCATCTGCAGCTGGTTTGGAGTTGCCTGTTGTCTGGTTTCCTGTAAGGAAAATGGAGTTGCCTGTTGTCTGGTTTCCTGTAAGGATCATGAAGATGATCCTTCCTTTACAGGGCTACTTGGACTATAGGACAGTTTTATCTTGGCTCATTTTAATCTTACTTCTAGCTTCCTCTTGAAGTGCTTCATCAGACAGGATCTGAAATAGGTCTCTTTCTGATTTCCTGAAATATGTCTATTTAGCAGGTTATAACTTTTCTTGAACCTATATGCAGGTCAGGAAGCAGCAGTTAGAACTGGACATGGAACAACAGACTTGTTCCAAATAGGAAAAGGAGTACGTCAAGGCTGTATATTGTCACCCTGCTTATTTAACTTCTATGCAGATTACATCATGAGAAATGCTGGGCTGGAATAAGCACAGGCTGGAATCAAGATTGCCAGCAGAAATATTAATAACCTCAGATGTGCAGATGACACGACCCTTATGGCAGAAAGTGAAGAGGAACTCAAAAGCCTCTTGATGAAAGTGAAAGAGGAGAGTGAAAAAGTTGACTTAAAGCTCAACATTCAGAAAACTAAGATCATGGCATCTGGTCCCATCACTTCATGGGAAATAGATGGGGAAACAGTGGAAACAGTGTCAGACTTTATTTTTCTGGGCTCCAAAATCACTGCAGATGGTGACTGCAGCCATGAAATTAAAAGACACTTACTCCTTGGAAGGAAAGTTATGACCAACCTAGATAGCATATTCAAAAGCAGAGACATTACTTTGCCAACAAAGGTCCATCTAGTCAAGGCTATGGTGTTTCCAGTGGTCATGTATGGATGTGAGAGTTGGACTGTGAAGAAAGCTGAGCGCCAAAGAATTGATGCTTTTGAACTGTGGTGTTGGAAAAGACTCTTGAGAGTTCCTTGGACTGCAAAGAGATCCAACCAGTCCATCCTAAAGGAGATCAGTCCTAGGTGTTCATTGGAAGGACTTTGGCCACCTCATGTGAAGAGTTGACTCATGGGAAAAGACCCTGATACTGGGAGGGATTGTAGGCAGGAGGAGAAGGGGATGACAGAGGATGAGATGGCTGGATGGCATCACCGACTTGATGCACATGCTGCTGCTGCTGCTAAGTCGCTTCAGCCGTGTCCGACTCTGTGCGACCCCAGAGACGGCAGCCCACCTGTCCCTGTGATTCTCCAGGCAAGAACACTGGAGAGGATGCACATGAGTTTGGGTAAACTCCGGGAGTTGGTGATGGACAGGGAGGGCTGGCATGCTGTGATTCATGGAGTCTCAAAGAGTCAGACACTACTGAGTGACTGAACTGAACTGAACTGAACTGAACTTTTCTTGATCTTCTCTTTGAATGTAATCGTGGATGAAAGATCTTCAAAATATTTAGATATTTCTTGACTTCAGACATTCTAAGAGTAAGCTGCTGATCATTAATTTAGGACTTCTCAATCTTGTTCAAAAAATTGCAAATACCAAAACATGCAAAATTGGAATAATAATAAATAAAGATTGTGGTGAACCTAGGAGTAAAATGAAAGTAACACTAGAAAATCAAGGGTGAAATTTGGCCATATAACTTATTCTCCAAAGAAAAGCACGTTATACATCCTATGTAATGACTCCAATACTTGGGCCACCTGATGTGAAGAGCCAACTCATCGGAAAAGATCCTGATGCTAGGAAAGGTTGAAGGCTATTGGAGAAGGGGGTGGCAGAGGATGAGATGATTAGATATCATCACTGACTCAATGTATATGAATTTGAGCAAACTTCAGGCGATAGTGAAGGAAGGGAAGTCTGGTATGCTTGTAGACCACGGGGTTGCAAAGAGTCGGACACAACTTAGCAACTCAATAAGATGACTCCCTGATCTCTGAGGCTAACCTAGAAGTAATTTATATTCTGATTCTAGTCCTTAACTCAGTAATATTGACTTTGTGGTCACATTAGGGCTTAATTTTTAATGATTTTGGGTGTCTTATGATGGCTTACCTGTAGTAACTAGCTACTATAATGTTTACACCTTTTAAATATTTGTTGATACAGAAACACACTCTTAAACACATAGACAACTTCATACAGCCAGTAAAAATCAAACAGAAGGTACATTTTAACATCATCTGTAGATCTAAACTACTTTATAGGAGTGAGTAGTTTTCTGAAGTTACATTAGTGTTTCCAAGTTCCTAGGTTGACATTAGGACACTGAACCAAGACTCAAAAAACCTGGAGGCAGAAGGAAATAGAAGAGTGCATATGTCAGTGGTAACACAAATTATCCTGATGACATGTTTTAACAAAACGTTTACTTCAGAGCACTCTGTTCAGCTGAACTGAGTTGAAGGTTGCCAACCAAAATGGTTCCTGCTAAGTCGCTTCAGTCGTGTCTGACTCTGTGCGACCCCATAGATGGCAGCCCACCAGGCTCCCCCGTCCCTGGGATTCTCCAGGCAAGAACACTGGAGTGGGTTGCCATTGCCTTCTCCAATGCATGAAAGTGGAAAGTGAAAGTGAAGTCGCTCAGTCATGTCCGACCCTCAGCGACCCCATGGACTGCAGCCTACCAGGCTCCTCTGCCCATGGGATTTTCCAGGCAAGAGTACGGTTAATTAGTGTTTAATCAAGACAGCAAAAATAAATAGTTGGTTCCCATGTGGCTCAGCTGGTAAAGAATCCATCTGCAATGTGGAAGACCTGGATTCATCCCTGGGTTAGGAAGATCCCCTGGGGAAGGGAAAGGCTACCCACTCCAGTATTCTGGCCTCCAATGCTTATAATGGGGTGGATTTCCAAAATATATGCTGATTGAATACACTAACATTAAGTGTCTTTTCTTTCTTCACATATTTCTTTATGTGATAAACACAGTGGTATACTGCAGCTGACTCATACTGGATTGTGACAGCTGATGAATAACTTTTCAAGAATTTTACAAACTTGTTATTAAAAATTAAGTCATACAGATGTGCCATATATTTTAGGTAATTGTAGATGTAAATAAGGACATATCTAAAATTATGACCATGGGGTCATAATGAGTTGTACACGACTGAGAGACTTTTACTTCACCACTATCTTTGAGAATGTATCATGTCTAAAGAGTGTATTGAATAAGTTTGACTCATCTGACGGATGTCAGCTGTGACTGGGTCACTTGTAAGACTACAATAAGTAAAGGGACAGCAGGCTGTCTAGAACCTCAGACTGAACCAGATGTTTCCAGAACTCAGATGTGCTCCTCTGCATGAGGATCTGGTATTCTGGCGCTAAGGTCAGAGGTTCCACTTACAAAATCTGAGCTTACTTCAGGGTTTTGGAATAGTTAGTTCTTCTTGATATTCTTTTAAGGTACTCTTCTTATAGTAGAATTTTCTTTTTCCTTCTTTCCTCCATCCCTCTTTGTTTCTTTCTTTTTTATTGACACCTATTCTTGAAATTAAAAGATACTTACTCCTTGAAAGGGAAGTTATGACCAACCTAGATAGCATATTGAAAAGCAGAGACATTACTTTGCCCACAAGGGTCTGTCTAGTCAAGGCTATGGTTTTTCCAGTGGTCATGTAAGGATGTGAGAGTTGGACTGTGAAGAAAGCTGAGCGCCAAAGAATTGATGCTTTTGAACTGTGGTGTTGGAGAAGACTCTTGAGAGTCCCTTGGACTGCAAGGAGATCCAACCTGTCCATTTTTAAGGAGATCAGCCCTGGGATTTCTTTGGAAGGAATGATGCTAAAGCTGAAACTCCAGTACTTTGGCCACCCCATGCGAAGAGTTGACTCATTGGAAAAGACTCTGATGATGCTGGGAGGGATTGGGGGCAGGAGGAGAAGGGGAGGACAGAGGATGAGATGGCTGGATGGCATCACTGACTCGATGGATGTGAGTCTCAATGAACTCTGGGAGTTGGTGATGGACAGGGAGGCCTGGCGTGCTGCGATTCATGGGGTCGCAAAGAGTCGGACATGACTGAGCGACTGAACTGAACTGATTCTTAACATTTATGCTTTTCTGTAGCTAGATTTGTTTTTTTCTTTTATGTGCAGGATAAAGCATAAGAACCTGTTTTAGAGGTACTGTATCATATTTGTTCAATAGGAAGGTCTCCAAGATACAGAAAACAGACTGAGAAGGCAAACTGGGGGGAGGTTTTAGTATATTTTCAGGCTGCTAATAAATAAAATGTTTCTACTCGCAACATTTATTTTTCCTCTAATAATCAAAACCAGTATTGTTCAAAATCCAGCATCTGTTGGGGTTCTGTGTTTAATTAGCTATCTGTTACAGTGGCCATGAATCTTTGCCTTTATGTTTCCCTTTTCAAATATCCTTGCTGATCTGTTGTATTTTTCTTTAGACCACTCTCGTTCTTAATACCTCAAAAGTAGAAATTAATTTCACATTTGTAGTAATTTGTATTAACTACAAAATATTTTTTTCTCAAATTTATTTACTTAAAATCTAGTTTATCCACGGATTCTTCACTAGCCAAGCTGCACATCCCTGCATTTGTCATTGTCCTTCATGTCTTTCTCATGTTTTCTTGGCTCATGTTATTTCTTTACTTTATGTTCTTCTCCAATAGGTATGGCTACAATTACTCCAGAGTGTCTTGCAGCTTGTTTTCTCCAGGAGATTCCCATCAACACTCTTTATACACAAGGACTATACCAATTTTCAATATGTGGCAGAGTTTCTTATGTATTTGTGACTCACATGATATAGTGACTTTGTTAATAGCTAATATTAGAGGTGATTCTCTTCAACTCCAATGCTTATAATGGGGTGGATTTCCAAAATATATACTGATTGAATACACCAACATTAAGTGTCTTTTCTTTCTTCACATATTTCTTTACATGATAAACACAGTGGTGTACTGCAGCTGACTCATATTGAATTGTAACAGCTGATGAATAATTTTCAAGAATTTTACAAACTTGTTATTAAAAATTAAGTCATACAGATGTGCCATTAAATAAATTAAATTAAAAGTAATATGGAAAACTCATCACTACCTAATTATTTTATTGTCATTTAATCACTAAGTCATGTCTGACTCTTTTGTAATCCCATGGATTGTAGTTGGCCCGGCTCCTCCGTTCATGGAATTTCCTGGGCAAGATTACTGAAGTGGATTGCCATTTCCTTCTCTAGGGGATCCTCCCAATTCAAGGATCAAACCCCCATTTCCTGCATTGGCAGGCAGGTTCTTTGCCACTGAGCCACCAGGGAAGCCCAATTATTTCACTACCTTTTACTATTATCTATTTATTATTTATACTATTTACTATTATCTGTATTCTTGAGGTTATTTAACACGTGTTGCATCTGTATGGTAGAAATATTGTGTACAGTCAGGCTTTCTCATTTGTGGGATCCATAGCCACTGGTTCCACGTCTGTGCATTTAACTAAATATAGATGAAAGATTTTCCAAATATAGTTCCAGAAAGTTCCAAAAAAGCAAAACTTGAATTTGCTACATGCCAGCAATTATCAATATTTATATAGCATGGAGAAGGCAATGGCAACCCACTCCAGTACTCTTGCCTGGAAAATCCCATGTACAGAGGAGCCTGGTAGGCTGCAGTCCATGGGGTCGCTGAGGGTCGGACATGACTGAGCGACTTCACTTTCACTTTCCACTTTCATGCATTGGAGAAGGAAATGGCAACCCACTCCAGTGTTCTTGCCTGGAGAATCCCAGGGACGGGGGAGCCTGGTGGGCTGCCTTCTATGGGGTTGCACAGAGTCGGACACGACTGAAGTGACTCAGCATATACATTTATTAAGGTATTTTAAGTTATTTAGTGAAGTCTCTCAGTCGTGTCCGACTCTTTGCAATCCCATGGACTGTAGCCTAACAGCCTCCTTCATCATGATCTAAAACATATACGGCTTCCTTGGTGGCTCAGCTGATAAAGAATCTACCTACCATGTGGGAGACCTGGGTTCAAGCCCTGGGTTAGGAAGATCTCCTGGAGAAGGGAACGGCTCCCCACTCCAGTATTCTGGCCTGGAGAATTCCATGGATTGTACAGTTCATGTGGTCACAAAGAGTTGGATGCAACTGAGAGATTTTCACTTAACTAAAATATATAGGAGGGTGTGTATAGGTTATATGCACATACTATCGCATTGTATGTAAATAATGAGAGCATCTGTGGATTTTAGTTTCTGAAGTGGTCGTGGAATCCATCCCCTGTGGATACTGGGGACGAATGTAATGATGTACATCTCTTCTCAACACTGAGGTTGAACCTGACCACAGTGGGCATATTCTGACCACAGGAATTGGCAAGTGCAAATCAGGTCATGATTTATTGTTTTGTTGATTGTCTAGACATAAAGTGTTGGAGAAAATGTTAATAATGGTGACCAAACCTAAAAGTGTGCTATGTCTATAGTCATTACAATATGAAGGGTACCGCAAGTTGAGGAAATATTTTTCCTGTATTCAAAAATTATCATTTTATGTAATCAAAACATTTCTTGCATAATTGGTGAAGAGTGAAGTTCTAATATATGTTTTTATTTCTTCATTTTTGTTTTATTGATTAAAATGAAAATATCCACCTTAAATCATGTTGAATTAAACTTACTTATCAATTGCAATCATGGGTTGGCTACAGAAAAATTATCCAAAAATCAAAGAAAACATTAATTCTGTGAGAATTAATTGGCTATATATAATTTAAAATGAAAGCTTATGTATTTAATATTATTTGTAAATTGTTGAGTTCAGTTCAGTTCAGTCGCTCAGTCATGTCCGACTCTTTGCAACGCCATGAATCCCAGCACGCCAGGCCTCCCTGTCCATCACCAACTCCTGGAGTTCACCCAAACTCATGTGCATTGAGTCCGTGATGCCATCCAGCCATCTCATCCTCTGTAGTCCCCTTCTCCTCCTGCCCCCAATGGCTCCCAGCATCAGGGTCTTTTCCAATAAGTCAACTCTTTGCATGAGGTGGCGAAAGTATTGGAGTTTCAGCCTCAGCATCAGTCCTTCCAATGAATACCAGGACTGGTCTCCTTTAGGATGGACTGGTTGGATCTCCTTGCACCACAGTTCAAAAGCATCAGTTCTTCAGTGCTCAGCTTTCTTCATAGTCCAACTCTCACATTCATACATGACTACTGGAAAAACCATAGCCTTGACTAGATGGACCTTTGTTGGCAAAGTAACGTCTCTGCTTTTTTGAATATGCTATCTAGGTTGGTCATAACTTTCCTTCCAAGGAGTAAGTGTCTTTTAATTTCATGGCTGCAGTCACCACCTGCAGTGATCTTGGAGCCAAAAAATTAGTCTGACATTGTTTCCACTGTTTCCCCATCTATTTCCCATGAAGTGATGGGACCAGATGCCATGACCTTAGTTTTCTGAATGTTGAGCTTTAAGCCAACTTTTTCACTCTCCTCTTTCACTTTCCTGACTTCCCTGGTGGCTCAGATGGTAAAGTGTCTGTCTACAATGAGGGAGACCCAGGTTCGATTCCTGGGTTGGGAAGATCCCCTGGAGAAGGAAATGGCAATCCATTCCAGTATTATTGTCTGGAAAATCCCATGGACAGAGGAACCTGGTAGGCTACAGTCTATGGGGTCGCAAAGAGTTGGACACGACTGAGCAACTTCTCTTTTCACTTTCACTTTCTTTCACTTTCATCAAGAGGGTTTTTAGTTCCTCTTCACTTTCTGCCATAAGGGTGGTGTCATCTGCATATCTGAGGTTACTGATATTTCTCCCAGCAATCTTGATTCCACCTTGTGCTTCTTCCAGCCCAGCGTTTCTCATGATGTACTCTGCATATAAGTTAAATAAGTAGGGTGACAATATACAGCCTTGACGTACTCCTTTTCCTATTTGGAACCAGTCTGTTATTCCCTGTCCAGTTCTAACTGTTGTTTCCTGACCTGCATATAAGTTTCTCAAGAGGCAGGTCAGGTGGTCTGGTAATTACCATCTCTTTCAGAATTTTCCACAGTTTATTGTGATCCACACAGTCAAAGGCTTTGGCATAGTCAATAAAGCAGAAATAAATGGTTTTCTGGAACTCTCTTGCTTTTTCAGTGATCCAGAGGATGTTGGCAATTTGATCTCTGGTTCTTTTGCCTTTTCTAAAACCAGCTTGAACATCTGGAAGTTCACAGTTCACGTATAGCTGAAGCCTCGCTTGGAGAATTTTGAGCATTACTTTACTAGCGTGTGAGATGAGTGCAATTGTGCAGTAGTTGAACATTCTTTTGCATTGCCTTTCTTTGGGATTGGAATGAAAACTGACCCTTTCCAGTCCTGTGGCCACTGCTGAGTTTTCCAAATTTGCTGGCATATTGAGTGCAGCACTTTCACAGCATCATCTTTTAGGATTTGAAATAGCTCAACAGGAATTCCATCACCTCCACCAACTTTGTTTGTAGTGATGCTTTCTAAGGTTCACTTGACTTCACATTCCAGGATGTCTGGCTCTAGGTGAGTGATCACACCGTCGTGATTATCTGGGTTGTGAAGATATTTTTTGTACAGTTCTGTGTATTCTTGCCACCTCTTCTTAATATCTTCTGCTTCTGTTAGGTCCCTATCATTTCTGTCCTTTATCGAGCCCATCTTTGCATGACATGTTCCCTTGGTATCTCTAATTTTATTGAAGAGATCTCTAGTCTTTCCCATTCTATTGTTTTCCTCTATTTCTTTGCATTGATCACTGAGGAAGGCTTTCTTATCTCTCCTTGCTATTCTTTGGAACTCTGCATTCAAATGGGAATATCTTTCCTTTTCTCCTTTGCTTTTTGCTTCTCTTCTTTTCACAGCTATTTGTAAGGCCTCCATAGACAGCCATTTTGCTTTTCTGCATTTCTTTTTTTTTTTTTAATTTTATTTTATTTTTAAAACTTTACATAACTGTATTAGTTTTGCCAAATATCAAAATGAATCCGCCACAGGCATACATGTGCATTTCTTTTCCATTGGGATGGTCTTGATCCCTGTTTCCTATATAATGTCATTAACCTCCTTCCATAGTTCATCAGGTACTCTGTCTATCTAGTCCCTTAAATCTATTTCTCACTTCCACTGTATAATCATAAGAGATTCGATTTAGGTCAATTGTTATTATTTAACAATTTATATCAATTGTTATAGATATATTGATATCCTTTTTATCAATAAATTTATGTAATAAATTGATACAAAGGATATCAATACATCTATAATAATTGTATATAAGTACATATATTTTATATATTCCTACTTTTTCTGGGCTTCCCTGGCTCTAAAGGATCTGTCTGCCAAACAGCAGATGCAGGTTAAATCCTTGGGTTGGGAAGATCTGCTGGAGAAGGAAATGACAACCCATTCCAGTATTCCTGCTTGGAGAACTCCAGGGACAGAGAGGTTTGGCAGACTATTGTCAATGGGGTCAGAAAGAGTCGGACATGACTTAACGACTAAACAACAGTGACAACAATACTTTTTCTAGAGATTTCCTCTATATATATGACGTTTAACTACTGATTTTTTCTTCCAATTATTATTTGATCTTATTATCTTTCTTTTGGTAAGATTTTTCCATTTTCCTTGTGATTTTAACTATTTATATACAATCATGCAAAGAATCAATCAGTTCTATAAGGAAGGTAGTAAGAATGGCAATATATTTTTCAATGGCAATGTATTTGCCACCCTTTGGACTGTAAACAGTGAGGCTCCACTGTCCATGGGATTATCCAGGCACGAATATTGGAGTGGATTGCCATTTCTTCCTCCAGAGGATTTTCCCAACCCAAGGATTAAACCTGTGTCTTCTGAGTCTCCTGCATTGCAGGTGGAATCTTTCCACTGAGCCATTGGGGAAGTTCATTTTATATATAGTAGTGTATGTATTTTAATCCCAAGCTCCCAATTTATTCTCCCCCTGCTTTCTCATTCAGTAACCAAAAGTTTGTGTTCTATGTCTGTGGGTCTACCTCTGTTTTGTAAATAAGTTCATTCATATCTTTTTTTTTTTTTAGATTCCACATATAAGCAATATATGATGTTTGTCTCTCTCTGTTTGATTTACTTCACTTAGTATGACTATCTCCAGAATATATATATATATATACTTTATCCATTCATCTAATGATGAGCACTTAGGTTGCTTCCATGTCTTGGCCATTGTAAATAGTGCTGCTGTGAACACTGAGGTGTGTGTTTTCAAATTATGGTTTTCTCTAGATATGTGCACAGAAATAGGATTGCAGGATTATATGGTAACTATATTTTTAGGTTTTTTTTTTAATGTATTTAACACACTTTTAAAAATATTCACTGACATTTATTTGAAACTACAGGTTAGTGTGTAGGGGTGTGTGTGTGTGTGTGTGTGTGTGTGTGTGTTACACTGACTGTGCTCAGTCGGTCAGTTCAGTCACTCAGTGATGTCCAACTCTTTGCGACCCCGTTGACTGTAGCACATCAGGCTTCCATGTCCATCGCCAAGTTACCAACTCCCGGAGAGTCGGTGATGCCATCCAACCATCTCATTCTCTGTTGTCCCCTTCTATTTCCTGTCTTCAATCTTTCCCAGCATCAGGGTCTTATGTAATGAGTCAGTTTTTTTTCATCAGGTGGGCAAAGTATTGGAGCTTCAGCTTCAACATCAGTCCTTCCAATGAACAATCAGGACTGATTTCCTTTAGGATTGACTGGCTTGATCTCCTTGCAGTCCAAGGGACTCTCAAGAGTTCACCAACACCACAGTTTAAAAGTATCAGTTCTTTGGTGCTCAATTCTCTTTATGGTCCAACTCTCACATCCATATATGACAATCAGAAAAACCATAGCTTTGACTAGATGGACCTTTGTCAGCAAAGTCAAGTCTCTGTTTTTAATATGCTGTCTAGGTTGGTCATAGCTTTTCTTCCAAGGAGCAAGTGTCTTTTAATTTCATGTCTGCAGTCAAGATCTGCAGTGATTTTGGAGCCCCCAAAAATAGTCTCTCACTGTTTCCATTGTTTCCCCATCTATTTGGCATGAAGTGATGGGACTGGATGCCATGATCTTAGTTTTTTGAATGTTGAGTGTTAAGCCAGCTTCTTCGCTCTCCTCTTTCACTTTCATTAAGAGGCTCTTCAGTTCCTCTTCGCTGTCTACCATAAGGGTGGTGTCATCTAATTTTCTGAAGTTACTGATATTTCTCCCTGCAATCTTGATTCCAGCTTGTGCTCAGTTGCATCCAACTCTTTGTGACCCCATGGACTGTAGCCTGCCAGGCTCCTCTGTCCATGGAAGTTTGCAGGCAAAAATACTGAAGTGGGTTGCCATTTCCTACTCCATAGTTTTAGTTTTTTAAAGATCCTCCATACTGTTCTGCATAGTGGCTTCACCAATTTATATTCCTACCAACAGTGTTGTACAATTCCCTTTTCTCTACACCCTCTCCAGCATTTATTATTTGTAGATTTTTTGATGATAGTCATACTGACTGGTATAAGGTAATACCTCATTGTAGTTTTGGTTCTCCTAGAATGGAGAATGTTGTTTAAATGTTTTAAATTTTTTTAAATTTAAATTGTTTAAATGTTTAAATGTTGTTTAAAATTTGTTTTAATTACTAACAAAGTTTTCCTTCAGCTTTAAAACTTATTTGAAATGTCATTTAATTTTTTTAGGATTGTTGCCAAATTTGTAAAAATCTTTTTCATATTTCTTTTACGTGTGAAATGTAAGATTTTAAGGTTGGTTTTTTTTTTTTGGTGTGTATGATGAGTAACGATAATTACATTTTTAATTCATACTCATTAACTGTGTCATTGATGCTCTCATTGTTGCTGCTGCTGCCCACAAGTTTCCCCCGTCCCTGGGATTCTCAAGGCAAGAACACTGGAGTGTGTTGCCATTTCCTTCTTCAAAGCAGGAAAGTGAAAAGTGAAAGTGAAGTCACTCAGTCATCTCCAACTCTTAGCGACCCCATGGACTGCAGCCTACCAGGCTCCTCCGTCCATGGGATTCTCCAGGCAAGAGTACTGGAGTGGGGTGCCATTGCCTTCTCCATTGTAATGACATGCAAATTTTCTATTAACTTAGTCAAGTCACTGTTTTATGTTAAGTCAACAAGAACCAGTAAAATAAAATAATTAGCTGAGGGAAGAGAATGAGCAAAGTTCTTTCCCAGCAAGCATAAGCAATCCAGTTTGATAAAGTATGCTGTGCTGGTAAGATAGGAGGGGGCAAAAAGGTAAAAAAAAAAAAAAATTCTCGGAGTCAGACAGCAGTAGGAACGTACTATCACTTCCTGACGGGAGCTTAAAGATAGATAGTCTTAAGAAGCTCTGCTGCTGGATCATTAAGCACATGAAGGGCAGTCTAATGGAAGTGTTAAGTGCATTATGTAGTCAGACTAAGACAGGTCTGAGTCCTAGCTCTGCCATCTACGAGCATATGATACCTTGCTACCAATTACTTGACTATATTTTCTTGGGCTTCAAAATCATGGTGGATCTTTACTGCAGCCATGAAATTAAAAGATACTTGATCCTTGGAAGGAAAGCTATGACAAACCTAGATAGCATATTAAGAAGTGGAGACATCACTTTGCCGGCAAAGGTCCATATAGTCAAAGCTATGGTTTTTCCATTAGTTATGTACAGATGTGAGAATTAGACCGTATGGAAGCGTGAGCACTGAAGAACTGATGCTTTCAAGTTGTGGTGCTGGAGAACACTCTTGAGAGTCCCCTGGACTGCAGAGAGATAAAACCAGTCAGTCCTAAAGGAAATCAACTCTGAATATTCATTGGAAGGATGGATGCTGAAGCTCCAATACTTTTGTCACCTGCTGCAAAGAGCCTGCTCACTAGAAAAGACCCTGACGTTGGGAAAGATTGAAGGCAAAGGAGGGGAGGATGGCAGAGGATGAGATGGTTAGATAGCATCACTGACTCAATGGACATAAATTTCAGCAAACTCTGGGAGAACAGAGGAGCCTGGAATTCTGTGGTCCATGGAGTGGCAAAGAGTCAGACATGACTTAGCTACTGAACAACGACAATCCATGGAAATGACTATCATATACCTGTATCCCACTTAACACCAAACTAACACTGCCCTCAAATCTCCCTTAGCCAGGTCCTCCAAATGCTGTGGCTCTTCCAACATCACTTAGTATAAGGGGAAGAATGGCAGAGAAGTAGCAGTGAAAAGAATTAGTGGTATTAGCCAGTTGCAGTAAAAATACCTTATATTTTGCAATTTTTAAGAAATCACAATTCTGGGGTCCCTCAAGTTACCTTAGAATGACCTATGGAAGTGAGAGGCCCAAAAGGTTCTGCTTTATCAGCTTCACAGTAAATGAGCCTCTGCTGGAAATGTTATAATGGGAACGATGTTTTGGATGTTTCCCACACAACCAGGATAACCACAAGTCAAGGGGAAATTGAAGTTAGTTTGAAGAGGCTGTCACCTTTGCATTGTTCTTTTCATGCATTTATGATAAGATCACCTTTCTCTGTTTGGTAGTGATCTGTCTTTTAGCTGCTGCAGAAAATGAGAAGTGGGCAAATGAGAAGTTATTGGGCAACTGGGAAGAACTTTCAGAAATCATTATATTCATTGGCTGCTTCTGGCAAATTTCAATTTCGTGGAAAAAAACAAGAAACAGTGAAAGACAAAGGACTGCTACTGCTGCTGCTGCTAAGTCGCTTCAGTCGTGTCCGACTCTGTGCGACCCCATAGACAGCAGCCCACCAGGCTCCCCTGTCCCTGGGATTCTCCAGGCAAGAACACTGGAGTGGGTTGCCATTTCCTTCTCCAATGCATGAAAGTGGAAAGTGAAAGTGAAGTCGCTCAGTCATGTCCGACCCTCAGTGACCCCATGGACTGCAGCCTTCCAGGCTCCTCCATCCATAGGATTTTCCAGGCAAGAGTACTGGAGTGGGGTGCCATTGCCTTCTCCGGACAAAGGACTACACTAACATATTGTCTAATATACTGCTCCCCTTAAAAGTTCAACCCATTTTAGGCTTGAGATACAGGCTGTTTTAAAAAACAGAAGTTTTGATTTTCCAAAAATTAAGCAAAGAACCAAGTTTTTATAAATGAGAAACCTTGTGTTTGCAGTTCATAGTTTATGTTATTGTATTAAATGCTTAAATTCACAAATGCTTGTTATAAAATGCTTTTATTTTATTATATTACTGCGTCTCTATAGTCTTACCTCTGAATGTGTCTTCTCTACCAGGTCAGTGGTTATTAATCTTGGCTATAAAATAGAATCCCTGGAGTACTTAAAAAAAATATATATATATATCAATTTCGTGGCACATCCCGAAGTATTTGCAATTTTAAAAAGCATCATAAATAATTCTGAGGCACAATGAAAGCTGAGAACCAATGTACCAAACAAATATCAGAGCAAGACAACTCGAGTTTAAGCTTCAACAGCTCCATGACTGTGCTCAGATTTAGAAAGAAGAAACAGAGTCAAGATGGATTGTCCCATTCTAAAAGCACTATAGCACCACCTATTGGGAGATCTGGCCATTAAAAATGAGTACAGTTGACCCTTGAGCAAGGTGGGTTTGAACTGCCCAGGTCTTCTTATACTTCTTATACTATATTTCTATAGTAAATACTACAGTACCATGTGACACTTAGTTGGCTCAATCAAAAGAATATGGAAGTATGTAGCATATTGAAGGTGACTGTAAGTTATAGGCAGATTTTTTGACTGGATAGAGGGTTGGCACTCCTAAACCCAGCATTGTTTGAGAGTCAACTGTACTCCGGTTCCTACAAATATCACTGATTTCATTTTGGTCATTGGCAAAATAAATTTAATCTTGATTAGCAACAACAAAAGTTAGTTTCCAAATACTATATTTTAGAAATCAAGTAAAATTCCTAATTTCTTGGTCATGGTGTAAGGTAAGGCAGATGTGGATAAATATATCAACATATTTGTTCAAATACTGAGGATTATTTGAAAGAAAGGCATTGCATTCTATCTTTACTTCACAACTCAACTTAATATTTATTCTAGAGAATTTCAACCAAAATTTCCTGATGCATGGAACAACTATCACCTCTTCTCTTTCATTCAGTGTTTGGGCACCATGCAACTTGAGCTAATCATAATTGCCTTTTTTGTTGTTGTTTTTCCTTTTTTCCACTTCTATGGCTGTCATGTTCCTTGAATCTGAAGTTGTGGATGAGCAGGGAGATGTTTTCACCTTCCTTCATTCATCAAGTAGATATTAAGTACCCTCCATGTGCCAGACACTATGCAGGTGTGATAGGTTTGTTGGGGAGCAGAGATGTGGGAGGTTATTTGAGTTCCTTTCTTCACAGTTTAGGCCCAGAGGGATGATGACTAAAAAGTTTAATGAGATATTGGAAACAACTCAGAAAAATCCATTTCTATGATGATCTGATCGTTTGGTGAGGGAATGAAGATGAAAGAGTAGTATGAATGTAAAGTCTACAGTACAGTACATTAAAGCTCTCCCAGGACAATATAAGGGGGAGGGGTGATTTCCATTCCACTTTGAGGCCAAGTTGCATCTACCACTGAGACTCATGCAAACACAGGAAAATGTAATGAGCTAATATCTTGGGTGGTCTGAAGATATGTTTGCATAAATTGATTAGCATGGAACAGGTTGGCAGCCAAATAAGAGGAAAGTGGAATAAAATGGAGATGCAGAAGGCAGCAAGGTATCTGTTGAAACATTAGTCTCTTAACATGGGGTCATAGACTCATTTCTAAGACTTATGGAAAGATAGACTTCAAGCAAAATCTTAACTTTGAGATGAGGAGCACTTTGCTGGCAGCACACAGGCATCTGAGTATGAAACGGGAGTAGGAAGAATATTCTGCTCCCCACGCCTGCTCAAGTATAGCATTCCAAGGTCAAATAACATCAAGAGAATCAAGTGCTAATAGTCTTGGCAGAATCACCAGAATTCTTTCTATGCTTCTCTCTACAGTTTCAAAGTTAAGGCAGCCTCAAATAACTTCACAGGCAGTGACATCAATGAGTGAGTAGGAGTAGGAAGAGTGGGTAGATTCCAGGTAGTTAATGTGGCTGACAAAATGGTTATGATACATGTGACATACCTGAGCATTAGTAGATGAATAGACGAAACTTCCCAGGGGGATGGATCTTTTAAAATATGAGTCATTATTGTTAACATGATTGTGTGCTCAGTCATGTCCGACACTTTGCAACTCCGACTGCAGTCCACCAGGCTCCTCTGTCCATGGGGTTCTGCAGGCAAGACTGCCAGGGTGGGGTTGCCATTTCCTACTCCAGGGGATCTTCCCGACCCAGGGATTGAACCCATGTCTCCTTCATCTCCTGTATTGGCAGGTGGATTCTTTACCACTGTACCAAGTGAGAAGCCCCATTAACATGATTACACATACAGGATAGAATTGGTTATCCTTTTGTTTTTCTTACTCTTTTTGGTGCATTAGCATTCAAAGAGCCTCAATTTTCTTCCCAATTCTATTACTCCCATCACAACACCGCAGTGCTATCTTCTCTTTCGAGAACATTGGAAAATTAAGCCTCTCTCTTTGCTTTCAAGGAAAGCAAAAGCCTTTCTCTTTGCTTTTTGGTAATCACTTGTGTCTGGTTATGATGTGCCATCAAGATCTATTAAGAAAGCAAGGAGGAAAATTAATTGATGAGGAGATAGGAATAGAAGGATTAAGAAGTAGTGAAAAAATAAAAAAACTAGACAGAAGACTGGATGAGAAAAATAAGTGAAGAAGATGTCAGCCTGGAGGTTTGTAAAACTATCCTGGAACACTTGTCCAAGAAGCAGAGGTGGAGGTTGGGAGAGAGACCATTGCCTAGCAACTGCATATTGGTGAACCTATCAGTAAGAAGACAACTTTGAGAGCATGTTGATTAGAAATTATAAACAACAACAGTAACCATTTAACTTTTCTCACTAGGTTGTAAGTAGGCAGATGGGCTCTGATGATCTGGGCTGGGTTTGTCTGATGCCCGGTAGGCAAGCCTACCTATTTCAGACTCATAGGTCTGAAATTAGATACTAGGTTGGCTGGAGCTGGTTGATCTGGGAGAGATTTGGCTGGGATGACTCCTCGTGTGTCTCTTGCATTCCTCCGTCAGGCATGTTTTCAGGGCAGAAACAGAGTTCTGAGAAAGGAAAAGGAAATATGCACGTACTTTTTTCAAGTAACTGTTTGAGTCAAGCGTTGTATTTCCCATTGGCTGAAGCATGTCACATGGTCAAGCCCAGCATCACTGTGGAAGGGTGTTATCAAAGGTGTGGGTATAGGCTGCCGCTGCTGTTTAGTCACTAAGTCATGTCTGATTCTTTGGGACCCCATGGACTGTTGCCTGCAAGACTCCTCTGTCCACGGGATTTTCCAGGCAAGCATACTGGAGTGGGTTGCCATTTCTTCCTCTAGAGGATCTTCCCAACCCAGGGATTGAACCCATTCTCCTGCTTGGCAGGCAGACTCTTTACCTCTGAGCCACCTGGGGAGCATGATATGGGTATAGGAAAGTGACATTATTCAAACTCCCAGGTGCCATTTGAAAAGCTGACCACTTACTGTTTACATAACAGAGATCCTCTCACCACCCACACTGAGGGCTTGCACCAGGGGTTCATACCAACCTAGAATAGACACAGCAAGAAGCTTAGCTTTGTTGGCATTTACATCTCACTTTTGCCCTCAATTCATGAAGGGAAAAGTTTTGGTGATGTTTAAAAGTTCCATGATGTTTAAAAGTTTTGGTTACAGTTTTAATCAAAAGTTTAAGAGAAAGCTAAAATACACTGTTGCTGATATAATCCTTCAGGTACTTTTTAAAAAAAACCTTAATCTCCTATTTTCAAATACGTGTAAAACCCTAGGTTCATTAATTTCTAGTTTTGAAGCAAAACCACTTTCTTAAAGACTCATGTCTTGTTCTTTCCACTCAGAGTGGAAGTATAATATTAACTGTCTTTTTGGACTGGCCTCATTTGAATTTAATATTAACAGTGTCAATCCTATGTAAATGTGTGCAGCTGATATATACTATCTGTTTATTTTATCCAGAAAATTATAAGAAAATAAAGTAAAAAATAAAAGTTTTAAAAAGTTATGAAGTATAAAGTGCAACGTTGTATCTACAACCAATAACATGGGTGGATGTTTGTATAGTATACAATATAATATTTAGTACAAAAGAAAGTTCCAGAACATTGTACACAATGTAATATACTTGTAAAATTAAAGAACAGCAAAATGAGTAATAAATATAGATTTAGGAATATTTATAAAATATAATTTTCAGAAAAGCAAGGGAATGATACACACAGGATTCAGGATAATAGTTACTTTGAGTGAAAGTTAAAGCAGACAGGATGAAGGAGAATCACAGGAAGATGTAAGTTTATGTTAAACTTCTAGTTCTCATGATGGACATTGGGATACAAAGACCTATTATTATTAGAAATGCATTCATACATGTGTACCAAGGGGTGCCACACATAGACCACTGGTGATAATAAAGGTTATGATTAATTCAACTCTGTACATCTGAGTGTATTTTTAAAATTTTTATTTTTTGTTGGACTATAGTTGATCTACGATGGTATGTTAGTTTCAGTTATACAGCAAAGTGATTCAGTTATACATATACATATATCTATTCTTTTTAAAATTCTTTTCCCATTTAGGTTATTACAGAATACTGAGCAGAGTTCTGCATGCTGTACTGTAGGTCCTTATTATTATCTATTTTAAATATGTGTGTGCTTAGTTGCTCAGCAGTCATGTCTGACTCTTTGAGACCCTATGGACTGTAGCCTGCCAGGCTCCTCTGTCTATGGGGATTCTCCAGGCAAGAATATTGGAGTGGGTTGCCACGCCCTCTTCCAGGGGATCTTCCCAACCCAATGCTCAGACCCAGGTCTCCCATATTGCCTGTGGGTTCTTTACTATCTGAGCCACCAGGGAAGCCCATTTCTCTCAGATTTTAAATATAGACTGTGTATATATCAATTCCAAATTCCCAGTTTATCCCTACCCCTGCCTTTCCCCTTTGGTAACCATAAGCTTGTTTTCTAAGTCTGTGAGTTCATTTCTGTTTTATACATAGGTTCATTTGTATCATTTTCTTCATCATGATATAAGTGATGTCACATGATATTTGTCTTTCTCTAACTTACTTCACTTAGCATGATAATCTCCAGGCCTATCCTTGTTGCTGCAAATGGCATTATTTAATTCTTCTTTAGGGCCAAGTAATATTCCATTATATATGTGTGTGTGTGTGTGTGTGTGTGTGTGCATGTGTGTGCGTGTGTGTGTGTGTATACAACATCTTCTTTATCCATTCATCCGACGATGTACACTTAGGTTGCTTTCATGTCTTGGCTATTTTAAGTAGTGCTGCTGTGAATACTGGGGTGCATGTATCTTTTCAGATTATGGTTTTCTCTAGTTATATGCCCAGGAGTAGGATTGCTGGATCTTTTGGTAGCTCTATTTTAGTTTTTAAGGTAGGAAATCATCCACACACAAATATGAGGCATTGTTGTTGCTGTTGTTGTTGTTGTTAAGCAGCATTGCTTAAAAGAAGGTTTAAATGGTCAAGACAAATGACTTAATTTTGAAGATTAAGTCATATGTCTCTTTTAAAATGCTTTTTGTTTTTTGAGAACAGTGTAGAGATTCCTTAAAAAACTGGAAATAGAACTGCCTTATGATCCAGCAATCCCACTGCTGGGCATACACACTGAGGAAACCAGAAGGGAAAGAGACACGTGTACCCCAGTGTTCATCACAGCACCGTTTATAATAGCCAGGACATGGAAGCAACCTAAATGTCCATCAGCAGATGAATGGATAAGAAAGCTGTGGTACATATACACAATGGAGTACTACTCAGCCATTAAAAAGAATACATTTGAATCAGTTCTAATGAGGTGGATGAAACTGGAGCCTATTATACAGAGTGAAGTAAGCCGGAAAGAAAAACACCAATACAGTATACTAATGCATATATATGGAATTTAGAAAGATGGTCACAATAACCCTGTGTACGAGACAGCAAAAGAGACACTGATGTATAGAACAGTCTTTTGGACTCTGTGGGAGAGGGAGAGGGTGGGATGATTTGGGAGAATGGCATTGAAACATGTATAATATCATATATGAAACGAGTCACCAGTCCAGGTTCGATGCACGATACTGGATGCTTGGGGCTGGTGCACTGGGACGACCCAGACGGATGGTATGGGGAGGGAGGAGGGAGGAGGGTTCAGGATGGGGAGCACATGTATAACTGTGGCAGATTCATTTTGATATATGGCAAAACCAATACAATATTGTAAAGTTAAAAAATAAAATAAAATAAAAATAAAATTAGCATAAATTAAAAGAAAAGAAAAAAAATGCTTTTTGGTTTTTTTTCCCTTAATGCCTTTCAAGAAATGGGTTTGGTATACATAAAATACGCTATTTGAATTAGCTTTAAAATTCATTGGTCTGTAATGAACTTAAACTATCAATATCAGTGATTATAAATCTTACCCCCTTTTAATTTGGTTTGGTTAACTACCAGTAAAATGTGAATTAGAGAACTCTGGTTTATTTCCATATTAACTATTCTATAACAATTACACACAAAGTTAATTTTCAATATCCCATCATTTGGCTGCTATGGCTAACAAAGTTACACAGATGTAGCAAGTTTATTTTTCTCAGATTTCAGAATAACAAGGGGACAAACTGTGACTTGGTTGCTATTCACTTGAAATTTCTATTTAAAATAATGAAAAAAATCAATGTAAGCAAAATGCTTACAAATGATTACAACCAACACCAGCAAGACAAATAGAAATCTAGGAAGTGAACCAACACTGACAGTTACTGATTAAATTATATGAGTTTTACCCCAGGCAGGGGAAAAGGTATCACGAAACCACCACAATACTAAATAAATAAGAGGGAAATGAGTGCTGTGAGAGACCAGAGAAAACAAAACCAAGCACTCACCCTGAGGGTAAGGGCAGATGTTTCCTTCAAAGATGATTACAAGTGGGAAACAATTAGTGACAGTAAGGTCCTACAGAGAATCCCTTCATTTAAGAAGATGCTTTAAAAGAACTTATTTACAGGGCACAGCTGTCTTTGTGTGATGTTAGAATTAAGCAAAATTAACTCCTCAAGGAATTAACCATAAGGAAGACTCCTGTGTAAAGGCACCCTGGGAACTCGAATGTTATGAATTAGACAACAGAGGAAGTCTTTTTAGAAGACTGTTAGCCAGTGGTTCATAAAGTTCTCTGGGATAGAGCAATTATGGAAGCAGTGAGACAAGACATCTAAGCACTCTGCTTGTGAAAGTTGCTTTCATTTTTTTGAGACATTCATTCTTTGTTAGGAAAGAATACAAGTGTATTATATTCTGCTTCACTCCAAGAGTCTCTTCTGGGATTCCAGGTTACCCTTTTTATCATCCTTTTCTTCTGCTCTCATATATGTTCATAAATGCTAATATTCACATAGGAAGTTAGTCTACTCTCAAAAAGACTATGATTAGACTTAGAGCTTAATGCCTCTCTAGGTTTAAATATATTTATATATCCCTTCGGGCTTCCCAGGAGGTGCTAGTAGTAAAGAACCCACCTACCAATGCAGGTGACAAGGGATGCGAGTTCTATCCCTGGCTTGGGAAGATTTCCTGGAGGAGGGCATGGAAACCCACTCCAGTATTCTTACCTGGAGAATCCCATGGACAGAGGAGTCTGGCAGGCAGTCCATAGAGTCAAAAAGAGTTGGATACGACTGAAGTGACTCAGAATACATGCATATTTCACTTTCCTTCCTTAATCTGTGCAAACTTTCTAAGTGAAGGTGAAATTAAATGTGAGCTTTTGGGGGCTTGTCTCATCATTGACTTCAAACAAGGTAAAAATTAGATCATTTGTCAGCATATGCACAAAATGCCTTTATTCTTTTGTGGTGCATGTGTGTGTGGGTGCATGCGTGTGTGTGTGCACATGTGCATGTGTGTGTGCATATATGTGGTGTGTGTGAGAGTGTTGGTGACCCTGGAGATCAGGGAAATAAGCATGGTTGATGAGGCACCAGGGTATGGTTTCTCCAAAGCAGTGGCAGATAGACCCCTCAGTGGATGGCAGTAATTTTGAAATCAGCTTTTTCTTGGCTCTGGCAGCAATTCTCCATGCCCACAGGGGTCCTGTCAAATCAGTGTAGAACAGTGTACATTGACCAAGTACATATATGCCCTGGAACCAACTGATGACTATCGTGAACACTAAATCAGGATAAACTAGGACTGAGGTTTTCCAAAGGAATCAGGCTTCTATAGGAGTATGGAGGAAAAGTAAACATGGAGCACTCTTGGATCCTATTGTTGCAGAACCTGAAAGTCACTCAGTTGTGCCTGACTGTTTGTGACCTCTTGGACTGTAGCCCACCAGGCTCCTCTGTCCATGGAATTCTCCAGGCAAGAATGCTGGAGTGGGTAGCCATTCCCTTCTACAGGAGATCTTCCTGACCCGGGGACCAAACCCAGGTCTCTGGCATTGCAGGTAAATTCTTTATTGTCTGAGCCACTAGGGAAGCTGTAGAGTGGGTTATCATTTCCTCCTCCAGGGGATCGTCCTGACCCAGGAATTGAACCAGCATCTCCTGCATTGCAGGTGGATTCTTTACCACGGAACCACTTGAGAGGGCAGGGAAAAGCCAATTCTGACGCTATATTTAAACTGTTTGTTTGACTTGTTTTTGTTATTATAATCATACATAATGGCCTGCCTCGGAGAATCCTGCCCCTTTGCTTGACTGTTAAACTAAAGTTCCTTTGTTCAGAACCCTTACCCACCTGTAGGTGGCAGGAAGAAAGAAATTAACACATCCTACCTGCCTGAGGCTCACCATTCTAGGAGATATTTGCAAGATTAATGGCCTTTTTTACTTTGTTTCTTCACCTCTCCCCATGTCTGATCTATAAATGAATCTGGCATCCAGACCCCGATAAAATGGTTATTTATAGGTGTATAATCTTGCTTCTCAGTCAGCTGACTCTCTGAATAAGGTCGTATTCCTTGTCCCAATACCTCTGATTCATTGACCTTTGTGAGGTGAGCAGAGCAAGCCTGGACTTGGTAACACTATGAGTGACCCAAAAAATACCTAATAGTCAAGAGAACGGGTAGAACAGAACTCCCTTAGGTAACAAACCTAGGAAGTAAGATTTGATAAAAAATGTTCTGCATGTGAATTCCTAGAAGAGTAGCTTTGACAGGGACCAGGATGGTTCAAGGCAATGTCTACCAAATGGGACTGTGGATCCTGCAGACCCATTATGAGTTGAACCTGGGCCACTCCATTATTTAGCACACAAGTCATGATCAGGGTATGGTAGCACTTGGGATATCTGGATATCAATATCAATTGAGACCCCATATCTAACAGAACTTGAAATGACTGAGTATTATCCTTTCCCCAATTCATAGTTACACAAATAAATGTCCTAGGCACTTCTTCTCTCAGGATCTGTTCTCGTAGGGATCTGGCTTCTCTTGATGCCAGAGAGTTTTGACTCTGGAAACTAGCTCCAATCTGGATAACAGCCCAGGGATTGTGTCTTTTTTTTTTTTTTTAATTGAACAGCTTCTGTCAACTTCCTAACCGTTCTTCCTCAGTTTCATGTCATTAAGCAATGTGCGTTGGCTGCCTATCCATCATGCTTCTAGGAAGACTGTATATTTTTATCTGCATAGTTCTCCATGGGCTTCCCAGATAGCATTTGTGGTAAAGAACCTGCTGCCAATGCAGGAGATGTAAAAGATGCAGGTTGGATCCCTGGGTTGGGAAGGTCCCCTGGAGGAGGGCATGGAAACCCACTCCAGTATTCTTGCTCGGGGAAGCCCATGGAGAGAGGAGCCTGGTGGGCTACAGTCCACAGGATCACAAAGAGTCAGACATGACTGAAGCTATTTAACACATAGTTCTCCCTAATTGGGGTCACTCCTGGCTACTACTTTAACCTTGCTTCTCATTGTAATAATTGCACCCACTTTGCTTCTCATGGTGAAGGTACCACCATCTGAACTCTATTATTATTGGAGTTTAGTTCTACGACATCTTCTCCTATCCTTGCTCCTATCCTGCAGAGGGTACCACCAATGAACTTATCAACAATGCTTTGTGCTCCTCTCACCACTGCTTTCCTTACCCCTTTGGTAAGTGAAGTTTTCTCTGCTCCTGCAACAAAACATATCAAATATTTGGCCAGTGGATTTTCTAGCATTTTTTAGTATATCTTGGGGGGGGGGGTGGGAATTTGTAATTTCCTTGGTTGTCTCACCACAGCAAAAATTTGAAGCGATGGATGGATCGGTGTTACAGCTCAGTTTTATTTGGAAAGCAAAGGAAAATACATTTTCCTTTCCTGGGGTGTGAGGGCGGGCCAACCCAAAAGACACGAAGAGAAGCCAGAAGCTCAATTTTGACTCGTCTTTTTATATGATATTTTTCCTCCCCCTGAGCCTGCCCTCTAAATTAGGCTAGCCAGGAGGGCTGTTTGTTTTACCTGAGGTTCTCATTCCGATCCTTGGACCTTCCTTTGTTCTATTTTCCTGGGCTTTTTCCTTTCTTTGTCTTTTAGCCACTGCCATTATGGACTCCTATTTCCTGTTCTAACTACCTAACATTCCCCCCTCAAGAGATGGGAGGCCCAGTTCTTTAAGAATAGGGGCATCAAGGTCTCTCTGGCTTCTTCCTGCTGAGCTGGGATGACGAGGGGCATTGGACCTCCCCCTCTTGCTAGTCTCAAGCCTTGCTAATCTCAAGCCTCAAGGGCAGAGACAAAATGGGTTAGACAATTGATAATACATGGAGCAATCATAAACAGCATCACTATGGTGATAACAGGGATTAGTAGGGGCATTAGCCAACTCCAAATTCCTACTGGCCAGGAGAAAGATCTCCCAAAGAGAGATTGCAGCTACCCTGACAACTCTCCAGCTCATTTTTTGAGATCCTATAGGATCTGAATGTTTTTCTTGGGATTGTGAGACTTTCTTTAACTTAGCTGGAGGTATTTACCCAGAAACAATACATCTCATTTAAGATGGCTCAAGTCCCTCCTTATTCAGGGATCAGGAAATCTATCTCCTGTCTATTTTGGAGTACAACCCCTGCCAAGCTGTGTTGGCTCTTTAGAGCTGTCCTGAGAAATCTTATCCCCAGAAACTTAATTTTGGGGGTGTTCATTAGGTTGACACTCATTTGTAGTCCTGAATAGGTATCTGAGAGCTCCCAGGGGCTCACAGGTGTATTGAGTGTCCTCTTCTGTTTTCTTTCATGGCTTGCCTCATGAGTAGTGAATCCAGGAGTTGTGTCCTGGTACCTTGAATGCTGTGGGGGTAGAAAGTATTACAGGGTAGGGGCCCTTCCAGGTGGGCTGGAGTTGAGCCTTTGGGGACTCATCTTTTCAGACATTAATTAGGACTTGAGTTCCCGGAGCATTTAGTGGTGGCTCTTTAGAATCTTTTGGGTACTGGTTGACACCTCACACACATATATCTTGTTGGAATTGCCCAATGGCCATGGTGTAAGACTGGTATAAGACTCGTGTAAGACATGGTGTAAAACTGGAGGGTCTGAGCCTCTGGATGTAGGAAGAGGTCATTGACATAAACAAAAGGTCTCCCATATAATATCTCATAAGGACTAAGATCAACCTGTTCCTTAGGTGCAGTATGGGTACAGAGGAGAGCTGTTGGTAAAGCCTCCTTCCATCCCAGGGTGGTCTCCTGGGTTATCTTTTTTATTGCTGATTTTAAGAATTCTTTTCCTGAAGACTGAGGCACAGTGGAGATAATAAGTAATGTCCAGTGCTTTAGAGACCCCTTGGGTGACCTTAGAAGTAAATTATGTCCCATTGTCACTTTGTAATGACCTGGGAAGACCAAATGTCGGAATGATTTCATGGAGCAGTTTTTTTTTTTAACCACCTCCTCAGCCTTCTCAGTTTAGGGAAAGCCTTCAGTCCATCCTGTGAATGTATCTATTATGACTAATAGGTATTCATACCCTTGACAAACTGGCATCTAGGTAAAGTCCATCTGCCAGTCCTCTCCTGGGTAGGTCCCACATTGTTGGATAGGCTGGGCCAGCTGGGATCTTCGAGCTCCTTGGGAGTTGTTTAATTGGCAAGTGGGACAAGAGGAGACCTTATGGTTGTTTGAAGGCCTGTTTCTCTGAAGGACTTTTCTAGTAATCTTTGGAGGGCCTTCTCCCCTAGATGAGTGGTGGCATGTAAGGAGTTAACCAATTTCCATTAGAGGTTCCCAGGCAGATAAAGGAGTCCCTCCTTTTGGAACCACCCTAGATGATCCTCTTGAAAGCCCTCACGCTTAGCTTTAAGAGTCTCACCTTCAGTATATGAAGGAGTTTCTGGCAAATTAGTCTGTGAAACAGGTAGCAACCCCTATTAGGTCATTGTTCTGTAATGCTGCTTTCTTAGCTACCTGATTGGCTGCTTGGTTCCCTCGTGCCACTTCCATGCTACCTTTTTGGTGTCCTTTACAGTGAGAGGCTGAAACCTCAGTGGGGAGATGAACTGCCTCCAAGAGCCTAAGGATTTGATCACCATATTTGATTGGAGATCCTCGGGTGGTCAAGTGGCCTTTTTGCTTTCAAACAGCAGTATGTGCATGTAGCACCAGAAAGGCATACTTGGAGTCAGTGTAAATGGCTACTCTTTTTCCATTTCCCACCTCTAAAGCTCAAGTCAGGGCTATGAGGTCAGCTAATTAGGCTGAAGTACCTGGTTGTAAAGGTTTTACCTCTATGGTCTCAAAATTGGAGACTACTGCATATCCAGCTCTTCTTTTTCCATCCAAGACAAAGCTGCTTCCATGCGTGTATCAGATTTCCTCAGGATTGGTCAGAGGATCTTCTGACAATCCCTCTCAGGATTTTATCTGGTGGTTCAAAGTTTCTAGGCAAGAGTGAAAGGGGAGAGCCCTCGGGGGTAGGCAGGAGGGTAGCTGGGTTAAAAAACTCACAAGGGGATATAGTCAGGCTTGGATTTTCCATTAGCACTACTTGACATCTGAGGATCCTTTGATCAGACATCTACCATTTAGGAGTTGTTTCACTTCGTGGCTGGTAAAAATAGCTAGTAAAAATAGCTTGGTAAAAACCCCCAAAAGAGAGTTTTAAAACATCTTCTATCAGGATTGCAATAGCTGCAAGATTTTGAAAACAGAGAGGACGGCCTCGGGTGGTTGGGTCGAGCCTCTTGGATAATTAAGCTACAGGCAGGGGCTCAGGTCCTAACCTTTGAGTTAACACTCCTAAGGCTGTTCCTTCCTTTTTGTGGACATAAAGTTGGAATGCTTTTTTTTTTTTTTTGGGTCTGGCAACCTCAAGGCAGGTGCTTGAGTAAGGCTTGTTTTAGTGTAGCTTCTGCCTCCTTTTGAGGAGTTCCCCACATCAGCGGAATTGAATCATGTCCCTTCAAGCTTTCATATAAGGGCTGGGCAATTAGACCATAGTTGGGTATCCAGATTCTACAATACCCAGTTAGCCCCAGGAAAGCTTGCAGTTGTTTTTGAGTTGTGGGGGAGGGCAACTGGAGGATTACTTGTACCCAATCAGAGGACAGCTTCCTGGACCTGTGTGTAATCTGAACTCCCAGGTAAGTGACCTTTGTCTCAACCATCTGTGCTTTAGCACAGGAGACTTTATATCCCCTCTCTGTCAAAAAATTTAGAACCTGAATTGGATGTTGTTGGGAATTTTCTTTATCTGGAGAGAAGATTAGTAGGTCATCTATGTATTGTAAGATTTTCCCACTAGGTCCAGATCTAGGAGATCCTGGCTAAGAAGAGCCTGCCCAAACAGGTGGAGGCTATCTCTGAACCCCTGAGGTAATACTGTCCAAGTCATCTGTTGGTGTTTTTCTCTTGGAGCCTCCCACTTGAAGGCAAAAAGATATTGGGATTCTTTAGCCAGTGGTATGCAAAAGAATGCATCTTTGAGATCCAGGGCTGTAAACCACTTGGCATTGGGCAGGATTTCTCCCAAGATTACATATGGATTGGGTACTGACGGATGGATGGGGACTACAGCTTCATTTATGAACTGGAGCTCTTGAACCATTCACCAGGTCCCATCCTTTTCCTTTAGAGGGAGGATTGGGGTATTACACAGCAAATTGGTGGGGACCGATAGCCCACAGTCAAGGAATTTATTTATTAGAGGCTGAAATCCTTCCTGAGCTTCTCTTCTGAGGGCGTATTGTTTCCCATTTGGAAATGGGATCTCAGAGAACAATGATGACCAGTTCAGCTTGGTGGGCTCCTCTGGTCCCACACCTAGGGGCTAATTTTGTCCTCCCATAGTTTTTGGTCCCTCCATATTTGAGAGGATGAGATGGCTGGATGGCATCACTGACTTGATGGACGTGAGTCTGAGTGAACTCTGGGAGTTGGTGATGGACAGGGAGGCCTGGGGTGCTGTGATTCATGGGGTCACAAAGAGTCGGACACGACTGAACTAACTAACTAACTAACTAATGGGTTCCTCAGTGGTAATCAGAAGCTGTAGGGCTCTAAGGGGCTGAAAATCTTCCCATCACAAGGGTGGTCCCCAATTTAGTGAGTAGATTTCTTCCCAATAAGGATGTAGGACACTCAGAGACCACCAAAAACTGGTGGGAAAATATTCGTCCATCCCAGCAACAAAGAAGTGCTTGGGTGAACTTTCTGTAACTGTTTTTCCTGTAGCACCCCAAATGGTACAGGTTTGGGAGGAGAAGGCTCTGGAATAGGAGATCAGGGCAGAGTGGGTAGCCCCTGTGTCAACCAAGAAATTATCAGACCTACCTGTCACATCCAGTTGCACACTTGGCCCCAGCCCTGTGATGGTTATCTGTGACAGGCAGGTGGGCTGGAGCAGGCTACTTTAGTCCTGTTGAACCATCCTGAGAGAAGGGTTGTCCCTTGACCTTGAGGTCCTTGGGTCCCGAGGGCAGTGTGCCACCCAATATCCCAACTGATAGTGTTTGTAGCAAGCCATTTTAGGAGACTTGTCACAGCTTGGATACTCTTCGGCCCAATGTCCCACCTGTCTATAGATTAGGCATTTGCCTCATGTCTTGTCCTTTAAGGACTTGGAGTTTGCCATAAGGTTTCCCTGAAGGGTGGCCATCATCTGGGCATGCCTTGTCTCTTTCCTTTTCTCTCTTTCCTGGGCCTTGGCCTCCCTCTCCTGTTCTCTGTTATAAAAGGTATTGGTGGCGGTCTGGACCATCTCATCTAAAGAGGCAGCAGGGTCCTGCTGATGTAGCTGTTATAATTTTATCCTGATGTTTGATGCACATTGGGACAGGAATTTGTCCTTTAAAATCACCTGTCCCTCATAAGAGTCTAAGTCCAGATTGATAAATTTTTGTAGAGCCTCTTTTAGCCTTTCCAGAAAGGCAATGGGGCTCTCATTGGACTCCTGAGTTATTGCTGAGACCAGGCACAGTCCCATAACTAGTAGGCTTCCTTTTATTTCCATGGGTGGACTTTGTTGGGGGCAAGTCTTTCTGAAGCTTATCCACCCAGTACTGTTGCAACCTGAGAGCCAGGCATCCCCGAGTCAGGGTGCAGATCCCCAGGCGGGCTGAGATGTGACAGCCTCCTGGAGATCGAATCCCCAGACAGGTTTAGGCACGTCCGCCTCCCAAGAATTGGATTCCTGGGCAGGTTGAGGCATGTTGACCTCCTGGGACCCCTGGACTGGTGGATCACCAAGCAGGTTGAGGCATGATAACCTTTCAAAGACCAGATCCCTAGGCAGGTGGAGGCAGGTAGATCTCCTGGGACCCCCAGACTGGAGTTGGGCATCCCCAAGGTCTCCAGCATGACCAGTGCTGGATAGGATTAAGGGGTTGTAATCCAAACTCATTGCTGGTTTGTCTACTGCGGATGGGAATAGAAACCATGATGTAAAGCAATCTAAGCCTGTGCCCTGAGACTGGGAACCTGCTGAAACAGCCATAAAGCCTTATCTTCTTATTGCTCTCAGGGAATGTAAGTCACTTATTTCCTCCCCTAGTCCTCCATAAGAGCAATATAGGGTGTTTCCAACATTTCGTTGTCATAGACTCACTTTAGGTAATAACAGAAGTAATGACAAAGAAGTGGGTTTTCTGGTTCTGTTATAATAAGTGGGGTGGAGCAGTGTTGCCTATAAGGGGGCAGGGTCCTGGTTGTAGGAGTTAATAAGTGGCTTAAGAACAAATTGATAAGAGGCAACAAACAAGATGTTCCATAAAAGTTGAGTGGAGATTTGATCCAGGGGTATGTTTGTAACTTTAGGACAATGGTGGTAAGGGTTTGAGCCTGAACAGCCTGCAGGGCTAACTCCCAAAGTGACAAACATTATCCCTTTAAGCCCAACTGCCCTTGAAGGGATGCCACCAACAGATGGACTTCTAGCCTGTGTGCCTGTCACCCACCCTAGCAGTTTCATTGAGAGATGGTGTTGTTGCACATGTTGTAGGAAACATAGAAGATAAAGACCTGAATATCTAGAGGGATTGGGTATTATACAGTATTTCCATCCCAAAGGCCAGCTATCTTATGGTTGTCCCTCCAGAAAATTGTAGAGGCAATATTGTGGGCCTGGACAGGGCTCAGGATAAGAGCATGAAACAGGAGGGAAGGGGGCAAGGCACAACTTTTGAAAGAATGACACAACCCAAAGGGCATAAAATAAACTGATTAAAATCAAATGGGTCCAAGATGAAATGCCAAATTCAACTAAAATTTGATCCTCAATCTGTCAGCTAAATGACACACCCAGAGGTGCCAGGATATTTCTAGTTTGGTTAAGTTCAGTCACTCACTTGTGTCCGACTCTTTGCAACCCCATGAACCACAGCATGCCAGGCCTCCCTGTCCATCACCAACTCTCCCGGAGTTAACCCAAACCCAGGTCCATTGAGTCGGTGATGCCATCCAACCATCTCATCCTGTCATCCCCTTCTCCTCCTGCCCCCAATCCCTCCCAGCATCAGAGTCTTTTCCAATGAGTCAACTCTTTTGCATGAGGTGGCCAAAGTATTGGAGTGTCAGCTTCAACATCAGTCCTATCAATGAACACCCAGGACTGATCTCCTTTAGGATGGACTGGTTGGATCTCCTTGCAGTGCAAGGGACTCTCAAGAGTCTTCTCCAACACCACAGTTCAAAAGCATCAATTCTTCGGTGCTCAGCTTTCTTCACAGTCCAACTCTCACATCCATACATGACCACTGGAAAAACCACAGCCTTGACTAGACAGACCTTGTTGGCAAAGTAGTGTCTCTGCTTTTCAAAATGCTATCTAGGTTGGTCATAACTTTCTTTTCAAGGAGTAAGCATCTTTTAATTTCATGGCTGCAATCACCATCTGCAGTGATTTTGGAACCCCACAAAAATAAAGTCAGCCACTGTTTCCACTGTTTCCCTATCTATTTGCCATGAAGTGATGCGACTGGATGCCACAATCTTAGTTTTTTGAATGCTGAGCTTTAAGCCAACTTTTTTACTCTCCTCTTTCACTTTCATCAAGAGGCTCTTTAGTTCTTCTTCACTTCTGCCATAAGGGTGGTGTCATCTGCATATCTAAGGTTATTGATATTTCTCCCAGGAATCTTGATTCCAGCTTGTGCTTCATCCAGCCCAACGTTTTTCATGATGTACTCTGAATATAAGTTAAATAAGCCGGGTGACAATATACAGCCTTGACATACTCCTTTTCCTATTTGGAACCAGTCTGTTGTTCCATGTCCAGTTCTAACTGTTGTTTCCTGACCTGAAAACAGGTTTCTCAAGAGGCAGGTCAGGTGGTCTGGTATTCCCATCTCTTTTCAGAATTTTCCACAGTTTATGGTGATCCACACAGTCAAAGGCTTTGGCATAGTCAATAAAGCAGAAATAGATGTTTTTCTGGAACTCTCTTGCTTTTTCAATGATCCAGAGCATGTTGGCAATTTGATGTCTGGTTCCTCTGCCTTTTCTAAAACCAGCTTAAACATCTGGAAGTTCATATTTCACATATTGCTGAAGCCTGGCTTGGAGAATTTTGAGCATTACTTTACTAGAGTGTGAAATAAGTGCAATTGTGCAGTAGTTTGAGCATTCTTTGGCATTGCCTTTCTTTGGGATTGGAGTGAAAACTGACCTTTTCCAGTCCTGTGGCCACTGCTGAGTTTTCCAGATTTGCTGGCATATTGAGTGCAGCACATTCACAGCATCGTCTTTAAGGATTTGAAATAGCTCAACTGGAATCCATCACCTCCACTAGCTTTGTTCATAGTGATGCTTCCTAAGGCCCACTTGAGTTCACATTCCAGGATGTCTGGCTCTAGGTGAGTGATCACACCATCATGATTATCTTGCTCGTGAAGATCTTTTTTGTACAGTTCTTCTGTGTATTCTTGCCAGCTCTTCTTAATACCTTCTGCTTCTGTTAGGTCCCTACAATTTCTGTCCTTTATTGTGCCCATCTTTGCATGAAATGTTCCCTTGGTATCTCTGATTTTCTTGAAGACATCTCTAGTCTTTCCCATTCTATTGTATTTCTTTCCCATTCTATTGTATTTCTTTGCATTGATCACTGAGAAAGGCTTTTATCTCTCCTTGCTATTCTTTGGAACTCTGCATTCAAATGGGCATAATCTTTCCTTTTCTCCTTTGCTTTTCACTTCCCTTCTTTTAACAGCTATTTGTAAGGCCTCCTCAAACAGCCATTTTGCTTTTTTGCATTTCTTTTTCTCGGGATGGTCTTGATTCCTGTCTCCTGTACCATGTCATGAATCTCCATCCATAGTTCATCAGGCATTCTGTCTATCAAACCTAGTCCCTTAAATCTATTTCTCACTTCCACTGTATAGTCATAAGGGATTTGATTTAGGTCATACCTCAATGCTCTAGTGGTTTTCTCCACTTTCTTCAATTTAAGTCTGAATTTGGCAATAAGGAGTTCATGATCTGAGCCACAGTCAGCTCCCAGTCTTGTTTTTGCTGACTGTATAGAGCTTCTCCAACTTTGGCTGCAAAGAATATAATCAATCTGATTTTGGTGTCAACCATCTGGTGATGTCCATGTGTAGAGTCTTCTCTTGTGTTGTTGGAAGAGGGTGTTTGCTATGACCAGTGCGTTCTCTTGGCAGAACTCTATGAGCCTTTGCCCTGTTTCATTCTGTACTCCAAGGCCAAATTTGCCTGTTACTCCAAGTGTTTCTTGACTTCCTACTTTTGCATTCCAGTCCCCTATAATTAAAAGGACATCTTTTTTTGTGTGTTAATTCTAGAAGGTCTTGTAGGTCTTCATAGAACTGTTCAACTTCAGCTTCTTCAGCATTACTGGTTGGGGCATAGACTTAGATTACCATGATATTGAATGGTTTGCCTTGGAAACGAATAGAGATCATTCTGTCATTTTTGATATTGCATCCAAGTACTGCATTTCAGACTCTTTTGTTGACTATGATGGCTACTCCATTTCTTCTAAGGGATTCCTGCCCACAGTACTATATATAATGGTCATCTAAGTTAAATACACCCATTCCAGTCCATCTTAGTTCACTGATTCCTAGAATGTCGATGTTCACTTTTGCCATCTCCTGTTTGACCACTTCCAATTTGCCTTGATTCATGGATCTAACATTCCAGGTTCCTATGCAATATCACTCTTTACAGCATCGAACCTTGCTTCTATCTCTAGTCCCATCCACAACTGGGTGTTGTTTTTGTTTTGGCTCCATCCCTTTATTCCTTCTGGAGTTATTTCTCTACTGATCTCCAGTAGCATATCAAGCACCTACTGACCTGGGGAGTTCATCTTTCAGTGTCCTATCTTTTTGCCTTTTCATACTGTTCATGGGGTTCTCAAGGCAAGAATATTGGAGTAGTTTGCCATTCCCTTCTCCAGTGGACCACATTCTGTCAGATCTCTCCACCATGACCTGTCCATCTCGGGTGGCCCACACAACATGGCTTAGTTTCATTGAGTTAGACAAGGCTGTGATCTGTGTGATCAAATTGACATTTCCAAGGCACTGTCAAAAACCGAGGAGTGGGTGGTTCCCCAGTTGTTGGAATGGTCCTCCCACTCATTAGCATTTGAAATCACCAAGCTCACAAAATCTAACTATAGCACATTCCATGGCCACCTCGCTTGCCCTTGTGATGTTCCACACCCTGTGGAGTGTGCTTCTCTCTAAATCTGAACAAATCCACCTCTTACCTATCACTGTGTCTCTCACCTAATTTTTTTGCAATGAGACATCAAGAGCCCGAGTTCCATTAGGTCCTAAAACCAGTCAACATGGGTTCTGGCCAGGCTCAAGTTCCAAGAGAGAGGAGCTGAAGGATGGGAGAAAAATACAGTGGGAAAAACGTGCTGAGGAATCCCCCTCCATAACCTGCCGGAAAATTTGCTAAATACCTGACCTGTGCTCACAGTTTTCATTGGCTTGATCCTTGATACAAAGAAGATTAAGGGCAGAAGAACCCTCATCCGCTTGGGCAATAGCTAGTAGGGCACAGCAGATAGTGGAGCCTTCAGGACACACTGGGAGGTAGCCCCTGCCAGAGTCCCTCAACTGCACCCACTGCCACTTGCCTGTTCACAGGGTTTTGAGGAAACAAGAAACGAGAGATTGTAAAGGAATTAAGATTTTGTTAGCTATATATCCTTCCAGCCATGAGGGCGAGGACTTCCTACCCCAACCGAAGGTCTTCTGAAATCTGAGACTGAGCCACGTGAGCTTCCTGCTGAGTTTGTTTTTGCTGTCCTGGTATCCAGCATGCTGGGCTTTTTGTCACTTCCCCTGTGCTGGGTTTTCTGTCACTTCCCCTGTGCTGGGTTTTCTTCACGTTCATCTTCCACCGTGGGAGCTTTTGCTGAGTTGGGCTTCTGCTGTGCTTGCCCTCCACCTCACGGGGGCCAAGCCGAGGTTGTTTCAGCCAAGTTAAGTCTGAGAAACGGTACCATAGATGTTGGGGGAGTTTGTAATTTCCTTGGTCCTGTTTCCCCACAGCAAAAAGTTGAAGCGATGGACGGATCTGGTGTTACAGCTCAGTTTTATTTGGCAAGCAAAGGAAAATACATCCCTGAGGCTTGAGGGCTGGCTGACCCAAAAGATTCAAAGAGAAGAGAAGCCAGGGGCTAATTTTGTCTCCTCTTTTTATGTGTTATTTCTCCGCTGCCTGAGCCTGTCCTATGTAAATTGGGCTAGCCAGGAGGGCTGTTTGTTTTACCTGAGGCTCTGGTCCTTGGACCTTCCTTTGTTCTATTTCTGTGGGCTTTTTCCTTTCTTTGTCTTTTAGCCACCACCATTATGGACTCCTTTTTCCTACTAACTACCTAACATAACTCCAGTACTTTGGCCACCTCAGGCGAAGAGTTGACTCATTGGAAAAGACTCTGATGCTGGGAGGGATTGGGGGCAGGAGGAGAAGGGGACAACAGAGGATGAAATGGCTGGATAGCATAACTGACTCGATGGATGTCAATCTGAGTGAACTCCGGGAGTTGGTGAGGGACAAGGAGGCCTGGCGTGCTGCGATTCTTGGGGTCACAAAGAGTCGGACACGACTGAGCAACTGAACTGAACTGAACATATCTATTCTATCCTGTCCACTTAACTGAGCATTTTTATCCATTTCTTTACCATATAGCATAATAGTTCTGCCATTTATAATTTCCTGATAGAGAGCCATTACTGTTTTCATTTTCAAGAGCCATACTGGTAAAGTAGTAACTCGAAGTTCCAGAGGCTTTGCCTGTGTTATTACAATTCTATATTATGACAATTTTATGAAAACTGAGTCTCTCTTATCCAATTTAATGTTTCACTCCCTTGATCTAGAACCACCAAGAGACAGTTCATTGCTTAATTTCCCAAGTTCCTTCCAAGATGTGTTAGCCAAATATCCCTTTATTTCAAATTGGGCTAGACTGGGGTTTTATCCTTGTTATTGGCTTGGTTGACAGAAAATGATATGAGGATAGATCTTGAGGGGACAAGCATTATCTTGTAAGACTCCTGTCTTGTTTCAGACCTGTGTACAATATTAAGCAGTGGGCTTTAAAGCAGTATCTTTGTATAAGATCGAGATGACTGTTTATGCAGGTCCAGCACATTTATGGGTATTTGGGAGGTTAATGATCTCAGTGCATCCACCCAGATTTCTCCAACCCAAGTCTTGATTTCCTTCTCCTACATGATTTTGGCCTTGACATGAAGGACCTGTTAGTGCTGAGATTTCAGCCTTCCAATGAAGCTCTGCTACTCTTATAATTGTCCTGAGACTGTTCCCAATTCTTTCCCTCATCTACAAGAGATTATGGGTTTTATTAAATGGCATTAAGACACACTCTGGCTTTAGAATTTTGCCTTGTTTTAATTTATCACTCTATATCTCTCATTATCTCTCTTCAGGGATACAGTGATACTTAGTAACAGCTACCCAGTTCCACAGTTTCATCTTTCCCTCATACTTCAAGCATCAGAGAGTGAGACCTTGCAACGTAGGTGAGCCATGTAGTCCAATCATGGCTCGGCATGGACTGGTGGGTAGGGAAGAATATGTTTGGCGCTAAGCTAATCCACTGAGATGTCTATTGGTGCTCCCATGCCCAGTTTTAACAGTGAACAGTCAAAAAAACAGTTGCTATGGCCTACACGTGGGCATGGTAACCTGGAGTTCAGACACCTCAGGGACTGAGGCTGTGGGTTGCTTCACCAGCAAAGGTGCCAGCTGAAAGTAAGGGAATCTAGATTAAGTGGAGAAAAGAGGAGAATGATAAATACTGATTACTGGTTGGAAATCAAGCATCAACTTGAAATGTAGTTCCTATCCTTGCTAACTCTCTTTTTATGTTTCCCCTAAGAATGAGAGCAACTGGCATCTTGGAAAAGCTGGCCCCAGCTGGGCATACACTCCTACAGTATATACTGTGACATTTAGCCCAGAGCCCCTCCTTAGGGTGGCATGCCTATCACTATCTGCTAATAAGTACAGCTATTGATTACTCATATATATGCCCCTCACTGGGAATAGCTCTTGGCTAGAAGGAAGATTGTATCTAAGATTATGTTACTTCAAAGGGTGTGGCCATCTGTGAATGACTATCTGATGTGGGGACACAAAAGCCCAAGCTCTTTGCCTCAATTTGGGACAACTCTGAGAGGTCATTATAGCTCCAGAACTTGCTGTGGGACTAGCTGAGGCCTTAGTTGTAGAATACTGTATATGTGTTTCTTCTCTGCCCAATTTTGCCTTCCTTGCTGTCTTATAGCTGTGTGTCCTGAGAGGACTTCCCAATTTATCTTCCAAGTGTAACTCTCCATCTCTGAATATGTTTCTAGGGAACCCAACTCAAGACTCTATTTCATTAAACCAGTATCGTCAGATTTCTGTGGATGCAGCCAAGTGCTATCCCCAATGCAAATACAGCCTAGGAAAGATTCCTGAGAAATGAGGTCTTAACTGGTACATTCCAAATCAGATATACCCCTGTCATTCTTATTTTAACAAGCAGCATTTAATTAAAAGAGCCAAATCTCTTGTTTGAGTGGCAAGTAATTGGTAAACTGAAGTATCACCCCACTGAGAAAATACATAAAATATCAAGACAGAAACACAGCAAATATCAAACAGGACAAAGAACCCATGACTTTGACCAGATTTCTTATAGCTTTGAACAGACACACCTTGAGATAACTATGACCTAATTTGATTGTTCTTTCTTTTCAATTAACTTAAACTAACGTCTGCTTTTTTACTTATGAATTACTTCTTCCTGTTTTTTTATTTTCTAGTTCTCAAGTTGAATCCATAAAACATTTATTTTCATTCATATGTTGGGAAAAATCAGAAACAATTTTTTGGAAATCAATTACATTTTATCTTCAGTTCAGTTCAGTCTCTCAGTCATGTCTGACTCTAAGGACTGCAGAACGCCAGGCTTCCCTGTCCACCAGCAACTCCTGGAGCTTGCTCAAACTCATGTCCATCGAGTCGGTGATACCTGCCAACCATCTTATCCTCTGTCATCCCCTTCTCCTCCTGCCTTCAATCTTTCCCAGCATTAGGGTCTTTTCCAATGAGTCAGTTGTTCTCGTCAGGTGGCCAGAGTTTCAGCTTCAAAGTCAGTCCTTCCAATGAACACCCAGGATTGATCTCTTTTAGGATGGACTGGTTAGATCTCCTTGTAGTCCAAGGGACTCTCAAGAGTCTTCTCCAACACCACAGTTCAGAAGTATCATTTCTTCAGTGCTCAGCTTTCTTTATAGTCCACCTCTCATATCCATACATGACTACTGGAAAAAACATAGCTTTGACTAGACAGATCTTTGTTGGCAAAGTAAAGAAACTAAAGAGCCTCTTGATGAAAGTGAAACAGGAGAGTGAAAAAGTTGGCTTAAAACTCAACATTCAGAAAACTAAGATCATGGCATCCAGTCCCACCACTTCATGGCAAATAAATAGGGAAACAGTGGCTTTATTTTGGGGGGCTCCAAAATCACTGCAGATGGTGACTGCAGCCAGGAAATTAAAAGACACTTGCTCCTTGGCAGAAAAGCTATGACCAATCTAGACACCATATTAAAGCAGAGACATTTTATCTTAGAAAACACTAAGCTGACTCTTTCAAATGTAACTGAAACAGGTTATATTGGTGGAACCTAGGAAAAAAATTTCTCAGCTCTTAATTAAAAAAAAAAAATTACTCTGTAACCTGACCACAACATCCATATCTCAAAAAGATATTCTATTTTATTTATGTTTGCTATTTTTTGCCGTTTTTATTCCCACTGCAATTTAAGCAGTACAGTCACTTGAAAAGGTTTCTCCATTATAAATGGAATTAATGTTTCAAGTATTTGAAACTTAAATGTAGTGCATAATAAATCCAGGATTTCTAGAGTTTTTAAAGTTTGGATCTTAGTACAATAAATTATAGTAAGAAAGTCAGCTAAGGACAGTATTTCTAAGTTTGCAATCTAAAAATAATCTTGATTTCAATGGGGTTATTTTAGTGCATTCACCTAATCATCATTTTTCAAACTTAAATTGTAGTGACAAAAATATTGAATATGAAATACTTTAAAGGAAAACTTCTGCAAAAGCCTGAAAATACTACATTTAGTATTTGCTACTTAACTTTCTACAAAGCAGTGATTGAATCTAAGATGCTTCTTTTTATTATAAAAATATCTATGAATCCATGTGTTCATAATCTCTGCATCTTCCTTCTTATTTCCTGCTCATGTCTTTTCTCACCTTTTGATTGTCTTTTCCACTACAAGCTATATTAATTCAACTCTTTGAGTTCTAGGCTTGTCAATTCTATGGTATGTTGGTCATTTCTTTGGTAGTGAAAGTGGAGGGTAAATATCAAATGAAAGCAAACAAGGGAATGGTGAACATAAGAAAAGAGACAAAGGTCTCTCCTTGTATATTTTCATCCATAAATGTATCATCTTCATTAACCTCAATATCCCTTTTTCTATTGTGAGATCCTTCATTTCCTAGGTTCAAGAACCGAAGAATTTGACAAAATATGCAATTTGATGTTGAATAGGCATAGACTTGGATCCAAATGTTAAAACTTTACTAGTGATATGACCTTGGGCAAGTTTAGTAACCTCTCTGAAGCTGTTTCCTCCTTCATAAATGGAGAGAATGCCTACCTTGCAGAGTGTTTGTAACAATTATACACACCCACATAACATACCTCCATGTTCATTTGCTCCTTCTCACAGTGGACAAATATGTAATAAACATCTTTTATGTGCCAGGCATTATACTAGGCTCTGGAGTGTACTTAAGTTTTTGAGAAATAAAAACAGCACATTTCAGGCATAAAATGAATGATAACTATTAAAAGACTCAAAAATGTAGTCCAGAAAGAAACTTAATGACTCCAGGAACAAGTAATGGTATATGAGACTTGATAGTGAAGAGACATTATACAAACTTATTAATTCTCCTCAAATATTAAATGTGAAAAAAAAAAAAGAAGAACAAATTAGGAAAGTAAAAGATTTTTCAAGTTTTTGACATGTTCTGGGGAAAGTCATAAACATCTATACACTCTAGATATTAGAAAATATTAAATTTGATTATGAATATTCATCCTTGTTTAACAGTAGATATGAGGAGAATAAAAATGGAATATTACATATTCTCCATCTAGTAAATGATAGAATAGAGAGGATAATCTTTTGACCAAAGAAAGAGGGTAGTTAAAGCTAGTGGGAATAGAAAACAGATTAAAATGTCAGATATAAAATGACATAATATGAATCTGGCAATAAATGAAAAATTTTAAATTCAAATACCTGGTGCTTCAGCAGTGTTTGATAAACATGAGTGAAGACTAAGAGAATCCTGGCACTGCTGCTTTCACGTTATGGATTTCCTGAGCTGAAATAATAAATATCTTTCTAGGTTTTCCTTGATGGTCGAAATTTTTTGCATTCATGTACAAAATTATTCTCCAAACTATCTGTTTTATATAATAAGAAATAACTGAAATGTATATAAATTTTCATAAGATATATTGCAATTTACTAGTATATTCTCACAACATATTGTTGCCCTCAACTATTTTACCTACTCCAAATTAAGTTCTACTTAACTTACTTTCATTTGATACATTTTATACAGTAACCAACATTCTTCATTCCCTATGAAAGGTACAGTCTCAATTCTATAGCCTTCTGAGTGCTTATGGCCTGTAATTTATTCTGTTATATTTTTATAAATGCACTGTAGCTCCCACTTGTTGAAGGATAGTTTTGTTTATTCCAAAACATTTTATGCTAGTAGTATTTAATATTTTAATGATAGAATTTAATTAAATATCTATGTAAATCAATAAAATATGATTCGAAAAAGAAGTGAAATATTTGTATCAAGATTAAATTCATGCTCTGGAATGTCCCAATAAAGAGGAACAGCTGAAAATGATGTCAAATTAGGTGTCAGCAAGATATTTAGAAAAGATTATAAAACCATGGAAATCTAAAAGGATTTAAAATGTTTTTGCTTCACTGAAGAATTTAAATTCTTGAATGTTTAAAAAACTAAAACTGGAAATCTTAGTCAATGTTATGGATGTGGTTTACACAGAGAAGGCCAGATGGAATTCCCATCGGTGGATATATTCTCAAGGGAGCAGCTTTCTCCTCACATCAAAAGGTTAGAACTTGAATACATATTTAACACAAAATATTTATAATACCTCTAATTTTTGTTGTTCCCTAAGTTAACTACATATCCAATTAATTAGCTAACTACCATACTCAACTGCACTGACTAAAAGTATTTCTGTTGCATGTCATGAATTTATTTTGCTTATAGTATACAACGCTAATGAATTTCTGGGCGAATAAGTCAGTTGCTTTTGCTTCTGATGCAACTGGATTTCAGGCTTCTGGTTGAACTTCAGATGATTTATCTGAAGATGGAACAGAACTCTGACTTTAACATGAATGTTCTAAAATTATACTTGGAAGTTTAGTTTATCAAGATGTAGTATGGCCAAGTAAATATTCTGTGTTGGCAGTTTTCACAATGGGAATCCTTTCCAAATGACTACGTATGTTAGTTATTTCTACAATTAGTTGTAAATTCTGAAGCATTTTTGTCCAACATATAACAAAGTTACCCTTATTTTACCAGCAGCGATTGACTTGTAATAAGTTAGTTGCAAGAAAAATTGCAGCAGGCCTCCATTTTGCTTTGGAACACAATAGTGAACTTTGCCTATGTAAAACAAGGAAGTCTACTAGAGGACACCTTCCTAACTTACCACTGAATTTCAAAATGTTCATCTGCATAATTTAGGGTGTATCTATGGGTGGTCTCTTTCCAACACAAGTCTGTCTTGTCATTTCATTACAGAGTAGAGAGCATCTCATACAGAGTGTGTTATTTGAAGACCCAGGTTTATGGCAGCCTGAAAGTGAAAGTGTTAATCGCTCAGTCCTGTCCAACTCTTTGCGACCCCATAGACTGTAGCCCACCAGGCTCTTCTGTCCATGAGATTCTCCAGGCAAGAATACTGGAGTGGTTAGTCATTCCCTTCTCCAGGGGATCTTCCCAACACATGGATCAAACCCAGGTCTCCTGCATTGCAGGCAGATTCTTTACCGCTAGGCCACCAGGCTAGTGCATCTTATTCACAATTCAGAAGGTTAATAGCAAGCATGTGGGTGCCATTTGTTGTGGAAACCAAGGGGCTAAGTTATTAAATTCACCATAATACATACTTAACCAATTATGGTATTACAAGAAAACCTGACTTCCGGAAGGAGGCTTCACAGATTTTATGGCCAAAGCTAAGTATGTGGTGGGAGGATTACCAAATGGTGGAGCGTCAGTTCTATAGTTTAACTCCTCAATTACCAGGCTGCGAATAGCTTTACTGAGTTTCTGTCTTCATTTCCATGTTGATATAACAGTAAAAATTATTCTCAGATCACCCAACTCCAGTCAGTGCAGAGAGTTGGAGAGCTAAAAAACTGGCATTTATAACTATCTCAAATTATCATATTTTCTTAAAAATTAGCAGAATTTTGGCTTAATTTTGGAACAGAATTATGCCTGCCATATTATTGATTCTTACACCCTCCTCTGTTTGTACAAAAGGGCAACCCATTGTAAGGACCTTCTATAAGAGATCCTCTGGTATCCTGCAGATATTTATCATATTATTACAAATTTTTTCCTTCTGAAAAATTTTAAAAATATGTAAAAATAATCTGATAGAGGTCATGGAGCTGACTTCATGCTCTGCCAGTGTTTAGAGAGGCTGCTTTGGTAGAGTGAATATTGGATGGAGGTGAGGAAGATAGGAGTTCTAGAGTGCTGCTTGAGATGTTTTTATAGCTCTGGCACCTATGATTTTTCCATGCCTCATTTTTCTTAACTGTAAAATGGGGAGTAATCATGTAGCTACCTTGTAGATTGAGGTAAACTACATGTATGTATGTGAAGCATATTATTATCGGCTATTGTCTCATGAGCCTGTTTCTTCTGCTTGGGACTAGGCTGTGAGGTTCTCTTGGAAAATTGCCCTGCAAATACTTTCTTTATGTTCTCAGTGAATTGTACAGGCATAAAAGAGTTTTGTCATTAACTGGGGAGACCATCTTGTATTGTGGGTTTCCTTTCCCTTTTTGGCACTTGGTAGATAAGCGGTGTCATACTGGGGCTAGTGGGGGAGAAGTGGATCAGAGTGATATGGCAGAAACAGGCTGACAGCTTGAAAAGTTTTCTGTTTTTTGTCTTCCTCCTCTGCATGCCTGCTGTGCAACTCAGAAAGAATTAAAGAATAAAAGGAGAAGGACAGTAGCCTCTGGGTTGGAACTGAATGCATGGGAACATGGTGGGTAATGTGAGAAGGAGAATGGGGAGATTTGGCTGTTTAAAAATCTATAAAATGAAATTGTAGAAGCATTATAGCTATTGATTTCTCATTTAGCCCTAGGGACCAATTAATCTTGATGAGATTTCCCAGTTAGTTTGGGGTTAATGGATCCTCACAGAACTCAGACAAATGGAATCAGAAAATTGCAATTAAATACCAGGCCTCCAGAGCATCTGTTGTATGGTCCTGCATGTCTCAATAGTGTTTTCTTTATCTTTCATAAATGACATATTGTGACATAATCTGTATTATGTCACTGATTCTTTTGTAATTATTATAATGTACCACAACAGATATTATGGGATCATGACTTACTCATCTTTTTATTCCCAGCATCCAGCGTGATAGTTTTCATATAATATGTACACAATATCTTTGAAGAAAGAAAAATAAGAGGAAATATAAGAAAAGGAAAAGAAAAGAAAGAAGTGAAGGAAGGCAGGAGGAGTGCTTATTTGTATGGCTATTGTAAATGACTGCAGACACATTTTCTTCTTGAAGAGCTCTAAGAAAGAGTATCATATAATCTTTCCCAATAATATATTCCAGAGAGTAGCAACTATTTGAGTAGAGATATTATGAAGACATAGATCTTTACATAATTGAATCTTTACTCTAGAAGAGCAAGTTTTAGAGGTATAAGAAATATACTAAAGAGAAGCTAATCTGATTAAATTTAGACAGTACATATATCAAAAAAGTCACATGCTACAGTTAGTGGGTAAAAAAGGTGATGTGACCCAACAAACATTTTACATAATGCGATTGAAATGCTATTGTATTATTCATCAAGAATCCTTCCAAAGTACAAATATGAACTTTTCACCTATTATTAGTTCCCTGGTACATTTTATAAACTAAACCATTTCACTTCTGTTAAACCAGAATTTTCACCTTTCAAAATTTTCTTAGCCTCTTGGGGTTGATGAATTATTTATTGTTAAGCAACTTGGTTGCCAAAAGGAGACAGTCTAATGAGATTTTGGAAGCTAAATATGAATAGTCTCATGATTTTGAAAGAAAATAGTGCACTTGTTGAGATGTGGATTACTCAGATTCAACAATTAGTTTGGCAATGTGCCATTTTTCACATATATTGTTAACAATTCTAATAACTTCAACTTATAAGGGGGAAGTGGCACTTTCCACTGTGATTTCTATTAGCAAGCATGGAAAAATATCTCTAAAAAAAAAAAGTTTGATATTGTAAATATCTGCCAGAGGTAAAAACTGATGTTGAGAGAGAAAGCACAATTCTTTCATAAAAGCATTAATTCAAAATAAAATGTAAAGGGGATGAGTGGCCAAGAGAGTAGACTAGGAGGACCCTGAGCTTACCTCCTGCCATGGGGACACCAAAATCACAGCTATTTACAGAGTACCTATCAATGGAAAAATCAGAAGACTCACAGAAAAGATGTTATACAACTAAAGATATAAAAAAGAAACCACAAGAAGATAGGTAGGAAGGCAGAAATGTGGTTTAGTCAAGTTCTAGGGGGGGCAACCCACAAAAGGGAGGACAACTATAAATGCAGAGGAGCACAAGTGGCAGTTTTAAAAGCGGCACATTGCCACCAATTCTCTGGAGAAAATGCTGGGGCTCATATGGAAAGCTACGAAGAAAGATAGGCTCCAAGTTGGGTCACTCTAGTTATCTGGGATATTCAGAAGTGGTGTTTCTGCCTGAGCAGAAACCACCTGCTATCAAAGAGAAAGTACTATCAAAATCAGAGAGGGACAGAGGTTAAAGTGGTGATGGCAAGTTTTATGCAGGACTATTGCAATTATGGAGGAGAGACACTAGTATGAAACTGGGCTTCCTTCCAAATACAAGAGAGATGAGGATCTAATGATCTGAGTCTCATGTCAGGTTCCTCAGCTCTGGGGTTCTGCACGCAGAAGATACGCTCCTAGAATGTGTAACTTGGCTTCCTTTTGGAGAATCAGAGGGTAGTGGGAAATGGAGACTTCATTCTTAAAAGGCACACACAAAATCTCATATGCTGTAAGACTCAGGGCAGAATCAGTCATTTGAAAGAAGCTTGTGTCAGAACCACCCACTGACCTTGGAGCCTCCCAGAGAGGGACAAATGGAGCTCACCCTGGAGACATAGAACCTGGTAGCAGCCATCATTGGGAGCTTGTCCTATCACATGGACATGGACATGGTGCTGCCAAACACTGTTTTGAAATCCTCCCTCAAGCTTATTAGTGCCAGGATCTAGCCCCATCCACCAGCCTTTTGGCATCAGTCCTGAGACACTCCAGGCCAAGTAACTAGCCAGGCAAGGAGAAAGCTCCACTGACCAGAAAGCCCGATGCTTTAAGACCCCCTGGGCCTACAGCTGTCCCAAGACCTGGCCCTGTGCATCAGAGAGCCCAGGACCCAGCCCTCTATACTAGTATGCTGGCACTAGCCCTGGAACCCGCAGGGTCCTGCAGCCAGAGACCCTGTGACCTATTTGCCCATCAGTGGAACCAGCTTCACCCACCAGCAAGTAGGCACTGGCCCTTTTGCCCACTATTTTGCCCACCAGAGAGCTGAAGCACTAAATCTAGGACCCATGCAGTCCAAACTGGGGGTACCTCCTAGAGCAGATACCCACTAGAGATCAGAGGGCAATGAATTTTGGGGGAAGCAAAGGACATCTTCACAAAAAGCCACTTCTCCAAGGTCAGAAAACATAATGAATCTACCATATACATAGAAATAAAAGGAGCAAATTAGGCAAAATGAGGTGACTAAGGAATATCTTTTAACCAAAGAAACAGGATAAACCTAAGTGAAGTGGACATATGCAATCTACCCTATGGATTATTTAAGGTAATTATCCTAGAGATGTTCAAAGAACTTGGGAGAAGAATGGATACACAGAGTAAAAAGTTAGAAGTTTTTAACAGAGAGTTATAAATATAAATAAGATTAACATAAAGATAAAAACAGTTATAATATAAAATAAAGATATTAATATAAAGAAGAACCAGAAATGAAGAAAGCAATAACTGAAGTAAAAAATGCACTAGAAGAAATCAACAGTAGATTAAATAATGATCCAGAAGAATGGATCAGTGCATTGGAAGACAGAGTAGTGGAAATCATGGAAGACAGCTGACTAGAAAAAGTAGTAAAAATAAATGAGGACAGTTTGAGACATCTGCAATAACAAGTATATTAACATTTGAATTACAGGGATTCCAGAAGGAGAAGAGAGGCAGAAAGAGGTAGAGAACATATTTGAAGACATAATAGCTGAAAACTTCCCTAACACAGGAAACATCCAGGTCCAGGAAGCAGAGAGTCCCAAACAAAATCAACTCAAAGAGGAACACACCAAGGTACACTGTAATTAAAATGGCAAAAAGTGAAAGATAAAGAGAATATTAAAAGCATCCAGGGAGTTCCCACAAGGCTATCAGCTGACTTTTAAGCAAAAACTCTGCAGGCCGGAAGGGGGTGGCATGATAACTTTAAAGTGATGAAAGTGAAAAACCTACAACTGAGAATACTCTACCCAGCAGGGTTTCTGGAGAAGGCGATGGCACCCACTTCAGTGCTCTCGCCTGGAAAATCCCATGGACAGAGGAGCCTGGTGGGCTGAAGTCCATGGGGTCGCTAAGGATCGGACACGACTGAGCGACTTCACTTTCACTTTTCACTTTCATGCATTGAGAAGGAAATGGCAGCCCACTCCAGGGTTCTTGCCTGGAGAATCCCAGGGATTCTGGTGGGCTGCCGTCTATGGGGTTGCATAGAGTTGGACACGACTGAAGCGACTTAGCAGCAGCAGCAGCAAGGTTTCCATTCAGACTTGATGGGGAGAACTACAATTTTTACAAACAAAAGCTAAAGCAGTTAGGCATCACCAAACCAGGTCTACAAGAAATGTTACAGTGACTTCTCTTAGGTGAAAAAGAAAAGGCTGCAACTTGAAATGTAAAAATTATGAAAGGAAAAACCTCTTGGTAAAGGCGAATGTACAAAGCTAGCAGGAAGGTTAAAAGACAAAAGTACTAAAATTATTTGTATCAGCAATAAGTAGTTAAGTGATACACAAAAGAAAATGGTGTAGAATGTAATGTTAAAACAGTAAACATGGTGGCTAAAAATGCAGGGTTGTTAAAATGAGTTTCAATTTAGGAGATTAGCTACTTAAAATAATCATATATATATAGTTAATAACCATGTAATATCTTTGTATAGTGATATATCATAACTAGACTTATTGTGATCATTTTGAAATATAATAGAAATACAAATCACAGTGATGTGTAACAGGAACTAACAGTGTTATAGACCAATTATCATACAAAAACAAACAAAAAAATAAACAAAACTCTTAGTAAAAGAGAACCAGGTTTGCAGAGAGTAAAGGGAGGGGAAATTGGATGAAGGTAGTCAAAAGGTACAAACTTCCATTTTTAAGATAAATAAGTACAAGGGATGTAATGAACAACAGGATAAATACAGTTAACACTGCTGTATGCTATCTATGAAAGTTGTTAAGAAAGTAAATAAATCCCAAGTCTTATCACAAGAAAAAAATTTTTTACGTTTCTTCAATTTGTATGTATAAGAGATAATGGATGTTCACTGAGCTTCTTGTAATCATTTCATGATATATGGAAGCCAAATCAATATGCACCTTAAACTTATACAGTGCTGTATGTCAACTGGATCTCAGTAAAACTTAAAGAAAAAAATAGGATATCAAGATTGTAATTATACCCAAAGCAATCTATAGAGTCAATGCAATCCCTATCAAGCTACCAATGATATTTTTCACAGAGCTAGAACAAATAATTTCACAATTTGTATGGAAATACAAAAAACCTCAAATAGTCAAAGCAATCTTGAGAAAGAAGAATGGAACTGGAGGAATCAACCTGCCTGACTTCAGGCTCTACTACAAAGCCACAGTCATCAAGACAGTATGGTACTGGCACAAAGACAGAAATATAGATCAATGGAACAAAATAGAAAGCCCAGAGATAAATCCACATACCTATGGACACCTTATCTTTGATAAAGGAGGCTAGAATATACAATGGAGAAAAGACAATCTCTTTAACAAGTGGTGCTGGGAAAACTGGTCAACCACTTGTAAAAGAATGAAACTAGAACACTTTCTAACACCATACACAAAAATAAACTCAAAATGGATTAAAGATCTAAACACAAGACCAGAAACTATAAAACTCCTAGAGGAGAACATAGGCAAAACACTCTCCTACATAAATCACAGCAGGATCCTCTATGACCCACCTCCCAGAATACTGGAAATAAAAGCAAAAATAAACAAATGGGACCTAGTTAAACTTAAAAGCTTTTGCACAACAAAGGAAACTATAAGCAAGGTGAAAAGACAGCCTTCAGAATGGGAGAAAATAATAGCTAATGAAGCAACTGACAAAGAATTAATCTCAAAAATATACAAGCAACTCCTGCAGCTCAATTCCAGAAAAATAAACAACCCAATCAAAAAATGGGCCAAAGAACTAAACAGACATTTCTCCAAGAAGACATACAGACGGCTAACAAACACATGAAAAGATGCTCAACATCACTCATTATCAGAGAAATGCAAATCAAAACCACAATGAGGAACTATTTCACGCCAGTCAGAATGGCTGCTATCCAAATGTCTGCAAGCAATAAATGCTGGAGAGGGTGTGGAGAAAAGGGAACCCTCTTACACTGTTGGTGGGAATGCAAACTAGTACAGCCACTATGGAGAACAGGGTGGAGATTCCTTAAAAAACTGGAAATAGAACTGCCATAAGGCCCAGCAATCCCACTGCTGGACATACACACCAAGGAATCCAGAATTGAAAGAGACACATGTACCCCAATGTTCATCACAGCACTGCTTATAATAGCCAGGACATGGAAGCAACCTAGATGTCCATCAGCAGATGAATGGTTAAGAAAGGAGTGGTACATATACACAATGAAGTATTACTCAGCCATTAAAAAGAATACATTTGAATCAGTTCTAATGAGGTGGATGAAGCTGGAGCCAGTTATACAGAGTGAAGTAAGCCAGAAAGAAAAACATCAATACAGTATGCTGCTGCTGCTGCTAAGTCGCTTCAGTCATGTCCAACTCTGTGCGACCCCATAGATGGCAGCCCACCAGGCTCCCCCATCCCTGGGATTCTCCAGGCAAGAACACTGGAGTGGGTTGCCATTTCCTTCTCCAGTGCATGAAAGTGAAAAGTCAAAGTGAAGTCGTTCAGTTGTGTCCAACTCTTCGCGACCCATGGACTGCAGCCTACCAGGCTCCTCCATCCATGGGATTTTCCAGGCAAGAGTACTGGAGTGGGGTGCCATCGCCTTCTCCAATACAGTATACTAACATATATATATGGAATTTAGAAAGATGGTAACGACAATCCTGTATGCGAGACAGCAAAAGAGACACAGATGTATAGAACAGTCTTTTGGACTCTGTGGGAGAAGGCGAGGGTGGGATGATCTGAGAGAATAGCATTGAAACATGTATATTATCATATGTGAAACAGATCTCCAGTCCAGGTTTGATGCCTGAGACAGGTGCTCAGGGCTGGTGCACTGGGATGACCCAGAGGGATGGGATGGGGAGGGAGGTGGGAGGGGGGGTTCAGGATGGAGAACACATGTACACCCATGGCTGATTCATGTCAATGTATAGCTAAAACCACTACAATACTGTAAAGTAATTAGCCTCCAACTAAAATAAATAAATTTAAAAAATAAGATTGTAATTATAAAGGAAAATATGCCATTTAATTCAAATTCCCTTGGATACCAGGACAGAAGTAATATGTTCTAGATTTTTATAGTGTTTACTTCTAGCTTGATTGAGCAAAGGTGAATGGACTCAAAAACATGTTAACAAACTCTTAAATGTAATGTTTATATCTTCAGAGGCTGTGAATACAAATGCCCCCCACAACTCCTTTAGTTTTCCTATTTTAAAGGAGAAACCTGAGGCCTTTCTGTGACATGGATCTCCTGGGTATATACTATGGCGTGTGACCCTTATCCATATACATATTCTACATCCAGATGCATCAACACCCCAGCAGTGCCAGGCACACAGGCAGCATTCAATAAATGTTTGCTGAGCTGAAACTAGTAGTTAGCACTTGGAAATCTCATTTGAATGAATGAACAGATGCTGACCCATGAGTAATGCACCTCTTGTTGACTGTCACCGTTATTTAATGCACATTAGCAAGAAATACTGACAATTTAGTCTTGCTCTGGAGATCTGTTCATAGAAATAAAGTTTCTTTCTTTAAATTCAGTAAACATCCCTATTTCAAGGACTGTAAATATATACTGTATAGGGCAAATAACATGTAATGAATAAAAGCAGAACACACAATCTTTACAGCAACCAAGCACCTGCTTTTCCTAAGCAGAGAATCTTGTACGTGACTTCTTACATTCACTGAAGGAAATAAAATGGAAATTTATTATTTTATAATGGTATAATAAAAGTCTATTTCATTTTCTTGAAAATTAACATTTTTTTCAATGGATTTTCCTTACACTCTTCAGTAAAAAGTGGACAGGGATTAAACATGGAATGTCTCAGTTTACTGTGATTTTTTTTTCAGGAGTAACAGCCAACTATGCAAAAACTATGAGAATGGAAATTATATCCTCACCTCACCCGTGTCTTTGTATGAGGCTATCTTTGACTCCTTTCCTAGGAAGACTTCACTGGGGTAGATACATATTTGTTTTGAGATACTTGGGTTAGTAATTGCCATAGGTGGGGTTCAAATTGAGCCTAATGTTGATTTCTGTTGTGTGGCAAAGGCTATTGTATCTTACGTTCAGACTACTAGTAGCAATATTTTTGGTTCCTCAGCAGATCCCAAAGAATCCTAAGCAGGCTAAGATAAGTTACGTGAACCAATCCTGGCCAGAAAATGCTTCCTGAAAACAGGTTTAGTTTATACTTTGAAAAGAATGTGTAGAAACATTCTCAACTCTATTGTTCAGTAATTTTTTTTTAAGAAATTGACAAAAGAGGGTTTAAAGAAAGAAAATGTGGTAATGAGAATAGTGAGTCTATTCCTCCATGCAGAGGGAGAAGAGTCAAATAAAAGGAGAAATATTACAGTTGGAAAATTCAGTGGAGATAATGTATGTGCACTTTACCTTCTCCATTATATAATTCACCAAAACGAGTTCTAGGAAGACAAATGATTTGACAAATGCATTCTGTGTTGAACCGAGCCAGGACTTCAATCTGAACTGCATGTTACTTGTCTATAATAGGATACCTTAAATGAACATAACCCTAGATATCTGGGATTTTGAAAGAATTATGTGAAACTGAGTGTGAGCTACTTAGTCCTGCAGAGAAAATGGAGCCATTCATCAACATTCTAATGCTAGTGGAGGAATGCCTCCACTGAAACGTGTCTCCATACAGATGGCATCTGGAGACTAGTAGAGGGGAAATGAGTGTATTTACATTATTTTCATTAACACCAAAGTAGAGTAGATGTGTTGAAATATGGCATCAGTGAAGAAAAAGTTAGACATAAAATTGCACTGCATGTTGTTTAATGCCCATATAATAGTAAATAAAGAATTCCACAGAAATAATGGACACTCAAGCCAAGATATTGATTACTTTAAGAATGAGAGGGTGACAAGCCAAGAGGGGTAAATGAAATACTTTATTATAGTAATATTTTATTTTAAAGCTAACACTATTATTCTTTAAACCTGTGTATATCTTAAATATCACATAACTCTTTACAAGATTGTATGAGAATAGCCTTTAATATAGGATGTGGTTATAAACTTTATGCATGTCTATGCTGATATACATTTCATTTCCCATCACACAACCCAAATATTGAATGACAATAACAAGTTATGATTTTCACATTGTTTCAGTCTCAAAATTTAACATTTCACTTTATGAGCCTAATTTTCAGACTCTCTATTAGGTGGAGAGAAGACAGATTCTCTTCTCTCTCACACTTCACTTCTCACGACCTATTTCCACAAGACATGTTTCCACCTGTCCTGCCTGGACCCTGGCACTCTTAAGCCAACACATGCACCATCTTTTATAAATTCAGATCAGCACACTCTCATGCTTGCTTGCCTGCATGTTTCCCTTTCTCAGTGGTGGGGAGAATCCATTTTATTAGGTTCAACGTTCTGAAAGTCTCAACTCTGTACTATGGACATCACTAAACACTATCTCCTAATTGCTTCATAACAAGAAAAGAGGCTGCTCCCTATCCTCATCACCTGGCTCCTGTAACATTTGAATCTGAGAAAAAGCAAAAGAACTTCTACTTAGATGCAACCAAATGTCCATCCAGGCTTAAAGATGTGATAATGCAGCTTGCTGCCTCAAAAATCCACTGGGAGTGATCATGAAGTACAAAACCATGTGAAAACGTATGGCACTGCATTGCACTCCAGGTGCAGCTCATGATGGTCTAACTTCTCAGGAAACCTCAAGGGTGTGCATAGGTGGGAGTGAAAGTGAAGGCCAAGTCTGTACCATGTCAGAAGAAAAAAACCTAAGTGCCAGCAGAGCAGTGTCACAAAAGAGACACCAAACCTGAACTCTTATTTTCTTTCTCTCTTCTATCAAATCTATCACTGCAGCACGTGTCATGAGGCAAATAAATACCATTTGGAGAGAGAACTTGTTTGCAATTTTAACTATGAGAAAGCAAGATGTGTCCAGTGTCAGGCCAGATGTAATCAACTCTGGAGAATCCCAGGGGTACTTGTTCCGATTTGAGATTGTCCACTTAGGAAGGACTTTAAAGGTTTCAGCTTTCCTGGTTGGCCTCTACTACTGACCTTGATGTTAACAACAACAAGAAAGTAGATGCCTTTGTTTCCCCTCTGCTGGTCTCCAATGCCATGTGTATGGGGACAATTTTTGCAGGAAGCATTCCTCTTTTATGACCCCATAGTATTTTGACTCAGCAGCCTGTGGTACCATAAAAGTCATTACTCAGAATAATTGGTAGCTAAACCAGAGAAGTATAGGTTTTACCACATTGCCAACTGGGAGGGGCAGTCGAGAATTTGGCCTAAACTGGACTTCTGATGGGATTGCGCTGGACAGACTAGAATATTTCAGCTACCCACCCATTTGGCTCCCCAGTAGCTCTTTTAGCTTGAAAATAGGGAGAATCATTCAGAGGGCAATTGGATCTGAGAATGAATTCAGTGTCACTCTCTGCTTTCTTCGATGCCACCTCAGGCTTTAGGTGGGTGATAACTGAGGCAAGGAGATTTCCAGATGTCTCAGTGGTAAAGAACCTGCCTGCCATTTCGGGAGACACAGGAGATGCAGGTTTGGTCCCCAAGTCAATCCCTGGGTTGGGAAGATTTCCCTGGAGAAGGGAATGGCAACCCACTCCAGTATTCTTGCCTGGAAAATCCCATGAACAGAGGAGCCTGATGGGCTGCAGTCCATGAGGTCACAAAGAGTTGGATACAACTGAACGACTGAACTTGCCTACACACAACCGAGGCAAGATTCCTAAGAAGCTTCTCAAACAGTAGTTTGGTTTTCAAATTGCACCAAGTAGGGACTGTGAAGGAGTTTCATGATGATGTTAGGGGGATAGTTTAGACCATGTGAAATGTAATTTTGGTTTTTTGAAACAGGCCTCTTAAAAAATTGCCTCTTTGTGAGTTACCTATTTCTTCCCTTTAAGTTTCTATTTCCTTTTGATTTTAAGAGTTATGGTGTATCTACAAAAATGTTTTTACTACTCTGTAGTTCTAACTCAACCCAAAAACAAGTGGACTAATTTAGTTCTCACAAAAATCTCAAGAAGATGGTGCCATTATCATCACTACTCTATAAATGAAATTGACTCAGGGAAGTTAAAGAAATTATTCAAAAACACATAGCAATTATGCCAAGTGCTATATTGTAACTAAAGGGACTTGTTTGGTTAAAATTCGTAGCCTTTAAAACAACTGGATATTTGAGTTCAAGCAAACATACCTGTATATGTCTAGGGCTTTTTTTCTTTTTCTCCCTATAATGGAAATAGAATTAAGTAGTGAGTAAAATGTCTGAAGAATGGATAATTTGAAAGCTCTACTTTCCAGTTTCTATCAGCCCATGTGCAATTTTGTATCTAAATTCCTTTTCAATTAACATTATATTACAAGCATTTTCTATACTGTCATAAAATCTAACTATTGTTTGCATCATATTCCATCACATAGCTATATTACCAGTTACCTAGGTGTTCTGTTCTGCAAATGAGAGCAGGTTTGAATTTTTCTCTAGCACAAATAATGATGCAATTTGTGGCTAATGTTTCTTGTGTTTTTATAATTACTTCCTTAGAACAGATCCACAAGAATCGGTCAAGGAGTATGAACATTTTTTAAAACTATTATTGTACACACTAAACAATTTTATGTGTTATAAAAATAACATGTGAGTGTGAGCTATATTATCTGTTCAATTATATATATATGTGTGTATATATATCAATGTATATATGAAAAATATATATACTATAAATACATGTGTGGATTATATTATCTGTACAATTCCAAATTAATGTAAAATTAGAAATAATGTTGTCAATATATTCCAGTTTAACTAACAGAGTCAAATGTTGACTGATTGAAGAAATCCATGAAATATTTTCTAATCATTGAAGAGGTAGAAAAAGATCTTTTGAAAAAATTTTAATAGGTACATTGCTTTATAAAGGCATTCATAGCATGGACCAAGGATCTATTTTTATCTAATTAAATGTTTATATACTGTATTGGTAAATAAATATTAAGTAATAGCAGTAAATTAGAGAAGATTTTAGAAATATTGAAAGTCAGATCACAAAATGCTAGGCCACAAAAGAGAAAATAATTTGAGATGAAGCAAGAATTTTTAAAATGTGACCTACAATGAACCACCATGGAAATCATTCCCTAGCATTTTGTGGTCACCCTCATTCATCAACTTCTAAATATGCTCCAAACAGAGGAGTTCCCAGGTATGTGACCCTGAAACTGTCTGAGCAAACCCAGCCACCGTAAATGATCCTTAAGCTACTAAATTAATTCCAAAATATAATAAGAACTGTTTTCAAAGATGACATGTCACAGATCTAAGCAAATTTAGTGACTAAGAGGATGCCTCAATAAAATGCCAAATAAGTGAGAAAGAATGTAAAAATAAGACAGTCTAGTTTTTTGTGTGTTACTTCACACAAATGTTATGAACCTTAATAAAATTAATACAATCCTGAGTTCCAGAATTTTCTTTTTCATTTCAACATCTAGATTTTTCTCAATTTCAGACCATATAGAGATATTATATAAAATAAAATCTGAAAATTACACAACTTACATAATTTAAGAGTGATTATAATAACATTCAGAGGTTGTCAGTCATTGTCAGTTAAAACAACTTCATTATAAAGAAGTTCTTCATCTTCTCTAGGGAATAGTGATATTTTGAATGTTAATCTTGGTCCTTTCTGAGTTCCCACAGACTAAACGTTCCCTATTAGCCTCCCAGTTATGCCACTCTATCATGTTTACAGGGATCCAAGGATCTTGCTCCCTTTTCTAAGACCCTCCAAGAAAGGGACAGCAGAGTTTGCCTCAGGCCTTATATTACTAAACTTACACGTGTTCAGTCATCTCCCCCATAACACACACATATACACATTCTGCCTAAGGTGGTAGACTGAATCCCTCTCTTTTCAACATTCAGTTTAGTTCAGTTCAGTCACTCAGTCATGTCTGACTCTTTGTGACTCCAAGGCCTGCAGCACGCCAGGCCTCCCTGTCCATCACCAACTCGCAGAGCTTACTCAAAATCATGTCCATTGAGTTGGTGATGCCATCAAATCATCTCATCCTCTGTCATCCCCTTCTCCTCCTGCACTCAATCTTACCCAGCATCAGGTCTTTTCCAATGAGTCAGCTCTTTGCAACAGGTGGCCAAAGTATTGGAGTTTCAGCTTCAGCATCAGTCCTTCCAATGAACACTCGGGACTGATCTCCTTTAGGATGGACTGGTTGGATCTCTTTGCAGTCCAAGGAACTCTCAAGAGTCTTCTCCAACACCACAGTTCAAAAGCATTAATTCTTCGGCGCTCAGCCTTCTTCACAGTCCAAGTCTCACATCCATACATGACCACAGGAAAAACCATAACCTTGACTAGACGAACCTTTGTTGGCAAAGTAATGTCTCTGCTTTTGAATATGCTATCTAGGTTGGTCATAACTTTCCTTCCAAGGAGTAAGCATCTTTTAATTTCATGGCTGCAGTCACCATCTGCAGTGATTTTGGAGCCCAGAAAAATAAAGTTTGCAACTGTTTCCCCATCTATTTCCCAAGAAGTGGTGGGACCAGATGCCATGATCTTAGTTTTCTGAATGTTGAGCTTTAAGCCAACTTTTTCACTCTCTACTTTCACTTTCATCAAGAGGCCCTTTAGTTCTTCTTCACTTTCTGCCATAAGGGTGGTGTCATCTGCATATCTGAAGTTATTGATATTTCTCCCGGCAATCTTGATTCCAGCCTGTGCTTCATCTAGCCCAGCATTTCTCAGGATGTACTATGCATATATGTTAAATAAGCAGGGTGACAATATACAGCCTTGGCGTACTCCTTTTCCTATTTGGAACCAGTCTGTTGTTCCATGTCCAGTTCTAACTGTTGCTTCCTGACCTGAAAACAGGTTTCTCAAGAGGCAGGTCAGGTGGTCTGGTAATTCCCATCTCTTTCAGAATTCTCCACAGTTGATTGTGATCCACACAGTCAAAGGCTTTGGCATAGTCAATAAAGCAGAAGTAGATGTTTTTCTTGAACTCTCTTGCTTTTTCCATGATCCAGCAGATGTTCACAATTTGATCTCTGGTTCTCCTGCCTTTTCTAAAACCAGCTTGAACATCTGGAAGTTCATGGTTCACTATTGTTGGAGCCTGGTTTGGAGAATTTTGAGCATTACTTTACTATTGTATGAGATGAGTACAATTGTGTAGTAGTTTGAGCATTCTTTGGCATTGCCTTTCTTTGGGATTGGAATGAAAACTGACTTTTTCCAGTCTTGTGACCACTGAGTTTTCCAAATTTGCTGGCATATTGAGTGCAGCACTTTCACAGCATCATCTTTTAGGATTTGAAATAGCTCAACTGGAATTCCATCACTTCCATTAGCTTTGTTTATAGTGATGCTTCCTAAAGGCCCACTTGACTTTGCATTCCAGGATGTCTGGCTCTAGGTGAGTGATCACACCATTGTGATTATCTGGGTCATGAAAATCTTTTTTGTACAGTTATTCTGTGTATTCTTGCCACCTCTACTTAATATCTTCTGCTTCTGTTAAGTCCATACCATTTCTGTTCTTTATTGAACCAATCTTTGCATGAAATATTCCCTTGGTATCTCTAATTTTCTTGAAGAGATCTCTAGTCTTTCCCATTCTATTGTTTTTCTCTATTTCTTTGCATTGATCACTGAGGAAGCCTTTTTAAATTTCTCCTTGCTATTCTTTGGAACTCTGCATTCAAATGGGTATATCTTTCCTTTTCTCCTTTGCTTTTTGCTTCTCTTCTTTTCACAGCTATTTGTAAGGCCTTCTCAGACAGCTGTTCTGCTCTTTTTCATTTCTTTTTCTTGGGGATGTTCTTGATCCCTGCCTCCTGTACAATGTCATGACCTCTATTCATAGTTCATCAGGTACTCTGTCTAACAGATCTAGTCCCTTAAATCTATTTCTCACTTCCACTGTATAATCGTAAGGGATTTCATTTCAGTCATACCTGAATGGTCTAGTGGTTTTCCCTACTTTCTTCAATTTCAGTCTGAATTTGGCAAGAAAGTATTCACGATATGAGCCACAGTCAGCTCCCAGTCTTGTTTTTGCTGACTGTATACAGCTTCTCCATCTTTGGCTGCAAAGAATATAATCAGTTTGATTTCGGTGTTGACCGTCTAGTGATGTCCATGTGTAGTTTCTTCTCTTATGTTGTTGGAAGAGGGTGTTTGCTATGACCAGTGTGTTCTCTTGGTAAAACTCTATTAGCCTTTGCCCTGTTTCATTCTGTACTCCAAGGCCAAATTTGCCTGTTACTCCAGGTGTTTCTTGACTTCCTACTTTTGCATTCCAGTCCCCAGTAATGAAAAGGATATCTTTTTTGGGTGTTAGTTCTAAAAGGTCTTGTAGGTCTTCATAGAACCATTCAACTTCAGCTTTTCAGCATTACTGGTCGGGGCATAGACTTGGATTACTGTGGTATTGAACGGTTTTCCTTGGAAACACTAACCAACTCTTACTCTGTTTCAGTTTTCTCTTTCCCCCTTAGGTAATAGAATCCCAAGAAAGTTCTCTCTCCTTCTAAGTACTTCCCTGCCTTGGCCTTTTGTTAGTGATAATGAAAGGCAAACAGCATATTTCTTCCATTTCAAGCATACCTTTTTCTAGGAAATTTTAAGATTCAAGTCCACCATAGCATGTGGGGAACAGACGTAAATTATATACTCTCCATCCACATTTTTCATGATGGACTGAAATGTAGTTTGAAGGCACATCGAAGTGGGAGATACATTTTGCTTGACGATGAATGGATATGGTAAACCATAGAATAAGTTTAATCAGGTAAGTTATTGATTGACCACTCCCTACCTCACTCTAAAACCTAAATACTATGTTGTATTGCAATGAAATTTGTATGAGAAGCCAAATTTCTCCTCTGCTAGTTTATAAACCAGAGAAGGCAATGGCACCCCACTCCAGTACTCTTGCCTGGTAAATCCCATGGATGGCGGAGCCTGGTAGGCTGCAGTCCATGGGGTCACTAAGAGTTGGACACGGCTGAGTGACTTCACTTTCAATTTTTCACTTTCATGCATTGGAGAAGAAAATGGCAACCCACTCCAGTGTTCTTGCCTGGAGAATCACAGGAATGGGGAAGCCTGGTTGACTTCAGTGTACGGGGTCACACAGAGTCCAACATGACTGAACCGACTTAGCAACACAACAGCAGTTTGTAAACATCTCAAGAGGAAGATGAATTTTTTCTTACTCACCTCTCTAACTCAACTAGAAGTGTGCCTGACCCATGAAAGTGAAAAGAAAGTGAAGTGTTAGTTGCTCAGTCATGTCTGATTCTTTGTGACCCCATGGACTGTAGCCTACCAGGCTCTTCTGTCCATGGAATTCTCCAGGCAAGAATTCTGGAATGGGTTTCCATTCCCTTCTCCAGGGGATCTTTCTGACCCAGGGATTGAACCAGGTCTCCTGCCTCACAGGCAGAGTCTTTAGCATCTGCTCCATCAGGGAAGTCTTAGAAGTAGTAGTAGTGTTAGTCGCTCAGTCCTGTCTGACTCTTTGCAACTCCCCAGACTGTAGCTCACCAGGCTCCTCTGTCCGTGGGATTCTCCAGGCAAGAATGGGGGGTGTAGGTTGCCATTCCCTTCTCCAGAGGATCTTCCTGACTCAGGGATCGAACCTGGGTCTTGTACATTGCAGGCAGATTCTTTACCATTAAGAACACTCAGTAAATGCTGCTGCTGCTAAATCTCTTTAGTTGTGTCCGACTCTGTGCAACCTGAGATGGCAGCCCACCAGGCTCCCCCGTTCCTGGGATTCCCCAGGAACACTGGAGTGGGTTGCCATTTCCTTTTGCAATCACTCAGTAAATACTTATGGAATAAATGAGTAGTTTTGGTCTCAGGGATTGAACTACCTCAGTTTCACCTGATTAACAACGTCTGTGAATCACTGTAACATAGCCTGGCTACAGTATAGAAACATCAAAATGCTAGACCAATGATTAGGTAATAAGGAAGGAGGGCTTGGCAATTTTAATGACAGAATCATATTTTAATTTGTCCTCTTTTCATGAGCAAGTCCAATTTGGGGGTGTCCCAACTGTGAAACAAGCTGGTCAGGTATGTGAGGTCACACAGAAGAATAATCCTTCCAGCAATGTCAAGAAATGTATTTACTTTTTCACCATCAATAATTTCATTCATGATATATTATTAATTTAGTAAATTAAATAAACTGTATTATATTTTATACAACATAAAACATATTAAATTATCTTAACTTTTGTAGTTTAAGTAATGGCTTTCATGCCATTATCACATCTAATCTCTAAAAAACATATTGAAATTTAGGAACTGATAGGTCTTGACCACAGTGACACAGCATAAAGAGGTAAATTGAATCTAAATCTTCTGACTCCAGGTGTTCTTTCCATCATGTCATAGACGCACAACCTTCTGGTGGAGAACTCACAGCTGAATCAGTCATAAACTGTCCAAGTATAGGGTCCACACAATTGACCATTATTCAAGTAGAAATTGGAAGTACCATCAGAGAAACCAAGTTACTTGCAATGGGAGGATAAAAGAGTGAAAGCTGATTTCCCTCTGGGGGAAGGGAAAAGTCTTCCCTGACTGGTGGATGAATGGGACTTTTAGGATGCCAAGAATTAGGATTGTAGGGAAAGATAATTTTAAGTTGGAGAAATTGCATAAGCAAGCACAGAACTTGGGTTGAAGATCAAGGAACAGCAAGTGGCTTGGTTTGGCAGGATCTTGAGTGGGTGTAGAGCATAATATGGTAGGAAAGGTCAGCCAGGGCCAGATTGTGAGGAACCTGAATTCCAGACTAAGGCATTCAAATTATTATTGAGACAGTGATCACTGAGGATGCAGGTTTTCTGAGTGGACCATTGAAATTGTTAATGGGGGAGTGTTATGCTTGGGCTCTGGCCACTGTACTCGTATCCCTCATTTTTTTTTTTTTAATCAAATCTAATATATGTGCACCTGTTTCTTTGGCTGATGTCAGGAAATCCTTTGCTATTTCCCCAGGGTGATATTTTCCTTGTATACCTCAAAAAGGGAAACTGAAGATCCTATGAGCATTTCCAAGAAATAGGCTGTCCCAGGGCAGTGAGCCCTGACTTCTGCCTGGCAAAACAGGCCTGCTTTGAGCAGGGTGTGCACTGCACACATTCAGTTGATAGCAATGGGAAAAGCAGATATTCCATCTGCCAACAATCAAACACATAAAATCACACAGGAATGTACAGTATGCTGGTCTGAACTACATAGGCATTTGCCCCAACCAAGAGAAAAGACCTGCCTATTTATGTCCCCTGGTAAGGACATTAGTGAAGAAAAGCTTTGATGTTTAAGCAATCATTTAATTGACTCTACTGTTGGATCCAGAAGTCTAGGGTTGGTTTCAGGAATGAACATTGAACATTTTTAATGGCACTTTGAATAAACAGAGGTGTGTGGTTGAAATAGTAAGTAGATAGACCATTATCTGTAAAATATTCTGAGTATGCAGAATTTAAACTTTGCTTTTCAAAATTTGTACTGCCAGTGTTGTTGAATTTAGGTTTTAGGTACTGCATCCCTGGGAATCTAAAAAAACAACACGGATTCTCAAATGTGGTTGTGTGAGTTTTGTGAGGACAAGGTCAATGGAAAGGATTTAGATGACTACAGGAGGACACATCTGTCCTTGGATTTTTATGATTAGAATTGGAGTCAATTTCTCATCCCTTTACTTCACCCCATACATCCAATGAATTTACCCAGTCCTATCAATTCATCTTTGACAAAAATACATCATTTGCCCCTTTTATATCAGGAGCTGACTCCAGGACCTCATCGCCTTCTTCCTGGATGAGTGTAATGGTTTCTTAACTGCTTTCCCTGCCTCCAGCCTCTTCTTTCTCCTATCCAATCTGTGAACTACATCCCTTTTCCCTCTTTCCAACCTGCAGTCATTCCAAACTAGCATTCTTAAAATACTGCTGTTGTTCTCTTACTCATCTGTTCATACCACCTTATGGTTCCCCACTGCCTACAACGGATACTCCTTGATTCCAGTGTCCATTCACACACACCCTTCACTATGCTACACTGTTGGCATTTTTCAATTTCATGTTTTTCTGAGATTTCCTCCCACCCTCATCTTTTTTTTTAATTGGAGGCTAATTACTTTACAATATTGTATTGGATTTGCCATACATCAACATGAATTTGCCACTGGTATACACATGTTCCCCATCCTGAACCCCCCTCCCACCTCCCTCTCCATCCCATCCCTCTGGGTCATCCCAGTGCACCAGCCCCGAGCATCCTGTATCATGCATCGAACCTGGACTGGCAATTCGTTTCTTATATGATATTATACATGTTTCAATGCCATTCTCCCAAATCATCCCACCCTCTCCCTCTCCCACAGAGTCCAAAAGACTGTTCTGTACATCTGTGTCTCTTTTGCTGTCTCGCATACAGGGTTATCGTTACCATCTTTCTAAATTCCGTACATATGTGTTAGTATACTGTATTGGTGTTTTTCTTTGTGGCTTACTTCACTCTGTATAATAGGCTCCAGTTTCATCCACCTCATTAGAACTGATTCAAATGTATTCTTTTTAATGGCTGAGTAATACTCCATTGTGTATATGTACCACAGCTTTCTTATCCATTCGTCTGCTGATGGGCATCTAGGTTGCTTCCATGTCCTGGCTATTATAAACAGTGCTGTGATGAACACTGGGGGTACACGTGTCTCTTTCAATTCTGGTTTCCTCGGTGTGTATGCCCAGCAGTAGGATTGCTGGGTCATATGGCAGTTCTATTTCCAGTTTTTTAAGGAATCTCCACACTGTTCTCCATAGTGGCTGTACTAGTTTGCATTCCCACCAACAGTGTAAGAGGGTTCCCTTTTCTCCACACCCTCTCCAGCATTTATTACTTGTAGACTTTTGGATCGCAGCCATTCTGACTGGCGTGAAATGGTATCTCATGGTGGTTTTGATTTGCATTTCTCTGATAATGAGTGATGTTGAGCATCTTTTCATGTGTTTGTTAGCCATCTGTATGTCTTCTTTGGAGAAATGTCTATTTAGTTCTTTGGCCCATTTTCTGATTGGGTCACTTATTTTTGTGGAATTGAGCTGCAGGAGTTGCTTGTATATTTTTGAGATTAGTTGTTTGTCGGTTGCTTCATTTGCTATTATTTTCTCCCATTCCGAAGGCTGTCTTTTCACCTTGCTTATAGTTTCCTTTGTTGTGCAGAAGCTTTTAATTTAAATTAGATCCCATTTGCTTATTTTTGCTTTTATTTCCAGTATTCTGGGAGGTGGGATCCCACCTCATCTTTTGATTAATATACTCTTTCCTCTGATCTTCCTCTTTATCAACCTAAATCTCAACTTTTCCATGGCTACAACTTTTCTCATTGGTTTCTAAGTTTTTAGATCATATTTCCAAATTTATGTTTCAACTCCCAACTCTAGCACTAAATTATAGACTGCCTTCTTTGGTTATTTACCCACTTTTCATCTGAGTCTTGTCCCCCAAAGTGATTTTTATGTGCCAAGAAGGTGAGGATCATTTGTATTTTCACTTTTGTAACCTCCAGTGTTCAGCACCTTTGTAGACTGACTTCAAAAAAACTGCTTTAAAAATGAGTTTGATAGAATAGAACCGAATTATTTTCTCACAAACAAAATAAATAAATGGCAAAAAGTTTAACTAACTTATTTTATCCCTAAATCAGAGAAATAATTTAAAAAATAAGATAAAAAGCAATAACTGACAATTAAGTTAGTTTATTTTGTTCCACATACACTTTTATGAACATTTGATGCCTGATTTTATTTAATTTCTTCACCAACCTTGTGAAGTAGATACTAACATTATTCTCATTGTATAGTGAAGGAAACTAAAACTTATTGGGACTAAGACACTTGTCCAAGGTCACACAGATGGTAAATGATGTTTAAGCATATGCTGTTCACTTTAGAAAGCATATTATTAATTACTCCTTGCTATGGTCTGAATATTTGTGTGTGTGTTAGTTGCTCAGTTGTGTCAGATTCTTTGCAACCCTAGAGGGTGTACCCTGCCAGGCTCCTCTGTCCATGGGATTACCCAGGCAAGAATACTGGAGTGGGTTGCTATTTCCTTCTCCAGGGGATCTTCCTGACCCAGGGATCTAACCTGGGTCTTCTGCATTTCAGGCAGACTCTTTACTGTTTGAGCCACTAGGGGCTTAATATTTGTGTCCCCTCAAAAGTCACAGGTTGAAATCCTCTAAGGTGATGGTAATAGGAGGTGGGAACTTTGGGAAGTGATAAGGCCTCGAACTGTAGGAAATAAATTTCTGTCATTTATAAGCTACCCGCCTGTGGGATATTGTTATAGCAGCCCAAACAGACTAAGACACTCCTATAGCCTAGATTTCTTAGAGGAGCATTAACTCACCATGTGTTGTTTATTAATACAATTATATTTTTATGATAAAACATGTTACCCATCTAACATGTAAGACTACTGGTACTAGAATGAAAAACAACTCTACTCATATAAGGGCTTCTCAGGTGGCTTAGTGGGTAAAGAATCCTTCAGAAATGCAGGAGACAAAGGAGATGCAGGTTCAAACCCTGGGTCAGAAAGATCTCCTGGCGGAGGGTGTGGCAATCCACTCCAGTATTCTTGCCAGGAGAATCCTATGCACAGAGGTGCCTGGCGGGCTACAATCCATGGGGTCGCAAAGAGCAAACAACTGAAATGACTGAACACGCACATGCATTACTCATATAAAGAAAAAGTGGAAATGACTATATGAAAAACAAATACATTCTGATTGAGATGGTAAAAATCATAGAATAAGGTAAGAAGTATTAATACAAGCATATAACTTATGCATTATGATTTGTATTTTGTAGTCTGAATATATATTGCACTGTTATTTATAATCAATAACCATTATTTTCAATAAGAATTGACTATTATTCTGCTGACTTTAGCCATAATTTGTCTTTCATTGGAATTTTTTGTTTAGTTTGGAGTTTGATGGCTGAAATTAGTTGTAAAGATAATAAAGTTAGGAAAATACTTCTAAATTTAGGATTATTTCTCTAAGGACATATTGTAGAATTTTATAGTAAGCAAGCCATTCCAGCTGATATAAATTTTCAATGAAAATACATAAATGGAAAATCAGTATTCTTCTAGCAGAAGTAAATATTATGAGTTTGGGAAAAACAACCTATTGCATAACATCCGTGTTTAATATATAATGTTTTATGTGAATGCTATTAAAGTAGTGGGAGCTCCACCTTGCCCTTGGAAATGTCTACACATGTCTTCAATAGCAGAGACATTCAAAAACTGGTTACAAATGGTGACCAGAAGTTTCTCATGACATCAGTTATCTCCACGAATTAACTTAGGGCTGAAGAATCTCAGACAGGAAGCAGGGCATTGTGGATGTCCAAAAGGTGAGCAGGAGCTTGGAAAAAGGAAAGATTGTTCTACTTTGGCTAAAAGACTTTATGTAATTCTCAGTAGTTTCGGTTAGATTACCTCTAACAGCAAGGCCATCTAAATACCTTAGTTTAGAACAATGTAGAAGTCAAACACTCTGGAACCAATAGTGATAAAGAGTACTGAATAATCAATTTATTGAATAAATCACTCAAAAAATAGCTTTTATCCAACACCTTTATACAATAAGCACTCTACTAAGCACAGAGTTTATATGTCTTCAAGGAGGTCAGCATGGGTTTGAACCAATAATCTGTAAAACAGAAGTAGGCTATGGCTGTCATTTAGGGCCCTGGAGGTATCATGGTGGCCGGGGACTGAAATAGATGCTGCAAAGTTGCTTGAAAATTTTTTTCTTCATCTCCCCAGACTCACTCTAGGTATTTCAAAGGGAAAGCAAAAGTGCTTATTCACTTAGTTCAGTAGAGACGGGAGTCATTTTGTCCCAATCGGCCCAGAGAGCTTTGACCTGAGCCAAGCTCAGCTTTAGACCTGAGGCTCTTCAGAGATCTTGCAGTGTATTCTAATCCTGGAAAAACAGAATTGGGGCTGGGGATAAAATCTACAGTATATCTCATCTGGACCATTACCTTACAAAGGACCTTACTTTTATTTTATTTATTTTTTATTTTTTTAATTTTATTTTATTTTTAAACTTTACATAATTATATTAGTTTTGCCAAATATCAAAATGAATCCGCCACAGGTATACATGTGTTCCCCATCCTGAACCCTCCTCCCTCCCCATTCCATCCCTCTGGGTCGTCCCAGTGCACCAGCCCCAAGCATCCAGCATCGTGCATCGAACCTGGACTGGCAACTTGTTTCACACATGACATTTTACATGTTTCAATGCCATTCTCCCAAATCTTCCCACCCTCTCCCTCTCTCACAGAGTCCATAAGACTGTTCTATACATCAGTGTCTCTTTTGCTGTCTCATACACAGGGTTATTGTTACCATCTTTCTAAATTCCATATATATGCGTTAGTATACTGTATTGGTGTTTTTCTTTCTGGCTTACTTCACTCTGTATAATAGGCTCCAGTTTCATCCACCTTACTTTTAAATCAGCATCTTAATTGAGTCTTGGGTTCAGTAAAGTTTGAGAATCTCTATCTTAGCATAGAGCAGTAGTTCTTAACTGGAAGTGATTTTGCCCCTAAGAGGACACAGAGTAAGTGGATGCTGCTGGTGTCTAGAGGGTAGAAGCCAGGGATGTTGCCCATACACAGGGCAATCCCCAGAACAACAACAACAAAATTATCCAGCCCAGAATATCAATGGTGCTGTAATCCTGGCATAGAGCAAACAACATCATGCCCATGTAGGTGATCAAAAAATGTGAAGTGGGTAGAGAAAAGTAAAGCTGAGGGCTCTTTTTGAGGGCTCAGGTGCATTTCTTCTGGGACACGCCTGGTGGGGGTGCTTCACAGCTTTGTAACCTGTCCAGGTGTGTGGGGACACAGAGCCCAGGACCTCCGAAAACTCATCCACTTCAGTGACTATGCATCACATTTAACAACCTATAAGAGAGACAGTCTTTTTCTTTTTTAATGTTCAGGGTTTCCCAGACAGTAAAGAAATCTGCCTGCAATGTGGGAGACCCAGGTTTGATCCCTGGGTTGGGAAGATCCCTTGGAGAAGAGAATGGATACCACTCCAGTATTCTTGCCTAGAGAATCCAATAGGCAGAGAAGCCTGGTGGGTTACAGTCCATAGGGTCACAAAAAGTTGGACATGACTAAGCAACTAATACTTTCACTTTTCGTTTTGCACATATAATTCTATAATACTAGATAAGATATAAAAATTAAATACAATGTTTGGATAGAGTTATTTCTGACTCTTTTTTATTCCAGTACAATTTCTCTCTTTTGATTTTTGGCTGAAAAGGTCCCCAGCTCTGTGTTGAGGTTCTCTGGCATAGATAACACTTTGACTATATAGCATCAAGAAAGAAAGAAAAAAAAAAAAATGAGGATTCAATGATTCAGTTATAGTTGGGCTTCCTTGGTGGCTCAGACGGTAAAGCATCTTCCTGCAATGCAGGAGACATGGGTTCTATCCCTGGGTTGGGAAGATCCCTTGGAGAAGAAAATGGCAACCCACTCCAGTACTCTTGCCTGAAAAATTCCATAGATGGATGAGTCTGGTAGGCTATAGTCCATGGGATCACTAGGAGTCGGGCACGACTGAACAACTTCACTGGTTCATTTGTTCCATCTTAAAATCAATTCTTATTTTTTAAAAAATATTTATTTATGCAGGAAGTCTTAGGATATATACAAAATGTTATAACACAGTATAGATTTTTCCACAAGTTCTGTGAAGAATTTGGACACAGACTATGTTATTTTCCTCTTTTTGAAAAATGTTTTAGAAGTTCTAGTCTGTTCAGGTCAGAAGTAAAAGTGAATTTGAAAGACTGGAAAGTCTTTAATAGAATATAAAAACATTTTTCTTGGGTGGTCTCCCTGTAACTCATCTTTTTTTTATTCTTCTTCTTATCACCTATATTTTCAAACATGTTTCAGTATCAGACAAGTGAATTAAAAGGAAAGAACTTCTTTTAAAATCTATCTAAAGAAAGGAGAAATGCAAAGACTAATTGATAAGGGTGTCTTACACTTTCTCTTTAGCATTTAGTATGAAGCTGACTTCCACTGCTGTCTAATAAAATGAACACAGAGTGAAAAGTTCAAATATTAGGCTTTCCTGTGGAGCTTGTTTCATGAGGTCTTGAGAGCCAACATTAGCGGAGTGACAGATGGGCGTTCATGTTTCTGTCTAGTCTGTGGTGTACTGCTGAGATGGCTACTTGAGGCAAATAAAACTCTCCAAACCAAAATGTAACCTTCATCTCAGAAGTTCAGTGACCTAAGGTGAAAGAACTTTGCTTCGTCTCCACTAACTTCCTCTGCCCTTCACCAACCCCTCTCTCCAAATTGCCTCCCTAAAGCTAAACAAACAAAAACGGCAAAACTCCAGACTTCTCAACAAAAGGCATTTTGTGTTCTACCCAACTGTTGTGTACAATATATGAAAGTCTCAGTCATGGCAAAAGGAAACTTACATTAAATTAACATTCCCCCAAACAACTTAAAATCAATGGATGTGTTTTTCTCCAGAGAAATCCATAATTACCTTGGCTTCTGCACAGCAGAAAATAACAGAGTTTCATAGACAGTTTTTTGAGTTGACTATAGTTCAGATCAAGGCCCACATATGCTATAAATCTTTGTAATGGCAAGTAACTATCAGGGACCTATCTACTGAGCCATTTAGCAATTTAAGTGGTCCACACCAGAATGTCCAAACAGATTGAACAAGTGTTCATTTCTCATGGAGTACCCTGAAATAACCAATAGACAAAGTTATGGTAGCATCTTATACATTTAAGCCTGTGTGTGTGGAATAAGGGTGCCAGATAAAATACAGGGCACCCAGTTTACATTTGAATTTCAGAGAAGCAATAGATAGATTTCTTTTAGTATAAATATGTCCCAAACATTATATAGGACATACTTATACTAAAAAAGCATTTATTATGTATATGAAATTCAAACATAATGAGGTATTCTCTATTTTTATTTTGTATTTGCTAAGGCTGGCAACCCCACCTATTAAGAATTTCAAACTTTAATTTTAGAATTCCTGTTATTAAACACTAAACAGTTGGATAAATATATACTTATATATATAATTTTAAACTATGCAGGTATATCAAATGTAAGAAATTGAATGCCAGTACTAGCAGGCACAGTGTAAAGATAGTTAATGAATAATAATATAAAAAAGGTTGTGGAGTTTTTGTAAACCTGAGACATACTTAACCCATCTCACACACAGGTTAACCCTCTTGATGCTTTATAATTGTGACGTTTTGGGTCATGGGCAGCCACCTGTCCAGAGATTATCTGATAGAATTGGATATTTAATTTACCTTTGATGCCATCAATTTAGTCAATCTAAATTTGACCAAAGCAGCATTATTCTCTATCTGCAACTAAACAGTTGTTCTCAGATGATGTGTAGGTTCCAGAGTAACATTTTATTTCTATGGGTTCTTGATAAATGTATTTTTGTGGTCAATTTAGGATTTTGCTTCGAATACTAGTTCTGCGATTTGTTTGTTGCATTAATTGGATTAGCTCTCTAAACCTCAGTTTTTAAAAAAATTTTATTTATAGAATGAAAGAAAAATACTAACTCTCAATAAGCTGTTGAGATTACAAACTATTCAATGAGACCATGCAATTAAAACAGTGACTGACACTTATTAATGGTTAAGCCATCAATTCCCTGGATGCCAGGAGTTTCTCTGTCTTGTTCTTTATATAGCATCAGCACCAAGTGCATTGCTTAGGACATAATGGGAACTCACATATTTTATGAAATCATACTTCTATAAATAACTGTAGTAATAGAGGTAGTCCTAGAGTACCTGATAAAGCCAGAACTTTAATATTTTAAAAGAAACAATTGGTATTTGTGAGTTTCTGAAAGCTTTGTGTTTGGGGCAGTGTGGAAGCAAATTTTTAAAACAGATACATTTTAATAAAATCACCAGTAAGACTCTTGAGTTACCCCACTAAGTACCAATCCAAGGGGTGGTAATATGAGGTCATCTTATATTTGAATATCGATGCTGCAAATTGTGTTGTTTTCTGTTTGTTCACTAGCAAAAGTTGTAGTTTTTCTGTTTTATTCCTTTGAAAAATCAGAGTAGTCATTATATAAAGCATAGATTTTGATTGAATTGTAGACATGCCTCATATGGTGCTGTTTAAGATTAAAGCAACATTCAGGAAATATTCTATTTACTATTATTATTGTCCTAGATAGACTCTAGGTCACATTCCATGAGTAGAGAAGGGTTGTAGAGAAGACTTTTTTTGAAGAAAAAGATATTCCAACCTATGATCTTGCCTGGGTGGTGGATGAGGAATTTTTCACATGGGAAGATGACCTTCCATTCTGTAAGAGTAAGAGTTTCAAGATCAGACTTGGAGACATGGAAATATCCCAAACACAAGCACCACGAAGGATAAAGCTGGTGGAGGTTAATCTGGTAACTGCTGTGGAAAAACTGGTTGGGATCTTAAGGTATGTTTAATTCCTATAATTTCATCCAGCCATAAAATTAAAAGATATTTGCTCCTCAGAAGGAAAGGTATGACAAACCTAGACAGAGTATTAAAAAGCAGAGATGTCACTTTGCTAACAAAGGTCCATATGCTCAAAGCTATGGTTTTATCAGTAGTCATGTACAGATGTGAGTTGGATCATAAAGAAAGTCAGGTGCCAAAGAATCGATGGTTTAGAACTGTAGTGCTGGAGAAGATGGTGGAGGAATAGGATGGCGAGACCACTTTCTCCCCCACAAATTCATCAAAAGAACATTTGAACGCTGAGTAAATTCCACAAAACAACTTCTGAATGCCGGCAGAGGACATTAGTCAACCAGAAAAGCAGCCCATTGTCTTCAGAAGGAGATGTTTTATCAACGATGCTGTATAGATAAAGGTCTTGAGGCTGCTGTAAAAATAAGACTGAAAACCAGAAGCAGGAGGCTTAAGTCCAAATCCTGAGAACACCAGAGAACTCCTGACTCCAGGGAACATTAATCGACAGGAGCTCATCAAATGCCTCCATACCTACACTGAAACCAAGCATCACCCAAGGGCCAACAAGTTCCAGAGCAAGACATACCATGCAAATTCTCCAGCAACACAGGAACACAGTCCTGAGCTTCAATATACAGGCTGCCCAGTCACTCCGAACCCACTGACATCTCATAACTCATTACTGGACACTTCATTGCACTCCAGAGAGAAGAACTCCAGCTCCACCCACCAGAACACCGACACAAGCTTCCCTAATCAAGAAACCTTGACAAGCCACCGATACAACCCCACCCACAGCGAGGAAACTCCACAATAAAGAGAACTCCACAAACTGCCAGAATACAGAAAGGCCACCCCAAACACAGCAATATAAACAAGATGAAGATACAGAGGAATACCCAGCAGGTAAAGGAACAGGATAAATGCCCACCAGAACTGTGGTGCTGGAAAAGATGCTTGAGAGTCCCTTGGACTGCAAGGAGAACAAACCAGTCAATCCTAAAGGAAATCAACCCTGAATATTCATTGGAAAGACTGATGCTGAAGCTAAGGCTTCCCAGGCGATAGTGGTAAAGAACCTGCCTGCCAATCCCAGAGATATAAGAAACATGAGTTCAGTCCCTCCCTGGGTGGAGAAGATCCCCTGGAAGAGGGCATGGCAACCTACTCCAGTATTCTTGCCTGGAGAATCCCATGGACAGAGAAGCCTGGTGGGCTACAGTGTGGTCCATACGCTCAAAAAGAATTGGCCTTGACTGAAGCGACTTTTCACACATGATTTTGAAGTTGAAGCGTCAATACTTTGGCCACTGATGTTAAGAGTTGACTTATTGGAAAAGACCTGGGAAAGATTGAGGGCAGAAATAAAAGGCGGAAACAGGATGAGTTGGTGTTATAGCATCACCAACTCAATGGACAGGAGTTTGAGCAAACTCTGGGAGATGGTGAAGGACAGGGAAGGCTGACATGCTGCAATCCATGGAGTCACCAAGAGTCAGAAATGACTGAATAACAACAATTATTCCTATAAAAGTCAGGAATAGCCATGTGAGACACTGAAACTTATACTTTTATCATTCCTTTAATATTCAATGAAATTTTTCAGAACACCGCAGGAAGGCTGTAGACATGTTTGGAAAATTAATCAAGGGCTTTGTGTCCCTGCTTGGAGAAGGTTGGGCTAAGGAGTGAGCTCACAGAATCCGATTATGAGATGATGTGATGTGACCCGCAAGGCCTCTGGAACAAAGGTTGTGAGTCCAAATGTCTGGCTGAGCTGAAAAGAGACCACCAGGATGGATTCATAGAACATGTAAGAATTCCTCAGCAATTCCCGATTCCCAGAAATCACTTGGGAAGAGGAACACAGCACAAAAATGGACTTCCTGAAATTGATTTGGATATTACAAGACCTGTAGTTTTATTTTGCATTACAAGTAGGTGAGGTGTGGGGAACACACTGACTGCATTGTGTTCATCTTGGCAGCCAGAAAGCTTAGAGTGGAAAGTATGGCTTAATTATAATAATAATCTCACCCGGAATTCCTAAAATCATTAAAAGTTACCAGGAAGGGAAATCCAACTACAACACCTTCTCTCCTCTTAAATGATTTGTGACCTTTCTTTTAATCTTTATTATTATAGCAACGTATTGTGTGTTTACTAAGGGGATCTGACTTGAGCACAAGCTGGGATTTAGATCCGCCGAGGCATGTGCAGTGAACCGGAAGGCAGCCTGCCAGGAGTCTGGTCAGATAAGTGACTAGGAAGACTGCTGAGGAAGATAGAGTCACTCACAAGCCTGGCCCCAAAATAGACCCACAGAGTTGGAGGGGAGAGGTGACTCTGCATAATCATTTTTTCACTTGTGTTAGTCATTGTCTCTGCCTCCATGGATGTATGTCTATGTTGTCTGGGAGGAAGTGGAAGTAAACTAGAGGAAAAAGTTATTTTATTGAAACTTGTGCACAGTCAGAAGCAATATTGCTTTAGTTCTTCTTAAAAAAAAAAAAAGTTAGACCCCCTTACCTTGGCCCTTCTGAGCATTCACCATAGCATCAACTAGGAGACTTTGGTGCTTTGTGGAAGATGGCTTTGGAGTCTGGTGACAGAAACTAATGGGTGAAGGAGAAATAGCTGTGCAAAGCAGCAGGAGGAGTGCCTGGCAGGCCCAGAAACACACAGAGGAACCAACAGGTAAGTGGAGCAATTCTCTGTGTGAGAAGTGGCAGGACTCTCTTCTGTATTAAACTTCAGCCAGCCTCCTCTATACCCTCTAGGCCTGAACTCTGGCATCTGTCCTTATAGGGCCTGAAACACCCAGTTGTAGAAACAATCTTGCTGTCAGTTTTATAAGAATTTCCACCATCAAAATCTGTATGATCAAATTCTTCATCTCCCATCTTTGGCATCTGATCACTCGGGCCTACCTTCATCAATACTCTTGTCAAATTGGTTTAACCAAAGAATTCCTCCTTGCTTACCCTTGATGTTTCCTCTTTGTAATTTTACATCCACTGACCTCCATTCTGCCCCTTGGCTATGCCTCATTTGTCCATGTTGTATTCGAAATTGAGCCCAGTTCTATATACCAAGATCTCCTTTTACTCATTGCAATAGTTCCTTCCAGAGTGAGAGCTGCTTTCACTGCTTTGACTTGTCTGGCTCATGTTTTCTTTATGAGAATTAATATTTAGTTGATCTGGCATCAAGTAGATCTTGGCAGTACCTAGTGTAAGGGGTTATGGTACCCAGAAATGTTGACATTACCAGCAGTACCAGCAGAGGCAAAAGTGTGTTCTGAGTGCATAATGATACAGGTGACTGCATACTTGGGGAGCGCATTTGAGACGTCCCCTGATGAGTCTCAGAATAAAGGAAAGGAATCTTTCCAAAGAGAAAGCCAGAGAAATAGAATTATATTTAATTCTCATAATATACAAAGCATTCATTATAAATAAAATATCATGTGCTTAGTCACTCAGTTGTATCCGACTCTTTGTGACCCTATGGACTTCAGCCTGCCAGGCTCCTCTGTCCATGGGGATTCTCCAGGCAAGAATACTGGAGTGGGTTGCCATGCCCTCCTCCAGGGGATCTTCCCAACCCAGGGATCCAGCCCAGGTGTCCCGCATTGCAGGTGGATTCTTTACTGTCTAAGCCACCATATTTGTATCCTTATACTAAGTCACTTTAGTCGTGTCTGACTCTGCAATCCTATGGACTGCAGTCCACCAGGCTCCTCTGTCCGTGGGATTTCCCAGGCAAGAATACTGGAGTGGGTTGCCATACCTCTTTTATAGTTAATAAAAACTGACTCTTAGAAAAGTGACTTTCCCTTATAAAAGGCAGAATTGGGACATAAATCCAAGTGCTCTGATGTATTTTCAATGTTTATTCTACCACAATACAGCTGCCCCTCATTTAAGGTATTTCCTATACAGATTTTGATGCCCTTGTCTTTAAAAAAAATTATATGATGTATGAATTAATAAATTTCTCATTTTTTATATGCCAGATAGAATAAATTTCATACCTTCCTATAATTGACTTATTAAAATTTAAAATTGAATTTATTCATTAAAATGTGTTGAATTTTATTCATTAAAAAGATGCTTCCCCCATCTTTATTTAAAGAGAAATTTACTAAATTTAAAATTAGGATATATCTTCCAAAATCTGGCAAGGAGGAAGAAGATACACTCCTTAAAAAAAAAAAAAAAAAAAGGTGACTGGAGATTCTGAAGAAGCATTGAAGAGTTCTATCATTGTTTATAAAAGCTGCTGTTGAAAAGGTAGTTCAAACAAGATGGCGACATGGGGCTACACTGGGTCAAAATTGTAGGACTTGCCCATCAGTCCAGGAAAACTAGAGCAGGCATCAGATTCAATCCACCAGCAAATAGGCAGTCAAAGCTGGGCACTGGAACCCTGCCAGAGACTGAACAGGGTGGGTGCTGGAGGAGTAGCCAAGAGAACAAGCCAAGGATTAGTTGGTAGAGAAAGCAGCAGAAGTAACAGGAGATGAGAACACAGGAAGTGAGTCTTAGGGCTATCTCCTTCGCTTCTGGACAGTGTCTCGTTAGCAAGATAATGCCTCACTTCATGCTCCAGGCACGAGCTCACTGCATAGTGTCTTCAAGGTAATTTTCTACACCTGATACCACACAACTCCAATCTAATCTTCTACCTCTTATAATACAGGATTTTTGTGTGGAAACCAAGAAACATGAGTGTCCAAATTTATCTGGGTTGCCATTAAGGTGTGCAGCAGTCTTTCTGGTCAATTTCTTGGACCTGTGATCATCCATGTCCTCCAGCCACCACCTTGGCACTGAATAGTGCCTGACAGAGTCTGGAAGATATATTCACATTTCCAGTCTATTGTTTTGGAAGTAAGAGAAGTGAGGTTGCAGATGGAGGGTGGAGATAAAGAACCTGAGGGACAATGTGTTTGCCTCAAGCCCAGAGAAAGTCATGGAGAGGAATCCTTGGTATTAAAATCTTGAAACTCAGGGAGGGTTGTGGAGATTAACGTAGATTTTAAATAGCCAAGTAAAGGGATTGGTCAGCAGGATTACTAGATATGGTTCACTACTCTGAGGGATCCTGTGGTGTCCTAATATCTATGAATATCATCCTTGCAGTGAGAAGTGTGTGGTCCTGAACTTGTGGTTTGAAAATTTGTGAGCAGTGCCTTCTCCTTTTTCTTTGACTCAGAGCTATTCTGTGGTGGTTGTTTAGTCACTAAGTCATGTCTGGCTCTCTGCAACACCATGGACTATAGCCCACCAGGCTCCTCTGACCTTGGGATTTCCTACTCCAGGAATCTTCCTGACCCAGGGATTAAATCTGTGTCCCCTGCATTGGTAGGCAGATTCTTTACCTCTGAACTGTTGGGGAAGTCCCCAGAGCTATTTTATTTGACTCTAAAATGGATGATGCTCAGGATAACAATTCTCACAATCAATATTTTAGGCAAATAAACCTTCAGTCTTTATTTACTTTTGCCAAAAAACAGACTAAACCCCAGAAAGAAGGGAAAGAGTGGAAGGCAAAGCAATAGGAATAGCAGAAATAATGTAATACTCTGAGAATGTGGTGGGGGGCATGTCTGAACCACTTGTCTTCTTCAGACCAGTGACTAGGCATAGGGGTTGTGGAGGAAACTGGAAGAAATCAAAAGACATACCTCTGCCAGAGAAGCATGGGTTTATCAGACTTTTGCTGAACTTTTTGCTGTATTATATTTCTCAGGTTGCTGTGAAGGCATGCTATTGTTTTGAACTTGCTTTCTTAAAATCTTCTACAACACCAGCCAAATAAGCAATGGGGGTCTTAAATCATTCTTCCTACAATTTTAGTCCTTAAAACTTTGTTAAAGTGAAGAATGCATGCTCAAAAGAAACTTAAAAAAAAATACTTGCAAGAAAAGAAGATAATTTAATAGAAAATAAGAAGCAAAATAAAACAAAAGAGAGGCAAGGACAAGGTGAGTTCAATCATTCTATACAGAAAGAATGTTTGAATTTAAATTTTTATATAATTTGAACCTGTTGGAAGGAAAGAGTCAACTGCATTGCATGGTGTTCATCAAGAAAATTTTTCACTATAGCAACTGGCCTGCTCACAGTTCTGCTTCTCAGTTATTTATGGCACATGTTGTGCCAATAAATCTGGGTGATATGGTCCAAAATGAAAATGCCCAGCGACCGTAGCCTAGGTGTTCTTGGTGTAGGTACAATTTTCAACACTATGCTATAACTCCACAGGGAGGAAGAAGGATGACAGGGATAAAGTTGATTCATGCAGCCCTGTCAGTGCTGATCCAGCATGTACATTTCCTATTTGTCCTCTTCTTTGGACTATGGATAATAGCAGAAGACAAGTGCACCTTCATTTGAGGGTACTGCAGCAGATAACAGCCTAGGTGTGCCCACTGAGTCACACCCTTTCCTTGAGCGTGAGTGGACACTGTGGTCCCCTTCCTTGAGTATGAGTGGACACAGTGGTCCCCTTCTAACCCATGGAATATGGCAGAGATAAAGGGATTTTTCATGTATAGATCCTTAATCAGTAGATAGTAAGTTAATCAAAAGAGTGAGAATCCTAGATTGGCCTGAACTAATCAGGTGAGCCTTAAAACACCAGAGCCTAGGCTTCGCTGAAGGCAAAAACTACAAGCAGCAGTTGTTCTCTTTTTCTCCCTGTTTCAGGTCCTCGTAAAGAGTCAGACTCGACTGAATGACTTTCACTTTCACGTTCTTTCAGGTCTTCAGGAAGCAAACAGAGATGCAGAATACTGGAGTGGGATGCCATATCCTTCTCCAATGCATGAAAGTGAAAAGTGAAAGTGAAGTTGCTCAGTCGCGTCCGACTCCTAGCAACCCCGTGGACTGCAGCCTACCAGGCTCCTCCATCCATGGGATTTTCCAGGCAAGAGTACAGGATTGGGATGCCACTGCCTTCTCCATCAAGGATATAAATCCTTTCAACAACCTGCCAGAGCTTAGATGCTGCTCCATTCCTGGTAGAGCCTGCACATGAGAATGCAGTCTGTCTAGCACCTCTATTTCAGCCTTATGAAGCCCTAAGCAGAGGACCCAGCTTAAGGTATGGCCAGACTTTCAACCCACAGAAGCAGTGTGCTTATAAATGAATATTGACTTAAGTGTCTAAATTTGTGGAGATTTGTTATGCAACAAGAGAAAACTAATACAGACACTGATCCTTCTCAAAGGGGCAAATGAGCAGAGGCTCACAGTTCAGGATTACCTGACCTTGGATTGCAGAACTCTAGATATTTCTCCTTAAAAGGGTAGCCATGTTGAACATGGTAAAGGGCAGGGGGCAATTTTATGCAGAGAAAAGATCATTCCTTTTTGCGTATGTGAGCACATCTACAATGCAAAGGATGGTGCCATGGCCCTGGTCAGCAGTAAAGCCCATCAAAACAATTTCCTAGAGTCCGTTTCTGTTTTGCCATATTTGTTCATTTATATTGTTTTTTAGCTTCCACTTACACGTGAAAGTATACTGCAGTTGTCTTTTTTGTCTAAATTATTTTGCTTAACAAAACAGAGAAAAGAGAACAAACTAGTAGTTACCAAAGAGAATAAGGTAGGAGGAGGGATGAAATAGGTGAGAGGAATTAAAAGGTACAAACTACCAGTTATAAAATAAGTTACAGGGACATAATGTATAGCACAGGACATGCATATGTGCTCAGTTCCTCAGTCATGTCTACCTCTTTACAACCTCACAGACTGTAGCCCTCTAGGCTCCTCTGTCCATGGGCTTCTCCAGGCAAGAATACTGGAGTGGGTTTCCATGCCCTCCTTCAAGGGATCTTCCTGACCCAGGGATCAAACCCACATCTCCTGGTGGCTCCTGCACTGTAGGTAGATTCTTCACCTCTGAGCCACTGGAGAAGCCCCACATGGGAACCCAGGTGGTGTTAAAACCAATGGCCAGCTTGGTCCGTTGTTCAGAAGCAAAGGTGAATATATGGTTCAATCTGTGATCTGAGCAATGCATCATGCTGTCTGTCAAGGTCAAGGTCCTGGGAGTCACATGGAGATATTATTAGAGAATGGGACACATTAGAGCTTGTTTGAGTGAGACTCACTGAAAGACAGCAGCCAAAGTCACAAAAGATAGGGATATAGTAAGCAGTTGCTAAGGCAATTTGATGAATTATTAAAATATCAGATGTCGTCTGATCAGTATGATTGTAACAAAACAGACACATGCCAATATCTGATTCAGTGAATGGATCAAAATATAATTAAATCTAAATAATACAAATATTTGAATTTGTTTGCATTTTGTTTGTCATCAGTCACATATAAAACATGGACCATTGACATTTTTAATCCTGAGAAACAATGAAACATTGGAAAAGTGAATTTTTCTCTCCAATCACAGAATTCTAGAATGTGCTGTTTGTGTAGGAACAAAGAATGAGTTACCTTACTTTGGACATTTCTCAGGAAACAACCAAATTTCCCTTTCCCAAAATAAACATTTTAGGTGTTCTGAAATTCTTTCTTTTCTTTAATAAGGTTAAATTTGCAACAATCCTCATGAAGCTATTTTATTCTAGATTTTAGCAGGTAGGTAATGATACCTGGAGAAGGCAATGGCACCCCACTCCTGTACTTTTGCCTAGAAAATCCCATGGACAGAGGAGCCTGGTAGGCTGCAGTCCATGGGGTCGCTAGGAGTCGGACACAACTGAGTGACTTCACTTTCACTTTTCACTTTCATGCATTGGAGAAGGAAATGGCAACCCACTCCAGTGTTCTTGCCTGGAGAATCCCAGGGACAGGGGAGCCTGGTGGGCTGTCGTCTCTGGGGTCGCACAGAGTCAGACATGACTGAAGCGACTTAGCAGCAATGATACCTTGGTCATAACCTGGGTGCATGCATGCATGCTAAGTCACTTCAGTCGTGTCCAACTCTTTAGAACCCTATAGACTGTAGCCTAACAGGTTCCTCTGTCCATGTGATTCTCTAGGCAAGAATACTGGAGTGCATTGCCATGCCCTCCTCCAGGGGATCTTCCTGACCCAGGGATTGAACCTGCATCTCTTACATCTGTTACATTGGAAGGCAGATTTTTTACCACTGAGCCACCTGGGAAGCCCTCCTTTTTTCATAGTGAAAACTGAAACCTAAGTGCCATTGCTTGTACAGTATTAATAATTATATTTACTTGTGAAGATGATATAATAAAATTAAAAGAAATATTAGCTTTGGAGGATAATTTCTATCTATGCTTTTTACCTCTGTTTGTGAAGTATGAAAATATTCACACATATCACCCACCCCAAATAATAATAAAGCAAACTCCCAAGAGACCAGCATGCAGTTTAAGAAACAGAACCTGTAGGAGTTCAGATTTTATTTTCTTGGGATCCAAAATCACTGCAGATTGTGACTGTAGCCATGAAAGGAAAGCTATGACAAAACTGGACAGCATATTAAAAAGCAGAGACATTGCTTAGCCAACAAAGGTCCATATAGTCAAAGCTATGGTTTTTCCAGTTGTCATGTATGGATTTGAGAGTTGGACCATAAAGAAGGTTGAGCACCAAAGAACTGATGTTTTGAATTATGGTGCTGGAGAAGACTCTTGAGAGTCCCTTGGACTGCAAGGAGATCAAACCAGTCAATCCTAAAGGAAATTAACCCTGAATATTTATTGGGAGGACTGATGCTGAAACTGAAGCTCCAATATTTTTGCAACCTGATATGAAGAATTGACTCACTGGAGACTCACTGGAGAAGACCCTAATGCTGGGAAAGATTGAATGCAGGAGAAGAAAGGGACAATAGATGATGAGATGGTTGGAATGCATCACCAACTCATGAACATGAGTTTGACCAAACTCTGGGAGGTGGTGAAGGACAGGGAAGCCTGGTGTGCCACAGTCCATGGGGTCACAAAGAGTCAGACATGACTTAGTGACTGAACAACAACAAGAGCAGTAAGAAATGACCCATCAGTTTCTATTTTATCAATTTTTTAAAAAAAATTGAAATTGAGGTTTACTTATGTGAAATGCCTCCCTGACATATATGGATGCTGCTGCTGCTAAGTCACCTCAGTCGTGTCCGACTCTGTGTGACCCCATAGACGGCAGCCCACCAGGCTCCCCCGTCCCTGGGATTCTCCAGGCAAGAACACTGGAGTGGGTTGCCATTTCCTTCTCCAATGCAGGAAAGTGAAAGTGAAGTCCCTCAGTCGTGTCCGACTCTTCGCGACCCCCATGGACTGCAGCCCACCAGGCTCCTCCATCCATGGGATTCTCCAGGCAAGAGTACTGGAGTGGGGTGCCAGTGCCTTCTCTGACATATATGGATATGGATATGATCATATAAATTTCTCTTCCATCTATTAGTAGGATTAATTTTTATTGATAGATCTCCTAATGTTGAAATATCCACTTGATCTTGAAGTACTGCTGGATTCTGTTTACTAATATTATATTTAAGCTTTCATGTTTACATTTAGAAATGAGATAGACCTTTAGTTTTGAGTGTGTGTTTTATAACAATGTAAACTCACGTAATGAAAAGAATTGAGAACTTCTTTATCAGGGACTTCCCAGGTGGCACTAGTGGTAAAGAACCTGCCTGACAATGAAGGAAACAAGAGGTGCAGTTTCGATCCCTGGGTCAGGAAGATCCCCCTGAAGGAGGGTATGGCAACCCACTCTAGTATTCTTGCCTGGAGAATCCCATGGACAGAGGAGCCTGGTTGGCTACAGTTGATAGGGTTACAGAGAGTCAGACACAACTTAAGTGACTGAGCATGCACACACTCACTTCTTTATCAATGCTCCAGTATAGTTTAAATCATTAAGGTTATTTGGTCTTCACAGTTTTGTAGAATTCCCCTTTCATACCATTTGTTTTGATGACTTCTGTGGCTCAGTGATAAAAAACTTGCCTGCCAATGCAGGAGATGTGGGTTTGATCCCTGGTCTGGGAAGATCCCCTGGAGAAGGAAATGGCAACCCAATCCAGTATTCTTGCCTGGAAAACCCCATGTAGAAAGGAGCCTGGTGGGCGACAGTCCATGAGGTTGCAAAAGACTCAGACTTGACTTACCAACTGAACAATAGCAACAACAGGATGGAGAGGCTCTTTGACAACTTATTTTATTTCATCTATGAAAATTGGACAGTTTAAAACATCTACATCTATTGAAGCTTGTTTTTATAAATTATATCTTCCTAACAAGCTGTATATTTATCTAGTTTTTAAAAATTCATGTGTATATAGTTATGCAATATAATCTTAATTTTTTTTTAATATTTGTGTTTTAGATATTACCCCCTTTTCATTTCTTATTTTGCACATTTGCCATTCCCTCTGAGATGTCTCCCTTTCTCAGCTAGTAAATCTGTCTATCTTATATTTTTCGAAAATCAACTTTTTGTTCTGTTTTCTAACTCAATATTTACCTTTAGTAATTTCTTCCATTTATATTATTCTGCTTTACTTTGTTGGTCTTTTTCTATTATTTTTGAATTACATGTTTTATTGTTTTCATTTTATTTCTACATGTATTAAATGCTGTGAATTTCTTCAGATGGCTGCTTTAGCTATGCCCCATTACTCTGAATCTATGTGCGGATTTGAACTCCATTCCTGGTACCAAAATATGTAACAGATTTCTATTGCTACCTATTTTGCCAAAGTTTTACTTTCATTTCAGAGTCAAAGGATTCGTTAACAAATCACTCATTACACACAAATAAACAATTTCAATGTTTAGTAGAGGACTAATTAGTTTAATTTCAATATACAATTATTAAAAGAAAAGAGAAATTGAAATAATAGAGAAGAGTAACAGCACATACATCACAATTGTGCTGACCAACATCCGACTTGAACAGCACTGTGAAGTCCTGATTAACAGCAATCTGGAGTCCCAATTCAGAAAGGGTCCTGGGCAGTGCATACCCTCCACGGGTGAGACTTTAAATTGCAGTTTTAGGGCCTCCCACTTACAATCCCAGGCCACAAACTGACATCATCATCATCAATTTGTGTGCAAAAATACAGCTCTGATTTTACTTTAACATTTTTACAATGTTGTTTGTTTTATCTTGTTAATCATAGGATTTCCTTAAACCCTGGGCACAGTTGGCCAGGCCTCCAGGGGCTCAAGAATTCCAAGACCCACCTCCTTTCTAAAGTGCTGCTTGACTAACTGTGCTTGTGGGCAGGCATGGAATCAGGGCAGTGTCCAAGAAGGTCAGAAGCAAGGTCAGAGCTCTGCTCTCCTGCTTCTAAAGCCTGAATAACACTTGCTCCATTTTAATTTCTCTAGCAGTCAACTTCAGGATTGTTTAGGCTGAAGGTCAGAGGAATAAGGCAAAATAACGTGAGTAGTCTTGTTAATTCTATAGGTCAAATAACAATTTCAAAAGGTAAGAAGCAAGATAATCAAAGAAATAACCAAGAGGTTAAACAATGCAGAAAACAATTTCTGAGCAGTAAGGGATGTAGTAAAGAAAAAGTCCCACCATGAATGAGAAGTATGTTTTTGTACACTAACTCCTATACCTATGAACTTATCAGCTGCAATAGCAGGAACAACAAAATGTTCTATCAAGGTATGATTACATTTTTCTATGAAATTTTGTAATACTTTGGTTTCTTGCAAAATTTTACATAGGGGTTCTAAGAAAAAGCTAATATTAGGAACAAAGTAGTAAATAGCATTTGAGTGGATAACACCTGAGTTTTTATGGGGGAAAAATAATAGGTGGTCCCTTAACACTTCCACTTTCAATATAAATGATCAATATGTTGTTAGGCTTCCAGAAAAAGGGGTTCCTAACTGATATGTAGTAGTTCCTACATCATTGGTTACAATATGTACAAATTGAGAGGCTATTTCAAAAAACAGGATTTGGGGAAGATAGTCCATTCACAATAGTTGGTAGAGTTCTCCAATAAGCAGGGTTCCCCAAATGCGAAAAGTTGGTCCATATAGCAATCCCTCAGTAGCCTTGTCATAGTCTATCAGTAAGTGGATATAACTGTTAAAGTAACACATTAAATTGGCACATAATACTTGTGTTCAAGTATTGAGTTATATCTTTACCAGTGCTTTATAACCTAGTAGACACCTGTAAGTCAGGCCTATTGTACTTCCTTTTCCCTTAACAACATGCAATTCCATTCCTCATAGCTTCTTTACTAAAAACATACATCCTACTTTCCTTAAGCAGCCATGAACTCTCCTTTATACTAGCATTCTGTGAGCGTAAACATCATTGATAATTTCTAAAAAATTTTAGTTTCTTTGGTACCATCTTAAGATGAATAATTTTAAATATTTTTGCTTCTCTGTATTAAAAAAGTCAGTGTTTAGTAATTACTGTTTTAGCATCTTGTTTTATTTGGAAATGACCTAATTATTTAAAATTCCATTATTTAACTTAATTTAGCACAACCCTATAAATTCAGTTTAGCAAAACCTAGGGAAACTATTTTAGGTAGACATTCCTAAAGCATAATTATTCTTGATAAACTTTATCTAAAAGCTCTTATCTCATTTACTTTTTCTTTCCTTAAAAATTTCTTCCCATCAAGTTACTTTGTAAAGCAGACTCAAAGTCTGGCCCAAATGTGAAATATGCTGTCACCAGAAGCCAAATATGGGAGGGGGTTCAGGATGGGGAACATGTGTACGCCCTATAAAGTTTTGAGCCTCCCTTTTGTTCTGGGATTTTTAAATTCCATTATCTTTGTGTGTGTGAGTGTGTGTGTGTGTGTGTGTGTGCTTAGATGCTCAGTTGTGTCCAACTCTTTGCAGCGCCACGGACTGTAGTCTACCAGGTGCCTCTGCCCATGGAATTTTCTAGGCAAGAATACTGGAGCTGGTTGCCATTTCCGCCTCCAGGGGATCTTCCCAATCCAGGGGCTGTACTTGTGTCTCTTGCATCTCTTCCACTGGCAGATGGTTTCTTTACCATTGTGCCACTGGTGTCTTTGGTAACATCTCTCTATGTAGTAGAGATATAAGTCCCAAACTTTACAGTCCAGGTGGGTCCCTAAATTTTGGAGGAATTAATCTCCTATCCCAATCTATCCTTGCTTTAACTATTACCAGATGAACTTTCTTTTTGTTAACCTTGCCTCACCACTTTCAGTATTTAACCTGTGTAAACTTTATAGCAGTTCTTTCAGCTACCAACTGGAAAGCAGAGACTTGGTCAGCTAAAGTGTAATTTTGACATTGTAACCTGGACAATGTCCTTGCATATCACATAATTATATCTCCAATTGTGACTTCTCTTCAATCAATTTTAATTTGGTTTCATTGTATGCAGAGAAGAGGATCCAGCCTCTTCAACCCAGAGTGGTACATTCTTGTCCTTTCTCAATTGGCACCAGCCATAGGCATTCAAAAAGTTTGGTCCACTTTAATTTAGGGTCCCATTTCTCATGCAGTGCAGTGTATACGCCCCATTCAGGAACTAACAAGCAGTAAAGAAGAAAAGCTATGACATACCTAGACAGTATATTAATAGCAGAGATAATACTTTGCTAACAAAGGTCCAGATAGTCAAATCTATGGTTTTTCCAGTAGTCATGTATGGATGTAAGAGGTGGATCATAAAGAAGGCTGAGTGCCAAATAATTAATGCTTTTGAACTGCGGTGCTGGAGAAGAACCTTGAGAGTCCTTTGGACTGCAAGGAAATCAAACCAGTCAATCCTAAAGGAAATCAACCATGAATATTCATTGGATGGACTGACGCTGAAGCTGAAACTCCAATACTTTGGCCACCTGATGTGAAGAGCTGACTCTTTAGAAAAGACCCTGATGCTTGGAAAGATTGAAGGCAGGAAGAGAAGGGGATGACAGAGGATGTAATGGTTGGATGGCATCTCTGACTCAATGGACATGAGTTTGAGCAAGCTCCAGGAGATGGTGAAGGACAGGGAAGCCTGGCATGCTGCAGTCCATGGGATCTCAAAGGGTCTTACATGACCGAGTGACTGAACAACAGCAACAACAAGCAATAAGGCCAATCTTCCCATCTGAGGAACAGGAAGCTTCATTAATCTTAACCTCTTTCTTCTTGGAGTGGCATTTTGTTTCACGAAAGCTGCTCACAGCACAAATTTATGTTTTCCTGAAAATTTTACTTCTGTTTCAGTTTTGAAGGCTTCATTATCCAAAGGTACCACCCTTTGCACACAAACAATTTCAACATTTAACAGAGATCTATTTAATTTAATTTCAATATACAATCATTAAAAGAAAATGTTGCAGGAAAGGCCCCTTTCAAGGCCTGAAAGTGGGTTCTTGTCTAACAGAAATGAATTGTCCAAGGAGACACATGTGCTGACAAAGCAAGAAACTTTATTGGGAAGGGATACCCAGGTGGAGAATATTCGGGTTAGGGAGCCCAGGAGAACTGTCCCATCACATGGCTCACAGTCTTGGGTTTTTTGTTAATGGGGTTAATTTCTGGGTTGTCTCTGGTTAATCACTCTGACTCGGGGTCCTTCCTGGTGGCGCACACATTGCTCAGCCAAAATGGATGCCAGTGAGGATTCTGGGAGATAATAGAACACATGGCATCTCCTCTTGACCCTCCTGAATTCTTTTGGTGATTTTTTAGTTCTGTGTTCCTTACCGGGATTCCCTGTTATAAAACAACTCATACAAATGGTTACTATGATGCCTGGCCCGGGTGGGCAGTTTCAGTCACTGTTTTCCCCCTAACAAAAAGAGAAACAGAAACAATAGAGTAACAGCACAGACATCACCAAAGTAGGCCAACCAACATCCAGTCTTAAACAGCTTGCTGGGAAGTCCCTTATTAACAGCAGTCTTGTATCCCATCTGGGAAAATGTCCTAGGAAATGTGTCCACTCCACAGGTGAGATTTTAAATTGTAGTTTTGGGGTCTCCCACTTATAATCCCAGGCCACAAACTGATATCATCATCAGTTTATATGCAAAGATGCAGCTCTTGTTTTACTCTAACATTTTTACAATGCTGTTTATCTTATGAGTCATAGGATTTCCTTAAACCCTGGGTGCAGTTGGCCAGGCCTCCAGGAGCTCAAGAATTCCAAGAGCAAATCCTTTCCTTATCTAAACTGCTGCCTGACTAACTGTGGTTGCAGGCAGGCATGGAATCCGGGAAGTGTCTAGGCAGGTCAGAAGTAAGGTCAGAGGCCTGTGCTCCTGCTTCTGAAGGCTGAACAAAACTTCCTCCATTTTAGTTTCCCTAACACTACCTAACATGGAGGTTTTCCAGGCAGCTCAGTGGTAAAGAATCTGCCTGCCAATGCAGAAGACACAAGAGATGCAGGTTCTGTCCCTGGAATTAGAAAGATCCCCTGGAGGAGGAAATGGCAACCTATTCCAGCATTCTCATCTGGAAAATCCCATGGACGGACGAGCTGAGCTGGCTACATTCAGTGTTGTCACAGACAGACACCATTTAGTAACTGATCACACACGCACAAAACTACCTAACGAGTTAGCCCCAACTAGCAGCTTAGAATAACATATATTGGTTATTTCAACGGTTTCTGTGGGTCAGAAGTTCAGGCATGGCTAAGCTGGTTCCTCTGTTTAGGGTCTCTTAAGCCTGTTATCCCCCACTCCAGTACTCTTGCCTGCAAAATCCCACGGACAGAGGAGCCTGGTAGGCTGCAGTCCACGGGATCACTAAGAGTCGGACACGACTGAGCGACTTCCCTTTCACTTTTCACTTTCCTGCATTGGAGAAGGTAATGGCAACCCACTCCAGTGTTCTTGCCTGGAGAATCCCAGGGATGGGGAAGCCTGGTGGGCTTCCGTCTATGGAGTCGCACAGAGTCGGACACGACTGAAGCGACTTAGCAGCAGCAAGCCTGTTATCAAGGTGTCAACTGGGCTGCATTCCTTTCTGGAGCCAATCTTATGTAATGAAATTTAATCAAGAGAATAAACACCCCATAACCTTTGTCATATTCTGTTGGCTAGAAGCAAGTCACAGATTCAGCCTGAACACAAGGGGAGGAAATTATACTTAAAGATGTAACACATTAAGGGGTCACATTTCAGGATGTGTCAATCATATCCTTATATGACTTTTCTCTCTAGCTGATCTTAAGAGTCTTTATTTGTCTTTGGTGTTCTTCAGTTTCACTATAATTACTGAGGTATGGATCTGGTTTAATTTTTTGTATGCAGCTTATCATTATGCTTCTTATAAATGTATTTATATCTTTCGATAATTCTGAAAATTCCCAGGCATTTATTTTTCAAACGTTGCCAGGGGATTTCTATCGATCTGAGACAAGATAAATTTAATTCCTCAGTTTGGATTTTCTGTGAACATATGGAATAATGTAAATTTGAATCCTAGCTATGCATGTGAGGGAGAAGTTTTGAAATTTTTAAATCTCAGAGGAGAATATATTATTTTTATTTTTTGCACGCAGAGTTCCAGAGACAAATAAACTTCCTCTTAGTTCCTTGACCTGTTATGCCAATTTTTCTCAGTCAACATTTTCACAGAATGAATAGTTGGTTTGGTTGTACTAGCTTTTTGTGGGGGTTTCAGTTCAGTCACCCTATTTTGCTTAGATCCTAGGTTCTGTTTACTGTCCCTCCACATACAGCCACTGGGTCCCGATGATACATGATGCTGATGTTGTCATTTAACCCAGGTTAGCCTTGTTTTCAGTTTTTTCTTACTATCTCGGTTTCAGCTTATGATTCATTTGTTTGTTCTTTTGGTTGTTCACTTGGTTTAGTTTTGTTTGACCTTTGGTGATTTTGTTATTCTTTTATTTTATGGTGATTGAGAAATTTATTTAATGCCATTTTTGTCATTATTTACCTAGTATCTTCATGTTTATGTGGAGGTGATATTTTAGGGCATAGCCACATTGCTGATGTGGCAGTAAACATTTTTAAACTCTCTTTAATCATCACTGTTCATCTAGACTTGGTTTTCCTCTGAGAATTACGTAAAACACTTCTCTCTATCCACATGGGTTTCTAAGCTGTTCTCTCAGCTGGCCTATCTCTTTCATGTTCCAGGAATTCAAGCACATGAGAAAGACCTTTCATTTGTTCATTTCTTCAAAGAGGGTGAACATCTTTTAGCAATAATTTTCATGATGAATCCTTTAGTATAAAGGTAGGAATGGATTGAAAATTGGTTTGCCACAGTCAGCTGTTAAAATGTTTTATTAGAAACAATCTAAAATGTTTTCTTATAACGTTTAACAAAGATTTAAATTTATTCTATGTTTATAACATCCAATCTTTGCCTTATAAATCTGAAAATCAGAATAACTATTTTTACCAACTGACAAGAAAACTTTGCTGTATCTTGAATTATGATGGGAATTGGTCTGTAAAGAACTTTTTATTTTTGATCTTTTCCCATCTTCTATGCTACAGAGCTGCTTCTACCTTCACAATTAAAATCTTAGAAGATATCCAAACTTTAGTGTACATAAAATTGGTGTGCTTGATGAAATTGTTTATTCTCTACCCACATATCTGTTTTGCTTGTATAAGGTGAATAAGACTATATTTTTTGCATTTTAAACAAGAACCCTTGGTAAATCTAATACACAAGGACTAAGGATCATAATCTAAGCAACCCTGTAGTGTATTGATTCAACAAATCATTCTAAAATCACTTTCTTCTCTTTTATGTGTATCTGTCACAGTGCTTTCAACTTTAGGAGGTATCATAAGACCAGCAAAATACTGAATTTAACTGGATTTAAAATAATAATTTACCTACATGGTGATCAGTTCCAGACCTAGATGAATTTGTTTCATGTTCTGGGTCTTTTCTGACTTGAACGTTTTCATTTTATTATGTTCTTAGTATAGATGATAGTTTTGACATTTGATAACCTTCTTGGAGATATTTAAGTATCTCCTTTGGCTGTCAACTCTACATTTTTTTTTTAATTCACTATCAGAACTTATTTTCCTTTTTCTTTTCTCTTTTTGCACTCATACTGTTGAGACTACAGGCATCAGCATTTCCCACTGAGTTTCCTTATAGTCATGCTAATTAGATTTTTTACTGTGATTTCCTTTAATTACACAATTATTTTCTTTATCCATTTATTCCAGTAATATCTCACTTATAATAACATTATGTGTTGTGTTCAAATTTTACATAAACTGCAACTGATGGGGATAATTTATAAAATTTATAGACTTATTTTGTAATCAGATTTATCTACTTTTTGTTTAATACAATTTATCACTTTAATAACATACTGTTATATTTTCTTGAATTCATATCCATCATTTATCTAGTGTTAAACTAAAAGGATTACAATGTTATTCTCAGAAAAAAATTGACCTTTTTATATAAAGTGAGTAATTTACTGTAAGGGTGGTATAAAGTATACATTGAATAATATCTCAAAGTAAGTTATATCTGGCCACTGTCAGGACAATAGCAAAATATCTTACACACTTAAGAAGGAGTTTGTTCTCTAAAAGGGAATAGATTAAGAGCACATGGAGTCATTCGTATCTCAGGCCTTTATTGTTCAAAATTAAGCCCACGGTGATGATTTGCTAGGAAAGCTCAGCAGACAATGAGAAAATCAGAGTGGCTGGAGATATTAGATCTAGTGGCTTAAGATGTCATCCTACTGTAGAAGGGGTTAAGCCCACACAAAAAAACTAAACATGAACAAGATGAACCAAGAACTATTTTCTTTGTTAAAGTTTTCTAGCAAATTTACCTCATAGTGAAAAGAAGAAATACAGCTACCCAGGGGCTTTCTTGAGCCTGTCTTCTGCTCTCCAGTGGCCACAATCAGGTATCTTGGAGATTTCGCTACACTGCTTAGGCATTTAGGGCCAGAGCTCACCCTCTGAGAAATGTGGTAATATGTGCTGGGAACCAGGAGAGATTAGAGGACAATAGCCTCAGAGTAGCCTTGACACAGCTGCAACCATAGACTTTAATTGGAAAGGAGGAAAAAAATATATATATATATATATATTCATATATATATATGTATATATGATCTAGTAGACTTTAAGCCTTACTTTTTTTCTTTATTCAAAATTTCATTTCATCATATTTAATCAACCTACAATTCAATTGGCTTTTGTACCAGAACTGATCATTCTCAAAGCTTGTGTGGGTTTTTCATAAAATGATATAATATTTATTCACTTGGATCAAGGAAATTAAATATAGCATGTCAGTTATAAGAATCATTTAAAATACATACATAAATACATACCTAATCCAAGCATGACAAATTCCAAACCACTGCTACATGGTTTTTTTTTTTTTTCTCTGCCTTTCTGATCACCTTAAAATGTTTAGTATTAGAAAAATTTTGGACAATTAGATCTCTTCAGTCTTCAGCTGTCATATATTTGCTGTGCTGCTCTCCACCAGGGATCATGAAAGTCATGATTCAGTATAACAGTAGCAAATGTATTATGGAATCCTTTTGTGGAGGAGATTCTCTTAATATCTCAAGTCTTCAGGATTTCTCTACAGTTCTGTTTTGGATGTGTTCAATGAAACTCATTGATCCTGTTTCCTGAATCTCTCACTGGAAAACATTTGCCAGAGTATCTGTGGATATGTTGAGACCAATTTACTGTGACTGAAAAACTATGTTTTTCAAGAGAGAAAAAACGTATATGCTCTTTAGATGTATTACTATGAATGGGAGCTCAAATTTGAATATTAAATCTTTAAGTTGAATAGTTTGTTCATTTTATACTTTTTATGTGCTAAGGTATAATACTTGCTTATTTATATCTCAATGCCTATGTTGAAATTCAGAAAGTATTTCTTTAACAAGTTTATTTATTTATTTAATTTTTGGTCACACCCTAAGGCATGAGGGATCTTAGTTCCCTGACCAGGGAAACCACACCCCCTTCATTGGAAGCTGGAGTCTTAACCACTATATATTTTAATGATGATGTGCTTTTTCAAACTATATATTTCCTTCTTAGAAAACAAGACATCATAGAAAGTAAGGGCCTGCATCATTAGTAATAGCAGAGAACGAAGAATAAAATTTAGGTTTGTTTCCCAAAAATGTAAAGAATCCACCTGCAATGAGGGGACCCAGGTTTGATCCCTGGATGGAGAAGATCCCCTGGAGAAGGAAGGGGCTACCCATTCCAGTATTCTTGCCTGAAAAATCCCATGACAGAGGAGCCTGGAGGGCTACAGTCCACAGGGTTGCAAACAGTCAAAGATGACTGAGTATCTGAGCATTATTATTATCCTCAAAATATAAAGCTTTTAAATGAAATAAAATACTAGAAAGGAGATGGGTGGAACCTTGGTTTTGCTCCATGCCATGCCCCATCAACTCTGCCTAATGTTTTAGAGTCTGAGGTGCTCTCTGCTTGTCCTACTGAGAACTTTCCTGGGCAGAGCATTGGTGAGGAAAATGGGTCACAATGTAGAGTTTGCCTTCCAAGTATTGTACTTTTTTCCTCAAGTACCAAGCTACATGTCATCAAATTCATTAAAAAAATCAATCAAGCTGCAAAAAAGAAGAGCTTCTGATATCTCAGATTCTGATCCAGAATGGTGTATATATGGAGAATCAACATGATTATGGAATAAAGTATCAGTTTTGTTGGTACCGGATTGACAGTAATAACAACAAGGTAATAATAGTAAGAAAGTTGGTATTTGTTTAATGCTGCCTATGGTATGCTATGTAGTTTACATTTATTAGCTTATCCATTCCCACAGTAACCCAATAAGATATAAATTTTTTAAATTTTATTAATTCATTAATGTTGGGGGTTTCACTGGGTGTTTGTTGCTGCCCAGGCTCTCTGCTGCTGCTGCTGCTGCTAAGTCACTTCAGTCGTGTCCGACTCTGTGCGACCCCATAGACAGCAGCCCACCAGGCTCCTCCATCCCTGGGATTCTCCAGGCAAGAACACTGGAGTGGGTTGCCATTTCCTTCTCCAATGCAGGAAAGTGAAAAGTCAAAGTGAAGTCGCTCAGTCGTGTCTGACTCTTAGCGACCCCATGGACTGCAGCCTACCAGGTTCCTAGTTGTAGCAATCAGGGGCTACTCTTTTTTGAGTGCTTAGACTTCTCATTGTGGTGGTTTCTTATTTTATGGAGTACAGGTTCTAGAGCATGTGGGCTTCAGTAGTTGTGGCACATGGACTTAATAGTTGCGGCTCCTCTGCTCTAGAGCACAGGCTCAATGATTATGGCAAACAGGGTTAGCTGCTCTGCAGCATGTGGGATCTTCCTGGTTTGGGGATCAAACGCAAGTCTTCTGCATTGGCAGGCAGATTCTTTCACTGAGTCACCAGGGAAATCCTCCAATAAGATAACTTTATAAACATTATAATTATCCATATTTAACTGTGGTGCTGGAGAAGACTCTTGAGAGTCCCTTGGACAACAAGGAGATCATACCAGTCAATCCTAAAGGAAATCAATCCTGAATATTTATTGGAAAGACTGATGCTGAAGCTGAAATTCCAGTACTTTGGCCACCTGATGCAAAAGTTTGAATCTTTTCCGACTCACTGGAAAAGACCCTGATGCTGGGAAAGATTGAAGGAAGGAGAAGGGGGTGACAGAGGATGAGACGGTTGGATGGCATCACCAACTCAATGGACATGAGTTTGAGCAAACTCAGGGAGATGGTGAAGGACAGGGAAGCCTGGCCTGCTGTCATCCGTGGGGTCGCAAAGAGTCAGACGTGACTGAGCAACTGAACAACAGCAACAACAAGGAAGGTTTAACTATAAAATTTATCTTTTACTATAAAACTTGTTTATGGTTCAGGATGGGGAACACATAATAAAAGAACAACAAGAACAAAAAAAACTTGTTTATTAACCACTAAAAATTTTAATGGTGTTCCAGTGTTTGAGTAGTTATTCCAAGTATAAAAGTATAAGCAGACTAAATAATATTTAGGATTCTACTGAAAAATAGAAATCTAAAGTTGGCGATGGCCAGGGAGGCCTGGCATGCTGCAGTTCATGGGGTCGCAGAGAGTCGCACACGACTGAGCGACTGAACTGAACTGAACTGAACTGAATGTCTTTTTAATATCTTCATTCTCAGACAAAGTCTGCAAAAAATAGGTTTAAGTCACAATAGACTTAGAAGTAACTTCGTATTTGTCATAGATTTCAAACAGCAAAAACATGTTAGTTCAAATTCTTTCTCTCTTGCTCTGTCTCCCTCTGTTCTTTGTCTCTCTCTGCATCTCTGTCTCTCTCTTTCTATCAATCTGTCTCTCTCCTGTCTCAATGTCCCTGAATACATTACTTCATGTGTCTAAGCCTCAATTTTCACATCTATAAAAGCAAGTATGATAATATACCTCCTAGTGTGTTTTAGGAATTTAATTTGATGATACAAGTAAAGTATTACTCAGATTGCCTCTTACATAATGCATTATTTTCCATTTCCTCCACTCAATCTCCTCATGATAAAGTGTTGATATTTAGAAATCCCACACTTTATGAATGTTAATCTTTAAAAAATGTCAAGTGGGCCTCAAATGGCAATTTTTGTATAATATACTCATTATCAGGAAACCAAAGTAATTTAAGAATATATACTGTAGGTCATGAAAGAACTATGAGATGTTAAATAATATTCCAATACTTTAAAATGTGATACATATATAAACAACTTGGCAGTGAGATGACATTATATAAAGTTATATTGACATAGCGAGGTGCTAAATTATATGTGGCCAAGAGGAGAGCAAGATAGTGTAAAAGTGCTAGTTGTTCTGCAGGGATTAAAAAGAAACTTAAGGGAATAAAGACCACAGAGGCCTGAGGCTTTTAGAGAAAGTTTTGAGTAGGCCCTGGAAGGATAGCTGTCCTATGAACAAATGGGCAAGAGAAGGAGGGAATTCTAGACAAGGAAACACTTGAATTAAGGTATAAAAATAGGAGTAATTGTGTGTATATGTGTGTGTGTGTGTTTGTGTGTGTGTGTGTGTGCGCGCGCGTGCATGGCATGAATCTGTGTGGGCTGGAGCTATCAAGCTGTCTGGATTACAAACTTCATACTTGTCATCAGCAAGAAATAAAGTTGGATGGGTTTTCAGTTCATTTCAGTTCAGTTGCTCAGTCGTATCTGACTCTTTGCGACCCTGTTGACTGCAGCATGCTTCCCTGTCCATCACCAACTCCCGGAGACTACTTAAACTCATGTCCATCACATTGGTGATGCCATCCAACCATCTCATCCTCTGTTGTCCCCTTCTCTTCCTGCCTTCAATCTTTCCCAGCATCAGGATCTTTTCCAATGAGTCAGTTCTTCGCATCAAGTGGCCAAAGTATTGAAGTTTCAGCTTCAGCATCAGTCCTTCCAATGAATATTCAGGACTGATTCCCTTTAGGATGGACAGGTTGGATCTCCTTGCAGCCCAAGGGACTCTCAAGAGTTTTTTCCAACACCACAGTTCAAAAGCATCAGTTCTTCAGTGCTCAGCTTTCTTAAAATAGTCCAACTCTCACATCCATACATGACTACTGGAAAAACCATAGCTTTGACTAGACTGACCTTTGTTGGTAAAGTAATGTCTCTGCTTTACTGAGGCAGGATTACACATTCCTGAACTCCAAGCCCAAAGAGCAATGCTTCACCACGGGTTTGGCATGAAGGTTCTCAACAATTTCAGTTACCAATGTTGATTGGCCACATATCCCCAGTTTGTGAGTGTGAATACTGGGCCATTTTCCCCACTTATTTGTGTATTTTCTCAACTTTTAATGTATTTGATTAGCATTGATTTTGTTTCTATTAAAGGTAAAGTATATTTATGCATTCTGCCTCAATAGGCACCAAGCTGGTGATACTAGGAAGAAACTGAATTAAGGTCAAAATACTTATTTGAGTGCCTACTACGTATCACACTCTGGGTGAAGTGCTGATGAGACAGCAGTGAATGAGATACAGAGAATGTCTGTATCCACACAGTTTACAGTCTAACAGAAAAACCAGATGTTGATTTTTAAAAAAAAAGAATGCAAGGAGTTTTGAGAGGACATGTCTAGAATGCTATAACCTGGTCTAGAGAATAAGTGAAAATTCACAAAGGAGGGAAGGACCAACACCTTTTCTTAATGGAGTTACACAAAAGTTAAACACATCTTTCCATTGTCTCCTCACTCTCTTATGGCAAGTTAGGCACTTAGAGGGATAGTGGGTCTTTATTCATACAAGTTCCTTTGTGTCTTACTTACTATCTGTTAAGTGCTTTTGAGAAGAGGCAAACTTGTCAAGAAAGCCAAAGAGCTCTTAAGGAGTTGTTGAGAACTAAGGTAAACACATTAGAGAAAGTCATTAGTAATGAGATGGAATTCCCTTTTATTTCAGATATTCAAGGGATTAGATCTGATAGACAGAGTGCCTGAGAACTATGGATGGAGGTTAGTGACATTGTACAGGAAGCAGTGAACAAGACCACCCCCAAGAAAAAGAAATGCAAAAAGGCAAAATGGTTGTCTGAAGAGGCCTTACAATAACTGAGAAAAGAAGAGAAGCTAAAGGCAAAGGAGAAAAGGAAAGAGATAGCCATCTGAGTGCAGAGTTCGAAAGAATAGCAAAGCACGGTAAGAAAGCCTTCCTCAGTAATCAATGCAAAGAAATAGAGGAAAACAATAGAATGGGAAAGATTAGAGATGTCTTCAAGACAATTAGAGATACCAAGGGAACATTTCATGCAAAGATGGGCTCAATAAAGGACAGAAATGGTATGGACCTAACAGAAAGAAAAAATATTAAGAAGAGGTGGCAAGAATACACTGAAGAACTATACAAAAAATATCTTCATGACCCAGATAACCATGACTATGTGATCACTAACGTAGAGTCAGACATCCTGGAATGCGAAGTCAAGTGGGCCTTAGGAAGCATCACTACAAACAAAGCTAGTGGAGGCGACTGAATTCCAGCTAAGCTTTTTCAAATCATAAAAGATGATGCTGTGAAAGTGCTGCACTCAATATGCCAGGAAATTTGGAAAACTCAGCAGTGGCCACAGGACTGGAAAAGGTCAGTTTTCATTCCAATCCCAAAAAAGGGTAATGCCAAAGAATGTTCAAACTACCGAACAATTGCACTTATCTCACATGCTAGCAAAGTAATGTACAAAATTATCCAAGCAAGGCTTCAACAATGCATGCACCAAGAACTTCCAGATGTTCAGGCTGGTTTTAGAAAAGGCAGAGGAACCAGAGATTAAATTGCCAGCATACGTTGGATCATAGAAAAAGCAAGAGAATTCCATAAATCATCTACTTCTGTTTTATTGACTATGCCAAAGCCTTTGACTATGTGGATCACAACAAACTGGAAAATTCTTTAAGAGATGGGAATACCAGACTACCTTATCTGCCGCCTGAGAAATCTGTATACAGGTCAAGAAGCAACAGTTATAACCGGACAAGGAACAATGGACTGGTTCCAAATTGGTAAAGAAGTACATCAAGGCTGTATATTATCACTGTGATTATATAACTTATATGCAGAGTAAATCATGCAAAATTCTGGGCTGGATGAAGCACAAGTTGGAATCAAGATTGCTGGGAGAAATATCAATAACCTCAGATAGGCAGATGATACCACCCTTATGGCAGAAAGCAAAGAGGAACTAAAGAGCCTCTTGATGAAAGTGAAAGATGAGAGTGAAAAAGTTGGCTTAAAGCTCAACATTCAGTAAACTAAGATCATGGCATCTGGTCCCATCACTTCATGACAAATAGATAGGGAAACAATGGAAACAGTGAGAGACTTTATTTTGGGGGGCTCCAAAATCAGTTCAGATGATGACTGGAGCCTGAAATTAAAAGACGCTTGCTCCTTGGAAGAAAAGCTTTGACCAACCTAGACAGCAAAGAGACATTACTTTGCTAACAAAGGTCTGTCTAGTCAAAGCTATGGTTTTTTCAGTAGTCATGTTGAATCACAAAGAAAGCTGAGTGCCGAAGAATTGATGCTTTTGGACTGTGGTGTTGGAAAAGACTCTTGAGAGTCCCTTGGACTGCAAGGCGATTCAACCAGTCAATCCTAAAGGAAATCAACCCTGAATATTCATTGGAAGGACTAATGCTGAAGCTGAAACACAATAATTTGGCTACCTGATGTGAAGAACTAACTCATTGGAAAAGACCCTGATGCTGGGAAAGATTGAAGAAGAAGGAGAAGGGGACAACAGAGGATGAGAGGGTTTGATAGCAACAGCGACTCAACGGACATGAGTTTGAGCAGGCTTTGGGAATTGGTGATAGACATGGAAGCCTGGCATGCTGCAGTCCATGAGGTTGCAAAGAGTCAGACAGGACTGAGTGACTGAACTATAATGATCTAAACTGGGCTCAGCCATCATTTGAGGTACACCACAGCTCATCTGTGTTACTAGGTTAAACTCCAAGAGCAGGGGTCCCCAACTTCCAGGATCTAATGCCTATTGATCTGAGGTGAAACTGATGTCATAATAATAGAAACAAAATGCACAATAAATGTAATGCACTTGATTTGTTCTGAAACCATCTTCCACCTTTCCTTTCTCCAGGTCAGTGGAAAAATTGTCATCTACCAAACTGATCCCAGTGCCAAAAGGGTTGGGGACCACTGTCTGAGAGGACAGCCATGTTGACTTTGATGGTTAAGGCAGATCAGTGGCTGCCTATCCCAATGTTAACATTTAGGGTCTGGAGCAGCCATGGGCCAGAGCATGCTGGCAGGGCAGAGACTCGGTGTCACAAAAGCCTTCATTAGCATTGACTTTTGGCAGGTGTTGCTGTCAGATTCGGAGAAGGCAATGGCACCCACTCCAGTACTCTTGCCTGGAAAATCCCATGGACGGAGAAGCCTGGTAGGCTGCAGTCCATGGGGTCGCTAGGAGTCGGACACGACTGAGCGACTTCACTTTTACTTTTCACTTTCCTGCATTGGAGAAGGAAATGGCAACCCACTCCAGTGTTCTTGCCTGGAGAATCCCAGGGACTGGGGAGCCTGGTGAGCTGCTGTCTGTGGGGTCGCACAGAGTCGGACACGACTGAAGTGACTTAGCAGCAGCAGCAGCAGCAGCTGTCAGATTCTTCTTCAGAAGGTGAAGCAGGGGCCTCATCTAAGCTTTCAGACAGAATTCAGATGATGCCCAGAAGCTGCAGAAAGTTCTCACTGCAAAATACCCCTGCCTGAGCCATGCTAATAGGTATTCCTTAGGAAAAAAAAAAAGATCAGGTGAGGAGAGGCTTTTTCTTGTTTTTGTCAAATAGGGAAACCCAGGATAAAAACAATCAGGATTTTTGCACAGTATGTTTATGTGAGCTGTGACTCTGGAGTGGGTGATGGCATGGGACACTTTTCCAGGGTAGTTCATTATAAGCCCTCGTAACAGCCTGATACACCAGTGTTCATGCCTGGTTTAGGAAAGTCTACAATAAACCAGAGCAGCCTGATCTTGATTATGGTGACATTTTTATTCCTTGACATCTCTGAGATCCAAATCAGTCTTTCCTCATTTTACACCCTGACACAGTGCCTTTGGCCTAGAGCTGAAACCAGTCCTGGCTTGTCAAAGGAACTGACTGAAGCCAGATTGAGTGTTTTTTTAATCAAAGGATGCCACACACAAGCTTTTAGAAACTTGACTCTCAGGAAGTCCTTAAATACTACATCCAAAACAAATTAAATGCCTCATGCTCTAGCTTCAGTCATGTATTTCTGGTTCTAACCTCAGTGGAAATTCAAAGCAGCTGATAACTATTATATAATCATTCTCATATATTTATTTACTGTTAGCAGATCATTCCTTAGCTGTTTCCTTCAGAATGATGAATTATCCTAGTTCCTTTTAAATCTGTCACCTTGAAACAAACATTTGTTTCATTTCTGGCAAATAAACTAACCTATGTTCTCTTGGTGGTAAAACCCTGTAAGGAATGTCACTGTTCAGAAATTTTCTATAAAACTTTTTGGAAGAAATTTGCATATTCCGGAAACACTTCCTTAGCTGTACTTAAACTTCAGTCCATTTGTGAAATGGCCACAAATTTCTGTGACTAACATTATTGTTCTTACTCCTGAGTTAGGATTGCCAGACAAAATACAAATGCTCATTTAAATCTGAATATCAGACAAATAATGAATAGTATAGTATGTCTCATATATTAAAAAATTACTTAGTGCTTATCCAAAATTCAGATTTGACTAGTAATCCTGTATTTTTGTTTGCAGTATCTGGCAACCCTAATGAAATACTTTGAAAAGCACACGTGAAAAGTGTGTTTTCACTTTAAAATGTAGCACACCTCTTTTCTGCCTATGTCGGAAGCAGAAAACATTCCAGAATTCTTGAATAATACCTCTTGTTGGCACTAATGTTGATAATTGACAACTGATGTCAGTGTTTGAAAGAGTTTCTTACCTACCACAGTGGAAAGCTTAGGAGTCATAAACTCAGCCATGACCGCGTAATCTTAGACAAGTTCCTTAATGGCTCTGAATGTCAGATTCCTCAACCGTTAATGGGGATGATAATAACTACCTTATAGACCTGTGGCAAAGAGGACAGTAATGTAATTTGTGTAATAGGCCTGAAACAACACAGGGGGCTTCCTTCTGCAACATCCCACAAGTATTGGTGCCCTGACAAGATGTGGTAGGTGTAGTCCTAGGCACCAGGGGATGACAGTGAGCTAGACAAGATCCCTGTCAGGTAATAAAGAAGCCAAGAAACAATGAAACAATAGGAGTTTAAATAAAGGTGCTGCTAAGTTGCTTCAGTCGTGTCAGACTCTGTGCGACCCCATAGACGGCAGCCCACCAGGCTCCGCCGTTCCTGGGATTCTCCAGGCAAGGACACTGGAGTGGGTTGCCATTTCCTTCTCCAATGCATGAAAGTGAAAAGTGAAAGTGAAGTCGCTCAGTTGTGTCTGACTCTTAGCGACCCCATGGACTGCAGCCCACCAGACTCCTCCGCCCATGGGACTTTCCAGGCAAGAGTACTGGAGTGGGGTGCCATTAATGGTGAGAGCTAGGCAAAGCACTGACTGGGTGACCTTGAAGCCATTAGATGGAGGTACACAGCTTAGAGTGGAGGTTGAGGGAGCGTTGCCAGGGCTGCCCTGAGGTGGTAACACTGAGACTAAGAGAAAGAAGGAGCAGGCCGCGCAGAGACCTGTGGGCAGGGCATTAGAGGCAGGAGGAATTCTGAGAGAAAAGGCAGAGAGATCATGTCTTGCTAGGAAAGTTAGGGGAGCACAGGGGTGGGAGTAAGAAACAAAGAGCAGGGCTAAAACATGAACAAGAAGCAGGTTTCTAGAACAGTGTTTCTCAAATTATCTGTGGTGAAGGGCAGTTTTTAAATATTTTGCCCTACTTTTATAAAATACAATAAAAATTATCATGAAAATGAAATGAAGAAGGCCACGTACAAAATACAAGCTCATATTTCTTAACTAGATTCAGAAGCATAAGAGCATATTTCATTAAGTGATATGAGAACAAGGATAACACTAAGAAATTTTAAAATGGTTACACATTCACTGACAGTGTGCACCTAGGCAATTAATACATACTGATCATTTAGCTTTGCCCACCAAGCATACATGTGAATGTGGAATCAAATGCTGTGTAAGTTTCTTAGCCTCACTCTTGTAGGTGGGCTTTGGTGCAGGCACCACACTTTGCGTAAGTGGTGAACTGTTCTTCACGAGAAAGGCGGAAAGGCAGAGGTCAAAATGACTGTGATAAGAAGCCACGATTTAAGTGTTAGCCAGACAGAGAGTGCTCATAACGAAGATTTGGTTTTCACAGTCAGCTGTGAAGAAAATGGGACCCTCTTTATCCTAAACTTCCCAGAAGCTTAGATCTGAGCAGGGTGAGTTCATTATAAAAAATGTCCACATTGGCAAAATGTCCACATTCTTCCGAGGTTCCTACCATTTCCATAGCATCGGGTGGTGCCTCCCTTCAGTGGCATGCTGGATCTAAATGGGGAGACCAGATAAGTCAATTTTAGTCTAACTAATAGGAGGCTTGATCAAAGTTTCTTAATATTTCCAGGTCCTAGTTTTCTCATTTGTAAAAAACAGGACTAGCTAATATCTCTGGTACTTCTAAATTTGAAAATTTTATAAATCTCTGATTCCAGTTGAGTCTTTTCTCAACAGAATAAACTTTTCAGAATGAAAAGAACTTGCTAAATTAAAATCAGATTAATAAAAATAATTTTGACTATTTTTAATTGAAACAAAATGATTTAAATCAAATTAATCAAAGCTAGAATCAAAACAATAATTTTATTTTAGTGAGATGAAACTACTAAAAAATATCTGAATAGCTAAAATTTCTAATATTTACCATATTTTGTTTCTGAACTCGATTTGTTATCTTATTTGGAAAAGTCTCCAGCATACGCTGGTCAGGCTGTCTATAGGTTGAGAAGTTAGTATTCGTTCACTTTGTAGCTTTTTTATTCTTACGCCATGGTACTCTTCACCATGATTCAAACTTTAGGTTTATTCATTTCTATAAACTCTGTGGTACCGTCAGTTAGTTCAGTTCAGTCGCTCAGTCGTGTCCGACTCTTTGCGACCCCATGAACTATAGCACGCCAGGCCTCCCTGTCCATCACCATCTCCCGGAGTTCACTCAAACTCATGTCCATCGAGTCCGTGATGCCATCCAGCCATCTCATCCTCTGTCGTCCCCTTTTCCTCCTGCCCCCAATCCCTCCCTGTAGAGAGGTATCAAAAATAATAAATCACTCCTAGAATATTTTAAATGTAAATTTAGAAGTGATAAATAAAGCTGTTCTGGAAGCTATCCCTTCATCAATTAAATGTTTATTGAACACTTTATTAAATATCAGAATAATATAAAAACAAATGGTACCCAACCATGTCCATGAAAAGATTATGATTCATTTGGGGAGAAATTCAATGGGTTGTCGTGTTTGGTTGCTCAGTTGTGTCCAGTTGTTTTGCAACTCCATGGACTGTAGCCTGCCAGGCTCCTCTGTCCATGGGATTTTCTGGGCAAGAATACTGGGGTGAGTTGCCATTTCCTTCTCCAGGAAATCCTCCCGAGCCAGGGATCTAACCCGTGTCTCCTGCTTGGCAGGCAGATTCTTTACCACTGAGCCACCAGTGAAGACTGAAGAAAGTACAAAGTGCTCTGAGAACCCAAGGGCTGTAAGGACTGGCTTCCTGGGAGAAGTAAGACAGGCGGGTTTGGAGACATTAGGATGGGATCTTGAAGAATCACTAGGAATCTGTATTTCTATTTCTATCCAGAGGACACACTTATGCCCGGGTGCAGGAGGGAGAAAGGTGAGTGCAGAAGGCAGTGCATTCTGTGAGGCATCTGGAAGCAACAGGTATGTGCTGCTAGCATTGGATTTTGAAGGTCCTCTATCATGTTATCAAGTTTGGAAATTATTTTGTAATAAAGTATAATACATTTTAGAGGATTTAAATCGAAAAATAAGGAATAGAGTCCATGAGAGCCAATAGTGTCCGGCATTTTACCAATTTTCCTTCCCTTAATCATGACCTCTCTTGGCTCACAAAATGAAGGAACTGACACTCAGAGAGGGTAGTTAACTTCCCCAAAATAACAGAGCTGGTAAGTGGCAGAGCTGGCGTTTGAATCTAATTGTTTGACTTCAAAGTTCCAAAAGCCAGCATTTTATCCTCAGCACCAGGCACCCAAAAGAGGCAGACACGTCCCTAGTGGGAAAAGCTCTCATCTGTCTTGTCTCTTGGGCCACCCAACTTCCAATGCTCTCTACAAAATGTTCTCCCCCGGGGCAATTTCTGTGCGAGGGGATGGGAATTTACCTAATTTCAGAATGCAGAGCCCCTCCTTATCAACAATGGCCTCACGGGGTCTGCCTTCAGGCTTTTCATCCCGTTCAGGCAGGTCCGGCAGAGCAGTTCACAGGCGACACGGACAAACTTAATTAAATTCAAGTGAGTGCTGTTGCAAAGACCTGACAGGCGCGGTTGTGTGGAGCTGAATAATTGAGTTGTGTGGAGGTTTTTTTTTTTCCTTTGCCTTCTTGGTGGTAGGCTTTTTTGGGGGGTTTTGTTTTGTTTTCTTCGGGTTTCTAAAGATGACCCTGACACTTTTCATAAAGCTGTTTTCTAGTCAGAACGCCCTCCATCAAAGAGACGCAGTCTGGTTGCCAGGCTACCGTGAGAAAAGAGAAGTCCAAAGTGACAATGCCGACCTTTTCTTGGAGTATCCAGGGTCCATACTTTTTAGTACAAAAGTACCTCCCATAGACCTCACAGCTAGAACTCCACAGTGTCCCTACCTGAGCCCCAGACGGTTAGGACCGCATGGCGTTGCCTGACTAAGCTCACAGCGAGGATTGAAAAACAACCCATATCAAATCGGTAGTGAGGAAAAGAAGAGGTCATTTAGAGATTCGTTTCAAAAATATCACTCATTATAAGCACAGATGAAAGCAATTAAGGAGTATTTTTTCTATGCAGCCCTCTGGCACGGGGAAAGATAACGCCTGGTTGAGAAAGGCAGCAAAGGTTTTGCAGCTGATTTGCTTACATGTTTCAGGGTAGATGGCTTGCAGTCAGTGTCTGGATTGTAGGAGACTTCCCTACCTCAGATTTTGGCTTTCAGGTTTTTTTTTTTACATAATCTTTTTCTTTTCCTACTGGCTGTTTAAATATCACAAAGCTTACAACTCAGGGGCTCCTCAGTTCCTGCTTCCCATTGGTGAACAGTAATCATTTAGTCTTTGTATTAATTTCTAGTATGAAATACAGGTATAAATGAAAATGGATATTTGTAAAATTTCTGTTGTTCTTGACATATGCCTTTGTAAATCAATATTTGAAAGCATTATGGACTGGTAGAAATTTTTAGTTTTTCATCACCATATAGGTTTTTATCCTAGTGGCTCAGAGGGTAAAGAATCTGCCAGTGATGCAGGAATCCTGGGTTTGATCCCTGGGTGGGGAAGATCCCATGGAGGAGGGCATGATAACCCACTCCAGTATTCTTGCCTGGAGAATTCCGTGGACAGAGGAGTGTGGCAGGCTACACAGTTCACAAAAAGTCAGACACGACTGAGTGACTAACACTTTCATAGTTTTTTTAGATAGGGTTTTTGGTTTGAAATACTTCAATCTATTTCACTACAGTAGCCCATGCTGTCATCCAAAGTCATTTGAGTGTTTATAAATTAAATGTGCACAATATATTGAGTTTTCTTCTTTTCAAAGTATTTTGATGGTATATGAAATTTGACAGATCATAAAATGCTACCTTTTACACAGAGAAATTTTATATGATTTTATCTTCTCCAATTCCTATGATGTAGCTTAGGGTAAATATTATTATCTACATATTACGTGCGATAAAATGGAGCTTAAGTCACTATCCAAAATCATATCTTTCTTTGCCAAAACTATATTGTTTCTCAAAAGTCTCCTAATTCTTGTACTAGAGCCGGTAAAGGGGGAAATTCTGACTCTCAGAGACTCCATTCCAGTCTCTGCTTTTTAATTTTCATTTTTGTAGTGGTTGTAGAAAAGTTCCTTCTCTCCTTCTCTGGATCTCTGAAGTTCTTTGGTTTTCAGGACAACTCTAAAGTAACACAAGATATGGTCACTGCTGGCCAAGGATAAATTCTTCAATTCTGTGGTTTTCTGTCTTCAGTCAGTGAATATTCTGTAGAGTTTTAATCAAAAAGTGGTAAATTGATTCATTTTCAACTCTATGAAAGATATTGTGGTAGAAATCCTCTGAAATGTATAGATGAAATAACTAAAGCACCCACTAGGTGCTTAATTTAACAAGATAGCTGATGAGCATCTAATGTATGTAAAACATCATTCTAAAAGATGAAAATCTAGCAGTAAGCAAAGAAATCACCTGCCCTCATAGGTCGATTTCAAACAAACATGTGAGGTCAGGGCTCCAAGAGTGACACAGTAATAGTCCTTGGATGGTGTTGGCATACTTTTTAAAATGTCTGTAGGTGATTCTGATTGGAGAAGGAAATGGCAACCCACTCCAGGATTCTTGCCTGGGAAACTCCATGGACAGAGGAGCCTGGTGGGCCACAGTCATATGGGGTCGCAAAAGAGTCAGACACAACTTACCAACTAAACAACACCAACAACAAAGGTGATTCTGGTGTGTTACCATTTGTACTTGGAGTGTGATGCAAGGCTTTCCCCTCATACTAGGACTTTATTTTATTTAAAATGGTATGCAGAGTTTGGGGATATAAATATAAACATTTATTTTATGAATGTCAATTAAAAAACATTGTTTTGAGAAATTCATATAATCTATGAAGTTTGGATGTAAAGACCAGTAGGCAGTCTTCTGGGAAAATTGTAACTAAGAAGATGTTTTTTGGAAAATGTACATATTTGAAACAGGGAATTTAATCCCTGGAATTGGTTAAACAGATCAGGAAGGAGCCGAGAAGCCAAACAGAGGTCACTGAGGCAGAGATTAGCAACAAGAAGTTGTGGAAGCCCTGGCTGAAAGGGAAAAACAGAAGGTCCAAGGGAGCCAGGGCCACATAGCAGAAGATAGAACCAGGCTGGCTCAGCCTAGCAGGAGCTGGATACCCGAGTCAAGAGGCTGCCGACAGCAAGAGGAGCGAAGGATCTTCTCTTTCTCCCTTCTTCCCATCTTCCGTGATTCCACTAGTGCCTTTCACTGGTCAAACTCAAGCAAATGAGTTAACAAGGGAATGTGAAAAAAACAGGCGTAAGGAGAGCAGGCAAAGAGAAGAAATGAGTCTGATGGATACTGACCCAAGACCGGCACCTTTCATGACTTCTTTGTTCAGAGAAGGCTCTGGAACCAAATTGCTTGGACTCAAATCCTGGCTTTACTACTAATTCTGTGTGTAATCTTGGGTAAATTATTTAATCTAAGTCTCATCTTCCCCATCTATAAAATAAGGACCATGTAGGAATGCCATTATATATGTTGTAAGGCTGTGTTAAAGATGAAATAATGTATTTAGCATGTTATTATTATCATTATTACTGTATAAGACATTGTACTAGGTGACATGAGAAATGTTAACAAAGCCATCACCATCCCCAAAGTCATGTGTAATCTACTTGAAGAAGAAAATACATTGCTAAATAATATGAGGGAATGTACCATACAGAGAGGGAGTGAATGCTGCACACAGTTGCACTGTGTTTTATTGTGTTTCACAGACATTGTAGTTTTTGCAAATTGAAGTATTGTGGCAACCCTACATGGTCAGATGATGATCAGAATTGTTTAACAATAAAGTATTTTTTAACAATAAAGTATTTTTTAAATTAAGGTACGTACATTTTGGGGGACTTTTTAAAGACATAATGCTATTGCACATTTACTAGAGCACACTAAATATAAATATAATTTGCATGCACTAGGAGATAAAAAAAATTCATATGTTCTGCTTTATTGCAATGCTTGCTTCATTGTGGTGGTCTAGAACTAAAGCCACAATATCCACAAGGCATGCCCTGTGTCAGCCAAGAATGGAACCACTCTATTCAGCTTCCAAGTTGCAAACTGAAAGGGATGGTACTGTGTGAAATTACTTTTAAGTCCTTGCAGTATGATTAATGTTTAAATGTACTATCTAGATTTGTGGGCAAGAGAGCAGTTTGTTTTTTATATTTATTTATTTCTGGATTTAAAAAGTAATAATATTCATTGTACAGAATTACAATGATATAGAACAATACAAAGAAGAAAACAACAATTAGTGGTAAATTTAACTTTAGGAGATGGTCATATATATTGGACATATTTTCTACCAGTCCTCTTTAAATAAGTGTATTTAATGTATGTATATGTTATTTCACTTATAAAACTTAAAACATAATTATATATAGCTATAGAGTAATGGCCCCAGGTGGCTCAGGGGTAAAGAATCCACCTACTAATGCAAGAGACACAGGAGACATGGGTTCGATCCCTGGGTCAGGAAGATACCCTGGAGCAGAAAATGGCAACCTGCTCCAGTATTTTTGCCTGGAAAATTCCATGGACAATGGAGCCTGGCGGGCTACAGTCCATGGTGTCACAAAGAGTCCAATATGACTGAGTGACTGAGCATGCACACATACAGTGATACCTTTTCCGTTATCACATTGGAAGGATTTCCATATATTATTAAATATAATTTACAAAAATAATATTTATCTATATAATGTTGCATATTATATCTGAACCTTATTGTATCTATTTTCTTATATTTGGACCTTTGAGGAAATTTGTTCACAAGTAACTGTAGTGGTGAAGTGGTGTCACTCTAAACCAGGAAAGTCAAGCTCAGATGCCTGCAGGACCAGGTCAAGTCTCTACAAAAGCGTTAAGCCTGGGACAATATGGAGTCATGAGGTCTGTGGTAGATACTGGAGAATGCATGCCCTGTGGAAGTGTATTCAAACCACAACCACCAAAGCAGCAACAGCAATAGACAGAAGAAGAATTGGACATTGTTGCTAGTTTGACTACTTCTGGACATTTATTAACATTTTCCAGAAAAGTAAAATACCTGCAGGAGATTGAATGCTTGGCTCCATTCTTCCTCCTTCACTAAATCCACGACCCTGTGGTGGTTTCATTTAGATGGAGCATATGTCTTTGCTCTTTGGCTCACAGTAGGTCTTGTGATTCGCTTTGCTCCATGCTCTGTGCTGAGCCTGAGTCCTGAGGCTGCCCTTCTGTACCTCTCCCTTTATTATGAGAAAATCTTGCTCTGGCCAGCACATTTTAGGAGAAGAATGAGATGTATGTTAGAAGAGGCCACACCAACAGGAATTTCAATATGGAGCAGAGCCATCCTTGCTGCCCCAGAAACATGTAAGTGAGAAATAAATGCTTATTTTTGAAAGCCACTGCAATCTCAAAGGTGTTTGATATGCAGTGATAGTCAAGCAATACAATATCAATTTTTTCCATGGGAAAAGTATAAATTCACATTCCCATAGCATTATATGAGGTAAAAGTAGCTCATGGCTTGATTTTGCATTCATTAAAATTTCACTTTTAATTTCACAGCTTTTTAATCATTTATATTTCTCCTTTTGATCATATCCTTTGACAATTTTTCTACCATATCTTTATTTATTTGTAAGAGCTCCTTACATTATATATTAGACATCCAAGGCTTTATTCATTTATTCAGCAAATTTATGTGTCAGGCACTGTTCTTAATCTGTAATCCTTGTTAACATTTTTTTCTGCAAAGTTCTGTTTGCCTTTTAATTTTAGTCTGAGATTATTTTTACCACATATGATCAAATTTTTGCTTCCCTGTTTTTCTTTCCCCTTGTCTTTAATGCTTAGGAATCAGATTTCCGATCTTGCTGTTTCACTGCTGATTTTGCAGTTCTTCTGTCTGTGACATTCAGCCTTTCTTCCTCCTGCTTTGCCTGGTTCTCCCTTCCTTATGCCTGTTTTCTTACCCTTTCTGATTTTCTCACTTTCTAATACCTTTTTCTCCTGTAACTCTAAATATTGTTGTTGTTTTTCAGTCGCCAAGTTGTGTCTGACTCTTCGTGACCCCATGGATGACAGCACACCTAATTACAGAGGCAAAGCGTGTGCTCAGGTGCTCAGTTGTGTCTGACTCTTTGTGACCCCATGGACTGTATCCCTCCAGGCTCCTGTGTCCTGTCCATGGGATTTTCCAGGCAAGAATACTGGATTAGGTTGCCATTTCCTTCTCCAGGGAATCTTCCTGACCCTTGGATCAAACCCACGTCTCTTGAGTTTCCTACACTGGCAGGTGGATTCTTTACCACTGCACCACTTGGGAAACCCCTCCCTATTTATATATGACTCTAAGTATCAGTTCAGTTCAGTTCAGTTCAGTTGCTCAGTCGTGTCTGACTCTTTGCGACCCCATATATCGCAGCACGCCAGGCCTCCCTGTCCATCACCAACTCCCAGAGTTCACTCAGACTCACGTCCATCAAGTCAGTGATGCCATCCAGCCATCTCATCCTCTGCCATCCCCTTCTCCTCCTGCCCCCAATCCCTCCCAGCATCAGAGTCTTTGCCAATGAGTCAACTCTTCACATGAGGTGGCCAAAGTACTGGAGTTTCAGCTTTAGCATCATTCCTTCCGAAGAAATCCCAGGGCTGATCTCCTTCAGAATGGACTGGTTGGATCTCCTTGCAGTCCAAGGGACTCTCAAGAGTCTTCTCCAACACCACAGTTCAAAAGCATCAATTCTTCGGCGCTCAGCTTTCTTCACGGTCTAACTCTCACATCCATACATGACCACTGGAAAAACCATAGCCTTGACTAGACAGACTTTGTTGGCAAAGTATAGTCATATATAAAAAATGGAGTTTTTTTTTTAAGTCAAAAAAATAATTTATTGCATTTATTTATAGAAAGCAATTAAAAAAATTTAAATGACACTAAAATATTATCATAAAACATGACACTTAATAGGAATGCATTTAACAAAAGATGACTAAGACCTAAAAAACACAAAACATTACTGTAAGAAATTAAAGGCAATTTAATAGATACCAATTCTATGTTCATAGATGGAAAGATTCAACATTATTAAGAGGTCTACTCTCCCTAAACTGATTTACACATTCATTGTAATACCAATCAAAATACTACCAGGAGTTTTTGCACAAATTGACAGACTGATTTGAACATTTATATGAAAATCTAAAGAACCTGGAGGTTAAATGGAGGTTATTATAAAATATTTTAATATACAATTACAAATTTGGATTTTCTGTTCATACTTTATGAATATGACAATTAACCATTACTTTTTAACACTATATTAAATTACTTTTAATTACTAATGGCTCTACATTAATTATTTAGATGCATAAATCTCCTACTTGAAAAACATTCAGGGCTAAAGAACAATTCAATTCAATAAATACATAATTTCTATTATGCATTCAGTGACCCATGAGGACTTCATTAGAATACTGTAATAAAAAATGAGAGTTGGAGGAAAGGAGTCTAACATGATCACAGAAATAAATACAATACAATATAGAATATGGCAGTTGGCACAGAAGAGATACAAAAGGTATGGACTGGGAATTTAGAGAAGGGAGAAGTCACAATCAATTTGGGATGTCAAAGGTTTTGATTATGAAATCTACTTGAGATATACTTTGAAAAAGATGTCAATTATATCTGTTAATTTCATCAGCTCAAAAAGCGTTTTCTTGTCTTCTGATATTTTCACCTTGATTTTCATCCAGAGATAAGCTATCCTCCATGTTTTCAGGCTATGTGGTTGGGTGAGGTTGACCCCATCCTTGTTTCACGATTTCCATGTGGGCCAAACTTGACCAATCAGGCAGCGATTAATACCTTGAAGGTATGTGATCTGATACAGTGGAAAGGCGGTTTTTAATTTGGGGGTTGCTGAACTTGGAGTTACAGAAGTTAAGTTACTACTCTCCAAGTTACTGCTGCTGCTGCTGCTAAGCCGCTTCAGTCGTGTCCGACTCTGTGTGACCCCATAGACGGCAGCCCACTAGGCTCCTCTGTCCCTGGGATTCTCCAGGCAAGAATACTGAAGTGGGTTGCCATTTCCTTCTCCAATGCATGAAAGGGAAAAGTGAAAGTGAAGTCGCTCAGTCGTCTCAGACTCTTAGCGACCCATGGACTGCAGCCTACCAGGCTCCTCCATCCATGGGATTTTCCAGGCAAGAGTACTAGAGCGGGTTGCCATTGCCTTCTCCCCTCCAAGTTACTACTCTCCTCAAAACTCGGTATGTATTTTACACTTCCAGCTCATCTCATGTTTTTTGTTGAAGTATAATTGATTCACAATGTTTTGTTAATTACTGCTGTATAGCAAAGTAACTCAGTTATACATACATTTTTTCATGTTCTTTTCTGTTATGCTTTTTTTTTTTTTTAGTTCTGTTATGCTTTATCACAGAATATTGAATATAGTTCCCTGTGCTGTATGGTAGGACCATGTTGCTCCAAGTTACTACATAGAGAGATTTTGAAAGTAAATTGAAACCAACACAAAGAAAAGAAGAGGTGAGGGATGAAGAGAAAGAAATGAACAGGGGCAGAGAGAGAAAAAAGAAAAAGGTAGGAAGGATGAGAATGAACTTCACATCTTGATAATATTATCCAAGCCTCCGTGTGCAACTGTTTCTCATATTATTATCTAGACTTTTCAGCTACACAGCCAGTAAAATGTGTTTTTGCTTATAGTTTCTTGAATTAGGTTTTAGTTATTCATTAATAAAAGAGTCCTAATGGGCAGGAATAGGGGACAGGAAGCTATATTAGAAGCAAACAGAATGAGCAGAGGCATGAACGTGGTAACAAGTGGGGGCATGATAGAGAACAGGCTTATGGATACAGAGGAGGAAGGAGAAGGTGGGATGAAGGGAGAGAGTAGCATGGAAATATATACACTACCATATTTAACATATATGCAGAGTATATCATGAGATACGCTGGGCTGGAAGAAGCACAAGCTGGAATCAAGATTGCCAGGAGAAACAGCAATAACCTCAGATATGCAGATGACACCATCCTTATGGCAGAAAGTGAAGAGGAACTAAAAAGCCTCTTGATGAAAATGAAAGTGGAGAGTGAAAAAGTTGGCTTAAAGCTCAACATTCAGAAAACGAAGATCATGGCATCTGGTCCCATCACTTCATGGGAAATAGATGCAGAAACAGTGGAAACAGTGTCAGACTTTATTTTGGGGGGCTCCAAAATCACTGCAGATGGTGGCTGCAGCCATGAAATTAAAAGACGCTTACTCCTTGGAAGAAAAGTTATGACCAACCTAGATAGCATATTGAAAAGCAGAGACATTACTTTGCCAACAAAGGTCCATCTAGTCAAGGCTATGGTTTTTCCAGTGGTCATGTATGGATGTGAGAGTTAGACTGTGAAGAAAGCTGAGCGCCAAAGAATTGATGCTTTTGAACTGTGGTGTTGGAGAAGACTCTTGAGAGTCCCTTGGACTGCAAGGAGATACAACCAGTCCATTCTGAAGGAGATCAGCCCTGGGATTTCTTTGGAAGGAATGATTCTAAGGCTGAAACTCCAGTACTTTGGCCACCTCATGCGAAGAGTTGACTCATTGGAAAAGACTCTGATGCTGGGAGGGATTGGAGGCAGGAGGAGAAGGGAACGACAGAGGATGAGATGGCTGGATGGCATCACTGACTTGATGGACGTGAGTCTGGGTGAACTCCAGGAGTTAGTGATGGACAGGGAGGCCTGGTGTGCTGTGATTCACGGGGTCGCCAAAGAGTCACACATGACTGAGCGACTGAACTGATGTATAGATAGCCAGTGGGAACTTGCTGTATGATTCACAGAGCTCTAACCAGTGCTCTGTGATAACCTAGAGGTGTGGGATGGGCTGGGAGTTGGGAGGGAGGTTCAAGAAGGAGGGGACATACATATACCTATGGCTGATTCATGTTGATGTATGGCAGAAACCAACACAAATCTCCTTCAATTAAAAGAAACAAATTTTTAAAAAATGAGGGCATGGTTAGGGAATAGCAATCATCTACTGTTGGGAAATTACAGTGGATTTAGCATGAAAATCTGAACAGTGTGTGACTGTCTGAGCCATCACTGTCTAATAGAAACATAATTTGAACCACATATGCAATTTTTAATTTCTATTACTCACTTGCTATGCTATGCTAAGTCACTTCAGTCGTGTCCGACTCTGTGCTACCCCATAGACGGCAGCCCACCAGGCTCCCCCGTCTCTGGGATTCTCCAGGCAAGAACACTGGAGTGGGTTGCCATTTCCTTCTCCAATGCATGAAAGTGAAAAGTGAAAGTGAAGTCGCTCAGTCGTGTCCAACTCTTAGGGACCCCATGGACTGCAGCCTACCAGGTTCCTCCGTCCATGGGATTTTCCAAACAAGAGTACTGGAGTGGGGTGCCATTGCCTTCTCCCATTACTCACTTAATAAAGGCAAAATTAATTTTAACAATGTGCTCTAACACAACCCATCCATAGTATTACCATGTAAGCATATAATATATCCAGTTCAGTCGCTCAGTCGTGTCTGAGTCTTTGCGACCCCATGAACCACAGCACGCCAGGCCTCCCTGTCCATCACCAGCTCCTGGAGTCCACCCAAACCCATGTCCATTGAGTTGGTGATGCCATCCAACCATCTCATCCTCTGTCGTCCCTTTCTCCTCCTGCCCTCAATCTTTCCCTGCATCAGGGTCTTTTCAAATGAGTCAGTTCTTCGCATCAGGTGGTCAAAGTATTGGAGTTTCAGCTTCAACATCAGTCCTTCCAATGAACACCCAGGAATGATTCCCTTTAGGATGGACTGGTTGGATCTCCTTGCTGTCCAAGGGACTCTCAAGAGTCTTCTCCAACACCACAGTTCAAAAGCATCAATTCTTCTGTGCTCAGCTTTCTTTATAGTCCAACTCTCACATCTATACATGACCATTGGAAAAACCATAGCTTTTTGCATAGTCAATAAATATTATATATATATATATAAAATCGTGAAGATATTTTATAATGGCTGGGTCTAGCCTCAAAACTCAGTATGTATTTACACTTCCAGCTCAGCTCGTGTTTTTTATTGAAGTATAATTGATTCACAGTGTTGTGTTAATTACTGCTGTACAGCAAAGTAACTCAGTTACGCATGGATTCCTTTTCATGTTCTTTTCCATTATGCTCTGTCACAGGATATTGAATATAGCTCCCTGTGCTGTACAGTAGGACCATGTTGCTTATCCATTCTATATATACCAGTTTGCATCTGTTAATCCCAAACTCCCAGTCTATCCCTCTTCCACCACCACTCTATTCTGTTATGTCCATACCTCTGTTTATGTTTCATAGATTAATTTGTGTCATATTTTAGATTTCACATATAAGTGATATTATATGGTATTTGTCATTCTCTTTCTGACTTCACTTAGTATGATAATCTCTAGTTGCATCATCTCACTTTTTAATAACCACGCTTTGGGCTCAATAGCCACAGGTGGTTAGTGGCTAGTGTGTTGAACTGCACAGGTCTTGTATTGAACTGCAGGTGTTTCGGTAATGGGGCCACTGATAGTTTTTGAGCCACCTATCACAGTGCTCACATACTGTGTTGCTTTTCAACAGCTTAATGTGTTATGGTTTTCAAGGTTATTTGGGGAAGAAAAAAACTGAAGTAGAAGGCTGTTTATTGTATTATGTAAATATTCCAGGCATAATTTTAAAAAGCTTAAACTAGAGTAATAGAAATTGGAGCAAAACAAAGAAATACTAAAGACCTCAGAGGTAAAAATATATAGAATCTGACTAATAGTTGATATAAGGGTGATAGAGATTTAAAAGAAGATTAAGATAGGTAACAATGATTTGTTTCCTAGCCAGAAAACTGAGAATGTTAAAAGGAATACTTTAGTGGTAAAAATGATGGCTTCCAATTTATAGACGCTGTTCAAGGTAGTTGTAGGACATCTAAGTAAGAATTCTCATTAGGTAATTGAAGCTGTGAGCCTGTGGCTCAGAATATGGAGTAGGTAAAACATACAGATCTGAGAGAAATATATGACTGCTGGGGTCATGGGAGACAGAACAGTTAATGAAAAGAGATTAAGCATAGTTAAGGGAATCACCTTGCTGAATGTTTATATGTAAGAGAAGAAAATAAACTAGTTAAGAATGTGGACAAGGTTAAGGTTGGATACATAGTAGAAAACATAATTCTTTCCTGGTGGTTCAGACTATAATGAGTCTGCTTGCAAAGCAGGAGATCTGGGTTTGATCCCTGGGTCAGGAAGTTCCCCTGGAATAGGAAATGGCAACCCACTCCAGTATTCTTGCCTGGAGAATTCCATGGACAGAGGAGCCTGGCGGGCTACAGCCCATGGGCTTGCAAAGAGTTGGACATGACTGAGCCACTAACACACACAGAAAACATAATATAAAACAGATTTCACAAAAATAAAAAAAGGAAGTTTTAAAAAGGAATGTTTAGCAACTGCATATGAAGCAGAGACCCATAGGGATGAAAACACGAAGGGCTTTTATAAAAATAACCGGTTATGTGTCCTTGGCATATCATGAAGCATTGCTCCAACCTTCTCATCTGTATAAAGAGAGGGTAAATGAGTATGTCTGTCAAACTCCCTTTGGTGCTATCACCCTGATTAGGTCAGCAGGAATTCACAGGCAGCAAGGGAGTCAGACTTTAAAGCATTATGAAATGAGTAAATGATTATGAAGGGGAAATAGATATGAATATTATGTTAAAATATAATACCTTGAAAGAGAAAACAAATGAAGGGAAAATTCTTTTTCCTTAGGAAAAGATCTAAGTACATTTGTAGGCAGAAGGTAAGAAACTTGTAGAAGTAAGAACAAAAAATGGTAAATACCAGAAGAAGTATAATAAGTAGAGAAAGCTTGCTGTGGAGGAAAGAGGTGATTCAGATACACAGATTTCCCCAACATTTACTGAATGCCTCCTACTGAATGTACCCTAAGTACCATATGAGATGTTCTTACAGATGATATTCCATTTAATTCTCATTACAGCTCTGTAAGGGCAGAATTACTATTTATATCTTTTATAAAGGCCGTTGTGGTATTGCTGTTAAGACCATGAGTTTTGTAGTTAGACTTTCTAAGGCTCAAACCTCAGCATATCTAATTAGCTAGGAACACCTGAGAAAGTTTTTTACTTTTTCTTTCACTTTCCTTATCTGTAAAATAATTTCAATCTCATGGGGGTTTTGTAAGCACTAAAGAAATAATGTATCTGAAATCTGTAATTCCTGAGAATATTCTGCTGCAGCAGTTTTCAAGTGGGGTAGTTTTGTTCCCAAGTGGATATTTAGCAATGTCTGGAATCATTTTTGACAGGTGCATGCTACCGGCATCTAGTGGGTGGAGACCAGAGATGCTGTTAAATATGCTACAAGGCACAGGACGGTGCCTCGCAACAAAGAATCATCTGACACATATGTCAGTAGTGCCAAGGCTGAGAAACCCTGTTTTACAGGTATTAGCTATTATTACTACTACTTACATAGAAGGAAATGAAGCATCCTAGAATTTAAGTAACATAGTAAAAATTACACAGTTAAAAAATGATAGAACCAAGTTTGAATCTGTTTTTCCCAAGTTTGAATCCAATTCAAGTGCACTTCCCACACTATATCACAATTGGCACCTAAAAGTTAATTTGTACCTATCATCCAGGTCTCGATTCCTTTCTCTCTTTTAGGGAAGAGGGTACATTGTGTATTTTTTCCAAGTTTATTGGGAAATAATTGGTGTGCATCAATATATAAATTCAAGGTACAGTATGATGGTTTGATTTTGATTTATACACATTGTGAAATGATATTAAATCAGGTTGTAGTTTCTAATACTATTTTCTAGTAACAGGAACCAAAGTTTTTTGGAGAAATAGCTGGTTCCAGGGCTCGGGTAGGAGATGATCTTGGAATAACATATAGTGCCAAAAAAGTATGGAAATGCTGAAAAAACTAACCAAACAAACAAAAACACAGATACCAGTGATGGGAGTATGTCAAAGGGCACCAGATTCAACTGAAGAGCTCCTGATGGCCAGAATTGGTACAGTTTGAACAATGACATAATATAGTACTGGATTATAATCCAGAGGATAAAATAAATACCTGTGAGTCCATGATGATATAAATAAATGATTATAAAGGAATAATTTGGGGAGAATAGACAAGTCTTCCAAGCAGAAGAATTCCAAATGATTCATGTAACTACTCTCCCGCTCAAGAAGCAGGAGACGAACTCCCTACTTCTTAAGCATGGGATATGTCTAATGACCTGAGTCCAAAGAGAACAACCTAGAAAAAAATAACTTTACAGGAGAGAAACTTGAAGACACTACCTCAGTAAAGGATCAAGGCTAATATCAACAATAAAGTCATAGTGACAGCATGTACCCTTGATATAATGTGATGAAAAGTACTTTACCTCTGTGGTCTTCCTCCCCAAAATTCATAATCCCAGTGTGATCATTATCCATCTTAGAGATATTTTACAAAATTACAAGAGGAATCTAAGCAGATATGACAACTAATTGTAATGTGGTATTCTGAATGTGATTCTAGAATAGAAAAGGGGCATCAGGTAAAAACAAACATATGAATAAAGTATAGACCTTAGTAAATAAAGTATTGGAAATTCCCTAGTGATCCAGTGGTTACTGCCAGAGCCCAGGTTTGATTGCTGGTTGGGGAACTAAATCCTTCAAGTTGTATGGCATGGACAAAAAAAGGAATAAGTTAATAAAGTGTCAATATTGGCTCATCAATTGTGACAAATGTATTATACTATGGGCTTCTCTGGTGACTCAGTGACAAAGAATCTGCCTGCAGTGCAGGAGATATGGGTTTAATCCCTGGGTCAGGAAGATCCCCCGGAGGAGGAAATGGCACCCACTCCAGTATTCTTGCCTGGAGAATCCCACAGATAGAGGAGCCTGGCAGGCTACAGTCTGTGGGGTTGCAAAGAGTTGGACATGACTGAGTGACTCAGCATGCCTACGTGCAAGACGTTAATTGCAAGAGAAACTGAATGGGGTTTATGGGAATTCTCTGTACTATCTTTGCAAATTTTCTGTAAATCATAAACTACTGTAAAATAAGATGCTCATTTAAAAAAAAAACAGCAATTTTTAAAAATTACTCTTAAAATAGAGATCTTATCTTTTTTTCCCTTCTTGTGGACAAAAGGCTAGGTCTGTTCAGTTTTTGAGGAGAAGAGCTGAACTTACAGGAGAAGAAATGGCTTGAGTATTCTCAATAAAGTAGACATCAAGTGGGATATTCTGAAATATGACAGTTTGGAGGAAACTGTGTTCTTGAAAATGATATGAAAGATTTGAAGTAGTAAATTCAATTAGGGTAAATATCAGTAAGTACATTGTGTAAATTTTTTAAATTGTTTATGTGAAGAAGAATGTATTTAAATTGTTCATGGAACAAAATTTATTTCTGTGATAATCTAAAATAAGCATAATATTCATGTTGTTCAGATATTTATAGAGCCATTACATACAACTCATGTAAATAGTAGGAATCAGCTGTTATAGAACCAGTCTCTAGATATACACTATTTAGACCAAAGAAGATGCTTCTGTCAGAGAAAGCTGTTCAGCAGATAATGTTCTTTGTCTATTCAATGTCTGTGGCTTGTTTCTGTTATTGAAAGGTCCTCAATTTTGTTAAGAGAGGCAATGAACCACCTAAAATAATTCAATATGCCAACATCCTTGAAACTAGAGCTGTCTATGGAATACAATTGTGGCCAATGAGGATTATAGTGAGAGTTGCTCAGTCCTGTCTGACTCTTTGTGACCCCATGGACTATACAGTCTATGAAATTCTCCAGGCCAGAATACTGGAGTGGGTAGCCTTTCCCTTCTACAGGGATCTTCCCAACCCAGGGATCAAACCCAAGTCTCTTACAGAGAAAGTGAAAAATATTATCTTCATTGTTTCTCATTTTTCCTCCCTTTCTGTAACACCAATTCTAAACCCAGAGTGCAGGAATAATTCTGTGACTATGAGGGCATAATTGTAAGGCTGCAGCTCACACACTAAGGAGAGTAGGATAAAGAGATGGACAGCCAGATCATCAAAATATTTTTGAGTGACTATGCTAGCCTGGGCATATTACTACCAGACTTCTAGTTATCTGAGGAAAATAGCTTCACTTAGTACTCTATGAAGTCAAAAGCGATCCTTACTGATACAGCTCCCTGAACTGATCCTGTTACTTAAAGAGTGAAAGAGAAAGGGAATATTGATTTAGCTCTTAATCAATCAATGGGATGGCTAATGGAGAAATATCAATTGCATCAAAAAGAATAAGATATTTGAGAATAAATCTAATGAAGGAGGTAAAAGACTTGTACTTGGAAAAGTAGGAGACACTGGTGAAATACATTGAAGATAAACACAAACAGATAAAAAGATAAACACAAACAGATAAAAAGATACATCACACTCATAGACTAGAAGAATTAATATTGTTAAGATGACTATTCTATCTGAGGCAATTTACCGATTCAGGGCAATCCCTATCAAAATACCAATGGCATTTTTCACAAAACTAGAACTAATAATTCTAAAATTTGTATGGAAACAAAAGATCCTCTATAGCCAAGACAATCTTAAGAAAAAAGAACAAAAGAGGATATACCATGCCCCCGATGTCAAACTATGCTACAAAGATACAGTAATCAAAACAGTATGGTACTTGCACAAAAGCAAACACATAGATGAATGGAATCAAACAGAGAGCCCAGAAATAAACCCATATTTATAAGCTCAATTAACCTGCAAAAAAGTGGGCAGCAAGGGGGTAGAGACAGACTCTTCACTAAATGGTGTTGGGAAAAGTGGACAACTACATGTAAAAAAATCAAACTGGATTACTTTTTCACAACATATACACAAACTCAAAATAGATTAAAGGCTTAAATGTATTAATAAGACCTGAAACCATAAAACTTCTGGAAGAAAACAGAGGCAATACACTCTGTGACATGAATCTTAGGAATATTTACTGTATATGTCTCCTTAGGCAAGAGGGAAGAAAGCAAAAATAAATGAATACATCAAACCGAAAAGGTTTTACACAGCAAAGGAAACTATCAACAAAATAAAAACTCTGCCTGCTGAATGACCAAAGATATTTGCAAATGGCATATCCAACAGGGGTTAATATCTAAAATATACAAAGAACTCATACAACTCAAAATAAAATAAAACAAAAAGGCTGATTAAAAAATAGCAGAAGACCTGAATAAATATTTTTTTCCAAAGAAGACAACAGATGGCTAACAGACGCATGAAAAGATGTTCAACATTGCTAATCATCAAGGAAATGCAAACCAAAACCACAATGAGATATCCTTTCATACCTGTCAGGATTGCTACTATAAAAAAGACCACAAATATTAAGCATTGGCCAGACGTGGAGAAAAGGAAACCCCTGTGCACCATTGGTGAGAATGTAAATAGATGCAGCCACTGTGGAAAACGGTATTCAGTTCAGTTCATTTCAGTCATTCAGTTGCGTCCAACTCTTTGCGACCCTGTGAATCACAGCATGCCAGGCCTCCCTGTCCATCACCAACTCCCAGAGTTTACCCAAAACTCATGTCCGTTGAGTCGGTGATGCTATCCAGCCATCTCATCCTCTGTCATCCCCTTTTCCTCCTGCCCCCAATCCCTCCCAGCATCAGGGTCTTGGAGATTTCTAAAAAAAAAAAAATTAAAAATAAGCTACCATATGATCCAGCATTTCTACTCCTAGGTATTTAGTCTATAGAAAAGGAAAATTCTGATTAGAAATGATTAATGTACGCCTGTGTTTATTGCAGCACTATTTACAATAGCTAAGATATTAAAGCAATTAAGTGACTATGGATAGATGAATGGATAAAAACGTGAGATACACACCCAGATACACAGTGCAGTATTACTCAGCCATAAAAAAGAATGAAATCTTGCCATTTGGGACAGCATAGATGGACCTAGAAGGTACTATGCTAAGTAAAACAAGTCAGACAAGGAAATAATACTGTATGATTTCACTTATATGTGGAATCTAAAAACAAAACAAATGAACAAATATAATCAAATAAAAATAGAGTCATGGATATAGAGAACAAAAAGTAGTTGGTAGAGGGGAGATGGGCGAGGGAGGAGAAAAGTAAGTGAGAGAAATTAAGAGGTACAAAATAAATGTCACAGTATGAAATGGGAAGCATGGAGAATATAGTCAATAATTATGCAATATCTTTGTATAGTGGCAGATGGCAACTAGAATTATTATGGTGATCATTTTGAAATGTTTGGAAATATTGAATCACTATTGTATGCACCAGGAAATAATATAGTGTCGTAGGTCAATTATACTTCAATAACAAATGAGCAAAAAATCTCATAGGAAAAGAGATCATAATTTGTGGCTACCAGAGGTGAGGGGATGGGTTTTGAATCCTCCTGCCAATGCAGGAGCCACAGAAGATGAAGTTTTGATTCCTGGGTGAGGAAGATCCCCTGGAGAAGGAAATAGCAACCCACTCCAGTATTCTTGCCAGGATAATCCCACAGACAAAAGGAGCCTGATGAGTTACCGTCATTGAAGTCACAAAGAGTCAGACACAACTGAGAAACAGGGCAGGCATGCAGACGGTGAGGGGACAGGGAGGGGGAGTTAGATGAAGGTAGTCAAAAGGTATAACATTTCCAGTTATAAGTATTAATGATGTAATGTCCAACATGATAAGATAATTAACCCTGCTCTACTTTATAAATGAAAGTTCTTAAGAGAATAAATCCTGCAAGTTCCCATTAAAAAGACAAATATTTTTTTCTGTTTCTTTAATGTTTATATGAAATGATGGATGGTCACTAAACCTATTGTTATAATCCTTTCATGATGTATGTAAGTCAAATCATTATGTTGTGTATCTTAAATTTATACAGTGCTGTACTTCAATAAAACTGGGGCAAAAAAAGTGAACCTCCAACATAGCCTACTCTTTAGATTTAAAGTGAAAGAAATTTGTTACACAAAATGAAATGGATTATTGTTAATCCATGGAGGAAATATATTCTCTCTGAACAAAATGGCTAAAGGAATCTCTGAAGTCCTGGAACAAAACTCTCTTTGCAGCTGTTTTAGAATATGCTGGAAGCTGGGGAAAATGTGAAGAGAGCAGCATAGACTTTTCTTCCACTCATGGACAAAAGTAAGTCTAGTATTTTCCCAGATGTCAAAGGACAAACTGACTCAGTTGCTAAGCACTGTTTTCAGAGACTTCATAATCAGAGGAAGAGATAAAACAGAAAGTATAGAACCATATTGTGGAATGTCAACAGAAGGCATTTTAATGTCAAAAACTGACAGAAAAGTTCTACATTAACAAAGAGTATTAGCTAATTATATAAGACTAATGATCATACTATTTGAAATAAAATTACCAATGAAATATAAAAGTAAGGAGTAACTTCATTAAATCTGATAACCCAGGAAGCAGTGATTTTTTTCCTCTCAGAGAAACTTTGAGGAATTTTGAGTTGCTTGAATAAACAGGATTGAAATAAAGAAATGGTGGATGGAACACATGATCCTCCACAGGTGAAGTACTGAGAGCAAATGCAGAAGACCTGGCAAAATCCATGTGAGCCACCAGCCCTTTCCCTTTTCCAGCATCCAAGTCAGTGGAACAATGTGGATCCTATTACTGCTTCTGGGAAACACAATTGGTTCCAGGAGGTCATGGCAAGCAGAGGCGCCCGAAGTGGCATTTACTCCCTGCCTATTTGGCCCACTAGGTAAGGAATGGGGCTCTTCATTGGCTAACTTCTAACAGATGCAACTGTGCCAGGCAAAGAATGGTGGTCCTCTGCCAGCTAATTCCTGGCCACTACTTGCTGTCTTTGGCTTCAGATACTTCCTATTTCTCCCCAGGCCACTGTACCTCTGAACTAGCAAGTATGATTACAGTAAATCTTAACTCTTCCTATTTGTGTGTTTTTATGCTAGAAAGATTTTGAACAGAGAAACCCACATAGGCCTTGATAGTTCCCTATCAGCTTCTATTTGTGGGTAATGAGAGAATTTTCTTTGTCTCAGGTGTGTCTGAGGAGACAGAAAAATCATTAGACACATCAGTTATTTTTAGGACAAAGGAAGGGGACTGCTCTGAAACATTAGAACTTACTCTAAGAAGTAAATTTTCAAACTTTGTTTACTCAGATTCTAGAATGTACCACATTATGTAACCAATATGGTCAGTAATGAAAAAGCCCAACTCAACTATCATTTAAAGGAGATTGAAAAAAAAAAAAAAAAAAAAAAAGATGGCTACCAAATAAGAAACAGTGCAAGACCTCTTGAAGAAAAGTTTGCATATTTTAGCAAAGTAAATTTTGAGAGTTTGACACGTTCAATAAGTTGTCCAAGAGCCCAAATAAAGAAAAACAGATTAAAATGATGAAAGAAAAGATGAAGTACAGACACATGAAAGAATTTCCATCTAAAATGGAACGGGAGACTCTGAAATGGAGAATCTCACACGTGCACCCTCCAAAGAATGGTACTTAAGAACTGAGAGACTGCCTTCCCATAAATGCCTCATTTACAAATGACTAAGGATTATCTCCTGACCAATGAACATCTGCTAAAAATCCCTGGCCATTCTCAAGCCAGTGAACTTACTTGGTCTCTGGCTGGACTTCTCTTTTTGCACTCCTTGCCCATAACAACAACCCATCCCAAACCCTCAACAGACTGGTCTGTAGCTTGCCACAGCATGTATTTCCCAAATTGCTATTCCTTTTCTATTCTCGAATAAACTCAGTGCCTTGTAATTTGAGCTTGTCTCAGTTTATCTCTTCATTTGGGTTGACAGAAGGAAGGAATTCAATATGCCTATATTACTAAAAAAGAGAAAAAAAAGCCAAAGAAGTACTAACATAAATATAAAAGAAGTTTTAATTGGATGAAGAAAGTCTGAGTCTGAAACTAAAATGGTTCCCTGAACACAGGGAAAAATAAATGAAAAGAGAGTAATAGTGTAGGTTTAAAGAAAATAAGTTCAATTATTTCTAAGCAACTCATGAACAAAAGAGAAAGTTTACAGATAGTAAAGATAGTTGAGAGACTACACAGAAAATAAGAACAATGAAATTTAGTGTGTTAAAACTTACAGTAAAGGATCAAAGCCAATCTACAAAACACTAGCCTACATGTTGTTTCTATTATTAAATACAAATGAATGAAAAGAAATGATTTCAAACCTCAAAACATTTGAAAATGAGTTGTAAAATTTAAGGAAAGCAGGAGAAAGAAACTAATACAATACATAAAAAAGTAATTGCAAATTAAAGATCTATAGACAGTGTTAAAAGCTAGGACCTGGACCTTTTAAATACATCAAATATATAAAACATGCTGGTAAATCTAAATAACAACAAAAAGAATTAGCATGTTAAAATGAGATATCTATAAAAAATTTTAATTAGCTATTATATAACTATATTGTGTGTGTGTGTGTGTGTGTGTGTGTGTGTGCCCTCAGCTGTGTCTGACTCTTTGTGACTCATGGACTATAGTCAGTCAGGTTCCTTTGTCCATGGAGCTTTCCAGGCAAGAATACTGAAGTAGGTTGCCATTTCCTACTCCAAGGGATCTTCCTGACCCAGGGATCAAACCCATGTCTGTTGTGTCTCCTGCAATGTTAAAAAACTTAATGATATATATTTTACAGAAAATATAAATTGATAAGATAGATTCTAAAAAAAAATTAGAAAACCTCAAAAAACCTCCAAGCTGAGAAATAATTAAAAATTGTGTTATTTTTTTAAGGTTTCCATCTTGATAGTTTTACAGGTGAATTCTTCTAAACATTCAAAAAAAAGAAAATATAAAGAGCCTAGGAAAAGAAGAAAATTTTCTAACTCAGCTAATATAAACCTACTAGCAAAATCTTACAAAGTATAGAAATCTGCAGCTGTTTCTCAGTTAAGACAATGTAAATATTCTAAATATACAGCAAATGTAATACAACATGATTTTAATATAATAACATATTATGATCGAGTACGAACTATACTAGAAAATAAGAATGGCTTAAAGTCAAGAAATTAATAAAGCAGTGCATAGCAACCATTGGCCAAGGAAGAAAGGCTACATAAATATTTATTGGTCTTTGATGTGGGGTGGTGGGGAGAGGGCAACAAATGACTTTTATTATCTTACTTGCTACTCCTCCTATGAATCAACTGAGATGTAGGCAAAGGACTCAAACAAATGGAGATTAAAATACAGTCATCACTTCATATCCACCAGGGCCTCTCCCCATCTCCCACCCATGGATACCAAAATCTACTGACGCTCAAGTCCCTTTTATAAATGTCCTGTATTTGCTTAACCTACACACATTCTCTCCTAAACTCTAAGTCATCTCTACATTACTTATAATACCTAATACAATGTGAATGTTATGTAAATAACATTTTGGATCCTGGACCCAATTCCAATATGTGTGTGTCAACAAGCAATTCTCAGATGAGAAATCAACTCAATTCTATCCAGAGACAGCATAGATTCTACAAGTAAAGGCTAGGACTGCCTCCACTTCAGGCACCAAATGCAAACCTGGGTTGTAAGTGCTCCTGACCAACCAGCTTCAGATTTGAGGTTCTAACAACCCCTCCAATTCAAGATGCCAACCACAGGTCCAGGTTGTTACCTATACTTCTGAGCAACTTGTTATAGATCAGACATTCCCATGACCCCCTTATCATTTTGAATAATTTGCTAGACTGTTTCACAGAACTGTGGAAACATGTTTACTTGCTAGATTACCAATTTATAAGAGATTAAGAAGAGGTGGCAAGAATACACAGAGGAATTATACAAAAAAAGATCTTAATGACCAGAATAACCATGATGATGTGGTCACCTAAAGCCAGACATCCTGGAGTGTGAAGTAAAGTGGTCCTTAGGAAGTATTACATGAATAAATCTAGTGGAGGTGATGGAATTCTAGCTAAGTTATTTCAAATCCTAAAAAATGATGCTGTTAAAGTGCTGCAGTCAATATGCCAGCAAATTTGGAAAACCAGCAATGGCTACAGGACTGGTAAAGGTCAGTTTTCATTTCAATCCCAAAGAATGGCAATGCCAAAGAATCTTCAAACTACCATATAATTGCACTCATTTCACATGCTAGCAAGATAATGCTCAAAATCCTTCAAGCTAGACTTCAATAGTACTTGCTCTGAGAACTTCCAGATATACAAGCTGCATTTAGAAAAAGCAGAGGAAGCAGAGATCAAATTGCCACAATCTACTGGATCATAGAAAAAGAAAGGGAATTCCAGAAAAACATCTACTTCTGCTTCATTAACCATGTTATAGCCTTTGACTGTGGACTGTGTGGATCACAACAAACTGTGGAAAATTCATAAACAGATGGGAATGCCAGACCACCTTACCTGTCTGCTGAGAAACCTGTATGCAGGACAAGAAGCAATAGTTAGAACAGGATATGGAACAACTGACCGCTTCCAAATTGGAGAGGAGTACATCATGGCTGTATTTTTTCATCCTGCTTCTTTCATTTATATGCAGAGCACATCACACGAAATGCCCACCTGGATGAAGCACAAGCTAGAATGAAGATTGCCTGGAGAAATGTCAGCAATCTCAGATATGCAGGTGATACCACTCTAATGGAAGAAAGTAAAGAGGAATTAAAGAGCATCTTGATGAAGGTGAAAGACAAGAGTGAAAAAACTGGCTTAAAATACAGCATTCAAAAAACAAAGATCATGACATCTAATCTCATCACTTCATGGCAAATGGATGGGTAAAAAGTGGAAATAGTGACAGATTTTATTTTCTTGGGCTCCAAAATGACAATGAACTGTGACCGCAGCCACTAAATTAAAAGATGCTAAAAAAAATAATAAAAAAAATTAAAAAGATGCTTGCTTCTTGAAGGAAAGCTATGACAAACCTAGACAGTGTATTAAAAAAGCAGAGATATCACTTTGCAGACAAAGGTCTGTATAGTCAAATCTGTGTTTTTTCTAGTAGCCATGTATGGATGTGAAAGTTGGACCATAAAGAAGGCTGAGCACTGAGGAATTGATGCTTTCGAACTTTGGTGCTAGAGAAGACTCTTGAGAGTCCCTTGGACTGCAAGGAGATCAAACTAGTCAATCCTAAAGGAAATAAACCCTGAATATTCATTGGAAGGACTGATGCTAAAGCTGAAGCTCCAGTACTTTGGCCAGCTGATGTCAAGAGCCTACTCATTGGAAAAGCCCTGATGCTGGGAAAGACTGAGGGGAAGAAAAGGGGATGACAGAGGATAAGATGGTTGGATAGCATCACTGACTCTATGTACATGAATCTGAGCAAACTCGGAGATAGTGAAGGACAGGGAAGCCTGACCTGCTGCAGACCATGGGGTAGCAAAGAGTTGGATACAACTTAGTGACTGAACAACAACAACAAAGGCTATTAAAGGATATACAGATCCACAGCCAGATGAAGGGTTTCATAGGGTGAGATCCCAAACAGAAGAACTTCTGTCCTCAAGGAGCTTATTGTTCAGCACTGTAGCATATGGAAATATTCTAATTCCCCAGCTTGGAAACTCTCTGAACCTTCTCCTTTGGGTTTTTTTGGAGTCCTCATTACTTAAGCATGATTGATTAATCATCAGTCAATGATGATTGATTGGCCAAGCAATCTAGCCCTTCTTTCCTCTCTGTAAATCAACCTTCTCTTCAAGATTGGTCTTCCTTGCCACCAGCTCACTTTCTGAGGTGTTTTCAAAAGCTACCTTAATTAAAATAAATCAGTTATGTGGAAAGGGACTTCTGCATAACACAACACTCATTTCACCTTTGTGGCTCTGAATCATTTTCAAGAACTGAGGACAAGAGACCAAATACAATAATAAAAGATGCACCCATTGCTCAGGAAATTTGGGATTCGAGAGCTGTGAGCCTGGAACTGTGGCTGAAGACCAGATATATATGAGAAATATTTTGATCATCTGAGTGACCAAATATACATATTTCTTATAAATCATAATATTGCAGATAATATATAATCTGGATGTTTAACTATGGTAGCATTATAATTTTATTGTTCAGTTACTAAGTCATGTCCAACTCTTTGTGACCCCATGGACTGTAGCTTGCCAGGTTCCTCTGCCCATGAGATTTTCTAGGCAAGAGTACTGGCGTGGGTTGCCATTTCTGACCCAGGGATCAAACCCGCGTCTTCTGCATTGGCAGACGGATTCCCTACCGTTGAGCCTCCAGGGAACCCACATGATGTTACAGATATAAGTATGTAAAAGTAACAGTATAACACAAATATTACACAGTAAAATAGATAAAAGAATTGACTTTCAAGTCAAGTCAGCTTCCTTTCAAGATTCTGCCTCACTGGAAGGTTAGAGCTAGAATGGAAACAGTTCCATGACTGAGAGGGAACAGCATAGAGTACCATCCAGACCTAAAAAGACGGAGAAAGTCAGTTTGATTCAGATAAAATCTTAACAGTTTTCTTTAAATAATTATTTGTTCAGTTGCGTTGTCTTAGTGGCAGCATGCAGGATCTTAGTTGAGGCATGCAGCTCTCTATTACGGTGCACTGACTCGGTTGTTCTGCAGCATGTGGGATCTTAGTTCCCTGACCAGGGATCAACCCCCATCCACTTCATTGCAAGATGGATTCTTAATCACTGGACACCAGGGAAGTCCCTTCCTGAGAGCTTTAATTTCTAAAGTAAATCGGTGCTGCATACTCAGGTACCTTTGTTGTTTACCAAATTAAGCAGCCTCTGGTTTGCATAGTTGCAAGAATTTTGTTTTATTTTGTTTTCCCCAGGGTTACTGAGTCTAAAGGAGTTATATTCTCAGGGCATTTGTTAGAATATCAGTATAGAAAGTTTTACTTATATTAATGTAATAAATAGCTTTTCAGAAAACTTCCTAAGATGGTTCATTATTCATGCATGGCTTTGAATAGTGGGCTGTTGTAATAGTGGGTTTTCTCTGATTAAAATAAGATTTCACTTTTCAAGTCTCTGACACGTATGGGAAAGTATTTAGCAATAGACACATATTTAATTTAATAAATTAAATATATACTGTTTTTAAAGGACAATCTATAATACTTGAAGAAGAGGAGTTTAGAATATGTTATTGAATTGGGCCTAGATGGGGTATTCTATGAAAAGCATTTTTATGAAGTGATAAGTAGATTTTTCATGGTTAAATGTTGATTATCTGCCAGTGATGTTTTCAGCTTATCTTTGCTTATAGGAAATGGAAGTTTGTTTACGTATTTGTTTAGCTTCATGTACACATCACAATACAAAGTGTAAAGAAAAACACAGAGTGGAAAAGTGAAGAGCACCTTGGTATTCCATGTGATAATAGCTCCAAGTGAAAACTTTCACTTGTGAAAAGACCCTGTTATGGAAGTTCAGTTCTTCCTGGAAAAGAATTGTTTTGTACCTGGGATTCTGAGCTGGAACTGATTCTTTCTACCAACTGGAATTTAAAGTGTCCCTCCCTCCGCCACAACAGGATGAAGGGGCCCCAGGCTAGAATGACCAGGGCTAAGTTCCTAGACATCTCTCCCAGAAGGAAAACAATAGACTGCTGGCATTTTTTAAGTTGATAAGAAGGAGGAAACCACTGGAACTCAAGAGAAATTAGTTGGTAATGATTTTAAAGGTGGCCGTGAACATTTGCAGTTGCAAAGCAGAACATCTTTCAGCAAAGAGGCTCTTGATAGAGGAAATGACTGGTCACTTTGAACAAGGAACAAAATCAGCTTGATTCACACAAATAATCAGCCAAGCTTGGAAAATTCGAGGAAGTAAATCCAGACCCAATTTAATGTTAAGGTAACAGCCGCTTAGCCACTCCAGAGAGTCTCACCAATTCCCTAGTTCAAGGCAAGAGCAGTTTATTCTATAGTTGTTTGTTTTTACATAACCACGAGGTAAAATACATTTGAACTTTCCCTTTCTGTCCATTGTAGGGGTATGATTTCTCTCAATAATTTTTTTTCTCTAAATTTTGCAAAGTCTCAACTTAGAAACTTTCCTAAATATTGTTATAACTATAGGTGGATACCATCTCCTTATTATAATCTCATGCCTGCAATGGACAAATGTAAGTTCACCAGGTATAATTTTGCAGCAATTGGGGTGTTCAAGAAATGTTACTTTGATTTAAATTTAGCTAAAACATATTTAGGGCTTCCCTACTAGCTCAGACGGTAAAGCATCTGCCTGCAATGCAGGAGACCCAGGTTCAATCCCTGGGTTGGGAAGATACCCTGGAGAAGGAAATGGCAACCCACTCCAGTATTCTTGCCTGGAGAATTTCATAGAGAGAGGAGCCTGGCAGGCTACCATCCATGGGGTTGCGAAGAATCAGACACTACTGAGTGCCTAACACACAAAAATATTTTTAAATCTCCAGATATCAAGGCTGGCAGGAAATTCAATCTCAGTTACTTGGTCCCTCACTTCCTGGAATTTCAAAGTCACCAAAATACAGAAGGTGGTCCCTCTTGGTTTGGGCAGCACAGGTTACCTTTGTGATGCCCTGTGACCAGGCTCTGTGGTATGGTAAGCCACCCACACGTGCTGGGTTTTAGCTTCTCCAGGCCCAGTTAGAGCCTCGCTAACTCTGTGGGCTGTAACTCCCCCAGGCCTTATGGAAATAAGATAGCTCCATATCTCTGATTCTGTCTTTTTCACCAATTATGAGAAGTCACCCACTTCTGTCCCTTTAAGCTGGGGAAACAAAAACACAAAAGAAAAGCTGTATGTGGGACATTTCTTTTTCTTTTTGGTCTTTCCTCAAAGCAAAGAAACACAGAACTTGGTGTGTGTGGCAGGATTGGGGGTGGAGAGGATATAGTAAAAAGAATAGTGATAGAACAAAATAAAACAGTATGTGCTGCTTCACAGGTAGGTAACATCTTTAACAGAACATGCTCTTAACAGGACTTACCTGTATCCGCATGTTAATAATGAGAACACTTCATCTATTCTCATAGAAGATGAAAAAAACAGCATTTTCTAGAGTGATCAAAGGGATTAATGGGACATTTATATACCCAGAAATAGGTTTAATGAGGCCCTATTCATATTCTTGCCTGGAGAATCCCATGGATGGAGGAGCCTGGTGGGCTACAGTCCACGGGGTCGCAAAGAGTCAGACACGACTGAGCAACTTCACTTTCGCTTTCATTCTATGGATATAAGAGATTCGCAGGTATCAGGAATCTAAGAAATTCCATGGCTTCAAGTATACGCTAGAATATTAGAATTACTTAAAAGTGAGAGTTTGAAAGTCGTTCAATTGTGTCCAACTCTTTGGGACCCTGTGGACTATACAGTCCATGTAATTCTCTAGGCCAGAATACTGGAGTGGGTAGCCTATCCCTTCTCCAGGGGATCTTTTGGACCCAGGAACCGAACCAGGGTCTCCTGCATTGCAGATAGATTCTTTACCAACTGAGCTATCAGAGAAGCCCAAAAGTACTTAAGACTTACTCTTATAAGTAATTAATCTAAGAGTAAGAGTAATTGAAGTCCCTCAAATCACTGCAGATGGTAACTGCAACCACAAAATTAAAAGATGCTTGTTCCTTGGAAGAAAAGCTGTGACCAACCTAGACAGCATATTAAAAAGCAGAGACATTACTTTGCCGACAAAGGTCTGTCTAATCAAAGCTATGGTTTTTCCAGTGGTCATGTATGGATGTGACAGTAGGACCATAAAGAAGGCTGAATGCCAAAGAATCGATGCTTTTGAGCTGTGGTGTTGGAGAAGACTCTTGAGAGTCCCATGGACTGCAAGGAGATCCAACCAGTCCGTCCTAAAGGAGATCAGTCCTGAATATTCATTGGAAGGACTGATGCTAAAGCTGAAGCTCAATATTTTGGCCACCTAATGTGAAAAGTCGATTCATTGGAAAAGACCCTGATGCCGGAAAAATTGAAGGCACGAGAAGGGGACAACAGAGGAAGAGATGATTGGATGACATCACTGAGTCAATGGACATGAGTTTGAGCAAGCTCTGGGGGATCGTGAAGGACAGGGAAGCCTGGTGTGCTGCAGTCCATGGGGTCGCAGAGAGTTGGACACAACTGAGCGACTGAACAAAAACAACTACAGTCCTAAAGAGTGCCTTGCAGTTAGTCTTTCAATATCAGCATCAACTAAGTCTTTCATCTTCATTTTCCTAAAGATGAATCATCTCAGACAGTTCCCTGAATTCTGATGCTCATTTTGGGTAAAGTGCTAATGGAGAGCTCCTCGTGAGCATTTCCCCATGCTTGGTCGTAGGCAGTTCAGATGTGTAGCACTGCAAAAGGAAATGTTGGTCCCGAGTTCCCATGGGCGCCAAACATTTCTGAGCAGCATCATAGACTGTGGACTGTGATTCTTTTTTTAATTAATAATTAACCTTCCTTAAACTGGTTTTATTTAATGTACTTGCTGTGTAAGAAAGCACATGATTCTTGAGTAAAAGGACATTTAATTTTCTAATCAATGCCACAGAGATGCTTTCTTGCATTTATTTCTACCCAGTTCTGAATTATATGTTGATTGTGTGTAATGGATGTTTAGTAAGGAATAGGGGACAAAATTAGATGCTATTCTAAATAGCTCCTGCCTGGTTTTAATGTCAAATGGCTTCTATTTTCTGTAATTATCTATGAATAGTAAGTCCTAGGGTCTGTCAATTCAGTGTTTTCTGAAGAACAGGCATGTAACCATCACTGGGGAACTTGTTAAAACTGACCCAGCCCAAACTTACTGAATCAGAATCTTCATTTATTAGGTACATAAAAGTTTAAACAGCATGTCTTTGGACACAGTTTAGACTGAATTATTTGTGAAACTTTGGAAAACTATGGATGCCAAATTTCCATAGTAGATCTACTGAATTAAAATAACCGGAGTTGCATGCAACATACATTTTTTAAAAAAACCTCACAGGTCAAATTTGTTAGTACTTCTAACATTTCTTGTAATAGTGGGAAGAAAACTACAATAGTAAATGGAAACATGCTTTCAGCATGAATTGTCATCAACAGGTATTCAGTTCAAGTGGTGCAAATTTTTTTTAACTAAGGCAACAGATTTGAGGATTAGCTAGAGTTTATATTCATATAAACTCATGAATATATTATATTCATGTTATTTTTTATGAATTAACAATTTGAATAATTGGAAAATAAATTGGGGAATAAATATTTTTTATACTTTTTTCCCAATGTGTACAAAGCATTAAAATATCATTAGAATATTTGATTCTGTGTTGTTACATTTATGGCAAAAGTTTTTTCTGGGATGGTATATGACTGCTAAAATTATCATGTAATTTCACATTTGAACTGTCTCTAGTAAGCATTTATGGGCTTCCCAGGTGGCACTAGTGGTAAAGAACCTATCTGGCAATGCAGGAGACATAAGAGATGGGGATACCATCCCTGGGTCAGGAAGATCCCCTGGAGAAGGAAATGGCAACCCACTCTAGTATTCTTGCCTGGAGAATTCCATGTACAGAGGAGCCTTGTGGGCTCCAGTCCATGGGTATACAACTAAGGGACTAACACTGGGGCTCAGAGGTAAGGAATCCACTTGCAATGCAGGAGATGTAATTTAGATCCCTGGGTCAGGAAAATACTCTGGAGAAGGAAATGGCCAACTTGCTTGAGAAATCCCACAGACAGAAGAGCCTGCAGGCTTAGTCCATGGGGTCACAAAGAGTCAGACATGACTGATGCGAGTTAGCATAACATCATAGATAGTAAGAATTTATTATTGGAATTTTCCAGAATAGTGGTAACTTCTGGGTTCTTGCTTTGTTTAGTGTGAAAATAACAGAATAAGGACCCTAGATATAAATTTTAGTGAATTTTTTTTTCTGTCTTAAAAAAGTGAGCTTTTGTAATAATAGCAGCCAAATAAGAGCAGTAACAATTTCTAGCTTGATTACTCGGGTTTTTCATCTGGCTAAAATCTATTTGAATAAAAACGCAAAAATTTCAGACCAAAGTTCAGGTTCAGTTTTGTTTTGATTCATAAAAAGCTAAATTCTAAGATTGTGTGTTGTGTTTTTTTAAGGAGAGACAGTTTAGGATTGTTGATAATCATTTTTTATTTGCTTTGGTGTATTGTTTATTTTGCCCCTTTTCTCTGTGCAAATTATTTCTAATTTATTCTGGAACATTAATTGATACTTTGATGAATACACATGATACCCTGAAAACTAAAGAATTGATTTTATTGAAAAGTTTTACGAGGTAAAATTGGGGATGATTTTTGGAGACTCAGTGGAATACAAAATTTGTTTGTTCTTTCTCTTCAAAAAAAAAGAGGCAAACCCCTCATAAACATTTTGTGAAGACTTCCAGTCAATGGATAAATAATATGAGGTTTCAGAAAATTGGTAATAAAATATAAACTCTCCCTGTTAGTTTAAACTGTAAAGATGTGCAAAATATATTGTGCCTCACAATGTAGCAGAATTGTAGTTTTCTGTGTAGTCATTGGATTAAATACCCAGCAGACTTCTAACTCTCTGCTTTCAGACAGCATGGAAAAAGTGGAGTATCCTAATCTCAAAAATCTAATCAATTTTACTACAGAAATTGCTTTGTTAACTAACGGTAATAAGTCTTAAGTAGGAGGGTTCTCTCAAATGTAATTTTAATATAGTTTTGCCCCCATAGAAACCCTTTTCATCTTGCTTTGATTCTAGTGTAAATGTAGAACACTTAAGTAAATTTCTGACTGGAAGATAATCTACATTCTCCGCTTATAAGAGAACCCAATTTATGAGCAGTAACTGCTAATTTGCTGAGTCTCTCCCTCAGTAAATCCTATTGAGCCTCATTGAAAATGGTGAATCCTATTCTAATATTTTAAAATGGTAATTAATTTACAGTACAAAGGGTATTATGAGGTACCTCCCAAATGTTTTGTAGCACTGAATTGACAGTTATTAAAAAAAAAAGCACAATTCTGAAGTCAACAAATTTGATGGCACTTCAAAATACAAGTGTTGGTATAATTAGTAGGAGTCAGTTAACTAAGTTTATTGTACATTTATGGAATGGTCTGCTATGTGAAAAGCACTATGCCACATCTCTGATTTTGAATGTCTGTCTCTCCATGAGAATACATCAACTCTATTCAATAATTTTACATACTCATCTGTTTTATCTCGAATTCTACTATTTTAGAATTCCTTGAGCTACCAAGAGGAAGACCATGGAATCAGTGCAAAGTAATCTGATAATTCTGAAGGCTTCTCTAATAAGAATAGCTATAACTACTAGGCCATGTCATTGCCAAACTGTAATTTATAGGGGAAATGTATATTTGGTCCTCTCACATATATTTGGTTCTCATCCATAGTTCCTGGCTTATAGCTTTCAAAACCCTTGGGATTTTCTGAGCAAAAGGAGCAATGAAATAATATTTAGTCTCTTGTACTTAGTTCCTCAGAACACTTCTGGAAAGGTGACTTTTTGATCCCGTCCAAAGGTGGGGTTATTAGAGAGGAATTTTCAGTCTAGCTTGCTCCACCTGTGGGAGTGGGGGAGAAGGCCTGGAGGTTGAATCTATCACCAATGGCCAATGATCAACCATGCCCATGTAATGAAGTTTCTAGGGTTTGGAGAGCTTATGAGTTGGTAAACATGTGGAGAATGGGGAAAGTGGTGGGTCTGAGGAGGGCTTGGAGGCTCTGCCCTTTTTCTGTGGTTTCTCCTAGGATCTCTTCATCTGGCTATTGATTCCTGTATTTTAGTATCCTTTTTATAAAAAATTGGTAATCTAGTGAGTCAACAGGTTTTTCTGAATTCTCTGAGCCATTCTAGCAAATTATTCAAGCCTGAGACGTGGTGGGAACCTCTTGATTTATAGCAAGTCAGTCAGAGGTACATATAATAAATAACCCGCATTTGGGACTGGCATACTGAGTTGGAGGGGGTCATAGTTACCTCCAGGAGAAGGAGATGGCACCCACTCCGGTACTCTTGCCTGGAAAATCCCATGGATGGAGGAGCCTGGTGGGCTGCAGTCCATGAGGTCGCTAAGAGTCAGACACTACTGAGCGACTTCACTTTCACTTTTCACTTTCATGCATTGGAGAAGGAAATGGCAACCCACTCCAGTGTTCTTTCCTGGAGAATCCCAGAGACGGGGGAGCCTGGTGGGCTGCCGTCTATAGGGTCGCACAGAGTTGGACATGACTGAAACGACTTAGCAGCAGCATAGTTACCTCCAGTTTTAGCCCATCAGTTAGAAGCACAGGTAACAATCTGGGCTTCCCTTTGGTGTCTGAAGTGGAGAAGAGTACAGTAAGACTGAGCTCTTTACCTGAGGAATCTGATGCAACCTTGAGATGTATAGCGTCAGAATCGAACTGAATTCTTGGACAGCCTGCTGGTGCCCTGGAATTGCTTGTTGATGTGGGGAGGCCTCCAAACACACGCAAGTTGGAATTGGGTCCAGGAACCCTTTTGGAATCATATCAAGGAACATTTGGAAGAATTTTAAATTTTAATTTCTCCCTCACTTCTGTTTAAACCCCATTTTATATTATCATTCAGAATTTCCAAGCACAAATATTCCACAGACTTGAGGAAAAAGAGGAAAATTATAAAAACAATGGAGGGTAGACAAAGTTATCTGTTTATATTAGTTGAGTATAAACAGTTAAACATGTTAATTGATAAGCCAAACTTTAACAAGGAAAGAGGCTAATTATGGTGACAAAGATAAGGATGAAATGAATATTTTTAAATCAAGAAAAAAAAGGAAAACCAAGATAAATGATAAATATTTTTTCTTTACATTTTGTCCCATAGTGAAATTATTTTTCTAAAAGCAAATGATTGAATAAAAATCCCAAAGTCCCAATTTACCCTTGTAAGATACTGATTTTCCTCTGTAGGAAAAGGCTGTGGGAACAACATTGTCTCAACTGCTAGCCAAAGCACGAACTAGATTACCTAGTAGGGCTTTTCCATTTCTAATTTCTAGACCCTTATATTCATAAATTTTCCTGTTTAATTTTTGTGCTCTCAATGGGAGTCCCAAAACTCTGGTGAAAAAAAAAGTCCAAGATGAAAACTGCTTATTCTCTGATAGTAAGGGGAAAAGAAAACCTATTCATTTCACTCTGTTAAGTTAGTTATTGTTTGTCACTCAGTCATGCCTGACTCTTTGCAACCCCCTGGACTGTAGCTCACGAGGCTCCTCTGACCATGGGATTCTCTAGGCAAGAATACTGGAGTGGGTTGCCATTTCCCTTCTTCAGGGGATCTTTCCCAGGCAGGGATCAAACTCAAGTTTTCTGCATTGTAGGCAGATTCTTTACCATCTGAGCCACCAGAGAAACTCCTGTTAAGTAGATACAGTAAATATTCACTCCCTCATTCATACAACAAATATTCTTTGAGTGTCTGGTGTGTGCCAGGCTCTATTTTATATGTATGAAATGTTAGCATCTTAATTCCTAATCAATCTAATGCCATGATTAAAGAAATAATAATATTAAGAATAATGTCTAAAGCTCAACATTCAGAAAACTAAGATCATGGCATCTGGTCTCATCACGTCATGGGAAATAGATGGGGAAACAGTGGAAACAGTGTCAGACTTTATTTTGGGGAGCTCCAAAATCACTGCAGATGGTGACTGCAGCCATGAAATGAAAAGACGCTTACTCCTTGGAAGGAAAGTTATGACCAGCCTAGATAGCATATTCAAAAGCAGAGACATTACTTTGCCCACAAAGGTCTGTCTAGTCAAGGCTATGGTTTTTCCAGTGGTCGTGTATGGATGTGAAAGTTGGACTGTGAAGAAAGCTGAGGGCCGAAGACTTGATGCTTTTGAACTGTGGTGTTGGAGAAGACTCTTGAGAGTCCCTTGGACTGCAAGGAGATCCAACCAGTCCATCCTAAAGATCAGTCCTGGGTGTTCTTTGGAAGGACTGATGCTCAAGCTGAAACTCCAATACTTTGGCCACCTCATGCGAAGAGTTGACTCATTGGAAAAGACTATGATGCTGGGAGGGATTGGGGGCAGGAGGAGAAGGGGACAACAGAGGATGAGATGGCTGGATGGCATCACCGACTGGATGGACAGGAGTTTGGGTGAACTCCAGAAGTTGGTGATGGACAGAGAGGCCTGGCGTGCTGCAATTCATGGGGTCTCAAAGAGTCAGACATGACTGAGTGACTGAACTGAACTGAACTGATACATAGTGTGCTTCACAAATGAAAAGTCCATATTAATTACATAAAACCAGAAAGGAGTCTATATAAGAAAAATATTCTTATCCTCAATTATCAAAAAAGTCATTCTATATGTGCTGCTATCCATCCCATTTCCTCATTTTGCAAGTCTTGTAGCTGTGCTCTTTGAGGCTATAGAGGGTGGAGTGTTGGAGAAGATGGTCTAGTTTTCATGATCAGTCCCCTGTATCTGCTTTAATATTTCCCTGTGTTAGTTCTAGGTAACACGATCCCTAGGACCTGGGATACAACTTAACACTCAGTTCAGTTGCTCAGTCCTGTCCAACTCTTTGCAACCCCAGGGACTGCAGCACGTCAGGCCTCCCTGTCCATCACCAACTCCTGGAGTTTACTCAAATGCATGTCCATTGAGTTGGTGATGCCATCCAACCATCTCATCCTCTGTTGTTCCCTTTTCCTCCTGTCTTCAATCTTTCCCAGCATCAGGGTCTTTTCAAATGAGTTGGTTCTTCGCATCAGGTAGCCAAAGTATTGGAGTTTCAGCTTCAGCATCAGTTCTTCCAGTGAATATTCAGGACTGATTTCTTTTAGGATGGACTGGTTGGATCTCCTTGCCGTCCAAGGGACTCTCAAGAGTTTTCTCCAACTTAACACTAGATTGGGAAAAAAGGCATGATTTTCCCCAGACTTGCTTGGGATATAGTAGTTAAAGCACTCTGCAAATTCTGTGGGATGGAAATCTGCCAGAAACTTATAATTGAGAGTGAATAAAGCAGAGGTCAATGCCCTCAAGGATCTTGCAGTTTAGAGAGGGAGGTGGATATAAATCTAGTCAATTATGATGTAGTAAAGTTATGTACTTACATTTGGAACAAAGTTAAGTAGTGAGTTTCTCATATTTATTTGACTATATGAAAAAATTTTTAAAAATATATAATCTATTTAATCAATATAGCCAGAAGGTTATTAAATATATTAAAAGTGTGGGAAAGTACTTCATTAAAATTAAAAACTTCTGCTCTGTGAAAGTCAAGGTCAAAAGGATGACAAGACAAGCCACAGACTTAGAGGAAATATTTACAAAAGTCTTTTTTTGTGCAAAAATAAAGATAAAGGACTGCTATCTAAAATATACAAAGAACTTTAAAAAAATGCAACAAGAAAAAAAAAAAACTCTATGTAAAAATGGCCCAAAATCTTTTAACAGACATCTCACCAAAGAAGATATACAGATGGCAAATAAGCATGTGAAAAGATGCTCTTTTTCATATGTCATCAGGGAAATACACATTAACACAACGAGATACCACTACACACCAATTACAATGGCCAAAATATGGAACAGAGAAGCACCAAATGCTGGTGAGATGCAGTACGGATAGGGACTCTCATTTATTGCTGGTGAGAGTGCAAAATGGCATTGCCACTCTGGAAGACAGTTGGGCAGTACCTTACAAAACTAATAAAAATACTCAGCATATTCACATAATAACATGCTGTGATCATGCTCCTTGGTATAGATCCAAAGGAGTAGAAAACTTACGTCCACATGAAAACCAGTACATGGATGTTTTTAGCAGTTTTATTAATAACTGACAAGACTTAGAAGCAATCAAGATGTCCTTCAGTAGTTGAATAGATAAATTATGGCAGTACCTTCAGACAACGGAATATTATTCAGTGCTAAAAAGAAATGAGCTATCAAGTCATGAAAATACATGGAGGAAAATTAAATATATATTGCTAAGTGGAAGAAACCAATCTGAAAAAGCTCCGCACTGTTTGATCTCAACTATATGACATTCTGGAAAAGGCAAAACTATGGAGACTGTAAAAGAGATCAGTAGTTGCCAGGGGTAAGAGGGACGAATAGGTGGAGGATACAAGATTTTTAGGGCAGTGAAAATACTCTGTATAATATTATAATGATAGATATGTGTCATTATATATATTTGTCCAGATACATACAAGTATGTATGTATACTGTAATGTATACTTAATGTATACTGTAGGCTTTGGGTGATTATGATGTGTCAATGCAGGTTCATCAGTATTAACAAATGTACTACTCTTTTGTTACATTTTTGGGGATGTTGATAACATGGTAAGCTATGCATGTTCAGAGGCAGGGAGAGTATGGGAATTCTTTGTATTTCCTCCTCAATTCTACTGTGAACTTTAAACTGCTCTAAAAAAACTCTCAGAAACAAAAAAGTGTGGGAAAGATAAACAGCAGAAACAACAAACATATAAAAGAATTATTCATTGTAAGAAATAACAAAATTTTAAATTTTATGTTTAATATACAATAAACATTAAGTATTAAAATGTTAAGTTATGAAAAGATAGACAACATTGACTTGTCAGTATCAAACAGAAAATACACACATACACACACAACTCTCTGCTTAGTTATCTGTTGCCGATATAAGAATGAACAGGTTAAAATATCCATACATCAACTGATTTCATGAAACTTAAGTCCTAAAAAAGATGACTTCACAATTAAGGAGACTACATACACACGATTACTTTTTAAATTATTTCTTTACTTAAAACATATTTTGAGGGTTTCCCCGTTGGCTGAGTGGTAAAGCATCCACATGCTGATGCAGGAGACATGGGTTTGATCCCTGAGCCAGGAAGATGTCACATACTAAGAAGCAACTAAGCCCATTCATTCACCACAGCTATTGAGCCTGCTCTCTAGAACTTAAAAGCCACAACTACTGAGCCCACATGCTGCAGTTACTGAAGCCCATGCTCCCTAGAGTCTGTCCTCTGCAACAAGAGAAGCCTCTACAAGAGAAAAGTTTCCTGTGCAGCAATGAAGATCCAGCACAGCCAAAATTAAATAAATGAAGTGATTAAAAAAAACATATTTTGGAAGAAAACGTACTCACAAGTATTGCTTTAATATTATATGGAGCACATATTAGCATCTCCTGCCTCACGTGCCTTTCTTTGACTTGTGGACAGGAAGAGGAAGGGTCTTAAAACTGAAAAATCAATATAAGCAAGTGTGTGGACGTGCGATGTAGCACATGGGGAAAAAGCACTGCTGCTGAGGGCAAAGAAACATGCAAGGAAGGGCAGAGATTTGATGTGAGGCCAGCGGGCAGGGGTCAGTTTGTAACAGGAACTCAATAACTTCTTTGCCTTTTATTCCTAACGATATCTCTGGTAAACTTAAAAGTTCATAATATTTTAGCGGTTTATATTTTTCTACTTTTCTTAGAAGTTGCCATATTTCATTATCAGTGAGCTTTTTTTTAAAAAATTTTTTAATTATTATTATTTTTTTTACTTTACAATATTGTATTGAGCTTTCTATATGTAGGCCATACAGATTCACCTAAACAATTCTTCATTTAAGTCCTTACTAATGTTCTAGACCATGTGCTTGATAGCTTACATGCAAAATTATGCTAATTTTCATGCATTTTGCAAAAGCAGTATTAGTAAATTGGTTTTAGAGTTGAGAACACTAAAATGGAATCTGTATGTGAATCCTACCTATCTCAAAGTTCACTTTAGTAATTGATCTTTGTGATGGTATTTCTGCAAGTAAGTTCCTCGGAGGATAAAGCATGATGAAAAAGCATTCTGTGATTATGTCAGTAAGAGGACCATGGAGCACACTCCCTCTTGAAGACTCTCCATGAGCTTAGGATATTAAAGTCCCTATGTATTTCTGAAACAAAGAAACCCATTTCATTTTCTTCATTTGAGCATTTTACAAACTGTCAGAGAATTCTTTTTTTTTTTTTTGTTAAAACATTTAACATTCCAGGACATACTTTGGGAAACTTTGTATATTGGAAGAAACTTATTAATAAGAACTCAACTTATTTAGAATCCAAGAAATATAAACCTTATTATATACTCTCAAATTAATGTTTGTCAGAATGAGGGTCATGAACTCACTGGGTTGTGAAATCAGTGAAGTGGATCCTAAGCAGTATGTGGGAAACAAAGTAAAACAAATAGGATAGAAAATATCAGGGTTGCATGCAGTAAGCACTGAATCATGAAAAATTTTACTGGGGCACAGTGTAGAATACATTTCTTTCCATGATCATGGCCAAGAACATCTAAAGCCACTCCTTTTATGAAAGTCGCATGAATTGCTTATTATGCAGGAATTATGATGATAACAAATGCTTGAACTGTATGAAATTAACTGTAATCCCATGGGTAACTAAAAAAACTAGCTATTACTTAAAATTAGATAATTTTAGAGCTGAATTATCTCCTAGAGGGAAAACCAAAATAGAGTTTTAGTGATTTGTCAAGGTCAGACAGCTGTTAGCTGGGCCTAGAACACAGAGTTTCTGATTTGTACACTAATATTCTTTACTTGTCAGGATGTGTGTGTGTGTGTGTGTGTGTGTGTGTGTTTGTGTGTGTGTGTGTGTGTATGCCCATGTGCTCATTCATGTCTGGTTCTTTGCAACCCCATGGACTGTAGTCAACCAGGCTCCTCTGTCCACGGGATTTTCCTGGCAAGAATACTGGAGTGGGTTGCCATTTCCTCCTTCAGGGGATGTTCCCAACCCAGGGATCGAACCCATGTCTCCTGGGTCTCTGGCATTGCAGGTGGATTCTTTACTGCTAAGCTACTAGGGAAGCCCCAATTGTCAGCATAAATTGACATAATTTTTATTTATAGACCATGAGATTATTTCTTTTTAATAAGAAAAATAGGCACAGAATTCAGCAAATCATTCCCAGACAGTAAGTTAATGATAGGTTACAAAAATGCTTAAGGCTTTAATTGAAGGAAAAATGTAATTTAGAGATACTTCAGTACTGCAGTCTAATTATAATTCAAAGCTAATCACTAACTAATTAACCCATTACTGGTGGGGCCATTCAGTTGTTTGGTTTCTCACTTGAACGTGTGAGTGTTCTGTATCTATGATTCTGAGAAGACTTAGATAACACAGCAGTAAACACAAACCCCTCCATGTGTAAGCTAAAGATGCAAGCTTTAAATAATGAATTTGAAGTATTCCCTCTAAACGCACACCATGTTTTCTGAAAGGAAAAGGAACTATGACTTATCGAAGCATTCCTTAGCAAAACACCCAGTAACTTCTACACGTTATTTTAGACAGGTCTCTGTGAGACTCCTTCCAGTGGAAGTCTTGAAAATTATACCTAAATTTGTGCCTGTTCATTCTTCTCTCATGGTCTGAGCTGGGGAGGGAGTGTCAGAAATCGGTCAGTATAAGTTGGAAATATTTCCTTTTCCACCTCTCTTGCTCCCTGGAAAGCGCCCATGAGAGTCTGCCCTAGGATTCCTAGGGCCTGTCCCTGGATTCCAGCAAACCCTTCTCAACTCTCTGAAGCTCAGGTTGGCGATATCTCCTCCCAGAAAGGTCCGGGCCACAAAGGGCAGAAATCATTTGATAACTTAATCTTGGTGAGAGGAAGAGACGCCTAGGCCTGTGTACTCAGTGATAAACGGAAGCACCCGGGTGACTCAAGGAAGAGACATGGCAACGTTTAAAACTAATACAAACTAATAAGGCGTAAACAAGAACTGAACGGGGGTAGGAACCATCCCCACCAAACGTGGTAGGGAGCTGGTGTGCGGAGGGGAGATGTCTGAGTTGTGACAACCTGGAGGTTACGGGGCGGGGGGCGGGGGATGGGGGGCGTTCTCCCCGGGAGGCCGGGCTGGGAGAGCAGGCAGGGTAGCAGGAGGTGAATTTCCTAAAGCCCAGGACCGAGCCTGGGACCCTCCCGATTCCTAGAATGAACTCAAAGCCGGTCCCTCTAGGCGGGGACAGCGGCTCCCCTGGGATCGCCACCTCTCCTCCGCCCCGTCGCTGGGAAGGAGAAGATCCCGGGATGGGGAAGGGTGCGGGCGGTAAACCCCGGCCACTCAAGCGCCCCCCTCCCCCTCGCCCTGCCTCCCCGCCCGGCCCCCGTGCGGCTTCAAAGCCCGACCCTGGCTGGGGCCGGCCGCGGGCACCGACCGTCCTCCCCACGCCTCCCCGCGCCTGCAGCGCCCGCCCCGGGCCGTCCCGGCGGGCGCGCGGGGGGCGCGGGCCCGGGCCCCGCGTGACGTGGGCGCCGCGGCGGGAGGGGCCGCCCGGGCGCGGGTCGAGGGGGGGCTCCGGCCGACTTATTAGCGCCCCGCGGGTCGCCGGCAGCGAGCAGACAACCGCTCAGCGAGCCACGGGAGCCGGCGAGCGGCCCACTCCTCCCACTCCTCGGCCTGCCTCCTCCCCTCCGGCTCCTCCCGCCCCCACCTCGGAGCGAGCCGCGGAGGCGCCCTCTCCCTGCCTCTTTCTCCCGCTCCCGCTCGCTCGTCCGTCTCTCTCGCTAATACTTCCCCCTGCCGTGCTCCCGGGGACCCAAGCATTCTCAGCGCTAACCTTAGGGACCCACGGTGCGCGAAAAGCCTAGAAAAAAGCCGCTGCGGACAGAGATAGTTGGAAGCCCCTCGTCCCTCCCCCCCGCCTCTGCCGGCGCAGCCCGTGCCCGGCTCGCAGCACCTTCTCTCCTGAACACTCTGTTTGGGAGGACGGGGTGAGAAGGTGAAGTGGAAAGAACTGCAGAGCAGAGGGGGCCAGGCTCAGAGCTCAGATTTCATTTTCATTGAAGCCAAGCACGGAAGATCAGTTTTTTTTTTTTTAATTCTGCCTTTTTTTTTTTTTTTTTTTCCTTTTTTCCAAGAAACTTACTTTGGGGGGGAAGGTTTTGCTCTGGGCATTTGCTTTGCCCAGCAGTTGAAAAGTGAACTCGACTCGTGATGGTTCTCCTGTCACTTTGGTTGATAGCAGCCGCTCTGGTAGAGGTTAAGACTTCAGCTGATGGACAAGTAAGTGGAAAATAATAACAATAAAAAACTCAAACCCAACCTTTTCCCCGAAACAGTTCCTCCCCCTCTTTCCCCTCCTCTCTCTCCTCCTCCCCCCTCCCACCCTGTCTCTGTTATCTGGTGCCTTCACGGTCGGTGTTTTTCGAGGGCTGGGCGCAGCGTGCGGGGCTTTTGGGGGTGCAGGGGGTTACATTGCATGGGAGCCCAGGCTTGTCACCCCTCGGGCTTCACTTTGCCGCATTCGGAACAATTCCCGGTGACCCGACTGCAGCCAATTCGCATCCTCGCCGGGCCATCTGGGTTTCCCTTTTCCGGAGGGCAGTGTGGGCGCTTGAATGAAGTTCTGGACGCTGGGTCCAGGATCCCAGGGCTCAGACTTCAGTAGCCGGAGTCGAGTTCGCGGGGCTTTCTCTCCTGCTCACTGACTCACAGCTTTTTTCGGGCAGCCGGAGGCGGGGGTTTCAGGAAATCCTTGGGCCGGACAGAGAGCGATCCAGTAGACACGTGTCCTGGGAGTACCGCGGCCGGGCTGGGGTTTGACAGTTGGGGAGGGGGGCCCCCGGGGAAGTTTCCTGCCCTGCGTTTTCCTGGGCAGAGAGGCTGGAGGCGCCGGCCGCTCTTCTCCCCTCCCCCTCTGCACAACTCCTCCTCTTTTTAAAGCGAAGTTGAGTGCTGCTCTGTTTCTTTTCGGCCCAGCCCCCACCCCTTGGAGCCTCAAGGTGAAGCCCGATGCTCTCAGAAGAGTCCTTGAGAAGGCTTGGCGGGACGAGCCGAGCCGTGTAGTCAGTCACAGCAGCGCAGAGCCGCTGGGGCTCTGGGTACAGAATTTCTCCGTGAGTTTTTGTAGCGTCTCTTGGTCTGCTTGGTCTGACCATAGGGTGAAAAAGTAAGAGACTCGTTGTAGTTGCTGCCTGACCTCAAATCTGATCAATCAGGATTTAGACTTCTGTTTTGCACGTATAAATTCGGAGACTTTCTTTTCTACTCCTGACCCAATATATGGAGTTTTCCAAAGAGAATATTGGGTGTCAGGATTTATTTTTGCTGGCTTCGTAAATGTTAAAAGTTAAAACGAGCAAACGATACCCTGTCCCAAATTGCTGTTGCTTTGGCTCGTGCTCCCCGTCACAGGAACCTTCTACAAACCGGGGTGCAGCGGTTAGGCACCAATCCCAGTCTCCGGCGTCGCCTGATTAGTCAGCTCCTGAAAAGCATTAATGGTAGAAATAAAACGCATGAGGTGATAAGATGAAACCCAGTAACTGTTTCTTTTTCTTACTTTCCCCCCTCCTTTCCAGGCTGGTAATGAAGAAATGGTGCAAATAGGTAAGCCTTCTTCTCAGATGTCACTCTTATCTTGGTAGGGAATGAAGTAAGTTAAGCAAAATATTGTTTCTGAAATTTCTCCCATTGATGGTTAAAGAAGTAATTGGTGGTCCAGGAACATTTCTATTCTTCTCTTCCTCTTTACAGAGGAGGGAGTCACTTTCCTCAGGCTGAATTGTAGTGATGTAAAAATTGTCCTGCAGTTGGGCTTTTCAGGTGTCAATTTATTAGCTGTCTTTGGACAAGCCACTGGTAGGTACTTGAAAGGTGATGGAGGGGCTGGAAGAAGATACAGAGATAAATCAAATGAAATCAACTTCTGTAAGGTTAGGTGGAACACATTTGATTAGAAGAGAAATCAAGTGTAAGAATGCTACAAAGAAGAGAAAAATAAAGTACAGATGATGGAAAGTTTTCTCTTAAATTTTTTTCCAGCTTTGAATAATCCCTCTGATGACTTTTCTTATACCATCTGCTTTAAAATCATTCTGCTATTGTGTAAGATATGTTAGGCCTTTTGCAGATAACATCTAAAACCTCAGTATTGCCTGATGATAAAGGACTTACTCCCATTTTATGGGTGAGGAGACTGAGGCTCACAGAGTGTGTTGTAAAATGTCCCTTCAAAGTACATGGTCTTTTTTTGAAGCTGTTTATAATAATATATTTGTTCTGAATTCAGAGACTGAAAGTCATCTGTCAAGAAGCTGGACTTCAGTCTTTTCATACATATTTAACTTGAGTTACTTTAAAAGATAATTTTCCTTTTGGCACAGTAGTCTGTGTATTCTGTGTTTGTCAAGTGATACTGTAAAGTCATCTTTTAGATGAAAAGTTTTTATTACTGCAGACTTAGTTACAAATTGTTGCTTACGTGCTGTGTGCCAGGCACAGTGCTAATTGCTTTCTGTGCCTTATGTCATCTATTTGTCACAACTGCGCTAGGAGATAGGGACACATTTGTGCCTACTTTAGATTTGAAGGAAATAAAGCTTGAGAGGTTATACAGCAACCTGCTATAGTGCATAGTAGAGAGATGGGGGGACTCCAGAGGTGTAAACTAAATGGAGGGTCCCCAAGATCCAGGCCCAGAGGCATCTGTATGTAGCCGCCTGTCATCCTGTGTCACAGTGCTCTCTTCCTACTCAGTGCCTGGCATTGTTGGAACTCCTCCCCAAGCTTAGACCTCCGCAGGAAGAGGAGAACAGACGGGAGGAGACGGACTGAGAACTGCATTGAAAATACGATGTCTATGAAGAGACGTTTGTCGTTTGTAGTTGATAGCATTCAGCCATCAACAAGTTATCTTTTTAAAGAAGGATTTTTTCCTTTCTAACCAGTCTTCAAGCAAATAGGGAAAAGAAAACTGTCTTACTTTTTATGTCTTAAGCATTTGATTACTTAAATGTCCTAACATTTCAATATGTAAATTAAAAAACTATTTTAAGATTACTCATTCTATAAGGAATAAAATATATTGCTTTGATTAAATTTTCAGATAGACTCAGCATGTTCATATGTAAGAGGGCCTGGTTGAGACAGTGGTCCAATCCTTTAGCTAACAAACTACTTTGGTAGCTCTTGTCCTCAGGGAAGAAAGGAGTACAGGTCTGCTTTATTTTGATAAGAGGGAGATGAGTAACAGCACAGAAGAGAAGAGGTCAGGGCACTCTTAGGTTGTGTTGCTGGAGATTTATTTTCTCCTCTGCAAGTTTATTTGCTCTCAGCAAGTGCCTCTGCTTTATGAGATTTCTCTCTTTGATTATTATCAGTTTTACTTATCATTTTCAAATTGAGTTGAAGGGAAGACATATAGATGAAAGTAGACTTGACTCATGAATCCTGTGCTAGCAAAAGTGTATAATTTGGCTTTGGGTTATAATCATTTGTGTTTTCTTAAGAGGGATTTAAAATTTTATTTGTAAAATATATTTAAAAAATGTGATGTGCAGTAATGAGATTTCATTCTCCTATCCCTGTGCATCAAGGGATTGCTAACCTGGAGGTTTGGTAAAGCATACTTTTCTACATATAATTAAGTAATTTTTTTCCAATAATTGATTGAAAAGTAGTTTTGAACAACTTATTAGGAAAGACTAATAAGGTTAGAAAAATTAATGAATTTATATTTATTGATCTACAAATTGGTTAGGTAAAATTCCATGTTTCAGAATAATTTGTGAATGTCTCAGGAAGAGTAAATATAAATTAATAACAGACCACAAATTGTTAGGAAGCTAAATTAAAAAAAACACTTACTATGTATATATACACACACACACGCAGGTGGTGAATATAAGCGTACACTTTGCTGATTCTTCATGAAGGGAACACTTCTAGGTGACCAGCACCTGGATCAATAAGATCATTACTAGTGATTTGTGTCACTTTCCTAGCAGGATCCCCATATGAAAGGTGACTTCTAATAGGATAGATTAATTTAGCCAGTTTTAAAATGCTTTTTATAAACAAAAATAATGTATACTTTTTAATATTTGCCTTAGGAAACCAATTTAAAAAATATATATAATATATATCTGATGTGCTTCAATCCCTTATACTAGGAAGGCTTTTACTTAGTTGGGGAGAGGGCAGTCTGTGATGGGGGCACGTTGGAGTGTATACAGATGTCACCCATGAAATGTGGAGAGGGCAGTCTTTGATGGGGGCAGGTTGGAGTGTATACAGATGTCACCCATGAAGTGTGGAGAAGGGCAGTCTGTGATGGGGGCAAATTGAGTGTATACAGATGTCACCCATGAAATGTGGAGAGGGCAGTCTTTGATGGGGGCAGGTTGGAGTGTATACAGATGTCATCCATTAAGTGTGCAGTAGGAGATATGGCTTCTTTACTTTTTTTCCCACCCAATGGAAGAATGCCCGTTTGGTATGAGGGAAAGTATGTTTGGCTCTCAGGAAAATAGGCAAATGAGTTTTGATCTGTGATCTAGTTCTCTTCTCTTTTGTTCACCAGAGAGGAGCTGTCTACTTGGTGGTATAGTCACTAAGTCATGTCCGACTCTTTGCGACCTCAAGGACTATAGCCCACCAGGCTGCTCTGTCCATGGGATTTTCCAGGCAAGAATACTAGAGTGGGTTGCTGTGTCTTTCTTCAGAGAATCTTCCTGACCTAGGAATAGAGGCTTCATCTCCTGCATTCTTTACTGCTGAGCCACCAGGGAAGCCTCCTCTATCTGTCTACACCCATGCATACATGCATACACAGTATATGTGTGCTCAGTCGCTCAGTCATGTCTGACTTTTTGTGACCCTTTGGACTGTAGCCCACCAGGCTCTTCTGCCCGTGGAATTTTTCAGGCAAGAATACTGGAGTGTATTGCCATTTTGTCTTCCAGAGGATCTTCCCGACACAGGGATCGAACCCGTGTCCTCTTGCATTGCAGGCAGATTCTTTACCACTGAGCCATCAGGGAAGCCCATACACAGTATATACATACATCCATATATACCCATACATACATCCACGTATATACACACACACATACATTTGTGCACACACATACATATAGGTGCATATGTAAATGTGTGTGCACTGTGTATACATGTGTAAATGTGTTTCATGAGATAGGTAGCATGCTTCTGTGACATACCAGGGAACTCTCATTTCTGACTCAGACTATGACCTTGGTAGGTTGCCTAGGGTAATTGTGAGTAGCTCGCTGGCTGGCCTGATGGGATAAGGAGGTTTGCTCTGTGACACATGTGGCTTAGGAAATAATCATGCTGCTGCTGCTACTAAGTCGCTTCAGTCGCGTCCGACTCTGCGACCCCATAGACGGCAGCCCACCAGGCTTCCCCGTCCCTGAAATTCTCCAGGCAAGAACACTGGAGTGGGTTGCTATTTCCTACTCCAATGAAAAGTGAAAAGTGAAAGTGAAGTTGTTCAGTCATGTCCCAACTGTAGCGACCCCATGGACTGCAGCCTACCAGGCTCCTCCGTCCATGGGATTTTCCAGACAAAAGTACTAGAGTGGGGTGCCATTGCCTTCTCTGAGGAAATAATCATAGTTCTTTATAAATTGGAGAATCTGAAAAAGAATTCTCTGAGTCCTTTTGTTTCATAAACCACAGCTTTGAGATCACTTGAGTATCATCAGAGGAAAAACCACTGTGAGGCTTTGGTGTTCAGCCACCTTCCCTCTCCCCCCATCCCATCCCACCCCCTCCCCTGCTCTTGGAATTGAGACATGTCAATCTTTTTCTGCCCTATTACTGTTTCCAGTTTCAAATTCCATTGCATTTCATTCTTAACCAAATGAAGTTGCTAATCTTATACTCTCAGATATCTGGTTTCCTGAGAAATAATTTTTCATTATTTACAGGTACTCATTTCAAGGTGAAGTATAGAATAAGTGTTTCCACTAATGTAGACCTTGAGAGAGCAAAGACTGTCTTGACGACTGCTGTGTCTATCTCCTGCCCGTAAACAGGGCTTGGTACCTTGTGACTCTCAAATATCTGTTGTCCAGTGCATAGATCTAGTAACCAGGTTATTAGCACATTAGGATTTGCCTGTGTTCTGGTTTTATTAAAATATTCTTGTTCTGTGCCCCTCTCTAGGTTTAATTGATCCCTAGGAAAATGAGGATAGAGACAATGGATGTACAATTAATCATTCAGTGTTATCAAGGCTCCTTGTGACTTCCTTTTTCATTCCACAAAGCCAAGGACTTAGGCTTACTGGTTTTTTATGTTTTTGTGTTTGTGTTCCACAAGATTTGTCAAATTGAATCAAATTATGTGCAAGTTTGAAATGTCTGCTGATTTTGCCCTGAAGTCTATTTGAGATAACTTGCCATGTTTCTGGCATCAGTGGAAATAAGATAAACAATGATTGAAATCTGTCAATCTAGTTTGCCAGCAGCAACACTAAAAATGTGGTCTAAAGGAAGTTTAAAGGGATCCCTTGTAAAATTTAGAACTTCAGCCACCTAAGCCATTGTTCTTCTCTGTAACTAAAGATCATACACTTGACCTTACTGATTTAGCTCCTATCCCACCATTGAGCACCATAATGATCTAAGTTAAGTGCTTTAAGTGTCTTATGTAAAGATGTTATTAGATGCAGTATGCTACCTATCACTGGCAACTTACTGCTCTTTAGCTGAACTGTTTCTTCCCCATACGTCACTGTTTTCTTTTGTCATTGTACCATATAATCATGATATTGCTCAGAAATGTTATGAAATCTCCAGGGTCACCTCTGTTTCCAGGATGATTATCTTTAAGCACTCTTTGCTTATGGGTAGCCAACCAAGAATACCTTGGAAATCCATCAGGGACAGTTCCAAATTGCCTGCTGAAATCAGGAGTAGTTGGACTCATGCTTGGGCTGGATCTATTGACAGTCAGGATCTATTGACAGTCAGGATCTATTGACTGGATCTATTGGACTCATGCTTGGACTGCATCTATTGACTGCTTGGACTGGATCTATTGACAGTGAGGACTTGAATGGAATCCCAGTGCTTCCTCAAAAAGGATTGCTATTATCAGAATTTGGGGAACTCTCATCTTACACTTCCTCTAATAAGAGATCAGCTTTTACTTTTAAGCTGTACTACTTCTATTCTATTCTAAGTTGTTGAATTGTGCTTTTTAATTAATCAGTTATGGTTCTGATTATAAATGCTTTACATGTGCCCCTTGTGGTTATCTTCTTTTTCTGTATTCCCCAGGTTTTAGACAATCATTCCAGATATCAAGCTCTTACTATAACTTAGAATACTCTTGTTCAGTCGTCTTTTAATACACAGATTGTGGGATTTTTTTGTATACCTGTTTTTGTTTTCTTTAATGTTTTAGTATGATTTTCCATATCATTACAAACCCCTCATAAGCATCATTCAGTTCAGTTCAGTTCAGTTCAGTCACTCAGTCGTGTCTGACTCTTTGCGACTCTATGAATCACAGCACGCCAGGCCTCCCTGTCCATCACCAGCTCCCAGAGTTCATGCAAACTCATGTCCGTCGAGACGGTGGTACCATCCAGCCATCTCATCCTCTGTCGTCCCCTTCTCCTCCTGCCCCCAATCCCTCCCAGCATCAGGGTCTTTTCCAATGAGTCAACTCTTCGCATGAGGTGGCCAAAGTACTGGAGTTTCAGCCTCAGCATCAATCCTTCCAATGAACACCCAGGACTGATCTCCTTTAGGATGGACTGGTTGGATCTCCTTGCAGTCCAAGGGACTCTCAAGAGTCTTCTCCAACACCACAGTTCAAAAGCATCAAGTCTTCAGCCCTCAGCTTTCTTCACAGTCCAATTTTCATATTCATACATGACCACTGGAAAAACCATAGCCTTGACTAAATGGACCTTTGTTGGCAAAGTAATGTCTCTGCTTTTGAATATGCTATCTAGGTCGGTCATAACTTTCCTTCCAAGGAGTAAGTGTCTTTTAATTTCATGGCTGCAGTCTCCATCTGCAGTGATTTTGGAGCCCCAAAAAATAAAGTCTGCCACTGTTTCCACTGTTTCCCCATCTATTAACCTTAATTTATGTGATCGTTTCCCTAATGATCTCCACCTTCTTATGATAATGAATGTTGCTGCGCAGTGTTACATGTAGATTACTGTTCACGTTTCCAATGACTACTTCTGGAGAGAGTCCTAGAAGTTGATTCCTGAGTAAAACCAAATTAACAGGGTGCATTTTGACAAGTGACTTTTGAAGAAGTTTCTAAGACCTGAATTCTGACTAGCAATATATAGGAAAGTGTTGATTTAAAATATTTTAATTTTAGATTTGGTTCTGCTCTTCTTGATGTTTGAACATAATTTTTAAGTATTTGGTTATTAGTCTCTGAAAGATGCAATGAATTAATCATTTTTTTAGTTATCAAGTACATCCAAATGTGAACCATTATGGAGAAGGGAAAGGCTACCCACTCCAGTATTCTGGCCTGGAGGATTCCATGAACAGTATAGTCCATGGGGTTGCAAAGAGTTAGACATGACTCAGCGATTTTCACTTTCACTTTCATATTATAAAAAGGTTTTGTAATTTTATCAGTTCTGGAGGACGACTTGTCCAACTCCTAGAACAGAATTTGAGAGATGTATATTCTTTAGAATGCCTAGTAAAGAGCGGGAAGTTTCCTAGCTTAGGAATCTCTGTTCCCACATGTAATTGATCCATCCTAATTTTCTGAATATGTTTACACATTTTGCTGACTCACTGTAAAGCCCTAGGAGAGATTTGTGGTAAAATGTCAGTAACTTGTGTATAAAAATGAGTGCCACAAATTCAGCATGATGAATCTTTTTGGAATTTAGAACAAACTGTGAGAAGCATGAAATAGTCAGTCTTGTTCTCAAAGTGACTGATAAAAAGAGTATTTAGGAAACTTCTAGAGAGTAAAGGAGGATTAAACATATAGATCTTCAAATAGTTGGATGATAAATCATATTGCCTACATTTTTTTTAATACTTAATACATATATTTTTGTATGTACTAATGCATACAAATAAAGATAAAAGAATGATTGAAATGATTATTCATGTGAATTTGCATTCTCTTTATTTTACATGTAAAATCCTTTCTTTTTTACAAGTAGAGTCCATTCCTTAATCTAAAATCTAACTAGTGTATGGATTTGTTGGTCAGTCGCTCAGTCGTGTCCAACTTTTTGTGACCCCATCGACTGCAACATGCAACAAGGCTTCCCTGTCCTTCACCATCTCCCAGAACTTGTTCAAACTCATTTCCATTGATTCAGTGATTCTCAGAGATGATCCAACCATCTCATTCTCTGCCGTCCCCTTCTCTTCCTGCCTTCAATCTTTCCCAGTATCAGGGTCTTTTCTAATGAGTGGGCTTTTTGTATCAGGTGGCCAAAGTATTGCAGCTTCAGCTTTAGCATCAGTCCTTCCGATGAATATTTAGGATTGATTTCCTTTAGGATTGACTGGTTTGATCTCTTTGCAGTCCAAGGGATTCTCGAGAGTCTTCTCTTAGAGGACCAACTAATATTCATTTCCTTTTCTCTGTCAAATGGTCAGCGGCACAGATGCTTTTCACTTTGTGGTTTAAAATCCTGACTGTACCACTTTCTAGCTGATGACCTTAACCTGAAAAAGTGTCTTTGTCTTGTATGTGACAGAAGTATTCTATTTCATAGAGTTTTTAAGGATTCATATAATGCTGCCACATGGTGAGCCAGCTAGAATAATACATATTATTATTACCTATTACCTGTGGGTATGTCTTAGTCTTGTGCTTTTTAAAAAACACTTTTACTCAAGGAGAGCTGCCTCACACTAGTCCCTACATTTCTGATAGGTCTGCCCACCACCATGGCTTTCCAGGTATCTTAATTTAGTGTGTCATGGACTTGTATGCTATCCAGCCACTCAACTTACCATGTGACAGCTCTTTAAGAGTTCTATTTTCATGTATTAGCTTCATGTTGGCATTTCAACATAGTGTTGCTTAACTCATTGGAATATAGTAGTAGAGGGAGGAGTTGGATAAGGAATAGTGCAGAAACAGTTATTCCATGTGGATTCCACACCAAGTATATTTTGTATATACTGGACATAATTCTTTCTTCGTTTCACTTTATTTATTGAAATCCCTTTTTTCCATTTCACTGAGCAAAAGTTTCTATATTAGTTATAACTCCTTGGGATGCAAAAAGCAGGAATCCAGTTGATAGTGGTTAAGGAAGACAAAATTGATCAGATATATTCAAAGTCAGCTATAGCTGGATTTAGGTCTCAAATAATGTCAAAAATCAATCTCTCTCTCACCCCATTCCTCCTTTGCCTCTCCTTCTGTCCTTCTCCCCTGTCCCTTTTCTCCCTTCCTCTCTTCCTTCTCTCTTTCTTTCTCTCTCATTTTTCCTTTGCGTTGGCTTTATTTCTCTAATAGCATAAGATTGTGACCATCCAAGATCCAAGTTGTGGCAAAGACCATCACCAGCAACTCTGGGCTATCATCCTACCTTTCACCCCACTAGACAAGACACTTCTGTCCTGGCAGCTCCAGTAGTAGTTCCTGGTAGAGCTTTTATTGGCTACTCAGCTTGAGTCATGTGTCGTTTTTTTATCATTAGGTGTGGAAAACCGTTCAGTGAATGTGTGTCCACCAGAGCTGCCCCTGTCACGACAGTCCACTCAGTTTCCTGATTTACATCGTAGCTACCTAAGCCTGGAACCCTCTCCTGAACCCCATGCTTGCAGATCCTTGACCACAGTATTACCTATTGACAGTCCTCCTCCTTGGGCATTGGCTCTAACATCCCAGAGAAAAGAAATGGAACAGTCAAAAAGAGTCTAAAATGTTATATCTTGGGATGGAAGGAATTGGGTTGCTGCTAAGACATGGAAAAGTTCCTTTTTTGTTGTCTTTACCAGTATTAATTAGATGTGCATGTGCCAGGCTCTTGCAAAAAAAAAAAAAAAAAAAACACAACACCTTATTTTCAAGCCATGCCTGACTCTCAGTGAGGCAGTGCTCAGGTTAGCCTGGATTGAGCTGTTTCATTCTTGATGTACAGGGACTGAGAGTGGAGTGTGAGACAGTTAACCTGAGGGAAAACTGAGGTTCAATTAAAGATCAAAAGGGGATGGATGCTGGGAGTCACAAATGTCCAATAACACCACAGCTGTGAGGACTTCCAGCACCTTGATGGGAACTGGTGGCCGTGGCCAGCAGAGGAATGGACCCCCAAGATGTCTGTGTCTGAATTCCTGGAAGATGTAAATACATCACATGGCAAAGAGGGATTAAGTCTTCAGATGGAGTTAAGGTTGGTTATTTCATATCAGATGGTTTTTCGTACTTTTTGTCAAACCATGAACCAGACTATTTTAGATTTGGAAAAAATAATTACCACAAGTAACATTTCAGTGAAAACCTTTAAAGCTGCTATCCACATTTCTTATCTGTCATATTTTCCTCAGCCTTTGGCCCTGGGGATAAATGCTACTTTTCCTGGCTTTAAATTCTAGACTCAATATTAGTCTCTAAAAGTATTATCCATCAAAAAATTGTAAGACGTATGAGAAATGTTAATTTTTAGAATGTCTGATAGTTCTCTTGTGTCTGTAAAGTTTCCAATGATGATAAACGTAACCAGTAAAAGTGCTTCTTAAAAACTGAGTTTGAAATGTTAAGATTTTGGCATTTGGGCCTCACTTAATAAAGTAAAGGAGCATCCCAGGTGACGCAGTGGTAAAGAATCCACCTGCAATGCAGGAGACACAGGAGACGGGGGTTTGATCCCTGGTTGGGAAGATCTCTTGGAGGAGGACATGGCAACCCGCCCCAGTATTCTTGCCTGAAGAATCCCATGGACAGAGGAGCCTATAGTCCTTGGAATCTCAAAGAGTTGGCCATGACTGAGTGACTGAGCACATGCACAGCACAGCACCAAAAGAAAAAACAAACTCTACTTGTTAGCCTGTTATTGATTATTTGATTATTTTAAGATGTAGCAAACAAAGAAAATACTTGGATGTATTTCTGTAAAATAGTTGTTCTTTTCTTAAAAGATCTCCTCTTACCTGATTTCATGTTCTGGAACGTGAAAGAATGTGCTGTTCTTTCCTAAATGACTCTCTTGAACATAAACATTGTGCAATTGCAACAAATATTTATGAAAAAGCCAGATTTTTTAAAAAATGAGAAGAATTTTGAAGTTCACAAGTATTTGTTCTTTCTTAATAATGAGTATTAAAAAAAGCAACCCCCCCCCAAGAGTTGTGAAAAGAGGTTTGCAACTACACTAAAAGACATCAAAGTGTTTCTCTGCCTTGTGGCAATCACAGCTTAGAGGAGATGAAGTGAGGAAAAAGGAATTTGGCTGCATTCAGAAGTTCAGCCTGTTATCATGATTACTTTTTAATTGCCTTTGAGAGAAGATGTGTCCCCATCTCTGTTGGTGTTTACAGCCTGGGTGAGGCCTCTGGCATGTGATGTCCTCTTAATGTCCACTCTTCACCCCACTCACATCTGTCTTGGAACAGCTGGCCCCTGTCATTTCTGATGAAATTCATTCTCTTACCCTTGGCTCAGGATTTGGAAATGTTGTTGTTGGAGCGGCTTCTTGAGCAAATCTTGAAAATACTTATTTGATTTCATTCTTGTGGCCAGATTGTTGCATACTGAGAATTTATACCTGATAAAGGAAATTGCCTGTGTGACTACCTCTATAGTAGGGCAATCAGCCAATTCGTGGGAGAGAATCCCAGTCTCTGACTTGGGTAATGGAGCATGGGTTTGTAGAGCCAGTCTGGACTTCAGGCCATTTGGTGTCATGGCTTTCAAGATCCCTCCTAACCACCAGAAACAATAGCTTGGGTTGGGAATGGAGAGGGGAGAGGCCCGAGGGCAGCTGGGACACAAGTGACTTCCTTCTTGAACAGCTCTAGCTGGATAGGGATAGTACCAGCAGCTAACTTTACATTTACTGGGATGTTCTTAGATGGACCAAGCCCTTTATGTGGTTTTATCTCTTCTTCCTATTTTACAGGTAACCTGTCTGAGCCTTGTATTTTCATAATTTATTCGCAGGATGCCAAAGAGCACATCAGCTTGAAACCAGCATTCAAATGAAGTGCTTTTTGACTCCAGACTTTTCATATAGAACCGTCATATCCCACTTCCTTCTTTACTTGGGAACTAAAGCCACGTTGGGCTTCCCAGTGGCACTAGTGGTAAAGAACCCACCTGAATGCAGGAAACATAAGAAACACAGATTCGATCCCTGAGTTGGGAAGATCCCCAGGAGAAGGACATGGCAGTCCACTCAAGTATTCTTGCCTTGAGAATCCCATGGATGGAGGAGCCTAGGAGGTTGCAGATCATAGGGTTGCAAAGAGTCAGACATGACTGAAACAACTTAGCACGCAAAGCCACATTGTATCAATCATAAGTATTCCAATATTCTGTGTGCCTGGGGTAGCTTTGGTTTTAATTAGATCAGCTAAAAATTGCTGTGATACATGAGAACCTTATTCTGCAGCCATTCTTGGTCCTAGCACTGTTGATTGTAGGCTTCTTTTCTCTTGCTCTTCTAGGTTGTGGTCTTCGTAATGTGCTGGGGACATCTAGTCTCCTCTGGGAGACATTTATGTAGCATCCTACAACATATTTAGAAGGATACCAAGCTGCCTGTCCTCAGTTGTGAGCGCATGTGGCCAAATGTGTGAAGGCGTTAAGATGATCCCAAAGCCTGGGTCATAGGGTCCTGCTGTGAGAGCCCTCCCCCTAGGAATCCCCATTTCCAAAAATAGATGTTAATTTCTCTTTTCCCCCAAAACTGGTGTACACTGGGGATATTTAAATACATTTAACATCACACTTCTGCCCCCAAAGTGCTTAAAATCTCAGAAAGGACATGACATCGGCATGTAACTTCTCACCCATAGGGATTTATTTTATAACTGTTGTGCAGACAATGTATGACAGAGCTAGGAAGCTTAGACCATAAAGTCTGTACTTTAAGGCAAGTAAGCAGGCAAGTTTTCTTGGAAAAGCTGGGGTTTGAGAAAGGCCGTGAGGCTTGGGTTAGATTTGAATAGATGGATGGAAAGCAACAGACCTTTCAATCCTGAAAGGTCTCTAAAGGCAAGAGTGCAGGAGTCTCTAAAGGCAAGAGTGATTAATCAGTGGTGTATTAAGGTGTAGTGAGCACATTAGCATGTTGCTTTAGGTAATATGGGAGATGATATCAAAAAGAAGTTGGGGGCAGAATGCAGAGAGCCTTAAATGACGACTTAACTTTTTGATTCAGGCTAAATTACCTAACTTTGAGTTTCCGTTTCTTATGTGTGAAGTGAGGGGATTTGATTAGTAGATAGTATCTTAAGCAATTTTCAGATCTGACTTAGAAATAAAGATATCAGTTTTCTAATTAATCTTATCCTGAAATAATGATCAGTTAGTCGAAACTATTCAGGAAAAAATAACAGGGTAATATTAATACCTAACTTTTATTGAGCACTTACTAAGTGCTGGATCCTAATCACTTTGGATTAGGTCATTCAATTCTTACAGCAAGTCTATGAATTAAAGTCTTGCTCTAATTTTTTCAGGTGAGTGATGACATAAAAAGTCTTAGTGTCCAGAGTCACAATTAAACATATTCCTCTGTCCTGCCTGGTCTGAACATGTTGAGAAATAGCAAATCTGAAAACATGGTTAAAAGATCTCTTACAAAAGAGGCCAGGGTGGAGCACAAGGCTCTGCATGGGCAGGCAGTGGGTGAGCTGATAGGACACCTCACTCCATGTGAGTGTGTCAGGACTGCTGGGCTGAGACAGGGCCTGAACCGGGGTAGGGCGGCGTGAAGTGAAAGAGAACAGGGTCCTGATCAGAAAGGACAGGGTCCTTCCTTCCCGGGAAGAATGACGGTGAGGGCATGCTAAGCATCACAGACTGCTTATTTTTCCCAGACTGGCTATTCACATCCATCATGCCTCTTCACTGGGGAGGAGTGAGTTAAGGAGGGCAGAGAGGCCAGGATATTCAGAGAAAAATCCTCCCTTACAGAGAATGGGAGCAGGTGAAAGGCACTGCACCCCTACCTTAAGAAAACATGATGTTTTCTACTTGAGATACCTTAGTTGTAAGAAAGAGGCAAGGATGAGATGGTTTTTCAAGGTCTTGTTTATTTTTGACTGTGTGGTTATAATTCTATGAATATCCAAAGGGATTGCAGAGGAGGGGCTAATTTCCTGCCTCTGGTTCCTCAGTATGAGGGGGCTCTGTGTTTGCATTCCAGGAGATCTGTTTTAATGATTAGATACACTTTTGTTGTTGTTCTTAGTGGCTTAAAATGTAAGTTCAGGATATTGTGAAATGTTTGAATTTATAGGCCAGCAGACACTGTGAGAAATATCCCCCACATTTTCGAGCAGATTCAGGCTATAGAGGTTTATGACAACTTCTGTGGTTTGCTGTCATCGATCACTTGATGATAATTACTGTTTGGGGAAAAGACACATTCTAATTTTTGGTGCTTCTTTAGGCTCAAGTTGCTCTCATTTATTCATTCACAGATATTTATTGGGTGACTTTAGAGTCAGTTTTAGGCACTGGAGACCTGTAGTAAGGAGAGCAGATACAAATTCCTACCCCCTGAAGCTTGGATGCTAGCAAGTATAAAGAAACAAGGGTTTTCATGGTGGCTCAGATGGTAAAGAATCCGCCTGCAATGCAGGAGTCCCTGGGTTGGGAAGATCCCTTGAGAAGGGAATGGCAGCCCACTCCAGTATTCTTGCCTGGAGAATTCCACAGACAGAGAATCCTGGTGGGCTATAGTCCATGAGGTTGCAAAGAGTCGGACATGACTGAGCGACTAAGTATGCACATTAAGAAGTGATCAAACAGACATATATAAAATATATAGTATGTGAGGTGGTGACAACTTTTATGGAGAAAAGTAACATGCAGAAGCAAGATAGTAATAAGACAGTTCCTGGGGTCAGGAAAGACAATGGGAGGGCCAAGTTTAAGTGAAGACCTGAAGGCATGGAGGGCTGAGCCATGCAGTTGTCAGGGGAAGATATTTCGGTGGAGGAAATGGTGAGCACAGTGACCTTGAGATGTGAGAATTCCCAGTGCTGGACCTTTCAAGCCATTTTACTCTGAGCGAAATGAGTTTTGAGGAGAAGGGTGGCGTGATCTTCCATTTGTATCCCTCTGGCTCTGGTTTGAGGACGACTTGTGAAGGAGAGCATGGTGGTTTGGACTAGGGTAGCAGTAGGGGAGGTGATGAGCAGTCATAAGAGTCTGGATGTATTTTGAAGGTAGAGTCAATAAAATTTGTTAAAAGATTTTGTGTGTGGTGTGAGAAGAATTAAGGATGATTTAGTTGAGTTTTTGGTCTTTAGAGTAACTGGGAGGATGGAGTTACCATCTACTGACATGGTGAAGAGGTGCAAGTTTGGGAGTAGGAAGGTTGGAAGTTTACTTTTGGATGTGTTGATGTGCCTAGTGACTATGCACAGGGAGAGGATCCAGGGGCAATTGAATTGATGAGAGAAGAACTTATGTAGGAATCCTGGGCTGGAGATATACAATGGTGAATGCATTGGAATTCATGAGACAGAATGAGTACACCACGTTAGGGAGGGTACATGGAGAAGAGAAGTCTGTGACCAGGTTGTGCAGCACTCCAGTGTGTATCTGTCATTAAAATAGAGGGATGTGAGAAGGGAGAATGAGAAGAGGAGACCACCGAGGAAAAGATGAGAACCAGTAGAGAATGGTGTTTTGGAAGCTAAGGAAAGGGGGTGTTTCTTAGGAAAGAGAAACAGCAAGTAAGAAGATGGAGTCTGGACCATTGGTTTTAGCACTGTGGAGTTACTAGTGACTTTGGCAAGAGCATGATTGGACTGGGTTCAAGAAAGAACAAGATTGGGAAGAGAAGATTTCAAGAAATCTAATACGGTCAATTTTTCGGAAATGTTTTGCTATGAAGTAATAAGAAATTAGCTAGAGATGGATGTGGCATCAAGAAGGTTTTTGTGTGTTTGTTAAAGATGGGAAATATGGCAGCTTATTTATTTGCTGGTGGGGATAGTCTAATGATGGGGGAAATTGATGAGGAAAGAAAAAGAGGACAGTTGCTGAAGCTGTCTGGCAAAGGCAAGAGGGGCTAGGTTGTGTACACGAGTGAAGGCTTTGCTCCTAAGTAAGATCACAGACAGTTCATCCATACTGGGGATAGGAGAGTGGGATGGACCAGGCATGCAGAGATGCCAGTGGGTTGTATCAAAATTCACTGCTTCTGAGTCATGCTTGGGTAATTAGTGACCGCAATGTGGCTTTAGTGTGGCCCTGGCTCTCTGTGCTTATGGAACTTATGGCTCACACCAACCTTTACACGCCTATAACTGTGGCCCTTCGGCCATGCGGGATGACAGTTGTAGAGTTTTGCACTTTATTTTATTTATACTTTTTTGGCTACATCACAGGGATGTGGGATCTTAGTTCTCAGACCAGGGATCAAACTCATGCCCCTTGCATTGGAAGCTCAGACTCTTAACCACTGGACCACCAGGAAGTCCCTAGTTTTGCATTTTAAAATTGCACGGGGGTAATATTTTAATAAGTAGCTAATTTACATTTAAGTTAAAATAGTTAAAACTTACAGAATCCTTTGGATTTAAATTTTAATCTCATTTAAACCTCTCCTATGACTTTAGAACTATTACTAACCTCTAGTTAACAATTGTGGAGAGGGCAATGGCAACCCACTCCAGTACTCTTGCTTGGAAAATCCCATGGACGGAGGAGCCTGGTAGGCTGCAGTCCACAGGGTCGCCAGGAGTCAGACAGGACCGAGCGACTTCACTTTCACTTTCACTTTCATGCATGGGAGAAGGAAATGGCAACCCACTCCAGTTCTTGCCCGGAGAATCCCAGGGATGGGAGAGCTGGGTGGGCTGCTGTCTATGGGGTCGCACAGAATCGGACACGACTGAAGCGATGCCGCAGCCGCCGCCACCGCCGCAGCAGCCTCAGTTAACAATTGAGGAAGCTGACCCTTTAGAAAAAAGAACTTGCTCGAGTTCACGTGTCGACTTGCTGCTTTTTGACACTATAATCTGTTCCTTGACCATACTCTGTATTGCTTTGTGGAAGTATTTGGTGCTGTGAAATGTATCATTTCTGAATGCAGTAAATTAACATTGGTTTGCATATGTGATTGTAGCATGAGATTACCATTGATAACTTTGAGCTTTACCCACCCATCCCTTTATTTTTCTCCCCAAGACCTAGAATTTAAGAGCCTTTTACAAAGTTTTTGAAGTTGCAGTAGAGGAAAAATGGGTTGGTTGGCTGCAGATAGGCCATCATCATTCTTGTTTTCCTTTATAACTCAGGTCTTCAATTAGAAATTGCCAGCAAGATGTTCCCTCTATTCTGAATGAGTGTGATCTTCAGTGTCAAGGTGATCAGAATTGAAAATTTTCTTTGGCTCCTTGTTTGCTATGTGTCAGGCTTTCTAGGTCTGCTTTCTCATTTATAAACTAAGGGTAATAATACTTACCAACTGTGATTGTTGTAAGAATTAGAGAAGGTGTATTCCCCAGGACAAAGCACAGTGCTTGATATTTATTCTGTAATACATGGCAGGTGACTGAGTAGCTCCGTTGTCAGTTTCATTAACTACTGTCCTACGGGGTGGTAGCTTGAGGGAATATTAAATGCATCTTTTTCTTTAATTCCCACCTGGAAAATGACTCATTCAGAGTTTAATTTCAAAATTGTTTCTTATGTGTACATTTTAGGAATGGCTTATTATTTAAAGTTGGAGAAGACAAAGCTCTATACAAACATATCATCTTTATTTTGAATAAAAGTTCAGAACATATTGTCTCACAGTGGAAAAATGGATTCACCCCAGAAAATCTAGGATGTATGGCTTACTGTCAGCATGAAACTCTGGGTATCCTCTTGGGTGTGGAGGAGGCACCTTGCATTTTTCCTAAATTTTCTAGTTGTTCAGTGCTTAATACAGGCATCAGTATATTGTCTAGATTTTGGTTGTGTGAATTTCCTTCAATGGAGATGAGAAATCCATGCATTAAAATGAAATGTTGTTCTTTCTTTCCCTGAAACAGTAAACCGATGGTTAAAGAAAGAGTTACAACTGGAATCATTGGTGCGATGAGATGCTCCTGGGCTGTGGATAGTTAAGTCAGTGGTGTGGATCAGCAGAGACGAAGCAAATGTTCTCCAGTTACCTGCATTACTAACTCATACATAGTAAACACATCCTACTGATAAGAGTCCCTGGACAAAGAGGACAAAGTCTTATATGAGATGATACTGGGAATACTGAAATAAATGGGGAATTACTTATCCTCCAGGAATTAGTTTGGGGTTGGCTGTGTCAGTCCACCTCCAAGAGCCCAGTTCATCCCTTCCTGTGGAAACTTCCCCCTCCATCACCCTGCTTCTGTGACACTTGAGTGCATTCTCTCAAATTTCAAGTTCTTTCTCTCAGCCAGAATTTATGAAAGTCTTCTCATGGATTTGGTTGTAAGGGAGACCAAATCTGTGTGTCTGTGCATACACCAACACCTATGCAGGTCTTTATGATGTAGAGAGACTGTAGAGAGGCAGGAATTGGGTTGCTTCTGCTCCCTGGAAGCAGGCTTCACTTTACTCTGTGATATGACCTTCCTCACTCCTTCTCTGCCTAGTGAATATGTACAGCTGTGTCACTTGCTGTATACACTTGATAAAAACGGGTATTATGTTTGAATGCACTGGTCATTATAAGTGGTGTAATGGTAACAAACATGCCCTCTAGGAATTTCCAGGTTGCAAAATACCTTCATTTGTCTTCCGGTGCTTTACACGTTGTTTGAGTTATTTAAAAAGTAGGAAAATACATGTATACCTGTGGCGGATTCATTTTGATGTTTGGCAAAACTAATACAATTATGTAAAGTTTAAAAATAAAATAAAATTTAAAAAAAAAAAGAAAAAAAAAGTAGGAAAATAATGAAAACAGTGATTGTTGGGGCTTCTCTGGTAGCTCAGCTGGTAAAGAATCCACCTGCAATGCAGGAGATCTGGGTTCGATCCCTGGGTTGGGAAGATCCCCTGGAGAAGGGAAGAGCTACCCACTCCAGTATTCTGGCCTGGAGAATTCCAAGGACTGTATAGTTTGTGGGATCACAAAGAGTTGGACATGACTGAGTGACTTTCACTTTATGGGGATTCCCTGGTGGCTCAGATGGTAGAGTCTGCCTGCAATGTGGAAGACCCTAGTTTGATCCCTGGGTCAGGAAGATACCCTGGAGAAGGAAATGGCAACCCAGTCCAGTGTGGAAAATCACATGGATGGAGGAGCTTGATGGGCTACAGTCCATGGGGTCTCAAAGAGTTGGACACGACTGAGTGACTTCACCTTTCACAGTGATTTTATAAAACACTTTAAGAACATAGGTTGTAGATTCATTTATGTGTCCGATATGCTAATGTATTACATAAAATCATGAAGCTTCCATAGGTGAGGAATCTTTGTGAATCGTATAATTTTTTTCATACCTACTTTGTCATACCTATAGGGTTAGTCTGAGGCTAGAATTATGAAGGTGGAGAACTTTTAAATTCATGCTCTTAGTGTTTCCTTTCCATGTGTTCTTTCTTCATCCTTGTTGCCCTGCTTGTTTCCTTCTGCCTTCAAAATTGTTTCTGTTAAGGAAAAAATGGTTCATTTAATGTGTTGTCTTTCCCAAAGATGTTTGCATTTCAGCAGACACAATACTCTGGATACAATACAGCAGACACAATGCTATAAAGTGGACCCTTAATATTGAATTTGTATTCAAGTGAGGGTCTTTCCCATGTAAGGAGTATAGTGCAGAATAACAGTGCTGTTTGCTCTTGGAAGGCAATGGCACCCCACTCCAGTACTCTTGCCTGGAAAATCCCATGGACGGAGGACCCTGGTAGGCAGCAGTCCATGGGGTCGCTAAGAGTCGGACACGGCTGAGCGACTTCAATTTCACTTTTCACTTTCATGCATTGGAGAAGGAAATGGCAACCCACTCCAGTGTTCTTGCCTGGAGAGTCCCAGGGATGGGGGAGCCTGGTGGGCTGCCGTCTATGGGGTCGCACAGAGTCGGACACGACTGAAGCGACTCAGCAGCGGCAGCAACCAGTACTTGTGTATTCAACTTATAGATGGTTCTTTTTAGTCCATTCTCCTCATTTGCTGAAAATGTTCTGTGATTTATTTCTGTGACACAAACATGATAAAGCAAAGGAAGTGTATGGGCTTTGGAGTGTGATGTGAAGATACAGCTGAGCTTCACAGTTATGTGACCTTGGACACACACCTCCTGAATCTCAGTTTCCTCACCTGTGAAGTATGCTTATTAGGGTTGGTATGGTGGAAAAATATGTATCGACTGCAGCCCCATAAACTACAGTGTATAAATTACAGGCCAGTGGTAGATATAGTACAAAGTACATTGTATTTAATACACAAAACTATTGTGATAAGTATAAATTCTAGGATTCTTATAAGGAAAAAATTAAAGCAATTAGGAAAAATATCTTCTACATAGTAGCAACTTCGTTAAAAGTCTGTAGCAGTTATTAATTATATCAATGATACATTAATTGAGTGTATGTCTTGATTATAAGCAAGCTTGATACAATTTATGGAAAGTTATTTTATTCATATTCTCAAACACATAAATGAGATGAGTATTCACATGTAGTGAAATTTTTTAAAAATTAAAAAAAATGATTAATTTAACACAGTTACCTAAATGTGTTTGAGAAATGATTTGAGTTCTCAAAACTTACTGCTTATGAGACGATTCAAGAATATATTTATTATGCAAGTTGACGTGTGGTCTTGTGAGGTGGGCCCTTGATGCCTGTATTACATCCTCCTGTGTTCTCTTGTTATACAGGATTCTACAGTTCTGTTTTTTCACCCCACAGATTTACCAATAAAGAGACAGAGAGAGTATGAGCTGGTGACTCCTGTCAGCACGAATTTTGAAGGACACTATCTCTCCCATATTCTTTCTGCAAATCACAAAAAGAGGTCAACGAGGGACGTGTCTTCCAACTCTGAACAATTGTTCTTTAACATCACGGCATTTGGAAGAGATTTTCATCTGAGACTAAAGCCCAACACTCAGCTGGTAGCTCCTGGTGCTGTTGTGGAATGGCATGAGGCATCTCTGGTGCCTGGGAATATAACAGACCCCATTAATGATCATCAGCCAGGAAGTACTTCGGAGAGAATCTGGAAAACCGAGCCTTTGCAGACCAACTGTGCCTATGTTGGTGACATCATGGACATTCCGGGAACCTCTGTTGCCATTAGCAACTGTGATGGTCTGGTAAGACTACTTGCCTTTTGTGTCTGTGTGTTTGCAGGTGTTTGGGAGTGCAGCGTGGCTTCAGCATGGTTTGGAAGGTAGAGGTGGAAAGAAAGCCTCATTATTATATTTCAAGTTCAGGAACAGGCATTAGAAAGCATTTCACTGTCAAAGATGTGTGCTTTGGCTTCATTTTGACATGAAGACATTAGTCTAAGAAACCAAAGACAACTACTTTAGCGTTGTTTGCTTATATGTCCACTTGCGTCACATTGGAATTTTATTTCCTTATTTCTTTAAAATCATCCTGACAACTTTTTAAAGAAGCATAGATTCCTTCAAAATGATAGTATTTCCATTCTTATGAGGAAACATTAGGTATTTTATTGAAGAAAATATTTAGAAAGCATTCTTTTGCACACCCCTCAGAATGCTGAAATGGGAAACAGGGTGCTTCTCTGTCAGAATTTGTTCAAATTGCATTAGTGTATGAACCTGAGGTGTAGTTCTCTCTCTGTGGTGGCTTTGCTTCATTTTCTCTTGCTTTTGAATGAAATACCTATATATTGTTCTTCACTTTTGTGGTTGAGGCTAATAGTAACTGACCCTTCTTCACACACTCTGAGGATGTGAAATATTTTTGTCTTGTATCTCCAGATGTTATTTGAGAAGTGTGTCAATGTTTATGCCTCTTCCATTCATAATTGACTCCAAGCCTTTGTTCAAAAAGAGCAACCATTTTTCTTTCTGTGGTTGCCAGGCTGCTGTTTCTTGGGAGTTCACAGCTATTCTTTTTGTTTTGTCTCTCTTCTGGGAGTTCTCAAAACAATCCTCGCATTCCTTCTACCTTGGCTCGTCCCAAACAGTACCTTGAATCTGCTGCTGCTGCGGCTGCTGCTGCTAAGTCACGTTAGTCGTGTCTGACTCTGTGCGACCCCATAGACGGCAGCCCACCAGGCTCCTCTGTCCCTGGGATTCTCCAGGCAAGAACACTGGAGTGGGTTGCCATTTCCTTCTCCAATGCAGGAAAATGAAAAGTGAAAGTGAAGTCGCTCAGTCGTGTCTGACTCTTAGCAACCCCATGGACTGCAGCCTACCAGGCTCCTCCGCCGAGGGATTTTCCAGGCAAGAGTACTGGAGTGGGTCGCCAGTGCCTTCTCTGGAATCTTCTGCTACTGTCCTCTTAATGCATAAGCACAACCCAAAGGAGTTATGATGCCATATTTTTTACTCAAGGCCTGTTGGGTTCATGGTTGCAGGCTTTATCTGGAGGTCTTGTACTGCCTCTAGATATTCTATAGGGCTTTAGAAGCCTGAACAGAAAACTGAAGAGAGCGTGTGTGGCAGGTCTCCTAGTTGGACCCTTTCAGTTTAAGATTCACAGCATCTCATTTGGTGCTAGACCATGCTATGGGGCTTGAAGACACAAGGAATCTCAGAGATTCTTCTCATTCCACACAAATGTTTAATAGATCTGACTTAACTAAATTACTGACTAAAACAATAGAAAGAAAACATCTTCTAGAAGACAAAGTTTAAAATATTCACCAAGAGCTTGATTCAACACTACTAGAGTATAAAAGGAAATAAATTCCATAAAAGGTACTATTTTATAATACTTCTAAGTATATTGGGTATAAAACTTAATTCAATGTTATTTTTAAGTTTTATTGCATAAGAAGATTACGTACTTTTTATCTCCCTGGTTAAGACTGAAGCTTGGGCTAGGAGATTTGAAACTTGAAAATCAGTTTAAGGAAGGCAAAAGGCAAGAAAATTATTTTAATAGTGAGTTTTTAAACCTGACTTAGCAATCAGTGTTTTTCTTACTGTACATGTCAAATGATCTAATCATAGATACAGAAATATAGGGCAATAGTTGTAAGGAAGAGGAAAATAGGTATAAAGTATAAATATACATTAATTATTAGGATTGATTTCTCATTTTTAAGGTATGGTGTTAACTGTTGACGTGTGTACATTGACATGGTGTGTCTATTTGTGTGCGTGTGCACAACTCAACCAGTGTATTTATTTGTTCCATTCTTTGATCCTTTAATTAATTAAAACATATTTCTGAGAAGTCAATTCTGGGCAAGCGCTGTTCCAGGCATTGTGAAATGATGAATGGTCATGATTACCATTCTCATGGAGCTCAAAGAGGTTAAATTTGCCATAGATTTTAAGTGTCAAAATATCTGGTATACATGTATATGTATATATACACACACACGCATGCATACTAAAATTATGTTCAACTTAAAAAAGTTGTGATAAAGGGAAGTATCTTCTGGAGAGATTTTATGAATGGGGACAGAGTTTCTAACCAGGCATACATGGCTCAGGCCTTGAGCTTGATCTTGGAAAAGAGAGGAGTCCAGCCTATAGCAGGCAGTGCTGACTATGCGGGTGTACCTAAACAGAAGGCTTTTTAGAGTTTCCAGCTCATAGCAGCTATGGAGGAAGAATAAGATGACGGCAGGACTAGAAGCTCAGTAATAGAGAGCAGATCAATAGAGTGATGACTACTACTTCATTAAGCTGGGGACAAATTCTTAAAATTGCATTGGATAGAATAAGCATCTTAGCTGAAACGAAGTAGGAAGTAAAACTGATGTGAATGTAAATAAACTTGGCTAATTGGCAGATTGTTAAACCCTTTTTTGTTCCTTTAACTTGCTGTGTTAGGGGATTTAAGTTTGACCTTCTTGATCTTAGGAAGAGAAACAGGGATACTGAGATCACATAGATGCCTGAGGATTAAGCTGATGGGGTAGAAAGCCATTTCCCTGGGAAACTCTGGGATTATAACCACATCTAAGTTGTCTTAGCAGAAAGCAGAGCCCCTCCTGGCCTAAAAATGCCAATGGGACCATCTCTGCTCAGCAAGATGAAGTGAAGTCTCCTGCTATGGAAGAGAAAGCCAGTGAAGCCCTACCTGGATGGGTCTAATGTAGATTATTTGATCTGATTATCTACGTGGGTCTTTTGAAACTCTTAGTCATAGGGAGCAGCCACAGGTATTTATTTTTCACTGAGATTGGGAAGCTCTTACCATGGCCTTTTCCCTGAGTGAAACCCCTTACCTCTTTTTCTCTAATGCTACCTTGCAGCAAGCTATGTATATTTGAAATAGATAGTGGTCTGAGACAGAATTAATTTATATTAAACAGAAGGCTGTGATTTGTGAAAAAAAAAAAAAAAATAACAGTACTGCTCAAAGAGTGTCCATACACCCAGGTCAAGATAAATACTGAAGGTGAGACTACATAAAGAAATTTTATGACACTTTGACATAGTTATTATATTTGTGTTGGCTGCTGCTGCTGCTGCTGCTAAGTCACTTCAGTTGTGTCCGACTCTGTGTGACCCCATAGACAGCAGCCCACCAGGCTCCGACCTAACAGTAAAAAATAAATAAATAAAAAGCTGAGGCTGCTATTTTGTGTCTTTTTTGGTTTTTTCCTAGTAATTAGTTTTTCTTGTATTTTACAAAATTATCAGCCCAAGACCAACTGGGGAGAAAAGAAACAGTTTATTTACCCCAGATAGTTTGAAAAGCAAGTAGTAATACTTAGCTGTTCCTATTCCTCTGAACATCAGAAACTTGACTGAATACTACTTATTCCAGGTAACTATGAAATGATCCAGAGAAGGCATTGGAGAAGGAAATGGCAAACCACTCCAGTGTTTTTGCCTGGAGAATCCGAGGGATGGGGGAGCCTGGTGGGCTGCCATCTATGGGGTCGCACAAAGTCGGACACAACTGAAGCAACTTAGCAGCAGCAGCATGAAGTGAGCACAGGAAAGCTCCCTTAACTTGGACATAATGGAGGAAGACAGAAAATTGCCCTAAGTGACATATGCAGAGCCAAGGTCTAGAATGTGGTATGAAAAAGATGTCTGACTCGTGTCTGACTCTACGACCCCATGGACTGTAGCCCACCAGGCTTTTCTGTCCATGCGGTTCTCCAGGCAGGAATGCTGGAGTGAGTAGCCATTCCTTTCTCCAGGGGATCTTCCCAACCCAGGGATCAAATCTACGTCTCCTGCATTGCAGGCAGATTCTTTACCGCCTGAACCACCAGGGAAGCCCGGACATAGTTGTACATGATATCTAAAATATTATTCTGTGCGTTTCTGAAATCAACATCAAAGTGTTCTGCATGAAGGAATTGACAGTGATTTTCACCCACTGTGGCCAAGAACCATATCTGTTCTGTCTAGGATGACCTTTTTTGAATCTTTGTCAAGATAATCTTTTATGAGTGATAGCTAATTCTTTACTGATTACAGCTTTATGTCTTCTCTTACTGTAAGTGAGAATTGTTATGATATTCAATCATGGAGTTGTCCTTGTTTTCTGACAGCATCCAATTTTTAAAAAGCCCAATTCTCTAGATCCTCCTCCAAATTATCCTGCCAAAGCCTAAATCCTGTTAATAGGTTCTTTCTAAAGCTCTCTTACTGAGATGCTTATGTTTCCCTCTGGTGTGTGTTCTGGCTCCCGGCAACATAATAAACCCAGCTTGTCAACTGCAGATGAGTTCCTAGTGGTCTTTGGCTGGAGGCCATTGACGTGTGTTACCTTTCTGCTTCTGCATCTCTGCAGTGAGAGTCCAGTGGTCAGGAGTCATGGTGATGGCAGGCATTTCACACACTTCTAAGTGGGAAGATGCTTCTGGCTGAGAATTCCAGCTAAAAATAGATTTCTTTATTCCACAGAGCCCTGGCATTTGCCCTGTAACACTATTAAATCTCCCCTGTGAGTAGTGGCGGCTCACAGTCATATTTTGTGGTCTTCAAATTTGCCAAAATAAAGGGTTATTTGGTTAGTAGTCTTTATGTCATGTGTTCATAACATAAGGCAACTGGATTTTTCTAGACTTATGAGAACAATATCCCTTTGTTAATTGCTCTGGATTGTCATCAAAGGAAACTGGTTGAGACTGGAAGAACTGACTGGTGATGGCTATTTTGGATTATCCAACTCAATGATTTCCTTGTGGGCTGACTTTATGATCAAGGCAGCTTATCGAGGACAGAAATTTTCAATGTTTTGCAACATTTGAAATCCTTCCTCCAAATGAAATCACTGTGTGTGCGTGCGTGCTAAATTGTTTCAGTTGTGTCTGACTCTTCACAATGCTGTGGACTATATCCTGCCAGGCTCCTCTGTCCACGGGATTCTCCAGGCAAGAATACTGGAGCGGGTTGCCAGGCCCTTCTCAAATGAAGTCACTAGGGGTTATCTAATAAAATAACATGTAAAATGGATAAATTCAGGAAAGGCCAGTAAAAACATAGGGTTTTTTTTTTTTTTTTTTTCCCTCCTAACTCCTGTTTATCCTGCCTTGTTCTTGAGACCACTCTTAGCCATCCTGAGGCTTCTAATAGGACATCTCCACTATTAGGTTAGGGAGTCTTGGAAGCTTAAAATTTGGGAGCCATAGGCAAAACCTCTTTTCTAAAATATGTGATAGTCACATCTGATTAGTATTGGAGGTAATTTACCCTTTTTAGATTTGGGGCATGGCCAAATGAAGTCTTTGTGGACAACCACAAACTTATAAAGAAAACAGCCTTCAGACTTCCCTGTCTTAAGACTTCTGCTTTGGGATTTGGTCCCTTCAGAAACATGTCCTCTGTATGCCTATTTCACTAAGTCTAACTGCAGAGGCACTTTTTAAAAAGTCTATTTTAAAAAGTATTATGAGCCAGTGTGCCTGGGATTAAGAATATTTGACTAGTGATTATAAATACAGCTCAATCTGGTAAATGAAATGTTTGATACTAAAAATAGATACAAATCCATAGCTATTTATAGTGGGTTTAGAGTTTTCAAGGACTGATCTTTAGATGTTGACATTTGAACGTCTGCTTTTATGAGGAGAACCTGATCTCTAAAAGCCAGTTGCCTCCCACCTTTTTTCCCCCAAGGAACTTGTCTGTGGAAGATGTGTATTTTCCTGATGGGACAGAGGGAGTTTTGTGTCTTAACCAAGTACATGCTGATTTAAGACACTTCAGTAGGTCTGGGGAACAAAGGACTGAAGCCTTGTTTCACTTCCAGCCACTTACACCAGGCTGTTTTTAGCAATACAGAGTTAGAAGATGCTCAAAGCACCTATACCCTTTTATTTCCATAAGTAGAAAGGAAAAACTAGTTATAAGTCCTCTAGTTTAACTAGTTAGGGAGAACCAGTACCGTGATAAGCCTCATTGCTTCTTACCTGAGATTTGGCCCCATAGGAGCTGACAGTATTAATCCTGCCTGTGCTGGATCTGGGCTGTTGGTTACATTTCCTACCCTGCCTTCCTCTCAGATAGGCAGCCTGGTTATGCTTATCTGTGGTGAAGCGGAAAGATTTAGCAAAGTCTTTGATCATTTTCACATTTTGCACTTAATTTGTATAAATCCAGAATTATACACATGTCAAGCCTTTTGCAAAATTTTTGGCTATATTTCTCTTGTGTGATTTTTTTTAAATTTTATTTTATTTTTAAACTTTACATAATTGTATTAGTTTTGCCAAATATCAAAATGAATCCGCCACAGGTATACATGTGTTCCCCATCCTGAACCCTCCTCCCTCCTCCCTCCCCATACCATCCCTCTGGGTAGTCCCAGTGCACCAGCCCCAAGCATCCAGTATCGTGCGTTGAACCTGGACTGGCACGAGTTGCCAGTCTTGTGTGATTTTGAAAATACTTCTTTTTAATAGTTATTTTGTAGCTGATATAAACCATTCATGTTTGTGGGTACCACTTGTTCAACTTATGTTTATTTATTTATATTTTCGACCGCACTGGGTCTTCCTTCCCGCAAGCACGGGCTACTCTCTAGTTGAGATGCTCAGGCTTCCCACTGCAGTGGCCTCTCTTGTTGCAGCTCACAGGTTACAGAGTGCTCGGGCTTCAGTAGCTGTGGTGCATGGCTTTAGTTGCCTCGTGACATGTGGGATCTTCTCAGACCAGGGATCGAACCCGTGTCCCCTGCATTGGCAGGCAGATTCTTAACCACTGAACCACCAGGGAAGCCCCTTCAGGTTATGATTTTATTTACATCAATTTGATTATGATTTATTTCCCATTACTGTCTCTAACTTTGATATAGTACATTTTTAAATTAAGTTTAAGGGTGAGCTAAAAATTGGGGAAAAAAATAAATGTGGTATTTCACATCTTTCTTTGTATAGGAATGGGAAACAAAATAAATAAAAGGGGAGGGAAAGTTGACCTGAGAAGTAATGCTTCCTGTTCTTCTCAGTGCCATGGCAACTAGGACTTCATTATAACTTTAATACAGGTTTTTAAAGATACTCAAGACACTTTAGGAACTGTGAAAATAGTGCTGACCACATCTTTAGTTTCTTCTTCTTCTCGGTAAATTATCACTAAAACAAGAACAAAAGCACAGCAAGATATTGATATGACACCTTTGTGCATAATCAGGCTTTGAAGTCCCAGAGTTCTTGCAAACTAAACCCAGCCTCAAGGTCCTCGACTGCAAAAACTGTTAATCGTGTGGCTGCATCTTTGCTTCTAGGAATACTGATCAAGTTAATAAAGCTTTTGGAAGAGTTAGGATATGTAAAGGGCTAGACTGATTGCTGTGAGCAATACTGAGGTAAGCTGGGCATAAACCTTTGTCTTCCTCCAGGAATACTAGATATAAGATATGCAAAAATAGAACTAAAGTACAAGGCAGGAATGTTTTATATGCTCTAAGACTAGAGTAGATGAAATGTGAGAATCCAGGTGGTGGAAAGATTATTTATACCTGGAAGGATGATAGAAGGCTTCCTGGAGAAAGCAGTATTTGTGATCCCAGACAATTGGAAAGATAACCATGTATGTTAAAGGGACCACTGATGATGGCAGAGGTTGGGATGGGTAAGAGGAAGAGCCTCTGAGGAAAGTAGGATTTGTGATGGCCATAAACATGAAGACAGGATGGGGTAAGAAGATTTCATGAACTTTGTAATATATGTAATGAATACATGGGTGAGCCAAAGTAGTCTTGGTCAGTATTTAGCTGAATGAAGGAGCAAGTGAGGCTTCCCCTGTGGCTCAGTGGTAAAGAATCCACCTGCAGTGCAGGAGACACAGAGGATGTGGGTTCAATCCCTGGGTCAGGAAAAACCCCTGAAGGTGAGCATGGCAACCCACTCCAGTATTCTTGCCTGGAGAATCCCACGGACATAGGAGCTTGGAAGCCTACACTCCTCGGGGCTGCAAAGAGTCAGACACGACCAAAGTGACTGAGTGTGCATGCACGTACAGGAGCAAGTTTAATGCAAGAGGGAGAGAGAGACAAAAGAGGGTAGATCCTAGAGATGTATATATTAAGACCAAATTCAGTAACTGTACTTGATAATGACATGCTTGCATGGATATTCAGGATGAGAGGAGGGCAAGATTCATATTCCTTAATTATGTTGCTTTTCTTTGTAGAAAGTCTTTGCTGAAGTCATGGAGCTTTTTCTCTGGAGTTTAGAGAGATTTTTCTCAGTAGCTTTTTTTTTTTTTTTTTTTCTAGAATTTATTCCCCAAATTTTTTCTAAGAGGGTTAAGAAAGTTGATTTTTAAAAATCTGACTTCTCCCATCATCTGGGTCCTTCAGTCTTTCAAGTTTGGTGAATTAAGTGCCTCATTTAACCTCTTTGTATTGGAGAAGGAAATGGAAAGCCACTCCAGTATTCCTGCCTAGAGAATCCTGTGGACAGAGGAGCCTCCATAGAGTCGCACAGAGTTGGACACAATTATAGCAGCAGCTTGGCTATAATTTCTTCCATCTGAAGTGTTCTTCTCACTTTCTTACTGTGTTGACTGTATGTTCCTATCCCTTACTTCTTTTTTATTCTCAAAGGAGTATTTCTAATGTTGTTTTAGTGATTTTTGCTTCCAGCCTAAAGAGTAATTTGATCAAGTTTACCGAACTTTGAAAAAAACAAGACACACCAAGATAACCCTGTCAATGAATGAATTGATTTCAGTGTTAAATCTCATTTTATGTCATTTATCATATCTACCAAATGTATATGTGTGTGTATAAACATATATATGCATGCATATATGTTTATATACATACAAACATACATATATGCACCCATATATATGAAAAACCATAGAAAAAATCGAGAAAAATCAATGTTTAATTAAATATTTTGATTCAAAGACCAGTGGCAAAATTTGTTGTTAGGTGTTTAGAGTTGGTGCAGAGCTGGAATGGCACTCAGGTCTGTTGACAACAAAACATAACAGTTTTATCACCTGAAGTTACTTAAATATGCTCCTCACAGTGTGGGTGGTTAACAGAGATCATGACATGAATTAGCTTGTAGATTTTTAATACTGTTAGAAACATAGAGAGATTAATCAGAAATACAACTTAAAAGGGCAATTTTATTATTGTCAGTCTACAACAGTGAACTTGAAAAAACTGTTTAGAATAAAAAGCTCAACTATGCTTTTTGTATTATGATTAAGTTTGCAAAGTTAAAAAAAGTGCTGCAGTTACTCAACTCAGCCTGTGACCTAACGTGGAAGATAGTCTTCTATGAAGTGAATACTCTAGTAAAAATCCTGTAACTTTTAGATGACCTTCTCCAACTGATGCAGGGCTCCTTTAGCATCATCTTCTCTGAGGGGTACTCTAATCTGTGCTTTCTTGAAGACTTCTAATGATGAGAAGCTCTCTACTTTCCATCGTATTAATATGTAGCTCTGCCATATAGAAAAATCCCATTGATGGAGGAGCCTGGTAGGCTGCAGTCCATGAAGTTGCTAAGAGTCGGACACGACTAAGCGACTTCACTTTCACTTTTCACTTTCATGCATGGGAGAAGGAAATGGCAACCCACTCCAGTGTTCTTGCCTGGAGAATCCCAGGGACGGTGGAGCCTGGTGGGCTGCCATTTATGGGGTCACACAGAGTCGGACACGACGGAAGCGACTTAGCAGCAGCAGCAGCAGCCATCTAGAAAGTTCTTCCTTAGATTCTACTTAGAAATATAAAGTGAAAATATCTTATTCCATGTATTAGATTCTTTGCAGTTGACACAGGCATACTAAGTGTGATGGACTTCTTGCTATTATTATAAAACTTCAGTTTCTTGCACTTGAACACTCAGTCATTCAGTGCATCACACAGTACACTCCTTCTGCTTTAGGAATAGTTCCCTTTAGTGGTGTGATAGAACCTATACCCTGGCTGGAATGGAGTTAATGAGGCATAGGTCATAATTTTAACATACCTCTCAGGCTTTTCATTTTGGTCAGTATTTTAAATTATGAATCTCAGAGTGAGACATTATGGGAATAGCAATAAAGAGTCCATGGCATTAGATGGTATATACTGCTGTTGTTCAGAGTCTAGTTTTCATATCTTATCTCATATCTCTTTTATTTGTTGATGGTAGTTAATGTGCTGTCTTATATCTGTTTTTGTTTCCAGTCTAAAGTTTTACTTGGGAAAAAAAAAAAAAAAAGCATACACCATTTTCTACAAGTCTATGGAGGCAATTGCGAGGGGTAGAGGTGGAGATAAAGGTGGCATGGTGGGTCCCTAGCTCCAATTGCTAGAAAATGCATTTTTAAACTTAAATGGCATTATCAGAGTAGACTTTTGGGGTCTTCATTGAGTTTTTTGATTAGCTGATAGGACTTTCCAACTCCAATATAAAACAGTTCTGAAAGGCCTACTTCTGTCTGGTGATGTCTCTAAGAGTGGATGCTTGGGTGTCATAAGAACATAGCAGGACCCAGTCTGAGCATGTAAGCCTAAGAGAAAATGCAGAACAGCACTTAGTAAGAGATTCTGTAAATGTTAGCAACCCAAACACAGTGGGAAATGTTTTATTTAGCATTATGTGTAAAACAATATGCATTTAACATAGTGATTAAAATCTTGGAGTAATACTTCCTTTGGGCTTGCAGGATATTTGATCTTGCTTATAGGGTGCCACTATATCATGCTTTCCTGCTTGGCTTCATATAGTCCTTTATTTTTCATTCCTAGCTTTGAGGATAATATTAACTGGCTGCCCAGAGAAAAAAGCAGACCAATCATAGTGATGTGTATCCAGATAAAGTTAAGTCACTGTAAGATCTCTGTTTCTGTTTGGTCAGCTGCATGTCATGGTCACCTTTGGCTTAATCTATGATACCACACCCAGACTTAGCATAATGCTGTAGGAAGTCCCTGAACCTTTTATATTGGTCCTAGATCCTAACCATTAATCTAAAAATTTCAAGGATAGGCCCATTTTTATATGCTATGCTTGGAAAAGTTTTAGAAACATGTTAACCTATGAGGATGTTTTGAAATTTGAACTGTACCCATGAAACTACCTTCTTAATCTTCCCCATACTTAAAAATTAGGGGTTTGAATGACATCAGTGATTGTTTTTGTTCTGCCTGTTCAGTCTAATGTTTTGAAATACTTTGTAAACCAGATAAACTATTTATTAAGTAATTAACAATTTTACATGTTAACTATCAAAAATAAACAAAATTGCTGGTCAAAGTTTCCAATTAGTATGAATTATAGTCTCTTTATACTGACTGATGATCTTTTCCAGGTAAAAGGTTTGATTATTCATAAACCTGTACTGTTTTGTTCAACCTTATAACACAGTGACAGTCATTGCCAGATCTGAATTGTTGCCTCCACTGGTTCCTAGAAGCCCAGAGATCTAAAATTAGGAAACTGTTGACTCGAAGTTTCCAGAGATTCCTTCTAGAACTAATGTTTTGTAACTCTGTAACTAAGTTTGTGGTCTCTTTATCCTTGTGGAGAGTGCATTCCTGGCCAAGGAAGAAATCATTGCTTCCTACTCATCATTTTTCATTTATCATGGTTGGGGCTAGAAATTGCATGTATGAGTGCCACTTTTGAGAAATGGTTACTCTCTAATATGCTTAATTTATTTTAAATCCACGAACTATGAACAAATCCTGTATTCTAGAAGGCTCCAAAGGACCCGGCTTCTACTACCATTTTGGGAGATTAATAGCTTAACTCCTAATGAAATGGAAATAATCAGTGTAGAGAGAAATCTATCTACCTACCTACCTATCTCTTGATCTACATATGTATGTGTATGTATATGTAGAGAGAGAAACATTTATATTTTTATAAAATATTAAGAGCAGAAGAGACTACCTTGGCTGTGTTGTAGGAGGAGTACTGAATTACTCCAGGATAGGAATGTGTGACGGCTCTGTTGATGCAGTCATTTCCCTGGAACAGTTCCTCATAGGTTACATTTGACGTATATGAAATCAAAGTTGAGAGTCATTGTTTTCCCCAAGGGACCTCTAATCTTAGTGTGTATCAGGATCTCCTGAGGGGTTGTTAAAACACAGCTTGCTTATAGCCACCTCAGAGTTTTTGATTTAGTAGGTCTGTAGATGGACCTGACAGTTTGCATTTCTAATACGTTCCCAGTTAGTGCCAGACACCATAACTCAACTGTCTGTTTCTTGTTTGTGTGCAATGACTCTGGATACTGGCTTTTCCCAGCTGACTTGCTTTCTCAAGTAAGGAATTGGAACTTTTTTTTTTTTTGGTCTGTAATACTGTCTTGGCCCTTGTCCACTGCCCAGTTACCATCCCAGCCAGTTTGACTCAGCATCCATCAGTCCCAGATTGAATTAACTATGCACAACTGCAACTTCGTCTCTTGGTCTCCTTGCCCAGAGGCAACTTATACGTTGGAAACCTTGGAACACCATCTTCCCAGGCCAAGTTCTGGCAGAATACAGAAACTTAAAGAAACTGTGAACTTGGACACATACCTTAATGTGTCTGATCCTTATATTTCTTTTTGATTCATGCAAAGATTTCCTGATGGTTGGGGGAGCTTTGAAGTGTATCCTCGTTTTAATTTCTTCAGTAACCAATATTCACTACCAAGTGCTTGCAGTTTTCTAACATCACTTTGCTTTGGAGAACTGGTTGGGCTTGCCTGATAGCCCAGTTGGTAGAGAATCCGCTTGCAGTACAGGAGACCCTGTTCGGTTCCTGGGTTGGAAAGATCCACTGGAGAAGGGATAGGCTTCCCACTCCAGTATTCTTCGGCTTTCCTGTGGCTCAGCTAGTAAAGATTCCACCTGCAACGTGGGAGACCTGGGTTCGATCCCTGGGTTGGGAAGATCCCCTGGAGAAGGGAAAGGCTACCCACTCTAGTACTCTGGCCTAGAGAATTCCATGGACTGTATAGTCCATGAGGTCTCAAAGAGTTGTATACGACTGAGTGACTTTCACTTTTCCCTTTGGTGGTGGGATTGTGCTGTGGGGCAACATGGAGACCTTGAGTTTTCCAGTTGTCCTGAGCTTTAGCAGTCTGGGACCATCACAGTTTTTGAGCTCTTATGAGTCAGTCCCATACTCTGTCCATCCATACACCGTCTCAGTACTACACTGAGCTGTATCTACATGCTCAGCCTAGATGATCTCTTGTGATTTCATGGCTTCAAGTACCATAAAGCAGTAATGACCCTCTGTGTCTGGCCCTGACCTCTGCTCTGACCTCTGGACTTGGATATGTGTCCTGCTTTCCATTCAGCTTCTCCACATGGATGTCAGATAACCATCTCAAATTTAACACGACTGAAGATGGTCACTTGACAGCTACCCCTGTGTGATTTTGCCCACAAAGGAAAGTTTGGACCCTAATTCTCTAGCCAGAAACCTAGGCTTATGCCAGATTCCTCATTTCTTTCATAAAATCCATAATGTAAGTCTTGAAGTTGTTTTATAAAACATGATCTGAAATTTGTTTTATAAAACTGTTCTGAATCTACTTACAAAATCTCCAGTGCTACAACTTTGATATAAACCCCTGTCATCTCTTCCCTGGATACTACAGTGACCTCCTATTTTTTATTTTTGGTCTATTTTTGCCCCTCTTCACCCTTCACATAGAAATTGAGGTGACCTTTCTAAATTTGATGAATTTTTCTCTATTTAAAACCCTTTAGTCACTTCTCATTAAAACTCAGAATTATTACTATGACTTTTAAGACCCTATGTCAGTTGTTCTAATAATCATTATGTCTCATAATCACCTAAAGAGCTATTTTAAAGATAAAGAGCCCTAAATAGCAACTCCAAAATACAAATTCATTTGTCTGGGGTGGTATTGGTGGAGATTTAGCCACTAAGTTGTGTCTGACTCTTTGCAACCCCATGTACTGTAGCCCACCAGGCTCCTCTGTCCATGGGATTTTTCAGGCAAGAATACTGGAGTGGGTTGCCATTTCCTTCTCCAGGGAATCTTCCCTACCCAGGGATTGAACTGACATCTCCCAAGCTAGGCAGGTGGATTCTTTACCACTGAGCCACCTGGGCATGTAACTAGACTTTAGAGTCATTGTTCTCTCCAAAAGGCCTCTAACCTTAGTGTGGATGAGAATCCCATGAAGGGATTGTTGCAACATAGATTTCTAGGTGCCACTTTGGGGTTTCTGAAGAGGAGCCTGAAAATTTGCATTCCTAACAAGTTCCAAACACTACCTTTGGAAACCACTGTATTACAGGATCTAGTCTCAGCACACTTCTCTGATGCCATTCCCTTGTTTATTATATTCAGTCTCTCTGGTCTTCCTTTTGTTTTTCAAATCCAATTATTTTTCTGTCTCTAACCTTTTGGAAATGTCTCTTTAGCTCAGAACATTCTTTTCTAGATCTTCAAATAGAGGTTCCTTCTCATCCTTTGGGTGTTAAATTCCATTTCCTCATAAAATATTTTTTGGTGATTCTAGGCAGAACAGAAACTTCAGTCAATCTACAGTATAGTAGTGTTTTTAATCTATTTGTAGCCATTATTGGCATCTCAAATTTATCTTGAATTTATTTTTTACATTTATTGTTGGGGCACTCTCTCTACTGAGGATGAGGACTGTTTTCCCTGGATCTTTAGCAATGTTCGGCACACTGTGTGCTCAACAAACCAATGTTGACAGATTGAACGGCGTGAATATTAGAAGAGGAGATTGATTGCTGCTTGCAACGTGAATTAGAGACCTTTCATTGGTGTCTTCAAATTTTCCAGTGTGTAACTTTAGCATGACTAGGTCAGTGAGTTTATTTCTGCTTTGCAAACAAGTTCATTTGTATCTTTTTTTTTTTTAAGATTCTGCATATAAGAGATATTGTATCGCTTCTCTATCTGACCTCCCTCTCTGTCTGACCCACTTCATTCAGTTCAACAATCTCTAGGTCCATCCATGCTGCTGCAAATGACACTATTTCACTCTTTTTAATGGCTAATATTCTATTGCATGTATATGCACCACCCTGCCTGCCAATGCAGAAGACGTGAGAGATGTGGGTTCAATCCCTGGGTCAGGAAGATCCCTTGGAGGAGGGCATGACAACCCACTCCAGTATTCTTGCCTGGGGAATCTAATAGACAGAGGAACCTGGCAGGCTACAGTCCATAGGGTCACACAAAGTTGGACACAACTGAAGTGACTCAGCACGCACACATACACCACATCTTCTTTATCCATTCATCTGTGGATGGACATTTAGGTTGCTTCCATGTTTTGGCTATCATAAACAGTGCTGAAACAAATATTGGGGTGTAGTTATCCAAGCCCATATTTTTGTTCAATAGCATAGTAGAAGTATAGTATGTCTCTAAAATTGATTTACTCCCATTAAACAAAGTTAACAGATACAAATCAGCATGTCATCATGTTGCCAACAAAATATAGAATTAAAATAAAAGACATTATATAAATGTTATACTTTGGACTAATTTCTTGGAAGAAAATAAGCATATTGACTTTCTTGTCAAGGTTGCTACTGCAGCAACCTATGGGTCTTCTTTCTGAGCACGGATCACACATAAATTATTTAATGCTTTCCCACCCTGCTAAACTGGAAACTCCATGAGAGTTGGAATTGTATCTGTAGTGCTTACTCCTATGTCTTCAAAACCAGGCACCATCCCTTACAATAGTAGGAACAGTAAACATCTGATGAGACACACAATGAATGAAGACACAGGACACTAGCTCTGTGTCACATGCTATAATCTGTTCACTGTCATCTTCTAGGTTTTATGAACTTTAATTGAATAAATGCTTTTGTACAGAGTCTCCCTTCACCTTCCTCTTTGGTACCCAGAACTCTACCTGGTAACCTTTCATTTTTTTCCATGGTTTCTCCTTGATGGAAGGTAAAAATTACAGAAAACCATTCCTCTTGTTTGACTTCTTTTAGACAAGAAATGGGTTTTTCCGACTTTTATGTCTCTTGGTAACTCTCAGTCTTTATATCCCTGTGGGTGAGTTTTCTCTCTTTGTGCGTCTTGGATGTATGCATTCTAAGTTGATTCAATTGCATCACCTCTTTGTGACACCATGGACTGGATCCCGAAAGGTTCCTCTGTCCTTCGGATTGCTCAGGCAAGAATACTGGAGTGGGTTGACATGCCCTCCTCCAAGGGAACTTCTGGACCCAGGGCACCTGTGTCTCATGTCTCCTGCATTGCCAGGCAGGGTTTTTTTTCTTTTTTTTTTTTTTTTTTTTTTACCACTAGTACCACCTGGGAAGTCCCTTCTTGCTTCTTGCTGCTGCTATATGTGTTTAGTTGCTCAGTTGTGTTAGACTCTGTGTGACCCCTTGAAATGTAGTCTGCCAGGCTCCTTTGTCCATGGAGATTCTCCAGGCAAGAATACTGGAGTGGATTGCCATGTCCTCCTCCAGGGGATCTTCCAAACCCAGGGATCGGACCCAGGTCTCCCACATTACAGGCAGATTCTTTACCATCTGAGCCCCTAAGTTGCTTCAGTCATGTCTGACTCTTTGCAACCCTATGGACTGTAGCCTGCCAGGCTCCTCTGTCCATGGTATTTCCCAGGCAAGAATACTGGAGTGGGTTGCCATGTCCTCCTCCAGGGGATCTTCCCAACCCAGGAATCAAACCTGTGTCTCTTATGTCTCCTGCATTGGCAGGCAGGTTTTTTGTTTTTTTGTTTTTTTAACCACTAGTGCCACCCAGGAAGCCCCTTTCTGTTTTTTCAGTTCGGTTCAGTCCTCAGTCATGTCCGATTCTTTGCAACCCCATGAATTGCAGCACGCCAGGCCTCCCTGTCCATCACCAACTCCCAGAGTTCACCCAGACTCATGTCCATCAAGTCGGTGATGCCATCCAGCCATCTGATCCTCTGTCGTCCCCTTCTCCTCCTGGCGCCAATCCCTCCCAGCATCAGAGTCTTTTCCAATGAGTCAACTCTTTGCATGAGGTGGCCAAAGTATTGGAGTTTCAGCCTCAGCATCAGTCCTTCCAATAAACACCCAGGACTAATCTCCTTCAGAATGGACTGGTTGGATCTCCTTGCAGTCCAAGGGACTCTCAAGAGTCTTCTCCAACACCACAGTTCAAAAGCATCAATTCTTTGGTGCTCAGCTTTCTTCACAGTTCAACTCTCACATCCGTACATGACCACTGGAAAAACCATAGCCTTGACTAGACGGACCTTTGTTGGCAAAGTAATGTCTCTGCTTTTCAATATGCTTTCTAGGTTGGTCATAACTTTTCTTCCAAGGAGTAAGTGTCTTTTACTTTCATGGCTGCAGTCACCATCTGCAGTGATTTTGGAGCCCCAAAAAATAAAGTCTGACACTGTTTCCACTGTTTCCCCATCTATTTCCCATGAAGTGATGGGAACAGATGCCATGATCTTAGTTTTCTGAATGTTGAGCTTTAAGCCAACTTTTTCACTCTCCTTTTTCACTTTCATTATGAGGCTTTTTAGTTCCTCTTCACTTTCTGCCATAAGGGTGTCATCTGCATATCTGAGGTTATTGATATTTCTCCCGGCAGTCTTGATTCCAGCTTGTGCTTCTTCCAGCCCAGCGTTTCTCATGATGTACTCTGCATATAAGTTAAATAAGCAGGGTGACAATATACAGCCTTGACGTACTCTTTTTCCTATTTGGAACCAGTCTGTTGTTTCATGTCCAGTTCTAACTGTTGCTTCCTGACCTGCATATAGGTTTCTCAAGAGGCAGGTCAGGTGGTCTGGTATTCCCATCTCTTTCAGAATTTTCCAGTTTATTGTGATCCACACAATCAAAGGATTTGGCATAATCAATAAAGCAGAAATAGATGCTTTTCTGGAACTCTCTTGCTTTTTTGATGATCCAGGGGATATTGGCAATTTGATCTCTGGTTCCTCTGCCTTTTCTAAAACCAGCTTGGACATCTGGAAGTTCACAGTTCACGTATTGCTGAAACCTGGCTTAGAGAATTTTGAGTATTACACTACTAGCGTGTGAGATGAGTGCAATTGTGTGGTAGTTTGAGCATTCTTTGGCATTGCCTTTCTTTGGGATTGGAATGAAAACTGACCTTTTCTCAGTCCTGTGGCCACTGCTGAGTTTTCTAAATTTGCTGGCATATTGAGTGCTGCACTTTCACAGCATCATCTTTCAGGATTTGGAACAGCTCACCTGGAATTCCATCAGCTTCACTAGCTTTGTTCATAGTGATGCTTCCTAAGGCCCACTTGACTTCACATTCCAGGATGTCTGGCTCTAGGTAAGTGATCACACCATCGTGATTATCTTGGTCATGAAGATCTTTTTTGTACAGTTCTTCTGCTTCTTAGGAGGATATAAATAGATTAATATCTGGCTAGAACTTGGCTGAATCATTCATTCATTCAGTGGGTACTATGTACTTTCAGTGCTAGGAATGCAACAGCAAACACTAACAGTCATCTTATTTACTCCCATGGAGTTTTTGGTAAAGTGGAAAACACAGACTTTACTTTTTGTAAAGTTATCCAACTGAGTGAAGATAAACTGGCATAAGTACTATTGAGAAAAGGGACATTGTTTCATGAAATAAGTAACCATCATCTGACCTAAACTAGGGAAAGTTTCCCTGAGGAAATGGTATTTAAGCTGAGTTTTTAAGTGAAGTCGCTCAGTCGTGTCCGACTCTTTGTGACCCCATGGACGGAGTAGCCTGCACCAGGCTACTCCATCCATGGGATTTTCTGGGCAAGAGTACTGGAGTGGGTTGCCATTTCCTTCTCCAGTCACTTTAAGGATGAATAGGAGTTCCCTAGATAACGTGCTTGTTGAACAGATTTTTGGAAGTAGGAGGGCAGAGAGACCACAAGGTCAGAGTAACCGGGTTGACTGAGATAAAATTTGACTTTCAGAAGAAAACTAATCTGTCATGGTTCTCCTGAGCTACCCTAGGTGTTTTATCTTAATACTCATACTAATGAAAATTTTATGAGCACCAATTATTATGTGCCAGACAGAGATCTGTCCTTTACAGGAATTATCTTAATCCTGATGACAGTTCCCATTTATGGATTAAGAGCCCAGGGAAGTGACCATCTTGTCCCGTGTCTCACAGAAGACCCAGATACCTGCATTCATATCCTGTACTTTAGTCTGTTACATTATTCTGGTTCTCAGAGGATATTCCTAATATTTCAGAAAACTTGGGCAGCTTGAATTCCAACATAGACACATGTATGGATATCTCTTTATGTATGTATTTCCTATACACCTATGTATGCAATGGTGTATATATGTATCTTATGTAAGATATAACCTTGCGGGTTTCTGGGCAGCATATATATAGCAAAAATGTATATATGTTTCATCAGTATGTTTTGAAGCTGACAACTGAATCTAAGGATTTGAAATCAAGCAGTTTAACCCTGAAAACAGATGCCAGTTGAGAGAGATAGATGAGTAACAGTAATTAATAAATGCAGCTGAGCTGTTTTCTATCAGATTTGGGTGCCTTCCCCCAGCAGGTGTGTGAATTTCATTAGGGCCAGTGAAAATCTTCTGTGTCTGGCCTTATCCTCTGCCACTAAAGCAGCTCATCCCCTTCCACAGTAGCTGCTTATAGCTTTAAATAGCACAGCCCGTACTCTCTCTGCCAACTTTTGTCAAGCCAGCCAGGGTTACGGTGGGGCCAGTGTTGCATGGATGATGCTGTCTGTATGAGGCCAGGGAAGGGGATAGCGAATTGGCCAGCTGCCTGGGCACCGGTGCAGGGAAGCCGTGGAACAGTGCAGCAATTTCCTGCTTGTGGTGAAGCCCTCGAAGGCTGGTCCTGGCTAATCCCAGACTCTGAAATTCTTTTGTGATACCTCACTGTCCTCCTTTCCACACCCCTGTGTTTCTCTGGGGGGAATTGGATTTGTGCTGTTCACAAGTACATGGGGGATGATTTAAGGGGATCATTACCCCAGCCCCTCCGTATAGTCATTTTGCTTGGAATTTTCACTACTAGAAAATACAAATGTCATATTCTCTAGTTAGGAGGTTCTAACTTAAATTGCATTAGCAGTTGAGCAAAGCGACACAGAAGGGTTGGCAGTAATGACAGGTGAAGGAGACTGAACACGAAGCTTCGGTCAGGGAAGGTGGGAAGAACTGGGCAATGCCTGAGAAAATAGACCCTCAGGGTAAGATGAACAAAAGAAAAAGACCACACGTTTTCCCCTTCTTGACTCTTTTACTTAAGTCTGGTCTTGACTGCCCATTTCTCTTTCTTTGGAACTTGCAGCCAAAATGATATCAGCAGATGTATTCCTGTAAGTTCTTTTCAGCATCGCTTCTATCAAGGTGATGAACACTTCCACATTGAATATGGCTGATAACTGGCTTGTTTTCTGAGTTATCCCAATGGCCTTAGTGATGGTTTAATTTTCTTTTGATTTTATTTTATTTTTTAACCTCAAGTAGCCCTCTAATAATATAGGTTTCAGGCAGAAATTTGACAGTTCTTTTTCCTAAGTTATATTAGGGGTGATGGAGCACTTCTTAGTGGGAGGGGCATCTGGTCATGGCTTGCTTCTTGTCCTTTATCCAGGGCTTATCCAGTATAGAATATTCTGCCTCAGTGAAGGGCTACCTCTCAAAGGAGAGGCATTGATGCTGACTAAATAGCAGAGGGGGCCTGTTCTGAGACTGTCTGTTCTGACACTCAGTGAAAGTCGCTCAGTCGTTTCTGACTCTTTGCAACCCCATGGACTATACAGTCCATGGAATTCTCTAGGTCAGAATATTGGAGTGGGTAGCCTTTTCCTTCTCCAGTAGATCTTCCTGACCTGGGAATCAGACCGGGGTCTCCTGCATTGCAGGCGGATTCTTTACCAACTGAGCTATGATGCAGAGCAAATGCATTTCTCAGGGTGAATTGCCCTGGAGCTGTGAGCACACTTAACCCTAAGGGGAATGCAATAAAGGCCTGCATATCCTCGCAGGATTCTGTCAGCGGGCTGCGCTGTTCCGACAGTTACGGAGCCATTTCCCTTGTGTTAGAGATGAAACTAAAGCCCAGGCGAGTGGAGTGGTGATATCAGTGCCCACATTTCTAATTAGCAGAGGGGAAAACTGGTTCCCAGTCTCACCACCATTTTCCCTGTCTAGCATTTGGTTACAAATCCAGAATGCTTATGAGAGTTTTTAGGGTAGCTTCCTATTTTATCCAGTTCTAACTTTTCCTTCTCAGCTTACGTGAATATTTGGTTTGATAATAATAAAATTATTATCCATTCCAATATTTATTTGAGTTGGCTGCCCCATACTTACTTCTTTTAAACCATCATGCCAGTTCTGTACTTCTGAAAATATATACCAGACGAGCAACAGGCATTTTATTTAATAACCATGAAGAGAGCATACTGGCTAAGGGTGCAGACTCTGGAATTAGCAGTGTGAGTCCTGGCTTCAGCACATACCAGGCATAAAACCATTCTAAGTCTCATTTTCTCATTAGTAAATGAGATAATAAATAATGAATTAATAATAATAAAGACTGTTTCATGGGTTATTGTGCGCAATAAAATTTCCATGTAAGCACTTAATTCTGTGCCTGGGACACAAATATTCAATCAAGTTAACTATTATTGTTCTTTTAAATGTGTTTGGTTTTTGTTGTTTATTACTCCTATAGGTCGTCATCACCTCAGCTTTAAAAACCATAGAACACTGTCAACATTTACTTGCCCAGGAAGAGTCTAGTGTTATTTTCACAGACAGAGCAGCAGATCTGTGACAGTTCTGAGGATCAGGTGTGTGTAGGAGCCTGGAACCGTCCCGCCTCTCTCCTGGCTGTCCTCCTCCTGCCTCCCTACCCCACTGCCCTTTCTCCTTTTGTTGAAATCTCTGTTTTTACTTGGTTTTGAAAGGACTCGAGGAGATCATGTATTAGGACAATGCCAGCTAAGCATTTAAGGAAAGATCAAAACAAAGACTATGGGAAGGAAGCTAAAAGGACTCTTTTCAAGTATCTGAACAAGATTAAACACTTGGGAAATAAAGGTTGCTCTAAAGTTTTTGACAGTTAAAAGGAGATATATTAGTTCGCACAGTTCTTATTTCTTGACAGTAGAAAAAGAGATATATTAAACCTTCAGAGGCAAATGATTTCTCCCCCGCAGGGCTAAACTCAAGTTATAACAATTGTAGACAATTGTGTAACAATTATAATCAGGTTATATGTTAAAGGTATTGTTCAGATTAGGCATGGAAGTAATTCAGTGTCAAATGAATCACTTTTGAGTGGGTTGCATTTTGATTCTAAATTTTTTAAATTAGCAAAGGTAATAGGGATGAGTCAGGTAATTATTTCAAAAATGGTTTAAAAGTTTTCAGTACAGATTCTCCATATTTAATTTTAATGAAAATTTAGTGTAATGTGTAGACTTGCTTCACATATTACCTCAAGTTTTCTTGTGTATTTCTCATTTTAATCTGAGAGTGATATTTGCATAAAATTTTACTATTTAGTTTAATTTGTTTCCACAAACTGAAAAACAAAATGCTTGTAAAATATATGGGACAACATTGTCCTCAGGTTTTTTTAATGTCAATTGTTAACATTAATGTTAATTAACATTACATTAATACTTAATGTCATTGTTAACATTCTTACCTGTTAATTTAAACAGGTAAGAATGCTAGAAACTGTGCTTTACAGGATAAAAAGGACTTATTACTCTGGGCCTGTGTTATCTTTCTGAAATTGTAAAGAAATTTCCTCAAAATTTATTAGAAAGTTTCTTTTTTTCTTTCAGTGCATGTGTCAAATATGGATTGAATAAACACTCTGTGCATACATTTTTTTCTTCTCATACTCAACTTTTAGAATAGTCAAGCCTTTACTCTTTGCTATATGAGAGATTATTGGGTAATGCCCCAAACTCCTCTAAAATTAAAAATTAGATTATTAAATTCAGGCATCATTATCCTACCCCCATTCATTTTGATGAAAAGAGCCCTGTCTGAAAATAAAGTGAGAAAATATTATTTTCAATCTGGTGGGGTTATGGTTGGAATTTTATATTTTAAAACTTAAAACAGTTCTATTAAACAGTTGCTAGTGTTAGGAAATTATCTTACTTTGATATTTGCTTAGCCTTAGATGTGTCTTTATTCCTTTTATTAACTTCATCTGACATTAACGTTTTAACTTTTGTAATGGTTTTAACCTTTAAAAAATGTCTTAACATGTTAACATTGTCAGAAATGAAGACTGTTCTCTCTCTCTTTTTTTTTTTTTTTGGTTATGATTCATTTCTATACCAGTTTCCAAAAAAAAGCTGTTAGACAAGGTGTAGTGATATAGAATAGAGCCTGTGTGGGGGAGACTTAAAGGTTCAATTTAATAAGTAGAATCATCCTATATTTATTCTAAAGTTATTGTCATGTATAAATGTTTGAGTTGGACCATAAAGAAGACTAAGTACCAAAAGAACTGATGCTTTCAAACTGTGGGACTCTTAAGAGTTCCTTGGACAGCAAGATCAAGCAAGTCAATCCTAAAGGAAATCAACCTTGAATATTCATTGGAAGGACTGAAGCTGAAGCTCCAATACTTTGGCTGCCTGATGTAAAGAGCTGACTCATTGGAAAAGACCCTGATGCTGGGAAAGATTGAGGGCAGGAGGAGGAGAGGGTGACAGAGAATGAGATGGTTGGATGGCATCACTGACTCAATGGACATGAGTTTGAGCAACCTCCAGGAGATAGTGAAGGACAGGGAAGTCTGGTGTGCTACGTCTGTGGGGTCGCAAAGAGTCAGACACAGCCTAGCGACTGAACAACAACGAGAACAGTCTGTTTTCTCATGAGGATTGCTGTTTTTCTCACTGTAGTACATGATAGGAATCACCAACTTTGTAGGTAGCTTCATTTCCCTTTCTGTTTCTGGCATCTGAGTCTCAACGAACCTAAGTGTTCTGTTAAGTGTCCTCAGAGTGAAGTGTTCTATCATCTTTAGAGGATGAGAACCAGGGCATGTAGGAGGTGCAGCTTTGTTTGTTCAGAGAGAGAGGGAATTTCGTGGAAGTGAAATGTAAGCTGAATGGAGAGAAGCTAACTGGAATAAATTGTGACTTAGTGACCCTGCAGACTGGACCAGGTGTTAAACAGATCAGAATCCCTGGGAAATGTTGAGGGTGAAGTTCAGCCCACCACACCTACTCAGAAGGTCAGTTGTGGGAGGAAAGGTTTCCAGTCGTTTTTTTCCAATCATGGATTTCTGTGTAGGAGAAATGATGTTCCATTTCCTAGTTTATTGTGAAATGTTCCTCCTTTGAGGTCTTCTTTTATTGTATTGGTTCCAGCAATTTAACCTGCCATCTCACTTAAGCTTTGTTTCTGTAGAAGTCTCCATGTTTTTATGTTTTTACTTGAAATTGTTGAGTTCATCTTCCCAGTTTGGTTCAGAGGACATTTAAAGCTCTGATTTTAATGGCAAGTTTTGGGGCCACCTCAAATAAAAATCAAGATATTCTGACATTATTTCAGAGATCAAGGTAGACCAGGGCTATAGTTAAACAGCCTGGAAACATCAAAATCATTTGTTTGCTTGAAAGCATTCATTTGTATATGTTACTATGGTTTGATTTTTCTGGGAACTGCTCTTTGTTACAGCAATGGAGGTAGATAATAAATGCTATATATAACTTCAAATTGCCATTTCCTCCTCCAGGGGCTCTTTGTGACTCAGGGGTCGAACCTGTGTCTCCTGTATTGGCAGGCAGATTCTTTACCTCTAAGCCACCAGGGAAGCCCATTTATTATAGTAATAGAAGTAGATAATAAAAGCTATAAATAACTTCAATTTAAATAGAGGGGACTCTTGACAGACTTACAGTTTAACATAAACTGTAGGCAATGTACAGTATGTGCAGTTTAAGAAATAGTCAATTTTGAGAGTATTTCTCTGTAGAATTTGGTTTAGGAACAATTATAAGTCAATCTAGCTTTTACAATGAAAATGATATAAACAAAGATTTTTTTTGAGTACTGATTACATGCCAGACACTCCACTAAATACTTTATATATATTATGCTTAATAACAATCCTGTAAACTGTGTACCATGTTCTCAATCTTACCCTTTTGAAACTGATTTCAAAAGACCTTTGTTCTTTTAAGGGAGTCTAAGCATTGGAAAGATAGGTAAGAGAGGTTGTTCACTGTATAGAATTAGGCTCACATACTTAAGACTTTGGTTTATCTGACATAAAGGTTATAAATATTTGGATTTATTTTTATTTTTTTTTATTTTTTTTATCAGACAAAAATATGAAAAGTATTTATTATATAATTCCATTTATATGCTGTTCCAGAACTGATGAAATTTTTTTTTCTTCATTTGACTTTTATTTATTTATTTATTTATTAATTTTATTTTATTTTTAAACTTTACATAACTGTATTAGTTTTGCCAAATATCAAAATGAATCCGCCACAGGTACACATGTGTTCCCCATCCTGAACCCTCCTCCCTCCTCCCTCCCCATTCCATCCCTCTGGGTCGTCCCAGTGCACCAGCCCCAAGCATCCAGTATCGTGCATCGAACCTGGACTGGCAACTCATTTCATACATGATATTTTACACGTTTCAATGCCATTCTCCCAAATCTTCCCACATTGCTAAATTATCATTAACTTAAAATTTTTGTTTTTTCTCTTCTAATTTATTTTGTAATTAAGGACTGATTGTGTATATGAAACTGTGAAATGTTTTGGTGAGGATGAATATAGATTATTAAAACATGGTCTGTGAGAGTTTACAGTACAGGAAGGAACAGTGACGATAGTTTGAGTCTGGGCAGAAATACAGACAGGTGTGGAGCGCAGCTGGTGGATTGGTTAGGTGAGTCAGGAACAACCTGGTGCATGAAAATCTGATGAGTCTCCTGAGAGTGAGCTTACCTCAGGGAAGAAGAATCCAGCTGTTCTGAGCTTGGCTTGGTCTTGGGCGTTGAGGGACGGAACAATTTTGAGCATAGAAAATGTTTGTTCTTCTTTTTTTTTTTACTACTATAACTCTTGATAGATTTATGTCTGAGTTCCATGGAAATGTAGGAGGACATTTAAATAAAAACTTCAGTGAGAGAAGCCTTGTTCACAGGTATATAGGAAATATTTCTTGGAGTCTTCCAGAAATATTTGTGACTTCTATGGACCTAGGAATTCCATATTAATAGGTACACAAGTTGGTGACATTTAAGTTATTACTGTTAAAACTCATGTGTCTGTGCCCATAGCTGGGCATGCATATGTGCTAAGTTGCTTCAGACTCTTTGTGACACTATGGACTATAGCCCACCAGGCTCCTCTGTCCATGGAATTCTCCAGGGAATAATACTGGAGTGGATTGCTGTGCCCTCCTCCAGGGAACTTCCCAACCCAGATATCAAACCTGGGTCTCTTACATCTCCTGCATTGGCAGATGGGTTCTTTACCACTAGTGCCACCTGGGAAGCATGGGCAAGGCCTGATAATATAGGAGTTATAGAAATAACTGTCATATGAATGAAAATGAAATGGATATCTATCTATCTATCGCATATGGAGAGATGGACAAATGGACAGTCAGAAGACAGAATGATAACAATTATTCCCATTTCTCATTCTGTCAAGGAAGACTTCAGGGGGCTGAGTCTTATAAAATATTTAATATTGAAGCATAGAGAAACAGAAAGAGAGAGAATGCCAGTCCATAGGGAGGAATTATAGAAATAAAGACATGGACATGACACGTATGGGGAAGGAAGGAGGATAATGAAAACTTTAGCTGCCTTCATCATAGAACATTGTAAAGAGCTTTGAAGTGGCAGTAAACAAGTGTCCTGATCAGAACTGCATTCAGAAAATAAAGAATTGCATTCATGAAGGTTCATTAATTACCTAGGTTACATGGTGTGGCGTGAAATGGAAGTAAAGGGAAAATGGTGGAGAGCAGTTGTTTGGAAGGCTAGTGCAGGAACTAAAATACAATAACACAATACAGTACAATAATAGATAGTATAATTAGAAACTAGAGAAGTAGCTGTGAACAGATAAAAAGGGAAAGTTTGCCTAACATTAATGAGTGGAATTTTTACAATTTGGCAACCAATATAGATGGGAAGGAAAAAGAGAGTGTGTCTAGGGGGATCAAAGATGAGCTGAAACTTTTGAGCAGGCATGATCAGGAAATCTGGAAAACAGAAGAATAGGAGAAAACGTTTGATAAATTCTCCCTAATACACATTGAATGTGAACTGCCAGTAGGATGTGCAGATGTGATGTTTAGCTGATAGCTGGGAGTTGTGGGAATTCTGGAGGCAGTGCCATAGCCAGAGAGGAATTTGGAAGACAAGGACAGAAATGAGGTAACTGAAACTTAGACAGTAGATAGAGTTGAGGATGTATAGATAGGAGAGCTAAAGTATACAGCTTTGGAGAATTCCTATCTTTAATTTTTATTTTTTAATATATTTATTTATTTGGCTATAACAGGTCTTAATTGCAGCATGAAGACTCTTAGTTGTGGCATGTGGGATCCAGTTCCCTGACCAGGGATTGAACCCAGGCCCCCTGCATTAGGAGCATGGAGTCTTAGCCACTGGACCACCAGGGAAGTTTCAAGGATGCCTATCTTTTAAATAAATTTTTTTAAGCAATTTTAAGTTTATAGTGAAATTGAGCAGAATGTACAGAATTCCCCAAGTACCCCCTCACTCTGAAAATGCAGAGAATAATGTGTTTCCAGAGCAAGAAGAGTAGGGGCCAGAGGAAGAGACAGAAATGTTGGAGAAAAGGAAACAAACTCCAAGGGTAGAATGTTTATAGGGCTTCCCTGGTAGCTTGGCTGGTAAAGAATCTGCCTGTAATGCAGGGGACCCTGATTCGATTCCTGAGTTGGGAAGATCCCCTGGAGAAGGAATAGGCTACCCACTCCAGTATTCTTGGGCTTCCCTGGTGGCTCAGACGGTAATGCAATGCAGGAGACCTGAGTTCTATCCCTGTGTTGGGAAGATCCCCCTGGAGGAGGGCATGGCAACCCACTCCAGTATTCTTATCTGGAGAATTCCCATGGACAGAGGAGCCTGGCAGGCTACAGTCCATGGGGTTGCAAAGAGTTGGACACAACTGAGCGACTTATAGAAACCAAGCGATTTAATTTAGGGTCAAGTTTAAACTGGTAAAAAAAAAATTGCTATTATTCACTCAAATAATGCCAAAATAGCATTCCTGAGAAGAAATTCTTATAGATTCTACTGATAAATAGCTACAAGTGATTGGATTTATGTATTAAAAGTCTCATGAAATATGTTTGTTCATGGTTGGATCCACCCACTATTTCCAAGTTTCTATATTTAAAACGTAAAATGTTTTCCCAATGGTTGTTTTTCTCAGATATTGGAAAATCAGTTAAATCTTTTGTGACCAATATTCCCCATGTTAAATAGGACCATACCCATTTTCTACAGTTGCCTTGAAAAATATACTATAAAAGTAAAATTTTAAATGATTCAGTTTTTCAGTCCAAGAGTTACTGGTGGAAGATTTTGACAAGTACTCTTTTAATCTTCATTGTCAATCTGCCTCTTGACTTCTTCAGAAGCATTACTATGGATGAGTCATTGCTGAGGTGCAGAATGGAAGCTAACACCCTAATAGTAGTAGCAGAGAGGAGATTTGGAGGATGAGAGAAGTGTGTCTGCATAAGGGGACTTCCATATTGTACTTTAAAGGCTTATGTGTATTTTATAATGTGCATGTGTTTGTTTATTGCAGTTAGTTGATATGGCTTTTGAATTGGGCATATAACTATGCATATTATCTTGCATGGTGTGTGCATTTCCATGTTACTACATTGTGTGTTCTCTAAGCTACAAATTATGTGCCTGATGTGAATAGGGGCATATATAACTTTAAAAGATAAGCGTATATACATGGTAATTTATTTATATTACCCTTGTGGATGGGCAATAAAGTATTTAAGATGCAAAATAAAAGAGATAATGGCATTTAACTCTGTATTTGACATTAATAGGAAGAGAACTCAAGTCCTCAGGCAGAAAATAAAGTGCTTATGGACAGTATAATGTTGGTAATGTTGGGCTAGTATAGTAAATGCAAGAGTGACTTTTGATTTTCTGAAAGGATTTCATTCTGAAAGGATTTCATGGAAGAAGTGTTGGGATTGTGTGTGTGTGTGTATGCGTGTGCGCGTGTGAGCATTCATTTGCTCAGTAGTGTCCAACTCTTTGTGACCCCATGGACTGTAGCCTGCTAGGCTCCTCTGTCCATGGAATTTTTCAAGCAAAAATACTGGAGTGGGTTGCCATTTTCTCCTCCAGGGGATCGTACCAACCCAGGGGCTGAACCTGAGTCTCATGCATCTTCTGCATTGGCAGGCACATTCTTTACCACTGAGTGTGTATTTTGTAGTGGTTTAAATGTTCATTGAGAAACAGTGCCCTCCAAATAGTGGACCAAGTGGAGAGGTGTGTGCTCAGCATATTCCATCCTTATCAGTGGGTTTTTGTTGTTGTTGGCAAGAGAAATAATATTGATTAATATGGAATAATGGAAAATACTGGAATCATATTAGGTAACTCACAAAAATGGAAGGAAAAGCCAAAGAGCCAAATTTCAGGAAGGCAGGACCCGGGACAGCTCAAGAACTCAGTCAAAATCTATTCTGGGGGAGGTTGGAATGATTGGGTTTTGGCCATCATCATTATGCATGGCTTTTCTCTAGATTCAGATTTCCAGAAGTGAGATTCCAGTTAGGTCATCTTGGATTGGGTCAGTCTTTGAAATATGGCGTGATAATTTGATGGTCTACTGGAGCCAGATGGACCACAGAGGGGTTGTTCTCCAAAAGAGGCTGGAGGCATGGTTACCGAGAGATTCACTTCTCTCACAAGGGAAAAGAGATGCTCGACAGGCACACACAAGAAGCCTGCCATGGACAGTGAAGGTGCTTTGTAGTTCTGAAAAAATAGTGAAAAAATGGACTCCTTGAGAGCTCTCTGAAACTAAATCTAGATTTATACACACTTACATATGCAGATATACACACCCACACGTGTATTTTATACACTGCTTTTGGATAATGTTTGTTGCTTTTTTCCTTTATTCACTACTCTTGTGGTTGACATATTGAGTAACATACTACAGGCTGCTTTTCTTCCCTCAAAGAGAACATTTAAAGAATTACAAGAGTTCCCCAAAGATACATTATTATAGAGTGTAACATATGACAAGTTCTGAGGTCAGCTTAATATGGAAAGTCATTTTTGGGTTTGTTAATAAAGGCAGTTTATATTTTTAGGCAAAGAAGTATGTTCTCACATCATTTTGTCTGAGTACAATTTATACTGACTTTTATGAGTATTCCTATATATCAGTAGGCATAGATTCTCCTCCTAAAATAAGCTTTTTCTTCTGGTATACTCTTGGCTTCTAATCCAGAACCTGCTTTACTGTAATTAAAAACATGTACGGTGCTGGCAACAAAAATCTAAAACTTGCCACTTACATTATGAATTGATCATTTTTGATAGTCTCATTATACTTTAAGCATGGGAAGACATTTCTCATTGTAGTTCACACACTGTAGACAAAAGAATAAAAAATATCTCTGAAGCCATTTACAGACGTTCCAGGTTCTGGATCAGTGATTCTCAAATGTCATTTGGCATGAGTCTCCCCTAGGTTGATTGCTGAAAGTATAGATGTCTGGGTCACCTTTCAGAGGGGATGTTTGAATTTGGATTTGATAGGTCTTGTGGGGGCTCAAGATTCCCATTTTATCAGATATTCCAGATGATCATGATGTCTGTGGACCACACTTTTGAAAACCCTGCTTTAAATGCTTTTGTATTAGCTTGTGAATATTGTCAAAGTAGTAAGAATTATGTCTAATTAGTAGAGGTTTGGGGTTGAATTATTGTAACATTGATCATTCATATCATTTGCTTTTTGAAGCACATTCTATATAAGTGGCTAAGAATTCTATTCTTACTGAAAATATTAGGTGTCTTTATATGGAAGTTAATGAGAAAGGCAAGTCTGTGAGTAAATTCTATATCTTTGAGTAACATTTTAATTCTGAATGCATCTTGTGTATATTAATAACATTTTTTTTTTGTTTATGAGAATTTTCCAAGGTGCATTGGAACCCTCCCTTCTCCCTGGTTTTGTGACAAGCCAGAATTCTCTGATAAATATAGCATAGCAGGTGTACCAAGACTGTAGTTTCATCCTGTATTCCTTTGAAAGTTGTATTCTCATGCATGTACTTTTTTTTCTGAAAACAAAGTAGTTTTTGTCAGGCTTTTCTAGCAAAAAACCTTTATATCACACATGTTTCTCTCAACATAAGATGGTTTGAATTGTGATGTCATTTTTTTTTTTTTAATTAACCATGAGTGGACCTGACACTGTCAGTGATCCAATGCAAGGATGCCAGGAAGTCAGACTGCAATTGCCAAAGGCACTGTGGATCATATAAAAAAAAAATTATAGGGAACAGTTAGACCAGGATAGAGCCCAGCAATCAGGAACAGAGTCTTCAATTTTGAACAAAATTATAAATATTGCCAGCCTCAGCATATACTGATTAACTCCATAAAACAAAAGACATATTTTACTGCATGTAATGTGGAAAAATTGGGTTGTATACTGGTCCTTTTAGTTATGTCTGAACTTTGCGCTGGGCTTCCCTCGTGGCTCAGGGCTTCCCAGGTGACTCAGTGATAATCTGCCTGCCAATGCAAGAGACACCAGAGATGCGGGTTCGACCCCTGCGTCAGGAAGTTCCCCTAGAGGAGAAAATGGCAACCCACTCCAGTATTCTTGCCAGGATAATCCCATGGACAGAGGAGCCTGGCGGGCTATAGTCCATAGGGCCTCTGAGAGTCAGACATGACTGAGCAACTGAGCAGGCATGGACGTACATATTGTAATCATCTGCAGAAGCATCACTGTGTATAAACAACAGAGGCTAGACAGCTAAGGGCGGCACAAATGAGACCTCAATTCTTAAATAACCATAGGTCTCAATTGGAAATGTGAATCTAGTAGATTTTTTATCTTTTAATTGAGCTGAAAGATTCTCAAAGCACAAATAAAGGCTTATCTTTAATTATGTGAATTCAGTAATGTGTTAAAATCTTTTTGCTCAAATTATTTAGACAGACTTCTGGGTAGTGAATCTAGCTGGTCAATTTTGATGTAAATAGACATTGTTTTCCTGGTGATGATTGTTAACCTATAACAAGAAAAGTTGAGATTTTGTTGGAGGAGACTGTCATGTTTTCAGTATTCGTGCTGTGACTGTAGAACACTTGAATATTTGTAAATCCTATGATTTATATTTAAGAGTGTGGAAATACATTTCTTTAAAAACTCAGCTGATATTTTATGATATTCTTTGGGGTTAACTATTTTTTGAGCTATATTCTTTTTTTTAGTTGTTTTTTTTTTTAATTTAACCAATTTATGTATTTTTAGCTGTGCTGGGTCTTCATTACTGTGCACAAGTTTTCTCTGGTTGCGGTGAGCAGGGACTGCTCTATAGTTAATGTGTGTGGGCTTCTCATCGCAGTGGCTTCTCCTTTTGCAGAGCCCAGGCTCTAGGGTACGTGGGCTTCAGTAGTTGTGATGCATGGGCTTAGTTGCCCCACAGCATGTGGATTGAATCCATGTCTCCTGCATTGGCAGGTGGATTCTCAACCACTGGACCATCAGGGAAGTCCTGAGCTATATTCTGATAAAGTATTTTATTGTTTAATGTAATATTAAATGATATATAGTAAGTAAAAGGCTTCCCTGGTAGTTCAGTGGTAAAGAATTCACCTGCCAATGCAGGAGGCTCGGGTTTCATCCCTGGTTAAGGAAGATCTCCTGGAGAAGGAAATGGCAACCCACTCCAATATTCTTGCCTGGGAAATCCCATGGGCAGAGGAGCCTGGCAGGCTACAGTCAGTGGGATCACAAAAGAGTTGAACATGACTTAGCGACTGAAACAACAGCAGCATGGTGTGCTGTGTTTTCAGTAACAGTATTCCATAATGTAAGAGAGAGACAGGAAGGTGTTTTGCCAAGTTCTCCAGAAGAGTGTGCCTATAGTTACATTCTGTAGAACATATTTGTGACCCCATAGACTGTAGCCCGCCAGGTTCCTGTGTCCATAGGATACTCCAGCCAAGTATCCTTGCCATTCCCTTCCCTAGGGGATCTTCCGGACTCAGGGATAGAACACGGGTCTCCTGCATTGCAGGCAGACTCTTTATACTCTGAGCGACCAGGGAAGTCCCTCTAGAAGAGAGGGAATAACTTGTTAAACTAGAAAAAAACCTGGAAAAGAGGTGCTAATTCTACTTCATGCCAAGGTCTTACTATTTCTACTCTTTTCATTATGGTACACAACGTATTCTGGATTTTGTGTTGGTATCTATATACTTATTTGCAGAGTATAAGTTTGTATACCTTTAAGTGATAGGAAAAAATATATTTACATTTGTCTTTTTTTTTTTTTTTGGATTTCAAGTCTCTTTTAATGTAAAACAGACCTCTTTCCCTCTTTCTTCTTTCTTCACATGACTTTTTTTTTCTTTTGTTTTACTTTTTCAATTGGAGGAAAACTGCTTTACAATGTGTGTTGGTTTCTGGCATACAATGCAAAGCAGCCATAATTAGACATGTATCACCTCCCTCTTGAGCCTCCCTCCCCTCCACCCATCCCACCCCTGTAGGTCATCACAGAGCATCAGCTAGGCTCCCTGTGTTATATAGCAACTTTGCACCAGCTATCTGTTTTACACACTTGTGCTGATTTACTTCAGTCACGTCAGACTGTTTAAGACCCTATGGGCTGTAGCCCCTCCCAGGCTCCTTTGTCCATGGGATTCTCCAGGCATGAATACTGAGTGGGTTGCCTTTCTCCAGGGGATCTTCCTGACCCAGGGATCAAACCTGCATCTCTTCCATGTCTCCTGCATTGGCTGGCAGGTTCTTTACCACTAGTGCCACCTGGGAAGCCCCATGGTAGTGTATATACATTGATACTACTTTTTCCATTCATCCCACTCTTTCCTTGCCTCACTTCCAAGTCCTTTCTTTATATCTGTGTCTCTATTCCTTCCCTGCAAATAGAGTCATCAATATCATTTTTCTAGATTTATATATATATGTGTTAATATTGCTAGATTTGTTTTTTTCTCTCTTCACCCTCTGTTATATTTGTCTTTATGATAAAACATTTCCTAAAGCTTTGCTTCAATTTCATTTTTTTTTAATTTGTGGATTATATAAGAAAGAAACCTTTTATTGTTTAGTTTATGCATTTAATATCTAATAAGTTCCCTTTAGACAAGCAAAGTGTCAGGGCCGTGACAACCACCCAAGGTGGGAACTGGAATGATGCCAGGAAGAAATACTGGATATTAGAAACTACTGCTGGGCAAAGTGAGGGGCAGGGGAATGGGAAGAGACAGGTCTCTTTAGGTTTTGAGCTCTCAAAAATATGGGAACAAAATGGAAGATGATGTGTGGCTGAGTATTGTCACAGTAAGTGTGTTATTCCCTAGGTGTATTTGAGTTGAAGTATATAGAATCATGATTATCATCTTCAGGAACTGAATGAAAGAAGAATTGCAAAAGGACTTCCCCAGAGTGGGGAAGCCACTGGGCCGCCTCTCCCATATCTCAGCTTTAAAGAACCTTCCTCACTCTGTTTAATATCTGCCCTCTTAGGAATTTCAGTCATTTAAAAATCAATAGGGCTGGTGTGCAACCTCCAACACTAAGCAATGCTGGTCTTGGTGGGCTGGAACAGCCAAGCTCAGCTGTGGTGGTAGTAGCGGCGATGGCAGGTGTGGCAGGAACTTTACACACCTTTGCAGTACAGAGGGGTGCTTGTGATGATTAAAACCCAGAAGGGAACGAGTGTTCTACCGATTGTGATGTTTGTAAGGGATCAAGGTGGTGCAAACTCTATCACTACACTCTTGAAAGGTGAGATCTGAATGCCACGGTTATGACAATCCACAAGATGGAGTTATTTTACACTGGTAAAGCATTTCCAACATGAACTCTTGCATGAACAATGCTGCTTTCAGCAAGTTAAAGCACAAAATAAGAACACTTGGTTTATTACATTCAAAGATGTGGCTAGAAAGCCACCTGAAAACTACTGCTTTGATGACCCCTTAATCATTCCAGAGTTTATCAACTCATTTTGCCAAACCTATAGGTTGAAAATTTCCTATGTTGGGTTAAATATGCTCTTTTCTTATGCCATGTTTATAGGAAATACAACTTGATCTTGGTAAGAGTCTAATGAATTTCTTTTTACGAAATTATAACTCATGTCAAAAGATTAAATGGAAGAAATGAGAATTAAAGCTTTCCCATCATAGTCATCATCTATCCCTAGTCGTCAGCATAACGATGAGAACGTGGTGGGCTCATGATGTGTTTGTGGTGAACAAGATTACTTCTGTGGGAAGAGGTAGGACAGACACAGTGCTGAATTGAACAAGGAAATAATGTGTTAATTTGTCTCCATACAAAATCCCTGCTATTTAGTAGGTCTGGTTTGTGCTTCTTTTCCTTTTTTTTTTTTTTTTTTACCATGCTGACATATATATTCCAAGGAAAAGTCTTTTCACTAAATTGTAATGTTCTCAAGATCTGGGTTGGCAGCACACCTGATAGATGAGGGTTATTGTGGGAAAGCTGTGGGTTGTTTTTCTTTTTTTTTAATTTGCTGAAGGTAATTAAATAATTGAACTAAAATGGGTAGGTGTGACTAGATTATTTTCTAGGTGTTTACTTTTGAATTGTTATTACATGCATTGTAACCGCAACTGGGGTATTTCTACAAAACAAAGTTTTGAAGCAGTTTGACAAAATTCCCTTTCTCGTTTTTTTTTTTTTTCCTTCCCTTTTGTAACAAAAGGTAGTGAATGTCACCTGCATTCTTTCTAAATATATAGGTAATAATGTATAAAGTGTAAGTGTCTGAACAGTATAAACATAGCCTTTTCAATTTGAGTAATAACAAACTGAATTGTGTAATTTTTCTGACTCTAGTAATCTGAATAAAATTTTTGGACTCAAACACAAAGTGCATGAAGTTTGGACAGTTCTTTATATTTTTTTCTCTACTTTGAATATGGCCAAGAAAATAGATAAAGAAAGGGCCAAAGTTTTTACAAATCAAACTCGATGACCTCATTGAAGTTCTTATTGATGGTAGTGCTTATTTGGATCATTAAACTCTTTTTAGCAGAATAGAACTCTTTACTGATGTATATCGGGTTTGTTTGGTTCTGTGCTTGTCAGCATATAAAACCTGACTTTACAATGATATTCTTTGGATTGTATGTAAAGGGAGAAAATAAAACACTGAATATGGAGGGAAAGGTATTGTTAGTGAGTCACTGTCCTGTATAAGACTGCACACTCAGAGTAGATCTGAAATCAAACGTGATACTTACAGAAGGATGTAACTGATTATGTGTGTATGTTGCCTGGGCTTCTGTCTGAGTACCTATTAAAATTTTGATTTGCTGGATAGCTCTGTGACACTTTCCTTTACTCTCATCTAGTGAGTTGTTTTGGCTCCTTTTAAGAAGCCACCTTTTAAGAAGGTCATTGATTCTTGTGATGAGTCAAATTACTTACCGCAAAATTTTAAGGACCTATTTTAAGCACAGGCATCATTTTTTCCTTCTCCAGAGAGAATAAAATCTGTTAGCCTTTTTTTCCTTTATTGTCTTCTGTTTATTTTTCTGAACATTGAGTCAATAGAACTTACTAGTGTACATATATATACTGAGTCATGTTTTCTGTGAAAAAGACAATGATCTGAGTCAAGATACTTTTATAAAGAATGTGAAACCTCTAGACCAATATCTGACAGAGGAGGCACTCTGCTTCTCCTCTTGTGACTTTGTGAAAATTTCAACTTCTCAATATCTTTAAAAAAAAATTTATCTATAAAAGTGGTGAATGAACACATTTTTCACGAAATCTAGTCAACAGACAATGATAGCTTATTGAACACTTATTAATTGCAAGACTATTTTGTCCTACCATATTTTTAAACTAACAGCACTGAGAGGGGAATTGAGAAGTAACAGCAGATGAGAAGTGAAAAGCGTCAGAGTAGGGCTGAAGTTTCCTATTCAAGCTGTCATACCAGCTGTTCTAATGAGTGCATTGACCGTCAAAAGCCTAGATTCTTGCCTCAAATTATGAACTTGACAATCTTTTCTTAAACCCTTTCTTCCATCTGGTAATTCAGTCTGTTTTGGAGATACACATTTTTTTTCTCCAGCTTTTGAGGAGATGTTTTTGGTGTCAGAAATCTGCCTATTTTAAAATTTAATTTACTAGCTTTTTGTCCTCTTGATGCAGTCTAAAAAATATGTGTCCAAAGCCATGAATTTATTAACATTGGAGGGCTACTGATTCAGAGACGCAATGGAGAGCTAGATTGTCAGTTGTCTTTTTGAAATAGACATAGAACCTCTGATTCAAAAACTCGTATTTGCAAACGGGAACCAGATAGCTTTTCTGTATTTGACTAAGCATCCTGGGATATAGACAAAGTATATGAATATCAAAATGTGGTAGTTTAAATGGGTTGGTCTATATTGACCATGATGATGAAGTTAAGTACCAGATTTTGAAGTAAATTAGAACTGGATAAAACCTGAAACTCCCATCTAGAAACCTTGTTACATTGAGCAAGTTTAATTGATTTCTGTAGGTCATAGTTTCCTCATTTAGGAAGTAGGAATAATATTTACTGTAGAGGTTTTTTGGCCTGGCTTAAACTAAGATAATGTATAAACCCTACTGCACAAAGTGCTTTCATGAAGTTAGATACATAGTTGCTAATTTTGTTAGAAATATAGAAGATATTAAAAGTGTAAACATGGTTAGGATCAGCAAATATATCTCTAAGGAGAAAAGGAAAGGTGGTTGCTGCTGCTGCTGCTGCTAAGTCACTTCAGTCGTGTCCGACTCTGTGCGACCCCATAGATGGCAGCCCACCAGGCTCTGCCATCCCTGGGATTCTCCAGGCAAGGACACTGGAGTAGGTTGCCATTTCCTTCTCCAATGCAGGAAAGTGAAAAGTGAAAGTGAAGTCGCTCAGTCGTGTCTGACTCTGTGCGACCCCATGGACTGCAGCCTACCAGGCCCCTCCATCCATGGGATTTTCCAGGCAAGAGTACTGGAGTGGGTTGCCATTGGGTTAGGGGTTAGAAATTAAAGGAACAAAAAATGGAAAATTGGGAAGAAAACTTGTAGAAAGATAGTCTTTGAATGATTTTATTGTGAACATGTTTGCTCAATGATCTTTTAAAAAATCAATAACCTGAATGCAAATAATTAAGATTAGAAGATGATCCAGGCAAACTTACTAATGTTTTGTGTTAGAATGTAAGTTTGATTTATTGTCTTTTTTTCAAGATCTGTTTAAATTAAAAAAAAAATATTATACCAGATCTGAAATCACTACTTGATAACTGAACTTTAGCCCAGACTATAAAACAATTTAGCTTAAGCCCTTTGTGAATGAATGGCTGTGATTAGCATGTCTGTAGAGGTTCAAGAAAAGCATTGGGAACACGTGTACACCCGTGGCAGATTCATGTTGATGATGTATGGCAAAACCAGTACAATATTGTAAAGTAATTAGCCTCTAATTAAAATAAATAAATTAAAATAAAAGAAATGGAGTAATAGAGTTGAAAACAAAATATGCAAGAGAAATGTATTGGACTATGTGGAGAAATTTTGAAAGATTGCATTTCTTTAAACAATAGATCTTAATACTATGCCCAAGCCTTAATGAAAACCTGGTGACTACAGAGATAATCAGTTTAACAGGCTGTATTTCTCTTTTTCACCTATTTCATCCAACTTAACAGAGGTTAAAGCATCTGCCTGCAATGCAGGAGACCTGGGTTTGATCCCTGGTTCAGGAAGATCCCCTGGAGAAGAAAATGGCAACCCACTCCAGTATTCTTGCCTGGAGAATCCCATGGACGGAAGAGCCTGGTGGGCTACAGTCCATGGGGTTGCAAAGAGTTGGACATGACTGAGCAACTTCACTTTCACTTTTCACTTTAACATTTCACACACTATATTCAAGAATTATTGAGATCCCATGCAGTCCCATGCAGACACATTTTTTTTTTTAATTGTAATGTTGATATTCAGCTGCTCAGTCATATCCGACTCTTTGCGACCCCATGGACTGCAGCACATCAGGCTTCCCTGTTCTTCACCATCTCCTGACTCATGTCCATGGAGTCAGTGATGCCATCCAACCATCTCGTCCTCTGTTGTTCCCTTCTCCTCTTGCCTTCAATCTTTCCCAGCATCTGGGTCTTTTCCAGTGAGTCAGTTCTTTGCATAAAGTGGCCAAAGTACTGGAGCTTCAGCTTCAGTGTCAAGGCCTTCTAATGAATATCCAGGCCTTCCAATGAATGTTTCCTTTAGGACTGACTAGTTCGATCTTCTTGCAGTCCAAGGGATTCTCAAGAGTCTTCTCCAACACCACAGTTCTGAAACATCAATTCTTCAGCACTCAGCTTTCTTTATGGTCCAACTCTCACATCCATACATGACTACTGGAAAAACCATAGCTTTGACTAGATGGACCTTTGTTGACAAAGTAATGTGTCTGCTTTTTAATATGCTTTTTGTCATAGCTTTTCTTCCAAGGAGCAAATGTCTTTTAATTTCATGGCTTCAGTCACTGTCTGCAGTGATTTTTTTTTTAATTTTATTTTATTTTTAAACTTTACAATATTGTATTGGTTCTGCCATATATCGAAATGAATCCGCCACTAGATGTCCATCTGCAGTGATTTTGAAGCCCAAGGAAATAAAGTCTGTTACTGTTTTCATTGTTTCCCTATCTATTAGCCATGGAGTTATCAGGCCAGATGCCATGATCATTGTTTTTTGAATGTTGAGTTTTAAGCCAGCTTTTTCACTCTCCTTTTTCACCTTCATCAAGAGGCTCTTTAGTTCTTTGCTTTCTGCCATAAGGGTGGTGTCATTTGCATATCTAAGGTTATTGATATTTCTCCCTGCAATCTTGATTCCAGCTTGTGCTTCATCCAGCCTGGCATTTCGCATGATGTACACTGCAAATAAGTTGTATAAGCACAGTGACAATATACAGCTTTGATGTACTCCTTTATCAATTGAGAACCAGTCCATTGTTCCTTCTGGTTCTAACTGTTGCTTCTTGACCTACATACAGATTTCTCAGGAGGTAGGTAAGGTGGTCTGGTAATCCTATCTCTTTAAGAATTTTCCACAGTTTATTGTGATCCGCACAGTTAAAGGCTTTAGCATAGTCATTGAAGATAAGTAGATGTTTTTCTGGAATTATCTTGCTCTTTCTGTGATCCAGTGGATGTTGGCAATTTGATACCTGGTTCCCCTGCCTTTTCTAAATCAGTCTTTGAACATTTGGAAGTTCTTGGTTCATATACTATTGAAGAAAACAAATTTCTTTTCACTTGGAGAATTTTGAGCGTTGCTTTGCTAGCATGTGAGATGACTACAATTATGCAGTAATTTGAACATTCTTTGGCATTGCCTTTCTTTGGGATTGGAATGAAACCTGACTTTTTCCAGTCCTATGGCCACTACTGAGTTTTCCAGGTTTGCTGGTTTATTGAGTGCAGCACTTTTACAGGGTCATCTTTTTAGGATTTGAAATAGCTCAGCTGGAATTCAGTCACATCCACTAGTTTTGTTTGTAATGATGCTTCCAAGGCCCACTTCACTTTGCACTCCAGGATGTCTGGCTCTAGGTGAGTGATCACACCTTTGTGGTTATCTGGGTCATGAAGATCTTTTTTGTATAGTTCTTCTGTGTATTCTTGCCACCTCTTCTTAATATTTTCTGCTTTTGTTAGGTCCATACCATTTCTGTCCTTTATTGAGCCCATCTTTGCATGAAATGTAACCTTGATATCTCTAATGTTCTTGTAGAGATCTCTAGTCTTTCCCATTCTATTGTTTTCCTCTATTTCTTTGCAATGTTCACTTAGGAAAGCTTTCTTATTTATCTTTGCTATTCTTTGGACCTCTGCACTCAAATGGATATATCTTTCTTTTTCTCCTTTACCTTTAGCTTCTCTTCTTTTCTCAGCTATTTGTAAGACCTCCTCAGACAACCATTTGCCTTTTTGCATTTCTTTTTCTTGGGGATGGTTTTGATCACCACCTCCTGTACAATGTTGTGAACCTCTGTCCATAGTTCTTCAGGCACTCTGTCTGTCAGAGTCTATCTGTCTAATCCCTTGAATCTGTTATCTATCCCTTGAATCTATTGTCACTTCCACTGTAAAATTGTAAGGGATTTGATTTAGGTCGTGTGTAATGGCCTAGTGGTTTTCCCTACTTTCTTCAATTTAAGTCTAAATTTTTCAATAAGGAGTTCATGATCTGAGCCACAGTCAGCTCCTGGTCTTGTTTTTGCTGACTCTATAGAGCTTATCTATCTTTGACTGTAAAGAATATAATCAATCTGTATTGACCATCTGGTAATGTCCATGTGTAGAGTCATCTCTTGTGTTGTTGGAAGAGGGTGTTTGCTATGACTGGTGTGTTCTCTTGGCAAAACTCTGTTAGCCTTTGCCCTGCTTCATTTTGTACTCCAAGGCCAAAGTTGCCTGTTACTAAATGAAAGAAGGAGGAAGAATCCAGCATTTTTCAAGTTGAACAGAACTGTTGGGGCTTGTCCTTTTAGAAATGTATTCCCAAGAGTTGTCTGTAGCTACTGTTTGACAGAGAATATATGCAAAGTACATCATGCGAAAAACTGGACTGGATGAAGCACAAGCTGGAATCAAGATTGCAGGGAGAAATATCAATAACCTTAGATATGCAGATGACACCACCCTTATGGCAGAAAATGAAGAACTAAAGAGCCTCTTGATGAAGGTGAAAGAGGAGAGTGAAAAAGCCAGCTTAAAACTCAACATTCAAAAAACAAAGATCATGCATCCAGTCCCACCACTTACTTCATGGCAAGTAGATAGGGAAGCAATGGAAACAGTGACAGACTTTATTTCCTTGGGCTTCAAAATCACTGCAGATGGTGACTGAAGCCATGAAATTAAAAAATACTTGCTCCTCGGAAGAAAAGCTATGACAAACCTAGACTGCATATTAAAAAAGAGACATTACTTACAAAAGTCCATCTAGTCAAAGCTATGGTTTTTCCAGTAGTCATGTATCAATGTGAGAGATGGACCATAAAAAATGCTGAGTCCTGAAATATTGATGTTTTTGAGCCATGGTGTTGGAGAAGACTCTTGAGAATCGCTTGTACTGCAAAGAGATCAAGCCAGTCAATCCTCAAGGAAACCAGTCCTCAATATTCATTAGAAGAACTGATACTGAAGCTGAAGCTCCAGTACTTTGGCCACCTGATGCAAAGAACTGACTCATTGGAAATAACCCTGATGCTAGGAAAGATTGAAGGCAGAAGAAAGGGAAGACAGAAGATGAGATGGTTGAATCACCAACTCTATGGACATGAGTTTGAGCAAGCTCTGGGAGTTGGTGATGGACAGGGAAGACTGCCATATTGCAGTCCAGTTCAGTTCAGTTCAGTTGCTCAGTCATGTCCAACTCTTTGCGACTCCATGAACTGCAGCATGCCAGGCCTCCCTGTCCATCACCAACTGCTGGAGTCTACCCAAACCCATGTCCATTGAGTTGGTGATGCCATCCAACCATCTCATCCTCTGTCGTCCCCTTCTTCTCCTGCCCTCAATCTTTTCCAGCATCAGGGTCTTTTCAAATGAGTCAGCTCTTTGCATCAGGTGGCCAAAGTATTGGAGTTTCAGCTTCAACATCAGTCTTCCAATGAACACCCAGGACTGATCTGCTTTACAATGGACTGATTGGATCTCCTTGCAGTCCAAGGGACTCTCAAGAGTCTTCTCCAACATCACAGTTCAAAAGCATCAATTCTTCGGTGCTCAGCCTTCTTTATAGTCCAACTTTCACATCCATACATGACCACAGGAAAAACCAAAGCCTTGACTAGACGGACCTTTGAGGACAAAGTAATGTCTCTGCTTTTTAATATGTTATCTAGGTTGGTCGTACATTTCCTTCCAATGAGTAAGTGTCTTTTAATTTCATAGCTGCAATCACAATCTGCAGTGATTGGAGCCTCCCCCCCCAAAAAAAAATAAAGTCAGCCACTGTTTCCCCACTATTTGCCATGAAGTGATGTGACTGGATGCCATGATCTTAGTTTTCTGAATGTTGAGCTTTAAGCCAACTTTTTCACTCTCCTCTTTCAGTTTCATCAAAAGGCTCTTTAGTTCTTCTTCACTTTCTGCCATAAGGGTGGTGTCATCTGCATATCTGAGGTTATTAATATTTCTCCCAGCAATCTTGATTCCAGCTTGTGCTTCTTCCAGCCCATCATTTCTCATGATGTACTCTGCATGTAAGTTAAATAAGCAGGGTGACAATATACAGCCTCGATGCACTCCTTTTCCTATTTGGAACCAGTCTTTTGTTCCATGTCCAATTCTAACTGTTGCTTCCTGACCTGCATACAGGTTTCTCAAGAGGTAGGTCAGGTGGTCTGGTATTCCCATCTCTTTCAGAGTTTTTACAGTTTATTGTGATCCACACAGTCAAAGGCTTTGGCATAGTCAATAAAGCAGAAATAGATGTTTTTCTGGAACTCTCTTGTTTTTCTGATGATCCAGCAGATATTGGCAATTTGATCTCTGGTTCCTCTGTCTTTTCTAAAATCAGCTTGAACACCTGGAAGTTCATGGTTCACGTATTGCTGAAGCCTGGCTTGGAGAATTTTGAGCGTTACTTTACTAGCGTGTGAGTTGAGTGCAATTGTGCGGTAGTTTGAGAATTCTTTGGCATTGCCTTTCTTAGAGATTGGAATGAAAACTGACCTTTTCCAGTCCTGTGGCCACTGCTGAGTTTTCCAAATTTGCTGACGTATTGAGTGCAGCACTTTTACAGTATCATCTTTTAGGATTTGAAAAAGCTCAACTGGAATTCCATCACCTCCACTAGCTATGTTCATAGTGATGGTTCCTAAGGCCCACTTGACTTCACATTCTAGAATGTCTGGTTGAGTGTGAGTGATCTCACCATCATGATTATCTGGGTCATGAAGATCTTTTTTGTATAGTTCTTCTGTGTATTCTTGCCACCTCTTTTTAATATCTTCTACTCCTGTTAGGTCCATACCATTTCTGTCCTTTATCAAACCCATCTTTGCATGAAATGTTCCCTTGATATCTCTAATTTTCTTGAAGAGATCTCTAGTCTTTCCCATTCTCTTGTTTTCATCTATTTCTTTGCAGTCCATGGGTTACAAAGAGTTGGACATGACTGAGCGACTGAACTAACTAACTAAGTAGCTGTTTGACAGCCTTGTTACTTGAGTATCTTTCAGGTGTCCACGTTAAATCTAGGATATAATCATAACAACAGCAATAATAGTTACATCACTCTTCGTGCACTTCCTGCCAGGATGCCTATCTTTATCATCTGGGGAAATTGCTGATTTTCCCTATAGGAAACTTGTGGGCACAGCCAGTTTGCTGTGAGTAGCTTGGGAGCTCCATCCCATTTGCCCTAAGGTGAGTATAGAAGTCATGAGAATTGAATTTTCCCAACTGCATCTCTGATCTCTTGTAGAAATGTAGAGCAGATGCAGTGATTCAGATGTAACTCCATCTGTGCCTAGATGAGATTCAGACACACTCATCTGTCTCTTGGTCTTTTGTTCTTCTGCTTTAAGCCTGCTTCACTCAGGAATATTCTATTAAGACATGGGGGGTCAGGTTTCTGAGATTTGAAAAGCTAAAGGTAGATGTTTGTTTAATGAATAATAATGAAAAATACTTTAAAAGAAAAAAGAAGGCCGATAGCTTTCAGGACATCCCTTGAAAAATTTCACATGTGAGAGAAACAAGGATGGTTCCCTTATGTGTAACATGTTGTATAATTTATTGTCAGGTTTTTAAGGATTCGTTATTCTTTTGCTTTCCTTTTTTACATGTTATAGTAATTCTGATGTGTTTAAGGGAGAATGGAATTGGGGTAAATTATGTGGGGAAGGGAGAAGGAGCAAAGGTTATTTTAAAATAGTAATATAGCATAGGTAATGCTATCCTAATGAAATTTGGACGCTCCTTGCCTGCCCCTCTCCCCTTTATGCTAATCAGTATATTATTTTGCATGGAGAATGCACAGTAGGGGCAGTGTAAACTTTTCTGAGGGCCACTGTTAACAACATTTATTCTCTATCCGACACCAGGATAGACCAGGTATATTTATATGTCTACCTTGGAGACAAATGAAGAGGTGTTTCTTGGAATTCATTGTTGCGGGGTTGGGCTTATTATTTTGGGAAGAGGAGAAATAAATGAGGGAGGGGTTTACCAGAAACAGAAACAAAAACAAAACATTTATTATAAGATTAATCACTGATACTGCCTAACCAAGACTAGAAGATTTAGTTTAGCTGAAGATTTAGTTTAGCTATAGAATTTAAAGACTCAGATTTGTTGAGGCATAACATAGATAAATGAAATCCACCAATTTGAGGCAAAATACATGATAAATTCTGACAATTGTATACAGGCATAGAACCAGCACCACACCATGATTTTAAATAGTTCCCTCGTGTGCCTTTGCAGTCAGTTCCCTTCCTACAGTTCTAGCAACTGCTGATCTGCTTCCTTTCACTATAATTTTACCTCTTCTAGAATTTTATACAACTGAAATCATATAGTGGGTATTATGTGTGTGTCTGTATATGTGTGTGTGTATTTGGGTTCTTTCAATTATAATGCTTTTAAGATTCAGCCGTATTATTACTGAATCTATAATTTGTGTAATTTTATTGCAGAATACTTACTATTCCACTGTATGGATACATCAGAATTTGTTTATCCATTCACCAGTCAAAAAAGACCTTTGGATTTTTCTAGTTTTTTTGGTTATTCCAAATAAAGCTGATGTGAGCATTAGAGTAGAAGTCTTTGCATGGATAAATGTTCAATTCATTCAAGTAAATATTTAGGAGTAGATTTGTCAGATCATATAATAAGTATATTTTTAACTTTATAACAAACTGCCAGACTATTTTATGAACTGGGCCTCACCACTTTTCATTGCTCATAGCAAAGTAAGAGAGTTCCAGTTCCTCTGAATCCTTGCCAACATTAGGTAATGTCAGTCTTTTTAATTTTAGTTGTTCTAATGTGTGTAAGGATATCTCATAAAGATTTTGATTATTTTAATTGCTGTACTTATTGGTGGTGTTGAGTATTTTTCCTGTGTGTGTATTTGTCATTCATATATCTTCCCTTTGAGATATGCAATTTTTTTTTTTTTTTGCTGATTTAAAAAAATAAATTGTGTTCTAGAGTCTAGGAATTCTTTTACTGTTCTGGACAATAATATTGTATTTTCTTCTGTCTGTGGCTAGCCTTTTCATTTCCATAGCTTTTTTTTTTTAAGAGTACAGTTTAAAAAAACATTGTAGTCTGATTTTTTGATGTTTTCTTTTATGTTCATGATCTTTTTTTAAAATTTGTTTTATTTTATCTTTTAACTTTACAATATTGTATTGGTTTTGCCATATATCAACATGAATCCGCCACAGGTATACACGTGCTCCCCATCCTGAACCCTCCTCCCTCCTCCCTCCCCATACCATCCCTCTGGGTTGTCCCAGTGTACCAAGAGACACTGATGTATAGAACAGTCTTTTGGACTCTGTGGGAGAGGGAGAGGGTGGGATGATTTGGGAGAATGGCATTGAAACATGTTCATGATCTTTGTGTCCTATTTTAAGAAATCTTTGACAAACTCAAAATGCTTAATTCCAAGAAATTTTGTAGCTTTAGTCTGTATATTTAATCTAATCTGTTGGAACAGATTGGGCTTCTCAGGTGTGTCACCGGTAAAGAATCCGCCGCCAATGCAAGAGATGCAGGAGATGCGAGTTTTATCCCTGGTTAGATAAGATCCCCTGGAGGAGGAAATAGCAACCCACTCAAGGGAAAATACTGTGGAGAGTAGCTTGACACAGGGTCACCAAGAATCAGACACGACTGAGTATGCACCCATGCATGAATTTAGACAGATTCAGTTAAGTGCAGTTGCTCAGTGGTGTACGACTATTTGTGACCCTGTGGACTGCAGTATGCCAGGCTTCCCTGTCCATCACTCACTCCCGAAGCTTGCACAGGCTCATGTCCATCGAGTTGGTGATGCTATCCAATCATCTCATCCTCTGTTGTCCCATTCTCCTCCTGCCCTCAGTCTTTCCCAGCATCAGGGTCTTTTCCAATGAATCAGTTCCTCACATCAGGTGGCCAAAGTATTGGTCCTTCAGCTTCAGCATCAGTCCTTCCAATGAATATTCAGGACTGGTTTCCTTTAGGATTGACTGGTTTGATCTCCTTGCAGTCTGAGGGACTCTCAAGAGTCTTCTCCAATACCACAGTACAAAAGCATTAATTCTTCAGCACTCAGCTTTCTTTATGGTTCAACTCTCACCTCCATACATGACTACTGGAAAAAACCATAGCTTTAACTATATGGACCTTTGTCTGCAAAGTAACATCTCTGCTTTTTATTTATTTTTTTTTTTGAGCCACATTGTACCAGTTTGTCTGGTTTATACTAACAAGAATGCATTCTCTGGTGAACATCTTCTCTCTGGATGTGCACTGTATACCTGACTGACCCCCAATGAAAATCCTGGAATCCTAGGCTCAGATGAGCTTCCTTGATTGGCAACATTTTGTATATGTTGTCACACATCGTTCAGTTCAGTTCAGTTCAGTCATTCAGTCGTGTCCAACTCTTTGCGACCCCATGAATTGCAGCACGCCAGGCCTCCCTGTCCATCACCAACTCCCGGAGTTCACTCAGACTCATGTCCATCAAGTCCGTGATGCCATCCAGCAATCTCATCCTCTGTTGTCCCCTTCTCCTCCTGCCCCCAATCCCTCCCAGCATCAGAGTCTTTTCCAATGAGTCAACTCTTCAAATGAGGGGCGACCCAGAGGGATGGAATGGGGAGGGAGGAGGGAGGAGGGTTCAGGATGGGGAACACATGTAAACCTGTGGCGGATTCATTTTGATATTTGGCAAATCTAATACAGTTATGTAAAGTTTAAAAATAAAATAAAATTAAAAAAAAAAAAAGTTGGCTGAAAGCTCAACATTCAGAAAACGAAGATCATGGCATCTGGTCCCATCACTTCATGGGAAAGAGATGGGGAAACATCTCTGCTTTTTAATATGCTATCTAGGTTTGTCATAGCTTTTCTTCCAAGGAGCAGGTGTCTTTTAATTTCAGGGCTACAGTCACCATCTGCAGTGATTTTGGAGCCGAAGAAAATAAAGCCTGTCACTGTTTCCATTATTCCCCCATCTCTTTTTCATGAAGTGATTGGACTGGATGCCATGATCATTTTTTTGAATGTTGAGTTTTAAGCCAGCTTTTTCAGTCTTCTCTTTCACTTTAATCAAGAGGCTCTTTACTCCCTTTTCACTTTCTGCCATAAGGGTGGTGTTATCTGCACATCTAAGGTTATTGATATTTCTCCCTGCAATCTTGATTCCAGCTTGTGCTTCATCGAGCCCGGCATTTCACATGAAGTTCTCTGCATATAAGTTAAATAAGCAGGGTGACAATATACAGCCTTGGCATACTCCTTTCCCAATTTGGAACCAATTTGTTGTTCCACGTCCAGTTCTACCTGTTGCTTCTTGACCTGCATACAGGTTTCTCAGGAGGCAGGTAAGGTTGTCTAGTTTTCCCATCTCTTTAATAGTTTTCCACAGTTTGTTTTGATCCACACAGTCAAAGGCTTTAGCATAGTCAATAAAGTAGAATGGAATTCTCTTGCTTTCTCTATGATCCTGTGGATGTTGGCAATTGGATCTCTGGTTCCTCTCTCTTTTCTAAATCTAGCTTGTACATCTGGAAGTTCTTGGTTCATATACTGTTGAAGCCTAACTTGGAGAATTTTGTGCATTGCTTTTCTAGCATGTGAAATGAGTGCAATTGTGAGGTAGTTTAAACATTCTTTGGCATTGCCTGTCTTTGGGATTGGCATAAAAACTGACCTTTTCTCAGTCCTGTGTCCAGTGCTGGGTTTTCCAAATTTGCTGGCATATTGAGTGCAGCACTTTTATAGCATCACCTTTTAGGACTTGAAATAGCTCAACTGGAATTCCATCACTTTTACTAGCTTTGTTCGTAGTGATGCTTCCTAAGGCCCACTTGACATCACATTCCAGGATGTCTGGCTCTAGGTCAGTGATCACACCATCGTGATTATCTGGGTCGTGAAGATCTTTTTTGTACAGTTCTCCTGTGTATTCTTGCCACCTCTTGTTAATATCTTCTGCTTCTTTAGGTCCATACCATTTCTGTCCTTTATTGTGCCCATCTTTGCATGAAATATTCCCTTGGTATCTCTAATTTACTTGAAGAGGTCTCTAGTCTTTCCCTTTCTATTATAATTGTCTTTTAGACAGATTACTTCCACATTGTTCTTTTTGAAATTGTTTCAGCTATCCTAGTTCCTTTTCCTTTCTGTATACATTTATGAGTTATCCTTTCTGCATCTATAAAAATCTTTCTTGAATTTTGATAGGGATCATATTAAACTTATATAAAAATTTGGGAGGATTGATGTCTTTGCCATGATCAATCCGTGATCACATATTAGATCTGCATTGATTCTTTCATCAGCATTGTATAGTCCTCAGCATGTAAGTCCGGCACTTGTTTTCTTAGATTTACACCTATGACTTCATCTTCTTCCCCCTGAAAGACTGTACATGGTGTTGTTTTTTAATTCATTGTATTCCCTTATTTGCCTTTTGATGTCTGTGGGATCTTGAACAAATCTCCTGTTTCATTTTGATATCAGTAAGTTGTCTCTCTTTTATTTGTTGTCAGTTTTTTCTAGAGACTTGTCAATTTTATTAAAGTTTTCAAATGGCCAGCTCTTTGTTTCATTGATTTTCTCTGTTATTTTTCTCTTTTCTATTCATTCATTTATACTCCTTATTATTTTTTTTTTCTTTCTACGTGTTTTGCCTTTATTTTGCTATTCCTTCTCTCAGTTTCTTCAGTTGGGAACTTAAATTATTGATTTGAGACTTTTCTTTTTTCTAATGTATTCATTTCATATCATCAATTTCCCACTCTATGCTGCTTTTGGTGAGTCCGCCAAATATTGATGTGTTGTATATTCATTAAATTAAAAAAAAGTTTTTTCCTTGAAAATTCCTTTTGACTCATTACTTAAAGTAGTTGTTTAATTTCTCAGTGTTTGGAGGATATTCCTATTATTTTTAGTTTGATTCCCCTGTAGTGGGAGAACACATTCTGTCTGATTTCAGTTATATTAAGTTTGGGGAGATTTTTTATGGCCAACAATATGGTCTGTTTTTTGTGGGCTTTTGAAAATATGTGTATTTTGCTGTTCTTGGGTGGAATGTTGTATAAATACTGATTAGATCTTGTTGGTTGATGGTGTTGTTGAGGTCTTCCATATCTTTGCTAATTTCTGTCTAGTGATTCTATCAATTCTTGCGTGAGGCATGCGGAAGACACCAAGTATAATGTCGATTTGTCTATTTCTCCTTTCAATTCCATCAGTGTTTTTGTGTAACGTATTTTTTAGCTCTGTTATTTGGTCTGTACACCTAAGACTGCTGTATCTTCTTGGTAGATTGATGATGTTGGGTACTTTTATTTGCTCTGAAGTCTATTTTATCCGATATTAATGTGGCCACTTGTGATTTCCTCTGATTGATGTTTAGAGGGCATATCTTTTCATTGTTTTATTTTCATCTTGTTTGTAATGTTATATTTGAAGTGAGGTTGTAGATTTCTTGTAATCAGCACCTATTCTGATCATGTGCAGAGGGATGGATGCTTCTTTATTCCTGGGCGGTGGTGGGACTGTTGGCTTCCCATGGAAATCTTCACTGGTAATACAGGAGACTGTGGAAAGGCTGGTTACCGACTGGTGGGAATAGAATTTCCAGCTTCGCACTTGGCTTTCCCTCACCCGTCAGCCAGAGTGTTGGGGTGACTCATTACAGCATTGAGAGAGTGGAAGTCTAGTCTCTTCCCTTGGCTGATGCTGATGTGGGTGTGGATAGAACCGTAGTTTTTTTTTCTGTGGTGTTTGGCTGGAGTAGAGCTGTTATTGTCTAAGATTTTCTATCTTCAGAGGCTGGCCCCTTCCTGGTCCTTTGGCTAAAGAGAGCAGTCTTTTGTTGGAGCTTTTGTTTTTTGTCTGAGCCTGTTGTTATTTCTGACTTCCCAGCTTTTTCCTCTCTAAGTCTGGAGAACACAAGGCAAGAAGAAAAGCCAGTATCTCACAGCAGATCCTGGGGTCTCTAACTACTCTCTCTTCTCTGCATCTTTAGAGCCATATGTCCTTGTGTGTATATATGTGTGTATGTCTGTGTGTGTGTGTGTGTGTGTGTATATATAATGTCCAGCATATTCAGCTGCACCTACTGGAAAGAAATCCTCAATGGAGTAGGAGTAGGTCTATCCTATTTTCCTGGATGTGGGAGTCTACCACCTGTGATTTAAACAAGATCTCGGAGCTGTAGTTTAGGATAAGCATGCAGATAAGCAAGGTTCTTCATACTTTAGTTACCATTGTTTTTATTAATACTGACATTTTATTCTTTTTTGAAGTTCAGAAATAAGGTACCACATCTTTAAAAAAATGTAGTTTATTTTGTGTACATTGTCAAATTCATTTTTGTGGAGTTCATCGTATTCCCTTGCTCTCCTTTTGATGTCTGTAGGGTCTTGAACAAATCTCCTGTTTTTTTCCTGATCTCAGCAAGTTGTCTTCTCTTTTATTTGTTGTCAGTCTTGCTAGAGGCTTGTCAGTTTTATTGCACATTTCTTTGTTGCAGGTTTCCGATTTTGTTTGCTATGCTTTATGCTAATTTTGAGATGAATTTCTCCCTCACTCGTATTTATGATCATAAAATATTACAATTAAGTTTGAGGCAACTCAGATTAACAAGTGTCTCAACATTAAACAAATCATTAGCCAAAGTTTCCTGGGACACTTAAGTTATTCTACAGCTGTCAACATGAGCTATTTATAAAAAAAAAGAATCACTTTTACCCCTCATGTTGACTGTCTTTTATGTGGCATATTCCGTAATAGCACCATGAGAACACTTGATACACACCTCCGATTTTTCTCTTATATATATTGGGGATTCACTAGAACTGCAAAATGAAAGAATCAATGCTTCCTTTGAGTGGAATCCCATTTTTATGCCTTCTTTTCAAATAAATGTTGGGGAATGGACAAGATGGCATTGTTAGATTCTTCATGAAAGCAAAAGCTTGTGAGTAACTTTTATGTTCAAAAGCACCATTTTTGTGTCCTTACTATATTGTATAAACCTACAGTGAATTGCTTTGCATGCTGTTAAAAAGATATTTCACCGGGGATCTTTCTTTATTTGGCATGTATTCTGCCATAACAGAGGATAGCATTTTATTTTCAGGAGAAAAATGATCAGTATGTAGTTTGTATTTTATAGGCTTCTCTTCTCCTATGGGGCATGATTTTGGCCTTGGCAAAAACAAGAGATGCAGTGGAATTGAGAATGTATGAATATCTGAATATGTATAAAAACATTATTACTTTTTCTATTTGTCATTTATATTGTCAAGTCCTATCTCATTTTTTCCTGGACCAGGATTTCCAGATGTGAAATAATATCACTTTCAGAAACTCAGTTCTCATTTCTAGTTCTTCTTTGTGTTTATCTTAGGAATTTAAAGTATCTGCTTTATGTTGCATAATTTTTGACATTCCAGCTTCAAACGGAGGGAGAGGTGAGCTCTACTGATAGCCTTCTTCAGTGGGGGATGTTGATTTCTCTAAGACAGCAGTTCCCAAACTTTTTGACCTTGGAACTTTTATACACTGAAAAATTATTGACAACCTCAATGAGATTTTGTTAATACAGATTATTTCTGTCTACGTTTACCACATCAAATTAAAGCTGAAACAGTGTTAAAATGTTGATTTATCAGTTTATTTAAAATAACAACAAAAAGCTCATTATATATTGTTAACATGAAAAACTCTTTACAAAAAAATAGCCATCAAAAAATATTAGGAGGATGGCATTGATTTTTAATCTTCACAGACCTCTTTAATATCTGACTTAATAGAAGATTGCTGGGTTTTTGTATCTGCTTTTGTATTTTAGTGTGTTGATTTTGGTTGAAGTGTATGAAGAAAACTTGGTTTTATGAACATATGCAGTTAGAAAGGAAAGTATTTTAATAGCCTTTTCAGATAATTGAGGCTATTCTTTTATCCTATCCTAAAACTTAACAAATGGTAACATTGTAAAGGTTAGCTGCAATGTGGAATCTGAAATCATATCAAATATTTTTGTAATCTGTTACACCAAAATCCATGTTGTACTTTCGGTGGATCATTTAGCCATGTATGATTTTGTAATTGCATGCATTGGTCATTTGGAAAATATTGGTTCACTGAGTTATGAAATATTGCTGTATCAACCTTTGTTAATATATTCACAGAATCAGAAGTAATTTTAGTGTTGGGAGCTGTCAGGCTTACAGTGGAAGATACAAGTACTCCAAAATTCTAATTTTCACTTAAAAGCCTGAATTTTATCATTGGCAACAAAGCCTGTCAGTTGTTTTCCTTGAATGGCTCACTTTATTCATTTTCAACATGTTTGCCAAATACCCAAGTCTGAATAACCATAATTTATGTAGGCTGTTACTTCACAAAATGATGTACCATGAAAAAAAAGTGGCTAGTTCAAGTCACATACCTTAAACAATTGCATAAGTGATCTTCCTTGAGATTGCCATTATATTTTGGTATGCAGTAGAAGTGTGATTATGGTTGTGTACTTCCACTATGTCACAGAATATTTAAAATTTTGTACTTAAGACTAAAGATTTAATAAAAATGTTATGGCTTTACAGGACATTGTTAAGTTCAGCTGGCTTTTTAAAATTATTATTATTATTTTATTGTAAGTATACTGCAGTAAAGAATATCATGACTGTTAAGACACCTTGGTCCCAGTGCCTAGAGTTACACTAAGGGATCAGAAGCTTCACTCACAAGTGCTTTTGTGCCATCAATGCAAAGATCAACACCATGAAAAGGCAAGAACAACCGCATATTAAGATGAAAATAGTTTTGACCTGGCAAAACTCCTTTAAGAGCCTGGGTCTCAGGACCCCCAGGGATGCACAGAACAAACTTTGAGAACCACTGCTCTAAGTCAATGTATAGGATAAAACATATGTTGTTTAAAAAATGCTTACTGATGCATATATTTTTTTCATTTGTTGCTTTGAAATTGGAAGGAACTTATAAAAAATAGCATTGGTAGTACTCATGTAGCCTTGGGGAGAAGGCAATGGCACCCACTCCAGTTCTCTTGCCTGGAAAATCCCATGGACGGAGGAGCCTGGTGGGCTGCAGTCCATGGGGTCGCTAAGAGTCGGACATTACTGAGTGACTTCACTTTCACTTTTCACTTTCATGCATTGAAGAAGGAAATGGCAACCCACTCCAGTGTTCTTGCCTGGAGAATCCCAGGGACGGGGGAGCCTGGTGGGCTGCTGTCTATGGGGTCGCACAGAGTCGGACACGACTGAAGCGACTTAGCAGTAGCAGCAGCAGCATGTAGCCTTGAGAAGTAGGTGGCAGTCAGAGTATCGGCCTGAGAGGTGGAGAAGTTCAGTCAGTATAGCTAAGCCTGTGTCTGTGTCCAGATGATATCCTGAAAGGGGTGGGATCCTGAGTCAGAATGAAACCAACAGGAGAGCCGATGTCTGCCTGGACTAAAGTGATAACTGAGTGTAAGTGGAAACCAATCCACTCTTCTCATCTTGTGCACAGATTTTAAGTATTTCCTAGGGGCTCAGTGGTAAAGAATTCGCCTGCCATGTAGGAGACACAGGAGACACAGGCTCAATCCCTGGATCGGGAAGATCCCCTGGAGAGGAAATGGCAACCCACTCCAGTATTCTTGTCTGGAGAATCCCATGGACAAAGGAGCCTGGTGGGCTACAGTCTATGAGGTCACAAAAGACTCAGACCTGACTTACCAACTAAACAACAACAAGAAAAACTATCTCAAAAAATACAGCCCATTCAGAATATCAGAAGGAGCAGGCCTGAGAAACTTGTGTATGCCAACCATTGAGATGTAAGGAGTGAGAAAGCAGTGAGGAGGAAGCAAAGCTGATTTTATTAGTGTCCTTATGTGTGCCATGTACTGTGCAAGGTACTTTATGTTACCTCACAACAAACCTGTGAAGTCACTATTATCAGACTCATTTTAGAATTGATGACATGGAGCTTCAGGTGTTAAACAGCTAGCCTGAGATGACATTGCTCCTATGAGTTGGAGTTGGAGTTTGAACCATCTCTCTTCACAATCATATGGTTCTTTCCCATCCGTCTGCGTGAGTCTCTTGGACTACACTGTTAACTGGTTAACAGTTACTTTTATCTGTCTTCTAAGCATGTTTTTGAATATATAGTGAGCCCTCTATATCCACATGTTCTGCACCTGCAGGTACAACCAACTATGGATAGAAAATATTCTAAAAAATATTTCTGGAAACTTCCCAAAGGCAAAATTTGAATTTGCCATGTGCTGACAATTATTGATATAGCATTTATATTGTATTTACAACCATTTACATAGCATTTACGGGAATTCCTATTTGGTGCCAGGAGTAAAGAACACACCTGCCAATGCAGGAGATGTAAGAGAAGTGGGTTGGATCCCTGGGTTGGGAAGATCCCCTGGAGGAGGGCCTGGTAAACCACTCCAGTATTCTTGCCTGGAGAATCTCAAGGACAGAGGAGCTGGGAGGGCTATAGTCCATGGGCTGCAAAGAGTACGGCACAACTGAAGAGACTTAACTCCCATGCATGCAGGCAGGCACGTAGCATTTACACTGTAGTAGGTGTTATATGCTGAAGAATTGATGCTTTCGAACTGCAGTGCTGAAGAAGACCTCGAGAGACCTTTGGACTTCAAGGAAATGAAACCAGTCAATCCTAAAGGAAACGAACCCTGAATATTCATTGGAAGGACTGATGCTGAATTTGAAGCTCCAATACTTTGGCCACCTGATTCAAAGAGCCAACTCATTGGAAAAAATTGCATGCTGGGAAAGATTGAGAGCCAGAGGAGAAGGGGACAACAGAGAATGAGACGGTTGGATTGCATCATTGACCCAATAGACATGAGTTTGAGAAAACTCCTGGAGATAGTGAAGGACAGGGAAGCCTGGGGTGCTGTTGTCCATGGGGTAGCAAAGAGTTGGACACGACTGAACAGCTGAACAACAAAGGTATTATAAATGCATGCATATTCAGTTGTGTCCGACTCTGACACCATGAACTGTAATCTGCTGGGCTCCTCTGTCCATGGGATTTCCAAGACAGGAATACTGGAATGGGTTTCCATTGCCTCCTCCAGGGGATCTTCCTGACCAAGGGATCAAACTTGCATCTCTTGTCTCCTGCATTGGCAGGTGGATTCTTTTACCATTGAGCTACCCCATGTGGCTCAGCAGGGTATTGTAAGTAGTCTAGAGATAACTATTCATCTCTGTATGGGAGGATGTTTGTGGGTTATATGCAGACTGCATTTTATATAAGGGACTTAAGCATCCACAGATTTTGATATCCATGCAGGGGACCTGCAATCAATCCCCCTCAGATACCAATGAATGACTGTACATGCATGAGCTTCAGGCTTAATGTGGGAAAAACTAACACAATTTTGTATTCATTCATCCACTAGGGGGGGCAAGAGTGCTAACTTGTTCTGTAGGTAATTACTGATGCTGCTAAGTCACATCAGTCGTCCCTGACTCTGTGTGACCCCATAGACGGCAGCCCACTAGGCTCCCCCGTCCCTGGGATTCTCCAGGCAAGAACACTGGAGTGGGTTGCCATTTCCTTCTCCAATGCATGAAAGTAAAAAGTGAAAGTGAAGTCGCTCAGGCATGTCCAACTCTTAGCGACCCCATGGACTGCAGCCTACCAGGCTCCTCTGTCCATGGGATTTTCCAGGCAAGAGTACTGGAGTGGGTCGCCAGTGCCTTCTCCAAATAACTGATGAGTAGGGTTTAAATTGGAGAAGGCAATGGCACCCCACTCCAGTACTCTTGCCTGGAAAATCCCATGGGCGGAGGAGCCTGGTGGGCTGCACTCTATGGGGTCGCTAAGAGTCAGACACGACTGAGCGACTTCACTTTCACTTTTCACTTTCCTGAATTGGAGAAGGAAATGGCAACCCACTCCAGTGTTCTTGCCTGGAGAATCCCAGGGACGGCTGCCGTCTATGGGGTCACACAGAGTCGGACATGACTGAAGTGACTTAGCAGCAGCAGCAGCAGCAGGGTTTAAATTAAGTGATTATAGAATGATTTATAATTATATGTATGTACTGTAGGATATTGTATATGGAAAAGTCTGAACAATTATCTGATTATTGTTCCTGGTAAGAAACATTCTGTGTGTGTGCTTAATTGTTCAGTTGTGTCTGACTCTTTGCACCCCCATGGTATGTAGCTTGCCAGGCTCCTCTGTCCATGGGATTTTCCAGGCAAAAATAGTGGAGTAGGTTAACATTTCCTTCTCTAGGGGATCATCTCCTTCCATTGTAGGCGAATTCTTTATCCTATGAGCCACCAGGGAAGTCTAAAAAAGATGCTGTGCTATTTTCTTATTGAAACCTAGGAGACTACATGCCTCCTTTGCCCCCCAAGAGGGAAAATAAATGAGGTATAATTAACTTACAAGTGTGATTGGCAGTTGAAAGGAGGGATCAAGTGATGTAGATTGGCAAAATTAGCAGTAATCCAAGTCAGGAAGATTTAAATTCTGGTCTCAAATTTGTTTGTTTGAATACCTGAAAATTTTAACGATATTAGTTTAATTTTCTTATGATCTGTTTAATGCAGTGGTATCTTAAAGAAGTGATATGACTTTCCTAAGTCATTATTTAAGCCTTAAAGGATAGTATTAGGTGCCTTTTTGCATTTGGATAATGCTTTTATTAAGCATTGAGAATCCGCCTGCAATGCAGAAGATCTGGGTTCAATACCTGAGTTGGGAAGATCCTCTGGAGGAGGGCATGGCAACCCATTCCAGTAGTCTTGCCTAGAGAATCCCATGGACAGAGGAGCCTGGCGGACTATAGTCCATGGCGTTGCAAAGAGCTGGACATGACTGAGTGACTAAGCATAGCACAGATACACAGAGTTCCTTAAAATATGTGGTATATCTAGCTCCTCACTTATATAATTGCCATGTGGGTAATTTATAGTAAAATTATGAAGTGCTTTTTTTTTAAAAAAAAGGAAAACTGAACTGTGAAATAATTATGTAATATTTTCTATTAAATATTCATCTTTGAAAATGAATTTTGACTATTGTTCTGATTTATTGTTTGTTAAGATTCCTATAACTTCTCCTTCCAAGGAGTAAGCGTCTTTTAATTTCATGGCTGCAGTCTCCATCTGCAGTGATTTTGGAGCCCCCGAAAATAAAGTCTGACACTGTTTCCACTGTTTCCCCATCTATTTCTCATGAAGTGATGGGGCCAGATGCCATGATCTTAGTTTTCTGAATGTTGAGCTTTAAGCAAACTTTTCACTCTCCTCTTTCACTTCCATCAAGAGGCTTTTTAGTTCCTCTTCACTTTCTGCCATAAGGGTGGTGTCATCTGCATATCTGAGGTTATTGATATTTCTCCTGGCAATCTTGATTCCAGCTTGTGCTTCTTCCAGCCCAGCATTTCTCATGGTGTCCTCTGCATATAAGTTAAATAAGCAGGGTGACAATATACAGCCTTGATGTACTCCTTTTCCTATTTGGAACCAGTCTGTTGTTCCATGTCCAGTTCCAACTGTTGCTTCCTAAGAATTGATGCTTTTGAACCATGGTGTTGGAGAAGACTCTTGAGAGTCCCTTGGACTGCAAGGAGATCCAGCCTAAAGGAGATCAGTCCTAGGTGTTCATTGGAAGGACTGATGCTAAAGCAGAAACTCCAATACTTTGGCCACCACATGTGAAGAGTTGACTCATTGGAAAAGACTCTGATGCTGGGAGGGATTGGGGGCAGGAGGAGAAGGGGACGACAGAGGATGAGATAGCTGGATGGCATCACGAACTCGATGGACATGAGTTTGAGTGAACTCTGGGAGTTGGTGATGGATAGGGAGGCCTGGCGTGCTGTGATTCATGGGGTCTCAAAGAGTCAGACACGACTGAGAGACTAAACGAACTGAAGACTCCTATAAGCTTTGGATGATGATTACTGTGAGAAAAATTAGAATTTTCATGAGCATCATAACCATTTTAATTGTGAAACTTTGCCAACCAGATTCTTATCTGTGTACTGTTTGTATGTTTTCATTGAGTTGTTTTTGTTGTTCAGTAGCTATGTCATGTCCGACTCTTTGCAACCCCATGAACTACAGCACGCCAGGCTTTCTTGTCCTTCATTATTTCCAGGAGCTTGCTCAAACTCATGTCCACTGAGTCGGTGATGCCATCCAGCTATCCCATCCTCTGTTCCTCCCTTCTCCAGTCCTCAATCTTTCCCAGCTTCAGGGTTTTTTTCCCCAATGAGTTGACTCTTTGCATCAGGTGGCCAAGGTATTGAAGTTTTAGCTTCAACATCAGTCCTTCCAATGAATATTCAAGGTTGATTTCCTTTAGGATTGATTGGTTTGATCTCCTAGTCCAAGGGATTCTCAAGAGTCTTCTCTGGCATCACAATTTGAAAGCATCAGTTCTTCAATGCTCAGCCTTCTTTATGGTCCAGCTCTCACATCCATACATGACTATTGGAAAAACCATAGCTTCGACTATACAGACATTTGTTAGCACAGTGATGTGTCTGCTTTTTAATATGCTTTCTAGGTTGGTCATAGCTTTTCTCTGAAGGAGCAAGCGTCTTTTAATTTCATGCTGCAGTTACCATCTGCAGTAATTTTGGAGCCCAAGAAAATAAAATATGCCACTGTTCCCACTTTTTCCTTATCTATTTGGCATGAAGTGATGGGACTGGATGCCATGATCTTAGTTTTTTGGATATTGATTTTTAAGCCAGATTTTTCACTCTCCTCTTTCACCCTCTTCAAGAGGCTATTAATTCCTCTTTGCTTCCTGCTGTTAGTTAAAGTTGTAAATTAGATGATCTAAAATAGTTTATCATTCAACTATTTTTAGCTACAATGAAGACTTTTCTTGAGCTCTACATATGGAGATTTTTTCTAAACTCTGAAAATCTCTGAAGGATTACTGAAATAATGTATCTTTACATGATTCTGACTTTGAAATATGGCTGTTGGAGCAAAATGGGCCAGGGACCATAATCTTATTTGTTTTGGTAATTTAAGACATGTGGAATGTTGGAATAGCTACAAATTCTTTAATGTTGGGATGTAATTGGACTGTAAAATTGCTGTGGGGTGGTAGCTTCTGAGGATAGAAAGATTAATCACTAGTTATTTTTTCAAAGATGACAGTCCAGTAAGCACTCTAATAGTAAGCAAACAATTATAATGAGATGTGGTGAGGGTAGTAAAAACATGATGCAAGATTGCTACTATGGTATCACCAAAAGAGATACCAAATTCATCTGGGACACATGCCATAAAGATGCTGCAGAGAGCTGGAAGGAAGGGAAAATTTTGAGCAGAGCAAATAACATGGAACAAATCTAATGTAAGAGGACGTTAATGTTCGTCACCTAATCGTGTCCAATTCTTTGCAACCCCATGGATTGTAGCCCGTCAGACTCCTCTGCCATGGAATTCTCCAGGCGAGAATACTGGTGTGGGTAGTCATTTCCTTGTCCAGGGGCTCTTCCCGACCCAGGGATCAAACACAGGTCTTCTGCATTGCAGGCAGATTCTTTACCATGTGAGCCACCAGAGGATAGTATGACTCTTTTCAACTGTAAGAATATAAAGATAGGATAACACAGGAAAGTAAGTTGGATCTGCAGTGGGTCTGACAGTAGTGTATCCTGAGTAAGTTTGGAACTTACTTCAATAATAGGAAACCATTCATTGCTTTTTTGTAAGGAATGATATGAGTTTTAGGAGAATCACTAGCACAGTCTTTGGGAGAAGGCAGAGGTAGATTCAGTGAGAATTGGTCTGAGACAAGGCTGCCATAGTAACACTTGAGATGATGGTCAGCAGAATCCAGGGGTAAGTAGGCATAGGATTAACAGGAGGGAGTGACATGGAGAGGTTTGTAGGAGTTTGAATCTGCTCAAACAGCAATTGGAAGTTGGCCCTGTAAAGGCTGAAGGAGGCTGACTGTGGAAAAGAGAGGAGAGGAGCAAGCTTTTGTGAGGGACCTTGAGCTGGGAATAAAGATGGAAAGAAAAGAAAACACAGCTCTGACATTATCTTTGAATACTTTTAATGTATGGAGATACAGTACTATTTGTAATATATTTAATTCTCTCCATATCCCCTGGAGGTATTACTATCTGTAATTGATGGATGATGAAGCTGTTTCAGGGAGGTCACATAGTTGACCTCAGATCACAAAACTGGAAGTGCTGGAATTTGGAATTGAGTCTAGGTCTATCTGACCCTAAAGCTCAACCTTTTCCCACTCGGTTACTTTGGGAATCATCACAGACAACTATAACTGAAGTGATGGGTATACAGGAAAATGTTCCGTTTGGGTACACAGGAAAAATGGGTATACGGGAAGAATGTATAGACAGAGAAGGAGCGATGGCAAGGTGGTTTCCTATGCTTGAACAGAATTTCCTGCACCTATCCTTGTTCTTTTACCATCTTTTGTCCACCCAGCAGCAAGACCGGGCATTTCAAAATGTAGATCAGGTTGTGAATCCTCTGCTCAGAACCATCTTCCTTGTCAATCAAAATATAATCCAAACTACTGCAGTTCACAGGGCAGCCATGGCTCTGATTTTTCAGCTTCCTCTCTGATTTTTTCTTTTATCACCTCCCCCAGGCCACACTGCCAGCCAAAGCCAAGTATGCTGTCTTTCTGGACCATTCCATTGACTGCCTGCTTGAAACACTTCACCAGCTGATCTCTGTTACTCTATCAGAGAGACTTTCCCCAGCCAATCTGTCTGAAATAGCACCTTCCATTATCATATTCTGCTTCTTCACTTTTTCTGCATCAAAGGTTTCATCACTGGATGTATTAATCTTGTTTATTTGCTTCATGTTAATTGCCCCTCAAATCTCTGCTAATGCCCAAACTTCATGAAGGTAGAGAGTTGTTGTTTTTTTTGGTTCACTCCTGTATCCCTAAGATCTAGAATATAGTAAATGCCCAACAAATATTTGGATGAGTGAATGCAGCCAGATTGACTTTTAAAAACAAGTAAATCAGATCATCTCCCCGCTCCCCAGACCCCATTTAACCCTCCCACTTTAGTAGTCTCCCATTACTGTCAGAATAAAATCCAGACTCTTTCCCATGCTCTCCAAGGCCTTCAGTGGTCTGGACCTTGGCTGAAACCAACCCCTAGTCTTGCCTTCCTCCCTGGTTGATGACATTCCAGCCACTCTGGCCTTCTTGTTCTTCCTGGAACTTGCTAAGCTCATTTCTTTCTCTCGCTGCTCACTCCGCCAGCCGCTCCTTCTACCTGGCTGGCTCCTTTTGACCTTTCAGATCTTTGCTCAAGTATTGCTTCTGCAAAATAGACTCTCTAGAAACAGCCCTCCCAATGCTAGTTAGTCCCTCCACCCAGCTCTTCCCATGACTCTGCTAACTGTGATCATTGTGATTATCACTGACTAAGCGATAATGCTCATTTATCTACTTATTATTATTCTCTCTCTCAAGCTGGGATATAAATTTCATTAGGGTGGAGGCTTTTTCTGTTTTATTTGCTGTCATAATCCCAGCATATGAAATGGAGGGCTTTGATTCTCTTAAAAGCCCAATACTTACAGGATAAATGAATGAAATACTTCTGCCCCTCCTGCGAGGTGGCTCACTGCTACTGGGAGTACTAGATTGTGGATGAGTGAATGCAGCCAGATTGACTTTTAAAAACAAGTAAATCATATCATCTCCCCGCTCCCCAGACCCCATTTAACCCTCCCACTTTAGTAGTCTCCCATTACTGTCAGAATAAAATCCAGACTCTTTCCCATGCTCTCCAAGGCCTTCAGACAGTACAGATAAACTGTATTGTCTTTTAGTGACAATACAGTTTAAATATGGAGAAGGAAATGGCAACCCACTCCAGTGTTCTTGCCTGGAGAATCCCAGGGACGGAAGAGCCTGATGGGCTGCCGTCCATGGGGTCGCACAGAGTCGGGCACGACTGAAGTGACTTTGCAGCAGCAGCAGTAGCAGCAGTTTAAATAAATGCTAAAACTTCTAAGAAGGATGAAGGTTATGCAGTTGGAACATTCACTAATGAGACTACCTTTCAAACTGGCTCATGAAATTCCAGTACATTACTTTATAGAGATTCTGTTTGCAAATTCTTAGGAACCCAAGTCTCTCAGACTGTCAGAATGTTGTAACTTTATTTTCAGTTGTTGCCCAAAGTATTTGACTGGATTAGATTGCTACTTCCTCAAGCAGACTGAGTACTGTACTCCCTATTGTAACCCCTATACCTTATCCAGAGCAGATGAAGAGGTTCAATAAATGTTGATCAATGGTAATTTTTTTTAAATTTACATTAAAAAATTTAGAATTTCCTGTAAAGTATTTCCAGTGTTTTTAGGTTTTAGAACTGAACCTACCCCTTGACCCCACCCTCACCATCTCTAGGAAGCTTAAGTTTTAAGTAATATTTGGTTACTGACCAACTGCAGAAGAGGAATGAAGGAGTGCTGTCCTATACTAAATTTAAATTCTGTCCACCGGGCTGGAGAAACAGAGGGGACCTGTAATCATTTATTCACCGACTGTTAACTCCCTGTTTGGATGAGGTCGGGGTGGAGGCTCTGTGGCCCAGCATCCCTCTTTACTCTTATTTTCTTTCTGATAAAACGGCCAGTGTTCCATGTGGCTCCAAAAGTTTTGGTTAGGGGATTAAAAAAGCGAGCAGCAGGTAGCTGTGACGCAGGTTTTGCAGAGTCACTGGGCTGCACACACCTTAAGCCAACATAACCAGTGAAAGGTAGCAGTGTTTGAACTGAATCTGTGCTTTTTCGATGAAGCAGTACCTTTTCAATAAAAGCACGTTTATACCGACTCCTTAAGAAGTTTAGACTGGAGGGTTGTCTCCAGAAACTTGCCCCCCTTCTGCCAAGCCCCATTTGTTTGTCTTGGCAGCCTGGCTGTGTCTGCTTGGCTGGTGCTAATGCTGGGATGTTAAATTGATGAAACACAGAGCTCTTGATCCTTTTCAGTGAGGCTTCTATTTGGTTAATGGCAGGGTAGAGTTCTTTGCTGCTAGCCACCTGTAACAGGCCAAGTTGGAAAAAAAAATAGATTCAGAGATGTGGAAGAGGAAATTTTTCTTAAAAAACAACAACAAAAAAAATACCAAACACTTCATTTTTGTTGTTGTTGTTTGTTTGTTTTACTATCCAAAATAGATTTTAAAACACTGCAAAAGAAAGTAAGAAAAAAAAATCACCCAAATCCCATCACTATTTTTGGACAGAGGCTATGGAGAATGGATGTTCTTGTAGTTAAAGATTTGAGAACCTGTGACAAGAGACTTTGTTAGAATAATTAACTCTGCTCTTTGTGATGGCTTTTGTCTTACTCTTTCTTTGGTCTCGATAGGATGCTTTTGTTCAAATGATCGCAATATATGATGCTACTTGGTGTAAATATTCGAGCATAGATAACCTGACAAAAACCTGAAAGGGTTTGGCTTTTTGACAATTTGGGCACTTCAGAGCCGCAGACCGACTGTACTTGTGTAAAATGCCCTGTTGTTTGTTTGCTGTGCTTGGGATTTGACTGCCCTCAGTCTTTGTGACTATTCATTGTTCCAAAAGCCATGGGCCATAACTAGACTTTTTAGAGCCAACAACACAGAAAGGAAGCAAAAATAAATCATTTCTCTGGTTTATGTTTCTCAAGAGGGGTTTTTAATATTGCTTAAGTTGTTACAGGTGTTGATAGTCCTCTGAGGCTGGTGACCTTATCGGTCCCTCCCTCTACTCAGGATTTTGCTCAAACTTTCCACCTCTCAGGAGAGTCAAAACAGCAGCCACCCACTTTAAGTCACTCTTTAATGACTTCCTTGCTTTATTTTTTTAATAGCTGTTATCATGATATGGAATTATATATAAATATATATATATATATATATATATATATATATTTGTATCTCCTCAGCTGCAGTGCAGGTTCTGTGAGGACATACATTATTTTTTTTATTCATTTCTTAACCCTCAGCGCTCAAAAGAGAATACAGGATACAGTAAGTACATGATAAATATGTGTTGAATGACTGTATAAGTAAGAAATGGAAAGAAACAATAAAGGATGATGCAGAGAAAGAAAATAAGGACTATTTCGCAGATAATATCATTTGATATGTCACTAGTTCAGCCAGGATAGGACAGTCTATCAACCTTGCACATGAGAAGTATTTATTAATAGTACATTTAATAAAACTTGGAGTAAAAGCTGAATTGCATGTAGCAAACGTAACAGTCCAAGTAAATGGAATTAGTCAGCCAAAGATCAGGGATTATGAAAACATTTTGTGGCAGGGTTGAACTGAAGGGTTGAGCAGAGAAGTTAGATTTGTTGGAATCAAGATGTTAAAAGAGCATGAGTTCGGAACTTTTATACCATTGGTCATAAGAATACATTTAAAATTCACTTGCCTACAAGACCCTCTCTTTTTAAAGGGGGTAAGTTTGTCAGTTTGAGAGTCTCTGTATGTTGCTTATACCTGTTCTCTGAGTCTAGTGGCGTTTATGGTGCTGTTGTAGCACATGTTGCCACAAACAGATGGAATTGACAGAAGAAAATTTCTCCTGTCCACTAAAGAAAAAAATGTTTAAAGGGGACATTTGATGAATAACAGATGGCATGAGAAGTAGCCTGTCAAATTAAGACTGGTGATAATGAATTAATGAGCATCCTATAATTAACTTCCACTTTCAGATCAGATCAGTGGCTCAGTCGTGTCCGACTCTTTGCGACCCCATGAATCGCAGCACCCCACTTTTTGTATGATTCAGATCATTGCATTTTGTATTTTCTTTTCATATCTTTATGTATTAACTTTTGCCATAAAGATTTATCTGTTTTGTTTTGCTGTCTTCCTAAAGATTGTATTGTATTTCATCAAATTGATATGTTAGAGTGAGACTGTATTGAGAACAAGGCTCCAAAAATTATATTGTAGTTCATCAAATTGATAGGTTAGAGTGAGACTGTATTGAGAGCAAGGCTCTTCTATGTTAGCTGTTTGCCTGGCATGTAGAACATAATCTGTGACTGTTGATTTTCATTGAATATTCCAAATATATTTAGCCTTTGCTTTATGACAGGACATTTAGCTACTTTCTGGTTATTGATTTCGTAGGTAATGATTCAGTGACTGTCTGAGTGCATATGGTTGGTTTAATGATACTTTTGACTCACAGTCTTATAAATAATTCCCAAGGGAAATTTCTCAGTCAAACATTTTCATATCTCTTGATTATGAATGTTATGATACTTTCCAAGTTTGAATATTCCTTTGATTTTATAAAATAAACAAGGGTATTTTTTAAACCTTATCTGGCATTAGTAGTGGCAGTTTCTTCTTTCTAACACATTTTGACTAAAGGTATTCTTCAGATTTAGATACAGGTAACAACTTATTTTAATCTTTTTTTTTTTAATTCTGAGTCTGTTTTTTGAAGAGTAATAGCATGTTTATGGCTTTTATTAATATATGATTTTGTTATAAATTATGCATCCCATTAATTTTTCAAGGAATTTAGAGATCTTTGAGCTTGGACCACTTACTATTATTGTTGCTATCTTAGTATCTTAAAAATCTTTCTTCATGTGAGGTCTCTACAACTTTGGTATTCTAAAACTCTTTTTTCTTCTCTCAGTCAGTTTTTTGAAATTCTGGTGGCTTTTGAAGTTATTTCAAATTGTTAACACATACACACACATTCATATGATATGTGGTACATAATTACCATTCCTTCCACAGCTTGGTTACTTTATAAAGGAGCAGGATAAACTAGAAAATCCATCTTGAGCAGCTCTAGTAAACAAGAAAAGAAATCTCTGACTATGTAAGATGACCACATCTCGATTAAAAATTAGCTAATGGAAGTAAAAAAGAAATAAAAAAGGAGATACACTTGATACTTAACTTTTTTTGGCTCTGTTTAAAAATTTAATCTAAGTTATTGGAACACTAAAATCTTCCCCTTTTAATATAGCTTTATGATAATAGTTTTGTTATTGATGTTAGGATGATAAGTATAATTTGAGATTTTTATATGTGTAAGTCACTGGATTTCTTGTTCATTTTCTCATTTGGTCCTATAATTATCCCCTTTTCACATATGATGAAACTGAGACTTTGGGAAGTTAACTGTTTCTTAGAGGTGGACTCAGTGCTCAGACTTGGGTCTGTCCAGCTTTCAAATTCCATGTCTTATCATGATGCTGTGCTATATATATTAGTTTTGATAATTTGCGTTTGTCCCTAAGTATTTATTTTCAAAAGTATTTCCGATTATATGGATTTGTATGACCTTCTCAGAGTTGACATATTATGTAGATCAGTTCAGTTCAGTCGCTCAGTCGTGTCCGACTCTTTGCGACCCCTTGAACCGCAGCATGCCTGACCTCCCTGTCCATCACCAACTCCCAGAGTTTACCCAAGCTCATGTCCATTGAGTCGGTGATGCCATCCAACCATCTCATCCTCTGTCATCCCCTTCTCCTCCTGCCCTCAATCTTTCCCAGCATCAAGGTCTTTTCTAATGAGTCAGCTCTTTGCATCAGGTGGCCAAAGTATTGGAGATTAAAAATTTTTATCCAGTAGCTATAAAGTTACTGGTTCTCTTTAAGCTTTATCCTCTGGTTTCAATCTGTTCTCTAGTCCTAGACTTCTTCCTTAAACAGAGTCCTCATCCTTCATCCAACTCCAGACTTAATCAAATTAGAATTGATCTTGGTCCTAAGCATTTGTAATACATTCATTCTCTAATAGTAGTTTTCATATTTAATATTTTACAGTGTGTAAAACACCTCTGAAAAGTTAAAAGGTCTTTTTGTATACAAAGCTGTATTTCATTAACATTTTTTCATTAATATTTCGTATGTTCTGCCAGTATTCGGCAACTGATGCCCTATGGGCAGTAAACAAACCGAGCTTGATTACATTGCGTCATTTGTGGTCACCAGTTTCCAATAGAATATTTAAGTGTTTTTTCAAAGTCCTTGTTACATTTAGCCCTACTGTTACTGAAAAAGAGGTGGCACATATAAGCAGAAGCCCTTTCTGGTATCTAGAGTTAGCCATTACATACCCATTTATAATCACAGTAATTATTTACTTTAGAAGTTCTTAAGCTGGGGACCATGGAGAGGGTTTCGGTGTATCTTAGAAAAGCCTAGAGTGTGGAAAGAAAAAAAGTGTCATAGGACCATTTTAAAAACAGTTCATAGTTTTCATCATTCATTCAGTTATTCATTGAATTATCATCCACTCAAATTCCACAAAAGAAAACTAGATCCAAAGAAAGTTATAAAACATTCATATTCTCAAAACCCCTTCTGCATTTATTTAACCACACCTCAAGGTCAGACCTTTTAAGATACAACGTTTTGACCATATGTTCTGTTCCTATTCTTTTGTTAATTTCCTTTGTTTAACTTTTAGCATTTTTTGACTGCTGCTGATTTTGTTTTTAAGGCAAGGAGGGCATGGAAATTTGGTCTATGTTTGTTTTTAATTAACAGCATGATTCAGTTTGTCTCTAGTTGCATCAGTTCAGTTCAGTTCAGTCTCTCAGTCGAGTCCGACTCTTTGCGACCCCATGAATCGCAGCACGTCAGGCCTTCCTGTCCATCACCAACTCCTGGAGTTCACTCAGACTCACGTCCATCGAGTCAGGGATGCCATCCAGCCATCTCATCCTCTGTCGTCCCCTTCTCCTCCTGCCCCCAATCCCTCCCAGCATCAGAGTCTTTTCCAATGAGTCAACTCTTCACATGAGGTGGCCAAAGTCCTGGAGTTTCAGCTTTAGCGTCATTCCTTCCAAAGAAATGCCAGGGCTGATCTCCTTCAGAATGGACTGGTTGGATCTCCTTGCAATCCAAGGGACTCTCAAGAGTCTTCTCCAACACCACAGTTCAAAAGCATCAATTCTTTGGCGCTCAGCTTTCTTCACAGTCCAACTCACATCCATACATGACCACTGGAAAAACCATAGCCTTGACTAGACGGACCTTTGTTGGCAAAATAATGTCTCTGCTTTTGAATATGCCATCTAGGTTGGTCATAACTTTCCTTCCAAGAAGTATGCGTCTTTTAATTTCATGGCTGCCGTCACCATCTGCAGTGATTTTGGAGCCCCCAAAAATAAAGTCTGCCACTGTTTCCACTGTTTCCCCATCTATTTCCCATGAAGTGATGGGACCAGATGCCATGATCTTAGTTTTCTGAATGTTGAGCTTTAAGCCTCCTTTTCACTCTCCACTTTCACTTTCATCAAGAGGCTTTTGAGTTCCTCTTCACTTTCTGTCATAAGGGTGGTGTCATCTGAATGTCTGAGGTTATTGCTGTTTCTCCTGGCAATCTTGATTCCAGCTTGTGCTTCCTCCAACCCAGTGTTTCTCATGATGTACTCTGCATATAAGTTAAATAAGCAGGGTGACAATATACAGCCTTGGCGCACTCCTTTTCCTGTTTGGAACTCTAGTTGCATAAGTGGCTATATTTCAGATAGACAGAGACAGAGAGAAGAGAGAGGGAGAGAGTGAGCTGTGGGATGAGAGCAGCAAGAAAGAGAGACTAATTGACTGTAATTTGGAGAATGTAGGATTCTGGATGATTGGCTGATATTTGAACAGGATATTCAAAACCTGTTATTTCAGTGATGTTCATTCTAATAATCTTAAACACAGTCCTATGATTCCCTCTTCAGTAAGAAAATTAATTTATCAGTTTTTTTTTTTTCTCATCACCATGGAAGTAGTGGAAGACCACTACCTCCACCTCTGAGTATTACCAGTGTTGAACTCACTTGATTAAGCTCTGCTCTCTTGTCAATCTGGGACAGACTTCAGTCACTGAATGACTAAAGACAGTCAGTCAGTGCCAAGGACTCCCTGTCATTTGTGATTCCTCACTCTTCACTTTGTATTCTGTCTCCCAAAGATGAATTACTGTCTTTACTATAATTGTCTAACAGAGATAATGAGTTTGTTTCCTGAATGAAAAAGCAGAGAGATTATGAAAGAAGAATATGAAATGTGCTATACATTTTAAGGATAAATGTTGGTTTTAGATCAGGTTTTCCTGATTCTTAGAGAAGACTTAATTACTGTATAGTAATTAACTGTGGGATCTGTTTATCTTAGTCCTGCCATTCCTTAGCTGTGTCGTGTTTACAACTCGGTAAAATGGAATAGTAGTGTGGCTCCAGGCTGGGTATAGAACAGGCATGTGGGTAGCACATAGTAAGTTCAATAAATATTTGTTTATTTATCATTGACATGGAGACATCTTTTGATGTCTCCCACTTTTAGTGACTTATCTAGGAACGGCTATATTCTGTTTAAAGTAAAACAACCACTTCTATTTAAAAGTAAAACATCCAACAACCTGTATTAACTAATTCCAGAAGCATGTAATATCTAATTTGGAGCAACTCTCATTCCTCTCTACCTGCCTAGATACCAGATTACTGAACATTCCAAATTTATTAAAATTAAAATTGATTTTATTCCTTTATGTTGCAAATGAATTGAGTGTTACTACTGTTGTATACGTGTTTAAGGATTTTCAGCCTGTAAAAGTAAATGATCTGCCTCTAATCTATACTATGTTCTGCCAGTTTCTAGTAACGCCAATCGACAGTGAGCAAATAAAATGTACTCTCTCATGTAGGACATTTGGATTATTAGAAAAAGCACTTGTCATTTATTGATTTTTATTGTTCATTATAAATATAGCACATCTTGATTTCATTTTGCATTTAGACGTGCCAAAAGAACTTGAGACATAAAAGGAGAAAAAATGCTCACAACCCTACAACTCAAAGATCTCTATTATTTACATCTTGGGTAATTTCCTCCCATGATTTTTTCTACCAATTGAAGATGGTTATCTTCCAATACATGTCACTTTGAATATATTCACTTGAGTAAGTTTCTCAAGAACTTTCTTCTGTCTTTTGATCCTTTGTAGTTCCTCCCTGTGTTGTCTTGGAGCACTGCACAGGAAGCAGTCTGTTTAAAAGAGAACAAGTGTTGATGCTGTTGTTCAGTCACTAAGTCGTATCCAACTCTTTGCAACTCCATGGACTGCAGCACACCGGTTTCTACTGTCCTTCACTATCTGCCGGAGTTTGCTCAAATTCATGTCCATTGAGTTGGTGATGCTGTCCAACCATCTCGTCCTCTGCTGCTCTCTTCTTCTTTTGCCCTTGGTCTTTCCCAACATCAGTCTTTCCCAGTGAATCGGCTCTTCCCGTCAGGTGACCAAAGTATTGGAGCTTTAGCATCAGTCCTTCCAATGAAGATTCAGCACTGATTTCCTTTAGGATTGACTGGTTTGGTTTCCTTGCAGTCCAAGGGACTCTCAAGAATCTTCTCCAGCTACACAATTCAAAAGCATCAATTCTTTGGCACTCAGACTTCTTTATGGTCCAACTCTCACATGTGTACATGATCATTGGGCTTCCTAGGTGGCTCAGTGGTAAAGAATCATCCTGCCAATGCAGAAGCTGGAAGAGATGCGGGTTTGATCCCTGGGTTGGGAAGATTCCCTGGAGGAGGAAATGTCAACCCGCTCCAGTTTTCTTGCCTGGAAAATTCCCAAGAACTGCTGAGCTACAGTTCATGGTGTTGCAGAGTTGGACATGACTGAGCGCTAAGTTGCAGAACAAGGGAAGAAGCAAATATACAAGTATAAATAATGAACAAGCCATGCAAGAGGAGCCTACCATTCTTAGCAGCATGTATGTAGAAAACGCACATTTTCTCCCTAGTGCATCTCCAGTGGTGGCTTAGCAGGAAAGATAGAGCTCATGAGTACATGAATACTGGTAGGGCTAAGTGAGTGCTTTTATAAGTGAATTAACAGCATTTTCAGCAGATCTTGCTACTTATAAAAATAATTTAGAAATGATTTAAAATGTATTTCCCTTTAGCTATAGGATATAATGGACCTTTAAGCAACTCCATAGAAATGTCTATGGACATTTCTGGTAGAGGGTATATTAAAGTTTGGTGGATTCAGGTTTTGTGGGGTGTGAAACTTGTGTAAAATTAGGTATGATATTGACTATTTATTTGGCACGGGAAAAAGAATCATAAAAATGACAAACTGATAAAGCTGACAAATATTATTAAGATCTCAAAATCCAGAAGACACATAATGTTCTTATTAAGTGGCTGCTTGACATGTTTCTGTGTTTTTTTTCCTCCAATTTTTGGCTCCCATACTGCCTCTTTATTTATCAATGGTTTTGCAAAATCATTTTTGCAGAGAATCTGGAAAGTTGTCAGTTTTTCTATTAGCGTGATCAGAATTAGTATTTTATTAATGAAAATTGAGATGCATACAAAATGTGCATGCAGTCATCTTTATTATTTGTAGTACTTCCATTGGATTGTGCCTTACAAACAAAACGATTCTGATAAATTCAATCTCATACATTTCTCATCGTAAAAGAAAAAAATCAGTACACAGTTTTGTAATCATATACGTTGAATTATCAAGTATCTTTACAACGGGGTGAATTTCCATTTTGAGCAGCCACTGATGAATATCAGTTCCTTCACTTAAAATTTTACACATCTGAGGGATGGGAAAATTTTCCACAGTCCAGATTCTATCTTCATGTATTTCAAACCCTGTTTCTTCTCTGCTACTCATACACATCCAGATCAAGCCCTGGTTCAGTTCAGTTCAGTTCAGATCAGTTCAGTGGCTCAGTTGTGTCCAACTCTTTACGACCCCACGAATCGCAGCACGCCAGGCCTCCCTATCAATCACCAACTCCCAGAGTTTACCCAAACTCACGTCCATTGAGTCGGTGATACCATCCAGCCATCTCATCCTCTGTCGTCCACTTCTCCTCCTATCTCCAGTCCCTCCCAGCATCAGGGTCTTTTCCAATGAGTCAACTCTTCACATGAGGTGGCCAAAGTATTAGAGTTTCAGCTTCAGCATCAGTCTTTCCAATGAACACCCAGGACTGATCTCCATTAGAATGGACTGGTTGGATCTCCTTGCAGTCCAGGGAACTCTCAAGAATCTTCTCCAACATCACAATTCAAAAGCATCAATTCTTCGGTGCTCAGCTTTCTTCACAGTCCGACTCTCACATCCATACATGACCCCTGGAAAAACCATAGCCTAGACTAGACGGACCTTTGTTGGCAAAGTAATGTCTCTGCTTTTTTCTTTGGGATTGGCATGAAAACAGTAGCAGCTGGCATATTGAGTGCAGCACTTTCACAGCATCATCTTTCATGATTTGAAATAGCTCAACTGGAATTCCATCACCTCCACTAGCTTTGTTCATAGTGATGCTTTCTAAGGCCCACTTGACTTCACATTCCAGGATGTCTGGCTCTAGGTGAGTGATCACACCATCATGATTATCTGGTCCTGAAGCTCTTTTTTGTACAGGTCTTCTGTGTATTCTTGCCACCTCTTCTTAATATCTTCTGCTTCTGTTAGGTCCATACCATTTCTGTCCTTTATCGAGCCCACCTTTGCATGAAATGTTCCTTTGGTAGCTCTGATTTTCTTGAAGAGATCTCTAGTCTTTCCCATTCTGTTCTTTTCCTCTATTTCTTTGCATTGATCACTGAGGAAGGCTTTCTTATCTCTCCTTGCTATTTTTTGGAACTCTGCATTCAAATGGGAATATCTTTCCTTTTCTCCTTTGCTTTTGTTTCTATATTTCTTTCATCCTCTTAATGCTATGAAGATGCCTCTTCTGGTCTTCCTCAATCTATCAGTACTATATTTTATTGAGGTCATTTTTAAACTTAAGTGATATTACCTAGGACAAGGCCTACTGACTAATAAGAATAGCAGTAATAACAGCCCTCAAGTGTCAAGTGCTCTATGTCAACCTTGTGCTGAGTTGTTGAGCCCACAATCCTTGAAGTGACTCTCTGGGGTGATTTCTGTACTGATCTCAGTTTTATTGATGAGAACATTGAACTTGTTGAAATTTCTGCTCAGGTGTGTCAGACTCCAAAGCTCATGTTCCAAACCATTACAAACCTCTTCAGCAATGTAAACTTGTGATGGGATGGTTTGAATTCAAATATGACCCTACATTTATATTAATATGAGTATATTAATAAAATATTAATAAAAAATGACAGTCAGTCTTACTCTATATTTTCTAAACTTGGGTTTTCTGAATGTATAGTTCTAACCCTTTTAGCAGCAAATCATTTTAGAGTGAATTATTTGTAAAACCAAAAATGTTCTGGTCAGGGGGAATTATTAGGATAAAATTTAATATTTCAGAATTTTACACAATAAATGTACTTGTTTATAGTAAGACAAGATTCAATACTTAATTCAAAAAATTAGTGCCACAAAATGAAAAGGCCAGTCCTTATTAGTTGAAATATAGAATTTACTTATTTCACCAACTTTTTAATTCAAAATGCTTTCAGTCTTTGTGAATAAATGTAAAATATTAGTTTTCCTTATCTTTGTTATAAAGGTTCAGAAGCATGTGTATGTGTCTACACATATTCCTGCCTTTGCCAAGCAAATAGATAAAGTTAATACAACTTTTAGAGTCAAAATCTATCCAATTCTTCCTTTTCTCACTGTTGAAAGAGGTTTGCTATTTTTGAAGGAAGGGGGTCTCTTTTTTTAACTCCCAAAGCTCAGTTGTGGTACTTAAATATCATGATAATCATCCCTAATGAGTTTTCCTTCTAGTCCTTGTTTTAACACACTTTTTTTTCACAGGCAAAGGGAGAGCAAATCCACAAGTGCCAGTTTCAAAGACAACCTGTGTTTACTGGGACCATACAATATTTGTATTGTGTTCCTTGGTTGTTCTCCAAAAGGTAGTTGTCTAACCAAACAGATTTATCTCATTTTATATGTTTATTAAAGATATTGATATGCATGGATTCTGGAGCCAGGTGCTTGGATTTGAATCCCACTGTCACTCCATACTAGGGCTTCCCTGGTGGCTCAATTGGTAAAGAATCTGCGTACAATGCAGCAGACCCCAGTTCTTTCCCTGGGTCAGGAAGATGCCCTGGAGAAGAGGACAGCCACCCACTCCAGTATTTTTGCCTAGAGAATTTCATGGAAAAAAGCGCTTGGCAGGCTACAGTCTATGGGGTCACCAAGAGTCAGACCGACTGAGCAACTAACACTTTTCACTTACCTTTAAGTGATTTAACATTTTCATGCCTCAGTTTCCTTATCTGTCTGATATGGATAGCAAATATTGGATTGCTAGATGACTTGAATTGGTAAATATATGTAAGTACTTGGAACCCTGAACACTATGCACCAAGCTCTCAGTAAATCTTAGCTGTTGTTTTTAATAGCAGGCAGACTCTATAACTACTGCTGCTGCTGCTAAGTCACTTCAGTCATGTCCGACTCTGTGTGACCCCATAGACGGCAGCCCACCAGGCTCCCCCGTCCCTGGTATTCTCCAGGCAAGAACAATGGAGTGGGTTGCCATTTTCCTTCTCCAATGCATGAAAGTAAAAAGTGAAAGTGAAGTCGCTCAGTTGTGTCCGACCCTCAGCAACCCCATGGATTGCAGCCTACCAGGCTCCTCCATCCATGGGATTTTCCAGGCAAGAGTACTGGAGTGGGGTGCCATTGCCTTCTCCTAGGTGGAGTAATTCAAAATGTGTTAGGAATGATTCTCTGACTACAACTATTTCTATTACCAATAGCCATGGAATCTGAAATGATGTTATCAAAGATTCAACAGGAACCTCTTAATAAATGCAAATTATCCTCAGAGGGATGATGTCATTATTTCTGAATCTTGGAGGTATAATTAACATATATTAGTTTCAGGTGTACAACATGGTTCCATATTTGTGTATCTTGCAAAACAGTCTGTTACTATACATAGACTTTTTTTCTTATAATGAGAACTTTTAAGATCTACTCTCTTAGCAGCTTTCAAATACTCAGTATAGTGTTATTATCTATAGCCCCCATGCTGTACATCACATCTCCATGACTTATTTACCTTATAGCTGGAAGTTTGTATCATTTGAGCCCTTTCACCAGTTTGTCTACCTCCCACTTCCTGCCTCTGACAACAACCAAACTGTTCTATTCTTTAGGAGCCCCTCCCTCCTTTTTTTAAAGATTCCATATATAAGTAAGTTTCTACAGTGGTATCGGACATTGTCTGCCTGTTTTCTTTTGAATGTGAATAGTTAGTAAGAAAAATGAAATGATGAAATGTAAAGCAAAGGTTTGTAGTCAGATATGTTTAGGGAGCATTTGGTTAAGCACCCGGGTTTCTTTCACAGAGGGACTCTTCAGATCTTTTGTTGTGTAAATGTCATAGCAAATTTCTAAGTAGAGTCAAAGTAGACAGCAATGGAATCAGGGGCATTTCCCACTCCCCTGGCCCCTCCCTGACATCTTTAAAGACCATTCTTCCTGTTTGGTGTTCTTTGAGATAAAATCTGTTACACTCCTTAGGATATCATCAGGTTGAAACCTGATAGAACAGTATTTGACAATTTGACATGGGCAAGTTGTCATTGTTTTTCAGTTGCTAAGTGGTGTCCAGCTCTTTGCAACCCCATGGACTGCAGCACACCAGGCTCCTCTTTCCTTCACTATCTCCCAGAGTTTGCTCAAATTCATGTCCATTGAATCAGTGATGCTATCTAACCATCTTATCATCTGCCATCATCTTCTCCTTTTGCTTTAAGTCTTTCCCAGAATTAGGGTCTTTTCCAGTGAGTCATGCTTCGCATCAGGTGGCCAAAGTATTGGAGCTTCAGCATCAGTCCTTCCAATGAATATTCAGGGTTGATTTCCTTTAGGATTGACTACTTTGATCTCTTTGCTGTCCAAGGACTAAGAGTCAGTTGCAGCCAAAATAGTGGATTCAGGTTGTGGGAGACACTTTGAAGGAGATGGCAGTGGGAGGCAAGGGAAACTGTCTCATTTGGAAGGAGTATGTGACTAAGACCGACTGTGCTGCAGGGACCCCATTAGCTCTGATGCATAAAATTGGCTCAAGTCTACATATGTATTATGAGAACTGTAGGGCCCCAGACCAGTACTGACTTTGATTTATTAAGAAATTTAGTTGAAAGATGGAGGCTGGTTGCTGAGGCAGTTTGAAAAGGAGAGTCTTTCTGGCAGGTAGACTCGTGTGCTAATGTGCTGATTGCTGGCCAGGTATGGCAGCTCCAGCACATTGTTTCATTTGGAAGCAATTTGAAATGTAAAATACCTGAGTTCTAGCTTATACTTCCTCAAAGTAATTGGGACAATATTTGTTTATGAGAAGGAAAAAGAAAGATCTGTTTTATGGCAGTAGTAATACCCCAAGTATGTTCATTGACTGGTATACATACTATGACTAAATTCACTTAGTTATGTTGCATTACATTATATTCTATTAATTATATTAATACAGAAAATATATTTTTAAATGACTATTGCTATAGATGATACTTTACAGATGATAAAGTTTATAGCTGTCCAATATGTTTTAAGATTTTAAAGCTCAAACTTTTAATTTTGTAATCAGTTTCTGTTTTTATAAATGTGATTCCTGAATAAAAGAAAAAACGTTTAAACTTCAAAAATATTGCTTATTGTTTAAAACCTTCAATAATGTCCAATTTACATATGAACATAATGAGTGGATTATATTTCCTTCACCATGTGTAATTTATTTATGAAAAAGTCCTTTCAGAAATATTTTAGGTTTGGGTTTTGGTTTCATTACTTTTAAATTTTGAAAAATATTTGAAGCCAGTTAGTGTAACAAACTCCGTTCCCCTCAGTATCAGTCTATTTCTGTATCTGTAACTACAAATTTCTGTGTCTGAAAAATATTCAATTTACGTCATAAAATAGCATTGGCCTTACTTCTAAGTATACTGGCATTATGATAGGGCTGCCTTTTCCACTAGTGTGTCCACACCTATCTTTTAAATATGTGGTTTCATATATTTTCTTTTGATGGCCATCTAGTATACTCATGGTTTGCTACCATTTTGGAATCTACCTGTAAGAAACAACTTCAGACGTTGTTGAGAAATCTGTGCCATTCTTTTCCCACTATCAATCGTTCTGTTTTTTGTTTTGCTTTCTTCTTTTTTTTTTTTTCTGACATCTGTTCTGAGTAGCTCAGAGTCACTCTAGCCAGGCAGTCACTTCGTGCTAAATGCTACTTGACCTTCAAGAATCTACAGATGGAGCCAGGATTGGGTCAGACTTGATCCTCTCCAGTTTTAGATATCTGGCCAACTCCTCTAGCCAGAATTAGGCTCTGACTGTCCTAAAGGTCTGCGGATGCTTTCATGAAAAACTGTGTCGTGCTTTCATTTGTCTGCAGTCTGTCTCTTCAGTGAAAATAATGGAAATTGTGTGTTAGTGCTGTTTTCTTTTGGAACACCTTATCTGAAGGCAGTTTCTTTCTTTCTGACTGTCTTTCTCTGTCCTTTCCTCCCTCCTTCCCATCCTCCTTCTCTCCCTCCCTGCCTTCTTTCCTTCTTCTCTTTCTTTCTTTTGTTCCATTCTTTCTCACTGTTCACCACCTCTCTCCTTTCCCTTTCCCTTCCTTCCTCTTTTTATCTCTCTCCCCTGACCAACACACTCCTCCTATTTCTCCTAGTTCTTCTTTTTCTGAGGGTGGTGGTGGATAGAAACATTCACTTGCTGTTTTTGTCTATCTGGTCCCTCTTGCTGGCACCCTTATGAAGGTCTCTGTAGCAAGGCAGGTAAGAGAGGTGGTGGCGATGGCACCAGCCACCAGCTGGATTGGACCAGTAATGCTGATTGACAGAAGCTTCATGGAGTCTACACTTTTGCAGTAGTAGAACATTTGCCATCAATTATAGTTTACTATATAGGACTTCCCCGGCTTCCCTAATAGCTCAGTTGGTATAGAATCTGCCTGCAATGCAGGAGACCCCAGTCCAGTTCCTGGGTCAGGAAGATCTGCTGCAGAAGGGATAGGTTACCCACTCCAGTATTCTTGGGCTTCCCTTGTGGCTCAGCGGGTAAAGAATCCGCCTGCAGTGAGGGAGACCTGGGTTCAATCCCTGGGTTGGGAAGATCTGCTGGAGAAGGGAAAGGCTACCCACTCCAGTATTCTGGACTGGAGAATTCCATAGACTGGATAGTCCATGAGGTCGCAGAGTCGGATACAACTGAGCAGCTTTCACTTTCATAGGACTTCCCTGGTGACTCAGTGGTAAAAAATCTACCTGCAATGCAGGAGACTGAGGTTAGATCCCTGGGTTGGGGAGATCCCCTGGAGAAGGGAATGACTACTCACTCCAGTATTTTTGCCTGGGAAATCCCATGAACAGAGGAGCATGGCAGGCTACAAAGAGTTGCAAAGAATTGGACCTGAGTGGATGACTAACACTTTCACAGTTCGCCATAGACATTCTTAGATGGTGTAATCATGGCAGGCCTTATATGTATTTGTGACATTGCCATCATTGAAAATCTAGGAATACATTCTCTAAGACAAATCAGTGCTCCCTCTCCACAGGCATGGTAAAACTCCATGCCATGAAAGAATTCTGCTAAGAACAGCAGTTTGGGAATAGTCATATAATAGATTAAATGTTGGTCTTTGTATCTTTGATGCCTCTTCCACAGATGCAATAAATCTCACTGAAAAACAAAGTGGGATTTGTTTTTTCTAGTGTAGGAGCACCTTACCCTCTTTTCTATAGTGGCAACGCCTGGTCACGTGACTCTTGTAACATATCTATGACCACAAAACTGATTATGTTGTTCAGTGCTTCTGTGAAGTAAAAAAAAAAAAAAAAACCGTTCCAAGCAGTGGTCATGTGAAGAAAGATGTGGTAACAGCCTTGTTACCACAGGCTTGTTACCACATTATATTACCTTGTTACCACATTATATTACACTTGCAGAGTGTAATATAATCTTTGAGGCAAACTTGGAATCATTGACATCAAGATTATCATGCCATTTTTCAGAATAGCATATTGAGGGCTTAAGAGGGCATGTGAAGCACTCTTCTAGCTGGTGGTAACACCAGGATGAAAATAACAGGCAAAATTTCTAGAAAGAGATGTATCAGTTCAATTCAGATCAGTCGCTCAGTCGTGTCTGACTCTTTGCGACCCCATGAATTGCAGCATGCCAGGCCTCCCTGTCCATCACCAACTCCCAGAGTTCACCCAAACTCATGTCCATCAAGTAGGTGATACCATCCAGCCATCTCATCCTCTGTCGTCCCCTACTCCTCCTGCCCCCAATCCCTCCCAGCATCAGGGTCTTTTCCAATGACTCAACACTTCGTATGAAGTGGCCAAAGTATTGGAGTTTCCAGCTTTAGCATTAGTCCTTCCAAAGAACACCCAGGACTGAACTCCTTTATGATGGACTGGTTGGATCTCCTTGCAGTTCAAGGGACTCTCAAGAGTCTTCTCCAACACCACAGTTCAAAAGCATCAATTCTTTGGTGCTCAGCTTTCTTCACAGTCCAACTCTCACATCCATACATGACCACTGGAAAAACCATAGCCTTGACTAGATGGACCTTTGTTGGCAAAGTAATGTCTCTGCTTTTGAGTACGCTATCTAGGTTGGTCATAACTTTCCTTCCAAGGAGTAAGTGTCTTTTAATTTCATGGCTGCAGTCACCATCTGCAGTGATTTTGGAGCCCCCGAAAATAAAGCCTGTCACTGTTTCCACTGTTTCCCCATCTATTTCCCATGAAGTGATGGGACCAGATGCCATGATCTTAGTTTTCTGCATGTTGAGCTTTAAGTCAACTTTTTCACTCTCCACTTTCACTTTCATCAAGAGGCTTTTGAGTTCCTCTTCACTTTCTGCCATAAGGGTGGTGTCATCTGCATATCTGAGGTTATTGATATTTCTCCCGGCAATCTTGATTCCAGCTTGTGCTTCTTCCAGCCCAGAGTTTCTCTTGATGTACTCTGCATATAAGTTAAATAAGCAGGGTGACAATATACAGCCTTGACGTACTCCTTTGCCTATTTGGAACCAGTCTGTTGTTTCATGTCCAGTTCTAACTGTTGTATAGCAAAGCAATAAACATACAAGAAAACAATAAGATTCAGTTCAATTCAGTCACTCAATGGTCTAAGTATGATGCAGAGAAATAAAATGGAGTAATGTGACAAGAATTGACCGAGGCATTTGAAAGTGAAAGTGAAAGTTGCTCAGTCTTGTCCGACTCTTTGCGACCCCATGAACTATACAGTCCATGGAATTCTCCAGGCTAGAATACTGGAGTGGGTAGCCTTTCCCTTCTCCAGGGGATCTTCCCAACCCAGGGATCGAATGGCATTTTAAGTGGTTACAAAGAGATGATATTTAGGTCAACAGCTGAAAAGAGTGTGGGATTTGAGGAAAATCAGGATTGGATAGTAAAACATATCAGACAGAGATGAACTGCTAAGAAGGTGAACTTTGGGTTAGAAGACAAAGTCAATGAGATGGGAAGAAGGCAACCCTTGTATGCCTTTGTAAGCTAGCATGAAATGTTTAGTTTGAGGTACCACAGAGGATTTTAAACAGAAGGATGATGTGGTACGATTTACTTTTTTAAAAAAAGATCACCTTGCTGTGTCGAGAATGGAATAGGCACCTTGCTGTCTAAGGCAGAGCCTTGTTTTTGAGATGAGACGTGGTGGTGGCTTGGACTATAATAGCAGCAGAAAGGGAGATGGAAAGGAGTAATGGATTTGGGATATATTTTAAGGATAGTTTGACAAGACTTAATGTGACCTGTGGAGTGAGAGAAAGAGAGGAAAGAGTGGTAATGCTCAGAAGTTAGATGTGAGGAAAAACACTGATGGGCCATTTCCTAAAATGAGGACCATTAGCGAGGCAGTGGGTTTAGACAGCAAATTCAAGAGTTCTGTTTTGGTTGTGGAGATTGAGATGTTCCTGTGGAAAATGTTGAGTAGATGGTTGTGTAACCAAGACTGGAGTCTCATATGCAGTTAAGGCTGGAGATGGAGGTGACATCAGCAGTTGGAAAATGCTCTTTAGAGCCGCGGGATTAAATGGGATCAGCTAAGGAAAGTAAACTGTCAGAAAAGAGAAGGAGGTCCAGAACAGACTCTTCATGCCTCCCTGCATGAAGTGTGTGTTTTTTATGGCTAGAAGAGGGTGTAGTAAATGACACAGAGAAGTAGTCAGTACAGTGGGAGGAAAATGAGAAGAGTGCAATTTCCCAGAGGCCAAGGAAAGATGGCATTTTCAACAATCTGAAGCTTAATCAATGTAGGGGTTCTTTTAAAGATAAATAATACAAAATTATTAATACAAGTTAGGTACTAATGTGATTATTTAGAATGAGAAAGAAACCATGGAAAATTATAAAGAACTTAAAAATGCCACAAATATCACAAAATTCAGTGAAAACAATTTTATTAATTGAAACAGCTGTTTCACTTACACATTTTTGCTTCTCCTTTGTTTTGGGAAGTGAGCTTACTCTGAATTGCTTCTTCATGTTAAGACAATTTTGTAATATATTCTACCAAGAGAGTAGAAAAGTAACTCAGTATCATGGCTGTTTGAAATTATATTTTTATTATTGATAAATTTCGAAAAATTCTTTTGAGTATCTCAGCCAATTACCAATAATATCATGTAAATTTTTAAGATTATTTTTAAAATGTAGGAAATGTTTATCAAATTTCTTTCATATATGAGCTTTAATATTTGAGGGCATTTCAAGTTTGCACATACAGTGACTTATCATAAAAATCTTTGAGTTGACAATACTCATAAAAAATTACGGATGTTTTTATAATTCAGTAAGGCATTTCTATCTTGGAGACAACTCACAATAACTGAGCTCTACAAGAAAGTTACTGTGAACCATAGAAATATATCCCACTGAACCCAAACTAAATATACTCACAACTCTATTTCTGTCTATACAGATCCCCAAATGCTTGCCAGTGCCTCCCAACATAAAGACAAGTGTGATAGAGGGGAAGGCAAAGTGAGAAGGACCATGGCCTAACAAGTTGAGACTAAAATGTCTTATTTTCGCAGGGAATCATGGAAATGTATCATGGGATCATTGTTAGGGCCCTTCCCTGGGCCTTAGAAGTAGTCTGTGCAAATAGGTGTCTGAACCTTAAACTTCTTTAGTTTCCTCTGGGAGGAGAGAGTAATAAGGTGAAGTGCATACAGGACAGGCAAAAGAACAGGTGAGATGAAAACAAAGATGTCCTCATTGAATTTATACTCAGAAAATTAAGATTTTGGATTGAAAAAATAGGTCTAGGTCTTGGTGAAATTTTTGTGTGAGTAGCAATATGATGTGCCTGACAAATAGCACACTGGTGAAATCTACAGGGCAGCAGAGAGAAGTTGTTACATTTTTAGATATGAACTACATGGAGTGGCTCCGTATTTTCCTCACCAAAACAGAGGGAAAGAGTTGTCTGACACTTGCTGCATTAGGAGTCTTGCTTTTTAGAGTCACTTGTGCTCTTTATATTTAATATCTGCTATCTAATGTGTAAATACAAATATAAGTGATTGAGGTGATAGGGGGAGTCTAATGCAAAGCCTTTCTCAATTAAATTTAGAAGCTTTTCGCTTCACATGTCAAAATCTGAGTGGTTTTTGAACACAAGCAAAACCTAAGTAGATTTTACATCTATATTTTATTAAATTTATTTTCAGATGTGGTGTCAGGGAGAGTGTCCTGACTCAAAGTTTGCAGTCATTGAGCATGAACTCAGTAACTGCTTGCAACTGACTGAAGGTCTGTTCTTAAGGTCAAAGAAATTTGGGTTGAGATCATATTATTTGTCTAAATAATTGTCAACATTAACTGCATGAAAATAGGTCAGAATGGAAAGTGGAAGGTAGGACTTGGCAGAGACGAGGGGTGTAATTGGAAGTAACGGGCTCCCCCCATGCATCTCAATGGCACATTGTTCCATTGCTCCGTTTGCTTGTTCATGTTGGCAGTTAGAGTAACAACAAAGAAAGGCATAAGAAATTCTCAGACATTGGTATTTATTTAGTCAGTTCTGACTAAAGCCAGAGCCCTTGTGTGATCAGCAATCTTTTCTACTTAGACCAACCGTAAGAAGAGTTGCCTGTGACAGGAATGGAATTATGATTGAAGACAATGAAAGAAATGGCACATGGTACTGATGCTTAGAATTGCTTTCAGTTCAGTTCAGTCGCTCAGTCATGTCCGACTCTTTGCGACCCCATGAATCGCAGCACGCCAGGCCTCCCTGTCCATTACCAACTCCCGGAGTTCACTCAAACTCACGTCCATTGAGTCAGTGATGCCATCCAGCCATCTCATCCTCTGTCGTCCCCTTCTCCTCCTGCCCCCAATCCCTCCCAGCATCAGAGTCTTTTCCAATTAGTCAACTCTTCGCATGAGGTGGCCAAAGTACCGGAGTTTCAGCTTTAGCATCATTCTTTCCAAAGAAATCCCAGGGCTGATCTCCTTCAGAATGGACTGGTTGGATCTCCTTGCAGTCCAAGGGACTCTCAAGAGTCTTCTCCAACACCACAGTTCAAAAGCATAAATTCTTCAGTGCTCAGCTTTCTTCACAGTCCAACTCTCACATCCATACATGACCACTGGAAAAACCATAGCCTTGACTAGATGGACCTTTGTTGGCAAAGTAATGTCTCTGCTTTTGAATATGCTATCCAGGTTGGTCATAACTTTTCTTCCAAGGAGTAAGCGTCTTTTAGACCCCTCTGAATTTTCTTCATTTTATTATTGTCTGATACAAGAAAAGGCTGCTTGGCCTATGAAAAATCATCTTGTTGTTTCTTTTCTTGCCACTTGAAAATATCAGTTTTAGGGTTTTAATTTGATTTGCAGATTTATAAAGGAAGATGAGGGAGGAAATTGTGGGCAAATTTCCTACAAGCTTGATTCAGCCAAACTAGAGAAGGGAGTACAAGAAATCTTAGATTAGCTAGTTCAACCTTTAATCCAAAACTGTATTCTCTGTTGATGGTGAATCAATATTTACGTGAATGGTCTAATTACTGCCCTCTTAGGAATCTGCCCTGCACATATTGATGGAGAGCTAATAGTTTGTAGGGCCTCAAATTAAATTGATCAGAGATCTTCTCTCTCTCATGGTCCTTCACATATTTGAAGACTTCATCCTTGCCTTCCCGACTCTGGAGGTTACAGCCTATTTATTTGTCCTGTGTGTGAGATGGTGTTTGGATCACGTATCACTCCTATCACTTTTGTTTTGTACTTCCTGGAACAAGCCTGCCTTTGTTCATTGTTCTACTCTCCCAGTGGATTTTAGGGGGTGACTGCTCTCTGCAGCTCCAGGAGCAAATCATGGTTAGAGTGAGCCAGTCACTGTGGTTTCATTCTCTTTGCTAAGGGTTGGTTTAAGCATAGTCATGTGACCTGATCCTGGCTCTGGGACCTGAGGGAAAGTCAACCAGGGACCTCTGAAAAGATGCTTTTCCAAGTGAAGGGTACATCAAGTCAATACTTTCTTTCTTTACTTCCTCCCTCCCTCTTTTCCTTCCTCTCACCCTTCCTACCCACTTCCTTCCTTCTTTCTTTCCTATGGATGTGGGATTGCCAGTAGTTGACACCTAGGTCTGCTTCACTTACCTTGGAAACATCAGGAGAGACATCGCTAGAGAATAGATACAACATAGCGGGATTTTCTGTTGAGGTCAGTTGAGCAGCAAAGCATTCCTTTCATACAGCTTCCTGTACATGAGATGAAACAGCATGTTTCATATAGTGTTTTTTTTCTGTTACTTACGGCTCTAAGCATCCTTGTATTAATTTATCTGCAACTTACACCCATCAGTGATCCCTTTAGCATTGTTTGTAATATCACCTCCATGGAATTTTTATATTTAACCAAAACCTTTCTTTAATGATTCATAAACATAGGCAAAGGCATGTGACATGGTTGGTATGGAAATCAAATTGTCTTCTAAAGTTTTATCCTGTAGTTAAGGTGGAAGCACTCAACTGTGTTTTTCTGCAGTGGGTTTAACACTGGTGGACACTAGTTAATCACTAGTTTAACCCTGGATGTTTTAGGCCTATGATTTCTTTAAGGAAGATCCTCTATCCGATGTATATTACCTTTGGTTAGCTGGTCTGCTATTTCTAACTAGGTCTTCCTGTTAAAGGTGATATTTTGTTTTTGTTGACTCTCTTTTCCTATTCAACCTTTCCAATGTATTTTAACGATCCTTCTCTTTTATAGAACTGCTTTCCCCCTCTTACTCACATTATTAAGGACTGTATATGTAACCGAGGCTTTGAAGCAGATTGGGAAATTTTGCCACAGATTATTAGAATATTGCTAGCTGCACTAACTGAATGAATTGAAATGTTTTCATTGCACACATTCACTGTGGCATTAGACTGAAAAGAAGTCTTTTCCTAGCTTTTCCTCCCTCTCCATCCTCCCAGATTCATGCTTATAAACCTGGATAAGAATTTATTTCTTGCTCTTTTTTTCTACACAAAGTGGATGCCTGTGTCATTTACTGCTACAAAGTATTATCTACTTTATACTGGCTTTATTGAGATATCATTCACATACCATACAATTGACCTGTTTAAAAATTGAGTGGTTTCTAGTATATTTACAGAATTGGGCAACCATCACCACAATTAATTTTAGAGCATTTTCATCACCGCTAGAGGAAACCTTGTACTGTTAGCAGCCACTCTCCACTTCCTCCCATTCCTTTCCCTCCCTCCTTAGTTCTAGGCAACAGCTTATGTGTTTTGTCTCAGTGGATTTGCCTAGTCTGTGCATTTTGCACAAGTTGAATCATATGGTATGTGTACTTTTATAATTGACTTTTTTCATTTAGCATTTAGCATGTTCCTTCATGTTGTACACACATCAGTTCTTCATTACTTTTTATTGCAGAATAGTCGGACATGACTGAGCGACTTCCCTTTCACTTTTCACTTTCATGCATTGGAGAAGGAAATGGCAACCCACTCCAGTGTTCTTGCCTGGAGAATCCCAGGGACGGGGGAGCCTGGTGGGCTTCCATCTATGGGGCCGCACAGAGTCGGACACGACTGAAGCGACTTAGCAGCAGCAGCAGCAGCAGTATTCCATTGTATGGCTATAATCATATTTTATTTATCCATTCTTCAGTTGAGGGGCATTTGGCTCATTTCCACATCTCAGCTATTATTATGATCTGAATTCTTGGCTATTATGAGTTACCTACTATTATAATCTGAATTTATCCTTTATTTCCTCCAATTTGTGTTCCAATTTGCAGAGCCAAATAGATAAATTTAAAAGTTGATCATCTTATTTTCCTCCGTAATATCCAGCCTTAAAATGACATGTCTATGTGTGAGGCTAACTGATCGCTTAATTCTTAAAGCATGTTTATAGCTTCATACAACAGAAGAAGAAAAGAAAGAAAACACACATACAAACACAAATACTCACATACTTAAATCCTTGGATTTAAAAAGTTAGAGAAATTCATATGTGAACACATTTCTTTTAACACAGACAGAAATTGTAAACCTGGATTTATATTTAAATTGGAAAAAAATACCCCAAGGTGTTTAATGTTTATCTTTAAATGTCCAGGATAAGACCATGATGACAGCTACCGACTTATTTTTTATGATCTTGGAAACACATGAGAGGAATACATTTTTATCATGCGTCATACCCTGAGATTTGCGTACCTCTTTTACCTCCTGATTTAGAATTTGGTGAGAGTAGCAGGGAATTCTTCCCTTATTTGCTTTTCTAGGAATAGGAGAAGGAACTGTCTGTGCACTTAAGTGTTTGTATTTCTCTTCAGAAAGGAAGTCAGCACTGGCCCATTTTCACTCAGACGCCCACAGCAGTAGCCTCCAATGGGTGTCTTCTTGCCTGCTGACGCTTAGGCAGTAAGGGGCCTGCTTTTTAGGCTTCCTGCAGGATGTGGTGATACACACAACGACTATTCACTCATTAGGGTGATTACTTACCAGAGTGTTTCAATTCCATAAATATGTGGCTCTCTGTCCCTTGCATAACTGTTCTGTAGCCCATTAGGCTTATGTTGGTTGGGACTGGTAACCTAGGCATCACACTTGATTGACCACAGAGGATCACTGAATGCCCAGTTATCATTTTTTTTTATATTGTCAGGATTTTGAGGAACAGTTGACCTAATAATAGTAAAAACATGGAACAAGATGTTTTAAAGCTAATTTTATTTATTTATTGATGGTTGTGCTGGGTCTTTGCTGCTGCAGGGCCAGCCTTTCCCTAGTTGCGATAAGCAGGGCCACTCTCTCATTGTGGCGTGCAGGCTTCTCATTGTGGTGGTCTCTCTTGTTGTGGAACACGGGCTCTAGGGCACATAAGCTCGGTAATTGCAGCTCCTGGACTCTAGAACACTGGCTCAGTAGTTGTGGCACATGGATTTCGCTGCTCCTTGGCATGTGGGATCTTTCCAGATCAGGGATCGAACCTGTGTCTCCTGCATTAGAAGACAGGGTCTTCACCCCTGAGCCACCAGGGAACAAATTTTTTGAACTGGGAATATGAATGAGATTTCCTGGACCTACATTTTTTTTTCTCTATTTATTTATCTTCCCATTCTAGTATCTCTCAGATCACAGATTCCTCTAAATGGAAATATTACCTGTTAAAATTGCATTAATTTATTTAGACATGGATTGTGCTGGATTGCCTAACAATGAGCTAGCTGTGAACAAGGCTTAATCTACTTTATCTTTTGTGAAAAACTTAATTCAACAAACATTTGTGAGACTCTATCAATGGCCAGGGAATGTGCCAAATACAATGCAGTGGTGACCCCCAACCAGCTGCGGATAAAGACATTTTAATAGTAGAGGGTAAGCTCTGTAATGGTAGTGCCTCAGACAAGGTACATATGTTCTCAAACATAGTCCTTGACGTGTGGTATGGCTGGATGGATGGTGTGCATGCTCAGTCGTGTCCAACTGCTTGTGCCCCCATGAACTATAGCACACCGGCCTCCTCTGTCCATGGAATTTTCTAGGCAAGAATACCAGAGTGGGTTGTCATTTCCTCCTCCAGGGGATTTTTCCCCACCCAGGGATTGAACCTACATCTCTTGCACCTCCTGCATTGGCAGGCAGATTCTTAACCACTGGTGCTACCTGGGAAGCCCTGACATGAAGTAGGCACTCAACAAATACTTGTTGAATGAATGAATGCAGAATTGTAACATTGTATTAAGGGGCTATAATGGAAGTGTGAAAAAAGTGGAAGGAATTGACTTTGCCCTGGTGAGAGAGGGAATTTTAGGTATGCATGTCTTCTAACCGGGGGGCGGGATGGGGGGAGTTCCCTGATAGCTCAGTTGGTAAAGAATCTGCCTGCAATACAGGAGACCCCAGTTTGACTCCTGGGCTGTGAGGATCCACTGAAAAAGGGATAGGCTACCCACTTCAGAATTGTTGGGCTTCCCTTGTGAATCAGCTGGTCAAGAATCCACCTGCAATGCAGGAGATGCAGGCTCAATCTTTGGGTCAGGAAGATCCCCTGGAAAAGTAAATGCAACCCACTCCAGTATCCTTGCCTGGGAAATCCTTAGGACAGAGGAGCCTGGTGGGCTAGAGTCCATGGGGTTGCAAAGAGTTGGGCATGACTTAGCGACTAAACAACAACAATTATATTAGTATAAACAATAATTTTCTTATTAGTGTAGTATTACAGTTATACAAAGGGAAAAACAAACATTTAGAGATATTAGGTGACTACCCCAAGGTCAGAGAATTCCAGTGGCAGGTCTAGTTTTTGAACTCAGAGATATCTGTTAGCTCTTTCTACATGAGTGGCAAGTAACTTCCCAAGTAGTAGCCAAAGATCTATTTCAAAATTTAAAAAAAAAATCAGAAAACTTTCTCTTTCTTGGTCTAATTTTAAAATGCACTAGTATGTTTTTTTCATGTAATGCCGCCTGTCCTAACTCTCAGAGCAGTTGCTCTCCAGTGCTGTCCATCTAGGTGATTCCTCTTGGGTCCCCCCCTCTGGTGTCTCTCTCAGAATCCAGACGCCACATTGTGAGAAGCCTTAGTTATATAGGGAGGCAAGTCTTTGAGGTATGTCAGTCAGGGTACCAGAAGTATAAATCTTCAGATAATAGACCTCAGCCATGTGAGTCCCTTTCAGTCCTTTAAGTCTTCCCAGTCAATCGGCAGACATTGTGGAACAAATCCCAGCCATCCTTATTGTCCCCTCTCTGAAATCCTGACTCACAGACCCAAAGAAAACATGATGGCTGGAGCTGCACTTGTCCTCAGGTGACCATGAGGAAAAGGCCGTAAGAATTTCTCAGATGTTGACCTCAGCATCAGTAAGTTTCAGGATCAGTAAATGTAGTCACTTACTGAGGACTTCTTATTAAGGCTTCCGTTTCATTTTAATGTGCTTTGGGGTACACTAGAAAATGGTTCTGTATAGAAGAAGGCTAGGGCTATTTAGATTGATAGCTATCATATTAAGTTGACTGATGACTAAATCAAGACCAGCTCTGTGTTTTGTTTTGTTTTGTTTTTCTCGTGAAGCAAATAGAATCTCTGATGAGAGAACCATTATACCAAGAATCAGATGTTTCAGTTTTTGATAACAAAAATTCCAGAGAATACTTGAAATCATTTGTGTAATCTGTGGGCATATGCAAGAGTTGGAAACCATGCAATTTCTAAATCAACTCCTTTGGAAGGCATAGAGACCAGGGTGTTACCTACTCCTCTGCCCTAATCCTGAGGTCTGAATCTGATGGAGGAGGTCACTCAGCCTCTTTTCAGAGGAGAGAAATGGAGTGCTTTATGCCCCCCTTACCTTGGCACCTTTGTCTGCACAGGACTGAATGCCTGTCCCTCCCAAGCACTGACACAGTTCAAATAATCATTCATGAACCCTCAGTCTCTATTTTACTCCATTTACCAAATTAATTTGAGATGGATCACAGACCTATATGTGTACCTAGAACACAAAGCCTCAAATAGAAAGTTCTGGGGTAGACAGTGATTTCTTAAATAGGACACAAAAGTCAGTAACCATAAAAACTTTTGACAAATTAGACTTCATCAAAATTAAAAGTCTCCTTATTGTAAGATTCCATTAAAATAATGGACAAACCACAGATAGGGAAAATTATCACAACATACATGTCTGAAAATGGTATCTGAATATATTACATATTTAAAGGAATCTTACAAATTACTAATGAAAAGATGAACAATCTAATTTTAAAAGTCAGATTGGACAAAGGAACTGAGCAGATATCTCATAAAAAAGATACACAAAATATTAATAAATACATGAAAAATACAAGGTATATTCATCTAGGTAGAATACTACTCAGTGATAATAGTAAGAAGCTAGTGATTCATGGAACAACATGGATGAATGTTAAAAGTTTTATACTGAGTGAGAGAAACCAGATTCACAATATCTCCATTGACTATGTATGTTCTATTTATAGGAAGTCTGAGAATAGATTTTTAAAAATCTATATTGATAGAAAGAGTGGGGATGGGAGAGAGAAATTGTCTGGAAAGGGACATAAAAGAACCTTTTGATTCTGACAGTTGTGTCCTATATTTTGTTTTTAATGTTTGTTACATAGGTATTTGCAGTGTGAAGACTCATTGTACTGAACACCTAAGGTCTATATTTTTATTGTATGTCAGTTTCACTTCAATAAAAAATGACACACACACACAAGTAGTAAGTTTCTCATCGGCATCTTTCTAGCAAGAGTAGAAATCCAAATGAAATGGATAAACTTTTCTCCTGTGGAACTTAATAAAATTATTTTATTTATGGGTGAGCAAAATTGACCAAGTGAACATTCTTAATTTTCCTGAATTTTTCCTCTTGTGTAAAGTTCTCACCTGCACTATGCTGTGTCTTAACAGGAAGAAGGAAGAGTGTGTCCAAGGTACATGGGCATGAGGTACATGTGTCCAAGGTACATGGGCATAAGTTTGTAAGGATGTTGCTATTACTGATGCACAAAGTATAACTGAGCATCGCTGTGGACCAGGTGCTGCAAGGCACTCAAGGTCTACTTGCTGGAGAAATGAATTGGCAAAAGATATGGTGCTTGGGGTATTGAGTGAACATCATATACTATGCCAAGAAAAGAGGTTCAAACTTTCTTTTCCAGGAAACTGATATTCATGGCAGTTTTTAAGCAGGCAAGTGATTCCCACCTCCACACCCCCAAGGAGTTGACTGGCCTTGTGGAGAATTAAGCTAAAATTTGGGGAAACTGATGTCAGGGATCTTAGTGTGTGTGATGTGTCTACTGTAGAGCAGTTGATGTACAATAAAAATGTCTGCTAAATTCTATTTTACCAGAGTTTAATGATTAATCATAAAATGGAATTTGGACATTTGTCTCTTTTGAAATATGTTTTAAAAATATGGTGAAACTCATCTTTCTCTTGCCTTATTTGGTGCATTTTTACATTGTTGGTATTATATAATTATTATTCTTTGGGACAATTGCAAGTGACTTTTTGTGAAATTTGAAGTGCTAGTGGTATTTCACTGTAAAATATTTTACTTTTTTATGTGTCTGAAATAGAAAAGTTGTTAATTAATGTGCTTTTATATCTTCCACAATTTTTCATTGACATTATAGGAATTAATTCCTCCTTAAAAAAGCATAAATATCCTAGTCTTAGTGAACCTGTCTGTAGACAATTTAAGAGTGAGAAAAACTAAAAAAAAAAAAAAATTGGAGAAGGAAGTCACATTTTTTCTTTAGGGGATTATTGCTTTTGGAAATACATTTTAAAGTTTCAGCAAACACCTTTTTAGAAAATGATTTATTTAAACAAGATAACTATGCCAAGGTAAGGCTTATACCAGTAACATAGCAACTGTAGGTACACATTTAATTTTGTGAGAAAGATGGCAAGAAAAATGTCTTGAGCTTGAAATGAATGCCTATTGCCAATTCAATAATGTAAAGTATCTCATATGGAGACAAACCTGATTATGATGGTGATTTCTTATAACATTTTAATGTAAATAATATGATTTTGTCATTCATGTTTTATACAAAAAAGAACCTTAGGAGCTGTTAAAAGATTATACTGATCGCTGTTAGTTGTTATATACATAACATTTTAGAAATACTTCATCTAAAAAAGGGAAAAAATGAGGGAACCAGATGACTACATTATTTGACTAAAGACTTACTCATACACAATTTCACTTAAAAGGAGCTAAAGGTGATGGAGGGAAAACATGTGGTTTGGCACTTGAATGTCATAAAGCAACTTTAATATACTTTATTCAGTAAAGCTTTTTGAAAAATGAAATAATTCTCAGGAAGCTAAATACTTTATTGCAAAAGGTAATTAGTTACTATAATACTAAGCATTCTCTTTGCATTTTGTGAATAAATATTTAGTGCAATGGCATGTAGTATTTTTCTTTCAAAAATAATATATTTTAATAGACATTTATTAAGTTATACTGGTTCAGACCCAGGATCCCAAACCACAAAAAATTAAATAGAGCTTAATTTTGACTTTTCCTAATATAACATACCAAATCTTTTTGCTTTGCATATGTTTAAGTGTGTGCTACTTGGCAGATTTTGCTGATTTCAAATTAGTATAAAACTAACAAGAAATAGGTGTAGCCACGAATTAGGTAGACTTGTGATTTTGAACGTATAGCAGCAGTTAGTTGATGTTATGATCTTAAGCAAGTTGATCTTTTTCTTTTTGTTTTAGCACTGTTAATCTTAGGGTATGTTATAGAGAGGGTGACTCCTCCTTGTTTGCCTGGACTAATGACTTTCCCCAGGACTTGGGACTTTTGGTGCTAAAACTAAGATGCGTGCATGCTAAGTCGCTTCGGTTGTGTCCAACTCTTTGTGACCCTACGGACTGTAACCCACCAGGCTCCTCTGTTCATGGGATTCTCCAGGCAAGAATACTGGAGTGGGTTGCCATGCCCTCCTCCAGGGGATCTTCCCAACCCAGAGATTGAACTCATGTCTCTTTAAGCCTCCTGCATTGACAGGTGTGTTCTTTACCACTAGCGCCACCTGGGAAGCCCCAAACTAGAGTCAGTTCTATTCAGTTCAGTCTCTCAAAACTAGGATAGTTCCAGGTAAACCAGAAACGCTGCTCTCTGTGTGTCCTCAGGACATCTTTAGGGATTTTGTGAGTCCAAAATTATTTTTATAATTATACTAAGATATTATTCACTTCTTTGACTTTCATTCTCACTCATATGTACAGTGGAGCTTTCCAGAGACTGCAAGAGATATTTACAACAGATTAAATTAGAAGCAGATCAGAGAATGAACTAAGTCAGATATGAAGAGATTTGTAAAAATGTATGTCTTCTCATTAAATTTTCCTTGTTTTGAAAATCTTCATTATCTTTCATTAAATGTTTTATATATATTACCATGTAACGAATTAATTTTTAAATGGATTAATAAATATTTATAAAATTTTGTCTTAGTTTCTAATGTATTGTAATAAGTACTGAGAAACAAAACCTGCATACATAAAGGCTCTTTAAGGATCCTCAATAATTTTAAGGTGTATAAAGGAGTCTTGATACAAAAGAGTTTGAAAAATACTGATTTAGAATTTTTATACGTTAAAGAAGGGACTTTTATTTCTGAACAATATCATACATTGAACCTTTCAACAGACTTTGTTTATGGGACCATGGATTCTTGTCTTACTCTTCTTATCTCTCCGTGTGTCATGCTTCTTCCCTGTGCCCTAATTTCTATAAAGGAGCATGTTGTCAATTTACTCTGGCTTACTTTCACTTTCAATCATGATAGCTAAAGCTCAACAGGAAAGAGAATGAGCAGCAACACTTATGGGAACACAAAGGTGTGAAACAGTTCCATCAGACTAATCCATTCTTTTAAGCACAAAGAATCTTATAAGTAATAGGGGTACTATTGTTTCTCCAAAGCTGCCTATGTCTTGGCATTACTCCTATGAGCATATTACCTATTACTGATCTTTATGAATATAGATATATGCCACATGACTCCACCTAGCAATTGTAGGTCAGAAAGGATTCTCGTTTTCTTCACTTTATGAGTCTGAGTTATTGTTAATACTGAAATAATCAGAGTCATGTGACTCTAGGAGAGCTTATCCTAGTATTGCCTTCTATTGTCATGAGGACAGACTCATAGTGGACCAGTGTGGAGACCTGGCTGTGAACTTTGGAACTGGTGAATTATTGACCACATAACTGCAGCAGAATATATCCTATGTTAAACTAACAACTGTTCAACCTAAATACTTCAGTTCAGTTCATTCGCTCATTCGTGTCCCGACTCTGCGATCCCATGGACTTCAGCACGCCAGGCTTCCCTGTCCATCACTGACTCCCGGAGCCTGCTCAAACTCATGTCCATTGTCGGTGATGCCATCCAACCATCTCATCCTCTATTGTCCTCTTCTCCTCCTGCCTTCAATCTTTCCCAGCATCAGGGTCTTTTCCAATGAGTCAGTTCTTTGCATCAGGTGGCCAAAGTATTGGAGTTTCAGCTTCAGCATCAGTCCTTCCAATGAATATTCAGGCCTGATTTCCTTTAGGATTGACTGGTTGGATCTCCTTGCAGTGCAAGGGATTCTCAAGAGTCTTCTCCAGCACCACAATTCAAAAGCAACAGTTCTTTGGCACTCCGCTTTTTTTATGGTCCAGCTCTCACCTCCATACATGACTACTGGAAAAACCATAGCTTTGACTAGATAGACCTTTGTCAGCAAAATAATGCATCTTGAAAGTAATGCACTGTGATAGAATTTGGATTATGATCATTGCTATAAAATCCCAATATCAACTAAGGGAGATACAGATCCATGGCTCAAAAATTATAGATCTGATAAACTTTGTGTTACAATGAATTTATGCAGAGCTTTCTTTTACAAACATTTAGTTACTTTGAGACTATTTTAGGAAGTTAATTGATAAATCTTTGATGTTAGATGAAGTTAGTTGATACATCTTTGATATTAGATGGTTCTAGTGTTGCAGACTATCCACAGCATTGTGTTATTTCCTAAACACTAGAGCTCAGCATCTTTCCATGGCAGTGAAGATGCATCAAGAACCTAATTTTAATGTGGCTGTGCCATAATTGATTTACTTAATTCTATTTATTGTATCCACTTGGGATGTATAAATTTAAATTCCTAGAAGTGGAACTGCTGAGTCAACAGATATATGCCTTTTTGAGAATTTTGATTTACATTGTTAATTTATCCCCAGAAAGGTTGTAATAATTCATAATTCTTAGAAATTTTAAACAGTGTTTGTTTCTCCATAACTCTGAAGACCTGGGGATTATCTTTCTTTCAAATCTTTGTCAATCATAAGATTAACGGGGGCTACCTTGTAATTCTGGTTCCCATAGGACCCAATCTCAGAGTATTTGATTTAGTCAGCCTACAGTAGAGCTCCAGAATTTGCATTTCTTGCAGGTCCAAGATCAGTAGAAAGAGTATCAGGTTAGGGGTTGAAAGATTTGGGTTCAAGTTCTTGTTTTGCCACTCACTGTGTAACTTCAGATGGATCATTTTAACTTCCCTGAGTTTCAGTTTTTAAATAGCATAAGGTTGTCTGAAAGACTGAATGACCAAATGAATGTGGAATGGGCTATATTAAGTGTATACTGACACTGTTATCTTTTATGGTTTCATTTAGTTAGATGTCAAAAACTTAGTTGCATAACTAAATTCTCATGGGGAACTGAGGCTCCATTTTATTTGCAACATATAAATCTCAGGAAACAGGCCAACTTCAGTCTCTTTACTGAGTCCTTAAGGGCCATTTGAAGATCAAGATGGGCATGGATTTGAAGGCAGAGGTTTGCCATTTGCATTTGATAGTATGTATGAACGGATACTGGCTAGTTACTCTTTCACTGGGATTTTACCTACCTTATTAGTCTAATCCAGCAGTCCCCAAGGATCAGCTTCGTGGAAGACAATTTTTCCACACAATGAGGTGAGGATGATGGTTTTGAGATGATTTAAGTGTATTACATTTATTGTGTACTTCTATTATTCTTGTAATATGTAATGAAACAATTATACAATTGTCACTTGCCACTCACTTATAGAATTTTGAATATGAGTCTGTAAGCAATTTTGATTTATTATTCAAATCATCAGGCATTAGATTCTCATAAGGAACATACCACCTTGATCCCGCGCATGTGCAGTTTACATAGTAGGGCTCACTCTCCTGCAAGAATCTAATGCCACTGCTGATCTAACAGGAAGCAGAGCTCAGGCAGTAATGCAAGTGATGGAGAGTGGCTGAAAATACAGATGAAACTTCGCTCACTTAAGGAGGACCATCCATTCCATACAAATTATGGCTTTGTTGTTGAAAGAAACAAAATTTTTTTTAATCTCTATCACATCCCTTTGATATACACATATGACTAAAGATAACAAAAGCATTAACCAGTGGTTTTATATATATGTATATTACTTAATCAAGTTTACAGTATTGAGACATATTTTACTGACAGCCCATAACTTTAGTAAATTTTGTTATAGGATAAGATCGTGTTTGTGTGACACTGTTTCACAGACCAAAGGTGTGGGAGGACAGATTCAGGAGGATCCAACAAATGTTATTCAAGATAACAAATGCTTTAGCCTCATATTTGATACCTAGAGGTTGAGGCTTTGCAATATGGCATAGCTTTTTTCAACAGATGCCATCTTGTTTTCTTGGGATCAGATCAGATCAGATCAGTCGCTCAGTCGTGTCCGACTCTTTGTGACCCCATGAATCACAGCACGCCAGGCCTCCCTGTCCATCACCAACTCCCGGAGTTCACCCAGACTCACGTCCATTGAGTCAGTGATGCCATCCAGCCATCTCATCCTCTGTCGTCCCCTTCTCCTCTTGCCCCCAATCCCTCCCAGCATCAGAGTCTTTTCCAATGAGTATAGCATTAGTTAATTTAGTTCCTCAGAACAAGAACATTAAAAAATACTCAAGATATGAGATGAGTGCTGCAGAGCAAGAGTAAACTTAGAGGGAAATGGAGGGAGCTAGAAAAAGTCTTCATCCACAGAGCTTGATAATGGTCATTTGCTGCTGCTGAACTTCTAGCTGGAGAGACGCTTTGGCATTTTGATGTGACTTGCAGGCAGGGTGTGGCTTTTGATCAGGAGCTGACATTAATGATCAGGGTCAGCTGTGGTTAAAGCTTGTTTTTTCCATCATAAGAAGAGCATCAAGGAAAAAAGTCAGTATATTTCAGTACTGTAAACTCTTTTGGGCTGTTTCCGCCATTTGGCAGCTCTATAAACGGAGTAGGGTTTCACTGAAAGAATGAGAACTGAGCAGTGCATGTTCTCTGCTTTCCAGCTGAGATGACTGCTGTTCCAATGCAGAACTAGTATTTCTGACTGTTCATTTTAAGAATAACATTTTGTTACTTTTCCCCTGAATATAGTGTAAATATAAATAAATATTCTGAAATATACAAAAAGCTTAGCATATACTTTCTTCTGGTGTGAACTAAATATAATGATTATATAGAAAATATAAAAGGGAAATGCATCCTTGGTGCTTGGTCCCATCAGTGAAAAATAAGGTTAATGGACTCAAGGTGATTTCCAAGATCACTTTCAGTTCTAAAGCTCTGTCAGTTTTACTGATTATTTTAATGACCTAGGTATTATGCTTTTCATTCAAATGTTGAATGATGTAAAATAGTATATCCATCAAGGTCCTGGTAAGGAGCAGTGACATTCTTTAAAATGTTTAAAGAATGTCACTGCAGATGGTGACTGCAGCCATGAAATTAAAAGACACTTACTCCTTGGAAGAAAAGCTATGACCAAACTGGATAGCATATTCAAAAGCAGAGACATTACTTTGGTAACAAAGGTCCGTCTAGTCAAGGCTTTGGTTTTTCCTGTGGTCATGTATGGATGTGAGAGTTGGACTGTGAAGAAGGCTGAGCGCTGAAGAATTGATGCTTTTGAACTGTGGTGTTGGAGAAGACTCTTGAGAGTCCCTTGGACTGCAAGGCGATCCAACCAGTCCATTCTGAAGGAGATCAGCCCTGGCATGTCTTTGGAAGGAATGATGCTAAAGCTGAAACTCCAGTATTTTGGCCACCTCATGCTAAGAGTTGACTCATTGGAAAAGACTCTGATGCTGGGAGGGATTAGGGGCAGGAGGAGAAGGGGACGACAGAAGATGAGATGGCTGGATGGCATCACTGACTCGATGGACATGAGTCTGGGTGGACTCCGGGAGTTGGTGATGGTCAGGGAGGCCTGGCGTGCTGCGATTCATGCGGTCGCGAAGAGTCGGACACAACTGAGCGACTGAACTGAACTGAACTGAACTGACTGAAACTTTAAAAAGTTTAAACTGTTTAAAAGTTTAAAATGTTTAAACTTTAAAAGGTTTAAACTACATAGGTTTCATAAAGGGACTGTTTAACAGGATGTGGGCAAGGTTAAGGGAACTGACCTGGGATGGGGAGGCACTCAGAGCTCATCAAGCAACAACGGCCAGGCAGGTAAGTGGTATTAAAGCTGGGACCATGGAAGAGGGTAACCAAGGGGACTAGACACCACCACTCTCAGATATATGCTGTGGTATTGAGGAGAGATAGAGACAAACACCTGACTTTCTCTTCTTTCACTTACTGACATGGAGGACTTTATGGGTCAATCTAAGAAGTGGCATATATCACTCCCACCCACATTCCATTGGCTAGCATCTGAACACACTTCGTTGAAGAGAACACTGGGAAATGAAGTTCTTCTGTGTCTCAGTAAGGTCAAGAATGCCTTCCAACTTTCTGAGCGGAACACCTGTCAGATTGTGGTTAGGAAGCTGTCTTGGGCTTTCTTCTCATTTGCTGATAATTTATCCATAGTAAGGCCCACCTTTTTGCCTCATTACTACTTGCTCTTTGTTGACTTTTTCTTGGTTATAGTCAGTATATAGAGATCTTACATATCTTTCCTATCTCCTCCCCCAAGTATCTCTGTCCTTTACCCTGCTTTATTTTCTTTATACTATTTATCACTGTATGAAAGTACATTATTTACTTACTTTGTTTATTGTCTTCACTAGTCTTTTAATTAAACTTTTTTGTGTAGGACTTTGTCATATTCCTCCTTATGTCCCAATTCCTGGAGCACTGAGTGAGCCATTTTAGCACTGTGCCATAATCCGCTCTTCACATTATTATTTATGCCCGCTGCGTGTTCTATTTGTGTCAATTTCATTTCTCTCTTGAAAACGTTTCCTTTGTTCTCTCTAGTTTGATTTATGATTTGCTTTATGGTTATTCTCATTAGTGTAGTGAAAGAGGCTTCATTGATGAAACCAGAAGCCATCGTACAGCCTTAAGAGTTCATGATCCAATTTTTAATTCCTTTATATGTTCTCAGGTTTGCACTTAATTTATTTCTGATGCCTTCTAAGTTTCTTTGCTGTTGTCCCTATTCAACTTCTGTTATAATCTCTTGCATGATCTGAGGACTCACCTTCTATTCTGGCCATACTTTCCCTCAAGTTCTTATAACAGTGTTGGAAGCTTTATCTCTATCAGCAGACTTTGCCTCTCTAGGGCTTCCCTGGTGGCTCAGATGGTAAAGAATCTGCCTGCAGTGCAGCAGACCTGGGTTCCATCCCTGGGTTAGGAAGATCCCCTGGAGAAGGGAATGGCAGCACATTCCAGTATTCCTGGCTGGAGAATTCTACGGACAGAGGAGCCTGGAGGGCTACAGTCCATGGGTTTGCAAAGAATTGGACTCGACTGAGTGACTAACATATTCACTTTTTCCCTCTCTTAGCTATAAAGCTTAGTCTAAACAAATATAATGTATAGGGATTAAATATTTGCTTTCATTCACTACATGCTTTTTCATCTTAACTCTAATTTCATTCTTTTTTTTTCATTGTTATGTAACAAACCACACAAACTTGGGTATAAAACAATAGCTGTTTTATTCTGTTCTTGGATTTTTGTGTGGCAAGAATTCAGAGAGGGCAAGTGTGGATTATTTGTCTTTGCTCCAGAATGTCTGGGTCCTCATCTGAGAAGGTTCAAAAGAATGGGAGGTGATTCGAATTGCTGAGTGTTGGGATTATATGGTGGTTTCTTCATCCACACGTCTGGTGACTAGAATGAGTGATTCAAAGACTTGGACTGTTACTTGGGTGCCTACGCATGGCCCCTTCCTGTGGCTCGGGTCTCTCTCAGTATGGCAGCTGGATCTGAGAGGAAGCATCTGGAAAGAGAGTGCTCTATGAGAATGAGGCAGAAGCTTCAAGGTATCTTCCATGCTAGGCTCAGAAATCATTCAGTGATACTCCACCACACTGTCTTCATTACAAGTGAATCATGAAAGCTGGCTTGGGTTTCAGGGAGGGTAATTAAAATTTTTCTGTAGATGGGGAAGTGGTGAAGTCACACCGAGGAAAGCATTGTGGAATGAGAGACTCTTGTGGACCATCTTTGGAAATTAAATCTACTGTATTGACCTATATCTAATTCATAGGATTTCCTCTGTTTAACTCAATGCAGTTGAAATGCCCTGCAGCCTTGTTACACAAAGTGTCATCCAAGGACCAGAAGCATCCACATCCCCTGGGAGTTTTTTCAAAATACAGAATCTCAGACCACTCAGTCAGCATTTACATTGACAAGATCCCCAACTGATTCATTTATACTTTAAAGTTTGAGAAATACTGCTGTGTGAGGCACTGACCATGATGCCAACTTGCCAATATCCCCTAATGGCAGAAAAATATCAAGTGCTGAAAGAATACTTGAAGTGGTCCAGATTGAATTCCTATTTGCAGGCAGCATTTCAGTACTTTAGATTATACTTGTCATTACGAATATTGATTTCATTGCTGTTAATTGTGAGCTAGCTTACCTTTTTGGAGAAGGCGATGGCACCCCACTCTAGCACTCTTGCCTGGAAAATCCCATGGATGGAGGAGCCCGGTGGGCTGCAGTCCATGGGGTCGCTGAGAGTCGGACATGACTGAGCGACTTCACTTTCACTTTTCACTTTCATGCATTGGAGAAGGAAATGGCAACCCACTCCAGTGTTCTTGCCTGGAGAATCCCAGGAACAGGGTATCCTGGTGGGCTGCCGTCTATGGGGTCGCACAGAGTCGGACACGACTGAAGTGACTTAGCAGCAGCAGCTTACCTTTTTAGGAACAGTAAATATATCTTCAGTATATGTCCTCAAAATTTAGTATAATGCACAAACCTAGCTAAAATAAATATTAATCATTAATCTCCTTGACTCAAGAGGATTTGGAATGGCTATGTAGTTTGGTATTTCTTATTATGTTAAGTGTGTGTGTGTTAGTCGCTCAGTCATGTCCGACCCTTTGAGACCTCATGGACTGTAGCCCTCCAGGCTTCTCTGTCCATGGAATTCTCCAGGCAAGAATACTGGGGTGGGTTGGCATTTCCTCCCCCAAGGGATCTTCCTGACCCAGGAATCAAACCCAGGTCTCCTGTATTGCAGGCAGATTCTTTACCATCTGAGTCACCAGGAAGCTATAATGTTATAATGCTATTTTGAATAATTTCCAGGATCAAAACTTAGGTTCTTTTGGATTTAACATTCCCCTTAAACTAGTTTTAGTTGTTGGAATTTATAAAGCTTTTTCTTTCTTGTGACAGTTGTTAGTATATATATATATTTTCTGCTAAATGAATGACTGTGATTTTTAATTTTTCTTTTAAATATTAAGATAGTCTAACTCATTCTTCAAACTGTTAAAAACTGGGGATATGTATAGATATTTTATTAATATCTACAGTAGATGACTGTTATGTAGAGTTCAATTCCTAGATTCCATTTAGTCATGTTTTCTTTAAATAGTCTTCTTAAAATTTGTTTTAGCATAAGGGAGTAAACATCCCCAAATTAACTTTGGTTGGCACATTATTTATTAAGCAGTTTTTCTCAAACTATAATTTCCATACTAACACTATTTGCAGGATTTTTTAAAAAGTGCTTGTTAAAATTGCAGATTTCTGATCTGCATCCCAGTCCTTTTGAATCAGACTCTCTGGAGTTGAAACATGGAAAAATCTCTGAGGTTGGGACCTAATTTCTTTGGCACACTAAAGTTTGTGACCTACTTTACATTAATCTAATCATAATTTCAAGTTATTTATCATGGGAATAAACGGGTCTTGGGATATTGGCAGAGAACAGCTTTTCAAATACATATCTTTCCTGGGAGCTCTACCCTTGGAAGATAATTTAATTGGAAGTCAATTTTGTGATTAATCTGTAAAACTCTTGTATTTTTCAAATAATGAAACTGAGCACTGAAGAACTTAAATGATTTTTCAAAAGTCATACTAGTGAGCAGCAAACCTCTGATCAGAACCCACATCTTGTGTGAACCAAGTGAGATTCCTCCTTTATGCTCTCTAAACTAGGATTGCTTAATCTTCAAGCCTGACTTAGGTATGTTCAGTTCAGTTCAGTTGCTCAGTCATGTCCGACTCTTTGTGACCCCATGGAATGCAGCACGCCAGGCCTCTCTGTCCATCACCAACTCCCGGAGTTTACTCAAACTCATGTCCATCGAGTCAGTGATGCCATCAAACCATCTCATCCTTGGTTGTCCCCTTCTCCTCCCGCCTTCAATCTTTCCCAGCATCAGGGTCTTTTCCAGTGAGTCAGTACTTTGCATCAGGTGGCCAAAGTATTGGAGTTTCTGCTTCAGCATCAGTCCTTCCAGTGAATATTCAGAACTGGTTTCCTTTAGGATGGACTGGTTGTATCTCCTTGCAGTCCAAGAGACTGTCAAGAGTCTTCTCCAACACCACAGTTCAAAAACATAAATTATTTGGTGCTTAGCTTTCTTGATAGTCCAACTCTTATATCCATACATGACTACAGGTAAAACCATAGCCTTGACTAGACAGACCTTTGTTGGCAAAGTAATGTCTCTGCTTTTAATATGCTGTCTAGGTTGGTCATAACTTTTCTTCCAAGGAGCAAGCATCTTTTAATTTCATGGCTGCAATCACCATCTGCAGTGATTTTGGAGCACCCCCAAAATAAAGTCTGTCACTGTTTCCACTGTTTCACCATCTATTTCCCATGAAGTGATGGGACCAGATGCCATGATCTTAGTTTTATGAATGTTGAGTTTTAAGCCAACTTTTTCACTCTCCTCTTTCACCTTCATCAAGAGGCTCTTTAGTTCTTCTTTGATTTCTGCCTTAAGGATTGTGTCATCTGCATATCTGAGGTTATTGATATTTGTCCCGGAACTCTTGATTCCAGTTTGTGCTTCATCCAGCCCAGCATGTCTCATGATGTACTCTGCATATAAATTAAATAAGCAGGGTGGCAATATATAGCCTTGATGTACTCCTTTCCCAATTTGGAACCAGTCTGTTGTTCCATTTCTAGTTGTAACTGTTGCTTCCTGACCTGCATACAGATTTCTCAGGAGGCAGGTCAAGTGGTCTGGTATTCCCATCTCTTTAAGAATTTACCACAGTTTGTTGTGATCCACACTAAGGCTTTGGCATTGTCAATAGTGCAGAGGTAAATGTTTTTCTGGAACTCTCTTGCTTTTTCAATGATCCAACGGATGTTGGCAATTTGATCTCTGGTTCCTCAGGCTTTTTTAAATCCAGTTTGAACATCTGGAAGTTCATGGTTCACGTACTGTTGAAGCCTGGCTTGGAGAATTTTGAACATTACTTTGCTAGCATGTGAGACAAGTACAGTTGCGTGGTAGTTTGAGCACTCTCTGGCATTGCCTTTATTAGGGATTGGAATGAAAACTGACCTTTTCCAGTCCTGTGGCCACTACTGAGCTTTCCAAATTTGCTGGCATATTGAGTGAAACACTTTCACAGCATCATCTTTTAGGATTTGAAATAGCTCAACTGGAATTCCATCACCTCTACTAGCTTTGTTCGTAGTAATGCTTCCTGAGGCCCACTTGACTTCACATTCCAGGATGTCTGGCTCTAGGTGAGTGATCATACCATTGTAATTATCTGGGTTGTGAAAATCATTTTTGTATAGTTAGGTATGTTAAAAGATCATAAAGTCTTGAACATTTAATCAGGAGGGATCCACTTGTTTTCTGAATTGGTTTGCTGTCTTTGACTCTTTTAGTCATCTAATTTAAGTTTTTTCCAAGTGGTTTTTTTGTATGTACTTATAAATCTCATCATGACTTGGGGAAATAACTAGATAAAATGCATTTACATGAAAAACGCAACATGAAAAACCAATTCAGATAGAGCAGGGATGAATTCTCTTTATGGAAAAGAACAAAAGTTTTCTTTAAATGAATAAACTATTTATATGCCATAAACTCGACAAATGTTAGATACTTCTGAAAATCATTTTACTAGATATTTTTAAGACTTTCTGAAATTTGTAGTAAGGGGACTCCCTCCCTGCATCCATCTCCAGATTCAGTCTCCTTCACTCCCTCTTCCTCTTCTTCACTTTTGTGTCCCATCTTTCTCTCTAGGATTGTACAAGCACAGTAGCTATGGGTAAGCCATAGTACAAATGATCTCTTTTTAGGATGCTCAGTCATTAAAATGACTTTTAAACTGCAAAACGTACTTAAGAGCATTGCACAATTTCAGTTTTTCCATTTTATGCTTCCCTCCGCTAAAGGTAATATCAACTGTATTTTCTGTGCCTTAACATTTGGGGATATTTTACCTTTATACATATTTAGCAACAAAGTTATCATTTATCATGACTGTTGAGTCCTATATGTATCAGGCACATATACTGGAGATGGAGAAGGGCCTGGCATGGATTTTTCCTGTATAGTGAATGGTACAAGGACTCCTCGGAAGTTCCTGCTGTTTCTCTGCCTCTTGCTCGTGTACATTGTCTCATTTTGCTGAATTTGGAGTCGAAAGCTTGATTGAACTAATGTCTCTTCTTTTTTTTTTTTCATTAAATTATTTTTTTGCTCTTATTGGCTGCTTTGATTCAGTTTTGTTGCTGTTGATACTATTTTTTAATTTAAAATTAATTAATTTATTTTAATTGGAGGCTAATTACTTTACAATATTATAGTGGTTTTTGCCATACATTGACATGAATCAGCCATGGGTGTACATGTGTTCCCCATCCTGAACCCCCCTCCCACCTCCCTCCCCATCCCATCCCTCAGGGTCATCCCAGTGCACCAGCCCTGAGTACCCTGTCTCATGCATCAAACCTGGGCTGGCGATCTATTTCACATATGATAATATACATGTTTCAATGCTATTTGATTAGCTTTATGTTTTACAAAAAGCAATGAGAGGAAATAACAGAAAATATGCTGTTTTGGTTCACATAAGTCCTCTGCCAATATTATTGAGGTTATAGCTTGGATGTGTGTATTTATTAATATAGATGGGATACCTCACTATACAAAATCCAAATTAAATATAAAAACATTTAATGTTTATATTTTATATTGTACACCACAAATCATTAGGAAATTAGAGGAAAGTAAGATTTAGAGTTATAAACTGTCACATTTTGTGGAAAATAATAAAAATAATTTATCCTTAACTTTTCAAGAATGCTAAGATGTTTGTGAAACATTGAATGATGCTAAATAAACATTGTTAATGCATTTAATCCTATAATTTACACATTTTCAGAAAAATGTGTTCTTGTTTCAAATTAAACCATCACGTCTTAGTTTTAGCTTGCAGTATATAGTCTTGTACTTAATAAGTACTTACCTCCTTCAATATGATAAACATATGCATTTATATGCATTCACACAGTACAATATTGAAAACAGAAGGAAAAACAAGAACAGGAAAACTAATGTCCAAAAAAGTTCAGTATCCATGGTTTCATGACACAAGATTGTCTTAAAAAGAGAATACAAATTTGAGTTTTCTCACAGATATTGGTTAATTACATAATATGAAGTGCTGATCAAATAAAAATGAACCAAATCTGTATCTATTACTAAAATCTGAGATTTTTTTGTTCCCCTGGATTTTCACATAGCAAACAGAGTATAGGATATTGAGAGAGGTCTTCAAACAAACATACTGTTATTAGACAGTGAGCTTCCTGGGACCCTTTTGTATAATCTCCTTCTTCATAGGGTGATGTTTTAGCGTTTCACATAGCTGATTAAAAACAGTCTTATTAAGGGGCCCAAATAATGGTGGTCTGGCTTAATGGAGGAAAGGACTGGTGATGGAAATGATAAAAAATAAAGCAATTTGATTAGATGTATAGAAAATCCTTTCACCTTCAGGAAATCTTCCTAGAATTGTATTTCTTGCAGCCTCGATTTTGATAAAAATCAGACAGTAGAGGGTTGGAGGTTATGCTGTCTAACTAAGGAACTGACATGGTGATGTCAGTGTCTAATGTCACTGGTTAAAGTTAGACCCATTTGCTTTAGCAATTAACTGAATCAAGATGAATTAATTGAGTACAGATTATTGAGTCAAATAGGATTTTTTTTTTTTTCAAGGACTCCAATTATAACACCTGTTTGACTGGAGTATCCACTCTCTTCATGGAAAAGATTCTGCAAACATTCATTTAGTGTCATATCAGTTTGCAGAGGATTATGTTAGATGGTGTTGCATCCAGAAGGATTATTGTTAAATGAAATGCCAGCCAAACCCAAAAATGAATGTTGAATTTGACTACATTTATATTTTAGTTCAGCTGACATCTTATTCAACATCTCTTCAGTTCAGTTCAGTTCAGTTCAGTCTCTCAGTCGTGTCCGACTCTTTGTGACCCCATGAATTGCAGCATGCTAGGCCTCCCTGTCCATCACCAACTCCTGGAGTTCACTGAAACTCATGTCCATCGAGTTGGTGATGCCATCCAGCCATCTCATCCTCTGTCGTCCCCTTCTCCTCCTGCCCCCAATCCCTCCCAGCATCAGAGTCTTTTCCAATGAGTCAACTCGTCGCATGAGGTGGCCAAAGTACTGGAGTTTCAGCTTTAGCATCATTCCTTCCAAAGAACACCCAGGGCTGATCTCCTTTAGAATTAGACTGGTTGGATCTCCTCAACATCTCTTACTTCCCCCATACTAGCACAGTTCAGAGAAGGCAATGGCACCCCACTCCAGTACTCTTGCCTGGAAAATCCCATGGATGGAGGAGCCTGATAGGCTGCAGTCCATGGGGTCGCTAAGAGTGGAACACAACTGAGCAACTTCACTTTCACGTTTCACTTTCCTGCATTGGAGAAGGAAATGGCAAGCCACTCCAGTGTTCTTGCCTGGAGAATCCCAGGGACGGGGGAGCCTGGTGGGCTGCCGTCTATGGGGTCGCACAGAGTCGGACACGACTGAAGCGACTTAGCAGCAGCAGCACAGTTAACATAATTATAATAAAAGAATGACAGTGATAAGTACCATAGAAATACAGATACAATGCTGGGAATCCAAACTTAATAAAGATTACTTTTGACTTTAGAATAAGGGAAGGCTTTGTAGTAACCAATGGCATGGTTTGGGGCATATATTAGCTATTTCTTAATCTTCATAAACTCTATCCAAGTGCATCCCAAATAATAAGCTTCTTTATGTAAATAAATTGTGCTTTTAACAAATACAGCTGTGTTATTTCTCCTTATTCTCTTTTCCATCCTTTCTCAGATATTTTGCCTTCTCTGTAGGAATTTGGAGGATGACATTGAAATACTTCCTGAAATTCAGGAAAAGTGTTGAAATCATGTTCATATAATAACATCTGTCCATTCTAATGATAACATGGAATTAGGCAACGTGCTTTCTTGACATAGGGATAGAATAGATATTGGAGGAAGCAACATAGTCAAATGGTGAATCTCAAAATGTGTTTTTATGAACCTTAGTGAGCTAAGATGGACTTGTTGTACCACTAGGTATAATATAGTCTTTATTAAATATACATCTGCATTTATTCTCTCTTGCATACATACACAACATTAAATTTTTCTCAATGTTCTTCTAGACGTTTAAAACTAAACTAAATTTAATTAAAGTAGTTTAATTAAAGCAAACCAAACATTTAAAACATCACTACTTTCCTATTTATGACCTAGTTTAAGATTGTAACCAGTTTACCACAAAATAATGGATATTTAGTTAGCTTCAGCTTCAATTATGTATCACTTTATTTGGTACATATTTCCTGGAATTCTAAAAAAGCTGCCTAGCTCTCCTCTCCTTCCTTCATAGAGTTGAGAATTTTTGCATTAAAGCAGCATTTAGGTGTCACAGCTGAAAATAGAAGGTTTCCATAGCAGAAGATTTTTAGAATATCTGGCACAGAATTTTCAAAAAACTTTAGTAAATCTTGTTTAAAGGCCTTTTATATTGATTTTCATTTTAAACCAAGTTGAACACAATTTAGTCTTTTCTTAGTGACTGCTGTTTATTATTGTCTATATATAAGGACTAGAAGTTCACATTTGTGGTAAGTCTTTATGTTTTACAAAGGGAATTCATGGACATTATCTCAGCTGAAACTCCTTGGACCCCACACCCCTTACTTTTGTTTGCCATTTGCATTTTGATGAGGATTAGGAAACCATCTAACTTGGTTTAGTAGAATTGGGTGTCAGATATGACTGCAAGGACCTCATCTAGTGAATGAGGAGGGTGGCCTTTATGATGGCTGTTTCCATGCTCAGAAGCTATTATTAAGCTATTGGCTTAATTCTGTATTCTTGGCAGTGTTTGAGCTGAGTGATGTAGCTGGAAGAGTTGACCAGATGAGAGAGTAATTATGCAGCTGGCTTTTTAGCATGGATCATTGTTGTATAAATATCCTCTCTACATCGATGTCAAAGGAATTGTGTGAAGATTTAATTAAAATTTAATAAAATATGTTTAATTTCATGCTGTACTAAATATAGTAGATATTTTAAAAATTTATCTGTGTTAAAATTTGGAAAACAGTTTGAGAAATACCATAAATATTTCCTGTATTGCTATGTAAGATCACAGAAGGGTAAATGTGGAGGTTTTGTGTCATAAAGGGAAATTTATGAAATATTGCCTTGATACCATACTTCCCAGATGGCTCTAGTGTTAAAGAATCTGCCTGCCAGGTCAGGAGACACAAAAGACATGGGTTCAATCGCTGGGTCGAATAGATCCTGTGGAGTAAGAAATGGCACCCCATTCTAGTATTCTTGCCTGGAAAATTCCATGGGCAAAGGAACTGCAGGCTATAGTTCATGGGGCCGCAAATAGACATGACTGAGCAACTGAGCACACACCATATATAAATTAAATAACATTTAAGATACATAAGAAATTATTGCATCTGTTTAAGCAGAGTCTTTTAGGGCCATATGTAATCTTATGTGTGACATTTCTGAGTTATAATTAAAAGTTGTAAATTTCTGGCAGCATTGAAAGCAATACCAATACTTAGAATGTCATAGTTTGAAACTGCCTAATTTTATACATATTGAATTTTATTCCTTTAAATCACTCCACTGTATCCTGTGAAATAAAATTGTGAGGACTGAGAGCAGGAGTGTGAGTTATTTAATATTAGGGTCAATGATTCATGGTCTTTGAGCTTCCAAATATATTTGTTGAATGCCTGACTACCTAAATGAATATCTTATAGATAAAAGAGTCTTTACTACTTAACTATGAGTACTGATGATTTTTTGCATGGGTCAGTCTTGTCTAAGAACTTGAGATTATTTTCCCCTTTAATTGAAGTGCAGTTCATTTACAATACTGTGTAGGTTATATTCTAGGTTATTATAAGATATTGACTGTAATTTCCTCTGCTATACAGTATATCCTCATTGCTTATCTATTTTGCATATAGTAGTTTGTGTGTTTGTATCCTTACTTCTAACTTGACCCTCCTCCTCTCCTTCCCTTTGGTAAGTGTAAGTTTTTCTCTATGTCTGTGAGTCTGTTTCTTTTTTGTATACAGATTCAGTTGTCTCATTTTTTATATTCCACATATAAGTGAAATCATATAGCATTTGTTGTTCTCTGTCAGACTTATTTCACTGAGCATAATATTCTCTAAGTCTATCCATGCTACCAATGTCAGCATATGTCAGTATTTCATTCTTTTTTATGGCAAAGTAATATTCCATTGCATGCACATAAACACACATATATATGCCATCTTTTAGTCACTCCATTTTTGGTAACTGCTGAGGAAGGAAATCCCTGTGATGTGGTAGGAAGAGCAGGCTGAGAATCAACCTATAATGGCTCTGAACAGTCTAGGATCTGAAATATATGTGGCTTTACCCCCTGGTCCTTTCATAACTCATTGTAGTATCTCTTCAGCCCCCACCACTCCATCACTTTTGTTTCTCTCCACAGCCTTCATCTTTTGTGTCCTCTTCACTGCCGTTGCGTTAACGTTGAGGAAATTTCTATTTTGATGCCCATGACACGCTACTTAGTTTTCCTCCCACCACTCTTGCCATGTTTTAAATTTTCCTTCTACGAGGTTTTATTTTCACTTGTCCACTTCTTACATTAATTTCCTCTCCCAGTGTCCGTCAAATACTAGGCACCTGCTTCAAGCCAAGCTCTGTTCTAGGCCTTGAGATACAGCAGTGAATTTGATACAGTCTATGCTTAATTAAGTTTGTGTCCCAAAAGGATGACAGACACTCATGTAGCTAATTGAGGTAATGCCTCAAAAGGAAAAAGGCTAGGATAGAGAGAGAAGGGGAAGCTAATTTATGTAGGTGGGGAAAGTGCTTGTAGGGGTGGGGGCAGGAGGGCTAGGGGCCATATGGCTAGAGCCAAAAGAGCAAGATGTGAAGTATTAGGAGAAGCGAGACAAATAGAGAATTTCAGGCTATATAGGACCTTGTAGACCATGATCCTGAGTTCAGATCTTAGGAATTTCCTGTATAGTAATATTCTGAGGTTCTCTGGGCTTTCCCCAAGATTTGCTGTTGGCTCTCCCTCAGATCTCTTTATGAACTTTTCCTGTTCATTTTTTCCCCAACAGTTTTAGCTATTGCCTTTGAGAAGTATCCCATTTCCAATATATTTGTGGCCATGGCAATTTTTCTGAATAAAAATCCTACATCTCTCCTTTGCATGTTGGGTATTTTCACCCTTACCACAAGTGAACATGCTTAATGAACTGATCATCTTCCTGCCTTTCTAATCAGCTTTCTCTTTTAGCTTTTCTATTTCTGTGAGCAAAAGCATTAATTTCCTAGTCACCCAACTTCAAAATTTTGGAGATTGCACCTTCTTCCTTTCCTTTATCTTTGCTTCTAATTTTGTCATCTAGTAAATATTTATTGAGCATCTAGTTTGTGCCAGGTGCTGTTTTAGGCACTTGAGATACAGAATGAACAGAACAGACTGAAAGTAAATTCCTGACAAGCAGGATATTTCTGGAACATTGACTGTAAACAAGGAACATGATAAATGGTTAGGTTAGCTAGTGCATCAGAAAGCAGTGAGTGCAGTGGAAAAGATGGGCAGGGTAAGAGAGTTTGGGGTGCTGGGTGGGGGAAGCAGGTAGATAGTCAGGGTGTGCTTTACTTAGGTGAAGGAGGTGAGAAGTTAGACATGTGGAATTCCAGGGGGAGAAAGATTTCAGGAAGGGAAAATACAAGTGGAAGTGCCTTTCCAGTGTAAAGGCCTTAACAAAGGCACCTACCTGGGATATCAGGGATCAGCAGGGAGCCCGTTGTGGCTAAAGTGGAACCAGCAAGGGCAAGAGTAAAGAGATGAGGCCCAGGAGATGGTGGTGCCAAGAATGGGCATCTTGAAAACTTTGGTTATTAATATACATGGCATGGGTATCCTTAGAAGGTTTTGCCTTTTTTTTTTTTTTTTTAATTATTTATTTATTTGACTGTACCGGGTCTCAGTTGCAGCCTGTGAACTCCAAACTGTTAGTTGTGACATGTGGGAACCTGGGTCCCCTGCACTGAGAGCATGGAGTCTTAGCCACTAGACTACCAGGGAAGTCCTCCTTGGAAGGTTTTAAGCAGAGGAGCTTCCATGTTAACAGGTGACCAAGTATTTATTTTTTCCTGTAATCACTCTTGACTTTATTCCTTTTTTCTTTCTCTTTCCCCTTTTCTTTTTCCATTGCCACTTCTGCCACCTGAACTTTTAGCCTCATGCTTGCTTGTTTCCTAGTCTTTCTTCCATCTGGAACTTAATCCTCAGATAAGTCTTAAAACATCACTTCATGGGGCTTCATGGTGGCGCAGTGTTAAGGAGTCTGCGTACCGGTGCAGGAGACACAAGATCAGTCCCTGATCTGGGAAGATCCCTCATGTGGTGAAGCTACTAAGCCTGTGTGCCACAGCTATTGAGCTTGTGCTTGAGAGCCTGCAAGCCACAACTACTGAGCCCACGTGCAGCCAGTACTGAAGCCCTTGTGCCCTGAAGGCCGAGATCCACAGCAAGAGAAGCCAGCGCAGTGAGAAGCCCTCACACGGCAATCAAAGAGTAGCCCCCACTCTCCACAACTACGAAAAACACATGCACAACAACAAAGACCCAGCACAGACAAAAATAATAAATAAATAAAAATTACTTTTAAAATCCCACTTTCTTTTAGCCCATCTGATCAACCTTAGTTGTTCTCCATGCTACAAGTTAAAAATTCAGATACAAGGTGACACAAATCTTCCGTAAGCTGTTTCCCAGAGCTGCCCTGCACAGACTCTGCTCTGAATGAGCGGGGTATCCACTGCCCTCAAGCATGTGTTGGGGTTTTGTGCTTCACAACCTTTGTTCAAGCCTGAACTGTCTCACTTCTAATGCCTTCTCTCACACCGCCAGCACAGTGATCCTCCCACCTTTTGAACCTCTAAAAATTCTCCGTCCCCTCCCTTTACCTTGCGTTCATGTCATTTTTCATCAGAAATGTATTGAAAGCATATTTTGTGTGGTCGTTGTGCTGGTACTTCACGAGACAAAGGTGACTTAAGAGACACAAGTTCGCTTCAGGAGCTGGCAGTGCCATGTGTGCTCTGGGCTTAGTCGCTCAGTCACGTCCGACTCTTTGCAACCCCATGGACTGTAGCTCACCAGGCACCTCTGTCCATGGGGATTTTCCATGCCCTCCTCCAGGGGATCTTCCGAACCTAGAGATCGAATCCAGGTCTCCCACGTTGCAGGCGGATTCTTTATCATCTGAGCCAGCAGGGAATCCCAACAGTGCCATGAGGGAGACAAAAGTAATAAAGGTAACACTTAGGTGAGTCCACCTGGGATTTGTGTTAAGAGCTGTGAGAGAAAATATATTGCTCTGTCAGACTAATTGGCTAAAAGATAGGCCCTAATTTACATGGGGATACCTAGTCTATTGTGGGTGAGGGAGTCAGAAAATAATTTCGAAGGAAGTAACATTAAGTCGATTATACTTCAATTAAAAATTATTTACCTAAAAAAAAAAAAAATAAATAAATAAATTGTGATCTTAGTGCGTTCATACTCAGTTGTGTCCAACTCTTTGTGACCCCATGGACTGTAGCCTGCCAGGCTCCTCTGTCCATGAAATTTTTCAGGCAAAAATACTGGAGTGGGTTGCCATTTTTGATTCCAAAGGATCTTCCCCACCCAGGGATCAAACTCATGTCTCTTGCATCACCTGCCTTTAAACTGAGACCTGGAGAATAAAACACAGCCAGCTAAGGGAAGTGTGGCATGGCGGGAGAGGAACCTTCTAAAGAGAACCAACAACGTTTCAAAGGTCTGAGGCCATAAAGAAGGTGGGAATATCAAAAGAAAAGCGACACTGAACACAGGCCCCTCAGGCTGGGGCACTGGAAGTACGGGGAAGGGGCAGTTCTTGGGGGTCGATAGGCAGGGCTGGGGTGATACAGGCCTTGAAGGAGTGTGGTTTTAAATGCAATGGGAAGCAACTGAAGTGTTTCAAGTGAAGGAGTGACATGATCTTATCTGAGTTTGAGATGGCCACTTGTTCATCAAAATCCATTGTCTTTCCTCCCTGAGCACACAGCCAGATTCTGTTTCCTGACTTTCTTTGCAATTGGCTGTGAGCCAGCCATGCTACTATATCCTGCCCGTGGAAGTAAGTGGTACCGGTGACATGACCAGGGCTAACTCAGAAAAATCTTCCATGTGGGCTTCCTCCTGCTGTTCCCCCTTCTGACTGGGCAAACATGGCAGCCCGTATTGAAATGGCAGAACCACCGTCAGTCTGGACACCCACATGGCTCATGGAGCGGAACCCCCACCTGGCTGACCTAGAAATATTCTGAGCTTCTATCTGAGCAGGAAAGCAGCACCTGATGTTTTGAGCCCTTACATAGTCTGTCTATTTGTTATCACATTCTAGCTTGTCTAAAATAATACCATAATTTGAAATAGTAATTTTTGGCTGCTGTGTTATGTGGAAAAGTGAGACAGTGTGAACAGTAACAATGGCCAAAGTGAAATTCCCATAGGCATTAGTGAGATTTCAGCTGAAATAGATTTTGGGTGGAGAATCAAGAGCTCCTTTGACAGTTGGCTTGTGCAGTAGGCTTGTGGGCAAAGAATCTCCCTAATTTGACTTTCAACTGTCGTTATCATTTACTGTCTGGACTTTTCATAATATACATCACTGAATACCTTTAGGCATATATTTCATTTATTTGGCTAGATTGCCCTCAACTGGAGGGTAGGTGAACCATGTCTTTGAGAATTTTTATTTTACTAAGGTATCCGGTACAGTGCTTTAGATAAGACTTTTTTTTTTTTTTTTTTTTCATTTAACTCTGCTTACATGATGAATAAAAGGGTAGGCTCTCACTAAATAGGAAGGAAATCCAAAAAGAGGGGATGTATGTATTTGCATAGCTGATTCACTTTGCTATAGAGCAGAAACTAACACAACATTATAAAGCAACTATATTCTAATGAAAAAAATTTTTTAAAGAAGGCAGGCTCTCAGATTTCCTGTTCTTGGAGTTGTCAGAGGTTATGTGATCCAGCTTTTGCCTTGCCAATGATTCTGCCTCAACCTCATTTAAATTTTCATTGTCTTCTAAGGGGGAGGATTAGATGTTTTAAATTTTACCTGTGACCTAGTGGAGAAAGTAACATCATGGGGCCTGAGATTGGAACATTTCCAGTAGAAGGTATGTAGAAATGATTTTTAATGGTATGTGGGCTAATCCTACCTGCTTTCCCCATGGCTTTCAAGTGTCCCCAGTAGTCATTGCCCATTGCTAAGAGGCTGCTGGCTGCTTCAGTGACCACTGTTTGCACTCAGGTTTAGGCACAATAGGAGGCAATTTCTGTAATCCAAATGAGCAATGATGAGGTCTGTAACTAAGGAAGTGGCAGTGTAAATAGATGGGAAAAGAATGGAAGAGACTTTACAGAACAATGTGACTGAATGGATTTAGGGCCCCCCCCCAAAAAAAAAGGACTTGAATGAAGATGAATACTGACAAACTTCAATCTGTAAACTTCGGTATATAACAGACCTGTGTTTCCATAATAAAGCCAGTTAACACTGCCTCCCATCAACAGGTAGCATTAGGAATGAGGCTGAACATTTCAGCCTTGGATGTAGTCCTGTTAGTTAATTTTTTATGTGTTTACTATGTTTATGCTTAGTTTGCATGTGTTTTATGAACATTATCCGTGGTGGCTCAGATGGGAAAGAGTCTGCCCACAATGTAGGAGACCTGAGTTCCATCCCCGGGTTGGAAAGATCCCCTGGAGAAGGAAATGGCAACCCACTCCAGTATTCTTGCCTGGAAAATCCCATGGACAGAGGAGCCTGGCAGACTATACTCCATAGGGTGACAAAGAGTCAGACACAACTGAGTGACTTCACTTTCACTATCTATGAATACTATTAACCCATCAAAAAAGTGATTTCAAAATTACTGAGAAAAAGAGATTTAAGAATATGACATTAATGCTAAAGAGATTAAAACAAAAATTGAAAAGCATGAGAAAGATGTTGGAAATTGTGTTTGTAAAGGAGATGAATCCATTAACAAGAGGAACAACTCGGAAAGGTCAAGATCTAATCAGGCTGCTTGTGAAAAAAAGCATTTTTTCAGTACAGCACTAGGGGAAAAGTAATTGACCAGATGAGGAAACAACCCCAGATATTGGAGTTGTGTCTGGAAGATCAACATTACTACTGAATGCCCACTAGCTCAATGTTCTTTGTAGTGAAGGGGTAGAAGTTTTTTCAAGAGGGTAAAACTAACCACTGTGGGAAAGCTGTAGTGATATTTCCTTGTAAGACAAGGTGACATAAAGTCAAAGGCTGTTTGAATGTTTGGGGGATGTAGAGATGGCACATGGAGACACCAGAGCTTCTGAGAATGCCCTCTGAGGCTTACACAGAGGGAGCGGGGTTGAGACCATATCTAGGAGGAGAAGACAGAACAGAAAATGGGGACAGATGTGGATGCAACAGAAAAGCAATAGTAATAGGCATATTTGCTGAAAACAGATGCTATGAGGCAAGGTTTACCTACATTTCATGTCTGTGCTGCTTGACACGGAGCAGTAGAGCCATTAGACCAGCAGTTAGATGTGGCTGGAATCATCCCCCCTTCCCCTTGCCTATATTCCATGAGAGTGAGTGACCTCACAGTTGAAAATAAAGAATAAGAGCCTCAGAAGAAGATGATGACTTAGATCTGATAAATATTTTCAAATAATTACAATTCCACACTAATACATTATTTTTTCAACTTTGTTTTCAAATGTACTGCTATTTAAATTAATACTCCATATTAGTGCATATAATATTAATTTAATATTAATTATATTAGTCTATGAAATGTTAGATTTTATTAGACTGATTATATTCTTTGTAGCCAAAGATGGAGAAGCTCTATACAGTCACCAAATCAAGACCAAAAGTTGACGTGGCTCAGATCATGAACTCCTTATTGCAAAATTTAGACTTAAATTGAAAAAAAGTAGGGAAAACCACTAGGCCATTCAGGTATGATCTAAATTAAATCCCTTATGATTATACAATGAAAGTGACAAATAGATACAAGGGATTAGATCTGATAGAGTGCCTGAAGAACTATGGACAGAGGTTCACAACATTGTATAGGAGGTGGTGATCAAAACCATCCCCAAGAAAAAAAAAATGAAAAAAAGGTGAAATGGTTGTGTTAGTGGGCCTTACAAATAGCTGAGGAAAAAAGAGAAGGGAAAGGCAAAGGAGAAAAGGGAAGATATACCCATCTGAATGCAGAGTCCCAAAGAATAGCAAGGAGAGATAAGAAAGCTTTCCTCAGTCATCAGTGCAAAGAAATAGAGGAAAACAACAGAATGGGAAAGACTGGACGGAGGAGCCTGGTGGGCTGCAGTCCATGGGGTCGCTAGAGTCGGACATGACTGAGTGACTTCACTTTCAGTTTTCACTTTCATGCATTGGAGAACGAAATGGCAGCCCGCTCCAGTGTTCTTGCCTGGAGAATCCCAGGGACAGGGAAGCCTGGTGGGCTGCCGTCTATGGGGTGGCACAGAGTTGGACACGACTGAAGCGACTTAGCAGCAGCAGCAGCAGCAGCAGAGATCTCTTCAAGAAAATTAGAGATAACAAGGGACATTTTGTGCAAAGATGGACACAATAAAGAGCAAAAATGATGTGGACCTAACAGAAGCAGAAGATGTTAAGAAGAGGTGACAAGAATACACAGAAGAACTATACAAAAGAGATCTTAATGACCCAGATAACCATGATGGTGTGATCACTCACCTAGAGCCAGACATCCTGGAATGTGAAGTCAAGTGGGCCTTAGGAAGAATCACTACGAACAAAGCTAGTGGAGGTGATGGAATTCCAGCTGATCTGTTTCAAATCCTAAAAGATGATGCTGTGAAAGTGCTGCACTCAATATGGCAGCAAATTGGAAAACTCAGCAGTGGCCACAGGACTGGAAAAGGTCAATTTTCATTCCAATCCCAAACAAAGGCAATGCCAAGGGATATTCAAACTACCATACGATCACACTCATCTCACATGCTAGGGAAGTAATGCTTAAAATTGTCCAAGCTAGGTTTCAACAGTACATGAATGAAGAATTCCAGATGTTCAAGCTGGATTTAGAAAAGGCAGAGGAACCAGAGATCAAATTGCCAACATCTGTTGGATCATAGAAAAAGCAAGGGAATTCCAGACAAACATCTACTTCAGCTTCACTGATGACACTAAAGCCTTTGACTCTGTGAATCACAATAAACTAGAAGATTCTTAAAGAGATGGGAATGCCAGAGCACCTTACCCGCCTCCTGAGAAACTTGTATGCAGGTCAAGAAGCAACAGTTAGAACCATATAAGGATCAATGGACTGGTTCGAAATTGGGAAAGGAGTACATCAAGGCTGTATATTGTCACCCTGCTTATTTAACTTATATGCAGAGTTTATCATGCAAAATGCCCAGCTGGGTGAAGCACAAGCTGGAATCAGGTTTGCCAGGAGAACTATCAATAACCTTAGGTATGGAGATGACACCATCCTTATGGCAGAAAGTGAAGAGGAACTAAAGAGCCTATTGGTTAAAGTGTAAGGGGAGAGTGTAAAAGCTGGCTTAAAATTCAACATTCAAAAAACTAAGATAATGGAATCCGGTCCCTTCACTTCATGGCAAATAGATGGGGAAACAATGAAAAGAGTGACAGACTTTATTTTCTTGGGCTCCAAAATCACTGCAGATCATGACTGCTGCCATGAAATTAAAAGATATTTGCTCCTTGGAAGAAAAGCTATGGCAACCATAGACAGCATATTAGAAAGCAGAAACATCATTTTTCCAACAAAGGTCCATTTAGTCAAAGCTGTGGTTTTTCCAGTAGTCATGTATGGATGTGAGAGTTGGACCATATAGAAGGCTGAGCACTGAAGTATTAATTGACGCTTTTGAACTGTGATGTTGAAGACTCTGGAGAGTCCCTTGGACTGCAAAGAGATCAAACCAATCAGTCCTGAAAGAATTCAATCCTGAGTATTCATTTAAAGGACTGAGGCTGAAGCTGAAGCTCCAGTGCTTTGGCCACCTGATGCAAAGAGCGGACTCATTAGAAAAGACCCTGATGCTGGGAAAGACTGAAGGCAGGAGGAGAAGGGGATGACAGGATGAGATTGTTGGAAGGCATTACTGACTTAATGGACATGAGTTTGAGCATGCTCTGGGAGATGGTGAAGGACAGGAAAGCCTGGCATTCTGCAGTCCATGGGATTGCCAAGGGTGGGAAGCGAATGAGTGACCGAACAACATTAGTGTATGTGGGACTTGCCTCGTGGCTGAGCCATAAAGAATCCGCCTGCCAATGCAGGAGCTGTGGGTTTGATCCCTGGGTTGGGAAGATCCCCTGGAGAGGGAAATGGTAACCCACTCCAGTATTCTTGCCTGGGAAATCCTATGGACAGAGGAGCCTGGCAGTCTACAATCCATGGGTGACAAAAAAGTCAGGCATGACTTAGAGACTAAAACAACAAAATAACAATTAGTGTATGACCTTTACAATAGGAATATGAGCTGTAGCTATTTGAATGTAATGTGGACTCAATGAAGAATAAATTTCAGACAAACTATCATTTCTCTTCAACTATAGTAGTGAATAGTGTAGTCCTGGTGTTTTCTAAGAAAATCAAAGATGAAACAGAGTCATAAAAACACCAGTGAGGTAAAAGGAAGGAACTGAATATCAGATAACCTTTTCATTCAAAAGGATGAAGCTGGATAAGGAATGAAATATGTAAAATCATGAAATTAGATTAATATGGGCAAAATTTGAGCTAGTTCTTCAAATTAATAAATGTTAGAAATATAGAGTTTCCAATGAAACTGAGGTGAATTAAGGACAGAAGTAACTTTATGTATGGAGTGCTCCATGGAACTCATTCTTCTCATACCATGGTGATATGATGGGAAGATATAAATGGGTTACAAAAATACTTAGCAGCAGTGGACGACAGCCCCACAATGGGTTACTATGGGAAATCAGAGATTTTTCTTGAATTTATGTCCCTGTAAGTTTTTTAGAGATAAAATGCTAAGTAGAATACATAAATGTGCTTCGTCTATAGACCGATGAAATTATATAGATTGTATGATTTTATTATTCTTACCCTATGTAAAGCTCTTATTTTGCCTTATGTGCGTGTGTGCTAAGTTGCTTCAGTCGTGTCAGACTCTTTGTGACCCTATGGACTATAGCCCAACAGGCTCCTGTGCCCATGGGATTTTCCAGGCAAGAATACTGGAGTAGGTTGCCATGCACTCCTTCAGAGATCTTCCCTACCCACGGTTCAGACCACATCTCTTCTGTCTCCTGCCTTGGCAGGTGGGTTCTTTACCAGTAGTGCCACCTGGGAAGTCCATTTTACCTTATGTAGGGAAAGAACAAATTAACAAGATGCTGCCAGTCAGGCTCTCTCGCCCCACACTCTCACGCCATCTAGCCCCATGTTCTATGAACAGTGACTTTGCAGGGTTCTGTAACGGCTGAGATCACATAACACTACACATGCACCTCACGAGGTACTCACTTGGCCATGGGCTACTTTGTGTAGTATGCCTGTTATGAACTTCACCACGAAAGCCCTGGCTGCTGCTGCATCAGGGCTACATTGGAGTGACCCATGGTTATGTTATATGGGGTTATGTTATGGCTACATTATGGTTATGTTATGGCTGCTGCTATGGCTGCTTCTCTCCTGCCTGCTTCATCAACCAGGAGAGAGGCTGTGTTATGGCTGCCGTGCCAGCCAGGAGAAAATAAATGTGTCTGCAGTTCCTACTGTTCTTGAGTCTTCATCCAGCCTCTGATTTCCTGCATTGCCTACCCTGGGTTCAGAAAACAGTGTGAACAGCAAGACAATTGGTGTCACAAATAGGATCAGCAACACCTAGGAATATTTTATTCCTACCATATATGAATTTCTACCTTTGAATAACTGATATTTATAGTAGCTTAACCATTTAAATCTGGTGGCTCAGACGGTAAAGAGTCGGCTTGCAATGCAGGAGACGTGGGTTCGATCCCTGAGTTGGGAAGACCCCCTGGAGAAGGGAATGGCAACCCACTCCAGTACTCTTGTCTGGAGAATCCCCTGGACAGAGGAGCCTGGTGGGCTACAGTCCTTGGAGTTGCAAAGAGCTGGACGCAACTGAACAACTAACAGTAACTAACCAGTTTGAATTTATAACCAAAAGTGGAAAGAAAGTTCATCAGTTTTCAAAAATTGTATTCTTACCATTTAAAACACTAATTGTAAGCTAGAGATGATAGATATTTCTTTTAACGTAACACATTTTATGTTTTCTCTAGGCTGGAATGATAAAAAGTGATAATGATGAGTATTTCATTGAACCCTTGGAAAGAGGTAAGCAGATGGAGGAAGAAAAAGGAAGGATTCATGTTGTCTACAAGAGATCAGCAGTAGAACGGGCTCCCATAGACATGTCCCAAGACTTCCACTATGGAGGTAGGCATCTTTGACAAGCCTCAATAGTTAACTGTGGTTCTAAGACATGATGAAAACAACTCTCCCATCAGTTAAGAGAATGTGATAGTCATGTGCCTTTATATAATATGGAAGAAGCAAAAGAAGCTTATATTTATAAATTATAACATATGGCTTGCCAATTTAAATGCATAAGAGAAATACATATTACAGGTATTATTTTATTTCAAGGCATCATCCTCCCAATTTGTTATTTTTTATTTCTTTTAAATTTTCACATTAAAATGAACTTTTCTCTAGCTGGGTTAAAATTTCAAAGTGTGTATTTCAGGATAATCTAAATTATGCATTATTAATATTATTTTAAAACTTTTAAAATGAGATATATTGACACAGCAAATAATTGTATTTTGTTTGAAGTCCACTGTGATAGATAACATTTGAAAATAAGAATGCTATTTGATTTTGCCTATTTTGCAAAACTTTTTACAATGTAAAAGTGACAATTAGTTGAGTGATTCTGTTAAATTTTATTTTAAGGTAGGCTAGGCCACTAAAGTCAAGTGAATTATTGCCTGTCAAGGTTTTCTTTTTATTTTTTTTTAATGGGATTGGAAAGTAACTTGGTATTAAAGAGATGTTTTTATAAGTTTAGTATTGAAATTCCCTTTATGGAAAATAAAAGAATAATAGGAATCTGTTTTTTTAACCAAATTTCAAAAAGCCTATACAACTGACCCTTGAACAGCACTGAGGTTGGAGTGTCAATCCTCCTTGCCCTTGAAAATCCACATATGATTTATAGCCTCATCCCTTACATGTGGTTCCTCTGTATGTGAGGTTCCCTATCCTCAGATTCAACCAACTCTGGATTCAACCATCTAGGAATCAGTGGATCATGCAATATGGTAGTATTTACTGTAGGAAAAAAATCCACTTAGAAGTCGACCCAGGTAGTTCAAGGGTCAACTGTATTTTCTTTTGTAAGGCCAACTTTCTAAATTAAAGGCAATGGAAATTTCCCCTAGGGAAATGTCAGGGATACAGATAATCTTCTTAATTTAGCAGCCATCTGTCTTCTAGATTAATGATGTCTTCTGAGAGTTGTTGCCTAGTTATTAGTCTGAGGTTCAGATGCCACCATCTTCCTTTTATATGTGGTATTAATTGAAATAGTACTGTTTAAAATGCATTTAAAATTAACATTGCCTGAAAATTTTTTGAGAAGTTTCTGATTTGAAACAATAGGTCTGTATTAACAGATGCAGTCCTATGAAATGTGTATATATCCCAGGGGGTCACTGTAGTATAATAGGAAGGAAATACACTCTGCAGTTAGAGAGATATAATAATGATAATAAGTAATAATAATAATAGGAGTAACAGCTCTACAACATAAGTTGTTAGATTAGTAGTTAACATTTTGGAGCCTCAGTTTCTTTATCTGTGAATAGAGATCCGAAATATATATCACACAGTTGTAATAAGTATTAGAAATAATATACACAGATTGCTGAGTGTAACCCTCAGCAATAATAGGTCCTGAATCAATGTTAGCTGTGGTTATTGTTATTAATTGTTGATATGAATTATTTTGTGCAAAAATTTACATAATAAGAGTTTTATTAAAGTTGAATAGTGAGACATTGCTTTCTTACGTGTTGTGAATGCATTACCATTAATTCTCATTTATAAATATCTTCATGCTTTAGAAATGTTAATCTAAATCAAAAGATGGTGATAAGAAAGGATAGATAGTAGGATACAGTGCTTTTTCTATAATCCTGATTGTTGTATGTTAAAAGTAATATCTTTTTTGAAGCAACAAGCATCTTTTATTTTTTTTTTTAATTTTTTTTTTAAATTTAATTTTATTTTTAAACCTGAAACACTGTTAGAAAAGCATAGCCCCACAGACTATAGAATGGTCTTGGAGGACTGGAAACCAGATTAGCTTCTGACTGTCCTCTGCTCCATCTATCATACTATAGTTTCACCAAACTGTACCCTGTTCCTCCACTGCAGTCTCTGAAGATATCGATTTCTATAAATAGCACCCTTTGGTGCTTTCCAATAGTCTGATATCTATAGGGGAAGAGAGATTATTTTTTTCTTGAAATAATAAAATTGTAAGAAATATTACATTTAATACCTATTGTACTTTTAGATATTAAATTAGACAAAATAATTCAGGAGTCAAGGTATATACATTTAAAAGAATTGGATATAATTAATTTGGGACATTATTTTAGGAGACCATTAAAAATATAAATTCCAGTAGCATCAGTATCAGTATACTCAGATTATGTGAAGAATTTTTAAGAAGACAGACTCTGAAAACAGTTTTCCAATTGCGAATAGAGGATTCAGTTCAGTTCAGTTGGTCAGTCATGTCCGACTCCTTGTGACCCCATGAATCACACAGCACGCCAGGCCTCCCTGTCCTTCTCCAACTCCCAGAGTTCACTCAAACTCATGTCTATTGAGTCAGTGATGCCATCCAGCCATCTCATCCTCTGTTGTCCCCTTCTCCTCCTGCCCCCAATCCCTCCCAGCATCAGGGTCTTTTCCAATGAGTCAACTCTTCGAATAGAGGATTACTTTATAGTAAAAAGTAAGCCACAACCTAGGGTAATATATTTTGGAAAGGTTTTCAACAGTCAATGGGTCAAAACAAAAGGGGTTCCTTTGTTAACTCTCAGTTACCTTAAAACTGGAACCAAAATAGAGCCATTCAGTTCTCTTAGAACATTCCATGATAAACCTTAGTATGAACTTCACAATTTTTATTTTCTTATTTATGTAGTTCCGATTGAACTGAGTTGCTGGTGCTATCAATTTACCTCCTTTGGAGAGTCTTAAATTGTAATGATATATTTTAAAAATGTAAATATCTTCCTAGGGTAAATAGAGATTCAAATTTAGAACCTGAAATACCGACTATAATATTTAAATTATTCTTTTAATTTCTTGGTTTCAGGACTGAAAGCCAAGATTTTTCATGGACTAAATACTTTCCAAGTGAAAATTAAGAATATATTTTTATAATTCATTCCATCATTCTGAAATTTAAAATTAAACAGGTTCCAGAATTATAAAGATATATTGGTTTATAAATGAAAACTATAGTATGATATAAAATAGTAATTTGGGGGGTCAATATAGGATGTTGTTTTAGGAGATATAAGGTCTCTCTTCAATGAGTTATAGGAAGAGGAATAAAATATATAAGATAAGCCTTCCTCAGAAAGAAATGTATTTGAGGGCCACAGTCTTCATAAATTTCTCTAATAGGTTAATATAAACACTCATCAGGAGGGGTTTGGATCATAAGCAAGGCACTTCTATCCCTTTACAGCTTCATCAGTGGGGCCCTTGTAAATAAATGCTCTGCTGTTATTTTGCTAGTCCTCACACATTGCCTGGCCACATTTCTTGCTTTGTCAGTTTAGCAGTTCAGAAATGCCATTCATTTGAGGTCTGTAGTTTGTTGCAAGTGTTCTGCTGCTGCTGCTGCTAAGTCGCTTCAGTCGTGTCTGACTCTGTACGACCCCATAGACGGCAGTCCACCAGGCACCGCCGTCCCTGGGATTCTCCAGGCAAGAACACTGGAGTGGGTTGCCATTTCCTTCTCCAATGCATGAAAGTGAAAAGTGAAAGTGAAGTCGCTCAGTCGTGTCCGACCCTCAGCGACCCCATGGACTGCAGCCTACCAGGCTCCTCTGTCCATGGGATTTTCCAGGCAAGTGTTCTAAGTTAAAACCAATTATGACATGAACTAGGTGAGGAGTAGTGACTTGGAAAGAAGGAGCCAAACTGGGTTGAGATTGAAGTAAAATAGATGGGGTTATTTGATAGAGTAGTTGTTGGGGTAGAGAGAGAGGAAGAGTGATCATGGATGACTCAGAATCCTAATCTGGAAGACTATAGAGAATTCTGTTTCCAGAATTCAGGTATTTCAAATGAGAAGTTGGAATAGACTTGATGAAGAATGAAAAGTGAGAATAATTTTGGATACATTAACTTTGAAGATCCATTGGGACAGTAAGTGCTCTAAAAAATTCATAGTATATTTTCAAAATCATGTCCCAACATCAGTGCATGACTGTTATATACCTGTTGCAGTGGGGATGGGTAGAAGTGATCTTGGGAGTCAGGTAGCAGATATTGGCTCACGGTTGCTTAGAATGGCTTTGCTTGCCTTTTACTCTTTCATTCCTAACTCCATATCAGTGAGAATCAGAAATTGAACATCGCACAACTTTGGGAACCCATGAAAGATCTTTGCTACCTATCACTATAGGAAAGAAGATTATGTCCTTAAAAACAAACAAAAAAAGAAAAAAAAAAAAGTTTGGTTCTACCATACTCAAGAGCCCTAAGGTATTCCAATTGACTGAAAGCAAACATCTATTTTGATTCCTTATCTTTAAAAATATTTACCTAGGTTTCCGTTAAAAGTCACAGCTTTGAACCTGTTGAGATGATAGATTATATAGTACAATTCAACAACATCAGCAAATCCTCCATCATTCTCATATATTGCACAGATTTTCTTTCCTTGACCCTTAAAGAGGTTATATTGTTTTTGAAATGTGGAAAAATATAAATATCTGTTTAAAAATATATTGAACTTGAATTTATAAAGTCACAAATACAGTGCTCTGTTCTAGAATTATTCTTTCGAGAATAAGACCTAAAACAGTTTTATATTTGGCAATATAAATAATATTTTCCAGTACAGAACTGGCAGGTATTCACAACACATACCACACCCAGGTTCTGGCAAAGAATACCATCCTTTTCATTAAAGGACAAATATAAACTTGGCATGCTTACGATAAAGAAACTTGTCTACTTCATCATGGGGGAGAGTTGAAGTTACTTCTTTTTCTGATTTCTGTTTTGGGAGTATGGGAATTACATCCATTTTTGGCATCTTTAGTTTGGACAAAATTGTTTTATATATTACTGATTTGAATTTTACTTGGTAAAAACATGGCTAACTAACTCTTAAAGGGTCATAAAATTCACCACCACTGTTTAAATTAGTCATCAGTCTAAACCCAGATAAAAAGGAAAATACATGTCTGATCATCTCTTAAGAATGTCTACATTGTCATCAATAAGTAGTTTGTTTTAGGTAGTCTATTTTTCTGGGGGTGGGGTAGACTGTACTTGTATGACATCATTCAGCTTCTCATAATTTTTTTCTTAATCTCTAGGCTCTTAGGCTTCTCCCCTCAAATTACAAACTATTCATTCACCAGAAGCTTTGTGTTAAAGTAATTTTTGTAATTACTTCCTACCAGTGGGAAACAAGGAATAGTAAGCCTTTATCTCCTAGCTTCCTTTCAGGATTTTCATTTTCCTGCATGAACCCAAGTGCTTGTGTTGCTGGTGTGGTTGTCATGGTGCTGTGAAGGAGTGTCTTTGTCCCAGGTGGGAAACATGTACAAGTCAGAAATGATTTGGGAGTTGCTCCTGGTTGCCAGGGAATGGAACTATGAAACAAGGACTAGAATAATGGGAAGACTATTCCTTATTTTAGTGACACTAGGAACTTCCTAGGCACAGAGTCCTTCCTTGATCTGTAGACACATCAGTAGGTGCTGTAATCCTTTGTATTTGGAAGTTCTCATGACCTATGCCCTAATCAAGGAGAAACTTTGGTGGGCATTGTAACCCACCAAAAAAAAAAAAAAAAATCAAACGAGAATTTAATTTTCACAGATGTTTTCTTATGAATGAAGCAAGAAGATAATATTACTAAATCATTAAGTTCTGTCAATAGCAAATATTCTTTTAGGTAGATGTTAAATGATAAAATTTTCACAGCTGCATAGTTTAGTCTATAATATAATTTAAGGGTCAGCTATCTGTCAAAGCTACTCCCATTGGCTTCACATAGAAATACTAATGACGTTTTTGGGATTCCTTTTCAGGTTGTTTTTTTTTTTTATATTTCATAATCTAGGTATTTATAATAATTATTGACAAAAGGAGGCAATTTAAGATTGAATTATTATATAAAGTAATCAGGAAGCAGAGTGAAGATTAAAGGAGCTTTCAGATGTGAAACATGAAAGATAATACTTTATTTCCCTTATTAACATGTCTTACTGGGCCTATTCTATCTCTTCATGAATAGGTACAATGAAAGGAGTGTTTATATAGACCAGGCTTAAAGTGCACAAAATATAAGTCTGTATTTTTTCTAATAAGGTATTGAATATGGAAATGCACAACTTGTGTTGAGAATTCAAAGTTGCTGGATTACTATCAAAATTTTTGATAAGAGACATTGATTCAAAAATTTTTTTTTGTCTATTTGTTTGGTTTTCTTCTCATCTTTCACAACTGTTATAACCACTTATCTGCTGTTCCACATTAACTTGTTCTTTTGGTTTTGTGCTATTTGTTCATTATTTCAGGACTCTGATTAATAATACCAAGCATCCTAAGATTTTGTGTATATTCTTGTCCAAAGGATAGTCTTTAAGTGTTTTTTAGATGCTACCTGAGTATAAGCCAATACTCAAGGCTTATATCTCTTGTGTGATTTATAGATTTATGTGTGGTTTTTGAATGTTAAGAATAAAGTCTGTGTGGGACTAAACCTTTTTACATTCTAAATTCAATCATCTGCTTCAGCATGGCAGGTTTTGTTTTCACATTTTTAGTTTTATCAGGTCTTACCTTGCATACTCAGAGGAGAAAAGCAATGTTTAAACCCTTTTTGGTGAGACAAATGAGTGATAAAAGCAGACTCTTTTTATGTCCTGTGCTCTGTACTGGTAAAATGTCATTAAACAGCCTTTAGGTAGCAAGAAATTAAGATATTAGGACAGCTTTTAAATATCTCCATTCCCCGTTTTGGATGATGTATGCAGATAAAGGCAATATAGGAATTTTATGCAAATAAACATTGCCCCTTCTCATTCTGTGATGCTGGGGTTGGCTTTTGAATCCAGTAGGAAGTCCAGAGGAAATCAGCGCGAGGTGTAGTAGACGCATCTTCCAATTTATGTTTAAAGGGGGTACAATTAATTTAATCAAGTTAGATACATTGATTTTATCTCTTCAACACCTTTCTCTTATCTGTGATGATCCAACATTTGAAAAGTCAGAGGAAGTATTTGTAGTTGTTATAGGGGTTGCTATCATTTGAGTTCCTCTAGGCATTTTAAAAACACTGTCACTCCCTAGTTCTCTTCCACTTAAATTTATGGAAGACATATTCTAACATCCTGTTATTTCAGACTTCTACAAATTATTAATGATCTTTCAAGATATACATAGGAATTATTTTTGTAGACTTGAGATCTATAAGCTTTGATGTTGGACAAAATCATTATTATATTAACCACCCAGATTTTTATTCTTAAGTAAAGTCCCAACTTTTTTGGATTTTTCCTAGTTATAAGGCCCAGTTATAATAAGACTCAGAGGTCAACTCATAGCATCCAGTAGCACCTCACTCCACTCTATTTCTCCTCTTGTGACCTTATGACAACTTTGATAAAGTAACTCAAATAATCTGAATTAAATTCAAGCTTTGTATTCTGAATAGAAATTAAGGAACTGGGAAGCCAAGAGTTTAAGTAGTAGGAATTATGAAATTGGACCTTCCTTTTATTAATAGAATGGTGACTTTGTAGCACATATTGGAGGGAAAAGAAGAAAAAGGAAAGCAGAGATATTCCAAATGCAGAATGCATCACGTTTTGATTTTGTACAGAAGTTTTAGATGTTAACTGGTATGTGGTCTGCTTTGGCTGGCTGAGTGGGCCTCACTGGACTGATATTCCTGGTCTGCCTGGCCACTGTGAGACCTACTGGCATTCAATGTTGGGCTTTCTCAATCGGACTCCATCTGCTCTCAGGGATGCAGCAGACCACCCACCCTCAGCTCTGACTAGGACTAATGTTTCCCCAGCCCATGTGATCTGCCCACAGCTTCTGTATGGGAGCACATCATGGTGGTTCAGCAGTCCTTTATGACAGGAAACTCAGATTGTGCTATTTTTCAGTTCAGTTCAGTTGCTCAGTTGTGTCTGACTTTTTGCAACCCACAGACTATGGCATGCCAAGCTTCCCTGTCCGTCACCAACTCCCAGGGCTTGCTCAAACTCATGTCCATCGAGTTGGTGATGGCATTCTTACAGCATAGGAACCAAGGGGTGTCATGGCTTCCTTGGCTACAACTGGATCTATGTGCTAGGAAGTTAAGTGTTCTTCTTCCGGTGTCCCTAGAGTAGAGCGGGAAAACAGGCTTTGGCCCTTGGAAGTCCTCAGTGATCTGTGTGTTTTAGCGCTGTGCCCCTTCTTTTGAGATTTTGCCTTGAAGGGAACTGGGAAGAAATCAGAATCACTGTATCCTCTCCATAAGCAGTCCAGAATCAGAAGGGCCAAGCTTGCCTTTTTATTCCTCTAATTAAATATTTTTTCCTCACTACTGTGGCCTCATGATTAAGACTAATGATGACCAGGACTTTCTCTCATAGGAGGAAAACATAAAAACAAAACAAAAGAACCCTCTGTATTGTGGTCTCCAGGCCTAGCATTGATATGTTACATGAGAGCTATGAAGAATTAGAAAATTAATTCTTTTTTAACCTACAGATCTCTTTATTTTGAAAAACCTTATTTGAACTGCAGAAGTTGAATATCAAGTCTCTTTATATTCTTGGTGAAACAATCCTAGTGTCTAACAGCCACTTTCCTTTCCCTTCCCAGTCTTCCAGCTAGAGTTTGGGGGTCATTAGCAAGTTATCTATGCATGAAGGCAGAGAAGAATAATATATTTTTAAAATATCATTGCCATGTCACAGATTACTCTACTTCTGGGGTTCACATTGTTGTAGTTGCAAAAACCATATATATCAAAGGGTTGTTGAAAGGGCTTTTGTTAGAATCCTGTCTCCTCTGACTATATACATGTAATTTGGGATGAAGAATAATAAGATGTCAAGTACAAAATAGCAAAAAAAAAAAAAAACAAAAACAAAAAACCCAGGATTAAAGTGGAATTGATGTCAGAAAAAATAAATATTATCTTTATAACCCAAGCATACCTTACCTCATGACTTGTAATCTAAAATGAATCACAGATACAGTTTGGACATCCTGAGTCACCAGGAGAACCTTGGAATTTTCAGTTTTCCAGTGTCTATATATATAAATTTGGAATCTTAACTCTTGCTTGATAGTTGTTTTCTTTTTCTAACTAATATCTGAAAATATGGAATTTTATCTCAAATTCTATAATACTTGTGATCAGAAGAAGATATCAAATTTATTCTCCTTATGAATATAGAGTCCTGATGTTTTCTTTCTGATATGATTAAAACAAGAAGTGACTTTTATGCATATTAGAGAACAGTAGCATAAATATAGTCCTCAGAAGCCCAGTTACTTACTTTTGCAGATTTTTCTAACTTTTGGTCCAGAGATAGAATAATGGTGTTGAAAGTGACAGAGGTACCATGTCCAACCATCCTTCAGTACAAATAGGGAGGTCATCTGTTTTAGTCTTCTTCAGTTCTTGGCAATAACAAAGGAAAAATTAATAAGAACAGTCGTGAAGGCAGTCCCTTACCTTCGGTCCCCAGTTCCAGTAACTATAGCTTAAAAAGAACAACTTAAATGTGATAGACAGCAGAAAAACTAATGGGGGGGGGGACTGTAAGTGCTCAGTATTTAATCCATTGAGAATACCCCTTATATTTTCACGAATAAAGACAAAATATAAGTGGTTATTTTAGAAAACATATTTTGATATAAGAACATGTTGCATTAAGATGGGATCACACACATTCTCTGTTCCACCCCTTTGCACACATACTTTAACCCCACCTTAATGGCCATTCCTGTGAAAGGTATTTCATAGCCAAAGGAATACAGTCCAACTGTGTTAAATTTCTTAGAGTAAAGTTAGCCAAGGATATCCTGTAAAAACAGACTCAAGCATTTGAATATGATCTCGTGAGCCAGTTTTAAAATTAGATCTTCACACTGGGTCTTTAGAACACTAAAGAAATCTGAAAATCTAAGCAGTGACTTTTTTTGATACAAGAGTACTAACATGTATCTTTTAAACAATCTTTACTATTTCCTATCTCACAGAGAAAGGGGGGAAAGCTCACATTTTTTCAGCTAGTTCATTAGAAAACTAAAGTATTTATCAGAGATAGAATACGTGTCTACAGCTTATGCCTTCACAGAGTATACAGACACAATGTATAATTGTTAATGGTGAGTTTTAGGCTAACATGTATTTATTATAGGTACTTAACATATGCTTTCCCATAGAGTATAATATACTTCTATAAGTAAGTAAATGTTAGTTGCTCAATCCTGTCCAATTCTTTGGGACCCCATGACCCCCTGCCAGGCTCCTTTGTCCATGGAATTCTCCAGGCAAGAATACTGGAATGGGTGGCCATTCCTTTCTCCAGGGGATCTTCTAGACCCAGGGATGGAACCTGGATCTCCTGCATTGCAGGCAGATTATTTACCATCCAAGCCACCAGGGAAACCCATACTTCCAAGACTGATAAAGATACATATCAAGATTGATTTTAAAAAATGCAATTAAACTAATCAGTTACAAAATTAGCTTTTTAATAACTGATCTAGGAAGCATGTTCAGTGACTTTAGAGATACCAGTGAAGGCTGAAGTGCTTGAGGGACTTCAGGCTGATAGTGAAGGATGCCTGGAAGTGATGACTGGGAAAAAAGGAAGACAATCCTAAGGAACCAAGACAAAGGTTTAGGTAAAGACATGATGGTGATGATGTGATGTTGACATTATTATTAATAACTAAAAGTAGAAAACACACATATATGAATCATGTTACCTCAAGGATTTTTTTTTTGGTTGGTTGGTTTTTTATGTAATAACTAATTCAACCAGATTGATTCAGTGTCCTAGCTGCTATTGATTGGCAAACATATTTTTTCTTTAGTACAGTTTTAGCCCAAAGGCTTCCCAGTAATTGGCTTTGTGTTAACATTAAAAATTTTTAAGTAACAGGCCCAACAGAATGTCTTATATTATCCCTGACCCCTACTCAGTCTCTGAGCAGAGTGTTCAGGGATGGGGCAGAGATAAGAGTTCTCTGTTACATGCATTGCTTAGTTTTAAAATTATTATACAGAAAAATAATTTTAAAATTTTAATTGTGGAATAACTATAAACAGACCCTGATGCTGGAAAAGATTGAACACAAAAGGGGAAGGGGATAGCAGAGGATGAGATAGTTAGATGGCATTACTGACTCAACGGACATGAATCTGAGCAAACTCTGGGAGACCATGAAAGACAGGGAGACCTGGCCTGCTGCAATCCATGGGGTCACAAATAGTTGGACGTGACTTAGTGACTGAACAACAACAACACACCCAAACTCAGTGTGCTTCAAAAGTAATGTTACATGTTCATCTTTATTAGAAGTAAAAAGACATTTTTGTGCCTAGCTAGATGTAACTTTGGAAGAAATATCTAATGTAGTTAAATAAGCTTCCTTATTGTGTCACTTGTTTGTTATTACTCTTTTTTGGAATATATTCTTGTCACCTCTATTTAGTGTTTATTATCCAGCTTGAAGGTCATTTTTTAATGAAAGTGTTATTTTTTTCCCCTGAAATTTCATAGTTCTTAAAAATTCATTTGTACCCTTTGCCATATACCATCTTATAATATGAATTTTTTCCTTAATTTATTGAGATCTGTTTTTCAGCTCCTGGTATTTCATTTATTTTCAAAATAAATAATACAACTTTTTATTGATAAACTATGCTGCTCCATTTTGATTTTTACTCCTCTTTACCTCTCTGTGGCCTTAGACTCCCCCTTTGGGTTTCATGACTAGTGTCTTACTTGGATTTCTTTCTTAAGCCTCCTTCCTTTATAATCTTTCCTCTTCCCATCCTTTTCACACAAGTCTCCTTCTTCTTTCTCATGTCTTATACCATTAGTGATCTTTGGGAGAATTGCATGGTCGTGTATATCATCTACAATCCTCTTGAACTCCAAGACTGTATATTCGACAACTTTTTAGTCACCTGCACTTAGATTTCCCACAAAGACCTTTAACTCAATATGGCCAACATTGAACTTGTCTTTAACCATCAACCAGTTCCTAAACTGCTCCTTGATTCTCATATTAGATTTTAGTCTTAGTGAATGGTACTGGTATCCACCCAGTTAATCCTTCTGATTTCCATATCCTTTATCTAGTTGGCAGCAAGACCGGCAAGTTATCTACCCAGAAAGCTCTCAAGATAGCCCCTTCAGTCTCCAGTTTTCTACTTCTGTTCAGAACCTAATAGTTTTCTGTTTTGAGGACTGCAGCAGTCCCTTGACTGTTCTCCAATTCTAAACCCAGGTCACTCTAGTCCATTTTGAGATGTTACCAAATGTTGTGGATCATGTACCTACGCCATGTTAGTGTGTGTATTTGCATAGACACAAATGTATTATTATAGTTTATATATTACAGAATATGTGTAACATATATGACGTTCTCAGAGGTAGAAATTAAAAAGAATATAACAGAGATAACTTTGATAGAAGTTCTATTTTTTCTCCATATTCCAGTACATATTTTTATATATCTCTGTAATGTAAGTACACTGGTATCCTGCTTTGGAGATAGCTGCTTTTGATGGAAAATTTAGTAACCTTTCTGAACTGAAATACTTATAATATCACTATGTAGTCTAAACCTTTTAATTTTTAGGTAATTTTCTTTCCCCATTCCTTATTGGATAGAATATAACCATTTTAGCATTGTCCTCAGGCAGCACCTGGAATCTATTTACCTATTTTTTCTCTTTTACTGTTCATTAGTGACACCCATTTCCTCCTGTACACTGTTTACTTTGAACTTTACTGAACTCTGAATTCCATAAACATACATTTTCCCCCACTCTACTTTCTTGTTTGTCCTTAGATATGATAGACCACATATCTCTTTCTTTTAAGATGTTGGAATGTGTCTTTATATCAGGTTTAACCACTAGACCATCTTTTTGAGAAGAGAATAAATGTCTGCCTTCAGTTTTGTAGAATCTGAAAGGTAGATAATTTTTATCTCATATATGAGACTCAATGAAATGAGATAATTAACTTCAGCTTCTAGCACACATGGTTTGACTGTTTTAATTCATATATTACCTCTTATTTTCATCTAATCTCATCCAACAAACTCTTGAGAAGAAAGATTAAAATTTTATTTGAATTTTAAAGATTAAAAGCTTCAAGTTTCTTATGTATAATAATTTAAGGGAGGTCAGTTTTTTCTTAACTGGCATTGTATGTGATTGAGATAGGGCCTACCATTAACACATATCAGAGGGGGAAAGTAGAATATACTTTGAGAAAATGTTCAGTCTCTTAAAAAAGTCATTGTTCTCCAGATACTTCCAAGAAATATCTGAACAGAATTTTTTTCTAAAGAAATTGTACTCTGATAAAGAAGACATTCTTAATCTGCAAGGACATCAATAGGTCTAACAGCTTCTTGAATTTATTTTCTATATTCATAATATATATTTCTGTATTCATATTTGTGTGGTCCCTTCTCTCCCAGAGAGGTTTCATACCTTGCAAAGGATTTTCGTTAGGGTCCATTATTTTAAAATTGGTGGTGTGGAAACTGTTCTCAAACTGTTTTAATTCTCTTTGAGTAACTCGATATGCTCTTCCAAGCTATTTTTATACATATATTGAGAGCTAACAGGGTGAGAAGTGGATCTTCCTTATAAAATGACTATGTTGCCTAACACTTTGCACTTTTAGTATGAGAATATTAATTGAATAATATACCTATCCCTCAGTAAAAAATGTAATCTTTTTTGCCCTTTTAAATGTACTCTAGTCCAGTAGTGCCTTCTGGCTAAAGATAAAAATGATATGTTTCAGTGGGAGGGAAACGTATTGCTGTATGCTTCCTTTTCAATAATGCAGAAGATAAAGAAAGACATGGCACCCCTTCCAACACATAGGATACATTTGTATTTGAAGAAATACAGGAAATGTGTGCCATGAAAATGATAATGCTTGGATGAAAAGATCTTCATTATCTCAACCAACAGTGGTCTTCAGAAGCAATGACATCATTGTTGCTTCACTGACTTCAGAATTCAGGAAAGAGCCCGAAGCCGAAGAACTCAGGCAGCCTCTTTGTCAGACGTGGTGCAGAAAAGAAGACACAAAGAGCCTCCCTTTGAATCATGGCAGGCTTTGCGACTCCTTTCTTGGCTCTTTGTGAAAGCACATGACTGGGCTTGTAGAAGATTAACCCCCTTAACATTTCTGTAAAAAAATTAAACAGATGCAAAGTAGCTCGATCACCTTTTTTCCTCTCTGTTGTGAATTCAGTATTATGGTGGGCAGTGAATTATTTTGAATTCCCTCAGAGAGGCCAGAGCAGTCAATGGGGACTGGTGAATGAGGGCCTTCTGAAGGGCTCAGTTGTGGGTTTTCTTGGGCTTTCACTGTTCTTTTTAGCATTATTCCTCTGAAAGAGTTCCCTCGAAGAGTGGGGTCAGTCTAGAGACCTTTATAGTGCTTGAAGTAATCCACCCTCTAATCTGTTCCTTCCTGTGGGAAAATCAGTGTTAAAAAAAAAGAGGGCAAGCTAGTATTTACATCCAGATATGGACTGTTTAGACTGTTTGCTTTTAATTTAGTACTGTTCTTTGCATGAAAATAGCTTGATTTCAACTGCAGTTCTTTAATAAAGAAAAAAAATTCCAAAAATTAAGTCATGGATTACTGACTTCACTTTCACTTTCACTTTCACATGCTGTCCTTGATACTTTTAACTCGTCATGTGTCAAAGCTGATGAGTTGATCTTCTTAATTTTTAACTCTGTTTCTTACCCTGAATTACTATTTCATTAATCCAGCCGCTATTACATATTTCTTAAAATAAGTATGTGCTATTTTATTGTTTTGAGAGATAAATGATCTTTACATCTTTGTTACATTTCCCTGGTTCTGAGTTTATTTATATATTATGTATATGGAAATCATTGATTGTGTATCTTGTCATGATATGTCAAAATGCTATGTTTGAGGGTAGCAAGATTTAGCTCTTGACTTTTCATGACAAAGCTGGTGACAGCGATAACACAAACAGTATTTCTTTTGGGGATGGGACAGTAATTGGAAGATGGGATGATGAGCGAAGACTTTTGCATGCTTTTTTACTGTTAAATTTGTTTTAGGGGGTGGAACTGTGGATGATTTATTTCTTTTTGCTCTGGTTTCAACAATTTTTTTTTACAATTATCATAAAATGTTTTTGTAATAAGGGGAAAAAGAACAAAATTTCTTCTATTTTAAAATTTGAACATCAGCCACCCTTTTTCCTTTCCCCATGACAGATGCAGATCCTGGGCAAGTACTGGGCTTATGGGGGAGGCAGGCAGCTGGTGGTGAAGGGTGCAAGTGCCAGAGCCCATCACTTGGAGGTGGGCTGTGGGGAGACGCTGGCAAAACCTCTTAGGATGCTGTGAGAGTCACATAGACAGCTTCAAAGCTCAGATCAGAGCTCACACTAAGTGCTCTGTAATACGAGCGATTATTATTATTGACTAGCAACATCTTCACCACACTCAACACATTTGATAGCTTCACTCTGGAGGTGGAACCAAAAACATGATGTAAGATAGCAAGTTCCAATGTCTTTTAACCAATAGCCATCATAGATCAGATAACCACCCCTTCCCCAACCTTGATCTCCCAGGGCTGGCGAAGCAAAAACATGGACAAACCTGGAGGAAGACTGGCTCTGAATCACACAGATGTCGCTTAACCTCTTTGTCTCGGTTTCCTCACTTATAAGATGGAGATAATAATAGCCCCCACCTCACAGGAATGTGGTAAAGACTCAAAGAGGTCATGTAGACAAGACCCTTCTCCTTGGGTCCAGCCAACTGTGAATGCTCAATAAATATTACACATTAGCACAGATTTTCCCTATCCTATGATGGGCTCACATCCCAATAAATCCACTGTAAATTGAAAATCTCACAAATAAAAATGCATTTAATACACCTAACCTATGGAACACCACTGCTTAGCATAGCCCACCTTAAATGTGCTCAGAACACTTAGAGTAGTCTACAGTTGAATCATCCAACACAAAGCCTCTTTTATCATAAAGTGCTGAATATCTCCTATAATGTACTGAAGACTGTACTGAAAGTGAAAAACAGGATCGTTATCTGGCACAGAGTAGTTGTAAGTGTATCAGTTGTTTGCTCTTGTGATCACATGGCTGATTGGAAGCCAGCATCACTGGAGAGGACTGTACTGTCTACTGCTAGCCTAGAGAAAGAGCGAAATTCAAAATTCAAAGTATGGTTTCTGCTGAATCAGAACTGCTTTTACCCATCATAAACCTGAAAAATCTTAAGTCAGTGTAAGTAGTGGACCATCTGTCCTTCAGCATTCACTAACACAGTGCTACCTGCCGCCTGGATTTGGCCAGGCTTTAGAGGTTTTTCTGCCATTGTTTTCCAGTGTTAACCACTGTAACATAATATGAAGTAGACATTTTCAAATGAGACATGTCCTCCTGTAGATTCTGGTTTGCTCCTCTGTTAATTTGCTTGGGCTGCCACAACTAAGCACCCCGGATGAGGAGGCTTAAACAGCAGAAGTTTATCTTCTCATAGATCCAGAGCCTAGAGTCTGAGGTCAAGGCATCAGTAGGGCTGGTTTCTTCTGAGATGGCCCTCCTTGGCTTGCGGATGGCCGTCTTCACACGGTCTTCTTTGCCTGTGTGTCTCTGTCCACATCTACTTGTCTTACAAGGATGCTGATCATACTGGATTAGGTCTCATGCTAGTGATCTCACTTTTACTTAATTATCTCCTTAAGGATTCTCTAGTCACATTCTGAAGACGTAGGGGTTAGGACTTCAACACAAGAATTTGAGGGGGACAGTTCAGTCCCTGATAATTCCTCATGTTGTGGAAGAACAGAATTCTCTTCAAATTAAGAATCGGTTGACGCTGAGCCCCGGATATCTGAGCAGGTACAGTTCCTGGGGATGAAACAGACCCATAGATACAGCAGCAAAACTGTTCAATTTTTAAAAAATGGAATCATGCATTCATGTATTGCTTGTATATTTGAAGAAAATTGAAATAACAAAGAGGAAAATTTATTCACCTGAGAGAAGTGGTGATCATTTTATTTCATGTTCACCTGTTTATTCTGCTGCTCGACTTATAAAGATTGTATCTTATAGAGATACAGTTATGTAAAGTTTAAAAATAAAATAAAAAAAAAGATTGTATCTTATAAAAGGCTCCAATTCCTATCTAAAAATTAATCTAAAAACTCCGAATCATTAGGAAAAAGACTAAATGTTAGTTGTCTGACTCTTTTGGACCCCATGCACTGTAGCCCCCCAGGCTCCTCTGTCCATGGGATTCAACAGGCAAGAATACTGGAGTGGGTAACCATGCCCTCCTCCAGCATATCTTGCCAACCCAGGGATCAAACCCAGGTCTCTTGCATTGTAGGCAAATTCTTTACCATCTGAGCCACTGGGGAAGCTCAGGAAGAAGGATAGGAGATTAGAACTAATACTTCTATTGCAAAATATATGTAGGATAGAAGTAGAATGTTTTAGGCATAATTTTCTTGAAGACAGAATGCTTTGAAATTTCCTTTCTAGTTTCTGTTAGACATAAAGCTAGCTGCTTCCATTTATCTTTTAAATATTGTAGAGTTAAATAAAGTGAAAAAATAAATAGTGTTTAGGCAAGTAAGTCAATGGAAGAATTTAAATTCTTTGACCCCTCTTTCTCACTTTCCCCACTCTAGAGCTATTCTTAGAGAAAATTAGTGACTTAAAAATTAGTAATTTTTAATTAGAAAATTAAACTTAGCTATCACCTTATCCCAGTGTTTGATTTCAGAGCATGCAGAGACAAAAATATAAGGGTAATTTGGATATTCAGATACAGTGAATTTTCAGTTACAAAGTTATGGTATAAGCATACAATTTTCCCACTACTTTGGATTACGGAAGTGGAATTTTTTTTGACGTGCATGAGGCCAAGAAGAAATTGGTGGAGTAGGGTAGGGATAGATCAAGCAATACTTGGGTAAACAGATTTAATGACATAAAAGCCCTGAACTCATGGAGCACAGAATCCACCATAGTAAGGAGAGTTAAGGGAGGGAACAGGACTGGGTTCAGTTAGAACTGCTTGCCATTTAACTCTGTCCTATTCGTGCTGCCTCTCCGGCTCCTAGATAGCATGGTGAGGCTGAGACCTGCCTCTAGCTGCCCATATCAGGTGAAGCCTAGGAGTCCTGAACAATCGAGTATGGTGCAAAGTGTTTTTGTCTCTAGGAGTCAGGGAAAATATGAGTTCTGGTCCTCATTTGCCTCTGGCAGTGAGATTTAAGGAGCTTGCTTTTCTGTTCTGCTTGTAACCACCCTCCAGATGGACATACTAGGTCTTAAGCTCCTTGAAGCATCTTTATACTCACTGTGGTCAGCATAGGTATTGACACCTGGGATATACTCATAATCAATTTTTTGAGTGAAAATACATCATTTTTCTAATTGCAAAAATAGGGTGGGGTTGGATGTTTAGAGTTGGTTGTCATGTTTCCTAAGATCCCTTCAAACTCTTAAACTGAGATTTGAGGTAATCTCAGTTCAGTTCAGTCGCTCAGTCATGTCCGACTCTTTGCAACCCCATGAATCGCAGCACGCCAGGCCTCCCTGTCCATCACCAACTCCCGGAGTTCACTCAGACTCATGTCCATCAAGTCGGTGATGCCATCCAGCCATCTCATCCTCTGTCGTTCCCTTCTCCTCCTGCCCCCAATCCCTCCCAGCATCAGAGTCTTTTCCAGTGAGTCAACTCTTCTCATGAGGTGGCCAAAGTGTTTGAGTTTCAGCTTTAGCATCGTTCCTTCCAAAGAACACCCAGGACTGATCTCCTTTATGATGGACTGGTTGGATCTCCTTGCAGTCCAAGGGACTCTCAAGAGTCTTCTCCAACACCACAGTTAAAAGCATCAATTCTTCAGTGCTTAGCTTTCTTCACAGTCCAACTCTCACATCCATACATGACTACTGGAAAAACCGTAGCCTTGACTAGACAGACCTTTGTTGGCAAAGTAACGTCTCTGCTTTTGAATATGCTGTCTAGGTTGGTCATAACTTTCCTTCCAAGGAGTAAGTGTCTTTTAATTTCATGGCTGCAGTCACCATCTGCAGTGATTTTGGAGCCCCAAAAAATAAAGTCTGATACGGTTTCCACTGTTCCCCCATCTATTTCCCATGAAGTGGTGGGACCAGATGCCATGATCTTAGTTTTCTGCATGTTGAGCTTTAAGCCAACATTTTCACTCTCCTCTTTCACTTTCATCAAGATGCTTTTTAGTTCCTCTTCACTTTCTGCCATAAGGGTGGCGTCATCTACGTATCTGAGGTTATTGATATTTCTCCTGGCAATCTTGATTCCAGCTTGTGCTTCTTCCAGCCCAGCATTTCTCATGATGTACTCTGCATATAGGGTGACAATATACAGCCTTGACGTATTCCTTTTCCTATTTGGAACCAGTCTGTTGTTCCATGTCCAGTTCTAACTGTTGCTTCCTGACCTGCATATAGGTTTCTCAAGAGGCAGGTCAGGTGGTCTGGTATTCCCATCTGTTTCAGAATTTTCCACAGTTTATTGTGATCCACACAGTCAAAGGCTTTGGCATAGTCAATAAAGCAGAAATAGATGTTTTTCTGGAACTCTCTTGCTTTTTCTATGATCCAGCGGATGTTGGCAATTTGATCTCTGGTTCCTCTGCCTTTTCTAAAACCAGCTTGAACATCTGGAAGTTCACGGTTCACATATCACTGAAACCTGGCTTGGAGAATTTTGAGCATTACTTTACTAGCGTGTGAGATGAGTGCAATTGTGTGGTACTTTGAGCGTTCTTTAGCATTGCCTTTCTTTGGGATTGGAATGCAAACTGACCTTTTCCAGTCCTGTGGCCACTGCTGAGTTTTCCAAATTTGCTGGCATATTGAGTGCAGCACTTTCACAGCATCATCTTTTAGGATTTGAAATAGCTCAACTGGAATTCCATCACCTCCACTAGCCTTGTTCATAATGATGGTTTCTAAGTCCCACTTGACTTCATATACCAGGATGTCTGGTTCTAGGTCAGTGATCACACCATCATGATTATCTTGGTCTTGAAGATCTTTTTTGTACAGGTCTTCTGTGTATTCTTGCCACCTCTTCTTAATATCTTCTGCTTCTGTTAGGTCCATACCATTTCTGTCCTTTATCGAGCCCAACTTTGCGTGAAATGTTCCCTTGGTATCTCTAATTTTCTTGAAGAGATCTCTAGTCTTTCCCATTTTGCTGTTTTCCTCTATTTCTTTGCATTGATCACTGAGTAAGGCTTTCTTATCTCTCCTTACTATTCTTTGGAACTCTGCATTCAGATGCTTATATCTTTCCTTTTCTCCTTTGCTTTTTGCTTCTCTTGTTTTCACAGCTATTTGTAAGGCCTCCCCAGACAGCCATTTTGCTTTTTTGCATTTCTTTTCCATGGGGATGGTGTTGATCCCTGTCTCCTGTACAGTGTCACGAACCTCTGTTCATAGTTCATCAGGCACTCTATCTATAAGATCTAGTTCCTTAAATCTATTTCTCATTTCTACTGTATAATCATAAGGGATTTGATTTAGATCATACCTGACTGGTCTAGTGGTTTTCCTTACTTTCTTCAATTTAAGTCTGAATTTGGCAATAAGGGGTTCATGATCTAAGCCACAGTCAGCTCCCGGTCTTATTTTTGCTGACTGTATAGAGCTTCTCCATCTTTGGCTGCAAAGAATATAATCAGTCTGATTTCGGTGTTGACCATCTGGGATGTCCATGTGTAGAGTCTGCTCTTGTGTTGTTGGAAGAGGGTGTTTGCTATGACCAGTGCATTCTCTTGGCAAAACTCTATTAGCCTTTGCCCTGCTTCATTCCGTATTCCAAGGACAAATTTGCCTGTTATCCCAGGTGTTTCTTAACTTCCTACTTTTGCATTCCAGTCCCCTATAATGAAGAGGACATATTTTTTGGGTGTTAGTTCTAAAAGGTCTTGTAGATCTTCATAGAAGCATTCAACTTCAGCTTCTTCAGCATTACTGGTTGGGGCATAGACTTGGATTACTGTGATAGTGAATGGGTTGCCTTGGAAACGAACAGAGATCATTCTGTCGTTTTTGAGATTGCATCCAAGTACTGCATTTCGGACTCTTTTGTTGACCATGGTGGCTACTCCAGTTCTTCTAAGAGATTCCTGCCCACAGTAGTAGATATAATGGTCATCTGAGTTAAATTCACCCATTCCAGTCCATTTTAGTTCACTGATTCCTAGAATGTTGACGTTCACTCTTGCCATCTCCTGTTTGACTACTTCCAATTTGCCTTGGTTCATGTACTTAACATTCCAGGTTCCTATGCAAATTAACTAGGTCATCTAGTTAATTCTTATTCCTGCACAATGATCCCATCCATAATAACCTTGACATGTCATCCCGGCTTCTCAGCTTCAGTAACCATAGACTGTCAGTCACTGTGTGGTTTTTCCTCATCTTTTTTACCTGCAGTGTTTAACTGTTTCCTGGTCTCTAGTCCTGCTTCCTCTTAGGAAGATTTCGATGAGATTGAACCAGAGGGAATTGCCATCTATATGGGTCCAGGATAGTGGAATATTGACAATTTCAGTTGGTACAACTATAGTTCTCTATCCAAACTGTAGGCACAGACACTTGGCCCCTTCTTTAAACATTTCAGTGGCTTCTCATTACTCCTCCACCTCTCCACCCACTCCCAATGATCCCTGCTCAGCCTCTTCTTGTCCTGACTCACAAGGGCTTGGAGATCTGACCCTCTCTTTCCCAGCTGGTTTATTCTATTACCAGTCTCTTTCACTGTCTCCACTCCAGCTGCACAGAACTTTCAGTTCCCAGACTGCCAAGCTTGCTCTTCAGTGTGGGCCTTTGAAAATGTCATGTCTTCTGCTGGAAATACCCTCCTTTTCCTTCCCTTCTTCTCCACCCCTCCAACCTGGAGCCTAGCTTGACCAACACCCATTTCATCAACTGAGAAGGATAGTATGCACATAATAAATAACCATGGACTATTTCATATTTTAGAAGTGAAAAGTGCTGTTGAGAGAAGCATTTTCTTCCCTGTTAATTACCCCGACCCTACATTTCTAATGTCCCATTTAAATGGCAGCACCAAAACCGAACACGGTACCACAGATGTGGTCCAATGAGCAGAGATTACAGCAGGACAAAGATGCGTGCCCTTGTTGGGGCCCTATAATTCTGTCAGTAAGATTTTCTAAGGCGATCGGTTATCCCTGTGAGCTCATAGTGATTTTCCATCATCTTGAACATAAAAGGAACTTAAAAAAAAAGTTTGGCCAGAATTTCTTTCTTCTAGGAGCCCAGGAAAAAGAGGTCATCACTGGGAAGTTAAGAAGTCAGGACAATTTTGAGGAACAGTTTATTTTATTTTATTAAATGGCTTTCAAGTATTTATAGTACAGCCTAGGAAATGAAGTGCTTTCCTAGACAGGTGTTTTTGCTATGCTTTGGATACTGCTCAGGGAGAAATGCTACTGAAGCCTTCTTTTAATTCACAGGAGAAACATACCCTTTTGCTCCTTCCTGTATAATAACATTAACTTTGCCAAAATTATGAGTAATCAGTATAGGAAATGTAGTTATTTTCGGTTGAATATTATGTTTTCATAAAGTATGAGATAATAGGAAATGAAGTGGGGAAAATATGTTAAAAAAAAATACAGGCTTTGGATCTAGGCTACCTGTGTGAATACAGGCTCCACTTTAGACAGTTTCCTTAGCTCTGTGCCTCAGTTTCAGCACACGAAATGGGGAAAAACCATGTTTTCCTCATTGGATTCTTTCAAGAATTAAATGAGATAAAGTGCTTAACAGTAGCAGCTGGCACATCATCAACATTATCATAAAATAAATATGGAAAAAAAAGCGGAAGTGTTAGTCAATCAGTCATGTCTGACTCTTTGTGATCCCATGGACTGTATCCCGCCAGGCTCCTCTGTCCTTGGAATTCTCCAGGCAAGAATACTGGCATGGGTTGCCATGCCCTTCTCTAGGGGTACTTAATATTATTTTAAATATAAGTGGTCATGAAATGGAGCAGGACCCTATGCTATGGTCCTCATTCCCCATGTCCTCTGTCTGCCTTTTGTCTGAGGAAAAACTTTAGCCAAAGAAGTTTAATTAGAGAAATAGGAAAGTGCAGAAACAAAGGAAAATAGTCTAAGAAGACCAAATAATATAGTCATTTAGCATAGTCAAGGATTTTTAGTTCCTTGTCAAGGGCTATAGGTAGTATTCTAATCCATGCCTGTAGGCTGTCTTATAGATACTGAAACCTCAAGAAGAAGAAGTTAACTACATGATGACCAGATTATAGCCAAGAATCATAAGCTGCCATGGTTCCGAGAATTGGCCTCAAGGAAATGAAACAGATCCTGATCGTGAGGGTGAGGAGGATAGGTGTCTGCCCTCACCGCCTCCCCACATTTGCCAGCATACAAAATAAAGCAAATTTCCCTTTTCCACCAATCTGGCCACTTTATTGGCTTTTGAGTGGCAAGCAACCGGACTCCACTTCTGGTAACAGTCATGCAGAATCCTCAGGGCTTTAATGAGTTGGTTAATATTTAATGTTGTGATTCTTATGTAGAATTTTTCAAAAAAATACTTCAGGGCTATGATAACTATATAAAATCATCCAGCACTTCCTATTTGTATAAATATATATATTTTTTCTTTCATATATGAATTCTCGGGCTTCCTTGGTTGCTCAGATGGTGAAGAATTCACCTGCAGTGTGGGAGACCTGAGTTCGATCTCTGGGTTGAGAAGATTCCCTGGAGAAGGGCAAGGCAACCCACTCCAGTATTCTTGCCTGGAGAATCCCCATGGACAGAGGTGCCAGTCCACAGGGTCGCAAAGAGTTAGACATGACTGAGCGACAAAGCACACCATGCTTTCTCTCTTAGCTTTGTAGTTGATTTACAATATTGTGTTAGTTTCAGATGTACAACAAAGTGATTCAGACATATATATAATAACCTATGGTCCAAAAGAATCTGGATATATATATTCTTTTTCATCATAGGTTATTACAAAACTACTAAATATAGTTCCCTATGCTGTAACACAGGGAACTGTTAATATATTGTTGTTTATCTATTTTGTGTATAGTAGTTTGTATCTGTTAATCCTTAATCCTATATTCCTAATTTATCCCTCCACTCTCCCTTTCCCCTTTGGTAGCTGTAAGTTTGTTTGGTAACCATAACATTCATTTGTATTTTTTAAATTCCCCATATAAGTGATATCATGTTGACCAGCCCTAGAATTCTGTTTTTGGCTTTGTGTTCCAAAGAGTTGAGAATGAGTTGGTCACCAATGGACCATAAATAAGTTTATGAGAAGCTATTTTTACAATTTATCCAGATATACACACTGTAAGTCTTTCTCTTTGATATACTTCTGGAAACAGTTATAAATTCAACATGGAAGAAGGCCACTAAGGAAAATGTTGTTATTCTCCAGGAGAGAAGATGCTTTCAGAATTGTGTCTGTATTGCTGAGTATAAATTTATGATTAAACAAAACACCCCAGTTGCTTTTATTTAAGAATGACCTGTCTCTCTTCCTTTTTTCTCTCCTTTGTACCCCGAGCCTCTTAGTCCCTCTGCCCCTTCCTTCTCTCCTTTACTCCTTTCATTTAAAATAAAATTTGGAGTTGCTTAATGCTACCTGCAAATAAGACCATGTACTCTGTTGGATGAATTACTCAGTATCTCTTCTATGAACAGTGCTTGTACTCCTGGCCTTGGCTTGATACCTTATACATTATTTTCATTTGTTGCAGAGAAAGAGGAACAGGGCAATATGGTTTAGACAGAGTAAAGCTATCATTCCTACTGCAACATGAAAAATATACCTCAGAATGAGTACATTAACTGTTCAAAGGTGGATATTAATATTTTCTTTATATGTGATTAATGGCTTGTTTCTTCAATAATGAATAATATGTTTTCAGTTATTTTCTATCTCACTAACAAATGAGACAGAGATTGGCTGCTAGTAGTTATTTGCTAATTACCTGGATTTATGCTTTTATACTTTGATATTAGAAAATTACCTCTGTTGTGTCTGATGTTGCTAAATAACATTCTTTAGGCACTTACAAAAAAAGCTGTTTTTTTCCCCTCTTTTGTTAATTATGTGTTGTGGAACATCAATAAGTAGCATTTTTGAGTCTGAGCTTTTTGATCAACTAGCTAGAAGGAGACTAACATCTTTGTGTTTTGACCAATACCATTTAAGTGGCCCTAGGTACCAAATTCAAGTGAATGCCCCTGGGAAATTTTGATAGTACTGTATTCACTGTAACAAGTTCACCCCCAAATTGTAGATGCCTTTTCTTGCTAGTTACCCTTATGCACTATAGCTCAAGTGAGATAAGATTCACCCATGACAACCTCAACAAACACCTCCAAGCCTGACTCTCTCTGTTCAAGTGTTAACCTCCAGGCGACTTCGCATCCTAGTTTTACTTAGGAGATTCAAACACAAAAGGTGACTGCGGAATAGTGCCTGTCTTATGATACCATTATTTTTGGAAGATAGTTTTTATTTCTATAATGATTTATGATAAATTGAAGAAATAGCAAGAATAGTCGACTGAGCGTGGGATTCACATCACAAGCTTCGTGAAGTCGTGAAGTTGCTTAGTCGTGTCCGACTCTGCGACTCCATGGACTGTCACCTACCAGGCTCCTCAGGTGACAATCCATATAGGCGACAGTCCATGGAGTTTCTCAGGCAAGAGTACTGGAGTGGGTTGCCATTTCAGCTTGGGAGCATGGTTACCTTTCTGTGGAATCTCTGGTTCATGGGTCTAATTACATGGGATGCTTACCTCACATACTTGTAATGAGGATTAAATGAAATGCTCATATGAAAAGCATCTTTTAACCTGAAAATTTCTTATGAATTTTAGTTCTCTGATACTTTATATCAGCTATCAGATTTAGTCCTTTCCAGGGAATGTGCTCAGAATGTAGTCTTATATTAATAAGAGTTTTTATTTCTAAATGAACTCTTACGTGTCAACTACATACTATATTTCTATCATTCGCCTTGTTTTTTAATAGATGTGCTTGTGGATCAGATTTTCAAAAAGACTAGTTCATTGTACTGAAGATCTATCTCATTGTGAACCCTTAAAAACATCACAGCGTTTTTATACCCTAGTTATTTTTCATGACATGGTACAGTGGGTTTAACGGAAGGGCTCTCAAGTCAGTCTGCCTGCATTTGAACCCCAGGTTCACACTTACTAGATGTAAAGTGTTGGAAAAGCTGGTTACCCTGTGATTTGTCGCCAGCTTATGGAAAAGTTGTAGTGTCTGGGTATTTATCCAGTGTACTCCCTGGGTATTTATCCAGTTGTCCCTCCTCTCTCCCCTGCCCTTCTACTCCCCTTTCTTCTCTTCTACTTACTTTAACATTTGAAAACACATTTGAAAAATAATTCAGATTATACATCTCTTTTATTGCACTAATCATACGGTTAATTTTTTAAAATTAGAGAACTAAAAGAGCACAGGATTCTTGCTTTTTGTTGCTTACTTTCTTTGCAAAATGTTCTTTGTCAATATTTTTGAGTAGGAATTTTAACTTCAATATGGTTAGGGGGACCCATATGGATGAAATGTGCATTTAAAAATAAGAATGTATGTATACATGTAAACATATGTCCATATATATGCATCTATGTACACAAACAATTTGAATGAAAATAAAGATGTGAAAGTAAAAAGAAATTCTATTTGGTTACTGATTATAGGAAGTAGTTTGGTTGGCAGATGATGTATTTTAGGGAGGTTACTAAGAATGGTACCCCTTGAGTGAGCTTGGAGACTCTTCAAAGGAATACCAACATAGAAATTAATTGGCTTTTTGACAAAACTTCATAGCAGGTGTAATGACTGAAAACCAGAAATGGTACATATGATCACTTAACTGAATAAGGTTTGAATATACTTAAAAGCAATTGATTTTTATGTCTTTCTGACAAATCAGGGAAGTCCAACTTAAAAAAAATATTTAAAATTAAATTTTTATAATTATGAAATTTATAAATTTAACTATTTTTTCTGATATTACTTTATCTGATAGTAATATAGCAGTCAGCTAACTTATACCCACTTTATATATGCTGTTTATTTTTTATATTTTTATTTTCAAACAGTCTTAGCATATAGTTTGGTCTAGCTTTTCATTACATTATCCTTTATCCATTTTTATAATCTCTTCCTTTGGTTTGGAATATTTCATTTAGTTATTTTACTTAATTATTGATAGGTTGGAGATATGTCTTATTATTAATGTTTTACTATTTGTTTCTATTTGTCTTACCTGTTCTTTCTCTCTGTGTCCTCTTTCTTGTCTTTTCTTGGGTTAATTGAATATTTTATGTAATTTCATTTTAATTTACCCCTTTAATGTATCATTTTATTTTTTAATGGTTACCTATATGTGTATATATGTATCTACATATATATATATATATATACACACTTCAGGAAGTCCAGTGACTTCAGGAAGTTTTATTTCCTACTTTTCCTTAGTGTTTACAGTTTATTGTAAGAGAGTTAGTTGAGTAGATTCTACTCAGTCATACCAGAAGTGAATTACTGTCATTTATTTGGAAACACTTACATGGAAGTTTCATCAACTATAAATAAAAAATAGTGGGAAAAACATTTCTTCTTGAAACAAGAATCTTTCTATTCATATCCTAAAAGCAATAAACTTTGCTTCAGGGAGACAACTATTTGTCCAGCAGACAATAATTTAAATAAAAGTTAAACCATATTAAATTCTACTGCAGACCCCAGAGGTATTTTAAAATAACTGTTTAAAAAGAAACATGTTACTTGATGATAGATCTTCTTTGGACATATCTTTATATTCAAACTTTTAAATTACACAGCATTTTTGGCATTTGCCAAACTAAGTGTTATACTTCTTTTAATCCTTACCTATTTGGAATTTGGGTTCATGGAGTTGGGAGGGGAGAGTAGGAATATACAAAAATGGGTACCACTTATGAAAATAAGAAATCTTAAAGTGTTCTTCACATTTGAGTGATATCTGAAAGAAGCTTAAAAAAGAGAAATCAGGAAAGGTACAAGACTGAACTGTAGAGAGCACACTGTTTTGTGTGAAAGGCTAAGGAGCAGGGTTGAGGCAGAGGGCAAAATCTCTTCTGTGAGCTACCGTGCTTTATACACATTACAGAGTTATATAAGGCTCCTGCAAGATGGGCTCATTAATGGAGTCTCTGCCTGGTTGGGAGGTGTATCATATGTGTGTGTGTGCATGTGTACACTCGCACAGGTGGCAACAGGAGAGAGAGCCAGAGACAATGAGAACAAGAGAGCAAACAGTCGAGACAATGTGTGAACATGTGTGTAAGAGGTAAGCAAATACAATTAGATGAATCATGCTACATCATGCTACATTAGTATAATATTAATTTATATTTCATATTACTTTGCTTTCTTTAAGAAGATCATTCTAGTTGTATCAGAGTAATCTTTTTAATCCTTATTTTTACTTTTGCCAGGTTGTTATCAAATTATTTGGGATGAACTTGATTATTCTGTGGAAATAATCTTTTAAAGAATATCATGCTTTAAATTTTTTTTAACAGCTAAAATTAAACTTTTAAGAGGCAGATATTGTTTACTGTCTCTCCTGAAATTTAAAAGTTGAAAAGTTTATACATTGGTGGCTGAAGATACAGAAATATATTTGAATATGTTATTGAATATATTTTAATATCATATCAACTGAATTGTCCAATGGCTTCCAGATTTCAATTTGTGAGTCTAATCAAGTATCTTTCAATCCTTAATGTGCAGCGTATTAGACCACAGCATTTGTACAAAATACAAATTCCTGGTTTCCATCCCTAGATATTCTGATTTGATAAGCTTGGGGTGTTGCCTAAGCATATGTATTGTTAAAACATTGTAATTCTTGTTCCACTGCTGGATTCAAGAAAAACTGGTACATCATTTAACCCCAACTCAGGTTTAGGGCTTCCCAGGATAATTGTGAATGAGAATTTAAGGAGGAAGGAAATTTCTCAGTGGTTTTACAGGTTAGGTCCGTGACTCCCAAGGCATTTATTCTTAGTGCTGTGCTCCGTCGTGTCCATCTCCTTGTGACTTCATGAACTATAGCCTGCCAGTCTCCTTTCCTCATGGGATTACCCCAGCAAGAACACTGGAGTGGGTTGCCATTTCCTCCTTTAGGGGATTTTCTTTACCTCAAACCTGCGTCTCCTGCGGCTCCTGCATTGGCAGGTGGATTCTTTACCCCTGAGCTACATGGGAAGCCAAAAAAATCTTAGGGTTGTTTGCCTGCAAACAGCAGAATATGGCTATACTAACTTAAGCAAAGATAACAAGGAATTAATTGAAAAAATCCTGCGTAGGTCAAAGAATCAAAGAACTGAGCAAATAAACAAGTGCAGACTTAAAAGAATAAGGCCACTTTGAGCTCTTCATTTGCAGAGTCATGGAAGAGTTCTGAGTGCTGTTGTTGGATGACTCAGATGATTTCACATCACGTGTACCATGATGTGAAATAGGTTATACAGATATCTTCCTTCATAGTATGGCATCATACTGGGGACGGATCCTGTACTTGGCAAATTGAACCACCAGCAGCGGAGATATCCAGACTAGACGAAGACCTTACGTTCATGTTGTTGATCCCATGCACAGCCTTATTCACTGCTGAGCTGGTTGAGCAAGCAGACTAACTGACATGTACCAAAGGAGTTGGCCTTTCCTAGTGGCTCAGCAGTAAAGAATCCACCTGCAATGCAGGAGATGCAGATTGGATCCTTGGATTGGGAAGATCCCCTGGAGAAGGAAATGGCAACCTACTGCAGTATTCTTCCCTGGAAAGTCCCATGGACAGAGGACCCCAGCAGGTTATAATCCATGGAGTTGCAAAGAGTTGGACATGACTTAGTGACTAAACCACAACAGCAGAAGGAGTTATCCTGTCCATCTGAATAAGAAATTATTCTGTAGGAAATTACTGGTGATGATTCATATGGGATACAGGTATCCTCCAATCATGATTACATTCCAAAAATTCTATCCCAACTTTTCCTTTGAACTTCTTGGTTATCAAAATTCCAATTTTTTTTTTTAATGATTACCTAACCAGACAACCTAGAAGCTGACATGTAGATCCTAACCTTGGGCTGCTTCTCCTCCCACACAAGGTAGCAAATGATGCATAGTGCTTAAATTTAGTCAACTGTGAACTGTCACTTTTCATCATTTTTTAGCTTCACCTTTAAATGGACCTGTAACATTTTCACAGTCCACTTCAGCATAATCTCTGTATGTCCTATAAAAGTATCAATAAGGCATACTAGAGGTTTTTCATCTTTAGTTAATTAGTAAAGAGGAACTTCCAGGAGCATATAGGTATGAATCAGGGAAGGAGCAGAAATGTGTTAGGAGCAGACTAATAATAATGCCAATAATACAAATAATAATTACATGTGTATACCACTTAATGGGTTCAGTGGGTCAGTCGTTTCTTACTCTTTGCAACTCCATGGACTGTAGCCCAGTAGGCTCTTCTGCCATGGAATTTTCCAGGCAAGAATACTGGAGCAGGTTGCCATTTCCTCATCTAGGGGATCTTCCCAATGCAGAGTTTGAACCCGAATCTGTTGTGTCTCCTGCATTGGCAAGTGGATTCTGTACCACTGACCCACCTGGGAAGCTATACCACTTTATACTATATTTGTAATACACATGATCTCATTTGATTTTTGCAATAGTCTTTTGAAGATTTTATTATTATCACAATGATTATCACAATTTTTATTGTGAAATTGAAGTGAATAAGAGTAATATGGATTTCCAGAATTTCAGAATGAATAATTGATTCTTGAGTTGAGTTGAGTTGATTTCAGTCACTCAGTCATGTCCGACTCTTTGTGACCCCATGAACAGCAGCACGCCAGGCCTCCCTGTCCATCACCAACTCCCGGAGTTCACTCAAACTCATGTCCATCGAGTTGGTGATGCCATCCAGCCATCTCATCCTCTGTCGGCCCCTTCTCCTCCTGCCCCCAATCCCTCCCAGCATCAGAGTCTTTTCCAATGAGTCAACTCTTTGCATGAGGTGGCCAAAGTACTGGAGTTTCTTACAGAACCTGAATCCCATATTTTTTTTTATTAAAAATCAAATGCTCTTGCTGACCTTGGAGAAAACAGGAAGTCGTGTTGTGAACGGCCTTTGGGACATTGTGCCAAGAAACAAAAGGAAGCCTAAAGGAACTAAAGCCTTGCCTTACAGTTGGAGAGAAACCTTGGACCTCAGTCTGACAGCCCCAAGGAAGTGAAGTATACCAACAGCCCAGACTTCAGAAGAGGATACCAAAACTGAGATGAGTACCTCAGCATGGCTGACATCTTGATTTCAGGTTTGTGCAGATCTGAAGAAAAAAAAAAAAAAAAGTTGAGTTCTGTTCAAACTCTGACCTGCAGGACCAGTTATACCCTGCCCAGACTGTGACCCGTGAGACTGAATTAACAAGCGAGTGTTGATTTAAGCAGCTAAGTTTGTGGCTATTTTTTACACAGCAAATAGAAAAAACTAATAGAGTTGGCATAATGTTAGCCATTATAAGTTATGTGACTACAGATAAAAATTGTAAGTCATGTTGATAGTGGTTTGGAGACAGCATATGGAGTTACATAAAAGGAAGCAATTCTATTTCAGCAGTGTATAATGAAAGCTTACTCTTGCATAGGCTCTAACACTTACTATTAATGGCCCACCTAAGATGGGTTCGGCTTTCCTGGTGGCTCAGACTGTAAAGAATCTGCCTGTAATGCAAGGGACCCAGTTTCAGTCCTTGGGTTGGGAAGACCCCCTGGAGAATGGAATGGCAATCCACTCCAGTATTCTTGCCTGGGGAATTTCATGGATAGAGGAGCCTGGTGAGCTACAGTCCATGGAGTCGCAGAGTCGGACATGGCTGAACAACTAACACACACAAGATGAGTTCGTGTGGTCCTATACAGAATTACAAATCGATTCTGCTAACAAAGACAACAACAATAATAATATAGTTATGACAGTAGTAGGTATAATAGGCAGAAAAAAGGTTATTTTTTTGATATATTTATTATATAGTTTGAGAATTCTTCTTAAGAAGGAACCAACCTCTGTTAGCAAAAAAATAAGATCATAATAGATTTGAGTAGGAGCAGAACCTTCCAATTTGAGGAAAGAGGGTGGATTTTCTTGGAGTACCAGAAAACAAAGAGAGGGAGGGACAGTAAGGGATTTGGTTACACTGAAATGGTAAGAGATTGTGGCTTAGGTCACCCTTCCCAGAAAAACCTCAAGTAAGTAAACTCAGCAAATATGTGTTGAAAGAGGGTCTTTCTTTGGAATCAGAGAAAGGAGTGAACTTGGTGTTATAGTTATGTATATCATTATATGTAAAGGAAGCATTCTACAAATGCAGGGAATGAGGGAACCATAAAGTAGTCAGCTTTGGGGAATCTGCTGAAATCATGGAGAAGCTTTGAACTCCCACAAGTCTCTAAGATATGAGGAAGCAGGACTCAATTGACATTTGTGTTCAATCACTCAGTCATGTCCGACTTTGCAGCCCCAGGGATTATAGCTCGCCAGGCTCCTCTGTCCAAGGGTTTCTCCAGGCAAGAATACTGGAGTGGGTTGGCATTGCCTCCTTCAGGGGATCTTCCCAACCCAGGGATCAAACCTGTGTTCCCTGTGCCTCCTGCATTGGCTGGCAAACCCCTCTACCACTGAGCCACCTGGGAATCCCAGACCCGAGGTGGGAAGAACCCTCTCTCAACTATCCATTCTGTTTGATGATTACAGGGCATGGCTCCACGGGCCACCAGGCCGACTAAGTTCTTGCAACTCAGATGTAACCATAACATCACATAGCCCTGAGACCAAAGGGCAACATATTTTAAGTTTACTATGTACAGCACACTAGGAGAAATACTTACATTTTACTTTATGCAGGTAAAGTGCTTTATTTGATTTTCCTGAGGTAAGTTTCATTTTTGTCTTATTTTCTGTAAATTCCAAGCACTCAGCATAGTGCCTGACATGTAGGATGCTTTATCTGTTATATACTAAGAACTAAGTTTATAATGATAGAACAGTCTTGATTTCTGCCCATATAGATCTTACAGTCCAGTGAATTAATAAATGAAAGAATATTATGTATGACATAGATCCTATTTTTATCCTCATTTTACTGAGATATCTCAGGTTCAGTGAGATTAAATAAATTATTGACTCGGAACATGAGAAAGCCAGCAATAATAACCCATTTGTCCACTTCTTAATATATTACACTTGTTCTGTACTACACACTGCCTCCCATTTAAATGAGATTATTTTGGATGCCATTTTTCAACTAGAGAGCTTTCAATAAGAAATACTGATCATAAAAAGCCATAACTACAAGTATATGGCTTTCAAAAGAACTGACATACTTCATTATAATCAATCAATTTAAAAATGCTTGGAACTTTATTTATAAATAGAAATATTTGTGATTCCAGTAATTATAGTTCATTCAAGGCTCAATTCTACTTTATGTGTTTTATGGAAATCTAAAACTTCTTTCCAGATAACAGTAAAAGAACAGCCGTATATTCACCCCTGTGACTTCACCCTACCTTTTATTAACCACCATTCTTGAATTGCCTCTTGTTTCAAAAAGGGCTTCCTTTGTTTGATTAGGTTGAAAAGCTTTTTAAGTCATACTGAGAACCTTCCTTGTTCTCAAAACATGACTGTTCTTTCTCTCTCACTCTTCTCTGAAGATCCTGAAAAGTGTCAGTTTAAAAGCAAATGATGTTCAACAAACACTGATGAAAAGTATACTTATACAGATTTTCAGTGTGTGTATTTATTTGTAAACATCTCTTCTACTAGATATGCCATATTCCTGAAATGCCACATTCAGCATCTTATTATTTTACTCTCTTAATATTTATGCATGTTTACTATCTTTGCAGTGTACTTTTTTGCTTTTCCATTACCTTTGAAATCTTCTGAAGGTTTTAAAAGATGAAAATAAGATTATCTCAGTCAAATGATACTGTGAATTTCAAGCAGTGCCTCCAAGAGCACAGCTAAATTGTGATCAACACTTTTGCCCAGTGTTGACTGGGAAAGTGTTTCTTTATTCTGTAACTTTCACTATATACAGCCTGTTACTGTGCTTTATGGCTTTCCTCAAATATATTTTTAAGTGTGTTTTTTTCAGTTTCCATATATATATATATATAGTATTATATAGTTTATATATAGTATATATATATATATATATATATATATATATAGTTTTTGATATGGGCAATTTTTAAAATATTTATTGAATTTGTTACAAGACTGCTTCTATGCTTTGGTTTTTTGGCTGCAAGGCATGTGGGATCTTAACCCCCCAACTGGGGATCAAAGGCACCTGCATTGTAAGGCACGTTTTATACTTGTGCTAAGTTAGATGCAAGGAATGCCACCATTTTATATGGAAACCAGTAAAGGAACTTTAGTAAAAAACATCAGTCTTTTAATATGGGTGAGATTTTTATAAATTGAGATTAGATCATGTATACATTATCCATTGCAATTCCATATATGGAAGAGAATTTTTCCAGAAAACATTTCCTGGAAGGATATTTCCTTATAATGTTACTCTAAGCCTGCTTTCTTTACCTGATCATTACTCATAATATGCAGAAAGAGTTGAAGTACAGTTGACCCTTGAACAATGTAGGGGTTAGGGGTGCCACCCTCGCAGCAGTCAAAAATCCACATATAACTTATAGTTGGCCCTTCCTGTGCGTGGTTCTTTTGTATCTGCAGTTCTGCATCTGGGGACCTTCCAACCTTGCCTTTGTGTAGCACTGTAGTATCTACTGTTGACAAACATCCACATATAAGCAGGCCTGTGCAGTTCAAACTCATATTGTTTAAAGGTCCCATGTAGTTTACTCAGGGGTAAATACTTGAAGAAATTCAAAGTGCTCCTTCACTGTTTTTTCCAGATTTTCCTAGGTTTTGCATTGTTGGTTTGTGAATCCCAGTATTTGTGTAAGAAATGGCAGCACAAATAATGGGAAAAAATGCCCCCTTTTTTTTAACATAAGTAGAGAGAAGACTGGGGTTTTCCTGGTGACTCAGATGGTAAAGAATCTGCCTGCAATGCAGAAGCCCTGGATTCGATCCCTGAGTCAGGAAGATCCCTGGAGAAGGGAATGGCAACCCACTCTGTTATACTTGCCTGGGAAATCCCATGGTCAGAGGAGCCTGGCAGGCTACAGTCCATGGGGTCTCAAAGAGTTGGACATGACTGAGTCACTAACACACACACACACACACACACACACACACACACACAGAGAGAAAAGACTGACCTCTAAGTAGGAATTCTTTAGTTCTGTCCAGTATTTGGCAATGTCAAAAGCCACTCAGAATATAGACACTGTGGACCTAAGTGGCTCAAGGTGGCAGAGCTGCTGGCAATGGAACTAGTCACATCAAATGGCAACATGGGATACTTCGAGCACCTGGGGAAGAAAGGTTTACATAGCTTTGGAAAGTTCTGGAACAGAGAGGCAGAGCTAGACCAGTCATGCTTGGCGACTGCTGTGTCTTTTCTCTTTAGCAATCTAGGTAGGCCTTTCTAAATTGATGTTTCTGAGCAGGTTTTAATAGTACCTTTGTGGAATTATTCTGCAATCATATATAATCCTAAATCCTTTAATCCTTTTGATATTTTCCATTTTCTATTCTCATGGGACTTCTTATGTGAATTCACATGGAGTAAAGATGCAGAGGAAGAACCAACTATGGTTGTAAATACAGAATTTCCACTGATTATTTGAAAAGATGTCTGCAAAGAGATAGTAATCATTTTATCCCCTCGCCTTTCTAAGGGTGAAATACAGGATTTCCACTGATTATTTGAAAAGATGTCTGCAAAGAGATAGTAATCATTTCATCCCCTCACCTTTCTAAGGGTGAAATACAGGATTTCCACTGATTATTTGAAAAGATGTCTGCAAAGAGATAGTAATCATTTCATCCCCTCGCCTTTCTAAGGGTGATACTTAAAGCCTTTCACTACTAATGTGGCATGGGACACAGCAGTCAGAACACACACTGCACAGGTGCTGAGGCAGCGTGGTGACAGTCCCTTGCTGTACTGGGCATTTCCCTTTTCATTGCCTTTGTGGGTCTGCAATACTCAAGAGGTGGCTGGGACAGCAGTTATTTGCCAGTGTCTCTAAGTTGCTGCTAACAGTTCTGGCAACATAATTACATAGTCTTTCTCTAGCTTTTTCAATATCTGAATTTCCTGTTTATCCATGCCACTTGGGTGAATGCCACTTAGGAAGAATTCTTACTATTTGACCATTATTCTCCCACACTCATGAACTTCACCGATGGTTCAGTCAGTAATGTCTGCCTGCAATGCAGGAGGCATGGGTTTGATCCCTGGGTCAGGAAGATCCACCAGAGATGGAAATGGCAACCCACTCCAGTATTCTTGCTTGCCAGTGGACAGGACCCTGGCAGGCTACAGTCCATGGGGTCGCAAAGAATCAGACATGATTTAGCAACTAAACCACCACTATTCCCACACTCACATAGTGTCTTTTTATTAATAAGATGTAGACATTCAGTCATTCAAATATACCATCCTTGGCAATTCAGTATAAGAAAACATGAAACAATTTATATCCTCAAAGGGCATGCTGGCTTTATTCAACAATTTTGATAAGTGGGCCTTGAAGGCAATTCTATCTTTGTTTTGCAAATAATAAAGCATACTGTTAGAGCAGAGTTGTTCAATATTAGCAACATGAGCCTTACCTAGATCTAAACTAGTTAGAAGTGCACTTTTCAGGCCCTGCCTGAGATCTACTGGGTCAGAAACTCTGAAGATAGGACCAAGTGGTCTAACAGGCCTGTAGGTGATTCTAATAGGCTCTCATGCTTGGCATGCACTGTCTTAGAGATCCAGTGACTCAGGCCTTCAGTGAGGTTCAGTCAGGGCTCAGGTCGGGGACCTCTTCACTTTACCCTTCTGCCTCCATGATAAGAGGCATTTATCTAGTGTCCAAGCTAATTTGAAATAACTGTGTGTAGTCAGTGTTGGGATTATGCTAGATACTGTCTAGCATTGTATCTGTAAATTACGGAAACTGGCCAGTTTAAATATAAAGCAGAAGAGTGAAAAAAAGAACTATATTCTTCTACTTACATGTGTGTAAAGATCTCTTTTTTTTCTGATATGTGACATTGTAAATGAAATTTATCTAACTTCAAATGTTTACCCTTTGGTGTTTTACCTATATTGACAGGTATAGCACTTACATGTAACGTGTTAAATGTATTTGAGTATGCACATTTAAAATTTTCAAATTCTAATGAATTTTTTAAAAACAGGACTCTAATGGTCCTCTTTTAATGTTTATCTTAAACTCATCTCTTCTGCATTTATATTGCTTCCCTATCTCTGATGTATGACATTTTACATCTTTTCTTCTTCATCATGGAAATTGATATCTAGTTTTGCAACTTTCCCCCTTTTCACCTATATTTTTTCCCTTATAGAATTTTATGTCACGTAATGTCTTTATCAAAGCTCTGGACTCATTTTAAGTTTATTTTTTGGAGGCATAGAGAGACTTTTGACAAAATTCATGATGAATGGTTATTTTTCTTCTTTGGAATGAAACAGCCCTTTCACTGAAATATATTTTTAAATTTAGTTGTCCCTGTCAAATTTTCAGTTTTTCCCCATCCTCTATCTTTGGTTAATTATTTGATAATTTCCCAATAGAAAGTATGTTTTTTCACAGACACAAATCCTTATCCTGCCATGCAAGTTCCTGCCTGCTGTGAATCATTGCCTAATTATCATTCTTTAGATCTTGGTTGTATGTTACTTTTTTTGGAAGCCTTTCCTGACCCTGAAGACTGGGTCAGGTCAACCATCACATGTTTCTGGAGTACTTCCTGTTCCCAGCTCTCCTTATAGTCATATATCTATGCACTCACTTGCTTGAGCTCTGTCTTTTCCATCAAAACTTTTGAAGGGCCAGGAATCTCTCTGTTTTACTCATCGTTTTCTTTTTAGCACCTGGCAGAGTGCTGAGCATGTAGTAGGTACTCAAGAAATATTTGTGGTATTGAATGGACTGAACTCCCAGAAATACACTGGCTGCTCAGGAGCAATTCCTTATACTAAAGTCAAGTTTGAGGAACAATTTGCTAACACACAGGGATGAAATAGAGTATTTACTCAGGGTCACCAGAGGCCAGTTACTGAGTCACCGTTGTGGGACAGAACGAGTGCCTAGCACAAAGTCTGAAGGGTGATATAGTGCTATAAATAGAAGAAAGGTAAGCATTGGTAGTAAAATGGATAGCCAGGAAGGTTTAGATCAACAAGAAATATATGAGGAAACATTTCAGGGCTAGCAGCTCAGAATTATGACTATAAAAACAGTCTCCTTTCATGCAGTAACCTGTGGGATCTGGGAAGAGTTTCTTAAGATAATAGTGAAGAATCAGAAGATAAAGCTTAAGAAATGACTTTTGGGATTTCTTAGAAATGCCTATGTTCATTTAGAGGTATTAACTGCTTTATCAAGGGCAAGAGGTTTAAATGATTATAACTAGAATTAAGGGTGCTGTTGAGAGTATTTCTTTGCTAGCTTTTTCTGTTGTCATTTTTTTGATGTCATAGTAACAGGTTCCAAATTTAAAAATAAATTCCTTTCACAGCATTTTAAACCAAGCAACTATGCAAAAATATAATCAGTCACCTCATTCTCTTGAAATATATAGCTGAAAGAGCAATAAATAATCCACCAATGTGGACGGGATGGAAGAAACAGAAGTGGAAGAAAATTTAGTGTAAGGAAAAAATATAAAAAAAATCTATTTATAGAAACGTTTATTTTCATATTGCCTGGTTAATAATTAGTGACATCTTTTACGTTCCTCTATTTATAACTTCCTTCTTCCTCCTGCCACATAAAATTATCCAATTTTACATAATTTCATGTGTATAATAATTCTAGTACAGTCCTGAAGGAGATAATCCTTTGTGAGTGGTTTTCTTTGCTTCTGGGTTAGCTGCTTAATGCTAAAAACAACTCAGCTTGAATGACTCAAAGCATAGCAAGAAAATAATAATAAAAAATTCTACACCAGAGAAAAGGAACTTTTCCCAAACATGCAGTAGAACAAATAGGCTGCCACACAGTTTTTCAATTAAATAAATATGTTTTAAATGTTGTCACATGAAGAAGCTAGAGAATGACTTAATTACGAAGGTTGCACTTTTTCTTCATATTGCTAAAGTAGTCATAGCTTTGACTTTTAGATTTGTTTTCTAGATTCATTATAAGACGTTCTGTGTTGGGAAGTGAAGAAATGGGAAATGTGCTTATTCTAGTATATTTCTCACTAAGCTGTGGAGAAAATAATTAGTGTCTGCATGAATTTCCCACGGCACTTTTTATTTTTCTAGAATACCTGCTTCCAGACCAAGACCTAGAACATTATCAGCATCCAGACACTTTCCTTCACTATTTTAACTTAAAAGTACTATAAATTATTTTTGCCTGATTTTGAACTTTAAATGAACAAGATCATACAATAGGTAGTTTTTGTGTCTGGCTGTGTTTCATTCATCCTTATTGTTGTATAGTTTTCCACTGCATGACGATACCACAATTTCTTTATGCATTTTATTGTTAATGGACTGAGTTGTTTCCATTTTGGGGCTATCCTAAGCAAGACTCATTGGAAAAGACTCTGATGCTGGGAGGGATTGGTGGCAGGAGGAGAAGGGGACGACAGAGGATGAGATGGCTGGATGGCATCACCGACCCCATAGACAAGAGTTTGAGTGAACTCTGGGAGTCGGTGATGGACAGGGAGGCCTGGTGTGCTGCGGTTCATGGGGTTGCAAAGAGTCAGACACAACTGAGCGACTGAACTGAACTGAACTGAAGCAAGACTACTATGAACATTCTTATACATATTATTTGGCGCACATACATATATATTTCTGGTGGGTTTATACTTAGAAGTGAAATTTCTGTGTCGTCTCTTCAGATTTAGTAGATATTTCCAGTTTTCAGAGTAGCTATATAAATATGTGTTACTACCAGAAAGTGTATGAAATGTCTAATTGTTCCACAGCCTCATCAACACTTTGTATTGTTGTTGTTGTTATAATTTTAGCCATTCTGGACGTGTGTAGTGATATCTCATTCTTGTTTTTGTTAACTATTCCTTGATAACTAGTAGGATTGAGCATCTTATCCTAAGCTTATTGAATTTTTGGATATCCACTTTACTTAATTGCCTATTTAAGTCTCTATCCTTTTTTGCATTGGAATGCCTGCTTTTGTTATTGATTTGTAGCAAAGGAATTCTTTATGCATATCTGAGTACTTTTTCATGTATATATGTGTATGTATGTATGTATCTCTCTATATATCTTTTCTTGCACTGTGGCTTATTTTTCACGAAATGGCAACCCACTCCAGTGTTCTTGCCTGAAGAATCCCAGGGACAGCGGTGCCTGGTGGGCTGCTGTCTATGGGGTCGCACAGAGTCAGACACAACTGAAGTGACTTAGCAGCAGCAGCAGCAGCAAGGATCTTTTGGTGAACAGATGTTAAGATTGAATTCAGCAAACGTTTCCTATAGTTAACACTTTTCATGACCTCTTTTTTTTAATTTATTTATTGGTGGTTCTGGGTCTTTGTTGCTGTGCACGGGCTTTTGCTAGTTGAGGCAAGCAGGGGCTACTCTCTAGTTGAGGTGCACAAGCTTCATTGCGGTGGCTTCTCTTACTGCGAAGCATGAGTTCTAGGCCATGCAGACTCTAGCTGCGGTCCCTGGGCTCTAGAGCGCAGGCTCCATGGTTGTGGCGCACAGGTCTAGCTGCTCCATGGCATATGGGAACCTCCTGGATTAGGAATTGAACCCGAGTCCCTTGCATTGGCAGGTGGACTCATCACAGAGCTACCAGGGAAGCCCTTTCATGACCTCTTGAACTTTGCCTGTTCCAAAGTTATAAGGATAGTTGATGTTTTCATTTAAATACTTTCTCATTTTTTTCTTTTGTATTTGGATCTACAAACCATCTACTTTTAATTTTTGTGTTTGATATGTGGTATGGCTCAGGATTCATTTTTTTCCCCATGTGGATATCCAGGTGACCTTCCATCCATTAAGGTAAAGGCCATTCTTTCCCATATTGACTAATATTTTAGGTGACCATATGATATGAGGCTGTTCTAGACTTTCCGTTCTCTCCCATTGGCCTCTTTGTCAGCCTTGGCATCAATATCGCACTGTTTTCAACAGTTTAGGTTTCTACTAGATTTTGATAAATGGGGGTATAAGTTGTTCAGATCTGTGCCACTTTTAAAGATTGCTGTGGCTCTTTTCTGCCCTTTGAATTTCCATGAAATGTTTTTTTTAAAAATTACCCTTCTAGCTTCCACAAAAAATACTGAAATTTCAGTTGACGTTGTGCTAAATCTATAAATCAGTTTGCAGGGAATTGACATCTTTATAACAATGAGTCTTCTAAACTATGAATGGTTTATACTTTTAAAAGATTAATTTACTTAATTAGGTTTTCTTATTTTCTTTCAATATTTTATCCTTTTTATTTTGTAAATATTGCATATCTTTTGTAAGATATAGTCATAGTTAGTTGATGTTTTTTGATGCTATTATGATTTCTGTCTTTAAAACAATTTTGTGTGTTTCTGAAATACTGAAACATAATTTTTATAATGAATATATCCATCTTCCTTCCTAAATTCAGCTATTAATTATTATACTTTGTCCATAGATTCCTTTAAGTTTCTGGATAGGTTTTTAATTAAATTTAATTTCCTTAACAGGTGTAATACAATTTGTACTTTCTCTTTCTTCTTGTATCATTTTTAAAGTTGTGTTTTTCAAGGAATTTGTTTATATCTTATAAATTTTAAAATTTATTGGCATAAAGTTGTTCATGTTGTCTTCTTATGTTTAAAGTTTTTAAGGATCTTTAATGGTATTCCCCTTTTCATTTCTTATATTTGTACTTGCCTCTCTCTGATCTATATGAAAGTCCTCTAATATTATCTTCCCACAGATTTAATTTTTGGCTGTGTTGATTTTTAAAATTTATATTTGTTATTATTTTATTTCCACTTTTAATAATTTTATCTAGTTAAGTAACTTAATTTTTTTTTCCTTTTCTAACTTTCTGAGATGAATATTAGGAAGTTGATATTCACTCTTTCTTCTTTTCCTAATCTAGGCATGCAAGGCTATAAATTTTCCCTTTAAGCACAGCCTTATATGCATCCCACAAGTTCTACTATGCTATCGTTCAGTTTAAAATATTTTCTGGTTTCCACTATGATGTCTTTTTAAGTACATGTTTTGTGAGTGTATTGCTTTATGCCTATGTATGAAGATTTTCTAATTGCCTTTTTGCTTTTGATTTCTTGTTTAATTCCATTATAGTGGAAGAACATTGAATGATTTGTTTTCTGAAATTTGTTTAGACTTGTTTTATGGCCCAGCATAAAACGGTATGGTCCAACAATAGACAAATGTTCCACGATCACTTGAAAAGAACGTGAATTCTGTCATTGTTGGATACAGTGCTGTTTGTTACCAAGTCACATTTGTTGGTTGTTTTCATATCATCTAGAAATGTACTGTTTTTCTAAATCTGTTTGCTCTTTAGTTTGTGTTGGTTGTTTAAAACTACCCACCATGATTTAAGATATTTTTTTCTCATTTTAATTCAGTCAGTTTTTGCTTTATATAACGTAAAGCTATTAATATATAATATATTGCATGTTAATTTAAAATTTCTTTATCTTCTTAGTGGATTGAGTTTTAAAAATCTTGTAAATACTCTCTTTATTTTAATAAGGGTTTCCCTAGTGGCTCAAACAGTAACAAATCTGCGTGCAATGCAGGAGACCCAGGTTTGATCTCCGAGTCAGGAATATACCCTGAAGAAGGGAATGGCTATCCACTTCAGTATTCTTGCCTGGAGAATTCCATGGACAGAGGAGCCTGACAGGCTATATTCCATGGGGTCTCAAAGAGTTGAACACAACTGAGCGACTAACATTTCACTTCACTTTTCTTATTTATGACTTCCTGGTGGCTCAGACAGTAAAGCATCTGTCTATAATGTGGGAGACCCAGGTTCGATCCCTGGGTTGGGAAGATCCCCTGGAGAAGGAAATGGCAATCCACTTCAGGACTATTGCCTGGAAAATCCCATGGACAGAGGAGCCTACCAGGCTCCAGCCTACCATAGGGTCTCAAAGAGTTGAACAGGACTGAGCAACTTCACTTCACTTTCATATTTATAGGTCTTTTGGATACAGTACTCTTCAAGGCCCCAAAGTGAAAACATCATATGTTTAAATAGGTGTGTTTATCATGCTTTGTGCCATCAACACTTTTAAGTACTATGAGAGGAAGATAATTCTGGAATGCAGGTTCCCATAGTGGTAGCTTTGGCTTTGGGAGTGTAATGATAGAACTTATGATATTCACTTTAGAGGGAATTTGCTTTACATGTCCTCAGACCATAAAATTCATGAATATGTATTAGCAAAGGATCACTAATTTTATCACACTTTGTGTATATTATTTGTCATATTGAATTTGTCTTTCCCCGCATGTCATTTGTAAGATAAAACCAGTATTCAGTACATTAATTTTTGTACACTAGTTATTGGTTCAATTCTTGGTGTGTTCATTTATATAAAATTTGAGTACCTTCCACATTTCAGGAGCTTTGAATATTAGAAGATAAAATAATCTCTCTTTAAGATACTTTACTGTCATATACCAAAATATTGATGTCATAAATATACCAAGCACTGGTAACCCATGATGATAGAAACATCACTTTAGAAATGGTGCTCTTGTGCGGTGCACAGCCTGCAAGATTGTGTACAGTGGTCCTGGCATATAATGCACACTCCTTGGCTTCAGAGAGCTCCCAATGCAGCCAAAGAATAGTCACATGTGAAACTATAATGCAGCTGTATTATGCATAGAATAAAGATATGCATACAGAGTGTGGGCAACATAAGTGACATTGTAATGTGGAGGTGTGGGAAATATTTCCAAGGAGAGGTTGTCAAGTATGAGTAAAGTATTCACTAGAAATTAAGGAAGGGGAATTCAATAGAGTAATTTTCCAGCTGTGCTGGAAATGTCTCTCATTTCTCCAGCTAATAACCTGTTCTCCTCATGACAACACAGCTCTGTGTACCTTTAGGCAATTATGAGGTCATATCTGGTAGATATTAGCTTCTGAAACAGTCTTGTTTGTATATGGTAGAAGACAATGTTGCCCTGAGCATTTTTGCTCCCACAAGTATGAAATCCCTAAACCTCGATCCCTGGGTCAGGAAGATCCCCTGGAGGAGGAAATCCCAACCTACTCCAGTATTCCTGCCAGGAAAATCCCATGGACAGAGGAGCCTCCATGGAGTCACAATGAATAGGACGAGACTGAGCAGGCACATACTTTATCTCCTTAGGTGCCAGGCTTTGTGTTGTCTCAATCCTGGAGATGCAAACAGTAGTAAATCCATGGTCAATTCCCCAACAACTTTACAGAACTAGTAGGAGAGCCAAAACAGACCAGAGACCTAAGATACTGTAGAGGAAGTATAAGATATGTGTACCTATAAAGTACTATTGTATAAAAGGAATCTTCGAAGAGATGATTTAGTGGTTTATATTTAAATAAGCATTCATATTCTTAAGATTCTGTTGCACTGAAGTCTGATTTTCTGTCCATTTGTTTTCTTTTGAGTAGAATTTATTGATTTATTCTATTTATGATAGTATAATGAGAGGAAAAATAAAACAAAAAAGGAAATCCTTTTTAGTATGTATTCTTTCAATGTCTTTTTCTATTTATGTGCACATGCAGTATGGTCTGTGTTTTGAATTTGGAATTTTTCATGCTTTTTGGTGCCCTGTAGTCACTGGTGCCTCACAGTGGACTTAATGACCGCTAGATTTCTTGACTTTTAATGTCCTTGCCCAAATTTCATGGTGTTGGTCAAACTCTTCTTATGTAAAATAATATTTTTTAAGTGTTAAAAGCATAGCTATTTTCTTAATTTACTGTGTTGCAGATTTTTTAAGAAGTCTGTTTTATACCCTTAAATTGTTTTTTTTTTTACCTTTAACCTACAGAAGTTCAAAATTGGATAGCCCTCAGAAAAGTAGGCTAGAGCAATGATTAAGAGGACTGACTCTGGAGCTAGACTTCCTGAGTTCAAACACTAGCTCTTCTGCTTAATTACATGACTCTAGGCAAGTGCATCAGTGCCTCATCTTCAGTTCAGTTCAGTCACTCTGTCGTATCCAACTCTTTGCAACCCCATGGACTACAGCACACCAGGCTTCCCTGTCTGTCACCAACTGCTGGAGCTTGCTCAGACTCATGTGCATTGAGTCAGTGATGCCATCCAAACATCTCATCCTCTGTCATCTCCTTATCGTGCCTTCAATCTCTCCCAGCATTGGGGTCTTTTCCAATGAGTCAGTTCTTCACTTCAGGTGGCCAGAGAAGTATTGGAGTTTCAGCTTCAGCATCAGTTCTTCCAATGAACACTCAGGACTGATCTCCTTTAGGAAATCCTTTAGGTTGGATCTCCTTGCAGTCCAAGGGACTCTCGAGAGTCTTCTCCAACACCACATTCAAAAGCATCAGTTCTTCGGTGCTCAGCTTTCTTTATAGTCCAGCTCTCACATCCATACATGACTACTGGAAAAACCATAGCTTTGACTAGATGGACCTTTGTCAGCAAAGTAATGTCTCTGCTTTTAAATATGCTGTCTACATTGGTCATAGCTTTTCTTCCATGGAGCGAGAGTCTTTTAATTGCAAGGCTGCAGTCACAATCCAAAAATAGTCTCTCACTGTTTCCATTGTTTCCCCATCTATGTGCCATAAAGTGATGGGACCAGATGCCATGATCTTAGTTCCCTGAATGTTGAATTTTAAGCTAACTTTTTCACTCTCCTCTTTCACTTTCATGAAGAGGCTCTTTAGTTCTTTGCTTTCTGCCATAAGGGTGGTGTCATCTGCATATCTGAGGTTATTGATATTAATATCTTACTCATCTGTAAAATGGAGATAATAATATCTATTCCACAGGGTTACTGTGAGTATTAATTAAGTTAATAAAGTTCTTACAATGGTGCCTAGAGTAGAGTAAGTATTAATTTTGTTGTTAATAAGATGTGTATAAATAAGAAACCATAAGAGAGGTTCTCTTTTATTGCAGTAAATATAGTATATGTTGTTTTATACCATAGAGGGATAATAGAGATACTTATTAGTATTTATAATTAAAGTATATTTTGAAAGAATAGTTCAGTTGGTAAATTGATTATTTTATCTATCATCCAAACTAGTTATGGTCACAGAAACAAAAGTCATCACATTTTTAATATAAGAAGATCAAACAGAAAGTTATTAGTTTATAACATAGTATATAGAGCAATGTACCATAAACATGAGTTATAAGCTGGAATCAAAATAGGCGGGAGAAACATCAACAACCTCAGATATGCAGATGATACCACTCTAATGGCAGAAAGCTAAGAGGAACTAATGAACCTCTTGATGAGGGTGAAAGATGAGAGTGAAAGAGCTGGATTAAGACTAAATATTAAAAAAGCTAAAATCATGGCATCCAGTCCTATTACTGCATGGCAGATAGAAGGGAAAAAGGTAGAAGTAGTGACAGATTCCCTCTTCTTGGGCTCCAAAATCACTGCAGATGGTGACTGCAGCCATGAAATCAGAAGACTATTGCTTCTTGGCAAGAAAGCAATGACAAACCTAAACAGTGTGTTGAAAAGCAGAGACATAACTCTCCTAACAAAGGTCTATACAGTCAAGGCTGTGGTCTTCCCAGTGGTCACATACAGTGGTGAGAGCTGGACTGTAAAGAAGGCAGAATGCCAAAGAATTGATGCCTTCGAACTGTGGTGCTGGAGAAGACTCCCAAGAGTCCCTTGGACAGCAAGGAGATCAAACCAGTCAATCTTAAGGGAGATCAACCTTGATTATTCACTGGAAGGACTGATGCTGAAGCTGAAGCTTCAGTATTTTGGTCCTCTGATGCGAAGAGATGACTCATTGGAAAAGTCCCTGATGCTGGGAAAGATGGAGGGCAGAAGGAAAAGTGAGTGTCAGAGGATAAGATGGCTGGATGGCATCACTGATGCAATGAACATGAACTTGGACAAACTGGGAGATGGTGAGGGACAGGGAGGCCCGGCATGCTGCAGTCCATGGGGTCACAAAGAGTCAGACACAACTAGGCGACTGAACAACAGCAACAAACATAAACATGTGCCCAAGCCTCCTGATTCAGGATCTACTGGAGTGCTTCTTAAAATGCAGATTCGAGGGCCCATTGTAGACTTAGTGTGCAGTTAAATATCTGGGTAGAGACCCTAAGAATTAGGTGATTCTTATGCACACAGCATGCTATAGAGCAATTGTGTTTCTTTTTTTTTCTCTTAAGGTTAGCTTGAATGACAGATGGTTTAATTTAAAGACCTATGAAGTATACTAAAGTAGTACCCATCATACATAAATACCAAAGTAGTTTATATCATGTCAGGAACATAGAGGGGAAGCCTTTTGAAGAATGATCTCATAGGCAATCTTTGGCAAAAATCTTGCAAATGTCCTCTAGTGCTCTAGCAGGGCTTACATTAACCTGACATTCTCCCCCCCCGGGAAGTAAATTTTGTGGCTTGATTTAAAGTGTGTTTTTTTGTTTTGTTTTTTTTTATCAAGTCACTTTTTGGGGAGGAGGGAAAGCAGTCTTTGTGGGTGGCCTTTTGCCACTGTTGCATAAATTCTTTTGCTTTGATGTAGATTTCTACCTTATTTCCTTCGTGATGTTTTCCAAAGTTTTTTATTTCCAAACTCGTATCAAATAGGTATTGGCATATGAAAGATTTAATTTATATTTAAATCTTTTTGTTTTTTCTTTTTTTGTGATTTTTTTTTCTTGGACTATAGTATATGTGCAGTAAAGATTTCAAGCCTAAGTTTTCAACTTAAATGAATTTTTACAAATGTAATCATGAAATTCGAGTTATTGAATGACTCCAGCATCACCAAAGCTTACCTTGTACCATGTCCTAGTCAGTAACCCACCAAAGTCAATCACCGTTCTGAATTCTATCAACACAGTATAATTTTGACCTTTTGTGAAATTAATATGTATATATAATATAAATTGAATCATAACGCTATTTATTCTTTTTTGTCTGATTTCTTTAACTTAAAATTGTGTCTATGTGGTTAGTTCATGTTACTGTGTGCAGTAGCAATTTGTTCTTTTTTTTTACATTTATAAAACAGTTTTATTGAGATGCAATTAAGATGCTGAACATATTTACATTTAAATGTTCAATTTTATAAATTTAGATGTATTAAATTTCTATATAAATTTAATATACTCATGAAACCACTACTACAATCAAGATAATGAACATATCCATCACCTGCAAAAATTCATTCTTACCAATTTGTTTGTTTTGAAATCTAGTTGATGTACAATGTTGTGTTAGTTTCTGGTATACAGCAAGATAACTCAGTGATATATGCATTCTTTTCCATTAGTTTCTTATAAGATATTGAATATTGATATTATAAGGTATTGAATATAGTTCCTTGTGCTATACAGGACCTTATTGTTTATCTGTTTCATATATAGTAGTTTGTATCTATTAATCCCAAACTTCTAATTTTTACCTCACCTCCTCTTTCCCTTTTGGTAGCCATAAATTTGTTTTCTATTGTCTGTGAGTCTATTTCTGTTTGGTAAATAAGTTCATTTGTATCATATTTTAGATTCCACATGTAAGTGATATCATATGATGTTTGTCCTTCTCTGATATATTTCACTTAGTATAATAATCTCTAGGTCCTTCTATGTTAATGTATATGGCATTATTTCGTTCTTTTTTTATGGTTGAATAGTATCACATTGTCTGACTATACCACATCTTTATCTGTTCATCTGTTGATAGACATTTAGGTTGCTTCCATGTCTTGGCTATTCTAAGTAGTCCTGCAGTGAACATTGGGGTGCATGTATCTTTTCAAATTATAGGTTTCTCTGGCTATATGCCCAGGAGTCAGATTGCTGGATCATATGACAACTCTTGTTTTTTAAGGAAACTTCATACTGTTTTCCATAGTGGCTATACCAATTTACATTCCCGCAGGAAGTGTAGGAAGGTTCACTTTTCAGTTTGTTCTTTTTAATTGCTTTATACCATTCCCTTGTACAATTTAGCATGATGTAATTATCCTAGCTGGGCTTCCCTGGTGACTTAGATGGTAAAGAAGCCACCTGCAATGCAGGAGACCCAGGTTCGATTCCTGGATGGGGAGGATCCCCTGGAGACGGACATAGCAATGCACTCCAGCTACTACACTCCATTCTCCACTTACCTGGAGAATCCTATGGACAGAGGAGCCTGGTGGATTATAGTCTGTGGGATCACAAAGAGTTGGACACAACTGATCAACTAACACATACACACATTCATCATGTGTGTTTTTCAGTTTTAACTATTATAAATAGCTATGAATATTGTTTGTGTATTATGGTGGGTGTTTACTTGCACTTGTTTCTGCTTGGTGTTTACATAGTAGAATTACCATGTCTTGGGGTATGCATATGTTCAACTTTAGTAGATAATGCCAACGGTTTGCAAAATAGTGTACCAATGTACCTTCCAACTTGCAGTAGATGAGAGTTCCAGTTGATCCAAATCCCACTCGATGCTTGATTTTGTCAAGTTTTATTTTCTAGTTTTAGTGGTTGTGGTAGGTATGTTTTACTTGACTTTAATTTGTTTTTTCTGATGTTTTAACAAGATTGAGAACATTTACATATATCTGTAGGCTATTAGACTTATTTTTGTGAAGTGCACATTTAAGAACACGTTTAAAAACTGGACATTTGTCTTGTTCTTAATGTTTTGTAGGTGTGCTTATATACTCTGGATATGAATACTTTGTTGGATATGTTTTGCAAATATTTTCTCCAACTCTGTGGTTCAATGTCTTTTAAGTATTAATGTTTCAATGTAGAGAGCTGGCACATCTTTATTATATTTTTTTTCCTAAGAATTTGAGTCTTTATACTCTTTTAAATAAGATTTTTTTCTAATTTTTCATTGATAAATTTCATTTGTTTTTGTTGGTTGTTAATATATAAAATTCAAGTATATGTATTATATTATGGGTTGCCATTTCCTTCTCCAGGGGATCTTCCCTGCCCAGTGATTGAACCCACATCTCCTGCATTGGCAGGTGGATTCTTTACAACTGAGCCATCAGGGAAGCCCCATTTAATTATATACCTACTCTCACATGTAGGACTTCTCTCCAGTTTTTTTTTTTTTCCTCTTTGTGTAAAAATATATTTGACATGGAAGATCATCTTTTTAAACATAGATTTCATTTGTTATTTATTTATTGGCTGTTCTAGGTCGTTGTTGCTTTGCACAGGCTTTCTCTAGTTTTGGCAAGCAGGGACTACACTCTAGGTGCTGTGCTCAGGTTTCTCATTGTGGTAGCTTCTCTTGTTGCCAAGCAAACACTGTTGGTACTCGGGATTTAGTAGTTGTAGTTGTGGGTTCAGTAGTTGTGATTCTCAGGCTCTAGAGCATGGGCTCCATAGTTGTGGTGCATGGGCTTAGTTGCTCCATAACATGTGGAATTTTCCCAGACCAGGGATCGAACCAGTGTCCTCTGCATTGCAAATCAGATTCTTAACCATTGAACCACCAGGAAAACCCTAGTTTTTGTTTGATGATACCACTTCTAGTACCATTAGAAACTTCAGTAACAATTAGTTATGTTTTTCTTTTCCATTAGTCTACTTTTTGTGCATTGATGCATTATGATCAATCTAAGTCCTCATTTTCTCTAAACTCAAATTACTTACCCACTAATTTGTTTACTCACTTATTTGTTTAACAGACATTTATTGTTTCAGGTTCATTGGACTACTTTTTAGCACATTTCCCCATTTAAAAACGTGGATACAATCATTAATTATCAGGCGTCACTTTTACTCACAAAAATATCATTCAAAAGCATTTATTTATGGCACTCCGTCTACATTACCATGGAATCGATATAATGAAGTGTTCCAAAACAAATAGATTAAAGATGCACTAACTCTAATATATTATATGCTTCTTATGTGAATACAACTGTTATTAACAAATACTATGTAGTATATGCCCAGTTTTCAGCCTTGTTGTTAAAGTTACGTGCTCTGGTGAGTTATATTATCTGTGGCCATTCTTTGCTTTACCAAAGACTTATTCGGACTTTCATCAAACAAGAGGAAAAATATAGCACATGAAGTTACCCTTGAACATTATTTTTTCTTTTTTGAACTTTTGGCTTTAAGGATGTTAGTAGAAAGTCATCTGGGACTGCTAAATATGTTGATTAAAGTCAGATGAGCAGATCCTTGAACAGGGCAGGCTTTGATCAATTCCTTTAAGGATTTTTTAAGATATTCTTTTATTCGGGTGAACAGCATTCTAGGCTGATGAAATAAGAAAAATGGCAAAAATGAGTAGACTGCGTGATGACTAATAATTATGTTAACCCTTCTGGAGAAGAATTAAAAGTAGGCTACAAAAAGAGGTGTGTAGTTTAGGTAGTGAAATATTTGCACGCATGTGCATGCTCAGTCCCTCGGTCATAGCTGACTATTTGTGACCCCGTAGGTCACAGAGCTAACCCATCAGGCTCCTCTGTCCATGGGATTTCCCAGGCAAGGATACTGGAGTGGGTTGCCATTTCCTTCTCCAGTTGATCTTCCCAACCCAGGGATCAAATCTGCGTCTCCTTCATCTATTTGGCCAGTGACAAAAAGTTTAGATTTAATGAAGAAAGGAAATTTGCACTAAGTACTCTTGGAGTAACACTTAAGGAAGACAATTTAAGTGGCTGAACGTAGGATGAGTATGGACTCAAAACAGTGAAGGAGAAGACACAGTCCAGTATACATAGAACATGGAATGTGACATTGGAGTCTGAAGTGCCGACAGAATGGCAACTCTAAGAATATTGTGTAGCAAGAATTATCAGAATTTGGCAATGACTTGATGAGGCAAGCAAATTAAAAATGACCTCAGGGTTTTGACTGCCTGAATAGGAAGTATTGAATACAGGAAGATTACTGAAGAATGCATTATGTTAGGATAAGTTGACGATTTGAGAATAATAAATAGAGGGCATGGGAACAGAATGTAGAAATGTCTTGTAACTCAGTAAATGTAGCTCAAGGATTAAAAACGTGTTAAAACTCAATGACTGAATAATTTGTCCAAGGGAATGTGTATAAAAAAACAAAGGGCCTTGCTTGGGTGATTCTCAGCCAATTGGAGACAAGCATAGCATCCAGCAAAGGACCTCCTAAAGAGATATATGGAAAAGTAAAAGTAGAGAGGAATGAAATGTTTAGTTGGAAGACTGCATCAGTGAAGAGAATATGGGCTGATGCACTCGATTAAAGAAAGTGAAATTGGTTAGAAAGGAAGACGATTAGAGACAAAGGGAAATAAATCCTAATTTGACTCAGGTCAGCTTCTGTAAAGAAGCAGCTATAGTGACTGTACCCTGGCGTGGAAGAGGATAAGGATGGGTAGCTACAGGCTGGGGAGTGAACGTTATTACACTGAAAACTATACAAAGGTAAAATGTACTTCCAGGAATGTTTTGTGTAAACAAATGTCTGGACTAGGTCAAAAGGTTTATAAAATATTGCTTAAGAACACCTATCACATAACAGATGTGCTCCCCAGGTGGCGCTAATGGTAAAAATCTCATTTGTTCAATGCAGAAGGCATAGAGACGCAGGTTCGATTCGTGGGTCAGGAAGATCCCCTGGAGGAGGGCATGAAAACCCACTCCAGCATTCTTGCCTGGAGATTCCCAAGGACAAAGGAGCCTGGCAGGTTACAGTCCATAGGGCTGCAGAGTCGGACACAACTGAAGCAACTTAGCATGCCGGCACGTCATGTAATAGGTGCCCAGTAGAAGTTTGTTAAATGAATGGGTCCTGTCTCATCCCTGTCTTGTACACATCCTGTAGCTTTTGGTGCATTTTCTGTCATGTACTAACAGGGGACCCTAGTGAAACAGTTATATGGAAATGTAAGCCAGGGGCCATATTGTAAGCAGTTCCTAAGGGATATGAGAGACAAAAATAGAGGTATTAGGCAAACTCCCCCAAAGTACAGGATCACAGAAGGAAAATTTCTAGAGGCAGAAGGGATCTTGCAGGTCACTGAATAGCCCCACCCTCTGATTACACAGCTTTGGATGTGAGGCCCAGTTTTGTTAAATAACTTACCATCTATGTGTCAAGGTTCCGTTCCAGGAAATTGAAACCACATCAGCTATTTTAAGCATGAAAGGATTTAATATAAAGAATTAAGTGCACATTTAGATTCTTGGAAGGACTGGAAGAGTGACCTTTTAGGCTTGGGCTCCAGGACTAGTTCTCAGAACGATGTAGCTTATTGGTCCACCTGGGCAGCTGCTATTGCTGCTCCAGTCAGGGAGCAGGGAGAAGGAGCGAGCTATCCCTGGACCTGTTGACTCCAAGAAGTTGCTACTAAAGGTGCTCTCTGAGGATAACAGACTGGCAGTACTGCAACCGTACTTGGCCCAGCATCTACACAGCTGGCAACCAGACCTCGGATGTTACTATAGAAAACCCCAGTCCCCACAGTGTCTCCCAAACCACACTTGCCACTTCTGAGTTCAAATCTTACCTGAGTACATCTAATTGGCTTAACCAAAGGGTCACCTGGGAGCCTAGAGGCAAGCACACTGGGACTCACAGCTCCTGCAGGAGTATACAACACAAGGATGCTGGAATGGATGTCCACTGTCACATCATCAGATTTACACCCCTATGTCTTCAACTCGGAAAGTAATCACCGTAGCGAGAACATGGGAGGCTTGTCTTGCAGTCCCATTGTTACCATCGAATCTATGTGCACACAAGAGAATTATGTAGATTCAGTTCTCCTTCTAGAAATCACCTTCTGATGTTGAGAGATCTCAAAGTAGGGCAGCCACTTAATTTGTTTAAACTGGGCCACATTTGGAAATGGAGAGAAAAAACTCGTATTTATGCCAGGATAATTAGCACGATGGAGCAGGGCATGGCAACTTACTCCAATATTCTTGCCTGGAGAATCCCATGGACACAGGAGCCTGGCAGACTACAGTCCATAGGGTTGCAAAGAGTCAGACACCACTGAAGTGACTTAGGACTCATGCATGCAACAGGCATGATACAGAACTGTTCCCAAGAAAACAAACTCCAACCCTATCTACAAAATACATAAGCTTCTTGATGATCTTACTTCAACCTCCATCAGTGACCACATCTGTCAACACAAATCTTCACTTTACTTTTTGCTCCATCCTCTTTAAAGTTCTGTTCCCCAAGGGTATCAGTACTGTTCAGGTCTTCTGCACACACTCTGTCTTTGCCTGGAATGGCCCTCCGTGTATCTCCACACATCTTATTTCTGCGCATCTTTCAAAATCCAGCGCTGCCGTCACTCCTCTGTTGATAAGTCCTCAGATTCTTCTAGGTTACATGCTTTACGTTGTATGAAAGTATCTGTATTTCTTTCCCATTAAGCTGTAACCACTTCAGTGACAGAAACTGGGTTTATTCATTCTTTATTCCTAGACACCAGATCCGATTCTATGTGGAAAACGTGCTCAAGAAGTGTTTGTAAATAGATGGATGGATGGAATCAAGGTAGAGAGGAAAGAAATAGGGAACGAAGCAAACAAGGAACTGAAAGAAAGGATATGGAGGGAGGGAAAACGAGAGCAGGAGGAAAGGAGGTAATGAACCTTTTCTAGTGATTCTAACACTTTTCATTTGTGAGGATTATCCTCATATTACCAATCTGTGAAAGGTGAAAAGGTGAAAGTGAAGTCGTTCAGTTGTGTCTGACTCTTTGTGACCCCTGTAGACTACCAGGCTTCTCTGTCCATGGGATTTTCCAGGCAAGAGTACTGGAGTAGGTTGCCATTGCCTTCTCCAGGGGATCTTCCCAACCCAGGTATTGAACCTGGGTCTCCAGCATTGCATGCAGACGCTTTACCCTCTGAGCCACCAGGGAAGGGTCTTTCAAATTAATGAATGAATTGAGATGAAATCTGTTCGCACTCACTTAGAAATAGACTTGCTGCCAGTGGTCTGGATTTCCCATCTGATATTTAAAGAAATTATCAGCTTTTATTGACTTTGATGACAATTCATTGATCAGTGATTTCATCCCATCTATGTTAATCTATCCAGTATGTTATTCCTCAGTTTTAGTTGAACATATAAATGTTTAGATTTCTTGCACTCAAACTGCAAAAAGACCTTTAAAATCTAAAAAGACAATTTTAGATGCAGTCAATACTAGTTTGTACATCAATGAATCTTTCTTGTCTCTCTCACTCTCATTTTTTTTTTTTTCAGTTATCTGAAGATGATTTCTTTCTTGAGTGAGTAGTTTCATCTTGCTTGTTGTGGCCCTTTTGTTGATTTTAAGGAATGGCCCACAATGAACCTGATTTATAGAATTTATTTCTTGCCTTTACTTCTGTAACATGACTTCCTGAAGTTCACTCCCAATTTTCTATCAGCTAAATGTGATTTTTTTTGTTTTTAAAGTCTAGCTCTTAAGTTTCTGGAAAATTCAGTGCAAAATATTTTCAGTGGCTGTTTCAAACATTGTATTCTTTGGACTGTAAAGCGATACCTATGTTTGCTAAGGTTTTAATTTCTGAACTTGCTCCATGTTTGTGTTAAGTAATAAGCAGATTTGCAAGGGAAGGTGCTACTCTTGGAAGACAGTTTCTCTCTTGTTTACAGCGTAGGCCTTTGGCTTAGCCAGCTTGTAATGAACAAAGAAATTCACATTGTTTTATGAGAAAGATGAATAGACATTTTTTTTTTTTTTGAGATTTACTGAATACTGCTCAGTCTTCAATTTCTCTCCCTTTGTATGACACTGTATGTGAAAGGACATAGTCCAGAATACTATCCCATAAAAGCAAGATTTTTGTATTAAAAGAGTATTGTCAGGGTTACACTGAACATGTTACTACTACCTAACTTCCATAAGTCCAACTAAATGTATATGGAAATTTTACTTAGAAAACTATAACTTCTAGCAGTATCAGATCAGTAGGATGCAGTATCTTCCAAAGTTAAACTATGATTTTAGCTGAATAAGAGCAACAGAAGAAACAAACTAGGAAACAGATTACTAATAGAGAATTTGTTATGTTTAAAATGATATAAACAGCATAAATAACTTGGGATATTTTTATTATAAACAATATTTATATTAAATATACATTTAATTGTTACCGAACTGAACTGATCCTTTTCAGAGAACTGTACAGCCTAAGAATAGTTTATTAAAGAAGAAGGAAGGAAAATTAGTGACTATAGCAAGAAGGGTATAGATGGCTTTATCTCTCAGGGTTCTTTTATTTTCAGTTATAGGAACTAACATTGAACTGTCTTTGACAAGAATTGTTTTCCAAGGTAGTAAGAGAAGAATATTAGGTGGTAATATTGTTTAATGACTCACAAAACTGAAAAACCAAGTCTTAAAGAATGGTTGAATCCAGAATCTCAATGACATCATTGGAATATAACTATTGTCTCTGCTAATAATCTTCACTTTCTTCTTCTTGCGCTAAATTTAAACCAACAACTCTCCCATGCCCACCCCAAGCACCTTCACGGCTACATTCTGCAGTTTATAAGCCCAGAAGAGAGAACTTCTCTTTCCTAAGAGTTGCAAATAAAACAGTTGTACATCATAGTTTCAGTGCCATGATCTAGGCCATCTGCCCATCCAATTACTAGAGTCAGGGATATGGAATATAGTATTTGGGCATGCCTGGATCGATTTCCACTGCTAGACCTGAGTGTTCAGGGGTGGAGTGGGGAAATGAAGCCAGGAGGGTGTAGATTAATGTAGCTACCTGAATTCCTGGAGAAAGACAGATACCTCACACCTAGAGTTGCCATATATAGAAAATGAAAATATAGAATTCCCATTTAAAATGGAATATTAGATAAACATGGAAGAAATTCTTAGAATCAGGTAGGTCCCATGATAATATTTGGGACATACTTATACAAAACAAATTGTTGTCTATCTGACATTTGAATTAAACAGAGAATATAGTATTTTGTCTGACAACCCTGCCCACACCCAGACATTTCAGTGATTTTTTCAAGAAATGGTTGAAATAGGGCTGAGCAAGCAAAAGTGATGAGTCCACTCCTATAGTAATGAAGAACTGAATGTCAGCAGACATTACTAGGCCAAAAGAGTGTAGAAGTGTTCTGTAGGCAAGCAGATTACAATAAGAGAAGTGAAACATAAAATGCGTGAATGCAAACGGAAAATAAAAGAGACCAATGGAAGACGTTACTAGGGAATGTGGTGTTCCCAGTGTCAACCACAAATTGGCATTTACCCAGAGCATTGCCAGCAACTGAGCAACAAAGAAAGACATTTGCCATCTGTATCTATGGAGACGGAACCCCATGCTGCTATAGCTGTTGACCTTCACCAACCCCTGAGGGAATTCAGGATGGAATGAGGCACTTTCTGCTCCAGGGAATCTGGTGGGACAGGTCTTTAGATAGTTGGATGTTTTTAGGAACAGATTTTATGATCTCAATCCTTGCATCTCTTCATATCTAGTTCAGTTCAGTCACACAGTCATGTCCGACTCTTTGCAACCCCATGGACTGTAGCACGCCAGGCTTCCCTGTCCATCACTAACTCCCAGAGCTTGCTCAAACTCACTTCCATAGAGTTGGTGATGCCATCCAACCATCTCATCCTCTGTCATCCCCTTCTCCTCCCGCCTTTAATCTTTCCTAGCATTAAGGTCTTTTCCAATGAGTCAGTTGTTTGTATCAGGTGGCCAAAGTATTGGAGTTTCAGCATCAGTCCTTCCAAAGAAGCACTAAATCCCTTCATGGTGACATCAGATCCTCATGACTAACAAAAAACCTTATGTAAAATAAATGCTTCATGGTACTCCCCCTTCACCAAAACCTTGTATTATTGACTTTCCCCCACTGCTCCTTGAGAAGCAGTCTCTCAGAGCTATCTGATATGCTGCCTCCCAGGCTGCAGTCCTCATTTTACCCCAAATGAAACTTAACACACAGCTCTCAATTTGTACATCTTTTTTGAGGTTCTTGTTTCATAGTGAAAGAATTCAGAGACAGAGTGGTAAGTAAGAAGTGGATTTACCTAGAGAGAACAGGGCTTCCCTTGTAACTTAGCTGGTAAAGAATCTGCCTGCAATGCAGGAGACCTGGGTTCAATTCCTGGGTTGGGAAGATCCCCTGGAGAAGGGAAAGGCTACCCACTCCAGTATTCTGGCCTTGAGAATTACATGGACTGTATAGTCTATGGGACTGCAAAAAGTTGGACATGACTGAGCAACTTTCACTTTCAGGCTGAGTGTAGACCATCTCAGAAGGTGAGAGAAAAATCCCAAAAATATGACATGGTTAGTTTTTATGGGTTGGGTAATTTTATAGACTAATGAGTGAAAGGATTATTCCAGTTATTTGGGGGAAGAAGCAGGGATTTCCAAGAATTGGGCAACTGCCCGCTTTTTAGCCTTTTATGGTTAGCTTCTTGATGAAAGTGAAAGAGGAGAGGGAAAAAGTGGGCTTAAAACTCAACATTCAGAAAACTACAATCATGGCATCTGGTCCCATCACTTCATGGCAAATAGATGGGGAAACAATGGAAATAGTGACAGACTTTATTTTTGGGGGCTCCAAAATCACTGCAGATGGTGACTGTAGTCATGAAGCGTCAAGACGCTTGCTCCTTGGAAGAAAAGCTATGACCAACCTGGATAGCATTATTCAAAAGCAGAGACATTACTTTGCCGACAAATGTCCATCTAGTCAAAGCTTTGGTTTTTCCAGTAATCAGATATGGATGTGAGAGCTGGACTATAAAGAAAGCTGAATGCTGAAGAATTGATGCTTTTGAGCTGTGGTGTTGAAGACTCTCGAGAGTCCCTTGGACTGCAAGGAGATCCAACCAGTCCATCCTAAAGGAAATCAGTCCTGAATGTTCGTTGGAAGAACTGAATGTGAAGCTGAAACTCCAATACTTTGGCCACCTGATATGAAGAACTGACTCATAGGAAAAGACCCTGATGATGGGAAAGATTGAAGGCAGGAGGAGAAGGGGATGATGACAGAGGATGAGATGTTTGGATGGCATCACCAACTCGATGGACATGAGTTTGAGTAAGCTCTAGGAGTTTGGTGATGGACAGGGAGGCCTGGCATGCTGCCGTCCATTTGGTCACAAAGAGTCAGACACGACTGAGTGACTGAACTGAACTTAACTGATTGTTAGCTTCAGAACTGTCATGGCACTGGTGGGTGTGTCATTTGGCATACTCATGTATTTCAATGAATGCATAATGAGGCTCAAGGTCTACTGGAAATCAGTAATCTGCCATCTTGGATCTAATTGGTTCTAATCAGTTTCTGCCATATCCTGCAGCTATGTCCTTTTTTTTAAAGGTTGTACCCTGACCCCTTCTCTCCTAACTCACTGGGAAGAGGAGGACTTGAAAAGGAGGATTCAGCGATGTGAGCTGCCTATGCAACTTCCATTTCCCCCTCTTCTTTTATTTTAAGGCCTTCCACTTTCATCTTTTAAAAATAGAATCTCAGTACTATTCATGAACCCATACTTTTCCTAAACATGTACTTCAGAGGAGGTCAGCTTCAGTTGCAAAAGTTGATTTCTTATTGGAATAAGACATGTGTGGGTTTGTTCTTATCTTTGAATAATTTTTACATGGCCCTGTGATTCAATGCCAACCACTGAAACATGTCGTTAAATGTACTAGAGGGCCTCTAGGAAAGATTTTTGCCTACTTTTACGAAAGACATGCAAAAAGATAGGATTGGTGATACCTGGTTGTGATGGGGAATTGGTGCAGCCATTCTGAAAGCTAATCTGAAGACAAGGCCTGTATATAAAGAATGGCAAGATATGAAAAGATGTTAAGAGCTATGTACTTGATATACTGATGAACTGAGTAGTCCAGGAATCACCCTACCTCTGGACCTCTTGTAATGCAAATTAATATATTTCCTGATTACTTGGGATGCTTTAAAGTTGTCTTTATCTGCAGCTAAAAACATTCTAACTGACATATACACATACACAGGATTTTCTGTATATTGGACATTGAGATAACTTTTCTATTTTGTTTGTTTGCCAATGATTACAAACTCAAATCATGAAAACATTTTTTTTCCTACTTAAAAGGTAAGTTTTCTATTTAAAAAATACCATATGCTATCGTTTAAAGTAGTCAGTGAAAACAAAAGCAAACATGTATTTTAGAATTAGAACTTTAGGGAAAAGAAATCATGGAAACTAATATTCATTCAATGGTAATGTCTCTTTTTTAAAAAAAGCAGCAGTTACTTAATGAAACTTCAGAATTGACATCATAATTTGGCCTGAATATACTACTTTGAACTATCATTATGGAATTTCCCAGTTGGTGAAGGGTTCAGCTGCTTTTCACAGAATCCTTTTATATCTTGGTAGAATGGTGTCCCCATATATGTGGAGATGCTGTTACTCTATCTTTTTAGAATCATAACAATAGGTGCTTGGTCACTCAGTCATGTCCAACTCTTTGCGACCCTAAGGACTGTAGCCTGCCAGACTCGTCTGTCCGTGGGATTTCCCAGGCAAGAATACTGGAATGGGTTGTCATGCCCTCATTCAGGGGATCTGCTGGACCCAGAGATAGAACCTCAGTCTCCTGCACTGCAGGCAGATTCTTTACCTCTGAGCTACCAGGGAAGCCCAATAACAGCATACATTTATTTAAATTATATCAGTGGGAAAATCACTATTGGATGATACAAACAGGTCAACACAATAACTTAACTCTCTCTGCTTCTGACCTTAACAGATGACATGTGTTGGATTTTACGCCTATTTTTAGTTCTCATCTTAGGTTCTCCACCTATAGTTGGAAAATCTAGCTGTGACATTCCAGTCACTTCATTTTCACAGCAGGAGTCTGTTCATGAAGAATGCCAAATTTCTCCTTATAGATCCATTCTGTGTTTATTGTTACTGCCAAACATTTTCTTCCTCATTTTCTGAAGTGGAGGCACTACAGAGAAATCTGCTGTGAGACATTTTGGTAAAGTGAATCTTACTTTATCACTCATTTATTAACATGACATTAACTTGCTTTCCCAAAAGGAGTAGGAGAGCACGGGGTGGGGGAATATACAGAATAAAATTAAACAGTGTCAATGTCATACCTATTAAGACTTGATTTAGTGACATATAAAAGAAAACCCACATATGGCCTATGCACAATGGAAGTGCTATCCCCCTTACACTTTGTATAACAAAGTCTGATGCCAGGCAGCCCAGGGCTAGGCTGCCAGCTCCTACCCCTAAAAACCTTGGGGTATCCGATTCCTTCTTTATAGCTACTCTACCAAACCAAGTACATGCCTTGAATCCAAGGTTATCTCAAAGAACTCCTGTATCATGTTCATGGGCCAGGCAGCTGAAAGGATTACTAAGTAAAGGACCAAAGGTGCTCACCTACTAAGATGAATCACATTCCTTTGAGGAGCTTGCATAGAAGCCTCTCATAAGAACCATGTCAAGCCATTGAGGTGTAAGCAGTACTTTGGTTTATATCTCATTGACTCATCCTAAATCCAGTGTGGTCCTTAGTCACAAGGAAGTCTGCAAGTGACTTTTAGCTGGCTTTATTGCTACCTCACTTAGAATTGCCATTCTTCCTTGCTGCTGCTAAGTTGCTTCAGTTGTGTCCGACTCTGTGCGACCCCATAGACGACAGCCCACCAGGCCCCGCCGTCCCTGGGATTCTCCAGGCAAGAACACTGGAGTGGGTTGCCATTTCCTCCTCCAGTGCATGAAAGTGAAAAGTGAAAGTGAAGTCGCTCAGTCGTGTCCGACTCTTAGCGACCCCATGGACTGCAGCCTACCAGGCTCCTCTGTCCATGGGATTTTCCAGGCAAGAATACTGGAGTGGGGTGCCATTGCCTTCTCCGCCATTCTTCCTTAGGCATAAGGAATAGCTGTTGGGTAGATGATTCTATCATATGCTCTGTCATAGTATGATTAAGATTGTATTCCAACCCCAAAGATTCAGAATTTGATCAGAACTTGTACTTTTCTTTTTTTTTATTATTTTTTTAATTTTATTTATTTATTTTTTAAAATTTTATTTTATTTTTAAACTTTAGAATATTGTATTAGTTTTGCCAAATATCGAAATGAATCCGCCACAGGTATACCTGTGTTCCCCATCCTGAATCCTCCTCCCTCTTCCCTCCCCATACCCTCCCTCTGGGTCATCCCAGTGCACCAGCCCCAAGCATCCAGTATCGTGCATCGAACCTGGACTGGCGACTCGTTTCATACATGATATGATACATGTTTCAATGTCATTCTCCCAAATCTCCCCACCCTCTCCCTCTCCCACAGAGTCCATAAGACTGATCTATACATCAGTGTCTCTTTTGCTGTCTCGTACACAGGGTTACTGTTATCATCTTTCAAGTTTTAACTTTTCCCCCTGTCATTTTTCACATCACAAGATTTTTTTCCAGAATGGGAAGTGATTTCACCAATCTACACTTAGATTTCCTGTAAATATAAGTAAGCATGTAAACATGCCATATTCCATCCTGAAAATGTCTTAAGCCCAAATGTTATAATCCACAAAGCAGATTTTATTCTATTTTACCTATTTGGTGAATTCAAAATTCTGATTTAACACTAAAGATAACTGTATTTGTTATGACTTGATTGGTTATATGTTTGCCCCCAAACACTTCATATTTTCCATAAAAATAGGCTTTTATAATAAAATCATTTTTTTTTTCATGAAAGTTAGTTTACAGCAAGTCAGAAGCTGCAGGGGTACAAAAAAGGATATAATCAAAATGTTTAAAAAATATTAAATTCTTATCAGAGCTTTCAAGCTAAGTTTCAAAACTTACATTTTCCCAAAAGTTTGAAAAACAGAAAACTCACTCTTAAGTGCTAAGGGGGTTGCCTTTGATAATTCTGTGAAGCTTGAAAAGGTACTCTAAGGATTAATTTTTGTAATGAAGTGTGGGAAATAGTAGTAGCACAGTATAGCTATTGCAGGGCCTTAATTATTGATGGCTATATCGACATGAGTTTGAGTAAACTCCTGGAGTTGACAATGGCCAGAGAGGCCTGGCGTGCTGCAGTCCATGGGGTCCCAAATAGTCAGACATGACTGAGCGACTGAACTGAACTGGTACCTTAAGAGTCTCTGTTTTTCTGCTAGTTCTGTTATCACATCCGTCACTTTTGCTATCCAGCTCAGCCATAGCCCTTCAAATCACCTTAAATTTACTTCCTTAAGCAGGATGCCAGCAGGGTATCATGAGAGATCCAGAGTTTGCAAGACCCACGACAGAATGTCACTATAGTTTCACTTCTTAAACTTGCCTATTGACATCTCTGTGATTCTTCAGTCCCTAAAGCAGAAAACAGATCTGATAGGGAGTGTTTGGACATGATTAGCATCATATGTATATGTGTTTTTAGTCGTGTCTGACTCTTTGCCATGGTGTGAACTGTAGCCCGCCAGGCTCCTCTGTCCGTGGAATTCTCCAGGCAAGAATACTGGAGTGGGTTGCCTTTCCCTTCTCCAAGGGATCTTCCCAACCCAGTGACTGAACCCAGGTCTTCCACTTTGCAGGCAGATTCTTTACTATCTGAGCTACCAGGGAAGCCTGATTAGCATCATATTCACCTTTAATTGTTCTTATTCCTATATTTATGGGGGCACAAAGAGAATGTCAGAATTAGAAACAGAGGTATCTAAAATTTTGTCAAGGTGTGTGTCTGCTTTTTTTATATATTTTTAAACACTGTGTATTTATTTTTGGCTAGCTGGGTCTTTGTTGCACGCAGGCTTTCTCTAGTCGCAGTGAGAGTGGTTAGTTACTCTTGGTTGTGGTGTACAAGCTTCTAATTGCAGTGGCGTCTCTTGTTGTGGAGCTCACACCCTCGAGTGCAGGTTCAGTAGTTACGGCGCACAGGCTTAGTTGCCCCATGGCATGTGGGTCTTCCCAGACCAGGAGCCAAATCCATCTCCCCTGCATTGGCAAGTGAATTCTTAACCACTGGACCACCAGGGAAGTCTGTGTGTCCACTTTTAAACTCTGAAGCTTTATAAAAGCATGAATTATTAACAATAGGTATGTTCTAATACCCTCACTGGGATTCCCAGGTGATACCAGTGGTAAAGAACCCACCTGCCAATGCAAGAGACACAGGAGATGCAGGTTCAATCCCTGAGTTGGGAAGATCCCCTGGAGAAGGAAATGGCAACCCATTGCAGTTCTTGCCAGGAAGATACCATGGACAGAGGAGCCTGGTGGGCTACAATCAATTGAGTTGCAAAGAGTTAGACACGATTGAAATGCCTTAGTAGACACACATGCACTCAATACCCTGATTAGGTCTACTTAGTGTGTAACCCGTGGACACTTCCACAAGTTTAAGCTTACGTAATTGTTTATGACTACAGGACACAAATTCAGCTTCATTCTGAATATGAATCTGGTACAACTGTGTAATTCCCAGAATTAACATGTAAAGAATTTTTAACTTTCTCAGGGTCTGCCAGACATGAGTACTCAATAAGTACGCATTGAGTGAAGATCAGTGCTATTTCTAAACTAACTCTTTCCAACTTGGTATTAGGCTTTTAATCTACTAAACAAGTTTATCTCATTGGTGGTGGTTTAGTCACTAAGTCGTGTCCGACTCTTGCAACCCTGTGGACCATAACCTGCCAGGCTCTTCTGTCCATGGGATTTTGCAGGCAAGATTGAATTTAATCCTAATTTTAACTGGAAGTAAGCATTCTAGAGTCTCCTCTGGTTTATCTACTTTGTGCTCCACAAGAGATACTGTTACCCTAATTCATTCTAAAGTTATCAGCGTTTCATATTTTCCTTTACTAATTCCAGATTTTTTTCTCACCTTTATTTCAAAATAAATATAACCATTTCATTTTTGATATATAAAATAAAATGTAGGAAGCTTTAAAAAGTGTACAAATCTTTTCTTAACAGGAAATCATCACCACCATAACCATCATCATAGTAGTAGTAGCAGAACTATTTGTTGAGCACTTATGACTAAGTACTGTAGACACTATTTTTACTAACATTAATCAGAATCACAGCAGCTCTGCAAAGTAGGTATCATTATCCCATTTTACAGATGAGAAAACTGAGGCTCAGAGAGGTTAGTTTTAAGTAAAATCATACTGCTAGGATGTGGCACTGCCAGGATTTGAAGCCAGGTATATCAGATCATTATATTGTAATGTAGACATACTAGGAAAAATTCATTATGAATGAAGATATGTCACAGCCTCAGAACAATTTGTAATTAATGTGGAGGTGTATAAATAAAATCACCAGAAGTTATTCCACTACTCTGTTCTTTTTTTTTTTTTAAATGTTTGACATTTGCCCACTTAGGAATCCCAGAAAAGAACATTGTATAGCACAGGAGGAAATAGGGGCAGAAGTGTTCTTGATTGAATAAAAGCAATGGTTGAAAGAAAAAGACTTCCTTCTTGAGTTCCTCATGCAATGAAAAAATAGATTCTCTTCTCTTACCAGAAAACCACCAATTTGAGGAGGGATGCAAAGGCCAAACCAAAGATGCCTTACTTAGAGCAGGATGAACTGTCCTTCTGAAATAGGTATTCAGCCTTCTTCATTCATGCATCAGACTTAATGACATGATGAGTTTACTGGGATATTTCCATTGGAGACTGTCACTGACAGTTCTGCCAGAGAGCCATTTTTAGAACTGGGAGTTTGTGTATGAATTTCCTATTTGTACAGGGGCTATCACAATCTTTCACATTCTCAAGTGTCTGAAGAGACTGAGGTTGAATAGGAAAGTTGTTTGCAGGTGTAGTCTTCTGCTCTCAGTGTGGGTTTACAGCTCTTAAAAACAACTTTTGAGGAAAAGCTTTCTGTTTGATGTGGATGGTGGCGAGAGTTATGTACATACCGTGGAGCCAATGTGATTCCCTTATGAGGAGAAAATTCCCAGCTAATGATCTAGCATTTGAGCTTGGGTCAAAGTGAGTTACAGTCTAGTTTTCTAACCTGAGTAGTCATATTCAGAGCCTCTACTCATACTTATAGGGGAGGATGCTGCTGCTTCTCTATATTTTTTAAAAGTGAAAAGAGTGTGAGTGAGACCTGTACTTCTGCAATTCAATTCCCATGTGGCTAAGCCTTGGTCATCAATCTTCTTGACCAAGAGACACCACATTTTCCCCCTCAACTTTACTAAAACCACAGAGGTGGAGAGGAAAATGTCTGTTCATTAATGTCAGACACCAATTCAAATGGCTTATAGGCCTCAGTACAATATTAAATAAGCCTTCGTATAAAACATAGGTCAGAATTGGTTCTGTCAAACTTGTTTTTAGATATGTGACTGTTTTAGTCATCAAGGCAGTATGTAAAATAAAATCCTTTCCAGGTTTTATATATTTGAAATGGGAATGAGGATTCTTTCAGTTCTATATTAGCAGTTTTCATTAATATCTTTTTTAGTATTTCAAGAATATATTTTATTTTTTTAATGCACCAAAGCATTTTCTTCACCAAAACTATGATAATCGAAATCTGAGACAATTAGAACCTAAAAATGCCTCTCTTACTCTCTTTCTCTCCAGGTAGGTAGGTAAGTAGATAGAAAGATATTCTAGAGATATGTATGTGTATGGCTATCTGTATATCACTCTGTCTGTGTCTATGTATATGTATATCTATTTGGAAAGTAAAAAACTTAAATTCCTTCCACAGCATAAAATAAAATTTTTATAGTTCTACTTTTCTTATAGTTAATTTGGTGACTGATTTTTTAACTTAAGTATCTCACAGATTCAGATATATATCTATCAGAGCAGGCTGCTATCCAGATGAAGGCCAGTAAAATGTGGAAGACCTGTAGTGTCCGCCTAGCAGCATTCATTAGAAAACCATACTTATAAAAAAATAAAGTAATATATGGTGACTGATCATCATACCACTAAATGCTCTTGTGTTGCCGTGCTACAATTTTATTTTTAAGCTGAGGCTACTGGAAAAAGAAGTGATTTGGACTTATGTGATACAAATCCCATAGTCCATGATGAAAGTAACTTAAGCTAACCACTGTAAACTTATCAATCTGTGACATTGAAATTAATAGCCTCCATTTATTTAATAATTGCTTAGCCCGCACATGTTCTGTACCCCACCTTCCTGTGCTCTGCACCAAGGGTACAGCTGGAGGAAGTCCTCTGTTCCTCCTGCAACCATCTGTCTGGCTAGTGGCACTGCTTTCTGTGCAGAAATACTATTTTGCCCTGTGTTGTTCATTGTTGAGTTTACAGGACATCTGTCTGATCACATGTATGTGCACATTATTGAAGGCATAAACTGACCAGCAGCATCTTGGTGACTGTGGATGATAATGATAAGCCCCCCCAAGAACATCCTTTTTTTTTGTAAGAAGTCCTTAGAAGGCCCATTGGGAAAACTGAAATGCCTGGATTCCTTTTGTTTCTTAATAGAGTCGGATCTGGAAGGCCTTGATGATCTAGGTACTGTTTACAGCAGCATTGACCAGCAGCTGAATGAAACCATGAGGCGCCGCAGACACGCAGGAGAAAATGATTACAACATCGAGGTACTGCTGGGAGTGGATGACTCTGTGGTCCGTTTCCATGGCAAAGAACATGTCCAAAACTACCTCCTCACCCTGATGAACATTGTGAGTAGTGACTCCCTTTCTGAGGCTTTTTGATCTTTTAATTCACTTCTCCTGTTTTGCTCTGTTCTTTTGGAAACCTCTATGAGGTCTTCCATGACTACACCCCACATTCAAAATGTGTACGTAACTGCATTCAATTCAAATATTGATCTACAGATTTAACATACAAGATGCAAAACTAAAGGAAACATGAAGTGAAATTTTCTTTTGTGTGATTAACTATTGATCCTTTGTCATCAAAGAGAAATCTTAAATTTAAAAAATTATAATGGGCTGGAATTATAATATCAGTTATGGTTTTCATTTGGTTCTGGGGATAATCAAAACTCTCAGGACTGTCCTCCTGACTTGATGTGGACCACGAAGAATGAGATGGATCTTTCCAACATCATTTTGCATCCCAGGATGATGAGGAATTATTTAGGCCTAATAACTCTGTGTGCATGCTTGCTTTTAGAGCTTTTGGATAGAGTAATATTTTTCACCATGATGCAGTTGAATGTAATATACATACAACGCACAGTCAACTCTTGGCACAGGCACAGTGCTGCCCTGCAATTATAAAGGACTCTAAATTTGTTCTCTATGTCTTCCTTATCAGCCTTAATCTTATCCAGAAGAAATTTAGCCATCAAACTGATGTCCTTTTTTCCCAGGTGAACTGGCGCAGAGCAGTTGAGGAGAAATAATACATAAGTTACCTACTTCTAAAAGATAACTAAGATAGTAGTATGCTCTGTTTTATATGTTTTATCTCCTAGAATGATAAAATACCATATTACTCTGGCAAATGTATTGCCTAAGCCTATTCTCTCTTTCAGCTTTTAACTTTTAGTGTGATTTCTTTGGGTACCTTGCCTTTTTTCCATGCTTAAGATTAAATTTCCAACAATTCTTATTTTTATTAATCATGATTTTATTTATTCTAATATTTAAGCCAATATGTTAAACATATATTCTGTTCATTAGATGCCAATGTATAAAATTCTACATATATTATGTCTGTGAAATGCAAAATAGTGTAGAAACTCAGATACATGTTTATTTGTTCATTGGCACAGATTCCAGTTATGAAGACTGCTTAGCACACAGAAAACAAATTCCCCTGGAGATGCTACTTTTATTAATACTTGCATCATTCATTGTGCCCCTGGACCACTTTCTTCTACGCTAGGGAGGCAGTCAGTCAGGATAGACTTGTTAGTAAGGCTCTTGGAGTAATTCAGCAGAGATTTGGAACAGTCTTTGTCCTCACAGTACTTATAATTTAGTCAAAGATAAAAGTGATGCAAAAAAATGCAAAGGTCGAGCAATAAAAGGCATTCTATTATTAAGACATATCAGTAGGCACTGTATCGTAAGTTCTTTAAGACTTTAGAGGGAGCAGCTGTGAAGTGTTGAGATTATCAAATTGGGACTTAGGAGGCAGAGGCTTTAGTTCTAGCTATGTTCCTGGTTGATTTTGTGACCCTAGGTAATCATGTCCCTTCCTGGGATTTAGTTTCTGTATTTATAAAATTAAAAGATGGCACAAGATGTTCAATAATCCTCTAATCCATCAGGAAGCTTCAGGTTAAAGTAGGTCTGTAGGGATTTGTTTCCTGGATTTTTAAAAAATTTGCTTTGTTTTTCAAAGGGCACATGGGATTGTCAAGGTTTTCTAGACAGACTCTGTTGACAGGAAAGTAGAAATGGCTATAGTATATTCACCACACAGTAAGCTGAGGTGTCAAGGAATACACAAGAGTGCTGCATTTTGGGTTTTATAACCATTGCAAAAGATATTTTGTTTTTAAGACCATTAAAAAAGTTAGGTAATAGGCTGAGTCTCTATCTCCAATACTAGAAATTATTCTAAAGCTAATCAAGCATCAGAGAATGGAACTGGAAGAGGGAATATAATTTTTAAAACTGAAGTTCATTGCATCTGAAGTAATTAGTATATGTAGATGTTTTTAGGAGGTAATAATAACAGTCCCCCCTCCCTTCCCAAGTTCAGAATCGACTGAATGATAGGCATAGTGAAAAGGCAGATGAAGAATAAATAGTTTTATTATTGATAAGAGCTGAATTGCACATCATTTAAATGTATAGCCACAAATATTTTTCTTATTCTCAATTAGCTGAGAGCACTTTGTCCCAGCCCCTGCCACCCAGGAACATTTGGCAGTGTTTGGTCGGGAAGATCCCCTGGAGGTGGGCATGGAGAATTCTTGCCTGGAGAATCCCATGGACAGAGGAGCCTGGCAGGCTACAGTCCATAGGGATCACAAAGAGTTGGAGACAACTGAAATGATTTAGCATGCACCGAGGCATTTTTGGTTATCATAACTGGGAAAGGAAGCTCTGCCACTACTGAGAGATGCCAGGGATGCTGCTAAACAACTACAACATAAAGGGCAGCTCTACACAGTAGAGAAATATGAATTATCTGGTCTAAAATGTCAACAGTGCCAAGGTTTAGAAACCTTGTTAAAAATTAGACAATCTTGCTCACAACCCTCTATCCCCAACCCCCAATTAAATCAAAGGTTTAATAGAAAACCCTTAATTTCAGGTTTTCAATTAAAGTTGAAACTCAGTAATTTCAGATTTCCTTTGTAGGACTGGTAGAGAGCTGTAAGCATGAGAGACTGAAGATTGAGTCTCTTCCTTGCCTCCCTATGCTCCCATTGCTCTGTTGCAGACTGTTATATCTGTAATATTGAAATGAGAATGCCCTGTCTCAAATTGATCAATTAAATAAGAGTGGGAGAAATGAAACAAAACCAATAATGATACTCTAATGAAACTATCTCTTGGAAATTTGAAGCAAAGAAATAAGTTGGGTTTTTCGTTGTTGTTGTTTTCCATGACAAGTTTGGAATAATTAGTAACTCCTATGCTAGCCTTGTTTTATGGCTTCCCATGGTTATCTAAAATCATGGCTCTCCAAACTTGAGCCCTACCCAAACATAGAGGCTTTCTTTACATGTCACAGGGGGCTTCCCTGGTGGCTCAGACGGTAAAGCGTCTTTCTGCAATGCGGGAGACCCGGGTTCGATTCCTGGGTCGGGAATATCCCCTGGAGAAGGCAATGGCACCCCACTCCAGCACTCTTGCCTGGAAAATCCCATGGACAGAGGAACCTGATAGGCTACAGTCCACGGGGTCACAAAGAGTCAGACACGACTGAGCGACTTCACTTTCACTTTCACTTTACATGTCACAGAGGTTCAGGCAGAAACTATAGAAGAAAACTGACAGCAAAAAGTCTATTTCCTTGCATTGATTTGGGGAGAAATGAGGGGTTTTACCAGGTGGCGCTAATGGTAAAGAACATGCCTGCCAATGCAGGAGAGGCAAGAGATGTGGGTTCAATACCTGGGCGGGGAAGATCCCTTGGAGAAGGGCACAACAACTTGCTTTAGTTTTCTTGCCTGGAGAATCCCATGGACAAAGGAGCCTGTTGGGCTACAGTCTATTGGGTCGCAAAGAGTCAAACATGACTGAAGCGATTTAGCATGCATGCATGTGTCCCTGTGATAGGGAAAAGATCACAGTTTCCTTTAGTCTGGTTTGGCACCTTTAACTTAGTTAACTAGTCAGCAGATGCAATCTTCTTTTAGTTTACCTGATAGTCAAATATAGTTTCCGTATCCAAAACCAGGTGATATTTAGCATGCCATTCCTGAACCAGGAGAGTACTGTTAGGTCCCAGTGATTTGCTTAATGGTTGTCTCTTTAATTTAAACTGAACGCCTTTTCAAAGGAATGCTCATGTTTATCTCATACTTTATTGTCTTGAAAAGAGTTCTTAAATTATTAAATGTTAAACATCTGTGTAATGAAAGAATGGATAAGTGAACAAATGAGTGTAAATAACAGAGGTAGATTGTGAACAGACAGGAACTTTGTATTTGAAATAAGAGGATATAAATGACATGAAGGCTTTAATCAGTTTAACAATATAATAAAAGAAGTGTTTAGAAAGGAATTTAGCATTTGGTCATGTCAATATTTTTTCAAGTATATTGCAAAATGGAAAATTATTGTGACTTTTTTTTCCCTAGGGGAGACAGAGGCTTAAAATGTCAATAAAATTGAGGTAAATTTTTACAGTTATTTGAAGTTAGTAAAACAATCTGAGATAATGATAATACAATGATGGTAATCATTAAAAGAAGACAAGGAAGGGGCTTCCTTGGCAGCCCAGTGGTGGAGATTCTGCATTTCCAATGTAGAGGAAGCAGGTTCTATCCCTGGTTGGGGAACTAGGATCCCACATGCTGCATGGCCAAAAAACAAAAGACAGTGACTAGCTTTTGTGTTGGTGAACACATCACAGTGCTGGGAGGGTGAGAGCCTGGAAAGAGCATGGAAGCTCTGTACCTCTCCCCGCAAACCTTGCCTTCTGCATCTCTTACATTTATCTGTTCTTAAGTTGTATCAATCATTTAAAAATAAATATGTAGGAGGTGCAAGACAATAATGGCAAGGCAAGATAGTCTTGAGTCTAGCCTGCCCCTAGCACTATATGGTAGGAGACCTTGTACAAGAACTAACTTCTCAGTTTCCTCACTAGGAAATGTGAATAGCAGCGCTGTGCTCACAGGAAAATTCTAAAGAAGAAAGGAGAGTGTGAACATAGAACGTCTAGAACTGAGAAGGAGCTTAGCAGACGGCCAGTTGACACTGGCTGTAAAGAACTCAAAGCTCTTCCCACAATTTGCTTTTCCCCCTAAGTTCAACAAAGGGAAGCAGAAGGCTCATCATGTGATGTGAAGAAAGATGACATGTTTGCAAGTATCTGCCATGAATCATTGACAGGCACAGGGCTTGCCCCAAAACAAAACAGCAATTTTGTGAGGGATTTAAACAAGGGCGGCACAGCCCCCACCCCCACTTGATGCCCCAGTTTTCCCAGAATCTCAGAGCAGAAAACATCAAAGGATTTGCTCAGGGTGATGTCTGGAGCCTAGGATGGAGCCCATCTCGGCACCCAATCTCATGAGCCTTTTGCCACCTATGAGCTAGGACCAGAATCTGGAGAGAAAGGGATGCAGACCTCACTGAGCTGATTTCTTTGTCAATATTAACCTGGAGTTGGGGGGACAGACAGGCAAAAAACCCTTCCTGGGACCATTTTCTCCAGAAATTAAGAGTCTTGCATTTTATTGGGGGAGGTGCAACAAAGCCTATTGTGTTCAGGGAACAGACAAAGACCAGTGACATCTTAAAGAGAAAAAGTCTACCCCAGTATTTAGGGCAGAAGAAAACCTTGGGGGAAAGCAACTTTCATGCTGTGAGAATACTCAAGCATCTCTGTGGTGTGGCTCATGTGATGAAAATCAGATACTTCTGGCCAGAAGCCAGCATCACTGCCATACATACAGGAAATCTGCCTTCCAAGTGGCATCCTTATAGCAGGTGGCGCTAGTGGTAAAGAACAAGCCTGCCAATGCAGGAGGTGCAAGAGATGCGTGTTCAATCCCTGGGTGGGGACGATCCCCTGGAGGAGGAAATGGCAATCCATTCTAGTATTCTTTCTGGAAAATCCCATGGACAGAGGAGCCTGGTAGGCTACAGTCTATGGGGTCCCAAAGAGTCGGACATGACTGAGCATGCATGCTCTAGACCCTAATTAAGACTTCAGGTGTATAGACCCAGCTTACATCTGACTTTGACTTCATGAGTAAAACCAAGTTGGGACCACCCAGCCAAGTTGTTCCCAAATTTCTGACTCATGGAAACTGAGAGAGAATAAACGATTGTTTCTGCTTTAACAAAGTAGAAGAAGGAAGAGAAGAAGATAGGTTATTGGGAGGTAGGAAGGTGAAACTTCAAGTTCTATTTAATTTTAACTCCAGTTAATCATAGTTTAAGTATAACCAAGAAAAACATTTGAAACATAAGTCAAGAGTAATGTTAAATAGCTTTGGTTTATCTGCTATTTTAAATTAGATAGTTGCCACCTTTTTGACACAAATGTATTTCCTTTGTTTTAGGCCCTTATTGCCTAATGATAGCGTGTGTGTGCTTAGTCGTGTCCGACTCTTTGTGACCCCATGAACTGCAGCCCCCTAGGTTCTTCTGTCCATGGGGATTCTCCAGGCGAGAATACTGGAATGGGTTGCCATGCCCTCCTCCAGGGGATCTTCCCAAACAAGGGATCCCAAACCATGTCTCCTGCATTGCAGGCAGATTCTTTACTGTCGGAGCCACCACAGAAGTCCAAGAATACTGGGTCTGTAGCCTATCCATTCTCCAGGGGATCTTCCCAACCCAGGAATCGAACCAGGGTCTCCTGCATTGCAGGCAGATCCTTTACCAGCTGGGCTACCAGGGAAGTCCAATGGTAGTGATGACTGTGTAAATGAGTATGCTAAAGTTCTTTACGTGATTTGTCATGGAAATCTTGGGATTTGGACACTGGAAAGACAGCTCACTGAGTTAACACTCTCCTCTGGGGTCGCAAGTGAACAGGCGCCAGGTGATTTTAATAAGATTCCTTAAGAGGAAACATGCCCTACACTGAATCCCCAGCTTCTTTGCAAATGAATCAATGAAAGTGAGAATCTCCATTGCCTTCCATCTAGTTTATTTTTAACTCATCCTCTTTCATAGAACTCGAAATTTCTCCCAGACTCATCTATAAAGAAAAAAATAAACAGATATGACTGTATTTTAAAACAACATGAGAAGCCATCAGAATAATTTAAATTGAGGGGCATTCTACACAATAACTGACCAATACTCTTCAAAACTATCAGAATCTTGAAAGAAAAACTGAGGAACTGTCCCAGATTTAGGAACACTAAGAAGATATGGCAACCAAATGTCATAGATTGGATCATAGAGCAGTAAAAAGGTATTTGTGGAACAGTTGATAAAAATTTAAGTGACTCTTTAGGTCAGTTGATTGTATCACATTAAAATTAATTTTCTAAATTTGTACTGTGTACTGTAGTTATGATGAATGTTAACATTTGAAGAACTTGGGTCAGGGGTGTATGGAAATTCTTTTTTCTGTATTTCCAATCTTTTATGTAAGTCTGAAATTACTTCAGAATGAAGTTAATGAAAAAAGTCAATGCATTAAAAGAACGCCTGATCTGATGTTTTCTCCTGTTTCATTTATTGTGTTTTTAACTTTTAAAAGATATAATATAAAATGCTATTTTTTAAGAGACTTCAAATATGGGTAGAGATGGGTTGTCAGAGAAAGTGATTTATGTGTTTTTGTTTAAACACAGCAGGAAAAAAATATGTAATGAATATGTGATACAATAGTAAATAAAGTCAATATTAAAATATTAAAAACACTTTACTATTAAACATAAACTTTCATTAAAGCATAGCTGACATATAATAAAATATGCATTTTAAGTGTAAAGTTTAATAACATTTTATTAAAAATTATTATTTTTTTGTTTCAGCATAGTGTTCTTGCAGATACTTTCAGAGTTTAGAGCAAATAAATTGAAGCTTGCCTATCCTTCCTTTTCTCAGTAATTGACTCTTTTATGCAGCCACTTATTCAAACCAGAAACCTTCTAGTATAATAGAGGTGTTTCCTCACTTGTGGATATACTTTACTAGGGGAAATTAGATTTGTAAATTATTATGTATAAAATCATCTAGAAAGTGCTAATTGACTGAAAGCAAGTATTGATTCTGCGCTATGGGGGAAGAATACTAGGGTTGTCTTTGAACTAGAGGTATGAAGAAGAAGTATGCTTGAATGTTAGAAGTTAGATCTTTGAAGATGAACAACAGGGACTTCCAGTCAGAGAAGACACTTGAATATTCAAAGTTCCAAATAGATGCACAGCATATATTTGAATTTGACTACATACAGGTTACATGAAGGAGATTAATGTAAAATAAGAAAATGAAGTTAGATAGGAATTATAGAACTTTTCAGAGAGGTTGCTCCTCTTTGTTTACTTCTGTTTATAGTTTCTTAGCCAATAATAGATGGGTATTTACTATGTTTAATACATTGGGAGAATATAAAGAAATTCTTTGCAGATTAAGACCAGGAAGCACAGATTTTGGTAAAGATGATGAAATGAAGACCACTCTTCTAAATGTTAGTTTGATTTGAAAGAAGTAGAAGCTGATGCTATAGGATCATGCCATTTTTTGCTGTTGTTGTTCTGGAACTGGTTAACTTTTACCAAATTATTAAGTGAAAGTCAAAAGGACATAAAAGCCATATGTTCCTTCTACTCTAATCCTTTTAGAAGCTAGAATTTCTCTCAGCCACTGCAACACCTAACTAGTACTTACCATTTGTTTTGACTCTGGGAATCATTTTCTTTCTTTGCATATTCACTTTTACACATTTTGGTGATAAAGGGTGATGGCATTACTATCTTATTGTTGTCCTTTCTTTGTCTCATGCAAAGCTTTCCTTTTAATTATGTGTTAATATATCTATTTGTGACAGAATAAAGAAAATTTAAAGAAATATTAATATTCTAATGTTGACTAAAATTAATCTACCTAATTTGTTTCAAAAAGCAAACCAGAAAGTAGATCCTGTGTTGGTTTTCACAATCATATGAAATTGGTATCAGAATTTGAAGTCCACATATATTGGGACTAGTAAACAAAAATAGCACATGAGTATAAATTGTGTAAAAGTGAATCTATTCATTAAACATTTATTCAACTATCAGTCCATGATTCCTGCCCTTAAGAATCTTATGAAAAAGAAACTCAAGAATCATGGAATTTCCCATTTGGAAGTACCATAAGAAGCATATTATTATTATCCCTTCATTTTATAGATGAGGAAATAACAGCACATATATTCTGTACTATTTTGCTTACAGCAGTTATTGTTGGTCAGATGAAATTAAATGTATTGGCTTCAGAAAACCTCATCTTTCCACAATTTCCATTGTGTTCAGAACCAAGGCTTTGGGTGGAAGATATCACGGCAATTAAAATCCATCTCTGGTGCCTTTGTTCTTTGTTGTCTCCAAACTTAAATCCCCTTGTTCCTTCCTCCCCCTTCATCTCCATTTTTCTTTCATGGTAATATTTCATTTATCAAGATCAGGGTCAACTGTCAGCTCCTGTGAACCTTTCACAAATCATCCCCTTCTTATTATAAAATGTGTGCATTCCTGGCAGTAGCTCTCTGATAGGTTGTTTGCTCCTTGAGTACAGTTACTATGCATTTTTAAGCTTCATGCTGCTGCTGCTGCTAAGTCACTTCAGTTGTGTCCGACTCTGTGCGACCCCATAGATGGCAGCCCACCAGGCTCCCCCGTCCCTGGGATTCTCCAGGCAAGAACACTGGAGTGGGTTGCCATTTCCTTCTCCAATGCATGAAAGTAAAAAGTGAAAGTGAAGTTGCTCAGTCGTGTCCGACTCTTAGTGACCCCATGGACTGCAGCCTACCAGGCTCCTCCATCCATGGGATTTTCCAGGCAAGAGTACTGGAGTGGGGTGCCATTGCCTTCTCCTTTTAAGCTTCATATTTACATCTAAAGTAGTGTCAGTGCTTCCCTGGCGCTAGTGGTAAAGAATCTGCCTGCCAGTGCAGGAGACTTAAGAGTTCCAGGTTTAATCCTTAGGTCAGGAAGATCCCCTGGAGGAGGACATGGGAACCCACTCCAGTATTCTTGCCTGAAGGATCTTATGGACAGAGGAGCCTAGCAGGCTACAGTCCACAGAGTTGCAAAGGGTTGGACATGACTGAGTGACTTAGCACACACACATACAAAACAATGTCAGCCACATAGTATACATACAATAAAAGTGTAACTGATTCAGTATTTTAGCAAATATTTTAATGCTGTGTACCAAGTATTTAGTTGGGAACACAAAAGACATTTCCTGTTCATATTCAGATTAGAGATTGGTGGGGAAATCAAGCAAGCATATCAAAGGATAAGATAAGAGCTCTACAGGGAACCAACAGTTTGCTTAGAAAGGGAATAACAGGGCTAACGGGTGGTAGGGACAGTCTTCTCCCAAGAAATGATGGTTAAGTTGAGATTGAAAATAGAAGAAAGAGCCACTGAACAAGACCAAGTGTTTTAGTTATGATAGAAAGCCACTGTGGCTTGAGTCTATCATTCAAGGAGTCAGGTGGAGCTTGAAGAAGAGGGCAGGCATCTTTCAGGTCATGGGAGGAGACTGAATTCAATTTTAAGAGAATTAGTGGAAAGTCATTGAAAGCCTCTTTCTGTGTTGTAAAGAATAGATGCCAGTGATCTAGGGACAATGAAGACAGATCAATTAGAAATCAATTGTAGATGTCTAGGCAGATGATAGTTTACTGGACAATGAGGATTGCAACAATAAGGGAGTATTCATAGTAGAGTGGCTTCCCAGGTGGCAGGAGACTTGGGTTCATTCCCTGGGTCAGGAAGTTTCCCTGGAGAAGGAAATGGCAACCCACTCCAGTATTCTTGCCTGGGATATCCCATGGTCAAAGGAACATGGTGGTTTGTAGTCCATGGGGTCACAAAGAGCAGGACAAAACTTAGTGACTAAACAGCAGCAACAGCAACATTCATAGTATAATCAATAGAATTTGTCAGTGGATCAAATAGGGAGCTCAAGGGAAGGGAGGAATCCATCCTGATTTACACTTTTCTGGTTTGAATACTACTGGATAATGTTGCCATTCACATAGATGGGGTGGCCTATTTAAAAAAACAAAAGATTGTGTAGAATCAAGGCTTCAATGCAATCTTTGAAGATATTAGACATAATCTAGTTTCAGATCTAGATTCAGAAGAATGATTTAATGTCATTAAGAATGGGGGTTTATACTACTGGAGAAGGAAATAGCAACCCACTCCAGTATTCTTGCCTGGAAAATCCCATGGACGGAGGAGACTGGTGGTCTGCAGCCAATGGCGTCACCAAGAGTTGGACACAACTCATCAACTAGCACAACATTTAGCCTTTGCTGTGTGCCTGGTAGTGATGTTAAATGCTTCACAAGAATTATAGAAAATTCTTCAACTATAGGTTCATTTTCGGTCCTAGTTTGTAAATTAAGAGATTGAAATGTAAAGAACTTAGATGATCTTTCCAGAGTCACACAGCTAAAGTGTGGCATAGTCAAGACTTGAGCCTGGATAGATCCTTCTGCCTTCAGAAACCATTGCTCTTCCTCCCCAGGCTTTACTGCCTCTTGTTACAAAGTTGATGCATTTTTGTAAAAAAAAAAAAAAGTGAAGTCTCTCAGTCGTGTCCCCGTTGCCAAATAAAATTCTGATGTCTTTACTTGTTCCTTTATCTTGTTAGAATACCATTCAAGTCACTAAAATTGAGAATTCAATTACTTGTGTGATTGAATCAAATCAGCTAGCAATCTAGTTGAAGATTCTCCCTAACAGGATGATAAAGCAGATTCTGCAGTTGGAGGAGGGGGAAGGGAGGTATTTTCCTTCCGTGTGCCCGAAGTTTCTCGTTACCAACACTTTGTGGTGGCAGGTATCTCTATCATTTGCTAAGATCTGTGAGGTGATCTGGGTCTGATGTGCCTATTAAAATGTTCAGTGCCCTGCAGAGAATTGAGTCAATCCCTTAATCTCAGGATTTACCAAGAAAAAACAATTCATTTTAAAAAGGGTAACTCCTTTTTTTAAATGTGTGGGGAAAAAAATCTTGTACTTCCAAGTAATCATTAATAATTAAGAGCATTCAGTTTTCTCATGTACTAAAATTGGCCACCTATGATGGACAATGAACTGGGAATTCATAAATGTGTTTTGCTGGATATGGCAAGCTTCCCTACCTAATACTTTTACAGGAAAATGTATGCTCCCGGAAGTATGCTAGTCCTAACAGAGCATTAATGGACTTATTCAAGGATTAGCAAACTAATGTGGTTATTGGTTGCTTAATGATGATTCAATCCCTTCACTGCTTTTAATTTCTTAGCTAGTGTTTCTGAAAATGCTGAATGTGAGTTCGAGGCAAATTTATCTGGGGAGTATACATGTTCAGACAACTTGAGCAAATCATGTAGCAGTTCTGTGATTTGGGTTATTGTCTTTAATTATCTTTAATCCATTCTTTATATTTGAATTCACATTAGCACTCCAGACATTTATTCACCTAGCAGACATACCCGAGTCTTGTTAGATTCTAGGGAGGCAAAAATGAATACAATTTAGCTCCTTTTTCACAAGAAGCTAACTCTAGCAGTGAAATAAACAAATCAAGAAGTAATAATAATAAAATGTGATAGTTTCTTGAAGAGATTCAGCCACAAAATACTGTGTAAACATTACCTGAGAAGGAGGGGATGTGGTTTGGCAAGTAACATTACTGGCAAATGAAATCTTCATAGAGGATGTGTCATTTGACTTGAAACTTAGAGAATGAATTAGCATTTCTCTGCTAGAAAAAGAGAAGATGGGTTTTGGAAGATGGGGAAAAGATTTTCTAAAGATTTTAAAAGTGGTAGCTCATGATGTCTTTAGAGCTACTGGAGGTGGAGATGGCAGAAGGTGAGGCTGGGTAAAGAATCTGAGGCTGCCTGTAGAAAAATATATGTACTATGCTGAGGAGTTTGAAATTCATGGTGCTAATGAAGCAGGTTTATGAAAAGGATTTTAAAGATTAGTCTGTGTTTTAAAAAGAGAATTCAGGATAAAATTGAATGATTTGGAGGAAGAGACTCTGTTAGACATTGTGCTATGAACATAGACACATAGTATTAATATATAAGTGCCCAAATTAGGGGACAAACTTTAGTCCATCTGGCTTCAAATTCCTTGTGATTTATACCATCCCTCCCTACCTCAAAAAACTTACTGTCCCCAATGTGGATTGAACACACAAGGTCACAGAGACATACTGGAGTAAGCACACATCATTTCAGCCACCCCTTGTATAAATATGTACACCTTCCCTGGAACATCCTGGACCCATCATTCTGGATGAAACTCCCTTCATCACAGGTGAAATTAACATAACATGATATGCAAACAGTGCTGCTGTTTCATAGGTCCTTTAATTTTAACTGAACAAGCAATAAATACTTGTTTCCCTGGTTTGTTTCAGCCTTTATTTTTTCAAGGGTCCTACAGCAGAAAAACTTTTTAGTTTGCTAAGCAAATTGCCTTTCTCATTCTTGAAGAAAGAAATCAGTTCTGCCAGAGCTTTTGGTATGTTTCCAGTATTCCAAAGGCTGGAAGACTTCATGAGGCCTTATAGCTGAATTGCCTATTCTTGGTCCACCCAAAGCTCTGATGCCTAGGGAGGTCAAAGCATCAGTTCAGTTCAGTTCAGTCACTCAGTCGTGTCCGACTCTTTGCGACCCCATGAATCGCAGCACACCAGGCCTTCCTGTCCATCACCAACTCCCAGAGTTCACTCAAACTCATGTCCATCGAGTCAGTGATGCCATCCAGCCATCTCATCCTCTGTCCTCCCCTTCTCCTCCTGCCCCCAATCCCTCCCAGCATCAGAGTCTTTTCCAATGAGTCAACTCTTCACACGAGGTGGCCAAAGTACTGGAATTTCAGCTTTAGCATCATTCCTTCCAAAGAACACCCAGTCAAGACATAATTAACCATAAAATGAGAGCCTCATGCTTATGGAGAACAGCTATGTGAACCCGATAACCTGTCCTTCTGGAGAACTACTGAAATGAGCCCAAATTACCCAAATGAAAATATTTGCAAAAGTTTTAAGAGGTGGTTGCAGCAGTTCAACTGAGTAGGACACATACTGAGGTGCTGGAAGTGAAGGTGGACAGGAGAGACAGATGTGAGAGGTCCTGCAGGACTTGGTAATATACTGACTATAATGCTTGAAGAAGAAGAAAGAATCAAGATGGTTTCATCTTTGGGACTTCCCTGGTGGTCCAGTGCTGAAGAATCCACACTTCTAATGCAGGGGGTGTGGATTTGATCTCTGGTTTGGGGAACTAAGATCCCACATGCCAGTATGGCCAAATATAAATAATTTTTTTTAAAAGATGGTTTCATCTTTAATTGTGATAGAATACTCAGAGAGAAGAACAGGAGAGGGTGAGTATACTTTGAGATATATTGATGTATTTCCAAATAGATAGATCTCTTACTAAAGCTGAACAGATGACTGTGAAGCCTGAGAGAGGTGACTCAGTGTGAGATATTTGAGATTCATCAGTCTATAGAAATTGGTTGAAGAAACAGCAGTGGATGAAATATTGCAGAGAAAGTATGTGAAAAGAGGATCAAAAACAAAATACCGAGACACACTGACATGTATGGGTGAGCCAGTGGAAAAGGAGCAATTATTAAAATATAGCTAAATAACTTGAATATCATTGATGAATTTGAATAATATCATTGATGAACGTAGTGATAAACAGTACTAAATGCTACAAAATATAGGTGGCTTTATTTTTTCATGATGAAGGAAAATTGGGAATATTAGTAAAAGAGGGAAAAGAACCCCAAGAAGGGGAGCGATTGAATATGAAAAATGGCATTGGTTTTTTGGAGCAAATAAATATCTTTAAGGAAGTGTGAAAGAGCCTAAAGAAGGAGACTTAGCACTTCCACTGTGACAGGAAGAAAGAGACAGGCAAGATGGTTATAACAGAGAACAGACATTGATGTCGTATAGACTTATTGGATTTGTAGCTGTGCTAATCATTTGGGGAACAAATTGCATAACTTCTCTGGGTCTCAGTCTCTTTTTTACATAATCAGGATGTCTCCTTCGTAGTGTTTGAGGTTCTTGATAACAGAGGTTGAGCTTTTGTACAAGCTCCTCCCTTTTTCATGGATCACTTGTTCCCCAGAGAGGCAACTGCCTATTTTCTTCTTGTCCAAATGGGTCTTCAGGCTCTGAATCGCCCAGCTTCAGGTAGCTTCTTCCTCTCTCTCTTGTCCTCTAGCTCATCACTCAGATTTTCTTCATAGCACCCTTTCCCATCTGAAATGACCCGTCTGCATGTCTTTTTGTGATGATTTATATTTTCCATACTTAGTGCCTGTTTTACCTATTAGAATATATTCATGGTAAGAACAGGGTTCCCTGGAGACTCAGCAGTAAAGAACCTGCCTGCCAATGCAGGAGACTCAGGTTTGATCCCTGGGCCAGAAAGATTCCCTGGAGAAGGAAATGGCAACTCACTCCAGTATTCTTGCCTGGGAAATCCCATGGACAGAGGAGCCTGGTGGGCTACAGTCTATAGGGTTGCAAAAGAATTGGACACGACTTAGCACCCAAATGACAATAGTAAGAGCAGGGACTTAAACTCATGTGTCAATCAGTTCCCGACCCCTAGGACCCTTAGGCACAATTCAGTTCACTAAATATTAGATGAGACTATTCATAAAAGGCAGTTATTAGGGGAGGGAGAAATTAGTGGTTTGAGATTAAGAGATACACATGTTCATCATGCTAATTTGCCTCAGTTGTGTGCAACTCCTTGCAACCCTATGGACCGTAACCCACCAGGCTCCTCTGTCCATGGGATTCTCCAGACAAGAATACTAAAGTGGGTTGCCATTTCCTTCTCCAGGGCATCTTCCTGACCCAGGAATCGAACCTGCATCTCTTACATCTCCTGCATTGGCAAGCGAGTTCTTTACCTCTAGTGCTACTGTATATAAAATAGTCAACAAGGACCTACCGTCCAGTGCAGGGAACTATATTCAATATCTTGTAATAACCCATAATGGAAAAGAATATGAAATACAGAGTATAACTGAATCACCTTGCTATACACCTGAAACTAATAGAACATTTTAAATTACTATACTTCAATTTTTTTAAAAAGTAGTCATTATTATTCTGAAATTGGAAGTGAGGGGAAAGGAGTTGACAGGTTAGGAGACAGCTACACCCTGAGTAAAAATATAGAGGACAGGACTGCAAATCTAAGCAGATATGTGTTTGGAACATTTTGCTCAACAAGGTATGGTTATGGATAGAGTAATATATTTTCCCAGTCTACTATAGGATTCGTTTATGTCCAGCCAAAGTCACTGAGGCTGTCTTGTCATTACCTCTTTGCCTTTAGTTAACAAAAAGTCTCTTTAAAAAAAATTATACATGTATACCATTTATTTGTTTCTATATAATGTTGCTAATGATGGCTAACAATTTTTGTTTTTATATCTGCAAGGCCCAGGCACCTTTAAGCACTGTACATATATGACCTCTATTCCTCTTAGCAATCCTATAAGGACAGTAGTGTAATTATCCCATTTTACAGATGAGAAGACTGAGGCACAGAGACAAATAAGATGCCCAAGGTCACATAGCTAAGAGCAAACCCAGGCAGTTTGACTGTGGCGCCCATACCCTTAAGCACTGAGCAATATGGCCTTTCAAGACCTCATCCCTCCATCTTAAAGAAATATGAGTGTTTTCTTTTCTTTTCTTTTTTTTTTTTTTTTTGTCAAAGGCAGACAAAGCTGTTCATCAGCTAGTCAGACAAAGCAGGTCACAGTGTCCTGCCAGGGAAATGTCCTGGGAGAAATGGTCCTGTCAGGGAACAAACCTGGAAGGAATTTTCCTCTTAAGGAAAGGAATACTTGATTTAATTAATCAAGTAAATCAAGTATTCCTAAAATCATTACCTTTCCCTGCCTTCACATTGGCAATCCCTTCCAATTTAAGGTTACTTAAAAATTAAAATCCTATTTACCCCATTTTTCAGGTAATTTAATAAATGTTCTGGGCTCAACCCTGATCACCTTGTAGAAAATCCACCTGTGCTCCTTAGGTTGCCTGACATGGTGACAGGATATTCAGTTTTGCATCGATAAACTTTGATTTGCCTTATGTAATATCTGATATATGACTTCTTAGAACGTTTATGCTTAATGCTTTGCTTACAACCCAAAACACTGGTTATAAATTTCAGCCCTATCTTTTCTTTTCCTATTCAGTTTTTTCCAGTGATTTGCTCCAGCTCCTTTTCATTTTTTCCCAATATATTTTTAGATTATATTGACCATCAAGAAATCCTTATTTGGAGTCAATTTCAAATCTAATTAATTCTTCAGTTCAGTTGCTCAGTTGTGTCCAACTCTTTGTGACCCCATGAACCGCAGCACGCCAGGCCTCCCTGTCCATCACCAACTTCCAGAGTCCACCCAAACCCATGTCCAATTAATTCATTTCCTTAAAATTTACACAAAGGAAAATTATGAAAAAGAAGTAAAGTTTTTTCGAGTTATCTTTATCAGTATGCTTACACATCAGTTTCTTAAACTCAGGGGTAATGATTATTCTAAAATTAGATTTGTTTTGCATTGCGACAGTGCAGTGGTCTGCAGTGTGTAGAAGTGTAGCGAGTTGGTAAAAACTGCTGACTCTGGAGCCAGACTGCTTAGGTGTACATCCTTTACTCTGTGTACTAGCTGTGTGACCTTGGGCAAAGTACTTAACCTCTCTGGGCCTCAATTTTGTTTGATGTAAAATGGAGATACTGATATCCTTAAAGTTGTTGCAAAGATTATGCATTACTTGATTAACATAGGTAAGGTATTTAAAACCGTGTCTGGAACTTGGAAAGCTCTGTGTTAATGCTGGGTTTTTGTGTTCTTGATTCTGCTTTAAATTAGGAGAAAGTAGCTTTCCTTGTCACTAAGTATTATAAAAATGCTTTCTTAAAAAATATTATTTTCATTCATCTTAACATATCCAAAATTTTAATTCAGTATGATCTGTTTATTTCTTTCTGTATATCATTTATTGGTTGTTAAGACTCAGGGTTAATTTATACCCAAATCCTAAGTTTCTTCGTGCCTCTCATATAATGTGTTAATCAGATGACACTGAAAAACAATCTACATAAAGATGTCTTCAATATTTAAGAGTCCAGTCACTCAATGTTTTCCTCAGGTTAGAATATTTTAAAATTCCTATTTCATTTTAAGGAGCTTATTTTATTTACGTGTAAATATACAAAAGGCAGACATACCCAGTGGTGTGTAAATACATTCAGGTGTGTAACACAGCCTCTCCTTCGCCCTCCTCTAACATGTGCGTACTGCCCTCTGCTGGAAAAAGTTATTTTTGAAAAATAAAATTGTTAAATTTTTCCCCCTTTTTTTTTTTTATAATTTAAACTGTATCTTTGATTCTATTATTATTCTGTTGAGAGTAAATAAATTTACAGTACAAGATTTTTCAAATCCTTTTCAGTGAAAACTAAGATGGGGAGAGTTATGTTTTTTTTTTTTTTTTTTTTTTTTTTTTTTTTAATTTTATTTTATTTTTAAACTTTACATAACTGTATTAGATTTGCCAAACATCAAAATGAATCCACCACAGGTATACATGTGTTCCCCATCCTGAACCCTCCTCCCTCCTCCCTCCCCATTCCATCCCTCTGGGTCGAGTTATGTTTTTTGTTTGTTTGTTTTTCTTTGCTCTTTTCTGATAGATTGGAAAATATGTTCATAAACCTTTAAGACTTTTGGTATGGATAGGTAGAAGTGTTCTCATGTGCGTTTTATTTTGCTGAGGGCAGTTTGTGGCATTTTGTTTGATTTGAACAGCAGCTGTGTGAAGCAAAAATAGCAAGTATGATTATAATTTGCCAGTGAGAAAACAGAGGCTCAGAGAGGTTAAGTGACCAACCCAAAGTCACTCAGTTTATCGGTGGCAGATTTGGGACTAGAATTCAAGTCTTAGAATATATTTAATTCTGTGATGCTGATTATTTCTGTAACTCTTATCATATCCTGTGTGTCTCAGAGCCGAAAAAACTTTACATCCTGTTATTGACAAGATGGCAAGCAGTCAATTTATTAGGTACATTTTAAAAGTGAATAATGTAAAGGAAGCAACTTTTTAAACCTTGAGAAGCAAAATAATAAATGATATCCAGTGCTTTGCACAATAGAGACACCTAATATTTGTTGATTTGCCACACTGAAAGAATATTTTCTCCTATGTATAAATACTATTGCCTTATATTTGGTTATTTCTATCCGTGTTATACTCTGAGACAGTTTCACAAATTTGTGCCAACTTGGAACATTCCATAACTGATCTTGATTTCTACTGGGGTACTCCGGTTAACTTACTAGTCTGGCATAATAGTGACTATTGTTAAATAATACTTTTCTTTTGGTGAATGGTAAATTTAACCTTTTAAAAAGTGCCTTTTTATTTCATTATTTTATAATATAATATTGCTATTGAGAACATGAATTGTGTCCTTTATATTTTCTTGGCACTGTGCTGATTTTTAAATTTACCAAACAAAAATGAATTTACTAATTTAGGGTGATTATCTGTATGCTATGGGTTTCCCTGGTGTTTCAGATGGTAAAGAGTCCTCCTGAAATGACCAGACCTGAGTTCGATTCCTGGGTCGGGAAGATCCCCCGGAGGAGGGCACAGCAACCCACTCCAGTATGCTTGCCTGGAGAATTCCATGGGCCGAGAAGCCTAATGGCCTATAGTCCATGGGGTCACATCGAGTTGGACACGACTGAGTGACTTTCACTTTCATTTTCATATGTACATTATACTAACTCAGGTATCACAAGCTATTTGTTATAATTGCCATCTTTTATTTATTTTATGACTCTAATAGTTTTCTGACATAAAAGTCTCCCAAAGCATTTAAAAGTATCATTGTCACTGCTATTCAGCCATGGCTGTAAGGCCCTCCCTTCCCTGCATCACTTCTCCTCCAGAAATTAATTTAGTTCTTTTAATCTGTTTTTCTTTAGTTTAAAATTCTATTGTTCCCTGATTTTGTGAACTCACTAACATTGATTTAAGCATCTTTTACATTAAATGCATTTACATTTCAATTATTGATATATTAAGTACATGTTAGGACACCCCTAATGGTTCAGTGGGTAAAGAATTCACCTGAAATGCAGGAGACATGGAAGATGTGGGTTCAATCCCTCTGTTGGGAAGATCCCCTGGAGAAGGAAATGGCAACCCACTCGAGTGTGGGGAGTCACAAAGAGTTGGACACGACTGAATGACTAAGCACACACTAAATACATGTTAAAACTTTGTGTGTGAAACCTTTATGCTAATTCAGAACAACCGAATTATGAGAAGTCTCTTGGAATGTCCATGAGTTTCTGTAGATGACAGGCCTGGCTTCAGACATTTACTTGTATTGGAAAGATTATGCTAGAAATTTCTTATCAAATAATCCTGAAGAAAAGAAGAATTCAGTCCTCAATTAGGTATTATGAGATATGGAGTAAGATAACAGAATCTGCCCATGGCCAAAAGGGTCATAAGAAATTATAGCTTTTGGGCCAGCATTCAATTCTCCTTATATTGACCTGAAATCTTCTCCTTTAACAGTGAACCCTTGGTTTTAGTTTTATTTGCCGTAGACATTCAGAGCAAATTGAACCCTTTTTCCATGTGGTGCCTATTTTCCTTCCAGGTTTTCTTTTCTACTTCCTATACTCTTATGTGCTTTAATGTACTTTTCTCCTTCTCACTCTTAAAATTTTTGAGCTGTTGTGTGCATAAATTAAATCTTTCAATTCTTACCCCAATCATATGAGATAGTATTCTTATTCTGTCCATTGGACTGAGACTCAGAAAGATGAAGCTTTCTGAGATGTCAAGAAAGATGTCAACTGAGACTATTAGTGGCTCATGTCAGGCTCTTAGCCACGACACCTCTCCCACCACGTTTTATGCAGCCCATTTTCTAGGCTCCTTGCTTAGAGGACTCTGGTTACATTCCTGTTTGTATTGTTGCTGTTGTTGTTTAGTCACTAAGTCGTGTCTACTCTTTGTTACTGCCTGGACTGAAGCTGGCAAGGCTCCTCTGCCCATGGGATTTCCCAGGCAAGAATACTGGAGTGGGTTGCTATTTCCTTCTCTGGGGGATCTTCCCAATCCAGGGATCAAATCTGTATCTCCAGCTGCTGCTGCTGCTGCTAAGTCGCTTCAGTCGTGTCTGACTCTGTGCGACCCCGTAGACGGCAGCCCACCAGGTTCCCCTGTCCTTGGGATTCTCTAGGCAAGAACACTGGAGTGGGTTGCCATTTCCTTCTCTAGGGGATCTTCCCAATCCAGGGATCAAATCTGCATCTCCAGCATTGGCGGACAAATTCTTTACCACTGAGCCCTCCTGTTGTATACATCTCTTTCATCAGACAGAACAGACAAAATGAACTCAATGTTACAGATGTACAGTGGCCTCTAGCTGAATGGCTTGGGCATGTGCAACCAGCCTGCATACTTGTCCAATGCAAGAGTGAATTACAGATTGTTTTCACTCCTTGGCTTGTCTTGAATAGTAGTTAAATTGGGTCTTACCATTGTGTGTGTGTGTGTGTGTGTGTGTGTGAGTTTGTAAATGTATAGATCTATATATACATGGGTTTCCCTGGTGGTTCAGATGGTAGAGAATCTGCCTGTAATGCAGAAGACCCAGGTTTGATCCCTGGGTCAGAAAGTTCCCCTGGAGAAGGGAATGGCAACCCACTCCAGTATTGTTGCCTGGAGAATCCCATGGACAAGGAGCCTGGCAGTCTCCATGTGGTCACAAAAAGTTGGACACAACTGAGCAACTAACATGTTCATATATACTGCATTTTTCCACTTAAAAGGAACCCTGAATCTTTACTTGGTAAACTACACTTTATCTTCTTCAGTATATATTAGCTTCCCTAACTCTTATCCTCCATCTTAGTTGTTCTTCTCTTCTTTGTTCCATCTCAAAATTCAGTAAGTGTACTTTTACCAGAGGATTTCCCTGGCGGCTCAGTCGGTAAAGCGTCTGGCTGCAGTGCAGGAGACCTGGGTTCGATCCCTGGGTTGGGAAGATCCCCTGGAGAAGGAAATGGCAACCCACTCCAGTACTCTTGCCTGGAAAATCCCATGGACAGAGGAGCCTGGTAGGCTACAGTCCATGGGGTCACAAAGAATCAGACATGACTGAGCGTCTTTACTTACTTATCTTTAGCCTAAATTTAACACTTTGATATTTATGGTGTTCTGTGTGGAGAAGGCAATGGCAACCCACTCCAGTACTCTTGCCTGGAAAATCCCATGGACAGAGGAGCCTGGTAGGCTGCAGTCCATGGGGTCGCTAGAGTCGGACACGACTCAGCGACTTCCCTTTCACTTTTCACTGTCATGCGTTGGAGAAGGAAATGGCAACTCACTCCAGTGTTCTTACCTGGAGAATCCCAGGGACGGGGGAGCCTGGTGGGCTGCCGTCTATGGGGTCGCACAGAGTCAGACACGACTGAAGCGACTTAGCAGCAGCAGCAGTGTAGTCTGATTATATTCCTGAAACTTTTCATTTGAAATTTCTTGGTCTGTTTCTTGGTCAGTATGATAAGAAATCCATGAATTTCTTTTTTTAGAGCATTCTATTATCCTTGAGTTACATTTCTTTTTAAGGGTTCTCGCTATGAGATTTTGCCTATCTTCCCTCTGTGCCTTCTGTCCAAACCTCCTGGGTCTTGAGTTGAATTGAGGTTCATTTGCCATCCCTCTTTCAGTTATTATGACAAATGTTGGGTCCCTGTTCCTGAGAACAGCTAAGAACTTTGAAGTATAGCCAGATAAAGCCACCTTTCCCATTTCTGCTAGCATTTCCAACTTACTAGCAATTTTTATTCACACCAATTTTGTACTAGCATAATATTCAAAAGCAGAGACATTACTTTGCCAACAAAGGTCCGTCTAGTCAAGGCTATGGTTTTTCCAGGGGTCATGTATGGATGTGAGAGTTGGACTGTGAAGAAAGCTGAGCGCCGAAGAATTGATGCTTTTGAACTGTGGTGTTGGAGAAGACTCTTCAGAGTTCCTTGGACTGCAAGGACATCCACCCAGTCCATTATAAAGGAAATCAGTCCTGGGTGTTCTTTGGAAGGAATGATGCTAAAGCTGAAACTCCAGTACTTTGGCCACCTCATACGAAGAGTAGACTCATTGGAAAAGACTCTGATGCTGGGAGGGATTGGGGGCAGGAGGAGAAGGGGACGACAGAGGATGAGATGGCTGGATGGCATCACTGACTCGATGGACGTGAGTCTGAGTGAACTCTGGGAGTTGGTGAGGGACAGGGAGGCCTGGCGTGCTGCGATTCATGGGGTCGCAAAGAGTCGGACACGACTGAGCGACTGAACTGAACTGAACCAGAAAATAGAAGTCACTTTGCTCTTCTTCATGGTCATACACGTTCAGTTGTGTCTGACTCTTTTCGACCCTTTGGAATACAGCCTGCCAGGCTCCTCTGCCAATGGGATTTTTCAGGCAGGAATACTGGAGTGGGTTGGCATTTCCTCCTCCAGGGGGTCTTCCAGACCCAGGGGTCAAACCTGCATCTCCTGTGTCTCTCATGTTGCAGGCAGATTCTTTACTGCTGAGCCTTCAGGGAACCCAGAAGTCTCTTTAGACTGTCAATAATTGACTGTTTCTGCATGTTAATTAATCTCTATGGTCTTCATCTTCCTCATCTATAAAAATCTGTTGGACTATGACCTCTGAGGTTCTGTAAGTTCTAATATCTATGGTTTTAAAGTATACCAGATTACCTGTAGAAATTTTAATTTAACATTTAAAATTAAATCAAGAGCAATGACTCAACTTTGCCCCTCTGAGGTTTACCCAGGACTGATATTATATGTACTTGAACAGTCATCTTAGTAATCCAAATATGGAAGGATTTCTTTACTGGAGGACATCTAAATAATCATTGCCTCAGATGCCCCATTCTTGGGGTGGAGGAGGCATTGGGAGGACCACCCAGTTACTGGCCCACAGGTACCACCACAGCTCCTGCACACCAGCTGCCCTAACAAGAGGTGGTGTCCCTGGTGGTGACAGAGGCGCCCTGAAGGACATGCTTGCTCTTTTTCTTCATATGGTTGCCATCCCTCATGCTGGCAGATGCTTCACCTGAATCGTGGTCTTGCTATAGCTTTTGTTTGTTTATCTTTTGGCTGTCCTGGGTTTTCATTGCCACAGGCGGGCTTCCTTTAGTTGTGGCGAGCAGAGGCTATTCTCTAGTTGTGCTGCACAGGCTTCTCATTGCAGTGGCTTCTCTTGTTTTGAAGCATGGGTCCTAGAGCACTTGGGTTTCAGTAGTCAAGGCTCACGGGCTTAGTTGTCCCACGGCATGTGGGATCTTCCCGAAGTGAAGTGAAAGTCACTCAGTCGCATCCAACTCTGCGACCCCAAGGACTATACAGTCTGTGGATTTCTCCAGGCCAATATACTGGAGTGGGTAGCCTTTCCCTTCTCCAGTGGATATTCCCAACCCAGAGATCAAACCCAGGTCTCCCACACTGCAGGTGGATTCTTTACCAACTGAACCACAAAGAAAGCCCAAGAATACTGGAGTGGGTAGCCTATCCCTCCTCTAGCAGATCTTCCTGACCAGGGATCAAACCCGTGTCTACTGCATTGGAAGGAAGATTCTTAAATGTGATTGCTTTTGATGAATTTTATCTGTGGATCGTAGTACACATGGATTCTTAACACTACAGTAGTTTAATGAAGCCCTTTTATAGCCTATTTTCTATATTCATGATACTACAGGGTTTACAATATCAGTAATTCACATAGCCAGGAATCATTCCAAAGTTAGAAGTAAATGATTTCATTTCAGATATCAGTTTAAACTAAACTAAAAAAAAAAAAAAAGTGACTTGACTCCTGTATTTGGGATTACACGGCCATTTCCTCATTTCCTTAAGTGTCCATCTCCTAAAGTTCTTTGTGTGGCCTTTCTTGTAGTAATTATCTCCTTTGTTTCTAGGTGAATGAAATTTACCATGATGAGTCCCTGGGAGTGCATATAAATGTAGTCCTGGTGCGCATGATAATGCTGGGTTATGCAAAGGTAAAATATCTTACTATATGTGAACTGTGAACATCAAAGAGTGGGTTAGCAAACAGATTAGTCTACTGAAGCTATAGTAGATATGTCTCACGTAGACCCCAGTTGCTCTGAATTGAGAAGAGAAAACTGCCCCAGTGAATGGAGATCTCTAACTTAGATAATGAATGATTTTTTGTGCTGATGTCATTTGATGTGTTTATCTCTGTCTAATGGAGTTGGAGATAATTATCCTGATTTTAGGTATGACAATATAATGAAAAAAGAGGATTTCCTTAATAGTGAAGGACAGGGAAGTCTGGCGTGCTACAGTTCGTTGGGGTCACAAAGAGTCAGACACAACTTTTCAACTGAACAACCACCACCAGTGTTAAATTTATAATTGATTTTTTAATCCAACACATGTATGTTGAGTGCCTGTTCTGTGTCAGATGCTTTCTAGGTGCTTCAAATATATCTGTGTGTGTGTCAGGCTGTGAAAGTCACTCAGTCGTGTTCAACTCTTTGTGACCCCATGGACTATACAGTCCATGGAATTCTCCAGGCCAGAAAAGTGGAGTGGGTAGCCGTTCCCTTCTCCAGGGGATTTTCCCAAGCCAAGTATCGAACCCAGGTGTCCTACATTACAGGCGGATTAACAAAATAACAGAGATCCTTACTCTCTCATAATTTCTTAAAAGGAATGTTTCGTATCTTTCCAATTAATAAAGCGAAGCATACAGTGAATTTTTTTTAAAGGGCATTAATCTTATAATCTTGAAAACAAAGTGTTGGGTCAGTACATACAATAGGCATTTTTATGTAGTGTAACTTTAGCTGGCTTTAAAATGGCACTAGTTGGCTCCCTGTCCTTGGAAATAATGGAGTGGACGAAATAGTCTCTCCCTTTGAGGAGAAAACATAGGGGAAGTGACTAACTTTGCAGCTTTCTTGATGTTTAAAATTAAATGTCCCTCTCCCACAGTTAATCCTCCTGATTATGGAATATAATGAAATATGCATTTAGCAAGAACAGAGGGAAAAGTCCATGTGTTTGCATTTTTTATATATGAAAACTTACCATTTCTGGTGAAAGGGCGTCACTGATCTTTAGTTTCCCCCCCAAACCTGACCTAATGAAGAGTGTCTCTAGCACTCAAGGCAGGTCAACTCCAGCTGGAGATGTCAAAAGCCTTCAGTTGGTTGTCAAATCATTTCTTTGGAGAAGTATGTGATCAACATATAACAAACCAAACTTTTTTATTAAGAATGTAAACACTGATAAAACCATCTGCTGAAATGTAATGAAACTCTCAGCCAGTCAGCCAAGTAAGAACTAATTTGAGGTTCCAAATTCAGTTTCTCGTTCCATCAGAACTACTCAGGGAAGTGTGGCTCCTAAGTTCTTCAAGGATGGGGCCTTTTGCTCTGAACTTTTATCTCCTGACGATAATGTGATAGTAACTGCATTCCCCAATGGCTCAAGTGGTAAAGAATCCACCTGCAATGCAGGAGATGCAGGAGACATGGGTTTAACCCTAGGTCGGGAAGATGCCCTAGAGAAGGAAATGGCAATCCACTCCAGTATTCTTGTCTGGAGAATCCCATGGACAGAGGAGCCTGCTGGGCTACAGTCTATAGGATTGCAAAAAGTTGGACATGGCTGAGCACACATGCACATACACACAGCAGGGTTCCCAGGAATGTCACTCCATTTCTTGGAACAGCAGGATATGAGTGTCCCCTCTCTTCATTGCTGTGAGGTTAAAATAAAGGGTAGTTATTTTTTTTCAGTGTGAGGTTTATATAATTTGCTCCGCAAATTATATAAACCAGCTTTGATTAATTTTGAAGCCAAAAAAAAAAAAAAAAAGAAACTGAAGATCTTTGGCTTTAACATTTCTGGAGAAAAAGTCCCAAATATTTCCAACTATCTTCTGCTATTGTTCTTAATATTTATTGAGATTTTTTACACAGTTGATTAATACTGAGTTGCTTCGCAGTAGCAAAAAAATTCATCATCACGTATTTCAGTTAAAGGTGTCAGCCACCTTTCACACAGATAATGTTGATCATCATAAAGGTATCCCTTAGGTGCATTTAGAATTTCCAGATGAGATTAGTTATCTAAACAAGCCCCCAATAATATTATTGTACATTATTTAATTACTGTAATCTCAAATGTTAATTTCAGAGAAAGTTATTCAATGAAGCCTTTGGGAAAATATTAATATTATGTATGTCTTTAACATATTGTTTTCTCCTAGTCCATCAGCCTTATAGAAAGGGGAAATCCATCCAGGAGCCTGGAGAATGTGTGTCGCTGGGCTTGCCAACAACAAAAATCTGATCCCAATCACTCTGAACACCATGATCATGCAATTTTCTTAACCAGGCAAGACTTTGGACCTGCTGGAATGCAAGGTATTTCCATTACTATGTAGCAGAAAAACTTAAGGGCATGACTTTTCAAAAGTATAACTGAATCACTTTGCTGTACACTTGAAACTAACACAACAGTATAAATCAACTATTCTACAACATAAAATAAAAGTTTTTTAAATCTTAAAAAAAAAAGAGCACTCCTGAATCAGGGAGTCTGTTCACATGGTCACATCTCCACCATCACTTTCATCTTTGCCTCAGCCACGCATACATTTGCTTTCTGTTGCTTCCAGTGACTTCTGTGGAATTCACAATGTTAAATGCCACCTAAATGCCATGACATATTATGCTCTCCTTTACAATAATAGGTGTACATTTGGGGTACAGAGGGGCTGCTATAAAATGCAGTGCGATTTCCACTGAGTGTTTGAAAGGGGAAAGGAGGTGCTATGGGAAACGTCTGTTGCCAAAGAACTTTCTTCCAAAGTCAGCTTACATCTATCTATCTAATAAACTCTGATGTAGACTTCAAAAAAAAAAAAAATTAGACTGACCACTTTGTTTTCAATGTTGATGGAATCTCTGGCTCCCTTCATCAGTACCATGATTTGAAGAAACATTCACCACAGCAGAAAGGTAGGGCTTAGTTGGTGGGCAGAGCAGAATGGTAACCCCAGGCAGTTCCTTCCCTTAGGAGAGGAGAAAATTGCAGACCCAGTGAATCCTTTCAGAGCCCGTTACCTGTGGCTTTCCCAAGAGAATGTGGCATGATGCTAGCAGCAAAATAATACCGCCTCTGTTTCCTGAAAAGCTTTTTTCTTTTTCCCTCGGCAAAGGTCCAGTAGTAATTCTTAATGGGTTTTCTCATAAAATGAAAATAAAAGTAATTGTTATTCTCTACAGGATATGCTCCAGTCACAGGCATGTGTCACCCAGTGAGAAGCTGTACCCTGAATCACGAGGATGGTTTTTCATCTGCCTTTGTAGTAGCACATGAAACTGGCCATGTGTAAGTCACTGTTGACAGCTATAGAGTGGGGGAAAAAACAAGGTCTTTTCTTTCTGCCTCTCTCAGTATTGTTCATACTTTGGGCAGAGCACATGCCAGTGTGCAACTCTCACCCTCTTGCCAAGTTTGAGGAGCTGAAAAGAGTGAAGAGGTCATGCACTGAAACCAAATGAGTGACTGGCTTGCAGAGACACTCGTGGGCTTTTTGTAGCTATAGAACAAGAAAGGCATTTCTGCCAGATTGCTCCCAGTTTCACAGTGTCTGTGACTCCTCCACAAAAGCCTTGTTAGTTTAAAAAAAATACCTATTTCCCTGTACATTTCAAAACAGAAATTATGCCAAAGCCGTGGTCCCTATGTTGATTCTTACCAGTGAGGTCTCACTCTGTGTTCTAGGTTGGGGATGGAACACGATGGACAGGGCAACAGGTGCGGTGATGAGACGGCTATGGGAAGTGTTATGGCTCCCTTGGTGCAAGCCGCGTTTCATCGTTACCACTGGTCCCGGTGTAGCGGCCAAGAACTGAAAAGATACATACAGTATGTCTCCTTCTTTGTGTCGTGAGAACGTTACAGTAGAAATACAGACGTGAAACTGTCTCTTAGGACATTGATCATAACTGAACTCCCAGTGAATGAAAACTCTTGTTCATGATAAACATTTTCTTGTGACTTAGCTTTTGGCACAGTAATTCCATAATGTGATTATAATATTTGAAGCCGTAAGCCTAGCCTTGAAGTGAATTTTTAACTGTGATTTCCTTTCAGTAAATTCTCTGTGGGATCTTTGACTAATGGTAAAAGTTGATTTGAGAATGAAGAGAGGGTGGTCACACAATGCCTGCATAGGGTATACCACCTGTGCCCCATAGGGTGGATGTCAGGATCTGCCTTGCCACACCGTGGGGGTTCAGCTAGGGACATGAACAAGGTTGTTACAGTTCTACTGTGTTTTTGAGTATGCTTGGCTTATTTTCCTGGGAAGAATAAAGATGAATGGTCTTTTTCTAAATGGAGCTGAAACCAAAATCCTTAAAAGATATGCTTTCATGAACTTGCTTTATGATCTGATGAAATTCCAGAGTATGTAACCTAAGAATACTTTCTCACTGAGACATGATAAAAAAAAAATGAACATTTAGCTGTATGCACCATTTTCCTTCCTCCAGTTCCTATGACTGTCTCCTTGATGACCCGTTTGAACATGACTGGCCCAAACTCCCAGAACTTCCTGGAATCAATTATTCTATGGATGAGCAGTGTCGTTTTGACTTTGGAGTTGGTTATAAAATGTGCACTGCGGTACGTTACAGTCAATTTAGATTTTTGCATCTTAAAATCTGTTTGTGTAGCTCCTGTTTGGTGACCTTTACAGATTCACTGGTGTAAGAATATGAACCAATGATTTGTGTTTACTAAGTCTCTACATGCTATAGCTAAGTGCTTTAAATATACTATCTTATTTAATCCTTGTGACAGGCTAGAAGGAAGTTGGTACACTTTTATTTTACAGATGAAAAAGCGAAGACTTACAGAGGTTATGCAACTTGCTTAAGTCACACATCTGGTAAATGGGGCTTTTTATATGTTAGAGGAAGCTTTATGTGTTAGAGCAAGAAAAAAATGTATTTCATTGAAAGAAGTTGATCAGCTATTGAAATTCTGCCTTTGCGGATGCTATTTGGTTTGCCTGTAAGATATACAGTCAGTTCCTGTTTTCCTGTGTTAACGTTTTAACCTGAGAATTCGAGAGTTCTGGCTCCGTATTGTAAAAAATTACAATTTCTGCTTTAAGTAATAGGAATTAGAACAAAAAACCCAGATTGAAAATGAGCACTAATTTTAAAAGAAAGCTATGACGGAGTTTCCCTGGTGGCTCAGTGCTAAAGAATCTGTCTGCCAATGCCAAGAGACATGCATTCCATCCCTGGTCCCGGAAAACCCCACATGCCTTGAAGCAACTAAGCCCATGCGCCACATCTATTAAGCCTCTGCTCTAGAGCCAGGGAGCCGCAACTACTGAAGCCTGTGTACCCTAGACCCCTCGCCCTACAGCAAGAGAAGCCACTGTGAATAGAAGTCTGTGCTCACAGCTAGAGAAAAGCCAGTGCAGCAGTGAAGACCCAGTACAGCCGTAAATAAATAACACTAAAGAAAAGAAAGAAAGCTATGACGATAAGACTGTATGTGGATAATTAATGGTATGTGTGTGTCTGCTCAGTCATGTCTTTGCTTTGAGACTTCATGGACTGTAACCTGCCAAGCTCCTCTGTCTGTGGAATTTTCCAGCCCGGAGTACTAAAGTGAGTTGCTGCTTCCTACTCCAGGGGATCTTCCCTACCCAGGGATCAAACCCGCATCTCTTGCCGTCTCCTGCATTGCGGGTGGATTCTTTACCACTGTGCCACCTGGGAAGCCTAATTAATGGCATAGGGAATGAATATATGGATAAACTGGCATTTGATATACAGGTTTATTTTTTATATCTAAAAATGATAAGAAATTTACTGTTATAAAGAGAGTAGATGAGGAAACAGTACATACAAATATGTGTGCTTAAATATACACTTGGATATTATAATATAGTGATTTAGGAAAATAAAAAAACATTCTTAAGATGAGAAAACTATGATTCTGATCTGGCTCTATTACTGTTTGGTTTGTATCCATAACTATACTCCTACCTTATAACCCATATTTCTCAGCCATGGTATAAAGATCAAATATATACAAGTACATTATAAACTACATGAATGTATTGTGACATTTTGTTACACCTGGAATACAGTATCTTACATGGAAAGTTTGACATATTTTCTGCATTTAGTGAGCTCATGATGAGCACTTTTATTTTTTATATCTAACTGGTTCATACATACAGGGATAAAGAGAAGCCATTTTGATGGCTTGATTGCTGCAAAACTGCTATGACATTTTCATATTTACAATGTTTGTAATAATTACTCACTCTTTAAAAATCTGAAAACCATAAGATAGAAATGGCATGCAGAATAGTAAAAGTCAACTAGAGAACCAGACAAATCATTGTTCATCAGTGTTCTTTTAGAAGAGCAGAATGAAAGTATTCTTTACTTGGAATTCTTAGGCGTGTTTGTTTTCTTAACACGCTACAACTTTGACCATTAACTTGAAATTAAAATATCCAAGAATGACATGAAGAATGTCATGCCAAACATGACATGAAGAAACTGTATAGCCAGTATTATTGGTACAAGTCATTCCATCTCTACATCACTGAGAGTTTGGTTTTTCTCTCTTCCAGTTCCGAACGTTTGACCCATGTAAACAGCTTTGGTGTAGCCATCCTGATAATCCCTACTTTTGTAAGACTAAAAAAGGGCCCCCACTTGATGGAACCGAATGTGCTGCTGGGAAAGTGAGTATAATCTGTTTATACAATAAAGATATGTTGCATAAGAATCATCTTTAAAATGGCATGTATTGTCATCTTTAAGAAAACTATAGGATGTGAAGTTTCACTGTGATAATGCACGAACATAATGTATTAGTTTCCTAGAGGTGCTCTAGCAATTACTAACAAATTACCAGAGAGTGGTTTAAAACAACAATTATTCTCTCAGTTCTGGAGGCCAGAAGAACGAAATTGGTTTCACTGAGCTGAAATCAGTGTGTGGGCAGAATGGCCCTCCCCGCAGAGGCTTTCGTGGACAACCTGTTCTTGGCTCTTCCAGCTTCTGGCTGGCTGGGTTCCTTGACTTGTGGCTGTGCCAGTCTCATCTCTGCCTTTGTGCCCACGCTGCCCCCTTCTCCTCTGCGTGTCTTTTTCCCTCTGCCCCTTTCTTATAAGGATACATGTGATGGCATTTAGGGTTCACCTGAATAATCCAGGGTAATCTCTCCATCTAAAAATTCTTATGTAATTACATGAGCAAAGGCTGTCTTCCAAATAAGGTAGCATTTACATATTTTCAGGATTAGGACTTGGCATCTTTGGGACCACTGTTCAGCCTCCGACTGATAGAATAGGAAGCGGCTGCTCAGCGGAGTGTCTGGGCTCTAATGGGATTTGATTTACTTGCTGGCATCACACTTCTTGTGAAAGTTGTCCAGAAATAAAGTCATGTGAACTTAGAAGATTTGGCCTTGCTCCTTGGGGAAAGATGCCCAGAAGTTTTCAATCTCAAGTTGTGTAGTAAGGATTCAATGCTCAGAAACTGGCCCAGTGCCAAGCTTCACTACTCATGAGGGGAAAGATCACGAAACCCCAGACAAAGACATGTTGAGAACTCACATTGAAGAGCTTTGACTAGTTTGGAAATAAGATATTGTAGATAGGACCAAAACCTGGCAAAGAAGATTTATATAGTTTTTAGTTCTTTTAAAGCCCTTTAAAGCACCATTTCAAATGTGTATAAACTGTACTTGCTATCAGAATTACATACATAATAGTAATAATAAAATCTGTCATTATTCATGTTTAAACTGTTAGGAATTATGTTAAACTCATAACATACAGCATGTTGCTTTTGGAAAATTTGGTATTATAGCTTAATGACTGAAAAAACAAAAGTAACAATAAGTTGATTCGTTTTTGCTTTATGCAAAAGATATCCTCTAAACCAAATCTGGACATCCAATTTCCCTAAATATATTTGTGTTATGTTTAAATTTCCCAAAGTTGAGTTTTAAGAAGCACTTTTATTGTGTGTAGAATAAAAACATGAATCAAAATGTTAGAAAGGAAAAGAACTAATGCTTTTTGAGCATCTGCTGTTTGTTGGGTACTATAAGCTCTATGTCTCTACAGTATCTATGTTTTAGTATTCCCCACTTAGTTCTTCTGGTCAGAGGGTCTTGCACTATCCATGGTCCTTTCCGGGCCCCAATTTCCTCATCTGAAAGGTAAAGATAATATATCTGACCTATCTATTTCTTAGAATCATTATGAAAGCTATATATGTTTTAGATATATTATATTAATTGTTTTTGAAGTTAAGGCATATAATTTCCTGTCATTATTTAAAGGGGAGGATATTGCCCTTAAAAAATTCCAATAATATGGATAACAAGGGATGAAGGGTAGACTAGCACCGACTGGGCAAATTAAGTGCTCAGATCTCCTTATTGATTATGATGTTTGATACTGATAAATGGGTCATTTAAAAACTTGTCTAAATTAATGTTATTTTTAATTTTAATTTTATACTTCAAAATGCAAGTCTAAATTACCCAGTATGTATAGGTCCCCATATTGTTGTAATTACTTTGGGATGATTTAAGTGTTTTTTCACCAGAAAAAGAAGTAAAAGAGAAAGGAAGTCTTTCGCTTGGTGGTCCTTGTATAACAACTTCAATTTGAGCATGTGCACAAAATTTCATAATTGTTTTTGTCATTTTCCTAAGTGGTGCTATAAAGGCCATTGCATGTGGAAGAATGCTAATCAGCAAAAACAAGATGGCAACTGGGGATCCTGGACCAAATTTGGCTCCTGTTCCCGGACATGTGGAACTGGTGTGCGGTTCAGAACACGCCAGTGCAATAATCCAACGTGAGTGTAACTCCTATCATGCACATCACTTGGGGACAAACCAGAAAATGCCTCAATATTATGCCATTAATGTTCAGTTTCACAAAGTACATGTAAAACACAGACCGTGAAAACTAAGCGTTTAAGTGTCTATTTTGGATAAATCCCCACTAATCCATCTAGTGAAGAGTAGTCCATGATTAAGATTAGAGATTGTTAAAGAAATTTCTGTTTAGGAGGCTCTGGAACTGAGCAGGGAAAGCAGATCACTGTGTCCTTAGGACTGGGCACCGAGGCTGTGAGACCTGCTCTAGGAAGCACAGGCCTATTGGCTGAAGCAGCAGTAACCACAGAGGCTCCCTCACTTCAGAGCCAGGAGAGGAGTGCTTCAGAGCCGAGCCACAAAGATGGTAAAAGAAAGACCAAGGAACTGTTGGGGGAAAAGTTATCCATTTGTCCTCCCAGAGAACATTTTTGGAATCCCTGTTGTGTGCTTAGCAAATCTTATTTTCTGCAGGGAAAAAAAAAAACTGAACTATCAGGCTTATTAGGACAGTCTTCCTTGGGAAGGGTTTAACATTTGGGACCCGTTTTCTTTGTCTGGCAGCAGGATGGCTCTGAGCACATCTTTGTACAAAGACTGAGGGATACACTATCTGTTTCACAGGAAGAGATGATGGCAGTATTCACAGAAGCAACAAAAACAATAAAAATTATAGTAGTAAGAACGGCAAGGGCTCACCACCTGCCACACTCTTTTTTAAGTGTTTTAAACACAGTAACTCGTTTAATCCTCGCAATTTTTCTCTAAGGAAGATAGGATTATTGTTTGCATTGGATGTATTGAGAAACAGGCATAGAGCCATGATTAATGTTTCTTTGGGTTGCAAATACATGTTTTATGCATGATAAAAATATATAATTTTCCTGAGACCATATGCCTGTTTGTTGATTCTTTATATACTTTGTTGTGCCTTTAAAACATATCATTTGAAGGAATACACTGTTTTAAAATATACTGATTTGAGTTTGGGGCTTCCCTCCAGCAAACCCTAGCAGGGAGAGGACAGTGCTTTGGAAAAGGGATTGAAATTAGGAAGTATGAGTCCATTCACGCGGCTGGCAGCTCAGAAGCTCTGGCTTTCTGCCCTCCAGCACTGTGCCTGCAAGCTACAGCCACTGGACCAGAGCCAAAAGGCCTTTCTCAACGTTGTCTTTTCTTTAGGCCCATCAATGGTGGTCAGGATTGTCCTGGCGTTAATTTTGAGTACCAGCTTTGTAATACAGAAGAATGCCAAAAACACTTTGAGGACTTCAGAGCCCAGCAGTGCCAGCAGCGTAACTCCCACTTTGAATACCAGAATACCAAACACCACTGGTTGCCGTATGAACATCCCGACTGTGAGTAGACACCCACGCTTCTCCTGCTGTGTGGACAGTTACTTAGAGCTTAAGCTTTGCCAACACACAATCCCTTGGACTTTCGATCCTCACTTGGCAATTTAGGAAACTTGATGCTTATAGGGGTGAGTCCTCCTGGGTTTCCAAGAATAAGGCTAATACACTCCTTTCTCTAGAGAGGCGAGAATTATGGAATAGTTCCTGGCAGGCAGCACAACCACCATCACTACTGAAAAGACGAGTGGAAAGCAACGCCTGGGAGAGATGCTGAGTTTCCTCGTGCAACTGAAATCGCTCTGCCGGGAAATGCTTCTGCAATATTGCGATCTTTCTTTTCTGAACGACTAGAGAAAATACAGTTATTTTACAATCAAGTCAGGAACAAGACAAAGAGCATTATTGAATAACAAAAGGCACTTCATAAGCTTTTACTTTTGTACCGTACATTAGTTATGAAGAAATACACTGGGAAATTCCCCTATCATGTTTCACTCCTTAGCCCTGAATTTTCAGTTAAATCTGTTCGGATGGGAACTTCCTGACATATGTCTTATTTGTGTGAATACACTGCGGAGTTCAGTTTAAACCTGTTTTAAAGGAAAGATGCACATGTGGAAGAATTCAGAATTGCAATGCATTATTTTGATTAATTTGAGGAAAATGAGTCACATAAATTAGATTTAATTAATGAGATCCTACAAGAAGCAAAAATTGTACTAGGCCACTGGGTCAAACAAAAGAAAAACCTTTTCAGTGCTCTAAGTGTCACTAAAACTAAATTGATTTTGAATGAAATTTATTGAATAACCCTGGTTAAATCTAGGGTAGCCAGAGAGCCTGGGTTGTATGGGACCGGTCATACCAATTTATATTGTTAGGGGCTTTGCTAGTGGCTCAGATGGTAAAGAATCTGCCTGCTCTGCAGAAAACCCGGGTTTTACCTTTGGGTCGGGAAGATCCATGGAGAAGAGAATGACAACCCATACCAGTGTTCTTGCCTGGAGAATTCCATGGACAGAGAAGCCTGGAGGGCTACAGTCCATAGGGTCACAAAGAATCAGACATGACTGAGCAACTAACACTTTCACTTTCATCCCTTTCTATATCAATACAGCTCCTTTTCACTATCTGAATTATCCCAGTTTAGATGACAAAATATAGGGTCACCCTGGCTAAAATAAGTATGCCAAGTATGTGTACTCCCCCCCCAACTCTTTATTTATTTATACAATTTGTTTCCAGGAAGCCATGTTGAAACTGTATATTTTAAAAACAAACTATACTATTCAAATATACCATTTTGCATAAATAGTTGACTTAATCCTCCATCTTATACAGCCAAGAAAAGATGCCACCTTTACTGTCAATCCAAAGAGACTGGAGATGTTGCTTATATGAAACAGCTGGTGCACGACGGAACGCGCTGTTCCTACAAAGACCCGTACAGCATATGTGTGCGCGGAGAGTGTGTGGTGAGTTCAGGTTGCTTCCACCAAAGCTTCCTACAGTATTGTGTCATTCTCCTTTTCTTCTCATTCATCGACATATTTTCAGAATTTTTTTAACTCTTTCTTATGTGAGATCACATTATAATGAGAGTCTATGAATAGTTCTGTAGCTCAACTAAATTTGGAAGAAATTGCACTTAATAAAATCAAACTTTGGTTACCAGAGAAAATTTTTCAATATTTAATTTGTTTTTCTCATTTCCAGTCAAATGCATTTCAGGGGGTTCCTGAGGCCTCAGGGCTGGGAATACAACTGGAACCATGCCTTTGCTTTGAGTATTTTATCCTAGCCATCCACTAGTACAATACCAAGTCTTTTTTTTTTTTTAATTCAATGCAAGATGTGCTTTATCATCTTAAAAATCTTATTTTTCTCCCTGTCTCACCTTCCAATTATTTCTAACTTTAAACACTAAATTCCACATCAGAACAAAAGTGCTAGTGAAGATGAAAAGCTTTTTGTCCATTTAGTCTTTTTTTATGTCGTTTATTTCTTGTCCATGTTCACACGTTTAAATGATAAGGAATTATTTCATTAACTGAACATGTTGCTGCTGCTTGATTCCTTTTGACCTAGGTACAACTAAGGTGTTAATATAAAAGAATCTCAAATATGCGATGCCTCATAGTTGAACAAAAATTTCCCTGAAAGCAGAATCTGTGTTTTGTTCATCTTTCACTTCCCACAGTATCTGGGAGTGCGTTAAGTATATATGTGTCATCATTTTCTCTGCTCACTCTCATCTCAAACTTACAAGTGCAGAATCATCATTACCCAACAGCAATTCACATTAAAAATCCACCCCCGTTGGACTTCCGTGGTGACTCAATGGTACAGAATCTGCCTGCCAATGCAGGAGACACAGGTTCAATCCCTGGGTTGGGAAGATCCCCTGGAGAAGAAAATGGCAACCCATTCTAGTATTCTTGCCTGGGAAATCCCATGAACAGAGGGGCCTGGCAGACTTCAGTTCATGGGGTAGCAAAAGAGTTGGACATGACTTAACCACTAAAACAAACAAAGAAAACAATTGTTTTCTGAACCCACTTTCCACAAATGGATGACTTCCTTGGCTTCATTTGAATCCATTTGCATTCTTGAATTGCCTTCTGCACCCTCTGTTCCTTCAAGTTACTTTGAAAATCTCATCATTGGTGATGTTTTGTCTCACATCCCTTACCAACTTGTAAAGTTTGTACTAATGGACAATTCTCTATTTTGATTTTCTTCTTTATAAATATGAAGGCAACTGGGGAAAAACACATCCACATCTTAATTTTTGTCTCCTCAGCATCAGCTACAATATCTGTGTTCAATAAATGTTTGATGATTGACTACATATGATAGGATAAACACTTCATTAGACTGAGGGAAATTTATCCTTTATAATTACCCAGGGTGCAAGTCATTTGATTTCATAATAGTTCTTTAAAAGACCAAGATATTAAAAATTAGAGTTAGAGAGGGAGTTTGGTGCCTGGCTGTGGGTTCATGATGGAACAAATGGTGTATCATGCTCCAGTATGTTGACCTTTACTTGCTTGGCACGTTAAAATGAGCTACATCTAATATCTTCTCTCCCCAGAAAGTGGGCTGTGATAAAGAAATCGGTTCTAACAAGGTTGAGGATAAGTGTGGTGTCTGTGGAGGAGATAATTCCCATTGTCGAACTGTAAAGGGGACATTTACCAGGACACCCAGGAAGCTTGGTAAGATGAGGTTCTCATGAATTCAGTATCCGTGATTTGCCTTTTTTGAGACTTCTTTTAGGAATGCACCATTTTCTCTATAAACACACACACAAAAAATTAGCTGCTAATTTATTTTCATCCAGATTACCTTTTAAGAAATTATTGAAATAACTTTGAGAATCCATACTCTATAGCATCCATGATGAAAACCTATCTACTAAATTTAGATAAGGAACAAAAGAAGCCAATATCAATTATAGTAGTTCATTAAAATATGTGTTCTGTTTAATTTTGTGTTTTTAATAAAATGTATTAAACCTAATTATTAGAATTAATGCTTATTTTGAATTTTCTGTTTGACATAAATTACTGATCAGAAGTTAACAATATTCAGAAACTTTAAATACAACTTTTAGTGTATTACAGTCACTTTGCTTCTTTTAAAAGTGAACAAGTTTATCCTATTTATAAAACTATAAATCTTGGGTTCATATTTCAGTTAATATTTATAATTTTATATTAAACAAGTTTGAAGGTACATACAACAAAAAATAACCTGAGGTATAATTGCTTACGGTGTGAATTTCTGTGCTTGTTACACAGTCAATGGCCTGGACTTAGGTATATGGTGAAGGTTCATTAGATGGAACCAAAGCAACAAATAATATGCAACATTATTAGTATTTTCATAATTATACATTGGAATTTTCACAAAAGATTTAGATACAAACATGGATTACTGAATGATTTAAGTTTGGAACAATTATTATTCAGTTATTCAACAAACATTTATTGAACAAAAGTTTGTAAGAATTCAACATTTAAAGATTAATTTAATGTGAGGCTTCCCTTAAAAGCTTCTCTTACATCCAAGATATAGTCTCTTACAGAATAATAAAAAACAAGATAAAACAAAGACAAAGATTTGGTTCACATTGAGCACATTGTCATTGTGGTAATTTTTCCTTTTAGAAAAATAAGAAACTATATATATTAAAAAAAAAAACAAACTAGTCTTTATCCAAATGGAATAATTCTCTTAGTTCTTTTTGTTCCCATTATCCCCCAGTCACCCACCTCAAGCCATTTCCACACATATCAGCTTTGCTCTTTGATATATTTAAAACAGAAGTAGATGATGTATTTAGGCAGAAGTAGGTGACTATATTCTAATGTGTTTTCCTTAGGTATTCCCTACTCTAGTTACTGATATCTTTGCTATTCCTCTGTGATAATTTACTATAGTTTGTACTTTGAAAATTGTAAAGCAAATATTGCCATTTCTGGCTGATGGCATTATTTTAATAAAGCAAACAAAATTAGAATTATGTACATAAATTATATGCATTTAGTAGAGTAACATGATTTTCTCCATCTTAATGTGAAATAATTTACTATGCTTTATTGCAATTATGAATTGTTCATTTAGGTGTTAAATAATTAATTTTTCTTATTTCCAGAGTGAATAAATGTAAACAAAATGTTTTTTACCATTGCTATCCACTCTATATTATTTGTAATAAAAGGTAGTAATACTTTTTTTTTCAGATACCTCAAAAATTATGCTAAACCTCCAAATTAAGTTCAGAAGAACAGAGGAAAGCTTTCAGACTGTTCCAAGATAATCTAACATCCATTTTTTTGCACTAATATTATCATCATAGTTATTCAATAGACTAATTAACCTTTTCCAACAGGGAAAAATTTAAGCAAGAGATGCCATAAAGAACTCAAGTTGCTGGAAAATGAAATCTGCAAGTATTCGACTTCAAATCACCTATATCATTTCTCGTTCATGCTTAGTCTTACTTTCATTGGCTATTAACAGTTTATTGGCATTAGCTAACTATTATAAATGCATTTTGACTTCAATATATATGATTATGAAACATATTTTATATGTTACCTAATAAAATTATACAAAGCTTATAGTATAGTCAATGAAACAGCAAGACTTGGATAAACGAACTCTCTACTAATTAAAGACATTCTATTTAAGGGAAGACAAGAGGAGCCTTCACTTTACCCAAAGGAGCTCGTAGTGTTTCTCTTGCTGAAACAAGGGAAGCTAAAAATGTATTGGGTAAGTTGTAGCAAACTGCAGAAAGATGGGCATCCATAAATGGCATCAAGCTGTTTTGCTACCTGGTATCTTAACCACATTACTTCCAGCTGCTGCTACTCAGGCAAACATGGTACGTTTCATGTACTGATTATCACCCAGGCTCAGGTGCTGAAAACCCTGACCCCAAAAGGACCACTCCACTTAGTTAAGATACTAATAAATATTATTTAAAAAGTCAGGTAAATCTACCTATAGGTAATCATCGTCCATATAGAAATGACCAAAAAACAGATTTCTTTCTGACTCCACCAGCAATTTTGTATTTATAACTGGATTTCTGTCAATACTTATAATGTATGAGTCATAGGTTTCATAATGTAATGAAGGTATAAGTTGCATAATCTTCCTATATTCATTTTTGATGGAAACGAGAAGAAACATTTTTTTTAATTTTATTTTATTTTTAAACTTTACATAACTGTATTAGTTTTGCCAAATATCAAAATGAATCCGCCACAGGTATTTTGATTTCTCTATTTCCCCTGACTGTTGTTAATTTATAGTTAGGACCTTAATTCTAAATGACCTTAAGATAATTTTTCAATTCAGTTAAGATAATTTTTAGGACATGTGATACAGGACAATAGGACCTTAAAACCTAAGACAACCTATTAAGCATTTTGGTTTGCAGTTTCTCAATTAGAAAATTGAACTTAGGGTCAGTATAAAGGCTGCTGCTGCTACTGCTAAGTCTCTTCAGTCGTGTCAGACTCTGTGCGACCCCGTAGATGGCAGCCCACCAGGCTTCCCGTCCCTGGGATTCTCCAGGCAAGAACACTGGAGTGGGTTGCCATTTCCTTCTCCAATGCATGAAAGTGAAAAGTGAAAGTGAAGTCGCTCAGTCCTGTCCGACTCTAGCGACCCCATGGACTGCAGCCCACCAGGCTCCTCCATCCATGGGATTTTCCAGGCAAGAGTACTGGAGTGGGGTGCCATTCCCTTCTCTGCAATGTAAAGGCACTGCATGACATAACTTGCAGATGTTTTCCAGCCAATCTACAAAATATATTTTACAATATTGCCATTTATAACTGTGTAAAGCCTTAAAAGTAGTTTCTAATCACAATATAAATGAAAACTACTCACAGGTTTTTCTTTTATAATTTCTTTAGGATAGAGCAGGCTTTTAAATCTGAAGCTATTTCATTAATTAGAAGTTTAGCTGTCTATACTTGCCACTTAGACTTTTAAAATAATATATAGACCAGTAAAATATCTCAAGAAATTCACCAACTAATCACACTATAAATGAGCCCCTATTCAAAAGGATGATTTAAAAAACTAAGGTTGCATGGAGGGACACAGGAGAGTATAGTAGTAAATTTGCCTGAATTATTGTTGCCACAATTTGTAGGTCAATACAAAATAAGTGACTAGTGGGTTAGAAACAAGATTAATTTTTTGTCAACTTAATAATTATAAAGAAAAATATGCCTCTGATCCTGTTCCAGATGTCACAAAATCTGCCAATGCTTTGAAGTTAATTTCTGAAACTGCTTTTTTCGGTTTATGGATGCCTTCTTCTGCACGTAGGAGCCGTAGGAACGTAATGCCTGACTAACCATGGTTGTTGCTTTTGTTTTCTTCTTTGCTTCCTCCAATATTTACCACACATGCAAAGGGTACCTTAAGATGTTTGATATACCCCCTGGTGCTAGACATGTGTTAATCCAAGAAGACGAGGCTTCTCCTCATGTTCTTGGTAAGTGTTTCTGTCTGCTGGCTGTGCTTTAACATGCACTGAAATGTAGTAATGTCAAAGAAATGAGACATAGATAGAGATACATGTGTATGTGTGTATCTGTGTCCATGTATACGCATAGGTATCTATATCTATGTATACACATAGGTCTGCAAGGTTCAAAATTATGTATAAATTCATCATTACCTGGTTTTCGTTGGTCATTTCTCCCAACTATTCATTCTTTATCATAAGAAATATTCACAACTAGAGTTTTAATTTCTGGTGAAATCTGGGTTGGTTCATTAGGACATGAAGGAAAAAATAATTCGGTAAGTGTGAATTTGTTATACATTTTTATTCTGTTATTGGGAGATGAGAAAAAATAAAATATTAATAAAATGCACTAAATTAAGGAATAATATCAGAAACATTTGCCATATTTGTTGACAAATTAATTCTGATATTTTGGTTGATGCCATCCTGTATGCCTCTTCTTTTAGTGCATTTTAAGTTCTTTGACTGAAGAGCAACCACATCCAGGTTGTGCTAGTCCAGTAAAAATTTCCTGATATCTGTTATGTGTCCAGTTTGACTGGCACATGCAGATTCGTTTTCTGCATGCTTTCTGTTTATTATCTGCAAATTATCCTATTTATAATTTCCAAAAGATTTTTTTCCTCCTTTCTACATTAGAGGATCATGTAGAAATGTCATTCTAGAGGGGTTTATATTTAAAGTAAATGCACAAATGTAAACATAGCTTTCACATATTCCTTGAGCCATTAAATCACTAAGAAGATTTCTAAAACTGACACGTCTGTCAAACCTATGAAAATGTGTAGTAAATTGCTTTTCTAAATACATGTAACTTCAAAATGTATTGTTTTTTGGTGTTTCATGGAATTTTTTCTTAGTATTTAAAATATATTTACTACTAGATTCCAAAACAGTCTCTACTGTCTAGCTGCAGTCCTTTATCCCATAATTGAAATTCCCTATATTTTATTCTGGAATTCAGATTATTATCTTTGGAAAAATTAGTTTAAAATCTCAAGAGGAATAAATGTATTTAACTAAAATTACTCATGTTTTCTACACATTTTTAGCAATAGTAATAACTTTTGAAATTTTATTTTCTAATATCATTAAATGCCAATGTACCTCCAAACTTTAAAATCCCATTTGTTATTTTTATTCATTAGAGAAAGCATTTTATTTAATAATATATAGTAAATCTGTAATATATTACAATTTCTGTCACCAGTAAAGAGCTTTTCCTGACATTTAAATAGGTAATGTGACTTAGAATTTTACAGTTGTCAGGACTAATTGCTTGTTGGCCTAAAAATTAGTTCAACTATTTTGAGTACCTCTAATATTTTGACTTAACTTGAAAGAGCTACACAGTTTAAAAAAAGGCATTATGTTATATGCTGTCCTAGTATAAGTCATTTGTATTACTTGTTGTAGAAGAAGCCATTGTTTTAAAAATATTTCCAGCTTCCTGAGGAAATGTATGGGATGAATGAGTTAGAAAGTGTTAACTGCTTTGCCAGTGTTTTTGAATGGGAATATTTGCTAATTTTGATTTTCTATCTCACCATCTTGCCACTATTTTTAACTGGTTAGGAAGGCTTCTTGAGAATTTTGAATGCCTCCTGAATGAAGTATGAGTCCTATCAGAAGTAACACTCATTTTAGTTGCTTTGATATTCATAAATATGGTCTTTCATTTATAGAAGGAGAGACTTAACTGTGAATCTTCAAACTGTAAAAAGATAAAATGTATGCCGGTTACTCATTTTTCTTTCCTTAGCAATTAAGAATCAGGCTACAGGCCACTATATTTTAAATGGCAAAGGGGAGGAAGCCAAGTCAAAGACCTTCATAGATCTTGGTGTGGAATGGGATTATAACATTGAAGATGACATTGAAACTCTTCACACCGATGGACCTTTACATGATCCTGTTATTGTTTTGGTATGTGGCATTACAGGCTCACTGTGTAGTTGGTTTACTTTATATTTTTATAATTAATCTATCTCAATTATAATTAATTTTATAATTAAATATTTAATATAATTAATTTTATTTACTTGCTTGTTTTTAATAATTCCATTTATCCTTCCTCTTTATTCTTTGGGGAACTTTGTCATATATTTTATTATATATACATTATAAACTAAATACAGTATTATTATCTTTGATTTTAGTAATCAGTTATCTTTTAAAGACAAGAAAAGAAAAAATAGATTTTTATATTTACTCACATATTTAACATTGTTGATGCTCTTCATTTTTCCTGGTAAATTTGATTTTCCATTTAGTACCCTTTACCTTTGATATAATGAATTTCCTTTAACATTTCTTGTGCTATGGGTATGCATGCTAGCAAGTTACTCTCTCTGCTTTCAATTCTCTGAAAGCATCTTTATTTCACTCTCATTCTTAAAGGATATCTTCACTAGATATAAAATTGGAAGTGGCTAGCTTGTTTGTTTTTTTCCTCAGCACTTTAAAGATATTTTTCTATCATTGTAGAGAGGTCCAAGCATTTGGGGTCTCATCTAGGAAATAGATATGACCATGAGGTGGCACCCAAACATATTGTTCAGGTGATGCCTTAGCAGGTTTACATGTGAGGCCACCTTCAGGAAGAAGACAAGGGCAAAGGAACTTTTGGGGGAAGGGAAACTCGAGAGGGGATTATGTGTCCAGGTGACATTGCCCAGCAGCACAGTGGGGAGACTCTGGGTTAGAGAGCTTCAACAGGCAGCAGCAGCATCTTGGGATCCTGATAACCACAAAGTCTTATTTATAATTAGTGGATTTGGGGTCCAGTTTCATAAGGGTATGCAAAGTAAACAGGCTCTGTTCTTCAGTTGCTCAGTCGTGTCTGACTCTTTGTGACCGCATGGACTGCAGAACACCAGGTTTCCCTGTCCTTCACTATTTCCTGGAGTTCGCTCAAACTCATGTCCATTGCGTCAATGAAGCCATCCAACCATCTCATCCTCTGTCTCCCCCTTCTCTTCTAGATGGTTAGAAATCTACTTGTTTGGGCTATATTTGAACAATTGTCTATGTGAAAATCCCAGTTTGGTGCCAGTGGACTTTTGAGCTAATCGGTCTGAATTTGCTGTGTATAAATAAATGACCTAGGGGCCAATATACAGGAGCCATCATTGACTCATTTATATAACATTTGTCTTCTCGAATCCATTGTTTATGATGAGAAGTAAGCTTCATTTAGGTTGCTGCTGTGCGTTTAGTGTGCCAATATTCTCTGGCTGCATTTTACAATTTTCTCCTTATCTTTTTGTCTTGGATGGATTGTAGTTTGACTGTGGCATGCTTAGTATGTGATGTTCTTTGTATGTATCCTGCTTGGGGGTCACCAAGTATCTTGGCTCTATAGATTGATGTTTTTCACTAAATTAAGGTAAATTTTCCGTATGTCTTCCAGTTTATTTTTCCCCATCTCTTTCTATTCCTGGGACTCATTTACATGTATGTTAAACCAGTTGAAGTTGGTTCACAAGACTTGTGAACTTTGTTCATCCTTTTGTAATTGCTGTCTTTTCTCTGTTCTTCAGATTCGATAATTTCTATTGAACTGTGTTCCAATTCATTGACTGTCTTATGTGGTCTCCAGTCTGCCACTGAGCCCATACAGTAAAGTTTTCATGTCAGATAGTGTACTTTGTTTTCTAGAATTTCCTTTTTTTTTTCTTTTCTTATAATTTCCATATATTTTCACTCATTATGTCCAACTTTTCCTCTAAGTCCTGAGACTTCATATTGCCTGATTTTGTGGGCTCTTTTTTTTTCTTGATTATAGTTCACATTTTCATACTTCTTATACTTTTTGTTGGAGAAGGCAATGGCACCCCACTCCAGTACTCTTGCCTGGGAAATCCCATGGATGGAGGAGCCTGGTAGGCTGCAGACCATGGGGTCACAAAGAGTCGGACACGACTGAGCGACTTCACTTTCACTTTTCCCTTTCATGCATTGGAGAAGAAAATGGCAACCCACTCCAGTGTTCTTGCCTGGAGAATCCCAGGGACGGGGGAGCCTAGTGGGCCGCCGTCTATGGGGTCGCACAGAGTCAGACACGACTGAAGCGACTTAGCAGCAGCAGCATACTTTTTGTACACTGAGCATTAGAGATGTTAAGTTGCCAAGCATTTAGTTTACCTTGCCTTCCTTAAAAGCATCGGGTTTTATTCTGTCTGGCAGTTAATTTATTGTCAGTTTCCACTGATCCTTGGAGGTTTGGTTTTCCTTTCTGAGGGTTGATCTATTTCAATTTTGTTCTTATTCTTATGTCTTGGCTTTCTGGTGCCTTAACTGCATACCTGAAGTGTTAGGGAGGCCATGAGAGCACCTAGGGCCCTCATCCCTGCCTGTGCTGAGGTACCTCTGTCCTGCTTCCAGCCCCATGGCAGCCACTCATTGGTAGATAGCATGGTTTCTTGGCCTGGGCATGCACAGACCAGTCCTCTGTGTAGAAAACCCATGCAGCTTTCTGGACCACCCTCTCTGAAGCCCTCCTTTCTTTGGTGCCGTGTCTCTGAAAGTCCCAAACTCCCCCCTCCTCCTCAACTCAGTGAGACACTAACTTGGCTAGGGTTCCTGCTCTCCATACCAGGGTCCAGACCTGGCCCTGTCCAGAAGCCAGTACTTAACATGTTACTCTCCTCATGGAGATCATTATCCTTTGCCATGTTATTCATTGCAAGAAAAAAAATTCCCTCAAATATTGTATCCAGTTTTATTATTTTTAATATCAGGAAGGCAACTGTATTACTTCCTCATGAATGAAAGCAGAAACGATCATTTTGACTTGAAAAATATTGTTAGATTCTGTATACCAAACCAATATTTATTGAATTCCCTATAAAAATATTATACCAATCTAAAATAAATCATCTCACTAAATTTCAAATCTTTTTTCATTTGAAAATTATTTCTCTTTGAAAAAGTGTCTATTCAGATCTTTTGTCCATTGTTAAAGTAGGTTGCTTTTTTCTTTTTAACTTTTCAGAGTTTTTATATATACTCAATATATAAATCCTCTATGAAATGTGATTTTTTAGATATTCTCTTCTAATATGTAGTTTCTTTTCCTTAGTAGTGTTTTTCATAAAGAAAAATATTTTAACTTTATTGAAGTCCAGTTTATCAATTTTTCCTTTTATGGATCAAGACTTTCTTATTATATAAGGTTGTTTTTTTTTTTTCTTTTCCTGATCCAGGATCAAAATTCTTTTTCTTCTTTTTATTGTAACTTTTATAGTTTTACATTTAACCATTTTAATTTTATTAACCATTTAAGCTAATTTTATACACACTTTGTCTATGTTAGGGTCTTAGTTTTGTACATGGATGTCCATACATTATCTATTCTTACATAACAGATCACCCCAAACTTGGTAGCTGAACACAAGCAACATTATTATCTCATAGTTTCTCTGGGTCAGGAATCTGGGAATAGCTTCCATGACTAGTTCTGGCTCAGGGTATCTCATGAGGATGCTCTCAGCTGAGGCTACAGTCACCTCAGGGCTCCACTGGAGAGAATCTTCTCAGTTCCTGGTTCAGTCACATGAGAGTTGAAAGCCCTTGGAAGACTGCTCCCAGGCTTCTTCACGTGGATGCTTAAATAGGATGCTAAAGTGTCCTTATCACATGACAGTTGTCTTCCAGAAGTGAGTGATTCAAATGATCCAGAAAGTGAGAATGCAACCAAGACAGAAGTCAATCTTTTTAACCTAACCTTAGAAATGGCATCCTTTCACATCTGCTGCTATTTGCTAGAAGCAAACCACTGGTCCAGGATCCACTAAAGGAGAGAAGAATTAAGCAATTAAGCTCCACTTCTTGAGAGAGAGAAAGTGTCAAAGGACCTGCACACACATTTTTTAAGCCACTGCAGTGTCCAGCAACATTTGTTGAAAGCAATGTCCAGTCTCCATTAAGTTCCCTTTTCATCTATGTCAAAAGTTAATTACCCAAATTTATGTGGGCTTATTTCTGGACTCTCATTCTGTTCCATAGGTTAAATAATTTTATAGGAAAATACATATCAGTCAAATTTTATTTAGATTATTTTAAGTTTAATTAGTTGGTGATCAGAAGCTCTATTTTACTCATATGTAATTACATTGCATTCTTCTCTAGCAGCACAGGTGTCTGGCCTCGGAGCCTTCTTGCAGGGCTTCGCCAATAATATTAGAGTGACCCCAGGGAGCCATGTATAATTGATACAATCCTGTAAGAACTACATGAACGTCAATAAAAAACTATTTATAAAAAAGAGTGCTTTGCTAGAAAAGATAACATAAAAAGCTGAGAATATACTTGCAAAGTTTATTATAAAAGGATTAATATTTCTATTGCTTGGATTACATGAAACAAAGAATATGTATAACAATAAAATAAAGAGGATCTGACATGAATACGCAGTGCATGGTGGACAAAATACAAGTGACTAATAAACTTAGGAAAATTAGTCTTTACTATTTATCAAATAAATTGCAATTTAAACAACACTATTTTGCCCATTCAGTTAACAAAGAGGAAAATGATTTAATATGCTGTGCTGAATGGGAGCACCTTCATATAATCTCATTATGAAAATAATAATTGTTTTAACTATTCTGAAGGGCCATTCACTGGTCTGAGAACTATAAAAATGTGTTTGTACCCTTTACCACATTAAGGAAAATCAGAAATTATCACAAAAGTGGGGATAAATTTTAATCAAAATATAGATATTAATTTTTCTGATTAAATAAGGTACACTAGGATTAAATGGGCTGCCCAGGTGGAACAGTGGTTAAGGATCCACCTGCCAATGTGGGGGATGCTGGAGACCTGGGTTAGACCCGTGAGTCAGGAAGATCCCCTGGAATAGGAAATGATTACCCACTCCAGTATTCTTGCTGGAGAATCCCGTGGACAGAGGAGCCTGGCAGTCTACAAAAAGGCTCTACAGAGGAGCTTTTGTAGTCCATGGGCTGCAAAGAGTTGGACACGACTGAGTGACCGAACATGCACACGTGCACTACGAGTAAACACTATGCTGGCATTTAAAAAATATTTTATATTTATATGAATATATATATATTTGAAAATATTTATATTTTCAAAGAATATTTACTGTCTTGGGAAATGTGTGACATGTCAAGTGAAATAAGCAAGACCAGAAAAGTATGTATGTATACATATACACACACACTCACACACACACACGTATGCAAATATCTTGAGGTTCTATCCCAAAATAATAAAAGTGACTTTAGTTTTCTCTGGTTTAGTGGCATTATGGATGATTTTTATTTTCTTTATATTTTTTCATGATGTCTATATTTTCTGGATGGAACATTATTATCTTTATCACCATAACAAAAGTCTACTGTAAAGAGTAACAATTAAGTGCACTCAGGAGTTATGTAACTTGAGGAATTGAATTTTAAATTTTAAAATAAAATTGAATTTTATTGTATTTTTTTAAACTTTTTAATGTCAAGATACTTTATATATTTGCATTTTTTTCTTAATCAAGACATACCTGTACTTTAGTGATAGAAAGAAAAAAACACTCTATTTTTAGAAACTACTTGAAAGTCTTCCGGTTTTAATAAGATACGTATTCTGAAATATTTGTAATTTTTCATTCAAATTAAAACTCAGGCGATTTACATATCTATTTCATGTATACATTAGATTATACCTCAGGAGAACGATACCCGCTCTAGCCTGACATATAAGTACATCATCCATGAGGACTCTGCACCTACAATCAACAGCAACAATGTCATCCAGGAAGAATTAGATACTTTTGAGTGGGCATTGAAGAGCTGGTCTCAGTGTTCCAAACCCTGTGGTGGAGGTAACAAATTGAACACATTTATTATACTAAAATGTAATTCATATAAAAGCCAATCTTCTTCCTTCTGCCTTAAGGATTGTGTCTAACTGAGGATACAACCTGAGAAACACCAGACATAACCAGAACTTAAAGCATTTTGACTGAAATCTCAGGATCTACAAATGATAGGAATCCATTCATATCAATAGTAGACCTTAAAATTCCTTGGCCCTTTCCCCTTGTCTTATATCCATGCAGTGGTACCCTTAGTCACTTTATTCTTTCCTAACTCTCCCAAACCTCAGTGTCTTTTGGTTCTTACCTTCCTTCTCCTCCACTCTTACTTTCCATACCTATGCATTTCTTTTCAGCATTAATAATGAAAGAGCTCTTAGTTGCGCTGTGTACCAGATACTACTTTAAGTGTTTTATACTTTAATGATGAATGGCTCTAAGAGGTTGGTACTATTTTAACCTCTGTCATACTGATGGGGAAACCGACACACAGGGAAGATCAGCACTGTAAGATACAAACCCGTAGGTAGCCTGGCTTCTTCGTGCCTGTTTGTACTGCATTCTGCTACCTGTCTGCTCTCTCTCTGGAGTAGGTCCATTAAGCTCATCTCAAAGTTTCTCAGTCTCTCCCATTATCCGTTCCTCTAGTTTGGAACAAGTGCTCCACAATGGAGCTAGCCTACACAGAATTCTCTCATCATAGTAACACTTAATAGTTGAAAACAAGAAATTATTCATAGTAAGGACTGCCTTGGTAAATATTTATACTTTTAAATTCAAAGGTGTATTTTTAAAGGTTTTTCTCTAGAAAGGACATAAAATGTTTTTAGATAATTATTTAAAATGTCACTTTATGTACTTTCTTAGTGGTTCAGTGGCTAAGACTGCACTTCTACTGCAGAGGGCACAGGTTCAGTCCCTGGTCAAGGAACTAAGATACTGTGTGCCACAGGTGTGACCAAAAACTAAATAAAATAAAAATGATACTCTATCTACCACAAAAATGATTATTTAATTTGGATCTACTGCATCTGCCTGCAGTACAGGAGATCCAGGTTTGATCCCTGGGTCAGGAAGATCCCCTGGAAAAGGAAATGGCAATCTACTCCAGTATTCTTGACTGGAAAGTCCTATGGAAAAAGGAGCCTGGCGGGTTATAGTCCTTGGAGTCACAAGAGTTGGATATGACTTAGTGACTAAACCATCACTGCATCGTCAACATCTACTTGGTCACAAGACTTTCAGATACACCTTTTTAATATCTACTAGATCTATTCCTCCCTCATCAGGCTTCCTTCTCGACTTTGAAAGGGAAGATTATTGCAGAAGTTTCCTAACTAGCCAACTAAATTTGATTTTCTTCTCTTCATTTCTAGGTAATTTCTTGAATGGATGAATAAATGAATGAATGAATGAGTAGAACTATATTCCCTGATTCAGATCCTTCATTCTCTCAATTTGTTACCCTGAAGACAAAACATAATTTATGTAATATTCTTGACCAAAGTGAAAACCTGAATCGAACCATTACGAGACAGATAAACCCAGACTGTGGGACATTTTACAAAACAACTGGCTTATCATCTCAAAAATATTAAAAGACAGAAAGAGATTAAAACTATTCCTGATTAATTCCATGACTACTAAATGCAGTGCATGATCTTTGATTGGAGAAACATTTTTATAGAGTACATTATAGGGCAATTGATAAATTTTGAATATCATCTTTATATAATAGTATTATATTTGGGTTAAATATTCTGATTTTAAGAGTATGTTGTGGTTGTGTGGGGAAATGTGCTTGTTATGAGCTATATGATGAGGTATTTGGAAGTGAAGAATCAGAATGTTAGCAACTTACTCTCAAAAGGTTCAGCAACATTTTATATGTAAACGTATATGTGGTACTGGTTTAGTTGCTAAGTCGTGTCCAACTCTTGGGATCCCATGGACTATAGCCTGCCAGGCTCCTCTGTCCATGGGATTCTCCAGGCAAGAATATTGAAGTGGGCTGCCATTTCTTTCTCCAGAGGATCTTCCCAACTCAGGAATCAAATCCAGGTCTCCTGCATTGCAAGCAGATTCTTTACTGATATAATTTGTTTATTATATGTTATAATTAATATATATGATGTAAAAATATGTATATCAAATATGCTGACATGGTAACAAAAGGTTAATCTAGGTGTAAGGCATATTCATTGTGCTTTCCTTATACTTTTTTAGATTTGAAACTTTCCAAAATTAAAAAATTATATATATATATATGTTTTTCCAACGTCCAAGTTGGTGCCTGGGGAGACCCTCAATAACTCCCTGGATAAAGTCTAAACATTTGTCTGGCCCACAGGTCTTTTAAGATCGGATCCCATACTTCAGCCATTCAAAGAGCCCTGCAGTTTTCTATGTCATTTCATTTGCTTGGAATATTATTCTGCTTCATTCTCTTTGTTGTTGTTCAGTCTCTAAGTCATGTCCAACTCTTTTGGGACCCAGACACAGATACTGGAGTGGGTTGCCATTTCCTACTCCAGGCGATCTTCCTTACCCAGGGATCGAACTCATGTCTTCTACAGGGGCAAGCAGGTTCTTTACCACTGAGCCACCAGTGAAGTCCATGCCCTTTACTGGTGCTGTCTGAACTTGAGGATTCTGCCCAGGGAAGTGCTGATCTTGTAAACATTCTCTGTCTCTCCTCCAACTAAGGTAGAGAACGTCCCCTCTGTGTTCCTTTGCCGCCCTCTACAGTCAATTATTGACATAGCTTTGTAGAAGTCTATGTCACTAGGTATGACATAGTTTTCCTATCTGACTATCTTACTAGACTGTATTTCAGGATCTAGTTCATTAACAAGCATGCAGTTGCTATTTAATACTTATTAAAGGATTTTTGTTGATTTTTATTTCATTATTTAATTTGCTTCTGGAACTAGACCACCTAGAACAGTGCCTGGCTCAATAAATACTTGATGAATGAAATGAATGAATAAATGGTCAAACAGGTGACAGAATGAATAAATGATTAAATCAAACATATATTTGCCTTCTCAGGTTTCCAGTACACTAAATACGGATGCCGTAGGAAAAGTGATAACAAAATGGTTCATCGCAGCTTCTGTGAGGTCAACAAAAAGCCAAAACCTATTAGAAGAATGTGCAATATTCAGGAGTGCACACATCCACTGTAAGCATTTATTTGACCTATCCTTATATATCAAGGAAAAAAATGAAAGGGATTTAAATGTCATTAGCTCTTTTTAGTTTTAATTTTTAGTCAAAGCTAATACGTGTACCTGCTTACAGTGATCAGATCATTTCATAGGAACTATACAAACCTTTAGTCCCGTGTTTTTTAACCATATTTCTGCTTCTCGCTTTTACTTCTGCTTCTCTTCTTTATTGAAGTATAGTTGATTTACAATATTGTGTTAATTTCAGGTGTGCAAGAAAATGATTCCTTTTTTTTCAGATTACCTGACTTTATAGGCTATTACAAGATATTGAATATAGTTCCCTGTCAGTCAGTTCAGTCAGTTCAGTCTCTCAGTCGTGTCCGACTCTTTACGACCCCATGAATCACAGCACGCCAGGCCTCCCTGTCCATCACCAACTCCCAGAGTTCACTCAGACTCACGTCCATTGAGTCAGTGATGCCATCCAGCCATCTCATCCTCTGTCGTCCCCTTCTCCTCCTGCCCCCAATCCCTCCCAGCATCAGAGTCTTTTCCAATGAGTCAACTCTTCGCATGAGGTGGCCAAAGTACTGGAGTTTCAGCTTTAGCATCATTCCTTCCAAAGGAATCCCAGGGCTGATCTCCTTCAGAATAGACTGGTTGGATGTCCTTGCAGTTCCCTGTTCTACACAGTAAATCCCTTTTGCTTCTCTATTTTAGGTATAGTAATTTGTATCTCTTAATCCCGTACTCTTAGTTTATTCCTCCTCACCTCCCTTTCCCCTTTGGTAACCATAAGTTTGTTTTCTATGTCTGTGAACCTGTTTCTGTTTTGTATATAGATTTGTTTGTATGTGTGTGCTGTGCTTAGTCACTCAGTCATGTCTGATTCTTTGTGACCCGATGGACTGTAGCCTGCCAGGCTCCTCTGTCCATGAGGATTCTCCAGGCAAGAATACTGGAGTGGGTTGCCATGCCCTCCTCCAGGGGATTTTCCCAACCCAGGGATCAAACCCAGGTTTCCCGAATTGCGGGTGGATTCTTTACCATCTGAGCCACCAGGAACTTGACTTTATCCTTCTTGGGTCTGCTGAGTTAATTACCATATGTCCAGGTTTCCCTGGTGGCCAAAAGTACCTGTAAGTATGAAGTATATACCTCTCATGTAATACCTATCTTCAAATGAGAATCACTATTGAAGTCTTCAAAACTGAGTAAACTTTCTCAGTTGCCACCATTCATTTTTACTGTCAGCTGACAAACTAGGGCAATTTTAAACTCTGAAGAGCAAAAACGGCCAAGGTTTTAACTTGCTTATATTTTGGTGCTGCATATATGGGCTTCCCAGGTGGCTCAGTGGTAAAGAATCTGCCTGCCAATGCAGGAGCCACAATACCTAGGTTGGAGAAAAAACTGGCAACCCACTCCAGTATTCCTGCTTGGGAAATCTCATGGGCAAAGGAACCTGGTGGACTACAGTCCATGAGGTGATGAAAGAGTCAGACCTGACTTAGTGACTAAACAGCAACAACAACAAGCTCCATATATACAGAAATTTTAAAAAATGCAGAGAGAAAGTAACTTTGGAAAGGACAAATAGTATGCTTCCATTACATTCTGACAGATTGATTAACTGGAGGTAATCAATGGTGACAACCGTTTGGGATATATGTAATGAAGAACTGTCTGTAATAGTGTATCCACAGCTAATTTGGAGAGTGCTGGGACACTGACATTGAATTTGGATGTGTAATTTGGGAATGTCCCCGAGGAAATCTTTTTAAAAATATCTGCTTGGAAATGTTTCTATCAGGTATATTCATGGAAGCGGTTTCTGCTCAGGCACACAACTTTTATCAGGTCAAAAAGGGCCTATATGAAGAACAAAATTTTTCAAACATTATGGGTATGTCAGGTAGCCTTCACAGCAACAACCATAGAGATGGAACAGTAATCTCAGAATATTAAAACATGAGTAAAGTCATGAAGTAATGAAAAAGCAGCAGCAGTCAAATCAGTTTGTCATGGCAGGGACCAGATGGATCCTTTTATATTTCCTATGAGATATTTAACACCCTGAGGCAAAATAAGTTCATTGGTATCATATTTTTAGATTCCACATATAAGTGATATCACATGATATTTGTCTTTTTCTGACTTACTTCACTTCCTATGATAATCTCCAGGTCCATCCATGATAGTGTATATGGTATTATTTCCTTCTTTTTTTGATGAGTAATAGCAATCAGTATACCACATCCTGTTTACCAGTGGGGGCTAGTTTTGAAACATGCCTGAATCTGAGGGGAAAACCTTAAGATGAGTTTCCAAAGCCCTCTGTAGATGATCCTTTTGAAAGAGAGAAGGTTGTTTCAAAGTCACCGTGGAGACAGAATACCAAGGCCTAACAAACAGAAGTGTCAGATCTATTTTTGTTAGAAAGTTCTGAGACTGATGCATCCATATTTCTGAAGTTGCCTCCTGGGTGGTACCTCACCCAGAGAGCAGAAAAACCTAGGCTTCCGGTGCCGGTGCCAGAAGGGACGCACGGTGCACCGGGGTTACCATGGACAATGTTAACCCCTCACCCCCACCCCTGCAGCTGGGCGGCTGAAGAGTGGGAGCACTGCACCAAAACCTGCGGCACTTCCGGCTACCAGCTGCGCACGGTGCGCTGCCTCCAGCCGCTCCACGACGGCACCAACCGCTCAGTGCACAGCAAGTACTGCGCGGGCGACCGGCCTGAGAGCCGCCGGCCCTGCAACAGAGTGCCCTGCCCGGCCCAGTGGAAAACGGGGCCTTGGAACGAGGTGTGTGAACTCTGAGGGGCCGGGGGGTGGGGGGGGAGTATGTGTGTGCAAGCATGTGAAACGTATTTTAATTTCACTTCTGTATCAGGTGGGCTTTGTGTGAATGGAGAAACTGTCACATTGTTTGGAATCACTAAGCACCTGGGCATATTAAGAAAAAAATGATATTTTAAAACAGTGTTTGCATATAAGATTCATTGATGGGGGCAAACCACATTTGGATGCTTTGGAATACAAAGTTGTCTAAAAGGTGACTGATTTTCTAATAGTGTTGACCGTACTGTCCCTCCTAGATGTGTTTCAAATCCCTAACCTTGAATGCAGGGTCCTGCCCTGTTTGACACCGCATTGCTTTGTGTGTGTGTGTGTGTGTGTGTGTGTGTGTGTTATAATTGAGGTATAATTGATACAACACTACCTTAGATTCAGGTGTACAACTTAATGATTTGGTATTTGTATACATTGCAAAATGATCACCAACAATAAATAAATAAATCCCATGATAACTCTTCTTAATCTGTCTTCCTTTATTCCACCTCTTTGTCCCAGTCTGAGGAAACTATTCACTGTTCCAAAGACCAGCTGGTTGGAGCCTCCTGCCTTCTGGCTGGCTTGCCCTTCTCTTTCTGTCTATCTGACTATCTGCCCATCATCCATCAAGGCTCAGCTTCATCGTCCAAAATACCATGGGGTGCCTTTTCTGCAGTCCTTCTTCTTCATTCCAAAAGCAGAAGCCTACCAATGGCTTGCTGATCACGGCAGTGTATCATAACTCCTGTCTTTGAGCTTGTGCTCAGCACTAGTCCAACCATTTCTCAAAAAAAAAAAAAAGTACTTCGCTTCCCCAGTGCCCAATTGCTGCCTGTCTGAATAACGTCTGTTTGGTGATTGGCTGAATCAGTGTCTCGGTCCGTGTATTAACCACAAATCTTTGATGTTTCTAAAGATTCCAAATAAGGAATTATGGGGCCATAGAAGAGTGGCTAGGAGGACAGGGACTCAAAAAAGCAGATAGAGAATGAAAGAGGAAGTGGAGAACAGACCCAGGATGGAAGGAACAAGCCAATGAAAGTTATCTGCACAGGACTAGAAGAACTCACCTTTCACTCTCTTCAGAGCCCGAGAAGAAGCCTTCTTCCTCTACAGATCCTACCTAGATCAATAGCACGGCTGTTTCTGGGCTTAGTTTTAGAGCAGTTAGCCCCTTCCTTAAATAAATGAATAGGTGGGAATAGAGTAGTAATAGTTCCAGCATAGCACATGAGTCAGTTTGCCATCTGTAAGGAAGGTGAGAGAGGGGGAAGCTCAATCTGAGATCCACTCCCTGAAAATGGACTCCACCACCGGTTTTAGGAACCTGCAGAAAGTGTTAACACTGTAACAATGACTTCTTCAGCATCAAATGCTTCCCAAGTGCCAGACTTACCTGCTGTACATACATTGTTTCCTTTGCTTCATTTACTCCAGCAATTCTGTGAGGCTTTCAGAGAAAGAACAATGTTCCCAGGCTGGTGAAGGATGGAGCCAGGTTATAAACAGGATTCTCTGTCTCCAAAGTCACTGTAACACTGCGCAGCAGAGAAAGAACCCCAGAGCTGTGTATGCATGTGTGCTTGTGTGTGCATATGTGTGCCTGAGTGTGTACATGGGGAAAGGAAGAAAGGCAGTCTTGGTGGAGTAAAACGTCTACAATCATAGCCTTTGTTTCTGTAGTGTTCAGTGACCTGCGGTGAGGGAACAGAGGTGAGGCAGGTCCTCTGCAGGGCCGGTGACCACTGCGATGGGGAGAAGCCTGAGTCTGTCCGAGCTTGTCAGCTGCCGCCCTGTAATGGTAGGTGTGACACTGATTGATTTCACTGCTCTGACCATGGTTAACTTTTTTCTTTATTTTGATTTTTTAATTAATTCATTTATTTTAATTGGAGGACAATTACTTTACTGTGATGGCTTTTGCCATACACGAACAAGAATCGGCCATAGGTATACATGTGTCCCCCCATGCTGAAACCCCTCCCCACCTCCCTCCCCTCCCCTATTGCTCTAGGTTGTCCCAGAGCATCGGCTTTGAGTACCCTGCTTCATGCATCAAACTCGCACTATGACCATGTTTTTGAGCCTCAAAAAAGGAGAATTTCCTCTGGGGACAAGCTCTGGAATTTTCATTTACTTATTGAAAAATAACTTTAGGAAAACATATTTGAAATATTAGCCTAATACAGTTCTTTAAGATGGGTGTCTGAGGCAGTATCCCCTCCATTTAGTTACCATCACCACTGCAGCCTCCATGGTCCCAGTCGACGGTAATGCTGGGGTGAGGGCCTTATCATCCCACATGAAGTTTCTGTCAATCTGTGTTTCTAGAAGAAGCTGCTTATTTTCTCTCTGATTTTCTTTATAACTTCACATTATTGTTAAAGGCATAATAATGCAGAATGTTATGCAATGTTTTACTAAAATTATTCAGTTGAGACATGCAGATGATAAATGTCATTCACAAAGCCGTTTCCAAATGCATCCATATCCATGAAAGTGAAAGTCACTCAGTCATGTCTCTTTGCGACCCCTTGGACTATACAGTCCATGGAATTTTCCAGGCCAGAATACTGGAATGAGTAGCCTTTCCCTTCTCCAGGGGATCTTCCCAACCCAGGGATTGAACCCAGGTCTCCCGCATTGCAGGTGTATGCTTTACCAACTGAGCCACAAGGGAAGCTCAGGAATACTGGAGTGGGTAACCTATCCCTTCTCCAGTGGGTCTTCCCAACCCAGGAATTGAACCCAGGTCTCCTGCATTGCAGGTGATTCTTTACCAATTGATCTATGAGGAAAGCCCAAATATTCAACAAATGTGCTTGCAAAATAGGCACCTTGTACCTAGGCTAAAATTTACTTGACCTATTCCTTCAGTATTGCAAAAACAGAGTCTCTTTTCTTTATTTTAAAGTGCAGATCTTCCTCAATTTACAAGAGAGTTATATCCTGATAAACTTTTTCTGAGTTGAAAATGCATTCAGTCAAAAATGCATTTAATACAACTAACTTACAGAACAGGGCTTCCTAAGTGGCTCAGTGATAAAGAACCTGCCTGCCAATGCAAGAGATGTAGATTCCATCCCTAGGTGGGGAAGATTCACTAAAGGAGGAAATGGCAACCCACTCCAGTTTTCTTGCCTGGAGAATTCCATAGACAGAGGAGCCTGGTGGGCTAGGGTCTCAAAGAGTCAGACATGACTGAGCATGCATGCATATGTCATCACATGTGCACAACTTACTGAACACCATACCCTAGCCTTAAACATGCTCTTAACACTTATGTTAGCCTACACTTGGGCAAAATCATCTAACCCAAAACCTATGAACAGTTGTCTGGGTACCGTGTGATTAAAAGTTGTTTGCCCTGGTGATCACCTGACTGACTGGGAGCTGCGGCTGCTGCCCTGCATCACGAGAGGATCATTCCACTTATCACGAACCCAGAAAAGATCCAAATTCAAAATTTGAAGTACAGTTTCTACTGAATGTATATGGCTTTCATGCCATTGTGAAATCCATAAATCAAAAGTAGAACTGTCATGAGTCCGGGATGTCTGTATAATTCAATTTGCTGTTGTAATAAATAGCATATATTGGATGGTTTCAGCTTCTATAACTCTGTCTCCCTCTTCTTCCTTTTCTGTCACTCTCTCTACATCTGCCTGTGTGCTGTCTGTCTCATTTTGTGTCTCCACTTCACTCTCCTCTCATTTCCTCTGTGGGTCTCACTCCCCATTTCTGATTTGCCGTCACCTGCTGTTTGTGGGTCACACATTCTGTGTGCACCACACAGGTTTTTTTCCACTCACTTTTTCTTCTGTCCCTCTCTCACTCACTCTCTTCCTCTCCTAGTCTCCCTCTCTGCTCCTCATCTCTTTCTTTCCCTTTCCTCTTCTCTCTCTCCCAGTGTCTTCCTGACTCTTCTTTTTCTTCATTTCCTTCTTTTTCTCCCTGATACCCCTCATCCTTCCCTTTCTGGCACATGTGTCTAAAAGTGTCTTTCTTTCTCCTCCACTTTTATCTGTCCTTTCCTCCCCTCTCCCTGTCTCTGCCACTACTTGTCTGTCTCTCCATCTTCCCATCTCTTCCCTATCTCTTGTCTTCCCCGCCTTCTTTCTTTCCCAACTCCCGGTGTCCCTTCCCTTCTGACTCTCTATGGCTGTCTCTCTCTCCCTTCCTATTCTCCCATTGCCTGTCTAATCTTCCAAAGTAACCTTATGAATTATTTCTCTGCATATTTCCCTTTGCTAATGTAGGGTGGCATGAACAAGTATGACCATGAGGGGGAGACAAAGGACTTACATACTTAATCATTTTTCTCTGGAAAGTACATTTGAAAGTTCAAAGCACAAGTCAAAGCCAAAATAACAAATTTACCTACTCAGAAGCTGTAAAATTTACTGTCACTGTAGTATTTTACTCTTATATAACTGTTACTGTCAGAAGGCTAAACACTTTGTGAGTAAGCTTTATTGACCTTAATAACTGGTAGAGCTGTATATTTCTGCAAATATGCCCAATTGTCAGCAGATATGTGCTTGATTCTCTTCCTTAATCCAAAAGAAAATATTATAGGCATAGAAAAACATAAGCATAGAAAAAATAATTTGGATACAATAAAGGATTGATACTTGACATAAAACCTATTAATTTGCAGGGATTTGCAACCTAATTAGGATTACAACCTAATTCTTTTCTAGCACGAGATATTCAAATGCATCATACTGTATCATAGGCGTGTAAATGTCAGGCAAAGACAAGTCATCTTAGAGTTTAGGAAGTGGACATGACATTCTAACTCTAACAAAGGTGATAAGGTTTCATCTTTACTGGTCTTGCCAACTGACCCTCCTTTTTTAATCCCCCCCTCAAACTTTAGAAAAGGGATTCAATTTCTTTGGCAAGTTATATAGCAAGTTCCTTACCTAGCAATGTAGAATTACCCAACATTACATTGTCATTGTGATTGTATTACATAAATGCCACAATTTATAATTCTTTGCATTTATTATTTGGATATGAGATCAGTATTCTGTGTTGGATTATGCACATGGCCTCTGCATAGAATATGCCCTGGAATGGCTAAAAAGAAGTACAGACTTTTTATGAACTCAACGTTTGGATTTTTTGAAATCTAATTCTTACAACTTATGATTAATAAAATTTTAAAATAATGGAAATAGTATGTAGAAACACACCTACCAAGTGTTTTATAAGTGGTACTTAATATTCTTTAAAGTACTGTCAGTTTGATAAAATTAACCGTGTATTATTCATAAGAAAGTTGGCACATGTTACCCAGATTTGTGCTTTCAAATAACAAATAACCTGAGAACATTCAATGGTAAACATGAAACCATTGCTTCACTCTGGAGAATATCCTCTGAATCAAAACTGTATCTTGATTTTTCTTTTAGTAATATAGTTTTAAGATTTAATATGTTCCAACAGATCTTTAGTATTTTTTATTTTAAATTTAAGCTTAATATAGAGACTGCTGCTGCTACTGCTGCTAAGTCGCTTCAGTCGTGTCCGACTCTGTGCGACCCCATAGACAGCAGCCCATTAGGCTCCTCCGTCCCTGGGATTCTCCAGGCAAGAACACTGGAGTGGGTTGCCATTTCCTTCTCCAATGCATGAAAGTGAAAAGTCAAAGTGAAGTCGCTCAGTCGTGTCTGACTCGTAGCGACCCCATGAACTGCAGCCTACCAGGCTCCTCTGTCCATGGGATTTTCCAGGCAAGAGTACTCTATCATAAAGACAGAAGTATCATAAAATTTAAAAAAACAGATGCCTCTCTGTATCTTAAAAGTATGATAAATCCAATATTCTATTTTCTAAAATCAGAAATACATTCCTAAGAAGAAAAAAATACCCTCGATCTGAAGACTCTTGATGGGAATGTGAAAGTGCTGGTCAATTCAAGTGCTTTGCACAGAGAGAACAACTTTTTTAAGCAAATTTATTCTAATATTCATATTTTAACTCAAAGGCTCATATGGAAAACACCCATCAATGTTAGATCTTAGTTAAATCTTTTTATATTCATAAATGATTTTCATGCTTTTCCTCCTTTTATTTATTTTTAGCTATATTTATTTTATATTTAAAATGAAACATAGTTGGCATACAGTATTATTTCATTATGTAATGAGGACCACAATAAGTCTGTCCCCATACAAAGTTATCACCATATGACTGGCCATATTCCTTATGCTCTGTAGGACATCGCTATGGCTTATTTATTTTGTAATTGGAGGTTTATACCTCTTAATCTCCTTCACCTATTTTGCCCCTCCCTTAGCAACCACTCCTTTGTTCTCTGAATCTATGATTCTGTTTTTTTTTTTTTATTCCACATATAAGTGAGTTCATACAATATATATCCTTTTCCGTCTGTCTTATTTCACTTAGCATAATGCCCTCTAGCTCCATGCATATTGTCCACCGTTTATGTTTGGACATATGTCTTATTTTGTTTTTCTTTGAATCTCTGTAGATGAGCCATGTTTGGGAGATAAGTCCATATTCTGTCAAATGGAGGTGCTGGCACGATACTGCTCCATACCAGGTTATAACAAGTTATGTTGTGAGTCCTGCAGCAAGCGCAGTAGCACCTTGCCACCGCCGTACCTTTCAGAAGCTGCTGAAACTCATGATGATGCTATCTTTAACCCAAGTGACCTCCCCGGATCTGTCGTGATGCCTACATCTTTGGTTCCGTACTATTCAGAGACTCCTGCTGAAAAGAAGAAATCTTTGAGCAGAATCTCTTCCATAGCAGGTCCAAATGAGCATGCTGCTTTCAGGCCAAACAGTAAATCCAATGGTGCTAACTTATCCCAGAGGCAAGCGCAGCCAGCAGAAAATGCAACTCTGGGACCGGCCTCCCCACCCACCAAGAGTGGCCACCTCAGCTCATCTCCACAACTGGCTGCTGCCCGCTTCCCTGCAGCCAGTGGTTCCATAGGTGCTTCTTCTCAAGCAAGAACCTCAAAGAAAGATGAAAAGCTTATTGACAAGAGACGTCCGCTAAGATCATCCACGTCGGAAAGATGAGCAAGTGAAGCCATAAGGCTCGACGTCGGTGAAAAATCTGGAGGACCTGCCTCTCTCCATGGTGCATACAGCTTGTTTAAAGTGGAACTCTCCATAAATCATCAGCTCATTTTCTCTGTGAGTGGAAGAAAAAAAAGTGCTGGTTCACTTTCTAGTTGCTTTCGTCCTCCTTTTGTTCTGCCTCGACTCATTTACCAGAATTCATTGGAAGAAAGCACCAAAGATTATTGACGGGAGGAAAGTAAGTTGCTAGGTGTGTGGGTCATTTTCTAAAGCAGGAAAGGGACTGGAACCAATTGTGCATATCAGCTGATTTCTTTTTTAATTTTAAAAAATTACAGTAAAAAGAAGAAAGAGATGCCAATGGTTTACACTTTAACAAAAAGTTTTGGAGCAAAGAATTCTTAGACTTGTATTCCTATTTATCTATATTAGAAATATTGTATGAGCAAATTTGCAGCTGTTTGTGTAAATACTGTATATTGCAGAAATCAGTATTATTTTAAGAGATGTGTTCTCAAATGATTGTTTACTGTATTACATTTCTGGATGTTCTAGGTGCCTGTCATTGAGTATTGCCTTATTTGACCTTGTATGAGTTGATTTTCAAAGGAGAATATTACAAAGAAGTTAGAATTGCAGCTACTGACAATACAAAGGGTTGTGTTATGTGGTTCTGTTTGATCAACAATGTGACACTTAAATTAGAGAAAAAGCATAGATAAGCTGCAGATATTACCTTACATCCTTTAAATAAAGAAGAATAAGATTAGTGTCTTAGCATACTTGTAGTCACAGGGAACAGAGACCAGTAAATGAGCCCATGCAAGACAAAACAGAAACCTTTTTAGCAGGGCTTCAATAGACACCATTGATTGTCCTCTGTTCTTGTGTTGTTTTTAATCGTCCCATTGTTGACATATACAAATGTGTATACTCAATGTACTGTAATAATAATGAAAAATGTTCTGAGATCATTTGTATGTTGGTAGCTGAGAAAAGCATCATGAAACTAGATTAACACTCAATAGAGCAGGGCTGTAGGGCTCTAGAAGCAGGTTCAAGAAAGTATTTGTCAATGGTTGCGATATTTATTTTCCGCATGGTTCATATTCACATGCTCACAACCACAATGCATCTGACTGCAATAATGTGCTAGTAATTTATGTCAGTGATCAGTTTACTTACAGTGAAGCCAGAAATTCCAGGGAGTAGATGTAAAGTATCTGTATATAGAATTCAGAACTGAAGATATTTATTAAAATTTGATTTTTTTTTTCTTCATAGTATTTTTATGTAGTAAATATTTTCTCTAATACCAATGACATATTTTGGTAAACTAGAGAGACATAATTAGAGCTGCATGCTTTGTTCTGTACATAGAGGAGAAATTTAAGCAAAATAAAGCAGCCAAATCAAAGAACTAAATTTGAACAAAACTGATGTTATGCAAACCTTTTGCAATTTTAGAGGAGTTGATGCAAAGTTGATAACTTGTTCCCCTTCAATGAAACATAAAATTGTATGGGCTCAGACAGCTAGCTGTTTAATGAAATAGTAAATTAGAAATACCAGAAAAGAAGTATGTGAAAGAAATGAGTATTTCACGAATTACACTTAAAAGGAAAAAGAAAGATAAATGTTGTCAGCATAATGATTTTGAAGTCAGTTTCTGAACCATCTAAAATGTAAATATGTTAACCTGTCAACACAGAAAATGTGCAAAAACTTTTTGCATTTTAACCATGGTAAAAAAAACAGCTTCACCTATTGACTCTATACCTCTAAAGAATCGCTGCTACTTGGTGCAAGACTTTTGAAGGTCAAATGAATTAGGTGAATTCCAGATTGGAAATCTCTGAGCCTCAAGCAGAAATCTTTTTTTTTTTTTCCCTAAAATTTCAGAATGAAATTCTCTCTAGTTCGCTTGCGTGTGCATGCATCTAGTCCACAGGGGATTACAAAGAAAGCTGGTCACACACATACACCTCTCATAAAGATGTATATATTCATTATACTTCTGATCTTTGAGCTTCCTTTTCTACTAAGCTAAAAATTCCTTTTTATCAAAGTGTACACTACTGATGCTGATTGTTGTATCGGGAGCACGTAGCAATAAAAATGTTAACAAAGTATAGACCTGGCTCAATTGACATTTTTATCATTAGATTCATCACTGAGTAATGGTAACCAAGTTCTTTCCTCCCACAAAGTGAAATAGTATCAAGTTCAATTGCTACTTATACTTTTCTCCAAAGGGGCTCAAAGAAAGTGACAGGGGCTCTTCTGTTCATATCAGGGTGGGTGTATCATACAATTTTTTACAAAAGAAAATAAGAGGTTATGAGGTGACTGTTTTTGTCTAAGTCCATTCCACAGAACTTGAAGAGAGAGAAAGTGGCAATAATGCTAATGGGATAAGAAGGAAAAGGGGGTCCTTCTAGTTTTAAAATGTGTCATCTCAGGATAGTTTTTAGAAAAGCTGCCATCAGCTCTGAACCCTGAGGACTGATGGAAATACATGACCCAGGACTCAGGAGGACCATCCAGAGCAGGGGACTTCATCATGTAACAAGGAGATACAGTGTTGCCATAGTTTCTAGTCTAAGCTGCAAAGGCAGAGACTCAGGTTTGCACCCCACCTACACTTCACGCCTGAATTTATCTTGGGTGATCTAACTAGATTTCAGTTTCCTCATCTGCCAAATAGGAGGCAGAATTATCAAATTTCACTGTGGAACTGCTGTTAAAAATGAGCTTAAGTAAAACTGTTAGCCAAGCTCTAACATATAGTAATTCAAAATAAATATCAACTTCGTCATTGTGGTTTCTCCAATCTCCTCATCATCTTCAGTTCAGTTCAATTCAGTTGCTCAGTTGCATCTGACTTTTTGCAACCCCATGAACTGCAGCACGCCAGGCCTCCCTGTTCGTCACCAGCTCCCAGAGTTTACCCAAACTCATGTCCATCGAGTCAGTGATGCCATCCAACCATCTCATCCTCTGTCATCCCCTTCTCCTCCTGCCCTCAATCTTTTCCAGCATCAGGGTCTTTTCCAGTGAGTCAACTCTTCGCATCAGGTGGCCAAAGTATTGGAGTTTCAGCTTCAACATCAGTCCTTCCAATGAACACCCAGGACTGATCTCCTTAAAGATGGACTGGTTGGATCTCCTTGCAGTCCAAGGGACTCTCAAGAATCTTTTCCAACACCACTGTTCAAAAGCATCAATTCTTCAGCACTCAGCTTTCTTTATCGTCCATCATCTTCACTATGTAGCAAAATCACAACATTTTTTTAGACTCTGCAACTTGCTTGGCTTATGGTCGCCATGCCTCATTAATGGTTGTAGAGAACAACGTTTCAGGACCAAAAGACAAACAATTTAGCTTTAAAAATTGATAGGAAGGACAAACTATTTGCAAATAATCTCCGATCATTGATTTGAAAGAATTTTAGCAGAATATACCCACTCTCCATTTATGAACAATAAATAGTGAAAGTAAGGAATAATTATGTATCTCTGCAAAGATGGTAAGTGGTACAATAATGCCCCAAATTATTAGCAAATAAAATGTTTCTCATGTATTGACATTAATTAATACACTTTGTAAAAATGTCAAGTCATTCCTTTCTACATATTATGAAGACACTGAAATGTAAGATATGAGAAAAAAATTAATTGAAATGATGAAAACATAGAAAAGGATAATACTTGTTTTTTAAAATACTAAAGAGTTAAAAAGTAAAATGCTAAAGTAAAACTGCATTCAGTCAATTCAGTTCAGTCGCTCAGTCGTGTCCAACTCCTTGGGAACCCATGGACTGCATCACGCCAGGCCTCCCTGTCCATCAACTGCCAGAGCTTGCTCAAATTCATGTCCATCAAGTCAGTGATGCCATCCAAACATCTCATCCTCTGTCGTCTGCTTCTCCTCCAGCCTTTAGTATTTCCCTGCATCAGGGTCTTTTCCAATGAGTCAGTTCTTTACATTAGATGGTCAGAGTATTGGAGTTTCAGCTTCAACATCAGTCCTTCCCATGAATATTCAGGACTGATTTCCTTTAGGATGGACTGGTTGGATCTCCTTGCAGTCCAAAGGACTCTCAATAGTCTTCTCCAACGTCACAGTTCAAAAGCATTAATTCTTCGTTGCTCAGCTTTCTTTACAGTTCAACTCTCACATGACTACTGGAAAAACCATGGCTTTGATTATATGGACCTTTGTTGGCAAAGTAATGTCTCTGCTTTTGAATATGCTATCTAGGCTGGTCATAGCTCTTCTTCCAAGGAGCAAGCGTCTTTTAATTTCATGGCTGCAGTCACCCTCTGTAGTGATTTTGGAGCCTCCCTAAAATAAAGTCTTTCACTGTTTGCATTGTTTCCCCATCTGTTTGCCATGAAGTAAAAGACGTGTCCCCATTATCTTTGCCATGAAGATGGGACCAGATGCTATGATCTTCATTTTTTGAGTGTTGAGTTTTAAGCCAACTTTTTCACTCTCTTCTTTCACTTTCATCAAGAGGCTCTTTAGTTCTTCTTCACTTTCTGCCATAAGAGTGGTGCCATCTGCGTATCTGAGGTTATTGATATTTCTCCTGGCTATCTTGATTCTAGCTTTTGCTTCATCCAGCCCGGCATGAAGCAGGGTGACAGTATACAGCTTTGGCGTACTCCTTTCCCAATTTGGAACTAGTCTGTTGTTCCGTGTCCAGTTCTAACTGTTGCTTCTTAACCAGCATATATATTTCTCAGGAGGCAGGTAAGGTGGTCTGGTATTCCCATCTCTTTAAGGATTTTCCACTGTTTGTTGTGATCCACACAAAGGCTTTGGCATAGTCAATAAAGCAGAAGCAGTTCTAGGATCCAACAGATGTTGGCAATCTGATCTCTGGTTCCTCTGCCTTTTTAAATCCAGTTTGAACATCTGGAAGTTCACAGTTTACATACTGTTGAAACCCAGCTTGGAGAATTTTGAACATTACTTTGCTAGCCTGTGAGGTGAGTGCAATTGTGAGGTAGTTTGAGCATTCTTTAGCATTGCCTTTCTTTGGAATTGGAATGAAAACTGGCCTTTTCCAGTCCTGTGGCCACTGCTCAGTTTTCCAAATTTGCTGGCACATTGAGTGCAACACTTTCACAGCATCATCTTTTAGGATTTGAAATACTTCAACTGGAATTCCATCACCTCCACTAGCTTTGTTTGTAGTGATGCTTCCTGAGGCCCACTTGACTTCACATTCCAGGATGTCTGGCTCTAGGTGAGTGATCACAGCATCGTGATTGTCTGGGTCAGGAAAATCTCTTCTGTGTATTCTTGCCCCCTCTTCTTGATATCTGCTGCTTCTGTTAGGTCCATACCATTTCTGTCCTTTATTGCGCCCATCTTTGCATGAAAAGTTCCCTTGGTATCTCTAATTTTCTTGAAGAGCTCTCTAGTCTTTCCCATTCTATTGTTTTCCTCTCTTTCGTTTCATTCATTACTGAGGAAGGCTTTCTTATCTCTCCTTGCTATTCTTTGGAACTCTACATTCAGATGTTTATATCTTTCCTTTTCTCCTTTGCCCTTAGCTTCTCTTCTTTTCTCAGCTATTTGTAAGGCCTCCTCAGACAAACATTTTGGCCTCTTTTGCATTTCTTTTTCTTGGGGATGGTCTTGATCTCTGCCTTCTGTACAATGTCATGAACCTCCATCCATAGTTCTTCAGGCATTCTGTCTATCAGATCTAATCACTTGAATCTATTTGTCACTTCCACTGTAAAATTGTAAGGGATTTGATTTAAGTCATACCTGAATTCCTAGAGTCTAAAGTCTAATGATTTCCCTACTTTCTTTAATTTAAGTCTGAATTTGGCAATAAAGCCTTCACAATCTGAGCCATAGTCAGCTCCCGGTCTTATTTTTGCTGACTGTATAGAGCTTCTCCATCTTTGGCTGCAAAGAATATAATCAATCTGATTTCGGTATTGACCATCTGGTGATGTCCAGGTATAGAGTCTTTTCTTGTGTTGCTGGAAGAGGGTGTTTGCTCTGACCAATGTGTTCTCTTGACAAAACTCTGAAAATTCTGTCAGTCTTTGCCCTGCTTAATTTTTTACTCCAAGGCCAAATTTGCCTGTTACTCTAGGTATGTCTTGAATTCCTACTTTTGCATTCCAGTCCCCTATGATGAAAAGGACATCTATTTTGGGTGTTAGTTCTAGAAGATCTTGTAGGTCTTCATAGAACCATTCAATTTCAGCTTCTTCAGCATTATTAGTTGGGGCATAGACTTGGATTACTGTGATATTGAATGCTTTGCTTTGGAAATGAACAGAGATCATTTTGTCATTTTTGAGGTTGCACCCAATTACTGCATTTTAGACTCTTTTGTTGACTATGATGGTTACTCCATTTCTTCTAAGGTATTCTTACCCGCAGTAGTAGATATAGTCGTCTGAGTTAAATTCCCTGATTCCAGTCCATTTTAGTTCACTGATTCCTAAAATGTCGATTTTCACTCTTGCCATCTCCTGTTTGACCACTTCCAAATTGCCTCGATTCATGGACCAAACATTCGAGGTTCCTATGCAATATTGTTCTTTACAGCATTGGATTTTAATTCCATCACCAGTCATATCCACAACTGGATGTTGTTTTTGCTTTGGCTCCATCTCTTCATTCTTTCTGGAGTTATTTCTCCACTGATCTCTAGTAGCATATTGGGCACCTACCGACCTGGGGAGTTCATCCTTCAGTGTCATATCTTTTTGCCTTTTCATGGGGTTCTCAAGAATACTGAAATGGTTTGCCATTCCCTTCTCCGGTGGGCCACATTTTGTCAGAACTCTCCACCGTGATCCATCTGTCTTGGGTGGCCCTACATGGCATGGCTCATAGTTTCATTGAGTTAGACAAGACTGTGGTCCATGTGATCACTTTGATTAGTTTTCTGTGATTATAGTTTTCATTCTGTCTGCCCTCTGAGGGATAAGGATTAGAGGCTTATGGAAGCTTCCTGGTTGGAGAGACTGACTGTGGGGGAAACTTGTTCTGATGGGCAGGGCCATGTTCATTAAATCTTGAATCCAATTTTCTGTTGATGGGTGGGGCTGTGTTCCCTCCCTGTTGTTGACCTGAGACCAAACTATGGTAGAGGTAATGAAGGTAATGGTGACCTCCTTCAAAAGGTCCCATGCACACACTGCTGCACTCAGTGCCCCCGATCCTGCAGCAGGCCACCGCTGACCCACACCTCCGCCAGAGACTCCTGGACACTCACTGGCAAGTCTGGGTCAGTCTCTTGTGGGGTCACTGCTCCTTTCTCCTGGGTCCTGGTGCACACAAGGTTTTGTTTGTGCCCTCCAAGAGTTTGTTTCCCAAGTCCTGTGTAAGTTCTGGTGGCACTATGGTGGGATTAATGGTGACCTCCTCCAAGAGGGCTTAATGTCAGGTCTACTGTACCCAGAGCCCCTGTCTCTGCGACGGGCCACTGCTCACCCGTACCTCCATAGGAGACACTAAGACATTCAAAGGCAGGTCTTGCTCAGTCTCTGTGGGATCTCCTGGTGCTCGTGAGGTTTTGTTTGAATCCTCTGAGCATCTCTGGTGCGTATGGGGCTTGGGGTTTTATTCTAAATGAGATTTTGCCCCTGTGGCTCAGTTGATAAAGAATCTGCCTGCAATGTGGAAGACCTGGGCTCAATCCCTGCATTGGGAAGATCCCCTGGAGAAGGGAACGGCTACCCACTCCAGTATTCTGGCCTGGAGAATTCCATGGACCATCCATGGGGTCCCAAAGAGTGCAACACGACTGAGAAACTTTCACTTCACTTCAAAACTGCATAAAATAAGGTAAAATATCAGATGCATAGGTGAAATATAACAAACAGGCTTTATTAACACATCAATTAATACATTAGAAAACATTCTGAGCCCAGACACTTTTGAATAATACACTTTGAGCTAGTGAGCTAGTGATAAAATTTTAAATTTATTTAAAATATTCCTATCAAGAAAAACATAATGTACTGAAATAAATTTGTCAACAAAAGCACAAATTCTAAACCAAAACAAGGTGTTATAAATTCTGCAAACTCATTGTAGAGTTTACGGAAGATTTGGAATGACCCCTAAATTTCCCCCATCCTGACTTATGGCACGGGTGTAAAAAGGCTACTCAGCTACTTCCCTGGTGACACTAGTCTTACCTCCTTAATATGGTTGGTCAGAAAGGCTGCTCTTTTCCAGTCAACTCACAGTTTTAGTTAAATTGTTGATTTGACCAATTAGCTTTTAATCACTTGATTGTTAGCAATTTCCCTGGGGCTGAGTAGTGTTACCTGTCTTTTTAAACTATCACCTCCCCCCAAAAATATTTTGATGTCAAGGAAGAAAATAATTATTCACACCCAAGTGTTATTCACACTCAGATCACAAGTGTTAATATCCTACTATATAGTATAATTCCCAAAGCTTAAACAAACAAACAAAAAAAGGCAAACAAAGCTCTTCTACAATCCTCTGCTGAATAAACACATAAAATAACAAAGTGGGAAGGATATCCAAAAAAGAGGAGATATATGTGTGTATGGTTGATTCACTTTGCTACAGAACAGAAACTAACACAACATTGTAAAGCAACTGTACTCCAATAAAATTAAAAAAAAAGAAAACACTTATCTATCACTTGCCATCATCTCTTTCCAGGATATAGTGAAAGAGCCTCCTGGTGGCAGAATTGAAGACATTAGATAAGATAGACAGGTCCACAGAAAAGTGCCTCCTAGTGGAGGAAAGCATTAGAACCCTGGAGAGAGGAACGTGGAGTTTGGGGGGGGCAACATAGAGGACTTCAAGAAGCAGGTGTGTGAAAGTGAGGATTCTTTTATAAAGAGTTTTTAAAAATACTTGTTTTTGTTGTATGTACTCCCACTCTCCTCCCCACTCACAGAGACATTCCACAAGACGTTAGTAAAACTGCTTTTGGAGTCTTTTGAATGCTACACTGAGCAGAAACAAGAAGGGAAGGTAGGTGAGTGTGTGTGTGTGTGAGAGAGAGAAAGAGACAGAGATATAGAGACAGAAAGAGAGAGACAATGAGAGAGAGACAGATAAAGAGAGCACGCATGAGATTGGCATGTAATAAATGGTAAGTTAATATCATAACCATGGATGAGACTGTCCACATAAATTACTAGACTGTTTTGTTGTGCTGGCTGGTTTCTACTCTACTTTTTACTTCATGCTGTCAACCACATACTTGTGACCTGGTGAATTAAGATACAACAGTTCTCCTATCTTTAAATTTAATGTCTAATAATTAAACACTCCCTCTAAGATAAAATTGGCATGCTTCAGTATTGCAGGAGGCTAGAGAAATCTCTATATAGATGCTTCTAGGGGTGCTGTGTCAGAAAAATATGACCACCTATATATGGTACAAATTGCCAGTTACTTTAAAGAACATATAAAATAATATAAATCAAACAATAAATATAGTGTGCTCATGTATGGATGTGAGAGTTGGACTATGAAGAAAGCTGAGCGCCGAAGAATTGATGCTTTTGAACTGGGGTGTTGGAGAACACTCTTGAGAGTCTCTTGGACTGCAAGGAGATCCAACAAGTCCATCCTAAAGGAGATCAGTCCTGGGTGTTCATCGGAAGGAATGATGCTGAAGCTGACACTCCAGTACTTTGGCCACCTGATGTGAAGAGCTGACTCATTGGAAAAGACTCTGATGCTGGGAGGGACTGGGGGCAGGAGGAGCAGGGGATGACAGAGGATGAGATGGCTGGATGGCATCACCGACTTGATGGACATGAGTTTCGGTGAACTCCGGGAGTTGGTGATGGACAGGGAGGCCTGGCATGCTGCAATTCATGGGGTCGCAAAGAGTTGGACATGACTGAGTGACTGAACTGAACTGAACTGAACTGAAAGGGAAGTATCAATAAAATTTTCCACTCCTTAAATTAAGAACGGAAACAGGTACTCAGTGCTTTATAAAGTGTTATGCTCAACATGTTTTATTCATAAGTAACCTATTAGCACATTAGTAGTTGTGCCCTAGGTATCAGTAGAATCTCTATTTTACAAACGAAGAGACCATTGCAAGACTGATCATGTAGACTGCCAGAACTAGTACAGAGATTGTACAAAGCTAGTAAGCTGGACAGCAAATTCCAGGACCAGGTGTTGTGGCTCCAAACCCCTCGCTCTAGCTCTCTGCTATCTCATTGTTAGTAAAGACAAATACTGTCCACTAAATTTACACTGTCCATCACTTGTTTGATAGATATTTTCAGTTATATACTTCTCTTACACGTGATTTTCTTTCTTTTTTTTTTTTTTGCAGAAAATGTACATACCAAAAGACTTACATTTTTTCCCAAAACATGCTTGCTCCCTGATCTAAATGTTTGTCTTGTTTATTGTTGTTTGTTAATTTCAAATGTTGCCATTTCCTGCCATTCTGAGCCCTGGTTTTGTCTGTCTCATTACGTCAATCTCAGAGATTATGTCAATCTCTTTTTCTCATCACACATGGTTGGCAGGTACTTTAAGAACTGGATCTCTATGCCTGTTGTTTTTACTTTTCTCAAAGATTCACTGCAAAATTTTAATATAATTGCAATTTCTCATATTGAAGGAAATTTATACTTAGTGAGCTTTTGTAAGCAAAACTTAGAATTAGGACAGCATTGCTAATTATATATATGTTTTATTTTTATTAAAATTGTCTTTATATGTTGCATTCTGTTTTAAAAAACACTTAAAGTGGGACCCTAAACTTCTTCAAAAACATAATTCATCTTTTTATCCTTAGAAGCCCTATGTTTTCTAAACTAGAATTAGAGGTCTAGGGGCATTTAAAGGGCATTTTACAATCTGCATTCATTTGGTTTGTGTCTTAGAATATCCTCCTTTAAAATTGCAACAAATAATTTGTAGAGAGTACCAGGAGTGGTATATATTTTGACAACTATTAACTTAAAACATAAGTGCAGGGTGAATAATACTTTTTTAACACAAGGCAGTGCATATATATACATATTCTGAGTATGTTCACTTGTCACATAAGAAATGCCAAATGTCAATACCAAAGAAAGAAAAATAAACTGTCTTTTTGCTAAAAGAGCTCTTGATAATATTTTTCTCTGGTCATTATATCATTTAACTTTGAGTTCACTCACCACTCAAAGCCTTTTTTTCCATAACAATTGTACCAGCAATATTTAACAACTACCAAATGTCAAAAGAATAGGAATCGGTGAAAGTTTTTGTGTGGATATATATTCTATACATATTTACCTGATATTGTCAGGCAACAAGATAAGTTTTGCAGCTAGGTGAAATTAGTTCCTTACCAATGAAATAACTTATAATCAATTTTTGGAAAATTTTCTTTAATAATGTATGTTCTTCTTCCACTCTTTACATAGAAAAAAAATGAAACATTATTTAAATCATGACTTTTATCAATAGCAATGGACTTTTAATCTTTATCCTTTTTGTTCATTTTAAGCTGTGATGATTTAAGCAGTGATGATTTCTGTTATTGTGTTACTTCAATCATTCCTATGTCCATTCATTTTCTCATTTATTATTCAACATCCCTAGCATCTAGCAGTGTACTGCAGTAAAACTTTGGGCTCCAAAAACTTTAGGCTCCAAAAACTTTACAGTGCAATGTAGGAGAAGACAAGTAATAAAAATAATATTTTATTATTAGAAAGGTAGTTAAAAGTCTGTACATGGCACAATGGAAATACAGAAGAGGTCAGTATGGGGGAGTCAGAAAAAGTGTGAGATAATTTTACATTATGAATAGCAGTTAGAAGAAGGGGAAAGGGGTATGGAGCTTGAGGAAGGAATAGACTTGGTGTAAGAGGCAGCATGTGCAAAGGCCCAGAGTTATGAGAAACCAAATAAACTAAAGGAGGAAGATGATGTGTTGATGTGATCCAGCTCCTATCTTTAGAGAAATAACTCTGGCATTGCTCTTAATCTTTTCTGGTTTTGAATTTCCAATATGCTGTACTTGGTGGTCATATGAATAAGTATTTAAAAACTAAAAAATAAGACTTGATAAATGAAGCTTGGGACTTCCTTGGTGATCCAGTGGTTAAGACTTTATACTTCCAATATATGGGGCCCTGGTTCAATCCCTGGTCAGGTAACCAGATCCTGCATGGCTCAAGAAGATTCCACGTTACAACAAAGATTCAGCACAGCCAAATTTAAAACACACAAACAAACAGATGAGGCTAATAACACTTGTCATGCAAGGACTTTATAATTCATTTTTTCTACTCAATATTCTGGGAGTTAAAGGTTTATGAAGTAATATGCTTAAGTCAAAAGTCAAGGCAATCTATTGTCACATTGTAAATATTTCCTAATGTAAATTTACTAATTTACTAAATATTTACTAACTATTACTTAAGGATAATAGTTATATTTGTAGATTAAACTCAGCATTATATTCTCAAAATTATATATAATTATACACACATTTATTTGTTATGCATGGGTCTTCCCGGGTGACTCTATGGTAAAGAATCTGCCTGCCAATGTAGGAAATGCAGGAAACATGAGTTCGATCCCTGGATTGGGAAGATCCCCTGGAGGAAGAAGTAGCAACCTAATCTGGTATTTTTGCTGGGAAAGTCTCATGGGCAGAGGAGCCTGGTGAGCGGCAGTTCATGGGGTTGCAAAGAGTCAGGCACAACTTAGCAACTGACCTTGTATGCAGGTTGTATTTTGTTATTGTTCAGTCACTAAGTCGTGTCTGACTCTTTGAGACCTCATGGACTATAGTACTCCACTATCTTCTGGAGTTTGCACAGTCATGTCCATTGAATTGGTGATGCTGTCTAACCAGCTCATCCTCTGCTGATCCCTTCTCCTTTTGCCTTCAATCTTTTCCAGCATCAGGGTCTTTTCCTGAGTCGGCTCTTCACATCAGGTGGCCAAAGTATTACAGCCTCAATATCAGTCCTTCCAATGAATATTCAGGGTTGATTTCCTTTAGGATTGACTGGTTTGATCTCCCTGTCCAAGGGACTCTCCAGAGACTTCTCCAGCACCATAATTCAAAAGCATCCAGCTCTCACATCCGTACTACTACTAGAAAAACCATAGGTTCAATTATATGGACATACAAGTTTATTAATAAATATAATCCTGAAAGTGACATTTCCTCACTAGCGATGATAAAATAAAATGGAATAATTACCATTGATGAGGAAGTCTGGCTATTTTCAATTCTCCAACAAGCAAAGAAAATGTTTTGTATATGTGTGTAACCACAACCAGACTTCCTCAAAACAAAGAAGGTCTCTGTCACCTCTTTCTCTTCTGGTAGAAAATTCACAATAAAGTGTGAGCTCAGTAATTTTTCAGATTAACTGATGATGACAACAAAACATATTTGGAAAAAATGAGCAGAGAGCCAAAAGGAATTTTTTCAGAAAACAGCAAGAGAAAAATGAAATACAGTTTAGTTAGATTGCCAACTGATTAATGTGGAAGAAAACAAGTATTTCCTTAAGCTAGAAATCTGACATATTATTAAGTAGATTTGGAGTAGAGATTGATAGTCATCTTTTTTATTTTTTCATTAAACTTTCTTATTTTGTATTAGAGTATAGTCAATTAACAATGTCATGATGGTTTCAGGTGGACAGCAAAGGGACTCAGTCATGCATATACATGTATCCTTTGGATATTTATCTTCTGATGAGGAAACGTTTGAATCTTTTTTAAAGGCTTTGAAATTCTAAGCCAAGAAACACATTTGCCTTAATCCTTTGTGACCTTCTGAGCACCATTTATGATGCTGCATCCTAGCACCCTTATAGGGCTGTCACTTTGACAATAATCTTTGCTGTTTAGCTTGTTTATTTTGAAAACAGAAAAATAACCAATCTCTTTCTTTCTGTTTTTATAACTATTCCAGCTGGATTAATATTCTAAAATCCTGAATTCTCTGTCCCATGCATTTGTCTATGTTGCCACATTTAACTTCTACAATTTGTCTGGCATCGGATGTTAGATAACAAGCCCCATAGCTATTTTATTTCCCAAATTAAACACCGTATATGTTCTCAGATTTAGAACCTGAAAGATAGGGTTCTCTTCGTGTTATCAATTTTTCATGGCAAATTAAGTAGGGGATGCTTTTATGAATCTCTGAGCTATGCCAATTGAATGTGAATTAGAAACAAAGATAAAAGGAAGGCAGAAGTTGACTAAGGGCAGTTAATACAATAGGAACATGAGTGGCTAGGCTCTCCTAATTTAACAGCTCCAAAATATGATTCTCCACTGATTATATGGACTTATAAATGAAATTGTTCTTAATGAGTAATTTTGAATTCTACACTCTTCATCAAAAGAATTTCCAGCTCCAGGGCATCAGAATTGTGTTGTTTAACATGGAAGTGTGTTTGCACATTGAGAAGACTGCAAAGCCCTCTCCTCAGCATGACCATCTTGTTGCCATGACCACTGCACTAGCCCTCATGCTTTGGGTTAAAATTACTAGGAACCTGTAATTGTCCAGGGGCCCCAATTCCTGTGAAACCAATGTAGCAAAGTCTGCTACAAGTCTTATAGCCGTTAGAAACATCTTTACTCATTATTTTTGTTAAAATGAGGGGGAAGAAGTTAGATGCCAATTCTCACATCTATTAATGAGCAGACTTACTACATAGCATGATGGAATGCATCTTCTATATTTTACTGTTCTTTTAAAAGAGGCATTTTCTCTACTTTTTCCAATTTATATCAGTTAAGAATGCATTAGGCCTACTCTGGTCCATAATAACATATCTCTCTGTTCTTTACGCTTTCATATTTGGAATAAATAAAGTAAATGTAAAATAGATTTGGAATAAAGGCACAAGGAAAGAAAGATTAACCAAGGACTAATCACAAATTAAGTAATAAATGAAATGTCTTAGTGCATTGTTTCCCCTACCACCAGTTAAACACCAGCATTTAAAAAATATATTATCTGATGTATCCTTCTTCTTGTTGTTGTTTAGTTGCTAAGTCGTATTTGACTCTTTGTGACCCCATGGACTGAAGCCCACCAGTCTCCTCTGTCTGTGGGATTTCCCAGGCAAGAGTACTGGAGTGGGTTGTCATTTCCTCCTCCAGAGGATCTTTCTGGCCCAGGGATCAAACCCATGTGTCTTGCTTTGGCAGGCAGATTCTTTACCATGGAGCCACCAGGAAAGTCCAATTTATCCTTACACAACCTTATAAAGTAGGCACACTTATATTCCTCACTTTGTAGAAGAAAAAATTGAGATCTAGAGTCTGAGTCTGAATTCAAGTAGTTTGATTCAGGAGCTTATTTGTTAATCACTACATATCATAAATAGAGCAGATAGTTTCCAAGTGCAATGTAATTCATTGTATTGTACTTTTCTCTCTTTTTTAGACTTTGATAAACTATCAGTGTGGGCTTCCCAGGTGATTCAGTGGCAAAGAGTCTTATCCTCTGGAGAAAGAAATGGCAACCCACTCCAGTATTCTTGCCTGGGAAATTGCATGGACAAAGGGGCCTGGTGAACAGTCAGACATGACTCAGCAAATGAACAACAACAAAGCTATCGGTGTCTTCTCCCTTGTCATTCAGAATCAAAGCAGAGACAGTGAATCAAAATTGAGGAAAGCAGTTTGTGCAACAGTGGAAGCAACAAAATAGGAAGAGGTTATATAGCATCAGCCTGAACATTGAACAGGAAAACAGAAATTTGAAACATGAACACCAATAAAACAGATACACATATAGGTAAAGGGAGATTTATTAAAGGAAATGGCCAAGTGATTACAGAGGCCAAGAAGTACCACAATTTGCCATCTGCAAGCTGGAGATTCAGGAAAGCTGGTGGTAACATTCAATCTGAATTCAAAGGCTTAAGCAAAGGTGGCCAATGGTATAAATTCTGGTCTGAGTCTGAAAGCCTGAGAACAGGAGAGCCAGTGTTTGAGGGCCCAAGAAGATGGACATCTCAAACTCAGGCAGAGGGCATTCACCCTTTCTCTGCTTCTTTGTTCTATTCAAACCCTAGACAGATTGGATGTTATCCAGTGACTTTGAGTAGAGAGATCTTTTTTCACTCGGTCTACTGAACCAAAGGTTAGAGACAAGCTCAAAGACACACGCAGAAATACTATTTTTTTTTAACTTCTTTTATGCCTTTTTTTTTAACTTTACAATATTGTATTGGTTTTGCCATATATCAACATGAATCCGCCACAGGCATACACGTGTTCCCCATCCTGAACCCTCCTCCCTCCTCCCTCCCCATACCATCCCTCTGGGTCGTCCCAGTGCACCAGCCCCAAGCATCCAGTATCGTGCATCGAACCTGGACTGGCAACTCATTTCATATATGATATTATACATGTTTCAATGCCATTCTCCCAAATCATCCCACCTTCTCCCTCTCCCACAGAGTCCAAAAGACTGTTCTATACATCAGTGTCTTTTTTATCAGTTATTATCCTTAAACTCATTCGAGCTGACACATGAAATTAACTAGGTGTTCCATAAAATATGCTTTGGACAATGATGATTTACATGAAAATCAAGCACATACTCCTGAACTGGGCAGAATCCCAGCTCTTTAAACTTGGTGTAGCAAGTAGATATTTAGCCTTAAAGTGTGTAGAAATGGAGCAGGGCTCACTGAGGAAATTGCTGACTTCCTATAGCCATGACTCACCTTTCCCATCTTCTGAATCATGGACACTTCAAATGTCACTTTAGGAAATAATATTTTAAATTTTAACCAGCATAACAGTAAGTGCATGACTAGCACAGAGAATCCAGAGTGAAAAAACAACGCATTGGAGACATTCTAAAATTGAAGACAAAAAATAATAAAATTGCAGCCTCAGAAGTTTAAGATATTTTTCAGACATTATCAATCTTTACAGCTATGATCAGAGTTATTTCAGTTATAGATTTTGAGTAAATCAAAGGTCATGGTCCTTTCCTTCACTAAAATCAAATTTGCAAGTATAGTAGAAGACCAAGAAGCATATTTTATGGGGGCTAAAAAAGCTAGAGGCAGTTTTATGGTAACAATAAAGATGTAATAAAAGAAATGTCTAGGATGGGATTTTGTGGGTTAGGAGTATAAAAAGATGAGGCAGGACTCAAAAATAAAAGAGTATTTGAGTTACTTTGAGTTTGTCATTCCTTCCTGCTGGAATGTTCTTTCCCAGAATTCTCTTACCTCCTTCAAATGGCAAAACCAATACAATATTGTAAAGTAATTAGCCTCCAATTAAAATAAATAAATTTATATTAAAAAATCTTTACTGTCATCTTCTAATGAGTTCTAACACCAACATCCTATTTCATATCACAATATGCTCTTTTTTAAATCACCTTTTAATATATTATATAGCAAACCAATGTATTATGATGTTTGTTTTTTTGCTTCCTCTGCTACAAAGGACACTCCACTTAGAGGGCAGGTATTTTTTCCAGTTTGCACATGACTGTATTCTAAGCACCTAGAACAATGTCTGCCACACGATCAGAGCTCAACAGAAATTTGTGTAACCTTCCAGAAAGCACTTTCTGTCACATGCTTAGGGGAGAAGACAGGCTGTAGGGGATGCCACAGTGAAGGTTGGTGAGGGATGGGACAGAAGAGGCAGTGAAGTGAGGCCAAGCTCTTGAGTAGTCTGGTGGTAAACAAAACAGATAGTGGCTAACAAGGCAGAAGCAGACTCAAGCAGAAATCTGGTTCTACCCTGAGTGATGGGGAGGACATGAGCATACATGTAAGCTTAAGGAATCTGTGGAGGAGAATACGATAAGATTCCAAGTCAGAAGGGTGAATACAGAGGGAAGAAAACTAGCTAGGTAGTTAAAGAAACTATTTATCCAGACCACCCACATTATTCAAAAGCATTTCTAACAACCATGAACATTCAAAGCAAAGGTAAAGTGAATAAGATTGGCTATTTCGTCTGACAACTTAAGTTGCATGTTGAGAACATCGTAAATAATAAAGCATTCAGCCAGAGGCTGTGTTGCTGTCTCCAAGCACCAGGCAACATCTGAGATGCGAAGATAAAAATTAAGAAATCCAACAGAGTACATCTCATTGTGTGTGTCGTTAGATAGCTCTACTGGAAATCAGGCTAGAAAAACGTAACTCATCTCAGTAGCCATATATGCAAATGAAGATGTCCCATGCATATAGCTGGATATATACTTGTGCAGTCTGGAGGTTTGCAATGGGCTTATTTGAAAGCGAAATATACTAATAAGCGTAATATACTAAAAAGCCTTCAGAATTTCTCTCTCAAAATGCACATTTCTGCTCACTTGTTTAGGTGGATCACAAAGCAGAGACATCACTTTGCCAACAAAAGCTCTTACAGTCAAAGCTATGGTTTTTCCAGCAATCATGAATACATGTGAGAGTTGGACCATAAAGAAGGCTGAGTGCCAATGAATTGATGCTTTTGAATTGCAGTGCTGGAGAACTCTTGAGAATCCCTTTGGACTTCAAAAAAAATCAAGCCAGTCAATCTTAAAGCAAATCAGTCCTGAATATTCATTGGAAGGATTGATGAAGAAGCTGAAGCTTCAGTACTTTGGGCACCTGATGCGAAGAGCTAACTCATTGGAAAAGACCCTGATGCTGGGAAAGATTGAGGGCAGGAGGAGGAGGGAATGACAGAGGACAAGATGATTGGATGGCATTACCAACTCAATGGACATGAGTGTAAGCAAACTCTGGGAAATAGTGCTGCAGTCCATGGGGTCACAGAGTCGGACACAACTTAGCAACTGAACAACAACAACATAGACTCTTGCTTATCCAGAGTTAATGGCCTTCTTTTACATTGCTATGCTACGCTAAGTCACTTCAGTCGTGTCCAACTCTGTGAGACCCCATAGACGGCAGCCCACAGGGCTCCCCTGACCCTGGGATTCTCCAGGCAAGAACACTGGAGTGGGTTGCCATTTCATTCTCCAGTGCATGAAAGTGAAAAGTGAAAATGAAGTCGCTCAGTCGTGTCCGACCCTCAGCGACCCCCACGGACTGCAGCCTTCCAGGCTCCTCCGTCCATGGGATTTTCCAAGCAAGAGTTCTGGAGTGGGTTGCCATTGCCTTCTCCTATCTTTTACACTGGAGCCCCTTATTTCTACAGAATAGAAGGAGACTGGCCATGGAGGAATACATTTGCAATACTAATTCCAATTCTAAGCCCAGTTCTAGTCAAGCTTAGAAGTGAGATGAGCTCATCTAATTTTATGCTCAAAATTCACGTTTGATCCTTAACGTTATTCCTGAAGAATGAAGAACACTGGACTAAATCCAGTAGTAGATCCAGGTCCTTTCTGGATCAAAAATAGCTAGTTCCCAATACTGACAAATATAATAACAGAGAAGGGAAAAGGCTGAGAACAGAAGGACCACCACACTCATAACTATGAGATCTGGGCTCCACAGCAGAGCCTTACCGTCTGGAGTAGGAAGGTCAAACATTTTTACAGTGGCCAAAGCAGAACTTGAGGTACTAAGAAAGAAAGCAAAAGAAATAGAAAGTTTGGTATGTCAATTTATAATCAAAGGTCATATGTGAGTCCTTCTTCCCTTAGCACGTAATAGCCAGAGGCCCTTTCCTGGGTCCAAAGAAGGGATGTCACCCTCTGAAGAGCATCTGGAGGCAGCAAGTATGTTGCAGTGCATGTTACCTCTATGAGAAGATAGTTCCCTTGGTCTTTGCAGTGGTTCACAGGTTGGGTCAATTACGAATGCATCGCTATCACATTACATGCATAGTTCCTACAACTCTCTACTTGTCTCCACAGTTTTTAGGCCATATCAGACACTTTCAGGCAGATGGGACTTTGTGAAAATTGTGATCCTGATTTGAATAAAATCAAACTGTGTCTTTTGAGGTTTGTTTGTCATCCATATAAAGATATGTGCCATGTGCTCAGTTGTGTCGGACTCTTTGTGACCCCATAAAAATATATACCTTTTAAAAGAAAGATTATCTAAAGGAAATAATAATTGTAAACCTTTATTGAACATTTTATGTCTCTCAGGCTCTGTGTTCATGACTTTTCTTGGATTATCTTATTGTATGCTCAAACAGCCCCAAGAATCATTATCACTCTCATTTTACAGATGAGTAGACTGAGGCTGAAGCACATGGAATCCTTCATTCAGGTCACAATTAGCTGGCTGGTAGAACCAGCATTTAGACGGGCAGTTTGGCTTTCCTTGTTGTTTAGTTGCCAAGTTGTGTCCTAGTAATTGTGAGAATTATTCTTTGTGTGGAACTATTTGTAACTTTAGGAAATATTTACAAGCAAAATACTTGTTATTTTATAGATCATCACACAGCACTGAATAGAGTTCCTTGAGCTTTATCTCAGATGGTGCTAGTGGTAAAGAATCCACCTGTCAATGCAGGAGAAGTAAGAACCGTAGTTCAGATCCCTGGGTTAGGAAGATCCCCTGGAGGAGGGCACAGCAATCCACTCCAGTATTCTTGCCTGAAGAATCCCACGTACAAAGGAGCCTGATGGGCTACAGTCCACAGAATTGCAAAGAACTGGACATGACTGAAGAGACTTAGCATGAACTATATTCAGAGATGGATTTTAATTCTTCAGGAATCAATAAGATATGAAGAAAAAGAATGGAGATGAAATTGCTCAGCAGATTTCTGGCCTCATGCCACATTGTATTAAATACATTACAACATTTTCCCTCATACATTATACATAAAAATTGACATAAAAAATTAAAAGGGTATTTATAATATCATTTTGAATTTTATTTAGCCATAAGCAATGCAAATAGCTTATAATTGACTCTGATTTCTCTCAAGTCACCATGGATATATGAAAATTCTTGCAAAGTGAAGAGAATCTAATTTACAGCTAGTTCCAAAGTGCAATAGAAATATTATGAATACTAAATTTAACCATAATGCAGCTAGCATTAAATTATGTTTGTTTACTGGTAAATCTTTAATTTCTCATTTGTATTCTTATTTTTCTCTTGCTAAGTGAATAATATTTTTCCTGGCTTCAAAAATGTGATAGGCTCCTGAGAAGCATAGCATCCCTGGGCACTGTGCTTATAGTGTCTAAAGAATAAAACAGACTCAAATTTAGCAAATAAAACTCAGCGGTAAAGAATCTGCTTGCCAAACAGGAGACGCAGGTTCAATCCCTGGGTTGGGAAGATTACCTGGATGAAGAAATGGCAACCCACGACAGTGTTCCTGCCTGGGGAACCCTTTGGGCAGAAGAGCCTAGTGGGCTACAGTTCATGGGATCACAAGAGTTGGACAGGACTGAGTGACTGAAAAAACACACAGAAAACTTGGCTAACACTAAGGATCTGGGGTCACCCACAGAGCCCTGTGAACCCTCAGGAGTTGTTCATTTAATGAATTTCCCTGTATTTATGGTAGATCAGCTGGTAAAGAATCCACCTTCAATGAAGGAGACCCCGGTTCAATTCCTGGGTCAGGAAGGTCCTCTGGAGGAGGGGAGAGGGGACAGGCTACCCACTCCAGTATTCTTGGGCTTCCCTGGTGGCTCAACTGGTAAAGAATCTGACTGCAATGCAGGAGACCTGGGTTTGATCCCTGGGTTGGGAAGATCCCCTGGAGAAGGGAATGGCCACCCACTCCAGTATCCCAGCCTGGAGAATTCCATAGACTTTATAGTACATGGGGTTGCAAAGAGTCGGACATGACTGAGTGATGTTCACTTTCACTTATGTCTAGAAAACTCATTGAAAGCCTTGCCAAGTTGGTTAGGGGGCTGTGTTAGCACCCTGAAAAGTTCACTCTCATTTTAGATATTTTGTAAAACAAACAAACAAACAAAAACAAAAAAACGTAATCTTCTAGAATATCATTAAATCAGTGTTCGCTATTTTTAAATAAGAATTAAAATAGAGCAGTTTATTCTCCTTGGATAAAATGCTCTAAGTACTTGTGGCCGGTGTTCTCTATCCCTAATGCCTCTGAAGTCAGGCTTTCATTTAAATTCATATCTACTTCACCTTGGGCTCCCCAGGTGGCGCTAATGGTAAAGAACCTGCCTGCCCATTTGAGAGACACAAGAGACAGGTTTGATCTGGGTCATGAAGATCCCCAGAGGAGCGCATGGCAACCCACTCCAGTATTCTTGCCTGGAGAATCCCATGGACAGAGAACCTGGAGAACAACAGTCCACAGGGTCGCAAAGAGTTGGACATGACTGAAGTGACTTAGCACACATGCACTGCTTCATCTTAAGCTGTAACTGTCCTCTGTTAAGAAGTTGCCTTCTGAAAGGCCACGGATGAGTAATATACGATAGTACAACTCATCTGGTCAAATGTTAGATTGCTTTAAATTTGAAGGTGGAGCACAGAGCTCTCAGCAGTTTTTGGAATGTGAGCTCTGGATATCCTTACAATTTCTGATGAGTCATCATGTACATGAGGGAGAACAAATAAAAAGGAGAAAACTTGTACTCATGGACACACAAACACACACATATGCATACACGCACTCATTGTCCTGGCAACAAGTAGATGTAACATGATAATATTAATTTTATAGCATGTATTTGAATTGCCCTGGGGGAGTTTGTAAAACCCTTTCTCAAGGGAGCTTCATTGCATCTTCCTTTGAATCAGGTGATGGAGATATTTCTAATTGTATTTATTAAATTATTTACGTAACATTCAAAATGAGATGAAATCCAAGTTGACATTGTTGATATACTTACCGCAAGACATGTGATCTGCAATACTTTACATAATCTAGAAAGATGAATAAACTATTATAAATATTTTGAGTGAAAGCAAATTAAAGGAGTTGCTATAATCATATATAGAAAATTGAGATTTTCTTATTAACACCCTCCTGTTTATTATCAGAGAGAAAAGAGCTACTTTAAATTAAGAGAAATTGTGACAAGATATTATTCCATTCCACAGTATTTTCTAATTTCTCTAATTTAGACATGTTATTGGGGCTTTCCTGATGCTCAGCAGTAAAGAATCTGCCTGCAGTGCAGGAGATACAGGAGATGTGGGTTCAGTCTCTGAGTGAGGAAGATCCCCTAGAGGAGGAAATGGCAACCCACTCCAGTATTCTTGCCTGGAAAATCCCATGGACAGAGGAGCCTGGATGGCTACAGTCCATGGGGTCACAAAGAGTCAGACAAGGCTGAGCATGCACGCACACAGACGTGTACTATGATCAAGAGGAACGTAATATAAATTGATGGAGTATAATAGAAGTGGGTCAACTTAAATGTCCTCTCTTAGTCTGACAGATTAAGTAGGAACAATATAATCCAGAGGATCTAAATGCTATATGTATATAGGCATCCTTCTACTGGGTTTTGAACTCCATTATCTTTCTGTTGGACAATGACCTCTAGACTTCCAGGACCTCAATCTTTTATGCTGTAATCTCAAGACTGAGAACAGTGCCTGCTCCAACTTTGCTAAAAGTTCCCCTGAATAGCTGGTATTCATTATTAGATAGAAAATTCCTTGTGATCTGTGATAACATTTCTCTACCCTTATTGTACCGTTTCACACATGAGCACTATTACGATATACAGGGGGAAAGCTTAGTAGATATTCGTGATGACAGACTTATGAAATGTTTACCACCAAATACTTGAAGATCAGAGTATAACTCTTTGATTTTCTTGATATTAATTTTCCTCCAAACACATTAATTCTAGACCAGATATAAAAATGACTATGGCCACAGGCACAGATTAGAAATTAAAATAGGCTCAAAAGACAATAAACTCTAAGAAAGTTGTAAGAAAAGAGATAAGCTAAAATGACTGTTTGATCCAGAATGAACATTGCAATTTTTTATTATTTCTGCCTGCCTTCTGCATCTTCATTAGCCTACAGTGTCCATGGTATTAAGCTTAAAATAATGCTTGTTGAAATGGCTAAAAAATACTTCTTCAAAAAAAAAAAAGAGTAAAAACCAAACCAAATATTAAAAGTCCGATAAAACAAAGTTAAACAGATTTCTTAGCTGCAGAACTTGACATAGCCTTTTCTATGTTTAAGTGAATGAATCTTTAAAAGTAGAATAAGTCAGAATCCACTTTATGGCATAACAATTGAAATCCTTGCCTCTAGACTCCAGAGTTCAGAAGCTGCAAATTTTAAAATGCTAGTAATACTTTTTAGAATTTACTACCCATCTAACAAGAACAATTTTTAACATAGAAAATTAGTAGATGATGCGTATTAATACTAATACCACCCAAGCTCCTGTCTGGGGAGGCCTTACAAATAGCTGTGAAAAGAAGAGAAGCGAAAAGCAAAGGAGAAAAGGAAAGATATAAGCATCTGAATGCAGAGTTCCAAAGAATAGCAAGAAGAGATAAGAAAGCCTTCCTCAGCAATCAATGCAAAGAAATAGAGGAAAACAACAGAATGGGAAAGACTAGAGATCTCGTCAAGAAAATTAGAGATACCAAGGGAACATTTCATGCAAAGATGGGCTCGATAAAGGACAGAAATGGTATGGACCTAATAGAAGCAGAAGATATTAAGAAAGGAAGCAGGAATATACAGAAGAACTGTACAAAAAAGATCTTCACGACCCAGATAATCACGATGGTGTGCTCACTCACCTAGAGCCAGACATCCTGGAATGTGAAGTCAAGTGGGCCTTAGAAAGCATCACTATGAACAAAGCTAGTGGAGGTGATGGAATTCCAGGTGAGCTATTTCAAATCCTGAAAGATGATGCTGTGAAAGTGCTGCACTCAATATGCCAGCAAATTTGGAAAACTCAGCAGTGGCCACAGGACTGGAAAAGGTCAGTTTTCATTCCAATCCCAAAGAAAGGCAATGTCAAAAAATGCTCAAACTACTGCATAATTGCACTCATCTCACATGCTAGTAAAGTAATGCTCAAAATTCTCCAAACCAGGCTTCAGCAATACGTGAACTGTGAACTTCCTGATGTTCAAGCTAGTTTTAGAAAAGGCAGAGGAACCAGAGATCAAATTGCCAACATCTGCTGGATCATGGAAAAAGCAAGAGAGTTCCAGAAAAACATCTATTTCTGCTTTATTGACTATGCCAAAGTCTTTGACTGTGTGGATCACAATAAACTGTGGAAAATTCTGAAAGAGATGGGAATACCAGACCACCTGACCTGCCTCTTGAGAAACCTATATGCAGGTAAGGAAGCAACAGTTAGAACTGGACATGGAACAACAGACTGGTTCCACATAGGAAAAGGAGTACATCAAGGCTGTATATTGTCAACCTGCCTATTTAACTTATATGCAGAGTACATCATGAGAAACACTGGACTGGAAGAAGCACAAGCTGGAATCAAGATTGCTGGGAGAAATATCAATAACCTCAGATATGCAGATGACACCACCCTTATGGCAGAAAGTGAAGAGGAATTAAAAAACCTCTTGATGAAAGTGAAAGAGGAGAGTGAAAACGTTGGCTTAAAGCTCAATATTCAGAAAACTAAGATCATGGCATCTGGTCCCATCACTTCATGGGAAATAGATGGGCAAACAATGAAACCAGTGTCAGACTTTATTTTTCTGGGCTCCAGAATCACTGCAGATGGTGATTGAAGCCATGAAATTAAAAGACGCTTACTCCTTGGAAGGCAAGTTATGACCAACCTAGATAGCATATTCAAAAGCAGAGACATTATTTTGCCAACAAAGGTCCGTCTAGTCAAGGCTATGATTTTTCCAGTAGTCACGTATGGATGTGAGAGTTGGACTGTGAAGAAAGCTGAGCACCAAAGAATTGATGCTTTTGAACTATGATGTTGGAGAAGACTGTTAAGAGTCCCTTGGACTGCAAGGAGATCCAACCAGTCCATTCTGAAGGAGATCAGCCCTGGGATTTCTTTGGAAGGAATGATGCTGAAGCTGAAACTCCAGTACTTTGGCCACCTCATGTGAAGAGTTGACTCACTGGGAAAGACTCTGATGCTGGGAGGGATTGGGGGCAGGAGGAGAAGGGGACGACAGAGGATGAGATGACTGGATGGCATCACTGACTCGATGGACGTGAGTCTGAGTGAACTCCGGGAGTTGGTGTTGGACAGGGAGGCCTGGCATGCTGCAATTCATGGGGTTGCAAAGAGTCGTACATGACTGAGCAACTGAACTGAACTGAACTGAACCCAAGCTCCATTTAATGAATCAAAATGATGGTTCAAGAATAGTGTTCCATCACGCTTCTTCTAGATACTGCAATTGCCTCCAAAAATACATATTTTACCCAAAATTCATTTGACTATAAAAAATCTTCCTTCCCCTGTTTTGAAGAATATGTTCTTCAAACATATTCTTGACTTTGAAACTTATGGAGTTTCATATTTGTGAAACTTAAAATGGGTTCATGCTCTTTAAAATGCCCTTTGGGGAAACACTATTGTTGCATCGTGAATCCCTTAGTATGTAGGTGGAATGCTTTAATACAAATATTTATATGATGGCAACCTCTCTAGTTTTTTCTTTTTCTGACACAAATTCTGAGATATTTATTTTTATAAATGTAATTCCGTTGGTGATTCATCAAATGTATCATGGGCACACATTTATTCTGAGGGTTTACTCTGTTTTTCCAAAGAGAGAGCTTGCCTTTCAGAAACGGGGTATAAATATTCCTGGTATGCTTTCTTTAGAGCAATAAAAATAAGTACATCCAAGTCAATAACAATATCTAATTATATACATGTGATGGTACATAGTAATATGGTTAATTATTGGGCTGAATTCATAATCAAAATGTTGACTTCATTTTGAAGTCAATATCTTTCTCCTTCCTGCCCTCTGAGCTAATCCCTGGAGTTACTATACTAACAAATAACAATTTGATTTTTTTTCTCAAATATTTCCTTTGAATAGCTGTTGCTTCATTAAAATACTAATAAATATTAAAATGGTCAAAAACAAGAGGCTAATGAAAAAGCAAAGTAAAAGTACATATCTCCATTAGTTTCATAGACAGGGTTTATTAGCTGAATGTATATGCTTAGAGAGTTCATATTCGGTTTTATCAAATACACAATTTCATTTCTTATTGATATTTTCCCAATTACCACCTTCTTCCTATAATTCCATTAGGAAGTTATTGAGGAAAAATTAAAAGCGCATGATTCATCCTATAAATCTAGAGACTTGCCCTACGTTTGCCTCACTGCCAGCTATGGAGTTCACCATTGGATCTGCAGGACAATGTCACCAAGAACTCAGGAAATAATGGACAATGTATTTTTCTTTAGATTTTTCTCTTACCCATTGCCTTCTAGACATTCATTGCCTTCTAGACGTATCAGGGCTTCCCTGATAGCTCAGTTCATAAAGAATCAGCCTGCGATGCAGGAAACCTGGGTTTGATCCCTGGGTTGAGAAGATCCCCTGGAGAAGGGAAAGGCTACCCACTTCAGTATCCTGGCCTGGAGAATTCCATGGACCAACCTCCCCACATCTCAGTGTGTTCACCAACACAGAAGCTCTCTGACCCCTGTACTTCTGGGAAATTCCATTATATAGGCAGGACTGATAAAATTATTGATTATTGGTAATTGAACTCAATCTCCAGCCCCTGTTCCTTCCTTGGAGGAGGTTGGGGGTAGGAATGATAATTATAAGCCTCCAATCACATAGTTGTTTCCTTTGTCAATGCTCCTCATCTTTAGGTGTTTCCCACAAGTCACCTCATTAACATAAACTCAGGTATGGTTGAAAGGTGAGTGCTAAGTCACTTCAATCATGTCCAACTCTTTGTGACCCTGTCCATGGGATTCTCTGGGCAAGAATACTGGAGTGAATTGCAATTTCCTTCTCTAGTAGATCTTCCCAATCCAGCGATTGAAACTGAGTCTCCTGCATTGTAGGCATATCCTTTACTGTTTGGGCCACTAGGGGATCTTCCCATAATGTAGAAAAGATAAAAAAAGATCATGAGTGTCAAGAAAAGATAGAGATGAATCAAATGATTTTCTTTCCTTTGTCCTGGTATTAAGCAAGAATTTTACTTAAAATTTCAAGAAGTTAAGGTGAATTTTATGCTCATAAAGCTTGTTTGGGTGTTTTAATATACTGCTTTGCTAGGTTTAAGAAGTGCTAAACAATTCACTGGCTCTGAATTAGTGAACTTTGTGGCTGGTACTGACTTGTCATCATTTCCCAACTGTAGATAAATAAAGATAAAGCTGACTAAATTAGATTGGAGGTAATGAAGATTTGGAATTTAATAGACTCCTTTATATAAATTGGCAAATTATGCATAGATTCAAGTTAACCTAATCTATTCAAATTGAGGAACTTAATTTGCCCTCAGACATGCCTCTCAATTTGTAACAAATTGCAATTAAATCAGTGTGTGATGAAAATACTGGAGTCTTTCTTGTCAGGAAAACTTAGAATAGAATTCATTCATTTCATTTATAAGAGATATACTTAAGAGTTTTAAATATCCATTTCCATGTCTTTAAATTGAGGATGATTAGATCTACTTCATGGGACTCTGTTGACAGTTAAATGAGATAATGAAGGGAAAAGGGCATGTCTGGTTTCTCTTAGTGAAAATGTTAGTTTCTCCGTCATTTCTGACTCTTTGCAACCCCATGGACTGTAGCCCACCTGGCTCCTCTGTCCCTGGAATTCTCCAAGCAAGAATATTTGAGTGGGTTATCATTCCCTTCTCCAAGGGATCTTCCTGACCAAAGGATCTAACTCGGGTCTCCTGCATTACAGGCAGATTATTTATCATCTGAACCACCAAGTAAGTGCTCACTCAATGCGACCTTTGGTCCTGAGAAGTCAGAACAGTTTCAGACATAGCAATAATCTCTATAATTGCACTTCAAATATTACACAAATGAGGTGTTCACTGTAAATAGCAAGTAATAATTATTGTGACATGAAGGAGTTCACAGTAAAATGAAGTCATTATTTATACATATAAAAACATTTTCCCCAAGAAAAAGAAATGTAAAAAAGGCAAAGTGGTTGTCTGAGGAGGCCTTACAAATAGCTGAGAAAAGAAGAGAAGCGAAATGCAAAGGAGAAAAGGAAAGATACGAGCATCTCAATGCAGAGTTCCAAAGAATAGCAAGGAGAGATAAGAAAGCCTTCCTCAGTAATCAATGCAAAGAAATAGAGGAAAACAATAGAATGTGAAAGACTAGAGATATCTTCAACAAAATTGGAGATAGCAAGGGAACATTTCATGCAAAGATGGGCACAATAAAGGACAGAAATGGTATGGACCTAACAGAAGTTGCAGATATTAAGAAGAGGTGGCAAGAATACACAGAAGAACTATATAAAAAAGGTCTTCATGAGCCATATAACCATGATGGTGTGATCACTTATCTTGAGGCAGACATCCTGGAATGCAAAGTTAAGTGGCCTTAGGAAGCATCAGTATGAACAAAGCTAGTGGAGGTGATGGAATTCCATTTGAGCTATTTAAAATCCTAAGAGATGATGCTGTGAAAGTGCTGCGCTCAATATGCCACAAATCTGGAAAACTCAGTAGAAGCCACAGGACTGGAAAAGGTCAATTTGCATTCCAAACCCAAAGAAAGGTAATGCCAAAGAATGCTCAAACTACTGCACAATTGCACTCATCTCACATGCTAGCAAAGTAATGCTCAAAATTCTCCAAGCAAGGCTTCAACAGTATATGAATAGTGAACTTCCAGATGTTCAAGCTGGATTTAGAAAAGGCAGAGGAACCAGAGATCAAATTACCAACATCTGCTGAATCATCAAAAAAGCAAGAGAGTTCCAGAAAAACATCTATTTCTGCTTTATTGACTATGCCAAAGCCTTTGACTGTGTGGATCACAACAAACTGTGAAAATTCTTCAAGAGATGGGAATACCAGACCACCTGACCTGTCTCCTGAGAAATCTGTATGCAGGTCAAGAAGCAACAGTTAGAACTGGACATGAAACAACAGACTGGTTCAAATCAGGAAAGGAGTGCATCAAGGCTGTATATTGTCACCCTGCTTATTTAACTTATATGCAGAGTACATCATGAGAAATGCCAGGCTGGATGAAACACAAGCTGAAATCAAGACTTCCAGGAGAAATATCAATAACCTGAGACATGCAGATGACACCACCCTTATGGCAGAAAGTGAAGAAGAACTAAAGAGCCTCTTGATGACAGTGAAAGAGGAGAGTGAAAAAGTTGGCTTAAAACTCCACATTCAGAAAACTAAGATCATGGCATCTGGTCCCATCACTTCATGGGAAATAGATGGGGAAACAGTGGAAACAGTGTCAGACTTTATTTTTCTGGGCTCCAAAATCACTGCAGATGGTGACTGCAGCCATGAAATTAAAAGACGCTTACTCCTTGGAAGGAAAGTCATGACCAACCTAGATAGCATATTCAAAAGCAGAGATATTACTTGGCCAACAAAGGTTCATCTAGTCAAAGCTATGGTTTTTCCAGTAGTCATGTATGGATGTGAGAGTTGGACTATAAAGAAAGCTGAGTGCCGAAGAACTGATGTTTTTGAACTGTGGTGTTGGAGAAGACTCTGGAGATTCTCTTGGACTGCAAGGAGATCCAACCAGTCAATCCTGAAGGAAATCAGTCCTGAATATACATTGGGAGGACTGATGCTGAAGCTGAAACTCCAATACTTTGGCCACCTGTTGCGATGAACTGACTCATTGGAAAAGACCCTGATGCTGGGAAAGATTGAAGGCTGGAGGAGAAGGGGATGACAGAGGATGAGATGGTTGGATGGCATCACAGATGTGATGGACATGAGTTTGAATTGGCTCCTGGAGTTGTTAATGGACAGGGAAGCCTGGTGTGCTGCAGTCCATGGGGTCACAAAGAGTTGGACATGACTGAGCAACTGAACTGAATTGATAAAATCATTATTCATTATTGAGAATTCTCCACTCTTTTGGATCTTATATTATTCTCTGGAATATTTGGGCTTCCACTAAACCAGTGAAGCAATTAATCTCAATATCCCCTTCCTACTGTTGCAGTACATCTTCCAAAGGACCTGGTCCTGACAACTTGATTGTTAGGTTTTTTATTAGATAGAACTGCAGTTCATTCATCTCTCTTACCATCATTGACATAATTCGTAATTGTAGAAGCCACCCAAGTCTTGGCTACTATCATCACTCACCTGGATGGTAAAAAATACCTCTTAAGTGTTTTCTTTACAATCCGCTTTCAACAGCTCAGTTGGTGTGATTTGTCTTAAGCTTCCAATCAGAATCATGTGGTGGTTTAGTTACAAAGTTGTATCAGACTCTTGTGACCCCATGCCAGGCTCCTCTGTCCATGGGATTCTCCAGGCAAGAATACTGGAGTGGGTTGCCATTTCCTTCTCCAGGGGATCTTCCCACCCAGGGGTCAATCCCAGGTCTCCTACATTGCAGGAAGATTCTTTATCAACTGAGCTATGAGGGAAACCCAATCAGAATCATATTTCCCTCCTATTTAAACCAAGTCAGAGACTTCTGGTTGAGTTTGGAATGGTATTTCCAAATATGGCCTTTGATCCTCCATGATCTGATCCTATCCATCTGTGTAAGCTTATTTCGACCCTTCCTCCCAACCATCACTATTTCTTACCCAGAAATATGCTTTTAAGTTCCTTCAGCACACTGAAACCTCCCATACTACAGGGTTACAGCACCTGCTACTTCCTCAGCCTGAAATGCTCTTTCTCCCACTTTTTATGCAATTCTTTTTTTCTCAGCCTTTCATTCTCAGCATGAAAAAATGTTAGTTCCACTGAAACATCTTCCCTTATCACCATACCTAAAAGAGATCTCCTTTTGTCTTCCTTGATATATTATTCTACACAGCACACTCATATCATTTTGTTTCTCATCCTGTTCTGTTTATTTTTGCTATTTACATGCATCACTCACTAGAATATATTCTACAGGAGGGCAGGAAATACATCTGTCTTACCTTTGTGTTCAAACACTGAATTGTCAAATTATCTGTCATGGGTGACACAGAGTATAGTAACTGATGTTCAGTGGAGGTATACATACTGGGTGTTATAAGAACAAAGAAATTGGGTCAAATTAGGATAGTACTTCCACATAAGCAACCCTTTTACGGTTATTTCTTTCTTCATGGATAATACAGATAAGCAAATATTAGGGGAAACCATTTCTAAGGACAAAGAACAGTCTGCCTATAAATTCACAGCTTTTGCAAGCATAACTAATAAGTTCTCCATTCAGCTTGATATATTACAATGAACAAAAACAGATGTTATTATCTAATGGTAACAGATATTAAATAATTACAGTTTCTAGCCTAGTAGGAAATAGTGCTGGTTGAATTCCAATGCCCATATGCTATTAAAATATTTGTTCAATTAATTAAAATTAATGTCTCAAATTGTAGGTTCATTTCAAGCCTCGGGGCTTTGTATAGATCTGGAAGGTCTTTTGCTACAGGGATATTTTTATTAGCAAGTTTCTTTCTTTAAATTGACATAATTACTAGAAGAAATTGTCCACACTGGGGTGAAAAACAGCATTATGTGGGTCACCAATTTTCTTCTCTTTTTACCAGTCTTTTATCTCGCTTGAAAGTGGAAGTGTTAATTGTTCAGTTGTGTCCAATGCTTTGCAACCCCATAGACTGTAGCCCACCAGGTTTCTCTGTCCATGGTATTCTCTAATCAACAATACTGGAGTGGGTTGCTATTTCCTTCTGCAGGGGATCTTCCCAAAGCAGGGATCAAACCCAGGGCTCCCGCATTGCAGGCAGATTCTTTACTATCTGAGCCACCAGGGAAGCCTATATCTCCCTTGCTGTGAGATATATTTCCTACAATTTGTTTTAAAATAGCAGCATTATGAGGTTGTTGAGATGTGCTTTTATGAATGGAGCAGTACCACTTTAAGAGCCAGCATCTCAGCCGCCTAGGGTGACCATGAAAGGATACTCTCCTCTCATTTTCCGTTCTCTTTTTTCTTGAGAAGCTGTTTAGGAAAGTTTAATATCGGCTTTGTTGGTCACGCAGATTTTGGCTCAAATTGTGGATCATCACTTATTGGTATTTAATAGCCAGTGCCTCAGTGTTTCATCTATCAAGTAGGGAATAGGAAAAAAAAAATATGTGCTTTATGGGATTATTGAGAGGGCTAAATAAAATAATGTAGGCAATGTCTGACCCAGAATCACTGTTACAAATGGTTGCCTGTTATTATTCTCAGGATAACAGAACACTTTGGGCTTCCCTGGTCTCTCAGATGGTGAAGAATCTGCCTGCAACATAGGAGACCTGAATTCGATCCCTGGGTCGGGGAGATCCCCAGGAGAAGGGAATTGTTACCTACTCCAGTATTCTTGCCTGGAGAATTCCATGGACAGAGGAGCCTGGCAGGCTACAGTCCATGGGGTCACAAAGAATTGAACACAACTGAGAGATTAACACTTTCACTTTCTTTTGGAAATATATGAACTAATTTAAGTAAGATTAGAGAGTAAAGTGGCTTCCCTGATAACTTAGTAAAGAATCTGTTTGCAATGACAGGAGACCTAGGTTTGATCCCTGGGTTGGGAAGATCTCCTGGAGGAGGAAATGGCAACCCACTTCAAATTCTTTTTTTGTTTGTTTGTTTTAAATTTTATTTTATTTTTAAACTTTACATAATTGTATTAGTTTTGCCAAATATCAAAATGAATCCGCCACAGGTACACATGTGCTCCCCATCCTGAACCCTCCTCCCTCCTCACTCCCCACTCCATCCCTCCCGGTCGTCCCAGTGCACCAGCCCCAAGCATCCAGTATCGTGCATCGAACCTGGACTGGCAACTCGTTTCATACATGATATTTTACATGTTTCAATGCCATTCTCCCAAATCTTCCCACTCTCTCCCTCTCTCACAGAGTCCATAAGACTGTTCTATACATCACTGTCTCTTTTGCTGTCTCGTACACAGGGTTATTGTTACCATCTTTCTAAATTCCATATATATGCGTTAGTATACTGTATTGGTGTTTTTCTTTCTGGCTTACTTCACTCTGTATAATAGGCTCCAGTTTCATCCACCTCATTAGAACTGATTCAAATGTATTCTTTTTAATGGCTGAGTAATACTCCATTGTGTATATGTACCACTGCTTTCTTATCCATTCATCTGCTGATGGACATCTAGGTTGCTTCCATGTCCTGGCTATTATAAACAATGCTGCGATGAACATTGGGGTACACGTGTCTCTTTCCCTTCTGGTTTCCTCAGTGTGTATGCCCAGCAGTGGGATTGCTGGATCATAAGGCAGTTCTATTTCCAGTTTTTTAAGGAATCTCCACACTGTTCTCCATAATGGCTGTACTAGTTTGCATTCCCACCAACAGTGTAAGAGGGTTCCCTTTTCTCCACACCCTCTCCAGCATTTATTACTTGTAGACTTTTGGATCGCAGCCATTCTGACTGGTGTGAAATGGTACCTCATAGTGGTTTTGATTTGCATTTCTCTGATAATGAGTGATGTTGAGCATCTTTTCATGTGTTTGTTAGCCATCTGGATGTCTTCTTTGGAGAAATGTCTATTTAGTTCTTTGGCCCATTTTTTGATAGGGTCATTTATTTTTCTGGAGTTGAGCTGTAGGAGTTGCTTGTATATTCTCGAGATTAGTTGCTTGTCAGTTGCTTCATTTGCTATTATCTTCTCCCATTCTGAAGGCTGTCTTTTCACCTTGCTTATAGTTTCCTTTGATGTGCAGAAGCTTTTAAGGTTAATTAGGTCCCATTTGTTTATTTTTGCTTTTATTTCCAATATTCTGGGAGGTGGGCCATAGAAGATCCTGCTGTGATGTATGTCAGAGAGTGTTTTGCCTATGTTCTCCCCTAGGAATTTTATAGTTTCTGGTCTTACATTTAGATCTTTAATCCATTTTGAGTTTATTTTTGTGTGTGGTGTTAGAAAGTGTTCTAGTTTCATTCTTTTACAAGTGGTTGACCAGATTTCCCAGCACCACTTGTTAAAGAGATTGTCTTTAATCCATTGTATATTCTTGCCTCCTTCGTCAAAGATAAGGTGTCCATATGTGCGTGGATTTATCTCTGGGCTTTCTATTTTGTTCCATTGATCTATATTCCTGTCTTTGTGCCAGTACCATACTGTCTTGATAACTGTGGCTTTGTAGTAGAGCCTGAAGTCAGGTAGGTTGATTCCTCCAGTTCCATTCTTCTTTCTCAAGATCGCTTTGGCTATTCGAGGTTTTTTGTTTTTCCATACAAATTGTGAAATTATTTGTTCTAGCTCTGTGAAGAATGCTGTTGGTAGCTTGATAGGGATTGCCTTGAATCTATAGATTGCTTTGGGTGGTATACTCATTTTCACTATATTGATTCTTCCAATCCATGAACATGGTATATTTCTCCATCTGTTAGTGTCCTCTTTGATTTCTTTCACCAGTGTTTTATAGTTTTCTATATATAGCTCTTTAGTTTCTTTAGGTAGATATATTCCTAAGTATTGTATTCTTTCCGTTGCAATGGTGAATGGAATTGTTTCCTTAATTTCTCTTTCTGTTTTCTCATTACTAGTGTATAGGAATGCAAGGGATTTCTGTGTGTTGATTTTATATCCTGCAACTTTACTATAGTCATTGATTAGTTCTAGTAATTTTCTGGTGGAGTCTTTAGGGTTTTCTATGTAGAGGATCATGTCATCTGCAAACAGTGAGAGCTTTACTTCTTCTTTTCCAATTTGGATTCCTTTTATTTCTTTTTCTGCTCTGATTGCTGTGGCCAAAACTTCCAAAACTATGTTGAATAGTAATGGTGAAAGTGGGCACCCTTGTCTTGTTCCTGACTTTAGAGGAAATGCTTTCAATTTTTCACCATTGAGGATAATGTTTGCTGTGGGTTTGTCATATATAGCTTTTATTATGTTGAGATATGTTCCTTCTATTCCTGCTTTCTGGAGAGTTTTGATCATAAATGGATGTTGAATTCTGTCACAGGCTTTCTCTGCATCTATTGAGATAATCATATGGTTTTTATTTTTCAATTTGTTAATGTGGGGTATTACATTGATTGATTTGCGGATATTGAAGAATCCTTCCATCCCTGGGATAAAGCCCACTTGGTCATGGTGTATGATCTTTTTAATGTGCTGTTGGATTCTGATTGCTAGAATTTTGTTAAGGATTTTTGCATCTATGTTCATCAGTGATATTGGCCTGTAGTTTTCTTTTTTTGTGGGAACTTTGTCAGGTTTTCGTATTAGGGTGATGGTGGCCTCATAGAATGAGTTTGGAAGTTTACCATCCTCTGCAATTTTCTGGAAGAGCTTGAGCAGGATAGGTGTTAGCTCTTCTCTAAATTTTTGGTAGAATTCAGCTGTGAAACCATCTGGACCTGGGCTTTTGTTTGCTGGAAGATTTTTGATTACAGTTTCAATTTTCGTGCTTGTGATGGGTCTGTTAAGATTTTCTATTTCTTCCTGGTCAAGTTTTGGAAAGTTGTACTTTTCTAAGAATTTGTCCATTTCTTCCATGTTGTCCATTTTATTGGCATATAATTGTTGATAGTACTCTCTTATGATCCTTTGTATTTCTGTGTTGTCTGTTGTGATCTCTCCATTTTCATTTCTCATTTTATTGATTTGATTTTTCTCCCTTTGTTTCTTGATGAGTCTGGCTAATGGTTTGTCAATTTTATTTATCCTTTCAAAGAATCAGCTTTTGGTTTTGTTGATTTTTGCTATGATCTCTTTTGTTTCTTTTGCATTTATTTCTGCTCTAAGTTTTAAGATTTCTTTCCTTCTACTAACCCTGGGGTTCTTCATTTCTTCCTTTTCTAGTTGCTTTAGGTGTAGAGTTAGGTTATTTATTTGACTTTTTTCTTGTTTCTTGAGGTGTGCCTGTATTGCTATGAACTTTCCCCTTAGGACTGCTTTTACCGTGTCCCACAGGTTTTGGGTTGTTGTGTTTTCATTTTCATTCGTTTCTATGCAAATTTTGATTTCTTTTTTGATTTCTTCTGTGATTTGTTGGTTATTCAGCAGCGTGTTGTTCAGCCTCCATATGTTGGAATTTTTAATAGTTTTTCTCTTGTAATTGCGATCTAATCTTACTGCATTGTGGTCAGAAAAGATGTTTGGAATGATTTCTATTTTTTTGAATTTACCAAGGCTAGCTTTATGGCCCAGGATGTGATCTATCCTGGAGAAGGTTCCATGTGCGCTTGAGAAAAAAGGTGAAATTCATTGTTTTGGGATGAAATGTCCTATAGATATCAATTAGGTCTAACTGGTCTATTGTATCGTTTAAAGTTTGTGTTTCCTTGTTAATTTTCTGTTTAGTTGATCTATCCATAGGTGTGAGTGGGGTATTAAAGTCTCCCACTATTATTGTGTTATTGTTAATTTCTCCTTTCATACTTGTTAGCATTTGTCTTACATACTGCGGTGCTCCCGTGTTGGGTGCATATATATTTATAATTGTTATATCTTCTTCTTGGATTGATCCTTTGATCATTATGTAGTGACCATCTTTGTCTCTTTTCACAGTCTTTGTTTTAAAGTCTATTTTATCTGATATGAGTATTGCTACTCCTGCTTTCTTTTGGTCCCTATTCGCATGGAAAATCTTTTTCCAGCCCTTCACTTTCAGTCTGTATGTGTCCCCTGTTTTGAGGTGGGTCTCTTGTAGACAACATATGTAGGGGTCTGGTTTTTGTATCCATTCAGCCAGTCTTTGTCTTTTGGTTGGGGCATTCAACCCATTTACGTTTTAGGTAATTACTGATAAGTATGATCCCGTTGCCATTTACTTTATTGTTTTGGGTTCGAATTTATACACCGTTTTTGTGTTTCCTGTCTAGAGAATATCCTTTAGTATTTGTTGGAGAGCTGGTTTGGTGGTGCAGAATTCTCTCAGCTTTTGCTTGTCTGAAAAGCTTTTGATTTCTCCTTCATACTTGAATGAGATCCTTGCTGGGTACAATAATCTGGGCTGTAGGTTATTTTCTTTCATCATTTTGTCTTGCCATTCCCTCCTGGCTTGAAGAGTTTCTATCGAAAGATCAGCTGTTATCCTTATGGGTATTCCCTTGTGTGTTATTTGTTGTTTTTCCCTTGCTGCTTTTAATATTTGTTCTTTGTGTTTGATCTTTGTTAATTTGATTAATATGTGTCTTGGGGTGTTTCGCCTTGGGTTTATCCTGTTTGGGACTCTCTGGGTTTCTTGGACTTGGGTGATTATTTCCTTCCCCATTTTAGGGAAGTTTTCAACTATTATCTCCTCAAGTATTTTCTCATGGTCTTTCTTTTTGTCTTCTTCTTCTGGGACCCCTATGATTCGAATGTTGTAGCATTTAATATTGTCCTGGAGGTCTCTGAGATTGTCCTCATTTCTTTTAATTTTTTTTTCTTTTATCCTCTCTGATTCATTTATTTCTACCATTCTATCTTCTAATTCACTAATCCTATCTTCTGCCTCTGTTATTCTACTATTTGTTGCCTCCAGAGTGTTTTTAATTTCACTTATTGCATTATTCATTATATATTGACTCTTTTTTATTTCTTCTAAGTCCTTGTTAAACCTTTCTTGCATCTTCTCAATCCTTGCCTCCAGGCTATTTATCTGTGATTCCATTTTAATTTCAAGATTTTGGATCAATTTCACTATCATTATTCGGAATTCTTTATCAGGTAGATTCCCTATCTCTTCCTCTTTGGTTTGGTTTGGTGGGCATTTATCCTGTTCCTTTATCTGCTGGGTATTCCTCTGTCTCTTCATCTTGTTTAAATTTCTGAGTTTGGGGTGTCCTTTCTGTATTCTGGCAGTTTGTGGAGTTCTCTTTATTGTGGCATTTCCTCGCTGTGTGTGGGTTTGTACAGGTGGCTTGTCACAGTTTCCTGGTTAGGGAAGCTTGTGTCGATGTTCTGGTGGATGGAGCTGTATTTCTTCTCTCTGGAGTGTAATGAAATGTCCAGTAATGAGTTATGAGATGTCTATGGTTTTGGGGTGACTTTGGGCAGCCTGTATCTTGAAGCTCAGGGCTGTGTTCCTTTGTTGCTGGAGAATTTGCTTGGTATGTCTTGCCCTGGAACTTGTTGGCCCTTGTGTGGTGCTTGGTTTCAGTGTCGGTATGGAGGCGTTTGATGAGCTCCTGTCAATTAATGTTCCTTGGAGTCAGGAGTTCCCTGGAGTCAGGGTTTGGACTTAAGCCTCCTACTTCCAGTTAATGGTCTTATTTTTACAGTAGTTTCAAAACTTCTCCTTCTATACAGCACCATTGATAAAACATCTACGTTAAAGATGAAAAGTTTCTCTACTGTGAGGGTCACTCAGAGAGGTTCACAGCGTTACATGGAGAAGAGAAGTGGGAGGAGGGAGTTAGAGGTGACCCAAATGAGATGAGGTGGAATCAATAGTGGAGAAAGTGGGCTAGCCAGTAGTCACTTCCTTATGTACACTCCACAACTGGACCGCTCAGAGATGTTCACGGAGTTATACAGAGAAGAGAAGAAGGAGGCAGGACACAGAGGTGGCCAGAAGGATAAAAGGGGGAAATGAAAAGGAGGGAGACAGATCCAGCCAGTAATCAGTTCCCTAAGTGTTCTCCACCGTCTGGAACACACAGAGATTCACAGAGTTGGGTAGAGTAGAGAGGGGTTAGGGAGGAGATACAGGCGACCCCACTTCAGGTTCTTGCCTGGAAAATTCCAAGGACAGAGGCACCTAGGGGTCTATAGTTCATGGGATCACAGAGAGTCAGACACTACTGAGCAATGAAGCACGTGTGCACACACAGTTGTATCATTGTTCAAAAGGGGTCACTAGCAGCATGTACATTATCAGCCACATCCATCTTGATGAAAACACCTAGGTCACAGAGTGACCTGGTTAGAGCAGGAGAATCGAAGTATGAGTCATAGGTACAACTTGGATCTTTCCATTATTTGTTCTGAAACACCCAATAAACACAAGCATAGTTTCCTCCTCTGAGCATCTGATGTAAAAATTGCAGCATTTGTTTGGATTATATAAATAGTCAAGGCAGAATTTAGTTACAACAAATTTTAAATTCTTAAGCTGCTCCAAAATCCGTCTAAAATGACATCACTGAAGTTAGAAAAGGAAAAGGAAGGATAATTTTTGCAGGATTCAGCAAGCAGCAGAAATAAGTATTTTCCATGTCTTTTTTAAGTTGGCAAAACTAAACCACACAATGCCACACATCATGATGCTTCAACATACAAGAAAAATGAATGAAAGCAAACTTTGTTATTAACTTACCAAGATGCTTTCTTATTTATTCCTTGCAGTTTATATGAAGCAATAATTTTAGTCTCAACTCTTTTACTTCAGTTCTGTCTTGGAAGCAATGCCATTTTTGTGAACCTATTATTAACGGAAACATGTTGAAGTGTTTTAAATAAACGGACATATACAATAAAGATATCAAAACAGCCACAAAAATAGAAAATAAAACTCAACAAAAGGAAAGAGAAAGTACATCACACGGGCTGGTACAGTGCTATGAATGGCATCAAATATATTACACAATACCTTCACAGCAGGCGAGAGAAGAATCACAATAATAACATGGCTTTTGTTGCTAAAAAACGGCTGAATACCATCCAAGGACACACCTTTGTGTGTTTACCTCAATGTGTTGGGTGGCTGGGGGTGGGCATACAAGGAAGAGCTGAATGACCCCCTTGGCTTGGGAGAATCTCTCAGGTGATGAGCTGACATAAGGAAGAAGAGCAAATCACACAATGAATAAATCATTCCCCTTGCATTCATGCTTTCTCAGAACCTTCCAGCCTATCGGAGGAGCCAGATAATTAATGGTGATTTAAGTTCAGCAGGCTGTGCTGGAGCCCAGGTTGACTCTGTCAACCATCTCATGTCTTCCTCCCACCTCCAGATGCCAGGGAGTCTAGAAACTGAACACCAACATTTTGATTGTGCCAGATGTTGAGGTCGTGTCAAAGTCTGATAATATTCTCAAAACTTAAATATTGGAAATGGTCATCTATAAAATGAATGAAGATAGGATTTAGAAAATAACATTCATCATGGCAGAAATAGTCAATGAAATGGTGTCTTCCTCTAGTCTGTGATTTCTGTGTGGGCAAGAACTCTGTCTTTCCATTCAATCTGTATTCTTAGCAAGGAGCACAATGTTTAGCAGATAGAAGGTGTCCAGATATTTGATAAATAAATCAAATATTTTGATAAAGTAAAGCAAGCTCTGTAGTTAAGGCTCATGGATTTAGTTGCTCTGAGGCATGTGGGATCTCCTGGATCAGAGATCAAATTCATGTGCCCTGCATTGGCAGGTGGATTCTTAACCACTGGACCACCAGGAAAGTCCTTAAATTTTGTTATAAATTTCATATGCCATGTTCCAGTAGAAAATTCTGGTCAGTACATTTTTATAATATATCAAAAAAAATGTACACAACATTTGTCTCAAAGTAGATGTGTGTCTTAGTTTACGTAAATAGTATTGTGAAAAATGGTTCTCTAATTTTTCATCTCAGAAATTTTCTTGTATATTTTGGGGAGACTGTTAAGGGGAGAAACATGACAGAGGCAAAATGTCAACCAAAAAATGCTTCTTTATTAACATTTGTGGAACTCTGAAGTTAAATAAGCAGAAAGCAAGTTCCAAGTCTTGGATATGAAGACAGGAAGGGAGGTAATCAGGATAAAGGAGGGAAAAAAGAAGGGCATGTAACTTGTAGCCAAGACAAATGGCCAAAGGCCTGCTTTACTCTGTGGTGGTGGTGGTGGCCCGGGAAGCCTGGCATGCTGCAATCTCTGGGGTTACATAGAGTCCCACATGACAGCAACTGATCAACAACAAAGTGTTTCTATTTGAAAATCTCACCCTGTCACCCACCCCATGCCTCTGACCAATCTGAAAGTAACATTATCTGTTACTAAGATCAACAGTACTTCTCTGAGGTGTAGATAAATTGTACTGAGGAAATTGTACAAATGTTTATACTGGGATCATCTTGTATATCCTACGGCACTTGAGTATATATTGTGCAGTATTACTACTATTCTGGAGCAGGAAATGACACCAACTCCAGTATTCTTGCCTAGAAAATTCCGTGGACAGAGGAGCCTAGTGGGCTACAGTGCATGGGGTTGAAAGAGTCAGCCAAGACTAAGTGACTGAGCACAGCATCACTATTCAGGTACATATTTTACTCCTCTAACTATTCTGTATGCTTATTAAGAATACCACTTCATTATATTCTGATGCGTCTTCAGTGAACTCTTTTTTGGTACACTGGTTTTAGTCAAATTCACACAGGCATTCGATAAATATTTATGTTGCATTCTGAAATACCTTAAAAGGGGGGAAAAAAAAACACTGACTTAAAAGACATTACAATCCTCTTGTTAAGGCATGTCATATAAACAGAATTCTTTTTAAAGCAGCACATCAAGAGATGATCATTGTATGCTCACAGAAACAGTCCATAGGATTCCAAAAGCTGGACAGCTTAGGCTGGATTGGTCAAAGAAGGTTGAATGGAAGATGGAGATTTTAAGTAAGTATTGAGAGATAGTGGAAATGGACGGTGAATGGATGAAGAATGAGAATTTTACCTAAAGGTACTGTTGTGTGCTGTTTGCTGTTTATAGGCAAACATAACCCAAACATCTTTAGGCTAGGCAAGCAACTTTTTCTGTAGAATTAAATCTTCCTGGCAAGTATCATAAATATTGCATTCTATAAGAATAATACTTTAGCAGCAAAGTTATGAATATGTCTCAGAGCTATATATTAAAAAGCTCTGCAGAAAAGAGAAAGTAACCTCGAGAGGAGACACCATGTCACCAGACAGCCTAGCACTCTGTATCCAGCATTGTTGATTTATAAGGCATTCAATTGACGGCTAAGTGATTTCAGAAATTAAATGGAATACAAAATAATGTCTTGATTTTATGTCCTTAGTTGAAGAACTTAGGAGCAAGAGGCAATGGAGCTCTTTGAGAGAAATTGTGTGGGCTGAAATCGGCTTCCCAGGTGGTGCTAGTAGTAAAGAACATGCTTGTCAATGCAGGAGACTTAGGAACCACAGGTTCGATCCCTGATTTGGGAAGATCCTTTGGAGGGGGACATAGCAACCTACTCCACTATTCTTGCCTGGAGAATCCCATGGACAGAGGAGCCTGGCAGGCTACAGTCCATAGTGTCGCGAAGAGTTGAACACAACTAAAGTGACTCAGCACGCACACACATGTGAACTGAAATAACCAGATCATTAACAGGAAAAGGTGGGAGAAACTAGAGGCATATCATCTCAATTATATCAATACTATTTCTATTCCTTTCTCATTCTATTTGTCCTTTCCATAATTCAGGCTCTTGTGACTGACTCAAGAAGATGTGTTTGGGCCTTTGTGTGTGTGTGTGTGTGTGTGTGTGTGTGTGTGTGTATAACTTTCCAACATACCATATAATACAATAATAGCATCCTTAACTAGAAAATATGTTACATTAGAATAGGGTTTGTCTTAAATTTCCACTGGAGTATCTCTTGAGCTGATCCATAGTTCAATAAATATTTTTTGGATAAAAACATGAATAGAACTTGAGTGTTATGTAAGAAAAATAGGCCTGCTTCCAGTTCACATCTGTGCCTATGCTCACTCATCTGTGATCTGAATTCCAACCAACACCATCTTCTTACAATTAAAACAAACCTTATTTGTCAAGCATTCACAACAGGCAAGACTGTTTAAAGCATGGTTAAAATTTTGTAAAGTGTAAAGTAGATTCCATTGATTTCCATTTCTCTTTGATTTCTCTCTTCTGGCATCTAATATGTTTCAAATACTGCTCCTGGTCAATACTGCTCTGTATTATTTCATGCAGTCCCCACAGCACACTAGAAAAATGAGTATCTTTAATATCTAAGTTTTACAAATGAAATAGGAAACCTCTGATATGGATTACAGAGAAAATACATGTGAAAGCTTCTGAAAAATAATAAGTTATGGCAAACTCTCCATAAAGTTATTCAATCCCTTTCGGCCACAGTATTACCTGGTACAAGAACACTTATTTTGTGTGTAACTACAACACAAGAGACTGCAATTTAAGATGGATTCATTGCCCTGAGTTTTTGAAAGAAAACAAAAAGTCCTCAGCAATAACACTGAAATGAATTTTGAATTACAGTAGTTTTCCATTTCTATCTCATTTCTCATGGGGATATTGAGGTTTATGAGACATCACTTTCATTTAAAGCTCAGCTTCATTTCACAAATCAGGTCTAAGGACTTCTACTTGTTTATGGCGCCTGAATATGCTTTGTTGGCATATTAAAGTGAAATTGAGCATAAAATATGGGTTTATTGGGTAATAGGAGTGACACTGAAAAATTCACTTCATAAATGGATGCACTTATGATCAGAGTTCTCTGTATATCAACTGATTTTTGAAGCTCAAAGTGAGTGCGAGTAGAAGCTCTGTGAATTCTTACCTCTGCACCATGACTAGTAATTGGTTGTAATGACATTTAAATAACTATTGTGAAAATAATCATAATCATATTTTCCTAAATGATATATGTAGATATTCCTCTAAGCTATTCTTTCCATTTAACCACTGAGCGGTATTCTTTTCTCATCTACATTTGGACTCTGGAGCTACCATTCTACATTCAGTCTTTTCAAAGATTCACACCTGATATCCAAAGGAGGAGTGATTATTTATATGGGTAATAAAATCTTGTAGCACTATGATACTACAGATGTTATTCCTTTTGATATTTTTCTTTCTATAGAAGAGATCACAAATGGGACATGTCTATAAGCAGACACTTGTTTTCACTTAGTTATGTTTTAAAAATAAGTATTAATACCTTTAGACTGAGCGTAAAGCCTCTGGTTTAACATATTTCCACTTTATTCTGGTTTTTTAATTGGCCTATTATACTCTTCTATGTTATCTTCCTTGTCCATGTAGACATTTGAGTTTGAAAACCCCCTGTAAATCTTTGAGTCTTTTACCTGCCTTGCGTTACGCATATGACTGGCCTTTTTTAATCATAATATGTAATACATAAAACAGCTTCAGAATTTTAAAAAATCTTTTCTTCCTCTATGATTCTTTTTAACATCAAAGAAAAAATAAGACAAAATATATCATGTAGTCTTAAGGATTCTTTTACTCTTCAAAAATGGTTTGTTCCCTTTATTGTAACTAACTAAAAAAACTTGAAAACTTCCTTCTCATCTTTCTTTCAAAATATAAATTAAGGGGGAAGATAAACATTCTATTTAGAAAATTACTTTCCCCCAAAAGTTTCAAGATGTGCAGTTAATTCATTGAACACAAGTGTATTGAATACCTACTACTAAGCATAGTGCAGATAAATCCCAACTTTCAAAACCTGACATTCTAGTGAGGAGAGACAATCAATAAACTATTAATTGGTACTCTTGAGTATAAAATAATAAAGTAGGTAATGAACCTAGGAAATGATAAAGGGATGCACTTCTTGACCTAGAATAGTAAAAAAACAAAACAAAACAAAAAAACCCTCTGATGAAGTTATTTGAACAAAAATATAATTGAATCACAGGTGATCCCAAACTTATGAATGTTTGAAGATAGATTGGGACCTGGCACCCTTTGCTTGTGTGCGTCAAAGGGTGCACCTGGTTAAATGTCTCCTTGGGCAACAAAATACAGGGAAACTGTAAGGGAATAAAAATAAGTGCATGCATGTGCAGTTGTGGCAAATTATGGACAAAAAGATACAAAAAGACTAAAAAAGCCAACCACTACATCTCAAGAATCATGATATGTAATATGCCAAAGAATGTTCAAACTACCGCACAATTGCACTCATCTCACACGCTAGTAAAGTAATGCTTAAAATTCTCCAAGCCAGGGTTCAGCAATACGTGAATCATGAACTTCCAGATGTTCAAGCCAGTTTTAGAAAAGGCAGAGGAACCAGAGATCAAATTGCCAACATCTGCTGGATCATGGAAAAAGCAAGACAGTTCCAGAGAAACATCTACTTCTGCTTTATTGACTATGCCAACGCCTTTAACTGTGTGGATCACAATAAATTGTGGGAAATCCTGAAAGAGATGGGCATACCAGACCACCTGACCTGTCTCTTGAGAAACCTGTATGTAGGTCAGGAAGCAACAGTTACAGCTGGACATGGAACAACAGACTGGTTCCAAATAGGAAAAGGAATACATCAAGGCTGTATATTGTCACCCTGCCTATTTAAATTATATGCAGAGTACATCATGAGAAATGCTGAGCTGGATGAAGCACAAGCTGGAATCAAGATTGCCGGGAGAAATAGCAATAACCTCAGATATGCAGATGACACCACCCTTATGGCAGAAGGTGAAGAAGAATTAAAGAGCCTCTTGATGAAAGTGAAAGAGGAAAGTGAAATGTTGGCTTAAAGCTCAACATTCAGAAAACTAAGATCATGGCATCTGGTCCCATCACTTTGTGGCAAATAAATGGAGAAACATTGGAAACAGTGGCTGACTTTATTTTTCTGGGCTCCAAAATCACTGCAGATGGTGACTGCAGCCATGAAATTAAAAGACACTTACTCCTTGGAAGGCAAGTTATGACCAACCTAGATAGCATATTCAAAGGCAGAGACATTACTTTGCCAACAAAGTCCGTCTAGTCAAGGCTATGGTTTTTCCAGTAGTCATGTATGGATGTGAGAGTTGGGGTATAAAGAAAGCTGAGCACCAAAGAATTGATGCTTTTGAACTGTGGTGTGGGAGAAGGCTCTTGAGAGTCCCTTGGACTGCAAGGAGATCCAACCAGTCCATCCTAAAGGAGATCAGTCCTAGATGTTCGTTGGAGGGACTGATGCTGAAGCTGAAACTCCAATACTTTGACCACCTGATGCGAAGAGCTGACTCATTTGAAAAGACTCTGATGCTGGGAGAGATTGGGGGCAGGAGGAGAAGGGGATGACAGAAGATGAGATGGTTGGATGGCATCACCGACTCAATGGACATGGCTTTGAGTGGACTTCGGGAGTTGATGATGGACAGGGAGGCCTGGCGTGCTGTGGTTCATGGGGTCCCCAAGAGTCAGACACGACTGAGTGACTGACTGAACTGAACTGAACTTCTCAAGATCTGGGAGCAAAAACAGGGTGTCAGGAGCAAAAAGGTTAGGGAGCATGTCTTCCTCAGTGAGAAAGCAAGGGAAATGGTTCTTGTTCTTGCTCCTCTTGATGCAGCAGGGACCCCAATAAAGCCTTGCTTGAATTTTTTGACTGGCCTTATCAATTTCTATTGATTGGAGAAGCCCAAGAAAGCTGGATAGTGTCAGCTCAACCTCAAATGTTTTTACTTTACAGTGGTATGAAAGTGATACACATTCAGTAGAATCTGTACTTCAGTTCAGTTCAGTTGCTCAGTCCTGTCCGACTTTTGCCACCCCATGAATCGCAGCAGGCCAGGCCTCCCTGTCCATCACCAACTCCCAGAGTTCACTCAGACTCAAGTCCATCGAGTCAGTGATGCCATCCAGCCATCTCATCCTCTGGTGTTCCCTTCTCCTCCTGCCCCCAATCCCTCCCAGCATCAGAGTCTTTTCCAATGAGTCAACTCTTCGCATGAGGTGGACAAAGTACTGGAGTTTCTGCTTCAGCATCATTCCCTCCAAAGAAATCCCAGGGCTGATCTCCTTCAGAATGGACTGGTTGGATCTCCTTGCAGGCCAAGGGACTCTCAAGGGTCTTCTCCAACACCACAGTTCAAAAGCATCAATTCTTCAGCGCTCAGCCTTCTTCACAGTCCAACTCGCACAGCCACACATGACCACAGGAAAAACCATAGCCTTGACTAGACGAACTTTTGTTGGCAAAGTAATGTCTCTGCTTTTGAATATGCCATCTAGGTTGGTCATAACTTGCCTTTCAAGGAGTAAGTGTCTTTTAATTTCATGGCTGCAGTCACCATCTGCAGTGATTTTGGAGCCCAGAAAAATAAAGTCTGACACTGTTTCCACTGTTTCCCCATCTATTTGCCATGAAGTGGTGGGACCAGATGCCATGATCTTAGTTTTCTGAATGTTGAGCTTTAAGCCAACATTTCACTTTCCTCTTTCACTTTCATCAAGAGGCTTTTTAGTTCCTCTTCACTTTCTGCCATAAGGGTGGTGTCATCTGCATATCTGAGGTTATTGATATTTCTCCCTGCAATCTTGATTCCAGCTTGTGTTTCTTCCAGTCCAGCGTTTCTCATGATGTACTCTGCATATAAGTTAAATAAACAGGGTGACAATATACAGCCTTGACATACTCCTTTTCCTATTTGGAACCAGTCTGTTGTTCCATGTCCAGTTCTACCTGTTGCTTCCTGACCTGCATAGAAATTTCTCAAGAGGCAGGTCAGGTGGTCTGGTATTCCCATCTCTTTCAGAATTTCCCACAGTTTATTGTTATCCACACAGTCAAAGGCTTTGGCATAGTCAATAAAGCAGAAATAGATGTTTTTCTGGAACTCTCTTGCTTTTTCCATGATCCAGCAGATGTTGGCAATTTGATCTCTGGTTCCTCTGCCTTTTCTAAAACTATCTTGAACATCAGGAAGTTCATGGTTCACGTATTGCTGAAGCCTGGCTTGGAGAATTTTGAGCATTACTTTACTAGCATGTGAGATGAGTGCAATTCTGTGGTAGTTTGAGCATTCTTTGGCATTGCCTTTCTTTGGGATTGGCATGAAAACTGACCTTTTCCAGTCCTGTGGCCACTGCTGAGTTTTCCAAATTTGCTGGCATATTGAGTGCACCACTTTCACAGCATCATCTTTCAGGATTTGAAATAGCTCACCTGGAATTCCATCACCTCCACTAGCTTTGTTCATAGTGATGCTTTCTAAGGCCCACTTGACTTCACATTCCAGGATGTCTGGCTCTAGGTGAGTGAGCACACCATCATGATTATCTTGGTCATGAAGATCTTTTTTGTACCGTTCCTCTGTATATTCCTGCCTCCTCTTCTTAATATCTTCTGCTTCTGTTAGGTCCATACCATTTCTGTCCTTTATCGAGCCCATCTTTGCATGAAATGTTCCCTTGGTATCTCTAATTTTCTTGACGAGATCTCTAGTCTTTCCCATTCTGTTGTATTCTTCTATTTCTTTGCATTGATCACTGCGTTCCTTTATCTTCTTGCCATTTTTTGGAACTCTGCATTCAGATGCTTATATCTTTCCTTTTCTCCTTTGCTTTTTGCTTCTCTTCTTTCCACAGCTATTTGTAAGGCCTCCCCAGACAGCCATTTTGCTTTTCTGCATTTCTTTTCCATGGGGATGGTCTTGATCCCTATCTCCTGTACAATGTCACGAACCTCATTCCATAGTTCCTCAGGCACTCTATCGATCAGATCTAGGCCCTTAAATCTATTTCTCACTTCCACTGTATAATCATAAGGGATTTGATTTAGGTCATACCTGAATGGTCTAGTAATGTTCCCTACTTTCTTCAATTGAAGTCTGAATTTGGTAATAAGGAGTTCATGATCTGAGCCACAGTCATCTCCGGGTCTTGTTTTTGTTGGCTGTATAGAGCTTCTCCATTTTTGGCTGCAAAGAACATAATCAATCTGATTTCGGTGTTGACCATCTGATGATGTCCATGTGTAGAGTCTTCTCTTCTGTTGTTGAAAGAAGGTGTTCACTATGACCAGTGCATTTTCTTGGCAAAACTCTATTAGTCTTTGCCCTGCTTCATTCCGTATTCCAAGGCCAAATTTGCCTGTTACTCCAGGTGTTTCTTGACTTCCTACTTTTGCATTCCAGTCCCCTATAATGAAAAGGACATCTTTTTGGGTGTTAGTTCTAAAAGGTCTTGTAGGTCTTCATAGAACCATTCAACTTCAGCTTTTTCAGCATTACTGGTTGGGGCATGGACTTGGATTACTGTGATATTGAAAGGTTTGCCTTGGAAACGAACAGAGATCATTCTGTCGTTTTTGAGATTACATCTAAGTACTGCATTTCGGACTCTTTTGTTGACCATGATGGCTACTCCATTTCTTCTGAGGGATTCCTGCCCACAGTAGTAGATATAATGGTCATCTGAGTTAAATTCACTCATTCCAGTCTATTTTAGTTTGCTGATTCCTAGAATGTCGACTAATGGTATGCAGGAGTGAGGTTCATGGAGAACGAAAGTGTAGAGAACATGTAAAAGGTGAAGGCTTAGATGAAGTTAAACTTTTCATAATTTTAATTACATTATTATAAGGAAGTGAATTCATATCTTCATAGTTTCAATTTTAAAAAGTATTACTGGAGCTTCCCAGGTGGCTCAGTGGTAAAGAATTCACCTGCCAATACAGGGTACACAGGTTCAATCCCTGATCTAGGAAGATCTCACAGGTAGAGGAGCAACTGAACCTGTGTGTCACAACTATTGAGCCTGTGACTCCAGAGCCCAGGAGCTGCAACTACCTTACTGTTTTACCGAGCCCACATGTGGCTCGGAGGGTAAAGCATCTGCCTCCAATGTGGGATACCCGTGTTCAATCCCTGGGTCGGGAAGATCCCCTGGAGAAGGCAATGGCACCCCACTCCAGTATTCTTGCCTGGAAAATCCCATGGACGGAGGAGCCTGGTAGGCTGCAATCCATGGAGTCACTAAGAGTCGGATATGACTGAGCGACTTCACTTTCACTTTTCACTTTCATGCATTGGAGAAGGAAATGGCAACCCACTCCAGTGTTCTTGCCTGGAGAATCCCAGGGACGGGGGAGCCTGGTGGGCTGCCGTCCATGGGGTCACACAGAGTCGGACACAACTAAAGCGACTTAGCAGCAGCAGCAGCAGCAAACAGTATCTTTATGTCTACACCTATTTTCAGTTGCAAGAGCTAGTATAATACTCTGTGTAATTAATTGGTTGTTTAATTCATCTGGTATTTATCGAATACTTGTACAAGAGCTGTGCTAGGCTCTGCAAAACATAGTGATGAGCAAAACAGCCAAGTTTGTGCCTTTATCAACCTGTGAATGTAAATTGCTCCCTTGTATGTTGGTTTTTAAACAACAAAACCACAAAAAAACAATATTTTGCTCTTTCCCAGGAAATATTCAATTAGTATGTAAAAGTATTATAGTTGGAAAGATAAATAGAAAGGTAAATTGGCTTTAAGCTGATTCCTAAGGATGATGGCAGTATCTGGAGATGTCACTGCCTCAGTTAATGCCTCAGTTCTACAGGTGAAAAGTGAAAATGAAAGTGCAAGTTGCTCAGTCGTGTCCAACTCCTTGCCACCCCGTGGACTATACGGTCCACGGAGTTCTCCAGGCCAGAATACTGGAGTGGGTAGCCTTCTTCTTCTCCAGGGATCTTCCCAACCTAGGAATCGAAACCAGATCTCCTGCATTGCAGGTGGATTCTTTACCAGCTGAGCCACAAGGGAAGCCCTAATTCTATAGGCACAGAACCCTAATCTAACTGAAATCCTAATATAGCACATCAGCATGAGTAAGGCCGAGGAGATATGGATAGATTTTACTTACTCTGTATCGAAATTCTAATTCAAGTGTGTGATTTCAGTGATTGCAGAAAGTCATCGTTACACTTACCAATGGAGAACAGTCAGTTTGGCAGTTATGGAAATACCTAATTCTGTGATACAAGCAACATGAACTAGTATCACTAATTCATACTTACAGTATAACAGGTGGCCTGTTGTTCTTTGTTGTTCAGTGACTCACTCATGTCCAACTCTTTGTGACTTCATGGATTGTGGTATGCTAGGCTTCTCTGTCCTTCACTATCTCCCAGAGTTTGTTCAAATTCATGTCCATTGAGTCAGTGATGCTATCTAACCATCTCATCCACTACTGTCCCCTTCTCCTTTCAGTTTAGTTCACTCCAGTCGCTCAGTTGTGTCTGACTCTTTGCAACCCCATGAACCGCAGCATGCCAGGCCTCCCTGTCCATCACCAACTGCCGGAGTCCACCCAAACTCATATCCATTGAGTCGGTAATGCTATCCAACCATCTCATCCTCTGTTATCCCCTTCTCCTCCTGCCCTCAATCTTTCCCAGCATCAGAGTCTTTTCAAATGAGTCAGCTCTTCGCATCAGGTGGCCAAAGTATTGGAGTTTCAGCTTCAACATCAGTCCTTCCAATGAACACCCAGGACTGATCTCCTTTAGGATGGACTGGTTGGATCTCCTTGTAGTCCAAGGGACTCTCAAGAGTCTTCTCCAACACCATGGTTCAAAAGCATCAATTCTTCTGTGCTCAGCTTTCTTTATAGTCCAACTCTCACATCCGTACATGACCACTGGAGAATGGAGGTTCTCCTAAAGCACACAGGATCAATTGCTTGTTAGAAATAAAAACAAATAGACTTATTCCTCTTTACATGGCTCCCAGTGTTTTACATTTAAGGTTATGAGATTTGTTCATGGTCATTAGACCATGCTATAGAAATACAACTGTCCCCCTCACCATGGAGGATACATTCTAAGACCTCCAGTGGATGCCCTAAACCATGGGTAGTATCAAACACTATTAGTATGATTTTTCCTATACACACATATCTATTATAAAGTTTAATTTATAAATTTTAGGCACAGTAAGATTTGAACAATAATAATTAATGATAAAATAGAACAATTATAACAAATTCTAATAAGTTATGTAAATATGGTTTCTCTCATTCTCTATTATTATTTAAACTTTATGCCTTTTCCACATTAACTAAGTACTTATCATACACTGAGGCCATAATTTGTGTACTTTGTGGTGCAATAACAAAACTAACACAAATTTCCTTTTATTTTTCATAAATTCTCAGATGCATTTGCTCTTACCATAGATTTTAGTAATCTGGGAAGGCAATATTTTTTCTTTCCTTATTAAACTGAAAACCTTCACCTTTTAACTTAAAGGAAGCACTTTATTGCTTGTCCTTTTCATATTTGGATTGACAGCATCACTACTCTTGCTGTTTGGGGCCATTATTAAGCAAAATAAGGGTGACTTGAGCCCAAGCTTTGCAATACTGTGAAGCTGATCAGTTAACTGAGATGGCTATGAAGTGACTAAGAGGTGGGATACACTGATCAAAGGGAGGATCATATCCTGGGCAGTCTAGACTGTCTGCGATGCAGGAGACACAGATTCGATCCCTGGGTTTTGAAGATCCCCTGGAGTAGGAAATGGCAACCTACTCCAGTATCCTTGCCTGGGAAATCCTGTGGACAGAGGAGCCTGAAGGGTTATAGTCCATGGAGTCGCAGTAGCCGGACATGACCTAGCAAACTAAACCACCACCACCACCACCATGTCCTAGGCAGAAAGAGAGAGAGTTCATTACATCCTTCAGAACTGTGTGCAGCTTAAAATTCATGAATTGTTTATTTCTGGAATTTGCCTTTTAACATTTTTGGACCAGTGCTGATGACCACTGGTAAATGAAACCATGAAAAGTAAACTGTGGATAATGGGATACTATTGCAATTTCAAGCAAACCCTAACATTGCTGATATAACCACACAATGCAGTTACATGATTTGGGTGGTAAATATTTAATCAGCACAACAAAACTGATAATTAAAAAGTTTCTGGGGGTACCTTGATTTAGAGCTGAAAGAGTGGGATCATCTTGAGGGACATTTCATTAAAGTATAAGATAAGAAATTTTTCTTGACATACAATAGAATGAGCCTTTCTTGTGACAGGAAAATTGTTTTCTGCTGGATATAATATATCTGTATAAGATTTAGCCATTGACTTGTGATACTTGCACATAAACTCCATATATTGAGCTCTCTCTGCTGCCTTCCTGGGTCTCAGCTAGCCCACTTGATATCTCAGTGGGAAACAGGAGGTTCTATGGAGGATGTGTCTGTGTCAGTTACACAGTATCACTTTTGGAATATTCATTATGTGTATCTATATAGAAAATAATTGCAACTGCACTTTTTGAAATATGAAATTGATAATAAGTAAAGAATTCCTTTATTTAATGGTGGATTTGAAAAGATGAAAGCTATTTTTTGGTTTGTGAACACTTTTTACATATTAATTCACTCTCTCTTTTCTAAAGCCTAAAATGCTTTTTGCTAATATATCGATAGTTGAAGACACTCTCCAGGGAAAATGACTTCATAAAAATATTCTGGAATTACCCACAATGATAATGAAAGTTTTTTGACTTAAGAAGTGTTCTATTCTTTGAGTAAGAGAAAAAACAAATTGATTCCAAACCTAAAATATGTCCAGACCAAATGATAACCTGCACACAAAGACTCATGTTCTCTTCAAAATTCCGATTAGAAATTCTAAAAATGGTGAAGAAGGGCAATACAATTTAAGGCCAAAGATAATTCACTATTAAGAAAAATATTGGAACAGGAGAAATAACAGTTGCAGGCTGCTAATTTTGGATTAACTGAGAAACAAACTAAAACTAAACACTAAAAATATCATCCAGGGAAATAGTTACAGGTTTTGGGGATTTCTCCTTCTAGCTGTAAAGGACTAGCTTGTTGGTGATCAGAGCTCCCAAGAGTAACTGAGAAGCTTAAGGAAGAAAAAAAAAAACAATCAAACATCCCATCTGTTGTAAAGCTTTGGATTGCACCTCAGGCAGCCAAGAACTAAGGAGCCAAGGTTTTAGTGAAAAAATGAAACACTGAGATTAGTTTAGTATTCTTTAGAGATACTTAGAAGTCAAGCAGAAAATGGCTGTTAAGAGGTGAGGAAACTGAAGAGAGTATTGAACAATCTTGTGAGCCTTTGAACAAAAATAAGTTCCAACTGGACAAGGCAACAACAATAACAACAAAAAATAAAGTGTAGGTACCCAAGAAAGAAAGGCAGAAGAGGGAGCCCAATTGCCTGAGCTACTTTTCTCCTTGGGGCTCCTGGTGACTCAGTGGTAAAGAATCTGCCTGCAATACAGGGGACTCGGGTTTGATTCCTGGGTCAGGAAGATTCCCTGAAGAAGGAAATGGCAACCCATTCCAGTATTCTTTCCTGGGAAATCACATGGACAGGAGAACCTGGTGGGCTACAGTCTATGGGGTCACAGAAGAGTCAGGCATGACTTAGTGACTAAGCAATAACAACAACTTTTCTCCTCCCTTAGTTTGTTGATTGATTGCTAACTGGTTGGAGCCACAAGGCAGAAATGCAGGAAGCAGCTGCTTAGAGGTGGAGAATGTGCCTCATGGTGGGAAAGAAAGGAGCTGGCAAGAAATCTGGTAAAACGATGTTTTTAGTAGATATTGTAAAGGTGAATCCAGAAAGAACTGTATACAGTTGATAAACATTTTTTCTCACAAATGTATGGGCTAGCACTTTTGAAACTATTTTCTATATGTAGTATTGCTGAATAATAATTATATACTATACACTCTACATTGTAGTAAGGAGAGCCAGGTTTCCCACTGTCAGAGAAAGAAATTAGAAATGAGAGAGGAGTGAAAGTGAAAATGCTGAAATGAACACTCTGGTTTTGGATTGGAATGAGTATGAACAGATATAGATATCTATTTATTGACAAAGGATAGGGCTTCCCTGGTGATGCAGACAGTAAAGAATCTGCCTGCAATGTAGAAGACCCAGGTTTGATAAACTGAGGCATATTAAGTTTTCAAGACTATTTGAGCAAACATCAATTTGAATTGGGCAGTGCCAAACTGAATGTGGCTAAGAGCATTACATCAACAGGAGCGGGAGACAGATTTTTATAGAGCAGTGCAGCCTTGGAAGAACAGCAAGGAAAATTATTTGACTGGCTAAAGCTTTGTTGATGTTGTTCAGTCACTAAGTCACATCTGACTCTGCAACCCCATGAACTGCAGCATGCCAGGCTTCCCTGGCCTTCACTATCTCCCCGAGTTTGCTCAAGCTCCTGTGCATTGAGTCAGTGATGTCATCCAACCATCTCATCCTCAGTGGTGTCTTATTTGGGAAAGCCTAGCTCACCGTTCTTTTTTCTTTTCTTTTTTGATTGAAATATAGTTGATTTGCAATGTTGTGTTAGTTTCAGGTATACTGCAAAGCAATCCATATATATATATATATATATACACACACATATCCTTTTTCAGATCTTAGGTGGCCACTTGTGATTGGTTGTTTTTAAGCTTAATTTTCTCAGATTTGAATGTATTGACTCTGGCTTAAGTTTTGGTTTATTAATGTAATGGCCTCTTTGATTGGAATTTTAATGTGTGTCTGTGTATGCATATATATATATTATTTATAATATATATAATGAGCATGGTGTATACACACAAACATACACACACACACACACACACACACACGACTTAAAATAATCCAAGTATATTACCTTACTGTTCTGCAGGCTTGAGCACTGATACTGGTAACACTGGACTAAAATCAAGGTGTTAGCAGATATTCCTTTCTAGAGGCTCAAGGGAATAAGCCATTTCCTCGCCTGTCCAGCTCTTCAATGGCTCTCTCTGGGTCTTGCACCTAGTCCGCTACATTTCAGAACCAGCAACAAAGCAGCATTCAATCTTTTCTCGTGCTACCATCTTTCTTTGACAACAGCAGGCAAATCTCCTCTGCTTTTGAGGACTCATGTGATTATATTGGGCCCACTTGTATTTATCCAGGATAATCTCCTCACTATTCTGGCCCTTCAGACTTATCAGATAATATATTCAGCAGTTCTGAGAAATATTGTATATAGATTTGCACATGTCAGTATATCCTTAATATATTTGGGTGCTATACTCTTATACAGGTCAGGAAGCAACAGTTAGAACTGGACATGGAACAACAGACTGGTTCCAGACAGGAAAAGGAGTACATTAAGGCTGTATATTGTCAGCCTGCTTATTTAACTTATATGCAGAGTACATCATGGGAAACACTGGGCTGGAGGAAGCACAAGCTGGAATCAAGATTGCCAGGAGAAATATCAATAACCTCAGATATGCAGATGACACCACCTTTATGGCAGAAAGTGAAGAAGAACTAAAGAGCCTCTTGATGAAAGTGAAAGAGGAGAGTGAAAAAGTTGGCTTAAAGCTCAACATTCAGAAAACTAGGATCATGGCATCCAGTCCCACCACTTCGTGGCAAATAGATGGAGAAACAGTGGAAACAGTGGCTGACTTTATTTTTCTGGGTTCCAAAATCACTGCAGATGGTGATTGCAGCCATGAAATGAAAAGACGTTTGCTCCTTGGAATGAAAGTTATGACCAATCTAGACAGCATATTGAAAAGCAGAGACATTACTTTTTCAACAAAGGTCCTTCTAGTCAAGGCTTTGGTTTTCCCAGTGGTCATGTATGGATGTGAGAGTTGGACTGTAAAGAATCCTGAAAGCCGAACAAATGATGCTTTTGAACTGTGGTGTTGGAGAAGATTGTTAAGAGTCCCCTGGACTTCAAGGAGATCCAATCAGTCCATCCTGAAGGAAATCAGTCCCGGGTGTTCACTGGAAGGACTGATGTTGAAGTGGAAACTCCAATACTTTGGCCACCTGATGCGAAGAGCTGATGCATTTGAAAAGACCCTGATGCTGGGAAAGATTGAGGGCATGAGGAGAAGGGGACAACAGAGGTTGAGACGGTTGGATGGCATCACCGACTCAATGGACATGGCTTTGGGTGAACTCCAGGAGTTGGTGATGGACAGGGAGGCCTGGTATGCTGCTGTTCATGGGGTCACAAAGAGTTGGACACAACTGAGTGACTGAACTGAACTGAACATACTCTTATCTGTGTATACTTGCATGTAAGTTCAGAATTCTTTTACTTGTTTTATGAAATACACTTTTTCTCAATATGTAGTTACTGATTTTATTGCTAGTAGTGCTATTTATGACTTAGCACTTAATTTGTCTCATGTGAAAATAGCCCTAGCAGCAATAGTGACTACATAAAAGAAGAAAATTACAGGAGTGATAGAAAAAATTTATGACATAAAATGAAGATCAAATCTTAGAAAGCAGATAATCCCAAGAAGATCTGAGAAAAAAAATGAAGCAAAAAGAGTCATGAGATCTATAACACAGGGAAAATTTTGTGATTAAAATAAACATATAAACACAACCTTGAACCTGAGCTACAAGAATTCTGCATATTCACATTAAAGTGATGAAAACATCACCCTTGAAATTTAAATGCAAAGAAAAACTCACCTGGGATTCAGTTTAACACAGTAAACCACAAAAATATTAAGATTAAAATGAGCAGCAATGTGGCAGAAGTTAGTTTGACTAAATTTTCACATTTGGTGCTATCAGAAAATGCCATGCTAAGAGGAAATTTATGAGATCATAATTTTATATTCAGTCAAGCTTTCAATCATATGCGAAGAGTCTGAGATTTGCAAAATACAGCTGTTTTCAAAATCTTGCTTTCTTCCAGAGTAACTCCTTTATTCCTCATGTCCTCCTTAGTTATTTGATTCTTTTTAAAGTGATTAAAAGTGTATCCAGAGTATCAAAAGAGAGAGATTACCAAATAAAGATTTCCATGCAAGATCATATAAATAATACTAGGTGACTAGCAGGTGACTAGCAGGTCTTGGGAGGACTAGTTGCCCAGTCCTCTGCTTTAGATTAAATTCTCATGCAGTTGGCTCTCTCCTTAGAAACAGAAAGGCACTGTTGTTCACAAACAATATTCTGTGGACAGTGCCTATCAACTGCATCCAATGGGGAGGTTGTCCCAACCACCCATTTATAATCCAAATGGCTGACTCTGATTATTTCTGAACTCATAGATACATTTTCAGTAGGGCACAAAGCCAGGTCCCCTCTATTACTGAATAGATATATCACAAAATAGCAAGAAGCATACATTTGCTTTTTGGAGGGCTTCCTCAGGGCTTTGTAATATCTTTGCTCTAGAGTCATGCAGTGTTAAGAGGGAGAGTTTATCAATTCCATGTCTTCTCAGGAGAAGGAACAAGAGTACCATGTAAATGCCCAGAGGCCCCCTCAGCTTGCAAATTGAAATTTTTAATGCTTTATGCCATTTATGTAAACTTCTATTAAAAGAGCACAAGCTATCATTCAGCTAAGAGTTAAGTCATCTTATAATAAAAAAGAGTGGGAAATAATTTATATAAAAATTAGTGGGTAAATGAAACCAGTAAAGCAATAAATCATGTTCTTGATAAGTAAAGAATTTTCTTACGAATTGATTTAGTAGAGTAGTTATACCTTAAAAAGACATAAAAGTGGGACATTATTTATATAAAAAATTAGGGAATAAATGATACCAGCAAAGTAATAAATCATATTCTTGATAAATGAAGAATTTGCTTAAGAATTGATTTAGCAGAGCAGTAATATCTTAAAAAGACATAACAGTGGGAAATTATTTATACAAAAAATTAGGGAATAAATGAAACCAGCAAAGTAATAAATCATATTGTTGATAAATGAAGAATTTGCTTGTGAATTGATTTAGTAAAGTAGCAATATCTTAAAAAGACATAAGAGTGGGAAATTATTTATACAAAAAATTAGGAAATAAATGAAACCAGTAAAGCAATAAATCATATTCTTGAAAAGTGAAAAATTTTCTTATGAATTGATTTAATAGAATAATACTAAAACATAGTAAATATTATCTCATTACTAATAAAAACTTCAATTTAAAAAGCCTATTGAGTCATTTTTTTATCTAGTGACATAGAAAATATTAAAAAAATAAGAATACTTGCTGCCAAGAAGGGGAATTGTTACAGATATAGTGCAGATGGACATATCACCCAGCAACCCAAAAAATTCACAAAAATTTACTTGCTGGTGAATAAGGGGCCTCTTGGGAGGTAATTCAAGCTTGTTTGCTCTGTCTGACACACGGACCAGAAAAGTCAAGGAGAAATTTATGTACAGGGTACTAGGACCCTTCTGTGAGTGAAAAAAACTCAGCGAGTTGAGTCAGAACCTGTGATAAGGTGGCCGCTAGCACCACAGATCCGTGCTCTCAGACAAGGCTGGAGGAGAAACTGATAGATGGAAAACTTTTCAAACCACTAAGGATTAAGCAAGCCTCAGGAGACCCCTCTTTTACCCATTCATTCAACCAAGTAAGCACAGTCCGCTTTCCTTTATCTACTGTGCATCTTTGACAACTTGAAGGATCTGATATACTAGTGGGGACACTAGGAGGGTGGCAGTGGTAGCTAGTGGAGACCGCAGTGGCCAGAGGAAAGAAGTGACTTCCATTTGGAGTCATGGTGCCTGTAGGACAGCAGCACCCAACCCGGAACCATGTTGTCCAACGTAGCGCTGGGCATTTTAGTTTGCCTGAACACTCAACCACTTTGTGACTCCATGGACTGTATCCCGCCAGGCTCCTCTGTCCATGGAATTTTCCAGGTGAGAATACTGGAGTGGGTTGCCATTTCCTCCTCCAGGGGATTTTCCCAACCCAGGGATCAAACCTGTGTCCCCTACATCTCCGGTATTGACAGGCAGATTCTTTACCAGTGAGCCACCTGGGAAGCCCAGGCATTTAGTTTACTTGGTAGCATTTGCTAAACATCTGAGGGACATTCGTTAAGTACTTCAGTTCAGTTCAGTTGTTCAGTCATGTCCCTCTCTTTGCAACCCCATGGACTGCAGTATGCTGGGCTTTCTTGTCCATCACCAACCCCCTGGAGCCCACTCAAACTCATGTCCATCGAGTGGGTGATGCCTCCAACCATCTCATCCTCTGTCATCCCTTTCTCCTCCAGGCTTCAATCTTTCCCAGCATCAGGGTCTTTTCCAGTAAGTCAGTTTTTTGCATCAGGTAGCCAAAGTATTGGAGCTTCAGCTTCACCATCAGTCCTTCCAAAGAATATTCAGGACTGATTTCCTTTAGGATGGACTGGGTGGATCTCTTTGCAGGCCAAGGGACTCTCAAGAGTCTTCTCCAACACCACAGTTCAAAAGCATCAGTTTTTTGGTGCTTAGCTTTCTTTATGGTAGCATTTGCTGGACATCCGAGGGACTTCTATGAGTACTTCAGTCGTAGCAAACACCCTCTTCCAACAACACAAGAGATGACTCTACATGTGGGCATCACCAGATAGTCTGTAAGTACTAGGAACTGGGATATTGTGAAGTCAGAATTTTATCTCTACTCAAAGATAATGAAGCTTGAGGAAAAAGTCGTTCATATTTACAAAAAAATAAAAAAAGTATGAGGAAAGACTGAAAAATAATACAAAATGTGATATTAATAATGGTAACTTTGGGGTTGTAGGTAGAATTATTGGTGTCTTTAATTTGTGCTTCTTTACATTTTAAAATAGCTTTAAAACTTAAAGGAAAGTATGATTATTAGATAATGAACCTGCGATGCCTTTTTAAAATTGAGACGTTTCAAGCTGGAGACATTGAATGATTTATAGAATCAGTGGGGAGTCTGTATAATGTAGTGGCTATTTGGAGGTTCTGAGTTCATATCGCAGAACCATCACTTACTGTCTGTTTAACCATAAACAACCTAAAAGTTGGACCTCTGTTTCCTTATGTGTAAAATAGGGGTGATTGTAGTGTCTATCACATAGATATGTTAATTTTCTCCTTTAGCTTCTTGATTTTGTTTATCTTGTGTATGAAAAAATTATTGTATGAGTTAATTAATATAAAACAGTTAGAAAAGTCTCTGTCATACAAGCTATCAAAAGAGAAACTAAAGAATGTCATTGGGGAAACAATTGAATTTAAAGGCTGCTTCACCCAAACTATGTGTTTTGGGGGGTTATCATTTTATATATTTTTATTCCTCTTTGTTTTGACCTCAGTTCAGCAAAGACAGGCAGAAATAGCATTAAACTTTAATATCAGGAATCTGATTTCTAGACCTGACTTGATTATTTACTATCTGTGTGACCTTGAGAAATTCTTCATCTGTAAAATGAGGGCTAATTTTGATTCATTATTTCTCTAAAAATCTAGCCATAATTGTTTTAAAAGTTTTTCAGTAATAATCAATTATCCCATCTTCTTTATTTAGAGCTAAAAAGAGATGAGTTAAAAATAAAGGCACTGTGACAAATGTGATTTTAATGTTAGAATATAATTTTCCTTTAATTGATGAGTTCAGTAGAAGGTGAATGCAGTCCATCTGTGGCCTTTATTTCACTGTGTTTGGTTCATTCTGTTTCTGAAGAAGAAAGAACTTGCTGGCAGAAAGGTGGAGACTTTGCAGCTGATTTCAGAGTTTCTTCTGGATTCCAGCTATTCACATCTTTTTTCTACAGCCTTCAATTCACCTAAAGATTTCATTTGAAATTATGTAATTTTCCTAATTTTGCTTTACATATATCTCTATAGATAGTTACATATAATTATATAGATACTGTATATTTATAACTTGATAGGGAGAAATCCATGCCATTGAAAAATTCAAACTTAATGAAGATAAAATTAATAAAAATCATTTGCTGCCCATGATCACATCCCATTTACTTTCAAGGTTTAACAGAAACTGACTTTATATCTCTAGTTTGTTCATTCTCCATAGAACACAATTTGTCAGTTCACTTTACTTCATTTCCATACCACCAACTAAACGTGTCTGATTGTAGAGATGGAGTGCCAAATAGTGAAGAGGAAATGGACCAGGAGTCAGGGGTCCATGACTGGCCCCAACACTTTCTAGCTACATAGTTCTGAGCATGACATCACTTAGCAAAGTCTTAGTTGACATCTTGACAAACTAGACATCTATGAATTACCAGGTACATCATCACTAAGTCCTCTATGTTGAATAAAATTTGAGGAATTTGGGGGATGAGCTTGCACTCTTGACCCAGGCTGACCAAGCATAGAGAAGACACCTGGAGTTCTCTCTGAGTATTCTTTGCCCTGTTAAGCTTATCTCTCCAGACCAGAGCAAACCAGGTTATAGGTGAAGAAATAAGATCCCAGAGAGGTTAAGTATCATTTATGCAGGCAGAGGAGTGGGTGATTCCTCGAACTGTGACAATACCATTCAGAGGTCTGGAGGTTAAAGACATATTCACCCAAGAACATTGCCATATTCTAGGTCTGCACCTGAGAAACTTGCAGATATGAGCTATACTTTTTCAATACCAGCAAACATTTACACAAGGCCAGTTTAAATAAATACTTCTCAGCCATGAGCATTCATAAGAATTCATAACAATCACCCAGAGAGCTGATAAAACACAGAATCCTGGGTAATCATCCTGAGATTCTGATTTTGTGATCTGGAGTGGGGCCAAGAATTTACATTTCCTGGGTTGGGAAGATCCCATGGAGGAGGGCACAGCAATTCACTCCAGTATTCTTGCCTGGAGAATCCCATGGACAGAAGAGCCTGGTGGGAGTTAGACATGACTGAAGTAACTTAGCACAAACACACCTTTGAAATGCAGAGTTTAAACTACATATTACAGGGAAACCAAAAAGAGCAAAGGTAAAAGTAAAACTTTATGCCATGTGATCGTAAATCAAATTACTCTCTCTCTGTGGTTACACCCATAAAGGAAGTAATTTTCTTCACCTACAACCCAACCCAAATACAAATGAGACAAAACAGGAGCAAATTTACCATATTTTTACTAGTGTGAAAAAATAAAGCAAATGGATCCTTTGGTGGGAGAAAAACACTAGAAAGGGATTCTGCCTGCTCTCCTTATGTCCTTTGGTCTGAATTATTTATAATTCTCTATTAAAGGAGATGAGTTTCATACTGCCACAATTATCACCCCTGCTTGAATATGGAGATGTTAATTTGAGCAAATAAAAAAATTAAATAGACACGTCATAAATGCATTAATCTCTTAGAAAATACTTTCAATGTAAAGCAACTTGCCTTATTTCATAAGAAGTGTGTCATTCTATTTGGGTGCTTTCCATTTTTAAACAGTTTCATTCAAAGGACTTTCTGCTTAGGGAGAGTGACATTGAATTATTACAGACAAATGGAGTAGTGATTACTTGCTGCTGCTGCTGCTGCTGCTAAGTCGCTTCAGTCGTGTCCGACTCTGTGACCCCATAGACAGCCACCCACCAGGCTCCCCCGTCCCTGGGATTCTCCAGGCAAGAACACTGGAGTGTGTTGCCATTTCCTTCTCCAATGCATGAAAGTGAAAAGTGAAAGTGAAGTCGCCCAGTAAGTGTCCAACTCTTCGAGACCCCGTGGACTACAGCCCACCAGGCTCCTCCGTCCATGGGATTTTCCAGGCAAGAGTACTGGAGTGGGGTGTCATTGCCTTCTCCCAGTGATTCCTTACTCTCACCTAATAGTCAGGGAGAGATGGAAAGCATACATGTTCATATGCTTGATGAGGCTATAGAAGATTGGTTTAATTTTCAGTTATATCACATTTGTCTTGGCTCAAACCCAAACTCAGAAATCTAGGCATTGCTTCTAACTCAATGTCCAATGGTTCCTTGATTTAGAAACTGTTTGGTCATCAGAGACATGTAACAGTGGTAATCAGAAAACACCAAATGAATTATAGTTCATCATGGAAACATTCAAGGAAAGAAAAAGGGGACTGATCAAATTTTCCTGTAAACATGTTATTGTCAGCACATTCTGAAGTTTTTGCCAGCAAGAGAATCATTTTATGGAATTCTTCTAGCGATATGGCCATGGCTATTTGGGATTGCTGCTGTGGCCCAGTGGTGAAGAATCCACCTGCCAACACAGGAGATGCATGAGATGTGGATTCGATCCCTGGGTCAGAAAGATCCCCTGGAGGAGGAACTGGCATTGCACTCCAATATACTTGCCTGCAGAATTCCATGGACAGAAAAGCCTGGTGGGCTACAGTCCATTGGGTCACTGAGCAACTGAGCACAAACCGCAAACAGAGCTATGACTTTTCAATTTATAGAGGATGGCTCCCTGGAAAATGTCACCTAAGCTATGTAAATGTCTGAGTATAAATGGAGACAGTGGGACTTCCCTGGGAAAGGATTAAGAATCCGCCTTGCAAAGTAGGGGATGCAGGTTCCAGCCCTGGTCCAGGAACTAAGATCCTCCATGCCATGGAGCAATTAAGACTGTGGGCTGCAACTACTGGGACAACGGGCCACAACTAGAGAGTCTGTGCACCACAATGAAAGATCCCACATCAATGAAAGATCCCGCATGATGCAAAGAAGACCTGACACAGCCAAAATAATAAATAAATAACTTAAAAAAAATAGATAAATGGAGACATTGTATGACCTTTTAAATGGCTTCTCTGTGTAAGTGATAGGACAACAAATTTTGCTTAGAGAGGTTTATGCGTATCTTCAAGTCGAGAAGCAAGAAAGGACCCCGGAGCTGCAATAGAGACCTAGATTTCTCCCTGATCTACCTGTGCTCCTTAATGATTATGCCCTGGAAAAAATTAGTAATTCTTGATTCTCGGCAGGGTTTCTAACTAGTGGATATCTGAATGCACTGTCCAATCCTTTCAGTTAGATCAGATTGGCACTGTGGCAGAGTTGTCTTTTGGACCCATCAATCAAAATGACTAAGACAATTTTGGTAAGAAAAAATGATGAGATGTGTTATGGACTCAATGTTTGTGTCTCCTCTCCCCCTCAAAAAAAAAGCATATCAGATCAGTCGCTCAGTCGTGTCCGACTCTTTGTGACCCCATGAATCGCAGCACGATAGGCCTCCCTGTCCAACACCAACTCCTGGAGTTCACTGAGACTCAAGTCCATCGAGTAAGTGATGCCATCCAGCCATCTCATCCTCTGTCGTCCCCTTCTCCTCCTGCCTCCAATCCCTCCCAGCATCAGAGTCTTTTCCAATGAGTCAACTCTTCGCATGAGGTGGCCAAAGTACTGGAGCTTCAGCTTGAGCATCATTCCTTCCAAAGAAATCCCAGGGCTGATCTCCTTCAGAATGGACTGGTTGGATCTCCTTGCAGGCCAAGGGACTCTCAAGGGTCTTCTCCAACACCACAGTTCAAAAACATCAATTCTTTGGCACTCAGCCTTCTTCACAGTCCAACTCTCACATCCATACATGACCACTGGAAAAACCATAGCCTTGACTAGACGGACCTTTGTTGGCAAAGTGATGTCTCTGCTTTTGAATATGCTATCTAGGTTGGTCATAACTTTCCTTCCAAGGAGTAAGCATCTTTTAATTTCATGGCTGCAGTCACCATCTGCAGTGATTTTGCAGCCCAGAAAAATAAAGTCTGACACTGTTTCCACTGTTTCTGCATCTATTTCCCATGAAGTGATGGGACCACATGCCATGATCTTCGTTTTCTGAACGTTGAGCTTTAAGCCAACTTTTTCACTCTCCACTTTCACTTTCATCAAGAGGCTTTTGAGTTCCTCTTCACTTTCTGCCATAAGGGTGGTGTCATCTGCATATCTGAGGTTATTGATATTTCTCCCGGCAATCTTGATTCCAGCTTGTGTTTCTTCCAGTCCAGCGTTTCTCATGATGTACTCTGCCTATAAGTTAAATAACCAAGGTGACAATATACAGCCTTGACGAACTCCTTTTCCTATTTGGAACCAGTCTGTTGTTCCATGTCCAGTTCTAACTGTTGCTTCCTGACCTGCATACAGATTTCTCAAGAGGCAGGTCAGGTGGTCTGGTATTCCCATCTCTTTCAGAATTTTCCACAGTTTATTGTGATCCACACAGTCAAAGGCTTTGACATAGTCAATAAAGCAGAAATAGATGTTTTTCTGGAACTCTCTTGCTTTTTCCATGATCCAGCGGATGTTGGCAATTTGTTCTCTGGTTCCTCTGCCTTTTCTAAAACCAGCTTGAACATCAGGAAGTTCACGGTTCACATATTGCTGAAGCCTGGTTTGGAGAATTTTGAGCATTACTTTACTAGTGTGTGAGATAAGTGCAATTGTGCCGTAGTTTGAGCATTCTTTGGCATTGCCTTTCTTTGGGATTGGAATGAAAACTGACCTTTTCCAGTCCTGTGGTCACTGCTGAGTTTTCCAAATTTGCTGGCATATTGAGTGCAGCACTTTGACAGCATCATCTTTCAGGATTTGAAATAGCTCCACTGGGATTCCATCACCTCCACTAGCTTTGTTTGTAGTGATGCTTTCTAAGGCCCACTTGACTTCACATTCCAGGATGTCTGGCTCTAGGTCAGTGATCACACCGTCGTGATTATCTGGGTTAATGTAGTAGTATTAGGATATGGGGCATCTGGAAATAAATTAAGATGAGGTTGTGAGGGAGAAGCTCCCATAATGGGGTTAGTGACCTTATAAGAAGAGACTAGAGCTTTCTCCATCATATGAGGACACAGAAAAAAAAAGTATTAGCCAGGAAGAGGGCCCTTGCCAAGAATCAAATCTTCTAGCCCCTTAATCTTGGATTTTCCAACCTCTACATGGTGGCTCAGTGGTTAAGAATCTGCCTGCAATGCAGGAGACCAGGGTTCAATCCCTGGGTTGGGAAGATCCTCTGGAGGAGGGCATGGAAATCTACTCTAGTACTCTTGCCTGAAGAATTCCATGGACAGATGAGCCTGGCAGGCTACAGTCCATAGGGTTGCACAGAGTCAGACATGACTGAAGTGACTAAGCAGTACAGTGAAAGATAAATGTCTATTGTTTAAGCCTCTCAGGCTGGCTATTTTGTTACAAAGCCCAAGTGGACTGGGACAGGATGTCAAAACATGGTGATGACTAGCTGTCAGAATGGCTGTCTACCCATCCCTGGATTGAAGTAGGAAACACCTTGGGGCAGACTACAGGAGAACAATCTTTCTGATAAGATTTGGGGAAAATAGAGAGTGGCAGACAGAAAGCAAATTGATGAAAATTTTATTCATAGCCCCCTTTAAAGGACTTCCCTGGTGGTTCAGATGGTAAAGCGTCTGCCTACAATGCTGGAGACCCGGGTTCAATCTCCGGGTCGGGCAGATCTCCTGGAGAAGGAAATGGCAACCCACTCCAGTATCTTACCTGGAAAATTCCATGGGCAGAGGAGTCTGGTAGGCTACAGTCCATGAGGTCACAAAGAGCTGGACACTACTGAGTGACTTCACATTGCTTTCCTTTTCCTTTTTTTTTTTAATACATCAATGTCTCTTTTACTGTCTTGTACACAGGGTTATTGAGATATGTGGCGATTAGGAAAAAAAAAAGGCAGTAATATCACTTTCCCCTTGTTATTGAGAAGCCTAGTAATTTGGGGGCAACCTGGAAAGATGTTATATTCACTTACTCACTTACCATGTGAAGTCAACTGATTGATCAAATTCTAAACAGGTAGTAGGAGGCCAAGACTAGATGGTTGTAGAATCCCAAGTGTATTCTTTAAAGATGAGGCCACTTCTGAGAGATTACCTTCTGCCAGCAGAAGGCTGGCAAATCATAACTGGTACAACGTAATGATGGATACTGCAGAATAGAAAAAAAAAAAAAAAAGTGTGTTTGATGACTGATCTCCAAATGGCTAAGAACTTTTGTGAGCAGATATCTCCAGATGGTATGATGGTTGATCTCCTACATTTGATGAAGGTAAGAGATTGACCAATTTACTCTGAAAAAGGTAACTGATACATGTCCTTTTCAACCCATGAATTAAATACTCTTTCTGAAGTGATAGGCACGGCCTGTGTATATTGGGAAAATGTAATTAAAAATAAAATCTCCTGTAAACCAAAAAATCTCTCCAGTGGTAGAAGAGAAAGTAAACTATTTTATTATTAAATAAGCATTAAACCAGAACATGACATGTGTTGCAAGCAATTCACTACAGAGATTTCAAAGACAGAGGTAAATCTCACTCTCTCATATATACAACTTATTTTAGACATATTCACAAGATGAACGATACCTAGTCCTCAAGTAAGAGGACTTGACAACACCATTTGTCACACATAGTTCATCGTATATCACTTGGTAATTAGGGTGGCCATCTGGGGTTGGGTTTGTTAATTGACTTTATCCAAAATAAATAAATGAAAGTGAAAGTTGTTCAGTCATGTCCAACTCTTTGAGACCCCATGCACTGTAGCCTGCCAGGCTTTTCTGTCCATGGAATTCTCTAGGCAGTTCTACTGGAGTGGAAAGCTGTTCCCTTCTCCAGGGTATCTTCCCGACCCAGGAATCAAACCAGGGTCTCCTGCATTGCAGGCAGATTCTTTACCAGCTGAACCACCAGGGAAGCCCTAAAATAAATAAGTATAATTTTTATATTTTTATGACAAACTTTCAGATTTGGATTCTTACCCTTCCACAGAAAAATCAATCAGTTGTTTTTTTTTTTTTTAATTAGGATATGTCAAAGCTGGGGGAGAGCATGTAGTCAATTTTAGTTGCTCAAAAACCTCTTGAGAGTGTAGAGACAAATTGGAGTTTCTGGAGAATTGTATAATTAATTGTTATCAGAGGTTTTGTTCACTCTGCAAAAGGTGTGCTCTTTTGCAGTGTTCACTATTCTGTACCAATTCCAAATATTGTCTTAGTTGTTTGTTTGTTTTTGTTTTGATAGCTGGCCATTTTATCTACAAAATGGGCTGACTCTAAGATTATCACACTTGGTGGAGCCCAGCTGACAGCTGCTGCTGCTGCTAAGTCGCTTCAGTCGTGTCCGACTCTGTGCGACCCCAGAGACGGCAGCCCACCAGGCTCCCCCGTCCCTGGGATTCTCCAGGCAAGAACACTGGAGTGGGTTGTCATTTCCTTCTCCAATGCATGAAAAGTGAAAAGTGAAAGTGAAGTCACTCAGTCGTGCCCAACTCTTAGCGACCCCATGGACTGCAGCCCACCAGGCTCCTCTGTCCATGGGAGTTTCCAGGCAAGAGTACTGGAGTGGGGTGCCATTGCCTTCTCCGAGCTGACAGCAGATGCCCTAAATATTTTACCTAGTGGCACTATTATCATTTTCTAGTGAGATCTTAGGCTCCTGCAAAGCAAAGTGTTGTATCAGAGGCAAAATATCCATTTTTGTTCTCTAGTTTCTGCCGCTACTGGCAAATCATCTGCATTTTTATTAATTATACATCTCTTGGGTGAGACAAATTCCTCTACTGTTCTTTTTTTCTTTAATAATGAGAAAAGCATACTAGAAGAATTGTGAAACCCTTGAGGAATCCTTTGATGTAAGTATCAGACACCGTAAGTAAAAGCAAACAAGAATTTAGACTCATCTGCTAGAGGAAGACAAAGAAAAATAGACAGAGAGAAAAGAGAGAAAGAAAATGCAGAACACAGGTCAATCACGGAGAAATAACTTTTCAGATAAATGTACTAAAGTTAGAAATCAGAACAGTTGCAGGGTTAGGAACTACAGGGATTAATGGCTAAATTCTTGACAAATCTATAAAATGATTGACCATGTTTATCACATTTACCTCTTTCATTACTGGCACTATGGGAGTGTTAAGGGGGATTACTCCCTTGCCATAAACTGGCTGAGTCCCCCCAAATTCATGAGGGTTAAAATCTAACCCTCATATGATGATATTTGGAGGTGGGGCCCTTTGGGAGGGGTTTAGGTCATGAGAGTGGAGTCCCCAAGAGTAGGATTAGGACTCTTATAAGAGATGCTCAACTAGCCCTTATTCCTATTGCTTTGTGAAGTGACAGCAAAAAGACCACTGTCTGCGATCCAGGAAGTGGGTTCTTACCAGACACCTAATCTGCTGGAGCCCCCTTGAGCTTGGACGTCCCAGCCTCCAGAACTGTGAGGAATAAGTTTCTATTATTTATAAGATACCTAGTCTATGATAATCTGCTATAGCACCCTGAATGGGCTAAAACATCCTTTTAAAAATGATTCTTTATTTTTCTAATTATTTTATAACTGATTTTATCCCTTTTAACAGTGCTTGACAAAAGATATTATTTTACACAGGGCCATGGATTACCTCTCTGGTAAATTTATCACTGATTCTGTTGTGCTCAGTTGTGTCCAACTCTTTGCGACCCTATAGACTGTAGACCATCAGGCTCCTCCACTCATGGGATTCTCTAGGCAAGAATATTGGAGTGGGTAGCCATTTGCTTCTCCAGGAGATTTTCCCAGCCCAGGGATCCCACTTGAATCTCCTGAGGCCCCTACATTAGTAGACAGATTCTTTACCACTGAGCCACCTGGGAAGCCATTGATTCTATTATCTTGAGTTAAACTAGCATCATGGCTTCACAGGTGGCTCAGTGGCAAAGAATCTGCTTGCCAAGTAGGAGACACCATATTGATCCCTGGGTTGGGAAGATCCCCTGGAGAAGGAAAAGGCAACCTACTCCAGTATTCTTGTCTGGGAAATTCCATGGACAGAGGGGCCTGGAACAGAGTCAGACGCAAAGTGAAGTTGCTCAGTTGTGCCCGACTCTTTGCAACCCTATGGGCTGTAGCCTGCCACACTCCTCCATCCATGGGATTTACCAGGCAAGAATACTGGAGTGGGTTGCCATTTCCTTCTCCAGGGGATCTTCCCAACCCAGGGATCGAACCTGGGTCTCCCCTCATTGTAGGCAGATGCTTTTAACATCTGAGTCACCAGGGAACATTATTTCCTAGGGCTCAAAGTGTATCAGTTTGTTTCAGCTCAGATTATCTTTCTAATATAAGACTGCCATTGTCTCCTACACTCCATTTTTTTTTTTTTTCATAAAGTCGAGTAACTAGCTCAGGGAGTCTTTTCCAAGGCGTTCCACAGGCTCCACAGATGTTTCATCCAGAGTATAGAATATGCATGTGTGCGTGCTAAGTCACTTCAGTTGTGTCCGACTCTTTGTGACACCATGGACTGTACCAGGCTTCTCTGTCCATGGGATTCTCCAGGCAAGAATAATGGAGTGGGTTGCCATGCTCTCCTACAGGGGATCTTCCTGACCCAGGGATTGAACCCATGTCTCTTACATCTGCATTGGCAGGCAGGTTCTTTACCACTAGTGCCACTTGGGAAGCCCATGCAGAATATGGCAGCCTTTAGTTGTATAGCATGTCTCTCCTCAACAAGAGAATCAGGAGAAAGTGAGAGCACAAGTTCCTAATAAGAGGCTCTACCTGAATGATGGAGGGAAACAAACAAGTAGAGAGCTGATCCTAAATACCAAAAACCTGTATTGATCTGTCATCAAACAGAAAGGGTAAAGTTCCCAAGGAAATGGCAGAACAAGTAGAAACAATATCTATCCGAAATGGTGAGATCAATTACTGAGGAAAAGTTATTGACACATGGTTCACTGATTTCCACCAAGATTCCCCTCAACTGAGCTCTTTTGCCAAGTATTTTCACAGAGTTTTGCCCTCTGAGACTCATCTGAGTCTCCTGTCCCTGCAATTCCTGCTTCCCCCAGGTCTTGTCTCACAGCCTCTCTCTGCCATCCTGGCGTCTCACAATAAGAACATCACCTCCTTTTTACCTTTCTTCCCTTTATGGACTGTCCAGGGTAGGGGTTGTTTCCTTTCAGTAAACAGTTCTAACTGAGCCCCTAACAGCGCAGTTTTAAATATATTATTTTCTTCTTTATGTTTCTCTAGATTGTTCCCAAAACTAAGAAGCTACTATTAAAATTTGAGTAATATTCTGGTCTTGCCATCTGTGGTCTTTCCCCTAATTTGAGTTTGGATAGTCAGCAAGAGAGCTGAGACAAAGGTGTTTAGGATCACAGGGCATTTTGATCTGCCCTTGGGTCCATGTCAATACATTTCAAGAAATCCTTAGTGAAACACTTCTGGAAAATCAATGGGGTATTCAACTGTCTTCTGAGCACAATGCTGCTCCTTCTTCAGTTCACCTTTAGCAAAAAGTCTTCAGGTATAGACGTCAGCAACCCTCTTTCAGGTCTCTAATGTCCTTAGATTATTCATAATTGTGGGAGGGGAGTGAATAGTCAGCTTCATTTGGCTACTTTATCCCTTGTCGTGTGATCTTCCTTCTGACCCCAGACAAGCTTGCTCCATGAAAGGAGAAGAGTCTGCTGGTTGTATAATTCTGTGTAGCTGTTGTTGCATAATTCCACCCTGAAGACAGTGCATACACCCACATGGGGGGCAGTAAGCTGAAAACTTGCTGCAGAGTGCTTCTTCAAACATCTGGGGCACACGGGGAAAGAAGTCTTTACGTGAAAAATATCTATTAGCAAGAAAAGCATATGACTATCTGGTAGCCCTGGGTAGATTATCAGTGGCATCAACTTTTCTGGTGGTCCAAAAAAGGAATAAAGAGCTGGTTTTTCTCCCTTTGGGACAGAAAGAAATCTCTAGCTCTATCTCTGTCTCTATAGTCAGTTCAGTTCAGTAGCTCAGTCATGTCCAAATCTTTGCAACCCCATTGACTGCAGCACTCCAGGCTTCCCTATCCATCAGCCTGCTGAAACTCATGTGCATCGTATCGGTGATGCCATCCAACCATCTCATCCTCTGTTGTCCCTTTCTCCTCTCACCTTCAATCTTTCCAAGCATCAGGGTCTTTTCAAATGACTCAGTTCTCCGCAGCAGGTGGCCAAAGTATTGGAGTTTCAGCTTCAGCATCAGTCCTCCCAACGAATATTCAGGATTGATTTCCTTTATGATAGACTGGTTGGATCTCCTTGCAGTCCAAGGGACTCTCAAGTCTTCTCCAACACCACAGTTCAAAAGTATCAATTCTTGAGAGCTCAGCTTTCTTTATAGTCCAGCTCTCACATACATACCTGACTACTGGAAAAACCATACCTTTGACTAGACGGACCTTTCTTGGTAATGTCTCTGCTTTTTAATATGCTATCTAGGTTGGTCACAGTTTTTCTTCCCAGGACAAACGCCTTTTAATTTCATGGCTGCAGTCACCATCTGCAGTGATTTTGGAGCCTCCAAAAATAAAGTCAGCCACTGTTTCCACTGTTTCCCTATCTATTTGCCATGAAGGGATGGGACCAGATGCTATGATCTTAGTTTTCTGAATATTACTTTAAGCCAACTTTTTCACTCTCCTCTTTCACTTTCATCAAGAGGCTCTTTAGTTCCTCTTAGCTCTCTGCCATAAGGGTGGTGTCATCTGCATATCTGAAGTTATTGATATTTTTCCCAGCAATCCTGATTACAGCTTGTGCTTCATCCAACCCAGCATTTCACATGATGTACTCTGCATATAAGTTAAATAAGCAAGGGTGATAATATACAGCCTTGATGTACTCCTTTCCTGATTTGGAACCAATCTGTTGTTTCACATCCAGTTCTAACTGTTGCTTCTTGACCTGCATACAGATTTCTCAGGAGGCAGGTCAGGTGGTCTGGTATTCCCATTTCTTAAAGAATTTTCGCAGTTTGTTGTGATCCACATAGTCAAAGGCTTTGGTGTAGTCCATAAAGCAGAAGTAGATGTTTTTCTGAAATTCTCTTGCTCTTTCAATGATCCAGCGGATGTTGGTAATTTGATCTCTGGTTCCTCTGCCTTTTCTAAATCCAGCTTAAACATCTGGAAGTTCATGGTTCATGTATTGTTGAAGCCCAGCTTGGAGAATTTTGAGCATTATTTGCTAGTGGGTGAGAGGAATGCAATTGTTTGGTAGTTTGAACATTCCTTGGCATTGCCTTTCTTTGGGATTGGAATAAAAACTGACCTTTTCCAGTCCTGTGGCCACCTCTGAGTTTTCCAGATTTGCTCTCATATTGAGTGCAGCACTTTCACAGCTTCATCTTTTAGGATTTGAAATAGCTCAACTGGGATTCCATCACCTCTACTAGCTTTGTTCATAGTGATGCTTCCTAAGGCCCACTTGACTTCACATTCCAGGATGTCTGGCTCTAGATGAGTGATCACACTATCGTGGTTATCTGGGTCATGAAGATCTTTTTGTATAGTTCTTCTGTGTATTCTTGCCACTTCTTCTTAATATCTTCTGCTTCTGTTAGGTCCATACCATTTCTGTCCTTTATTGTGCCCATCTTTGCATGAAATGTTCTCTTGGTATCTCTAATTTTCTTTAAGAGATCTCTAGTCTTTCCCATTCTATTGTTTTCCTCTATTTCTTTGCATTGATCACTGATGAAGGCTTTCTTATCCCTCCTGCTATCCTTGGAACTCTGCATTCAAATGGGTATATCTTTCCTTTTCTCCTTGCCTTTCTCTTCTCTTCTTTTCATAGCTGTTTGTAAGGCCTCATCAGAAAAACCATTTTGCCTTTTTGCATTTCTTTTTTTGGGGGATGTTCTTAATCACTGCTCCTGTACAATGTCACGAACCTCTGTCCATAGTTCTTCAGGCACTCTATCAGATCTAATCCCTTGAATCTATTTGTCACATCCACTGTATAATCTGTCTCTACATCTATATATATAAATTGGTTTCTCTCCAGTGTTGTCGTTCATCAACTTAATGTTTCATTTGTTTGTCTTTTTCCAAGTAATGACTGCAGCTGCTACTTATCCTGTTGTCTTTCATATGGGGAATGATCTTTTATCAAAGTTCTTAATTATTTCCTGATCAAGTCACTTTGTCATGTCTGCTTTTCTAGCTATAGGAAATGTGATTGTGTGATGAGAAGAAACTCCTGGAGGTGGAATACTCCTGGGCTGATACACGAAGGAGACATAGAGCTGGATCACGAGACCTAGTCCTCCAACCAGGCAGGGAGTTATTATGGTTAAAGGACTGACACTGAAGCTGAAGCTCCATTATTTTGACCACCTGATGTGAATAGCTGGCTCATTGGAAAAGACCCTGATATTGGGAAAGATTGAAGGCAAGAGAAGAGGCCAACAGAGGATGAGATGTTTGGATGGCATCACCAATTCAATGGACATAAACTTGGGCAAACTCCAGGAGATGGTGAGGGACAGGGCAATCTGGCATGCTGCAGTTCATGGGGCCACAAAGAGTCAGACACAACTTGACAACTGAACAACAACAACAGGAACTAAGGTCCCACATGCCAACTAAGCTCACGTACAGTAACTACTAAGCCCATACGTCACAAATAAGAAGCCAGTGTGTGGCAATGAAAGACCTCGCATGATGCAAGGAACGTCCCATGTGCTGCAACTAAGACCTGACACAGCCAAATAAATAAATATTTTAAAAATTAAAAGAGCAGAGAACTAGAAGGGAAGCTTAATTATTCAGGGTCTCTGACCCAATTTTTGTGTGTCCCTAGGTTGTTCAGGTCACCTATTCAATTCAAGACCTGTGGAACTCATCCGATTTTCCTTACCAGAATTTATGTAGCCGAGTAGATAGGATCCATGACACAGATGTTCTCAAAATGAACAATGTCTAATCCTCAGGTAGGAGGACTTAACACCTCTTTTCACACAGTTTCCTATACTCTCTCAGTAATTGGGGTGGCCAACTGGGTTAACTAATTATCAATAGTTTTATCCAGTGGAAGCAGCTGCTTTTCACACCTTCATGATAGTGCTACAGACCAGTGTTCTTAGTCTCCTTCAGTTCAGTTAAGTTGAGTTGCTCAGTCATGTCCGACTCTTTGCAATCCCATGAACCACAGCACGGAAGGCCTCCCTGTCCATCACCAACTCCCGGAGTTTACTCAAACTCATGTCCATTGACTCAGTGATGCCATCCAACTAGCTCATCCTCTGTCATCCCCTTCTCCTCCTGCCCTCAATCTTTCCTAGCATCACGGTCTTTTCCAATGAGTCAGCTCTTCCCATCAGGTGGCCAAAATATTGGAGCTTCAGCTTCAACATCAGTCCTTCCAATGAACACGCAGGACTGATCTCCTTTCGAATGGACTGATTGGACCTCCTTGCCATCTAAGGGACTCTCAAGAGTCTTCTCCAATACCACAGTTCAAAAATCATCAATTCTTTGCTGCTCAGCTTTCTTTATAGTCCAACTCTCATATCCATACATGACTACTTGTAAAACGATAGCCTTGACTAGATGGACCTTTGTTGACAAAGTAATGTCTCTACTTTTTAATATGCTGTCTAGGTTGGACATAACTTTCCTACCAAGGAGCAAGTGTCTTTTAATATCATGGCTGCAATCACCATCTGCAGTGATTTTTGAGCCCCCCCAAAATACAGTAGGCTACTGTTTCCACTGTTTCCCCATCTATTTGCCATGAAGTGATGGGACCAGATTCCATGATTTTAGTTTTCTGAGTGTTGACTTTTAAGCCAACTTTTTCACTCTCCTCTTTCACTGTCATCAAGAGGCTCTTTAGTTCTTCTTCACTTTCTGCCAGAAGGGTGGTGTCATCTGCATGTCTGAGGTTATTGATATTTCTCCCGGAAATCTTGATTCCAGCTTGCGTTTCCTCCAGCCTAAAGATTCTCATGATGTACTCTGCATGTAAGTTAAATAAGCAGGGTGACAATATACAGCCTTGATGTACTCCTTTTCCTATTTGGAACCAGTCTGTTGTTCCATGTCCAGTTCTAGCTGTTGCTTCCTGACCTGCATACAGATTTCTCAAGAAGCAGATCAGGTGGTCTGTTATTCCCATCTCTTTCAGAATTTTCCACAGTTTATTGTGAGCCACTTTGTCAACAAAGGTCTGACTAGTCAAGGCTATGGTTTTTCCAGTGGTCATATGGATGTGAGAGTTGGACTGTGAAGAAAGCTGAGTGCTGAAGAATTGATGTTTTTCAACTGTGGTGTTGGAGAAGACTCTTGAGAGTCCCTTGGACTGCAAAAAGATCCAACCAGTCCATTCTAAAGAGATCAGTCCTGGTGTTCTTGGAAGGACTGATGCTAAAGCTGAAAGTCCAATACTTTGGCCACCTCATGTGAAGAGTTGACTCGTTGGAAAAGACTCTGATGCTGGGAGGGATTGGGGGCAGGAGGAGAAGGGTACAACATAGGATGAGATGGCTGGATGGCATCACCGACTTGATGGACATGAGTTTGGGTGAACTCCGGGAGTTGGTGATGGACAGGGAGGCCTGGCATGCTGCAATTCATGGGTTCGCAAAGAGTCAGATACTTCTGAACGACTGAACTGAACTGAACACAGTCAAAGGCTTTGGCATAGTCAATAAAGCAGAAATAGATGTTTTTCTGAAACTCTCTTGTTCTTTCAAAGATCCAGTGGATGTTGGCAATTTGATCTCTGGTTCCTCTGCCTTTTCTAAAACCAGCTTGAACATCTGGAATTTAACGGTTCATGTATTGCTGAAGTCTGGCTTGGAAAATTTTGAGCATTACTTTACTAGCGTGTGAGATGAGTGCAATTGTGCAGTAATTTGAACATTCTTTGGCATTGCCTGTCTTTGGGATTGGAATGAATACTGAACTTTTCCAGTCCTGTGGCCACCTCTGAGTTTTCTAAATTTGCTGACATATTGAGTGCAGCATTTTCACAGAATCATCTTTTAGATCTTAAATAGCTCAACTGGAATTCCATCACCTCCACTAGCTTTGTTCGTAGTGATGCTTCCTAAGGCCCATTTGACTTCACATTCCAGGATGTCAGGTTCAGGGTGAGTGATCACACCAGCCTGATTATCTGGGTCGTGAAGATTCCTTAATCAATAGAAATTGATCAGAGGCCACACAAGAAATTCAGATAGAAATTCAGTTTATTGGGGGCCTCTGTTTCATCAGGGGAGGGGAGAGAAGAAAAATACAGATTCCTTTGTTTCTTGTTCCCTTTGCTGGGTTGCTGGGGTGGGGGAGGGTGGCGAGATTTTTTTTCTTATGTAGGGTTGTATCGAGGGGTCTAGCCAGCATTTAGTGGTTTGCCATGCCATTCCTTAGGTGGTGTTGTGTGCAAACCGTAGGCTTGCTGCTGCTAAGTCGCTTCAGTCATGTCTGACTCTGTGCAATCCCATAGATGGCAGCCCACAAGGCTCCACCGTCCCTGGGATTCTCCAGGCAAGAACACTGGAGTGGGTTGCCATTTCCTTCTCCAATGCATGAAAGTGTAAAGTGAAAGTGAAGTCGCTCAGTCGTGTCCGACTCTTAGCGACCCCATGGACTACAGCCCACCAGGCCCTCCATCCATGGGATTTTCCAGGCAAGCGTACTGGAGTGGGGTGCCATTGCCTTCTCCATAGGCTTGCTAACCTACCTTAGCTCTGGACTCTTCAGAAGTGGCTCTTCAGAAGCTCTTCAAAATTGGGTGTTTGGTCTCTTTGTATCTTTTGGCCAGAATTTGCCCTAACTGTGCATGCTTGCTGTTATTTTAGTTCCATACAGTTTCTTTGTATCTTGTTGCTCAAGGTGTGGCCAGATGCACCCATTGCAGCACTGCAGCAAAGGGTCCCAGGCCCCAGCCTGTCTTAATAGGAGGTAGTGTTGAGTGAGGTGCCCGCCTGAGTTTAGCCTCTGCCCTCTCACAGAAACTGGGAGGCGGGGCACTTTTTTCTTTGATGGTTACATTTCAAGGAAATGATTCCCAGGTCCTTGAAAAAGACATTCCTGAGTTGTAAAACAGGCAAGAGCTTTCTTTAGCTCTTAAAATGATTTGCATAAATTTCAAAGACACAGAGGAAGAATTTACAATCTAAGTTTTCTAAAGAAAATTCCTTCTTCAGTTCAGTTCAGTTCAGTTCAGTCGCTTAGTCATGTCCGACTCTTTGCGACCCCATGAATCGCAGCAAGCCAGGTCTCCCTGTCCTTCACCAACTCCTGGAGTTCACTCATACTCACATCCATTGAGTTGGTGATGCCATCCAGCCATCTCATCCTCTCTTGTCCCCTTCTCCTCCTGCCCCCAATCCCTCCCAGCATCAGAGTCTTTTCCAATGAGCCAACTCTTCGCATGAGGTGGCCAAAGTACCGGAGTTTCAGCATTAGCATCATTCCTTCCAAAGAAATCCCAGGGCTGATTTCCTTCAGAATGGACTGGTTGGATCTCCTTGCAGTCCAAGGGACTCTCAAGAGTCTTCTCCAACACCACAGTTCAAAAGCACCAATTCTTCAGCACTCAGCTTTCTTCACAGTCCAGCTCTCACATCCATACATGACCACTGGAAAAACCATAGCCTTGACTAGAAGGATTTTGTTGACAAAGTAATGTCTCTGCTTTTGAATATGCTATCTAGGTTGGCCATAACTTTCCTTCCAAGGAGTAAGCGTCTTTCAATTTCATGGCTGCAATCACCATATGCAGTGATTTTGGAGCCCCCCCCAAAATACAGTAGGCCACTGTTTTCCACTGTTTCCCCATCTATTTCCCATGAAGTGATGGGACCAGATGCCATGATCTTCATTTTCTGAATGTTGAGCTTTAAGCCAACTTTTCCACTCTCCTCTTTCACTTTCATCAAGAGGCTTTTTAGTCCCTCTTCACTTTCTGCCATAAGGGTGGTGTCATCTGCATTTCTGAGGTTACTGATATTTCTCCCGGTAATCTTGATTCCAGCTTGTGCTTCTTCCAGCCCGGCGTTTCTCATGATGTACTCTGCATATAAGTTAAATAACCAGGGTGACAATATACAGCCTTGACGTACTCCTTTTCCTATTTGGAACCAGTCTGTTGTTCCATGTCCTGTTCTACCTGTTGCTTCCTGACCTGCATATAGGTTTCTCAAGAGGCAGGTCAGGTGGTCTGGTATTCCAATCTCTTAAAAATTTTCCACCGTTTATTGTGATCCACACAGTCAAATGCTTTGGCATAGTCAATAAAGCAGAAATAGATGTTTTTCTGGAACTCTCTTGCTTTTTCCATGATCCAGCGGATGTTGGCAATTTGATCTCTGGTTCCTCTGCCTTTTCTAAAGCCAGCTTGAACATCCTGAAGTTCAGGATTCACATATTGCTGAAGCCTGGCTTGGAGGATTTTCAGCATTACTTTACTAGCGTGTGAGATGAGTGCAATTGTGCGGTAGTTTGAGCATTCTAACTTCTAACTACTAGTTTGGGCTTCCCTTGTGGCTCAGCAGATAAAGAAGCCGCCTTGTGGGAGACCTGGGTTCTATCCTTGGGTTGGGAAGATCCCCTGGAGAAGGGAAAGGCTACCCACTCCAGTATTCTGACCTAGAGAATTCCATGGATGTTATAGTTCATGGGGTCACAAAGAGTCGAACACGACTGAGTGACTTTCACTTCACTTTTTGTGCATTCTTTGGCATTGCCTTTCTTTGGGATTGGAATGAAAACTGACTTTTTCCAGTCCTGTGGCCACTGCTGAGTTTTCCAAATTTTCTGGCATATTGAGTGCAGCACTTTCACAGCATCATCTTTTAGGATTTGAAAGAGCTCAACTGGAATTCCATCACCTCCACTAGCTTTGTTAGTGATGCTTTCTAAGGCCCACGTGACTTCACATTCCAGGATGTCTGACTCTAGGTGAGTGATCACACCATTGTGATTATCTTGGTTATGAAGATCTTTTTTGTACAGTTCTTCTGTGTATTTTTCTTAATACAGAAGAATACAGAATAATATTCTTCTTAATTCTTCTGTGCCACCTCTTCTTAATATCTTCTGCTTCTGTTAGGTCCATACCATTTCTGTCCTTTATGGAGCCCAGCTTTGCATGAAATGTTCCCTTGGGTTCTCTAATTTTCTTGACGAGATCTCTAGTCTTTCCCATTCTGTTGTTTTCCTCTATTTCTTTGCCTTGGTCGCTGAGGAAGGCTTTCTTACCTCTCCTTGCTATTCTTTGGAACTCTGCATTCAGATGCTTATATCTTTCCTTTTCTCCTTTGCCTTTTGCTTCTCTTCTTTTCACAGCTATTTGTAAGGCCTCCCCAGACAGTTATTTTGCTTTTTTCCATTTCTTTTCCATGGGGATACTCTTGATCCCTGTCTCCTATACAATGTCCCTTCCACTTATATTTCCTTTCCATATCTTCCATATAATTTTATCTTAATGTAACATCATTACTTTAAAAAAATTTTATTGATTACCCAGAGTCATATTACTCTGTAATAAGAATCACATATGTTAATCAGACTTATGTGGTGATCGTTTTATAACATATAGATATCAAATCATTATGTTGTACACCTAAAACTAATAATAATGTTATATATCAATTATACCTCAATAAACTTTTTAAAAATTTATTTATTTTAATTGGAGGCTACTTACTTTACAATATTGTAGTAGTTTTGCCATACATTGAAATGAATCTGCCACGGGTGTACATGTGTTCCCAATCCTGAGTCCCCCTCCCACCTCCCTCCCCATCCCATCCCTCAGGGTCATCCCAGTGCACCAGCCCTGAGCACCCTGTGTCATGTAACAAACCTGGACTGGCGGTCTGTTTCACATATGATAATATATATGTTTCAATGCTATTCTCTCAAATCATCTCACCCTTGCCTTCTCCCACAGAGTCCAAAAGACTGTTCTATACATCTGTGTCTCTTCTGCTGTCTCGCATATAGGGTTACTGTTACCATCTTTCTAAATTCCATATATATGCGTTAGTATACTGTATTGGTGTTTTTCTTTCTGGCTTACTTCACTCTGTATAATAGGCTCCAGTTTCATCCACCTCATTAGAACTGATTCAAATGTATTCTTTTTAAAAAGCAGATGACACCACCCTTATGGCAGAAAGTGAAGAGGAACTCAAAAGCCTCTTGATGAAAGTGAAAGTGGAGAGTGAAAAAGTTGGCTTAAAGCTCAACATTCAGAAAATGAAGATCATGGCATCCGGTCCCATCACTTCATGGGAAATAGATGCAGAAACAGTGGAAACAGTGTCAGACTTTATTTTTTGGAGCTCCAAAATCACTGCAGATGGTGACTGCAGCCATGAAATTAAAAGATGCTTACTCCTTGGAAGGAAAGTTATGACCAACCTAGATAGCATATTCAAAAGCAGAGACATCACTTTGCCAACAAAGGTCCGTCTAGTCAAGGCTATGGTTTTTCCAGTGGTCATGTATGGATGTGAGAGTTGGACTGTGAAGAAGGCTGAGCGCCAAAGAATTGGTGCTTTTGAACTGTGGTGTTGGAGAAGACTCTTGAGAGTCCCTTGGCCTGCAAGGAGATCCAACCAGTCCATTCTGAAGGAGATCAGCCCTGGGATTTCTTTGGAAGGAATGATGCTAAAAGGAAAACTCCAGTACTTTGGCCACCTCATGCGAAGAGTTGACTCATTGGAAAAGACTCTGATGCTGGGAGGGATTGGGGGCAGGAGGAGAAGGGGACGACAGAGGATGAGATGGCTGGATGGCATCACCGACTCGATGGATGTGAGTCTGAGTGAACTCTGGGAGTTGGTGATGGACAGGGAGGCCTGGCATGTTGCGATTCATGGGGTCACAAAGAGTCGGACACGACTGAGCGACTGAACTGAACTGGACTGAGCAACTGAACTGAACTGAACTGAACTGAATATTCCATTGGGTATACATACCACAGCTTTCTTATCCATTCGCCTGCTGATGGACATCTAGGTTGCTTCCATGTCCTGGCTATTATAAACAGTGCTGCGATGAACATTGGAGTACACGTTTTCTCTTTCAATTCTGGTTTCCTTGGTGTATACGCCCAGCAGTGGGATTGATGGGTCATAAGGCAGTTCTATTTCCAGTTTTTTAAAGAATCTCCACACTGTTCTCCATAGTGGCTGTACTAGTTTGCATTCCCACCAACAGTGTAAGAAGGTTCCCTTTTCTCCACACCCTCTCCAGCATTTATTTCTTGTAGACTTTTGGATAGCAGCCTTTCTGACTGGCGTGAGATGATACCTCATAGTGGTTTTGATTTGCATTTCTCTGATAATGAATGATGTTGAGCATCTTTTCATGTGTTTGTTAGCCATCTGTATGTCTTCTTTGGAGAAATGTCTGTTTAGTTCTTTGGCCCATTTTTTGGAATTGAGCTGCAGGAGTTGCTTGTATATTTTTGAGATTAATTTTTTGTCAGTTGCTTGATTTGCTATTATTTTCTCCAATTCAGCCTTCAGAATAAGCATTTTTAAATTTGTTTAACTTCCTATACCTGTATGTCTCCTAAGTGTTAATTAAAGTTATTTGAAATTTATAAAAAAAAGTGCTCTAAGAAAGGAGAGTGAGAAGTCTCTTCCCTTATCTTTCTCAAGGAAAATTAAGCCTCTTGTTTTTAATTTGTATTTGCTCTTCCACCTACAAGAAAACCTAGAAGAGAGAAGCTTGTTCTTGTGAAGCTAAAATAATATGCAGGAGGCAATCACTGACCTGCTGGCTCACATGAACTCAAAAACGTGTCTGCCATTCTGGTAAACAGCGAATGTTGCCTGCCATCAGTCACTGCAGCTGTTCCTAATGGTGTGCCCTGAGTGGAATTCAGGATGGAAAAAAATAGGATACTGGCATTTGAGAGTTAAAATATGAAGCAAAGGCATAATTTCAGTAAGCCTAGACTTTGCATCTTTCCATACATAGAATATTACTAAAATCATTAACTTGAGATGTCTGGGTTTTGTGTGTGTGTGTGTGTGTGTGTGTGTGTGTGTGTGTGTGTGTGTGTGTGTGTGATTAGCAATTATCTTTCTATGTTAAAACCGCATGGTTTTTTTTTTTTTTAATTTTGTCTTGTAGACTTAATATAGTCACAACCTAAATCTTGAGAATTATATTTTATTCTGTGGGAATTTTTAGGACTTCAAGCCCAGGAGACAGCATCTCAAGAAGCCCTGAGACAACTGTTCTAAGGAGATGGGGAGAAGAGTCATATTATATAGAAGTTTTCAACAAAGAGCAGGTAGTCTGAACATAAAGAGTATTTTTGTGAATTAGAGAAAACCAGATATCCCAAGTTAAGGAAGTTAATGGTTTTTCTAAAGATACAAGAATCTGGGCTCCCTGAAGTCATTCCTTTTGTAAGGTGAATGTGGAGAAAAATAGAGGGAGCCAGGCAGTCAGGCAAAGAAAAGGGAAATGTATTAGAGGGAAACGAGAGGATGACTGGCCCCTAAGGAGAACCAGCATCCTCCCTTTCTGACAGGGTCTTCTTTATACCCCACCAATGAAAAATTATCTGAAGGGATGGTTAATGTTTAGCCTGTAGCTGAGTCCTGTGGTCACATAGCTGGAGGTCTGGAATCCGGTGGTCTTGTAGCCTTGAGAAGGCAGGCGCCAGTTGGAAAACAGAATGTCCTTTGGGCAGTTTGGTCAGTCTCAAGGATCACTGTGATTTTATTATTTGTTTGTGAGGTCAACATAATGAGCCATTTTAACAATGAGGCCCCATGTAGGTCCTGTCACTGTTCATAGGCATCTGAGCTATCTGGAGTCAGTTTCTTCGCCTTTTTTTCACATTCTGAGTCCCTCAGTGCTCACTGTAGGGAGTTGGCCACAGCCTAATAACTGCTGGATCACAGATATTCTTTTCTTTCCTGAGTGCCCTTAGGGCTCAGGAATTCACATTTGGGAGGTCAGAATCCCTGATGACTGTGACATCCGTGTTTACTGATGTGGCAGAAAATACTCCATTTCTTAGTCTGTCTGTTTTATTTTTCAGCAAAATGTTTATATCCTATCTACTCCCTTACCTTTTTGGGACATTTATAGTTCTGAGAACATGCACAGTTTTAATGAGCCATGCTAAATGGTAACCTTGGAGTTGTCTTTGAGTCTTCTTTGCAGTAAACATTAAGAATACCAAAAGAGCAAGTAACATAGAGATTTAGGGAAAGAATTAAAAGCATCAAGTAGATGCAGCTTAGAGGGAGATTGGAGAGATGAGGCAGATGCTTTGGTCAAAGCCTTAAAATCACTGATCTGATTAAGGAAGTGAGTGAGACTTGACCTTTGTTTCCCACTAGTTCCTCTTAAAATAGTCTGACTGGTCATTCCCTCAGATAGCTATCTCCTGATTAACAATGGAATATATGAGATGACTCATCCTATTGCTTCAGCAATATCTGATATAGTAAAGACTGTAGAAGGGAGCATGTCATGGGTGTGTGGGGGAAGAGAGGAAAGTATGTCACTGTAGGCTTCAAGCCCTACTTTGTAACCCCAGTATTAGAGTTCAGCTAAATATTATTTATTAACAGGTAGAAATCAAATGACTGTGCATGGAGACCACTGAGTTCACACTGAAAGGCTGCCTGAGACATCCGCTCCTAATAGCCACTTTGAAAGACAATTGCTAGCTTGATTAGTGAATATTTGTGGAAACATTCCCCACTGTGGAAGATTATCAGAGAGTCTGAGGCCAGAGAAACTGATCTTGGGTGATATCAAAAACACATTTGAATATTGGTAGAAAAACATAGCAAAATTCATTCAACAGAAATGAAATAATCAGCAGCACAGTGGGGAATGGGTAGTTAGGAGGAAGGTGTCTACCAAAAAGCTAGCAGGACCCTATAGAGTCTTCCTGGGACAGACCCCTCCTCCATATCCTCTGTGGTAGTTCCTCTCTGAAGTACCCAGGTAATAGTATCTCATGCATATTTCCAGAGTTTTCTAGATGATAAAACCCACCACCAAATAGAAGAAATTGTTACCAAGTCCAAGCTCGCTCTGCTTGCTGCATGACAGGCCAATAAATCAGGAGATGAGGGGCTGAGGCAAGAAATATGACTTTATTTGGAAAGCCGCAGACCGTTATCAGGGTCTGGATGCCAGCTTCTTTTATAGAATCAGAGAGGGAGAGGCAGTAAGGAAGTAAAGTAAAAATGCCATTTATCTTGCAAAATATCTCCTTGCTTTGCCCACAGGGAATCAGTTTAGTTCAGTCGCTCAGTCATGTCCAACTCTTTGTGACCCCATGTACTGCAGCACGGCAGTCCTCCCTGTCCATCATCAATTCCCGCAGTCCACCCAAACTCATGTCCATTGAGTTGGTGATGCTAACCAACCATCTCATCCTCTGTCGTTCCCTTCTCCTCTTGCCCTCAATCTTTCCCAGCATCAGGGTCTTTTCCAATGAGTCAGCTCTTCACATCAGGTGGCCAGTGAACATGCAGGACTGATTTCCTTTAGGATGGATTGGTTGGATCTCCTTGCAGTCCAAGGGACTCTCAAGAGTCTTCTCCAACACCACAGTTCAAAAGCATCAATTCTTCGGCACTCAGCTTTCTTTATGGTCCAACTCTCACATCCATACATGACTACTGGAAAAACCATAGCTTTGACTAAATGGATCTTTGTCAGCAAAGTACTGTCTCTACTTTTTTTAATGGAGGCTAGCGAGTCCAAAATCTTCAGGGTGGGCTGGCAGACTGAAGACCCAGAGAAGAGCTGATATTACAGTCTAAGTTGGAAAACCATCGGCTGGCAAGAATTTGCTGTTTCAGGGGAGGTGAGTCTTTTGTTCTATTTATGCCTTCAACTAATTGGATAAGGCCCAACAATATGCAGGGCAATGCTTTACTCAAAGTCCACAAATTTAAACGATAATCTTATCCAAAAAAATACTCTCACAGAAGCACACACCATAATATCTTACCATGTATCCAGTCACTGTGGCTCTGACAAATTGACACATAATATTAGCTATCACATTCTCCAAAATGCCCATCTTATTGTCTTGTTTGGATATTTTTTCTCTCTCTCTTTTTTTTTTTTTACAGATTTCATTTTGTACCTTTACTGATCATTTGATAATCCTCCAAACAAATGTATTTGTTAAGCAAATACTGGAGATCACACATATCCAGTCTTACGGAATAGTACCTTCAGGGAGGAATGCGCAGAGAGTAGCAGTATCAGATGTGTGTGGGTATACTGTTGCTCAGAGAATTCCGAAATAGTGCACAGGGATCCAGTCACACCTGACATCAGATTCAAGGACTCGAGGAGAGGCATGCTATCTTCCATGACTTAGAACTTTAACTACAAGATTAGAGAAGCAAGAGTCCCTGCCCTGTTGTAGCTATGGGTTAAGATCCAGTCCAACTATACAACTTCACATTCATTGGCTGAGAGGTCATCAACCCCTCTTCTGGTGTGATGAGAAGTCCAGGATTTAAGGCTTGCATTCTAAGCTATATGGCATGGTGAACCAGTGGCCTGACATGCCACCTCAATATTCTTGAATTAATTGCCTAAAGGATTTGGCTATAATTGGCTTCCATGGACCTCTGTTGGAAGCCACCATCTCTGAGTAGAAAACATGGATAACTTAACCCTTATCTAACTTAAAAATTGTTTTCATCTTTTCTGAGATGCACTTACCCATGGCTAACAGTGAGTGTATTTGTTTTCATAATCTATGATCTGAAAAGTAAAATCGTTTGAAAGTGTCTTACTAAGCCATCTAGATCTTCATTTTTCATAGTTAATATTTTTATATCTGTCTCTACAAGACTCAACCATCCATTTGTCAGGTGAGGTTTGTTGTCTTCAGTTACTTGATTTGGAATGCCAGCACCTACCCCTCTGAGGGTTGTCAGATCACTAACAAGTGACATGTACCCTTTTCAGCAGAGTGCCTCAGTCACTTATCACGACGTGTGGCTCTTCCTCTGGGGTCTGGATTGAAACATGTCTTCTGTTTGGTTATGCCTGAGAGATTTATCTAGTTTCTTGAGTAGGGCTCTATTATTTACTTAGAATGATGTTTTTTACCCCTAGCTGCATATTTAAATCATCTGAGAACTATAAAACTAACAATGTCCCATTATAGACCAATTAAAAGAGAATGTCTGAGGTTGGTGATCAGTGTTTCTTTAAAACTTTTCAGGTGAATTCTACTGGGTGGCCACAGTTGAGAGTTATTGCAGAGTGCTCCATACTCTTGCCTGGAAAATCCCATGGACGGAGGAGCCTGGAAGGCTGCAGTCCACGGGGTCGTGAAGAGTCGGACACAACTGAAGTGACTTAGCAGCAGCAGCAGAGTGCTGCTCTCACACTGAGATAAAATAGTATCACACTTTGAGCAGCAAGGTAAAGTTCTTGGTTCCCTCTTAATGGTTTGAATCTCACATTGAAACAGTGAGGTTCAAACTGTTTTCTAATTTGTCACTTTTATTAATCAGTATTCATCAAGTGCAAGTATATGGACACATTTTTTTCTCTTCTGTTAAATGGCAATGGTCCCTCATGTGCTGCAGCTTTAGGCTTCCTGTTTTTGTATCATCTGAACGTTAGAGCCAAAAAGAACCTTAGAGAAGATCTAGCTTGGTAGTTTCAGAAGTGTTTCCAGAGCTGGGAGTTCTGAGAGGAACACTTAGGAAGTGTGGAGGAAGAGAGGGTGGGTGCAGAGGAGGCTGAAAGCCTTGTATCCATTCCAATGAGGAAATTTCACATTTTTGGTTTGCTTTATCCTTCAGTGTGTTTTTTCAGTTGAAAAAATAGAACGAAAGCCACTCATTTTGTCCTTTGAAAGATGAAAAACCTGAGGCACAGATGGGAAGCTATGTACTTAAGTTCATTAAATATTCAATAACAAATTCATGAAGTTTCTGAGAATGAAAAAAAGTCACTTGCAACACTAAGTTAAACCACCTGTTAGCTTTACAGTGTGAAATGGAATAAAACTGTCTCATGGTAATTTTGCTGTTAATGTCTATTAATATTGCATGGCACAATGGTATTTATGCAGAGATGAGTCATCAAATATACAATGGAAGAAAGTCACAATAAAACCTGTGTGGCTCCAAGCACAAAACAGATAATGCAATTAAGTCAGGGATTAAAAAGACTAAATCATATACAAATACCCAACAGCTCAGCTAATGAACACAAAACAGAGCACATATTGTCGTTCCTCCCTTTTATTTCTCCCAGCTGCTCTAAGTACTTATAGACTTGTATAGTAATTAGATGTTACTGCATATAGTATTTTTCTTAAATTTTTTGTTGATCTTGATTCTCTTCTTTTTGGAGAGGAGGAAAAAATAAGGCATAGACCTGCACAATAGGGGCAAAGAGATGGCCTTGTCATTTTTCTGTATTTGCCCCTCTAGTGGTGGAGAACATCATGCAGCATGGCCATTGAGCATCACCCAGAAAAGCCATACTTAAGTATAAACAATGGAAACTTACCACAGTATTAACAGAGGAAGATTTGGTATATGCTCCTCCTTGATGCCAGTGACAGTCTTTGCTCATATTCATGTTTAGAGAAAAGGGGAAGTAAGGGCTATCTTCTGACACCTAGTATAATTCATTTGAAACCATGGTTTCAAAAGACATGTCAGAAATCGACATAGCATGTTAATTTTATGCAAATTTTTTGAGCTGCTGCTATAATGTCTTCCACAGTGGTGGCTGCACCATTTCACTTTTTGTATGGTGGTCAAGGGTCACTTCCCTGGTGGCTCAGACGGTAAAGCGTCTGCCTACAATGCAGGAGACCCAGGTTCAACCCCTGGGTCAGGAAGATCTCTTGGAGAAGGAAATGGCAACCCACTCCAGTATTCTTGCCTGGAAAATCCCATGGACGGAGGAGCCTGGTGGGCTACAAGTCTAAGGGGTCGCAAAGAGCTGGACACGATTGAGCGACTTCACTTTCACTTTCAAGGGTCACAGTTCAAGGGTCAGAACTCATAGATCAAGGGCCTCTAGTTGTTGCCCTTTCAGACTCGAGGATACCTGTCCCACTCCTGGACTTTTAAAATGCTTTGCTGAAACACTTTGTGGAGTTCAGAGTTTAGTATCTCCTTGCAGTAAACCTTTTTCTGCTCCGAATTCCAATGTTTGGGGTTTATTTAGTCTCACTGTGCATTGGGCACATGAACTTCTGTTTACTAACCAAAATAGTTTGCTTCACTGGGGGTCAAAAATCAGAGGTCAAAAGGCCAGTGATAAAATGTGCTGGGTCAAGGGTCCAGGATCAAATGTCAAGGATCGAAGGTCAGAAGTCATAGATCAAAAATTTGGGGTCATACGTCAAGAGTCACAGAACAACAGTCAGATGTCATAGGTCATCATAGGTTGATATATCTGTGCATCATATGCTGCTAATGGTAAAGAACCTACCTGTCAGTGCAGGAGACATAAGAGATGTGGGTTCAATCCCTGGGTTGGGAATATCCCCTGGAAGAGGGCATGGCAACCCACTTTAGTATTCTTGCCAGAAGAATCCCATGGAAAAAGGAACCTGGAAGGCTATAGTCCATGCGGTCACAAAGAGTTGGACACGACTGAAGCGACTTAGCACACATGCTGCATTTAAATTTTTAACAGCAAGTTCTTGAAAACCTGACCATTGTCAAAATCAAAACTATATCTCCAGTACTGAGACTTAATAGGCTGTGTGACTGATTGTAGAAAGACATATTTATATGGAGGCTACGGGTAGAAAATGAGACACGTCTGGACTGTCGCTTGTAGTTGAACTAGAAGTAGTTGTCCATGGGCCATGCAGGCACAGACCTGGCAAAGTCTCCATCAGTCCTGACAGGTTTTCCTTGCAGCCAGTAGCTGTGGCCATTAGTTACACCTTTTCTCAGAGGACTCGGTCTCCCTCACAGCCTCCTCCAGGAAGTGTGCTTGGGTCTCCCAGGAGAATTGCAGCTGAGGAGAGTGACCAATGGTGGGAGCCAGCTTTGAAGGAAGTGGGGCAGCAAATTGGCTGGGGTGGCAGGACAGGTGGAGGACGTTAAGGATTGGAAATCATCTTCCTGGGTGAGTCTAGGACAGCTCCCCTGGGGACATCACAGAGAGGTGCTCAGGAGGTCAAGCACATCCAGTGACATGGGAAGGGAGGCACCTGCTTATCTCTACCATCTTCACAAAAGCCTACCTTGCTTATTTTTACTAAAATGTTTCAAAAATTAAATGTAGAAAAAGGCAAAACAAACAAACAATATCTGGGCAGGTGACTTTATCTTCAGGTCTCTTCCAGAGCCCTCAGTGTAGACCGTGCTAGGCTCTACCGGTGAGGGAAACACTGCCACCTGCCGGTCACTTTGAGAATGTCAGCAGGCCCTGGCCTTGTCTATTAGTTACCCAGTCATGTCTGACTCCTTGCGACCCGGTGGTCTGTAGCTTGCCAGACTCTTCTGTCCATGGGATTCTCCAGGCAAGAATACTGGAATGGGTTGTCATGCCGTCTCCAGAGGATCTTCCCCACCCAGGGATCGAACCCAGGTCTCCTTCACTGCAAACAGATTCTTTACCATCTGAGCTACCAGGGAAGCCCCTGCCCTTCAGACCAAGTGCCAAACTTTACTGGTATCAATGTGGGCAACTCAGCCACCAGAGTAGGGGTGCACAGGACTCAAGACCTGTGGCTGCCTTTTCCAGTGGCTCCAGGGAGGAATTACTCAGCTGGTCAGATTATAGAGATAATCAGTTAGACATTGTTTTTAATCTTTAAGAGGACTGTTTGTGTGTTAAATTGCTTCAGTTGCATCGGACTCTTTGTGAGCCCATGGACTGGGGCCTGCCAGACTCCTCTGTTCATGGAATTCTCCAGGCAAGAATACTGAAGTGAGTTGCCATTTCTTTCTCCAGGGGATCTTTCCAACCCAGGGATCAAAGCTGGGTCTCCTGTATTGCCGGCAGATTCTTTACCATCTGAGCAACCAGGGATAAATATAGTGAAACAAAACAAAACAAAGACTAGGAAGGCCATCTAGGGACTAGGGAAAAGCCCTCTGTCTTGGGATAGGACGGGGGAGTAGGGCAGGGGGTGTGAGGTGATAAGAGCTTCTGTAGGAAACTTTCTAGACGGTAGTGAATCTAGGGCAGAGTGAGAACTGGCGTTATCCATCTTCTATAGTCCATGATGTATTACATCCTATGGAATTCCATCAATTTTATGTTTCTTTCAACAATCTGCAAAACTTTATGAAACAGAAACAGATTCACAAGCCTAAAGAATGAATGTATGGTTACCATAAATAGTAGAGAATTTGGGATGGACATGTACACACTGCTATATTTAAAATGGATGACCAACAAGTACCTACTGTATAGCACATGGAACTCTGCTTAATGTTATGTGGCAGCCTGGATAGGAGGGGAGTTTCCGGGGGGAAAGATACATGTATATGTATGGCTGAGTCCCTCTGCTGCCCACCTGAAATTATCACAACATTGTCAATCTGCTTTACTCCAATATAAAATAGAAAATTTTAAAAAATCTGATTTTATGTTTGAATTTGTAAGGTGTTAAAGTATCTTATTTCAACACATTTAAAACTAAAATTTAAATTTAAATATTTTAGTCTATATTTCTGTTTCAGCAGTGTATACATAATGCAACTGTCATTTAGCTTGCAGGCAAATGCTTCTGTATTTGGAGGTAGGGAAGGATATGAAGTATGATGGGTGGGTTGTCAGGACCTATAAACCTTTCTTTTTCAGGAAAAATATTTGTCACTTCTCTGCAGTCTTCCTCTCTGTATGTTCTATATTCTTTTGTGGTTCATCCATCAATGTGATTCTGTTTACCATCTTCTATATATTTACAAAAAATACTTTATATGCTAACTACCACTTCCTGTCCTCAGTAATGTTGTACATTTATTTCTTTTTGCAAAATATGTTTTGGATTAAAATTTCAATGTTATTATGAGATACAAGGAAGATCATCAGATTTATTCCTTCAAATACTTTAAACCCAACATATTTTCAATTTTTAAAAATGTATTATACATCCTTGTTTCATGTCATATGTTACTTTGGCTTCTCAAGCATGAGTGTTAAACAATAGAAAACTAATTGCAAAATTATTTAGTGGTTAAATAATCCAGGTTTTACTCCACTGAAGTGGATGGGGGAATACTAATGTTTAATAATTATGTCTATACGAAGACATAATACTTATGTCTTACAGACATAAGGCTGTAAGACATTAGTATTCATGTGGTTTGTTAGAGTCTCAAGGATAAAAGTTAAAATTCGGGGCTTGAATAGAAGTCCAGCAAGTATAAGTTGACATATGTCACTCTTCATTTTAAATGTTGGGGTAGATCTGATGAAGAGGCAGCCTGATTATTTCACTCTTCTCTTTTTCTATAATCTTTCTTGGTATGTAGTTTGCAAAGTGCTCACCTTCATCAGAAAGCTCCCAGCAAAACACCCTCCTTTGTTGCCCTGTTTTTCTTGTATATGCCTCACAATGAGTTTCACTGACAGCCAGCAATGACCAGCCAAGCAACTTTGACTTGATCGCCTTGAACACATGATTTCAAGTTTCTTCACATCCATTGGGTTTCCCTGGTGGCTCAGACAGGAAAGAGTCCACCTGCATTATTCCAGTATTCTTGCCTGGGAAATCGCATGGACAGAAGAGCCTGGTGGGCTAAAGTCCATGGGGACCCAAAGAGTTGGACATGACAGAGTGACTAACACTTTCACATTTTTCATTTTTTTCATATCCATCAGTTGTTTTTCTTATGTGAAATCAGAGTGCTTATAACCACCTGTGATTCTATGACATTTATTTAGCTTAACCTTAGAAAAATTAAAAATTTAAATCTATAGGAAATTTAATTCTCATTCTCCATCTTTCACAGCAATGAATATTAGGACACTGAAAAAAACATCCCAGAGAGGACAGGTGCAGAGAAGTTTGCATTTCTCTGATTTTATCAGATTCTGTTCTGAAATTAGCTGTTAGGCATAATTTAATTCAGTATGAGAGGTGTGTATGTGAGAGAGAGAGGTGTGTTGGTAGAAAGGATTGCTGCTTAGTCACTAAGTCGTGTCCAACTCTTTGTGACCTCATGGACTGTAGACTTCTCTGTCAATGGGATTCTCCAGGCAAGAATACTGGAGTAGGTTGCCATTTTCTTCTCCAGGGGATCTTGCTGGATCAAGGATCAAACCCACATGGCAGGTGGGTTTTTCTTTACCACTGAACTACCAGGGAAGTCAATGTTGCTAGAAAGACCAGTTGCTTTTAATCAGAATGCTGGCAGTCTGGGGAAATGAAAAAAAAAAAAAAAGATCTATGAAGATTCTGCTTGGCCATGAAGCCTTTTAAAGAGACACAAGTAAGTAATCTCAGTTAATCATTGAGACAAGGTCAGAGTAGTAACCTCCCCTACTGCATGCAGGCTTGTGGGCAGGCTTGTCGATGTCTTGTCATTTTTCTTTAGCTGCAATCTCATTCACACAGATTGTTCTAGATATTACTGAAAGGCAGGCCAGGGAAGAGATCTAGTCATCTGTTAATTACTTATTCATCATTTCTGTTTCTTTGATCAGAAGAAGCAACAGGTTAGGCAAGATATTGGGTGATCAAAAGATCTGAAACGTGCGCTAGAGCTAGATGAGTACAGCACGGGGAGGGGGGCGGGGGGCGAGTGTTTAAGGTTAGTGACAAGGCAGAAAAGTGCCTCCTGCAGAGAGCTCTTTTCTGCAAAACCTGTTTACATAATGACAGCAGGAGCCTGGTGGCTCAGTGGTAAAGAATCCACCTGCCAATGCAGGAGACATGGGTTCAATTCCTGGGTTGGGAATATCCCCTGGAGGAGGAAATGGCAACCCACACCAGTATTCTTGCCTGGGAAATCCCATAGAAAGAGGAGCCTAGTGGGCTACAGTCCTAGGGATTACAAAAGAGTTGAACAGAATTAGCAACTAAACAACAACAAATAACAATATCAAATGTCCCTGCTTTCTTAACAAGGCCACATGGGGTTCTATGAAAGTGTATCTCTTTCCTTTTTAATCCAACATATAATGTCTTCCGGGCTTCCCTGGTAGCTCAACTGGTAAAGAATCTGCCTTCGATGTAGGAGATCCTGTTTCGATTCCTGGGTTGGGAAGATCTCCTGGAGAAGGGATAGGCTACCCACTCCAGAATTCTTGAACTTCCCTGGGGGCTCAGATGGTAAAGAATCCACCTGTAATTCAGAAGACCTGAGTTCCATCCCTGGGTTGGGAAGATCCCTTGGAGAAGGGAAAGGCTACCCACTTCAGTATTCTTGCCTGGAGAATTTCATGGACAGAGGAGCCTGGCAGGCTACAGTCCCTGGGGTTGCAAAGAGTCGGACATGACTGAGCGACTAAGCATAGCATATAGTGTCTTCCACAAAAATGAATTCAATTCATTTCTTCCACAAACCACAATATGCCAAAACACATTCGTTACTTTAATCCTCATTGACCAAGGGATTTCTCTTACAAATTATTTGCCCTGATTACTCTTTTATGTATTTAAAATAATAAAGCATTTTCTAAAAATATTCTAAACCATGTCGAGAAGATACTCAGATTAGGTTATCAAAATAACAGTTTAAATATTTTATTTTTTTTCCTCCCACTGCCTATCAGTTTCCAAATATTATTGATTTTTCTGTCAGCCTTCAACTATTTCTCCCCATTTTAATAACAGCCCCCTACTAAAACAATTTAGAAAGGCTTTTTCCTGATTTGAGCCTTTGTCCTTTACTGTTATTTTCACTAAGCTGAAAAAAATCATCTTCTAATCACATCATCCACAGCATTCATCATATCACTCTGTTAACTACCAAATACATTTCCTTTCATTTGGCACATGAAATTTAAATCTCAGCAGAAATATTTTAGTTCCTGATCACCAACAGGAGAAAGGTCTCAGAAAGGACAATGGGAATATGTTGTAAGTAAGGTAGAGGATAAATTCCTTGGTAGTAATGATTCAAAAGCTAATTGAAGAAAGTGTTTTCAGAAGGAAGGAAGGAATGATCAGTTGGCAAAAATGCTGACAAGTGGTCTGGTATAATAAGACCTGATCATAGCCTTATCATAACCACTGGATAGCACCATGGCAGTCAATGTTACTTTGACCAGAGCATTTTCGGTGGAGTGGAAGAGATAAGAGATTGATTGAAGTGGTCTCCATGGAGAATAACTAAAAATAGTACTTTGTTGTTGATCAGTCGCTAAGTCATGTCTGAGTCTTTGCGACCCCATGGACTGCAGCCCACCAGGCTTCCCTGTCTGTCACGATCTCCTGGAGTTTGCTCAAACTCATGTCCATTGAGTTGGTCATACTATCTAACTATCTCATTCTCTGTTGCCCACTTCTCCTTTTGCCTTCACTCTTTGCCAGCATCAGGGTCTTTTCCAATGAGTCAGTTTTCCACATCAGGTGGCCAAAGTATTACAGTTGACAACTTCATGGATCACAGCCTTGTGGTGGTGAAGGGGCTTGCATAACTTGATAAAGCCATGAGCCATGCTGTGCAGGAGCACCCAAGACAGATGGGTCATGGTGGAGAGTTCTGACAAAATGTGGTCCACTGGAGAAAGGAATGGCAAACCATTCCAGTATTCTTGGTGTGAGAACCCCACAAACAGTATGAAAAGGCAAAGAAAATAAACACTGACTTTAAAAATACCTCTTGTGAATTTTTCTGCAAAGTGAAGCAGAAGGACTAGGAAAAAGATGAGCACTCAGGAGAAAATTCTTGTGTTTGATTTTACAATTGCAGATACTATAGTATTTTCTGAATTAAATTTTATTTATTTTTTTTTTTTATTTTTGGCTGTACTAGGTCTTCATTGCTGCCCAAGCTTTTACTCTAGTTGCAGAGAGAGAAGGCTATTCTCTAGTTGTGGTGCTCCGGCTTCTCATTGCAGCGGCTTCTCTTGTGGCAGAGCACAGACTCCAGGCTGCATAGGCTTCAGTAGTCAAGACACATGGGCTTAATAGTTGCAGCTCCCAGGCTTTAGAGCACAGGGTCAGTAGTTGGGGTGCATGGGCTCAGTTGCTCTGCTACATGTGAAATCTTCCTGAATCAGGGATCAAACTGGTGTCTCCTGCATTGCCAGGCAGATTCCTTACCACTGAGCTTCCAGGGAAGCCCACTACAGTATTTTTGATTCTCAAGACATGATTCAGTAAAGAATGAGACAGGGAATTTATGATGCATAATCACAGGAGGAAAACTTTTGGATAAGTGAGAAGGATGCACCAGTAGAAAGTTTGCCGTTAGATAGGGGAGCGGTAAACAGCAGTAAAATGGGTAAATTATGTGGTTATTGCAGATGGAATGTATTTTCTGACCCATTCAATTTTGCCTGTATAATGAAAAACTAGACTAGTCTTTGCATTTAAAAAAAAAAAAAACACTATCATTTTCCTTACACATTTTTCGTTTGTTTGTTAAAGTGACCACATCATGAGCAAAAATACAGGTGCGTGAAAGGGTTCGAGATTGTTCAGAGAAAAGTTTACAGTCTTTGGGGCAGGATTTATCTGGCATAAGGGCTTCCCTGATGGCTCAGGGCTAAAGAATCTGCCTGCCAATGCAGGAGACACGGATTTGATCCCTGGCTAGGGAAGATCCCCTGGAGAAAAAGTACAGTGTTCATCACTTAGTTGTGTCTGACTTTTTGGGACCCCATGAACTATAGCCTGCCAGGCTCCTCTGTCCATGGGATTTTCTGGGCAAGAATACTGGAGTGACTTGCATTTCCTTCTCCAGGAGATCTTTCTGACCCAGGGATCAAACCCAGGTCTCCCATATTGCAGGCAGAGTCTTTAACTCTGAGCCACCAGGGAAGCCCATATCCCCCTGGAGAAATGGCAACTCACTGCAAAATTCTTGCTTGGAAAACCCCACGGACAGAGGAGCCTGGCAGACTAGACTCAGCAGCTAAAAAACAACAACACATATTCTATTTACCCCCTAAAGCTCATGAACTGCACCTTGACAATGGATGCAATACACTCAGTCCAACTCATCTGAACCTACAATGCATCATTTTCTTTAAAGAACTGATATTTCATAAATAGAAAAATGTAACATTTCTTTGAAAGTTACCAGATGATGAATGTGGCTGATTTTAAGTACTTAAGATGGAAAAGCATTTACTTATTTTGAGTAAGTCTATTTAAGGCTTTTCAGTATTGATAAACTTAATGAATTATCTTTACGCTGTCGTCTCAGGTCTCTGGGCTAAAGTTGTTACAGCCTTACACACATACAAAATCAAATATCTTGAAATTATTTGCCACTTAAACTGATAAAGGCCACAACTTCCCATATGTATCAAACACTGTACTACTTTCTATAAATAATGTGATAAATATGTTCTTTTTCATTCATAAGGAAAGTGAGTCCTTAGAATATCTTAGTAAATTTCCTATAGTTATGCAGCTAGCAAGTTGCAGAATTAAAATTTTAATGCCTCAGATTCCAGTCTGTGCTCTTTATCTACATCAAACTGCCTTGAAAGAAGCAAATGCCATTTTTACTTAAGATTTGTTTGCAAACAAGAATTCATAAAATACTTTTCTTTTAACCAATTATTTTATGGGTTTTGGCATTCAGCACTCCTGAATTTAAATACCGCTTTCAAATTTCTTTGTTGAGTAACCTTATTTGGCCTCTCTGGGCTTTATTTTTCTGATGTGAAATGTGGCTGGTATATATTTTGCAGTTATTGTAAGGATTTATTTTAGGAAGTGAAGAAAAGTGTTGAATCCTGACCCAAGGTTGAAATAAAACAAGAACAATACAAAGTTGTAATCAATATATAACTATAAGGTCCTAGTTATATCTGGGTTATAATCTTATAAATGGAACTTGAATAGAAAATACTGTTGTTATTGTTGTTTAGCCGCTAAGTTGTATCCGACTCTTTTCAACTCCATGGACTGTGGCCCACTGGGCTTTTACTTTTACATCGCTGTGTTCATTCACCGTTTTGTTATTCTGCAGTACCATTCCATTGTTTTCCCACTGTCTGGGAAAATGTATACTTGAGAACTGTCTGTTTACATGGAAACATCTTTGGAAGACATATGTATAGGATAATTCATTTTGTAATGAGGTAAATATCTTTTTGAAAAAAATACTGCTTGAAAAAGAAAGCTAGCTAGAAATATATAAGAAAGCAACAAAGCAGAAAATCATGATGCATATTATATTTATTTTCTAGTACATAAAGTGCAATAAAATATTGAGTTTTATATTGTTTGTTTTTTATGGTTATTATCCAAGCAGCCAGTTTAGAACAGTTATCTTTAACCTCTGAGTTTTACCTAAGTAGGACTAAGCCTCTTAAAAATTGATTACAGACATTAGGCTGATACAAACTGTGTTTCCTCTTAATAAGTGGAAGAATACTAGGTATAGTTCTAATCTATTTACAAATGGTATTGCATTAAATTTCCAAATGATTCTATTATTGTGTCCATTTTACAGTTGAGGAAACTGAGTTATTGAGAATTTTAGGAACTGATATCTAGATGGCAGAGCCAAGATGCAGCCCTAGACAATATGACTCCTGAATAAATATTCTTAAATACTTCCCTATGTTAATATTTGAAAGCTTCAGCCTTTGTGTCTGTTTGAAAAGGTGAATATTAAAACTTACTTCCTAGTATATAAGGATTCAATGAGATGATTCCTGTAAAGAGCTTAATGTAGTGCCTGCCACATAATAAATATTCATTAAATGCTGAAATGGGTTAGAATTTGGCTCCATGAGTCACTGGTTATGCAATCCTGAACAACTTCCTTTACCTCTGTGAAGTCAGTTCCTCATCTGTAAAATTGCTACTATGTGGTAATAAGGTCCCCAACTGAGCTGGACTGCTAACATCAAGCACAAAATTAACATCTATATCCTTTAAGAATCCAGTGTATTTCAGGATTCTGTCATAGTGGCTGAAACTTTGTCCTCATATCTATGCATATACACATACATAGTCACACATCAAATAGAAAAAATGTTTGAAACATGTCTGATAGTCAAAGATTAATATCCTGACTTAGGGAGCACTTTTATAGACTGTTGAGGAAAAAATCAAATAATCTAACCAAAAAGGAAGTAAAGAACAGGAAGAGGGAATTAACTAAGAAAGAGATACAAGTGAATATGATGGGCTTCAGAGGAGGCCACCCCAGAATATGCCATTGTGGCCGGTGGGTTATTTCAAGCTGAACATGATAAGCCTCAACAGACTCAAGAACTTTTTATCTCTCCCTTACCTGCCTAAAATAATTTAGATGGAAGCCTACCAAGAAGAGAGCTATTGTAAACATATAAATATATAAGGGAACAACAGAGGATGAGCTGGTTGGATGGCATTGCTGAGTCAATGGACATGAGTTTGAGTAAACTCTGGGAGTTGGTGATGGACAGGAAGACCTGGTGTGCTGCAGTCCATGGGGTCGCAAAGAGTCAGACACGGCTGAGCAACTGAACTGAACTGAACTGATATCTATATACATATATATATATTTTTTTTTAACATAAAAAAGACTTTGCGTGGTGTGACAAATATTTCTTTAACAAATATTAAAAAAAAAATTTTCTCTTTCCATTGTCCTGTGAATTATCTTCCTCCCCTTTGACATTCCACCCCTGCCCTTCTTCTCCTTAGTCCAGGATGGCATAAAAGCCTCAGTTGCCTGACTCTCTGGGAGCCTCTCATGTCTTCATGGGGCTCCCATACGTATGTAATTAAATTTGTTTCCCTTCTGTACCGTCTTATGTCAATTTAATTATAGATCAGCCAACAAACTAAAAAGAAAAGGGAAATGTTTTCTTTTGCTACAAATACAAGTGAAGATAAGTGAATACAAATGAATCAAATTAAATGAAGATTATTTTAATGTCCAGCTACATAACAATGAAATGAAACAAACATAGGTATACAAACTCTCTCTTACCAAACTGACAAGACAATTTTGTTCTATGGAATATGCCATATTATAAGTGTGTGAGTGAGCAAACCCTGTTACACCACTAAAGTGAAAGTGAAAGTCAGTCATGTCCGACTCTGTGACCCCATAAACTGTACAGTCCATGGAATTTTCCAGGCCATAATACTGGAGTGGGCAGCCTTTCCCCTCTCCAGGGGATCTTCCCAACCCAGAGATCAAACCCAGGTCTGCAAAATAATTGCAGGCAGATTCTTTACCAGCTGAGCCACAGGGAAGCCCAAGAATACTGGAGTGGGGTAGGCTTTCTGGATAGCTCAGTTACACCACTAAGGGAAGTATGAAATATTAAAACCTGTTTAAAAAATATTTGACCATGTGTATTAAAACATTATCAAATGTACCTGCATTTGGCCATGCAGTTGTGTTTTTATATGTCTATTCTAAGATAATTATAAATATGCCAGAATTATACAGGGTACACATAACTGCATCATTTTATAGATTTAGGAAATAGCTTATATTTTCAGCCTCAGAAAGGAAATTTAGTAAATTAAGGAAGGGATATTTGAAGAATATTAAACAACATGGACATGTGTTCTTGCTAAATGAATAAGAAGTTATAAAGTACATGTCCCAGAATCATAATTTTATTAAAGAAAGCACGTAAATATGTCCCCAAATGACAGTAAGAATGGTTACAACTAGGTAACTAGATAAGAAATCATTTTACTTCACGTTTTTCTACTTTATGCAATGTTTCCATTATATTCTGAATTTTTCTCGTTATCTAAAAATAAAATATAATAATCATAAGTAAATTAGAATGCAAATTATAACTGGAAAATATTTGCAATTACTTAATTAATTTGTTCAATAAATATTCATTATTCATCCATTATGTGCCAAACACTCGCCCAGGCAATGGAAACACAGTGATACACAAGACAGAATTCTTGCCCTTATAGAGTGTACCTTCTGGTAGAGAATATGGATAATAAACAAGTAAATAAAAGAATTCTGAAGATAATTACAGATAATGGGAATTACTCTGAAGGAATAAACAGGGCTCAGGTGAGGTTTAGTTTGAGTCCTAAAGGATGAGAGAACCAATGGAAGCCAATGAGAAGAATGTTTCTGGCAGGAAGGAAACAGGTGCAATCTAGAAGCATTAAAGAACTTGGTAAAGACAGAGGAACATACAGGCAGGCAGGGAACTGCCCTGGTGGCTTAGTCAGTGAAGAATCTGCCTGCAAGTCAGGAGAACTGGGTTTGATCCCTGGGTTGGGAAGATCTTCTGGAGAAGGGAATGGCTACCCACTCCAGTATTCTTGCCTGGAGAATTCCATGGACAGAGTCGCCTGGTGGGCTACAGTGCATGAGGTCACAAAGAGTTGGACACAACTGAGTGACTAATGCCTCAACACAAGCCCTGGTAGTGTGAATGATGCATGTAGGATATGAGACAAGATTAAGGGGTGGACAGAAAAACTAAAGGTGTGTAAGTCCTGATAAGGAGTTTGTTGTTGTTGTTGTTTTTCCCCTAATTTGAAAAGAAATGATTAATGGCTTTTAAGCAGAGAAAAGACACCATTTTTATGTTTTTGTTTTTTAAAGACCAATTCTGCCTGTTATTGATGGTTGATACAAAAAGTGCACAGTGGTGGTTTAGTCGCTAAGTTATGTCCAACTCTTGCAACCCCATGGACTGTAGCCCACCAGGCTACTCTGTTCATGGATTCTCCAGCCAATACTGGAGTGGGTTGCCATTTCCTTCTCCAGGGGATCTTCCCGACCCAGGGATCAAATGCAGGTGGCAGATTCTTTACAAACTGAGCTACAAGGGAAGCCCCCCAAAGTACATAGTAATAGATAAAAGACAACAACAAAACTACAATGGGAAAATGGCCAATGAATGGGAAGAGGAATAAATACAGATCAATAAGAAACATGAAGTAATATTCAGCCACACTAGTAATCAAAACCACAAGTTTAAATGATTTTTCACCATTAAAGTAGCACAATTGTAGAAATTTAATATGTATTAACGATATTGTAAGGTAGACAATGGCAAAATAATCATTCCTGAATAATCACTCTTGGCAAAGATGTACATACAGGATGCTGATCTACATAGTGTTTTCACTGTTTTATTTTTCCTTTGAAGAGGAATTACATGCAATTTTTGCACTATTCTGTTTTTCATGAAAATTCTACTAGTAACAGGTGTTGTTTTGATAATATCTGTTTTGATATTTCATAATGTAATTTTTATTATTTTATAATCACAAAAGTGGTTATTGAGGAAGTCCCAAATAAGTTCTTCATAACACATAGATGACATGATATAGAAGAAATAATGAAATTCAAAAAAGGTTTTGGAAATATGTAACACATACAGATTTAAATATTATATAGCATAAACCCAACTGAAACAATTATTTTCTCAAAGGCCTATAGTGTTGGAAAGCTTTTACCTTGAACCACATTACAGCCCGAGAAAACATGATAGGTCCAAGCCCAGAGATTTATTTTTATTTGCAAAACTGTTTGTTATTTTATAATTCCCAATTTTCTAGGGTCTATCCCACCCCAGAATAAAAGCCAGCATTTATGACTATTGTCACTACATAATCCTAACCAGGCAGAATCCAAGGGTTCACCATTCTCTTAGTAGCAGTATTAATTTGCTAATCCAGTAGGACTTCCAGATTTAAATGTCCTGCCCAGTAGGAAATCTGGAATAATCAGTTCAAATTTTCTGGGAGTCTTATGATGACTGTTGAACATCTCTGATCAAGCCCTTCAAAAGAGAGCTGCTTTCCTCTGACAACTGCTGCTTTATTACAAGATTGACTTTTTTATGTCAGGGATTCTATTAGAAAGGAGGTCAAGTTGGGATCCTGAATCATCTCTACAAGAAACGTGGGTTCAGCTAGGGCTTAAATTCGTTTATGGAAGTATTAAAACTCAATAATAACTCATTTGGAGCAATAGTTACCAACTTTGTACTTTTTAAAAGGAAAAAAGTCAGCCTTTAAATACAAAGAAATACAGTGTCCCTTTTTGCTATTGCAGTTCTTATTCTAAGAAAGCTGAGTACATTTTAAAAGCACACACAGATAGATAGTTCTGGAGTCTAAAATTTCCAATTCAAAAGCAAAAGGAGAATTTGCAAAACATGCTCTCATGCAAAGAACTGTCTATTTATCACCATCTGATGAAAATGTGTGTGTATGTGTGTTGCATATATATACACAGCAAAGTTGGAAAAGATCAGGCTTTGAAAACTAGTCCTAGAAAATAGATTTATCCATGCCAATTTGTGTATGTTTCTGTATATATTTTAAATACAATAAGGTTGATTATGAACAGAAGGTTCATTTTGTTTACTTTTTTCCAGAGAGGGTTTCTAACATTCATAGAAAGAACTGGAGAGGGTGAGGGTGGGAAGATTTGGGAGAATGGCATTGAAACATGTATAATATCATGTATGAAACTAGTTGCCAGTCCAGTTCGATGCACGATACTGGATGCTTGGGGCTAGTGCACTGGGACGACCCAGAGGGATGGTATGGGGTGGGAGGAGGGAGGAGGGTTCAGGATGGGGAACACATGTATACCTGTGGCGGATTCATTTTGATATTTGGCAAAACTAATACAATTTTGTAAAGTTTAAAAATAAAATAAAATTTGAAAACCTTAAAAAAAAAAAAAAGAATGAAGCCATAGAAATCAACAATACTTCAATATATATCACACAGCAGAGTTAAAATCATCACACCAGCTCTTTTTACATCTCATTGCTACTGGTAATTTCTCCTAATTCTTCCATCATTAATTCCTGTAAGGGCTTTTCAGCACTTATCCTACAAAGCACAGTTTCCTCGTGTGGGTTTTTAACTGTCGATTCCTGTGCTGACAGATGAGATGTGTTGATGACCATAGTGTTTTTAGCTCTCAGAGTGTAGGCTTCCTTGGACTTTGCTCTTTTTTGGCAGAGCTGGAGGTGAAAAGCATCTTGGAAACCACGACGAAAATTTTCATTGAAGAAACCATAAATGATGGGGTTGACGCTGCTGTTGCAGAAGGCCAGCCAGTGTGCAAAAGGGTAGATGTAGATATTGATGACCTGCAGTTCATTTGGAGACAGATCAACATAATCTGAGAGCATCATCAGGGTCCACAGGGGCAACCAGGAGAGAATGAAAAGCAGGGCCACGGTCAGGAGCATCTTAATGATCTTCTGCTTCTTCTTGGATACCACGTGCCACTGCTCCTGGTTCTGTTTGCCTGTGTGGGGCACTTTCCTCTTGAACAGTGAAATTCCAATCCTTCCATACATGATGACAATGAGGGACAGGGGAGCCAGGTAGATATTGGCAAACAGCACTGTGGTATAAATCCTCCTCATTTCCTGACTTGGCCAGTCTTCCCGGCACCAGTAGACTGGGCTGGTTTTATCCTGGGAGTTGAATCTCACTCGGTAATTTTTTTCTTCCTGTACATGTAACATTATTGCAGATGGGGACATGATGGCAATGGCCAGGACCCAGATAATCATAATGATGACAAACGCCGTCTTGATAGTGAGCTTTGGTTTAAAAGGGTAGATGACACACCGGAACCTGTAATGAAAGGCAAATATCAGTGAAGGACTGCCTCATAACTTCTGGCTGAGTCATTAATTAAATTTCAGTAATTTCAGTCTTCCATCCACGTTCTCCCTAGAACGTAGAAAGTTAGAATTAGGAGCGAGGCATTTTCTGTAATTATTATATGAGATTAATTTGAATCAAAATATGAATACATGGAGTATATCAGACACTATTAATAGTAAAAGTACTCAGGCTTCCCTGGTGGTCCAGTGATTAGGAATCCATCTTGCAGTGCAAGGGATGCTGGTTTGATCCCTGGTCCGGGAGGATCTCACATGCCACAGAGTGGCTGAGTTGATGCATCACAACTACTGAGCCAGCGTCTAGAGCCTGTGAACCACAATTACAGAGCCCATGTGCTGCAGCTACTGAAACCTGCGCACCTAAATCCTGGGCTCCATAACAAGAGAAGCTGAGGCAACAAGAAGCCTGTGCATCACAACGGAGAGTAGCCCCACTTGCTGCAGTTAGAGAAAAGCCTATGCACAGCAACAAAGACCCAGCACAGCCAAAAAGTAAATTAAATGAATAAATACAATAAAGCTTTAGAAAAAAGGCACGGATGTATGTATATGTATTTACAACGGATTCACTCTTCTGTATAGCAGAAATTAACATGACATTGTAAATCAACTCTACTCCAATAAAAATTTTAAAAGATATAATAAAAATGTTAGTGTTAAGCAACCCATATTGAACATTTAATACTCTGTTCTAGGGTCCTTTCCATTGGTTTGCATGGATTGTATCTTTAAGCCTTTTATGGGGAAAAGTCTTAGAAAAGGTAAACATTCTTGCCCATAATCACACATGATTGTTGCACATGTGGCTTGGCTCCAGAGCCCATATTCTTATACTCTCCTTCATGCCCTTCTGTGGTCCCCTCACATATGATCTGTGTGCTTGGACATGCAATTTGCTTTGGCCAGTTAGTTGAACATTAGCAAGCATGGTATAAGTGGAGCATGAGTGATTTCAGCTATAAGACATAGAGCAGGAGAACCACATCCAGCCCATCTACAGAGGTGTGGGAAGTACTGAACACTGCTGTTTTGAGCCACCAAGTGTCTTGGTGGTTTTTTCCAGAGCTGTAAGACTCTGAGAGTTGCCAATTATGAGTTCCGTTTATACACCTTCCTGGTGTTCCATATCTTCTAAGGAGCATGAAAATTCAGCCTCAATATGAAGAGTAACACTGGTTCATTTTACTGCTGTTAATTTTTGTCATTGTGATTCTTAATGTTATTATTGATATTCATTATGTTCATTATAAGATAACCATGTGCTCAGTCATTCAGTCATGTCTGACTCTTTGTGACTCCATGAACTGTAGCCTGCCAGGCTCCTCTTTCCATGGAATTTTCCAGGCAAGAATATTGGAGTGGGTTGCCATTTCCTTCTCCAGTATAAGATAACCATACAATTATGCAACTGCATAACATATTTTTCAAAGTATTATCATCCATTAATTTTTCTTGGATTTTTGTGATGACTCTATAAAACTAAAATGTTATGAAACTTACTGTTTTCCAGATCTGCAGGTAAGAAAACAGTTTTTAAATGGCTTAGAAGCAACTCAAACTAATTTATCTAATATCTTTATATAATGACTAGTTAGCTTGAGCTTTGACTGCTCTGTTGTCTTTACAACTTCTTCAAAGCATATGTAAGGTCTTGTTTTTGTTGTTGCTCAGTCACTAAGTTGTGTCCAGCTCTTTGTGACCCCATGGACTGCACCACACCAGGCTCCTCTGTCCTCCACTATCTCCCAGAGTTTCCTCAAATTCATCTTCATTGAGTCGGTGAAGCTCTCCAACTATCTAATCCTCTGTCTCCCCCTTCTCCTCCTGCCCTCAATCTTTCCCAGCATCAGAATGTTTTCCAATGAGTCGGTTCTTCACATTAGTTGGCCAAAGTATTGAAGTTTAAGCTTTAGCATCAGTCCTTCCAATGAATATTCATGGTTGATTTCCTTTAGGATTGACTGGTTTGATCTCTTTGCAGTCCAAGGAACTCTCAAGAGTCTTCTCCAGCAGCACAGTTCGAAAGCATCAATTCTTTGGCTCTCAGCCTTCTTCATGGTCCAACTCTCACATCCCTAGAGGACTACTGGAAAAACCATAGCTTGGACTACATGAGTTTTGTCCACAAAGTGATGTCTCTGCTTTTTAATACACTGTATAAGTTTGTCATGAGGCTTCCCTCATAACTTCCAAGAAGCAAGTATCTTCATTCCGTGGCTGTGGTCACCAGCCACAGTGATTTTGGAATCCAAGAAAATAAAATCTGCCACTGTTTCCACTTTGTCCCGATCTATTTTCCATGAAGTGATAGGTCTTCTGTCTTAACCTCCAAGTTTTCATCTAGTCTTCTAATCAGTGAATTCTCCCATTTACTCACCCTTAAATTACAGATAACTTCATAGGTGCTGTTCTAGGTATTTTTGCTCCTTTTGTAAATCAATTATGGAAACTTCAATTATTATTTTTTTATTTATTCGTTCATCAAATAACATATTGTACCTTGTTATAGCAGGCCAAACTAGGACATGAATCATCTCTAATTATTTAATTTTAAAATATGAAAATTTTACTAGTTTTATTTTATTACTGAACTCTTAGTGTGTGTGTGTGTGTGTGTGTGTGTGTGTGTGTGTGTGTATGGTTTCTCAGGTGGTGCAGTGGTAAAGAATGCTCCTGCAAATGCAGGAGGCATAGGTTTTATCCCTGGCTCAGGAAGATCCCCTGGAGTAGGAAATGGCAACACACTCCAGTATTCTTGCCTGGAAAATTCCATGGACAGAGGAAACTGGCAGGCCACAGTCCATGTGGTCACAAAGAATCAGAAATGACTGAGTGACTGAGCATGCGCATGCATATACTCTCTCTCTCTCTCTCTGTGTCTATATATATATATATAAAGGGATACATATTGTGGATACAATTTAGGTATATATAATACACAAATATATATACACACATATATATGCTATGCATATGTATATGTATTATATACTATATATATATCTCTAAAGGGATATATTATGAATACAGTTTTAAACAGATATACTCAAGTGTAGTAGATTACACATTTTTCACTTATTAGGTAGAATAGTTGCAGACATGCTCAATTTTCTGGATTCAGAGTTTGGGGTTGACCTACCTATCCACTGCTATTGCAACTAAAGTAAAGACAGAAGCCGCAACGGATATTCCCTGAACCAAGCCACTGATCTTGCACATTGTACTTCCAAAAGGCCATCCTGAAAGGGAAATGGAACAGTTAGTCTTCGGAGAGATCATACATGTATATTTTAATTTCACTGAAATTTCGAAGAGAAAGACATGAAATTAGATGCATGTAACTGTTTCCTAAAAGATCCAGGGAACAATCAACGTTTCCCATTATTTTCATTAATATATTCAGAGCTTTGTTTTTCAGTATATTAATAATGTTAAAGCTTATATGGTAGTTTAAACATTCTATATGCTCTAATAAATATTTTGCATCTATTAACATATCTAATCCCCACAACAAGCTTGGAAGCTTTATTATTCACCTCATTTACATCTTTTTGATGTGTTAAAAACACATATACGTGTTTTATATGTTTGAAGGTATTGGCAAGAAACTTAACTCTCCTGGAAGAAAATCTGAGAAAACATTATTGATAGCTATACTCAAAACATTAAACAAATCAAAATATTATGCCCTTATTAAATCCAGGAAAACAAAAAACATTTTATAAGAGAAAAGGTTGCTATCATAGTACTCTACATGGTTCAGCAGGGGTAAGGTACATATAATAACAGTAATGCATACCCTAAATATTGATTTAACAAAACACAATGATGTGCTCATATTGAGAGAATGAGGGAGGTAAAAAATGAATGTATATCTGTGGCTCTGTATAAATGTGTCTGTTGGCATTTATACCCAATTTCCACCAGTCATGTTGTTTCTCCAGTTTCACATCCAGACACTTTCTATGGGTTTACATTCTTTAGGCCTAGTGCTGTTCAGTGGAGTTTGGTGGGGGAAACTGTCTCTTGGGGTAGAAGAGGATAATGAGAACTAAACTGCATCTTCTGCAGTTGGATAATATATTAGAATAAAAAACATGTTATTCAGAAATATTATAGTAATTACCAAAAATAAATGCAAAAATGCTGAATGTGGCTGCCTCCTGGGAATAGGAATCAGGGGTAGGGAAGGATACTGTATATGAAAAAAACTTAACTAGTAATTTAATTATAGATATTTATGGGAGACATATTGAGATCATTTCTTAAGTTTATTGAGACAACAATTTTTATCAACTCTTTGTCTAGCACATCTTAAAAATGTACATCATTAATAAATATTGCTTTTAAATGACAAGCGTCATGGAAACACAGAATTTATGTAGTATATTATGATAGAATAGCCACTCAAACATTCCCTGACTCCCACTTCAGAGAAAGGAAAGAAACAGAAATAAATTCTTAAGAGAAATCTCCCATTTTTCAGTAAACCTATGTTGAATGCCATAATGGAAAAGAACTGTGATATGACTTTTGTTATTGTTGTTTAGTCACTCAGTTGTGTCTGACTAAACAGCAGTAACAACAAACCACACCACAGTTCTTTCCCTTTTATGGCATTCAACATCAGTTTACTTTCTGGGCAAGATTACTGGAGTGGGTTGCCATTTTCTCCTTCAGGGAATCTTTCCGACCCAGGGACTGAACCCACATCTCTGCATCTCCTGCATCGCAGGCAAATTCTTTACTCCTGAGCTACCACAGTAGCCCCATGATATGGCTTGTTTGATCTAAATACTTTTTATATTTTCTTATATAGATTTGGAATATGAGTATCTTGAGTGCTATTCATTAGTTAATACAACAAATATTTATTAATCAGGTACTATGTACCAAAACTCTACCAGAAGTCGTAGATACACCATTCCTATACTTCTGGGGTGTATAATGTGATGTTTTGTGCTTGGTCGCTCAGTTGTGTCCAACTGTTTGCGACCCCATGGACTGCAGCCTGCCAGGCTCTTCTGTCCATGGGGATTTTCCTGACAAGAAAACTAGAGTGGGTTGCCATGTTCTCCTCCAGGGGAATCTTCCCAACCCAGGGATTGATTACAGGTGGATTCTTTTCCAGCTGAGCCACAAGGGAGGGACATAAAGTTGTGTTAGGAAGTGGTAATATGGACCCAGAAGTCCTCTAGGGTAGCACCCGAACCATTGTTTATGTTGCACATGTAAATTACTACTCCATGAATGAAACTACCACTTTGTTACATATCATTGGTTCTGCTGCTTGCCTTCCATCAAAAACTGTTGGAAATCTCCCAACCACCAAGGAAGCCCAGCTAACCACAAGAGGGTTTAAATATCTATTTGCGTTATATCAAAGACATCGTATTAATGGAAACCACACTTAGCAGTTCTTTGAGCTTTATGATCCATAATAGTCTCAATAACATTCCTCCCATACTATATGTGCTCAGAACTGCCAAGGAAATTCAAAGTCTTCAGTAAGAAGTGTCATCATTCACGGATGACCGTCAGTGAACTCTATAAAAATCAGCCTCCACCTGATCTCTGTCACTTGCTTTACTTTTCCCCATAATTCTTTTTATTCTCTGACTGTTTATATAGCTTTTTGTTTGTTGGTTTTTTATCCTCCTTTATAATGTAGGCCTCATGAGGACAGCTACTTGGAGAAGTTCTTGGAACTCTGTAAATATTTGAAATGAATGGATGACCGTACCATGGCTGCAGGGATATGGGACAAATATTTTTTCATATTATCTTTGAGCTGTACACAAATCAACATAAGTGAAGTCACTCAGTCGTTTCCAGCTGTTTGTGACCCCATAGACTGTAGCCCGCCAGGCTCCTCCATCCATGGGATTTTCCAGGCAAGAATACTGGAGTGGATCAACATACCTGCTATAATATTGTCCAGCAGTGTGATAGGCATACAGAATATACCGACTAGTAGATCACTTATGGCCAGGTTCAAGATGAAGAGATTAGTGACTGTGTGCATATGTTTGTTCCTCATTACAATGAAGCAAACCACTGTATTTCCCACCATGCATAGGAAGAAGATCAAAAAGTAGAAAATAATGAAGATCGCTGCCACTTGAGGCTGGTGGAGATAGTAGTTCACATAGGTGATATTGATATCTGAGTACAGATCATGTGTTGTGGCATTACTCCAAATGTAACGCCAGTTTTCTGTAGAGTTTGAATCCCATTCCTCACTCATGATGGACCTGAACAAAGAGGCAGAAAAGAAAAACATGATTAAAAATCAAGAGAATATAAGCTTAAGAGAGCTTTAGAGAGATGCTTTTAAAATTCCATGGAATTTTGATGGAATTTCTCTAAGGACCCCTGGGCTTCTCTGATGGCTCAGTGGTAAAGAATCCACCTACCAATACAGAAAATGCAGGAGATGTGGGTTTGATTCTTGGGTCAAGAAGATCTTCTGGAGAAGGAAATGGCAACCCACTCTAGTATTCTAGACTGGTGGGTGGCAGTCCATGGGGTTGCAAGGAATCAGACACAACTGAGCAAATACACACACACACACACACACACACACACACACACACACACACAGTGACCTATAAGTTTTGCTTAAAAGGGCTTCCCTGGTGGCTCAGATGGTAAAGAATCTGCCTGCAATGCCAGAAACCCAGGTTTGATCTCTGGGTCAGGAAGATCCCCTGCAGAAAGGGAATGGTTACACACTCCAGTAATATAAATGAGTTATAAATCAGACATTCAAATTATTAGGATTCTAATCAAGAGCATTTGAAAATTCCACTTTGTGCTACAAGTAAAAATTATTATTATGTCATTTTCCTTGATATATTCTATATTATTCATTTATTTACCATACTTTCTATCCACTTGCAAAATTTCAAGGGAAATCCTGCAAAACTCCTCTTTCTCTTGCCTTCAAATATCATAACCTGTCAAAATCTACTTGTTCTAACTAACATGCCTTGAGCTTTCCTGATATTTGAATGAGATGAAATGTATACATCTTCAAAAGTTGCATTGAAAAGAGCTTACTGTATTTTCCTTATTCTGCTTTGACTCAGTTAATTGGATATTCTTTTTATATAGTTCTGTATGTAGACATAGCCACAAAACTGAATTTCTTAAAATAGGCTTGGGTTACTTATCTTGGTTTCACATAGCATAATTCAATTCACATAGTATTTATGCAATAAATATTTATTTAAAATCTATATATCTTAAGAAAGACAAAAATCATTGGGTGTCAGAGGTCCCTGGTAACACTCCCAAGTTTGGTGGTTTATTAGAAAGACTCACAGGACTCAGCATATTGTGTGTGTGTGCTAAGTCACTCAGTGGTCTGACTTTTTGCAACTCTATGGACTGTAGCTTGCCAGGCTTCCTCTGTCCATGGGATTTTCCAGGCAAGAATACTGGAGTGAGGCTGCCATTTCCTATACCAGGGGATCTTCCAAACCCAGGGATCAAACCCGCATTTCCTGCATTGCAGGTGGATTCTTTACCACTGAGCCACCTGGGAAGACCAGCATATAGTGTATTCACAGCTAGTTTTAGTATAGCAAAGTGATCCCAAGCAAAATCAGCTTTACACATGGAGTAAAATCTGCAGGAAACCAGGCACAGGGTTCCAAGAGTCCTAGCCCAGTGGAGTCTCACAGGACATGCTTAATTCCTTCAGTGACAAGTTTGACAACAATTGTTAAATGTTGTCTAGGAGGAAGGCTTGTTACTCAATTCCAGGGTTTTTAGAGAGAGATCATATGGGCAACTTCTTTTTAGTATGTGTCAAAATTCTAGGCTCCCAAATGGGAATTCAATGTGCAGCATGAACTTTGTGATTGTATAAACAAACCAGGCACTGTGAGCCACTCTACCATTTAAGGAAACCTTGTATCAAGATAGGGAGCTGTTTAGAATTTATTTAAATTCCCAGACTCTAATCCAGCTTGCAAACTGGGCCCTTCTAAAGATAGCACACTCGGGCCTACTTGTTAACTCTTTTCTGCATGCCTTGTAAATTGGATAGAATGTTATATGTGTCCTTAAATGAAAATCAACTTGACAGTGGACATGTAGGATGGAGCTCCCATATTTATGTTTTTAGGAGTAGTTGAATTGTTGAGGATGAATCCAAATGTCTTTACAGGTAGATAATCAGACCCTAGTTTGCAGAGACTGAACCATTTAATGACCTCATTATTACTTAGCATTTTTTAGTCTTCTACCAAGTACACATTTACATCATATTAGGGGAGCATGTCTATTTTTGTCAGTGCTACATAAGATTAATATATGTGTTACTTACTTCTGATACTTGACTTTGGATAGTTTTTGTATTTTAGGTACAGGGAAGGGTAAACAAGTTTTTTACTAATAAAAAATAACTCAAAGAGGATCATTTTTCTCCAACAGCTCCCATTATTTTGCCATTTAATTTCTTCCCTTTCCTCAAATTTTTAAAATTCATCTTTGCTTTTCTGTACTTCATATTCCTAAAGTTAGATAAAACCCAGAAGTGAAAAGCAAAGTGAGCATGGGATCGGGTGAGGGCTTGAAGAAGAGAAAAAGAAAGAAAGTTGAGTAGAACCAACTGTAGGCTGTTATACAAATTCAAGCTGAGAACGTCTTTGGGGTCCAGAGACGCACTGAGAAAACCTACCAGCTTGACAAAAATCATTTTAAGGTTTCCAAAATAAAAGCTTTCACACAAATATTTAAAGATATTTGTACCTAAGGCAAGGAAGCACTTTAAATACAAATGAGAAAGACATGAGAAAAATGTAGGAAGGTAAGAGTTACTAATAAAAAACATTTTTCTGTGGATTCAATTAGAGCTGGCAAACATATGGGTAGAATATATTATAAGATGTAATGCTTTATATTTACACATTCTTTTTTCTTATAACCAGGCTGAAAGCCACCACGTGTGTTCAAAGCAGATATGCATCCATGATGTATCTGTTGAGATTAGAGGGTTAGGAGGATTAATGTGGAATCTTCCAGGGTATTATATTAAACTCCATGTCAGTCATTCAAGACAGAAGAGTCTCTTTTCCTCTTATTCCAATCGATTTTTTTTTTTTTTTAATTTGGACACCTCGGGTCTTAGTTGTGGCATGAAGGATGTTTAGTTTCTGCTCATGGACTCCCTAGTTGTGATGTGTGGATTTAGTTGTTCTAAGGCTTGTGGGATCTTAGCTTCCGACCAACCAGGGATCAAACCCACATCCCCAGCATTGCAAGGCATATTCTCAACCAGGAAAGTCCCCCAGTAGATTTTTGATAAACTAAAATCATATTTTGTTTTGGGAACCAACATGGATTTCACTAATCCTATTATTGGTTTGCTAACTGCAAAATAGCATGCAAAATGCAATGCAGAGAATTAAACAAAGAGTCTGTCATTTTAAGTGTTATTTCTCCTAACATTCAATTATAAAATTTTTGTACATGAGGTCAGAGCTTTGACCATTAGATTAACCTATAATAATGTGACTTTGGGAGCAACATCATCACTCATAGAATTACTATAGTGAAGTGGAGAAAAGTCAGATCCTGATTTATCTCAGTGGAATACATCAGGGACAACTGCTCTTTGCTATTCATGTATCAGGCATCTTTTTTACTGGGCACTTAAAAGTTCCATACTGTTGATTAAAAAGCTTTAAATAAAAGGTACCCCTGGTTGAACACCTTTAAAACTAAAATTATTTAAAGTATACTCTGTGAACCATATTCATTTCTAGATGAAATAATATAAGGAGTAATAAACTTGAGTATATCAGTTTGAGGAAGGCAAATTTACACATACTGATGATTCAGTAGTTTCAAAATGCTTCACTGAAAATGTGTAATGTCTTTTTAATAACAGAAAGTCTAAATGTTACAAGTTAGAACATACATGTTAAGTAGATAAATTGTAAACATAAGCCATTTTACCAAAAATTAGTCTTATATTCTCTATTTCTACATGGGAAAATACCTGATGAATACAATACTTGGTGGTGAGCTTTCTTTTTCATTCATTCATCTTCAATTCTGGAGAGAAAAAATAGGAATAATAGGATAAACTTCATGAGTTCCATTTACAATCCTGTTATGACAATTTACTCAATTTTTTTAAATATAAATTTATTTATTTTAATTGGAGGCTAATTATTTTACAAAATTGTATTTATTCAGATTCATCTATAGGAAGAGTATCTAGGTCTTCAGGAAGAGAAGTCAGGAGAAGAAATGATTTAAAATTTTTTCCTTCTTGGAATTGTACTTGCCAAAACACTGCCAGTACATAGACTACTCTGGAAGATGGAATGGTTGGATAATATCATTTTTTTTGGCTTATTTATATTTCTCAACTTTTTTCTTATTTCCAGATTTTTTTATAGTCCAGAAAAAATGCTTCCATATTATTATCTGAATTCATTTGTATAGAATAAAACCACTTGACATAGCTTAAGTTCCTCTTATAAGTTCACAATAGTAATAAGTTTTATGTTGTTGTTTAGTTGCTCACTCGTGTTTGACTCTTTTGTGGCCCCATGGATTGTAGCATGCCAGGCTCCTCTGTCCATGGGTTCTCTCTAGGCAAGAACACTTGGATGGTTTGTCATTTCCTATGCCAGGGGATCTTCCTGACACAGGGATCAAATCCACGTCTCCTGTAAGTCTCCTGCATTTCTGGCTATAAATGGTGTTACTTTACCCAAAATAGTTGTATCCCCCAAATTTCAATTAGGAAAGAATCCATAGAGACTCTAATTTATTAGGTTTAAATATACTATAATACAGTGTTTACACATACTATAGAAAGAATTATCCATCTGAAAGAAGACTCCATATTCTTTATTCTTATATCAAAGACTCATTAAATGCACCAAGTTGGCAACTGTCATCAAGCATTGTTTACTTAGACTGTGAGACACACCAAAGCTGACCATGGCCAGCCCTCTCCATTTTTGTCATCCTTCTCTCTTTGGACTTTGCCCTATTGCCTCTATTATTATGCTTGTTATTATTAATTTTACTGTATTCTTCAAACTTTCCTTTTTATTTCTGTGTATTTGTACAAGGACTTAAGGACAGGAAGGTGGTGGTATTTACTTCTATCTATTTTGGACTATCTAAGATCTAATGAGGTCCCTCAGAAGAAATGGAGTAGCCATCATGGTCAACAAAAGAGTTCAAAATGCAGTACTTGGATGCAATCACAAAAACGACAGAATGATCTCTGTTCGTTTCCAAGGCAAACCATTCAATATCACAGTAATCCAAGTCTATGCCCCAACCAGTAATGCTGAAGAAGCTGAAGTTTAACGGTTCTGTGAAGACCTACAAGACCTTTTAGAACTAACACCCAAAAAGATGTCCTTTTAATTATAGGGGACTGGAATGCAAAAGTAGGAAGTCAAGAAAGACCTGGAGTAATAGGCAAATTTGGCCTTTGAATACAGAATGAAGCAGGGCAAAGACTAATAGAGTTTTGCCATGAAAATGCACTGGTCATAGCAAACACCCTCTTCCAACAACACAAGAGAAGACTCTACACATGGACATCACCAGATGGTCAACATCGAAATCAGATTGATTTTATTCTTTGTAGCCAAAGATGGAGAAGCTCCATACAGTCAACAAAAACAAGACTGGGAGCTGACTGTGGCTCAAATCATGAACTCCTTATTGCCAAATTCAGACTTCAGTTGAAGAAAGTAGGGAAAACCACTAGACCATTCAGGTATGACCTAAATCAAATCCCTTATGATTATACAGTGGAAGTGAGAAATAGATTTAAGGGCCTAGATCTGATAGATAGAGTGCTTGATGAACTATGGACTGAGGTTTGTGACACTGTAGAGGAGACAGGGATCAAGACCATCCCCATGGAAAAGAAATGCAGAAAAGCAAAATGGCTGTCTGGGGAGGCCTTACAAATAGCTGTGAAAAGAAGAGAACCAAAAAGCAAAGGAGAAAAGGAAAGATATAAGCATCTGAATGCAGAGTTCCAAAGAATAGCAAGAAGAGATAAGAAAGCCTTCCTCAGCGATCAATGCAAAGAAATTGAGGAAAACAACAGAATGGGAAAGACTAGAGATCTCTTCAAGAAAACTGGAGATACCAAGGGAACATTTCATGCAAAGCTGGGCTCCATAAAGGACAGAAATGGTATGGACCTAACAGAAGCAGAAGATATTAAGAAGAAGTGACAAGAATACACAGAAGAACTGTTCAAAAAAGATCTTCATGACCCAGATAATCACAATGGTGTGATCACTCACCTAGAGCCAGATATCCTGGAATGTGAAGTCAAGTGGGCCGTAGAAAGCATCACTATGAACAAAGCGAGTGGAGGTGATGGAATTCCAGTGGAGCTATTTGAAATCCTGAAAGATGATGCTGTGAAAGTGCTGCACTCAATATATCAGCAAATTTGGAAAACTCAGCAGTGGCCACAGGACTAGAAAACATCAGTTTTCATTCCAATCCCAAAGAAAGGCAATGCCAAAGAATGCTCAAACTACTGCACAATTGCACTCATCTCACACGCTAGTAAAGTAATGCTCAAAATTCTCCAAATCAGGCTTCAGCAATATGTAAACTGTGAACTTCCAGATGTTCAAGCTGGTTTTAGAAAAGGCCGAGGAACCAGAGATCAAATTGCCAACATCTGCTGGATCATGGAAAAAGCAAGAGAGTTCCAGAAAAACATCTATTTCTGCTTTATTGACTATGCCAAAGCCTTTGACTGTGTGGATCACAATAAACTGTGGAAAATTCTGAAAGAGATGGGAATACCAGACCACCTGACCTGCCTCTTGAGAAATCTGTATGCAGGTCAGGAAGCAACAATTAGAACTGGACATGGAAAAACAGATTGGTTCCAAATAGGAAAAGGAGTATGTCAAGGCTGTATCTTGTCACCCTGCTTATTTAACTTATATGCAGAATACATCATGAGAAACGCTGGGCTGGAAGAAACACAAGCTGGAATCAAGATTGCTGGGAGAAATATCAATAACCTCAGATATGCAGATGACACCACCCTTATGGCAGAAATTGAAGAGGAACTAAAAAGCCTCTTGATGAAAGTGAAAGTGGAAAGTGAAAAAGTTGGCTTAAAGCTCAACATTCAGAAAACGAAGATCATGGCATCTGGTCCCATCACTTCATGGGAAATAGATGGGGAAACAGTGGAAACAGTGTCAGACTTTATTTTTCTGGGCTCCAAAGTCACTGCAGATGGTGACTGCAGCCATGAAATTAAAAGACACTTACTCCTTGGAAGGAAAGTTATGACCAACCTAGATAGCACATTCAAAAGCAGAGACATTACTTTTCCAACAAAGGTCCATCTAGTCAAGGCTATGGTTTTTCCAGTGGTCATGTATGGATATGAGAGTTGGACTGTGAAGAAAGCTGAGCGCTGAAGAATTGATACTTTTGAACTGTGGCGTTGGAGAAGACTCTTGAGAGTCCCTTGGACTGCAAGGAGATCCAACCAGTCCATTCTAAAGGAGATCATCCCTGGGATTTCTTTGGAAGGAATGATGCTAAAGCTGAAACTCCAGTACTTTGGCCACCTTTTGTGAAGAGGTGACTCACTGGAAAAGACTCTGATGCTGGGAGGGATTGGGGGCGGGAGGAGAAGGGGACGACAGAGGATGAGATGGCTGGATGGCATCACTGACTCGATGGACATGAGTTTGAGTGAACTCCGGGAGTTGGTGATGGACAGGGAGGCCTGGTGTGCTGCGATTCATGTGGTCACAAAGAGTCGCAAACGATTGAGTGACTGAACTGAACTGAACTGAAGGTCTAATTATTTTTATTAAAAGGTATTGTAGTTATTAATCAACTAATTTAATAATTATGAACTGACTAAATTGAATGCAAGCAGTTATGACAACTTAGATTGCTAAAATCATTTAATTGAAACAGAGAAAACAGCAATAACAGAAGTGCTGAAAAGACACATGCTTAAACTGGGGGTGAAAAACTACAAGAGACACAATAATATGGCCTAATATTTTAATTTTCAAAACAATTTTAAATATATCACCAGAGGACAGCAGTATCATGTAAGTACAAAATGTCGTTCATTTTCCACCCCCATTCAACAACTAAAATTTGGTATTTATTCATGAACAAAAGTGCTACTGTGGGAGTTGTGGGGGCCAGTGCCAAATGCCAAAGGACTCAGGAGGAGTCTCTCCCACCTGGGCATTGCTTAATAGGCAGACAAACTTCATATGGGCTTTGGAATCAGTAGGAGCTCATGAACTGGTTCCAGCTGTCTTCTGCCACAGCTGGGAAAACCTGCAGGATGCTGAGAAGGGAAGACACCCACAGAAGAGAGAGCCTCTGTAGAAGTTCCAGTTGAAGAGAGATTCCAGCATTCCCTTAGATCAAAAAAAAGTTCGGAAGCCTCAGAGAGTGTAAGAGGAACTTTACTAACACCATTCTCATATCTGGTGCTGATTAATAGCTGGTGTTGGGAGAGAACCCTTAGACTTCTTTCCTCTGAATAAATAAGGTTGCATGTGTGCTATGTAGCTTCACTCATGTCCAACTCTTTGTGACTCCATGGACCATAACCCGCCAGGCTCCTCTGTCCATGGAATTCTCCAGCCAGGAATACTGGACTGGGTTGCCATTTCCTCCTCCAGGGGATCTTCCAAACCCAGGGATTGAACCTGTGCCTCTTATGTCTCCTACATTGGCAGGCATGCTCTTTACCAGCTGAACCACCAGGGAAGAAGTTTCAAATAGCCATGCACAATTGAAGATATCAGTAATTGAGATGGCAAAAGCATATCAAAAGATCTTGAAAGACTTATGTTCACTGTGAACATGGCTTATTTCTACTCTTCGTCGGGTATTTCAAATATTGGTGATCATCAAGGTATGAGAAACACTATTCTTTGTTTAAAATATTAAAGGGTGTGGTGATATAATAATAATTTCAGAAACTTGCGGCAAAGAAATTTTAACTGAGGTTAGAGAGTGAACTGATTGGAGGTGTTGAAGCAGCTGGTTGGTAGCCCACTTTTCCCCCAAACATCATGAGAAAGCCTTCAGAGAAGAAAAGAAGGCTGATGATTCAGACTATTCAGACTGTTATGTGAACATAATAATTAGATCTCCAGGTAAAGTAATGTTATTATCTAAGATTATGGCCTTATTTATTTAAAGTTTTTAATAGGATATTCCTAAGACTTGCTTAGAATAAATAAACCTAGAGTCTATGAATTGAGGAGGTATGACTCCTTAGAAAACATTATGTAAGCTGAGATATAAAATGAAGATATATCATGGATTGAACACTCACTCTGCTGGATAGGTGATACTACAAAACCTAACTTAGAGACCTCACGTATTACTCTGGGCTAGAGAGTGAGCATCTAATCCCAGAAGAGGGTTCCTAAGGAGTCACCTTCAGTATTCCAGACCTTCTTCGATTAAGCCCCTTAATTTCCTTGAAATTATTAGTAAGTCATGAAAATGAATAAGATTTCAAAGAAAGTGATTCAGGTTTTAGCTATAAAATACAATATGCACAGAGAACTGAATAACTTTTCCTATCTTTATATCCAGAAATGCACAGGCTAATATTTCGGTCTATCTCCTACTGGTGTTTTTACTTTATATTTTCCATTAATGTCCTGTGAATAATTGTAATATTATTTTGAAGGAGGTTATGGCTTCTACTGGAGTGAGAAATGTTTCACTTAGAAAAATACTTAGAAGGGTTCTCTTCGTATAAGAAAGTGACTAACGTCATACAACTTTACCCTCTAGGGCATAATGAGTTTGAGTAGAATAACCAAAGATACAGTTAAATACTTTATTATACTTACATTTTTAAATTACCTTAAGAATGTTATTACCTTTGAGTATTTTAATATCACCTCTGTGCTGGAAACTGTGGTAATTGCTTTATGTATGTCATTTAATCACAGTATGAAGTAGATACTAATTGTATCTCAATTTAATATATAAAGAAAGTAAGAGAGAAAAATGTTACATGACCTGACATAGGCTCCACAGCTAATAACTGGAAAAGTTGGGAAAGAGAGAAAGGGTATCCTAAGAGTGGAGGGTCAGCAACACAGCTGAGGAAGTGGACAACTTGAAAGTTGGAAACTGGCCAGAATCAAGTTCAATGAGATGGATATGGCTGACAAAGTTCTAGACTCTATTATGAAAGTGAAAGTGTTAGCTGCTCAGTCATGTCCAACTCTTTGCTATCCCATGGATTGCAGCCTGCCAGGCTTCTCTGTGGAATTCTCCAGGCAAGAATACTGGAGTGGGTTGCCATTCCCTTCTCCAGAGGATCTTCCCAACCCAGGGATGGAACCCAGGTCTCACACCTTGCAAGCAGATTCTTTACCGTCTGAGCCACCAGGGAAGTCATAAGATCTATCATGCCTAATATTTGATTTTAAACTCACTCTTATACTACTCCATGCCCAGATTCCCAAATTGTCAGCACATCTGTTAGATATAACTGCCTTTGTGAGAGGTATTTTTTCAATTATCAAGGGAAATGTTCTAATATTTGGGCTAGTGTAGGGCAGAGAAAAAAGAGCAGCTGTAAAGGAAAAGATTGGAACAGAATTCTTCATATTTATCCAGAGAATTCCTGGAGACACTGTGGTAGGGAAGACATGTGGATACTGGATTCTCCAAAGCACATGGGAGAGAGACAATTTTATTTGAATGTAACAGCTACACTGAACAAGCATGATTTGTGAGATGCAATGTAAAAACAGTTATATCTGTATACTACTGACCCTTTAATTTTATTATTTAAGGCTAATTTCCCCATTGTCCCTGGGTAAAATTTGGAAGAAGTCTTAATATTTTCTAATCATTTTCTGATGATAAAAAGCAGCATAGTTATTAACATAGCCATACAAGTACAATGAACTAAATCTCCACTAAGGATGCCTCTTGTCTTTTCTCTTTGCTGACTTGCTCTAGCATATCTCCACTTTCATCTCATCAATCTGTTTCCATCCTTGCCAGAGTTGTAGGTGGAGAGGTTAGGGAGATGGAAAGGACCAGGAAAAGTCTCGATTTTCTTTCTAGGGTTGCCACTGGGGCGTTCTTTGGATTTGACAGAGCTTGGAAGCTGACCCTTACTTTTGTGGTCAAAAATAACAGACATATCTTCAAGAGGAGCCTAGGACTGATGGGGAATACCAAGAGTTTTGCTCTTATGGTCACTTCTCTACTTCCTGTGTAGGAATGTTTTACCATCTACAGAAATGGAGAGAATTAAATACAGCTGAAGGCTTAGGTGGCTGAAGCACAGATCCATCTGGGCAGAAATGAGACTTGGCTAGTTACTCTGTCATAGTTTCTACGATTCTAAGACCTCTTTATCCCCAGGAAGCCACAATTAAATTGATCATTAAATATTCTACCAACAAGGCCAGTCCTCCAAAACATTATAACCTTTGATATCACTGCTATTTTTCTAAGAAAGGTTGCTATTTAGAGTAGCTTGTGATTGTATCTATTTCAATTTCTTATGGTAAATAAGATGTATTTTTTAATAACTTCTGATAAGATTTATTTGGAAAGTGTATTTCTTTATGATGAAGACAAATCAACACACATTACTAATTTGTAATTATTTTCTAAGAGTGTAACTGAAAGTGGGGTCTGGCTGCTCACTCCTCAAAAGCCAATAAAGAGACAAGATTAGTGGAAAGGAAGTGAAGTTGCTCAGTCGTGTCCGACTCTTTGTGACCCCATGGACTGTAGCCTACCAGGCTCCTCCATCTGTGGGATTCTCCAGGCAAGAATACTGGAGTGGGTTGCCATTTCCTTCTCCAGGAGATATTCCCAACCCAGAGATCAAACCTGGGTCTCCTGCACTGCAGGCAGACGCTTTACCATCTGAGCTTTGGATGCCAACAACCAGGGTGGTGTGGGGGGAGAGGGCAGATGCCTGTCCAAAGGCCAATTCCCCACAACTCTGACAATCAGAGGTCAAGAGCTTTTATAGCCAGAGGGAGGGATCTACATGGAGAAAGAGCACAGTGAGTTCTGACAGTCATCTTGAAATTGGTTATGGGGTGGTCTGACCTGCACCATCTTGATTCCTTTGTGTGTGTGTGTGTTAGTTGCTCAGTCGTGTCTGACTCTTTGCAACCCCACGGACTGTAGCCTACCAGGCTTCTCTGTCCATGGAATTCTCCAGGCAAGAATACTGGAGTGGATTGCCATTCCCTTCTCCAGAGGAACTTCCCAACCCAGGAATCGAACTCTGGTCTCCTGCATGGCAGGCAGATTCTTTACCATTTGAGCCAAAGTTAATCTTCACTTCCAGAGTTGGTTTGTTCCTATTTCCTTGGGGCCAATTCTTGGAATTAACTTCTTCCACCCAGTGAGGGTTTCAGTATCTATAAGACAGCTCAGAGATAAAGGCTCAGAATAGTATCTATAGCCCTTGAAAAGGAACTAAAGGTCTTTCATTTTTCTTACTGACTCAGTTATTATAGTTTTGTCCTATTATTCTTTGCTTCTACATTTTCTCGCTTCTTTGATTAAACTTACTCTTTGGCTAAAGTTTTTCTATAGACTAAAGACAGGCTGAGGACATGGTGGAGAAGGAACGTAGGGTTCTGCTCTGTTTCGTTAGTACAGTTTAGAAATGACATGACACTATATCTTACTGTCTCTTTGTATTCCCTTAAAGTCAAAACTTCATAGGTTTTCTCTTTCACTATAAACTATTCTTAGATTTTAGATTAGTAATTGAGGGACCCAATGAAATAATCTTTTTAATCTTCAAGAATAATCAAGAAGGAACCCTAGACAGTTCTTATGAATCACATTATAGAACTGACTCTCAAAACAAGGCAATTCTCTTAACAAATCCTTTGTATTTACATTTTCTAAGTTGGTCTCAGCCTATAATTTCTCTTCATTCATCCATCCTGCAAATTCTTTCTCATCCTGTATATTAAGTTGTAATTATCACAGTATAGGTAGTAATTTCCTAAAATAGTGTATTTTGGGGTTTCCCACTCTTTAGCATTCTTCAAAGGCTTCTCATTCCTACCAGTTGAACTCCAAACTCACTAATCTGTCATTTAATTTCTTTCACAAACTATACCCAATGGATCTCATGAGCCTTATCTTCAATTCTCAGTACTCAGGTTATTCCACTAAGGGACTCATGGTTAAGGAGAATGGACCTATACCCATGAAATTTGGGGAAGTAGCTGAACTTAGAATGACTTATAAATTTTCACCTCATAATATATCTGAATTTTTCAGAATAAAAAATATTTTCTTTTTTTCCTTTTTTTAAATTTTATTTTTTAACTTTACAATATTATATTGGTTTTATTAATTTCTCCTTTTAAAATATAATATTTCTGAAAAGTATGGTACATACCTTGTGGCTTTGTGAAACTCCTAACAACCTTACTCATGAGCATATCAGTTGGATAATATATGTGCAGTTCTCCTCAAGAGGGGCATTCCATATATATATATATTACCTGTTTAAATTTAATCTTTCTTATGTACCTATGTCCAGTTCCTCTAATTTTAATGTTATTGCCTCAAGGGAGAAAATATATTGTAAATATCTGTCTCTTTTGAGGACCTACTCTATTTCCTTTAGTTCTTTTTACAAATTTGGTATTCAATATAAATATACTTATTTTGACCTTGGTTTTGGAATCTTAGATTGCATGGGACTAAGCATATCTTTATTAAGAATTACTAGTAGGTAAACAATATTGAATGAATAAATTAATGACTTCAAAAAAGAATTAATGTACAGAAGTCAGTGAATTTAATGGTATATGAATTATCCCAATAAATTTGTTAAAATGAAGTAATGTACAGGACAAAGACAGATTTTTATGACCATTTGTTTTATTTTTCTTAATGGAACTTCATTACTTAATGTGTAAATGAGTGGAAATAGCACAGATATTTCTTCTTCCTCTATAGAAAATTAGCTCTTGAAAACTGTTTTCAAGTAATTATATTTTAGCAACTGGAAACTGTCATTGACAAGAAAATAGAATCATTTATCTCAATATGAAGCTATGAAAAGACCCTGAGTTCTCTCTAGCTGGTTGAAAATGATAACAGCCTGAAAGTAAACCATCTTCTTGGCAGTAGTTATCTAACAAACACTTAAGAAATTTCTGAAATCTTCATCACTTTCAATTCGCTGCTCCTTATGTATTCAATTATAGAATAACTACCTTTTTGTTCAGATGGCATTTTATTACACTCTGCATGCAAATTCAAGAAATTATATTAACAGGAAACCTCCTTCCCAAAATTCAATCTCCTGCTAATGATACACAAAGAAAAAAACAAGCAAAACTTCCTGTCCTATCTGAGCTTAAAGATGACTCAAACAAATTGGTAAAAATTATAATAATACTATTATTATTGTTATTATAACATTATTATCATTGTTATTATTATTCCTATTATAGAGACCAGAATATTCTACTAACAGTTAAAAATTTATTGAGTCACATGTTAGTTGCTTTACATTTATTATTTCACTTAATAATCCCAGCAACTCTGAAATTCATGTATGATTATCCCTATTTTATAAACGAAAAGAATGAAAGTTCAAAATATTCTTATTCATCATTGTACAGAAATTAAACAACAAAGGTGAAATTTGAATTCAAGTCTAAATGCAAAGTCTATACAGTCTATTATCAGTTCTTAAGTTATGGATTCAGTTCTTGACTTATTGATTCATTTTAGTCTGAAGTAAGCAGTTTCCCCATTTGTATTAATAAAATATAGATATTTTATGGATAATGAAAAACTATTAATTTTTGAAGCACATAATATTGAATGTTGAAGATACAGTATCTGAACTGCAGTAGAATTATCAAATATTAAGTTAAATATCAAATTTATATGAAATGGATAAAGGAAAGCCCCATTCAAAATGGAGTCAGAAAGCCTCCTAGAGCGCTGGAGCACGTACCACATATACACCACTTGTACCACATATACACCACTTGTACCACCTGTGGAAGCTTATTTTACATACCCCAGCAGGAAGAATCTTATTTTACAGATCCCAGCAGGAAGAAGCAAGATTTTCTCCTTGTAAACAACCCAGCCTATGAAAAAACTGCTGCAACTCAGCCAATGAGAAGCTGTCACACACCACAAAGGCTTGCTCTTCTCCTGTAAACTTTCATTCAAAACAGTCCAGTTTCCTCCTTTCCTCTGCAAAAGAATGCTTTCCCTTTCTGTGTTCCAGACTTCCTTATGGTGAACCAGAGTTTGTCTCAAATTGTGATTCCTCTGCTCTGTGTGTGTGTGTGTGTGTGTGTGTGTGTATGTGTGTGTGTGTGTGTGTGTGTGTAAAGTCCCTTCAGTTGTGTCTGACTCTTTGAAACGCTATGGACTGTAGCCCGCCAGGCTGCTCTGTCCATGGGATTCTCTAGGAAAGAATACTGGAGTAGGTTGCCATGCCCTCTTCCAGGGGAACTTCCTGACCAAGGTATGGAACTCGTGTCTCCTGGGTCTCCCGCACTGGCAGGCAGGATCTTTACTGCTATCACCACCTAGGAAGCCCATTCCTCTGCTATCCCTGAATAAACTTGATTTTGCTGGCTAAACCATATACCTGTTTATTATAAAGTTTGACAATATCAAATATGAAATTAGAATTTAAGCACAAACAGCCTAAAATTATTGTTAGGAATCAAAATATTTTCGTATTTCTGAAGGAACAAATCCAGACATTAGGTCTGTGTTAAGAATACTAACATTCATTTACGTGTGCAAGCATGTGGGAAAAGTGATGAAATGGGACATCTGGTTCCTTCTTGTTTCTGATTCTGGCTCTCACTAAATTCTCTGTTCCTTTAGACTTCTTGGCCTCTCCCCGCTAAGTTTTCAAAGTACACTTATGTTAGTATTTGATCTGGGATGATGTTGGGGAATTGCAATAGAGCTAGAGATGAAAACAACCTTAAACTGAATGCTACGTTGCATTTTTCTTACAGTCCCCCCACCCATACCTACCATAATCAGAGTTTTTTGGGGGGAAATTTCTTTTAACCTCAACTGATGGGAACTGCTCTAACCCTCCCCATTCATTCCCTTCATTTTCTCTCATCCAATCCTAGCCACCTGCTTCCAGAAAGCAAACAAATGCCCTTTTATCTTCAGCCTAGGGAAAAATCTCAAACTCTTGTTAATTTGTTATTCAGAAACTTGATGTATTTTTCTGATTCTTCTAGATCCTTTAGAGGGCTTTTTCACTTGTCATAACTGAATAAAAATTACCTAAATAAGAGAATTTACTAATGCTTAAATCCTAGCAATTAAAAAAAAAGAGCAAAATTTCAAGTTTTGGTTTAACTTTTCCTCAATTATATTTTTAGCCAAGTCTGTCTACTTTTGCAACAATCTCTGTAAGTTGAAAGCAGTAGAAAGCATATTAGCTATCTTTCCAGAAGAAAAACAAAGGGCCATGGAAAATTTTTGAATATTATTTTAATTTTTCTTTTCAATGCATTAGCCACAGCAGCAAACAGCAAGGAATTTATCAAAGCAATTCACAGACTCTATAGTGGGTCTTAAACATATTTCTAACAAGCTGATGTGTGGATCACAACTCATATTTTTCAAAGCTCAGAGGTTAGTGTTAAAAATTAAACTACAAGCTGTCGTGTACCTTCAGAGCACACCCACACATCAAAATACTGATAGACACCACTGAAATATTAGCCTGAAATAGTCACTCGACTGCAACAGGTGTTTCTGATGGTGTCTAACAGTCTATTAACATTATATAGTTTTAAACTTGTTTCCTTTTTTCTCCCAGTATTTTTAAGAATATTTGTAAGGAAATTACAGACTTGTAAAAATACTTACTAACTTTCTTATCATTAAATATGCATTTCAAAGCTCATCAACAGTTTAGCCATTTAAAATATACACTTTTGTGTTCTCATAACAAACATAACTTTTTAAACCCTGGGTCATCTTACACTATTTATATTCAACTTGGTCTCTACCAACAATAATTTTGCTATTTATTCTGCATGATCAATAAGCTGTTAATATTCTTCTAAAAAATCTTTCTTTATTTTGTTGTTTTTGCCACTCTGTTTTTTTAATTGAAGGATAATTGCTTTACAGAATTTTGTGGTTTTCTGTCAAACATCTTTCAGAGGATCTATTTTTGAAGAATTACATACTATATAAGTATGTGATTGTATTTTGAATACTAAACAGAACTAATCCAACCATCAATTTAAACTTTGGTTATAACAAAACATTTGTTATAGAGTTTAAAATGTTCAAGTAAATGGACATGAGGTTATTTTCTTATAATCAGGGAAAAATCAGAAAAAAAAACATGTAGATATATGTAGCTTATTTTTCTATATCTGAATTTCTAGAATGCTTTTACCTAATTAAGATCTATTTTTCAGTGGTCAGTTTATCAACTCACTTGCTGAGAGGCCTCAGTGGAACACTACAGATAGCAAGAATAGCTTTAAGTAATATAGCCTGCCTACAGTTAGACTGACAGAAATAGAGCTGTTAATGAAATCCATGCACCAGACTATCAGAACTATTAGAAGACTTTGAGGGCTTTAAAGAGCTAAAACCTTCTCCACATTGCAAAACAAAAAGTGTCTAAATATTTGTATCTTGTCTAAGCTAGTTCATGGACTATTTTTTTAAAATACTTTCTGCCTTCAGTAGAGAGCGATGGTTGACATTTTATCACCAAGAACATAATAGGCGATACCAAGGAAAAGACATTTATTTTGTACTTATTATGAACTTGTGCTCAGTGCTCATCAGTTGCTCAGTCAGGTCTGATTCTTTGCAACCCCATGGACCATCGCCTGCCAGACTCCTCTGTCCATGGTATTTTCCAGGCAAGAATACTGAAGTGGGTTGCCATTTCTTTCTCCAGGGGATATTCCTAACCCAGGATTGAACCTGCAGCCCCTACATTGGCAGGCAGATTCTTTACCACTGAGCCACCTGGGAAGCCCTTACTGTGTACTTGGTACTCAGTAATTCCTGATGCACTATTTCACATAAAGAATGTCCATAAGGACCCTGTGGGGCACATTGTTGACCAGGAGTCATTATTGAGCCTCTTGTTAGTGTGTATCATGCGAGTCATACACAGCTCCTGTCTTCTTTCAGTTTATAAAATTAGGAAATCCACACTTTCAGCCCATTCTTTCCTTTCTTAGATTTTGGCTTGCTATGGCTATATGCATGCATGTCTAAATTGGTAGTCCCAAGAATTACAAAAATGTCACTTGACATTTGCTTCATTTCAAAATTTTAGTTTTCTCTACTAAGGCATTGCATACCACTGAGAGGGGTGGGAGTATAATCATTGTAGAAGGGTTCAGAGGCTTTTGTTTTTAATTAGATAGCAATTAACAACTCTTTACATCTAAATTGTCTCACAGATCTAATTCATTGAACCTGACATAATTCAGTTGCTCTTGTTAATCAGTAATTATGTCAATAAAAAGTGAAAAAATATAATAGAACATCATTTGCCCGGGCAATTAGGCAGAAACAAGTCTAAAATTAAAACATGTTTTATTCTGTGATAATCTCAGCATGACGTATATTTAGTTGAACAACAACAAAAAAAAAAACATGGAACATGTATGGGAAAGGGAAGAAAAAAAATGCAGGGAATGAAAAACCAAACAACTTCATAACTAAATGTTAAAATGCAAAATATATATATATAAAAATCCAAGTTATTGATCCTTTCTCCCAATAGACTCTCTTTCCTCCTCCTTCATAGTTGAAGATTATTTGGTTTTCTAGAAGTTTCAGATGGGCTCAGTCATAAAAATCTGCTTGCCAATACAGAAGTTGGGGGTTCAGTCCCTGGTTGGGGAAGATCTCCTGGAGAAGGAAGTGGCAACTCATTCCAGTATTCTTGCCTGGAAAATCCCATACAGAGGGATGGGATGACAGTACAGAGAAGCCTGGTGGACCACAGTCCATGGGGTTGCAAAAGAGTGAGACATCACTTAGTGACTCAACAACAAAGAAGTTTGAGATACCAACGACAAAAGATATAAAGCTGGGAGTAAGTAACAGTAATAATCCTGTGTTTACCTGAGAGCCATGCTATAGAAGTTGACTGGGAGTACAGTTCCTTTCCAAAAGCAACTATCTGTTTACTGCCATAGGTAGTGCCAGACAGTCTGTTGCCCTCTGAGTCAGTTATGAGTCTTAAGTCTCAACTCATGGTGGTTTTCTTAAACTCCCTCTTATTTCCATCCCACTCTGTGACTAGGCTGGATATGGTAGGAATATATCTGTCTCCTTCTTATTAAGTGTGTGAATGTTGTAGGTGGCTGGGGAAACCATAGACAAGGGAAAATACTATAGTCCTTCAATTTTCTGCAACAAAATACCCTCTTCAAGTGTTCACTGTACTCTTGGCTTCTCTAAATTTTTTCAGAGGTGGTTACTGGGAAGCCAACTAAGAATTACTAAATCAATTATTAGCCTTCTTCTTTCTATGTCCACTGATACAGGTGCTGTATCAGTAAGGGTTCAGCCAGGAAGGAAGAACCATGTGGGACATGGAATTCTTATAGGAACTATATACAGAGGTCAACAAATGTTTCCTGTAAAAAAAAAAAAAAAAAAAAAAAAACAGATTGTAAGTGTTTTTGGCTTTGTGGGTCAAAAGTTCTCTGTAATAAACTATTCAACTCTGTTGTACAGTACAAAACAGCTGTAGGCAATTTTTAAACAAATAAGCAGAGTTATTTTGTAATAGAACTTCATTAAAACACACACAGGCAGTGGAGCTGTATTTAGTTTGCCCTTCTCTGCCATCTCCTGTTGATTTCTTCTAGTGTATTTTTCACATCAATGATTGTATTCTTGACAAACCTGCTGCTGCTGCTGCTAAGTCGCTGCAGTCGTGTCCGACTCTGTGCAACCCCATGGACTGCAGCCTACTAGGCTCCTCCGCACCTGGGATTCTCCAGGCAGGAACACTGGAGTGGGTTGCCATTTCCTTCTCCAGTGCATGAAAGTGAAAAGTGAAAAGTGAAAGTGAAGCCCCTCAGTCATGTCCGACTCTTAGTGACCCCATGGACTGCAGCCTACCAGGTTCCCCTGCCCTTGGGATTTTCCAGGCAAGAGTACTGGAGTGGGGTGCCATCGCCTTCTCCGTTGACAAACCTAGATAGTGTTTCAAAAAGTAGAGACATCACCTTGCTGACAAAGGTCTGTATATCAAAGCTATGGTTTTTCCAGTAGTCATGTATGGATGTGAAAGTTGGACCATAAAGAAAGGCTGAGCATTGAAGAATTGATGCTTTTGAATTGGGATCCTTGAGAAGACTCTTGAGAGTCCTTGGACAGCAAGGAGCTCAAACCAGTCAATCCCAAAGGAAATCAACCCTGAATATTATTTGGAAGAACTGATGCTGAAGCTAAAGCTCCAATACTCTGGCTGCCTGATGTAAAGAGCTGACTCATTGGAAAAGACCCTGATGCTGGGAAAGATTGAGGGCAGGAGGAGCAGGGGGCGGCAGAGGAGGAGATGGTTGGATGGCATCACCGACTCAATGGACATGAGTTTGAGCAAACTCTGAGGGACAGGGAACAATTGAAGGACAGGGAAGCCTGGCATGCTGCAGTCCATGAGGTTGCAATGAGTCAGACAGGACTCAGGGACTGAACAACAACAGCATTCTTTATCTCTGGTTGTTCTTCATAATTTCCAACTCTTTTAGAAAAACTTCTAACATTGTGCACTGTGCATCCAGTCTCCTGAGTTTTTCATCATCCTTACAATCATTACTCTGAAGTCTTTCTCAGGTAGATTGCCTATATCCACTTCACTTAGTTCTTCTTTGAGGGTTTTATCTTGTTGTTTCACCTGGCACTTGTTCCTCTGCTGCCTCATTTGGTCAAGGTTGCTATTGGTATTTTTATGTCTGTGGTGGGTTAGTTAGATTTCTCAACCTTAGAGAGGTGGCCTTCTGTAGGAAATATTCTGTGCATCCCAGCAGTACACTCCCAGCTCCTCACCCCAACTATCATGTTGGCCAAAACGTCCATTCAGGTTTTCCCATAACATCTTACACCAAAACCTAACAAACTTTTTGGTCAACCCAACATATGCTCTAAGGGTTCCCCCAAGATAATTGCTTGGGTCCCCCTGTCATGGTCGGCTGACTGTGCCATAGTCTGGTAGGCCTGGTTGGCCCCCAGCCTGATTGATTGCTAGGCTCCCCTGGTGACTCAGATGGTAAACAGAGTGAAGTTGCTCAGTCATATCTGACTCTTTGCAACTGCATGGACTGTAGCCTACCAGGCTCCTCAGTCCATGGGATTTTCCAGGCAAGAGTACTGCAGTGGCTTACCATTTCCTTCTCCAGAAGATCTTCCTGACCCAGGGATGGAACCCGGGTCTCCCACATTGCAGGCAGATGCTTTACCATCTAAGTCACCAGGGAAGCCCCAGACAGTAAAGAATCTTCCTGCAATACCAGAGACCAGGATTCTATCCCTGGGTTGGGAAGATCCCCTGGAGGAGGGCATGGCAACCCACTCCAGTATTCTTGCCCAGAGAAACCCCATGGACAGAGAAATTTGGTGGGCTACAGTCCATGAGGTCTCAAAGAGTTGGACACGACAGACTGACTATGTCTGAAGGGTGAACCACTGCTGACCCCAGCCTCCCCAGAAGACGCAAGACCAGAGGTAAGACTGGTTCAGCCTCTTATCAAATTATTGCTTTCGCTCTGTGTCTTGGGGCAAGTGAGGTTATTTGTGAGTCCTTTAAGAGCAGAGTCTCTATTCTGTTAGTCTTGTGGGACTCCTGAAATTAAACCCTGGTAGTCTTCAAAGCCAAATGCTTGGGGTGGGAGTGGGGCAGTACCCCTGGACTAGGGAGTCCACTGCGGGGCTCAGAATCCTTACTCCTGTAGGAGAACTGCTGTAATATAATTCTCCGGTTTCTGGGTTAGCCACCTGGGGATAGGGGACTTGATTGTATTATGAGTCTGCCTGGCTTGTGGTTCCTTCATCTTATTTTTAGTTGTAGCTGTTTTCTAGTAGGTTTTGGTCTTTTTTCATAGATGATTATTCTACAGATAGTTGTGACTTTGGTGTGCTCTTAGAGAGGAGGTGAGCCGAAGGTTTTCAACTCCATTGTCTTCTGGCCTTATCTAATCAGTATGGTTTTAATTTCCATTTCCCTAATGATAATGGTGGTGAAGCACATTTCCATGTGTTTATTTGTTATGTATATATCTTATGTGTTTGCTTAAATTTTTTGCCAAGCTTTCACTGGATTGTTTATTCTCTTAATATTGAATTTTTAGAGTTTTATGTATTTGAATATGTCATTTATCAGATGTGTTTGTTTGCAAATATTTTCTCCTCATCATCCTTTACCAGTTTTCTTCAACAAAATACTCTTTTCAAGTGTTCACTGCACTCGGCCTCTCTAAATTTTTTCAGAAGTGGATATTGGGAGGTCAACTAAAATTTATGAAATCAGTTATTAGCTTTCTCCTTTACATGTCCTGGTCAGGTGGTATATTGGTAAAGATTCAATCAGAATTTTGAAGAGTTGAAGTTCATAATTTTTACGAAGTCTAATTTATGGAATTTATCTTTCCCTAACCAAGATCACAGAATGTTTCTTTCTATTTTCTTCTAGGTTTTTAAAATAACATTTATTTATTTATTATGATGGACAGGAAAGCCTGGCATGCAGCAGTCCATGAGGTCACAAAGAGTCCGACACGACTAAGCAACTGAACTGATTTATTTATTTGGCTGTCTGGCTGCGTTGGGTGTTAGTTGCAGCATGAGAGATCATCAGTCTTCGTTGCAGCACTTTGAGTTTGTTTGTATGTTTGTTTTTCAGTCATGGTATGTAGGATCTTTAGTTGTGGAATGTGGGATCTTAGTTCCTCAATCAGGGATCAAACTGAGGCCCCCTGCATTGGGAACCTGGAGTCTAGGAAAGTCGCTAGATTTCCTTTTTTTTATCTTGAAGTTTTACATTTAGGTCTCTGATCCATTTTGAGTTAATTTTTGTACCGCTACCACATTTCCTTTATGAATAGCTATATAGAAAGCCTTAGTATCAAGTAGAGAGATTTCCTTTCACTTTCTTCTTTCCAAAGTTGTTTAAGCTTTTCATGGCCCTGTGCCTTTTCATATAAAGTTCAGAAAGAGCTCGCTTATGTCCACAAAAAAAATCTTGTGTGGATTTTGATAGAAATGAAATAAAAGTATAGATCAACTTGGGATAGATAGACACACTGATCAACAGAACAGAATAGAAAACCCAGAAGTAGATCTACATAAACATGCCCAACTATTTTTTGACTAATGTGCAAAAGCAATTCAGAAGAACTATGCTGAGTGGAAAAGATCAGTCTCAAACTTTTTTATATAATATCATTTCACTTATACAACATTCTAGAGATCACAAAATTCCTGAGATAGAGAACAGACTAGTGGTTGCCAGGGCCTAAGGAGGTTGGAGAATGGGAGGTGGCTGTTACTATAGGTAGCATGAGGGACACTTGAGATGCAGCTATTCTGTATCTTGACTATTGTGGTGGTCCAACAAATCTGCACATGGTATAAAACTGCATAGAACTAAAGAGAAACACACATATATAAGAATATATAAAACTGAAAAGAATATATATATATATAAGAAGAATATATAAAACTGGAAAAATCTGAGTAAGGTCAATGAATTGTATCAAATTCCTGGTTGTAGCAGTATGCAATAGTTATGTAAGATATTACCATTTTGGGAGGCTTGATCAATGGACATAGAATCTCTCTGTTTTATTTTTGCAACTGTATGTGAATTGACAGTCATCTCAAACTAAAATGCCTTTTAAAAAGATGGAAGAGAAATGATTTGGTCTTTGTTTCTTTAGTTCCTAGTTAAAAAATTATTGTATGCTTTCAAATAGTACTGTCTTTTAAAAATTTTAGTGGTATTACGCATGCAAATCCTCACTGTAAAATAAAACATATAGCCAAATAATCTACATAATCAACTTTTATTACAAATTAGCTGCTACATTGAAATAAAAATGTGGTTTTTTAAGATTGTGTTTTAGTGATGGATAAGACAGTCTATTACTGAGGAATTCCAAAATGCTAAAGCATGATAAGTTTGCCTGATAAACTATAACATGCCTTTTTGAACAAACATTGAGATAACACATCAACTATGCATTGTTAGAGATCAGATACCATTATTTTTCTAATTTATATGTGCTTTTTACTTTTAATATAAGAATAGTTCTATCAAAGAAAGGAGGAAATGCCACCACCATTCCATCCCAATACACATACGAACAATATAAATGACCTTTAAAATCTATGGAGGAGGAAAACTCTACCTAATTTACACTCACTTTAGAGTGAAATATCCTCTGAGGCAAATCAAAATTTTATAATAATATGTCAGTAAATACTGGCTTCCTTAGAGCTCAAATGTCTAAAAATAACTGTCATATCTAAACAGGCAAATGGAATGAAGTGAAAATTAGAACCTCATAGAAGGTTTGCTGTAGAAATCAGACACATCTGTACTAAGAGATTAGATGGTTCCAGATGAAGCTCTTATCTGAGCTGTGAGCGCCTTCAGGTGAGGGTTTTACATGGCTGCCTGGCAAAGCCTGCAGCACTTTCATTTTTAGTGTTAAAACTGGCAAAGGAAACAACATTTTGGGATGCTAATTAATATTCTTCGTTGTTGTTGTTCAGTCACTAAGTTATGTCTCACTTTTTGTGACCCCGTGGCCTGTAGCACACCAGGCTCCTCTGTCCATGGGGTTCACCAGATAAGACTACTGAAGTGGGTTGCCATTTCCTTCTCTAGGGGATCTTTCTGACCAGAGATTGAACCCATGTCTCCTGCATTGGCAGGCAGATTCTTTACCAATGAGCCACCAGGAAAGCCCTACATTAATATTCTACCTCCTTTTAAAACAACCTCATTTACCCCAGGACTAAATTCGTACAAATAAATTTTGTATTCTCTTCACTGAAAGTCATTTGGAAAGAGAAGCAAGGGACTTCAGTTGTGAGAGGATGGTGAATAGGAGAGTGGTTGAATGTTCCTTCTCTTTATATTTAATTTTACTTTTTATTAGATTTAGCCATTACTTTTCCATTTGCCTAGCCCACCCCAGCTCCTGGAAGTGGTAGTAGGAGTACTTAAAGTGGTCCCACAATATGTTCTATAGGGACAGAATGTTTTTCTAATAGTAGTTTATGCCTGCAAACAGAAAAATGTAATAAATATATCATATCATATACACAGATTACATTGGTGAAAGTCTGGATGAAAGAAAGTCAGGAAAGAGTATTTTTACTTTACCTTTAAAAAAACTTTCATTGGAGTATAGTTGATTTAGGAAAGGAGTACTTTTAAGTAGTGGCTTTCCTGGTGGCACTAATGGTAAAGAACCTGTCTGCCAACGCAGGAAACACAAGAGACCCAGGTTCCATCCCTGGGTCAGGAATATCCCCTAGAGGCAGAGATGGCAACCCACTCCAGTATTCTTGCCTGGGAAATTCCCATGGGCAGAGGAGCCTGGCAGACTCAGACCATGGATTCACAAAAGAGTGGGACATGACTTAGCAACTAAATAACAACGACAAATTTATAAATAGCTTGAACATTAGGATAAATGTAGGGGTAGCTAATGGAAACCTAGCACATGCATCTAGACCCTAGACCCTGATGCTGGGAAAGACTGAAGGCAGGAGGAGAAGGGGTCGACAGAGGATGAGATGGCTGGATGGCATCACCAACTCGATGGACATGAGTCTGAGTAAACTCTGGGAGTTGTGATGGACAGGGAGGCCTGGCGTGCTGCAGTCCATGGGGTCGCAAAGAGTCGGACATGACTGAGCGACTGAACTGACTGGCTGAACACATGTACAAAAGATGTTATTTTAAAACATTTTATTTTTCTATGTACCTTGGAAAGTCATTACTAGATACACAGAGGTGGGGGGATATTTTCTCTTTTTGAAGAAAATATAAGATTACATTTAGATCATTTATTACTTTGCAATTAAAAGGGAAATATTTTACTCTTCATTAAAAATTCTATTTGCTATAGGCAGCATCATTGAATAAGAATTAAAAATATGTTTTGCTGATGGTGTACACTGCTTCTTTAACTCCCTTCTATGATTACATCACAGATCTCCATTCTAGGAGTGCAACATGAGTGATGAGTGATCCTTCTCTGGGGATGATTATCACACGGACTCTCCCTATCTCATGGTTTGGATACATTAGGTCGTATTTGTGTTAAAATGACTCTCAAACTTGCCTCTCTGTATAGCACTCACTCATCATTTTCCTGAAGAAAAATTATATTCTCTATCTTTAGTCCATAGTGGTGCCTGCCTTCAGTCTTCAGTGAATCTGTTCTTAAGGCTACTTCCTAATGGTCAAAGCCAATGACTTCTTTTCAGTCTAATCTTGACCTCTTGTCTCTTCTAATGCATTTGATGCTTCATATCCATTTTGGGGGTACATGCTTGTTAGGGGAGTCGTTTGCATGCAGTTTTCTAAAAGTGAGATATAAACAAATATGTAAAATCAATTTTATTTAGTTATAAGAAAGATAAAATATTGAGTTTTCCCTAAATATCAAATATACAAAACATGTCTCACCCAACTCTCTTCTTGCAATCATCCTTTCATAGTATTTTTCCTCTGATATAGACCAAATTAGATTATTTCATTCTTTAATACAAAAATAGATTAGTGATAAACTATAAGAAAAAGGTTTCACAGAGTAGCACATGATGATTTGCTGCATTTGGCATTTACCTATCTTCCTTCCCTGTAGCTCAAATGGTAAAGAATCTGCCTGCGAGGCAGGAGACCAGGGTTCAATCCCTGGGTTGGGAAGTTCCTCTGGAGAAGGGAATGGCAATCCACTCCAGTATTCTTGCCTGGAGAATTCCATGGACAGAGAAGCCTGGCGGGCTACAGTCTGTGGGATCACAAAGAGTTGGACACGACTGAGTGACTAACACAGTATCTTCCTAGACTTATTGCCCATCCCTTATGCCCTGTGGCCTGAGGGGCCCTTTTGCTTGTTCCCAAACACACAAAGTATGTCATTCATTCCTCCCTACCTTGCCTGTACTATCTGTATTTTGTTTTTAGGCCACACTCTTTTTCTTACAGCCCAGAATCCTACTCACTTGTCAAAATTCAATATAATATCAGTTCCTTCATGTCCTTCTGATCTTTATATTTAATTATATTCTTCTCCCTGAATCCATGACTCTGCTGGGTGAGATTACCCAAAAGTACTGACGTTCATTGTATTTCAGTTTGTTTATTAAACATGTTAGGATATGAGAAATACTGGGGACTGAGGGATTGGGTTGCTAAAAAAAAAGCAAATTCTTCAAGCTAAATAACCCCAGATCAATTGATCATAATTTCTGTGGATGATGTCCAGAATTATGTTTTTTCCCTCATTGAGTGTTGACATTATTTGGTCCTGATATTTTACTATTGGTAATGCATAAAAAATAACGTAAATAAGAGACTAAAAACCTCCCTGCTTGATCCTAAGATTTCATCAGCATTCTCATTTATTTATGGAATATTTGAATTGTTCACAAGCATATTTAAGTATTATATGTCTACAATATGATTGATATATTTTACATTCTGTGCTCTGATTGATTTATGCTCTGGGTATTTTCCATGTTGCTACAGTCTTTTTCTCTCTGATTCTCCCTTCTAATTCCTCACTCCCTCAATCATTATTACATGATACTTAGACTACAGTCTTAGAGGATAGCACAGAGAATTTCCATATATTCTAAATTCAGTTTTCCCTATTATTGATATTTTATATTAGTATGGTACAGTTGTTAAATACTGAATCAATACCAGTGCATTATTGCTAACTAATTCATATTTCCTTAGTTTTTACCTACTGTCCTTTCCCATTCCAGAACCCCATTCACAATAGCACAATGCATTTAGCCGTCACATCTCCTTAAGTTCCACTTGGATGTGACAACTTTTCACACTTTCATTGTTTCTGATAACCTTGACAGTTGTAAAGAGTGTTGGTCATGTATTTTGTAAATAGTCCCTCAAAATGACATTTATCTCCTGTTTTTCCCATGACTACATGAAGGTTGTATATTTTGGAGAGAGACCATAGAAACAGTGTTATTCTCATTATACATCAAGGGTATCTATTATTAGTATGACTATCACTTTTGACATTGACTTTAATTTCCTGACTGAGGTGTATTTGTCAGATTTTTCTTCCATAGAGTCATTCTTCTCCCCACCCTCCATACTGTCGTCTTTGGAAGGAAGTTACTATGCATAGCCCACGCTTAAAGGAGTTGAGTGGTCTCCTCCAGCATCTTGAAGATGAAGTATACAGCTATATAAATTATTAGGAATTCTTTGTGAGAGAATTGTTTCCTTTTTCCCATTTCTTTATTCATTTTTATATCAAGATGGACTCATGAGATACACCTTATACTTTGGGTTATCATTCAATACTAGTTCATTTGTTTTGTTGTTCAGATTGTTTCAGCTTTGGTTACTGGGAGCTCTCACATTTGTTTCCTTTAACATACCCCCTGATCTTTTTTTCTTGAGGTGAGGGGGGCACTTGCTTACTTTTTGGCACTATGAGATGCTTCAGGTTCACCTAGTGAGTTTCTTGTCCCAATCCCATAATTAGCTTTTTCTCTAAGGAGCTTTGATTATTGGAGAATAGTTTTAGAAAGCCAAATCTAGGTCTAGGTGTGCTTGTTGCAGGGAAAGAACAGAATTGTTGCTTCTAAGCCCTCTTAGCTGACAGAGCAGGGAAATATAAATACGTACACCAGCACCTATATATGCACACCTAATTTTATATGCCACCCTGTTTCTCTATATTAACCTAAATGTGAGTTCATACTGATACTTCCAGTTCTGATCCTTTACCGTATGCATCATTGTAGCCTTCTCCCTTTGTCTATAATCTCTCACTTCTAAGTATTTTTGAATCATTCATTTAAATGTAACATCATAATCTTTATGCATCTTGCTTTTTGCCTTTAAAATATTTCTTAGAACTAATTTCAGTTCAACTGAAAGTTTTAAATCTTATTTTGATTGATACAATCTATTACATACTCCAATCCAAGAGGAGACCCACAAAAGATGTGTTTAATAATAAGAGTGATTCGTGGCATATGTTACTGGAAAATATATAAAGAGAAGTAGGATCAACTACAGAGTTAGTTTTATTCAATAGTTTAGCATCAAAAAGAAACTGGTTTGTGTTTGTCTACACTTGTTTTCCATTGTTTCTACTTATTCTGAAGATGGCTTTCTCTCATGTTTCCAGTAAGGCCCTCAATTACTTATGAGACTACATAATGCCTTATCCACGTCAAAAGAGAGTTTGTCAGAAGCATGTTTTAAAAAGAGGCAGAAAACTTCTTTCCCAGAAGACCCTGGGAAAGCTTGATTATTATCCATGATTTCAATCAGTAACATCCTTGTAGTAATTATTGTGCTTAGGTGATGATATTGCACTGATTAGTTGAGGTTGCACTAATACAGTAAATACTAGCCACATGTGACTAAAGTTAAGTTGTTTTCTTAGTTACACTGGACCACATTTTGAGTACTCAGCTTATTGATTGCTGGCTACTATAATGCACATTTCCATCACTGCAGAAAGCTCTATTTTATAGCACTAATATGACCTCAGTTATGTAGCTCATGCTTAAAACTAAGGTAGAATTAGCTGTCACCATTTTTCAAAGAGCATAGACTATTGGCATTGGTTGAAGGGGGTATATATAGAAAAAATTGCCAAATAAAAATAAAGTTTCTAGGAATATGGAAATGAATATTAAGGAAGCAATTACAAGTTTCATTACAAGAATGAAATAGTCTTTTAATTGTTATTCTACAATTATGCATCCATTTAACCTCTATTCCTGAGTACTCCATGTAATCCATAGTCTCATACACATACCCTTACATTCTTGAGTTGTTTTTCCCTAGGGAATGGACTCTCTGGAGTAAAATGTGGGGCCAAAGTATACACAACATTTTAATCTCAATAGATATTGTGCTGTTACTCTCTAAAGAGGCTAGAATTCTCACTGCAGTGAGTAACATACGAGGAGGGCTCTTTTCCTATACTGCGGACAGCAATGAGGAAGTCTGGAGTAGTGGTTAAGGCCACAGTCTGCAGCCAGTCTGCTTGGGTTCAAATTCTAGCTTTGCAACTTTTTAATTCTGTGACTTTGAACAAATTACTAATGGGAATAATTATAATAGTACCTAATTCATGTATTTGTTATTAAGAATAAGTGAGTTAACATATATGGAGCATGAAAATAGTGCTTAGCACGTCATCAATGCTTGATAAATGTCAGCAACTAATAAGGGAATTGGGTATGATCACCCCTTCTGACTTCATACGGGAAAAGTACGATCTAATTTTTAATTTAATGTATAGTTCATTATTACTAGGTTAAATATATTTCCATGTGGTTACTATTTAGATTTACTTTGCTGAGAACTTCCTATCTCTATCGCAAGCAACATCTCTATTGAGTCGACTGTTATTTCTTTATTAATTTGTAGAATTCTCTGTATATTTGGGCTTCCCTGGTGGCTCAGATGGTAAGGAATCTGCCTGCAATGTGGGAGACCTGGGTTTGATATCTGGGTCAGTAAGATCCCCTGGAAGGGAATGGCTACCCATTCCAGTATTCTTGCCGTGTATCTCAAGCAACATCTCTATTGAGCTGGTTGTCATTTCTTTACTAATTTGTAGAAGTTCTCTGTATATTTCCCCCTGAAAGTTGGGGTTTTTTCTCAGTCAGTGGAAAGGTTATTTGACTGTATTATAGCTTTCATCAGAATTGTTTATTTTCTTGTCTTAACGCAGATGCTTTGGAACTTTCATGTTGAGTAATAATAAACACAACACCTGCAGCGATCAGGGCCATCTTTATCTTATTTCTATTTTAATAAAAACGGCTTAAGCAATCCACTTCTTAGAATTTTTCCAGCTGGACTTTGAAGACTCTGTCATACTTAGACAGTTTTCATTTCTTTCTGTATTTTAGTGCATTAATTAGGAAAGAGTGTCAAATTTTATGAAATTCCTCCTAGGATGCAATGATAAAATTAGTTTTAAAAATTGTGTTGATCTAATGACTCATTTTGACAATCTACAATTAATTATCTTTGTGTTCATAGGATACTCTTTTGTAGGTCATACTCCATTGCTCTTTGGACACAGCTGATTTTCAGATTGTTAGAAAAACAATCTGTAGTCATAAATGAAATTAGTCAAAGGTGAGATTTAGATGCTCTTTACAAGGCATAGCATTATATTTTTCTGCTTTCCTCATTAAAGTTGCTTAAATAGCATGGGTGTTTTTCTCCAAAAGATTTAAAAAAATAGGGTACTTTTATGCCACTCACTGATCTATGTGCTTTACTCTTATTAAGACAGTCAATCCTCATGATTGAATTATTAGTTAGAAGCTGTAATTATCATCTCTATTTCAAAACTGAGGAAACTTGGAAATAAAGAAATGTGTCCAAAGACATTCAGCTAATAAAGGAAAAGTCACACACATGAACCTCAGGAAAACTCCAGAAGCTTATACTTGATCACCTCTATGCTATGTCAGCTAGACCCATCTGCTTGCTCCCTTCCCAATTTTTTCTATAAAAATTGGTCTATTTGAGTTTTCTACTTTGCTCATTTACTCATTTGTTAATTTAGTCATTCAACACATATTTGTTGAATGCCTACCACGTGCCCCTATCTGTTCTAGGGACTGGAGATACAGCAGTAAACACAAGACAAAGGAGGTCCTATTCTCAGAGTTGGGAAGAGCTAATAACAAGTACATGCATAATATGCAAGGTGGAATATTAAGTAGGGTAAGGGGGATAGGAATTGCAAGGGTAGTGGTGATTGCTATTTCATATGGGGTCAACAGGGAAGCTGATAGGCTGAGACAAGATTCCTGAAGCAGTGCAGTGGTGAGACCTGCAGATCTCATAGGCTGCTGTCTTGATGTAACTTTTAAAGCACTCCCTTTTGTTTTCCAATAAAAGTGAATAGTCCCTCTGTCACTGGGGGAAGGATGCACCAGCAGAAGGAAATGAGACTGGGAATTGTGGTGGGATGGACCACCAAATGGACTGTTTGGCTGGAATAGCATGCATGAGAGGAAAACAAGTAAATTTTTATTACTTTCTATTATAAAAGGAAAATAAATTCATTTTCATCAGAATTAAATATTTATGCTAACACATGACTAGCAGTTGCTTTAAAAACATGAATATTGGATCTTTCTTTCTCTTTCAATTTCTTGAAAAAGAAAGCTTCCTTCAGACCAAACTTTTTCTCCCATTTCTTTAACAATTGCTTATTATTTCTCCATTCCTTTTCCTTCTTCTAGAATTAATATTATTTGCATTTCAGGTATCCATTATTTCCATCTCATTGTATTTTATCTCAATTTTTTTTCCAAAGGGCCATTTCTTTAACTTGATATTCCAGGTCACTAATTAAGTCTTCAATTATTAACATTATCTCCTTCCACTTGTCTACAAAATGATTTGATTCCAAAGGAATGATTTTCATTCTCAGTCTTTCAGTGCTCTGTGTTAAATTTCTAAAAGGTTCTTGATACCATTTTTATGCAAATTACCTTTGTTATATTCAGTAGTTTCTTCCTGAGCTGCCTGTGCTGGTTGCTTTCAGATTCCTCTCTCTGACCTTGGGGCTCCTCAGGTGGATTGACATTTGCCTATTCATGTCCAGGTTCAAGTTTGACAAGCAGGTGATGCTGCAAGCACCACCCTAGCAGCGGCACACCTCTGAGGGACGAGTAGGGAACAGGGGTTCCCACCACTGTGGGCTAATGCTGTGCTCATCTGAAAGCTGTAAACCTTTGCTGAGGCACTTGAAACCCTTTTATTCCTAGATCTCTGGTGATAAGCATTAGTATTTCTTAGTCTCAAGCTCAGGGATCAATATATCCCTCCTGTGCAAACTCTCCTGTCACTCCATCAGGCTGCTAAATGCCCTCCCCAATTTGCCTCTTGCATACATCATCAGTTTCACTTTTCTTCATCATCCATCTCTTCCAGAGTACTACTCCTCCTGATCGATGAAATTGAGTTTGCCATCTTTTGGAGGCTATTTCTAAAATAGTCCTGATGATCTCTGCCTTATGGTATCTATATCTATGCCTTTGTGTCATCTGCCCTCCCTCTTCCTTGAATGGGTGCTGGAAATTTATGGAAGTCACTACTGAGGTTAGGTTACAAAGGACGGTGACTTCCATCTTGTTCATCCTCTGTCTCTGGCTCTTCTTGCTTGCTTATTTTGATGAAGCAAGCTGACAAGTTGTAAGCTGCCTAGAGAGAGGAGCAAGGAACTGAAGGGGACCTAGGGCCCACAGCGCACAAGAAACTGAATCTTCCTAACGACCATGTAAGTGAGCTTGGAAGCACACCCCTCCCCTTCCGTGTTACCAGATGAATCCACAACTCTGGTATTCAACTTCATTGCAGTCACATGAGAGATTGTGAGCCAGAAGACACAGCTAAAACATACCTCGTTGCTTCCTGAGCCACAGAAACTATAAGATAAATGTTCTTTTAAACAACTGTGTGTGAGTGTGTGCTAAGTCGCTTCAGTCGTGTCCAACTCTGTGCAACCCTATGGACTGTAGCCCACCAGGCTCCTCTGTCCATGGGATTCTCTAGGCAAGAATACTGGAGTGGGTTGCCAATTCCTCCTCCAGGGGATCTTCCTGACCCAGGGATCGAGCTGTGTCCTTTGCCACTAGCACCACCTGGGAAGCCCTTTAAGCAACTGAGTTTTGAGACAGTTACCTATTGCTGCAGACAAATTAACATCCCATCAATAATCATATTTTATCTCTATCATTTTCTGTCTCAGACCACCTATTCTCCTATTAGCTGGAGTTTTCCCATTATGAGTTACTTGTATACATCTGTATCCCTTTGTATACACAACTTCTTTTTATTTCCGCCACTTTTTTCCCCCTATCTGGTAAACTATAAACATAAATTGAGACACAGTCACCGACTTTCTCCTCTGCGACTCATTCTCTGATTATGTAGGCAAATTTTATGACTCCCATCTTATATATGCGTTCATTCTGCTTTTCATACAGAGTACCAGTCATTTCTTTTGGCCAAGGCTGTGTCCTTAGCACCTAGTAGGGTGACTAGCACATTATAGGTGAAAGACTGGTTTTTCCTGCACTAACTTAAACCCTCTCTGGTAGTTTTTTCCATGCCCTGTTTCCCCAGCTGGAAAATTTCACCTGGTCCTGAGTTAAAGTGGAGTTACTGAGAAATAATTACTCTTGTCTTTCTCAAGCAATACTGTAGATGATTTTGTTTATTTATGTCAATTAATATTTTGCCTTAAACTTTTGTGCTGAGTGCTTGAAACTGTGTTGCTCAACACTATAACATTTTTCTCTTACTTTTCTTCAGATTATTTCCACATCCCCAAAGTACTTAACAACACTTTTTTTTCCTTTAGAGTCTGACTTCCTGCTGCACAGCAACACTAAAGAGAGACCATTCGTTTCTTCAAATTATCCTGTTTATTTCAACAGAGGCAGCAAGTGTGTGTAGAAAGTAAAATGTTAAGAATGAAAAAGTTCCTCTGACTTGTTTGTGTTGCCTACAGATTCTTTGAGAATAAGAAATACAAGCCTGCTTTTGGTTATGAAAACAAATATTCCAGGTTTCCCCTGAAATGTTTTTGAAATCTTTGCATATTTAGAAAAAGAATCAAAGACAGGGTAATGATGCTTTTCTGACTTTCCTAAACAAAAATACTTTTGAATTTAAGTATACGCACTGCAGCATCACCGACTTGATAGACATGAGTTTGGGTGAACTCCGGGAATTGGTGATGGACAGGGAGGCCTGGCATGCTGTGATTCATGGGGTCGCAAAGAGTCAGACATGACTGAGTGACTGAACTGAACTGAACTGATACACACTGCTAGGTTTTTGGGTTTTTTTGTTTGTTTGTTTTAATCTTGGTGTCATGCACACTTATCTAGTGCTACAAAAATGCTGTGTAACAAACAGCCATACAAACTTAGAGGCCTATAATAATTTTGTTTTCCTTCTAAGGTTATTGGGAAGTCTGATAATCTGAACTGGGATTGGTGGGGTTCACCCACACGTTTTTGAACAGCTATAAGTTGGCTTTGCTATTCTTGACTGGGTTTTCTCAGTGTGTCTGAGGCTTTGATTGGGACACTGAGCTGAGTCAGCTTTGTGTTCAGGTGTCTTTACAAATCACATCCTCTAGTACACTAGCTGGGACATGGCGGGCTCTTGTGATAAAGACAGAGGAGCAAAAAAGTCAAAGTCACAGAGCCTCAGGTCCTGGAAATACCATCACTTCTTGTTGACAAAATGTCATAAGCACAGCCTAGATTCAAGGGGTAGAGAAAGTCTTAATCTCTTTAGGAGAGAAGAGTGTAGATACAGGGGAGGATGAAGAACTGCAACCATTTTTTTGTAATCTATTACAGTATGTTTACTTTTGAAAATTTAAAACATAAACTATAAATTCAGCTTGAAAAATATCTAATTGACTACATTGTAATCAGTTCTTCTGGAAAAATATCCTATAGAAATTTAGGTTATAAGATCATTAGTTCTTATTTTATTATTTTATGGGTAGCAATTCTTTCAAGGGATTTTAATTTTTTAAAGATTCCTAAGATGAACATTTTGACCATCTGGTGATGTCCATGTGTAGAATAATCTCTTGTGTTGTTGGAAGAGGATGTTTGTATGTCCTGTGTCTTCTCTTGGCCAAACTCTGTTACCCTTTTCCCTGCTTCATTTTGTACCCCAAGGCCAAACTTGTCTGTTACTTTAGGTATCTCTTGGCTTCCTACTTTTGGATTCCAGTCCCCTATGATGAAAAGGACATCTTTTTTTTTTTTTTGGTGTTAGTTATAGAAGGTCTTGTAGGTCATCATAGAATCATTCAACTTCATCTTCTTTGGCATTAGTAGTTGAGGTATAGACTTAGATTACTGTGATGCTGAATTGGTAGAAGATGGGAGATAGTGAAGGACAGGAAATCCTGGCATGCTGCAGTCCGTCGGGTCTCAAAGAGTTGGACATGACTGAGTGACTGAACAACAAGATGAACATTAGAAAAAACCAAAATACACATCTGCAATCCTACTCAGAAAAAAAGTGCTAAAAACTTAAATTCTTCCTTAGCCTTCAAAAAAATAGTGATTAAAATGTATTACTCTGAGTCTTCAGATAGTGATGCCTCTCTTACCTAAAAGCAATGCTAATTAGACCTTTTTAAACTAGCTATCAGAATATGTTTCCTTAAACATAAAGTACACCTGGAGATGTTAAATTATTATGACTCATGTGCAAAAATACCTAAAAAACTCATGTATTACAAGTTACAAATAGATTATTTGCCTAATCTTTTTATTTGGATTTTGGCAAAATCATACTCTAGATTTTAATAATAATTCCTTACTACATTGACTTCCCTGGTGGCTCAGATGGTAAAGCGTCTGTCTACAATGCGGGAGACTCGGGTTTGATCCCTGGGTCGGGAAGATCCCCTGGAGAAGGAAATGGCAATCCACTCCAGTACTATTGCCTGGAAAATCCCATGGGCAGAGGAGCCTGGTAGGCTACAGGCCATGGGGTCGCAAAGAGTCGGACACGACTGAACGACTTCACTTTCTTTCACTTTCACTGCGTTGAGGTTTATTATATGTCAAGCATTGTTATACACAGTATATCTGCATTAACTCTCAAAATTTCTTCAAGTTAGGGAAATTATCCACATTTCATAGCTAGCACAACCAAGTCACAAAGAAGTCAGGTGGCTCACCAAAGGTCACACAACTGGCGGGTGGTGGAAGCAGAATCTGACCCCAAGTAGGATGGCTCATACCCATAACACCATGTCAGATTGCCTGGTTATAGTTGAGAACCATTCTCAGCCTTGTCTGTATGCTCCCAGGTCACAAGGGCTGAAAACCAAAAGTCTTATTTTGCCCTGGGTTAGACCAGTGGTGAAAGGCCGTTACATGAGATTTGGAAGGTGGAAGAGAGCTAAGGAAACATACTCTGCTCCTCCAGCAATGGTGGGCAGATATATAGGCTTCAGCAGATTAAGTCTTTCACTAACCTCTAGCCTATATGTGTATACATACATATACACACATAATGGACTGTTGTTCAACCTTACAAAAGAAGGAAATCCTATCATTTGTGGCAACGTGCATGAACCAAGAGGCTATTAGGCTAAGTGAAATAAGCCAGTTATAGGAAGATAAATACTGCATGATTCCACTCACATGAGGTATCTAAAACAGTAACTCTTAGAAGCAGAGAATGAAATACTGGTTGTCCAGGACTAGGGAGTAGAGGAAATGGGGAGTTGTTATTTAATGGTTCTAAAGTTTCAGTTAGGCTAGATGAATAAAGTCTAGAGATCTGCTGAATAACAGAGTGCCTACAGTTAACATTATGATATTATGCACTTCAGACTGTGTTAAGGGGGTAGATCTCGTATTGTGTTATTACTACAAAGCAAACCAAAAACAAAGGGACCCAAGGAAACTCTAGGAAGTGTTGTATTTATCTATTAATCACTGCAGATGGTGATTGCAGCCATGAAATTAAAAGGTGCTTACTCCTTGGAAGGAAAGTTATGACCAACCTAGATAGCATATTCAAAAGCAGAGACATTACTTTGCCAACAAAGGTCCATTTAATCAAGTCTATGGTTTTTCCAGTGGTCATGTATGGATGTGAGAGTTGGACTGTGAAGAAAGCTGAGCACTTAAGAATTGATGCTTTTGAACTGTGGTGTTGGAGAAGGCTCTTCAGAGTCCCCTGGACTGCAAGGAGATCCAATCAGTCCATTCCTAAAGGAGATCAGTCCTGGATGTTCTTTGGAAGGAATGATGCTAAAACTGAAAGCCCAGTACTTTGGCCACCTCATGCGAAGAGTTGACTCATTGGAAAAGACTCTGATGCTGGGAGGGATTGGGAGCAGGAGGAGAAGGGGACGACAGAGGATGAGATGGCAGGATGGCATCACTGACTCGATGGACGTGAGTTTGAGTGAACTCCAGGGGTTGGTGATGGACAGGGAGGCCTGGCGTGCTGCAATTCATGGGGTCGCAAAGAGTCGGACACGACTGAGCAACTGAACTGAACTTGCTTGTGGTGATAGTATCACAGGTGTTTTCATGTGTGCAAACTCATCAAATTGTACACATTGAATATAAGCAGTTCTTTGAAAATCAAATACATATAAATCAATAAAAGTATTAAATAAATTTGAAAAATTTTAAAGAGAAATAAAGTAAGCTTCAGAACCTGGCAAAATATTATTGTAAATTTAAATCAGGTATTGATTCTCTTGCCTCTGCTATTCCAGAAGTACTTCTTTACAGGAATAAATCAGCAGAGCCCCTGAAACCTGGGATGCAGTTCTGTGTCTGAAAAAGTCTCTTTCTCCATGGAAATTCTCAAAGACTACAAGAACTCGTTTACTTTTACTGTGTAAAAACAGCATATCTTCACTCCTTTACCTCAGGGCCTTGTCAAACTATGTCAATTCTTCAGCCCTGTTTCATAATGTATCTCACGGGGACTTTCTCACCTTCCTGTTACTGGTCTACTAAAATGAGAAATCATATTAATCAGGCCTGTTGAGCAGACATTAGCTAATACAGTTGATGCCTTGATAAAACACACGAATATCAGCAGGCAGAAGATAATAGCCATGAAAATTCAGGAACCTGACATCTTAATGAAGTGTCCAGGGAGATAATGGTCCAAGGCATGAAGCAACTAAGAAAAACGGCACTTGATGGGCTCATCTGGATTTTATAAAAAATATTTACTCATAGATAACTGATGTATTTGCTAACTAACCCCTAATATTGCTAAATTTTAGAGAAGCCCAGAGCAAGAGGTTTTGCAGGAGATTTGGGCTGTGGGTCCTCAGCTACTCTGCCACTTTGCTCTTAAGGTTGTAGAGATCCAGTTGTGCTTAAAAGATTTTGACAGGCAGCGATAATAAATGGAAATCCTCTCAACTCCAGACTAATAAAAACACATCCAATCCTAAGGGTTTCACAGAAAATCTGTATTCTTCCTTGAAAATGGCAAATTACCTTTTCAAAAAGTTTCTAGCTTGCTATTGTGCTTAGATTGAGAGAGAACTGCTGATGGTAGAAAAATAAAAGATGATGTGACCTGATTTGTCTGTTGCACTCTGGGTATTACCTGATACACCAGGCTACAAGATATATGATCAGACTTGAGTAGGTCCAGAAACTGTAAGTTATGCAAATAAGTTCATCTCCTATCACATCTATTCTTGCTGTGTCTCCACCTCTCCCTGCATCCACACCTAAGGCCTCTTGAAAAATTCCTGATGAAAAGCTAAATGGTCCCATGAGATGTGGTGAAACCAACCAAAAGAAACAGAAGTGGCTCTGAGAGGCATCAGGTCCATCTTGGTAGACCCCAAGTTGATTAGCACATCTGGTTGTATAGTTTGTCTTGAGTGATTACCAAAGATATTGATATACAATGATTAATTGTCAGTGACTAATGGATCAATACTGGAGGACTGTACAGGGTCTGGGGAAGAAGTATACAGATCAAGTAATTTAAATGAGCACATATTGTAAGTTTGTGTCTCATGGAAATGCCCACCAAAGAGAGGCTCTCAATAGTCAGGTAGATAATATGACCTATTCCAGATAGTTATTTAGCCTCTTTCCCAAGCTGCTCTGCGGTTAGTTAACTGTTTCATCAACAAAGTATCCATGGATATTGCATCTGGGTTCAATAACATGTCTTCTTTCTTTGAAAATGACTAAGCTAACACCACTGCAGTGAGGTTTCTTTCTTGCAAAAAAGACTCTTACTATGGATATAAATGTGCCTTTTCTCCTTAAAACACTTCTGTCAGCACTACTATCTAAATTCTTACTGAATACATTGTTCGTTTCCATAGTGTGTTACCCATTATGCTTCTGCTCAAGAAATATTTTATAGGAAAAGAAGGATGCAATCATATGGTACCTAATGGATTCATCAATCTTTCCATGGAATCTATCATTCAGAAATAATGGGTTTTATAAAACAGTAGACTTGTCTCCTTGAGAAACAAAACTTTTGGAACGACACCAGTTCTACAAACTACTCTTATTTTCTCTGAACCATAATAAGATGCTATTTTTCCCTACAACAGAATACATAAATTCTTGTATCAGGGGCTAAAAGTAGCAGCAACTATGTTCTTTAGCATTAGTAATAATCCAATTGCAAAACTCTTCCATCCCAGCCCACCACCTTTAGGCTCTTTTGGTTTAAATTTTTAGTTCTTAAAGAGAAATACTACTGCTAGGGGACACAAAAATGGCTCCCATGAACAGGTGGTTGAGATCCCACTTAACTACTTTGGAATCACAGTGTCATTGAACCAAGAAGCAAAGAAGGAGATTACTGTACCAGTTGAAGTAACTTATCAGATTATCAAGAGGGAGTAGGGAGGTTGTTATATACAATGAAAGCATGTCTAGATCCTAGAGGATTTTCTTAATACTTCCATGTTCAGTAGTAAAACTGAATGGAATATATACAAGCCAGCACAGGTAGGACATCAAGAATGAAGGTTTGGGTCAGTCAACTTGGTAAAGAACACAGTCTGTAAGCATCCCTACTGAGATCAAATGAACAATGAATAAGTATTGAACAAAGTTATAAACATCAATTTTGGTCTAATGACAAAGTGCATAAATGAAGACTATATTAACTATGAATACTTTCTTCTTAATTTTTTTAGGTAATATATTTGTGTATGTGTGTGTATATACATATAATATTTTATTTTTACCTTCTCCTCTTCCACCAGTATATTATATACAGTGTGGTGGTGTTTAAATTTAGAATTAGTTTTCAGATTACTAGATATCAAAGTGAAATTGTGACAGTTCAAAGAGGATTGAGCAACACACAGTAATGGATATAGTGATTAGGAGGTTTCCTATATTTTGGAAGCGATTAAGCACATTTTCATTTCCATGAGAGAGACTGTCACAAATTTAGCAGACTTACATTGTTAATCTTATAATTTGAACGGTCAATATGCATGGAAAGGTGTGTAAAAATGCTGACTAGCCAAAGGGATAGACTTCCCCATATGGCTGTTCCCAACTCAGCAGCATTCCCAGATCCTTCAATGCACTTCTTTGTATCTTACCTTACCAGCAGAGTTTCATGTTAGACACTGATATAAGCTACTCAAATGTTGTTTGGAAGGTGGAAGAGAGGTAGAAGTGATACTACAACTCCTCTGGCAGCAAAAAAGAAGTAGCAAGGGCTTTGGCAGACTTAGGGCATTCTTGTCAGTCATGTACCCCTGTGATGGGGAGCTGTGATCACTGGTGGCAGTTTCTTTTGTGTCCTGCTTCTCTGAAAGTTTGGAGTGAATATGAGATCTAGCGGTAGCTTTCCTTGACTTTCATGGTTCCATTTCTTCCAACGATTTTGCCAACACCTAATAACCTGTATCAAATTTCTTCTTGCTTAAAATAGAATAGGTCTCTGGTTTTCTAACTGGAACCTTACTGATACAGTATCCTTAGGCTACATTGCTTCTTCAATATAAGCCTTTGTGCCCAGCAATCTCCTTCAAAATCAGTTATATTCCTCTTCCATGTTGATCATTTAGTTGCTACAGAAAGATAAATGTAGAGCATGGCATATTTTAATTCAAAGAAAAATTTGGATACTTGGAGAGATAAGTTATGCAATTCAAATTTAACTAAATTATATTTGCATAAAAATATAAAATTTCTAGAGATAAACCAAACATTTAAAAACCCTTAGATATTTTAGTAGATATCTTAATACATTTTAAAATTGCAATAAGAACAAAATAGATAAAATTTAACTGTTCTAATATATGTCAAAATTTGTGCTTGTGGAATCCTGAAAATGTTGACCTACAAAAATTATTTATCTTAAATTTTTAGGTGATATTTTAAAGTTGAACTTACCTGTGATAGCTGAGCTATAGTCTACCACAGCGAATAAAGAAATGTAATCAGGGATTAAAAAAAAAAAAAGACATTATTATCATGTTTAAAATGGTCAATATTTCTATGTTTTTTAAGCTAAAACTAAAGCTATTTATTATGACACTAGTGACCATGAAAATGACAATTCAGAGTTCTGTATTAGTCTTTGCATTGCTAGACTACTTGGCTTCCCTGGTGGCTCAGACAGTGAAGAATCCACCTGAAGTGCAGGAGACATGGCTTCACTCCCTGGGTTGGGAAGTTCCCCCTGAAGAAGGGAGTGCCTACCCACTCCAGTTTTCTCACCCATTCCAGTTTTCTTTCCATAGACAGGGGAGCCTGGGAGGCTACAATCTATGAAGTCATAGAGTTGGACTCAAATTAGAGGCTAACACTTCAATTGTGCTGCTATTGTCTATTTTTATGTAAATTTCATTTAACATAATGGTGCTAGTGGTTTAGTTGTTCAGTCATGTCTGATTCTTGCTACCCCATGGACTGTAGCCCGCCTGGCTCCTCTGTCCATGGGATTCTCCAGGCAAGAATACTGGAGTGGGTTGCCATTTCCTTCTCCAGAGGATCTTCCTGACACAGAAATTGAACCTGGCTCTCCAGCATTGCAGGCAGATTATTTATGGACTGAGCTATGAGGGAAGCCTGCATTTAAGATTATATTTGATCTAACAGGTCTTCTATGCTTTGCTATTTACTATCATTCTTTTGAGAAAAATTAAGCATTTTTTTCTCTTTTGTAATAAGATATTGTCTGCTTATAGTGAGAGGGACTCATGTACAGTGTATGTAATTCCAGATATTCAGACCCTTTGCAGTATACTTCATTCAAGACATCAAGACTAAAAATGAAAATACTAATGTGGTGTGGAAAGAAAGATTAACTTTTCTTGGAAGTTTAGGTAGCAGTCTTTCATGCTTTTGTTTCTTCCCTTCAACTGAATTCATTTTCAATTTAAAAAGTAATAAATCTTTTGGAATATGTCCACTTTGCAAGATCCAACCCCAGAAAAAAGAACTGAAGAAAGACAAGCTTTTTTTTTTTTTCATATGCTGATAAGCTGTGGATCTGATAGACTCTAAATATTCTTCCCTATCCTACTTTTATATTTTATGTCTAATATGAACAAAGAAGGGAAGATAATTTAGGCTAAGAAATATTGCCTTAATATAATCTTACCAAAAAATATTAGGGCTATCACTTCACATCATGTCAAGCTTATAACATAGGGAAATCTTTTCATCAATTGTGACAGTGAGACTAATTCCTTGGTTCCTTCCTTAAGCGTAAAAATGCATTTTATTTGACTTCCAGGCAAGTGGGTAGTTACTGTTTTCTAGTTGTACCTTCATTACGTGAAAGGATGGAGGACTGTCTTTGCAGATTTGATTCAATTACAGTTTAAAAAAAAGTGATAGCTTGCATTCCCACATTAGCCTGATCTTTTTACATTGTCAGTGACAAAGAGAAGTATTTCACTGGTTAAGAAGAAAATAAACTGGGAAATTTTATTGTGCAACAATTTAACTTTATTACTACTTGCAAAAGGCACTAGCAGTGGGAAGAAAAAATTGAATTTTTAAAAGGTAAACAAAAGGATTAGCTTTGTGATGGCATATTTTAAAATTGATTTGTAAACTTAACCTATTGTCCTAAAAGGTATAGAGGGCTGCAACAAATAGGAAAAACAGATGTTGGACCCCTAAAGTGAAACTGTCTCTGTCCCAGAGCACCTCTTAATGCCTTGTAGTACAACACCCAGTATTAATACTGCATGCTGCCAAGACCTCATCCTCTTAGTTTTAATCATATATAAGTCAAGCTTTCCTTTCCCAGAAGTTCCACTTGACATTTTCCCTAAATTATTCTGGCAACTGCATTTTAACCAAACATACTTAAGAAAAACCTTAGATCACACTAGAATACTAGCTGTTTATGACACTTCACTGCCATAAAACAAGATAAGGAACATAGAAACACATTCCCCGTTGTAACAAAGTTCTTTCACCAGTCAGCAACCTAGCCATCATCTCTCCTTCTAATCATTAAGTACACAGAGCGCCACTACAGAGAGCACAAATTGGCTTTAACAACCATTAGGATGATAGAAGAAAACCCACATGTCTAAAGATACAATCTATTATTGGGACACCAGGACATGATGGCAGCACTCTGACCCACATTGCAGGAAAACAACTACAGATTCTAATGAACTGGTCCTGGAACTCCAATTGGTTTAATTCCAGAGCAGAGTTAATCTTTACCAAAAAAACAGATGAAACTCTAAATTAAAAAAAACTGAGTCAAATAATTCAAAATAAATCATTAACAGTCCAGAAATTTTATTTTCCCTAAGCTTGTTCACAGGTTGACAAAGAGGTGACTATTCTTTTTTTTTGTTGTTGTTTATTTGTCTATTTTTTGCTGCATTGGGTCTTAGTTGTGGCACCCAGGCTTCCCAGTGGCGTGTGGGCATTAGTTCCCTGACCAGGGATTGAACCCATGTCACCTGCGTTGGAAGGCGAATTCTTAACCACTGGACCACCAGGGAAGTCCTTAGAACAGATTATTCTCTAACTAACCATAGATACTTTAGAAAACCAGTCAGGTTGCTAGACTGTCGCCAAAAGCCAGGTTACAGAAGACAGGGCACATGTAACACGGGTTTTCCAGCCAGACTGACATTCTAGAACCAGACTCCTCTTAAGTATAGAGTTACATTTTCAAAATTTTAAAATTTTAGGCTTTTTATTTGTAAGCAATTCCAGAATTACAGGACAGTTACAACAATAATATAAATAACTTTCATATAGTTTTCACTCAGATTCCCCAGCTGCTGACATTTTGCCATATTTATTCTATCATTATTTTTCTATGTATGTGTAGTATTTTCTGAACTCTGTGGCAGTAAGATATTGATATAAGTCCCCTTAAGCCCCTAAGAACTTTGGTCTCTTTCACAGCTGCAAAACAATGATCAAAATCAGGAAATAATCACTGATAAAAGCACTATCTCATAGGTCTCACTCAAATATTACCACCTCCCGACACTGTCCTTTAGAACCAAAGAAATCTTTCTCTGGTGACGTCTTTCCATCCTCCCTTCCTATCTTTCATAACCTTGACTTCCTGGAAAGTATTATAGGATGTCACCCCATTGTCTAGTGTTTCCTCGGGAGTAGATTCACATTCTGCATTTTTGGCAGAAGTACCACAGAAGCAATTTTGTGGAGGGCACCATATAAGAAAGCACACACTAGGATGCGTACTGTCACAGAGGATGCTGACCTTCATTTGCCAGGTTTCTCCAATGTGGAGTCTTTTTCCCTTTCCACTTAAAAGTATATGGTGGGAAACACTCTGAGATAATGTAAATATCCCATTTCTCAGTGTCGTGGGTTGAATTGTGGCTTCCCCAAAACTGCAGTGTGGGAGACCTGGGTTCGATCCCTGCGCTTCCTCTAATTGTGGTGAGCAAGAGCTACTCTCCAGTTGCGGTGTGTGCACTTGTTGTAGATTCTCTTGTGGAGCACAGGCTCTAGAGCGCAGGCTCAGTAGTTGGGGTGCATGGGCTTAGTTGCCCCGAGGCATGTAGAATCCTCCTGGACCGGGGATCGAAACCATATCCTCAGCATTGACAGGCAGATTTTTAACCCACGGGACCACCAAAGAATCCCCTTGTATTCTTGAGTTATAAAAATTGTTTATGTATTCTGGATATAAGCCCTTTGTAAGTTATGTGTTCTGTTACAATATTTACTCCTAGTTTGTGGATTTTTTTTCTGATTGTCTCTTAAAGAGTATAAGTTTTTTCCTTTGATTTTGATAGTTAATGATATCTTTTTTTAATGGTTTGTTGTTCTTCTGCCATATTTAGGAAATCCTTACCTACACGAATTTGAAAAGATTTTCTTCTATTTTTTAATAGGAATTAAATAGTTTTAGCTCATATTATGCTTGTGCTCAATTTTGGTTCACCTTTTGTGATATGAGGTAAGGGTCTAGAAAAAAAAATTTTTTTTCATGGAGATATCCAGTTGTTTCATTGTAATTTATTCAACACATTGTCCTTTTCTGATTGACTTACATTGGATAATTTTTCTAAAATAAATTTACCAAATAACTGTGGGTCTATTTCTCTATTATTGTTCTATTGATCTATATGTCTATGCTTAAACTAATAACACTATCTTAATTACTGTAGCTTTACAATAAATCTTGAAATTTAGTAGTCTAAATCCTCCAAATTTGTTCACTTGAAAAGAGTTTGTCTCTTCTAGGTTCTTTGCTTTTCCTTATAGATTAACATCTTACCATTTTCTTAAAAAAAATATGCTGAGATGTGCTTCGATTATATTGTATCTGCAAATCAATTTGAAGCGAGCTAAAAATCTCAAAATTGAGTTTTCAAATCCATGAATGTGGATTCAACATATAAATATGGTATTTACCACTACTTATGATATTTAAAGCTAGGAATATACGAGAATTACCTCTACATGATAACAAACATCTATGCAAACCATAAACTTGCTATCATAGTTTTGGAAAATCACTGAAAATTGTACCTCTCAATAAGGAATAGGCAACTATGCATTTATACTGCTTTAATGTCATACTGTTCCCACTGTTTCCCCATCTATTTCCCATGAAGTGAAGGGACCAGATGCCATGATCTTAGTTTTCTGAATGTTGAGCTTTAAGTCAACTTTTTTACTCTCCACTTTCACTTTCATCAAGAGGCTTTTTAGTCCCTCTTCACTTTCTGCCATAAGGGTGGTATCATCTGCATATCTGAGGTTATTGATATTTCTCCTGGCAATCTTGATTCCGGCTTGTGCTTCTTCCAGCCCAGCGTTTCTCATGATGTATTCTGCATATAAGTTAAATAAGCAGGGGGACAATGTACAGCCTTGACATACTCCTTTTCTTATTTGGAACCAGTCTGTTGTTCCATGTCCAGTTCTAACTGTTGCTTTCTGACCTGCATACAGGTTTCTCAAGAGGCAGGTCAGGTGGTCCGGTATTCCCATCTTTTTCAGAATTTTCCACAGTTTATTGTGATCCACATAGTCAAAGGCTTTGGCATAGTCAATAAAGCAGAAATAGATGTTTTTCTGGAACTCTCTTGCTCTTTCGATGATCCAGCAGATGTTGGCAATTTGATCTCTGGTTCCTCTGCCTTTCCTAAAACCAGCTTGAACATCTGGTAGTTCACGGTTCATGTATTGCTGAAGCCTGGCTTGGAGAATTTTGAGCATTACTTTACTAGCATGTGAGATGAGTGCAACTGTGCGGTAGTTTGGGCATTCTTTGGCATTTCCTTTCTTTGGGATTGGATGACCAACCTAGATAGCATATTGAAAAGCAGAGATATTACTTTGCCAACAAAGATCCATCTAGTCAAGGCTATGGTTTTTCCAGTGGTCATGTATGGATGTGAAAGTTGGACTACGAAGAAAGCTGAGTGCCGAAGAATTGATGCTTTTGAACTGTGGTGTTGGAGAAGACTCTTGCGAGTCCCTTGGATAGCAAGGAGAGCCAACCAGTCCATCCTAAAGGAGTCCAGTCCTGGGTGTTCATTGGAAGGACTGATGCTAAATCTGAAACTCCAATACTTTGGCCACCTCATGAGAAGAGTTGACTCATTGGAAAAGACCCTGATGCTGGGAGAGATTTGGGGCAGGAGGAGAAGGGGACAACAGAGGATGAGATGGCTGGATGGCATCACCAACTCGATGCACATGAGTCTGGGTGAACTCTGGGAGTTGGTGATGGACAGGGAGGCCTGGCGTGCTGCAATTCATGGGGTCGCAAAGAGTCGGACACGACTTAGTGACTGAACTGAACTGAACTGAGGTTTGTCATAGCTTGTCTTCTAAGATGCAAGCATCTTTTAATTTCATGGCTGCAATCATGTATAAAATATATAGCTAATGGAACAAAAGACTGGTTCTAAATAGGAAAAGGAGTACGTCAAGGCTGTAAATTGTTACCCTGCTTATTTAACTTATATGCAGAGTACATCATGAGAAACGCCGGGCTGGAACAAGCACAAGCTGGAATCAAGATTGTCAGGAGAAATATCAATAACCTCAGATATGCAGATGACACCACCCTTATGGCAGAAAGTGAAAAGGAACTAAAAAGCCTCTTGATGAAAGTGAAAGTGGAGAGTGAAAAAGTTGACTTAAAGCTCAACATTCAGAAAAAAAAGATCATGGCATCTGGTCCCATCACTTCATAGCAAATAGATGGGGAAACAGTGGAAACAATGTCAGACTTTATTTTTGGGGGCTCCAAAATCACTGCAGATGGTGACTGCAGCCATGAAATTAAAAGACGCTTACTCCTTGGAAGAAAAGTTATGACCAACCTAGATAGCATATTCAAAAGCAGAGACATTACTTTGCCAACAAAGGTCCGCCTAGTCAAGGCTATGGTTTTTCCTGTGGTCATGTATGGATGTGAGAGTTGGACTGTGAAGAAGGCTGAGCACCGAAGAATTGATGCTTTTGAACTGTGGTGTTGGAGAAGATTCTTGAGAGTCCCTTGGACTGCAAGGAGATCCAACCAGTCCATTCTGAAGGAGATCAGCCCTGGGATTTCTTTGGAAGGAATGATGCTAAAGCTGAAACTCCAGTACTTTGGCCACCTCATGCGAAGAGTTGACTCATTGAAAAGACCCTGATGCTGGGAGGGATTGGGGGCAGGAGGAGAAGGGGACGACAGAGGATGAGATGGCTGGATGGCATCACGGACTCGATGGACGTGAGTCTGAGTGAACTCCGGGAGTTGGTGATGGACAGAGAGGCCTGGCGCGCTGCGATTCATGGGGTGGCAGAGAATCAGACAAGACTGAGTGACTGAAATGAACTAAACTGAATGAGAACCTACTGTATAGCACAGGCAACTCTACTTAGTGCTCTGTGGTGACCTTAATGGGAAGGAAATATGAAAAAGAGGGGATAAATATGAATCCATGTCTGATTTGCTTTGTGGTACAGCAGAAAGTAACCAACGTTGTAATGTAACTATACTCCAATAAAAACTAATAAAAAATTAACCAGTCTTCCTAAATGGAAGAATGTGTTTGGCGTTGCATATATGCCCAGTTGTGTCTGACCCTTTGCGACCCCATGGACTGTAGCCCACCAGGTTTCTATGTCCATGGAATTTTCAAGGCAAGAATACTGGATTGGCTTTCATTTCCTTCTCCAGGGGATCTTCCCAACCCAGGGATCAAATTTGTATCTCCTGTATCTTTTGCATTGGCAGGCAGATTCTTTACCACTGCGCCACCAACCTAGGGTTAAATTTCATATTTGATGTGCAAAAATAACACACTACATGGGAAAGTTGTCAGAAGAAGGAAAAAAAACTTGTTATTTTATCTTAGATAACTCTAGTACAAGTGAATGATGCATTTCAATTGGAAATAGTGCCCTATTTAAATCCCTTTTCTTATAACTTGACCTGTGGGCACTAGATTTATCACTGATGATATCAAATTGCTTCTTCTGCAATTACTGTATCCACACTTGGTCAACCTTTACTGATATGATTTTCCTTTTATTTATATTACTATTACAGTTCTCTGTTCTATGGCTACATAAATGTCTTGCATAGACAAAGAAAATTCACCATGGTACTGGTTTTCCAGGTAAGGAGATACTAATGTGAGAACAGTTTTAATTAGATGTCTATAAAATAATTGCTCCTATTGAGAATAGAATTGTGGACACAGTGGGTGAAAGAGAAGGTGGGAGAAACTGAGAGAGTAGCATTAAAACATATACATTACCATATGTAAAGTAGATAACCAGTGGGAATTTGCTGTATGACTCAGGGAGCTCAAATCTGATGCTCCCTGACAACCTAGAGGTGTGGGATGGGATGGGAGGTGGCAGGAAGGTGGGAGGAAGGTTTAAGAAGGAGGGGACATATGTATACCTGTGGCTGATTCAAGTTGATGTATGACAGAAATGAACACAATATTGTAAGGTAATTATCCTCTAATTAAAAATAAATTTTTAAAAATGAACTAGAAATGTGAAAGGCTTCCCCCCAACTTTTTGGTATTCAGATAAAGGCCATTAAATAATGTGTGACTATAGCTTTATTCTAAACTGAGCTTATATTTATCTCACCTCAAAGGCTAGCATTCTCTTCAGCTAATACAAAATCTGAAAGGTCTAATAACTGATATTTGGAATTCTTGATATAAACATGAACTTATGAACCCAAGAGAACACAGCTCGTGGATCACACTTTGTAAGTTATATCTTAGTTATCAAATACTATCATGTTCAAGGCTACAATTGTTATAGTTTTAAAAATTCCCCTATCAAACATTTCCCATCTCTTTAAAATAAACAGCAAATAACGTTCTGTAGATCCATGGTAGTCTATGTTCTACAGCTTTAGTTAAAAGACAGCTTCTTAGGTCTTTTTGCCCATATTAACCAAAATAACCACTCTCAAAAGTCTAATTGCACAGTATCCTAGCAAGCTATATTAAAATTTGTCCATACTGAATGCATTGGAACATACACATATCCTTTATGAAGACACAAAGTATAACAAAAGGATAATCAAAGAAACAACTCAATCTTGAAACTATCAAATTCCATATAATTAAATGTACCTTGGCTCTTGTTTCCAAACAGTAATTTTAAGAAGACAAGCTCTAAACTCAAACAGTTTTGCTTTTGCACTGTTATCCTTGTTATTCACTTGTATAGAAAACCACCCAATTATGTTGTGTAACAGAGCACTAAAACTATTAAACACAAACCTAAAAGCTAGATTTTTAAGTATTTGCATATGAGATAAGTACTTTCAATTTTAATAACATGTTCCACAGAGAACACGTTAGTTGACCTAGTAGTACTCCTTAATGCTTTACTCACAAAGCGTTCAGAGGAGTGGGAGTGTTTTCCTTTTCTTTGTTGGAAGGTGTATTGCTATTTTTCTTTACAAGATCCTCAAAAGTTGTGACCTTGTGGTGGATGGATGTATGCTCTAGCAGAAAAGACATCAAATAGGAGGATAGGAAATGTGACACCTCATCTTGGCTGTCCCTAAGTTATGTGGCTTGATATTTATACATTTTAGTTTGATATTTATACATTATAGTTTGATAATCTAAAAAATTAAGAAGAAAAGAAAAATTATGTCTAATGTTCTTTCTAGCTCTAAAAGTTCACATTAGCTTCAATGAAACTCAAGATTACCGATCACAAGTGGAAAAATAGTGTGAACATATTGCAAAAGGAGATAAGGGAAAAAATTTTGGTCACATTACCAAAGGACTATAAAGAAAGCCTCAGTACTCATATCTCTTGCCACCAATCACTTCATTTAAAACATAATTTTCTCACACAAGAGGCCTTGTACAGTTGTATATCATTAATATGTATATTTTTCTTTTAGCTAATTCTCAAGAAATTTGTTTATTTTTTCCATTAGGTACTTCTTTCATTCTCTCACATGAGATCTTTCACATGAATATAAATGTATTGCAGATTGCCTCAACTAACACTTGTGAGATAATAAGTAGCAAAGGAAAACTACTATTGCAACTTACGTTTCAAAACTTATTTTTTTCAAAAACTTAATATTTTTGATATTAATAAATATCAAATTAAAAAGAGTGCATGATAATTAGAAAATACAGAAAATATAAACAAAAATGGAAAACCCAAATTAGTACCACTAGAGGTAGACTCCCCTCCTCTTGAAATGTTTCCATATTGAAAGAAATTTTCTCAGATGAGCCTTCTGAGGCTTAAGTCACTCACTCCTCTGATAAGACTTAAGGAATCTGGGAGAAAAAAACTAAAGAATCTGTCCTTTCTATTACTCTTTTGGAACTTTTTGCCTATAAGGATTATATGATCTGTATTCACAATCATATAAATTGTGTGAACTGGGTTGTTTCCCTGTATTTGAGGAATTAAGTGGAAAATGGTCCAATTTAGGAATAACTTTTAGAGGAAATTCCCTTGCCCACAGTCTCATCACGTTTTGAAACAGCAGTTTTATCAGTTATAAAGCTGTTCTTTTAATTGAAATATAGCTGACTTACAATATTGTGTTCATTTCAGGTATACATGAAAAGTGATTCAAATAGATAGATGGAGGGAATTTCCTGGCAGTCCAGTGGTTAGGACTCCTTGCTTTCACTGCCGAGGGTGCAGGTTTCAATCCTGCTTAGGGAACTAAGATCCCACAAGCCATGTGGCACAGCTAAAAAAAAAAAAAAAAATATATATATATACACACACACACAGATAGATAGATATAAATATTTTTTTTCAGATTCTTCTTCATCATAGTCCATTGCAAGATGTTGAATATAGTTCCCTGTGTTATACAGTAGGCTCTTATTTATCTATTTTATATATAGTAGCATGTATCTATTAATAATTTATCCCTCCCCTCACCCTTTCCCCTTTGGTAACCATAATATTATTTTCACTGTCTGTGGGTCTGTTTCTATTTTGTAAATAAGTTCATTGGTATCAGTTTTTAGTTTCCATATATAAGTGATATCATATAATATTTACCTCTGTCTTACTTACTTCCCTTAATATGATATTCTCTAGGTCCATCCACTTTCCTGCAGATGGCAATATTTCACTTTGTTAAGTCTACATAGTATTCTACTGTATACACACGCCAAATATTTTTAAACCAGTTGTCTGTTAGCAGACGCTTAGGTTGCTCCCGTGTCTTGGCTATTGTAAATAGTGTCATCATGAACACTGAGGTATATGAATCTTTTCAAATTAGAGCTTTCATCTTTTCCAGATACGTGCTCCAGAGTGGGATTGCCAGGTCACATGGTAGTAGCTCTATTCTCAGCTTTTTAAGGAACCTCCATACTGTTCTCCACGTGGCTTCACCCATTTACACTCACACCAACAGTGAAGAGGGGTAAGAAAGCTATTATTTTAAGTCTCCATGACTTAAACTGCTGCATCTATATCTAAAAGGCTCCAAACTCAAGTGGGCAGAAAAGAAATTATTATAAAATGTAAAACCTTATAGAACCCCAACTATTAATAGGTCAGCATATTTTTTCTATGATTTTTATTAATTCATTCATATATTAATTCATGCATTCATTAAGTATATTCTGCTATTAACTAAACACAATACTCAGACTTACCAGCCTTCAAAAAGCTACCAGTCCTGCATAAAAGACAAACAGTAGTCAATTAACTATAATACAAGGATGATGACTAATGTAAGTGTGGACCCTGAGCTCTAAGGCAAGCATATCAGAGAGACCTCTCCAACTGGACTGGACAGGCCTCCTGTGGGGGGCGGGAAAAAATTAAGTCAAGAATAAGTCATATTGAGGCAGAGGATAGGCACTTGGGTTGGGGGAGGTCAGTGAGAATTACAGAATTCAGATTCACCAAAACTGAGAAGGAAGAGACCCTGGCAGAAGTTCACTTTGGCTAAAACCTAGAGATGGAGAGAGAGCATCATGCAAGGGAAGCACCACATAATAAACACATATGGATCGAATCAAAAAGCACCTTTTAGGCTGTAACAAAAACTTAGGTGGTTACCCTAAGGGCAGGGGTTTTCCAGGTGTCACTAGTGGTAAAGAACCTGCCTGCCAATGCAGGAGACCTAAGAGACACAGGTTTGATCACTGGGTTGGGACTATTCCCTGGAGGAGTGCACGGCAACCCACTCCACTATTCTTGCCTGGAAAATCCCCGTGGACAGAGGAGCCTGGTGGGCTATAGTCCATGCGGTCGCAAAGGGTCGGACATGACTGGAGCAACTTAGCACACACGCATCCTAAGGGCAATGGATGTTAAACATAACCAAACAGTATTGCTTATGGGATTTTTAATTCAGCATTTTTGATTTACTAGTAATGAAATAAATGAATTTATATTAAAGCTGCATTTCAAAAATGTTTCTGATGACTAAATATTATTTTATATCTATACTAAATTATTTTGAGATTATCTAAAACTTTACAGTGCTACAACCATAACATATACATGGTGCTTGTTTCACTAATATAATTTTTAAAAAATATAGTTATAAGCTATTGCTGTTCAGTCACTCAGTTATGTCCAACTCTGTGACCCCATGGACTGCAGCATGCCAGTCTTCCCTGTCCTTTTCCATCTCCTGGAGTTTGCTCAAACTCATGTCCATTGAATCAGTGACATTAGTTGTTAGAGATCAACAAAACTTTATTTTTGCTTCAACATTTTAAAGTTGTTATTAAAATGACAGAATCTTTATAAATATTTAAGCTATTTATATATTTTTTCTATTTGGTAATTGCTTTGGCATGAAACTTGTTCATTAATATATGAAATCAATCTTAGTGTTTTTCTTATTGATTTAAATGAGACTTTTATCAAATAATGTTTTAATTCTTTTTTTTTACATTTTTAGAAAACCTTTCCCACATTTTTCTGACTTTTCAACTTAAAATTTTTACTATCTTTTTATTTTTTTTTGAGTTTTTTTTTAATTTTATTTTATTTTTAAACTTTACATAATTGTATTAGTTTTGCCAAATATCAAAATGAATCAGTATCAATATAAAGGTCATAATATTATAGACAAGACTTAGATATTGATAAGTATTAATATCTATCTTATTTGTTGCAAGACTGTTATTTTATAAATGAAATAAAATGTGATGAAGTAAAGCTTCCCAATGCTTTGTCTTTTTGGCTTCAGGCAATCATTTTACATTCTCCCTACACATATTTGCAAGTAGTAAAAGGTATTGATTTGTGGGGATTTGGGTTACTCTGGATCTCTAGTTATCATAGTGAGTATTTAGTTCTGAAACTTTTTTCTTTTTAACTCAATATAGTGTTTTTCAGGATACTTCCATGTGCATATAGATAGATCTAGTTCATTCTTTTGACTCTCTGAATAATAATAAAACATTTAATGAATTTTCTCTGTGTAACAGCCAATGTTCTACACACATTACATGGATTAATTTGTCTATACTTAACTCTTGAGGTAGGTATTATCCATATTTTACAGAGCTACAAGATAAATAGCTGTCTAAAGTTATGACAGTGTTAGTTGCTCAGTCTGTCCGACTCTTTGTGACCCCAAGGAATGTAGCCCACCAGGCTCCTCAGTCCCTTGAATTCTCCAGGCAAGAACACTGGAGTGAGTTGCCATTCCCTTCTCCAGGTGATTGGGGGATCAAACCCAGGTCTCCCATATTGCAGGCAGATTCTTCATCATTTGAGCCAACAGGGAAGTCCCAAGTTACAACAGAGCAGTGCTCAAATCTTTCCAAAGTCTCTCCATTTAACCAATGCATGACAGCTTCTCTTTGTCCTTAGTGGTAGTATTCATCATATGAGCATTTATCCATTTTCTAGGAACTTGTTTCCATTTTTTATTTACAGATAATGCTCTCATTAACAGTCTATGACAATGAGATTATACACGTCTCCTTATGTACATATATCAAGCATGTCCATTTTTAATTTTACCAAATATGATGGTTTCCCTAGTGGCTCATATGGTAAAGGGTCTGCCTGGAATGCGGGAGACCCAGATTTGATCCCTGGTTGGGGAAGATCCTCTGGAGAAGGAAATGGCAACCCACTCTAGTATTCTTGCCTGGAGAATTCTATGGACAGATGAGCCTGGCAGGCTACAGTCCACGGGGTCTCAAAGAGTCAGACAGGACTGAGCGACTAACACTTTCACTTTCATCACTTTCCAAAGTGATCAAACTAAATAAGAGTTTCCACTGCTCTAGTGCTTGCCTCTGATAGCCTTCCTAAATTTTTTTCAATCTAATGATTGCAAAAGATACCCTGTATTCATTTTTTCTAGTTTGATCTAAAATTTTTATAATTTTATTAATCACCCCAATTTAGCCTCCACTTAATACTGGTTCAGGTTACATGTAAGTATAGCACTGGGTCTCCCTCAATACTCCAGAATGAAAACATTTTTCCTCTAAAATTCAGAATGATGCTTTTAAGAAATACAAACCAAAGAACTCAAAAGGAAATTAGCAGTATAATATTCCATAAAGTTCAATCTCTCTTTAAGCCTGAGTTCAAATGTCTCCATGCTAATTTTTTAAAAAAAATTTTTCCTGGCTTTATAAGATATAGCATTGTGTAAGTCTTAAAAATTCAATGTGCATATATATTGCAAAATGATTACCACATTAGGATTAGTTACCTCACATAATTACCATTTTTCTTGGTGGTGAGAACAGCTAAGATTTATTCTCTTAAAACTTTTAAGTATATAAAACAATATTGTTAACTATAGTCATGGTGGAGAGTTCTGATAAAACTCCAGTGGTCCACTGGAGAAGAGAATGACAAACCACTTCAGTATTCTTGCCTTGAAACCCCATGAACAGAATGAAAAGGCAAAAATGATATGACCCTGTAAGATGAGCCCCCCAGGTCAGTAGGTATCCAATATGCTACTGGGAAAGAGAGGAGAAGTAGCTCTAGAAAGAATGAAGAGGCTAGGCCAAGGCAGAAACAATGCTCAGCTGTGAATCTGTCTGGTGGTGAAAGTAAACTCCGATGCTGTAAAGAATAATACTGCATAGGAACCTGGAATGTTAGGTCCATGAATCAGGGTAACTTGGAAGTGGTCAAGCAGGAGATGGTAAGAGCGAATATCAAAATTTTAGCAATCAATGAACTAAAATGGGTGGGAATGGGCAAATTTAATTCACATGACCATTAGATCTGCTACTGTGGGCAAGAATCCCTTAGAAGAAATTGAGTAACCCTCATAGTCAACAAAATATTCCTAAATGTTGTACTTAGGTACAATCTAAAAAATGACTAAATGAACTCAGTTTGTTTCCAAGGCAAACCATTCAACATCACAGTAATCCAAGTCTATGTCCCAAATACTAATGCTAAAGAAGATGAAGTTGAATGGTTCTGTGAAGACCTATCAGACCTTCTAAATCTAACACCAAAAAAAGATGTCCTTTCATCATAGGGGATTGGAATGCAAAAGTAGGAAGTCAAGAGATACCTGGAGTAACAGGCAAGTTGGCCTTGGAGTACAAAATGTAGTGGGGCAAAGGCTAACAGAATTTTGTAAAGAGAACACAATGGTCACAGCAAACACCCTTTTCCAACAACACAAGCAATGACTCTACACATGGACATCACCAGATGGTCAACAACGAAATCAGATTGATTATATTTTTTGCAGCCAAAGATGGAGCAAATACATGGAGCTATACATTCATCATAAACAAGACCTGGAGCTGACTGAGGCTCAGATCATCAGTTCCTGATTGCAAAATTCAGGCTTAAATTGAAGAAAGTAAGGAAAACCACTAGATCATTCAGGTATGATCTAAATCAAATCCCTTATGATTATACTGTAGGGGTGATGAATAGATTCAAGGGATTAGATCTGGTATACACAGTTCCTGAAGAATTATGGATGGAGGTTCATAGCATTGTATAGGAGGCAGTGACCAAAACCATCCCCAAGGAAAAAATGCAATGAGGCAAAGTGGTTTTATGAGGAGGCCTTACAAATAGTTGAGAAAATAAAAGAAGCAAAAGGCAAAGGAGAAAGGGAAAGATACACCCAACTGAATACAGTTCCAGAGAATGATAAGGAGAGAAAAGAAAGCCTGTTTAAGTGAATAATACAATGAAATAGAGAAAAACAATAGAATGGGAAAAACTAGAGATCTCATTAAGAAAATTGGAAATACCAAGTGAACATTTCATGCAAAGATGGGCACTATAGAGGACAGAAAAGGCATGGACCTAACAAGTAGAAGATAGTAAGAAGAGGTGGCAAGAATACACAGAAAAACTGTACAAAAAAAAACCCTTCATGACCCAGATAACCATGATGGTGTGGTTACTCACCTAGAGCCAGACATCCTAGAAGGCTAAGTCAAGTGGGTATTAGGAAGCATCACTATGACCATAGTTAGTGGAGGTGATGGAATTGCAGTTGAGCTATTTCAAATTCTAAAAGAAGATGCTGTTAAAGTACTGCACTCAATATGCCAGCAAATTTGGAAAACTCAGCAGTGGCCACAGGACTGGAAAAGGTCAGTTTTCATTCCAATCCCAAAGAAAGGCAATGCCAAAGAATGTTCAATCTATCGCACAATTGCACTCATTTCACACACTAGTAAAGTAATGCTCAAAATTCTCCAAACAAGAATAGTACATATACTGAGAACTTCCAGATGTTTAAGCTGGCTTTAGAAAAGGCAGAGGAACCAGAGATCAAATTGCCAACATCCACTGAATTTTGGAAAAGCAAGAGAGTTCCAGAAAAACATCTATTTCTGCTTCATTAACTACACCAAAGCCATTGACTGTGTGGATCACAGCAAACTATTAAATTGTTCAAGAGATGGAAATACCAGACCATCTTACCTGCCTCCTGAGAAATCTGTATGCAGGTCAAGAAGCAACAGTTAGAACCAGACATGGAACAACAGACTGTTTCCAAATTGTGAAAGGAGTACGTCAAGGCTGTATTTGTCACCTTGCTTATTTAACTTCTATGCAGAGTACATCATGAGAAATGCTGGACTGGATGAGCACAAGCTGGAATCAAGATTGCCAGGAGAAATATCAATAACCTCAGATATGCAGATATACCACCCTTATGGCAGAAAGTGAAGAAGAACTAAAGAGTCTCTTGATGAAAGTGAAAGAGGAGAGTGAAGAAGCTGGCTTAAAACTCAACATTCAAAAACCAAAAATCAATTCTAGTAATTTTCTGGTGGAGTCTTTAGGGTTTTCTATGTAGAGGATCATGTCATCTGCAAACAGTGAGAGCTTTACTTCTTCTTTTCCCATTTGGATTCCTTTTATTTCTTTTTCTGCTCTGATTGCTGTGGCCAAAACTTCCAAAACTATGTTGAATAGTAATGGTGAAAGTGGGCACCCTTGTCTTGTTCCTGACTTTAGAGGAAATGCTTTCAATTTTTCACCATTGAGGATAATGTTTGATGTGGGTTTGTCATATATAGCTTTTATTATGTTGAGGTATGTTCCTTATATTCCTGCTTTCTGGAGAGTTTTGATCATAAATGGATGTTGAATTTTGTCAAAGGCTTTCTCTGCATCTATTGAGATAATCATATGGTTTTTATTTTTCAATTTGTTAATGTGGGGTATTACATTGATTGATTTGCGGATATTGAAGAATCCTTGCATCCCTGGGATAAAGCCCACTTGGTCATGGTGTATGATCTTTTTAATGTGTTGTTGGATTCTGATTGCTAGAATTTTGTTAAGGATTTTTGCATCTATGTTCATCAGTGATATTGGCCTGTAGTTTTCTTTTTTTGTGGGATCTTTGTCAGGTTTTGGTATTAGGGTGATGGTGGCCTCATAGAATGAGTTTGGAAGTTTACCTTCCTCTGCAATTTTCTGGAAGAGTTTGAGTAGGATAGGTGTTAGCTCTTCTCTAAATTTTTGGTAGAATTCAGCTGTGAAACCGTCTGGACCTGGGCTTTTGTTTGCTGGAAGATTTTTGATTACAGTTTCAATTTCCATGCTTGTGATGGGCCTGTTAAGATTTTCTATTTTTTCCTGGTCGAGTTTTGGAAAGTTGTACTTTTCTAAGAATTTGCCCATTTCTTCCACGTTGTCCATTTTATTGCCATATAATTGCTGATAGTAGTCTCTTATGAGTCTTTGTATTTCTGTGTTGTCTGTTGTGATCTCTCCATTTTCATTTCTAATTTTATGTATTTGATTTTTCTCCCTATGTTTCTTGATGAGTCTGGCTAATGGTTTGTCAATTTTATTTATCCTTTCGAAGAACCAGCTTTTGGCTTTGTTGATTTTTGCTATGGTCTCTTTTGTTTCTTTTGCATTTATTTCTGCCCTAATTTTTAAGATTTTTTACCTTCTACTAACCCTGGGGTTCTTCATTTCTTCTTTTTCTAGTTGCTTTAGGTGTTGAGATAGTTTATTTATTTGACTTTTTTCTTGTTTCTTGAGGTATGCCTGTATTGCTATGAACTTTCCCCTTAGGACTGCTTTTACAGTGTCCCACAGGTTTTGGGTTGTTGTGTTTTCATTTTCGAGAATTAATCAATGATTATAGTAAAGTTGCAGGATATAAAATCAACATCCAGAAATCCCTTGCATTCCTATACACTAATAATGAGAAAATAGAAAAAGAAATTAAGGAATCAATTCCATTCACCATTGCAATGAAAAGAATAAAATACTTAGGAATATATCTACCTAAAGAAACTAAAGACCTATATATAGAAAACTATAAAACACTGGTGAAAGAAATCAAAGAGGACACTAACAGATGGAGAAATATACCATGTTTATGGATTGGTAGAATCAATATAGTGAAGATGAGTGTACTACCTAAAGCAATTTATAGATTCAATGCAATCCCTATCAAGCTACCAATGGTATTCTTCACAGAGCTAGAACAAATAATTTCTCAATTTGTATGGAAATACAAAAAACCTCAAATAGCCAAAGCTATCTTGAGAAAGAAGAATGGAACTGGAGGAATCAACCTACCTGACTTCAGGCTCTACTACAAAGCCACAGTCATCAAGACAGTATGGTACTGGCACAAAGACAGAAATATAGATCAATGGAACAAAATAGAAAGCCCAGAGATAAATCCACACACATATGGACACCTTATCTTTGACAAAGGAGGCAAGAATATACAATGGATTAAAGACAATCTCTTTAACAAGTGGTTAAATGGGAAAAATGGTCAACCACTTGTAAAAGAATGAAACTAGAACACTTTCTAACACCATACACAAATATAAACTCAAAATGGATTAAAGATTTAAACGTAAGACCAGATACTATAAAACTCCTAGAGGAGAACATAGGCAAAACCCTCTCCAACATACATCACAGCAGGATCCTCTATGACCCACCTCCCAGAATATTGGAAATAAAAGCAAAAATAAACAAATGGGACCTAATTAAACTTAAAAGCTTCTGCACAACAAAGGAAACTATAAGCAAGGTGAAAAGACAGCCTACAGAATGGGAGAAAATAATAGCAAATGAAGCAACTGACAAACAACTAATCTCAAAAATAAACAAGCAACTCCTACAGCTCAATTCCAGAAAAATAAATGACCCAATCAAAAAATGGGCCAAAGAACTAAATAGACTTTTCTCCAAAGAAGACATACAGATGGCTAACAAACACATGAAAAGATGCTCAACACCACTCATTATCAGAGAAATGCAAATCAAAACCACTATGAGGTACCATTTCACGCCAGTCAGAATGGCTGCTATCCAAAAGTCTACAAGCAATAAATGCTGGAGAGGGTGTGGAGAAAAGGGAACCCTCTTACACTGTTGGTGGGAATGCAAACTAGCACAGCCACTATGGAGAACAGTGTGGAGATTCCTTAAAAAACTGGATATAGAACTGCCTTATGATCCAGCAATCCCACTGCTGGGCATACACACTGAGGAAACCAGGATTGAAAGAGACACGTGTACCCCAATGTTCATCGCAGCACTGTTTATAATAGCCAGGACATGGAAGCAACCTAGATGTCCCTCAGCAGATGAATGGATAAGAAAGCTGTGGTACATATACGCAATGGAGTATTACTCAGCCATTAAAAAGAATACATTTGAATCAGTTCTAATGAGGTGGATGAAACTGGAGCCTATTATACAGAGTGAAATAAGCCAGAAAGAAAAACACCAATACAGTATACTAATGCATATATATGGAATTTAGAAAGATGGTAACAATAACCCTGTATACGAGACAGCAAAAGAGACACTGATGTATAGAACAGTCTTTTGACTCTGTGTGAGAGGGAGAGGGTGGGATGATTTGGGAGAATGGCATTGAAACATGTATAATATCATATATGAAACGAGTCACCAGTCTAGGTTCGATGCACGATACTGGATGCTTGGGGCTGGTGCAATGGGACGACTCAGAGGGATGGTATGGGGAGGGAGGAAGGAGGAGGGTTCAGGATGGGGAACACATGTATACCTGTGGTGGATTCTTTTCAATATATGGCAAAACCAATACAATATTGTAAAGTTAAAAAAATAAAAGAAAATTAAAAAAAAAAAATAAAAGTCCACTTACCAATAAACTAAAAAAAAAAAAAAAAAAACCAAAAAAACCCAAGATCATGGCATCTAGTCCATCACTTACTTCATGGCAAATAGATGGGGAAACAATGGAAACATTGAGAGACTTTAGGTTTTTGGGCTCCCAAATCACTTCAGATGGTGACTTCAGCCATGAAATTAAAAGATGCTTGCTCCTTGGAAGAAAAGCTATGACCAACCTAAACAGCATATTAAAAAGCAGAGACATGACTTTGCCAACAAAGGTCCATCTAGTCAAAGCTATAGTTTTTCCAGTAGTCATGTATGGATGTGAGAGTTGGACCATAAAGAAGGTTGAGTGCTGAAGAACTGTTGCTTTTGAACTGTGGTTTTGGAGAAGACTCTTGAATGTCCCTTGGACTGCAAGGAGATCAATCCAGTCAATCCTAAAGGAAATCAGTCCTGAATATTCATTGGAAGGACTGATGCTGAAACTGAAGCTCCAATACTTTAGCCAACTGATGCAAAGAACTGACTCATTGGAAAAGACCTGACTCGTAAAAAACCCTGATGCTAGGAAAGATTGAAGGCAGGACTAGAAGGGGATGACAGAGGATGAGATGGTTGGATAGCATCACTGACTCAATGGACATGAGTTTGAGCAAGCTCTCAGAGTTGGTGATGGACAGGGAAGTTTGGCATGCTGCAGTCCATGGGGTTGCAAAGAGTCGAACATGACTGAGTGACTGAACTGAACAGTTGCAATGAAGGGCTTTTCATGAAGTATTAATGAATAAGAAAAATTATACAATTTTGAAAACTGGAAATAAAAAGATTGTGCATATGAACACAAGCATGTGTTCATATGTATACATGTGAATGGTTATAAAAAGCATAGGAAAACCTAGAATAATAGAACTCAATTGCCAACATGGGTTACTTATGATTCAGTAACAGAGGATAAAAGAGTGGGCAGAGGCAATTAAAAAAGTAAACTGAAGAATTAAGAATTTAGTAGCCACAGAATATGATATAATTTGGGCACTTATGTAAAATTACATACGCATATATTTTAAAAATAAAATATTTTAAAGATGAAATTATAATATGCTGATTACAATAATAGAATGGGTGGATTTAACTTTACTTAAAAGTAAATGTTGTAGTATTTTTTACCATATTTTAGTCTTTCTTAGTGCTTAGGCCCAGATTATTTTTAAAAATCCACATACACAGATACCATGGAACCCACATATATTAAAATAGTGCAGTCAGTGGTAACTAAGTGGCTTTTTCAAAACTTTTTCTGCCACATGAAATGAAAAAATATGTACAGATTGACCTTTTAGTTAAGCTAGGATGAGTGGAAAGGAGGATAAAAAAAAGCATAAAGGAAGAATGGGATTTAAAGACTGAAGTTTTAGCATCTTGATTCGACATGCAAAAGGATGCAGGAGAATCTGATGGGTTAATGGAAATGAAATTTTCACTAGGCAAATATTTGCTGAGTCTCTAATGTGCGCCACATTGTTCTAGACACCGAAGCCAGGAGTTAATGTAAAAGCATCAGGTTGATCTCTTGTGGAGTTTACATTCTCCTTAGGGAGAGGAAGCTCAGAAGCAAGAGAACACAGACACAGAGGTGGTCTCAAGTAGCACAGAGGTGGTCTCAGTAGCTCAGGCACAGACCAGAGGACACTTCTACTTGTGAGGACAAGTAGCCTTAGGAGCACACTAGACCTGATCCCTGCCTGTGCAGCTCTGACGTTTGAGGTTCTCAGGTGGGGAGAAGGCAAGTCCAAAAGCTGTAAGGAGGTCGGAGCTTGGAATGTTCCAGGCTGGAGGCACCACATAAGGTCAAGGGGAATGAGCACTAAGCATGAACTCAGAATTCATCAGGCTTGCAGACTGTAGAAATTTCAAGGGTCCGCTTCTACAGAAAAACTTGAATTAGAAGAAGTTCCTAAAACCTGGATAACCAAAATATCATGAAATGTATGCTCAGGATGGGGTACTTGGGCAAGCTCCACACGGTCTTCAGTGAACTCCCAGGGCTGCTAGTTGTGGGAGAAGTGTAAACCGTGCTCTGGGTCAGAAACCACTCAAAGTAGCTTTTCCAGGGGAAAGAAGTGGTGACAAAGAGAACAAATCTCCTCAAAGAAGCAGGATTCTAGCCAGACTTTCAAGCCTGAAGGAGCACTGTGATGTTAATGACATCAGCAGCCATCCAAGGACAAAAAGACTTTGCAAACCTGTTGAGGATGGGGAATTCCAGAAAGGCGACCAGGGGATATGAGTAAAAGACCAAGGAAGCAAGAGGCTATAAACTCTACTAGAGAATCATGTCTGACTCTTTGTGACCCCATGGACTGTAGCCTACCACGCTCCTCCGTCCATGGGATTTTCCAGGCAAGAGTACTGGAGTGGGTTGCCATTTCCTTCTCCAGAGGATCTTCCCAACCCAGGGATTGAACCTGGGTCTCCCACATTGTAGGCAGACACTTTACCATCTGAGCTATCAGGGAAGGCCAAACTCTACTAGAGGGTGCCTGTTAATCATGCAATGCACTCTGCTTATAAGGGTTGGAAGCTGAGTCCCTAGCGAGCCCACTTTCACTTTAGTACCATTGTGTAAGATTGCAGGGACAGGGATGAAATGAAAAAGGAAAAGTTAGCAACTTTAGGTTCTTTCAGTTCAATTCAGTTTATTCAAGTCTTTAAGAAAAGCCATTAAATAAGATACCCTACTTTAAAGGAAAGTAGGAGAGTTCAGATGACACCTCTCTAAATGTCTCAGTTTTGCAAGGAGACAGGATGTTTGAGATGATACTCTGTGAAAGAAGAAGTAGTTCGCAAAACTTACAGATCCCTGCTGTTTTCTACCCCGAAAAACAGGAGAATCTTTAAAGTCATGAGCAACTTCTTGATCTGAAATTTCCCCTTATTGAGTTTTATGTTCACAGGAAATAAACTAATATAGAGAACTATTTGATTTGGCTGGAGTTCTGGGGAGAATGGATTCACAAAATGTTTATCCCCTTGCCCTGTTTTCTTTAAATATTCCTTTTTCCAGATAATACTTGAGTTTCTTCTATCTATTTCTGCAAACAGCAATGTGGGTTGGGACCCATTATTTTCACTTAAGAGTAAGCATGCAGATTCTTTTCATTTCTAAGTGAAATAGAAAATACAAATACTCAGAGCCAACTCCAAATCAATTTATGTCCAGTGGTGGGACTTAGGTACAGGCATTTGAAAAAGTTTCACAAGTAATGAATGTTTCCTATTTTGGTTTATAAGAAACTTCACCAAGCCTGTAATATTTATTTCTTCCTAAGAATTTAGCTTTGTTTGTTTAGAAAGGCTTGGCATATGCAGAAATAAGTACTTTGATTGTAAGCTGCTATTACTATATACTCAGGGGCCCTGCAGGATTGAATTTAAGCTCATGGACTTGAAGGCTACATGAATTCGTTATCCCAATTCCTCAGTCTAGCAAATATGTTTACTTTGGACAAAATCATTTCCAAGCCTCTGTTTCCTTATTGACAAAACTCACTGAAGATTAGCTCTCACTATCTCATTTGGCTTTCAGAAACTGTTTTCCAAAACAAGCAGAACTAAAATATTCTCATATGCTTGGTAGAACCTTCAGAGTTTTGAAAATGAAGGTCAATTGCAATTCAAAGATGCATTAGTTCCAGCAGAGGATGCCTTAGTCCGTAAGTGCCTCAGTGGAAGGATTTTATGCAGACACTTAAATGAAGCCTCTCAACAGCCCAAAAAGAAAATGAAGTAAGAAATATTGGTAGTATTTAGACATGTTAAATTTTCAGTAGCAACAAAGTTAAGAGAGAACCAATTTCTTGGCATTTCAGGTGTTATTTTGTTTGTAGTTTCTTTCTTTCTTTAAATTACTGCAGTGGTGTGATTGGGGTTCTGCAGCTGTTATGATTCCCCTGATATAATGTGTCTGGTGTGTTAAACTGGAACAGAACTACACCCAGGTTGGCAGGGAACTGGAATAGGGCTTGTCTTCTCAGTCTGTGTGGCATGGAGATTGATTTTTGTGCTGTTCTGACTCATTTTGACTTTTTGTGTGTGAGGGGAGAGTTGGTGAAATATCAGAGGCATTCACTCCATGCTTGAGGCTCTGATCATCCTATGTCCCGATCCCTGATACATCCTGGAGAAGCTGCAGTGGTAGGGCTTCCCTGGGGGTGCTAGTGGTAAAGAACTTGCTGCCAATGCAGGAGACACAGAGATACGGGTTTGATCCCTGGGTCAGGAAGTTCCCCCGGAGAAGGAAATGGCAACCCACTCCAGTATTCTTGCTTGTAAAATCCCATGGACAGAAGAGCCTGACAGGCTACAGCCCATAGGGTTGTGAAGTCAGACATGACTGAAGCAACTTAGCACGCATGCATGTACTGGTAACAGCCACTTGAACATGTAGAAGGAATTTCTCTGCACTTCTCTCATCTCCTCCCCACTGGAGACAGGAAAGACTTTAGATCTGTCAGAGATGGGTGTCCTAAAGAACAATGCTGTGCCAGAGGCTGCATCCAGCACAGTCACCTATACCACTCCATTCATTCCTTCTAATCGCCCAGTTGAGACAGAAGATAGTGATTTTATAGAATTTTCAGGGCCTTGCCTAAGGGTGGCTGCTTTCAAGTAGCAAAACAAGGATATCTGTGCCTTCTCACCCTGGATCGTCTGCCCTCTTATCATCGGAGAAGGCAATGGCACCCCACTCCAGCACTCTTGCCTGGAAAATGGAAACCCAGAGGGGTGAAAAGATTTTAGAAAGCATATTCTAACTTATCCATTTATATTTGAGAAATTTAGACTCAAGTTAAATGATATGCCTTAGGCACAGAGCCAATGAGAAGCCTGACTGGGAAAAGAACTTTATCTCTTCATTTTTGTAACTCTGGTATCTCAGAATTCCACAAGGTGCTTAAAGGACATGAGGCTCATTCAAAACAGCTGTCTGTCATGGTGACCACTGTAACTCACTGCTGGAGCAGTATCTTTCCATCTGCCTTTGGTTTGATAGAATAAGGGACCTTCTAGACCCTGAATGTTCAGTTTCAAGGCAACTGGAAAATTCATTTAAGAGCCAGTTTATCCCCCAGAGCTAGAACTTAAAACTAAAGGTAATTAGGAAGAAAGAAAAATCAGCTGTCAACAGCAGGCTAATTGCAGGCATAAAATTCATGTCTTTAAGAGAACTACTTGGTAAGATTAATATAAAACTATATAGATCTATTTTAGGAACATGAGGTTATATTTATCTTTCTTTCAATATGTAAACAGTTTTAAAGTTTTCATTTAAAATCAACTTACCCTCTCCAGAATAAGGAAAGTAATATTTTACAAAATGATTATTTTTTAATATATGATGCTTTGAGGAACAGTTATTCTTATGTCTGTATTACAGCTGGAGATCCACTCTAGGGCACTACAGTGAAAACATTCATGAATATTTATCAGAGAGTCATTTTCATGAATTTTTTTTTATCAACAATCACACACACTGATAAATAATAATAAATACAAGGACAATAAACAATTTTTGCACGAGCAAATCATTCACTGGTTAATAGTAAATTTATATCTATACATTCTACAGCCTTTGAATCTGTTAAAAAAAGAATACTGGTGTACTTAAAAGGAGCTATGACTTAAAGAATCATAAAAATAAGACAACAAATTTCTAATACAGACTTTTAAATACTTCGTAATTTATTCATAAAATGCTCAGGAATAAAAATGTCAGATAAAATAGACAGATAGATGATAGACTACGAAAAAAATGTTTGATATTCAAACTTTCCTGAAGATGCCTATGGACATCAAGAAAAATGGCTATTAAGAAGATCTTGGATGATATGGATTTTAGAAAAATATTTATGCTAATAAAAAATCAGAAGATAACATATGAATAACACATTAATGCATCATCAAGCAATATTGAAATTACATTTTAGGTTATTATAATAACTACTTTTTAATGATGATAATGCAGTATACAGTGGAAACCTGTTCTCTTAAATGATAGCAGCTTTTAACAGATGAAAGACACTAACCAAACTCTGTTTACAGTTGCCACTCAACTCTCTGTCCATGGTAATGGTTCTATCTTGAGCATTTCACAGCAATTTTGCAAATTCAATTATAACTTAAAATATTAAGATGATTTTACACAAGCTACTTCGGTTTACATAATTAAAGTTGAAGCTGGAAACAGAAATGTGTTCATACATTACAAACCAGAATTTGCCTATCCTTCCCCCCTTTGGTCATTATCAGTTGAAAATGATTTGGATGTATAATGGAAAGAGAAATTTAGACACATGGTTAAAATAACTTTTAATACTTTGATCAGAAAAGAAATCTATCATATTCTTATAACTTATGCCATCTTTAGATTTGACTCTTTAAAATAAATAGTTTTTTGAAATACCTAGTCTAGCTGAGGGCAAAAGAAGGGATAAGCAAATGAATCTTTGTTTCTTAGTTTGTAGTTCTGTCTTTAAACAAAAACCATAGTGCAGAGCAGAGAATGCTCCTGTTTTTCCACACCAGACACTATCTTTGACCAAGGACTGAACTTCTGGCAAATGCCTGGAGTTTTGGTAAAAGACAGGCTAAACTTGGCATTGTCTGGAAATCCTTTCTCACACCCTAGAAAGAGCTTTAAAAAAATCTCTCCAAGAGCCTTCACTGAAGGCTCTGTGCTGGACCTAGATAAAAAAAAACCACGTTTTAGCCTTTCTGGCAAATAAAAGCATACAAGATGCAGCCTCACTCGCATACCCAAAGATCATTGCTTAAATCATCACAAATGTAGACAGAAGTTTAGGAAACTCGCTAGTATCAGGCATGGACTTCAAGAAGACTCAACAGGAAAGTTATTTTTTAAAGGGGCTGGGGGTTGCTATGGAGGAGTTTTTGGAGAACTTTAAGGTTATGAAAGTGGCTCCCTCCTCCCGGTTCCTAGCCCCATCCCAGCGCTAGGAGCCTGGGAAGAGGCATCAGTGGTCTGGACAGCCTGGGCACAGAAGCCCCAAAAAGTCACGCTGGTGACCAAAGGGAGTCCACAGACAGTGCCCCGTGGGATTAGGAAGGGATTTGGGGAAAGTGGAAAGAATAAAGTCGCAAAATCCAAGAGAACACTCCCCAATCGCTAATTCGAATCATCCAAGCCAGCCGCGGGCACTGGGGTTCCCAGCCCAGTCTGACCCGCTCCCCTACCTGCAGACCACGCCCAGGGCAGAGCCCCAGCGGCGTCGAAGCGTCCTGGCTGGGTTTCAGCAACAGGTTCTGATGATCCTGTCCCGGTTCCACCTGCCACCGCCTGGCGTCTCGGACCCCGCCGGCGCCTGCCTGCAGGCTTCACGCTTGGGGCTGTGTGCTCGCTCGCTGGCTCGCTCTCTGCCTCCTGGCCCCCCTCCGATGTAACGTCACTCTCCAGGGGGCAGCAGCCAGCTGCTGGGAGCCCAAAGCAAGTATTCATATCCCGATAAGGGGCATCTGGATACCTTCTTGTGAAATTCAGAATCCGTGTGCAGCAAAGGAAAGCATCACTATGACTAATACTGCGTCTTTGATTGCCTTGCTCCATACTTTGGGCAAATGATTGAGCTTCCCTGAGTCTGGGATTTCATTGTAAACTACAGATGAGGCTGATAATAGTCACCGGGTAATCTGAGAATGAGTGTGTCTGTGCAAAATGCCTGGGGTGGTGATTGGTACATAGTAAGCATTCGGTAAACCTTATCGTTGTAACATTCTCTTAGGGATAAAGAGTTCATTGCAGGCTACATGCAGACTGCGAAAACCCTCCCCTTCTCCAAAGTAGACCCTGATCCGTGAGTTCTTGCAAAGACCTTTTAGCTTACAAGAAATCCTCTCTGGAATTGTGGAAATGTGAATTCATGCTGTAATTAGAAGGAGAAAGGAACGAACCTGAAAGAAAAACTCAGTGATTCTAACAAGAAGAGTGTGCTTTGTTGGAAGTCGCTAATAGAGAAATCGTGCCTAATATGTAACTAACTTATAGGTTTGTACAATTATGAGAAAGGGATAAAGGTGATTTAGGAGAGTAACAGAGATGAGGGTCAGGTGTGGGGAAAGTCTGTGAAGGGTCTTTGTTTGCATAAGTGTTATCAGATTGGACCTTCACAGCACGACAGCTATGGGAAACCACAACAGACTTGCTAAGTCATAGTGTATAATTATTTCCAGTCCATACCAAGGCACAAAATTCAGTGGCTTGTCCAATATCACAGAGGTTGTTTTTAAATGACATAGTAGGCTCCAGGAGCTGAAAATTCAGCTCTCTATTACATATCTCTGCCTAAATTGCTGAAGACTGTGAGATACAAGAAAAAGCTGCTTGGAGAAATCTTTTAAAATAGGATTCTTTGGTCTTGGATTAAGGTCGTGGGTTCAGACATGTGTGTGTTTAAACCTGGATCCTGTGTTCAGATCCTGAAAGGGCTATCTTTCCTAAACCTTTACATAGTTCAGGGCAGAGATGCTAGTTCTACTTTGTGAGTTTGCCACTCCAGTACTCTTGCCTGGAAAATCCCATGGACAGAGGAGCCTGGTAGGCTGCAATCCATGGGGTCGCTAAGAGCCGGGCACAACTGAGCGACTTCACTTTCACTTTTCAAGCATTGGAGAAGGAAATGGCAACCCACTTCAGTGTTCTTGCCTGGAGAATCCCAGGGACAGCGGAACCTGGTGGGCTGCTGTCTATGGGGTCCCACAGAGTTGGACACGACTGAAGCGACTTAGCAACAGCAACAACAGCAGCAACCACATTTAAAGGCATAGGAAGTCTTAGGATAAGACATTAAACAGATAAACAGATACTAATAGGAGGCAGGACTTATAAGTAAAAGTTCATCAAAATAAAGCTAAAAAGAGAAAGGCATTCTGTATCTAATCAGAAATTCTCAAATCAAAGCAAAAAAAAAAAAAATTATGACCCATCACTCCATATCATAGGGTTTCCCAGGTGGCTCAGTGGTAAAGAATCTGCCTGCCAATGCAGGAGACACAGTAGATGTGGGTTAGATCCCTGAGTCCAGAAGATTCCCTACAATAGGAAATGGCCACCCACTCCAGTATTTCTTGCCTGGAAAATTCCATGGACAGAAGAACCTGGTGGGCTACCATTCATGGGGTTGCAAAGAGTTGGACACTGACTAAGAAACTGAGCGCACACACACCCCCGTATCATTCTACTTACCACCATTTGAAAAAATAGATCACCAGAATGAATTAGGAATAATAGCAAAGCTTCTAATGAGACAGTGAGGTAATGTCTAGCTCACAAGAATTCTATTACAAATTAAAAGACATACAAAACTTGCCATCTAATAATCATTAAATTATGACTCATTTTCTGTATCTCATAAAACAGCACCCTGTGAGAACTACTGTCCTTATCCTCCTCCCCTCACCTTCCCCCATTGACAATTTTAATGGAGAATTTAAGTGTAGATTCTGACTCCAAAGTTCCAAGATGGGGCTGCTAGTTTGCATTTTTGAAAAGTTCCCAGGTGTTGCAGATGCTGCTGGTCCACAGGCCACACTTTGAATGGCAAGGTCTTACCGAAATCAGTAGTTAGCCAAGGTTACATATTTAATATGTGATAGAAACAGTGTCAGACACCAAATCTACCTAAGCTCCATGGTGTTGTGATTATCCATTATTCTGTGCTAACCTTACATACGGAGAAGGCAATGGCACCCCACTCCAGTACTCTTGCCTGGAAAATCCCATGGACGGAGGAGCCTAGTGGGCTGCAGTCCATGGGGTCACTAAGAGTCGGACACGACTGAGCGACTTCACTTTCACTCTTCACTTTCATGCATTGGAGAAGGAAATGGCGATCCACTCCAGTGTTCTTGCCTGGAGAATCCCAGGGACGGGGAAGCCTGGTGGGCTGCCGTCTATGGGGTCGCACAGAGTTGGACATGACTGAAGCGACTTAGCAGCAGCAGCAATCTTACATAAGGAAAATTGAAATTTATTCACATAGATAAAACGTGAAGGTGGGAGTGGGGCTTTGAACAGAGTGATCATGAATGACTGGCTGTGCTTTGAGCTGAAGCCTGTCAAAACAATGTGGAGTTTAAGCACCTGGAGAGAACTGGCACTTAAACTCTCTAATTCCTTTACTTGTACAAAGGAAGAGTCAGTCAAGGCAATTTCTAAATAAGAAACATTTGACCTTTTTTAGGGGTCACAACAGTGTGATGAATGCTTTGTGGAATACTATGGGATGATAATAAATCAAAGAATGATCTCATCAGACTTCTTTCCTGCTTAACCTCTCATTTGTGTTGGACTGAATCTTAGAAGAGAATTACAAAATAATTTCTAATTGCATGCTTGGTTTCTATTTCAGTGGCCCTCATTCTTACACTTAAGCTACTGCCTTAAAATAATCATTGTTTACCCAAACTCCAGTAACAGTTATGTGATAAGATTAAATCCACTGCTTCTGGAAAAATATATCACGATGTTATGATGAATGCTTAGGAAGTCAAAACCGTAAGTGTTCTCGGAAAGCCGATATTTCAGAACTGCAAAAAAGGATTAGAGTGAGTATTTTTTCATTCAATACATTGTTATGTTTAAAAGATTTGTGTCTCTGAGTTTTTTAAGTACCCATAAATTTGAGAATTTAGCTTAATCCTTTGCATGTAAGAGTGGATTTATGTTGTCAATTTAGAATAAAAAATGCTCTAATCATCTAAAATGACTTAATCTATTTATCAGCCTTCTGCAAGAAGGCAAGGTTTTCTTTAGGGTAATGGCCAAAACAGGGCTTCCTAGGTGGATCGGTGGTGAAGAATGTGACTACCAGTGCAGGAGATGGAAGAGATGAGGGTTCAGTCCCTGGGTTGGGAAGATCCCTTGGAGAAGGAAATGGCAACCCACTCCAGTACTCTTGCCTAGAGAATCCCATGGACAGAGGAGCCTGGCAGGCTACAGTCCATGTGGTTGCAGTTGGACACAACTTAGCAATTACACAACAACAAACTAAGCAATTCCTTTGACAAATTTCCTGAAGTAGAAACCTGTATAAATGGGGAAGTGGAAAAAATCATGTAATTAATGGTTCTATCAGTTATCAATATGTTGCTATTTGTATGTATTTGATTGCAGTTGACTTGAGATAAATTTCTTGTAGCGCTAAAATGAGTAGGATGAAAATAACCTCTATAAAAGAATCATATCTTCAATAGCTTATTAATTACTCCTGGCATCTCTATGATGTGTAGTATGCATTGGGCTATCTATTACTTGAGATGATCTGTGTCATCTTTCCTCCCATGGTTTGAGGACTAGGGCTGGGTACCTGGGGTGGAGGATAGGCTAATTGGGGATTAATGGGTCTCTATGGTCTAAACCAACTGAGGAGAAGGAGCTTTGCTTAAACTAGTGTACAAAGTGAGAGCCAAGTTGAGAGTAGGCAGTAAGCGGGACCAATTATATGGGGAAGAGAGTGCGGGCAAGAAATTTTCTGTAGTCTTGGTGAGAGAACTGTGTTAAAGAAGAGGCAGAAAAACTGGAAAAGAAGGGATGGGGTAGAATACTTGACATAGGTACATGCTGCAGGAATTGGCCATTGAGGCCAAGGTGGCAACTGAGACTGCACTAGTTTTAGAATTTCCACGATTAGAGGTTGCTAATATCGGCTTCCCCAGTGGCTCAGATGGTAAAGAATCTGCCTTTAATGAGGGAGACCTGGGTTCAATCCCTGGATTGGGAATATCCCCTGGAGAAGGGAATGGCAACCCACTCCAGTATTCTTGCCTGGAGAATTCCATGGACAGAGAAGCCTGGCAGGCTACAGTCTATGGGATCGCAAAGAGTTGGACACAACTGAGTGACTAACACACACACACTCACACACAGGAGGCTAACACCATTAGTGTGAAACAGCGAAGTCTAAAGACAGATATGCACCCTGGAGAAAATACTGACTCAGTTTTAGACGCGTTTGATTTCAGAAGAGCCAGAGGGTGATAACAAGTAAGCAGCTGAAATATGGAACTGGAGGGTGCCAGAGAGATTACATTTCCAATTTAGATTTGGAGAGTCATCCACATAGAAGTGATAGTTGGAACTGTAGGTGTGAGTTGACTCAGTAAGTAAAAACCTGAAAAGTGAAAAAACTTGTGTAAAGATCTTTAAGAGATGCCTAAAAGGTAGGGAAAGGAAGAGAGGCCTAAAAAATAAATGAGGAGAAATTAGGGAGGTATGAAAAGAATGTGAAGTGTTTCATGACGATCAAAGAAGGAGTGGTTTCCAAAAGGAGGTACTACAAGCACCAGTGCCTGGAGAAGTCAAGAGTCACTATTGGATGTAGGTGACAAGGGATAAGGGTAGAGGGATGGAGTTGTGGGTCAGAGCTGGATGAAATGAGGCAAACCTAGGTTGTGAGGATCATAGACTTAAGTGATCAAATTCTTGTAGGTGAGAGGAGTAAGAGAGAAAGACTTTGTGTTTTACTATCAATATCCTGTGACCTAGGGCTAAGACTCGGAGAAGGCAATGGCACCCCACTCCAGTACTCTTGCCTGGAAAATCCCATGGACAGAGGAGCCTGGTAGGCTACAGTAGGGCTAAGACTCTCACCTATATGCGTGCATCTCAACAACCATACCTGGGAAGTTCCCGCTTCAACCTGTGGATGTGCAAGCAGACTTATTCTTATCAAGTATTTCAAGTTTCCAAAATTATTTGCTAAGCCTGGGCCTATCTGATATATAAACCCACACAAAAGATGTCTACTGTGTTATCTCAGGAACCTCAGTCTCTATTTCAGTAATACTATGTGTATTTCCAGCACATGTGTATGGGAAAAAAGACCAATGATTGTGCAGGGCTTGGCAGATTAATACATTTTTAAAAAACTGATAAATTTGTTCTTAACCAGTGGGCTTGTTATTTTATCCGATGATTTTAGCACTATTTGAAGAAAAGAGGTTATGAGCACATTCTATCTTGATTTTAAACATCAATTGTGTGAACTAAGCATTTGTTTTGATATTTTGTTGCTTTTATCCCTGAATCTACCAAAATGCCATAGCACAGAATCCCAATGAACATTTAACAAGGGAATAAGTAAACTTACAAAGATAACTGATTTTATAAATGTGTTTTTTAATTGGAGGAAAATTGCTTTACAATGTTATGTTGCTTTCTGCCATTCAACCACACAAATCAGTCATAATTATACATATATATTCCTTCCCACTTGAGCCTCCTTCCCCTCCCCGCATCTCCCACTAGGTCATCGCAGAGTGACAGGCTAGGCTCCTTGTGTTATATAGCAACTTCCCACTAGCTATCTGTTTTACACAAGATAGTGTACTTGTAATAGTTACAAATCACTGCAGATGGTGACTGCAGCCATGAAATTAAAAGACGCTTACTCCTTGGAAGAAAAGTTATGACCAACCTAGATAGCATATTGAAAAGCAGAGACATTACTTTGCCAACAAAGGTCCGTCTAGTCAAGGCTATGATTTTTCCAGTACTCATGTATGGATGTTAGAGTTGGACTGTGAAGAAAACTGAGCACCAAAGAATTGATGCTTTTGAACTGTGGTGTTGGAGAAGACTCTTGAGAGTCCCTTGGACTGCAAGGAGATCCAACCAGTCCATTCTGAAGGAGATCAGCCCTGGGATTTCTTTGGAAGGAATGATGCTAAAGCTGAAACTCCAGTACTTTGGCCACCTCATGCGAAGAGTTGACTCATTGGAAAAGACTCTGATGCTGGGAGGGATTGGGGGCAGGAGGAGAAGGGGACGACAGAGGATGAGATGGCTGGATGGCATCACTGACTCGATGGATGTGAGTTTGGGTGAACTCCAGGAGATGGTGATGGACAGGGAGGCCTAGTGTGCTGCGATTCATGGGGTCGCAAAGAGTCGGACATGACTGACTGAACTGAACTGAAGTGAATGTTACTTTCTCAGTTCATCCCATGGTCTCCTTCCCCTGCTGTGTCCACAAGTCTGTTTTCTACATCTGAGTCTCTATTCCTTCTCTGCAAATAGGTTCATTACTACCATTTTTTTTTAATATTCCATATTTCTGAGTTAATATACAATATTTGTTTTTCTGTTTCTGGCTTACTTCACTTTGTGTAATAGGTTCTAGGTTCATCCATGTCACTACAACTGACTCAAATTCATTCTTTTAATGGCTGAGTTATATTCCATTGTGTGTGTGTGTATATATATATATATATATATATATATATATATATATACCACTTATTTATGCATTCATCTGTTGATGGACATCTAGGTTGCTTCTATGTCCTGGATATTGTAAATAGTGCCACAGTGAACATTGGGGCACATGTGTCTTTTACAATTGTGGTTTGCTCAGGGTATATGCACAGTAGTGGGATTATTTTGTCATTTGTTGTTCAATCGCTAAATCATGTCCACTCTTTGCAACCCATGGACTGTAGCACACCTGGCTGTTCTGTCTTCTACTATATCCCACAGTTTGCTCAAATTCATGTCCATTGAGTCATTTATGCTATCTAACCATCTCATCCTCTGTCACCCCCTTCTCCTCCTGCCCTCAATATTTCCCAACATCAGGGTCTATTCCAATGAGTTGGCTCTTTGCATCAGGTGGCCAAAGTTTTGGAGCTTCAGCAGTTGTCCCTCCAAAGAATATTCAGACTTGATTTCCTTTAGGATTGACTGGTTTGATCTCCTTGCAGTCCAAGGGACTCTCAAGACTCTTCTCTAGCACCACTATTCAAAAGAATCCATTGATCGATGTTCAGCCTTCTTTATGATCCAACTCTCACATCCGTACAAGACTACTGGAAAAACCGTAGCTTTGACCATATGGACCTTTGTCAGCAAAATGATATCTCTGCTTTTCATATTGTATCTACTTTTGTCATCACTTTCCTTCCAGTGAGCAAACATCTTTTAGTTTCACGGCTGTAGTCACTGTCTGCTGTGATTTTGGAGTCCAAGAAAATGAAATCCGTCACTGCTACTTTTTCCCAATCTATTTGCCATTGAATGATGGGACTGAGTGCTGTTATATTAGTTTTTTGAATGTTTAATTTCAAGCCAGCTTTTTCACTTTCCTCTTTCACCCTAATCAAGAAGCTCATTAGGTCCTTTTCACTTTCTGCCATTAGAGTGATATCATCTGCATATCTGAGGTTGATATTTCTCCCAGCAAAGTTGATTCCAGCTTATGATTCATCCAGCTCAGTATTTTGCATGATGTACTTTGCATAGAAGTTAAATAAGCAGAGTGACAAACAGCCTTGTCATACTCCTTTCCCAATTTTGAACCAGTCCATTGTTCCATGTCAGGTTCCAATTGTTGCTTCTTGTCCCACATTCAGGTTTCTCAGGAGACAGATAATGTGGTCTGGAAATCCCAACTCTTTAAGAACTTCCCACAGTTTGTTGTGATCCACACAGTCAAGGGCTTTAGTATAGTCAATGAACAGAAGTAGATGCTCTTCTGGAACTCCTTTGCTTTTTCCATGATCCAGTGAATGTTGGCAATTTGAAGTTTGATTCCTCTGCCTTTTCTAAACCCAGCTTGTACATCTGGAAGTTCTCAGTTCACAAACTGCTGAAGTCTAGCTTGAAGGATTTTGAGCATAACCTTGGTAGCATGTGAAATAAGCACAATTGTATGGTAGTTTGAACATTTTTGGTGCCCTTCTTTGGGATTGGAATGAAAACTGATCTTTTCCAGTCCTGTGACCACTGGTGAGTTTTCCAAATTTGCTGACATATAGAGTGCAGCACTTTCACAGCATCATCTTTTAGGATTTGAATTAGCTCAGCTGGAATTCCATCACCTCCAGTAGCTTCATTCATAATATTGCTTCCTAAGAACTACCTGACTTCACACTCCAGGATGTCCGGTTCTAGGTGAATGACCACACCATTTTGGTTATCTGAATGGTTGAGACCTTTATTATATAGTTCTTCTGTGTATTCTGGGCTTCCCCTGTGGCTCAGCTGGTAAAAATAAAATAAATAAATAAAATAAAATCCGCCTGCAATGTGGGAGACCTGGGTTTGATCCCTGTGTTGGGAAGATGTCCTGGAAAAGGGAATGGCTACCTACTCCAGTATTCTGACCTGGAGAATTCCATGAACTGTATAGTCTATGCAGTTGCAAAGATCAATTGAATGACTTTTACTTTCTGTGTATTCTGGTCACTTCTTAATCTCTTTGCTGGTAGATTGATTGCTAGTTTTTTTAAGGCATCTCCATACTGTTCTCCATAAAGGCTGTACAGTATACATTCCTACCTACAGTGCAGGAGGTTCCCTTTTATCCTCATCCTCTCCAACATTCACTGTTTGTAGATTTTTTTGATGATGGCCATTCTGAATAATGTGAAGTAATATTTCATTTTAATTTTGATATGCATTTCTCTAATAATGAGTGATTTGGAGCATCTTTTCATTTGTTTGTTGGCCATCTATATATCTTCTTTGGAGAAATGTCGCTTTAGGTCTTCTGCCCATTTTTTTTTTTTTTTTTGGTTGCGTTGTTTGTTTTTCTGATATTGAACTGTATGAGCTGCTTATCCATTTTGAAGATTAATTCTTTGTCAGTTGCTTCATTTGGAATTATTTTCTCCCTTTCTGAGGGCTGTCTTTTCATCTTTTCTATAGTTTCCTTTGTTGTGCAAAAGCTTTTAAGTTTAATTAGGTCCCATTTTCTTCTTTTTGTTATTTCCTTTACTCAAGGTGGTGGGTCAGAGAGAATATTGCATCGATTTATGTCAAAGAGTGTTCTGCCTATGTTTTCCTCTAAGAGATTTAGAGTTCCTGGCCTTACATTTAAGTCTGTAATCCATTTTGAGTTTATTTTTGTGTATGGTGTTAGGGAAGTGTTCTAATTTCATTCTTTTACATGTAGCTGTCCAGTTTTCCCAGCACCACTTATTGAAGAGGCTGTCTTCTCTCCATTGTATATTCTTGCCTCCTTTGTCAAAGATAAGATGTCCATATGTGTCTGGGTTTATCTCTGGGCTTTCTAAAAGATAGCTGATTTTTACTAGTCTTAAAATTTGCTTGAGAATATAACAGAAATCAGTAAGGTAATAACAGGCAAGCCAACAAACCATCTTCTTGAACTGGCCAATGTCATTCATTCAATAAGTATTTATTGCACATTTCAATCACAAACAGTGTCCTTCCTTCAGGGCTCAGAAACAAAAAAATGAATAATTACATTCTTGTAATAGCTACTATAGTAGATGTGCTGTTGGAGGATTTAACAAGATTTTCTAAATCTTTCTTCAGGAGTCCAGGCAAGACCACCTAGGAGAGATGACCTTTTGGCTATTTGTTATTAGAATATTTACCATGTCAAATAATATTGAAGTGTGAGTAAGAAATTGTCAGGCAAACACTTATGTAGAAATAGGTTATTCCAAGAGCACTGAACCGCATATTTGCAAGTGCAGAATATTTTTTTTAAAAGACACAAAGTTAATATTTATTAAATGGAAATAAAGGCCAGGCATTTTGCAAAGTGCAGTATCTCATTTGCTTCTCATAACTGATAATTTTCTGTATTCCTTCTTTTGTAGCTGAAAATATTCAGTCCCAAGGAAATTAAACTGCTTTCTTAAAACCACACAGCTAACTACTGAATGGACAGGGTTTGAAATCAAGTCAGGTTAAGCAGGTTGGCCACGTGCCTAACTAAGCTACCCAACATCTGAACCAGAATAACCAGAAGTAGTTCAGCAGAGCTGAAATCCAGTGTGTGTATATTAGGTAGTACAGAAGAAGATATCAGAAATATAGATTAGGGCAGATGGTAGAGAGCTGTGTGTGCTAAGGATTTAGGGATTTTTTTTTCCTGACGGTAATAGGGCGTCCCTGAAGATTTAAGTACAGCAGTGACAGGATTGGATTGGTATTTTAGAACAATTGCTTCCCATAACATAATGTGCAGTAGCGGGAGAGCAAGCGTAAGGAATTACCCTGAGAGATGCTGACAATGAATAAGAACTTCACTAAAGAGGCAGTGGCCTAGATTGAGAGATGAATGGAAGACTATATGGAGATTTGGAATGTAGTATCAATAGAACTTGAGTCATTGGATGAAAAGCGTGACTAAATAAAAAGCTTTGAAGATGCCTCAGATGTTTCTGCTTTGGTTAATTGTGTGGTCTGGGGTACTGTTAACCAAAATGAGAAACTCCACAAAAGGACCATGTTTCACCAGAAGAAAATAAGCTCTGTTATTATTATTATTACAGTACAGGTGAGTTACAGAGTTACATGGCTTTCAGGTGTACAACATAGTGATTTAATATTTTTGTACTCCATTTAAAGTTATTATAAAATATTGGCTGTATTCTCTGTGCTGTACAATGTATCCTTATATATTATTTGTTTCACCATAGTAGTTTGTACCCCTTGATCCCCTACCCCTGTCTTTCCCCCCCTCCTAACTGTCTTCTCACTGGTAACCACTAGTTTGATCAAATGAGCTGAGTTTTAAACATGTTGTTTACAAAGTGAAAAATATTACATAGACAGCTGGATACAATCTGCTTTCTGATTTACTCCCTAACTCTGTTCCATTTCCGTTTCCCATTAGTCTGCCTTTGACCTTCATGCTCCAGCCATTTTGAGCTCCATACTTGTGCTTCTCTAAACAAGCCTTGCTCTTTCAGTGCTGAGTATTTGCAGAGGCTGCTCTATTTTCTTGGACTTCCCCTTAATAAGAATACCCCTCTCCTGTGTGCTTTTAGTACTTCATACATACATCTCTTCAAATGTATCACACCTCATTTTTATTATGTCTGCTTCCTTCATTAAACGTAAAGCCCCAATTGAGTGAGTCTTAATTTAATTACTTTTGAATACAATTTTTATTGTCCTGTAGCAGGTGCTGAGCCTGTTGTTTGAGCTAATTAACACTTTAGTAAGCCAGGACTAGAGAGATGGATGCAAAGTCTTCAGCATGCTGTTTCTTTGATAAAAGTAATATTTGTTATAAAAGCAATTAGAGCATTATAGTTTAGGGAATCTTAGTTCCACAATTATCATCTTGGTGAATATTGGACATGTTACTTCTCTCTGCTATTTGGTTTCCTTACCTATAAAATAGGGATAATAGTATTATCTACTCGTAGTGAAGTGAAGCTGCTCAGTCATGTCTGACTCTTAGCAACCCCACAGACTGCAGCCTGCCAGGCTCTGCCAACCATGGGATTTTCCAGGCAAGAATACTGGAGTGGGTTGCCATTTCCTTCTCCAATCTACTCATAAAGTATTTTCTAATTTATTTTTTACAGTAGACCCTTGTTAGTTAAAATATAGCAGTGTGTATATATATGTCAATCCCAAACTCCCAGTTTATCCCTCTCCCACTGCCCTTCCTCCCTGGTAACTATAAGTTCATTCTCTAAGACTGTGAGTCTTCCTGTTTTATAAATAAGTTTGTATCATTTTTTAGATTCCTCATGTAAATGATATCATATGATACTTGTCTTTTTCTGTCTGACTTACTTCACTTAATATGATCATCTCCAGTTGCATCCATGTTGCTGTAAATGTCATTATTTCATTCTGTTTAGTGGTTGAGTAATATGCCATTGTATATGTATATCATATCTTCTTTACCTATTAATCTGTCAATGAGCATTTAAGTTGCTTTCGTGTCTTGGCTATTGTAAACAGTGCTGCAATGAACACTGAAGTGCATGTATACTTTCAAACCATGTTGTTCTCTGGATACGTGCCCAGCAGTGGAATTGCTGGATCATATGGTATCTCTGCTTTCAGGTTTTAAAGAAAACTTCATTCTCTTCTCCATAACGACTGTACCATTTTACATTCCCACCAACAGTGTAGGAGGGTTCCCTTCTCTCTATATCCTCTAGGCGCTTGTTGTTTTTAGACTTTTTGATGTCCACTCTGACTGGTGTGAAGTGACATCTCACTGTACTTTTGATTTGCATTTTTCTAATAATTAGTGAAGTAGAGTATCTTTTTATATGCATCTTGGCCACCTGTATGTCATCTTTGAGAGAAATGTCTATTTAGGTCTTCTGCCTCTTTTTGGATTGGGTTGTTTGTTTTTTGGATATTGAGCAACATGCTGCTGCTGCTGCTAAGTCGCTTCAGTTGTGTCCGACTCTGTGCGACCCCATAGACGGCAGCCCACCAGGCTCCGCCATCCCTGGGATTCTCCAGGCAAGAATACTGGAGTGGGTTGCCATTTCCTTCTCCAATGCATGAAGGTGAAAAGTGAAAGTGAAGTCGCTCAGTCCTGTCCAACTCTGAGCAACCCCATGGACTGCAGCCTACCGGGCTCCTCTGTCCATGGGATTTTCCAGGCAAGAGTACTGAAGTGGGGTGCCATCGCCTTCTCCATGAGCAACATGAGCTGTTTATAAATTTTTGGAGACTAATCCCTTGTCGGTTGTATGATTTGTGAATATTTCCCCCCATTCTGTAGATTTTCTTTTTGTTTTGCTTCTGGTTTTTCTTCCCTTTCTTAAGATACTTGTGACCATTAAATTAGTTAGGACATATAAAGTGTAGCAATGTCTTATACATTAGAGAATTCAAACATTAGCTATTAATTTCCTGATTGATCATGATGGATTTTAATCATATGGTATTAGCCACAAGTTTCACTTTCTCTCTCTCTCTCCCTGCTAAAAGTAAGTCTCCCTTTTCTTACGATCTAAGAGAAAAAAGTTCTATACTTAACAGTGACTAATGCTCTTCACTACCCAGCTCTAAGAAAAGTAGAATTTAGGCTACTTTCATTTAGATGAAATGGTTGTCATTACAGTGTAAACAGCATTCCTTTTGTCTTCATAGTAGTCTACCAGACAGCTGGCTGATAAATATATCCCTATTTTCCTCTTTTAAAGTATATTGAAACTAGAGATATTTGAGTCAATTACATAATAGAAAAAAACACAAGATAGTTAACAGATCTGGGTTTCTTTCAAAGTAAGTTTTACTTCTAAACTTTTGCGTTCTCAAAGTATTTTCCTACTAATCACCAAAGATTAAATTCATCATCAGACTTAAGGTTTATATCATTTAAAAAGACATTGATTATATGTGCTATGATAATATTTTTATAATTAAAGAAGATGGAATTTATGTTTAGTGTTACTTGTCACACCAGTGAAGAGTTCCTAAAAATATGCAAATGAAGAAACTGAACATTTAAAAAGACATAAAAAAACAATTGAGTCCCGAAAATCCCCCGGGAGAAGGGCATGGCAACCCACTCCAGTGTTCTTGCCTGGAGAATCCTATGGACAGAGGAGCCTGGTGGGCTGCAGTCCATAGGGTCACACAGAGTTGGACACAACTGAAGCTGCTTAGCATGCATGCAAAAAAACAACTAATTAATATTTCTCTTTTTCTGCATGATTCTAAACAATGGATGTGAACTACAAGAACTACTACTGTGGACAGGAATCCCTCAGAAGAAATGGAGTAGCCATCATGGTCAACAAAAGAGTCTGAAATGCAGTACTTGGATGCAATCTCAAAAACAACAGAATGATCTCTGTTCGTTTCCAAGGCAAACCATTCAATATCATGGTAATCCAAGTCTATGTCCCGACCAGTAATACTGAAGAAGCTGAAGTTGAACGGGTCTATGAAGATCTACAAGACCTTTTAGAACTAACACCCAAAAAAGATGTCCTTTTCATTATAGGGGACTGGAATGCAAAAGTAGGAAGTCAAGAAACACCTGGAGTAACAGGCGAATTTGGCCTTGCAGTACAGAATGAAGCAGAGCAAAGGCTGATAGAGTTTTGCCAAAAGTACGCACTGGTCATAGCAAACACCCTCTTCTAACAACACAAGAGAAGACTCAACACATGGACATCACCAGATGGTCAACACCGAAATCAGATTGAATATATTCTTTGCAGCCTAAGATGGAGAAGCTCTATATAATCAGCAAAAACAAGACCAGGAGCTGACTGTGGCTCAGATCATGACTCATTATTGCCAAATTCAGACATAAATTAAAGAAAGTAGGGGAAACCACTAGACCATTCAGGTATGACCTAAATCAAATCCCTTATGATTATACAGTAGAAGTGAGAAATAGATTTAAGGGACTAGATCTGATAGAGTGCCTGATGAACTATGGATGGAGGTTCATGACATTGTACAGGAGATAGGAATCAAGACCATCTGCAAGAAAAAGAAATGCAAAAAAGCAAAATGGCTGCCTGAGGAGGCCTTACAAATAGCTGTGAAAAGAAGAGAAGTGAAAAGCAAAGGAGAAAAGGAAAGATATATCCATTTGAATGCAGAGTTCCAAAGAATAGCAAAGAGAGAGATAAGAAAGCCTTCCTCAGCTATCAATGCAAAGAAATAGAAGAAAACAATAGAATGGGAATGACTAGAGATCTCGTCAAGAAAATTAAAGATACCAAGGGAGCATTTCATGCAAAGATGGCCTCAATGAAGGACAGAAATGATATGGACCTAACAGAAGCAGAAGATATTAAGAAGAGGTGGCAAGAATACACAGAAGAACTGTACAAAAAAGACCTTCACTACCCAGATTATCACGATGGTGTGATCACTCACCTAGAGCCAGACATCCTGGAATGTGAAGTCAAGTGGGCCTTAGGAAGCATCACTACAAACAAAGCTAGTGGAGGTGATGGAATTCCAGTGGAGCTATTTGAAATCCTGAAAGATGATGCTGTGAAAGTGCTGCACTCAATATGTCAGCAAATTTGGAATACTCAGCAGTGGCCACAGGACTGGAAAAGGTCAGTTTTCATTCCAATCCCAAAGAAAGGCAATGCCAAGAATGCTCAAACTACCACACAATTGCACTCATCTCACACGCTAGTAAAGTAATGCTCAAATTTCTCCAAGCCAGGCTTCAGCAATACGTGAACCATGAACTTCCAGATGGTCAAGCTGGTTTTAGAAAAGGCAGAGGAACCAGAGATCAAATTGCCAACGTCTGCTGGATTATGGTAAAAGCAAGAGAGTTCCAGAAATACATCTATTTTTGATTTATTGACTATGCCAAAGCCTTTGACTGTGTGGATCGCAATAAACTGTGGAAAATTCTGAAAGTGATAGGAATACCAGACCACGTGACCTGACTCTTGAGAAACCTATATGCAGGTCAGGAAGCAACAGTTAGAACTGGACATGGAACAACAGACCGGTTCCAAATAAGAAAAGGAGTACGTCAAGGCTATATATTGTCACCCTGCTTATTTAACTTATATGCAGAGTACATCATGAGAAAGGCTGGGCTGGAAGAAGCACAAGCTGGAATCAAGATTTCTGGGAGAAATATCAATCACCTCAGATATGCAGACGACACCACCCTTATGGCAGAAAGTGAAGAAGAACTTAAAGTGTCTCTTGATGAAAGTGAAAGAGGAGAGTGAAAAAGTTGTCTTAAAGCTCAACAGTCAGAAAACTAAGATCATGGCATCCAGCCCCATCACTTCATGGCAAATAGATGGGGAAACAGTGGAAACAGTGGCTGACTTTATTTTTTGAGGCTCCAAAATCACTGTAGATGATGATTGCAGCCATGAAATTAAAAGACGCCTACTTCTTGGAAGGAAAGTTATGATCAACCTAGATAGCATATTATAAAGCAGAGACATTACTTTGTCAACAAAGATCCATCTGGTCAAGGTTATGGTTTTTCCAGTAGTCATGTATGGATGTGAGAGTTAGAATATAAAGAAAGCTGAACACTGAAGAATTGGTGCTTTTGAACTGTGGTGTTGGAGAAGACTCTTGAGAGTTCCTTGGCCTGCAAGGAGATCCAATCAGTCCATCATAAAGGAGATCAGTCCTGGGTGTTCATGGAAGGACTGATGCTGAAACTCCAATATTTTGGCCATCTGATGCGAAGAGCTGACTCATTTGAAAAGACCCTGATGCTGGGAAAGATTGAGGGCAGGAGGACAAGGGGACGACAGAGGAAGAGATGTTTTTGATGGCATCACTGACTCAATGGACATGAGTTTGGGTAAACTCTGGGATTTGTCATGGATAGGGAGGCCTGGTGTGCTGCAGTTCATGGGCTAACAAAGAGTCGGACACGACTGAGTGACTGAACTGAATTGAAAGGATTAATCAAACACTTTAATTTTAATGTGTTCTTTAGAGAAGTTTTTTTCCATAGAGTCTGTAGAGGGCGCCTCCTGACAATAAATTCATTTAGTAAAATCCTGTCTGATATGGTAATAAATCAAATGTTTTATTAAAATATTGGCCCCATTCCAAATTATCCATTAATGCCTTTTAAATAAAAAAATTGTACTCTGTATCTTAAATTTGAAGGTTTTATCACCTATTGGATGTACTCAGTATTTTGACATTCTCTGTGAAATATAAGTACTAAAATTATTGAGAAATAACATACTGGGCTGTGTCAACTACATAGAACAGGAAAATAGAGTAGTTGGTAAATCTTTATACTCTTTTATGCTCAATAACAAATAAGTTCTCAAAAATTCTAAAGGGTTAGATATTTGTAAATAATCTCCATTTGGAGAAGAAACAAATTTTAAATATTTCTGTCAAAAAAAGAGATCCACTGATCACATCTCAAAGTACTAGACTTTTCAGATGGATGTTTATACTATTGGATGAAAGTATGATCATTACCAAAAGCAAAGACACAGTCATCCAGTCATGGGGCCTGTCTCTTATGAAAAAAAAAAATCACTTTCTTTGGAGACAGCAAATTATGCTAAACCAGACAATAATCTACATCTCAATACTGAATTTCAATAGACTATTGTAGCAATATCCATCAATCTATCCATATACATACAAATTCAACTTTCAAATAATTCAATCCTCCAGCATATCTGATATTGGAATTATCGGAGACTTGATATGAAATATGTCTTAGAAGTGTTCCAGGAAATAAATTGTACCCAAAATATGAGCAGGAAAAAAATAAGAGGTTATGAATGATTGTACAGGGGAAACAAGTGTCTTGCACTTATCAGAGGCAATGAGAATGGAGAAGCCAGACAGTTTAAAGAACAACTTAGGGGATTGAATATAATGCCTATCAGAGATGAGGAAAAGAGAGGAATTTGCATAATTTATTTTTGTTTTGCAAAAATAAAAATGTTTTACATTCCCAATGAAATCCTTTTTTCCATTCTGAACTTTCCAAGGTTAGGTAGGTGTGATTTCCTGACTTCAGAATCTAATTCCTTGCATGCTTCCAGAATTGTTCTGTCCTTTTCTCTCCTCTGAGATTACATTTCTTGATTTTAGATTAAAAAAAAAAAAAATGCCTAGAATAATAGCAAGGAAGTGTTTTTAGCAGATTTTTAGAATAACTGAAGTCTTACAGCTCTGTCTCAGCTAACATTCCATGGACAACACTAAAATGTGGACAACTACCAAACCATTATGTATTGTCCCCTAAATCAGTGCTACCACTGTCTGTGTGGTCGATGGACAAGTGCCAATCTGTGAAATTTTTGCTACTCGTTAGGGATAAAAGAGGAGGATGCTCACTGTGACAAAACTATGCTATGCTTGCTTTAACTGACAGTCTTGTTTAAAAAAGACCATGCCACCACTTCTCCTAATTATAGAAGACTAAATTGCATAATATCAGGCTGTAGTTCCACTTTTTTTTTTTCCAACAGCAAAACAGCTAAGAATTTAGCCCTTATTGCTAATTGTGTGATCAATGGATCTGACACAATGGTTTCATCTGAGCCTCTTATTCTTATGCTGCTGAGGTGTTTTTTTTTTTTAATCACCTACATATCTGAAGATAATGAGACAGTTTTACCAAATGAATACCTAATTGTTCTTCCAGGTTCCTCCAGGGAAAGGAAATCTTTGAGGCTTTAAAAATTGCAGAGCTCTGAAATCTCATTTCAAACTGTGGAGTACGATGCCTATTTCTAATTTACAGGAATAGGATAAGAGAGCTTTGACTGATATAGGATTTTTAAATTTGAATTAGAGAAAGCAGTAATACCTTTTAGTGCAAAGGTATTGTGGTATAATCCATAGACAGACTACAATTTTTTTACATTAAATTAGAAAAATCACTACCTGTCAAGATAGGGAAAAATAATTCTCTAGAGTAGACTGAGAACAGCCATTTTGTGGCACAATGAAGTAGCACTATCTTTATTGGAAAAGACCCTGATGCTGAGAAAGATTGAGGGCAGGAGGAGGAGGAGCCAGCAGAGAATGAGACTGTTGGACGGCATCACTGACTCAATAGACTTGAGTTTGAGCAAACCCTGGGAGATAGTGAAGGACAGGGAAGCTTGGTGTACTGCAGTCCATGGGGTCAGAAAGAGCCAGACATGAATTAATGGCTGAACAACAACCTTTAACCTGCAGAATTATAAGATATAAGCTTTAAAATCAACAGAGCACCCACACTCCTTCAGTGTGAGCTACACATAGTAATAAATTCCTCCAAAAAAATACAATGTGAAAAAAAGAATTGGGGAGAAGAACTTTACAATGGAGAAATCTAACGAACACCTCCGCCAGGTGGCCAAGGTCAACAGCAACAGAGATCATCAGTGTTGATAGTATAGTCCTTTGATATGAGATCATGAAAATGGCATTTTGCCTTTGCAGCCTTCCTCTCCCAAACTCAATCTAATCATGAGAAAAAAGAAAAAAACAAAAAAAAAAAAAACAAAAAAACAGTTAAATCCCAATGGAAGTACAATTCTGCAAAATACCCAGTGTTTTCCAAAACTGTCAAGATTATCCAAAACAAGCAAAGTTTAAGAAACTGTCATAGCCAAGAGGAGTCTCAGAAGACTAGTGAATGTTTCCTGGATGGAATCCTGTAGCAGGAAAAGATATCTAGTAAAAATTAAGGATATTTGGATGAAGTGTAGACTTTTGTCAATAATAATATGTTTATTGGCTTATTAATGGTCACAAATGTACCATACTAATGTAAGATGCTAATAACATGGGAAATTAGGTACAGAGTATATGGTATCTCTCTGTACTAGCTTCACAAATTTTCTGTAATTCTGTAACTGTTCTAAAAGAAAAAAAAAATATTTTAAAAATCAGTGGAGAGAAATCACTATAGAAATCAAGATAACTGAAATTTCTTGAGATATTTCAAGTAGAAAAATTTAATATCAAGAATTGGTTATAAAAGTGATGGGAAAAGCTAAGAAACCAAACAAAAAAGAGCTAGAATCTGCTGCCACTCCAAGTGTTTGGAGCATCAAGGGGTGGCATTAGCAGGCTTAGGAGTAGCCATCCCAAAGAAGCTAGAATGATAGTGAGCAATCTGGAGGGACCTGGGCTACCAAGGAAGGGACGAACTGGTGGAAAGCCGGAACCCTGAAGGTGACGCAGATCGTACAGGAAATGCCACCAGTGACAGAAGGAGGAGACATTTTCTGGATTCATCTCTTCTACTGTGTAGTCTTTTGCTAGTGCCTCTCATTGACTTAACTAACTAGAAATCAGAAAGACATGGGAGCCTGGGCAATGTGGTTATTTGAGACAACAAAGGAGTAGGAGAAGGACAAATATGGATCTGAGAACAAAGAGACATCTAAAAAATGCTGCAATCTTTCTTTTAATCACATCTTGATCTGTTAACATTAAGAGAAGATTGACTATTTAAGAAATCTATAATCTATAATCTTTTCTACAGGGAAAGAAGAAAACCATATTTTATGCACTTCCAGATGACTTTATTAGTGCTTAATAATTCCTGTCATTTTTCACTCTCTCTTCTCTCTTCTTACTCTCATCTCTCATTTTTAAAACTGTAATATGTTTCTCCTCTTATTATTCAGAATTAACATTTATCTTCACAAGCAGGTTTACTCCAAACACTGTATCTTCTTAAATCAACTGTGAAACTTTTTCAAATTAGTTTCAAATGAGTTTTACTCAAAACAGCCATGTCATCTCATTGGGGAAGATAACATCAAAAGATTTATGACACCCTGAAAGAAAAGTTTGAAAAGAAGTTTATTCTTTTGCTATTTCATTGAAATGGAGAAAAGCAGAAGAACTTGTAATGAGCCAGAGATCAGTTGAATATAGTGAATTTTCCAGTATGGCCAAACATTTGATTGTCTGAGATTAAGCACTACTAAGAGATCGAGTGTGTCAGTGGGAGAGGCATATCAGGAAGAACACAATGCACAACCTTTCTTGAGGCTTGTATGAAATAAAGGTTGATACCGGTTTTGCTGAGTTTTTAACTTTCATTAAGAGTGAGGAAATTTCACTACCCTCCATGAATTCTCTAGCTGACACTTCCAGCTGAGAGACTAAGGCATGCTGTGGTCTGCCATATCTAAACCAAAACAAGACATGGGATAGAACAACTTCCATCCTGCAGTGTATAATGGCATCATCACCTTTCCACAATTCTTGTTGGAAGCCCTTAGTTGGAATTCTCTCAATAATAGGAAAGCCTTATGCCCAAGAATATGGAAGGTAAAGAAAAGCAAAATCAACAGTGATACCAAATTAAAGTTTTTGTGGCTGTTCAGTCTCTAAGTCATGTCCAACTCTTGCAATCACATGAACTGCAGAAGACCAGGCTTTTCTGTCCATCACTATCTCCCAGAGTTTGCTCAAACTCATGTCCTTTGAATTGGTGATGCCATCCAACCATCTCATCCTCTGTCACCCATTTCTCCTCCTACCCTCAATCTTTCCCAGCATCAGGGTCTTTTCCAATGAGTCAGCTCTTGGAAACAGGTGGCCAAAGTGATGGAGCTTCAGCTTGGGTTCAGTCCTTCCAGTGAATATTCAGAGTGGGTTTCCTTTAGGATTGACTGTTCTGATCTCACTGCTGTCCAAGGGACTCTCGAGAATGTTCTCCAGCACCACAGTTCAAAAGTGTCAATTCTTTGGCATTCAGCCTTCTTTATGATCTAATTCTGACATCCATACGTGACTACTGGAAAAGCCATAGCTTTGACTATATGGGCCTTTGATGGCAAATTGATGTCTTTGCTTTTTAATGTGCTATATAGGTTTATCATAGCTTTACTTCCAAGGAGCAAGTGCCTTTTAATTTCATGGCTGCAGAAAGCCATGAAAGCCCCCATCCATAGTGATTTTGGAGCACAAAAAATAAGTCTCTCACTATTTGCACTTTTCCCCCATCTATTTGTCCTGAAGTGATGGGACTGGATGCCATGACCTTAGTTTTTTGAATGTTGAGTTTTAAGCCAGCTTTTTCACTCTCCTCTTTCAACTTCATCAAGAAGTTCTTGAATTCCTCTCTGCTTTCTGCCACTGAAGTGGTATCATCTGCATATCTGAGGTTGTTGATATATTTCTTGGCAATCTTGATTCCAGCTTGTGATTCATTAAGCCCAGCACTTCCCATGATGTACTCTGCATATAAGTTAAACAAGCAGAGTGACAATATATAGCCTTGACATACTCCTTTCCCAATTTTGAACCAGTCCATTGTTCCATGTCTAGTTCTAACTGTTGTTTCTTGTCCTCTATACAGGTTTATCAGGAGACAGGTAATGTGGTCTGGTATTCTCATCTCTTAAAGAATTTTTCAGTTTGTTGTGATCCACACAGTCAAAGGCTTTAGAGTAGTCAATGAAGTGGAAGTAGATGTGGTTTTTTTGGGAATTTCCTTGCTTTTTCTATGATCCAGCAGATGTTGGCAGTTTGATCTCCTGTTCCTCTGCCTTTTCTAAATCCAGCTTGAACATCAGGAAGTTCTTGGTTCACATATTGCTGAAGCATAGCTTAAAGGATTTTGAGCATAATCTTGCTATCATGTAAAATGAGTGCAAGTGTATGGCAGTTTGAGCATTCTTTGACATTGGCTTTCTTTGGGATGGGAGTAAAAACTGACCTTTTCCAGTCCTGTAGCCACTATTGAGTTTTTCAAATTTGCTGGCATATTGAGTGCAGCACTTTAACAGCATCATCCTTTAGGACTTTAAATAGCTCAGCTAGAATTCCATCACTTCCACTAGCTTTATTCATAATAATGCTTTTGAAGGCCCTCTTGACTTTATGCTCCAGGATATCTGGCTCTGAATGAGTGATCACACCACTGTGGTTATCCAGGTCATTAAGACCTTTTTGTACAGTTCTTCTGTGTATTCTTGCCACCTTTTCTTTATCTCTTCTGCTTCTGTTAGGTCCTTGCCATTTCTGTTCTTTATTGTGCCGATCTTTGCATGAAATGTTCCCTTTATATCTCCAATTTTCTTGAAGAGATCTCTAGTCTTTCCCCTCCTATTGTTTTCCTCTGTTTCTTTGCACTGTTCACTCAAGAAGTCTTTATCTTTCCTTGCTATTCTATGAAACTTCTACATTCAGATAGGTATATCTTTCCCTTTCTCCTCTACCTTTCACTTCTCTTCTTTTCTCAGCTATTTGTTAGGCCTCCTCAGACAACTACTCTGCCTTCTTGCATTTCTTTTTCTCAGGAATGATCTTGGTCACCACCTCCTGTACAATGTTACTAACCTCTGTCCATGGTTCTTCAGACACTCTGTCTACCAGATCTAATCCCTTGAATCTGTTCATCACTTTCACTGTATAATCATAAGGGTTCAAGTCATAACTGAATGACCTAGTGGGTTTTCCTATTTTGTTCAATTTGAGCCTGAATTTTGCAATAAGGAGTTGATAATCTGAGCCACAGTCAGCTCCACATCTTGTTTTTGCTGACTGTATATAGCTTTTCCATCTTTGGCTGCAAAGAATAATCAACCTGATTTCAGTGTTGAGCATCTGGTGATGTTCATGTGTAGTCTCTTGGGCACTCTTTCAATCTAATAGGGATTTGAATGGCCCTGTCTATATGGTGTTTGTGTATTTACACTTAATGTATTACATATGTAAATATATATTTATATATTCAAAGACTATATATTGTATATGATATATGGTGGTGGTGGTTTAGTCACTATGCCGTGCCCAACTCATGACTGCAAGGACTGTAGTCTGCTAGGCTCCTTTGTCCATGGAATTTCCCAGGTAAGAATACTAGCATGGTTGCTGTTTCCTTCTCCAGGATATCTTCCCCACCCAGGAATTGAACCTGTATCTCCTGCATAGACAGGTGGATTCTTTACCACTGAGCCATCTCGGAAGCCTTATATGATATATAATTATATATTAACATGTCAGATATGGCTTCCCAGGTGGCACAGTGGTAATGAATCTGTCTGCCAATTCAGGAGACGCAAGTTTCACCCCTGGGTCGGGAAGATCTCCTGGAGGAGGAAATGGCAACCCGCTCCAGGTTTCTTGCCTGGATAACTCCATGGACAGAGGATCCTTGCAGGCTTTAGTCTGTGGGTGTCACAAAGAGTCAGACCCAACTGAGCATGCAGGCACACAGGGCTCAGTCGTGTTGACTCTTTATGGCCCCAGGACTGTAATCCACCAGGCTCCCCTGCCCATGGAATTTTCAGGCAAGAATACAGGAATGGGTTTCCATCTCCTCCTCCAGGGAATCTTCATGACCCAAGGATTGAACCCACACCTCTTGTATCTCCTGCATTTGCAGGCAGATTACCACAAGCGTCACTTGGGAAACCCCATATGTTAAAATTTCAGAAATTATTATGTTAGATATCTATGAGCTGAAACAAAAATTTCAGGGCACGTTTTCTTTCCCAGGAGGCTGTAATTATGGCAATGAGGAAAAGATGCTGACTTCCACACTCCATTTTCAGAACTAATCTCCACATCACCAGCGATGCCTTCATTACTTTGAAATATGCAAGCTTAACAGCATGATTTAAGCAGAATGGTGTACATCAGAAAATTAAAAGAAAATAAATGGGTTTTGCCATCATGTCCAGGACAGCTATGGCCAAACTTGGTGTGGGTAAGATTAAGAGGAAGGGTATACACGGGAGCAGAGCCATGAGAAGGAAAGCAGAACAGATGCCTTAAAACTGCTCACCATTATGAGACCTTCGTCTCCCCGACACAAGCCATTCGCCAGATTGATAAGTAGCCTAAATATGTAGCCTAAACACTCTATGCAATGGAAACTTAATCTTCTTAGGACATGAAATAATGACCTTCCCACCCTGTGTTCCCTCAATTCCAACAAGCATGTCATCACACAAACTAATAGTGTAGTATACGAAATGTTCTATGAAGAGCAGGAACATATTTCTTTTTTCTAAAACTCTAATGAGCCTTTGGCCTCTTCACTTTTCCCATCCATCCTGCATACTGATGCCAGCTTAATCTACCTAAAAGAGTTTGCAAGCAAGCAAATAAAAACTACCTACGGGGTAAAGCACCCAGGGTGCTTCAGTTCAGTTCAGTAGCTCAGTCATGTCTGACTCTTTGTGATCCCATGGACTGCAACACGCCAGGCTTCCCTGTCCATCACCAACTCCCAGAGCTTGCCCAAACTCATGTCCATCGAGCTGGTGATGTCATCCAACCATCTCATCCTCTGTCATCCCCTTCTCCTGCCTTCAACCTTTCCCAGCATCAGGGTCTTTTCCAATGACTCAGTTCTTCACATCAGGTGGCCAAAGTATTGGAGTTTCAGCTTCAGCATCAGTCCTTCCAATGAATATTCAGGACTGATCTCATTTAGGATGGAGTGGTTGGATCTCCTTGCTGTCCAAGGAACTCTCAAGAGTTATTCTCCAACACCACAGTTCAAATCATCAATTCTTCGGCGCTCAGCTTTCTTTATAGTCCAACTCTCACATCCATACATGACCACTGGAAAAACCATAGCCTTGACTAGATGGACCTTTGTTGGCAAAATAATGTCTCTACTTTTTAATATGCTGTCTCTGTTGGTCATAACTTTCCTTCCAAGGAGTAAGCATCTTTTAATTTCATGGCTGCAGTCACCATCTGCAGTGACTTTGGAGCACCAAAAAATAAAGTCAGCCACTGTTTCCACTGTTTCTCCATCTATTTGCCATGAAGTGATGTGACCAGATGCCATGGTCTTAGTTTTCTGAATGTTGAGCTTTAAGCAAACTTTTTCATTCTCCTCTTCCACTTTCATCAAGAGGCTCTTTAGTTCCTCTTCACTTTCTGCCATAAGGGTGGTGTCATCTGCATATATGAGGTTATTGATATTTCTCCCAGCGATCTTGATTCCAGCTCATGTTTCTTCCAGCCCAACGTTTCTCATGATGTACTCTGCATATAAGTTAAATAAGCAGGGTGACAATGTACAGCCTTGATGTACTCCTTTTCCAATTTGGAACCAGTCTGTTGTTCCATGTCCAGTTCTAACTGTTGCTTCCTGACCTGCATACAGGTTTCTCAAGAGGCAGGTCAGGTGGTCTGGTATTCCCATCTCTTTTAGAATTTTCCATAGTATATTGTGATCCACACAGTCGAAGGCTTTGGCATAGTCAATAAAACAGAAATAGATGTTTTTCTGAGGGGGGAAAAAGTCCTTTCAATCTGTACTATTTGTAGCATATGTTACATTTTTATCTTCTCTTTCTGGGCACTAGATTTGTGACCATATTTGTTGGCTGGGGTCCAAACTGTTCAGTTGTTCTCGACTACCCATCCCAGAGGTGGAAAGGTGCCCTGCATGGACACTGTGGGAGGGAATGAGCAAGAATGGGGTTCTGAAAGTCTGGGAACTGAAATCCACCTGAGAACCAGGAGCAAGGGGTTATTAAATGAAAGAATAGCAGATGCAGAGCCTTGAAGGTGTTAAACCAGAAATGGTATAGAGGGGTGATGGTCCAAAGGAAGGGAAATGGTCAAGAGGCTGGTCAGTGGTCAGTGGCTAGACCAGAAAGAGTGGGGAAGCAAGAATTAAAGTCAGGGAGTTCATTAAAGCCATGAATTCATATTGAACTTTCTGTCTTGCAAAAAGAAAGCTAGTTCTTTTCTATCATCCAGAAAATGTTTCTAAAGTTGATAACATTTTAGTCACAAAGTAAATCTCTATAAATTCAGTAAATTGTACTGGCCATATTCTCTAATGAGTGTAACTCATTAACGAGACTATTTAAAGAAAATATATTGTGCAATGCAGAGTTATTGAGAGATTGACTCCCTGGCAGGCAGCCTTCAGGTTGTTACTGAAATGAGCCAGCCTAGATGAAGATGCCAAGAGCTCAGTGTCTTGAGTTGGCAAACCCCAACTCCTTCTCAAACCATGGCACAAGACAGTGCCTGGCTTGGCCCACTACCCACTCTCCAGATATTTTTTTTCTACCTCTTGAAGTCTTACTAACCATCTTTTAGCTGTTAATACCCTTAAGACAAAATTGTCTTGAGGTAAAAATTCCAGAGCATCACAACATAGTAAGTGACCAAAAAAACAGCTGAAGTTTGCTATTCCTTATACCAAGGGAATATTTCATGTAAAGATGGGCTCGATAAAGGACAGAAATGGTATGGACGTAACAGAAGCAGAAGATATTAAGAAGAGGTGGCAAGAATACACAGAAGAACTGTACAAAAAAGATCTTCACGACCCAGATAATCACGATGGTGTGATCACTGACCTAGAGCCAGACATCCTGGAATGTGAAGTCAAGTGGGCCTTAAAAAGCATCACTACGAACAAAGCTAGTGGAGATGATGGAATGCCAGTTGAGCTGTTTCAAATCCTGAAAGATGATGCTGTGAAAGTGCTGCACTCAATATGCCAGCAAATTTGGAAAACTGAGCAGTAGCCACAAAAAGGCAATGCCAAAGAATGCTCAAACTACCGCACAATTGTACTCATTTCACACGCTAGTAAAGTAATGCTCAAAATTCTCCAAGCCAGGCTTCAGCAATACATGAACCGTGAACTTCCAGATGTTCAAATTGGTTTTAGGAAAGGCAGAGGAACCATAGATCAAATTACCAACATCCGCTGGATCATCGAAAAGCAAGAGAGTTCCAGAAAAACATCTATTTCTGCTTTATTGACTATGCCAAAGCCTTTGACTGTGTGCATCACAATAAACTGTGGAAAATCCTGAAAGAGATGGGAATACCAGACCACCTGACTCGCCTCTTGAGAAATTTGTATGCAGGTCAGGAAGCAACAGTTAGAACTGGACATGACACAACAGACTGGTTCCAAATAGGAAAAGGAGTATGTCAGGGCTGTATATTGTCACCCTGCTTATTTAACTTATATGCAGAGTACATCATGAGAAATGCTGGACTGGAAGAGGCACAAGCTGGAATCAAGATTGCCGGGAAAAATATCAATAACCTCAGATATGCAGATGACACCACCCTTATGGCAGAAAGTGAAGAGGAACTAAAAAGCCTCTTGATGAAAGTGAAAGAGGAGAGTGAAAAAGTTGGCTTAAAACTCAACATTCAGAAAATGAAGATCATGGCATCTGGTCCCATCACTTCATGGGAAATAGATGGGGAAACAGTGGAAACAGTGTCAGACTTTATTTTTGGGGCTCCAAAATCACTGCAGATGGTGACTGCAGCCATGAAATTAAAAGATGCTTACTCCTTTGAAAAAAAGTTATGACCAACCTAGATAGCATATTGAAAAGCAGAGACATTACTTTGCCAACAAAGGTCCGTCTAGTCAAGGCTATGGTTTTTCCAATGGTCACGTATGGATGTGAGAGTTGGACTGTGAAGAAAGCTGAGCGCCAAAGAATTGATGCTTTTGAACTGTGGTGTTGGAGAAGACTCTTGAGAGTCCCTTGGCCTGCAAGGAGATCCAACCAGTCCATTCTGAAGGAAATCAGCCCTGGGATTTCTTTGGAATGAATGATGCTAAAGCTGAAAGTCCAGTACTTTGGCCACCTCATGCGAAGAGTTGACTCATTGGAAAAGACTCTGATGCTGGGAGGGATTGGGGGCAGGAGGAGAAGGGGACGACAGAGGATGAGATGGCTGGATGGCATCACTGACTCAATGGACGTGAGTCTGAGTGAACTCCAGGAGTTGGTGATGGACAGGGAGGCCTGGCGTGCTGCGACTCATGGGGTCACAAAGAGTCAGACACCCCTGAGCAACTGAACTGAACTGATACATATGCTATTTCATTCCTTATGCATATACTATTCCTTATACATATATATTCATATATATATATATGTATGAAAAAATCCATGAATTCACAACCATCTCAGGCAAAAACAAAGAATGGATTGAAACTCTGTGTATTTTGGGGAAAGAGGTGGAGAGAGCAGCAGGTAAGGTGGGCAACAGATGGACAGGCAGTCAGTGGTGAAGGGCGAAAGAGGAGTCAATCATTTCCTCTGAAAATACGTGTACTGGAGGCTGGCTTTTATGATGGCCAGTGGAGAGGTTCTCTCAGACCAGCAGCAATGGGATCTCCTGGGACTTGTGAGACATGTAAATTCTCAGGCACACATCAGTTCAGTTCAGTTCAGTTCAGTCGCTCAGTCGTGTCCGACTCTTTGCGACCCCATGAATCTCAGCACGCCAGGCCTCCCTGTCCATCACCAACTCCCGGAGTTCACTCAAACTCATGTGCATCGAGTCGGTGATGCCATCCAGCCATCTCATCCTCTGTCGTCCCCTTCTCCTCCTGCCCCTAATCCTTCCCAGCATCAGGGTCTTTTCCAATGAGTCAGGTCTTTGCATGAGGTGGCCAAAGTGTTGGAGTTTCAGCCTCAGCATCAGTCTTTCCAATGAACACCCAGGACTGGTCTCCTTTAGGATGGAGGGCACACATCGGGCCTACTCAATCAAAAACTGGGCCTCTGGTTGTGGGACCCAGTGGTCTGTACTTTAACAAGCCCTGCAGGTGGTTCTGATGCTCACAGAAAAAAAAAAAAATTGTGAACCATTGAGCTAGCAGGTAAGGCTAGTTTAAAAATAGGAGGTAGAGTGAACTATAGGAAAACTGAAAGAGAGCCTTCCTTGGGAATTTCTCCTTTAAGAAAACATGGAATTTCATTTGACTTGTTCCACATTACAGAATAGCAAGTTCTAGTTACTAAACGGGTGGCACAGTGGTAAAGAATCCACCTGCCAATGCAGGAGACAAAACTCGGGACACGAGTCACAGGAGACTTGGGTTTGATCTATGGGTCGGGAAGATCCCCTGGGGAAAGGAATGGCAACCCACTTCAGTTTTCTTGCCTGGGAAATCCCATGGGCAGAGAAGCTTGGTGGGCTACAGTCTATGGAGTCACAAAAAGTCAGACATGACTGAGCACATATGTATGCACACACACACACACACACACACAGAGATTTACTAGACAGGTGTGCCTGGTGGCTTATATTTGTCCCTTCCATCTGCTCTCCACCCTTTCCCACCTGCTCCGTGCCCTGGGCAGGGGAAGCTGACTTATAGGGGCTGCATCAAAAGGTCCCTGTCTCTGTGGTTCTGCTCAGATTCAGTCCATGGGGAGCCCCAGCATGAAAGTGCATAGAGAAAAGATGATGAGGTCAGAGGTCAGTTTATTTCCCTGGTTCCCTCTCTCTGTGGGGTTGCCTCAGGCTGCCTGTGTCTTTTGATCAAGGTCATTTCTCTTCTATAGGGGTTCTCTCTCCAACATTCTCTTCTTCCTGATTCTAGTAGAAGCTCCCTGCCCTGGTCCCCTTAAGCCTAGGAATGGTGTCAGCTTTATTGCTACTATTTCTGAGTAACTTTGTGATTGCCTGTGGTTCTGCTAAAACTCACCCACACCTTTGCAAAATAAGCTTTTTAAAAATAGCACCCTTGGCAATAAACTCACCACATATTAACCAAACTCAAGTGTTCCATCTGTTCTTTATTGGGACTCTGTGTAAGACTTAGCACCTCCTCCAATTCCCTAAACTCGCAGATGCTTCTTATCTCTGCTGCAGTTGCGTCCACTTCTGGTTAACCTGTTGCCAGGACCGTGTTGCCTATAACCAACTTACCCTGGGCCCTTTCACTAATCTCAAAGACAGTCAGGCTGACTATCTATGTGCTGAGAGTTTCTGATTGTTGCTACCATTTCTGGGCCTGAATGGAACACCACCCCACAAGGACTGATATATGACATCCCAGACAACCATAGAGGGGATAAAATGATGAAATGAAACCCGAAAGTTGATGGTGGTTGGCCAATTGGAACTAGGAAACAGGAGGGACCTAGGCAGATCATGCTCTGATGCATGGATTTTCCTTGCAGTCATGGAGAAAAGTCTCCCAGGCCAAGCAGATGGACTCCAAAGTAATATGTTATGTCTGTGTGGCTCATGATGAAGTAGCAGTCAGCATGGCCAACTATCACTTCCTAATGCTTCTCATTTTTCTTTTTTCCCAAACCATTTCCTATTCCTTAAGAAACAAAACAAAACAAAACTACACTCCTCTGGACTTGAAGGTATAGTAGACTGATTATATATAATTGGGCTTTCTTTGATTACTTAGGATGCCAAGGAGTTTCAGAGCTGTGATAATGAAGGTCATTTTACATTTCTATAAATGTACTCATCATGCTTAACAGATGAAGTATCATTGTGCTTTGGAAACAATACAGTACTATGCAAATATAGGGTAGAAACACCACTTATACAGATAAAGGAGTGTAATTTATAAAGAAATGCTCAGTGTATGGCAATAATGCAAACTTATTTTAAATTTTTATTTTTTATTGAATTATAGTTGATTTAAAATATTGTGTTAGTTTCAAATGTACAGCACAGGGATTCATTTATATATTTTTTCCTTTTCAGATTCTTTTGCCCTGTAAGTCATTACAAAATATTGAATATAGCTCTCTGTGCTATATAGTAGGTCCTTGTTGGTTATCTATTTTATATATAGTAGTATGTATATGTTAATCCCTAACTCCTAATGTATTACTCCTTTCCTCCTTTTCCCTTTGGTAATTATGTTTGTTTTGAAAGTCTGTGAATCTGTTTCTGTGTTGCAAATAAGTTTATTTATCATTTTTTTAGATCCCACATATAAGTGATATCATATATATTTGTCTGATTTACTTCATGTAGTATAATAATCTCTAGGTGCATCTGTGTTGCTGCAAATGGCATCTCATTCTCTTTTACGGCTGACTAATATTCCATCGTATGTATGTACCACATTTTCCTTATCCATTCCTCTGTCATGGACATTTAGGGTTGCTTCCATGTCTAGGGCTGTTGTAAATAGTGCTGCAGTGAACACTGGGATGCATCCATCTTTTGGAATTATGGTTTTCTCTGGATATATGCCCAGGAGTGATATTGCTGGCTCATACGGTAGCTCTATTTTTAGTTCTTCAAGGAAACTCTATGCTGTTTTCCATAGTAACTGTACCCATTTACATTCTTACCAACACGGTAGGAGGGTTGCCTTTGTCCACACCCTCTCTGGCATTTATTATCTGTAGACTTTTGAATGATGGCCATTCTGACTGATGTGAGGTGATACCTCATTTTAGCTGTTTTGCACTTCTATGATAATTAGTGATATGAACATCTTTTCATGTGCCTTTTGGCCATCTGTCAAACTTAATTTCTTAAAAATCACTTTAAAAAGGATGGGGAACACATGTACACCTGTGGCGGATGCATGTTGATGTATGGCAAAACCAATACAATATTGTAAAGTAAAAAATAATAATAATAATTAAAAAAAATTTTTTAATTGAATGCATAAGGAAAAAATAGTTTACAAAATGTTTTGAGTTCTTACTGATGACCAGGTGATACAATAAGTAGTGTTTTATAAATTTCTAGCTGGTATTATTTAAAACTCTGGTTTCTAAACTGTGCCTCACTGAATAAGAGGTGTTTTCAGATAGTCTAAAACCATATGTATATCCTCACAAACAATACCATTCAAACTGCCTGAAGGAACAGATTAACACTGAAATTCTTAGGTAAATTTTAATTTAAAATATTATACAATAATAATGATGTGGCAATGTAGGTTCACTGAATATAGCAAACGTACCATTCTGAGGCAGAATGTTGGTAGTGGGGGTGGCTGTGTATGTGAGCATAAGCAGTATATTGAAACTCTGCTTTCTGTTCAATATTTCTGTGACTCTAAAACTGGTTTAAAAATAAAATTTATTAATAAATAAAAGAAAGAAATGCCTATCAAAATACTTCAAAACTATTGATTATGGATATTTAGTTTGTTTTTTATTTTTGCATAAAATTAATAGATATTGCTTGGAAATGAGCCTAAAATTGGAAAGATCTGTAAGGCAGAATAAAAAAATAAGAAAATTAGAAAATGTGTGAATACAGTAATAAATGAGTCAAATTTGGAAGCACAGAGTAATCAAAAAATTATTGGAAGAGACGCATGTGGATGATATAATGTAAATAATACTTGGGGGAAATCTCAATTTGATCATCCTGTCATATTTCCCACTTTGATAATAAATATCCCTGTTTGCACCTAGGGCATAGGTAATAAAATCAAAGGGATGGAAAATTCTGTATTACCCAGTGAGCTAAAATTTTTACTTATGATATTTATGGTAAACATCTAAGCAATGAGCTCCAGTTTCAATTGGAGTAGAAATAGATGACATTTAATGGAACTTAATCCAGTTTTAATTAGAAATCTATTCATTAAGCAACTTAAACATTTATGTGAATCACCATTAATTTCATCAAAACCTAATGCATCTTTTAAATTTTTAATGTTAATTCATTCCAAACATTCTTCTTTTAATATAAACTTTTATAAATAGTTCCTTTAACATACATCATTGGTTATTATATTATTATTATTAGATATTTTATCATTTTAATGACAAAAATACTCTTATCCTTGTACATAAATAAAATTTTATGTATGCATTATAAAATATATATAAACATGTTTGTTTATTCCAGTTTATCTACTTTTGCCAAGATTTGCCTGAAGATTCATTTTTATAACTTTTTCTGAGGATGGATCTGAATTTAGATTGGAAATTTTACAATTTACATAGAGTCTAAAAGTGTGTATTGTTGATATTCAGTAATAACCTACTATTACCTGGGTTCCTAATGACAGGTGATAAGTTGCTTTAAAGAGAAGTTGCTATTCAGACACACACACACACACTTACTCTACCTCCCATATCAAAATGCACTGAACTGTCTTTTCTATTTCCATGGCTCCTTAAGACTCCTGATATAACTAGCTGCTTACCCAAGTTATGTGAATTTTCAAAGTGCTTCCCAAAAAACTCAAGCACCTGTACAAAAGAAAACTATCCAAGACCTCTAAAAATTATGTCTAAAGAAGGATAACATCTGTATAGAAAAGTTCACAAATCATAAATATATAGCTTAACATGAATCCATCATATAAATGCCACCGATGTCAAGAAATAACCATTCAAGTTTAAAGTAATATCACAATAATCTTAGTTGGGAACGGCACTCTAGTTCTGGTGCTTGAAATAAAAATGTTGACAAAATGTTTACATGGTTTTAGTTTCAAGGCATATATAGATAGATAGATAAAAGGATTTTGAATGTTATGTGTGCATTGGTGAATTTCCCATTTTAATGTGGAAAGACATAACAAAAAATATGAATATGTATTTGTTATGACAATGTTATTATGATATGAAAACTAAAAACATCCTTATGATTTGTCATCTATGGTATTTCAGAATTAATTCAATTCTGAATTATTTGATAATGATTATAATATTAATTATAGAATAATTGCAGTTATATATTAATTATATAGTTCAGATCAGATCAGTCACTCAGTCGTGTCCGACTCTTTGCGACCCCATGAATCGCAGCACGCCAGGCCCCCCTGTCCATCACCAACTCCCAGGGTTCACTGAGACTTACATCCATTGAGTCAGTGATGCCATCCAACCATCTCATCCTTTGTCATCCCCTTCTCCTCTTGCGCCCAATCCCTCCCAGCATCAGAGTCTTTTCCAATGAGTCAACTCTTCGCATGAGGTGGCCAAAGTACTGGACTTTCAGCTTTAGCATTATTCCTTCCAAAGAAATCCCAGGGCTGATCTCCTTCAGAATGGACTGGTTGGATCTCCTTGCAGGCCAAGGGACTCTCAAGAGTCTTCTCCAACACCACAGTTCAAAAGCATCAATTCTTCGGTGCTCAGCCTTCTTCACAGTCCAACTCTCACATCCATACATGACCACAAGAAAAACCATAGCCTTGACTAGATGAACCTTTGTTGGCAAAGTAATGTCTCTGCTTTTGAATATGCTATCTAGGTTGGTCATAACTTGCCTTCCAAGGAGTGTCTTTTAATTTCATGGCTGCAGTCACCATCTGCAGTGATTTTGGAGCCCAGAAAAATAAAGTCTGACACTGTTTCCACTGTTTCCCCATCTATTTCCCATTAAGTGATGGGACCGGATGCCATGATCTTCGTTTTCTGAATGTTGAGCTTTAAGCCAACTTTTTCACTCTCACTTTCATCAAGAGGCTTTTTAGTTCCTCTTCACTTTCAGCCATAAGGGTGGTATCATCTGCATATCTGAGGTTATTGATATTTTTCCTGGGAATCTTTATTCCAGCTTGCATTTCCAGTCCAGCATTTCTCATGATGTACTCTGCATATAAGTTAAATAAGCAGGGTGACAATATACAGCCTGGACATACTCCTTTTCCTATTTGGAACCAGTCTGTTGTTCCATGTCCAGTTCTAACTGTTGCTTCCTGACCTGCATACAAATTTCTCAAGAGGCAGATCAGGTGGTCTGGTATTCCCATCTCTTTCAGAATTTCCCACAGTTTATTCTGATCCACACAGTCGAAGGCTTTGGCATAGTCAATAAAGCAGAAATAGATGCTTTTCTGGAACTCTCTTGCTTTTTCCATGATCCAGTGGATGTTGGCAATTTGATCTCTGGTTCCTCTGCCTTTTCTAAAACCAGCTTGAACATCAGGAAGTTCACAGTTCACGTATTGCTGGAGCCTGGCTTGGAGAATTTTGAGCATTACTTTACTAGCATGTGAGATGAGTGCAATTGTGCAGTAGTTTGAGCATTCTTTGGCATTGCCTTTCTTTGGGATTGGAATGAAAACTGACCTTTTCCAGTCATGTGGCCACTGCTGACTTTTCCAAATTTGCTGGCATATTGAGGGCAGCACTTTCACAGCATCGTCTTTCAGGATTTGAAATAGCTCAACTGGAATTCCATCACCTCCACTAGCTTTGTTCATAGTGATGCTTTCTAAGGCCCACTTGACTTCACATTCCAGGATGTCTGGCTCTAGGTGAGTGATCACACCATCGTGATTATCTGGGTCGTGAAGATCTTTTTTGTACAGTTCTTCTGTGTATTCTGGCCATCTCTTCTTAATATCTTCTGCTTCTGTTAGGGCCATACCATTTCTGCCCTTTATCGAGCTCATCTTTGCATGAAATGTTCCTTTGGTATCTATGATTTTCTTGAAGAGATCCCTAGTCTTTCTCATTCTGTTGTTTTCCTCTATTTCTTTGCATTGATCGCTAAAGAAGGCTTTCTTAGCTCTTCTTGCTATTCTTTGGAACTCTGCATTCAGATGTTTATATCTTCCCTTTTCTCCTTTGCTTTTCACTTCTCTTCTTTTCACAGCTATTTGTAAGGCCTCCCCAAACAGCCATTTTGCTTTTTTGCATTTCTTTTCCATGGGGATGGTCTTGATCCCTGTCTCCTCTACAATGTCACAAACTTCATTCCATAGTTCATCAGGCACTCTATCTATCAGATCTCGGCCCTTAAATCTATTTCTCACTTCCACTGTATAATCATAAGGGATTTGATTTAGGTCATCCCTGAATGGTCTACTGGTTTTTCCTACTTTCTTCAATTTAAGTCTGAATTTGGCAATAAGGAGTTCATGGTCTGAGCCACAGTCAGCTCCTGGTCTTGTTTTTGCTGACTGTATAGAGCTTCTCCGTCTTTGGCTGCAAAGAATATAATCAATCTGATTTTGGTGTTGACCATCTGGTGATGTCCACGTATAGAGTCTTCTCTTGTATTGTTGGAAGAGGGTGTTTGTTATGACCAGTGCATTTTCTTGGCAAAACTCTATTAGTCTTTGCCCTGCTTCATTCCGTATTCCAAGGCCAAATTTGCCTGTTACTCCAGGTGTTTCTTGACTTCCTACTTTTGCATTCCAGTCCCCTATAATGAAAGGGACATCTTTTTTGGGTGTTAGTTCTAAAAGGTCTTTTAGGTCTTCATAGATCCGTTCGACTTCAGCTTCTTCAGCGTTACTGGTTGGGGCATAGACTTGGATTACTGTGATACTGAATGGTTTGCCTTGGAAACGAGTTAGTTATTAATAATTCAATTAGAACTACAGTTTGTAAAAATGCTATTAATAATATGGGGTTTACTGCAAAAGAGTGCTCTCTAAACTAATCTTTTGAAAGTTCCATTACACTTTCTTTTTCTTTTTGGAAAAACTTTGCATAGGTCCAAAAGGTGCATGTTCTTTATTTTCTTCATTTCTTCCTTCCTTCCTCCCTTGCTTTCTCTCTCCCTTTACTGATCTTTAGTGGACATTTATACAACACTGTTATTTTCTTAAATCATTCTGTGTGGATGGTCCAAGGGTAGATTTGAGTTTACTGAACAGGGTTAAAATATCATAGAATTTAGGACTGAAGGCCTGATTAATAATGTTTTCATTATATTTGCAGTCATCCAAATACCCTGAAGATATGAAGAGAGACAGGTCATTTTATGCATTTTTAACCTTTTCTCCATATATGTTAGAATACTACCTGTGTAATCAACTCTACCTCTGTTTAGCTTTTCTTCTTCGAGTATACAATACACCATATCTTTTTCATCCCCATTTTCTATCTGCCTTATGGATGAATTAAACTCATTATCAGGTTGTATGCTGCTTTGGAATGGAATTGAGAAACTGAATTAGAGAAGTGTCCTAATACATATGACACTCTGTTTGAGTGTTTATATGTACTGCACACCAATAGTCACTCACTTTTGACTATTGGTCAATATTTACAATTTGCCTTCAAGGGCATCAATCTCTACCTCTTCTTTTAGCTTGAGTGGCCTCCAGACTTTCCCCCCAGTGTAAGGCTGGCTCCTTCTCTTTGAAGGGAGTCTACTTCACTATTAACAGGCCTTGTTGATAAACAATGGAAAATATTCTCCTTTTATGAATGCAGGTTGTCAGGGAAAGGAACTCTAAGTATATTTCAGTTCTCCCCACTTCCAAGATCTAGTTTTCTGAAGAATCTTAGACAACACTGCCTTAGCAAACTAGTGGGGCTCTTTGGTCAATTTCTGGATGATAACGTCATTTTTGGTAAACATATGAATCTGATGAACTGGCTACTTGGACAGCATGAATCAGCGATGCTGTATTATTCTGTTCCCCTTAGATAAGTTTTGACAAGGGCAAAAAGTAAAAGCATACTGTGTTCTTATGTTTTATGGCTTACATTGTGATCATTCTTTTTCATCTTATTTTGTAAGAGCTCTGTTAGAGAATAGATGAATCTGGCCACTCTATGCTCAGCAGGAGAAAGGACAAGTTTAATTTGAAATCCATCATGATGAGTCACCTTATATAAAGAGGAAAGCAGGGTATCTTTGGAGGGAGAAGCAGTGATTGGACAAGGACACTTTAAATGCAGGAGCATATTTTCCTCTGCCCCTCATAAAACTAGGACAGAGTAAGCAGTTTAGAGATAGTCTCAGATCTCTACTAGAAATTTGAAACAGTATCACCATTAAGGAAACAGCCCTCACCAAAAGCAAAGAAAAGTAATATCTAATTATTACTTAGAAAATAAAGGGACTTGACTGAAAAACCATACTGATTCTGAGTTTGTTGCTATTTTATTTTTAAATAACTTATTTTGGCTGTGTTAAAGAGAGGAAAATCACCTCAATTTCTGGTTGAAATTCCCTGGTGGTTCAGACAGTAAAGAATCTGCCTGCAATGCGGGAGATCTGTGTTTGATCCCTGGGTCGGGAAGATCCCCTGGAGGAGGGCATGGCAACCCACTCCAGTATTCTTACCTGGAGAATCCCCATGGACCGAGGAGCCTGGCAGGCTACAGTCCATGGGGTCGCAAAGAGTCAGACACAGCCTGAGCAACTAAGCACCCGTTAGGTCACTCTCCCATGCCTCTGTCTTTGTCTCTCTAGATGAAAGAAACTCAGTGAACTTTATCCAAACTACCTTTTCTGCAACAGCAACACTGACCTGTTGGGGAGAGGTGTAGGTATTGGTTCCCATTGTTTTCTAATATTTCTTATAAATTGTGCTCTATTTGACAGAATTGCCTTGGAGTTTGCATTATTGGGAACTGATAGTTTTAGCATTAATAACCAGTCACTTCTGTGTGTAGGATTTTGTCTTTAAGTGTTTGCTTCCATTTTCCTCAGATTTGATGGGTTGGGAAGATGAAATAGCCAAGTAAACAAATAAATGATACACAATCAGTTAGTGACAGCTATGAAAAGAACAGAATAAGAGATTTGAAAGTGATTAGGAGGAGACAGACAGACTACTTTCCTATGTAGTAGGAAAGTGTTTTTTGAAGAGGAGACATAGTAACAGAACTCTGAAGAGGAGCCAATAGTGACAAAGTGATAAGATTAGGAAATGAGTCAGAGGAGACAGGTAAGGCTAGATTATGTAGACCATTATAAGAAGGATGAATTTAAAGTTTACTGAAAGACCACTGAAAAGTTTTAAGAAGGGAAATGACTTGATTTGACTTACATTTTTAAAAGTTCACCCAAGAGACTTTCCTTGAACTCCAGGGGTTAGGACTCAGTGCTTCCAATGCCAGGGGGGCAAGGTTTTCAACTCTTGGTCAGGCAACTAAGATCCAACAAGACATGCTGCAAAATAAAAATAAAAAATAAAGATCCATCCCAGCTATTGGGTAGAAAATGTACATTGGGGACGGAAAAGTACTGGAAACAGAAAAATACATTAGGAGGCATTTGTGATAATGCAGGTTGGAGATGGACATCATTTGAACTTGGCTCATTTACATGGAGATTCAGATAAATTACCAGCTCATCTATTTTAAAAGACTTACTGTTAAATTGGAATTGGGCTGTAGTGCAGCCCAAGGAAGAGAGTAGAAGAAAATGATCAGTCGTAAAAGAAAGAAAGGAACTATGGAAAACACTCTGATGCTGGGAGGGATTTGTGGGCAGGAGGAGAAGGGGACAACAGAGAATGAGATGGCTGATGGCATCACCGACTTGATTGATGTGAGTTTGAGTGAACTCCGGGAGTTGGTGATGGACAGGGAGGCCTGGCGTGCTGCAATTCATGGGGTCGCAAAGAGTCGGACATGACTGAGTGACTGAACTGAACTGAACTGAAGGATAACTCATATTATAGCCTAAGCTGCTGAAGGAATATATTTAAAAGTCACAGGGAACTACAGGAAAAATAGTCAAACATGTAGACTAGTAGCCAAGCTCAGTCATCTTAGATAAATGTAGATGTTTTCCTCTTTTCTGGAATGTCCTGCTTATTTTTATATTCTGAACATGAAAGGGGAATGTAGAAACTGAAATTTGTGTTGTACGTAATTTAAAAATTAAATAAATTGAAATAATTTAAAATGATATGGCAAAAAGGTCAAGTTAGCAGACTTAAAGCATATTGTTATAACATTGAAATAGGAGCTCATTTTTTAAAAAAAATATTGACTTATACAGCAAAAATTAGCAGTTTAGACATTCACGAGACTGTAAATCCATGCACTCAGCTAAGTTTTGCAGAAAAAACTGAATATAATTTATGAGGCAAATTTGCTCATTCAAAGAACCAGTGACATTTGTTAGTTCCTTCCAGCCAAATATTACCAGGGGCACAAATCTCAATTTTATTGCTGTTGCTGTGAGTGAGAAGCTACCCATGGCAAATCCTGGGGCAGCTTAGTAAGAGGGTGTGAGAAACACTTAGAGTAGGATCTGGGCTTTGTGTTAGCTGCCTTGGGGAGGGTTTAAAAAAGGAGGGATTTTCTCTGGCTTGGAGGCTGTCAGAAAGTGGAGCATAATTCTGTGATTGGATGTCTTAATAAATCTTACCTAGAAGGTTGGAAGAATGAAATGGAGCTAAAGACTTCAATTAAAAAAGCAGTAGTCACTCAGCTGGAATATTTTCTCTTTTTTGTGGTTTGTACAGTAGTCATGTTTTTGCCTGTGTTTAGACATGATTATACAACTTTGGTTTTGCCATGTCTAATGTCAGTTCTCTGGGAAATGGTGCATGTCCAACAAACGAATACCAAGACCTAGCTCTGAGTACCAGGCCAGCTACTGGCTGTCATGGGTAGTTTTTCTTTCTAGCATTGACATTTAGAGTGACTTCTCTGTGTACAGGTTTTCTAGCCTGTCTTCACATCGATTACTTTTATTTATTTCTTCATTTTAAGTAATTGTGAGGAAATGAATATATACCCACATAGTGTTACATTGCTAAATATATATCTTTTCATATTCTTTTAACCATAGTGCTTACTCAAAGACAACATTTTTGTTTTTGGTATTTCTTTTATTTTTCATCTTTAAAATATTATTTTGAAATGAGAGAGGCAATTGTGTGTGAAAATTAATGTTAAGAAAATCTATTACAACATAGCAGCTGGAAGACAGAAAATTATTCTCTAACATTCTAATTTGTTTTTAGAGCCTACTGAAATAACATCTGAAAAATAAAAATGTAGAACATAAAAAGATACATGATCTCCTGTTTGAAATTTAATATTATAAACTGAAAACTGCACAACCTAAAAACTGAGAATTATAGTTGATTTGGAAGAGCTGCTGAGGACTTAAGCCTGGGAAACAGGCTCTGTGATGACCCTAAGGGACTGTCCTGAAGAGGTAAGGGAGGAGCCAGGATATATATAGGAGTTTTTGCACCAAAGACCAGGTATTCAGAACATTAAAAGATAACTTAATTACAAAGAACCTAGCATCTCAAATTAATGAATTTAGCACTTTCCTGTATATGGGAAGATACAAGAGTCTGGACTCATTGGTATGCACCTTAACTGTCTAGAGCCATTTTCCTGCCTTTTCCATCCTGAATCCCCTCAGTGTGCACAGCTGGGATGGCTGCAGTAGCTGATGGCTGCAACATCCTTTGTTTACTGATATGGTAAGTGACATTCTTCCTCTACAGTGTCACCTCTTGGTCATAAATTTAACCAGTCTTTGGGAGGGATTTCATGTCCCACAATGCAAAGCAAACTCACCCCTAGATCAGGTGACTATTCTGTTGATAGGTCACTCAATGTGTTAAATATTGGCTTAGACCCAACTAATAATCTAAAATCTCTGGATCACCTGTATTAGTCTGTTATGATGCAGGAAATATTTTTCCTTGTCACTTCTTTTCATATCTAGAGTTGTCCTAATTATTCTATGTAAAGTTATATATATATGATCAACTGCTTCAAGATTTTAGCCATTATTAATTTTGTCTGGTTACACATTGGATAATACAAGATGCAATCTTACAAAATAGACAGGATAAGTAATATAGCTAGTAACATTACTAAGGTCATGGTACAGCAGAGAGATACAAAGCACTGATAATTTCAAAACAAAGAACAAATTAAAACAATTACTAATATAAACAGCTGTAATCTGATTGCAATAAACCAGCTGGAGAAGCCAAATCATGGAAGGATCAGGCAGAGAGAAAAATATTTCATCTTTGTTTACAAAGTTTCACTTTATCCATTGTTGTAGATCATAGCATAAGAGGAAAGATTTTTCTGGAAAATAAAGTTTTAAAAATACATACATTGGCTTTTCAAGTTATAAAATTATAAATCATATTTAACAGTTTATTAAGTTCTATGTAATTAATCTTTATTGATCTGAATGTGGTCATCAGGTTTTTTATTAGTTTTGTAATTTCTTACTCAATTCAGTATTGTTTAATTTGACAAAAATTCCTTTTTTTATGATTCTTCTTGAAAATCTTCATTTCATAAAAGCATCAAAGTAATGATTGTCTATAAATGACAAGACTTAAAATGGCATGGTTAAAGATCCGATTACAATGCAATTAATCAGAAACTTGATATTTCTGTGACATATAACATTTTAAGATAATACCTAGAATTATGGCTGACAACATATCACTGCATACCAGACTTTTAGGAATTCTATATAAATTTTAGAATATATGTATCTGTGAAATTTACTTATACCCTAAAAAGATTTATCTTTAATCACTTGACAATGCTTCTCAAGGAATTTTACATGCCAAATAAGCCTAATCTCTTCTCTAAGACTTCTAGGGATTTCTTTGAAGTATCCCAGAGTTAGCGGGAGGTCAAAAGAACTTAAATTAGAATTTGATATTTGGGGAGTTAATAAAAAATATTTTAAAATTTTTTAAATACTTGGTCAAATAAGATCATTAATCACTGTGAAACAACACTTATTTACTTAACCAAATGACAAAAGATTTCAAAAACAAATACATATCAGTTAAAGGCAAAGAAACTCACACATCTATTATCAAAATGCAATATTTTAAGAAAACTGTATTCTCTTAACAGAGAGAAGTAACATACACAGTCTTGTACCAGCCTACTTTTAATGAAAAAAATCCATTTACCTAATTAAATTTATTCTAATTCAAGCCTGACCATGTACAAAAGTCTTTTTAAAAAATATATAAATTTATTTATTTTAATTGGAGGCTAATTACTTTACAATATTATATTGGTTTTGCCATACATCAACATGAATCCACCACGGGTGTACACGTGTTCCCCATTCTGAACCCCCTTCCCACTTCCCTCCCCATCCCATCCCTCTGGGTCATCCCAGTGCACCAGCCCCGAGCACCTTGTCTCATGCATCGAACCTGGACTGGCGATTTGTTTCACATATGATAATATACATGTTTCAATGCCATTCTCCCAAATCATCCCATCCTCACCACAGAGTCCAAAAGACTGTTCTATACATCTGTGTCTCTTTTGCTGTCTCACATATAGGGTTATCGTTACCATCTTTCTAAATTCCATATATATGCGTTAGCATACTGTATTGGTGTTTTTCTTTCTGGCTTACTTTATTCTGTATAATAGACTCCAGTTTCATCCACCTCATTAGAACTGATTTAAATGTATTCTTTTTAACGGAGATTCCTTAAAAAACTGGAAACAGAATTGCCATATGACCCAGCAGTCCCACTACTGGGAATACACACCGAGGAAACCAGAATTGAAAGAGACACGTGTACTCCAATGTTCATTGCAGCACTGTTTATAATAGCCAGGACATGGAAGCAACCTAGATGTCCATCAGCAGACGAATGGATAAGTAAGCTGTGGTACATATATACAATGGAATATTACAAACGTCTTTTTAATGGTTCCTTTTTTACATATCTTTCACAACTTTCAGTATTCACATTAGTTTGGTCCCTTATTTTCCCTTCCAGAAACAAGGAGTTCTAGGACAAAATAATTCTTTCCACTTAACAAAATGGATTTACATTCCTTATACTTTCTTTTATTTTTCTTGCAGACTGAATTGTTTTCCTTATCTTTAGTAGTCTTAATTACCTATTATATTTTTAACCCTTTGAAATATAATTTTTATTATATATTAGAGAAAGTTGATTTACAATATGTTAGTTTCAGGTGTAAACCAAAGAGATTAAGTTATACATATAACCATTCTTTTCAGATTCTTTTCCCATATAGGCTATTACAGAATATTTAGTAGAGTTCCTTGAGCTTTACCATAGGTCCTTGTTGATTATTTTATATACAGCAGTGTGTATATGTTAATCTCAACTCCTAATTTATCCCTCCCTCCCACCTTTCTCCTTTGATAACCATAAGTTTGTTTTCTAAGTCTGTGAGTCTGTTTCTGTATTATAAGTTAGTTCATCTGTATCATTTTCTAGATTGCACAAATAAGTGTTATGATATTTGGTTTTCTCTGACTTCTGTCACTTAGTATGATAATCTCTAGGTCTATCCATGTTCCTACAAATGGCATAATCTCATTCTTTTTCATAACTGAATAATATTGCAATGTATATGTGTGCCACATCTTCTTTTATCCATTCTTCTGTCAGTGGACACTTAGGTTGCTTCCCTGTCTTGGCTATTGTAAATAGTGCTGAAATGAACATTGGGGTGCAGTATCTTTTAAAATTATAGTTTTCTCCCAGATATATGCCAAGGGAGTGTGATTGCTGGATCATATAGTAGTTCTCCTTTTAGTTTTTGAAAGAACATCTATGCTGCTTTCCATAATGGTTATATCAATTTACATTCCCACCAACAGTGTAAGACAGTTCCTTTTCTCCACGCCCTCTCTAGCGTTTATTGTTTGTAGATGATCTGATGATAGCCATTCTGTCCAGATGAGGTGATACCTCATTATAGTTTTGATTTGCTTTTCTCTAATAATTAGTGATGTTGAGCATCTTTTCATATGCTTTTGACCATCTGTATGTCTTTTTTTATTTCATTTTTTAAAAATTCTTTTATTATTATTATTATTTTTTTTTACTTTACAATATCTGTATGTCTTCTTTGAGGAACTATCTATTTAGATATTCTGCCCATTTTTTGATTTGGTTGTTTGTTTTTTTGACATTGAGCTATAAGAGCTGTTTGTATACTTGGGATATTAATCCCTTGTCAATCACGTTGTTTGCAAATATTTTCTTCCATATGTGGCTTTTCATTTCATTTTGTTTCTGATTTCCTTTGCTGGGAAAAAGTTTTTAATTTTATTAATTAGGTCCTATTTGTTTATCTTTGTTTTTATTTTCACTTCTCTAGGAGGTAGATCCAAAAAAGATATTGCTGCAATTTATATCAAAGAGTGTTCTGCCTATATTTTCCTATTAGAGTTTTATAGTATCCAGGCTTACGTTTAGGTCTTTAATCCATTTTGAGTTTATTTTTGTGTATGATATTAGAGAACATTCTAGTTTCCTTCTTTTACACGTAGCTGTCTGGTTTTCCCAGCATCACTTACTGAAGAGACTGTCCTTTCTCCATTGTATATTCTTACCTCCTTTGTCATAGATTAATTGATCATGTAAGTGTAGGTTCATTTCTGGGCTCTGTTCTCTTCCATTAATCTGTGTGGCTGTTTTTATGCCAGTACCATACTATTTTACTTACTGTAGCCTTGTGGAATAGTCTGAAGATGGAGAACCTGATTCCTCTAGCTCTGTTTTTCTTTCTCGGGATGGCTTTGCAAATCTATTTAGGGTCTTTTGTGTTAACATTAAATTTTTAAAAAAAAATTGTTCTGTGAAAATTGCCATTCATAATTTAATAGGGATGGCATTGAATCTATAGATTTCTGTGGATAGCATACTCATTGTGACAATACTGATTCTTCCAATCCAAGAACTTGGTATATCTTTCCATCTGTATGTATCATCTTCAATTGTTTTCATTAGCATTTTATAGTTTATAGAGAACAGGTCTTGTGCCTGCTTAGACAGGTTTATTACTAGGTATTTTATATTTTTTGATGTGATGGTAAATGGGAGCATTTCATTAATTTCTCTTTCTGACCTTCCATTATTAGTGTATAGGAATGCAAGAGATTTCTGTGTATTAATTTTGTATCCTGTAATTTACCAAATTCATTGATCAGCTCTAATAGTCTTCTGATAGCATCTTTAGTCACCTGCAAATGGTGATAATTTTACTTTTTCTTTGCCAATTTGGATTCCTTCTATTTCTCTTTCTTATCTGATTGCCATGGCTAAGACTTCCAAAACTATGTTGAATAAAAGTGGTGAGAGTTGACATCTTTATCTTCTTCCCTGACCTTAGAGGAAATGCTTTTAACTTTTCACCATTGAGAATGACATTCACTATTGGTTTTTCATATAAGACCTTTATTATGTTGAGGTAGGTTCCCTCTATGTCTACTTTCTGGAGTGTTTTTCTACATCTATTGGGATGAACATATGGTTTTTATTTTTTAATTTGTTAATATGGTACATCAAACTGATTGATTTGCAGATATTGAAAATCCTTGCATCTCTGGGGTAAATCCCACTTGGTCATGATGTATGGTCCTTTTAACATATGTATGCTTAGTTTTGGAGAAGGCAATGGCACCCCATTCCAGTACTCTTGCCCGGAAAATCCCATGGATGGAGGAGCCTAGTGAGCTGCAGTCCATGGGGTCGCTAAGAGGCGGACACGACTGAGCGATTTCACTATTCACTTTCATGCACTGGAGAAGGAAATGGCGACCCACTCCAGTGTTCTCGCCTAGAGAATCCCAGGGACGGGGGAGCCTGGTGGGCTGCCATCTCTGGGGTCGCACAGAGTCGGACACGACTGAAGTGACTTAGCAGTAGCAGCACTATGCTTAGTTTTAACAATATTTAAAATTGCTTAAAATATTTAACAATTAAATTAACAATTTAATATCTTAAAATATTATAGTTTCAACCCTTAAAAACCTTAATCTCTAGTGAAAACTGATAAGCAGCGAGCACTTTTGAACTGTTTGTTATACTAGCATTTTCTGATTAGAATATTCCATAACATCTAGAAACATGAAACTTCTAGAAAACATGTGAAAGAGCTGTACTCAATATGCCAGCAAGTTTGGAAAACTCAGCAGTGGCCACAGGACTGGAAAAGGTCAGTTTTCATTCCAATCTCAAAGAAAGGCAATGCCAAAGAATGCTCAAACTACCACACAATTGCACTCATCTCACATGCTAGTAAAGTGATGCTCAAAATTCTCCAAGCCAGGTTTTAGCAATACATAAACCATGAACTTCCAGATGTTCAAGCTGGTTTTAGAAAAGGCAGAGGAACCAGAGATCAAATTGCCAACATCCGCTGGATCATAGAAAAAGCAAGAGAGTTCCAGAAAAACATCTATTTCTGCTTTATTGACTATGCCAAAGCCTTTGACTGTGTGGATCACCATAAACTGTGGAAAATTCTGAAAGAGGTGGGAATACCAGACCACCCAACCTGCCTCTTGAGAAACCTATATGCAGGTCAGGAAGCAACAGTTAGAACTGGACACGGAACAACAGACTGGTTCCAAATAGGAAAAGGAGTATGTCCAGGCTATATATTGTCACCCTGCTTATTTAACTTATATGCAGAGTACATCATGAGAAAGGCTGGGCTGGAGGAAGCACAAGCTGGAATCAAGATTGCTGGGAGAAATATCAATCACCTCAGATATGCAGATGACACCACCCTTATGGCAGAAAGTGAAGAAGAACTAAAGAGCCTCTTGATGAATGTGAGAGAGGAGAGTGAAAAAGTTGGCTTAAAGCTCAACATTCAGAAAACAAAGATCATGGCATCTGGTCCCATCACGTCATGGCAAATAGATGGGGAAACAGGGGAAACAGTGGCTGACTTTATTTTTCTGGGCTCCAAAATCACTGCAGATGGTGATTGCAGCCATGAAATTAAAAGACACTTACTCCTTGGAAGAAAAGTTATGACCAACCTAGACAGCATATTCAAAAGCAGAGACATTACTTTGTCAACAAAGGTCCGTCTAGTCAAGGCTATGGTTTTTCCAGTAGTCACGTATGGATATGAGAGTTGGACTATAAAGAAACCTCAGCGCCAAAGAATTGATGCTTTTGAACTGTGGTGTTGGAGAAGACTCTTGAGAGTCCCTTGGACTGCAAGGAGATCCAACCAGCCCATTCTAAAGGAGATCAGTCCTGGCTGTTCATTGGAAGGACTCATGCTGAAGCTGAGGCTCCAGTACTTTGGCCACCTGATGTGAAGAGCTGACTCATTTGAAAGGACCCTGATGCTGGGAAAGATTGAGGGCAGGAGGAGAAGGGGATGACAGAGGATGAGATGGTTGGATGGCATCACTGACTCAATGGACATGGGTTTGGGTGAACTCTGGGAGTTGGTGATAGACAGGGAGGATTGGCATGCTACAGTTCAAGGGGTCGCCAAAAGTCGGACATGACTGAGTGACTGAACTGAATTAGAAACATACTATTGCCTCATAGCAAAATTTCTTTTCTTAATATAGTACAAGATGTGTGCCTAATTAACCCAGTATCTTCGGTTTCTCTCTTGGTGTGTTAGTCGCTCAGTCCTGTCTGACTCTTTCCAAGTCCATGCATTGTAGCCTGCCAAGCTCCTCTGTCCAAGGAATTCTCCAGGCAAAAATATTGGAGTGGGTAGCCATTCCCTTCTCCAGAGGATCTTCCTGACCCAGGGATTGAACCTGGAACTCCTGCACTGCAGGCAGATACTTTACCATCTGAGCCACCTGGGAAACCCAAAGTACTTGAAATACAAAGCAACTTAAAAAATAATGTCATTTACACTTTAAAAACTTAGTATCAGTCAACTTCTCCTGGTAGACATGTGGAGACAGAAGAAAGCAGATATTATAAAAAGGTTAATGTCAATTCACATATATTCTCTAAATTCTCTTGGGGCCACTTACGTTTATATTCCTCCTGTAACCATCTAATTTAAATTTATAAAAAGACTGAAGAGATTTGGAGTCTTAAGGTAGGAGTCACCTCTGTCTTTGAGGAGAAGGAAGGTAGACTTATCCCAGGAGGTGAGAATTCTGTGATCTTTGTGGAAGAGTTTCAAGTTCCAGCCTGGAAGAGAGATTGATTGACTTGGCTCAGTTATCAATTGTTGGTCCCCTCCTATGTTCCAGGCAGCACCAAGCAAATGTAGAAGAATTCCAAGGTGAAGTTATACTGTTGCAGGAGAGTGGGGTGCCAGAGGAGGGTCAGGTCCCTGGTCTCGGGAGAGTCCCTGGGATGGGACAGGCTACCAAGTGGGGGTCCTTGATTTCTCTCTTGGAAGGAGACAAAAGTAGGTAATATTAGACCCGTGTATCAGTTAATGTTTCAGTATTTTATATTATTTGAAATTATCTGGATATTCAATGAATTTCCATCATTTAACTTAATTCAGCAAAATTCAAGTTAACCAAAAATCTGGAGAAACTATTTAGACAGATATACCCAAAACATTGGAAAAGACTCTGATGCTGGGAGGGATTGGGGGGCAGGAAGAGAAGAGGATGACATAGGATGAGATGGCTGGATGGCATCACCGACTCAATGGACATGAGTCTGAGTAAACTCTGAGAGTTGGTGATGGACAGGGAGGCCTGGCATGCTACAATTCATGGGGTCGCAAAAAGTCAGACACGACTGAGCAGCTGAACTGAACTGAACCCAAAACATAATTTTTCCTAAAGAGTTCACCTAAAAATTCATGTCATTTACCTTTATTTTATAATTTATAAAAGTCATACCAAGTTAGTTCTCTTTTTCTTGTTGACAAGGTCTCCAACAGAAATATTTCTTTCTTTAATATTGACTCTTTTCTGCCCCACATGAACTTGAAATTTATTCTGACCAGTTTACTTTTTAGAAATATTTAATTTGCAAGTGCTTACTATTAAGTCAACTAAATAAAACTTTTTTTTTAAACTTTACATAATTGTATTAGTTTTGCCAAATATCAAAATGAATCCACCACAGGTATACATGTGTTCCCCATCCTGAACCCTCCTCCCTCCTCCCTCCCCATTCCATCCCTCTGGGTCGTCCCAGTGCACCAGCTCCAAGCATCCAGTATCGTGCATCGAACCTGGACTGGCAACTCGTTTCATACATGATATTTTACATGTTTCAATGCCATTCTCCCAAATCTTCCCACTCTCTCCCTCTCTCACAGAGTCCATAAGACTGTTCTATACATCAGTGTCTCTTTTGCTGTCTCGTACACAAGGTTATTGTTACCATCTTTCTAAATTCCATATATATGCATTAGTATACTGTATTGGTGTTTTTCTTTCTGGCTTACTTCACTCTGTATAATAGGCTCCAGTTTCATCCACCTCATTAGAACTGATTCAAATGTTTTCTTTTTAATGGCTGAGTAATACTCCATTGCGTACATGTACCACTGCTTTCTTATCCATTCATCTGCTGATGGACATCTAGGTTGCTTCCATGTCCTGGCTATTATAAACAGTGCTGCGATGAACATTGGGGTACACGTGTCTCTTTCCCTTCTGGTTTCCTCAGTGTGTATGCCCAGCAGTGGGATTGCTGGATCATAAGGCAGTTCTATTTCCAGTTTTTTAAGGAATCTCCACACTGTTCTCCATAATGGCTGTACTAGTTTGCATTCCCACCAACAGTGTAAGAGGGTTCCCTTTTCTCCACACCCTCTCCAGCATTTATTACTTGTAGACTTTTGAATCGCAGCCATTCTGACTGGTGTGAAATGGTACCTCATAGTGGTTTTGATTTGCATTTCTCTGATAATGAGTGATGTTGAGCATCTTTTCATGTGTTTGTTAGCCATCTGGATGTCTTCTTTGGAGAAATGTCTGTTTAGTTCTTTGGCCCATTTTTTGATTGGGTCATTTATTTTTCTGGAGTTGAGCTGTAGGAGTTGCTTGTATATTCTCGAGATTAGTTGTTTGTCAGTTGCTTCATTTGCTATTATCTTCTCCCATTCTGAAGGTTGTCTTTTCACCTTGCTAATAGTTTCCTTTGATGTGCAGAAGCTTTTAAGGTTAATTAGGTCCCATTTGTTTATTTTTGCTTTTATTTCCAATATTCTGGGAGGTGGGTCATAGAAGATCCTGCTGTGATGTATGTCAGAAAGTGTTTTGCCTATGTTCTCCTCTAGGAGTTTTATAGTTTCTGGTCTTACGTTTAGATCTTTAATCCATTTTGAGTTTATTTTTGTGTATGGTGTTAGAAAGTGTTCTAGTTTCATTCTTTTACAAGTGGTTGACCAGATTTCCCAGCACCACTTGTTAAAGAGATTGTCTTTAATCCATTGTATATTCTTGCCTCCTTCGTCAAAGATAAGGTGTCCATATGTGCGTGGATTTATCTCTGGGCTTTCTATTTTGTTCCATTGATCTATATTCCTGTCTTTGTGCCAGTACCATACTGTCTTGATAACTGTGGCTTTGTAGTAGAGCCTGAAGTCAGGTAGGTTGATTCCTCCAGTTCCATTCTTCTTTCTCAAGATCGCTTTGGCTATTCGAGGTTTTTTGTTTTTCCATACAAATTGTGAAATTATTTGTTCTAGCTCTGTGAAGAATGCTGTTGGTAGCTTGATAGGGATTGCCTTGAATCTATAGATTGCTTTGGGTGGTATACTCATTTTCACTATATTGATTCTTCCAATCCATGAACATGGTATATTTCTCCATCTGTTAGTGTCCTCTTTGATTTCTTTCACCAGTGTTTTATAGTTTTCTATATATAGGTCTTTAGTTTCTTTAGGTAGATATATTCCTAAGTATTTTATTCTTTCTGTTGCAATGGTGAATGGAATTGTTTCCTTAATTTCTCTTTCTGTTTTCTCATTATTAGTGTATAGGAATGCAAGGGATTTCTGTGTGTTGATTTTATATCCTGCAACTTTACTATAGTCATTGATTAGTTCTAGTAATTTTCTGGTGGAGTCTTTAGGGTTTTCTATGTAGAGGATCATGTCATCTGCAAACAGGAGAGCTTTACTTCTTCTTTTCCCATTTGGATTCCTTTTATTTCTTTTTCTGCTCTGATTGCTGTGGCCAAAACTTCCAAAACTATGTTGAATAGTAATGGTGAAAGTGGGCACCCTTGTCTTGTTCCTGACTTTAGAGGAAATGCTTTCAATTTTTCACCATTGAGGATAATGTTTGCTGTGGGTTTGTCATATATAGCTTTTATTATGTTGAGGTATGTTTCTTCTATTCCTGCTTTCTGGAGAGTTTTGATCATAAATGGATGTTGAATTTTGTCAAAGGCTTTCTCTGCATCTATTGAGATAATCATATGGTTTTTATTTTTCAATTTGTTAATGTGGGGTATTACATTGATTGATTTGCGGATATTGAAGAATCCTTGCATCCCTGGGATAAAGCCCACTTGGTCATGGTGTATGATCTTTTTAATGTGTTGTTGGATTCTGATTGCTAGAATTTTGTTAAGGATTTTTGCATCTATGTTCATCAGTGATATTGGCCTATAGTTTTCTTTTTCTGTGGGATCTTTGTCAGGTTTTGGTATTAGGGTGATGGTGGCCTCATAGAATGAGTTTGGAAGTTTACCATCCTCTGCAATTTTCTGGAAGAGCTTGAGCAGGATAGGTGTTAGCTCTTCTCTAAATTTTTGGTAGAATTCAGCTGTGAAGCCATCTGTACCTCGGCTTTTGTTTGCTGGAAGATTTTTGATTGCAGTTTCAATTTCCGTGCTTGTGATGGGTCTGTTAAGATTTTCTATTTCTTCCTGATCGAGTTTTGGAAAGTTGTACTTTTCTAAGAATTTGTCCATTTCTTCCACGTTGTCCATTTTATTGGCATATAATTGTTGATAGTACTCTCTTATGATCCTTTGTATTTCTGTGTTGTCTGTTGTGATCTCTTCATTTTCATTTCTAATTTTATTGATTTGATTTTTCTCCCTTTGTTTCTTGATGAGTCTGGCTAATGGTTTGTCAATTTTATTTATCCTTTCAAAAAACCAGCTTTTGGTTCTGTTGATTTTTGCTATGATCTCTTGTGTTTCTTTTGCATTTATTTCTGCTCTAATTTTTAAGATTTCTTTCCTTCTACTAACCCTGGGGTTCTTCATTTCTTCCTTTTCTAGTTGCTTTAGGTGTAGAGTTAGGTTATTTATTTGACTTTTTTCTTGTTTCTTGAGGTGTGCCTGTATTGCTATGAACTTTCTCCTTAGGACTGCTTTTACCGTGTCCCACAGGTTTTGGATTGTTGTGTTCTCATTTTCATTCGTTTCTATGCAAATTTTGATTTCTTTTTTGATTTCTTCTGTTATTTGTTGGTTATTCAGCAGCGTGTTGTTCAGCCTCCATATGTTGGAATTTTTAATAGTTTTTCTCTTGTAATTGCGATCTAATCTTACTGCATTGTGGTCAGAAAAGATGCTTGGAATGATTTCTATTTTTTTGAATTTACCAAGGCTAGCTTTATGGCCCAGGATAAATTTAATTTTTATAACATTATTTGGAGGTAGAGACATATCCTATATAATGTTTTAACTTGATTAATTGATCTGTTGCTGGTCTAATATCTCAGTGCAATTTTTTATAACCTTTTAAATACTTACCCTAGTTCTGTACTATAAATGTAGAGTGGATTTGTTTGGGCCCCTTTCATGTTGGCCCATCTAATCTTAGGTAGTATTGTATCAAAACCTGTTGTTTTAATCCTATTAATGTCTGTTTCACTCTTTCCATTTCTTTAATAAACATCTATAGATTTATCTTTTGGGAATGAGTCCCTTTAAATTTCTACCATGTTGGGAAGAAGTCTCAACTTTCTCTTCAGCTTTTTTTTTTTTTTTTTTTTTTTAATTTCCATGTTAATCAACCTAAGTAATGTTAATTACCCTTAAACATGTATTAGCATTTGTAAGGCCCATTGAGGGGAAACAGAGACCACTAGTAAGGTTTCCAAAACCATTTTTTGTTTGTTTGTTTGTTTGCTTATTTTAAACTAAGGGAGTTCCTAAGGTTTTCCCAGGTGGCACAGTGGTAAAGAATCTGCCCGCCAATGCAGGAGATGTGGGTTCAGTCCCTGGGTTGGGATTGAGGAAATGGCAACCCACTCCAGTATTCTTGCCTGGAAAATTCCATGAACAGAGGAGCCTTGTGGGCTACAGTCCATGGGGTTGTGAAGGGTCAGACACAACTGAGCAACTAAGCACACACAAGGGAGTTCCTAGCTTAACCATTATGTATATATTTTTTCCACCTTTGTCCCCCATCCCCATAAGTACCAATAAGACAGCTGTCTATGAGTGCTCCTTAAAATTTTACCAATTGTGAAGTTTCTCTAACTGAAAAGATTCATCATCTGGCCATTAATAAGATATCTAAACAGTGACTCAATAAGATGCAAGAGGTATTCCCACAAGAGAGTGAGAATCAGATCAGATCAGATCAGATCAGTCGCTCAGTCATGTCCGACTCTTTGTGACCCCATGAATCGCAGCACACCAGGCCTCCCTATCCATCACCAGCTCCCGGAGTTCACTCAGAGTCACGTCCATTGAGTCAGTGATGCCATCCAGCCATCTCATCCTCTGTCGTCCCCTTCTCCTCCTGCCCCCAATCCCTCCCAGCATCAGAGTCTTTTCCAATGAGTCAACTCTTCGCATGAGGTGGCCAAAGTACTGGAGTTTCAGCTTTAGCATCATTCCTTCCAAAGAAATCCCAGGGCTGATCTCCTTCAGAATGGACTGGTTGGATCTCCTTGAAGTCCAAGGGGCTCTCAAGAGTCTTCTCCAACACCACAGTTCAAAAGCATCAATTCTTCAGTGCTCAGCCTTCTTCACAGTCCAACTCTCACATCCATACATGACCACAGGAAAAACCATAGCCTTGACTAGCCGGACCTTTGTTGGCAAAGTAATATCTCTGCTTTTGAATATGCTATCTAGGTTGGTCATAACTTTCCTTCCAAAGAGTAAGCGTCTTTTAATTTCATGGCTGTAGTCACGCCTCCTAAACAGGATCCAGAAAGTTTATTCTGAAAAATGATCTAAGACAGTAAAGGCCATTGTTGCACAGGTTGACTCAATGAAGGTTAAGATAGCAAAAAGCCCCTGAGAATTGGCACAAAGGACTGCTAAGAATATCAGTCTATTAGATTGACAGCGAAATGTAGACCATGTGTATACCTTCCAAATGGCAGAGATCAAGTTGTCAACACACACACACACACACACACACACAAAGTTCAGGTAGAGCATTTACATCTCAAAGGCACAGGGAGAGAAATGCAAGTTCCTCCTAGAACAACTTTTGTTTAACATCAGAATTCTTAAAAGATGTTTTGACAGCTTTCTCTAACTTAACTATGTACACAATTGTTTACTGATATGGCAGGTGACTTTATCCACTATATGTATGATCTTTTACAAAAGTATGATTATTTTAAGAAATTCAAACCAGTTACAAAAGATTACAATTTACTAAAATAAAACCCCCTTACTCCCATCCCTCAGAGAAAATCATTGTTGATAAATATTTTGTTGAATATATAATGCACGGATGTATATATTTATATCTACAAATATTAAAAGAAATCACACTGTGTATACAGCTATATATATAATTTTACACATAAATATACCACATTGAGTGAAATTTTATTTTGCTGACATAGATTGACCCAATTCCATACTGATTAGATTTACATAGGTCTTTTAGCTGATTTTCACCAATACCAATACCAATAGTACTTGAATGGTTCTACTTGCATGTTTGCATATTTGTCTGATTTTTCTCTTCTCCTCATGCTGCTGCTGCTGCTAAGTCGCTTCAGCCGTGTCCAACTCTGCGCGACCCCATAGATGGTGGCCCACCAGGCTCCGCCGTCCCTGAGACTCTCCAGGCAAGAACTGGAGTGGGTTGCCATTTCCTTCTCCAATGCATGAAAGTGAAAAGGGCAAGTGAAGTCGCTCAGTCGTGCCCGACTCTTAGCGACCCTATGGACTGCAGCCCACCAGGCTCCTCCGTCCATGGGGTTTTCCAGGCAAGAGTACTGGAGTGGGGTGCCTTTGCCTTCTCGGCTTCTCCTCATACGTACATGTAATTTTTTGTAAAACCAGCAGTTTCTAACTTCAAAGTATACTTATTTTCACCATGTTCACATTCATTCTTGTCACCTGAAGTCCAAGCCACTCTCCTACAAACCTCCCAACTATTCACCCACTTTTGTTTCCTTTCTTTAGTTTCACTTGCAGTGCCGGGACCACAGAAGAGCCTGAGAGACCTCTGTCTTCTGTTCTTCAAAGTTTCTCTATCTCAGCACTATTGCCATTACACACTGGATGATTCTTGGCTACTATTCCAAACCTTGTAGGATATTTGGCAGTATCCCTGGATTCTATCCTCCAACACCAATACCGGGACACCCGTTGTGATACCATAACTTACTCCAGACATATTGTCTCTGATTGAAAACCACTGCTAAGTGTACTCCTTCACATTCTGATAAAATGTCAGTTCTTTACTAACCTGCCCTGATTACATATCCCTTCATTCTGCCTTTGTTTGTTCTGGTTTGGCACCCTGGACTCCTTGATTTTCTACATCAATCTCTCTTTCCCTTTGTGCTTGCTTTTCCATCCATCTGTCTTAAATGCTGTCCCCCAAGTCAATTCTTGGTTACTTTCTCACTTCTTTGGTGTCTGCTAAAATGTCATTAGAAGAGAAGACTTCCCTTGTCACCCAGTATAAAGTATCCTTTAAATTTCAATCTTTATCCCCACTTTTTAAAATGTAATTGTTCCTATCTTATATTTTTAAAGTAGAAATACCTGCTTTAAATTTACCTCTTTCATATGCATTAAAATCAAGGAAGAGGTAGACTCACAATACAACTAGATAGGTTTCCTTTGTAGCTCAGTGATAAAGAATCTGCCTGCAAATGCAGGAGATCCCAGTTCAATTCCTGGGTTGGGCAGATCCCCTGGAGAAGGGATAGGCTACCTACACTATATTCCTGGGCTTCTCTGGTGGCTCAGCTCCCAGCTCTCAGCTGGTATAATAGCATTTAATTATACCTGAATGAAATAAATATGCTGAAAATGAATTGTCATGATGAACATGAGCTCAAGTTCAAAGGATTCAACCAAAAACTAAGATAAGAGATGTGTGTTGGGGAAAGAGAGAGAGAGGGCACACAAGAATGTGGCAAAATTGGTAAACTGAGTGCATTTACATGAAATATATGCAGCTATTCTTTGTATCAGTCTTTTAGTTTCTCTGTAGATGTAAAAATTTAACCAAAAATTTTGGAGAGCAATAAGCTATCATTTAATTATTTATTTTTGTATGTCCTCCCACATATTGTATAGTACATCTTTTTCTTTAAAAGTTAGTTATCTTGACAGAGGGATGGGATAGGGAGGGAGGTTGGGTGGGGAGGGAGGTGCGAGGGGGGTTCAGGATGGGGAACATGTGTACACCCATGGCGGATTCATGTTGACGTATGGCAAAACCAATACAATATTGTAAAGTAATTAGCTTCCAATTAAAATAAATTTATATTTTAAAAAATAAACAACTTGTAAATAAATAATAAATAAATAAAAGTTACCTTGACTCCTTTTCATTCTCTTCCAAAGACAGAACAATAGTCTTAACTGTTTTTAGTTTGACCCAATTCATATGACAACTGAACCAGAACAATTTGTAATTCTGATTACCTATGCATGTGATTAACAGAAGTACCTAAAGAAGCTCTATAGAGAATGTTCTTCTGAATTTTGAGGAAATAGAGAATCCACTTTTGAAGAGTGCATACAAGTTTTCAGGGACCTAGAGCAAAGCATTAACTCCACTCAAACCTGGAACAGATCTGCCTGCAGGTCTTGGAAGATCTCCAGGGGAAGTGGAGGTCCACTGTGGCTCACAGTTGGAGCAAGAAGATTAGTAGCAGACACCCCAGGGAATATTCATCAGAATGAGGTCTTCCAGGGATTGCCATTTTGGCACCAACACTTGGCTCCATCCAGCAGTTTTCAGTGTTGGAATGCCTCAGGCCAAACAACCTACAGGGTGGGAACAAGCCATCAGCAGACAGGCAGAGTCCTCCTATAAACACACCCCTTGCCATGACCCTGCCCACCAGAGGGAAAAGACCCAGGTCTACCCACCAGTGGGCAGGCACCCATCCATCCCACTAGGAAGCCTGCACAATCCCCGAACCAACCTCACCCACCAGGGACAGACACCAGAACCAAGAAGAATTACAATCCTGCAAACTGGAGATAGGTGATCACAGACTTAGAAAGTTAGACAACATGAGATGACAGAGAAGTATTAATATATGCTAGATGGCAGAACAAGGTAAAACCCCAAAAGAACAACTAAGGGAAGAGGAGATACCTGGAAAAAAATCATAGAAATGACAGTAAAGATAATCTAAGAAATGTTTAATAAAGAACTGGAATCTTTGAAGAACAAACAGATGAATTGTAGAATAACTGAAATGAAAAATATGCTAGAAGGTATCAGTAGCAGAATAAATGAGGAAGAAGAATAAATAGGTGAGCTAGAAGGCAGAGTAGTAGAAATCACTGTTGCAGAACAGAATACAGAAAAAAAAATAAAAGAACAGAATACAGAAAGAATGAAATGATGAGAGTCTAAGAGACTTCTGGTACAACATTAAATGCACCAACATTTGCATTATAGAGATCCCAGAAGGAGAAGAGAAAAAGAGCCTGAGAAAGAATTTCAAGAGCTAGTAGACAAAAACTTCCATAAAATGGGAAACACTCACTCAAGTTCAGGAAGCATAGAGAGTCTCATATAGGATAAACCCAAGAAGAACACACAGAGAAACATATTAAGCTGGTAAAAATTAAAGACAAAGAGAAAATATTGAAAGCAACAAAGGAAAAGTAACAGATAGCATGCAAGGAAATCCCCAGAAGGTTATCAATGGATTTTTAAACAGAAACTCTAAAGGCCTGAAGGGAGGGGCGTGATATATTTAAAGTACTGAAAGGGAAAAACTGAAACCAAGAAAATTCTACTCAGCAAGGTTCTTATTCATATTCAACAAAAAAACAAAAGATTTTTAGACAAGCAAAAGCTAAGAGAATTCAGCACTAACAAACCAGCTTTACAACTAATGCTAAAGGAACTTCTCTAGACATAAATAAAAAGGCCATAACTAGAAATGACAAAATTATGAATGGGAAAGCTCACTGGTAAAGGCAAACACACATTACATGTAGAAAATCATCTATAAACAAGTAAGATATCAAAACTAGCAATTAGAGGAGAGTACAAAAGCAGGATATTGGAAATACATTTGAAATTAAGAGACCAACAATTTAAAACAATCTTGTATAAGAGACTGCTATATCAAAACCTAATAGTAACTGCAAACGAAATCTACAGTAGATACACAAAAAGGAAAAAGCAATCCAATTACAGTAATGGTACTCATCAAATCACACAAGAAGAGAATAAAATATGAAGGAAAGAAAAACAACCTACAAAACAAATCGAAGACAATTAACAAGATGGCAATAAGAACATCAGTTCAGTTCAGTCGCTCAGTCATGTCCGACTCTTCACGACCCCATGAATCGCAGCATGTCAGTCCTCCCTGTCCATCACCAACTCCTGGAGTTCACTCAGACTCACGTCCATTGAGTCAGTGATGCCATCCAGCCATCTCATCCTCTGTCGTCCCCTTCTCCTCCTGCCCCCAATCCCTCCCAGCATCAGAGTCTTTTCCAATGAGTCAACTCTTCGCATGAGGTGGCCAAAGTACTGGAGTTTCAGCTTTAGCATCATTCCTTCCAAAGAACACCCAGGGATGATCTCCTTTAGAATGGACTGGTTGGATCTCCTTGAAGTCCAAGGGACTCTCAAGAGTCTTCTCCAACACCACAGTTCAAAAGCATCAATTCTTCAGTGCTCACAGTCCAACTCTCACATCCATACATGACCACAGGAAAAACCATAGCCTTGACTAGATAGACCTTTGTTGGCAAAGTAATGTCTCTGCTTTTGAATATGCTATCTAGGTTGGTCATAACTTTCCTTCCAAGGAGTAAGTGTCTATATCTATAATTACCTTAAATATGAATGGATTAAATCTAAAAGACATAGACTGGCTGAATGGATACAAAACAAGACCTGGATATGCTGTCTTCAAGAGACCCACTTCAGATCTAGGGACAGACTGAAAGTGAGAGGATGGAAAAAGGTACACCATGCAAACAGAAATCAAAAGAAATCTAGGGTAGCAATACTCATATAAGACAAAATAGACTTTAAAATAAAGACTGAACCCTCCTCCCTCATTGAACCTGGACTGGCAACTCGTTTCATACATGATATTTTACATGTTTCAATGCCATTCTCCCAAATCTTCCCACCCTCTCCCTCTCTCACAGATGGGGAACACATGTATACCTGTGGTGGATTCATTTTGATATTTGGCAAAACTAATACAATTATGTAAAGTTTAAAAACAAAATAAAATTAAAATTAAAAAAATAAAATAAAATAAAGACTGTTACAAGAGACAGAGACAAATACTACCTAATGATCAAGAGATCAATCCAAGAAGAATGTATCACAATTGTAAATACATATGGTGTTGGAGAAGACTCTTGAAAGTCCCTTGGACTGCAAGGAGATCCAACCAGTCCATTCTCAAGGAGATCAGCCCTGGGATTTCTTCGGAAGGAATGATGCTAAAGCTGCAACTCCAATACATTGGCCACCTCATGTGAAGAGTTGATTCATTGGAAAAGACTCTGATGCTGGCAGGGATTGGGGGCAGGAGGAGAAGGGGCCGACAGAAGATGAGATGGCTGGATGGCATCACTGACTCGATGGACGTGAGTCTGAGTGAACTCCGGGAGTTGGTGATGGACAGGGAGGCCAGGCGTGCTGCGATTCATGGGGTCTCAAAGAGTTGGACACGACTGAGTGACTGAACTGAACTGAACTGATGTACACAACAAAGGTATACCTCAATATATAAGGCAAAAGAAAAACCGACAGTATCACAATAATAGTTGGGGACTTTAACATCCCACTTATTCATTAGACAGATTGTCCAGATAGAAGATCAATAAGGAAACATGTCTTAAATGATACATTGGATCAGATGGACTTAATTTATAGAGCATTCCATCTGAAAAGAGCAGAATACACCTCCTTCTCAAGTAAACATGGAACATTCTCCAGGAGAGGTTATGCTGGACATCAGAGCAACTCTTGGTAATATATGAAAATTGAAATCATATCAAGCATCTTCTCTGACCACAATGCTATGAGATTAGAAATCAACTACCAAAAAAAAAAAAAAATTCTGTAAAAAGCACAAACGCATGGAGGCTAAGCAATATGTTACTAAACAACCAATGGATCGCTGATGAAATTAAAGAGGAATAAAAAAACACCTAGAGACAAATGAAAACAAAAAAGTGACAATCCAAAACCTATGGGACTCAGTAAAAGCAATATCATCTTACCTCAGGAAACAAGGAAAATCTCAGAAAACTTAACATTTTGCCTTAAGCAACTAGAGAAAGAAGGAAAAACAAAACCCAAAGCTAGCAGAAGGAACAAAATCATAAATAATCAAGAGATTGTTTATGATCAAAATCATAAACAAACAAGAGATCAAGTAAACAATAAAAAAAGAGCAATGAAACTAAAACCTGGTTCTTTGAATAGAAAAACAAACAAACAAACAAACAAAAACAGTACAACTAGAAATGAAAAAGGAGAAATATAACTGGCAGCAGAGGAAAACAAAGGATCATTAGACACTACTGCAAGCAACTATATGCCAACCTGGATGACAGCCTGGAAGAAATGGACAAATTCTTAGAAAAGTATAATCTTCCAAGATTGAATCAGAAAGAAGTCGAAACTATGAACAGTGTACCACAAATACTGAAATTGAAACTGTGATTGAAAAACTCCCCCCAAAACAAAAGTCCAGGACTGGATGGCTTCATACAAGCATTCTGTTAAATGTGGTAAAGAATCCTCCTGCCAGTGCAGGATATGAGGTTTCAGTCTCTAGGTTGGAAAGATCCCCTGGAGAAGGAAATGGCAACATATTCCAGTATTTTTGCCTGGAAAATCCCATGGACAGAAGAGCTTGGTGGGCTACAGTCCATGAGGTGGCAGAATCAGACATGACAGCAACTAAACAACAAAAATATTAAACATATAGAGAATAGTTAACAACTATCCTTTTGAAACTATCTGAAAAAAATGCAGAGAAACTCATTCTATGAGGCCATAATACTTTGATACCAAATTCAGACAAAGATATTGCAAAAAAAGAAAATTATAAGCCAATATTACTAGTGAACCCAAATGCAGAAATCCTCCACAAAATACTAGCAAACTGAATCTAAAAATAAATTAAAAGGATCATTTACCATGATCAAGTAGGATTTATCCCAAGGAGGCAATGATTTTTAAGCATCTGTAAATCAGTGTGATATACCACATTAACAAATTGAACCATATTATCATCTCAATAGATACAGAAAAAGCTTTTGACAATATTCAACACCCATTTATGATAACTCTCCAGGAAGTGGGCATAGAGGGAAACTACCTCGTGCTGAGTTGATTAGCAGCTGACACTTCCTTCTTCTGGATCCACACAAAATATAGTTGTTTTTCCATTTTCTAATGCTTCATCACTGACCAAACCTTCCTGTACTTTGTCTTTTATCCAGATAATTATGATACCATTGGTGAGTTTACACCCCAGTCCTAACTCACCAGAAAATCATTTGGGATGATATTGTGTATTTTGCTAACTCTGAGAGCTATCTAATTCCTTTTGTTCCTAAGATTCTCTTCTCAGCTTATTGTCTGTCAAGTGTCTCTGAAAATATCACTAGTTTAGAGACATTTAGGGGAAAATGAGAAGAAATATATAACATGAGCACCCATTTGAATTAAGATTGATTTAAATTGGCCATAAAAAGCTCTGATTAATTAATTTAATGAATGCAGTAAATGCCATGCCTATTTTTCTTCTTAATTCTCTAAATCTATTAACTGTGTAAAAAAGGAAAGTAGCAACTTTAAAGATATTTTCTCTGTGGAAGTTGCCTTTGAGTCCTTATCACAGGGATTATCTTCTCATATATATCTCTTTTTTCTGTTGGTAGTTCAGTAAAAAAATGTTTGTCAGCTACAGAAATTTTTTAAAAATTCTGCTTGCAGCAGCAAAATTGTTTATTTTAGCAGCAACATAACCTGATACTACTTCAGGGGAGATTAAGCACAGTGGAAAACCTAAGTGTATTTCAGGCCCAAGCACAATCAATCCTTTTCTAAAAGCCATATAAAGCCAACATTTTTACGTGGGTAAAAAATGATGTAACATTTTCTACTTCCCAAAAATTTCTAAACTGTTTTTAGAAACTGAATTACTCTCAGTATAAAGACTTCAAGAAGAAAGTGATCAACTCACTATCAATTTTTTTCCATTGCCTTTACTGTGTGAAGGTAAATTGGTTATTTCTGCCAAAATAACTAACAAGCTTAAATTAGTCACAGGGAAATGAAGAATATACAGGCTATGTTTTAAATCAGAAGAATTGGATTCAAATGTCTGATTATTAAATGATCTGAATCTCAGTCTCAGTTCAGTTCAGTCGCTCAGTCGTGTCCGACTCTTTGCAACCCCATGAATCGCAGCACGCCAGGCCTCCCTGTCCATCACCATCTCCTGGAGTTCACTCAGAGTCACATCCATCAAGTCATTGATGCCATCCAGCCATCTCATCCTCTGTCGTCCCCTTCTCCTCCTGCTCCCAATCCCTCCCAGCACCAGAGTCTTTTCTAATAAGTCAACTCTTCACATGAGGTGGCCAAAGTACTGGAGTTTCAGCTTTAGCATCATTCCTTCCAAAGAAATCCCAGGGCTGATCTCCTTCAGAATGGACTGGTTGGATCTCTTTGCAGTCCAAGGGACTCTCAAGAGTCTTCTCCAACACCACAGTTCAAAAGCATCAATTCTTCGGCGCTCAGCTTGCTTCATAGTCCAACTCTCACATCCATACATGACCACTGGAAAAACCATAGCCTTGACTAGACGGACCTTTTTTGGCAAAGTAATGTCTCTGCTTTTGAATATGCTGTCTAGGTTGGTCATAACTTTCCTTCCAAGGAGTAAGCATCTTTTAATTTCATGGCTGCGATCACCATCTGCCATGATTTTGGAGCCCAGAAAAATAAATTCTGACACTGTTTCCACTGTTTCCCCATCTATTTGCCATGGGACCAGATGCCATGATCTTTGTTTTCTGAATGTTGAGCTTTAAGCCCACTTTTTCACTCTCCTCTTTCACTTTCATCAAGAGACTTTTGAGTTCCTCTTCACTTTCTGCCATAAGGGTGGTGTCATCTGCATATCTGAGGTTATTGATATTTCTTCCAGCAATCTTGACTTCAGCTTGTGCTTCTTCTAGTCCAGCGTTTCTCATGATGTACTCTGCATATAAGTTAAATAAGCAGGGTGACAATATACAGCCTTGACATACTCCTTTTCCTATTTGGAACCAGTCTGTTGTTCCATGTCCAGTTCTAACTGTTGCTTCCTGACCTGCATATAGGTTTCTCAAGAGGCAAGTCAGGTGGTCTGGTATTCCCATCTCTTTCAGAATTTTCCACAGTTTATGGTGATCCACACAGTCAAAGGCTTTGGCATAGTCAATAAAGCAGAAGTAGATGTTTTTCTGGAACTCTCTTGCTTTTTCTATAAAATGGGGGAGGGTTATTATAAGGTTAAAGACAATGTATAAGAATTAAATGTGATAGTCTTGGTGGCATGTAAGAATATTCAACATGATGCTTGTCTTATAGTCAACACTCACTAAAATTTCATGTGCTCACACATATTTCTTCAAAGGTTTATTAATTTTTTCTACTTTCATGCATATTAGCAACTTGCTTGGATTTGGAACTTAGTAATAGCTTCACAGCAATAGTGATTTTCATGGCTATGGCAGGACATATAATAGCAGTAGAAATTAGCTAATTTTCTGACTAACAATGCAGAGCATCTAAAACTAATATCACTAATGAGACTAGTCAAAAGTGTAATTGAGTTTTTCCTTTTCCCTTTTTAAAAAAAGAATAAGTTCCCTTACCAAATGTTTGCTTATTATTACTGATATTTTAAGAATTGTATTATCTTTGGGGAGAAGAGATATGAGGGGATGACTATTAATGATTCTTTCTGTCTCAAAATATGCTATGTCACTGAATCAGTTAAGTTTATGATATGAACGGCATCCTGCTATTCCTGACTCTTATGCTTTTGACAGTACCTATAAAAATTTCAGTTTCCTCAACCTCACAGAATATGGTAAGCATTATACACCTCATTTGTGTGTGTGTCTATATGTTCAGGTTCATGGTAAAATGCACCAAAATGTTTCATAATCAGAATTATGTAATCTGGATTTCCTAGAACCTCACTTTTAAATAAGTTTACATGGCTAGTATAATAAATTTCACTCTATTTACAGTGAAATTTGATATGCAAATCAAACAATAAAATACATACTTATATTTGTTTATGTTATTTTTTTAAAAACTATGAATGATTTTCACTCTTTCTGTGGGAAAGAAAGAAAAAAACTATAGGATTTATTTATATGTGAGACTGTGAGTTAACTATTGTTTTTGCCACTGTGTGCTGTGTATTGCATTCTCTCCAACTCCTCCTGAAAATGGAGGAGGAAAATATTGTTGGATTGCCTCTTTATTTCTCCCTGTATATAATAAAGCAAATCATGAAAAATTTTTATAATAACAGGAAGAGAACAACAAGGCTACGAGTTATAATGAAAATATGAACAAGAATAGAAATTAATTTGATAGCAATTTTTAGCTCTATTTCACATTAATTTTGATGTAAAGCAATTAGAGATTTCATATATATTTTAACATATATTTTAAAAATATATATTTTAACATATATTATCTCCATTATTAAAAATTTCTTAGACTCAATGTTAAAATATTAAGTTTATAATACAAACTCAAATAATTAGGTCTAATATTAATGGCAAGAGGGATAGTATCTGGAAGTATATACTGGAGCCTATTTTGACAAAAAGATGTTGGATTTAAAGTCTTCCCCTTCCTGCTCAACTTAAGCTGTATATTGATAACTTCTCCTCATATAGGAATGGTCTAGTTTTTCCCATATAAAAAATCTCCTTCCTAACACAGTATCAACTTGATACTACTCAAGTTCAGGATTTACGACATTACTAATGAACCTATCTGCAGGGCAGCAATAGAGACAGAGACAAAGAGAACAGACCCATGGACACAGCAGAAAGTGTGACATGAATTAAGAGAGTAGCATTGAAATATATACATTACCATATGCAAAACAGGTATCCAGTGGGAATTTGCTCTGTGACAATAGGGAGTTTAGCCTGGTGCTCTGTGACAACCTAGAAGGGCAGGATGGGGTGGGAGGTGAGTGAAGGTTCACGAGGGAGGGTACATGCCTATACCTATGGCTGATTCATGTTGATGTATGGCAGAAACCAGCACAATATTGTAGAGCAATTATCCTCCAGTTAAAAATATTTTTTTAAAAAAAGATCTATTACAAAGCTACAGTAATCTAAACAGCAGAGTTTTGGTGAAAAATAGACAAATACATCAGTGAAACAGAATAGAGAACCCAGAAATAGACCCACATAAATACAGTCCATTCCTTTGATAAAGGAGGAAAGGCAAGACAATGAGGAAGACAGTCCATTCAACATAGGCTGTTGGAACAACTGGACATCCACATGCAAAAAATAAAGGCAAATACCAAGCTTAAAGCTGTCACAAAAAATTAATTTAAAGTGTAGCAGAGATCTATATATAAACACAAAACTATAAAGCTTTTAGAAAATAACAGAAGAAAAAGTCTAGAAGAACTTAAGTATGGTGATAACTTTATAGACAAAGTATCAAAGGCACAATTTGTGAAAGAAATAATTAATATGCTATACTTTATTAAAATTAAATACACGTCACTCTGCAAAAGACAATGTCAAGAGAATAATAAGACAATCAATGTACTGCGGGAAAATATTTCTAAAAGACCAATTTGATAATGGCTTATCAAAAATACATAAGAATGCTTAAAACTCAACAATAAGAAAACAACTCATTTAAATCTTAAGGATAATTCAACAAAGAAAATATATGGATGAGAGATAAGCATGTAAAAAGATGTTCCACATCATATATCATTAGGAATTTCGAATTAAAACAATAATTAGATATCACTACACACCTATTTGGAGAAGGAAATGGCAACCCACTCCAGTGTTCTTGCCTGGAGAATCCCAGGGACGGGGGAGCCTGGTGGGCTCCCGTCTATGGGGTCGCATAGAGTCGGACACGACTGAAGTGACTTAGCAGCAACACACCTATTAGAATGGGCAAAATCCAAAACATTGACATCAAATACTTTGAGGATGTGGTGCAACAGAAGTCTTATTCATTGCTAGTGGTAATGGCAAAATGATGATAGACACTTTGCAAGATACCTTGATATTTTCTTACAAAACTAAATACGATCTTACTATATGAACCAGCAATCATGCTCCTTGGTTTTTAACCAAAGGAATTAAAAGCTTGCTGCTGCTGCTAAGTCGCTTCAGTCGTGTCTGACTCTGTGTGACCCCATAGATGGCAGCCCACCAGGCTCCTGCGTCCATGGGATTCTCCAGGCAAGAGTACTGGAGTGGGCTGCCATTTCCTTCTCCAATGCATGAAAGTGAAAAGTCAAAGTGAAGTCGCTCAGTCATGTCCGACTCTTAGCGACCCCATGGACTGCACCCTACCAGGCTCCTGCGTCCATGGGATTCTCCAGGCAAGAGTACTGGAGTGGGTTGCCATTGCCTTCTCCATTAAAAGCTTATATCTACATAAAAACCTGTATGGTGGTGTTTATAGCAGCTTAATTCAAATTGCCAAAACTTGGAAACGATACTTCAGTAGACGAATGGATAAATAAACTGTAGTACATCCAAACAATGGGATATTATTAAGCACTAAAAAGAAATGAACTATCAGGCCATGGGAGAAAGTTGTGTGGGTGTGTGCTCAGTCATATCTGACTCTTTGTGACCCCATGGCCTGTAACCTGCCAGGCTTCTCTTTCTATAGAATTTTCCAGGCAAGAATACAGGAGTGAGTTGCCATGCCCTCCTCTAGGGGATTTTCCCAACCCAGAAATAGAACTTGTGTCTCTTGTGTCTCCTGCATTGGCAGACAGATTTCTTTTGTCTTTTTTTTTTTTTTTTTTTTTTACCACTGGACCACCTGGGAAGCCTCGGAGGAAAGTTAAATGCATATAATTAAGTGAAAGAAGCCAATATGAAAAGACTCTGTAATACCTGATTCTAACTACATAACATTCTGGATAAGGCAAAACCATGGAGACAATAAAAAGATGAGTGATTTCCAGTCATTAGTGGTGAGAGAGGAAGAATTGATTGCAAACAGAGGATTTTTTAGGGCAGTGAAATTCTTCCATGTGTTACTATAATGATGGTTACATGTCATTACACACTTGTGCAAACTCTGCACAACACAGGACATGGTTCTTGAGAAGGTCATGAGAACCCTCCTGCCCTGTCACTACAGCCAGGGTCAATTACCAGCCTTATTTCATTTGACGTATCAAAAGCATTCCTCTCCTTGAAAGACCTCTTCCCTTGGCACCCTCAATACCCTAGTGTGGCTGTGTGGGCGCAGGAGGGCCTAGAGGAGCTATCCCACATTGAAGGTCAGGAAGGGCAACGGTGAGGAGATACCCCTCGTCCAAGGTAAGGAGCAATGGCTGCACTTTGCTGGAGCAGCCATGAAGAGATACCCCATGTCCAAGGTAAGAGAAACCCAAGTAAGACGGTAGGTGTTGCAAGAGGGCATCAGAGGGCAAACACACTGAAAACATACTCACAGAAAACTAGTCAATCTAATCACACTAGGACCACAGCCTTGTCTAACTCAATGAAACTAAGCCATGCCTGTGGGGCAACCCAAGACGGGCGGGTAATGGTGGAAAGATTTGACAGAATGTGGTCCACTGGAGAAGGGAATGGCAAACCACTTCAGTATTCTTGCCTTGAGAATCCCATGAACAGTATAAAAAGGCAAAATGATAGGATACTGAAAGAGAATCTCCCCAGGTCAGTAGATGCCCAATATGCTACTGGAGATCATTGGAGAAATAACTCCAGAAAGAATGAAGGGATGGAGCCAAAGCAAAATCAATGCCCAGCTGTGGATGTGACTGGTGATCGAAGCAAGGTCTGATGCTGTAAAGAGCAATATTGCATAGGAACCTGGAATGTCAGGTCCATGAATCAAGGCAAATTGGAAGTGGTCAAACAAGAGATGGCAAGAGTGAATGTCGACATTCTAGGAATCAGCAAACTGAAACGGACTGGAATGGGTGATTTTACCTCAGATGACCATTATATCTACTACTGTGGGCAGGAATCCCTCAGAAGAAATGGAGTGGCCATCACGGTCAACAAAACAGTCCGAAATGCAGTACTTGGATGCAATCTCAAAAACAACAGAATGATCTCTGTTCGTTTCCAAGGCAAACCATTCAATATCACAGTAATCCAAGTCTATGCCCCAACCAGTAACGCTGAAGAAGCTGAAGTTTAACGGTTCTGTGAAGACCTACAAGACCTTTCAGAACTAACACCCAAAAAAGATGTCCTTTTCATTATATGGGACTGGAATGCAAAAGTAGGAAGTCAAGAAACACCTGGAGTAACAGGCAAATTTGGCCTTTGAATACGGAATGAAGCAGGGCAAAGACTAATAGGGTCTTGCCAAGAAAATGCACTGGTCATAACGAACACCCTCTTCCAACAACACAAGAGAAGACTCTACACATGGACATCACCAGATGGTCAACACCGAAATCAGATTGATTATATTCTTTGCAGCCAAAGATGGAGAAGCTCTATACAGTCAGCAAAAACAAGACCAGGAGCTGACTGTGGCTCAGACCATGAACTCTTTATTGCCAAAGTCAGACTTAAATTGAAGAAAGTAGGGAAAACCACTAGACCATTCAGGTATGATCTAAATCAAATCCCTTATGATTATACAGTGGAAGTGAGAAATAGATTTAAGGGATTAGATCTCATAGATAGAGTGCCTGATGAACTATGGAATGAGGTTCTTGACATTGTACAGGAGACAGGGATCAAGACCATCCCCATGGAAAAGTAATGCACAAAAACAAAATGGCTGTCTGGGGGGGGCCTTACAAATATCTGTGAAAAGAAGAGAAGCGAAAAGCAAAGGAGAAAAGTAAAGATATAAACATCTGAATGCAGAGTTCCAAACAATAGCAAGAAGAGATAAGAAAGCCTTCTTCAGCGATCAATGCAAAGAAATAGAGGAAAACAACAGAATGAGAAAGACTAGGGATCTCTTCAAGAAAATCAGAGATACCAAAGGAACATTTCATGCAAAGATGAGCTCGATAAAGGACAGAAATGGTATGGACCTAACAGAAGCAGAAGATATTAAGAAGAGATGGCAAGAATACACAGAAGAACTGTACAAAAAAGATCTTCACGACCCAGATAATCACGATGGTGTGATCACTGACCTAGAGCCAGACATCCTGAAATGTGAAGTCAAGTGGGCCTTAGAAGGCATCACTACGAAAAAAGCTAGTGGAGATGATGGAATTCCAGTTGAGCTATTCCAAATCCTGAAAGATGATGCTGTGAAAGTGCTGCACTCAATATGCCAGCAAATTTGGAAAACTCAGCAGTGGCCACAGGACTGGAAAAGGTCAGTTTTCATTCCAATCCCAAAGAAAGGCAATGCCAAAGAATGCTCAAACTACCGCACAGTCACACTCATCTCACACGCTAGTAAAGTAATGCTCAAAATTCTCCAAGCCAGGCTTCAGCAATATGTGAATCGTGAACTTCCTGATGTTCAAGCTGGTTTTAGAAAAGGCAGAGGAACCAGAGATCAAATTGCCAATATCCGCTGGATCATGGAAAAAGCAAGAGAGTTCCAGAAAAACATCTATTTCTGCTTTATTGACTATGCCAAAGCCTTTGACTGTGTGGATCACAATGAACTGTGGGAAATTCTGAAAGAGATGGGAATACCAGACCACCTGACCTGCCTCTTGAGAAATTTGTATGCAGGTCAGGAAGCAACAGTTAGAACTGGACATGGAACAACAGACTGGTTCCAAATAGGAAAAGGAGTATGTCAAGGCTGTATATTGTCACCCTGTTTGTTTAACTTATATGCAGAGTACATCATGAGAAACACTGGACTGGAAGAAGCACAAGCTGGAATCAAGATTGTTGGGGAAAATATCAATAACCTCAGATATGCAGATGACACCACCCTTACGGCAGAAAGTGAAGAGGAACTGAAAAGCCTCTTGATGAAAGTGAAAGTGGAGAGTGAAAAAGTTGGCTTAAAGCTCAACATTCAGAAAATGAAGATCATGGCATCCGATCCCACCACTTCATGGGAAATAGATGGGGAAACAGTGGAAACAGTGTCAGACTTTATTTTTCTGGGCTCCAAAATCACTGCAGATGGTGACTACAGCCATGAAATTAAAAGACGCTTACTCCTTGGAAGGAAAGTTATGACCAACCTAGATAGCATGTTCAAAAGCAGAGACATTACTTTGCCAAAAAAGGTTCTTCTAGTCAAGGCTATGGTTCTTCCTGTGGTCATGTATGGATGTGAGAGTTGGACTGTGAAGAAGGCTGAGCGCCGAAGAATTGATGCTTTTGAACTGTGGTGTTGGAGAAGACTCTTGAGAGTCCCTTGGACTGCAAGGAGATCCAACCAGTCCATTCTGAAGGAGATCAGCCCTGGGATTTCTTTGGAAGGAATGATGCTAAAGCTGAAACTCCAGTACTTTGGCCACCTCATGAGAAGAGTTGACTCATTGGAAAAGACTCTGATGCTGGGAGGGATTGGGGGCAGGAAGAGAAGGGGACGACAGAGGATGAGATGGCTGGATGGCATCACTGACTCAATGGACGTGAGTCTGAGTGAACTCTGGGAGTTGGTGATGGACAGGGAGGCCTGGTGTGCTGCGATTCATGGGGTCGCAAAGAGTCGAACACAACTGAGAGCCTGATCTGATCTGTGGTCCTAGTATGATTAGACTGAATAGTTTTCTGTGAGTATGGTTTCAGTGTGTCTGCCCTCTGATGCCCTCTTGCAACACCTACCTTCTCACTTGGGTTTCTCTTACCTTGGGCGTGGGATATCTCTTCAGGGCTGCTCCAGCAAAGCGCAGCCATTGCTCCTTACCTTGGACGAGGGGTATCTCCTCACTGCCGCCCTTCCTGACCTTCAATGTGGGATAGCACCTCTAGACCCTCCTGCGCCCGTGCAGCCATGGCTCCTTGGACGTGGGGTTGGTCCTCCTGGCCACCGCCCCTGGCCTCGGTCGTGGGGTTGCTCCTCCCCACCGTCGCCCTTGGCCTCGGGCTTAAGGGCATGGGGTAGCTCCTCCTGCCAGCCGCCCCTGGCCTCGGACGCGGGGTAGCTTCTCTCGTCGCCACCCCTGACCTTGGACGCCTGTAGCCAATTCTTCATGCTACCTCAGAGTGGTCACTCTAAAATTCTAAAATTTGAATTCTGCGTGAGTCATGCCATTTGGGGGGATGCATTTCAGTGGAAGACAGAATTTATTTATCACTCCTCTGATTGCCATGTAAAAGAATTATTCCTAGTCAACACTGAACTCAAGAGTTACACTGTGGTAATCACTTACCCCAATATGGACACAGTTAATTTCATTGGTGACTTTGGAAGAATTACTGCTCATTGTGACTCAGATGCTTCCTTTCTAGTCCTCTTGAGGTTCATAGTCCTATCAAACACAACTTTGATGTTTTGATAGACCAGAGGTGCATTTGATAGGAATCTCTACCCTTGCCCTCTACAAAGACTTTGATTTTCTAGCACAGCCTTGGGTCTGAGATTCTGAACAGGGAAGCATATTATGTCTGTGTGCATACCGAAGCCTAGCCATTCAGTAATAAGGGGGACAATTTATTTTTGATTTGTCTTAATCCATATTCTATATCTCAGGGAGTTCAGAATTCCAATGGGATAAGTTTAGCTATTTATTGGTCTCCTCAAGCCCCAACATCTGCTGTCTTAGTCAGTAAAATTAAGACACTGGCCATGAATGCATTGAGAAAAAATAACAGATTGGGATCCCTGACAGGGCCCTATTGTTTTCTGTGGTGACTTTGAGACAAGCTGGGAACTGGGCCCCTTTGCTGCAGTCCTGCAATGCTTGCACCTGGACACACCTCTCCTCAAGCAACAAAATATAAAGAAACTGCATGGGATTAAAAATCACTGCATGCACACACAGTTAGGACAACTTCTGGACAAAAGACACAAAGAGACCAAAAAACCCAACGGCCACTTTGGAAAGGCCTAGAGCAAAACCAGGGGGTTGGGTGCAAAAACTGGGTAGTGCACATACCTCCTGCATGCAAACCACTTAAGCCACCCCTCAAGCCCAGCCCCTGGACATAACCATACCCTCACCCCATGTAAAGAATAAACTTGCCCCACCTTAGTGAGTGAGTGAGCAAAGGCATCTGTTGTTTGTTATCACTACCCCGTAAAAAAGCAGGGTCCCAACCAAACCCTTGCTTGAATTTCTTGTCTGGCCTATGATCAAATTTTATTGATTAAACTGTTATCCTGGTGGGTAACAGTTTAATAAGTGGGACAGATTTTCACTTGTGCTGTTTGCAAAGGCTTATAGTTTCTGGTGCCTGTTTTTCACAGGTGTGACCCTGGCTTTTATCTGTTGTATTCTTATCAGGAAGCTTTAAACAGCCCACCAACAGCTATTTTTCTAGAGTCAGAACTGAACATGCTAGTCTTTGAAAAATAGCAGGACTATTGAAACTTTAGCAAATATGAGCCTTACTATGACATACCTTGGCAGTAGGTACAGACAAGCTGCTCAAACTCTCTTTGTAAATATTTTGAAAGTATATTCTGGTCTGAAGCAGGAGACAGTAGACTGTCTAACCCTATAGATTTCAGTGATTTAAGAGCTATTGCCTATCGCATAGCTTCACACTGGCTCTTGGCTTACTAATTAGAAAATTTCTGAACATGACTCTAGGATTCTGAGAGTGAAGTCCCTTGTTTTGAACACAGCATGTAATTTCCTTATAAATAGAGAATCTAAGAAGGTAGTTTACAAAACCTTTCCTTAAAATGACTTCTCTTTGATAGTTTTTAAAAACATGCTTCTGTTTTACTATCAGAATATTAGAATAAGCAAAGTGAAATAAAAAAATTAAAGGAGGAAAAAATCTCTTCAGGAGAAAGGTTGAAATCTTAGGGGTAATAAGACTAAAGGCATTGACGTGGAATGCCAAGGTAAACCTGAGGCAAATATAACAGGGAAGAGGAAACGCACAAAAAGAAGCAGATGTTAAAGAAGCTTTTAGGAAAGGGGAATATTTCTTCCTACATCTAGATCAGTAATGAGTTTGAAGACTAAATAAATCTTAACAGAAGAAACAAAGTCTCTAAGAGCAGCAGCCTGGAACACCTCTCCCAGTGCAATAAGAATCAAGAACACAATGGAAAGTGCGCTCTTAAAATTACAAGTAGAGCTCACAGTAATAGTTTTTGGAGAAACCACCCTTCAAAAACTGAGGCTGTTATAACAAGTGGTTACGAAACATCAGGCAAATTTGTGAGTGGAAGACAAAACCAGCATAACATTCTCAAAGTATTACTAGGTAAGTTTTCAAAGTAATATAATCATTGTAAGTAGAATTTATGTTTTTAGTCTGAATCTCTTCCTTGAAATCTGGATTCTTATCAAAGGAACAGCTGACATTTCCCTTTGACATCAAATAGGCAGCCCAAACTTAACACACCCTAAATAGAACATCCGATCATACATGCCATACCTATGATCTTATCCTCAGTCTTCATTGCTGTTAGTTCATCAGAAGCAATAAATTTACAATAAATAAATTTAGACTTAGCTCTTTCTTTTATACCCCATATCCAATCCGACAGCAGGACCTATCAACTAAGTCTTTAAAAATATGTCCAGAATCTAACCACTCCTCACCTAGATAACTACAGCTCTTTTTCCCTTACACCCACATAATTCATCCTCATAGAGTAGCCAGCATGTAACTTTCAAAACAGAATATCTTGTGCTCAAAACCCTCCAACTAGTACTGTAACTCTTGTACATATGTAGGAGGAAGTGTGAGTTTAGCAATATCTGCAAAAGACAAAACATCTTCGACCCAACTGTTCCACTTTTAGGTGTATAACGAACAACAAAAATGTGTACAAAAATGTGTAAGAATATCCATAGCATTGCTAATAGCCCTAAACAGGAAAAAGACACAAATATCCATCTATACTGCTGCGGCTAAGTCGCTTCAGTCATGTCCGACTCTGTGCGACCCCATAGACGGCAGCCTACCAGGCTCCTCCGTCCCTGGGATTCTCCAGGTAAGAACACTGGAGTGGGTTGCCATTTCCTTCTCCAATGCAAGAAAGTGGAAAGTGAAAGTGAAGTCGCTTCAGTCGTGTCCGACTCTTAGCGACCCCATGGACTGCAGCCTACCAGGCTCCTCTGTCCATGGGATTTTCCAGGCAAGAGTACTGGAGTGGGGTGCCATTGCCTTCTCCCATCCATCTATACTAGTATTAGGAAATTCTTCGGCACTCAGCTTTCTTTATAGTCCAATTCTCACATCCATACATGACCACTGAAAAAACCATAGCCTTGACTTGACGAACCTTTGTTGACAAAGTAATGTCTCTGCTTTTTAATATGCTGTCTACGTTGGTCATAACTTTCCTTCCAAGGAGTAAGAGTCTTTTAATTTCATGGCTGCAATCACCATCTGCAGTGATTTTGGAGCCCAGAAAAATTGATGCGTTTGAACTGTGGTGCTGGAGAAGACTTTTGAGAGTCCCTTGGACTGCAAGGAGATCCAACCAGTCCATCCTAAAGGAGATCAGTCCTGGGTGTTCATTGGAAGGACTGATGTTGAAGCTGAACCTCCAATACTTTGACCACCTGATGCTAAGAGCTGACTCATTGGAAAAGACCCTGATTCTGGGAAAGATTGAGGGCAGGAGGAGAAGAGGATGGCAGAAGGTGAGATGGTTGGATGGCATCACCGACTCAATGGACATGGGTTTGGTGGACTCTGGGAGTTGGTGATGGACAGGGAGGCCTGGTGTGCTGTGGTTCATGGGGTTGCAAAGAGTTGGACACAACTGAGCAACTGAACTGAACTGAGTATTAGAAAATAAAAGTAATGAAATTAAGAAGCATGTCAAGTATTAAGAACTCAATTGGGCCTCCTCACAAATAATGGGGGAATAGCAGAAGAAAACACTGATATGTTTATATATGTTATTGTTGATAAAAATGACACAAAAACACAAGTAAATCAGTGGGGGAAAAGCTGTAATCACAACAAAATGAAGACCTGGACTATAAAAACATCCAGAAGCAGTGTTGTGAGAAGAATATGGCAAAGTTATTGTCCTCAGACTTCTCAATGTAGATGCAGTTGAGGATTCTTGTGAGGCTTGTGAAGCTCTCTGACAGAAATACAGGACTGGGGAGGAAGTCTTTTCAAGAGAGTGGTTTTCACAGGTAAGCTATCTTGCGGCAGAGGATCCCATTTTGCCCCTGGGTCAGGGGACAGAAAAAGATCACAGGAGACAATGTGGACTTTGTGACCAGTGGAGCCCATTCTCAGCATTCCAACAGGCTGCTGTAAGCCTGGAACTCAATGGGGAAGTAGAGAAGAGGAATATGTAGATTTTTTTTTCCCTTGGGAACTATTAAACTTGTGATACAAACTGAGCTTCTTGATGAGCTATGTCCCTCTTACTAAGTACACACTCACTGGGCACAGAGTGCATTTACCACGGTTGAACAGAGATTTCCTCATTTATTCCAAAATTCCCCTCACTTGCATATATTTAAAATCATCAACTAAAAATGCAACATAGTTGTTGTCATGATGCCAAGGAACAGAGGATGAAGTTAGATGGAAGAGTAAATACTCTTCAGGCATAATCAGTAAGCCATAACATATTATTTTAACCAGAAATAGTGGAAGGAATGAAAACATTATAGTGGCTGAGTTTCATTATACATCATTACTCATCTGCCATACAGAAGGGACCATCTGTATTTTGTAAGCTAAATAACTCCGAACTGTGATTGTAATAAACCCATAGTCTGTTGTCAGAGTGCTATCACACAGCAATTGCCAAGCGCTTTTTCCTTTTGTCTTTGACTTTTAAACATGTAGTTTTACCATATTCAGAACACACTACTACCCTAATGAACACGTTAACTTTAGCTGACAATTTGAAAGTCTAAGAATCCTCCTGCAATGCAGAAGACCTGGGTTAGATCCTTAGGAGGGAAAGATCTCCTGGAGAAGGAAATGGCAACCCACTCCAGTATTCTTGCCTGGGAACTCCCATGGACAGAGGAGCCTGGTGGGCTACAGTCCATGGGGTCACAAAGGATCAGACACAGCTGAGAGACTAACACTTTGACTTTGAAAACTATGTAACAATAAAATAAAATCTGATTGTTCTCTAATCAGTCTAAAATAAAACTTTACATTATAGACTTCAGTTATTAAGAGATTAGGAATTTTCATATTCTTATTTAAGCACTAATTTGCATATAGTGATAATGGGCTGCCATTTCTTTCTCCAGGGGATCTTCCCAATCCAGGGATTGAACCCGGTCTCCTGCATTGCAGACACGCGCTTTACCATCTGAGCCACCAGGGAAGCCCAGTATGTTACACAGATACCTAATTTAGGTTACACTGATATGTTTATATACATTATTATTGATAAAAATTAATATCTTCATGATATTCTAATATTAAATGGTTTTATGACCACTGCTTGAAAGCTTATAGGAATGAGATGCTTGCTAGTTTTTCCACTCAGGTCATTGCATTCTCTGACAATTCTTATAATGAAAAAAATTCCTTAAATAGAAACTGTTTCTGGTAAACATCCACTTAGTGACCTGACACCTGTTATCTATAAAACAAATGTTAAATCTCCTTTGTCTATCACAAATTTAATAAAGGCAAATAATTTAATCCTAACATTCTAAGACATCATTTAGTTTTCCAAAGTCCCTCTTAAATTGGAAGCATAACTGGATATAATTCTTCATGTGTATTCTCAACAGTGCAGAGTTCAACAGAACTATTCTCATCATCCCTTGAGCCAAAATACAAACTTTAAAAAACTCTGCTACAATAATAAATGAATTTAGCAAAATTAAAGGATAAAAATCAACACAATGATCAGTAGAGTTTCTATTACAGTAGTAACAAACAGACCAAAAAGGAAATTAAGAAAATGATACCATTTACAGTATCATTAAAAAGAATGAAATACTTATGAATAAACCTAACCAAGGAGCTGAAAGACTTGTACATTCATCGGCAAAAAAAAGTTAAGGACAAAAATAATTGAACAGTCATCCTGTGATCACTGGTTGGACAACTTAATATTGTTAAAATGCCAATATACCCAAAGTGATCTATCCCTATTAAAATCCCAATGGCATTTTTTGCAGAAATAGAAAACTCCATTCTAAAATTCATATGGAATTTCAAGGGGCCATGAGTAACCAAAATAGCTCTAAAAAGAACAAAGTTAGAGGTGCAGTAACAAAACAGTGTGATACTGGCATAAAAACAAACATACAGACTAATGGAATAGAATAGAGAGCCAAGAAAACAAATCCTTATGTCAGTTGATCTCTGGATAATGTGCCAAGATCATTAAATGGGAAAAAGAGTGTCTCCTCAACAAATGATGCTGGGAAACTGTATATCCACATGCCAAAGGATGAGGCTGGACTCTTAGAATATGTACAAAATTATCTCAAAATGGATTAAAGACTGAAATAAAAGACCCCAAAACATAAAACTCCTAGAAGAAAACATATGAGAAAAGCTTCACAACACTGGATGTGGCAATTTCTTGAATATGACTATAAAATCACAAGAGACCAAAGCAAAAAAATAGATAAATCAGACTACATCAAACTGTTTTTCTATGCATCAGAGGACACAGTCAATAGAGTGAAAGGCAATATATGGAGTGGGAGAAGATATTTGCAAATTATATATCTGATAAGGTATTAATATCCAGAATATAAAAGAACTACAACTTCAAGAATAGCAAAAATAAATTGAGTAAAAAGTGGGCCAAGGACTTGAATAAACATTTCTCCATAGATGATATACAAAAGACAAACAAGCATATGAAAAGGTGCTCAACATCACTAGTAAGCAGAGAAATGCATATCAGAACAATGAGATGTCACCAGATACCCATTAGGATGACTACTGTCAAAACAGAAAAGAAGAAACTCTGGTGGTAAGGACGTGGAGAATTTGGAACACTTGTGAACTTTTAGTGGGACTGTGAAATGATGAAGCTTCTATGGAAACAGTATAGAAGTTCCTCAAAAATCAAAACTGCCATATGATCCAACAGTCCCACTTCTCTCTATATACATATCCAAAAGAATTGAAAGCAGAGTCTGGAAAAGATAGCAGCATGCTCATAGCATTATTCATGATAGCCAAGAAGTGCAAGCAACCCAAATGTCCACTACAAAATGAATAAACAAAATGTAGTATATATCTATGCTTGAGTATTATTTAATATTAAAAGGAATCAAAATCTTTCCACATGCTACAACATAAATGAACTTAAGGGCATTATGCTAAGTGAAATAAGTCAGTGACAAAAAGAAATCTTGTATGATTCTACTTATATTAGGTACCTAAAGTACTCAAATTCATAGAAACAAAAAATAAAATGATAGTTACCAGAGATTAAGAGAGAGGAAATGGGGAGTCATTGTTCAATGGGTATAGAGTTTCAGTTTGCAAGAGGAGACAGAAAAGCTCTGGAAATCGATTGTACAGCAACATGAATACACCCTACACTTCTGAACTGGACACTTATAAATGATTAAGATGGTTAAGTTTACTCACCGTTATTCTCTTAGTTCATTTCAAACTTGTATTCATTATGAAATGCTACTCTATTATGCTTGAAATTCTATGCAGTTTTCCAATATTGAATTTATACTTTTTATCCAGACTGGATAAGGGCAGTACCTCAGATGCAGATTTTAAGGAGGTGCCAAAAAACTTAATAGTCAAGATAAATAATATTTTAACGCATTATTTTTAAGAATCAAAATTCCATGAGGAACAAAATATCAAAATTTAAATACAGACCAGATCAGTAAAAGTGTCATGTCAAGCTATACTGGGGCCTGGGGCAAATGGAACAATCAGTAATACTGATTCAAGGTTAAACCTTTTTGTTCTCCACCCACTGTCAGATGATCTTGCCATAATTCTACCAGTAAGACTGAATTCATCTGATCTAACCTCCATCACATTTCCTCCTCTTTGAGCTGTCAGAATTTCACTTTTCCTTTACTCCTGTCTCTGAGATGTTCTCCCTGTTGGTATTTGGTATATTTGGACTCATCTTATTTCCACTATATGTTCCCTGATTATGTTTTTTTATTGATAATACAACCACACTCCCAGATACTCAAGATTCAATGTTACTTTAACTCTACCTTCTCTGTCAACAGTTTTATCCATTAAATTGTAAATTCTAATTGTGGATTCTAACTCCGTCGCTCATTTCTATTTCTGCTGCCACTATCTTTATTTGACACAACAGTTGTGTTTGCTACTACAATTTGCACCAGTTAAATACCATTGAGAGACTTCTCTGGTGGCTCAGATGGTAAAAAGCATCTACCTACAATGTGGGAGACCCAGGTTCAATCCCTGGGTCGGGAAGATCTCCTGGAGAAGGAAATGGCAACCCACTCCAGTATTCTTGCCTGGAAAATCCCATGGACGGAGGAACATGGTAGGCTACAGTCCGTGGGGTCACAGAGTTGGACACGACTGACTGAGGGACTTCACTTTCACTTTCTTTCACTTTCTCAATACCACTGAAGTGTCTGTTTACCATGTCATGCCTTTGTGCAGTTCAAGCTCTGAAAGAAGTATTCTTTTTCTCTACATTTATGAACATTTTAGCCAGTTCCCAAGAGCCCATCGTTAAGTCTTCAGTGATAAATAAAGCTAGAAATAATCACAACCTCGATGGAATTTTTACATCAGTCAATTCAGTTCAGTTCAGTCACTCAGTCATGCCCAACTCTTTGTGACCCCATGGACTGTGGCATGCTAGGCCTCACTGTCTATCACCAACTCCCGGATTTTACTCAAACTTATGTCCATTGAGTCGGTGATGCCATCCAACCATCATCCTCATCTGGTAAAGAATCTGCCTGCAATGTGGGAGACCTGGGTTTGATCCCTGGGTTGGGAAGATCCCCTGTGAAGAGAAAGGCTACCCACTTCAGTATTCTGTCCTGGTATCAGTCCCATGTGATTTAAATCCCTAGTTTTGATCTAATTAATGAAATGTCTCTCATCTGTTACAAGTTGTTAGCTCCCAGAAAGCAAGTTCAATGTATGTACTTTCAACACCAAGTGTGAAATTGTGTGAGTGTGCAATGATTGAATGAATAATTACTTTGAATCTCCTTATCTAGTAATTTCCACATATTATACATTATATAAAACTAGCCACTTAAGTGCTGTTGGCCTGGAGGAGAAAACAGAAGTTCATGAGCTGTCGCAAACAAATGTCTCCCTAGGGAACTGAGCGTTTTTTATTTGTTCACAGGTTAGGAAGTTAAAATGTTTAAAATGTTCAACATGTTCTCAGCCCTTAGGAAACCACTAGAGTGAGACCAAATACATTAACACTGTCATCCTGAAATAGAGTATATATTTTTCAAGCTTAGGATAACTATTATCTCAAATGTGCTTCTGAGAAGACCAGATAATTTATACATTAATTAAACTCAATAATACTCTTACTGAAATTGTCATTTGGAAAGAATGGTACCACATAATACCCACCAGTATATCCATACAAAACGAAAATATCTTTACATTCTAAAGTAATAACTGGGCTTATATTACAGTTGATGAAGTAGCTTTTCTAATTTACCAGATATTCTAGGGGAGGGGGAAATTGCTCCTAAAAAAAGAGACATCCAAAAAATGGCTAACAGACTTCTGAATGCAGTTGTAAGAAACAGTCATTTGACAAGTGTTTATTGTGTACCTACTCTGCTGAACACTTAGAAAGTATTAGCAAAAAGTATTAAAAAGCATCATTGATCTTTATTGGAACAAAACTAGAGAATAGAATTCTAGGAGAAAATATAGAGTAAACCAAAGTATAAACGTGCTCTTGAACAGAGTATCACTATGAAGGAAAACAAGTGAATTTAGGAATTCAAATACAATGGGTCAATTCAGGTACTAGGTCACAATAGAAGTAAGCTGACAGATACTTAGGATTTCCAAATTTTATATACATTTCTTCATTTAAAAGGAATTTACTCATGGATCTGAAATTTTGTGAAAAATTATAAAGCTTTAATTACTAAGATAATATGATATTGGCAGGCAGATGGCAGGGTGACAATGGAGTCACCTGTCTATTCTGGACAATAGAGTCCAGAAATTGGCATACATATTTATGGTCAATTGGATTTTTTTAAATTGAAGAACATTTTACAATATTAAATTAGTTTTAGGTATACAACATAGTGATATGAATTTTTTGAGTATACTTTTAAAATTATTATGAAATACAGTCTATATTCCCTATGCTGTATGATATATCCTTGTAGTCTATTCATTTTATATATAGTAGATATTAGTTTGCACCTTTCTGTAAACCTATAGGTTTAATGCCTTATATATTGCCCATCCCCCTACAGTCTCTCTAATGGTATCACTAATTTGTTCTCTATATCTATGAGTCTGTTTCTGTTTTGTTATAGTCATTCATTTTACTTTTTAGATTCTATATATAAGTGATACCATACAGTATTTTTCTTTCTCTGTATGATTTCACCCTCCAAGTACATCCATGGTCTTGCAAATAGCAAAGTTCTATTTTTTATGACCAAGTAGTATTCCATTGTGTATATATACAACTACTTCTTTATGCATTCATCTGTTGATGGACACTTAGGTTGCTTCTATCTTGGCTACAGTAAATAATGCTGCTATGTGTTTGGTTTTTTTGTTTGTTTGGTTGGTTTTTTACCAGTATCACACTGTGTTGATTGCTGTAGCTTTCTAATACAGTCTGAGGCCAGGAAGGGTGATTTCTCTTGCTCTTTTCTTCCTTCTCAAGATTGTTTTGACCATTCTGGGTCTTTTTGTTTCCATAACAATTTTAAACTTATTCTAGATCTGTGAAAGGTGCCCTTGATTTGCTTTATAGGAATTTGTATTGAACTTATAGATTGCCTTGGGTAGTAAGGCTGTTTTAGTCACATCAGTTCAGTTTAGCCACATGATTACCAAAATTCAGGGTCACTTAATGCAAAACTCATGAATAAGGAAGACAGTATATATACTGAAAAATATCTGTAAGTAGACCTGTGCAGTTCAAATCATATCATTCTAAGGTCAAATGTACATGTAGAGTGACTTTAAGCAGTAGTAGAAGAGCTAACTGCCTGAGCAGACAGCCCAGACTCTACTTTGCTCCCTAGAGTTGCACCAGAGTCCTGCATTTAGCTCCTGTCTATAGTTATATGGGTAGGAGTTTTATATAGGTAAGTAGTCCCAATCCCCATCATTCCAGTGACTCACTGGGGAAATTTATGCTCCTCATCCATGAAACTTTAGGTTCTGTAGGATTAGAGGTCCTAATCCCAAAGTGAGGTGCACTCTTGCCAGGAGATATAGTGAGGGTCTTTTTGAACTATAAGGTAAGGCTGTCTGGAAACCAGTAAGTGAGGAGTCAGAATCTAGATATGCATAATGTACTCTGATCACTGAAAGGTCATAGGACTGCTTTTATCAAAGTAGGAGAATATAATTCAGGTGCTCCAGTTGGGATTCTCTTATGACTTCCTATCTCAATTATAACTGAATGAACACAAGCCTTAAAAATGTATGACTTCAGACTTTCCTTGTGGCACAGTAGATAAGAATGTGCCTGCCACTGCAGGGAATACAAGTTCCATTCCTGGTCCTGGAAGACTCCACATGCACCACAACTCCTGAGCCCACACTCTAGAGCCCGTGCACAGCAACTACTGAAGCCCCTGCACCCTAGATCCTGCACACTGCAACTAATGAAGCCCACATGACTAGAGCCTACGCTCTGCAACAAGAGAAGCCACTGCAATGAGAAACTCATGCACCACAACAAAGAGTAACCCCCACTTGCTGGAATTAGAGAAAGCCCATGCAAAGCAATGAAGACCCAGTGCAGTAAAAAACAAAAATAAATAAATAATATTTTTTTAAATGTATGGCTTCAAAGGGCTCAGATGCTTCACGAATGACTGTTTGGATCACACCACTAGGTAAGTTAACAAGACATACAAAGGTAAAAGCGCAAGATGAGGAAGGATCAGATGCTAATGGAAGGAAAACTAGTATCAGGTCCAAAGCTAACTGCAATGACTGTATCCACAGTTAGTTCACTAAGGCTTCTAAGTTCACTCAGTCTTCTAAGTTTTTCCTCAAGAAGAAAGATCCATGAAGATCTGCTCCATGTGAAAAGTGGAATTACGCTGCACAAGTTATGGACTATGCTAGCCATGGAGGTGTGCCACTCACACATCTTTTCGAGACAGCACTTTCTGTGATGAGCATAGTTATTCTCCAGCTGTAGCACCTTCCATATCCTCTCAGCTACAGATCACAAATTGCCTTTAGCCAGTAAGTATAAAACTCCCTTCATTCATTCCCCTTCTTTCAGCGATTCCAGTCTTGCATTACTTGATGATCAATGTCTGCAAATAGCTGTTTCATGTATTTGGTCAGTTTTTCAGTTGTTTTACATGGAAGAATAATTTCCATTCCAGTTATTGCTACTAGGTTGGAAACAGAAATCCAGTGAACTTTAAATAATGTATTTAATGTTTCCTCAGAAATCATTTATGCCTAATGCACTCAAATTATAGTACAGAGTGAAATACCCAATTAAGTCTAACTTTGGTTGCTTTGATTCAAAGGAAAAGGCAAAGAAACTCTAAAATATTTCTTATCCATAAGCTAAGAATTAGATAAACATTATAATAAACTAGGACACACAAATCATTTTGTTATTGAAAGTTGTTTGGGTGTATCCTGTTATTTAGTTAATGTATCTGATAATATCCACAGGCTTAAAAGACACATAAATGCCTAAAATCATACATATATATTGATATCTTTTAAAGATATATATTAGACTTTTTAAGACAACAACCTAATCAAATGGATATGTAAGTCAACAAAATATGAGCCCCTGAAATTTTTTAGATGGATCACAATGGAACAAATGTTAAATGCAGCCCTAGGAAACTGCAATGTCATTGATCATTAATATTTATATGAGAAAAATTGCTTTGAAAGAAATCTAAATATCAACAATCTAATCACTATTTTTCAATGTTATGAGGTTTTCTGGTTTTAACTTTGTAAATATTTAATGGGGCTAATAACTAGACAAATTTTGTATGAAAACTCTAATAATATAAAGATTAAATAAACAAAATCCCAAAGTCTTTCCAGTGATTTTTCTAATTTGGCAAGTCTAGTTGGTAACCCAACTATAAGCTTTGATCCCTTGTCTAGTGGCCTTTCTACAATTATTATGCTGCCAAAAACATAAATAGCCAATGTCATATATAACAAACATTCCCTTCTTGCCTTAATAGTTCTTATGAACATTACTGTAACTTAAGGCATCTGTTTCTCATGACTTATCTCAAAGCAAATATTGTCTCAGCACAGTGTTAAGACATTAAACTTCCCCTTTCTCCTTACACCCAAGTTTTATTTCCAGTGACAGATTGTAATAAGCAAAGAGAATGTAGTTGAATTCTGGGGGAAAGGTCAGAAAAAAATGAAGTTAAAGATAAACCTGTATCATAGTGTTGAAGTGAAGTGAAGTGAAAGTCGCTCAGTAGTGTCTGACTCTTTGCAACCCCATAGACTATACAGTCCATAGAACTCTCCAGTCCAGAATACTGGAGTGGGTAACTGGTCCCTTCTCCAGGGAATCTTCCCAACCCAGGGATTGAACCCAGGTCTCCCACATTGCAGGTGGATTCTGTCCTAGCTGAGCTACCAGAGAAGCCCAACTAAGGGATAATCTTGCTTCCCTGAGTGGCTCAGTGGTAAAGAATCTACTACCAATTGACCCAGTGCCAGGGTCCAGCCCCGGTGGATCCAGGGAATTCGAAGCGGGGACTGCGTCGGTGAGGATCAGGAAACAATTGCTTAATTAAACGTTAATTAAGGATATAAAGAGTAATAGAATACGGATAGCTCAGTGAGAAAATTTAGTGGAGAAAAGAGGCTGAATAATTCAGCCAGAAGGTGATAGAAAGAACGACATGGGGAGACCAAGCTTCAGTGAACAAGGACCGCACTTTATTTTCCAAAGTAGTTTTTATACCTTAAGTTATGCGTAGAGGATAATGGGGGAAGGGGTAGAGTCATGCAGTAAGCCAGGCTTTCTTCCTGCAAACTTATCATATGCAAAAGTTTAGGTGATTTGCATCATCTTCTGGCCCAGAGGCCTGTTAACATTTTAAGAACCTTTCTTCAGAAAACTTATTTTTCTCTAAAAGTGATTAGTCAGGCGCCACCCTCCAAAAGCATTAGATAAAGTTGCATTCCTATAGGGCAAAGGTGTGGTGGGCTATAACAAGAAAAAGAATTAACTCAAGGGTCCAAGGTTACAAACATTAAAGCTACTACTTACACCAATTATATTAATCAATATACTGCTAGGGACACAGCAGGTAAGGGATATGGAAACTTAGCAGCAAACATTGGCCCAACAAGAGAAAAACCCTTCACCAATACAATTTCTAATCAATCTTTTAACTGCTCAAAGGAATCTGTATTCAGACAGTTTAGAACATCTCATGCCTCTCACGGTTGTGAACTAAAACACTCTTGTCACGCCTAGGACAGCCCCCCGTAAAGTCAGAGGTGTAGGTGAGAGCACAAAGCAGTAAAGTAGGCAGACTCCGGTTTTGGGGGTAGATGCTAGAGAACTTCCAAGGAGACTCCTGAGGCTCGATCCCGCCTTTGCGTATGCCAAGCCTCCTTCTTCATGAACTTTGCCATGGGTGGAGTTCCTCACGCTGGCTCCCGGCAACCCAGGATTCACTCTCTGAGTCGGAAAGATCCTCTGGGGAAGGAAATGGCAACCTACTCCAATATTCTTGCCTGGGAAATCCCATGGACAGAAAAACCCAATGGTGAGTTATAGTCCATGGGATTCCAGAGTCAGACATGTCTTAGTGACTAAACAACAACAAGAACAAAAGAATAATCTTGCTGTTACAAGGTATGGATAGAAGGAATCCAAATAAAAAGCTTGCAATCAAAGGGCACTTTTACACAAATAATAATGATAATTGCATTTTTTAAATTGGCATTGTTAGGTAGGTAGAATAGGGAAAACGAGTCCAAAATGGCGGTGGCTAAAAGACAAGGAAGGTCGAAGGAAGGTCTGAGGACCAGAGTGAAAACTTCAGACAGAACAAACAGCACTCCTGGCTAAGCCCAATTTGCATAGGGCAGGCCCAGGTGGAGGAAAAAACATATAAAAGGAGGAGCCAAAGCGCTTTCTCATGGACTCTCTCTCCCGCGTGCATGCGTGCACTCTCTCTCTCTCTTTCTCTCTTTCTCTTTCTCCCTCCCCACGCACTCCTCCACTCTCTTCTCTTCGAGTCTTGGGTTCTCCTGCTATCTTCTAAATAAAATGGAGCTGTAACACTGATTTGCCTAAGAGCTATAACACGGTTTGTCCAAGACCCGAGAGCTGTGATGCGCCAAGGGCTTTAATGTCCGTTGCTCCAAATCTTTGTTGTGATGAGACAAAGAACCAAGGAACATACACTCGCGTGACAGCATTAAAACCTTCTGACGTTGTTGTTCAGTCACTAAGTTATGTCCGACTCTTTGCAACCCCATGAACTGCAACATGTCAGGCTTCCCTGTCCACTATCTAGATTACACTAAACTAAATTTCATTTTGAATTTGACTTCATATTTAAAGCATTCTTATATTTGCCCATGATTAGATCCGTCGATATAGATGAAGACAGAAAGCTCAGTTCGCTGAGCTCATTTATTCAGCCTATTTCCTTATAGTACTGTTGAAACAGCTCTTGAGCCATTCTGGATTAAAAATTACCTAAGATGATCAAATGATCTAGTGATGTGATATGTTTGTACAACAAAGTTTATGAAGTCTATATACAAGTTTCTTGGGTTTACTATTAAATTTCCTGTATTTTTATCAACCTCTATGATTCCATTTTTCTTTACCTGACCAAAACAAGCAGGTAACAATGTGATTTTATCATAATTTTTAAATTACGGTTTCTTTGGAATAAACAAGTATCAAACACATGTTAAAAAGAAAAAGCTATTCTGTCAGTGGAATTAAACTATGCTTCAGTTAATATTCCCAAATAATTTAGATATATCCTTTATTACAACTTGTCTATACTGTTATTTGAAAAATAATTTTCTCCCTCAATTAAAATACATAAATTTATATTTAAAAAAATAAATAAAATATAAACCACCTGAAACATAAATTTCTTTACAAACATCAATTTCATATATGAAATGTGAAAGTAATATTTAATATAAAGATAAATTCAGGAGTAGGTTTTCTCAAAAGCTTTTGGTTTGGAGAACTATTTGTTATGATTGCATTTAATATTTTTCTTATTTTAAAATAGAGGAAATATGTTTAATAAAATTTCAATAGGATATTTAGTTAAAGCCAAAATGTGATTCAGTTATAAACAATGAAAACTCAAATTGCTTTAAAATATGATCATTTTAAAAAAAAAATAAAATATGATCATTTGAAATAGATTTTACTTCATATTCATGCAGGCGTGCTAAGTTGCTTCAGTGATGTCCAACACTGTGTGACCCCATGGACCGTAGCCCTCCAGGTTCCTCTGTCTATGGGATTCTCCATGCAAGAATACTGGAGTGGGATGCTGTGGCCTCCTCCAGGGAGTCTTCCAGACCCAGGGATCAAACTCACGTCTCTTACATCTAATCTATACTCTTGGGAGAGGGACATTTTTTGGTGATTTTTACCTTCAGAAATCCCAACAGCTTCTCACAGATCAAGTTCTCACAGATCAAGACAGGTTGATCTTATGTGTCTGGCAAGGGCAGAAGAAATGTAATCATTTTTAAATATACCCAGGCCTTATTCATAATAAACCCCTCCTCTCTAGGAGGAGAGAGGTCACTGTAACATTATCTTCTAATTCCTGCAAGTTTTAGCACTCTTTCTTACTCTCTTTCTACCCACTCTGAGCTGTTAGTCTCAACTGTACTTTCAGGCAGACTGAAGATGAATTCCATTGCACTTCTATATGTACTCATATCTGTGGCTCCCTCAACTCAGTTTATCTAATTTGTGAAATAAATTTTCATGTTTTCCACCTTTCAAAAATTGGTTAAAATTCCTTAAAAACTTAAAGGTTTTATCCCATTTGTACCATGGGTTTATTTTTCAATGTGTTTTCAAAATGGTTACATGGATATTTAGAATGAGACTGATTTTTATATTGGTATTTAACAAATGACTACCTAATTGCCTATATCTGCTTCCCTGAATAGTCATATGCTGTAAAAATAGTTTTCAAAGTCTCTTATTTTTCTTGTAATATTGAAAAGACAATATTTTCAAACTATAAAAACTTATGATAAAAGCAGAGACTCAAGTATTTTTATTAACTTTAATGGGAAGATCTTTTTATTTTAATATATTCATAAGGCTAAATTTTACTTTGAAATGGTGCTTTTGTCATATAAAGTATCTGACTTCTATTCCAGATAACGAAGTGTTGTGTTTTTTTAACAAATGGATGCTTAATATTGTCTAACACTGTTAACTGGATCCAATATGTTTAAATATATTTTTCTACTTTCAAATATTTTTTTATGTAAACTTATTTGCTTACATTTCCTAATTTCAAAGTGTTTTCATTCCCTATGTCATACAATTTTTGAATTTCAACATATTGCTGTTTTTATAGTCTCATTTTAAAAGAAACTCAATGTTCAAGAATAATACAAAGAATATCACCCAAATTCCACACTTGTTAACATTTACTGTATTTATTTTCTTTCTCTCTTTCCAATATGGTAATCTTCAAATTCCATTATTCCCTTTACACTATACTAGCTGATATTCTACCATTTGTTCACTTACTGATAGAAGAATAATTTCACAACTTTTATTTCATTCAATGGATTTGAATCCAGTACTATCAATCTTTACTTCAAAGCTAAATTTGCTCCAGCTTTGGCCAGTGTGAGTCTCTTTAAGCTGTCTTACCTGTCCTATGTAAAAGTCTCCAATTTTTGAGCACCCACTTATTGTGTGGCACAAACTACCTCAAATACAAAACAATGACAGATATGCCTAATTTTTTTTTTAATCTCTACATTCAAATCAAGAGAAACATCTCTTTGGACTAGACATACAGAGCAATAAATTAAGGCTGATGTCAAAGCCTTGATGGACTTGAATCAGAAAACCAGTAGAGGGAGATATGAGTTTGTACAGCATAATAGAGACTATCACAGCAATTAAATTAGCTGTCACTCCATGAGTGTAAGGATTGTAGCAGAATTTCCCCACTCATACATATAATAAATGAAGAATATTTGATACCTACTCAAGGCTGAGTTGTATATCATCTAACAAAGGTAATGTCAATTAGAGCTGGGTGTAAAAGTCCACTGACTCAGTTTCTGGATCTAGAAGATAACTGTGGGATAGAAGTGCTGAGCTACTACTGTAAGACCTGCTTCCAGACCAGGACCTCAGAGGCCTGGAGAAAACAGCCACAGAACTGCCAGACAAGGAAGGGTGAACATAAAGTCAAATAGGTAAGCAGACAACTTCCCACTCAAGTGTGTGTGTGTGTGCTCAGTCGTGTCCAACTCTTTGTGACCCCATGGACTATAGCCCACCCAGCTTCTCTGTCCATGGAATTTTCCAGGCAAGAATACCGGAGTGGGTTACCATTTCCTACTCCAGGGGACTCTTCCCGACCCAGGAATTGAACCCACATCTCTTGTGTCTCCTGCATTGGCAGTCAGATTCCTCTCAAGACCAAACTACAATTCTAAATCATATAAAGAAATCCGATGACAAGGCTTTAAATATACTGGAGCTAATACATTTAAAATAATAGAAAAGTAAAAAGAACTTTAAAATAGGTATTCCAAAGATCCTCAGAGAGAGCAATGTGGAGTTTGGGGATTTTGCTTCAAAAACCTGTTCTAAAGAAATGAAAATGTTGGCTAAATGAGATAAAAAAGAAAACCATAGCAGCATTGCTTGGCAAGAGCTCTTCTGTGGGTTTCTTAGAATGTCTGTATGTCTCCTAGAGTGTTCATACAGAAGCAGGCAGTAAGGAATTTGATTCCTAGAGGGGAAAGGGGAACAGAATGGTACAGCAGGAAACAGTGGATCTGAGAAAGCTCACTACTTGAAGCTGGCACTATCAAGCTACCAAACTTGTGAAAGACAATTGAAAAACCTCTGCAGATCTCTGGGGCTAGACTGGCAGAAAACAATTTCACTTCTAGGAACTGAGCCAAACCCCCTGCTGTCTCTACGACTGCCTTTGTCAAAGGCTTAGAGCCAGAACTCTAAGACATGATGGTCTGGCCTGATTATGTCCTCTAAAGATGAGTTTATTAATCAATGTCTTAATAGGATATTTTACTTAACATTTTTAGTTAATTGATTGATAAGGTAGCAATAAATTAGTAATGTCACACAAACAAGGGCAAATGACCAGATGGCAGACACATAAGGTTTTCTGTTGCATTCGTTGGGAGAAAACTCAGGAAGGCAGGCTTGCATGGCCCTCATTGCCTGTCACATGATGATGGCACAGAGCAACCTGACAGATATTAGACTCCAGCAGAGGGATCCTGATGATTTGGCCATGGGGCTTCAAGATAGCTCATTAAAGAAGCCTTAATTATTTCTTTGATATAAATGTGGGGTGGATATAACAGTGATAGAGTGGGAGAAGATGTGGATCTGGCTGTTCCTCCCGACATCCCCCATAAGCAGTTGAGAGGAAAATCAGCACACCCTTGGTATGATCAGAGGCTAGCATCCAAGACTAGTAGACAGTGCTCTATGTAATGGAAGCAAGTTGCTGGATTCACCATGCTAGTGTTCATGGTTAGGTATGTACGAGTCTCCTTCTTGGCATTAACAGGGAGCTGGGCTCCATGTTTTGTGGTTAGCTGGGATCTGTTGCCTTAAGCAGTTGGCTTTACTTGGTTTACGAGAAGCTCTGCAAGAGGCAAAGTCCTCTGTAGTTGGTCAGCTGAAGGGAATCAGTCTGGGAAAATCTCTCACTTCTTAGAAACGATAGAGAAAATTTGAACAATACCATTTATAAGTTTGATCTAATGAACAACTGTAAAATACTACTCCAAAGAATCAGAATATGGCTTTTAAAGTATTTTGTTAGTGACTTCTAAAGTAAGTTGCACTTGAGCAGAAAATGAGTTGTGTGTAACATGTAAAAGTTCATCCATTTAGAAAATGTTTAAAATGCGAGAAACATTTTCTAAATGGACGAACTTTTACATGTTACACACAACTCATTTTCTGCTCAAGTGCAACTTACTTTAGAAGTCACTAACAAAATACTTTAAAAGCCATAGCTGCAGAAATTTTGAAAATATTCTTATAAGATTAAAAATAAAGTTAAATCATAATGAAAGAAGTGAATTTGAAACGAAAAGATGAAACAAATGGATCAGTGTGCCTAGTTGATAGCATAATGACAGAGAGAAATATCTCAAGTTAGTTTAAAACTGTGTATCTCCACTGTGATATATTTTGTGGAAAAGAAAATCTTAAGTTGAGTTCAATAATCATATTGCTAAAAGCAAAACTGGTACTATTTTCCTGAAAATATTGTGTGTGTGTGTTCCAATGTAGGAGCTTCCCCTAGACAAAGATGAGACAATTTAAGTATCAAAAAGAATAAAACTGGCATGACTATTCTGGAAAACTGCAATATGTACTATGACTAAAATATATATTAATATATGTATATATGCATACGTATCTATTATACTATACACACACACACACACACATATATATATATATACACATATCCTATAAATCAGAAATTCCACTCATAGGGATGTCTCCAATGAGTACATATGCTCATTAAGACTTGTACAAGAATGTCCATAGAAACACTATTCTTATAACCAAAACCTGAGGATAACCCAAAAACTCATCAAGATAGAATGGGTAAATAAAAAGTGGCTTAATCCATACATGGAATATTATACAAAAATAAGGATGAACAAACTTTTTATGTAAAGTAACAGAGATGAAATTCACAAACTTAATGTAGAATAAAGGAAGTACAAAGAGTACATACTATATGCAGCCATTTATACTAATGTAAGAAATCCTCAAAAGTAAGCTATGGTGTTAGAAGGCAGGACAAGTTCCCCTAGAAATACTACTACCAAATGTAAGACATGCTGCTTGAAATAACTAAAATATATACTTATGATTTGTAGACTTATATGCATATGTTATTTTTCAAAGTAGAGTTTACATTAAAAAAGAATCAGAACTTCCACTGCTAGGTGAAATGAGGCAGTTTGCAACAGAGCAGCAGTTTCACCAAAATCAGCTAGGGAAAAAAGAATAGCTACAGTGAATTGTAGCACATCAGATATATTAAAATTCACAAGTTCAAAATGATCCATTTTTAAAGTTTACCATTCACCTTTGGGGGTGATAAGGAATCAAATTATTATTCTAAAACTGATAAATAAAAGGAAAATATTAAGCATTTGTTATGTCTATCCTACAAATTGTAACAGGGTCACCAAATAATTGATAGAATTAGAATATAAAAAGTGCTAGAAGGCTAGAAGGAGTGCTAGAAAGTGCTAAAAGAAGTGTTATATTTAGAAAACTACCATTTTGTAAGATCTAGTGAAATATGAGACCTATGTAATGATGGTCAGTGGCTGCTAAAAACCATTGAAAAGCAGATGAAAGACTTTATGAAAATGAATTCTTTGATCATTTTTAATGTTTTCAAGAGATAATCACACTTTATGTACTTCCTAATGTGATGAAACATGAAATACACACCATAGTTGATGTACTCTGAAGTAAATTAAATCTTATAAAGCCTCCAGAACTAATTACCAGCTTATTGGAAATATTAATACCAGACACAGATTTTGCAATTAGCAAAATACAGAACATGGGGAGTTACACTGGACAAATACCTATTTCTTTTTACAAATGTGTTGAAAGGAAGAAAAAGGGGAGAGAATAAATAGATTAAGAGATATGAGTCTCATCAACCAAACACAACGTGTGAACTATGTTTGAATATTGATTCAAGCAAGGCAATTTGTAAGGGAAAATGTGAGACAATAGGGAAGATTCAGCACTATTTGATAATTTAAGATACTTTCGTTAAACTTTTAGCTGTGATAATAACATTCTGATTGTTATTAAAAAAGAGTCTGTATCTTTTGAATTTCAGACAGAAGTATTTAAGAATGAAGTGAGTTCAAATCTTATGTTTGCTTCAAAATAATCCAGTGAAAGTGAAAAACTAAGGGGTATTTGAACATGATTGACAAAGTTGGTAATTATTGAATCTGGGTGATGGTCCATGGGGATTCACTATACTATTCTATTTCATGTATGTTACAAGTATGTGTGTTAGTCACTCAGTCATGTCTGACTTTGTGACCCCATGGACTATAGCAATATGTTACAAAGATACTACTAAATAAAACCATGCCACTAAATAAATCTTAAGAGAACTATAATTTTTTAGAACTGAATGACAAAAATAAATCATTTATAAACTAATGGCTTTAAAGCAACTAAAGCAACAAATTATTACTTTAAATTCATAAATTAGAAAAGGCTAAATAATTTGAAAATAAATCTCTAAAATATATAAATAAAGAAACTATGGATAACAGAAATTGGTGCAATAGAAAATAAAGATGCAATGGATTCAATAAGCAATGGATTCAGTCCATTCAACAATACAATGGATTCAATGCCAAGATTCAATAAACACAAAAATTGAAACAATAAAATTGGGAAACATTAAAAAATTGATCAAAAATATCTTAATTGATGTAACACATAGCTAGAGTTGTTAGAATCAAGACAAAGATTCTAACATGAATGAATTAAAGAAAAGATACTAATAATTTAAATTCCCTTTCTGTTAAGCAGTATAAGAAATACATCCTCTCCAATTGTTAACAAGATTGCAAGCAATCAAGAAGCTAAAATCTTAAAAGAGAATAGATTCAGAAAGGTAAACATGGCTCCAAACTTCATTTGTCCTGACAGTATTTGCATATCCAGAAGAAATTGCTATACAACTGAGCCAGATTTTAGTCAGTCTCAGGAGGATAGGGGAATCCATCAAAGTCCAGTATCAAGTTAAAAGGGAGATTTTGATAAACCATGAGCCATTTTAGATAAGACTCTGAACACCAGAGGGTGATGATAATCTGAAAGTAAAACAGTCTCTTAAGGACTTTCAGTCCACTTGTAATTATTGTGTGGTCCAAGGAACCTCAAGCCTAAAATGTTATTTAAAGATGATATGATGGATATGAATATAAAGCCTCTCCATTACCTGGCAATAGCCAATAAAAATCCTAAGTTTTACTGATTTTTCCAAAAAACGCAAAGTTTTACAAACAAAGATATATTGAAATGCAAGGAAACAAGACATGATAAGAAAATAACAGCATAGACATCAGAAAACAAACCAGAGACAACAAAAAAAGAACCAGAGACATAAAAGTTTGGCAGGAAAGTATAAAAAGTGACATAAAATTTTTTTAATTATATAAATAATAACACTGAGGAATACAGTGATTGAAATTAATTACTCAATGCAAGGTTTAACAACTAAAGAGAATTTTTGGCACTTGCACAGAAACAGATTTATAGATCAATGAATGGAACAGAATAGACAGCACAGAAATTATAAACCTACACTCATACCGTCAATTAATCTTTAACAAATAAAGCAAAAATATGCAATGGAGAAAAGACAGTCTCTTCAGCTAGTGGTACTGGGAAAGCTCAATCAGATCGGATCAGATTAGATCAGAAGCTCAGTCGTGTCCGACTCTTTGCGACCCCATGAATCACAGCACGCCAGGCCTCCCTGTCCATCACCAACTCCCGGAGTTCACTCAGACTCACGTCCATTGACTCAGTGATGCCATCCAGCCATCTCATCCTCTGTCGTCCCCTTCTCCTCCTGCCCCCAATCCTTCCCAGAATCAGAGTCTTTTCCAATAAGTCAACTCTTTGCATGAGGTGGCCAAAGTACTGGAGTTTCAGCTTTAGCATCATTCCTTCCAAAGAAATCCCAGGGCTGATCTCCTTCAGAATGGACTGGTTGGATCTCCTTGCAGGCCAAGGGACTCTCTAGAGTCTTCTCCAACACCACAGTTCAAAAGCATCAATTCTTCGGCGCTCAGCCTTCTTCACAGTCCAACTCACACATCCATATGTGACCACAGGAAAAACCATGGCTTTGACTAGCAGGACCTTTGTTGGCAAAGTAATGTCTCTGCTTTTGAATATGCTGTCTAGGTTGGTCATAACTTTCCTTCCAAGGAGTAAGCATCTTTTAATTTCATGGCTGCAGTCACCATCTGTAGTGATTTTGGAGCCCAGAAAAATAAAGTCTGCCACTGTTTCCACTGTTTCCCCATCTATTTCCCATGAAGTGGTGGGACCGGATGCCATGATCTTCGTTTTCTGAATGTTGAGCTTGAAACCAACTTTTTCACTCTCCACTTTCACTTTCATCAAGAGGCTTTTGAGTTCCTCTTCACTTTCTGCCATAAGGCTGGTGTTATCTGCATATCTGAGGTTATTGATATTTCTCCCGGCAATCTTGATTCCAGCTTGTGTTTCTTCCAGTCCAGCGTTTCTCATGATGTACTCTTCATATAAGTTAAATAAACAGGGGGGAAAGCTCAATAGACACATGTAAATCAATGAAATTAGAGTACTCTCTCACACCATATACAAAAATAAACTCAAGATAGTTTAAAGACTTAAAAATATAAGATTTGACACCATAAAGCTCCTAGAAGATAATGTAAAACATTCTTGGACATAAATCATAGCAATATATTCTTAATCTTCCAAAGTAAAAGAAAAGCAAAACTAAGCAAATGCGACCTAATCAAGCTTAAAGCTTTTCCACAGGAAAGGAAACTATCACCAAAATGAAAAGAGCTTCTAAGGAATGGGAGAAAATATGCAAATGATGCAATGATAAATGGTAATATCCAAAATATATATACAGCTCATACAACTTAATATCAAAAAGAAACAAACAACCCAATCAAAAAATAGGCAGGAGACCTAAATAGACATATCTCCAAAGAACCTACAAATGGCCAACAGGCACATGAAACAATCCTTGGCACCACTAATTATTAGAGAAATGCAAGTCAAAACTACAATGAGGTATCACCTCACACCTGTCAGGATGGCTATCATCAAAAAGTTTGTAAATAATAAATGCTGGAGAAGATGTGGAAAAAAAGGAATTCTTGTACACTGTTGGTGGGAACGTAAATTGGTGCCCCTACTATGAAGAACAGTATGGAGGTTCCTTAAAAACCTAAAAATAGAACTACTGTATGACCCACCAATTCCACTCCTGGGTATATATCCAGAAAAAATGAAAACAGTAATGCAAAAAGATGCATGCACCCCAATGTTCATAGCAGCAATATTTTATAATAGCCAAGACAAGAAGCAACCTGAGTGTCCATAAACAGACCAAAAAAGAAAATGTGATATTTAAATACAATGGAATGTTATTCAGGCATAAAAAAGAATGAAATATTGCCATCTGCAGCAACATGGATGGATACAGAGAATATCATACTAAGTCAAGTAAGTCAAAGAAAGACAAATATTACATGATATCACTTAAATATGGCATCTAAAAAATAATACAAATGAATCTCTATGCAAAACAGAAACAGACTCACAGACAGAACACACACACTAATGGTTACTGAAGGGAAGAAGAGGGGAGCTGGGATAAATTAGAAGTATGGGTTAACAGATACAAACTACTACATATAAAATAGATAAACAACAAGGATTTACTGTATAGCACAGTGAGCTATATTCAATATCTTTTAACTACTTATAATGGAAAATAATCTGAAAATATATATATATATATATCACTGAATCACTTTTCTGTATAGCTGAAACTAACAAATATTATAAATTAACTATTCTTTAATATTTTAAGTGACAAATATTAAGAAAAATAATATAAATTGTAAGACTGAGAATATGATTGAAATTAATTACTCATGCAAGGCTAAACCAATACAATATTGTAAAGTTAAAAAATAAAAAATATATATATATATAAAATATAAAAAAATATTAAAAAACAACTGAAGAGAATTCGTGAACATGAAATTAAGAACCACAAAAATAGAAAATGCAAAAAGCTAAGTTAAAATGACATAAAATTAAATAGAAGTTCTATAATGTTTTAACTTAAATCCTACTTTAAAAAAGAAAAATAGAGCATATTTGGTAATAAAAATTTTGAAAAATATTTTAGAGTGGTGAAAAATGTCAGTACAGAATTCTGGAACTTGCAGCATAAATAACAAGAAATTTAAGCATAGAAGCATCACAGTGAAACTACAAGAAATCAAAGATGAAGCAGAAGAAAAAGCTGCAAGACTAACAGAAAAACTAATTTTAAAAAACTGTGACATATTGACAGTTGACCTCTCAACTGAAACGAAAGAAACCAGCAAATAGTGAAATTATATCATCAAATTTTCTGCAGCAAAACAAAATTCTAACAACCTAGAATTATATGAATTGCAAAAAATATCCTTTAATGACTAAGTAAAATAAACTTTTTTATAAGAAAATTTGGATTTGCCATCAGCAAACACAGTCTAGAGTAATTCATAAAGGATACCACAAGCAAGGGGAAAAAATCAACTGGAAATTCAGAGATTCAGGAAAAAACAAAAAGCCTCCAACATTGTTGTATATGTGGCTAAACTAAAAGGACATGAACCTTAAACAGCAATGATGAATGACATATTTGGAAGTTTATAAAATACAGGTCGAAGATATCATGCAAATCAGTAGAGGAATAAATGTAATTAATGTGCTATGGTCTTTTTATTCTTTAATAAGGGTAAAATTATTATTATATTTTAATAAGTAAAGGTGGCTTTTTTAAAAAAAGCTGTCTTAAAACTTAATATTCAGTAAGCTAAGATCATGGCATCCAATCCCATTGCTTCATGGCAAATAGATGGGGAAAAAAATGGAAACGGTGGTAGATTTTATTTTCTTAGGCTCCAAAATACTGCAGATGGTGACTGCAGTCATGAAATTAAAAGACATTTGCTTCTTGAAAGAAAACCTAGACCGTGTATTAAAAAGCAGAGACATCACTTTGCAAACAAAAGTCCATATACTCAAAGCTATGGCTTTTCCAGTAGTCATGTATGGATGTCAAAGTTGGATCATAAATAAGGCTGATCGCTGAAGAATTGGTTTTTGAACTGTGGTGCTGGAGAACACTCTTGAGGGTCCCTTGGATAGCAAGGAGATTAAACCAGTCAATTCTAAAGGAAATCAACCCTGAATATTCATTGGAAGGACTGATACTGAAACTGAAGCTCCAATCTTTGGCCACCTGATGCAAAGAGCCAACTGATTGGAAAAGACCCTGCTGCTGGGAAATATCGAAGGTAGGAGGAGAAGTGGGTGACAGAGGATGAGATGGGTGGATGGATGGAATCACCAAATTAATGGAAATGAGCTTAAGCAAATTCCAGAAGATAGTGAAGGACAGAAAAGCTTGGCATTCTGTAGTCCAAGAGGTCAAGAAGAGTCAGAAAAGGCTGAATGACTCAACAACAACAATAAGTAGAGGATGTACCTTTGAATTTCTAGGTAAGCCTAATAATGAATAGAAAGAGGGCATAATGTTCAAAATAGTAACAGTGAAAAAATTGATAAATGGTAATATATATAATTTATCAATACAATTGATAAATGGTAATATATACAATTTAAGATGGCAAGAGTGAACGTCAACATTCTAGGAATCAGCGAACTAAAATGGACTGGAATGGGTGAATTTAACTCAGATGACCATTATATCTACTACTGTGGGCAGGAATCCCTCAGAAGAAATGGAGTGGCCATCATGGTCAACAAAAGAGTCCAAAATGCAGTACTTGGATGCAATCTCAAAAATGACAGAATGATCTCTGTTCGTTTCCAAGGCAAACCATTTAATATCACAGTAATCCAAGTCTATGCCCCAACCAGTAACGCTGAAGAAGCTGAAGATGAACGGTTCTATGAAGACCTCCAAGACCTTTTAGAACTAACACCCAAAAAGATGTCCTTTTCATTATAGGGGACTGGAATGCAAAAGTAGGAAGTCAAGAAACACCTGGAGTAATAGGCAAATTTGGCCTTGGAATAAAGAATGAAGCAGGGCAAAGACTAATAGAGTTTTGCCAAGAAAATGCACTGGTCATAGCAAACACCCTCTTCCAACAACACAAGAGAAGACTACACATGGACATCATCAGATGGTCAACACCGAAATCAGATTGATTATATTCTTTGCAGCCTAAGATGGAGAAGCTCTATACAGTCAACAAAAACAAGACCAGGAGCTGACTGTGGCTCAGATCATGAACTCCTTATTGCCAAATTCAGACTTAAATTGAAGAAAGTAGGGAAAACCACTAGACCATTCAGGGATGACCTAAATAAAATCCCTTATGATTATACAGTGGAAGTGAGAAATAGATTTAAGGGACTAGATCTCATAGATAGAGTGCGTGATGAACTATGGATGGAGGTTTGCGACATTGTACAGGAGACAGGGTTCAAGACCATCCCCATGGAAAAGAAATGCAAAAAAGCAAAATGGCTGTCTGAGGAGGCCTTACAAGTAGCTGTGAAGAGAAGAGAAGCAAAAAGCAAAGGAGAAAAGGAAAGATATAAGCATCTGAATGCAGAGTTCCAAAGAATAGCAAGAAGAGATAAGAAAGCCTTCCTTAGCAATCAATGCAAAGAGATAGAGGAAAACAACAGAATGGGAAAGACTAGAGATCTCTTCAAGAAAATTAGAGATACCAAGGGAACATTTCATGCAAAGATGAGCTCGATAAAGGACAGAAATGGTATGGACCTAACAGAAGCAGAAGATATTAAGAAGAGATGGCAAGAATACACAGAAGAACTGTACAAAAAGATCTTCACGACCCAGATAGTCACGATGGTATGATCACTCACCTAGAGCCAGACATCCTGGAATGTGAAGTCAAGTGGGCCTTAGAAAGCATCACTATGAATAAAGCTAGTGGAGGTGATAGAATTCCAGTTGAGCTATTCCAAATCCTGAAAGATAATGCTGTGAAAGTGCTGCACTCAATATGCCAGCAAATTTGGAAAACTCAGCAGTGGCCACAGGACTGGAAAAGGTCAGTTTTCATTCCAATCCCAAAGAAAGGCAATGCCAAAGAATGCTCAAACTACTGCACAATTGCACTCATCTCATACGCTAGTAAAGTAATGCTCAAAATTCTCCAAGCCAGGCTTCAGCAATATGTGAACCGTGAACTTCCAGATGTTCAAGCTGGTTTTAGAAAAGGCAGAGGAACCAGAGATCAAATTGCCAATATCCGCTGGATCATGGAAAAAGCAAGAGAGTTCCAGAAACACATCTATTTCTGCTTTATTGACTATGCCAAAGCCTTCGACTGTATGGATCACAATAAACTGTGGAAAATTCTGAAAAAGATGGGAATACCAGACCACCTGACCTGCCTCTTGAGAAACCTATATGCAGGTCAGGAAGCAACAGTTAGAACTGGACATGGAACAACAGACTGGTTCCAAATAGGAAAAGGAGTACGTCCAGGCTGTATATTGTCACCCTGCTTATTTAACTTCTATGCAGAGTATATCATGAGGAATGCTGGGCTGGAAGAAGCACAAGCTGGAATCAAGATTGCCAGGAAAAATATCAATAACCTCAGATATGCAGATGACACCACTCTTATGGGCAGAAAGTGAAGAGGAACTAAAAAGATTCTTGATGAAAATGAAAGTGGAGAGTGAAAAAGCTGGCTTAAAGCTCAACATTCAGAAAACAAAGATCATGGCATCTGGTCTCATCACTTCATGGCAAATAGATGGGGAAACAGTGGAAACAGTGGCAGACTTTATTTTTGGGGGCTCCCAAATCACTGAAGATGCTGACTGCAGCCATGAAATTAAAAGATGCTTACTTCTTGGAAGAAAAGTTATGACCAACCTAGACAGCATATTCAAAAGCAGAGACATTACTTTGCCAACAAAGGTCCTTCTAGTCAAGGCTATAGTTTTTCCAGTGGTCATGTATGGATGTGAGAGTTGGACTGTGAAGAAAGCTGAGCGCCGAAGAATTGATACCTTTGAACTGTGGTGTTGGAGAAGACTCTTGAGAGTCCCTTGGACTGCAAGGAGATCCAACCAGTCCATTCTGAAGGAGATCAGCCCTGGGATTTCTTTGGAAGGAACGATGCTAAAGCTGAAACTCCAGTACTTTGGCCACCTCTTGCGAAGCGTTGACTCATTGGAAAAGACTCTGATTCTGGGAGGGATTGGGGGCAAGAGGAAAAGGGGACGACAGAGGATGAGATGGCTAAATGGCATCACCGACTCGATGGACGTGAGTTTAAGTGAACTCCGGGAGTTGGTGATGGACAGGGAGGCCTGGCGTGCTGCGATTCATGGGGTCGCAAAGAGTCGGACATGACTGAGTGACTGAACTGAATTGAACTGCAGGATAAATGTTAGTATGAGGGATGTCTGAAGGAAGCAGTCTCATCCAAAAGCTGAAAAATAAGAAATATGAACATGCAGCAGTGGGCAGGAATCAGAGAAACACAGTACACCTCTGTGAACAAAACAGGCAGGGAGAAAGCAATTATAAGGGCTTTGACCTAGAAAAGTATTCTCTGCAATAAATAAAGAGCTTGTGGTTTTATCCTTATAGTTAATATTTTTCTCAATGTTTTGATTATGTATTCCCTTAAGGCAAGCTTTCTTGAGCTAGGTATTCAGAGTACAGTACATAGAACTCAAAATGATTTGTAGAATAGCCAGAGACCAGAAAAACTGAAGACCATTGGTAAAAAAGTCAAAATCTGGATATTCAACTAACATATTGAATTAAGTGGGCAAACAGATAAATAGGGGAAAAAAATCATGATATTAGAAAATGGTAGCCACAATTTAGATTTTATTATTTTGTTTGGTTTCTGCAATAATCGATAAAATCTCATTTCTCATTCTAATTTTCTACCTCTCAAGGGAAAGCAAATCAGGTATCACAATCAATTTTACTTTTTTTTAATACCTTTAAAATGCAGCAAAGGATTCAGTTAACAGTGGTGGGTAAAATCTATTTTTACTCCACTCCATTATGAAACCAAACGGAATCAATGCAAAGACTGAAAAACAGGAAAAAAAAATTTTTCCATTGCAAAGGTCAAGAATCTTGAATTGAATTGTGATGAATATTTGGCAAATAAAATAGAAGTCTTTTCTTTAAATATAAGCCCGCAGCATTTCTTTAAGCTTAACTCTGGCGATCCATGTTGATGCATCTATATTGAATAATTTAACTTTGCAATATATTGTCTATAATTTCAAATTTAATTTTTTTTAAGTGGAGCAACAAATTGATGACACTTATGAAAAAACCTCAGTTCAGAATCCTTCTCAATTTCTTTGGCTTCTTACACCTAATTTAGAGTAATTGTTAGTGATTTCCCCCTTATCACTTCTTCCAAAAACATTCAATTGAGTTTCAATAAACAACCTTTTAAAATATTATTTTACATAGAATTTTAACTAAATTACCAGATAAATAAAAATATAAGCTACATAAACAGATCTGCATACAAACACACCGACTTTAGTGAGCACACAAAGCAGCTTAGGAGAGCAGGAGAACAAAGACACGCTAGAACAGTACCCTTTAGCCTTTAGCCCTAAAATCAGACCAGCCTAGATCATGAAGTCACCACATGGAAAAGAGCTACACTGAGTTATCACATTTTGTGTAGGCACCAAGTAAATTTATGTTACATCAAGTCATTGAGAGGTTGGAGTTATATGCTAATTCAGCATAACCTAATTATTATACCAATCCTGAAAACTCTTATGTCTGCCATATATTAGAGTTTTCATCTACTCTTGCAGCTAACTCTGTCATGTTTCAAGCTCTGTCCAATGAGAGTCAAGATGATATCTGTAGGAGTATTCTGGAAAAAAAAAAAATTTCACTTTCCTCATTAAAAGGACAAATGCAATTGACTGTATTTTACTTACTTGACTGTAAACATCTTATGATCATAGATGACAATATGAGGACAGAAGGTCCACATACTAAGGATGATAAAGAAGAAAAAAACAGCTTGGATTTGTTGAGTAGTTTCGTTGATACCAATACCACAAACAATTATCTACCTACTTCTGGATTTCTTGTTATGTGCAGAAAGGATATTTTTTGAACAGACTATTTGATAAATTAAAGTTGAGTAATATATATTATAATATATAAATATACCTGCCATGTCTTCTTTATCCATTCCTCTATTGATGGTACATATGTTGCTTCCATATCTTAGCTGTTGTAAATAATGCTACAATCAACAGAGGTACATGTATCTTTTCTTTTTTATTGGAATATAATTGTTTACAATGTTACATTAGTTTCTGTAGTACATCGTCATAATTCAGCCATATGTATACATATATCTGCTCCCTCTTGAGTCTCCCTCCCACCTTCACCCCCATTGCATCCATTTAAGTCATGACAGAGCACCAAGCTGAGCTTCCTGTGCTGTACAACAGTATCCTGCAAGCTATCTGTTTTACACATGGTAGTATATATATGTCAATGCTAATCTCTCAATCCATACCCCAGTTTCCTCCCCACGCTGTGTCCACAAGTCTAAACCATAACTCAAAAAGATACATGTACCCCGATGTTCACTGAAGCATTAATTACAATAATGAGGACATGGAAGAAGCCCAGATGTCCACTGACAGATAAATGGATAAAGAAGATGGAATATATACAATGGAGTATTACTCAGCCTTAAAAAGGAACAAATGTGAGTCAGTTTTAGTGAGGTGGATGAACCTAGAGCCTGTCATATAGAGTGAAGTAAGTCAGAGAGAGTAAAACAAATATCGTATATTAACACATATGGATGAAATCTAGAAAAATGGTACTGATGAACCTATTTGCAGGGAAGGAATAGAGGTATAGACATATATCTTTTCTAATTAGTGTTTTTGTTTTTTTAGGTAAATATCCAGGAATGGAATTGCAGGGTCATATGGTAGATGGACAGGGAGGCCTGGTGTGCTGCAATTCATGGGGTCGCAAAGAGTTTGACACAACTGAGCGACTGAAATGAACTGAACTGAACTGAATACTTTTTTCTATAGTGGCTGTACCAAATTACATTCCCACCAACAGTGTGTGAGTCCCCTTTTCTCCACAACTGCATCAACACTTGTTATATGCTGCTGTTTTTTATAACAGTTCTGACAGGTGTGAGGTGATATATGAGTGTGTTCTTTCATTTCCCTGATGATTAGTGCCACTGAGCATCTTTTCATGTGCCTGTTGCCTAAATATATGTCTTCTCTGGAGAAATGTTTGTCACATTCTCTGTCCATTTTTTAATCAGGTTGTTTGTTTTTTAGATGTTGAGTCATGTGAATTCTTCATATATTTTGGATTTTAGCCCCTTACTGGATATATCATTTGCAAATATCTTCTCCTATGAAGCAGCCAGCCTTTTCATTTTGATAGTTTCCTCTCTGTGCAAAAGCTTTTTAGTTCAATATAGTCCCATTTATTTATTTTGCTTTTGTTTCCCTTGCTGGAGGAGATATGTTAATCAGAGAGTCTGTTAGAGTTTAAAACATTCCTAACAGATAGGAATCTAAACCCATCCTACTTAAAGTCTGATCAGCTTACAAGCAAATAATAAGCTGTGTCAGAGTGTAAAGTATCTGTGTCCTTAAGCACACTGTTTTCATTTATACATAGCAAGTGTTTTGATTTACATTTTAGCGCAAACTCCTTATAATTTTGAAACTGGTAACAGCCAGTAGCAGGCTGGCTACTTAAAGTAGCACAGTTCCAGTTATTCTGAATAAAATTTTTAAATACTCTTTTTGTAATCTGTGCTGTATTTCTATTCAAGCTGGTAGCATAATTTTAAGGCATAATGAACAATTTACTATTGAAAATCCCAGATTTTTTTCTGATAGATTTGACAAGTTTCACTGTCTTTAACTGCAATTTCTGTGATACATAACCCTTGTGTACACAATAACTTTTCATTTCTCTGCATCAGAGAATAATTTTAAAGATATTTCAAGTACAAATTAAGGTGTCACATTTAAGAAAAATATGACAGAAATTTAATACAAGTATCTAAAATGACGGTTCGTATTACATAAACAATGACAATTATGTCACAGTGAACCCCTCTGCCAAGTGTCTGAAGACTTTTCTTTAATATAAAACAAAGGATGTATCTTTATATTAGAAACTTAAAAATGGAAAAGAAAATGTGTCCTAAAGCTGACACAATATGTTTTCTTTTAACAGTTTTGCCCATAGAATTCAGTGAATAAAGGAAATGTCATGATTTTAGATTCTTAGTTTCCTTGTTTAATCACAGTCCTTTAAGTCTATATTACAATCATAGATGTAAAGTTATATGTGAATATGTAAATATAAAACATAGGCCATAACACCAGAACTCCTAGAATCTGAACATCTATGTAGATAAAAGGAGAATTGCTCTGATAAAGTGCTGTCCCAAAATGGGATTTGATAATAGTTCAAGAATGTGATGTAATCCTAGAGTCATACAATTTTCCCCAAATAAGAAAATAATTATTTATAATTGATTTCAAAATAAGAGTATCAGCTCTATGTTACTGACAGAAATGAGTATGTCTTAAACTATGCTGAAAAAGACCAATTTCTTTAATTTCTAATCTATCTCAAGAACACCTTAGTAAAACACAATAAAAACAGATTTCTAGAAAAAGTGATCACAAGCTTTTATATCACAGAAAAGTCAAGTTTCTATAAAAGTTTCTAAATGCTATGGTCAGTTTCTGCACTTATCTTGCCATGTACTAGGAACAAATAAGTGGTAGGTTGACACCACCTGCAACATTGAGCTCTGGTTTGTTACTGTTGTTGACCAAAGACCATTAATGATTCTTCTAGATTTTTTGTTATTATTGTCATATTTGTGTTCTATGTTTCTTGACAATAAAAATATATAATAGGCAATGATTCTTTGGGAATCTGTGAGGTAAACTGTATCTTTATTTCATCTCAAAAAGCTGTACCACAAACAACACAATAAAAAGGCAACCAATAGAATGAAAGTATTTTCAAACCACATATCTAATAAAGGGTTAGTAGCCAAGATAAATAAGGAACTTAAACATTTCAATAGTTAAAATTAATAAATTAATTTTGAAAATGGGCACAGGACTTGGATGGACACTTCTACAATAAAGGCATGCAAATAGCCTACATATACCAGAAAATATATTTATCACTAATCAGCTGCTGCTGCTAAGTCACTTCAGTCGTGTCCAACTCTGTGCAACCCCATAGACGGCAGCCCACCAGGCTCCCCCATCCCCGGGATTCCCCAGGCAAGAACACTGGAGTGAGTTGTCATTTCTTTCTCCAATACATGAAAGTGAAGAGTGAAACTGAAGTTGCTCAGTCGTGTCCGACTCTTAGCGACCCCATGGACTGCAGCCCACCCGGCTCCTCCGTCCATGGGATTTTCCAGGCAAGAGTACTGGAGTGGGGTGCCATTGCCTTCTCCCACTAATCAGCAGAGGGATGCAAATCAAAACCACAATGAGATATTACCTCATACAAATTTGGGTAGCCAGAATCAAAAGAATTAAATAAGTAAATTTAATATAACAAATATTTGGAGAAATTGAGACTCTTGTGCATTGTTGGTAGGAATGCAAATAGTGCAGTTGTTATCGAAAATAGTATGAAGTTTCCTCAAAAATTAAAGAATTATTATATGAGTCAGCAACCTTACTTCTGGATATTTATACAATAGAATTTAAATCAGGCTCTCAAAGAGATATTTGCCCTCCTGTGTTTATTGAACCATTATTTACAGTAGTTAAGACATAGAAGCAACTAAATGTCCATTGACAGATGAATGGATAGAGAAAATGTTATATATATATAAAATGTAATATTTTTCAGCCTTATAAGAAAGGAAATTGTGTCATATTCAACAGTGTGGATGAAACTTTAGAACACTATGTTACTTGAAATAAGCCAGTCCCAGAAAGACAAATATGACATAATCCACTTATACACTTATATTAAGTAATTAAGTAGTCAAATGTATAGAAGTATAAAGTACAATGCTGGATGCCAAGAGTTGGGAGAGGGGGAAGTTAAGAGTTGCTGTTGAATGCATATAGAATTTCAGTTATGCAAGATGAAAAAGTTCTAGAGAGATCTGCTTTCCTACATTGTGCTTATAGATAATACTGTACTGTACACTTAAAAATTTGTTATGCAGGTGTATCTTGTATTATTCATTATAACACATTCTAAAAAATAAAACCAATATCAATAATACAAAACAAGACTCAGAATAGAGGGATAAGAAGGAACTTTGACCTTCAACTCTCTATTCTAATCTTTGAATTGATATTTATCCTTAATAAACAAATATAAAGAAAAAAGGATAAGAAGAACATTGAAAAATCCTTTGAAAAATATACTTCCTATATTTAGGAACATGAAGAAATTATGAGCATAATATAGAAATGAAAAAAATTGTAAATACACAAAAAGAATTTCTAGAAAGAAAAAATATCTGAAATAAGAAATATATGGGGTTAACAACATATTGGGGTAAAAATGTCACCCCACTCAAGTATCCTTGCCTAGAAAATTCCCTGGGCAGAGAAGCTTGGCAGGCTACGTACAGTCCATGGATCCGCAGAGTCGTACACAACTGAGCAACTGAATACAACATATTAGAAAAGAAAAAGAAAAATCACTGAACTTGAATATGTAATAACAGAAACCACTCAAAAATGTAGCAGAATGAGAAAAAGAAAAATGAGCAGAGTTTAGTGACATGTTTGACAATATTAAATAGAATAATGTACATATAAATGGGATCCCAGGAGGAGAGACAGTGGATGGACAGGATAAATATTTTAAAAATTTCAAAAAAGTTCAAAACTTTATGAAAAGGATAAACCCACAGGCCAAAAACTGGTCAAACTACATAAAGGATAAATGTAAATCATATTAGGGCACATGACAGATTGCTGGAAGAAATTAAAAATGCAAACATCTTAAAAGCAGTCAAACATAGTCAATTTTCAGTTCAGTCCTCAGTCATGCCTGACTCTTTGCAATCCCATGAACTGCAGCACACCAGGCCTCCTTATCCATCACCAACTGCCAGAGTCTACCCAAACCCATGTCCATTAAGTTGGTGATGCCATCCAACCATCTCATCCTCTGTTGTCCCCTTCTCTTCCTGCCCTCAATCTCTCCCAGCATCAGGATCTTTTCAAATGAGTCAGTTCCTTGCATCAGGTGGCCAAAGTATTGGAGTTACAGCTTCAGCATCAGTCCTTCAAATGAACACTTAGGACTGATTTCCTTTAAGATGGACTGGTTGGATCTCCTTGCAGTCCAAGGGACTCTGAAGAGTCTTCTCTAACACCACAGTTCAAAAGCATCAATTCTTAGGTGCTCAGCTTTTTTATAGTCCAACTCTCACATCCATACATGACTATGGAAAAACCATAGCCTTGACTAGACAGGCCTTTGTTGACAAAGTAATGTCTCTGCTTTTGAACATGCTATCTAGGTTGGTCATAACTTTCCTTCCAAGGAGTAAGCGTCTTTTAATTTCATGGCTGTAGTCACCATCTGCAGTGATTTTGGAGCCCAGAAAAATAAAGTCTGACACTGTTTCCACTGTTTCCCCATCTATTTCCCATGAAGTGGTGGGATCGGATGCCATGATCTTCATTTTCTGAATGTTGAGCTTTAAGCCAACTTTTTCACTCTCCACTTTCACTTTCATCAAGAGGCTTTTCAGTTCCTCTTCACTTTCTGCCATAAGGGTGGTATCATCTGCATATCTGAGGTTATTGATATTTTCCCCAACAATCTTGATTCCAGCTTGTGCTTCTTCCAGTCCAGTGTTTCTCATGATGTACTCTGCATATAAGTTAAACAAACAGGGTGACAATATACAGCCTTGACATACTCCTTTTCCTATTTGGAACCAGTCTGTTGTTCCATGTCCAGTTCTAACTGTTGCTTCCTGACCTGCATACAGGTTTCTCAAGAGTCAGGTCAGGTGGTCTGGTATTTCCATCTCTTTCAGAATTTTCCACAGTTTATTGTGATTCACACAGTCAAAGGCTTTGGCATAGTCAATAAAGCAGAAATAGATGTTTTTCTGAAACTCTCTTGCTTTTTTGATGATCCAGGTACAGAGAAACAAATATAAGGATGACAATAGAATTTCTCATCTTATTTTTATGAACAATACTATCAACTAGCTGGATCTGATTAACAATCAAAGAACTCTCAAGCCAACAAGAGCAGAACAGGCATTATTTTCAACTACACACAAAACATTTACTATGATAACACATATTCTAAGCCATAAAATAATTCAATAGATCTCAAAGTACTGAAATCATAAACACAGCAGAATTAAACTAGAAATCCAAATTTTAGAAAAGGTATTCAGAAAAGCCCTCAATATTTATCAATTAAACACACTTCTAAATAACCCACAAGTCCATGAGGAAATCAGAGGTAAGCAGACTTGATTTTATTTCTAACAAAAGTTGGCAGATGCTCCAAAATCAGTGTTCAGAGAGAAAAATGATTGCATTAGTGCTTTTATTATTAGAAAAGAAGAAAGACTGAAAAAAATCAATGATTAACACTTCTATCTTTAAAATTTTGAGAAAGGAAAACAAATTAAAACCAAAGTAAGGAGAAGAAAGAAAGTAAGAGCAGTAACTGATTACATTTAAAAGACAGTAAAAATAGAGAAACTCAATGAAATCAAATACTGGCTTGTAAATCAATAAAATTCATATATTTCTAATCAGAGGGATAAAGGAAAAGAGAAGACAAAGATCAGCAATATCAGTTAGAGAGGTGACAACACTATATATCCACAGGCATGAAACATTTAACAAGAAATTATTATGAAAAAGTTAATGCCAATAATTTTGACAATTAGATGTAATGGGAAAATCTCTTTAAAGACATAAACTACCCAACCTTAAATAAGAATAACTTGAATAATTCTATATCTCTAAAAGGAATTGAAGTTCTACTTAGAAACATCCCCACAAAGAAAACTTCAGGTGACTTCACTCATGAATTACACAAAATACTTAAGAAAAAAGTGATACCAATTCTACAAAAACTCTTCCAGAAAATTAAGAGGAAGTAACACTTCCTAACTCATTCTACAAGGCCACTTTAGTAATTAGACAAAGTAATTACAGGAAAACTATAGAACAGCATCTATTATAAATGCAAAAATATTTAATAATAAAGAGTAATATATCCAAATGCCTCTATGGGTCTTATCTGAGGAATGGTTTAACTGAAAATCAATGCAGTTTGCCATATAAACAAACTTTTAAAGAAAACAATATGATCATCTTAATAGAAGAAGAAAAAGCATTTGACAAAATCCATTTACACATTCTTGGATTTAAAAACTCTTCAGCATACTAGGAATGCAAAGGAAGATTCTCAACATGAAAAATTGCCATCACTTAATGTTAATAGTTCATGTCATTGACTGAATGTTTGTCCCTAATATGAGGAACAAGGCAAGTTCTATTCAACATTATACTGGAAGATCTCCCCAATGCAATTAGCCAAGACAAAGGAGAGGGAAAAAAGATACTCATTTTGGAAAGAAAATAGTAAAAAAGCTCTTTAAAGACAACATGATTGTATGTATACAAAATCCAATGGAATCTATAAAAAAGCTCCTAAATTTAATGAGGGCTTCCTTGGTGGCTCAGCGATAAAGAACCTGCTTCCCAATGTGGGAGATATGGGTTAGATGCCTAGGCTGGGAAAAACCCCTGGAGAAGGAAATGGCAGCCACTCCAGTATTTTTGCCTAGGAAATCCCATGGACTGAGGAACTTTGCCGGCTACCATCCATGGGGTTGCAAAAGAGTCGGACATGACTTAGCAACTAAAATGTATAATATATGCACACTGAAAACTACAAAACATTGTTTAAAAAGAAATTTAAAAGTACTGAAATGGAGAAATATGCTGTGTTCATGAGTGGATAATGTGAAAATGTCAATTGTCCCTAAATTTATCTATAGAGTCAACTAAATCCTAATTAAAAATCCTAGCAAGCACTATTTTTGGTAGACAATAAATTGATTCTAAAATTCAGATAGAAATGCAAAGAGCCTAATATAACCAAAACAACTGAGCAAAGAACAAATTTGGAAAACTAATACTATCTAATTTGAAAACATTATGAATCTATAGTAATCAAGAAATGTGATATTAATATAAAGACAAGTATATCAATGAAAACAAGATAAACAAACCCACAAATAAATGATCAACTGATTTTTGACAAAAAGTGAGAAGTAAATTCAGTGGAGGAATAATGTTCTTTCTAACAAACGCTTTTAAAAAATTAAATGTCAATGTATTAAAAAAGGACTTTGATATTCAGCACCAAATACAAATAGTAGCACCAAATACAAATAGTAACCCCAAATGGATCATAGATCTAAAAGCAGAAATGAAATATTTAAAAACTGTCTTAAGAAAACATAGGAGAAAACTTTTTACTTTGGATTGCAAAAAAAGTTCTTAGATACAACATCGAAAGCATGACCCATAAAAGAAAAAAAATAGTAAGTTTTATTAGTTTAGAAAACTACTTGCTTAATATAATTCAAGTTAAATTTTATTTTAAATCTGCTCTCTTTAAGTTTCCTTCTATGAAACCATGCATCAGACAGCACAGAGGAGGCAAAGTACATAAGTAAATATTTAATCTCTTTTCTACAATATCAATGTCTAAAGTTCACAAATAATGAAACAACTTTGCTATTGCATATTTATTAATCAGTAAACTCATAAAAGCCTAGGCTCAATGTAATTATTTTACTGTTAGCTAAGAATCTCCTAATTAACTCATCTTTTATCTCATATACCATTCCCATGAACTTCATGGGAAATATAGAAGAACATCTGCACTAATCTCAAATGCTTTCATATTCACATGCTTTTTACATTCTACATTTATTATGAAAATTAATTCTATGGTCAAGGCCACTGAGTTGTACCTTCTACTCTGTTAGATCAGACTCAGATTGTGTTTTTTGTTAGTTCTGCCCTTGGAGTGGTAAGAATGCAAATATTCTGCAGTCTTCTCCTTATTTTTTTCCCATAAGGTCTTCCTAATTTTTCCATGTTCCTTAAACTCACTAACTCCACACACTCAAATTCTACTAAGTATTCTACACACTTTAATTCTTTTCTGATTTTGCCATATCTTCTCCTAGCATTTTGATTGAGACTACAGTGAATGTATTGCTTAAATTCCATATATAAACATATTTAGACTCTTAAATGTTCTAATTCATAAGCATTCATTAATTTATATAGATCATCTTTCTCTCAATTATAGGATATTGATATTTTTAAGACACTGTAATAGTGTTGATTTCTAAAGGTTTGTTGCTGGTATGTTAAAGTACAATGGATTTTTTGCATGTTGACCTGTATCAAAGTATCTTTGTTAGATTCATTCTAAGAATGCACATATAATAATTCACATGTTCATGTTTCTACAGGACTTCGCTCTGGCTCCCTGCTTTTATGGGGCTTCCCAGGTGACACAGTGGTGAAAGAGTCTGCCTGCCAATGCAGGAAATGCAGGAGATGCAAGAGATACAAGTTCAATCCTTGGGTTGGGAAGATCCCCTGGAGAAGGAGATGGCAACCCACTCCAGTATCCTTGCCTGGAAAACCCCATGGACAGAGTGGGTCCCCATGGACTGTAGTGGGCTACAGTCCATAAGGTTGCAAAGAGTCAGACACAACTGAGTACAGACACCCACAACTCCCTGCAGCTTAGATGGTAAAGAATTTGCCTGCAGTGCAGAAGACCTGGGTTCAATCCCTGGGTCAGGAAGATCCCCTGGAGAAGGGAATAGCAATCCACTCCAGTATTCTTGCCTGGAGAATCCCATGGACAGAGGAGTCTGGTGGGCTACAGTCCATGGGGTCACAGTCAGACACAACTGAGCTACTAAACTACTACTACAAAATTATATCTTTGGATATTAAGTTTTATTTTGTTCTTTTTGTGTATTGTTCCTTTTAATTTCTGGACTTATTGCATTGGTTAGATCTTCAGTGCAATTATTTAACAGAAAGGGTGATAGAAAGCATTCTACTCCCATTTTTTTTTTAAATTGAAGTATAGTTGATTACAGTATTATGTTAGTTTCAGTATGTGACATCGTGATTCAATTTTATAAGTTGTACACCATTTAAAGACATTACAAAATAATATCTATATTTCCCTGTACATACAGTACATTCTGGTTACTTATTTTGTACCTGGTAGTTTGTGTCTCATAATCCCATACTCTTATTTGATATCCTCTATCTACTTTCTTCCCAGTTGCTGCTGCTGCTGCTAAGTCACTTCAGTCATTTTCGACTCTGTGCGACCCCATAGATGGCAGCCCAACAGGCTCCACTGTCCCTGGGATTCTCCAGGCAACAACACTGGAGTGGGTTGCCATTTTCTTCTCCAATGCATGAAAGTGAAAAGTGAAAGTGAAGTCGCTCAGTCGTGTCCGACTCTTAGCGACCCCATGGACTGCAGCCTACCAGGCTCCTCCATCCATGGGATTTTCCAGGCAAGAGTACTGGAGTGGGGTGCCATTGCCCTTCTCCCCAGTACTAATCATTAATTTGTTCTCTGTGAGTTTGTTTCTGTTTTGTTATTTGCATACAATTATTTTTTTAGATTCCACATGTAATTGATAACATTACTATTTGTCTTTCTCTGTCTGACTTATTTCACTAAGCATAATATCCTCTAGGTCCATCCACATTGTTGTAAATAGCAGAATATCACTCCATTCTTTTTATGGCTGAGTAATAGTCCACTGTATATATTATATACATGTGTATATATAATAAGTACATTATTTTTTAAAATAAAGTTAAAACAAAAATAATAGGAAAATTGATAGTGAAATTGAGTGTTAAGTTTTCCTACATATGTCTCCATTTTTCTCCTCATCCTAACTTTAATAAAATTTAACTACTGGGTGAATGTGGAGTAGAGGAAGCCCCTCAGACATAGAGTCAAAAGCAATCAAGTGATCAATTAAAATAATAAAAATTCACTTCCAGTTAAATATTAGTCACCATTACACACAATGAATGTTTGAAAGAAAAGTATTTTCCTCTATTTCAAGTACACAGAAGGCATTTATAATTGAAATTTCAATTGATATGAGCTCAGGAGAAACATTAAGCTTAATAAATACAATTAATTCATAGTAAAAATTGAGAACAACTAAAAAGAAATTGAGCTAATATCTTACATTTGAATGGAAATTGCATGTTATCTACCGACTGCTGCTTAATGAGTAATTAACACTGTTATATTAAAATCTGGATTTACAGATTTTTTTCCTTTAATTACTAATTGAACTATAAATAGTAGGGATTTTCATTGACTCAAATGCCCATTCTGTAGGATGACTTTGGAAATTGTGTGTAACATATGAGCTTGTAATGTAACAATGTAACATATGAGCTTGCTAAAAAGAGTCTTATTCTGATATACAGAACACAGTGTACTAATTTCCTAGAAAATCATGTACAGTTGACCCCTTGAACAAACTTGGAGTTAAGGGTGCCCATCTTCCACACAGTTGAAAAACCAAAGTATAGCTTCACTGTCAGCCCTCCCAGTCTGTGGTTCCAGTCTGTGGACCATGTGGATCTCATGGTCCACATCCATGGATTCAAGCAACCTTGGATTAAGTAGTACTGGAGTAGTTGTTTGTTGAAAGCAATCTGCACGGAAGCAGACCTGTGCAGTTCAAACCCATGTTATTCAAAAGTCAACTATACCTTCTTAAATGTTTAAGAAAAATATTTTGTTCTTTCCACACTCAGCTAGCTTTATTCAACTTTCAAACTTTAACATTAAATTCTGCACCCCTGAAAAGATTCCCAAATATCCATCCAATGAAATAAAAATTTACATTTTAAGGCAAAACAAGAAAAATTTAAACATAAAGCTTTTTCTCTGCCCACTGGCCTCCTCTCTCCCCTCTAGCGTGCATTGAATACCTGCATTATGAATTAACCAGACTTCTTCAATGGCAGAAATACATACTCAACCATAAAGATCGCTTTTTTTCTTCTGGCTACAGGCATGTAGCTCCTCAGAAGAGAACATCCCTTTCTCAATCCTCTAAGAGGTCATGATGACTCACCACTAGTCCTTTGCATTTAAATGTCTTTGGTGAGCTTTATACGAAATGCCAATATATCATTTCCCTTAAAAACAGTGTTTGGTACAAAACACATTAGTCAGATGACCTGGGGAGATGCTGGGCCACACCTAATGGAAGTTCTCAGCTTCAATACTGAGATTTTATTAATGTTACTAGGTATATTTCTTATATTCTATTTTATTATTATTGTTTCTCACATTAAATCACATAAATTCTCACATTAAAGCTCACATTATCTGTGACTGAGCCTCAGATAAAATTAATGATGGTTTGAAAAACTGACCAAATTTATAATTCTGTAAGATAAGTGATTGTAACTGTGCAACTCTAGATATGGGAAGAAGCAACAAGAGGGAACTATTTCCTGGAGCATAACAGACTAGAAACACAGGCAGTCTAAAGGTTTTTGACTACTGTTAACAGCCCTGTAATAGAACATTGAGTGGCCTATCAATGAAATCTTCACCTGACCTGGTGGGACAGACTAGCCATGAAAGGCTTCCCAAACCCTGGTCAAAATTAAGACCAAAAGGTGAGGGATTGTAAAACAAACAATGTTGCCCACATCCCATTATACAAGAATCAAGTCACTAGCCACTGCGGTCACTGACCTCCAGTAACCTTGAAGAGAATTCAGGGTGAAGGTCAGGATGAGGCACTCTGTGCTCTGAGGAACACTGGCAGAGCAGCCCTTCAGACAGACATTTTCAGGAGAAATTTTTTGTGAACCTGGACTCTTGCATATTTCCATACTTAGAAAAGCACTACAGACACTAACTAAAGTGTCTGTTGCTCATGATTAGAAGCAACCTGCCACTGAAACGAGTGCTTGATTGCACTCACCCCCTCTATCAAAATACAGGCCTCCCCCTTCACCTCTGCACAGCAGTTCTCAGCACTCTCTGAGAGTCTGTCTGCCAGGCTATAATCCTTAGTCTGGCTCAAAGAAAGCTTTCCATTTCATTCTCAGATTGACTATTGATTAATTTTTATCATCAACACATGTAAACTTTTGGTGAAACTCTAGCGAAAGCCAGTTAAATGAGTAAGATAGATTTTAGCCAGTTAAATTCTTTCCATTAATTATTGTGTTGTGTATATTTGTGTGTGTGTGTGTGTGTGTGTGTATGAGAAATGAGAGGGAATTTGAGTTTACTTATGAGACTGGACAGAGAAGGCAATGGCACCCCACTCCAGTACGCTTGCCTGGAAAATCCCATGGATGGAGGAGCCTGGTAAGCTGCAGTCCATGGGGTCACGGGAAGAGTCGGACACGACTGAGCGACTTCACTTTCACTTTTCACTTTCATGCTTTGGAGAAGGAAATGGCAACCGACTCCAGTGTTCTTGCCTGGAGAATCCCAGGGACGGGGGAGCCTGGTGGGCTGCCGTCTATGGGGTCGCACAGAGTCAGACATGACTGAAGCGACTTAGCAGCAGCAGCAGCATGGGACTGGAATTTTTAATACTGTTTGGAAGTGCATGGACTTTTCTACATATAGTCTCCATGATGACATCAAACAGATTTGGATTCAAGTCCTCTGGCTGTTTACCTTACAAGCTACAAAAAGTTACTTATCTGTTTCACTGATTTGAAAATATTAACATAAAATACATAACATAGCTATCATGGTACCAAAAACAGACTAAGTTCACAATAAATATTATCTATGTATTACTAACAAAAATAATTTTTTATTAATAGGCTGTAAAATGTTCTTAGGAGAAGGCAATGGCACCCCACTCCAGTATTCTTGCTTGGAAAATCCCACGGACAGAGGAGCCTGGTAGGCTGCAATCCACGGGGTCGCTGGGAGTCGGACACGACTGAAGTGACTTAGCAGCAGCAGCAGCAGCAAAATGTTCTTGGTGGCATCTATTAAGGCAAAGATGATGTGCTATTTCAATCTGTTAATATTTACCTTGATTAAAGAATACTACTTAATACAATTATGTAAAGTTTAAAAAAAAAAAAAACTAAAACCTGTTCCTCTGAACTAAAAAAAAAAAAAGAATAATACTTAGAAGTTGCAAGTTTCTTTTTCAGAGACAATGATTTCCAATATATGGCATTAGCTTTTTTTTTTCAGGTACATAGGTAATAAAATTAAGTTTTAATTGTTTTTTCCCAATTTATCTCTGGTGAATAAGGATGTCTACAACATTTCTGTCTCTTAAACCATATTTATTAAGTGACTGCACAAAAGACTTATAAAGTCATTTTTAAGACACTCAAGCAAATTTATAAATATAGCTGCTATATCCATTGCATACACAGAAAGATCTAAAAAAGACTCCATTACTGACCAGAAAAAAATCTTGGTCTTAAATAGAATAGAATGTTCAAAAGTGATTTAGAATTTCTGAAGAAAGGCTACGTTTTTCATTTTGGTCATAAACCCATTGTTATTGCCTCTTTTATTGCATTTGCTCACCAGAAATGTGCTTTTCTTCCCCTTGAACTAGTTTCTGGAAATTAAATTGAGTTAGCTTTATATCACTGTACCAAAGCTTCTAGGATCAGAGCCTCTTGGATAAGTTTGTTGATTAAATCAAATCAGAAATTGTCTTGTTACTGTGTGCTGACATTGATTCTGACTTGATAGCAATTATCTGTAATAATTTTTGTCAGTAAGCTATTCTTGGAAGAATCAGAAATTGAAATTGAATAGATTTTATATTGCTTACATTATGAGATCAACCTCAGCTTCGCTCAGCTTTTATTCCTGTTTTAAAAATAAATAAAATTTAGGTGTTTTCCAATCCCTAAACAAATTACTGAGCATTTGTACTGACATAGTATTAGGCTCTGTAACTGCAAAAATTAATAAAGCCACAATCCTTGCCCTCAAGTTACTCTTAGCTTCACAGAGTGGATTGAACAAGAAGAGGAAAGTGATCATAGTATTTTTCCAATGCAAACCATATTGTAAACATATAAATAAAGTTTCTTTCTGAATCCCAGCAGAGAAAAAGATTAAAAGGATCAGAAAAAAATAAAAACTGAAAAAAATGCTCCATGCTAAGAGCTATGATAAGCGTTTTAAATACAGTATTTCAGTTAAAACTATGGCAACATTGACAGAGATCATCATCCTTATTTAATAAAGAAGTTTTCTTATTTAATAAGTGAGGAGACCAAAACTTAGAATTAAGTAGCTTGTCCAAGATCATGAACCTAGTAAATGGACATTGAGAATTTGAATTTCAGGTATGGTGTAGTAATGGGAGAAGAAAAAAAAAATAGGTTACAAATTTTGCAGTCATGTGTGGGGACAGAAGAGGAGGGGAAATAAACACCAACATATTCCCCCAAATACACTAGTCACCTCATCCTCTGTGTCAAGTACCAAGATTTCTGAACTGTAACTTCTAGTTTCTCTCTTCACTAGACCATGAGTGAATGTCATGCCCATTTTTTGTTTCTTTGCCTTGAATTTCTGCTCAGCTAATGGCTACTGAATGGTTATACTCCAAATAGTTAAGTGTTTATCTCATATAAGGAATATCTTCTGATATTTCAAAGCAACCACTTTTAAAGTGGTCAATGACAGTTTTACAAAGTCAATTTCTGGGTAACGATTTTATTTTACTATAGTATTTAACTGCATAATTGAAATGCAGCAGAGAAGTACTGAATTCTCCAGAGAAAGGAATTGAAATATCTTACTGCAATATGACAGGAATTAAGTTCATTTGTTTAATTTTATATATAATTTTATATACATTGTTTAATTTTATATATATTTGTTTGATTTTATATATATAAATACATATATATTTATAAATATATAACAACAAATATATACAAATATAACATTTGTATATAAGATATATATACACAAATATATATATTATAAACAAATATATATTTATAAATATATGAAATTAAATAATATAAAATTAAACAATATATATAAAATTATATATAAAATTAGACAAATGAACTTGATTGCTGTCATATTGCAGCAAAATATTTCACTTCCTTTTACTGGAGAATTTCGTACTTCTCTGCTGCACCAAAGGAACATTTCATGCAAAGATGGGCTTGATAAAGGACAGAAATGGTATGGACCTAACAGAAGCAGAAGGTATTAAGAAGAGATGGCAAGAATACACAGAAGAACTGTACAAAAAAGATCTTCACGACCCAGATAATCATGATGGTGTGATCACTCACCTAGAGCCAGACATCCTGGAATGTGAAGTCAAGTGGGGCTTAGAAAGCATCACTATGAACAAAGCTAGTGGAGGTGATAGAATTCAAGTTGAGCTATTCCAAATCCTGAAAGACGATGCTGTGAAAGTGCTGCCCTCAATATGCCAGCAAATTTGGAAAACTCAGCAGTGGCCACAGGACTGGAAAAGGTCAGTTTTCATCCCAATCCCAAAGAAAGGCAATGCCAAAGAATGCTCAAACTACCACACAATTGCACTCATCTCACACGCTAGTAAAGTAATGCTCAAAATTCTCCAAGCCAGGCTTCAGCAATATGTGAACCGTGAACTTCCAGATGTTCAAGCTCGTTTTAGAAAAGGCAGAGGAACCAGAGATCAAATTGCCAATATCCGCTGGATCATGGAAAAAGCAAGAGAGTTCCAGAAAAACATCTATTTCTGCTTTATTGACTATGCCAAAGCCTTTGACTGTGTGGATCACAATAAACTTTGGAAAATTCTTCAAGAGATGGGAATACCAGACCACCTGATCTGCCTCTTGAGAAATTTGTATGCAGGTCAGGAAGCAACAGTTAGAACTGGACATGGAACAACAGACTGGTTCCAAATAGGGAAAGGAGTACGGCAAGGCTGTATATTGTCATCCTGCTTATTTAACTTATATTCAGAGTATATCATGAGAAATGCTGGACTGGAAGAGGCACAAGCTGGAATCAAGATTGCCGGGAGAAATATCAATAACCTCAGATATGCAGATGACACCACCCTTATGGCAGAGAGTGAAGAGGAACTCAATAGCCTCTTGATGAAAGTGAAAGTGGAGAGTGAAAAAGTTGGCTTAAAGCTCAACATTCAGAAAACGAAGATCATGGCATCTGGTCCCATCACTTCAATGGAAATAGATGGGAAAACAGTGGAAACAGTGTCAGACTTTATTTTTCTGGGCTCCAAAATCACTGCAGATGATGACTGCAGCCATGAAATTAAAAGACGCTTACTCCTTGGAAGAAAAGTTATGACCAGCCTAGATAGCATGTTCAAAAGCAGAGACATTACTTTGCCAACAAAGGTTCGTCTAGTCAAAGCTATGGTTTTTCCTGTGGTCATGTATGGATGTGAGAGTTGGACTGTGAAGAAGGCTGAGCGCCAAAGAATTGATGCTTTTGAACTGTGGTGTTGGAGAAGACTCTTGAGAGTTGCAAGGAGATGCAACCAGTCCATTCTGAAGGAGATCAGCCCTGGGAATTCTTTGGAAGGAATGGTGCTAAAGCTGAAACTCCAGTACTTTGGCCACCTTATGCGAAGAGTTGACTCATTGGAAAAGACTCTGATGCTGGGAGGGATTGGGGGCAAGAGGAGAAGGGGACAACAGAGGATGAGATGGCTGGATGGCATCACTGACTTGATGGACGTGAGTCTGAGTGAACTCTGGGAGTTGGTGATGGACAGGGAGGCCTGGCGTGCTGCGATTCATGGGGTCGCAAAGAGTTGGACACGACTGAGCGACTGATCTGATCTGATATTTATATATATTTGTAACATAATTTATGTTACAAATTCTTTCAAAAATTCACCATTTTAAAAGTCTCTTTGAATTTATATTAGTCAAATGAGTATATTTTTTTTATCATTCCAACTTTCCCCCAATACTTCTTATACTATAAAAACAGGTTCAAATCTTTAGGTAGAGGTTCTTGTAGCCATAGGTTTTAAAACAAAGTCATGGAATACAAATAGATGTCTCTACAATTCACTATAGTCCTGCATGTTCTTATCAGTTTTACTGGTCATTTTGAACCTATGCATGTATCAATAAAGTAATGCGGGAGACCTGGCTTCCATCTCTGGGTCGGGAAAATCGCCTAAAGAAGGGCATGGCAACCCACTCCAGTATTCTTGCATGGAGAAATCCCATTGATGTAGGAGCCTGGTGGACTACAGTCCATGAGGTTGCGAACAGTCAGACAAGACTGAGCAACTAAGCACAGCACAGCATATATCAATAAACATTTTATTTATAAGTAATATAAATTACATCTCATTTTGAGCCTTAATCAGAATCAATTTATAAACAAAAGAAAGCTATGGAAGCGCAGGTATCAGTGTCTTCCAATACTTCTGATTTACACAGGGATGGAGCAGCCATGACGCCCTGGAAATGGACATGTGTGCTGATTTAGAGGCTTGCTCTGCCAAGCCACCTTGGAGAAGCACTCTGCTGGGGCATCAGCTAACAAATGAACCCTTGCTCTGCCAATTTCTTTTGCTCTTCTTTCCATATCAAACCCCATACTGATAACCCAAAGTAAGTTTACCAAATAAGCAAGACTTCTCTCTAGAGTATTCAGAATTACACTGTACATTCTGATGTGGCAACATAAATTAATTCATTCAATACACTGCTCTATATAACACGCTGTGCTCATCACTAGAGCTGTAGAACGTGGTGGCATTTACAGTTTATTAGTAGACACACGTAACTATCAGTAAATGAGAAATCACAGTCTCATGTGAAAGTGATAGAGGAGTTTTGAGATTTCAGGAAATGCTTCTCTAAAGAATATATCTTTATACATCAGGTAAGAGAAGAAATGCATGGAGAATAAGAAACAAAATGAGCAAAGTTACCAGGTCCATGAGAAAGTATCCGAACCATTCACTTATAGAATCTAAAAAAGCAAACTCATGAAAGTAGAATAGAATGGTGATTGATAGAGGCTGGGGGTGGGGATGGAAGCAGGCAAGAGAGGATGGCAAGATGCTGGTCAAAAGGTATAAATATCCACTTATAATATTAATAAATTCTGGGGATCTAACATACAGCATAGTGACTGTGATTAACAGCACTGTACTAGATACTAGAAAGTTGTTAAACAAGTACAACTTAAATGTTATCAACACAGACACACATACAAATGTTAATTATGTAACAGGATCAAACTGCTAAGCAACCTTGTTGTGGCAATTACTTTGCAATATGAATACGTATCAAGTCCTCACTGTTGTACACTTAAAAGCACATGTTATATGTCAATAATATCACAATATAGTTGGAAAAATTATTTTCTGAAGAAGTTGCCTTTATATTTTGTGATAGACTATAATTTTTCAAAACGATATGTTTAGTATATTCTGTTTCAGCCTGTCAATAAAAATGGCAGCTTGGACAAGGAAGAATTTGAATCTGATTTCACTTTTTTAGGCTACCTTTAATTCTTCAGAAAACATGAATGTCTCCAGAGAGAAACTGGTGGTCTCTAGATAGTACTCAAAATATTATTGCTCCTCATTACATTTGATGTTAAATTTATTGGTCATTTTAGTTAATTTATACATTATATCATGTTACTGGTTACTTTCCCTTTCAGTTCAGTTCAGTCACTCAGTTGTGTCCGACTCTTTGAGACCCCATGAATCACAGCACGCCAGGCCTCCCTGTCCATCACCAACTCCCAGAGTTCACCCAAATTCATGTCCATCGAGTCGGTGATGCCATCCAGCCATCTCATCCTCTGTCGTCCCCTTCTCCTCCTGCCCCCAATCCCTCCCAGCATCAGAGTCTTTTCCAATGAGTCAACTCTTCGCATGAGGTGGCCAAAGTTCTGGAGTTTCAGCTTTAGCATCAGTCCTTCAAACAACACCCAGGACTGATCTCCTTTAGAATGGACTGGTTGGATCTCCTTGCAGTCCAAGGGACTCGGAAGAGTCTTCTCCAACACCACACTTCAAAAGCATCAATTCTTTTCTACATTGCTTTGTCTTAGTCAATATAACAATGTATCTTGCTCAAGGATACATTTCTCCTTAACAAGAAACTTTTGACTAATACTGTCATCTTAAAATGTATATTATGGGAGTGGGTCTGGTAACATCAAGTGAAATATTAGAAAGAGACAAATACTGTAAGATCTCACATCTAAAATCTAAAAAATAAAACAATCTGAAAAGGAAATTAAAAAAAATTTCACTTACAATAACATATTGTTAAGTTTTAAAATGTTGCTACTACTCAAAGTAATCTATAGAATCAATAAAATCTCTATCAGAATCCTAATGACATTTTTTGCAAACATACTTAGAAGAAAACTGGCACTTTTAAACACAGCTCCCAAAAGATTAAAATGTCAGGTATGAAATGTTCTTGGCAATTTGTTCCTTGTCAGTGATTGTAAAACAAGGTGGGGGAAAAGGGTGGGGAAATTGCAATCTTTAAGTACTTTTTAAACTAAAGGTACCCTAAAAATTCTAAACCACAGTAACCTATGGCAGGTAGAGACCCCAGTTGACAACCACTGTGTGTAATGAGCAATGTTACTGAGGAATGCATGTTACATTTGTCAATAGCTAAGAAGCAGACAAACTTTGAGTCTCTATAGATTGTTACATCTTTGGGAGTATAATTTTATTTGGACAAGGCTAACCATAGGACCTATATGCAGATCAGGAAGCAACAGTTAGAACTGGACATGAAACAATAGACTGGTTCCAAATAGGAAAAGTAGTACATCAAGGCTGTATATTGTCACCTGCTTATTTAACTTCTATGCAGAGTACATCATGAGAAACGCTGGACTGGAAGAAACACAAGCTGGAATCAAGATTGCCGGGAGAAATATCAATAACCTCAGATATGCAGATGACACCACTCTGATGGCAGAAAGTGAAGAGGAACTAAAAAGCCTCTTGATGAAAGTGAAAGTGGAGAGTGAAAAAGTTGGCTTAAAGCTCAACATTCAGAAAACGAAGATCATGGCATCCAGTCCCATCACTTCATGGGAAATAGATGGGGAAACAGTGGAAACAGTGGCTGACTTTATTTTGGGGGGGCTCCAAAATTACTGCAGATGGTGACTGCAGCCATGAAGTTAAAAGACGCTTACTCCTTGGAAGAAAAGTTATGACCAACCTAGATAGCATATTGAAAAGCAGAGACATTACTTTGCCAACAAAGGTCCGTCTAGTCAAGGCTATGGTTTTTCCAATGGTCATGTATGGATGTGAGAGTTGGACTGTGAAGAAAGCTGAGCACCAAAGAATTGATGCTTTTGAACTGTGGTGTTGGAGAAGACTCTTGAGAGTCCCTTGGACTGCAAGGAGATCCAACCAGTCCATTCTGAAGGAGATCAGCCCTGGGATTTCTTTGGAAGGAATGATGCTAAGGCTGAAACTCCAGAACTTTGGCCACCTCATGTGAAGAGCTGACTCATTGGAAAAGACTCTGATGCTGGGAGGGATTGGGGGCAGGAGGAGAAGGGGACGACAGAGGATGAGATGGCTGGATGGCATCACTGACTTGATGGACATGAGTCTGAGTGAACTCTGGGAGTTGGTGATGGACAGGGAGGCCTGGCGTGCTGCGATTCATGGGGTCGCAAAGAGTCGGACATGACTGAGCGACTAAACTGAACTGAACCATAGATCTAATAAAGACCACAAATATGGTGATTTCTCTTAATTGAAAAGTTTCTAGTTTTCCCATTTATTGTCTCAAGCAGCTTGCTGAAACTGGAACTCACGATTTGAAATGTATCCCCTTTGACTTAATTCAAAAGAGACATTGTCCTCTCTAAAAAACAAACGTTGTTATGGAGTTAATTGCAATGAACTCACAGCCTCCTACATTGGAGTATGAAGAAAGTCAACAAACTCTTTCAAAGGAGGTGGTTTTGCCAAGACTGGGTGTCACAGATTTTTTTTGTGACCCCATGGACCATAGCCCGCCATGCTCCACTGTCTATGGGATTTCCCAGGCAAGAATACTGCAGTGGGGTGCCATTTCCTTTTCCACATAGAATACATACAAAAGGTTGTAAGAAGCAAGTAAATGAGGGCTACTCCTTGAGAAAAGGATAAAGAAAGGGAGGGTCACTGATAAACGACTCACTTCTGCCAGTACAGTTTACAGCACAGCACTGCTGAAATTGGACCACTGGGGATGAAATGAGGCTGCTCTACTGCAGAGTAAGTGAAGAAGAAAATTACTTTTTTAATTCTACCTGGGAGCAATTTAAAAGATACATGAAGAACCAGATACCAATCCATTTGCCCCATTTCCTTTATTGCAAATAGTTCACCTAGTAATTATAGTGACTTTGAACTAGCTAAGTTTTTTGAAATTGTTTATTCCTTTTCAAAAATAAGAGTTATAGTAACATCTACTTTTCTATGTCAAATAATTAGATTATATGGCACACAGCGCACATTCCTAGTATGTATACATATTACATGAAGTGATGAATTGTTGATTGACTATCTGCTATTAGCTATCAGAGTTAAGGGGAAAAAAACATTAATACAGTGAGGTAGAACAAGCTTAGATAAGAAACAGAAGATTGGAAGATTAGTTTAAAAGAGGGACTTTAATGTTTGGCCATAGAATTTGAGGTTGAAAGCAAAGAAATGAGAACAAGACAGGAGTGAGGAAGAGAGATCACATCCTTGAGGTGACTACAAAGGATTTCTACCATCACATCACCAGACTTCATGTAAACACAAAGAAGAAACAGCTTCAAACAAACTTGTCTATGCTCATAAAAGCACTCCATTTTTCCACTGTTGTCCTAGGTAATACCAGTGTTTTTTTTAATTTATGTAGTCAGAAGATACTTCTGGTATTTAATATACAAATTGTTCTTGGCATAATAAAGGAAAATATTTTTATAAGAAGAGGCAATCTCAAGTGAAATTTCATCAAAATCTTAAGATTACAAGTAACATTTTCTTATCAAGAGGAACTTTCCTGCCAAAAAGCTAAATTTATCTGAGCAGGTAAAAACTTTTATATAGTGCTTAAGAAATAAGTAACAAACAAATTTAATCTTACCATTAAAAATTTCAGACATTATTTTTTTTTTTTAATAATCTCTGAGGGAAAATTGAACTTTAAAGTCTGTGGGAAAGGGTAGCAGCATGTGGGAAAGAATTATTCTAAGACAGATTTCAAACTGATATTTAAGTGTAGGAAATGAGAAGAACAACAATTTAAAAGAGACTTTTAAAAAATAGAATATTTGAAACAGGCTTCTCTGAAAAATCAGAACTCTCCAAATCATCACCATAATAGTATAGTAGTTATAATTGTTTTGAGGGCTCAGAGGTTAAAGCGTCTGCCTGCAATGCAGGAGACCTGGGTTCAATCTCTCGTCGGGAAGATTACCTGGAGAAGGAAATGGCAACCCACTACAGTACTCTTGCCTGGAGAATCCCATGAATGGAGGAGCCTGGCGGGCTACAGTCCATGGGGTCGCAAAGAGTCGGACACAACTGAGCGACTTCACTTCACTTCACTGTGTATAGACATAACTTAGCTCTCTCCAAAAACCCATAAAGGTGACATATTTAGAAGATTTACTGATGTGGAAACTCCATTCAAATAGGGTTTACTTTTGAAAAAAATTTTTTATTGAAGTATAGTTGATTTACAATGTTGTATTCCTTTCTGGTATAAAATAATTCAAACAGATATATATGTGTGTGTCTGTATAAATTAAAAAAATATATATATATAATCTTCTTCATATTCTTTTCCATTATGCTTTATTATCAACTAGGATTTTATTTTTTCCAAGTTAAATTATAGAAAGTAACATAATAAAAAGTAAAAGCTATTACATGAAAGAAGAAGCTATCAAAAAGTACTGTGTTGTAAGTAAAGGTTTATAGGCTTACACAGCATAAAAACTTATATAGGCAATTCTAAGAAAATATATTTGGTCGACCTAAAGGATGCTTTATAACTCTGAATTTATATATGATAAAGTATTTTAGCTGGAACAGCACTGAGTCTTTGATGCAATGACATGTAGAAGTAGACAACACCTCATAAGAGTTTCTCTAGATGAAGCCTCCCAAACTGTCACAGGATACCTGGATATGTGTGTCTAGCCCTCGCAGATCATGAACACCTTATTATAAAATTCAGACTTAAATTGAAGAAAGTAGGGAAAACCACTAGACCATTCAGGTATGACCTAAATCAAATCCCTTACAATTATACAGAGGAAGTGACTGCAGATTCAAGGGTTTAGAACTGATAGAGTGCCTGAAGAACTATGGATGGAGGTTCATGACATTGTTCAGGAGGCAGTGATCAAGACCATCCCCAAGAAAAAGAAATACAAAAAGGCAAAATGGCTGTCTGAGGAGGACTTACAAATAGCTGAGGAAAGAAGAGAAACAAAAGGCAAAAAAGAAAAGGAAATATATACATATCTTAATGCAGAGTTCCAAAGGATAGCAAGGAGAGAGATAAGAAAGCCTTCCTCAGCGATCGATGCAAAGAAATAGAGGAAAACAATAGAATGGGAAAGACTAGAGATCTCTTCAAGAAAATTAGAGATACCAAGGGGAAATTCCATGCAGAGATGGGCACAATAAAGTACAGAAACTATATGGACGTAACAGAAGCAGAAAATATTAAGAAGAGGTAGCAAGAATACAAAGACGAACTATACAAAAAAGGTCTTAATGACCCAGATAACCACAATGGTGTGATCACTCACCTAGAGCCAGACATCCTGGAATGAGAAGTCAAGTGGGCCTTAGGAAGCATCATTATGAAAAAAACTAGTGGAGGTGATGGAATTGCAGCTGAGCTATTTCAAATCCTAACATGAAATAGCTAAAAATTATGCTGTTAAAGTGTTGCACTCAATATGCCAACAAATTTGGAAAACACAACAGTGGCCACAGGACTGGAAAAGGTCATTTTCATTCCAATCCCAAAGAAAGACAATGCTAAAGAATATTCAAACTACCGCAAAATTGCACTCATCTCACACGCTAGCAAAGTAATGCTCAAAATTCTCCAAGATGGGCTTCAACAGTATATGAATTATGAACTTCTAAATGTTCAATCTGGATTTAGAAAATGCAGAGGAACCAGAGATCAAATTGCCAACATCTGTTGGATCATAGGAAATGCAAGAGAGTTCCAGAAAAACATCTGCTGCTGCTTTATTGACTATGCCAAAGCTTTTGACTATGTAGATCACAACAAACTGTGAAAAAATTTTTAAAGCTACAGGAATACCAGACCACCTTACCTGCCCCCTGAGCAATCTGTATGCAGGTCAAGAAGCAACAGTTAGAGCTGGACATGGAAAAATGGATTGGTTCCAAATTGGGAAAGGATTATGTCAAGGCTGTATATTGTCACCCTGCTTATTTAACTTATATTCAGAGTACATCATATGTAATGTTGGGCTGAATGAAGCACAAGCTGGAATCAAGATTGCAGGGAGAAATATCAATAACCTCACATATGCCGTTGACACCACACTTACGGCAGAAAGTGAAGAGGAACTAAAGAGCCTCTTGATGAAAGAGAAAGAGGAGAGTGAAAAAAGTTGGCTTAAAACTCAGCATTCAAAAACTAAGATCATGGCTCTGGTCCCACCACTTCTTTGCAAATAGATGGGGAAACAGTGGAAACAGTGACAGACTTTATTTTGGGGGCTCGACTGCAGATGGTGATTGCAGCAATGAAATTAAAAGATGCTTGCTCCTTGGAATAAAAGCTATGACCAACCTAGCCAGCATATTAAAAAGCAGAGACATTACTTTTCTGACAAACATCCATATAATCAAAGCTATGGCTTTTCCAGTAGTCATGTATGGATGTGAGAGTTGGACCATAAAGAAAGCTAAGCACTGAAGAATTGATGCTTTTGAACTGTGCTGTTGGAGAAGACTCTTGTGAGTCGCTTGGACTTCAAAGAGATCCAACCAGTCAATCCCAAAGGTAATCAACCCTGAATATTCATCGGAATGACTGATGCTGAAACTCCAATACATGGACCACCTGATGCAAAGAACTGACACATTGGAAAAGAACCTGATATGGGAAAGATTGAAGACAGGAGGAAAAGGGGAAAACAGAGGATGAGATGCTTGGATGACATCACCAACTCAATGGACATGAGTTTGAGTAAGCTCTGGGAGTTGGTAGTGGACAGGGAAGCCTGTGTGCTGTAGTTCATGGGTTCGCAGAGAGTCAGACACGACTGAGTGACTGAACTGATCTGAGCCTTTGGTCATCATTCCATCAGAAGTCAAAAGCTCGACGCAAAAGAACTTGAATCTCGTCAACAAATTGGTTTCAGATATACACAGACATGACTTCGGAACTCTTTAAAGGGTATGTGATTAGGAGCTCAGTTGCAGAGAGACCCAGTTGGGGCATTGTATTGAAGACTCTCACCCATCTAAAAGCACTTAGTGGTGAAAAAAAAATCACTAGGAGACTTGTCTCTACTGTAACTTCTCCAGCAACAAAAAGCTAACAGAGAAAAGGGGATCCTGGTACAGCTTAAGGAGAAGATGAACCCTAAATATAAACAGAAGTTGGAAGGAAACTCTAGGTAGCAAGACCAGACACAAATAAGTGTATCTGAGAGTAAAAGGGGTCAAGAACAACAGCAGGACAGCAGTGAGGATGTCAGCATACCTAAGTGAATCAAAAAAGTTGTGTAAAACTCTGGACAGAGGTTCAGATTCTGTGCGTCACCACCTTCCCTGACACTAGGGGACTTTTAGAAGAGAGTTAAGATTCTTCCAGTTGGCAAGGGAAAGTTTTTCTTTCATTGGCTCCATTGGCCAGTTAATAAAGTGTCTTCAATGAGGATCTACAAATTGGTCCATCCTGGGAGACATTTGGGATAGGAATATAAGCACTCCTAGAGATTCTAGAAATATATTTGGGAAAACAAAAGTTCTGGAGAACGTGGAATAATGTAGTCAAACCCATTTGGTATTACTACATTAAGTACAAACTCACTCAATTCAATCAATTATACCAAGCAGACAAAATGCCATAAATTTTAAATTTGTGTAATTCAATTCAGCAAATATTTGTTGATATCTAAGTGAAATTCATTAGTGTCTAATGAATTAAGGATAAATAAGACTTTTGCCCTCTAGATACTTATATTTTAGGATAAGAAATAGACAAGTAATAAATACTCATATTAATAGCTATAATAGAAATGTTGATATACTGTTATATCCCCAGTTTGCATTATTCCATCCTTTGTGCTTTATAAGAGAAGATTCCATCCAAACTGGCATCTGAGAAAAAGAAAAGTAAAATTTCAACAAATGGAGAAAGAAAGAGGTTATTCCATGGAAACGGGAAACAAAATACTCAAAGACGTGGTAGCGCAAAGACTGTCCAGCAAAAGACGGGCAGTCCAGATGGAAGTGGCAAACTTTGACAGGTAAACTGGGACTGGATTAGATTCTGCAGGGTACCGGATTGCCTGAGATTTTAAATTTGCCTTTCAATGATGGTAAATAAGTGAGGTTGCTTCACTGAGGGAATGGTTTGATTATATTTTTGTGTGCTTTAAAAAATAACATGGGTATATTAGCATTTATGTTAAATGTGTGTGTGTGTGTGTGTGTGTATGTATAGATATACACATACCTGTTAACTGAGCACCTAATCACCTGAATCTTTACAGGAATCATCCTAATAGGTGTTCAATAAACAACTGGTGGCAGTGTTAGTGGTTCTATTTCCTGCGGTGTTTTCTTTTTATTTGTTTGGTATTGTTAATATTCAGTGCTGTTTGATTACTTTTATAATAAAATGTATTATCATGTGTTCTTTTTACTAAGATAATAAAACTATTTAAAAATTAAAACAATAGTGTGACTATTGTGAAGAACATATTTATAGAAGACAAGCGAAATTCAGGGAGACCAGTTAGGAAGCTAGCCATCTAGACAAGAGATAATAATCTCAACCAGGAGAATAAGACTGGTCATCAAAAGGTGGATTCCTGCAAGGGGGAAAGCAATTGGACTTGATAACTAGATGTGAAAGATGAAGAGGGAAGAATCAAGGGCTCAGGTAAAAGAACCCTCCAAGGAACAGAGTAAGAAAACCAACAGAAGAGATATTCTAAAAGAAGTCAATGTTTACTCAGATTGCAAAGTTTGAGAAATTGAGACCAAACTGAGAAGGAAATTAACTTCAAGAGGGTGTTTATAACAATGGTGAGAAGAGAAATTATACTGTGTTCCAGTGGTGAATGAATAGGTGTTGCACAGAGACTTGGACTGGAAGCTACTTTTTGATAGAGTGTGTAGTTAAGCAAAGTAAGATTAGATAATAACTGGAGCTAAAATCAGGGTAAAGAAATGTGTCGATTTAGAATGAAAATGGTTAAGCATTTGTAAAAGGTAGGGAAATCCAAAGTACAGACAGGAAGTTGATGAAACTATTTTCCAGAAAAAGCAGGAGAAGATGGGTGCAAGGGGAAAAAAACTCAGTTGGCTTTGAAAAATATTTTTTTCCACAGAGGGAAAAATAGTACTGAAGGAAGTTATGGGTACATTCTGAGACAGATGTGGATTTTGAGAGAGCTGTACCAGAGAATGTTTATTTTTCTTGAAGAGGGTTTCAAGATCAGTCATTAAGAATGATGATGTGGGATGTGCTTGGGGTTGGAGGTGAGTGGTACATTTTCAATAACATAAACAAAATGATATGAAAAATGAAGATAAGTATGATTAAGAAAAATACTGTCCCAGTAATACTGAGATCTTAACTGAAATGAGACAGTTGTCAATTTTAATAAAGTTTTAGGAGATTGGAATAACCTAGCAGTTGCTGGGAAGATGAAGAATGCTGACTCCTCCTTTGGTCAGGAGATCTGGGCCCCGACTCAGAGGGTTAGGCAGAAGTGCCGCTCTTTACATAAAATCACTATCTAAATGCCTACGGACATTTTTCTTAATAACTCTTCATGCTTTTTCTTATTATTTTCTTGTGCTTGAGGAATGAACTATGCTGAAAAAATTGAAGTGCTTTGAGTACACAGTCAGTAATAAAAATATCTGTACTCCATAGGCAATATTTTCAGGTACATCACTTGAAAAGTACAAAATCAAATCTCATTTACTACATGAACTTAGAAAGAAATAGCATACTGTTTGGTGATGTCCCAGCATCACTTTTAAGTATTGATTATAAATATATTGATACCAAGCGTAACAAAATAACAATTCTTTACTATAAAAAAAAAAAAAACCAAACCTGAACTTTTGTGTTGCCACTACAGACTCAGAATGCCAAGTTTGAAATAATTAGTTGGAATCAGTTTTATTAATCCAAAAGAGAAATGCACATGTTGATTCTTTCCTCTGGTCATCAAACTGTAACTCTCACTTCAATGCACTGCTTACTAGCACCTCTGTGGGAAGGTCTGATAGAAATAAAGCAGAAGGACATAAAGTCAGTCACTTCCACAAAAGGATGTGTAAATCTGGGTGTGAATAAGAAGCTAAATTCAGGAGCTAAACTTGTTGACTAATAATCTAGGAATTGTTCTGTGGGGGATTAAAAAAAAAAAAAAAAAAGAAGCACAAGAATAGTATGTTCACAGTGTTCTGCTCTGGAATCTAAGCTATTGGCCCACAAAACTGCTCATCTCCCTCCTGAGTCAGCTTGCCTCTGGATTTGGCAGGAAGAGAAATGAAAGTAGAGCTGACCTAGGAGTCAGGACCTCAAACTTCTGGTCTTTGCATTTTCACTATCTGAGTGACTTTTAGTGACTTAAAAATTTCCTGACACTGGTTTTCATATGTTGCTTCCACACATCTGTATGAAGTGAATGAGACAAGTAAAACATTGTTTTATACAAAACACACTTTAATTCTTTCAAATAAATAGCAACAAATGCTTCCAAGTGTGTATTGCCACCTTGGTCCATAATCCTAATTGAGAAAATGAATAAAATTGCCCCAAATCACCCCTTACATATGTTACTTTATGCCTTAGCAATATGATCTTTGCAACCCATCTAACATATATTGAGCATTTGTTATATACTGTATTCTATGTGAAACAAGGTATGATTTCCCCAGCACAGAGGTGACAGTGTAAAACTCCCTTTCTCCATCCACCTAAATATATACCCAACTAGCCATAATACAAGTAGAATGTGGGTAGGTTTCTAATAACAACAGAATAACCAAAGAGTGGGAGGATCAAAAGGGACATATATGTGGATGATAAGAGTGAGGAAAGGTTTTGAATACTCAGTAGAACATCCCCAAACAAAAATGCAGAAAAAGACATTGCAGGAAGAAGGACTCATACAATCAAAAAAGCAAATGTAGAGAGGAAGGAGTAATGTTGAGAGAGGGGAGTTGGTAATAACAAATACTTCTTTAACTCCTAACTATGTTTGGGGCATTGCTCTTTACCCTCCCATCAAGAAAATTAGACACTTGGGAAGATGGTGAATCAAATAATAGAAATTACTTAATGTCTTATGTCATTTTAGTTCAGTTCAGTTCAGTCACTCAGTCGTGTCCGACTCTTTGCGACCCCATGAATCACAGCACACCAGGCCTCCCTGCCCATTACCAACTCCCAGAGTTCACTCAGACTCACGTCCATCAAGTCAGTGATGCCATCCAGCCATCTCATCCTCTGTCGTCCCCTTCTCCTCCTGCCTACAATCCCTCCCAGCATCAGAGTCTTTTCCAATGAGTCAACTCTTTGCATGAGGTGCCCAAAGTACTGGAGTTTCAGCTTTATCATCATTCCTTCCAAAGAACATCCAGGGCTAATCTCCTTCAGAATGGACTGGTTGGATGTCCTTGCAACAGACAGACCTTTGTTGGCAAAGTAATGTCTCTGCTTTTCAATATGCTATCTAGGTTAGCCATAACTTTTCTTCCAAGGACTAAGTGTCTTTTAATTTCATGGCTGCAGTCATCATCTGCAGTGATTTTGGAGCCCCCAAAATAAAGTCTGACACTGTTTCCACTGTTTCCCCATCTATTTCCCATGAAGTGATGGGACCAGCTGCCATGATCTTTGTTTTCTGAATGTTGAGCTTTAAGCCAACTTTTTCACTCTCCACTTTCACTTTCATCAAGAGGCTTTTTAGTTCCTCTTCACTTTCTGCCATCAGAGTGGTGTCATCTGCATATCCGAGGTTATCGATATTTCTCCTGGCAATCTTGATTCCCGCTTGTGCTTCCTTCAGCCCAGCGTTCCTCATGATGTACTCTGCATATAAGTTAAATAAGCAGGGTGACAATATACAGCCTTGACGGACTCCTTTTCCTATTTGGAACCAGTCTGTTGTTTCATGTCCAGTTCTAACTGTTGCTTCCTGACCTGCATACAGATTTCTCAAGAGGCAGATCAGGTGGTCTGGTATTCCCATCTCTTGAAGAATTTTCCACAGTTTATAGTGATCCACACAGTCAAAGGCTTTGGCATAGTCAATAAAGCAGAAATAGAGGTTTTTCTGGAACTCTCTTGCTTTTTCTATGATCCAGCGGATGTTGGCAATTCGATCTCTGGTTCCTCTGCCTTTTCTAAAAAGAGCTTGAACATCTGGAAGTTCACAGTTCACATATTGCTGAAGCCTGGCTTGGAGAATTTTGAGCATTACTTTACTAGCGTGTGAGATGAGTGCAACTGTGCGGTAGTTTGAGCATTCTTTGGCATTGCCTTTCTTTGGGATTGGAATGAAAACTGACCTTTTCCAGTCCTGTGGCCACTGCTGACTTTTCCAAATTTGCTGGCATATTGAGTGCAGCACTTTCACAGCATCGTCTTTCAGGATTTGAAATAGCTCAACTGGAATTCCATCACCTCCACTAGCTTTGTTCGTAGTGATGCTTTCTAAGGCCCACTTGACTTCACATTCCAGGATGTCTGGCTCTAGGTCAGTGATCACACCATCGTGATTATCTGAGTCGTGAAGATCTTTTTTGTACAGTTCTTCTGTGTATTCTTGCCACCTCTTAATATCTTCTGCTTCTGTTAGGTCCATACCATTTCTGTCTTTTATCGAGCCCATCTTTGCATGAAATGTTCCCTTGGTAGCTCTAATCTTCTTGAAGAGATCTCTAGTCTTTCCTATTCTGTTGTTTTCCTCTATTTCTTTGCATTAATCACTGAGGAAGGCTTTCTTATCTCTTCTTGCTATTCTTTGGAACTCTGCATTCAGATGTTTATATCTTTCCTTTTCTCCTTTGCTTTTCGCTTCTCTTCTTTTCACAGCTATTTGTAAGGCCTCCCCAGACAGCTACTTTGGTTTTTTGCATTTCTTTTCCATGGAGATGGCCTTGATCCCTGTCTCCTGTGTTCATGGGGTTTTCAAGGCAAGAATACTGAAGTGGTTTGCCATTCCCTTCTCCAGTGGACCACATTCTGTCAGACCTCTCCACCATGACCCGCCCATCTTGGGTTGCCCCATGGGCATGGCTTAGTTTCATTGAGTTAGACAAGGCTGTGGTCCTAGTGTGATTAGATTGACTAGTTTTCTGTGAGTATGGTTTCAGTGTGTCTGCCCTCTGATGCCCTCTTGCAACACCTACCATCTTACTTGGGTTTCTCTTACCTTGGACGTGGGGTATCTCTTCACGGCTTCTCCAGCAAAGCGCAGCTGCTGCTCCTTACCTTGGACAAGGGGTATCTCCTCACCGCTGCCCTTCCTGACCTTCAATGTGGGATAGCTCCTCTAGGTCCTCCTGCGCCCGCGCAGCCACCGCTCCTTGGACATGGGGTTGGTCCACCCAGCCGCCACCCCTGACCTTGGACGTGGGGTAGCTCCTTTCGGCCGTCGCCCCTGACCTCGGACGCAGGGTAGCTCTTCTCAGCCGTTCCTGCGCTGTTACAACCTGGCATTCTAGGCCGCTGCCCCTGATCTTGGACGTGGGGTGACTCCTCTTGGCCACCACCAGTCAGGCATGGGGTCCTCCCGGCTTCTGCCCCTGACCTCGGAAGTGGGGTAGCTCCTCTCAGTCGCGCTTAGTGCGCCGGTCGCAGCCGACTCGGACTTGGGTAGCTGTTCTGCATATATCTTATGTAGTTTAAATTTTTTATTGTATGGTAACAGTGAGTTGGTTTTGATGAGAATGGTGATATATAACAATTGTGCTTTAGGACAGAGCTTGTTACCAAATGCAAATTCATGTGCCCCACACAGTGAGGTCAAACACACCAAAACTCAGAGCGTGGCACAGAGAAAGGTTTATTGCATGGCCATGCAAGAAATTGGGGATCTCATGCCAAAAAAATGCCAAACACCCCAAAGGCTTTCAGCAAAGCATTTTTAAAGGCCAGCTGAGGGAGGGGGTGTGCTCATGTCTAATGGTCATCAAGTAGTTCTTTCATTGGGCGCTAGGGAGGGGGGAGGTGGCAGTTCACATCTGTAAAACAACTCAGAAATTGTATGCATCAGACTCTGTTATATAGGTACTTTAAAGAGGAGCTAAAGCAGAAGAAGCCACGTCCAAGGAGTGGTAGCTGCGCGGGCGGAGGAGGGCCGAGAGGAGCTACTCCACATTCAAGGTCAGGAGGGGCAGCTATGAGGAGATACCCCTCCTCCAAGGTAAGGAGCAGTGGCAAGGAGATCCAACCAGTCCGTTCTAAAGGAGATCAGCCCTGGGTGTTCATTGGAAGGACTGATGCTGAAGCTGAAACTGCAATACTTTGGCCACCTCATGTGAAGAGTTGACTCATTGGAAAAGACCCTGATACTGGGAGGGTTTGGGGGCAGGAGGATAAGGGGACGACAGAGGATGAGATGGCTGGATGGCATCACCGACTTGATGGACATGAGTTTGAGTGATCTTTGGGAGTTGGTGATAGACAGGGAGGCCTGGTGTGCTGCAATTCATGGGGTCACAAAGAGTCGGACACGACTGAGTGACTGAACTGAACTGAAAAGACAAATAAGTGAAAACCCTGTGAACATAGAACAGAGGAATGTCCAAGGACCAGAATGAGAACATCAGGTGAAACAAACAGCCCTCCTGGCCAGCCCAGCTTGCATAGGGCAGGCACAGGGGAAGAGAAAAAACATATATAAAGAGGAGCCAAAATTGAGCCTCCTTCTTCTCTTCTCTTTGGGTCTTTTGGGTCGCCCCACCCTCATGCCTCAATGTATTCTCCTTTGCTTGCCAAATAAAACTGAGCTGTAACTGAGCTGTAGCACTGGCCCACAGTTTAAAATGAGCTATAACTGAGCTGTAACACGGGTCTGCCATTTAAACTGAGCTGTAACCAAGCTTTAACATCCATCCCTTTAAATTTTTACTGTGGTGACACAGAACTGAGGAAATTACACACCCCCCTGACAATACTGTGTACATAAGTATGATTTTGGTAACTGTACATGGCATACCCTGACACACTGTGCCGAGGTCCAGCCCCGGCTGATCCAGGGAGTTCGAAGCAGGGACAGCATCGGTGAAGATCAGGATACAATAGCTTCAATTAGATATTAATTAGAGATATAAAGAGTAATAGAATGAGGATAGCTCAGTAGGAAAATTCAGCGGAGAAAAGAAGCTGAGTAGCTTGGTTTACGTGGGAGACCAATAAAACTTCAAGACAAGAAGTTTGCACCACTTACGTAGGCCGCAGGCATCCTTCTCTTCTCCCGAAGGAGAGGAGACACTGAGGCCTCCCTGGTCGGATCTTAGAAGCCCACGCAAAATTAGTAAGCTTGGTGAGTTCCACGCTCCAGATGGAGACTCAGCCAGAGTTTGAGAGAGAGAGCGACATGGGGAGACCAGTATTTCGATAAACTGATCCCAATTCTTTATTTTCCATGGTCTACTTTTATACACTGAGATGTTATGCAAAAGTCATGCGGGGTCAGCAGTCCTGACTTTTATCAAAGTCAGGTGCTTCATACAAATGTATACAGAGGTCTTAGGAGTGTTACATCATCTTCTGGCCAGGGGGCCTGCTGACAATTTATGACCCTCTCCTTGTGACAGCAGTCAGTCAACCAGGACACTTATTTCTCCAGGGGTGATTATTCTTAAAAAAGACTCCACCTTCCAAAGGCACCAGATAAAGTTACATTCCTATAGGGTGAGGGTGTAGTGGGTTTTAATTAAAGAATTTACTTAGCCTAAGGTCTAACGTGATTAATATCAAAGGTTAATACTTATTTCTTCTATATATTCATTAATGTGTGTAAGGGCAGGGGATGTGGAGACTTAGCAACAAACATTGGCTCAACAAATGAAAAACCTTTCACCAATACAATTTCTAATCAGCCCACTATACTTATACTAATGGTTTTCTAACTTTTCTAAGGAACCTGTTTTTAGAAGGTTTAAAGCATCTCGTGCCTCTCACGGTTGGGAGGCTGTGAGCAATCACATGTGGCCGGACAAGCCTGTCAGGCAGGCTAGAGAACCTTCAGAGGAGTTTGTAGGTTAAAACATTCTTGTCACGCCCAGGAGTTTTTATTAACTGGAGCTCTAAGTTAACTCCTTCTCCGAAAGAGGTGGTGGGTGACAGCCGCCCGTAAAGTCAGAGGTGTAGGTGAGAGCACAAAGTAGTAAAGCAGGCAGGCTCTGGTTATGGGGGTAGATGCTCGAGGATTTCCAGGGGGACTCCTGAGGCTCGATCCCGCCTTTGCGTATGTCGAGCCTCCTTCCTCATGACCTTTGCCATGGGTGGAGTGCCTCACACTGGCCCCCAACAACACTATTCACAGTCCACTCTATTTTTACATAGATTCACTAATGTATCTACTAAAACAGTAGGCATATGTGTCTACAGTAGAGAATTTGAGGTCAGAAAGTGTTCATTTGAATCCTAGTCTAACTACCTCCTGACTGTGAAATTCACATTAATTGTCTTGAACTCTCTGAGCAAAAGTTTCACAATTGATAAAGTACAACATAGCAATCACAGCATGCCTGGCATAACCTGAATTAACTCTCAAACAAAATTTTTATTCTAGAGTTAGTGCCAAAGACATTAATGAATACAAATTTTGTCCCTTTATGTATTGGTCTTTTATCTCTACCTTGGTCATGTCTGATACACTAATTCATTTGTAATTTACTCCTCATTGCCCTTCCTTCCTTCCCTGCCTCTATCAGAAATATACTTTATTAAAATTAAATATGTTCCTTCCTTAATGGACTCAGCTTTCAGGGTAAATGATTTTCAATGTACCACCACAAATCATGAATAATCATATTTTTTATGGCTTCATTTCCAAGGATGAGCTTGGAAAATTTATATGGGAAGAATCTAATATTTTGCACTTAGTTTGTTGGTTTTCACTGTTCATGACTATAAAGCAAGAAGATTAATTTTCTTGCTTGCCTTGCACAGTGACTGTAAATTGAATTCAAGGAACATCAAGGGTAGTTTGAGGAACTGAATAAGTGCTAAGAATGTAAGACTTCCTGGTGAGCATATTATATAACATTTATGAGACCTCTTTGTGTGTGTGTGTGTGTGTGTGCGTAGTGTTCATAAAGTCTCGGCACTTCATAATAAAAGAAATTTATATTCACATGACACTTAACATATATATGTGTGTGTGTGTGCGTGTGTGTGTGTGTGTGTGTGTGTGTGTATATATATATATCTTCCGCACAGCAATCCTACAAAATTTATCCTAAGTAAAATTAAGTAATACTTAAGTTCAAGTTGTTTGATTTTTCAATCAGTATATGGAGAATTCAGGGCCTGATCCCAGGCATTCTAATTTCAACCCCCGTGCTCTTTCTATCTAGTGTAATTTGTAAATGTCTTTCAACACATGTTATTCCTAACTATAAACTTTATACCATGATTTTGATTCGAAGCTGAAGAAAATATCTAGGGCTCAGCTATGCTCAACTACTTGCTAAGGTCACATATTTATTTCCTAAGGAGAGGAGCTGGACTAAAGCTGAGGTTTTCCAAGTTTACTTACAGAACTTACTTTCCTTGAGATAAATACGAAAAAAAAAAAAAAAAAGTTGTTGTTGTTGTTGTTGTTGTTTTTACAACTGTTTTGGAAAAAAAAAGAAGATACCTTACTTTATGTGACTATCCTCAAGTAGCTCAGGAGTTTTAATGAATCAGTTGGGATTCATGTTCAAATGCGGCTCTAGGATATTTGTGTCTTTTGGTACTAAACTGGTGATAAATTGACCATTTTAGCTGTGGCGTTATTTTAATTTTATTGAGATAGAAATCTTACAAAATATTCTGGGACTAAAACATCTCTGAACACATGCTGAAAGATTTAAAAAACCCTAAAATCAAAACACAAGAAAAGAAATCAGCACAAACCCTAAATAGAAAGAGACTTCTATTTTTCTTATAGACCATATTTTGTTGTGGATTTATTATCGTATTAAGGACTTTTAAAAGTCAACAAGACAGTTTACTGCTCAGTTTGCTGGTTATGTGCAAATTCAAATCCAGGAGCTTATCCAAAAAGTTTTTCTTGACATCTGCTCTGTGCTCTGTAATTTTTAATGGAAGAAGCAAATACAACATAAGGAAGCTGTTTCCAACTCTTCAGGACTGTTTTTAATCTGTTTTAATTTTTAACACTGAAATGTTTTTTCCTAAAGCATTTAGCTATTAATTAAATATGAAAATCTTTTTATACAGGATAAATTCCATCTATTTCTCTCATCCTCAGAAGCTATATACTTTACTGTCTCTAATGTTCTTATGCCCTTATAACATGGGAAATTTTCTTCTAAAATTCAGTATTAAAACAAATGGAACAAAGATCCTCATTTTCTTTTCCTCCCCTCTCATCCTCTCTCTTTTCTCTTAAAAAATAAAATAAAAATATGACTTTCTTAGCCTAAAAACCAACAGTGGATTTAGAGATGATGAGCATAGAAATGATTAGGACATCCATAGATACTTCCAACATTCAGTCAACCAGTAGAACAACTATAAAGTCGGATAAAATTAAAATTCAGTTGATCTGGAGCCAGAAAACCAGGAATGTGACTCTGAATTTAAATCTCCCTTCCTGTGTTCTCTTAGCCTTATTCCCTCATCTATAAAAGGTTAGTGGTCTATTCTTTTTAGTTGAATACTGTATGCCCTTTTCACTATATTGGTTGTTGAAATACAACCCATCTCCAACTATTCCTTCTAATTCTATTCATTGCTAAATTATATTTAAAATAAAGTGGGTTTACAATCACAATGTCTGATTAAAGTTAGGTTTACTTGGTTTCCTTTAAATAGTATATTTTCTTTTAATTTCTTTTGGATTGTGTGTCATTTGAAAAACTGCCAAACTCAGTTTCTAATGGAAGATCCTACTGCATTTTATTATACCTGACACCATATTCTATTAAACATGATTACAAGTTTAAAGTTACCCATTAGAAACTAGATAGGGTGTAATTAGATGTTTTCATCTGTCATTTACACTGAAGCTGAGAAGGGTGAAAAGTGGAATCAGGAATTTATGTTATAAGGGGAAAATCATCTCAAAATTTCCTTGTCAAGATGTCCCTATACAGGACTGAATCTATAAATTCTTTTTTTTTTTTTTAAGGCAGAGAGAAAAGTAAGAGAAGACCAAAAAGAGTTTAGTGAGTGAAAATTGAGACTACCTTGACCAGACTCTGTTAGACAAATATATTTGGTTGATTTATTCATAAAACAGAGAGAAATTCTGTCCCAGGTATCTGTGATAAGCAGGGATCTTCTTGTCACTGAAACCTCCATGTTTCCTGAAAATAAGAACTTTCTTTTGATTGAGAATATCCAAGAGTTTTGTAGAAAGTGTCACTACAGAGAAGAGAACCAAGAAGAATGCCGCACAACCACATGCAGGCTAATCTTTGTAGACAAAGAACCCCATTCTGCAGGTGGAGGGATAATGTGTGATATCAAGGCAGATTAGATGCAGAGATAATAACACAGTGACTTGAAGTGCCTTGCCCAGGCCTTTCCCAAGTCTAAAAGACAAGTCACCGATTCTGAAGTTCAGCTTTTAATTTTTGGCTATTTGTTTCCTCTTCAGAGATTGTTTTACCCAGACAAGTCAAGGGTGAAAAGGAAAATTAACAAGTGAATCAGATTGCAAGTAAACTGAGCATGGGAAATAAGTGAAAACAAATCTGCTTCTAATTTAGGCCCATGGCCAAAAATCCTAACAGAGGCAAGTTCACAAAGATGTTAGCAATTTAGCTATGATATTGATAGTTCCACAGGCAAAGAACTCCCATGTTTAGAGAGTTATAACAAAGAATAACAGTTCATTGTAATCTGCTTTTTGTCAGATTGCCAGAAGAATTTCACATTTTCATTCGCATGAATTATTTATGCTTTCGAATGAGAATCAAAATTAACTGATTCCCTTACCAACAGAGCTCATCCACCAAAGCTTAACCAATACAGTTACGGGTGAAGGCTTTTGTTAGCCATGCAGTTATACAGGGAATATAAATAAGATGTAGGGAATTATTTCTCTCTCTTACTCAAAGCTTGTAAAACAGATCCTTCTCTTTATATTCTGATACCATGAAACTTTATGATCATGGCAAAAATATTCAAAATAACTTCTTCTGTCTAAAGACAAGTACTATACTTAAAAACAGACAAGACTACATGCTATAAACTTAAAGCAAATAAAGTAAAATGGCTGCTGTATATATGTTCTCCAGTCTAAGATCAAATCAGTCTCTCAGTCGTGTCCAACTCTTTGCGACCCCATGAATCGCAGCACGCCAGGCCTCCCTGTCCATCACCAACTCCCAGAGTTCACTGAGACTCAAGTCCATCGAGTCAGTGATGCCATCCAGCCATCTCATCCTCTGTCGTCCCCTTCTCCTCCTGCCCCCAATCCCTCTCAGCATCAGAATCTTTTCCAATGAGTCAACTCTTCGCATGAGGTGGCCAAAGTACTGGAGTTTCAGCTTTAGCATCATTCCTTCCAAAGAAATCCCAGGGCTGATCTCCTTCAGAATGGACTGGTTGGATCTCCTTGCAGTCCAAGGGACTCTCAAGAGTCTTCTCCAACACCACAGTTCAAAAGCATCAATTCTTCGGTGCTCAGCCTTCTTCACAGTCCAACTCTCACATCCATACATGACCACAGGAAAAACCATAGCCTTGACTAGACGAACCTTTGTTGGCAAAGTAATGTCTCTGCTTTTGAATATGCTGTCTAGGTTGGTCATAACCTTCCTTCCAAGGAGTAAGCGTCTTTTAATTTCATGGCTGCAGTCACCAGATAAATCACATGATTTAAGCAGGTGTTTGATCTAAGCAGGTTTACCAAAGGAGTGGGGAAAGCACTAGAGAAACGAGCATAGGGGAAGATGAATCTTGATTACTTTGGTCCAGAAACAAAAGATGTAGTGACATGAACAGCATGGATCAGGGTTCAGTAACTCCAAGAATGATTTGTCCCTGTGTCATGCCGGCCCCACACTCAGCAGTCATTCTAAAGGTGACATCAAAGGAAGGCCCTCTGTGAATTTCCCCAGTGGTACAGTGGTTAAGACTCCACCTTCCAATGTGGGTGGTTCTGGTTTGATCCCTGGTTGGGGAATTAAGATTCCACATGCCACATGGTATGACCATAAATAAGTAAATAAAGAGAATTAAAAAAAAAAAAAAAAAAAGGAAGAAAGGCTTTCCAACATTCAAAGAGTATATGTATTTCCTTTATTGAGCCTAGCATAGTACTATTGAATTTATAACACAATTATTTTAAAATGTAGTTGTTTATTTTACCAAATGGTGCTGTAATTACTGGATTTCCACGGCAAAAAATAAACTTCTGACCTAAATGTCACAACTCAAAATAATTAACACAAGATGAACATAGACTTAAATGCAAAAAGTAAACTATAAGGAAAAAGCACAGGAGAAAATCTTAAGTACCTTGTGCTATGCAAATAGCTCATGGTTTTTGATTGCAAAAGGACAATCCATAAAAGGAAAAACTAACAAATCTTTTCCAAATTGAAAAATTTGACTTTAAAAGTTCACATGAAGATAATGAAAGAAAAGCTACAGACTGAGAGAAAATATTTATAAACCACAAACAATTAATATTTAAAAATATAAAATCTGCCAAAATTCAATGTTAATTCCAACTAGAAAACTGGAAAAGGACATGAACAGACATTTCACTAAAAAGGATATACAGAAAGCAAGTAGCATATCCATATCACTATCTAATAAAAAGATGCAGAGTAAAACCACAGTGAGATATCACTATATCAAGATCTTTATTGGTATCGACTGAATATGTTCTTAACCCAAATCCACAGTTAATGCTTAATCCTCAGTATTCATAGTATTCAGTGATGGGGCTTTTAGGAACTAATTATGTTTAGATGAGATCATGGGGGTGGAGCCTTCATGATGGGATTGCTGCCCTTCTGTGCTCAGTTGCTTGAGTCATGTCTGACTCTTTGCAACCTCAGGGACTATAGCCCACGAGGCTCCTCTATCCATGGGATTCTCCAGCAGGAATACTGGCAAGGGTTGCCAAGTCCTCCTCCAGGGGATATTCCCCACCCAAGGATCAAACCCACATGTTCTGCATTGCAGGCAAATTTTTTACTGCTGAGCTACTGGGAGAAGCCCCTGGTGCCCTTCCAGGAGGATTAAAAAGCAAAGCACTCATTCTATTTGCCATGTGAAGATGAAGCAGAAGATGGCCATCTATAAATTAAGACACAGGTTCTCAGCAGACACAAAATCTCCCAGCACCTCAATCTCTTAGACTTCTCAGCCCAAAAATCTGAGAAATATTTGTTCCTTAAGCCATCCATTCTGGAGTATTTTCATTATAGCAGCCCAAAATGACAAAGACATTTGTGGTATTATGTTTCACACACACACACACGTGCGCACAAATACACACAGTGAGTATAAGTGGGTGAATATTAATAATTTCTTAAAGCTGCATGTCAGTCTACAATGATCTCAATAAAATTTCAGCTACAAAAATGTGGTAATGATTAAGAGCATGAACATTGGAGTCAGATCACAGGAGATAAATCCTGATTCTAAATTTTACTGTTATCTTAATCTTAAATTTCTTCTTTGATTAGTTGGTCACTAAAAATTGTACCAGCTTCATAAGACAGTTGTTAGAATTAAGTGAGGTAATTAACTCAAAGAGTCTAGCAGGTTAGATGTTGTATCAGTTCAGTTCACTCAGTCGTGTCCGACTCATTGCAACACCATAAATTGCAGCACGCCAGGCCTCCCTGTCCATCACCAACTCCCAGAGTTCACTCAGACTTAGGTCCATAGATTCGGTGATGCCATCCAGCCATCTCATCCTCTGGCGTCCCCTTCTCCTCCTGCCCCCAATCCCTCCCAGCATCAGAGTCTTTTCCAATGAGTCAACTCTTCGCATGAGGTGGCCAAAGTACTGGAGTTTCAACTTTACCATCATTCCTTCTAAAGAAATCCCAGGGCTGATCTCCTTCAGAATGGACTGGTTGGATCTCCTTGCAGTCCAAGGGACTCTCAAGAGTCTTCTCCAACAGTTCAAAGCATCAATTCTTCGGTGCTCAGCCTTCTTCACAGTCCAACTCTCACATCCATACATGACCACAGGAAAAACCATAGCCTTGGCTAGACGAACCTGTGATGGCAAAGTAATGTCTCTGCTTTTGAATATGTTATCTAGGTTGGTCATAACTTTCCTTCCAAGGAGTAAGCGTCTTTTAATTTCATGGCTGCAGTCACCATCTGCAGTGATTTTGGAGCCCCAAGAAGCAATGTCTGATACTGTTTCCACTGTTTCCCCATCTATTTCCCATGAAGTGATGGGACCAGATGCCATGATCTTCGTTTTCTGAATGTTGAGCTTTAAGCCAACTTTTTCACTCTCCTCTTTCACTTGCATCAATAGGCTTTTTGTTCCTCTTCACTTTCTGCCATAAGGGTGGTGTCATCTGCATATCTGAGGTTATTGATATTTCTCCCAGTGATCTTGATTCCAGCTTGTGCCTCATCCAGCCCAGTGTTTCTCATGATGTACTCTGCATAGAAGTTAAATAAGCAGGGTGACAATATACAGCCTTGACGGACTCCTTTTCCTATTTGGAACCAGTCTGTTGTTCCATGTCCAGTTCTAACTGTTGCTTCCTGACCTTCATATAAATTTCTCAAGAGGCAGGTCAGGTGGTCTGATATTCCCATCTCTTTCAGAATTTTCCACAGTTTATTGTGATCCACACAGTCAAAGGCTTTGGCATAGTCAATAAAGCAGAAATAGATGTTATTCTGGAACTCTCTTGCTTTTTCCATGATCCAGCGGATGTTGGCAATTTGATCTCTGGTTCCTCTGCCTTTTCTAAAACCAGCTTGAACATTTGGAAGTTCACAGTTCACATATTGCTGAAGCCTGGCTTGGAGAATTTTGAGCATTACTTTACTAGCATGTGAGATGAATGCAATTGTGCGGTAGTTTGAGCACTCTTTGGCATTGCCTTTCTTTGGGATTGGAATGAAAACTGACCTTTTCCAGTCCTGTGGCCACTGCTGAGTTTTCCAAATTTGCTGGCGTATTGAGTGCAGCACTTTCACGGCATCATGTTTCAGGATTTGAATAGCTCAACTGGAATTCCATCACCTCCACTAGCTTTGTTTGTAGTGATGCTTTCAAAGGCCCACTTGACTTCACATTCCAGGATGTCTGGCTCTAGGTCAGTGATCACACCATCGTGATTATCTGGGTCATGAAGATCTTTTCTGTACAGTTCTTCTGTGTATTCTTGCCATCTCTTCTTAATATCTTCTGCTTCTGTTAGGTCCATACCATTTCTGTCTTTTATCGAGCCCATCTTTGCATGAAATGTTCCTTTGGTATCTCTGATTTTCTTGAAGAGATCCCTAGTCTTTCCCATTCTGTTATTTTCCTCTATTTCTTTGCATTGATCGCTGAAGAAGGCTTTCTTATCTCTTCTTGCTATTCTTTGGAACTCTGCATTCAGATGTTTATATCTTTCCTTTTCTCCTTTGCTTTTTGCTTCTCTTCTCTTCACAGCTACTTGTAAGCCCTCCCCAGACAGCCATTTTGCTTTTTTGCATTTCTTTTCCATGGGGATGGTCTTGATCCCTGTCTCCTGTACAATTGCACAAACCTCGTTCCATAGTCCATCAGGCACTCTATCTATCAGATCTAGGCCCTTAAATCTATTTCTCACTTCCACTGTATAATCATAAGGGATTTGATTTAGGTCATACCTGAATGGTCTAGTGGTTTTCCCTGCTTTCTTCAATTTAAGACTGAATTTGGCAATAAGGAGTTCATGGTCTGAGCCACAGTCAGCTCCTGGTCTTGTTTTTGCCAACTGTATAGAGCTTCTCCATCTTTGGCTGCAAAGAATATAATCAATCTGATTTCGGTGTTGACCATCTGGCGATGTCCATGTATAGAGTCTTCTCTTGTGTTGTTGGAAGAAGGTGTTTGCTATGACCAGTGCATTTTCTTGGCAAAACTCTATTAGTCTTTGCCCTGCTTCATTCTGTATTCCAAGACCAAATTTGCCTGTTACTCCAGGTGTTTCTTGACTTCCTACTTTTGCATTCCAGTCCCCTATAATGAAAAGGACATCTTTTTTGGCTGTTAGTTCTAAAAGGTCTTGTAGGTCTTCATAGAACTGTTCAACTTCAGCTTCCTCAGTGTTACTGGTTGGGGCATAGACATGGTTTAATGTGATATTGAATGGTTTGCCTTGGAAACGAACAGAGATCATTCTGTCATTTTAAATAGTATAGTACTGATATAATAAACACATAGATCAGTAAATCCAGAAATATACCTCCACATATATGGTTAACTAATATTTAACAAGAAAACCAAGAATACTCAATTGGGAAAGGATAACTTTAATAGACAGTGTTGGGAAAACAGGATAGCCACATACAAAAAAATGAAATTTCAACCCTATTTCATACAATTGACAAAAATTAACTCAAAATGATTTAAAGGCTTAAACATAAAATCTGAAACCAAAAAACTTCTGGAAAAAAGTCAAATAGGGAAAAAGCTTCTTGACACTGGTCTAGGCAAAGTTTTTTTTTTTTGGATATGACACCAAAAGCAAAAACAAAGCAAAAATCAACAAATGGGGCTTCCTCAAACTAAAAGTTCCTTTACAGAAAAATATACAACAAAATAAAAACGAATCAATAAAATGGAAGAAAACATCTGCAAATCATGTATCTGATAAAGAGTTAATATCAAAAATATGTTAAAACTCATACAGTAACAAACACAAAGGATACAATTTTAAAATGGGCAAAGAAACTGAATATACACTTTTTCAAAGACGTGATACAGATGACCAACAGGTACATAAAAGTTTTTTTTAATATAAGGAACTGTCAGGGAAATGCAAATCAAAACCATGGCTAAATACTTGTTAGAATGACTATCATCAAAAAGATAGTAGATAACAAGTGTTGACAAGAATGGGGAGAAAAGAGAACCCTCCTAGACAGTTGGTACAAATGTAAATTGGTACAGGCACTATGGAAAACAATATGGAGGTTCCTCAAAAAATTAAAAGTAGAACTACCCTATGATCCAGCAATCCCACTTATGGATATATAGCCAAAGACACTTAAAACATGACATCAAAAAGACATCTGCACCTCTATGTTGAGTGTAGCTTTGTTCATAACAACCAAGAAATGAAAACAAAATAAGTCTTCATAAATAAATGGAAATAATCCATTTATGGAATGGATAAATGAAATAATCTATTTACTGAATAAATAGATAAAGATGTTTTTTATATATGTATGTGTATATATATATATATAATACATACATGTGCATGCACATACACATATACACACCTATATTATTATTGAGCCTTGAGAAAGAAGGAAATTCTGCCATTTGCAACAACACAGTGGAACACACATAGGCCTTGAGGGCATTATGCTAAGTGAGATAAGTCAGACAAAGAAAAACAAACACTATATGATAACACTTACGTGTGGAATCTAAAAAAGTCAATCCTAAAGGAAATCAATCCTGAATATTCTTTGGAAGGACTGGTGCTGAAACTGAAGCTCTAAAACTTTGGTCACTTGATGCAAAGACCCAATTCATTGGGAAAGACCTGGATGCAAGGAAAGATAGAAGGCAAAAGGGGAAGTGGGTGGCAGAGGATGAGATGGTTAGATAGTATCACCAACTCAATGGACATGTATTTGAGCAAACTCTGGGAGATACTGAAGGACAGGGAAGCTTGGCGCGCTGCAGTCCATGAGGTCGTGATGAATCGGACACAACTTAGCAACAGAACAACACAAACCACATGTGGTTATTGGCTACAGTACTAGATAACAAGTATTGTATTTTTTCCCCCAATTTTTGAGGATTTTGTTTGTTTAAACGCTTCATTTTTTAGAGCTGTTTTATGTTCATAGCAAAATTGAGAGGAAGGTACAGAGATTTCCCATATATCCCTTGACCTCATACATGCACAACCTTCCTCATTCTCAACATCCCCCCAACAGAATGGGATGGTTGTTAGAGCTGATGGACCTACACTGAAATATGATAATCATGTACAATCCATAGCTTAATATAGGATTCACTCTTGGTGCTATGTGTGATGAATTTGGACAAATGTATAACATGAATCCACCATACAGAGTATTTTCACTACCCTATAAATCTTCTGTTCCTGTCTATTTATCACTTCAACTTTATCACCACTCCCAACCCCTGGCAACCTGCCTTTTCTACATTTTCATATACTTGGCATTTTATAGTATGTAGCCTTTTTAGATTGGCTTCTTTCACTTAGTGACATGCATTTTTCCTTCATGTCTTTTTTATGTCTTGATAGCATATTTCTTTTTAGCACTGATGATTAATATTCCCATGTCTATATGTACCACAATTGTTTTTTATGCTTTCATAACTCAAAGTATCTTGGCCTTTTCCAAGTTTGGGGGACAGCATATATTTTAGATCATCTGTATCATTACAAATTTCTTTTGAAGTGCACTGTCTTGGAGTTCAAAATTCAACTAACAGAGCTGAACTACAAAATAACCAATAGCATACTTCCCTTCTCCCTATGGCCATAGTTTTCTATATTAATTTATCCAATCAAAACTATTTTGAGGGTACCTATTATGTGCCATGTGCTATTCTAAATTTGAGACATAAAGTAGTGAATAAGAAAGTCAAGTTCTCTGCCCTTATACTTCTACCTTCTAGAGGAAGGGAAAAGTAAAGAAAAATTCAAGCAACCAAATAAACCACGGGTTTGACAGAAAGTACTACATAGCAAATGAAATAGGAGGATGTAATGTGGAGTGACTAGTGGAGGCAGTAGGAAAGGGTTGCGGCACTTTCTACAGTTGGAAAACCAAGGCCTCTTTAAAGGGGTTACATTCAGGATGAATCCTGAGTGACAAAAGGGAATCTGCCATGCAAATGACTCAGGAAAGAACAATCCTAGTAAAGGAACAACTACTGCAATGGATCTAAAGCAGGAACAGACCTGGCCCCTTTGAAATTATTAGAGGCTCATATGGCTAAAGGGAAATGAATCAGGGGAAGAGTAGTACGAATGGGGTTACAAATAAGCAGGGCCAAATCATCTGAGCTCTCACAGGATATCACAGGGTTTATATATATTTTTGTAAGTGTGGCAGAAAGTCCAGCAGGGCCACGACCTGGTTGCTTTCATAGTTGTGTATTTTGTCCTCTCACTAAAGAACATGGACTCACCCTTTATGCGGCTATCTGCTTAACTCATTTCCTAACCTGTAACAAATTCCTGCCAGAGAGCAAGCCTTCAAATGACCCTGAAAGAGACTAAATGTTCTTCATATTCTCTCAGCACCACAGAAATATCACTGAAAGCTCAGGTTATGTCTCCAGTAACAAATGCATACAACCTACTCCACTACAAGCGAGTCCTAAGATGCCACATAAGCTATAAAATGTCCATGAACCTTATTTTCCTCATCTATAAAATGAAGCATAAAACCTGCAAAAGTTATTACCCAAATGGATTAGAAGAAAACGATAAAACTGTGTGCTATGGGAAATTAAAGGATTTACACAGCTGTTTACATCTTCATTGCATCACAGCCTCATATTCCAGGTTCAGCTTTGAACACTAAAATATTTGTTAAGTTCTAAATCTAGGAATGTATGTGCTCAGTCGCTCAGCAGTGTCTGACTCTTTGCGCCCCCATGGACTGTAGCTCGCCAGGCTCCTCTGTCCATGGAATTTTTTAAAGCAAGAATACTAGAGTCGGTTGCCATTTCCTACCCTAGGGGATCTTCCCTGCCAGGGATCAAACCCGCATCTCCTGCATTGGCAGATGTATTGTTTACCACTGCATCAGCTAGGAAGCCCCAGAAATGTATGAACTTCCACCAATATAAATCAGACTAAGGGTTATGTACTGTAATTTCCCCCAAAAAAGTGCATATTTAAGTCTCAAGAAAGAAAGAAAAGGGACTTCCCTGGTGGCCCAGTGGCTAAGACTCTGTGCTCTCAATGTAGGGGGCTCAAATTTGATCCCTTATTAGGGAACTATATCCCAACATGCCACAAGTAAGAGTTTGCATGCCACAACTAATACCAGGAGCAGCCAGATAAATAAATACTAAAAAAAGAAAAAGAAAAAAAAAAGGGAATGAAGGCATCCTTTTGATATGTCTCCCAAAATATTATATGAAAATTCTACAAAGCTTTTAGCTATCTTAACCTCAAAATATTTAACCTAGTCCCTTAATAGCTGCTTGTATGACTGAAAATTCTCTTGGATATGAGATGAAGTGCTAACAAATAGATATATACAATCTAAGCAGGCAGTTTGACAGAGCGTTAACATTTTGGATTGTATTATTTTCAAATTCAATACATTTCCTTCAACTAATACAATTAATAACCAGCTAGAAATATTTCCATTCAACTCCCCCTTTTGTTGACTCTGCTTATAAGCAGAGATGAAAATAACTTTTAAATGTCAGGGAGGGGAAACTATGTTTCACTATCATTCATTTTTGTTTTGCTCTCTAGCTTGTGGGCCATAGAATCTCGAGCACTTTTTTAAATTAAACAACACTGTATTTGTTTCAGATATACAGCATACTGAGAACTTTCAATGATTTCAAATATAGACATCTTTTACCATTTGTTAAGGTCAAGAAATATGTTTCTATTTCATTCTATGAAAGCTTTAAGAAAGAAATCCCATATATTCTATTTATGTTTCCCCAGACTTGCCTGTGAGTGTCCAGGAGTCTCTGGCAGAGACGTGGGTTGGAGGTGCCCTGCTACAGGGTCAGGGACACTGAGTGTGGCAGTGTACGCATGGGACCTTTGAAGGAGGTCACCATTATCTTCATTACCTCCACCATAGTTTAGTCTCAGGTCAAACAACATGGAGGGAACATAGTCCTGCTCATCAATAGAAAATTGGATTAAAGATTTACTGAGCATGGCTCTTCATCAGAACAAGACCGGGCAGTCTCTCCCCTCCAGGCAGTCTCTCCCATCAGGAAGCTTCCATAAGCCCCTTATCTTTATCCATCAGAGGGCAGATAGACTGAAAACCACAATCACAGGAAACTAATCAAATTGATCTCATGGACCACAGCCTTGTCTAACTCAACAAAACCATGAGCCATGCCATGTAGGGCCATCCAAGATATGTTGAGACCAACTCGACAAGTATCCTGTCCCCTACAAAGATGGATGGGTCATGGTGGAGAGTTCTGACAAAATGTAGTCCACTGGAGAAGGGAATGGCAAACCAATTCAGTACTTCCTTGAGAACCCCAGGAACAGTATGAAAAGGCAAAAAGATATAACACTGAAAGATGAACTCCCCAGGTCAGTGGGTGCCCAATATACTACTGGAGAAGAGTGGAAAAATAACTCCAGAAAGAATGAAGAGACAGAGCGAAAGTGGAAACAATGCCCAGTTGTGGATGTTACTGGTGATGGAAGAAAACTCTGCTGCTGTGAAGAACAATATTACATAGGAACCTGGAATGTTAGGTCCATAAATCAAGGTAAATTGGAAGTGGTCAAACAGGAGATGGCAAGAATGGGCATTGACATTTTAGGTATTGGCAAACTAAAATGGACTGGAATGGGTGAATTTAACTCAGACGACCACTGTATCTACTACTATGGGCAAGAATCCCTTAGAAGAAACGGAGTAGCCATCATTGTCAACAAAAGAGTCCGAAATGCAGTACTTGGATGCAATATAAAAAATGACACAATGATCTCTGTTCTTTTCCAAGGTAAACCATTCAATATCACAGTAATCCAAGTCTATACCCTGACCAATAATGCTGAAGAGGCTGAAGTTGAATGATTCCATGAAGACCTACAAGACCTTCTAGAACACCCAAAAAATATGTCTTTTTCATTATAGAGGACTAGAATGCAAAAGTAGGAAGTCAAGAGATACCTGGAGTAACAGGCAAATCTGGCCTTGGAGTACAGAACGAAGCAGGGCAAAGGCAAATAGAATTTTGCCAAGAGAACACACTGGTCATAGCAAACACCTTCTTCCAACAACACAAGAGAAGACTCTACACCTGGACATCACCAAATGATCAATACTGAAATTGGATTGATTACATTCTTTGCAGAGATGGAGAAGCTCTATATAGTCAGAAAAAACAAGACCAGAAGTTGACCGTGGCTCAGATCATGAACTCCTCATTGCAAAATACAGACTTAAATTAAAGAAAGTAGGGAAAACCACTAGACCATTCAGGTATGATCTAAATCAAATCCCTTATGATTATACAGTGGAAGTGACAAATGGATTAAAGGGATTAGATCTGATAGACAGTGCCTGAAGAACTATGGATGGAGGTCCATGACATTGTACAGGAGGTAATGATCAAGATCACCCCAAGAAAAAGAAATGAAAAAACAAAAAGCAAAATGGCTGTCTGAGGAGGCTTTACAAATAGCTGAAAAAAGAAGAGAAGCAAAAGACAAAGGAGAAAAGGAAAGATATACCCATCAGAATGTAGGGTTCCAAAGAATAGTAAGGAGAGATAAAAAAGCCTTCCTCATTGATCAATGCAAAGAAATAGAGGAAAACAGAAAAATGGGAAAGACTAGAGATCTCTTCAAGAAAATTAGAGATATTAAGGGAATATTTTGTGCAAATATGGGCTCAATATAGGATAGAAATGGTATGGACCTAACAGAAGGAGAAAATATTAAGAAGAGGTGGCAAGTTTAAACAGAAGAATTATACAAAAAAGATCTTCATGACCCAGATAACCACAATGGTATGATCACTCACCTAGAGCCAGACATCCTGAATGCAAAGTCAAGTGGGCCTAGGAAGCATCACTACGAACAAAGCTAGAGGAGGCGATGGAATTCCAGTTGAACTATTTCAAATTCTCAAAGATGATGCTGTGAAAGTGCTGCACTCAATATGCTAGCAAATTTGGAAAACTTAGCATTGGCCACAGGACTGGAAAAGGTCAGTTTTCATTCAAATCCCAAAGAAAGACAATGCCAAAGAATGTTCAAACTACTGCACAGTTGAATTCATCTCACATGCTAGCAAAGTAATGCTCAAAATTCTCCAAGTCAGGCTTCAACAGTAGGTGAGCCATGAACTTCCAGATGTTCAAGCTGGATTTAGAAAAGGAGGAACCAGAGATCAAATTGCCAACATCCGTTGCATCATTGAAAAAGCAAGAGAGTTCCAGAAAGACATCTACTTCTGCTTTATTGACTATGCCAAAGCCTTTGACTGTGTGGATCAAAACAAACTGTGGAAAATTCTTCAAGAGATGGAAATACCAGACCATCTTACCTGCCTTCTGAGAAATCTGTATGCAGGTCAAGAGGCAGCACATAGAACTGGACATGGAATGACAGACTGGTTCCAAATCGGGAAAGGACTACATCAAGGCTGTATATTGTCACCCTGATTATTTAGCTTATATGCAGAGTACATCATGCGAAATGCCAGGGTGAATGAAGCACAAGCTTTAATCAAGATTGCTGGGGGAATATCAATAACCTCAGATATGCAGATGACACCACCCTTATGACAGAAAATGAAGAACTAAAGAGCCTCTTGATGAAAGTGAAAGAGGAGAGTGAAAAAGTGGACTTAAAGCTCAACATTCAGAAAACTAATATCATGGCATCCAGTCCCATCATTTCATGGTAAATAGGTGGAGAAACAATGGAAACAGTGAGAAACGATTTTCTTGGGCTCCAAAATCACTACAGATGGTGACTGCTGCCATGAAATTAAGAGATGCCTGCTTTTTGGAAGAAAAGTTATGACCAATCTAGACAGCATATTAAAAAGCAGAGACATTACTTTGCCAACAAAGGTCCATCTAGTCAAAGTTATTGTTTTTCCAGTAGTCATGTATGGATGTGAGAGTTTGACTATAAAGAAAGCTGAGCACCAAAGAATTGATGCTTTTGAACTGTGGTGTTGGAGAAGACCCTTGAGAGTCCCTTGGATACCAAGGAGATCAAACCAGTCAATCCTAAAGGAAATCAGTCCTGAATACTCATTGGAAGGACTGATTCTGTAGCTGACACTCCAATACTTTGGCCACCTGATGCAAAGAAATGACTCACTGGAAAAGACCCTGATACTGGGAAAGATTGAAGGCAGGAAGAAAAGGGTACAACAGAGGATTAGATGGTTGGATGGCATCACTGACTTGATAGACATGAATCTGAGCAAGCTCCAGGAGTTGGTGACAGACAGGGAAGCCAGGCATGCTGCAGTCCATGTGGTCACGGTCAGATACAACTGAGCAGCTGAACTCAAGTGAAAACTCACAATACATTGGGGCAAGTAATAACTTCTCACTTCACCTCTCCAATGTCATATATATTTGCATTTTAACAAATTCTTTTTAAAGTGATTTTAAGGAATCATTCATTTAATTTCCACATCAACTCTGGTAGGTACCACCACCAGTTGTTTTACAACTGAGGGGAAAATTAAAGAAATTAGAGTCAAATAACTTGCTTAAGAGTAAACACTTAGTAAATGATGAAGCTGGGAACCCAGTCCTTCTATACTCTTAAGCTCTGCACTAAAATATTCTGTATTTGATAGAGACACCAAGGATCATATTTTGAATATCAGTGTTAGAGAATAAGTGCAATAAAACTGACAAAGTCAATTTAGTCACATGTATATCTTGGGTTCTTTTTGGTAAACGTTACTATTTAAAGGCAACTAATAACTACAGATCACTTCCTCACAGTCTCCCTACCAGGTTACATTCAAGGCAAGTCTGACAAAACTATGTCACATAAATGGGCATTTATTATCAATAAGAACAAAGCAACCACACAATGTAGCCCAGCCCTTTGTTCTTTCACTGCTGCAGCTGCATTTTGCATGAATGGTATGTGCACAGTAATTGTGACAATACTCTAGACACAGACTTTGATACTATAAACACAGTCTCCTAGTCAAGGGCAGAAGTCCCAGGAAAATGCTGAATTAGGGTTGAACCCAAATGTATTTGAGAATCAATGACTGAGTTTACAACATCCTTATATTTCACCTCTTCAAGGGTTAGAGTGTCCTTACATTAGTTCTGGACAATCTACCTATCATAATTCTGTGAATTTCATCTATCATAAGCCTTGTCTACTATCTGCTAAGCTAACAACAAACCCTTTGGTGAGTATCATGGATGGAAATAGCTAAAATCCTTGTAGTAGCCTCAAGAGGTCTTAGTTCTAATGCTAGCTGACCACCTGTTAAGTATGTAGCCCTTAATAGAGAGGGTGACATCTTCTAAGGTATAAGAATTTATGCATATATCAAAGCTGAAATATTTTTTAAATAAATTCCAAAACATCCCTTACTAGGTTTCTCTCCCATTTCTTTTAATTATTCTGGAATCAGGCAGTATCAGTATTAAATACCATTAGGTAAACTAAGATATGCTTAAGTTGCCTGCAAAGCAGGGAGTTCCCTCCAAATAACAATTTTCAGAGAAGTTAACATTTGCCATTTTTCAGAAAGCTTAAAATAGTTGACAAGTATTTTGATTCAATGTTATATATGATTTTTAAATATTTTTTTAACATGTGGAGTGGAGGAATGTGGCTACAGCCTAGCACTTCAGGCCATTAACATACATAACCCAGCTACAGGAAGCGCTGACTACACGCACACTAGCCTAAAATCTCACATATGTGTATTTCTCCAATGTAGTTCTACATTGTTCTCAAAGATCTTTAGTTCTTAGTAACATGCTTTCCTTTTATTTCATATGATTTTATAACATGGTAGATATATTCTCAGGAAGTAGGTTATCACAAGATGTATAACCTTTTAATAATCATCTTATTTTATATTTATACAAATAAATACAAAAGAAAAGAAGATGCCTCTATTTTAAGAGCAAGTATAAATATGTCCCTGGAGATAAAGGAGAAAACTGTCCTTTCATGTACTTCCTAAAAAAAGAAAAACATCAAGTTTTCCTTTGTTGGAAGAGAGAGATTTAATGGATAATATATGGATTAGAATAATAAAAAGATAAACAATACAAAATAGGCAAAAGATCTGAAATAGACACCTGACAAAAAATATGAATAACCAATGTGCACATGAAAACAGGATTCAACATCATTACTCATCAGGAAAATAAAAACTGAAACCATGATACACCATTACAACCTCAGCAAAATGGCTAAAATTTAAGAGAGTGAAAATAACAGAGAATCACAAGGATATAGAAAAATGGAACTCTCATATATTGTTTATGGGAGTGTACACGACACCACCACTTTGGAAAATTATTTGTAATTTTCTTATAAAAATAAAACATTCACATATCATAGGACCTAGCAATTCCATTATTAGGTATCTATTGAAGAAAAATAGAAAGACATATTTACAAAAAGACTCACTCCAATATGCATAGAAACCTTATTCATAATAGTCAAGATTTGAATGTTAAAAGACCCAGGTGTTCAACTGAATGAGAATGAGTAAACACTCATGTATTCATACTACTGGCAATAAAAAGTAAAGCATTATTGATACATATAATATAAATGAGTCTCAAAATATGACTGAGAGAGGTCTTACAGAAAACAGTACATCTACAATTCCTTTTACTTGAAATTCTAAAAGCAATCTACAGTGGAAAACATAATCCTAACATTAGTAGCCTCAGGATAGAAAATGGAGAATTGACTGGGAAGAGTATAAAAGAATTTTCTGGAATTATGGTAATATTCTATATCCTAATAGGAGTTTGAGTTACATAGGTCAAAATTTAATTGATGTGTACTTCAGATTTATACATTTAATTATGCACAAGTTTTACATCAAAATAAAAACTAAGTAAATATAGGACTTCAGGTAATAAATTGCATTCTGAATTATATAAGGGGAATTGTATAGAGCAGGCTTGAATCTGGGTAGGCAGAGCCAATAGCCAGCTAGAGTAAGACAAGAAAGAAAGCTTTCTCAGTTTTAGAACTGCTTATCTTGCTACACTTAAACAGGAAATCTCACTCATTGCTGAAAAAACATTGCTTAAGCCTTTCTGGCCAGGGAACTTAACCAGAGAACACAAAAAGCTGCATAGCCGATTGAACAGATCTATGTATCATAAAACTTGAGCATAGTCCATGGCTTCTCCCATCCACAGAATAAAACTGGTGATCTCATTTGACCAGGGAATTCAGTGCACACTCTGGCCTGATCCAGATGCCCAAATAATGAGCTATATACTCCTTGGGTCCTGTATTGTTGCCCTGTCAAGGAAGGAGAGTAAATTCATAGCTCCATTTAATACTGAACGTAGTACCCAATTCAGAACACACAGTAAGCCTGACCAGAGGATCCAGGCAATTGCAGACTCTCAGCCTCACTTGAGTCAGCAATCCTATCCAACCATTCTCAGCCTGTGGCAAGCATCCTTATGCCCATTTTCAGAGTTCAAACAGTTGCCTTGCCCCAAAATAGACCATAATAGTGACTCCACATGCCGAAGACATTTGCAATGGACACATCCAGAAATCCAAACTGAGTTGACTGGTAAAGAACTGTCTCTGCTAAAGCAAACCTGTCGAGTATGGAAGAGGAACCCAATTACTGAAGTGCATAGATACCAATATAAAGACTCAAGGATCACAAAAAATTCAGGGAAATATGACACCACCATAGGATGCTAATAGAGCTCCAATAACTGACCCTGAAGAAATAGAGATATGTATTATCAGACAAAGAAGTCAGAATAATTCTCTTAAGTTTTGTGAACAATAACAAAACACAAACAAAAAATTAAGGGGAAAAATGTATAAACAAAATGAGAAGTTTGACAAGTAAATAGCAACCATAAAAAAGTAAAATCTAAAAATCTAGACATGAAAAATACAATATGGGAGTTGAAGAAGTCAGTAAAGAGCTTCAAAAGGAGACTTGGCCATGCAAAAGAAAGAATCTGTCATAACTAAGCCAGGATATTGGAAATTACCTAGTCAAAGAAGCAAAAGGAAAAAGAATGAAAAAGAGTATAGAAAGTCTTTGGGGAATAAGGCAAAATGAAAAACAGTTTTGACATAATAAGAATTTCAAGAGAAGAAGCAAAAGAGAAAGGGTCAGAAGGCCTGTTTAAAGAAATAATGGCTGTAATTTCCACAAACCTGGAGAGAGATAGATCCATGAGGCCCAGAGGACCCCAAATAGGTTGAACCTGAGTAGGGCTACACTGAGACACATTATAATTAAATTGTCATAAGTCAAAGACACCTAGACTATTAAGAGAAACAAGAGAAAAGAGAGAAGCTACATACAAGAGAGGGCTTCCCTGGTAGCTTGGACGGTAAAGCGTCTGCCTACAATGGGGGAGACCTGGGTTCGATCCCTGGGCCGGGAAGATCCCCCGGAGAAAGAAAGTGAAAGTGAAGTCGCTCAGTCATGTCCGACTCTTTGCGACCCCATAGGCTGTAGCCTACCAGGCTCCTCGGTCCATGGGATTTTCCAGGCAGTAGTACTGGAGTGGGTTGCCATTTCCTTCTCCAGGGGATCTTCCCAACCCAGGGCTCAAACCTGGGTCTCTCGCACTGTAGACAGACGCTTTACCATCTGAGCCACGAGGGAAGAAGGAAATGGCAACCCCCTCCATTCATGCCTGGAAAATCCCATGGACAGAAGAGCCTGGTGAGCTACAGTCCATGGGGTCGCAAAGAGTCGGACACGACTGAGTGACTTCTCTTCACTTCTTCACTTCACTTCACATACAAGAGAACTTCTATAAGACTACAAGCAGATTTTTCAACAAAAAGTTTTCAGGCCCAGAGAGAATGGGATGAAATTTTGACATATTTAAAATATTGAAAGAAAATAATAGCCACCAAGAATTCCAAACCCACTGAAGCTGTCCTTCAGAAACAAGGGAGGAATGAAGACTTTCCCAAACAAACAAACGCTGATGAAGTTCATTACCACCAGGCATAACTTATAAGAAATTTTAAAGGAATTTCTCTGAGTGGAAGTAAAAGAATGCTAATTAGCATTATAAAAATATAAAAATGTACTGTAAATTTACTTGTAATGGTAAAAACTGTCATAGTTAGATACTGCAATATGCTAATAGTGGTGAATAATTCACTTACAACTCTAGTTTAAAAGTCAAAAAAAGAACACCAAAAATAACCGTAGCTATAATAACCTGTTATTAATTACATATTTTTATGTCATATAAATTGTACCTTCAATAATCTAAATTGTGAGGTGGAGGAGAAGTAGATGTATAAAATTGTAAAATTCTGTTCAAGTTGTCAGTTTTAAGTAGAAAGTTATAAGTTTTTATATATTTTATGTAATCCTCACAGTAACCACAAGGGAAAATTCTGTAGTACTTACACAAAAGAACTTGATAAGGAAGTAAAACCTACTATCAAAAGATATAAAAACACAAAAAAATATAACAAGGATATGAAATAATAAGCAAAATTATAAAGCAACCAGAAAACAACAGAATGGCAACAGAAAGTTCTTACCAATCAGTAATTACTTTCAACAAACAGATTAAAGACACAGAATGGCTGAATGAATTAAAGATCAAGATCCAACTGGGACGACCCAGAGGTATGGTACGGGGAGGGAGGAGGGAGACGGGTTCAGGATGGGGAACACGTATATAGCTGTGGCAGATTCATGTTGATGTATGGCAAAACCAATACAATATTGTAAAGTAATTAACCTCCAATTAAAATAAATAAATTTATATTTTTAAAAAATCCAATAATATGCTGCCTAAAAGATATTCGCTTTAGCCTGAAAAACATACACAGCCTGAGGGTGAAAAGATGGAGATTTCAAAGACATTTCAAGCAATGTTAACCAAAAAAGTAGGGGTGAATATACTTGTACCAGACAAATAAAAATGGTAAAAAGATACAGTAAAGTACTGTGCAAAGATACACTGTACAGTAAAGTACCAATACATCAAGAAGATACAAATTTATGTGTTTATACACCCAACATCGGAGCACCTAAATGCAGAAAGCAAAAAATAACAGAGCTAAAAGGAGAAATAAATAGTAATACAGACATAAGTGGGGACTTAATACCCTACTCTCAACAATGGATGCATCATCCAGGCAGAGAATCAATAAGGAAACAGTGGACTTGAGCACTACTACAGACAGAATGGTCCCCACAGACACATAAAAGACATTCTACCCAGTAACAGCAGAATATACCTTCTTCTCAAGCACACAGGGAACGTTTTCTAAAATAGACCATATGTTAGGCCATGAAACAAGTCTTAGCAAACTCAAAAAGTTAAAATAACAACAAGGATCTTCTCTGACCACAGTGACATGCAACTATAAATCAGTAACAGGAAACCTGGAAAATCTATGAACACGTACAAATTAAATACCACTATCCTGAACAAACAAAAAATCTATGAACACGTGCAAATTAAATACCACTGTCCTGAACAACCAAAAAATCTATGAACATGTGCAAATTAAATACCACTCTCCTGAACAACCAAAAAAATCTATGAACACATGCAAATTAAATACCACTCTCCTGAACAACCAAAGTATAAAAGAAGAAATTAAGGGGAAATTCAAAAGTTTCTCGAGACATGAAAATGAAAATACACGTATCAGAACATGTGGATTTTGATGTCAAAAGCAATTATTAGAGGAAAGCTCATAACAATAAATACCTACATTAAGAAGCTAGCAACTAAGCAACCTAACTATGCTTTAAGGAACTAAAAAATGACCAAACTGAGTCCAAAGCTAGCAGAAGAAATCAAAATTGGAGCAGAAATAAATGGAACAGAACAGTAAAATAATAGAAAATATTAGCCAAACTAAGAGTTGATTATCCAAAAAGATAAACAAGATTGACAAACCCTTAGTTAGACTAACCAAGGGGTAAAAAAAGAAAGGTCTTACATGAGCAAACAAGTTTTAAAAATATAGACATTAAAACTGATAACACAGAAATTGAAAGAATCATAACAGACTATGATGAAAAACTATACACTAACCAAATGGACAATCTAGAAGAAATTTTAAAATTATTAGAAATATAAAACTTACCAAGACTAAATAAGGAAGAAGAAGAAAGTGTGAAACCTATAATCAAAAATCTCCCAATGAGCAAAAGTCCAGGAAAAGATAGATGGTTTCAGTAGTGAATTTTACCAAACATTTGGAAAAGAATTAATATCAATTTTTCTTAGTCTTCCAAATGATTGAACATGAAGGAACACTACTGAATCCATTTTACAAGATCAGCATTATCCTGATGCAAAACCAGAAAAGGACACTACTAGCAAAGAAAACTAAATGCCAGTATCCCTGGTGCAAAAGTTCTCAATGAAATACTAAAAAACTGAATTCAGTAGCACACATCATTCTTCATAATCAAGATGCAGTTATCCCTGGGATGCAAGGATGGTTTAATGTACACAAATCAATGTGATACATTAATAAAGTGAAAGAAAAAAATCATATGATCACCTCAATAGGTATAGAAAAAGCATTTGACTAATTTCTGCATCTATTCATGATTAAAAAAAAAAAAGACCTTAAATTTGGCATAGAAGAAATATATCTGAACATAATGGAGGCTATTAATGACAAATCTTCAGCTAACATCATAGTCAGTAAAGACAGGTGAAAGGCTTTTCCTCTATCAAGGAAAAGCTTGACAGAGGAATGAAAAGGAATAAAACAAGGGTGCACTTATCTGCACGTCAAAGGCCCTTGTCTCTATGCCTATTAACATAGTAATGGAAGTCCTAACTAGAGAAATCAAACAGAATTAGAAAGGAAGAAGCAAAATAGTCTCTATTTGCAGACATGATTTTGTATATAGAAAATCATAAAGACTCATTAAAATATATATATATATATATACATATATATATGGGTTAGGTTTAATCAGTGAGTTCAGGAAGGTTGATACAAAAATCAGTACCATTTCTACACACAACAAATTTTCTAAAAAGGAAATAAAGATATTGATCCTATTTACAATAGTACCAAAAGCAATAAAATACTTTGGAATAAATTTGACTAAGGAGGTAAAAGATCTCTGCCCTGAAAACTGTAAGAGATTAATGAGATAAATTGAAGATACAAATAAATGAAAAGGTAGCTGCATCCATGGACTGGAAAAATTTATATTGTTAAAATGTCAATACTAACAAAAGCCACCTATAGAGGCAATGCAATTTATATCAAGATTCCAATGGAGTTTTTTTAAATGAAGTTGAAAATACACTACTAGAATTTATATGGAGCCATGAAGGAATGGGCTTCCCAGCTGGTACTAAGTGGTAAAGAACCTGTCTCCTGATGCAGGAGACATAGGAGATGCAGGTTTGACCCTGAGTCAGGAAGATCCCCTGGAGGAGGACATGGCAACCAACTCTAGTATTTTTGCCTGGAGAATCCCACGGACAGAGGAGCCTGGCAGGCTATGGTCCATACAGTTGTAAATAGCTGGACATGACTGAAGGGACTCAGCATTCATGAAGGAATATCCAAATAAATTTTAAGAAAAACAAGCAGGAAGCATCACACCTCCTGATTTCAAGCTATACTGTAAAACTATAGTCATCAAAACAGTATGTTACTGGCAGAAAACCGAACAAATAGACCAGTGGAACAGATTTAAGAGCCATAAATACACTCAAGCATATACAGTCAATTCATATTTGGCAAGGGAGCCAAGAATACTCAATGGAGAAAAGAGAATCTCTTCAATAGATGGCACTGGATAATTGGATAATAACATGAAGAGTGGAAACTAGGTCCACGTCTTACACCAATCACAAAAATTAACTCAAAATGTATTAAATACTTAAATGTAAAACCTGAAACCCTGAAACTCCTAGAAAAACTTACTAATAAAGTTCCTTGACATGGATCTGGTAATGAAGATGTAGATATAACACAAAGCGCAAACAACAAAATCAGAAATAAATAAGTGAGGCCACAGCAAACCAAAAAACTTCTGCATATCAAAACAAACTATCAAAGTAAAAAGACAACTTGCAGAATAAGGAAAATATTTGCAAACCAGATATCTGATAAGAGATTAATAACCAAAATATATAAAGAATTCATACAATTCAATAACAAAAAACAGTAATAACCCAATTTAAAAATAATCAAAAGACTCAAATAGATGTTTCGTTAATGAAGATACATGAAAGGCCAGCAGGTACATGAAAAGATGTTCATCATCACTAGTTATTAGTTAAATGAAAATTAAAACCACAACGAGTTATCACCTCTGTCAAGTACAAATTGGCAATTGCCAAAAGCATTTGCCAGTGACTGAACGACAACAAAGGCCTTTGCCATCTGCCTGTGCTGCTACAGCTGCTTACCTTTAACACTCCTTGAAGGGAATTCAGGGTTGAGAGTGAGGCACTCTGTGCTCCAGGGAAACTGGTGGAATAGGTCTTTAGATAGTTAGATATTTTCAGGAACTGATTTCCTGATCCCAATCCTTGCATCTCCTCATATCTAGAATAGCACTAAATCCCTTCATGGTAACATCAGCTCCTCATGACTAGCAGCAAGTGCTTTATTGTGTTGAACTCCCCCTCACCAAAATCTTATATATTGACTTTTTCCAATTGCCTCTTTGGAGTAGTCTCTCAGAGCTATCTGAGTTGCTGTCTTTTGGGCTGCAGTCCTCATTTTGCCCCAAATAAAACTTAACTCACAACTCTCACATTGTACATCTTTTTAGTCAATATTTCACACCTGTTAGAATGGCCTTCATCAAAAAAAAGACAAGAGCTAACAAGTGCTGGCATGAATGTGGGGAAAAGAGTACTCTTATGCACTGTTGATGGTACAGCCACTGTGCAACAACCCTAAGGAGGGTCTTCAAAGAATTTAACTAAACTAGAACTATTATATGATCTAGCAATTCAATTTCTGGGAATATATCCAAAAGAAACAAAAACACTAACTTGAAAACATATCTTCATCCTCATGTTCATAGTGTAACCAGGAAGGGTTAACTCTGACGCCATGCTGAATCTATTCCTCTAGCTTTAACCCTTGTTTCTGCTGCATTGCTGGAAGATTCTTAACCATCTGAGCTACCAGGGAAGCCCCTTTTGTTATCATAAGCATAATGGCTCACCTTAGGGAAGCCTGTCCCTCTCTGCCAGTTAAACTAAAGTGCCTCTGTTCATAACTCTTTTGCACCTGTAGATTGTAGGAAGAAAGAAATTAACATATCCCCCTGCCTGAGTCTTGCTATTCTAGGAGATATTTGCAAGAATTAAATGGTCTTTTTACTTTATTTCGAAAGCTGGCTGACCTAGAAGATGGAAGACTAATGTCTCAATAAGACCATCTTGTCAGGGCCTGGATGCAAGGTTCTTTTGTGGATCAAATATGGGGGAGGTGAGAAAATAAAGTCATATTCCTTGCCTCTACACCTCATCTCCTGGATTTATTGGTCTATCATGCAGCGAGCAGAGCAAGCTTGGACTTGGTAAAAACAGTAGCATTATTTATAATAGCCAAGACATGGAAATGATGTAAGTGTCCACCAATGGATGAATGAGTAAAGAAGTTGTGGGGAGATATATATATGTATGTATGTACACAAATATATATATGTGTGTATACACACATATATGTATACATATATACACACAAAATGGAGCATTATTTAGCCATAAAACATGAGGAAACTCCCACCATTTGCAACAACACAAATGGACCTTGAAGGCATTACTGTAAGTGAAATAAGCCAAATAGACCAAGACTATATGATCTCCCTTATATATGGAATCTAAAAAACAAAAAACCAAAAACTTATATAAGAAATCAGACTTGTGATTAACAGAGGAAGGATGAGGGATATTTGGAGGAAGATGGCCAAAAGGTATAAATTTCCAATTATAAGATAAACAAGTACCATAAATAATTATGATATAATGTACAACCTAATGAGCAACATAATATATGTAAGTCAACCCATCTTGCCATATGTATTAAACTTATGTATTATGTCTCAATAAAACTGGAAATAAGATGTCTTTGACTAGGGTAGTTTGTAATGGAAGTGGTGAGATTATGTGTCCAGACATGATTCTGGACACATGTAGATAGTATACATGAAAGAATTTCTTCATGGGTTGGATTCAGGTTATGAGAGGAAGACAGGGGAAGAGCAAAAATGGAAAGTGAAGTTGCCATATACTAAAATGAGAACCACAAAAAGGAAGAAAATTAAAGTTGTTTAGTCACTAAGTTGTGTATCTTTTAAGATTCTATGGGGTATTGTCCACCAGGTCCTCTGTCCATGGGATTTCCCAGGCAAAAATCCTGGAGTGGGTTACCATTTCCTTCTCCAGGGGATCTTTCCTACCCAGGATGCTGCTGATGGATCGGGAAGGGACTAGTAACTGACCCTAGGCTGACATTTAAAGCCTCTAAGTGACTATATCAGCGAAGCTTCCCTGGTGGCTCAGATGGTAAAGAATCTGCCTCCAGTGCAGGAGACCTGGGTTCAATCCCTGGGTTGGGAAGATCCCCTGGAGAAGGAAATGCAACCCACTCCAGCATTCTTGCCTGGAAAATTCCATCAACAGAGGAACCTGGCAGGCTACAGTCCATGGGGTCAAAAAGAGTCAGACTCGACTGAGTGACTAACACTTCTTCAATGACTGTAATAAAATTCTCTTTTACTCCCTATTCTTTAATATTATACATTTAAATATCCTTAGGCCTGCTTTTTCCTTTAGCTCAAATTATGTTAATTTTAGTGTTTACCCTTGAAACTGAGTCCTCTCAAATTATGGTGAAAACAATACCAAAGATGATGAGAGAATGTTCTTTTTCCCTAGACGAGCAGGAAAGCAAACAGTATTCTGCATCATAAAACTAAGGTAGTTACTTGAAAATATTCACGAAAGGATGCATCTTACTTTCCTGTCCTAAGTGGAGTCTTGTATGAATAATTGTGTCTTTTCCTGATGTTATAAAATTGCCCTTGAAGTATTATTTATAAAACTATATAAGAAGTATACAAATATATTGAAGAGATGATTTCTAATATTCTGAGAAATATCTTTAAAACCTACATTCTACAGCCCTTTTTTCATTATTCTGATAATTTTCTGCCATGGTAATAACATTAAAAATATCATATCTATTTTCCAAAATCTTACACAAAATTGGGGTTCTCTCTCTTAAGCCAAAAGAACTATAAAATTTCTTTATCCTCCCTTTACTGCTAAAGAAAAAAACTCATCTCAGGACTCTGCTAAAGTCCTTCAAACAAAGAGAGTCTTTGTCTCACTTAAATTAGTAATGTTTTTGATCAAAGCCTTTAGGTGGAGTGTAGGAGATAAAAGCCTGATTGGAGCAGATACACAAGAGAATAGAAGAAAAGAACTCAGAAAGTAAGTCAAGGCAACTCATTCAAGGCATTTTGCTACAAGAGGGAGCAGAGAAATGGGGCATTATCTGAAAGAGGAGGTGGGTAAAAAGAGACATTTTAAGATGAAAATAATTATATCATCTTGTAGACAATGGGAACAATACAACAGAGCAAATTTTGAAGAAGTAGGAAATAAGGGTGGAAAATTGCAGGGACAATGACTTTGAGGAGGCTGGGAAAGGTCAGAATAGAGCACAAGGAGAGTAGTTGGCCTTAGATAGGATTGCAGCTTCATCCAATGTAACAGGAAGATAACAAAGACTCAGTGCAGAGGCTTTTTGGTAAAAACATATGAACACTCTTTCTGTGTTTCTCCTATTTTCTCAGTGAAAAAAGAAATACTTTCATCAGCAGATATCAAGAAAAGGAAGTCTTTCAAGTTTGCCAGGAGAGAAGAGATTGGAATGTAGAGAAAATACGCTGACTAGAGAAAAGTAACAGTACTGCTAGCTTCCCTCAAGACCTAACTGAAATCTGTGATCAGGAATTTAAAATCAGACCAGGCAACACTTTGGTAAGTATTCATTAGTTAAATATCCAAGTGCCACTGTGGGACAAAGGAAGTAGCATAAATTCATAGTCTGTATATTTACCCTACTTCTATCTCAGCACAAACAGGGATATAGGGAGAGGGGAAGTAGATAGTAGAAGCAGGTATGGACTGTATACATGAATATACATATAAATATATACCCACATGTTAACTACAAATTGACACTTGCCAAGAGCATTTGCCAGCAACTGAACAACAACAAGGGCATTTGCCATCGGCCTCTGTGGAGATTGAACCCTCTGCTGTTGCAGCTGCTGACCTTCAACACCCCCTGAGAGGAATTCAAAGTGGAGAGAGAGGCACTCTGCTCCAGGGAAACTGATGGAACAGGTCTTTAGATAGTTAGATATTTTCAGGAACTGATTTCATGATCCCATCCTTGCATCTCTTCATATCTAAAAAATCACTAAATCCCTTCATGGTGACATCGGCTCCTTGTGACTACCAGGAAAACTTTTGTAGAGTAAGTGCTTGATTGCATTGGCCTCCCCCCTCACCAAAATCTTACCTATTGACCTTCCTCACTACTTCTTTGGAGAAGTCTCTCAGAGCTATCTGAGGTGCTGTCTCCCGGGCTGCAGTCTTCATTTTGTCCCAAATAAAACTTAAATCTCACGTTGTGCATCTTTTTAGTTGACACAATATGCCCATATACATATACATATACAAATCAGTTCTTCAGGGAGCAATATAATTATGCTCATAATATGTCAGGGTCCAGTTTTTATTATACCCTTTTATAAAATTTCCTACCCTTCAAGATAAATTCTTTTAAGTTTAATTAGCAAATAATTATTCATGCCAAGAGAAAAAATCAATTGTTATCACAAATAAAGGTAAACAATAGTTAGAAAAATATACGTAAGAGAGTCAACTAAAATCAACATATATCATGTAAGGATAAAACAAGCCAAATTCAAAAGAACCTATGCAATACTAGTTAGAATATTTGCCTTGCAATCTCCCATTAAATATTTTGTTTCAACAAACCAATATCATCCATCAAATTAAACCAAAACTGCTTTTAATTTTATTAGCTTTACATTTATATATGTTTAAAATTTTTATTTTGTTAATTAACAAGACTTTATAGTCATGTAAATATAAGGGATTTATGCCTAGTTTTATGTTTGTACAGATTTGAATAGAAACATAATAATATAATCAAGTAGAAATCTGTATTATTATTTTATAGATATCCACTCACTAATTATATTTGAACACACTAGAATTTTAAAGTATCCATAAAAATTTTCTATTTAAATAGGACTTTTTAAATTCCCTTTAAGAGTTATTATGAAATTGGGTTTCCCAGGTAACTTAGTGGTAAAGAATCCGCCTGCCAATGCAGGAGATGTGGGTTCATTCCCTGGGTCACGAAGATCACCTGGAGAAGGAAATGATAATCTACTCCAGTATTCTCGCCTGGAATTGGGCTTCCCTTGAAGCTCAACTGGTAAAGAATCTGCCTGCAGTGCAGGAGACCTGGGTTTGATCCCTGGGTTGGGAAGACCCCCCTGGAGAAGGAAATGGAAACCCACTCCAGTATCCTTGCCTGGAAAATCTCATGGACAGAGGAGCCTGGTGGGCTGCAGTCCATGGGGTCGCAGAGAGTTGGGCACGAGTGAGCAACTAACACTTACTTACTTATTCTTGCCTGGGAAATCCCATGGACAGAGGGTACTTGAGGATTACAGCCCCTGTGGTTGCAAAGAATCAGATATGACTGAGCAACTGAGCATGCAACCAGATATTTAGGAAAGAAATGTGAGAGTTGAAAAGCCCCATCTCATATAGAAAACTATAAACTTACCTCTATAAGCTAGGCATTTTACATGCATTGTCTCATATTTATAATAAAAATAGTATAACAACCATCACCACTACCACACTATCTGGACTCCTGTCATTTACTAAGCATATTTTACGTGCCAGGTAAAGTCAAGTTCCTTTATAAACATTTAATTTTCAGATGTTATTTATTAACAATTACATATTCTGCAATAGGATAGTCATTTCTCACCTTTTTTATGGATGAGGAATCTGAATCATAACAAGGAAACTGCCCATGATCACCAACAATTAAGACATGGATCCAGGAATTAGACTTCTGAATTCAAAGTCTAAGATACAATGAGCTTCAAGGTTGAAAGGAGTTCGCCCAATGCCACATGGCCAGTGGACAGCGAGCTAAAGCTAGTCTGGCATTTCCCTCAAACCAGAGGGCCCACTGCAAAGGATCCGGATCATAGCCAGCTCCCCAGAGAAGAAAAGAATGGAATGTTAACTCAAAGACAAACCTTTCCTTTCCAAATTTCCCCTCTGAAAATCAGGCCACCATCACTCTTCAATGTTGAGAGGACAGCCTATGGATATTTACATTGCAGAGATTTAAGCTGAAAAGAAAACATAACAAGGAAATGATTTCACAATGAACTTTTATTACTATACAGCTATGTGATCTGTCAGAAATGCCTAAAACAAAAATTAGTAAAACAAAAGAACTTGGGATAGCAGCAAGGGGATCAAAAAGAATGTAAAGTCAGAATCTTTTCTGATTTTTAAGGCATCTGTAGATGACTAGTGTTGTCTGGCAGGCCACAGTCCATAGGTTTGCAAAGAGTCAGCAACAACTGAGCATGCCTGCATGCAGTGCTGAAAAAACCATTTGAGTCAATGTCTGCAAGGCAGGGTGCCCACCGAGCACATAAATGCAACTGCCTCGGGCTCTAATCAGACTGTTTCCTTGGCTCATCTGAACCCTTTGAGAGCCTGACCTTTCTTCTCACCAGGTCCTCAATATGACCCAGATCTACAGAGTCCTTAGCATTTTTCAAGATGTTTTTACCTCTCTTCAAGGCACCAAAAATTTATCTCAGAACTGAAAAATAAAGTTAGTACAACAACAACAACAAAAACAGCTAACTCATTGGAGAAGACCTTGATGCTGGGAAAGATGGAAGGCAAAAGGAGAAGAGGGCAGCAGAGGATGAGATAGTTGGATAGCATCATCAACTCAATGGACATGAACTTGGGCAAATTCCAGGAGACAGTGAGGGACAGGGAAGCCTGACATGCTGCAGTCCATGGGGTCACAAAGAGCTGGACATAGTGACTGAAGAACAACAACAAAAATGGTCTGTTTTACTCTTTACTATCTCAGGAGACGGGCATATCCTTCACCCCATATATTAGCTGCCTCCCCCACAGTACACACTTAATAAATACTTAGTATATGAATGAAAAATGCTTAAAAAGTGAATATATGTGAAATACAAAAAGATTATACAAAAGACAGAACTATATATAAAATCAATTTCCTGAATTACCTCTTAAGGAACACAGTTTATAAAGGAAACTTCAGCTGTCACTCAAAACAAATGACCCTTTGAATCTATTTCTTAAAAGGTTTGCTACCCAAAATGCCTGGATGTGATTGCAGAATTTCAGGCTCCACCCCAGATCCACTCAATCCAAAACTGCAATTTAGGTAATGAGTATTCACATTAAGTCTTGAGAAGCTAGTATGTTCTCAGAGCCTGGTGACCACCAGCTCAGAGTCAGACACAACTGAACACCTAACATCCTCCATAACTTCAGATTTTCTCAGAGTTCAGGACTGCATGTAGCAACAAGTACCATCTGTGATTTCAAAGTGATTGATGTTTGATAATTGTTACTTTAAATAAAATTGATATGTATGATTCTCTATAGAGCCAACAAAATAATATTACAAAAATGAGTTTCTCAGGAAAAAATTCCAATCAGTTATTAAAAAAAAAAATCTGAATTTGATTTGGTACAAATAGGTAGATTTGGTCTATTAATACCCAGTCTCCTGGGATGTGTGTATATATTTGTGTGTGTATTAAACCCTAGAATTAAAGTCTAGAATTTAATTAAGTCTAGAATTGGAGATGAAGCTCCAATACTTTGGCCACCTGATGCAAAAAGCTGACTCATTAGAAAAGACCCTGGTGCTCGGAAAGACTGAAGACAGGAGGAGAAGGGGGATGACAGAGGATGAGATGGTTGGATGGCATCACTGACTCAATGGACATGAGTTTGAGCGAGCTCTGGGAGATGGTGAAGGACAGGGAAGCCTGGTGTGTTTCAGTCCATGAGGTCACAAATAGTCAGACACGACTGAGTGCCTGAACAACAACAACAAAGTGTAGAAAGTCATAATCATCATTAAGATATATGAATTAATAAAATTATAGATACAAAAGCCCAGAGAGAGAACAGAGCACTTAGGAAATATATTCTGCAATAGGAAGACTTCCAAAGACGAGATCTTCCCTTTAAAAACTAGATTAAATTCCACTCCCATAATCAACTCCCATATTGTGCCTATTGACAGTAGCCCATAATGTAGGTTTCTTCTACTTATATAGGAAAATTCCCAAAGGTAACAAATAAATTGTAATCCTTGTGAGACACTAAGGTTTAAATTGCAGAGAGGAAGAGGCACCACAGATTAACACATACCCTCAGACTTGAAAACTCTCAAACCAGCACAGGAAACACTTCAGAGATTATAGTCCTTTAATCCATAGTTCCTTCTATATTCACATGAGTTTATCAGTGAATGTGCTCTGGAAACAGAGTTGGCTTCACATCACTGGCCATCACAAATAGTACACAGGTCAGAAAGGCTGCATTTCTAGAGATTTTCTAGCCTTATTCTATGGTTTACTGGAACTTATATCTAGGAAGTCTTTATACTGCTAACTTTGTATCTGAAAGCTGTAAAATATTCTTTATAACTAAATACTTCATACATTTTATTTACTGAGAATATACCATTGACATGGAAATTGCTTTTATGGGTAAGTATATTTGCTTGACAGACATGTTTAATTATTGGAATATGGTGGGGAAATTTTCAAATGAAATAAGCTTTCAGACAAATTCTCAAATCAGAATCTAACCCATGAAAAGAAGAGATTTCAAAATATGAAGTTGAATGTATCTTTGAAAGATTATGAAATTGATTTTAAGTTCAGGGTTATATTTTTGTTTATTCCAAGGATCTATATCACATTAAATCTAAATGTTTTCTAGTAATCTATATCCCAAACAACTTATTTTAAAGTTAAAAAAGTATTTTATGAGAACTTCTTGTTTGAAAATTATCATTGCTTAAGAGACTAGAACTCAATGATGCCTAAAATACTGTAATTTTCTTTTTTCATTCAAACCTCACTTCAAAATGATAAAATATAAGCTTCTTATAAGATCACCACAGGAAATCAATGTAGTTAAGAAAACGATATATGAAAATATTCTACCAAAATTGTATAAGCCTCAAGCTAAAAAAAAAAAAAGGTTGAGAAAAAGAAATCTATTATGTTCATAAGTCCTGAACAGAAAGATAACTTGTCCACCTATTCTAGGAATTTACAATAGTTTATCAGCCATGACATAATCAATAGTATATGGAGGCTTCTGAAGCTCTTCAAAGAATCATACAGGTACATAAATCTATGAAAGATGACTCATATGGGAATGGCTGCAGTCAGACATAAAATGAGAACTGCCACAAAAAATGGGACCTGGGGAAACTCGAAATAATTTGAAGTTGAACAGATAAGTCTGATTGAAAAATCAGACAAATCAATATGGAAGACTTGATAGAAATTATAAGAAAAACTATTTAAAGGTAAAAGAAATTATCTTGTGTGTGGTAGAGATAAAAGATTTCTGTTCCATTTTCCTTTTTTAAGCTCTCCCAAAATGCATAAAGCAATGAATTCCATGTGTTTTCCAGTTTCCTGTGTACTAGAGAAAAATTCCATTACTATGAAACAGCCTTTTTCTGTTCAAGGCTTACATAGCATTGTGAATATCTTCCCTAAAGTCTGACATTGCAGTAACCAAAATACCCTTGGCCTGAAATAGTAATAGTTCAGAAAACTCCCTCAGATTTCCTTTTACCAACATCTCCATCCAAGCTCCCATTAGAGTCTAGAGTAGGAGCACCAATGTTTTCTTACAGTATATTGTGCTTTTAAAGCAAAACTCAGGAGTAAAGCATTCATTTTCAAATTGTAGTTTGGCAATTATTTTAGTTTGACAAATACTAAAATATACTAACAGGCAAAGGTTTTCATGTTCACTCTTCTGTGCTCATTGGATGCCTGAATTTTAGAGGAAGGTAATTTTTCAGTAACAATGTACTCAAGGAAAATCACCTAAGCAAAACTAATGTGTACTCTTAATCTAATTTTCATTATACAAAATCACTTTTCCCACATAAAATCAACAATGACATGGGTTGATTTTTTTAAACTATGATAATTTGATAAAACAGTCACATTTCTTCATACAATTTTCACCTAACCTACTATATTTCATCTGTCATGAATGATAGCATTTGCATTAGCATTTGCAATAATACCTGTGATTGCCTTATTTGGATGAGAACATGCTTTATCCATAAAAGATGAAGTAAACAGCTGCTTGGTTTAAGACAAAATCTGACTCTTCCAAAAAAGAAATAGATAAGAATCAGCCAGTATATTCCTCTATAAATAAAATTCCCTATGATATACAAGTTAAACAACTGTCAGGGCGCTCAATGCTCAGATGACTATATATGAAGTTCAGCAAATTGTGCTAATACTTAGGGTCCATACTTTATTAAAGATATCTCAGTTAAAGGGCGAAAATATTTGTTTTATTTTTAAAATAACCAAGAAACCACAGAATGGGTTTTATATCCTAGGCAGAAATTACTTAAATATGTATATGTTGTCACCAAGCAAAAGATGGATATTTTCACACACACAAATTTAGTTTGGATAATGAGGCTAATAACACCATACAGATACTATGAGAGTATGAAAAGCTTATTACTCATATAAGGACACTTTCTGGGGAGGATAGAGTAGCCTCCCAAGACTATGCAAAAAATGGCTTAAAAGATCAGTGAGAGGACACTGGCTTGGGCTTGAATTTTTGTGGTGGTCAGAAGGTGTAACACAGGTTTGCCGCTGCTAAGTCGCTTCAGTCGTGTCTGACTCTGTGCGACCCCAGAGACGGCAGCCCACCAGGCTCCCCCGTCCCTGGGATTCTCCAGGCAAGAACACTGGAGTGGGTTGTCATTTCCTTCTCCAATGCATGAAAGTGAAAAGTGAAAGTGAAGTCACTCAGTTGTGTCCGACTCTTAGCGACCCCATGGACTGCAGCCCACCAGGCTCCTCCATCCATGGGATTTTCCAGGCAAGAGTCCTGGAGGGGAGTGCCATTGCCTTCTCTGCAACACAGGTTTAGGTTACTACAAATATGGTTTGAACTTGCTGGCAACATCAAATGAGGCAATACTCCAGATTTCTTATCTGCTTGTTCAGCTATGGGTCAAAAAAAGGGAGAGTAATGAGGCTTTAAAACTGTCAGCAGACAATCATCAAAAATGGAGTTGGACTCTGTATTATAATTCACCCTTGATTAATAATAACCAAAATGTGCCATGTTCAACTTCATTGATTTGAACTTAAGTAAACCATTATGGTACTTCATGAGGTCTGTAGCCTGAGACCATTAAGGGTGGTAAGAGTTTTTGGATGACTGACTCCAAGAGCCCAGAATGATATATTTTCAGAAGTGAAATGAATGCCCTGGTCACTATTAATAATGTCTGGAAATGAGAGGTATAAGGAGTGCTTTGGTAAGGTCTTACATTGTGGCTTTAGTGGTTTAAAGATATGTATGACCTTGATTAATATATTGGGTATCTGTGAAGCAAGAAATTCTCAGAGTTCTCTACCCAAAAGGAGCCAACCTTGGACAAGGAATCATTGCTACCATTGGCCAGGCCATCTGCCTAGGGAGACCATAGGTAGTGGCTCAAGAGTTTGTCGAACTGTGCAGAAGGGACTACTTGTGAGCCAGGGCATCAGGTACTAAGGTAGGACTGCATGAAGTTTAGTTAACCTTGCTAAACCTTGGGGGCCCATCCATTATTGGGGATGAAAAGCAGGCATGCTCCATCTAGTTTCTTCACATGATAGGGGCTATGTCACCCATAAAATGTATAAACACTTTTACTCAATTGATCTCAAGAGGCTTCCCATGTGGCCAAAATGATGTGGAAAAGGAGGGGCCTCCTAAAAAATCATGACACCTCTCAACAGAGTTGACTCAGGAATCCAGCTCTTCTGCAGGTGAGATAAGGCCAAGGACCCAGGCTTAGTTCTGACCCACAAATAACATTTCTGCTTTAGCTTAGGGGTGTCAGCAGCTATTTTTAGCTTTCAAGGTGCTAGTTCTATGAGCCAAGGACTAATGGGCAACCTGGAAGAGTGAGCAGGTCATGGACTCAGAAACTGTGAGAGTTGTTCCCAGAAAAGCTCAGTATGCCAATAGCAGCTTTAACTCTACTGGCTTACAGCATCCAAGCCAAGAAGGATAATTTCTTGCCCTGCAAGCTTGGGGACAACTTTTGGCTGTTACAGGTGGTCCAGAAACTCCAGGAGGCATAGAGTGTTGCTAAAACCTCTACAATTCAGGAGTCTCTGGAAGGTACTGTTGTCAGATTGCAATTTAGTCAGATACTTGAGGCTTCTGTTGTAGGGACCCCATTCAAGATTGACCAGTTTGCAAGAAAAAACAAAGGGTTTGAGCACAATTTATAAATAAGAACTAGGTTGCCTCCAGAATCCAAAAGAACTAAAAGATGCTGGAATTATTCTCACATTGCTGGTACCGAAGTCAATAGGTTGTCTGTTTGTTTGTTTTGACAGCATTAGGAATGAAGAGACCCTTGACTAATCAAATAATGTCAAGAAATTTTACTAAGTTAACAATGATCTCTTACTGTGTGACAATGGTCCAGTCCTTTTGGTCAGCTCCTTTGTGAATGTTTATATCTTAATGAGTGTGTCAAATGAGTGTTCTTAGAAGAGGATGTTTAACTGTGTTATGCTATAACTGTGCTCCTAGAGAAAGTTGGACAGGGTAAAATGCTGCAAATATTGTGTATGATGTTTTGGCTATTGAGATACACCATGAATAGCCAGGTAAAGGTGTATTGTCTTCCTTCTAAAGTCAAAGTTAACTGCAACTGAGAGGCTGTTGAAATCGACAGTGAATCATATTAGTTAAAACATATGACTGCAGGGTATTTACTGGTTGCAGGTTGTGCAGAATCAGCAATTTCAATAATATTAGATATGGGGTCCTTAATAGGTGGGACCACATCATTAAGATTGTGGTAATACACTGTGAGGTACCATTCGCTGGATTTTAGGTTACTAGCAGGCCAAATTAGGCTGTTATATACAGCACAGGGAATAGTCATTTCTTCTCTCTATAAGTTCTATATAATGGACTTTAATCTCTGAAGTCTTGTTATACTTTCTATTCAGCTCTATTAACTGTTAAGGAATATCCATGGAGTCCTGTTTGTCGAGTCAGTTTTAGGCACAAATATCTAAAGTGATATTTACTCTATTGGTTCAGAGATTCAATGTCTACCATGGTATATTTTAGGGCAACAGATGCTATGAATGTGGGTAAACCAGGCAAAGCAAGAGTTCGGATGGAGGACAGATAGGTTTGCAGCATGTTTAGTCACTCAGTTGTGTCCATCTCTGTGATACCCCATTGACTGTAGCCTGCAAGGCTCCTCTGTCTATGGAGATTCTCCAGGCAAGAATATTGGAGTGGGTTGCCATGCCCTTTTCCAGGGAATCTTCCCAACCCAGGGAGTGAACCCAGGTCTCCCGCATTGCAGCAGGATTCTTTACCAGCTGAGATAGAAGGGAAGCCCAAGAAATACTGGAGTGGGTAGCCTATCCTTTCTCCAGGGGATCCTCCCAACTCAAGAATCAAACTAGGGTCTCCTCACTGCAGGCAGATTCTTTACCAGCTGAGCTACCAGGGTCAATCAGGCAAAGAAATAATTCTGATGGAAAATATATAGGTTTAGCTTACCTTAACTATTTTATGTTTGTTAACTACCCTAAAGGGGCTTCCCTGGTGGCTCAGATGGTAAAGAATCTGCCTGTAAACCATACAGAATAGCTTAAGTTTAGTGGGATCCCAAGTTATAATCATAATTTGGGTACCAGTATCAATGAAGGTTTGCTAACTGATATATTTAAGCAGATAATAAAGTTCATGCAGAATAAATGGGCTAGTGGTGCAAAGAACATTTTGCACCCATTATATTTTTGTCATACAAATTCATTTAGCAAATTTTTGCTTTCCAATTGGGTCAAGTTTTAAACCCCTGTTTCAGTTTTTGTTTCCTCTATCAATATCAGGTTGGGTTTAAATTTTTTGGTTTTTGTTTTATTGCTTGTTTGTTTATTTGGTAGTTGGCTTCCCTGGTGGCTCAGATAGTAAAGCATCTGCCTGCAATGTGGGAGACCCAGGTTCAATACCTGGGTTGGGAAGATCCCCTGGAGGAGGGAATAGCAACCCACTCCAGTACTCTTGCTTGGAAAATTCCATGGATGGAGGAGCCGGGTAGGCTACAGTCCATGGGGTCACAAAGAGTTGGACATGACTGAGCAACTCCACTTCACTTATTTGGTAGTTACTGGTTAGACCCAAGATGGGGAAGGAGGTACTCTCCACCTTGCTCATATTTATAAGTTTATTTTTACAGAGAACCTCAAATCAGTATCAGACATTGCCATGTCTCCCATGGCAATAGTGGCCTTGATAGTTTCAAAGATCTCAGACTTAAATCAGGTTAAAATTAACCTCTTGGCTGAGTCATGGGTGTATCATGAGTGTTTGGGCATTTTTCCCTGTAACTTTTAAGATTAAAATCTTTTTTGGCAACAGAGGCACAGGCAGTAGCAGCAGTAGAAGTATTCTGTAGGGTCCTAGTGAGCCATCTGCTTAGGTGTGTGGACCTCAGTGTGACACAGAGTAACCACTCTCCTCCATATGAGGGACCAACCAAAGAACCTGAATGATACAGAGTGTCACTCTTTCCTTGAACACTGTACAAAATGGAGACTTAGTTCCTGGTTAAGACCCATGACCAGTGGTAACAGGGATGTTCCCTGAGCCCCAAATTAATCATAACTTAAATTGGAATTGAGACAACTGGGGCACAGTTGGGTCCAGGCCATAGACTGGACTCCTTTTGTCCCTCACAGCACTCAAGCAAGCTAGATAAGGCTGCTGTTGTGGCCAAGTCGAGGTACAACCGGCAAGCAAGCCCATCAGAGTCAGAGAGCAAACAGAAGCACACCAAGGCTCAGAATGAACATATGCCACTTCTACCATATTCTGTTGGACAATGTGAGTTACAAGACCATCCCAGAGTCAGAGAAGCGGGGAACTACAAAATTACAGGGCAACAGACAGGTATAAGACAGCCTTTATTTGGGGCCATCAATGTCATCAAAATATGGGAAAGTCATCATTCCTTGGGCTAACCAACTACAATAAGTCTCAATATCTTGTGACATATCCAAAATATTGTCTTGAGGATCAAAAAATAATTTTTATATAATAACTGATACACAGCAGACCCTAAAAAACATCCACTTCTCTTTTCTTTCTATAATCCAGGGGCATGGTATATTTATAATAAGAAGATTCTCCTCTCTTGGCCAAGCAAAGTGATGCAATGGTAAGAATCTTATGAAAGCCAATCCAATTACAGCTATTTCTTCTTTTTTTAGATCAAGTTAATGATAAGAGCTAGTGCCAATCAAATTTTTATGTTCATGAAATAGAAGACTTGGGAGCTATGTGTGATTCTATATCCTACTATCCTATTAAAAGAAAAAATCTAGAATGCAAAAGAACAAAGTGCACACAGAATATTTTTTATGAATCAATGCCAAAGAGACAGAGGGTCTTAGAGTAAGTTCAAGTGCTCATTTCTAGTTGTCCTTGGAACCCATCAGCTTCAGTGATTTCTGTTAGTGAGATAACTCTTATACACATGCAATAAATTTTCCTTTTTACCAATTTCAAGTTGAATTTCTGATACACCTACCAAAAGAACTTCAATATAAAGGAATATGTAGGTGCCAGTCAAATATTCTCCTTCTTAGAATCATTGCACAGGTAACAATAAAAACTAGAAATTGTTTTAGTAGTTTTTAAGGATTAGCAAAAGAACAGAAGAAAAATAACTTAGATGACAATAAAATTTAAAACAAAATTGCATTTTATATTTATTTAATTTTTAAAATTTGATATAGGTGGTTTCCCTGGTAGCTCAGCAATAAAAAGAATCTACCCGCAATTCAGGAGATGTGGGTTCAATCCTTGGGTTAGGAAGTTCCCACGAAGAAGAAAATGGCAATCCACTCCAGTATTTCTGCCTGGAAAATACTATGGACAGAGGAGTCTAGTGGGCTACGTTCCATGGAGTCATAAGAGTTGGACACAATTGAGTGACTAAGCAGTAACAACAAGCTATGAAAATATTAATACAATTTTGTTTTATACACAATATTTGAGATAATGCAAATTCCCTCAAATTATATTATGAATTTTAATTCCCAGCTGTGTTTATGTTCAACATATGGCAGTGCCAACTTAACTGAAAAACACAAATACTGATTATTCTTCCTTATGATTAATCTTAAATCTTATGCAATTTCAATTATGCAATTTTTTTTTTTTTTTTGTCATGCCACATGGTATAAGGAATCTCAGTTTCCCCACCAAGGATGAAACCTGTGCCGCCTATGAAAATGGAAGTACAGGCTCTTAACCACTGGATTGCCAGGGAAATTCCTTAAGTATGCAAGTGTTGAAGCCTGCAACCATTATGTGAATTTTATATTTTTTTATTACCTAACAAAGTCTGGTTTAACCCTGAAAACTGTTACATGCTGGTTGGTTAAGAATCTCAAGTAGCATCAAAAAAGCAAATTGTAATCAGATGCCGATTTTCAAATTGCTGAGTACAAAACAACTATTAACATAATTTTTTAAAATTCTAGACTATTTCAAAAAATTTAGTTGAATATAATCAATTTAAGCATTAATTATTAGAACATAACAAACAACTTGAATTAATGGGAGAATGGACTTTTTTTAACTTTGTCTAAGATCCTTAGGGTGTCAATGAAAAAGTAATTTTTTCTGTATTTACAGCAAAGATGACCAGTATGTAGTAGGTTGAATAATTTGTTAGATGGCTATTTACAGTATAAATGGAAAAACTGAAACTGTATCAGAAAAACAAAATATAATAACAAGCAATACAAATAGCTGTAACTTATTGAGTGTCCAAATGTTTTTGAATGTGTTCTGTATGTATTAACTCATTTAATCCTTAAAAACTGTTTGCAGTAGATCTTATAATTTTAAAATGAAGAAACCAACAGGTAGAAGTGCTGAGTAACTAAACCAAGGTCAAATAACTAGACAGTGGCCAGTATTTGAACTGGGTAGTCTGGTTCTGGGGACATGCACCCTGAATCACTATTCTATTCTGTCTCTCATTATATTGATAGTACTGGTCAGGGATTTTAGAAATAAGTATTATGGGTTGAATATTTCTGTTACCTAAAAAGTCTTACATTGAAATCCTAACCCCTAGTGTGATGGTATTAGGAGGTGGGGCTTCTGGAAGGTGACAAGTTCATGAAGGTAGAGGTCCCTTCCACCATGTAAAGATATAGTGAGATGATAGCCTTCTACACACAATGAAATGGACACACACAAGAAACCAAATCTGCTGGCATCTTAATCTTAGATTCCCCAGGCTTCAGAACTGAGAAATAAATATTTGCTGTGTAAGCAATCCAGCATATTGTGTTTTTGCTATAGCAGTCTGAACAGACTAAGATAGAAGGTAACCATTCTGGCCTTGGCATCAAGAATAAACTCTACCCCTGTATTTGGCATGATGCTATTTTGTGAACTGGTTGGGCGATTTAGGGTTGGGGAGATGAGGAGTGTTGAGGGCAGGAGTAGAGTGTTTTGAGTGCCACAGAAATAAAGATCCAGAAACTCATGATATTCTGAATGATGACAGAATGGTCGGTCAGTCACTACTGGTTCTAGGGCTGGCTGTTAGCTGCTCAGTCATGTCTGACTCTTTGGACTCCAGGGACTGTAACCTACCAGGCTCCTCTGTCCATGGGATTTCCCAGACAAGAATACTGGAGTGGGTTGCCACTTCCTTCTCCAGGGTATCTTCCCTACCCAGGGATCAAGCATGGGCCTACTGCATTGGAGGCAGATTCTTTATCATCTGAACCAGCAGGAAAACCCTGGCTCTAGGGCTCAGTAGGTAAAAATGACTGGTAACACCTTCCAATAAAAGGGCAATTCAGGGACTTCCCTGGTGGCTCAGGAGTAAAGAATCTGCCTGTCAATGCATACATGGCTTCAGTCCCTGGTCGGGGAAGAGCCACACCACATTGAGCCCGCACTGTAGAGCCAGAGAGTTCCAACTACTGAAGACCTCGCACCCTAGAGCCTGAGCTCCAGAACTAGAGGAGTCACAGCAATGAGAAAGCTCACACACCACAACTAGACTAGCCCCCACTCTCCACAACTAGAGAAAAGCCTGTGCAGCAACAAAGACCCAGCACAGCCAAAAATAAATAAATAAACAAATCATTTTTTAAAAAAGAGCAATTCATAACAAAGGACATCTACTACTTAGAACTATTTAGAAGCTATTAAAAAGTAGCTGGAATGTAGACACTGTAAAAGCTGGGGAAAATATCACATGAGTAAGTAGGTAGTGTATGAAAAACTACATTCAGTACTGTGCTCTAAGTAAAGGAAACTTGAATACATAGGTCTGCTCACAGGTGCTAAGGAACATTGAAATTAGACCACCCCGGAGTGGGAGGGTCTCATACACCTTCTGAAGCAGTGTTTAGGCTGAAGTAGGGTATGGGCTGCCATCTACGGGGTCACACAGAGTCAGACACGACTGAAGCGACTTAGCAGCAGCAGCAGCAGCAGGGTAACTTCCTGGTGGCTCAGATGGTAAAAAAAAAAAAAAAAAAATCTGCCTGTCATGCAGGTGACCTGGGTTCAATCCCTGGTTGGGGAAGAACCCCTGGAGAAGGGAATGGCAACCCACTTCAGTATAATTGCCTGGAGAATTCCATGGACAGAGGAGCCTGGCAGGCTACGGTCCATGGGGTTGCAAAGAGTTGGATATGACTTACATTTTTACTTTCACTTCAGGGAAACTTCAAGGCTCTTCTTGAAAGAGAATGCCTTCAAACTCTGAAGAGCAAAGAAAAAATGGAAAGACCATGTAGCAATATCAATAGTAAAAATAACTGAGAGCAGGATGAAATGAGACTCAAAAAATAGCTTGAAATTAATGGTTTCTTTGAAAAGATTACGAACTCTAAGTCCATACTACTACATCACTTTTATGTGGTTGTGGGGTGTCTCTGTGTAATACATCAGAACCCTAGACATTTGTGTTAGTCTGTTCTGGCTTCTGTAACAAAATACCACAGACTAAGGGATTTCCCAATTATAAACACAGTCATCGCTCACAGTTTGAAGGCTGTACATATGATATCTGATTGCCAGCATGGTCAAGAGAGGGCACTCTTGGGTTGCAGACTTTATCCTCACCTTGTACAAAGGGCTAGAGGTCTCCATGGGGTCTGTTTAACAAGTTATTAATCTTATTCATGAGGGCCCCATCCTGATGACCTGAACACCTCCCAAAGGACCCTTCCCTAATACCATCACAAGGGAGTTAGGATTTCAACATGAATTTTGGGGATGCGGACACAAACATTCTAACCATAGCAATACTCTTACATACATTTTCTGATGTATGTGATTAGGGGAAATAAAAATAAGATATGCTTACTGTAAGCAGCTCATAAAATAGTTGAGCCATTTCTGTGCAACCCTGTCCTATATAAAATTTAAAAGAGCTTTGAAAACAGATGTTGTCCTAGGATTCCCAAGAAACAGTTAAAAACAACTGACAACGAAGGATCCTGAACATAGATTGAGATGCAATTCCAGGAAATCACCTTTTTTTGGCTTTATTCTTTCTGTGATATGAAAGAACTTATTACCCTTTCCACCTCCCTTTTGTAGGTGATGAAAGTGGGGCAGTGCTCAGAGTTCTGATCACATCTCTTCAGTTCCCATGTTTTTTACACTAGTATCTTCGGATAGAATGCTAAATTCTAGTTATAATCAAATAACTGTGTGTGGGAATTGATAGACTTGACTCACGTAACAGAGCCTATTGAGCTCTCTCTACAGGTCAAAGGCCAGAGATGCACTTGGGCCCCAAATATTCACATGCACTCATTTTGTGAGCATATACTATGTAGAGGGCTCATTTCTAAGTATTTGCTAAACCCCAATTAACAAAAAGTCCTTTCTCTCACACAGCTTGTTTATAGTAGAGAAAATAGATTATTAAAAAAATACACACAAATGTATAAATTGCCACATAGTGGTATTAAGAAAACAGATAAAAAGCAAGATCATAGGTGGTAATGCATAAAGGACAGATATTTTAGGTAGGGGGACATGGAGGCCACTCTGTTACGGTGATAGTTGAGGAGAAAACTATAAGAAATTGGAGAGTAAACCCCACATGTAGCGTCCCATGCAAAAAGAAGAGTAAGTACACAAATAACAAATGCTGGAGAGGATGTGGAGAAAAGAGAACCTCCCTACGCTATTGGTGGGAATGTAAGTTGATACAGCAACTATGGAAGAGTATGGAGATTCATCAGAAAACTAAAAGCAGAATTACTATATGATCCAGCAAACCCACTCCTGGAAATATACCCAGACAAAACTGTAACTCACAAAGATGCATGCACCCCTATGTTCATAGCAGTGCTGTTCACAATAGCGAAAACATGGAAACAACCTAAATGTTCCTCAACAGATGAATAGATAAAGATGTGGTGCATAATTATAATGGAATACTATTCAACCATAAAAAGAATGAAATACTACACAACGATAATAATGCCATTTGCAGCATCATGGATGCAACTAGAGAATATTATACTAAGCAAAGTAGGTCAGAAAGACATATCATATGATATCACTTACGTTGCTGTTGTTCAGTCACTAAGTCATGTCCAACTCTTTGTGATCCCATGGACTGCAGCACGCCAGGCCTCCCTGTCCCTCACGATCTCCCAGAGTTTGCCCAAATTCATGTCCATTGAATCAGTGATGTCATTTACATGTGGAATCTAAAACATGGCACAAATAAAACTACAAAACAGAAACAGACACATAGACATAGACAACAGACCTGTGATTGCCAGTATAGAGGGAAGGAGACAGATGGACTAGGAGTTTGAGGTTGGTAGATGTAAACAATTACATTCACAATGGATAAACAAGAAGGTCCTAATGTCTAGCACAGGGAGCTACATTGAATATCCTGTGACAAACCATAATGGAAAAGAATATAGAAAAGAATGTATATACACATATAACTGAGTCACTTTGCTCTACAGCAGAAATCAGCACATTATAAACCAACTATACTTTAATAAAATAAAATAAGTACAGAAACTCTGAAGTGAAAACGTGCTTTCTGTGCTTGATAACAGTGAGGAGACTGGTGTGGTTGGAATAGAGTGAAGAATGCAATCAGAGTAGAAGGAGCTCTCAGGAATGCTGGTGGGCTGGTATAACCACAAGAAGGACTCGGAGATGGAAAGCTATTAGAAGATTTGGAGCAGAGGTGCAGAGAATCACCTACAGGGAGACGTGAGGAGTAGAAGTCCATGGCTCCATGCCAACAATCTACTGCAAGATGATGCTGGCTTGTCCATGGTGACAGCCATGAAGGGAGGAGAATCAGTTTAGATTCTGGATCTATCTTGAAGGTGGGACCAACAATATTTGCTGATGGATTAAAGTGGCATTTAATAAAGTGAAGTCAAGAAAAATTGAAAAGGTTTTGACCTGAGAGGAAGTTACAGATATAAACTTGGACTTCATTAAGCAGAGGAGTACATGACAAGAAAAGAAGAGTTTAAAGGATAAGATCTTGGGGCCTACCATGAAAGTAAAAGAACTGTACAGATAACAGTATTAGTCATAGTTGTTGAGAGTTTAATACGATTCATATTCTGTGTTAAGCACTTTATATCCAGTATCTCATTTAATATCACATCAACAGTAGGAAATAGTGTTAAAATTCATTTTTTTCTTACAACCATTTTGACAATAGTTACTAAATTCTGGACCCAGATCATTTCTAATAAATGGGGCAAAAGCAGAGAATCTTAGTAGCATTGAACCCATACATCTATCCAAAGTATTTCTATATCAGACTCAATCTAGCTCACTCACCACTAAATAGGAAAACAGCAATATCCTATATGAACCTGTTATAAGCATTGTTTAATACCCAGCAATGATTCCCCCTTAAATCACAGTCACAACATTGCAGAGGCTTTTGAAGGACTGACAAATCTTTGGAGACCTTGTTGAACCACACTGTGATGCCTTTAAAAAACACACTTTTTTAAAGATTTTCCAGTTACTTAACTTGCATAAATGTTTTGATTGAAATTTCCTTTATTTTCCAAAGATTGCTGAACAAAACAGAATCATATGAACAAAAATGGCTTAGTGACGTTTCTCTATTCCATTCTCTAAGAATCAAGGAAATAAGTCACCCTTTTTTTTTATTAGAAACATTTAAATAATTCCTTGTGAAAGTAACAAGACTTAAGCTCTTGTCTTTTTATATATAAAAAGGTATGTATTCTAACACATTAACTAGGAAAATATATAGCTCAGAAGATAATCTTATCAAGGAAGCATGACTAACAGCTATAATCAATCATGTATGGATTACACATCCCCTAGCTCTGAGGGTTTTTTCACTTTTAGTTTTATGATCATTATTTCTTAAACCAAGCACTTCCTAATAGAGACAGAGTGATTATGTTCTTTGTTTTGCATTCCATTTAACTAAATTCACATTTTTTAAGTTAGGACCATGACATAACAGCTTGACAAATTATCCAATTAAAAATTAGAGCAATTAATAAGAAACTATAACCCTGATTGCTTCTGGAGAAGAAAACATACTAATTGGGGAATGGGGATCGGTTGCAATTTTGTTTTTCACTCTATATCTTTTTATATCTTTTGGGGTTTTTTTTCCACCATGGACATATAACCTATTCCAAAAAACGGTAATTTTATTTTAAAAAGATTCAATTTGAACATTCCCCTTTCCAACATAAGCAATCCTTTAAGCAATTCATAATACTGGAAGGGAAGTAAAAATATTCTCCTATTCTCCTAAAATATTAAACAGTATTATGTAATTAATCCAGTCAGGTACTCAATTTCCCAACAGATATATAAAACACAAAAAAGATTTATTTTATGCCTGAGCCCTTCTGCTTAATACTGCTTGTTGCCAAAACTCAACATTTTCACATCATTATGATAAAAGACCTTAGATGTGCTCTATTTTCACAAAGCAAAGGAGGAAATTGCAGGGCTGGTTAGTAAGAAACTTCCTCCGCAGCCTGCACACTGAGATAGGAAAACACCATTGGTAGTAATTCAATCACTTCAGGATTGAAAAAATAATTGACCAATCAAGTCTTTATTAAAGCACTACAGTCTAATATTTGAACTCTGAAGCCAAATGGCCCTCTACCTCTGTGGGATTCCCCTCTTTGCTTCAACTACATGGACTAAATTGTTTCCCCCTAAAATTTACATATTGAAGTCCTAACCCCATAGGGTCTGTATGTGGAAACTGGGCCTTTAGGGAGGCAACTGAGGTTAGTGGAACCCAAAGACAGGATCCTAACCCCATAGGACTGGTATCTTTATAGAAGAAGAGACAGATTTCTCTCTCCACATATGAGGAGAGAAAAGGCCATGTGAGGACAGTGAGAAGGCCAACTGAAAATCAGCCAAAGAGTCTCACTGGAAATCAAATGACCAGCACCTCACTTTGTTACTTTCAACCCCCAGAACTGTGAAAAAGTAGGTTTCTGTTGTTTAATATTCAGTCTGTGATATTTTGTATTTTGTTATGGCAGCCCTAGTTGACTCCAAATGCAATCCAGGTGGCTCTGGTGGTAAAGAATTTTACCATGCAATGCAGAGATCTTAACAGATGCAGTTACAATCCCTGGGTTGGGAATGTCCCCTGGAAAAGGAAATGGCAACCGACTCCAGTATTCTTGCCTGGAGAAGCCCATGGACAGAGGAGCCTGGCAGGCTACAGTCCATGAGGTCACAAAGATTTGGAAACGACTGAGCATGCACACGCCAGGTGCTAGGTGACTACTACAGACTCCTTATCTGTAAAATAGGGGTAATGACTGTACCCACCTGTAGGATATGAGTTAATAAAATGTAGAATATATCTGGCATTTGTTAAGTAATTTTCATGCTTTGTCCACTAATGATTTTTATTTAGCTGTATTACAGATTCAGAAATTTAGAATTGCATGTCTCTTCTGTATTCAACAACTTATTAACCAAAGATGTATTTATATGCCTTTTGTTACTCAAATGTTATTGACCAGAGACATTTCAATATTCACTTATATAACAAATCGCCAGCCACAGGCATCAGTTTCTGCAAAAAACCCCAAGTCAATAACGTGTTAAGACAAAACTCCATAAGGCTGTATTGCTTTGGGCTACTGGAGAGAAAGTTAAAAAAACAAGTTGGGCTTCATTATTAGCAGACCACATTATGAGACTTAAGTCTGATTATACTCTCACTTAAATATTTTATAAAATTACTCTAGAATAGGTTGCTGCTTAATGAAGTTATCCTCTTATTAGGCAGCTCTAGCTGCTGTGGTACACTTGTCTGTCTGGAGAGTGTTTTCCAGTTACATGAGAGGTAGAATGCATAGACCCCATGGTGTTGTTGTTCAGTCCCTAAGTCATGTCTGACTCTTTGCAACCCCATGGACTATGGTACACCAGGCTCCTCTGTCCTCCATTATCTCCAGGAGTTTGCTCAAATTCATGTCTATTGAGTTGGTGATGCCATCTAACCATCTCATCCTCTGCCACCCCCTTCTCCTTTTCCCTTCAATCTTCCCAGTATAAGGGTCTTTTCCAATAAGTTGACTCTTCATATCAGGTGGCCAACGGATTGTAGCTTCAGCATCAGTCCTTCCAATGAATGTTCAGTCTTGATTTCCTTTAGGATTGACTGGTTTGATGTCCTTGCTGTCAAGGGGACTCTCAAGAGTTGTCTACAGCACCACAGTTCAAAAGTGCCAACCCCTTGACCTCATAAATTACCACTAGTGGGTAGTGATTCATCCTTTATTCACTAAGAAAGGGATCAAAATTTTATAAATGTCAAAGGACAAATACACTAGGAGAGACAGTTTCACAAGATAAGATGGCAGCAATTATTGCAAGATGTAAAACCAGATGAGAGACTTCCAGACTTACTTCTCAAGATAAAAAGAATTGAAATTTCACTGCCTATGGAGAAGAAACTAGCCTCAGCAAGCAGATGTCTGGAAAGGCTCAGAAACTGAAAGCATCGCATATGTCTAAAGACAGGATGCAATATTGTCTGAAAACAGGCTTGTCTGAACATTGGTATGAGGAGCAGGTGGACCTTGGTATCCCCTCCTTAAGCCTGTGCAATCAGGAACCTTATCTTTCCTCCCCAGCAACAGTGAGATTGTGGAATCCCGGCCATCAGACACTGCAGCAGGCAGAAGCCAGTCGACAGCCAAAACTGGAGTATTAACAACTAACTAACAATTTCAATGTTTTCCCCCACTCAGCAATTAGAATACCACCCAACAAGAAATCGGATTTCTCCCCAGGGAACCTGATACTCCCGAAAGAGAACCTATATATACTTTGCAGTTCTTATAAAACTGAAGCACATGAGACAAGACATACATATACCTGGGATATTCATACAGCTTTTTAAATCCTGGTTCTTAAATATAAATAAAGTGCCATGGATCATAAGATCTTAGGAGAAGTCTCTAATATGATTTGGAGAGACTCAAACAAGAAAAACATGAATGTGGAATAAACAGAAACAACATAGGGAAAACAAAAGAACACTTTTAAAAATGTATAAGGGGGATGGGCACTGCCAAGGGGGATCAGTGATCCCACGCTCCCCCGCACCCCACACATGCACACACTCTCTCTCTCACACACACACACACTCGCACAAACACACACTCGCTGGTTGGATCTCCCACACAGGCGGAATGCAGCAGAGCCCGGGGAGCAAAGTGTCTCTAGCTGCCTGAATGTGCCTCACTCCCAGGAGCCAGAGCCACAGGGCACAAGGGAGGTGACTCCCCCAGGAGAGCCTGGACAGTTTTAGACAGTACAGCCTTACTACCTGTTGTAACAAATGGCTATAGGAAATAACACTTAACGAAGTTATTCCATCATCCCCATGTTTTATATTTGTTGAGGGCAAGGCCTCTGCATGCAGCACCTTATGAGCAACTGAAACTAAGCACAAAGGGAAAAAAGGTCTCTGTTTTCTTCTGCATGCTGTTTTGATGACAAAAGTATAAGATTTTTTGGAGCCATATGGAAAGAACTGATTCCAGAAGGTCAGCCTCATGAAGTCAGTTGAAGGCCTTAATAGAACAAGACTGACCTCCCTCACCAAGAAGGCATTCTACCAAAACACTGCCTTTGGACTCAGGCTGCAACTTATCCCTGGTCTCCAGGCTGCCAGATTAAAGATTTGAGACTTACCAAAGACTGAAAGCCTCCACAATCATACATCAAGCCCTTAGCCTTTGGAGTGGGAGAACTGACTCCAGGACCCTAGACTACCAGAGAACTAACCCTCAGTTCAGTTCAGCCGCTCAGTCATGTCCGACTTTTTGCAACACCATGAATCGCAGTACACCAGGCCTCCCTGTCCATCACCAACTCCCGGAGTTCACTCAGACTCACGTCCATCAAGTCAGTGATGCCATCCAGCCATCTCATCCTCTGTTGTCCCCTTCTCCTCCTGCCCCCAATCCCTCCCAGCATCAGAGTCTTTTCCAATGAGTCAACCCTTCGCATGAGGTGGCCAAAGTACTGGACTTTCAGCTTTAGCATTATTCCCAGGGCTGATCTCCTTCAGAATGGACTGGTTGCATCTCCTTGCAGTCCAAGGGACTCTCAAGAGTCTTCTCCAACACCACAGTTCAAAACCATTAATTCTTCGGCACTCAGCCTTCTTCACAGTCCAACTCTCACATCCATACATGACCACTGGAAAAACCATAGCCTTGACTAGATGAACCTTTGTTGGCAAAGTAATGTCTCTGCTTTTGAATATGCTATCTAGGTTGGTCATAACTTTCCTACCAAGGAGTAAGCGCCTTTTAATTTCATGGCTGCAGTCACCATCTGCAGTGATTTTGGAGCCTCCAAAATAAAGTCTGACACTGTTTCCACTGTTTCCCCATCTATTTCCCATGAAGCGATGGGACCAGATGCCATGATCTTCGTTTTCTGAATGTTGAGCTTTAACCCAACTTTTTCACTCTCCTCTTTCACTTGCATCAAGAGGCTACTGAGTTCCTCTTCAATTTCTGCCATAAGGGTGGTGTCATCTGCATATCTGAGGTTATTGATATTTCTCCCAGCAATCTTGATTCCAGCTTGTGTTTCTTCCAGTCCAGCGTTTCTCATGATGTACTCTGCATATAAGTTAAATAACCAGGGTGACAATATACAGCCTTGACGTATTCTTTTTCCTATTTGGAACCAGTCTGTTGTTCCATGTCCAGTTCTAACTGTTGCTTCCTGACCTGCATATACATTTTTCAAGAGGCAGGTCAGGTGGTCTGGTATTCCCATCTCTTTCAGAATTTTCCACAGTTTATTGTGATCCACACAGTCAAAGGCTTTGGCATAGTCAATAAAGCAGAAATAGATGTTTTTCTGGAACTCTCTTGCCTTTTCAATGATCCAGCGGATGTTGGTAATTTGATCTCTGGTTCCTCTGCCTTTTTCTAAAACCAGCTTGAACATCAGGAAGTTCACGGTTCACATATTGCTGAAGCCTGGCTTGGAGAATTTTGAGCATTACTAGTGTGTGAGATGAGTGCAATTGTGTGGTAGTTGACCATTCTTTGGCATTGCCTGTCTTTGGGATTGGAATGAAAACCGACCTTTTCCAGTCCTGTGGCCACTGCTGAGTTTTCCAAATTTGCAGGCATATCGAGTGCAGCACTTTCACAGCATCATCTTTCAGGATTTGGAATAGCTTACCTGGAATTCCATCACCTCCACTAGCTTTGTTCGTAGTGATGCTTTCTAAGGCCCACTTGACTTCACATTCCAGGATGTCTGGCTCTAGGTCAGTGATCACACCATCGTGATTATCTGGGTCATGAAGATCTTTTTTGTACAGTTCTTCTGTGTATTCTTGCCATCTCTTCTTAATATCTTCTGCTTCTGTTAGGTCCATACCATTTCTGTCCTTTATCGAGCCCATCTTTGCATGAAATGTTCCCTTGGTATCTCTAATCTTCTTGAAGAGATCTCTAGTCTTTCCCATTCTGTTGTTTTCCTCTATTTCTTTGCATTGATCGCTGAAGACGGCTTTCTTATCTCTTCTTGCTATTCATTCTGCCTTCAGATGCTTATATCTTTCCTTTTCTCCTTTGCTTTTCACTTCTCTTCTTTTCACAGCTATTTGTAAGGCCTCCCCAGACAGCCATTTTGCTTTTTTGCATTTCTTTTCCAAGGGGATGGTCTTGATCCCTGTCCCCTCTACAATGTCATGAACCTCCATCCATAGTTCATCAGGCACTCTATCTATCAGATCTATGCCCTTAAATCTATTTCTCACTTCCACTGTATAATCATAAGGGATTTGATTTAGGTCATACCCGAATGGTCTAGTGGTTTTCCCTACTTTCTTCAATTTAAGTCTGAATTTGGCAATACGGAGTTCATGATCTGAGCAACAGTCAGCTCCTGGTCTTGTTTTTGCTGCCTGTATAGAGCTTCTCCATCTTTGGCTGCAAAGAATATAATCAATCTGATTTCGGTGTTGACCATCTGGTGACGTCCTTGTATAGTCTTCTCTTCTGTTGTTGGAAGAGGGTGTTTGTTATGACCAGTGCAGTTAGCCCACGTCTGAGGTCAGGGCAGGGGCTGAGAGTGCCAGACTGTGAGGGCACAGGAACTGCCGAGAGGAGCTACCCCACGACCGAGGTCAGGGGCGGCAATGAGAGGAGTTACCCCATGTTCGAGATCAGTGGTGGCAGCCAGGAGAAGCTATCCCATGCCCCCACGCCCCCATGCCCAAGGCCAGGGGTGGTGGCTGGGAGGACCAACCCCACATCCAAGGAGCCTTGGCTGCGCAAGTGCAGGAGGGCCTAGAGGAGCTATCCCACATTGAAGGTCAGGAAGGGTGGTGATGAGGAGATACCCCTCGTCCAAGGTAAAGAGCAGTGGCTGCACTTTGCTGGAGCAGCCATGAAGAGATACCCCACATCCAAGGTAAGAGAAAGCCACGTAAGATGGTAGGTGTTGCAAGAGGGCATCAGAAGGCAGACACACTGAAACCATACTCAAAGAAAACTAGTCAATCTAATCACACTAGGACCACAGCCTTGTCTAACTCAATGAAACTAAGTCATGCCAGTGGGGCAACCCAAGATGGGCGGGTCATGGTGGAGAGATCTGACAGAATGTGGTCCACTGGAGAAAGGAATGGTAAACCACTTCAGTATTCTTGCCTTGAGAACCCCGTGAACAGTATGAAAAGGCAAAATGATAGGATACTGAAAGAGGAACTCCCCAGGTCAGTAGGTGCCCAATATGCTACTGGAGATCAGTGGAGAAATAACTCCAGAAAGAATGAAGGGATGGCCCAAAGCAACAACAATACCCAGCTGTGGATGTGAATGGTGATAGAAGCAAGGTCTGATGCTGTAAAGAGCAATATTGCATAAGAACCTGGAATGTCAGGTCCATGAATCAAGGCAAATTGGAAGTGGTCAAACAAGAGATGACAAGAGTGAATGTGACATTCTAGGAATCAGCGAACTAAAATGGACTGGAATGGGTGAATTTAACTCTGATGACCATTATATCTACTACTGTGGGCAGGAATCCCTCAGAAGAAATGGAGTGGCCATCATGGTCAACAAAAGAGTCTGAAATGCAGTACTTGGATGCAATCTCAAAAACGACAGAATGATCTCTGTTTGTTTCCAAGGCAAACCATTTAATATCACAGTAATCCAAGTCTATGCCCCAGCCAGTAACGCTGAAGAAGCTGAAGTTGAACGGTCCTATGAAGACCTCCAAGACCTTTTAGAACTAACACCCAAAAAAGATGTCCTTTTCATTATAGGGGACTGGAATGCAAAAGTAGGAAGTCAAGAAACACCTGGAGTAACAGGCCTTGGAATACGGAATGAAGCAGGGCAAAGACTATAGAGTTTTGCCAAGAACTAACCTAGGGAGTATCAAATAGTAAGAACTCACCCAAAGGAAACCACTTGAATATAAGACCTGGCATCACCCAACCACCACTAGCACCCTGTGCAGGATGCCTCATCTAAACAACAAACAAAAGAAAAATACAAAACAAATGATCAGCAGACAGGATTACCACCTCACTCAGCCTCACCCATCAGGGGAAAAACAAACAAACAAACAAAAAAGAACAACAACAAAAAACTCAGCACAAATCTCACCCTATAGGAAGCTTACATAAACCAATAGACCAACCTTAGGAGGGCAAAAACCAAAAGGAAGAAAGAATTCAACCTTGAAGCCTGGGAAAAGGAGACCTCAAACACAATAAGTTAAAAAAATAATAATGAAAAGGCGGAGAAATACTACACAAATGAAAGAACAAATTAGAAACACAGAAGTCCAAATAAATGAATAGGAAATAGGCAAACTACCTGAAAAATAATTCAGAATAATGATAGTAAAGATGATCAAAAACCTTCAAAACAAAATGGAGAAAATGCAAGAATCAATTAACAAAGACCTAGAAGAATTAAAGAATAAATGTACAGAGATAAATGACACAATTACTGAAATTAAAAATACTCTGGAAGGAAGCAAAACCAGAATATTTGAAGCAGAAGAACAAATCAGTGAGCTGGAAGATAAAATGGTGGAAATAACTTCTGAAGAGCAGAATAAAGTAAAAAGAATGAAAAGAACTGAGGAAAGTCTCAGAGACCTCTGGGACAATTTCAAATTCACCAACATTCAAATTATAGGGGTCCCAGAAGAAGAAGAGAAAAATAAAAGGTAAGAGAAAATTTTAGACGAGATTCTAGTTGAAAATTTCCCCAATATGGAAAAGGAAATAGTCAATCAAGTTCAAGAGGCACAAAGAGCCCCATACAGGCTATAGGCAAGGAGAAACAAACCAAGACACATACTAATCAAACTAAAAAGACTAAACACAAAGAAAGAATATTAAAAGCAACAAGTAACATACAAGGGAACCCATATGTTTAACAGCTGATCTTTCAGCAGAAACTCTACAGGCTACAAGGGAATGGCAGGATATATTTAAAGTACTGAAAGGGAAAGATCTACAACCGAGATTATTGTACCTGGCAAAGATCTCATTCAAAAGTGGTGGAGAAATCAAAAGCTTTTCAGACAGGCAAAAGTTAAAAAAATTCAGTACCACCAAACCAGTTTTACAACAAATGTTAAAGGGACTTATATAGTCAAGAAATACAAGAGAAGAAAAAAGATCTACAAAATCAACCCTAAACAATTAAGAAAAATGGCAATAGGAACATATATATCAATAATTACTTTAAATGTAAACGGATTAAATGCTCCAACCAAAAGACACAGACTGGCTGAATGGATACAAGAAGAAAACCCATATATATGCTGCCTACAAGAAACCCAATCCCAAAGACAGGCAATGCCAAAGAATGCTCAAACTACCACACAACTGCACTCATCTCACACGCTGGTAAAGTAATGCTCAAAATTCTCCAACCCAGGTTTCAGCAGTACATGAATGGTGTACTTCCAGATGTTCAAGCTGGTTTTAGAAAAGGCAGAGGAACCAGAGATCAAATTGCCAACATCCACTGGATCATCAAAAAAGCAAGAGAGTTCCAGAAAAACATCTATTTCTGCTTTACTGACTAAGCCAAAGCCTTTAACTGTGTGGATCATAATAAACTGTGGAAAATTCTGAAAGACATAGAAATACCAGACCACCTGACCTACCTCTTGAGAAATGTATATGCAGGTCAGGAAGCAACAGTTATAACCGGACATGAAACAACAGACTGGTTCCAAATAGGAAAAGGAGGATGTCAAGGCTGTATATTGTCACCCTGCTTATTTAACTTATATGCAGAGTACATCATGAGAAACGCTGGGCTGGATGAAGCACAAACTGGAATCAAGATTGCTGGGAGAAATATCAATAACCTCAGATACGCAGATGACACCACCCTTATGGCAGAAAGTGAAGAAGAACTAAAGGGCCTCTTGATAAAAGTGAAAGAGGAGAGTGAAAAAGTTGGCTTAAAGCTCAACATTCAGAAAATGAAGATCATGGCATCCAATGCTGCAGTGCTTGGGGTTGCAAAGAGTTGGACACGACTGAGTGACTGAACTGAACTGAATTGAATAGGAAATCCACTTCAGACCTAACGACACATATAGACTGAAACTGAGAGAATGGAAAAATATATTTGATGCTAATGCAAAGCAAAAGAAAGCTGGAGTAGCAATCCTCATATCAGACAAAATAGACCTTAAAATAAAAAAGATTACAAGAGATAAGGAAGGAACACTACATAATGATCAAGGGATCAATCCAAGGGGAAGACAAAGCAACTGTAAATATCTATGCACCCAACATAGGAGCACCTCAATACATAAGACAAATACCGCTGCTGCTACCGTAAGTCGCTTCAGTCGTGTCAGACTCTGTGCGACCCCATAAACGGCAGCCCATCAAATACTAACAGACATAAAAGGAGAAACTGACAGTAACACAATAATAGTAGGAGACTTTAACATCCCATCCATAACAATGGACAGATCATCAAAACAGAAAATTAATAAGGAGACACAAGTCTTAAATAATACTTTAGATGAGGTGGATCTCATTGATATCTTCAGGACATTCCATCCAGTTGCAGTAGACTACACCCTCTTCTCAAGTGCACATGGAACATTCTCCAGGATAGACCATATACTGAGTAACATCAAACCTCAATAAATTTAAGAAAATTAAAATTGTATCAAACATCTTCTCTGACCACAATGCTATAAGACTAGAATTCAATTACAAGAAAAAACTGTAAGAAACACAAACACAAGGAGATTAAGCAATACGTTTCTAAATAACCAACAGGTTACTGAAGAAATTAAAAGGGAAATAAAAAAATTTCCAGAAACAAATTACAATGTAAACATGAAAACTCAAAACCAGTGAGATGCAGCAGGGGCAGTTCTGGGAAGGAGGTTTGTAGCAATGCAATCCTACCTCAAGGAACAAGAAAAACGTCAAATAGACAACCTGGCTTTACACCTAAAACAACTGGAAAAAGAACAAACAAAAAAAAAATTAGCAGAAGGAAAGAAATCATAAAGATCTGAGCAGAAATAAATGAAAAAGAAATGAAAGATACAATAGTAAAGATTAATAAAACTAAAAGCTGCTTCTTTGAGAAGATAAACAAAATTGACAAGTCTTTAGCCAGACTCATCAAGAAAAAAAGAGAGAAGTATCAAATCAACAAAATTAGAAATGAAAAAGGAGAGGTTGCAACAGATGATGCAGAAATACAAAGAGACTATTATGAACAATGACATAGCAGTAAAATGGATAAACTGGAAGAAATGGACAGATTCTTAGAAAAGTTCAATCTCCCAAGACTGAACCAGGAAGAAATAAAAATCATAAACAACACAATTACAAGCACTAAAATTGAAGCTGTGATCAAAAATCTCCCAAAAAACAAAAGCCCAGGACTGGATGGCTTCACAGGAGAATTCTATCAAACATTTAGAGAACAGCTAATGCCTATCATTCTAAAACTCTCAAAATATTGCAGAGGAAGGAACACTTCCAAACTCCTTCTACAAGGCCACCATCACCCTGATACCAAAACCAGACAAAAATAACACACAAAAAAGAAAAACTCTCCAAGCCAGGCTTCAGCAATACATGAACCATGAACTTCCAGATGTTCAAGCTGGTTTTAGAAAAGGCAGAGGAAACAGATATCAAATTGCCAACATTCGCTGGATCATCAAAAAAGCATGAGAATTACAGAAAAACATCTACTTCTGCTTTATTGACTATGACAAAGCCTTTGACTGTGTGGATCACAATAAACTGTGGAAAATTCTGAAGGAGATAGGACTACCAGACCACCTCACCTGCCTCTTTAGAAACCTGTATACAGGACAGGAAGCAACAGTTAGAACTGGACATGAAACAACAGACTGGTTCCAAATAGGAAAAGGAGGATGTCAAGGCTGTATATTGTCACCCTGCTTATTTAACTTATATGCAGAGTACATCATGAGAAACACTGGGCTGGATGAAGCACAAGCTGGAATCAAGACTGCCAGGAGAAATATCAATAACCTCAGATATGCAGATGACACCACTCTTATGGCAGAAAGTGAAGAGGAACTAAAGGGCCTCTTGATAAAAGGAAAAGAGGAGAGTGAAAAAGTTGGCTTAAAGCTCAACATTCAGAAAACTAAGCTCATGGCATCCAGTTCCATCACTTCATGGCAAATAGATGGGGAAACAGTGGAAACAGTGGCTGACTTTGGTTTTCTGGTTTCCAAAATAACTGCAGATGGTGATTGCAGCCATGAAATTAAAAGACGCTTACTCCTTATGACCAACCTAGATAGCATATTCAAAAGCAGAGACATTACTTTGCCAAAAAAGGTCCGTCTAGTCAAGGCTATGGTTTTTCCAGTAGTCAGGTATGGATGTGAGAGTCGGACTATAAAGAAAGCTGAATGCTGAAGAATTGATGCTTTTGAACTGTGGTGTTGGAAAAGACTCTTGAGAGACCCTTGGACTGCAAGGAGATCCAACCAGTCCATCCTAAAGGAGATAAGTCCTGGGTGTTCATTGGAAGGACTGATGTTGAAGCTGAAACTCCAATACTTTGGCCACCTGATGCGAAGAGCTGACTCATTTGAAAACACCCTGATGCTGGGAAAGATTGAGGACAGGAGGATAAAGGGATGACAGAGGATGAGATGGCTGGATGGCATCACCGACTCTGTGGACATGGGTTTGGGTGGACTCCGGGAGTTGGTGATGGACAGGGAGGCCTGGCGTGCTGCAGTTCATGGAATTGCAAAGAGTCGGACTGAACGACTGAACTGAACTGAACTGAAAAAGAAACAAGTCTGAACTGAAAAAAGAATCATAGGTGAATAAATGAAACATAATCTAAAACATAAATGGTAACATCTTTTATTCTTTTCTAAAATTGTCTAATGGAATCAAACTTTGAAGATTGCATAAGATGCAAATTGCAAAAGGAAGTAGAACAATAAAATTAAGTCTTTAGAAAACAGAAAAAAAGCTTACCCCTATCTCTTTGAAGCAGTCAAGTAAAAATATAATTTTGTGCCTGCAAGATCATTGAATATCACAGTGCCAAGTTCTCCTTTGAAACTCACATTGATCATTTACAGTTCTGTCATTACAATCTTTATCTGAGATTTTGCTATATTTTATTTTCTGACAACAGAGTGACCTTTTGCTAATGGACATCTTTTTCAAATTGCAATTGCATAAATGAAGTCCTACATGGAATGCTTTCAGCTTTTATTTTGTGAAATGCATTTTTTTTGTGAAACCATTTCATCAATGCTGCCTACTTGTCAACATTCCTTCCAACTAGCAGAGTTGGATGATCTGGAATCCAGTTGTTTCTAAAGTACAATTGTTTCAAAGACAATGGAGTCACTGCACAAAAAAAATTTAACTCAACTGGGCTGGTTTATGCATAGCAATTGACATCTTCAAGATGAAAAAAAAAATTGAACTTTTTTTTCTGCTTATCTCTTAAACAAGAACACTGCAAAAGACATTTCAGAATGTGAGTCATAATCAAAACACAGGTTGATGACAGCTAAAGCTGCCAGATGTGAGAGCTCTGTACTGAAGTAAGCTACACCACAGACCATGAAGTTCAGAGGTAAATAATCAGGCTACCACAGAGCCCAGAAGAAACTGAGATTCATGTATCTAGTTAATAATCCTTCAAGGCTAAATATACAGTGTGTATAGATACAGTATGTGAATGAAGAGATGGTCATACATGTAATTAAAGTAGATGGATGCTGTCTTGACCTTTTTGGGTACTATAACAAATTATGATGGCTTATAACGGGGAAGGCAATGGCACCCCACTCCAGTACTCTTGCCTGGAAAATCCATGGACGGAGGAGCCTGGTAGGCTGCAGTCCATGGGGTCGCTAAGAGTCGGACATGACTGAGCGACTTCACTTTCACTTTTCCCTTTCATGCATTGGAGAAGGAAATGGCAACCCACTCCAGTGTTCTTGCCTGGAGAATCCCAGGGACGGCAGAGCCTGGTGGGCTGCCGTCTATGGGGTCGCCCAGAGTTGGACACGACTGAAGCGACTTAGCAGCAGCAGCAGCAGATGGCTTATAAACAACAGATTTCTCTCAGTTCTGGAGGTTGAAAGTTGAAAATCAGGTTCTGGTGATAGCCCTCTTCTGGGTTATAGACTGCAAGCTTCTCATTGTGTCTTCACATGGAGAGAGGGAAAACAAGCTCTCTGGTGAGTTTTACAAGGGCGTAATGCTATTGCCCTTATTATCTCCCAAAGGCTCCACTCCTTATGACCATCATCTTGGGGGTTAGTATTTCAATATGAATTTGGGGGGACTTCCCTGGTGGCTCAGAGGGTACAGTGTTTGCCTGCAATGCAGGAGACCCGGGCTTGATTCCTAGGTCAGAAAGATCCCCTGGAGAAGGAAATGGCAACCCACTCTAGTACCCTTGCCTGGAAAATCCCATGGACAGAGAAGCCTGGTAGGCTACAGTCCATGGGGTCGCAAAGAGTTGGACATGACTGAGTAACTTCACTTCACTTCAGAAACTGTCTACAGATGCTGTATAATATGATATCACAGACACCAAGAAAACACCTAATACTTTATAAGTTCCTGATCTTCCTGCTTTTTGAGATGTTTATTTGATAAAAAGTAAAAATAACATCAAAGAAATGAGCCTTTTTCAGGATCAAATCTTTTCATGAATACAGCTTTAAAAATTCAGTACATAAAGGGAATATATTCAGTCAAGAAAAATATTAAAAAGAGAGAAAAGGAAACTTCAAACAGTTGGGAATTGTGTTCACTGACATAAATCTATGTACATTTATTTCTGTCTTAGAGTGAGTAAGAGCTTTGACATTCGCTGGTATAAAGATAGATCTCTGAGTCCTGAGCCATTCACACGCAAACATTATAGGATTAAAAGAAAAACCCTAGCTTAAAATCAGCAGTAAGATCTTACTTATTCACTAGGATACTATGACATTTCAGATTTGGCACCTGTGTACAAATCCTTTGAGACCATGACAGCATATTCCAGCCTCAGCTTCATGTCTTCAGACTTCACCCAACATGATGGTTCTTATTTCTAGCTACACATTTGAATTATTTGAAAGACCTAAAATAAAGATGCCCAGGTCCCAAACCCACTTGTTTAAATCAAAATCTCTCTAGAGGGGGTTTCAGTTCAGTTCAGTCACTCCATAGACTGCAGCACACCAGGCTTCCCTGTCCATCACCAACTGCCGAAGCTTGCTCAAACTCATGTCCATCAAGTTGGCTATACCATCCAATCATCTCATCCTCTGTTGTCCCCTTCTCCTCCTGCCTTCAATCTTTCCCTCTGAATAGTATGAAACTAAACAGTATGAAAATATGAGAACTCCAGAAACAGTATGAAAAGAGAGTGCCTAGGAACTAGTATATTTTTAAAACCTCCAGAGGATTTTAGTGCACAGCAACAGTTCAGAATGACTGGCTGGATGAGGCAAAGATTCTCTAATACAGGTGCACCCAAGAATCAGTTGAAGATCTTGATAAAGATGAAAATTATTTTAGAGAAAATTTTATAGATCCCGTAAATTACAAGGCAATAAATAAAAGGCTTTCAGACATGGTAAGGAAGAAGTAAGATCATATTTGCAGACAGCATGATTATCTATATAGAAAAACTCATAGAATATTGAAAATGCTACTAGAACTAATAAGTGAGTTTAGCAACTTTGTAGGATAAAGTCAATTTTTTAAATCCGTTTTAATTTGCTATAATGATCAGGCATTGAAATTAATGGCAATGCAGTTAACAGTTGAATGGAAATATGAAATAAAGATAAATCTAATAAAATATAAGACCTATACACTGAAAAGCATAAAACATTAGAATAATTGGAAAATTGCTTTAAAAAAAGATATTTCATGTTTATGGAGTGGAATACACAATACAGTTAAGACTATCAAGTCCTCCTATAGCTATAGGTTATATGCAACCTCAACACCAATCTGAGAATTTTTTAAAGAAATTAACTATAAAATTAAAATAGAAATGCAAAGGAACCAGAATAGCCAAATCAACTTTGTTTTCTTTCCAAGTTGGAGAACTAGAAACCAAGACAGCTTTTGCCATCAACATAGAAAGTGCAAAGGCAACTGAATGGGAAACAAATAGTGTTACATATTGTTCTGAACAATTTGATAGGTAACGTGTAAAAACACCTTCAATTTATGTGACGTAAAAGTTAACCCTAATCACAGAATTAAATGTAAAACCTAAAACTCTATCACTTAACCGAAAACCTTTGTTATCTTGAATAAGGTAAATATTTGAGCAGACATTTCAAAGAAAAGATACAGGTATCAAATAAGCCCATGAAAATACAGCAATCTCAATCTTTAGGGGAATCCAAAATAAATCCACAATGAGATATCACATATGACTATTAGAATGTAAAATTTAAAAGACTAGCTATACAAATACTGGTGCTAATGTAGACCAGCAGGAACTCTCACACAGCGCTGATGGAAATAGAAAATGGTACAACCATTGAAAGGCAGTTCGGCAGTTTGTTCAAAAGTTAAACATACAGGCACTGTATGTTGCAACCATTACACTTTTAGGTATTTCCCAAACAAAAACTAAATCTATATTCATACCAAGATTTGTACATGAATATTCATAACCACTTCATTTGCAATAGTTCAAAACTTAAGACAAACCTGAATGTCTATCAAAAGGTAGAGGAATGAAAAGGCTGTGGTATATCCACACAATGAAATACTGATCAGCATTAAAATGTGATAAACTAATGCAATATGGATGTATCTCAAATTAATTGTGCTCAGTGAAAGAAGTTAGACAAAGAAAGGACATACTGAGTAATTCCATGTGTATAAAATCTAGAAAGTCCCTATTAATCTATGGTTATAGAAATTATATCAGTTGGTTGCATGAGGAAAGAGTGTGGAGGAAGGAGCAAGAGGAAAAGATTACAAAAGAGCTGGCAAAGATTTCTGGAAAAAAAAAGTTTATAATTTCGATATTAAGTACACATACAGAAGTTAATACTTACCTAATTACACCAGTTCAAATATGTTCAGCTTATTGTATGGCAATTATACCTCAATAAGTTGTTATAAAAATAGGGTATAAACAGAAAAAAATGATAAGCCAAATAGAAAACAAGTAAAACTAAAATTACATTTTAATTATAAAAAACCACAGTTACTTGAATATGGATTAAACTTGGCTGTTAAAAGTAATACTAGTCAAAAAGTCCAGCAATATATTGTTTAAATGTGACATAAGAACAAAGAAAATTTTTAAGTAGGTTAATAGAGAAATATATACCAGGAAAACATTAAAGCTATATCAATATCAGGTGAAATACTTTAACCAAAGCTTTCTTATAAGTAAAAAGTTCAGTGTGTTTCAAAGAAGTTTTATCAGGAATATATGGTTATAAATTTATAATAGAGATTCAAATTCTATAAAGCAAAGCTAGAAAGAATTTTAACCAATTGATTTCATTGACAGAAGATGAAAACAGTAAAGATATAAAGTTAAAAAATAAAATTAAAAATTAAAAAATAGACAAATAAAATTTTCACAGAATGGTTATACATGGAACATAACAATCCATAAAGAACATATATTTTTTTCCAAACACACATGAAACATCTGTGAGACACTTCCTTTGCATTAAAGTTTCTGATAGATTTTAAATATTTGAAATACTGACTACATCTTAACTACAAATTAAAATTCAGAACAGAATATAACTGGGAAGAAATGACATGCATTTGGGTTGATATTTGGATTCCACCATCTTAGGATACACTGAATCTGAAAGATTACTCTTAGCACAAGGACTTAAAAAGGCGTCAGTGCTATTAAAAGCAGAAAAACCATGATTCAAAGCAAAGACAAGACAATAGTGGTACTGCTCAACAAGTGTTAAAAAGGACCCCAAACACCTCTTAAACTGAGAGTTGGTAGGGCTGCCTCTCCAATCACACACACACACACGCACACACAGAGAGAGCATGCATATGTACTTGAATAAGTACAAGTTTAATTTTGTCTATAATAAAATACCAGAAAATGAGATGTACATGCTCTTAATCACCTTCTAAAAATTGTCTTGAGCATAGCACCATCCTGATGGCCCTTCCAAATATCAATTCCTATAAACAGGAATTTACCTGTGATGCTTTTGTCCTAGAAATTCACAAACACATATTATAAGTTTTAAGAGCATATGTATTTAACTTATTTAAACCATGATTCCTTTCATACAAGTGACCTCAGAGCACATTGTTCATGTAACACCTAATAATCTTTGGCTAAATTAGTATTCATAGGACATACACTGGGGAACCAGTTTTAGAATTGCCATCCAAATCTGGATTGGTTGTAAATAGAAATGATCATTTTTACTCCTATAAAGAAACTGCTGCTGCTACTGCTGCTAAGTTGCTTCAGTCATGTCCGACTCTGTGCGACCCCATAGACGGGGTATGGGGCCGTACCCATAGAGCCCACCAGGCTCCCCCGTCCCTGGGATTCTCCAGGCAAGAACACTGGAGTGGGTCGCCATTTCCTTCTCCAATGCATGAAAGGGAAAAGTGAAAGTGAAGTCGCTCAGTCGTGTCCGACTCTTCGCGACACCATGGTCTGCAGCCTACCAGGCTCCTCCATCCATGGGATTTTCCAGGCAAGAGTACTGGAGTGGGGTGCCATTGCCTTCTCCAATAAAGAAGCTAGACTCAGCTAATCTGTATCTGCAGTATCTCAGCCCATATTCTCCTGCCATTTATGGGAGTTCAATCTGGACCAAAGAGAGGGGAAAGGGAGGAAAGTATGGGAAATAAGCTATCAACATTCATGCTAACATTTCATTCTCACAAGGATTCAGCAATGGTGGTGGTGGTGATTTAATTCTTAAGTCATGTCCAACTCTTGGGACTCCATGGACTGTAACTCACCAGACTCCTCTGTCCATGGGATTCTCCAGGCAAGAATACTGGTGTGGTTTGCCATTTCCTTCTCCAGGGGATCTTGCTGACCCAGGAATTGAACTCAGGTTTCCTCCACTGCAGGCAGATTCTTTTTCTTTACTGACTAAGCTATAAGGGTAACAATCAAAACCATACTCAGTTTCAATTTCTTTCTATAAACACCAAATATTGCTATTCAGTTCTGAATATTTACTCATCAGATATTTCTGCAATCAGATCAGATCAGATCAGTCACTCAGTCGTGTCCAACTCTTTGCGACCCCATGAATCGCAGCACACCAGGCCTCCCTGTCCATCACCAACTCCCGGAGTTCACTCAGACTCACATCCATCGAGTCAGTGATACCATCCAGCCATCTCATCCTCTGTCGTCCCCTTTTCCTCTTGCCCCCAATCCCTCCCAGCATCAGAGTCTTTTCCAATGAGTCAACTCTTCAGCATCATTCCCTCCAAAGAAATCCCAGGGCTGATCTCCTTCAGAATGGACTGGTTGGATCTCCTTGCAGTCCAAGGGACTCTCAAGAGTCTTCTCCAACACCACAGTTCAAAAGCATCAATTCTTCGGCACTCATACTTCTTCACAGTCCAACTCTCACACCCATACATGACCACAGGAAAAACCATAGCCTTGACTAGATAGACCTTTGTTGGCAAAGTAATGTCTCTGCTTTTGAATATGCTATCTAGGTTGGTCATAACTTTCCTCCCAAGGAGTAAGCGTCTTTTAATTTCATGGCTGAAGTCAATAAAACCAATTAAATCATCTGGACTTGAGCAAGCAAAGTGAGAATATACTCAACACTAGGCTATACATCTAGCCCTGTTTGACATTACATTGAGTTGCAGAGTGGATGTAACCAACTGCTTTTTCATATTTTAGTGAAAAGTTTGCTAAAAGAAATTGAGCTAGTATTTTTAAATACAATGTGTCATTTCACACTCTACTATGATATTTGCCTGAATCCTTTCAAATTTTCCACTGCCAGCTGTCCATTATAAAACCCAGAGGAGAATCCTCAAGTCTTATAGAACAAAAAGCACAATGTGAAGTGATACAAATGAGTCTTTTTACGCCAAGCAACCTGGTGGTCTCTAGGGAGTAGAAGTCTAGGGGAACAGTGGTTGAATTTACAAGCCCTATTTCTAAGTTTTGTGGTATTTGCTTAGATTTTTTTTTAATCTTTTCATTTAGAATATTTACTAAGAACTGAGTACTGAAGAAAATAGAGGGCATGGAAGAAAGCAAGTTATATAGGTCACGTCTGAAAAGACCCTCTCTCCAATAGGAAAGAGGTCTATTGTACACAATTGCCATCTGAAAGGAAGGAAACTTGGTCAGAGTTTTTTGTTTGTTTGTTTGTTTGTTTGGGGGGCATGTCTCACAGCGTGTGGATCTTAGTTCCTCTACCAGGGATCAAAGCTGCACCCCCGCAGTGGGAGCACAGCACTGAACCACCAGGGAAGTCCCCTTGTTCAGAATTTTGAAAGACTTGAAAGTCTCATTTCTCTTGAAATTCACCACTATGATCCTAGGCAGATCACAACTTCTGAGATGTAGATTCCTTGAAAGTGAAAGTCACTTAGTCGTGTCCAACTCTTTGAGACCCCATAGACTATACAGTCCATGGAATTCTCCACACCAGAATACTGGAGTGGATAGCCTTTCCCTTCCCCAGGGGATCTTCCCAACCCGGGAATCAAACCCAGGTCTCCCACATTGCAGGTGATTCTTTACCAGCTGAGCTACAAGGGAAGCCCAAGAGCACTGGAGTGGGTATCCTGTCCCTTCTCCAGTGAATCTTCCCAACCCAGGAATAGAACTAGGGTCTCCTGAATTGCAGGTGGATTCTTTACCAACTGAGCTATTAGGGAAGTCCTTGTAAATTCCTTATCTGGTATCATAAAGAGAAAAACCACTTGAGAACCTACTGATAACAGAAACTTTACATATCATTTAACTTCACTCTCAGAGTAGAACTATGAAGTTATTCTAATAATGACAGCTCAAAATAAAAATTACCCAAGACTTCAGTGTTAGTAAGTGCTCAGTCACGTCTGACTCTTTGTGACACCATGTACTGTAGCCCACCAGACTCCTCTGTCCACAGAATTTTGCAGGTAAGAATCCTGAAGTGGGTTGCATTTTCCTTCTCCAGGGAATATTCCCAACCCAAGGATCAAGCCAGCATCTCTTGTGTCTCCTACATTGGCAGGCAGATCCTTTACCACCGGACCAGCTGGGAAGCCCTGTGTTATTAAGTAGTAGAGATGATTTTCAAGCCTTCATAATATATTACCCTCTAAGCCACTGGCACCCCACTCCAGTACTCTTGCCTGGAAAATCCCATGGACGGAGGAGCCTGGTAGGCTGCAGTCCGTGGGGTCGCTAAGTCAGACAAGACTGAGCGACTTCACTTTCACTTTTCACTTTCATACATTGGAGAAGGAAATGGCAACCCACTCCAGTGTTCTTGCCTGGAGAATCCCAGGGACGGGGGAGCCTGTTGGGCTGCCGTCTATGGGGTCGCACAGAGTCGGACACGACTGAAGCGACTTAGCAGCAGCAGCAACAGCAAGCCACTGGTCAGCAGACTACAGTCCTGAGGCCCAATCTGGCCTGTCACCTGTTTTTATATGGCTCACAGGTTAAGGATAATTGAAAACTACCACAAAAATAATATGACACAGGAAAAGATATATTAAATTCAAATGTTAATGTCCATGAACAACTATTGAAACACAATTGTGTTCATTCATTTACATTTTGTCTTTGGCTATTTTCATCCAACAAAAGCAGAGTTGAATAGCTGCTGTCTCAGAGACATTATAGCGTGTAAATCCTACAATATACATTATCTGGTTATTTTCAGGAAAAATTTGCAGATTTCTGCTGTTGGCTATTTCACAGGGTGTTGATGTCATTATCAAATGAGATAATATAAACAAAAAGCTTTGCAATCTGTAGAGCACAAATTCGAAAGATTAGTATTCTGAGGAATAAGCAGAGAATTGTAACAAACAGAAAAGAGCCAATAATGAAAATGACTTAACAGTTAAAAAGCAGAGAAAATATCATAAACAGAAGAACTTTTTGTGCCTTGCAGTAAAATTGATGGTATTTTAATTAATAAAATAATTTGAGAACAAAATATTTTTCCTAGATTAGACTGACTCTGTAACATGTCAATCAATAAGGTTACCACTATGATTGAAATCCTGCTAAAAAATCTCTGGCCTAGAAAGCAGTATTATAAAGAGAACCACCCACTTTTGATGAATGAGGATCTTGTATTGGTTTGACAATGTTGAATTTGACCTGACCCCTGGGCTTTCTCAATAGGATGGTTTAGAAAGTGACGGTTAAAAAATTCCCTCATCTTTGTGTGTCCTGAGAAATGGTTCTTAGATGTATTGATTCCTTTCCTCAATTAAACCCACCTCTACTCTTCCTCCGTGAGTTTGTTGTTATATAAAACCCCAAGTTTTATCCCTCTTCTTTGAGACTTTTCTGGTCAAGTTGACCCTCAAATTGACTAAGTTTAGACATTTTTATTCCCAACTATAGGCCTCTGATTTCCTTTTTCTTAGGGCATTTATTTTACAAAACTTTCTATTGTAAGACCTTTCTGTGCTCATTTGAACTATAAACTTTCCTGCAGCCTCTTGCTAACTTTATGACCTAGAAAATCTTTTTCAATGACCTGGTGGTCAGTCATCCCCTTGAAATGTAACCATCAAGAAAGATAGTGCCTTTATCTCCCAGTCTCTGTGGGAAGTAGGAGCCTAACTTTGGTAAGTGCCAATTTGTAAAGAGTTGATCTGATCACATTCATCAACCTCCTTCTAAGCTCTTCCACAGTCCTTTTCTACTAATGTCACTCCAGTGTTAAAAAAAAAAAAAAAACCTCCCATCTTTTAGTGGAAAAATACTGTTTGATTCCATTTATATGAGGTACCTAGAATAGTCAAATTCATAGAGTCAGAAAGTATATTCGTGGCTGCCAGGGCTGGAGTTGGGGCAGGGGGCACATTGGGCAGCGATGGGGAAGGGGAACAGGGACTTAGTGTTTAATGGGGACAGAGTTTCAGTTTAGAAAAGTGAGAAATTGGGAGATGGATGATGGTGAGAGTTACATCACAATGTGAATATACTTACTGCCTGTACACTAAGCGAACTGTAGAGTTAAATGTGATTTAAATAGTATGTTTTATATTATGTGACTTTTATCACAATAAAAAAAAAAAAAACTCCCATTTCTTGTCTCAGTGGACTCGAGTTCAATCTCTATTCCCTACCACAATAGTCTAAAAGTCTTTTCTGCCTGTTTAATTCCATCTGGTGTAATTTCTCTTGAACATTACTCATTAACAAACATACACTTTATTGAAATAATTTGAATAAAACTACCTCCATAACTAGCATGTTTTGTCTTTCATGACTTCCAAGATTCTGGAAAGAACTGTTTATATATAAAATTGTAGTTATAGATTTGGGAAGGTTGGGGTTTCCCTGGTGGCTCAGATGGCAAAGAATCCGTCTGCAATGCAGGAGACCTTGGTTCAATCCCTGGGTTGGAAAGATCCCTTGGAGAAAGGAATGGCAACCCATTCCAATATTCTTGCCTGGAGAATTCCATGGACAGAAGAGTCTGGTGGGCTACAGTTCATGGGGTCGCAAAGAGTCAGACATGATTGAGTGACTAACACACACACACACACACACACACACACAGAAAATAGAAGGAAATCTGCAGTTAGGCAGTGATAGATCTAAGAAAGTCTAGAGCATTATTCCTTTCTCTTGATACCTGCACCTTCCATCTGAAGCTGAGACTTTACCTCTGTTGGGCTTTTAGATATCCCTTTTACAATCAAGTTTTGTTGAATTTCAATCAACCCTTAGTACTCCAGAATAAGAAGTAAAACTAAAAATATTTCACCTGAATAGTTTACATGACAAAATGTGGGACATACAATAAAATTTTTAATAACTCCATTTGCTGGATCACTCTCTTCAATTATTTGTAATGCCTCTTTAGAGACAGAGGGTAAACAAGTCTTCATGAAATGTGTGAAATAAATGCAATCAAATTAAACACATATTTTCTTCTCTTTAAAAAAATAAAATGAAAAAGAGTACTTTCTGTTAACACCTAAATGGCTGTCTTTCTCTTAGCCAAACAATATGAAAGCTGTCCTCTGTACAGTCTCTTGAAAAATTTCTTCATTAGAGTTTTAACAACCAAATATTCAGGGAAGCACAATTCAATTTCCCATATAATCTGAGAATTTTTCTCAGTTTCTGAGGGAAAATATTCACTGATATTTTCTAGCCCTTTCTACCTCCTCTGTTATAATCACCATGATGATTATAATCACCTTCTCCCTTTCCTTACTGTACAAAAGATATTACTGTTCTGTTTACTTACATTTACCTTGTATGTAAAGAAAAAAAAGTAATTCCTCAGTGTCCAGAAATTCAGGAGAATACTATGGGGCAGGAAATGCAGGTTTCTTGACCATTCACCATGTGACAAATAGCTTCCTCTATGAACTTACAGATTTGGTAACAAGTGTGTTGATTCTAATAAGCCTTACTTTTCACTCCCAGGAGATCATTTATGTAGATTTACCAAAGAGAGGTAGAAAGTACATGAGGTAGTCTCCAGTCTTTATATTGTGCACTGTATCATGGGACTATCTCTATGTTTTCTCCCTTATCAAATACATTATTAAGCAAATGAAGTCCACCTTAAGTGTCCTAGATAAGAGGGAAAAAAAAAAAAAGGATGTCACAGAAATCATTTCAGACAAAGTGGACATAAAACTGGTCATGTCCTGAGGATTACTGGCCAGGCCATGTCCACAAAGTTTGATGAAATACAAATTTATTTCTATTCTATTGTTCTAAGACTGGCAAAGGGGGTTAGGAATTTCCATTTATGCTAAAATCATTAACACAGTTCAAAGAGACCTTAAAACAGAACCATGAGAATTCAGTGGAAATAATGCTGGATGATTATTTAATCTATCTTAACTGTAAAATAAAAACACTGTTACAAACCCATTTGACAGATGGCTCTTAGAGTTCTGAACCTTCTAAATATATGGCTTGTACATTATGAAAATAAGCAGAAAAGAGCTTCCCTTGATATTCAGCCTAGGGTTCTCCTAAAACATACAACCATTTTCAAACCCCACAAACCAGTTAACTCTGAAAGACTTTTAATGGTTCTTATCAGACCGTTTTCTCTTCCTCACCTCCTGACAACCCAGCCTTCAACAGTGGTTTGGCCTCTGCCCCAGTAGGTCATGTGACCAGCTCTTACAGAGGTAAATATTAATAGTTTAACCCTCCTTAATGGACATAAACTACAAAGCTCTTTACTTTCTCTGGGGGGAAAAATAAAAAAAAATATATAAGAATAGCTTAAGCTTCCACTCAATTCTGTAAACAACCTAAATATCTCTTGACAGAAGGATGGGTAAATAAAATATGGCATATCCCTTTAACTGTTACATAGCTACAAAAATGAAGTAGAGTTACTAATGTCGACTCAGGAATCCCCAAAGCATTGTTTTTGCAGGAACAAAAGCCATGTTGCACAAAGTAGTCTGCAGTATTGATAGTATTTAAGTACAGAAGCATGCAAAACAATATTACTCAGTGAATCATTCAGAATAAAAATATTAATATTCACAGAAGTAAAAAAAAAAAATGCAAAAAAAAAATGATGCTATTTACCTCAAAGATGGGAGAACAAAACACTTCTCCCTGATTATAACTTTTTATGTGACATGTATATGGATTTTAACTAGGTAATTCTCTGTACCTCTCAACATGTTTGGACTAACTCATAACAGAAGAATTAAAATTTAGATCCCTCTTTCCTAGGGGTGAGCAAAGGGTGAGGAAAGGAGATATTCATACTTTTGTTCCCTGTTTCACTCATTGTTTAAACCCTAACTAGCCAGCATCAGCTAGGTTATGCTTCACTAATAAACTCCAAAAGATTTATGGCATAACTAAACAAACACTCAATTTTCACTCTTGCAGAGTGGCTTCCTTACAGTGGCTCCACATTTCAGATGGTTTAATGTAAACACAAGTTTATACAATTACCACAGCTAAGAAAGAGCAGGGATGATTAATTGCATAAAGGATCCAAGTGCTTCCAAGCATGGCCAATGACATCACATAACCATTCCTTACTTCAAGGAGCTAATTATGTCTCAGGCTGTATTATCCTCCCTACCCCCATCTCCAGCAAAAAAAAAAAAAAAAAAGAAGAAGAACCTAAGTAAAGTGCATGCCTGTAAATCATTTAGTTTGTAAAGTAATCCAAGAAATAGGATGAGACTAGGAAGAATACAGGGAAGGAAAGAAAGGCAGTTCTGAGATGTGTTAGCAAGCTGATTCTCTGTCATTCTGGGATGCCTCACAGGAGCCTTGTAGAATGGAACCCAATTGCCCGGCTGAGTGTTTACTGTGGCTCAGTTGGTAAAGAATCCGCCTGCAATGTGGGACACCTGGGTTCGATCCCTGGGTTGGGAAGATCCCCTGGAGGAGGGAATGGCAACCCACTCCAGCATTCTTGCCTGGAGAATCCTCATGGACCGAGGAGCCCGGCAGGCTACAGTCCATGGGGTCACAAAGAGTTGGACACAACAGCGACTAAGCACACATATACACCTTCTTCCAATTTCATTAGCCAAGAATCACCCCCGAGTAATAACTCTCTTACACTCCCTGGTTGGTGTATGGAATGGTTGAGCTGTTTCTTACCAATGTTCTATACTGGTATGTAGAAAAACACCAGGGCAAAAAGCAAGAGATAAACCATCCAGCTGAGACAAGTTGCTGTCAAGCAGTGGACTCCCATTGCAATATCTGGAATAGGAAGGTAGACTGAGACATTGAGAGCAGAGCACAAGGATCACCTCATGCAGTCTAAAACTTGTACCACTCTGCTCTATGCTTCTGTTCATATTTAATCCAATATGTCACAGAGGAACAAACCAAAGTTCCCACTGCTGCCACTCATCCCAAGACTATCCCAAGTATTTATGATTTCTCTCCTCCACCTCGCACTGTAGATTTCCATAATTCTTGGGCAGTGACTAAATAGCTCTAGATTTCTTTCTTACTGGGATTTTATAGATCTCTGTGAGAAGTCAGAGCCTTGAGTCACTTTTCTGTGGTTTAACCATGGTTGCTGCAATTACCCATCTATAGTCATGCTGGGCATAGAAGCACCAGGATAGTTTCCTGGATTCTGATGTACTCCTTGTGCCCACTGTTAACAGCACCATCACAGGTAATCAAGGGCAATTATCCCCAGCTGCATAGCAACTCATATTTGTCTAACGGTTCAACAGAATTAGGAGTTAAATGATGGATAGTAATGGAGTGTCAAGCCATTTGAATTCTTATCTCTGGCAGAAGTAATTCCATGATAAGAAATACTTTCCCTCTATTTCAGCAAATTCCAGGAATAGAGGAAGCACAAATTCCTAAAGAAGGTCACTTGGAGAGGTGACAGGGATCCTCTCTGTAAACATAGGTTCCTATTCCCATGTGTTCTGGGTCAGGAAGATCCCCTGGAGGAGGGCAAGGCAACCCACTCCAGTGTTCTTGCCTGGAGAATCCCATGGACAGAGGAGCCTGGCAGCTATGATCCATAGGGTCACAAAGAGTAGGACATGCATGTCCATATGTTCTAGTTACTGAGGAAACAGCACCATGTCTCACACTAGGTAAACCAGTGTTTCAGTGTGTCAACTACAAATTGGCACTTGTGAAGAGCATTTGCCAGTGACTGACCAACAACAAGGGCATTTGCCATCTGTCACTGCATACCAACTACTGGAGCTTACTCAAACTCACGTCCATCGAGTTGATGATGCCATCCAACCAGCTCATCCTCTGTTGTTCCCTTCTCCTCCCACCTTCAATCTTTCCCAGCATCAGGGTCTTTTCCAATGAGTCAGGTTTTTGCACCAGGTAGCCAAAGTATTGTCGTTTCAGCTTCAGCATCAGTCCTTCCAATGAATATTCAGCACTGATTTCCTTTAGGATGGACTGGTTTGATCCCCTTGCTGATCAAGGGACAGCAGATATTTCTCTGGAACTCTCTTGCTTATTTGCTGATCCAACGAAATTTGGCAATTTGATCTCTGGTACCTCTGCCTTTTCTAAATCCAGCTTAAACATCTGGAAGATCACATACTGTTGAAGCCTGGGCTGGAGAATTTTGAGCATTACTCTTGAGAAACCTATATGCAGTTCAGGAAGCAACAGTTAGAACTGGACATGGAACAACAGAATGGTTCCAAATAGGAAAAGGAATACGTCAAGGCTGCATATTGTCACCCTGCTTATTTAACTTCTATGCAGAGTATATCATGAGAAAATGCTGGGCTGGAAGAAGCACAAGCTGGAGTCAAGATTGCCAGGAGAAATATCAATAACCTCAGACATGAGATGACACCACCTTTATGGCAGAAAGTGAAGAGGAACTAAAAAGCCTCTTGATGAAAGTGAAAGAGAAGAGTGAAAATTTTGGCTTAAAGCTCAACATTCAGAAAACGAAGATCATGGCATCTTGTCTCATCACTTCATGGGAAATAGATGGGGAAACAATGGAAACAGTGGCAGACTTTATTTTTTGAGGCTCCAAAATCACTGCAGATGGTGACTGCAGCCATGAAATTAAAAGATGCTTACTCCTTGGAAGGAAAGTTATGACCAACCTAGATAGCATATTCAAAAGCAGAGACATTACTTTGCCACAAAGGTCTGTCTAGTCAAGGCTATGGTTTTTCCTGTGGTCATGTATGGATGTGAGAGTTGGACTGTAAAGAAAGCTGAGCACTGAAGAATTGATGCTTTTGAACTGTGGTGTTGGAGAAGACTCTTGAGAGTCCCTTGGACTGCAAGGAGATCCAACCAGTCCATCCTAAAGAAGATCAGTCCTGGGTATTCATTGGAAGGACTGATGCTGAAGCTGAAACTCCAATACTTTGGCCACCTCATGTGAAGAGTTGACTCATTGGAAAAGACCCTGATGCTGGGAGGGATTGGAGGCAGGAGGAGAAGGGGACGACAGAGGATGAGATGGCTGGATGGCATCACCAACTTGATGGACATGAGTTTGAGTGAACTCCAGGAGTTGGTGATTGACAGGGAGGCCTGGTGTGCTGCAATTCATGGGGTTGCAAAGAGTCAGACACAACTGTGACTGAACTGAACTTGCAAGTATATGACATGAGTGCAATCGTGTGGTAGTTTGAAGATTCTTTGGCATTGCCTTTCTTTGGGATTGGAATGAAAACCTTTTCCAGTCCTGTGATCACTGCTGAGTTTTCCAAATTTGCTGACATATTGAATGCAGCACTTTCACAGCATCATCTTATAGTATTTGAAATAGCTCAACTGGAATTCCATCACCTCCATCAATTTTGTTCATAGTGATGCTTCCTAAGGCCCACTTGCCTTCACATTCCAGGATATATGGCTCTAGATGAGTGATCACACCATCATGGTTATCTGGGTCATGACGGTCTTTTTTGTACAGTTCTTTTGTGTATTCTTGCCACCTCTTCTTAATATCTTCTGCTTCTGTTAGGTCCATACCATTTCTGTCCTTTATTATGCCCATATTTGCATGAAATAATTCCTTGGTATCTCTAATTTTCTTAAAGAGATCTCTAATCTTCCCATTCTGTTGTTTTCCTCTATTTCTTTGCATTGATCACTGAGGAAGGCTTTCTTATCTCTCCTTGTTATTCTTTGGAACTTTGCATTTAAATGGGTATATCTTTCCTTTTCTCCTTTGCCTTTTGCTTCTCTCCTTTTCACAGCGATTTGTAAGGCCTCCTCAGACTACCATTTTGCCCTTTTGTATTTCTTTTTCTTGGAGATGGTCTTGATCACTGCCTCCTGTACAATGTCACAAACCTCCATCCAAATTTCTTCAGGCACTCTATCAGATCTAACCCCTTGAATCTATGTCTCACTTCCACTGTATAATCATAAGGGATTTGATTTAGGTTATATCTGAATAGTCTAGTGGTTTTCCCTACTCTCTTCAATTTCAGTCTGAGTTCATAATCTGAGCCACAGTCAGCTCCTGGTCTTGTTTTTGCTGACCTGTATAGAGCTTCTCCTTCTCTGACTGCAAAGAATATAATCAGATTTTGGCATTGACCATCTGGTGATGTCCATGTGTAGCATCTTCTCTTGTGTTGTTGGAAGAAGGTGTTTGCTATGACCAGTGCCTTTTTCTCAAAGGCAAAACTCTGTTAGTCTTTGACCTGCTTCATTCTGTACTCCAAGGCCAAATTTGCCTGTTACTCCAGGTGCTTGACTTCCTACTTGTGCATTCCAGTCTCCTATAATGAAAAGGACATCTTTTTGGGGTGTTAGTTCTAGAAGGTCTTGGAGGTCTTCATAGAACTGTTCAACTTCTTCAGCATCACTGGTTGGGGCATAGACTTAGTTTGCTGTGATACTGAATGGTTTGCCTTGGAAATGAACAGAGATCATCCTGTCATTTTTGAGATTGCACCCAAGTACTGCATTTCAGACTCTATTGTTACCATGAGGGCTACTCCATTTCTTCTAAGGGATACTTGTCATCTGAGTTAAATTCACCCATTCCAGTCCATTTTAGTTTGCTGATACCTAAAATGTCGATGCTCACTCTTGCCACCTCCTATTTGACCACTTCCAATTTGCCTTGATTCATGGACCTAACATTCCAGATTCCTACACAATATCATTCTTACAGCATTGGACTTTACTTCCATCACCAGTCACCTACACAGCATGGCTCATGGTTTCACTGATAGTTAGATACTTTCAGGAACTGATTTCATGATGCCAATCTTTGCATCTCCTCATATCCAGAAAATCACTAAATCCCTTCATGGTGACATCAGCTCCTTGTGACTAGCAGAAAGCCTTTTGTAAAGTAAGCACTTGATTGCATTGAAATCCCCCTTCACCAAAATCTTATATATATCTTACTTTTCCCCCTGCCTCTTTGGAGCAGTCTCTCAGAGCTATATGAGGTGCTGTCTCCCATGCTGCAGTTCTTGTTTTGCCCCCAAATAAAACTTAATTCTCAACTCACTTTTTTCATCTTTTTTAGTCAACAAGTGCACATGATGTGTTCTGAAGGACAAGCCCAAACTAGTGATGTGCTGGTAAGCCGCTCTTTTCAAACTCAATTCATGCTCTGGCCCCATTGAAACATAGTCAACTTTCAAGTCACTCCTAAATGGGTGAGAGAAGTATTCCCAAAGTACTTTATGTGCCTGTTCCAAAATCCAAAAGAAGATTACCCAATGCAGAGTCCCATTTTTCACAGGACATCTAAACATTTTACCTATATGAGAGACCCCTGAACCTTCTTGGAATTTCTCTCACCCTCTACAACTCATGTGTCCTACTGAGATATCAGAGTACAACCGGATTCCTATTGAATGTGTCCAATTAGTTTGATGGCAATAAATCAGTGAACTAGTATGATATTCTGCAGCTCAAGAAATTCATGGTCTTCAGACTATAATGTTACAAAGAACAAGAAAGTTAACATAGCCCTGGGGCAAGATAGTGATTGTACAATGACTGCAGGAGTTACAGCTGTAAACACTGCCATGAAGGCTCTCTGAATTTCAGAGCATGGTTTGAATTGATAGGGAGCCAAACAGTCTGATTCATTTTTCAAAGTTTTTCAACAGTTAACATAACCCAGCCAACTCCACAGTTATTGGCCCAATATTAGTCCATACTGTTACTGTATAAATCAATGATTTACTATCTGCTGTACTTCTTAATCACAGAAGTCCTCACCATACTGATACTGCTACATGCCAAGGGGTATACCACCGCCAGGCAGAGGATGAGATGGTTGGATGGTATCACTGACTCAATGGACATGAGTTTGAGCAAACTCAGGAATGTTATAGTGAAGGACAGGGAAGCCTGGCATGCTGCAGTTCACAGGGTCGCAGAGAGTCAAACACAACCTGGTGACTGGACAACAACCAGCAATGGGGTCTGATCACTGTGACCAACAAATAATAATCACTTCCAGAATCCCATCTTAAGGTCTGTTAGAAAAGTACTACTAGAGCTATAATATTACCAAATATCTTTGCCTGCATTTCCCCTATGAGCAAAGACCAAGACAAAGTTTGTATATGGGCATTTTATTTAGGGATGTGCTCACACTCTAGAATGGTTCCCTCAAAGGAACCATTTTGAACCTCAAAATTCTCTGCCTGTTGATTAAAAAGAGTAGCATTTATCTATAAACTCCTACCTCTACTGTCTAGGCTTATCTCATAGGGTGATTGTTGGGGGAATTAATGTTAATAGACATAGTCTTGTTTAGGTTTCAGAGGTAACAATAGGCCTTTGACTGAACAGAGACCCTGAAAGGAGTTATATGCCAGGTACCTAGTGACCAGCAGAAACAGCTAAAGTAGGTCTTGGGAACTTACAGGTAAGGAAGGTAGTAAGTTGAGAAGCTTCCTGAGCCTTGAGAATCTGGCCAGTTTCCAGGGATCAGAGAACATTCTGAGATTTATGATTAGAAACATAAGCATTTATAATACTAGCCACAGCTGCATCTTTACACATAAGCTGATTATTGGCTTAGAGTTGGCAATAAAAGCAGTACTCCTTTGGAAGGCATTCTGAGGTTTCACCAGTGGGACAGATACACTCCTGGGGTCTTCCAAATGGGAACTCCAGATTGCTATCAAGGTATCTCCTAGCACTGGTTGAGTCTGGATGTGTTTCTCCAGGTTGGTGATGTATATGCATTTGCTTCTTGCTATACCATGTGCAGGCTTCCCAGATGGTTCAGTGGTAAAGAATCTGCCTGTCAATGTAGGAGATGACGTTCAATCCCTGGGTTGGGAAGATCCCCTGGAAAAGGAAATGACAACCCACTTCAGTGTCCCTGCCTGGGAAGTCTCCTGGACAGAGGAGCCTGATGGGCCCCAGTCCATGGGGTTACACAAGAGTTGGACACAACTTAGTAACTAAACAATAACACATAACTACTTGTGTATTGGGAACCGTTTTCCCAATTCGGTGATAACTATGTATATAATATTACTCGTCCTCATACTGTAACTTACTATTAACATAATAAACTGCCTTGTTTCTTCCTTACTAAGTGTAGAGTGGTTTTGTCAATAAATCCTCCGAACCTAAAACCGAAAGTAAGTCTTTCAGCAGACCATTAATCTTTCTGCAGTACAGTCATAACTCACATACTGCCAGCTTTGAACATTCATCAGAATGACAGGAGAGGTTTTGCAGGTCTCCCATGCAAATGTAGCAGAGAAACCCTAATGCATAAAAAATGGCATTATGGTGAAATTGCAGTTCACAGAGTTGCAAAGTGTCAGACATGACTAAGTGACTATAACGATGGTGAAACTATAGCCATTAAGAATTTTTACAGACTAGTGCTTAATAGGCTCAAGTCCTAAGCCAAGGACCCCAAAATCAATATTGCAAGCTTCTAATTTTATGGCTCCCAACTTTTTCAAGTATAGTGTGTTAGTCACTCAGTTGTGTCTGACTGTTTGTGACCCCATGGTCTATAGCCCACCCTCAGTTGTGTCTGACTGTTTGTGACCCCATGGACTATAGCCCACCAGGCTCCTTCGTCCATGGGATTCTCTAGTCAAGAGTACTGGAGTGGGTAGCCATTCCCTTTTCCAGGGGATCTTCCCCACCCAGGGGTCAAACCTGGGTCTCCTGTACTGCAGGTGGATTTTTTACTATCTGAGTCACCAGGGAAACCCCAACACTATCCTCGGTGATCTAAAGAATCAGTGTACACCCTACCAAAATCCCAATGATTCTTTTTGCAGAAAAACGTTGTAAAATTTACATGGAATTGCAAGGGATCCAGAATAGCCAAAACAATCTTGAAAAAGAACAAAGATGAATAACACACACTCTGACTTCAAAACTTACTGCAAAGCTACAGTGATCAAAACAGTGGTTTTGGCTTACAGACAAACATATGGACCAATGCAACAGAAAAGACAGCCCTGAAATAAACCCTCACAGGTTTGGTCAAAAGATTTCCAACAAGGGTGCTGAGACTATTCGATGGGAAAAACACAGTCTTTTCAATAAATGGTACTGGGAAAACTGGATATCCACGTGCAACAGAACTAAGTCAGAGCTTTATCTAACATCATGTGCAAAAGTTAACTCAAAATGTACCAAAGACTTCTCTGCCCAAAAGAAAAAAGAAAGGACAAAAGCCTCCCAACCCTTTGGCAACAACGGTCTATACAGTCAAGCTAGGGTTTATTCCAGTAGTCACGTACGGATGTGACATTTGGACCAGAAAGAAGGCTGAGTGCTGAAGAACTGTGCTTTCAAACTGTGGTCTTGGAGAAGACTCTTGAGAGTCCCTTGGACTGCAAGGAGATGAAACCTGTCAATCCTAAAGGATATCAGTCCTGAATATTCACTGGAAGGACTGACGCTGAAGCTAAAGCTCTAATACTTTGACTACCTGATGTGAAGAGCCAACTCACTGGAAAAGACCCTGATGATGGGAAAGATTGAGGGCAGGAGGAGAAGGGGGTGTCAAAAGATGAGACAGTTAGATAGCATCACCAACTCAATGGACATGAGTTTGAGCAAACTCTGGGTGATAGTGAAGGACAGGGAAGCCTAGTGTGCTGCAGTCTATGGGGTTGCAAAGTCAGACACAACTTAGCGATGGAAAAAAGACCCAAATACTATTCTTAATTTAGTTCTTTTAAATAAAATTGCATTTCAATAGCCAAAAGAGTACTGAATATAACTGAAAAAGAGTAGCATGGAAAATATATGTTCTTGCTGATAGTAGAGTGCTGGCTTAGGGGTAGCTCTGGATCAAAATGCTTGATTTCAATTCAGATTCTAAGTTACCTTCTAGAAATATCCAAGGCTCAGATTTCTCATCTATAAAGAGGTGATGATATGCATTTTATGTGTTATCATAAAGACTAAATGAGGAAATCCATGTAAAGCATTCAGCATGGTGCATAGCAAATGTTAAGCTCACTCCATGGTAATGTTTTTTAATAAAATACATAGGGACCTACTGACTATTTGTTATAACATTGATCCTCTCCCACCAAAAAGACTGGGAAAACCACTCGTATTAATTAATCTAGCCAGTCCATGTTGCAGAGCACATACAGGCCACAAGAGCTATAGGACAGAAAGAGAGATATTACTATTAAGTGTCCAGAGAGCACTGGGAAGTTTTTAGTAGTTCAGTGAGAATTTTATTTAAATACCAATATATTTTATTGAATTTGGAGTAATTCAATAAATTCTATAAATAGACCTTAGTGTAAATTTAAGAATGACCCAAAACATGAGTTGATAATGAAAAGGAAATTTTTCCTTGAAAATAATCCTTACCATGTCTCCAATTATACTATAAAATGTTAATCTTCGTAATTAGAATTTCAGGTTTCTTATTTATAAAATTTATAATATTCGGTATACCAATACATATGTAAGAACAACCACCACCCTTCTTTCAGATAACCTTGGAAAGCCTAATTTAAATCCTTAAGTGTTTGTGTACATGTTAGATGATATATCATGAAGGCAATACAAGAGATGAGGAGAAAATATAATAAAAGAAAGTGGTAATCATTGGTTATCGCTTTGTTTTTCTACTTTTAGCAACACCCCCCCACAAAAAAAAAAAAAGAGTTGTTTCATCTAATGCTTAAGAATTGTAAAGCAGTACTGAAGTGCCTGTGATATTGCTCACATAGCACATATCTATATTCATTTCTGTTTTCAAAAAGACTTTTTAAGAGCTGTGACTTTACACCAAATTTTCTTTGTGAGAATTCAGTAGAATCACAGATATCTGAAGCAAGAGGACAAAAAATAAATAGAATAACAGAAATAGCCACTGTTTAGACTGTACTGTACCCTATTACATTTAACTGGACTCATTTTTCAGAGTGAATCTTCATACAGAATTCACATGGCAGTATTTTAAAACAGGAAATAGAGAAATAGGTAAAATTTTCATCACACAGTAAGCTCCTGTTTAAAGTTTTCACATTTGAAGTTAGAGTGAACTTTCTAGTAGGTAGTCAGAGACTTCATTTTTTAAAAAGACACTGGATTAGATACAGAATAAGAATCAGATTTAGAAAGATGGTAACAATAACCCTGTATATGAGACAGCAAAAGAGACACTGATGTATAGAACAGTCTTATGGACTCTGTGGGTGAGGGGGAGGGTGGGAAGATTTGGGAGAATGGCATTGAAACATGAATAATATCATGTATGAAACGAGTCGCCAGTCCAGGTTCGATGCACGATACTGGATGCTTGGGGCTGGTGCAATGGGATGACCCAGAGGGATGGTATGGGGTGGGAGGAGGGAGGAGGGTTCAGGATGGGGAACACATGTATACCTGTGGCGGATTCGTTTCAATATTTGGCAAAACTAATACAATATTGTAAATTTTAAAAATAAAATAAAATTTAAAAATAAATAAATAAACAAATAATTTAAAAATAAATAAATAATTAATTAATTTAAAAAAAAAAAAGAATCAGATTTTTTCTGTTACCAGAAAACAACTTTTCTTTGCTAGTACTTTTTATCTCCATCCCAGTTAGAGTTTGAGTATGATATCAAACTGAGTTCATCAGACCCCTTTCTGTCCTCGTCACAGATTTAAGCGTTTCAAATAGTGGTTTGACTGAATCAAGCAGCAATTTGACTGTTATCCAATTAATTCAATCAAAATGATGTCTGAAAAGAACTAATTAAACTCTGAGATATCGAGAATGAGAAGGGCAATGTAAAAACAATTTGACAATTTTGTATGGTTTAATTTTTTTTAAATTTCCTATTAACATCAGTTCAGTCTCTCAGTAATGTCTGACTCTTTGTGACCCTCATGGACTGCAGCACGCCAGACTTCTCTGTCCACTACCATCTCCCTGAACTTGCTCAAACTCATGTCAATCAAGTTGGTGATTCTATCCAACCATCTCATCTTGTCATCCCCTTCTCCTCTAGCCTTCAATCTTTCCCAGCATCAGAGTCTTATCCAGTGAGTCAGTTCTTAGCATCAGGTGGCCAAAGTATTGGAGCTTCAGCTTCAGCATCAGTCTTTCCAATGAATATTCAGGACTGATTTCCTTTAGGATGGACTGGTTGGATCTCCTTGCAGTCCAAGGGACTCTCAAGAGTCTTCTCCAACACCACAGTTCAAAAGCATCAATTCTTTGGCACTCAGCTTTATGGTCCAACTCTCACATCCATACATGACTACTGGAAAAACCATAGCTTTGAATAGATAAACCTTTGTTGGCAAAGTAATGTCTCTGCTTTTTAATATGTTGTCTAGTTTGGTCATAGCTTTTCTTCCAAGGAGCAAGCATCTTTTAATTTCATGGCTGCATTCACCGTCTGCAGTGATTTTGGAGCCCAAGAAAATAGTCTCTCACTGTTTCTATTGTTTCCCCATCTATTTGCATGAAGTGATGGGACTGGACTGGATGCCCTGATCTTAATTTTTTGAATGTTGAGTTTAAGATTCAACAAATACTAATCTATTTATATCACAAAAACTACAGATACTAATTAGTTTCTCCATCCTAAGGGTCTTGTTTTCTTGTGAAAGATCATCTTGACTTCACCTAATGACTTTGCATGTGAATACTCCTGGAAGGTAAATGTCAAAAAAAAAAAAAAATATATATATATATATATATATAAAATACATGTGTGCCTGTGTAGTCGCTAAGTCATGTCTGATCCTTTGTGACCCCAAGACTGTAGCCCATGAGGCTCCTCTATCCATGGGATGTTCCAGGCAAGAATATCGGAGTGAGTTGCCATTTCCTACTCCAGGGGATTTTTCCCACCCAGGGATCGAACCCAGGTCTCCTACTTGGAAGGCAGATTCTTTACCACTGAGCCACCTGGAAAGCCATATTATTTACATATATATATTATTATTTATACATATTTATATATATATTATTGAAATATATGCATACACACATATATATGTGTGTAAAAACATAATATTAAGCTTAAACTTCAAATAAACACTGGGGAAACTAAGACTATTAATGAAATGTTCATTGGAATAGTTAATAAAAATATTTAAGATGGTGAATATATGAAGGTATTAGACTAAAGGCTTATATCCAATACTTAGAGTCAAGACAGCTGTTCAAGCAAAGCAAAGAAAGACATTATTTAAGACTATACTAAAGTCAGTTAGTTCACAAAGTTATTTTGTTCACTTCCACAATATTACAGAACATTTAGGTTGGTTTTTTCAAACACTTGATATTTCAAGAACTAAGACTAATTTCCATCTTAGAATTAAAATAGACTTTCAGAATAGATAAAAAGGAAAATTACATGAAGTTACAGGAAAGTCGAGAAGTTACAGAAAGTTTAAAAACTAAAGTCTAGTAATTTAAAATTTTTGGAATGTGCTAGTAAAGTACTTAAGTAATTATTCATTATCATTAACATTTAAATTTTATATTTTAGGTGAATGTAATTGTATCTACACATTTAGAGTATTTTCTCTTATGGGTATAAAGCAATAACAGGAAAGTCAAGTACCACACTAGAGTTCATGCTGTAATAAAACATTATTGAAGTACCTGCTTTCAGACATTGGACAATAGATTAGTTTGAGATCCCCTTAAGTAAGGAACCTTACAAAGGTGAGCCCCAAGGTAAACTTGATCCTCTCTTTGTGGAAAATGTCTTGACTTCAGTGTACAAAGTTGAAATCCAAAAGCAGAGCACAAGGACCTGGGGAGGCAGAGACTAGAATTTAGGGCAGCTTAAACAAGTGGAATTTTCAGGGTAGGATACCAGAGGAGAAGAATGTGTGCAGGGGGAGAAAATATACTCAAGAGGACACAGCTTCCCCATAGGATCTACACCGAAGACTGGGCTATGCATTCACAGGGCAAAGATACATGAGGTTTGCTAATAAGTTAAGCATTTTTTTTTTAAGTAATTTCTGCTTTATTGAAATAATTCACATATTATATAATTCACTCATTTAAAGTGTTACCTATGTTCACAGATACACACAATCATCACATAATTAATTTTAAAACATTTTCATCACCTCAAAAGAAATGCCTTTAGCTATCACCACACCAATCCCCTATTCCCCCAAACCTGCTGCTGCTGCTGCTAAGTCACTTCAGTCATGTCCGACTCTGTGTAACCCCATAGACGGCAGCCCACCAGGCTCTGCGTCCCTGGGATTCTCCAGGCAAGAACACTGGAGTGGGTTGCCATTTCCTTCTCCAATGCATCAAAGTGAAAAGTGAAAGTGAAGTCACTCAGTCGTGTCTGACTCTTAGCAACCCCATGGACTGCAGCCTACCAGGCTCCTCTGTCCATGGGATTTCCCAGGCAAGAGTACTGGAGTGGGGGTGCCATTGCCTTCTCCTATTCCCCCAAACCTAGACAACCACTAATCTATTATGTTTCCATAGACTTGCCTATTCTGAATATTTAATATAAACAGAATCACATCACATGTTATCTTTCATGACTTTCTTCTTTCACTTAGCATAATGGTTTTCAGGTTTGTCCATATTAAGCATGTATCTACACTTAGTATTCTGTAAAGATACACCACATTTTGTTTACCCATTCATAGGCTGATGGACTGGAGTTTTTCCACTATTTGGCTATTATGAATGGTACTACTAACATTCATTTATATTTTCATGTGGACATATGGCTTTGTTTCTCTTGGGTAGAAATCTAGGAGAAGAATTGCTGGCTCAAACAATAACTAAGCTTACCCATTTAAGGAACTTACAGATGATTTTTCAAAGTGGCTGCATCATTTCACACCCCCACAAGCAGTTTATGAAGGTGAAGATTTCCCTACATCCTCAAGAACACATTATTATCTGACTGAGAATATAGTCATTCTTGTGGGTATGAAGTGGTGCCTTATGTCTGTTTTGATATACATTTCCCTGATGACTAGTTAGGTTAAGCACCTTTCGTGCGCTTAGTAGCCATGCGTATACCATCCTTGGAGAGATGTCTAATCAGATCCTTTACCATTTGTAATTGGATTGTCATTGTTGTTGAGTTGTAAGAGTTCTGTATGTATTTTGGATACAAAGACTTTTTGTTTTCTAGCCTTGCCGTGTAGCGTGTGGGATCTTAGTTCCCTGACCAGGGATTGAAGCCAGGTCCTCAGCAGTGAAAGCACTGAGTCCTAACCACTGGACCACTGTGGAATTCCCTGGATACAAGACGCTCAACAGATATGACTTGTAAATATTTTTTTTCCTACTCTGTGGGTTGTCTTTTCACTTTCTTGATAAAAAAGAAAAGAAAAGAAAATCACACTTCAAAAGGATACTAATTTTGACAAAGTCCATTTATCTATGTTTTCTTTTGTGGTTCATCCTTCTGGAGTCCTATATAAGAATCCACTGACAAATTTAAGATCATGGAAAATTATCCTCATACTTTTTTCTTGGAAATTAATAGCAAAATAGAAGTGCAGAGTGTCAGCTGAGTTGAGCACCCAGTGGAGGGAGTAGGCATCAATCCCAGCTCCTCCTTGGCTTGCCTCTCTTGTCTTAGAGCTCCTGCCCATAAGCTGAAGCAAGAGCAGTCAGTAATGCCAGGTCCACGGTGGAGTCTACATCCCACAAGTGGGGTATGAAAGGAAAAAGAGCATCTACTTTGGGGCTGAACTTGCCTGGAATTAAGCTCCAGTGTAGGCAAAGGTCGGAGGAGAAATGCTGGCATCCTACCCTCTCAAGAAGACAGACCTCTAACTGGAAGTTGGGGTGAGAGGGACCCCTGAGTACTGAGTTATACTTGTCTTGCTGAGCTGGAGCTGGGAGTGAGTAGGTCTTAGCTCAGATACCACAGATTGTCACTTTTCTTACTAACTTTAGTTGATTTTCTTGATTAAGTTTCATTTGCTCTGTGCCCTTAAAACTATTTCCAGAGACTTCTACCAGTCTCTCTGGGGAGTAAGTTCATAGAGCTCCTCATACTATCATACCAAAAGGGAAACTATAGAGCTTCCCCTTGGGGTAATGAAAATGTTCTAAGATTAGGGTGTTGGTTGTTTAGAAAATGAAGTCTCTCAGTCGTGCCCAACTCTTTGTGACCCCATGGACAGTAGCCTGCACCAAGCTCCTCCATCCATGGGATTTTCAAGGCAAGAGTACTAGAGTGGGTTGCCATTTCCTTTTCCAGGGAATCTTCCCAACCCAGGGATCGAACCCAGGTCTCTCGCATTGTAGACAGACAGTTTACCATCTGAGCCACCAGGGAAGTCCCCAAAGTCACTCAGTTTTATACTATAAACAGGTAATATGGCTCAAACATAATATTTAGTAGACAAAGTCTACAAACAAAGCAGCTTTTATTAATATGGAGAAAGATTTAAAGGATAACATGTTTAAAGAATTAAAAGCAAATATGGTCTTGAGTAAACAAACTCAGCAGCAAAATAGAAACAAGAAAACCAAAGAGAAATTCTAAAACTGAAAAATGCTAAATTTATTGAATGAGATTGGAGATACAAGAGTAATGAACTTGAGACTAATAAATAGTAATTTTCCAAACTGACTAGCAGAGATAGCAAAGGTTAGAGAAGCAGAGTAGAAGCTCAGGGATGGGAGATAATATCAAATAGTCTAAAACACCACTGGGAGCACATACAATTATAGTGCTAAAGAGGATGAGAATGAAGCAGAAATGTCCTTCAAAAATAATATGTGAACCTTTCACAAATTTGATGAAAAATACTGAATTACAGAAACAAGAAGGTCTATAAATCCTTATCAAGATACATAGGGAAGAAACCACACCATGCACATGAGAGGATAAATATTGAAAACCAAAAGTGAAGTGCTAATCTTGAAAGCAACTGGAAGGAAAAAAAAAAACAAAACAAAACACCAGAGACTTATATATAAAGCAAAAAGAATAGCTTTGAAAGAAAGGTTTATAAAACAAAGAAATACAAAGTATAACAATGTACAAAGGATGAGGTGGATAAATGGTTTTATACTGTCTAAGCTTCTAAAATGCATGAAATGGGAATAAAAATACAAGGTGGAAAGTAGGAAATGAAAACTATCAGATGTAAAGTGAGAAGGGTGAAATAGAAAGTGGAAAGTTTCAGATATAAACCCAGTAAACTTTGATTAAAGATGAGTATTATTAGTCCTAGAGCAATTAATAAAAAATAAAAGCTAAGAAGTTGCCAAAAATTAAGAAGATTATTAATAAGATTAATAAGCTGATACAAAAGAGGCAAGAAAAGAACAAAGGAACAAAATATGGAAGAGAAGAATGGAAAACATTCAAGCACATAAAACAAGATGATATATTCAATTATTTCAATAACATTAAACATAAAGAGATAAGTCTTAGTTGGAAAGATGCACCTATATATGCCTTTATCAACAGATTTACTTTACAAAGACACAAATAGTTTCAAAATAAAAACATGGAAAAAGATATACTATGTAAAAAGTATAACAAAGCTGTCTTGGCTACATTAATATTAGACAAAAGAGACTTCAAGACAAACTATTACATAAAGAGGAGTAAAAGGGGAAGTGTATTAGAAAGATAACAAAACTCTATATGTATATAATAACATAGTTTAAAAATTCAAAAAACTACAGTACAGGAATACAAGAAAAAATGGAAAAGTCCTCAAAATCTGAAAATCTTAACACCCCTGTTTTCTTGCACTTTCAAGCTGCTAGAGGCTGCCTGCATCTCTTGGCCCCTTTCTATCTTCAAAGTCAGTAATCATATCACTTCCATCTCTGCTTTCCACCTCATATCTTTCTCTGATTCCAATTTTCTGCCTTATTCTTTCACATTTAAGAGAGCCTTGTGATTATACTGGGCCTACCAGGATAATACAGGAAAAGTTTCATATTTTATAGAAATCCAATTAGCAATTTAATTTCCCCGTGCTACAGAGCATAATGTTCACAACTTTCAGGGATTATGATATGGGCATTTGGGAGCTGGGGTACAGAGGGCTCAGAGAGGCCTGCAGGGAATTGTTCTGCCTATCACAATTAATTTCACTAATTCTTGACTTTCTAGATTCACTTGAATAGAAATTCATGAAAACCAAGATAGTACAACTCCCCCCAGGTAGATTCTATTTGATAATCTAATATTAACTAGTGTCATAGTATGTCCCTGAAAACTTCAAACCCATATAATCTGATTTAAATATCACTTTTTATTTAAATTGCCAGTCTTCCTTCTTTAGAGTCCTGCTTATTAGAGAATACATAGGAAACAGCATTATGAGAAACTCTTAATGAAGTTTCACATAGGCTATGAATATTAACACATTCTATCTTTGTGGTTCCTATTCTATTCTGAGAAAGTATTTTAAAATGCGGAAGAGAAATATGTTCATTTGGGGCACAACAATCTGTTACTACACATAGAAGATATTTTACTATAAGAAGACTCATTTTCACATTCTCATTTTCTTTCATAGTTTATTTTCCCCATTGTCTCATTTTGTCTTTATCAACCTCTGTCTTTTTCTCTATAAGTGATACAAAAAATATACCACCATTGGCAATGATCTAGAAAATAACTTCAGTTTTAATATCCAGTCCTGTTTTCACAGATTACTTGGTTTCAGAGTCAAAAATAGTTGAAGAAATTGCTATAAAGTAATTTCTTTTTAACTGAAACTAGACATTTTTTTCCCCAACAGTACTGAGAATACTTAGCTGACAGTTTATTAGTTGTAACAAGGGTGACTATGGAGCATTTCATTCCATCAAACAACAGAGACAGAAAGATGGAGCTGTTTGTCTAAGGTTATTGATGAAAGCTCAGATATACCTTGTTCCCGAATTCCTCTATTTTCTTTTTCATTCTTTCTGTGTCTTTCTAAGCTGAATATAAAATAGTTTTCTTCTAGTCTGAACAAGCATTTCTCTTAAATATCTATGGCTCTTTTTAGTGTTGTGTATTTCTTCATGAAAATGTTCTTGGGAAACTGATGATTTGCCAGTTTATCACATAAGACCTCTTAAACTACTGTTGTCTTGGTAGATGGAGCCATAGGAAAGCACAATTTTCTCTAATGTCAGCTCAAATTTTCCTCTTAAAATAAATGAAGCCATCTTGTTTAATAAACCATTTATGTTTGTGAAACTTTCTAACTTCTGCACTCTGTTGAAAATATTTATGTAATAGCCTCTTTGTTTTAAGTACAAAAATCATTCACAGATTTGCATAAAAACCAAAGTAAAATTATAAATGAACTAGCTTTTTCATCAAAACAATTATTTGTTCAAATTTTACCTGGATTTCAATGAGCAAATATACATATATAGAGAGAGAGACTTCTATCATAGTCTTAAATTTTTAAAACAGGATTGACAAACTCACTAGATATATAAATTCCTCCATTAAGCAGATTATTACTCAGGATTTATCATGTTGAGTTTTTGTGCAAACTGTTGGGAATACCTAGATGAACAAGTTTCAGCTAGAATAAGAGTTCAGCTCAGGGGCATCCCAAGTGGTAAAGAACCCGCCTGCCAATGCAGGGGTCAAGGCTTCAATTCTTGGCTCAGGAAGACCCCACATGCTGTGGAGCAGCTAGGCCCGTGAGCCATAACTACTGAGCCTATGAGCCTATGCTCTGAAGCCCAGGAGACGCAACTGCTGAAGCCCCACACTCTAGAGGCCGTACTCTGCACCAGGAGAGTCACCGCAGTGACACACTCACACATCACAACTAGAGAAGAGCCCACACAGCAACAAAAACACAGCACAGCCAAAACTAAAATATAAATCAATAAAGTTATTTTTAAAACTCAAGAAAACATAAAATACTTTGAAAAAAAAACAAAAAACACGGTTCAGAAAAGGAGGCCTGTGTAGCCTGGAAATTCAGGTCTCTTCTGCACTCAAGGGTAGTAGTCATCCCTCAATATCCTGAGGGCATTGGTTCCACAATCTCCACAGAAACTAAAATCCAAGGATGCTCAAGTCCCTTATATAAGATGGTACAGTACTTGCATATGAACTACACATATCCTCTGGTATACTTCAAATCTTTTAATGAAGTGTAAATGCTATTTAAATAGCTGTAAACACTGTGCAATGCTATGTCAAGAGTTGTAAATAGATCATAAATGCTATGTAAATAGTTGCCATATACAGCAAATTCAAGTTTTGTTTCTTGGAATTTTTTTCTAATGTTTTCAACTCAAGGTTGGTTGAATCCAAGGATGTGGAACCTGCAGGTACAGAAAACCAATTGTAATATTCATGCACCTAATTAAAATTCTCCCTAACACACCTTCCCCCAAACTATGTGTCTCCTCCAGTGTGTTCTAGCCCGGAACATGGCACTAATACTCACCCACCTGCTTAAGCCAGAAACCTGGGGAATCACCTGTGACTCCTCCCTCCCAACTTCTAGCTGCTGCTGCTGCTGCTTTCGCTTCAGTCGTGTCCGACTCTGTGCGACCCCAGAGATGGCAGCCCACCAGGCTCCCCCGTCCCTGGGATTCTCCAGGCAAGAACACTGGAATGGGTTGCCATTTCCTTCTCCACAACTTCTAGCTATCACCCCCTAATTCTGTCTTCTAAGTAGAGTCTCTTCGTCCATTGCCAGTACCATAGGCTGAGCCACTGTCATTCCTCGACTGAACTTCAAAGCAGCCTTCAGACTGGTCTCTCTGCAGCCCCCTTCCATCCTTCACACACTCTCCATTTGTTGTTTTTATCATCTGCCTTCCTAGCTGGGTTAGAAGGTTCATGAGGACCAGGTAGGTATGTATGCCACTGTAACACCAACTATTTGCATAACAGCCAGTGCAGAGTGGTGTCAATTAAACATATGTTAAATAAATAAGTGAAAACCTTCTTCTATTGAAAGCAAACACACAAAATGCCATAGGGGAGTCGTCCAAGGAAAAGGCTGTGAACAAGACCTTTGGGAGCCCAGCAGCACAATGTGTTCCATGAACCACAAGCAGGTCAGCTGCATTAAATTTTAATATGTGAAAAGTACCCTACAGAGGTAAGTAGGATGAAGTCACCAACTTTAAACACAGGCATTTAGCTGAAGCGTTTTAAGTAGGGAAAGCAATAGCATGGATCGCTTTGCATTTCAGATAAATAATGACAGCAACAGAGGAAAGATTGGTCTAAAAGTATGTTAGTTAAGATGCTTTTAATTGCAAATAAATACTGCTTGAGTAAGCTTAAAGAAGGGACTTATCAGGGTATTGGAATTTCTCATGGGAGTTGAGAAAAGCAAGATGGTTGGGTTTAAGAGTACCCTGCAATCAAGACTGTGCTCTGTGCCAATTCTGCACATTAGCTTTAAGGACATCACTTGACCAACATCCATTTCATCAGGTCATTTATCAGGGAAAAATAGTGACAATGCACTTCAACAGTATTAAGAGAATCCACATGAAAACTTCCTTGCAAATGAAATAAATTTGAAGAAGTTCATTTCTTCTGGAATACTATAATGTGAGAGTTTTAAGCAGACTATCACAGCATAAAATGTTAAAAATTCTCTTTAGTTAAGTGCATAAGATCTAAGAGTTCACTAAAAAAAGAAAATATGATAGCGAAAGAACTAAAGATGGGCTTTAACTCACAATTTTGCCTAGAACTAGCTCTGTTTAGGGAAAAACTTACATTTCTTCTTAAGCCAGTGTTAAGATAAAGAGGCAGGAGATTTCTTCAAATAGGCTTTTTAACTGGTTATAATATTACATCAATGTCATGCATACAACAATTTGTTTCAACTCTTGTATATTCTATTCTTAATGGGCAAAAAATTCCTCTGAAATTCTACTGCTTAAATATTTCATAAATAATTCTTTAATAATAATTTTTATTATGATTTTGAGTTGCTGCAACAGTGGCAGAAGATTTCACTTGGTCTTTTTTATCCTCCCCCAGCCCTCAATTAATAGAGTAGTCATGGCAACTTGAAATGTCTCATTGAAGCCAATTATTTCTTCCCAGCAGAATCACCATAAGCCATCCCCATTTAAAAGAATTAAGGAGAGTTATATAAATAAGACTGAGAAAAGTTTCATGTATTTTTCTATTAGCACATGAGTGCCAATTTTCAGTTGGAAAAATAAACTTAGACAAGAGAATGTATTTGGCAGCTTGCGTAGAGATTTCTCAAGAGGACACCTAAATGGGGTTTTGCAACTCTTGCTCCATGTAGTTTATCATTAGACAAAAGTGGTAGATATTATTGCAAAAGCAGAGATAAAGTTATAAATTTTTTAAAATGAAATGACAGGCTGATCTTATCTTGTAACAACATAAATGGGAAACAACCTAATGTACCTTTGAGTAAACTCATCAGAAGATGAAATACTGTTAAATAAAAAACTCTATAAAAGTAGATATGTGTATTATCTTTTTAAAAATTATTTATTTACTGGCTATGCTGGATCTTCATTGCTGCTCAGTCTTTTCTCTAGTTGTAGAGAGTGCGGGGTACTCTCTAGTGGTACATGGGTTTCTCATTGCAGTGACTTCTCTTGCTGCAGAGTACTGGTTCAATAAATGTAGTGCATGGGCTTAATTGCTTTGCTACATGTGGGATCTTCCCAATCCAGGGATCAAACCCATGTCTCCTTCATTGACAGGCAGATTCTTTACCACTGAGGCAGTCACGCTTGACATGGATATTATCCTAAAAATGGAAACTATGTTAATAGTCATTCTGAGTTCTAGGATTCTTAGTAATTTTTTAAAAAAATATTTATTTACTTTGGCTGCACCAGTTCTTTGCATGTGGGACATAGTTCCTTGACCAGGGATTGAACCCAGACTTCCTGCATAGGGAGCACAGAGTCCCAGCCACTGGACTAGAAAGGAAGTCCCTCTTAATTATTTTTAAGTGCTTCGGTACTTGTTTATTTTCTGTTTCCAAATAATCTATAGTAAGACAAAAACACACTTGTAAATTAACTTGCAAAATAAACTGAGTTTGTTGTTGTTTAGTCACTAGTCATATCTGACTCTTTGCAATCCCATAGACCGCAACAGGCCAGATTTACCTGTCTCCCAGATTTTGCTCAAATTCAAGTCCCTTGAGTCAGTGATGCTATCCAACCATCTCATCCTCTGTCGACCCCTTCTCCTCCTGCCCTCAATCTTCCCCAGGATCAGGATTTTATCCAGTGAGCCAGCTCTTTGCACCAGGTGGTCAAAGTATTGGAACTTCAGCTTCAGTATCAGTCCTTCCAATGAATATTCAGGACTGATTTCCTTTAGGATAGACTGGTTTGATCTCCTTGCAGTCCAAGGGACTCTCAAGAGTTTTCTCCATCACCACAATTCTAAAGCATCAGTTCTTCAGTGCCCAGCCTTTTTTATGGTTCAACTGTCACATCCATACATAACTATGGTCACATCCATACATAACTAGTCAAACCATAGCTTTGACCATATGGACTTTTGTTGGCAAAGGGATATCTCTGCTTTTTAATATGTTGTCTACGTTTGTAATAGTTTTCCTTCCAAGGAGCAAGTGTCTTTTAACTTCACAGCTGCAATTACCATCTGCAGTGATTTTGAAGCCCAAGAAAATAAAATCTGTCACTGTTTTCACATTTTTCCCTTCTATTTGCCATAAAGTTATGGGACTGGAAGCCATGAAATGAAGAGTTTAGCCAAGGGAAAAGTTTAGAAGACTTGTGGTAGGCAGGCGGTCGATCTTTGAAAAGCATATAATTGTTCATTGACCAGTAAGACAATCTTCCCATCTGGCCTCTAGAAATATTTAATGAGTATCTTTCAGTATCCTCTAGAACGTGGATTTCCATTGGCTTTATTGAGATATCTCAACTTTAATCTTGCTTAGTTATCTTTTCCATTTTCTGAACTTTCTGGATTCCCTTTTCTGAACTTAACACTCCACAATTTTCAATATAGATGGAGAAGCTGACTAAAAATGTAACTAGTTATGCAGTTTGAGATTTTCATGAAATATACCCATGCAGTTCATCCTTAGTTACTAAGTTGGTATCAAAATTCTCTACTACTTATCTGTGATGGTCCTAAGTCCAGGATATAGGCTGGCTTTAAGATTTTCTACTGAGTTCCAGGCCACATTAGTTTCATTAGCCTTCTCAGTTATTATAAATTTAGAGAGCCATTGAAGAGAATAGCTAGAATAATAGCAGTGGTTAACATTAATGCTAAGTGGTTAACAGACTTGCCTGGTGGCTCATATGGTAAAAGTATCTGCCTACAATGTGGGAGACCCGAGTTCAATCCCTGGGTTAGGAAGATCCCCTGGAGAAGGCAATGGCACCCCACTCCAGTATTCTTGCTGGAAAATCCCATGGACAGAGGAACCTGGCAGGCTGCAGTCCGTGGGGTCGCAAAGAGTCAGACACGACTAAGCACCTTCACTTCAGCATTAATGCATGCTACTTGTGTTTGTTCGTATGGTTATTACTGCACATCATTTTATTAAACTCACAACACTCTTGTAACAAAAGTGCTAAGAGTTATCACTACGTACATAGGTGAGAGGTAAGGCTTAGAGAGACAAAATGATTTCCCAAGGTTATACAGCCAAATGAGAGCTGAGTAGGGATTTTATTCCAGAGCTGGTGTACCCAAACCTTGAAGTGAAGTGAAGTGAAGTGAAGTCGCTCAGTCATATCCGACTCTTTGCAACCCCATGGACTGCAGCCTGCCAGGCTCCTCTGTCCATGGAATTTTCCAGCAAGAATACTGGAGTGGGGTGCCATTGCCTTCTCCAGGGGATCTTCCCAACCCAGGGATTGAACTCGGGTTTCCCGCATTGTAGGCAGATGCTTTTACAGTCTGAGCCACCAGGGAAGTCCACCCAAACCTTATCTGACCCCATTTCCTGAAAAGAGGACTATTGCAAGAACCAAACGCTGACCTGATTCCAATGATGGAATGAACAGTAACTGCCTGTGCCTCTCTGGGCAAGTCACAGAGCTGGAGGTTTAGTTCTGTTACCTGCAAAATGAAGATAGTGGATTCTGCATTTACAAGGCCAATAATGAACTCTCGTTATGTTATCCTAAAATATACTAGTTGTATAGTATTAGTAACAAGAACTTTAAATTAGCTCTAAGGAATCCAAGCTTTGCCACTGTGATTTAGGGCAAACCATTTAACCTCGTCAGTTATTATCTACCTCACTTCAAGGGTTATTTCAATATGTATCTCAGTGCTTTCGAAATATATGTGTAATATAGCACATAAATATAAAGTACCATCCTATCATCCTCAATAAAATTCATAGCGTTAAGATTATGGATTTGAGCAATTGTGATAAATTGGGTTCTCACTTTTCCCACTTATTACTTAAACATCTAGTCAGCACTATTTTAAGATACTCTTTACTTGAAGTAGGTTTAAACAAAGAGACCTCAAGTTTCCATTTGTACACATGAGAAGAGTAGGGAATGTTCAAAGACAACACATAAAGAGGGAGGGAAAATGTACCCATAAATACACTAGATAAGCTTCAGTGAAAAGCAGCAATGGCAGGGGTGGGGGGTATCTATATATATCTTGATTCTTTTGCAGTTTGACAAAGTTAATGATTGAACTCTCCTAGATTTTCCACTACATTTTCTCCAGCTTGTCTATTTGCTTTGATTGATGATACTTTATCTCTTGTGGCCCAAGGATGACTGCCCTTGCATCTGCGCAGAGATTAATAATTGATTAGTGCATAGCCCGGAATTTTAGTAAAAGGGAATTGGTTACTTTGGGCTGCCATTTTTTCCAACTGGGTAACCTGCAGGAGAAGGAGGTGATACAGGACGTGGTGGCAGAAAAATGAAGAGGATCCTGGTTTTCCTCCTTGCTGTAGCCTTTGTGAATGCTCTAGAGAGAGGTAAGATTTCCAGTGCTGTGACCATTTGCAAGAACTTTCACTAGTTTAATTTTGTTACCATTTAAAAGAGGGAGAAAGGGAAGAATAAAAGTGGGTTAACCTTAAACTCAGATGTGACTTACAGTTTTCTAATAGAATAGCCAAGAAGAATCTCATGAAAGAAAGAAAAGCTATATGATTTGTCATTTATCTTTCCCTACTTTCTTAATAACCAAGATCTAAGAAAATGATTCAAAATTAGAATGTTTTTATTTGTTAGAAGAGAATGCAGAGGGAGGCTGTGATCCATCACTAAGCTTTGTTTTTCACTGCCATTGAGAGCACGATGTACCATATCAATGATGTATGAAGTCAAGTGAGTTTTTTTTTAACTTCTTCAAGGAATCCTCTATATGTAATATTTGAAACCACATTATAGTTTCTAAAATATCTCACATAAAAGAACTTAACACGTGTTCCCCATCCTGAACCCCCCCTCCCACCTCCCTCCCCGTACCATCCCTCTGGGTCATCCCAGTGTTGATGTGTGGCAGAACCAATATAATATTGTAAAGTAATTAGCCTCCAATTAAAATAAATAAATTTAAATTTTAAAAAAATAAAAGAAAAAAAGAACTTAACAGCTATGAAATATGACTATTAAGATCCTTGAGCTATATTTCTCATTGAGTTCATTTATCAACTAGTGTCTTCATCTTTGAGCAATATACAACTTTGTGGCAAGTTCCCAAGCTGCAAAATTCATAATCTGTCTCAGTTTACTTTCTGGGTGATTCTTTAATGCTTATAAAAGGAATCTGCATTCATCCTGCTTTGAAAAGTTAAAATTTTCATGTAGTGCTGCCAGTTAACAGCTTTACCCAAGTCATATATTAGAATTCATATGAACAACATTTAACCAGTGGAATAAAATGTGTGTACCCCAGGAATCAGTTATTAACTGTGACAAGAATAATCTTACTCCTGCCTTTCTTATTCTTTTACATTCACTTTTTAAGAAAATAATCTTCATTTCTCATTCAAATTATTTTTAAATTTTGTCTTATTCATGTCTGTTACAAGACCTCTGAATAGCCCAGGTCCCAAGGAACCCTGAAAGCCTATTGCTTTTCCCAGGGTTTCCCTGGGGCAGATCTGAGCGTGGAAAGTCCTCCTGAACTAGTTTCAGATCTGGATCTTCACAACACAGAAACTCCAGTAATGGTTAAGTTCTGGGACTACATGTGAATGCCAGAATGTGCCATTTTGTTCTACTGACTCAGTAAGTGTACACTGGATTAACTTCAAACAGTTATAGTGCTTTGGAGAATACCAGTATTTGGCGACCTCTTTTTTGACATCCTTTAGCATTCTCTCAGCCCGTGATGTAACGGATGCTAAAAGCTTCAAGCCAGCTCCCTTGAACTGAACTTCACAATGAACTTGGTTAACAATGTGCCATAGCTCAGAGGATGACACCTGAGACATAAAATACAATTACCTAATAAATGTCCAATATTTGGTGACTGCAGTTCTGAGCCATCAGTCCTTGGTTCTATAACACCTGAGCATGACCCAAATACCAAGTCACTGATTTACCTGAAAGCGAGGTGTGCTCACTCCTGGCAGGAAGTGCACATATTAAAGTAATTGAAAGGAATTTTGGATGCTGGAGGATTGGTTAGGTTACAGTTCTGTCTAGTTCTTGAGAGTTGACTGATCACCCACCCAGAAAAGAACCCCTTTTCCAAAGTGTATGTCCCTCAACACTCATTTTATAAATAAGTTTCTATATCCAAATATATTTAAGAAATAAGCCATACATTAGTCCTTCTTGGCTGGTTTATGATCAATGTTTTTGATTTCTCAGAACTCATAGGACAACAAAACAAGAAGATTTAAGCCAGAGTTTCCCAGACATATGGGCTCTTTCCTAAAATGCCTATATCCTGTAGAAACAGTCTCTGGAAAACATCAGCTCTAAAATGTATACAGTATAAACATTAGCTCCAGTCAGGCCCATACTCGAATATCAAATGGTACTGAGGATTCAGTTCATAAGCCCTTGTATACATCTTGTGAGAGAAGGGCTTACCAAATATGCTAAATCTAAATGATATAATATCCACTTTAGCTACCCTGTGAATGACAAGAAAATTATGTCCACCAATTGCCTCCACTTGGCTTCTGTATTCAAAACTCGATAAAAGCACTAACCCAAATTGTATCTTTCCCTCTTCTAAGAAACAGGCAAGAAGGCTACTGACACAGCCTCACAATCACCACAGAAATAACGCTACAAGAAATAAACCACTGCTGTTTATAAGCGCTGTTGGCAAGAACATTTTCCTTTTGCTTTAAGCATTTCATTCTCAGCATAATTTTATTAAAGTGAAAGTGAAGTCGCTCAGTCATGTCTGACTCTTTGCGACCCCATAGACTGTAGCCTACCAGGCTCCTCTGTCCATGGGATTTTCCAGGCAATAGTACTGGAGTGGATTGCCATTTCCTTCTCCAAGGGATCTTCCCAACCCAGGGCTCGAACCTGGGTCTCCCACATTGTAGGCAGATGCTTTACCGTCTAAACCACCAGAGAAATCCAAAGAATCATGCAGTGGGTTGCCATTCCCTTCTCTTAGGAGATCTTCCTGACCCAGGAATTGAACCCAGGTCTCCCACACTGCAGGCAGATGCTTTACTGTCTGAGCCACCAGGGAAGTCCATTTTATTAAACATGATATCAAACAGCAAGAAGAAAGTAAATTTCCCTCAGGTTGCTGGGTAAGCTGTATTTTCCTTTCTCCCAGTTAGCTGTCAGAACAGTCCTCAGACAATATGGTTAAACAACATGGTTTATCCACTGCTGAATCATTCTGTTTCTCTTTTCTACAAGTTGACCACCACTTCTTCAGTAGCCATGTGAAAATCAAAGTTGTCCTAAGTTTGATTAAGGAACATAGCTATACTGAATGCTAAAGAGAAGTAATTTAGAGCAAGTAGATATTCTAATTTCCCAGATATGTCTATATATTATCTCTGCAAAGCAAACATAATGGTGACTGAGGAGATGACACAGGATTTGAGATCTACATGATGAAAAGAAGACGGCTGTGTAAATATCCAGAAGTATGTTTCAAGCAGAAGGAAGCCAGGCGCAAATGTCCTAGGCTAGGAACAAATAGGACCTGATCTAAGTTCACAAAGCAGCCCAAGTAAAAGCTTAAAGAGGCTTAGATGATAAGGGAAAGGAGGAAGAACTGAAGTCAGAGAAGAATCTAAACTCGATCATGGAAAGCAATGCTAACCTCCATGGAAATCAATAGCCAAGTTATGCTTCATTGCTGTCAAGTCCAATGTCAGGTATGCACTCACCGTCACAGCTGGGCTATGGGGGTGTGTACACACACGTTAAAAGGTCACAAGGTTGATCTCTATAGGAAGAAGTTGAAATCATTAAAAAGGAACTGCTTGGCCTCCCTCTAGTATCTATGGTCACTTCGTATGGATCCCCCTCTGTCTGCTCCAAGTTCACATATAGAGAAGGCCTCCCTGACCAACCTACCTACCAATAGCACCTACTACATTTTTCTCTATTCCCTTACCCCATCTTAGACTCATTTTGCTTTTGTTTTTAGCACTCGTCATATTATCACCCGCTGTTCATTTATTTTTTTTGTAATGAAAGTAAGATGTAAAAGGTAAATTCCATGAAATCAAGGACTTTTTGTTCCCGGCTGGAATCCTCAGTTTTAGAACAGTACTTGCCACATAGTACAGTTAGTAGACTTTTTTGTGTGTAAAATCGCAAAATTAAGTTTATTAGAGTACCTACCTCATAAGACAGTTTTGAGTATTTAAGGAAAATTAAGGGGCTTTCCTGGTGGCTCAGTGGTAAAGAATCCACCTGCCAATGCAGGAGATGTAGGCTTAATCCCTGGGCCAGGAAGATCCCCTGGAGAAGGACATGGTCTCCCAATCCAGTATTCTTGCCTGGAGAACTCCATGGACAAAGAAGCCTGTGGGCTACAGTCCATGGGATAGTAAAAGAGTCAGAAATGATTTAGAGACTAAACAGCAACAACAAGAAATGTCAACTAAGACACATCACAGATATCCTGGAAGGAGTAAATTTTAAGTCTCTTGTTATTTTCATTATAAAGCACTGACACTAGATTTTATGCACTGAATAAAATAGCTAATAATTTACAATGTGCCAGGTTAAATCTTTTAGATATATTCTTTTAAAATCTTTTAGATACATTCGCTTCATCCTTTCAACACCATGATGAGCTCAGTACTATTATACCCATTTTATAAATGGGAAAATTGAGGAGAAGAGTGGCTAAGTAACTTATCCAAAATAACTGAGCTAGTAATTGGCAGAATCGGAATTTTACATTAATTCATTGGGTTTACAAAGGCAATGCTCACAATCATTGCTTCACTGCCTCTCATGAGACACAAAGCTGAAACAGTCTTTAACTAATCTTAGGACAAGTATAAAAGAGAACCAGTTATTACCACTGATTTAGGGGGAAGTAAGTTAAATTCATTCTGTTCTCCAAGGTCATCCACAACTGATCCAAACCTCAGTTCATCCCTATCCCATGAAACCGGCTCTGTCTTCTAAACTTCCCTATTTTTAGGGCACTATCACCTCTAAGCCATCTATGTTCAGTCTTATAGAGCATTGTTGGATTTTATTCTATCCATTTGTTAATCTATACTCAATCACTTCTATATTCTAAATATTTTAGCCCTGAAACACATCAGCCTTGCACAGAGCCTCTTCAGTGTTCCCTTTTGTCTGTAGCCCTTGCCCTCTGCATAGCTCTAGTTCTTAACACCTGAGAACACTCCTATCTGCATGCTAAGTTGCTTCCCAGTCATGTCCAACTCTTTGTGACTCAATGGACTGTAGCCCACCAGGTTTCTCTTGCCTGGATTCTCCAGGCAAGAACACTGGAGTAGGTTGCCATGCCCTCCTCCAGGGGATCTTCCCAACCCAGGGATCAAACCCGCATCTCTTACATCTCCTGTATTGGCAGGCAGCTTCTTTACCAGTACAGTTCCATTTCCTTATACTCTCCTTGTGCAGGTTCTTGCTCCCCTTCATCCAGCTATTGTAGGCTTCCCTAATCAAAACCCTACCTCCCATCACTTCCCCAAACAATTCAAACTTAAAAACAGTGCAAAATTTGGCATAATGTGGTAAGTAGAATTCAAAACTGAATTATATCCAAAGTAGAATCACTACTGAGAGGTTAATTGCTGGCGTCCAGCCCCAGCAGGATCCAGGGGTACCCTCAGGATGACGGCATAGGCGATAAGGAAAGTAAAAAGGGAAGAGAAAGAGGCTTGATCTTCCTTGGTTTACACAGAAAGCCAATAAAGCTCCTGTGTTCCAAGGAGGCATCCTGAAAGAACAGAGAGAGAAAAGGAGAGAAAAGAAAAAAAGAATGACACGGGGAGACCAAGCTTCGGTGAGCGAGGCCCTATTTTCAAAAGGAACTTTTATACCTTGAGCTGTACATAGAGAGAAATTAAAGATGCAAAGTCATACAGAGTCAGCCCAAACATTACGTCTTTATCAAAACCAGGATTTTTTCTGCATACCTTTCCCATAAACAATGTTGTGTACATTATCTTCTGGCCTTGGAGGCCTGTGGACATTTTATGACCCTTTTTGATAAAGGCTGCTCAACCAGAAAACTTATTTTCCCTTGAAGTGTTTTTTCTTTATATTTCTAATCTATGTCAGCCTCAGAAAGTGCTAAACAGAGTTACATTCTCACAGAGCAAAGGTGCAGTGAGTTACAACAAAGAAAGAAACAATTAGCTCAGAGGTCTGATGTGGTTAATTCCAAGACTGCTACTTGTTTTTCTTACATTCCAACTATGTTAACTAATGCACTCCCAGATGCACAATGGATAAGGGATATGGGTACTTGGCAGCAAGCATTGGCCCAATAATGAAGCCCTTTACCAGTACTCGGAGGAGCCTGGTGGGCTGCAGTCCATAGGGTCACTAAGAGTCGGACACGACTGAGCGACTTGACTTTCACTTTTCACTTTCATGCGTTGGAGAAGGAAATGGCAGCCCACTCCAGTGTTCTTGCCTGGAGAGTCCCAGGGACGGGGGAGCCTGGTAGGCTGCCGTCCATGGGGTCGCACAGAGTCGGACACGACTGAAGTGACTTAGCAGCAGTAGCAGTTACCAGTACTATCTATTCTAATAATTTTTCATCCCTTAAAGGACTTTTAGAATGTTTTGGCTTCCTGTGCCTTTCAAGGTTGGGGAGTTGTGAACAATCATGTGTGTTAATTGCAAGAGTATGGATAAACCTGTCAGGCAAGCTAGAATGCCAACAGAGGGGTTAAAATAGAAATATTCCTTTCATTCCCAGGAGACTTATTAACTAAAGCCCTAAGTTGACTTTTTCAAGAGAAAGGTGGTCAGGGATAGCCCCCTGTTAATGTCAGAAGAGTTGGTGAAAGGCACAAAATAGTAAGACAGACAGATTCTGGTTTTGGGGTAGATGCTCGAGCAGATCCAGGGGGTCCCTTGAGGCCTGATCTGCCTTTGCCTGTCAGGTTCTCTCCGCATGACCTTTGTCATGGGTGGGATCTCCTGTGGTGGCTCCCAGCAGCTAATGAAATGATACTGATGGACTGGACATAAATTTGAGCAAACTCCAGGAGATAGTTGAGGACAGAGGACCCTGGAGTGCTATAGTCCATGGGGGTCACAAAGAGTTGGACACAACTTACCAAATGAAAAACAACAATGAAACAATAGGGATGAACATGCATAGCCAGCTAGTGGGATTCTAGGAATCAGACTGTCTTATATGAATCCACACCAATTCTGGTCTCTATTTGGAGTCACCTAATGGTGGGTACAATCTCAGGCTTAAATATTAACATGTATGGTAGGCAGAAAGAGAGTCCTCCAAAAATGTCAATGTCAGAATGCCTGGAACCTGAAAAAACTCTAGCTTACGTCACAAAGGGGAATTAAGGTTGCAGGTTCAGCTGTTCTTAAAACAGAAAAATACAGAAAGTATTACCTGAGTAGGGCCAATGCAATCACAAGAGAGAAGCAGAAGAGAATCAGTCAGAGGAAGACATGCTAAGGAGAAAAGGCACAGAGAGGTACAAAGTTGCCAGTTTTGAAAATGGAGGAAGGGGCTCTTGAGCCCAGAAGCCTAGGTATCTAGAGACTGGAGCAGGCAAGGAAATGGATTCTCCCCTAGAGCCTCCAAAGCACAGAGAATTCTTAAAGAGGTGGGAATACCAGACCACCTGACCTGCCTCCTGAGAAATCTGTAGGCAGGTCAAGAAGTGACAGAACTGTGGCGGATTCATTTTGATATTTGGCAAAACTAATACAATATGTAAAGTTTAAAAATAAAATAAAATTTAAAAAAAAAGAAGTGACAGAACTGGACACGGAACAACAGACTGGTTCCAAATCGGGAAAGGAGTATGTCAAGGCTGTATATTGTCACCCTGCTTATTTAACTTATATGCAGAGTACATTGTGTGAAATGCCAGGATGGATGAAGTACAAGCTGGAATCAAGACTGCTGGGAGAAATATCAATAACTTCAGACATGCAGATGACACCACCCTTATGGCAGAAAGTGAAGAAGAACTAAAGAGACTCTTGGTGAAAGAAGAGAGTGAAAAAGATGGCTTAAAACTCAGCAGTCAGAAAACTAAGATCATGACATCCGGTCCCATCACTTCATGGCAGATAGATGGGGAAACAATGGAAACAGTGAGAGACTTTATTTTGGGGAGCTCCAAAATTATTTGTAGATGGTGACTACAGCCATGAAATTAAAAGATGCTTGCTCCTTGGAAGAAAAGCTATGACCAACCTAGATAGCATATTAAAAAGCAGAGACATTACTTTGCTGACAAAGGTTCATCTAGTCAAAGCTATGGTTTTTCCAGTAGTCATGTATGGATGTGAGTGTTGGACCATAAAGAAAGCTGAGCACTGAAGAATTGATGCTTTTGAAGTGTAGTGTTGGAGAAGACTCTTGAGGGTCCATTGGACTGCAAGGAGATCCAACCAGTCCATCCTAAAGGAAATCAACCCTGAATATTCATTGAAAGGACTGATGCTGACACTGAAACTCCAATACTTTGGCCACCTGATGTGAAGAACTGACTCATTTGAAAAGACCCTAATGCTGGGAAAGACTGAGGGCAGGAGGAGAAGGGGACGACAGAGGATGAGATGGTTGGATGGCATCACTGACTCGATAGACATGAGTTTGACCAAGCTCTGGGAGTTGGTGATGGACAGGGAAGCCTGGCATGCTGCAGTCTATGGGGTCTCAAAGAATTGGACACAACTGAGCAACTGAACTAAACTAGAGCCTCCAGAAGAACAGAGCCCTGCTGACACCTTGATTTGAGCCCTGTGAGGTCTGTGTCAGACTACCCAACCGAAATATTAGGTAGTAAGTGTAAGCCATTAAATGTGTGGGAATTTATTACCATAGCAATAGAAATACAGCACTGTAGGTTTCCGGGCCCTGTGACAGGCTGGGACTTCCCAAAGGAAAGAGTCAATGAGTGAAATCATCTCACTTTTGATAGATTACAGTTTTATTGACCAGATCCAGGGGGAGTTGGCCAGGAGGTAACTGGGATACATGTTAACTCAATTCCCTGATTCCTAGGAGTTTGGGTTTCACCTTCTCTACCATTTTCCTCTGACCAGAAAGTAATGTAGCCTACCACCCGAGAGAAGGACTGCAGCAAGTTACATGGGATCCTGATCACAAGGCATATAAATTCTATTTCCTACTATGTACTGTCAGTAGATTTTTACCATGAGAACTGCTAACATTCATTGAGTTTTAACCACTTTTTGTTGTTATGGTTCAGTTGCTCAGTTATCTCCGACTCTTTGCAACCCCATGGACTGCAGCATGCCAGGCCTCTCTTGCCCTTCACTATCTCCAAGAGTTTGCTCAAAGTCATATTCATTGAGTCGATGATGCCATCCAACTATCTCAATCTCTGTTGCCCGCTTCTCCTCCTGCCTTCAATCTTTCCCAGCATCAGGATATTTTCCAATGTGTCAGCTCTTTGCATTAGGTGGCCAAAGTATTGTAGCTTCAGCTTCAGCATCAGCATCAGTCCTTCCAATGAATATTCAGGGTTGATTTCCTTTAGGATTTACTGGTTTGATGCCCTTGCAGTCCATATTGGGCAGGAGATGTGCTATATATTTTTACATAGATCAACATATTTCATAGAACAGCCTCAATAACAAGGTACTGTTTCACTTAGATTCTAAAATTACCCTTCCTTGAATACAACTCCAAGTTGTTCATGCCTGTACATGAATGTTATTTCAATAAATACCCAATTACCTTAAAAAAAATAAGTAAAACTTTGGTGATCACCTTTTCTAGTATTTAAGTCCCTCACTTCAGTTTTGTTGGATTATTCATTCTCCAGATACGACTGATTTTCTAACTTCATATATTTTTTTCATGTTGTTCTCTCTACTTAAAATTCCTCTCCCAATTCATTTATCCCTGTTAACATCCTGCCCATCATTCGTGGTCCACTTCAAGTGGTAGTTCCTTCCACAAGTCTTTCTAAAGGCTGTCTTCCATTCTAGGAGTCCATATGTTTTGTTTCAATATCTTCTATGGCAATGATCACCATTGTTGCTATTGGTGTTGTGGTCTTATTCTTATCTATTAGACCTCAGTTCCTTAAGTATTGGTGGCTTTCAAATTTCTTATATGGTGCTTTATCATGTTATTTATTCTTATGCTGTTTTAAAAACCAAGACCTGTAATGCATTCTAAGTTTCCAAGTCAGGATACCAAAGACAACACTGTCACTCATGCCAAAGGTGGGAGAAGGAAACTTGCTCCTTTATCTTCACCTCTGCAAAAGGCTTTGTAGATGACAAGGTGCTCAATTTGTGAAGCAAAGGAGAGGTGAAATGAGATGCATGGAGGAAGAATGCCTCCTTTGGGACTTTGGTGACTGTAGCATCTATATAGGCTACCACCCATGTTGAACCCAAAGACATCACATTTGAGTGAGTCTATGAGGCCATCCTCTACTGCAATTGTAATATCTGGGCAACTGACCTATTGCTATCCTATCTTCTACTATTCGTGAATTTTCAACATCTGAAATGTTCCATTGATGGCAGCCTAAGAGGTACAGTTAATTTCTTTTAGATTAGTCAGTAGAAGTCATGTAGAACTCTATATTAAAAAGAACTCAATATTAAAAAGAATTTAATTTCTGCCCATTGACTTAAACTCAAAACCACATACCTGCCAGCAGATACCAGTATGAAACCAGATCAATGGGTTAGATAACAATGATTTAAAATGTCAATGGAAATGAGCCCCCCCTCCCAGGAAAACTGGGGAAAAAATGAAATAAAAGTACTAATTTGATTACCACTTCTTCATTGACAGTGTTTTTAGTGACATCTCAGTTTTTTGTGATTTTTTTTTTTCCTTTAGTTTCGATTAACAGGGCAACTTCCTAAATTAGCCCAACAATGTTTAATTTCTCAACTAAAACCACTACTCTGAATATCTAGCCCTACTGGTCCAAACGAATAGTACAAACCTTATTCTTTAAGTCTAAAAGAATAAAATAAAAGCATGAGTATACTGACCTTTTCTGACATAGATGAGTCTGTCAGTGCAGGATGGAAATAAAAATGTCAAACAAATAAAACTGCAAAAATGTAAATACCCAACAGCTCTGGAAGCCCATGATTCTCCAGAACATAACAGGAAAATAGCAACTTAAGACAGTTCTTAGCATCCTGCTTGTTTTTTTTTTTTTAATTCAATTTAGTATTATTTAGGCTCTAACCATAGCTACTGCTATACAGCTTCTCTAGAGGATCCATATGGTTTTAGAGAAAGATTATAACAATAGTTAAAACATTCAAAATACCCTAAAGTTTGTATCACCACAGTAAGTATCATGTTGTCTATCCCCACTAGAGTAAAAGTTCCACAAGGGCAAGGTCATGTCTATTTTGCTCTTTATTGTATATTTAGTACTGAACCCAATGCCTGGCACAGAGTAAGTCGTCAAGACATGTCTGTCCCATGTATGAACAAGTACTGTCAGCTGTGTGGCAAGAAGTGAGAGATGCATGAAGCAGTAAAGATTTCTCAAAAGTAAACCAAATGTTTTCAGAATCCCAGAATGAGGCACAAGTTACCAAAATGTTTTGCAATACAGATAGAAAAGGGGCGTGCTACTGCAAAAAGCAATTCCGTTAAGGACATTTGTAAACATAGAGTGCTGAGGAATCAGGATGTGAAAATGATTTTCCAGTGTCAACCAGGATTATGCCAATATTTACCAAAGCTGCCTCAAAGTCCAGACTGTCCTCTTCCCAGCCACATGACACATGAAAGAACAGAGTATGTCATTTGAAATTCACTTGATATAGGGTTTAATCATATGAATCAAAGTGAGCTCAACTGCTGTGAAAACATTATGCAGTATTCCATGGAATAAGGAATCGATTTCTAATAAATTGCATTTCAAATTAACTTCAGTATTTGTTACTTTTTAGAAGATGAAAAAGTGATTAGCATACTCACTTAGCCAGTTAAGCTCCAGATCTTCTCTTTGAATAAATGAATTTTTTCTGGTCAGAAATATTTAAAGTAATCCACCTAAAAGATACACGGTATAACAGCTTCCTCTACGGGCTACTTTTGTAAGAACAGTTTTATCTTATATTTTAATTCTAAATTTCTTCAGTGCCTCTTTTGGGCTTTTTCCCTTGCTTCTGTCTTGCCCAAGGCTGAATATTCCAAGAAAACATGCTTCCAAAACCATTTTAAGTCTTGTGTAGTTGATCTAGCTTCTCAGTTTTCTGTCATTCTAACTAATAATAGTTATCATTCTAACTAAAAATACACATGGATTTCAATGTGCTTCTGTACAGACACAGTTGATTTAATTAAAGCTGTTTAAACGACTGTTTAAACAGTAATGTCCTCTTGCACTACATTCACATACAATCACATTCTCAACACACTGAGTGAAACTCTGCTTCCTTAGTGAATTGAGAAACCTGGAAAGCTAGAAACAAAATAGTTCCTTAAATATTCAGAGGTGTCCCCACTTAATGCAGGCTCTCATTTTGCATTTTGTTGACTGGTCACAATAAAATAAAAGTGACCTCTGAAGTTTTATAGGAAGAGTTTATTAAACAAAGTTAGCCCATTTGCATTGAGAATAAATGAGTTCTTATTCCAGCTATGTTTTTGAGTAGCTTCAAACGATAAGCTTTGGAAAAAAGATTCTATATAATTTCTTGCTCTTACTATTTCAAAAAGGGTGACTTTGTAACTTTTAGAAGTGACCTGGAAGATCATGAGGATACAATTGTGTACTAAATCCAGGAATCTATAATGTATGTATGCACACATACTTGGTCACTTGGTTGGGTCCGACTCTTTGTGACCCCATGAACTGTAGCCCACCTGGCTCCTCTATCCATGGGATTTTTCAGGCAAGAATACTGGAGTGGGTTGCCATTTCCTCCTCCAGGGGATCTTCCCAACCCAGGGATCGAACCTGAGTCTCCTGTGTTTCCTGCATTGCAGGTGGATTATTTACCCACAAAGTTATCAAGGAAGCCCCCAATATACTGTTATTTAAACTCTATTTGAATATTTCTAGGACAAAACAAACTTGCTTCAAAAAGCTGTTCATCATTTCAGTTATTAATTAGCCACAGCTATAAAATTCTCTCACACTGAACTAAAATCTACTGTCCACCATTTCTCTCAGCTCTACCCAGAAGTAACAAATGTCGCTGACATCCTCATACTACCTGTTCTGTCCTTACAGGAGGATAGCTGTATCCTAAAATCTTTCCCTCTGTGCCCTAATCTTCAGTCCCACCAGATACCATTAATGATTAACAGAAAATTCCTGCTTTATTTTGACCTTTTGAAACTGACAATATCCAACCTTGTAAATGAGTTAATAAATTACAGGAAATGTACTAGACATGAAGGTTCTCAGATAGTCAATAGAGTACAAAAAGCTGTTGTCAATCCTACTGTCTCATCCTAGTTTCCAAGATAATGTGATATTTGATTATGTAGGGTTTTATCCACTTTGTCATGTTGATGGTATTGAGTTAATCCCTTATTACAAAATGACACTTAAGAAAGCTTTTGTCCCTCAATTCTGACTTCTCACCTTGGATATATACTTTAAACAGTTCACCTGAAAGACTTAGGGTGCAACAGTTTCCTCTATGAGCAGTTTTCACCGAAATCAGGCATTTTCACCAGTAATTCAAACAAATCCTAAAGAGAGTTTTTTTAAAAGGGAAAAAAACAATCTTCCCTGGTCAGTATCCAACCACTACCACCTCCACTCCAAATCATAAAACAAGAATGCCTACATATAAGCAATACATGATGTAAAATAGATAACTAATAAGAACTTACTGTATAGCACAGAGAACTCAATACTCTGTAATGGCCTATATGGGAAAATGATCTAAAAATAGAGTAAATAGATGTATAACTGATTTACTTTGTGTACACCTGAAACTAACACATCATTGTAAATCAACTATATTCCAATTTAAAAATAAGAAGAATTTCTACCCTGTGTTATATATATTTATTCTTCCATGGAGTTGAGGCAAGGCCATCTAGGTGGTAAAAGGCACGCCAGTAGTTGCCATCATATCACCCAAGATGGATTTCCCAATATTTAAATCCAGGAGGATGAGTTATTCAACATCAAAACAATTTATAATAGGAACTGGGCCATTTATATACTTAATTTTTTAAATATAGCATCAAAATATTGGGAAATTTCCTAGACTTGCTTGAATGAACGATGAATCAGGGACAAATACTGACTGCCTTCCCTGTGTTCTCCTACTGTGTATATAATAGGTATGTTGAAAACATGGGTCTCACCATCAATAAAGTACTCATTCCCTGTGGGAACAAGCTCTTCCCAACCATGTCGAGGGACTTGAAAGTAAGGCTTTTATTTTTCTGATCACACAAATAAGGTCTTATGGTCCTTTTAAACCTCAAAATAACCACCTTATAACAGTCATGGAAATTTCTGGTTAGTTTAATCATCAAAAATTTGTAAATTCAAATGTGTTCCTTTTTACGGATGAGTAGTATTCCATGGGATATATGTACCACAGCTTTATTCATTCATCCATCAAGGAGTAGGAAAGGGTGAAAGGTGGGAGGGAGGTTCAAGAGGGAGGGGACATACGTATACCTATGGCTGATTCATGTTGACATATGGCAGAACCCAAACCAATATTGTAAAGCACTTATCCTTCAATTAAAAATAAATTTTTTAAAAATTGTAAATTCATTTAAAGTGGGAAGTTTGATTCCCCCAGGTCATTTTTATTTCAGTCTTGTTGCCTTTAGTGGCAAAGGGGATCATATACATTCCTCTGCCTGTTCTCTTCTCCTTCATCCTCCTCTCTAGGCTGCTTTTAGTTCCTCCAGGGCTAACACAAGGAAAAAAGAAGCCAGCAGGAAAGATAAGCAGCAATAAATCTCACTCAGTGGGCAGCTTGGTGAGGTAGCGTTCCTTTCTCTGGTTACAGATGTTCAGAGTTAACACATTCTTTTTGTGGGTTCTTCAGAGATCTCTTTCCCCATCATCCCTGGTGATCACTCGCATCATCTGGCAACTTAAGAGCTCCCTCTGGCCCTTTGATTTTCAAATTGTCTGCATCTGCACAAAGACATCCTACTCTTGGTAGCCTACTGCCTTCTACATAAATGTCTCCCCACTCCAAAAAAAAAAAAAAAGAGATAGGATGATTCCAGGCCAGTTTTGCTCTCCTGCCCAATCAGCATCAGGTACACAGGCCACAGCAGAGTCTCCCACTCACAGCCCAACCTCTGTTGCCCCACGCCACTTAACCTGCCCTTCTAAATGTACAGTTTTCTCAAGGCTGAATCAGATACCTGACCATGCCACCGCATCTTCCAAGGATCACCTATCAAGGTCTGAATGTGTTCTTTGAAGCCCCTCTTACGATTCTTGAAGTGAAGAGAAGCACTCTCTTACCACTCTCCTGAACTCATCACATGGACTGACAACTTTCCCAAAAAATTATTTTGCCTAATTTCCAATTTTTCCCTCAGCTTACCCAGCCTTCTGTTAGAGAGTCTGGAGGTGTGAATGAAGCAAGAGTGGCAACACCAGGTCTCACACCCCTCCCTGAAAGGCCTGCATGCCTCTGCCCAGTACTTCACTTTGTAATGTAGACATGCTCTCCATTTATTTTCTTCTTGGTTCATTTGAGCCCTTGGATGAATCTGAAGCAAAGAAAAGAGGGAGGGATAAAAAGCTTTTCTTTTAACATTATCATAAAAAAGGCTGAATGCTGAAGAATTCATGCTTTGGAACTGTGGTGTTGGAGAAGACTCTTGAGAGTCCCTTGGACTGCAAGGAGATCCAACCAGTCCATCCTAAAAGAAATCAACCCTGAATATTCATTGGAAGGACTGATGTTGAAGCTGAAGCTCCAATACTTTGGTCACCGGATGTAAAGAGCTGACTCATTAGAAAAGATCCTGATGCTGGAAAAGAATGAAGGCGGGAGGAGAAGGGGACGACAGAGGATGAGATGGTTGAATGGCATCATCAACCCAATGGACATGGGTTTGAGCAAGCTCCAGGAGATAGTGAAGGACAGGGAGGCCTGGCATGCTGCAGTCCAGGGGGTCGCAAAGAGTCAGACATGACTGAGTGACCTAATATCAAAAAGAACACTTCCAATTTACTAGTTAGCATATATATTTTGATTCACCTACTCTAAGTATTATTTCATTCTTTTTCTTAACTTAATTGTCATTAAAGTTTATAGAATGCCATCAAATAGTATGTTATCAAATTCTGATCCATTGTGAGAAACAGGAAGGCACCCCCAAAATGAAGCTGTACAAAGATATTAAGAAAATGCTAGTTTTGTATCAATGAATCATGTCCCTTTGTATATACACATTTAATGGACCATTCATTTAAAGAGGAAAGATTCAATTTTTCTATTTCTGATTGTTAGGCCGAGATTATGAGAAAGATAAAGTCTGCAAGGAACTTGCCAGCCTTGGAAGAGATGACTTCACATCTTTGTAAGTATGATGAATTCATTCACTCTTCCTGGTTACCTGACCTAGAATGAAGCTCAGTGTGAGGTAACTTCAATTCAGCTTCAGGGGCTAACCTGAGCTCCACTGAGATTAAGAGGATAGAGTCCCAGGGTCAAAGTGGGCAGAGACGTTAGGCATATGGAGGCCATCCAAAGATTCAAGCTGACCTACCACTACCATGGTCTGAGAATTTGTTATAAGTTTACCAATGAGTTGAGAGCAAGCATAGTTTTCTAAGGTGAATTAAAAGGCAGCAGTACATGGCAAACAGCATAACAAGGGCAAGAACAGGTTCATTCAGAGAAGCTTGAGAGAGCAAAGAACATGAGGCTGGTTTGATGGAACCCCTCAACTCCATCTTCTACTGCTTTACAAGATGAGGTTTTGTTCTAAGTGAACCTATTTTTAAAGTCAATGTCCTATTTTTATTGGTCAAGAACATGTGTGCAAAATTCCACTAAAAAGACAACGGAAGAGACTTCATATTAAAATATGCACAAACATGAAGACTTTTAAAAATTCTGAGTATGTTCATTTTTCTCCTCAGGTCAATGGTCCTATACAGCAGAAAATTTCCCAGTGGCACCTTTGAACAGATCAGCCATCTTGTGAACGAAGTTGTTTCCTTAACAGTAACCTGCTGTGCAGAAGGGGCCGATCCTAACTGCTATGACAACAGGGTAGGGATATGTGGTTGGCCTCATCTGTTGTGGCCCATAGAACACAGTCGAAATAGGCCTTTACATCATATCTTGGGGAAATCTTAGACACCAACCCACCTACTCCAAGTTTAGGGGAAATTGAAACCTATTATCTCAGAACTAAAATTTATTCTAGTATAGTGAATCAATTTGCCCGTTGGTCCTACAAGTTTCAAATGAGAAAACTGGGGTGTAGTTCATGAACCTCCTGAAATAATTCTAACATTCTGTATATCTTAGAAGCCTACCAATACGCATACCTGTATCACGCCAAGACTGGTACCAGCTGCCCTGGAAAAACTTAGCACTGGTTTCAAACTATTTTGAGGTTCAAAAATTGCCCTATATATACACAAATAAGTTCTGCATGTTCTCCATTAGAGTATATCTGCAGAAATTTAAAATGCTGAAATGGCAGTTTTCAAAATATAGACAGTAGCTAAAAGAGGTGGGACTACATGTGTTTCTAGCAATTTACTGGTACTGTCATCAGGCCAAATAAAAATGGCATTTAACTGCATCTTGATAAATGCCTCTACAGGCAAATATCTCCCTGTTCAAAGCTGTGGCAGTTAGCCAACAGAAGCAATGTTCCAAAGATCTGATTAGAATATATTCTACACAGTGACTCTTACCCATTAATTGCTTTATTTGGCCCTTATCTACTTTCTAAGAATTTTAACATTTTCTCCCATAAACCACAAAAGCACATTATTTCAACCCTACCTTCTGCACTATGTTAAAATAAACAAGCAAGCTACAAATTGTAATCAAAACAGAGCACATTTTTAATTTCCATTTTATTTTATATATTTGCTAGCCCATCCATTGACCAAAGATGGGCTCCAATATTGTTAGAGACAGATCCTAAGTACAGAAATGGCATTAATGTTTTTTGGATTACATTTTCTTTCTCCTGTTGTTCAAAGCAATTTTCTTCTATAAATATGTTACTTTCTTTGTAAACTTTTCTTATTTGGAAGAAAGTAATAAAGGAAAAATAGGGAAGTTGCCAGACAAAGAAATGGTGAAAGTTTCACTGTTTACTTCTGGTTTACAAAACTAATATCACATTGGTTCCCTTCACTGACAGGAAAGATCTTCAGAAGTTTTGTCCTAAAAAGATAACTTATAAAGTAAGTGTAAAGATGTCAAAGTCTTTTTCCCATGTAAATCCTCAAATAATTTTTTCCATGATGACTATTTCTATTCCATGCATCAAATTATTCCAGATATCAAATTCTTCCCAAAAAGAACAGTTTGTTGATACAATTGTTTGGTGGTATTACCATGGGCTTAATCTGCCCACATGAATCAGTCTACCATTGTTGAGGCAGTAAATTAAGTTGTAGCACTGCTTCAGCTATGATACACAGGAAAATAAACTTTGGGGCTTGGGGAAAAAACAGAACCTCAGGCCTCATCTTTGACCTACTGAATCAGAATTTCTGTGTTATGCAGCCTAGGCAGTTCCAATTTTTATACAATCTGTGATATGATGCAAAAGCAGGTTCAAGAACCACTGTGTTCCAGAACACAGATCAATGTTGAAGACCAAGGCAGTCAAGAATTAAGAGTGTGTTCAAGTTACAAAGGGAAGGGAGGAAAGCAGAGAGAGGTAACCATTCTCAGCATAGTATTTAGAACAGAATGCAGATGGCAGATCATATCAGAATCAATGGAGTTTTTTAAAAGGACCTCCCTCATCTTCAGAGATGTTACTATCCCCATGGAGAAACACTAAACTAGAGGATCCAACCTCTAAAGGCTGTAGTCACACACCATCCACTCATTAATGAAGGTTTTCTTTAGGTCCTACTCTGAGTCTTAACATAAGACTCTGTACTTGCCTGTAACTAGAATTATGCAACTTGTCATAGACAACTTTGTTTCCAATGAGAGTTTTCAAATTTAGAGCTAAGATGCTATACCAGGTGGAGAACTACAAGCCTAGAAATTGTATGTATGTGAGTTTACTTGTTTTTCTTTTCTCATCCTAGACTTCAGCATTGTCTGACAAGTCCTGTGAAAGCAACTCTCCATTCCCAGTGCACCCCGGAACTCCTGAGTGCTGCACCCACGAGGGCCTTGAAAAGAAGCTCTGTATGGCTGCCCTGAAGCACCAGCCACAAGAATTTCCAACTTACGTAGAGCCAACAAATGACGAGATCTGTGAGGCATTCAGGAAAGATCCCAAGGAGTTTGCTGATCGGTAAGCAGCTTTCATCACATGTAAAACTTCAGGGTACAAAATAACAAACATGTTTAAGCTAACTCCCTACTGTGTACAGACACTTTTTATACCATACCATAACCCAGACAATTTCCAATAACAGAACACTGGCTGTAACCCAAGACAGCCCATCTTTGTCAGTGCTGATTATTATAAATGCCTTTTCTCAGATGAAGATGAAAGCAACTTTCCCAAACCCCCACCTTCTGTCAGCCTAGTTCTAGTATCTGAAGCGGAATCACCTGGAACACCCCCATCCTTGTGACATTTTCAAATATTTAACAGCAGCTATTATGATCACTCTTATGTTAGGAATCTTTGCATACTCCATCCGATAGGATTTTATTGCTGTGCAAAAGAGCATAAGACTTCCCTGGTGGCTCAGAGGGTAAAGCATCTGCCTGCAATGCAGGAGACTCTGGGTTCAATCCCTGGGTTGGGAAGATCCCCTGGAGAAGGAAATGGCAACCCACTCCAGTACTGTTGCCTGGAGAATCCCATAGATGGAGGAGCCTGGTAGGCTACAGTCCATGGGGTCGCAAAGAGTCAGACACAACTGAACGACTTCACTTTCACTTTCATTTTTAGAGCATAAGAAATAAATAGCTTTTTCTCATTCCTACAGTACATCCCCAGAAACAGCTGTGAACAAGATACATATTGCACCCCATAAGCAAACATATTACATTTCTCTTCTCATTGTTTAATATTCTTGAGGAGGTTAAATGTTGATTCTTTAGACTTAGAAGACCATATAAATGAAAAATTGAAAATATTTATTTGTGATAATAGAATACACACACACACCCACACACAGAGAAGTCAAAAGAAATGTCATTAAAACTGGCTTTAGAAATAAGTCAAGGTGATAATTTTATAAAAATTGGTTGGTTTGCCGATGCCTGTAAATTGTCAGAGAAGATTTTGCCCAGGATTTGAGAGTCTCTTTAGACCCTTAGGGGCTTATACTCCTAAAAATGAATTTCAACAAATAAACAAGCCAATACATAACAATTATCTAAACTAAACAGGTAATGAAAGGTAATTGCATTACATTCATTTTAGTTTGTTTCATTAACGTTAATAAGCAGCCACCCCAGGCCATGCATATGGTAGAAGCTAAATGAATAAAGTGACAAATGACCTCTCTCAAGTAATCTACATGGAAATTTAGGAAAGATTTTTTTAATGAAAATATTGATTAAAAGTGACTAGTATATAGTGCCACAGGAACCTCCTTCCAGCTCCAGTTCTGCTGGAGACACAGCCCAGAGACTACATTGCCTTACAGCGAGCTTCTGAGCGGGTTGTCCGGCCCTGCCTTACGGCAGTGGCACTGCCCGCGCGTTCCAAAGCAGAGTGCTGCAGCTACCGTCCCAGCCTTGGCGTTTGGTGAACACAAGCCCCAGCGTGCCTGGAGTGTGCCACTTCTCGCCGAGCCCGGCGAGTCCCGGGCGTGAACCGCGCTGACGGAGGGAGAGTGGCAGCCTCTGGGGTGGAGAAGAGCAGCAAGAAGAAGACCAAGAAGAAACTTGCTACTGGAGAGGAAGCCAAATTGTTGGCAAGTTTCATGGGTGTCATGAATAACATGCGGAAACAGAAAATACTGTGTGATGTGATCCTTACGGTCCAGGAAAGAAAGATACCTGCTCATCGTGTTGTCTTGCTGCAGCCAGTCATTTTTTTTAACCTAGAGTTCACAACTAACATGCTTGAATCAAAGTCCTTTCAAGTGAAACTCAAAGATGCCGAACCTGACATTATTGAACAACTTGTGGAATTCGCTTATACCGCTAGAATTTCAGTGAATAGCAACAGTGTTCAGTCCTTGTTAGATGCAGCAAACTAATACCAGATTGAACCTGTGAAGCAAATGTGTGTTGATTTTTTGGAAAAACAAATTGATGCTTCAAACTGTCTTGACATAACTGTATTAGCAGAGTGTCTAGACTGTCCTGAATGGAAAGCAACTGCAGATGACTTTATTCATCAGCATTTTACTGATGTTTCTAAAACTGATGAATTTCTACAACTTGTCAAGCAAGTTACACATCTCCTCAACCAGGACCCTCTGTCGGAGAGAGGGTCAGGTTTATATGCTACAGTCAGATGGTTGAAATAACCTTTTATGGTTGACATCCTTGCTAAAGTCAGGTTTCCTCTTATATCAAAGAATTTCTTAAGTAAAACAGTACAAGCTGAACCACTTATTCAAGACAATCCCGAATGTCTTAAGATGGTGATAAGTAAATTGCCTTAATATCCATTTATAACCTGATCATGTAGCCAGTTTCTCATGAACTTAAAACCCTTCAGAATGGATCAGACTGGGCAGCCAAGGAGAAATACTTGAGACTTGGCCCTTCTGGATAGTTAATCTGTTGGTGTTCTCAACTGTCTATCTGGAAGGAATTTAGCCTCATCCCTTATTTTATAGGAACATGTGTGATAGAAGGTAAAAAATTAGACTGTCTCATTTCATGTACAGTAACTTTTTTATGTGCTTTGTTTATGTGCTTTGTTTCCTTTTTAAAATTCAAGTAGTGACCACATTTTCTTTCTTGAAGAAAAAAGTTGGTTTGTTGTACCTGGAGCACATTTTTTGCCACATTCTTTTTTCATTTACTTAATTTTTCTTGACTTGCAGATTTGAGTTCCAACCAGTCTGTGGGATTCTCCAGGCAAGAATACTGGAGTGGGTTGCCATTTCCTTCTCCAATGCATGAAAGTGAAAAGTGAAAGTGAAGTCGCTTAGTCATGTCCAACTCTTAGCGACTCCATGGACTGTAGCCTACCAGGCTCCTCCATCCATGGGATTCTCCAGGCAAGAGTCCTGGAGTGGGGTGCCATTACCTTCTCCAAATAAAATCATACAATTAAAAAAAAAGTGACTAGTATTATAACCCCTGCTCTATATCCCGGGTGCTTTTTAGATATTAAAACTGTAAAGTAACATGCATCCTTTTTTTTTTCCCATCAAAACACTTTTGAAAAAGTGATTTGTTTCCCACAAATATTTTCATTAATCCTACTATTTTTCCCCTACAGATTTATGTATGAATATTCCATTAATTATGGACAAGCTCCTCTGACACTTTTAGTCGGTTATACCAAGAGTTATCTCTCTATGGTAGGGTCCTGCTGTACTTCACCAAACCCAACAGTATGCTTTTTGAAAGAGGTAGGTGTCATTTCATCACAGAGCTAATGTACTTTTTTCTTCTATTAATGCCATTCCTTTTAAATAATGTTAGATTCAGATTCTGGAATCTGAAAATATTTTTTAAATGCCTCTTTTTTATTTTGTTAATGGAAAAACACACATAAGCAACTCTGGGGGAAATGTTCCTTTGGTCAGAATTCAGTTTTCTAGTCATTAAAGGAGTCAGAATGTCCCTTTTTTCTGCTACTCTGCACACTGCTTTCAATGTATCCTGACCATCTAATGAAATATTTGTCATTTATTTTCTAGAGACTTCAGCTTAAACATTTTTCACTTCTCACCATTATGACAAACAGAATCTGCTCACAATACGCTGTTTATGGGAAGGAGAAGTCAAGGCTCAGGTAAAAATTAAGCACAATCAGTATGTGTAGCTATTTCTGTGCTATCAATCTGTATTAGAAGTCTCTAAGAAAATGTTTGCAATAGAAAATACAAACTATAGTGTTAAGTTTCTACAATCCTCAAAAATAGTGCTCAGCTACTTTTTATTTTCTCTACACAGAACATGAACCAAAGGAACAAGACTATTATAAAACCTAATTTGCTTTTAATCAACATTTTCCATATACTCATCATAAGACTGGTAGACCACTAGAAATTATTTCCTCAATATTCATAATGCTGTATATTGCAAACACACAAGCAAAATCAATCATTTTCTTATTCACCACCCATTACTTGCTTTGCCCATTTTTTCCTTGGGAAGAAAACTTCCTGAATTCTTTTTATATATCTCTTAAGCTCCATGAATTTATTTTAATTATTTACTTTGTTCTAACCTTCACTTTGATTTTTGTATGGCTTTGTTAAAGTCACACTTTAATTTTGACAGTTTCTATGTTTACAATTCTCTCATAGCTTATCAGACATCTATATTTGCCAGCTTTATATCTTTAGTATTTACAGTCTCTTTAATTCTTCTTACTCTGATTCACAAATTCTTTCCTCTAATGATAATGAAATAATTCATGCTGGCACCAGATCTTAAGGTTCCCCCAAAGGGCATAGAAGCTACTTTCTTGAATTCTTTAAAGATAATCTTCCATTTGAACTACTGAAAAACTAAATTGTGTTTTCTTTTGAAATTCCCTTTAGTTTTTCTGTGTTAAGAGTATTAGGTGTGTAGAGCACAGTAATTCATAGAATAAAACATCCTATAAAGATGTACATATATAAATGGCTTTATATATCTTAAATATATAACATAAATAATATATAAGATATAATTTATATATCATAAACTTATACTTGCATTAGTGTGTAGAAATTTACTCTGAAGAGCTGCGTGTGAACAAAAGTTTAGCTAAAAATATTGCTGCCACATTTTTTTAAATAGGAAAAACATTTCCTAATATGCCTAGAATAGAGCATGTTTAAATCAATTATAATGTATCCATATGAGAGAATGCCATACAGTTAGAATTATATTTCAAAAGAATATTTAATGAAAACATCACTAAAAGAAATCAAAGCTACAATAGAAAAAATTCCATTCTTATGGATTAGAAGAATTAACTGTAAAAATAGCCACAATATCCAAAGCAATCTACAGATTCAATGCAATTTCTGTCAATACCCATTGGCTTTTTTTTTTTTGCTGAAATAAAAATGCACCCTAAAATTCTTATGGAATATCAAAGGACTTCAAAGATATTACAAAGCAACAGTAATAAAAAATACTATGGTACTGTTACATAAAAGCAAATATACTTAACATTACTGAATTATACAGTTAAAAATGGCTAAGATAGCCAATTTAATTTTTTATGTTTTTTGCCATAATTTTAAAAGAAAGATATAGAACCTATTCCTGATATAGAAAGTGGAAAAGGCAAATAGGTAAATAGTATAGCAGAGTAAAATCCCTTACAATATACCTTGTAAACCTTGTAATATACTTCAGGGTAATACATCAACATTAACTTGTGATCTAGGGCTACAAGTCTTCATTATTTCTTTTATCTGTAGTTTCTAAGTAAATTTATGAACAATTCTAAAGACTAGGAGGGGCCACAAAACACAACATTGGCCTTATGAATAGATGTTAGACATTTCTTTACTTTAGACCATTTTAGGTCTAACATTTTAATTTTTAAAATGTATTTATTTGGCTGTATTTATTGGCCAGCTCTTAGTTGTGGTGTGCAGCATCTTTTCATTGTGGCATGAAGCTCCCTGACCACAGATTGAACCCAGAACCACTGGGAGCACAGAGTCTTAGCCATTGGACCACTAGGGATGTCCCTAGATCTAACATTTTAAAGGCTTGCTTCAGCTACAAAAATCTGGCCAGAAGAGAAGCTCTTTATCAGTACTGAAAACATGAAGAGATTCATTGGGAATGGCTGAATTTTCAATAGTGACTTTTGCACAAAGGATCTGCTACATGACAGATATGCTCTATGCAAATGTTGAGGACAAAGAAGTAAAACTTGGGTATTACTCCTCCAGACCATGTTCATAATGAAACCAAGAAAACTGAAAATATAGGTAAACTAATCATTCATTTTTAACTGTTCAGCCATCTCATCAAATTTGCCCAGAAAGTGCCTACTGCACATCTGGAAGATGTTTTGCCACTTGCTGAAGATATTACAACAATCCTCTCCAAGTGCTGTGACTCTGTCTCTGAGGACTGCATCAAGGAGGTAAGAAAATCTTCATCATCGTAGACCACTTACTGAATGGCCGGCACTCTCCTAAGCCGCTTTCTACATGCATCATCTCAGTGAATTCTCCTATGTGTCCTATGAAATTTAAATACACTGTTAACTCAATTTTACAGATGAGGAAACAAGATTATCAAGGATTAATAAACTGAAGTCCTACAACTAGTAAGTGGCAAAGTCCACACAAAGCCAAGATTCTGATTCCAAAGACCTTACTCTACCTACAGAGCCCAGAGCATATCCACTAGCCATAGATGGTTACATTTAAATTAAACTTCAGTTCTTTGAAAACACTAGCCTCATTTCAAGTGCTCAGTATTGGACAATACAGATAGAGAATATTTCATCATCACCTGTTATATCATTCACCTGTTCTATTAGACAACACTGAACTCATTATTAAAAGCTTCTAATGTTTTGTTATACTTGTTAAAATTTGATAGTCATCCAACTTTTTCACCATTTTTCATTTATATCATCCATTCAAGTACATACAAATTTGTACTGTTACTTTAGATAGAAGTCACTCCATGTCTGTGGACCTCTTTAGAAACAGATAATTTGACATCTGGTCTTTCTTTAAGGATACATCTCAGTGATAGGTGTTTCTCTATAACCTGACTTATAATGGCTAAGTGGGACTTTAGTGTTTATATCTACTGCATATACTACATTTAGCTACCTGGGTGGTGGTGGTTTAGTCGCTAAGTCATGTCCGACTCTTGAGATTCCATGGACTGTACCCTGCCAGGCTTCCTCTGTCCGTGGGATTTTCCAGGGAAGAATACTGATGTGGGTTGCCATTTCCTTCTCCAGAGACATTTAGCTACCTAGATATCCCATGTTTTAAACTAGTTCCCTTTTATTGGATTTAGGGTGTTTCAGTTTAACATGGTAAGCAGTGCTGCCCTTAATAGTTTTTAGCTAGATCTTCCCTTCATTCGTAATTATGTTCTGAGAGTAAATTCTTGGAAATCATACTGTTATACTTCATGGCTTTTAGTACATATTGACAAGGGCTTCCCTACTGGCTCAGTGGTTAAGAATCTGCCTGCCAGTGCAGGAGGTGTGGGTTCAATCTCTGGTTGGGAAGATCCCCTGGAGGAGAAAATGGCAACCTACTCCAGTCTTCTTCCCTGAAAAATCCCGTGGACAGAAGAACCAGGCAGGCTACAGTCCATAGGGTCATGAAAGAGTCAGACACAGCGATTGAACAACAATAACATATTGACAAATTGCACTTCACGAATAGTCTACCGCTGTACCTTGTAAACGGAGAAGGCAATGGCACCCCACTCCAGTACTCTTGCCTGGAAAATCCCATGGATGGAGGAGCCTGGTAGGCTGCAGTCCATGGGGTCGCTAGGAGTCGGACAAGACTGAGCGACTTCACTTTCACTTTTCACTTTCATGCACTGGAGAAGGAAATGGCAACCCACTCCAGTGTTCTTGCCTGGAGAATCCCAGGGACGGGGGAGCCTGGTGGGCTGCCATCTCTGGGGTCACACAGAGTCAGACACGACTGAAGTGACGCAGCAGCAGCAGCAGCAGCAGTACCTTGTAAGAGCATTCATGCTGACTTTTTTAAGCTTTCCTTATTTTTAATGAGACTAACTAGAAACTAACAATGCACAAACACAATTTCTCTTGTAGCTTCCTGAATACGCAGTAAAACTCTGTGACAACTTATCCACTAAAAATTCGAAATTTAAGGACTGTTGTCAAGAAAAAACACCCATGGAGATATTTGTGTGCACTTACTTCATGCCAGCTTCCCCAAACCCTGAACTGCCAGATGTCAAGTTGCCCATTAACAAAGACGTGTGTGATAAAGGAAACACCAAGGTCCTGGATCAGTAAGTAGGGTTGATTTAATTTGACAATATTGACATTCACTAGCATTAAGTGACAAAAGAAATTAAAACTGAAAGAGATGGTAAGCCTTTATCTGTTTTCCTCCCACTAAGAATTGAGATACACCATGGGCTACATTGAGTTGCATACGCTACAAGTATGTGCATACTTAAGGCCTCAAAATATCTCAGTTTGAATTAACAGGCCCAAAAAATCAATTACTCATATTAGAGATAAGAATTTAGACTGAACTTGGACTGAAACTCTAATTTACATTTGTCTAAATACTCATCATTTTTAAAAATACATAAATATTGGGATGAGACAATGGAAGCGTTTACACAAATTACTTTCACAGAAAAGCTTTCACATTAAGGTACCCACTTGATGCATTATATTGGATTTATTGTATTATCTTTGCACAAATGCAGTTCCATATATATTTTAAGTATTGATAGATCTGTTAATGCATAAATTTATAAACAAATGTATATTTGGTACATATCGAATTTTAATTTAACTAGTCACAATAGCTTCAAAGCAACTATCAATAACTTGTATTTCAATGAGAATTTTAACTTAAAATGTGTTGGAGTCATTTTTAGTTCAATCTTTTATTTTTAACTAAGCCAGATAACAGATATTAAATTTCCGAACATGACGTATATATGCAAATCTACCCATGTTAAAGAGTGTTATCTCCTTTCTCTCTTCTGCCAGGTATATATTTGAACTAAGCAGGAAGACTCAGATTCCAGAAGTATTCCTCACTAAAATACTTGAGTCAACTCTGAAAAGCCTTGATGAATGCTGCCACTCTGAATCTTCTACTGCCTGTTTAAATGCAAAGGTACAATTTTCTATATTTATGTTGGTATAGCTCAAGGGTTAACAAAGCAAGTCTGGCCTGGTGCCTGTGATCTAAGAATAGGCTTACACTTTTAAATGGTTTAAAAATAGTATTTCATTATACATGAAAATTACATAAAACTCCAACTTCAGTGTTCATAACGTTTCATCATAAGACAGTCCTGCTCATTGTTCACAGTTGCTTTTGTGCCATGTTGGCAGTTGATTAGTTACAGCAGAGACTGTATGACACTTCCACAGCTTGAAATGTTTACAATCTGGCCTTATGTAGAAAATGTTATCCAATATCCAATGTAGATAATAGACACTCATAATTTTTTAATTAATTTATTTATTTTAATTGGAAGCTAATTACTTTACAATATTGTAGTGGTCTTTGCCATACATCGACATGAATCAGTCATGGGCGCACATGTGTTCCTCATCCAGAAGCCCCCTCCCACCTCCCTCCTCATCCCAACCCTCAGGGTCATCCCAGTGCACCAGCCCTGAGCACCCTGTCGTATGCATCGAACCTGGACCGGCGACCCACTTCACATAGGATAATATACACGTTTCAACACTACCCTCTCAAATCATCCCACCCTCGCCTTCTCCCACAGAGTCCAAAAGACTGTTCTTTACATCTGTGTCTCTTGCTGTCTCGCATATAGGGTCATTGTTACCATCTTTCTAAATTCCATATATATGCATTAATATACTATAGTGGTGTTTTTCTTTCTAACTTACTTTACTCTGTATGATAGGCTCCAGTTTCATCTACCTCATTAGGACTGATTCAAATGCATTCTTTTTAATGGCTGAGTAATATTCCATCATGTGTGTATATGTACCACAGCTTTTTTATCCATTCATCTGCCGATGGACATCTAGGTTGCTTCCATGTCCTGGCTATTATAAACAGTGCTGCAATGAACATTGGGGTACACGTGTCTCTTTTCCTTCTGGTTTCCTCAGTGTGTATGCCCAGCAGTGGGATTGCTGGATCATAAGACAGTTCTATTTCCAGTTTTTTCAGGAATCTCCACACTGTTCTCCATAGTGGCTGTACTAGTTTGCATTCCCACCAACAGCGTAAGAGGGTTCCCTTTTCTCTACACCCTCTCCAGCATTTATTGTTTGTAAACTTTTTGATAGCAGCCATTCTGACTGACATGAAATGGTACCTCACTGTGGTTTTGATTTGCATTTCTCTGATAATGAGTGATGTTGAGCATCTTTTCATGTTTTTGTTAGCCGTCTGTATGTTTTCTTTGGAGAAATGTCTGTTTAGTTCTTTGACCCATTTTTTGATTGGGTCGTTTATTTTTCTGGAATTGAGCTGCAGGAGTTGCTTGTATATTTTTTAGATTAATTCTTTGTCAATTCCTTCATTTGCTATTATTTTCTCCCATTCTGAAGGCTGTCTTTTCACCTTGCTAATAGTTTCCTTCATTGTGCAAAAGCTTTTAAGTTTAATTAGGTCCCATTTGTTTATTTTTGCCTTTATTTCCATTACTCTAGGAGGTGGGTCATAGAGGATCCTGCTGTGATTTATGTCAGAGAGTGTTTTGCCTATGTTTTCCTCTAGGAGGTTTATAGTTTCTGGTCTTACGTTTAGATCTTTAATCCATTTTGAGTTTATTTTTGTGTATGGTGTTAGAAAGTGTTCTAGTTTCATTTTTTACAAGTGGTTGACCAGTTTTCCCAGCACCACTTATTAGAGATTGTCTCTTCTCCTTTGTATATTCTTGCCGCCTTTGTCAAAGATAAGGTGTCCATAGGTTAGACACTTACATTGATACATTGCCTGGAATTCTGATTTAACATCTCTCTGAAGAGCGTTTCAAGACAAGTAATTGTTATGTAATCATTATTTTCTTACAGGGCCCTCAATTGACAAGGGAATTATCATCTTTCATTCAAAAAGGACAAGAACTATGTGCCGATTATTCAGAAAACACATTTACTGAGTACAAGAAAAAGTAAGGGTCTTGTTCTGACTGATTCCTTCAAATTTATCAATAATAATAGCCTGGTATTGTGATTTGAAGCAGGGTTGAAGACTTCAGATGTGTTAAGTGAGCAGTTAAAAGAGGATATGCAATTTAAGAGTTGTAAAGAATAGTCAATCTAATACCTATATAAGAAAAAACAGTTCTTTTCTGGGGAGATGTCATGTATATCAGATGAGAGGTCAGTTAGAACACAGTCACAGAAACATAAATTCCAAGATCCACAGGGACATGATTTAAAAAATATATAATTAACTCATATCAACACTCTTACCATAAAGTTATCTGTAGTTGTTGCTATACATAACTGAGAAACTAAAACTGCTGAAAAATATTATCTAACTTCATGGCATATTGTCTGATAAGACAACCCAAACTTTCAATCAAGTACAGTGTCATCCATTACCAGTATATATTCTCTATAAACTGGAAACAGAAATGTTAATCAATAAGGTACAATAGCCATTTTTCTCAAGTCAAAGAAGGAAGCATGTCTTTATAAATAGCCGTTAATACTAAAATAACAGGTCATAACAAAAGTTTTACTGGCTTCCTAGAAAATATCTCTGTGAGATTATGTCATTCTCAATTTCATTAAGCAAATTTCTTAGATCTATTTCAAACCATCAACAACACAGCCCTCAAATAAGCACAAATACAACCTCACAAAAAAAAACCTTTTAAAGAATCCCAAAAGGAGGAAACCTTCAGTGACCCCTATGTAGACCTTAACAAAGTCTAAAAGAAAAATAAATGTGAAAGCCTTAAGCTCAAAATGATTGTTTCCCATTTATCAGGAGATTATATAATTAATAAATTATGTAAGTGGCATAGAATATTATGGATAATACAAAATTATATTCCCTGTCAACAGTTTTGTTTTGAACCCTGGGGTTACATGGGATAATTCTGTGATAATTTATATAATCTCAGTACATTAGAAGTGTTAATGCAGTGGAATTGATATTTGGGATTTTGAAAGTAGAGAAGATTGAAACTACTGAATCTAGGTTTTTAAAATCCCATGCACCCTCATTTTCTCCCTATCCTCTGAGTTGCATCTAGTCTGACTTCCTTTCCCTCCCAGCTGGGACCTACTATTTTCAATAACTCTTTAATAACCAAGCTAATCCCCCTCACCCTTCTATCCTTTCCCAGCATCCATTATACTAATCCCAACTCCAGATAAACTTGGGTCTCCATTATGTCCCAATGCCCACTACTGGGCTGGCAAGTATCAATATTTCTTGGAAAAGTCATAAACCAGGCTGAGTTATCCATTATGAGAAGAGAGAGTTAATTTAAACTGGGAGGGACCATTCAAACCAGGAGGGAATCAGCAAAGTCAGATCCTAGCACCATCTTAAATGGAGATGGAGAGTTCATAAAAAGCAGGGCTTAAAAAACACAAAGACCTTGTTGTGCCTTCCAGCATAGCTAGTTGATTAGTAGGCAAACAGAAGAGATTACATATGAGAGAAAGTACATTAAGGTGACAAAGTCCTATAAGGGACGTACTCTTTGAGGAGTTTGAAATCTAGAACTGGAGAGAAGATGAAAGATTAGGGAGCAAAGAGGAGGAGGTCATCCATGTGATTGATGTAACTGAGTGAATGAAAGGGAAATAATAGGAATTCAAATTCAGCAGCAGGTTGTATGTTTACTTTCATGATCTAAAAAGACATAGATTTCACTTCCTATTCTTCAACTGAGGCATCAAAAATCATTCCACAGATACTAAGTTTTCTTAAGGGTCACTATTTTCCTTTTTTGTTGTTGCTGTTGCAAAAGATCTGAAGTGGCTACCATTTTGCACTGGACATGATTATAGAGTACATCTATTACAACTTTACATAAAATTGGCCTTTCAGACTGGCAGAGCGACTAAGAGGAAAATTTCCTGATGCCACGGAGACGGATCTCCAAGAGCTGATTGCCAAGCGTTCAGACTTTGCCTCCAAGTGCTGTTCTGTAAACTCACCTCCTCTCTACTGCAATTCAGAGGTAAGAAAATTTAATGTTCTACTTATCACTGCATAGTATGAAGAACCTGTATGGTCAGAATTGCTCATTTGTTATTGATTGCCTGTCCTATTCATGGGAAATGTCTTGTTGGTCTTTTCAGATGCAGGTATCCTATTTGTTCATATACTCCATTTGACTCTTTATTTTCCAGCAGTCATTTCAGAATGCTATATTAGAATAGTCAAAAAAGATAAGGAGGTCATTTCATTTCACTTTATGGCTAATTCAGAAGTAGTAATGCCAATTCCAAGGATTTTGATGTCTCACCTGTTATATTTCTGGAATATAGAGGCAGGGTTAAGAGCAGCTCTATGCCATGCTAAAACAGATTCTTCCTTGGCTCACCTTTCTAAAGTTCATGATATTAAGTTGTATTCCTTTTGACTGGATTATACTATTGTTTATTTTGTAGTCAATTGGGAAGGAAATACTTATGGCCCATTTTGGACCCTTTCTGTGTCTATACATAAAAATAATTTTACTATAGTGTTAAAGTTAATACTACTTATGCCAGGGATTTCAGGTCAATTAGAAGTCTTTTTCTATAAATTAAAGGATTTTTTAAGAATTTATATGAATTTGTATGCAATTAAACCATGAAAGCAACAAAGCCTGATTTAATTTTATGGATCAAGAAGATCCCCTGGAGAAGGGAATGGCTACCCACTCCAGTATTCTTGCCTGGAGAATTCCATGGACAGAGGAGCCTGGCAAGTTACAGTCCATGGGGTGGCAGAGTCAGATACAACTGAGTGACTAACACTTTCACTTCATTTTTCTATTATTATACTAGTAGAGCACATCTGAAGATACCTAATAACTTAATAAGAAATGAAATGTTTATATGAAGAAAACTATAAAGGTCGTTTAGTGTAATTTTTCACTCAGTTCATCCCTGCCAGAGGTCATTCGGCCTCCATTTAAATATCTGAAATTTGTTTTCTCCTAGAGGCAGCCTATTTCACTGCCTAGTAGCTTGATTTATGATAACATTTTTTTTCTCTAAAACATGATATTCCCCTCATAATTTCTGCTGAGTCTGGTCTGGCTTTCTTTACCAACTAGAAAATGTTATTTTCTCGGTTCTCTGGTAGAGGTTCTTTTATATTTCAACTGGTTTTCTGAAAGTTAGGCTGTGAAAAGTTTTGTTTGTATTTAAGTCTTGGTTATACATACTAATTCTTTTACATATTTTGGTGGTTTTATTTTTTATTATTCTGTGTGTGTGTGTGGTGTGTTAGTTGCTCAGTTGTATCCGACTCTGTGTGACCCCATGGACTGTAGCCCGCTAGGCTCCTCTGTCCATGGAATCTTCCAGACAAGAACACTAGAGTGGGTTGCCATTTCCTCCCCCAGGGGATCTTTCCCACCCAGGGATCTAACTGGATCTCCTGCATTGTAGGCAGATTCTTCACCATCTGAGCCTTTTTACCTTATCAATTTAACAAGTTGAGCTACATCACATTACTCATTTTTGTGCTCTATACCCTTGGAAATTATAATTTCTCCTCCAGTTTCAATGCATACTCTTTAAATCCCAAACCTATCTGTCAATCTTCCTAGTAATAATTTGTAAAGCCAGAATTCTGGAATGAAAAGGGTACAATAAAATAAAAAGAAGCCTATTCTTAAAATTCTGCTGAGAAACATATCATGTTCATCTTTCATTAAAGTTCAAAACAAGGTTCTAAAAAACGTGGATTATTAGGAAATTTTGATCGTTACTGGCATTAAAACATCTATCATAAAGAAACTAAATCCAACAGTTTTTCTTCCTTTACTAACAACTGGCTTTGGGTAATATGACAATTGAATTTAGGTTGCCTTTACCCGAAGTAAAAAAAAATTACCTTTCCTAGAAGCTATTTTCTACCAGGAGAATTTGCTATGAGGGTCTCATTCAGTCACTAAGAAAAAAAAAGAAAAAAGCCTAACTCCTTTTTTTTTTTTACATTCTCCCCTGTCCCTTTACCTGTTCATCCACACCCACTTTCCTTTTTGACCTTGTACAAGGCAACTAGAGCTGTATGCATGAAGCACATACTTCCTTCAAGCCTGTTCCTTTTCATTTCTTTAACTTGCTTCTCAGTATATTTAATTATAATACATTGCCATTTTAAGACTTTTTTTTCTTATTTTCAACAACCATGGTGAGAACACAGTTTTGTGATGTTCTATTTTCTTGCTTTATAACCAGTAAATTTATAGCAGTGCTGCAGCTGAATAGCCAAACTTTCAGAAATTGCTAAAGGACAGTGAGATGAATGAAGTTGAGCAACTCATGGATAAATGATTTTTTAGAGCCCTGGGAGGTTAGACTCTCTGGTATTTCTGTTAGCCTTTTGATGGTCTCTACATTAATGTTAATATCATAGCTAGGTAAATGAGCTTACCTCTGACTTCAAGTTAAGACAAAATCTGTTAGAACAGACTTTAATTCTCAATGCTTAGTGTAAGTATTTGTCCCCCTCACCCTATAATTTGGATTACAGTTTATCATCAAATCTCCTTGTCCTATATTTGCCTGAAAGTTTTCTCCTTAAAAGCGGTGCCTGTGCATTACATGCACACTGAGTCATTTATATCCAAGGATCCACCTCTATCTGCCATTCTACACATGCATGGCACAGTGGCTAGAGGAGTGGCAGAAAGGGCCTCTGAACCATACTAAATTAGTGTTTAATTATGTCATCTACCTCTATCTACTCCCTCACCTTGATCTTGAAATGACCAAGAAATAGAACAGTCAGTGTAGCTTTCTTTCAGCTTTATCACAACACTCAGAAGTCATTCCTTTTTATTCTATAGAGGCCCATTGACTGCAGAAAAACTTACAGTTGCAAAATTAGGCTTGATTTTTTCTCTCCATCATTCAAGCAGGTCATTCCTATTCATGACCTGATAATATAGCTTCTGAAAACTCATCACTATATTATGCCTAAGATGTCCCAACAGATTTCCCAAGTTTTCAGAAAGCCACTGTCATATAATGGATTTGATCATTAAAATTTTTTAAAAAATCAATTTCAAATCTTCATGAACAGCTGGGCAAAGAGGAGACCAATTCTTCTCTTCCCATCCCTTTCCCCTTCTGCCTCCTCTTTCCTTTTCTCTCACACTTCAGGAAAAATGTTAATCTCTCAGTATAAGTAGTTTTTATAATCCTCAATGTCAAAGCTATCATTTATTAAGCCATTACTATTTGTTAAGCAGAATATTAATAGCTTTACATGTATGTATTTGTGGAGTGATCTAAAGCAATTCTAAAATGTTGTGTACCATTTTAATTCCCCTTTTATGAGTGGGTTGAGTAGATATATGGAGGTTAGATGATGTTAGAAAAAACCATAAGTTTATTTCACATGAGTCTGTTATCCCATGAGATTGTCAGAATTTAGCCCTAATTTACCTAATAATGGTGAAAATAAATTATCAATACCAGAAAACTATTAATTACTGACTGGAAGTCCAAAATGATTGTTAAAATAGTAAAATTGATACCAGGTTAATAGTATCACTCTGAATTCCATTCATCCCAGTTCCTTGGACTCTTTTTTCACTAGTTATATGCTTCTGTTTCAACAATACCTTTTGAATGATTCTAATTTAAAGTTTTTTATCTCCTGATCTTAAATAAGGTAATTCAGACACTACTCCCTAGCTACTTTTCTTTCTCCTCCCCTTAAAGCCAAGATTCTTGAAAGAATAGTATACGCTCTGATTCATCACACCTCCTATGAATTCCTCTACCCTTTGCAGTATGGTATCTGAAGCTACTATACCACTAATGACAAAGTCACATTGAAAATTTCTTGGTAAATCTAACAGTTTTTCAGTCCTTACCGGCCTTCTCTGTAAAACACTTGATACCCACAATGATTTCTTTCTTCTTGCAACAGTTCTCATCTTATCATATTCTACCTTTTTCTCCTATTTGTCCCCTTCTTCTACCTACAATTTAAACTTCTTTTCTTCCAGACTTTTTTCCTTGATCTTCAATTTTCATGACATTACGTTTTCCCTGAGCGTTCTTGTCCTTGGACATGTGTTTAATATTCAAACCTCCACCTCCAGGCAGAATCTCTCCCCTCAGGACCAAGATTTTCATCCAACTGTCCATGGGGGCTCTCATCTCACAAGAAATTCAAACTCAACATGCCCAAAGTCTTCCCCTAAAATACTCCTATTTCCCTACATTTATAAATACCATCGCCATTCACCCATTGTCTAAAATAGAAACAGTAATCTTTGACTTCTACATACATTCAACTCAGTTCCAAATCCTATGAGTTCTAACTCTTCAATATCTCTCAGTAAATACCTTCTTCTATATTATCAGTACTTAGTGAGGACAATGAAAGATGGCATTTCTTGCACCATGCAAAGAGAATTATGATACAACTCTGCTGTAGTGTCTCAGAAAAGAAAAATAGACAAGGGGGAGACACATTTGCCTAATTACAAAGTAGAAAATGACTGGATAAAAACTCATACTCAATGGCTTCCCTGATAGCTCAGAGGGTAAAGAATCTGCCTGCAGTGTGGAAGACCTAGGTTTGATCCCTGGATTGGGAAGATCCCCTGGAGGCAGGCATGGCAACCCACTCCAGTATTCTCGCCTGGAGAATCCCTATAGACAGTGGAGCCTAGTGGACTACAGTCCATAGGGTCGCAAAGAGTCAGACACAACTGAGCAACTAAGCACAGCACAATTTAGGCAACATTATATCTAGATTACAAGCTGCCCATTGGTCTCTCATCTCTAGTTTTCCTCCAGTGTCTCACACCCAATCCCCTCTCTATACTGAGGTCAAAATAACCTTTGTGATGCACAAAATAGTAAATACATTTTAATTGCTCTCCATCACTTCTAAATTATGTCCAATTTTTTTTTCTAATCAAAAGAATTTGGACCATTGGTTTCTTCTCCAAACTGGTCGTGACTTATTGCTTTGGCTCTCCTAAACTACTTGCAGTTTCCTAAGTACATAAAACTTGCTCTTACCTCAAGGCTTTTGCACCTACTAACTCAACCCAGATTGCCCTATTCACACACTATAACTGGCTCAATCCTTCCACAAGCTTCAGGATTCAAATTAAACATCAGCTCCCCTGGGAATCCTTCCCTGACACCCAAGCTCATCTGCTATGAATTAATATTCTGTGCACACCCAATAATTAGCACCTATTAACTCATGTCATTGTTTCTTGTCTTTTTTCCTGGAATACTGTAATATAAAACTAAATAAATATGCTGCTGCTCCGAGAAGGCAATGGCACCCCACCCCAGTACTCTTGCCTGGAAAATCCCATGGATGGAGGAGCCTGGTAGGCTGCAGTCCATGGGGTCGCTGAGGGTCGGACACGACTTCACTTTCACTTTTCACTTTCATGCATTGGAGAAGGAAATGACAACCCACTCCAGTGCTCTTGCCTGGAGAATCCCAGGGACGGGGGAGCCTGGTGGCCTGCCGTCTATGGGGTCGCACAGAGTCAGACACGACTGACCCTACTTAGCAGCAGCAGCATGGCGACTGACGCGACTTAGCAGCAGCAGCATGCTATGCTAAGTCGCGTCAGTCGTGTCCGACTCTGTGCGACCCCATAGACGGCAGGCCACCAGGCTCCCCCGTCCCTGGGATTCTCCAGGCAAGAGCACTGGAGTTGGGTTGCCATTTCCTTCTCCAATGCATGAAAGTGAAAAGTGAAAGTGAAGTCGTGTCCGACCCTCAGCGACCCCATGGACTGCAGCCTACCAGGCTCCTCCATCCATGGGATTTTCCAGGCAAGAGTACTGGGGTGGGGTGCCATTGCCTTCTCCAAATAAATATGAAGGATGGTCAATTAAGAATTTAATATAAAACTGTATTTTGACAAGAATCATTTCATATAAGCAAGGTTCAAAAAATTTTTATTCCTTCTGAATGATGTTATCTTGCAACAAAATACTCCATGATTTAAATAATATTTTTCATTTCAGATTGATGCTGAAATTAATACCCTACAGTCCTGATGCATGTGTACCATCTTAAGTAAGTATAGTTGTTAAAGGCAGCCAAGAACCTAGCTTTGTACTATATATTTTTTTAATCATAATAGGAAGGAGACTATTTGTTCAAATTATTTATTCTAACAATTATCTAGTCAAACTCATTTTATAGATGAGAATATTAAGCATATGGAGAAGTCAAGGAACTTAAACAAGAATATACAACCAACTTCTGACATATTTAGGACTAGAGTCCTAGTCCCCAGCCCATTACTTTATCCATTATAACCCCACAACTAAGATAATGACCTCATAGAGATCAGGGGTCTTGATGCATTCAGCAGAAAAAGCTGAGTTTGAAGACAGAATCCATCAAGTCTTCAATAACATGGCAGTATTCTCAGGAGGAAAACGACATTCCTCAAGCTAAAGCAACACTGTTGAAATACTGCCACTTGCCTTTTTCAGATAGTACATTCTCAACCATTAAAAAAATGTCTGATGAAGATATTGAGTATAAAATAATTTAGATAGAACCCAATACCTTAAACTGAGGTGACCTTAACTCTGCATTTTTACAAAACACATTTTCTCTTCAAATTTAATTGTATTCATTTTAAAGATATTGCTTCTTAGACTTTTTTAAAATGGCTAAAAACAATGGTTTATCTCAGATCTTAATTAAACTGAGGCTTTTCAATTATATAAAATTTTAATTTTTCTGATTTCCTGACACTGTTTCCTAAAATGCTTATGGAAGGAAAAGCCATCAACTAATGAAATCCAAGCTTCCAACTCTCAACAATTTGAATCATTAGAAAAAGCAAAAAAGAAAATTAACATTCTGAGAGGTGGTGCAATGAGATTAATCAAGGGAACTCATTTTTGGACTCATCCAATCTGGTTTAGAATTCTGTCTTTGTAAACTTGAGCAAGTTACAATCCCTAAAGCTAAGTTCCATTTTCCATAAGAAGAAAAGTGTAATATGTACCTTTCAGCCTTGTCGTAATGATTAACTGAAATGATGATGTATTATGTAAGTCCCAGCAAATAGTAGCATAAATACTAGCAAAAGTTACTGCTGTTGCTTCTACTGCTGATAAAACTGTTGACTAAAGAAAAACACACGACCTGACAAAGTTGTGAGTTATGTTTTATTTGGGGACTTTACTAAGGACTATAGTCCAGGAAGATAGCCTCTCAGATAGCTAAAAGGAACTTCTCTGAAGGGGTAAGGGAAGAGCCAGAATATATAGGCATAGGCTTTTTTTTTTTTTTTTGCTGAAAAAGCAAATATATAGTAGAACATCAAAGATGACTGCTATTTACAAAGAATAGACATCTCAAGTTAATGATTTTAGTTCTCTCTATTGTATGAGAAGATGCAACAATCTGGGATCATTGAAGTTTTCCCTTTAGATATACATCTTAACTCTCCATGACCAATGGCCAGAATCCAAAACACTGAAAGTTTTCGGTTATTCTCCATTCTAAATCCTTTTCAGGGCACACCGTTAGCACAGCTAAAGTGTCTGATGGTGGGCAATATTTATTGTTTCCTAGAATAGCAGGCAACATTCTTTGTCTAAAATATGAATCGAAACTAAAGCAAGTTTCCCTCTCTATATATTCTTTGTGCTCTAGCATATGAATATTATGTCCTAAAGGGAAAGTAAGTTCACTGAATAATTTCTGAGAAAAAGGCTAAAAGCCATACCTGAAACTAATGTGTTATGTCACTTACATTGTTCAGTCGCTCAGTCATGTCCAACTCTTTGCAGTCCGTGCACGGCAGCATACCATCCTTCATTACCCCTCACTATCTCCTGGAGTTTGCTCAAATTCATGTCCATTGAATCAATCAACTCAATTTCACTTATACCTCAATGAAAAAAAAGAAAAATCCAGGTTACCTGAGTGTAAATATTCTAGAGTTAAAAATAGTATATGGTCTCTATTGCTGCTAAACTAATCTTTTTCCCTCATTTAAATTAATCCAGTATCCCTTTTGGAGAAGGCAATGGCACCCCCCTCCAGTACTCTTGCCTGGAAAATCCCATGGATGGAGGAGCCTGGTGGGCTGCAGTCCATGGGGTCTCGAAGAGTTGGACACAACTGAGCGACTTCACTTTCAGTTTTCACTTTCCACTTTCATGCATTGGAGAAGGAAATGGCAACCCACTCCAGTGTTCTTGCCTGGAGAATCCCAGGGACGGGGGAGCCTGGTGGGCTGCCGTCTATGGGGTCGCACAGAGTTGGACACGACTGAAGCGATTTAGCAGCAGCAGCAGCAGTATCCCTTTATTTCAACCCACACGTAATCTCAATAGAGTTAAAAATCCCAGTACACAACAGCCACCTCAACTCCCACCCTTCAAGGTACCTCTAGCTATTGTATATGAAAGCTTTGCCTTTGAGTTTGTTTTAACTGAATTATTTTTCTGTAAGAACACAGTGCATTTTCTTGGTGTCTCATGTATATTCACGTTCTTTCAGTCTCCGGGAGCACAAATTGAAAAAGAGGGTATTCTAAGGAAAAGAGAGGGAACCCTAATTTGAAGAATTAAGAGTTTTGTGTTTTTTTAACCTGACAACTTTCCAAAATACACTTAATGCTAGCTAAATCAACAGGGTAAGTTTTTTCAGTGACAGATTGATGAAGGTTCTAGTATACTGATTACTCTGGTTCTAGTCATTAACTCGATAGTCTACAAAAAAATTTTTCAATCATTTCTCTCATACTAGTATTTTTTCTATTATTGCCTTTGATTAGCCCTATGATTTCTGTGTCATCCAACTGGCCACCCAGCTACCATTTGATCATATAGAAGGAAGCCCTAAAAAAAAAAAAAAAATCACTCACATGTTCCTTCATTTGCTTCCACAACGTGTATTGATTCTTTCGGGCTCTATTTACTTAATGCATATTTATTATAATCACAATCTGCAATTATATAGGGTTATATTAGGAGCAGTTATGTGGCCTTGAAAGAGCAAATTATAACTTGCTCATAAGGTTGTGAGACTAGAGCACTTGATGTCTAAAAATAATGATGCCACACTCTAAAAGTTTTATTAGTTTCCAGAACACAGCCAGCAGATTGTGGTTCTTGGGTTTCAGGGAGAATTCTGTAACTCTGTAGGACAATAGTTGTTGTTAGTTGCTAAGTCCAGCTCTTTGCAACCCCACAGGCTATAGCCTGCCAAGCTCCTCTGTCCTTAGGATTTCCAGGGTAAGGATACTGGAGTGGGTTGCCATTTCCTTCTCCAGGGGATCTTCCCCATCCAGGAATCAAGCCCATGTCTCTTGCAGTGCAGGCAAATTCTTTACCACTGAGCCACCAGGAGACATTCAACTATCACCAGCATTGCCCAAAAACAACAGTTCCCATTGTGAGCTGCTCTGAATCCAGCACTCAACTTTGATTCCAAACTAAGTAGTGAGCACTTGTCAGATCTCTCTCCCTCCCCATAGACCAGCCTTTTCTTCATGTTTTAAACCTGACTTGTCATCTTGACAGTTATTGGTCCCCTTAGTCAATTTCTTCTAGAACACATCCATTTCCTTCTACAGTTTTTCTTACTAAAACAAGTATGCTCTGGGTGACAGCGGTGGCATGTTATTTAGTGCAAAGCAGTTCCTAAAACTGTTTAACTTTGGCTGGCTATGTATTTTTCAGTAAGAACCTACCCCTCTCTAGAAACCTGAAAAACATGTAGAAGCTGAAGCTTTTGTCTCAAGGTGTTCTTCTCCTTAGGTACATGTACAATTCATGTCTTCCACTCGATAGTTTGATGCTATTTTATCTTAACTAAAGTCTTTATAAACTTGACTCATCATCCTGACAGTTATTGGTCCCCTTAGTCAGTTTCTTCAAGCCTCCAAATGGACTGTGATCACATTTGCATGCCCCATTGGAGAGGGATTTGCTGTCTTTTAATAAGTCCCAAAAAGTCCGTTATCTTTTCCCTCCAGTTTTGGGAACAATTAGTGTGCCTTGGGTTGCCAACTGGTAAAGGAGTCGGCTCATGCTGCAAAATCCGGGGGGAGGGAAACTACAACTAGAATGACACTCAGCAACGTCCGGTGCTGACACAATGAGAGAAATGTGAGAAAGGAGCACAGAGGGGCCTCCCTTCTCATCCTCCTTCCAAGGCACACACTCACTGTGGACAATGAAAGATGGCATTTCTTGCACCATGCAGAGAATTATGATACAACTCTGCTGTAGTGTCTAGGAAAAGAAAATAGACATGGAGGAGACACTCTTGCCTAATTACAAAGTAAAAGGTGATTGGATAAAAACTCATATCAATGGTGACTCACTGGTAAAGAATTCGCCTGAAATGCAGGAGATGCAGGTTCAATCCCTGGGTGGGGAAGATCCCCTGGAGAAGGAAATGGCAACCCACTCCAGTATTCTTGCCTGGGAAATCCTGTGGACAGAGGAGCCTGGCAGGCTATAGTTCATGGGGTCACAGAGTTGGAAACAATTTATTAACTAAACATCACACTCAGTGAGTTATTAAAATAACTACTGAATTTTTATCTCAGCCCCATGACTGAGGGGCCTCATGTGCCATTGGCTGCTGCTACTTTTCCCTCTGACAGTGATTATTCATATTCATACATCAGAAAATTACATACATAAATTAGTTCAAACTAAAAAAAAAAAAAAAAAAAAAAAAAAACACTGTATGATGTACTTAGCCAAACAGTGATGGCTTTATATTGAGGTCTTGGGAATTTCTTAACATTTACTCAAGACCCATCAAGTGGGCCATAGAGGATATACAGGTCACACTAGACAAGTTTACGTCTATACATAATAACCTGACTTTATGTGCGTCTGTTGAACTGGAGGATGATTGGTATCCATTAGCTCTGTTTTCCTAACATGTATTTCCATGGTTCTCACAGACCTCAAGCTGGAAGCACTCTGGGAATGACAACTGCTGGCCTAAACTCAGCAACACCAGAGCTCCTGGGGACACAGCTAGGATACTCCCTGCTTGTTTTCAGCTACAATATCCTCGTCTGATGTTAAGCGTGATGATTTGTTACCAAAATAAATTGAAATATAATGCAAACCATAAATGCTACTTTGCCTGATGATACAGTGTCAGTCTCCAGCACTGTTTCTCTGACCTCCACAAAGACACGATAGGAGGCAACTCCAGCCCACCAGCCCTTGCTTTCTTCTAGATCTACAGTGGCCTTCTAAAAGATTCACAGCAGAAGCATCCACTTTACAGTTCCCAGCACACTGAGCTCCGTGGCTTGATTGCATTTCAGTCTTAATATGTACCATTAAGAAAAAGTTAATAGCCTTCTACCATAAAGAGCCTGGAATAGCTCACTTCTTAAAGAAAAAAAAATGTGTTTTTAATTAAAGAAAATATAACCTCCTGTGGATACTTTCTTGCTTCTAGCCATAAGATGTACGTACAGCTTTAGTTAGGCAGTATCTGCCTTGCAAAAAAAAAAAAAAAACTTTGTGACCTAAACAAGTTTATTGTTGCTAAAGAAAACTCCTTGGAGCAATTGATTAAGTCAAAGTTCTAAAAATAATAATTTCTGCTTAATTCCATTTACCATATATACCCTATATGATATTCTTTCTACATGCTTACTTTGCCCAGGGAAACTGAAAGTGTTCTAACAGATTTTGCTTTGAAAAAAAGATCATATTTTCAGAATAAAGACTCCTTGGAAACCAATACAAGCCAAGGAAAGTCTTCTATATTTATAGTTAACTGCTTCAAGGAATTGGAATTCATCTCATGGTAGATGTAGAGTTTTATGGTACAGATGAAGCATATGTTATAGCAAATATAACTGGAGTCATAGTAACCAAAACCATCCCTGGTCCCCTCTCGAGATACTAAGTCCCAGCAGGCTGCACTGCATTAGCTAGAGGAAGATCAGGTGCCTATGAACTGAGACAGCAAATGCCTGCCCCTTCTGGCTCCTACAGTAGAATGTGGAGTTCTACCTCACACAGATTCCAAAAGGAGAAATTAACCTCAAACAGGGAAGTTGTTTAGATGATGCCATGAAATAAAAATTAAAAAAAAAAAAAAAAAAAGCTACCCACTACATACATAGGCAGTATTTTTTACTTTTTAAAGTTATTTTTTCACTTCTAAAATTAGCTTGTAGCTTCAAAACAAACTCGGAGAAGAAAATAGCACTGATATAAAGAATGAGAAGAATGAGACTTCATAAATGAGTTCAACAAAACAAACAACATGAGAGAAATGAGACTCCATAAAGGTGGGTGAGCAGCCCAAGGTAGCAAGCAGAGTTAGTATTAAAAAAATAATAAAACTTAAATTTCATTTCCAACATGCCATGCAAGATTCATGGGTCTACCTGAAGAATATATTCCCTGATCCAATTAGTTTTGGAATTACAATATAATATTTGTCCCATGAAGAACCACAACTTACAATATAAAATTTATTCTGTCTACATTCAACCACTGACCTCTTTTCCTTCAAATATGACCCAGACTTATTCAAAAATTCAAAAATCTGAAAATAATTTTGAAAAATACTGCTCTGCTCTTATTTGAGAAGTTGCATTTACAAATTATTCACGAACTGCTTACAAACTGGTTCCTTTAGGCGAAGTATTTTTATGCCCGACCAGGTAGAAATGGGCATCTTTTTACCACTAAGTATTCAAGTAAATATTACATGATTGGTTGAAGTAGTGTTTTTATGGTTCCCCTGTATATATTTTCTAGCCAACTCTCAACACCTTTCCCCATTTTTTAATATTAAGAATCATGGACCCAAATAGTCCATCATTTTTGTACAAGAGTTTCCAAGTTTAGACTCTATAGATATAATTATGCCTGTATTTGTTCCATTTGGTAGGAAAAAACAGGCCTTTGAGAAGAATTGCCATAATTTATGCTTATATCCCAAGAGCTTCCCAATATTAGGAACACTTCTGAATTTCCACCTACGATCAACCATGGCTGATTTTACTGGTTAATGTCTATAATATAAGTAGTCCTCAACTTTTTATACCTTCCAAATCACCTTCCTTCAAAAACACTGATCATCACGAGAGAAACAAACCAAACAATGCTTTGTTTCTGAGCATGAAGTTCACAAACTATCAGCCGGGCATTCTCCAAGGAAATAAAACTAATAGGAGATAGACTGATTTATGATTAAAACTGACTCACACAGTCCTGGAGCTGGCAAGTCCAAAGTCCGTGAGGCAAGCCAACGGTCTAGAAACTCACGTGTGTTGCCCTCTTAAGGTGGAATTCTCCCCTGAGAAATCTGTCTTTGCTTTTAAGACCTGCGGTTGATTGATAGTCCATGGGGTCGCAAAGAGTCGGACACGACTGAGCGACTTTCACTGAAGCACTTTTGTTTCTCAAGAATTTCCAGGTGAGGTATTGACACCTTCTTGACCTGAGATGTATTAACACCACAGGCACTAGTTTCTACAAAAATCACCCCCCACCCCAGTCAATAATGTGTTAGTACAGGAATCCTGTGCAGACCATTAGCGGTAATGGTTCTCAGGCAAGGGTTTAAGAATTGCCTGTGGGATACTTTAGGCAGGAAAACACAGAACATTAGTCCTGCAGTTTGAAAGACTTTAAACTTTGTAAAGAGCAGCAGCAATAACAGAAGGCTTGTGTGATGGTTAAATTTTAGGTGTCAACTTGTCTAGACTATAGTGCCTATTTGTTTAGTCAAACATTAGTCTAGATGTTTCTATAGGTATTTTGTAGATGTGATGAACTCTCCCACCAGCTGACTTTAAGTAAAAAAGATTACCCTTGATAATGTGTGTGGGCCTCATGCAATCAGTGAGTGAGAGTCTCTTAGTCATGTCCTACTCTTTTCGACCCCATGGACTATCAGTCCATGGGACTCTCCAGGCCACAATACTGGAGTGGGTTGCCTTTCCCTTCTCCAGGAGACCTTCACAACCCAGGGATCAAACCCAGATCTCCCGCATTGCAGGCAGATTCTTTATCAGCTGAGCCACAAGGGAAGCCCAAGAACACTGGTGAGTTTAGCCTATCCCTTCTCCAGGGATCTTCCCCGCTCAGGAATTAAAAGAGGGTCTGCTGCATTGCAGGCAGATTCTTTACCAACTGAGCTATCAGGGAAGCCCAAGGTGCTTTATGTGGAGATTAGAATATAAAAACATAACAAGGAAAAAGCTATCTAATTATGTCATTTAATTCAACAGTCATACACTCTATGGAAGCAAGAATTAAATCAACTTAACTGTTTATTTCCATTTGGTGATAAATAGCTAACAATAAAGACTTCCCAAGTAGCTCAAGTGGTAAAGAATTTGCTGGCAAATGCAGGATATTCAGGTTCGATCCCTGGGTCGGGAAGATTCCCCTGGAGGAGGAAATGGCAACCCATTCCAGTATTCTCACCTGGGAAATCCCATGGACAGAGGAGCCTGGTGGGCTACAGTCCATGGGGTTGTAAAGAGTTGGACACGACTGAGCATGCACCAACAGGCAGCTAACAATAAACAAGAAGGCTTAGAAGGTTGTTCTTTTAGGCCTCTCAGTTCAGTTCAGCCGCTCAGTCATGTCTGACTCTTTGCGACCCCTGGACTGCAGCACGCCAGGCTTCCCTGTCCATCACCAACTCCCGGAGTTTGCTCAAATTCATGTCTGTTGAGTCAGTGATGCCATCCAACCATCTCATCCTCTGTCGTCCCCTTCTCCTCCCACCTTCAATCTTTCCCAGCATCAGGGTCTTTTCCAATAAGTCAGTTCTTCGCATCAGGTGGCCAAGGTATTCAAGTTTCAGCAAAGTATTGGAGTTTCAGTTTTAGGTCTCTGAGTTCCCTTTTATGTACCTCTCCCCACCAGATAGTGAAGTACAGGGAAGCCTGGCATGCTGTAGTCCATGGGGTGGCAAAGAGCTGGACATGCCTGAGTGACTTCACAACAACCCCACCACAGAAGTCTCACCCCCATCCATCCTATAGACCAAGTGATTCTCAAGCAAAGCTACACATTAGAATCATCTAAAGCATTTCGAAGGGGAAAAATAATGAAACAGAACAGTGCCCAGGGCCCCCTCTCAGAGATTCAGATTTAATCAGTCTTGATAGAAGCCATGGTGCTACCAAGCTTGCAAGTCCTACTCCAGCAGCATGGCACCTTCCCCAATTAGGAAAAGGAAAGCCTCAGAGACCAACCTGTTGGGCCTCTCTTGGCTAAGTGATTGTACTGGAGAAGGGAAAATTTCCAATGCTGCTTTATCTCAATCTGCCACTGCATTTCAAAAATTCTGTTGAGTATGGAATGAAATTTTTGTCTCCCGTTGTAGAAAATCCAGTCATAGAGAGTCAAGTCAAAAGATGACCTTTCAGGGCTTTGCTGGTAGTACAATGGATAGGAATCTGCCTGCCAATGCAGGGGACACGGGATTGATCCCTGGTCTGGGAAGATTCCACATACCATAAAGCACCTAAGCCCGTGTGCTGCAACTGCTAAGGGTCTCACACCTAGAGCCTGTGCTCTGCAAAAAGAGAAGCCACCACAATGAGAAACCCATTCCGCATAAGTAGAAAAAGCCTGAGAGTGGAAAAGAAGACCCAGAACAACCAAAAAAAGAAAAAAAGATGACCTCTCCCAGAGGCGATTTCTATCTTGTCCATTTTTTCCAGGACCTAAAATACTCTTCTTCTCATTAGGCCAAAAGAATACCTAATTGTTCTTTCCATGACACCCATCATCACAAAGCTCTTAGTTTCACGACTTTAGCCTTTTTTGGCAAGTTCTGGTTTACAATTAGAGATAGGACCTACTTACTCATCCATAGGTCAGGGGGCTGGGATTCCTTTATTGCTTCTACCCCAGTAAGAAAGTTTCTATCAGTCGATCATGTTTCTGTGTCCTCACTTTCCAGGCAAGAATACTGGAATGGATTGCCATCTTCCCGATCCAGGAATCGAAACTGTTTCTCTTTCATCTCCTGCATTGGCAGGTGGATTCTTTACCACTACACTACTTGGGAAGCCCCTTTTAATATCAAAAGCATGGATCTTCATATCCCTTGTATATTGCACCCTGAAAAGTCTCAGGAGGGCTTGTCCATTTCAAATCAATATCTTTACTGCCACCGTGTGGACGACAGGTATAAATTCAGATGACTGTGCTGAAATCTATCCTAAAATCAGATACTAATAAAATTGATATTAACAGTACATAAAATCAGTCCTGAATATTCATTGGAAGGACTGATGCTGAAGTTGAAGCTGCAATACTTTGGCCACCTGATGCAAAGAACTGACTCATTGGAAAAGACTCTGAGGCTGGGAAAGATTGAAGGCAAAAAGAGAAGAGGGCGGTCGAGGATGAGATAGTTAGATAGCGTCACTGACTCAATGGACATGAATTTGAGCAAACTCCTAGAGACAGTGAAGGACAGAGAGGCCTGGCATGCTGAAGTCCATGGGGTCACAGAGAGTCAGATGGGACTTAGCAACCGAACAACCATCACCTGGAATGAGCTTACTTTGTGCTACAGCTCTTTATAGAACAACATGAAAAGCTTGGAAGCAAGTTAAAGACATGCAAAACTTTCAACTTTTAGTCTCAGAGATTTTAACTGTGTCAGTTTGGCCACTTTGTGCACACACAACAAATGATTCATCTAGATTTTTCATTTTGTTCCCTCAAATTTTTTAAATTTTAGGGAAAAAATTGACCCATTTTGTCTCTTACAAGATAGCATTATTGATAAAGTATATCTTCTCAATATTAAACTCCCACCAAGATTGGTTAAAAGATGTTAAAAATAGTAAAAAACAAAAAACAAAACTTCACTCTTTACATACTGTATTGCTTTTCAAAGGACTTTCCTACATTACCTCATCCAGTCTTCATCATAGTCACATGCAGCAGATAATCCAGGTCCTAATACATCCAGTTTACAGATAATGAATGCACTAATATCAAGCTAACAACGGTGATCTAACAGTGATCACGAACACTGATCTAACAGTAACAAAATTTACTTAGCACCTTCCTTAAATCAGTTAGGGCACATACTGCTTTGTAATTGTGCCACTTCTCTATTGCTTAGTAACATGCCACCCTGAAAAAGCAGCTTAAAACAATAGCAATCATTATTAATGCTTACAAATCTGGGGTTTGACTGGACCCAGAGTTTCTCAGACAGTGACAGTCAGGCAGTGGTTGGGGCTGGGGCCATCTTGCAAGTTTTTCATTCATATAAACTAGCCTGGGCTGAAAGGAATCCAACAGCTGGAGTCTGAATAGTGGAACTCCTTGGGCCTCTCTCTCTAGGTGGTCTATTCAGGTATTCTCCACACGGTGGCGCTAGTGGTAAAGAATCTGCCTGCCAATGCAGGAGACACAGGAGATGGGGGCTTGATCCCTGGGTGGGGAAGTTCCCCTGGAGGAGGAAATGGCAACCCACTCCAGTATTCTTGCCTGGAAAACCCCATGAACAAAGGAGCCTGGCGGGTATGGTCCATAGGGTTGCAAAGAGTCAGACACAACTGAGCGGCTGAGCACAGCAGCACCTGGCAGCCTCCACGGAGCCAGACTTTGCACCAGGGGGCTGAAAGTTCTCATAGTGAGTTTCCCGAGATATGATGGCACATGTAATCGATCCTCAGGAATCAGGCAGCATCCTTGCTACCACATTCTATTCTACAGTCAGTGAAAAGACTCATTCGGTTACCAGGGAAGGTGAAATAGCATTTTTTTTTTTTAATTGAATGAGTATCACATAATTTGTAGATATTTAAAACCACTGTTAGTTTCATTGACCTCCATGAGCTAGGAACCACTATTATCCGCATTTTACAGATGGAGAAACTGAGGCACAGAGTGGTTAAATAACTGCTCTCAAGGTCGGTGACTAGTTTACAGTGTTAGAATTTGAATCCACATAGTTTGACTCCAGATTCTATACTCTTAACCTATATACATATCTTATTGACACTGAAATTGACACTGACAATTCCAAAGGATATCCCAAAGGGTATTCTCAACCATAATTATCAAGTTAAAAAGTGGAAAAGCCTGTATTTATATTTCTCTTTATCCCATTTCCACAAGGAAATCAGATCTACCCAGGCTACATTTTGCAGAATATATTACTTTTTAAATAAACATTTATTGAGCATCTGGCCAGCATTTACAAAGGACATTCCCCACTGTCAGAGGAATTTCCACTCTAGAGGAAAGATCGGCATCTATACCCATAAACTAGAGAGTAAATGACATCCCCAAAAGAAAGGAAATCGCAGAGGTAAGGGTTGGTCAGTGGCGAGTCTCCACATCTGAGCATCAGCACAGGTTCTTGAAGGCTTCCCTGGTGGCTCAGATGGTAAAGAATCTGCCTGTAATGCAGGAGACCTGGGTTCGATCCCCAGGTCATGAAGATCCCCTGAAGAAAGAAATGGCAACCCACTCCAGTATTCTTGCCTGGAGAATCCCATGGACAGAGGAGCCTGGCAGTTTACAGTCCATGGGGTCGCAAAGAGTTGACATGACTGAGCAACTAACACTTTCTCTTTCTTTTCAGTTTCTTGAAGGTGATGCTGCTCTCTGCAATTAAGTCAGCTCAAGGGCAGGTTACCTTGTAATACCCCTTGCCCATGCAAGAAGCATGCTGTCTTTTCTTCTCTTGCATCTCACCAGCCAAGTCATCTTTCCTGAAAATTCCAGCTGGCAATTGAAGTTCAGAAGGACAATGAGAATGATACATCAATCATCAGCCTTTAGTTGAAAAATCACCATAAATTGTTTGGTTTTATTTTGTTAGTTTGTTTACCTTAGTGATAGGTAGGAAGATGACACACCAAAAATAGTAATTAAAATAAGTCATGCTGCCACACCTACAATCAGGCTCTGGATAAACAGAAATGAGACAGAATATGTCTTCCAAGGTCATCAATAACCAGCTCTGGACTTTCTTTCGTACCTGTTACTTAATTCTCCTTTTTACTCAAACTCTCCACAGGGTTTCCAGTGTTCAAATCACAGTGATAATAATACTTTATATATATTTGACACTTTTCAATGTATCTGTCCTTCGTCTAGCCCGGGGCCCTCCCCGTGGGGCCAGGCATTCATAGGGCCAAAGGGACATGCACACCCAAGAATCCATTTTTCCTCCTTCCAGACCTTGCTCTAGGACACAGGGTGCAGAATGACTTGCAAAATTCCAGCACCTACACAGGCATCTTCTGCAGGCTGACCGCACTGTCAGCGGGCCAAGAGGGAGTTGTTTGCAGAAGATGTGGACAGGGTTCAGACACGTGGGCTGAGGACTGAACATGCGTGTAAATGAGATCATCAGAGACCTGGACAGATGGGACCTGGCAAGGAAACAGTGACAGGTCATGGGCTGGAGGCTGGCTTTCTGCCTTCTGCCAAGTTCAATCATAGAGTTCAGAGGACTCTAAGGATTTTAAACTTAAACCCGGATGTTCAGGTTGTTATGAAGACATATTTGCCAAACTAGGAGGATAGAACATATTTTATTTATTTAACAGTTTGTTAGCTTAATTTCAAACTTTTAAATATTTAGACATATGCTATGTGGGCCTCCATTTGGATTCTTACACCTGGGCCTGCAGTTTTGGGTCCACTCTGTATTTTGCAGCTACTAAAATGAGTCAATTAAATGATTTCTTCCCTTTCTCCCCCACCACCTAAAAGCAGTTTCCAGCTGTCTCACCCAAACAGGTTTAACAACAACAAGTTACACCCAGGCTTATCAGGATGGTGACTTAAAGCAAGCTACTGGCTCTCTCTCTTCCAGAATCAAGCCTGGAAATTGTGAAAGAAAATGAAAATGATTTGAGGGACTAACAACCATAATGATAATTATGAGAATCCTGGAGAGTCTGAAGGCTGGAGGATCCCCTAAAGGCTATCTTGAACTTGGGGACAGAGAGGAGAGGGAGGTTGAATTGTAATGGTTTCAACCCTGGGCAGAGAAAGCCAGAGGAAAGCTTCTAAACTCAGCTCATGCACTCAGAAAAGTTTAAAACTCCAAGAATATCATAAAAGAAAGCCTGAATGAATGAAAAGACAGTCTATGCTCCCAGAGTCAATGACTTGCTATCATAAAAATATCAATTCTCTTCAAATTTATCTATAAATTAAATGCAATCACCATTAAAATTCCCAATGAATTTTTTATCAGTCATTCCAAATCCTTATTTGAAAATGGTGGACTTCCCTGATGGCCCAGTGGTAAAGAATCCACATGCCAAAGCAGGGGATATGGGTTCAATCCCTGGTCTGGGAAGATCCCAAAGCAACTAAGCCTGAGCACCACAACTACTGAAGCTGTGCACTCTAGGGCCCACATGCTGCAACCACTGGAGACCATACACCTAGAGCCCATGTTCTGCAACAAGAGAAGCCACTACACTGAGAAGTCCAGGCACCACAATGAGAAGTCCAGGCACCGCAACGAGATTAGCCCATATTCGCAAGGAAGGCCCAGTGCAGCCGAAAATAAATAATAGAGAAAATGATATTAAAAAAAGAAAATGGATGTAGAAATATAAAGTCTACAACAAAGAAGTCTAAAAAAGAAAGCATAGTGCATGGGAATGTGCATAACCAGATGTTAAGACACAGTGCTGCTGCTGCTGCTGCTAAGTCACTTCAGTCATGTGCAACCCCATAGACGGCAGCCCATCAGACTCCCCCATCTCTGGGATTCTCCAGGCAAGAACACTGGAGTGGGTTGCCATTTCCTTCTCCAATGCATGAAAATGAAAAGTGAAAGTGAAGTCGCTCAGTCGTGTCCAACCCTCAGCGACCCCACGGACTGCAGCCCACGAGGCTCCTCCATCCATGGGATTGTCCTGGCAAGAGTACTGGAGTGGATTGCCATTGCCTTCTCCAAAGACATAGTACAAAACCATACAAATAATTAACAGTGTAATAACATACAAAGAGTTAGAAAGAATAAAATAGGAATCCAGGATGTATATGGAAACCTAAAACATGATGGTAATGACACCAGAAATCCATGTGAAAAAGTTGGATTGTTTTGTAAATGGCTTAGAATTTTTAAATTGTGTAGGAAAATTGAATTGAAACCCTACCAATTATACACGCAAAGATAGACTGCATGCAAATGGTCTAAAGGCTTTAAAGTAAAAGATAATTCTCTGGAGTCAATAAAAATGTAGGGAAATATATTTGTAAAATGGGGTCAGGAACTACCTAATAAAGATTCAAAAAAACAAATCATAGGCAAAATGCTGATGTATTTTACCAAATCAGTGTTAAGGAGTTCTGTTCAACAAAGGATAAATTTCACAGACATATGCAGATGAATAATATATCTGCAAATCTAAAACCAACAAGGTGGGGATTTCCCCAGTGATCCAGTGGTTAAGACTTCACCTTCCAGGGCAGGAGTTGCAGGTTCAATCCCTGGTCAGGGAGGTAAGATCCCACATGCCTCATGGTCAAAAAACCAAAACATAAAACAGAAGTAATATTTTAACAGATTCAATAAAGACTTTAAAAATGATCTACCATCAAAAAAATCGTTAAATTATTAAATTAAATTATAACCAAAAAGGCATTAAAATCTAGAAAATATGACAAAAATCCACAGAGAATAAAAATACATCAATTGAATAGTTGAAGCACAGGGAAATTTTAGGGTGGTGAAAGTGTTTTACTGTGTGATACTGTGGTGGTGAATAAATGATGTATTAATATATTTTTCAAAACTCATAAAACTGTAAAATACAAATAATGAACCATAACATATACAATTCTAAAGTCATCACTTAAGAGGTCAAGGATCATGAGAAAGAATAAGGACTGTGACTAGAGAATCTGACTGCATTACACATGTATGAAACAACTCCACTTTAAAGGATAAGGGGAAAAGATACTCACCTACATAACTTTAGAATTAATGAAGTCTTTAGGACTAAAGGCAAAAGGAATTTCACATAAGCACTGTAGTTGCATTGATAAAGTTATTTCCCATTGGGGATATACCAATGAGTTAACAATTCTGATACTGCAATACAGGTGTTCTGAAAGTGAACAATTAAATAAGTAGATGGATGTTAGCAGGAATGAGGTTTCTCACCGTTGGAGTGAAAGTTTACAAGCAAATGAGGAGGAGGCTGAAATGATGAGTGTTGGATTAGAGTTGAAGATACCAGTAGGACACATGTTTAATTTAGGGACTTCCCTGGTGCCTCAGATTATAAAGAATCCATCTGCAATGTAGGAGACTTGGGTTCAATCCCTGGGTTGGGAAGATCTGCTGGAGAAGGGAAAGGCTACCCACTCCAGTATTCTGACCTGGAGAATTCCACAGAAAAGACTGGTGGGCCACAGTCCATGGGGTCACAAAGAATTGGACATAACTGAGCAACTAAGCTCACACACGGGTGGCTCAGCAGTAAAGAATCTACCTGCCAATGCAGGAGACGCAAGTTTGTTCCCTGAGTTGGGAAGATCACCTGGAGAAAGAAATGGCAACCCACTCCAGTATTCTTGCCTGGGAAATCCCATGGACAGGGGAGCCTGTAGGACTACAGTCTAGGGGGTTGCAAAGAGTCAAACATGATTTAGCAACTAAACAACAACAGATGGTTACACAGAAATATTTATACATGTGTGTCTATACAGAGGGTGGTATAAACTCCTGTGTTTGTTTGCTCTGAGAAGGCCTAAAGGAAATAATAGTCCAGGAGCAATGAACACACCCAACACTCAGATTTTGGTTTCTAATACCATTCTCCAACAAAGGGATCTAACAGTTTTTTGGAGAAATGGCTGTTCTAGGACTAGGGGAGGAAGTATTGAAAATGAACGTAGAGACTCTTGTAATGCCACGAAGAATGAAAGTGCTAAAAAAAAAAAAAGGAAAAGACCCATAAAGACTGGGGTAAAGTCAAAGGGACACAGGAACCAATGTAAAGAGTTTCCAGTGGTTATATCTGGAACAAAATAGATACACTGGATTTGGATTATAACCCAAAGTATAAACTAAATGTCCATAAACTAGTTCATTCTAATATAAATAAATGATTACATAAACTAACAAATGAGAGAGAAGAAATAAAACTCCCCTGCAAAAGCATTTCAAATAAATTATGAAGATATTCCTCCTTAAAGGAAGAGGGAGCATAACTCTCCATTCTTTAAGTGTAGACTTTGCCTAGTGACTTCCTTCCAAAAAGCACAATATAGAAAAGGAAGGGGGAAAAATAAACTTCACAGTCGAGAAGCCTGAAAAATTCTCTTTAGCCAGATGATCAAAGTCAACATCAACAGTGATAAATCATGTAGATAGTATGTACACTTGATGTGATGGAATGAAAACAAAATTCTACTTCTGGTGTCTTCCTCCTAAAAATCCACAGTTCATGAGAAAAATATCACATAAGTCCCAACAAAGGAACATTTACAAAATATCTTGGGCCAGTACTCCTCAAAACTGTCAAGGTCATCAAAAACTAGAAAAGTTTGAGAAACTATCACAGCCAAGAGGAGCCTAAGGAGACATGAAGACTGAGTGTAATGTGGTGCCCTGAATGGGATCCTGGACAAGGAAAAGTATATTAGGTAAAAACTAAGGAAATCTGAATAAACTGTGGTTTGTTAATTGTAACAAATGTAACACACTAATGTAAAATATTGTTAGGAGAAACTATCGAGGTGGGGAGGGAATATGGGCACTCTGTATTATTGGGTCAATTTTCTCTAAATCTAAAACCCTTCTAAAATATAAAGGCTATTAATAAAAGTTCAGCTTATCAGTGAGGAAGCCGGGAAAGCTTGTGAGCATATAAAGAGATAATCACACTCATGCGTTATCAGAGAAATGCTAATTAAAACATTAGTGAGATATCACTTTGCCTCTGTGAGATTCAATGAACTTGGAAATCTGGATAATGCCAGCTTTGGAGTTTTTTATTAGTAGATAAAAGAACCCTCGGTGTTCTGCTGGCTGGAGCGCAGTCTGGTGTACATGTTCTAAGAAGCCTTTAGTCACTTAAATACAGGTACAAATTCTGACTCCACATTCCACACTAGGAGATGGATGATAGGTAGGTGGATAGATAGATACATACTAGATGATGGATAGATAGATAAAAAGAAATAGGTAGATCTCACAAAGGTGCATAGGAGAACATGTAGAAGGATGCTTTTGTGGAAACAGAGTCAAACAAAAACTGCATATCCAGCCCTAGCCTGGAAGAATAAACAGGTAGAACATGAGGGATGCATACCATGGAATATTATACAGATGTTAAAACATCAGAAGATATACATTTGGAGATATGAGTGGTCCTTAAAGTCACAGTGCTGACCAAAAATTAAAAGAAACACAATGACTTTTTTACACATTACTATCTACATAAATTAAAAATGCATACATGCAAAACAAAATTTTGTATTTAATAAGAACAGGCACAATGAAATTATCTGTAGGAAGTACATGGAATGGTTACTTATAGGCAAAGGGAAGTGGGATATGAGGAATGGGGATAAATTGGACAAGAGATGAGCCTTCCATGAACCATAGAAGATAACATGTATTAACTGCATGTGAGTAACATTATTAACTAAATTTCTGCCCTTGAGGCCCAACAAGAAGGAAAATATATTCTAACTCAGATATGGAAATGAAGTCTGAAATCTCAGATGAGTTCACTCCCATACATTAGATACTGTTCAGGTCCACGCTGTCTGTGGCTTTTCCCAAGACCTCTCCCATGGTCTGTGACAACAGTTGAGAGAGAGAAGGATACTACGTGGCTTCCTAAGGAATTCTACAGTGTAAGTCATCCAGGGCTCCAGTACTCAGGTCTTCATGGCAGAGGCCCAACCTGTCATTAAGAGCTCCTTCCCAGAGACCAGTAGTGCCTATGGTCTCTTGCCCAGGAATCAGTTAGCCAAGGACTAAGCCAGAACTTAGCACTGTCTGTATGCTGTTGAAAAGTAACCTGCATTGTCACTTACTCTTGTGATGCCAACAAAATTCTAACAAGTATAGTAAGAAAAAAGATAATGTTTCCCCCAGCATTAGACTGATTTGGGTCCTGCTGTGGTAGCATGGCCCCCACACAGTGCAGAGCAGAGTCAGATCCAACACATTCAGAGAAAACCCTGTTCTTTACAAGGCCTTGAAGAACTCTTCTCCAAGAAGCAGAATTAGTTCTAAATGGTTAGGATGGGGATTGGTTCAAGAGAAATGTTACCTGATTCATGATCCCATTGAGCTAAGCCTGGGCTTAGGTTACTTAAGATCTCTAACTAGGGTCCATTAGGAAGGATTATTTCAATAGCTGAAAATTATGTTTACTATGTGCCAGGCATTGTTCACAACACTTTATCAGCACTATCCCAAAATTACACACACAAACACACAGATACCTCTATGAGATAGGTTCAATAATTATGCAAATTTTATAAATGAGAAAACTGACACACAGAGAAATTAAGTGACTGGGTAAAGGCTGTGTGTGTGCGTGTGCTCAGTCATTCAGTTGCATCCAACTCTTTGCCCCTTGGACTGGAGCCCACCAGGGTCCTCTATCTATGGGATGTTCCAGGCAAGAACACTGGAGTAGACTGCCATTTCTTACTCCAGGAATCTTCCCAATCCAGGGATCAAAACCACATCTCCTGCATTTCCTGCACTGACAGGATTCTTTACCACTGCACCACCGGGGTGAAGGCTGTTGTTGTTCAGTCACTAAGTCGAGTCTGACTCTCTGCAGCCCCATGGACTGCAGCACACCGGGTTCCTCTGTCTTATGCTGTCTCTTGGAGTTTTCTCAAATTCGTATCCATTGAGTCAGTGATGCTATCTAATGATCTCATTCTCTGCCACTCCCTTCTCCTACTACCCTCAATCTTCCCCAGCATCAGGTGTCTTTTCCAATTAGTTGACTCTTCACATCAAGTCCTTCCAATGAATATTCAGGGTTGATTTCCTTAGGATCGACTGGTTTGATCTCCTTGCTCTCCGAGGGGCTCTCAAGAGTCTCCTCCAGCACCACAAATTGAAACTATCTATTCTTCAGCACTCAGCCTTCTTTATGGTCCAACTCCCACATCAGTACATGCGTGCATGCTCAGTCACTTCAGTCATGTCCAGCTAGCTCTCTGCGACCCCATGGACCATGGCCTGCCAGGCTCCTCTGTCCATGGGATTCCCCAGGCAAGAATACTGGAGTGGGTTGCCATTCCCTTCTCCAGTGATAAAGTATGAAGTGAGTGAAGTAAAGTCGCTCAGTTGTGTCTGACTCTTTGAGACCCCGTGGACTGCAGCCCACCAGGCTACTGGAGTGGGTTGCCATTGCCTTCTCCAACATTAGTACATGACTACTGGAAAAACTATAGCTTTGACTATATGGACCTTTGTTAGCAAAGGGATGTCCGTGCTTTTTAATATGCTGTCTAGGTTTATCATAGCTTTCCTTTCAAGAAACAAGTGTCTTTTAATTTCATGGCTGAAGTCACTGTCCACAGTGATTCTGGAGCCAAAGGAAAGAAAATCTGTCACTCAGTTCAGTTCAGTCGCTCATTCGTGTCTCACTCTTTGTGACGTCATGGACTGCATCAAGCCAGGCCTCCCTGTCCATCCCCAACTCTCAAACTTACTCAAATTCATGTCCATCGAGTTGGCGATGCCATCCAACAATTTCATCCTCCGTAGTCCCCTTCTCCTCCCACCTTCAATCTTTCCCAGCATCAGGGTCTTTTCCAATGAGTCAGTTCTTCACATCAAGTGGCCAAAGTACTGGAGCAACAGCTTCAGCATCAGTCCTTCCAATGAATATTCAGGACTGATTCCTTTAGGATGGACTGGTTGGATCTCCTTGCAATCCAAGTGACTCTCAAGGGTCTTCTCCAACACCACAGTTTAAAAGCATCAATTCTTCAACGTTCAGCTTTCTTTATAGTCCAACTCTCAAATCCATACATGACTACTGGAAAAACCATAGCTTTGACTAGATGGAACTTTGATGGTAAAGTAATGTCTCTGTTTTTTAATATGCTGTCTAGATTGGTCATAGCTTTTCTTCTATGAAGCAAGTGTCTTTTTAATTTTATGGCTGCAGTCACCATCTGCAGTGATTTTGGAGCCCAAGAAAATAAAGTCTCTCACTGTTTTCATTGTTTCCCCACTTATTTGCCATGAAGTGATGAAATCAGATGCCACGATCTTAGTTTTCTCAATGTTGAGTTTTAAGCTGACTTTTTCATTCTTCTCTTTCCCTTTCAGCAAGAGGCTATTTACTTCTTTGCTTTCTGCCATAAGGGTGGTGTCATCTGCATGTCTGAGGTTATTGATATTTTTCCCGGAAATCTTGATTCCAGCTTGTGCTTTATCCAGCTTGGCATTTTGCAAAATGTACTCTGCATATAAGTTAAATAAGCAGGGTGACTATATACAACCTTGACATTCTCCTTTCCCAATTTAGAACCAGTCTGTTGTTCCATGTCCAGTTCTAACTGTTGCTTCCTGACCTGCATACAGATTGCTGAGGAGACAGATGAGATGTCACTGCTTCCACTTCTTCCCCTTCTATTTGACAAGAAGTAATGGGACTGGATGCCACGATCTTAGTTTTTTTAATGTTGAGTTTCAAGCTGGTCTTATCACTCTCCTCTTTCACCCTCATCAAGAGACTCTTTTGTTCCTCCTCACTTTCTGCCATTAAAGTGGTACTAGCTACATATCTGAGGTTGTTGATGTATTTCCTAGCAACCTTGATTCCAGCTTGGGATTCATCCAGTCTGGCATTTCACATAATATACTCTGCATATAAGTTAAATAAGCAGGGTGACAATATACAGCCTTGTTGTACTCCTTTCCAAATTTTTTGAACCAGTCAGTTGTATGTCCAGTTTTAACTGTTGCTTCTTGACTTGTATATAGGTTTCTCAGGAGGCAGATAAAGTGGTCTGGTTTTCCCATCTATTTAAGAATTTTCCATAGTTTATGATCCACACAGTCAGAGGCTTTTGAATAGTCAATGAAGCAGAAGTAGATATTTTGCTGAAACTCCATTCCTTTCTCCATGATCCAATGAATGTTGGCAATTTGATTTCTTATTCTTTTGCTTCTTCAAAACCCAGCTTGTACATCTGGAATTTCTCAGTTCACATACAACTGAAGCCTAGCTTGAAGGATTTTGAGAATAACCTTGCTAGTATGTGAAATAAGTGCAATTGTATGGTAGTTTGAACATTCTTTGGCATTGCCTTTCTTTGGGACTGGGATGAAAGCTGACCTTTTCCAGTCCTGTAGCCACTGCTGAGTTTTCCAAATTTGCTGACATATTGAATTCAGCACTTTAACAGCACCATATTTCAGGATTTAAAATAGCTCAGCTGGAATTCCATCACCTCCACTAGTTTTGTTGGTAGTGTTGCTTCCTAAGGCCCACTTGACTTCACACTCCAGGATGTCTGGCTCTAGGTGAGTGATCACACCATCATGGTTATCTGGATCATTAAGATCTTTTTGTATATTCTTCTGTGTATTTTGCCACTTCTTCTTAACTCTTTTGCTTCTGTTAGATCTTTACTATTTCTGTCCTTTACCATGCCCATCCTTGCATCAAATATTCCCTTGATATTTCCAATTTTCTTGAAGAGATCTCTAGTCTTTCCCATTCTGTTTTTTTCCTCTATTTCTTTGCATTGATCACTGAGGAAGGCTTTCTTATTTCTCCTTGCTATTCTCTGGAACTCTCCATTCAGTTGGGTATATCTTTCCCTTTCTCCTTTGCCTTTTGCTTCTCTTCTTTTCTCAGCTATTGGTAAAGACTCTTCGGACAACCGCTTTTGCATTTCTTTTTCTTTAGGATGGTTTTGGTCATCACCTCCTGTATAATGTTACAAACCTCTGTCCATAGTTCTTCAGGCACTCTGTCTACCATATCTAATCCCTGAATCTATTCATCACTTATACTGTATAATCATAAGGGTTTAATTTAGGACATATCTAAATGGCCTCGTGGTTTTCCCTACTTTCTTTAATTTAAGCCTGAATTTTGCAATAAGGAACTCATGATCTGAGCCACAGTCAGCTTCAGGTCTTGTTTTTGCTGTCTATATAGGGCTTCTCCATCTTCAGCTGCAAAGAACATAATCAATCTGATTTCGGTATTGACCATAATCAATTTGATTTCAGTATTGACCATTTGGTGATGTCCATATGTAAAGCTGTCTCTCAGGTTGTTGGAAAAGGGTGTTTGCTATGACCAATGTGTTCTCTTGACAAAACTCTGTTAGCCTTTGCCCCGCTTCATGTTGTATTCTAAGGCCTAACTTGCCCTTTTTTCCAGGTACCTCTCAACTTCCTACTTCTGTATTCCAATCCCCTGTGATGAAAAGGGCATCTTTTTTCAGTGTTAGTTCTAAAAAGTCTTGGATGTCTTCCTAGAACCATTCAACTTCAGCTTCTTCAGCATTAGAGGTTGGGGCATACTTGGATTACTATGATGTTGAATGGTTTGCCTTGCAAATAAACAGAGATTATTCTGTCATTTTTGAGATTGCATCCAAGTACTGCATTTTGGACTGTTTTGTTGACTATGAGGGCTACTCCATTCCTTCTAAGGGATTCTTGTCCACAGTAGGAAATGCAATGTCATCTGAATTAAATTTGCCCATTTCCCTCCATTTTAGTTCACTGATTCCTAAGATATCGATGTCTACTCTTGCCATCTCCTACATGAACACATCCAGTTTACCTTGATTCATGGGCCTAACATTCCAGGTTTATATGCAACATTGTTCTTTACAGCATCAGAGTTTACTTTCACCACCAGACACATTCACAACCAAGTGTTGCTTCCACTTTGGTTCAGCAGCTTCATTCTTTCTGGAGCTGTTAGTACTTGCCCTCCGCTCCTCCCTAGTAGCATATTGAATATCTTCTGACCTGGGGGGGATCATCCTCTGGTGCCTTATCTTTTTGCCTTTTCATGTTCATGGGGTTCTCCTGGCAATAACACTGGAGTGGTTTGCCATTTCCTCCTCCAGTGGACTACATTTTGTCAGAACTCTTCACTATGGCCCATCCATCTCAGGTAGCTCTGCACAGCATGGCTCACAGGTCATCGAGTTACCCAAATGCCTTGGCCATAGCAAAGTGGAGCTGGGATTCACAGCTGGGCAATCTGACTCAGAGCCCTTGTATTCAACTTGTGTACCACTGTCTCTGCCCATTGGGCATGGTACTTAAGGAAGAGCAAATTCTCTAAGTTATGCCCTGGGTTATGGTAGAAAAAAATTACTCATGGTTTGGTCAGAAAGGCATTATCTACCTATATATTCTAACAGCCAGGCTCATTTAATATGTTTTATCTGGGTCCAAAGCTTTTGTTTTACTTCCTTCCCTTCCTCACTCCCTCCTGTCCTGTTTCCCCTCTACCTTTCTCTCTCTCTTACTGCTATTGTTATAAAATTGATGAAAATGTGGTGGAATTTTTTTAATGTGTCAAGCATACTGCAGAATTGAAGGTGATAACAAAGAAGACATTTGGTAATGGCGTCCACCTATGAGAATGGCTTGAAGAAGTTAAAAGAGATGCAAAATTTTTTGTTAAATCTCTCAAATGTCACATAGCCAAGATAATCCCCCAAAATCCTAGAAATGGTTTTTCCTGGTAGAAGCCTGTGTTTTTCTCCTAGCTCCACTATGTTTTCAGAAAGCAACACCAAATAAACAGTTCTAAACTCCTCCAGACACTCAATACATTGTCTGAGGTAAAAGAATTGAAGAAACAAACCAGCAAGTGTGACAAAGAGAGAAGAATCCACTATTATAAGTTATTGTCTAGTTCAACCATAGATTCAACAAGTGAAAAAGAAAATGAAAGTTAAGTCGTTCAGTCGTGTCCGACTCTTTGCAACCCCACGACTGTAGCCTACCAGGCTCCTCCATCCATGGGATTTTGCAGGCAAGAGTACTGGAGTGGGTTGCCATTGCCCTCTCCAAGCCAGTTCTTAAATATTTAAAAGTTTATCATGGTAGATTTTGAATGCTTTCCAATAGGCAAAATTAATTTATCAAAAGTAGAAAGCATAATCTGTTTTGAAACAAGCATCATTGAAACTCGTTACATAACTCCTCTACTGCTCTGACTGTAACAGCCGAAGTTGTATTTTATATAATATATGCTGTGTACTCTATTACATGTACTCTATTAACCTTTTTTTATTTTAGTAACTTTCAAAAATACTTGCCAGCAGTCTACTTCCATCCAGCATATTTCTAGGCTATTATAAGTTATCAAGGGACCAAGAAATGGAAACTTATTCTAGTGCTAGCATTAGAAAAAAAAAAAAAAAGATTATATAGAAGGAGTTACAGACATAGCCATCAAATATACAGTTATGGAGATATAGATGAATATCCATATTACATATACCACTTTGCCCTTCTGTTAATATAACTAAGAAAGGACTGCCAGAATGGGAAGTTGAATTTATTACATATACTGAAAACCTCACAATACTTCAGGCAAGTACTTTATTCTGTATTCTGTGAACTGAAAAGACCCCTTTTTTCCCACTGTTGGAATGCCAGAGAAAAAGAACACTAAATTGAAAGGAAAGAGACCCGAGTTTTATCTCAGTTTTGCCACCATCATACTGCATGACCTCGGAGATTTCATTCAACCTTCTCAAACTCGCATATGTAAAATGCTAACAATGGACTGTATAACCTCTACAATTCCTTATTCACTTCATATTCTCTGACAACAGTATACATCATATGAGTTTGATGCTATTCTATGCCCAGTATCTGAAACTTTTTTTAATATTTATTTTTATTTATTTGGCTGTGCCCCGTCTTAGTTGCGGCATGTGGAATCGTCAGTCTTTACTGCAGCACATGAGATCTTTAGTTGGGACCTGTGAACTCTTACTTGTGGCATGTGGAATTTAGTTCCCTGATCAGGATCGAACTCAGGGCCCCTATACTGAGATCACAAGTCACTCCACCACCAGGGAAGTCCCTGAAACTTTTTGAAAACCACTAATTACTCAGTTGACCACTAGATGGTAGCAGATCCCTGGTTACTCTGAATGCAGGCAGCCAAGTCAACCTTAATAACATTGTGAATTCTAGTATCAAAAGGTTCATGGAAGAACTTGGCCTTGGTCATCGAAAGATTGAGTTTTATTCAGCTCTGCCTCTTATTACTTCCATGATCTTGGACAAATGGGCCTTTTGGGGTTTCTGATTACCTACCATAAAATCAGAGGTCATCTTCTAGATCTAAAACTATGATTGAATATCATTACCTTAGCAAGAGCAAGATAATTTTAAATAGTAATGTCCTCTTTTGCTACCTTGAACCGTTCAAACAGTTTGCATTTGACAGAAAGAAAAATTCCATTTTCCATCCATGAGATCTTGGGCAATTAACAATATTTGTATTTGCTCACCTGTAAAATGGAGAAAATAAGAGTACCTCCAAGGGATATTATAATGAGTAAACAGATATGGTGATTAAAATAGCTAATAAAATCAGTCATTTTTAGAAATTGTTTATTAATTTTTTTTAATTATTCTGATTGTGTTGGTTGGCATTTGGACTCCCTCAGACCATTATTCTTACCACACCTTTCCCTGAATATTTGAAGGTATAAGCCAATGACTTTAGGCTGACTCTCATTTACATGTTCAGAGTCTACATAGAACAGTATGTGTGTCCAGAAATACGTCTCGAAATCCTCTTTAGTCTAAGTGGCTGCAAAAAATCCCAGGACTTGGATCTGTAAGTCCTGAAAAAGTCTAGGCATTTTGCTTTAATCACTCCTCACCAAAACTCCTTGAAAGAGCTCTCAGATCTGGAGCTGTGGCCTGTAGACTTTTGGATTCCCCGTTAAAGAATGGGAAGTCAATCTGAAGGTCTCCAGGTAAACACGGACTTCCAGTCTCAGCAAAGCACTACAAAGACTAGTAACTCTGCTGCTGCTGCTGCTTCTGCTGCTGCTGCCGCTAAGTCGCTTCAATTGTGTCTGACTCTGTGCGACCCCATAGACGGCAGCCCACCAGGCTCCCCCGTCCGTAGGATTCTCCAGACAAGAACACTGGAGTGGGTTGCCAGTAACTCTGAAAGATGCCTAACCTAGATTGCAGAAACCAATGTAAGTGGTTTGTCTTGAACTGGCTCTGATCATTATTTAGCATAATCATCAATTATATTACTTCTAAATAAAAATACTATTTTACATATTGTGTGACAAGAGCTGCATTTTCTCTTAGGTATTCGTTTAAATCCTTGAAGGCATAAAATACATGAAAAGGCCAAAGACGTCGGGTCATGGAAACAAATAAAATCCCTAGGAGCCACTGTGCTTCTTTGCCCTCATTAGCCATCATCACTTTGAAAATATTGAATGCAATATTGACTGTAATTGAAGTGCTGCTGGGCTGCTGCTGCTAAGTCGCTTCAGTCGTGTGTGACTCTGTGCGACCCCAGAGACGGCAGCCCACCAGGCTCCCCCGTCCCTGGGATTCTCCAGGCAAGAACACTGGAGTGGGTTGCCATTTCCTTCTCCAATGCATGAAAGTGAAAAGTGAAAGTGAAGTCGCTCAGTCCTGTCCGACTCCTAGCGACCCCATGGACTGCTGCCAACTGAAGTGCAAAGCAGAGCAAAAACTAGCTTGAGTTCCTAGTATGAACTGTGCCTTTACCCACTCCATCTCTTTTTCCAAAGAAGCCTACATTGCAACAAATTTCTCTGTTTTTCTTTCTTTTTAAAAAATAATACCATGTTTAGCACATAGTTTATTTAGCAAGAATGTAGGTGTATCCTGTTAACTTGTTCTGTGGTGTAACAGGGTGAGTCCATCAAGATATCAGTGCTGACTAAGAATGGTGAGCCAGAGAACATGGCTCAGAACAGGGCAAATGCCATGGAGAATATAGCCCAGCCACACAAGGTCAGAGCAGGTGATGAGAAAACAAAGCCAGAGATGAGCTGGGTCTAGAAATATCTAGCACCCTTTAGATTCTGGCATGATTGAGGACAAGAACATGAGACAGTGGCACTCCAAGGTCTGAGGTTGCCAGGGATGTTGAAGAAACCAGAAAAAAATAAAAATAAAACTATGGTCATCCCTTTAATGAGGCAGTGTGGAAAATCTATTCTCCAATAGCTCTGGGTTCTTTATTCATCGTAGATGCCTCATGCAAAGTTGCTTCAGCCATGTCCAACTCTTTGGAACCCTATGGGCTGTGACCCACCAGGCTCCTCTGTCCAAGGAATTCTCCAGGCAAGAATACTGGAGTGGGTTGCCATTTCCTTCTCCAGTAGATGCCTCAGAGAGTTCAAAGGCAAAAGCAAGATTAAACAGAGTTTAAAAGCATATCTCTTATTTTAAAAGAATAATGAATACAAAATAGAATTTAAAAAGTAAAGAAGAAAAAAGGTTGGCCTCCAATAATACTTTTTAGCTCAGGTCAAGTTCTTCAGACGCAGCCCACACTGCACTGAAGTCACTGAGGGCAGAGAATGAACCTGGCTTACCTCTTTTATAATCAGTGCTCCATCTGGTGCTTGGTACACCTGCTCTCAGTGAATGTTTGTTACTGTTGTCGTGGATGATACAACCAAGCACGTTCCCAAAGCAAAAGCCTGTGATAGTGTCCTGCTGAGGGGCCAAAGTGCAGAGTCACAAACACCCTGATCTTTAGCCCTCTCCAGACCTTTAAGCTGAATGTATACAGAGCGAACAAAGGAATTCAATCACTTCAAACCAGAACTAAAGTCGGGATGTAGGATTCAAAATGACATCAACTTCCTACATGCCTCTTACATCTGTGTGCCTCTGACGCCCTGAACGCCATCCCCATCAATGGTGAGTTCTGTAGAATGGCTTTATACACATGATACAATTGGCTGGAAGTCAGAAGACCTATACCTTATGCCTGGTCTTGGCATCTACCAGCTGTGTGACCTGGAACAAGCCATTTAATTGGAGTTTTTCATACATTAAACTAACAGTCTAATTTCAGCAATAATCATCCATTTCAGCAATAATAGTCTGATTCTAAGCTGATCGTAAAGAAGAGAAAATTGGATTCAACTGGGCCAGCCAATGCTCCTGATCTTTATAAATTCCCACACAGACTTTTACTCTCCCTAATCCACATACTTTTCAGTGTGTGAACAACTAAACTGCTTACAGGAGATTTACTGGTGACAAACACAAGGAGGATTCCAGCAAATTACATGTAATCATCTTTCTGTGTGCTTTAGAGCAGTACGAACTCTCACCATTTCAGTATGCTCCTACTTTGGTTAGCTAAAAACCTAAAACAAAAATTTTAACACCTTAAAGTGTAGCTATAAGTATATAAGGATTCTCACACTTTATCCAAGAAATCTTATAAGCAATGGTCTTCAACTTTACTACAGATGTCACTTGAAAATGATGACAAAATTAGCAAATGCAACAAATGAAGCCATCAGACTGGAAAAATAGGCCAATGGGGGTAGAATTCTATGATGATCAGATGCCACTAATGTGACACAGAAGCTTATGGTAAACTGTGTCCCTGAGTCAAAAAGGACACCAATCCTTTAATATGTAACTTTAAAGGAGGCCAGAATAGGGAGGCAGGAGAGAGAATAGGGGAAGAGGAAAATGAGTTTGAGAGCTGAGGCAACTCTGGGTGATATTATGAAGAAGAAGCTATTTGACTTTGATTTTCATAGAACCCCTCATCATCACCACCATCAAAACAGAGAACTAGTGACCAACTGCAAAGGTTCATCATCAGTTCCAAGTGCATTACCTTCCAATCTAATAAAAATATTCTATTGAGTTCCTGTTTGGAGTAAGATAGAACAAACACATTCTATCCTATCTCTGTCCCTAAATGTAGCTAAGAACCTAGACAGATGGCATGGGCAGCTATCTGAAGACTCAGAGCAGTTGTGGTAGGAAAGGGGACAAGATTGAAATACCACTGATACAGCAATGCATTTACCTTCCTCTTCCACTGGTATCCCCTGGCCTCAACTCCAAACAGCCTAAAACCCAGAAGTAAGTATCAGTGAAAATAGAAATAATACCTGGAAAAACTCTTTAGTTTAGGCTTGAGACCTGAGTAAGGTGTCATCTAAAACTCTGAAGGTGGGGGAGAAACTCCTCCCCACTTGCAAGAGCTATGGTCCTAGGAACTAAGAGGGTAGGGTAAACCTTTACTGTTTTGCTCTCTATCTTTCAACCACCAACCCACAAACACTGGAGGAGTCATGAAAAATACCTGGCATAGCAGAGTGAATCAACTTCCAGCTTTCTGGCAACAGGACTGAAAAAGCGTGCCTTGAGGAACTGGAGAGAAACAGGGAAATCACAGAGGAAGGAATTCAGAAAGCAGCTCTATAAAGTTGGCCACAAACTCCTGGGCTCACACCCAAGTCGTATATGCATCAATCTAACCCTAGTAAGCATAGGAAAGACTCTAAGAACTAAGAGTCAGATCCTATTTATCAGACTTGCCACTGAATAAAACACACAGAGGCCGGATCCAAACAGGGAAGCAAGGGTTTTGAAAATAGGAGTGAAAGAGAAAATGTCATGACAGATTCTTCAAACACTGAAAGGAAATTTAGGGATACCAGCCAGAGATCTATGCATATAAATTTGAAAACATAGGTGAAATAGACTGCTCCAAAACCACAAACTATCTAAATTCATCCAAGATGAAATGGAAAACTGGAATAGTATCATAAGTATTAAGGAAATTAAGCATAGAGATATAAACATTTCAAGTAAAGAAATCCATAGGGCCAGATTGTTTCACTGGTAAACTTCACCAAAACATTGAACGAATAACAAAAATTCTACACAAACTCTTCCAAAAGTTAGAAGATTAAGGAACACTTTCCAACTGATTTTGAGTCCAGCACTATTTCCATACCAGACCAGACAAAGACAATACAAGAAAACTATAAACTAATAACCCTTATAACATAGATGCAAAAATCCTCAATAAAATGTTAGCAATTTGAATGCAGCAATATATACAAAGGATAATGTATCACAAGTAAGTTGAGCTTACCCCAAGAACCCAATGCTGCTTCAATATCAAAATTCAACCAATGCAAACCACCATATTAACAATCTATAGGAAAAAGAAAATGTAAAATTATATCAACTGATTCTGAAAGTGTTTGACAGAATTCAATACTCATTCGTGATTTTTTTTAAAAATTTCTCAGCAAACTAAAATGCAAAGGCAACTGCCTCAATTTATTACCACTAGAACCATATTTAATTGTACAAGATTGAATGTTTTCCCTAAAATAGGAACAAGGCAAAGATACGACTCTCACCACTCGTATTCATTAACACACTGGAAGACCTGGCCAATGCAACAAGGCAAGGAAAAAAAACAGAATGTATATAGATTGGAAAGGAAGAAATAAAAATTTTTATATTTACAGAAAACATGATTGTCCATTTAGAAAATCTCTAGTAATCTAACAGAAGGGGGAAATAAACTCCTAGTACTGGTAAGTGACTTTAGCAAAGTTGCAGTGTACAGTCAATGGACAAATATTACTCATACTTATATATACTAACAATGAAAAAGTGGAAAATAATTTTTTAAAACTATGATTTATAATAAGTTAAAAAAAAAAAGAAATACAGGGTGTGAGTGTAACAAAAGGGATTCAGACCCTATGCTGAAAACTACAAATGTTGATTAAAGAAAGCAAAGAACTTAAAAAAAACTGGATAGACATACCATGATCATTAATTGGAGGATTCAATTAATGTAGTAAAGATGTCAATTCTCCCAAATTGATCCACTCAGTGTTATCCATGCTTCTCATGTTATTAAAGAAGCAGAGAGGTACAAAGAGAAAGATGAGGCAACCAAAATATGAATATCACAACCTTGCAAATGGCAGGTATATCAGCTTTCCATTGCTGCTCTAACAAAATAGCATAAACTTAGTCGTTTAAAATATTTCATCATTTGGAGGATGTGTAATTTCATCATTTTGGAAGTCAGAAGCCAAAAATCAAGGGTATTGGCAAGACTGCCATCCTTTCTGAAAGCCCTAGAGGAGAATCCCTTTCCTTGCTCTTTCCAGCTTTTAGAGGCTAGAGGCCACCAGCACTTCTTGGCTCATGGTTCTCTCCTTGCATTATCAAAGCCAGCCACGTTGCATCTCCCTGTGCCTTTTGTCCGTAAATGCATTTCCCTCTGACTGCTCTTCTGCTTCCTTCTTCCATTTTTAAGGACACTTGTGATCATTTTGGGCCTATCCAGACAATCCAAGATAATCTCTCTATTTTAAATCCAGTTAATAAGCAAACTTAATTTCCCTTTGTTTTGTAACAATGTATTCATAGCTTCTGGAAATTAGGATGTGGATGTCTTTGGAGAAGGGTATTAATGTACCTAGAATAGCAGACTTTACCAACTAATTTTAAGCATTTGATGAGGAATTTTTAAAGGTCATGAGATATTCAAGACAAAGATGAAGCTCAGGAGGAGTTTCACATGGAACAAAGAAAATTTATTTATATATGACTTAAAGTTGAAGTGTTTTTATTTTGTTCTTATATGTTCTCCTTATCTCATTAATACTACCCAGAAAGTCAATAACTGTTTTAGGTCAATAACTCCATAAGCATGAAGTTGAATAAAAAGTCTGTTTGGTGTTCTGTATGGTTAGGAAACCAAACAAGTGCATCACATACTATAAAATATAAGCCGAAACTGAATTTAGAAGCACATCATAACATGATAAATGTAACCAGAGAACACAAAAAGGCATTACTTACTGATGTACCTGCAATACAATGAATATAATTCCATTAGTAGAAAAAACTCGAGAAAGAAAATAGAATGATGAATAGAAAAGCACCATAATAACCAAAATTCAGTTCAGTTCAGTTGTTCAGTCGTGTCTGACTCTTTGTGACCCCAAGGACTGCAGCAGGCCAGGCCTCCCTGTCCATCACCAACTCCCAGTGTTTACTCAAACTCATGTCCATTGAGTTGGTGATACCATCCAACCATCTCATCCTCTGTCGTCCCCTTCTCCTCCCACCTTCAATCTTTCCCAGCATCAGGGTCTTTTCCAATGAGTCAGTTCTTTGCATCAGGTAGCCAAAGTATTGGACTTTCAGCTTCAGCATCAGTCTTTCCAATGAGTATTCAGGACTGATTTCCTTTAGGATGGACTGGTTGGATCTCCTTGCAGTCCAAGGGACTCTCAAGAGTCTTCTCCAACATCACAGTTCAAAAGCATCAATTCTATGGGGCTCAGTTTTCTTTACAGTCCATCTCTCACATCCCTACATGACTACTAGAAAAAACATAGCTTTGACTAGGTGGACCTTTGTTGGCAAAATAATGTCTCTGCTTTTTAATATGCTGTCTAGGTTGGTCATAACTTTTCTTCCAAGGAGCAAGCATCTTTTAATTTCATGGCTGCAGTCACCATCTGCAGTGATTTTGGAGCCCAAAAAAATAAAGTCTGACACTGTTTCCATTGTTTCCCCATCTATTTGCCATGAAGTGATGGGACCGGATGCCATGATCTTCGTTTTCTGAAAGTTGAGCTTTAAGCCAACTTTTTCACTCTACTCTTTCACTTTCATCAAGAGGCTCTTTAGTTCTTCTTCACTTTCTGCCATAAGGGTGGTGTCATCTGCATATCTGAGGTTATTGATATTTTTCCCAGCAATCTTGATTACAGTTTGTGCTTCATCCAGCCCAGGATTTCGCATGATGTACTCTGCATATAAGTTAAATAGCAGGGTGAAAATATACAGCCCTGACGTACTCTTTTTCCATTTGGAACCAGTCTGTTGTTCCATGTCCTGTTCTAACTGTTGCTTCTTGACCTGCATACAGATTTCTCAGGAGGCAGGTCAGGTGGTCTGGTATTCCCATCTCTTGAAGAATTTTTAGCAGTTTGTTGTGATCCACACAGTCAAAGGCTTTGGCATAGTCAATAAAGCAGAAATAGATGTTTTTCTGGAACTCTTGAGCTGTTTGGACGATCCAATGAATGTTGGCAATTTGATCTTTGGTTCCTCTGCCTTTTCTAAATCAAGTTTGAACATCTGAAAGTTCACACTTTACGTATTGCTGAAGCCTGGCTTGCAGAATTTTGAGCATTACTTTACTAGCGTGTGAGATGGCACAATTGTGTGGTAGTTTGAACATTCTTTGGCATTGCCTTTCTTTGGGACTGGAATGAAAACTGACCTTTTCCAGTCCTGTGGCCACTGCTGAATTTGCAAAATTTGCTGGCATACTGAGCGCAGCAATTTCACAGCATCATCTTTTAGAAAGAAATAGCTCAACTGGAATCCTATCACCTCCACTAGCTTTGTTTGTAGTGATACTTCCTAAGGCCTGTTTGACTTGGCATCCCAGGATATCTGGCTCTAGGTGAGTGATCACACCATCGTGGTTATCTGGGTCATCAAGATCTTTTTTGTATAGTTCTGTGTATTCTTGCCAAATCTTCTTAAGATATTCTGCCTCTGTTAGGTCCATACCATTTCTGTCCCTTATTGTGCCCATCTTTGCATGAAATATTCCCTTGGTATCTCTAATTTTCTTGAAGAGACCCCTAGTCTTTCCCATTCTGTTTTTTTCCTCTATTTCTTTGCATTGATCACTGAGGAAGGCTTTCTTATCTCTCCTTGCTATTCTCTGGAACTCTCCATTCAAATGGGTATATCTTTCTTTTTCTCCTTTGCCTTTTGCTTCTATTCTTTTCTTAGCTATTTGTAAGGTCTTCTCAGACAACCATTTTCCCTTTTTGCATTTCTTTTTCTTGGGGATGGTCTTGTTCACTGCCTCTTGTACAATGTCATGAACCTCTGTCCATAGTTCTTCAGGTACTCTATCAGATCTAATCCCTTGAATCTATTTTTTACTTCTACTGTATAATCATAAGGGCTTTGATTTAGGTCACACCTGAATAATCTAGTCAAGGCTATGGTTTTTCCTGTGGTCATGTATGGATGTGAGAGTTGGACTGTGAAGAAATCTGAGCACCGAAGAATTGATGCTTTTGAACTGTGGTGTTGGAGAAGACTCTTGAGAGTCCCTTGGACTGCAAGGAGATCCAACCAGTCCATTCTGAAGGAGATCAGCCCTGGGATTTCTTTGGAAGGACTGATGCTAAAGCTGAAACTCCAGTACTTTGGCCACCACATGCGAAGAGTTGACTCATTGGAAAAGACTCTGATGCTGGGAGGGATTGGGGGCAGGAGGAGAAGGGGACGACAGAGGATGAGATGGCTGGATGGCATCACTGACTCAATGGATGTGAGTTTGGGTGAACTCCAGGAGATGGTGATGGACAGGGAGGCCTGGCGTGCTGTGATTCATGGGGTCGCAAAGAGTCGGACACGACTGAGCGACTGATCTGATCTAATCTGAATAATCTAGTGGTTTTCCCTACTTTCTTCAATTTAAGTCTGAATTTGGCAATAAGGACTTCATGATCTGAGCCAAGAGGTCAGCTCCCAATATTGTGTTTTCTGACTGTAGAGCTTCTCCATCTTTGGCTGCAAAGAATAGAATCAATCTGATTTCAGTATTGACCATCTGGTGATGTCCATGTGTAGAGTCTTCTCTTGCATTGTTGGAAGAGGGTGTTTGCTATGACCAGTGCATTCTGTTAGCCTTTTACCTGCTTTGTTTTGTACTCTGAGGCCAAATTTACCTCTTACTCCGGGTATCTCTTGGCCTCCTACTTTTGCATTCCATTCCCCTATAATGAAAAGGACATTTTTGGGGGGTGTTAGTTCTAGAAGTTCTTGTAGGTCTTCATAGACCCATTCAACTTAAGCTTCTTCAACATTACTGGTCAGGGAATAGACTTGGATTACTGTGATATTGAATGATTTGCTTTGGAAATGAACAGAGATCATTCTGTTGTTTTTAAGATTGCATCCAAGTACTGCATTTCAGACTCTTTTGTTAACTATGATGGCTACTCTATTTCTTCTAAGGGATTCTTGCCCACAGTAGTAGATATAATGGTCATCTGAGTTAAATTCACCCCTTCGAGTCTATTTTAGTTCACTGATTCCTAAATGATGATGTTCACTCTCTCCATTTCCTGTTTAGATACATAGATAGTGAAGTCACTCAGTCGTGTCCAACTCTTTATGACCCCATGGACACTAGCCAACCAGGCTTCTCTGTCCATGGGATTTTCCAGACAAGAATACAGGAGTGGGTTGCCATTTCCTTCTCCAGGGGATCTTCCCGACCCAAGGATCGAACCTGGGTCTCCTGCATCGTAGGCAGACACTTAACCATCTGAGTCACCAGGGAAGTCCAATTTACCTTGATTCATGGACCTAACATTCCATGTTCCTATGCAATATTGCTCTTTACAGCATCGGACCTTGCTTCTATCACCAGTCACATCCACAACTGGGTGTTGTTTTTGCTTTGGCTCCATCTCTTCATTCTTTCTGGAGTTATTTCTCCACTGATCTCCAGTAGCATATTGGGCACCTACCGACCTGGGGAGTTCACCTTTTAGTGTCCTATCATTTTGCCTTTTCATACTGTTCATGGGGTTCTCAAGGCAAGAATACTGAAGTGGTTTGCCATTCCCTTCGCCAGTGAACCACATTTTGTCAGAACTCTCCACCATGACCCGTCCATCTTGGGTGACCCTACACGGCATGGCTCCTGGTTTCACTGAGTTAGACAAGGCTGTGATCCATGTGGTCAGTTTGGTTAGTTTTCTGTGATTGTGGTTTTTGTTGTGTCTGCACTCTGATGGATAAGGATAAGAGGCTTATGGAAGCTTCCTGATGGGAGAGACTGACTGAGGGAGAAACTGGGTCTTGTTCTGATGGACAGAGCCATGCTCAGTAAATCTTTAATCCAATTTTTTGTTGATGGGCGGGGCTGTCTTCCCTCCCTGTTGTTTGACCTGAGGCCAACTATGGTGGAGGTAATGAAGATAATGGTGACCTCCTTCAAAAGGTCCCATGCAAACAGTGCTGCACTCAGTGCCACCAGCCCTGCAGCAGGCCACTGCTGACCCACACCTCCCCCGGAGACTCCTGGACACTCACAGGCAAGTCTGGGTCAGTCTCTTGTGGGGTCACTGCTGCTTTCTCCTGGGTCCTGATACACACAATGTTCTGTTTGTGCCCTCCAAGAGTCTGTTTCCCCAGTCCTGTGTAAGTTTGGTGGCTCTATGGTGGGGTTAATGGTATCCTCTTCCAAGAGAGCTTATGCCATACCCAGGTCTACTGCACCCAGAGCTCCTGCCCCTGTGGCAGGCTACTGCTGATCCATACTTTCACAGGAGACACTCAAACACAGTTCTGGCTCAGTCTCTGTGGGGTCTCTGGGTCCTGGTGTGCACAAGGTTTGTTTAAGCCCTCTGAGCGTCTCTAGCAGGTAAGGGGTTTGATTCTAAATGTGATTTCTCCCCTCCTACTGTCTTGCTGGGGCTTCTCCTTTGCCCTTGGATGTGGGGTATCTTTTTTTGGTGGGACCCAACATTTCCAGTCAATGGTTGTTCAGCAGAGAGTTGCAGTTTTGGAGTTCTCACAGGAGAAGACGAGCGCACATCTTTCTACTCTGCCACTTTCCAGGTTAACCAAAATTGTTCTATGACCTTATAGGGTAAGTGGAAGAAATATTTACAGGGAGAAAATCCTTGTGTTGATCTGGCAATAGCAAATGAGAAACTTAATCTAGGATTCTTTTAAACAGAGGATGTCTATGTTACTTTCAATAAACCATATTAACAAGTCACTTTTGCTCCATGTTAATATGTGTGTTCCTGGTGACAGATGCACAAGTGATTCTCAACCTTTCTTCCACAGTGGGCATTCATAAGAGATAATGGCATTCATTAATGTGATGAACATATATGAGATTTAAGTTTAATGTCCTGTATAACATTTCTGATGCCACTCTTTTTCTCCTACTCCAGGTAATATAGTTGACAATTTGAGAATTAAATCCATGTGATAATAGGTATAACACAGAAGCCCACAAGCTACTTGGATTCTCCCTCCTTTAAAACCTAATTATTTACAGTCTGGGTCTCCACTATGTGTGGCTACACAAAGTCCAAACCCCTTTCAAGTCCTGGGAATTCGCAGAGAATTTATATTCTCCTGGTATTGTCTATGCCAGGCTTCCCCACCATTTTTGTCCATTCCACCATCTCATAATTACTCCCCCGGCTGGCAAACTTATCTCTGTTCAACCTCATTCAAAACTAGACACTATCTTCCTTTCTCCAAAACACAGTTGACACAAGGTTTTATTCTTCAAAATACATCACTGAAGGAATTCTACTATGATATAAGCAATCCTCTATCTGGAATCTGTTTTTTCACTGATGTATCTTAAACACCTAGAATATTGCCTAGCCAGTGAAACCCTGTCAGATATATGAAAAGTTTGTGGAAACAGGTAATTACAGTGCAAAAAAAAAAAAAAAAAGAAGGAAATATGACTCCTAAAACCCATCAGTCATTCCCCAGCTCTAAACTAAATTTCTAGGACTCTATCACTCTTCTCACTCCCCATCTTTGTTCTAGCTTCCCTGGAAAATTCAAGCCAGTTAACCCCATAATAATCTTTCAGAAATGCTATTGTGACCACAGAAAACACAGTGGTCATTGCTTTGTGGAGCAGTTTGGATTTCTGTCATATCAAATCCAGCATTCCAGAATAGGATTTTATCTTACCTTTGCATAATCAAAGGTTCATGTAAATATTTACTCCAAAAGCCAAAATGCCTTCTAACACAAACTTGATAGGGAATCCATCTTTAGCAATATAAACCATGAGTGAAGCTCCAAAGTCCCAGGGTTTTTTCCTTAAACATTTCAAAGAATCCAGATCAGTTCCCTGCCTCTTCCATTCCCCTCCTGCTTTGCATTCAAACAGCAGTCTGAAAACAGAAAGTGTTTCTCAATCCACTCTAAAATAAATGTTGGAAGGAGAAAATGTGTCTCTGTTTATGGAATCATAGAGGTCATGGCTCCCCTCTGCCCCATCATACAAATGCAAAGATGACTCTGAATATCCTGTAGCCCTTTAAAAAAAATTAATATGCAAACACTCCTGAATGATTATTATTAGTAACATACCACTAGTGACTCTTCCTCATAATGGGCCATGCCAGTGTATCATGACACTTCAGCTGAGGATGCAAAGTAGTAGTTATAGCCTAAGGTCTTCAGTCTCCTAGCTTTGTTTCCAAACTTATGCAAGAAGCAAAAAGGAGTATTTTTCAAAAAGCTTGGAGACTTGGTATGTAAAGCAGTACATGTACATAATCAAAGCAATAACATTTCATATCATAAATTAAGAAAGGTCACACAATACAGGATGGCAGTCAAGAACACAGGAAGTGCTTCATGCTCCCTGGAATCTCAAAAAGTTTCATGACAATACAAGGTGGCTTATAGTTAAATTGACAGATTTTGCGATCCAAAGGACTTGAATTGGATCCCAAGCTCTACCTCTTATTACTATGACCTTGAGCAAATTATATGACCTCTCTGAGTCAGCTTTCTCATCTGTGATGTTGTGTGCATGCTACGTTGCTTCAGTCGTGTACAACTCTGTTCAATTCCATGGACTGTAGCCCGCCAGGCTCCTCTGTCCTTGGGGATTCTCCAGGCAAGAATACTGGAGTGGGTTGCCAGTCCCTCCTCCAGGGGATCTTCCTAACTCGGGGATCAAACCCACGTCTCTGCATCAGCAGGCAGGCAGGAAGGTTCTTTACCACTAGTGCCACCTGGAAAGCCCCTCACCTGTGAACAGGCACATTAATACAGGTGTTAGAGGGCTCTTGTTCAGTGACAGATATACAGTGGTGCTTCTAGAAAACCAAAGTTCCAAGTCCATTGGGCCTGCAATATCATCCTACAGCCTTTTTTCGCTCTGGTCTGTTCACTCTCCCATTTCCATGGCTATTGCTTCATACCTTTCATTCTTCCTAACCCTGTGGCTGCATCTCACCTCCAATGCCACTGAGAAAAAGAAGCCACCCTAAGTAGGGTGACTATATACTTTATCATCCAGACTGAAACAATTTTGAGAATAAGAGATGATACTCCCATAATTACACCAGGACCATAGGTATCAACCAAGATTTTCCCAGACAAACTAGGACATATAGTTACTTCAATAATAAACTCCCTCAATTTCCAATCACCAAACCGAAATAATCTCACCTATATTTGTACCCATCTTTTTTTCCTTGCCTCCTGTTAGGGTGAAAAAATGTGCCGCCCCTCCTATCACTGGCAAATCCTTCTGCTTATTCTCCAGACCCATCTCATTTCACTTCTCACCTTCCCAATGTTTCAGCCTTGCTTTGTTATTCCCTCTTTGCTTTCTCTCTAACTTCTCTCTCTCTCTACTGGCTCCTTTCCATCAGCATTCAAATATTCTTCAGTCTTTCCTGTGCATGAATTCTGTCACTTCAGTGTGCCAACTCTTTGCAACCCCAGGGACTATAGCCCACCAGGGTCTTCTGTCCATGGGATTCATCAGGTAACAATACCAGCGTGGGTTGCCTCTGTCCATGGGATTCTTCAGGTAAGAATACCAGTGTGGGTTGCCATGCCCTCCTCCAGGGGATCTTCTCGATCCAGAGATTGAACCTAGGTCTCCTCTGTCTCCCGCGCGGCAGTTGGATTCTTTACCACTGAGCCACTGGGGAAGCCCTCAATCTTTCCTAATTAAAAACAAAAGTGAAAAGTGAAGTCACTCAGTCATGTCCAACTCTTTGCAACCCTATGGACTGTAGCCTACCAGGCTCCTCCGTCCATGGGATTCTCCAGGCAAGAATACTGGAGTGGGTTGCCATTTCCTTCTCCAGGAGATTTTCCCGACCCAAGGATTGAACTGGGTCTCCCGCATTGTAGGCAGATGCTTTACCATCTGAGCTACCCGGGAAAAGGTCTTCCTTAATTCCATGTCTTGCTCTGGTCGTTATCTTATTTTTTCCTCTCTTTTACAGAAAAGTATATTGGAATCCTTCTACTTGTTTCTTCAATTCTTACTATACCTCTACACACTGCAGTCTGGTTTCTACCACCACCGAAATGCTCTTGACAAGACCTTCATCCCTATTTCCAATACATTTTAGTATATATATATATATATGTTCTCAACAACATGAAACATTGGTGATGCTGGTCTTCTCAATACCTTCTCTCTTGACTTCTATGATACCACTTTCTAAGTTTCTGGCTATTCTTCAGTGTCCTTTGTGGACTCCTCTTTTGTTCATCTCTTATTCATAAGAATTCTTCAAAGTTCTAAGTTAAAACTTTTCCTGTTCCACATTCTTCTAATTTTCTTATGTAATCTCAATTTTGGGGTTGCAAAGAGATGGACCTGACTTAGCAACTGAACAACAAATGATCTCATCTACTCCCATGGAATCAATTACCATCTTCATGCTGATGGCTTTCAACTATATGTCTCTAGTCCAGATTTCTTTCCTAGTTTTCAGATTTGAATGTCCACTCCTTTTTAAATTCATACTGGAACCTCAAACTCAACATATCTGAAACTACACATATCTTCTTCAAAATAGTTGTTCCAACTTGTTTTTCCAGCCTGGGTGAGTGAGGCCACCATTCACAGGTTTCCCTGGTTAAAAAATTGGAGGTTTTTCTTCTCTCTTTTCCTCTATAGCAATCATTTCTACTCTGTAAATGTTGTTCAAATTAGGTTACTTTTATCATTCCCATTGGTACTACCCTAGTTCAGATTATAATCATTTTTCATCTATATTATAATTCTCTAGAAATAATTTGTGTTAGGTGAGCTGACGTGGGTTGTGAAAGAATTCACAGAAGTATTAACAAGGAGGGAAAAAAAAGTGTTTTTATTCACTTTCCAAGGGAGGAAAGGGACCAGACCCATACAGTGGCGTTGGCCCTGATGCGTGGGTGTTTGAGTCTTTTATTGAGTTTAAAGAGCAAAGTGTAGGAAAGAGCAGGTAAGTTTATATCTATTTTGGTCCAAGTTCTGTCTGGGCTGGATATGCTTCTATAGAATATGATTTTTCTGAAACTTTGTAACTTTTTGCCTTCAGTAATTTTCCAGTCCTTGGGTGTTTGAAAAAGACTCAACAGGGTGTCTGAAAGACCCTTGACAGGAGCTTCTCTATCTTGAACCATGTTAGATGAGTTTAAAGTCTGCACACACACACACACACACACACACACACAGAAGTCGCTCAGTCGTGTCCGACTCTTTGCGACCCCATGGATTGTAGCCCACCAGGCTTCTCGGTCCATGGGATTTTCCAGGCATGAATACTGGAGTGGGTTGCTGTTTCCTTCTCCATTAAAGTCTGCAACTGCTAGGTACCTAAACGTATGCCAGGAATATACTGGTTTCTTCCTTACTATCTTTGTAAAGATAGCTTATCTTTTTAAAAATGACACAAAGACAGCAGAAGTAAAGAGGAAACAGATGCCTCTGGTAGCACATGACCCCACCCCCACCCCCAACCTGCCCAGGTAAGCAATGCCTGAAGCCACATTTCTCTCTCAAACTTTCCAGTTATCTGAGCCAATGCATTTCAATTTTATTTTCAATTAAGCAAATGTATTGGATTTCCACTACCTGAAATTTAAAAGCAATATAAAATCATTTGACCAGGACATGATCTTTTATCCTTGGTTCCTAGTACAGTACCTGGCCAATGCTTAACTTGTTGTATAAATGATGTATACAAACCACCTTATATTTATTTTTTATCTCCATGACAACAAACAGCAAAGTGCTTTCATTCATTCAACAAATATTTGTTGAATTTGTACTATGAATCACTATTCTAGATATTGGGAATATGGCCCTGAACGAAATACACAAAAGCCTTAGTCTAATGAAATTTACATATAGTTTATTCAAAGATAATGAATAAAGAATTAAGGTTTGTTGTTTGTCAGAGGATTTTCTATTTTTGTCTATAAATACTAGAAAAGCCCCTTAGAGTTAATACAGCAAGATAATATGTGTGAACCAAAGAAATCCAAAGAAACCAAAGAAATTCTTCAGTTTTTATTTGTCAGCATAAGATATTTACATGAGAATGAATCAAAGACATTATATCCACTAAATATCAGGTCTAAACAAACTTCAGAGTTTAAAATTCTATCAGAAACAAATTATTTTATAAAGCACTGAGGATCCAGTTCATAGAAACTTAGATTCACGGACCCTTTAATTCAGTATTCAAGGTAACATAGAAAAAAAGCCATAATATATCAAGTAGGCGGTCCTAGAGCTGAATCCTAAATTAAAATAAAAGCTCTGTCATTTGGGGAAAGTTTCCTATATTTTCTAAGTGCGATTTCCTCATGATAAAAGGAGGATTATAACAGTTAATTCACTAGGTCTGTTCGTTCACTTTGAAAATTAGCCAATGACCAATTTAGTATGAATATTAGTTGAATGAATGCTAATATAAATATTAAATAAGATGAGCGAAAGTGAAAGTCGCTCAGTTGTGTCCGACTCTTTGCAACCACATTGACATTGACATTGAAGTTGCTCAGTCGTGTCTGACTCTTTGCGACCCCACGGACTGTAGCCTACCAGGCTCCTCAGTCCATGGAATTTTTCAGGCAAGAGTACTGGAGTGGGTTGCCATTTCCTTCTCCAGGAGATCTTCCCGACCCAGAGATCGAACCCAGGTCTCCCACATTGTAGGCAGACGCTTTACCGTCTGAGCCACCAGGGAAGTCAACTTTGCAACCATATGTACTATATATTTCATGGAATTCTCCAGGTCAGAATACTGGAGTGGGTAGCCTTTTCCTTCTCCATGGGGTCTTCCCAACCCCAGGATTGAACCCAGGTGTCCCACATTGCAGGTGGATTCTTTACCATCTGAGCCACCTGGGAAGCCCAAGATGATATATATGAAAGCATTTATAAGATGTAAAAGATGTAATGTGCTATACAAACTTTACTTGTTTGGTATTATTATTATTCCTGTGAGAACCAAGGTTGTGGAAGACTTGCATAGGAGAGGGTACTAGAAAGAGAAGGAAGAATAAAAACTGACTTGAAAAGAGTTAAATGTCTAAGTGTCTAAGAGAAAAGTGAGAAAGGCCAACAGTAATGAGCAATATACTTCAAAGAAGTGGAAGTCTGATGTCAGCCTCTGGGCTCTTCTTTGTAACACTTATGATTCTCACTATAAAAACTCCTAATCTTATGCTCTGCACATACCAATTTTACCTCTGCACTACCATTTTTAAAGCTGGTTTTAGGATAGCAATCTGCTTAAATAATAATGTTACAATGTCACAAAAACATTGTTACTGTAGCACTCTGCTGCTTTGGATTGCATCTTGATTTCTCTGTGGAATGCCAACTCTTCCTGTACTTACTTTTTAAGGTTAAAATTTTCCCTGTACAGAATTAGTCTCTGCATGACATTTTTCCTTTTTGGTTTTGTGTTTTCTAATTTTTCTGTAACAATTTTGAGTTATAATGAAAATGAAAACATTACTTTCGAAAACAAGTTTTAATAAAAACCAAAATCCTCCAACAGTTGGGCTATGTCTTTTCCTTCTACATTATCAACTGCCAATTTAGATTTCTAATCATCTGAATGAGCTTCTCTAAGATGACTCTCTCTCTCTCTCTCTCTGTCCCCTTCCCCCCCAATTAAACTGACCGTCATTGAAATCTAATTGTTTTGATTCTTGGCAAACTTGTTTATCACCCCCAGATTCTGGAAATTTAGAAGAGAGAGATAGCAATTTCTTGTCTTCTCTCATGTTGAGAATTTTTCAAGGTGAATGTTGAGTATGGGCAGGAACTATCACAAAATAATACCTTGGAATTTAGGAAAGAAGAGATTCATCAAGAAAAGAGGAAGCCAAAACTAACAGACTTATATTCTCTCATCTCTGAACTATTTTTCAAATTATCCTATTTACCAAAGCTGTCGAGAAATATTTTCATTTAAATGACTTATTATTAAAATGTTATTGCTAGCACAATCAATACCATGCACACAACTAAATGTGTTGACTTAGTTTTAGTGTTAAGCTTTCTTTGGAATAAGCAGTGTTATTCTATACCCTCCAAACTTTTGAAATTTCTGACATAGCATAGCTGCTTGCGTATAACCTTTTAAAGCAGAAGGAATACTGGTTATGTCCAGAAGATCACAAGGATAGCTGAGATAAGGCTAGGGGCTAGGATGAGGAGAAGATGTAGAAGTGGGTCAAACTCAGGAAGGGGCTCAGAAGCTGTAAGGTAAGGTGGGTCTGAACCCAGTGAGGTGTGGGCAGTGGAAGTATTCATTAATTCTCAAAGACTTGCAGGGATCAATATTAGTATGAGTGGTCACAGTGACAGGAAATCTATGGAGCAGAGGTTAATAACATGCACAGAGTTTGGGTTCAACTCCTGGGAAAGAGCAACAAGCAGAAGCTTTCCATTTTGCCAGCTTCCCGTCTCACCCACTGGTTTTTATGTGGTTCCTATTGAAATAGAGAGAAACCAGCATGATATGTCAAGGTGTGAATTAAAGAATGTGTAATCTAAGAGTATGGATGAGAGAAGAGAGGTAGAAATTTTAAGTTTGTTTTGTGGGGAAGGGCAGGAGAGGTACAGGACAATGTTATTTTTTCCTTTTCCCCCATTGAACAAAGCTCTCTTAAATTCAAAAATAATAAGAAAACTAAAATTTCAAATGTTGAATTTGGGGATCAAATAATCAGAGCCCCATTTTGACCACCATTCTTACTTCCTCACTGTACCTTATTCTTACACTTGGCAAGATTCAATAAGCACATTTAAGAAATTTTAGAAAAAGGACAGGAAAAGCTATTAATATCTTCATTATATCTACTGAAAGCAATGCTATCCTAATATTCATCTTCCTGAGGGCCTTTAAAAGGCAATATTTAGTCACAAACTCATCTTGAATAGTTGGTATAAGGGGATGTACAGTATAAGACAATTTTCATCTCCAAAAAATACAATCCTAGGTTTCTCCAGTGTGTAAATGAGATCCATACTGTATCTTCCTTGGAGCAAAATGTTTCTATGCTGAAAAGAAGTGGCAATCTTGTCCAGGACTTCCAACAAAAAAGGCTTCCCTGGTGGCTCAGAGGTTAAAGCATCTGCCTGCAATGCAGGAGACCTGGGTTTGATCCCTGGGTCGGGAAGATCCCCTGGAGAAGGAAATGGCAACCCACTCCAGTATCCTTGCCTGGAGAATCCCATGGACGGAGGAGCCTGGTGGGCTACAGTCCACAGGGTCGCAAAGAATCGGACACAACTGAGCGACTTCACTTTCACTTTCTACCAACAGAAAACAGAATACTAAAACACTATTATCTTCCAAAGCCCCAGAGAACCAAAAGCACCACCTTGGATTTTTTTTTTTTTTTTTTTTTTTTTTTTTGGCTGCACATATGGGAGAAGACAATGGTACCCCACTCCAGTACTCTTGCCTGGAAAATCCCATGGATGGAGGAGCCTGGTAGGCTGCAGTCCATGAGGTCGCTAAGAGTCAGACACAACTGAGTAACTTCACTTTTACTTTTCACTTTCATGATTGGAGAAGGAAATGGAAACCCATTCCAGTATTCTTGCCTGGAGAATCCCAGGGACAGGGGAGCCTGGTGGGCTTCCGTCTATGGGGTTGCACAGAGTCGGACACAACTGAAACAACTTAGCAGCAGCAGCACGCCATGTGGGATCTTAGTTCCATGACCAGGGATTGAACCTGTGCCCGCTGCAGTGGAAGCACAGAGTCTTAGCCACTGGAATACCAGGGGATTCCCTTGATTTTTTAAGTTTAGTCAAAAACTCCCCCAAAGGCAATCAGTTTAGTTCAGTTCAGTCGCTCAGTCATGTCTGACTCTGTGACCCCATGGACTACAGAACGCCAGGCCTCCCTGTCCATCACCAACTTCCAGAGTTTACCCAAACTCATGTCCATTGAGTCGGTGATGTCATCCAACCATCTCATCCTCTGTCGTCCCCTTCTCCTCCCGCCTTCAATCTTTCCCAGCAATCAGGGTCCTTTCAAATGAGTCAGCTCTTCATATCAGGTGGCCAAAATATTGGAGTTTCAGCATCAGTCCTTCCTATGAACACTCAGGACTGATCTCCTTCCGGATGGACTGGTTGGATCTCCTTGCAGTCCAGCGGACTCTCATGAGTCTTATCCAACACCACAGTTCAAAAGCATCAATTCTTCGGCGTTCAGCTTTCTTTATAGTCCAACTCTCACATCCATATATGACTACTGGAAAAACCATAGCCTTGACTAGATGGACCTTTGTTGGCAAAGTAATGTCTCTGCTTTTTAATATGCTGTCTACGTTAGTCATAACTTTCCTTCCAAGGAGCAAGTGTCTTTTAATTTCATGGCTGCAATCACCATCTGCAGTGATTTTGGAGCCCCCCAAAATAAAGTTAGCCACTGTTTCCATTGTTTCTCCATCTATTTGCCATGAAGTAATGGGACCAGATGCCATGACCTTCATTTTCTGAATGTTGAGCTTTAAGCCAACTTTTTCACTCTCCTTTTTCACTTTCATCAAGAGGCTCTTTAGTTCTTCTTCACTTTCTGCCATAAGAGTGCTGTTATCTGCATATCCGAGGTTATTGATGTTTCTCCTGGCAATCTTGATTCTAGCTTGTGCTTCATCCAGCCCAGCATTTCTCATGATGCACTCTGAATATAAGTTAAATAAGCAGGGTGACAATATACAGCCTTGAAGTATTCTTTTCCCAATTTGGAAACAGTCTGTTGTTCCATGTCCAGTTCTCACTGTTGCTTCCTGAACTGCATACAGGTTTCTTAAGAGGCAGGTCAGGTGGTCTGGTATTCCCATCTCTTTCAGAATTTTCCACAGTTTGTGGAACAAACTTTGACCCAGTCAAAGGCTTTGGCATAGTCAATAAAGCAGAAATAGGTGTTTTACTGGAACTCGCTTGCTTTTTCGAAGATCCAATGGATGTTGGCAACTTGATCTCTGGTTCTTCTGCCTTTTCTAAAACCAGCTTTTCAAAGGCAATTTTATTCTAAGAATAAAACGAATAAATTAGGTCTTCTTGAAAACTATTACTTTAATACCATTTTTTTTAAAGAGAATTAAACGTCTTTTCTTCCACACTTATAAAATCTCATACTCAATACTTGTCTATTCAGTTTGCTTGATCCATGTTATTCTTGAGGAAGTGGTGGAGAAGATATCCATGGAAATAAGAATTCAGTATTTCTCTTAATAGAAATAGAATGATCATATTCTGTGTCATCTTAGGTACTACTTTGTGTATTTGAGTAAATAGTGTGACAATTTCAGAATCAAAGACAATCATGTGAAAAAGTTAACTGTGATAAACAGTGACAGGCTTCCTCAGAAAGCTGGACTTTTACTTTGAAAATTTATAAAAGGAGCAAAGATGGGCTGATACAAATTTAGATTGTTTGAGAGCAGCACTTCAGTGTGGAGAAACCTATTCTGAAGCAAGTAAAAAGAAGTTTATTATCTTTTTATTATGACAAGCAAATTAGTAAACTGAAAAGGTTTTTGAGGGGCCAATACTTAAGTAATTCCTAGAAATTCCTCGAAACCAAGCGACAAACTTTTGACCTTTGTCCATAGTTCTTATATCAGCAATGAGTAGGTAACAGGATAAGGGGCAATTCCTAGGGACATTGAGTAAAGTCTGTCTCCTTCCAGGAGTCTAGAAACCCAAGTTTTAACAGCTGTGGGATTTGGGGTTAGTCATTTTCCCCTCTGAATCTTAATATACTCACCAGAGGATGAAAGTGTGATATAAAGCATTATTTGCCCCCATATTCTTTTTAGTAATAAACCACCTCAAGTTTTATTAAGGCACAAGGGTGCCCAGCTAGAGAAGAATTTCCAGGCTTCCTTTTAGCTAGGAAAGTGAAAGTGAAAGTTGCTCAGTTGTGTCTCTTTGCAACCCAATGGACCATACAGTCCATGGAATTCTCCAGGCCAGAATATTGGAATGGGTAGCCTTTCCCTTCTCCAGGAGATCTTCCCAACCCAGGGATCAAACCCAAGTCTCCTGCATTGCAGGTGGATTCTTTACCAGCTAAGCCACAAGGGAAGTCCAAGAATACTGGAGTGGGTAGCCTATCCCTTCTCCAGTGGATCTTCCCAACCCAGGAATTGAACTGGGGTCTCCTACATTGCAGGCAAATTCTTTACCACTCCAACTGAGCTAGGAGTGGTTATGAAATAGCAAAGATGATTTTTGCAATTTTCTCATCATTCCTTAGAGATGACGTCACCTGACCTGGACTCTTCTCTCTTTCATTGGTTGGAAAATGCCAACAACAGGAGCCACCACTTTATTTTATTTATTTTTTAAAAAATATTTATTTGTCTGCTCCAGGTCTTAGTCACAGTATGTGGGAGGTCTTTAGTTCTGACATGCAAGCTCTCATTTGCAGCATATGGGATCTAGTTCCCTGACCAGGAATGGAACCCAGTCCCCCTGCATTGGTAGCATGGAGTCTTAGCCACTAGACCACCAGGAAAGTCCCAGGAGCCACGCTTTAGACCACTGGGAACCCACAGGTTGAGGAGGGCAGATCTTCCTCTTAGCCTGGGTTCCTGAGCAATATCGTAGAACAGAGAAGTCCTACCAGCCTTGCACCACTTCCCTTGGGACTTTTGGTGGTGGTGGTGGTGGTGGTTGAGTCACTAAGTTGTGTCCTACTCTCGCAACCCCATGGACTGTAGCCCACCAGGCTCCTCTGTGCATGGGATTCTCCAGGCAAGAATACTGGAGTGGGTTGCCATGCCCTTCTCCAGGGGATCTTCCTGACCCAGGAATAGAACCTGGGTCTCCTGCATTGCAGGCAGTTTCTTAACTGACTGAGCTATGAGGGAAGCCCAAATTGACAATAGTTACTGGTTAGTATGTAGCCACATTGGCTTAAAGAACACTGGAGTGGGTAGCCTATCCCTTCTCCTGCAGATCTTCCTGACCCAGGAACTGAACCGAGGTCTCCTGCATTGCAGGCAGATTGTTTACCAACTAAGCTATTAGGGAAGCCTTTTGTGACTCTTAGGTGACAGCAAAGAAAAAACAAAAATGCTCCTCTTCTTTTAAACTGCTTTACTCTGGGTTTCCTTTGGTACATTAGCTTAGCCTGAACCCTAGCTAAGGCAGAATTTCCTGAACAAATAATCACAGAAGAATGTCCCAGTTCTGAATAGAAGAAACATAACGGAAGCAACGGATTTTTGCTTCAGGACTAAAACAAAAGGTAGAATAAACCTTGTTATCCTGCCAGTGATGATCACAGCAGCACATGATCAAGCTTAAGATCACTTTTTTAAATGATGGTCTTTTCTTCATTCTTAGCAACTCAGACTCCGAGGCCCCTTTATTATATCTTTTAATTGCTCTGTTAATCACTTTCAATGTTCCTCCATTTTACTACCATGCAGTATGACAATAGATTGCCTTCTCTACAAAGGCTATCTTTAAATTCCCACGGGCATTTAGTAAAGTTTTATTATCCCCAGACCTAATCCTATGAGAAGATTAGATCTCTAGAAGTCGTTTTCTGCCTATCAGCATAAGGCAGCCAGGGAGGGTTTGCAGACATATGGGGTTTGAAACCTTGAAATCCTGCAGCTTATGTCGGGGAGCCAGAGGAGCTCTGGGAAGTCACCTGAATCAGACTCGCCTTTGCTTATGCAAGTCATTGACCATAAAGGCACTTGAACTCTCTTGTGGCTTTGTAAAAGCTCAGGCTTAATTACTCGATTTTACCCAAATTTTACACCTACACACAAATCATCTTTTTATTAATTGCCAAACATTTTTATTAGCAATATTCTCATTTGAACTTTTTAAAAAATGTATTTATTTCAATTGGAGAACAATTACTTTACAAAATCGTGATGGTTTTTGCCATATAGCAACATGAATCAGACACAGGTATACATACATCCCCTCCATCCTGAACCCCTCCCACATGCCTCCCACCCTCTCCCTCCAGGTTGTCACAGAGCACTGACTTTGGGTACCCTGCATCATACATCAGACTCCCACTGGATTTCTGTGTTACATATGGTAATGTGTATGCTTCAATTCTATTCTCTCAGATCATCCCACCCTCTCCTCCCATTGAGTCCAAAAGTCTGTTCTTTATATCTGTGTCTCCTTTGCTGCCCTACATATAGGACCGTTAGTATCATCTTTCTAAATTTCATATACATGCGTTAATATACGATGCTTGTCTTTCCCTTTCCAATGTACTTCACTCTGTATAACAGGCTCTGGGTTCAGCCACCTCATTAGAACTTTGTGATTTGTTCATATCCAAAGGAGAAAAACACAGTATGTGTGACAGATGAATTTAGAAGCGTAGAAAATTTCCCAAGAAAGCATTTTGCACAGGGAAGAGATTTAGGCATCCAAAAGGCCAGCTAAATGGCATTCAAGGCTGTGGAGTGGGGGAAAATATATCTAAGGGAATGACAAAAGGAATGCTAACAAAGAAAAGTGGAGGGATGCAATATGGTCTTTTAACCCACCTACTAATCTATCTCCCACACTGAAGTCAGAGAAATCATTTAAAAATACCAATCTGATCATTTTCATTCCCCTGCTTAAAAGTCACAAATGATTTACTATGACACTTAAAAACATGTACAAAATCCTAACTTGACCTAAGAATATGCTGTGTCTGAACCCTAATTATCTTTCTAAAATTGCATCAGACTACAATCTCTTCTCCTCTCTGCAAACTAGGCACATGGGGTATTGTGGTTGAACTATGTACCCTCTAAATATCACGTGTTGTTGTCATAACTCCTAGTACCTCAGAATGTGACTTTATTTGGAAATAGGGTCACTGTATATGTAATTAGTTAAGGCGAGGTTACTTTGAAATAGGGTGAACCCCCAATCCAATATGACTGGTATTCTTACAAAAGGGGGAAATTTGGATGTGGACACAGTGATGACACCATGTGAAGAGGAGCACAGAAATGGGAGTGATACTTCTACAAGCGAAAGAACAACAGGGATTGTTGTTCTTTCAGCAAATCACCAGAAGCTAAGGGAGACAGTTCTCAGGAGGAACTAAGAATGCCAATACCTGATCTCCAGAACTGAGACAGTATATTTCTGTTGTTTAAGCCACGCAGTTTTGTTATGACAGCCCAAGGAGACTAATAATGTGGGTCTTCCCAACTCTGCATAGATGTGTGTTCATACTGTTCCCTTTGCCTTGGCAGCTTCTCTAGCCAAGCTTGACACCTTGCTTTAAGCATCTTTTCCTTGAGAGAGAAATCTTCCTTAATCTCCCAGACTAGCTAAAGCCCTTCTCCTCCTCAATCTACACTTACCATAAATTCAACAAGACCCTGCACTTCCTCAATGCCCTATGCCCTCCTGAATTATCTGTTTATTAATGTCTGTCTTTTGCATCTTGCTATAAGTCCGGAGAAGGCAATGGCACCCCACTCCAGTACTCTTGCCTGGAAAATCCCATGGACAGAGGAGCCTGGTGGGCTGTAGTCCATGGGGTCGCTAAGAGTTGGACCTGACTGAGCAACTTCACTTTCACTTTTCACTTTCCTGCACTGGAGAAGGAAATGGCAACCCATTCTAGTGTTCTTGCCTAGAGAATCCCAGGGACAGGGAAGCCTGGTGGGCTGCGGTCTATGGGGTCACACAGAGTCGGACACAACTGAAGTGACTTAGCAGTAGCAGTATAAGTCCAGGCTAGGACTCTGAGTGTCTCATTCACGGCTGTGTCCTCTGGGACTGGCATATAATTAGTGCTCAAGAAATATGTATTGACTGGTTCCCTTGATTTTAACTTGGAATCTTCTGTTCCTAAACATTGTTTCAAAGATCCCACATCCTCAGTTATAATTCCCACCAAAGTATTCCTTTCCTCATGTATATATTCATATGCCTGAAGGCAAACCTCATATTTCTATAATTTGTTGTTGTCATACCTAACATTTTATTCCATTCCACCACACATCTGTATAAGCAATAACATTTGTAAATGTACTAGTCTTCAGGAATGTTTTTGATTTGGGTCCTATATTACTGAAAAGAATCTCAATTATTTGGCAAGCTGACATCCTCATAAGATTCTATCTGTCCAGCAAGGCAGAGGAGGGAAATTGTGAGAGAACACGAAAGCAATGAAGCACTTTTTAAACAAACATTCATTTAATCTGACTCCTGATATGAAAATTTTGGGAGTTTTCCTGATGTGGAGAGGGAGGGATGATGGGAGATTTGCTGAAAATTACATGAAATCCATGGAATAATGAAAGTTAATCTCAAAACATCTATATCTATGCCTATCTCTCTCAATAGACATAAATATATTTGTAAAAGGGGAAAAAAGAGCAATTGATTCCAGGTAGGCTACTTCTCCCTCTCAGGTCACTTCTAAATTAGTTTGAATTTGACTCCCAAAGAATTGCAACAGTTCTTGAAAAGGGTTTACTTAGACAGATTTAGAAGACTCTTTGTAAAGAAGGTCTTAGTGGGTATATTCACTGAGTAAAAACATTTTGGTTTATCCTAAAGAGAATTTCCTAAGTAAGTACATGTTCAACAGATATGCTCTTAATGGAGTAACAGTTGGATATACTACAGTTTTTAGTATCATATTTTCAGACAAGACTCCGTTGGTCACAGAAAGAGTAAATGACAAACTATAGAAAGAACCATTACTCTTGAGCACAGGAAGAAAAAAATAACTGGACTTGTCCTAGTCATTCGTTTAGTAAATAGTTCTTGAGCATTTACTCTGTGTTAACAATTGTGGCAGATGCTATTAATACAAAGTTCAATAAAATAATAATAGTAATAAGAATAGCTTATTCTTATTGGTTGCTGATTTTGTCTAGGCCCCAAGCTAAATGCTTTACATACATTATCTCCTCTAATCCTCACCATAGCTTTGTACATAGTTACTATCATTGTCCTCATTTTTAGGAAGAACTTATGTCCCAGAGAAGTCTAGCAGTGTGTACAAGGTCAAAGAGCTGAGATATAAGTACAGCTATGCCTGACTCCAATGCCTAAGTTCCTACTCAGTGCATTAGACTAACTCACAACAGAGAGTCAATTACTATAATTTTTCCCCAAATCCATAAAATTCAGGTTGAGCTTCTGATCTGAGGAAGATAACATTAACAGGGAGTTTGAGAAGGAGAATTTAATTCCACAGTAATACAGGAATGGCATTAAGTAACCTTTTCTTAGAATGAGTTTATGGACCATTTCACATAAGCTCCCCAAGTTCAAAAGTCAGGATTATAGTGATTTGGGCTCATCTCAAGTGAGCTTAAGAAAAACAGAAATGAAAGTAAAGGACTTTAGACTCTAAAGTCCTGTGTGTGTGTGTGTGTGTGTACGCGCGTGCACTTAGGTATGAATGCAAAATAAAAATAGTGCAGAAAAGAGACCTGAAGTTTTGAGTCAAGAAAGAAATCCAATCTCTTTTTTAATCACTAGGGGAGAAATTGAGTTTGTATATGTTTTTGGTAAGAAAGAAGCCATACATTTCATGAAATTCTTTTAAAATACTCTGACCCCAAATTTTGAGCCAACACAGAAAGGAAAAACATATTTTTCAAAAATTTAGACAGAAGATGGCATACAAATGTAACTGTTAGAGATATCAGAATTTTCAAGACCATGTTAAGGCTACCCCAGAATAAGGGCATCACTGGCCTCTGCTTTGTCACTGAGCCTGTGTACTTCCTGACATGTGTCATTTTGGTATGGTATCTTTTGTGTTAGGGAGGACATGCATCTTCCCCATCGCTGATCTTTCAGTTTGTTTTAATACTCCTGACCTCTCTCTTCTTCCTTCACTCATACAGTCCCAGAAGAGAAGGAGTGAGCTAACCTGATTGGTGAATTTGAGAAAGAAACTGTGAAAGCTTGCAGAAGCCACAAACTCGTTCTCCTCTACAGTTTGGGTGGGATCTGGACTTGGAGAAGAGGATGCCTGCTCCATTCTAGTGCAGATAATGCTAAACAGGTGAACCTCCTCATTCTAGATTCAGTATTTGAGAGCCAACTTGCCCACAGATACAAGTCAAATTTCCAATAGCAGTTAAATCAGTAATTAAGGTCATAATTTTTGGCCTCTACCTATTGATTCTTTTTTTCTTAGCTCACCATTATTCTGAAACATGAGGATGCAATGTATCATTTATTAGGTTCCTACAAAGACCCCAAACTGTAGCTAAATTGATAACACTGTACTGTGCCTGCTCAGTTGTATCTGACTCCTTGTGACTCCCATGGGGTCTGCCAGGCTCCTCTGTCCAAGGAATTCACCAGACAAAAATACTGGAGTGGGTTGCCATTTGCTCCTCCAGGGGATCTCCCCAGACCAGGGCTCAAACCTGTGTCAAGCCTGTATTGCAGGCAGATTCTTTATCGCTGAGCCATTGGGGAAGCCTAACAGTAGCTTGCAAACAGGACACCAAGAAAGAAAAGCTTATCTTTGTATATTCTGGAAATAAAGAGCTAGAATTAGATAACTGCTGCTGCTGCTGCTGCTAAGTCGCTTCAGTCGTGTCTGACTCTGTGCGACCCCATAGACGGCAGCCCACCAGGCTCCCCCGTGCCTGGGATTCTCCAGGCAAGAACACTGGAGTGGGTTGCCATTTCCTTCTCCAATGCATGAAAGTGAAAAGTGAAAGTGAAGTCGCTCAATCGTGTCCAACTCCTAGCGACCCCATGGACTGCAGCCCACCAGGCCCCTCCGTCCATGGGATTTTCCAGGCAAGAGTACTGGAGTGGGGTGCCATTGCCTTCTCCGGAGAATTAGATAACTATATTGGTCCAATTTTCCAACCCCAAGCATTACTAATGTAGCTCTGCTTGGCCAAATCCTGTGTGACCATTTGTAAATGGGTAGGTTAACAGTTTAACTGGAGAGCCCAGAAAAGTTATAAGATAGCCTCTAACTCCAGTTCTGCAGTCAGTAGAAACATTTGACAGAGAAGAATTAGAATTAACCTTAGAGGATTAGTGGGGATAATTCTGAGTAATGAGGGAAAGGGCTCTATGTATTATTCAGATATTTTATTTTCTAGCCATGCTGTCTTTCATCTTTCATTTTCTTGTCTATCCATCATGACTGAAGCAAAATTGTATGAGGTGTGGGGGCCATGAAGATTGGCTTTGCCTTCCTTCTACAGCAGACAGTGTAACTGACCAGGAGCCCCAGCTTAGAAATCCAGAGTTTGCTTTCAGGATGCCATTACCACAAGCTGTTCCAGCCACTGACTGAATACTAAGTACAGCAGTGACATTAAGGCGGGTCCCTTTCCAGAGAGACATGAGACTTCAGTTGGCCAAATTCATCCGGGGGGGTTCCCTGATGGCTTTGCTGGAACTGTGTGGCCCTCCACCCAACAGCAAGGAGATCGACCCAGTCAATCTTAAAGGAAATCAACCCTGAATATTCACTGGAAGGACTGATGCTAAAGCTCCAATACTTTGGCCACCTGATGTGAAGAACCGACACATTGGAAAAGACCCTGATTCTGGGAAAGATTGAGGGCAGGAAGAGAAGGGGCAACAGAGGATGAGATGGTTGGATGGCATCATTGACTCCATGGACACGAGTTTGAGCAAACTCTGGGAGATAGTGAAGGACAGGGAAGCCTGGCATGCTGCAGCCCATAGTTTCAAAAAGAGTCGGACACAACTGAGTGATTAAACAACCACCCAACATTCTCTCCCTCTCTCCTTCACTCTGGGTTAGACTGGCCAGGTGGTCAGAAGGATCCCCCAGTTTCCTCTGGGTACCTCCCTATTTCCTTTCACATGGGTACTTTCTCCTAAGACAACCCTTAAATGTTTAATCCCATCTTAGTATCTGCTTCTTAAAGGACACCAAGGGAAAGTTTAACAGATTACACAAGTAGAGCCCATTGACACTGGAAAGGAGCCAGAGACCAGCATTTACACAACTTGAAGAAAGAAGAACAGAGTTAGTTAAAGCTTTGGAATATAGTTAACACAATCCAATAGCCAATGCAGGGTGACTCTGTACCTTTTTTTTTCAATTTTAAATACAGTTTTATTTGAGACATTGAATTTTTTCTCTTGCAATACAGAGCTTGTAAAGTGCAATGTTTTTCCATGTGCACACACATTCCATGTTCAAGTATCAAGAATGCCCAGTTGTTTACTATAGCAGCTCAACTTTGTAACTGCCACGGGATTTGCTACAAATTTGGGTCCTTCCATGTTTTGTGTGGAACAATGCTATATCTATGCTAGGCTGGCTTAATCAACCTCTTCAATGGTGGGCCCCGAGAAGGCACCACCTGATGGAGGAGCTCCATCACCAAGAAAGCCCCCAGGCATTCCTCCTGGCATTCCCCTGGGCATGCCTCCTGTGCTCTGGTACAGCTTGGTAATGATGGGGTTGTAGAATTTTTCCAACTCCTTCTGCTGGTGTTCAAATTCTTCCTTCCCTGCAGTCTGGTTCTTATCCAGCCAGTTGATTATTTCATTATACTTGTCAAGAATCTTCTGTTTGTCCTCATCATTAATCTTGCCCTGAAGTTTCTCATCCTCAACAGTAGCTTTCATGTTGAAGGCATAGGATTCATGCAAATTCTTTGAAGACACCTTATCCTGATGCTTCTTGTCTTCAGCTTTGTACTTTTCTGCTTCATGAACCATCTGTTCAATGTCATCCTTGCTCAAACAGCCCTTGTCATTAGTGATGGTAATCTTGTTCTCTTATCCTGTGCTCTTTTCCATAGCAAAGACATTGAGAATGCCATTGGCATCAATATCAAAAGTGACTTCGATCTAAGAAACACTATAGGGGCAGGTTGCCAAGCAAGTTGTTATCCTTGGTCATGGTTCACTCACCTTCATAAACCTGAATGAGAACACCAGGCTGGTTGTCAGAGTAGGTGGTGAAAGTCTGCGTCTGCTTGGTAGGAATGGTGGAATTGTGCTTGAGGACACTCGTGACTCCACCAGCAGTGACATCCGACAGCAGCAAGTCTTGAACATTTTCAGATTTGTCTCCAGACAAAATGGCTACCTGGACAGCTGCACCATATGCAAGAGCCTCACCGGGGTTGATGCTCTTATTCAGTTCTTTCCCACTGAAGAAGTTCTGGAGAAGTTTCTGAATCTTGGGGATGCAGGTTGAGCCAACCACCAAGACAATATCGTGGATCTGAGACTTGTCCAGCTTGGCATCCTGAAGGGCTTTCTCCATAGGGTCCAGGGTGCCACAAAACAAGTCAGCATTCAATTCTTCAAATCGGAAGTTGATTCCTTCATAGAGGGAATCAATCTCAATACTGGCCTGGGTTCTGGAAGAGCGAGTGCGCTTAGCAAGCTCAGAAGCAGTACGGAGGCAACAGACAGCCCTCTTGTTCTCACTGATATCCTTCTTGTGTCTGCTCTTGAACTCTGCAAGGAAATGGTTGACCCTGCCATTGTCAAAGTCTTCTCCAGACAAGTATCTCCAGCTATAGATTTAACCTCAAAGATTCCATCCTCAATAGTGAGGATTGACACATCAAAATGCCGCCACCTAAATCAAAGATCAGCACATTTCTCTCTGCTCCAACCTTTTTGTCTAAGCCATAGGCAATAGCAGCAGCAGTTGGTTCACTGATGATTCTAAGTACACGGAGACCAGCAATAGTTCTAGCATCTTTGGTAGCCTGACGCTGAGAGTCATTAAAGTAGGCAAGTACCGTGACAACAGCGTTGGTAACAGTCTTCCCAAGGCAGACTTCTGCAATTTCTTTCCTCTTTGTCAGGACCGTGGATGACATCTCCTCTGGATAAAAACTCTTTGTCTCTCCCTTGTATTCTACTTAAACCTTAGGTCTGCCAGCATCATTTGCCACCATGAAGGGCCAATGTTTCATAACAGATCATCAAATCTTCATCCAATAAGTTGTTTGACATCAAAAACCGTGTTGGTGGGATTCATTGCGACTTGGTTCTATGCAGCATCACCAATCAATCGTCTGGTGTTAGTAAAGGTGACATAGCTTGGGGTGGTTCAGTCCCCTGATCATTGGCAATTATTTCCACCTTTCTGTGCTCTCCCACACAAGAATCGGTGGTGCCAAGATCAATGCCAACTGCAGGTCCCTTAGACATGGTTGCAAAAACGTAGGCCCAGCTCTGCAGGAGGAGAAAGCAGCGATCTGGAAAGCTACCGATGCATCCAATGAGCTGGCTCTGTACTTTAATAGATGGATTTTGAGCAATGTCAAAAAGAGATAACAACGTTTGGATTTGTCAGAACTGATGCTGACTTTTCAGCAATTATGAGTATTGGAGAAGAATTAGCATGAGATTTAGTTGAGAGGAATTGTCAGTGTAGACTCAAAGAATGTCAGAGACTTCCTGAGCCACACTGACTACAGATTTTATCAACACCACATACAGAAGTGATTGGTAATTAACACTTGAAATATATTATTTGGCTCTATTCAGTATGGTTTCCAGAATGAACAGACCAAGAAGCAAAATCTTTTACAAATTAGTACCCTGTTTATATATAGAACCTTTCCAGAGTGATTCTGAGTCTCGCCAGTCCCTCACTGGATCATATCTCATAAAGTGCAAAATTTTGTACTTGGGCTGTAGTGTATTGGTAGAAAGATTCTAGAGCTGTGCTGTCTAATATGGTAGCCACTAGCCTCATCTTATTTTTTAAACTTAAAATTACTTAAATTTGAATAAAATTTAAAATTCAGTAGCTCGCTATACTATTCATACTACAAATGCTCAATAGCCATGCATGTTCATGGTTCCTTCATTGAACAGCGCAGATATAGGACATTTCCAACATCAAAGAATATTTTATTCAACAAGGGATATCCTAGAGGAGAATTTCCAGAAGGAAAAAAGTTATCTGACTTTTTAAAAGTAATTCTGCTATATTTGGTGTGGCGAAAGAGTGTTTCAAGGTCACCAGTTCAGCCCAGCTCCTTCTCACACGTACAAAAGATGCTTAATGACTGCCCTACAAGCCATTGAGATTTTTAGAAACCACCTAGGAGGGCTCAGTTTCATCTAGAATGAGAATCAGTAACCAATATTTCACAGATATCTTCAGCTAATGTGATATTTTTTCACCCATTGCCTAATGAGATTATGTTTTAGGACAATGGAGTACCCTTAGCAACTTTGGGGTAAATGAGCAATGGACATGTGGAAAGGAGGCTGGACCACCCTGTTGCTGAAAGACAGGATGCACGTAGCAGTCTACATGATGCTTAGTGTGTCTGAGAAGAATCAGGGTTTGGGAGTCTCTTGTAGATAGGGGTAGAAATTGAGTTTCAAACAGGAAGTTGAAAGGTAGCATGTCTCACTCTGCAGAGATACCATGGCCATGCTCCTAAGAGAGTCCATGTGTGCAGAGCCTGTTAGGCTTTAGACAGAGGGATGCTATCTCAAACAGAAAACAATCCTGCTAGGATTGTTGACTTCACTGAAGAAAGTAATAGGATATTGAACAGTGACTTAGATAAGTTGATCAATGAAGGTCTCTCAGAGAAGGTGAAACTTGAGTAGAAATACAAATGATAAGAGTCAGTCATGTAAAGACCTAGGAAACAATGCTGCCAGGTTGAAAGAACAGCAAGTATACAGGCACCAAGGCATGAATGCACCTGGCATGTTCTTGGGAGACAGAGAACCAGTGTGGCTGGAACAGAAAGAGAGGGAGAGACTGGAAAAAGATGAAATTGAAGAGTTTACATTGAAGTTTCATCAAAAAGCTTGGATTTGATTCTAACTGGAAAGGAAGGTCATTGGAGAGTTTGGAATAAAGGAGTGACCTTATTTGATTTAGGTTTGCAAAAGTGCTCTCCAGATATTATATGGAAAGGAATTTATTTCAGACAAGGTCCCTATAAAAAAAAAAGAGTCATGCTCAAAAGTGTTTAACTGAAGAGAGTTTAATGAAGGAACAACATACAGAGTAATGCATAGATGAAGGCAGTTAACAAAGCTTAGTGAATTCCCCACAACAGAGAGGAGTTATCAGTATGACAAAGCCTAAAGGGACAAATATAATGTACAGAAGTACCTGAACCCTGAGAGGGCCAAAATAAGAGGAGATCACCCTACAGGAGCTGTTATCCATGGAAGACCACCACCACTGAAAGATGATGGGAAGAATTGGGGCAAAATAAATATGCTTCCTCTCTCTCTTTCCCCCTCTAGTCTTCTACTGGGACTTTCAATTTTCTGGACTCAACCATCCAGGCAAGAGAGATACAGAAGCCAGACAATGTATTTTGTAAAACTGGGGGTCAAAGCAAAGCAGAAAAGGATAGAAGTGAATGTGGAGGGTTGAGCAGCAGTAAATCTGAAAGAACAAATTGAGTATATAGCATGATAATAAGTACTATGGAAAATAAAATGTCAACACAGTATAAAGAGTATTTGTCAATTTTAAATATCATTTCCCAAAATACAGTGGTGGTGAGACATTTATACATATTATGATTAACTAGGTTATTAACCTGGCTTCATTCTACCTAAAGAAAACAGTGCCTATGAAAAATAGCCTCAGTATCTTTTGAGATAAATAAAGGAAGAACCAGTCATAAAAAAATAACAAAAAGCAGGTCATATGGGAAAAATCTACTTTATCTTCTGGGTCTGTTCCCCAGGGTATTCATGCTGGCCTCCCTAGGTCTTAAATAAATATTTTCCCAGGTAGAAATATGAATGATAAATTATTGTGGGTAGACTTTAAAACTATGCTTCCATGAGAAGCAAACATTAACTTCAAGAGGAATGTTCTCATAACCACGGTGCCTAAGACCCAATATTTCTCCCACTTTTGTAACATCTTAGTATTTTCTTCACTCTTCACTCCCAAGTTAAAAAAACTTCAAAACAAGTTGTGAAATGATTAAACTAATCCAAAGTGATTTAACTGTATTCAGAAAATAATAAAAACTTTAAATGAACACAGAAATAAATAGCACTCAAGAAGAAAATCAGAGGCTTAGCAATCATTAAAGAGATAAGATATGCAAATAAGCAGAAAAATATGACAAATGATCAAAAGTATCATCAATAGAAATATATCCAGAAATAACAGAGACAGAATTAGAAGACTGAGACCTTAAAATATTACCATATATTTATTCAAAGCGAAAAACTGAACACAACAAGGAAAGAAATGTAAGATCTACAAAGGAACCAAATGGGATATCTAGACATGAAAATCATAAAAATTAAATTTAAAATCTACTAGAAGCAATTAATTGTAGTTTAAATCCCAGTGAAATTGGGGCCATAGCAATAGTACTTATCCAAATGAAATATTGCACAAAAATTAAAAAGATGGAAAAATCAACAGAAACTCAGTGACCTGTAGAATAATATCAAGTAGTCTAACAGATATAATTAGAGTCCAAAGGGTGAGCAGGAAAAATATTTGAATAACAAATGGCCAGGTATTTTCCAAATTTGAAGAATTCTATCAACAAACAGATCCAGGAAATTCAATGACACCCAAGCAAGATGAACATAAAGAAAATCACACAAAGGCTATTATGATTAAACTGTGGGGGGAAAAGCATTAAAGAGAACATTAAAAAAAAATCACATAAAAAAAGACATGCACAGAAGGAAAAAATAAATGAGAATGTTCACAGACATCTTGTCAGAAAGTATGTAAGCTGTAGGACAGTACAGAGAGAAAACTATCACCAAAAAACGTATATCCAGAGAAAATATTCTTGGGGGAAAAATTAGATTTTTACCAGAAAAACAAAAGCTGAGAGAATTTAATGAATAAACTATTCATGGAAACAAATGTGTGAGTGCTCAGTCATGTACAACTCTTCGCAATGCTTTGGAATGTAGCCCACCAGGCTTCCTCTGTCCACGAATTTTTCAGGCAGAATACCAGAGTGGGTTGCCATTTCCTACTCCAGGGCATCTTCCTGACCCAGGAATCAAACCCACATTTCCTGCATTGCAGGTGGAGTCTTTATCTGCTGAGCCATGTGGTAAGCAAAACAGAACCCTAAAACTATTAAGTTATTGTAATAAGGCAGGAAAATGAAAATAAACACAGAGGATTCCCTAGCAGTCCAGTGGTTAGGACTCCAAAATTTCACTGCCAAGGGCACAGGTTCGATTCCTGGTCAGGGAACTAAATTTAAAAAAAAAGAAAAGAAGCAAAGAAAATAAATACCAAAATGGTAGATTTAAACTTAACCATATCAATAGTTACATGTAAATAGTCTAAATATTTAAATTAAAAGATAGAAACTGTTAACTGGATTATTAAAAAAACACAACTATATATATCAATAGTTACATGTAAATAGTCTAAATATTTAAGTTAAAAGATAGAAACTGTTAACTGGATTATTAAAAAACACAACTATATAGTGCCTCGGAGAAGGCAATGGCAACACCCTCCAGTACTCTTGCCTGGAAAATCCCATGGACAGAGGAGCCTGGTAGGCTGCAGTCCATGGGGTTGCCAAGAGTCAGGCATGACTGAGCGACTTCACTTTCACTTTTCACTTTCATGCATTGGAGAAGGAAATGGCAACCCACTCCAGTGTTCTTGCCTGGAGAATCCCAGGGACGGGGGAGCCTGGTGGGCTGCCGTCTATGGGGTCGCACAGAGTAGGACAGGACTGAAGAGACTTAGCAGCAGCAGCAGCATATAGTGTCTACAAGAAATTAATTTTAAACATAAGACATAGGTTAAAATTTAAAGAATGGAAGAAAGATGTAACTTGTAAACACCAATTATAAGAAAGCTGGAATGACTATTAATATCAGACAATGTTGTGTGTGTGAGTATATATATATATATAACAAATATAATGGTATTATGAAATATTATACTTTTTTTCAAGAGCACACAGAGCATTCATCAAGATAGACTAAAATGTCATGCCATAAAAACTAGCTTTGACAAATTTAGAAGGATTAAAATTATACCACACATACTAGGTGGCACTAGTGGTAGGGGTAAAGAATCCACCTGCCAGTGCAGGAAATATAAGAAACTCGGGTTTGATCCCTGGGTGGGAAAGATCCCCTGGAGGAGGAAATGGCAACCCACTCCAGTATTTTTGCCTGAAAGATTCCATGGACAGAGGACCCTGGCGGGCCCCAGTCCATGGGGTCACAAAGAATCAGACTAAAACTGAGCATACATACATTCATTACTTTACTACATTAAATTAAATTAGAAATAGCTAGAAAAAAAAAAAAAGAAAAGAAAATAGAAAATTCCCAAATATTTGGAAAATAAACTTTTAAGCAGCATCAAAGAAGAAATCACACACACACACACAAAATATAAAACTGTTTTAAAATACATGAGATTAAAACCCAATATACTGGAATTTGTGGGGCATAGCTAAAACAGAGCTTTTAGAGGATTTTACAGCTCTAATTGGTTGTATTAGTAAAGATCTCAAAACAATGGCCTAAGTGTCATTCTTAAGAAGCTAGAAAAATAAGAACAGATTAAACCCAAGGTAAGTAGAAGGAAGAAAGTAATAAATAATAGAAATCAAGAAAAACAGAAAAGCAAATAGTAAAGAATCAAACCGAAATGAAGCTGCTTCAAAAAAAAAAAATCAATGAAGTTCAAAAACTAGTAGCTAAACTTACAAGGAGGAAAAAAAAGAGAAAAAATTACCAATATCAAGAATGAAACTGAGAATATCACTAGTAATATAACAAAAACATTGGCAAAAAAACTGACAAACTTTGATGAAATGGCAAACTTTCTTGAAAGGCAAATTACCAAACACTGCCTGAATAAGCAAAAGAAAATCTCAATAACCTTAAGTCTATCATTGTTGTCTAGTTGCTAAGTTATGTCTGACTTTGTGACCCCATGGACGGCAGCACCTCAGGCTCCCCTGTCCTTCACTATCTCCTGGAGATTGCTCAGATTCATGTCCACTGAGTTGGGGATGCCATCCAGCCATTTCATCCTCTTCTGCTGTGAGACCATTGTTAACATGTGGTGCCTGGGTTTGACTTAACCTTTTCCTCATCCTTTCCTGAAATGTCAAGTCCAGTCTTATCACTACTGCTGTCATTGTGGGCATTTGCTGCTAATTGTGAATCTGGTAGCAAAATGCACGTTGGAATTGCCTGCTTAGTGCAGTTCCCCAAAGTGGAAGCCTGTCCTGGTGCAAGCAAGTAGGAGAGCCTCATAGGGGCAGGAGCCCTCCAGGCCTTTGGGGCTAAAAGGGATGAGGGCAGGGGCCCAAAGCTGCCAGCACCAGTGTGATTCCTGTTACCTATTTGCTCTATTCCAATAAAGTAGAGTTTCACACGCACATCCACACCCAAAATGAACTGTCTAATGAGCTTAAGAGGCCAGAATGACTCTAATAGTTAATTCTAATAACTCTGTTTTCCCACCAAGATTGGGAGGTGAGAATGTCCACTGCTGCTTCTAGTCAAAATTTTATTGAAAGCTTTTATACAAAAGGAAGACATTTTTTAAAATTCAAATTTGAAAGAAAAGTAAAATTCTTTCCAGAATACATAATCATGTCCACTATTTAGATGACTAAGGCATCTCCCATGGACAGAGGAGCCTGGAGGGAGGGCTGCAGTCCATAGGGTTGCAAAGAGTCAGACACGACTGAAGCAGCTTTGCACAAGGAATCCAGTTTTTTAAAAAAACTACTTAAAACTAATAACCTAGTTATTGTTGTTCAGTCACTAAATTGTGTCCGACCCCAGGGTCTATAGCCCACCAGGCTCCTCTGTCCATGGGATTTCCCAGGTGATAATACAGGAGTGGATTGCCATTTTCCTTTCCAGAGGATCTTCCTGACCCAGGGACCAAACCCTGCATAGGCAGGCAGATTCTTTACCACTGAGCCACCAGGGAAGCCCAACAATCTAGTTAAACATGATCAAAAGATATACATAAATCAACTATATTTCTACTTCATAACAATAAACAATTGGAAATTGAAATTTTAAAATAATACCATTTCTAGTAGCATTAGAAACATGAAATGCTGAGAAATAAATTCAATAAAATATGTTCAAGAATTGTTTAATGAAAGTAACAAAATATTGCTAAGAACAATTAAAGGAGATCAAAAGAAATGGACATAGATACCATGTTTCTCCCTGGAGTAGGGCATGGCAACCCACTTCAGTATTCTTGCCAGGAGAATCCCCACGGACAGAGGAGCCTGGAGGGCTACAGTCCATAGGGTCACAGAGTCAGACACGACTGAAATGACTGAGCACGCACCATGTTTCTGGAGTGGAAGAATCAATATTTAGAAAACAAATCTTTCCAAACCGACTTCAAATATGGTAATCATCTTGCCCTCCTGCAGTATGTCATCCAGACTATCACTAGAGTGACCTTGCTAAATTGCAAATTTGATCATGTAATTCATCTACTTAAAAAATCTTTTATGGTTCCCCAGGGCTAATAGGATAAAGCTTAGATTCCTCAGGATAATACAGGGCACTCTGATCAGAACCCACCTACTGCTCTTTACAATGCCTTCTGACTGAAATACCCACTTTTATCCCATTGGTGAACTCCTTTCTACTCTCCAAGATCCAGACTTGACCTTGATCCATGAAGACTTTTCTCATCTACCCAAGATTTAACCACTGCCTCTTTTAAGTCTATAGAACTCTGTGTTAGCCCTTTTCAATATTGCCATAATTTATTTGATAATCTCTATCTCCCCAAAACAGACTGTGGGCTCTTTTGTCATCTCCATCTTGAGGATAGGGACTGTAGCTCATTCATTTTTGTTTCTCCAGCTCTAGTATCTCACCTAGCACATAGTAGGCACTCAGTAATTTTTTTAATAAATCATAGTCTGATCTACTGATTGGATGAAACAGAATAGGCGTTCTTTCAAAGATGAAAGACTCAAACAGGTTAAATTTCAGAAGTGAATGGGATCCCTTCTCTAAGTTTGGCTAAGATAAATATGAAAAGGACATTTCATAACAGGAAGAATTATTAAACATTCTTATTCTGGCTCCCTCCTCATCCTGGCTTTACTTCTAATCTAAAGCAGTTCTGAGGAAATTATGTTTGACCACAAGCTCCACAAACTATTTCTAGTTTCTCATACTAAATCCAAGAGATTTTTTATAATATGTCATCTATAGCCTCATTTTACCTCAATCTTCAAATTCACTCTCACCCGATTTTACTCTCTCTTCCACACTAGACAAATTTCCCCAGGGAAGAATGGAGATATTTATAGCAGCCAAATAAAGAACTCTCCCAGAAAGTCAGGGAAGTTTGGCCCAAGGAAGTTTGCCCACTTCCTTTTCACCATCCACAGATTATTAGTTTATGCCCACCTCTCAGCCCTCTGGAATTAGCTGTTCCCCTTTCTAGAGCTTGATTCTCCTGCATTTGTATTGTCTGTGACCTGTAGGTTTGGCTTTATGCACATTCTTTTACAAATCTTTTCATGGATTTCCAAAATTATATTGACATAACTTTTCCAGATAAAAGAGTCCGGGCACCCCATTAAAATTAATTTCCTTTTGGTAACTGGAAATAAACCTACTTGTGCTAAATGATCTTCAATATTTAATAATTATTCAATACTAATTTACTATTTGTATTTGAAACAAAGTCTGAACAATAGAGAGCTACGCAGAAAACATGACAAAGCTAAAATGAAGGCAGGAAGACTACTGGGAGAATTCCAGAAGTTCCTGTTCCAACCAGGGCAAAAGCTGGCAAAATTGATAGGGGCAAAGCGTGCCTTCTGGAATGGCTTGTCTCCCCCTGTGTGTAACCTGATGCCCTCTCATGTGGCTTTTCTCTCCCACCCTGTCAACCGGCTCTGAGGAAATATTCCCAAATTTCTTCACCCTGAAGCTGTACCTAAATGTGTAGTAAGAAAGAATGAATTTCTTCTCCTCAGGATTTGCCTTTTATAGGAGGACAAAGGTCTTTCCAACCTCACTTTGGTTTAAATCCAAAGGAATTATTTTTAGAAAGAAGCAAAGCAAAAGACAGAGGGAGCAGATTTATTACTTCCCTTACAGAGGAAGAGGAGAGTGCAAGGAATCGAACCTGAATCTCGTGCATTGCAGGCAGATTCTTTACCACTGAGCCACCTGGGAAGCCACCACGTTTAATATTTAGTAAATGGTCATAACCTTGCTTAACTTTTTGCTCCACACTGTGGGGTGAGCATCAGGCCTGGTTAAATATCACTGCTTCAGAAAGCGTGTTACCTCTGTCTTCCTACAGGGCCCAGGTTTAGAATAAATAAAATTATTATAAGTGAAGAGAAGTAAGAGAATATATTTTGAGTCACAAAAGGGATTGTTCAGTAACTCCCTCTTTTAGTCAGATAAGGAATGTTACAGTCCAGTGAGAGATGTGAAATATATATATATGTATGTATGTGTGTGTGTGTGTGTGTGTGCATGTGTGTGTGTGTATACATGAAAAATATTTATGGACTTCCCTGGCAGACCAGTGGTTAAGCCTTCATCTTCCAATGCAGGGGGTGTGTGTTCAATCCCTGGTCAGCGAGCTAAGATCATACATGCCTCTGGGTCAAAAAAACAAAACATAAAACTGAAGCAATATTGTAACAAATTTAATAAAGACTTTTAAAATATGTTCTGCTGCTGCTAAGTCACTTCAGTCGTGGCTGACTCTGTGCGACCCCATTGACGGCAGCCCACCAGTCTTCCCCATCCCTGGGATTCTCCAGGCAAGAACACTGGAGTGGGTTGCCATTTCCTTCTCCAATGCATGAAAGTGAAAAGTGAAAGTGAAATCACTCAGTCGTGTCCAACTCTTAGCGACACCATGGACTGCAGCTCACCCAGCTCCTCCGTCCATGGGAGTTTCCAGGCAAGAGTACTGGAGTGGGTCGCCAGTGCCTTCTCCAAATATGTTCTACATTAAAAAAAAAAAAAAAAAACTTAACAAAAGAATATTTAAAGAAAGTTACTAAGGCTTCTTAAAGGCCCAAAGCAACATCTTAACTGGTGAAATAAAGGCTGAATTTTGGCAGAAGGAGAGGTGAGGAGTAGATGACTGGTCACCTGCGTGTACCTGAGGTGCCCAGCAGGTGCCTAATCTGTAGCACAGTTGGGGCTCAGACCTGGGAAGAGGGAAGCAGATGTTATAGGAGTCTGTTTTCTTTCAGACCAAGGACTATCTTGAGAAAGATTGGTCTGCTTCTGTGAAAGTGAGAATCAGCTACACAAGCTTGGTTGAAAGCAGATGTTTCAAGGTCAGAAAGGAAAACTCACAGAGCCTGCTCCTCACATAACCCCTGACCCAGCTCTCCTGGCCTTCTGTCTGATTCCCAGGGTCACCTGTGCAGAACAGAGTCACCAAAGCCCCGTCATGCCAACGGGTGCTAGGATCCAAAAATAATTGGCAAACATCTGTTCTCAAGGTCTCCTTTTATTCCATGTTAAGTGCTCCACAAAAAAATCTCTCTAAAATGCATCCCAAGAGGCATCTTAAAATTCTTGGCTCCTTTCCACTCCCCTTTATGGTTATCCACGTGCTCCAGTCCTCACTTTCTCACTTTCTTTAGATCTCTGCTCCATGTCAGCTTTTTTTTTTCCCCCCAAGGTTTCACAGTACGTGTTTTATTTTATTTTTTTTTGAATTTTTGAAAAGCATGATTTATTTCATGATATATGTGTGTATGTATATATAATATATCCAACTTAAGATTGTATTGGTGATGACAATAGGTTGTTTTTTTTTTTAAACTTTACATAATTGTATTAGTTTTGCCAAATATCAAAGTGAATCCGCCACAGGCACACATGTGTTCCCCATCCTGAACCCTCCTCCCTCCTCCCTCCCCATACCATCCCTCTGGGTCGTCCCAGTGCACTAGCCCCAAGCATCCAGTATCGTGCATCGAACCTGGACTGGCAACTCGTTTCATACATGATAGTTTACATGTTTCAATGCCATTCTCCCAAATCTTCCCACCCTCTCCCTCTCCCACAGAGTCCATAAGACTGTTCTATACATCAGTGTCTCTTTTGCTATCTCATACACAGGGTTATTGTTACCATCTTTCTAAATTCCATATATATGCGTTAGTATACTGTATTGGTGTTTTTCTTTCTGGCTTACTTCACTCTGTATAATAGGCTCCAGTTTCATCCACCTCATTAGAACTGATTCAAATGTATTCTTTTTAATGGCTGAGTAATACTCCATTGTGTATATGTACCATAGCTTTCTTATCCATTCATCTGCTGATGGACATCTAGGTTGCTTCCATGTCCTGGCTATTATAAACAGTGCTGCGATGAACATTGGGGTACACGTGTCTCTTTCCCTTCTGGTTTCCTCAGTGTGTCAGCCACTATGGAGAACAGTGTGGAGATTCCTTAAAAAACTGGAAATAGAACTGCCTTATGATCCAGCAATCCCACTGCTGGGCATACACACTGAGGAATCTATGTCAGCTTTTTATAGAGGCTTTCCTGATCACCCGATTTAAGTAACAAACCCCTAATCCTCTCTCACCACCTAGCAGCTCCTTATCCCCCCTCCCTGTTTTATTTTTCCTCATATTAATATTTGATATCCTGTGGATTTTGCTTGCTGATTATATTTCTCTCCTCTCTCACAGGTAAGCACAATGAGGATGTGAAAGGGTCTTTTTTGGGGGGTGCGGGGCTGGTTTTGTTCACTACTTAGTATCTGAAATAATAAGTATGTACTTCATGAATTAATAAATCAAAGAGTGAATGCTGGTATTGTTTCATATATTTCTCTTTCTGCAAATTCACAGAATCTTTCTCTTACCCTTAGATGACTCCATCTACCCGAATTGGCTACAGAAGGTTCTAGGTGAACTTAATAACACTAGACTCATAAGATGAGAAATAACTGCCTAAGGTTTCTATTGATTTTGGTCTTAACTGTGGGATGAGGGATATTACATTTCCTGAGCAAAAGGGGGCCTTAAAAGGAAATTGAGAATTAGGAAGAAATTGTTTCTTGGTGGAAACAATCCTTCTAGTTATCTCTGGTTTTAATCCTGTTTTGTGTGGTACTTTACCTCTGCTTGAAACTATTCTTGGATCAGGCTGTTCCTCTGTTGTGAATAATCACTTCAAACATCAATGAAAACCAGAATAAGGGAAGTATGCATATTTCACTTAGAAAATTCCCAGAATGATTTTATGACCAAATAGTAATTAGATTTTTTGCTTCTAATGCTTTGTCTCAGGATAGAAAGTACAGAATTGCACCATTAGGCCATTTGTTTTGTACAGTATCCAGCACAATGAGATGCATACCCACTTACAATTTCATGAATTTTTTTGGAATGATCACTGAGACATTGCTTGTATTTTGTACTTGATAATGTGTTGGAATCATGGCAAATTCAACAAATATAGTCTCTTCTAAGTAGATTGCAATTTTATGTAAAAGGGGACACTCATAACCAAAAAATACATGGCTAAGTATTAGATAAATTTATTGGGTATGTTCATTTCACCATAATTTTTTCTTATTCTCCTATTTCTTTGATAATTAAAGTTTCTCTTTTAATCAAGAGATCTAACATTGTTAGTGACCTAATGGGCAACCTAATTTTTATTTCTCACCTAGAAGTTCCATATCTCCATCCTAGCCTCAGTTTTGCTTCAAAATAAATTGTAATTTAAAGCAAGTTTAGCTCGAAGGATCAAATTTAGCTCAATTTGTCTTTCAAAAGAGGAAATTTATCTGGCCCAGGAAGTAGGAGTTAGTGTCAATTAATTAACGATCATGAAGTGCTTTTTAAATACTGACTGAGTGTTCACTCTTGTGATAATTAAAAGTAAAATGCAATGACTCAATAGCCCATGTATTAGTGGTTAAAGATAAAATTCTATTGGTTATTCACTGAAACTTTTTCAACTTTAATATGTACAAGTTTTATTGATAAAGCTGCTTATTTGAGAAGAATTATGTAGCAGCACATCTGCATGAATTAAATCTAATTTAGTACAATATGCTTTAAAATTCATTAAATCCCAATAAAACCATGCCTTTTTACATCATGGGTCTCTTTTTCCAATGTTTAAGATAAACTGTTTCAAACTTAGAAGTCTTAGAAGAACTTTCAAAGATAGCTTCAAATTACTCATTCACAGCTGTATATGCCAGAATTTATCCCAAATAATTTTTGTTGCCAATTCAGATCTTTTTTCTACCTTTACAACAGCATGTTTCTTTGTCAACAACTCCTGTCACTCAGTAAATGGAGTGCAAACTACATTGTAATATTATTAGGAGAAAACTAATACTAGGATGTTAGGACAATCAAAAAAAGCATTTTTTCCCCAAATCAAGGATAAATTTGTTTAGATTATCTACACTGTTTTTCTCCTCCATGGATCATATGATTACACATTGATTTTCATGAAACGTTACCTTTAATTAGTTTTCTCAGAATTAGAAACTTAACCCTCCAAGGACAATCAGGAGTGATGGTAGAGTGAAAAGAGTACAGCTTTGGAATCAAACTCTCTCCATGGACTTGGCTCATGGTACAGTGGATAAGAATCCACCTGCCAATGCAGGGGACATGGGTTCAGTCTCTGGTCTGGGAGGAGTCCATATGCCACTGACCAAGTAAGTCCATGCAGCACAACTGCTGGAGCCCGCACACTCTAGGGCCTGTGAGCCACAACTATTGAACCCACATGCCACAAATCCTGAAGCCTGCATGCCTAGAGCCTGTGCTGTGTAACAAGAGAAACCACTGCAATGAGAAGCCCATGAAATATAATGAAGAGTAGCCTCTGCTCACTGCAGGTAGAGAAAGCCCATGCACAGCAACAAAACTCCAGTGTAAACAAAAATAAATAAATCTCTCTCCATAACTCCTAACTTTAAAAGACACTTTCATTTCTGAGCTTTACTTCTCTCATCTCTAAAATGTACTTAATAATAAATTACTCACAAGAGGTGTATGAGGATTCAATGAGCTAACTGCATACTGAACATTTTTGTCCTCCTAAAAATGCATGTGCTAAATTCTGACTCCTAATGTGAAGATATTTGGAAGTGGGGTCTTTGGGGTAACTAGGTCATGAGGGTGGCACTGTCATGAATAGGATAAGTGCCCTTATAGAGAGACCCCAGGGAACTCCCTTGTCCCTTCCACCACGTGAGGACGTAGCAAAAAGAGGAAAACATAGTTGACTGCGAACCAGAGAACAGGCTCTCTCTAGACACAAAATCTGTCAGTACCTTCATCTTAGACTTCCCTTTCTCTAGATCTGGAAGAAATAAATTTGTATGGTCTATAAATTACCCAGTCTAAGGTATTCTGTCTTAGCAGCCCAATCGGACTAAGCCAGAAATCAGTACTGAGAAGTGGATGCTGCTGTAACAAATATCTGAGGAGGCACTCGCTCTCTGGGTGCTCTCAGCCCTGTGCTTGCATTTATCTAAGAGTGATGCCTCCTTAAATGGAGAATGCTAGTGCCACCCCAGTCCTCTTTTAATCCTAGATTACTTATTTTAATTCTTAAACTTTTTCATATGATTTTTTTCTCATGTAATGTTGTGGCTTGGTTAAATTATATGGCCATTATGACTGTTTATAAAGTCTTCAGGGCATTTGTGTTTTGATTGAGACAAAAGAAAACATGTATTAGGTATCTACACCTGCATAGCCACAGCTGTTTGAGGCCCTGACTGGGCTGAAGGATCTGCTTCCAAATTCACTAACATGGCTGTAGGCAGTACCTGGTCTCTCCATAGGGCTGCTCATGACAGAACAACTGGCTTTCCCCAAATGAATGATCCACGACAAGAGAGGGAAACCAAGACAGAGGCTATGTTTCTTTTATAACCTAATATCAGAGGTGACCCTGGAGGAACAAATAGCAACCCACTCCAGTATTCTTGGGCTTCCCAGGTGGCACTAGTGGTAAAGACTGCCTGCCAATGCAGTAGATGTAAGAGACTTGGGTTCGATCCCTGGGTTGGGAAGATCCCCTGCAGGAGGGCATGGCAACCCACTCCAGTATTCTTGCCTGGAGAATCCTATGGACAGAAAGGCCTGGTGGGCTACAGTCCATATAGTCACACAGAGTTGGACACAACTGAAGCAACTTAGCATGCACCAGTATTCTTGCCTGGAAAATTTCTATGGATAGAGGAGATTGGCAGGCTACAGTCCAGGGGGTCTCAAAGACTTGGACAGGACTGAGCATGCATCCATCAGATGTGAGAAGCCGTCACTTCTGCCATATTCTACTGGCCACAGAGACCAACCCTGATACAGAGTGAGAGGGAGGAAGAGGGATCATAGCAGGCCACTCTGGAGGTAACTACATCAATGTGTTTTTAGGGGTTTCAGTTTTGATTCTATCAATTAAAAGCCATTCATTAAAAGAAATTTTGTATCTCCTTTAAACCTCACTTGTCTGGTCTATAGAATAAGAATAACACATACAAAACCTGCTTCATCTTATAGTCAGATGGGTGGAGCTCCAAGCATGCAAGTAAAAAAAGAGAAACAAGACACAAGAACAGTAGAATCACAGCATCCTGAGATGAAGCCAGCTGTTGACTATGGAAAGCCAAAGGAGGGTGTTCATCTAGCGAAACTTCTAGGAGTGCAGGACAGCCAGGAATTCCAACAGGATGAAGTTTCATGGAAGGTGCAGCCAAAGTGAAAGCAGTAGCAGACCCACGTCAGGCTGTGTGCGGACCCAGGTCAGGCTGTGTGCAGGAGGAAAGAAAAACTGAGCTACAAGTGACCTTTCCACATAGCAGCGTGAGCCCAAGGGGCCCATCCACAGAGCCAGACAAGGATGATGGTTTAAAAGTCAAGATCATCAAATTAGAGTAATCTCCTAGTGTAATTCATAGGATTCCAGGAAGCTGTGGAGCTGTTGTATACCTTTCAAATGTAATGTGCTTAGGGTCGCCTGGCAGTATTGCTACAGTATGGATTCTGAGTCAATAGATTTGGGGAAGGATGGCGACTCTGCATCTCTTACAGTTGCTCAGATGATATCACTGCTACCAGCCCATAGATCAAATTGAGGAACCAGATATATGCCTGCTCATGTTAGGAACAATCGGGGTATTGCTGTAGGTCTGGAAGCCAGGAGCCACCTGAAAACATCTACTCAAACTTTCAGAATCATCTCTCTTCATTGTGGCTGCCAGCTACCCCTCAGCTAATACACTGGATAAACAAGTCCCTGTAGATTGGATTGATTATTTAATCTTTATAAAATAGGTTTTAAAAAGTAGAAAAAGTCAAAAGACTAATCCTATACAAATAAAATCTGGTTTCAAATAAAACGCTCACTCATACAGGGTAAATAGCTCCTTCAAGCTAAATGGTTCCCTAAATTGAACTTCCTTTTTTTAATCTCACATGTCCCCTCTGTCCTTGAAACTGCTTTCCCTCAAGGGAGTATTCAATTTCTTAGAAGTCACATTTTATGATTCTTGATTCAATCTGAAGTTAAGCTAAATGTTTAAATGCATCATAAATATTGAAGCAAGACCCTCAATATTTGTATATACACAAAAGTCAAGTATTCAAGTTGTTAAGAATAGTTAATTTGGGGTAGATAGGAAGATTACAGAAAATTTTAGCTTTCTTTTTTTGTGAAATTCTATGTATTCCAAATTCTCTACAAGTAGAGTATGCTACTTTCATACAAATAAAACATACAGTTATTGTATATCAACTAGTTTTTCTGGTCAAGCCATACAGCCATCATTGGATTTTGTCACCTCCCAAGATTCAAAAATCCGCAGAACATTAATTGATTTCACTGTTGCCAACAAAGGTCCGTCTAGTAAAGGCTATGGTTTTTCCTGTGGTCATGTATGGATGTGAGAGTTGGACTGTGAAGAAAGCTGAGCACCAAAGAATTGATGCTTTTGAACTGTGGTGTTGGAGAAGGCTCTTCAGAGTCCCTTGGACTGCAAGGAGATCCAACCCGTCCATCCTAAAGGAGATCAGTCCTGGGTGTTCATAGGAAGGACTGATGCTGAAGCTGAAACTCCAATACTTTGGCCACCTCATGCGAAGAGTTGACTCATTGGAAAAGACTCTGATGCTGGGAGGGATTGAGGGCAGGAGGAGAATGGGATGACAGAGGATGAGATGGCTGGATGGCATCACTGACTCAATGGACGTGAGTTTGAGTGAACTCCGGGAGTTGGTGATGGACAGGGAGGCCTGGCGTGCTGCGATTCATGCGGTCTCAAAGAGTCGGACACGACTGAGTGACTGAACTGAACTGATGCTTTAGATACAATACTAGGAACCGGGGATATGTACACACACACACAGAGTTCCTGTTCTTAAAGAATGTCTAGTCCAGTCAATGCCATATCCCAGGGTGCAGAGTAAACACAGGACAATGCTTATATCAGTCCAGCACCCAGGGAAGTCTTGAAGAGCAAGTGAGTTTGCCAAGCAGAAAAGCATGGAGAAGACATTACAGGCTGAGGGAAGGGCATGAAAGACACCTTCACTGCCTAATTCCTCAGCAAGTCTGATTTTAAAGCACATTATCATCATTAACCGGTTAGTCCATGTCAAATCTCTAAGGGTTATTTCTGTGAACAGTAAATTTAGTTGATTAGACTTTGACGTTAATGAGAGCCCCAAGTTAACTGGATAGCTTGCCAAAAGAAAGTGTACAGAGAAACCAGGGTAATAACCCTAAAAGACTTTAATCCTAGCCCATAAGGGCATTCTGAAACAGGCAGTCCCAGGATTTCACTCAACAGCTAGTCCCAGGAATTTATTCTTCACTGCTCCTGAGAGTCAGGTTTTTGAGGATAGCTTTAGGAGTGTTTTTTTTTTTTTTCCTGCAGCCTCCCCATCCACAAACACACACAGGCAAGCACTCTCCTCATCACCCATCACCACCCAACATATGCATATAACACCTAACTCCAGAGAAACCAATAGAAAGAAGATCAACTAGTCAACATAAAACAGCTTCACTTCTGAAGGGAAAAAACCGACTCAAAATGATGCCCCATTAATATTGGTAGAGCAGCTTTGGTTATCCCTTCCTTCCTTCATTTATTTATTTAACAAACACCTACCAGGCCCTAAGGATTGAAATCTGACTGAGACATGGTGTTTTCCCTTAGAAAGCTGCAGATCAGACCACAGCACAATGCAGTCAATGCTGTGATGATGGATGGAGAAGGACAGTATGTTAGGGGCACAGGTATAGGGCATCTAAATCATCCTGGGAGGACTTGTCCTGAAAAGTTGTCCAGTTCCCTGGGAGACTGCAGAGGACTACAAATTGCTCAATACAGCTGGAGCCAAGGGTGAATGTGAAGGAGTGTGGGCACTAAAGCTGAAAATATAGAAAGAAATGGGGTCACAAAAGCCTTAGATACTAAATGAAAGAGTTTGAACTTTCTCCTTGAAAGCTATGGGGACCTATTGAAGGAGTTTAAGCAAGGAAATGGCATGATTAAAAAGATCAATATCACAGCAGTGTGGACAGATTGAAGGGAAGCCACTCGGGGAACAGGAAATGCAGTTAGGGGGCAATTGTAGGACCTAGAGATGTTTAATGAGTACAAATTAGGGGAGCTGTGTGAACAAAGCAAAAGGGAAAAATTTAAGAAATAGTGAGAAACAAGATCTTCACAACAAAGTGAGCCACCAATACCAACTCCAGGTACTGGACATAAGGGGAGAAAAATTACAGGGAGAGCATGAAACTCATCTCAGAGGTTTTCCAGTTAGAATAAAAAGGTGAATGGACTGTTCACAGAGGAGATTGAGCATGTAAGGTGGTTTCTTAGCTACAGACCATGAGTTCTTGAGGCCCCAATGGAAAGTTTTGGAAGGTCTGGTGATGGGCAGCTTGATGGAATAGATTAGGAGGAACATAGGGCAGCTTAGAAATGAGTTTCAGATAAAAAAAAGATAGGTTATCTGGGAGTCTTGACCAGGGATGTGGGTTTGATGTGGCCAATCTCAGGTGTTTGAAGGATGTGGCATATCTGTGTTAGCCAAACTTATTTGACCATGACATGCTTTTAAAGTCATGATGTATTGCTGGGACATTAAAAGGAGTTCACGAAATATGATGAGTTCTATAATCAAATGGTCTTAAGGATAAATTAGTTGCTACTAAAATGATCAAAAATGTTTTATTTGTATCATTTTAGTGCCTAACAGAGAAAAATTGGAGGAACCAAATATTTTTGTTCGTTTTAGTAAAAAACAGAAAAGAAAATCACAGGAAATGGTAAAGATAGATGTCTATCTCTGCATAGGGCCCTCCTTCCATATGCCCAGAGGTTTACTGTGACCCCAATCCATTCAGGTCAGGTAATTTCTACACATAGTGTCCCAGCCTTTTTTCCAGGTTGGTATCTGCCTTTTAGTTTCCTCAAAGGAACTTAAAACTGGACAGGCAGGTTTGAGTTTAGAATGAGTGGATTTTTTGGAGTTTTGTACCTGAAGCTGATGTGGAATTTCAAACTCCAGTCCTGGCCCCAGTCCCTAGCCTAAAATCCCTTCCCCACTTCCCAGCCCAAGATTACCTCTGAATCACCAGGGTCAGCAACATGGCCTTCCCCATAGAAAGTCTCAATCAGTACCCTGGAGTACATTCACTGTGTTTGGATGGGGCATTCCAGGGACCAAAGCATCCAGAACACAACTAGATGGAGAGGTAGGGAAGGGCGGCAAGGGTTTCAGATCAGCCCATCTTCTTGGCTCCACAAACTCCTAAACCTCAGGAGAGGAGCTGTGCAGGAGGAGGGCAAGAGTGCCATCTTCTAAGGTTCAGGATTCAGAGCAGGGGCCTTCCTGCCAAGATGAAGTGTGGAGTTGAACCCAGAAGTAAGAAAGAACATAGTTGTTTCTCACCATATGCAGACTTTACCAACAAGCTATAAGAAAGAGTAACCATTGCTAAAAACAAGACAAGAGGACCAAAATGAAGGCACTTACGCTAAGCTCTTCATCACCAACCTGAGAATTAACTCCATTATGCAGGTACCTGCTGAGCCCCTTGAACTTGCTCCCTGCTCACTGCCTCAGATGGTGGGTAAGACCGTCCAGGATCCTAGGGCTGCAGCAACCATCCTTAGGAACTTTCAGGCTTTTTTGGAGAATTTCTTTTTTTCCCAAACTGGGCCTGGAAGCTAGTGAGAGTTTAGACTGGGTTTGATGTAAAAACCAGACAGGCTTCAGAATTGAAAGGGATCCAACTTAGAAACCAAATTGAGTCCAAGGTTAGACTAGGTCCAACTTAAGTAAGCCTGCACCCAATGTGAGGCCTCAGGTGAACAAAATCCTGTTTGAAGGCAGAGCAAGCAGGTTAACCTTATCACAGATAATCTTGAATTATAGTGGCCATAATGGAGAAATTCTAACCTAGATAAGTTTATCCATTTATGAGGTATCTTAAGGGCTTCCCTGGTGACTCAGATAGTAAGGAATCTGCCTGCAATTCAGGAGACCTGGGTTCAATCCCTGGGTTGGGAAGATCCCCCAGAGAAGGAAATGGCAACCCATTCCATTATTCTTGCCTGGAGAATTCCACGGACAGAGGAGCCTGGTGTACTACAATTCATGGGATTTCAAAGAGTCCAACACGACTAACACATTAGACAAAAAGGGCCCTTAGTCAAGCACTACCATTAAGGGTGGAGGGAAAATTGTTTTTCCTCCTCTACAGTTTCTGACAACCAAGTTGAGAACTGCTGGGAGTAGCCACTCAGTCCAGAGCCTACAGCCAGGATTCCGGGAAAACTGTCAGGAGTCATCAAAGGGTGAGAGTTCTTACCAAAGTCTACTCTCCCAGATCTCTGGTGCCTGATTGAGAGAGGAATGTAAGATCATCCTTTTCTTTCCAAATTCATATTGGTAGGCAAAAAACATTTGTAAGAATTAAATCTCTGATTTGCTGCCAGGTACCTACTGGTTGTCAATTCTTTCTGTCCCAGGGACAGCTGTTGTCTGCTTATGTGTCTCATTTCATGTCCTGGGAACCTGACTTGGCAACCATCAGCTTGGGATCCCCCAAATATGACCAGGCAGGCATATGCGGCTAAGGTCCTATCAACTAGTCCCAACAATTTTCTAAAAACATTAGATGAGTGTTGGCTACCATTACAGAGAGAATTTTCCTAATAAATCTGAACTAAATTTTCTCCCCAATTTCATTCAATTTTCTATTTTAAGCAAGAAGAGCATAATTATATATACAGAAACTCAGATTCAGAGAAAATATAAAAAACTTTTTAATCTTTTTTTGTTATCATCATAAAAGCAAAGTTGGAAATAGACTGCCTATTCTTTCCAAGGACCTTGAAAGCTGTGATCAAACTTTGTCCAAACTATTCTTTTAATTCTTTAATGCAATCAGGTGGTAAAACAGATGAAAGAAATGTGTCCGACAGTGACCTTGGTGATTTTCTTCCTAACTTATATTTCTAGTTATCTCCTCCCATACCCCAGTTGGCTGAAATTCTAGTATGTGAGATAGAACTTGTTTTCTGGAGCTATTGGTCTATAGTCAATAAGTCTTCCTTTACCCTTCATCTCTTTTTCTGAGTATGTCCTCCACTTCTTTGCCTTTAATCCTGATTCTCCCATTAGGACTCCATGTTCCTAGCAGCCTCAGTGTCAGCAGTTGGGATTAAGAATTTCTTACTCCCCATTGTCACCTCCAAACTATTCTTCCCCTTATCTGTCTAAAAGATAATAATATCTCTACTCCCAGGGAATGATGAACAGAAGTTCAGGAAGGTAGCTTTCTTGGAGTGGGGTTGACAAATAAGTTCCAGACCACCTACTCCACCTCCCAGCTTTCACATCAACTGTTCACAAACAAGCAAAATACTCCTCCACAGACTCATGTTTACTTTCCAGAAATGGAACCAACTTCCAGTTGGTCAAATCATAAACCCAAGAAACCTCCTTGACTTCTCCTTCTCCCTCAAGACCTCAAAACTAAACTATTCTGTTTTCTTGCTCTGTTTACTTCCTATAGATATCTTGAAGCCATCTACTTTCTTCTATCTCCATAGCCTTAATTAGTACAACCACCATCATCTTATGGTCTCGCCACTCTAATCTAGTTCTATCATCCAATCTGTTCTCCATCCAGAGACTAGAGTATTGTTTGCAAAATACAAATCTGATAATGCCACTGCATAGAAAGCTTTCAATGGCTTCTAAAAATTTGTAGGAAAAAAAATCCCAAATCTTTATCAAGGCCTTGCATTGTCCTACGTCTAGTACGATAGCACCATTAGCCTATGGGCTCCAGTCACAGTGGCCTTCTCTGTGGTCGTGGAACATGCAATGTGCTATCAACCAACTAGTCCCTCTGTCTGAAATATAAGAACATTTTCTCCCACCTCACCCTACCTTTCCTAGACCCTAAACCCCTAATTTTCACTCAAATCTTGGATTCAATCACTTGCCTAGAAAATCTTCTTTGATGCCCATGGGTAGATGAGGTCAATTTCTTGTATGTTCCAAGAATAATGTTTTTCCTCTAGAAGTGTATAATTTTATTAATTAGTATCTCCTCAAATCAATTATAAGTTCCATGAGGACAGAAATCATGCTTGGTTTTGCTAGTTATTGTATTCTTAGCAACTGGCCTAGTATTCAGGACATAGTAAGATTTCGATTATTGAATGGTTTGCCTTGGAAATGAACAGAGATCATTCTGTCGTTTTTGAGATTGCATCCAAGTACTGCATTTCAGACTCTTTTCTTGACCATGATGGCTACTCCATTTCTTCTGAGGGATTCCTGCCTGCAGTAGTAGATATAAATGGTCATCTGAGTTAAATTCACCCATTCCAGTCCATTTCAGTTCGCTGATTCCTAGTATGTTGACATTCACTCTTGCCATTTCTTGTTTGACCACTTCCAATTTGCCTTGATTCATGGACCTGACATTCCAGGTTCCTATGCAATATTGCTCTTTACAGCATCAGACCTTGCTTCTCTCACCAGTCACATCCACAGCTGGGTATTGTTTTTGCTTTGGCTCCATTCCTTCATTCTTTCTGGAGTTATTTCTCCACTGATCTCCAGTAGCATATTGGGCACCTATTAACCTGGGGAGTTCCTCTTTCAGTATCCTATCATTTTGCCTTTTAGTACTGTTCATGGGATTCTCAAGGCAAGAATACTGAAGTGGTTTGCCATTCCCTTCTCCAGTGGACCACATTCTGTCAGATCTCTCCATCATGACCCGCCCATCTTGGGTTGCCCCACGGGCATGGCTTAGTTTCATTGAGTTAGACAAGGCTGTGGTCCTAGTGTGATTAGATTGACTAGTTTTCTGTGAGTATGGTTTCAGTGTGTCTGCCCTCTGATGCCCTCTTGCAACACCTACCGTCTTACTTGGGTTTCTCTTACCTTGGGCATGGGGTATCTCTTCACCGCTACTCCAGCAAAGTGGAGCCGCTGCTCCTTACCTTGGATGAGGGGTATCTCCTCACTGCCTCCCTTCCTGACCTTCAACATGGGATAGCTCCTCTAGGCCCTCCTACACCTGCGCAGCCACGGGCTCCTTGGACGTGGGGTTGGTCCTCCCAGCCACCGCCCCTGGCCTCCGGCGTGGGGTTGCTCTTCCTGGCTGCAGCCCCTGGCCTCAGGCGTGGGGGCGTGGGGTAGCTCCTTCCGGCTGTCGCCCCTGACCTCGGACGCCGGGTAGCTCCTCTCGGCCGTTTCTGCGCCATGGTAGCCTGGCACTCTCGGCCGCTACCCCTGACCTCGGATGTGGGGTAACTCCTCTTGGCCACCACCCTTCGGGCATGGGGTCCTCCCGGCTTCTGCCCCTGACCTCAGGCGTGGGGTAGCTCCTCTCGGCCGTGCTTGTGCCAGTCGTTGCAGCCGCCTGCACTTAGTGTGCCGGTCATCACAGCCTGACCTACAACACCTTTTAGAACTAACACCCAAAAAAGATGTCCTTTTCATTATAGGGGACTGGAATGCAAAAGTAGGAAGTCAAGAAACACCTGGAGTAACAGGCAAATTTGGCCTTGGAATACGGAATGAAGCAGGGCAATGACTAATAGAGTTTTGCCAAGAAAATGCACTGGTCATAACAAACACCCTCTTTCAACAACACAAGAGAAGACTCCACACATGGACATCACCAGATGGTTAACATCGAAATCAGATTGATTATATTCTTTGCAGCCAAAGATAGAGAAGCTCTATACAGTCAGCAAAAACAAGACCAGGAGTTGACTGTGGCTCAGATCATGAACTCCTTATTACCAAATTCAGACTGAAATTGAAGAAAGTAGGGAAAACCACTAGACCATTCAGGTATGACCTAAATCAAATCCCTTATGATTATACAGTGGAAGTGAGAAATAGATTTAAGGGACTAGATCTGATAGATAGAGTGCCTGAAGAACTATGGAATGAGGTTCATGACATTGTAGAGGAGACAGGGATCAAGTCCATCCCCATGGAAAAGAAATGCAAAAAAGGAAAATGGCTGTCTGGGGAGGCCTTACAAATAGCTGTGAAAAGAAGAGAAGCGAAAAGCAAAGGAGAAAAGGAAAGATATAAGCATCTGAATGCAGAGTTCCAAAGAATAGCAAGAAGAGATAAGAAAGCCTTCTTCAGCAATCAATGCAAAGAAATAGAGGAAAACAACAGAATGGGAAAGACTAGAGATCTCTTCAAGAAAATTAGAGATACCAAGGGAATATTTCATGCAAAGATGGGCTCAATAAAGGACAGAAATGGTATGGACCTAACAGAAGCAGAACATATTAAGAAGAGATGGCAAGAATACACAGAAGAACTGTACAAAAAAGATCTTCACGACCCAGATAATCATGATGGTGTGATCACTGACCTAGAGCCAGACATCCTGGAATGTGAAGTCAAGTGGGCCTTAGAAAGCATCACTACGAACAAAGCTAGTGGAGGGGATGGAATTCCAGTTGAGCTCTTTCAAATCCTGAAAGATGATGCTGTGAAAGTGCCGCACTCAATATGCCAGCAAATTTGGAAAACTCAGCAGTGGCCACAGGACTGGAAAAGGTCAGTTTTCATTCCAATCCCAAAGAAAGGCAATGCCAAAGAATGCTGAAACTACCACACAATTGCACTCATCTCACACACTAGTAAAGTAATGCCCAAAATTCTCCAAGCCAGGCTTCAGCAATATGTGAACCATGAACTTCCTGATGTTCAAGCTGGTTTTAGAAAAGGCAGAGGAACCAGAGATAAAATTGCCAAAATCCTCTGGATCATGGAAAAAGCAAGAGAGTTCCAGAAAGACATCTATTTCTGCTTTATTGACTATGCCAAAGCCTTTGACTGTGTGGATCACCACAAACTGTGGAAAATTCTGAAAGAGATGGGAATACCAGACCACCTGATCTGCCTTTTGAGAAATCTATATGCAGGTCAGGAAGCAACAGTTAGATATGGACATGGAACAGACTGGTTCCAAATAGGAAAAGGAGTACATCAAGGCTGTATATTGTCACCCTGTTTATTTAACTTATATGCAGAGTACATCATGAGAAACGCTGGACTGGAAGAAACACAAGCTGGAATCAAGATTGCCGGGAGAAATATCAATAACCTCAGATATGCAGATGACACCACCCTTATGGCAGGAAGTGAATAAGAACTAAAGAGCCTCTTGATGAAAGTGAAAGTGGAGAGTGAAAAAGTTGGTTTAAAGCTCAACATTTAGAAAACGAAGATCATGGCATCTGGTCTCATCACTTCATGGGAAATAGATGGGGAAACAGTGGAAACAGTGTCAGACTTTATGTTTTTGGGCTCCAAAATCACTGCAGATGGTGACTGCAGCCATGAAATTAAAAGATGCTTACTCCTTGGAAGGAAAGTTATGACCCACCTAGATAGCATATTCAAAAGCAGAGCCATTACTTTGCCAACAAAGGTCCGTCTAGTCAAGGCTATGGTTTTTCCTGTGGTCATGTATGGATGTCAGAGTTGGACTGTGAAGAAGGCTGAGCACCGAAAAATTGATGCTTTTGAACTTCGGTATTGGAGAAGACTCTTGAGAGTCCCTTGGACTGCAAGGAGATCCAACCAGTCCATTCTGAAGGAGATCAGCCCTGGGATTTCTTTGGAAGGAACGGTGCTGAAGCTGAAACTCCAGTACTTTGGCCACCTCATGTGAAGAGTTGACTCATTGGAAAGGACTCTGATGCTGGGAGGGATTGAGGGCAGGAGGAGAAGGGGATGACAGAGGATGAGATGGCTGGATGGCATCACTGACTCGATGGACGTGAGTCTGGGTGAACTGAGGGAGTCAGTGATGGACAGGGAGGCCTGGGGTGCTGCGATTCATGGGGTCACAAAGAGTCGGACACGACTGAGCAACTGAACTGAACTGAAGATTTCTATTAAATTGTTAAGTTGTATAGGATAGTATATTAATTAACTTGTTTGCCTCATGACAAACAACCAAAAAAAACTTAGTGGTATATAGCAAAAAGCACTTTTTCCTGCACTCATATGTCTATGGGCAATCTAGTGTAGACTCAGCTAGATGACTCCACCTTAGACCCAACTGCATTTGGCTTTAGGCTGAATGTTGCACTCTAGTCTACCTCATAAGTCTTTCCCATGACATGATCTCATAGAAAAGTCAGGAGCACCAAAAGAAAAATAAGTCGCCTAGTCATGTCTGACTCTTTGCGACTCCATAGACCGTAGCCTGCCAAGCTCCTCTGTCCGTGGAATTCTCTAGCCCAGAATACTAGAGTGAGTAGCCTCTCCCTTCTCCAGGGGATCTTCCCAACCCAGGGATTGAACCCAGGTCTCCCGCATTGCAGGCAGGTTCTTTACCATCTGAACCATCAGAGAAGCTCCAGCAGCACTAGATCTAAGCCAAATCGCAAATACATCTATGGCCTCTGCTCATGTCAGGTCCACTAGCATTCCTTGGCCAAAACAAATGTCATGGCCAGACCCAACACTTATGAAGAAGAGAAATATATTCCATCCAGAAGGGGGAAGGGGAGTGAATATTTGTGGGGCAATAATTCAAACTTTTCCAACAAAGTCCCTCTAGTCAAGGCTATGGTTTTTCCTGTGGTCATGTATGGATGTGAGAGTTGGACTGTGAAGAAAGCTGAGCACTGAAGAATTGATGCTTTTGAACTGTGGTGTTGGAGAAGACTCTTGAGAGTCCCTTGGACTGCAAGGAGATCCAACCAGTCCATCCTAAAGGCAATCAGTCCTGGGTGTACATTGGAATGACTGATGCTGAGGCTGAAACTCCAATACTTTGGCCACCTCATGCAAAGAGTTGACTCATTGGGAAAGACCCTGATGCTGGGAGGGATTGGGCACAGGAGGAGAAGGGGATGACAGAGGATGAGATGGCTGGATGGCATCACCGACTCGATGGACATTGAGTCTGAGTGAACTCCGAGAGTTGGTGATGGAAAGGGAGGCCTCGCGTGCTGCGATTCATGGGGTCGCAAGAGTCAGACACGACTGAGCGACTGAACTGAACTGAATTCAAACTATTGTAGATAGAATCAGAACTTACTGTAATTTCATTTATAAAAGGTTTGATGACATAAAGATGACATATTAATAAAGGCCAGTGGAATTCAGTGGAATTTGTTTCAAAGCTAGGGCATCATAAAAGAAAAAAGATTCATGAAAGATGTTTCATTTCAGATAGTCCTTGAATAATGAAAGCATTTGAACTTGTAGAGACAGAGGTACCTAGATATCTCAAGGGGATGAAACAGTCAAAGCAAAGGCCTAGAGATAGGAATGTGTGAACATATTTAAATATTGAATGATTAGGACACAGAGAACCTATAGGGCTACAGACAGAGAAAATGCAAAGTGATTTTATTCAGCAGTGGATAAGTCAGTAAATGACTTTTTTTTTAATTTATGTATTTTAATGGAGGCTAATTACTTTACAATATTGTAGTGGTTTTTGCCATACATTGACATGAAGCAGTCATGGGTATACATGTGTTCCCCATCCTGGACCCCCCTCCCACCTGACTTTTAAGCAGTGGAGTTACATGGTCAGGGCTGGGCTTTGGGGCTATCAATTTAGCAGTAATGCATGCATGAGAATTTCTAGAGGAAAAGAGATTGAATGGAGGAAGAACCATTAGTAAATTCTTAGAATATTTATGAAGGTGTGACAACTGCTTGATCCAGAAAAGTATTAGTAAGAAATTGGCAATTAGTTGGCAGTAGAGAGTCAAAACCCAAAAGCATCAAAGATAATTGAGATTTTTTCTTAATTCAGTAGACTTGTAAAACAGTAGGAAAATTATCAGAAGTCAAAAAACTCAGAAAGAAGAAAAGACTCAGAGAAGATGAACAGTTAGTTTTTGATATATTTTCCTTGATACCTCAGCATGAATATCAAGATGAAGATATTCAACAGGTGCGGGATTAAAAGTGAGACTAGACTGAAGACAGATACTCATCTATTCAAGAACCATGTATTACCAAGATCTTTTCAGGGGTCACCCCATCTTGTCACCATTATATGTCTAGTATTAACAGGTTCCTGGTTTAGCACAGGCTCCTGGAACATACTAACTGAATGAATGCCAGGCAATGGACCTACAATGGTGAGGGAGATACAGATCATACAGATCTCAGTAAGTTCACAGCCTAGATTTGAGTGTTATCATAGTAGAAGTCATGCTGAAGCCATGAGCAGAAATACAATCACCTAGAGTCCTTGACCCAATCCTAACTGGCCCAGGGCAAAATCTTCATGAATATGAACATGCAGGAGTGGAGGGGAGAGAACAAGGAGGAAGCTGGAGCCGTCAAACGAGTTAATAACAGAAAAGAAACCATGTTAAGAGAAATGTTAAATAGGTGAAAACTAACAAATTTTAGCAGGAAAAAAAAAAACTAACATGTTATCTGACTTAGCAACAGCAGGCCTGTGATGCTTTTTAGGATTTGAACAGCAGGTGCAGAAATGAGATAGCAAGATTTCAATGAAACAATAAGTCTGTGTGAGTCAAGGCAGTATATTCGCTCGCAACTCTTTTTTTTTTTTTAATTGATAGTAGTTGGAAAACAAGGAATAAGGTAGTAGTTCAGGAGTTTCTAAATTATTGAATTAAGATAACCCATAACCAGGCATGAATGACTCACATTCTTTTTTTTCTTTTCCCTGTTCAGTGATTTCAAATTCCATGCCACGTAAATCACAATGTCTAATCTTATGACTTTCTTCCTCATAACACTTCCATTGGTCACTACCTCTTAAAGTCTTAGATTAGATTTTTGCTCTAGTTCAAATGCCAAACCTGCATTTAAAGCATTTTCAACCAGGTCTTTTTCTTATAATGTTCCAAAAAATTGAATAATTTTCTATCCACTCCTTCCATTTAAAAAAAAATTATTTTCAACCAGACAACTGTTCATACTTCTACTTATTTTGTCTTATTCTTTCAGTCTTGCCTTCCCCAGAAGGCAATTGATCCATGAAGTATTTATTAGTCTCCTCAATCCACTGTCTTTTTCTCTTTTCTTACTAGAAAGATACAAACACCAAAATAGTGAACAGCAGCCAGTACGTATAGGCATTCAGAGGTTTTAAAAATAAGAAACAGATGATTTGAACAACTCTGTGTTAAAAAAAATTGATAATATAAATTAAATGGACAAATGTTATGTTCACCAGAACACAAAATGTTGATATAAATATCAAAAAAAATATAGTACCTCAAATGGAGTAGTAACAATGAAATTAATCTCAGACCTAGAGGGTTTCAGGTAAAATTTATGAAATTCTTAATAATACAGGTAACCCTGTATTATACTAACTGTTCCATAATTTTAAACATGGTTGGAGAAGAAGCTAAGAGATCTTAGAATGCAAGTATAGCCTTTGTTCCAAAATTTGTTTCTGACTGTAAGAAAATTATGGGACAATCTCAGGGCGCTTCCCAGGTGGTACAGTGGAAAAGAATTGCTTGCCAGTGCAGGACACTTAGCAGACTTGGGTTCGATCCCTGAGTCAGGAAGATCCCCTGGAGGAAGAAATGGCAACCCACTCCACTATTTTTGCCTGGAAAATTTCATGGACAGAAGAACCTGGCAGGCTACAGTCCACAAGGTCTCAAAGTGTTGGACATGACTGAGAACAATTTAGATTTAGATTTAGAAAAGGCAGAGGAATCAGAGATCAAATTGCCAACGTCTGTTGGATCTTCAAAAAGGCAAGAGAGTTCCAGAAAAATATCTATTTCTGCTTTATTGACTATGCCAAAGCCTTTGACTGTGTGGATCACCACAAACTGTGGAAAATTCTGAAAGAGATGGGAATACCAGACCACCTGACCTGCCTCTTGAGAAATCTGTATGCAGGTCAGGAAGCAACAGTTAGAACTGGACATGAAACAACAGACTGCTTCCAAATAGGAAAAGGAGTGCATCAAGGATGTATATTGTCACCCTGCTTTTTTAACTTATATGCAGAGTACATCATGAGAAATGCTGGGCTGAGGGAACCACAAGCTGGAATCAAGATTACTGGTAGAAATATCAATCACCTCAGATATGCAGATGACACCACCCTTATGGCAGAAAGTGAATAAGAACTAAAGAGCCTCTTGATGAAAGTGAAAGAGGAGAGTGAAAAAGTTGGCTTAAAGCTCAACATTCAGAAAACTAAGATCATGGCATCCGGTCCCATCACTTCATGGGAAATAGATGGGGTAACAGTGGAAACAGCGGCAGACTTTATTTTTGGGGGGGGGGGGTGGGGGCTCCAAAATCACTGCACATGGTGACTGCAGCCATGAAATTAAAAGACACTTGCCCCTTAGAAGGAAAGTTATGACCAACCTAGACAGCATATTAAAAAGCAGAGATATTACTTTGCCAACAAAGGTCCATCTAGTCAAGGCTATGGTTTTTCCAATAGTCATATATGGATGTGAGAATTGGACTATAAAGAAAGCTTAGCACTGAAGAATTGATGCTTTTGAACTGTGGTGTTAGAGAAGACTCTTGAGAGTCCCTTGGACTGCAAGGAGATCCAACCAGTCCATCCTAAAGGAAATGAGTCCTGAATATTCATTGGAAGGACTGATGTTGAAGCTGAAACTCCAATACTTTGGCCACCTGATTCAAAGAACTGACTCATTGGAAAAGACCCTGATGCTGGGAAAGATTGAAGCCAGGAGGAGAAGGGGATGACAGAGGATAAGAAGGTTGGATGGCATTACCAAGTCAATGGAAATGAGTTTGAGTAAACTCTGGGAGTTGGTGATGGACAGGAAGGCCTGGCTTGCTGCAGTCCATGAGGTCACAAGGAGTCAGACACGACTAAGTGACTGAACTGAACTGAACTGAGCACAGTCACACACACACACGCACACACACACACACAACCATTTCACTTATGAATGCAGACACCAAAGTTCTGAATAACATATTAGCCTCCCAATTCCATTTTTAAATAACAATCAGGTATAGGTCAGCTCAGATTGAAAAAAAAAAAAAAAAAGATTGAATAACAGAAAAACCTACCAAATCTAATTCACCAAATCAATGATTATCTGGATTATCATGTGATTTCTCCAAAGATATGGGAAATAGTTTCATATTTATTACTTAAAAATAAAAACAAAGCAAAATATTTCCAAGATCAGGAATGGAAACCTTGGAACTTCCATAATTTCAAAGGTTTGACCACCAAATTTCTATATCAACATGAAAGATATTAACTATCTATATCTATTAGTGAAATTTCAATAAATCAGCAAGTTTTTTAAAAATCAGTTTGAAAAATTAAAAGCTGTCCCTCTCTACCAGAATAACCAGCTACCAAATGGAGATTCATTCACAATAGGAACATAAACAGGAATTAACCTTATAAGGAATGCCCAAGAACTCTACAGAGTAGATATTCCATGTTGGACAGAGGGGTGACTTAACATCTATAATATCAAAGTCATCTCAACCAAAATTCTGATTTTTTTTACCCTCTTCTGGGACTTTTAAAATCTTCATCCCTGCATCACAATTGTTGTACACTTGCTTTCCTCTCCAAAACCTGAAGTCATTTGAGGATAGTGACATCTTCTCCATTTTAAAAATTCTTTGGCATGCCTACTTGTATGATAGGTGCTTAGAGAAATATATGTTGAAGAAAAAGGAGGAAAGAGACAGATGGTATGTTTTCCATTTTTCATTGTTTCTCCTAGAAGAGCTCTTAACATACGTGCGTAAAGTAGCACATCAAGGTTGACGAGCTTCTCAATTTCCGTTCCTCTCCTATAGCTTTTAATATTATGATCAATTCTGTCCTAAACTGGTTGAAGTGCTAATAAAGGTTCGGTATACTTATATTTATAAACCACTGATTTTTTTAATATAAATGTATTTATTTTAATTGGAAGCTAATTACTTTACAATATTGTAGTGGTTTTGCCATAAATTGACATGGATCCACCACTGATTTTTAAAGAAATAATAAAATGGAGAAGGCATCATTATCCTCAAATGACTTAGGGTTTAGGAGAGGAAAACAAGTATACAATTGTGATGCAAGGGAGAGGATTTTATAAGTCTCAGAACAGGGTAAAAAAAATGTGGAATTTTGGTTGAAAATTATATATTTGGGGAATATATATTATATATTGCATATATATTATGTATTTGGGGACATTATATCATTTTTAAAGATTATATATATATTACTGTTCCTTCTCTTCTTCACACACACAAAACCCACACACCTCTATTTTGTTTCTAAATTACTTATTTGAGTCTCTTTAAATAGCATATGAATCAAGCAATGCATCTGGCAAATTACTAGCTTGTATAATGTCCAAATAATTCCTCAATAGAAATAGAACCAGAATACTCACCAAAATTATTCAATGGTATGAAGGTTGTGTCTATTACATGAAAATTTTAAATTTTCAGGAAATTTATGAGCCCATAGATTCATAAATACTAGTTCTCAAAATCAATAATTAGATGAAGACAGAGAGAGGTTAAGTTACTTTCTCACAGTCTCAAAGAAGTTGGTGAAAGAAAATACAGTAGTATACACAATAAATAAATCATCTGTTCACTGACTACCCATACTTTTTTGCTCTTATCATGAAACCATTATTCATGGCAGGGTAAACTTAAGCAAAGTAATATAGAACAGCCAGACCTACACAAAACTGTGAGCTCAGTAAGGTTTTCCTTTCTTTCACAAATTTCTCTTCAGTGGAATACCAGTTCTTCACTTTCTGGGTAACCTTGGAACCATTACTGAACTTCTGCGATCTTGATACTTCACATGTACATTGGAGATAATGCCTATTTATAAGGCTGTTGGAAAAATTAAAGGATTAAAATAAATCCTTGCTTCATGGTAGCTGATGAAGAGCATCTTTTCTTTCTTCATCTCTTTAAGACAATATGATTTCTTAGTTTCTTATGTTCTACTTCTATCAAATCAGGAAAAATATCTTGCAGTCTAAATTACTTTTTTTAATGTTTGACAAGTAAGTAAATGACTGAACAGATCGTCTAGAAACTGTATTTTATTTTTTATTATTTTTTTCTCACACTATGTGGCAAGTGGGTCTTAGTTCCCCAACCAGGGATCAAACCCATGCCCCTTGCTTTGAAAGCACTGGAGTCCTAACCACTGGACTGCCAGAGAAGTCTTCTAATTTACTTTCTAATGAAAATAATTTCTATCATTGTCCAAAAATATTCCTATGTTATTTTATTCCAAAATAAAAATTACACTTGGCTATATAAAGGAATTATTGGATAGGTTATTTATGTGAACTCCTTCTTTGTATCTACATATCATACTGAAAACTATTTATTTAGATCCTAAACTCTGACACATTAGCCTTATTACAAATTTATGACAATCCAAAGGGAAGATATGGTAGAGAGAGAACTAGAGTCAGAGTCCAGAAAAGGCCTCTAACACTGACTCCACCATTATTAATCATATCAGTTAGAGTGAAGCAGTTAATCTCCCTAGTTACTCCTCTCCTCATCTACAGACTCAAGGAGCTGAGCTGGGTGATATCTGAGGTTCTTTACCCTAGAAATGTCTCTATTTTTTAGTGCTTTTACAGATGCTCAGTCTTCCTGAGATTTCTTTTTTCCTCATGTGTTGTAACATGCAAAAAACACATACTAATACTAATAAAACTTACACAAAAAAAATACTAATAATACTGATACTTGTAACTTACACAAAGCTACCAAGGACCTTATCACTTTTCAGAGATTAGCTTTTGGAAATTGGAGACACAGCCTAAAAATTACAGCACTCCAGGCAGATTCTTTACTATCTGAGCTACCATGGAAACCCAATACGGAAATAAGAAAACATAATTATTATGTTTATGGTTATGCTTATGATTACACAGATGCTCAGGTACATGTAGAATAATTTTAGAGTCTTATCTCATCTGAACTATTAAAGGGAAACATAGCAGTTTCCCTCAGTATACGTGTTAGACACAAAAAGAACTTGAAGTGTAAGAGTACCTGCATTTTGCACTTAGTGAATGGAAAAGGCTACGCTAACTGGCAAAGTTGATACCATACATAGTTACAGTACTACGTCTCCAACTTTCACAACCTGAACATTCTAAATAATAAGATACTCAAGGTATCCTAAGTTTTTTTAATTCCCTAGTTACAGCTCTCTCTAAAGCCACAATTACCTTCTACTAACCTAACCGCAGCTATCTGAAGAAAATACTTTTCATTCATTTCATTCATTTACATACCACTTCATCTATTCAAAAGCAATTTTTAAAAAAATTTAATCCCTCCACTTACACCCTGGATTCCAACTCTTTTACCTACTCAAGGAAATTTCTGTAGTAATTCTTCCCTAACACAAATAAATTTGTCATCTTTTCTGAATATTTCCCATTTGTATAAAAATGCTATAATTTCCCCCATGAAAATATTAACCCCTTTTGACTTCATAATCCCTCTAGTTTTTTTCTTCTCCTTGTAGAAAAATTCCCCCAAAGAACTGCCTATACATCTTCTCTCCAATTATTCTCCTTCATTTTCTCCCGACTCCTACCCCAACCAGGATTTGGCCATCACTACTTAACCCAAAAAGCTCATGCCAAAGTCAACAATTGCATTCATGCTGTTAAATCCAACAGCCAAGTTTCAGTTCTCATTTTAGACAACATATCAGCAGCGTGGGACATAGATGGTCACTTCTTTTTCCTGAAAACAGTTTCTTCATTTAGCTTCCAGGATAATCATTATAAAAATAATAATAATGACTCATACAAGATAACACTATTCCATTTTGAAGTTCACCTGCATCTACCATGATACATCTGGTTTTCCATAAAAGTGACTACACATAAGTTTAGCTTTGCTATGATGAAGGCTGAAGCTCCAATACTCTGGCCACCTGATGCAAAGAGCCAACTCATTGGAAAAGACCCTGATGCTGGGAAAGATTGAAGACAGGAGACAAAGGAGACAAGAGAGGAATATATGGCTGGATGGCATCACTGACTCAATGGACATGAGTTAGAGCAAGCTTTGGGAGATAGTAAAGGACAGGGAAGCCTGGCATGCTGCAGTCCACGGAGTCGCAAAGAGTCAGACATGACTGAGTGACTGAACAGCAACAACTAGCCCTCCATCTTATTAGTCTTCTGTAAGATTACTGTAACTCCTCCTGGGATGGAGTCCTGTGGCATTACTATGATTTACTACCTTAACTAGAGCACAGGGGGGAAGTTGGGAGGTGGAGGGCAATGTCAGAGGTTTCCACTTGGCTTTTCTTAACAGACAGCTTGTATTCCACAGGTGAGGGAATCAAAGTGATATTTCTGCCGGCTGCAGGGTACAGTTACATAATTAGATCCACAAGAACTGAAGAAATGACCACAGATGGGGGGTGGGTCGGCCTCACTGTGAGTTGAATATAGGCCAGGACTCCGCTTGTTTCTTGGCCCTTTTGCTGAGCAGGGTGCCATGACATCATTTCAAGGTCATTGGTATTAGCACTGGCTCAGCTTCCTTTTTCAATAATCTTCACAAGCTCTGAGCACATCCCCAACCCCAGCATACAGTGCATGGGTAAATGGCTCTATAGCCCTCTAGTAATAAATTCGTAAGAAAAAAATAAATAAAAACTTCTGGAAATAATATTGTAGCAATACATAGTCCTTCCTCATGGAGACTAGCCTCATCTTCAATTTGAAGCAGTTGACTTCAATCTTCTACTTACAAAGTCTTAATAATTTGGTTTTATAATTCAAGCAATTCTCTTATTGACTGCCCATCTCTATTGACCCTAGGAAGCCATGGTCCATCAGCCATTGCCACAGAGCCCCGTAACATCAAGCCCTCCTGGTTGCTATCCAGTTATGCTTCCCATTCTAGTAATTATGACCACTTTGTCTCTAGTAATAAGTGAAACCACTGGGCCTCTTCTGTTCTAGAATCCTATCATCCCACTGATACTACAGAGTTAGTTCAACAATAACACCTCCTACCGTCAACTTGCTTACAGAGGACTACCTTCACTGAGTTTTTTGGTGATGCCAGTGCCCTCTCCCCACTCCCCCAGGCTCCCTGCCCCATACCAGTGCATTCTTCATTGCTTAAGGGGAGGACGTATCCCCTCCCTTCAAGGGAAACATAGTCAGCTGCTTATGCTATAAATGTATTCAAGAATGGCCACCTCTCTGCACTTTCTGATCCCTTGTTCAGTGGTCTACCAAGGCAATTACAGCAGCAGCCTGGCATACTGCAGTCCATGGGGTCACAAAGAGTTGGACACCACCTAGCAACGAAATAACCACCACCTCTTTACTAGCATTGGCATCTCCATAGTTTTAAGGGGTGAAAAGCACAGCACATTAGGACCAGATCCAAGTGTTATTATCAGTATGTTAAAACCTGAGTCATGATCTGTTAAACTCCATAGCAACAAACTCTTCCCTATCCAGTCTTATATTTTGCCCCTGCTTCTAACATTGACTATTCCCATACATGCTCTCCCAGTCCCTGTCAGTATTAGCCACATACTACAGCTCTTTAGGATATAACCACTTCCTCCAATCAGACTGTACTTTTGGTTTTTCCACACTAAGACTCGACCCCAGATATTGGCCTAAAAACAATGAGAAAGGAGTAAGCAGAACTTGAGCGGGGCAAGCACCTTGGAAGTTGTCAGATGAAGCCCTTACAAGCCTCCAGGCAACAGGAGCTGCCAGCCCAAGGGAGGGGCTGCTTCTACCAATTTTTTTGTTTCTTGGAAACCTCATAATAGCAAATGATTCATGCCAGGATTATTATCACTCCAAATTGTATCAGCCTTGGAATCTTTATCTCACCCAGAAAATGATGAAATTTCAGACTTTTATTCTAAAGATCTTTTTTCTAGGACCACTTTTCATACCAAATATCTTCGATTGAGTTTCCTAGAACAGGCTTTATACAGTCAGCAAAAACAAGACTGGGAGATGACTGTGACTCAGATCATGAACTCCTTATTGCAAAATGCAGACTTAAATTGAAGAAAGTAGGGAAAACCACTAGACCATTCAGGTATGACCTAAATCAAATCCCTTTTGGTTTTACAGTGGAAGTGACAAAAAGATTCAAGGGATTAGATCTGATAGAGTGCTTGAAGAACTATGGACAGAGGTTTGTGACATTGTACTGGAGGCAGTGATCAAGACCACCCCCAAGAAAAAGAAATGCAAAAAGGCAAAGTGGTTGTCTGAGAAGGCCTTGCAAATAGCTGAGAAAAGAAGAGAAGCTAAAGGCAAAGGAGAAAAGGAAAGACATACCCATCTGAATGAAGAGTTCCAAAGAATTGCAAGGACACATAAGAAAGCCTTCCTCAGTGATCAGTGCAAAGAAATAGAGGGAAACAATAGAATGGGAAAGACTAAAGATCTCTTCAAGAAAATTAGAGATACCAAGGGAACATTTCATGCAAAGATGGGCACAATAAAGGATAAAAGCAGTATGGACCTAAAAGAAGCAGTAGATACTAAGAAAAGATGGAAAGAATACACAGAAGAACTACACAAAAAAGATCTTCATGATCCAGATAACCATGATCACTCACCTAGAGCCAGACATCCTAGAGTCTGAAGTCAAGTGGGCCTTAGGAATCATCACTACAAACAAAGCTAGTGGAGGTGAAGGAATTACAGTTGAGCTATTTCAAATCCTAAAAGATTATGCTGTGAAAGTGCTGCACTCAATATGCCAGCAAATTTGGAAAACTCACCAATGGCCACAGGACTGGAAAAAGTCAGTTTTCATTCTAGTCCCAAAGAAAGGCAATGCCAAAGAATGTTCAAACTACCACACAATTGCACTCATCTCACACACTAGCAAAGTAATGCTCAAAATTCTCCAAGCCAGGCTTCAATGGTATGTGAACCAAGAACCTCCAGATGTTCAAGCTGGATTTAGAAAAGGCAGATGAACCAGAGATCAAATTGCCAACATCCGTTGGAACATAGGAAAAGCTAGAGAGTTCTAGAAAACCATCTACTTCTGCTTTATTGACTACACCAAAGCCTTTGACTGCGTAGATCACACCAAACTCTTGAAAATTCTTCAAGAGATGGGAACACCAGATCACCTTACCTGACTCCTGAGAAATCTGTATGCAGGTCAAGAAGCAATAGTTAGAACTGGACATGGAACAACAGACTGATTCCAAATCAGGAAAGGGGTACGTGAAGGCTGTATATTGTCACCATGCTTATTTAACTTATATGCAGAGTATATAATGCAAAATGCCAGGCTGCATGAAGCACAAGCTGGAATCAAGATTGCCGGGAGAAATATCAATAACCTCAGATATGCAGATGACACCACGCTTATGGCAGAAAGTGAAGAACTAAAGAGTCTCTTGATGAAAGTGAAAAGGAAAGTGAAAAAGGCTGGCTTAAAACTCAACATTCAAAAATGAAGATCATGGCTTCCGGTCCCATCACTTCATGGCAAATAGATAGGGAAACAATGAAAATAGTGACAGACTTTATTTTCTCAGGCTCCAAAATCACTGTTGATGGTGACTGCAGCAATGAAATTAAAAGATGCTTGCTTCTTGGAAGAAAAGCTATGACCAACCTAGACAGCATATTAAAAAGCAGAGAAATTACTTTGCCAACAAAGTTCCCTCTAATCAAAGCTATGGTTTTTCCATATCCATTCATGGATGTGAGAGTTGGACCAGAAAGAAAGCTGAGCACCAAAGAATTGATGCTTTTGAACTGTGGTGTTGGAGAAAACTCTCGAGAGTCCCTTGGACAGCAGAGATCCAACCAGTCAATCCTAAAGGAAATCAGTCCTGAATATTCATTGGAAGGACCGATGCTGAAGCTGAAACTCCAATACTTTGGCCACCTGATGGAAAGAACTGATTCATTGGAAAAGACCCTGAAGCTGGGAATGATTGAAGGCAGGAAGAGAAGGGGACAACAGAGGATGAGATGGTTGAATAGACAGGGAAGCCTGGCATGCTGCAGTCCATGGAGTCGCAAAGATTTGGACGTGACTGAGTGACTGAACTGAACTGAGTCAAGGATTTGGATGCAAGCAGTTTCCTTGGTGAGTAATTCTAGAAAGAAGGTTAATGGTACAGGGAATTGTGACAGAGATGGAGGAAATCACATAAACAGAACGCTAAAATGAAATATTTCACAGTGAACAACTGACATACACTGGAAAACTACATAATGCACCTCAGAATTGTGCCATGAAGGAGCAAAGAAGTTAATGTATTTATCCACAAACTCCTGACCTTCACCATTGTTAGAGAGAGCAGTGACTCTCAGATACCTTCAGGCCCATCCCCAGGCACAGGTCAAAGAGGCTCGCTCAGTCAGTTAGCCAGAAGTGGGTTTCTATAACCTTGAGATCCAGGTGGGCTGAGGAAAAATGGTGGAGCACTGATAGGACCTACTACATATGCTACCATACACTGAAAACCTGCCTCTCCATCCTTAGAAAGAAGGAGGCTACCATTAACCAGAGCATTAACCAAGTAACTGTGGGTGGAATGGACAAAGGGACAGTTTTGAAAGATCTTAATGAGGAGTTTATAGGATTCATTGACTGATAGAAAATGGGAATTAGATGAATAGAGGAACAAAGATATAGTTAACATCTCTTCCCTTCTTTTAGATATGAAAGTTAAGTGCTTAATAACAGTCAAGTGAAAGAAATCATAGACATCTGCATAAAAGTCTATGACTCCTCATACTGAATTTTGAACTAAACTCCTCAGATTATTTTGATACTTACCAAAGTTTGAGAACCAAGGCCTAATAGGATAATACTAGAATTCCTTCTTAAGAGATTTGGGTGTCTTTAACCATCCTATAGGTATCAATACCCAGAACATTGTCTATTTTAGGTGTTCAGTTTCAATATGGAAATTTATAAAGTCATATTAGCATGATCCAAAAAGTTTAACCGTACATATCTCAGACTTCCTGTAACTACCTTGGCACATCACCAAGTGGTGTGTTAACCATTGTCAGACATCATTCTGAGCAGAAACTTCCAGCAAAAGGAGGGAAACTGGGAGAAACATTGAAAAGCAAAAAAAAAAAAAAAAAAGCTAAAGCAAAAAAATCCAAGTGCCAAAATATAAATGATTCTTACTGTCTCTCTAATAAGCACTGAATGAATATCAACTGAGGCAGCCCCAGGATGAAGCAGGATGGATTCATGATTGGCCACTCAAACTTATGAATTGCCTCATGTTACATTCATAATATGGTACAACCTGGTTGCCTGTCACTAACACAAACCAGCTGTGACACGTTCCTTCCATCGGACAGATTGACTTAAAGCACCATTCAACAGAAGACTGTATCTCTGTCACCTTTGCATGAGGATTTCTTGTAGCAAAAAAAGTAACATAAAGAGGCCACTTTTCCTCCAGCTTCCTAATTACTGAAAATGTTAAAAAAATACCTCTAAATTTCAGCAGAAATAAAAACTGTAGGTTCTGTATGAGAGAAGTTATTGACATTTTAGGGATAGGGATGGTAAAATATACATCCTGGAAAGATCTTTGAGAAAAGTAGAAACAAATATTTATTTCTGACTGGTTTGGTACAGCTTAATGCATTCAACAAATATTTACAGTGTGTCTATTTGATATTTGACTGGCACTTTCTCTGAATACTGGGGACATAGCAGTGAACAAAGTGTGTCCTGTGAAAACCACAGTGGTAAATATTTAACAACCAGCTCTCCAGAGGGAAATGTTCTGATCTGTAAACTTCACTGATTCCTATAATGTAAATACTCCAATTGTGGTTGACTTCAATCTACTTACATGACATAACCAAGGAGCTGGGAAGTGACGCACACAGCCAGCTTTCAGAAGCCAGTAGGAGCGAGTTCCAGCACACCTCTGGAACATAGAGCCATGGGCTCCCTTCCCCCAAAAAGCTGAATTATGTAGAACACATGAGTTCTAAAAAACACTGTATCTTTTTATTATATAGGGCTTTCCTGGTGACTCAGATGGTAAAGAGCCTGCCTGCAATGCAGGAGAACAGAGTTTGATCCAGGGATTGGGAAGACCCCCTGGAGAAGGGAATGGCAATACATTCCAGTATTCTCATCTGGAGAATTCCATGGGCAGAGGAGTTTGGCGGGCTACAGTCCACGGAATCGCCAAGTCAAACACAACTGAATGACCAACAGATTTTATTACATATTCTATTCTTCTCTTCAAGGTTCTCCAAACACAGTAGCCCAGTAAAAGTCCCATAGTAAAGATTTACTTAGAATGACCTAGCCAGTCTTTCTCAAAACGATATGACCATAGAACTAGCTTGTCAGCCTGGATAATCTTTAAACTACATGATCAGCCCTTGAAGTCAGTCCATCTGACTGTGAAGGACTTAAAGGTAAGAATCTCAAAATCCTCAGACTGGCAAGGGCAGGCACACCTTAATGCAGCCAGAATAACTTTTACCAAAGTGATCATGTACTCCAAAGACAGGGGAAGTCTGCTCCAGGTATGAGTTGGTTCTCATCACCAAGACTTGTTTTAGTCACCGTATACTTTATTTCTCAGTGATTCAGGGAACTGTCAGATTATATCTTCATTTGTGATGTACACAAATCCATTTTATTTCCTTCTCCTAATTTCTTCCTTGTCATCCATTTAAGGCTGATACAATTTTTAAAAAGAAATTAAAAGTCACACTAAACCAGTAGTTTTAGTTGATAATAACTTGACAATAAAAACAACAGCAATCAAAACTTAGGCTTCAAAACTATTGATTAGGGTTGGGAGGTGGGAAGGAGGTTCAAGAGGGAGGGGACATATGTATACCTATGGCTGATTCATGTTGATGTATGACAGAAAACAATACAATATTGTAAAGCAATTATCCTCCAATTAAAAAAAAAATATATATATATATTGATTAAAAGACCAAGATTGAGCCAATTGTCCAACCAACACTGATAACTGAAAAATTATAATAATTCAGTTATACTTTTGTGACAAAACTATGGAGATATTTGAACACTTTTTTTTAAATTTTATATACATGTGTTTAGAATATGAGACCCAGAACAATGAGGTACACTAGAAAATATCTAGCAGCGATTTTGTGTTGCAGGGTTAGAATATGTACAATTCTGAAAACCCATATTCTATCAAATAATGCCATTTTCTATCTGAAGCCTTAAGAAAATTACAGAATGTTGAAAGCTTCTTGGATACTAATATTTCTATCTACTTATCTATTTGAGTTTTACTATGGCATCAAGATGCTGAAACATACAATATGTTTACATACACTCATGAAAATATTTCTAGATGTTTTTAATAGGATTTTTTGCATATATTTAGCTTTTTTAGAAAATGATCCTATATAATTTATGGAAACTGTGATGATTAAATCTTGGACACTAGAAAATGAGATTTCAAGAACAACCTGTGTAAGTGATAAAACTTGATGCTAAATCAAACAATATTTGAATTTAATTCAGTAAATTTTTACCAAGACATGCTACAAAAGAGGTTCTGTACATGACAAGGAGGAAATCAGTCCTACATGTCAAGAGTTCAAGTCTGTCAGAAGCCAAAGTGTTTTAAAATACTTTGATAATTTTTCCAAGGTGAACAGTGAAAATGAAATAAATATTTGTGATATAAAATTGCCGGGAGCCGGCATATTGCATATTGAGTGCATATTGCATATTGAGTGCAGCACTTTCCACAGCATCATCTTTCAGGATCTGGAATAGCTCAACTGGAATTCTATCACTGCCGGGAGCCAGCGTGAGGCACTCCGCCCATGACAAAGGTCATGAGGAAGGAGGCTCGGCATATGCAAAGGCGGGATCGAGCCTCAGGAGTCCCCCTGGAAATTCTCGAGCATCTACCCCCAAAACCAGAGTCTGCCTACTTTCTGCTTTGTGCTTTCACCTACACCTCTGACTTTACAGGGGGCTGTCCCCCACTACCTCTCTCTGAAAAAAGAGTTAGCTTACAGCTCCAGTTAATAATTCCTGGATGTGACAGTGTTTCAACCTACAAACTCCTTTGGAAATCCTCTAGCCTGCCTGAATGGGTTTTTCCGGCCACATGTGATTGTTCAGAGCCTCCCAACTGTGAGAGGCAGGAGATGTTCTAAACTGCCTAAACACAGATTCCTTTGAGTAGTTAAAAGATTGATTAGAAAATGTATTGGTGAAGGGTTTTTCACTTGTTGGGCCAATGTTTGCTGCTAAGTCTCCATACTCCTTACCTACTGTGTCCTTGGCAGTGTATTGATTGATATAATGGGTGTATAGAAATGTAAAATGCCGCTTTGTCCAATGCTTTTTGGAAGGCTGGCGCCTGACTTTGGAATAATCACCTTTAGAGAAAGATAAGTTTCTTAAAATGTTAACAGGCCTCCGGGCCAGAAGATGATGTCAATCACCTGAACTTTTGCATATGATAAGTTTGCAGGAAGAAAGCCTGGCTTGCTGCATGACTCTACCCCTTCCCCCATTATCCTCTATGCATACCTTAAGGTATAAAAACTACTTTGGAAAATAAAGTGCGGGCCTTGTTCACTGAAACTTGGTCTCCCCATGTCACTATCTCTCCCAAATTTCAGCTGAGCGTCCATCTGGAGCGCGGATGTCCTCTGCGACCATTTATTTGCCTGGGCTTCTAAGACCCACTCGAGAAGGTGTCTAAGGTGGGGCACCTTCCGCTATTCGAGAAGGCGCCTGCGGCCTCCGTGGTCAGAGCTAACCTGGTGTCACGGGTTATATTGATTTTCCGCGTAAACCAAGCCACTCAGCTTCTTTTCTCCACTGAATTTTCCTACTGAGCTATCCTTATTTCAGCCGCTTTTCTCCACTGAATTTCTTCACTGAGCTATCCTCATTCTATTACTCTTTGAATCTTTGATGAATAAATAAATATAAATAGGTCGCCGACGCCGTCCCCGCTTCGAATACCCTGGATCAGCCGGGGCTGGACCCCGGCATAAAATAATCTTAAAATTTTTTGGTTAAATTAAAGAGAATCCATACAAATTTGGCTTTACCACACTGATGAGTTTATGCTGGAGAGTTATTGACTCCACTCACAGCTTTTGTTAACTTATGAAGTCACTGCCTAGAATAGAACCTACCAAATATTATAGAATGCTGACCTCATCCATCTTGGCAATGATGGTTATTCTGCAAAATCTGTTGAAGCAACTGATTGCAGCCTTCTTAGATTCTGTTTAAAAGGTTTTCTGCTGTGAAATAGATGAATTTGAATGAAAAATTGCTCCTATGCTTTCTGACCATTTTTTTCCTTATAAAAATGAAATTTGTTATCTGCCTCCTCTATGGTTGCTAGGATAAAATGTCTCCTTAAGGTTGCTAATAGTGGTAGCAACAACAGCTGGTGAATCTAATTTGCATTTAAATGAACAATTCACAACTCTGTCCTTCAAGTCTTGGATGCTCCTGATGGATTCTCGGAGCATAGATGCAATAGTAGCTGCAAGATGGATATGCAGTCAACAGTACAATCTAAAAGCTGCATCTGTCAAAGAATCAGTCACTCTATGAAGGGCCGCTGATATATCCACCAACCTTTTGAAAAAATAGTCATCCCATATCTAATGTGAGATCTCTATGCCAGCCTCTCTTCTTATATTTCAAGTCGTTTGAAGGTTAATTCCAGCAAAATTAGAACTGACATGAGTTATTTTACCGAGTAAAAGAGCTACCAAAAATCCTTTATCCTGGAGATATGAAACATATGATTATAGTGTTGCCCTGTACCCTTGGGTCTGGACCAACTTGTTAGCATTGTTTAGTGGTAACAGTGAGACTGATGATTTGTACCTAATCTTTGTGAGACCCCTGAAGTTCTCTCTCGGTGTTGCCCATAGGAACAGACAGATTTCAGTGACTGAAGGACATTCCCAGGATCCAACATGATATTATTTTCCAATTTAGACTTTTCCAAGAAAAACATACAATGTGGCAATTATTAAAGTGCCCCTGGTGCTGGATATAGGCTTCCCAGGTGGCTCCAGAGTAAAGAATCCACCTACCAATGTAGGAGTCACAAGAGAAGCAGGTTTGGTCCCTAGGTCAGGAAGATTCCCTGGAGGAGGAAATCGCAACCCACTCCAGTATTCTTGCCTGGGAAATCTGATTGTCAGAGGAGCCTGGTGAGCTACAGTCCATGGGGTCACAAAGAGTTGGACATGACTGAGCAACTAAGCAGGCGCGCGCGCACGCACACACACACACACACACACACACACAGCCTTTACAGAGGTACAACAATTTGAGCTCCTGGCAGCCACTATGGATTCCTATCGGTGAGATAGCTTTGGACTGTGAAGTATTTTCTTACTTTAATCCTTATTTTTAAAGGTCTTCTTAATAATCACACTTAAAAGGAATCCTTTTTATGATCACAAATTATTACCTGCTTATCAGAAAGCTTGTAGTTTAGTTGCTAAGCAATGTCTGATTCTTCGCAACCCCATAGACTATACATATATACATACATACATACATACATTAAGTCACTCAGTCGTGTCCGACTCTTTGTGAACCCATGTACTGCAGCCCACCAGGCTCCTCTGTCCATGGGATTCTCCAGGCAAGAGTACTGGAGTGGGTTGCCATTTCCTTCTCCAGGGGATCTTCTTGACCCAGGAATCGAACCCAGGTCTCCCGCATTGCAGGCAGACACAGGCAGACACTTTAACCTCTGAGCCACCAGGAAGCCCAAGTTTGGGGGGAAAGTGAAGTTGTTTCTGCCTATAGCCCACCACAATATTCCTCTGTCCATAGAATCTTCCTGGCAAGAATACCAGAGTGGGTTGCCATTTCCTTCTCCAGGGGATCTTCCCCACCCAGGGATTGAACCTGGGTCTCCTGCACTGCAGGTGGATTCTTTACCAACTGAGCCACCTTTTGATAAGGAAAGCCCAACTTACCAAAAAAACTTAAAGACAATAAAAAATTCTACTGAACAAAATTGCAGTTACTCATAATCTTACCATTGAGAAATAACGATTCTTAACAGTTTGAGTCCTTCTCTGCCAGGTTTTCTCTTTGCTTTACTGGGATCCATATGCTCATAAGAATTTTGTATTCTGCTTTTCAGGTCACCTTGATAACACTAGCATAACTCCCTTAGTAATGTCATTTTACTGACTACATAATAATAACACATGGGTATCACATTATCACAAAAATAAGTGTATAGTTGAAATTTTCATTTATTTTCATTTTTTTCTCATCAACCTAAAGACAAACAAATAACATAAGAGTTGTGAGTTTAAGTTTTATTCCACCTCTCACTGAGGACTATAGCCTGGGAGACAACTCTGAATAGCTGTCAGAGCTGTCTTAATTTCCAAAGAGATAATACCTGTATTTACATTCACAAAAACTGTTGGATCACTTTACTATCCTGTCATATATGTTGGAAATATTTATCCCCTCTTCATCATATCTATTGGAATACTTTGTTTTTTGCCTTTTACATTTTTGGCTTATAGGCATTTTATAATTTTATATAATCAAGTTTATTAAGCTTCCTCTGATTTCTTGCACTACTTTTGCTTGAAAAAACCTTTCTCCTACAGACTTATGATAATATAATAATTTCTATTTTTCTCTAGACTTTCTACAGTCTGATTTTTGATACTAAAAAGCATTTTAAATATTTCCCCAAATCATAAACTCATTTTTTCTAGTACCATTTATTGAAAAACTTTAACATATGTTAATATATGTATTATAATGTATGCTGTGGGAAAATATCTTCCCTGGATTTCTCAGTGTTCTTGAAAAGTCCTGGCCTCCTGAGCCATGGAAATGATACAGCATAAAAATTGAGATTATTTTGTTTTACTTCACCAGTAAAAAAGTTGCTTTTCACTTGCATCACTTGCTTTTCACTGAGTATCAGATGTTTGGCTCTCTACCTCCTTAATGGTGGAACTTATTGCTCACATGCAAAGGATTATAAAGTTTTATCCTTAAAAAGTTTCCATTCCAGGCTAGGCAGCTGAATTGAAGGAAAGGGAGACTGAGTAAAGCCTAGACCACTGAAGGGATTTAGAACGTTATCTTTCCATGTATTTACATTTCAAAACACAGAGTCAGAATCAAGGGCTGCAAATTTCAGAACAGGTCTTAAAATCCCTAAAAGAGATTTATTTGCATTCCAAAGGTAAGAACCTAGTATCCTTCCCCCTCCCTCAGGAGAAGGGGCAGATATAGCCCCTTGCTGTGTGGGGGAGAAATTCACAGTTCTGTATCCCTAGCCGGCACACAATCCCACAGCACGTGAAGGATTTTTTCATCTACCTCTCATCACATCATTTGTGGGTTCAGGCCCTGCAAGGGGACTGACTCTAGGAACAGTTTCAACTGTGAGTGAAAAAAACCCTCTGATATCTGAGGGACTACCTGCACAAGTTTCTCTCTCTCTCTCTCTTATTTGACTATACTATCATTCTTGATAATACTATAAAATAATCTTATATTTATTCTTTTTTAATATAATTTTTACAGGCTTTCACCTGACAGATTTAAGTTTCTTAACTACCCAGTCACATCCACTGGATATAATCATTAAGTACTATTTTGCATTGTTTAGCACTGCAATTTCTAAAATACATTTAATGGTGAAAATGACTGTCTTCACCACAGAACTAAAAATTTTTTCTTGTTGATCTAGTCATGTATCAAATATATTCATCATGAGAATTTGTAGTTACCAAGTACATGAATGCCAAATCTTGGAAAATGACATAATCACAACCACAACCTAGTAAAAGAGAGAGTAACTTCCCCAAAAAACTAAAAAATGTCTATACATCTCTACATCAGCTGCAGACTTCAGGCATCAGGCAGATGAGATAGCAAACGATCAAGAAATTGGTGGATAGAAAGTTTCTTGAGTCTCTGCTCTAAAAAACAATCTATATAGTTTAGTACATTTATAGACTTCAAAATGTGTGTGTAGTCAGTTGTTCAGTCATATCCAACTCTTTGCAACCCCATGGACTATAGCCTACCAGGCACCTCCATCCATGAGATTCTCCAGGCAAGAATACTGGAGTGGGTTGCCATGCCGTCCTCCAGGGGATCTTCCCATCCCAGGGATTGAACCAGGGCTCCTGCATTGCAGGTGGATTCTTTACCATCTGAGCCACCAGGGAAGGGGCAGACTTCAAAATAATTTTTCTCATTTTAATTTTATTTTCATTTTTTAATTAGTGAATTTTAAAATATTAAAATTATACATTTAAAAAAGAGATACAAACTTTATTATTTTTTTTTTTTTTACCCATTTTAAACTCATGTCAAGGCATATATAGTATGGTGAAGAGTCTAACAAAACTCAGATGTGGTAAAGAAAAAATTTCTTCCCTATATAAGTACTGTACCACGATTCAACCTTTCTGAAGTCCTGGGGACCTTTGGAATATAGTTTCTGAAGTTTAAAGATTATTGGTAAACGTGAATTATTTCTGATTTTTTGGGTTTGTTCCTATCATGTGAGGATTTATAGTGGAGATTAGATAAAACATATTAAAGTACCTAGCAGAATTTGTGGACCAAGGAAAATACACAATAAACAATAATCCCCTATTACTGTGGTGTTTGTGTGTGTGTGTGTATGTGTGTGTGACTTGAATTAAACTTTTGGTTTTACTAAACTTGGACTCACTTTATGGTAGAAATAAATAATCTATAATTTTTCCAAAAATGAGTTGTGAAATTTTTACATTCAGCTGTTAAGAATTCTAATTTTGGCAGTTATCAAGCAAAATATAATTTTTCATGAATAGCAACCAGTTTGTATTTGTCACAGTGTGCAAAATTAAAACACCAGATCCCTTATAGAAATATGTGCAAAATAACATTGATATAATAATTAATAGATTTTCTTTTAAAATCCATGTAGACTTTATACCTATTAAACCTAAAATTGCTATTTTCTAAATTTAAAATAATCTCAAAAGCTATTCTAGGGTTCTTATATTTGCCATATATATGTTCCTATATTCAGAATGAATTGACACAAGGCAAATGGACGGGTGGATAGACAGACACAGGAAGAAAGAAAGAAATCAAAAAAGGAAGTGAACAAAGAAATTTTTCTATGATACTTTTATAAACAAAAACTGTCATTTCTTGGAATCTAAATTATTGTAAAGCTTCAGTTCAGTTCAGCTCAGTCACTCAGTCGTGTCCAACTCTTTGCGACCCCATGAATTGCAGCACGCCAGGCCTCCCTGCCCATCACCAACTCCCGGAGTTCACTCAAACTCACGTCCATCGAGTCAGTGATGCCATCCAGCCATCTCATCCTCTGTCGTCCCCTTCTCCTCCTGCCCCCAATCCCTCCCAGCATCAGAGTCTCTTCCAATGAGTCAACTCTTCCCATGAGGTGGCCAAAGTACTGGAGTTTCAGCTTTAGCATCATTCCTTCCAAAGAAATCCCAGGGCTGATCTCCTTCAGAATGGACTGGTTGGATCTCCTTGCAGTCCAAGAGACTCTCAAGAGTCTTCTCCAACACCACAGTTCAAAAGCATCAATTCTTCGGTGCTAAGCTTTCTTCACAGTCCAACTCTCACATCCATATATGACCACAGGAAAAACCATAGCCTTGACTAGACAGACCTTTGTTGGCAAAGTAATATCTCTGCTTTTGAATATGCTATCTAGGTTGGCCATAACTTTTCTTCCAAGGAGTAAGCGTCTTTTAATTTCATGGCTGCAATCACCATCTTCAGTGATTTTGGAGCCCCCCAAAATAAAGTCTGACACTGTTTCCACTGTTTCCCCATCTATTTCCCATGAACTGATGGACCAGAAGCCGTGATCTTCATTTTCTGAATGTTGAGCTTTAAGCCAACTTTTTCACTCTCCACTTTCACTTTCACCAAGAAGCTTTTGAGTTCCTCTTTACTTTCTGCCATAAGGGTGGTGTCATCTGCATATCTGAGGTTATTGATATTTCTCCCGGCAATCTTGATTCCAGCTTGTTCTTCTTCCAGCCTAGTGTTTCTCATGATGTACTCTGCATATAAGTCTTAGGTTAGTTTAAAAAATTCAGGCATGATCTAGCATATAAATCAGTTATCCACTTACTGCCCATTGCACCAACATTTTCCATCTTATCAAGGATTGATTTACCACTAACTTCCAGGAGGAAAATTTCCTGCCCAGTCTATTACAAGTATTCCTGTTTTCTAAAACTTGGATATTCTACTGGGAAAATTTGAGAATAAAATTAATAAACCCAGTTCTTCTAGAATGCTTGTTTTGAAAGTGCAAATTTGTTCCAAGGTAATTGACATATTAGGGAATCAGTTCAGTCCAGTTCAGTTGTTCTGTTGTGTCCAACTCTTTGCGACCCCATGGACTGCAGCATGCCAGGCTTCCCTGTCCATCACCAACTCCCAGAGCTTGCTCAAACTCATGTCCATCAAGTCAGTGATGCCATCCAATCATCTCATCCTCTGTCGTACCCTTCTCCTCCTGCCTTCAATCTTTCCCAGGGTCAGGGTCTTTTCTAATGAGTCAGTTCTTCAAACCAGGTGGCCAAAGTACTGGAGTTTCAGCTTCAGCATCAATCCTTCTAGTGAATTTTCAGGACTGATTTCCTTTAGGATTAACTGGTTGGATCTTCTTACAGTCCAAGGGACTCTCAAGAGTTTTCTCCAACACCACAGTTCAAAAGCATCACTTTTTTTTTCTTGCAATTTAACACATACATTAACAGAGGTAGTAGATGTTTAAGATGTTTGCATGAATGTGTTTTGTGTATTCTGACTCATCTCAGTTCAGTTTGGTGCAATTTTTTTTTCTCTGCAGGTAAAATCATACCTAAATAAATGTGAAATTCTCATCATGCCCCAAAATTTCACACAAAACACATTCATGCAAACATCTTAAACATCTACTACCTCTTTAAAGTATGTGTAAAATTGCAGGAGAAAAAGACTGGTAAGCATATGGATTGAAGACCAAATAAAAGAAAATTAGAAACAATCTTCCTGACAGTCAAAGAGAAAGCACTATCTACAAAATATACAAAGACTGAGCCTGAAAGTGACTCTGAAACCGACCTCTTAAATCACAACTTTTAAACACAGTGGGGTCGTCAGCAGTTTCAAACATGGCTAAGACTCCCAAAGCCTTCAGCTATTGGATGAAGCCAGAAGTAAAATAAGAAAGGCACAAAAAAAAGTTTCCATTAGTGATACAGAATTTAATTTAAAGAAAAGACTATACTTTAGACCAAATTTTTAAGAAGCAGGTGTCTATTCTATATATGCCTAGAAAGACCAACACCTTAAAGATAGAGAAGCATGCCCTCGGGTTTAAGGTTGTAAATCGTATAATTCTGATGTTTGGCTCAAGCCCAATAAACCACACTTACCCAAACTTTCCATCTGACTTCAGATACAGTCCTGCCACAGTTTCCAACAACTCACTAGTCTCAACCCTTCTGATGTCCACTTCCACAAACAAACTTCCGATCCTTCTCAAGACTGTGTCCATATTTATTGTACTGCATGCATGCTTCCTCAGTCACTTAATTGTGTCTGACTCTTTGAGATCACATAGGCTGTAGCCTGCCAGGCTTCTCTGTCCATCGAATTTTCCAGGCAAGAATATTGGAGTGGGTTGCCATTTCCTCCTCCAGGGGATCTTCCCAACCCAGGGATCAAACTCACATCTGCATTGACAGGTGGCTTCTTTACCACTGAGTCACATGGGAAGCCCCATTTATCATAGTACTGTATATTAATCATTTAACATGTGTAAAAGCATGTTATCATTTCTTCTTTATCCATATATGTATATGTAAACATGGCACCGATGACGTTTTTAAGTGTTGTGACCTTATTTGTCCAATAAACATTTTTGTTACATAATTTTCACAGCTTTTCCATTTGAGGAATATATCTTGTTATAGCAGAACTGGCTGTATTTCCCTTCAAAGAAGTTCTCTAGCTTTCTACCAATACAAGTCATCTATACATTATATGTAGCATGACAATTATCCAGAAAGAGTCTAGTAAATAAGATTAATGGTTCATCAGTAATGAGAAGGGTGACTTCCGTGGTGGTCCAGTGGTTATGAGTTCACCTTTCAACGCAGACGACACAGTTCAGTCCCTGGTGGGGTAGCAATAAGCCTGTGTACCACAATAGAGAGTCTGTGTGCTGCAATGAAAAGTCCTGCATGAGGCAACTACACAGCCAAATAAATAAATAGTTTAAAAATAATAAGAAAAGACGGGCAGGGGTAGGACGGGGAATGGGGTTTCATCTTTACACTAACAACTCCTAAATGTACACATTGAGCTCAGATCCTCCTTCTGGCCCCCAGACTTACATAATCAATAGTGTACTTGACATTTCTTCTTAGACATCTTGCCACCATTTCAAATGCACTTCATGCACCCAAAGCCAAACTTTTCATCTTCTCTTGAAAAACTATTCCTCCTCCAGTTTCCATCATCTGAGCTAACTGTCCCTCTGCTCTTGTTCTTTCTTCCACTCATGTGTGAATCTTGGTCATTCTGAATAACTTTCTCCCCCTACTCCCTAATACCACTGGCATCAAAACTATCATGACGCCTGTCTATTCTACGTTCCAAATGCATTTCTACTCTCTCCCTTCTGTCTCCATTGCCCTCGCCCAGCCCACATTTCCCTGGGACCCCACAGCTTCTTCCTGGTGTCCCTGCTCTAGGGTCTCCCCAGAGTAATTTGAGGGAAAACTAGGATCAGCTCACACCTCTGACTAAAAAGTCAATGACTTTCTGTTACAACCCACACAATTTCTTAAATTCAAAATTTCTTAAATAACATGACCCAGACTACCTCTTAAATCTCATCTCACTTTACTCCTCCTCATCACTCCCGTTTCCTGCTTTCTGAAACCAGGCTTAATGGATCCAAGTTCTTTCTTGCCTCACACCTCCATTCATACTGTTAATTTTGTGAACACTTCTCTCCTATTTAATTTCTATTCAGCCTTCAGATCTCTGGAAAATATCACTTTTTTGGAAATACTTTTCTACTTCCTACTCTAACTTCCTACTCTAAATTAGCAACCCCCTCATTCTCTTTCAGATATTACAATCACTGTCTTTCTTAAGCCTTATCACAATACTTATTCACTTGTGTAATTATTTGTGAGAAGATTGGATGGCATTACCAACTCAATGGACATGAATTTGAGCAAACTCCAGGAGATAGTGAAGGACAAGGAAGCCTGGCATGCTGCAGTCCATAGGGTTGCAAAGAGTCAGACATGACTTAGCAACTGAACAACAACAGTTATTTGTTAAATTCTCAATTTCCCACTAGACTAGGAATCCCATGAAGTCAGAGAGCATCTGTGTTTTGGTCACAATGTTATCTAAAACATGACTGGTACCAAGCACACAGTTAAAAATATTTACTGAATGAGTAAACTCCCTCAGAAAATGCTTGCTCCTTGGAAGAAAAGCAATGACAAACCTAGACAGCATATTAAAAAGCAGAGACATTACTTTGCCAATAAAGATCTGCCTAGTCAAAGCTATGGTTTTTCAAGTAGTCATGTATGGATGTGAGAGTTGGACTATAAAGAAAGTTGAGCACTGAAGTATTGGTGATTTTGAACTGTGGTGTTGGAGAAGACTCTTGAGAGTCCTTTGGACTGCAAGGAGATCCAATTAGTCCATCCCAAAGGAAATCAGTTCTGAATATTCATAGGAAGGACTGACACTGAAGCTGAAGCTCCAATAATTTGGCCACCTGGTGAGAAGAACTGACTCATTAGAAAAGACCATGATGCTGGGAAAGATTGAAGGCAGGAGGAGAAGGGGACGACAGAGGATAAGATGGTTGGATGGCATCACCTATTCAATGGACATGAACTTGAGCAAGCTCTGGGAGTTGGTGATGGACAGGGAGGCCTGACGTGCTGCAGCCCATGGCATCACAAAGAGTCAGATACAACTGAGTGACTGAGCTGAGAAATTGTTTATCATACAATGTTTTAGATCTTGGGTTAAGGTTTGGGAGTATACCTAAGAACATATGATCTTTTGAGGGGAGACATTTAATTAATAATCATCATAATAGCAATCATTAGCATGTTGAAAATTTGTGTTGGATGATGCATTATCAAAACCCACCTTGATAGCAACTCTATGAAATTGATACTATTGTATTATTATCCCCAATCCACAGAAGAGGAAACTGAGAGTCATCAAAGATAAGCAATTTGTCCAGAGTTACTCAGCCAATCAGAGGCAGAAGTTTAATCACACGTGTTCTAATTACTCTCTACAGAGGCAGGAAACACCTACCTGTCCCTAGGGAGTTGGGACAGATTGTACTAAGAAGTGACATTTAATCTGCATCTCAAAGAATGAGTCAAAGGTTTCCAGATAGGAAGAGGTGAAGGCATGCTGGGAGGAAGAAAAAGCAGAATCAAGTGTGTGAGAGAGCAGGGAATATTTGTTGTAGGGCAAAGAGTTCACAGGAGCTGAAGTGCTAAGTCACAGGGCAGAAAGTACACTGAAAGGAGGCAAAAGAAATAGGTTGGATCAAACTGAGAAAGTCCTGTGTTAATTCTAATCTGATGAAAGGAAAGCCAGTGGTAGTTTTGGTCTAACAATAACAACAAAAAAAAATTCCAGATAACTTATCTCTTAAAATAGTAGGTCCAGATAGCTCAGCAGGTAAAGAATCTGCCTACAATGCAGGAGACCCAGGAAATGTGGGTTCGATCCCCAGGTCAGGAAGATTCCTCGGAGGAGGGAATAGCAACAGACTTCAGTTATCTTGCCTGGGAAATCCCATGGACAAGAGGAGCCTGGTGGGCTATAGTTCAAAGGATGGCAAAGAGTTGGACACGACTGAGCAACTAGCATAGCACAGCCCATAGATTCCACCACAGAAAAGCAAAAGTGCCAGACTTATTAAAACACATGGATAATCAAAGACAAAATGCCAGAGATTCCTACTTACTAATAAGCCAACTGCTGTCTTCCTCTTCTCTTTACTTCCTTTCCTGGACACATTAGTCCCAGACAAACAGGTGTGGCCTAGCGTGGTGGGTGTCCACCTCAGCACAGGAGAGCCACGGGAGCCCAGAGCAAGAATATCAGGGTGAGATGAGTGTCCACACAGGAAGGCAGGCCAGGATGGGATGTCAGCACTCAAGCAGGGTGAGAAGACATCCATGGAAAGCAACTTTGGACATGATGTAGAAAACTGCGTTTCCACAGAAACATAGTCTACTGCAAGATAAGATAGCTTAGAAGGGTAAGAAAGGACCCACAGAGGTCGGTACCTGGCACAGGATGTCAAAGGCCAAGCAGAATGAGGAGGGTGTAAGTAGGGGAAGAGTGGCCTGGAGAGGGGAACTGGAACCTCAGTTGGGTGAGGAGGAGGTCTGGGTGTGGGGGTGATTCAGGTCAGAGTATCAGAGCCTGGGGGCAGGGAGGGGCGGGGCAGGTGAGGAAGGCTTCTGGATGGAGAGTGGCCCAGTGTGGGGCATGAGGGCCCAAATGGAGTAAAGAGGGTGCCTGTATGGGAGAGGGAGCCATGGCAGCAGCCATGGAGCAGCAGCAGCCATGGCAGCAGCGTAGCACGGGGACTTAAAACCTGAATGAAGTGAGGACAACATCTCCGAGAGGAAATGGGCTGGATCAATGATGGGAGGGAATTACATACATACATTTTAATCAATCAGTAAACATATGAAGAGTAAATGGAACAGGTTTTTCACTGCCAGAGAATGGAGTTAGCAGTATAGAAAGAAACCCTATGGTGTTGATCGGAATCAAACGCTTCAGTGTAAACTCAGTGTTTTACAAAATTATCTATATGATACAGAAATAAATATAGATGTAAGTGTGTGTATGTGTTTGTGTCAGAGGGTGTATATGTAATTCCCATCTCTGTCCACTAAGATGGCATGGAAAGGGTAAAAGCAATATGCACCTCAAGCACCCAGACCTTCCTTTCTGAAGACCTTTATCCACTGGACAGGACTTCTTTGAAGAATTAGCTGATTTCAAGGCTGAGGAAGAAAAGGTAGAAGATGAGCCTAGAATATTTTGCATGTCTGAAAGTGAGGGAGTATTACAAAATGATGGGGACGTGTCAAAAGCCAGATTGAAGGATTTCTACTGGACAAGTCAGGGGTAATTTGAAGGTCAAAATAAATACCTAGAAACTGATTATAATCCATTAAACAGAACTGTAAGGAATGGACCACTCAGGCAGGGGATGATGACAATGGAGGAGACTATATGTGTACTTTCCTCTCAGTTTTGCTGTGTACTTAAAACTTTAAAAAAGAAAAAGCTTTAAAAATAAAATTGAAAATCATGAGTCCATATTCATATAAGTAATTAAATAAATAACCAAATAACTGAAACTGATGAGAAAGGGGATTTTACGGTCTCAAAACACCTTACCACAGGGGAGAAAAAGTTGTTATTATCTGCAAAGAGAAGAAGAGTAACTTCACAGTGAACAACACAGGTAGACACCACCTTGCTGAAGCAATTAAACACCACTAACAAGAGGACAAAAATGAAATCATGCCCCATCTGATAAAATGCAAAGACAAGAACGCAGCATCACTTTAGTGCTATTTCTGCCAAAGATGCACAACTTGAATCTAAAGATAAGGAAATATTAGACAAGCCCAATGGAAGGCCATTCTCTAGAGTAACTGGTCTGTGATATTCCAAAGTGTCAGGATCATCAGTAAGGGAGAGACTGAGATGTTCCAGATCGCAGTAGGCTAAAGAGATAAGACAACTAAATGCAACAAGTGATTTTGAACTGCAGTCTTTTGCTATGAAGGGTATTACTTCCATGTGGTCTGAGGATGAGATGGGAGTAAGATATCAGTGCTCATTTCCTGATTTGGAGGGTTGTACTGTGGTTATGTCTTTGTCTGTAGGAAATGCACATTAAAGTAATTGGGATGCTGAAGAAGACCAGTAATCTACTCAAAACAAAGACAGGACAAAAGTTCTCTGTTGGATTACTTACTGTAATCTAATCTTTTTGTGGTTGGAATGTTTCTTTTAAGTAAAGAAACTCGCAAACAATATCACACTGATGTCAGTTCTCCACAACTCAGCTTGAACTTGAACGTAATAAAAGAGAATCTTCATCTTTTAACCCCTGGCAATGTACTGTTTCCCTCCATTACATACTAAATATCACATTCATTCTTATTTAACACCCATCCTTAGCAAGTTATACTTGGTTTTCAGTCTTTCCTGCCAATTACTTACTATATCACCACTGTTGAGAGTGACAAAGAGTACCAGGAATACACCTGGGAAAAGAAGAAAAAAAGAACAGTGAGTTTATTTAGCTTGTACAGCAAGGAAGGCTGCAAGCCCTTGGGAACCCCAGGAGCATCTTAGCAGGGGAAGCTGAGAAAAGATTCTTATGAGGTTTGAGCTCATGCTGGAGAATTCTAAGGAGACGTTGAGGAAGCAAGGACCAGTTCTGGACTAGAAGCTCTCAAGGAGCTAGGGAAGTTCAGTGGTTGGGAATCTTAACATTTTTCCTCTAGGAGGTGGGAAGATTAAGTAAGTCTAGAGTTGCCATTGTAAAGCAACTGCACCCTTTCGTGTTAGCACTAAGAGAAGGGTGTTTATTCATTTCTGTGGTCACATACGGGCCTTGTCTATGGCTTGTTCTCGGTATTGTTTATGTTCTATTGAGAATACTGTGGTCTGGTTGTCATCAAGGCCATTTTTCAATTTCTTACCAAAGGACTAGAATAAGGAGATAAGTAGTACTAAAAGGGCAGACACAGTGCTAACAGAGGAAGTAATCACTGCTGCTGCTGCTGCTGCTAAGTCGCTTCAGTCGTGTCCGACTGTGTGCGACCCCAGAGATGGCAGCCCACCAGGCTCCCCCGTCCCTGGGATTCTCCAGGCAAGAACACTGGAGTGGGTTGCCATTTCCTTCTCCAACGCATGAAAGTGAAAAGTGAAAGTGAAGTCGTTCAGTTGTGTCTGACTCTTCGCGACCCCATGGACTACAGCCTACCAGGCTCCTCCGTCCATGGGATTTTCAGGCAAGAGTACTGGAGTGGGGTGCCATTGCCTTCTCCAAAGTAATCACTGACTACCTGTTATTAAGGGAAGAGTCAAAAATTAAAAAGAAAACATGGAACAGTGATAATCATCATCATCAGCTAAGGCTTTACATGTGCCAAATAGTTATAATTCTCAAAACTAAACAATAAATTAGCTGCTAACTAAACAATAAATAATATTATCTGCATTTGACAGATGAGAAAACTGAGTGATAGATTAATTTGCCCAGTGTCATTCAGCTAGCAAAAAGCAAAGCCAAGATCACGATATAACACATTTGTGGATTCATATATCCAAAGGCCAAATATTTACTAAAGTTACTATATACAAAGTATTGTCTGAACATTGCGAGGAATAATAGGATTGGAGCACACTCTAAAATATTCCTTAATCTCTCCCACAAACATTTGCCCCTCTCATCCATCCCCCTTCTCACATTTTCAAAGGATATACTCTAGTCTCTTATTCATGATTGAAATATGGGATAAAAATTAACTTTCCTTTAACTTTGACATACCCTCAACTCAGTCCTCTATTTGCTTTCAGTCTTTTCTCTTTGCTTACACTGTTTTCTTTTTTGAACTCTAACTGCCTCACATATGCTCCATGCCCAGTCTTGCAGCTTGTTTATGTATCTGTGTCTTATGGAGACGCTCTTTATTTACGGTTTTCACTGTTCAGCATCCTCATTCCTTTTGACAATTACTCTTACCCAGTGATAAGTCGATAAATGTTTAACAACTGGCTCCCCAGGAAAAGAAAATGTGGAGATGATAGATATATAGATACACAGATACATAGAGTTATGTAAATATACAAATTATAAATTTTGCTCATGTAAGGAATATGTTCAGACGCTTTACCCTCTGAGCCACCAGGGAAGCCCCAAGGAATATGTAACATTTTATAAACAATAATAAACAACGATATAACACTCTAAATTCCATGTAGTCAATTAATTTTCCCAACAAAAGAACGCTTTTGTTGACTTCTTGGCCGAACTCTTACAACTAAACTACATTTGTAGTTGATGAGTGAACATAAATACAACTCAAAGGTTGTTGGATTTTTCTGGGTCTATGACTGAGTCAGGCAAGGTGAAACAACAAAGACGTATGTCAGAATGTCCTTGTTCATCAATGACATAAAGGAGTTCTTTGCTGAATTTGATAATAGTTTTGAAAATACTAGAAGACAATTTCCTCAGTTTTTTGTGCTCTTCACAATGTAATGCCTACAAACATGACATAATTTTAAGCTTTATCTGCATTATTTATATTTCTCCATCACTTTTGTAATCTAGACAACACAGGAATAAACCAAGCACTACTTTGCAGCAGTTGTGAACCTCTGTAGTGTAAAACAGTCCCACGTTGGCCAGTTTTGAGCTACCAACTTGATGTCACTGAATACAGAGCTGGGAAGAGACCTACAGGTATACCCATATATGATATTTCCACTTGACAGCCTCAAGAACATAAATAACAGTAAAATAGCTTAGAAGTCATAAGTCTTGAGTATTTATGAGCTTTGCTTTTAAATATTATTTATTTAATAAATTTTCTTAAAATGTACTAATTGGCTCTTGTGAGCAATACAAACTGGTCCTAACATACAACTGCTTCTTCCCCACTCATCTTAGGTTGGATGGGAGGTATCATCTTCCATAAAGGAGATGAAAGGAAATATGTCTTCTTTCCACATTGAACCAAGGGACAGGCCTGGAACCTAAGCTTGGTCACTCTGCACTTTCTCATGGGGTTCTGAATGCTGTCTGAGACATTATAGGAGAGAAGAAATAGTTGGAAACCAATCACCCATCATGGTGGCTGTTGCTACCCAAACAGTTCCTGCTATGGGACTGTGCCTGTTTCCCTTACTACTGTCCAGAGTGTCCTTGGTTACTGCCTTTTTCTACTGTCTCTGTTCTCTTTTTTTTATATACCTGTTCTCAAGCCTGTGATTCTCCCATGCTCTTCCCCAAAATTACATACAGTATGTTTTCATCATTCACAGGCAATAAATCTGTTACTGCATGGGTTTCTTAGGAACAAGGCCTGGATCATCTTCCTGTTTCTAAGTCTTACACATTACATGGCTCTAGGACCAGGTATTTCTCATGATAGTCCTACCAAACTAATTTATATGCTATCAGAAATAAATATATCAAAAATAAATATCGGAAAAAACTTTCAGTATTTTTCTCCCTCTACTAGTATGTTTCATCGACTACGCTAAAGCCTTTGACTGTGTGGACCATGACAAACTGTCGGAAGCTCTTAGAGAGATGGGAATACCAGATCATCTTATGTCTCTCCTGAGAAACCTGCATGTGGGCCAAGAAGCAACAGTTAGAACCCTATATGGAACAATTGACAGGTTCAAGATCGAGAAAGGAATATGACAGGGCTGTCTGCTCTCACCCTGTTTTTTTAACCTATAAGGTAAGCACATCATGAGAAATGCTGGGCTGGATGAGTTTCAAGCTGGAATCAAGATAGGCGGGAGAAATATCAACAACCTCAGATAAGCAGATGATACCACTCTAATGGCAGAAAACGAAGAGGAACTAAAGAGCCTCTTGATGAGGGTGAAGGAGGAGAGTGAAAGAGCCGGCTTAAGACTAAACATTAGAAAACTAAGATCATGGCATTTGTCCTCATTACTGCATGGCAAATAGAAGGAGAAATGGTGGAACTTGTGATAGATTTCCTCTTCTTGGGCTCTAAAATCACTGCGGATAGTTACTACAGCCATGAAATCAGAAGAGGATTGCTTCTTGGCAGGAAAGTGATGACAAACCTAAACAGTGTGTTGAAAAGCAGAGACATTACTCTTTTGACCAAGGTCCATATAGTCAAGACTATGGTCTTCCCAATGGTCACACATGGTTGTGAGAGCTGGACCACAAAGAAGGCAGAACGTCAAAGAACTGATGCCTTTGAACTATGGTGCTGGAGAAACACTCCTGAAAGTCCCTTGGACAGCAAGGAGATCAAACCAGTCAATCTCAAGGGAGATCAACCCAGAATATTCACTGGAAGACTGACACTGAAGCTGAAGCTCTGGTATTTGGGTCATCTGATGCAAACAGATGACTCACTGGAAAAGTCCCTGATGCTGGGAAGATCGGAAGGCAGAAAGATAAGAGGGCATCAGAGGATGAGATGGCTGGGAGGCATCACCAATGCAATGAACATGAACTTAGGCAAACTCCAGGAGATGGTGAGGGACAGGGAGGCCTGGTGTGCTGCAGTCCATTGGCATTGCAAAGAGTTGGACATGACTGGGTGACTGAACAACAACAACAGTATAAGATCTACTTACCAATCAATGAAGAGATATTTATTTTAGAAAGGGTGTCTATATGACACCCATTTTTTTCAGGGGTGGAGCTTAATGACATAAACCTCTCCAGGACTACAATTTATCAGAAATGAAACATTTCCATATATTGCTTTATAAATAATACATCTCTATCTTGGCAGACTTTTCTAGCTTTCAGATTTGGAAGAAGCATACTTTTCTTAGTTTTCTACGGGGAGAAGCATGACTGGACAGTAATGCTGAACACTGATAAAACCTGGGAAGTATTTATGGATTGTGGAAAGTATCTCAGATTGTGGAATAAAGATGGTGAATTACATTTAGTGTTTTTCTGTATTGATTTAATGCCTCATTATTTATTCTAGATCATAATGTGTTCCCAGAACACTGCTAAAGACTCTCCTTTCCTTTTTTACCTTGGATCCATTACCAACCAGTTGTGCAAGTGGATGAGCCATTGTTACTCTGGAGGACATGCGCGCATGCTCAGTCACTCAGTCGTGTCCGACTCTTTGCGACCCCGTGGACTGTAGCCCGCCAGGCTCCTCTGTCCATGGGACATTCCTGGCAAGAATGCTGGAGTGGATTGCCATTCCCTTCTCCAGGGGATCTTCCCAACCCAGGGAATGAATCCTTATCCCTTGGATTGGCAAGCAGAGAGACCTACAAAGGACGGGAATACAGGGGAGGCCAATAAGGCAAGGCCTGTAAGCTGAGCTGAAATTAATGAAAGGGGCTCCCTAAAGGGAAAAAATATATATTTTAATTCCTTCTCCCATAACCCACAGTTAAAATTAAAATAGATTACCAGATGATATTGATATCATAAGAAGAAATTTTATCTAAAACTGTTAGGATAGGCTGGGACACAGGCACATAAACAAACATCTGGAAGCACCTGAGTGACTTGACACAATGCAGCCATCACTGGTCACGTTTTCTAAAATCAGTTCAGTTCAGTTCAGTTGCTCAGTTTTGTCCGACTCTTTGTGACCCCATGAATTGCAGCACGCCAGGCCTCCCTGTCCATCACCAACTTCTGGAGTTCACTCAGACTCACGTCCATCGAGTCAGTGATGCCATCCAGCCATCTCATCCTCTGTTGTCCCCTTCTCCTCCTGCCCCCAATCCCTCCCAGCATCAGAGTCTTTTCCAATGAGTCAACTCTTCGCATGTGGTGGCCAAAGTACTGGAGTTTCAGCTTTAGCATCATTCCTTCCAAAGAAATCCCAGGGCTGATCTCCTTCAGAATGGACTTGTTGGATCTCCTTGCAGTCTAAGGGACTCTCAAGAGTCTTCTCCAACACCACAGTTCAAAAGCATCAATTCTTCAGTGCTCAGCCTTCTTCACAGTCCAACTCTCACATCCATAGATGACCACAGGAAAAACCATAGCCTTGACTAGATGGACCTTTGTTAGCAAAGCAATGTCTCTGCTTTTGAATATGCTATCTAGGTTGGACATAACTTTCCTTCCAAGGAGTAAGCGTCTTTTAATTTCATGGCTGCAGTCACCATCTGCAGTGACCACCCCAAAATTCCTGAGTTTCAATGAATATTTTTGAAGGAAAAAATTTTTTTCTAAGGAACTTTTTAGTCAAGTTTAAGTATATTGCTTAAAACTGATCTCTCAAATAAAGTGTCTACCATGGAAACATAGTATTATCGAATTCTATGATAATAGTAGAGATAAAAACTGACTTCAGCCAAAATTATATGACATGGTAAGCATGTCATATGTAGATACACATATCTGTGTATCTAAATAAGCAGATCCGACCCATCTGAAGAGTGCTGACCTGACACATGCTGAAGAGTCACAAGCCCATTGTCTTTTGTGATCCCCAAAAGGACAGTCATGAAAGGCACAATATATCTCCTGAGGGGGACTGCTGAATCTTTTACTCATTCTAGCCTGAAGACTATACAGGTTTTAATATTCCACTACTTAATTTGTTGGATATGTTTATAAGAATTGAATGCAAATTGCTCTGGGCTCCATTGCTAAGAGCCATGTGTGTGATGTGAAATAATTACATTGTTTGAGAACAGTAATGAGATTATTAGCTAGTGATGAAGCAGGTGCTGGATCACTTTCACTTGGTCATCAATTTTTAATATCAGCTGAGAGATTTACTTAAAATGGCATATTTAATCAACACAGATAAAGAAGAAATAAGTCATCAACAGAAAAAGAGTTGGCCATTGCAGGTTACCTAAATCACTACCTAGGATGATAGATGGAAAGAAACCTCATGCTGGGTTCAGTAGTAACCAGCCTTCATGTCTAAGCTTCAAAAACCATTCTGAAATACAAACGTGTTCTTTCTCTACACAATCTGTGCTGCTTTTTCTAGTCTGCCAGTGAGCAGACCATTTTTTTTCATTTATCTGTTCCTGTTTTCATTCTTTTTTCCTTGCATTCTGAAGATGTGTAAGTCCTGGACCCTACTTTATGTTACAGACAGTCTGTCAGGAAGGTAGAATAGATAGAATGGAAGAGAAATCTTAGAGGCCCACATATGAAGAAATAGATAGATGTTTGGGCATGATGTTCTGGAAAGTAAGAAAAACATATCTCGAAAAATTCAGATACATACCCAAGACACCTAGTGCTAAAAGAGACAAGGGTCGGGATATAGTAAAAAGTTCTGGAATGGTTGAGGTTTACTAATAAAGAGGCAATGCAATGCACAGTAGAGCTTTAATAAGGTAGTACTTAATTAGTACCAAAATAAACCTTTGAACTCTACCTGTTTACCTGAATCAGTACAAAACAAGAAGACAGAAACTCTAATAGAATTTCTCTGTAATTGAGCAAATACACCAGCTTTGGACAACAGCCTCTGTATATGAGAGCAACTCAGTAATGTAATTACTACTATTACTCTCAGAGAAAGTGGAGATGCTCAGAGATTTGGGAGAGCATGTGGTCTGATGGAAACAGGCAGTGAATTGAGACATATGTGATGGCCACTGACATGTAATCTTGGCAAGTTGCTTAATCTCTTTGAGAACTAGATTTTTTCCATCAATGAAGTATGGATAATAATAGCCCTAAATAATACAGCTATTTTCAAAGGGCTTGTCACATGTGGAAATGGTTCCAAGATTTAAAGTAAAAAAATGCACTTAAAGCATATAACTTAGTGCATAGATATATGAGAAATGTTAGTTTCCATCTTTTTTCCCCTTCTTCATGTACCTAGTTCCCTGTTCATAGAATCTGTGGCATGAATGAACAAAGGAGACAAATTAATCAACAACCACTTAAGCAAGAATGGTCAAACTGTTGGACATTCCAACTCTGCTGAACAGAAGTCCCATACCAGAGGAGCCGGGTATACTATTTCTCCCTGCCCAGATCTCATTTTCTGCAAGAAGCACACTTTCAACAATTTTGTAAAACTAATATGTTGACATGAAGGATGAGAAAAAAGTCTGAGAGCAAGAGCTCCAAACTGGAGTTAGAAGGCAGTCAAGGGAGCTGCCTGATCAGCATCTTGCCTTTCCCCTCCAATCATAGGGGCAGGTGAGGCTGCTGAGGCTCAGTCATACCCAGTCTCTCTCCCTTGCCCCCCAAAAATTTTAGAACTAGAACCTCTGTCAAAGTAAACTTATCCAAAACTAATATTAAAATTCTCAGTTCAGTTAGTCAGTTCAGTTGTTCAGTCGTGTCCGACTCTTTGCGACCCCATGAATCACAGCACGCCAGGCGTCCCTGTCCATCACCAACTCCCGGAGTTCACTCAGACTCACATCCATCGAGTCAGTGATGCCATCCAGCCATCTCATTCTCTGTTGTCCCCTTCTCCTCCTGCCCCCAATCCCTCCCAGCATCAGAGTCTTTTCCAATGAGTCAACTCTTCGCATGAGGTGGCCAAAGTATTGGAGTTTCAGCCTCAGCATCATTCCTTCCAAAGAACACCCAGGACTGATCTTTAGAATGGACTGGTTGGATCTCCTTGCAGTCCAAGGGACTCTCAAGAGTCTTCTCCAACACCACAGTTTAAAAGCATCAATTCTTCGGCTCTCAGCTTTCTTCACAGTCCAACTCTGACATCCATACATGACCACAGGAAAAACCATAGCCTTGACTAGACGGACCTTTGTTGGCAAAGTAATGTCTCTGCTTTTGAATATCCTATCTAGGTGGGTCATAACTTTTCTTCCAAAGGAGTAAGAGTCTTTAAATTTCATGGCTGCAGTCACCATCTGCAGTGATTTTGGAGCCCAAAAACATAAAGTCTGACACTGTTTCCACTGTTTCCCCATCTATTTCCCATGAAGTGATGGGACCAGATGCCATGGTCTTAGTTTTCTGAATGTTGAGTTTTAAGCCAACTTTTTCACTCTCCACTTTCACTTTCATCAAGAGGCTTTTTAGTTCCTCTTCACTTTCTGCCATAAGGGTGGTGTCATCTGCATATCTGAGGTTATTGATATTTCTCCCGGCAATCTTGATTCCAGCTTGTGCTTCTTCCAGCCCAGCGTTTCTCATGATATACTCTGCTCATATGATCCAGCAGCCCCATTTCTAGGAATATACCTAGAGAAAATTAATTCGAAAAAATACATGCACTCCAGTGGTCACAGCAGCTCTATTTACAACAGCCAGGACATGGAAACAACCTCAACGTCCACTAACAGAAATGGATAAAGAAGATATGGTATATATATATATGTACAATTGGGATGTCACTGAGTCATGAAAAGAATAAAATAATGCCATTTGTAGCAACATGGATGGACCTAGAGATTATCATACAACGTGAAGTCAGAATGAGAAGGACAAATACCATATGATAACACTTGTATGTGTAATCTAAAATATGATGTAAATGAACTTATTTACCCAACAGAAACAGACTCACAGAGAGAACAGATATGTGATTGCCAAGGGATGGGAGGAGATAGGATCAGGAGTTTGGAATTCACAGAAATAAACTATTATACATAGAAAGGATAAACAACAAGGTCCTACTGTTTAGCACAGGGAACTCTAGTCAATATCCTGTGATAAACCATAATGGAAATGAATATGAAAAAAGAACATAAAAAGTGAAAGTGAAAATGTTAGTTGCTCAGTTGTGTCTGATTCTTTGAGACCGCATGGACTGTAGCCCGCCAGGCTTCTCTGTCCATAGAATTCTCCAGGCAAGAATACTGGAGTGGGTAGCCATTCCCTTCTCCAGGGATCTTTACAACCCAGGGATCAAACCAAGCCTTCCTGTACTGCAGGCAGATTCTTTACCGTTTGAGCCACCAGGGAAGAACATTTATATGTACAACTGAATCATTTTGCTATAAAGTAGAAATTAACACAACATTATAAATCAACTATACTTCAATAAAATAAAATTTTAAAAAAGTTCTGCCCCTCAATCCTTTTTGTGAAGCTAGAGTAACAAGATGGATCTTTATGGCAGAGCTTAGGAAAACACACAGGAAAAACATGCACACAAGGGCTGAGTTTCCTGCTCAAATGCAACCTTTTTAGATGTGACTTAAAATCTTCAAATATTCTATTTAGAACAATAAAAGATTTGCCCCGATCATGAGTGATCTTTCTTGTGAATATCCAACATTATCACAAGTCATTCTTGCCATGTGCTTTAACACAAAAAGGAGGGTGGAGAGGAGGACTGATTCAGACAACAGGTCTGAAGCATAATTAAACACACACTGGCAGCCTCGAGCTCTAGCCAGCAGACTTGGGCAGCCAAGTTTCCTCAATGTTTGCAGGGAAACAGATACTCTATGACCACTGGCTTAAGCTGTTCTCATAATGATTTCATCAAAGTCTTCCAACCCTCCTGAAGTCTGAATTGGGTAAATCATGAAATCTCTTAAGTTTTAGTTTTGAAATCAGCCTCTTATGAGGAGAAAATAATTTTCAACTGTTACGTATCAGACACTTAATAGTTGCTGGTAACATTTATTTATATAAACCTCGCCACGTATATAAGCTTACCAAATAAAAACCCAGAAGCATACAGATTGCACAGAATGTCAAAATCACAAAGGTCATAAATATGCACATACAGAGGACATAAGATCAACTAGTGTCAAAGCTGACGTAGGAATTTGCTTCCAATTTTGTTGACAGCCAACATGAAAGAGAAGCATTCAATTCAACAAATATTAAATCTGCTATGAGCCAAGCATTGTTCTAGGTGCCAAGAATACAGTAGTTAAAACTGAAAAATGTCTTGGTTGCTCTAGCACAGAGTAGCCAATTATTTAATTCTCTTTGATAATAAGAAATAGCAATTCTTTAAGGCAGGTGAAGCCTTCCCTGGCATAGAGCAATAATTTCACTCAGAGTTTCACGTATGCAACACTGCTGTGCTACAAAGACCCTTGTCTCAATGACATACCTATGAAAGTGCAATATTAAATTTCTTCTTGCATCATTCAATGAAAACTAAAGACAAGACACCAAAGTTGATCTCAGTAAAAGCAACCTAGCAGGAGGTTAACACAGCTTAGTGCAAATGTGTAATTTTTAGCTGATTTAACTTAATTGGCCTGGCATGTTGTGGTTTATGGGGTCACAAAGAGTTGGACATGACTGAGTGACTGAACTTAATTCAAAGATAGAACCTGGGTCACAGATAGAACCTATTTCTCAAAATCTGCATCAGAATAATCTTGGAAGATTCTGAATAATGTAGATTCTTGGACTGCATTCACAAAATCTTAGTGAATCAGAATCTCTGAAAGCAGGCCTAGTAGTCTGTATTTTGTAAGAGCTGTTTGGGATTTTCTTTTATACACCAAGTGTTTAGAACTTTTAACTTTGAGGAAGAAGTTTTAAACTGTTTTCATTCTTCAGGGGTTGTGAAATAAGTTTAGGGGGAAAGCAATTATTTCAGTTCAGTTCAGTTCAGTCGCTCAGTCGTGTCTGACTCTTTGTGACCCCATGAATCACAGCAGACCAGGCCTCCCTGTCCATCACCAACTTCTGGAGTTCACTCAGACTCACGTCCATTGAGTCAGTGATGCCATCCAGCCATCTCATCCTCTGTCATCCCCTTCTCCTCCTGCCCCCAATCCCTCCCAGCATCAGAGTCTTTTCCAATGAGTCAACTCTTTGCATGAGGTGGCCAAAGTACTGGAGTTTCAGCTTGAGCATCAGTCCTTCCAAAGAAATCCCAGGGCTGATCTCCTTCAGAATGGACTGGTTGGATCTCCTTGCAGTCCAAGGGACTCTCAAGAGTCTTCTCCAACACCACAGTTCAAAAGCATCAATTCTTCGGTGCTCAGCCTTCTTCACAGTCCAACTCTCACATCCATACATGACCACAGGAAAAACCATAGCCTTGACTAGACGGACCTTTGTTGGCAAAGTAATGTCTCTGCTTTTCAATATGCTATCTAGGTTGGTCATAACTTTCCATAAAATAGATTAAAATAAGATGGAAATAATGAAATAGTAAATACTAAAGTGCATTGTATTTTATTTAAATATTTACGTAAATATTGCAGATAACATAAGAATAGTTTTGTGAAATTTTTATTTTTATGAATATGTAGAGTATAATAGGTTATATGTATAGCTTATCCTGGGTTTCAATCAAAATACTCTGAAAACAGTAATCTAAAGGTATATACTGACTTCAGATCTTTCAAAAACTCTCTGAAAGTATCAGTCTTTTCTGGTCTATTTGAGAATTAAAAGTAAACAGTTGTGTATATTATTACACAAGATGCAAGAAATTCATATTATATATATAATATGTAATACATATGTATCACAAGTTTTTGCTCACACTAGCAATGGAAAACATTAAATATCCTTTGGTTACCATGGTGTCCCTTCATATATTTTAAAATATGTATTGTTAAAAGAGTTGAGATGTCCCTCTGGAATAAACACTCTTGTAAACCATATGCAAATTCATTACCAACAGCAGAAGTCTTCTGGCTGTATCCTGCTGAGATGTTAAGAATAAAATAGAAATAAATTTTTCCTAGCCATTTTTATGTTCTTGATTTATTACTATACATGAAACAGTAACTCACCCCAATTTTATTTATGATATTAGAAGATAATACTTATAGCATTTCAATCCATTGACTATGATTAATGAACCTGAATTTAATTTTCCATCCAGTTCTATATAGTCAACTCTTTGTAAATTGATTCTCCTCCCAAAATTATTATGCATGTCAGATTATTATAGCTGGTACTATTTCAGACAGAGCAGATGCTTCCCTTAGTTTCGATGTGTATAATATGAATGCTCAAGAATTTTGCAGAAAACATAACTTTCTAAGGTTCACAGAGCAGAAAGTGGCTTTAGTACCTCAGGACTTCAATAACAATATTGTCAATTCAGAAGCAAAAGTACTAAGACTCTATTTCCCACTTGAATACATTTTCCTTTTTTAAAAAATACATTTTCATGGTAAGCAATTTAGTTAACTATTAAATATTCTTTATTTTGGGGGAACTGTTCTCTAGAGCAAGTGTTTTTAACATAAAATTCACAGAAAAGTTGCAGCATCTTTGTGAAGTCTCTAAAATGCCATGAAGAATTCTGTGTATGTTGCTGTATAGATTTCTCTAGGGAATGAATTCACAGCTTTCAGAAGTTCCTGAAGGCATCCATGACAAACAAAAACATCACAAGACAAACTTTAACTGCTTTAAAGCCTATCTTACTTCTCTTACTCCATAATTTAAACTTTAGATCTTTTGCATCTGTCTTCAGATAAGATCGAACAGTTTTTTCCCTTGTGTTTGCACAATTTATTCTTGAGAGCTCTCATTAGGTAACACTCTGACATGCTCTTCTCCAAAAGAGAGACAAACAAAGCTCATTGGAAAGAATAATTATTTAGAGGAATGGTCTTATATAAAATAAAATTGCCAAAGTCTGTTTAGAAATTTTTTTTTTCCCCCACTCTGGAGCAGCAGGATTAAGTACCAAACTTGCTGATCAATAAGGTGTAACTTCCATAGTACTGAATGAAATCACAATGGAATGTCAAGCCAGGTAAGTCATTAGGAAAGTATTTACTTTTGAGAAGTCAATACTTCCTTCAAATAGTGGAGATAAACATGTCTTCCTAGAAAATGGTATCTCTTTCCTACAAATCATACAGCAAATGCACAACAGAAGTCATTTTTGAAATATCTTTTAAAATCTGCAGACAGGGAAGTAGTAAAATATGTATGTGTGTGTGTGTGTGTGTGTTCAGTCACTCAGTCATGTTTGAGTCTTTGCGAACCCATGGACTGTAGCCCACCAGGCTCTTCAGTCTATGGAATTTTTCAGGCAAGAATACTGGAGTGGGTTGCCATTTCCTCCTCCACACACAATATGTTGTAAAAGATATGTGGCAAATTTCATAAAATGGTGATATTCCCAAGTAAAACTGTTCTTTCTCCACTAGATTAAGATAAGCTTAGAATATAATATCCTTATGTGGATTTTTATTAAGGAAATCCCAAAATGCAAAAACCCTAAGTATCCTTTGTTCAATAGAAGTTTTATCAGACATTTTCAAGGAAATGTCAGACTTTTTTAACTAACACTGTTTAGATTTCAATATACATGTGTATGGCAACAGTTAGGAGTGATATTTTGGTTTGCTTGTTCTTAAATCACAGAAATTAATCAATCATTATCACATTATATCCCAAATGCATTCATTGAACAGATCATCATTTGATGTTTATTATGTGCTAGATACTGCCCTAAGTGAGTAAGAGTACCTAAGTGCGTGTAATGATGAAAAGGAACAGGAATGATTGCTTAACCTAAACATGAACAGAATGGATGGTAAATGAGTAAATCATTTTGTCTTGGACAGGCATGGATAGTGATTAGGAAATCTGGAAAAATACAAATCAGATATGAAAAAGTATATTGCTTTACATAATAACAACATTCTGTATGCTTCTTAAGTGCCAGCTGGTCTACTAAGAAATTGAACAGGCTTGCTGCATCTACACTGAGCAGAAATCCTATGAAATGAGTATTTGTGATAAGGCTCTGGATCACAAGGACAGAAACCAACTCACAGAACCCAGTATTTAGAATGCAAAGAGAACTTTCAAACCACTGGTTTTAGAAGAAGTGCTCAAGTTCTTACTCTGCCTTCTCTGCTCCTCTTTGCAAGTCTCCCACAATCTTCTTTCTTGGGTTTCCTCTGGTCCTTGTGTCTATGTGACAGAAAACAACATCACTAATAATTCAGTTCTCAAATTTTGCATACCAATAAAAGCTATCCTTTCTGAGTTGCAATTTTAATATCCCTGGCAAATAACCACCATTGAGCAAGGATTATTCAGATGCCCAACACCAGATCAGCAGGGTTTGGTAAGTCCTGTCTATTATATCAAGGTAACAAGATGTTGAAATGTCAATCTTTAAGATTTTACTTTTTTTCATGCACGTTTATTATTCCCCCAATTTGTCAGAGGAGCATGGAAGCATTAGGTATTTTTCTACAAGGAAAGCGAAGAGAAAAAAATACATATACTTTGATTTGTAGGTTTGGTTTGGTTGTTGGTGGTTGCTTTTGTTTTGTTTTTTATGCTTCCTAACTAATCTCTTAAGACTCAAAGAGAAGTCCCTGAAGGAAGTGGATCAAAGGGTTTATAAAAGCAAAGATTAAAAAGCAAAAAAGAGGGAAGGAAATGACTCCAACTCCCACATTTGGAAAATGATGGTTGAGGGTTCCCTGGGCTGAGAGAAAGAGAAAAGGGAATGGTGGGGCCAACCTCAGAAGACGACCAAACTTCCAGACCAGAATGGTCTCAGGGGAGTTAGGGATGAGAGGGAAGTATTACCATGGAAATGTGTTTAATCATCAGTAAGGGGTCAGCAGAGTGGAAGCCAAGATAATAGACTACTCTTCTGCTTACAGAAAAGCCATGTCAATGACTGTCATCATCCCTGGGTAGAGAATGGCTTCCATTATCAGCTGCCACCACCTCTTGCTATGCTCAAGATTTTGCAGAGTCTCCTGTTCTATCTTTCATCCATCCAGGACACTCATAAGTACCCCAAAGAGAGCACAGAAACTTCACCCACCATATGACAATAGTGGTAGGAAAGGGAAAGTTCTAGTACAGTTATTGGGGTATGCTGAAGAGTGGAAAAGTTCACCCTTGTTTTACCACCCTGTTGGCTTAGACAGTAAAGAATCCACCTGCAATGCAGGAAACCTGGATTTGATCCCTGGGCAGGAAGATTCCCCTGGAGAAGGGAATGACTACCCACTCCAGTATTCTTACCTGGAGAATTCTATGGACAGAGGAGCCTAGAAGGCTATAGTTCATGGGGTCACAAAGAGTCAAGTACAACTGAGCAACTAGCACTTTTCACCACCCTGGCAATTTTCAGGCCAGTTGGGCAAATCCCAGGAGGGAAGATCCACTGGAGAAGGGATAGGCTACCCACTCCAGTATTCTTGGGCTTCCCTAGTGGCTCAGCTGGTAAAGAGAATCTGCCTGCAGTGCAGGAGACCTGAGTTGGGAAGATCCCCTCGAGAAGGGAATGGCTACCCACTCCAGTATTCTGACCTGGAGAATTCCATGGGGTCACAAAGAGTTGGACACGACTGAGAGACTTTCACTCACTTCACATGTAAATGTCAGGATAGGAAGGAGAAAGTTTCAGGGAAAGTGCTGACTTGGTGTTTTTCTTTCTGGCTTACTTCACTCTGTATAATAGGCTCCAGTTTCATCCACCTCATTGGAACTGATTCAGAATTTAGAAAGATGGTAACAATAACCCTATATACGAGACAGCAAAAGAGACACTGATGTATAGAAGAGTCTTTTGGACTCTGTGGGAGAGGGAGAGGGTGGGATGATTTGGGAGAATGGCATTGAAATACGTATAATATCATATATGGAACGAGTCACCAGTCCAGGTTCGATGCACGATACTGGATGCTTGGGGCTGGTGCACTGGGACGACCCAGAGGGATGGTATGGGGAGGGAGGAGGGAGGAGGGTTCAGGATGGGGAACACATGTATACCTGTGGCGGATTCATTTCGATGTTTGGCAAAACCAATACAATACTGTAAAGTTTAAAAATAAAATAAAATTTAAAAAAAAAGTGCTGACTTGGGTTACAGGGCAGATGAAAAAGTAGGAATCTCTTAGAACATAAGTATTCTCATTTGATACATGAGGCAACTGATTCTTACAAATATAGGTCCGAACCAAGATCACATGGTCAGGAAATCCTGAACCACAATACAGACCAAGCCAGTGCGCTCAACCAGATGTAGGAGTGCCTCCACACTCAGATCCCTGTGGCAGCTTCTTTAATAAACAAAAATGAGCAAGAAGCATTTGTGGAAAATTTTTGCAATCACAATTTCAACTCCTGGCACCATAGGAGGTAGCTAGCTATCTGAGCATCCTTGGCGACAGATGGTTCTAAGATATTGTGTACAGTACTGGGAGAAGGGGTTCATTTTTTTTCATTTGAAGAAAATACATTTATTGTTATCCATCTACATCCTGAATTCAGTTGGCATCTGAGGTTATTCATTATGAATTTTGTATATGTATGTTTTCATTTTGATAAAAAATAATATATAGAGAGAGAATGGATCACTTGACCCACTAGAAGGCAAATTTTCAAGAGACCACAGGGAACCAAAAAGCCACAGAAAATGTGCAACTCCAATGTGTATGTTTTTTTCAACTTTTAAAATATCTTAAATAAAGTTTATGGTAATTGAAAGGAAATCTTCAAATGTGAATTTTTATGCTTCCAAATCATCATTTTAATAGATCTGTAGTATTCTATTGTTTGAATATGCCAGATATGCACTCAATGGCAAGTTGGAGAAATTGAATTCAAGTTAACTTAAGCAACAAATGGAAATTCTGGCTCATGTAGCTGTAACAAATACTGAAAATATGATGATGTTAATCTCTCTCTTTCTCCATTTTGCATCTCACCCAGTTTCTGCTGACCCTCATTCTGTCCCTTCACATATGCATGACGAATAAGGCTGTAGGGGGACTTCCCTGGTGGTCCTGTAGTTAGAACTCCAAGCTTCCACTGCAGGGGGGCCTGGGTTCGAACCCTGGTCAGTGAAATGAGATCCCAGAAGGCTCAAAGGGCAGCCAAAGGAAACAAAAAAAGAATAAGGCTGTAGAAGGTCTGAGTTGATGATATCACAGCTCATTATTCACGAACAAACAAGAACTTCTCTCCAGTGTTCAAATATCAAATTCTTTATATCAAATCAAACAATCCTAAAGGAAATCAACCTTGAATATTCACTGGAAGGATTGATGCTGAAGCTGAAGTTCTAATACGTTGGCTACCTGATAGGAAGAGCTGACTCACTGGGAAAGACCCTGATGCTAGGGAAGATTGATGGCAGAAGAAGGGGGTGACAGAGGATTAGATGGTTGGATGGCATCATCAACTCAATGGACATGAGTTAGCTCAAACTCTGGGAGATAGTGATGGACAGGGAAGCCTGATGGGCTGCAGTCCATGGGATCTCGAAGAGTCTGACACAACTGAGTGACTGAACAATAACAAAATAGCTACTTTGATTAACCCAAACTGGGACACATGTTCACTTGTGGATGAATGAATATCTGAGGCAAAGGGACAGAGCTCAGGGATGGGTTGTGTCTCATCCACATTTTGTCTGAGTGTTGCCAGTACCAGTCCCACCAGAGTCAATGTCAGGTAAGGAATAAGAGGTGTGTTATGCTGCCCCCAGCTCCAGCCCACTGGAGATGACTATATATATATATATCTCCTCTCAAATCCAGACAGGTAGCTTAAAATCAACCATGGTGGAAATATCTATGCAACAGAAATAAGCATACACTGCAAACCAGGACTTTTTTAATTTCCTGAGGGCAGGTTGTTAAATATTTACCAGAAATTCTTAGACGGGAGCTTTTTGCCACAGGGCTGTGGTGAGGGAGACAGAGCACTAGATAGAGACATCAGTATGCTGGTACCAGACCGACTTGTTCTCTACAAGTGCAACTAATAAGTAGTATTCATAAAACCAGCAGATGCATTAACATTTACAATGATTCTTCATGAACAGAATGCTGATTAAATAGGTCTTTTAAAACTTCCACCTGTTTTCAAGCCATTCAAAGAAAAGTTTTGGAATTGTTTTTTTTTTAATAGCATCTACTCACCTCACCAATGTTTAAATAGAGGAAAATAAGATCAGCATGATCCAAGAAGAGAAAAATACCATCTACATTCTGATAAAGACGTAACCTGTAGACCATGGTTATCTCACTTGAAAGAAATTTTGTATCAGCCTTTCCTCAGATCATTTAGGGAAAAATAGCCCTGTTGTTGAGTCTGTCTTTGCAAAGGAAAATATCATGTCTTGATGCATATCACCAGCTGTGCTATCTACATACCAGTCTCTGGTGTCATCTTATTCCAAGAGTGCAACTTTCCTAGAGCCAACTTCTATCACTCTCTCTCTCAATGCTGATTTTTTCCTAAGATTTGTTAGAATCTGCTCGTGATCTTGAGCTAGGCTGCCTATTTACCTACTCAGATAACACACAGGGCCTCCTGGTTTTGCTTCAGATATTTTTTTTTTCCAGAAAGAAACTTCCATTTTTCCAAATTTATATGTAACTGCATTCATTGAGCAACTATGGAATAACTCAACCCAGTAACACAACTAGCACTTTTTGAGCATTTACTAGTTTGCTAGGCAAACACTACTTTCCTCATTTTATTTGATCCACACAACAGCCCTATGAGACAGGAAATGTTATCCTCATTTAACATACAAGGACAGAAGATAGAAAAAAGATAAATAATTCTCTAAGATCACATAACAATTGAACAGCATTGCCAGGAATAAGATGCCCGTGTGATACCAAAATCCACTCAACTCCTGAATATACTGGTCATGCCATGCACTGAGGTGCTTACGTACACTTTCCCATTCGGTTCCAAGTGTGACGTGGGTTTTGTTATTCTCCTTTGCAAATGATAACAACGTGGCTCAAAGGGTTTAAGAAATGTGTCCAAATTTCCAAAGCCATAGGTAATATGTGGATTATCCACCTTTACAAGGTGGATCTCAAATCCATACGTAACTCCTTGCCCAGTTTTTTTTTTTTTTTTTCCCTACTATAATGCACCTTTCAGAAGAGGCAAGCCATCTGAATATGTTCTAAGTTTAGCTATTTAAAAAATTTTAAGGGAACAACTTTTGAAATGATGGATATATACTGGTGTTCAGCTATATAAAAACATAGTATTTATTTGGAGTCTTAATTCTATTACACTTTGAGGTAACAACATAGAGTGAGGACTAGGTGAATCATCAATCCCGGCAATTTTGTGGGAAGGAGATGTCGGGGAGGAATCTATGCTCCAGAAGAAGTAGAAATGTATTATATCAATGTCAGCCAGTAGAAATAGAAAGAGCTGAACTACTAAATCCAGGAGGCACTGTGCCAGTCAGACAGAACTTGAAGAGACAGAGAAAACAAGGAGAGAAAACAGGCAGAATCATTTGTATTCTTTAATCACAATAGTTAGAGTAGCCCAGAAAAGAGCGAACTGAGTTCATCAAAGCTCCACCGCACAAATTCAACTCCCTGTCATTCCAGCCTTGCACTCCTTGTGGCAACAGTTTCCTCATGAGAAAACCACATGCAAGTGAAGTCAACAGTGGCTAGGGGGCAGAGTTAAAGATGTTTATCACCACAATCTTGAAGTGTCTGGGAAGGATTTAGGGGGATGGTTTGCCACACAGAACAAGAGTGATTATCATGAAGTGAAAGGATATGACAAATAGAAGAGTTACCTAGAGCCTGTGCGGTGATGAGTCGCAACCCAGAGCCTCTGAGCTCTGCCACTTGCTGCTTCTCAAGTTGACTCCAACAGGAGGACATCTGAATAACAAGTCATGCCTGTGCCCTCATTGTCTTGCCACATGATCATTGTTTCTTGGAAGGAAACCCTGGAATTCAGAAACAATGGGCAGGGATGAAGAACTGGGAAATGATGCCACATTTCTCTTAGCAGAATCAACATCACAAAGATATCAGTTCTCAAGCTGCTGAAAAAAGCAAACACAGTGCCCTCATTTAAGGCAAGGAATACACAGGAAGCCAAGACATTGGCCAGTTTAAATCACCTCAGAATCTTGAAATTACAGAAGGAAACTTTAAGAGAAATTGCAAGTAAAACAAAGGTAACTGATCAGTAGGGTCCCTGAACATAGATTGGAAGGAGTTAGGCTATCAGAATTCTACTCAGTAGGACTAGAATTCAACTTAAAATTCTAACAAATCAAAGAAAAAGTATGATAGTTAGGAGGTTGGAAAGGTGAGCAGTTGCGGGTAAGGGATATTGTAGGAGGTGTTTGGGGAGGTGGGCAAAGAGGAAAGAAACCTCTGGTCATGGGCCAACAGGCTCAGAAGATTTCAAGATCTATATTTAGATGCCCATGCACACTGGCAGATTTGTGGACTAAGAAGTCTGGAACTTGTGTTTGCTTTTTGGAATAATCAAAAAATGGGATGCTTTCCTAAATTCCTCCAAGCTACATGAAGTGGTATTATCTTTACTTAGAGCTCAGGTAGTAGCTCTTCCCACACTCAGATCAGATCTGCTTCCCTCATAAGGCAGCCAACTGCTCACTGACAGAAAGGTCTACAGTATTTGTTTTCTGTATGCATGTATATGTATACATACATATATATACAATGGAATACTACTCAGCCAAAAAAAAAAAGAATGAAATTTTGCCATTTTCAACAACATGGATAAACATAGAGGGTATCATGCTAAGTGAAACAAGTCAGAGAAGACAAATACTGTATGATTTTACTTTATGTGGAACAGCAAAACAGTCATAGATACAAAGGACAAACAGGTGGTTGCCAGAGGGGAGAATGTTGGGAAGGAAAGAAATATGTGATGGAGATAAAGAGGTACAAACTTCCAGTTACAAAATAAATGAATCATGGTGGTGACTAGTTTGAAATATATGGAAATAACAAATCACTGCATTAACAGGAAGAGATGGGAACACCAGACCACCTGACCTGCCTCTTGAGAAACCTATATGCAGGTCAGGAAGCAACAGTTAGAACTGGACATGGAACAACAGACTGGTTCCAAATAGGAAAAGGAGTATGTCAAGGCTGTATATTGTCACCCTGCTTATTTAACTTATATGCAGAGTACATCATGAGAAACACTGGGCTGGAAGAAGCACAAGCCGGAATCAAGATTGCGGGAGAAATATCAGTAACCTCAGATATGCAGATGACACCACCCTTATGGCAGAAAGTGAAGAGGAACCAAAAGCCTCTTGATGAAAGTGAAAGAGGAGAGTGAAAAAGTTGGCTTAAAGCTCAACATTCAGAAAACGAAGATCATGGCATCCGATCCCATCACTTCATGGGAAATAGATGGAGAAACAGTGGAAACAGTATCAGACTTTATTTTTTTGGGCTCCAAAATCACTGCACATGGTGACTGCAGCCATGAAATTAAAAGACACTTACTCCTTGGAAGAAAAGTTATGACCAACCTAGATAGCATACTTAAAAGCAGAGACATTACTTTGCCAACAACGGTCCGTCTAGTCAAGGCTATGGTTTTTCCTGTGGTCATGTATGGATGTGAGAGTTGGACTGTGAGCACTGAAGAATTGATGCTTTTGAACTGTGGTGCTGTGGTGTTGTGGCAGACTCTTGAGAGTCCCTTGGACTGCAAGGAGATCCAACCAGTCCATTCTGAAGGAGATCAGCCCTGGGATTTCTTTGGAAGGACTGATGCTCAAGCTGAAACTCCAGTACTTTGGCCACCTCATGCGAAGAGTTGACTCATTGGGAAAGACTCTGATGCTGGGAGAGATTGGGGGCAGGAGGAGAAGGGGATGACAGAGGATGAGATGGCTGGATGGCGTCACCGACTTGATGGACATGAGTTTGAGTAAACTCCGGGAGATAGTGATGGACAGGGAGGCCTGGTGTGCTGCGATTCATGGGGTTGCAAAGAGTCGGACATGACTGAGCGACTGAACTGAACTGAACCAGTTCATCCTAAAGGATATCAGTCCTGGGTGTTCATTGAAAGGACTGATGCTGAAGCTGAAACTCAATACATTGGCCACCTCATGCGAAGAGTTGACTCATTGGAAAAAACTCTGATGCTGGGAGGGATTGGGGGCAGGAGGAGAAGGGGATGACAAAGGATGAGATGGCTGGATGGCTTCACCGACTTGATGGACATGAGTTTGAGTAAACTCCGGGAGTTGGTGATGGACAGGGAGGCCTGGCATGCTGCAATTCATGGGGTCGCAAAGAGTCAGACACAACTGAGCAACTGAACTGAACTGAACCTACTGTTTTAGGTCAATTATACTTTAGAAACAACAAAGTTATAGAAGAAATCAGATTTACAGTGACCGGACAGGGGTGTAGGGAAAATGGCATCAGATGAAGGCAGTCAAAAGGTACAGACTTTCAGTTATAAATAAGTGCTAAGGATGTAATGTACAACATGAAAAATATAATTAATGCTGTAGCACATCATACAAATTAAGAGAGTAAATCCTGGGCTTTCCAGGTTATGCTGGTGGTAAAGAACCCACCTGCCAATGCAGGAGACTGAAGAAATGCATGTTCTATGCCTGGATGGGTAAGAGGCTCTGGAGAAGGGAATGGCACTGCACTCCAGTATTCTAGCCTGGGAAATCCTATGGGCAGAGGAGCCTGGCGGGCTACAGTTTATGAGGCTGCAGAAAGTCGGGCACAACTGAGCAACTAAACACTATAAGCAACTAAGCACAACTAAGTGTGTGCACACATACACATAGATATACATGCATGTGTATATATATATGTGTGTGCTTAGTTACTCATACACACACACACACACACACACGTACCACATCTTCTTTAGCCATTCATCTATTGATAGGCACTTAGATTGCTTCCACTTCTTGACTATTGTAAATAATCCTTCAATGTACACAGATGTATATATCTTTTCAAATTAGAGGGGTTTTTTCCCAGATAAATACCCAGAAGTGGAATTCATGAATCATATGGTAACTTAATTTTTTGAGGAATCTCAATACTGTTTTCCACAGTGGCTGCCCCAGTTTACATTACCACCACCAGTGCCCAAGAGTTCCCTATTCTCCATACCCTTGCCCACACTTGCTGTTTGTTGTCTTTTTATTAATAGCCATTCTGACATGTGTGAAGTGATAACTTATTGTTTTGATTTGCATTTGCCTGATGATTAGCAACGTTGACCATCTGCATGCCTTCTTTGGAAATGTCTATTCAGATTCTATGCTCATTTTTTAAATTGGGTTGTTTGGGTTTTGATGATGTTCAGTTTTATGATTTTATTTATTTTAGATATTAACCCTTTAACAAATATATTGTTTGGAAATATCTTCTCCCATTCAGTAGTGGCCTATTCATGTTGTTGACAGTTTCCTTCACTGTACAAAAAGCTTTTGAGTTTGAGGTAGTCTTGTTTTTGTTTATTCTTGCATTTCCTTGATTCTTATACGTATTCTCCTCTGTCTTCTGGTATTTAATGTTGCTATGATAAAATTTGAGATCAGCCTTATATTAGTTTTCTAGTGATTCTTCTGAGTGATTTAATGCTTTGTTTGTTTGTTTTCCTGCCAGGCTATTTCTATCAGAGTCCAATTAGAAAAACAGAAAATCCTTTAGATGTTTCAAGCAACACTTGCAAAAGTGTTGGCAGAACTGTAAGAGGAAAAGGAATTAGATGATGATATCCAGAGATCAGGAACTGTAGGTAGAAGCAACAACCTGTAGGAACCCACAAAAGTATCCTCGTGAAAACTGCTGGAACTGCTGCTCTGCACTGATTGGACGCCCAGGAGCCAGCACTCACTGTTGTTGCTGCTGAAGCCCTGGGTCCCTGGCAGAACTGGTGCTTCTTCTACTTGCTTCCAGCCTCCTAATCTCACAACTGGCTCCCACTGGCAGACTCTAACTGAAACATCTGGCAAAAAGAACCTAAAAAATGTGGCATACTCCCCACCAGCAATACACAAGAGAATAGCATCTGAATAACAGACTATTTCTGGCATGTTTCCCAAAGGATAAAGGGGAAATAATCAAAGGACTTTCCTTTGAAGTCAACTTTACTAGCTATATATTACAGCAGTGGCTATTTTGAGTCAATTTCCATGGTTCAAGATGTGTTCTTCCAATATATAGATTCAGGTTTTCGCTCAAGGAAGTTTTCCTGGTTACATTTGTGAATATTGTTCCAGTCCATCATTTTTATTGTATTTGGGAGGGGCTTTTCAATGGTATATACCTTGGACTTCTATTTCTCCTCCATGGGTGCTCAGTTGTGTCCAGCTCTTTGTGACCCCATGGACTGAAGGCCACCAGGCTCCTCTGTCCATGGGACTCTCCAGGCAAGAATACTGGAGTGGGTTGCGTTTTCCTCCTCCAGGGGATATTCCCGACCCAGGGATCAAACCTGTGTCTCCTGCACTGTTGAGCCACCACTGTCCATAGTTTTTTTCTCCATTCACCTGTGATTTGTTCCCAACTTCCTTTTATTTCACTTTGCATTTTTCTCTATTTTCATTGTTTTCTGCAGTGTCCATTCTGCCTTGGGTTCTTAAATGTATTTTAATTTCTATAAAAGTTTTTCTTCTTTTTCTCAGTTCACATTATATCTTTTCATTTTTCATCAGCACTTTTTCTCTGAGCTTTTCCATTTTTTTCTTTGTGGTTTCCCACTAAAGTAAAACATTAATATTTTCATCTGCAACATAACATTTTTTATGGTTAGTGTTCTGTTAATAAGAATTTACTACTACTTTCTCTACTTTCCTTTATTAGCATTTCTTAGCATCTAAATTTTACCAGTTCCTTTTTATTACTTGTCATGAATGCCTTGGATTTTGCAAGACCAGCTGTTTTCAGTGGTCTCCAAGCCAAGGATACATCTTGTTGTTATATTAAAAGTCTCTCCCATTTTTCAGCTACAGAAACAAACTGCTTCCAGCAAATATGGCTTGTCTGTGTGATTCCTCTGTAAATGCAGTATCCTCTGCTTCTTGGAGCCAAACCAGCTCCAAGGTAATTCTATCAATGTAGGTCACACAACGCCCACCTCTGTGGTCACGAAAAATGTAAGCCCAGGATGACCTTCTTTATGAGCGGCTGCCACTGGCCCTCCCACGGTTAATATTTTTCTCAATTGTTTCTGATCTACACCTCTTTTCAAAGGGATGACTACTCAGTCCTAAAAGCCTATTGAAACCCTTTTATATAACTGAAGATCATGCTTGTCTATTTTCACCATAAATGGTATTTTCAGAGGTTTCCCCCACCCAGAGGTTTTGATCCTTATTCTTCAGTAATTTGTAGGAGGCTCTTGGCCTGCAAGCCTTGTAGTTGCCCAATCTTGAAATTCAGGAGCCTGGAAACATGGACAGAAATGGAGGTTTATTGGACATGTGATCACACACATCTGAGCAAAAGGTCCTGGAGCAACATCTCACTGTGTATGGCAGACAGCTGGCAGGACATTACAGCCATCTGCATTACTGGGGAAGAAGGCCATCATTTATAGGGGGAATTGATGTCAGGTTGGCTCATCAGTTACCAGGGAAACCAGCACTAGGGCTCCTCCCTCACAGTCCCACTGCCTCCTTCTGCCCTGTTTAACAACCATCATGGCTGCAGATATTTTCCTTCAATCAACTAGCAGGTTCTGGCCAAATGATTAGAACAACCACTAATTGGAGCAGGGGGAAGCACATTCATGTGGTAAGGTGTAGGTGTAGCAGGGACTGGTGAGCAGGGCATGTACAGAGAGCACATGTACAGACAGTACAGCCATCTTGAGTGGCCTGACCACACACTCCACCCCTACGTGCCCTGCATGACCTTTACAATCTTGGACCACCCCTCTTGGGTGATATCCCTGCGTTCAGGTATGCAGAGGTTCACAGCAACCAAATACCACAAATGCAATACGGACACCAGCAGCTAAAGAACATCACGAGTCCAAGAGGTGGGCAATCTTGGGAGCAATTTTTCATGGAAGTCCAGAGGATGATGACAATGGCATAGCGCCGTAGACCCAGCAATCAGATGAATTTCTCAGTGAGATACCACCATTGTTGCCAGTCCACAAAGATCCCTCCACTCTAACTGGTACAAAACATTTAACAGGCACAACCAGGGAAGATCATTATGCAAACTACGAGCAGTAACAGCATTCTGAGATAATACCACCCCTGCCTGTGGTTTTTGCCCTGGCCTGCCATATCACATTGCCTGTCCACCCTCAGTCCCCAGAACCATGCTAAATCCTGGACAGGCAGTATAGCAGACCATGGGGTTAACGTAACCGTGCCTTTCTCCAATGGGGGCCCAGATTAATTGCCTTAGTAGTCTTAGACTTCACCTGTCTTCTTCCTGGCCCCACTTGAGTCTCTAATTCTACTGAGGACTTCCCTGCCAGTTCCAGGGCCATTTTCTAACATGTTCCTCTAGGGATCATGTTATAGGGCAAAAGACTGCCTTGATAGTTGGCAGTGGTTCCGGTGATTAACAGTTGATGGTGTTGACTAGTTAGTCACCTCTGGCTTAACATAGCATAGGTACTGGGACAATTGCTCCTGCGATGTTCAGTTCTTAGGGCTTGAGTTAGCCTTCTGGACCATATGTTGAGAGAGTGAATTTCCAGTATCAATTGTTAAGTAGTCCATTCTTCCTTTCAATTAGCCCAGCAACAGTAGAGCTGCAGGGCAGGTAGAAATGCCAGTGTACGTGATTTTTATTGGCTCATTCCTGAACTTCATGGCTGGTAAAGTGGGTTCCTTGGTCACTAGCAATGTCCATGGGGTCCCTGTGTCATCCACAGCTGTTCTAGTCCTCAGGTAGTGTTTTTTGCATTGTGCAGCAACTCAGGTAAGCCTTTTGTAATATCTTACACCTGTCATAATGCACTGTAGACTGTACATAGCTGTCCCATCACCCTAAATTCATTGCACTATCCCCTCCATAGCTAGGACCAGAAGCCCCAAGAGTACTCTTACTATTTTGCCATTGCCACAGGTCCCAGAAATACCCTTCCAGGTAACTGGCCATGTCTAATTCACAAACTGCCACTTAGTTAATATCCCTAAAGTCCTGTCTGTAATTATTCAGGGCTGGTGAGTCTGTGTTCGTGCTCTGCCGCGTTATTCAAAGTGTTGCTACATTGTACACTTTGCAACCTCATGGACTGTAGCCCATTAGGCTCCTCTGTCCATGGAGTTTTCCAGGCAAGAATACTGAAGTGGGTACCCATTTACTTCTCTAGGGGATCTTCTTGACCCAAGGATTGAACCCCAGTCTCTTGTGTCTCCTGCATTGCAGGCAGATTCTCTTACTGCTTTTCCACTGTGGAAGCTGTTTTTCTTACCCAGCCAGGTAACACCAAAGTACTCAATAGATAACCCATGTCCTTGTATTTTCTCTGCTTTCACCAGCCTTCTCCATGCAGTCAGATGAGTCATGAGTGCCAGGCTGCTACTTCTCAAATGGAAAGAGACAGATTTTCATGTCCCACATACTAAAGGACAGTCAACTCTCTGTTTCTTGTTCTTATTTCCTGACATCTCAGCACTCTTAGGAGCTTCCTTGGCATATTGGCTAACTCACCAATTGTTGGGCTGCACCTCACAAACCTGTAAGCCTTGTAGTTACCCAGCCCCAAGACCAAAGAATGAGCCCGGAAATAGAGACAGAGATATCAATGGTTATTAGAAAGGGGATCTTACAAGTCTAAAGTGAAAGTTCCTAGAGCAGCACCCTCCATCGTGTATAGCAAGCAACCGTGGCAGCCATCTTTGCTCCTTGAGGGAGGAGGCACCATTTAGCGGGGCAATTGATGTCAGGTTGGCTCACCAGTTACCAGGGAAACCAGTGGCTGGGGCAAGTCTCTCACAGCCCCTCAGGCTAACGACCATCAAGAGGGCAACTGTTTACCTTTAATTAATTAGCAGGTGGAACTGTTCTGGCCTAAGGATTAGAAGAGTCACTAGACAGGGGAAGGGCAAGCAGGGACTGGTTGACCAGGGGAGGCACAGAGAGCTCCAGAACAGCCCTCTTGAGTGGGGGGGAAATGGTGATTTATGCAGCCATGTTCATAGATGAAAAATCCTTGTGCTGGTGACCCATAGACACAATTACAGAGAAAAATCTTATATATTTATGGCCTGATTGCTATGATGCAAAGCAAAACATATTTAGTATCAAATAAATGATACAAACAATAAAAGTAATATCAAGAATGACACCAGGAAAAGCTTTATAAAGGAGGAGGTAGCATTTGATGTGGGTCTTTGTTGAAAGGACAGTAGAAGGGAAGGATTCGGAGGCAGAAAGAACGACTCTAAGGCACTGCTTGGAGAACTGTGAGGCTAGCACATCTGAGGAGTATGTGTATGCAGGTGAGTAGAGGGAGATACTATTCACAGAAGCAGTTTATAAATCCCAGGACTATTCGAGTTTTAAAGAGGATTACTAACCCTGGAAAGTTAGACGGTGACACACCTGGATTGAAGAGATATTTTAAAGCAGCAGAACCCTCACATCCTACCACATAGATAAATATCTTTTTTGACCAACTCTGAGATATCTGTTCACCCTTGAATCATATTTAAAAGTGAGTTTCTGATTGAAGCCAAAAAGCATCACTAAGTAGTGGATAAATGTAGTGAAAGCAACTGTGAATCTAACATGGACATCCTTTTATTTCCCTTCAGACTGAGGGTAAGGACAGTAGCTACTTTATTGAATCTTATGTATTAAGCATGTACCACGATACCTTGTAATAGCCATTTGATACATAAAGGCTGAATACATTGTAAATAAATAAATTCCCTAAGTGTAGCTTCTTTAGAGTTCCAGTTCTTTCTCGTACTGTTTTATCATTTGCAATTTTCCTGTGATATATTAAAATGTAAACTAAATTGAAAGATGTTAAACTTGGAAGTTAAAAATAATAACTTTTCCCCATCTCTCAAAATAATTGAAGTTAGTATGGTGACTTAAATGGCAAGATAATCCAAAAAGAGGGGATATATTGTATACATATAGCCGATCCACTTTGGTGTAGAGCAGAAACTAATACAACTCTATAGAGCAATTATACCTCAATAATTTTTTTTAATCTGAAAAAAAATTGGAATCAGTCAGAATCACAAAGTAAGGATTCAGATATCAGTGCTATAGGTAGTTATGCTAACGAAATTTATATACTCTCTTAAAACACTTCTGTTTAACCTTCAGAATGAAGGATTTTCATTTGTGAACACTGCGCATGTGAACAGATGTTCTCTAGAAAAACAAAAATTGATCAGTATTGGCCAGAGGACAAAGAGATTCAGCCCCGAATGATTTCCACATGTGGCCACTGCCTATCAATCCCAGGCGACAGCAGCGGCTGCTCTGCTGTGACCGAGACAAGCTGTACTGATTCCCGTTAGACATGCTTCCGCCAGGAGAGATTAATTCTTAGTCATCAGAATCTGATTTGGGCTCAAGCTTAGCAGGCTAATTTTCAGCCTATGGGAATAAAGTCATGGTAATTTTCTGATCATTTAAGGGAAAAGAAACAGGCAAAGATAAAAGAAAAACAACCACACCGAGAGGCTACCAATGGCAAATATTTCCTGCTTCTCTGGCCTTTACTTGTAAAGGTATATAATTCCTTTAATAGTTAGGAGTGGTATTGTTTTTAGGGTGCCTAATTTACTATCAGGGACAATGCCACTAAAGCAAGGTGAATTAAGCTTTTGCTTTCCATCAGAGTTGCTCTAGTTCCCTATGATTTGAAACAGTGTTCTTGGGCTGTATTTTACTTCCAAAGAAAGATAGTGTGCTTTAGAGCAAACAGTAAACAGAAAGGAATATTCCAGTGGAAACTTGCTTTTTAAGGAAGTAGTAACTGGTGACTTTTCTTCACTTTACTTCTTACTTTGAGACAGCTGTGCTCAACTCCATAACCAATTTGGCTGGAACATACATATTTATTAAATCCTTACATGCCTCCTGGAGGCATTTTGCAAAATATTCATTTTGCAAAATAATGAATAGATTCTGGTTCTTGGTGCTCTGTCATGTTGTTACCATCCATTCCTGATTTGATGCAATGTGGACACTTTACTTCTCTGGTATTCTTCCCCCAAACTCATAATTCCAACTTAATCACAAGAAAACATCAGACAAACCCAAATTGGAATATATTTTACAAAACACCTGACCCTTTCTTTTTTAAATTTTCAGAGTCTTGAAAAATACAGAAACACTGATGAACTTCTGCAGATTGGAACAGACTAAGGAGGCATGACAACAAAATGCAATGTTGGGTCCTGAACTGGATCCTGGAATAGAAAAGGACATCGGTGGAAAGATTGGTGGAATATTAATAATGTCTGTTGTTTACGTAGTAGTATTGTATCAATGTTAAATTCTTCAGTTTAGTTCAGTTGCTCAGTCATGTCCAACTCTGCAACCCCATGGACTGCAGCACACCAGGCCTCCCTGTCCATCACCAACTCCTGGAGTTTACTCAAACTCATCCCCATTGACTTGGTGATGCCATGCAACCATCTCATCCTGTGTTGTCCCCTTCTCCTCCCACCTTCAATCTTTCCCAGCATCAGGGTCTTTTCCAATGAGTCTGTTCTTCACATCAGGTGGCCAAAGCATTGGAGTTTCAGTTTCAATATCAGTTCTTCCAATGAGCATTCAGGACTGATCTCCTTTAGGATGGACTGGTTGGATCTCTTTGAAGTCCAAGAGACCCTCAAGAGTCTTCTCCAACACCACAGTTCAAAAGCATCAATTCTTCTGTGCTCAGCTTTCTTTATAGTCCAACTCTTACATCCATACATGACTATTGGAAAAACCATAGCCTTGACTAGATGGACCTTTGTTGGCAAAGTAATGCCTCTGCTTTTTAATATGCTGTCTAGGTTGGTTGTAGCTTTTCTCAAAGAAGCAAGTATCTTTAATTTCATTGCTGCAGTCACCATCAACAGTGATTTTGGAGACCCCCAAAATAAAATCTGCCACTGTTTCCACTGTTTTCCCATCTATTTGCCATGAAGTGATGGGACCGGATGCCATGATCTTAGTTTTCTGAATGTTGAGCTTTAAGCCAACTTTTTCACTCTCCTCTTTCACTTTTATCACGAGGCTCTTTAGTTCTTCTTCACTTTCTGCCATAAGGGTGGTGTCAGTTTTGATAAATGTACCATGGTCATGTAAAATGTTACAATAAGGGATCTATAAATCTAAGATTATTTAAAGTGAAAGTGTTAGTCTCTGAGTCGTGTCCAACTCTTTGGGACCCTGTGGACTATAGCCTGCCGGTCTCCTCAGTCCACGGGGATTCTTCAGACAAGAATACTGGAGCAGGTTGCTATTTCCTTCTCCAGGAGATCTTCCCGACCCAGGGATCCAATGCAGGTCTCCTGAGTTACAGGCAGAGTCTTTACCATCTGAGCCACAAGGGAAGACTTTAAAGCAGCTTGCTCAGCCTCTCCTGCCTGCAGCTTGCCCTCTGAAATCACCCAAACTTGAAATCACCTTGTGTCCAGGGCCTGGAGGGAGGGAGGTTCGTCCTTCCTGTCGCCGACCTCAGCAGGGAGGGGGAGGCAAAGCCTAAGCAAGGCCCCAGCCACAGGCCTCTGTGAGGTCACGGGGCACCACCACACTGGCCCGCCAAGGGGCACAGCAACTCCCGCCTAAAGGAGCGTGCATTTGGAGTGTTTTTGGATGAGACTGACATTTGAATTAGTAGTCTAAATAAAGCTGAGTGCCACCTCTAATGTGATGGGCCTTATCCAATCTGTTGAAGCCTGAAGGGAACCAAAAAGCTGACCCTGCTGAGCGAAAGGAGAATTCCTCCTTCCAGACTGCCTTTCAGCTGAGATATTACTGTTGTTGTTCCTGACTTTGAACTCAAACTGAAACTCTGACTCTGCCTGAGTCTTGAACCTTCCTGCATTCAGGCTTGAACTGTAGCATCAGCTCTCTGGTCCTCAGGCCTTTGAACTTGGTTTGGTGCTACACCATGAACTACCTTCTTCTGGTTGCCAGCCAACTCACTCTGCCCATCTCAGGACTTGTCAGCCTCCATGATCACATGAGCCAATTCCGTATAATCAATGTCTCTGTCTCCCTCTCTGTTTTTCTCTCTCCACATCCAATTGGCCCTATCTCTCTGGGATATTGAGACACCTTAACTAATGCAGTGATAAATATAATTATTATTTGTTCATTCACTTTTCTGTTTAGAACGAATTTATCTAGGAGTTCCAGTGGCAGAATTCATTGGTGTGTGGTACTTACAGAGAATATATTTATCTGTTTTAACATTGATAGATATTTGTTCTGTTTGGGATTACTACAATATTAATTTGAGGATTATTATAAATAATACTGATACAGACATTCCTGTGCATGTGTCCTGGTACAAGTGAACATAAATTCCTCTTGGATATAAAACTAGGAGTAAGATTCCTGCTAGATCTGTAGATTCAGCATAGCTGTAGTTTTGTGTTTTTTTTTAACTCAACAAAAAAAAATTTTTAAAGAAGTTGACATGGTTATTTTAAAATATATATGAAATCAAAGGATTAAGCATAGCTCAAACAGCATTTAAAGAGAAGAATAGAGTTGTAGGACTTTACCTGACTCTAAGACTTATTATAAAGCTACAGTAAACAAGATAGTATACGATTTGTGTCAAGATAGGCAAATAGATCAATGGAACAGAATACAGAGTCTGGAAATACACCCACACATACTGTGAATTGATTTTTAGCAGATACAAAGCAATCCATGAGGGAAGAACAGTCTTTTGACAAACAGTGCTGGAATAATTGTATACCCACATGCAAAAAAATGAACTTTGACTGTTACCTCATATTATATACTAGAAATAAACCACAGAGCTAAAGGTAAGAGCTAAAATTATAAAACTTCTAAAAGCTCAAATATCTTAGGTTTGCTAAAGATTTCTTACATGCAACACAAAAAATCTCCAAAATGTCTAAAAGAAAAAAATCAATATGTCAGCCTCAAATTTGAAAGCTTTCACTATTCAAAGACACTATTAATACAATAAAAAGCAAGCCCCATCAATGGAAGAATGATACATAAATATGCATACACATATGTATTCATATCATAGAAAACTATACAACACTAAAAAAAACAAATTAATGATATATACTACATCATGGATAGTTTTCACAGATATTATGTACAGCCAAGGAAACTAAATAGAAAAGAGTATACATGATCTTCTTTACATGAAATTAAGAACAGACAAAACTAAGGTGATCAAAGGCAAGAGATGTCAGAGTAGTGGTTACTTAAAGATAGGATAGCATTGACAGAAACTCACAAGAGCACCTTTTGGCGTACTGGAAAATATTATATATCTTGATCTAAGTGGTGGTTACACATATGTATACAAATGTAAACTTTCATTGAGCTAGTAATTAAATGTAGTTCATTTTAGGCTTTCACTCCATAAAGATGTTATGGAAATAATGAAATAAATTAACATATAGGTTACCTTACATGCAAAATAGAAACCATGCTAGATAAAAATATTCCAATAGAAACAAGCAAAATCTCACAAGCAAGTGGTACCTTTACCAGCAATCTTCCTTCACTAAGAACCACCTTATCAACCACACCAAGCCTCCAACCCCATGGATTATATTAATGCTCTTAATCAGCCAAAACAAAGCAGCCTTGCATCAGATGTACATAAGATGGGTAAAATGTGGCTCTCTTTAGCTTTCTACTATGGGGCTGACAAGGTTAGAGTTGTATTAGATTTTATGTGTCCTTCCTCCATTTAGAAGCATTATAGTTTATCACCTCCAGTTTCGGTCAAGAAAAGTGATTGGAAGAGAGGTGGGTCACTTGTGAGCATATGATTGGAGAGCTTTTGCTCTGCCGTGTTTTCCAGTCCCTCTACCGTAATTGGCCATGTCTCAACAGAGGCTGCTCCATCAATCTACATTTTGGAATGAAGATAGTCTGGTGCAGGATCAAACTGATTTGTAGCCTGAGAAATTAATCTTTGATGTTAAAACCCACTACCTGTTAAGATTGTTAGCATAATTTACCTTAAGCTGATTTATATAGAAATTGCTTGCTTGCTTGTTTGCTTGCTCAGTCACGTCTGACTCTCTACAACACCATGAACTGGAGCATGCCAGGCTTCCCAGTCCTTCACTTTCTCCCAGAGTTTGTTCAAACTCATGTCCACTGAATCGGTGATGCTATTCAAACATCTCATCCTCTGTCATCCCCTTCTCCTCCTGCCTTCAATCTTTCCCAGCATCAGGGTCTTTTCCAATGCTCTTCGCATCAGGTGGCCAAAGTATAGGAGCTTCAGCTTCAGAATCAGTCCTTCCAAAGAATATTCAGGGTTGATTTCCTTTAGGATTGATTGGTTTGCTCTCCTTGCTGTGTAAGGGACTCTCAAGAGTCTTCTTCAGCACCACAGTTCAAAAGCATCATTTCTTCAGTGCTCAGCTTCCTTTGTGGTCCAACTCTCATACGTGACTACCAGAAAAATCATAGCTTTGACTATATGGACCTTTGTCAGCAAAGTGATGTCTCTGCTTTTTAATACACTGTCCAGGTTTGTCATAGTTTTTCTTCCAAGGAGCAAGCTTCTTTTAATTTTATAGCTGCAGTCACCATTCACAGTGATTTTGGAACCCAAGAAAATAAAGTCGGTCACTGTTTCCATTGTTTCCCCATCTATTTGGTGCCTAGAAATGCAGTGCTACTCTAATAAAAACCTGTTATGTGACTTTAGTTCAGAGGCCAGCCTATGTTGATGAGGAAATTTTGTAAATGGAGTCTGGAAAGATGACAATACATATTATGCATTGGCAAAACATTTGGTAAAACTGTTGTTTGCATTAATTTGGAAGACAATTAATGTTTTGAGTGATCTTTGAAATTCTGCAGAGCGGTTGGTAAATAAAGTTGGTAGTACTTCTTCCTTCTCATATATACAATACAGATTAATTTGTTTAAGAAAAAAGTCAGTTTGCAATCAAAGAGGGAATAGAATTAAAAGATGCATTTGTTTTCTCTTTCCTAAACATTATTTCCCAAAAGGTAAAATTGAGAGGACATTTGAGCTAAAAAAAGGATAAATAAAATTCACTTCATTCCAAAGACCAAATCAAATATGACCATAATGTCCTTTGTTAAAATTTTTGAATTAATTAAGATGGAGTCGTTTCAGTTGGATGAACTAGCTCGTGGATAAGAGATTAAAGGCGTCAGTCTATCCACTTCCAATAAACTTGATTAGCTCATCACCTTAATTAAGTTTAGAGAAATAGGCATGTCTTGAAAAGAATTGCAGATGAGGTTATAGGCACGTGAAACTGCTACAATCAAATAAAAAAGCCTTATTCTGAAAGTATTAGTTGAGACTAAATAAGATTGCGACTGTTCTTGGCTAAAAATGACCCTGGGGGTCCCCAGTATTCCTGTGGCCAAAGAAAATTTCTGGGGAGGGACCCATCTGTAACTGTCAGCAGCCAATCAGCCAATTCACCTCGAATGAGAGGTTGAGTCCGGAAGGAGTGCTGGGAAGTGCACCACAGCACTGAAGTGACCATGGGCAATCACTTAACTTCTCTAGCCCTTGGTTTCTTCGACTATCAAATGGGAAAAATAATAGCGCCTCTCTTACGGGGTTGTTATGAGGACAAATTAATATTTGTAAGGCATGTGGAACGTTGCTACCACATAGTGAGGCTACATATTTGATTGTTAAGTAATAATTGTCTGGTGAAGGTTGTCAGGGAATAAGTTATTATAATTAGTCTATTAATTGTTCCTATGGGGATAGTCAGCCTGAAAGCGCTTTGATATGTTTGTGTGTGTGTGTGTGTGTGTGTTAAGTTGCTTCAGTCATGTCCAACTCTTTGTGACCCTGTGGACTATAGCCTGCCAGGCTCCTCAGAGCATGAGATTCTCCAGGCAAGAATACAGGTTCGATGCACGATACTGGATGCTTGGGGCTGGTGCACTGGGACGACCCAGAGGGATGGAATGGGGAGGGAGGAGGGAGGAGGGTTCAGGATGGGGAACACATGTATACCTGTGGCGGATTCATTTTGATATTTGGCAAAACTAATACAATTATGTAAAGTTTAAAAATGAAATTAAAAAAAAAAGGAAGAAGAAAAACTACTGAGGAAAAAAAAAAAAAAAGAATACTGGAGTGGGTTGCCATGCCCTCCTCCTGGGGATCTTCTGAATGCAGGGATTGAACCTGCATCTCTTATGTCTCCTGCGTTGGCAAGTGGGTTCTTTACCACTAGCACCACCTGGGAAGCCCTTGATCTGTTTGAAATCAGTTAATTCTCAAATAGTTTAGAAGTTCTCCATGGAAACCTTAAGAAAAGTATGAATTTTATTGGAATCTATATTTTAGCAATCATGCCAAACTAAAATTTATCTCAAGCTTTATTCAAATGATGATAGATTTTGAATTGCTAAAATATGAATCAAAGGGGTATGATTTCTGACAGGTACTGTACTAAATACCTCACATATCTTACACATCTTTTCTTTCATTCCAACCACCTTAAGAGATAACTGTACTGTTATTACCTCTATGTACAGAGGGGAAACTGAGATTCAGAAGATTTTGCAAGGCTGGAATTCAAAGCTGACCTCAAAGCCTTGATGCATAACCCCTGTACTCCACTTGTTCCATTTAAGTTACCCACATACTCAGTTGTTTAAGTTTTTGAAATATATTTGATCTCTTAAGCATTGCACTCAAAAGAAGTAGCCTGCCACTGTTCTCCTTCACAAAGATTTATAAATAACTCAACATCATCATTTTGCAGCCTGTTAATGGAAGACTCAGGGGTCACAAAAGGTTGGACATGACTGAGCGGTTGCACTGAACTGAACTGAATGGAAGACTCAAGCTTCCCACCTCAGATAATAAATAATTAAGATCTTGAAATGTTAAACTTAACTTATATTCATAATGAAGATGTCAGCTTTCATAGTATTCTAGAAGCATTATATAAAAAGATACATTTTGTATCAAATTGCATATTTTAGTATGAGGATATGTATCATGGCATCAAAAACATACTCAGCACTTTTCTAATAACAGCATCTAATCAGTCTCACCCTTCAAAAAGCTGATCCTTTAAAAACAGCCTATATATAGTTACTAATCCCTTCATACTTATTTGTAGTTCTGCCCAAAGTTAGCAATAGTGTCTGCCAGTTGAGAAACCTAATCAATAATTGAAGCTCCACCATGGCTAATGCTCAGCTGATGCAACCCCTTGATAATTCTCTCACTGAGTCTCAGCGCTTGAAATATCCTGACTAAGCTCAGTTTTTACCAGGTCAGCCTGACATTCAAGGTCAAGCAGGGTAAAAGAACAACAGCATTACACATACTAGAGAATGGCTTGTTTCCAAAACTGAACATATCACTGTGCTTCTGCAACTTTCAGCATCCATTCTCCCCACCCTTTGACACCAACCCCAGTCGGTTCAGATGGTAGACTGAGAGACTCTGAACTCAGGAAAGAAAGACCCCAACCACAACCTGGCCCCAGAAGATACAGATCAGATTCCCATTAGATGGTGGTTGATCTAAATGTGGGGAGTCGTTCAGATATATCCGAAGAGTCACAGGGGGTCTGCTGGGCAGAGCTTCCTTTCTCAAATACGAAGGTAGAGTCTAGCTAAGAGAGAGATCTTTATCTACTTGCTTTTACTGTTTTTTTTTTTTAATCTCTCCATTTATTTCTGCTGAAACAATTTTAATTCTTTTTTTTTTTTTAATTGGAGTTGTCACACAGAAACTGTGTGTTTCTGCTGTACAGCAAAGTGAATCAGCCATACCTATACACATACCCCCTCTCTTTTAGGATTTCCTTTCCATTTAGGTCACCACAGAGCACTGAACAGAGTTCCCTGCCCTATACAGTAGGCTCTCATTACCTATCTATTTTATACATAGTAGTGTATATATGTCAATCTCAATGTCCCAATTCATCTGACCCCACCCCCTTCCCACCATGGTATCCATCCATTTGTTCTCTATGTCTGTGTCTCTATTTCTGCCTTGCAAGTAAGATCATCTATAAGAGTTGGACACGACTGAAGAGACTGAGCACATATCATTTTTCTAGCTTTGGTATGATGACTGAAAGTATAATAGTTCTCTTGTGAATATGAATGCAACAACCAAGAGAATCACAGAGATGCTGGCCCTGACAGCATCTGGACACTGAACAAAAGTCAGAAGCTGCCTAATCCCAGACTGTTTAAGCCACAGTTAAAAGCTGTCACTTCTTCCAAACATACTGCTAACTGATACTGTGTTCCCACACTTCTCTCCACCTTTTCTTCTTCACTCCTTCCCAACATTCCTTCAGTCTCCTTTTACATTATCAGGGGTGATCTCAGTGGTTCTCTCACATTTTTTGATGCTCCATGCTATTTCTATGGGCTGGTTCTGAATATTGAAACCAATAAATAGTGTTTCCTTTATTATGACTGTGGTAATATTCTATGTTAGCATGATGGCTCTGTTAATATTCTAGTAGAACCAAGGAGTGGGGTATAATTCCAAATTCAATATAATTACACCTGAGCCACTCAAAGGAGAATGTCAAGTTCAAGTAAATTCTCTTTCCTTATATTCCATCAATAGTTCAAAATTTTTACATATTTGCAGTATTTACTGCTCATACAGCATTTCTAATTACTTTTTTAAAAATGTATTTACTTTCAATTGGAGGATAATTGCTTTAGAATACTGTGTTGGTTTCAGCCATAAGTATACATATGTCCCCTCCCTCTTGAACCTCCCTCCCACCTCCCACCCCATCCCACCCCTCTAGGTTAGCACAGAACACTGGGTTTGAGCTCCCTGAGTCATAGAGCAAATTTCCACTGACTATTTATTTTGCATATGGTAATGTATATGTTTCAGTGCTACTCTCTCAATCCATCCCACCTTCTTCTTCCCCCACTGTGTTTACAAGTCTGTTCTCCATTTTTTATTTGGGAAGATAAACGTATGCCTTCTTCACCATATCCCTACTATCTTCCAGATTCTTACTCCTTCTAAGAATCTTGTGCATTCTCTTCCTTGATGTCTGGTAACTTCTATTCCAATTTGGACTGCTTTCTTAATTTTGGGACCATGATTTTCTCGTGCAACTTTTCTTTTCCCAGGATTTTGTAAATGCACCTTTTTTACAACGCTTTTATCTTACACTCATGAACTGTAGCCCACCAGGTTCCTCTGACCATGCGATTCTCCAGGCAAGAATACTGGGATGGGTAGCCATTCCCTTCTCCAGGGGATCTTCCTGACCCAGGGATTGAACCTGGGTCTCCTGCATTGCAGGAGTAATGAGAGCATATTGTATAGTGTAGGGAACTCTACTCAGTGCTCTTTGGTGACCTAAAGGCAGGGAGATTCTTTATCATCTGAACCACCAGGGAAGCCCCAAGTTTTCCAACATTCTAGTCATTTTAACCATTCCATGGAGTACTTTTTCTCTGTGCTCTCCCAAAGCCCTCTGTCCTGCCTCATCTGTTACTCTGTGACTTGACTGTTTAATAAGGTTGGATCAGTTGCTTTCTGTGACCTTGACTCTGTCTCAGTTAAATTCCTCACAGCGAAGTACCTTTGTAAGTAATTTCGTAGAAGCAGTTGAACTGAAGATTAACTGTTTGGAATTTGGTTTCTAAATATTCTATTCTGCCTTACACTTGATAGGCTGGTTGGGTCAAAAATCCTAGGTTTAAAATTATTTTCCTTCAGAGTTTTTTAAAAGACATTGCACTACTGTCTTTGTTGTTTTTCAGTCCCTCGGTCATGTCGGATTCTTTGCAGCCCCATGGACGGCAGCACGCCAGGCTTTCCTGTCCTTCACCGTCTCCCAGAGCTTGCTCAAACTCATGTCCATTGAGTCGGTGATGCCATCCAACCATCTCATCCTCTGACATCCCCTTCTCCTCCTGCCCTCAATCTTTCCCAGCATCAGGGTCTTTTCCAATGGGTCAGCTCTCTGCACCAGGTGGCCGAAGTATTGGAGCTTCAGCTTCAGCATGAGTCCTTCCAATGAATATTCAGTGTTGATTTCCTTTAGGGTTGACTGGTTCGATCTCCTTGCAGTTCAAGGGACTCTGAAGAGTCTTTTCTAACAACACATTTCAAAAGCATCAATTCTTCGATGCTCAGCTTTCTTCATGGGCCAACTCTCACATCTATACATGACTACTGGAAAAATCATAGCTTTGACTAACTTCCAATTTTTCAGTTGAAAAGATTGACTTCACCTTGATTTTTATGTCTCTATATGTGGTCTCTTTTTCTAGAAAATTTTAAGATACTCTCTTTTTGTGTGTGTTCTGAAACTTAATTCTTGGTAATCTGAAATCCAACAGTGCTATGAATGTGTAATTTAAATTATTTGTTCAGAGTTGTTCAGATATGTATATGAAGATGTGTAACAACCTTCATTTCTGAGAAATTATATATTGTGACTCTATACTTTCTCTTGCCTATTTTTATTTTTGATTCTATTAATATACTTTGAGGTATTTCATAAACTTTTTCTTTCTACTGTTCTTTTGTTTTAGATTTGGAATGGAATTTTAAATTTCCAAGTGTTTTCTTTCTTGATTGTTCTGTTTTAAATGATCCTGTTCAAATTTTGTACAGGTGTTCTCTCAAATGTAAAACAAATTAGGATTTGTCTGAAGTTATTTCCTAGTCTTTGAAATACTTGTTTTCATAGAATTGGTGTTTTCTATTAATCTCAGTCTTTCTTGGTAATGCCTATAGGATTTCTTCAACCATTTTGTAATTCTTATTGTTTATACTTATCTTCACATTTTATTAGAAAGAGAATATTTGACGGGGGCTTTATGTCTGTGGGTGAGTCTTGTTGACTCTCAGGCTTTGCCTGTGTGTAAATAAAGTATTCATTAATGTCAGATAAGGAGATCTTTTTAAATAGAAGTTTTGAAGTTTTCCTCAGGAAATTTGTTTTGTTATCTTAGAGATGAATCCTCTGATTTTTTTTTTTCCAACCTGAAGCTAAGAGCTTGGTATTAGGCTTATTAGCAAGCAGAGGCAGGAGAGGATGTTTTATGTATTCTAATATATATATATCCTACATCGTGATCTAAGTGGTGGTTATACGTGTATAAAAATGTAAAGTTTCATTGAGTTGAATAATTTAGTGTACTTTGTGCTCCAACTCTATAAAGATGCTATAGAAATAGTGAAATAAATTAGCACATAAGCCTTGTCCTCTCAAATAGCAACCTCCTCACCAGCCAATGTGTTCCTCACTATGTCTGCGCAGTGACACCCTGTCCCATGAACCTTTAACCTCTTCCCTATCCTGTGACCCCTTCTGCCTTCACTGCTGACTCCTCTGCCTAAGGCCATCTTCCCATCACTGTCCACCTGATCCTCCACTCAGCCATCTCTTCCCAGAGAGGCCTTCCCTGTTCATCCAGCCTCCATTAATTTCATTTTACTCTTGTATTATCCCATCTTCTTTATTCATGGTACTATTCATAATTCATAACTCGAGTTATTTTTTATTTGTTCATTGTGTATCTCCCAGACCACACACTTCATTAGGGCACAAACTATTTTATTTGCTGTTTTGACCAAGTAGAGAATCTGGTACGCAGTGAATACATACATAGCAATTCTCTGCCCTGCACCATTCTCTTCTATACCTCCCAGATTTGGGAGGCCTTCATCCATTTTCTTAATTCCACTGATACCATTTGTCCAGCAAACATTTTCTCACCCAAACTGAACCATTGCCTTAGAAACCTTTCCCGACATTTCGGCCTCTTACTCTCAAAAGAAATTGATAACTTCCTCATATGGGCCTTCACTGTACCTGACACATATTTCTGTCATAGCACTTACAAGTTCTCATTTCACTACTTTGTCTACATGTCTTTCTTTCACACTTGACTGTAAGTTAATTGAAATTAGGAATCATATCTTATTTTTGTTTCTGCAACAACTACCCCATTCAACAACTGTAAATGAATGAATGAACAAAAATGGAACATAGTTAATATTTTTGGTGGCCCCAAATCATCATTTTGAATATTAGTTGCAATATATTTTTACCTTTAAACATATAATCCATAGATTTCAATCAATATAAAACCAATACATTTTACCTGTAAGACCTGTTGTGGTGTCCTTGCCTGTGTAATAAATAGCCTGATTCTTGACTTCTTGAGTATGTTTTATACCGTTTTTGTGTCATCTCTCTTCCTACCAAGACTAAGTTATTGATTCTTACTAATTCAGCTTTCCTATGAGAAATCCATAGATTATTAAGGTACACAAATCCAAGCATTTTGAAAAAAATAAGTGGAAACATTTGAATGAGGATTTGAGCTCTCCTCTCAGAACCATGGTGTTCAAGCTGTGGTTCTAGACGTTGGTATGGATGGCTTGGTACGTCAGAGGCTTCTGTGTTTTAGTTCCCTGTTCTCTTGTAGGTCAGGCAGCATAATGAAGGGTTGCTGAAGCATACATTTCCTTTTCATAACACACTAAATATAATGTGAACCTAATTTCTTAGCTCATTTAATGCATCATTGGTGGGTATGTTGTAAAACTAAACTCTCCCATATTATGATCTATTCTGAGTATGTTTTCTGCTGCTGCTTCCAGCTCAGTGATATAATTTAAACCTCATCCCATGTCCATTGTCACCACCACTATCAAGATGCTCAGATGAAAAGACTGTTTTAACCAGTGTCCCAATCTCATGACCTTTTTCAAAAAATGTAACTGCTTATTGCTACCAATGGTTCTTTTTCATCCCTCCTATTTGTTCCCCTGACCATCCGCCCCCCACCCCACTACCATTCTCTTATTATAAGTTAGGGCTGAATTGAAATTTCCTAGATGTAAATATTACATGGAACCCTGGGGAGGATGTATTATGTATCTTCTATGGAGCACCATTCCAGGATTTTAATTTGAATAATTTTTAGTAAGTGCTTATGCTTAGCAGTTTTTCTGCTTTGATAATTGACTATATACATCAATATCACATATAGATTCATCTTCTATTTCACTAACTATATTAAAGAAGAATAACAATGTCACCCTTTCAATAAACCATTTCATTGCTCTTAGTGGACATACTTTTTCTTGCTTTGAGCCCTTACATCATAGCCCTTCATTAAGACTTGAATAGATAATTCTTACAATTTCTTATTTTACGTAATTTAGACATCTATTTTATCCTCTTGCCTAGAGTAATGAAAGGCAATCAGAGGTCAGGAGTTTGAACTTACTCACCTTTGTATTTCCCACATCTTCCAAAGGAGGAAAATAACAGGCACTTAATAATTATTTGAAAAGTCGAACAGAAGCACTTGACACTCATAATGCATAAAGTTACTTTATTTTAAGTATACATTTAATTTTGAAAAATATAAATGCTAAAATATCTCATCTTCTTCATCTCTTAATTCCATAAAAGTCACAATAGAAAGCTTCATAAAACTGTAAAATACTATAATGTTATAGGAATTTTAGGTTTTATATTGGAAAAAAATCATTAGTAATATATTGAAATGTTTTCTGTTCTTTATCATTTTGTTCCACCATGTTGATCTACTTCATTTAAAATAAAAAGATGCATCATTTCTCCAAAGTTAATAAAGACTTAAGAGAATAAAAATAAGAATATCTGAAAGTGCGTATTGATTCTGAAAAGTAATGTGTACGGATATGTACCAGCCATGAAAATGGCTAAAAAGAGGCAACTATTCATTCTTTTCACATTGTAGGATTGGGACAAAGTTACTTCTGGCTCTAAAAGTTTCACTGGATGACTTTAGCCCTGAGTTGCAATATTTGCCTAAGAAACAGAATTCAGGATTTTTGTATGTACCCATAGAGCACAAAGAAATGAGCCAAAAAATAGAACGTATCTAAATTTCTGGTCAAAAAGCAACTTGACTGGTTAGCATATATCACACAACTTCTTTATTTCAGGCTACAATGAAGCTCGATGAAATCATCATCTGAAAACTCCCAAGGCCCAAGCAAAATATCATTCAATTGTATTCGGCCACTTGGTGCCACTGGGCTTCATGCTCATACTGTGAAGAGTAGAAGTGAAATCTCATGGAATAAACAAGAACATCTTAAGTTCCTGCACCAAAATCATGAAGTGGTATGAAAAGGATTGAAGAAAGCTTTGTCCCATCCCTGCACAATGTCAACCTCTGTAATACAACTCAAATGGTTTTGTTTTTGTTTTTGAAAGATAGTCAGCAGTCAACACATTTCAAGTACTTAACAGTTTTTAAAAAAAGAACCAAAAACTTGGAAGACAATCATTCTCTATTTTAAACACCAGTATATAGCTGATTAAAGATTTACTCTGTGTGTGTTGGTGCATGTGCATAGAATACATACAAACTGAACTTCTGATGGCAGACAATTGTTTCTCTTCTTTCCATTCTTTGGTTGGGGGCTGACTAGAGAAGGCTTGTCTTCCTACTTCTCTGACTTCCTCCATCCCTCTACCCTACTCTATTGCCTGACTGGAAAAAGAGGCAGGAACTGTACCCAGTACGGCACACAAAATAATTAGGATCCCAACTTGTTCATTATTTTACATAGTAGAGTGACTTTTATCCAGGAAAACAGTGCTCCAAAACATCTTTCCAATGCAAGACCACAAGTCTTTATGCTCTGATAAAGCAGATGCTTTCCTTCCAACACTGAATCAGTACAACCACAGGATTTTTAACAACTCTGCATGTACCCTTAGTCCTTTACTTCTAACATAAATCTTTTATCTCTGTGTTTACATCAGGGAGAAACACTTGCGAAAACAAATTAACTATTGTATTCTGTGTGTCCAGTTTACATAAAAACAAAACCACCCCAAAATCTGCTTTAGTTCTTTGACAGTACATTCAATTAGTGAAAGTATAAGTCGCTCAGTTGTGTCCGACTCTTTGCAACCCCATGGACTATACAGTCCATGGAATTCTCCAGGCCAGAATACTGGGAGTGGACAGCCATTCCCTTCTCCAGGCAGGGGATCTTCCAAACCCAGGGACCGAACCCAGGTCTCCCACATTGCAGGTAGGTTCTTTACCATCTGAGCCACCAGGGAAGCCCACATTCAGTTAAAATACAGATAATCTGGTAGCTCTGTGTGGACCTCAGGGTTTGTTTGTTTAGTTGGTAACTACTTGTGCTCCTCTGAAAGTAAGTGCTTTTTAAATACTTCCCTGGGTTCCAAAATATTGAAAAGATTTGATACTATTCCTTTTAGCAAATACAAAGTGCTTCTCTGCATTCATGAGTATCAACCTTCCGTCACAGAATATGGATAATTAATGAAGGTACAGGTAGTTTTATCTACTCAAAGGCTGAAATATTGAGTTAAGTTGCTTCAGGAGTTCTTTGAAAGGGACAGAAAGGGACATGAATCCTCAGATACTTGATTCATGATCAGAAATATAAATTATTCTATCTAGAATATAAAAGTGAACAAATGTGTCTTTAATTTAACAAGATCCTAGGTTAGGCTAATCTTAATATGCATGGCATTTAAACATTTTATCAATGCTCCCATTAGAAAGACAGAGAAAAGCTTCGTACAGTTTTAAATTAGGATAATGAAAAATAAGATAATATCATCATTTTAAGAACAGCTCTAAATACAAACATGATGCCAAAATTTGGCACGTGAGGTTTTAACAAATAATGTTTATTCTGCCACCTTCATTTTAATGAAAAAATTGTAGGTCATTTATGTCTATTTTGTATAAAATTAAAAGTTTTAAGATTATCAGATACTATAAAAGTAACAGTTAATTTAGGACAATAAAATTTTTATAATCAAAATTTCAAAAGGACAGAATTATAATTTAATTAATATAAGAATGAGTGGGAGTCAATATGTACATATTATGAAACCAAAATAAGTGGTTTCATTCTGCTTCTAATACTCCTCCAACAACCTGTCTTAGTCAGGATACATCACAAATATGGTTTTGGGAATCCAAAATTATGGATTCACCATTTAAAATGCTATTTTTAATGCAGATTCATAATATATAATGCAGACTATTTAGATATTACATTTAGATAACATGCTAAATTTGGTTAAAGATCTAATTTTCATTTGTCTAATTTTCAATATGGTACTTTGAAATACACATATACACATATATAGACATATATATTCTAAATGCCCCAATCACAAAGAATAATTGCCTTTCAATCTTAAAGACAATGTGAGTATTGTTAAAAATGTATACATATATAATAACTCTGAGATCTATCTGCATTCCCATAAACACTTTTTAAATGTGTAAATGGTCTATTACATAGTCTTATGGATTTTGTATTGTAAATAAGGGCTACTATGTTAGTGATAGTGACTGCTATCTGGGTAATAAAATATATTTACCCTCATTTGCATAATAAATCTCTTGGACCTCTGATAGATTTTTCATAAGTGGTTTGGATTTTATAAAATCTGACACAAGAGACTAGTAACTTTGCCTTTTCCCTACCATCACTCTGTCTAACTTTGCACATATGTGCACCAGCCACACACAGAGTACATACACAAACACACAAATATTTTCAAAATGGAAAAAAGTCTAACAATACTGCATAGGACACTGACATGGTAATACAATCAGCATCCATGCCTGGATACTATTATCAAAACATCAGTTATTCCCATTACAAAGGAGCGTCTCCCTCCTCCCCCAATCTCCTTCATAGAACAGTTAAATTTCTCTTAAAGAAAGGGAAAAATGGATGCTTAGAAACATGGTGTTTTTAGTCCAATCTAGCCCTCAGGCATACCCTAGAGATGGTGTGTGTGTGTGTGTGTGTGTGTGTGTATGTAAAAATCACATTATATACAATATAATTTTTACAGAAAGCCTGGCAGCTACAAATAAGAGGTAGAACTACTCAAAACTATGTTTCCTGCTGCAGGAAAAAATTCATTTTCTTTACAGTAATTAAAAAAAAGTTTAAAAAATTGACAAAAAATAAGTTGCAGGTTAGGCCCCATAATTTAAACAACAAAATCTAGGAAGAAAAATATTTTTCAATGTACTCAACAGATAAGTTCATTAAAGGGTTAAAAAAAGTTTGCATAGGAAAACAGGGACATTCCAGCACTTGCTACAATGATGGCAACAGTTTCTCTAATGGGAATAAAGTACCTTTAGTTTTCCTTCTTTTGATAATTCTAAGATTAGGGTTTAAAAGCAAGAGCAAGTTAGAATAGCAGCACGTTTTCCAGTCCTGGAGAGCAATACAAGCGAGAAGGGACTGTCTGGAGGTCAAGGTTTGTTCAACCAGACAGAAACATAAGCCAGTAAGCACAGCTCCAAAGCTAATGTTGGAAGTTCCTTCAATATTTTAATAAAAGGTGTTATAAAATCCTTAATACTTTTGCCCTCTGCTTAATAAAGGAAAATGACAGGGTCTGTGCATGTTTAGAGTGACAGAGGAATTTGGTTGTCAGAGGACATATCTGGAAGTATAGGAACAAAAAGGGATTCTTCAGATGTTGTTTTAAGGAATGGTGCACTATTGTGTGGATTTTACCTATGCAAGAGAGAAGCAGAGAGAGAGCTGTAGTGTTTGGCCAGTGACCAAAAACCAAAAGAAAACAAAAATTTAAAAATAATCAGACAAAAAACAAGAACATAAACAACAAAAACGGTCAGTTTTAAGAAAGACAAACAGGTTACAATGTAGTTTCTGTTCCCTTGCTCCTCCAGAAGTAATCATTGTCTTCAGGCTCAAGTTCTATTCTAATTTGAGGCACAACTTTTACTGCAGTTCTAGGAGGACTAGAGGAAAAGAAAAAGGGGGGAAAAAAGGAAACAGTAAGTACAACAGAATTGCTTTACCATCTGTCAAATGTTTATGCGTTGTACAGAAGTTAAGTGGGTCCTTCTTTGTTCTCTTTAAATACTTATCTCCTCCTTCTGTATTAAAAACAAACACTTTAAAAATGGGATGATGTTACCAAATAGGAGTTAAGAAATTCAAGTAAGAGTTTCATAAGCTCTCATACCTAGGTTGGAAAAAAAGCCAACAACTAAGAAAGAACTACCAGGGAGGTGTCACTGTCAGAAGTTAAAGGACAAAAAGACGGACATGAAAAATACTCAGAGATTTCAAGATTTTGAAAATCCAGGAGGATCTGAAATCTCTAGAGCTGTGTAAAAAGGAAGGAAACTACTGGAGAAGAGCCAGCAGGAAATGCCAGCTATCCTTAAATCAGAGATGACACTGGTATGATGCTGGACTTTAAAGATCCTGAAAGATTTCATTATTTCTAAGAGTAGGTGGAACAGGTCTCTTAGAATGTTTTCTACAAGTAAAAGCTTGGATGAGGTCTGATGTCTCGGTAATTTTTCTAAGATAAATTTGTAGGGAGGATGAAGAACAGGGTGTCCTGCCAATAACCTGCCATTGATTCCATGTCTGCAGGGCAATCACCCCACAAAACAACATAAGATACTGGGCTGTCCTTTACCTTGGCATACCGAGTGACTGAAGGAAAGGAATTTTATCAGCATGATGTATGGCGTTCAAGGAATGTTGGTGATCTTTCTCCTAAAAAAAAAATTTTAAATCATAAATAGTCATTGGTAAAGTATAACGCTAGAAGGAAAAATTTTTAAGTCTTTACAAAAATGGATACATCTTTTACAACTGGAAATAGTAAGAAAGACAAGTTTACACGATTTAAATAAACACTGTATCAAGAATCTAAGTAGTGTGATGAAGCCAAAATCACTCAGTTTCCTTTATTCTAGGTTTTCTGGGATGGGCCACTATTGTTTTCAGTGAGAGGACAAGCTAAATAATTTTTAGCGGATGATAACATCTACTGAATGCCTAAGTCTTTGCTCTTGGATTTCCTGCCATCTTTAGCATTCACAACTTTGTCCTGCTATTTATTCATGGGGGTAAACAAAGATTTTGAGGAACTTGCTTCTACTGCAAATCCACTATCAATTTTTGTTCTTTCATGGATTTATATGATACTGGAAAAGATTTTAGAATGATCATGGGTATTTTGCTTAAGTAAATTTCTCATGTCATATCCACTGCTTTAAAAATATCCTTTTAAAGGTTTTTGAGAAAATGAAGAACTAGCAATAAATAATCAATCTGCCATACACTTTTTCCAGGAGCCTCAAATTCTATCTAGTGATTTTTTTTTTTTTAAGTGTGAAGTAAAAGCGTCAGTCACTCAGTCATGCCCTACTCTTTGTTACCCCATGAACTGGGGCCCACCAGGCTCCTCTGTCCATTGAAATCTCCAGGCAAGAATCCTGGAGTGAGTAGCCATTCCCTTCTCCAGGGGATCTTCCCGACCCAGGGATGAACCCAGGTCTTCTGCACTGTAGGCAGATTCTTTACTTTCTGATTTTTTTAAAGTAGTTTTTAAATTCTACTTGGAAGAGGTGTGCCAGGTTATGATGCCAATAGAAGACGTCTACAGTCTCTTTTTGTTCTTTAATGCTCTGGAAACGAAAAATGAAACCAAATAATGGTTTGAGGAGCTTGAACTTAAAAAAAAATATTCAACTAAATGTTGTTGATAGGATCAAGAAGAAAGTAGTCTCAGTCACAGATTACAGATTGGACACCAAAGGTGAGACCGCTTTAATTCTCTTTTCTTTAAACCAGTGTGGGAGCCAGTTTCCAAGATGGCTCCCAATGCTGCCTACCTTCTGGTATTCATGTCCTTATATAATTCCTCCCAACATTGTACCAGGGCTGGTTTGTGTAACCCATAGAATATGCACAGGAGATGGTACATCACTCCTGAGACATAAAGATTGCAGCTTCTGTTCTGGTTTCTTTCTCTGTTATCACTGGCAGCCATGACAGGGACAGCCCTAGCAGATATCCATGAGCGAAGGAACTAAAATCTCCTGCCAACTGCTTGAGCCTGGAAGTGGATCCCCAATTCTGGTCAAGCCTTCAGACTTAGACCCAGTGAAGAGCTTGCGAGCTGCCACCTCAAGAGAGCCCTTGGGCCAGAGTCACCCAAATCAGTGGCTCCTAAACATCAGGAACTCCATGAGGTGATCCAGGTTTGTTGGTTTAAGCTGCTGAGCTTTGTGATAAACACCAAGAGATAATTAAAATACCCATTTTCCATAGATATTCATTCATTTCAAACTTTTCTTGGTAACTTCTTATTGAAGTTGAAATAGCACTGTTAACTAGAAATAAAAATGCTTCAACTGTCTTTTCCTGTAACAGATCAGGATACTCTGAAGTGTACCTGGAGCTAAAAGAGTATGTTTCCTTCAAATGAAAACTCAAAATAGTTTGGAGGCAATTGGTCCTTGCTATTGAAAAAGCTTGAGATAGTCACTAATGTTACTACAAAAGTGTTTACCCTTTTCAACTGGCCTGTTAACTCAATTACAAAAAAAAAAAAAGAAGACATGTCAAAAACCATTACACCTTTGCCACCAGGCTATTACCCCCAGAAAGACCAGTACAATTACAAAGATGATTTTGAAATAGCAGAAGGAGAATGAAGAAATTAGGAAGAAAATGCAAATATCTTATAGGCTATACCCAAAGATGGGTGGTAATATTTAATGATTGCCAATTTAATTGAAATAACATTTACGCCAAATTCTTAGTATTAACAATTGACTGACTCATTGATCTTTGAGAAACCCACGATGCAATCTCTCTTTTGAGCTGATTTGATCATTGGTGGAAACCTAAGGAAGACAAACAGTAACAGACAGTGATGTAGTACTAGAAGCTGCCATTCTACATACCAGCAGAAAAAAAGGAAATCAATTAAAAACATGGTTATGAGTTTAGCAATTCAAAGAAACTGGCGATAACTTGGATCAGAGAAAAGACAATCAAATAAAAACTTAAATGGTTATGGATAAAAGGAAAAGGTAAAGAATAAAGATCAAGGAATGTAAAAAATGAAATTTCATAATAATTAAGTATAAATCTGCACATAGAAAAAAAGAAAGAAAACAGGGGAAGTGAATGGAGATGACAGTCCTTAAGGTTTTTCTCTGTAAAGTGCAAATCATATTCCGGCCGGCATGCAAGAGGTTAGTTCTACTCACTGTCGGAAGGTTTGCTATCACTTAGGAAAGGTTGCTGTTCCATGATGTCCATTGGAATTTTAATACTTGGAACTTTTTCTGAGTATGGGCAGTCAGACTGTGAAAGAAATTTACAACAGTTTTATTTTATGCAGACCTCGCAGGATGGATTGAACCTATCACATTATCATTTATGCTGTACTAAGGAGAACAGCCTTAGATACAATCACTTCTCCTCTGCTGGCTTTTCAAGTTCTATGGCATCTTCCCATCACACTTATTTTCCTTTCTTCTAGGTTAAGGGAATTAAGTCAGTTAAAACTAGAACCACACAAATGGAGCTCACCACAAATGAAAACAATTGTAAAGTTTTCCATAAGCTGGATTCACAATCAAATATTTATGGGTTAATTGTATGTGTCTTTGAAACAAACAGTTAAGTGTGAAAGATTAAATTTAGGAGACTTCCTAAACTATATGTTCTTGAAATTTTGTTTCATTTATGCTTTCCAACACTACCCCCAGGAAAATGATGATTTATCTTTCCTTCCAAGACACGTAAGGATACTTTTTCTAATATTCACTCTCAAAGAGTCATCCATATATGGATGGATGGAAGGAAAATAACCTTCCATCCTTTACTCTAATACTCTATCAAAACTATTTTGTACTTAAAGGTTCATTTTAATTAGCTTATTCCAAGTATATTTGGAAATTTAGCAAAACGTGAGAAGATAAAGTCAAAAGGAAGGTGCCTATGATGGTCAGATAAGGAGAAAAGAATCATCACCAAAATAAAAAATCGTGACGCTTCTTAAAGAATGGACCACTTAAGCCAAAACTGTAACAGATTTCTATAGGGTTAACACTTTACTGTTTTTCAGGATTCACTGAATCCATGGCTATGCCTGAACCCAAAAGATGGAATTCATCTCTTCACTGAAAGTACCAAGGAGATGACATTTAGTTAAAAGGGGAAAAGTGGGAACTAAGGATGAAAGAAAATAAAAAACAAATCTTACCATAAAACTATTACACATACAGAAAATTCCTTTATGATAAATCTAAAGAAGATAATGAGCCTTAAATATTAAATTAAAATATTGAATTAAAATATTTCAAAAGATTAAAATATTGCACTGGAATTGAAAAAAATGAAAATGTTAAGAACGGGTTTTGGTGCCGTATTTCAAAGTTTCCCCAAATAATAGCATTTATAGATGAACAGATTGGCAGCTCACTCTTGACCATACATAGCCTAATGGGTGGGTTCAAAAATGACTGAGTGGCTCAAAAGGTGGGCAAGCCATAATTTTCACTACTTTTGCTCACAGATATTAGAGTTGGAATTCTCATACCCTTGTGTGGCTCCCTATATCCATGGATGCCAAACCACACAATGGCCAAGTGAACATTAGGAAAGCCACATTTCAAATGGAGAATCCCAAGTAATGGGCTCAACACTCAGAACTTATGGCACAGATATACTCTGGCTGGATTCACTGTCTAGGATACATATATAAGCTTGTTTCTTTGTTTTTGTGGGGGCAAGAGGGCAGGGGAGAGAGGAGAAAGAGGAAAAGAAACACATATCACATTATCTTCAAGAAATCTGTTGGAAATATGGATTGAAAATGATAAATATGATTAATAAAAGAATAGTGCTGCTTAAATAAAATGTGATTTACTGAAAATCAAATCTAAAAATTAGAAGACCTTCTTAGGAGCTCATTTGATCTGACCTCTGACATTAGGTTTAGAGAGCACTAAATTTAAAACATTCTCAAAAGTAAATATTTTATTACTATTTTTTCCCTAAAATTCATTAGAGAAGATGATTCCATAAAATTATTTCATACATGAATTTTAAGTTTGGTGTCCATGTACATAAACTGAGGTACTGGTCTTGAAAATTCAAGATGAAATACTGCTTTAATTATCTCAGTATTTCAGGCAATCTTTTCTTTGCCTTGAGTAGCCTAGAAATTTATTTCAAAATTTGATTTCTATTCAATGTGTAAACGCATCTTTCTTGTTAACACTGCATCTTAATCTGTGCCGCAGTTTAAGCACATTCTCTCTTTTTCTGTCATCATTGGAAACAGAAAATCTATACACCTGTTCTCATTGAAGATGGATAATGACAGTCACAGAAGCTCCCTCAGACTCCTTCTCTCTTTAGCTAAATGTGCCTCATGTATTTAGCCTTTTCTTATTGGATCAATTTATCTAAAATCCAATTTCATCTGTTGCCTTCCTTCGCTGTACTCTTCCCAAGTTCTCCAAAAAGAATACAGTATCAGACAGCTTGACCAATCGAAAATAACCAGACAGGCCTGGACGAGAGCTTTGTTTTTGCCAATATGTGTATGCTTAGAAAAATGACTTAACATTTCTCAATCTAAAGTTCCTTATCCGTAGAACAGGAACAAAAGTAAAGAGCCGTTTTGGCAATTAAAGACAAGGTATGCCCAATCCATCAAAATGATCAAGTACAGACTAGACAAGGAAAACTAACAAGACTCTCATGTCAGAAGGATACTGGGGATTCCATTAGAGTGGGGATACTGCATTGGGTAAAATCTAAAACAAATCTACAAATCTTCATGTAGAAGGTATCATCTTGGCTGTCCTTTCAGAAAGCTATTGAGATAAGCTACTCGTGTGAGTGTGTGTTTGTGTGTGAAAGAAAAGCAAATCCCAGATATTCTCCCAGTCCTGAATATAGACTCTAGTGAAACACCAAGATTTCTGTGAAATGTTTCCCTAAAAAGTGGACAATCATTTTATTTCTTAGCTTAGTCATACAATTGCAAGAAGATCACCTAAATTACAACGCTGACTATTATAATTATGTAAAAAGATCCCCAAATGCCAATTTCCTTTCCATTTTATTGAAGGGTTACAGAAAAGCAATCTCAAATTACGCTTAAGTCCATATGACCCAGCAATCTCACTACTGGGAATATACCCTGAGAAAACCATAATTCAAAAAGACACATGCACCCCAATGTTCATCACTGCAGCACTATTTACAATAGCCAGGACATGGAAGCAACCTAAATGCCCACTGACAGATGAATGGATAAAGAAGACGTAGTACATGTATAAAATGGAATATCACTAAGCCATAAAAAGGAACAAAGTTGGGTCATCTATAGAGACACGGGTGGACCTATAGTCTGTATACAGAGTGAAGTCAGAGAGAAAAAAACAAATAGCATATCATACATTAATGCATATGTGTGGAATCTAGAAAATGGTACAGATGAACCTACTCACAGGACAGGAATAGAGATGGAGAACATGTGGACACAGTGCGGCAAAGGGAGGGTGGGACAAATTGGGAGAGTAAGACTGACATATATACACTATCAACAAACAGCTAGTGTGAGCTTGCTGTAGGGAGTTCAGCTTGGCGCTCTCTGGTGACCTAGATGGATGGGATGGGAGGGAGGTCCAAGAGGGAGAAGATATACGTATACATACAGCTGATTCACTTCACTGTCTAGCAGAAACTAACACAACATTGTAAAGCAACTATACCCCAATAAATTTTTTAAAATTATGTCAAAGTCCAATGCAAGGATAAATAAAATAGCTGAGAAGCTTGTTTGAGAGCCCACTCAAACAGATACAGAGATCCCAGGATGGGAGGTCACCAGCATTTGTCCTCATCAGGCTTAAAATTATATAGAAAGGAGCTATTATCTCAAATTTAAATCCTGGATTATCAATAATAAACCCAATACATTTTATAGCTATGAAGCAAGCTTCCTTTTTTTAATCTAGGAGATCGGAGATTAAAGTTTTTTTAGATATGGTGGGCTTGATTTCCTAGAAGTCATTATATCATTAGTAGCATATTTGCAGTTACAGAAGATTTCAGAAAATATTTTTAAGAAACAAAGAAAGAAAATAAAGGGCAAACAAAGGTGAAAAGTGACAAACAGCATGACCAGTAAACATTCTGGGAACTCAGACATTCATCACACAGAAGGATTAAAAAAAATACAATTTTCACATTTGTTTAACCAACTTTGGAATTTTACTTCGGAATTTTAGAAAGCCCCTTACATCATCATTGTCACTGTCCAGACTTCCTTTCTTCTTTTTCTTTTTCTTCTCATCCTCCTTCTTTTTCTTGTCCTTTTCTGGAATGACATCATCGAGGAAGCTGAGGTCGTGCTGGGAGAAGAGGTAGTCCATGCCTTTTCTGACAGCTACAAGTGCCAAGATCTGGAAGGACAGATACAAAGGGTAGGAAAGAATGCATGTCAGAGAAGTCTGAGTGAGTATTAATATTGCTCTACCAAAATCAGTAGAAACGTTTTTGTACAAGGCTGAAGTATGACAGAACTTGTCTGGCTTGTATGGATTTATATTAAGTGGACCATAAACATTTTCTTCACAGGGAAAGTTGGTTTACAGAAGTCTTTGGCTCACTTAATTTTGTTCACTGTAATGTATGATCCCTCCATTTGGAATTTCTGTGTGAAAGCATTATTTTTTAAAGCATTTTCTTCCATGTCAGATTTCTAATAAAATAACTAAAGTTTCAAAGGAAAAACAGCCTGCATATGATTGCTAATTGTTCAAAATTAAGCCATTATACAGGTTTTTGAAAGTCAAAAAATGTGCACAATGCACAGTTCACAGAGACATCTCCAAAATATTAATAATGGGGGAGTATTCTAAAGGAGGTCATCCCTGGGTGTTCTTTGGAAGGAATGATGCTAAAGGTGAAACTCTAGTACTTTGGCCACCTCATGCGAAGAGTTGACTCATTGGAAAAGACTCTGATGCTGGGAGGGATTGGGGGCAGGAGGAAAAGGGGACGACAGAGGATGAGATGGCTGGATGGCATCACTGACTCGATGGACCTGAGTTTGAGTGAACTCCGGGAGATGGTGATGGACAGGCAGGCCTGGCATGCTGCAATTCATGGGATCACAAAGAGTCAGACATGACTGAGCGACTTAACTGAACCGAACTGATTTATTTTACTCAGACCATTTATTCCAATGGGGTGACTTTAATCACCAACTTTAACTGAATATTTACCCTTAGTCAGACACTGTGGTAAACTCTTAGACAATATTTTCTCATTTATTCCCATGACGAACAACCCAAAAGGTAGATGTTAGTATCTCTAATCCAAAAGGAGAGAAAACTGAAGCTTAGGGACATATGAAGGTTATCCAAGATCACAAAGCCAGATAAAGGGAGAATACAAAAGGTCCAGTTTTCTAACTTGAACCCCAGGACTCTTGAGCTCTGTATCTTTGATTTTATGAACTGCTCTTGAAGGTATATTAAAGATGCTTTTGCTCAACAGCAAAATTAATATGCAGTAGGACCTGGAAGTCCTGACTCTGCTTCAAATTAACAGTTGTCTTTAGATTATGCTCTATGTCAACCTCTGCATCTCTTAGAGAAATAATAACTTAATTAGAAAGAAAAAAAAAAGCAAAAAAAAAAAAAGTAAAGCTACAATAGCATTATTTCCCACAAACACAAATTCAATGATGAAGTCAAATACAGAGCTAGCATTTCCTTATGTCCTTCTTCATTTGTGATTCAGAGTTGAACGTTAGCTGTTTCACCTTCCTTCACATCATAACATGGCAAGGAGAGCCCAGACTTACCCTAAAACTTAGCATGATACAAATTTGAAGAACTTCAAAAACTAAGCTTAGATCTCCATTTCTTCTAATTCACTCATTGACCTCTTATAAGCTGCCAAACTGGTCCTCTATTATTTGATCTGAAGTGTGCCTGAAGTATATTCTGATTGACTCCAATGTAGCAATATTTTAAAAATAACTAATGTCATGTGTACTTGTGTCTACCATGTGTCAGGCATTATGCTATCCCCTTTATATTCATTGTTGACGCACAGCATAAAACAAAGATGCCATTCTCATTTTACTGATGAGTTAATGGGGGCTCGGGGAAGTTCACGGGTCAGCATGAACCAGAGCCAGTACCTGAACTCAGCTTTTGGACTACAAGGTCCAGCCTAGACAACTAGAGACCTGGGAACCCTAAGTTATAACCCACCAAACTGATTAGTCAAAATTCAAAAAAAAAAAACAAAAAACTGGAACTATCCATAAAAAATACATGTGTCATCAATATTATAAAAACTACATGATGCTGGTGTGATCTCATGGGTAGGTTCAATCAGAACAATCCCTACCATGACTGGAAAAATGATAGCAGCCACGGTGGACTTGAGGATCCAGAGCAAGGCTAGACAGAGCACCTGCAGGAAAGTGAACAGGTGCACTCGCCGCAGCGGGACGTGGCGCAGGTAGATAAAGTCAGGCTGATGCTTCAGAGGCATCAGGAGCAGCTTCAGACGATCCATGAACTGGGGAGAAAAGGGAAGGAGAGGACAAGTGCATTACTTCAAGGGCTGATGCACCAAGTCATTTCTTTCCATCTAACTAACCACTGGTGTTTTATAGTCTATATTTTAGGCAAGCAGGGACCTTGTTAGAGAACACTGCTCAGGAAGAGAAGCATCATCATCTAACACAGTAAATCAGTATGACTCTTCCAGTTTTTGTTACTTTGCAGGAAAGTTATGCAGCTATAGGACAATATGAGACAAAGTGGACACACTACAGAATAAAGTCTCAAAGTCAAATATAAACTCAAGATGTTTATCTCCTACTTTTTTTTTTAAGATCTTGGAGTTTTCCTTTCATTTTATTAAACTTTATTTTTGGTTGTGCTGGGTCTTCATTGCTGTGCATGAACTTTCTGGTTGCAGCGAGCAGTGGCTACTCTCTAGCTGTGGTGCATGGCTTCTCACTGCGCTGGCTTCTCTTCTTGTGGCTTGCCAGCTCTGGAGCACACTCTCAGTGGATGTGGTGTGCAGGCTTAGTTGATCTACGGCATGTGGGATCTTCCCAGAGCAAGGATCGAACCCACGTCCCTTGCACTGGCAGGCAGATTCTTAACCACTGGACCACCACGGAAGTCCTCAGCTCCTATTTTCTACATGTACTATCTACACCTTAGGAGAAGAGCCTGGGCCTATGCTACTAATAACGTGTTAAAGGAAGATAGCTAACTCATGCGTCTCCCTGTGCCTAAGCTGTCTTATCTGAAAAGAAGAGGCGATGCTATGTATCACATATATTTCAATACTGTTTTAAGGATATAAAAGAAGTATCTGACCTGAAAAGGGGAATGCATTGGTATTTTCATAAATTTCACATTATTTATCTATGGCATAACTTAACTAATATATTCAGCAATAAATTACCATTTCGCAGAGAAAAGCCATGTGAATACTGTAGTGACTTTTAGATCACCAACAACTAGATATCTGATCTAGGAAAGGCTCTTCCACTGTTACGTATAAACAGGTATTAAAATGACTACTGAACACCTATGTGCCCGGTGTTGTGCTTCAAAGAACAACAGCAAAAGAGACACTGATGTATAGAACAGTCTTTTGGACTCTGTGGGAGAGAGAGAGGGTGGGATGATTTGGAAGAATGGCATTGAAACATGCATAATATCATATATGAAATGAGTCGCCAGTCCAGGTTCGATGCACGATACTGGATGCTTGGGGCTGGTGCACTGGGATGACCCAGAGGAATGGTACAGGGAGGGAGGAGGGAGGGGGTTCAGGATGGGGAACACATGTATACCTGTGGCAGATTCATGTTGATGTATGGCAAAACCAATACAATATTGTAAAGGAATTAACCTCCAATTAAAATAAATAAAATTATATTTTAAAAAAATTTTAAAAAAAGAACAACTGCTGAATTTACATCAATCATGATAATAATGATGATATTTAAATACCTGTCATAGGAATTTTCACATGGAAGATGCTTACTAAACACCTGCTGAATCGAATGATCATTTAATAAGAACTCTGAAATAATATTTCTACTTTCTCTCTAGAGAAAAGGGAAAAATGCAAAGTAAATAGGCTATCACAATCTTCCCTGAAGTGATTTCCTATTTAAAGAGTTTTCTTCCTTCCTCCGAATTTATTTTTGATTGATAGGAGCAGTCCCACCTATGAAGATTGAGGTAACAATATTTTTTACTAACTCGAATCTTGCCAAAAAGGTCTAAAAGAGGAAGAGTTGGGAATTCCCTGGTAAGTCCACGGGTAGTTCTCTGATCTTTCACTGCAGAGGACACGGTTCAATCCCTGGTAGAGGAACTAAGATCCCACAAGCTGCACAGTGTGGCCAAAATAATAAATAAATAAAAATAAAAGAGGGAGAGTCAAGAGAAAAAGTAAAGAGAAATGGCAATAGGGCAACACCACAGTAGAATTTTAAAAATCCACTAGCTGTCCTTTCGGCAAGGGATCTCTTTTCCCCTACTGTTATAAATTCACTGATTTTCTTTCCTTTCTGTTTAACTTAATAAGCTTGTAGCTCCAACCATTGATTACACATCTAGAACACATAAATCAAACTTTTGATCTAGATTGACTTATTTAGGCTGAACAAAAATATGAACTATTTGTTTGAGGACCATGTTTGTTTCATATTTTTCCATTTAAAGTAAGAAAGAATATTTACTATGTTAGGTAAAACTATTTTTACACATTTATACTTCCCAGAAGTTTCATGGACATTCATGAAGCAAACCCACATTCACATCCTTCTAGTCCAGTCTATGAAGAACGACCTCGTATTTTGTAATAAATATACAAATGGTGAAGAACTTGACTCAAAGAACTATAGCCTTTCTCTTTTTGGAGTTCTGGGCACTCTATCGGACTCTAAAATCAAATTAATCTAAATCCAATAAATGAAAACAAGGATTATTACAAAGGGGTTTAAATAAATTCTTACGATGCTCATAGGACATGCAGTCTTTTCCATGAAAACATCACCAAGTGCTAAATAAGGCTACAGTTAACAAGGCGCCAGAAAGCAGAAGTACTTCCAGTTTTCTGGTGCCAATTAAAGTAAACCTCAATTGACAGACGAAGTCCCTTACAAAATTCTCCTTAATGACTTTTTAAAAAGGGGGGCCAGTTTTACCCAAGATGTGACAAACTGAAATTTCTGACAAAAGTCGCACATTAACCATGTTGACTTAATTTTTTTATTGGTGCAAAACTCTTGATCTGTGATCTCAGCCATGTGAAAAGCAAATCAAGTAAGAATAGGTTACTCTTAGTATAGGGTAAAGGCAAATGGATAAATAGTGCCTCAAGCACATTCAAAGGTTAGACTTCCTTCTCAGGAAGGAAGGAAAGAAGGGAGGGAGGAAGTAAAGAGGGAGGGAGGGAGATCACAGAGAAATTTCTTACTTTTCTTGTCAAACGGCCTTTAACAGCTTATTTCAAGGATGAGTATACATGACAACATTTGTTAACAAATTTACTTTTGTTAATTAAATCAGAAACACAGGTGAATGGTGGAGAAAATAGAAAATAAATGCATTTTAAAAATTTAGCAGTTAAGGATTAGCACTTTTTTCCAATGATCTATTACTGGACTGTTTATACTACTACTGGAAAATGTAACTATGCTTAGATTGCTATGGAAAACTTACCTGCACACCATTAAGAGATGCTACCCCCATATACAGGAACACACCATAGAGTACAGGCATGGGAATAAACTAGGATGGAAAAAAATTGAAAAAAGTTTAAAAACAAAAATAAATAATAATAATAATAACAGTAAAAGATAGGACTTAGTAACACAGTGACCACTAATCAGCGTGCTTTCCTCATCATTGACAAACTTCTAAACACTTTGTACTAGAAAGAAAGAAAGGAGGGTGAAGGAGACTTTCATATTGCATCTGATGCTTGTTTGCACTTTTTAAAAACAATTAGCATGCATGACCTTAAAATGACTTTTTTAATGGAGAAAAAGTCTGTCTCCCTTTCCCCTTAAAAGGAATGACCACGTAAATCAGATGTTTGCATGAACTGAGCAGCAGAAAGAAAGGCAGAGGGTTGCCCCACTCCTGAGACCAAATTTCTGTCCCAATAGTCTACTGACTTCTCTCTAAATAATTTTCTTCAAGTGAAAATTACAGTATTTATACATCAAATATCAGCTCGGTGTATATATATGCCTCTTTCAATTAAGTAAACATCAAACGACTGTCCCCTTTCTTCTTCTTGGGAATATTAAGAGGACTAACTAATGAGAATGCTGCTTGAAAGGAGCATGGAGCATCTGGAAGCAATTAATCACACACACAGATTAATACACATCCTTTAATAATGAATTAATACATTTTCATGCATCAGTTAGCAAGAATTTATACAGTAATGTAAGGGAAGTTCCAATATGTTTGTAACTTTTGTCTATTCCTAAACCTTTGAAATGTTCCTAGCACTGTGAAACAAATCAAATCAGGGATGACTGTTTCTGGGAAGTCTTCTATCCGAACAACAAAAAAGGGTTCTCAAGCTTGGATTTTGAAAAGAAGTTCAAGTTCAGGAGTTCTCAAAGCTCAAATACTAAAACCACAATCAATTAAGTCCAGTCTTACCAAATCTGCACAAAGGAGGCTATTGTAGCCAGAAAACAGTATGACTTTAGAGTAATTTTTAAAGAACTATCACATGTATTAAGAAATTGAAGCAAAATGTTTATCAGCCTTTCCTTGTGATTACCTCAAACAGTTCTGTATCTGAGACCCTTTGGAGACTACTAGAGAAATAGGATAAATTCCAAAATAAGTCATAACTGCCAACTGTTATTGATTAGCTATAAAAGCTTAAATTTATTATAGAGTAAATATACTGATTTATGAAAACATTCGGAGAAGGCAATGGCACCCTACTCCAGTACTCTTGCCTGAAAACTCCCATGAACGGAGGAGCCTGGTAGGCTGCAGTCCATGGGGTCGCGAAGAGTCGGACACAGGACACGACTGAGAGACTTCACTTTCCCTTTTCACTTTCATGCATTGGAGAAGGAAATGGCTACCCACTCCAGTGTTCTTGCCTGGAGAATCCCAGGGACGAGGGAGCCTGGTGGGCTGCCGTCTCTGGGATCGCACAGAGTCAGACACAACTGAAAAGCGACTTAGCAGCAGCATGAAAACATTATGTGCCTCTTCTAAAAAAGAGCAACAATTTTAACATAGCTAATCTGATCTTGAACTCAGAAAATTAAATGACTTCGAAAGTTGAAGGTGGTGGGAAGGCAGAGTGAGTGGCAGTGAAGCCTGCATACTGTAATATCCAACAGTCACCACAGAGGTGAATGCATCATGTTCCAGACATTTAAGTCTGGACAGTTGTTTTCATTTTCTTTAGAATGTGTGTGTTTCCATTCCTTATGATGCTTCCATACAAATTTATTTAACAAAATGAAACTAAGGAAAAGACCCTTTCATATTTTTGACTTGTTTTTTTAAATTAAATTTTATTGGCGTATAGTTGTTTTACAATATTGTGCTAGTTTCTGCTATACAGCAAAGTGAATCAGTTATTTGTATATATATTATCACCTTTTTATTTTTTGACTTATTGTTTTGTTTTATTTCTTAATTTTTAAAATATTTTCCACAGACAAGACCACTTCCATTCTTCCTCAATATATGATGATTTCTTATCATGTCATTTCTAATTTCTTGGGAAGAAATGAAAGGTGGAAGGAGAGAAAAGAAGTATAGAGTTCATGGGAAACTTGATAGAAATCCTGCCATAGTTATTTTTTAATCTGGCTTAAAAGAAAGTAATCACAAAGGTGATCTTGGACCTGATCCCCACCTGTCACCTAAGCTTAGCTAAGCATTTTCTTGAACGTGGTTCTAATGCCAGAGTGAAGGCAATGTGTGCCTTGAGCTTAGGTCTGTTCTCTCTGAACTGCTGATGACACATATTGCCAAATTAATCACAAGATGAAATCAGAAGGCAGCATTAACTCAGAACATGGTATGAGGAGGAAAATAGCTTTAGAGATGATCATGTTTTTTAAAAATTATTCTGTGGTGAAAATAGTACATATGAAGAAGGCTATTAATTTGATTTTTAGGTAAGTTCAATGTGATACAAATGTCTTATTAAATCCACCATTTTCTTATGATAGTGTGGTGTCTCAGTAAAAATCTTTCAGTTTGGAAATTCTGATGAAACATAACAGAATTACTGGGTTAGAGGATATTTTTTTATTGGATTTGATTTATGAGTCATAGCAGAAGGTCAATCCTTAAAAATTCATCACAATATAATATTAATCACAATAGAAATTTCCCAAAGAGAGGAAAAGAAGAATGTGCTTTAAAAAGATAGGATCCCATTTTAACTACTATGATATACATAGTAATATCAGGGAGACACTATTATAAAGCAAGACAAGAGAAATTAAAATGTAGAACACAAGGTATACTAAATTTACAGGCATATCAAGAAGTATCAAATGATAAAATTATGCCAAAAATCATACAAATAAGCAATCGTACCCAGAATGCCAAAAAGCATAATTGTAGATAAATATTATTCTACAATGCTTTCAATAAACATTAAAAATGAAAAAAAATTAAATGCTTGATCCTATCACTAGGTAGAATAATGAAACAGAGATGAGATCAATATTAACATATTCAGACAATGTTACCAATATTTTCAAATTCTGGTGACATAGTCTTCCCTTTGATTTTGATACTGTTAGATTATCCCCATAAGAAAAAAAAAAGTAAAAAAGGTAAATGCAATTTTAAAAAAAGGAAGGCAGGGTTTGCAGTTGTCCACAGCACAGATTTCAGTACAAGAATGAGGTCTCCCAGCAGAATCATAGTCAGTGTGTGTGTGTATAAAAACGAGAATGAGATCTTTATAAGAGCATGGGCATAGAGGTTAGACAGACCTGAGTTACAATTCTGGTACTTGCCATTGTGCAACCCAGAGAAAATGATTAACTTCCCCATTCTTCAGTATTCTCATCCATATAGTGCTTATGATAAAGATTTGCTGTTGTTTAGTCACTCAGTCGTGTCCAACTCTTTGTGAGACCCACGGACTGTAGCCCACCAGGCTCCTCTGCTTATGGGATTTCCCAGGCAAGAATATTGGAGCTTCCTTCCCAAGGGATCTTCCTGATCCAAGGATTGAATCCACCTCTCCTTCATTGGCAGGGAGATTCTTTACTGCTGAGCCACCAGGGAAGCCCCGTCATAAAGATTGCATAGCACAGATATTTAGTTCAGGGTCTGGCTCATATTAGATATCTGATGAATGCAGTGCTGTGCTGTGCTGTGCTTAGTTGCTCAGTTGTGTCCAACTCTTTGTGACCCCATGGTCTGTAGCTTGCCAAGTACCTCTGTCCATGGGGATTCTCCAGGCAGGCATACTGGAGTGGGTTGCCATGCCCTCCTCGACGAATGTAGTACTGAAATCATTATCAAGAGGGCTTTTAGTGGCAGGTTGAGAAGCCTACAAGTGCAAAGCACAGGTTTCTTTGGCTCCTCTGTGGTGAGCCTGACATGGCAGGAGTTTAGGACAGAAGAAGGGCTACAAAGGTCAGAATACAAGACTTGGTTTTATCGAAGTTTTGCAATATTGCTTTTTCAACACTAACAACTGTCTTCAGGAACATGTTATTAAAACAATATCCTTATACCCTTAAGCCTTAAAAATCAACGTAAGGAAGCTGCAGACTTGCAATCTGGTCCGTAATCACTGAAATTGTGGAGCAAGTTATGATGAAGAAGTTTGTAAAAAGGCTATCTTTCTCTATACTTGAGAGAATTAGATATTGGGTCAGAGAAGCTGGGGAAGATCATCTCAAGGAAAATGAAAGTGAATAGTTCTTTGAGGGCAAATACTGTTTTATCTCAAAGGTGGTGCACCACGTGATTATGAGATCAGGCTTTGGACTCAGAACTGCCTGAGTTCAAATCTTGGCTTGAACAATTCAAGAAATTTGTGACCTGGCAAGTTACTCACAATTTTTCTTAACTATAAAGTTGATTCAGGAAGGGATAGTTAGGGAATTTTGGATGGATATGTACACACTCTATATTTAAAATGGATAACCAACACGGACCTACTGTATAGCATATGGAACTCTGCTCAATGTTATGTGGCAGCCTCGATGGGAGGAGAGTTTGGGAGAGAATGGATGCATGTCTATATTTGGCTGAATCCCTTTGCTGTTTGCCTGAATCAATCACAACATTGTTTGTTAAATGGCTATTCACCAATACAAAATTTAAAAAAAAAAATTTGATATGTTAACAACATAGTAACTGTGTATTATATGCTTGGTGAATAAATCCAATTAAAACCTTTTTTAAGATTAAAAAAATCCTAAGTAAGTATAATTTTGGTAGGTGTTATTGGAGAACTAAATATAAAAAGTCTGTGCAGAGTCCTTAGTCCAAGTCCAAGTTCAATAAATGAGAGCTATGAATACAATCATCTTTATCATCATCTACATTATCACTTCTCCTTGTTTCCCTGTTACTGAGCAGAGTGTACAGCATATAGCAGGAGCTCAACAAATGTTTGTCAAATACAATTTAAATGCTCTCCTCCACATTCTAGATCACTGAACAAATCTGAAGGATAAATTCTGGTCACTCCTCATGTTAAAGATAAACTAATTCAAGCAAAGGCAACAGAAATAGCAGTGAACTTTTCTTGATCTTTATTGCTTTAGGCTTGTCAGAAGAATGGAAAAAGTAAGCTGCAGAAATTGCCTTTCATCTTCTTCCTGCTCTTTGGTCTCCCTGAGTCTCCCCATACAGAACACTAGCTTAACAGTCAGTATTTCCGCTGCAGAAACACAGATCTAAACTGTCTAGCCAGCCTGGGAGTCGGTTATTCCTGCTTCTAAGCAGTTCTGTACTGAGCCAGTGGTGAGATGTGAAGCATGTACCACTGGTTGCTGGCCAAGGTCAAGGGGTATCCTCCTGAACTTAAAGCTAGTACATTATGATTCCCTGCATTGCATTCTTCTCTGTAAAACGACAGAGTTTGGCAAAGAGATCAAAACAGAAGTCATCAACTTCAAAGTAATCAATGTTCACAGGAAGTCTGCCTACATAGGCATGGGGAATGACTACCCAGACTATTTAATGCATGGCAGAAAATATAACTAGCATTATCGGAGGTCACCAAACCTGTGAGGGATCCTGGGAGTTGGGAGGAAAGTTGGGAGGAAATTTTTAAAACTCACATGTTTCTGTTTCATTCATTTGATCTGCCTTTCAAAGGCAGCTCTTTGAAGTAAAACCATTCCTTAAAGTTGTCATGTGTTTCGTTAAAACACCTGGTTATATAGACACACAGTCACATTCCCTCCTCCAGGTTAGGTGCTAATACCACTTTCTAAGTGACTTCTGAGGTTAATTGTTAATCTTGACTTTCCACAGTCATAACTTAGGTTTCAGTTAAACTACTCTCAACATCCGTTTCTTCCTGTGTTGACTTTTCAAATGAGCTAACAAGGTTCCTGTAGTGAAATGCATGTAACTTAGCAAACTTCAGTGCTAAGGGCACCTGATATGAAACTGGCTGACCTGTTCAGATGTGGTTCCTGAAGTAAGGAACAGCCTCACTAACTGAAGTAATGAATTGCAATAGTCAATGCTAGACTATTGAACCCTTGTTTTTAAATCTACATTTCCTACAATATGTTGGAAACTATATTAACAAGACAATTTTATTTCCCAGATCTTGGGCAAAATTTTGCCTGGCACAAAAGATTGTTGAACTTCTTTTTTCACTTTTCACTGATTCTCATATTGACTCCTTTGTATTGACCCAAAGTTGCCAGGTGGAAATAGCCACAATTGTCACCCTGTTTATTTAACTTCTATGCAGAGTACATCATGAGAAACGCTGGACTGCAAGAAACACAAACTGGAATCAAGATTGCCGGGAGAAATATCAATAACCTCAGATATGCAGATGACACCACCCTTATGGCAGAAAGTGAAGAGGAACTCAAAAGCCTCTTGATGAAAGTGAAAGTGGAGAGTGAAGAAGTTGGCTTAAAGCTCAACATTCAGAAAATGAAGATCATGGCATCCGGTCTCACCACTTCATGGGAAATAGATGGGGAAACAGTGGAAACAGTGTCAGACTTTATTTTTCTGGGCTCCAAAATCACTGCAGATGGTGACTGCAGCCATGAAATTAAAAGACGCTTACTCCTTGGAAGGAAAGTTATGACCCACCTAGATAGCATATTCAAAAGCAGAGACATTACTTTGCCAACAAAGGTCCGTCTAGTCAAGGCTATGGTTTTTCCTGTGGTCATGTATGGATGTGAGAGTTGGACTGTGAAGAAGGCTGAGCACTGAAGAATTGATGCTTTTGAACTGTGGTATTGGAGAAGACTCTTGAGAGTCCCTTGGACTGCAAGGAGATCCAACAAGTCCATTCTGAAGGAGATCAGCCCTGGGATTTCTTTGGAAGGAATGATGCTAAAGCTGAAACTCCAGTACTTTGGCCACCTCCTGCAAAGAGTTGACTCATTGGAAAAGACTCTGATGCTGGGAGGGATTGGGGGCAGGAGGAGAAGGGGACGACAGAGGATGAGATGGCTGGATGGCATCACTAACTCAATGGACGTGAGTCTGAGTGAACTCCGGGAGTTGGTGATGGATAGGGAGGCCTGGCGTGCTGCGATTCATGGGGTCGCAAAGAGTTGGACACGACTGAGCGACTGATCTGATCTGATGGATACTAGTACCCGAATGAGGGGGAGCCAGAACATGAGTACTTAAGGAAGGTCAAAGGAAAAGCAAGCTTATGCTCAGTGATCCCTTATACCTATATCACTCTTTTCTCTGCATTGTAATCTGTTCCTGTAGATAGTAACATGTTTCACAAATCAGGAGCAAAAAGAATCAGCATAAAATGAAGAAATAAAGTTCTTTCAGCTTTAACTTCTCTGCAGCCATATTTGGGTGAGAAAAGAGTTAGGAAGAGACTTTGCATTTCTTCCTAAAAATAGCAGTTTATACACTGTTTGTTCTCTGTGTCCCTTTGGAATCAGGCATGATGACTCAGTTGACAGATTCTCCAAGATAAAGCCAATCTGCTATAACAAACAAAAAAATTTAAACACATCTGACTTTTTTGAGTTAGGATTTTATACTGCATTCATGAAAAGAAATAATATAAAATAAAAGAAAAAAGAGTGGGTGGGGATGAGTACATAGGAACTGACAGGAACATTTTGACTTATCTTCACTAGTGGCTACGTACTAAGAGATTCTAGAAAAGAAACTCTGCAGTTGTGTCATATGATGTGAGTCCACCTTCAGGGGTTCCAGGGGCAAATTCCTAGTAGAGTCTTCCACAACTTGAGGCTTCAATGATCTAAGAGCTAACCTGTCCACATGACCATGTTCATTGGCTATGTGGGAAAAAACTGTCATTAGACTTTCCACCAGCTGATGTGCTGGGGTCTATGGGGCGACAGAGGACACACAGCACTTTAGCAGAGAATTTGATGCTATGAAACTCACAACAACTCAAATCTACCCCACAACTTGCTCTGCATTGGCAAAGTGACAATAGATTTCCCTCTGTCCCCACAGAACATAAGACCTGCCCTTTTTTAAGGTCCTCTGTATGTAACCAGAAACAAATTCCCTGCAGTTACTTTTACTTCCCCACACATTACATGAGATACATATTCCTTCATGATTCCAGTCAAAAATTAATTACACGAGTTAACTGATATTGTGGAAATAAAAGGCAAAAGAGGAAAAATTAAGTATTTTACTGTTTACAAACTGTTTTGTGCATATTGTATGCATTAATCTAATTATTCCGAAGGTAAAGTCAGTCCTGGCAACCCACGCCAGTACTCTTGCCTGGGGAATCCCATGGACGCAAGAGCCTGGTAGGCTGCATGCAGTCCATGGGGTCGCTAAGAGTCAGACATGACTGAGCGACTTCATTTCACTTTTCACTTTCATGCATTGGAGAGGGAAATGGCAACCCACTCCAGTGTTCTTGCCTGGAGAATTCCAGGGACGGCGGAGCCTGGTGGGTTGCCGTCTGTGGGGTCACACAGAGTCGGACACGACTAAAGCGACTTAGCAGCAGCTAAGTCAGTCCTAGCTGTAAGTTGAGATCATATTTCTACGTTCCATGAATTCATCTAGTTGGCAACTGTCATATAAATGTGTGAACTTGAAAGAAATGAAGTTTTGCCTTTCCCTGTACTTCTGTATTGTTTGAATTCTTTACAAAAATGTACTGTTTCATTACTTGTATAATTAAATAAGCATTTAAAAAACCTTTTTAAAAATTAGAATTGTTTAAAAGCAAACAAAAATTTTCAGAGAAAAATTTGGAAGGATACTGCTAACAGTGGTTATTGACAGCTATTATTAGGTCCATAGGTGATATTCATGCTTTGTACTGTAATGCCAAGCATAAGATACAAATTATCAATCACTGGCAAGTACTGTTTCTATAATAAAAAAGAATAAAACATTTGTGTCGCAAAAGAAAATGGGAAACTTCATGACATATACATATATATTTTATATATATATATTTTATATATATATATATTACACTTTTTAGTACCATCTCCACTTCTAAATAGGCTTTCACATACACTTTATATTTATCTGTTAAAGAGACATTCACCCCATCAATCAAACCTGCATATTGACCCTAACTTTCTAAATAACCTATCATTTTTATTTCTCAAAAGTTCATTTCTAAAGTTTTCCAGTTATAAATCAGTAATTTCAGTCTCTCTTTGTGGACATTAGGCCTTGTGATTTGAAGAAAATAGAAACAGTCAGCAATCATTAAGAATAAGAGAACAATTACAAATGATCATCCTGAGTCATTCATGTTATCCAGGAGTCTAATGTGGGAAGGGAGGGTATGATTTAAAGACAAGTAAATGGGAAGTGATGGGAGGAAAAGATGTAGACAGACCAGGAGAGTGAAAAATGTTGGGAATGGAGTTCAGGTAGTAAGTGAACTATATGAAACTGCCCTAGCCATAGGTCAAAAAATTTTAATAGTGGTAATTTAATATGGTTCAACCAAATTACTACAATAATAATAATAGAAGGAATGAAGGAGTGAGGAGATCAAGATGAAAGGTTTTAAAGTCTTCATTCTAACTGATCCCTGCTTCATTCAGTGTGTTATGTATGTGGTAAGAAACCTGTTGACACTTCCCGGAGAATTCTACTCTTCACATATCCAGTTATCTGTCAGTATTCTGAGAAGGAGGACAAGGCGAGTATTTCATATATTTACCTTCAAGATGGGAGCCATAAAGACTGACAGACCGGTCAGAATAAACACAAGGGTTCCAGTGACTCTTTGTTCCCTGAAACCAAATCAAAAGATTACCAATCTACCTCTTGTTTTCATAAACATGCTCTTGTCTTTTCACCTTCAAAAAAAAAGACTCTACATTGACCGAATCGATATTTCACAAAGGTGTGGATATCATATGCAATTAACACTCAAGGACAGCTTATAGGCTCGATAGAACTATAAAATTCTCTTAAAACTAGTGCAGTGTGTGATCTGAATTCATTAAGAGAAAAAAGTAATTCTGCTAAATCCTTTGTCTTTTTCGAATCAGCGTTTAAAAATCGCTTGCTCTTGGTCAGTTACTGACCTATATGAAACCCTTATTTTTAAAACAAGTTGTACCATTATATAATTACACCTTCCTTCACAGGAGACAGTTATTACATTGCCCCACATTCTAATTAACATCAGCTCAGGGAATTTCCCAAATGCAATAAATCCCATCAGTCTCATTTCCAAATCAACCAACAACAAAAGTAATTTTTAAGAAATATGATTCCCATACAACAACCCCCTCCCCCAGCTCCCAAAAAAGAATCACCCACTGCTGTGGATGGCCCGGTCATGTGAGCTAGTCACTTGAGCACTTAGGAGCAGAGTCTGTTGCGAAAAATACACAGTAGGGTATAAAGGTCTCATAAAAGCCCTTCATGGCTACCCAGATTGCACAGCTGGAGGTCAAGGTTTCTCAGTGCTTATGAGACAGAAAATTAAGTGGAAAATAAGAATTCCTTTCCTTTCATAGAATCTTGAAAGTCATAAGCAGACTCAAGAGTTTTAGAAAGTCTCAACAGAGCTGAAAAATGAAAGGCTTTAGCCTTTAGTTATGATTGTGATATAGTACACACCACAGCTCCAAAATTACCTGCATGTTGAAGAAACTGAATGACCTGTTTGAGTTTTTACTCTGTACCCTTTAGCCCTTTGCTAATCAAAGGAAATGTATGTAACTTGAGGAGTGAACTCAAGAAATTGTTGAAGACTCTCTTTCAAATGAAAACTTAGTCCTTTCTAGAATAGCAAGTCCAGAATAAATCATTCGTCACCAGTCCTTTCTCCTCCACATTGGCCCATCTCCTTCTGCCTGACACATAGATGTGTGAATGGCACGGTTTGTAGAGCCATTTTTTTTTCTGATTTAACATACCTCACTCCTAGGAACTTGGGCTGTTCTCCAGGTGCAGAAGTCTCTGTCTCCATCTTCAAACTGTCGATGTGAGCGATGGAGATGACAGTAGCAGCCACATACCATGGAAGGGCCATGAAGGAGCACACCACCATGAGGATGGCCACCCAAAAGAGATCCAGGTGATATCCAGCTCCTTTCTGCAGCAAGAGGTAACAAAGCCATGTGGAGAAAGCCCACATACTTCTATCTAATCATATTTCCAGATGGGAGTTAAGATTACCAAAAGTAACCAATGCACTCTGCTTGGAATACGTATATACTGAAAGGTGAGCTCCTTGAATGAGGCTTCATCTTCCTCATGCTATCCCTTAATAATTAAATGCAAAGCTGTCACATGATATACATCCTTGAGCTTAAGTCATAGCTTGCTTGTTTATTGTTAATTATCCTCTCTGCATCCAATCACATAATTGGAACAATAGAAATATACAACTACCTTGAAGAGTTACCGAGATCCTCTAATAAAGTAACTGAGACAAAGTTTCTCGTGGGAGCATAAATGGTAGTGATGGTTATAGAGTAGGAGCTCAATAAATGATGATAGTAGCAATAGTGATACTGGTTTTTAACATAAGCACAATAAGCTCCTTAGAAATGGATACAATGCATTCTTTGCTTGACTATTTAGCAGTATGCTGTTCACTCAGAGAGTACTCAGCACATGTAGACTAGAGATCTGAAAGCAACCTTAAGAAAAGCAACCTTGGCACTATATGTATAATCTAAAAAAATGATATAACAACTTATTTACATGACAAAAATAGACTCGCAGACACAGAAGACAAATTTATGGTTACCAAAGGAAAAATGGGAGTTGGGAATTAGGAGTTTGGGATTAACATAAACACAGTAATATATATAAAGCAGATAACAAACAGTGGCTGACTATATAGCACAAATAATGAATCTTAAAAAGAAAAAAATTTGTATATATATATGTATATATATATTTAAAAATATATAATATGAAAAACTGAATCACTGCTGAACACTTGAAGCTAATACAGCATTGTAAATCAACTATACTTCAATTAAAAAATAAAGACAAAAAAGTACATAAAAGACCATTTCTCACCCTCCATAGTACAAGAAAATAATGGTTTAGCAACCTATGAAACATTACACTTAAGGTAATTATACCCCCTTAATAAGAACAGGCTGATTTCAAACACTGCCAGAGAGCCACAATAACATTTACTGACTGGAAGAGCAGACGATGTAACAAAAGGTCTAGCTCTTTTACTCACTAAATAAATATTGTTAAATGTGTCTGCGATGTTATTCTATGATTATATTTCTCTGCTCTGTTTGTGAAGAAATCAAATGCCTAACCCCCCTATGGAGCCTGAGAAAACAGAGCAGTCCATTTTCACAGCATGGGAGCAGCAGCGCCAAAAGCCTGTGTGTGAGCAACCTGAGGGAATGGAGAGGCTGACTGTAAAAACTGAGAGTGGGCTTTACACTGGGAACCCGGTGACTGCTATCGTTCAGATCCTGTTACATTATTCCGAACACTACTCTCTTCTCATAGAAATGCCAAGATTTTACCCCTGGCTTGCACACATGGGTCTAATGTTCTCAGAGAACTCATCACAGGGAAGGGTAACTGACCCAAGAAAGAAAAGCATATTTTTACTTTGTCCAGGTTTAGCTAAGAATGAAAGCCTCCTTGAGAGACAAATAGGGTAATATATATTCATAAAACCAGTTCATTGCAGTACAAAGCATAAGGGTTTGAACTGGGAATAGTTTAAGGTAGGGGAGAGGAGGGCAAGGTAGTGACTAATGAGGTGAATATATGCTACATCTGGGTGTCTCAGTCATTCACTCTGTCAACAAACTCCGACTGCCAACTTATGAACAGACACAGGCTTAGGTGTTGGTGACATATTTGCAAATAAACCAGACAAAAATTCCTGCACTAGTGGAGTTTCCATTCTACCGAAGGAGACACCAGTAAACAACATAAACAAGTAATCTATACAGTATCTAAAACAGTGGAAAGCACTAAGGAGAACTGAAATTGGATTTGGAGGCTGAATACTGCGGGAAGCCACTGTAGGGTTTTAAAGCAAAGAATGACATGACTTGCTTACGTTCTAAATGCCATGGCTGCTGTGTTAGGAGCAGACAGAAGAGAACAGTAAGCATGAAGAGGCTGCTGCCATGACCCGTGCAAGCGACTGTCATGGTTAGAATCAGGGTGGCACCAGTGCACAGAGTAAAAGCTGGGTGCATTCTGGCTTTATATTGAGGTGGAACATAGAGGATTTGCTGACTTCTGCCTGTGGGTGTGTTGGCCATTCACAATCTGGCTTCTGTTCACATCAGCAGCCTCATCTTTGACCTCTCTCCTACCTGGATCTTATAGCCACTTTCAACCAATTCCTCAAATATGTCTTACTGATGCCTTTGGCGTCTTTGACATCCCTCCTACTCATTCTTAAGACTTAAATGGTTCCCTGTTAATTTATGCTTTCCTCTATCATGGCATTCATCATGCTGTTTTGAAATTGTAGGTGTGTTTATTTGTCTTTGATATTTGACTATAAGTAACATAAGGAACTGGACTGCATCCTGAATACCTAAGCAGAGAACATGACGTATAGTCAATGCTCAACTAAAGTTTATTAAAAAGTGAATGACAAGTAGAATGTGTACATTCTTTTGAGTGGCAAATATAAACTCTTAGTTAGCAATACAAAAAATTAAAACGTATTTGCTGATTGGCAGAAATGTGAACCTTTTGTTGGGGTAAGGGGAAGGTGGAAAACATCTGGAAATATCACATAGCTACAAGTTTTATTTAGACTAAATCACTCAAGACTATATTAGGAGTACCAACATGGTAATTGAGGGGCAGAATATCTTGTCACCATGGAAACTGTAATAACCTAAGGATGTGCACACTGGATCAAATGAATAGTGGTTGCAGAAAAAGTCATGGAGGTGAGCTACCCCCATGCTTTCTCTCTCCTTTTAAATCAAGCCAGCTTCTTAACCTTTTTTTTAAAGAAAGAAAATTATTTATTTTTGGCTGTGCTGGGTCTTCACTGCTTTGCATGGGATTTCTCTAGTTGTGACATGCAGGGGCTAACTCTCAAGTTGCAGTACATGGGCTTCTCATTGCAGTGGCTTACCTTATTGAGTGGCCTGGGCTCTAGAGTGTGGGCTCAGTGGCTGTGGCACATGGGATTAGCTGCCCCTCGGCATGTGGCATCTTCCCAGATCAGGGATCACACCCATGTCTCAACAGGTGGATTCTCAACCACTGAACCACCAGGGAAGTCCCTCCATGGTTTCTTAAACTATTTCAAGTAAAACAAGTCTGAACTAGATATCCCAGAGACTAGCAAAAAGGAACCACATAATACTAAAGAGAGTGGAATGAGAACTGTAGAAAGTAGAATACAAAGGTAACTGCAAAACCACCAGAACAAATAAAAGTTCTGGGACAAAGTAATTATAGATACATAATTACCCTGCCTCTTGACATCACCCCCTTCAAAAAGTCTTCTTTTCCCTCAACCAGGTGAGAGTACCTGATGCTCTTAAAAGGAAGGGAAAACCATCAACTTGACCGAAGGCCCTACCTGGTTTGTTTCCACATTGTTCTCTCCCCAGGCCCAACCCTCCTTCTTTCACTGCAGCCACACTCAATTATTTAAGTCATTCATTCTCAGCAGGTTACCGGCTCTGTAAAGCCTATTTCTACATAATGAGTCCTGTGCCCTCCTGTGTTCCTCTTACTACCCAGGCTCGCTCAGCTAATCCTACTGATGACGTGTGAGATCTCAGTGTAAGTGCTGCTACCTTGGAACTCTCAGTACCTCTGGACTGGATCAAACCCTCTCTTACAGACTCTTCAAGCACCCTCCCCTGTCTTTCATACTTATCTGCAATGCTACAATGTGATTGATTATTGGAATGACACATCTCTCCCTCAGGAACAAGAAGATCCATGAGGACAGGGACCATATGCAAAGTTATTCTCTACTACTGAAACTCCAGCACGTGACACAGAGCCCACCACAGAGTGGACACTAGATTAATGTTCGTTGGATAAATGAATGCATGTTAATGCATCTGTTCAGGGGCACTCTGCTAGATCCTAGAAATATAATTACAGCTAATAACAGTCCTTGTCCTCAAATGGTTTACAGAGTAATAAAAGAGTTGGCAAAATCAACAGGCATTCTCAATACCACAGTGCTAAAGGTCTATAGTAAGGGTGAGGTTGCGATGCCATGAGAGGGGGAGCACCTTTATTCAACTCAGCTTAAAGTCAGGGATGGTTTACATGGGAGGTGGTATCTAAGTTGAGCCCTAAAACATGAACCATAACCAGCTGGAAGACAAGATATAGGGAATCAGGGGGAAAACAACAGGCAAATGGGCTGCCATTTTGAGAAAACTGAGTTGGTGCTTAGAAGGAGATGGGAAAGGTATAAAATAAGGCTAAAAGAGTTAAGAACTTTCATGTTTTGTTAAAGACTTTGGAAGTTTTAATTATAAGAGCAATGGGAAGCATTTTTGTAAAATGCCATGTGACTTCTTCTCCTTACCCCTCGTCCCTAGTGCCACTGCCTTCTTCATGTTCCTGGCTTCCTTCACATTCACTCAGCAACCCTCGACCCTCAGTGCAGCTCTAGCCACAGAAACCTCTGCTTTATACTTGTCCCTGACAGTTCACTCTCCTCATAGAGTAATCTCTTTAAAATCTCAGTCACTGCATGGTTCTTCCCTGCCCTAAACCCTTAGTGGCTTCTTGTTTCACTTAGAATCTAACACCTAAGCACTGTACAATTCTCCTATATCAGTGTTTCTCCTATCAGTGTTCTATATCAGTGTTTCTTACCATAACCATTTTGCCCACCAGGAGACAGGTAGTAATGTCTGGAGATATATTTTTGGTCACAACTTGGGAGAAAGAGTGCGACTGGCATCTAGTGAATAGAGGCCAGAGATGCTGCTAAATAGCCCACAATACACAAGATGGTCACGACCAACAAAGAATTGTTCAGAAAGACAATAATGCTGAAGTTGAGAGTGTTTGTTCAATGGTGATTTGGCCCCACTCCTACTGACTTTATCTTGAAACACTAATTCCCAGAGGCTCTAGTCACACTCGTTTATTACTTGTTTCCCAACACACCAAGCTCTTCCTCACCTCAGGGCCTTTGCATCTGCTCATATCTTTGCTTAGAAAACTATTTTTTAAATAAACATTCATTGGACACCTATGCTAGCTCTTGTGTTAGATAAAAACAAGAAGACAGAATACCTCCACTTGAAAGGTTTATAGATTATTAGTTGAAGCCAGAGGTGGAAGAAAAGAACTTATTGTTTGTGCAAGATACAAGTACAAGGTCAATTTCAGCCTAGCGGTGGATATGAATAGTGAAGAGGGGAAAGCCATGAAACTCCTTCAGGGTAGAGACCATGACTGAGAACAATTTTTAATCTTTAATATCTAATGCAAGTGTTCTATACATAACAAGGACTCAGTAAGCTCACAAAAGGTTAAATCTGTCCTCTAAAGTTTATAAAAGTCTTTATCTTCATGGATATGAACCCAAAGGATGCTCTGCTTTCTTAAACTGGAGAATATTTTAAGTATAAGGATCCACAGAAATAAGAAATCTCTGAGAGAAAATCACAAGCCCAACAGTGTATTTGGTAGAGAAATGATAACAAAGGGGTCAGGGGCAGTACGCACATATGAACAGATACAGAATAAACATTCATGCTAAAAGCCCCTCTGGATTCAGAGAGCAAGGTGGTTTATGAAGACACTGAGAACCATGACACAGTTTTTCCCACCAAGGGAAGGGACACAGATTTGTACATAAATTCTAATGTATTCTAAACCGAGATTCAAAGAGGTCTGAAAAAGACACCCAAGAGTACAGAATGTTTAAGTGTATCTAGTGTGAACCTACAACATCTTCCTGCAGTGATGACATGTAAACAGGGCTTTGACTAATATTAAAGTTCTCACATTCCCTATTAGAACCAGAGATGGGTTGGAAGGGTCTCGGTTATTACCCACCTTACACATTGAGTACAACTCTGAGGACCATGTGGCCCCAGGTAACAAAATTCTTCAGTATGTGTTTAGTATATCTACCTTATGGAAATCAGTGTGATGGGCCACATGAGAGCTGGAAAAAGGACTAAAACATGGTCCTTGCCTTGAAAATGTTTTGGCTCAGAAAAAAAAAAAAAGGAAATTATACTAAAAAACTACTGCACAAGATATTATGTGACCAATGTATAGCGTGCATGTGTGTGTTCAGTTTCTCAGCAGTGTCTGACTCTTTATGACCCCATGGACTATAGCCCGCCAGGCTCCTCTGTCCACTGGATGTCCCAGGCAAGAATACTGGAATGGGTTGCCATTTCCTCTTCCAGGGAATCTTCCCAACCCAGGGATCAAACCTGCATCTCCTGCATTGCAGGCAGATTCTTTATCACTGAGAAACCAGGGAAGCCCAATGCATAGAGTAGTACAAATATAATAAGAGCAAAAACAGGTGTAATAGAAATTACATATTGCATATATGATTACATCATGTAATAGAAATTACATTATGAGTGAAGATTTCACTGACAAGTTTTTACAAGGATGGAGATGATTTTGATAGGTGGTAATCATTGAGCAGCGGAGAGGAAAGTTTGAATAACCAGCAGAAGAAACTGGCAGATTTGATGCCAGTAATTCATCTGACCAGTACATTGTATAGTATGCAGAATCATTTTAAATTTCGGGTGAGATCATATCACTTAAATCCCAAGCTAGGGCAAATGGACATTCTTCAAGGGGGAAAGGTTTAGAGGAAATAAAGTGCATAAATGTTTAGAACTATAGGACTGACATATTAGAACAAAGTCTTTTAAAAAAGTTCCAGGGTTTGAAATGACACAAAGGAGATTGGTCATTAACTCATGGTTAAACCATTAGAATAGTCTAGACATGAGATTAAAGGACTGAGTCTAAGGTATGAGAGAAGGAATAGAAAGGAAAAAGGTAAAACAGGGCACCTTTTGTAGTTATCCAAGAAAACACACTCAAAGGTTTTACCATAGAGTATATCAGAGAAAATTTATTGCTACAATGATCTAATATCTATTTCTGGATACTGATTCCAAATGATTTTCCCTCCCACGTCCTATCTTTACACTTAAAATCACTTTCCTTCTGAGGAGTATCCCTTGCTTTGAGGTCTGAAGCTCAAACTCTCTTTCTGCTTCTGCCAATGACTCAGGGAAAAATCCTTGAAGAAGTTATGACCTTGCTGAAGCTCGTTTGCTTTTGAGTGCACTGCAGGAATAATGTGGAACATAACTAAGCAAAATGATGGCCACAAAAAGCCAAGTGCCTTGGTGTTCCTCATCAGTACAGAGCTGATCTGCACAATGGAAAGGTGGGTCCCATTCCAAACAGAGCAATCAGCCAGCCAGGGCCACTGGACTCAGAGCCAAAGCAAATACCACCCCCGAACATGCTGCTTTTCACATCGCAATGCCTCCATCTCCCTCACTGTTTCAGGTTTCTCTTTCGAATCAATTTCATAGCAGTCAGGGCTTTGTATCGTTTTAGACAGAATTTTCAATTTTCACATTCCACAGCCTCTTTCCAAACAAAATCTGAACAAAACAATATCCAGAGTGAGAAGCCTTCAATTCATGATCATGGTCCCACTGGTATCTTTAGATTTGTGTCAAAACACTGGCACTTATTCTAGAACTATTGTCATTCAAAGGAAAGATTTCAAATAAGCAATTCCAATGGCGATGAAAACATTTTAAAAATATATTCAGCTCCTATTTTAAGAGGTAAATCCTAATATGCCTTGATTTTCCAATGCTTTCTACAGGGAATAGAAGAATAAAATTTCAATATTTTATCTACCCTAAACTTGCTAAATTCAAAATTCTGCATTTTATTAGTAAGGAAACTTAATGGGCAAAAGAATAGGCATTTGCCTTCAAGGATACATACCAGATCTGACCAACTAGATCTGAAAAGTAAGAAGATGTTTCCTAATATTTTAGGAATAAAATATATTAGTCAACATCCATTTCCAGCCTTTCAAATTAAACAAAGACCGAAATGCCTCCCAGTACAGAACATCTAAAAATGCTCAGCAAAATACAGAAAATGTCTCATAGAAATCATGGTCTATCTGTCAGAAAGTAAGAGAAATACTGGAAACAAAAAATAATGGCAGCAAGAAAGAATAAATCTACCACATCAGTAAACCCAAGAGCCTGAGTCTGCCCTATAACATTGGGCTAATCTTTGGGGGGCTCAGGCATGAGTTAGAATGACTGAATCCTAGGGACTGAACACCAATCCTAGGGACACATGAGGAGAAGGGTATAGATGGGAGACATCCCCTGAAATAAAACTAGGATACTCTAAACACAGTATAGCCATTTGGTCAACTAGGAAAAAAAAACAAAACACCCCCCCAGAGAGAGAGACAGTGAAGATACATACTACTTTTTGCCTTGCCACTAGATATAATGCCATTACAAAAAATCTCTAAAGATATTCCTAACCATAAAACTACAACTGAGTTTCGGGCTGGCATTCCCATTACCTTTGCAGTTTGGAAAACTTTAAGCCTAATACACAGTGTGAAGTGATCCTGGCCTTCCATGAATTAGTTTTACCACCACCCCCTCAAAAATATATCGATGGATATAAAGCATGAACACTATATCCATCAAGCGTCTAAGCAATCAACAACATCTTCTTTGCCACATATTGTCCTGCAAGGTAACAGTACCATCCCTCCATCAAACAGCAGAGTCCATCCACACCTCCTTGAATGGAGGACGACGCTGTGACTATTTTAACCAATTGACTCTGGCAAAGGTTGAAGAAAACCCACACTTTTATTTCAACAGTTTTTTAGAAAAAGCATTTGTCTTTGCCTTCATTAAGGACAGTTACCAAGTTAAAATCAGAAGGATAACAGTGGCTTAGTGGTAAACAGTTAATGCTGCTCTCTCCAGAGAGAAGAAACATGATTTGAAACAATCTTTTCCAGGATTAAATAAGGTCTTCCAAAAGTAGTACACTAGGACATGTGTCCACACAGGGTGATCTACGACTCTGTCAAGTCTTAAATAACATGTCAATTAAACTATCTTGCTTTTGAAGTAATTGGTATTTTTAAGTAGTACTTACAAAGAAAGGAGAAGGCAATGATAGCTGTTGTTGCGAACATTACCTTGAGTTTGTGTTCTTTCCTGTTTACAATCACAGCTGTGATTTGCTGGTCCATGAAAATCAGGATGGTGACCAACAAAGCAGGTATGGCAGCTGCAAGGTACACCCACCAGGGGTTTCCACCAAACGGTGCAACAAACCAACCTCGGTTTGGACTCGTTGGCTTCAAGAAGAGAGGAGACATTATTTGAAACAATATTAATACATACTCCATGATGAAAAATAAGTGGGGACGACAGTTTTGTATTTGGAGAGTCAAGGTGTTAAAAAACAGAAACAGTTTTACTGATAGGTCAGACAAAGATTATTCACCAAAAACTTCCTAAAGGAGGTTATTTTTAAGGCAATGTTTTAAATGAAAGAAAACTAAGAATATAGGGTGATGGAAAAGGAGTAAATGTCATTTTGCATGTTCAGGATGATCTAAGATAAGACTCAGGAGGGAAGAAAGTGATTTAAGGGACAGCCATAAGAAAAACCCAAATGCAATATTCAGTAATGAGGGAGGCAAGAAACTACAAAGTGACCTTGAATTTTGCCCATAAGTTTTAGCAACTGCACTGAAGTTATGTCTACTACTGCCAAATTGAAATGGTTTCATAATTAATACATTAAAAGCTACAAATATTTAATGTTATATTAAATATTTCTTATTTTCATATTTTCCTATTCTTTTCCAAATTTTAAACAATACAAATAAACTAAAATAGAATCCTATCTACGAATTATTTTCTCCACATTTACTATTGAGAAATCCTCACTCCTCCTAAAGATATTTCTGTTTCGCTGTGCTCATAACCCCATCACTGAACCTGCACACATTTTACTATATTTACCAGGCTGTGAGCTTAGAAAGAAAGGAACTCTGTCTTGCCCTTCAATGTATTTCAAATCCCCAGTACAGAGCTTGACTTAAAGCAAACATTCAATAAATGCTGACTTAAATAACTGAATAAATGAGAACTTATCTTTGCTAATGGCAGAGAAAATGCAAAAAAAAATTATTTTTGTTTGCTATAACACTGATATTCCTTTCTCATTAGGTAGTCATGAAGCTAAAACTGCTGTTAGTTTAATTTTTCTTAGCAAATATATAGTTATCAGGGATGAAGAGAAACATTAGGGGTGTTCTAGAAAATAAGAGAAAGACTTAAAATGGAAAATTTAGACAGGGATATTCAAGAATGACTGAAATGTAAATTTTACCCTTAGGTCTTCACATACCAACAAGTTTATAAAATGAATAATTCTCATATCTTCTTTGTAATAATTAAAATGCACATTATATAGAAACATGTGTGTTATAGCAAGTTGTTTGGTAGCAGGAAAAGAGCACTGAATTAGTAATGTAAACTTGGATAGTTTATTTAATTTTTATAAGCTTCAATTTCACTTTACAAAATCAGGATGATAATAGTTACATTACATCCTAGAACTATTATATGCATCAAGGTTACAAGTTGTTTGAAAATGTTTTGGATATTTTAAATACTCTAAATAGATAAAACAGATTTTATAACTGTGTATTTTCAATAAAAATCAGTATAATGTGAACCTTGCATTTAGTTCTAGTCAGGCATTTAATTTTAGTGAAAAAATAGATAAAATGTATACCAAGAGACCATTTATAACATAAAGAAATGGGTAACTATACAAAACTAACTCAGAGATAAGACAAAATAGAATAAGGGAAAAGAAACAAAATCAGGGAATGACCAAAAGACAGAAATTCACCTACCTTGAACTCACTTGGCACAATTAGTTTCGGAGTGTCCACACCTACTAGAGCATCTATTACACAAAAGATGAGAATGGACAAGATAATGGCAAAGTCACTGATGAGCTTTCTTGCCTGGGAAGAGAAAAAAGAAACTGGAACCTTTAAGCATTGGATATATGTATGTCATATATATATGACATATATATATATATATATATATATATATATATGTCTCTGAAGTCAATGAAGAATTCTGTTATTTGCTAACAGTTTCTAGTAACAGCTTCATCAACAAATTAAAGGAGGTGTCATACTGCAGGGAGATTATTTTTTTTAAGTTGCTTTTGCATCATTTTCTTATCTGGCCAGAAATAATCTAATTGCACCAAGCAGGTGTGTGTGTTATGTGTGTGTGTTTAGATAAAGGAAGGGAATCAAAGAAAATATATCCTTGAAGTACTGTACTCTCTTCCCGTATGCCACAGAAAGGAGAGCTGGTTATGGATGAAATTTCAAGACATGTTATAAAAATATGCACAGAGACATAGAATTTTACTATTTGGGAGGTAGTATTGTCTAAATGCCCTGGAGAAGGAAGTAGCAACCCACTCCAGTATTCTTGCCTGGAAAATCCCATGGACAGAGGACCCTGGTGGGCTATAATCCAAGAGGTAACAAAGAGCTAGACATGACTGAGTGACTAAATAACAACAATGATGAGTACAGAGCAAGATAATTTCCACAAGGTAACCTGAAAACTCCAAGAACTTAGCAGGGAAGGGGTTACAGTTTCAGGCTAATAAATGGACTCAAGACCTCAGAGAAACAAAAAGTGATGGAAGACAGAAATCTGATGGCTTCACTAAATTGGCCAAAGAAAGTATTTTTCACTCCAGGCTAGTGCTTAAAATTTCCTGTATGTGGAGCCTCTCTGTCTCCACTACTTAACTGTGGTTACCATTAGCTTACAGCCTTTAAACTTCCTAAGTACCTGCCTCTGGCTAGGACATGGGCTGGGCTTTGTGGGATGTGCATTAAACTTAAGTCTTTCCCATGGAGTGGGTACAGAATGGTCATATCTGATTCAGCAGGGGAGCATGGGACCATTGAGTTGATTGTCAGGGCCTCTGCAGTGACTAGTGGCAGTGACAATGGCCTACAAGCATTCAGTTCAGTTCAGTTCAGTCGCACAAGCATTACTGGTGCACAAACAGCTGAGTTTCCCAGTAAGGTATGTATTCACGGTGGTACATAGTTTGATCATTCAACAGAAATTTACTTAGCACATTCAGCTCTCTGTATTCACAACTTCTGCTTCCATGAAAATGAAGGACCAACTGAACCTAATACTTCGCTTGATGCCAGGGACACCAGTGAACAAAACAGATACAATCCATGTCTTCATGAAGCTCACAGTCAGTCATACTCAAGGAAGCCTGCTGCTAAACAAAATCAGGATGGATTCAGCAGTGGTCACATTATCTAGGGTGAGCAGTCAGCTTTCTGATGCTGCTAGATGAAGAGAGATCAGTGATGGGGCTTAGTGGCTGCATAGTTCTTAGGACAGACGGTCTTTTGAAAGAGCAATATGACTACGGCAAACAGGTATTCAAGAGGAACTAAAGTGGAGAATGGAATTCCTTGGCAATGTGTGTGTGAAGGACATGTTGTAGTTTTTCAGTCGCTCAGTTGTGTCTGATTCTTTGCGACTCCATGGACAGCAGCACACCAGGCTTCCCTGTCCTCCACTTTCTCCCAGAGTTTGCTAAAGTTCATGCTATCTAACCATCTCATCCTCTGCCGCCCCTTTCTCCTTTTGCCTTCAATGAAGGCAGAGTCATGCTCAATTCTTGACTGTGACTGGGTGGCAGGAGCCTTGAGTACTCACTAGCAGCAGGATCAAAGATGACCCTTTTAACCAGGAGTTCCTTTCCCTCTTGGAGGACTGGGCTAGCTTTCTGGAGAAGTCCACACAGAGGAGCAGAGAGCCAGCTATGAGACTTTAGGGGCAACTTAACACCAATCACATACAATAATACAAGCACAAATAGATGGCAGGGATTAATTTGGGGAACATATAGTACAGCAGTTAGAAACACAGTTTTTATAATCAGATTGTCTGGCTTGGAACTCCAGCATCATTATTTCCTAGTTGTAAATACTTATCCTTTCTTAGCTTTAATTACTCCAACCACAAAATGTAGCCAAAGTAATCCCTATGACTTCATCAGTTTGTTATAAGAATTAAATAGGATAAGCCATGAAAGTGCTTAGCATAACACCTGCAACACCATAAACTCTCCTAATATACATTGACTCGGGTTATTTCAAGTTCCACAAAGTCTCTTTGGCTGCAGAAACCACTGGAATAACTCAATAATCTACTGTCAGGAGGTCTTTGAAAGGAATCTTGAATTCCAAGAAACAAGAAATAAAAGCCCAGAAATAATATGAAACTGCCATGCAGAGCTCATTTTGGTTGGAAGTATCTGGAATCCCTGCAGAAAAAAGGCTCTTTCCAGGGGCCCAATATTGGAAGAAACACCCATTTCTTTAGTTTATGTGAGTTAGGTTTTGACACAGGCAATTTGGGATGGTCTGGCAAGTGATGGTCATTGCGAAGCAGGTTTAATATCAAGATGTTACAACTGCTCTGGTCCAGTAGGTTGTGAATCACTGAAGACTAGAGGTCACTGCAAAGGCAAAAAAGGAGTTCTCTCTTTTTTATCACCCTCCCAATCCTCATTTAGCAAGTCCAAGTTTTTGACAACTCTGATATCCTAGAAATTGCTCCAAAAGAGGGTAATGGCTATTAAAAAGTCAGTGTTTCTCCTCACCTCAGCCCCCGGCCCCATAAACAGGAGGAGGGAAGCAGAGGCTAGCAAATGAACCCAATCTGCAATTTTTTGGTAGAAATTCCATAAGGCCCGCACCTCTGGCCCTTCTAGGGGAAAGACCTACCCGACTGAAATCACTACCAAGTACCGGAGAAACGTTGCTTCTTTACTTAGGAGAGGAGGCATTCTCAGCCTTCCACACACTAAGCACCAAAGCCCTAAAACTGCTCTTTCAGCAGTTTTCTCCATCTTCATTAACGGCGATTTTTTTTTCCCTATTGCTTAGGCCAAAAACTTTGGACCATCCAAACAACTCTTCTCTTCCTCTCACATCCTACATCTAACAGGTTAGCCAATTACCTTCAAAGATCCTGTCTCTTCTCATCACCTCCATTGCTATTCCCATCCTATCTAAACCACTATGTTATCTCAAATGGTTCCTGCGTCTCATCTTCCTGTCTCTCCCACTCACCTGCTTCAAGACATTGCCAAGGTATCACCCATGATAATTATGCAAAAATTTAGGTCAGATAATGTGGAAGGTAGAATAATGCCCCAGTAAAGATGCCTAATTCCTTGACTCTGTGAATATGTAATGTAACATGGCTAGGGAGAATTCGAGTTGCAGTAGAAATTAAGGGTACTAATCAGATGACCTTGCGATTGGGGAAACTAGGATTATTCCAGTGGGTCCAGAGTAATCACAAGAATTCCCATTAAGTGAAAGAGGGGGCAGGAGAATCTATGTCAGAGAGTGATGCAGCATGAGAAAGAATGGTTTGATCACTGCTGGCTTTGAAGATGGCAGAAAGGGGCCAAGAGCCAAGGAATGTGGGCAGCCTCTAGAAGCTGGAAAAGGCAGGGAAACTTAGTCTCCCCCAAAGCCTTCAGAAAGAACAGTCCTGCCAACACCTTGATTTTAGCCACTGAGACACATTTCAGATTTCTGACCACCTGATCTCAAGACAATAAATGTGTTTCAGCCACTATGTTTATCGTTATTTGATAATAGCAGCCATGGAAAAACAATATAAATAAACATAATTTATCTTAGTTTAATCATTAGTTTCACAAATTTATATATTATATATAAGTTTGTAAGAACCCTTGGCAATGGCATTCGTGTCAAGTGTGGCAATATTATACTATATGTATCATCGTTGTTCAGTCTCTGAATCATGTCTGATTTCTTTTGCAACACCATGGACTGTAGCCCACCAGGCTCCTCTGTCCACAAGATTTCCCAAGTAAGAATACTGGAGTGGGTTGCCATTTCCTCCTCCAGGGTATCTTCCTGACCCAGAGATTGAACTTGCGTCTCCTGCATTAGCAGGCGGATTCTTTACCCTTGAGCAACCAGGGAAGCCCATATTATGTGTGTAATAGTACCTAAGAAGTCAAATGCTAGTAATTCAGGATTATATTTCTTAAAATGTATGGGGAAAGAAAAGCTATTCTATTCATAATATTGTTTAACCCCATTAAAAATCACAGCCAGGGTGATATGCTCTGTACAATATACTGGCTTCTATTTCCCCTTCCTTCCCGTTAAATTGTACAATACTGTTCAGGAACAGCAGAAACCACCCCTGGAGGGTGTTTATAGTAAGACATTCATTTCTAAGATATTGGATCTAATTTAAACTTCATAGTCAAGGAAATTGATTTTTCCCTGGCCACTTTTGTATTCAACTCTAAATCCTCTAATTAGAGAAGGTAGGTAGGGGTGCTATTTTAGCAGGCTCTTCTTATCCTATACTAAAATTAACCTTTAATTTGAATGAGGCAAAACCAGCAGCAGAAACTAAAAAAACAAGCATTAAAAATGCCCTAAAAATGTCAAGCACTGAGTACACCCAGTTTACTAGATATACTCTAGGACTCGGATACAAGAGCGTGGCATCTGACTTTAAGGAATAAGAATCACCCTCTTTGGGCTTTTCTCATATTTTCCAAACATATTTAGCAAAAGAAACATGTATGGATTTCCTTCCATTTTTAGTTTATTTTATCCTCCCTCTTCACTAAACTTGATCTCCTTCAAAAACACCAAAATAGTACTCTTTTATATAAAGAAATCAAGTTAGAAACCCATAGTTCCTAATCTCCTACTAGCTATTATTGATAATGATTAGAAGTGCCAAAATTTTCATGAGAAAACTGTTCCTACAAGATTTCATGCTAACCCTGTGGATTCAGAGGCCTCAAATTAGCTTAGACAAACATCATAACTAATGGGTCTATCCAGTCAAATGCTCTAAGTCCCTAAGTCTCTCCAGGCTCAAACTTCAACATCCTAGGAATATAAACAATTACAATCTAAGTGAAACACAAGTTGACTCATATATCAAGAACTAACTATAAAAAAAAAGTTGCTCTTTTTTGAATGGTACACAGATGTGCTATGACATATAATAATTCCTCCACTCATGAATGGTGAAAAGCAAAGCATATTTCAATGAAGACTTTTTTAATATCAGAATAGTTTGAGTTTTTTTATATACCATTTTTTAATTATAAAAATGAAAAGAAAAATATTTATGTCCTCTGCAGACTTACAAAATATCTCAATGAATCTAATAAAAAGCAACCTGGCTTAAATATTGAAACTACCAAAGCAAAGAAGAAATTAAGTGGATGGGAAGGAAAATTCAAATAACCATACGCTGTTCTCTTGTTCTTGGGCAAAAACAACCTAATAAATCTATTATACACATACTCTTCATGAAGGATGATACTATATTAATTATTAAGAGAGTCATAATTGTTGAGACACCAACAGTGAGAAGCTAGTTAATTTACAGGGATAAAAAATGGATTGGGTTCCTCAGAAGCCCCAGAGGGTATTTGGTTTTCACTTTGCAAGGATGCAGCTGCTCCCAAATTAACTGGGGGAGAGGCTGTGAGCCTGCAGAGTGGTTCTCAATGGATGGAGCTGTTACAAAGACACAAGCACAGCAGCAGGCACCCTGTGGGTTCTCAATAAATATTAATTCATGATGTCAATTCCTCTCATGATTGCAGTGCATGGAAAATGCTAAACAATACTGTAAAAAATGCATGTATTCTAGACGGAAAAAAAAAGTATGTCAGAAAAATATGTGCCTTTTGGCAGTCATGAAAAGGCAGAAAATATCATAAAAAAATTTAAAATTTGATCCCGTCAATTAGAATTAGAATTTGGGCTTCCCAAGTGGCGCAGTTGGTAAAGAATCTACCTGCTAATGCAGGAGATAGAAGAGACTCACATTAGATCCCTGGGTCAAGAAGATTCCCTGAAGGAGGAAATGGCAACCCAGTCCAGTATTCTTGCCTGGAAAATTCCATGGACAGAGGAGCCTAGTGGGCTACCGTCCACGGGGTCTCAAAGAGTCAGACAAGACTGAGCGTGAGCACACACACACACACACACATAATTAGAGTTCACTAAAAGGAAAGTCTGATTTAGACTCCAGGATTTCTATGTCATAAGCTCCAGAGTCAGAGAGATTCAGGGAACTAAGAAGGGAATTGGATTGTGTTATTTACCTAGGAGGGCCTCAGAGCCTACCAGTAAAAGTCTACCAGAAAGAGATTGTTTTTCCAAGCAGGGGCAGAGGGGAGTGGGCCTAAGAAAGTGGTTTAGCAGAGAAGTTAAGGAGACTCCAGCAGTCACAGCCTCTTCCTCCATTCTGCTTCAAATTGAGCAGAAGAAAAAGACTCACATGAATGAGTGCCAGACCCAAGTAAGTAAATCACCTGGAAAATACTATGTCCCAGTCTGGTCACTATATTCTAAGTTGAAACTGAAAATTTGGAACTGACTCAGAGAAGGATGACCAGTAGAATAGGAGTCCAGAAAACATACCACACAAAAAAATGATGAGAGACCTCAAGAAGCTGTAGTGAGTAAACTACCTTCATACATGTGAAATCTGTCATAGAAAAGAAAGACTACACTTGTTCTGTGTAGCTTCAGAAAGCAAGGGCAGACCCCGAGGACAGAGGCCATGGAAAGGTTGATTCGCGTTTCTATCAGGAATGCCTTGGAGATGTGAAGTTCCCTGAGAGTCATTCAAGCAGCCCACAAATGAGCACTTGTCAGGAATGAAGAGGCAATGTTGGACTTGATGCTGTTCAAAGTCCTAACACTAAAATTCGATGATTAAGACTCAGTTATCAAAACTTCTTGATCCTCTAATAGGGCCATCTTGGCTGTATCTCCTCTCTCCCAAACCATGATAATAAAGGGTTCCAGGGCTTTAAAAGAAGGTGGTTCTATAATTTAATATTAAGGTACAAAAATTAAACATCTTAAACGAATAGTTAGTAAGTCATACGTATAAATTAAGGGCTTTCCTGGTGGCACTAGTGGTATAGAATCCACCTGCCTATGCAGGATACATGAGAGACTTGGGTTTGATCCCTGGGTCAGGAAAATCCCCTGGAGGAGGGCATGGCAACCCACTCCAGTATTCTTGCCTGGAGAATCCCATGGACAGAGGAGCCTGGCAGGCTGCAGTCCATAGGGTCACAAAGAGTCAGGCATGACTGAAGCAACTTCACACGTGTATAAATTAAACAATCTAGAAATGGAGCAGGAGACCGTTTTGTATTAATGAATAGATTTCAATGCTGGGGACTTTTCTGTGATGGATAAGTAAGTTGATAGTGCTTCCGACCAACAAGGTACCACAGCCAAAAAAGGCTTCTTCTTTCCACAGATTACCTCTCTGCAATCATTAAAACCTCTCACATCACATCTTATTCTAAGAGGAGGAAAAGAGGAAATTAAGTAGATCCTTGAGAAAAACACTTTCATGCCAATTACATACATCAGCCTGCCACACTGCATCTGACTATGCCAAAGTACCAATTCAGTTCAGTTCAGTTCAGTCGCTCAGTCATGTCCAACTCTTTGCAACCACATGAATTGCAGCACACCAGGCCTCCCTGTCCATCACCAACTCCCAGAGTTCACTCAAACTCACGTCCATCGAGTCAGTGATGCCATCCAGCCATCTATAGTTCTGCCTAATTGAGAGGCTCTATAGATTTATGAGTTCTAATCACAATCCTGCTCTATCTTTAAGCTGACTGCTTTCATTTTGCCACCGTATGTTGCAGCGATGGCATCTATGCTCCAGGAGTGGCATCACTGGTTGGTAGAGGACTCTGGAAGAACATTTCCTGTTAAAGCCCCGAGGCATCTGCTAGAAAAGATCACCGATTATGCTGTGATGCTCCTTTAGGAAGTTTTGATGACAAAATATTGGTGAAAGGCCTGAGGCCGATATAACAGAACAGGAAATGTATGGAACAACAGACCACTGCACCCCTCCTAAAGGGATGGGAAGCACAGGGGGCAGTCGGGGGGGTACCGCTACTCTACCACTTTCCACGACATCTGGAAGTATCTGACAGATTAAATTCCTGGGACTTCCCTGGCAGCCCACTGGTTAAGTCTTCGCCTTTCAATGCAGGTGATATGGGTTTGATCCCTGATCAGAGAGCTAAGATCCCACATGACTCATGGCCAAAAAACCAAAACATAAAACAGAAGCAATACTGTAATAAATTCAATAAAGATTTTTTAAATGGTCCACAGCAAAAATAAGAAAAATTCCTGATGTACTATTAGCAAAAGACTATTAGTTAACAAAGACTATTAGTTAGCAAAATTCCTGATGGACTGTTAGTTAGCAAAGGCAAACTGTTTCATCTTAAGTGCTCAAACTGATGGATTGCCAGTGGCTGGCTTCATGAGGGAAGATGAGAGCAGATAATCAACCCTGATGTGGGCAAAGACAATAAGAGAGACTGAACTGGGGGACAGAGGTATACATGTAAGTGAAAGTGTTAGTCACTCAGGAGTATCTGACTCTTTGCAACGCCATGGACTGTAGTCTGCCAAGGCTCCTCTGTCCATGGAACTCTCCAGGCAAGAATACTGGAGTGGGTAGCCATTCCCTTCTCCAGGGGATCTTCCACACTCAAGGATCAAACCCAGGTCTCCTGCACTGCACACAGATTCTTTATCATCTGAGCCATCAGGGAAGCTCATGTAAAGGAGAGCTATTACAGCAGGATAATCAAATGGACTGATGAGTTTAACTTGATAAAGAAAATCCTAGAAAGGTAAATATGATGGATAGCATTTTTGTCATATCAGATCCTTTTCTACTCTTTTCTACCAAGCTCACTGCCTTGGGAAGCTGACTTATGTGGTCTACGATGGGCTCCCTTGCTCTCCAGATTTCAGAAGATTTCAGCCCAGACAGGCTATCGGGGGAAAAGAGAAATCAGATTATTGATTCCCATAGCTATATCCCTTTGAGGTTGAGTCAGACTGGCTAAAATTCCTCAATCCAAAGGAGTTCACGGGGCCCCTCTGGAAAGCTCTACCACTCTCTCTTCTCCCGGGTTCTAGCAACCGCTCCCATTCCACATCCTTTGAGTCAGGGATCATAACAATTCCACTGTTATTCTCACTGGACATTAAACACTCCCTTGCAGTTTCCCCCAACCTAATGTCACCTTTGTATATCACGCTTTCATTAAACCCCTCAGACATCCTAATCTGAGTGTATAATTTTGAATTTGCTAGATGACAACTGTGGATCATCCACAGACAGAGGCTGGCAGCAGCTGCAAAGGCAGACCTGGCATAAAAATGGAGATAATAATGGACTCTGGGGAATCTGTACTTCCTTCTCACTGCTATCAGCACAAATTAAACATAGACAATTTTATTTTAGGAGATGGAATCAGAAAACTCTCTTTAATGTTATAGAATATTAGAGTTTAAAGGATATTAACTGCCATCTAGCTGGGCTCCCCTGTTATGGGTGTGGCCTGAAGTCCACAGTTAGCTATCCAAGGGTGCACTGTCAGTTACTGGCAGTGCTGGCCTTAGCATCCACAGCTTCTGGGTTCCTGCATATGTGCTCTTTCCATAAATTGCAGCATTGACCTCTACTTGACTGGGCTCCACTAGCCAACAAGAATTGAGGGCCTAGCCTGCATCCAATCTGGTGCTAACTGCTGTGAGGAATGAAATAGAAGTGTAAGAGTTTCCTAGCAATTCTCAGTCTTGATCAACTAACAACTCATACAAACATTTAGAAAAAGAAGTACAAAAAGAGAGCGATGGCTGTGTGAATTAAAGGAGAATTGGACATTTTGAATGGCAAGGGCACTGCCAACCAGGATTAGCATTTTGCAATTTTAGAGGTTCCACATGAATTGTTGGTGAGAGTGAGGAAGTAGTAACAGTTAGGCTTGAGTATTAGCACAGTAATCACATTTAAGCATATAAGTTTTAACTATAGAATATAAAATACAAGTATGTGCTATGCTAAGTCAAGTCCGTTGTGTCCCATCTCTTTGCAACCTTATGGACTCTAGCCTGCCAGGATTCTCTGTCCTTGGGATTTTCCAGGCAAGGATACTGGAGTGGGTTGTCATGCTCTCCTTCAGGGGATCTTCCTGACCCAGGGATAGAACTCATGTCTCCTGCATTGGCAGGTGGGTTCTTTATCACTAAAGCTACCTGCGAAGCCCAAAATACAAGTATATGAAACTATAAAGATATTTGCTCCTACTTACAGAGATCATACTTCTAAATGACGGCTTAAATGAAAACATATTTTGGCAAATGAGAGGAAAAAAAGATGTTCTTATAATTTATGTATGTATGTATTATTAGTTAGCTATAACTGTGAAGTGAGGAGGGGAGGGAGATGATAGTGTGAAAGCCTACACACTTGAACATTTCTCCTTGGAAATCAAATATATGTCCTCCTATCTGTTTATTTTATAATTTGGTGTAAGCAGCTATAAACAAAGTTGAGAACCTTCTCAACAGGAATTGTAACTAGAATGCCTTCATTATTTTATTTTCACATATTCAATATTTTCCCAACTTTTCTCAACAGCGTTTATCAATGTCTGAGAAGCTACCTGCTTGGGCTCTTATAAGGAGAAATTTCTTTAAGTTCAAAGAGCTATTATCGATTTTGGAATTTGCAGGGAAAAAAAGGTGATGTTTACATAAACAGTTAAAATGATCACTATTCATCTTAAGGTTGAAATTATTTTGCTAACTACGATTTACAAATGCTTCACAAATTCTTTAATTTTCACACTATGGCAAATGAGAGAGATAAAAAGGGTGATGATTTCCAAAGTGTGAGCCAAAAAAAAAAAAAAGTGCCATAAATTAATAATTAAGGAAAAATCTCAATAGAGAAGAAGAAATTGTCTTCAAAGACCTTTACCCAGGAAACTGTTCTACACTTAACATACCATTGAAGAGGTGGATCAATTAAGCACGTTTCCCAGTATGGGAACTGGTGTTACAAGCTCAAAGTCTCAGGGACAAGCACTTAACCTGAATGTGTGAAGCAGACAAGTCTTAGACAATAGAGAGTAGTAGTAGTGAGAACAATTAACTACCTGCAAAGGACAGTTTCCACCTATGCCCTCAAGTGTGTGTGTGTGTGTTTGTGTGTTTACAAACCATGGGCTAGACAAACAATGGAGGAGGGTGGAATTCTGCCTACGGACCACCACTTCGTGATGCCCTTTCAAGGCAGACAAAGTTGAACACTTCTTGCTACACTTCACTTTGAGGAAATTTTTCATCCTTTGGGCCAGCTATTTCAGAACATTTCTAATGAAATCTGCAGACCACGGTAACCTGCTGTGGTCTGAATGCTGTCCTTCCAAAATCCATATGCTGGAATTCTAATCCACGAAGAAGATGATATTAGAAGGTGGCGCCTTTGGAAGAGCATAAAGGATGGAGCCTTTGGGATGGCATTAGTGTTCCTATGAAGGACACCCCACAGAGCTCCCCAGCCCTTCTGCCACCTGAGGACACAGTGAAAAAGACACTGCCCAAGAACCAGGAAGAGAGCGCTCAACCAACCATGCTGGCACCTGATCTTGGACTGCCCAGCCTCCCGAACCATAAAAAATAAATCTGTGTTGTTTACAAGTCCTCTAGTCTCTAGTATTCTGTTATAGCCACCCAGACAGACTGAGACAATCATCAACTCTTGCCTTTATTTTCCATTTCATAAGAGATATCAGAGACAAAACATTTCCTAGATGAAAGTGAATATATTAATTTTCAGTCTCATTTCCCAGGAATAAAAAAGGAATTTTATCAACTACATCTCATGTCTTCCAAGTTCTCCTGGTCCTTCTACACAGAGCTCAGGAGGAAAGATTCATGAGATTCCAGTTGTAGAGAGCAGCTCACTGATAAAAATCAAGTATAATCAAGATTACTAAGAACTACTGACATCCTAAATAGTGAGAATTGAACTGTAAAGCAAAGGATTAGCTTCGTTCTGCAGTTAAGAAAACAAAATGCCATTAACTAAATGTTGGTCTTATCTTGTAGTCTCTCCAGGAACCACAGTTTTGACTTGAAGCTCACCCAAGCATATTAATGGGAGACAGGATGTCTGCACAAGACAAGCCAGCTCAATTATCTGTGTTTCTCTATCGTGGCATTCGTCACTATGGGAAGGGAAGGCTGGTTCAGATGACACCCATATCTTATACCAGTACTTGTGTAACAACACAGTTTACATTTATTCCCACAGCCCATAGCCCAACTACTAAATTACTCACAAGTACAGCCGATGAACAGAGAATTCTATGTCAAAATTCCTAATTCATAAGGAAAGAGTTTTTGCTTAAGTACTTAAACACACCATGGATCTCAAAGATCCACGGATCTAAATGGTCTTGTGCATTTTTATATAGAATACACCTGCTTTTTCCTTTCAGTACAGTCAGAATTCAGACAGGCAGAATTTAGGATAGAATTATGCGAGCAAAATCCTGAAAGGTTTTTCAAAGCTAGACTATAATTATGTCAAAAATACGTATGCACAGAGACTGGAAAGCAATTTTTAACACACAAAATCATATTGGAAAGGTTGAATTACAGGTGCCTTTTTCATTTTGTAAAACTGTATTTTTATTGAAACAGTGGGAATTCAATAAAAATTATTTAAAGCTCAAGTACTCACCGTGGTTGGAAAGTAAGGACTGGTTTTGAATTTTTTCAAAGCCATAGAAGAAGTGTAAGTGCCCAAGAAGAGGATGAAAGACATGAGTGTAATATCAGGAACAAAACCACAGTTGTTGCCCACAAGCTTTCCTCCATATTTCAAACACTCCTTTGTCGTCAGAAATGCCCAGTCAAAGGTAGCATTATGGTACTGCAGAAGAAAAACATGAAAAATTTTCTGGAGAACAGTGTGACACATCAAAAGCAGCTTTTGATCCTTGATGGGCTATATGGGAATTTATGCTAAAAATTTCTGTAAAACAGTCCAAGGATAAACCACTGAAAGGTGAAATCTGAGGAGGTGTTAATGTAATAACAGGTAAGGGGGGCCAGGAGGCTGACAGTTATTGAAAATACAGTGAGAATGATGCAATCCATTACCTGGTTTATACTACAACCCTACAATCACCCATCTGTTCAATAGACACAAACCACAAAGTCCTTTCCTGTGAACCTTCCTGAGAGTAAACTGAGACACAATAATCTCCTAAGTCTCCAAACGTGAGACTCTCTGAAACATCTCTGATGTCCAAAAAACCTGACTTCTGTGCTGCACAGCTTCTTGTGCTTCAATCTGATGGCCCCAGATTCAATGCTCTAAAGTTTATATTTGGCTAACTAATTTACCCCACATTTCACATTTAAGCTATTTCTTTTCAAAATAACTAGAGATTGGTGACTTGAGGAACTAAACTCTAAAAATGTTGGAGATCTCTGCTTTTCCAATTGTGTATCCTAATGAAACACAGCTTTTCTTTTTGACTCCAGGGTCAGCATCATGAGCACCCATTGCTGGAATGTGTTGTGATGGGCTGAGGAGTAGGATATGGGATCTCCTTCCCTGTGTTTCATGGCCTCAAGCTCACAAGGCCATTTTCAAATTTTCTTCTGTCTCATGAGTTGCGGTCACATTGTCAGTGCTGCACTTCTCGATAGCAGTGTAATTCTGTTCCTATTCACTGTTTCCAAAACGCAGGAGACTCCTTTAGCTATGGTACTAGATAAGGCCAGGACACGCATTCTCCAGATGCTGAGTTTTAGCTGTTATAAGCTCACAGCTGTCTTCTTCTCTAGAAAACTGCCTTTCATGACATAAGAGCAGCCTCATTTGGAAGGTTATGCTCTCTTGCAGCCACTTACTGACCAACACTAATGGGGTGCTATTGTCCGAATATCTGGGCTCTCCTAAAATTCATATGCTGAAACCTTACCCCCATATGTGATGGTATCCGGAGGTGGAGCCTTTGGGAAGTGATTAGGTCAAGAGGGTGGTGCCTTCATGAATGGGATGTGTGCCCTTGCAAACAGAAAGCTCCTTGTTCCTTCTGCCACGTGAAGACACAATGAGAAGACTATCTAGAACCAGGAAGCAGAGCTTCACCAGACATTGAATCTGCTGGTACTAGGAGGTCAGACTTCCTCTTAGTTGCAAGGCTAATGTGTATGTCATGTGCTAACAGAAGAGTAATTTGAGGATACCTCTCAAATAAACACAAAAAGATAAATTTTTCCTGTCCTTTGAAGGCAGGAGTTCTACCTCACACCCAGTGCATCACCAATATCCATGAATAAGAAAATTCATGCATTTTCTTGATATAAGTAATCTAGTAATAAAAGAAGATCACACACATAAAAGAAGAATCTCTGGCCAGAAAGAGTTCATATTTTTATAGTGCTCAAAACGTAAAGTTCTTACATAAGTCAGGAAAAAAAAATAAACTCTAGATTTTTCCCTGAAATATTTGTTTCAACTTCTAAACAGCTGACTTGCAAAATTACTTTTATTAAACTCTGTTTCTGAGAGGTGATTAATCATGTTTCATTTTGTTTTTCAGATTTCTGTAAATGGATATTTTTAAGCACACCTTTAAAGTTTAGAGGTCATAACAGGTAACAGATTTCTTTGGTTTAAAATAGAAATTTACCATAATTTCAGCACTTTAATATCAGCAGAATCCTTCATTATAGCTACAACTCCCCAAAGAGGTGAGCAGCATTAAAACAATCTCAACAGGAAGCTTTACTGATTTTCTTAGAGAGATAAAAACTATACAGATGTGCATGAAATGACAGACATGTTTCTTGCTTATGTCACCTTAAAATGCTAGTATCACATTTTTTGCATGCTTCAAATGATTCTCTATGTCACTGTACAGAAAATATAGCCTCCGACATCTTCTTCACTAAGGGCTCCAGCATAAAATCTTTAGGTAGCATGAATAAACCTCGGTATCTACACCTTAACACACAGTTTCCTACTCCCATAGAACTTAAACTCTAGCTAATAAATGTATGCTCAGTTGCTCAGTCATGTCCAACTCTTTGTGATCCGAGGGACTGTAGCCCACCAGGCTCCTCTGTCCATGGAATTTTCCAGGCCATAATACTGGAGGTTGCCATTTCCTTTGGACATGAAGATGTTTGTGGTGGAGAAAGAACCCAGTTATGGGTAAAAACAAGAATGGAGGAAGATGAAAGATGAAGATAGAGAGAGAGGAAGATTGACTAGGTTCTGGCCTCTCTGGACCACACATGGGTAAACCCAGAAAAGACTAGAGTGTCTGCAGACCGAAGGGACTGTGTGTCAACAAAAAAATAAGAAAGAGTGGACCAAGACAGGGGCAGAATTCAGTTTAGGATATAGCAGGCACCAAAAGAAATCTTAGTTAACTGAATGAATGAAATCACTCATCAAGATCCTAACATTTGACATATTTAAGGAAGACTTCCCGGTAGCTCAAACGGTAAAGAATCTGCCTGCCATGCAGGAGCCCAGGGTTCAATTCCTGGGTTGGGAAGTTCCTCTGGAGAAGGGAATGGCAATCCACTCCAGTATTCTTGCCTGGAGAATTCCATGGACAGAGAAGCCTGGTGGGCTACAGTCCATGGTGTCACAAAGAGTCAGACACGACTGAGTGACTAACACACACACACCCACAAGGAAGATTATCTATGAATATAGCTACTCTTTCTATCTGGAGGACAAAGTTAAAGTAAAATAAACTTTCAATTTAGATTATCAGGTAAAATAAAGTATTTCCAGTTATATATGAATTTCAAGTAAACAATGAATAACATTTTTAGTATGTCCCATGTAATATGTGGGGCTTTCCAAGGTGGTGCTTGTGGTAAAGAATCTGCCTGCCAATGGAAGAGATGCAAGAGACAGGGGTTCTACCCTTGGGTCTGGAAGATACCCTGGAGTAGGAAACAGAAACCCACTCCAGCATTCTTGCCTGGAAAATTCCAAGGACAGAGGAGCCTGGTGGGCTACAGTCCATGGGTTCAGAAAGAGCTGGACACAACTGAGCACACACACACAACTATACACACACATACATGCAATATGTAGGATATACACTAAAAAAAAAAATTTTGTTCATTATTTCTTTGAAATACAAATGTAACTGGGACTCTATTTTTTCCTAACTCTGATGATGCAACTTCGCTTAGACACAGGTTATTTTGAGTAACAAAACAAAAAGTGGAAAATTTAGCAAAAAGATAACAGAAAATGCATTGGGCCCCTATTACATGGATTAACTATGAAAAGCTGTAAGGGAGCAATAAATAAGAATAAAAACAACATTTTATTATTGGAGAAATAAAATATGTCCACTTATATATTAACTAATAATGCAAGGCAGTAAAAGAAAGTGTCTAAACAAATAGTACAGAGATTAGTAGATCAGAAGAGGGACTAATTTCATTGAGCACAGGGAAAACAAAAGTTAAACTGCACCGTGGAAAAATGACCGATCTCTATGGAACTCTCATACTCAAAAGGCAGTAGGCAGAAGAATGTCAAGACAATAGAACCAGAAAGCAATGCAGAGAGAGTAACGAAAGCCCATGGAGAGGGGAATAAACGTGACAAACTTTGGGTGTATATTTCTTCTGTACTAGCAGAAACAGAGAGGTACAGCATTAGATAGACACCGTGAGCAAAGATGTGGATCTGGGGACATATGATGCTTCATTCACTTATCTAGTAAGTCCTTTAGGCACCACTTATGAAATGTTCACCATGAGGGGGAACTCAGAGTGAATGGACCAGGTGGGCCAGAGCTGAGTGTCTGTGTAAATGGGCAGTGAGAGAAAAGATACAAAGGAAATGGGACTAAGTTGCTGAGGGTCTTAACTGAGCTCAATCTCATGAAGAGAGATTTCAACCTGCTTTTTTTCTGAATCGCATTTTCTAGAGAATGACCTTATTTGTATTGAGTGAATACATTAATAAACCTTAAAAGTAAAATGTATACTGAAGGATTAATTTTAAATTTTAAAATACCACAGCATCCTCCACAAAGACAAAAGTGGGGGATATACGAACGAGACTGGATAAATGTTTGACAGTCACTGAAGCTAGGTGACGTGTATATATGAGGATTTATTGTACTATTCTATTTTAGGGCATGTTTGAAATTTTCCATAATATTTTAAAAAGTAGGAACATGTAATCTTTAAGGAGATTTAAGGACAGAATGGTTTGTGCACTTGACTTTCTTAATGAGATAAAATCACAAAAATGTTATGCACAGGAAGATTCATATGACATTCCATTTCCCATGAAAAGAATGTGAACTCCTAGAATCACCCTGAAGGTACATCAAATCAAAGCGCTTGTGCTTCCATGTCTGACTGCCAAGTGGAATTTATGAGACTGTAATAGGTCCTAGACCCATGATTAACAGCATCTCCATGTAGACATAATATGTGTCACTGGGCAATTCAATAAGCAAAAATTCAAACATAAAAATGAAAGATTCTACCTTGCTCTCTTTGAGTATCAACTGGTAAAACATATGCCTTTAAACAGTATATTTGTGTATTTACATACCTATGGGTAATGCTACAAACAAAAGTCTCAAGCTTAAGTAGTTAATGTACTCATTTAGGATTTTTTCCCTGCACTGGGTAAGCCAGATTTGCAGTGATCTGCAATCTTACTTTATGATATATGGGATGTATATGAGCTGCAACTGTAGCTACATATATTGTTGTGAAATATCAAAAGTAATTGGCTGTCCTACTTATGATTAAGATATAGAAAGTTGCAGGAGACTGTTAGTAGTCCCAACCTAACAACTAAAGCGCAAGGATAAAAACTGGAGTAGGTAGCCATTCCCTCCCTTCAGGGGATCTTCCTGACCCAGGGATCAAACCCGGGTCTCTTGCATTGCAGGTGGATCTTTTATAATCTGAACCACCAAGGAAGTTCTCATAAGATCATAGTTTTAAAAATTCCACCAACACGATAAGGATGTAAAAATCCTAAGTAAATTAAATGCCAAAAAGCTACAAGATCTTCATAGGAGAGAAGAGGTCCATGACTGCCTCATCCCTGGCAGAGTACCAGGTGGAAGATCGTAGCAGGTGAAAGATCGTAGCAGGTGGAAGATCAATGCACTGGAGGTCTGGAGAAATGAGCCATGTCTTTCATGAATTTTTAATGATTCTGTAGTCTGGGTGACAAGTTAGAATTCTGTGAAGCCCTCCCTAGGCATCAACCAAGCCTGCATCCACCCACCAAACTTTCTAATTGTCTTTGCCAAATGCACAGAGAATTCATATAAGGCTAGAGATTTGACATGGAGAAGGCAATGGCACCCCACTCCAGCACTCTTGCCTGGAAAATCCCATGGACGGAGGAGCCTGGTGGGCCACAGTCCATGGGGTCGCTAAGAGTCCGACACGACTGAGCAACTTCACTTTCACTTTTCACTTTCATGCATTGGAGAAGGAAATGGCAACCCACTCCAGTGTTCTTGCCTGGAGAATCCCAGGGACGGGGGAGCCTCGTGGGCTGCTGTCTACAGGGGTCTCACAGAGTCGGACACGACTGAAGTGACTTAGCAGCAGCAGCAGCAGCAGAGATTTGACAAGACAGCTGAGAGAAACACCACTTAGACACAGAAACTCCATCAAATGCAAGAAAGACACTTTCCTAAGTCAGGAAGCAGGAAAGGACAGGCGAGAGAAATCCCTGTGAGGCTTTCAGGCACTTCTGAAAGGGCTAAGATAGCTGACCTCTGAAGGAGTGGAGTGAGCAGAGCAGTTGGGCAAAGATCTCCCAAGGCTCAAAAAGCTGGGGCTTAAAACAAGAAATAGGGCATTTCAGAGGACTTTCTGGGATGATGGAAATGTTCTCTATGTTGTTTCAGGTGGTAGTTACATGAGGTATAAAATTGTCAAAACTCATTGCAATGAGCACATTAAGAACTGTGCATCTTAACGTATGACTGAGTTTAATAAATAATCAAATTATAAAAATAAATCTAACATGTAAAACAAATACCAACTGATCCATTCAATCATGTCTTCATAAGAGAAGCTTCTGACATTAGATTCTGAAATCTGTTCTCTGCCTCTGAGAGCTGGTAATCTCGATTACCAGCCAATTTCAACACTTACTGTTCAGATAGAGTGTGGATAAATTGTGGCTGGTCTCAAAGACTTACAGAGACCTTTGCAAGAATTTCGTTTGCAGGTTAAAGGGATATTCCAAGTGAGAAATCCATGGGAAAACTGATCAAAGAGGGAAAAATTTAAAGACACAATGACAGAAACACATATGTAGAAAACAAATGTATGGACACTAAGGAAGAAAGCAGGGGATGAGGAGTGAGAGGAATTGGGAGACTGGAGTTAACATATATATACTATTGGTACTATGTATAAAATAGGTGATGAATGAGAACCTACTGTAGAGCACAGGGAACTCGACTTCATGCACTGTGGTGACCTAAATGTGAAGGAAATCCAAAAGGGAGCGGAGATATGTACACATACAGCTGATTCATTTTGCTGTACAGTAGAAACCAACACACAACATTGCAAAGCAACTATACTCCAATAAAAATTAATTTAAACCAAGACACAATGATTCCAACAATAAAAGGAAATGTGGAAAACCTGGCTTTTTATTCTTGAAGGGTTGTTATTCCAATGTTCTCACCTCTGTCTAAATGCTCTCATGCCCTGTTTTTCCTGCTCTTTCCCCTGAAAACAGACCCACACCACTAGGAAGAAGAAAGCTTGTCTTCATGCTAATGAAGCTGAAGAACAAAGGCCTCCCTTGCTCTGACAGGATGTTCTTGGGGCCCAGTGAGAGGGAGTCTCAAGGTGCCCAAGGGCTGCACGTCACTTTTACAGCATCTTCTTTCCTGACCTAATTATTGCTGAATGAAAAGAAGAAGATGAAGCCCTGTTGACTGTAGGTCCTAGGAAAGGCTCAGGCTAGCCGAGCTAGGGTGGCCAAACACACAGAGGACCCAGTAGGTGGTGAGAAGCAGCGGCTACCAATTTCTTCTCTCCACCAACCTGAGTGATGGTGGCAATGGCCCTAGCGGAACAATAAGAATACCTGAAAAGAATAAAAACAGCACCAGACATTGACCGAGAGACAAGTACGTGCCAGCTGCTTTGCTGGCCACCTATTTATTAATCTGGCTCTTCTAGCATCTCAGGAAAATACTCTTCTCATCATCATTTTACAGATGGGAAGCTGAGAAGCTTCCATAGCTTGTGATTTAAGTAGTGGAGTCCTGCATTTGCAACCAGGCAGTCTGGCATGAGAACTCGGTATCTGTAAGTCCTTCTACATGACATGCTGTTCTGCTTTCCTAAAGAATGGAAATAGGCAGATTTTGGAGTTAGAAAGCCTGAGTTCAAATTCTGATTTTACTGTCTACTGGTCATATGGCCTTTGAAAAGTTAGGTAAGCTTTATAAGCCTCTGATTCATCTATAAAATACAAGTAACACCATAACTCATAAAGGTATTGTGAGGAGTATAGACAATTAATGTAAATAGCCTGGCCCCTAGTAGGTGCTATAATTGATGATAATAAATCATATTATCTTTCTAACATTCATTTCTGGGTCATGTATATATATGTGTGTGTGTGTGTTTATGCAAAGTATACATAAAGGGATTGATACAGATAGACAAGTAGAAATGAAGACTAGAAAAAAGTTGTCCTTTATAATTACATACACACACACATTACATATTTTTCCCTAAATTCTTCTCTAGAGGAGCTGGACATAGAAACTGAACATTAATTAAGGTACATAATTGATACACACACGAGGGGACTATTGCCCTGGAGTATAGAGAATTCGTAGGGATGAAAAGAGTAAACAATAGTAAACATTCCAATTTGAAAACACTGAAGCATCATGGTGCACTAGCAATACCACAGGTTATGGAACCACCCAAATTTCAGTTCAATCTTTGTTCTATTAACTTATGGCACATGACCTAAAGCAAGAAAAGGTTATTTACCTTCTGGGGCTTCAGTCACTCTCATTTATAAAATGGAGATAATTATGCCTGGTAGGTTATGTAAATGATCACAATACACATTAAGGTTTACAATAATGATAATATGTATAAAACACCTGGTCTCTTGTAGATGCTTATAAATGGTTGCTAAATTATTATCATTAGTGTGAGTGTACATCACAGTCATATCAGAAGTCAACCTCAACTTCCATTTGTTTTCCATGAATCTTATAGTGACATCTTAGTATAATTACATGTCGATTGCTAGAGTCTCTCCAGGACCTGCCCAAAGACAGGACTTAAAAATTTATTAGTTCAGGGTTTCCCTGGTGGCTCAGATGGTAAAGAACCGGCTGGTAATTCAGGAGATCCAGGTTCAATCCCTGGGTCGGGACAATTCCCTAGAGAAGGAAATGGCAACCCACTCCAGTATTCTTGCCTGGAGAATTCCATGGACAGAGGAGCCTGGCGAGCTACAGTCTGTGGGGTTATAAAAAGTCAAACATGACTGAGGGACTAACATTTTCACTTTAAAGCTTTACTTGATTAGTTACAACAAGAATTAAGTTAGGAAACAATCTCTTTTGAAGTCATTGGAAGTAAATGTTTTATTTTTATTACAAATTAACCATCTTAATTAGTTACATATATATTTTAATTAGGTTTTAAATAAGTTTCTTAAAAGTCTAGAAGGAAGTATTTTTCTCTGTTTTAAGTTATATCCTTTTAGGCACCAGGTCAGCTGGCTCAAAGATTGAAAACTGAATTTTTTTCTCTATGTGGCCCTTAAGACATATACGTATCTCTTACACACACACACACACACACACACACACTTGTGCACGCACGTGTGCTCTCAAACATGGATGAAACAAAGAGGCAAAGTTTGGAGAAAGGCAGAGAAAACAGTAAGGAAAGAAGTCAAGAGAGCCATTGAATGTGAAAACGAGAGAAACAGGGTCAAGTGAGAGATATTCAGGAAAGATACAAAGCGTCATCTTTGAAAGGGATGTTGTGGGCACTGATTATATAATATCTCCAGAAGTGTTCTGGTCTCCTGAGAGATGGGCACTCTATCAAGACAAAGTATTATGGTTTCTGTCTTTATAACTGAGAGATTGAAATTCCTTGGTAAGATTCCATATCCAGTGCAGATGGAACACAATTGCAAGTCTGAAACAGCACTTGCCCCTTTTTCTCCAACACAAAAGTCTTCTTCCAGTGTGTGACCTTCCATGCAAAACAGCTCATTTTTAAAGCTTAGTTCCAGTCTCTTAAAGAGCCTTGGTTACAAGCCATGGGAAAGGATATCATGTGACAGAGGCACAGTCCTTTCTAAGTGACACGGGAAACATCCTGCTACAATCACCCTCAGTGAAGGGAACACAGCACCATCTGGTCATCAGAAGAGTTTGTAATCGTACTAGAAACAAAGAGAGGATTCCATGCTCCCACTTTGCAACGTACCTCACTTTCCCTTGTGAAAATATTTCAAGCTGATAATTAATGGATATAGCAGTCAAATTCCTGAGAAGGTTTGAAAATTGTGTTATAGGAATAAATACTGAAATTTGAAAGAAAAAAGGAAAAGAAAAAAAACCAGTTGATCAGAAAGCAGAAAGTGTTTTTTCTTTCCCTACAATATCACTGACTATTAAATATGTACTCAGACTAGGATTGCTGAATGGTAGGAAACATCATATCATGAATATTATAATTAGAATATATAATATGCAAATGATTTAAAATATTAAGCCACTTACCATGTCAGAAGAAGAAATGGTTGGCAAATCTTCAGGAGCTAATGTGGTATCATTAGACACTGAGATATTAACTGTAAGAAAAATACCATTTTTTACTATAAAAATAAGATTAAAGTGACCCATAGTCATAATTAGCAATTAAAAAAAAGCAGGAAATGGCATTTAAAAAATGTCTTCAACAAAAACATAAAGGCACAATAAATTTTTCTTTATTATATCTGTATTTACCTTTCACCTAAATAAAATAACCAAAAATTTGGATACATCTTTTATGTTCTAATTTGAGAAGAAAGAATGACAAATATTTAAGGAGATGGTATTGTAATTTGTTTAAGGTTTCAAAAGAAAAAGAAATCTCCTCTATTACAAAAAGGCATTCAACATATTTTACCTAGTAGAAAAAAATGACTGTTAATAAGTGAGGAAATTGGTTGATTATGGCTTCACATACAGTTAAATCTTATAAATTGAAGCTTTACTAATTAAGAATCATCTGATTCTGGAACTGTGGAATTCATAGGAGGCAGTATATCTCTGCAAAATGTGTGCAAACAAAAAAATACTAAATAGTGAATTATATATAATTTATTATAATGGGCATGTACATTTAATCTAATTTTAAATTATCTTCATATAGTTTGACATCATTTGTGGAATTAATAAGATGTCACTTGCATAATAACTTCTTGGGCTCCAAAATCACTGCAGATGGTGACTGCCGCTATGACATTAAAAGACACTTGCTTCTTGGAAGAAAAGCTATGACAAACCTAGACAGCATATTAGAAAGCAGAAACATTACTTTGCTGACAAAGGTCTGTCTGGTTAAAGCTATGGTTTTTCCAGTAGTCATGTATGGATGTGAGAGTTGGACCATAAAGAAAGCTGAGCACCAAAGAACTGATGTTTTTGAACTGTGGTGTTGGAGAAGACTCCTGAGGGTCTCTCAGACTGCAAGGAGATCAAACCAGTCAATTCTAAAGGAAATCAACCCTAAATATTCATTGGAAGGACTGGTGCTGAAGCTGAAGCTCCAGTAGTTCAGCCACCTAATGCAAAAAACTGACTCATTGGAAAAGACCCTGTTGCTGGGCAAGATTGAAGGCAGGAGGAGAAGGCGACAACAGAGGATGAGATGGTTATATGGCATTACTGACTCATTGGACATGAGTTTGACCAAGCTCTGGGAGTTGGTAATGGACAGGGAAAGCTGGTATGCTGCAGTCCATGGGGTTACAAAGAGTTGGACATGACTGAGTGACTGAACTGAACTGTAGAAGAACCTAAATTATTTATTAAACCAACACTCCTCTTTGATATATTTCATTGTTTTCTTTCCATTTATGAGTCCAAAATCAAAACACAGCATGTCAAAAGTATTCTATAAGATTTTTCTTTATCAGATAAGCCCTTTTCCTATTACATGGAGCTTTATGTATTAGAAAATATTTTATTATGCAGAGACTATCTCTAATATATGGAAATATGAAAAAGCACATCAAGTTTTTGTTTTTGAGGATCACAAAGCTCATTCAATATCTAAACTGCTAATTACTGTTTGGTCCCAGATCATTCCCACCCCCAACCCAGGCCCCAACATCTGTAACTTGTCCTCTTAGTTTGGCATGTTTTAGGTCTCACTTATATAAACTTTTTAGAGGAAACAAACAGGTTTATTTGACTGCTGAAAGTTAGAACATAAGAACCCTGAAGGAAGTATGCACTGTTTTTTCCCAGAATCTGCCCAGTCTGACACTTAACTAACAGGAGCTCAAAAATATTTGTTGATTATTCAACCTTAAAAAAAACAAATCCTGCCACTTTCAAAAACATGGATGAACCTGTAGGACATTATGTATGCTAAGTAACATAAGTCAGACATGGAAAGATAAAACTGCATGATATCATTTATATGTGGAATCTTAAAAACAAAAAAAGAAGTCAAACCCATAGAAACAGAATAGAATGGTGTTTACCACGACTTGGGGGTGAGAGAAATAGGGAGAGTTGGTAAAAGGGTACAAATTTCCAGTGGTAAGAGAACTAAGGTCTGAGGATCTAATTATAAGATGATGACTATAGTTAATAATACTATACTATATAACTGAAATTTCCAAAGAGAGTGTAACTTAAGTGTTCTCACCAAATACATATAAATATGTGAAGTAATGGATATGTTAATTAACTTAATGGAAATTCCTTCACAATGTATATGCATAATGAGATTATGAGTTGTACACTTTATATATATATATAAAGTGTGTATATTTTATTTATATATAATTTTATTTGTAAGTTATACTTCAATAAGGGCTTCCTTGGTGGCGCTTGTGGTAAAGAATCTGCCCACCAATGATGGAAACGCAAGAGACACAGGTTTGATCCCTGGGTTGGGAAGATCCCCTACAGTAAGAAATGGCAACCCACTCCACTATTCTTGCCTGAAAAATGTCATGGACAGAGGAGCCTGGTGGGCTACAGTCCATAGGATCACAAAAGCGTCAGATACGACTGAACACACACACACATACTTCAATAAAGCTGAAAAAAACATTTGTTTACTAACAATAAAAGAAGCTAGGAATGGGGTCATGTAGAGACTACAAATCAATGACAGCAGATAAAGGCAAAAGAATTGAAATATGGAAAACAAATAAAAGGGAATAAAATACTTAGCTCCAGTCCTAGTTTTTCTCACTCCACTCTGATCTTTGAAGGCTTTGGAATTGTTAACTTTTAACTTAATTCTAGCTGCTGCCAGGCAGGGCTTCCCTACTTCATCACCTGCAGACTCAGTTTTCTCCTTCTTAGCGTTTCATTACAGGTCACAGAAAGAATCAAAATAGGGTAGAGGATGCTTGGCCCAAAGAACGAAGATGTTGATAAATTATTATTATTAAAGCCTAGAATTCTATTACTATTATGTTCTAAAAAGCTTCAAGCACAATTTCTTACATTATTCCATTTGTTTATTTTAAAACACAGAAGACACATGCAGCAGGCATATTTTTACACCTGTTTTACATTGGATGGGACTCTGAGGCAAGATATGCCAGGTTTCTTGCCCGGGATTACAGATTCAACCAGAAGGAGAGCTGGTGCCAAAACCTTGCTCACCCTTTTTTCCCCCACCTCACATTTCTATTTATCAGAATCAAAATGATTTATGTTGGCCACTGGATTCAAGGCAGGGAATTACAATTCACCCACGTAAGATGGCTCTCTCTACCGTAAACTGAAATGTCTGACCTGTCTGAGCATTTGAAGAAAAACAGCATATATGACCTCGAAGGCACTATTTAGCTGGTATCTGTGAATCTGTCCTTTGTGAGCTAGATTCTTTAATGCAATTTTGTGAACTTCCTGTCATAAGAGAGTGAAGGTCGTTTTGTAACATACTTTCTCCCTAAACTCAAGGAGTGAGGAGGGAGGAGGATGATATTCCAGGCTCCTTTTTTTTGTGAAATAAATGACAGATAATAAAGACCACTGAGTTCCAATCTGAACTTTTAGTAACTGCTCTCCAGTTCTTGATATATGTTAATTTGATCATCTAAATACCTTTTGTCTTTTTGGTTTTCCTCCGAGACAAGCTATGCACACTGGCTCCCCAAATCTCAAAAGACCAGTATGAAAATGATAGTAAGAATAATTTACTTTTCCTACTTATTACAATAAGTAGTTGCTTCAAAAGAAAGACTTCAAAATAAATATATAAGCAAGCACTTCTATAAATGCATATTGGCAAAATATGGTTGAGCCCATAAATAAGATTAAAAGTAAATTTCTATAAGCTCACAGGCGAGAAAATGATCAATTCCAATTGGGAACTTGGTCTACAAGAGCCCTTGATCACCACTTGGATCCAGACACATAAAATGCAAATATTTTGGCAACCAACTGCAGAATGATCTGTGCATACAGTATCTGTAATATCCTTAATTAGGATTCTGGAAAGGTGAAATGAAAAAGCCAAAACACTGTATTCTGTGTCTTCACTATTTGCTCAGCACCACGGTTTATGAAGCAAAGAACACTTTGCCCTAGGAACCTGGCTAATTTAGAATGAGCCAGTTAATCACTGGGACAGTCTGTGTCCCATACTTGGTTTCAGGTAATTTACACAGGTTGGTCATTTTACGTTCCTTGGACTTTCACATCTTGATCCTCTTTTCTGTGTATCAAATGCTAACTGATCCTCTGGAATGGAGAAAGGAACACAGACAGTAATAGACATTTAAAAATGTGTCTGTCACATGGATGACCAGCAGGTACATGAAAAGACGCTCAACATAGCTAATTATTAGAGAAAGGCAAATCAAAACTACAATGAGGTACCACCTCATACTGGTCAGAATGGCTGTTATTAAAAAATACTGGAGTGGGTTGCCATTTCCTACTCCAGGGGATCTTCCCAACCCAAGGATCAAACCTGCCTCTCTGGCATCTTCTGCATTGGCAGGAGGATTCTTTACCATTAGTGCCACCTGGGAAGTCACTAAAAAGTCTACAAATAATAAACGCTGGAGAGGAAAACCTTCCTACATTGTTGGTGGGAATATAAATTGTCACAGACACTATGGAAAACAATTTGGAGGTTCCTCAAATAACTAAAAATAGAGTTGGCATATGACTGTAGTCCCATTCCTGTGTCCATATCCAGTGAGAGTCGCTCAGTCGTGTCCGACTCCTTGCAACACCATAGTCTTTACAGTCCATGGAATTCTCCAGGCCAGAATACTGGGATGGGTAGCCTTTCCCTTCTCCAGGGGATCTTCCCAACCCAGGGATTGATTGAACCCAGGTCTCCCTCATTGCAGGCAGATCCTTTACCAACTGAGCTACCAGGGAAGCTGCGCACATATCCAAACAAAACTATAATTCAAAAAGATACATGTACCCCAATGTTGACTGCAGCATTATCTACAAGACATGGAAAAACCTAAATGTCCACTGATAGATGAATAAAGAAAATGTGGTACAATGGAATACTACTCAGCCATAAAAAGAATAAAATAATACCATTTGCTGCAATATGAATGAACCTAGAGATTATCACCCTAAGTGAAGGAAATCAGGAAGAAGAAAGCAAATACCATATGATACCACTTATATGTGGAATCTAAAATATGACACAAATGAAATTATTTATAAAACAGAAACAAACACAGACATAGAGAACACACTTGTGGTTACCAAGTGGGAGGGAGAGTGGAGGAGGGAAGGACTTGGAGTTTGGGGATAGTAGATACAAACTATTACGTAGAGAATAGATAAGCAACAAGCTCCTCCTGCAAAGCACAGGGAACTGTATTCAGTATTCTGTGATAAACCAAAATGGAATATGCAAAAGAATGTGTGTGTGTGTGTGCATACACACATATATATAACTGAATCACTTTGCTGTACAGTAGAGATTACCACACTATAAATCAACTATATATCAATAAAATGTGTTGCATTTGAAAGGCACTTAGTAAATGTTAGTCAAGCCTGAATTTGTATCTTCAACCTAGCTTCTTAGCGGGGAACCGATTAACTTTCTCTGAATAAGAAAAAATTTAACAATATTCTCCATGATAATGAAACTTTAATGCTATATTCCATTCTATTTAAGCAACATCTTAAGGCAACAGAGTAACCGGAAAATAAGTACAGAATAAAATTGAATAAATTTCTTGCCTGCATGGTCATGTCAGATTTATTTAAGGGTTCTTAAAAACTTGAGCACATGAGTGCCTCTTGATAACTCACGTATTTATGGCTTAAGTGTCCAGATCAATAAAAGGGCAAATACAGATTTTCAAGGATGACAAAGTGAAGGAGGAAAACTTTGCGAGGAGTAACTTTTGGGAAATTTTGTGTCATTATCCCAGCCTGAAGTCTTAAAATTAACAGAAAGTTTTTATTCACTATTTCTTGTTAATATCCTTTGTTTTCCTGTGTTAACCGAGCCTCATGCTTGAGATTTTCAAGGTCAATGGACAAGTTTAAGTTATGACGCTCTTTATTCCATGAACACTATTCACATACTCACTTATGATGTTGCCCTGGAGCTAAGCTACTATCCGGTATTAAGCTGGATATATTTAGCCACTACTTTCACAAAACTTCTCTCCCATCCCCACCCATCTTTACATCTGCAATATACATAAGACATTATTCTGGGATACATTTTCCTAGTCTGGATTTTACACAAACCCAAAGCTAGAGAATTATCCAGGTCTGGTGATTATCTAAATTCATTGCTTCTCCTTTTCTGATTCTTGCAAGTGTTATACAGATGCTACTGAATATAAGTTAGGTCAGTTAAAGGAAATTAAAATGATGGGTCTTTCAAATGCCCATGGTTATCTCAAAAGACCATGTTACCATAAAAAACAAAATGTCAGCTGTGCTGGTAAAGTAGCATGGCAAACGCAAACCTAAGCAAGACTATACCAGAAGGCTCTGCCCTTCCTCTTCAACCCTCAGACTACAATTTAAATCTACTTTATCTAAAGAGGAAATAACATATAATAAAAGTCAAACTGCATAGAACATGATGCAGGTCATGGAAGATGAATTAGGATTACCTTTTATGTCCTCATTTTCTTTTAATGGGCTAACTGTGAAGCAATTACATGCATGTGCACATGCTCAGCTGCGTCAGACTCTTTGCCACCCCAAGGACTATATCCCTCCAGGCTCCTCTGTCCACGAGATTCTCCAGGCAGGAATACTGGAGTGGGCTGCCATTTCCTCCCCCAGGGGATCTTCCTGAATCAGGGATCAAACCCGCATCTCCTGTGTCTCCTGCATTTCCCTCACTGACTGTAATATGGGACCACAGGAGACAATAAGCCAGCAGTTCTTTTTTAACGGTTATGACACATAGGTGCATAGCATTTGCTAAGATAATAGAAAAATTATACACACAAAAAAATAGTAAAAAAAATTCCACTCTAGAAAGAACTGTTTTAGAGCATTTGGAAACCTTCTCAAGCTGTAAATAAAACCAAAGTGTGGCAATGGAAGCCATGCTTACTACCATCACTTGGTCTGACAGTTTCATGCCAGGGAAAAGACCACATTTTACTTAGAAATACTAGACAGTAATGCACTGGGTGCCTGCGAGAGGTTTTATTCCTCTTCATCATTCATCCATTATTAAGCATGTTCTCCCTGGAACAGTCAACAGTGAATCAATAAAATATATCCCTTCTGTTAAGAGTAACGTATCGTGTCTGTCCCCTTGAGGCTATTTTTCTTGCCTATCTAATTTGCTTGTCATATTTAACAAGCTTTTTTTTCCTCTCCAGATACAAAACCAGCACCTGCTCAGAAAATTTATTTTGACCCTTTCCAAAACATTGACCATGCCCTTAGGTGTAGAGTCAGTGCCACCCTTGACACATTAGGTAAATGAACACAGGTATTACAGTAGAAATGTATTTCTAAGGTCTAGGTCAAATGTATTCCTGACCTTATTCATTCTAAAGATAATTAACACTATCTTAAAAGTGAATTTTATAAAAAGCAATGCGCACGTGAGGGGGCGTGTGTTCTAGTTCATTGCAAGTAGCACAATTCTTAAGCAACGAACTAGAGACTTAGTGAATTTTTGTTGATGGCAGAAGGGGAAGGGAAAAAAAGGCAGAAGAAAGAAGAAAAGGAGTGGGGAAAAAAGGGAGTCAAGTCTACTTCCTGGTCCCTATTTAAAGAATTCTAGCCTTTATATTTTTGAATAGATAGTTTCTTCTTAAAGGAACCAAACATCTCATCTCTGGGGCTTGAAAGCCTTTTCCTACATGACTATGTATAGTGCACAACACTTCTGTAGTCTTGAGATTCAGGGGAATAAGAGTAAATGATCTAACTATGATGCAATGAACTTCTTGACATTTTTTCTAACAATTTTGCTGCAATGTTTCATATTTATCTACAACAGTTCCTTGGTTTTTGTTTGTTTGTTGGTAAGCTTCCAGTGGAAGCCTAGTCAGAGTCTTTTTCTAGGAAATTTCAGGGGAAGTTAAATGCTTGCATCCCTTTAAAAGAATACTACTAAAAGATTTAACTGCTGGGGCATCTTTTGTGGGATAATGGGAATGAGAAAAAGAACAAAGTTTTACTCAGTGTCTATTATGAGCCAAATAATTTTACATATACTATTTCATTTAATCCTTATAGTCTCTAAGAGTAGGTACAATTACTAACCCAGCTCACAGGTTATGAAACAGATTAGGAAATTAGCTTGGTCCAAGATCACACTGCTAATTAGAGCTAAAATTCAAACTCAGTTTTCTTTACTCCAACACACTTCTGGTTTACACTTTATCACACTAACAATTTTCTAAATTGGGATTTTGGTGACAAGTAAAATACTATGAGTTGTCTTTCAACTGGGTATGTTTCAGTTTTCACTTTGGCCTTAAAAAAAATTTATTGAAGAAATAGCTGCTTTGCACTTCCCAAGTGGTGCTAGTGGCTAAGAACCCACCTGCTGGTTTAGGAGACATGAGATGTGGGTTCGATCCCTGGGTCAAGAAGATCCCCTGGAGGAGGGTACGGCAACCCACTCCAGTATTCTTGCCTGAAGAATCCCATGGAGAGTGGAGTCTGGCGGGCTACAGTTCATGGGGTTCCAAAGAGTCAGACATGCCGGAAGCAACTTAGCAGCAGTAGCATAGTTGCTTTACAACGTGTTGCTAGTTTCTATTGCACAGCAAAGTGAAACAACTATACATATACTATAGTCCCTCTGTTTTGGATTTCCTTCCCATTTAGGTCACTACAGAGCACCGAGTAGAGTTCCCTGAGCTATAGGTTAGGGAACTAACTTACAGGTTCTCATTAGTTATCTATTTTATACATAGTATCAATCATGCATATGTGTCAATCCTAATCACCCAATTCATCCCACTTTGGGTTTTCTGAACCATCTTCTTCCTTATACACCTCTGCGATGTAACCATCAAGGCATAGTGGGAAATAGAACACCTATTACCTCTACATTAATTAATAACTATCATATTTCTAAGAAAAGTGAATGTAAGCACAAAAACCATGTGCTAAAACCCTGATGTGTCCCACGGCTAACTTCCCTTTTAGCAACTGAAGACTGAGGTTCCCTAGTCTTTCAATATGTGAGAAGCTGAGTATATGACTTGGGTTTACTGAGCAGCAGATGGGGGCAGGAAGAAGGGAGGAAAAGGTGCCTTAAGAAATGGAAACTCAGGAAGTGATAAAGTTTTATGGAAGCAAGTGAGAACAAGAAAGATCAGGTAGGGAGGAGAAAGAGCTGTCTTCACAAAGCACCAGAAAAAAAAACACCACAATGTTACTGTGGCCATGACAATAGTTTTCTTAGTGATTAAATGACCCCGATTTCCTTTCCTGGAAAATCATTTCTCAGTTTGCAGGATCACAACTCCATCTGCGCCGTTTCTGGTTCATTGTTACAGACTGTACCAGTGTTGAAAAACAAGTCATCCGCCAGTTTAAATATTATTGACTCATTGATTGAATTCTTTTACCAGGAGTGCATGTTGCGATGAAAGGCCAGTCTTTTGCTGTTTTTAGAACACTTACTCTAGCTGTACGTGCAACTGTATTATTCGCTCACTATTGGTTTTCAGTTTGTTGTCGAAGTACTAAATGTAGTGTGGGTCTATGTAGTCTTCTATCAAAAAGTATTAAGGTTGTGAGAGATACACAATCATTAATCTTAAAAGTTTTGTAAAACATGAGATTGTCCTGGAAATGCATTTGCCTTTGTCCACACCAGAAACAGATTTCATCTCCGTGTGTGTGTGTGTGTGTGTTACTCAGTTGTGTCCAAATCCTTGCAATCCCATGAACTGTAGCCCGCCATACTCCTTTGTCCATGGGATTCTCCACAAAAGAATACTAGAGTGCATTGCCATGCCCTTCTCCAGGGGATCATCCTGACCCAGGGATTGAACCCAGGTCTCCTGCATTAGCAGGCAGATTCTTGACTGTTTGAGCCACGGAGGAAGCCCGTACTCCCTCACATTTATGCACATATCTTCCATGAATGCCATGTATCTGAATGACTCTAAAACTAAGGGGTGCAAGCAACAGTCTTGTTGCAGAATGAGCCAACTGTGCCACAATATTTGCTTAGAAGGGAAGATGATGAAGACTGGCTTGTTTGTCCCATTGTTCATACGTACAAACCCTAAATTTTTATAACAACACAATTATAATGGTTGTTAAATGGCTAACATTTAATTACTTATTAGAAACTGTCCTAAGTATTTTGTAATGCCTCATTTTTTTTCCTTCAAAACAATTCTATAAGGTAGGGGGTATTATTAACCCCATTTAACACATGAGGAAGGTGAGGCAAAGTTACCTTGGAGAAAGAAACTTGTCCAAAGTCATATATGGGGCCTTAGCCAAGCAGGACTTGAACACAAGATTTTCTGACTTCAAAATCCTGCTACCCTGCTTTACTGGTACCCCATAGAGGTAGCCGGAATTCTCAGAATCCTTCCAAGACAAAAACTAGCTTATTTAAGACAGGCTTGTTACACAACCGAGGGGAAGCACGTCAAAGGAAGAATTATCACCAGTTTAGCCAGTACTTGCTATACATGGATAAAATCGGTTCAAGCCTCAATACCAGTGTCTCAAGAAAACAGAGATCCTTCCTGAAAGGAAAATTACATGTAAAATCTTTGTTGTATTTTTTGCAGTGAAAATGCATTCAGGTATGTCTTTCTGGTTCCAAATGACCTACTCCACCAGCATCCAATTAAAACAATACATGCAAGTTTTTCCATTAGCCTCAGGTCGGTGTGGGGCTGACACCAGGGATATCTTTGTGGTCGGTGTGCTGATAAAGCCCTCATCTGGCTTTATGAACACTTCAAACCTCAAAACAGCTGGTAGTATTTTCTTTCCTCCAGAAATTCTTAACATAGAATTACTCAGAATGCCTAAAAAAGCCAGTATATAGACTTTTCCACAAGTAAAGAGACATATAAATGCATAGAAATAAATAAGTAAAAAGGAAAGTCCAAAATCCCACTATTAAATATGTCTATAATCCAGTATTTTGCACATGCGTAGTTTAGACTTCCAGAGAAGGCAATGACACCCCACTCCAGTACTCTTGCCTGGAAAATCCCACAGACCAAGGAGCCTGGTGGGCTGCAGTCCATGGGGTTGCGAAGAGTCGGACACGACTGAGCGACTTCACTTTCACTTTTCACTTTCATGCATTGGAGAAGGAAATGGCTACCCACTCCAGTGTTCTTGCCTGGAGAATCCCAGGAACTGGGGAGCCTGGTGGGCTCCCTTCAATGGGGTCACATAGAGTCGGACATGACTGAAGCGACTTGGCAGCAGCAGCAGTTTAGACTTCACCTCAAAGTCTAGGGTGTATGATTAAAAGAGGTCTTATCACCTCCTCTCCTAGGAAGAGCTCTAAGACTTGTGTAATGGTAATACACGCCTTCTGGGTTTCTCTGGGGAGCATACTTAATTGATTCTAATCATATCTATCATGTACTGTTTACTCTTTCCAAGCACTTTTTAAGTTCTGAAGTACTTCTAAACAGTGTACATCTTAACGGTAATAGGCCTTTATATCTATGGCATTCATCTTGCCTCAATCTTTAAATTTCCACTTTTTACTTGTTTCTCCTTGCTTTTAAGCATAGGGTTTATTTTAACGTGAATTGACTTTCCTTAAAAAGAGAAAAAGAAACCATACGTGCAAAGCCCAACAAGGCCCCATCTCCTCACCAGTGTCACTGACCAACCCATTTGTAGAGAGATGCTGCACTTTTTCATCTCTCAAGATGCATATAGGTCTTGTAAGACTTCTCCACCAAAATGGTAGAGAACAATGCAGATACATCACCAAAATATCTGAGAGTCACAGGACACAGCTTGCACAGGCACTGAAACTCTTTATAGGATCTTGTTGAGTTTTTAAAAATTCATAAGCATTATTCATTCTAGTCTATAATATAACCATGTTTGTTTTATTGTGACTAGTAAGTGGTTTTTCCTTAGAATCTATAGATAAAAGTGGCTATTACATGAATGTGTCCAACTTTTAATGGGCTTCCCTGATGGCTGAGTGGTTAAGAAACTGCCTGCAATGCAGGAGACCTGGGTTTGATCCATGGGTTGGGAAGATCCCCTGGAGAAGGGAATGGCAACCCACTCCAGTACTCTGGCCTGGAGAATTCCATGGACAGAGGATCCTGGTGGGCTATATAGTCCATAGGGTCGCAAAGAGTCAAACACAACTGAGCAACTAACACTTCGACTCTAACTTGCCCTACTTAAGCCCAGGTGTACAAAATCCTCAAAACACTGCTGTGCTTCTGGTGCTACAGGATCTTAGTCAAAAAAGCATGGATCGTGCACTAATTTTTATTTTAAGCGAATGTAGCTAATGTTACAACCAAGGACCACTAGGACTATTAGCATTAACTGTCTGACACAAATGTTTACTCCTCATTCTACTGTGCTGTGCTTAGTCACTCAGTCGTTTTTCACTCTGCAACCCCATAGACTGTAACCCACCAGGCTCCTCTGTCCATGGGGATTCTCTAGGCCAGAATACTGGAGTGGGTTGCCACGCCCTCCTCCAGGGGATCTTCCCAACCCAGGGATGGAACCCAGGTCTCCTGCATTGCTGGCAGATTCTTTACCATCTGAGCCACCAGAAAAGCCTCATTTGACTAAAGCAGATGTTAAAGCAACTTTACCTGAAGTGACGCTTTTTTCCCAAATGCCTTCCATATTATAAAATATGATGAATTTTATAATTCCAACGAAAAAATTCCAAGAAAAGATTCAAAGAAAAATAATTCCAAGAAAAAATTCCAAAGACCAAATTTAGCACTTTTTTTGTGATGAAGTTCTTATGCTGACTCAGGTTTAGCAAGATGGATATTTAAGTGCTAGGTTTTACAGAATCATATTCTTTACTAAGAAGTTACTTTTACATCTTTCCTAACTCTAGAATATAAATCTTCTCCAAGACCATAATATTCTTCTTTTATTTCTTTTATTCCTTCTTTCCCTTTCCTTTCGTATTTACACTGTCTAACACAGATGACGGAGAAGGCAATGGCACCCCACTCCAGTACTCTTGCCTGGAAAATCCCATGGACGGAGGAGCCTGGTGGGCTGCTGTCTATGGGGTCGCACAGAGTCAGACACGGCTGAGCGACTTCACCTTCACTTTTCACTTTCATGCATTGGAGAAGGAAACAGCAACCCACTCCAGTGTTCTTGCCTGGAGAATCCCTGGGACGGGGGAGCCTGGTGGGCTGCTGTCCATGGGGTCGCGCAGAGTCAGGCACGACTGAAGCGACTTAGCAGCAGCAGCAGCAGCAACACAGATGAACTAACTATAAAGCTCTATTTTATCACTAGGTGATTCTAGTCTGAATTTTTTTTTTAATTTCTTGCTTAAAATCATATAAAGTGAATTCATATTTGTTTATTCTGTAAGTTTAAAATAATCTACTTAGAATTTACTTAAGAAGGAGATTCCTAGTAAAATAAGGAACAGATGTTCAGAGGACTAGGTTAGTCTGGTCCTTATATCTGTCATAGAGATACAGAGAAGATCCAGAATAATATACACAAAACTATTTCTCACCTATCAGAGACGACTAAGAATAAGGTACACAAAATTTCCTTGCAAATTCTGTCACTTGAGTTAGTTTCAAAGTATTGAGCTAACGTGAATGTACGTTCACATTCCAGAGCTCCTGGTTACACCTCCTGGTTGAATCACATGGCTAAGACACCTCAGGCAAAGAGACTATAAATTCAGCTGCATGGTTTCTCAGAGGAAATAAAATAAAACCCATTTTTGAGGATCATAATACCAGGTTGAAATTTTGCATGCATGGAGCCTCCGGCTTCTTCCAAATACAAGGTAAGCATAAACACTAAGCATGATGTTCTGACCTGGGTCGGGCGGCATACACACGCAGGAAAATTGAGTATTGTAGCCCACTTTGAAGTTGGAGTTGATGGGGTAGTAATCAGCTAGCTTGATCATCTTCTTGAAAGCATCGTAGATAAAAATGAAGCTAATCAGAGAAGAAAAGCCCTCTTCAGTGAAGCGAGTGAAGTACTGAACCAGAAAGCTGGCATCGGTGGCTACTAAAATGAGACACAGAAAGGCCGACCAGAGGCCGATCCAAAGGCGAAACTCCAAATAGTCAAAATTATGGTCCCTGGAAAGAAGAAAAAAAGGTATTTAGACTCCTCCTCCATGGAACACAAATTGCAACACAAAACTACCAAACAACTGCAGAGTGATTGTTAAAAATATAAGATCACTTATAGCTACTAGATAGAAAGGTCATTCTTAATTTTATCCAGGAAGTATTACCTTTAGGATTTGGCCTAATGGCACTAGCCCAAGAAATAATTTCAGGTGTTTGAGAAAAGCACAACAAAAGTAATCGTACCATTTGAATGTAAATGACTCATTAATTTTCTTCTTGTATTGATTCTTTTATCATTATAGAGTGTCCTTTATCATTCTTTATGGTCTTTGTTTTAAAGTCTATTTTGTCTGATATGAATACTGTGACCCCTGCTTTCTTGTCATTTCTGTATGCATGAAATATCTTTCCCTATCCCCTCACTCAATCTTCTCATTCAAAATGATGATCCCTATGTAGAAAAAATAAACAGTTTGAAAGCGTAACACTGGTACCTAGCACATGTTCAATAAATGTTTTGGGAGCTTCTGGTTAAGAAAGTATTTTGTCTTCCCCAAGTCATCAAAGTCTATTGAGAAAGACAAACTGATAAACATAATCACACCGCAAAGTACTAAGTGATACCTAAAGTTCCCACCGAGTGTCACAGAAGTGGGACTAATTCAGGCTCGGCGAGGTGGTGGGGATAGATAATCTTGCAGAAAAAACTAAAAGTATTTAAGGATAAGCAAGAACTTTTGAGATAGACCAGGGAGGGTCAGGTCAGGAAGATGAAAAACAGTGCTCAAGGAGACATGTGGCATGAACTGCATGCAATGCCCCTTGTGAACTGAGTGTCACCAATACAGGGAGATGGGATCAAATGAATTTGAGTCAGCGGTAGTGAGGTGGACGAACCTAGAGCCTGTTATACAGAGTAAAGTAAATCAGAAAGAGAAAAAAAAAAATCACATATTAATGGATATATGGGGAATCTAGAAAAATAGTACCAATGAACCTATTTGCAGGGAAGGAATGGAGATGCAGAAGTAGAGAATGGATTTATGGACACAGCTGGGGAAGAAGAGGGTAGGACAAATTGAGAAAGTAATATTGACATATATATATACTATCAGGTATAAAATAGGTAACTAGTTGGAAGCTGCTATATACACAAGGAACCCAACCTGGTGCTCTGTGATGACCTAGAGGAGTGGGATGGGAGCAGGGAGGGAGTTCAAGAGGGAGAGGACATATATATATATATAAAATACACAATTATGACTGATTCCCACTGTTGTACAGCAGAAACCAACACAACACTGTAAAGCAACTGTCTTCCAATTAAAAAGTAAAAATAAACAAATGATTCAATATTTAAAAAAAGAATACAATGCCTCCATTTAAGTAGGCCATTTTTCAATACCCTTTTCACTTCTTACAAGTGAATTAGTTCAAGATTCATATTTCGGAAAACATGGGTCAAATGTTGGCATTTTACCATTTCACACTCATTATTTTACAATTATGTGGCCAGTGCATTAAAATAATTGTTTTTATCATCATTTGCAATGAAAAAAACATATTGGTAATTACATTTCTTGTATAAGAAAAAATAAATCAAGGATCATGCATGCTTAAAGCTCTATGGCTTTCCCTTTATACACTGAGTTTCTGATAACTGACAGCCACATATTTTAATGCTTCCCCAAAGACATCTTGTCAACATGTCCATTACCAACAGCCTAGTCCAGGCCACCAAGAAGCCTTTCCCTGATTCTTGTAAGAACCTCCTTACTAATATCAATGCTTGCCCTGCTCAAAGCTGTTTTCCACATCACAGCCAAAATAACCTTTTCAAATGTAAATCAAATGTCCTAGTTTAAAGGCTTTTGGTGGCTTTGCACTGCTCTTAGAATAAAAATTCAAATTCTCTTCCTAACACAATGTCTGGTACATAAAAGGGTTCCAATAAAGCTATACCTGCAGGCTACAACTTGAAAGTTGTAATGTCAGAAAGTTACTGAACTGGTTTATGAGCTATCACAGGTACCCAAGTGATGACCAATCAAAACTTCTACTGAATATTAGAATTAAAAGTTGCTTGATTTCATATGTCAACTGGACTAGGCCATGAGGTACTCAGGTATTGGGTCATACATTATTCTGGGTGTTTAAGGGTGGTTTGGGTAAGGTTAACATTTAAATCGATAGACCTGAGTAAAGCAGATTGCCTTCCATAATGAGAGTATGCTGCATCCAGTCAGTTCTTCAACTGAAAAGAACAAAAAGGCCAGCTTCCCTCAAGCAAGAGAAGACTCTCCAGCAGACAGACTGCCTTTGGACTTGATCGATAACATAGGCACTGCCTAGTTCTCCAGCAGAAGGCCTTGGAACTGGAACCTAAGTTCTCCTGGGTCTTCAGGTTGCTAGGCCACCTTGCAGGTTTTGGACTTGCCAGCCTCTAGAACTGTGTGAGCCAGTTAGTTATGATATAGATGAATATACACATCATATTGGTTCTGTTTCTCTGGAGAATCCTGATTAATCACCAAGTGGTCATATGTGCCTCACTTTATGGATGAAGATACCAAGGCCAATGGAAACTAAGCCATTTATCCAATGTCAAGGCTTTAATGGCAGAGCTGGACCAGAAACCAATTCTCTGTACTACTGGACAGGTCCTTTTAAAAATTACAGCATGGTTCTTCCTGTACAATTTATATTCAGTGTGTGGTGTGTGTGTGTGTGTTAGTTGCTCAGTCGTGTCTGACTCTTTGCGACCCCATGGACTGTAGCCCATCAGGCTTCTCTGTCCATGGAATTCTCCAGGCAAGAATACTAGAATGAGTTGCCATTTCCTGCTCCAGGGGATCTCCCTGACCCAGGGATTAACTTTGGGTCTCCCGCATTGCAGGCAGATTCTTTACCATCTGAGCTACCAGAGAAGCCCTAGCACACGAGTGAGCCTTAAAGTCACTGTCCTCTATTTCCTTCTTATCAAATCACACATATTGGAATACATTACCAAAGCAGGAGATTAGTAACACTTGGGTAGAAAGTTATCTTCTACAGATTTCCCAAAATCTTTCTAAAGACATCTTTGGCATTTCTTTACAGTTCCCTCCACATCTGGAACCCCAGTGTTGAATCCTATGCATGTCTTTCTGAGATAAGTAGACTCTAGAAAAAGCTAAATTCTAGGAGTTTACACTATAATTTACATTATCATACAATGAGTCAGAGCCTAGAAACAGTTTTATTACTTCAGACATTTTCCTTAAAACAAAGTTTTAAACAATTACCTAGTTTTGCTTTCCTAACAAGATTAAAGTTAGAACAATCCTTAACGTGTTCTAAGAATGCTAATGTTTGTGTACAGAATTGGTGTTTACAGGACAGGATAAGAAATAATCTAGTCATCAGCTAATGGTCAGGAACACTATCAGTTTGAGTACAAAGGGGAAAAATGCATGTATAAACTTGAATCTTAGGACCTAAACAGGATACCCAAACCAGCTCCTCTAAAATACTTAAATACTCCCAGAGTGTCTCTGTAAGAATAACCCAGATAAATTCACTAATACCAATCACTCCATTAGGAAAGTGATATGTTTACAGCAGCAAGAAGAAAGAGGAATAAAAGATGAGAAACTTTAAACAAGCCGATCAACAGTGATGACTACAAGAAAAGGCAATGTTAACGTCCAATAAGACTATCAGGCCCCTTGGTGCCAAGTTTAAATTGCAATTAAATTATAAAAGTTATAAGCTACAGAAAGGAAATGATAGTAGAAACCGAAGAAGCTATGGTGAGTTAGAAGGACAAAATCAGTGTACATTTTTTTGGTAATACTCAATGTTTCTAGAGATTTACACGATAGTTTTGAGCAGCAGAAACCCAAGGGTACAGGAAAAGCGAAGAACTTACCTTGGAAGCATGTTTCAGAAATCAGTCACTGACAAATATAAACTCCCTAAACTGAATGAATAAATCCAGGTACTTAATAGAAGACAATAATAATTTGAAGGCCTACAAGTAAACTGCTCAAATAATATAAGAAATAAATTAATAAATGACCAAATGACAAACAGGATAAAATCCAACTTTAATCATGAAGTTTCTATATGACTTAGACCACACTGCTTAAACTCCCTTCAGATTTTTCCCAGAAGAAAAGGAAAAGGAATCCAATTCTCTATTATTGGGATTGCTGTTGTTGTTTAGTTGCTAAATCATGTCCAACTGTTTTCCAGCTCAATGGACTGTAGCCCACCAGGCTCCTCTGTCCATGGGATTTCCCAGGCAAGAATACTAGAATGGGTTGCCTTTTCCTTCTCCAGGGGATCTTCCTGACCTAGGGATAAAACCCATGCCTCCTGAGTTGGCAGGCAAGTTCTTTACCACTGAGCCACGAGGGAAGCCCATTACTGAAATACAGTGTGTAAAAATAGTTCAAAAGAGATTGCAGAATTGGAGAAACAAAACTATGTGTGTTTTGGAAAGTTGTGAGCTATTCTTTCATTGTTACTAATTTTAAAAAGCAACAGCATATCATTCATATGCTTTTTTATGGTTTTCCAGTTGATAAGCCAAATATTAAATCCTGTATTCCAAGTCAGAGATAAATCTGTGGATTATTTGGAGTTATTGTTTGAGTCCATTTAACTCACAAAACAAGAATTTATCTATTTCTCAAAAAAAATAAAGAAGGTAAAATATGATGGGGAAAACCTGGGCAAAAGATAGTAAAACACTTTCTTTACTGAAGGATTTCTCAGATCCCTTAGTAAACTGAAGGGTAAAGTGAATTATCAATAGGGGGATATAATAAATAATTTACAGCACTTCCTAGACTTATTGGGATCACAGATTTTTCTTTTTCATTGAGAATCTAATGCAACTAGCAAATGACAAAACATACTTTGGGAAACTGGTCTACACAAATACTCTGTATCTAGACATATCAGCACTGCCGTTACCATATGTGAGCAAATGATATAGCATTGTGAATAAAAGAATAAGGTTTGCCACATAAGTGTCATATGTTACTCAGTGATGGGTTTAAAGCACAGTTTCTCAAATGTTTCTTATTGCTTTACAGCTATTTTCAAATAAATCACTTGAAACTATAAGTTTTCAATTTTGATGAAACAGAAGGGAAAATGAGAAAGGAACTTGCTTAGCAAAAGGAAATAATCTCAATCCTACAATTATCTAAAGCAAACCAGGGTGCAAACATTTTCTGTAGATTAAGGCTCTGATCACATTGTATACAATAAATCTTTCTGCAAAGGTTGCACATTTGTCCCTGTTTATAGTATGTGCTTGTTTAATCTTCCCACAAAGGCTTTCTTGTCTCACATGATGTTTTCTTAAACATATAAAAACTGTTTGACTCTTTCTATAAACTGACAGGAGCAGAATTTTTTCCAATGGTTTCCTGAGAATTATAACGGAGGAATTTCTGGTAATGATCTACAGAGAACATAACTCTACTTAACATCTGAAGCTTTAAATGCTTGGAAGACCTTTCATTTTTGCCCTCAACCCAGTTTTCAAAACCCTCATTTTAAATTCTCATTCCCTCCTCTCTCGTGATCACTTTTGACAGCATACATGGCTTCTCTTTTTTTTCTTTTAGCAATTTTTATCCCTCTAAGTTGATTTTTTAAGATTTCATTTATCTATTTATTAGTTATCTATGACTGCACTGTGTCTTCATTGCTGTGCAAGGGCCTTCTCCGGTTGTGGAGCACAGGCTCCAGGCACACGGGCTTAGTGGCTCCAAGGCATGTGGGATCTTCCTAGACTACGGATCTAACTCATGTACCCTGTGTTGGCAGGCAGAGTCTTAACCACTGGAACACCAGGGAAGTCCCCACACAATTTCAAAGCCTCCTATTTGAGTCCTTAAGTCTACGAGGCATTAAGTGGGTAATAACATTTCTAACATTAAAATCCTAAAACTGTATAATGGTAGAAGTATATGGAAATTCCAACAAGGAATGCTAGCAAGCCATATGAAGTTCTGATGGAAATTCCAACAAGGAATGCTAGCAAGCCATATGAAGTTCTGCGATCTATCTGTGTACTGAGATCTGCCAGTAAAGGCAGTTCTCAATCAGAGGTATCAAGTTCATTAGAAAGAAGCTGGAATTCCCAATTTGGTTTTGAAGCCATTTGTGTGCTAATGTGGCTATTTAGATAATTTGGTTAATTCAATTTTCCCCATCTTAAAATGATCCATCAATTTTTTAAAAAAATACTGATACCACAACTGCCAAGCCCATTAGTAATGTCTAGTGATTCCACAGAGGTTTAGGTTCTGGAGTCAGAAAGCAGGGATTCAAATCGCCACCCTGCAACAACTGGCTGATGCAACCTTCAGCAATTTATTACCCACTCTGTGCCTGCTTTTTCATCGATAAAATAGGATATAGTCCCTACTTCACAGGACTGCTACAAGAAATAAATGAGGGAGTACATGTAATGCAGTTAGGACAATACTTGGAACACGGCCAAGCACTCAATAAATGTTAGCTGTTACCCAGTTGATTCTAGAAATCCATCATTGGTTAAGAACACAGGAATGGGATTTAGGAGCAGTGGACCACGGGAGCACCCGGCCTCTTCCACAGACAAGCTATGTCACCTTGAACAAGTCACTTCACTTCTCTAGTGTCAGTCACGATCATAGCAGGAAATAGAAGGCAACCTCAGATGGGATTCTGAGGAAAACTTTTAAGATGTGAACTATTTACAGAGGAATGAGTAACAAAAATGGCAAGGTTCTCAGGGACTAGAGATGTCAGGAAGCCATTTCTACCCTCATCCCCCGCCCTCCACAACAGCTTAGAAAGGCTAAGGAAAGAAGAGTCACCAGAGCCTGGTGAGGGCAGAGCCAGGGTCGGGGAGCCACCGGATGGAACAAGCCACTGCCAGACTGCCCGGGAGAGCAGTGACCGAGCGCGGTGGGGGAAGCAGACACGCCCTGACCTCCCTGCTTTCCTGTGCTCCTGAGGCTCTGCTTTAGCCAAACCCAACAGGAAGCCAGAGGGCAGAGGAGCCTGCGTGCTGGGGTCCACCAGGGTCAGCCTCCAGAGGCACAAAGCAGGACAATGAGGCAGAGAAGAACGGGGGTGGAGGAGAGGCAATGCGACAGAGGGACCTCCACTGAATCAAATGTTAGCACCTGCCAGGTGACTTAATCTCTGAGGGCCTCTCAATCTCCAGATGCTAAAATTTCCAAATTCCACTTAACTACTATTCTGTGCAGGCTTCCCTGGTGGCTCAGACAGTAAAGAATCCACCTGCAATGCAGGAGACCTGGGTTTGATCCCTGGGTCACGAAGATCCTCTGGAGAAGGGAATGGCAACCCACTCCGGTATTCTCACCTGTAGAATCCCATGGACAGAGAAGCCTGGTGGGCTACGGTCCATGGGGTTGCAAAGAGTCAGATGCGACTGAGGAACTTTCAGTTCACTATTCTGTGCTCTATATAGACTGTGAATGTTCTACAACTCAACAACTCTAATTTATAATTTGATATTTATATACATACTTGCTGAAATTAAATAGAAGCCTCTCAAAAACGAGAACAGGTCCTGTGCTGCTCAAAATAGTGAGTGGTTGACCAGCAAAGAGGCAAAAGATGGCTCCAGAGACAGCGGTGCCCAGGAAACTCTCCAGCACACCCTAATAGAAAGAAAACAGAGGTGTTAATAGAAACATGCCTTATTTCATGTGTGATGTCACTAGGGGACTTAAACCACATGAGTATGCTATTTTGAGGGCTGTCACAAACATATCAAACAAATGTAAATAATATTGATTTTTACCAATATGGATATCACCTTCTATTTCACACACATATGATTTAGCCATTCCTGCCTATTCCAAGGGTTGAACTGCTCCTAAGTACCATAATTACTGTAATGACTCGTGGTTGACTACAGAAGGCAAAGGAGGACTCCAATACTCTTTAAAAAAATATTAATTGACGTTTCCATACATAAAATCACACTATACAATCCCATCAAGTGTGTAGAAGTGACTTAGTATTTCCGGTGTTTGTTCTCTCTGTGGTTACTTTCAGTATTTGTTTTAGCTGAATTTCACTTTGCACACAGCAGGTACTTATAACTAGCTACGTTTTATGCACAATAGCTATTTTCTATAAAGGAAAGCTTTTTAAGAGGAAAGGAGAGCAAAGAGAATAGAAGAAAATGATTTGCCCTCTATCCTGCAGTCTCTAAGATATCAATTCCAAAAAATATTCTACTGCATATTCATTGTCCAGTGTAAATGTACACAAGAGCTGCAAATTACTTTCTCTCTAGAGGTAATAAATGTGTGGGGACATAAGTAACTAAACCTTTGTGTCCACATCGCCCTGTAGATGTATCTCTGAGAATCAACCCATTACTGCCCCTTGGCATAATAAGAACAAAGGATTATAAATATACATATATACATACACATATATATAATATCATATAATCATATAATGCATACATATAATGTATTATAAAGAAATTGGTCTTTTAAAATTGATTTACAGAACTTTAAGTGCTATCCCCACTAAAAAGCCATCCCAGGAGACTCTTACTATGATGATTACTTGAAATATTTTTTTATGTGGCTTTAGAGCTAGTAATATTCTCTTAAGAATGACATTAACAATAGTACATCCTTCTCTTTTAAGGGTAGGGTTCAACTGGGAAAACACAAAAATCCTTTAGCACAGCACTATGTAATAATGAGGTTGGGGTGGAGATGGCATAAAAAAGCAAGAGTTGACAAGTAAAAAGACTAGTTCCTCACACAGTGTGCAGACACATTCTAAATACCTCAGTACACCTACTTTTGCCCAAGATGTTTAGGTCTGAAGTCTGGCAGGTGAGTGTTTCAAGAGTACCCTATTTACATAAACTCTATTGCATGGCCGAAGGGTACCATCTTGTTATTTACAGCCTTTGCACACATAATCACTGTATCCAGCTCATTCTTCCTAGGGGAGCAGCAACCAGAATGATAAGCAAAGCCAGGAGAACCAGGATGCATTTATGCAGAGAAAAGAGAAAAAGGTTCCCCAGTGCCCACTAAATAGTATCAGTCTTGATCTCTTATCCCTGAAGATATGGAGTTTCAGGGGGTTAAATAATATGCACAAATCCATGCTCACTGTGGCACAAGTCTTTGGACTATGGTTACCTGCCCAACTACTACTGCATCCTTGGCAAAGGGAAAAGGTACACATGCAGCTGGGATTTTCTCAGACTTGCACTTTTTTTTTTTCTCTCTTGTGCATTGACACCGGGCTTTTTATGTCTCTGTCATTTATCTTTGTGTGTGCGTGTGCCTTATTTTAGTGTGTGTGACATGAAAGAGTAGGGCCTGGAAGGCTCCTCATGACAGGACAAGCCATGCTCCGGGCACAGGTGACAGGCAAAGTGTCACTGCATTGTTCTCTCTCAAGTATGGATGAGTGACGATTTCTCATCACTACTGCAGGATCAAACTAAAGCACACAGCCTGGGTGTAAGAGAGACCACAGTGAAAAAAGGAGGAGTATGAGATTAAGAATACTCTATTTGATTTGATGGGCTTCCCGGGTGGCTCAGCAGCAAAGAATCTGCCTGCCAACGTGGGAGATGCAGGTTTGATCTCTGGGTCTGGAAGGTCCTCTGGAGGAGGAAATGGCTACCGACTCCAGTATTCTTGCCAGGAAAATCCCATGGACACAGGAGCCTGGCAGGCTACAGTCCATAGGGCTGTGAAAGAGTTAAACATGACTCAGTAACTAAATAACAACAACAACAAATTTGATTTCATGTAGCTATTAACCTCTGTGAGAGGCAAGAGCAAGGTCTCCAGCATCATCTGTATTTCTCTTCCCCCCATCATGCTACACACCATTCCCTAAATGCTCTCCAGGCACCCAGGAAATACTAAAGGAATCTAAGAAGACGCCCAAATCACACACTTGGTCCCGCTTATCAAAGGCCAACAGCCATGACTGCTCATCCAATAAAGATAACAACTAATCTCTTCCCGAAAACAGCTTTGATTTATGGAAAGTCATGTGATCGTTAAAAAGGTAAGATTATTTTTATTTCAGTACTTGATCCTTTGCTAAGTGCTACAGTTTCCATTTGTTGCTCAAAATTTTAAAACAGAGACAGATGATTTATTATACACATTACACTGGAAACTTGATTAAACTCAGAGGTGTTTCCAGTGTTTCTGAGAAAAGAACTATTTTCACCACATTTTGACATGCTGCTCTTGACAATATAAAAATTTTAAAAAATAATCTCATGCAATGAATAACTTTAACTAGAATTTAAAGCAATTTATAAAGTGAACTATCAAAAAAGCCCTTTTTTGATTTATTATAGTCAGTGTTCATGAATATAAAGAGGAAATAATGTGTGGATGTGTGCATTTTTAATAGCTATGGCTCATAAAACCACTTCTAAATCTGATTCCCCACAGAGGAACATACTCCCTAGCAATTCATGAGAATGTAATGTACATGGCTGAACTCTGAGGGGTGCAGAATCAGGTGCAGCAAAGCACTCCAGCTACATTTTGATTCGGTTTTTATTTTATTCCATTTCCGATCAGATGATACCCACCGCATAACAGAGGAAGGAGCTAACAACTTGCCCTTGGAAAACAGAGACTGGACTCTATTCTGCCACCAAAGAGCTGATGACCTTGGGAACGTCACTTAACCTTTGTCAATTTCAGTTTCTTCATGTAGGAGAAAAACATCGAGGCATAGTACACATACTGTACAGTATAAAAATGGACTCTGGAGTCAGATCACCTCAAGCTGACATCCAGACTGTATATGATTTACTCTGTAATGACTTAAACAAGTTACTTAACCTCTCTGTGCCTTGTACCGTGAACATCAGATTAGATAATATGTCTAATGTTTATCACAGTCATTGACAGATGTGCTTTTGATGAACAGTATAGTCTAAAGGAGATCAGTCCTGGGTGTTCTTTGGAAGGAATGATGCTAAAGCTGAAACTCCAGTACTTTGGCCACTTCATGTGAAGAGTTGACTTATTGGAAAAGACTCCGATGCTGGGAGGGATTGGGGGCAGGAGAAGAAGGGGACAACAGAGGATGAGATGGCTAGATGGCATCACTGACTCGATGGATGTGAGTCTGAGTGAACTCTGGGAGTTGGTGATGGGACAGGGAGGCCTGGCATGCTGCGATTCATGGGTTCACAAAGCATTGGACACGACTGAGCGACTGAAGTGAACTGAACTGAACATATACATCAGTCCCTCATGCTGGGAAAGATGGAAGGTAGAAGGAGAAGAGGCCATCAGAGGATGAGACGGCCAGATGGCATCACCGATGCAATGGATATGAAGTTGGGTAAACTTCAGGAGAAGGTGAGGGACAGAGAGGCCTGTCATGCTATAGTCCGTGGGGTTGCAAAGAGCTGGACACAACGCGGTGACTGAACAACAACAACATACATAATGAATCTACTCAGATAAGGAAGAGGCTGAACGAGGTCTCTTCCAAGGTCTCCTCCAGGTGGCTCAGCACAAAGAGCAGGTCCTGGAGTCAGGGATACGGGAGTTTAATCTCAGCTCCACTACTTATGAACGTCTCTAAATCCTAATTTTCTCCTCTGTAAAATCAATGGCTATTTCACAGGATAATTACTTGGACTGAATATGATAATACCATACAAAAAGCTAAGAATAAAGTAGAGAGACGATAAGATGCTGGTTTTCTTTTCTTCCTGCTTCCCGTCTCCTTCTTCCCAGTCTGTCTCAGTTACTTCTCTCTCCTTCAACAGAGGAAGGACATGGTGCGTGACAGTCAATAGGAGTGACAGGAAAAGATGAAGATTATTCCTCAGACGAAAAGAGGGCAAGAGCCTCTAGATTCTCAGTGTTTCCCAGGGTTAGGTGTGCTGTTCAGTCATGTCCAATTCTGTGATCCCATGCACTATAGCCCTCCAGGCTCCTCTGTCCGTGGCATTTTACAGGCAAGAATACTGGAGTGAGCTGTCATGGCCTACTCCAGGGCATCTTCCCAGGGATCACACTCAGGTCTCTGTGTCGCCTACATTGGCAAGTGGATTCTTGACCACTAGGGCCACCAGGAATCCAAAGAAGCCTTAGACGGCAATGTTACAGCCACTGATTTGGGTGCTTCTTTTCATTCCTTGTAGTATCACACACACGGAATCAGCCATAATAAAACAAAATGGTTTATTTCCCTTTATAGAAATGAAGTAAAAATCCACATGTAAAGCAACTGGTGAACATTGTTTTGCTCACATGAGGGTATAACATTAAACCAAAGATATTCCTTGTTTTATAGAAGGGCCAAGAAAGTCAACTGAAGTCTCAGAAAGATCAAGCATAAAAGAAATTTGAGGAAGGGAGGTTCAAGAGGGAGGGAACATATGTATACCTATGGCCGATTCATGTTGATGTACGACAGAAACCAACACAATACAGTAAAGCAATTATCCTCTAATTACAAATAAATAAGCTTTAAAAAGTGATAAGAACATGAAAAACAGGAGGAAATCTCACCATAGGAGCAAGATTCTTTAGAAAAAAAGTCCAACCACAATTGGTAGCACCAGCATTTTGTCTGTGAGCTACTTGTGATAAGTCAAGGCCATCACACCTGTCATGGCTAACACAAAGCAAATGCATTCAAGATGATAAAACATTCAACATTTGTGCTGTCAACTTTGACTTTATTGCAATTGAGTACATTTAATATCTTCATATAACACTAAAGAATGACCTTTGTTGTTTTATGTCCTTTTTATTAAGAAATGTATTACTTGGATTAATAATTAACCCCAAACTGCCTTAAAATACAAAAGATTTTCTATCTCTTTGACAATTATCAACCAAGTAAAACGAGAAAAGAATATTTAGGGGGCAATAAATGCTAAAATATTCACCAACATTATTGTTAGATTTCAAGACCTAAAAAAAAAAATGTCTACTAAGCATAAAAAGAAATTTCAGCCTGTATTGGGTTGTAATCTATTGAAACTGTGTAGAAGGTTGATCAATAAAATTAAACTTCTCTAGCATTTGAATCTGAAATTTAGCTAAGAAAAATGATGCAGCCTAATGACTTTTAAACATGGCCACTGGAAATAAGCAAACAAACCTGAATTACCTGCAGATCAAACCCCCAACATAAAGCCACAAGATCAAACATAAGTGATGAGATGATGCAAGTACCTAAATCAAATTTGAGTCACATGAAAAGTATCTTGGAGGGTTGTTTTTGTTTGTTTTGTTTTCTGTTTTTTAGGGAAAAAAAATACTGAATTTTTATTTCTACTTTGGGCTTCCTATGTGGCAGTGCATGAGTACAGGAGACACATGTGGGAAAGATTCCCTGGAGAAGGAGAAGGAAATGGCAACCCACTCCAGTATTCCTGCCTGGAGAATCCCATGGACAGAGGAGCCTGACGGGCTTTTGCAGGGGGTTGCAAAAGAGTCAGACACGACTGAGCGACTAAACACATCTTCACTTTGAACACCTAACTCAAGATATCCAAAGATGAGGTCCCAGGAATCCATAGGTTTCCAAAGTTCCCAAACTGATTTTTATATGGTCCAAATTTGAGGTGCACCCATTCAGGCAATCTTCCTTCTTCTATCAAAATAAGGACTACCTGCTAGCTTGGTTAATGACCAGCAGTTACACAGACCATTCATCTACACTAGGAAGGAAGACTGGATATACAACCCTCATTTTTTACTTCACCTGTGTAGCTACAGACTATAAATCAATGATTTCTCTCCTGACAGATCACAGCTGCCAAATCCTTAGTGGGCCATCTCTGCCTAAAAGTGCTTTGTCGTCATAAACAGGATTTCTGTTTACACTGCCCAGCAGGAACAGAAAAAAGGAGGCAAGACTTGAAAAACAAATTATCTCTCTGCTTGAAGAAAAGTATGAGCCAAAATCTCTACTAAAGAGCTCCAGTTCCAAGTCCAATAGAATGGATAGCAAGAAAGAGAGGCTTTACAATATTGTTTTGTTTGAAGAGCTGTGAATATGTATCTAGATCCTCTGAAGTGTCCAAACATCAAATACCAGTATAATCTTACACAAAAATTAAGTCCAGATGGATGAGAATGTAAATGAAAACATAAAAGAACTAAGATATGTGGGTAAATATTTTTCTAATCTTGGGGTGGGGAAACTGCTCTAAATATATCATGAATATAAGAAACTATAAAAGACTAAAGATTTTGACTACATAAGAATTGAGATCTTTACAGCAAAAGAAATCAAATATGGTTAAAAGATACATAGCAGATCTAGGAAAAATACATGTGTGATATTTCTGACAAGCAAAGGGAAAATATCCCCTATTATACAAAGAATTCTTATAAGTCAATGAGAAAAAAAGAGTGCCCCAAAGAGAAATATCCCAAGTGTACAAATACAAAGACACATAAGTAAGCAATAAGTATGGAAGGATATTACCTCTCACTAAAAATCAAAGAAATGTAAATGGAATAAAAATGAGCCGTCATTTTTAAGCCACAGAATGACAAAAATGAGAACATGAGACAAATTCTGTTTTTGCAAGAAAGTGAGCAAGCCAGCTCTCTTGTCCATTACTGGTAGAAGTTTAAATCAGTATACCTTTGTGAAGTGTAACCTGAAATCAATATCAAAAATAAAATAAGTATATACTGCAATCACATTCTGCTAAAAATTTAGCTAAAGAGGTAATGACAAAGAAGGAAAGTGGAGTTAAGCACCAAGATTGTTTACAAATGAAAAGACTGAAAAAAACTAAAAGTCCACTAATAGAGAATTTATTAAGTAAATTATAGCACATACACCATGTGTATAAAGAAATGCAGCCATTAAAAATGCTGTGTTCAAGACCCATTTTGAAGTGGAAAGACTTTCTTGAAATGCTAGTTACATATATGATTGCATATATGATCTCATTTACAGAAAATCCTACACAGTGACCTGTTTATACAAACATTACAAGACCCAGAAAGATATTCATGAACAGGTTAATAATGGTTATTCCTGGGTCATGGATTTAAGGGCAAAACGATCTTCTATGCAGTGTTTCTGTACTAATGCTTAATTTTATCTTATTCAAAACAAAGCTATTTCAAAATGATTTCAAGCTAAACATACTGTTTAGAATTTAGCATTGTCTGGGATCTTCACCGCTGCTCAAATGACCATCATTTTCTGACCACCAAGAAAATAGAGTTGACAAAGGTCATTTACATGGAAAAAACAGCCAAATAGGTTTCTGCTAAATGGAATTTGGTAAAACAAAAAAACAAACTTCAATCAAACAGGTTTCATTCAAAACTTATACATGAAATGAAGCAAATTGTCTAAAGTTAAAGTTTCTTCCAGGGAAAAGGAATGACCAACATACCCTGGAGGCAAGTAAACAGTGCGGTGCCCTTTACTTTGTAACTGAATACACATTTATTGTTTTCTTACCAACACAACCTAAGTGGATCATTCCAACAGACAACCCTGCCCAAACTGGAATATGTTTGTTGCAGATTAACATGTCACCTTCTATTTCCACTTCAAGGAAGAAACGCACTTTGGTACCAAAATGTAACATTCAGGGAAGATGAAATTATTATCTAGTCTTCATGCAGTAAAGTAATTATCAGTTGCTTTAATCCTGCTGTTACAAATTGCGCATGATGCTTTGTAAAGAAGTGTCTATCTTATTGAGGAATATCATATATGAGTAAGAAATGATACATTTCCAACTTAAGCAGATTGATCGAATATTCTCAGCACAGCAGTATGTTAAAATAAAGCCTCAAAGTTGGAGATGCCAAATTTATATTTATAAATGTTCCTTATTATGAAACAAGTTCCCTTAAAATGTGCTCTGTTAGGCTCCATAAATATCACAAAATTCAACAAATTCTAAAATCCTAAAAATCTTACCGTCTTCTTTTACTAAAAGGTTTGTGAAAATAGGATTATATTTATTCCTGAAAAAAATTTAAATGACTTTCTTCACTCAGTCTTCACTCTAGACTGTGCTCAGTCATTCACAACCAACAACAGTCAATTTAAATTAAAGCCCTTCTCTGTGTTCCATAAAGCTAAGGACAGCTTTTAAATAACAAAGACTTGACACAAAGTATCAAAACAGTTTTCCTTATATCAGTATCTTACCCACAGACTAACCTATTCATAAATATTTGTTAAATCGACATTTAACAATTTAATTAATAGAACAGTGTACACGCTTGGCAACCAAGAGTATAAATCTAATGCAATGAGTTCACATGCATGGTCATAAGAGACTTTAGTTGCAGGAAGGACATGTTTTTAGGATAGTGAAGATAAAAACCCCTATTTTTACTTAACAGTATGGCAGAGCTCAGTGGTAAAGAATCCAACTGCCAATGCAGGAGACGCGAATTCAGTCCCTGGGGTCAGGAAGATCCCCTGGAGGAAGAAATTGCAACGCACTTCAGTATTCTTGCCTGGAAAATGCTATGGACACAGGAGCCAGGCAGGCTACAGTTCATGGGTTGCAAAGAGTCGGACATGACTGAGCATGCATCCTCATGGCAAGGGGAGAGCTTCAGATTGTAAAGCTCTCAGACTGTAAAGAATTTGCCTACAAATTCTGGTGGCTCAGATTGTAAAGAATTTGCCTACAATGCAGAATACATGGGTTGGATCCCTGGGCTGGGAAGATTCCCTAGAGAAAGAAATGGCTATCCACTCCAGTATTCTTGCCTAGAGAATTCCATGAATAGAAGAGCCTAATGGGCTACAGTCCAGGGGGTCACAAAGTGTCAGACATGACGGAGGGACTAACACACTTTCACTTCATGGCAAGGGGAATAGAGCATCATTACAGTGGAGCTTACTGAAAAGGGCAATAAGAGCACTGCATATTCTTGGACCTCAGAAAGCCAATGCTCTAATACTTTGTTGCTTAAGAACAGGAAACAAGCCAGGGCTAGATCCCAGAAGACTGTAAGATCAACTCTTGGCAAAGCAGTTCAGTTACTCCCAGAAGCCCAGGCTAAACTTTAACTGCCTACCCTTAAGGAATCCACGCACACCCACTCTGGAAGCTTCAGAGTCCTCTCAGAGAAGCATGATGGCTCAAATGTATGTGGCAAGTTGGAGAATTCATGCAGCTATCTATGCTGCCATTCTAATTTGATTATGTCTGGAGAGAATTCCAGAAAAACATCTGCTTCTGCTTTCCTGACTACACCAAAGCCTTTGACTGTGTGAAAGTGAAAGCAAAAGTCGCTCAGTCCTGTCCAACTCTTTGCAACCCCATGGATTATACAGTCCATAGAATTCTCTAGGCCAGAATACTGGAGTGGGTAGCCTTTCCCTTCTCCAGGGCATCTTTCCAACCCAGGGATCGAACCCAAGTATCCCATATTACAGGTGGATTCTTTACCAGCTGAGCCACAGGGGATCACAACAAACTGTGGACAATTCTTAAAGAGATGGGAATGAGGCCACCTGACCTGCCTCCTGAGAAACCTGTATGCAGGTCAAGAAGCAGCAGTTAGAACTGGACATGGAACAACAGAATGGTTCCAAATTGGGAAATGAGTATGTCAAGGCTGTATATTGTCACCCTGCTTATTTAATTTATATGCAGAGTATATCATGCGAAATGCCAGGCTGGATGAAGCATAAGCTGGAATCAAGATTACCGGGAGAAATATCAATAACCTCAGATATGCAGATGATACAACCCGTAGAAAGCGAAGAAGAACTAAAGAGCCTCTTGATAAAAGTGAATGAGGAGAGTAAAAAAGTTAGCTTAAAACTCAACATTCAGAAAACTAAGATCATCATGGCATCTGGTCCCATTGCTTCATGGCAAATAGATGGGGAAATAATGGAAACAGTGAGAGACTTTATTTTCCTGGGCTCCAAAATCACTGCAGATGGTGATGGCAGCCATGAAATTAAAAGACACTTACTCCTTGGAAGAAAAGCTATGACCAACCTAGATAGCATATTAAAAAGCAGAGACATTACTTTGCCAACAAAGGTCCATCTAGTCAAAGCTATGGTTTTTCCAGTAGTAATGTACGGATGTGAGAGTTGGACTATAAAGAAAGCTGAGCGCTGAAGAATTGATGCTTTTGAACTGTGGTGTTGGAGTAGATTCTTGAGAGCCCCTTGGACTGCAAGGAGATCCAGCCAGTCCATCCTAAAGGAAATCAGTCCTGAATATTCATTGGAAGGACTGATGCTGAAGCTGAAACTCCAATACTTTGGCCACCTAATGTAAAGAACTAACTCATTGGAAAACACCCTGATGCTGGGAAAGATTAAAGGCGAGAGGAGAAGAGGCCGACAGAGGATGAGATGGTTGGATGGCATCACCGACTTGATGGACATGAGTTTGAGTAAACTCCGGGAGTTGGTGATGGATGGGAAAGCCTGGTGTGCTGCAGCCCACGGATGGGGTCACAAAGAGTTGGACACGACTAAGTGACTGACTGAACTGACTGGAGCCTCTGGAGCCTCAACTGATTTATTTTGAACACAGTTCCATGGGAAATGATCCATATGCCTCTCAAGATTTGCTTCAAAATAGGTGTGTGCATATGTATATACACAAACACACACACATAATGTGATATTTATATATATATCTTACATATATATGTGAGATTACTGAATTTATATAACTGAGAATGTATGTGAATACTAATTACATATATATGCATATATATATATATATATATTTCTGCTCTGAAATGAATGCTTAAATGTAAATTCCTGTCATTGAGTAGGCAAGACCTCCTGAAGAGAAGTTGGCAGAAGAGTTTGCTTAAACGACACAGGTGTGGGTGACTCACTCATGTTTTCACAACATGCTTCTGCCCAGCATCCATGTCTATTTGTAGCCTCACAATAAAGGTCTACGTGAACGTCTCTCAGCTGCCCGCCTCTAAAAGCAAGGACACTGTACTCGGTTGACTCATTTGAGCTGCCTGTGCTTTTGTGAATAACCCACTGCCACATTTATGAAGGCATGTGATACAACTGAAGATTATTTCAGGCTGTGACAATGCTTTTCTGCTCAGTTCTGATCTAGTGTTTAGAAAGTCAAATGAAGAAAGATTTCACCCCTTTAAATAGGTCCACTACAGACCACTACTGGTATCTCGGGGGAGCATAAAAAAGATTGCTTTATCAACTCTAGATTGTAAATACCATCAGAATAGGGATTCTTACCTACTTTGGTCATGTTATCTGTATCCCCAGCACTTAATGCCTGGGACACAGTAGACATTCAATAAATATTCACAAAAGAATGTATCGACATCTGCCTTAGACTGGTAAAATAACCTGGGCCTTGACACCAAATCCACAAAGTATTTTCTTTTCCTGATGCCAAGTCAAGAAGACATTTACTGCCAGAGCATCAAAACCTCTGTATGTTATAAGATGGCCAAAAGGCTCATGAAGAGATGGTCAACATCACTAATTATTAAAGAAATGAAAACCAAAACTACAGTGAGAGTTTTTACCTCACACTGGTCAGAATGGCTGTCATTTAAAAAGTCTACAAATAACAAGTCCTAGAAAGGGTATGGAGAAAATGGAACCCTCTTACACTGTTAGTGGGAATGTAAACTGGTGCAGCCCTATGGAAAAAAGTATGCAGGTTCCTCAAAAAATCAGGAACAGAGTTGACATATGACCCAGCAATCCCACTCCTGGGCATGTATTTAGGAAGAAAACCTGTAATTCAAAAAGATGTATGCACCCCAATGTTCATATCGCAAAAAAACACCTCTCTATGTTAAAGAACATACCCTTTCAGTTTTGAGACACTCTTCAACATATTAAATTCACCTTATTCCCTGGTCTTCAAAATAGATAAAACCAATAGATACACCCATCTAAGTCATCTACCACTGCAAGAAAACCTAATTAGATGACTATAAGCAAAAGTTTTCCATATTTAAATTCTAGGATATGTAAAATTACTATGTAACTATAGAGTCGCGTATGCATGTGCACGTCCTAGTCAAATTATATTTACACATATTATATAAAAAAAACCCATTGAATCTATGAACTCATTTACTAACAGCATCATTCCGCCCAAAAGAAATTCATAAGAGAGTATTCTGTTCAAGAAATAGCTATTAACGATCATTAATTTTTTAATCTCTGTTTTTCAATGTTTCTGCCACCCACTGAAAGTACCAAATTGTAGTATTTCATCCACATAGTTCTTAAAACAAAAAAGTCTTCAGAAATGACATGAAGACTAAATATATGTATATATGAGTGTTAAATATATCCAACACTATTTTCATTCAGAGAAAGTTTTAAAAAACAGAATTCAGTTTCAGTGAAACTATCAATGGAGGTTACATAATTTATTGATACAATGGTCCATTATGTCTGACAAATTATCCTCATAGGTTTCAATTAGATACTTGATTAAGTCAACTCCCAGAAGTAACATCCAGCAAATAGTCATTTTAATGGACATCCTGACACACTGTAAGCATTTATATTTCTCCTAAAGTCTTTAGAACCCAGAAAATAGCTTACTCCACCAGCAAGGCCTTTCCCATAATACTTGTCACAGAGGACAAACCCACAGTAACGATATATGTTACACAACTTAATCTTTACAGAACTCACTCATATGCAAAATAATGCACCACCAGGAGGGATCAACAATAGACTTAAAGAGATTTCTCTCTCTCTCGTGTGAGATGCAGCATTTTAAAGCTAAGTCTCACGAAGTTGAAGAGTTCAATTCAGCTTAAAAAGGCAAAAGGGTAACACATAAGAAATGTCATTATGTCTCCATCTCAATAAGAATATTTAAAAAAAAAACATGTTGAAAAATTATCTTCACCTGAAAGTCTACCTATATTGTGCAAGACAGAAGGAGTCTTTGCTACCCTCTCAAAATCACAGCTTTCTGTGATTTTTCTTAACATGTTGTTCAGTCGCTCAGTTGCGTTCAACTCTTTGCGACCCCACGGATTGCAGCATGCCAGGTTTCCCTGTCCTTCACTTAACATGAGGTTGCCTGTATTATCTTCTTCGTGCTGGCCTCAGGGTACTTCCCCAGTGCTTTTTTCCTCTACTTTGTTCTTTTGAATGATGTATTTTAATTATCATTAGACTTTCATTTAGATGAAGAATAGCCACGCAATTTGAATACAGACAGATTTTGTAAAAATACCATTACTGGATTACTGTTACAATTAATTTACTCATTTTTGTCTATGAATGAGGAAAAAAGGGGAAGACACTTTTTTCATATACTTCATCTCTGTGTCTACAATGCTTGGCTTCTATTCCCCATACTTGGGAATATACAGCTAAGTGCTTTCTGGTCAGCACAATGTAATTTTAAAAATGTTGATCATTGGCCAATATTTCAGAAGCCAATATTTCAGGATCACCAGATTTCACTTAAGAATTTGAATTTCCAACCTCTCTTTGAAAATCAGAAAATGAAAAACGAGTGCATATTCACATGGCAACAAGGAAAGCCAAGTGGCAACTGCCCCCTTTCAAAGGAGCAGGAGGTCACGGGAGGCATCACAGTGCCCAGCTGTGAGAAAACCCAAGCCAGCCTTGGAATGGTCAGAGGGGGAGCCCCCAGCCCCGGCAGCAGTCACATGAGGAAAGAAGCCCTCGGACAACTCCAAACTCAGCTGCCAAAACACTGCAAGTCTACGAGGACCTAAGGGAACCAGCCACCCGAGTCCATCAACCACCAAAACCATAAGAGAGAAGGAGACAATGGTTGTTTGAAGCCTCAGATTTGGGGGTAACATGCTATGCAGCAATAGATAAAGACTAAAAGATGAAAGTGTTCTTAACAAGTGAAATAAAATTGTTTAAAGTAATGTCTCCCTTTTTGCTTGGGTCAACACAGATGTCACAGAGCGTCTCCATCTTAATTTTGTGTTTAAGCAGAAATCTAAAATATGAAATGTGCCCAGGGGAGAAAACAGAAGTAGAAAAAAAGCAATCCTTTGGAAGCAGCTCTATTATTTTAAATGAGCTGGTTGGCAGCACTTATTAATGTCACATAGGTTAAACAGTAATAAGTAGTAACACAGAAGAACAGTGTTTGAAAAGGGCTTGAATCTGGTTCTTTTCAGCTTCACTCACTACTCTATACTCCGCAACTAGCACAATGCCTATTTTTTTCCATAATGATTGGATCAAATAAAAGAGGTTTTGTACATATCTTTCTGATTATGGGTATTAAAAATATCTTTTCTATCACTAAAACTTCAGCTATTATGGCTACAAAAGAAGGGCAAATGCCACCTGCAAAGCAACCAACAAAATAAGCTAGAATCTTAATGGCTTAATGAGAGGCAGATCCAGGAATAGGAACACCAACTCGTAGCTTTTATCCTTAAAGCTGAGTTCTTCTCATAAAGATACAAATTCAGTCTTGAGCAAAACACCCGTCGTCTGCTCACATGTAAAAGGAAGCTAACCAGGCAATTCCCCCAAAACTTGATATATCAAGTTTAACAGTGTGGTCCATACATTCAAGGTAATAGAAGATCGAAACCTTATACCCGGCACAAAATTAAAGCAGCTGATCTGCTTTTGCCCAAATAGAGCTATATATCCTCATTTCCTTCCCTTCTTTTCCCCACTTGTGACTCAAGCCAGATTTCATCGAGCTATTTTTGTAACTACTAAAATGCTGGAAATACAGCAGCAGACCAGAAGCGAAATAAAATGCAGCATCCAGCAAAAGAAAGAAAATCACGCTGAGTAACTGAAAGGCCATCTGCTTCTCGCTGAGCTGCAGGGGTGAGGAAGGCAATCTGGCTGTACTATTTGTGTCTTCCCCCAAACCAAACCCACCTGCATGTTGTCAGTGGCATCCCCAAGCAGTCCTCCGAAAGTGATAGCATTAGTTACAGTTGCCAGATAAATGAAGAGAATTGCTGAAAGAGCCTGAATATTTAAAGCATCATAAAAGTCACTGGCAAAAAATGGTGCTTTCCTCTTTATGTCCTTAATGAGTCCACCACAGAACCTGGGTAGGAAAAAAGCAAACGTGACAATGTAAAATAAAGTATCGGGCAATGAACCAAGAGATAACTTATTTTAATCACAGAGAAGGTGTATTTAAAGTGTTTGAATCAGCAAGATACTATTTCAGAAAAGATAAAATCAGAAAACTGTAAAGGAATACATTTTCTTCTGTCTTCTTTTTGATCACCAAATTAGGCAGTCACATTCCCTAGACTGTTGGTCTTTAGATGAGAGTGAATTGTGTAGATGAATTCAGTATCAGTGTCTGAAGGAAAACATCCCAACCTGTGAGCCGACCATAAGGCCCTTTCTAATCTTGTCAGAACTTCCATCCCAGCCTCATTCATTCATTCATTCCACAAACGTGTATTTGGTCATTTGGGATATGCCCAGCACTATTCTGAGTACTGGAAATACAACAGCGAATAACACAGGAAAAAATACCCACCCTCATGGAGTTATTTTCTGAGTGAGGCAAACAAAATAAGTAAAATGCATGGGGCTAAAAATCAAAGAAAAAAAAATTAAGTGGGGATCTGGGTTAAATGCTAGAGTTGCTATGGCTGTAATATCAGAGTGGCCAGAACAGGACTCGTAACGGGTGACTTTGGGGTGAGGATCGGAAAGAATGAAGGGAGAAAGCCATGCAGGTGTGTCCTGGAGGAACGTAGCAAGCTGAGCTGCCTCATATCCACAGGCAGGCCAGCTGTCTGTCATGTGTCAGCTCACTCCCTCAACCAAACCTCACTCAGCTTTCCCCACGTTGTGCCTTCTGCCTTTGATGTCTTCCCTCAGAGCGCTACAACCCTTGGAAGTCTTGATCCTCCACTCATGGCAAGACTTGCACTACGCTCTCACACATTCCCAGGATTGTGTGTCTGTCTGTCTGTCTTAGCTGCATTCAACACCCTGCTTCACTTTTCTTGGTATGTACAGACATATTGCATGGTAGCAGACATTGCAGACATGCAATGCACTTAGGAAAGTTAAAATATCAAAGATTACAGTCTGATTAAATAAAGAAGTTAAATCCCAGAAATTGTATCTATAGAAGAGGAAAAGGATATTTCTAATGGGAATAGTTTGTAAAGAACTGTTCAGGGAAAAAAATGGGGGAGAGAGAGGTTCTGTTCTCTAGTCTTTAAGAAGGAAGAGGAGAGAAATAACATCCTCTTCATTTGGGAAACAAACCCAAGTGGGTCACTGGAGGAAGAAAAGAATGTCATTTCATTCAGATTCAGTTGTCTGTTAAAATGACATACCTTTGTGTTTTCAAAAATCTGAAGTGTTTTTTAAAAAGTCGTATCTTCATAAACAAGTATCCTACTTAAAACTGTACTTAATTCAGATTGAAATGGAGAACCTAATAGTGAAGGCACAATTCTAATAAAAAGAGATTTAGCCAAAGCTGCCTGAGAAACCTGAATTCCCCACTGCAGGCCGAGGAGACAGTGGCCTGGCAAGTCACTCATGTCTGTAACATGTAACTCTGTACATGTTCTATAACTCTGTACTCTGTTCTGTAATATGGGTACACTTCTGAGTAAATGCATCAGGAAGAGATGGAATCAAGCAAGTCAAGGGCAGGGAGAGACTGGCCTTTCTGCCACACCCACCCCACCCCCCATTTCTCTAACAGCTCTCATTCATGCCACTGCCGTCACGCTGGCCTCTGTGCCAACCCAGCACCCACTAGGCACCCTGCTGTTCTCCGCAACCCCCCCTCCCCCCCGCCAGGATCTGCCTCCGCACTTCTTCAGACTTTCCTCAAATGCTGCAATTCCCTTTACGGCCTTCCCTTACAGACCACGCTATGTAAAATGGTATTACCTAGTACCTTTCGCCTGTTGCAAAACTCCCTACTTCTGCTTTACTTTGCCCCACACAATCAGATTCACATTTCGTCATTTGCTCACTGTTTGTCTCCCACCACTGCAAAGTAAGACCCCTAAGGACAGAGGTTTTCCATCCATTCACTGCTGCAGCCCAAGCACCTGTGACTATAACACACCATAAACCTGTGTTGGCTGACCGACCATAGAAACCAGTAACAAAGCACTGATAGAAAGATGAAGGGGAATTCAGACCAGAGGGGAACCTCATCATGAACAACAGAAGAATCCATCAGGTACCTTCCAGTGCGCTGCAATTCCTCACAATCTGCATGTCCTCCTCCTCCATGGCCTCCATCGTGGGGCGTGTCCCCATTCATCTGAACATTCTCTCCGCCTGAGTACATATTCTTTCTAATCAAGACAACAGAGCCCAAGAGAAGATTAGTTTTATTTTATTCACCTGCCTCTTAGCTACATCGTGCACTAACTAATGAAGAGATGGACCAAAAACCCTTTGGGAGAAAGATCATTATTTCCTGCCACCATCCTGTGTGTGCTTAATAGCTCATTGGTGTCTGACTCATTGCGACCCCATGGACTGTAGGTTCCTCTGCCCATGGGGATTCTCTAGGCAAGAATACTGGCATCGATTGCCATGCCCTCCTCCAGGGGATCTTCCCAACTGAGGGATTGAACCCAAGTCTCGCACATTTCAGGCAGATTCTTTACCGTCTGAGCCACCAGGGAATACCGTGAATACTGGAGTGGGTAGACTATCCCTTCTCCAGGAGATCTTCCTGACCCAGGAATTGAACCAGGGTCTCCTGCATTCCAGGCAGACTCTTTAACAGGGAAGCAGACAACTTTAAAGTGTTCTAGTTAGACCCCCAAAAAATGAGTAGATGAATAAAAAGTTGAATAAACTGTATGTTGTATGAAAGGGAAATTGTTTCATCTGGAAAACCACAGATTTCTAGAAAATGGCTTCCCCTCAATTATCTCACCCAATTTCTTAACCTCTTAAATCTACAGGGAGCCACCTTGAGTAAACTGATCTTTCCACCTATAAAGGGGTCCCAGAAACATCCCAAAAGAATCTCTACAGTGTATTCCAATATCATAATCTGAGATCTTTAATTTGTAATCACTGAAGAATATCACCACATGCCCATTTTCCAGTGTCAATCAAATGTCAAATGAAGGCACATGTGTGATTCATTTGCAATAATACCTCAAGTTGAATGGAAATCTGTCAATATTAAGGCACTAGACAGAACCTCTTCCAAAAAAAATCTCCTTCTCAAAGATTAAAACTCCCAATGGCCTGATCATCTTACCTTTTGTCAGACGATGGAAGGCTCTTAGGAGGCTCTATCCTGATCGCTGGATCCCATTCCCCAGGTGGAAGGACAATGACTTCGTCTAGGAACTCATCTATGCCAGCAATCAGGTCCTGCCTATCTTTCGCTTTATAAGCAATGTCATGGAACACCTAAAGAATAAGAAGAGATGTGCTGATCCAACAAGAGAACTCTCCACATGCCTCAGATGTTGAGGCTGAAGAATGCAATCCATAATCTACTTTAACATTACTGTGACCATAGCCTCCTATTTCCTACTATTCAGCTTAATCCAAAATATTTCAGTATCCAGATTATGAACCCAAAGAATATAGGTAGAGGCATGAGAAAACAGCTGTGCTTCTTTTATATGATTTTTTTCCTAACAATACCATAAAATAGCATTGCCTTTCATCTCCCACTGGTATGTACTATTACTGATATGGTTGCTATGGAAGCCAGATGAAAATAGTTTAGAGAAATACACAATCATTCCCTGAAATAAAAACTACTGGGCCAAACCACTGCTTCTAATTCAAGAAGGAAAAGTTCAAACTGAGTGTTAAGACTGGTTAAAACTCAAATTCTGCAGCTCTCAAACACACAAATAATGTGAGTTAAAGCAAAGGGGTTTTAAGTAGGTGATCATCTGTCTGTCTTTTAGGAAGCCAATAACCAAACCATCCAAGGTAGCAAATGTGTATCATACTCTTTGTCCATCATTTCATTCTTCTAACCTGCCTGATAATCTGAAAGTCCTTTATACATAACCCAAGCCTTTCACACCTTGTAAGTCAAATTCTTTAGTCTCCAGGAAAGAAGATGGGCCCTGTTTGATACCTTTGGCTATTCTTAAAGATTGCTGTCTTTTCTCCTCAGTAGGATGTGTAAAAACTATCAAACAACACATAATGGTGTGGGGGTTTTGGGGTTTAGGGGAGGTCATTCAAAGTGTAAGCATAACATCTGCAGTGGACATAACTGGCTCCAGCCTTATTTTCTCTTGCTACCTCCCACTATGGAGGCTGGAAAGTCAGTATCTTTCTTAGCCTAGCCTGCAGGTAAGGATGGGCAGTTCTGACTCATGGGATTACAAAAAAAGAAAAAACAATGTGTGGGAGGAGCATTAAAATACCAGTTCAAAAAGAAAGACACAGCTAGTATACCCTGCCTCCTCCTTCCTGCTCTGCTATAGATGGTGTGACTGGAGTTGACAGCAGCAGCCATCTTAAGACCACAAAGCAAGAGCCTTGGCCCTTGATTTACCATTAAGCAGTTAAGTTTAACCAACTCCAGCAACTACTTACCTCCAAATTTCCTAATATGTGTGCAAAACAAACCCTAAATTGTTTAAGCCACAATAAGTCAGATTTTCTGTCATGTGCAGCCTAAAGCATTTCTTTTTCTTCTTTTTCTTTTTTGCCTAAAGCATTTCTGATCAATACATCTTAGGGTGAAGAATTAAGAAATTGTAAATATGCAGAAATAAATAAAAAAACCCACTGAGATGCCTAGTTGCTTCAAAGGAAAAAAACAGCATTGCTATTCATCAGTGTTCCCAAATTAAGTAACCATCTGAGTAATCACCAAATAGAACTGCCATTAACTAAATGCGCTATTCTCCACTCAACACATGGAGAAGCTAACATATCAAGCAATGAAGCAAAAACAAAACATTCGGCAAAATAGCAAGCTAGAAAGGCATAAAAGCAGAAATCAGTGATCCTATATTCTAATAGTATTTCTCCTACTGTGAGACTAGTTCGGAAGTTTCAACACGTCTAAGGTGTGTGTAGTGACGTCAAGCTGTTATGAGAGTACAGTCATAATTTCAAAGTGCTAGATACTTTGCAGAATGGTTGCTAATGCATGTTAGTATATGCATCATTCCTTCCCACAAGATAAGAAAACCACAAAAACAGGTACTTTCTGATACCTAAGGGAAAATGCATTTTACTATGCATTATTTTATAAAACCCACTTCTGAAACAAAACACTTGAATTTGCAGGATGAATATATTAAACATTTTAAGAGATTATGTTAATACAGAGTGACTTGAACCTTTTAAATAATATTTAACATACTTCAGTTTGCAGAACTGCAAATGTTTAGAGAAAGGAAAATATGACTTATTCTAACATAAAATTTATTTTTTGAAAACTATTAAAAGCAGGTGTCAGCTCATTTGCACAAATGACTGTACCTCATGTTTTAAAGAAGGTTGGTAACTACATAATTCTAATTCAAGAAATTGTGACAGCCAACTCACACTATGAGGACACAAGAATGACATTCACAGATCACCATCTTCCCGGTTCCCTACCTCATCAGACATCAAGGTGGCAATGGCTCTGCCGATCTCATGGTAGGACTTGGCTTTCCCCTTAGGACCTAAGAGAATGAATAAGAACCTATTGGGAGAGGAAAGAAGCAAAGGCTGTAACACATATTTCATCAAACTCAATACACATAACACTGAGACATGTTTAATCCTAATTCATAAAAAGGTTAGGTCTAGAATTCATCTTTAAAACAAAGGTCATAGTCTTGGTAATATGAAAGGCACTCTTCCATACTATTGTGAAACACAAATTGTTGTTCATTTTGTTTGGAAGCAAGGGAGAATTGAGCATGGAACCCTAAAAAGCTTCTTCATGAAGAAGGAAAGGTTCACTACATGAGTAAGTCTTTCTTTTCTAAACTTTCTTTCCTTTCTCTTTCTTCTGACTTTTCAGAATCTTTGGAGAAAACCCATTAAGCACAATAAATAGAAAGACTTAGCACATCTTCTGATTTTTCTGACTTTTCTTCACCCAATATTGATGGTGACAAGTGATCCTCTCCATATTTTAAAGAAATAGTTCTACTCAGAAGTGGCTGGGGGTCAGCAAAATCCAACTCCTCTACAATAAGCCACATGCTGACAACCAAAGTAAAGAAGGAAAAATTTGAGAGAAATTAAATATAAAACATCATTCACAGTTAAAATTCTTTTACAGGATTCCTTATTTTCTTTTCCAAACTTGTTTTCTTGATAACGCACAGTTCCACAGTAGTTAGGTCCTGAAACTTGCAATAACGGGCTTATCTCCACTCAAGTTCACCCCTTATCATGTTGGAAGGAATCCCTCACTGATCACAAGGGCAAAGATGCAACTCTCAACTGGGGAGCAGGAAGTATATGAATTCAAAAACAGACAAAAGGCAATACTAGACAAATCCCTGCCTTGCTTATTTATGATCATATCTTACCTAGCATGGAGATAATGAGGACAATAAAAATGATCACATGCTATGTTTGCACAGCTTTCTAAAGCTTACAAAGCATTTCACACTCACATATCATTTAAACTCCTACTATCCTTTGCTATAAGGACATGCATCTTACTCCCATTTAATGGTGAAGAAACCTAGGCTCAAGGAAGGTAATGGATGGGCTCAAAGACTGTCCCCAGTGAATGACACAGTAGATGGTTGGATGGCATCATGGACTCAATGAACATGAGTTTGAGCAAGCTTTGGGACGTAGTAAAGCACGAGGAGGCCTGGTGTGCTGCAGTCCAAGGGGTCACAAAGAGTTGGACATGACTAAGCAACTGAACAACAAGACAGATAGGACTTTTTACCTCCTGTTTTTTTTCAGCACACAATTCTGCTTAATAATACCTGTGCAACCTATACACCAGAGAAGGCTATCCAACTATGACTTCCATAGGCCACTCTGGGGAAAGACGTTGTGGATACTTAGCTGGGGACAAGAAAGCTTAAGTAAGATCTTATGAAACCATGAATGGCTTAGGACTTTTGTTGGTAAAATTTACTTTTTTACTAATTTATTTATATTTTTTGTTGTATAAGAAAGGGCTATTGATAGCCAACACTCTCCAAGGTATTAGGGTCTGTTCTCAAATGCCCTTGAATAGATAATTCCATTTTTCATCATAAAATTTAATCTAAAGAGTAAAGAAAAAAAAACAAATTGAGAATGTAAGAAGGTAAATCTGAATGTCTGAATCCTCAGAGTTTATACCAGAATAACCATAAAACCATTCAGTATTTATTTGCTTAGAAACCAGTTCTGGAGTGGAGCGGTGCACTCGCTTTCAAGTGTTATCACAGTAGATGAAATGGGCAAAAGCAATCAGCAGGCACGAAAGTCATTCAAGTATGAAGGAAGTCATTATTAGAACTGGGTTTTAATTCTTCTAACTAGAACTTGCCTTTTTCTGAAGCTGAACCTAAATTATACGCCACCACATACAGTATTATCAAGAGCTTTTTTTATTGACAGAAAAGTACAATGCACTTTTCTAAAGGGATGGCTCACTGAATGAGTGCAACACCTGAAAAAAACATTTAACAACTAAAGTAAAATGCAAATCTCATTAAGAAACACATACAGTACTTTTCATATGTCCCAATTCTATTTACTTGTCTACCAAGGGCCAGCTGCCAGGCAGGACAATAGGGTATAGCTTTAGACAGAAGTGGGCAAATGTGGTACAGCAAGAGAACATATATAACACCTGGATGCTTTACTTAATACATTTTAAAATAATGTATTTCCTTTGCCTGTCATTTTTTATTATTTCAGGCTTCCCAGGGGGCAGTGGTAAAGAATCCATCTGTCAATGCAGGAGACTCAAGAGACACAGGTTTGATCCCTGGGTTGGGAAGATCCCCTGGAGAAGGAAATGGCAACCCACTCCAATATTCTTGCCAGGAGAACCCCGTGCACAGAGGAGCCTGATGGGCTACAGTCCAAAGGGTCTCAAAGAGTCAGACATAACTGAGCATCTGAGCACATCCAAATATTAGCATCTAAGCACTACACAATATCTAACCCTTTTCAGAACCACTGTCTACATCTTCCTACTTCTCCCTAGTATCTGCATCATGATTATTTTACATTTATAAATACACACTATGGAAATGCACATTTATCAACTGACACGTGAATTAATTATCAGGTTGACTATATGGCAACAAAGCCAAAATAGTGTCTTATTAGAAAGTGCAGAAAATGCTCTCAGTCATTAATAGTCCTCAAATAAATTCTGGCAGACAGTGGGCAGCTAGTCCAAGGGATAACAGAGTAATGGATCTTCCACCTTAAATCCTATGAGATGTGGGCATACATCTTCTACAAATATTTACTCTGCTCTTTACTAAATAGGACCAAAGAAGAAATGGCAGTAACAGACCAGTGGTGACCATAAACAAACCATTTATCATAGTAGCAAACCCAGTATATGAGAGCTACAGTGTTTTCATTAAGTTAGGTATAAAGGTACAATTCCTCTTTCCTGAGTAATGTGATTTTTATTAAAACATATATATATTCATATATATGTTCATATATATATATATATATATATAAAGTATAAAGAAAATCATCAAGTGCCAAATAGAAATAAAAAGTTACGTATCAGTTAAAATTTTCACATTACTTCAATCAGGAACCACTGAGTAAATCCATTTTCTTAAAATGCATAGAGAGGAACTCTGGACACCCACAAGTAGCAGGAAACATCACCTCAGGTCAAGAATTTCATCTGTAGGGAAGCAGACCCCTAGGAAGACTGTAATTGGAAGTGCACTGTTGAAATGGAGATGAGAGATCTGGGAAAACTAACAACACAGAACAACTTATCGAGCTGAAGTTCCCTCTGTCCAAAACACGTTCTCTCCTCTTTAACCCTCCAAGAAGAAAAAGCTGTTACAACCTTTATGACAGAAGTCCATCTTGCCAAACTCGGCTTTTATAACATACTGAAGACTTCTTTCATGACTCAAGTGGTTGTTTGTGTTTTTTTTTGTCAATGGACAGATGTTATTTTTAACCAGAAGCTTTTTTTCTTTATTATCGAATTAGAGTAAACATTACATTTGTGTGGATGAAAGGGCACAGCCCATATTGCTGGCTCGGGTGAAATAATTTATGTTGCTGAGTTCTTTGTATTCGCTTATAACTAGACACAAGTCACAGAATTTATAATAGTGCCTGGCTGTCTCGAGAATCTTCATGAGGCCCTTCCACTCTAATGTGCTCACTTTTCCATGTAACTAATCGTGCCTGGCGGAGAAGGCGATGGCACCCCACTCCAGTACTCTTGCCTGGAAAATCCCATGGACGGAGGAGCCTGGTAGGCTGCAGTCCATGGGGTCGCTAAGAGTCAGACACGACTGAGCGACTTCCCTCTCACTTTACTTTCATGCATTGGAGAAGGAAATGGCAACCCACTCCAGTGTTCTTGCCTGGAGAATTCCAGGGATGGGGGAGCCTGGTGGGCTTCCGTCTATGGGGTTGCACAGAGTCAGACACGACTGAAGCAACTTAGCAGCAGCAGCAGCAATCGTGCCTGGGGAGAATGCCTCTAGCATTCACCACAACAAAAATCAGTACCAGATGATCTGCATCCAGAACCAACGGACTATATTCATATTCACAAAATAATTATAGGCAGAAATAGAGCATAATATCAGAAAAAGAGCCAGCCTTCCTAAACCTCTCCATCTTTTCCGAGATGTGTACCCCTCCTCCTCCCTGATATATCACAGCCATTCTAAAATAAACTCAGCATGTACCAATTCCTTACTCCCTTTTTTTCAAACAACAGTGAATCAAATAACCCATTATTCATATTTAGTGGCTTTGGAAAATGTGGCTAAACTGTAGCTTCCTCAATAAATTCATAAGGACCACACACCCATCATAACCAACCATGTTGCACACAGTAAACAGCAGTGAGCCACTGGAAGACCGTTACACAAGACAGAACTGAACTAGCAAGACCTCCATCCCAATTCCTCTAATAGAATTTTTATGGTTTTGACAATTAGGGACAAAGCACTGCTTTCAGGCAGATCATTATTTATAACATAAAATAGATATTAACTAAGGGTGACACAAAGGGGTAAACATTCTAATTTTATAGAGGGCTGCTGCTGCAAGCTCCCTTTATAATTATTTGCCTCAGATGTGCAAATCAAGGTAAGAAAAGCACAGATTGATCAAGGGCTTTGATTCGTCTTCATGGGAAAACCCTAAAGCATTTTTTTGCAATCCATTCTAGGAGTCTCCTTAGATTTTCCCTAAGAGCCTGGCTTCAGAGTCAGAAATCCGCACTGACAGTGCGTCATCCATGTGGCTCCATCTCTGAACTGTAAAATGGGAATTATATTCATCTCCATGTGGCCCATAAATATGACTGAGTGGCAGCCTCAATGGAACAGATGTAAGATAGCAAAGCAAAGTGCCTGTTAAGACACTAAGAAAATCATAAACATACCCGACTAAGTCACCAAAGAACAGAGTTTATCTGCTTTCACATGGATGACAAGAAGGTCCTCTATGTAGAAAGCATCTACCCAGTTTGTAGGAATCCAGCTGCAAACAGAAAGCTAAACTAGATCAAGCAAAGAGCAGAGTGGATAGAGAAATTCGTGAACTCTATACAAACGGAGTGGCTATAATCATATTTCCTAAAAGATGCATGCTAGTAATGCTATTTATTATAAATAGTAAGAATAATAATAATAAGTAAAAGAGCCTGTCTTCCACCTTCTAAAGGAAAGGAAAAATAGAAAAATTTTTCAAAAGAAAAAATGACCGTCATTACAAGATGTGCACAGAAACAGATTTCTCAGGTTTCTGTGCAGGATAGCGGGGTGGCATGCATGTTAAAGCACACAGCTGAGTGCAGAGACATCCTCCACAATGACCACCACGCTCCTTGTGGGATTTCCTTTATTAGATTTCACAGGATGCAGCCATTGTAAGTGGCCCTGTATTACTCACACACAAAGAAGCTAATGAGACTCCCTTCTCAGTGATTACAGCTTGCCCTCGTTCAGAGGATAGCAAATGGATAAAACTATTTCCTGGAAAAATGTTAACATGCTAGGATATATTATTCAGATTACTGCCCTGAAATAGCTTTATGACATTATTGAATTATATTCCCTTGAATAGACTGGGCTCCTTTTCTCAATTCAAATAATGCTTGATTTTACCTCTAGACTAGTACCACTGTCCAGGACAGAAAAACATGAGCCGGACAGGAGCAGATGATAAGAGGGACTCCAAAATGGTCATGACTTGCTACTCAATGATCTTGTGTTATTGTTTAAATAAAAAACCTCTTAAAATATTTTTATTTGTAGCTTCTAGAGAAAAAGAATAAAAAATGAAAAAGTGCAACTGAACACTTCTTGGCATGTCTTTTTCTTTCAAGCTCCAGAAAAGTTGGTCCAAAGAGACATAAATAAAACCAAAGGGACATGCAAGCTGGAGTTCGGCCACGACTGAGTCAGCTAGCTGTTCGCCAGGTGATTGCTCAGATGGACCTGCAAAGCTCTGCTGGAATGTTTTCAAGCAAAAAGCTAAGTTATAGAAAACACAAATCATCATAATCCCATTAACTGAATAAGCTATAACTATCCCCTTTCCTCTGCTATTTGTCCAACGACTGTTTATATTATTCCTATATTGTAATATGACAAGTATTCTCCCTGTTGTTAGTGTCTAAGAAATAGAAAAATGGGATAAAAATAGCAGCGTAAAAAAGAATGGCCTGTAATGTATAGAATGGAAGGCCATAAGGAAATGTTCTCCTAATTTTCCTCCTGAATTAGCTCAAAACAAATCTTGAGCCCCTTATCTTGTTGGTTTACCTTGCTCAGATCCTCTGAGACCACTGGAAATCCATAGCCTCTCCTGCTCAGCTGGCGAAACCTACAGAAAAGTTCCCTGCCCTTGCCCTGGGCACTCCCCCCAAAAAGGCCCTATTTTATAACAATTTTCTAATGTCAACCTGAAGATTATAGACTTCTCTTTAACCTATTCCTAAGTACAAGTTTATTTGAAGCATTAGCTTCTATTTACCTACTACATTTGACATAAAAGTCAAGCTTCCTAGCTCCTCTACTGAGCTCAGTTACAGAGGGAAATAGAAAAGGATGACTTCTAAGGTACTGTGCAGTATGAGTACATGATTGTAATAACAGTAGTATACGTCCTTTTAAAATAAAACTTTATGAGTCCTAACATATAACAGTAAAATAAACAAATTTAAGTGCACAACTTAATGATTTTTACTTTTGTGAATATACATAATAAACACATATTGCTATTTAGTCACTCAGTCGTGTCCAACTCTTTTGGGACCCCATGGACTGTAGCCTACCAGGGTCCTTTGTCCACATTCTCCAGGCAAGAGTACTGGAGTGGATTCCCATTTCCTTCTCCAGGGGATCTTCCTGATCCAGGGATCAAATCTGCATCTCCTGCACTGGCAGGAGGATTCTTTACCACTGAGTCAAAACACATATATACATGTCTAAATATGTACACATAGACATATTTACATACATTGATATATATAATGTGTATATGTATGTATGAACATACCCACTATCAATTTTCAAATATAACAGAGAACAAATGAAAATGACTCAGACCTCTGAGCCACTTACCATCTATATGATCTTGGAGAAGTTACTTAAACTCTCAAACTGTTTCTTCATCTATAAAATCCCTTATAGTTTATACTTTAAAAAGTATTATGAGTATTAAATAGGCTAATCCATCAGAAACTATTCCATAGTCCAATTAATTATTATAATCATTATTACTACTATACATGTGCCAAGACAACCGAGAGCATGAAAGTCAGACTGAACCGTTATTTCAAGTTAAACCTTTCCAACATGCTTGCTTTGGGTGAACCCTCATCCTATTGGCTCTCTAGCCTGATGGGGAGGAGTTTTCCCTATGACCACACCGGACCCCAGCGAGTCAGGGAGCAGCTTACCTTGTGGGCACAGGGACCTCAGTCAGGGCACCCAGCATGACTGCCTGCTGCAGCCGAACAAAAGCAATGAAAGGAGAATCCAAGAAGTCTACCTCGCCAACAAGCACGTTGGAAGCTTCTGCATCACGTGGCAGTTTTTTCATGAACTTATTCTTCAGCTGCATGGGAAGAGCCAAGAAGACACAACTTATTTCCAGAGAAGGGAACTCAAAGAAATTTCTATATGAGTCTATGTGCACCAGGCAGGCCCTAGCTAGCCATTCTTCTATTATGTCTAACCATTCTATTATAGTAAGTTTTTCTCTGTATTTTGGATGCAAAAACATTATGTGTATAGCCATGTGGTTTACATATAAAACAATATTTACATACGTATCAATTCATTAACTTATTCAACTCAATAAACATGAGTTTAAGAGTCTCCTGGGAGCCAGGAACTGATCTAAGCCCTGATGATAAGGGATGTGTCAACTAATGACACGGCCTTCTTGAGCTCATATTCCAGCAGGGGAGAAGTAAAATAGAATTGAAAGTAGTGGTAAGTGTTGAGAAGAAAAAGTAAGACATGTAAGAGGATACGTCTTTAGACAAGGAGGTCAGGGAAGGCCTCAGAAGCAGCATGTCTGACACTGGGGTAAGGGGACAAGCCAAGTAAAGATCTGAGCAAAGAAAATTCTAGGCAAAGAGAAGAGAAAGTCCAAAGCCTCTGAGCCAGGCAAGAGCTAGGCAGTTACAGCAACAGCAGGTGGCCCAGTGTGTGGGAGCAGATGGAGCACAGGAGAGAAAACGGCAGCAGATGAAGTTGCAGACGTGAGGGGGGCCAGCAGGGGAGGGTCTTGAAGGCACAGTAAGGAGTTTCAGATGTTTCAAACAGAACTTACCCACTAAAGAAAAGTCCATGGAAAGGTGGAGTAGAAAGACCTAAATTTAGGAGATATCACTGTGTAATCAGGATTTAAGACCATGTGATAGGATGATACAACCTCTGGTGTTAGTGTAGACAGAGGAAAGGGCTGTCCATTGACCCTTAACATCTGCCCACTGACCCTAAACCCTGGGGTACCTAACCTTTTATAGGAATGGAAGCAGATATTGGCAGAGGACACTGAAAAAGAGCAGCCTGTGAGATAGGAATAAAAGCAGGCCTTCACCAACCAGGACTTTAGGTGAAGGGAACAATGAGGAGAGGATTATCCGCTTCAGTGTCAAAGGCTGCTGGAAGTTCAAATAAGATGAAAACTAAGAAAGGACTAATGATGGGACCTGGACCACGAGGGAAGTCCCAGTGGTCTTATGGGAGGCTCCATACTCCCAGTGCAAGGGTCTTGGGTTCAATCCCTGGTCAGGCAACTAGATCTCACATATGGCAACTAAGAGTTGGCATGCTGCAGCTATAAAAAGAATCACAGGTAAAAAGACCCCACATGCTGCAACCAAAAGACCCAGCACAGCCAAATTATTAAAAAATGTTTTTTAAAAGAAAGTAAAGACCAATGAATTTGACAAGATGGAAGGGGTGGATGATCCATACAAGAGCGGACACCAGGCTACCCAGTAAAGAATAAGATGTGAAAAAATGGAGACAGGGAGTAGAGAGAATTCTTTTGCAAAATGTTGCTACCAAGAAAAGCCAAGAATTAAGGAGGTAGGTGAAGAAAAGGATAAAACGGAGATTTTTCATGGGGAATATGATCACAATTTGGAATGTTCATGAAGATGATCTAGTAAAGACAGATTACTACTGTAGGAGAAATGGGCATAACTGCAAATCAGCTCAAGCAACCTTGAACTATTGAGAAGAGAGATATCCATGCATAGCTAGAGGGATTAAATCCAGATGGAACACAGCTCATCCATTCTAACCAGGCAAGGCAGACCCTAGGTACAGTCAGGGGTGATCTGGGAAGTCTGTGGGGTGAAGATGATTCCAAGGACTTACATTTTTTCAGTGAAATATGAATGACCTGATGGTGAGGAGGAGGAAGACGGATGTACATGGGAGCTTGAGGAGAAAGGTAAAGGTATAAAGTGCTTTTCTTGGCGAGTAAAGGTTACCTTTGCCAACAAAGGTCTGTTTAGTCAAGGCTATGGTTTTCCCAGTGGTCATGTATGGATGTGAGAGTTGGACTATAAAGAAAGCTGAGCACTGAAGAATTGATGCTTTTGAACTGTGGTGTTGGAGAAGACTCTTGAGAGTCCCTTGGATGGCAAGGAGATCCAACCAGTCCATCCTAAAGGAGATCAGTCCTGGGTGTTCATTGGAAGGACTGATGTTGAAGCTGAAACTCCAATTATTTGGCCACTTGATGCAAAGAACTGACTCATTTGAAAAGACCCTGATGTTGGGAAAGATTGAAGGCAGGAGGAGAAGGGGACGACAGAGGATGAGATGGTTGTATGGCATCACTGACTCAATGGACATGAGTTCGGGTAAACTCTGGGAGTTGGTGACGGAGAGGGATGCCTGGCGTGCTGCGGTCCACTGGGTTGCAAAGAGTTGGATACAACTGAGCGACTGAACCGAACTGAATTGAAAGGTTGCCTAATAGTCACTTTGAAAACTTATCCTGTAGATGTTATTCATTCATTTCCCCTCCCAACCCAGCTCCCACTTAGAACAGGCTTGATCAAGCATCCTACCATGAGTGGGAAACGTCTCCCAACAGCTCAAAGAAAACATCTCAACAATCACAACAAGATAGAGCTAAGAATTTTGCAAGAATATTTCGGATATATACTTCTCACCAATATGAATGTCTCCCTGCTTAAGTTAAAAGTTACCAGTGAACTTTTTTCTGCCACGGGTTATCACCTATATGGGAAGTGGGAGGCATGGCCCAATTTTCCCCAGTAATGAAAAATTACAGTAGAGTTTTATTTTCTATTTCCATATAAATAGTTCTCAATAAGGGAGAATAAGTGCCATGAAAACTGATCCCCAAAACCATCACCTTCAGTAGCATTTTAACAAGATTCGTGCCTTTGGAACTTCATCCAAGAAGAAAACTGAGAGGCCAAAAAAAAGAAGGAAGTTGGAACTAATAATTTAGTGGAAACCAAAAAAAACCCACAAAGGCAAGATATATATTTTTGGATGTTAGAAACATGACTACTTCTAGCAGTAAAAGACTTTTCCAAAGTTTATACCATTAATCCTTCAAGCAATACTAATATTTCCAAAAAGTCTGTTTATTTCTACAGATACGAAAAAAGCAGCCATGGGAATAGTCTAAAACCATCAAATTGTTATTATAGTCAAAGGAAGTGGCAGTAATGAATTGCTCTGTATAACACGGAGTAGAGTGTGGGATATGGTCAGGTGACCCAAAGGCATAATGAAATACCACTGCTAGAGTAATCTTCTTCAGACTCTTTCCAGAGAGAGCTCCCATTACCAACACAGGCCATGAAGCTCTATAATCATCTGATTGTACTTGCCATTCTCTCCAGCACTCTTTGCTGTAGTTAGGTAGGTAATCTGATCATAATCTCCTGTTTTAGGTACTTAGCCTCCCACACTTAGGACCAAAAAAACTGTCCTTTCCTCATTTCTACCTTTTCTAAACCTCCTTCAGAGTTCAGAACAAGCCTTTCCACTCTCTCAGCACTGCTCCTAGGGAACTCCAGAAGCACTCATTTGTTTTTTTAATTTTTTAAATTGGAGTATAACTGCTTTACAATGTTGTGTTTCTGCTGTACAACAACGTCAATCAGTTATGTGTATACATACATCCCCTCCTTCTTGAGCCTCCCTTACAACCCCCATCCCACCTGTCTAGGTCATCACAGAACTGAGCTGAGCTCCCTGTACTGCACAGCAGCTGCCCACTGGCTGGCTGTTTCACACATGTAGTGTATATACGTCAATCCTACTCTCTCAATTTGTCCCAGAAGCATTCATTTTGGAATCATGCTTTTGCCAAGGCTGAAGTCTTTGCTCTTAGCTCCCTGAGGGTTAGAACAGTTTATCCCACACAGAACTGATCGCTTCCTCTGCAACATAATTCAGCTGGGTCGTAAATATTTTGAATGGAAGGAATGAGCTCTGCAGCATTTACAGTCAGACCATAAGAACATTAAATGCCCAGGAAAGTTCAAGAGGTTTTAGAGGCCCATTCTAGAACACACTAACTGTCTGGATCTATCACTAAGCAACTACTGACTCACAGAACATGCAGAATATCCCACAGTCATATTCTTCCACAAAATGTTTTACTTGTATAGTACCTTTACTGAGATGACTACACCATTTTGGAAAAATTGAAGCATGTTTTTAAAGCTAGAGGAACTGCATTCTATGTGCTCAGAAGAGAAGTAGTTATAAAGATATATTCTTTGAGATCAGCAAATCTCACACTGTGTTTGTAGGACACTAGTGTTCTTGAAGAAATTAGTAGCTATTCCAAAATAAAAATGTGTGGTGCCTGAGTTGCCCTGGAACTTAGTCCTCAGATGACTCTTTTCTCTACACACATTCCTGGGTGATCTCGACAAGCCCCCTGCCTTTAAATTCCATCTGTGTCCTGATGGCTCACAGATCTATGGGCTTTCCTGGTGACTCAGATGGTTAAGAATCTGCCTGCAATGCAAGAGACCCAGGTTCAATCCCTGGCTAGGGAAGATCCCCTGGAGAAGGGACCCACCCCAGTATTCTTGCCTGGAGAATTTCATGGACAGAGGAGCCTGGCAGGCTACAGTCCATGGGGTCACAAAGAGTTGAACAGATTTACTTCAGCCAGGACCTCTTACCTGAAGTCCAGTCCTATTACATCTACCCTCAGAAGTCTTAACGGGCATTGCAAATTTTACAAATCCAAAACCGGGCCCCGCTCCCAAGAGTCCCCTCAAACTAGCTCATCCTGGAGTCTTGCTCATCTGGCTCATAGCAGCTCCATTTTTCCAATGCCCAGGCCCAGACCTTGCTGTCATCTTCCACACTTTTCCTCCTCTCACACCCCATGTCCATGCTACCAGTGAATCCTGTTGGACCCACCATCAGAGATGTCCAACCATTTCTCACCATCTTCACTGCCACCACCCTGGGCCACATTACAAGCACCTCCCTCCTGGGTATGGCATTGGTCTCCCAGCTGGATCGTCTGCTTCTGCCCTTGCCCCCCACCCTACTCCCATCTGTTCACCAAAGCAGCCAGAGCAATCAAATGTTGGTCCCCATTTCACTAAGACTTATTGTCTTATTATGACAAGCCACAACTCCAGCACCATCGGGCTCCCCATCAGCTCCCTGACCTCGTTTCCAGCTGCTTTTTCCCAGTCTTCTTCAGACCCACCATCTCAGAGTCCAAACCTTCCCTCTGACAACCAGGCACACTCTTCCCTTCACATCTGCTGTGTGTCTGAATGGAATGTCTGCAGGGCTCCCTTCCTCACTTCCTTCAGATCTTTACTTATCTCTCAACACTGAGACCTTCCCTGGCCACATTTGTTAAAAATTTCCACCTCCCTTTCCCCACAGGTTCTTCTTGCTCCTCTGTCCTACCTCATGTTTTTCTTTGTACTTATTACAGTCAAACATGCTACAATTTTTACTTATCTTCCTTATTATCTGCCTCCTCACTAGAATGTAAGTTCGCTAATAGAAGGATAATATCCATCTCTTTTGTTCAGTGTTACATCCTTAATGCCTAGAAGAAAAGATGAAATAAATGTTTGTTCAGTGAATGAATGGTAGTTATTATTTCTGCTCTTTCCAATAAGCTTTCCTAACTCTTTTCTTAAAGCAGTGGTTTCTGGACATCACACCACCACCCAGGCCATCTAAGTGGACAAATGCCTAGATAGGACTCATCTTAGTAAACTCCCCTACTGATAACAGTGACTGGTCCAAAGGACGGATGCACCATCTACACAGGGACCAAAACATTTTGGAAAATTAACATTCAAATAAATGTGTAAAAATCAATGTTTCCCTTTCACCTAAGGTTGTTACCCTCTTTGCTGGAAGGGCCTGTCACAGGATTGTCCACACTAGGAGAGAATGAGGTCAATGGCCAAAATGAAACACAAAATCAGGAGAGAAAAATGGATGATGAAAAGAGAGATTGCTGAGTCCCCAGCCTCAGGCCCTGAGGTCCTGTAGCCTCTGCATTCTGTGAACTCATCAAGAATTATTACTAGTTATATAAGCCAGAAAATTCCATTTGGAGCTTAAATTAATTCGAGGTGATTTCTGTCTACTGCGGTAGAGACCCTTCACAAAAAAGTGTTTTTGTCAAATAAATTTGAGGAGTAGCAGGTCAGACAGAATTAAATAAGTTTCTCTGCTATACACTCTGTTAGAGCTTTGAATAGACATGTATGCCAAAGAATGCTTTATCTCCCACTCAGAGATAAATAAGGCACATTTTGATATGAAAACAGATTTTAAAATGCTGTTTGGGACAGAAATTTTCTCATCTCCCATTTAATCCTACTCTCAGCTCCATTTAATTCTTTTTAAATTTAACGGGTGCCTCAAATGTTCAAGGCCTGATGTGGGCACTGCAAGGAACAGACAGACTCTGCTCGCCTAAAGTTTAAAATCCAATGAAGAGAAGCAAATATAGAAATAGCTCTAATGAAATAAGACACATAAAGATAATATGAAAGGTATATTGTTCAATGGAGGTCACAAAATATAGCAATAGAGTTCAAGGAGAGTTCTTCCATGAATCAAAGTTTACAGATTCCTCTCATAAAGGTGTCTCATCAAATATTGATTCATATAGGTTCCCTTTTTCAAGTACCTCAACAATACCTGATAAAGGAAAAAATAATGACTGAAGTATAAAAAGCAACTATGGGCTTACACAATAAAATGTGAACAGCAATAAAGTACTAACAAAAACATTATTAACATTATACAGAATGGTGAAGAACAACTCACGAATTACTAACAACAGCAAAAGATAATGAAAATAAGAACAAAATCAGGTTGAGGATCACTCAACAACCTCATCTGGATTGAATTACCAAGATAGTCTGACATTTCTTTCTTATAGATCACTAGTTGATGCTCCAAGGGATATATAGCCTGTATTTCATGCAGGGCCAACTATGAGAACACACAGCAGAAAAAATTGCTTTAGACAACCTTGATTCCAAAGAAATGAATTTCAAAGGGCTGCATCTGGTAAGAGATAATTTGGCTAGCTCAGGGGCTTCCCAGGTGGTGCAGTGGTAAAGAATCTGCCTGCCAATGCAGGAGGTGCAAGAGATGCAAGTTTTATCTCTGAGTCAGGAAGATCCCCTGGAGGAGGAAGTGGCAACCCATTCCAGTATTCTTGCCTGGGAATCCCATCGACAGAGGAGCTTGGAGGGTTACAGTCCATGGGGTTGTGAAGAGTCGGTCATCACAGAGCATGCACACATGCAATTTGACCATCTTAGCAATTTGGGAACACTTTTTATCTACCAGGTAACAATACCAACTCTGTGAGTCCGGGGATGTACATTTCAGGTTCCTTTAATGCTAACCTGTTCCTTTAATGCTAGCAATACAGGTTAGCACTGCTATAATGCTACAGGTTAGGTCTTGCTATAATAATTCAGTTAACTACTTTCTGATTGGCTTTCCAAGAACCCAGTGATCACAGTACTAGCATAACAACAAACTAGAGATTATAAACAGATAAAGCAGAACAAGTGGACTGATTGTAACAATCATAGCCTCTTGGAATGATCACCCCATGTGATGATGGGAAAGTTACTCATACTCAAGTGATATGCATCACATATAGCTAACTGAAAAAATCATACTGTAATCAATCTCAACGGACTGGGATAACATTATATCCTCTCACCCATACCATCACCCTCAGACCTTCAGCATCACCTGGTAAGTAGGTTCAGGCTATCATATAATTGTAGTCACTGCTGCTACTGCTGCTAAGTCGCTTCAGTCATGTCCAACTCTGTGCCACCCCATAGACGGCAGCCCACCAGGCTCCACCGTCCCTGGGATTCTCCAGGCAAGAATATTGGAGTGGGTTGCCATTTCCTTCTCCAATGCATGAAAATGAAAAGTCAAACTGAAGTCGCTCAGTCATGTCCGATTCTTAGCGACCCCATGGACTGCAGCCTACCAGACTCCTCCGTCCATGGGATTTTCCAGGCAAGAGTACTGGAGTGGGATGCCATTGCCTTCTCCAATAGTAGTCACTAGGCAAGTATTTAAACCCTGCCTATTATTGTTTGCCATTAGCAGCATATGCTAAAATAAATGTAATTAAGTGTCATTTATAACCAGGAGTACTCACAATTTGTCATTTGAGTCTGATTTATTAGAAGGTGACCCTATAAGCTGTTCAATGCCCTTTTTAAAAATGAATAAACTAAAAAAAAAACGGAAACTTACATGAATCACAAAAAAATAGAAAATAAAAACATAATTGCCAATGTCATGTATATATTTACATCACATTAGATGTTTCTCTTCATAGTTCAATAAAAATAAAGTTTGATAATACCTGAAAAAAATAAAAAACAAAAATCATCTAAAATTTAGTATATTTTCTCATTATTTTTCCAAAGCTAACACCGACTGCTATTCCCCATTACATACATTCTCTTTTCCTCTCAAGAACAATGATTTTAATCTTCCAATCTATATTTATTCTCAATTCGCTTAATGCCTCATGTCTACAGGCTACCCGGGCAAAGAGCTGATGCCCAGCTTTTTTCCTGTTATTCTTTCCTCTCTTCTGTTGTTCTTCTTAGCTTCTCTTTTTCCTGCTGATCTCCTCCCTTCTACTCTCTTTGAAAATCGGCAGCTCTTATTCTTTGCCAAACAAACTCATCTGGCAATCTCAAAATCTGGCTAGGTTCACCCTATTACCATGTCTTTCCAGTGCAAAGGAATCCATCTGCATTAGTAGTAAAGCAGGGTCACCATACTTATGAGTTGAGTGACATGTATGAAAGTCCCAGTTTACCCCCATTGTATTGGGGCAGATATTAATATTATCTTCTTTCATTCTCAAACGTGTCTCAGGCTAAGAGAAAAAACTATATGATCATCCCACATTTTAAGCTCACTGAGGTCAGCTCCTGAGCAGTGCCTAGGATATGGCATTGGAAAATAATTATATGCTATGAAGGCATAAAATTCAACGAACTCAAAAGTATGAGGAAACAACTGGATCAAACTACAGCATCTTAGTAAACTATGCTCTCTGAGTAGGAATTTATTTGTTTACTATATGCAAACAATACTAACTGCTGGGGCAGGAAAACAGTGTTCTCTTGCTCACCATAAATGAAATAATTCTTCCTCTGCCCCCTCCCTTTTTCTACACCTTGGAAAAAGTAGCCAATTTGATGGATTAAAGTTTGACAAAATTCATTGGGATTTTTCCTAATGAGAAGGTTGTAGTGATGAAGACAAGAAGTACGCTATTTTCTCTTACAGCAAGGCAAATGAACAGAAAAACAGAGAGTTACATCTTAATCCATGTAGCTGATTAAATAAGTAGATTCAGAGCCATTTCATATGCTCAGTTAACTACCAGAACTCATGTCTCTTTAAGTCTACAATCCCAGAATTTATATTCTGTTCATGAGTGGTTTTAGGCATGGAGCTGTATATTTGGTGAACTAGAAATTTCCGACCTAATTGATGTTTCTAGAGACTTCAGCTCCAGCTATTATAAATTAGCTTGTATCACACTAACCCTTCCAGTAAGAAAAACTGAAAGGCTGGATTTCCGTAATTTGTTTAAAGGAATCAGAAAATCACTATGACATTAAAAAAAAAAAAAAAAAAAAAGAACCTAAGCAGCAAACCAGTGTCCCTAAATCAGCTCATCTGTTTCTTCTAAAGGCATTTGATGACTCCTAAATAGCTGTAGAGATTCAGAAACTGAGTAGAGCCTTCAGCAGTCTTAAAGTGATGGGCAAACATCCCATTCAGTTGAGACCCCTAAAAGACAAGTTAAAGGCAAAAGGGAAAACAAGTAATAAATCAACCCACATAAAGACTTGGAGAAGGAAATGGCAACCCACTCAAGTATTCTTGCCTGGAGAATCCCATGGACAAAAGAGCCTAGCAGGTCACAGTCGTTGGGGTCGCAAAGAGTTAGACACGACTAAGTGACTAACACACACATAAAGACCAAAACCTAGGTTCCAATCAGTTCAGTTTCAAGCTAAATATTAAGTTGGTCAGCCCCCAGCCTAAATGCCAGCCAAAAGCCAAAGAAATAATCCTTGAAGAAAATGTTATCTAAAGTATCAACTTAGCTCTAATATAACACCTAATATTCAATCAGAAATTACTAAGCATACTAGCAGACAAGATCGAATGATGAGAACCCAAGAGGAAAAAAACAGAAATTAGAAAGAAATTTAAAGGAGCTGTATGCAGGTCAGGAAGCAACAGTTAGAACTGGACATGGAACAACAGACTGGTTCCAAATAGGAAAAGGAGTTCGTCAAGGCTGTATATTGTCACCCTGTTTATTTAACTTATATGCAGAGTACATCATGAGAAACGCTGGACTGCAAGAAACACAAGCTGGAATCAAGATTGCCAGGAGAAATATCAATAACCTCAGATATGCAGACGACACCACCCTTATAGCAGAAAGTGAAGAGGAACTAAAAAGCCTCTTGATGAAAGTGAAAGAGGAGAGTGAAAAAGTTGGCTTAAAGCTCAACACTCAGAAAACGAAGATCATGGCATCCGATCTCATCACTTCATGGGAAATAGATGGGGAAACAGTAGAAACAGTGTCAGACTTTATGTTTCTGGGCTCCAAAATCACTGCAGATGGTGACTGCAGCCATGAAATTAAAAGACGCTTACTCCTTAGAAGGAAAGTTATGACCAACCTAGATAGCATATTCAAAAGCAGAGACATTACTTTGCCAACAAAGGTCTGCCTAGTCAAGGCTATGGTTTTTCCTGTGGTCATGAATGGATATGAGAGTTGCACTGTGAAGAAGGCTGAGTGCCAAAGAATTGATGCTTTTGAACTGTGGTGTTGGAGAAGACTCTTGAGAGTCCCTTGGACTGCAAGGAGATCCAACCAGTCCATTCTGAAGGAGATCAGCCCTGGGATTTCTTTGGAAGGAATGATGCTAAAGCTGAAACTCCAGTACTTTGGCCACCTCATGCGAAGAGTTGACTCATTGGAAAAGACTCTGATGCTGGGAGGGATTGGGGGCAAGAGGAGAAGGGGACAACAGAGGATGAGATGGCTGGATGGCATCACTGACTCGATGGACGTGAGTCTCAGTGAGCTCCGGGAGTTGGTGATGGACATCGAGGCCTGGCGTGCTGCAATTCATGGGGTCGAAAAGAGTCGGACACGACTGAGCAACTGATCTGATCTGATATACTAGGTATCAGAGGTAGATTCTGAAATAATATTTTTAAAACACTGATGAGATGAAGACTTTCAGAAGAACCATTTAAAACACAAAGTAGATGTCCTAGAGATTAAAATGACTTGTTATTTTAACATCAATAACATCAATGACTTGTTAAAGTCAATATTATTCATAACATAAAAATGGGACATATCATAATTTGTGGAATTCAGCTAAACGTGCACTGAGTAAAATTCATAGCCTAAGTGCAAATATTTCAAAAGAACAAAAGCTAAAGTGTGATGATCTAAATCTATATCTCACGGAATAAGACTAAAACAGCAAATGAAACTCATAGAAGGTATAAAGAAGGAATTAAAAACAAGAGAAGAAATATGGCATTAAAAAACAAGTATACTATGCTGATCATGTTCTATCTCATAATCTGTATGACAATTATACAAGTGTCCACATTCTAAAAAATTATCAAGTAGATTTTATCACAAATATGTTTTACTTTAATAAAACAATGATACTACAAAGAGTGTCTTAATAGATAAACTGCTATTTCATTCCAATACTGTTTACATATGGTACTCCCTTTGCAGGAAACTTTTAAAAGAAATCAAGGATAGTGAAAAAACTGTATTCTATAGCCATACCTCATATCTCAAAGGCTTTTGTAAAGATAAGAAAAGATAAGAGGTAAAATGCTTAGCAAGATACAAACAAATATAAGGCTCGCTCCTGGCTTCTTTTTAGTTTCTCTAACATGGAAAGTAAACGTCTCTACTCCCTTCTTTCCTCCTACCATGCATATCCAGGAGACCACCTGATTGTGCTGTGTTGGAGGTAACATATTCCTGCTTTTACTTTCCAAAGGTGTGTGAACCCTAGGCAACATAAACATAACTTAACCCAGTATACGTCCCTTGGGTTAAAATTAGCCTCCAACAGGGGTGGGAAGAAGCAGCAGTCCATCAAAAGCAGCCTTGTGAAAACTAATCCCTGGGGTAATTCTGAAATAGGTTTGACCTAGCAAGCACTGTGTGTATATATTTGGAACAGACCTACCATCTCAAATTCTGGGAGTCCTGGAGTATGATAGGAGGAGACCAGGCACTGGCTATTGTTGGCTTCTATGGTTAATTGAAGACTGATGCTATTGCCCATCCTCTCCCAGTTTTCCAGCAGCCCTCTCATCCCATATCTAAGGAAGAAGAGGACTGATCCGAACCAATTGAATTCTAAGTCAATAAGCTTACACTAGCTTTTCTCAGGCACTAGGAAAATAGTTCTTTTCACTGAAAGCTCTACTCTGGCCTTTCTTTGTGGTAGGGATTCTCAGTAAAAAGAGCATGTCTACTCAAGTCCCAAGTACAAGGAGTATCTTTTGCTTCAAGGGTCTTTCCAGCTACCAAGATGAGGCAGAAGGCTCTGCCTAGGTCACCCAGGTTCTACTGTGGGGTTTGCAGTCGAAGTCTCAAGTCTGTAAGAGTTCCCTGACCTTTGATTACCTGTGTACACATTTCTCATCCTGATCTTCTCAGGAGTGTTGGATTGAGAACAGGTTTGGGTGTTCCTCAGTAGCCTGGACAAATACCTTCTTAAACACACCCCAGCGTTCCATTCCTAAATCTCACTTCTTTACTGTAAACTGTCTAATTGCCCAACAAAGAAATGTCAAAGGAAGGAAAAAAAATAGGAACTGCTGTTTTATAAGCTTAACAGACTATTGCTTTTTATCTCAAGACTACATAAGAAAAATCATTTCAAAACTTTCCTGTTAAATAAAGACAGTCTTTAATCAACCCCTAAGTAAATTTGTGGGACAGGATTTTTTTGGTGTAATACACAGAATTGCTGGAATAAATTAGTTTAAACTTTTTTTGTTTTGTCTTTAATGATTGCCCTTTAGGTTATCTTCAAGCTCTAATTTAGAAGAATATTTCCACTGGCTAAATTTAAAAACCATCAGCCTAATGTCTTAAGAGGCCTAAAAAGAGGAGCTCTTGCTTGATTGCCTACAGAATCCAAAATTTAGACACTCACTTATGATGTTGTTAGTACTGAATTTCTGTAATATGGTCTGAGATTTCCAGAGTGTATATAATATGAAAGAAGGAAGACAAAGTCATTAAATACGACAAAATGTCAAAAGGCTGTGGCTACATGTTCTTACTTCTTGAAAACTTTTCTAGTTTTACTTATCCCATTTTAAAAATAAAAAAATGAAAACAGTCCCCTGAGGGTGACAATCTGATTTTCTAATTTTTCCTTTCAAATATAGCCATCTCACCACCATTAATGCAAATGATTCTGCAAAGCAGCACATTCACAAATGGCTATTAAACTAAATAAAACATTAAGCACAATCCATCAGTTCTGATTTCCTAAATAGGATGAAATTTCAAGTACTGACCTAGTTTAAAAATCAACTTGTCAAAATCTCTAGTCACGTTTTCTTATGTTTTACATCACTAAAAAACATCAATATGTTTCTAGCTATTTACAGTGTTTAAAACATTTTCACATTTACTATTTCACTTGAATTCTCACAGAAAGGTTACAAGAAATGTACTATTTAACTATTTTACAGATGAAGGAAACAAAAGTCCAAGCAGTTTAAAGGACTTCACGAAATTCATACAGCTGAATGTACGAGCCAGAACGTGAATTATGTCCACTGCACTACACTGTGAAACCTTCCCATTTCTGATGAATATATTTTACTACCTGAAGTTCAAAAATAATTGTCCTAAAACTTCTAACATTTTCATATAGTGCGCTAATGCTAAGTATTGACAATGGTTTATGTGCTTAGTCGCTCAATTGTGTCTGACTCTTTGTGACCCCATGGACTGTAGCCCACCAGACTCCTCTGTCCACAGGGATTCTCTAGGCCAGAACACTGGAGTGGGCTGCCATGCCCTTCTCCAGGGGATCTTCCCAACCCAGGGATCGAACCCAGGTCTCCTGCATTGCAGGTGGATTCTTTATCATCTGATCCACCAGGGAAACCCAACAATGGTTTAGGCTCTATAAACACAACCTTTAAAATTGTTAAGAAGCACATTTAGGATATTCAACAGGATTTAATTACACAAAATAAAAATAAGCCACACAGAGAGGGGGAAAGCAGAAAGTCACATAAACACAGCACTTTAAGAACTATTTAAAGAAAATCTGGAATCTGCAAGTTCCAGGTGCTGGTTGAGTTAAGTAATGTTCTTTTTTTTTTCCCTCTTTCATTGCTGTGTCATGAACCCCACCACACATAAACACAGGTCAGGGAAGGAAACTTGAAACACTCATCAATCTACCTGGTGGAAAAGGCTCTCTACCTGGATGTCTCTTAGATGGTACCTGTAACCTCTACCTCTCTAGCCAAGTCTGACCCTGACTGCCCCAATTTTCTCTGATTTCGTTTATAGGGCCCTTGCCTTCCCTCTGTGATGATATACTTTTCACCAATGCATTCATCAGCTGGCTTGACTGTGATTCTTATAAGATGGAAAGTATCTTTTTTAAAAAGGGGTTCTAAAGTACCCTATAAAAAGAAACTACATATTATTCAATTGTGTTTCCCCAGTGGCTTATAAAGGCACTGCCTCGCAGTAAATGTTCACTCCACATTTCTTTAATGCATGGAATCCATGTGATCATACCTGTGCTGTGTCACCTTTACAATCTACAAAGATAAAAGCAAGGATACTGAAAGTTCCAGGAAAAGTCCTCCATTTGGTGGAAGCAAACTTAAGAAAGGTCTCTGGTGAGACACAAAGTTTAGTTCAGTTCAGTTCAGTCGCTCAGTCGTGTCCAGCTCTTTGTGATCCCATGGACTGCAGCACCCCAGGCCTCCCTGTCCATTAACAACTCCCAGAGTTTACTCAAATTCATGTCCATTGAGTTAGTGATGCCATTCAACCATCTCATCCTCTGTCGTTCCCTTTTCCTCCTGCCTTCAATCTTTCCCAGCATCAGGGTCTTTTCAAACGAGTCAGTTCTTCACATCAGGTGGCCAAATTATTGGAGCTTCAGCTTCGGCATCAGTCCTTCCAATGAATATTCAGGACTGATTTCCTTTAGGATGGACTAGTTGGATCCCCTTGCAGTCCAAGGGACTCTCAAGAGTCTTCTCCAACACCACAGTTCAAAAGCATCAATTCTTTGGTGCTCAGCTTTCTTTATAGTCCAACTTTCACATCCATACATGACTACTGGAAAAACCATAGCTTTGACTAGACAGACCTTTGTTGGCAAAGTAATGTCTCTGCTTTTTAATATGCTGTTTAAGTTGGGCATAATTTGAAGAGCCTTTATCAATTCTAAAACCTATGAGCGTAGGTCAATAAAAAATAACTTTTACTTTTGGGTTGCCTGGTAGCTACCATTCATTGTGACTTTTTAAAAAAATCCCTGCCAAAATGCCTTAAAATCCTACCTTCTCTAGGATTTATCAGTGAGATTTTTAAAGGGAGTCCTGCTTTTGGAGAATAACCTCATGTTGCACCCTTCCTAACTTAAGATTTCAAATCTCTGATCAGTGAAACTGCACTCTGAAGGCACTGTTGTTACCAAGAGACCCCAAAGTCTCCAGTAATACATTTTAAAATGATTAGTAGTAATACTAATAATTAATAACATATTTTTAATCAACCAGACCAGGAATTTTGCATGTGCTATTTTATTAAATTATCATCCCTTTTCTACAAGCAATTACTGTTGTCATTGTTGACACTTGAGGAAATGAGATTTAGAGATTACACAACTTGGCTACAATCAAGAAAATAGGAAAGGCAGGGAGAGGATGCAAAGCAAAGTCTGTCTCCAGAGTCCAAGCTTCACCAAGCTAAATTTAGTGATTATTCTCCAGTTCATTAAGTTTTTTTTTTCTGTCATGCCACATGACATGTGGGAACCCAGTTACCCGAGAATCCACACCCTCTGCATTGGAAGCGTGAAGTCTTAACCACTGGACCTCCAGTTCATTTAAATTCAAGTGGAGAAAAAGAGAATGAGCTTTCGAGTCAGAGTTATCAGAAAACCTCAGTTCTTCTTCTTACTAGCTGTGGTTACCTGGGGCAAATTATTCTACCTCTTTAAGCTGAATGGGAATAAAATGGGAATAATGAGTGACCCCTTTAAAATGGGAATCTTTAAAATCTTTCAAATGGGAATAAGTAACTCCTTTACAGTTATGAGAAGTTATTGAGATGATGTCTGAAAGTGTTTAAACCCAGTGCTGAGCAAGTAATAGGCCCTCAATACATGTGTTAAATGTAGGAATATTATAAGGCTCTGAAGCAAGGGAACATCAGAGGGTTCAGAATGATGAAAAGAGATTTGAGAAAAATTAAAAGACAGAATGTATAGGACATGTTGAAGCCTGGATAGAGGGAGTGAAGCAGAAGGAAGGGTCCAGAATGACACACAAGACTAGAATTGCACTTCTTCAAATGCCCAATGCTCCCTGACATCAAGAGCAAATACTTCACCAATACAGGTGAATAACAGATGCACCAGTGAGTCTGGCCAAGCACTAAAAATATGTGTCCTCAATTTTCACTGTATTTTAACCAAAGCAATAGTTACTGAGAAGATGACACTTACTTATCTTTTGCATTTAGCGTCTTCAATCTGTAAAGTCGAGTTGATAGTAATATATCACATGTTGTAAACAATATGTAAAAAGCTCCTAGTACAGTGACTGAATAGCACAGTGGCTATTCCATAAACAGTAACAATAATCACCTTGACAGAGTTTTAATATAATCCTAGGATCTACCAGAAACAGATGATGGGCAAAATAAGAAAAAAATTTTCTCTCCCAAAGGAATAAAGTTACTTTGGCACTACATTTAATTCAGATACTCAATTCTCTGAATTTCAGATAGAAATCTCTCTCCCCAGTTTGTGTTATGGACTTAAAAACATATATTCATCCAGTACAGTGCCTCTCTACATAAGTTAATTCTACCAAATGTATAGCTGCAGGCATTTTAACTGAAAAAGTTTGCAGAGCTATCTTCACTATGGTAAGGCTAAAAAAAAAAAAAAAAAACAGAAGAAATAAATCAAAGGCTAAGGTGAGCATGACTAGTGCAGCTATACTGTAAAACAAACAGAATTATTCACAATAACAGCATCAGTTTATCTGCATCCCCACTTGTCCTTGAATGACTGTGTTTTCAGCAGGAAAAAAAATACATGACATGGTTTACTTCTAACTCTCACCCTACCTATTAATATCTTAAAAGTAATATCTGTTTATAGCTTTCCTTCTCCCATCCCAAAAAGAAAGATCCTAAACACAGGGTTTCTTTCGTTCTTTCTGCTCCACAACCTTCAGCTGCCACTGGGAGAGAGGGATTGAAGAAGAAGACAAAACAAACAAACAAAAATTAGCATCATGGGGTTACTGACTTCAAGAGAAAATTATAGTTTAAGGGGAAATGTTTCATGTGCGTTCTCTTCTCTGCTCACCCCAGTCAGGATAGCTAATAAAAAACACAGACTGCTGTTTTAAAAACAAAAAGTTCAAGGGATGAGGAGTAAGAGGGTGGAACCGTCAGAGGCAATGTAGACAACCAAGAGTCTAAAGTTAAGGGCTTGCAAATACCCACGCAGAGTGCTTGCCTCGTGTGGGACCCAGCAAACTCTGTCTAGCACCCCTGCCTCCATGCAGTCCAAAAAGAACCCGGCAAGGCTCTGCCATAGGCATCATGTGAACCACCTTGGAGCTGGTGGTCCAGGCTTCTCTGTCTTCAATCTTTCCTGCGGTTCCCTTCACTCAGAATCAAAGGAAAAGGCAGGGCTCTTATCAAAGCACAGAGTGGCAGTTCTGAACTTGGGGTCCCTGGCAGGAGTCCGGGGAGCCCATGGGCACTTTGAAATTACATGCACATTGTTAGGCCTACACACTTACTGTTCATTTCTCTGGTGAAAGCCCCCACTGTTTCATCACAAACTCAAATGGATCCTTGACATGGAAAAAGCTTGAAAACCACTGCACTAGACAGTGTTTTGACCAAAAACGTACATATGAAGACCTAGGCTGTTACTCTCTGAGGTGTAGGCTGGTATACAATGTTCATACTGAACAATTTTTGTGGCCCAAGGAATGGGAAATTTGGGGTTTCTAAGCAATAGGGAAAGAGACACACAGAATGCCACAATGGAAAAGGAATGCCACAGTGGAAAAATGCCCTCAGAATATATGTCCTTGGAAAGAACATGGTCCCCAACTGATTTTTCCAGAATTTGGGAACTGGAAGGGACCTAAAAGGGCCAGTTCTGGCTCCTTTAAGGCCCAGAGAAGCTAAAATTCATTCAAGATCACATTCCCAGAACACAGATAGGAGTAGAAAAGATGCCCTCTCCTAAGCCCTCCTCTCATTCTGTTTCCACCACACCACTGGAACAGAAAACAATTAAAAGAACCATTCATTGAAATACTTGGGAAAAAATTGAGTGAAACTGAATAAATGCATAAGTACCTTTCACTTTGCACATCAGATGTGGTAACAAAAATCAGACCGGAAAACTAACAAGTAGACCTAACTCTTGAGACCTGTCTGGGTGGGTGCTTCAATATCTGATTGCTTGGGGTCTAATAAATTATCGATAAAATGGCCATCCGCATGGAGACAACAGAGGGAAAGCACACCATCTACTGACTTCTGAATGGCTGCCGGCAGTTCTCTGAGAATTCAGTACTATCAGCCAGGAAACATTTAAACCAGGTCCTTGCAGGGCTAGGATGTACAAGAGACCATATGGTCCCAGCAGAACACTTCAAACAGGCAGCTGTACGGCTATAATTAAATCTGTAGTAGTCATGTTATTATTTATTTAGCAGATTTTTAAAAATGTACCCTTCACTGAGGTCTCTGAGAACACACACCAAATTAGAACAATAGAAAATACTGACGAAGCAGAGAAAGGGAAACAAGGGGCTGATGCAGGAAGAGGCAACAGCTTTCCAAAAATCTCGAGAGGTTCTTCATTTGTACCTGACTACACACCAGAAGGTGACGATCACTTTACTGACATGAGTCACGAAGCCCAAGGGTCTGTTCACTCCTTTGTTCCACGGTACACTCCACTGCAAAGGTCTACCTCTTTTTGAATTTTCAATCCCTATGTATCATTCATTTGACACTCATCAAATCAGAAAATCTTATGAACTCAAAAATGGTTTAGTCCAACTTCCATCCAATAACTATATTCCTAACATCAACTCATTTGTTTTTTTGAACGTGATAGTGAAAGAAAAAAGCATTCAACTCAAGAATTACTTCAAATATCACCTGTGCCCACTCCCCAGCCCCTGGCATAATTCATTCTCCTCTCTGTGGTCAAAGACATTCTGGAGGAGGCAATGGCAACCCACTCCAGTATTCTTGCCTGGAGAATCCCCATGAACAGAGGAGTCTGGCGGGCTACAGTGCATGAGGTCACAAAGAGTCGGACACGACTGAGCAACTGAACAGGCAGGCAGACCCTACATTATTTACAGATTTATCCCACAGTCTATAATCGGAACCCCTAAAAGACAGAAACTGTATCCTATTATTTTTATAGCCCTGATTCCAAATGCAATGCATAGCCAAGAGGGACTTAATAAAACTTTCATTAATAAGTTTGTAATGAAGCTCTGGTTCCTATCTAATTCATACTAATATTAAAAATAAAAACTGCCTCCATGAAACATGTACCCACAAACAAGTTTATGACAAGAGCAACAGACACTAAATCTATTCTCTTTTACTGGAACGCAGGCTTCATGAACTTCCTATCCCTCAAACCTTCTCATCTCTACAAGTTATGAGTGAGTTACTTCAATTATTCTTCTCTGGCTAGCGCCCAGGCATCTCACCATCCTAGTTCCCATAACCACGTCTCCTCAACTGTTTTTGAAAATGGGCACTTTTGGGGAACTCCCTGGTTGCCCAGTGGTTAGGACTCCACACTCCCACTGCTGAGGGCACAGGCTCAATCCCTGATAGGGAAACAAAGATCCCACAAGCCACACAGTGCAGCCAAAACAAAATACTACTACTAATAATAATAAAGTTTTAAAAAGAAAATGAACACCTTTAAAAAAAAATCTGAATCCAATGAAAGTTACAAATTTTCTGTCCAAATACAATGGAATTTTCTCCATTATTCACCTCATGTTTGAACTTACATAGTGTATAATCATTCCTATTAAATTCTTTGTGGGTTCAGTCCATCAAGATCATTCTCCATCTTGATTCTATCATTTAAAATTTAAATAGCTAACCATGTCTGTTTTGTGTCCTCTGAGAATCTGATAAGCATGCCTTGTGTCTTAAACCAAACTGCTAATCAATCTGTTCAACAGGATGCTAAAAAGTACCATGGTTTTAGAAATTCCTTCCACATCTACATTGGTTATTAATCCACACACTTGAGTACAATTATTCTCTAGCTGAGAACCTCTGATGGCTGCAAGCCCTCAGTTCATCAAAGTGTTTACCACTATATCATCAGGAACCTTGTGGATGCCTTACTACTGTACAACCAAGTGGCCAGCCCAGAAAAGAAAATGTGATATATAAATACACTTATGTTCCTCCATTTAAAAATATGGGGCAATAATTCAGATCACAGGTTGGCAAACTTTCTTTTAAAAAGGCCAAATTAGGCTTTGTAGGCAACATACAGTCTCAGTCATACATTCTTTTCTTTCCCCACACCCTTTAAAACTTAGCTTGCCAACCATACAAAAATAGACTACCAGCAGGCTCACTACCAGTGAGCCACAGTTTGCCAGATATCATCTTTTCAACTTGGAAGCAAATGCCCTATTGGTGAAGACAAACATTTAACCAAAAATTAAAATCAGCAGTCACTGGATGACAGCTGTGGTGGACACCACGATGGAGAAGCACAACGTGCAAAGAGAGCTCACAACACAGGCTCTCTAGCCGAAACCAGGGGTCTCAGGAGACATCCCGGCAGAAGTGACTCAGACTGAAAAATTATGGGTGAACCCCAGTTGCCTGGGCAGGAAGAGCATTCCAGTCTCTGGCTATGCCAGTTTCCAGCCAGGGGAAGACTGGCATAATAGTGGACCTGGAACGTACACGTGCATGGTCAGAGTAAAATCAGCGAGGGAGAGAACCTTGCAAAAGGCCCCTGGAGAGAGATGTGAAGCAAGATAACACAGGGCTCGGAAGACCACGCTCAGGATTCTGGGCTCATCGCAAAAAAACAGTTTCAAGTCATCAGTGATGCTCAGAGCCTCTCTTGTAATATCTATATACCTTATAGGCTTCCCTGGTGGCTCAGATGGTAAAGAATCTGCCTGCAATGCAGGAGACCCAGGTTCGATCCCTAAGTTGGAAAGATCCCCTGGAGAAGGGAATGGCTACCCACTCCAGTATTCTTGCCTGCAGAATTCCATGGACAGAAGAGCCTAATGGGCTACAGTCCATGGGGTCTCAAAGAGTCAGACACGACTGAGCAACTAACTTCAACACTTTCATAGTGCTTTGTAAACGTGACACATTCCTAGGTTTAAAAATCACATGGTTGGCATGAATGTAAAAATAATTTTTAACATACTACTACAGAAGACTGGCTGGTTTCAGGAAAGAAGAGAAGAAAAAGAAACCATCACCACTATAAAATCTTACCTGTATACTCGTATTTAAATATAAAATCATTCTAAAAGTTAAGATCTATTCTAGTAAGAACTAGAAATTCCCCAGTGTTTTATTTTGCTACTTACTCTTGAACCATTCCCAAAATAACAAATATATTGTCTCATTTATTTCACTGGTTCCATTTTCCCCTACTTTGTTTCATAGTCTGTCTTATTCTTCTATTCACAAAGAGGCAGAAGAAAGCAGGTGGGGAAAGGGAAGTAATATCTTTTTAGCACCTAATTAGTCTGTGCCTGGAATACTTCACATATTATTTACCTCTTTTTAGCCTCATAAGAACCGGAAAAGTAAGTTTTACTGACTTTTTCTAAGGCTTAGAGACATTAAGAGCCTATACAAGAGCACTTACCTAGTTAGAAGGGAAGCCAGGATTTGAACCAACACCTCTAGGATTATATAAAAAACAAGCTGTTCTACTACATTTCACAGAAAACTCTAAAAGGGCTCTAAGTCTTCCATTCCTTTGATTTACATCTTTTTCTTCTATTCTTTCCACACTGAAGCATTACAATTTGTGAATTTAGATCACGGAGGCACAGCTAAAATGAAGACAACATAGTCTAAAGTGTAGTTCAGACTATCACGGCACAGATTAAGAAATATACAAGCACAGGACCACATAACCCCTAGTATAACATTAGAAAAGACAGAATCTTCTAAAAGCCTTTTATTTTCATTTATTCTTGGTTTTTATTTTAATAAAACATGCATGTTGTGCTACTTTAGCACATCTCTGAAAAATGAAACACTATAGAAAATTTTTTAAACTGAAAACCAAAATGTGACATGAATCAAGGTCTTTCAGAACTGATTACACTCCATTCCCTCAGCAGGACTTCAATCAGGGGCTTCCACAAAGACAGGTAGTAATAAGCACAACACTGCCATCATCCCCAGAAATCTCTTTATGACACATATTTACAGATGTTTTCAAAATGTCCAGATGAAAAGAGCTAGTCCTAGAGAATTCCACACTTTGAAAAAGAGCTTCATCACCATTTTAAGTAGTAGTGACAATTGTTATTTTTCTAAACAAAGTCTTCCTCCAGGGTGAGTGCCTGGGGATATCACTTTAGAGATGATAATTCAACAGGCAAAGAATTATGCACCCAGTTTTTCTTCATACAAAACTTCAATGCAGAGGCTACTCACTGAAATTTCTGAAATTACTTTGCTTATTTTTCATTGCCATAAACAAGCTGATATGGAAACAGACTTTATCTGTAAGTATCATGTGAGAGAGTAATGCGGCCAAAGGCACTATGAGAAGAAAAACTTCTTTCACCTCTGACCACAAATTTTTCTGAAAACATGTCATCCTGATACATAGTTGTATTTCAACTTGACTTGTAATTTTAAATTTTAATGATATACTTGGATCTTACCATAATGCACTCCTGGACTCAAAATTATAATAAAAATTTAAAGTGAAACAGAGTTATAACAATGTATAGAGTAGAAGTATACAACAGACTATTACTCAGCCATAAAAAGAATGAAATAATGCCATCTCTGGTAACAGTGGATGGATCTAGAGATTACCATACTAACTGAGTCAGAGAAAGACAAATAGGGTATCACTTACACATGGGATCTAAAAACATGACACAAATTAACTTATTTACAAAACAGAAATAGACTCACAGACATGGAAAACCAACTTATGTTTACCAAAAGGGGAACGGGGGGAGAGGAATAAATTAGGAGTCTGGCATCGACAGATATTGAATATAAAACATTAAACAACAAGGACCTACTGTATACTACAGGGAACTATATTCAATATCTTGTAAAACACAATAATGTATAAAACTAGTAATGCTATGCTATGCTATGCTAAGTCACTTCAGTCGTGTCCGACTCTGTGCGACCCCATAGACAGCGGCCCACCAGGCTCCCCTGTCCCTGGGATTCTCCAGGCAAGAACACTGGAGTGGGTTGCCATTTCCTTCTCCAATGCAGGAAAGTGAAAAGTGAAAGTGAAGTCGCTCAGTCATGTCCGACTCTTAGCGACCCCATGGACTGCAGCCTGGGATTTTCCAGGCAAGAGTACTGGAGTGGGGTGCCATTGCCTTCTCCGTAAAACTAGTAAATTCTATAATAAATCACAGTCAATGATAAATCCTTCCCAAGTCTGATATGCCTCACCCCTACCTAATTTCATACTATTTCATATCATGCAAAATAAAGTACTTATGTCTAAAAGTAGAGTGTTGGACAGTCCACAATTTGAAATGGTCTCTGCTTGCAAAAATGGTCTCTGGTATTACAAAACTTAGCAATACCATGTCATCTTGCAATAGAACATCTTTCTGTGCTTGACAGTTGACTTTTCCAATATGTCCTCATGATAAACTGTTATTTTGTTTTAAATAAAGGAAAAGAAAAATATTTGGTGTTTTCTGTAAGCTATGTCAATCAGCCAGGTAACTATGTTCACTGAGCTTTCAATTATGAGAAAAAAATGTATAAATGAATTTTAACAAATTAAAGAGCACACTATATTTGAAATGTTACCATTTATAGGATTGTTCTAGCTGAAAAAAATTTTAATGTATGACATGGGCAAGGATGTTCATTTCAAGCAACTGATTAACCTAATGAAATACTCTGTCAACGCTCACGATAAGAAATACTAATTTTCAAAGCTGCCAGAATGAAAATATAAGACCTTAACAATACTTTCAGAAATCATCTTTCTCTGAGAAACTCTCAGAGTCAGTCATTTTCTCAGCCTTTAAAAAAAAAAAAAAAAAAGATTTTTTGAGAAAAAGAATAAGTAGAAGCTGATTCTCCCCCAATTAGCCATCATCATCTTGACATCAACAATTTCCATGACTCCTGCCTCACCCTCTACCCCAAATTCTCTGCCTTTCCACTCCCACCTCATAAATAACATTAGATATTCATACAAAAAACAATAACAAACAAGCAAGTCCCTGTGAAGTGACAAACAATAAGTGCTTAATGGTATTAGAATTTGAGAAAGTGAAAGTGAAAGTCGCTCAGTCATGTCCGACTCTTTGTGACCCCATGGACTGTATACTCCATAGAATTCTCCAGGCCAGAATACTGGAGCGGGTAGCCTTTCCCTTCTCCAGGGCATCTTCCAACCCAGGGATCGAACCCAGGTCTCCCTGAGACAGGTATAATTAACATGAGTCAGAAAACCCAAAGGTGCATGTAAGGAAAAAGTGGCACTTGACTTAGATCCTGAAGGAAAGGTTGAACTTGGAAAAGACACATGTGGGTCCAACAGAAATGTGTGTGCCATACCACTATCCATGGAAGGCAAATCAGACACATTTCATGGGTGTGCGAGCGGAGCAGTGGCGTGTGGAAGCTAAGAACATGAAACCCCAAAAAGCCAGATTAGCAACGTAAATCTGAGAAGTGAGGAATGACATCTAAAATGAAACTGACCTCCATCCTAACCAACCTTCCTGTCAAACAAAACCAAAAATAAAAAGTAGTATGTGTGTGTGTATGTGTTTAATCACTCAGTCATGTTAAATTCTTTGTGACCCCCATGGGCTGTAGCCCGCCAGGCTCCTCTGTCCATGGAATCCTGCAGGCAAGAATACTGGAGTGGGTAGCCATTCACTTCTCTGGGGGATCTTCCCGATCCAGAGATTGAACCCAGATCTCCTACATTGCAGGTGGATTCTTTATAGTCTGAGCCACCAGGAAAGCCCCAAAAGCAGTATAAACATGAAAATGATGGAGATAAATTAAAACTTATATAATATTTAAAGTATACTAAGCACATTCTTTTTCACGTAACAACTCTGTGAAGAAGGCAGTTCAGACTGAATTATAAAACCTTATTATGAATCAGGAGTTAAGGTACAACATGCTTATTTAAGTCTTCAAAGCTATTCCTATGATCAGCTTTAAAAACAGTTCAATAATAATTGCTTTTTCCGCTTTACCAGAAAAAAAAAGTGAAGGTTACAGTGATATTTATTTATCAGACCTAATGACATAGAAGTGAACATATATCCATAATAAGAACGAATACAATACCAAACAGCCTGAAAGTTGAGAGACTGTAGGGTGTTTCTAAAAGCACAAGTAAAATTTTGTAAATCAAATGAGCATCTACTATGGTCTGTGGACAAGTCAACTGATTGCTAATTCTACAGGTAAGGCCTGGCGTGCTGTGATTCATGGGGTCACAAAGAGTCGGACACGACTGAGTGACTGAACTGAACTGAACTGAACAGGTAAGTATAATTTTTAAAAAGTTTTTAAAAGGTTAACATTGAAACCCTGTTGTATTTCATCAAATTTGGGGGGTTATTGCCATTATTCAAAGAATTTTAAAAGTCACATTATATTCCAATTGTTGGATAAACCAAGTCATTCACTTGTACCTGGTAAACTGCAGCAAGTTACATTCCAATGTATTTCTCACATTTTCTACCTAACTCCTTCCCCAATGAAGAATGTTTTATTTGGCTGAAACTCTTATCTTCTGTTATTTATGTTCTCTAAAATGAAAAGATGCTTCTAAAATCTCTCATTCCTCTTTGATGGACAGCTCTGGCCCCCATAGTTATTTATCTTGCCTTTCCCTGAACTGCTGCACTTCAAAGTCAGCACTACACGGTTATTCAGTCTCTCCAGCCAAATATAAACTCACATTCTGAAATCATATTTTTTACTTTATTTTTATTCTATCAGCCCTCATTGATCGCCACCAATACCACTCAGGGTATGAGCATACAACAGTTAATTCACAGAGTCTTTTAATCACTGTGGCAGCAGAAACATCCAATCACCATAAGGCTCAAGAATTTTTTTAAATTGTTGGTTTATTTAATAACAATTTTGGTGATTAGTCTATTCAGCACAATGCGTGCCCCAAAGACAAATCTAAAGTCATAAATTATCAACCAAACACCTGGGGCTTAGGATCTAAAAAAGACCATAAGGCAAAGAAGCAGAATTTCCTGTACTTGTTTAGAGCACAGCCCCAGGACCAGTGTTACCACTCAGATGCCATCTGACTTCAGAAAAAACTACTTAATGTCTTTGTACCTTAAATTTACCAACATATTAATATAAAACAGGGTTGATAATACCAACCGAAGCACTAGTATAAAAAGTGCTGAATGTATGTCTGTCATTATTAATTACTCTTCAGAGAGGAACAGACAGACTCATCACTTTCAGAGACAGCCCCCGAATGGTCAACGGTGCCACCAATACTGAAATTACAATGGTGTCCTCTAAATTGACTTGATTACTTCTAGCCTCTTGTATGCATATGCATTGAACACTGATTAGGCAGTAATATCGACTGGGAGTGATTAACCACTGCCCTTCAGATTGTAGAAAGAAACACTGCTACCATTTTAACATGGCAGCAGAGAAAACAGAAGCATGGTAGTTTTCATTTTAGTTCAATACGAGGGAGTGAAACCACACCATTGGTGGTTAACACCCAGAGCTATCAGAAAACTCTTCTGGTAACTGATAAGATCATGAGATTCTATGGAGGTGAAAAAATCAACTACCACTGACCACTCAGACAAGTGAGCCGGAAACAGTGGGAAACCCTTCTCTTTGTGAAGAAGAGGAAGAAACACTTCCTCCCATGGCTTGACCTCTTTGTAAATCTACTCTACAGAGATTCCCTGTTGCAAGGGAAGTAAGGAAACAGCAAAATCTGCAAATACCTCCCAACATGTAATGAATGATCTGCTGATCTTTTCATCAGTTATCCTAGATGACAACACTCCTCATAAAGGCGTAAACTTTTCATTTAACTCACTTTACAGTATGTATGTAAGTTCACTTAGAATTCTCTTGAGGGTGGAGGACGAGGAAAGAAATGCAGGGCCAAGTTGCAAATGTGCTGGATAGGGCTTCAAAAAAAATACTTGTTCAACCCTTCTTGCAAGTTTCCTTTTTGTTCCAAATGCTGACCACCAAGAAGGGCTCTTAAGAGGAAGCCATTTTTGGTTGCCAAGGAAATTCTCACAAAGTCACAGGGTGTCTCTCAGATCTGAGAATAGCTTCTCCTCAAGGAGAAGCAATCAGAAACACAAAGGCGGCCAAGTCTACGACCACTGTATTTCTCACCTCTTTACCTCAAAATACAAGGCAGATTAGCCAGCTCAGAGATCCAATTAGACCAGGAAAATAAACCCAGTTTTAGCCTTGATATTTTCAGCTTCTGCAAAAAAAGTCCCCAAAGTGAAGTAGGAGGCAGATGCTAGTAACTGGGATCCTTTTCACTTGAATTTAGTCGCTAAGCTTTTAGTGGAGTGAATCACAAAGGAGAAACTCAAATCTGACTGGCAAACAGTATCCCAGCAGTGAGAAAGGTTTATTCAAGTGTTTAAAAGACGTAGGATGAAACTGACATAATCTTTTGGGAAGGTAATTGGCAATACAAGGTGATCCAGCAATTCCACTTACAAAAATTTCTCCTTCAGAAGTACTCATGAAAGAATGCAAAAAAACCCCCCCAAAACTCAGTTACAATGAGGACATTTCTTAAAGGCCTGCTTGTAATTGCAAAGAAATAAGTAAATATCTATTAACAGATTATTTAAATGAAACGTGCACTATGTAGCCTTTAAGGAAAACAAGGTAGATGTTTGTGGTACTGTTAGGTTTCTAAAAAATCCAGTTCCCAAACAATATGATCTCATTTGTAATTTATATAAGTAAGCATATGCATTTTTATGTCTAGAAAAAGTCTAGAAGACTATATCAACCTGCTAATAGTGGTTATTTTGACGGTGAGAATTTGTGAACTTTCATTTTCTATTTTATTCATTTTGTTCTGCTTGAATTTTTACAGCAATTTTGTATAACTATGAATCAGAAAAAAACTAAAGTTTAAAAAACACTATAGATAATAAAATGTTACTACAGCAGGTAAAGAATAAGTCAATGTTTATAGTTACACTTATTATAAAGGTTTGTTAAACATGCCCTTAGGGTGTTTACCAAAAGGGACTGTTGCTTTCTGGTTTTCCACTTTCAAGGGGGAAAAAAGGTGTTTTGGGGTTTTTTTTTAATGACGTTCTGATCAGAGGTAGGTAATATGTGGCATGAGAGCAGACATCCATTAAAGATAATTGTTGATGGCATTCCACTACTCTCTACAATCTACGTATATTCTTTGCATTGGGATACAGCAAACTGCTACACACTGAAAAGAGAAAAAAAGTGACTTAAATAAAAAAACATGCCAGATAACCACTTAAGGCATATAAACCCGGCAATGCCATTTGTTCAATGGTGAACCAGGGATTGCCCTGTGGTGCTCCTGGAGTTCTTAGATTCTTTCATGGGCACCTGTGGCTCAGACAGTAAAGAATCTGCCTGCAATGCAGGAGACCCTTGATCAGAAAGGATGGGGAAGAGCCCCTAGAGAAGGAAATGGCTATCCACTCCAATATTCTTGCCTGGAGAATTCCACGGACAGAAAAGCCTGGCAGACTACAGTCCATAGGGTCCTAAAGAGTCACAAACAGTCAGACTACACGACTAACACTCACTTCACAGGTACAGGTGAGATCAAGGCTCAGGAACCCCTTAGGCTGCTCTGTCCACACATCCTGATGCCTCTTTCAAAACAGTAAGGAGTAAGTTGCTTGTCACCATTAAATTCTTAGAGAGACCTCTGGTGAAGGTCTCATGAGTCATGTGTTTTACCAGGCAATATCAAAAAGAGCACATAAACAATCACTCATAAGCTCAGTCTCACTACTCTCAGTGGCCTACATTCACTTCTAGTGCATTAAAACATTTTAATTTTTATTAATAGTAACTAATAATTAATCTAACTAATAGTGCATGGAGAATATGCTAACTAGAAAACTCACTTTCTCCCTTATAATACTTTCATGGTACAGAAGAACTTGCTTTGTTGATAGGAATAAGGTCTTGACACCTACGACAAAACCCATTAAGAAACTGGCTCTTGTCTGTTGAGCTGTTTACTGCACTGCGGTGTTCATCCAGTGTTTAATTATAGGAACAACACCAGATGATCCAGAACATTAGCAGATTCTTCCATCCCATCACACACTATTCTCAGTGATCTTTTTTCAGAGTAAATCAGAATCCACCACTCTCTAGGTAAAATTCCCACAATAGTGTCTCTTGGTACTTAGAATACAATTAAAAGGTTCCCCTGTGCACTTGCCTGGCCTCGTCTACCTCTGCATACCTGCTTCCTTTGCTCCAGTCACTCTGGAATTTTTCTTATTCCTCTGTCTTGAATACAGCACACTCATTCCTGCCTCAAGGCTTTCCTCTTGCTTTTCATCCAGCCTAGAAACCTCTTTGCCCAGAACTTCTCTTCTCTGGGTAACCCTCCTACTTAAACCAGCTTTGCTGTACCTCTCCACATTATCCTACTATATTTTCTAGACAACACTTAGCATTGCATAACATTACCCTACTTGTTTATTTACTTATCTTTGTTATTTATTGTCTATCTGTCCCCTGAAGCACACAAGTTCCACGTGTCAAAAGATCGGTCTGTCTCATTTACCTCTGGAACCCTACCACCAAGAACATTTGCTAGCACAGAATATACTCTTTACATGGATCAGTGAGTTCAGCAGCCTACAATTATGGGGTGATTAAGAAGTTCAAATTTGCTGCAGCTGGCTTTCAATTTTACATGGTTCTAAATTTTACAAAAGATCTCTCCTTTTCTCACCTGAAAACACAACATAGAGCTGAGATTACCTGAGACAAGTTTATCTACTTCACTTTCAAGCTGACACATAACCTGTTTTTAAATGAAGGCTAGCTTTCTGATCGAGATAAATGGCTTTCACAGGAAACACAACAGTATGAAAATGCGGAAATTCAACTGTCAGTTTCAACTGGGACACAGGTTCTTAAAATCAGTATGAATATCTGTGCTTCTCAAACTCTACTAATAATTAGTTGTTAATTCTTTCAGAATATGGGAGAGAACACAAGGTGGGAGGAGGAGGCTACAGAAGGTTAAATTTCTTGTAGAGAAGGAAAAGAGAATGACAAACATCAGTTTTGTTCATTATCTCAGCGACAAGCTAAACCCCTGGGAAAGGGGCTCCAAAGATAACCAGTGCCGCGGTGTTGCCAGTTCTCATCAAGGACTCCTGGTCAAAGGAAACTTGCAGCCACAGAGACCCTCTCTGCAGTTACTAACACCGCAGTGACTAAGCACATCTCATGACTGTAACCACCTCCTCACAACATGCCTTTCTTCTCGGGTTTTCACAGATGTGATTCCATCTGGAGCTTTCTCAGCAGTGTCTCACCGGTCCCTGAACACGTGCAAAAGACAGTATCATAACGTGAGCAAATACAAGCCCTTCCCCACCGCTGTGCCTTCTCTGAGGAGCAGAGCAAGACCACCCATGCTCTGTGTGAAACAGAGGGGTTTCTGTCTGAGTGCTGAAAAAAGAAAAGCAAATGCTATTGTACTTTTCCATTACTATGAATACGAAATAGCTATGAATGCTAAGGGAAGCTGTATGTGAGCCTCAGGATGGAAATCAAAATAATGAAAGCATCATCTCAGCTGAATTTAGGTGAAAGCGTCAGTCGCTCAGTCATGTCAGACCCTTTGAGACACTGTGAACTGTAGCCTGTCAGGCTCCTCTGTCCATGGAATCCTCCAGGCAAGAAGACTGGAGTGGGTAGCCATTCCCTTCTTCAGGGGATCTTCCTGACCCCAGGATTAAACCCAGGTCTCCTGCATTGCAGGTGGACTCTTTACCATCTGAGCCACCAGGGTGACTCACTCCTATATTCCACATGTGTAAGAAAGGATTAGGGGCATGTCCAATCACAAGATGTATCTTTCTAGATTCCATTTTAAGACAGTCATGGCTGAGCAGTTTCAAAGTTCTACCTGGTTTACTGATTTCATCCTCTTACTCCCTGACAAAAAATTTTAATTCAGGTCTGTCTCTACACAGACCAGGATTTCAAAAATAGAGATCACAAAGTATATTAAGGATAATAGTGTACTTAAAAATAATGCAAAAACTGGTTACAGTACCCTTTAGAAATTAACGTTAGGCCCAGTTCCACCAGGAAATCTATGGATAAGTTCTCAGGTAAGCTGGCTAAATAATCAGTATCAAGGAAGTGATGACTAGTTAAGAAGTTACAAGGATATGTGTGCAGAAGTGTCTCTCTAAGCATCTGCAAGAAATTTATCTACTGCTTTCACTGCAATCTATAGACTGTGATTTCACTTAACATTTATGTAATTGTGAGATGTTATTGCATTGCTCAAAAATGTGGGAAAAAAAAAGCCCTTTTAAACAGTCATCGTAGAGAGACTTCACTGGCAGTCCAGTGGTTAAGATTCTGCACTTCCACTTCAGGGGGTACAGGTCTGATCTAAGGTTGAGGAGCTAAGAACCCACGTGCCTCACAGTCAAAATGCCAAAACATAAAAAACAGAAGCAATAGTGTTAACAAATTCAATAAGCACTTAAAAAAAGAAAAGATCCACACCAAAAAAAAAAAAAAAAATCTAAAAAACACAAAAGGAAATAAAAAATAAAAATAAATTAAAAAGTCATTGTACCACTGAGCACAGTATTTCCTCCAGAGAGTTAAAGCTACAAGGTAAAATAGTAAGAAGGAATTTTCTTATTCTCACAGATGATTCCATACTCACATGAAAATTATAACTAACCCATTGCATTTGATAAGCACCCACAGAATTTATAAATTTTTTTTTCAAAAACAGAAAAGAAATAAAAGGTAATAGAAAAACAAATCAGTCTAAGGTAATTGGGGAAGATAACTGGATAATGAAGAAAAAAAATTCTCCATAGCAACAAAATAGAGATTATTTATGTACATTTACAAGTCAATGAGCTCCAGATGTATTTTTTAAATCTACTTCTCCCCAGGTGTTTTCTTTTTTTTGCCTAATAAATATAACATCCAAGTTGGAATATTGTTGAAGCGTTGCATCATCTAAATTTTGGCGATGCTCTTTCTTCTGCCGTTAACTATTGTGAGCTATTTCTCAATAAAGCAGCCGCTACTGAAATTGTAAGTACTAGGCTTGGCAGAGCCAGACAGAAAAAGTGCAGCCCACAGATCTGTTTCTTCTGTTTTCCCAAAACAGAATCTCATAAAAAATATGCCCTCAAATTTTGTCACTATGTAGCTGTCAGAAAGAGAAATTCTGCTTCTCTTCCTATCTCTGAACATTAAATCCATTCCTTGTGCTACTGGGAAGTTATATAGCTCCAGGAAGCTGTGAGGTACCATCGCAACTGTTCAAATTGTATCCAGGCAGAATAATCAGTCCATCAGAAAACTTCAGTTCCAGTTGGATGCAAGTTTTTTGGGCCAACTTGGAAAAGCATACCGAACAAGTTTGACTTTACTGCCAAGATCATTTCCAGGACATTGGCTAATTAATTATAAAAGCTTTTTCAAAACAAATTTGAGCCTGGCAACCTTTTTTCCTACCCAAACAGAGAAAAAGCAGGCTAAAAAATAAAAAGCCCAAGTTTATTGCAGGGTTTTGTGTGTGTGTGTGTGTGCCAGGGTTTCATCTTCTTAGCAAGCCTATTTTCTTCTTCTCACCAGAAAATGATCCAGGAGCTTTTGTATTTGAAGTTAATAAGACTGTAGGTATATAAACTGGAAATATTAGTTTGCATTTGTACTCTACTTCTGATTATAGAGGAGATCATGGGTCAGTTACAAAGCGCCTCTTTAAACTCTTTTGTGGGAAGCAAAGATGAAGTTTCTTTCTCTTTGAGGGGATGAAGGGTTCATTGGATGAACAATGGCTATTGTATTAGATAAATGAAGATGGACAGTTGCTCTTTATAATGATATACGCATCACCTGCATTTTCTAGCTTTGAAAACAAAAAGAACAAAATTCCTGAATTAAATCTTCCTGGTTTCAACATCATATGAACCTTGATGAATAGGAGACATTGGAGATAGGCATCAGAGATTCTGGTTTTAAGGACGACACAGGCTTTATTTAGTTAAATCAACTAAATCATAATGTTCCAACCTATTTCTTCTAACTGGGAATCAAAATCTTATGTAATAAACATCTTAACCCATCAAATTTCTTTTGTATATGCTCAGATATGAAGACAACCAAGAACGTAAGAAATTTCTCTCAACATTTACCAGCAGCTATTGACAAATGCCTGACAAGAGAACTGTCTCGAGTAAAAGAAGTCTTCCTAAGAAATTGTCAACCCAGATTTTCCTAACTTCCTTATCCTGTATCAAGGCTCCAATAAATCTCATAATTAGAATGCTGCTTTGTCAATCGTTGGAGCCAAAATGTACAAAATAGTTTTGAGTAAAATTCTCAACAAGTCCTAGTGGACTGAGTTTTCCCTTTCAGTAGTGTTATGATCCTACCAATGCATTCAATGTTTAGACAATCATCCTTCACAGTATTTCAAGAGGTAGGCCAATGGTAGGAAGGAGTGCTATCCATATTAGCATTTAAGAGTAGGTGGCAACTTTAGAAGTCAAGAATTAATCTCAATGCTGGGGCAGGGGTGGCGGGGGTGGGCAGTGCAGTAATTAAGCCTAACCAAAGCACAGTCTCTCTTCTGGGAAACACAGGTAAGTTAAAATGAGAAAGATTACACCAGATTTCAGAGAATCTTCAAAGCTGGCATATTCTGAACTTAACTTGATAGAAGCCAGTATAAGCTTTTGACCTGAGGGGAAAGATAAGAACAATAATATGAAAAATGTATTGAATTAGGAGAAAATGGGGACAGGGTTATTCCAAAGGTGGTTAGAAGAAGAATAAAGAAATCAATGTCACTTTACAAGAAAGAACATAATTTCACCTTTCCAGTACTTTTGGGAATTCACTAAGGTCTGAAAACCTCTGTCTAAAGAGAAACATGGTTGTAAATAAGGTGTCATTGCCTTAGGAATATATAATTGAGATTTATTTATTTATTCAAGTAGAATTTTCAACCCATTAGCTCAAATAACTCATTTTATTCTTTAATGCAAAGTACAAAAAGTTCCAAAGAATTGATGTCTTCCAACTGTGGTGCTGGAGAAGCCTCTTGAGAGTCCCTTGGACAGCAAGGAGATCCAACCAGTCATAAAGGAAATCAGTCCTGAATATTCATTGGAAGGACTGATGCTGAAGCTGAAGCTCCAATACTTTGGCCACCTGATGTGAACTGACTCATCTGAAAAGACCCTGATGCTGGGATTGAAGGCAGGAGGAGAAGGGAATGACAGAAGATGAGATGGTTGGATGGCATCACTGACTCGATGGACATGAGTTCGAGCAAGCTCTGGAAGATGGTGAAGGACAGAGAAGCCTGGTGTGCTGCAGTCCATGGGGTGGCAAAGAGTTGCACACGACTGAGCGACTGAACGACAACAAAGTACAAAATTATACCTAGTCACATTTTTAACTAGTTCAAGTCCAGATACTCACTCAACTAGGAAAATGATCCAGTTTCTATTATATTCTTTTTAAAAGAAAACATATTGAGGTTCCAAACTTAATTGCTTTTCATTTCAAATGGGTTACTTACCATATATTTTAATAAGCAAACACACAGCTAAAAAGACTATCATTACCTTTGCCTGAAGTATCCCCCCAAAGTTCACAACAGACAGCATTCCCTAGCCCTTCACAGTTCACCAGAGCACTTTTTTTTATAAATTACCTATTTAAGCACTACAATAAACCTGAGGTAGGAGTTATTATTACTATCTTAAAGCTTAGAGAACTATAGTTTCAACATTTAAACTGCCCAAGTGAAGATCTCTGGACTAAGCTAACTCTTATCTTCTGGACTTCAAATCCCTTCACAAACTGCTTCCCCTTCTTTCCAAGGAAGTGAGAATAAAAAAAGCCATCAACATATATTGGTTCAATTTAAGTTAGGAAACCACCATTTCTCATCTCTTCCCAGCATCTTCTAGATATACTTTGTCTTACACTTTAAAGAAGCAAGAATTCCTGGCTTACCTGGTCCTTCTCTGGTTTATCAGAAATGTCATTCAGGCTGGAAGAAGTCAGATTCCTGTGGGTCATGGCTGGGCTACCTGTAAAAACAGAATGGGACCGTCATTAAAGACTTCTTGTAAAAAACGCAAAGCTTCTGGTTGTACACTTCATGAACGCTAGTAGATGATGATGGGAATGGTGATGGTGCTTGAGCTGTGTTAGGACTCTCCCGAAGAGTTTTCCAGAGTTGGAAAGTAAGGTGAGAGAACTAACATGGTTAAACAAAAAATATCTCAAAGACCTTGTTTAAGTCTTCTTTCTTGGCTTTGAAAGAAAGATGTAAAACTTATACTCATAAAAATAAATTTACTCCTGGTTTTGGCTTGCCATTTACACACATCCTAATTTATCTATTTCTTTGCCTATAGATGTGGGCTCCTTCCTTATTTCAGCAAAGCTGGCCCCAGGACAAAAGGCCTGGACCTCCTCTCCGTCAGCCTCTGCAGTCCTTCCTAGGCGCCACCTGCTCTGATCAACCCCCCAAACCATCTGTATTCCATTCTCTGACTAACATTTTATCAAGAATATTTCTCCTTAGTGGGCATCTGAGCCAGAACCCCTATACTTTTCCTCAGTGTTATCACAGCTCCCCTTACTTCCTGCATTCCCATTTACCAGATTAAAATAAGCATATCCCATCTTCCTCCCTAATATGCCAAACCTCTCATTCAAGTCAAGGGACAGATTTTATCAGGAATATTCCATGGGCAACAAGCTCCACAGCACTATGGGTGCTGTAGATAAAATCCACCGGCAAATCAACCAGTGACTTCAGATACAATCACACAAGAACAGAGAGGGGGCCATCTAGATGAGAACCATTTTCAAATAGACTGGTTAATCAACAAAATACTGAGCTTTCATTTTGCAGGTGAACTTGAAATTTCTTGGCTTACTAAGCAAAAGAATAACTTTTCAAAGGCAGGGTGTTTGACCCACCCCTGCAAGGTGCTGAGTAATGTGTTCCCCATTTAATCCTCAGCGATCTGACTCAGTCTGGTCTTCACACTAAAAGGACAAGGGTTGAAAAACAAGCACCCAAGTTCGAACACAGCTTCATGCTTGGTTCCATATAATTCTTCAGATCACAGACTTCCATTTCTTCAGGCCAAAACATCAACACAAAATTCTATCAAAGATTAAAATCTACTCCTAATAATTTAATGTCTATATAACAGCTGCTCATTAAATAATATAATTGTCTTTAACTACTAGATCAATTTTCTTGAGCTGGCAAAACCAGAATTATTTTCCACTCTGCTGCATTTCATTGAGTAAGCATGGCCCAGATCTCTTAAACCCTTTACCTGGTAGGATGTTTTATTCTAGGAAAATTTAAGCACAGGGCATTTTTCAAAGGAAAGTAACATCTGAAAAACTGCTTTACAAGCACAATTAAAAGAACCTCTTTGAAAGCCACATTTTCTTCTCTGAACCACATACAAGGTTTCTATGGTCTTCAATACAAAAGGCGCCAGGCACAAACATGAATGCCCCCAAATAATGCTGGGCTAGAAACTAACAGGAATTGATAAGTACATACAATTTTGTATTTTACATTAAAAAACAAAACCAGTTTTTTTTTTAACTAAATGGGTGAAGATTCTACCTACATAAGCAAAAGAAAAAACAACTGAACTATTTATTCTTTTTTCCCCTGAACTTTAAACTTTTTATTTTGTATTGGAGTATAGCCAGTTGACAATATTGTGGTAGTTTCAGGTGAACAGCAAAGGGACTCAGCCACACATATACACATATCCATTCTCCCCTCAAACCCCTCTCCCGACCAGGCTGGCACATAACACTGAGCAGAGTTCCATGTGCTATACAATAGGTCCCTGTTGGTTATCCATTTTAAATATAGCCGTGTGTACATGACCATCCCAAACTCCCTAACTATCCCTCCCCACTCAGCAACCATAAGTTCGTTTCCTCAGTCTGTGAGTCTCTTTCTGTTTTTTAAGTAAGTTCATTTGTATCATTTCATTTTAGACTCCACATATGAGGGATGTCATATGATATTTCTCCTTCTGTATCTGACTTAACTTACTGAATTATATATTCTTAAAGCAATGAAGCCTTAGCAATCCTAAATTAAAAGCAGCTTATGTAAATTAATAGGTATACTGATTTCTAATTATTAAATCAATTGTATATAAGTATGAATACTGAAATGAATTTGAAAGCAATTTTTCACTAAGTAATTTAAATTTTCTAGGCAAAATTCTAAACTCATTGATTTACACTGGAAATTCTTCATAAATACTTCGAAGGTACATTTCACCCAAGCACTGTCCTGCTGCTGTTGCTGCTGCTGCTGCTAAGTCACTTCAGTTGTGTCCAACTCTGTGCGACCCCATAGACAGCAAAATCTGAAGCAAACAAGTACGGTTTCCATTATAATGGTAATCCTGACTGATGTTACAACTTTTCCAAGAAAGCTCATATACTGCCGCATTTCTCTTGTTTCTGAAAGACAGTTACAGGATAACTATCTGTATTTGTATTATACTGCAGGGGGGCGGGGGGACATAGAAAAGGCACAGGAACAAGGAAGATGCAGGAACCAGATGGGGAAGAAGAGGCCACTGTTAGAAACAATCACATCCATTGTCCCTCCCAACTTTATCTGATTCTCATTAATAAAAGTAATATTAACAGTTTCACTGATGTTTAACTTTGTAACACACTGAAAGAATTCAGAAGTCAACACTTCTAGGTAAACCTTAAGCAAAGATGATCAGCATTCTTGCACCTTTTCCACCTCCCTCCCTAGTAAACTCTCCACCTCTGCCCTCCACAACACCCTGAACCAAAGACAAAGGCTTCCCAATGTCCCAACTCAGTAGTTCCCAAAGTATGGTCCCCAGACCAGCAGTAGCAGCATCACCTGAGCACGTATTAGAAATGCAAATTCTTGTGATTCACCCCAGACCAATTATATCAAATGCTGGGTATGGGGCCAAGCAAGGTGGGTTTTACCAAACCTTTGAAATGATTTTGAAGCAAGCGAAAGCTGGAGAACCACTACTCTAAATAAACCAGTTTCTTAACCACAGGGTGTGTCCTAGTTGGAACTGAACTGCATGAAACATACATAAATTAAAGTAGCAAAAGAGGCAGATCTGATAACCTTGTCTTCCTGCAAGCCATTGCTCAAAACCGTCACATCTCAAGTAAATCGTGGAGTTAGCTTCTTTGCCACATAAACACACACAAAAAGGACTGTCCACAGCCTTTCCTCTAAATCTTCACCTACACAATCAATAGGCTTCCCTGGTAGCTCAGATGGTAAAGAATCTGCCTGCAGTGCAGGAAACCTGGGTTCAATCCCTGATTTGGGAAGATCTCATGGAGAAGGATCTCATAGAGGAGGATGAGAAGGTTGAATCACATCACCAATGCAATGGACATGAACTTGGGCAAACTTTGGGAGATAGTGAGGTACAGGGAGGCCTAGCATGCTGCAGTCCATGGGGTCGCAAAGAATCAGACATGACTGAAGTGACTTTAGCACACACACATTCAATGAATAACTTTGTTATCGGAATTCACTATTTAATCAGCCTTTTCCAGAAACACATCACCCAAATCAAAGAAGGCAAGGACAAGAGATTACAAACCAGATTATACCTGGGAATCAGAAATTTCCGTGTGGCACTTTAGCAAACCTGGGAAACTTACACAAAGAGTCCCTAACAATGTTCTACCATGGATAATCTGTACCCAATAGTCAATAAGACACACTGTCAGGCTAACTCAGTGTTTTCTAGAGTTTTGGCCTATTAATGTAAACTCAATACACTGCAATATTGAGGGAGTGGGGGTAGCAGAAGCAAATGTCATTGTGAATCAAATGTACCCAAAAGTATGCTGCTTCTTGTGCAGGTAAAGATGTATCTGCTCAGAGCAGCAGAGAATGCAGTGGTTGGGTAGCATCACCGACTCAACAGACATGAATTTGAGCCAACTCTGGGAAATAGTGGAGGACAGAGGAGCCTGGGGTGCTGTAATCCACGGGATTGCAAAGAGTTGAACACAACTTAGCTACTGAACAACAACCACCACCAGTAGGCCTTTCTTTCTAATATACAGGCCAAATGAATGTTTTATAACTGCTCTTGGTCTAAAGCAATTTTGTGTTTTTCAAATCTGATTTTTACAACAGAAAAAGAAGAACCAGCCTTGAGTGAATAATCATAATAATTTCCATATTATTGTATTTTGGCCATAAGAAAAAGAAAGCTTGGAGGAGCACATTTTCAAGCAGTTTCACACAATTGAAAACAATTTCATTTTCAAAGTACCCACTTGGCAGGTACATACTGTCTTCTATAAAAATTAATAACATTCTGTACAAAGTTTGAAAATCGTTGTTATTCTTTAGCACACATGTAGCAATTCATAAAGTCCTTTGCAATTGTATCTGTTAGATACTATAAAAAGAGGTAGGAGAATGTACAGCATAGAAAAATGATGATACTTATATGTGTACATGTTAAGTAAAAATGTAAATATGTATGTGATGCAATGACAGACACATAAACTGACCTCCCCATCTCATACCCTCATAATGAGACTATAGGATATAGTCTCTGTACACCTCACTGACTCACTGATACTTTTTCCCCCTATGTTGACATAACAAATCTACTTTAAGATGTGTATATCTAAGATTAAGGGTCAACTAATCTTTCTGGACTCTTGAGAGTCCCTTGGACTGCAAGGAGATCCAACCAGTCCATTCTGAAGGAGATCAGCCCTGGGTTTTCTTTGGAAGGAATGATGCTGAAGCTGAAACTCTAGTACTTTGGCCACCTCATGCAAAGAGTTGACTCATTGGAAAAGACTCTGATGCTGGGAGGGATTGGGGACAGGAGGAGAAGGGGACGACAGAGGATGAGATGGCTGGATGGCATCACTGACACAATGGACGTGAGTCTGAGTGAACTCCAGGAGTTAGTGATGGACAGGGAGGCCTGGCGTGCTGCGATTCATGGGGTTGCAAAAAGTCGGACACGACTGAGAGACAGAACTGAACTGAAGTAGTTTAATTTACATTATCTTACTTAATCCTCAGATAAACACTCTGAGATCAGTATCATTATTACCACTTACACATAAACAAAATGAACTTCAAGTTCATGATCACACAGCAAGTTTCAATTTAAATCCAGATCTCTTAATAACAATCTAGGGGTGTGGGGGTGGGATTGGTCTCTCTATGTTATTTACATAAAAAAAACATATTAACTTCATCATTTTCAATGAAGAGAAAATAAAATGTACAACCACAAAAGATATATCCTATTTCTATGGCAATTAGGTGCAATATAAAATCACCAAGGAGGTTTAAGCCAAAAATGTTCTTGGTTTCCAATTTAGCTTCTCCCAAAGATGGAGTCTGCATTTCTTTACTTTTTCATTTTCATAAAGTAAAGGAGAAAAATATTCAACTCAGCTACTCTGCTTGCCACAGTGATTGAATAGTAGCCCGAAACCACAGCTCTGTGAAAAAGGAGAAAGGATACTAAAAGCAATAGCAAAGTAATTATAAAAGCAATAATGCTACACACTTCTGAATGTCCTAAGTCACAGTCATAGCCAAGTGTTTGTAAGATTCCACAATGAACGTACAGCCAATTCTCCACTATTTCCATACTGGTTTTCCACCTTTCAAGAAATTTTGCAATATCATCCCATTTCAACCACTAAGAACAGGAATATAACAGGACAGGGATAATAAATCTGTTAAGATATAACAAGTTTGACTGAGAAAGTCCTTCTAGAAGGAATAGCTGAGATAAGCTTGAATTCTGTCAGATCAGTTTCCTAGTCTTCATGGCAAAAGACCACCAAGAGCTGTCCCCACCAAAAGTAATTTTAAAAAAAGCATGTCATCAAGACCTCCAACCCATTCTCAGTGCCCACCTCCAAATAAAATGCAGAAATATTTAAAATACAAATATGAGACTAAAGAACATTTAAAATTTTATCAGTAAGAGCTCTTTGAAAGAATCTCATAACTAACAGAAAATCAGTTTGGATATTTTTGCTTGTACAACTTTTAATTATTTTGTTTTATTTAGAGGATTTCTGTTGTTTGCTCATGATTTAATATCATGTAAACTCCAAGAACACAAAGCCAAGGCCTTTGGTTTGTCTTGTTCACAGCTACAGCCCCAGAGCTTGGCACTGGTGGCACTTAATAAATATTTGTGAATGAATGAATAACAGCAACTGGGTATCACTTTACTTCCATTTGGAGTTACTACTATAAACACTACTGTTCAAAGTCTATTTCCTATGGAGGGAGATGCAATGTGCAGACTCCAAGAAACTTCAGGCTTGGAAAGCCTTAGAGTAAATAAGGAAGAAGTTTGTAGCTGGCCCAGAACTAACGGAATGGAAAGACACTGCCAAACTGGCTAAATGCCTGTCAGTCAGCAGTAGAAAGAGAGGTAAGAAGCAACAAACGTGAGAAAGAGACACCCTGGGTGCAGGAAGAATCAGGTGAGAATGAGCGGAGACACAAGGGAAGGTGCCAGGGCTCACTGCAAGGAAAGGACAGCCTTGGGTAGAGAAAAGTCTGGGGAACAGAGATAAAGAATGAGGTTGGTTTGGAAAGTTAAAGAAAATTTGGAGGAAGGAAGACGACATCAAAAGATCCAGATAACTATGGAAGTACGTGAGTCAAGTTCTAGCCAAAAGCTGAAGTCATCCCTAATGTGTGGGGCAAGGATGAGGGAGAAGACATCCTTACAGAGAGAAATGGAAGAAAGCAGAGGCCAAGGCAGTGCAAACACAAAGACTATTCTCTGTTTTAAAGACCATTCTCTATCTTTTTGAGATCTCTGCTGTCTACATGCCCCTTGATAATCTACCCACCCTCAACTTCTTTGACCCTATTTTCTGTGTTTTTGAATTTTCTGAACTACTCTGTTGGCTTTTCCCAAGATTCAGTGTTAGGGCTTCAACATCTCAATGTTGAATACATAGCCTTCATTTCTTCTAAGTCTTTTTAAATTTCAACCAGCAAAAGCAAAATCCTCTCACCAGAGTGACTCCCATTCCCAATCCAATGATATTGCACTGGATATTTAATTTTTATTATGATATAAAATAAAAATTAAATATTTATTATGATCTAAAATGGCTTCCCTGGTGGCTCAGAAGGTAAAGAGTCCGCCTGCAGTGCAGGAGACCCGGGTTTGATCTCTAGGTCGGGAAGATCCCCTGAAGAAAGAAATGGCAACCCACTCCAGTATTCTTGCCTAAAAAATGCCATGGACAGAGAAGCCTGGCAGGCTACAGTCCATGAGTTCGCAAAGAGTCAGACACGACTGAGCAACTTCACTTTATGATCTAAAATACATAGTTAAATTTTTTAAAGGCATTTCATTCTCTTTCTGTGCACACACAATACACACGTGACATTTGAAAAATCTCTAATCAGTTGCGGAAACATTCAGAAACAAACAAGGACTAAAAAACTTACTAAAATAGGAAAGACTCCATAAAGGACTTCAGGGCATCTGTGGTCCCTGTGATTACATATAGTGTTTGTAAGTCTTTGTGTCACCTGCACTTGTGTGCATGCACACACACAAACATAAAACTATGAACCAAAAGTTACCCTGTACAAAGAATATAGGTGGAAGCACAGAAAATAATTTATTACCTTATCTCATGAAAGTAGAAAAAGAAAAGAACAGTGATGTCAGCAAGACTATGCTACTTAGTAAGAGGGTGAGTTAGAAAAATCAATGGAAGATTAAGAATCAAGGAAAGGAACATCTCACTATCTTCATGACCCAAAGTGATTTTACTAAATACTCTCTCATCAGGTTGAGGACCTGTGATAGGTCCCCACAGCCACAGTATTCCAAGCACATGTAACAGTGTCAGATTTCCTAATTTGGACTCCCTTATATCTGTATGTTGATACTGGATCCAAGACATAGTAAAAATTTCACTAATTAATGGAGAAGTTCTCTGAATTGATGAAGTGTCTAAATTTAAAACAATTTAAGAAAGCTACCAATTCAACTTAGTATATGACTTGGTAAATGCGTTTATCCTTCTCCCTTCCTAGATAGTTTTAAAATAACAGATTAAAAACAAAAAATTATAAAATCACATCAATTAAAAAAATTAATAGACAACCAACAGAGACAAGAGACTTCAAAAACTTTCTAGAAGCAAAAGAATAGGTAAGTGTATTAGAACCTGAGAGCGGATCAAGAGGGAGGGAATGAAAAAAAAAGAGTATTACAACTTGATACTATTTGTGCTACATAGAAACTACAGTGTGAAATATGTGGAGGAAGTTATGGAGTCAAAAAAGAGATCTTCCATGAAAAACACTGAAGAAGCGCCACACTGGAAGAGGCCAAGTCCAATGGAGGCCCAAGTAAGATGCAAACAGAAAGGGATGAGTTCATGGAAAGTCACTGCACCTAAAGTTTGCTACCATCCCAGGGGGTGCACACCCAGCAGCTGAGGCATTTACACCACAGGGTTCATTGCTGAAGTGGGATTTAGAAAAGACCAGACAATCAGCAGGAGTTTGTACCTCATAGCAAAATCTTCTGATTTCAAGCATTCAGCATGACAGGATGACATTTCCTACTCACTCTAAAACAAATCCTCTTTCAGTTCAGTTCAGTTGCTCAGTCGTCTCCGATTCTGTGCTACCCCATGGACTGCAGCAGGCCAGGCCTCCCTGTCCTTCACCATCTCCTGGAGCTTGCTCAAACTCATGTCCATCGAGTCGGTGATGCCATCCAACCATCTCATCTTCTGTCACCCCCTTCTCCTCCTGCCTTCAATCTTTCCCAGCATCAGGGTCTTTTCTAATGAGTCAGTTCTTTGCATCAGGTGGCCAAAGTATTGGAGCTTCACCTTCAGCATCAGTCCTTCCGGTGAGTATTCAGGACTGATTTTCTTAGCATTGATTTACTTGAATACAAATCCTCTTACTTGAATACAAATGAACAACTGAGAATTATCAGATATATGAGAGGAAGCCCAAGAGTAAACACACACACAACCAAATCACAACTTCAATAAAAGAATTATAATTTAGAAAACTTAAATAAAGATTCTTACTAGTTTGCAAGAGATTTGAGAAGATACTGTATCCATAAAATGTGGACAGAATGCTATAAAAAATGGAAAAGGAAAATGCTTTACAGTTATAATAATTTTCAAGACTACTATTACTATCAAGATGTGATAGTAATAAATGTATATGGGCTTCCCAGGTGGCACAGTGGTAAAGAATCCCCCTACCAATGCAAGAGATGCAAGAGATGTGGGTTCGACCCCTGGGTCAGGAATACACCCTGAAGAAGCACATGGCAACCCACTCCAGTATTCTTGCCTGGAGAATCCCATGGACAGAAGAGCCTGGTGGGCTACCGTCCATGGGGTCACAGAGAGTCGGACACAACTAAAGCAACTTAGCATATAGCATATGGGTTAGAAAATAAAATCAAGTGAATCTTCTGAAAAAGTAATGGTCAAGGGGGCAAAGATGCAGAAAACATGAGAGTACAGAGTATCAATCCATGAAGGCCAATTATAAAGACATATTAAGAGTCCTACTAAGCAGAACAAGGAAAATAGAAAAGATAATGCTATTACAGAGAATATCCTACAGCTAAATTAAGGACACATTTCTTCAATTACAAAGGTCCCTAGAGAAAGTAAACAAAACAGACCACATACACACAATCCACCACTGTACGTAAATAAATCATTAGGAAACTTCACAACACTGAAAGTGAAGAGAATACCCTAAAACTTTCTATCTAGAGAGAAAAGCAGTAAGAACTGCACTTGGAATTCTCTTAAGCAACACAAAAACAGAAGAAGAGAACGAAACTATGCTTTCAGAGTTCTGGAAGAAATAGTGTTTTCAACTTTCAACTGTATACTCATCTAAACTATCAATCAAGTGTGAAAAAACAATAAGGAAACTTTCAACCGGAAAAAAAAAAGAAAAGAAAACCAAACAAAATGTCAACCTTTATATGCCCTTTCATACAAAGTTATCTGAAACGTGATTTGGCAAAATGAAAAAAACAAAGAAAAAGAGATGGATGGTCTCCAATTTAGGAGAGGATTGAGAGTAAATGCTAGAACAGAAGCTGTGCAGCAGGTCTCGGGGCAGCGGTATCTTAAGACGCAGGAAAATAGAGTAGGGAAGAGAGGAGACAGCAAGGAGAGACCAGTGAGAATGAAGCAGCCATAGGGTTTATCCGGGCCCTTCAGATATTGAAAGAACTTGGGGATACAGGAACAATAGGCAATTTGAAAAAATACAATTTAAAACTGCAGGTTAAAAAAAAAAACTGTACAAGAAAGAAAATGTAATTATAAACCATGCCATAGCTTTAAAGTACATTCCTATTGTCATAATAATGTAAATACTATTTATGAATTTCTGACTTTAACATCAACTGACAGAAAAAGAACAAATGTATTTATAGATAAAGACAAGGATGTAAATCTAACCAATATTGACAATAAAGGGGCTTCCTTGGTGGCTCAGATGGTAAAGAGTCTGCCTGCAATGCAGGAGACCCAGTTTGATCCCTGGGTCGGGAAGATCCCCTGGAGAAGGGAATGGCAACCCACTCCAGTATTCTTGCCTGGAAAATCCCATGGACGTAGCTGCCTGGTGGGCTATAGTCCATGGATTCACAGAGTCAGACATGCCTGAGCAACCTTCACATACTGACAATAAATAGAAGTACCAATGACAGAAATATGGAAGTAAAAGTGAGGAGAGGGCCAAGGAAGAGCAGGAAACTAATATTCTTTACTGACAAACTGCTGCTTAGTCACTCAGTCATATCTAACTCTCGGCAACCCCAAGGACTCTAGCCTGCCAGGCTCCTCTGTCCATAGAACTTTCCAGGCAAGAATTATGAAGTGGGTTGCCATTCCTTTCTTTAAGGGATCATCCTGACCCAGGGATCACACTCATATCTCTTGCTTCTCCTGCACTGGCAAGAGGATTCTTTACTACTGAGCCACCTGGGAAGCACAAGATCTTTTGAAAAAATAAAAATTAATAGGAAATATCTAAGATTGATAAATCAGAAATAGCAAGATAAACTTATTATATAAAGATAAGAAGATAACCATGACAAAGCTAAAAGGAAATAGACACAATTAAAAGCATTAAAAGTGACTGCTCCAAGGACAGGGTCTGTAAATAGGGAAGATAATACAAAGGAGCTTGTTTTTCATTAGAAGTCCTCTGTTTACTTCAATTTCATGATTATGTACATACAATACTTTAATAAAAAATCTTAATACATATGTTTATGCATCATATGATAGTGTTAATTAAATCTACTTTTATTATTTTGAAATACCTGAGATTAAGTTGTCTATTGATTAGTAGACAATCTTGGGAGTTCTAATTAAATCAAATTTCTAATATAAACATGGAGATCATGAAAAGTTTAAAATCAATTTTTTTTCTTTATTTTTTGGCCATGTCGCAAGGCATATGGGATCTTAGTTGCCTGACCAGAGATCAAACCTGCAACCCCCTGCATTGGAAGCACAGAGTCTTAACCACTGGACTGCCAGGGAAGTCCCTAAATCCATTTTTAAGTAGCTTTAAGATGCTCCATGGAGTGATATTTACATTATTTTTAAAATGATGACAAGGGAAATTTTTCCTGGAGGCTCTATCTGAATTATCAAAGATTCATATCAATAGCTTTAGTCAACAGAAGGCCTTATATCCAAAATGTCTATGAAGGAAGAAAAAAAGTATGTGCAGAAAAGCAAGCCATTTAACACAGTCCTACATCTGCAGACAAACAAATATATAGATACGTATGTCAATATCAATGTTGATATAGATATAGTTTATTAGTATTATATATAGACATAGATACAGATATAAAACTTTAAAAGAGTAACAGACACATTATCTGGGCCTCCAGCTGCAAACACAGCTCCTCCTAACCACTCTTGATTTATGGCTCACAAAACGTGACCTGGAGAAAAGCCTCGTGCAGTAACTCCTCATGGCCTTACTGATACACATCCAACTAGGTGATACACATTGGGCAATCGGTGCTCACAGGTCATACTCAAGTCAGGGAGCAGCCTCCAGGAAAGAAAGGAACAAGGACTTTGGGGCCCATCATGCCCCTATCACATACATGGCTCCAAGTGTCTACGTGAGAGCAAAGCACAGGGTGTAACAGAGGAGAACAAATCTGACTCCACATTGGATCTATTCCTTTAGCTCTAATCTTCCATGCTCTGTGGTTTGTGCTTAGTCATGCTGGCTCTGAACTTTTGTCTAGTCAAACAGTAAAAGAATGCTACCTATATCCTGAAATATACGTAATAGCAATGGCAAAGTCCTGCCCCCCGGGCTGGACCTTCAGAAATGTAATGCTTTTCATTCATATAGAGATAAAATTTTCAGAACAAAAAATAACATTTGTCTTGTTGAAGGTTTACAGGGACATCATGACCAGATCCTCCATGGATAGCTGTAAGAACAAAAGATTATCACATTCTATCTGGGGTCTGGTGGGCAAAAAACCCGCCATACCCTCTCCCCCTTTAGTATAAAAGAAGCCTGAATTCTAACTCAGGTTTTTCAGGTGGCACTACTGGTAAAGAACCTGCCTGTCAATGCAAGAGACCTAAGAGATGCAGGTTTGATCCCTGGGTTGGGGAGATCTCTGCAAGAAGGAAAAGGCAACCCACTCCAGTATTCTTGCCTGGAGAATATCATGGACAGAGGAGCCTGGTGGGCTGTAGTCCATGGGGTCGCAAACGGTCAGATGTGACTGAAGTGACTTAGCACACAAGATGGTTTTTTGGAAGACTAGTCTTCCATCTTCTTGGTTAGCTGGCTTTCTGAATAAAGTTGCTTTCCCTTGCCCCAGTTCCTTGTCTCTCAATTTATCAGTCTGTCGTGCACCAAGCAATATTAACTTGAACTCGGTAACAGGCCCAAGCCAACAACCTTCCCAGTGTATGCTGGCTTGTATACTCATTTTCTCTGCCTTGGAGAGTTTATTATACAATTTAACCAAAGTGACATCTGATGTCACTTTGGTTCCAAATGATGAAATAGCTTTGAGGCCTCAAGAGATCCCAGGGTTACTCTGGGGAATTCTGGTCAGAACTAACACAGGCTTAGGATTTCCTTTGTATTGGAAAGCTCAAGTTGAATTGAATGCCCAGTTGATACTGTTTCACTCCTAAATCTCATCTAGGCATCTTGTTCTAAGAAATCCCAAGGCTGAGAGTCTTCAACTCCATGACACAGACCTGTGTGATATGAACTGCCATGGCCATGATTTTTCTGGCTGGTGGGTGAGGTGTACAGAGTGGTAACTCACACCTCATCTCTCTCAGATAAACCCAATGGGTCCATGAGGAGAAATATAAAAGGAATCCAAGAAATAACTTACATCAGCCTGACACGATGGAAAGAAGTCAAAGGTAGAGTAAGAAAAGATTATAAAATGAACTAATAATCCCCTATAGAATTGCTGTAAGGATTAAGTGTACAGCAGAAAACTAACACAGCATTGTAAAGCAATTATACTCCCATTAAAAGAAAGGATTAAGCAAGGAAATGCATGAGCAAGTGTCTATACAGATGTTCAATAAATGTTAGTTTCTCCTCTTTTCTTTTGTCCTATAATCATAAGCATAAATCCCCTATGAAATCAAGATCCTTAGAACATGAACTACAATTGCCAGGGTTAGGACCCTAACCATTTGTCATTTTCCAGCCTAAGGCAGGGTGTCCAGAGAACTAAGAGGTTGTAGCTAGAGGTTAAAAGCATCTGAGTTGATTCAAGAGATGAGGACTGAGGCCCAAACATAGGTGTCACTCATCACACAGAGGGTATGCAATGACTTCTGGTAAACCAAAGTTAGAGCACTCCGTCTATGGGGTCACACAGAGTCGGACACAACTGAAATGATGCAGCAGCAGCAGCAGCAAAAGTGTTATGATGTCTCCCTGAGCGTAGAGGCCGTTAGTAATTATTTACTTGAGAAACTTATGCAACATGTACCTAACTTACTTAGCTGTGTCCCATCATGCTGAAAGGAAGTTCTTTAGGTAAGCGCTAATGCTTTCAAAGGACACCTTGGTCTCCTGGGAACCACAGATTCCATCTAGCACCTGTCATTCTGAGCTGAGGGTAATATATGCCTTTCTCTGTTTCTTCCTAAAGTGGTATGGAGGGTGGTTTGGGTAGGAAAACAGACAGTGAGAAAATATATGAAGCCTTGCTGTATTGTGTGCTGTGCTAAGTCACTTTGTTATATGCAGCCTTGACCACCAACAACAAAAAGATGCAGAGACTCGAAGAATACTTCACTGGGTCTAGTTAAGATGTTTAAAGATTGCTTAAATCAGGGGGCAAAGGTACTTTCTAGAAAATCTATTTTCTGCTGAACCAAGATAAAAAGGGGAAAAAAGCAGAGAATGAGGGGGGAAAAAAAAAAAAACACCTCATGTCAGTAATAACTTGAATCAGTATCAAAAAGCTAGCTTCAGAAGTTGTTCCAACAGAGTACTACTAGAAATTTCTCAATGTTATACATGTCTCTTACAGGGAAATAATACAGAAAGCACAATAAGGTTAAATGCCCCACAGGATAGATACTCTGCAATGCTGGCTATGTTATTAGAGATGCAACTCAGAGAAATCACAGAGGTAAAAGACACTGAGAACATAAACCAACTTCTCTCCCGTGTCTGGGAGAAATGTCTTCCATGTCTTTTTCCCCTATAACAACACATACCTAATATCCTAAGGTCTGTTTATATACTTTTGATGACAGGGAACTTGGCACTTAATGAAGCGATCTATTCTATTGTAACAAAACTCATTCTTACATTCAGTAAAACGTCTGATTTCTCAGGTTAGTAGTAGCATCTGGATGGACCAAGAGACAGTATGTGCCAATAAAAGCACACACATGCTAAGAAACAGCTGGATTTCATTTAAACACACAGAACTTCCTAGAGATAATGTACAGTCTCACATGTCCCCAGACTTAACTAAGCATTTTCATAAGGGTAAAGCCCTTGCTTTATCCTTTATGGTTCCTAACACTGGGGAGTTGATCCCTGAAGCCTTCATTCCCTCCCAAGAAGCTGGTAAACAAAGGTCCCTTAATGAGAAAACCCTGTATCCTCATACAAGAGGGATGGACCTCTATCCTTGTCAACAGGGACTGAACCTGGATCAAGTTATCAATCCTTCTTAAAAATCACTGACTTTCATGAATCATTGAATCATGACGATAAAAAGTACACTCAAATGCTAAAACAACAATCTAAAACACTGTTGTTGCTCAGTCGCTAAGTCATGTCCTACTCTTTGCAACCCCATAGATTGCAGCATCCCAGGCTCCTCTGTCCTTCACTATCTCCTGGAGTTTGCTCAAATTCCTCTCCGACCCATTCATATCGGGTTGGTGATGCTATCTAAACATCTCATCTTCTACTGCTTCATTTTCCTTTTGCCTTCAATCTCTCCCAGGAGTCCAAGTAATATTATTCCCTAAAATGTTTCTGGTTCTGTTCTTTGAAGCAGCAAAGTCTACCTTCCTCTACATGTTTGTATTAAGCCCATCTCATGAAACAACTACATCACCCTTTCTCTGATTCCTCTCATCCATACCCTGATGGCTGAGGAAGAATCCTCATTATCTGATCACGTCCCCAAAGATCTCTAGGTTCCCATTCTCTGCCTTCAGATATGATCTACTCTTCTCCACAAGCATTTCCAACTCTATTCAAGAGAACCAGCTTAGCACCAACATCACTCTCCGCTTGGCAAAAGAAGGTCTAGTGAGTAGGTCTGTGAAGTAGGTGTCTGCCTTGTTCAATATATTTTCCCAGGACTAGCTGAGCCCCAGCCAAGAGAGGTACTTAAAACTATTTAAGTGAATGAGTGAATTGACCATTTGAAAAAAAAAATTAATATAATACCCCAAAACTGTATCACTGCAACTGAACATAACAAAATTATCACCACTAAAGGGGAAGTGTTAGGTCCATAACATTTCTGTCCTTTATCGAGCCTATCTTTGCATGAGATGTTCCCTTGGTATCTTTAATTTTCTTAAAGAGATCTCTAGTCTTTCCCATTCTGTTGTTTTCCTCTATTTCTTTGCATTGATCGCATCCGGTCCCATCACTTCATGGGAAATAGATGGGGAAACAGTGGAAACAGTGTCAGACTTTATTTTTGGGGGCTCCAAAATCACTGCAGATGGTGACTGCAGCCATGAAATTAAAAGACGCTTACTCCTTGGAAGGAAAGTTATGACCAACCTAGATAGCATATTCAAAAGCAGAGACATTACTTTGCCAACAAAGGTCCATCTAGTCAAGGCTATGGTTTTTCCTGTGGTCATGTATGGATATGAGAGTTGGACTGTGAAGAAGGCTGAGTGCCGAAGAATTGATGCTTTTGAACTGTGGTGTTGGAGAAGACTCTTGAGAGTCCCTTGGACTGCAAGGAGATCCACCCAGTCCATTCTGAAGGAGATCAGCCCTGGGATTTCTTTGGAAGGAATGAAGCTGAAGCTGAAACTCCAGTAGTTTGGCCACCTCATGCGAAGAGTTGACTCATTGGAAAAGACTCTGATGCTGGGAGGGATTGGGGGCAGGAGGAGAAGGGGACGACAGAGGATGAGATGGCTGGATGGCATCACTGACTCAATGGACATGAGTCTGAGTAAACTCCGGGAGTTGGTGATGGACAGGGAGGCCTGGCGTGCTGCGATTCATGGGGTCGCAAAGAGTCGGACACGACTGAGCAACTGAAATGAACTGAAAGGGGAAGTGTTAGTCACTCAGCCTTGTCCGACTCTTTGCAACCTCATTGACTGTAGCCTGCCACGCTCCTCTGTCCATGGAATTCTCTAGCAAGAATACTGGAATGGGTTGCCATTCCCTTCTCCAGGGGATCTTCCCAACCCAAGGATTGAATCCGAGTTTCCTGCATTGCAGACGGATGCTTTACCATCTGAGCTACCAGTGAAGTACCAAAGGGAATGGGACACTCTCAATCCAAGATGATAACAATTATTCTTACAAAGACAATGGTCACAGCTATCACCAAAATTATTATGAATTATCATAACAACCTACACAGCCTAAGCCTCTAGATGGTTAAAAGGATATGCCAGTTTCTTATAGGCTCGAGGCACTTTCCTAGAAACACAGATAGAAATTATTCAAAGATGTCTTTTGGAAACTGGGGAAATGATTCAATCTTGACACAGCAATTCCTAAAATCCAGACCCCAGCTTAGGAACATGCTAAAAGAATCGATTTTTAAAGGAAGATTTTTATTAAGGGAAAATTTTGTCATTATAATTGGATTTCTCCTGCTCTTTCTCCTCAAAAAGGATGCTGATATTAGTCTCTCCACTATATGCACCTAACGAGACTGTTCTTTGATTTGTAACCATGGTTACTACTTGCAGAACCCATCATAGTGTATGGCTCTTTTTTGAGGCAAAAGCTGACCATGGCCCATAATAGTGTGTATGCCCCAGCTGCTTCCTGGAGTTGATAAGAATGGGCCTGAGAAAATAGAACCATCCCAGAAAATTATACTTTTGAATGCTGCCTTGTTGCCCCTCATTGAGAAACACCAGGAATTTCATTTTCTGATTTGAAACAACAAAACCAAGTCATCAGTGTCCACATCTCTTATTAGCAGACAAGAACACTATCTGTGGCTAAAAGCAGAGAGATCTGAGGGCACAGAGAATGACAAGCAGAGAGGGAAATAGAAAAGAACTATGTCATCCAGAGTCCACACACCTGAGTTCAAACCCTGGTCCCCCACTTACCATGTGATCTCAAACACTTCCCGCCAGACAGGTAAGGTCAGAGCAAAAGAACAACCTCAGATTATCATGTCTTAAAACAAAGGTCATTTATTTCTCCCTTATAATAATAATGTCCACATGGATTTTCTGGGGTTTCTGTTCTACATCTCTGTCCTTAGGCACAGAGCAGTCCTCACAAGATACTGCTTGTTTGAGAGAAAAGAAACTCATAAAACATGTATTGACTCTCATAGCTTTCCCTGGGAATGATACCCATCACGTCTGTTCATGCTCCATTGACCAAAGCATGTATTGACTCTCATAGCTTTCCCTGGGAATGATACCCATCACGTCTGTTCGTGCTCCATTGACCAAAGCAAATCAGGTCACACCTAACTTCATATGGGTGAGGAAGACAGCATTCATACATGCCCAGAAAAAAAAAAAGCTGCAGCAGTTGTGAACAGCCCTAAAGCACTATGTCAGCATAAGTATGTAACCTCAGTCATGTCTGACTCTTTGCGACCCCATGGACTGTAGCCCACCAGGCTCCCCCGTCCCTGGGATTCTCCAGGCCAGAACACTGGAGTGGGTTGCCATTTCCTTCTCCAATGCATGAAAGTGAAAAGTGAAAGTGAAGTCGCTCAGTTGTGTCCAACTCTTCGCGACCCCATGGACTGCAGCCTACCAGGCTCCTCCATCCATGGGATTTTCCAGGCAAGAGTACTGGAGTGGGGTGCCAGAACCTTGCTCTAGATTTGCACATTATCTCTTGTTTCAGTCTTTTCTCCCATTTTCAGGTTAAGTGTTCAATTAATCAACAAATAATTCACAAAGTGTTATGTGTCAGGTATTATACACTAGCCACTGAGTTAGAAGCGAACCACAGTTTTTTTCCAAAAGAACCAATTTAGGTAATAAGAATCCCCATTTATGTTCTAGAAACAGCGCACACACTATCAGCACCCCTCATCAAAAGAAAAAAAAAAAGTTAAAGAAAACTAAGTCACACAAATAAGGAAAAGTAGATGAATTTGAAAAGACTACCCAACAGTCAAAAACTAAAATGGAAAAAAGAGAAAGTTTGCCTCAGGTAAATAGATTCTGTACATTCTAGTTAAGTAGATGGTACAGTTATTCTATTTCCTTTCTTACTTGTTTTCAGATTGACTAAGCTCTTAAAGATGATGAGAACCCATCTTGTCCATACAAATCTAATGGGGCAAAGGAGATACAAGTGTGACTGATAATACATGATTTGCAAATAATGTGCCCACAACAAGACATGGGTAGATGCGTCCAGTACAACACTTACTAAACATCTACTAAGTGTGCAACACTGTGCTTTGCAGAGAAGATTCAAAGATGAGTGAGATGTGGTTCAGGCTCTTTGAGCACTCTGCCAACCATTAAGGAAGCATATTTGTACTATGGTGTGGTGATACAATAATGGCTGGGAGAATGAGTGCAGAAATGGAGAGGCACATGGCTGGGAGGAAAGGAAAAGAAAGAAATGAAAAAAATTCTCCTGGAGGAAATAAGAACTCCAAGGATTAATTAAATGTATTCAGTCACGTGGGAGAAGTCGCAACAGCATGAATAAGGGATACAGAGATTGAAATTCTGGAACCTAAGTAAATGAGGACCCCAAATATTACTGGAGCTTGTAGTATCAAAATGGAAATGTCAAGAGATGATTAAGAAGCGTTAAGCAGAGACCAATGCAAGGAGCATCATCTCCTAGGTTAGAGAGCTTGACCTCAACATGGGCAAGGCTATGAAGCTTGGCCTTGAAAAGACAGGAAAGGGGCACTAAAGTTTTTGAGCAGAAGGAGTGACATGTTTACATCTGTGACTTAGATAGGTCCTTCTGGCAGTTGTGAAGGATGAATTTCAAGCAGTAAGAATGAAGGCTGGGAAAAGAGGAGGATATTATAATAATTCATGCAAGAGATAATACAGATCCAAAGTAGAGAAGTTGTCATGGAGAGTTAGGGAAAGGCAGGAATGAATAGGAAGGAAAATAGCAGAAGGGGATGAAGGACAAGGAGAAGGAGGAGATGACAGGGACTTCTGGCCTGACAAGGGAAGGATGAGGGGCTCCTGAGATGGGGGGCACAGTAAGAGGAATAGAGTTGGGATCCAAATTACCAGGACAATGCTAAACACCATAAGCATTCAGTTTACCACAGAAAGAAGGCCATTATTTCTGAAGATTCTGCCAGTGATTTTCATCAAAGTAAAATTCTACTGCTTGATGCCAAGAAGAAATTTCATTATTAACTTTGGAATTGATATCTGCAGCTAGAATATTACATTTGCTTTTCCTCCAGTCTCTCTCATTCACATGTGGACAGACATACTAATTCAAGTAGTTAGATCTTCAGTGGTCTCCAAGAATTAAATTCAGGCATTGTTTGGTCTAATAAAAGTGGTTTACTCTTATCTGCATGAAACATTCTCCATCAGTTTTGAATGAATCCCTCCTATCTCAGAAGTCTCCCGTAAAACCACAGCTTCAGCAGTTATTTGGGAGGCCTTGAACTGATAACCCCAGTCCTTTCTCACTATGAGAAAAGCTCTCTTCCTCCATCTCTGAGGGTGTGCAAGAGGTGAATATTTCCTTCACACTGGCCTTGCATAGTTGTACATAACTCTCAGCACTGCCCAAAAGGACACACTCCAAGTCAAGCCCACAATTTCTGTTACAACTGGGTGGGAGTCATTGGTGCTATTCACCAAAGATTTCTTAATCTCCACCCTCTAGGCACATGATAGGATAACAATTCTTTGAAATTAGGTGTGGACATATGACTCACTTTGGTGAGTGAAATATGAGTGAAAGGAACACGTCATTTCTGGACACAAGTTATTGAGGCAACCCATGAGTCACTATAACTCTTCCTTATGCTACAGTGATTGTGGAAGCATGAACTGAGATAAGACTACTGTTGGCCTGGATCATGTCTAAGGATGATGAACATAGCTCTCTGGAGTCTCATATTAAACATGTAATAGTGTGAGAAAGAAACTTCTATGGTGTTAACTGAGAGACATTTGGGGTTAGTTGTCACTGTAGCAAAATCCAGCCCATCTTAATTATTAGTTGTCCTGAAAGCAGCAAAGAAAGAAGAGTACTGCTAAGTCACTTCAGTCGTGTCCAGCTCTGTGTGACCCCATAGACGGCAGCCCACCAGGCTTCCCCGTCCCTGGGATTCTCCAGGCAAGAACACTGGAGTGGGTTGCCATTTCCTTCTCCAATGCATGAAAGTGAAAAGTGAAAGTGAAATCACTCAGTCGTGTCCGACTCTAGCGACCCCATGGACCGCAGCCTACCAGGCTCCTCCATCCATGGGATTTTCTAGGCAAAAGTACTGGAGTGGGGTGCCATTGCCTTCTCCGAGTTGTCCTGAAAGCAGCAAAGAAAGAAGGGTAGGAAGACCCTAAAATTAAGATAACACTCTTAACCATGTCAGGAATTAAACCTAAGGTTTTTAAATTTTCTGTTTATTAATTTACAATAACATAATAAACCCACTGCAAGTTGCCATAAATAATGTATTTTATGAAAAATAACTGCATTTTCCAAAACAAAAGAATGGCATTGTTTCACATTTTTACACATCTCTTGAATGTATGGCTTACTCTACATCTAGATTCTCTTGTCTGACTCTGTGTTCAATCTTTTGAGATATATTGTTTTGGTTGAAAATGACACAGGGAAAATCCAAAGACCTTTCAAACTCTTTGGAGGAGTCTCAGGGGTACCCAGGGGTCCCCAGTCCCCATTTTCAGAGTCAGTTTTATAGTGTGATTGGTCAGAAAACTTTTTCTGTAAAGGGGAACATAGTAAATATTTTAGGCTTTATAGGCCATACAATCTCTGTTGCAACTATTGAACTCTATCACTGAAGCATGAAAGCAGCCATAGACAATACATAAACTAAAGAGCATGGCTGTGTTTTAATAAAACTTTATTCACAAAACCACGCAGTATATCAGATTGGGTCCATGGGCCTTAACTGTCCAACCCTGCAATAGAAGATACTTAAGTCAATTCAATATGGGTCCTGCTTAAGGATATGGGTCCTACCTCTATTGTAGACCACACACTACAGTAAGATGTACCCCCACACAACAATACAAAACTGAATGAGACAAGGTCATAGGAGGTGGTACAAAAAAAGGTGCCTGCAGAGTTCAAGGTCATTAGAGGGTATCTCAGGTTGGAAAGGTTTCAAGGAGAATGTGGACCTTGAACAACCAGCAGAATTTTGACACAGTCTCAGGAAGAAGGAGAGTATTCCAAGTGGAGAGAATGTTCAGGACAAAGACAAAAACAGAGGGAAGAACTCGGCAAATTTAAGAAATGGTAAGCAGCTTCTGAAATCTAATGCAGATAAAGGGAAATGCAGCAGCATAAGATGCTGCTTCCTCAACTTCAGGGCACTGTCCAATGGGCCCTGAATGCCAGGCCCAGGGGGGTTGGATATGATCTGAAATGCACTGACGTGCCACTGACCATTTCCACATGAGGATGTCAGCCAGGAATGGTAAGACTAATTGGAAGGCAGAGTTTAGGACACATTTCCCTATACCCAGTTATAAGCAGTGACCCCAGATAACAGTACAAGCAAGAGAAAATAAGAATCTGAACAAAAGCAATGGTGGTAAGACCAGAAAGTAGACAAACGCAAGCAATAAGACAGGTATCATTTAACAGACTTAGTTAATCTGTTAAATTAATCTCTTCCCCTCCCACTGCAGGTAGAAGGGAAGAGAGAATGCATAATCAAAGATGACTTTAAGGTTCCAATTCTGAAGGAAGGGAGAAAGATGGTAATAGACAGCAAGGTCAGGAAAATGGCCAGATTTGGTGATGAGAAGATGAGTTTGATTGTGAACATATTCCACATACCACCATTTGCAAACAAGTGTGAATGTTCACAAGTCTCAAGTTCTTCTTATCGGTGGGGGGGGGGGGGGACCTCTATTTTATAATTAAAGCAGATGGTCAAAGTTTTTTGAAATCTGTGCCTCTTAAAATCTCCTCCAAGTCCCCAGAATTCCAAAATACAACAGAATTTCTAAGTTTTTATTCTTTTCCCACCTTGATTCTTTCTGTTAATAACTTCAGGAGTCAGCATACACTTTAGTCTATTATAAATGCAGTATCATATATCAATGAAATAACTAATGAGCCATCTTTAAGTTCAGGATAAACAGCAACCAACACCCACCCCCCTTTTTTTTAAGTGGTAAGGGCTGTCTGCATTTGAAGAATGTTGTAATTAATTATTGGATACTACAGAAGTTTTCTGAATGTCTATGTTAACTAAAAAATCTGAAGGTAGCTGTCAGGTTCTTAAAAGATTTCCTTTCCTATGGTCTTTTGAAAATTGTGACTATGAAAAGCTACAGTAAAAGGACTTTGAAAGTTATACTTGGATTTCCTTTTGTCCTTTTAAAGGCCAAAAAATGTATGGAAGAACCATACAGTAAATGACCAAGTAAATATTCCCAATCAAGAGTAAGTCCACATCTAGAACACAGGATGGAAGGTGAATCAAGATGAAAATGCTCTAAATTCATTAGTTCCCTAAAGAGAGCTGCCACTCTGTACCCCAAAGGTAAATTTAAATGGGTCCCCTAAACTAAGGTGATAATGTGATGACCAAAGCACAATTCTAAAAGAGTATTGGCCCATGATAAATAATCTAAAAATCTCCTAGTAAGGACATCCTTCGAGGGCCAGTGGTTAGGACTCCAAACTTTCATGACAAAGGGCCTGGGGTTCAATCCCTGGTGGGGAAACTCAGATCTGACAAGCCACACAGTATGGCCCCCCCAAAAAAGAAAACACAACCCAAAACCAAAAACCTAGTGAAACACACCTTCAAAGATGGTCACTGCTGCTGCTGCTGCTAAGTCACTTCAGTCGTGTCCGACTCTGTGCGACCCCAGAGACAGCAGCCCACCAGGCTCCCCCGTCCCTGGGATTCTCCAGGCAAGAACACTGGAGTGGGTTGCCATTTCCTTCTCCAATGCATGAAAGTGAAAAGTGAAAGTGAAGTCGCTCAGTCATGTCTGACTCTTAGCGACCCCATGGACTGCAGCCTACCAGGCTCCTCCGCCCATGGGATTTTCCAGGCAAGAGTACTGGAGTGGGGTGCCATCGCCTTCACAGCAAGCATGAAAGGGGCAGAAATCAGAACTGCTGTTTCTGTAAACCCCACGACCCTTTTCTACGGTGGGTTTCCTAGCATCTCCCTGGTTGCAAGTTCAAACTCTGAGTTCCTTTCTCCTCCTCCCCTGACCTTCAATTGGTGCCAAGTCCTGCAGATGCCATCTCCTCACATGTCATGCAATAACACCACCTTTCCATCCCCACAGTCACAATCCTAGCCCAGATCCTCATTCTCTCCAACTGATCTCCTGCAATCATCTCACTCTCTCCCTACTTTCAGGCTTCTCCCTACTAATAATTAATTCCCTAGTACACAGTTCTGTGTGTGTGCTCAGTTGCTGCAATCATGTCCAACTCTTTGCGACCCTATGGACTGTAGCCTGCCAGGTTCCTCTGTCCATGGGATTTTTCAGGCAAGAATGCTGGAGTGGGTTGCCATGCCCTTCTCCAGGTGATCCTCTCGACCCAAGGATCAAACCCATGCCTCCTGCATTACAGCAGATTCTTTACCGCTGAGCCACGGAGGAAGCCCTCTGATCATGCTACGCTCTTGCTAACCAACGTTCACAGACCTTCCATAAAACAGCTTCATGATTTCACCACCTTAACACTCATATATTCAGTTCTCATGCCCTGTCTGCTAATTAAATGTGTGAATTTATTCCATGTCACACAAACTCTTCTCTGTTCTCAACAGCCTAGTTGCTTTTATGCTTTTCCCTCAGCATAGTATCACCTTTCCACGTCTCATCCTGCTTTCACTACAACTTTCATGTACAGAAGGACGATCCACCCTTTATGGCTCATTGAAAAGTCTACCTTTCCCGAGAAGAATAATTACCCCAATTTGTTTTTTATGCCCACTATCCACTCTCCCGACAAGCATTTTCAGAGAGTATAACATATTCTACGATGTTACATGCTGCAGACAAACAGGGCTGCCCTTATACTCTGGTGGTGGCACAGCTTCTCTCACAAGTGTTGTCAGCTGGAACTTCCTTCGCTTCTTTCTCTCCCACTGGACTATGAAACTAGAGGAGGAAGAGCATGGGGAATGTTTGTTGACTTGAACCTGTTTAAGTGAACTCTCTGGGCTCAAGACTTTCGTACAGAGGTTCCAAAACTCTTTAAGAAAACTCTTGAGCCAGAGAAAATGACAATATTTATTTTATCAGTAAACGTTCCAACAGTTAAAAGACTTGAACTGCTTAATTCCAGAAATGCCCACAAAGAGGGGGAAAAAAAAAAACCACACATTTTTTTTCCCCCTAAAGCAAAAGAGCCCCACTTAGATTTCAGTTCTTTAAATTCTAATGTTAACTGTACACCTGGTTGTAAGATAAAATAAGAATCTATAGAATTATACCACCGTGGTTTCATTTTTTAAAATATTATCTAATATTAATACTTGGGATAATAAAAATATCACCACTAGATAAGCACCTACAAAACAAAACAAAACACTAAGCTGGACCAGGAGATCCTTGCCTGGTAGACTTACAAACTAGACAGAAAAACACACACAAAGCAAAGTGAAGACAGATGCCAGAATCTGCAGAAGATGGCAGGAAAAAACCCTAAATCCTCATTTTCTTTCTAAAGTTCAGACCTAAGAGTCTGAAGCAGCTGATCTCCACTGCCAATAACTGCAAAAGGATATAAGTGTTTTCTAAGGGGCTCAGAGGATGTGGGCTGTTAGCCATCAAACTGAATTCAGAGATAAGCACTCAGAGTGGACAGCCATTCCGAATCTAGCAAGACAGGGTACACACCTATGCTCTAATGATGGCAAGGCATTTAGGTGGGTATTAACTTGTCCTGAAAAGTAGAGGTAAAAGCTTCTCTTTTGTTCTCAGTGGCCCAGACTGGTTTTAGACCTGCTGGGGAGATCTCTAAGAGGAAATCATTTTTGTTTTTTTCCCAACTTCTAATTCAATACCTTAGCAGCAGTTGAAATGAGTAAGAGTTGTAAGCTCACGTCTGCTTCAGGTGACAACTAAGATAAGAAGCACACAATGGAGCTTACTTCCCAAAAGCAACTTTAAAGGTAGCTTGTTAAAGGCAGCTGTCATTTCAAGTTAACACTGTCTGAAAATATCTTCTAGAATATCTTTTCTAAGAATATGAAAAGATTAAATTATTGGAACCTTGTCCACAAAACTGTTTTTAGGTGATATTTTGGGCAGTGTTTTTATTATTGAAAAATAATTCTATGTTGACTATTAGAATGAACTGATCAAAACTCATCAAACTGAAGTGAGCAGAAATATTGGGAAATAATTTTTCCCGGTAAACTATATTCACTTTTGGTTACTGTGGTCAAGATGGGCCTAATGAAAACTGGGCTACTGGTTACTCTTAATAAGATGCTGGAGTGTCAAGGATTAATAAATATTTACTGTACAACTCCCATGTTGCAAGACTGTACAATGCACTGCAGGGGATCCAAAAGCATGATACCCAGCCCCTGACCAAAAGGAGTTTTTTATATAACTGAAATGAAAAAATGCAAATAATGAACCATCAGACAGCTACATAAAACACACAGTAAATCCTCAACTGTGAAGCACAGACATCAGGAACTATGACATACAGGACCTGAAAAAATCTTTTGTGTTTTTGAGAACAATTTTATAAAAGGAAATGGGATTTCATTTGGGCCTTACTGAATAGTTTTGGATGCCCATACTTAAAAAGGTGTTCTCAGAAGGGCCAAGCAAGAGGGCACAGAAGTGGGGCTCACCACAATATAAGCCAAGAGAAAAAGGACAGCAGATTAGATAGAGCTTTGTACCAAGAAGAGATGAAAATGAGGTTGGCTAGGCAATGGCACCCCACTCCAGTACTCTTGTCTGGAAAATCCCATGGACAGAGGAGCCTGGAAGGCTGTAGTCCATGGGGTCGTTAAGAGTCAGACACGACTGAGCAACTTCACTTTCACCTTTCACTTTCATGCACTGGAGAAGGAAATGGCAACCCACTCCGGTGTTCTTGCTTGGAGAATCCCAGGGACAGGGGAGCCTGGTGGGCTGCCGTCTATGGGGTCGCACAGAGTCGGACACGACTGAAGCGACTTAGCAGCAGCAGCAGCAGGCAGGTAAGATATTAGCAAGATTTAACACCACTTTGCACATCTTTATTCTTTTATATGTGTATATTAAATGTATTGAACTGATGTCATAGGTAACAGGAAGCTCTGGGAAGGTGACTGAGATGATATATCAAAGCTGTTTGTTTAGGGAGAGAATATATCATATAAATAGAAAATGAACAGAATATTCTCTCATGACTAAAATGTTTTCTTAGAAGGGTTGGCCCAGGGTGCGGTCTTAATTTCCAAATAGTTGCCATATTTCCATAACATGAACAAAATGAACATTTTGGTCAGTTTCCTTGATACTCCATCCACAATAGTATATCATGTCTAAATGCCTGACATGGAATAAATAAAACTTTGAAAGGATAAGAACAGCTACAATGTCTTAAGCAATTCCTATAAGCACTTGGCTAATAACAGTAAATGCTATATTTATTGAGGGCTGAGCAATACACTAAGCATTATACATTTTCTAATTTAATTCCCACAACAATCCTATGTTGGTAAGATTAACCCAGTTTTATGGCTGGGTTTTATGTAAACCCAAATGTACAGTAGAGAAGTAACTTGCCCAAAGTCAAGAAGTTAATACATGGTAGGTGCAGGATTCAAACCCAGTTCTGTCTGACTCCAAACTCTAGTGACTAAACTCTGTACCTGAATTTATTTTTTCCCCAATTGAGAAAAAAAAAAAAGTTTATTAAAAGAAATGCATGACTTTTGCAGAGAAAATCAAGTGACTGTTGAAGGTCCACTGCAAGGTAAATAAGTCTTTCTGGCAACGTAACCATGTGAATTTCTTATACCTTACTCCTTAGAAGAAAAGTTATGACCAACCTACATAGCATATTGAAAAGCAGAGACATTACTTTGCCAACAAAGGTCCATCTAGTCAAGGCTATGGTTTTTCCAGTGGTCATGTATGGATGTGAGAGTTGGACTGTGAAGAAGGCTGAGCGCCGAAGAATTGGTGCTTTTGAACTGTGGTGTTGGAAAAGACTCTTGAGAGTCCCTTGGACTGCAAGGAGATCCAACCAGTCCATTCTGGAAGAGATCAGTCCTGGGTGTTCTTTTGAAGGAATGATGCTAAAGCTGAAACTCTAGTACTTTGGCCACCTCATGCGAAGAGTTGACTCATTGGAAAAGACTCTGATGCTGGGAGGGATTGGGGGCAGGAGGAGAAGGGGACGACAGAGGATGAGAAGGCTGGATGGCATCACCGACTCGATGGACGTGAGTTTGAGTGAACTCCGGGAGATGGTGATGGACAGGGAGGCCTGGCGTGCTACGATTCATGGGGTCGCAAAGAGTCGGACACAACTGAGCGACTGAACTGAACTGAACCTCAGTAAGACACTATTCATCAAAGTTATAGATGAAACTACTGAATGATGAAGTTCAATTCCTACCCAAGATACTTAATGATCTCTATGATTTGGGCAAGTTATTAAACCTCCCTAATCCCCATTTCATCTGTAAACTGTGGATAACAATAGACATTTCACAGGATTGTTCAGAAAATTAAATGGTGCCCCATAAATGTACCAACCCTTAGCTCAAGGATTGTACCAAAAAAGTGATGAATTAATGTTTGCCTACTCATTATTATATACAAAATTATCATTCAAGCTTCTTCAGCCTACTGTACAGCAGAAATAATTGCAAAGTTAGTAGTTCGGTAAGTAGCCCTTCCTCCCAATTCTCCTGCCACCAAATTCTTATTTTTTATTCAAGATTAACCCCCAAATCATCTTGTCCAAAAGCCTCTTCTACCATCATAACTCCCAGGCCCAGCAGATGTTCCCATAATCTTGTGGGGTGTGGAGAGGGGTGGGTGGGTGTGTATGTGTGGGTGTGTGTGGGTGGGTATGTACTTTTAGTCATTTTACCTAACATATGCTGCAACTGTTATCCATTTTACCTGCCTTCTTCATTAAAAAGGAAGCCCTGCTGAGGGCAAGGACTCACTTATACATTTCTAAAATACCCAGTGTCTAGTACAGTGCCTGACATGGACAACATATATTTATATTTCTATGGGACATGGAGATTATGACTACACTTTCTAAAAAGATCAAATTCACTCCAATAAATCCTGGAAGAATTGACCATAACAAACATCATTTTAGGATGAAGTAAAACTTCCCCCATTAAGTCATCTGAGAAAACATCTTCTCCAGTAAGTGAAATTTCCTTACACTAAGCAAAAAGCTTAATCAATAGGTTCATTTTAAGAAAGGTAACAGTATACAGCTAAAAGCCCAATGGGGTCACCATGAATGGGCTTCTTCACAACTAAAAGTAATTTTTATCACATATAATCAAATTTGGAAATCATGGGGGAAAGCTCATGTGTTTTGGGTACACGTTCTCTTTTGGTTTTAGGTATGTATATCCTATCTCTTCACAAACAATTTTCAAAAATAAAGATTCTATCTTATGCTACATTTTCATCTGTAGCACCTATTGCCTTTCCGGCACTTAAGCAGTACTTGAGGGGTTTTTAAACCACTAACTTGGTAAGTTTTTCCTCTTGACCAGCATTTGAATGCTTTCAAACCTCCTGTAGAGATCTCATTTTCATGATATCTTCCTCACAATCCTCTGAAATAAGAAAATATGACATCATCTCCCCACGAGGAAACTGAGGTTCTGATAAATGTTCCACGGAGGGACACTGCCAGTGCCAAGCCCAGCCCTTCGTCTCCAACTCTTTCCACTGGCTTACAAGGTACTCAACTTAATTCAGGATGGCAGGTCACACAGAGAATACATTATTACTGTCCTCTTTGCTAGTAGAAGAAATGAATCCATAATTGTGAATTTAGCAACCTGTGAGCCTTACCCTTCCAGGCGCTCTTGAGGACGCTTGCACTCAGTTAGTTACCATAAGCCCCGTCTTCACGCCCTCCCACGCCACCACCGCCACCATCCTTGCCCTTTCCCGGCCATTGACTTACTTAGCCATCCCACGCTGGGACTGCGCCGCACTCGGGGGTCATCGTCCAAGGTGCGGGTTGCTAGGCAGGGCACTGAGTTCTCAAGCGGGCTGCGGGCTTTAGTGCCAGAAGCAGAAGACAGGAGGAGGAGGACACATGAGCAGCCACAGCAAAGATGAGGATGAAAGCATTGATTAAGAAGAAAAAAATACTAAAGCAAATCACACAAGCGGGTTAAAGGAGAACAATGACATATTACATTGACACACACCCCCTCCCATGACCCTGCATTCTTAGATGGAACAAATCCCAACACAGAATTTCAGAGCCTGAAACAAATTACATTCAATCATCATAGTTCCCCAACTACCAATGGCTGATCCACCCTGAAGTACTAATACACAAAACATGGATTGTACCCAGAGAAAAGATTTACATAATGAACACTAATCTCAAGATGTAAGATCATGATTGTTAATAATCTTGCACCACATAAGCACACACAGAGGGAAGTCACACACACTTGTGCAAGGCACAGGGAGCAAGGCGTTATATTAGCAAGGCACTCTCTTGTGATCTGTCCAACACACCCTTTTATGGATCTTATACCCAAAGCAGAAAGCAACATCTCATATTTTGACTTAGGAAATGTTTTCCTTCATGAATATAAAACTGGTTTTTAATACCCTTTGCCTCCTGTTTTTTAGCCCTTCAGCAACATGAGACTAGGATATAGATAAATCAATATCGTAATACAAATCCATTTAGAATGGCACATTAGTTCTCATTTTCCGTTGCTCTTTAATCCTTATTTTTAGTATAATTTTAATATGTGGTGCACCCACGCCAAATCTTAAAGTACATCAGAGACTGAATAATGATGCAGGCTAAATATATAGTATGGTTCCTCCAAATATTTTTAATCAACTGGAGAACACCATCAACTTCAGCCTGGAGATAGTTGCATTTGGGTTTTATGTCATCTGTTTTGCTACTCTCATCAAATGCCCCACTCCTAGTAAGAAACAGGCAGTATAATTATCCTTTAAGGAACAACAATGAGGTTGGAAATAACTAACCATCAGACTACATACAATTTGACTTGAGAGAGTTTTTTTCCCTTAGTAATATAGTTGTTAAATGATCAAAGTAACAAAGCAAGCATATCCAAACAGAACCAAACATTAGATAATCTATTCACACAAGTATGCAAGTGACAGGGCAGACAAATAGTGCTCTTAAGGCTATTGGTGACTGGGGAGGTCAAGTTCTAAATTAAATCAATTACAAATTAATGTAAGTTGATGGCCAAATTTGGGCATTCAGCACATTATAAAATCTAGAAACATTTTTGTCAATTTATCTGTCTGTGTTTAAAAGCTGTAAATAAAGCCAGGACTTGTGAGCGGGCCATCTGTGCCAACACCTGTTTGAGGCAAATCTGATGTCTTTTCTTTGCAATCTGAATTTTTAATTGTTTCCCATAATTGAACTTCTTTGCAAGTTTGTATTGCACTAAGAAAAATGAAAAAGGGAAATGAACCAGTTGAGATAATTCCAAAATTGCTTTTGTTAAGAGAGAGGCATTTAGAAATATATATTGTCATACAGGCCCACTTTCACCTCCTATTTCTTCTGACAACGAGGGGACCCGCTTGTGAGCCAATATTCCTGCAGGCTTAGCTAAAGGAAATGAAAGAAGGCCGAACTACTGGCTGCCATTTATCTGGGCCCAAGAAAGAACCAACCAAAATTCCAGTTCAGTGAGAGCAGACAGAGGTTAGGAATGCAAAGTAAACTAAAAAGAGCCTTCACATTCTTCAGCGGCTGGACAATACAAAGTTACCCAAATTTGATCACCGATACCATGGCCTGCTCCTAAAATAAATCTGCTCCAAAACTCAGATGCTGATGACTAGCTTCCCCAAAGAGCTTCTCTTTCCTCTACTTTCCCCACAGCATGTCAGTGTGTTATTAGTTGGGAACTAAAGATGGAAACACCTTTTTGCATATACAGCCTCCATGAATGCTGAGCCTCGCCATCAAAGGGACAGTGGAATGGAGCCTGGCACACACTGGCAAAGAATCTGGCTCCAAAGACAAGCATGAAAACGAAACTGCCCATAGAGACTTGGCACCTGTGTTTTAGTAAAGCTCATTGGAGCCATCTGGCTGCTTACCCTCATGAAAACTGGGAGGCTCACAGCATCCATTACTTGTATTGGCAAATTCCAACATTTTGATTGTTAGACCCTCCCTGTACTTCTGTGCAGGAAGAGATACAAACTCTATAACCCTTTTATGTTGCTTTTCTTCTCGTCACAAATTTACTCCATAGACAAAATGTTAAAAAAGCTGTTCTTAAAGCCAAGCCAAACTTTATGATTATACCATGATAATGATATATTATGTAAGCCTTTTCCAAATAATGCTTTCATTGTACTTCTTCTACACTTAAGCTACAAAATAAACATCTTAGCTTTGCTACTATCTTACATATTCTCTTTTAAATCATTTTTGCCTGGCTTCGGGCATAAACAAGAAACTGGTTTATATTACTGTGACTTGATGAGGAAAGATAAAGCCCTGAAGATTTCTGAGTGACAGTTCCCAATATCTAGACTGTAGGAAAAGGTGTTCTGAACAGGATTTTTTTGTAATGATTCATCTTTTCCTTGAGAATCAACTTGTCTAAAAGCATAAATCCTAAATCTGTTCAAGTAAGGGTGTCCCTACTTGAATCATGCAAATAACCAACCCCCCCCCAAAAAAAAGCTTCTCTATCAAATTTTTTAACAATCTTATTAAAAAGATGATTAATTTAACTACTGTTAAAATTTTAGGACTCTTTCAGGATTGCAATGTTGTATGTATTCCACACCATTATTTAGCCAAGAAATTTTACTCAGGAGTTTAGCATTATTTCACCCATAAACACATGACATGTTGCCTAGAAATCTGCATTTGGAAAGCCAATAAAGATGTCCAACTGCCATCTTTCACATAAATTTCTGCCTAGACAAAGAAAGACCTCAGAGCTCTTTTAACATCACAATATTTCACAAAGTGAGAGCCCTGGACTCACTGATGTATGGGAAATAAATTGTGATTGAGGAAGCTCATGACCACTGTAGCTGAATCAGAATACTGTTATTAAGTATACTAGGTTCCTCTATTTTTATGCATTTGGGTAAGTTATTTCACATTTCTAAGATTTCTTTATTTTATATTTCTTCAGGCTTTTCATCTACAAATGGAGATACAATATAGAAACTTTAAAAACATAATACATGTACACCCATGGTGGATTCATGTCAACGTATGGCAAAACCAATACAATGTTGTAAAGTAAATAAATAAATAAACTATAGGTATGAAAATCAAATAAATAAAAACATCCTAGAGAGCAATACCTGGTGTATAATAGGTACTGAGTTAATGGGAGGTAATACTGTTGCTGCTATTGCTACTACTATTATTGATGGAGGAATGTTTCCTTTATTCAAGGGTGTTGGACAACATGGAAGGCAGCAACCTTGGCCTCATTTGATGCAGCTTTAATTTCAAAATGTCATTTTTAAGAAATCAGGTTCACAGACCTGAAAAAAAAATCTCCATTTTGTCATTTGTACTTTTACTGAAACAGGGTTTGAGTGAAATGAGAAATGTTTAGTTATTCTCGGAAGACCTTGGTTTTCTTCTCCCTTTTTTCTTTTTGGGAAACATGGTAAAGAGTACATAGTGCTCATATCTCACGTCCCCATTTTGCCATCCCTCATTCCTCACGTTTTCCCGTGCTTCCCTTTCCTCTCCTCTCTATTTCTCTCTCATAGGGACCGGGGCAGAGAATAGGATATACAACTATTCCCCTGTCTGCTCTTAGAGTAACCTGAGGCTGGGGAGAGTGAGATTTCACAAGGGCAGCTCCATCAAGATCTCAAGCCTCAGAAGAAGATTTACTCCTGGTTTGGCAGCAGAAAATCAGTTAAGGACTTCTTTTCAGAGAAAGAAAGTAATGGAGAAGAAATATTCTTATATGTTAAGATAGGACAATAAAAATTATTCCATTCCTTTACTCCTTTACAGACCCTGGTTTTGTAAAATAGACTAGCAATTAGTAAAAATTTTAAATATGTTTATTTCAACATCCTGATATATATATATATATATATATAATTTATTAATGTGTGTGTTAAGTCGCTTCAGTCGTGTCCAACTCTTTGCAACCCTATGGACTGTACTCACCAATGGGGCTCCTCGATCCATAGGATTCTCCAGGCAAGAATACTGGAGTGGGTTGCCATGCCCTTCTCCAATATTATTTACTGATAGCTAAGAACTATCGTTGCTCAGACATATTAATCAATCTTCATACTCCTAAGTTAAAACATTATAAAGCCATGAGTGGCATCTCCTTATGTATTATTTGGCATCTGAAGGTTGATAATGAAAGTAGCACTGTTTTAAAAACAGAACTCCCAGAATGCTTTCACATATGGAGTAGTAGGGAAAAAAAACTAAAAGATGCAGAAGTTAAAAGAATACAAAATAATGGTGGGGAACTGAAGCTCTGTATTCAGTTTTAAATCTGAAAGACACTACATTTTCCCCTTAAAACCTTTCTGAATAATAGTTTTCCTTACAATGGTATCTCACATTATGATTATTAAATACTTCTCACAAAGATATCTCATTTATTTCTGGTTGTATATGTTGAATGAGACATTACTATCCTATTTTACAGGTATAGAAACTGAGGCTTAAGACTATGATAATGCAAACTGCTCAAACTCATGATGCTACTAAGTATTTCTCCTGGATTAGAATGAAGCCTTTGGAAAAGATGGTCTTCAAGGAGATTATAAAGTAGGCTTTCAATATCAAAACCTAAACACTTACTTGTGTTGTATCTCTTTTTGTGTGTGTGTGTTTGTGTGTGTGTGTGTTGTATCTCTTAAGCCTGACTCTTCACTGCCATAAAGAGCAGACTAGACTAGCAAATACTCAGAGTATGATTCTTGGAGAAAATTGTGTTGTTTATTTAACAATCTGAACATTATAAAGCTGGATGTTCAGTCACCTGCCCAGGAAAAGAAAATAAAATAAGAATAGTGTCTGATAGATGGTTTAGAAATACTACTGTTATTCCATCACTGTTATTAAAGATTACATTTATTGAGGCATTTTTCTAGTAACTTTCCATGGATGGGTTCATTTAATCTAAGGCTGAGAAGAGCTTGGTCATTCATTGAATTCTGGCCAGGACATTCATCTGTGCTGTGCAAATGAACGGAGAATTTGAGTTCTGAACAAAACAGATGGATGTGTGCTGCTGGTTTTGGAAAGAGCTGATTATACACAGAAAGGCACCTGGGAAGCTGACTCTCCTCTGAAGGTGATGGAGGCCTGAGAGCTGACCTATCTTAGAACTGGAGAAACACGATGACCACTTCTGGGACAGAACCTTAGAGGAAAGTCAGGGAAATGTCTGCCTTCCCCACTGATTCAGGGAGCACGTCTGAATTCAAGGGTATGGAGGGGAGAGGGGAACTTCAGAGTAGAATAACCCAGACAGAGACTACTGGGATAAGCTGGAATCCAAAACCCAGATAAAACCTAAGAATGTCTACAGGGAGTGAGAAAGCTGCCAAACCTGGCAGTGGTCCCAGCCAGATCTACCACGTGCCAGCATCTAGGCAGTTTGAGCTAATACCCAAACCAAGTAGCTGGAATATGTCTAACCTCCAATCGGATGCAAAGCAGTGAGAGCCTAGCTAATTCCACTTCCATTTCAATAGGGCCGAGAATTAACAGAATAAAACACTGATTTTTTTTCATTGTTTGTTTTCTGTTGCTAACCACTATTTATGTTACTGTAGGTAATAGCAAGAGACTACACTTTTTCCCTGGTGACTCAGATGGTAAAGAATTTGCGTGCAATGCAGAAGACCTGGGTTTGATCCCTGGGTTGGGAAGCTCCCCTAGAGAAGGAAATGGCTACTCACTCCAGTAATCTGGCTTGGAGAATTCCATGGACAGAGGAGCCTGGCAGGCTATAGTCCTTGGGGTCGCAAAGAATCAGACACAAGTTAGCAACTTTCACTTTTCACATTTTTTAAGGGGCTTCCCACATGGCACTAGTGGTAAAGAACCAGCCTGCCAATGCAGGAGACATAAGAGACATAGGTTCAATGCCTGGGTCGGGAAGATCCCCTGGAGGAGGGCATGGCAACCCACACCAGGATTCATACCTGGAAAATTGTTCTGTTCTAATGTTAGAAACTGCAGTGTGGGAAAGAGCTAGGAATCAGCATACTGCCTGGAAGTTAACAATGAAAAGAGAAATTTGCAGAAAAAGTACAGGGTAGGAGCAAGTGGTATTGCATTTCTCATAACTGATAGAAAAAAAAAGAAGGTAAATTGAGATAAAATTCAGAGATGCCATCAGGAGCAGGCCCTGGCTCCCTGTAACTACAGAAGAGGCCACAGTGCACCAGAAGGAGCCTGATGAGGTCTAGAAGCAGTTGCCCTGGCATGGAGCCGCCACCTTTTCCAAACCCTCATCTACCTACTGGAGAAGCCTTAAGTCTTAGATTCTCAGTGTGGTTTAGGGTTTCCCTGACAGCCAGAAAAGAGGAAAATCAATGACAGGGACAGACTATTCTGCAAGAGGGCTGTGATAAGAAAGAGTTTCCTCCTCTCCCACTGCTAGTGAAATGGTATCACTTACTGAAGGGCAGAGGAAATAAATCAGCAATATATCCATGAGATTCTTCCCAAATGGTAAGTTATAGAGCAAATATCACTCCAGCAAATACCATCACTCAATATGAGATTTTTCTTCCTTACCTGTGCTTAAACATATAATACATATAATTACATATAATTTAATATTATTTGTTGAGTGATGGTACTATGGTACCACTGTATAAAGTACCAGTGATGGTACTATGTACAATCACCATTCAAAACATTTTACATGCATTATCTCATTTAATTTTCATTTTATGTTTTACAGACATAGAAGCTAAGTACTAAATTACCTTTACAACTTTTCACTTAAAAAAATAATGAAAATTGGGGTCATAAAAATGGATTGGGCAATATGAAATTTATAGTCTAGGTCTAGTTGGATAACCAAAATAATTTCTCAGTAAAGGGCATCTCCTAGACCACAGAGGGCAAGGATTTTTATGAGAGTCTAGGGAGTAGAAATGAAATCAGGAAAACACCAGGGACAAATTCATGAAAGCACTGCCCAAATTTCCATAAAGGCAGTGAAAGCTGAATACTCAAATTAAGGTTCTTGGTCTTAAAGTTGGGTCTTATCCATCTTTTGTTAGACAGTACATATCAAAAGTATCCATTTACGTGGTAAATGACATTTTAAAAAAATCATATAATCCTATAAAACATAGCTCTTTAAAACAGAGTTATCAGGTAACCTTGTCAGAAACATATTATTAAATATTTTTGAAAGAATACCAATTAAGTCTAAACTTTCACTTTCTAATAAAATGCAAACTAAATATACCTTATTTGACTTTTAAACACTATTAAGGAACATTCTTAGGCTTCAATGTTATTCTTTCATAGTGTAAACTAAAATAATACAGAATTATTACCTAAGTATCTCTGACCAAACTATTAAATAGAACCATATGAAACTGTTGGTAGTCAACTATATTTTACCCACAAAAATGCCAATTGTATATGGTTCAGCCTAAAATAATAGTGAGAAATAAAAAGAGAGTAAGTAAAGGAAAATCTAACACCAGAGGAAAGGAAAACCTCATTAATTTTCTTCCTGTGACACTAACTTGATAGAAATGCCTCCATTAATAAATTGAGCTTGCCTCAATATATAAAGTATGGCACTTGCCTCAAATTTCATACCTGGCAGATATATCCACCAGAATTCACAGATGTCTTGGATAAGTGGAAATTTCACGATAATTAAGATATTATAAACCTGATTCTTCCCCAATTTATTACAAATAAAAATGTTTTTCATTTCTTTTTAAATCATTCAATCATCTTGAATCCAAAGCCACATCAGGACCCTAAAAAATTTAGCCATGGATAGACAGTGGTGGGTTGGTAGTGGGTGTTTTGGTAAATGTTTGAGAACCAGCTCTCTGGTGAAAACACTTGTGCATGTGTGTGTGTGTCTATGTGTGTGCATGTGTGTGCGCGCAAGCGCAAATGGGTGTGAGTGGTAAATTTTACCAATTTAAAGATGTATAGCATACATACAAATAATAAATATACAATACTCTATTGTAAACTGTATACAGCCAGTTGATTCTCATACAATGCTTTTGTTGATTTTTACCAAACTCTTCTATCAATAGCTGACTTATGGTTGCAACTGGCAAACAAGCATAGGCCCAACACCCATGTTGAACATCCATTATCATATATGCTATCGAGTAAAACAAAAGTGAAGCAATGAAAATGCATTGACTCAATCGTCAATGACGTGGGTGATTCCTTCATTAAACTGAATAATAGTTTTTTAATACTGAAAGACTATTGGCTCAATTCCTTGTACGACTCACATTCTAACAGTTGTTATGGACTGAATGCTTGCATTCTCCCAAAATTCACATGGTGAAATCCTAACCCTCAGTGTGCTGCTGCTGCTGGCTGCTAAGTCGCTTCAGTCGTGTCTGACTCTGTGCGACCCCAGAGACAGAAGCCCACCAGGCTCCCCCGTCCCTGGGATTCTCCAGGCAAGAACACTGGAGTGGGTTGCCATTTCCTTCTCCAATGCATAAAAGTGAAAAGTGAAAGTGAAGTCGCTCAGTCGTGTCCGACTCCTAGTGACCTCATGGACTGCAGCCTACCAGGCTCCTCCGTCCATGGGATTTTCCAGGCAAGAGTACTGGAGTGGGGTGCCATAACCCTCAATGTAAAGGGTGCTAATTCCATTTATGAAGACTCTTCCCCAAATGCCCCTCCTCCTAATACCATTACATTGGGGGTTAGGATTTCAGCATATAAATTTTAGCTTCCAAAAAAGCATCCTTATAAAAAGAAATAGGAGAAAGATGATCGATTTCTCTCCACCACCTGAAGATAGAATGAGAAGGTGACCATCTACAAGCCAAAGTGGGCCCTCACCAAGAACTGCATTTGTGGCTTCTTGATCTTGGATTTCCCAGCTTCCAGAACCGTGAGAAATAAATGCTTGTTCTTTAAGTATTTACAGCAATCTTTGGTAACATATTATAGAAACCCAAGCTAAGATATCGGCTATAGATACTACATAGGTAAGCTTAACCTGCATTATTAGCATTTTCTCTAACTCTTTTTAAAGTTGTAAATAACTGACAAAACAATATATCAAGTCCTGATTTGTAGTATTTCCTGATGTCTATGGTAATTATACCACCATCAGGACTGACTGCAAGCTTCCAGTATAAAGTCCCTGAATGTAGATTTGGGAAGAGGTAACAGTAACACACTATTTTATAGGGCATCCTATAGTAAAATAAGCAGGAGATAATGCATTTAGAGTATTCGTTAACATTATTTCTAATATTAATATCTAATTGTATGTTTATATAATCTAATTTTTAATAGTAGCTGTGTTTAACAAACAGTCCTCAAAATTCCTGATAACAACTGGCCCTTGCAAGTATATAAGAGGTGGCATATGACTAGGGAATGAAAAAATTTCTAATTCTAGAGTAACTCCAAAGATTTCAGCCATTAACTGCACTGGTATTATTATAACTAAAACTGGCAGCATTCTATTTTCTAGTCTGTGATAGAAAACCAAGGTGATAAGTTTATCTACATTTTTACATGGAGATATTAGAATCTATTCCAACTACCATAGATAAAAGATTCAGATTTATTAAAGTAGTATAAAATGTTCTATACTTTTTATTTTAGAATTTTATCCTAAGAACATTTCATAGTTGTTAAAGATATTAAGTATTTGAATCCTAACACATAAAGATAACTATATGTATAAACTTGCAAGTTAAGAACAAGTGCCTCTAGAAAATCAAAAATTTGCCATCTGATAATTTATAATAAAATATTTTGGAATCACCTGAAAGTCATTCTTATAGTATCTCTCAAGGCAAAACTTGCCTCTAGATATTTAAAAGGCCAAAACAACATGTTTTAAAGGCCTAGTCATATTCCATGCTTTAGGGTGTTAGCTGATCAGCTGACAAGTCAGAAAGAAAAAGAATCACCTGCACTTCCTGCTTGCCTTCTGCCCAGCATCTGAGGCATCTCACATGTGAGAAGCTGAGTGGTGAAGGCAATTGCAACTTTTCTCTGCAGTACAAAGATCTACTGATAGAATAAAAGATGAATGACGAGCCATATCAACTCAATAATTGCATTTCACATCCAAATACTCTCCCCTAAAGCACAAGATACTGCCACAAAGACCCAACTGTTCCTAACTCTTACTCTACCTACACGTCCAGGAAAATTAAGCTCATACCACACTGGTGGTGAAGGCGCCCTTCCTCTGCCGTACTCGTTCCTCTTCTCATTGCAAATATAGCAACATCTGAAAACAATGCTTGCTTCTTTATACTACCACTGACTTCGTGATAAAAAATAAATCTCCAAATCATAAAATTTCATTTTATGTGAGACAGAGATTAACAAATAAGATACTAAAAAACAGACTTGTACTTTAAATGCCATTATTTTTAAAATATGATTTGTTCTTAAAATTATCTGACATCAGTTTCAACAAACTGTTTATCACATAACATTTCCAGCCATTAAACTATTCAAATATGTGTATGTGGAATGATTCCAAAATATAGCAAAGTTTGCTAATAGTAAGCTCTCTCCCAGAAAGCCATTAATTTTAATATTAAGAAAACGCAATTTCCAGAAATAGAGTGAACTGAGTTAGAATTCAGTTTATACACTTCACTTAGTCCATCTTTTCTATGACAACATGTTTTATATTATTCTGAAAGTGCAGCTGAGAACAGCAAATTAAAAATTTCCTTATCTACTCATTTCTCCTAACACCAAAAAGATTGGGCGTGGGATGGAAGAGGCCTAGTTTGACCAGTCCAATGCTTAGCAAGTCTTTACACCTTAATTTTCCATACCTCATGAGAATAACTTCTCCCTTCTCAGCCTACACCCAATTATGAAATTTATTCAAAACAAAGACAATGATACAGAAGCCAGACACTTTGCAAGAAATTCTGGTAAATGTAAAAGAGTATACATAAAACATAGTGCCTTTCCTATTGCTACATAATCGGGCTAATATCCTACCTGAATTCTCACATCTATCACATTGCAAAAGAGCAGATTGGTTTTTTAAGCAGTAAAAATAATATTGAATCTTATTTTGATGAATGACCATCTATAGGCTGGACACCATCTCATATATCAAGCAAACACTTCACAATACGAGATTTCAGAGTACCTATCAAAGCTTAGTCTGTCCTAATTCTGACAAACCACGAAGTCAAAAGCATATTCCTTGATGTACTCAATAAAATACAGGCCTGCTGATTCATTGGAAACATTCAATTGATTCATCACTGCATTATTACCAAACCCTCTCAGTCAATCAGAATAGAGGTGTATGGAGCAACCATGACGGCTTGGCATTTGCAGCCTACAGTCGTAATTGCTGAAATCTTTCCAACAGGACTGCAAATCTTCCCAGTTGGTTAAAACATGTCATTATGAAATGGTTGTGGCACATGAGTTGAGAAAAGAAGAAATAAGAAGAGGGATTTAAAAAAAAAAAAAGGTGAAAAGAGGTGGAGTAAAGTGAGTAAGGCAGGTAAGAAAGAGCAGCAGCCAGGCGGCCCCTGCATTACCATTATCAGGGTTGGTAAACATCCTACTTGCACTGGAGACGGTCTTCCCAATGTCAGCCAGGGATCGAAGGTTGGATTTCTTGGTTTGATGACGGTGCTTCCGGAGCAAAGTATAGGTCACCTTATCCTTAAGGTCAGGTTTCAATAGGCCTGTCTCAATCTGATGGTCAACAATCATCTCTGAAATAAAAACAAAGCAAAACCAAAACCAAAATTCAGTCACAAGACCACAAAGTTAAATTTTTTTAACTTATGTTTTTTAATAAGTTATTTTTTAACTAAAATTGTTAACTCTAATTTTATGGATGTTATCCTCAAATTTAATATCAATATATTATTTTTCAATTTCAAACTTCTCACTTTCTGTGAAGGTAAAGATACAGGGTATAGTGCCATTGGCGTTAAAGAGAGTTAGAAATATTCCAGTATTAATTACATCTTTAGAGAGGAAGAACTGCTTTGTAAATTTTTTTCAATCCTGGTTGAGAGTGAATTTATATTAATCACATTCTTCTATGAGTAACACAAATAATTTACGATTTCCAATTGTTTAAAAGTAAGATTAGAAAATTTCATGTACTCTTTCATAGGAAGTGTGCCAGAAATATAAATGATATGAAAAAATCTTGAAGAGAATATATAAAATTTAGCATCATGTCATTATTGATTTTCTTAATCTATTCTCCCAAATCCTGCTGTAATTTCTTTATAATAGGACAAAGTAAAAAAAAAAAAAAAAACACGATAATACCTTTGCCCATATCAGGTTATTTGAACACTAATTAATCCAGTGAAAGAAAGGTTAAAGTACAAAATTATACCTTAGTCTTTTCTAAGAAGGGAGGTTTATTCTTCCTGTTTAGATCCAACTAAAGCCTTTACCACATATTTTATTATTCATTTTAAAGTATAACCTGACAAGAATTTTCTAGAAAGTTTAATATCTTAGTTTTTCTACAAAAAAAAAACAACCCTAAAATTTCTACTAGCTTTAAACCACCTTCTTTAAAAACCACTTTAAACCACCTTCTCACACTATTTACAAAAATAAACTCAAATGGGTTAAAGATGTAAATGTAAGACCTGAAACCATAAAACTCATGGAAAAAACATAGGCATTATACTCTCTGACATCAGTCTCAGCAATATTTTTTTAGATCTGTCTCCTCAGGCAAACGCAACAAAAGCAAAAATAAACAAATGGAACTACATCAAAATAAAAAGCTTTTGCACAGTAAAAGAAACCATCAACAAAACAAAAAGACAACCTACTGAATGGGAAAAGATATTTGAAAATAATATATATAATAGGGGTTAACATCTAAAGTAGTAAAGAACTCACATATCTCAATATCAAAAAAAAAAAAAAAAACACACACCAAAAAGTTTAATTTTTAAGTGGGCAGAAGATCGGAATAGACCTTTTTCCAAGAAGACATATAGATGGCCAAGAGACACCTGAAAAGGTGTTCAATATCACTAATCATCAGGGAAAAGCAAATCAAAACCACAAAGATATCACACCTATCAAGAATGTTACCATCAAAAAGATAACAAATTAGCAAGAGTTAGTGAGGATGTGGCAAAAAGGGAACCCTTGGAGAAGGAAATGGTAACCCACTTCAGTGTTCTTGCCTGGAAAATCCCAGGGACAGGGGAGCCTGGTGGGCTGCCGTCTCTGGGGTCGCACAGAGTTGGACGCGACTGAAGCGACTTAGCAGCAGCAGCAACAGCAGCAACAGAATACTGTTGGTGGGAATGTAAATTGGTGCAGCCACTATAGAAAATGGTATGGAGGTTCCTCAAAAGATTAAAAAAAGAACAATCACACAGCCCAGCAATTCCATTTCTAGATTCTTGGACAAAGAAACCAAAACACTAATTCAAAACAATATATGCACCCCTATATTCACTGCAGCATTATTTACAATAGCCAAGGTATAAATGCAACCTAAAGTTGGACAAAGAAAATGTGATATATAACATACATATATATATATATGTATAATAAAGTATTACTTGGCCATAAAAAAGGACTGAAATCTTGCCTTTTGTAACAATATGGATGGATCTAAAGGGTATTACACTAGGTGAAATAAGTCAGATGGAAACACAAATACCAAATGATGTCATTTATGGAATCTACAAAATAAATTTCACTTGTGGAATCTACAAAACAAAATGAACAAGCAAAACAGAACCTGACCAAAAGACACAGACAAAATAGTGGTTGCCAGAGTAGGGGAGAGATGAAGGGGTGGGCGATGTAGATGAAAGGGATTAAGAGGTATAAAATTCTGTTCTAAAATAAATAAACCACATAATGTAATGATAGCACAGGGAATACCATCAATAATAATATGGTAATAACTCTGTATGGCAACAGCGTTACTAGACTTTTCATGGTTGTCAATTCATAAAGTATATAAATGCCAATTCATAATGTTGTACACCTGAAACCAATACAATATTGTATGTCAACTATGCCTCAATAAAACATAATAAAATAAAATAATCTTAGAAAAAAATCTTTCCCCCAAATTTCTATTCGCTCTTTTATTTTCCAGAATGGTTCTAACTAGAAAGGATGAATGTGCTTCATAGAAATTGCTCCATGGGTACGTCTGCTGCAGGACATGTTTTACTCTAACAGAAAACAAGAAGTCCTCTTTCCCACAAATCAACATGTCAGCAGTAGGACATAAATGTAGCCTGGTGGCATCCTCCTATAATGTCACACCTCAGGTTGATACTCCTTTGTCCAAAATGGGGCACAAGAGAACCTCTCACAGAATCTGTGTGAAACAGGCAATGGAGGAACAACACCTCATGTCTGCAGTCAGGGCTTGTGTCCCCAGCAGAGAACCACAACAATGGGTCCTGGGCCCGCCTGTTGCAGACACATGGCTGCATTGAGCACACGTCAATTATTTTCCTCTTGCACAAACTTCTCTGTATACAAAAGTGGAGGAGAGAATAAAAGCTTTTCTTCTCCAAAAGTCTGACAAGAAAATTAATGGGTACTGATAGGAAGAAAAGTTATGACCAACCTAGATAGCATATGCAAAAGCAGAGACATTACTTTGCCAACAAAGGTCCGTCTAGTCAAGGCTATGGTTTTTCCAGTGGTCATGTATGGATGTGAGAGTTGGACTGTGAAGAAAGCTGAGCGCCGAAGAATTGATGCTTTTGAACTGTGGTGCTGGAGAAGACTCTTTGAGAGTCCCTTGGACTGCAAGGAGATCCAACCAGTCCATTCTGAAGGAGATCAGGCCTGGGATTTCTTTGGAGGGAATGATGCTAAAGCTGAAACTCCAGTACTTTGGCCACCTCATGCAAAGAGTTGACTCATTGGAAAAGACTCTGATGCTGGGAGGGATTGGGGGCAAGAGGAGAAGGGGACAACAGAGGATGAGATGGCTGGATGGCATCACGGACTCGATGGACGTGAGTCTGAGTGAACTCCGGGAGTTGGTGATGGACAGGGAGGCCTGGCGTGCTGCGATTCATGGGGTCACAAAGAGTCAGACACGACTGAGCAACTGAACTGAACTGAACTGAACTGAACTGAAATGATAGGACAACAGCATCTCCCAAACACTGCCATCTCTTTGCAAAGAGAAGTTACAGATGTTCAAGGGGCTTTGCTTGAGCATGACTGAGTCCTCTTTTTAACAAGCACTCATAGAACCGGTCTCACCGTGAGAGCTGACAGTTCACACAGTGTACAGTCAGCTTCCTGGGATCCAAGGAGAGGCTGAATCCAGGCTTCCATCACATGCCTTACACAGATGCTGTCAATGTCAAATATCACTGGACTACTTTGTAGACAGCCTGGGAAAGGCAGGAAGAGTTTCTACCATAGGAATGTTTTGGTTTGAGAGTGGCCTTTAGCTCTGAGTATTTTTAACTACACAACCCTTACTCAGTAAAACTCTCAGACCAGATCCTGTAATTATAATTAACCCTCTGTTCCATATTAAAATAATTAAGTGCTACTGAACACAAACCTCTCTCCTTTCCCTTGAACTCTTAATCAAAGTGGAAAGTCCATTTTACAGAAGAACCATAAAAATAAACATACAGCCCTGGCATATCTACTGCAAGCATATCAAACTCCTACTCTAATTTCAGGGTTCTGGATTAAAGTGTTTCTTATCTACCCTTTCTTGGCAGGGCCTTCCTCTATTCTTGCCTTCCCCTGTAATCTCAAACTAATCCATATATAATGCACAGCCAGCCCTCTGTTACTAATTTCTGGAAATCACCAGTTAGAACACGTTAAAACATCTGTGTAGCTTATGCCCTTTATTAAGTTTCCATAAAAATGGCCCACATTACAGGGGTCTCCTAAGCATAAACTACAAAACCTTTCAAGGAAAGTGGAGGCAGTTAACATTTTACAGCTACACTGAAATTAAGCCTTCAATATTCGAAATCCCACAAACACTACCAATAGAGAGAGAAAGCGCCTGCTCAAAATGCTTCCAGAGGTGAAAGGAAATTCAAAAAGCATCAGGTTCAAACTCTTAAACAGCTGAAAAAAAGCACAAGAGAGGAGACAGTCACAGACACAGCCTTAGTGGGGCAACGCCCCCCATCCCGACTCCAAATCAAACCAAGTTTTCTGATTCACAGTTTAGATCTTTTTCATATCATATAATACTTTTCTTTCTTTTAAAAGGAAACTCTAGACCAAAGGGGGGAAAAAATGAAGAGAAAGATGGTCATGCTCCCCCCAAAAAAGATTAAGGGTAACATTCTTTTAAAAACACAAAAGCCCACGAAATATACAGTTTCAAGACTAACAGACAACTCAGATTTATACAAGTGTAACCCGTTTTATGTTAATCTATCCAGCTGGCAAAATTTAAAAGACCAGTCTCCAGCGATGTGAAAATCTTATATAATAGACAGTGTCAATGATGACAGTAACAACCAGGACAAGCTTTCTTGAAGGCTACTTGGCCAATACAAACAAAACCCTTTACAATGTTCAAACCCTTTGACTATTTCACCATTAGAAACCTATAATCAGGAAATAAGCAATTTCACAAAAGAATAACAAAAATGTTCATTTCTTGTCTTTATGATAAAAACTTGATGGAAACTTAAAAGCCCAATTATAGATTATTAACTATTTTGCAGCCATTAAAATGATGTTTATATTTATGTTTAATAACATGGAAATATTCATACTATGTTTTTCAGTTAGGAAGGGCAGATTAGAGGGTTATGGTATGATTCCAGCTCTAAAATAAATTTCATATGTGTCAACAGAGATGTACCCAAAAACTGTTGAGAAAATATCTCTAAGATAAGATTAGTGGTATTTTGATTTTCATGTGCTACATTTTTTTGCATTACTAAAAATGAACATATTTTACTTTTGTGATGAAAAATAAATATATTATCATTTTGAAAATATAAAAGGTGTTAAAAGCAAGAAATAACATGACTAATATATCTGCCAACATGCACAGCTCAGGAATGCCTTTAAATATAAAAATTAGAGCTCCAAAAATAGAACTACATTTTCCTAATCCATTTCCCATCACAATACCTGAAATGCCTTATAAATTTTTTTTAACTTAGGAGGGGAGGAAAATTCCCATGTACTTGGCTTCATATGTGAATGACGTTCTTTAAGTATAAAATTATAATATGATTGCAATAATGAAGCTATCAAAATAACCTATACAATGACATTTTATCCCTTAAATAAGACAACTTTTCTATTAGCGTTTAGAAGGGGATCTTCATGAAGAAAACTAGGTCTGGGAAGAATCAGAATGAGGCTGAATTTTGTATACAAGTGTGAGAAGTGACACAGCTTCAGCCACTGCCTGTGGCCTCACATGGTGGTGACTTTGTACCTACAAAGGGAAGGTGCCCCTTGGAGGCGACTGAGAAGGAGAAGCAGGTAGACTGCAAAAAAGGATTGCTGCTGCTGCTGCTGCTGCTGCTGCTAAGTCGCTTCAGTCGTGTCCGACTCTGTGTGACCCCATAGACAGAAGCCCACCAGGCTCCACCATCCCTGGGGTTCTCCAGGCAAGAACACTGGAGTGGGTTGCCATTTCCTTCTCCAATGCATGAAAGTAAAGTGAGAGGGAAGTCGCTCAGTCGTGTCTGACTCTTAGCGACCCCATGGACTGCAGCCCACCAGGCTCCTCCGTCCATGGGATTTTCCTGGCAAGAGTACTGGAGTGGGTTGCCATTGCCTTCTCCGGCAAAAAAAAGGATTAAAATCATGCTATTGTTTGTTTCATATCATCACACTTGCTATGATTTCTTTTTCTTCTCTTTTGTGGAAATAAAAGTGGGGTGAAGAGGAGATGTATCTTAAGACTTAGCTACACATAATTCTCAACTCTGAATAATAGCACCATTCAGGAGACGATAAATCCACTGCATCCTCTGCTAGAAAAAGATTTTTTAATAATCAAATAATGGCAGTAACTCAAGGTACCACGCCAATTTTTATCACTCGAAATCATGGCAGTTTTTTTCTTTCATGTTGTTTAATCTGCTGTAAAGCTTTGATTCTTTCAGAAGATTTTTAAGTATTTCTTTCAGTCACTGTCTCAAACAGGCTTTTTTCTCTACTCCTCCAAATCTGGTCCATTTTTCTTCTCTCTTTATTTTCCTTGTAAAGTATGTTATTTGCCTCTGAATTGTTTTTCTGTGTTATCAGCTCAGAATGACAGTGCTGTCTCTCTGCCCACTTGCCTCGGGAGTGGCACAGCAAACATGATGACAGTAAGTGACGACACTTCAAAGTGACCTAGTGGTGTCCAATTTTAAAACTGAATGACAGTATTAAAGCGAACATGCGGAGGTTAGAGGAAAAACGCCACAACCGATAAACAAAAAGTAATGGAAAATTAAAGTGAGAATGTAAACTGCTTGATGAACCTTTCTTGGTGCTGATTTAGTGGCTAAGTTGTGTCCAACGCTTAGACCCATGGACTATAGCCTGCCAGGCTCCTCTGTCATGGTGTTTCCTAGGCAAGAATACTGGAGTGGTTTGCCATTTCCTTCTTCAGGGTATCTTCCCAGTTCAAGGATCAAACCAGGGTCTCCTGCACTGCAGGCAAATTCTTTACCGACTATGCTACCTAAATGTAGTAAATACCAGAAACTTTCTCTTTGGCTATTGGTTAATGAGGCTCCAGTATCATATGGGACTTGGTCTTCTACCACATGGAAAGGGTCAGCAAATTACTGAAGACCAGAAACTCTGTAAGATGGCTTTTTTCAGGTTCTGAAGATCTCGAAGACAGTTTAATAAATAAGCACAAGTATATAATTCGACTTTAACATTCATCACCCTTGTTGATCATCTTTAGGCACAGCAAAGAAGCTATGAGGTTGTTTCTAGCTCTATCCACTATACCTTTCAGAATCTTTTCTCGTGTTCATGAATTCTCTGACCATCTCTTGACCTGACTCAGTCTATACTCAGGTCTTGCTAGGTAAACTTTATCCTGGAATAGTCATGAAAGTAACAATTACATCTGAGATCCTCATTCAAATCAATCAAAAACCCTGAGAGATCTACCTTTATCTACCTTTCGTGGATGAAATACAGAGACTAACAAAGAATTAAGTAATGAGCCTTGTCCATGGTCATACATGCTACAAGAGGTAGACCCTAATTAACCACTCCCCAACTTTAAATCCACCATTCTCTCTATGACACCGCTCTGCCTGTCATGGAATGAATACATACCTCTGCCAGAGAGTAGGTATATTTTAATAGAGAACAAACCCTGGGTTCAATGAAATGAATCTCCAAATAGTGGAATTACAGGAAGTAACCATGGTCTAAGGTAGGACTTTTTTATTCAATACAGGAAACCTCAATGACCCTTAAACCACAACATATATTCTCCCCCTAGACTGCCGATCCATTGCCCAGTCACAAGTTTAATCCCATTTGGCTCTGCCTTTAGGCATTTCTAAATTCAGACATCTTTGCTCCAGATTAGTTCTTAAAGCCTGAAAATACAGAAATCATGATTCTCACTCAAAAATTGGATTGCTTTTCATTAACCATGATACATCTTTAGATAACAATCTCACTTGCAGCTTTTAACAAATGAAATAAGTCAGTGAAACAAATACCCTGGAAAACCTTTCCTTTGCTTCTCTCTGTCTTTGCAGATCTTCCCTGGATACAATAAACCAACATCTCTTCTCACATATCAAAGGTCCATTTTCAGTCTCACCTGCTTTGTTAACTATGAAAAATTCTGTACAAAGCAGTATTTCCTACATTATCTTCTTACTACTTATTTATGTGGATATGGATTTGTAACATATTCCATTTACAAAGTGGTAGATTTGCAAACTTAATTCCAGGGCCCAGAATAGTGTCTGGTACATGGTAGAAGGCCATGTACCACTGCTGGATTGATGCATAAACTAATCCATTCTATTCACCTAGCATCTTCACATTAGACTTCCTCCCTTCTTCACTTGCAGCATAAGCACTTCAGATACAAGGCAAGTGTAGAGCTTCCTTGTAAATCTAACAAGCCCTCTGAAGAGGACATAGATATGTACAGATAAGCCAGATATATACCCAATTTGAGAACGAATCTTCTTGTCTAATACACATGCTATAGACTTCCCACTATCTATAAAGACACAGATGCCACAGACAAGCCTTTGCCTTCTGATATTCAAAGAAATTTTGAGATTACACAAGAATTTTACACTGGTCAGTGGGGCCATGATCCACATCCTCTTCCCACAGTCCCAGAGTAAGCACACTGCAGGCCCCTTAAAAGAGTGCAGTCATCCTCTACAGGGGCAGAGGTCACCGAGCTATGGAATTTTTTTGGAATAACAAGCAGAGCCCCAACACCTTTCCTTAAGGAAAACATGGTCTTGAGCACATCAATCTGAATGATAAAGCAGCTTAGACCAGGTTCTTGCTAGAAAATGAAAACAATTACTACTCTCTGGAATGCAGCAATGTGTGCACAAGGTGTTCAACATGGTAAGTTAACACTCAGTGCTCAACACCACACAACACTAATCACAAAGATGCCAACGTTGCCCTGCACCACGAGGCCAGTGCCTTGCCAGGGGCTCTACAAATGATCCTCAGCACCAATGAAACCCAACTCATTCACTAATCAATAAGGTTCCACAGGCTTCTTGCCTCACCCAGTTTTCTCTACATACAGCTAAAGAAGCTTGACGTTCACCTACAAAATCAACCCAACTGAGGGACTAGACATAGACCAGCTTCCTTTTCACAGAGGATTTAAACCCTATTTTACAGATGACAAAACAGGCCCAGAGAAGCTCAACACAATGTCTAAGATCAAGAAGTTCTAGAAATCTAGTGTGCAGACTTCCAGTCCATTATAGCAAAGGACATGGGGGGAGAGTTCTATCTAAAAACCTCAATCTATGCTAATATCTGAAGGAATGCAAATCTGTCCATGCAAACATGGTACCAATTATAATTTTAAAAATAACATAAAAGTGAAAAGCATAAGAGAGAGGACTTAGAAATAAAACTGGATGGAAATATGCCAAAATATTAACAACAGCTATGTTCAGATGGAAGTACAATGGAAGATTTTTTAAAATTTTGTTCTCAGTATTTGTCTGTACTTTCCAAATTTTCTGCAATAAACCTTAAGAGAAAGAGGAACTTCCCTGGTGGTCCAGTGGTTAAGAATCTGCCTTCCAGTGCAGGGGATGCAGGTTGGATTCTTGTTTGGGGAACTAAGATCCTACATGTCACAGGGCAACTAAGCCCACTTGCTACAATTACTAAACCCAGGCACTTCAACTAAAAACCCGTAATCTGCAACTAGAGAGAAGCCTGCGCACCTCGATGAAAGATCCCATGTGCTTCAATGAAGATCACAAGTACTACAACTAAGACCTGATGCAGCCAAAATAAATAGGCAAGTATTTTTAAAATAACAATAAAAATTAAAAGGAGACAGAGATTAAATGCTATAGAATATTCAGCTCTGCTTACACTAGAAGTCATCTGCATTGAGAAAGATTCATAGAGAGGCAGATAGAGCAGAAAAAATGCTAAGAACTTAAGACAACATACTTACCCACCAACTGTGGGAGAGAAGAAGCTTCCCTGTCTAGCATGATGGATCCTTTCTCCATACACGTCCTCAGCTCAAATAAGCTGTGAAGGGACAAGGTGGCCACGTGGGGTTTGCTCCATCTCTCTCCACCCTGTTCCACTTTTTCTTCAAACTTAATCCACCTAGAAACATGAGATTCAAGTGAAGAGCAATTAAAAGTGTTCTCATCACCTCTGGAAATAGCACCACCAACCTCTCCAGTTCCACCCCCACCAGCACTTTCAAAATGTCTCCTTTTGTGGAGTCTTAAAAGCTTATTCTATCATTAACTGAATTACCTTTATAAATACACCAAACAGACTCACCAGCCTGCTCCTCTGCCTGGTGTTAGAGAGAAAGAAAACAAACCAATGTATCCTTGGTTTTATATCTATCTACATGTAACCATGAAATCTTTAAGAATGATTACTAAACAAATTTTTTTTAAATAATGTAGGAAAAATATGCATTTCAAATTCTCCATGTGGGTGGGGCCTACAGTGTGTAAAAATAATCACTATTGTGAGAATTCTGTTGTAACTTCACAAGGCAAGTTTATACAAGGTGAAATAATCAGTAATGAACCAAAATTTATTGCAAATATTTAAAAATATGGTGTGTAAAATGGTTAGACAAATATAAAATTGCCCTTTCATGCTTAAAGAGGGCCAGCATGTGCTACTGTATCTTACATTAATAACTCTCTCTAGGTTAACACAAGTTCCCTTCTCATCAAGATGCTAATAGAAGCTTTTACCCCTCGAGCTTGGCTCCACATGTATTTAAAAATATACAAGCTCAGTAAACAATGCATCTACTCTGATAGTAACAGATCTCTTATTAACCCTAGTAATGGAACAAATAACCCTATTTTATAGTTTCTTCTTTTCAAGATTTATAGACATTTTGATAACTTAGCAATATATAGGAATGCAAAAAGTTTAATGGAAATGAGAGCAAAACACATTTGACAGTCTTTATATCCCACATATTACATATATTGACTCTTCCTACACTGGTAAAGGAAAACAGGAAAACATCATGATTTTGCTGTTTATCATGACCAGAGAAAATGTTGCTTTTATCACTTCAAAACTCTGAAAGATATTGGACGAGATAAAGAAGGGATTAAAAATTCATTTCCTACACTCTTCACCCAAAAGTTTAACGATTGAAAAATGTTTTCCTAGGAAAAGCTAAACACTCATCCAACTCACTGAAGATGAGAACAAAGGGCAGAGATCAGAGGAAGCTCTACATAAGGTATTATTTATAGACTGCTCACCACTCCCAAGGGGAATAAAAGAACACATTATTAGAATCATGAGTGAAAACAGATCAACAGATCAGCCACAATGTCAAGGAAAATTCAGAATTCTAATCAAGCCCAACACTCATGTGATTCATGAGTATATTAGCTATATTCTAAATCCCCTCTTTCCTCTCCCACCCAGGAAATTCTCACATTTCAATGCCAACCTTATCCCGAACCTCACCCTCCACTCTAAGACCTCCTTCCCCCTGTATCCCCAAAAGTGTAAGGAGTGGAGGTTTTCACATGTTCTCCCTCACATTAAAAAACCAACACCAAAAAGTTCTAAAACTTCAGAACTAGACCTTGTTTATTCTACAAAAGTAGCTTTGAAACATTCTGAAAGAAAGATCTTTAATATTCTGTGTGTGTGTGTGTGTGTGTGTGTGTGCAAGTATGTGTTAATTAACAGTTCTTCACCTTTGTTGGTATTAGAACCACAGAAGTAGATGGAAATTAGAGAAAAATGACAACTTCACATCACATTCTTATAGAATTCTATGGATTTGCCCAGAGGATAAAAGGTAATTGGGTTATTTTGAAAGTAATCATTTTACAGAGTATATTACACTGGCTAACTTCAGGCATATTACCTTTTCAGACTTACAGAATCTCTAACATGTTGATTGGTGACCAGTATGTGAATCATATTTCCATTTGATGTTATAATTTATCACTCAAGATGAGACTCTAGAAGATTCCATTGTATATGAAACCTAGTCAGAATTGCATATACTTATGTTATCCATAAAGATGGTAGAAGTGGTCTTGCTTTTATTTCTAAAAGTATTCTTATTATCTGAGGGATAGAATCTTTGGTCACAGAATTTAAGTCAAAGATGAATAACAAGGACCAGCTAGAAAGTCAGTAAATGGGAGTGTTCTGTATACTCAGCCTTTACTTCCCTCTTATCTCTCCTGAATGATGACCACTTGCTCTTCTATCAGTTGCCGTAAGTCCTTATAGCCAAATGCATTTTGTAAAAGAAAACTAAGCCTCACTTACATACAGTATATGACAAGAGCTCTTTTTGCCATAATCTTCAACTGTCCAAACAATATAAGTTTGACAAAATCTTTTTATAAAAAGGAGTAAAATCATTGCATTCTTTTGTGACCAATTACTCTCCATAGTTCATCTTAAATACGACTTTGAACGAGTTTCAAAAGCATATTTAGAAAATAGTATTATTCAACCTCCTGAATTATACCAGTTAAGATTTGGTCAAGATTTAACCATAATGAAACGGGAATGTAAAGTCTCAAAACTAGCCAGTTCCTTAAAATCTACGAAAGACAAGTATTGTCTCAAAGTTCAGTTTAAGTATCTATTTCACTTTGAGTTCAGTAAATATTATATGTTGTGATGATGTCATGTCATAGTATAGCAAATACCACCAGGTAATTCTGGGATAATGACTATTAAATTCCTTTAAAATACATTGTTTGAGGGACTTCCCTGGTGGTCCAGTGGTTAAGAATCTGCCTTGCCATGCAGGGAACACAGGTTTAATCCCTGGTCTGGGAACTAAGACCCCACACGTTGAGGGGCAACTAAACCCACATACCACAACTACTGAGCACAACTAGAGAGTCTGCGTGCCACAGTGAAAGATCCCGTGCACCGCAACCAAGACCCGATGCAGCCAACTAATGAATGAATGAATTTTTAAAAATACACTGCTTGAATTGTTCAAGGAACTGTACTTCAAACATGCACGCATAAAGTAATGGTTTGCCCATTTAAACAGACTGCAGGTAGTTTCATTCCAGAAACTATACATGCTATATCTATCTTCCTCACATATCAAGGACAAATTTGAGAAAAAACTGAAAATGACTCAGTTCAAATTAGAACCCATTAAAGAAAAGGCTAAGGCAAAGGTACCGAAGTTCAGCCTATTCATGTGTCAGTGAATTTGTAAAGGTGCTTTAGAACCATGTAATTACAGTTCTAAAGACCAGACATTTTTACTGTAAAATGTACTAAAAGCTACTATCTACCCTTCATAATAACTATGAATAACCATATATTTGCAATAAGTTCCCTACTTATCCTTTTGTCTTAGTTATTTGACATGTTATAGAAAAATTAATTTCAGAAGTTGGCTTTTTAAATGCTGACAATCACAAAACTGTTATAACCTTTAAGAAAGAGTTTATTAGGTGAAGTTTATTTTTTCCAAGGTCTTAGAAGAATAATGATAAAGTACATTACAGTTTAACACACTTGGAGTGACTGCCAACCAAACAGTATTTCACTAGTTTGTTGAAGAAATAGAAGGCCCACGGGAAACACTGAACATTTTGCAACTTTCCGATCGTGTGATTAAATATAATTAAGAAAAGAGAAGACCTCTAACTTAAAATCATGCCAGTTTTACAGTGAAAAATAGACATGACCTTTGCCCTAGAATATAATCCAACTATATAAAGCTATTAAAACAATAATAAATTTCTTGTTAACTAATAAATGCCTCATCACACATAAAAGATGCCAATGCTAGTGCGTATCTGGGATAAACGATGTTTTTAAGGAGAATTCTTAAATTTTTAGATCAACTGTGAAAGTTATTGCAAAACAGTGTAGTAACCACATATAATTACATAGATGATTAAATTCCTTTTTCTTACAGAAAAAATAAACCTGGTCTCAAATGGAATTTTCCAGAGTAACATAGTGGAGAAGAGATAGTGGATTCAGTGTAGATTAGGGTCCCTCTGCAAAACCCCAGGGTACAGGCATGTGGCTATGTTTGATGGCCAGGCCCAGAACCCAGGTCAGGTTCCCCAAAGGGAGGCAGGGTCACTTGGCCAAGCAAAAACTGTTCTTCCATGTGGCCCACTAGAACTGAAACATCAGTACCCTTTCCCTTTGTTGGCTTGTTGGGTTTATTGAAACTCGTGATGTCTTTCTTTTTTACGCAGGTTTGGCAGTAGCATTTGAGTCTCACTGGGGAAGTGATCTTTAACACAGATTCTTATAACAGTGATGAATTCCAACACGGTCCATCTGAATATTCACTGAGGGAAAACTGAAAGCCAAAAACCACGTTGGCAAACATCACTGACTCACAGAAATAAAGAGTTTGGAGTCATGGGGGGTTGTGATAGCCTTTCTAGCTGGCTTAAGGCCATCACCAAAACTGGATCATGACTTATTCTTTTACCAGTTTGCTTCATGAATCAATTAGCTGATGCCTAGTCACCTAGAAGGAAAGCTATGACAAACCTAGGCAGCATATTAAAAAGTGGAGACATCACTTTGCTGACAAAAGTTCATATAGTCAAAGCTATGGTTTTTCCAGTAGTCATGTATGGATGTGAGAGTTGGATCATAAAGAAGACTGAGCGCCGAAGAATTGATGGTTTCAAATTGTGGTGTTGGAGAAGACTCTTGAGAGTCCCTTGGACTGCAAGGAGATCAAACCAGTCAATTCTAAAGGAAATCAGTCCTGAATATTCATTGGAAGGACTGTTGCTCAAGCACCAATATTTTGGCCACCTGACGTGAAAAGCCAACTCATTGGAAAAGACCCTGATGCTGGCAAAGATAGAAAGCAAAAGGAGAAGGGGGCAGTAGAGGGTGAGATGGTTAGATAGCATCCCCCACTCAATGGACATGAATTTGAGTGAGCTTCAGGAGATGGTGAAGGACAGAGGAGTCTGGTGTGCTGCAGTCCACTGGGTTGCAAAGAGTTGGACATAACTTAGGAACTGAACAACAACAGTCACCTAGAAATTCTTAATGAGAAGCACAGGATCATTCACTAGTACCAAATGTTCCATTAGAACTACTGCTACATCACTGAAAGTCAGTATTTAAGTTTTGGTTTTTTGACTTTTTGCCATACCATGCACACTCAGGGAATTTTAGTTCTCTGACCAGGGTTCTCTAAACCTGCACCTCCTGCAGTTGAAGCATGCAGTCTAAACTACTGGACCACCAGGGAAGTCTCTGAATGTCAGTATTCTAATGACCTAACACTAAGGATACTCTTTTGAAAAATAATATTCTCTGTATTCCACTGATTATATATATTTCTCAGGTCTGATCATTCTACCTTTGGGAAAGCCAGTGAAAATTCAAAGTTTTGACTTTCAGGAAAGAAAAAATCAGGGAAAAGATGTGGGAAAAAAGAGGGTGGTAGGGTTGGCTATACTTCAAACGTCATATAAATAAAGACTTCCCTTGTTTATAGTTTTACATGACTACTGTGCTTTGTGAGACTTAAAAGGGGATATTTTTCCTACCAGTGGAAGCATTTTCCTTATTTTTTAAGACACAGAGCTAACCTGAACTTCCTGAAGTAGGACTAAAACTGCAGTAATGTTGAGACGCCATGTAGGATATTCTTGGTCAAATGAAATCATTGGTCAACTGAAAAAAGTATAAAACATTAAAAGGGAAAATACTAAAGAGGGTGTTATTGTGTTCTATGGGGTGTGGACTCACAGTGGAAACTACACGGAGCTGGAGAGATCGGGCAGGTTAGCTCTCTATGGAATAAAATAGTCTCTTTAATTGGAGTTTTCACAAAAAGCAAAGAATTCTCTGTTTAATGTTAGCCAAAAAAAAATTCATGCTGCATTTTCATATGCAAAATGAGTCCCTTTTAAGTCTTAAACTTTTATTAGTCTGGTAGGTTTTAGAGCTTTTTGTGGGGAAGAAAAGCCCCATCATGCCTGGAAACTGGACATCATAAATGGCAGTCACAAATTACTATCAAAATATTCAGAAGCAGAGTCATGTTGCAGGAAGTAAAACCCGCTGACAATCTGAATCACTTCTGGAGACGCAACCATCTCCAAACTTCCCAACAGAATTTAGGTGGAGCAGTAAGCTAAGAATCAAGGCTCTATTTCTCTATTCGTTCATTCTATAAACACGCAATTTTCAACTATGGGCTGTGTCACAGGTAGTTGAAAACAGTAGGAATATAGTGCTGACCAAAACAACCCCAAGTTCCTGCCCTCATGGAGCTTTACTTTTATTGGAGAGAGACGACAACAAGATATGTTAACATGCCAAACGTTGATAAGTACTAAAGACAAACAGAATAAAGGATGAGGGATAGGAAAGTTTGGGGAAAGTTGCTTGTTTCCAGTGAGGAGGTCATGGTTGAATAGAGACCTGAAGGAGGTGAGGAAATGGGCCACAGAGATGACACTGGGTACACAGGGAGAGCATTTCAGACAAAGGGAAGCACAAGTGCAAAGGCCCTGACACCGGAGCATGACCAAGCCAGTGAGGCTAGGGCAGAGCTAACCGGGAGGAGAGAAGTAGGAGATGAGGTCAAGAGATCATTGTGTAGAGCTCATGAGGGAAGTAAGGGCAGGTTCAGGGAGATGGACTAATTACGAAGCATTTGCAGTCATCTAGATGAAGAAGAATGGTGGATTGGACCAGGGTTGTGGCAGCACTGAATGCAAGATAATGGTGAGATTCTGAATATCTGAATAACGTTGAGGGTAAACTAGATAGGCTTTGCCAGTGAATCAAGTAAGGGATGCAGAGAAAGACAGGTGTCAAAAAGACTCCAATCTTTCTGGCTTGAAGAACTAAAAAAATGGAGTTGTTCACTGTGGTGGGGAACCTTGTAGGAAGAGCAGGTCTGATGTGGGAAGATCAGAAGCTCAGTTTCTAACATTTTACTTTGAGATGCCTGCATGCATGCTAAGTCACTTCAGTTGTGCCTGACTCTATGTGACCCTATGGACTATAGCCCACCAGCCTCCTCTGTCCCTGGGGATTCTCCAGGCAAGAATACTGGAGTAGGCGGCCATGCCCTCCCCCAGGGGATCTTCCCAAACCTGGGATCTATCCCAATCCTGGGATCGATATAAGAATGTGGTTCATATATCTCCTGCCTTCGTAGGCAGGTTCTTTACCACTAGTGCCTCCTGGGAAGCCCTTTGAGATGCCAACTACCCACCCAAATATTTGTTTTCAATCAAACAAGCCAAGAAGTCTGGGCTAGAGAACTATACGCAGATGGCATCAGTGTATTGATGAATTAGTTTGAAACATCAAATAAAGGTCCTCTTTCGGGCTTTGTCAGTGGTGTGCTGGGTACCTTGGGCTGGATACCTGGGTACACTGAGCTATACATCAGTCAGAAAGAAATGGATTATCACAGACCTCCAACTTCAATCACATAATAATTTTAAGAAATTATTATATTTAGAACAGTAGATTCTAAGGCAATCAGTTCTCAACTAATCATAATCATAATTTCTCCTTTCAGGTGAATGAGTATAATGAGGTAAACAAAATGAAAAAAAGAATATCACATATATGATTAATTAATTAATAGTAATTGTGGCAAGTCCTATATAGGAGAAGTTATAGAAGGTAGACTATTGTCATATGTTTCTTTCTGGACAGTTTCCTCCATGACATGGTGTACACCCACCACACTTTTTCTCCAGCAGTACACTCTCTCAGGAACCCATGACATTACCAAAAGGACACATATGTTGTTCCCAAGGAAATAGCCAGCTTTTAAAGATGGTAAATTATTCATGACCATCTTAACCTTTAAAAATCTTAAATGAAAATATTGTGCCCATTTTGAACTACTGATACAATGAGCTGTGATCCCTTCACATTTCTGGGACCAGGGGTCACATAAAATAAAGTACAGTCTGCATTTGGCTGAAATTAAAAACAGAATGCTGTACCTGAATTCTACTCTATATAGGTACTCGCACAGAATTTTAAGATCAAAGTTAAGAATCAATGGAACTCTTCTAGTTGCAGCTGATGACACCAATATACAAAGAGGGATGGAATTTTAGAGCTATAAAATACAATGATATTAGAAACAATGCAACCCAATATGACTCTCATTTGACAACATAAAAAACACAAGCTCGGGAAAACTACATGATTATATGACCGGCTAGTTAGCAGCAAAGTCAAAACTAAATCAAAATCTCCCCAACACTTAATTAATGCTGCACCAGTATAATTCTCACTCTGATCTTTTCTGTTAGAAAGAAGAAAAAGAAAGAATGAAATAGAGGTACTGGTACAAGTTTTCAGTTTGACAGACTTCTTCGGGACAATGTTTTATCAACTAAAAGCATACTTTATGAAAAACTTTTAATATCCAGGTGATTGGTGCTAAGAGAGGGGGGAAAGAGACAACGACTGGAAAGAGACCCCCAAGAGAGCAAAGAATGAAGAGCTTCAAGAGGGAGCATTTGAGATGGAGGGGCAGAAATGAGTTATTGCTCACTTCTGTATTCCCAGTACCTAAAACAGTGCCCAACACGTATTGTATAGTCAAAACGTACTGGCTGAATTTAATTGATTTGAAATATATTACAGCCTATACAAGGCATGTTGTTTGGGCTTCCCTGGTGGCTCAGATGGTAAAGAATCTGCCTGCAATGTAGGAGACCCAGGTTAGAGTCATTAAAAACATACTGGCTGAATTTAATTGATGTGAATTAAATTACAGCCTATAAAAGGGATATGTCAATATTATTTTGTTGGTGAAAGTCAAATACACTGAACCTCCATATAGTGATGAAAACAGACCAATAACTGCCACTATATCAACATCTTTGTATTAAATGATTTTTATATGTCATAGACAATTTAATGTGGTAGATATAACTAAATCTACATGTAGAAAGAAAGAAAGAAAAGCTCTGTTGTGAGATTAATGAAACTTTAGATATATGTGCAGTGCTTAACAATTTATATAACATTTCCACATATATACATGTATGTATGTAAATGTCCATAATACAATGATATATCTAATATAACATGATATATATTTATAAATAAACTATATAATATAGATACAACATATTTTAACATATATATTATATTTATATATTGTGTATCTTAATTTGCATATATATAGTATGTATATTTATATATGATGATGAATGTTATGGGCTGGCAGGTGACAAGGGTCTGAAATTAAACTTGGGTCCCTACTACTCCCAATTCAAGTGAACCTTCTACTTGTTTTCACTCTATCTATAAAAGACGACAAGTTTTCACTTGGAATAATGGCAAGTTTGTGGGTAACGGTCATTGTCTTTGCCACCCCTCCCTAACAGGGAATGGGTAACAAGTAAGACATGGTACCACAAGATACCTTGGCATGTGGAGACCATGGGTATATATCTCCAGGCCATCATTTTAGGTGCCTGACTTTCTCTCTTTAAAATATTTTATTGTTAAATACCTATAAATGGCGATTTACTTCTAATATCTTATAAAGGTTAAAATGCAGACCAATGACCCCAGAAGTGAAACAAAGGGTGTCCCACATCCATATCAATGTCAAAGAGAAGGAATACTTTTAATCTTTAACCAGCCAACCTGAGGCTCATCGGTCATTCAAAGTGCTCAGGTTAGAGAAAGGGGCTCCCAGACAAGGATCTTGCCCCGTCCTTGTTCCCCTGGCTCAGTCCTGCACACTCAGCCATGCCTCACCTCGCCGTCTCCTTCCACTCCATCTCTTGCCCATCCACGGCCAGCAGCTCATCCAGTTCCGTGAAGAGCTGAGGGGGTGCTGGGCTGTCATCCTCCTCGCCCAAGATGAATCGGATGCGTTCTGCTGCAGGAGAGACTGCAGAAGTGAAAATACTGCGGTTAAACATCGGCTGGACAACCCTGAGCAAAGTGTGGCTCCGAGGTCTTCCTCTGTCCCCAGAGCTGGTGGGCTTCCCTTCCACATTTTCAGTGGACATCTTCCTCGCCGAGCCTCCCTCGTCCCCAACCTAAAGACAAAAGGAATCCAAGGCCTTCTCTACTCCTTTGGTTCTGAACCGTGTCTCAGCTCTCCACCACGCTCCAGAAGGACAGAGCTCCAATTCCACGTCCCGACTGACGGAGAACCTTTAGCCCTCAGATGAGCTGAGGTCCGACCACGTGAGCTTCTCTCTTTCTCCACTGATGACCCATCCAAAAGTCTGAGACAGAAACCAGCTGGAGCCAATCATTTTCTCTACAGCAGTGGGAGGGGGCAAGAGAGCACCCCAATCCTAAGTTTCCCCCAGGCCCCCGCCTCCCAGCCACCTTCCCTGTGCCCAATGCCCAAAGCCCATGCCCTTGCAGGCTCCTTACTGCCCGTAACTGCCTAACTGCAAAGTTGATGAAGGAATATTTAACAAGACGGAGCCTCTTCTTTACATAATGGCAGTACCCAAAAATGTTTAGTCACACTTCAGTGCACTTGAAAAACAAGCCCAAGTAAAATATTGTACACCAGAAGGGGAAAAAACCTTCCAACTTGCTTGAGCACATAATTGAATGCCCTACTAGCTCCTTCTGACCCCATCTCCTAAAAGTCATGTAATGAAAAATTAACTAGAATCTCCTCCTAGATGTGGGCTGTTTTCTCTTTCTTTAAAATAAAAGGAAAAAAAAAAAAAAAAGGAAAGCTTTTGGAAACTGACGGTTATAAGATAAAGCCCATGGATACTCCTTATAATCCCCAAAGAATGGTATATACATGTGACTGTGGTCCAAGTACACAGATTTTTCATCTGTAGAGCTTTGTAGTAATATATGCTCTCAACCTAATAAAACAAAAAAAAATTCCTACCATCTGAAAACTGCTATAATACTAGGCAGAATAAAATTCCATAGGTCAAAATACATTTACTACAAACTCATGAAAATACTCAACCTGCCTAGTAGTCAAAACTAATTATTAAAACAAAATATATGTTTCGCATATAAAAATGGCAAAAACTTCAAAGAATGACACTCTCAATGTGGGCAAGGGTTTAGGACATATGCACCAGCATCTTTTAATTTACATCACTGGTAGGAGTCCAAACAGAAACATCTTTCTGAAGGGAAATTTGAAAAAAATATGGAAATGTTTTCAAAGTATATCTATCCTGTGAGCCAGGAATTCCACCCCTAGAAAGATGTTCATTTCAAATAAATAACAGTTGCTATCGCAGCATCTTATCTACAGAGGTGACCAGTGTAGCATATTTTATAATTGAGAAAAATAGAAAAAGCCTAAACATCCAAAAAGGAGGATTGGTTAAACAAACCATTGGTTAAGCCCATTCAATCAAATACTATGTCATCATAAAACATAAAGATGAGATTATTGTTTTTTGACATGCATATCATATAATATTAATTGAAAAAATAAAACTACAAAATCACATGTATAAAGCAACCCACTTTGCTAAAGAAAAAATACACATGTATCCATAAGATAGTGTGGAAATGAGGCAGCCCTCATTTTGCATGGTTCTAATGAGTGTGAATTTCAGCTGCTACAGTTGAGTTAAATAACACCAGTAGCCCAGCACCACAGCTTAAGTTTCAGTTGTGTGGTATATTAACTATGAGTAATCGCATAAAATACAAAGTTCACTGTCAGCTCTTCAGTCCATCAGCTACCATGTAAATAACATACGTGCATCATGATCATGACCAATCATAGCGCCCCTTTCAAAGTCTGCCGGTGACGGGTCACTACACATTTGTTATGCACAGACAGCAAAGTGCATAGTGGTGCGGCCTCCTTTTCTTGCAATGATAAATGCATATGACATGAATAATCAAAAGAGGGAGTTGGCCAACAAAGATGGAAGTACAGCCCAGAAACAAAAAGTACTAATGCTGGAAGTGCAACCTACGTCAAATACAAATGGAGTTAAGACCTAACTGATTATGGGAATGTAGATAATGCTGCCGTTCCCCATTTGAGCGACTCCAGATGTACAGTCAGCGGAACTTAGTGAAAGCAAACTCATTAACATAAACAGTAAGGCAAGTGGTTGTAACAAAATGATAATAATGTCCCAGAGGAAGTGATACAGGCCAAAAAAAAAACCTTCACGTTTAAGGAACTCTCATACACATTTCCTGACATGGAAAGCACAAAGGATAAAATGTTGGAAGCTGATCCAGACTTAGGAATATGACAACTCCTCTGGGCACAGAAAAGATGTTCACTCCATTTCATAAACTGTACTACAGCAAACAAGCAAACTACTTCTGACCAGATTTTACAAAGAAATCAACCAATTTAATCTCAATGCTTCTAATGTTTTAAATTAGCTTGTACTAAATAAATACTGGTTTTATTATTTCTTTCATTTCCCTCTACCTTTACAGTCAACACTAAGAGAAATTTTAATGATTTGGAAAATTTTTTAAATGTCAAAGAACAATAAATAACTTTTCTCATTGATCATTAGGATTGTTTTATATAATCTCAGCTTGCATAGTCATTTTTATGGTCCTGCAATAAAATGCAAAGCAAGGACTGCCTGTATATGTATCTTTTAAATGTTATTCAGTTTATTTCTAGGGCTTCTATTTTCTTCTTTTCACTTTCATATCAATTCTAATACATGCATAATTCATTCATGTATTCATTCAGCAATATTTATTGAGTAATGTCTATGCTGTAAATAGGTTTTGCTTCAGGCTTTGAAGATAAAGCAAAGAACCTAACAAAAAGATTCTAAATTATATGCTGGAGGGAAAACAAACATTAACTAATTAATTAATTAGTTAAGTGAATAAGAAAGTTGGTATATAAACCAGCAAACAAGAAAAACATCTGCAAATTGTTCTGTGCTTGCAGAACATTAAAACAAGGTAACTGAATACATATTAATATAAGATACAATATGTTTTACTTTTGTAATTAGAACAAAAGTGTCTTTGAAATTTCCTAAATCTCTGGGAGAAAAAAAAAACCTAAAGTTCCAGGATTTTTGTGTAAAAACACTTGCAATGTCTTTCCAATCAAGAAATGGGATGTGTGACTATTTTAGAGGATCAGAGAACACATAGAGGGAATAAGAGAATGGTAAGAAACCGCTGGCAGAATTTGGAATCTAGATATAGTTATTCAGCACAGTGGTTCTGAAACTGACAGTCACAAATTTGACTGATTTTTCATCAACATTCAACATCAAAGATCCCTGAGACAGAATTAGCTTTCAGAAAAGTCTATGTTTAGAGAATCAACTTTTTGTTCATTTCTAAAAGATGCCATGTGGCTAACAGAGCAGAATGAACATCTCTCCTGCTTAAAGAACAGACTCTCCTGCATAGACACTGCACAGTTCATCTGTGCTGAACTGGAATCCACAGAGCACTACTCTGCAGTCTGATGTTCTCAAGTTAGAAAAGAACAGCTCACTGCTTATCAGACAGCAACTCGCTGCACCTCTGCAAAGCAGAAAGAAAGAAAGACATCATGTTACGTCCAGGTCTTCCTCTCTGGGCACCGCGACTGAGCACCTTTCATAAGTTGTCTTATTTATTAAATATAGCCTCTGAGCAACCAGTATAACAATCTCCAGGATAAAATTCCAAAATCACATGTCATAAACTGTCTTGCCAACTCTAGTTTCTTTCCTCAGTTGCTCCCCTCATCAAAAGAAAGCTTCTCCAAGAATCAGAAATAAGAGGTATTATATTGTCAATATCAACATGTGGGAGAGGCATCCTCTATGGCCAACAAACACCCTCCCCAATTTTTAACATCATTATTAACACAAAGATATGCAGGGTGCAATGAAGTATGTCAGGAATTCATTTTTCCCCTATAACTTTTGATCAGATAAAAGTGAAGTGAGTGAAGTCGCTCAGTCATGTCTGACTCTTTGTGACCCCATGGACTGTAGCCTACCAAGCTCCTCTGTCCATAGGATTTTCCAGGCAAGAATACTGGAGAGGGTTGCCATTTCCTTCTCCAGGAGTTCTTCCCAACCCAGGGACTGAACCCAGGTCTCCCGCATTGTAGGCAGATGCTTTACTGTCTGACCACCAAGGAAGTCCTGGTCAAATAAAGAAATGAGCTAAATACGAGCCATACCGCTACTTTCAGACTCCTTAGCCAAACTGGGTTTGAATCCCAACTCCATTACTTATTTGTTGTGTGATCTGAGACAAGTTAGTTACCCTCTCTGTGCCTCAAGTTCCCCCACCTAAAAACTGGGATGATGATGATCACCAGGATAGCTAAAATACAAGGTAAAGATTCATTTAAAAATTGCCAGCCCTTACCATCAACACCTGCCTGGCTTCTAAGAAAGCAAGCTCTCACAGCTATCAGCCTTGACAATTCCTCTATGTTGAAAAGATATCAGATAAGAAAGAAAATAGCCAAAAGTTCTGCACGTTTTACTTTAGTAAATTAAGTGGCTTCAGTAATGAGAATGCAAAGGTGTCCACACATTCCAGGAAAATAGCCAATAAAACAATAAGGGGAAAATAAATAAGCCCTTTCAGTCTTAATTTAATACCAGAGGAGTAGGGGGTTTGAGAACATCAGAAAATCAACTTGCTTTACACTTGACTAGATTACAATTCTAAGTAATAACTAATCTAGTTTCATCATAAAAGAAAACCTAGAGAAAAAAATGAGAGAGGGTAACAGAATAAGAAAGGAACGAGAAAGAGAAGCTGTCAAATTCATCCAATCACTTTTGTCAGAACAGAAGGTCTGCAGATCAAAATGAAGTTAATGCCTTTAATCTGCTTTGATTTTTTTCCTTTTTTCATTCATCCTCTGGGTTAAAATGTATTTTGGATTTTTGAGAGGTTCAAGAATTCCCTGGAGGGTCCTACATGAATGTGGTTACCTCTGACCCAGGTCCACCTGTCAGAGGACAACGTGATGGTCTGCAGGGGCTGGAGACATGTGGTGCCATCAAAGCCCTGCTACCAACAGGAAGAAGGCAAATGCATGGCAGGAATGCTGTCCACCCACTGCCACCACCAGCCACCACAGCAGACGTCATCCTCACACTCTCTCCTGCGGAGCTTGAACTTGGCCTCCGCACTCATCTGCACAGCCACCTTCCACTCATCAGCAATCGCAGATGCAATGAAACCTCTCCAGCATGCTTTGGCTACACAACAGTCTACTCCCCATTTGCTTTTCTCGTCACTCTGGCCTCAATCTGTGTGTCCATCCTTGTCTCCCACAGCAACCCAGAAGTGTCCCATGACAGAATACAACTACACTATTCTTTTTCTTTCTTCTCTGATTCCATTTCTAAGGCCCAGTTGAAAATGCTATCTTTTCCAATAACCTATAGTAACCATTCCCCAGAAATGTGAATCTCTCCTTTACTGAAATCATAACTACACTTTGAATTATTCACTGAGGCACCAACCAATACATGGCTTGCTTGTTATTACCTAACTTTTCTAGATGTGCCTTGTCTCTCTAACTAGGTCACTGAGGTCCTAGAACACAAGGACTCTGTTTTATGCACCTTCCTTAAAGACCAATGCAATACTGTGCATGTAAGAGTCACTCTGAGTATTAATGAATTAAGTTAAGTCACTCGCTCAGTCGTGTCCGACTCTTTGCAACCCCATGGACTGTAGCCCACCAGGCTCCTCTGTCCATGGGATTCTCCAGGCAAGAATACTGGAATGGGTTGCCATTTCCTCCTCCAGGAGATCTTCCCAACCCAGGGGTCAAACCCAGGTCTCCCTCATTGCAGGCAGACACTTTAACCTCTGAGCCAGCATGGAATTAGATATGGCTAAACAAAACCTTGTCAGAGAAGGCAATGGCACCCTACTCTAGTACTCTTGCCTGGAAAATCCCATGGACGGAGGAGCCTGGTGGGCTGCAGTCCATGGGGTTGCTAAGAGTCAGACACAACTGAGCGATTTCACTTTCACTTTTCACTTTCATGCATTGGAGAAGGAAACGGCAACCCACTCCAGTGTTCTTGCCTGGAGAATCCCAGGGATGGCGGAGCCTGGTGGGCTGCCGTCTATGGGGTCGCACAGAGTCAGATACAACTGAAGCGACTTAGCAGCAGCAGCAGCAGCAGCAAACAAACCTTGTACATTTTCCAGCACACAAATATGTACTTGCAAAAAGCAGCTGACATTAAGGACTCTGAAATGGAAAATATCTAAGTTTTGAAAACTGCCCTTATTCTACCCTTCCCCTTAATCCATCTTTGCATGAACTGTACCAAAATACAATCGCCATTTCCTGTCATGTCACATATAAAAGAATGAATACTTCAGGTCAACTATTTTCCTCTGCTAGATGCAATCCCTTTCTACCCTGAGGGACCACAACATTTAATGTGCACATCTATTAAGACATTTAATATCCATGGCTCGGTGTGTTATTCATTGCTGTATTTTGTCTTCACAGGTTTTCATGCCTTTGCTAAACTGTTCTTGGCACCTATCACATACACAGTGAAGTTATACAAAAGAGACTGGATGGAAAATTGAGTAAAAGAATGAATGAAAAAAAAATGAATAACATCTATTCTGCCCCAGTTCCTCACAGGATATCGTTCTACGCTTCTGTCCTCTGCCTCTTGTTAATAAGCTCAACTAGGAAAATGACATCATGGAAAAATGCAAAAAATGGAAAACGAGGAGCGGTGGGGTTAGCAAGATTTGAAGTAGAGTTCCTACACTTTCATTTGGTAATGTAATTGATTAGTTTTCAGTGTCTTCAACATGCCATGGTATTTGTTGAGATAATATGAATATTTTTAAGATAATATCTCTATCTTCAAGGAAATTAATGCTGGAAGATAACATACAATAATGGAAAACATGCTATCAATAAAAATGTAATACTCAATATGTAAGACTTTTGAATGGTTACACGGGACTAGGCATTGTGTGAAGCAATTTACATAGCTTATTTTATACCAGCCTATGAAGTATCCACTACTATTATTCTCTTGTATTTCTTTTGCACTACAGCTAGGGAAACTGAGTATTAAGAAGCTAAGAGACTTCTCCAAGTTGACACAGCAATAAGTGATATGACCTCAAATCCACTTGTGTTATTTCTAAGCCCACTTCTTAGCCACCACAGTCTAATGGATGATCTCATCTTTAAAAATGCTCAGATTTCCATATGAACAGGACAGACAGTAAATGTACTGGATTTCAGAGGAGGCAGAAATCATAATGGCATATGAAATAGTCCTAAAGTAAATTAATTGAACATTTGGTTCATTATCTGCTGAAAGGCAATTTGTGAACGTGCTCTTTTATTTTTGGTCTGTAAAACCTCCCACTGAGGTCACCCTGCAGGCTACCCCAAAAAAACTTTTTTTAATAGAAATAATGATCATAATGAACATTCATACTGAGCATGACAAGTTTACATGCAAATTCCCTTCTGTGGGTTAAATGAGGACTTCTGGATTTTGTATTTTCTCTTTGTCAAAGTCCACCATCTGGTAAAGTCTTAGCTCTCAAACCAAAGTATAAAAAGAAATAACTATTTGCTTCTCCAACTTATTAATGTGCTATCACCAACTGGTTTATATAGTTATCATTTTAAGTACTCATTTCTCTTCTTCATGCTGAGATAAAAGTTTGTAGGTCAGTATCATGGTTGTTAAAACTTTCACAATTACCTATTAGGCCACTGTAGTACTCAAATACACTTAAATGTATATATAAAATCCTCAAACTTCTTTTAACATTCATAACTACAAGAAATGATTAAATAGCTAAACATATAAATCTTCATATTTATATAAATCTTTAACATACACACATACACTGCAATGGCATTTGTTACTCCTGCCCACCTAGCAACCCTGACCTTTTTTTTTTTTCGATAACAGCACCCCATTTTCCTTGGAGAAACATCTTTATACTTAGAAGTCCACTGAGATTGAATTACCCGCTTGTGCCCCAGGCCTGGACAATAAGAACATCACGATTCTTGGCCACAACAATTAATTTTTGACTGGATATTTTATCTAATCCAGGACAAACAGAATAAATAAGCATTAGCTTTTTTTTTCTTTTTTGAACTTCCAGGAAATAAATCTTCACTTTATGCTTAAGGTGCTAAGATGGTAATAAAAGCTTTCAGTGTACATGGCCACCTTGCAACCCTAAGGGAAAAGCCTGCCTGGGAATGAGGAACTCAGAACCAAGACAGAAACAGGTTCCTGATACCATCATTTAAGCACCTAGATCTGACCATGCCTGAAGTCAGTAACTTTTCAATCATATGTAAGGATTCCTTTTAAGCTAAAAGTAATCAGAGGCAATTTTTTTTGTCACTTGCAACCAAAGACTTATGATATAGATGTCTATACTTCCATTTGAATGAGTTAGGGTAGGGCAAACCTATATTAGCCATCCATGTATCAGCTCCTTCAAATTAACTGAAGAATCTGTTTTCATAAATAAAACTTTTATTGGAGTGATCTGTTCAAGTCATTAGACTTTCTCCATGCTTGAACTCACCTCTCCTTGAACATATCCAGAAAATGACTATTGATTTACATGCTGGCAGGCTCTAGACAGGTAAATTAGACGGTTACTTTTTCTGTTTCAAATTAGCTAAGAAATTGAAACAGGCAAATAGCATTCATTAAGGTGGATAATTTTTTAAAATACTTAGGTATCCATGTATTTTAAGCTCCCACACATGAAAAGCTGCCAATTATCACAATTATCCGTAACATGCCATGACATTATTACTCAGCTATAAAGAGTCAACAGCAGTAAAAGCCTGGATTTCAGAATGCTACCAACTTCAGCCAGCAAGAGGTGATAAAAACTGGAGTTTGCTGAGACATTTTTGGAAAATACCTGTGTCTTAGCCTTTCATCTTCAAAATATTGGAAAAAAAATAATTTACCTACAGGTAGCATTGAAAGAGATGGGAATACCAGACCACCTGACCTGCCTCTTGAGAAACCTATATGCAGGTCAGGAAGCAACAGTGAGAACTGGACATGGAACAACAGACTGTTCCAAATAGGAAAAGGAGTACGTCAAGGCTGTATATTGTCACCCTGCTTATTTAACTTATATGCAGAGTACATCATGAGAAACACTAGGCTGGAAGAGGCACAAGCTGGAATCAAGATTGCCGGGAGAAATATCAATAACCTCAGATAGGCAGATGACACCACCTTTATGGCAGAAAGTGAAGAGGAACTCAAAAGCCTCTTGATGAAAGTGAAAATGGAGAGTGAAAAAGTTGGCTTAAAGCTCAACATTCAGAAAATGAAGATCATGGCATCTGGTCCCATCACTTCATGGCAAATAGATGGGGAAATAGTGGAAACACTGTCAGACTTTATTTTTGGGGGCTCCAAAATCACTGCAGATGGTGACTGCAGCCATGAAATTAAAAGACACTTATCCTTGGAAGGAAAGTTATGACCAATCTAGATAGCATATTGAAAAGCAGAGACATTAGTTTGCCAACAAAGGTCCGTCTAGTCAAGGCTATGGTTTTTCCTGTGGTCATGTATGGATGTGAGAGTTGGACTGTGAAGAAAGCTGAGCGCCGAAGAATTGATGCTTTTGAACTGTGGTGTTGGAAAAGACTCTTGAGAGTCCCTTGGACTGCAAGGAGATCCAACCAGTCCATTCTGAAGGAGATCAGCCCTGGATGCTCTTTGGAAGGAATGATGCTAAAACTGAAACTCCAGTACTTTGGCCACCTCATGCAAAGAGTTGACTCATTGGAAAAGACTCTGATGCTGGGAGGGATTGGGGGCAGGAGGAAAAGGGGATGACAGAGGATGAGATGGCTGGATGGCATCACCAACTTGATGGATGTGAGTCTGAGTGAACTCCGGGAGTTGGTGATGGACAGGGAGGCCTGGCGTGCTGCAATTCATGGAGTTGCAAAGAGTCGGACATGAACTGAGTGACTGAACTGAACTGAATTGAGCATTACAAAATGTTATCAGGATGCCAGTCATGTCTATAAGCTATTCAGAATTCTTTAGAACAAAAAGGTAGTAGCCCTTACATTCTCTGATTTATTCTGTATTTCTCCTTCATAATTTCTGCTAACATGGTGTATTGGAAAATTAAAACTTGGCTTTTCAGTGGGGTTACTATGTGTATTTACAATGCTGCTGGGAGTTCCCTGGTAGTCTAATGTTTAGAATTCATTGCTTTTACTGCCATGGTCTAGGTTCAGTCCCTGATCAGGGAACTGAGATCTCACAAAACCACAGCACAGTCAATAAAAATAATAAATGCTGCTAAGATGTTCACAGAGAAGTAGTCCCAGTGATGGCCTAGCAGTCAAACAAATTTTATCTATGAAACTTCAGGGCACATCATATTGAAAAAAACATTGGCTCAAAGTCTTTGGGGTCTGCTGATGCTTTTAATTAGTCATTCCAATTATATTAATTATATTAGTAACATTATTCCAATATTTCAATAATCTCCATCAGAAAGACATAAAATTTTAATCAGTCATTTTGGGTTTTAGCAAGCTCAGTAGTGATCCAAATTAGGTAACTGTTACAGACTGGACTGTGTCCCTGACAAAATTCATATGTTGGAAACTCTAGTCCATAATGTGATAATATCTGGAGATTATTAGGGAGACAGTTGAGTTTAGATAAGGTTATGAGAGTGGATCCCTGATAATGGGCTTAATGCACTTATGAGAGGAGACACCAGCGAGTTTACTTCCTCTTTCTCTCCGCCATGTGAAGGAGATACAGGGAGAAAGCTGCCATGTGAAGCCTGAAACTGGGCCCTGACCAGGGAACAAAATCACCTGGTACCTTGACTTTGATTTCTCGGCCTCCATAACTGTGATGAATAAGCTCCTATTGTTCAAGCTACATAGCCTACTATGATTTGTTATGGAAGCCTGAACTAATACAGTAACTAAACTAATCAATGGTAAAACTGAACTTTTTGACTTTTCTTCTAGACTAGTCTTATCACCCTATCATTTTCCCTACTTCACTGAATCCAAGTTTGCATGGTATTCATGAGCCCTTGGGGAAGAAATGGGCTCACAGAAATAGTAATAACCCAATTTCATTGACACTGTCCCAGTTGCATATCGTGAAAAATCTGCAGTCTGTACCCCACTGACATATCTACCTCTCAAGTATTTTCTGGGTACCCAAGGGATGATTCACACTTATCCTTTTGGCTCCAGCCCCACTGTTGATGCCCTCTGTCTGCAAAATCATCTAGAGAGGGTACCACACTGTAGACATAGTCACTAGGGCCCAGCGTGGCAGTGTCAATACCCTGCTAAGGAAGCCAGCATCCAGAGTTTCCAAGGAGGCAATACCCAAGGTGCCAAAGCAACACAATAGTGAAAAAAACAGCAAGTGACCAAGAAGCTGGACGGAATGTCATGACCAATAATGTGGATCTGATGAGTCAGTACATTGTTCAGAGTGTTATTTGGCCCCTGCTAGAATCATAAGTTATGTCTTTTGACACCTATTACATGCCAGAGAATTTCCAGAAGAAAAACGACTCAAGCAAGGAAGAAGAATTCCTATAACCATGCCTATTCACTCAAATGTAACCAGGAGGGTGTATCTGCCTTGTTAAAGTTACAAGATACCTAATGCCGTGCACATTTGGATAAGCATTAACTTTGGTTCTTATTTTTAACTCCCTTCTAGTCTTTTGTTCAGATCAAATTCCTTTCCCCAAAGAGCCAACTTTATCCTGATCCTTCTGTGAATCAATACATTCTGTTTTGTTTATTCCAGTTATAACTGGGCTTCTTCAGGCTTACTGATTTATATAGTACGTATAGAAAAAAACACCAGAACCAAATGTTAGCAATTATTATAAATGATTCTATCTAAATGATAGAATTATTGGTGATTCTTATCTTCCTCATTTTGCGCATGTGTAATCTCCAAATTTTCTAAAATTAACATTAATGTCATTATTATAAGGAAAACAAACCTATTAAGGTATACTTAATTGCTAACTTGAGGACAGTCATGCCAAATTAGTGCCAGGCACTTCCCTACCTTACTTGAAATTGCAGAATCTCAATTATCTTTCTCAACAAAACAAGTATAACCCTCATGCATTTGCTTTTACTGCTGTCTAGGGATTCAAACAGCCACTTCTGAACCATGTTACAAGACTGGCCATGGTTCTGAAAGCAAGCAGATGGAGCAGCCACAAAGGTCTAAAAATAATTCCATGGGCACAGAAGAATGGGGACGGGGTGAGGGGCTTCATCCAATTGGCTTGGGAAAGCAAGATGCTTTCTGTAAAGAGGAACTTACCCTCTAATTAAGATGGGTAAGAAAATGGCCACCAGCAAGCTCTTCCTAAAAGACGGAAAAGTTCCCAATGCATGTCACAGTTTCCATTTCCATTTTCCTTTAATTTCTTACTCCCTACTTCACTTCTCTTTGCTCTGCCAGAGCTGTCCATGATAAGCTTTACATGATGAATCACTCTGCTTCAGAGTGAATACATCAGCATTTTCTCCAGGTTCAACTCAGAACAATTATCAGCACAATTTATACCCTGAGGTTCCTAAAGTCAGACTCAATTCTCATCAACATTAAGAAATCTACCCAATTCCCAAAATATCCTCTACAGACTTGCTCGAGTGCAACTCTTTTCTATACAAAGTAGCTAAATTTATTGCTCCAATATTAGCATCACAACCACCATGGCTAATGCTGCCATTAGATGCCTGCATATACAAAAGAAGGCATCCTCCTTCCTGTAGACTCTCTTTCAAAATGCCTAAAAATATAAAGGCACCAAGCCTAAAACAATCTTTAGGACTTCTGACCTCATCCCCACAAGGCCAAAATATTCCACCCATCTTTCCTGGATAGTGATATTGAGAAAGTGATTCAAAACATAATCCCGTTAAAAAGGAAACATTACATAGGTTCTAATTCTTTCTGAAGAAAAACAGTCACATTCTCCACAGATATATCATTGCTCTAAGAATTTTGATAGAACTCTGAAGGTAATACAGAAACATCAGCAAGATTCTATAGTAAGCTTTTCTTGTTTTCTGCCTTAAGTTTGCTTTGACTTGAAGATCTAAAATTGGTGGTAAGTGATCCCCTACTTCTCTAAAGCTGAGTTCCATTCTCGGCAAAGAAAAACACACAGCAGGTCCTCCAACCTGATAGACCTGACTTTAATAGTTTCACTGTTCTCACGCAACATGATGCTTCATTTGCCTTGTTTTAACCTTGGAAGAAAAGCTATGGCAAACCTAGACAGTGTATTAAAAAGCAGAGACATCACTTTGCTGACAAAGGTCCATACAGTCAAAGCTATGGTTTTTCCAGTAGTCACATATGGATATGAGAGTTGGACCATAAAGAAGGCTGAACGCTGAATGCTTTCGAATTGTGGTGTTGGAGAAGACTCTGGAGAGTCCCCTGGACTGCAAGGACATCAAACCAGTCAATCCTAAAGGAAATCAACCCTGATTATTTATTAGAAGGACTGATGCTAAAGCTCCAATACTTTAGCCAGCAAGATTGAGGGCAAGAGAAAGAGGGGTGACAGAGGATGAGATGGTTGGATGGCATCACTGACTCAATGGACATGGGTTTGAACAAATTCTGAGAGATGGTGAAGGACAGGGAAGCCTGGGGTGCTGCAGTCCATGGGGTCACAAAGAGTCAGACACAACTTAGCAACTCAACAACAACAAAATCTACCCAGAAGCCTCTGCATTATTGAAGCCAACCAGCAACATAAGTCCATTGGCCAGCAAAGACCTCAAAACCAGGCCAGAATTTTAAAGACTGCTGGTAAAGCCTGAATTCAACTACTTAAAAAATGGCACATGATTTTGCCATACATTAACACTGTAGAGTAATTAGCCTCCAATTAAAATAAATAAACTTATATTAAAAATAAACAGCAAAAAAAATAATAAAGGTATATATACACTTCAAAATCCCCCCCCCAAAAATGGCACACGAATAACAAGAGTCCAATTAATATAAACAAAAAGTTTTCATGCTGTTTCATTAAGTACCTTCCCAAATTATCAATAGAGATTTGCTAAATCCATTTTCAACAGCCAATAAAATGAGATCAGCTAAGTTTTGAGAACCATATTTTAGAAGAGAAGAGAATCATTTGTTATAGAAATAAACTTCCTTCTGAGTTATCCATACAGTTAAACCACACAAAGCTGATGGACAACACAGATCAGACTGTGCACGTGGGCTGGTTAGGGATTTTCATTACCCATTAAGGTCTGCTGTGAATCATCTATGTATTTCACAGAGTAATGTCAACAAACTAAGGAAGTCACCCTTTTCAACACAGTATGTTTTCACTATAATCCTTCTATCTGACATTTCTTTATCCCTTATATAAAAAGTCTATTTATGACTTCAAGTCATCTGGAGATAACCTCAGTTCATCAGAGGAGAAAGTAAATGAGCACCACTTCAAAAGTCATTCATTATAAACAGCCTGAGTCTGCAGAAAGAATAGGCATAGAGAGTATTTAGTCACTTGTAAGGCTTGTGGTGATATGTAAGGCTTGGCCATTCCTTAATGGGCGGCAGAATTTCCAATTAATTATCAGTCACAAAATTTAGAGTTCCTTTGCCTTCTCAGACACTTTCTTTAGATCCATCATGGATCTAAGCTGGTTTAGAAATACTTTTGTCAATTTATCACATTTTTGAAAACCTACATAAACTCAAATCTGTCTTTCCTAAAACTATGTTCAAAAAATGCTCCAGTAACCTTATAGAGATTATGCATTCACCCCAAAATTGTCCAACTTTCCTTATGTGGAGGGGCAGGCAGGAGCCATGAACTAAGGGGGGTATCTGGGATTCAGATATAAAGGGACACAAAGAATAAGACAGAAAACTCTTAATAAAGCAATAGAAGGTCTCTGGGTCTGAATAAATGAGACAAGTCAAAATCTCTGACAGGAAGCCAAGGCCAAATGCCAAAGTCAGCAACTCTAAACAGCAAACCTAAAGGAACCAGGAGAAAGAATTAAGATCAAGTAACCAAATTAAGAGTGAAAAGCTAGGATAAACTGAGATAAAAGCAACCATATGGATAGGTAGGTGAGTCAGTAGGTCAAGGCAAATATTACATATAAATACTCAAGTTGTCTAATAATGTGAAAATGACCTAAAGAACTACTGTCGTTTTAGGGGGTATGATGAGATGTGGTGACTGTTCTCAATGTATATTAAGGAGGACTTACATAAGATACTACGTGTGCTAAGTCACTTAGTCGTGTCCAATTCTTTCCAGCCTCATAGACTGTAGCCCATCAAGCTCATTTGTCCATGGGATTCTTCAGGAAGGAACACTGGAGTGAGTAGACATTTCCTTCTCCAGGGGATCTTCCTGATCCAGGGATCGAATCCATGTCTCCTGTGTCTCCTGCATTGGCAGGCAGATATTTTACCACTAGCGTCATCTGGGAAGTCATGCAAGATACTACAGACTCTCCAAATCCTGCTGATAGGTTGGCAAATCCCCACCATGTGATCAACAAAATGTTCACAGGAGCTTTTTCTCACAATCTCAGGGGAACTATATCTTTACAGCTTAGAAAGCATCATTGTTCAGATGGAGTTCTGCACATGCCCTCCTGTCTAATGACTGCCAGGCAACTTAGTTATTGAGACAACACAACCCTGAGTAAATAGTAATCATGGGTGGAGTGATGGAATCGGAATTATAAGTCCTAGATCCTGTGCTTGGCTCCAATTCCAAATGGTCAAATCTCCCTTAACCTCTGACTCAGCCTCCCCGTCTCTTTGACATATAATAACAACAGGAAAAGGAAAAAGAAAGAGCTTATTACAAGGTATATCCATGGATGCTGGAATTGAATTTTGTTCTTCTGCATTACAAAATCTATTCAGAAATACAAGACAGTGAGTCTACTAAAGTACTGTTCATGCTGTTATTTTTCATTTCACCTTTCCTTTGAGAAATAATACATATGAACAAATTTTCAAATGCAAAGACTAAAAAAAACTAAATTTGGCATTCCTGAAGGTAAAAACTAGTAAACCTTAGCAATGTTCTCACCCTTTATTTACCCCTCTTTTCAGTTAAAGACATGTGGTGAGCAGGAACTAGGAGCATTTAAACACCAGCTACATAAAGGAATTGTAAAATCAATGAAAATATTTACTCTTCCTTTTTCAATGAATTTATCATCAATAGTAGCAAGAAAAATGAACCTCAGTTAAAAAGATCTAAAGAGGTAAAGGCACATAACCCACTCCAGAGACCTAAGTGAGCATGAAATATCTAAGATGATTTTAAAAACCAAGACTTCACTGGAAGAATAACAAAGGCTGGAAGGATGAGGTATCCCAAACACAGAAAAGGAAAGGTATGTGTGATGGGTCACAGATTAATAAGAATACATGGTGAAAGGAACTAAACTATGCACAAGGGTGACTTCCTGAAATGGATGTGGAAATTCTGTGTAGCGCATACATTTTGATGCACAGATCCTACTGAAAACCATCTACTTTTTCTCTTCAAGTAGTGTCTGTTTTCAAAGTAAATATACATCAGCAACCCAAGAGGTATTCAACAAGTATTAAACAACACTGGTTATTTCTGAGCTGCACTAAAGCACGCACACATGAAGATTATTATACCATAAGGTATACTCAGTCTCTGCTCTTGCCTAACAGAGATTTAGGAAGTTTTGTTACCATGTTACTTTAAAAAGTCTAGTTTTTAAAACAAGGGCCTAAATATTTTTACATATTCCATTGCTGATTTACATAAAAATAAATTATAGTTATTAAAATACACTCTGAACTTCTGCCTTGTGTACTCAAAGAAAAACTGGCCAATGCCCAGTTCTTATAAAGTTATATTCATCTAATCTTACTTTAAACCACACCCCAAAATGCCATCTAATAGTTACTTGTGATCTCAGCTAAATAAATCCCCTAAACTGAATTCTGAAAGTCAGTTTATAATCATTTTTCCTGGCCACTATTATAAAATAGACCTAAATATTAATATTGTATTTTTGGACATTAAATCAGTGGCTACTAAATTTTCTCCTACAGAATAATTGATCTGAGTCATATGGATGCCTATGTCCAAGAATTCATTTCAGAAACATCAACTGCCATTAAAGTTTTTCTGCAATGTTTGTATGGTACATCCTGCCATGAATGACAATTGGTTAATTTGCCCATGAAATTAGTATGCTCTGAACTGAGTCAAAAAATATTTATTCTTTCACATGCTGAAATCACAAGATCACTTCAGAATTGAGAATCTCTTCTATCTTGAATCTATTACTATTTTAAATGATCCAAGACTTCAAACACAATAAAAACTTGGCTTACAGTCTCATTTGGGATATAATCGTTATGTAAGCAAACTGGGCTATACATCCAGTTCAGTCTCTTCTTCCAAAATTTATACTCCTAAATTTGTCCAGGATCACAAAATTTCCTTCTTCCTCTGTCAACTGAGCACCACAGGCAAGCTTCTTCAAAAGAAGTTGAACTTCAAAAAACTTACTAATATGGGGTTTACTGAATAGTCTTCAGCTTGCTTTCTATTTTTTCCAGCCAATCAGTTTAAACTGTAATATTTGCATTAGTTAGGGCACTTGATTGAAAATACTACTTAATAAGAACATCGATCAGTAAATAGCACAAACTAGGAACATATTATCTCTTGGAAGAACATTTTTATAACCTAGTATTGTTATCTCTATATTCATAAATGAAATATGTTCAAGGAGGTTACATACATTACTCAGATCACAAACCTAGCAATGGAGGAATCTAAGCCAGAATGCAGTTATGTAGATTTGACTGGCTACAAAGCCTGCACTATTTTATTATATACTATATATATTATATACTATTTTACAGAAATAAAGTCTGTACTATTTTATTATTATAGTAATTATATTTTATTATAGTACAGACTTCATTTCTGTTTATATTGTCTTTCTTTACACAGGGTACCCTTCAAGAGTCCATGAGCCATAACTCAAAAAGATATCTGGTCACTGACTTGAACTCTGTGAAAGTGAGTCACGTTAAAATCTTGATAATAACAACACATATTTTTTCTTTTTTTAAGTAACCAAGGACTATATATTACCAAGTACCTTCCAATGAGTCCTCAACTTTTGCTACACCAAGCTTGGGATTGAGCCATTATTCCTTTAATTTTCAACAAGCCATCCAATCTATTACTTTTATTTTCCTCTGATTGTAAGAGGCTTTAAGAGTCTAAATTCATTCCAGAGCTCAAACAACATAGCCTATAAACTTGTCAGTTTTAACTTTGAGGGTTACAGATCTGTTTGAGAGTCAGATGAAATGTGTACAAACCCATACAAGCAGAGTTTTGTGTAAAATGAATGCAATTGCTTTGGAAAATTATTTTCTTCAAACACATTAAACAACTTGCAAAAATCTTTTTTAAAAATGCTCATTCCAGGGAATAAACTAACCTCCTAGGGCTGTATGTGCCTAACTTCCAGTGATGAATGGATTCTGGAAAATAAGAATAAAATCAAATAACAGCACACACACACGTTCATAAAAATCTTAGAGGTTAAAAAAAACTAACAGTATACCATAAAAATTAGCCAAGGAGAATTACAATCTTTCAGTTCAGTTCAGTTGCTCAGTCATGTCTGACTCTTTGAGACCCCATGGACAGCAGCACACCAGGCTTCCTTGTCCATCACCAACTCCTGGAGATTGTTCAAACTCATGTCCATTGAATCAGTGATGCCATCCAACTGTCTCATCCTCTGTCATCCCCTTCTCCTCCTGCATTCAATCTTTCCCAGCAGCAGGGTCTTTTCCCAATGAGTCAGCTCTTCACATCAGATGGCCAAAGTATTGGAGCTTCAGTTTCAGCATCAGTCCTTCCAATGAATATTCAGGACTGATTTCCTTTATGATTGACTGGTTTGATCTCCTTGCAGTCCAAAGGACTCTCAAGAGTCTTCTCCAACACCACAGTTCAAAAGCATCAATTCTTTGGTGCTCAGCTTTCTTTAGGGTCCAACTCTCACATCCATACATGACTACTGGAAAAACTATAGCTTTGACTAGACAGACCTTTGTCAGCAAAGTAATGTCTCTGCTTTTTAATATGCTATCTAGGTTGGTCATAGTTTTCTTCCAAGGAGCAAGTGTCTTTTAATTTCATGGCTTCAGTCACCATCTGCAGTGATTTTGGAGCCCAAGAAAATAAAGTCTCACTGTTTCCACTGTTTCCCCATTTATTTGCCATGAAGTGATGGGACCGGATGCCATGATCTTTGTTTTTTGAATGTTGAGTTTTAAGCCAACTTTTTCACTCTCTTCTTTCACCTTCATCAAGAGGTTCTTCAATTCCGCTTCGCTTTCCACCATAAGGGTGGTGTCATCTGGATATCTAAGGTTATTGATATTTCTTCTGGCAACCCTGATTCCAGCTTGTGCTTCATCCAGCCCTAGTACATACATTTCACATGATGTACTCTGCATACAAGTTAAATAAGCAAGTTGACAATATACAGCCTTGACATACTCCTTTCCCAATTTGGAACTAGTCCATTGCCCATGTCCAGTTCTAACTGTTGCTTCTTGACCCGCATACAGATTTCTCAGAAGGCAGGTAAGGTGGTCTGGTATCCCCATCTCTTTAAGAATTTTCCACAGTTTGTTGTCATCCACACAGTCAAAGGCTTTAACATAGTCAATGAAGCAGAAGTAGATGTTCTTCTGGAATTCTCTTGCTTTTTCTATGAGCCAATGGATGTTCACAATTTGAGCTTGTTCCTCTACCTTGTCTAAATCCAGCTTGAATAACTGGAAGCTCTCGGTTCACGTACAATCTTTAAGCCTATCTAACTGTCAGGGTCAATTACGCTTACAACCATTCAGCACATTAGCTGAAAAAGTACCTTTCCATTTTATAGCCCTGTCTACAGAACTTTTAAAAACACATGTAATCTGTGTTTTAAAATGGCCTGTACCACCATGGTGACCAGCTGACCACTCTGCTTTATGGACTCATTTCCCTAATCTCCACCTCAGGGAAACATGTCAGACAGATGTTTCGAGGCACATCTCTTAGCAAAATATTCGATTCCAATTAAAAACATTTGCAGATCTACATTACAAATGCTTGCAAATAGAATTATTTGCTAAGTCCAGAAATGTCAGAAATGTTCAGAGGAAGGATTTTCTTCTCTACTTCAAGTGCAGCAACTCTGTTTCAAAAGTAAGGCTGCCGGGCGAATAAATTGAAGCCCGGTGGATGACGTTCTGTCAAAACAATCTGCTAACGTTTATTTTGCTGCCACATTCAGTAGAAACCAGTTCCTATGGCGATACTGACACTGCTATAATATTGATTCATGCTCTTGTGTCTTCAAAAATTAATAACCATAACTTTTGTTTTTTTAATGCTTCGGAATTGCCAGCAGTATGCTACCTCCAACTGGCTCAAAATAAAGCAGTTCGTGATTTAACTTGTTCTCAGAAAGGCATCTCTCTCTGAAGCTTTGGGTCCTAACTGGTTTTTTATGCAACAAAGGGAAGCTAAAGATCCTATCACTATCCTCTATGCTCAAGAAGTGGTGAGAGAAACTGCAGAGCCCTCGGTGAAGAAGTCAAAAACAAAGACTTTAAAATGTGGACTTTTAAGTTGAAAATGGCTATGCTATGGTTATTAAAGCATCCATGTTACCAACCAATACTTTAGTCTAATGTGCTAATGTGTTCTTAAAACTTTAATCAGAGCGGAAAACTGAGGCATCCACCCAGACTCAAAATATCTCTGTAAATCTCTATGCTTTGCCTTGAAACTTTAAAGACTCTCATGCATTTTACACTTAAAATTAATAAATTTATGTTTTATTTTATTACAAAATATTTCCTTCCAAATATATACGTAAAAGTGATGCTACAGGTAAATATTATATATTTATCCTGTGTTCCACACCACTCAACCTCAGAAGCATCTGGAGCCCAGTTTGAGAAGAAAGACTTTTCTGTATCCATTAGAAGAAGGGCCAAGTCAGTGCCAGCACACAGCTTGGCAATAGCTCAAAATGCATCCAAGTGACTCAGATAAACTCTCATCCATTCCTTTCAGCTTCTCATCATAACCAAACTGGCCATGATAAAGTAATACAATGACTATTCAAAATCTCTTGTCTATTTTTGTTTTCCCAGGAAAACCAACACAAGCCCACAAGCCCAATCCTTACTCAGCTCAACACACTTACTTGCCTTCTCAACCTTGATGGGATGTGATTCTGGACAGGTCAGCTCTGCCTAAATATATGATATTTGTATGAGTTTTATGTTTGATGCTGTTGGACACAGAACAGAGGGGAAAAAAAAACAAAGAATTCCACTGGAAAGGGAGGAACCTAGAAAGTCAGCCAAATTTCCAGTGTCTCAAGATTCAGTCAGTCATTGTTTGGCTTGATAATTTTATAAATTCCAAGAAAATCAAATATACTATTATTTAATATGTTTGGCTTATTCAATCTCCCTTCAATAGCATGGATAACGAAGGGCTGACCATGAATGTGCAAAGTAGATGTCATCTGTGATCCTTTTGGGTAGGCTATTGATTCATTCGCATTTGTAACAAGTTTCTACATATTTGTAATGAGTATACTATATACATGTAATGAGTAAACTATATGTCATAGTGCTCTGAGTGGGTTCACATCTCACAAGGGGAAAACCCACATGTAAACAGATAATTACAGCAATTGTGTTAAGAGCTTTTGATTTATTCATTCATCCAATTGATGCTTATTAAACACCTACTGTGTATTGAGCCCCTACCAGGCATTATGCTATGGGCCCTAACAGAATAATGCTGTTTTGGTTTTTTTTCCTTAAAGCATTTTAGAGGCCTACAGTTCTTCAGTGTGGTTGGAGCACAGAGCATTAAAATGTGGTAAGAGAAGAAAGAGATGAGTATAAAAAATAGATACAGGATAAATTGTGAATGGCTCTATATACTTTGATAAGGCACTTAGACTTTATCCTCTTATACCAATAGGGAAGTGCTGAGGGCCTCAAGCAGGGAGTGGCTAAACCAGGTGTGTGTTTTAGAAAGCTATTTAGGGCAGTGTCAACTGGTGGGGTGGAGAAGGAGGATATTCAGTAATTCTTATAAAGAACTATAAATACATCTACAAAGTTGTGATAAGGAGTTGTGGACACCTATCCAAGTTGACTGTTTTTGCATGTCAGTATCTTTGTCTTCTTAGCTGCACACACCTTGAGAATATAGTGGCTGCTTCTGTTTGTTCCTAACAATTTAACAGATCTGTGGTCCAGCTACCTGGCTTCAAAACTGTACTGAGCATTTCTCTTGCAAATCTGTTCACAAAAACACCACTTTCACTTATCAGACAACATCTGATAAGCTTACCTTATGTTCATTCTATAGTCTTCACCAACCTGAAAAAACTAAACTAACTTTTGAGTTGAGCTAGACAGCAGTTCCGGAGAAGGCAATGGCACCCCACTCCAGTACTCTTGCCTGGAAAATCCCATGGATGGAGGAGCCTGGTGGGCTGCACTCCATGGGGTCGCTAGGAGTCAGACACGACTGAGCGACTTCACTTTCACTTTTCGCTTTCAAGCATTGGAGAAGGAAATGGCAACCCACTCCAGTGTTCTTGCCTGGAGAATCCCAGGGACGGGGGAGCCTGTTGGGCTGCTGTCTATGGGGTCGCACAGAGTCGGACACGACTGAAGCGACTTAGCAGCAGCAGCAGCAGCAGACAGCAGTTCTGGCTGTAGTCAAATAATGGTGGTGTGGCTTCCAAAGCCAATGGCCTAGGAAGGCAAGCGACACTCAGATGTCCATTTTCTCCACTACTCTCATTCTACATTCACCACTGTTAACCCCTGATAGCCCGTTACATTTGACGCATCTTTAAGTGTTTTTTCTGACAGTTGAAAGCAAAAATCTAAAGCAGGCTTTTAGCCAAGACAACACCTAAGTTGTGTTTTTCAAATAGGCCCGATCATCACATTTACCTGAGGTGATTAAAAATACAGACTACCAAGTTTCCAAGTCTCAGTTGGTCTGAAGGGAGAGAGGCGAGACAGGAATTTGTATTTTTAACAGACCCCCTGGGTGAGTTTATGAATTAGGTTGGTTTGGTAAACCTTAGATCGAGGCTACCCTAATGAGTTCCATATAATTAAAGCAGCACTAAGCACATATTTTTCTCTTAAGTACTTTAATGAAACTTAGGCAATCACGTTAAGTAATTGCTACCCATTTAATGTTTACTGAAACAGTTTACAACTATTTCACATGCCATTTTCTAAACCCTTCAGGCTTACTTGGCTTTCCCGCTGTGCATTAAACAGTTTGTTAACTATTAATAAAGAATGAAGAAAAATCAGAATCTGGAGGTCATTTGAACAGTTAAAGGGGCTGCCAAGAAGCATGATTTGTAATTAGCAAAACACATGTGAGCTCCTTGTGGCATTAACCAGGTCCTTATGATCAAAGGTTTAAAGAAAGAGCAGACCATGAATAAACAGCTCGCTTCCTAAAATAAGTCACTTTTTCTTTTTTTCCCTGTCAATCAAAAAATGTACAGGAAAATGCTATTTTTGCTGGTCACAACAAGCATTTGTGAGATGACACTAGAGATAAATGAACTCAGGGCAATTGGTTTAGTTGCTCAGTCATGTCCAACTCTTTGCGACCCCACGGACTGTAGCCCACCAGGCTCCTCTGTCCATGGGATTTTCCAAACAAGAATACTGGAGTGGGTTGCCATTTCCTTCTCCAGGGGATCTTCCCCACCCAGGGATTGAACCTGGGTTTCCTGCATTGCAAGTGGATTCATTACCAAGTGGGACACCAAGGAAGCCCAGGGCAAAGATGTGTAAACGAAACATAGCAATTGTTAATAGCTATTAAGTGATTACTATTATTAAAGCTCAGTCTTTGCATTTAATTTTTTTCCATTTAATATAATGCTAGATTCCATTATTGTCTCCATATTATAGATGAGGAAACTGAGACACAGAGTAGTTAAATTACCTGCCCAAGGTCAAACAGCCAATAAGTAGCAGAAATAGGAACTGAAACCAGAGTCAATGCTTTTAATCATAATGGTGTACCAACAGAAAAAGAATTATAGGCTTGAACTGGGTTTGAGAGAAGTACAGAGCTATGACCAGAAGCACGGGAAGGAAGAGCTTTTCAAACCAAGTCAGGCTTGCAAATCAGTATCCAATTTGTTCCCGAGGGCCTACTATCTGTTAGGCACTGCACTCAATACCCTGTGAAATATCAGTACAAAGATGAATAAGACGTAACCCATTCTCATCTTCACTGGTTGATTTAGTTGTCAATGCCTTCCTAAGTTCAGTTCAGTTCAGTCGCTCAGTCGTGTCTGACTCTTGGCCTTCCTAAAGCCTCCTCTAAATCCAGATAGAATTAATCAGTGTCTCCTGTCTCCTGGAGGTGCACAAAGTACTTGTGTGTCTCTCAAGCACTATGACATCGCTCTTGACACTGCAAAATTATAATTAAGTTTTCATAACTCTGCCGCCCCTCCTATTAGATTGTTAGGTTCCATGGGCCTGGCTGAGAACAGGGATCATATCTTAACTCTTTCTCCAGTACCTGCATGCCTAGCACAGTGTGCCTGGGCATGCTGCTGTGTCTCTCCATCACAAATGTTTGATGAATGAAAGAACAAATGAAACTCAGAAAGGACACAGCCAAGGCCATGCAACACAACTATTGAGCCCACGTGCCTCAACGCTGAAGCCCGTGCACCCTAGAGCCCGTGTTTGGCAACAAGAGAAGCCACCACAGTAAGAAGCCTGCCTACCGTAACTAGAGAGTAGTCCCCACCTGCTGCAACTAGAGAAAGCCTGCATGTAGCAACAAAGACTCAGTGCTGCTGCTGCTGCTGCTAAGTCACTTCAGTTGTGTTCGACTCTGTGTGACCCCATAGACGGCAGCCCACCAGGCTCTCCCATCCCTGGGATTCTCCAGGCAAGAGCACTGGAGTGGGGTGCCATTGCCTTCTCCGAGACTCAGTGCAGCCACAAATAAATAAATACCTGGGATGCTATAGCTGCAGCTCTGTTGAGAAAGAGCAGGCAGCCTTTGAATTCATACAAAATCTTGTGATTCTGATCCTGGCTTACATCATTAAACGAGGACCTCTCATTTTCTTCTCTGTGCTGAGGGTAACAGATATTATGATTCCTAATCAAAAAGTAAAATAAGATGGGTCATAAATAGATACTTTTCATCCATATATACTTGGAGAGTTGTTTTTCAAGTGATGGTCCTTGGGAAAGACATTGGGAGACCAAAAAAACGCCTTTAAGTCTAAGCAGCAAAGTCATCTTCAGACATTCTGACAGTAAGACAGAAAAATGTGTGAAACACTAAGAGGCTTGTTGCACTGCTGTGAAATGAAACTTACAACCGTGTGAGTGCCATTTGAGCTAAATTTTATTATCAACAACCAATCTGCGTGCACTTCTTTATTCCCAAAGAACCATTACATGAATGATAGATCAACTGACCCCACCATCCCACCTGAGCATTTACTTATCCCTCCCTTCTTCTGCTAAATCCTCAGATTTACATCCATAATGTGCCTCAAGTTCATGAGATGTACCACACAAGATCACCACCACATTCAGAGCAGAGACTAAAACAGAGGAAACGAGATCTGATGGAAATTAGAGTAAAAGATGGGCACAACCTGATTTTTAGACTTTTCTTTTGTAGATGGAAACCTTCATTTATAATAAAATACACCTACCGTAAGCCCCAGAAACGCAATTACTACTAAAAGTCAAAAAGTTAAAGGAAACATGACAGAGTTTGAAAAGCAATCTATCTAAATTCCATTTACCAAAATCTGTGCTTAGAGTAAGTGCTGATTCCACCTCCAAAACACCCTATGTGAGCCTAACATAGCACCTTCCTCCTTTCGCATTTGGTTACAAAGTCCCAGGCTCAGTGTTACCAGAGTCATACGATGAAGGCTGCCACTGAAGGTCACCACTGAAACACATGCATCCTGCCTAGAGACAGGCTACTGAAAACTACACATTGAGGATAGAATGCCTGCCTTCCTGAATCTCAGCATACCTGGGCATGAAGAAACAGCCTAGAGTTCACAGTGCAGGTAGTCCACACATCATAGACTGAACTACAGACAACCAGCTAAGTTCAAGCCCAGAGGTCTGTATCCATACGTTCCCTTTGCAACAAAGTCTGCTGCCTTATATCTTTAAAGGTAATTCTCATTAATAAGGAATATCGCTTACCATCACACTCTGTGGAAGGAATCAGTCATTACAGTTACAGAGAAAAATTACAGTCACAGAATTTGAGATCTAGAAAGGACCTTAACAATTACCAAGAAATATCATTTTACAAACAAGAAAACATGTTTAGAGACATTAAGGGAAACATCCATGTTCAGCACGATTTTAATTCATTACTCTCAGCAACGTTGCTTTTTTTACCACAACAACACACTTTATCAACAACCAGGTTGTTTTTAAGATATTTCCTTTGTGAAGACTGAAAAAAAAAAAATCACCATTATTTGCAATCCCACAAGAATAAGCATATAGCTCTTAATTCAAAAACACTGGAAAAGATCCTGATGCTGGGAAAGACTGTGGGCAAGAGGAGAAGGGAGCAACAGAGGATGAGATGGCTGAATGGTATCACTGACTCAATGGTCATGAGTTTGAGCAAACTTAGGGACATAGTGAAGGACAGGGAAGCCTGGCATGCTGTGGTCCAAAGGGTCACAAAGAGTCAGACACAACTTAGCGACCGAACAACAACAAAGACTGAAAGAAGTCACTATTATTTCCAAGTCCACAAGAATAAGTATATAGGTCTCAACTCAAATACGTGCCTCCTAGCCACATCTATTGGAGAAGGCAATGGCACCCCACTCCAGTACTCTTGCCTGGAAAATCCCATGGATGGAGGAGCCTGGAAGGCTGCAGTCCATGGGGTCACTGAGGGTCGGACACGACTGAGCGACTTCACTTTCACTTTTCACTTTTATGCACTGGAGAAGGAAATGGCAACCCACTCCAGTGTTCTTGCCTGGAAAATCCCAGAGACGGGGGAGCCTGGTGGGCTGCCGTCTATGGGTCGCACAGAGTCGGACACGACTGAAGTGACTTAGCAGCAGCAGCAGCAGCCACATCTATAGTAATCACTTCTAGCTTAGAAACTAAAATAAAATAACATCTTTACTAAGCTATACCATCTTTCCCAATACAACAAAAGCATCAAACACCAAAACTAAAGAACAAAACTGGGAGTGTGTCAGACTTGTCATAGTAAGTGTTATTCATTTCCTCAGCACCTATCTCCAAATGCCCCATTTCCTATGGCCAAGAAATCAGGGAGGCTGGTAGACAGCCAGTTGGCTGAAGTCACAGCACATTCTCCCGCCACTTTTCTGTCTCACAGACGGCAAAACCGAACCTCGTAACTTGGCTAATTCAACCCTTCAGGAAAACCTAGAATAAAACTTTTCTTTAGGATTATAAATGACATTCACATTGTGGACATTTAGATGTGTCAAATGTCCTGCTTCAAAAAAGATGTTATAAGGATAAACATAAGAACTAGACTCATAAATAAAACTTGCCAAGATTTCACTAAAGTTGAACCCCAAAGCACATTTTCAGCAGAAAAGTTTCCAATGGAAAGAACAAGGAAATAAACTGAAGATGAAGCCAAAAAAATGAAATGAAACCAGCCACTTATCTATGAGGCTGGCTGGAAGAAAATCAAGCCCCCTACTGACCCCCAGAAGCCTTTCTGCAAAGTGAGAAACAGAATCCATCTCTTCCTGAACCAGAACTGTTTCCTGTTGACATTTTCTAACCTGAAGATGACTCTGGAGTCCAACTGAGGGAAACACATTTTCCAGGATGTGAAACTCACCTTCGGAAATCCTGAAATCTTCCTTCCTATACTGTTGATTGTGTAACCAAAGGACTCTTACTTTCACCAAAACATCTAGATCATTTCCGTGAAAAAGCATAATACACATCTGACCATATGTGTGTATTTAGTGATTCACAAAATTACTGTTTTAATAGCTGATAAATGCTACCCTTGGAGTATCAATGTGAAGTATAAAACACTATCAGCCTCAACATTGAACTTAATCCTTCAAACTGTACAGGCTGTACAGAAACTAAGCCATTACTGATCTCTATTCTCAGCCTCTTTCCATTTCTCCAGCCAAGGCTGCTTACAGAACCCCAGTGTATCTGCAACTTTCACTCCTTATCAGTAGCTCTTAAATGAATATAGCTTCTGACCACTAAAGTAGGGTATATTAAGTTTATATCTTCTCTGGGATTAAGAGGACTCATGAGGCATTCATTACTAATGCTGGATTATACTAGACAGAGTAAATTTAAAATAATAACAATAATTAACATTTGCATGGCAGTTTACAGTTCACAGAATGCTTTTAACTACATTACCTCACTTGAAGCTCACAAATCCCAACCAAGATGGGAAAGGGTAATGGAAAAAGAGCCTCAGCAGGTCACAGTGCTATTAAGTGGCAGAAGCAAAACCTGAACCCACAGTCCTCTGATTTCAAATACTATGATATGTTCTCTGTTTACAATGGCAAAAGAAACAAATGTATTGGTGGATTTTAAAATTTTATTCATATGTGCGACATGCGAAACCCCCTAGTGATTCAGTGGTAAAGAATCCACCTGCCAATGTAGGAGACATGGGTTCAATCCCTGGGTGCAGAAGATCTCCTGCAGAAGGAAATGGCAACCTACTCCAGTACTCTTGCCTGGGAAATCCCATGCACAGAGGAGCCTGGTGGGCTACAGTTCATGGGATTGCAGACGAGTCAGATGTGACTCAGAGACTAAACAACAATATGTACATATATAGGGCAAATATGAAAGTAAGATGTGAGGCTAAGTAACCATCTTCTACAGAAAAAAAAAAAAAAAAGCCATATGTGAGAAAACAGAGTAAGTAGTTTTTAACGATGAAGTGTGATATGATTCTGGAGAAAAAGCACGTGATGTTACAAGGGCAGCTCCAGGGTTCAGGGATAATTATAACATCAATAAGCTAAAGAAGTTCAAAGTATCTACCTGGAGATGCAGACTCAGTCCATGATGCTGATGGTTTATAGTACAGGGGCGGTAGCTGCATGCCCCTGGGCAAGGCACGGTTAATGCAGATTCTTCAAGAAGTCTGTCCCATGGCCAAGTCTCTAACTGAGTTTTACAAGGACCTCTTTGTCTTGGGCCCCCTCCCAACACATGGGAAACCTCAGAATGTCTCTTGCCACTGAGCGCAACTAAGCTGAGCCACTTGGTATTACTGGCTCTCGAGGGTGGCCAGCTAGTTGAGCCAAGACATATTTCCAATATTTCTCAGTCCTGCAAACAACCTATACTTTGTAAGAGCTTGTCTTTTATCTTTAATAAAAGATTAGGGGATATTTTTTCCCAATAATACTTTAAAATCCAGATAATTTGAGAGAACAGCGTCCTAGCCAATGGGGGATAATTTCTTATTTTCTACCCTTTATTTCCTATCACTCAGCCAATATTGCAAACCAATATGTCTGTGGAAATGACATATCTACAAAAACCAAATACTTCTCCATTTTAATCTGAGAGAGCAGAGTTTTAAGTATGTGTCATAACTGGAGCAACATCTGAAATGATCAAATCCAAGGTATGCCAAATATACAGAAGTAAGCCACTTTTGAAATTAATAAAACATTAAGGAGACAATACAAATAACCGGTAGAAATTATCAAATTATATTTCAGTCTTCCAAAGCCTTTTTTTATATTTAAAACATTATGATTTAGTTTAGTGTGCCTACAGGGCTTCCCAGGTGGCTCAGTGGTAAAGAATCCACCTGCCAATGAAGAAGATGCAGGTTGGATCCCTGGACTGGGAAGATCCTCTGGAGAAGGAAATGGCAACCCATTCCAGTATTCTTGCCAGGAGAACCCCATGGATTTAAGAGCATGGAGTGCTACAGTCCACAGGGTTGCAAAGAGTCAGAAACAACTGAGCGACTGAGCATGCACACAATATGTTCAAAAGTAACTAATGGACCCCAAACAGAAAACATATCCAACTCTAAATAAGAATAAACCTGAGAAGCCTACAGCTTTGCCATTTATCCAGACATATCTTATAACATAGAAGTGTTGCATGCCACTAAAAGGTACAAATTGAAATTTTAGGCTCACAGTTCATCGACCGTTACACCCAAGGTAGGTCAATTACTAACTATTACAAAACACAAGTTAATCTTTCTATATGTGCATTTAAATGCATATAAATCCCAAGAGAAAAGAGAAGAAAGCTAACATTGGAGAGGACTCAAGAGCAAAAGGATTAAAAGAAGCTTTGCCTTGCTGCTCCATTATTTGTTCTTTATTATATTGCTTTTGACTCCATTTTGCTTTGACTATGGAAATAAAAATATGTTAAAATTTTATTTGCATGATTTAAAGAAATAAAATTTAAAAAAAAAAAAAAACAAGTTTAAAAGATTTGGTTCAAACTAGGACAACTAAAGGCCTGGAAACAAGAGCACAATGGCACAGTGCTTTAGAAATGGAAGAATGGACAGCTTCCATCATGACATGGTTGAGCACACTCCCATAATGAAGACTCTTTCAAAGTGAAAAGGCAGGAGGGACTACAGACATTTCCTTCTCCAATCAATTTTGAAAAGGGATTCGGTTCTGTGATTGCCTCCTCTCTTAGGAAAATCAAGGCAAATCCCCTGAAAATCCCTTACATGGGTATTAAAAAAGATCTGTGTGTTCCAAACTAGACGTGAAATAGCCAGTCCAGCATTGCAGCATAAATACCTGGGTTTGCAGTTCCAGGGTCTAAGCTGTCCCATAGGATCAAGAGACAATTTTTCTCCAGCTCTAAGTCCAGAGGCAGAGCAACAGCCCCTAGTTTCTGTGTGCTAGACTCAAATGGGAAATGACCTAGCTCTGAGCATGGCAAGAATCTCAGTACAGAGCTCTGAAGAAGAACCTGACAGGCAAGTGTGTGTGTGTGTGTGTGTATGTGTGTGTGTGTAGGGTGGGGGTGGGGGAAAGGAGTCCTCCCTTTGCCACCGTCCATGATTGATCCAAGAATGTAATTTTAAATTGTAAGAAGGAGGAGTCTGGCTCAGGATAGATTCAGCCTAAACTATTATCAGCCGCGACAAAGTAGAAGCTGAAGAATGGTCCAACTCCCAGAAGGCGGTCCCAGGTCCTAAGCTAAACCGTCAATCATTCCAAGTTACATTACGATGGCAAAGCCTCGGCTATCACTTTTGAAGAGAATACCACCTACATATACCCTCTCATATACCACTGACCATACTACAAACTGAGACAGACTTTGTGGAGGATAACTGTGATAATCTGTAGCAGAAGCTTCCAGTTCTGCTTCTGGACCCACCAATTCCACTTTTTGCAATTTATTCTAAGGAGATAACTATGGATGGCTTCAAAAATTTAACTGCAGAGATATTTGTTAAAACACTGCTTATAGTAACCAAAATGAGGAAGAACCTAACATCCCCAAACAGGGGAACAGTTAAGTAAATTACAGTACATCTGTACAACAGCCTTAAAATGATACTGGGTTGGCTATAAAACTATATAATAATCTAGGAAGACATTGGTGAGATACTATTAGGAAGAAAGAGTAAGTTTTGAAGATAGTATGTATTTATAGAACATTACCATTTTTGTCAAAAATATATTGTTTAATATACAAATTTAGGAGGGTATTCTTCAATATATACACATATACATTACTTTTGCAATTAAAAAATATTTTGAGGTAAAATAGATAACTCCTAAATCTACATCTATAATTATGCTGTTCCTAAACTTTAGTCTCCAATTATCATTCCCAACAGAAAGGAGCTCTATTCTCCACTTGAGTCATTGAAATTACTGCCCTCGGTCATCCATACCTAAAACCTTTAGGTCTGAATAAGCATATTTTATAACTTGAGCATATCTAAACGGTCAGAACTGTAGAAAGATAAATAAAGAGTCTCATAAAAGCATTAAATTATATATTATGGTGATCATTTCACAATATATGTAAGTCAAATCATCATGCTGTACACTTTAAACATATACAGTCCTGTATGTCAATTATGTATCTCAACAAAACTGAAATTTAAAAAGAAAAAAAGCAGTACATTATAAAGAATCTCTTTTATGGAACAAGATGAATTTTTTGCAATGGAAACACTACCCTTCTGACTAGAGACTTATGCTTTAATCTCAATATAATATAATATTTATATTGTGGGTATCATTGGTTCTTTCCATATCATTGGTTGAAGAAAACCAACTACTTTTAGGACACATCCTAAAGTTTAAATTAAAAGAGAACATTCAGTCTAGAAAGATGGTACTGATGAACCTATTTGCAGAGCAGCAACAGAGACACTGACATAGAAAACAGACTTATGGACATGACTGGAGGGGGACGGAGGAAGGAGAGGGTGGCTGTATGGAGAGAGTAACATGGAAACATACATTACCATATGTAAATAGATAGCCAATGGGAGTTAGCTGTATGACTCAGGGAACTCAAACCAGGGCTTAATAACAACCTAGAGGGGTGGGATGGGGAAGAAGGTGGGAGGGATGTTCAAGTGGGAGGGGACACGGGTAAACCCATGGTTGATTCGTGTTGGTATTTGGTATAAACCAACACAATACTGTAAAGCAATTATCTTTCAATTAAAAATAAATAAGTTTTAAAAAGTAAAAATAAAAGAGAACATTCAATAGAAATCAATCTGTTAAGAGGTAATTTCTGTCTTTTGTCCTTAAATCAGTGGTATGTGTATCGTCTATACTTAATGGCAAAATCTCCCTCAAAAGTGGTTTCCAGATGCCTTCCTTAATCAGTCACTGATTCATCATGTGCTCAGGAATGTTATTCTAACAGGCACACTTGTTAGCTCAGTGCAAAAGAAATATTACTACCCATTCCACTGACATAAAAAAAATTCAAATGAGTTTAATCTCTTTCAAGACCAGTTGAAGACATACATTCCTCCCCTAGCCAAGTCCCAACCAATATAAAAACATCCCAACATGAACTTACATCAACCCATGATCTAATGTGATGAGTTTACCAAGGTCTCCAAGAACCCAAATCAAGTGCCAAGCAAAATACAATGAACAGGGAGCTCCAGAGTGAAGACACACTTCATACCTGTTAGAGGAATTCACAGGGGAAACCTTTCTGGAAGGGAGAATTTGCTTCTCCCTTCAACTCACAGAAATCTTACTGTTATTTTTCTGAAATGTTCCATCTGGTTCCAGAAAGAATTTACTGAGGTTATTAGTATACTCCTAGTTTTGGAAGGAACATGAAAACTATTTCTGGAAATTTCTCCAGAAAATTCTCCAGGTTAAGTTCTCCTTTAAATTCACTGGGGAACCAAAGACCCTAACTTCTTCCTTGGAATTTATCATCTACTCTAACAAATTATTGTGTAACCATTACCTCACCCTTCACCAATGTGATGAAAACTCATCCTCTTCACTGGTTCACAATAAGAGGACAGCTCATACCCACTCCAGTATTCCTCCCTGGAAAATTCCATGGACAGAGGAGTCTGGTGGGCTACAGTCCATGAGATTGCAAAGAGGCGGCCATGACTGAAGCGTGATTGAGCATGAATATACAGTGAATGCTTTCAGTAGGAGGGCTCTGACCTTAAGTGTGACATGGCTACGTCCTGGATTGTAAACGGATACCCTGAAAGCTCAAAACACGTGAAATGGAAAGAAATGCAGTTACCCTCAATTTAAGGACCAAGAGAATGAGCTAACTGACCCTGGAGAGCCACCACTGAATTGACTTTTTCATGCGACACCGGCAGTCTAGACTCATGGAGTCAGCTCATGAGAACTTGCCTGGTCTCTAACCAAGCTGTTGTTCACTGTATCATATAAATAATAGCTCTCTTTATTTCTTTCTGGGTCTGGGTTGGTGAAACCTGTGCCTCTCCTAAACAAGTGATTTGTTTCTAATTTGTTGTCTCTATAAGAGGAATAAGCAATCAAGTTTCTTATTGATAGAAAATTTAAAAACAAAAATGAGGCCTATATATACCACATGGCCACGACTTTTCATTGATTTACATTTGTTCTTTCTTGACTCCTTTTAAGTTGCTATCCTTTTTTTCCCTTTCATTTTCCCACTTACTTATAATTTATTTTACATTCATGTAGTAACTATCTGTCACCTATCTGTCACAAAAAACTGTTTTTTGGTAACAATGTAGAGTTCAAATAAGTAAATTTAGAAAGTTTCTAGACCTTTCAACAACTATTGGCTCTATTCAATATGCACTGTATACTACAGCTTTGGGGGAAGTCAAGATGAAACACACTCTCATGAATATCACAGTCATGCATTAACTTGAACAATCAGGAAATTTTCAGATTCCCATGCAATCTGAGTTTAAGCACAGTTTCACGTTTACCCACCTACATGACATTTTATAAAGTACATCAAAAACACTATATTTTAAATCAGAGATACAACACAAGCAGTTCATGTTTTGCTATAGAGACATGAAAATCTGTATAAATACTAAAGTCACCACTTCAATTATAGCAAAACTGTATTTAGCCCCTAGTTATTTCTGGGCATCTACTACCTAAGTATATGCCTAAGAACAGAAAGAAAAATGAGCTAAAGAAAAAAAAAAAAATTCATCCTATCTCTACCTTCGCCCCTTTTCAAGTAGCTTGCTATGATTATAAATTCAAAATCACATATTTAACTCACCAGAAAAGCAGTACATTTTCATCTACTTACATCTATATCTCACTATACACCTAAAGTTCCATCTTTTCTGACTAATGAGGCTATACCACTAAGCAACTGAAGAGGAGATAAACTGGAAAGTCTGTTTTCTTTCTACAAACTTCTCTCCTTTGAGTTGTGAAAAACTTGAGGTCTTCACCATATCTAACCTATCATCTCCATTGATAAGTCTAAATTTAGAGTGTTGGTGCAGCGTTAACCAAAATTTCTTTGGTCATGTAAATTAATATTAATTTTTTCATAACCTTTAATTGGTTATACTTATTGTTTTCCACAACTCAACATTTTTGACAAATACTTTTCAAACTCATCCATTATCATACACCAAACAATAGCATCCATGACACTGCTATATTTAAAATGGACAGCCAACAAGGACCTACTCTACAGTACATGGAACTCTGCTCAGTGTTATGTGGCAGCTTGAATGGGAGGGGAGTTTGGGGGAGAATGGATAAATATATAGGTATGGCTGAGCCCCTTTGCTGTCCACCTGAAACTATCATAACATTGTTATTCAGCTATATTTCAATATAAAATTAAAAGCTGAATAAAATTAAAATTAAAAAATAATCATACGAATGAATTGACTTTCAAATATTGGATTTTACTTTTTCCAAGGAAATTTCCCCAGAGCCAGTTTGACCTTGTGAATCCAAGCCCAACAGTTCAGCTTTGAGAGCTTCTCTCTCACAGAATACACCAAATCACCGGACCGATCTGCATAATACAAGCAATCTAACCTCAACTTCTTCCTGAGGTGACCTCATAATTTCCCTTGAAATATTGAAGACCCAGATATCCAGTCATATGTGCTAAAGCAATTACAGAAGGGATTTATTTATTAAACATTAATCCCCTTGTCATGCAGAGTACCTAGAAAATCCCTGATGCACTTTTGCACTGAAACTTCACTGGAAACACATTTTTCTAAGACTCCAAAGACCTTTCCTTTAACAAATCCGATAGGCCTTTCTCAAGTTCTCAATCCCCTTGACCTCTATGCTTCATTTAGCACTGTTGAAATTCTCTCCTCGCATGGTTTCCCTGGATGTTCTCTGTGTTCTTCCACCACCTCTTTGTCTCATTTGCTGACTTTCCTTTTTCCCTGCCTCCACCCCCTTGGCTGGCAACAGCTCCTAAGGTTGGAAACTGGCTTTCTGCATTTCACTCTCTGTATTCTCCACTCTAAAGCATATACCACATGTACTACTGAACTATCATCTCACATGGATGCCTCAAAAATCAATAGGCTTGACCTCTCAAATTGTGATCCATCTCCAGTTACTCACTGGTCATCTCAGGTTATGACCCTGACACCTAAAATTAACATCTCTACCAGGGGAAAGGATGGGGGGAAGGGACACTTAGGGATCAACATGTACACACTGCTATATTTATAACAGATAACCAACAAGGACCCAGGGCTTCCCTGGTAGCTCAGCTGGTAAAGAATCTGCCTGCAATGCAGGAGACCCCAGTTCAGTTCCTGGGTCAGGAAGATTCCCTGGAGAAGGGATAGGCTAACCACTCCAGTATTCTTGAGCTTCCCTGGTGGCTCAGCTGGTAAAGAATCCACCTGCAATGCGGGAGACCTGGCTTTGATCCCTGGGTTGGGAAGATCCCCTGGAGAAGGGAACAGCTACCCACTCTAGTATTCTGGCCTGGAAAATTTCATGGACTGTACAGTCCATGCGGTCACAAAGAGTAGGACATGACTGAGGACTCTCACTTTCAACAAGGACCTACTGTATAGCACAGGGAACTCTGCTCAATGTTATGTGGCAGTTTGGACAGAAGGGGAGTTTGGGGGAGAATGGATACATGTACAGCAAAGCCCCTGTGCTGTCCACCAAAACTATCACAACATTGTTAATAGCCTAACTCTAATACAAAATAAAAAGGTTTAAAAATTAATAAATAAAATGGATAAGCAAAAAGGACTTATTGAATAGTACAGAGAACTCTGTTCAATGTTACATGGCAGCCTGGATGAGGGGGAATTTTAGAGGAGAATAGATTCATGTATATGTATGGCTGAGTCCCTTTGCTGTCCACCTGAAACTATCACAACATTGTTAACTGACTATACTCCAATATAAAATTAAAAGTTTAAAAAAAATAAAATAAGATGTAACAACTCAAAAATCCAAGCTCATTTTATCCAGTGCAGCAGACTTTCCCAATAACAACCCCCCCAAACTCTCATTACTTATGCCTCAATTACAAAACAGCCCCTTAACACTCTCCCCGCCTCTAGCTCCACCCCTCCAATCCACTGTAGACATTTATGCTGCCTAATAACTACCATATTTCAGCACACTGCATGTATTCAAGAATCTATGGTATGTTCCTAGTGTCTTATCACATCAAAGCAATAACCAAATTCATCACAAATGATCCATGGCCATGAACGCGCCATCTCAACCAAGCCAGTGTGCTTAGGAACCACCACAGGACATGCTTATTATTGTTTCCAAACCTGTGTTCTCACATTTACCTTTCTTCCCATTCAAAATGCCATCCTCACTTTTATTTTCCAATTTATGTTTCTCTCTAATCCCATTCAAACCTCATCTCCTGCCTCAGTCAGCCCCATATCTTCATCACTATTCTTTTTGTCACTCAATACTTAGATATTCTATTTACACTATTATCTTTATCACTGTTAGATGATAAAATTCCCTGGAAAAAGGGAATCTCTCTGATTTATAATAACATCTTAGCTAATATATATAAAAACATTTAGAACATGTTGGTACCCTATACAGTACAGTACCAGCAGGTATCCACTAACTAGCTGTTAATTAATAACGTAGTTGTCAAGGCTGACTGATGTCATAATCCTATATACAAATCCTAAGAAATAATACAATGCAGATTTCAACCAACAGCCCCAAAAGATACAATTTCCTTCAATAAAAAGTTTTAAAATATTCCATTCTAGACACTTTCCCTCTTCAAATGAGCTTTATTTCTTTTCTCATACTTTCCTGTTTAGCTTGTCTACCTGCTAGAAGGAACAGGAGTCATTTCTTACCTAATGTAATTACTTAACTCCTGTCTGTATTGGAATCCTGCCTCCTCCACCCGCTTTACTCTGTGCTGTTCTCAAAGGAATACGAAAGCACCTTATCAAGGTCAGCCTAGGCCTCTGATTAAGTCTCTAAAGTTTGAGAACCTAGAATCTAATTCGATGAGCCACCCCCAAAGTCAAGAAACAGCCTACATGTGATTGAAGGGTACAAAGGTCACACACATTTTGCCAGTCATACAAAAGGAGAAAAAAGTAAGAATTAGAATTGACTTTCTCTTATCTATAGCATGGAGTGAAGAAAATGTAGGGTACTCTCCATAGAATTTCCATGGAGATTTTTTTAACAGAATAAATAACTGAACTACACAAGATGTCTTGAGTTAAGATACTGACCTGATGACATGAGATGCCCTTGAAAGCTTCTCAAGAAGCCCTGCTCTACCTTTGCTCTCCAACTCCTAATGTATACTGCAACTTTAATATGTACTAATCTCATATTATATCTCCAACTTGCTATTGAAGAAAATTGTATCTTCTTGGACTGTTGGTTGAGATGTGCATTCGATGCTCAGTGTTTCTTGATAGTTACAGGATTTGGGTATAGGATTATGACATTAGTCAGCCATGACATAAGCATTAGTAATTTTTTCAAGCCAAACCATCAGGAGCTGCATGGACTCATTGTCTCCATCAGAAAGTAAGGCCTCTGAAAGAAATACATTTATAAAACACAGGGCTAAACTGATGGAGCCTGGATCTTGATCCATGGCTCCCACCAGGGCACCATGTGAGATGGAACCAGTCTGAGCAGGACATCATCCTGACTGTCGCCCCTTGCTGCTCCAGTCCCCTAGACTGTCAGATCCAAAAGATGTCAGTATGCTATCACTACATATCAAAAATCAGATGGACATGGAGAATGGCTAAATGCACTTTGTTAGACAAAGAACTTTAAAATGTCAAAGCAATATGGCCTGGGGATGTTCATCACCATCAGTAACAGATGATACAAGCTCATGATAAAAGCTTGACTTGAGATTAAAAAAAAAAAAAAATTTTGTGTCATTTATTCACACAGATCTTGGTGAAATTTAGCAAACAGAAAATACTCTGTTTTACCTCATAGTTCAATACTTTGTTCTACCTCATAGATTCAAGGGCAAAAAAAAATTTAAACATTTGTTTATTTCTTATGTGTTAAAACTGATCTTGGATTTTAACCAAAGCTACCAAAACCAAACGTTTTCATTTTGAACTTTCAAGAGGAAATCCAGGATAAATATAGCATCACTGAGACTTTTCTATCAGCAGGAGAAAAACACTAGCACAAAAAAATAGATGTATCTAATGAAAGCAAACTTCTGCTTCAAAACACAAAGGCCATACTGTACACTGAAGATATAGAGACAATCATTGTCAAGGGCACAGACATGAAGGTCAAATGCCAGTTATTATTAGTAATGGAAACAGGATTCCATAAATGAAAGGCTGAATGATACTCAAAAGCCCATAAAACACAGGAGAACTCTACTGCTTCCGGAAGAATGGTTAACATTATCAGAGTGTGTATAGACTACAACTTATGTCCTTCCGACCTTCTGTACTTCGGTGTCTCAAAAACATAAAATGCTATTTTTATCAAGTTTTCTAAAAATGTGCAATTGTGTTTCCTTTCATTTGGTTTTAAGTTTTATCTTTTGTATGTCTGATTTGCTTCCTATTAGATCTTTCTGTTACTTTCCGTTCTTTCTAGAATGAGGTACAGCGTGGCTTGGTACAATGGATACTGGCAACTTGCTGTAATCTGTACTGGTAACTTGCCTGGAAATACTACTGCTCAGCTTCCTAAGGACCGAGACATCTAATTAGAGGATTTTAATCAATCCAGGCAATCTGCCTTCATGCTACCCGGAGTCAGAGCATGAACTCTGGCGTCAGACAAACATAACTCAAATCCTGGCTCTGCCATTTACTTAAAGGCGTCACCTCAAGAAGTTACTGTTACTTAACCTCATCAAGGGCCAACTTTTTTTTTAAAGGTCATGATAATAATAAAGATAATCATAATACCTCACAGTGTGTTCTTATGAAGATTCAAAGACAGAATGAACAAAATGTACGTCATAGTCCCTGGCACATAATAAATCCTGCCTAATGCTGAAGTATAAATGATGTGGGTTAGAGTACCCATGTCCACATCCCCTCACAAACTTCAACTTCCTACTTCATAAAACGGAAATAATACCAACTGCACAAGACTATCACAAAGATCAACCGAGATAATGTCAATGAAAATACTGCTTAATTGTATAGCTATGCACAAATGTAAGGTCATGTTACTCCATCCAACTTAGTAAGTTGAGTGTTTTCTGAATGTCATAACCAAAAGCAACATAAAATGATCAACATGAATTTGCACAAAGTTACAGAAACTGCTGGTGATGATTCCAGTTTGGTTGAGTGTCTCTGTATTTCAACACAGCATAAGAAGAAACACATGCTAGAGAAAAAAATACAAGCCTTCAAAGCAAATGATCATTCGACAATACCAAAAAAAAAAAGGATCCACCAGCTGGCAAGTAGGGAAGCATCACTGTTCACACTCAGTGCTGTTCAGTGTTCGGTCTTCTGACCACTTCCAAAGAGAAGCCTTTATAAAACACTCCAGAGCAGCACCCCAACTTATTTATTAGTCAATATCTGGGAGTGAAAGTCAAAAATCTGAAATTTTAACAAGACCTCCAAGGGATTCTGATGTCTACTCAAGTGTCAATACTTCTGCTTCAAAGTTTTTATTATGAAAAATCATAATAAATACAGCTAGCATTTGTCACTATGGAAAACTATTTACCAGAAACAAAGAATGAAATAAATCTTACCAAAACATTTCAATTCAAGTACAAATTCTGAACTGAAAAGGGTAGACAAAGTTCAAAAAAACCAAGACTTCACTTTTCTTTAACTACATCTTTTCAATGACATTTTATAGAGTAACACAAGAACTGTTTTACCACTAGTCATTACTGAGCAGTTTGGTGTCTCTAGTGCCCTAGATATTGACTTGTTTCCCTTATGCTTGCCCATGTGCTCATGTCAGCAATATGAGCAGGAAGTGAAAGTCAGTGGATTTCCAAGCTCCAATGTTTCATCAAGCCCCAGCTTTTACTGTATTTGCCTGAAATACAGTATTTCTCTTCTGTATGTCTCTTCTGAGCCCAGAGACATCACAGACCACCTCTGAGAGCACCCAGTTCTTTCAACCCAAAAGGTTACCAGGAGCCAGGATGGGATCACAAAGAATATGCTACGCCAAGAAAGCCTCATTTCCTCTTCTGATTAAATGACTGCCTCATTTATCTTAAGTGAAATATCTAACCCTAATCCATCAATGACTTAGTGGTACGCTGGTCGATTCCTTGAAGCAATGCTTGTGGCTCTGTCCCATCAGGGAACACGTAGGGATGACACAGGTATGTCACTCTGAAGTGAACAGAGGAGAGGCCCTGCTGAAGATCAATCTCTCAGCATATCTGTACCCACTGCTGCAGGACACCCAACAGGAACACTCCACGGAATATTACTCCATGACTAAAAAGTTGCCTAATCAGATTCCCCATCAAAGGCATCAGGCTGATATCTCAACAGTGAGAGAAGTAAGTTGGCAGGTCTACAGCAGGAAAGACCAGAAACCAGAGGTGACAAAGGAACAACCTACAACTGGAAATGGAACCCAAAGTGTAAGAACCGGAAACACTGCATGACCCCATGCAATAAACGGATGGGGAACAAAGGCACTAGTGAGAGTAAAGGAGCTCCAAGACCAGGACACACACGGGTCACTGTCTTCACTGCAATGCTACAGTTCAGAAAGACATAACACAAAGAGAGTTGACTGACAAAGCAAGATTAGCCCGGACATGTAATGCACTGCTACATTCGACATTAGCAGCAATGACTTGGAAGAAAAAAGATAAACAGAATATAGCTTATAATAACATCAAACTGCCCAAAGCTGAGAGATGTTATGATTCCTTCCTGTTTTCAAGAGCTGTTATGTAGGGGAAAGGAGAAAGGATTAATTGTATTATCCAGGATACAACTAGACCAAAAGGTCAACATCACAGGAAGGTAGATTTTGATCCAGTGTAATGAAAGGCATCTCAGTGATTAAAACTGTCCACAAATGGGATGGACCACAGTGAAAGAAGTAAGCTCTCTGGCCCTAAGAGGGTGAATTATGACCAGTCAGAAAAGTCATAGCAAGGATTTCTACTTTGGTGAGAGACAGAATAACTCGCCCTGAAATTCCGTGTGTGCTCAAATTCTATGAAAAAATACTTTCGGTAGAAACTGAGTCTTTCTACCATTAAAGGAGTAGCAATGAAACTGGCAAAGAGCATAACATCTAAAATGACCCCAGGGCAAATTACAAGTAGAAGCCTTTCATTTCCATTCTGGGAAATACAACTGATAGAGGCTTATTTTTATCTTATGACATCATACTACTATTAGCCTTACTCCTATTACCCTTATCACTATGGGTTAAGTTTCCAACAGAAGTTTATAGTGTTTATAAGTCAAGACAAAGAAAAACCATGATTCTATTCCTGAAAGCTGACTATCTAGAAAATTCTAAGATGGTCATTGACTCTCCTTATTCAGCTAAAGAAGCAAAAGAAGGAGGGCTCTGCAGCCAGAGGACTATAAAAAGCTCACTTGAGTCTGAAAGGATGACACTCTGGACCAGCCTGAGATCAGCTTACATTGAACTCTGCACAGAAGTTCCCTCCGACCTGGAACGTTTGCAAAACCAATGGAAATTCTGTAAAAGACAAGTGATCGTTTTCACATCCAACCTGATTTCCCTAAATAGCAGTAACATCTTAATGGGTACAACTTGGTGATCCACGGTCATGAATCTTAAGGAAAGAAAGTGGGTATCATATAGCAATAATGTTGATTCAAATGCCACTCCCCCAACAGCCTCACATTCCCTTCCCCAGAACTTAGGGTAATGAGGCTCTGGCCTTGCCCGCAGGACACAAGAGTGGCCTTCATACCCAGTCCTGTTGAGATCTGCTGACTTCCCACCCACAAAAGCCAAGATATTCAGCGCAACTGAGGCAGAACTAGTTTGGCCCTGTGTGACTCTGATGACAAGAAAGAGAAGCTCCTTCTGTGAATCAAAGGTCAGGACTGCACACACTGCAGCCACTGCAGGCAACTCTATACCCAGAGGCCTTATTCTGGGAAATGTCACCATACGACAGCGGATCAAAGACGGAAATGGGTTTTTCATCCAAAGGTTTCCTAAGACAATAAGAAAGAAATGAGGATCCGGGGAGGAGGGAGAGAGGGGAATGAAGACTGTTATGATATTAAAGAAATACAAAATCAGCAAAGCCATAGTCACTGGCTGTCACCGCACTGACGCAGATCAAGTTTTAGGTTATCATAAAAGACAAAGAGCGATAGAACTTTCCCAAAAACGCATGACTGCACATTTGGTAGGTATTCTCATTAATGGAACTCTGCTCATCAGATTCACAAACCATGTAAATTTGGCATTATCGGACCTCAGCTTTAACTGTAATGCAATTTCCCTTACTGTATAGCCCAGGAAACTATACTCAATATTTTGTAATAACCAATAAGGGAAAAGATTTTGAAAAAGTGTATATATATGTATAAGTGTGTATATATATATATATATATATATACACACACACACACACACGTATAGGTACATATATATGTGTGTGTGTGTGCATATATCTGAGTCACTGTGCTATATACCTGAAACTAACACAGCACTATAAATCAATAATACTTCAATAAACTACAAATATATATTAAAAAATGTAATGATCCCCTTTTCTTTGCTTATTTGAAACATCCAGTGACCAGTCATGGGTGTTCCACTCATTAATATGGATTAACACAGTTCTGGTCCAGTTAAAATCAGCTTTAAAGCTGCCCTTTTCCTAACTCAGGTACCTGTCTGCTTGCCATACACTATAATACTCTGGCCAAGCAGGTTGTTTTCTGGCTTTCCACAAAGCCTATTTGTAACCCTATCAACCCATCCAACCTACATTTTTCCCTAAGAACACAGATCATTCTCCTATTTCTTCTCTGTTCAAATTCCAAACCAGAGTTTTGAAGGTTTTTTTAAATAGGGTTCATTAAAAGTGAAGTGAAAGTCACTCCGTCATATCTGACTCTTTGCTACCCCATGTATAGTCATACAGTCCATGGAATTCTCCAGGCCAGAACACTGGAGTAGGTAGCCTTTCCCTTCTCCAGGGGCCTTCCCAACCTAGGGATCGAACCCAGGTCTCCCACATTGCAGGCGGATTTTTTACCACCTGAGCCACAGCAAAGCCTACTCTTTTTTAGAACTTCTACCAGTGAGAAAGAACTGAGATTATGTAAATTAGAAATATAATAATGAAATAACAAGTAGCATGTAGTCATCTTATTTAGAAAATTAAAGGGAAATTTTTAAAAGAGAAAATAAGCTGAATGCCCCTTGCCATCAGTCACTAATATTGTGTATTGTTCAAAATGAATACACAGTTCACATTTCATTGGCAGGCCTAAGATACTGCTAAAGAAAGAAAGAAAGTGAAGTCGCTCAGTCGTGTCTGACTCTTTGTGACCCCGTGGACTGTAGCCCGCCAGGCTCCTCTGTCCATGGGATTCTCCAGGCAAGAATACTGGAGTGGGTTGCCATTTCCTTCTCCAGGGGATCTTCCCAACCCAAGGATCGAATCCGGGTCTCCTGCATTGCAGGCAGATGCTTTATCCTCTGAGCCACAAGGGAAGTAAGAGGACAGGCTCCTCTGTCCATGGGATTCTCCAGGCAAGAATACTGGAGTGGGTCTCCTTTCCCTTTTCCAGGGGATCTTCCCCCGGACCCACATCTCTGATGTTTACCTGAATTGGCAGATGGGCTTTTTACCACTAATGTCACCTGGGAAGCCCTTCAAAGAGGGCACACAATGTTTAACATAGTATTGCCGCTAAGTCACTTCAGTCGTGTCCGACTCTGTGCGACCCCATAGACAGCAGCCCACCAGGCTCCCCCGTCCCTGGGATTCTCCAGGCAAGAACACTGGAGTGGGTTGCCATTTCCTTTTCCTCAAATATTTTTCAAAGAGAATCTGTCAATCAATTAACCCACTGTGGCACTAGAGACATGTAGACACTTAATACATATTTTAAATTAAAGGGGACATATCCATTATACATTTAACAAATGCATTATTAAACATCAATTATCATTTCTCATATCAAGGTTTCATACTACAACCAACCAGCAAAAATAAAGATTATACCATAGTACAATTTTTTTTTTTTAATTATTTTGCAGAACCATGAAATGTAAATCTGGAAAAGACTTTGGAAATCACCTAGGGTCTAAGCCCTTGTTTCATGAGGAGAAAATTGGGGTTCATGTTGGTTATCCAAGCTGCAGAAAGTCATAAAAGCTTACTGCAGAACTGACATTAAATCCAGGCTTTCTGACTCTTGCCCTACTGCTTTTCTGCTACATTATGTTGCCCCTCAAAATCAAATTCTCCTATAATCTTCTTACCTAGCCACTCTTGAGCACTGTATCAAATACAAAGTTGAACTCAGATCTCCCTTTGCAACCCTTAAGTAGACCCCTCAACAGGGCCTCCAATGCAGGATATCTTCAGCCCGTAATACAAGCCTGAGTGTCTGCTTTGTAGTTAGCATCTACTATCCAACTTCCAATGAACTATGGTGCATCCGAGTGGTAATCAGGAAATAAAATTTGGGGTGAGAGATGCACTCCTTTAGATTTCTGCTCTGCCTGAAATCTGCTCTCACCTATCTAATACTCCCCAGGCCCCGAAAAGGCATCCAACTTAGGTAAATTTCTTCCTTTTTATTTCTTCACAGCGACCACTTCTCTGTAGTACACATTGTCGAATATAGAAAGTGGGCAACATAATAACTTTACATGGACTTATTACATGTGCCTTTTCATACAGGTATCTTTTTACATAGAGGAAAAAATAAATGTATATGTGTAATTGAATCATTTTGCTGTACACCTGAAACTAACACAATATGTTACAACTATGTAACAACTATGCTCCGATATAAAATAAAAAATTTTAAAAAGAAAAGAATATTGCTATCAGAAATTTTGGTTCTTAGTTTAAGCACAGGATGAAAATACTACTCAGAATAGAACAACTCTAAAAACTAAGTAAAAATTTTAAAAATAAAATAAAAACTAAACCTTAATCTAAACCTCACATCCTATATAAAAATTAACTCAAAACAGATCATAGATTTTATTTATTTATTTATTTATTTATTGCTGTATTGCTATATTTTACTTTTATTCTTTTCCCATGGTGATTTTCTCATGGCTTAGCCAGAGCAACAGGTGGCTGACTATTAACCCCTGCAACCAACTACAACATTTTCCACTCCCTTTTTTTTTAATTTAATTTTATTTTATTTTTTAAACTTTACAATATTGTATTGGTTTTGCCATATATCAAAATGAATCCGCCACAGGTATACATGTGTTCCCCATCCTGAACCCTCCTCCCACCTCCCTCCCCATACCATCCCTCTGGGTCGTCCCAGTGCACCAGCCCCAAGCATCCAGTATCATGCATCAAACCTGGACTGGCGACTTGTTTCATATATGATATTAAACATGTTTCAATGCCATTCTCCCAAATCATCCCACCCTCTCCCTCTCCCACACAGTCCAAAAGACTGTTCTATACATCAGTGTCTCTTTGCTGTCTCGTACACAGGGTTATTGTTACCATCTTCCTAAATTCCATATATATGTGTTAGTATACTGTATTAGTGTTTTTCTTTCTGGCTTACTTCACTCTGCATAATAGGCTCCAGTTTCATCCACCTCATTAGAACTGACTCAAATGCATCCTTTTAATGGCTGAGTAATACTCCATTGTGTATATGTACCATAGCTTTTGTATCCATTCATCTGCTGATGGGCATCTAGGTTGCTTCCATGTCCTGGCTATTATAAACAGTGCTGCGATGAACATTGGGGTACACGTGTCTCTTTCAATTCTGGTTTCCTCAGTGTGTATGCCCAGCAGAGGGATTGCTGGATCATAAGGCAGTTCTATTTCCAGTTTTTTAAGGAATCTCCACACTGTTCTCCATAGTGGCTGTACTAGTTTGCATTCATACCAACAGTGTAAGAGGGTTCCCTTTTCTCCACACCCTCTCCAGCATTTATTGCTTGTAGACTTTTGGATAGCAGCCATTCTGACTGACGTGAAATGGTACCTCACAGTGGTTTTGATTTGCATTTCTCTGATAATGAGTGATGTTGAGCATCTTTTCATGTGTTTGTTAGCCATCTGTATGTCTTCTTTGGAGAAATGTATATTTAGTTATTTGGCCCATTTTTTGATTGGGTCATTTATTGTTCTGGAATTGAGCTGTAGGAGTTGCTTGTATATTTTTGAGATTAGTTGTTTGTCAGTTGCTTCATTTGCTATTATTTTCTCCCATTCTGAAGGCTGTCTTTTCACCTTGCTTATAGTTTCCTTTGTTGTGCAGAAGCTTTTAAGTTTAATTAGGTCCCATTTGTTTATTTTTGCTTTTATCTCCAATATTCTGGGAGATGGGTCATAGAGGATCCTGCTGTGATGTATGTCGGAGAGTGTTTTGCCCATGTTCTCCTCTAGGAGTTTTAAATGTAAATTTTTTTTTTTTAAATCTCAAATGATAACAAAGGGAAAAATCTTCAGGATGAGGGCTTAGTGAAGTTACTAGAATGACATGAAATGTATGATCCATAAAAGAAAAAAGTCATCGATAAATTAGAATTTATTAAAACTTTTGCTCTGTGAAAAACTCTGTTAAAAGAATGAAAAAACAAACTATACACTGGGAGAAAATATTTGCAGATCACATATCTGACAAAGGACTCATATCTAGACATATCAAGAACTCTCAAAACTCAACAGTAAAAAAAAAAAAAATTAAAATAAACAGTCTCACAAGAAAATAGGCATAAGATACAAAGAGACATTATACCAAAGAGAATATACAAATGGCGAACAGAACATGAAAAGCTGTCAACACCATTAGCCCTCAGGGTAATGCAAGTTAAGACCAAAACAAGATTATCACTACACACCTATCAGAGCAACTAAAACAAAAAATAGTGATACCATCAAAGAAATTGGATCACTCATACCTAGGTGCTAGAAGAGTAAAATGTTACCACCACACTGAAAAATATGTTTGGCAATTTCTTTAAAAACTAAAATTACATTTACCATACTGCCCAGCAACCACACTCCGTGGCATTTATCTGAGACATGAAATAGTATCTCTTCAAAACCTTATATGTACACAATCGCTCGTGGCACCTTTATTTGTAATAACCGGAAACTGCAGACAATGAAAATGTCTCTTAGTAGGTCAGTAGTTAAACAAACTAGTATATCCGTATTGTAGATTTTTACTCAACAATAAAAACTGCACTATTTGCAACAACTTGGACAGATCTCAAGGGCGTTACGTTGCTCAAAAAAATAGCCAATATAAAAAGTTAACATACTGTATGATTCACTTCTATAACTCTCACAAAATGAAAAATTTACAGAGACGGAAAACAGATTAGTAGGTGCCAAGGGTTAGAGACAGTGTGGAAGAAGAGGGTGTAACTATAAAGAAATAGCCCTCAGAAGGTTTCTGTGGTGATGGAACTATTTCATATCTTGATTGTGGTGGTGATTACACGAATCTATACAGGGGATAAAATGACCTGTAACTATACACACAGCTTGTACCGTGTCAATCCCCTGATTTTGATACTAAACTATAATTATACAAGATGTAATCACTGAGGGAAATAGGATGAAGGGGACATGGGACTTCTCTGTGCTACCTCTTGCGGTTTCCTGTAAATCCAGAATTTTTTTCAAATTAAAAGTTTGAAAAGGGATTTCTCCCTGGCGGTCCAGTAGTTAAGATTCTATCTTCCACTACAGGGGGCATGGGTTCAATTCCTGGTCAGGGAACTAATGTCTGACATGCCATGAGTGTAGCCCAAAATTTAAACAAAAAAAAGTTTTGGAAAAAACACATTATTCCAGTTTTCACTACCATTGAGTTACTCCAGATGGACTGTCACATTCTCAAGCTTAGAAAAGTTCTCCTATCTGAAGCTAAAGCCCACTTGTTCACTAATGGCCTCAGAAGCTTTAGTCAGTCACGTGTGCTTTCACATTGCCCTTCCAGTGTCTCTTATTTTCAGGAGAGTCTGGCAGCCGTATCCTCATGGACTTGACTCTTGAGAAAGATGGAAAGTCTTTTAACTCTCTAAAGTTCTGATGTTGGTGGAGGATGGGTACTGCTGTGGCAAATTCAAGTTATTCTGTAAGAATTAGGAAGCCACAGCCCAATGTAGGAAGGAAACGTGGCGTGGGAGAGAAAACACTCGCTTGAGGGCTAGAAACTGAAGTTAACCCTTTGGGCCAAGTCACTTTTCCTCAGTCATCTCATACATTAAATGTGGAGGTTTAACTAACTCCTTGAATATGACTACTGTTCTCAAAGCACTACCAGAGAAAGAAGAGCTAAATTTCTGAGAAGAATCTTATTACCTCAAAATGCTGAAAGGCAGAAAACCAGTTCTAGAATCTACTTTTTAATCATCAGTTTCTGTCACCATTTTCTGAAGGAAAATTATGACAGCCAGTTTGAACAAGTCCCAAATGAAAGGGAAACTTCTCAGGAAGTACCGTAGAAAGAAAGTGACAAGCCTTTCCAAGGCACCGTGCCAACTATATCTCCAGTTTAAATGACCCTTTGCTCAAGACAAAATTGTTCTTTGGGAGGGGAAAAAAAAAAATTGTGTTCTGTTATTTGGATTTATCTTCCCTATTCATTTGACTCATTCATATGTTCACTCTGGTGACAGCTCAAGGCGACTCTGAAAAGGGCTGTCTTGCCACTGGCAACAATTAAAATAAAGACGCTTCCTGTGCCTCCATCCTTTGGGGCCACTCCTGCTGCTGCACTGAAAGAATTTAAAAGAATTTTTTTTTTTTTTCAGTCAAGGAAGGAAGCAAAAGATTCTAAGCCTGTGAATGAGCTGAGGACATTTCTCCAAAGGAATCAATGAAACACAATATAAAGGGTCTTTTGGCTTAAGGGACATTTTGGAATGTCCAGCAACCTACTTGGGAGTTTCTGTTTTGTTTCCATTTATTTCCTCTGTATTTCATTTGTGACTATCTGGAAAAAAGGTCTTTTCTGGCCACTTTTCTTTTGTTTTTTTACTGGTTAGTTTATCTAGCTTCATAAAACTAAGCTAATTGACAGCAGAATATGAGAGCTGGAAGAAAATTCAAACATTGCCTATACCAACCCCAGGAGAGCAAACTCCGGGAGATGGAAGCCTGGCATGCTGCAGTCCATGGGGTCGCAAAGAGTCGGACACAACTGAGAGACTGAATACCACTACCACCACCAACTCCTCATTCCAAGACACAGTAAACTGAAGCCCAAAAAGATTCAATAAAGTGCCCAGTGTCAGAGAGTGGTAAGTGGCACAGCCAGGCTAGAACTCGACCTCTTGAGTATCAGCTCCAGGCTCTCTCTGCTCTATCACAGGAACACTCCATCCCTTTCAGGCTGAAAAAAAATTCTATAGTTGCTAATAAGAGCCTCCAATTCCTCCAGAGATACTGACTGCATATAGAAAATTAAATTCTGACACCTAAATTATTCAGGAATATTTTATTTGGTGACCTGAATCCCTGTCAAAGTGTTCCCTCTAATTCTTCATGTGTGATTCTACCTGAATGGACTCAGGACTCCGTCTACCCCATTTTTAATGAAAGAATGAATAGATATGGCACATATTTAATCAAGTCAGTAGGCTAAGCATTTTATACTATTTAATCATCACAAAAACTCTGAGTTAGGGAGTCTTCTTCCCATTTTTCAGATGAGAAATCTGAGACGTCAGGAAAATGGCTCAAGGCTATAATACATTTAATCCAGGTCAGTCTGATTTCAGCATCCAAGGCTTACCCAATATGTTTCTCGAGCTACAGACTATTTAATCACTGAGCTATTCTTTCAAATCATTATGCTAATTTTTTCTTTATCAATATACATTTGGAGACTTCTCGGAGCAATTTTCAGCTTTAGGAGAAAGTGGACTCCAGATAAAAATACACTACTTTCAATAACTGAAACAATGTGCATTGCCTAAAGAAGAAACCTCTCAAGGACAATGTCACAGGATTAGCTTTTGACACTGTGGATTGAAACCAATTATGAACCAAACTGCATGAACTCAATAGAGACTCCTAGTCATTTGGTACTTGCCCCACTGCAAGAATCGGGCTGGGCAAGAATGGTCTCTCCTAAGTGACCTAGCACTCTTACACTGCTTTTAATCCCTGTCCCCATTATTTTTATTTCTAAGGATTTTACATCATTTTCATAGGAACTGGTTGCATTGTAACCTGCAACAAAAAGAGGGGTGTAAGTATCTTTATTTGAGTCACCAGATATAAAGAACAGACTACTGTGAGTAACCATTTATCAGCTATGTGCCTTGGGTGAGGTACTCATGGCATTATTGAAGAAATGTAGAGAAGTGAGTACCTCGCCCCATAGGCTGGTTATGAGGATTAAGTGAGGCTACTACTTACCAAGCATTCAGAAAAATACTTAGTGCATGTTATCTGTTCTTACTATGCTGATGGGATACATGATCATTATTACTACTAGAATAATCACAAAATGGGATTTTTTACTTACTTCATTGATAATGGTATTGAAGGACTATCAAAACACACAATTCTGTATTAACTACTCTCTACTAAAGTATATTTGGGTGCATGTTCCAAAATTAAATTTGTCTGTATCAATTCTTGACACCCCTATATCTAGCAGTTAATTCACCCTGGGGAGTTCCTCAGACACCCCATAAGACAAAACCCATTGAAATGTGTTTAAGGTGTTCCTGTGGGTTTTAAGAAACTTTTAAAAAAAGGAACTTTAAAAAAACTTTTTAAACTTTGTAAAAAAGGAACACTTTTTTTAGAAATTTTTCAGGTCAAAGGCATCCCATTCGCGTTCCACAATGTGAAACTGCTCATGAAAGCCTGGGCACATGCTGAAACTGACCTGACTGTGTTTCAAGGAAAACTTTCACACATCCATAGCTATTCCTGCACCGATCACAGCGCTGAGGTGAGAGCACCTTCCGGCCAGACAAGAATCTAGATCACGATCTCAGTTTTTTTCAAGAGATGAACAGCTTGACCATTTGCTCAGCAAGAGGCCCACTAGTACAGTGGTGAGGCAGGAACTCATTAGAGTCAGAGAGGTCTGTATTTGAATCTTGCCCATGAGCAGCTACATGACACTTTCCTAATTACTTCACCTCAGTGAACCTCCTTTCCTCATCTGCAAAATGAGAATAATAATGGTACCTTCTTCACTGAGCTGCTGGAAGGACTAACGAAGACAAGGCATATAAAGTGCATAGTATTCGACTACAACAAAGACCATTATTCCCAGTTAAGGGAAACACCATCAGCAGCTATAGTACAGGAGTCTTCTACTATCCACTTTGTACTAAATTCAAACGAGAGAAGTGAAATTTACAAAAGGTGATCCTCCAATGTAGGTCCAAAGAACCACTAAGGATGACATACCAATACTTGCTTTTAGTTAATTTATCTCTGTAAAGCACTGTAACAGAGTGGGGAGAACATGGGCTCCAGAATAAGGAAGGATTGGGTCTCACAGGTTTACTCTTTACAAGCTATGTGACTCTGAGGAAGTTGTATAAAGTCCCTGGGGCTGAGTTTCCTTATCATTAAATGGGCATAATGATACTTTAAACTATAGTTGCAATAACTAAATGTTTATGAGGGTTAAATTAGGCATGCAAACTCCCTAGTACAGCCTGACACATAACAGGCACCCAACAAATGCCCCCTTACAGTGCATTTTATATCGTTGCATAGCTATAAAATTTGGTTGAGAACATTATTTTCAATTTTTCTTATTGCTCCTTATCTAAACGGAAACACTCCTTTTCAGAATACAATTCCAGAAAAATCTTCACTTTCCTTTAGCATGCTTTTACTTTTCTGATAAAAAATACCTTACCGATTGTTTAATCAATACACAGAAATCACTTGCATTTCTATATACTAAGAATGAAAAATCAGAAAGAGCAAGTAAGGAATCAATCCCACTCACCACTGCAATAAAAAGAATTAAATATTTAGGAATAAACTTACTTAAGGAGACAAAAGAACTGTACACAGAAAATTATAAGACACTAATGAAAGAAATCAAAGATGACATAAACAAATGGATAGATATTCCATGTTCCTGGGTAGAGAGAATCAATATTCTGAAAATGACTATACTACCAAATGCAATCTACAGATTTAATGCAATCCCTATCCAATTACCAATGGTATTTTTCACAGAACTAGAACAAAAAATTTCACAATTCATATGGAAACACAAAAGACTCCGAATTGCCAAAGCAGTCTTAAGAAAGAAGGATGGAGGTGGAGGAATCAAGCTTCCTGACTTCAGGTTATACTAAAAAGCTATAGTCGTCAAGACAGTATGGTACTGACACAAAAACAGAAATATATACCAATGGAATAAGATATAAAGCCCAGAAATAAACCCATGCATCTATGGGTACCTTATTTTTTACAAAAGAGGCAAGAATATACAATGGGGCAAAGAAAACCTTTTCAATAAATGCTGCTGGGAAAACTAGACAGCTCCATGTAAAAGAATGGAATTAGAACACTTCCTAACACCATACACAAAGATAAACTCAAAATGGATTAAAGACCTAAATATAAGGCCATAAACTATAAAACTCATAGAGGAAAAATATAAGCAGAACACTCTATGACATAAATCAAAACAAGATCCCCTATGATCCACCTACTCAGTTCAATTCAGTCACTCAGTTGTGTCCAACTCTTTGCGACCACTTGAACCACAGCACCCCAGGCCTCCCTGTCCATCACCAACTCCCAGAATTTACCCAAACTCATGTCCATTGAGTCGGTAATGCCATCAAACCATCTAATCTTCTGTCGTCCCCTTCTCCTCCTGCCTTCAATCTTTCCCAACATCAGAGTCTTTTCAAATGAGTCAGCTCTTCGCATCAGGTGGCCAGAATACTGGAGTTTCAGCTTCAACATCAGTCCTTCCAATGAACACCCAGGACTGATCTCCTTTAGGATGGACTGGATGGATCTCCTTGCAGTCCAAGGGACTATCAAGAGTCTTCTCCAACACCACAGCTCAAAAGCATCAATTCTTCGGCACTCAGCTTTCTTTATAGTCCAAGTCTCACATCCATACATGACTACTGGAAAAGCCATAGCCTTGACTAGATGGACCTTTGTTGGCAAAGTAACATCTCTGCTTTTTAATATGCTGTCTAGGTTGGTCATAACTTTCTTTCCAAGGAGTAAGCGTCTTTTAATTTCATGGCTGTAATCACCATCTGCAGTGATTTTGGAGCCCAAAAAAATAAAGTCAGCCACTATTTCCCCATTTATTTGCCATGAAGTGATGAGACCAGATGCCATGATCTTTGTTGTCTGAATGTTGAGCTTTAAGCCAACTTTTTCACTCTCCTCTTTCACTTTCATCAAGAGGCTTTTTAGTTCTTCTTCACTTTCTGCCATAAGGGTAGTGTCATCTGCCTATCTGAGGTTATTGAGATTTCTCCCGGCAATCTTGATTCCAGCTTGTGCTTCTTCCAGCCCAGCGTTTCTCATGATGTACTCTGCATATAAGTTAAATAAGCAGGGTGACAATATACAGCCTTGACGTACTCCTTTTCCTATTTGGAACCAGTCTGTTGTTCCATGTCCAGTTCTAACTGTTGCTTCCTGACCTGCATATAGGTTTCTCAAGAGGCAGGTCAGGTACTCTGGTATTCCCATCTCTTTCAGAATTTTCCACAGTTTATTGTGATCCACACAGTCAAAGGCTTTGGCATAGTCAACAAAGCAGAAATAGATGTTTTTCTGGAACTCTCTTGCTTTTTCCATGATCCAGCAGATGTTGGCAATTTGATCTCTGGTTCCTCTGCCTTTTCTAAAACCAGATTGAACATCTGGAAGTTCATGGTTCACATATTGCTGAAGCCTGGCTTGCAGAATTTTGAGTATTACTTTACTAGCGTGTGAGATGAGGGCAATGATGCAGTAATTTGAGCACTCTTTGGCATTGCCTTTCTTTGGGATTGGAATGAAAACTGACCTTTTCCAGTCATGTGGCCACTACTGAGTTTTCCAAATTTGCTGGCATATTGAATGCAGCACTTTCACAGCAGCATCTTTCAGGATTTGAAAGAGCTCAACTGGAATTCCATCACCTCCACTAGCTTTGTTCATAGTGATACTTCCTAAGGCCCAGTTGACTTCTCATTTCAGGATGTCTGGCTCTAGGTGAGTGGTCACACCATCATGATTATCTGGGTCGTGAAGATCTTTTTTGTATAGTTCTTCTGTGTATTCTTGCCACCTCTTCTTAATATCTTCTGCTTCTGTTAGGTCCATACCATTTCTGTCCTTTATTGAGCCCATCTTTGCATGAAATGTTCCCTTGGTATCTCTAATTTTCTTGAAGAGATCTCTAGTCTTTCCTATTCTATTATTTTCCTCTACTTCTTTGCATTGATCGCTGAGTAAGGCTTTCTTATCTCTTCTTGCTATTCTTTGGAACTCTGCATTCAAATGGGTATATTTTTCCTTTTCTTCTTTGCTTTTCGCATCTCTTCTTTTCACAGCTATTTGTAAGGGCTTCTCAGACAGCCATTTTGCTTTTTTGCATTTCTTTTTCTTGGGGATGAGCTTGTTCCCTGTCTCCTGTACAATGTCATGAACCTCAGTTCATAGTTCATCAGGCACTCTATCAGATCTAGTCCCTTAAATCTACCCACCTCCTTGAGTAACAGAAATAAAAACAAAAGTAAACAAGTGGGACCTGGTTAAATTTAAAAGCTTTTGCACAGCAAAGGAAACTATAAACAAGGTGAAAAGACAACCCTCAGAATGGGAGAAAATAATAGCAAATGAAACAACTGACAAAGGATTAATTTCCAAAATATACAAGCAGCTCATACAACTCAATACCAGAAAAACAAACAACCCAATCAAAAAGTGGGGAAAATACCTAAACAGACATTTCTCTAAAGACATACAGATGGCTAACCAACACATGAAAAGATGTCCAACATCACTCATTATTTGAGATATCACCTCACACCGGTCAGAATGGCCCTCATCAAAAGTCTACAAATAAATGCTGGAAAGGGTGTGGAGAAAAGGGAACACTCTTGCACTGTTGGTGGGAATGTAAATTGATACAGACACTATGGAAGACAGTATGGAGATTCCTTAAAAAACCAGGAATAAAATCACCATATGACCCAGAAATTCCACTCCTAGGCATATACCCTGAGGAAACCAAAATCAAAAGAGACACATGTATCCCACTGTTCATCACAGCACTATTTACAATAGCTAGAACATGGAAGCAACCTAGATATCCATCAATGATGAATAGATAAAGAAGTTGTGGTATGTATACACAATGGAGTACTACTGAACCATAAAAAGGAACATATCTGAGTCAGTTCTAATGAGGTGGATGAACCTAGAACCTATTATACACAGTGAAGTGAGTCAGAAAGAAAAATACTGTATTCTAACACATATACACAGAATCTAGAAAAGTGGTACTGAAGAATTTATTTACAGGGCAGCAATGGAGAAATAGACATAGAGAACAGACTTATGGACATGGAGAGAGGGGAGGAGAGGGTGAGATGTATGGAAAGAGTAACATGGAAACTTACATTACCATATGTAAAATAGATAGCCAATTGGAATTTGCTGAATGGCTCAGAAAACTCAAAAGGGGCTCTATATCAACCTAGGTGGGTGGGATGGGGCAGGAGATGGGAGGGAGGTTCAAAAGAGAGGGGATATATGTATACCTATGGCTGATCCACGTTGATCGTGTCTCTCTTTTCATCTTAGCTGCCGGGAAGCTAAGAGATAAAATTCATCTCCATACCATACTGATCCTTGTGGCTCTGCATATTCTATGTTCTCCCTGGTTCTGTCATCTATTTTCAGTCATCTATTTTACTCATATTTAATTATTACAAGACACCGAACTCTTCTATAGAATGTGAGAAGCCATTTACTAACTAATTCACTCAAGAGGAAAATTTTGACTTAAGTGTTAGGAAAAGAACACCTAACTTGGGATAGTCAAGAATATTAGATATTAGAATAGGACCTACCTATTCTTCACATTTATCCCCTCTCCTTGGGCAATTCATCTAACCTTTCGGATCTATAGTTTCTCATGTCAAGTAGGAATAAGAATCTCTAAAGACCTCTCAGAATCATTTACGTGTACAAGTGTGCTTGTCAAGTGCTCTGTAAGGTCAAGAATGATTACTTTCACAATCAGAAAAGAGGTGGATGTTCACTCAAGTGAAGGCGCGCACGTCCACGTGGCTCCAGTGCAGCGCTGAGGACCCCTGCAGGCAAGCACTGAAGATGAGCGGTGACGGCGCCCTGAAGCAGCCACCATGCTGGGCTCGCTAGAATGCTTCAGCAGGACTCTCCAAGAAGGAATAGGCCTGGTGGACATGAGCGCAAACACCTCCAGGAACAATCCCAATTCAGTAAACATCTTAAGTCAATTTGTTGGTTTTGGTCACTAATCTAAATTGATCAGCTTAAACTATAGTGGGAATGAGACCATGGCTTGTTCCCCACGAACCTGTGGGCTACAGCTGTCTCTCTCACCAGACCCATCACAGGAACAGGCTGTGGTTCACCAGGGGCCTACGCTGTGGGAAACCACATCTCTCTTTCTCCTTAACCACCTACCAGTGACAGCAGACGTATCACCAATTGCTGCATACAAAAGTACTCATATACTATTAATGTAATTCAGAGAGGGGAATTTTTTTTAAGGTTAAATTTGGGCTATAATCAAGTAGCTCTTAATAAGTAGGTGAGAGTAGGTGTTTCTCCATTTTTAGAATAACTTGCTGACTTATCCCAAGAAGTTCAAACGTTTTCTTAATATCTCTAAGTCTTTTATTCCAAAAGTCCATCCCCTCACTAACCACTGAGTGCAGCAGCTGCCTACCCATGGAGGAGAGAAGGAGGAACTGCTACAGAATGGCATGTTGGGAAGGTCATGAGGGAGGAGAAGTTGAAAGGTACGGGTTCAAATTCCACCTCCACTCCTTGCAAATGAGTTAATGTGATCCTATCACCTAATGATAACTCATACATGCTGCTGCTGTGCTATGCTCAGTCGTGTCTGACTCTGCAACCCCATGGACAGTAACTCGCCGGGTTCCTCCGTCCATGGAATTTTCCAGGCAAGAATACTGGAGTGAGTTGCTATTTCCTACTCCATGGGATCTTACTGACCCAGGGATTGAACTCGCATCGCTTACATCTCCTGCATTGCAGGCAGATTCTTTACCACTGTGCCACCTCGTACAGCCCAATAACTCATACAGACTGAGCCATATTATTTGCCAGTGCCCTTTGAGGGCTTCATGACTCTTTTTACCCTCACAGCAACTCAGTGAGGTTGATACCTTTCTCACCTTATTGTCTAGATTGTAAGAGCTGAGACCTTTTAGAAAAGTCAAATGACTTGTCCCATATCCAAAAGCTGGGGAGTAAGACACACTGGGATCTGAACTCAAACTGTGACTCTAAGCCCCTGAGTCTTGACCACTGCGCGGACAGTGCTTTCCTAAATCCTGCTTTTCTCCATTTGCAAGATAAGGGAATGATAAAGCAGGCAGTAGATTTCCCACAAGGCTGTTCCAAGGATGAGACGCACTCACAGAGGTGACAGCACTTTAGAAGTCTAAAGGGCTATACAAACAGGACCCGTTTCTACTCAAGGCAGCATGCATTTTCGAACACCAACTACAAGGCCAGAAGGAAGTTACTTCTGCGTACATTCTGAATACAGAAGAGAAACAACAGCAACAACAAAAGACTTTGAAAATCCATCTGTGAAAATGTGTGACTTCGGAGATGAGAGCAACGGAAAAACCCATTCAGGACCTGTCCACGCCCTTCAGAAAGACACAACTGTCATCTCCACTGCTGGAATTTCAGTCAGTAAAAGCTGTTCTACTGCAATGCTCATCCATTTCCAAGGCAACCCACTTGAAAAGGAGTTTTCTCCAGGATTCAGTTGACTTTAGACCAATCAAGTGGAAAACAACTATTCATAGCTGTAACTTTCTAATTTTGAATACCCAAGCTTTGGAGAAATGAATAATAGAATCCTTGGGACTTGACTGCACCTGATCAAATGCTTCTCATTCTCGGCTGAACCACTTGAGTATCATGGCTGCATGATACAGTACAAAGAGAGCCAGGCCGGGGGTCCAAAGACCTTGTCCTAAGCCTGACCCCGACAATACAGAATGTGTGACCTCCGGCAAGTTGCTAGCTGTAGGAAGCTCTGATTTGGCTTCCTAAAATAGAAATCATGCTTGCTCTAATTGCATCAAGGGTTATGGAACAATTGTACAGTGTATAAAAGCCTCTATAAGTTATATAGCACTACACAAAAATAAAGTATTTTGTAACATATACTCAACCCAGCTTCTTCAACTCTCTGAATGCCCTTTGAACTGTGCCCAGGGGAAACTTCAATGCCATCTAAAAATAACTTTGATCGAAAAATGCAAGCTGGAACAAAGGAGGAAAAAGCAAAGTGTAAAAACATGAAAAGTGCCATAAAAAATTTATTTTGCTATAGTCAATGAGGACCTCCTGGGACCCTTCCTGATTTCTTTTTAGGGAAGACGCACATTTCTTGATCACAGACTTTAAAAGTACAGTGGACAAAAATATACTGATGTGAAAGCTTCAAATATATGAAAGTTTCAAAACTCCTCTGGCCAAACAAAATCTCCCTTGCATCGGAAATTTCCCTTCTCGCCCTGAATAAGCTAACAAACCAAAACCATAGCATAAATTGTCATGGTAAGATACCATTCCATGCTCCAGTGATAGATGCAAGGCATTCTGGAAGGAAATCATTGAGTAAGCAGAAGCAAGGCTGAGGTTTTGTATCCTCTTGACCCTGTCATTTAATCCTCCTTCTCTTCCTTACATCATGTGAGTCACAGACAGAAAAGGCATATGTATGATTTAAAGTCAAAGCTCCTGAAATTTTCCCCAGAACGGTTTGCCCCTCTGCCCTTCTACACACTAAACTGTGGAACTGGCATCCTTGGGGGTGGACTCTTGACTGCCAGTAGGGTATGACGTCAAAATGGGCAGCCACGGAGTCACTAGAGAAGGTAGGAATGCACTTCTCCTGCCAAGGCCAAAAGCTTTTACTGGGACTCACCAGTGGCTGAAAAACAAATGTTTTATTTGATACCCCAATACAGTAGGAAGCAACATTTGCAGAAAAGAAGGTAACAGCCTGTAAACAGAAGTTGGAGGTGGTTTACTAGATAAAACAGCACGGGAGAAAACAATATGACACTGGATTCTATCTAAATTGAAATTTTAAAAACTGATGCTTTAATTTGCTCCTATGACATTTCATATGCCTAATTGTTAAACTGAAATTGGCACCTTTTATTTTCTCAACTATTAGTCAAACAAAATGGAATTATTTTCTAGATGGAAATTTTCTCAGTGAGGCATGCCCATACTTGGGCAGTGTTGATGGCATGTCTTTTTTTTTTTTTTTTTTTTAATTTTTGCCTTCATGATCTCTACTTAAAAAAAAAAAAAGTTTTGTTAAAATATAACTTATACAGCATATAATTCATGCATTTAAAGTATACAATTTCATGTTCCTTGCATGTTCACAGAGTTGTACAACTATCACCACAATCAATTTTAGAACAGATTTTGATCATCCCAAAAAGAAATGCCATGCTTATTAACACTCATTTTTTCTCCCAACCCTCAGCCCCTGGCAACCACTAACCTACTTTCTTTTTCTACAGAGCTGGATGTGTGCGTGTGTGACTGTGTGTGTGCACGCATGTGTGTGCGTGTGTGTGTGTACACTCAGTTGCTCAGTCGTATCCAACTGTTTGGGACCCCTTGGACTGGCTCCTCTGTCCATGGGATTCTCCGGCAAGGATACTGGAGCACGTTGCCATGCCCTCCTCCAGGGGATCTTCCCAACCCAAGGACTGAACCCACACCTCCTGTGTCTCCTTATTGGCAGGGGGATTCTTTACCGCTGAGCGCCTGGAAATCCCTATAGAGCTGACCGGCATGTCTTATTTAAGAGTGCTTATGCTCATCATGCTTCCTCCTGTGAGCACAGAGCCTGATTCTGTGCTCTCCTTTCTACCTGCAGTGTTCTCCTCAACCTTCACCCAATTTTTTTTCTTTCTCATCCTTTGGAACTCAACTCAAGTAGGACTTTTTCAGAGAAGTCATTCCCTGACCTCCCCAGCAAATCCTACTATTATCAGACTTTTATAGCACCATGAGGAGTCACTCCATCATAGCACTTACCATAGATACAATTTAACATTTATTTGTATGTATTGGATTAGTAAGTGTCTCTACCAAAAGACTCAGTTCAGTTCAGTTCAGTTCAGTCGATCAGTCGTGTCCGACTCTTTGCGACCCCATGAATCGCAGCACGCCAGGCCTCCCTCCCAAAAGACTACTAGCTGCCTAAGGGTAGAAAGAGTCTTTAATTTTGTTCACCATCGTATTTCCAGCATCCAGCACCAAACTTAGTACACATTAGATCTTCGATAAACATCCTATATGAAGGGAATAAGAGACAGATGTATGAATGAGGTATCTCAGTCTTCCTGATACTGTTGTGGTACCGGGGTTTACTGAGAGACTCTCTCTAGAGTTTTCAGTACTGAATAACTTTCCTGTGACTTCACTTGTTCACAAGGAACAAAGATTAGAGGGCTAAGGATCTCCTAGAGCAGGGAAGCTGAGTACTATTTTATAGTAAAATCCCTTGAAAGCAAAATAGTTTCAAAACATGCAACCAAGATAAATTTGACAAATTTTAAAACTTTAAAATAAAAAAAATTAAAGAACAAATGAGCGAATAACCAAGTGACAGATAACAGATTTTAATATGAGAAAAAAGTTGACATTTCACCCAGAAAAGAAAACTATCTGTATCCTCAGCAAAATCTAGCCACACCACCCATTTCATCCAGTCAATTTTAGCTACTTTAGTTAAGTTTGTTTTATGTACTTTCTCAAATAATAAATGTAATCACTTAGAAAATAAGTAATAAAAAGATACATAATATGACTTCTGATTCTAAGCTAAGATTTCTGGATTAACCATGTAGGACTTCAAGGGAGAAAAGGAAAGGCTACTTCATCTATTGTGCTTAAGTTTATCACTACTCTATAGTGAAAGAAAAAGGAATTAATGTTGATAATATTACACAAGGTGAATATGGATGTGAACAATGACTTTCAAATTTCATTCTCTCTAGCTAGATGCTGTGAAAAAGCCTGATCTAACCTTTATCCTAATCACTCTAGCACAATGGCTACGAACTTTGCCTGGAGTCAGACAGATGCCAGTGTCCCAGCAACACCACTTGCCAACCACGTAATGTCAGGTGAGTCACTCACTTCTGCAAGCTTCAGGTCCCTAACCCTAAAAATGAGGACATTAACCTCAAGGGCTTTGATAAGGAAAACTAAGATTACAATTTTTAGGTACCTGCAGAGTACCTATTGCAGAGATTGTGTCCAATAAATATTCATTGTTATTATTCTCAGCAACATTTTATCAACAAAATTCATCATGTTCTACACAGATTTGTTCACATTACTGCTGATAGCTCTCCTTTGTAAGATGAGTGTGACGGGACAAGCAGTCACATAAACAGACCAACCTGCAAAATCTGAGGGCTGCTCAGGCTCACCAACAACAAGGACAAAATTAAGAGATTCCAGGTCTTCACTTCCTCTAAGTAGAAGATATTATTTACCATTTATGGAGTAAATAATGGAACTAAAATATTCACTCACTAATATTTATTAAAATAAGTGTCAGTCACCTATCCCTTTCCATTAAGAAACATGCATTTCTCCAAGCACCACCCAGTCCACCTAAGCTTACATCTCATTGGTCAGGACTAAGTCACATGGCTTAGTCCCTAGCCTCAGGGGACCCTGGGAAATCTATGTTTTCAGCTGCCACATTGCCGTCATGAACAAAATTGGCGTTTTGAGGAGAAAGAAGAAAAGGAGAATATATACTAGGCAGGCTACCAAGCAGAGTCTCCTAAAATGTACTTCTATGGTTGTTTTTTTCCTTCTGGTTTTTGTTTGTCTGGCCCCATCATGCAGCATGTGGGATCTTAGTTCCCTGACTAGATATCGAACCTGTGCCCCCTTCAGTGGAAGTGTGGACTCTTAACCACTGGACCCCCAGGGAAGTCCCATATGGTTGTTTAACTACAGAAATATAATGACCACATTCTTTTCTTCTAAAGGGGGAAGGGATCTTTTGGTAGAAGCCCCTCAGTTTGCTCACCCTCTGTGCTGGTCCATTCCTGGGTGAAGAGGCAATGAAACCTCACCAGCTCCTCACTCCCCTCCCCTCCCCTCCGGACACTCCTGTTGCTCCAAGGCTCAACTCAAACGCTCCTTTCTCTGTGATGCCTTTTCCTACTCCCCATGTCAAACCTAGACATTTTCCTTGATGCCCTCATACCACCTGGTGTGTAGCTCTACTATAGTAATTGTCATAGTCTCTGCAATTTGAATTGTGTCATTTTCTCCACTAAACTGTCAGGTTTCAATTTTCATCTCTGCAGGCCCAGTGCCCGGGTCTATGCCTGAAAAAAAAGTACTCCCTAAATATTTCCTTTGAACTGTGATGCTGGAGAAGACTCTTGAGAATACTATGGACTGCAAGAAGATCAAACCAGTCAATCCTAAAGGAAATCTACCCTGAATATTCATTGGAAGGACTGATGCTGAAGCTCCAATACTTTGGCCACCTGATGTGAAGAGCCAGCTCATTAGAAAAGACCCTGATGATAGGAAAGACTGAGGGAAAGTGGAGAAGGGGATGACAGAGGACAAGATATTTGGATGACATCACGACTCAATAGACATTGAGCAAACTCCAGGAGATGGTGAAGGACAGAGAAGCCTGGGTGCTGCAGGCCATGGGGTCGCAGAGTCAGACACCACTGAGCGACTGAATGACAACAACAAAATATTTCTCGGACTGAATCAAAATGGATTAAATTGAATTGACTTGCATTGCACTGCACTGAGACTCAGGGATCTGACAGCATCTCTCCTCTCACCCTGTTGTGGTGGCTCATGGGGTGTCTGCCCCAGAACCATGAAGAATGATGACAAGCTTACTAGCTTATGGTTCATACAAGTAGATCATGTCTCAATGAGATCATGCATTAGCTTGACTTTCTGGCCAAAAAAAAAGAGTCAAAAAAAAAAATTACATTAGCTTATTTCCTCTCAGGGGAACTATGGAGAAAGGAGTAAAAGTCACTGTTTAACAAACAAAAAGCTGAGAAAACATTTTTTTCATTTAAGAATATGACAAATTAGTGAAAGTGACAAAAATAAATAAAAACCTACCACATACTCAAAAAAAAAGTTGCACAATTGCCTAAAAGCCAAACTGTAATTGTGAATGTGCTGGCATTTGGCACAGAGATCAGGATTTCAAGGAAGTGAGCCACTCTTTCATGAACAGGACTAAACTGAAATGTCACAAGCAGCTTTTGATTAAACTACGATTGTCACAGTATATAGGAATGAACTAACATATGGTGTTTTTAAAATAAACTACTAACCACATCCAGTGGTTTCAATTAAAGAATGGTTCACTGCTTACAAAAATTCCCCTAGATCCAGCTGTCTTCCAAAAAAGTCCCATTGCCTCACTGAATTTCCACCGTCATCAGGCAGATTACTAAGGGACCAGTCTTGGATTAGATGTGAACACTCAGGGCAGCCTTTGTAGAAAGTACTTTCCCCCAGCTTTATCTCGTGGCTGCACAAATCCTGGGGGTAATCTCCTATAAGGAACATAAGTTGAATTGTAGCTATCTTAAATGGCCTACTAGAAATCTCAGAGATTAACCAAAAGAATTTTTCAGAATGCTAAATATGATTATTTATATCTTAGTGCTCTGGAATTAAAAAAAAATAATAATAAACAAGTATTAAGAAAAGATCTAGTAAGACCCAAGTTTCTGATAGAAGGAACATCTCTTAGGGAGGACTCCAAAACCAATACAAAGAAGTAATGTAAACAGAACAATGAAAAGAAGCTCGAGAATCACTGTAATCATTTCATAATCATGGTAGAAAAACTATCCCTTGGGGGATTAAAGATAAGACAGGCAGAGGCCACTTGAAACTTGTCTGAGGACAGCATTAGAGATCTGGTCCTGCTAAGAAATGTGGTTCTATTTTGAGGGGTGAGAAGCTAGCCTCTGCCACTCACCCAGTGATTTTTCTGTTCTTTGGTCTCACCATCTTTCTCAATAGTCAGGGTCCCTCTACAGTGTCTCTTTCTCAGAACTGGTCATCTCCTCGCTCTCCTTGGGCTTCCCTAGTGGCTCAGATGGCAAAGAATCTGCCTGCAATGCAGGAGACCAGGGTTCAATCCCTGGGTCGGGAAGATCCCCTGGAGAAGGGAATGGCAACACACTCCGGTATTACTCCCTGGATAATTCCATGGTCAGAGGAGCCTGGTGGACTATGGTTACGGACTGCAAAGAATCAGACACAACTGAGCGGCTAACACTTTCCTATCTCCTTACCTTCAGTGCCATTCATGTACTTTTTTCCTGTGCCCCTCCACCCACACTGGCCAAAATGTGGAATTCAATGACATTTTTAAAAATCAATTGTTACTAGAAATAAATACAAGCTTCAGGTTGGTTTTTCTACTAATACGTTGCCCTTGATTGATCTCTTTTTCATCCAAGCTAGTACGAGCCTTCTATTAAAATTCCCCATCTTCACACTTAAAGGCAGAACATTTTCCCCACCTGCCAGACAAGGAAAGCCTCTCTGTCACTTCTACTGTACACAAAAAATATGCAATGCAAAGATCCTGAAGTTTATCCCATTATATTCATCACTTAGGTGTTTTTATAAATGTCAGAAAGAATCATAAAACAATAGAATAAAAGGAGCTTAAAGAGAATGTGGCATACACATTTTCCAGTCAATTTGATAGGGGAAAAAAAAATCTATAAACCTTCCAAGTTTGATTTGAGCAAGTAAATAATAACTCAGGAAAAGTTTCCTTTAGCCACACACTTCTCACGCACTTTAGAAAACGTTGATTAGCATTTGATCTAAATGAGTCGCCAGTGGAATACCAGTTATCTACCTTCAGTTCTCATTAACCATAGTATCTTTTGTTCAAAATCTATATTTAAGAATTGGAGGAACAAGGGAGAATATTAGCCATCTCTGGGTGTGGACATCAATAAAATAATCCAAAAATCTCTCTGAACTTTTTTGCTTGTTTGTTTCCTTGGTTTTTGTTCATTTGGGGAATTCAGCAATTTCACAAGAAATAACAAAGCAGAGTCAAAGAACTGACCTAGGATTTTATAAGCTGCTCATGCATGCATTCTGGATACTATACGAATCTGCAGTGAATTTCTAGTTACAGAAATTGCTATTCCCATGACTTGGTAACAGAAATCAGCCTATTTTTTGCTGAAAACAACTTCAGTTTTGAACAAACACAGCCAGCTATACAGTCGGCATGTTTCCTGTAAATCTGCATCCAGAAGTCACATTTTCCATTACACCTAAGTTATTCCTTCCCAAAACCTCGTAAATGAAGCAGAATCAATTAAATGTAATTTCTCTGTGGCCTCTGTGTTAAAATTTTGGTAACTGACAAAGGATAATTTTAATACAGATTGCTGGAACACAGTAACACCACTACCAAAAGTAACTCTTAAGGGTATTGAGTACACTCTGCTTTTTTTAAAAAAAAAAAGGAATTTGACTTAATTGGCAAACACCAAAAGAATAAAAAATTTCAGGGACATTCTTGTTTCAAAACCATTACATCATAATTCTGAGAAGGATGTACAAAGGTCACCTAAGTTCATCCCTGCAGCAACATGGATTAATCTGTTTATCCGTGATAAACATACATAAACAATTCTTAAAATTCTCCATGTAAGACACTCCACAAACAGCCTCCGTGACATAAACTGATTAACGAATCTCACTATCATAAGTAACCTCTTTTACATACTATCCTCACTTGGCAAAGTGGAATATGTACCCCAAATAGTCTTATGCAGAGGGAAGCTTAACTCCAACTCAACATGCTAATACAGTTCTTTAGTGAAATGCCATCTTAAATAACATTTTGCATTCTTGCACTGACATACATATCTTCACACATTTCAATATTTTCTCATGAGAAAAAGTACATGCAGGGTAGCACTTATTATTTCTGTTTTGAAAATATGAACAATTTCTATTTTTTATGTGCTAATTAGTCATTCCAAAGCAAAGTTGCAGAACTATACAGCATGAGAAAAAATACTTTTCCTGGCCTTCTCTCTTTTCGTGTCACTATTGTTCAACTCACTCTACTGCACAACTCCAGTGATTTCTATTTTAATCACATTTGAATAAGATTTAGGTTGGGAAAAATAGCATTTTTTTAAACTAAGGTAGTTGTTAATATTAAACTTTTCAGTTTTTATTTTTGCAGACAGAGCAGAATATTTTAACCTACTTGATCATTTCTGGACATTTTATTTGTATACCCACTCAAAGGATATGCTACTTCAAAACATGACTCATATTAAATATGAGATATTGCTCCTGCCAGTGGGGCTCTAATGATGTCGTTGGAGAGACGACACACACCTGAATTAAAGAAGTGAGTCAATACTCAAATCACCACAGGTCTAAGTATCAGAACATGTAACATACTTGTAAAATAATGTAAAATACTTGCCACAGGAGTTCAAAAACTGGGAAAGTCACTATGTGCTGGTATAAATGCTCTTTAAGGCCTGCAGAAGCAGAGTAAACCTACAATTTGCATTAAACTACTTAAAATATTGAAAACAGTAGAGGAAGCTCCATTACAGTCTCAATCTCTTTTTAAATGTCTAAGAGGCCCAAGTTAGGAAACTGTTTTCAGTAATGAGGAGCATTGGAAGGGTTTATTATTATTATTATTATTATTACTATTTATTTAATTAAGGAGAGACAAGATGAAAGTGACAGTTTAGCAATCTGGAAACCTTATCAGAAATAACTCCCTTCTATTTCAAGTCAGACCCTAAAGGCAGAAAATCCAAAGAAGATAATGCCTTAGGAATGCGAAGGAAAAGGCAGACACAAGAGACACTGATGGAAAACCAACAGGACTCAGTGAGTGGCTGTCTATGGAAGAATACTTAAGAGTCAAAGATAACGAAGATTTTGATTATATAGGTAACAAAGATGACAGGGACTCCATGCTCACCACACCTCTACAGAAATGTGTTGAAAAGTCAAGTAACACTCCCCATCCATGGGAAAGTTATTAAAAGAACCCAACATTCCTGCTTCCAGATTGTGGTCATGGAAGAATTCCAGAGAATTTATTTATAGAGTATACCCATGGTCCCCTATGGTCCCTCATAGCAATTTTTGCATTAACAGTTCAAGTCCATAAAGTCCTGAATCTAAATCCCTGGAATTAAGAACCCATAGAGTCCTTCAAGAACTTTTTATATGAGAAATTTCCTAAATAGAATTACCATTTCAAGAAGATCCCTACCAATATCTTTCTTTTTTTAATCACACATATACTCTCAAATACACTCACACCCTCAAGATTCCTATCTTATAACCTTGAACCCAAACCACAGGATGCGTCCTGCCTTCTGCTGAGGAGCTAATGCCTGTGACCCACAGTCATTTACACCCTCTTTGCTTCATTAAAGTATACTTCACATCTGACATTCCACACGGGGCTCTGGTTTTCTCCCATTTTCCACCCCAAGTCACAGTCTCTTTTTAGCCTGCGTACCCCAGCCCCTGGAGCACAGTGGAACCCTCTGAGGCCTCCAGAACTCATGAGTCACTATAAATAGCAACAACATCAACTCTCCCATGACACACGTAAACGCACTATTCATAACATCTCATGGCATGATAAAATGGAATAACTATTGTAATAGAACAGTCAGAGGCTACGAGAAATGACACTCTTCCATAGTGTGAAGGACTGCCGCTTGGAGGCAGCTTCAAGGTGACTTCAAGTGAATCGCATTTCCAAAACGCCAGGCTCCTATGAGGTTTACACAGTTAACCAGTGAAAGAAGGTGGAAGCACCATGACACAGCCCTCCTGTACTCATCAGCAGCACAGAGGAAGAAACAGCAATTATGTGTACCACACAAAACACAACATTGTTGAGCCTGCCTCGTGCCACCAGAAACACATGTATGCCAAACATTTTCCTCTCTGCACAGCACTGCCTTCAAGCTGCTGACTCGTCCCACCCAACTGCCCTTCTTAGCCAGATTAATTTCACTGAGAAACACAAAGAAAGAGGCAGGAAAGAGATCCTTCTCAGGAAAGAAGGGACAGACCATTTGCCTTCAGGGGCTCAGATGCGAAATTCCAACTACTGGCTGAATTCAAGGACACAGGTGGTAATAAGCAGTCACTTGCTCTACTGGCTGTCTTTTACACAAAATAGGAGCACGATCAGTATCACTTCTGCCTAGTGAACATCTTGTTTCCTTGGTCCTTTCATGCTATGCAGCATCCAGGCTGTACCACCAGCAAGTTATTAATAAGAGACTGAATTTAAGGTAGATCTCCTGAAGATGCCATTGGGATCCAGGAGTCAAGCTGACAGCCAAAGCAAAGGAAAAGCTAGTGGGCACTGATAGCACAAAAGGCAGAAGCGCTTAAAGAAGTAATTCTGCAAAGTTTTAGTCTGACGCTTTGGCGTTACCTGTGTACAGTGGATGGGAAAAGATGAGCTCAAAGAAAGTGTTCAGAATAACTCAAAATAATAATTGCTAACCAGATACACCGCTCATTTAACACTCAGAGCACTACGGATTAACTTCTATCATTATTCCCTTTACAGGAGAGGAAAGTGGAGTACTGAGAGCTTAAGTATCTTGCCAAGTTCACGCTGCTGGTATGAGCCGGTATTCGAACTGTCTAGCTCAAACGTGCTCCTAACTGCCGTGACCCACTGCCTTTTCAGTAAAATTCCATCACAAGTGACCCTTCTGAAAAGGCCAACTTTTAGGTTTTCAATTATTTTTTAATACAAAAAGCCTTTGTTTCAGACCTAAAGATAAAGTGCATCCTCCTACGTATATAGGATGAAAAATAAAGAAGAGGATGAAAAAGACAGTGTATTTCTTTTGTGTTTTATTTCTTAAAAGGGACAGAATCTACTCTTTTCATGCACACTTCAGACTTCCTTCTCTCCTGCATACTGGTTCACTGGGGGGATACGCAAATGGTGCAGAGAAAATTGTAAGAATCTTAGATATCGGTATTCAAGGCCTCACCCGAAAACATGTAAGAATCAAGGAAAAAGTAGAAATGCACCCAGAAGAATGAAGTCGGGTTGGGGGAGGGCACAGGGGAAGTCAAATGACAAAATCCCAAATAATCTTGGCTCTTATGCAAAGGTACTCTGTTCATTTCCCTGGAAGCACCAAACAAAAGCGGCTGTCCATTTCTCTGCTTCAGTTTCCTGGCTATAACTGGATCACCCACGGGCATCCATGTTTCAGGCTCACAGAACAATGCTCACTAGCATAAATCCATCAGTCCTGGTACTCATCCAAAGAGCTAAAAAAGACTACCACACAACTGAATGAACGTCTGTGCACGCATACCTAGCGACAGGATCCCACCATGGGCAAGACATATGTGTGAGAGGCAGTTAGCACCTCCCAGCACCGAGGCATGTGCAAGCTTGTCAAGAGATAGATTACACATCAGACCGAAATGCTGAACAGGATGTTCTGCTTGTAGCTCTGTTTGCTAACATTTTATACATCTTCAGAGTCTCTGCCGTCACAGAGAGGCCTGTGAGTCCCCCACGAGCACCCCAGCACACTAACAAAATGCGAAGTGCAGAGGTCACTCCATCGATGGTAGGAGTTTAGCTCGTCTAGGACCACCTCCCCATCCAGAATGGGCAACCCTCGGAGGACGGCAGTTGCTAACTTAGGGGGAAGAAAAAGTGCACAGTGGGGGAGGCAAAGGGTTATTTTTAAGAAAGAGCACAATCGAGCTTTTCTCTCCACCACCCACTCCACACCACCTCCTCGCTCCCTTGTCTCTCCTCCTGCCTGCTCTTCCACTTCACTTGTCTTTCCCAGCCTCCCGCCCCATTGCTCGTGTCCCACACTTCTCACACGCGTTTTCTTCTCTGTGTCCCAAGGTGGGACACCAGCTCAAATGCCACACAGAGAAAAACAGCTGTGCGAGGCCTCAGAGCTGCTGCTGAGCTTGAGGGTGGGAAGAGGGGGACAGGGACAAAGAAGCTGGCTAGCTTCCTCCTCAAAGCTCCCAACGCCTAAGATTCAAAACATGCATCCACTTTTTAGAAGCCTTCTCTTGACACCAGAGCCACAGGGAAGAGAAAAAAGCTTCTGTGTTATAAGCTAAATGAACCCATTAATTATGTCATCTTCCCGATGTGCCTGAATACTGGAAGATATTTGGCTTATGTCTTATTACAAATATCCTTTACTATTTGTCCTATGCCTCCTCAATATGGTTTCCAAAGCTGAGTCACCTGAGCTCTTGTGTGGACTAGTGAGCATTTTTAAATGTAAGTGATGAATCCACGTGCTCTGTGGATTGATTTCCTCCAACAGCTATGAGTGACAAGCAACTCAACACACTTGGGAGTCGTGTGCCTTGACCAAAGTAATGCTTCAGCAATAGCTGAAATAATGAGGCACTTTCCAAAGTGGAGTAATTAAAAATCAGGGCCAACTTTAACATGGCAAGAGAAAAAGGCAGAGCAGGAAATATAAAGATCACGTATGAGGATTACAAACAAGAAAATCACTTGGATCTTCATCTATAAAGTGGAAAAGAGTGAGGCCAATAGAAGCAATACCTATGTCTTCCTCTGTGGCAATCCATCAACTCAACTGGATGGCTGGATGGCATCACTGACTCGATGGACGTGAGTCTGAGTGAACTCCGGGAGTTGGTGATGGACAGGGAGGCCTGGCGTGCTGCGATTCATGGGGTCGCAAAGAGTCGGACATGACTGAGCAACTGAACTGAACTGAACTGAACTGAAGCATATACACTGGGCTTCCCAGGTGGCACTAGTAGTAAAGAATCCACCTGCCAACACTGGAGACCTAAGAACCTCAGGTTCGATCCCTGGGTCGGTAAGATCCCCTGGGGAAGGGCATGCCAACCCACTCCACATTCTTGCCTGGAGAATTCCATGCACAGAGGAGCCTGGTGGGCTCCAGTCCATAGGGTCACATAGAGTCAGACATGACTGAACTGACTTAGCATGCACACACACACATACTATGTACCAGGCACTATGCTAGGTGCCAAAGATAACATAGGAGAAGAAGACAAACCTGATCCAAGTCCCATCAGCACAAGACAAAACTGTAGGTTTTTTCACTAACTGTAGGTTAGTAAACTCCCGAAGTGAAACATGTATTACAAAGGAAAGAGATGAGAACTGTGGAAGACCTACACTGGAGAAGCTATTAATACATCAGATAGAATAGCAGGGCAAAGCATTGCTCTCTGAAGAGACAACACTTTGAAGCCGGAACATAAAGGTAGAGAAAAGCTAACCAGGGCAAGAATGAGGGACCATTCCAGAAAGACAGAGTTGTACAAGCAAAGGTCCTGAGGCAGAAAAGGTTTGGATACCACTGAAAAATCAGTGTGGCTGAATTAAAGTGAACAAGGAGCAAGTAATGCAAAGGATTCTGGTGAGACACAGTGGACCCTGAGCTTTGACCAGGATTTCATTCTAAAGAGGGAATGGTATGGCCCAATTTGCACTTCGTGATAATCACTACTCCCTCTGTGTGGGAAAAGATATGAAAAGCAGAGGCTGTTCCAGTTGTCTTAAGCAAGAGGGTAGGATTCCCTGGATCAGAATATGGCAATCACATTAAAAAACAATAGACAGATTCAGAGGTATTTTAGACGTAGAACCAACAAAAGTTATTGACATATTGCAGATGAGGGTGACAGGAAGGAAAAAATCAGAGATGATTCTCATCAAGGGGCTCTATTTCCAGGTGGATTTTTTCAGCAGTGACAAGCACCACCTGATATAATGCCAGGCCCATGCAAGAATCTGGTCCAGGGGGCCAGTAGACATGGCATGCCTGTAGACATAAGTTACTTAAACCACAGATCTAAGAACAAGAGAAACTTTTGTCTTCACATTGGCACCAGAGCCCTATAGTTTCCCCAAAATTACACGCTTAAATGTCCCTTTACATCTGAGTGCAACGATTTTTAAGTAGAATTGCACCAGATAAACCAGCTACCAACCCATCTAGTCTCCATGATAAGCAGTGGAGAAAATACAGCAATTTCTTTCAGGATCTTCATGTCAAGTTGGATGTCAAATATGTCACAGGCATATGACAGCATAACTTACTGACTAGCAGAAAATAACTAACTGCAAAATACAAATTTATTGATCATTTCTTTGTTATCATCGTCTTTAACAATGTCTCCGTAGGCTCGCTTCAGAAATCAAGTATACAACCCAACGCAATACTCCCCAAGGAGGAGACCTCTAAGGGTAAAGAGCATGAACTGCCTTCCATCCTCTACACGCTCTACTCAAACTGGTCTCCAGAGGCCACAGGAAGTCACAGCATTCCGTGGAAGACAGAGATTCAGCCTCAGTGCCTTTCTGACCTGTTCATCCCTATTACCTACTTGAGTATTACTGGCATAGTTTCCACTGCCCTTCCTAAAAAGCTATTACATAATGATCATCTCAAAATCCTGTGGCCCATTTGTGTAAGTGAGCATCTCTTTCCCTTTCAGTATTTATAGAGATGATGCACTCTTGTTCTTAAATTGCAGAATGAGAGACGATGAGACAGACAGACAGACACACACACACAAACACACACACACACACACACACACACACACTGGAGACAGCACCTCTGATTCTGGCTCAGGTCTTGCCAAAACAGATAGCAAATCGAGATAAACTAGTAATGTATTTGGAAAGGAATGTTATCTTTCGTTCCTCCAGACTATTAACTGTGACCTTTTTTGTCTGCATTTCAAGGACTTTGCTCGAAACAGACCCCATTTTTTTTTAGTCAACATACAAACAATGCCTTTCAGAAAGGCTCTCCCCCAGTGTTCCAGTGAAAAGCATGCAACTCCTGCCTCCTGTCCTCTGGTCCCATGTAAGTCTTACATTTACTCCAACACTTCAAACTTTTAATTCAGTGGTCCATCCCCAAACTGTCCTCAGAACATTCCTCTTTAATTCGGTGGTCCGAGCTGACGGCTCCTCTCCACATAAGTACCTCTCTACCTGCTAAGCCACCTACTCAGCTCCAGTAGACAGACTATAAAAACAATTCACAGATTCACATCACTACACTTCACAACCTCATATTTAACTCTGTAAACTCACTTTCAACAGTTCTGAGCTGTTAATTCTAATTTAGCCTCTCATCACCTACAAAGACTGAACTGGATCTTTATCTTTGCCACCCATGATGGATTTTATTGCAGGTTCTGGATTTCTGCAACTGTAGCAAAGAGAGGAAGAACTGGGCTGAGCTCGCCAACACAAAAAGCTGTCACTATGTAACTCATGTTGGGGAATCTTCCCAAACTGGCATATGTTTCTGCTGCTTTTCGCTTCTACTGCATATATTTATTCTCATTCCAGCCACAAAGCTGCCCAGATAGCCCAACGTTCTCCACATCAAAAGAAACCAAAGCAACAAACACATAAACCCAAACACACATCCATCCACTTGAATCCAAGGATGTGCTTTGACCTCCTGCTATTCTGTGCTAAATAACACCTCTATCCAAAGTCTGATGATGGCTAGTAGTTTCAACATTTTCAGAGCTGCGTCACTGTAAATGACCCTCTGATTTTCAGGATGTTTTCCCACTATTCTTTTTTAAATCAACCTGGCTAAATGTAACCTATAATCCTATAAATGTCATGTAAATACGTATGCGTGTATATGAGGAGGGCATGACAATCCAGTCCAGTATTCTTCTCTGGAGAATCCCCATGGACAGAGGAGCCTGAAGGGCTACAGTCTGTGGGGTTACAAAGAATTGGACAAAACTGAGCGGCTAAGGACAGCACAGTATGTGTGTGTGTATATATATACATACACATATACATATATATGTGTGCATATAGCCAAAAAGTTCATTTGTGTTTTTTCATAAGATGTTATGGATTATACTTTGTTGTTGTTTACTGGCCCAGTCATGTCCAACTCTCTTGTGAGCCAATAGATTGGGATTTTTCAGGCAAGGATACTGGAGTGAGTTGCCATTTCCTTCTCCAAGGGATCTTTCTGACCTAGGAATTGAACCCGTGTCTGCTGCTTCGCAGAAGGATTCTTTACCCCTGAACCACCAGAGAAGCCTCTATGGATTATACATACATATATATATATTCCTCATCTTGACCTACTTTCTTAATAGAACCTACTTCTAAGGAGAAACAATGCAAAAATTTCTTGAAAAATTTCCCAGTTACTGCTGATAACTGCAGTTAAATATCACCTATAATACTCTGTCCTACTTCACTAATGGAAATACAAAATGCTAAACGCCTAAACGCTGTCAGATTTCTTCTGACCTGCTCAGAATTTTACCAGGTCTCCTCCTAGACCAACCTACAGGGACAAGAAAAGCATCACCTCCGGAGACATTATGCTTTAGAGGCGAGCATCCCAGCATCGCTGCACCCCTCCCCATTTGCCCTAAGATCTTCAAGCATGTCTTTCCCAAGGCCATGGGAGGGAGGCAGGGAGGGGCACCAGCACCCAGGGGGAACTCACTGAGAGGCTTCAGGATGCTGCTGCTGGACTCATCCGCATTCTCCACATCTGACTTGTCAGAATAGTTCTCAGAGATTCTATCCTTTTCCTTCTTTTCTCGGTGGCCTGTCTTTCTCTTGTGACGTCTCCTTCTCCGGTAGCTCTTTGGCACATGGACCCCAATGTAGATGGTGTGGTGGCCTGAGGAAGGAACACAAATCACCAGTCATTTCAAACCACAGTCTCGGCTACATAGAAATCACACAAGACCCAGAGGTCAGAAAAAAAAAAAAAATGTCCATAAATTCAACATTACCATTTCACATTTGACAAACTGGAAAAATAAAACTGCCTTCCAATTTTCATTGAACTAGATTGTAATTCAACCTGTTGGCTGCCACCAGGATTCGGTAAGGCTGTGTTCTAATTCTATCCAGATAGACTCTTTTTGTTTAGGCAAGTCAAAGAATATTGAACTAGAAATCAGGAATCCTTGATTCTGGTCAAACCTCTGCCATCAATGAGCTATCTGACCTTGAGCATGTCCCTTAATCATTCTGGGCCTCAGTTTCTTCATTTATATGAAGGTCTTAAACTGGGTAATCCTTAAGAGTCCTCTCCAGTGCCAACTTTCCTGGAGCCTGTGATTATACTGAATAGGGTGATGAAAAAGGACTTATTGGAAAAAGGGGGGAAAAGACCTAATTCAAAGTTCAAAAAGTCATTCTGTGGGTATAAGGTTTTACGCTAAAACTTTTTTTACCCCATCAGCAGAATAGAGACTTAGAACTGGGACAAACTAAGAAAAAATAAGACATACTTAGAGAGAAAATTTTAGAAATACTCAAATGTTCACACTAGGAAACAGCTAAAATGAATGTCAGCTACAGTGCCATTCTCATTTTTCTTTTTTCGTTTGCAAAAGTTTCTAAAAACTGGTTGTTGCTGTGATAAAAATAAACCCAGCCCAGTAAAGATTGCCTTGAAGAGAAGGGCATGAGGAAAAAAGATTGTGAAATGCTTTTAGTTCTCGAGATGGAAGAACTGCAATACTGACAAGTGGTATTATTTTTACAAAATCTGATAAGACAGAAGAAAAAGGAACTCAAAGTTCTACATCTTTTTTTCCACTGGAAAACTTTTACTTTCACTTTGTATGCGGTCTAACTTTGAATGTGGGAACCACCATTTCGGAAGTAATGTGAAAACTTCTTTTCTTTTTGAATTGCAAATGGGGGTTGCAAAAAAAGATGAGATTATCTAGGGATTTCCTCCACATTCTGGAATTATTCCATAATGACCACTGTATGGCACCAAAGACAATAAATATCACACACTCACATGCAAGACACATACATGCAAATGTCTGATGAATATACCATGAATTCCTTTCCACTGTCACTCACGAGGCCTATCTAAAAACACTGTAATTCACAGGGGTGTTCCCTTAAACTGGAAGGATTAAAACAATTATATCAAGCAAGATGTTCCAATCAAGAATGCAGAACCCCATGTGAATGAATAAGCAGTCAAAAAAAAAAAAAAAAAATCCAATACTTGGAATGAAGTCTGAGGCATCTATATAAAACATGAAGTCCCTGCCCCCAACACATACACAGACATACAAACACCCAGACACACACTCCAACTCAACTACTAAAAAGCACAGTGAAATTCTCCCTGCAGAATGTGGTGCCAGTGAGAAATTTATCATCTCTAACCATTTACAAGCAAATTGTTCTCATGGGAAAGCTATATTATACTAGGAAGTAGGAAACATCTAAAAAACAATGTGAATTAAGAAACAGTGTCAATTGTTTCCTGCGCTCCAGTTATTGAGGGAGTCCTGGAGCTTTATCTCAGGTCACACAATATATGTAAGCAAAGCATCCAGTTTCTTTAGTAAATCAAACATGGTCAGGAAATAGGAAAACATCACGAAAAATGTTAAGAAGTCAAAGAACAAATTATAACCTGTCACATTAACTATTTTCTTATTAAAAAATGGTAACTAAGCAAAAAGAAAAAAAATGGCAATTAAACTGCAAAAGTCAAATTGATGTTACATGTAAAGATTTTTTTTAATATCTTTAGCCAAATCTGCATAGTATATTTGATAGATCATTTAAAAAACAGTTCATGTGCATGCTAAGTCACTTCAGTCATGACCCATCCTTTGTGACCTTATGGACTGTAGCCCACCAGGCTCCTCTGTCCATGGGATTCTCCAGGCAACAATACTGGAATGGGTTGCCATGCCTTACTCCAGGGGATCTTCCAGACCCAGGGATCGAACCCACGTCTCATGTCTCCTGCATTGGCAGGCAGGCTCTTTACCACTAGCGCCACCCGGGAAGCCCAAAAGACAGTTTATATGGGCTGATAAGATTTTAAGGTAAGATTTCTAGCTATCAAGTGTTGTTGTCAACCCAACAAAAGAATCAGCATGATATAAAGAGTGAGCTTTCAAAGTCCAGGAGAGAAATGTACCTTACCCTCTAGAACCTAATTGGAGTTCTCATCACCACAAAAATGGCTCCCTTTAATTTACAACGCAATCCTAGGCCTCACGGCTGCCTTATGAACTAGATTCAGCTGATCCCCATCTCCTCCAGCTCCTCCTCCAGATACTCCATCCAACCACAGGTGGGGGAACTTTCGGATACATGCTGCCCTATGGAGCCCAAGTACCAACCACAAACGTGGTTCCTTTTAAAACATTTCCAATTTCAGACATTTTTATCAGCTTTATTAAGGTACAGTTCTTCACATGCCATAAAATTCACTCATTTTAAGAGTTTATCTTTCTACTTTAATCTCTGACATGTCTGAGATTTTTCTGGAATTAAAAACTAGTATTTTATAAAGTAAAAGAAAAGAAAAAGAGAGTATATATTGAATGATTGTTAGCATATTTACAGAGAGTTGTGCAACCATTGCCATAATCCCATTTCAGAACCTGGCTACCAATCAACAAAGATCTCTCATGCTCATCCACAACCACTCTCTGTTCCCACTCCCATCCCTTACTACCTCTCAGGCGTCTTTTATGCTGTCAGTGATGGGCTCCGGGAAGCTACAATTCTCTGGTACCCACATGCTATGAACTTTTGCGGGACCCCTTACAGCACAGTAGAACCGAATATGCTTTGGGTAAGAAAGCTCTCTCCTTCCAAGAGTGGCCAGAGGAAAGCATCACTGAGCTAAGTAATTCAAAAGCAAAGCATCAGGAAACTCAAACAGGGGCTCTGTATCAACCAAAATGGGTGGGATGGGGAGGGAGATGAGAAGGAGTTTCAAAAGGGAGGGTATATATGTATACCTATGGCTGAGTCATGTTGAAGTTTGACAGAAAACAGCAAAATTCTGTAAAACAATTATCCTTCAATAAAAATAAATAATTTTTTTTAAAAAAGGCAAAGCATCCTCCTTTTCCTCTCAGACATTACTAGTAACTGGAGAAGGCAATGGCACCCCACTCCAGTACTTTTGCCTAGAAAATCCCATGGATGGAGGAGCCTGGTAGGCTGCAATCCATGGGGTTGCGAAGAGTCGGACACGACTGAGCAACTTCACTTTCACTTTTCACTTTCATGCATTGGAGAAGGAAATGGCAACCCACTCCAGTGTTCTTGCCTGGAGAATCCCAGGGACGGGGGAGCCTGGTGGGCTGCCGTCTATGGGGTCGCACAGAGTCGGACACGACTGAAGCGACTTAGCAGCAGCAGCATTACTAGTAACTAAATTTTCCTTTTCTGTCTCGTTCAGATAAAGGAAAAGGCATAGAGTCCCAAGGTTAAACAAACCTTTAGGACCTAAGGAACAGTGTCTGTGTTTCAGCAATTACTTCTCAACCTCTTTTCATTTCAGCTTCTTTGCCCACCAGAAGAGAGGAAGGCAACATCACTTTGGTGAGTAGGGGCAAGGCATGCTTTCTCAAAATGATGACTAAATATTTTAAGAGCTGTATATGCTAAGTACAAAACATACCAAAAGTAAAGTGAGCTGGAATGAAAGCATTCTTACCACCACAAAATACCTGTCTTTAGGACCAATATAAGCAGCGTTACTGATTTTTTCTAATGCTATTACTAATAAGAATATCAGAGTTGATCTCAATATTTATTTTCATTAAAATATCTTTACCTGTTTCAGAGATATGTCATGAAGACTGATGGCTATTTTTAAAATTACAACTCACCAAATGACAGCAAGCTCTTAGGAAAGCCATAGAGGTGGAGGATATAGTATTATTTTAAGTGTAAAATGAAAAGGGGAAACTTGATAGACAAGCCTTCCAATTCAGCAAGAGTCTACAAAACAGTAAGATGCTCGGAGAATCAGGGATAGTTACCTGTTTAACTTACGAGGGAATAAGTTTTAGTCTCAAAAGAAAAAAATTCTCCCCTAGTGAGTGAAAGTCTCTCAGTCATGTCCAACTCTTTGGGACCCCATGGAATAGTCCATGTAATTCTCCAGGCCAGGATACTGGAGTGGGTAGCCTTTCCTTTCTCCAGGGGATCTTCCCAACCCAGGGATCAAACTCGGGTCTCGCGCATTGCAGGAGGATTCTTTACCAGCTGAGCCACCAGGGAAGCCCAAGAATACTGGAGTGGATAGCCTATCCCTTCTCTGGTGGATCTTCCTGACCCAGCAATTGAACTGGGATCTCTGGCATTGCAGGTAGATTCTTTACCAGTTGAGCTACCAAATGTCAGTAAAGACTGCTTCCAAAGATAATGTAAGAAGCAGCAGCAAAAAAATTTAATAGCTATAATTCATAAGGAAACAGCGATTGGTTTAAATGTTATTAAAATAAAGGTTACATTCTTGCTACTCAAAATTTTGTAGAATAAAACTACTGGAACCTACATTTGACAGTGTTCACTTAGGTGTGAGTCAAAGGGCATTCAGTCCTAGATTTGGCAGGGCCTCAGGAGCATGTGTTCAAATAAATACCCTGCATACCTTTCTGTGACAGATGGTGCAAGTTCTCAACAAACTCTAAATATCTTGGAAATATCTCACAATCCAACCACAGCCAGTATTCCTGGGAAGAAAACATAGCTTTTCTGGTTATCTCTGGCCTTCAGAAATTATCACCAGGTGATCCATGTTGCTTCCCATCTTCACATGCTCCACCTCAGGAGAGAGCAGAAGCCCTCAGATGCTGTCATGTCCACTTCTCCCAGTTCCTAAAATATTTCTACACTAATGCCATTGAGAGCTGCTATTGTGATTTGAGGCCACCAGAGAACTCTTACACTTAGTAACTGTAGTCATTTAAGTGAAAGAGGCTTCCACAGATACCCACTTCACTACCAAAGATGATTTAGGACTTTGAAGAATGAAACCCATCAAGGGAGTCAAGCTAAAATTTCTGTAGAGAACTGAGTGGTTAACAATATATGCCTCTCTATGCAACACAGATCATTAGCTCCTTTAGGAAACATGAATGAGTGAGTGAGTGAGTCGCTCAGTCGTGCCAACGGTTTTGTGACTCCATGGACTATCCAGTCCATGGAATTCTCCAGGCCAGAACACTGGAGTGGGTAGCCTTTCCCTTCTCCAGGGGATCTTCCCAACCCAGGGATTGAACCCACATCTCCCACATTGCAGGCAGATTCTTTACCAGCTGAGTCACCAGGAAAGCCCTTGCTTATATACATACAGATGACAGAAGCCACTTATGGAATTCGTATAAATGTGCTAGGTTGTGGCTAAGTCTCCTCTTTCTATTACCTCATGCCATCCTCACCACTGCACGAATTAAGTGAACGACAGAGGATGAGATGGTTAGATAGCATCACCGACTCAATGGACATGAATTTGAGCAAACTCTGAGTGACCGTGGAGAACAGAGGAGCCTGGCAGGCTACAGTCCATGGGGTGGCAAAGATTTGAACACAACTTAGCAACTGAACAACAACAACATCGCCATTGTACAGGCAAAGAAACCAAGGTTCAGGGAAGTCAAGGATATTGTCACCAGCTAACTCATAAAATTCTACAGAAAAGGGACTTTTCTGATTGTCCAATGGTTAAGACTCTGAGCTCCCAACGCAGGGAGCCAAGGTTCGACCTCTGGTCGGAGAACTAAGATCCACATGCTGCAAAGCATGAACAACAACAACAAGAAAAACAATTAATTTTTAAAAAAAGATATTAATCTCTTTTTAAAAATCCCTCAGGAGAAATATCTCCCAGGTCTCAACATTAAAAATAGTGAGTGCTTCATCCCTGCTTTGGTGGTGCTTTGTCTGTTTTTAGGGGGCTTTTTTGTGACAGACACTATATTTATACTATCTTATAACTGATGTTTCCTTCCTCATGTTGACAGCTAGAAATAGAAGAGACAAATCTCAGGCCAACCTGCAATGGGTAGACAGTTTTGTGACATGCATTTTAAATACTAACCTCACTTTTCCAACTTTTCAGTGGTTACTTTCCCTTCGCATTAAAACTTTTTAAAATAAGGCAGCATATAAAGATTTTTTAAAACCTGAGATGTCAGTACCAGGGATAGAGGCTGAGGGTGGCCGTGGGGGAATGTAGATTTCTAGCCAGAGAGTTAACCGGTCCTTGGTGGTCCTTTAAGTACATCGAAATCTACAAGTCTAAATCTTTGTCCAGAAATCTACCTTCCCCCAAGGCCACCCCACCCCCCGCCAGCCCCAGGCTCCTACAGAACATCACTAATAAAATTCTGAGGGATGTTCCCCATTTTATTTTTCCACATTGTTCCTCTTTCTATAATCAATGGGATTTCTGTTCTCTCTGGTTCAAAGCAAAGATTCTACAACACTTGGGACTTTACATCGTTCTTTCAGAACTAATTAGCAATATTTCCCAAACATAAGTTAAATACTGCCTTTCTTGGCTTATCTAAAGTAACCTGGTCTTATGCCAAGGTGCCTGAAACTTGTTGTAGCTATTGCCAAGAAGGATATAGGGGAAGGCGACAAATTAAAGAGAGATTTATTATTTCTTTTTAATTATGAAAAGAAAAATGTTGGAAGAGGAGGCAGAGACCCTGGATGTGGGATAGACTGTCTAAAAGATGCTGGAAAGACTTTATTTCTTGTATCAAAATGAATCTCAAAGGTATTTTGGAAGTGCATGCATAAGAAACGTTACAGATCGCTTTGGCTATTCGAGGGTTTTTTGTATTTCCATACAAATTGTGAAATTATTTGTTCTAGCTCTGTGAAGAATGCTGTTGGTAGCTTGATAGGGATTGCATTGAATCTATAGATTACTTTGGGTAGTATACTCATTTTCACTATATTGATTCTTCCAATCCATGAACACGGTATATGTATACCTGTGGCGGATTCATTTTGATATTTGGCAAAACTAATACAGTTATGTAAAGTTTAAAAATAAAATAAAATTTAAAAAAAAAAAAAGAGGGAGGGGACATATGTATACCTGTGGGCTGATTCATGTTGATGTATGGCAGAAACCAACACAATATTGTAAAGCAATAATCCTCCAATAAAGGAACAATTTTTTAAAAAAGCAAAAAAAAAAAAAAAAAAGAAATGTTACAGAGAATCATAGTACCAAGTCCAGATGCCAGAGAGGTTGTGTGTTTCACACTTTATATAATAAGAAACAGATAAGTTTGTCTAATCCTAAACACTTTAAGAAAGGAAATACAAGTAACACGTTAGTGCTTTACCCACAGACACATAAGAGTGTCTGTAACCAGTTCTATTAAGATATAATCAATGCAACATTGCTAATTTACTTCGGCATAAATATCAGTTTATGAAAAGAAAACTCACTTTGAAAGGAATGTTATAATTTTGCATTTAACAGGGGGTAAGTCAGCCCCTTTGGTTAGATGTTTGCTTGACAGTTCACAAAACAGATCCCACTACTCAAAACAAGGGATCATTTCTATTCCTATATTTTGGATAGGGCCAACTTTTCACACAGAAAAAAAAACAATAATAATGCGCATGTTTCTTGATAGTTTATTGCATGCTTCATATGTAATTTATTTACAGACCATTCTTAGTGCTGATTAGTAATCTATTTTAATATTAATGCTACCAACTACACTTAGGAGCAGGCATGCAAACAAATAAGTAGTAAAAGTGATGAAAAACAGGGAAATATTTTTCTTCCCACTGAATGACATGGGACTTTTGTTCACTGAAAATCTCCCAGAAATTCTTAAGGCAACTTGAGGTACCCCAAGCAAGACTGATAAGAAATCTCAGCTTGGTATTTACTGAGCAGAGTACTTTTAATATTTAATATTTAATGATGTAAATGATAACAATCTCGAGGCAAAACAAACAGCACAAGGAAAAGGTCTCAAAAGGGAGTTGAGCTTATGGTAACTTAGCTAAACTCTTGTCTTAAAGAACAAGCTAAAGCTCAGAAACTTTTGTACTTGCTTTACAAGTACTCATTTTTAGCAAAGTAGTTCTAATCATAGTGTTTAGGTAGGTGGGCTCCAGTCCATGGGGTTGCAAAGAGTCCCACACAACTGAGCAACTAAGCGCAGCACAGCAAAGGTGAGGAACCTATGACCACACAATGAAGTTATGCTTTCAAGACAGCTTCCATTACTGATAGCTGATAACAGAGGCTAAAACTGACCAGCACTGTATAAAACCTGAATCAGTGACTATTTTTAAAGAAATACAGCTTTCTTATATTTAGTGACCATCCATTATTTGAAAATATCTAGGCCACAACAACTTAAAGGCACTACGGGAGCCAACCTTGATGAGTAAACAGGACTAAAAATCATGTTATCTTTTATAAACTGTAGCTCTTGAAGTGCTTCACAATCTCTAAAAAACTGCTTCTCCAAAGTAGTTTTAACTCTGCTCTAGCAAAACCTCTTTTGGCACTAGGGGTAAAGAATCTGCCTGCCAACCCAGGGGATGTAACAGACTAGGTAGGGTTCTATCCCTAGGTGGGGAAGATGTCCTGGAGAAGAGAATGGCCACCCACTCCAGTATTCTTGCCTGGAGAATCCCATGGACAGAGGAGCTTTGTGGGCTATACAGTCCATGCGGTCACAGAGAGTCAGACACGACAGAAGCTACTTAGCACACACACACATAGTTTTAAAGTATAATCTATATTTATACCTATATCTATATATATTTATGGGGTTTTCCTGGTAGCTCAGACAATAAGGAATCCACCTGCAATGTGGGAGACCTGGGTTCGACCCCCAGATTGGGACGATCCCCTGGAGAAGGGAACGGCTACCCACTCCAGTATTCTTGCCTAGAGAATTTCATGGACAGAGGAACTTGGGGGTCTACAGTCCATGGGGTGGCAAAGAGCCAGACACAACTGAGCAGCTAACATTTTTTAACACATTTATATTGAGATGTGTATATATATATATATATATACACATAATATATATATACAATATAATATATACAATCTCTACATAGAGAGAGCTAACATCATTTTTATGGACAATCCAAATCCAATATGTCAATAAAATATCCTCCATTGTGTATAGTGCACAAAGATGCACAGTAAATGCTGTTCTTATCTCTCCCTCCTATTTCCAAAGGGGGGAAGAAAGCCCTATTTCTCTTCCTTCCTACCCACTTTGAGCCCTGACAATAACTTGTGAACACCCTCTGTTCTCCAGAGAAGGTACTCCAGAGCACTCACCCTGGGCAAGACAAAAGAGCAAACTTTGGATCAAGGCTCCTGGAGAAGGAAATGGCAACCCACTCCAGTATTCTTGCCTGGAAAATCCCATGGACAGAGGAGCCTGATGGGCTACAATCCATGGGGTTGCGAAGAGTCAGACACGACTGAGCGACTTCACTTTCACTTTTAGATCAAGGTTAACTCACCCCTCAGTTAGCTGTCTAGTCATTATGCAGAGTGTAACTGTGCTGCAGAGGCAATACCTTCCATAACCCCAGTCTCCCCTACCCCTGCCAGGAGCCAGCGTCAGGTCATCACCATCCTGCTAAGGGAGGGTCTCCCCGGAGCTTTCACACTGTAGGTGCCAAGCCCCAGGGCTCAGGTCTGTTGTCCTTTTTACTTGAAAGCACAGAGGAGAGTGGATTCAAAAGGTCTGGAAGGTCAGAGCCAGCCAGGGCAGTGCAAAGAAGAGCCACTTAACAGGAACAGATGAACCCTTGACTCCTCCTGACACCCCAGAACCCTGAAAGAGCTGGAGAATTTTAATGTGCAATACACATGCAGTCAGACAAAATCCACCTGTGAGCCAAACACAGGGAACTGACAGTTTCCATTATCTCTCTTGTGGTCACCATTTGCACAACTGAATGGCAAGTAGGGCTGGAAGAGAGAAAACAAAGGCTAATCCAATGGTCATTGATAACCGGATTTGCAATTGCAGCCAGAGAGGCAGCTTAGACAGACACATAAATGCACACATTCACACTCTCATTCTAACCACATTGTCCGTCTGCGACTCTATTCTGGCTTCCCTTTTAGCACTAGCCTAAGCCTTGCTGGGCAATAGGAAGAGTAGATTTAGTCACTATAGACAGATAATCCACTATATAGTCAATGCACTCACAGCTAATCAGGTATTAAACATCTAATATTAGTTCACATAATTCCCTCCTCTCACACACCTGTACATAGGTAAATGAGATTTGGATCATGCGGTGGGGAGGGGGGAGCGGGGGGAGTAGGTGGGGGAGGGGCGGCTAAAACAATGACCAAGAAAGAGAGAAAGTGCTACAAATGACTCAACTAGCATGCTGCTGCTGCTGCTAAGTCACTTCAGTTGTGTCCAACTCTGTGAGACCCCATAGACGGCAGCCCACCAGGCTCCCCCGTCCCTGGGATTCTCCAGGCAAGAACACTGGAGTGGATTGCCATTTCCTTCTCCAATGCAGGAAAGTGAAAAGTGAAAGTGAAGTCGCTCAGTCGTATCCGACTCTTAGCGACCCCATGGACTGCAGCCCACCAGGCTCCTCCATCCATGGGATTTTCCAGGCAAGAGTGCTGGAGTGGGGTGCCATTGCCTTCTCTGCAAACTAGCATAGTTAAGCCCAATTCCAGAATCGTCATGACTATGATTTTCCACATGCACCCAGAAAAAGAAGACAACATTCACTGACACAGCAGCACATAATCACGCTTTTAGAACTTCTGCTAAGTCACTTCAGTCGTGTCCGACTCTGTGCGACCCCATAGACGGCAGCTCACCAGACTCCCCCGTCCCTGGGATTCTCCAGGCAAGAACACTGGAGTGGGTTGCCATTTCCTTCTCCAATGCATGAAACTGAAAAGTCAAAGTGAAGTCGCTCAGTCGTGTCCGACTCTGTGCAACCCCATGGACTGCAGCCTACCAGGCTCCTCCGCCCATGGGATTTTCCAGGCAAGAGTACTGGAGTGGGGTGCCCTTTCCTTCTCCTTTTTAGAACTGAAATGACCTTAAATATCACCTGATTAAACCTCTTCATGTACCAATGAACCAAGTAAAGCCAAACAGCTAATGATGTAGAGGCTGGGACTCTTGGAGCTCCTGGTTAAAGAAGGTTTCCTTTCTTACTTCCCCACTACCATGGTACCTACACTCCACCCTACCCCCTATATTCCATTGTCTGCAAAATATAGCCAAGTAGGGAGAAAAAAGGTTAAGCTTTTCAAGTTAGCAACTACAAAAGAGGACAAAACAGGCTCAGGAATTCTCTGAAAATGTGTCTTATAATCACAGAATGACAAGTTTAAATCTACAACCCTTAGCTCTGTAAACTGCCCCAGAATATGAAGACACCTGCCCTCCCATGAGCACCTGTGGTCGTGCAAACAATGAGGCCAGCCGGGCTTGTGCCTTCATTCCCTTGCACCTTTTCACAAGCTCTCCCAACACCTTTTATTCTTCTCCATTCAGTTCTTCCTACTCCCTGCTCTTCCAGGCTCTCCTTCCATTTCTCACGCAGCGATGGAAAGGGACCAGACCTCAAGCACACATTTTTGGAAGGAGCACTGCCCTGGTAAAGTTAAGAAGGCTGGCTCCTCGTCCTAGTGTTCCAAATTACCATCAGCGTTATTGCAAGCAAATCACTTTACCGGCTCCAAGGCTCGTCTCTCCATCTGTAAGGTGAGAACGCTAAGCTACATTATCTCGTAGATCCTTTTGAGCTCTAAAAATTCTGTAATAATTCTAAGGATTTTAACTGGTTAAGGGTAACAAAGCACATAAGGAAAAGGCTAAAAGGTTTTCTACTATTTCTCAAAGTCCCTCCACAACTCCTTAGGATGGTAGTTTTCTCTAAGGGCATTCTTCAGTCTCCTCTGATTTGACTCTTTCCTGACATTGCCTTCTCCGCAAGCTTTAGCAAAAGTCATGAATTATCTGGGTTCCACCCACTTCTCGGAGAAGGCACTGGCGACCCACTCCAGTACTCTTGCCTGGAAAATCCCATGGACGGAGGAGCCTGGTGGGCTGCAGTCCATGGGGTCGCAAAGAGTCGGAAACGAATGAGCGACTTCACTTTCACTTTTCACTTTCATGCATTGGAGAAGGAAATGGCAACCCACTCCAGTGTTCTTGCCTGGAGAATCCCAGGGACGGGGGAGCCTGGTGGGCTGCCGTCTATGGGGTCGCACAGAGTCGGACACGACTGATGCGACTTAGCAGCAGCAGCAGCAGCATTCACTTCTGGCCACTCTCTCCTGGTTCATGTGGTCCAGCTGCATGGGCCTTATGTTCACTTCTCAAACAGGCCTACTCACCACTGGGCCTTCACACATCCTGGCCTAGGAGGTTTCCCTCCTTCTTGACCTAGCTAACTCTCTTCACCCTTTAGGTCTCAAGTTAACATCACTCTACAGAAGATACATATCTTGGTCTCCATGTATACTCACCCACAGGCATGATATACTCTCTAAATTATCATATCAACCAACTTTGTGTCCTTAAATGATGACGAGTTTATTTGACAACACATTAGTTACTGATCTAATTGGAATATGTCACGTTCGCCCGGAAAAGCAACATATCAGAGCTTGTATATCTGCAAGTGTTCTTACCATTTTTATAAGCTAAAAAATAATAATAATAAAAGCTTTGTCCATCAAAGTTAATGAGAAGAGTTAATGAAATTCACTCAGTATTGTCCGACTCTTTGCAACCCCATGGACTACACAGTCCATGGAATTCTCCAGGCCAGAATACTGGAGTGGGCAGCTGTTCCCTTCTCCAGGGGATCTTCCCAACCCAGGGACTGAATCCAGGTCTCCCTCATAGCAAGTGGATTCTTTGCCAGCTGAACCACTAGGGAAGAGAAGAGTTAACATAGATAACAATCAGCTAACTTGTTGATTACCAGATATCAGTACTAGCTTTAGTCAGAAAGCACTCCGCAGTCACAGCAAGCACTTGAGAAAGTGTTAAACACAAAAATAAATCACAGGCAAGGACCAGACCCAAAGAAGTTAACGCCTTAAATTTACAGGGTTCATCCTGGGGATTTCAAATTAGTTTCCTTACACCCCTAGCAAAACTAGGAGATAAGGAAGCACCAATGCTGTTTCTTTGTACGAAAATCTGAGATTCAGAAATTAAGTAATTTGACAATGGCTTACTGCAAATGTCAAAGTATTTTTCTGGTATTATCCAAGAATCCTTAGAGCATCTCTAGTAGGTGGAAAACAAGATATGTTATTAACTGCACTCTGCATGAAGAAAACACAACCACACAAACACAATCGGCCTCATGTCACCCAGAAAGACAGGGCAGAGCCAAGAACAGAAATAGGTCCTAAGACTCCTCGTTGTCCACCACATTCTCTAACCCACAATACAGGCTGAATTAAAGTACCTCAAACTCCAGACGCTGACTGAGTTTGCCAAATACATGCATCCATTGGATTCAACTGTATCCTTTCATTCTACATCCAAGACACTGTCTTTATCTTTCAGCAGGGATAGAATCACATTGAAAATTTAATAATCAACTAGAGGGTAGGGTTGTGATTCAACTAATTCATAAAATGTGTGACTCTGGCCCTCTAAAGCTGGTACATTGGCTGATTTCATGAAGATTCAGACACTCCTTTTGATTTCCAGAAGTTTTGGCCTTGTCAAAGGTATTGAGTAACCTACCATCAAGAGGGAGTAAAATCATGTCCCAAGAGGGTTGAGTCTGCTCTCCTTTCAAAGTCGACAGAGTATCAAGAAAGGTGAACATGTTGGATGTAGCACTCAGGATGGCTGACTTCTAATTCTAACTCTTGGTAAAGGTAAAAACAATTCATCAGATTTAAAAGCTTTTGCAGCTATTCAGGGAAGGGAGTTATTTAAGTCGCCTCTACTAATGATTCAATGGGTGTCACTCACCACCCTTCTTCCCTTCACCTTCATCCCACCTGGCAATCAGCAGCTTCAGGGGCACAATATTTGGAACCTCCTGTGAACTCCTACCATGGCAGGCTCTCACCGCAGTCCCCTGAGTGCTATCAGCCAAAAAAGTGAAATGAAACAGAACAAAACCAAATCCCATCAGCATGCCCACTTCAGCAACAGGAGAGCCTCCACTGAACTTTATTCAGTTTTATTCTATTCTTACTCTACTCTCCCTCATCAGGCCCAATTTTCAATTCCCAATGACTTTGAATCTTATAATGATAAAAATGGGGAAACACTTAGCTCAGGTTTGAATACTTAGTGTTATCTCTATACTATTGCATAATCTCATTGAATTGGCACCTAAATTATATAACAGCCAGTAGAGAACAGAATTATTCTAGTTCATGCTGCATATGGGGAAAGGAAAAAAAGAAAAATATATATATACTGTGTATGTGTGTTTACATACATTACATATATAATAAACCCTTGAATCCTCCTCATTGGTAAGAAAATACCACACACTTAAATCTGTTTTCCAGAAGGGTAACTTTGCAGGCCTTATTATAATGGTCACACATTTATAATTTATCCTGTATGCAAGTATAGTTAGTATATCTTTTCTTGGAAGAGGAGACAATTTCACAAATTAGAGGTAATGTCTATCGGAGCAACCTAACCATGGAAACCAGATCTCACACCCAGAGCCTAAAGGGAATCAGAACATGTTCAAAGAGAAATACACAGCAGGCCTCTGGAAAATTCTCTTGACCTTCCTGGCTTGCCTCTTCCAAAACAAGAAGCAGTATGTAAGTGTGGTTATTAGGAAGGCAAGGGATAGATAGATGTTGGTAAAGATGAATTAAGAAAATAATGGGTTCAGGATGGAGGGGACACATATGCCTATAGCTGATTCATACTGATGTATGACAAAAACCATCACAATATTGTAAAGTAATTATCCTCCAGTTAAAATAAATAAATATAATTTTAAAAAAGAAAATAAACATTTTGGTAGTTCAAATTTTTTGGAATGATAATCACTGAAAATTATTGGTGAGGCTGTATCAATCAGAAAGCAAAAGAATAAGACAGTGATACAGTATAAAGTAGGCTTCCCCAATGGCTCAGCAGTAAAGAATCCACCTGCAATGCAGGAGCCTCAGGATATGTGGGTTCAATCTCTGGGTCTGGAAGATCCCCTGGAGAAGGGCATGGCAACCCACTCTAGTATTCTTGCCTGGAGAATCCCACGGACAGAGAAGCCTGGCAGGCTACAATCCATAGGGTTCCAAAGAGCTGAAAACCACTGAAGCGACTTAGCATGCACACACGCCTTGTATAAAGTACTCCTATGCCTAATGCCAAGAACAGCAGCATTAATGACTGTTTCTGGTCATTATTAAAACAGTTCTCTGGTGAATGGTGTGTTTGATTCTCATTGTGCAGAACTGAGAAATTCAAACTTTAAGTTTTGTTCTTTACTTATGCAATGCTTTAGCAATATAGCAAGTTTTAAACTTTTATTCCCAAACTGATGTTTAGTCACTCTGCCTTAACCACACATGAATAATACAAATGATAGAGACTCCCCAAAATCAATATGAAACAACTCGTCTCAAAAATATGAGCAGATACAAAGCTTCAAGAAAGAAACTCAACCATAGACAAAATCTGCTGCAAGTGTATTATTTCAGAATTTCTGGATCCTTGGAAAACATGACTCAAGTACCAAGTTCAATTCTGCAAACTTCTTGCCATAAAAGAATGTAGTCACCCAGGACAGAAAGTGGCTTCCAGAAGGCTTTAGCCCATACCGTACTACCAGGGAATTCTCTACAATTGGAAAACTCTGAGAAGGGATGTCTGATTTCTGCTTCCAAACCCCGTGGAATTATCAGCTGATTTCCTTGAAGCTCAAGTAATCTATACACAAATACTCAACTTCAGTGACACAGCAGGAGGTGTCAGAGAGCTGGGTGCTGCCTGCTTTAGGACCTCCGGCAGGCTTCCAGCTGCCAGCAGGACGCTGGGAAAGGTCTGTGTGGGTTCAAAGTGCTCTGGGAACCCAAGCTACTTATTCAAGCGTCAACCCTTAAAACACCTGACCACACTTCCTCCAAGCTCTCCAACGTGTGGATACATTGTTTCTTTTAAGAAGGCTTTTCCTTCAGCAATATTTGCCCAAGTATTTCCTCTGTACACACTGTTTTCTGGGCAATTATAGAGAACAGGAGAGAGGAGGTCAGCAAAATGCAACTCGACACTTACATCCAGCGCTCAGAATAGCGCTGACCCCAACCAGCCCCTCCCTTCCCATCTCCTTCCTTCCCATCCACTAGGTTCTCATTCACTCCTTCTTGGCAATTACGTTTTCTGACCATTGTAATTATTAACAAATGTCCACCAGGCCCTGCCTTTTCCTTAGAATACTACCTCCTCCAATACACATAAATACATCATCACAATATCCTCCAGTGAAAAATAGGTTTTTAAGTCATTATGATTTCATGTCAGTAAAATGTTGAGATCTTGACCTCCCAAAACACAAAAGCCACCAGTTCACCACTTCAGTCTCTCTCTTCAAAATACAAAGCAAAAGAGGAAAAAGAATACGGTGGATGTGTTTATGGGGCTTCTTTTTCTTATCAGTATAAATGATGTACATATATTAATGATCTTTGCAAAATCAACTAGGATCATTAGAGAAAACATCATCTCATTTGACTAAGTGAAGAGAAACAGATTTCTAACTGAAAATTTAAACAAAGGTTTTAGAGGACTGTATAAATTCATTCTATGTATGCTTCATTTGGTTTATTTACACATTCATTTCTTCACTCTTTCAACGAATATTTAGTGAATGTCTATTTTGTTCCTGACCCTGTCCTACTTTTTTACTTTTATTTCCCTAAAAATAACCTTCCTGTAAATTCCATGAATTTTCAACAACACTCTCTCTCTTAATGTCCAACAGTAGACCTGGGAATTTGTAGAATTATTCTTCCATTGGGACAGATGGGAGCGCATTTCCTCTTAGACTTGGTTTTGAATGGAAGAGGAAAACCACTACAATATATCATAATGGAGTTGAGAGCACTGATCAAACTTCAGAAATGCAGATCCGTTTCAGCCAATATTGTATTTCTGTACTTTATGTTTCCTGAGTTGCTGCTTAGGATTGATGTTAAGAAAAGGGCCCCTCGTCATGAAGTTAGAGTTGCCAAGGCTTGCCGGGGAGTTACCTAGCCTTGCAGAGCCAAGGCCTTATCTCAAAGGATAAGGTGGAGTTTGCTCTTTTCCCCCTATTGCGAAATATGAGAATATTAAGTAATCTGTTTATATCATACAGATCCAAAACCCTGGCTGACTTTTTAAAGGATAAAATATCCATAGAATTTCCTCCTCTTTAGAAAAAGCTACCTGGGATCTTCCTCTCTCAACCTTGGTTCACCCAACAAAATTTGCCAATTTCCCCTAAGTATGTTTGAAATGAAAAATCAGTCTTGTTCCTCAGAGTGGACATTTCTGGGTCCCCTTGAAAAGCAAGGAGATCAAACCAGTCAATCCTAAAGGAAATCAACACTGAATATTCACTGGAAGGACTGAAGCTGAAGCTCCAATACTTTGGCCACCTGATACAGAGCTGACTCACCAGAAAATACCCTGATGCTGAGAAAGATTGAGGGCAGAAGGAGAAGGCAGCGAAGGAGGATGAGATGGGGTGGATGGCATCACTGACTCAATGGACATGAGTTTGAGCAAACTCAGGAAGACAGTGAAGGACAGGGAAGCCTGGAGTGCTGCAGTCCATGGGGTCACAAAGAGCTGGACCTGACTTAGCGACTGAACAGCAACAACTGGTAACATCAATTTGTCATCTAACAGAGCAATTCTACAGAAATGCCTGGGCTAGAGCTGGAGCCTTTGGGTATAAAAACAAACACTGTATCTGAAATGTTCCAAATTTTAAATGAGTTTACCCACAGTAACCACTCTATGCCAAAAATGTTAGCTTCACCAAACACACTGTTAAGGTCACCACTGAAAGAGCAGACATACAAGCTTCTCTTTATTTTAAAGATTAAAATTGACACCGGGTTTCCTTTCTCAAGAGTATCTTTTTAAACCATTATTATAAATGTATAAGAGGCCTGCATGCTAAGTCACTTCAGTCATATTCATTCCATATCCTATGGACTGTAGCCTGCCAGGCTCCTCTGTCCATGGGGTTCTCCAGGCAAGAATACTGGAGTGAGTTGCCATGCCCTTCTCCAGGGAATCTTCCTGACCCAAGGATCAAACCCTCGTCTCCTTTGTCTCCTGCACTGGCAAGAGGGTTCTTTACCACTGGCATCACCCGGGAAGCCCGGTTTATCAGGCAAACTACATGAAAAAGAGCTTTAGATCTTTAAACATATCCCACATAGATAAATTCACTATTTAAACAGAAGATGCCCCCTCTTCTGATTCACTCTGTTCTTAGTGAGTTTGCAGCTGATGGTTTTCTATTGAGTTTTTAGAATACAGATTAAGTGTCATGCCACCCACAGAGAGTAAAGTTGAACCAGGTGAATTGAGGGTGTGGTTGAAAGTCTCAGTCTGTCTCCCTTTCTCAGAATTACAGCGTTAGAAAGAACTATGAGGCAGCATTTGACTCTTTTTGCCTTCAAGCTGAGATGAATCCAATCATCCCAAATTGAGTGACCTTAGAAAAATTTTTAAAGCATAATCATATCAAAATAACCAGAGTTACTGGAGGTCACCCTAATACTCGTTTAATGGGAGTGCATCTTATTAGTGCAAATTACCTTAAAAAACAAAGTTTTATTTTAAGTTCACTTTTGCCAAGTGTGATGCAATATACCTCAACCATATGTATTCCAGAAGCAAGAGAAATACTGTTTGGGTAAAAGGAAACATGTTTGATAACAGAAATGTTAGGTGTTCCAGCTCCTTGCCCTTTGAATTTCTGATCCTTAAACTAGAGCACTTACTTTGGACATAAATGTACCAGAAACTCAGCTACTTCACAACAAAAATAAGTCTTCTTTCCTTTAAGAATACTCTTCTCCATGCAATTAAAAATATGAGATAGACTCATGTCCTTGAGGAAAACATTCCCATCAAAATCCTGATCAGAGGTATTGACAGTCAAATCAATTGTATCTTCATTCTCAACCACTGGAATCATGGTAAGCCATTCAAACCCATCTCCATTTCAATTTCTTTATACTGTCACCTAGAGTTACTGTAAAATTTAAGGGCTACCACCCTCACCAGATGAAGCCAGGTGAGAAAATGGGAAGGTCAACTGGGAAGGCACTGAATTAGAAACAGTAGTTCCTGATTATATTTCATGACCTGTACTGTAAGGACCCCATACTGATGTATGCCTCCACCAAATCATGGCCATAAGCAGCCATCCTACATAGTTTCAGCATTCAGCAACAGCAACTAGCTAAACAGGCTTTGAAAGAAATGTAACCAACCCACACTCCACTCAACACGAAAGATTATCATTAAAATAGAAGTTTCACCAGAATATGAAAATACACAAAAGCCACACAGCAAGGTGAATCACCACAAAGCCAACCAGTTTTACAGATATTTTGATCACCTTAGTCTTTTTTGCTTCTCCTTAAAGAAATCTATCTACAGATTTGTGTGCTACTCATTACATTGTTGTCTTAATTTTCTGCTTGAAAAATCAAGGGGAAAACTGCAGGAAATAAAACTTCTTAGTCAAAGTGTTAAGAAACCCATGTATAATATCCTGTTCCAGTAAAGCACTGTCAATCCTACAGATATTACAAACTCAAGAAGTGATTAACATCTCCTGAGAACTTAGCTAGAGGGTTATTCTCAAGGAACACACGCACAGAGTTCATCTCATCCCCAAGCTCTCACTGATTTTTCTACTTTAATTGTTCTGAAATGATCAGATATTGGCTCAATCCTACAGTGTTTCTTATGGTTCTCTGCTATAACTTTAAGATTCTTCTCTCCTCTTTGACACTGACGGGGACAGTGACAGAATCACCACAATGGAGACTTAGCATCAAGGGTTACAAGAATCTTAAGACAAAAGTTTTACTCTTTTGCTTTCACTAGCTTGGCATTTTCCCACAGTCATGCTGTAAAAGTGCAAGGAACCCATGAAACAATAAGAACAAAAATATTGTGGTTTCCTTTTTCCTAAGAAACATAGGCTTCAATTTCTAATTAGTCAGTCTCAAGAGTGTACATGCGGGAAGTGCGAAGGTGGGGGTGAGGGGCACCCACCTTCCAATACTACACAGTCAGAAGAAACTCACCAAGGAGACACAATGGCCACATTATTCAAACTACCCCAGGTGGCACAAGAGCATCACTTGCCTGGAATCTGGTACTGAGTCTGGTTGAAGAATCACTCCAAAACACACGGCACCCACCTTCTTTACCCAACCCCACCACCTCCCTGGTCCCAGTCTTTGGTAGGCATGAAGTAATTTACCAAACAGTACCAATCAGACTAGGGAGTTTTCAAAATACATATGAATTCATTCTCAGGTGATTTTAAAGGGTAGAATTTATGATGTGGTTAACCAGTAAGTTTTACTTAACTTTATGAATACTGCCTAAAACCTTGCTTATTTTTAAAACTGTCATTATAAATGTTAGTAATACCCTGTATATCTGTGATGCCTTCACATGCTTTTTTTAATAACTATTAATTAAACCCTGCCTTCTCACTATCAAATAAGTAGGATGATACCCATATTACTGGTAAGTCAACAGACAAGAGAAGAGAAAGCATACTGAAAGGACCATGGTACCAGTTAAAATTTAACTCTTCTTTGGTTTTTAACTGGCACCGGGGAACATTAGCAAAAGAGTTCCTCGGGGGTTCTAAGTAAAAATAAATAAATAAATAAATACTTGTCCATCTTTTCCTAACAGAGTTGCATCTGTAATTACCACTCTTTATATCCTCAGCTTAGACCCATGCTTCTTGCAGCAATGGTATCATTCTCTCTCTGTAACATCTGCTTCTCTATCCTGCAGGCTACAAGGAAGATATTAGAAGATACTGCCAAATATATCTATATAAATCTAGCAGGCTCCTTGAATTAGTCATTGGAGAGTGGTTAATATAATCTGGCAAAATATTTATTTTTGACAGAGAAGCACAGCTAACATAAGAACCTGCTTCAAAGTCAGATCTTTTTTTCTTGTTGTTACCTATGCAGGACCACACTGATTCAGATTCTGACAGTCCAGTGAAGTTCTTAGAATTACTTTCTGTGCTGAAGCAAAATGTGGAGATGAAATGAAACTCCAGAGATCAGCTTGGGTTTTTAACTTCAAAATTATAAGACATATGCCATGTATGGGTGCTATTATCCATAAAGACTTACGTATACAAATACAGACTTCCCCAGGCCCATCAAACTCACCTTCTACTTCTTCTTCATCACACACATGCTTAAGGAAGGAAGCCCCTCTGTCCAGGACAGCTTCATCCTCCATCCTATAGTAATAAAAAAGAAAAAAAGAATGCTCAGACTTCTCCTTGAGGGAGCCACTGGACGAAGCCCAGCTTCTGGGCAGGTGAACCTGCAAGCTGCTGTTCATGTTAACAGGGCAGAGTCCCTCTTCCTTTGGTGTCTGCTGCTCCTTTGCTCCTTCAGCTCCTCTCATCGGGTGCTTCAGAATATGCCGGTCCCACATAGCTTCCGTTCTAACCTTGACAGGGCCCCCGCAGGGACAGGTAAGAGAAAATCATTTCAATCCTGGAGGCTGGATGTTGGGGGTTCTCCCCTTTGGGATCTGCCCCCCAAAAAAAGATGAAAAGAAAAAAAAAATACCAAGAGAGGAAGTTTGGTGTGCCTGGAGTGCTCGTGATGGTCGTTTGTGGAAATCCAGCTTCAGTGCTTAGCTCTTTAAACACCCACTGCATAAAAATGTATACCCTCACACACACACACGCACACATGCACACCCACCCACACACAGAAAGCGACAGGGAGTTAGGCTACTGCACAGTGGGAGCCTAGCTTCCAGCCAGCCTCTTAATACCAGCACAGCCCAGTATTCTCTGTTGAGTGGCAAGCTTTGAGTCACATGTTGGCCTTACGGAAATCTGACATCTGAGGATTATCCAGCAACCCCGGCTTCAGCAACAGTCACATATATATGCCACCCATTCATTCATTTTCCACATTCTTATCACACGTCTCTGTCTATGTATATCTGTCCTGTTAACTCTTCCCTGAAGGGCATGAAGTGCTGCATTTTGTAACCATATTATGCTGCCCTCCTGTCTCCTTACATAATAGGATCTACTCTGCAATTTCCTAGGCTAAATAAGACCTCAGGATCCATCCAAGTAATGACAGCGTTTGTACAGCCTCCCAATGCCAAATGTGTCTCTGGTTTATAGAACGAGGTAAGGTTGATTTCCATATTCGGTGACTCCTTTTCATTGCATCAACTTTGACATACAGAATTCCATGAACTCTATTTATAGTGAAAGCAGAAAGAACTCTCGAATTGCTCAAATGCTGCTACTGTTGTACCGGTCTAGAAACAAAGAACTTTCTCTGGGGACAGCTGCTCTATGTCATACCATACATGAGCCCCGCCAGAGAACCAAATGTTCACTCTGTATTCTATTCATCCAGTTATGTGCTCGGGCATTGAATCCTGTGGGTCTGTTTTCCATATTGTCTTTGTAACTTATTCTTGTGCTTCCCATATTTGTTATCATCTATATGAGATGCACTGAATTCACTTTTCCTTCCTTTCTATTTCAGGAGCATTTCCATCTCACAAAGCAACCATCTGAGCTTAAAAAGTCAGAAATCTGGTGTCAGGGAGACACCAGTTTAAAAAGCCTATTCGTACCTGTATCACATGGAGCAAAGTATCCAAATTTTTAAGCCTCAGTTTTTCCATCTAGGAAATTGGAGGTAATAATATCAACTATGTGGGATTGCTTTGAAATTAAAATCAGGTAACACACATGAAAGCATTCAGTTTTGTCCTAGCACCTATGACATGTTTAATAAAGTTATGTTTCTTTCCTGTCTTCTTTCCTTTTTTCTTTTTTGCCTAACCTTGGTTGGCGGACAATGCCATAAAGAAACTCATTACTTTGGAAAGTTGAAGAATCTTTTCTTCTGGGATATGGCTCTTACACACAGTTCATCTTTTTCCTTTTCTATACTCTAAAAATATAAAATTAAATGCAAACAGGAAATGGGTCAGCAAACAGGATCACAGTAAAAAAGAAAATGCTGTGAAGACTTGAGAGGTCAAATCAGTTACCAGCCTCTATGAGCCTCTGTTTTCCATGAAAATTAAATTATCCAACATACTCACCAATTCAGCAAATATTTATTTAGTGTATGCTACGTTCCTGCCACTCTTGGAACTGGTACTCTTGGAGGGAGAGGAACACATGTCTGAATAAGGCAGGCAAAATGCCTCCGAAACTAATAATAAATAGATGAACAAGATAATCTTAGATATCAGTAAGTGCAATGCAGGAAAAAAAAAAAAAATAAGGTAGTGGGCTACTTAGCATAAGTTGATTCAGATGTGGCTTCTGAGAAGGTGACATCTGAGCAGAGGCAAAAATGATAGGAAGGAACCAGGCATTTAACAATCTGGGGGCAGAATATTCCAAGCAAAGGGAAGAACAATGCAAAGGCCCCAAAGGGGGAAGAAATTTAGCATGTTTCAGGAACAGAGTAAGGCCAGAAAGACTGGACAGAGGGATGGAAGGTCATTGGGAAGTAACAATGTGGAAGGAATCAGGGCCACACAGGCCACGGTAAGCGATTAGAATTTTAGGTGTTATGGCAGCCCCTGAAGAGTTTTCAGATGGAAAGGGACTTGACCTGCTTTGTCTTTTAAAAGACCACTCTGGCTGTTATGTGAAAAATTCATGCATGCGTGTTAAGTCACTTCAGTTGGGTCCAACTCATTGTGACCCCATGGACTGTAGCTCACCAGGCTCCTCTGTCCGTGCAATTTTCCAGGCAAGAATACTAGAGTGGGTGGCCATTTCCTGCTCTAGGGGATCTTCCCAACCCAAGGATGGAAACTGCATCTCTTAAGTCTCCCGTTTCTTTTAGTCAGGATGTTTCCTCACTAAAAGAGACTAAGAAACTATCTCAGGAGCCCAGGGAAGACTACAGGAAAAACATGTTTCAAGGAAGGAATCAAGAGTTCTTTTCTGGCAAGGTTATGGTTGAGATGCTTATTATATATGAAAAAGGAACTGTCAGGCACACAACTAGAGGTCAAAGTCTGGAGCTCAGGAGCCGAAGGCTGGGGATAAAAATTGGGAATCAATGAATAAAGCTGGTGTCTGAAGTTATTACTAGATGATATCATCCAGGAAGAAAATGCAGAAATAGAGAAGCTGACATAAGACCAAGTGCCAGGCATGCCGGGCATGCCAACAGTTACAAGCAGAGCAGAGGAACAAAAGCAGTCAATGAGGTAAGAGGAAAACCAGGAAACAGTGATGTCAAGGAAGCTGAGAAAAGAGAGTGCTGCTACTGAGAGGCTGAGAAAGAATCAGAATAAAAAGGGGTTTGGCAATAGGGAGGCCATTGGTGATGATGACCAAAGCACTTGAAACATACCATACACAGTGCTAGACACAGACAGCATTCAATCATTCCCTTTTCTCTTCCCTGACATCCTCCATTCATTCATTAGTGAATATTGGCTGAGTACCTACTAGGGGCTCTTCTGGTCACTGGAGACACAGTGATGAGCAAGACAACAGACAAAGGCTATAATGTAATCGCATCTGCCTTCTTGAAGACGTCCCCTAGCAATCTGAGGGCTGATCCAAAGAGCAAGAACCCACCAGTAATCCAGCATTTGTAGACCTAGATGAAGATGACAGGTTAATAGAGAAATCTCCTTAAAAGACCCTGGAAACAACAAAATACTGGATCCTGTACTATTGCATCTACACTCCTGGTACTTACTATCTCCCCTTCAGGAAACAAAGAGTAGTGTAGCCCACATTTATTTTCAAAGTGCACGCTTTCTGGTCCTATAAACCTACAGAATCCAACACAACTTTCTATAGTCATTTCTGCACCCCTACCACTAACCAAGCTGGTCCCAAAGCCATTTACTAACTTTTCACACATTTCCTATATGAAAAGGTTAACCTTTGCACCTAAGCTCTTCCCCAAATCGCACACAACAAACAATCAAAGCAGAAGTGAAGGAAGTCAACAGTAACAACTAAAGGAGACTAGACAAGCTTTAATGCCAAAATCACTTCCTAGGCGGAGAAAACCATCCAGCCTGACTGAAGCACTGTCCACAGGCTCCGGGTTAGAGGGAGCATAATGGTAGGGGCATTCGTTGGCTCTTTGATACATATTTCACATTCCCTCCAAGACTATACATAGCAAGTAACTAGAAACCTAGTTCTTTCTGGTGGACAGTGCAGAGCATCTATAAGCACCCTCCTCCCTGTAAACAGTGCAAAGGAAAATGCAAACTGAAAATATAGAACCTGCATGCCCAGAGCAGCCCTTTCCTTGTCAAGAGCAAGTGCAGCCTGGCACATCTGGGCTTTGACACAGAATTCAGGGATTTTATAGCTTTCTTCCATCTTTATACCACAAGTGTTCATTGTTGGGGTTTGTGCACACCCCACCCGAGACCAAATCCTCTCAGCAGTTGCTTGCTATTATTAGTAAGACAGAGATATCTTTTAAAATGCCCCGTCTGACCCAACCAGTTTTTCCCTCTATCAGTAGGAAGAAATGAACTCCTCTAGTTCCTAATCAGGCCCCCAAAATCTACGCTAAAATGTTCCTTTCACACCAACTGCACTTGCTGAAAACAAAGAAGGGAGGGAGCATGCTTCTAAACAGTTCCCTAGGCTGCTCTTGTCGTCAGCATGAGGCAAAGTTCAGAATAGATTTGGAAGCTTCTCACCAGCATCACGGGGAGAAGGGTCATACCAGTCAGTACAAAATCCACGCGGGGCCAACACTGCCTTCCTTCAGCAGGACCTCTGACAGCAGAAGTCAGACCCCTTCCCCCAGCAATCCGCATACCCAATGTGGGGCTTCTCCCATCCTCTGTTATGCTGGGAGCTGCAAGTGATTTAACTGTAACCCATGTCAAATCAGCTGCCAAACAGACTGGCCCTCAACAGCCGGTCCTAATCACTGCACAGGCTTGTAAGGGTGACTTAAGCCTGGCACGAGAAACATTTGTGCAAATCTGTCGGCCATTGGGCCCTGGGCACCCATCTACATTCCACCCCTCTGAGTTCCCAGCCCTAGAGCCCTCGCCAACTGCCAACGTGCTCACCAGCTAGTCCACACAGCGCATGCAGCTGCCACTCAGCCAGTCAGCAAGTGGCAGGCCGCCAGCACGCAAGTTTCAGAATGCGAGCATGCCCCGTCACAGTGCTGCTAAAGGTTGAAGGTCTCTGTGTGCTAGCCTTTAGATTCGCCTCACTTGCCCTCCCACCTCCCTTCTCTCATCCCTCCCGGGTTCTGCCTCCCACGGTAGCATTTCACTCGTCTCTATAGTAACAGCATCTGGTTTCAGGGTTATAACTTTATGCAGAGCATTTCTCCTCCGAAGCAAGGGCTTTTGCCAAAGGATGCACTAGCAGCAAAAAGGCTGCTGCTTAAGGTGGAGCCACATGTTCCCTTGTCAACCCCGGAATGCAGCTATGTTCTCAGCTGCAGGGTCACAGCAGCAGCACCGCTCAGACCCAGGGAAGCAGAAAACAGCCCTTCCACCTTGGTATGCTCATGTGTACAGAGAGGAATCATTCTGGAGCTTGCAGCCCCACTCCCACCGCCAGCCCCTCTCCTCCACACCCTGCTCTCCACTTAGCTACACGGGGATAGAATGAATACTGGTGCTTCCTGATTGCTTTCAAGAAGGCACCAGACCATGCACAGCACCCTCAGGAGCAGAGTAGCTCCAGTTGTTCATAAGTCTGTATCTGAGCTCAACACCAATGGTTCTTTCCATGCATACAGCTTAAAATTTACTACTTAACCTCATATTTAAACTCATCTCACTTTATCCTCACTAGCCTGATCTGTTTACAAGAGCCAGGGAACCCCGTAATCTCTCACTTTACAACAGCTTTCCCATGCACAGCAAATGTTTACACATATGCCCGCACACACCAAAGTGACGCACGGAGGGGAGTGGACAAGTACCAGGAAGTGAAGAGTTGTATTATCATTGTTATTACTTGTTGCTGCTGTAAATTTATATTTACACTGTGTGTAAGGGCCTTTCCTTGAGGGGTACAAGGAGTTCGTCTCAAGTCTCAGAGCTCAATGCAGGTTGCCCCTGCTTCTCAGCTGGTTAGATCACGTGAGAGGCAAAAAAAATTGGTATTTTCACAGGTCTTTTTCAGGAGCCACCAGTACTGACATTTACAAGTATACACTCACACACACACACACAGACACACACATCTCTCCGAATTCTATTTCCTATTCAAATCATCTCTAAGAAGAGAGGAATCATTAGCATCACCAATCATTTGCCAGTGTAATGTTTTCAGACTTTGGAAACCACACAGTGTTTTATTGGTGTCTTTGTTGTTTTGGAAAATCTGCTTTCCACGTTTTCAACACACACGTAAAGAACAGCATCAGTTCTCCAAAAGCACAGGCAACAGGGGTCAGCAATCCCAGCGCTGCAAAGAATACTGCCATCTATCGGCCACATGTGCTCACTACAGGGAAGTGGAGGGCAGGAGCGGAGGAAAAGTTGCAACCGTTTCCTTCCTAACTTCACCAGTCCCCACCAGTGCTGAGAAGGCCTTTGGCTTCCACAGGGAGGAAAGAGAAGGATGTGGGCGCTGGCTTAACCGTGGAGACTGCTGGAGCTCTGGAAATACCTACTGGGGAAAAGAAACTTCAGTGTGGCAAACCCAAAAGATGACTAATAGCAGAGGCGAGTCCCAGCAATTAGGAGGCAACAAAGCCAAACAGGTCCCCTCAGCAGAGTTCACGAGGGCCCTCAGTTCAGTTTAGTTGCTCAGTTGTGTCTGATTCTTTGCGGCCCCATGGACTGCAGCAGGCCAGGCTTCCCTGTCCATCACCATCTCCCGGAGCTTGTTCAAACTCATGTCCATCAAGTCGGGGATGCCTCATCAGGCTGTAAATGCATCAATACACAGGCCCCGGTCCAGGGAGAAAGGGATGACAGCCCCTCACAAAACCAGACTGCAGACTGGATGAAAGATGAAAACTGAATCCCAAACAGGATCACACCACACATAATTCTGGTTTATGAACTGCAGTATTTTTGAAATGACCAAATTTTAGATACGAAGGACAGGTTAGTGTGACAAGAGTACAGAGATGGCAGAGGTGGTGTTCGTTGTTATAAAAAGGTGACAGAAAACAGATTTGGAAATTTCAAATCCAACTCCTTGCTGACTTGGTCCTGTTGAGCATCTCACTTGTGGTGATGAATACATCAATCTACACAGGTAATAAAACTATACAGAATGGAAAACACATACACACACATACAAAGAAATGAGTACAAACTGAGGAAATCTGAATAACTGCATTATATGTGATCAGTAAGTCATGGTTGTGATATTATACCAAAATCCTGGTTGTGATATTATACTAAAGTTTTGCAAAAAGTTAACAGTGAGGTAATAGTAGCCATATAGAAGTGATCTCTTTGTATTAGTTCTAAAAATACATGTGAATCTATATTTATTTCAATAAGAGTTTCGATTAAAAAAGCTCATCTGCAAATCTGTTTTAAACTTTATTTCACATGATGGTCAGTTACAGAAGCTGGTCCATCCACACATATGCAGAATCAAGTAAAATGGTGCAAATCTCAGACATGCACTTTAGTAACTGTAACCTTGGGAGAGTTAGCTAACCACTCACTTCAATTGTCCTTAAAAATGACCCTAAACACTTGATAAGTGATTCAGGGGATTAAATATGTTCCCAGAGTGAATAAATTTAATTAATTTTATTTATTTTTTTTATTGTTAACTTCATTTTACTTTTTTTGTTTGTTTTGTCTCTGATAGTTCTTTCTTTTTTTAAAAAAAAAAAGTTTTATTTTATTTTTAAACTTTACATAATTGTATTAGTTTTGCCAAATATCAAAATGAATCCGCCACAGGTATACATGTGTTCCCCATCCTGAACCCTCCTCCCACCTCCCTCCCCATACCATCCCTCTGGGTCATCCCAGTGCACCAGCCGCAAGCATCCAGTATCGTGCATCGAACCTGGACTGGCAACTCATTTCATACATGATATTTTACATGTTTCAATGCCATTTTCCCCAATCTTCCCACCCTCTCCCTCTCCCACAGAGTCCATAAGACTGTTCTATACATCAGTGTCTCTTTTGCTGTCTCGTACACAGGGTTATTGTTACCATCTTTCTAAATTCCATATATATGCGTTAGTATACTGTATTGGTGTTTTTCTTTCTGGCTTACTTCACTCTGTATAATAGGCTCCAGTTTCATCCACCTCATTAGAACTGATTCAAATGTATTCTTTTTAATGGCTGAGTAATACTCCATTGTGTATATGTACCATAGCTTTCTTATCCATTCATGTGCTGATGGACATCTAGGTTGCTTCCATGTCCTGGCTATTATAAACAGTGCTGCGATGAACATTGGGGTACACGTGTCTCTTTCCCTTCTGGTTTCCTCAGTGTGTATGCCCAGCAGTGAATTTTAGTTGAATCTAAATCTAAGGCTTCAAGGACCCAGAAAGTACAGTAACTAACCGGCCTACAATCCCAAAGGCTGTAATTCTGTCCCCATGAGCAAATGCATGGGAGTATCAACTGGGGAGACCAGCAATGAACTGCCCCTCAAGGCTGGGTATCAAACTCCTCTCTCCCATCTTCTGCATGTTGGGGACAGTCTCCTACACTGTCTTCAGATGGCTGACTGAGTTCTGAAAGGCTGGAACAGGCTCAGCAATAAAGGACAAGAAAAGAACTGGTAGTGTGGGACTTCCCTGGGGGTCCAATGGCTAAAACTCCACTCTCCCAATGCATGGGGAGGGGGGCAGTGCCCGGTGTTCGGTGCCTGGTCAAGGAACTAGATGCCACATGCCACAACTAAAGACCTCACATGCAGCAATAAAGATCAAAGATCCTGCACATCACAATTAAGATTCGGTACAGCAAAATAAATACATAAATTTTTTTTAAAAGAACTGGTAGCAGGATAGAGACAGGGACTCTGGGTTGAGGAAGGGCGTGGAAGCTCAGGACTGGTGACAGATGAAAGCAGAATGTGCTGGAGAGGGTATTTTGTGCTGAAAAGGGAACAGCTCGTCTGACCCCCTGGGACACCCGCCTGAATTACCCTTGAAAAGTGAAGTGAAATGTTAGTCATGTCTGACATCTTTGAGACCTCATGGACTGTAGCCCACCAGGCTCCTCTGCCTATGGGATTCTCCAGGCAAGAATACTGGAGTGGATCCCCTGCTCTCCTCCAGGGGATCTTCCCAACCCAGGGATTGAACCTGGGTCTCCTGCATTGCAGGCAGATTCTTTACCATCTGAGCCACTAGGGAAGCCTGAATTACCCTTACATCATTTAATTTATTTTAATGGGTAGATCTACTTGTTTTCCCGACTACCATATGCTACAGCTTCTGATCAGAGTTCCTATGTCAAAAATTCAGCACTTTGCCCAGTGAAAGTTTTCCTGGAGTTTTGACTGTTAGGGACAGGAAACGGAGGCTCCCTTCTCAACTCATAACTTGCAACTGTCCTCCCTCAAAGGCTCTGGAGTGAAAACAGAAAGATCCTAAGAGAAGGGGGAGGCAAGAATGGAAAGACTGGGACTTCTCTTCAGGAGTCAGGAGGATGGCTCTGAGCACGTCCATCCCGTCCCCCCAAATCCACTGCCAGGTCTCCAGCCAAGAGCCAGACTGAACCAGTTGTCGTGTAAAGAAGGCGGAGTAAAGGGAAGAAGGGAAGCAACTCTTCTTTTCGACAGGGAAGATAGCCCTATTGAAAGGGCTTCGATAGCTGGAAACCCACCCTGCAACACGCCAACTTCAGGCTTAGAAGTGAGTGTATCATGACTGGATTGCTACCTGCCCTCCCATGGTTTCTAACTGGTCTTCCTGGCTCTGAACTCACTCCCCACTTATCCATCTATCTAGAGAACACAGTCTGGTATCATTCTCCTTTTAAAGATCATTCATTACATTGAAGATGAAGTCCAAACTGCTCAACATGGAGCTGAAGGCTTATCATGAGCTTTCTACACAGAGTTCCTGCCACTCTCCATACCATTCCATTCCCGGATCAGGCTACCATGCCTTTGTGGACATGCTGTTTCCTCTAAATAACACGTTGCCCTGGTTAACCCATTCTTCTAGACCCTACTCTCTAGAATACTCTCTACATTCTTAGACACACCCTTCCCCCAAAAGAGCCACACTCCTTTCCCCATTCTTCACTGGCTCATTAAATGTGTCTGCTTCTCATGTAGCATGTACAACAGAGAACATCACCATCACTGAACCTCACACAACTGTCCTCGGACACATCATGGCAGACTTCTGCACCACCGTATAAGCTCTTCAAGAGCAAATACCATCCTTCTGAAGTCTTTCTAATTCCAGATTCAAGCACAGTCACTACACATAGTATAGTGAAAGTGAAGTCGTTCAGTCGTGTCCAAGTCTTTGCAACCCCCGTGGACAGTAGCCTACTAGGCTCCTTGAGTTCAGTTCCGTTCAGTCGCTCAGTCGTGTCCAACTCTTTGTGACCGCATGAATCGCAGCACGCCAGGCCTCCCTGTCCATCATCAACTCCTGGAGTTCACCCAAACTCATGTGCATCGAGTCGGTGATGCCATCCAGCCATCTCATCCTCTGTCGTCCCCTTCTCCTCCTACCCCCAATCCCTCCCAGCATCAGGGTCTTTTCCAATGAGACAACTCTTTGCATGAGGTGGCCAAAGTATTGGAGTTTCAGCCTCAGCATCAGTCCTTCCAATGAACACACAGGACTGGTCTCCTTTAGGGTGGACTGGCTGGATCTCCTTGCAGTCCAAGGGATTCTCAAGCGTCTTCTCCAAAACCAGAGTTCAAAAGCATCAATTCTTCAGTGCTCAGCCTTCTTCACAGTCCAACTCTCACATCCATACATGACCACTGGAAAAACCATAGCCTAGGCTCCTTAGTCCATGGAAATTTTCCAGGCAAGAGTACTGGAGTGGGTTGCAATTTCCTCTTTAAATGTTGAAGAATGAATGAATGGATCGATCAATCAATTAATCCGGGATGCTATATGTACGACTTTGCCTTATAAAGGCCAACCACATCTGCTACCACCCATAGTCAGGACAGCTAGCCAGCACATGATGCCATTTAAATTGGATTACAACATTACTTATGTTCCACTTGCACTACTCTATGAAAATAAAATATGTACTTTGGGAAAAAAAAAACAAGTGAGGAAGGAGTACACTGAGAGCACACACATGTTTGGAACTAACCTATCTCTAAATGCAAAGACCTTGAGTGTAGTTTTCAAACATGAACCCCATTTACAAGCTAACTTTTAATCACTTGTCAAAACAGCGATTTGCTCCAAAGAGTGAGGAAGAGGCTACACTATATCCCCTGAATGATGTTATGTCTGTGGGTGAATTATGAGATTTTTTTTTAAATAATCCTAATTGTTTAACTTTCTCCTTATTACCTAACTTGAGAACTTAACCCTTTCTATAGACTATAATTATAATTGCATATAAATATGTAAAATTAAAATCAAGAGAATTTCCCTTTGTCTACTTTTGAAAAAAAGTTTAAAAATAAATAATTTTTTTTAATTTATTAAAGTTAAGCAGTATCTAGATCTGTCACACAATAGGTTCAAAGCAAATATCTGCTTAATAATTATACAAATGAACAAACTTAAATCACAGCTTAAACTGCTTTAAAAATCCAGAAGAAGTATGAGAAGCCATCAGTTTAGTTCAGTTTAGTCACTCAGTTGTGTTCAATTATTTGCGACCTCATGGACTGCAGCACGCCAGGCTTCCTTGTCCATCACCAACTCCTGAAGCTTGCTTAAACTCATATCCATCTTCTTGGTGATGCCGTCCAACCATCTCATCCTCTGTCATCCCCTTCTCCTCCTGCCTTCAATCTTTCCCAACATCAGGGTCTTTTCCAATGAGTCAAGTTCTTTGCATCAGGTGGCCAAAGTACTGGAGTTTCAGCTTTAGCATCAGGTAGCTGAAGTATTGGAGCTTCAGCTTCAGTCCTTCCAATGAATATTCAGGACTGATCTCCTTTAGGAGACAGGCTGGATTTGCTTGCAGTCCAAGGGACTCTCAAGAGTCTTCTCCAACACCACAGTTCAAAAGCATCAATTCTTCAACGCTCAGCTTTCTTTATGGTCTAACTCTCACACCCATACATGACTACTGGAATAATCATAGCTTTGACTAGATGGACCTTTGTCAGCAAAGTAATGTCTCTGCTTTATAACATGCTGTCTAGGTTTGTCATAGGTTTTCTTCCAAGGAGCAAGCGTCTTTTAATTTCATGGCTGCAGTCACCATCTGCACTGATTTTGGAGCCCAAGAAAATAAAGAGAAGGCTCAATTTTGTTCCTCAGCCTGCAACTGAACAAATAAAACTCTGTAATGTGTTTAGGTAAACCAATAAAGACGCTGGATAGCAAATACCTGCAAAAGGAAATTAGGGTTTGAAATGTCAACATAAACTTTGAGCTCTGGAAATTGCAGCCTAACTTTAAAATTATACATAGTCAATGTTAATTATCTATAGTAATTAGCACAGGGACAGCCCAGATAACCAGAGTTAATTTCGTACTTCTCCTCTTGAGTCTGTGATTTGGCAGACATTCACTGCGGCTTTTACAGTGACCTCAGGTCAGATCCAGGTTGGCGGGTGGACAGGAACTCCAGAGTAGGCGTCTGTTCCGGGACACAGCGCTGGGAGTCAGCTGGAGGGCAGCTGAGCAGGTACAGCCCGTGACCTCCCACCTCTGACACCAAGAGCTGACCCTGAAGAAAACAGCCTTCCCTTCCCACCTCTACCTGAAGTGGCAGTCACCCCATTCACATCTTCCATCTTGGCCACCACAACAGGTAGCAAGGATGAGGCTCCTGGCATTCTACTGAGTTCTTGTTACATGCCAGGCACTGTGTTAAGCATCATGCATGTAGTATTTCATTTGTGATGCTGTAAAATTGTGCCCAGCTGGCTTAATAACAGGACGGGGCTGAAGGTTCTAGTTATAAGATTTCAATACCTATAACAATGTGGGGACTGAGGATAGGGACTCTGATTATCAATTAATTCTTCAAAAGTCCCATGTTTAAAACATCTACTACATACCAAGTGTTGGGCTCATCACTTTACAATGCTTGTCTGATTCAATCCCCACGACAACCCCATAAGGTAAATACTTTCAACATACTCATGTAGAATTGTAATTTTAAGTTGATAATTTACTCAAAATCACACAGTAAGCTAAGACCCAGGCAGGAAGTTTATCTTAAGCACTCTCCTATACCCTTTCATAACTAATCTAACGGATGTCCATCAACGATCACCTTCAAGAATCTTTTTTTATCTTATTTAACTTCAATATGCCTTCTCATAACTTCAGATTCTATCACTTACACTCACCTCTTACCCTATCTGGGTGTACCTACTGGCCAAAAGTTGAAGGACCCTATGACAGGCTTCCCAAAGAAATATCTTTATTTAATAAACACTGAGGTTAAGCTTACTATGTGCCAGTCACTGTTGTAACTGCTACAAATATTATTAGCTCATTTAATTTTTACAACATTCTAGTGAAGTATGCATCATTTTTATCATCATGAACTCTGAGGCACAGAGAGATTAAGTAACTTACCAAAGTCACACAGCTAATAATTGTCAAAGTCAGGATTCAAACCCAGGTTGTCTAGATCTTCAAGTCTGTGCTCTTAGCCACTACATGTCATGCTGCCTCCCTTCACCTAATTTGACTGATCTGTTCCAAACTCGCCAGGAATCCAGGCTCACAAAGATTAAACAGATCTTTGGAGAAACAGCAGACTCACCAGAATACCTCCAGAGTATGCAGACCCAAGACATTCATAAAACTCCTCCTCTCAATCCTATTCTGCAAATGTTCAAACTCACAAATAACATGGTAACATATAATTTCTGATATAATATGTGGTCAAGTGTAACTGTACAAGTTTCTGAATTCAAGGAAAAGAGGGATATCAGGATGACCTGCAGTTCAGGGGGTGTGCCATCTGCCAGGCTCAGTCTGGGTTCACCAGTAGCACAGGGCTCACCATGAGCATCTCTACAGAGCACAAATGACTACATGGTATGACCCTTCAGGGCTACCAGCAAATAGCCAAAAGGGTCTACTGTATCAAAAGTCAGAAGAATGCATCACTTCCCGTGTGGGCTATACTACTAAGCAGAAAAACTACTTTATCTCATAAACATGAAGTTTAAACATATAAGCACTGCTCACTGTTACACGAACAATGAAAGTACTTCTCTAATCCACATTCCCTTACCAAAATGTCTCTTACCACAATACAGTAAGTCCCCTGCATACAAACCTTCAAGTTGCAAACTTTCAAAGACGTGAATATGCATTAGCATGTCCAATCACATGTGAATATGCGTTAGCATGTCCAATCACATGTGAATATGCATTTGAGTGTTCAATGACATTAAGTTAATTCACGTGTCTGGTGTACACTGAAACATGTGTGCATCTCTGCAAGTAGCTCTGCTCTTATGTAGTTTACTGTACAGATCTGTATAGAGTACAATAGTACAGTATCTTTATAGATAGAGTTGAATCAAGCAAGGAACCAGAACCTGTGCGTCAATGCCAAGCATGAGTGAAACTGCAGCTTGCCCTCCACCTCCTATTGCTGACAATCCTTCAGCTCCACCACCTCCCACCAGTTTATTGCTGTATGCCAGCTGTTGTACTGTATTACTGCACTTTTCAAAGTATTGGACTGTAAGATTAAAAATGTTTTATTTTTTGTGTTTGGTTTTTATGTAGTATTTGTATTTAAAAGTGTTATAAACCTATTACTGTACAGTACTATGCAGCCAATTGTGCTAGTTGGGTACTTAGGCTAACTTTGTTGGTCCGAAGAACAAACTGGAATTACAAACATGCTCTCAGAACAGAACTCATTCCTATGAAGTAGACTTACTGTACTTTTCAAAGTTTATCCTTCAGTTTCCTCAAGGAATCTCTCAGTGTATACTTGTGATCAAATTTTCCAAAGTTTAACTCGTCTACTCATTCATTGAACCAATTAATTGAGTATCTCCTATGAACAGCCCTTATTCTAGGCACTAAGGATAAATCCATAGTGGAAAAATAGGCAAGAAGTAAAATTTAAAAGTAAACTGCATAATACATTAGAAGGTGATCCTGCTATGGAAAAAAATGTAAGCAAGGAAGAGATTTAGGGGGAGCTAGAGGGATGGGATACAATGGGAATCAGTTTTAAATAGGCAGTTAGGAGAGATCTCACTCAGTGACACTGAGCAGAGACCTGAAGGAGATGAGGAAGTAATTATTCAAGGGAAAAACAAATACAAAGGCCCTGAGGCAGGAGAGTGGCAGATTCTTGGGACATCAAGCAGGTCAGTGGCTACAGCAGAGCAGGCTGGGAATCAAGTCCAGAGAGATAGAGCTAACACAGGAGCAGCCGCCGTGGCCTGGGAGGCTACTCAGAGGGCTTAGCCATTTACTCTGAGCAACTAGAAACCACTGGGGGATTCTGAGCAGCTGTGATATTTCCTCAAGCTTACAGTCTTCTTTACTTTTTAAATCTCTGTCATTAAATAAACATTTTCATGAAGGCCCTTCCTGGAACCTGATTCTACCCAGAAGGTCTTCCAGGAGCCACAGCATGCGAGTTACCAGCAGGTCTGCCAGGGCAGCTTCCTACAGCAGCCAGGCCCCTTCTCAGGTGCAGACCCACCTGAGAAGACTGGATCCCCAGCGGTCAGAGCCTGTGCACTGACTTCCGCCTCGGGTCAGTCCTCTGAATTCCGGCTGATCTGCATTAACTTTATATTCATATAATCTTTATTAACTTCTGCAAACTAGCCTCAAAGTTCATGACTTCTGCAGTTGCCACCTGAATCCTCACCTACCTAAATGTGCCCCAGGGATGGCAACTCAGTGTTAGAAGATGCCAAAGCAGATGACTAATACCTACGTGTCAAGAGAACAGCATGGAATTGATTTGTTGGTGGCTTTTTAACACCCGTGACTCAAATCTATATTTTACATAATAAAGACATATATTTAAAGTTGTCTTTAACAGTAAATTTTCTGGATTAATTTTGTGAGAATAGGAAAGACAGAGAACGATTGCAAATTCCTTAGTTAATATCTACTGTATTTTAAGGTAAATGCCCTCAGTTTGTCATCCTTTGCCTAGGGGCGGAAGAAATGCTTATTTGGCTCTAGTGGATTCTTAGCAAGGGGTAGGCCATCCCAAAGAAGCATAGTACTCTCAAATTAAAAACACCCTCTTTTACTCTGGTAGATTGAAAAGCAATCTACCATATGTAACTCTCAAATGCAATATGCAATTTGAGATCCTGATTCAATCAAATCATTTTTTAAAAAATTAGGGGACAACTAAGGAAGATTGAATATTAATTAGGTATTAGATGATACTAAGGAATTACTATTAATTTCCATTAGGTATAATAATGGGATTGGGGTTATATTTTTAATGTCTTTATTTAATAGCTGTTAGAAGCAATCTAAATGTCCATCAACAGAGGAATGGATAAAGAAGTTGTGGGGTGTATATATATATATATGTATATACATATGTAATGGAATAATACATGATATATATATAATGGAATATTACTCAGCCATAACAAAGAATGAAATAATGCCATTTGCAGCAACATGGATGAACCTAGAGATCATCATAGTCTTAGGCAGTTAGAGTAGAAAAAAGGAGTCCAGAATGGCAGTAGCTAGAAGACAAGCAAAGGAAAAGCCCACGAAAATAGAACAAAGGAAGGTCCGAAGACTGGAGTGAGGAACTCAGGTGAAATAAACAGCACTCCTGGCTAGCCCAATTTACACAGGGCAGGCCCAGGGGGAGGGGAAAAAAAAACATATGAAAAGAGGAGCCAAAATTGGGCAGGGGAACTCTCTTCTCTTCGCATCTTCTGGGTCAGCAGCCCCTCATGCCTCGAGGATGTATTTTCCTTTACTTTCTAAATAAAACTGAGCTGTAACACAGAGCTGTAACACTGGTCCATCCAAGAGCTGTAACAACTGTCCATCTGAGGGCTGTAACACTGGTCCATCCCTTCAAATTTTTGTTGCGACGAGACAGAATGGATGAAATTACACACTCCCCCGACAATACTAAGTGAAGTCAAACAGAGAAAGACAAATATAGTATGATATCGCTTATATGTGGAATCTTAGAAATAGAGTACAAATGAACTTATCTACAAAACAGAATTAGAGTTACAAATGTAGAAAATAAACCTATAGTTACCAGGGAGTAAGGAAGGATATGGATAAATTGGGAGATTGGGACTGACACATACTACTATATGTAAAATAGATAACTAATAAGAGCCTACTGAATGGCACAGAGAATTCTACTCAATATTCTGTAATAACGTATATGGGAAAAGAGTAGATATATGTGTGTGTATACACACACACACACACACATATATATATAACTGATTCACTTTGCTGTACACCTGAAAGTAACAGGTCAGGAAGCAACAGTTAGAACTGGACATGGAACAATTGACTGGTTCCAAATAGGAAAAGGAGTACATCAAGGCTGTATATTGTCACCCTGCTTATTTAACTTATATGCAGAGTACATCATGAGAAACGCTGGACTGGAGGAAGCACAAGCTGGAATCAACATTGCCGGGAGAAATCTCAATAACCTCAGATATGCAGATGACACCACCCTTTTGGCAGAAAGTGAAGAACTAAAGAGCCTCTTGATGAAAGTGAAAGATGAGAGTGAAAAAGTTGGCTTAAAGCTCAACATTCAGAAAACGAAGATCATGGCATCTGGTCCCATCATTTCATGGCAAATAGATGGGGAAACAGTGCAAACAGTGGCTGACTTTATTTTGGGGGCTCCAAAATCACTGCAGATGGTGACTGCAGCCATGAAATTAAAAGATGCATACTCCTTGGAAGGAAAGTTATGACCAACCTAGACAGCATATTAAAAAGCAGAGACATTACTTTGCCAGCAAAGGCCCGTCTAGTCAAGGCTATGGTTTTTCCAGTAGTCATGTATGGATGTGAGAGTTGGACTATAAACAAAGATGAGCACCAAAGAATTGATGCTTTTGAGCTGTGGTGTTGGAGAAGACTCTTGAGAGTCCCTTGGACTACAAGGAGGTCCAACCGGTCCATCCTAAAAGAGATCAGTCCTGAGTGTTCATTGGAAGGGCTGATGCTGAAGCTGAAACTCCAATACTTTGGCCACCTGATGCAAAGAGCTGACTCATTTGAAAAGACCCTGATGCTGAGAAAGATTGAGGGCAGGTGGAGAAGGGGACAACAGAGGATGAGATGGTTGGATGGCATCACTGACTCAATGGACATGAGTCTGGGTAAACTCCAGGCGTTGGTGATAGACAGGGAGGCCTGGTGTGCTGTGGTCTATGGGGTCTCAGAGAGTCAGACATGACTGAGCGACTGAACTGAACTGAACTGAAAGTAACATAACATTGTAAATTAACTATATTCTGGCAAAAATTTTTCAAAAAGGAATATACTTCAGCAAAAAAAAAAGGCGGGGAAGGGTTATGAGACAAGATTGGAAACATACTGGGAATTGCTAAAGCTAAATAATGATAGATTTGAGTTCATTGTACAGTTCTCTCCCTTTTTTTCATGTTTGATATTTTCCCAAAAAAAAGCTTTTTTAAAAAAATTCCTAACTATCCTATTTAAGTCTCCTTTCTTCTACGTCCAGTGCCTTCCAGAAAACATGTATTAATAGAAAAGTTGTAACAAATATACTCACAAGTTATAGAGACAGTTCCTTTCCCAAAGATTATTATAAACTCAAATGACCACATTCTTGTCCCTCATTTTAGACATAATAAATTAAAATGTATAGGAAGATTTCAACGTGTGTTTTCTTTTCCTTCACACCTTAATCCACAGGCTCTCACCCAAGGAGTACTGGAGTGACTTTATCATGCCCAATAATTTCATCTTAGTCAAAACAAAACAAAGTTTATGGTATGTTTATGTTTCTCAATACAAGCATCAGCATTTTGAAAATATTCCCCTCATTTGTGTTAAAGTTGCATGTTAAAAATGCAACAGGAACTTCCCGGGTGGCACAGTAGTAAAGAAAAATCCGTTTGCCAAGCAGGAGACACAAGAGACACAGTTTTGATCCCTGGGCCGGGAAGATCCTGTGGAGTAGGAAATGGCAACCCACTCCAGTATTCTTGCCTGAAAAATTCCACAGATAGAGGAGCCCGGCAGGCTACAGTCCATGGGGTTGCAAAGAGTCAGACACGACTGAGCACACACACAAAATGCAACAAAACATCCATATTTTGTAGCCACAAACACTGAGATGCAAAGAAAACTGTGACATTGACAAAACAGAACCACAGGCTGTTCAAGATGCCTCTGCAAATTCCCTCCAGCTCCTCACTGAGTGCAAAGAACACAAGCGCATCGTGAAACGGCATTACCAGCTGGGGTGGGGGGTGCTGTTTGTATATTAAAACATAGTTTGCATCAAAGCTGAAGGTATGAAAGTCAGGGCTGCCTGTATGTACAAATGAATGATGTTCATGGACAGGACAATGAGCGTTCTTTGGGATCCTGGAAGAACAGAAAGTATCCAAAACCACCACAGTCCCTTCTATTGCTAGGCGAGGTGCAGGGAGAAAGCGGAAGAAGGATGTCCTGGTGACACAATATTCCTTTCTTGCCAAATACAGGGCACCTATTTTTTTCCCAAAGAAATAATATTACATTTGTTGGTTAGGTTCCAAAGACAACTCACAAAAAGCTATTTACTGCAAATGTGGCCAAATTATAGTAATAATAATAAAAGCTAATACAATAAGTGCATTGTATGAATAATTTAAAACCTAATACTAGTCCATGAAATAAGTGCTATTAATATCCCCATTTTACAGATGATGAAAGTGAGACATGAAGATGTAAGCAGTTGTCAAGATTACATAATAATAGAATCCACATAGATTATCAGCTAATAGTATTGAAATAATTAATAACTGTATAGTACTAAAGTCAGAGAAGGCAATGGCACCCCACTCCAGTACTCTTGCCTGGAAAATCCCATGGATGGAGGAGTCTCATGGGCTGCGGTCCATGGGGTCACTAAGAGTTGGACACGACGGAGTGACTTCACTTTCACTTTTCACTTTTATCCACTGGAGAAGGAAATGGCAACCCACTCCAGTGTTCTTGCCTGGAGAATCCCAGGGACCGGGGAGCCTGGCAGGCTGCCCTCTATGGGGGTCACACAGAGTCGGACACGACTGAAGCAACTTAGCAGTAGCAGCAGCAGTACTAAAGTAGTGTTTTAGGTACAGAATGGGTAAAATAGGCTTCAGTGGTGTTGAATGGAACCCCAAGCATAATTCTGGTATTATTTTCTATCAAAAAAATACATTTTGAGTTTCAAATAACCATATTCAATGATGGCATTCCAAAAATGAGTAGGAAGCTGTATGCATTTGGTTAGAAAGGGCATCAAACAAATAACTGAAACTAGAGGATAAATATCAGTGTTATCTTTAATAGATAATCACAAATAAATGAACTACAATCAGTTGAGACATACCTACTCCAAGAAGAAATTATATACACATATTGTCTAAGGCAACTTTCTAAATTTGCTTTTCTCCTTATCTCAAAAATCAATTATCTGGATAAACACATGATAGCTAAAGACCAAAGTAAAACACCAGTCAGTTCTTAAAGATCTATTCAGTGTCATAACATTTCCTCTCTGGAGATCTGGGACTTGCTTGTGAACTTTTATCAACTTGAATCAATTTCACAAACCACTAGTTTAAAAGAAAGAATTATTTCTTCATTTAAATAGCAGAAGATAATTCCCTTCACCAAGAAGAGTCTTAGAAGTTATGATGACTTTCTCTCCAATCTCCATTTGGAGATTTTACAGTCCTCCTGTAGCTTTTACAGTCCTTTTACAGTCCTCCCAGCTTACTAGTTGCAGCCAAGCTGAAAAGAAAGAGTCAAAAATAGTGCAAGTCAGACTGTCACTACTACATTCCAGCCTTGATGGAGACCTTTGAGTCTGTTTTGTAAGTCTGCCTACCCGTGCTTACAGTTCTGTAAAACTAAGAGTCAACAGTAGGAAAGGCGAGTTAAGAGCAAGTGATGGTTCTCATACCCAGTGGAAACCATGCCTAGCTGATCACTGCCTGTTTCTGCGACCTTCATCAGATCAGATCAGATCAGTCGCTCAGTAGTGTCCGACTCTTCACGACCCTATGAATTGCAGCACGCCAGGCCTCCCTGTCCATCACCAACTCCCGGAGTTCACCCAGACTCACGTCCATCGAGTCAGCGATGCCATCCAGCCATCTCATCCTCTCTCGTCCCCTTCTCCTCCTGCCCCCAATCCCTCCCAGCATCAGTCTTTTCCAATGAGTCAACTCTTTGCATGAGGTGGCCAAAGTACTGGAGTTTCAGCTTTAGCATCATTCCTTCCAAAGAAATCCCAGGGCTGATCTCCTTCAGAATGGACTGGGTGGATCTCCTTGCAGTCCAAGGGACTCTCAAGAGTCTTCTCCAACACCACAGTTCAAAAGCATCAATTCTTTGGTGCTCAGCCTTCTTCACAGTCCAACTCTCACATCCATACATGACCACAGGAAGAACCATAGCCTTGACTAGACGAACCTTTGTTGGCAAAGTAATGCCTCTGCTTTTGAATATGCTATCAAGGTTGGTCATAACTTTCCTTCCAAGGAGTAAGCGTCTTAATTTCATGGCTGCAATCACCATCTGCAGTGATTTTGGAGCCCCAAAAAATAAAGTCTGACACTGTTTCCACTGTTTCCCCATCTATTTCCCATGAACTGATGGGACCAGATGCCATGATCTTAGTTTTTCTTAAAAAATGAAGTGACCTTCATCGAGACCTTCATTTTTGTTTACAATGGGCTTTGAAAGGCAAGCATATAATAAGCACCCATAGATTAAAAACTACCTGCTAACCTATACAGATGCCATTTTCTTAATAGCCAAATCATTTATCACTTCATCACACTATTGATTTGCACTGTTTTGTCGTTGGCACTGATGGCCCATACACTAGCAGAAACATTCACTCTCAGTCAGGATTAGCCTACTTAAGGGAAGAAACTTGGACGTCTGGGCAAACTTAAAAGTGGTATTGTTTGTCCAGTTCTGGTTCCCCTGACCTTATTCCACACACACAATTTCTCTAAAAAAAAAAAAAAAAAAAATAGCCCAATTTAAAAATGAGGGATTTCCCTGGTGGTCCAGTGATTAAGAATCTGTCGGCCAATGCAAGAGTTACGGGTTCAATCCCTGGTTGGAGAACTAACTAAGATTACACATGCTGTGGGGCAACTAAGCTCACACATATGCACCAAAACGAAGACCCCGTACAGTCAAAAAAAATTTTTTTTAATGAGTGAAAGACCTAAACATTTTTCTAAAGAATAAATAAAAATGGCCAACAGGTACATTAGGAGATGCTCAAGATCACTAATTATTAGAGAAACACAAATCAAAAGCACAATGAGGTATCACTTCACACCTGCCAGAATGGCTGTCATCAAAAAGTTTACAAACAACAAAGACTGGCAAGGATAGGAAAAAAGGAAACAGTACATTCACTGTTGGTGGGAATGTAAAACGATGCGGCCACTATGGAAGTTCCTCAAAAAGCTAAAAACAGAACTACTGAACATATGATCCAATAATCCCACTCCTGAGTATAATCTACAGAAAATGAAAACACTAAACTGAAAAGATTCATGCACACCAGTGCTCATAGCAGCATTATTTACAACAGCCAAGAACACAGCCTCAGGGTTCATTAACAGATGAATGTTAATAAAAAAGACATATGCACAATGGAATATTATTCAGCCATAAAAAGGATGGAATGAAATTCTGACATTTGCAACAGTATGGATGGTTCTGGAGGCTATAAATCTTAGTGAATAAGCCAGATAAAGATAAATACTATACATTATCACTTACATGTGGAATCTAAAGAATCAAACAAACGAATGACTATAACAAAACAGAAGCAGACTCACAGATACAGAGAACCAACTAGTGGTTACCAATGGGTAAAAGGAAGGAGAAGGGGTAAAATATGGGTAGGGGATGTATGTGTAAAATAAATAATCTATAGGGACATATTGTACAGCCTAGGAAATAAAAGCCAATATTTTATAGCAACTTTATATGGAATATAATCTATAAAAATATTGAATCATTATGTTACATACTTAAAACTAGTATTGTAAATCAACTATATTTCAATAAAGAAAATAATATTTTACGAATTAAAGTAATTCAAGTTATTAATTCTTTAAGTCTCAATTTTCTCATCTGAAAAATGGGTTTAGGAATAATACCTACATTGTTCAATTGCAGGAAACTTACAAGATAATATAGACAAAAGCACCCTGGGAACTTCCCTGGCAGTCCAGTGGCTAAGACTCACTGCTCCCATTGCAGGGGCCCAGGTTTGATCCCTGGTCAGGGAACTAGATCCCACATGCCACAACTAATTTTGCATGCTGTAACTAAAGATCCCACATGCTGCAACAAAAATCCCAGGTGTCACAGCTAAGACCTGGCACAGACTAAATAAGTAAATAACATTTTTAAAAAATCAAACAGTACAAAGGACAAACAATTTGTTTTTAAAAAGCACACTGCATGATAGGTGCTGGTCATAGATCTGCAGTCTACCCAGGCAGCTTGTTTTATTACACAGGAAGGTCCTTAACTTTCCCCGGAAAGGCACAAGTTCATGAAGGTTACATTTGCTAACAACTAGCAGAGAGGGAATTCAAACCCAGCTCTGCCTGATTCCAATGCCCTCATGCCACACCTCCATCCCTGCATGGAACAGGAGGAATAAATAACCAGGCAGTTGTTCCAAAATCTCTCCAAACTTACGAGTCCCAGCTTGGAGAGCCAGAAACAAGAGAGTTTCCCTCTTCTAAACCTTAAGTGACCCGCAGGGGCAGCAAGGAAAGAGGTCATCAGCCTGCCCCTCTTCACATGCCAGAGGTCACAACTGGTTGATAACACTCAGACGACTCACTGGAAAAGTGCCTGAGGACTGGAAATAAGCCAACGGAATATTTTTGAAAGGTGGTCACCCTGTGAAACACAGACTGGCTTGTGTAATTTTTCAGGCTTGGAAAATATTGAAAATGATCCCAAATGCCAATTTTTAAACATCAGAGTAAAGGAAAAATTAAAAATAGAAGTGACAAGGGGATGTAGGTAAGAAAAGAAAGAAAAAAATGTGTTGCCGGGTCTTTACCAATATATAGCTTTGGTAGGAACTAATTTTCTAAGATTAATGATTTCCTAAAATAGAAATGACAGACTTGGTAGATGAGTAATAATAATTTTTCTTGTGTTACTAAAACTACTGACTCTCTATAATGCTAAGGAACTACCAATAATGATAATTACACGTACACTTAGTTCTCATCCATATAGCTGGATCAGTTGTGGTCTTCATAACAAGGCCCAAGTGCTAGAGTTACTCTAAGCTCCATTTTTCTTAGGAAGAAATCTAGTCTCAGAGCCATAAAGGGAAAGGCCCAAGAATGCAGACATTAAGAGAGGAAGAATGGAAACTGACACTCAGATCTGACTCGAAAACCAAGCCTGTCCCTTGTTAGTTTTCAAAGAGCCCAGCATAGGGTCCACTTCCTGTGTCCTCCCACCCTTTGTTGTTGTTACCATTCAGTCGCTAAGTCATGTCTGACTCTTTGCGACCCCATGGACTGCAGCACACCAGGGTCCCTGTCCTTCACTATCTCCCAGAGTTTGTTAGATTCAAATCCAATGAGTCAGTGATGCTATCTAACCATCTCACTCTGCCGCCCCATTCTCCATTTGCTTTCAATCTTTCCCAGAATTAGGGTCTTTTCCAATGAATCAGCTCTTCACATCAGGTGAAGAAGGTATTAGAGCTTCAGCTTCAGCATCAGTCCTTCCAATGAAGACTCAGGGTTCATTTCCTTTAGGACTGACTGGTTTGATCTCCTTGCTGTCCAAGGGACTCTCAAGAGTCTGACGAGGGAAAGGTACAAGGTAGATGGAGACTCCTGGAGAAGCAGACCCAGAGCATCAGTGGAGGAGCATCACCTTTCCCTCAAAGACCCAGCAAATGATGCCAAATATAGTGAAACTGAGAGCACATATTGATTAATTTAAACGGGTGCCATTATGACAATAAGTTGTTTTGAAAGCACAGCTATTTGCACCATGGACAGGGCCAGAATAGAAAGTTCTTAGTAAACCAAAAAAAAGCAGTAAGAAGCAAATTAATGAACTCCCCCACCCCCATAACTCCCTGCCAAAAAAAAACAAGTCCATCTTGTTTTAGTCTACAATCAACAGGACTGAGTGGAGCACAGCAGAATAAACACAAGGACTTCCAAATTTCTGTGATACCACCGTAATCGTCCAGGGTATTATTCTAGTGCTCAAAGAGTTCACACGGTTTATCTTCTCAATATGCTTAATAGCTAATAAGATAGGTTGTTCTACTGAAATAGGTTAGAGATATAACAAAGAGTCGGACACGACTGAGAGACTGAACCGAACTGATAACAATTCAAACAAATGGAAGTTCTAAGCACAGGAAGGAATCACAGCAAAAGCAAAAATTGCAATTCAAGCTCCTAGCACAGAATTTATTTCACTAATAAGACTGCCACTGTGTCAACCAGGAATCCTGATGGCTCCCAGCCAGTGCGCTGGGACCATGCTCCAGGTGGGCTGAGATGTCCTTCCCCATTCCAGGCAGAGTCAGGCACAGACAGGGCCCCAGGCCAGTTACCTCAATCCACAAGATGTCTAGACTGCTCATCCAGAGTACTATACAAATATTATTACTTACTAAGCATTCTATGACGTGACAAAGGTCAAAAGCATTAGCAAATGAATCCATCATTTCACCAACTTTTTGATTAGAAAATGTCAACAGCTTCGAAAGTCTAGAATGTCCCTAGAGAAGCATGAATAACCACTTCCACCTTCATCCTGGTCCCTCCGCCACGGGGCCATTATTTTTCTAACAGCTGTTGGCCAGCGTCATCCCACGCTGAGAATGACACACCATCTGAAGTACTGTATACAAGGCTATGGAAACCAAGGTGGGAGGCCACAGCCGAAGGCACTTCTACGTCCCTCAGTGCAGGCTCAGTGGATGCCAAAGGAGGAGCCCCATGTGGTTCAGTTCTGCACACAGACCATCCACAAACTGGACTGGGGTTCATCTGGGAGCCACATTAACAGACTGAGGCCTAAGTGAAGTTAGTCAGGCAAGGAAAGACACATATTATACGACAGTCACTTCTACATGGAATCTAAAAAATAATACAAATGAATTTATTCACAGAACAGAAATAGAGCCACAGACACAGAAAACAAACTTACGATTAACAAAGGGGAAAGGGTGGGAGGGAGGGATAAATTAGTTATATGCAATTAACAGATACATACTAATACACGTAAAGTAGATAAACAAGGATTTACTATCAAAGCACAAATATATTCAATATCTTGTAGTAACCTATAATGAGAAAGAATCTGAAAATATATATATTTTGTGTATAACTGAATCGCTTTGTGAGAACACCTGAAACTAATGTAATACTGTAAATCAACTACATTTCAATTTTTAAAAAAGAAAGCAACCATGGAGGCGTTAGTGCTATGAGAGCATCAGGACGACACTGAAGAGGAGCAGCAGCCTGAGTGGGAGCAGAAGAGGCAGGTTTCCTTCTTACCTTTTCATCTTTCACTGTATCTAACAATACCCATTGTCAGGACAGCCTCAGGAATGACTGTTTTTAAAGAGCAATTGATGTGCGATGGAAACTCAGCTCTGCATGCTAAGATGAGCCTGTGTGGTGGCAAACGTGGCCCCTGCCTTCAAGCCCACCAGCTGGGCAGCAGCGCTCTCCTGCGTGTGCAAACCTCAAACAAAGAACAGAAACCCCCTTACTCCTGCTTCACTGACTCCTTCTAACATGTCAAGAACTGCATTCACAGGCCAATTCTTTTTGAGACAAAATTCAGGATTACTGCTAGAGAATAAAAGAAGGTACAAATTACATGCCAGTTAGCAACAGTGCATGTAGAATGATCCCAGTCTGAGACATCTTCACGTCTCACACTCCAATTTCATTAGAAAACTCTCCTCAGCATTAAAGGGGTTTGGGCCTCATGGCGATCCCTCTGCTTGGCTCTCTGGTATCGATTTCATCCCAGTTTCTATAATGTGACCTGGCCTACCCAAAATTGCACCTGGCACCCTATTGACATGTGCACGCATACACATAAACACATACACAGGAAACATCATTACCATTTTGGAATATAGGCCAACACTTCCTCATTCACCTGGTCTCAACCTATGCCTCTCACTTTCACATTCCACAGTTCTCCAATCCCAATGTAACTCTGCCCTGGGGAGCCCAATTCTGGTCTTAGTGACTTCCTGGCTCTTCTCTCATTTCTGGTGAGACCCTTGGACCAGAGCAGGTCAGCACTGCTCCTCACCACCTGCTCTAAGCAAAGGCCACCCCACCTTCCACCCAGCCTCAGAGCACTGGACCTCTGCCTGCTGCTTTCCCAGCCAGACACAATGTTGCCTACATCCATTCCTTCTCCTGAGGATTAAACACAGTAGGAAGACTATATTAAAACTAACCCTGAACCTAACCAAGAAACCAAATCCAGTGCATAAAATATTAAGAAAGTACAAAAGTGTTCCAAATCAAAGAAGAATAGAAATATGGATCTCAAAATTTCAGGTGGGGATTAAGCAATTTTGGAATGAGGCTTGGATTCACTATTTCAGATGGAAGACAGACTCTCTGAGGGCAGACACACTTGGACAAGCCAAGGTTGGAAGATTAATGCTGGCTTAAAACTCAACATTCAAAAAACTAAGATCATGGCATCTGGTCCCATCACTTCATGGCTTTCCTTGGATGGCATCTAAGTTGTCTCTATAAATGGCCCACGAGACATCCTGGAGGTTGGCTGACTTCCTTGGTGACAAGGCACTTCAGTCATCACGTCCATGAAGCTGGCTGTAAGTCTGACAACCTCTGACTTCAGTTCAGTTCAGTTCAGTCGCTCAGTCGTGTCCGACTCTTTGCGACCCCATGAATTGCAGCACGCCAGGCCTCCCTGTCCATCACCAACTCCTGGAGTTCACCCAAACTCATGTTCATTGAGTCAGTGATGCCATCCAGCCATCTCATCCTTTGTCGTCCCCTTCACCTCCTGCCCCCAATCCATCCCAGCATCAGAGTCTTTTCCAATGAGTCAACTCTTCGCATGAGGTGGCCAAAGTATTGGAGTCTCAGCTTCAGCATCAGTCCTTCCAATGAACAACCAGGACTGATCTCCTTTAGGATGGACTGGTTGGATCTCCTTGCAGTCCAAGGGACTCTCAAGAGTCTTCTCCAACACCACAGTTCAAAAGCATCAATTCTTCGGTGCTCAGCTTTCTTCACAGTCCAACTCTCACATCCATAGATGACCACTGGAAAAACCATAGCCTTGACTAGACAGACCTTTGTTGGCAAAGTAATATCTCTGCTTTTCAATATACTATCTAGGTTGGTCATAACTTTCCTTCCAAGGGTAACTCCAAACAAGCCTCTGCTATCTCTGCATCTGTTTCCTCAGCTTCACGAGACAAGGCTCACTTTCCGCTCAGCCTGAGGCCCTATGATGCTATGTGTGTTCTGAAAAGACCCACGAAACACTGTGAGCTCTTCACACACACAAATGGGATGGGGAGGGAGATGGGAGGGGGGGCTCAGGATGGGGAACACGTGTACACCCATGGCTGATTCATGTCAATATATGGCAAAACCACTATAATACTGTAAAGTAATCAGCCTCCAATCAAAATAAATAAAATTTAAAAGAAAATTCGAGAGATAGTATCACCAACGTGTGTTTACTCCCAACCTATGCAGGTTTAGATTGCCAAATGTTCCACCTTTTTAGAAGAGAGATTTGGAAATGCCCATCTGCCTGATGGGGGCAGGGGCCCAACTTTCCAGGTTTATGCCCACATTTATCAGGAAGTTGTGTTACACAAACCCACATGTTTTTAAAACTTTCAAATGCAGTGACATTAAGGTCTGTGCTATTTTATGCCAGTATACTCTTAATTAGGACAGAAATATAAAAGGAATTTAAATAGAAAGTGTCTTTCTATCTCCCTGATAAAAGTACCTAGGGAATGGTGTAAACAATCATTCACAATTTTGACATTTTAATCTTGCAAATTGTTTGGTGTTTCAGAGGCAGTCTGTAAAAACTTTTGCATTTTAAATGAAACGGTAGTGACAGATCTAAATTCACTCTGGTATAAAAACATAGGAATATCACTATGCCTTTATCTTGTTAAAAAGCTAATAAATTATAAATCCTTTTTAAATCACCAGCCAAAGCCCAAAATCTGTAGGCACAAGCAAGGGAAAAGATGGAAGGTGATTATGAAAAGATAAACTGTTTTATGAAGGTGCTTTTGTGGTAAAAGGGTATGATGCAGTCACTCTGGCATACAAAGATATTATTTGAAAGCGATCTAAAAACCACACGGATCTGCAAATGAATAAATGTTCCCAAGATAAATTACAAAGAAAAACATTCTGAATGTGACTTTGCTTTGTCGTATATTTAATTGGAAGTCTCTTCAGACTTGTTAGACAATTCTTTGGAACTCTGATTATCCGACACTCTTTCTTTTTCACTTTTCGCCTTTGTTACTGCAACTGGACACCTAACAGTTCAGCTCACTTAACTTTTTATTGAAGATGTACTCTGTAGCAGTCCAAGTCAAGGACTAGTGACATAAAAAATAAATATTTACTATGAAAACTGATAAACATCTTTTTACTGTTAATAAATAAATAAATAAAATACAGTCACTTCATAGAGGAGAGAGTCTAGTCAACTGAGACAGAAAGACTCATTACAGACAATTCTGCATAGCTTCAAACACCAAGAAATACACTTGTTCAAGATTAACAGAGAGATTTCTTTGTCCTTTCTGTCTACAAAGATAGCATTCCTGGTAGCAGGAAGAAAGCCTTCTCCTCAGTTGGGTTAATTTCCCTAAGCTGCTACTTGGGGTAAGGATGATGAGTGCAAGGAAGGAGGCAGAAAAAGCGAGATCACAAATAATACTTTTTTTATGAGAAATAACCCATAGGAAAATGTTTCCTGAAAAATTATAGTCATTTTAACATGGACAATACATTGACTACAAACTCAGCTAGCTCAAAAACACTTCAGCATTTCTTGCAATGGTCACTTTGAGTACACGGGTCATTCATTCTTTAGACACTGACTACATAAATGTCATGATTTCTCCTGAAACCAAATAATGGCTATTCAACAGCCAAAAAAAAAAAAAAAAAAAGATAACTATGCCCTTGCTTACTAGCAATATCAAGTCTGCAAACTGGAGGAAAAAAGCTGAGAGATATTCATCTCAAGTCAAATGTTTTTTGGTTATGACAAGAAAGTTACCCTAGATCCAAGTGAGGGTTTTCTGAGTACCATCTGCAATCCTCAAGAGATGGTACAAACAACCTGAAAAACTGATGCAGACATACTAGAACCCAAATTAATGAGGTTAGCTTGCTCTAACAGGCGTAAACAGGAAGGTGACTTCAAATGGAAGGGTCCAGATGATAATAAATGAAAGCAAATATTAATACCACAACAGGAAGGAAAACTATAATTGATAAATCATTAAATGAGATTACAAGATTTTAGTACAAAAAAAAGGAACCAAGTGTGCTTCCACACACTACAATACAACCCTTTTAATGTAATGTGATAAATTGTGTAATGTCAGATTTTATTTCCAATAATCTTTTTTTAATTCTAAAGATGTAATTAGCCAACAGTAAGAAGATATCTGTAATAGTAACCTTGATATATCAAATTATTTTAATTTCCCCAAGGAAGGAAGCCTTCCAAAAACTTCTTAAACCCAAATGTAAATGAAAGAGGAAAAAATAGTATTCAAGCACTAATTTTTCTACATAAAGGGGAAAAGGCCTTCATGCAGTTCTTAAAAATTCAAAGATGTTTAGAAGACCGTGAAATGATTCATAAAGGAGAATCTGAAGAAGCAAATTCTGCATCACTTTCCCACTTCCAGTTCTTCCTTTACCACTGCAGAAAGATGAAAATTAAGTTTATTCACTAAATAGTATGATCTCAACATCTGAAAATGCATTTCACCGTCTGTGGCCTTTGATTAGCTTGTATGTGTGTATGAAATATTGGGAAATCATATTTAGATTTAAAATCGACAGTGATATGTACCTATAGGCACAGTTTCCTTTAAGGTTTTGGAAGCATATCTAAATTTATCCTCACACATGGTTATAGATTCATTTTAATTTTTATAATTCTGAATTAAGAAGTTTAGAAATATTCGATTTGGAAGGCCCATGTGTCTAGACATATTAAATCAAACAAAACTCTCCAAGTGCCTTCACACTAGTGTCAATAACATAAAGCATCAACTCTCATTTATTCATGGGACGATTATAGCATTTGGAACATGGCCAACACCTCACTTCTTCTCGCTGTCCTTTCGGCCTGCTATATCTTATCTATCTTATTGGCAGGCATCACTCCAAAAGTAGTAATAAGCTGGCAATTATTAAGTCCTTACCATGAGACAGGCACCGCTGTCAATATATACAAGAGCATATGATTTCCCACAACTGCTCTATGAGATCAGTACTCTTGCTATGCTTATTTTCCAGAAGAGGGGCTCAAGGAAGCTAATTCACTTGTCCACAGTCATAAACAGCAAAGCAAAATGACCAAAGTCTGATGCCAGAGACTGAATACTTAAGGAATTCAAGATTTGCCTCCAAAAGATAACCATGATAGAGGAAATGAAATCCAAACTGATCAATAGAGTAAGAAACCACCCTATCCCTTTCTGATATACATAATCAAAATGAATGTGCATTTCATGGGTGAAATGGTTCCAACTACTGATCATAATGAGATTCATGGATTATCCATAGATTGTAACTCACATATTCAATCCCAGGCCCTCAGTTAATTGCAGGGTTCTGGTTTGACCTTTCTTATCTTCTTGAGTATTTGTCAAACACTGTACTCAGCCTTAAATTCTTTTTCTTTTAATTGCATAAAAATTTCCATCTTAGCCATTTTTAAGTGCACAGTTCAGTAGTGTTAAATACATTTATGTTGTTGTGTAATAAATCTCCAGAACTTTCAGCCTTTGTCTTAGTCCCTTCAGGCTGTGGTATCACATTATCATGGAGGAGAAACTTACAGATGACTGAAATGAACTCTTTGCAGTTCTGGAGACCAGAAGTCTGATCAGGCCACCAGCACAGTCAGGTGTCACCCTCTTCCAGACTTCTCACTGTACATTCTCATGGCAGAAGGGGCTACTGAGCTCTGGGAATCTCTTACAGCAGCAGAAATCCCATTCACGCGGGCTTCATCCCTATGACCTAACCACCTCCTAAAGGCCACATCTACTAATACTATAACCTTTGAGAATTAAGATTACAACATATGAATTTAGAGGGGAACACACACATTCAGCCCACAGCAGTCCTAAATACGTTTGAGGTCCATTTTGTTGCACCATTTTACTCTTTATCAATGACCCATCTTTAAACTTCTGAAGTTTAAACAAAATCTTTGAACAAAATCTTCAATATAGAAGGCCTCTTTCTAGATAAGCATATATAAGACTCTGACATTATATAAGTTAATGATTCTTTTGGAACCACAGACCTTTTGAAAATCTGATGAAACGTGTAGTCAATATATCAAAATAAAATGTATATATGAGTATATAACTTAAATGGTGCTGTATTTTCATGAGGTTATTGAACCTCTGCCCCTGCAAAGGCCAACTATGAACTCAAGTAAAGAACCCTAATTATCTGGCATTATTTTGCACTAGTATTTACCAATTCTCTTGCATTTGCATCATTCCTTTAAATATCAAGATTCCCCTAGGGGGTTGTAATCAAGACCTTATTTGTAAAATTTCCCATAAACATGATTTCATTTATAAAAATTAACCTATACACATTCAGGAAAATAACTTCATTGCTTATAAAAAGAACCCCATGGGCAAAGAATTCCCTATTTCCCATATGTACCACATATTCAGTGAGCAGGTTCCAACAAAAATGCTGTCAAAGCACCTCACATCTGAAAGTAACCTAAACCACAAAAATACAGTCGAAGCTGCCTTATTCTTATGGGCACACCTTCTTCGGCTCTGATAGGAAGAAAGCTCCATGACTGATTGTAGATAAACTGGACTCCATCACTACCTTTCCAAATTTAATGTGCTGTCGTTAAACAACCATGTTCAGTGGTTTTAATTGCATCATTGCACTTTCTGATGTTTCTGATACCATAAAAAGATTGGATCTTAGAGGTGAAACCTTAGAGCTGATAGTCTCTCATTTCCTTTCCACCCAGATCTAGGGGGGAGTAGATAAACCTGAAAACTATAATGTTTTGTTATTTGTAGGGGATTAATAAGTAAACACTGTTAAGGGATACTAGTCCATATTAAATATTAAATATTTTGTATATGTCACCACTTTAGCAACATGAATACTCTGGATGCACTCTTCCAAAAGCATATACATATACCAATTCTATATATAATATCTGGTGTGATCATGAGCCCCCACCTAAAGCCCAGCCCTCCAGATCTCAAAATAAAGAACCTATCTCTGCATTCAGCAGACAAGTGTGAGCAGACACTTCTAAGAGTTCCAGAATTTCACCTCCTTGAAAATGACATGAAGAACTGAATTCTACACTGCCTTTAAAGGTGTCCATCCTATGCTCAACACTCATCAGAAACAGTCACCACAGCATTCTCTTCGTTATCTGGTCAGTTTCTCAAAACAGAAACAGTTTAGTTAACCCCTCTTAAAGGAAGGCTCTGGCTCTTTTCTGTTTAGAAGGCTGAGAAGCTGAGGGATGGAGAGCCTCCTGCCTCTGCCACAGTGACTTCGCACTGCATCCCTCCAGAGAGCTAATCAGTAGACACTCTGACGCTGGCAACACAAACAAGCCAAGAATTAGCCTGGCTAATGCAGGTGTTATCATCTGGTAGACTGAGGTTGCCACCAGAAGCCATCTCACCAGCACTGCTCAGCCACCCACCTCCTCAGGGCTCTTGCCATCCTGCACCTTCACTTAAGAGGCTGTCTTCTCAAAGTCTCTTCGGATTTTTTAAAAGCAGTGTTCAATTACACATTTTATTCTACACTAAATTAGCCTCTTATCCTCTTTCTCGTTCTCTAGTTTCTTAAAAGTTTGTCCTCTATATATCACACAGCTCAATTGTCTATAATATACTACTAAAACATACACCTATATATTCATTTATTCCTCAGACTCCAAGGTTCAGTTTAAGTTACAAAAACTAGTGTTTGAAAGATTCATTAATTTATTAAAACCGTTTTTAGGGACTTCCCTGGCGGTCCAGTGGTTAAGACTCTGCACTTCCACTGCAGGGGGAATGGGTTCGAACCCTGGTTGGGGAATTAAGATCCCATATGCCACACATCAGGGCCAAAAATAAATAAATTTTTTAAAAGACACAATTTGATTTAATGCTAAAAAAAGGTCTTCCAAATGTGACTTTTTTGCCACTTAGATTTACTGCCATTGTTCTACCAGGCTTCCCAAATTCTGAATTTACCAGGTGAGTTTGAGACTGTATTAATTTCAGAGACTAAATTTAACTAACTATTCCATTAAAAAAAATTGTATTCCAAAATGATGAGCAGGTAGAACTGAAATGAAAACAACAGGAACAATGGGAAGAAAGTTTTCAAGTACTCAATATCCTTGGTTACTTTTCCCATGACTCTGTGATTGAAAATCAGGACAGCATTTTAAAAGCTGGTCACCTTGGAAAGCACAGAAACCTCTAAAAATAAAAATCAACATTTACAGACTCTGCCATAATGGTTTCCTGGTAAACAGAAAGACATGCTTGCTATTTTACCCCCACACGGGGGTTGTGGTAATTAATTATTCAACATTTGGAAAGTGCTTTAGAGATAAGAAGCTAAGTGCTAAAAACCACCATCAATTTGCAGCAAACGGCACTTAAAGTGAACTCACTAGGTTTACTGTTGGAAACTGAACCATTAGTCTAAGTCCATGATGTTTTTCTTTTTCTTTTTTTCTCATTTCATTTAGAACATTAGACCAAACAGCTGACACTCATATGCAACCTTCCTTTCCCTTTAGACAACCTTTGAGTGTCACTGAGTAAAAAACTAGTCCTTAAAATATATAAATTCTAATAATGTGGTTTCACTGGAATTCACAGTGAGATGCTTATTAAGTATCCTTCCTTCTCTGCCTTTTATTTAAGTAACAAAATGAACAGTTAATTTATTAAAAATTTCTTGTGTAAAGCTTTGAGAGTAATCAAAGTCTAGTTTAACATACTTATACTGTATTAGTGATCATTTAGGCAAACATTTAATGTTCATGACTATACTACATATATAAATTTAGATGAACAATCTAAGAATTGATTAACTTTGATTAATATTCTAATGAAGGCAAGAAGTCATTCTATTTAAATAAAAAAATTAGGTTTTGTTAAGAATTTTTCCTTATTTACAATATATTCTGGTTTTAATCTATTCATTTTAAAACCCAAAACAGTGGTCCAAGATTTAGGAATTATTTTTACCAAAATACAACTAAAACCTACATAAAAGCCAACCTGCCATAATTCAAGACACATGTATCCCAATGTTCATTGCACACTATTTTTACAACAGTCAGGACATGGAAGCAATCTAAATGTCCACAGGCAGATGAATGGATAAAGATGTGATACACATAAGCAATGGAATATTACTCACCCATAAAAGGAACAGAACTGGATCATTTATAGTGATGTGGGTGGACCTAGAGTCTGTTATACAGAGTAAAGCAAGTCAGAAAGAGAAAAATAAATACCATATGCTAAGTCACTTCAGTCGTGCCCGACTCTGTGCGACCCCATAGACGGCAGCCCACCAGGCTCCCCCGTCCCTGGGATTCTCCAGGCAAGAACACTGGAGTGGGTTGCCCTTTCCTTCTCCAATGCATGAAAGTGAAAAGTGAAAGTGAAGTCGCTCAGTCGTGTCTGACCCTCATCGACCCCATGGACTGCAGCCTTCCAGGCTCCTCCGTCCATGGGATTTTCCAGGCAAGAGTACTGGAGTGGGGTGCCATTGTCTTCTCCAAAATACCATATACTAATGCATATATAGGATATCCACAAAAATGGCACAGATGAACCTATTTGCAGGGCTGGAATAAAGACACGGAGGAATAGGGCAGAATAGAGTGGGAGAAGGGGCAGGTGGGACAAATTGGGAGGGTAATATTGACATACATATACTGCTGCTGCTGCTGCTGCTAAGTCACTTCAGTCATGTCCGACTCTGTGCAACCCCATAGATGGCAGCCCACCAGGCTCCACTGTCCCTGGGATTCTCTAGGCAAGAACACTGGAGTGGGTGGCCATTTCCTTCTCCAATGCATGAAAGTGAAAAATGAAAGTGAAGTCGCTCAGTTGTGTCGGACCCTCAGCAACCCCTTGGACTGCAGCTTTCCAGGCTCCTCCGTCCATGGGATTTTCCAGGCAGGAGTACTGGAGTGAAGTGCCATTGCCTTCTCCGACATACATACACCACCAGGTGTAAAACAGCTAGCTAGTGGGAAGCTGCTGCATAGCACAGGGAGCCTAGCTTAGTGTTCTGTGATGACCTAGAGGGATGGATGGGAGACGGGGAGGAAGGCTCCAGATGAATGGGATATATGTATACATATAGCTGATTCACTTTCTTGTGACTCACTTTGTTGGAATACAACATTGCAAAGTAATTACACTCCAATACTAAATTAAAAAAAAAAACAAAAAAAAAACCTGTGTTCATGCTAAAAAAAAAAGAGGAATCATGAAGCAGTTTTTTTCAAGTAGTTTTTATTAGACTATAGTTGCTTCACAGGCTTCCCTGGTGGCTCAGACAGTAAAGAATCTGCCTGAAGTGCAGGAGACCCAGGTTCAATCCCTGGGATGGGAGGATCCCCTGGAGAAAGGACTGGCTACCCACTCCAGTATTCTTTCCTGGAGAATTCCATGGACAGTGGATCCTGGCAGGCTACAATCCACGGGGCCACAAAGTGTCGCATACGACTGAGCGACTAACACGCACATAATTGCTTCACAATGTTGTGTTCATTTCTGCTGTACAGAAAAGTGAATCAGATATACATATACATATATCCCCTCTCTTTTGAACTTCCTTCCCATTTAGGTCACCCCAGAACACTGAATAGAGTTCCCTGTGCTCTACAGTATGTTCTCATTAGTTAACTATTTTATACATAGTATCAATAGTGTGTATGTGTCAATCCTGATGAGACAGTAGCAGGCCACACTCTGCAAAGCCATCATGTGGTAATTGTTTTTCACTCTGGGGGTAAATATGCAACATACAAGATACACTCATTCTTACCTATGTCCATTTTGGAAACAATTTTGAGCAGAATATTAATCTTTTTACTTCCTGTCTCTTACACAGTGGAAGATCATATACACAAATGTTATAATTTCATGTTTTAGAGAATTAAAAGCTGTACTGACATAATCTTCTTGGATCTGAGACTTATTTCCATTACATCGAGCTCAACGACATTTCTCTAAAAAGAGGGTTTATGCATTGTAATCCCCAAAATGCAGTTTTTAAAAAGTCATCTTTGGTTTTAGAAAGGGCTTATTACGAGATGAGTTTTCACCACTTTAAACATGAATACCTTCTACACATCTATCAGTCTTAAATCTTTTATCCATATTCTTCCTTCCCCAAAATTTCTCCCACCAAGAAAACAAAAAGAGCATGGATGTAAAATCTTAAATGTACTCAACATTCCTAACCTCAATAGGGAAAAAAAAAAAAAAAGCCCTTCTGGTTGCTGAAGGAGATGTTCTTCGTGAGGCTCCTGGCTAACGGAACAAAACTAACTGTGGAATTCTGCATGGAACCCACAATACAGTGCTCAACCCCCAAATAAGGTAACACCGAAAGACAAATTTTCTCATTGACTCAGCTTGATACTTACTGTGTGTTCCATATAATCTTCAACTTCTATGGATCATTATGTAATAAAAAGGCAGAAAAACGATTTTTCATGGTTCGCGCCTAATATTGACATTTATTTTAAATAAACTGAGGATACTTTCAAACAATTGCAAACTAGCGAAGAAAGTGAATCCAAGGAAGGCCTTTTTTAAAAAAATTCCTTCAGAGGAAGTACCACAGTATCTCCTCCTCCACTCTGCCAGCTTTAATAAGGTATGCCAACAGTGGACTATTGGTGCAAACAGAAGAATGGGCACAGTTATGTCTTAAAGAAGTGTTTTGTGGCAGACATGATTAGCTATCTCTGTTTCAATGTTAACAGGGCAACCGGACAGTTCCTTAAAAATAAACAATTTACTTATAATATAATTGCCTGGGGTGTTGGGGTGGAGGGAAAGTAAGTAATTTCAAGTGCAATGTTTTCCATCCATACAAATATGAAGAAGATAGAAACTGTCCAAAGGAATTAGCTATGTTCCCAAGTGACTGAGAAATGAATTGGCAGACTGAGCCTCCATGAGAACATTATTTTGAATCAAAACCAAATTATTAAAACACTCCAGGTGATCTGCTCTATATTTATGGAACTTAAATACTGGACTGTTGAAAAGAACGATTCTGAAATGTTTAAGAAATGAAGCAATTTAATTAAGTGGTAATGCTGTATTTACTAATTGTGTTGTAATGTTAGGATCTAGAACCAGAGTGACAGGAAAGACAAAGAGCAAGACTCTGGTGATCTTCTGAGTGCCGGTGTGTGTACTCAGTCATGTCTGACTCTTTGCAACCCCACTGACTGTAGCCCACCAGGCTCCTCTGTCCATGGGATTCTCCAGGCAAGACTACTGGAGTGGGTTGCAACTTCCACCTCCAGGGAATCTTCCCAACCCAGGGACTGAACTCGCGTCTCTTGCATTTACAGGCAAATTCCTTACCACTGAGCCACCTGCAAAGCCTGGTGACCTTCTGAGATGGACACTATCACCTGGCCATGAACAACTGCCTTATCCAGCCACTCCCCAACACAATAGCAGAGGTGAGTCCATGTCCCCTATACTTGGAAGGTCCTTACCTAAGTTACTTTGAGAAAGGCTAAAACTAACACACACACCTACCTAAAAATTTCATTCACCATACGTCCAAATCCTTCAAATTTAATCATCAGGGATTATCGCCTTTGCTCCTTTCTTCCAGTAAAAATTAAAACTGCAAACACTACTAAGATACCTACCACGTTAAATTATTTTTCTTACAAGGATATTGTCAGATTTTTTCCTCTTGCAAGGAAAATCAAGGAAAAATTAATAAAGAGCATTATCTTTTAAACTCATATTGTACTAAAAAAACTATATTATAAGGGAAATGTAGAGCTGATAAAGTCATGTATGATGATAATAACTAACACCTAAATCATTCTTACCGTGTGCTACAAACCCTTCTAAGCATTTCACATTTATTAACTCACTTAAGAGCCTCGGAATTAAAGGAGGGAGGTTCAGATGAAGAGCTGGAGCACTAAGGATTTGGGGTCCAGGCTGCACTACCCAGATCTCCTCCTCACAAAGTAGGGGCTTCCCCAATGGGAATGTTGGGTGACTGATAATGCTCAGCTCAGTCTTACTCCAGAGTCACCTGAGCCAAGGTCACAGCCTTGTCCAAGGACAGCCCCCATCTCACAACTGGCTAACATGGGGTAGAAAGGCCTGGCTCCCTTACCTCGAGACAAGACAACTCTGAAGGGTCTGCTCGGCTCTGGAACTCCCAAGGAGATCAGCAGAGGCCTTGGCTGCCTTCGTATCGACTTCACCTCCTCCTCCTGCCCCATCCAACTTCCTTCACTCCCTCACAGGTATTATATACCTCAGCACAAGCCCCAATAAACATCCCACCCAATCAGAACCTGCTTTCCAGGAACCAACCTAAGACCGTCCTAGGACTCAAGTCCAGGCACTCTGGCTCCAGAGTCCATGCCCATAAACAGTACACTGAAATCCTGACGGTAAGGCAGATTCAGAAAACAAGCTCCATGGGTGTTTCCACAGGCCTCAGAACCTATAAGTACAAAGAGGTCTTGGTAACAAGAACCGAAATTTGCCACAGGACTGCTGGATCTCCGCAACCTTCCCTCATTTCTAGGGTCTGTCAGCCGTGCTCACCATCAATCCTTTCATGACCGTCTACTCAGGCCTCTTCACTGAAGGCCACTGACTACTGGAGAATGCCACTGTTCTGCCCAGAATCCTCTCTCCTGGTCTCCTAATCCTCGAAACCTTTGAGGAAGACACAGCTACCACCTCAGGCTCCATCACCCCAGAGCCCTACTCTGCTACCTGGTTGAAGCAGCCCTCCCTGGCCCATGCTTCTCAGACTCCCTCAGGGAAATGTGTCCTTCCAATCTGTCTTACAGTCTCTCTCTCAATACAGCTAAGGCCTCGTTGTTTGGGCACAGTCCCCATCATGGCCCTCTCAGTCTTTGCTTGTGGTCCAGTGTTCAGAAGACTGCACTTCTAATGCATGGGGTGTGGGTTCGATCTCCAGGTGGGGAACTAAGATTCCACATGCCATGTGGCACTGCCAAAGAAACCAAACCAAAACAACAACAACAACAAAAACTGTTCAACATGCTCAATTCATGAGAACACACACTTTGAAGGTCACTGCCCACCATGAAAGCAAAGAGCAAAACCCTTAATCCTTGTTCAGACATAGCTCAGACATCCTCTTTACAACATAAAAGATAAGCAAAAGAACGTCTAAATATTGTAAAGTAATTAGCCTCTAATTAAAATAAATAAATTTAAACTTAAAAAAATAAATAAAGCACAGCAATATGAGAACACATATGCGGAGCAATAGCTCCACACACCTCCAGCCCAAAGAGCACTGCTGAACTGTATAAAGACCATGAGAAATGAACAAAAGGGGAAATTATTTTCAATAAATTGCTAAGAAAGGAGATAAGTGTGTACAATTCATTTTAGAATGATATACATCAGAAACATATTTTAAGACAATTTTAACTGGATGCTTACTTAGGTAAGCTTCAGTTATCAGAAAATTCAATTAAAGTGAATACTTAATACTGTAATGACAGTAGATAAATAGATCACTCCTGCAGTTTAAGCAGACAGAGCTTTTTTTCCCAGAGATGGGCTTCCCAAAACATGACTTCCCCTCCCTTGATTCCACAGACTGGGATCCATGGTACCTTCAGGCATTCACACCCTGCCATCACTGCTCCCCAAGTCGTCAGGGCCCTGTTAGATCCCATATCCCTCGATGCCCACCTTAGAACTGAACCCTTCACTGTCTAAATAAGACTGAGAAGTTATACCACAAGCTCCTTATTCAAGCAGCCACCTGCTTAAAGCCTGGGCCACCTACTCGAGCCTGGTTTTTTCCACCACTTCGGTTTTTATATAAAGGACACAGTATTATTCAAATCCTTATACTAGAGTCCTTCCATCACAGAAGCTAAGAGCTGTGGGTCAAACAGGAATACATGGCACTGGACTTTCCAAGCTATTTAATCTGTGGATATAATACGACATCTAGGGTATCCAACTCACTTATTTTTAAATCTACAAAATAAATTTCACTTAGTTAGGAAAGCAAGCTCTTTTAGAGTAATGGAATTATCCCAAACGAACCCTGAACCAAAAGTGTTGGTTTTAATTACTCAGAAACACCCAATTTTATTTTCTCAGCCAGCAAGGTGTGGACTTGATTTAGAGAAAGTTTACAAGGAGTGTTAAATGATGCGATCATTTTATAGCTTCAAGTAAAACAATGCATTTACACTAGTACCTTCCAGTCAAGGTCAAGAGCTAAGACAAGACCAGATGAAGCAGGTAAACTTTATAGGAAATGTCATGTGAGGCCAGACCCACGATCCCCCAGACCACCCTTCAGTGACATCTGACAGAGACATCAAAGAGCAAGAGATCATTCTACAAAATGGAAGGAGACTCACACAAAGGGTCGTGACAGAGCCGAGTCCAGACAGAAGACTGTCCAAAGAGATCTATAGATCAAACATAGCCATCCTTTCTTTTAAATTGTACAAATACTGCATCTACCTAAAGATTTATTCTGGGCCTCTCAAGAAGCCAGTTTCTCCTCCTGGGGTAAAATGTTGCTCACAGAAATACCTACTACATAAATTTAAACTCTTAAACCTATGTCTCTCAGTTGTGTGGTCTCCCTAGCACTGCTGTCCTTGGATTTGCGGCAGAGAATTCACGACTTTCCTTAGACTTGGACTCAGATGAAGGTGAGGTCTCCTTTCAGACTTCACTGTTCAACACTACAGCACTAATATCGATTCAAAGACACCCCCCTACTCTCATGATATGCAGTGTATTTCTCTAGACCTTTCCCAGGTATGTCTGTCTTGAGGTAAAAGAACAAACCTTCGAGGGAGCCACGTAGGAAAAATTCACAAGGTTCAGACACATGGATGAACACAGACATTCAGCATGAAAAGATCCCTATTAGGAGGTGATGTGTGTGTGTGTGTGTGTGTGTGTGTTAGTTACTCAGTCATTTCCAACTCTTTGTGATCCCATGAACCGTGGCCCATGAGGCTTCTCTGTCCATGGAGTTCTCCAGGCAAGAATACCAGAGTGGATAGCCATTCCCTTCTCCAGGGGATCTTCCCGACCCAGGGATCAAATCTAAGCCTCCAGCATTGGAGGCAGATTCTTCACCATCTGAGCTACCAGGAAAGTCCTAGGAGGTGATAACTGAACTCAAATATGTGCTCAAATGCAATATTTATCAATACACCAAAGAATAGTGAAATTCTTGAGATTTCACTGGAAATATCATTTACGCATAATAAGTAAAACATCTGGGGCTTCACCAGTGATGTAGTGATAAAGAATCTGCCTTGCCATGCAAGGGACACTGGATCGATCCCTGGTGGGGGAATTAAGTTCCCACATGGCACAGAGCAACTGAATTCAAGTGCCTCAACTAAAGAGCCTGTGGGTCACGACAAAAGATCCCACATGGCGCAACTAAGACCCAACACAGCCAAATAAACAAACAAATAAAAATAAACACATGTTCTCTAATGTCTCAATATATTGTGCATTAGCACCTATTATAAGGCACACATACTATAAGGCAAATAATATACATCGAATAATACACAGATATATACTGTATATATATAAAGTAATGATATTCCCTTACCTTTATATAAAGCCCAGTATTATCACAAATGCCCTAAGAGCTGTACCATAAAGAAGTTTTACTTTCCCTCACTTTTATTTGTGTTACATCTTCCAAAGATTTTATGAGAACAACATCTGGATTTAAAACTCCTGGTTCAATACAGTATAAAAGAATGATTTGAGTGAGGCAAACACCAAATTCACAGACATGGATACCTAAGTTAATGAATGACTCCCCCGTCACCTACCACAGGAGGCACCCATTCAGATTTGTCAAATGATACTCAGAAAGTATCTGGGCAACAAAGAACTTATGCTTTTGAACTGTGGTGTTGGAGAAGACTCTTGAGAGTCCCTTGGACTGCAAGGAGATCCAACCAGTCCATCCTAAAGGAAATCAGTCCTGAATACTCATTGGAAGGACTGATGCTGAAGCTGAAACTCCAATACTTCGGCCACCTGATGTGAAGAACTGACTCACTGGAAAAGACCCTGATGCTGGGAAAGACTGAAGGCAGGAGGAGAAGGGGACGACAGAGGATGAGATGGTTGGATGGCATCACCAACTTGAAGGACATGAGTTTGAGCAGGCTCCGGGAGTTGATGATGGACAGGGAAGCCTGGCGTGCTGCTGTCCATGGGTTGCAAAGAATCAGACACGACTCAGCGACTGAACTGACCCCAAAGTACTAGGTGTACTTCATTTCAACATGTTTTTTTTTTTTTTTAACAATACCTTCTATACATATTCTTCAGAGAAGGCATAAAAATTACAATTCCTTATAAACTTTTTTTTAGGTAAATGCCTCTTTAGAAATCTTAAAAGCAGTGCTCATTGGGGTAAGCTGGGTGAAAGCTAAGTAAAAACTGGACTATATTTTTCTAATTTCCTGTGAGCCTGCAATTATTTCAAAACAAAAAGTTTTTTTTAAGTGCTAACAATTCATTTTTACTTTCAAGAAATTAATGCATAAAACTGCATCCAATTCAGAGACTAGATAAAATAGAGTCCTATCTAAATAAAAAGGTTAGATCATTTTTCCAAGGAACTATAAAATATAAAACATCACAAACTCTAATAACAAAAGTTTCATCCCCAAAGTTACTGGATTCCAAACTTCATGACAACATATTTCACAAGAAATATTTGAAAGACCAAATAACAATGATCAAAGCTATTGATACTACAGTGGAGGAATTTCTCGAGAAGAAATAGACTTCAGATTAAATTTGAGTGTAATGATTGGGCATCTCTGACTGGTCTGTCCAGATTTTTTAGTGACTCATTATCATTCCACTAAGTAAGTATTTTCACTACAAAATATGCTATCCACTGTGAGGACCCCGAAAGCTACTCTGACAGTTCTCACAGTGAGGAGGCAGAAAGTGTACGAAGACAACAGGAACACATATGAAACCAAAGGCAGTGCAGAGCAGTAGGCAATAAAGGGGTCAATTAGTGTACAATTCACTGCTGAATATTTTGGCAATAAAAAGTGTGAGTACTTGAATAATGTTTTCTTCTGATGTTTCTAGATGGATGTTTTAGTTTCATATCTTAATGTACTTTTCAAGGGAAATGATCTGATCTCATTTATCTAAATCTTTTGAGACGCTTCCTATCCGCCTTCTCTCTTTTCCCTGGCAAAGCAGTTCAACTTGTAAAACTGCAAATGTGTGAGCTGTGTGTTTCTTCTCAACCTGTTAACACTCAGCAATTTTCTAAAAGCGATTGTAATCAGTACGCTAGCCATCTCCTGACACAAAGCCCCACTCTCTGCTAACACCAGGAGTGCTCATCTCACATTCCTAAGGTCGCGTCTCTAGAGGTCAAAGGAATGAAGGCATTTCTGCAGCAGCTCCAGGTGTGAGGTCTCGATGCAGCTGCAGTCAACATGCAACACTCAAGGGGAAGGTTCTAGGAGGGCAGCCACCCATACAAGGTCCAATCAAACTGCCCAGTGAGCTCACTCCGTCCTCACTCTGAACTAACAAGTTTCACAAATAACATTTTCAGAACTTTATTCATGGTCAGTCTGGGGTAGAAAGTACCAAAGCCTGCCTTGTGTTAAAGACATTAAGAACCTCCAGGGACTTCCCTAGTGGCATAGTGGATAAGAACCCACCTGCCAATGCAGGGAACATGGGTTCGATCCCCGATCATAGAAGATTTCACATGCTGCAGAGCCACTAAGTCCCAGCACCACAACTACTGAGCCCGTGCACCACCCGTACTTAAGCCTGCACACTCTAGAGCCGGCAAGCCACGACTAATGACTGATGCTACAACTACAGAAGCCCCCTGAGCCCTAGAGCCTGCAAGTTGCCACTACTGAAGCGCATGCACCTAGAGCCTGTGCTCCGTAGCAAGAGAAGCCACAAGAGAAGCCACCGCAATGAGAAACACAAGCACGGCAACTAGAGAGTAGCTCCCGCTCTCTGCAACTAGAGAAAGCTCGCCTGCAGCAACAAAGACCCAGCACAGCCAAAAATAAATTTTTTAAATACATAATAAATAAATAAATATAGCACTGTGTACATGTCAAAAAGATTGAAAAAAAAAAAAGAAAAGAATCTCCCCATCAGGCCATTAGAGACAACAGATTTCCACGCTGAAGAGCAGGAGAAACGGAAGAGCTACTCTCACTTCACTTTCATGGGACATCAGTTTAGATATTATCATTGTCATGATCCTACTCTTTAAATAGTTGCTCTTCCCTAAATCCACAGCGTCAATGTCTTTTAAAAGTCACAAGTGCTGAGTAGACACAAAAGAGAGGAGCCTTGCATCTAGCATTTAACACAGCAATAACCAGACATGCTTGGGTGCTTTTTGTTTTTAAAAGACCCACTTTAACTTCTTACAGGAATGAAATCACCCAGAACAGAAGATGAGGCTTTCTGAAATTCGCTATTTGTAAAATAGTAGTTTAACAAGGCAGACCATAATTACCCCTTGTATTTATTTCAATTTTCCATAGCATTATGTCTGTAACAAGAAAACAAAAGCTGTCTTGTTATTCCAGATGATTCCATTTTTCCAGTAAATCACCCTAAAGCAGCCACATTCGGGTCAAGCACATATGAGGGATGCTACCTAAAATGTAAACGTCCTCATAAAATATAGACTAACTTACGTTATTCTGAAGCAATATGTGTTATATACTCAGTACTCTGAGAACTGCAAAACAGTTTTACTTAAATGACAAAAGCCAACCAGCCAACACCACCACCACCAGATCTCAAAAGAAAAGGAAAAGACTCAAATATGAGAAAAAAGAAAATTCAGCCTTTGGGTAAGAAAATCTAACTAGATTTACACATCAAATTCCAAGTTCCTTCTGCTGCAAGTCTGGTTTTGCAAAGGGATACCTTCTATTGTTTATCATGTAATTCTCTGAAATAAAGATCATGCAAATTCTCATTATATTTCATTTAAATATAAATATAGGCATTAAACTCCTTTTCAGGTGAAGAAATAAAGAGGGTCAAAAAGTAAAACCAATAGTTGAGAGTCAGACCTTTCAAAGGATTAGGAATCACTGCTTTACACAAGAGTTTATAAAGTATATGCTGCAGGTTTGCTTCTGACATTATAATCAACGTATCTGAGAATGATCTTATCCATACTAAGCTGAAAGGGCTCTCTACAAGCTCCAGTTATCAGATTGTTCACCTTTAAATATTCAATTTTTCATGAAACATGGTTACCAGGGTATCAGCACTGGGAAACTCACTACAAGATTTTAAATCTGAAAATTGTTGGCCAGCATTCTAATTACAGAAGCAAAAAATATTCAGTGTGTAAGCTCTGAGGGCTCACCCATAGGGTGAAGAGCACTTTAATCATTTTCGAGGGTTTTCCCGGTCCTGCGTGTGTTACTTGGGGGCATAAATTTGATATGAGCTATATAGTGAAATGGGTGATCTCAAGCCGCTGGCTATTAGACTCAATTTTTCAAGCTGATGTTTAATAAACCCTGTTCCCTGCTCAGCTTTAGCATAAAAAGTAAAAGTCCTAGAGGAAAAAAATGTAAAAACACAGTGTGAAGCATGCAGAGTTAACAGCTCAAAAAGACTGCTTAAGTGTGTAGTTCATTCATTCAGCAAACAAGCATCTATTACTGTGTCAGGAACTGTTCTCACTGTTGGCACAATTCAAGAGTAAGGTATGTTTAGAACACAACAACAATAATGAAATAACTAAAATATGTTTGGCCATTTACAGTTTTGAAGAAAGCTTTAAAAATAACACCTCAATTGTTTTCCATAATAGCTCTAATGAATTCGGTTTTACAGCCATTTTAATAATAATGAAAAAATAAGAGATCTAGATGATTTTCTAAATTCTCTAAATCAAGTAACTTATAAGTAATAGAGCTGGGTCTCCAACTCATACCTTCCAAATGTACATTTCCATCAGTCACTGGGCAGAACCACATTACAAGATGCTCTACTCTCATGGGAACCACAGAGGATATATTCTGTATGGTTTTGAACTGTGTTAAAGCTTTTAAGGAAAAAGTTTTACAGATCCAGACTAGGGTGTGTACAAGTTCAAATATTTCTATTCAAACAAGATACTACAAAAACTGTTTAGAAGCAACTAGGCCCAAGATGTTGCAAGATTCTACTTCCCCGTAGACAGGCTAAGTATATGCTCATCTAATACATCAGCACATGCTAAAGGGCACACTCACAGGTGCCATGACAGTCCATAAAGGGCCAAAATGTGGGCTGTGGCCCAATTCCTGGAAATCCCCGCCCATTCCCCAAAATAGATGGAATCTCCTCCCACTTGTTAGCCTATAAAATTACCCAGTCCATAAAAACCAACAACCCCATACCTCCTGGGCTCTGGAGCCCCTCTCATCTTCTGAGATGGCCACATGCTCCCTATGGAACGTATATCTCTCTGAATAAACTCATTTTCACTTAAAAAAAACTGCTCTAATCTCTTCACCCATTTATTTTAGTTATTATATAAAAACACTGGTGAAATGAGTCTGCCTGGTTAGCTGACCTTTCTAGACAAATAAGGTAGGTTTACTCCCCAAGTCCTAAAACGTTCCTTACTTGGGATAATATACTGGACAGAAACTCCTAAGCCAAAACCTTGAACTAGAACTTCACAGAAGAAAAACAAAGCCAATAAACAATTAAAAAGTACAAAAGGTACTCCAGGAAATGCAAATTAAAACCACAATGTGATACCACTACATATCCACTGCTGCTGCTGCTGCTGCTGCTGCTAAGTCACTTCAGTCGTGTCCGACTCTGTGCGACCCCATAGACGGCAGCCCACCAGGCTCCCCCGTCCCTGGGATTCTCCAGGCAAGAACACTGGAGTGGGTTGCCATTTCCTTCTCCAATGTATGAAAGTGAAAAGTGAAAGTGAAGTCGCTTAGTCTTGTCCGACTCTTAGCAACCCCATGGACTGCAGCCTACCAGGCTCCTCCATCCATGGGATTTTTCAGGCGAGAGTACTGGAGTGGGGTGCCATTGCCTTCTCCGACATATCCACTAGAATGGCTAAAATTAAAAAGAGAGATAACAGTAGCTGTTTTTAAGGATATGGGGCCGCCAAAACTCTCATTAGATGCTGGTATCACTATCTACTAAGACTGGCTCAACAATTCAACTCATAACACACATCCCAAATTCCTACCCATACTAAAAGACATATGTAAGAATGCTCAGAGCACTGCTTTTCATAATAACCAAAAACTGGGGGAAAAAAACCTCAAATATCCATCAAGAGTGAAATGGATAAATAAATGTGGCCTCATAAAATGAAACACGACAGTACAATGAGAAAAAACAAACTGTTGCAAAACGCAAAACAAGAATGAACCTCACACACATACCACTGAGCAAAAGAAGTGAGGCAAAAAGGATACAGAACATGTATTCTGGTAGAAAGTTCAATAACAGGTAAAAGTAACCTGCAGTCCCAGAAGGGACTTCAGGAGGGAAGCTACCCTTGCGGGGAGGAGAGTGGAGCTTCTGGCTGCTGACAGTGGTCTACGTGTTGGCCTTTGGTGCTGATGCCCAGGGCTCTATTCATTTAGGTAAATCACTGAACTGTTTACTTATCATTTAACGACACACATACTTTTCTATACCATACTTTTCCCTGGTAGCTCAGTTGTAAAGAATCCGCTTGTCAATGCAATAGACGCAGGTTTAATCTCCAGGTCGGGAAGATCCCCTGGAGAAGGAATGGCAACCCAGTCCAGTATTCTTGCCTGGAGAATCCCACAGACAGAGGAGCCTGGCAGGTTGCAAAGAGTTGGACACGACTTAACAACTAAACAACAACATACTTTTCTATACACGTTATATTTCCACAAAAACTTAGACAGGAAGAAGAGTAGGAGAAAAGAAAGAAAGGAGAAATGGAAGAGGGGGAAGGAAATGTATGAAGTGATGTTATCAGGACAGTGGAAAGAGTCCTCAACCACCAAGCTTCTTTTCATTCTCACGTCTCTTAGCTCTTAGTCGATCTCTTCCTTGACTACCAAGCTGTTCTCGGGGACTTTTCAATGTTATCCATGCAGCTGCCAGTACCAGGCCATTTCTATCTTCCAATGTGTAGTTTACTATTTACCACAGGACTAGATATGTTATAATCAGTCACACTGCATGTGAACAGCCACTCATGTGAGGTATCTCCTATGAGTAAAGTGAATCCTCTTTAATGTAGGTCTTTCTTTTTAACCTCTGTTTTGCCTGCTTACAGGCTGTTTTGCTGACGAATATGCCAGATACAGGAGTTACTAAAAGATGGAGATGTTCCTGGGCTCTAGGGCTTTCCTGGTAGCTCAAATGTCTAGTAAAGAATCAGTCTGTAACCCAGCAGGAGGAGAAGGGGGTGACAGAGGACAAGATGGTTGGATGACATCACTGACTCAATGCACATGAGTTTGAGCAAGCTCCAGGAGAAGGTGAAGGACAGGGAAACCTGGAGTGCTTCAGCCCATGGGGTCACAAACAGCCAGACACAACTGAGTGACAGAACAACAACAATAACCCAGGAAACCCCAGTTTGATCCCTGGGTCAGGAAGATCGCCTGCAAAAGGGAATGGCAAACCACCAGTATTCTGGCCTGGAGAATTCCGTGGACAGAGGAGTCTGGCGGCCTACAGCCCATGGGGTCACAAAGAGTCAGACATGATTGAGCTACTAATACTAACACTTTCATTTTTCCACTGGGCTCTACCCATGAATACTAGGTCTCTAGGCTAAGACTCAACCAACATAAAATTCCAGATCCCAGGAGTTTACTTACTTCCAAATAGTATAAGAGAATATCACTAGTGAATACGTTTATAAAAAAGAAAAGGACTGCTAACTTCTTATCCAAGACATTATGAACAGCTTTGCTAACTGTGTCATTCATAGAACATGCTATCAGTTTCAAAGAATATATTCCTTTCTCATTTTGTATTTTTATTAACCTTGATTTTTTAAATCCTCCCAAAAAGTATACTGCAAGTTTTATTTAAAACTTTAAGGTTTCCAAAACAGAACTCAAGTGCAACAGACAAAGTCTCTTTCTACACAGTAATCCACAATATGTAAAAAAAAAAAAACAAAAAACCTGAAATACTACTTGTAAAATCCTTTTACATCTTAATTTATGTAACTTCTTTCTGTACTCATTCTCCATGAAAAATAAAAGTTAGCTCTCAAGACTGGAGCTAGAACTGGGGCACACAAACTGAAAAAAGTCACCCACGGGCACCGATGCTGCTGTTGCTGCTGCTAAGTCACTTCAGTCGTGTCCGACTCTGTGCGACCCCATAGACGGCAGCCCACCAGGCTCCCCCATCCCTGGAATTCTCCAGGCAAGAACACTGGAGTGGGTTGCCATTTCCTTCTCCAATGCAGGAAAGTGAAAAGTGAAAGTGAAGTCGCTCAGTCGTGTCCGACCCTCAGCGACCCCATGGACTGCAGCCCACCAGGCTCCTCCGTCCATGGGATTTTCCAGGCAGGAGTACTGGAGTGGGGTGCCATTGCCTTCTCCGCACAGGCACTGCAGGTCCTGAAATAAAGAAGAGCTGGGTGTGTGCATCCACTACACAGAATGATAAACAAGGAGCAGAAACTCTCACCTTACATCAGGATCAATGTTTATCTGCTTTAGTATCTTAAAAACCCTAACTAAAACAACACTCATTTGAGGACAGTCATTTCAGAAACAGGTATCAGTAGTTCAAAGATGAAATGTTCATTCCCACCTCAACCAATAATTTTCCACTTAGTTTAAGAAAAGCATACAAAGTTCCCTGTGCCTTGGCTTCCTCATCTTTTAAACAAGCATGATAATCCCTTACATCTACTTAATTTGCAGAAAAAGATGATGCTTTGGCTTCTAGAAACAACTATAGATGTACAGGATTTCACCATGATGAGGTCTATCTCCATCTTTTCGAACACATAACTTAATCCAAAGGCAAATAAGACCATATCATCGAGGGTGAAATTATGAACCTCATGAAGAAGATTGGAAGAAAAAGTTTTCTCTCTTCTTTGTCACAGCAGGTAAATAAATCCATCATATTTCATAGCTGGCTGTCCTTTTGATGCCCTGTTGGAAATGCCATTCCACTGCAGAGACTAGAGAAATGCAATAAAAGTCATTGCCACAAAATCATTATGACAGTCATAAATACAGCTTTCAGATAAAATAATCGGCCACCTCTACAAATGAGGAGTACTCGTGTACCTGTGCATGTGCCTGTGTGTTGTGCGTAATGTACATCGGACAAAAGGCCTGAGTAAAATGGTAGGTTAGAAAAATCCATCTTCACTGCTGGAAAAATAACTAACAGTGTGCACTACAGGGGATATAAAATATCACATTAATGTTAGAAGGACAGCAGCATGTTTTCTACTTGTGACATAAATCAAACTCTTAGCTATTGGGAGAAAGGCAAACACGTACGTGAAATACAACTTAGCCCTGATCTTGTATGAACGAAACATTATTCTTTCCCTTCTTTCAAATTCCTACATTATGCAAAAGATCCCCGAAAGTAGCAAGATCTAGTTTCGTAAAGTCTTATGAACTTTACGTAAGTTTAGGATGTTCCTAAACTATGTGTTTTGCTAAATGGCCCTCCCCAACACAGACTAATTTCATAATTCACAGGTTGACCTCAGAAACTGCAGCCACAGTGAGAATCCAGATATGTGTTCCACTCACAGCTTCCTCTGTCCCATCAAATCATGTACCCTGATTCTTTTCATTCAGCTATATAAAGGAAAAACTCCTTAAAACTTTCATCATTACTACATTTTTCTCTTCTGAGTTTGTTCTTTCCACTCCCAATCTTAATACCTATCAACTCCAGTCTCGGCTTTCATTCACATTAAAAACGAACACCAAAAACGCTCCAGGAAACAAGTAGATGATGTGTATTGGCACACTTTAGCAGTGAATTCTCACAGGACTAACAACACTAGTCCTCGCAGACTGCAGCGCCCTCAGAGGCAGGCGGAGAAACCTGATTATCTATGTGATTCACCAACTAATGTGTATTTCCTTTCCTTAAGTGTTGTGTTTTCTTTAAGATGTAAGCCATGGCCAGACATTGATCTTGTTATCAGAACGAGGGATCAGAACCTGAAAATTATACTTGCCAGAGCTCAGTGAAAAATGAAATTACCACCAGAGTGTGCTGGAATTTGTCCCAAAGGTTACCCATTTCTATCACATTTTTTCTCTAAATATGATTCCCTGTAGTGCTTTCACACATGGTTGTAAACCCAAAATGTATTCTCATCCTTTAAAAGATGAAAACAATAACACGAATATTCACACATTTAAAGTCCTTTTATGTCAACAAAATGAACTAAAAGAGATACACCACTATAAACAGTACATTATGGATATTTCATTGGCTGGCATGCCTTATATATGTTACTAAGGGTCATTCTGTAGAATGACCCCGAACCATTAAATGATACTCCAAATCTCATTTTGAAAACACCTTCTTCAAGGTGTCTGTTTTCTGTTTTCAGAAGGGTGGACATGCCTAGACTATCAAACTATCCCATCTTATCCCTCCCACCCTCACACCCTGATAAATGCGCTATGCCTCAAGAGTTCATAAGAGTACTACTTTCCTCTCTCTACCCTTATATGTGGCAGGTTTTTGTCATCTTACCAGAGACGCTGAGATAAAGTAAAAACTATTGAATTTCAAGATGTAATAGCAAGAGAACAGAATCCTATCACTACATTTAACTTTAAAATGAAAGTAAAAGTTTTTTTCTCAGTTGTTAAAGCTATAAAAAAAGAAGCAGACATTTTCCTTTGACTGAAGCTATACCAATAACCTCAGTCTAAGTGCCATTATGACCATGAAAATCACTTAAATGCTAATGTGATAGATACAAGGAAGAGAGTTCTTAAGTCAGAAGCCTTTCAAAAGACATTATGTTGGCTATAAGAAGCTACTGGATACTGCTCTCATTGCTGTGAACAACCTACTCAAATCAACATGAAAAAATAAGCCCTAATGGGCAAAGTATGCTTAAATTTAATTCAGGTAATATTCAAACTCCAAGTCCCAGATACAAGGAAAAGGGGAAATATGGTACAAGGCAGTGTCTCTCAGGAAAGGAACCATTCCAGGATTTGAGACAATGTGTGTTTGGCACAACCCAGTGTTCACGATTTCCCATTAGCCACAACTTTCTCCAGCACTGAAGTGAAATGGGAAAAGAAATGAGGAACATAAACTAAAACTGTTAAATGCTCTTCATTGTCAAGTCTGGAAAGAGCTCGCTGAGGGCCAATTACGTTGTGAAGGTAAGGCCTTGAGAAGGAGTGAGGGGTGGGGGAAAAAAAAAAAACAACACGGAAGTTTTACAAGAAACTCTTCTGAAAAATGGTTTACGATGGTCGAACAGAGGTAGAATGGCTTCCTTCTCCATCTTTCCTATCAAGTTCGGGGTTTTTTGCTGTTGCGATTCTTTTGTTCTTTAATTAACTTCCCTCCTTGCGGGGCTTGCTGCAGTTTGCTGATGTAGTTCCCAACTGCTACCTTCCTTTGGCGACTCTTATTAACGGACTGGCAAAGGCTGGGTAAAATGCACTTAAGAAAGAAGAAATCACCTCCTCTTGCCAAGACGCACATGTGCCCAGTACCTGAGGAAGAGCTCCACTGTCGCCGGCCAAGAGAAATTCCAGTTTAACCTCCCCTTTCCAAATCAATTGCAAAGAAGCGTGTGTGTGTGCCACTTGCAGAGAATCTGCCTGACTCACCCCCGCTTTCGGCGTGCCAGGGAGAGATGTGAATGATCGGTCTCCCGGCTGGTAGTGAAGTGGGGGTCGCGGTCCCGGTGGCACCGAAAGTCCCCTGCCCCCATCCTCCGGCCTCCCCCGTGAGTGTGTTTGGGGATGTCTCCCTCTCCGGCAGGTGCCCGGCCACTCTGGGGCCTCCAAAGCTCACCCAGGCAGGAACACACGTGTCCTGCGCCGGAGCCCAGCCCCCGGGATACAGTGGCCCCAAAGTCCGGGCAGGGACGCCAGGTGAGCGCCGCGGAGGGGTGTCGGGGAGGGGGGCGGGCTTGACCATGCGGGTGCAGCAGGACCATCCAACGTCCCCCTCTAAACGCTAAGAAGAAAAAAGTACTTTTCTGCGGAATCTGCTTCCACACTCCGCCGGGCGCCCAGCCCCCGAAGATGCCCGGCCCGCAACTGACCTCTCTCTCTCACTCCCCGCGCGCGCCCAGGCCGCCCGCGCCCCCTCCAGGAGCTGCCCCGAGCTGACCCTCCTTCCCCGGCCCTGGCCGGGTGCTCACCTCCTGGGGTCCGGCTTCCGTCGCTCGTCCAGTTTGGCGGTTGAGTGTGGGGCTGCAGCAACCGCTGCCGCCGCCGCCTTCGCTGCCACCGCCGCTGCCGCCGCCTCCGAAGCGCTGCCCGGCGCGCCGCCGGGGCTGGAAACCGGGAGCCCGCGGGATCCCGGGAGGCGCGGGCCCGGGGCGCGGCGGGGCCGAACCGCGGGAAGTTGTCGGCGCTAGGCGCGGGGCTCGAGCCACCCCCGCCCAAGTAGTCACAACTTAGCAGTCCGGGTGGGTGCGCGCTCCGGAGCGGAGGGAGGCGAGGACAGAGCGAGGGCGCGGGGGCGGGAGGGTCTCCGGAGCCGGCAGGACTGGACCCTGAAAAAGGGGAGAGAGCGAGCCCGGGGGCAGATGTCTACACGGCCCGCGTGGTGCCTGGTGGGTGAGTGTGTGAGAGCGCGGGGCGTCTACTCTACTTTGCCTTCTGCAGCTCCTGCATATTTATGGGGATCGCCGAGGTTCCTGCCGGTAACTACCACTGCAGCGGCGGCGCCCGGCCCGGACGCCCCTCGGGAGCGAGCCCGGGGAGGGGGGTGGATCGGGAGGGCGGCGGTGGCGGAGGCTGTGCCACGAGCGCGAGCCCGCGATCCATATTTAAAGCCGCCACTGGCCTCGGCCGGCCCCCCGGCCCTGCCCTCGCTCGCGCCCGCCCGCCCGCCCGCCCGGCCCCCACCGCTCTGGGCCGCCGCTCGGCGTCACCAGCCCGGGCATCGCGGCGGCGGGGAGGGGCCTCGGGCCGCACCGCCCCCGGGGGCCCGGGCTCTGGGCGCCGCGTCCGGCTGGAACTGACCAAAGACCCGGCTCCTGACCCGCCGCCTCCGCTTCCCTGGGTTCCCTCTGTCTGTCTGTCTCTCTCTCTCTCTCTGGCTCTGCCTCTGCCTCTGTCTCTCTGTCTGTCTGTCTGTCTGTCTGTCTCTCTCTCTCTCTCTCTCTCTCTCTCTCGTGCCCTGAGCCAGCTGCTAAGTCCCAGCTTTTTGTCCGGTTTACAAGAGTTCCCCGCTGGGGAGAGCTTCCTCTCTCTTGCAGAACTGAAGTGACTGGGACAGATCACTCTTGAAGCTACTTTTATAAAAGTGGAGGGAAACAGGTAGAGAGCGCGCTGCCAGCACGCTGTGTGAAGTTGTTCACCTCTAGCACGATGTCTGGGGAGAGCGCAGCTGTCAGCCTTGTCCTTCGCTTGTCACTGATGACTTCTGTCTTCCTCAACCAGTTTGGGAAACATCTTTAGTCATCCAAGGGAGTTTCTTGAGGATATAAATGGATTATTGTATTTACTCTGTTTCTAAGGCTAACAGAGGTTTAAGTCCTCTTTGCCAAGCAAATACTACTACTAATAATATATCAATGGCCCAGCCCCATTTTGATCAGTTAAGTAGACTATAAATATATGAACAGACTGTCGGCACTGACACCATCTGATGTTCTGAATACTGCTAGAGAGGAGCCACTTAATGGATTTGAGCCACACAGTATATGATGTAAGCCCATGTGCATTTCCTATTAATACATATCATATATTTAATATACATGTGGAAGTCACTGACCAAACTGCATCTCTGAGGGTAACCACCGGAACACATAAAACCCTACAGAAATGTCACATGCTGACTACCTCCGCCAAAGATTTGTTTCCAAATTCTTTCTTCAATAGCAAGTAAAAGTCGCCCAGTCGTGTCTGACTCTTTGCGACCCCATACAGTCCGTGGAATTCTCGAGGCCAGAATACTGGAGTTGGTAGCTGTCTCTTCTCCAGGCGCTCTTCCCAACCCAGGGATCGAACCCAGGTCTCCCGCATTGCGGGCAGATTCTTTACCAGCTGAGCCACAAGGGAAGCCCTTTCTTCAATCCTAACCTACAATTAATAAGACCCCTACTGGGGAAAAAAATCTGGAGGAAAATAACTTGGAGACAAAAGTCTTCTTTCTAGTATTTAAAACTGGAATAGACATATTATTTATTGTACCTCACCAGTGCTGGCAAAACAGGTATATACTTGCACCTTTAAAAAAAAAAAAAAAAAAAAAAAAAAAAACCTAGTGTGTTTAAAATCCTTGGTTAGTGCTCAGGAGACACTGGGATGACCAGAAACTATTTAATGTCTAAAATTGAAATGCATTAATATCATGTGTCTGGCTGTTGTTACCTCAATGCTCACACATTTTACATGACCCACTGCAATAACGTGGGAAATTCAAGTTTGTTTGTTTGTTTGTTTGTTTACTTAAATGTAAAGATTTTGCCTACATAACTATACTTTGTTTTTAGACTAATGTTAAAATTAACTTTCAGTCCCTGAGCACACAGTTAGCAAGAATCAGCAACCCCAAAGTAAGCTCACAGGAAAAGAGAAGCCACTTTTGTATTAAGAATTTGCCGTTGCTGTTCAGCAGTTTTTCACACTGTGGATTATGTATTTCAACATAGCTGGCAATTTCTCATTATCATCGTGAACCAGCCATGAATGGTCAGTGTTGGTGACTGTTTGGGAAAGAAAAAGTCCAAGAAACTTAGGTTTTCCAATATTCTGCTGCAAAATACATCAAACTGGCCTTTACACAAACCAAAAAAGTAACCCTTAAAGGCATTTTTCTATCAAGATGGACAAAATTTTACCCTGAAAGGAGTATAAAGTTGGAGAGTGGGGTGGGAGGCAGAGAGAGAGCACTATGGGGTGAGGGGTTGTGTGCCCCTTATATTAATGAGAAAAAAAGAGTTGTCTTTGGCAAAAAGCCAGTAACCTGTTATCATTCTCATTACTTGATGTTTGCTGTCCCACAATTAAAAGAGCATGTTCCATTTCCTTTCCTATTGACTATTGTCCAGTAATTGAGATGCATGTGTTTTTCTTTTGAAAGGTCATTGATTAACTTTTCTCGTTATCTCTGCATGTGGTCACCTTTGCTATTGCTGTTCAGAGCTGAAAAAAGTGAAAGTGAAGTTGCTCAGTTGTCCGACTCTTTGCGACCCCATGGAATGTAGCCCACCAGGCTCCTCCATCCGTGGAATTTTCTAGGCAAGAGTACTGGAGTGAGTTGCCATTTCCTTCTCCAGTTCAGAGATAGGACAATGAATTCTGAGACCTTTTTTCACCAATCCTAAAACACGCTATGTCCCTTGATTCTCACGAGCCCAAAGAAAGCTTTATTTGTTCATTTCATACTGGTGTTCACACAGCTTGGTGACAAGAAAAATGAACAGAAAAAATGAATGGAATTAGAAAAACAATATAAGTAATCTTTACTGATAATGATTTATTTGTTTAATAAATAACTCTCTCTGCTAAATGACCTTCTAAGATACTAACCCACTATTTTAGCTTATCAATCAAGTTTCTTTGGTATCATCCAAGGTCCTTATAGGCATCTACAGGAAGCAAAGATGAGAGGAAGAACCTTTGTGTCAATGCCAGGCACCATCTAGTGGCAGCAGGTGATGAAACCTCGTGTTGGTATGATGTCTCCAGCAAGAATGAAGACGAAAGTTTTTCAATAGGTGGTTCAAACATTCCTGCTCTTGAAGAAGCATGGTTCTCTTTGATTCTAAAGCAAGAAGGTTGTACCTAGAAAAATAATACAACTAATGGACCCCAAGATGATTATTCAAAGAATTAGGCTACAAATCTGACCTGCAGGTAGAATTATTGCCACAAAATTTTCTCAGTCTTTGTGTAACTTCGTTTAGTCACACCTCTTTATAAAGACCTCAGTGTTGTTTTTTTTTTTTCCACTTAAAGACCTCTGTATTTAAGTTTCCTCATTATAAAATCAAAGAGAGTGATGGCTCGTCACTGAGTATTATCTATAAAGGATTTTGTTCAACAAATAGCAGAGCCCATAAATATAACTATTATTTCAGGGTTCTTATTATACTATTTTACAAAAGAAAAAAGGATAAAAGATATCAATGAATGCTTATCCCTGAGTTACACAAAATTGCAACATTCATACACATCTTATTTGGGGCCCAAAACAAAAGGAGACAGTATAGATTACAAACTTCAAAGAATGATCAGTAATGTTTCTCATTATCAGCTTCTTTTTAAATATATGGCTCATTAGTAAATGTCTGACAAAAATCTTGCCATATAGAATAGGTATTTTTCTTTGTGCTACTATTTTGACTTACAGTCATTTCATTATTAAACAATACTGCCATCGAATGATCATTGAAGTAGCCAACCTGGAATCGGTTTCATTAACCATTTCAGGATATAAGAGTAAGGAGAGAGAAAATCACCTGTCTTTCCATCCTGGGACTAGTCAGGGATGAAACTGAAGATATAGACAAAGAGAGAAAGACAAAGAGATCACTTAGAAACTTCATTTTTGTTTCACTCACACTCTAGAAATTACATATTCAGTCTGGCAAATTCCTGAATAAATTCAGCCAACCTTAATTTACAATCTATATTTCCTCCTTCGATTCCAAGTTTAAAAATAACTGTAGTCCCTTTTTATGAGGAGTAAAGAAAGGTGAACACTGTTTTTGTAAGCTGTCAGCATGGCATGAGCTAGGGAAAATAATTTTATTTGGTTAAACATGTCATAAGTTGCTTCACAGCTTAAACTGCTAAACTCTCAACCATATCCAACTGTCATTTTTAAAACACATACCTAATATCAAATATTAAGAAAGGTTCTAACATCTAAAAACAGAAGCCTATCTCTGTTCACATCGAGGAAGACAAGTTATTCAGCCTTTCTAGACCTCAGTTTCCTCAGTAATAAAATCAAGGAGCTTGAGATAATCACTCAAAAAAACAATATTTCAACAGGATACTAGAATATTTTCTTTTAATAAAATTTGAATATGTTTGTGATAGAGAAACATGCAAATATTTCAGAAATAGCATTGATACACTTATGAATGCTCTGTTTAATAAACTTAAGCCAGAGTTTCAGCCTCTTTCCCCTACAGGAATTCTCCTGTATACATCAGCCTAACAAAAGGACACAGGCCTCTCTGTTTGAAAAGGAAAAGGGAAAATTAAATTGAGCTACTAAGCCACGGAAAACTACACCCTCTATGATTAAAAAGATTAGTCTGGTTTTAAGTAAGATAGTAGAGAATTACATCAGACTTCTCTACCAAAACCAACTCCCAGGGCCCCTGGACTCTGCTAATCAGTGTGTGTGTGTGTGTGTGTGTGTGTGTCCCACCAGCCACGTCCCAGGACACAGACAGGTACTTGTTCCTCTGTATCCTGCTGGCCTCTCACCTCCTGGAGGATGAATAAGCCCAGATGGCAACTGCTTGCTCTAAAGTTGCTCTTCCTTTTCTCCTGTGGACTGAGTCACATGGACATAGCTGTTCCACTGCGTGAAGACAGGTTTTCTACAGATTAACCAACCACTGGGTCAAACTGGTCCATGACCATTCTCTCCCCAGACTAGGCCTATCCTGGAGACTACAATACACCCATCCTTTTGCAAATAACCGAACAGCTGATACTTCCAGTACACATCTGCCAGACTGATCTCTTTATAGGAAACACAGCAAGATTGTAATTTGAGTGTTAAAAGCTCCTTATCCTGAGGGAGGAAATATTCTGAGCAAATCTGCCCTTTATGACTTTTCAATTTCCCCTTGCTGACCAGAAGGGGTTCACTTCCACACAGAACATGAAGCTTGATTGGGTCATCTGTTCAGCATACAAATATTTATTACGAACCTACTATGTGTCAAGGACTCTTCGAGGTGATGGGTCCCTAAAGCAAGCAAAGTTCCAGTTTCATGGAACTTACAAGTGAACAAATAAATTAACAAGATAATCTCCATTTCCTTGGAATGCAAAATGCTGTGAAGCAGTAAATGGTACAAATAGGGTGAACAACCATCCCAGTTTAAACTTCCAGTTTAACCCCTGTTTTTCCTGTGTCATGGCAATAGCACTCTCCTTCATTCTCAAGAGATATTGGTCAGAAGTTATAGACTCACCCTCGTTCCAAAGGAAACAAAACACAGTGAGAGGCTAGGGAGAATCATTTGCAAGTGGGTGTCAGAGAGGGTCTCTCTTGCTTCGTGATGTTTGAGCACACAGATCTGAATGACAAGATGAATACGTATTAAAATTTTAAAGGCAACTTGACAGGACAAGCAGCATTTGACACAAAGTCTTACACATAGTAGGAACTCAATAATTATTTATTGAATGATCAATCACATCCATTTTTGTAGAGCATTCAAAAAAGAGAGCCTTGCTCAACCAGAATACATTTCTATTAAGGCAGATTCAGGCTCCACAAATTCCTTAAAACATCACTTTTCCTAATCTATAACTTGTGAATCAAATCTACGTATCTATTGCATGTACATAAACCAAAATCACTGCAGATGGTGACTGCAGCCATGAAATTAAAAGATGCTTACTCCTTGGAAGGAAAGTTATGACCAACCTAGATAGCATATTCAAAAGCAGAGACATTACTTTGCCAACAAAGGTCCGTCTAGTAAAGGCTATGGTTTTTCCTGTGGTCATATGGATGTGAAAGTTGGACTGTGAAGAAGGCTGAGCGCCGAAGAATTGATGCTTTTGAACTGTGGTGTTGAAGAAGACTCTTGAGAGTCCCTTGGACTGCAAGGAGATCCACCCAGTCCATTCTGAAGGAGATCAGCCCTGGGATTTCTTTGGAAGGAATGATGCTAAAGCTGAAACTCCAGTACTTTGGCCACCTCATGCGAAGAACTGACTCATTGGAAAAGACTCTGATGCTGGGACGGATTGGGGGCAGGAGGAGAAGGGGACGACAGAGGATGAGATGGCTGGATGGCATCACTGACTCGATGGACGTGAGTCTGAGTGAACTCTGGGAGTTGGTGATGGACAGGGAGGCCTGGCGTGCTGCGATTCATGGGGTCGCAAAGAGTCGGACATGACTGAGTGACTGAACTGAACTGAACTGAAAACATCTCTGGAAGGACAGGATATAAAAGCAACTAAAAGCAGTATTTACCTCCAGGAAAGAGAACTAGGTGATTGTGGGGTAGGCATGGGGAAAAAGACTTTCCACTATAGCCCTTGCAAGTTTTTAAATTTTGAGCCATTGTAGATCAATGACTTATTTTTTAACTTAAGTTTGAATTAAAATATACAAATAATTTCATTTTCCTGCCTATAGCTATTTTCCATACAAGTAATATATAATGACATATTATTGTAAAATATAATTCACAAGAAACCCTTCTGATAGACAGTAAGATTAATCTCTTTACAAGCTATGAAATAGCAGCTGCTCTGACGCCAGCGGCAGTGCTGGGATGTCTGAACCCTTCACAGTTACTGGAGGCTCTTCAGTGCTGACGGGGTTTGCTCACTGCCCACCTGGGCTTCATTCAAATTGGTGTCATGGAGTGAGAAGATCTTACAATATTGCTGCTTTTCTTGCACCTAGGCAAATAAAAATACTGTACAAAGTTTTCAAATAACATTTTATTGGGCATCTTGCTGTACTTTTGCTTATAGCTGTTTGCTTTTCAAAAATGAAATCTGTTGTTTTTTGTCTGCTATGATAGTAACAGTTTTATTATTTAAAAAAGTTGTACAACAGAGACAGATTAGATGGAATGGCATGAGAAATACCCTCCTTCAGAGATGACTGCTAATATTTTGGCATATTTTCCTTTTTGCATACATAATTAATGTCTGAGGTTTCAAGTTGATTGATCATAGGGTATTTTTTTTTAAATGATATGGTCATCGAGGCTAACTTTAAGTCAAGATGATCTGTTTTGACATTAAACACATGCTTTAACAAATACAGCTAGAAAAAAGGGAGTATGGGGCCTGAATTTGGCCCCATCTTTCTAAACCCAGTTGATAGTCATTACATACTTACATCATCACAGTTCCAGAATTGCCTTCTGCTTATGAAAATTTATATGAAATATGCTCTCTATTGACAGTGTCTATTACGTGGCAATGAAAATATAGATAGCCCCACTAATAACACTAATACTGTTAATAGCCAAGACCTACATAGTTATTACCATGTTCCAGGGACTGTTCTAATTACTTGAGTAAACTCACCTAATCTTCATAATAACTCTATTACTCACTCATAGAATTATCACTCCTATTATGGAAAGAAGCAATGTGAATACCAGAACTCCATACATTTTCTTACACATCTCCTCTGTTTCAGATTTCCTCAAAATTGGTGGAAGTTTGGAGTTGGGGGTTGGTCTTGCTCTGTGAACTTAAACATCTGATCCAGAGGGTTGGCTAATTGTTGGAGAAATCCATACAATATGATACTTAAATTACATCTACTGCTCCAGTTTCAATCGAACCTGACAGAGCACATGTACAGTGATATAAACACCTGTGTATACTTTCTGAAAACTCAGTTATCCAAAACCAGAATTTGGGGAAGTTCAAGCACTAGAGTTTGGGGTTTTGGGGGGTTTTTTTTGTTTGTTTGTTTGTTTTTTACTGTGGCTGCTTTTAAGTCACAACATTTAAAATGAGATTTTTTTGGTGCTGTTTTCTTTTAACTTCAATCACATGTATATGCTTTCTAGCCACAATCATTCCTATAGGGCATAAAATAGACATACAACATACATGTGTTTGAAGGCAATTGATAACTTTCCATGAACTGGTAACACTATGGTATTTGTTCCATTCCCTCCTTAACTTTTTAATTTTTCATATTGAAATAAGTTGTAGAAGAAAATATTTCTCTTGGTATCTTGGTATTGTCATTGTTATCTTAGTAAATACCAAATAGGCCCTGGCGTGGGCTTTCCTGGTGGCTCAGTGGTAAAAAATCTGCCTGCCAATTCAGGAGATGTGGGTTCGATCCCTGGGTCGGGAAGATCCCATGGAGATGGAAATGGCAACCCACTCCAGTATTCTTGTCTGAAAAATCCCATGGACAGAAGAGCCTGGCAGGCTACAGTCCATGAGGTTGCAAAGAGTCAGACACGACAGAGGGACTAAGAGCACATACACTGGTAATAGCAATCTTCATCTCCAAGTGAAATTTTAAGACTTTCATCTGTGTTTACCAAAAATGAACTTTTCATCCAGCATTACACAGAAATGGGTAAAAAAAAAATTTCCTTCAGCATTTACTTGCTTAAATTTAAAGGTTAGTATTTAGCAAAAGTATTTAGTATTTAGCAAAAATCATTCAGAAACGTCTATGCTAGCATCTATAATGGTAAGGCAGAAACTGAAAGAAGATAATTTTCAAATAATTAAAAGATAAATCCCTTTCCTTTCAATTTTCCATTTGAGTACTGTGATAACTTTGATTCAGGGAAAATAAATCACTAAATAAATAAGTCACTCCTTGGTATTCACATTTCTTCATAGATGCAGTGATGCGTTGGAACCAGTACCCTGGCATCCTGGTCCAAGGATGATATTAAAATAAACCCTAAAGAGGGCCAAAATGGAAGAAAGGGTGCTAGACAGCTCTTGCTGCTCCAGCCAGTGACCCTCAAATTCCATTACTGCTTCTTTGATTAAATTAAAATACAATAAGTATTGAGTACTTATTTAACACTTTGTCTATCCTGGCAAGAGTAAAAGACAGTCCATTTAGAGAAACAACTCTTCAAAAGTTTCTGCTGATGCTGCAGTTACTATTTGGAATAAAGAGCAGGGTAATCGAGTAGATGGAGGTGATTTTTCAGAGAATACAGAAGAAAATATGACATACTAGGTATAGTGGTGCTGTCCTAACAAACTGCTTTCATCATCTTGCTTTATCATAGACCACCAATCAAGCAGATGGAAGTAGTCCAGTGTAATGCTAAGATATTTCAAACAAATTCAGTGCTGTGTTCAATAACTAATGATAGCTACCATGTGTCAAAAACTTCCTAATCCTTGTGAGACAGGATAAAAATTATCCCGTTAAGGAAACAGAAGCTCAGAAACAAGTGCCAAAGTTGTGGAGCCAGGGTTCTGAAACTAGGCCTAAACTTCCACATTTTCTACTCTACCATGCTTCCTCAATCCCTCCCTAGGAGATACATGAAGAAAGTTAAGATTACATGATTTTTGGTGGGAAAAGTCTGGACTCCTTACAACCCACCCACCCCTATTTTCAGTCTAAACTGCACATAATTAGGTTAATCTCCTAAAGCACTGTTTTATTAAGCTCCTGCCCTCCCTATGGGAAATAGATGGGGAATTGGTGGAAACAGTGTCAGATTTTATTTTGGGGGGCTCCAAAATCACAGCAGGTGGTGATTGCAGCCATGAAATTAAAAGACGCTTACTCCTTGAAAGGAAAGTTATGACCAACCTAGATAGCATATTCAAAAGCAGAGACATTACTTTGCCAACAAAGGTCTGTCTAGTCAAGGCTATGGTTTTTCCAGTGGTCATGTATGGATGTGAGAATTGGACTGTGAAGAAAGCTGAGCACCGAAGAATTGATGCTTTTGAACTGTGGTGTTGGAGAAGACTCTTAAGAGTCCCTTGGACTGCAAGGAGATCCAACCAGTCTATCCTAAAGGAGATCAGTCCTGGGTGTTCTTTGGAAGGACTGATGCTAAAGCTGAAATTCCAATACTTTGGCCACCTCGTGCGAAGAGTTGACTCATCAGAAAAGACCCTGATGCTGGGAGGGATTGGGGGCAGAAGGAGAAGGGGACGACAGAGGATGAGATGGCTGGATGGCATCACCGACTCGATGGACATGAGTTTGGGTAAACTCCAGGAGTTGGTGATGGACAGGGAGGCCTGGCGTGCTGTGATTCATGGGGTCTCAAAGAGTCAGACACAACTGAGCGACTGAACTGAACTGTCCTCCCTAAACAACAACACTTTCAAAGCTCTTTATCAACTACTGAATAAAGTCCAAATTATTTGGCTTAGTGACCTTGCTTGACCAGGTTTCAGCCAGCTGTATTTGCTACTGACCCCATTCATAGTTTGATGTATGGGACATCTCACCATTTCCTAAACATGCATTTCATTTTCTTGGTCCTGGTTACTAGCTGGGACCAATTTATTTTACCAGGAATGACTTTCTTTCCTCCACTTCCATCTCCAACTATTGAAAGCCTTTTTATTTTTAAATGTCCAGTTAAAGTGCTGGGCTTCCCTGGTGGCTCAGCAGTAAAGAATCGGCCTGCCAATGCACTAGATGAGGGTTCAATCCCTGGGTCAGGAAGATCTCCTGGAGGAGGAAATGGCCACCCACTGCAGTATTCTTGCCCAAAAAATCCCATGGACAGAGGACCCCAGCGGGCTGCACTCCATGGGGTCACAAAGAGTCAGACACAATTTAGCAACTAAACAATAATAACAAATTACAGTGCTACCTAATCCCTATTATCTTCTCTGATTAGTTCAGTACAAAAGAACTCTCTTTTCTGTATGGATAGCTTTTAGGTTGTGCCACTTACGTCTCAATGTAATGAGGCTTTCAGTGTATGTTCTTCATTTCCCCCACAAAATTGTAGGTTCTGTGAGAGTAGGAGATGGATGTTATACATTTTTACATTCTCCTCTAGTACAATCCCATGAATATAGGATGCTCTCACTAAAAACTGAATGAATAAATAAAGAATGAATAAATGAAGCTTAAGCTGAATTAATGACAACTACAACTTCAAGTATAGTAAGATCCCACTTGAAAGACTGGATTGAACTCAGAAAGCACTTGTGAGTTTTTACTTTTCTGTGGCTGTTAATTTAAAAATCATCTTTTGTGTTCAGTCATGGGCTTTAGTAAAATATGGATATGTTTTAATGAGAAATTAGGCTTAAACTATGATTTCTCCTTGTTTTAAACAATCTTGCATTTATTTTTCAAAAAAGTATTTTTGGAATGGGTATTATGTACAAGATCCAATGAAATATCAAAGAAATGGGTGAGCAAGACAGACCAGGCAATTGTCTTCAAGGAGCTTAAATTCTAGTTGGGAAGAAAGGCAATAAACGAGTAAGCAAATGTATGAAATAATTTCTATTACAGAAATTAATATGATGGTAAATGAGAGAGTAATAAGATAGAGTACTTTGGCTGGTCAGAAAAGACTTGAGGAGGTAACAGCTGACTTTTAAGAGTCAGCTATGTGGAAAACTGTGAGGAAAACAGACAGAGAAGACAACAAGTTCAAAGGCTTTTGGGGGTTGAGGGTTGGTACAGGAGCAAAGGGAGGTATGAAATGAGATGTGGGGAAGGCAGGAGCCAGATATTGCAGTTTCACAGAAAGAAATTAATATCATATTCTAAGAGCAATCATAAACTACCAAAGACTTACAAAAGATGGTATCACATGATCAAATTTAGGATTTGGAAAATGTGTTCTTAATACTAAATGACTCATTAGAAAAAACCCTGATGCTTCTACTGAAAAATAAAAAAAGAAAAAACCCCGATGCTGGGAAAGATTGAAGGCAAGAGGAGAAGGGGACAACAGAGGATAAGATGGTTGGATGGCATCACCGACTCAACGGACATGAGCTTGAGCAAGCTTCAGGAGATGGTGAAGGACTGGGAGGTCTGGCATGCTGCAGTCCATGGGGTGGCAAAGAGTCAGACACGACTTGAGTGACTGAACAACAACGATACTAAATGGAGATGGATTAGAAAGGAACTGATGGTTTGCATTAGGGAGAAAGTACTAAAGATGGGGAGAAGTGGGTGGATTTCAGAGGCACTTTAGGGGTAAAACTAAGTGGACTTGGTAGATTAGATTGAAGAATTGGAAGGATAAGAAAAATCAAGAATGACTCCTAAGTTTTGACTAAGAAACTGTGCTATTTCCTAATACCCAGTGAAGACCAAATTTGGAGAAGACCAAAATCACTGTTTTGATTTAGGAAGAAGAAATAGAACACTGTTTTGAATGTAGTAGGTTTGAGATGACTTTTAGACATCCAATTCTTATAAATATCACATCATAAAAATGTTAACATTTCACTGAATACTTACATTTGCTCAATTGTGTATCCCCTTTTTTTGGCCAGTGTGGCAGAGCTTATTTCCCAAAGAGGGTCTCGGTAATGTTGCCAAGAAACTGAGTCACTTCTAACATTCAACACCTCCCTTTGCTCAAATGCATGCAGAAGATGCTTCTACTCTAAAGGTTAGACGGTGGCACTTGTTCAATTAAAAGAAATAAAAGACTCTCTCCTTTTCTGAAAAAAAAAAAAAAAGGGGCAGTCTATTCAGCTAATGTTTTTTTCATCCATTTTTCTAATTAGAGGATAATTACCTTACAATATTGTGATAGTTTTTGCCCTACATAACATGAATCGGCATTAGGTATGCATATATCCTGTTCTTCCTCCTGAACCCCTCTCCCACCTCCATCTCCATCCCAGCCCTCTAGGTTGTCACAGAGCACTGGCTTTGGGCTCCTTGTGTTATACATTGAACTCCCACTGGCTGTTTTACACACAGTAATATATATGTTTCAATGCTATTCTCTCATATCAACCCACTCTCTCCTTCCCCTACTGTGTCCAAATTGTCTGTGTCCTCTGCTGCCCTGCAGGTAGGATTGTCAGTACTATCTTTCTAGATCCCATATACATGTGTTAATATACGATATTTGTATTTTTCTTTCTGACTTACTTCACTGTGTATAATAGGCTCTAGGTTCATCCACCTCATTAGAACTGACTCAAATGGGTTCCTTTTTACATTCACCTAATGTTTGAACTACCATATTGGTTGACTTTTTTGGCTTTTATGTTGACTTGAGAGTCTTAAAATATGCATACTTTACTAAATGTTTACTCTTGGAGAAAGCTTTTAAAAAATCCCCATTCCCACATTCTCGTCTCCAGTGTAACCTTGTGTGTGTGCTCAGTCACTCAGTCACGTCCAACTCTGCGACCCCATGAACTGTAGCCCGCTAGACTTCTCTGTCCATGGGATTCTCCAGGCAGTAATACTGGAGTGGGTTGCCATGCCTTCCTCCAGGGGATCTTCCCAACCCAGGGATTGAACCCAGGTCTCCCACATTGCAGGTGGAATCTTTACTGTCTGAGCCACCAAGGAAGCCCAAGAATATTGGAGTAGACTATCCCTTCTCCAGGGGAACTTCCCAATCCAGGAATCGAACTGGAGTCTCCTGCATTGCAGGCAGATTCTTCACCAGCTGAGCTACCAGGGAAGCCCAATATAACCTTACCACTTCCATATAAATAGGCAGGGTCCATCCTAAAGGAGACCCATCCTGGGTGTTCATTGGAAGGACTGATGCTGAGGCTGAAACTCCAATACTTTGGCCACCTCATGCAAAGAGTTGACTCATTGGAAAAGACCCTGATGCTGGGAGGGATTGGGGGCAGGAGGAGAAGGGGATGAGAGAAGATGAGATGGCCTGGATGGCATCACCGACTTGATGCACATGAGTTTGGGTGAACTCCAGAAGTTGGTGATGGACAGGGAGGCCTGGCATGCTGCAATTCATGGGGTCGCAAAGAGTCGGACACGACTGAGCGACTGAACTGAACTGAACTGAACTCTCCTCTCCTGGAATCTGGACGGTCTTGGGACTGCTTTGACCAACAGAATACAGTGGAAATGAAACTGTATGCTTTCAAGGCTGGGTCATAAGAGATGATGCAGTTATCACTTTGTTTGCTAGAACAGTCATGCTGGGAGCCTTGAGCTGCCACATAAGAAATCCAACTTTCCTAAGGCTATCATGCTTGGCTCCAAGCCAAACAACTTGAAGCACCACATGAAGAGGCCAGCTATGGGCAGTCCAGTTGATACTTCTAACCTTTTCAGCACAGGCCTGATTCATAGCAGTGAAGGGGCCTCCGAATGATTCCAGCCCCCAGTCACCGAATCACCCCCTCAGCCCTCGACTTTTCTCAGCTAAAATCCTAGACACTGTGGAGCAGAGACAAGCAATCTTGCTGTTCCTTGGCCTGACCCACAGAACCTGTGAGCATAATAAAATGATTATTGTAAGCTAGTAAATGTTGGGGTATTTCATTAAGCAGCAGTAGTATCCAGGTCAGCCTGTTAATCAAACATTCAGGGAATAAGTACATACAAGCTATAATCCTACAAGATGCTGCTTGTACAGTTAAATAGTACATTCTGAGAGGAGCATGCAGTTCTCAAAGTTCTGAAACTGTCATTTTACCTCTTCAAATAAAGGTATGAGTGGTGACTATGGGACAGACAAAGAATCAAGTTCAGACGTAAACTTGGCACTTAATTCTTGGTAAAATTAAGTTTGGTAGTAAAGCATATTCAATTTTGATAAAAGCTCAAGTCAAATGAGGCCATATTTTAAAGCCCTGATGCACATATCCACATTTCAAATCTTGTGACTTCCCTGTGTTTCATAAGCAGTTTTCCTACAGCTATTGCTAGGTTCACATGAGTAGAGCTACCATTAGAATAGACTGCTGAAAGACACAATTCCTGTATGACAGATGGTTAGGGGCTTGGAACACAAAGCTGTTTTGTTTTCAGAAACAACCTTCTACATTTTTTTTTCTTTTCCTAATAATCAATGTTTTATCTTCACCTTTCTTTCAGAAAGTGTGAAACAGGAGAATTTGGCCTTGGAGAGTAGGATTTTTTGTTTTGTTTTGTTTTTTGGCTGTGCCTTGCAGGATGCAGGATCTTAATTCCCCCGCCAGGGATCGAACCTGTGTCCCTGCACTGGGCACGTGGAGTCTTAAACTCTGGACCACCAGGGAAGTCCCAACAATTTTTTTTTTTTCCAAAATAATACCTTGATTTAAAAACTGTCTTAAAACAATGTACTGAATTTTAAAAGTGAATTGTTTTCCTAGGAATTAGTGCCTGCTATCCTATGAGTGAATAAAGTCAATTTGTTGTACCTCAACAACAATCAGAAATATTTAGTGAGTGGTCACTTTCATATGAGTGACTATAGCAAGCACTAACAATAAATTACATAGCTGAGATAGCAGTTATTTTAGGTGATCTTGGATCATATTTAACTCCTTAGTGAGCCAGTAGGTTTTGATTACCCTTGCAGATCCATAATCAATATGAAATTTTTAGTCTTTTACAGGTAAAATAAACTGAACTCAAGGCCCTTGACCCTACTCCCTGCCTCACTATTATGCCGTATGGATAATACCAGTATTGGTACTCTAGCAGGAGTGTTAAGATTCAGGAAACCAGTAAAAAATTGTAACTATGTGTGTTTATATATCTTTTTTCATTTCTTTTCAAAGAAAAAAACTGACATACTCAATATTCAGAGCCTTAGAATGTCCTGGCTTCCATATGGAAGTTTTTATTTTGGAAATTATGGGGTCATGTCATTTTTTTGAATGATGTGCTCTAACAGCTTCAAAACAAATATCTGTTTTCCAAACAGTTTAAATTTATGGGCTTGTTATATTTCATCAATGTACACTCAGTAAGAAATAGGATAAGAAATTAGTTTAAACCAGGGGTCATCAAACTTTTTCTGTATAGATAGTAAATGATTTTGGCTTTGACAGCCATACATTATGTCTCAACTACTCTTAACTCTGCCATTGTTGTGAGAAATCAGCTGTGGGTAATATGAAAATGAATGGTTGTGGCCAGACTTACCCACACTTTGCCAACCCCTTGTTAAAACTAAAGGCAGACTACATTAATAAAATATACTGGAATGTAAGGGCTTCCCAGGTGGTGCAGTGGTAAAGAATCATCTGCCAATGAAGGAGACACAAGAGTTGCGGGTTCAATCCCTGGCTTGGGAAGATCCTTTGGAGGAGGAAATGGCAACCCACTCCAGTATTCTTGCCTGGAAAATTCCATGGACAGAAAAGGGCTATAGTCTATGAGGTCAAAAAGAGTTGGACATGACCAAGCGCGCGCGCGCGCACACGCACACACACACACACACACACACTGGAATGTAAACATGTTTATTTATGAAAAGATCTACCTTTGAAGTCTTGTTAGTATGTCTTTATACCTCTTGTTTTGTTTTATTGCAGACTCTACCATGCCACTTCACTTGGCCAACCTACACGGTTGCAGCAGACTGAGTCAATTATATTGCATCAATGACTGGAATGCCACAAAACTACTCTGAGACACCACTGCAGAAAGAAACAGACTGAAAGACTACATCTAGATTTTTAGAGCTGGAGAGAGGTGTGAAAGTACTAGTTCAAAATATTTAGCAGAGCATCCTGTTACCTGTGTAGGTTCATCTAGATTTAAAATGATGGCTGATGTGGGGTGAATTCCTCAGAGGCACTAAAAGCACATCCAATGAAGTGGACATTCCCATGTCACTTAAATTAGGCAAACTAATAAAACTAGAATAACAAACACAAAGCCCACACCCTAACCATTCTCACGATTAAGCAAAAGTCAAAGAAAATGGTAGATTAATAGATTAACTTTCTAAAGTATTTATATTCCTCTGGTCAACCTAGCTTAATTGTTCCCCCCCAGTTTGAGTTACTAATCACTTCCACAAAAGTCATCTCCCTCCTACCTGTATGACTCTGATTTCTAGCTCCGTGACCCCTAATCTCTGCCAAATATTGAATCATTACTGATAAAGAAGCACAGAACAATTTTAGGAACATTGTTTTAGTTGAAAAATAATGTTACCAAAAGTAATAACAATAAAATCAGGAGAAATAAAGGAGGTGAAAAAATAAATGGAGCTGAAATATCAAATAAATATGTCTAAAGAATCCTTGAGTGTCTTGTCTTCTTAATCTTACATAAAGAAATTTTGACCATAGACTGTGGTCTTAAGTAATTATTTTTCTTTTCCACAGTCTTTCCAAGTTTTGAACCAAAATGTGGCACAATGGTGAGATGCTCTTTCTTAGTAATAATCTTTAGTTCTTTCTTGAATGAATCCACTAATCTACTTTACCCTGTGCTCTACAATCATTAATGATTCACAACCATTCTTGTGAACTACGACTCTGTTTAAAAGATAAAGATGAGATCAGGGCAAGGTTAGCCGGGACAGAACATAGGTGTTCCACCACTTAGCCTTGAACTGAGACCACTAAATCCTTGGAATTATCTGATGAACAACCAGGCACTTACCTGAAAGTTTTGGTATCAAGTGGGATGTAACTGTCCTAATCCTTATATTGATAGGACAATCTGGCTATGAAGATTTGCTTTGTAACAGGAGTCAAAGAGGAAAGAGCATGAGCTTTGGAGTCTGATCAATCTGGGGTTAAGGCTTCACTCTACTGTTTATTCTAGGACTGCTTGCGTGCTAAGTCACTTCAGAGCCCAGCTCTTTGCTACCCCATGGAATGTAGCCCTCCGGGCTCCTCTATGCATGGAGTTTTCCAGGCAAGAATACTGGAGTGGATTGCCGTTCCCTTCTCCAGGGGATCTTCCTGACCCAGGAAGAGACAGGGATCAAACCCATGTCTCTTATGTCTCCTGCATTGGTAGGTGGGTTCTTTACCACTAGCACCACCTGGGAAGCCCTCTACTATCATGGTGGTGGTAGGCTCTCAGTCAGGTGGTAAAGGGGGGGGTACTAATGGTAGTTCAGTAACCATGCGAAGAAAAGACAATTATAGTGCCAAAATAATATTAAACAGCCCTCTTGGTCCATCAAACATATTGAATACCTCAATCCATATTCTATCTTCAACCGAGTGAGCAAGAATATTATCTCTTTAAAGTGATATTGATTGATGTAAGGCCACTGCTTGGCATGGAAATAAGCACTGGAATAGTCTTCACTATTAAATTCATCCTCTTATTTCCTATGGAACTGCAAACCTCAATGTAATCCTACACTCAATTAGTAGATTGGGGTGGGAGTAGGGTCAGAAGAGGAGAGAAATAGATGCCTTTCTACACATTTTTATTTCTTTCTTAAACTCTGAGAACAGAATTAAACTCTGAGAGCAGACAGTATTCTTTCCCATTGTACCATGGTTTCTTTCTATCATGTCTTAAAAAGTGCTTATAAAGATATTCTAACCCAAGTGGTTCCCAACCTTTGGGCACCAGGGACCATTTTCGTAGAAGAAAATTTTTCCAGACGGAGGGTGGTGGGGTGATGGGGGAATGAGGGGGTGGGTGGAGGGTTGCAAGGGGTGAGGAATGGTTTGCGGATGATTCAAGCTCATTACACTTATTGTGCACTTTATTTCTATTATTATTACATCAGCTCCACCTCAGATCATCAGGCATTAGATCCCAGAGGCTGCAGACCCCTGACCAAACACAATATTAGACCTAGAGTCTATAACTGTCTTTTATCACCTGCCATGCTTCTAGTTGATTTTGCTCTTCACTCTGAATTTTGTTTTGAATTCTGTTCACTCAACAATTTATACAATATACGTGTCAAATACTATGCTCAGTATTGGGAATAAACAACAGCTAACAAGATGTGGCAATGGCAACCCACTCCAGTACTCTTGCCTGGAAAATCCCATGGATGGAGGAGCCTGGTAGGCTGCAGTCCATGGGGTCACTAGGAGTCGGACACGACTGAGCAACTTCACTTTCACTTTTCACTTTCATGCATTGGAGAAGGAACTGGCAACCCACTCCAGTGTTCTTGCCTGGAGAATCCCAGGGATGGGGGGAGCCTGGTGGGTTGCCGTCTCTGGGGTTGCACAGAGTCGGACACGACTGAAGTGACTTAGCAGCAGTAGCAACAAGATGTGACACAGTGCTTGTTCTCATGGTGCTTACTGTAGAGTTCCCACGTAAAAGAGATACTAAATAAATATACAAATAAGCAATTTGCTAATTACAGATAGGATCAGACAACAGTCCTCATAGAGAGTGAATAGATGGAGATTTGCTCTAGGAAGTCTGGTGAGCTATTGCCTCTATACCTCCTGGGATAGCAACTGAAGACAGCTTTCCTGTCTCCACATTCCATGCTGCTGACCTCATCCCTGCAGTAAAACCCAACAGTGGGAGATGGATGAGGATGCCCAGGTAGGGCAATAAATGTTCCTGTAGAGTAGGTTAATGAAATAATCACATTGCCACATGATACCTTTTCTCACCCTATAACACTGTACTTGCCTTCAGGGAAATCACACAAATTGTTTATTTAAGGCACACTGAGAAGCTTATTTGCTTTGTGGAGGAGAACTCAGGGTGATGTTTCCATCAGAACTCTGTGACTCTCTCATGTTTCCAGCTTCATAAAGGAAAATCTAGTTGGAAACACTGAAGTCTCTTCTCCTTCTGCCCCCTGATAAATACAACCTCTCCCTACCCTGCTCAGGCACACAGCCCTAATCAGTACTGTAGAAGTATGGTTTCTTTGCAATTTTCTGCAGTCCTAGGATTTTTATATTTATCTGGAGATAAATACTACTGAAAGTACTGCTTCTCTAAAATATAGGTCTTCCTCCAGAGTTCATCAAAGTCTCGTTTTTAACATCTACCCAGTATATGAAAGAAGAGTGTTACTGTAAGGAAACAATTAGTCAAAGCCCTTTTTTCCCTAATTATTAGGATTGTAGTTGCATTGTTTTTACTTTTCAAATGTGGTTAAAAGATATATTCCAAGCCACCAACACTGTGCTGCTAGTCTGGATATTTTTGTCAAACTGTCTTCATTTATGTACTTTCCTTAGACGAAGGTTGTTTGGGTTTTCTGTTTTTTTCATAGGTCCCTTCTTTTTTCTCTGCTTCTTTTACCTCATCCTTCATCTATGCTGTCTTCCATCTTATGATACTCAAGATATCACATTCCCTTCCCTCTGCCCACATCCTCCCCCCAGTTTCAAGCTTCTTCTCATTATATAAGCTGTTTTCTGAATATGTAAGGTGAATGTTCCTTTGCTTCCTATTAAATACGCATAAAGTGGATTCCACATGAGAAAAGCTCAATATATAACAGAATTACAATTTTGTCAAGCACCAAAAAAATGGCATCGAGTAAAATTTGACATTTATAATGGCTGTCCCTGTGTTCTTGGGGGGAAAAATAGGGTGAGAGTTAACACTTACCTGGACATATGTGTAAGATAAAACAACAGGAATTTGTTAAATTCTTTTCAAATAGAGATACCATCAAGGAAGAGAGAGCATTGGGTCATGATTGAGGCTAAACTCTAGAATCAAATTACATGGGTTTAAATCCTGGAACATTCATTACTACCTGCCTACCCTGGTCAGTGTTACCTAACAGCTCTGAGTTTCAGTTTCTGCATTAGTAAAAAGTATCTACTTCATCTAGTTGTTGTAAAGATTACATTAATTAAACAGATAGAGTGCTCAGAAGTTCTGGTACACAGGAAGCATTCAATAAATGTTAGCTATCGTATTATTACAATAGATTCCAAATTGTAGAAATCCCCATCTTTCTTTTTTGAATCCTAATACTATAGAAAATAAATGCATTGGAAAACTACCCAGATATTTTCAAGTGGCTTATTGATCATCATTTAACAGTACAGGAGAGTCCTATATATTTTCTCATTATATAGAAATAACAATATAACTCTACTCACAAACACACATACACACTTTGTATATATTTCTCTTCTATAATTAAAATTACATCTAATTTTGTCATTTTTATTATACATTTATACTTCTAATAAACTACACGTGCATGCATGCTCAGTCGCTCAGTTGTTTCTGACTCTTTGAGACCCATGGACTGTAGCCCACCAGACTCCTCTGCCCATGGAATCTTCCAGGCAAGAATACTGGAGTTGCCATTTCCTTCTCCAGGGGATCTTCCTGATCCAGGGGTGGAACCCGCATCTCTTGTGTCCCCTGGATTGGCAGGTGGATTCTTTACCACTAGGCCATGAAGGAATCCCAAAACTATACATGAGGTACTCTGAAATTCACCCAGGTGTTTCCTGGGTTAAAACACTAGACTTTTAAGATCTCCCAGGCAAAAATACTGGAACATGTTACTTCAGGGCTCCATTTTCCAATTCACATCAGATTCCCCATTAGATTCTTTCAATCTGAGACTCACACGAGCTAACTCATCTCTTGCTGGCCCGCCCACACTTTACCCACACTCTCCTCTGCCCTGACCCAGAACACCCTGGGTGGCAAAAAAGAGATGGAGTTCCAGTAGAATCCCCAGAATCAGGTCCGAGAAGGAATCTGAATCCATATTGACAAGAAGTGCCTGCCAACACCAAATACCCTTCTCCATTTCAGCCTCTCTTTTTTCAGCACACTGCTGCAGGGCAAAAGGGACTTACGGAAATGATATTTGAAGGGGTGGTGTTTTGCCATTCCAAGTAAATAGCTGTGAAAAAGGTCACCATGGAAACCATCACTTGAATTTGGGTGTATTTAAAACCTCAACTCAGCATTTAAAATCTATAGTTTGCCTTTGAGAAATACCACTGGTTTTTCAGAAACCTTTGGGTAAGTGGGAGCAGGGGATCAGAGGTGTTGATTAGTCTGTTTATTTAGCTAATAAAACTAAACTGTTTTTTTAGGCACAGTAGTTGGTTTCTTTGCCAGTGTAAGCAGAAAATTGGATTCATTATGTTTAGACATGCCCTTTCATTCAGGTCACAGTTGTACATTCATAAATCCCTCTATCATATTTAATATCTATTCAGATACCATGTGGCTGCATGTTTATATTAATCCTTCCTAAAAAAATAGACACAGTTGAGGATGTGTTTGCCTGGCATTCCAATTTTTTAATTGGGTCTTTTCCCATAAACCTTGGTTGTTGTTTATAGTTTCATTCTCTTATAAACGCCATGGTAATCAGGGAAAGAAAACTTTTCATAACATTCATTGTTCATCATTCCATAGTCTGAAAATTGCATTAAAATTGGAAAAAAATGGCTCTAAGTCGGAGGGTGCCAGTTTTCCTGTTATATAAGGTTTCCTGGTTGGTCCTGTTTTCCTCTTCCCACCATTCCTCCTTTCCAGAGACACCAGCAAGCAAGGAAGGTGGTCAGTGTTTCTCCATATCTCCCTTCTGTGGGGCTTCTCTCATAAAAATCTTACAAGTGTAGAGTAAAAGCGCAAAAGGCAGTTGCAAAAGGCAAATTGAAGTACACATAATTCAAAGATTAGCAAGTCTCTGAATAATCAAAAATTAGTCAAAAATTGTGTACTGAGTTAATGTAATTAGAACATCACATTTCATTTCAAACTGTCTAATTTCAGAGCTTTGAATTTTTACATTGAATTCTATAACATATGCAAAAGTAGTAAATGCAAAATCATTAAAATATTGCTTATGTTGGGACTTCCCTAGTGGTCCAGTGATTAAGAATCTGCCTTGCCCTGCAGAGGAACATGGGCTCAATCCCTGGTTGAAGAACTAAGATCCCACATGCCATGGAGAAATTAAGCCCACACACCACAACTAAGACCTGATGTAGCCAAATAAATACATAAATAAATAAAAATTTTAAAAATATTGCTTATGCTAATTTTTTGCCTTTTTGTATGAAAAATGCTGTGAAAGTGCTGCACTCATGGAAAAGTCAGCAGTGGCCACAGGACTGGAAAAGGTCAGTTTTCATTCCAATCCCAAAGAAAGGCAATGCCAAAGAATGCTCAAATTACTGTACAACTGCACTCCTTTCACATGCTAGTAAAGTAATGCTCAAAATTCTCCAAGCCAGGCTTTAGCAATACATGAACCGTGAACTTCCAGATGTTCAAGCTGGCTTTAGAAAAGGCAGAGGAACCAGAGATCAAATTGCCAACATCTGCTGGATCATCAAAGAATCAAGAGAGTTCCAGAAAAACATCTATTTCTGCTTAATTGACTATGCCAAAGCCTTTGACTCTGTGGATCACAAGAAACTGTGGAAAATTCTGAAAGAGATAGGAATACCAGACCACCTGACCTGCCTCTTGAGAAACCTATATGCAGGTCAGGAAGCAATAGTCAGAACTGGACATGAAACAACAGACTGGTTCCAAAGAGGAAAAGGAGTACGACAAGGCTGTATATTGTCACCCTGCTTATTTAACTTATATGCAGAGTACATCATGAGAAACGCTGGGCTGGAAGAAGCACAAGCTGGAATCAAGATTGCCGGGAGAAATATCAATAACCTCAGATATGCAGATGACCTCACCCTTATGGGAGAAAGTGAAGAGGAACACAAAAGCCTCTTGATGCAGGTGAAAGAGGAGAGTGAAAAAGTTGGCTTAAAACTCAACATTCAGAAAATGAAGATCATGGCATCTGGTCCCATCACTTCATGGCAAATAGATGGGGAAACAGTGGAAACAGTGTCAGACTTTATTTTTGGGGGCTCCAAAATCACTGCAGATGGTGACTGCAGCCATGAAATTAAAAGACGCTTACTCCTTGGAAAGAAAGTTACGACCAACCTAGATAGCATATTCAAAAGCAGAGACATTTTTGCTAACAAAGGTCTGTCTAGTCCAGGCTATGGTTTTTCCAGTAGTCATGTATGGATGTGAGAGTTGGACTGTGAATAAAGCTGAGCACCGAAGAGCTGATGCTTTTGAACTGTGGTGTTGGAGAAGACTCTTGAGAGTCCCTTGGACTGCAAGGAGATCCACCCATTCCATTCTGAAGGAGATCAGTCCTGGGTGTTCTTTGGAAGGAATGATGCTAAAGCTGAAACTCCAGTACTTTGGCCACCTCATATGAAGAGTTGACTCATTGGAAAAGACTCTGATGCTGGGAGGGATTGGGGGCAGGAGGAGAAGGGGATGACAGAGGATGAGATGGCTGGATTGCATCACTGACTCGATGGACGTGAGTTTGAGTGAACTCCAGGAGTTGGTGATGGACAGGGAGGCCTGGCGTGCTGCAATTCATGGGGTCTCAAAGAGTCGGACAGGACTGAGCAACTGAACTGACTAATGCAAAATCTAGCAATTCCATTTAAAAATAAACATTCTAATGACAATCTTAATTCGTATCATGTGAAAGGTGTTTTCCAATTACCAGTTTGATATTGCTACAAACACATCAATACATATACTACTAACATGTATTACTTTTACATCCTTAAAAGTTGTATTATTCTATACTCTTGATTTCTAATGATATGGCAGCATTAAACATACTATTAATTTGGATTGTCATTAGGGTCTAATCATTTATATTATTACTCTAACTTCCTTTACCTTTAATAGTGTTTTAGCCATAGACACATAGTCAACTTTACTTGAAGAATTCTTACAGGTATCAGTTGAACCTCACAATTCAGGTTAGCAGACCTTCCATAATTGCAGGTTGGAGTGTGAGGTATTTACATCTACAGATTAAGGAATAGATAATTAACAATCTATGAGTTATGCTATTTAGACAAATGCTGGGTAGGAATAGTCTTTTTCAAATGAAGCATTTTCTTTATGACATTCCATTCTAAATCTCAATTTAGAATAACTAATAAAAATGATTATAAATTGCTTCACAAAAATAAAACTGCTAAGCATGAGCTGAATAAGTACTATTAATTAAAACTGTTAAGGGTTTGAAGCAAAAAAAAAAAAATGTTGCCTCAGCATTACTAAAATGAGGCCAAAAACTACTGCTGATGAAAAGCAAGAAATCCATAGGAGAGTACTAGAGGTAACAAAGATGGCTTCACTATAAAATAAACCTTGTATTGTTTCAAAGGTTGTTATTTTTTGATAAAGTATTTTTTATATCAGCTGCCTATAGTATCACTCTATGTGTGCTTGCTTGGACATAAACCAGCTTCTCTCAAGGTGTAATTTTATTGTTTTTATATGAATATATTTGGTCGTATCAGAGTCACTTGTGATGAAAGCCCTACAATTTTTACTTGCAAGGCTGAGAGCGTAGTCTGGTCAAAGACCATAAAACATACCCCCAAAAATGTCATATATACATGAGGTGTGCACAAAGTGAAAATTCATCAGTGTAATGAAATTTTGTTAAGGCTGTAAATAAAAAAAAAATTAATCTCACCCAACTGTGGTCAGGTGTCAAGAGTCCTTCCTGAGGTTGACCAGAATCTCTGACCGACGCACAAGCAGAACAGGCTGTTAGGAAACCGAACTCACTTCCCTCCACCACGGCTTCCATGGCAGCACTCTGTGGAATTATATGCCACAGGACTGGCCTGTTTACACCATGCATCATCCTTCCCACAAGTCCAAAAGTGGGCTCTTATGGACAGTAACAAAAAAAATATAATAAAGAAGGATAGACTGAGCTCCTTTTTATTAAATTAGTGTGTGAAAAGCCAGCAGAGCTCATGTGTATTCTTGTAAATTCTGTACCAACTGCTCTATAAAGAATCATGACGTGCAAAGTTTATGCATATATATAACCAAGAAATGCAAATAAATGTTTCCAATACCTGCAACACCAAATGCGCTTAAAAAAAAAATCACTTATTTTTACCTTAATTTATGTATTTAGAATGCCTCCAATTAAATGGATAATTCTGGTAAACTCATACAGAGAAACATAGCAGAAATATTTTCATGTAATGGAGCTTCCCCTTAATTATAGCTGCCAGCTTCATAGCTTTGGACTGGCTTCAAGATGGGGACAATGATGTTTATTCTTTCCTTGGTTCTTTAATAATTAAATTCTCTCTTTGTTCAGTCCAAAGTGGAGAGATACTTTAAGTCAAATTCCATTCAGCAGAAACTAGTGTTATTCCCAGATAGAAGTACCTGAAATCCTGCAAAAGGATTCCTGTCTACAGAACTCAACCTGTTAAACATATAGAGTTGCTGTACATCAGAACTGGAAGGATTTATGAGATGTCATGTGGGTTGGTGGCTTTCAAACTTTTTCAACCATACACACACACAGAACAGTGTCACAAAATAGTAAGTACCCCTACCCTATGAAAGGCACTCAGAATTTCTATTCTATTTTCAAATGCTCATTGTCACCGAATAAATTGATTTTGTGACCCATTAGTGGGTTTCACGGAGAAGGCGATGGCACCTCACTCTTGGCGAAGTACTGGCGAAGGCACCAGTACTCTTGCCTGGAAAATCCCATGGATGGAGGAGCCTGGTAGGCTGCAGTCCATGGGGTCACTAAGAGTCGGCGACTGAGCGACTTCACTTTCACTTTTCACTTTCATGCATTAGAGAAGGAAATGGCAACCTACTCCGGTGTTCTTGCCTGGAGAATCCCAGGGACAGGGGAGCCTGGTGGGCTGCCGTCTATGGGGTCGCACAGAGTTGGACACGACTGAAGTGACTTAGCAGCAGTGGGTTTCAACCCATAGTTTAAAAATTTCGGCCATACTCCAGCCTTTGGCAGTTTATATGAGTGAGATAAATTATAGATGAAATTCAATTGTTTTCATTTTAAAAATGATACAAAAATGGACTTATATATCAATCTTTTCCATAGTATGGATCATCTAATTTTCCTTAACAAATATAAGAAATAATAAATGATTGATTATTTCTAACTACTCTCCCTTTAATTGGCATAGATTTGCTTTTTTTTCCCCTAGTTTCTTCTTAATCTATAATATGTACCAATATGACTTTTGTCCTCCTGTATTCTCTAATGTATCTTAGCATTTTTACTTTACCTCAGAGTATCAGTGCTTACAATATTTATTATTCTCTTGCCGTTTTCCCTTTAACCAAGTCCGATATACATTTTCATAATGCTTTTCTAATTCTATGAACCCCAACTCTGAACACTCACCCAGACTCTTTGTGGATTGTACACTGGCATTTCAATAGGAGAATTCTTTCCTATACCCTCTCTTGTACAAACATCTTTTCTTCATTCCTCTAAAATGTGTCAATAAATTAAAAGTTCAGGCTATTTTACTTTTTTGCTTTTTCACTTTTTAGGCTTTCTAATTTCTTTTTAAAATTTCAGCACTTTAGTTACATATTTTAAGTGTCTAGTAGCCAGATCAAAGTCTACATGTGGCTAGTGTCTACCGTATTGGACAGAGCAGGGCATCCCCATCTCCCCACAACTAGGAATGAAATAAAATCATGTGAGAACAATTTGAGGCATGGACTTCCAAGCAGCAAAATTATTTTTTAATTGAAGGATAATTGCTTTACAGAATTCTGTTGTTTTCTGTCAAACCTCAGCATGAATCAGCCATAGGTATACATATATCCCCTCCCTTTTGAACCTCCCTCCCATCTCCCTCCCCATCTCACTCCTCTAGGTTGATACAGAGGCCCTATTTGAGTTTCCTGAGCCATACAGCAAATTCCCGTTGGCCATCTATTTTACATATGGTAATATAAGTTTCCACGTTACTCTTTCCATACATCTCAATCCTCTCCTCCTCTCTCTCCATGTCCATAAGTCTCTCCTCTATGCCTGTTTCTCCATTGCCAAGCAGCAAAATATTTCTCCAACACACCTGAATCACAGCATTACTCTTCTTCTATCATCACCCCTACATTCCTTTAGACTTAGGAGAAGACAGAAGAAAAACATAAGAAGAAAAATGAGAAGAGCTGATGGAAAAGGCATGGTCAACTAAAGCCAGAGTGTGGTCCCAGAGTCCTTGCCAGCCTGAAGGACAAAGCAAGCTGCCGAAGGGGGCGTTCAGATTGCCCCTCCCCCCCGACAAAGCATCCCTGCCTGCCCTCCTGCTATTCCCATCTCTGCACTTATTTAAAGAGTCACTAGTGGAAAGCAGTTGATGTGATAAGGCAAAGGATTTTATTTTTTAAATCATCTTTTCTGCTAGTCCTGCTGGATGGCAGGACTTTCACAGCATTTTGCAAATTGAATTTACCTTTCCATTTAGGTAACACACGTAACTGAGTTTTCCTTTGCCTTTTGTGGACTAAAAAAAGTCCTGTGTATTTACTGGCTCAGTCCTCTGCCTGCACATGAGGGAATCGGGGTGTTTATATACCACTATTTCTAGCTAAAACTAAACCTTGGTTCCCAGAGGAAGGCAACTTGCAGAGCATCTCCATTTATGAGAAGGGCATCTGTTTTCTCAGCCACATCTTACATGTGGCTCTTGGTTCTCCCCAGAACCTAGTGGCTACTTCCCCCTCCGCTCTCAGCCAAACCCAAGTTTGGTTTCTCAGTTCCCAGATACTCTCTGTTTCCCTAGGCAACATCACTGTGTACAGAAACTCAGTGCTTGGACGCTTCTAGGATTGTCAGGGCTCAGCGTTTATTTCTATAATGATACTCAAAACCAACGACGCATTTTCTTTTTCAAGCACAAATTTGAAGGGATACTGAAGCATAAAAAAATGGCCTTATGGACATATACTATATGTAACTGTTTATAAGCAGGTAATATAAAAATGTAATATATTTCACACTTCAATTTATGAACAATTAAATTAAGCCAGATGGCTAATTGGATTTATGGGCTCCATTTGATGAATCAAAAAATAATGCCATCTTTGAAAGCAGGCCAGGAAAGCGCTGGCCCCCTCTGCATTTTCATAGTGATAGGAAGAGAAAAGCCATTAGTTAACAGAAAATCTCATCCAAACCTATCAGCAGAATTGACAAAACTACTTCCAAGTTAAGCTTCAGAAGGTTAATGAGAACACTGCCCCTCTCCCACCCCCATCCATTTGGATCACAGAACCTGACAGGTGATTGGGGCTTAATAAACATTTGTTGAACAAATGAATAATGAGAAACAGAATAGAAACTCTCCATACCTATGAGTGGGCTTCCCAGATGGCACTAGTGGGAAAGAACCTGCCTGTCAATACCAGAAAGACATAAGAGATTTGGGTTCAATCCCTGGGCTGGGAAGATCCCCTGAAGGAAGGCATGGCAGCACACTCCACTATTCTTGCCTGGAGAATCCCCATGGACAGAGGAGCCTGGAGGGCTAGAGTCCATGGGGTTGCAAAGAGTCAAACATGACTGAGGTAACTTAGCATGCAAGCATGTGCCTATGAGTAGTTACAGAACTTCAGACTCACACCTTAAAGAAGTTTAGAGGTCTCCTCTCTAGTGTGATCCAGTAGCTGAAGGAATTTACTGCTCTCACACCCACTGCTTTCCTTGCTAGGGAAAAAAAAAAAAAAAAAAAGCTATGTCTTATTAATATGTCCTTTCTGAACCAATGCCCTGAAGTCATATCAGAAGAGAGCCCAGAAAAAGAATATCATTTGGAGGAGAGAACTTGCATGTAATTTTTTTCTTAGTGTGGAATTAGTCCATTTTTAGTCCTTTAGTTTTAAACTCTAATAGTAATAGTAAAGAGTGCCTCCCTGCCATCTTCTAAAGAATTAATAGTGAGAAAAGTCAACAACAAAAGTGTTACCATTCTGATTACACTCACTGAGCTTATGGTACATCTTGCTTCAATCACTTTCTTCTATCCCAGCTTCGAGTTGAGGCTATTTCTACCGAAGACCTCAGGAGATTTATTCCTCTAGAGGGTCTCAAGACCCTATTTCCTTTTAGACTTACCTGAGACTCATTTCACAGGGTCCCATAAGAGCATTAAGAAGGGTCAATGGGAAAACTTTAGGCAGAAGAAAGAGGTTGACTCAATAGGAAGAATTGTCTATAAAATTATAAATACCAGAGGTGCTATCTCAGCTTTCTGTCACTGATCAGATAGAGGGCTGAAGCAGAGATGAAGGAAGAAGCATTGCTCAGCAGTGGGAGTGAGGGTTTCTAAAGTCATTTCCACTCCTAAGTTTCTGTGATTCCATGAGCCTCCCCACCCGGCCTTCTGAAACAAATCTCCTATCTGAACTGCAGAAAGTAAAGAGGAACATGGAAGAAAGAGAATCTCACAAGAGTCAGGCCCAGGGCTTTCTAGAGATCAGCCTTGTTCCCTCTCGAGTCATGGCTTATTGAAAGAACTCTACCCTCCCTCAGGACAACTGGGCCAGACCAGTGCTTTATCAGGCACACGGAATCTAGCCAAAACAAACCCTGCCTTCAGGTGTGGAAAACAGCTATTTTTCTGGCTACCAGGCAGACAGATGGCTGCGATGCCTTTTCAGGACCCCTCTTCAGAAAGACCGCACCTGAAAAACCACAAGATCCTCCTTGATTTAATTTCACATCCTGAAATATGACGTTCCATGTCACAGGGCTATAAATTAACTGGTATTCTGACAATGAACTCCTGGTGTGATTAAGTCAAGCCCCATTTGTTTCCTATTTCCTCTTTTTCCTGCTTCACTCCATCACAGGGCACTAGCAGAAAACCCAAGCCCTTGGCTTGTACAGGAGAGAAGTGCAAGGAGAGAGGAAGGAAAACATCACTGTGGTGTGTGGTTTGGTTTCTCACAGTTGACTTTGGAATCCATCTCTTCGGCTGCTTATTACTCATTGATTGTCACTGACCGCCAACTCCTGGGAGAATTCAGGAGATGGCAGACAGAGGTGAGGACAGGAAGAGCAGAGGAAGGAGAGAGAGAGCAAAGATAAAGGAGAGGAAGAAGAATAAAAGAAATTTCAGTGGAGCAACTTGAAAGGAGAGGAAGAAAAAAGCTTTTTGTTAACAACAACACACACACTAATCCCAACTCCCCACTATGCAATGCTCTTTAAAAATAAATAAATATACAATCACTCCTTTGGAATGACTGCAGAGAGTTGAGTTTACTCTACTGTATTTCCAACTACGGGATATTATCTCCAAGCAGAACATGGGAAGGTGCTGGAATGAGGCTGGGACTCAGGCCAGGTTGGTAAATTCCTTATAATAGGATGAGACCACTGCTTTCAATGACATAGGTGGATAGTTGACAATGAGAATATCACTGAGAACTATTTTCTTCTAAAACAGAGAGGCAGCAAGAACCACAATTAAGTTCAAATATCATAGATGTCCAGAAATGGCCCCATGAGTTCCCAGTAAAGTTACCCCAGCAGGTTCCAAATCATGTCTCTTTCTCCATTGTTTCATGCTTAAATGCTTTCCACTTTTTCTGATGCAGTGTTTAGTTTTACTCTTAATATGTTTATTTTGGTTTTAGCACAAAAGGAAGAGGCTGCTAGTGAGGCACACTTATAACTGGCAAATTCACAGGGAAGTTCCATCCTGGAGCTAAACTCTCAAAGACTATCTGTAGTTTTGGGAAGTTTCTTTACTTCTTTTTGAATAAGACTTGTCCCTCTTACACAAACACATGCCTCATACAAACATGTGGGGCCATGTATTATGCAAATTTGAATTCCCTTCTTCCATGCTTTGGATATAATAAATTATCAATAAACGTTATCTTAGTTTAGTTTAAGCCTTCTGATTAAAAGATAGGTAAGGTTCGAAAGGTATTACCTAATCAAGCAGGATTTTCTTCTTCCTTATTCACTCTCCTATTAGTCTATAAACATTGAACCCTGACTTGAGAGCTTTGCTGATCTCTAATACATTTGATTCTCTCTAGCTGAGTTCTCCGGAGAAGGCAATGGCACCCCACTCCAGTACTTTTGCCTGGAAAATCCCATGGACAGAGGAGCCTGGTGGGCTGCAGTCCATGGGGTTGCTAGAGTCAGACACGACTGAGCGACTTCACTTCCACTTTTCACTTTCATGCATTGGAGAAGGAAATGGCAACCCACTCCAGTGTTCTTGCCTGGAGAATCCCAGGGACGGGGGAGCCTGGTAGGCTGCTGTCTATTGGGTTGCACAGAGTCAGACATGACTGAAGCGACTTAGCAGCAGCAGCAGCAGCAGCTGAGTTCTCATATACACAAATGGATCCACCCATTCATTTAGCATGTATTAAGCACTCATATGTCCCAGGCACTGTTCTAAGTGCTGGCAGTACTAATGAAGAAGGTAGACAAGGTCCTCCCAAAGCGGACTTCTTGGAATTCCCAGTGGGGAAAACAAATTATAAACAAAGTTTTAAAACTTATTTATGAGAAGGGGCTGTAGAAGATGTTTCTGAAAGGAAGATATTTGAGCTGAGACCCAAGTGAAGTGAGAGCACAAGTTAAGTGAAGGTGTGAGGGAAGAATGTCCAAGAGAAGATATGAATGCCCTCAGGACCCCAGGCCAGAGTTGTGCTTCACCAGGTATGTAGAATCCAACCAAGTTCTGAGACAGGAAAGTTTTCAAATGTTTGAGGACATGTGGCTAGAGCAGCATGAATGAGGGATAAAAAGAGCAGAAAGTAAGCATATAAGATGATAAGGGCTGATCATTTTTAATACACATTCTGAAAGTAAACCACCCATGGATGGCCATGTTGTGGGGAAGTGAGGGAGAAAGGAACCAAGAAGGAGTCTTAGGTTTGGAACTTGAGCAATTTAGTGGTAGATAAATGAAATCGTTTAATGTGATGAGGCAGTTAGAGGTGGGGAGGGAGCTTTGGAGAGAAAATCAAAACAATGTGTTATGATGTCTGTTACGAATCCAAGTGGAAACCCAAGGCAATGAAATACAGATGTCTGGAGATCAAAGAGAAGTCAAACTTGGAGAAATAAGTTTGGAGATCATTAACAGGTTTTATTTATTACCATTAGATGCTACGATGAATTAAAAAACAACCTATTTTAAAACAGTTTTACTAGAAAATCCAAGAAAAGGGAAACAGAAAATCAAGCACCTCTACTATCCCCAAAAGCAGCAGTTGTGCTTGATGAATTAGATTAATCACCACTTTCCTCTAAACTGGATAATCCCTTGTGTTGAATATAGAAAAACGGATCAATCACTGACTTACTGATATTTTTTTTTTTTACCTATACTCTTTTTTCTAGCCCCAAAGCACCTCACCAGTCTCCTTCCCACCCACCCACCCCCAACCTTGCAAAACAGAAAATCCAGTTTTGCAGGCAGGGAAGTGTGAATCACTGTGACAAAGGTAGAAGGGTACAATCAGTATCCTTGAGGAGAAGCAGCAATGTTTGGATAATCTGTGAACCTTGAGATATGCTTGTTCAAGAGAACTTTGCTCATTGACTGTACAGATCCTTGGAGATAATATGAATTGAGTGAGATTTAATAATAAACTGATTTCTCAAACTGAAAAGATGGAAGGTGTTGGTGTGCCCTTGGTTTCCCTTTCTTTCCTCCTAAGGACAGTTCTTTCCCACAGACCATAGTTAGAGTTTTGCAAGAGTCAACACTAGCCATGACCATTATTGATGTGATTGCCACCTGTGGTTTATCTTGCTTGCCTGGGCAAGCTTTGGGAAAGAGCTTAGCCTAAAAACTAAATTAATAGATAAAATAAGAATTGATTAGTGAGGCTAGGGAATGGATAGTGTTAATATTTTCATAGAAGTGATAACACCAGCCTCTAGAAAGTGTTTGTTTATTGACCCCTCTGACTTCCTTTTATTCGAAGTGGTGACTAAACATTCCCTTCATTAATCAACTTAACTACCTGGTCTGTCATTCCGAGGCCACACTGACATCATGCACAAAGTCTGTCTTTTGGAACTCTGCTCTGACTTGGTTAAAAATGGAAACAAATTTGGCAAATATATCCATGGAGCATTCTTATATTGAAAAACTAACAAGATCTTTTAATTAGAGTCCAGTAGCAGCCATAAGAAAAAGTCCCCAGGGCATTTTCCCTATGTGCTAGGAGCCACTCTTGCCGAAGTATTGGGACCTATTTCATGAAATTACTTGGCAGATAAAACTTCCTAGTAAAGTAGACCCTTTGCCTTTAAGCAGGTGAGCAAAACAAACCAGAAACAAGAGAGTCGTTCTCTGTACTAACATTTGTTGTTGTTCTGTAACTAAGTCATGTATAACTCTTTGTGAAGCCATGGAGTGCAGCAGCATGCCAGGCTTCCCTGTCTTTCACTATCTCCCTGAGTTTTTTCAAACTCATATCCATTGAGTCAATGATGCCATCCAACCATCTCCTCTGTTGCCCCCTTCTCCTCCTGCCATCAATCTTGCCCAGCATCAGAGTCTTTTTCAAAGAGTTGGCTCTTCCCATCAGGTGGCCCAAGTATTGGAGCTTCAGCTTCAGCATAAATCCTTCCAATAAATATTCAGGGTTGATTTCCTTCAGGATTGACCAGTTTGATCTCCTTGCTGTCCACAGGACTCTCATATTAGCACAGCACCTTTATTCATCTCCACTTCTTCTCTTAGGTGGGACCAGTGGTGAGCCTTACTCTCAGAAGTCAAAGGGGACAGGTAAGAATGACTTGAGAATTTTCTATCCTAAGATTGTTGAATGTTCAGAAGACAGGTGAAAAGCAAATAAGAATGAAGTTGTGACCAGGAGTTATTTCTCAGGAGAAGTGAGGGTTTGTTCAAGCAATGCTGCTGCTGCTGCTGCTGCTAGGTCGCTTCAGTCGTGTCCGACTCTGTGCGACCCCAAAGACGGCAGCCCACCACGCTTCCCCGTCCCTGGGATTCTCCAGGCAAGAACACTGGACTGGGTTGCCATTTCCTTCTCCAATGCATGAAAGTGAAAAGTGAAAGTGAAGTCTCTCAGTCGTGTCCAACTCTAGCGACCCCATGGACTGCAGCCCACCAGGCTCCTCCGTCCATGGGATTTTCCAGGCAAAAGTACTGGAGTGGGGTGCCATTGCCTTCTCTGGTTCAAGCAATGAGGAGGCTCTAAAAGAGAGGGTAGTTAAAAGACCTTGTGGATATTTTGAGGTCAGGAAACTTATAGTCATGTTCACTAAATATTATTAAATTACTGAATGAATGAAAAGGTCTCTTCAAGTAAGAAGCTAATCCAGGAAGCACCACTTTCTAGACCATAGAAGGAATGCTGAGCAAACTGTTCAGGTATCTTCTCCAAAGAACAGCTTGATGTCTAGATAGAAAAAGGATCAGGATAAGAAGTTTCATGGATTAGCAATCAGTGGAGGGTGACTCTCCAAGAAGTAAGGTGCAGGGTGAAATATAAGGTGTGGCCAGAAGGAAATACGACAGTTATCAGAACTTGGGTCCAAGATGGAAGCTTCTATCACAAGTTTGGTACATGGTATAGAGTCAGAGCAGAATCAGCAGTAAGATGCCTCTTGGCCTAGAGCTAACATTCTCCCTGATTAAAGTCTGAGGCAGAGTCTGAGCCAGATCTAGGTTTAAGTGTGAGATTTACTCCAGCTCTGGGAAATGGTAGTTAAAATGCCAAGGAAAGCAGATTGGTCATTACACTATCTTCCTCTCAAGGATTCCTATAGCTAGTTTTATGGGAAGGAGCTACCAGACTACCAGAGATGTTGCCTGTTTGGCCAAGAGTAAGAGCATAGGCTTTGGAGTTAGGCAAAAGTTTCAGCTTTCTCATCTGTTTGTTGTTAATATCAAGACCCTGGTCATATCAAGACTCTTTGTATGTAAAGCCAGACTTATACTAAGTTATACCAAAAAAAATGTTATTATTATTATTACTTCAGAGGGTTTATGACATACCGGACCCCATCTCATTCAGCCCACCCAGTATCCCTCGAAGTAGGTGCTCTTGTTGCCACATGTCTATGAACAAGAAAGTGAGACCCCCAAGAGATTATATAACTTGTCCATGATTACACAATTAGTACCGGAGGAACTGGTATTTCAAACCACCTTGTCTAACCCCAGAACCTTTGCTCTTATAATATACTAATCTTTGAAAGTATTACATGATAATAGAGTCTTGAGTCCACTTTAGAATCTCAAATGGCCCTTCCCAGATGGCTTCTCAGAGGATGGTACACAAAACATATGAAGTTTATAGGCAACTCCACCCTAATACTAACTCTTCAGTTACGAAAGGGCAATAATTAGCTCTGCTTTAACGTGTTCCAAGTGACAGGTGAACTTCTGGCTCTTTCTCAAGAGAACTCAAGACATATATTCCTGTGCAAGATTCGTGAGAAGAACATTCAGCTATGCATGAGGGCTCTTCCCTAACTACATTGGGCTTGTAGCCAATTCTATTGGCATCCAGGTTATCAAGGACATGCTTAGCATTGAGTTCCTAAGCCCCAGAGTACTCAGCTAAAGGCCCTGGGATGAGACTAACTGAATCCAGAAGGATTAACACAGGGTCTGTGATGAACACCTGAGCCGGTGCTTACAAACAGCTTGGCTACACTGGACTCTCAAGCAAGCCATCCAAAGCAACAGGACAAGGTACAGACAAGAAAAGGAGGTACAAGGTCTGTGGTGCCCATCATGCCTAGCCCTGCAGCACTATGAACTGCAAGGAAAGAAGCTCTGAAGGTTTGAAAATTTAATCAGAACAGCATAAAAAGTGCTGAGGGTCTCAGCTGAGTCCAATATATTGAGCCATCTCATTCAGGGCATGGTCACTGGGCTGGGCTTCAACCACTCAACAGCTCAAAGAAGAAAAGTAGTCACTTCTGGGTTCTATGAAGATCTCTGAGCTATGTTAAAGAGCAACCTCAAATGAGCTCAGCAATGGACTCACAGCAACCACGAGCCCCATTGAGCACCGACCACAGTCCACTGCCTCCTGTCTCCCTCTTCAGTAGAGGCACCATCATCCTGGATCTCTTTGAGGTGGAAGACCCCAGCCTCTGCCACACACAGAGGAGAAAGCTTGTTGGCCTTCCTGAGGCCTGTCTAATATTCACCACTAATCTCACTAGGATCCACTGTTCCCCCACTGGGGAAACAGGACTGGGGTCCATGGTAACTGACTCAACCTGTGGGGCAGCAGAGCCTTCAGAGACTTCATAGAACACCTGGGAACCAGACAGAAGGAGCTGCCGAAGTTCCCAGTAGTACGACTGAAGCCTCTTAGTCAAGCTTAGGACAGTAATGGAGAACAAAATCCCTGGCCTCCGGGGTTCCCACTCAAAGTGATACAATTCAGCATTGTATTGAATGAGTATCCTTAATCAGTGGTGTTGAGAGGCTGAGAAAGTAAGGGTCAAGGGCTGAGTGCAGAGCAGATGGTCCGGTCTGCTTTTAATAGAGTGGTGTTTAGAACAGGATTTGGGCTCCAGAAAGAGGGTATGGAAACAATATATTGCTCCTCCTCCTTCATGGGACGACTTTCTCCCTGTATAAGGAGGCTGCTGTAGACAAGGATTGCAAGCGCCACAGCCAGGGCCCAGAGCATAACAAAGTTTAACCAGGACCTGGATGGATGGCAGGATAAGCAAGACAGGCAGAATCTCTAGTAACAAAAACTTAGCGAGACTTCCCTGGTGGTCCAGTGACTAAGACTTTGTCTTTAAATGCATGGGGCCTGGGTTCAATTCCTGGTCAGGGAACTAGATCCCCCATGCCACAACTAAGAGTGAGTGCCACAGCTGAAGCACAACTAAAGATCTTGAGCGCCACAGCGAAGATCAAAAGGCCCATGGGCCCCAACTAAGACCTGGCACTGCCAAATAAATAAGTAAATAAATACTAAAAAAAAAAAAAAAAAAAACACCTCAACAGACCTACAGTGACATAAAAGAATATACCCGTGACCCCAGCAGCCACACTATACTTTGAATGTCCTTGAAGCCTTGTCTTCTACCTTAAATATTCAATAGAACCACATTTTCTTCCATATTCACATGTGCTTTTATGTAAAAAGTAATGATTGAAATGAGAATTTTTAAAAATCTTTATTTTTGAGTAAAACCAACTTTCAGGGAAAATGATTCATGTTTTTCTTGTGCAATTCCCACACATCCTTGGCACACTGTTCCATATGCCTATATTTAGGCCTCTCGGAGTCAGGAACACTGCGAAGGCCCAGGCAATCTGGTAGACAGCCTCCAGAAAACTTCATGGGGAAAAATCAATGGTTGTGTCCACCAAGCAGTGGTGCTGGTGGTAAAGAATCCGCCTGCCAAGGTAGGAGATGCAAGAGATGAGGGTTCAATCCCTGGGCCTGTAATATCCTCTGGAGAAGGAAATGGCAACCCACTCCAATATTCATTCATGGAAAACCCCATGGACAGAGGAGCCTGGTGGGCTACAGTCCACAGGGTCACAAAGAATTGGACATGACTGAGCACACATCAAGTATCAAAGAAGTATGAGGACAAAGTTGGAAGAGAAGGGCTTCAGTCTTTGGAAGTTCTGACAAGGGGAAAGCAGAGGACTTCCCTGGTGGTCAAGTGGCTAAGAATCCACCTTCCAGCGCAGGGGGTGTGGGATTGGTCCCTGGTCGAGGAACTAAGATCCTACATGCCTCATGGCCAAAAAACCATAACATAAAACAGAAGCAATTTTGTAACAAATTCAAGAAAGACTTAAAAAATGGTCCATACAAATATAAAAAAAGAAGGGGGGAAGATAGTCAAAATGCATGAAACCTGACAATCCTGGACCACCTTGCTATCAGGAAGTTCGGACTGACCACATGGAGAGGAAACCAGGAAACCTGGCAAATGAGGTGCCATTGGCTGGCATCACCAGCTAAGTACCAATTTGCCAGCCGTGTGAGTGAGCCATCTTGGAAGATAACACCACAGGGGGCAGAATCACACTGTCCTTGTCAAGAAGTGGTCAAAATAAAGAATCATAAGCAGGTTTTCCAGTTCAGCATGTAAGAGACTTGGAAGCTGTCACTCTGTCCTAACAATAAACTAAAAGACTGAAAATCAACAACTCTTCTTGGATCCATAGAACAGGTAAGGGCACAAGGCAAACCACTTCCCCCCAGATTAGAGACCCAAAAGGAGAATTCAGAGGATAAGAGTTTACCAGAGCAGAGATTCCTGGCAGATACCAGCATGGGAACCTGTACCTGGGTAGGAAGACCTGAACTGTAATCGAGGAATTGCTGGAGGCTCAGGGCAGACAACTCTGAGAGCTAAAGACTCCAAGGGGACCCAGTCTGGGAGGGGCTCCCACAACATTGTGAGATTTACCACCAAGAGCTCAAAACAGATTCCCATAGTAAGTACAGGAGAAAATCTCCTCTTGTCTCCTGCAGGAGAAGAGAAAAAGGAACCATTCTGAAATATCCTCATTCTGTTCTTCTTAATAAGGCCTGCCCTCAGGGGAAACAAGTTAAAGAGAGTCCAGGCTGCTGGGGTATTAGCAGAGCCTAACTGATTTGGGGGCAGGGAAATACTGCCCAGGGAAATACTGCAAATCCAGCAGTTATGGCCTTCCATTCGGGAGAAGGGAAATACTCAACTCCAGTCCACCCTGAGTGTATGCGTGCTAAGTTGCTTCAGTCATATCTGACTCTTTGCAACGCTATGGATTGTAGCTTATCAGGATCCTCTGTCCATGGGATTCTCCAGGCAAGAATACCGGAGTGGATTGCGGTGCCCACCTCCAAGGGAATCTTCCCACCCAGGAATCAAACCCCCATTTCCTGCAGCTCCTACAATGCAGACGGATTCTTTACTGCTGAGCCACCTGGGAAGCTCTAGCCAGTTCCACCTAAAGTGAAAGTGAAAGTGAAAGTCACTCAGTCATCTCTGACTCTTTGCAACCCCATAGACTATAACAGTCCATGGAATTCTCCAGGCCAGAATACTGGAGTGGGTAGCCTTTCCCTTCTCCAGGGGATCTTCCCAACCCAGCGATTGAACCCAGGTCTCCCGCATTGTGGGCAAATTCTTTACCAGCTGAGCCACAAGGGAAGCCCAGGAATACTGGAGTGGGTAGCCTATCCCTTCTCTAGCAGATCTTCCTGATTAAGGAATCAAACCGGGGTCTCCTGCATTGCAGAAGGGTTCTTACTAACTGAGATATCAGGGAAGGGGGATTAAAAAAAGAGAGAAAGAACCCTGAAGAGTGTTTGTGAAGTTCACATTCCAAAGACAAAGGCTCTCTAAAAGACTGGACCTAATCATCAAACTACAGAACACTTCCCTCCCTCTACGTCCCCACCATTTTATTAAGGCTGACTTGTAACAGCTCTTTTTACTCAGTACAACATGCCCTACGATCAAGAAAAAAATTACAAAGCATACCAAAAGACAAAAAACACATCTTGAAGAAACAGAGCAAGCATCATAACTAGACATGCCAAGGATGCTGGAATTAACAGATCAGGAATTTACAACAACTATGATTAACATGCTAAGAGCTCAAATAGATAAAATAAACTGCAAGCAAAAACAGATGGGCAATGTAAACAAAGAGATAGAAATTTTAAGAAAGAACCAAAGGAAATGCTGGAGATAAAAAATGCCATAACAGAAACAGAGAATGCCTTTGATGGACTTATGAGTTGACCATAGCCATGGCTGAGGAAAGAATCTCTGAGTTGAATATATATTGATAGAATCCCTGAAAACTTAAAAGCAAGAGAACAAAGACTGAAGAATCAGAAGCAAATAAGTGATTGTTGTTTAAACCATTGAGTTTGGGGGAGAATAGATACCTGGAACACCAGGTGAAACATTAGCCTTAAAGAGCTATGCAGGAAATAAAGTCCAAGTGGAACCTTGAAAAGATGAACGTATGCTTCCATGCTACTAACCTAAAAGTCTGGAGAAGACTCTTGAGAGTCCCTTGGACTGCAAGGAGATCAAACTTGTCCATCCTAAAGGAAATCAATTCTGAATATTCATTGGAAGGACTCATGCTGAAGCTCCAACACTTTGGCCTCTTGATGCAAAGAGCCTACTCTTTGGAAAAGACCCTGAAGCTGGGGAAGATTGAGGGCAGGAGAAGGAGGCGGCAGAGGATGAGATGTTAGGATGGCATCACCAAACCAATGAACATGAGTTTGAGCAAACTCCAGGGACAGTGAAGGACAAGGAAGCCTGGCATGCTTCAGTCCCTGGGGTTGCAAAGAGTCAGACATGACTTAGCAACTGAACAAGGACCTTGAAAAGATGGCTGGACACTTCCATGCAATTAACCTAAGGCTCCTAAAATTCTCTCTGGGGAGTGCAGGGACAAGGAACTGTACAGCTCAAGTGCTTTCACCATTTCCAAACTAGGATGACAATATCCCAAATTTCTACAAATCTCACTCTGATAAACATGGAAATCACCAAATGTAGTGTGCAGTAACCGATAAGCAATGCAAACGTACAACCTTGTCTATTCCTCTGGTGCTCAGAGCTTGCTAGCTTGCTTCCCAACACATTCTCCACATCTCCATTAGCAACGGGTGGTCTTGAGCTCTCTGGCCTTTACAGTGCCCAACACAGTGGCACACATGTGCAGGCACTTAAACTCCCACAGAGGACAAAGGTAACAAAGATCACGATTTCTGGATGGTTTTGGGGTCAGTCAACACTAGTTGTGAAGTAACATTGCAACAGGAAGTGGGACTTAAAAATTCCAAGTAGGTACACAGTTGGTGAAGCTACATGGGGCAAGACATGATGACTTTCTCTGCAATACCTGTAAGCGATCACAAAAGAGATAACAGTTATCAAGGCCCTATTATTGTATGCAAAGCTTTGGAGGAAATTCGCAAGATCCATCTACTGCTCTGCATCCAGGCAGAGCCCAACCCGCTCCTCCCTTCTTGCTATACAGCCCATTTAGAGACAAGCATTAGGTATTATCGGAGAAGGCAATGGCACCCCACTCCAGTACTCTTGCTTGGAAAATCCCATGGACGGAGGAGCCTGTTAGGCTGCAATCCATGGGGTCGCTAAGAGTCGGACACGACTGAGCGACTTCACTTTCCCTTTTCACTTTTGTGCATTGGAGAAGGAAATGGCAACCCACTCCAGTGTTCTTGCCTGGAGAATCCCAGGGACGGGGGATCCTGGTGGGCTGCCGTTTATGGGGTCGCACAGAGTCGGACATGACTGAAGTGACTTAGCATAGCATAGCATTAGGTATTATCCAAGAGATAGCACTGGTCCGACTGAACTTGCAATAATTTCTAAAACCAATAAGGATGCTTAGCCACAGCATGCCACTTCTATTTCCATGGCAATAGACAGACTTTGGGCAATTTCAAAGTACATGCTTAAAAATAATTGTGCAGCTTCCTTTGAGCCGAAACATACTGTCAGCTGATATACATTTTAAAGCCACCGTCAACATGTGTCTTGAGAAGGGGCGGATTAATAATAGCTTACATTTCTATAGTGCTTTTCATCCCAAAGGATCCCAAACAAGGGAAACAAGCTGAATCTCATCTCCTTGTATAAAGGAAAAGCCCTAGTGAATTTCAAAGCAATCCTGAACAGGAGAACTAATTACAAAGAAATTCACTTTTTTAAAGTGTCAGGACATAATTATTATTTTTTAAAAACTTAAATAGTATCCACATTGCTTCTGAGAGCTCACAAAGAAACGCCGCCATCTCCATCTCAGAAGGCTATCATCTCATTCCAACAAAGACAACAGTTGCAGTGCCAGGAGATTTAGAGACATTATGGGTAAAGAGATAAAAATAATAATAATAATTAACAATTGCACAGGAAGCTCCATCTGGAGCGTCTGATAACACAGTAGGAGATGGATACAGATGGGAAAAGGTGGGTGGCACAGGGTAGAGCCTGTACTGATCTCATGGGCTTGGGGCCTCAGACACACTCAGATTAGTACCAGCTCAGTTCTTTCCACTCCCAGTGATTCAGATGGAACCAGCCAGGACACAGCCAGCATGTTTTACCGGTGTCCAGGAAATCTGGGCTCTGGATCATGGTATTATTCTGTCTGGCATCATGACAAGGTCAATAACACATTTACCAGTGTTTGATAATCCTAGATTAATATAGCTTTTCCTTCTCTACAGTACAGAGTCTTTCTTTTTTAACCCAAGTAATTTGCATATACTTCCACATAGTAATTCTAGGCACAATGCTGCCTATTCTGAGCTTTTTTACCCTGATTGGCAGCTAATTAGAACCTTGAGATGTCGGCAGGTGTTGAGATGAAAAGACATCATAAACCCAGTTACAGCACAGACAATGACTTTTTAATAATCCATTTAAGTCACACAGTTCCCAACTAGCTGACGCTTTTAGGATGAGTAGTTACTTGATCCTGGAGCACTGCTGAGTTAGGAGGACCTCTGCTGTTAAAAAAGAACCAACATCTTCAGAGGGACAGTGAAATTCAATTCCAAGAAGGCAAAACCGAAAGGAGCCATCACAAAAATCTCAGAAAGGAAACAGGATTTCTTTTTTATCAATTTGTTTCCTCTCTGCCGAGTTGCCAAACCAGCATGAGGTGGACAGACGCACCCCTACCTCCCATCTGCTCCTGTTAGTGAACATGATCTTATAATGAATAAGGCAGAAAACTAAATTGCTGAGAAGATAAAATTATCTCATTTGGTAATGAGAATATATTAATGGCATTATGACTCTAAATAAAGCCATTCTTTCCCTTTGGTGTCATAGTCTGAAATTTGAGTGTATACTACTTGATATTCTTCATGATGAGTGTACTCTCAGCATGGGATAAATGTGTAAAGGGGAGAACTTTCTTCCACTGTGTCATTGGGATGAAAAACATCTGTCATTATGACACACACCCTCCCCCACAAGGGTTTTGTGAACACCAAAGATATCTCCCCTTAACTTGATTTTTACCAAAAATGGTATTGATTCCACAAATCTTCAGAGAGGATCTATTATTTGCATAGTCTTGTATAAGGTGCTGGGGAGATACAAAAGTCTGAGCAAGAGGTTTTACCTTTGAGAAGCTGCAAAATAAGACATACACACATTAAAAAATAAGATAATAAAAGAGGTTCCTTACGGTATGCTATCACCTGGTGCTACGAGCAGGTTAAAAATAGTAAGTACTATTCATATATCAAAATGAGAGAACTCTAAAAACTGAAGAACCCAAGGGAGTGTTTGAAGAACAGGTCATTGCAGATAGACAAAATTTGAGTTAGCCAGAAGAAAAGGGGATATTCCAAGTTGGAAGCTGGGGTAAGATTCACTCATATAATGACACTAGAACAAGAATATAAAGACTTTTTTTAGGGACTGGGAATAATTCAGACTAGAGAGGCTCTTCAATGCTTAATTCAATGATACTCAGATATAATACCTAATTCAATGATACTCAAATACTTTGGATTGCTCATCTTAATTAGCAAATATTTTAGCACATCTCCAATTATATGTATACAAATAATACATGTGTAACCAACTGATATATCATGTACTTTATAGAGGGCTTCCCTGGTGGCTCAGACGGTAAAGACTTTGCCTGAAATGCAAGAGACCTGGGCTCAATTCCTAGGTCGGGAATATCCCCTGGAGAAAGGAATGGCAACCCACTCCAGTAGTCTTGCCTGGAGAATTCCAAGGACAGAGGAGTCTGGTAGGCTCTAGTCCATGGAGTCGAAAGAATAAAATAAAATTATATTTCTTTAAATTTTGTAATTGTGATACAAAAATTCTTTTTGTCACCAGTGAAAACTCAATATTTTTAATGAGAACAGTATGATTTAATACACTTTGTTAATCTTTTAATAATGTTTGGTGACATAGTGATCAAAAATCTGGCTCTACATTTACTATATTTTGATAGTTGGTTTTAGTGGCTGATGTAAGTGGCAAAAGATATGTGAGTGGGTATTTTTTTTTCACTTTTAAATAAGAAAGGACTCTCAATAGAATTTACCATTAAGTTCAGCAACATTCTATGTTTTATGGTTTCACTTCCTTTTTGGTGTTGCTTAGTCACTCAGTTGTGTCTGACTCTTTGCAACCTCACAGAAGCACATCAGGCTTCCCTGTTCTTCATCAACTCCTGGAGCTTGCTCAAACTCATGTCCACTGAGTCAGTGATGCCATCCAACCATCTCACCCTCTGTCATCCCCTTCTCCCACCTTCAATCTTTCCCAGCATCAGGGTCACCATTAAAATATTTTTGTTTTCTGAAGACAGAGACAAATTTACTATGAAACTACTGGAGCTTGAGTTTAAGAGCCCTCACCTGACTGAGCATCTCCACTGGAATGTAGCCATGTAGATGCAGAGGTGAGATAAAGTTAGAGCATTTTGACCACAATTAAGACTGTTTCTTTCCACTCTGACGGCCTCTGTGCCACTTCCTTTTTGTTGGATGAGGCATAGGTGGCTGTAAGCACTTTTTAGATCTGAATAAGGGGAAATAGAGTTGGGAGCACATTTAGCTCAAGTTTTATTTTGTTTTTTTTTTTTTAATTTTTATTTATTTATTTTTAGCTGTGCTGGGTCTTTTTTGCTACACATGCCTTCTCTAGGTGTGGCAATCAGGGGTTACTCTCTAGTTGTGGTGCGTGGGCTTCTCATTGTGGTAGCCTCTCTTGTTGTGAAGCATAGGCTCTAGGCATAGGTTCAATACTTGCAGCTCCCAGGCTCTAGAGCACAGGTTCAGTACTTAGGACACATGGACTGAGCCACTCTGCAGCATGTGGAATCTTCCCACACCAGGGATTGAATCCATGAACCCCACATGGCAAGACAGATTCTCAACCAATGGGCCACCAGGGAAGTCCTAGCTCAGGTTTGTGTGTGTGTGTTAGTCGTTCAGTCATGTCTGACTCATTGTGACCCCATGGACTGTAGCCCACCAGGCTTCTCTGTCCATGAAATTCTCCAGGCAAGAATACTGGAGTGGATTGCCATTTCCTTCTCCAGGGGGTCTTCCCAACTCAGGGATCAAACCTGGGTCTCCTGCATTGCAGGAAGATGCTTTGCCACATGAGCTATTAGGGAAGCCCATAGCTCAGGTTTAATAGGATATATTTATATGGTTCCTAGGCTCTTCCATGGGAGAAAGCAATGGCAACCCACTCCAGTACTCTTGCCTGGAAAATCCCATGGATGGAGGAGCATGGTAGGCTGCAGTCCATGAGGTCGCTAAGAGTCAGACACGACTGAGTGACTTCACTTTTACTTTTCACTTTCCTGCATTGGAGAAGGAAATGGCAACCCACTCCAGTGTTCTTGCCTGGAGAATCCCAGGGATAGGGGAGCCTGGGAGACGGATGGGCTGCCGTCTATGGGGTCGCACAGAGTCGGACATGACTGAAGCAGCTTAGCAGCAGCAGCAGCAAGCTGGCTCCTCCATGAACTCAGGTCAATACTAGCCATCCCAATAGAAGATGCCTTTCAGGAATGTTCCTGCCCACTGTACTGATGTGTGATTGTGACATGAAGATGCAATATCAGTGTGTTCTGTGACGTGCAGGGCCAAAAATATTTGAAAGTGGAAGAGAAACAAGGTCTGAAATTATGGAACCAGAAGCGAGTGTGTGAAAAATTCTTCCAGTCACCAGATGGGTAAGATGATTAAGCGAAGGGTTCGGTTTTCCATAGGATTACCTCTGTCATCATATTCAACTTTAAATAAATCATAGATTTGTTTTTTATCGTATTCATGTTGTTGCAGGAAGGGGGACCCCTTCCAGGGCCCAAAACTGGGCTCTTGTCTAACATTCAGAAATGAATTGCCCAAGGAGACACATGTGTTGACAAAGCAAGAAATTTTATTGGGAAAGAGCACCTGGGTGGAGAGCAGGAGGGTAAGGGAACCCAGGAGAACAGCTCTGACACTTGGCTTGCAGTCTCAGGTTTTATGGTGATGGGATTAGTTTCCGGGTTGTCCTTAGCCAATCACTGAGTCCCTCCTGGTGGTGCATGCCTTGTTCAGCCAAGGTGGATGCCAGAGAGAAGGATTCTGGGAGGTGGATGGACACGTGGTGTCTCCTTTTGACCTTTCATGAACTATTCCCGTTGGTGGTGGCTTATTAGTTCCGTGTTCCTTACCAGGACCTCCTGTCGTAAAACAACTCATGCAAATCGTTACTATGGTGCCTGGCCAGGGTGGGCAGTTTCAGTCAATGTGCTTCCCCTAATAATGTGAAACAAAATTTTCATAATTCCGGTATTTTCAAGACACAAACCTATAGCAATATTGCAATCAGTGAGTATGTCTGCATGTGAACTCACATATTTTGTGTATCTGGGCTATCAAAGCACTTTTTATCATGTCTCATGTATCTTGTTCTGGTGAAATCTGGCAGTTCTGGATACAGTGGCACACAAAATTGCCACAAACTAGTTTTCCTATGAAAGAACTCCAACACATATTTATCAATAAGTCAGGATATACAGCATAGGAATAATTTGATTATACAATTATACAGCTCACTACAACATAAGGGCAATTTTTAAATGCACTTGAATTTGCCCAAATAAATTAATAATGTTAATTCAAAGAGCATTTAGTCTTGCATGATAAAATATCATGCAAGGAAATGGGAACCCATACCAATGATAAAATATGAAACTCCCCCAAATCTTACAGCTCAAATATAAACATGATAGAGGGTTCCTCAAATTTACTACTACTCAAAAATCTGTGAAACGTTATTAATAGCAACTATTATCAACAATAAAAAACAAATTTTGATCAGTCATGCTAAAGGAAAGCATGAATTATCTTTCTATTTTCTCTTTAGAAAATGTTAAAAAGTGATTGTCATTCTAAGGGGTGCTCAAAGAAGATGCAGCTAAAAACACATATGAAAAAAGCATTGTAGAGGCATGTTAGCAGTTCACTTACAAAAAACATTATGTTATTTTTCTGGATCTTGTGTTATTTTGGCATTTATAGCTTTTTTTTTAAATGAATAATCTGTTGTGATTTCTTTTCTCATTCTAAATAAATGTCATTTTCACACTTGATTTTGCATATGCAATTTTGTCTTTTTACTCTTAAAGAGGCCTCCAAAACTAACTCAGGTTCAAGCTCCACAAAACCTGAATCCACTCTTTTTTCATGCTCAGTTTACAAGTATCTTGCTTATTTAATGGCTCTATACTATTGCTAGGGGCTTCCCAGGTGGCGCAGTGGTAAAGAATCTGCCTGCCAATCAAATGCAGGAGACGCAAGAGATGCAGGTTCCGTCTCTGGGTCAGGAAAATCCCCTGGAGCATGAAATGGCAACATACTTCAATATTCTTGCCTGGAAAATTCCATGGACAGAGGAGCCCGGCGGGCTACAAACCATGGGGTCACAAAGAATCACACATGCCTGAGTGACTGAGCATGCACACACACATACTATTACTAACAACCAACTACAATGTACACTTAAAGTAAGACATATTATTAAATGTAAGAATTCATCTTTCAAATTGTTAGTTCAGTAATTTTGAATCATCTGGAAAAGGTCAGTTTTCATTTCAATCCCAAAGAAAGGCAATGCCAAAGAATGCTCAAACTACCGCACAATTGCACTCATCTCACACGCTAGTAAAGTAATGCTCAAAATTCCCCAAGCCAGGCTTCAGCAATATGTGAACCGTGAACTTCCAGATGTTCAAACTGGCTTTAGAAAAGGCAGAGGAACCAGAGATCAAGTTGCCAACATCCGCTGGATCATCAAAAAAGCAAGAGAGTTCCAGAAAAACATCTATTTCTGCTTTATTTGTCAGACTTTATTTTTTGGGCTCCAAAATCACTGCAGATGGTGATTGCAGCCATGGAATTAAAAGACGCTTACTCCTTGGAAGGAAAGTTATGACCAACCTAGATAGCATATTCAAAAGCAGAGACATTACTCTGCCAACAAAGGTCTGTCTTGTCAAGGCTAAGGACTTCCCTGGTGGCTCAGATGGTAAAGCATCTGCCTACAATGCGGTGTTGGGGGCCGGCGTGAGGCACTCCACCCATGGCAAAGGTCATGAGGAAGGAGGCTCGACATACGCAAAGGCGGGATCGAGCCTCAGGAGTCCCCCTGGAAATCCTCAAGCATCTACCCCCATAACCAGAGCCTGCCTACTTTACTACTTTGCGCTCTCCCCTACACCTCTGACTTTACGGGGGGCTGTCCCCCACCACCTCTTTCGGAGAAGGAGTTAACTTAGAGCTCCAGTTAATAATTCCTGGGTGTGACAGTGTTTCAACCTAAAAACTCCTTTGGAAATCCTCTAGCCTGCCTGAATAGATTTTTCTGGCCACATGTGATTGTTCAGAGCCTCCCAACTGTGAGAGGCAGGAGATGTTCTAAACTGCCTAAACACAGATTCCTTTGAGTAGTTAAAAGATTGATTAGAAATTGTATTGGTGAAGGGTTTTTCACTTGTTGGGCCAAGGTTTGCTGCTAAGTCTCCATACTCCTTACCTACTGTGTCCTTGGCAGTGTATTGATTGATATAATGGGTGTATAGAAATGTAAAATGCAGCTTTGTCCAATGCTTTTTTGGAGGCTGGTGCCTGACTTTGGAATAATCACCTTTAGAGAAAAATAAGTTTCTTAAAATGTTAACAGGCCTCCGGGCCAGAAGATGATGTCAATCACCTGAACTTTTGCATATGATAAGTTTGAAAGCCTGGCTTAGATTAGAACCAGGAACTGCTGTCCTTGCATGACTCCACCCCTTCCCCCATTATCCTCTATGCATAACTTAAGGTATAAAAACTACTTTGGAAAATAAAGTGCGGGCCTTGTTCACCAAAACTTGGTCTCCCCATGTCACTCTCTCTCCCAAATTCTGGCTGAGTCTCCATCTGGAGCGCGGAACCCTCCATGCTTGCTAATTATGCCTGGGCTTCTAAGATCCGACCGGGGAGGCCTCAGTGTCTCCTCTCCTTCGGGAGAACGGAAGGATGCCTGCGGCCTACGTAAGTGGTGCAAACTTCTTGTCTTGAAGTTTTATTGGTCTCCCGCGTAAACCAAGCTACTCAGCCTCTTTTCTCCACTGAATTTTCCTACTGAGCTATCCTCATTCTATTACTCTTTGTATCCTTAATCAAAGTGTAATTAAGCAGTTGTTTCCTGACCCTCGCCTATGCCGTCTCTCCTTCGAATACCCTGGATCAGCTGGGGCTGGACCCCGGCAATGCGGGAGACCCGGGTTCGATCCCTGGGTCGGGAAGATCCCCTGGAGAAGGAAATGGCAACCCACTCCAGTATTCTTGCCTGGAAAATCCCATGAACAGAGGAGCTTGGTTGGCTGCTGTCCATGGGGCCGCAAAGAGTTGGACACGACTGAGCGACTTCACTATCTAGTCAAGGCTATGGTTTTTCCAGTGGTCATGTATGGATGTGAGAGTTGGACTGTGAAGAAAGCTGAGGGCCGAAGAATTGATGCTTTTGAATTGTGGTGTTGGAGAAGACTCTTGAGAGTCCCTTGGACTGCAAGGAGATCCAACCAGTCCATTCTAAAGGAGATCAGCCCTGGGTGTTCTTTGGAAGGAATGATGCTAAAGCTGAAACTCTAGGACTTTGGCCACCTCATGCGAACAGTTGACTCATTGGAAAAGACTCTGATGCTGGGAGGGATTGGGGGCAGGAGGAGAAGGGGATGACAGAGGATGAGATTGCTGGATGGCATCATCGACTTGATGGACGTGAGTTTGAGTGGGAGTTGGTGATGGACAGGGAGGCCTGGCGTGCTGCGATTCATGGGGTCGCAAAGAGTCGGACACAACTGAGCGACTGAAGTGAACCGACCTGAACTGACCAAATTCTTTTCAGACCTGATTAACTGCATTATTTTTACTGCATAACATGGCTTACAAAGTGTTTACATGAAGAAGACAGGTTAACAGCTTTGCCATTTTTATTGTTCTCTCATACTTACAGTTATTCTTCTCTTTAATCTGTGATTTTTTTTTCCAGATGTTTTGTTTTTTATTTTCTTCTAACAGAAAATAGAAGCCAGTTTATTTTGTGAAATTTCCTCCTGAAATCTTTGCAAGCCACTTGCTCATTCATTAAACCATACAATCAATAAATCAGAACTAGATACATTTAAGTAGAAAGATACCACAGTATGCTGGAAGCTAATCCCAAGATAAACTACTATCCTCTAAGCACTTTGTAACTTCAACTATTACTTCAAGATATCACTTCAGATACTATGAGTGACATGGTCACCTGTCATAGAATCTGAAAGACAGTCCCTGCATCAATCTGTATATGACATGCTGAGTGAGTGAGTGAAAGTTGCTCAGTTTTGTCCGACTCTTTGAGACCCCATGGACTATATAGTCCATGGAATTCTCCAGGCCAGAATACTGGAGTGGGTAGCCTTTTCTTTCTCCAGGGGATCTTCCCAACCCAGGAATCGAACCCAGGTCTCCTGCACTGTTGCTGGATTCTTTACCAGCTTACCTACAAGGGAAGCCCTATGACATGTTAGGAAAGCCTAATTTCTTTTTTACTAAAATTATTTACAATTGTTTATATAATGTGGAAACAGGAGTAAAAAGTTCTATCACATTGTCCTACTCCAGGAGATTATCTTTCACATCCTCTAAGCATACCCAACTTGACTCTGGAGATTGCTGGTCTAGTGAATGGGTGTAAACTTAACTTGAAAACAAAGGAACCACTGAAGATTTTTGAAAGACATTAGAGCAATATTTTTGGAAAATTAATTTTTTCTATGATAGTTATTCTATCTATCAAGGATTGAATGCTTGAGTTTGGAGGTAGAAAGATGAGTTAGGAGGCCAGAACAATAATCTAAAAATGAGGTGAGGGACTTCCCTGGTGGTCCAGTGGTTAATATTCTGTGCTTCCACAGCAGGTGGTATGGGTTCAATCCCTGGTTGAGGAATAAACATCCCACATGGCATGGCCAACAACTTAAAAATTAATTTTAAAAAAAGAGATAAAAATGAGGTAACATGAATGAAAATTAGTAGTGTGAAAAGGAAAATAAGAAAGACGAAACAACTGACTTGACAAAAGAAGAATGAACAGAATTTACAATACACTCATTTATCAGACAGGATTTGAAGGTGTGGGTGGGTTTAAGACATTTGATTAACTGCAATATTTCCTGTGATTACATCATATATCAAATTACCAGACCACAGACTACATGTCCTCTGGGAAAGCAAAGTGTTAAAGTGCTACAATCACATACTAAAGAAATTACAGCAGTACACATAAACACATGGGATTCAGCCACCTAATTAAAATCCCAGTGAGCCAGCAACAGCCTAAAACTGTGAGAGTTCAGTGACTGCCCGAAGAAAACAGCAAATTAGACACTCACAGTGGCAACATCTCAGATTTGTCCCAGTTGACACTTCTTATCAAAAATTAGCAGATTTTAAAACACCAGTTAAAACCAGCTCAACTAAGAATATCCAAAGGCTGTATCAAATTTTAGATCTTCAGAGTGATTTGATGTAGAAGATTCTCAAACAGTAAACCAGACCTTTTTCTTTATTGATAGACTGGAGCATTGAATAAGACAGGACAGAAGGAGCAAGAATACCATCTCACATTATTTCAAAATGTTTATATCATTAAACCTTATTTTTAATTTAGTTATTTTATTTTGATTAATTATTTTCAACTCAGTAAATATTCAGGGTTAAATATTAAATGAAAGGCTTCTAATAACAGCTTTGTCCTGCCCCACAACCAGTTTGCCTCCCAATCCTTCTCCCTATAAACATATATAAATAATTCAGTGATTATATAAAAATCTTTAGAAAACTGTTACTTTTTTATTTAACATCTTTAGTCATGATATTTTTGCTTTATGCTATGAGAAATGAAGATTCATCTATTTGTTCCATTCCCAGTTCAACCAACAGCACTATATCTGGTGATACGGTGGAAACAACTTGTGCCAGATTGCAAGAGCCCATTGTTTTAGGAATTTCACAAGCCAACTATTAAACACAACCATTATTAAAAATTAAATTACACAAACTTAAAGTTAAAGCTCAACATTCAGAAAACTAAGATCATGGCATCTGGTCCCATCACTTCATGGGAAATAGATGGGGAAACAGTGTCAGACTTTATTTCTTGGGGCTCCAAAATCACTGCAGATGGTGATTGCAGCCATGAAATTAAAAGATGCTTACTCCTTGGAAGGAAGGTATGACCAACCTAGATAGCATATTAAAAACCAGAGACATTACTTTGCCAACAAAGGTCCGTCTAGTCAAGGCTATGGTTTTTCCAGTAGTCATGTATGGATGTGAGAGTTGGACTGTGAAGAAAGCTGAGCACTGAAGAATTGATGCTTTTGAACTGTGGTTTTGGAGAAGACTCTTGAGAGTCCCTTGGACTGCAAGGAGTTCCAACCAGTCCATTCTAAAGATCAGTCCTGGGTGTTCTTTGGAAGGAATGATGCTAAAGCTGAAACTCCAGTACTTTGGCCACCTCATGCGAAGAGTTGACTCATTGGAAAAGACTCTGATGCTGGGAGGGATTGAGAGCAGGAGGAGAAGGGATCGACAGAGGATGAGATGGCTGGATGGCATCACTGACTCAATGCACATGAGTTTGGGTGAACTCCGGGAGTTGGTGATGGACAGGGAGGCCTGGCGTGCTGCAATTCATGGGGTCGCAAAGAGTCAGACACAACTGAGCGAATGAACTGAACTGAACTGAACTGAAAGTTAAATAAATTATATTTAAAACAAAGCCAATAAATAATTTACACTTCTTGTCACCCTGCTTATTTAACTTATATGCAGAGTACATCATGAGAAACGCTGGGCTGAAAGAAGCACAAGCTGGAATCAAGATTGCCGGGAGAAATTTCAATGACAGATACGCAGATGACACCACCCTTTTGGCAGAAAGTGAAGAACTAAAGAGCCTCTTGATGAAAGTGAAAGAGGAGAGTGAAAAAGTTGGCTTAAAGCTCAATATTCAGAAAACAAAGATCATGGCATCTGGTCCCATCACTTCATAGCAAATAGATGGGGAAACAGTGGAAACAGTGGCTGACTTTATTTTTGGGGGCTCCAAAATCACTGCAGATGGTGATTGCAGCCATGAAATTAAAAGACGCTTACTCCTTGGAAGGAAAGTTATGACCAACCTAGACAGCATATTAAAAAGCAGAGAAATTACTTTGCCAACAAAAGTTCGTCTAGTCAAAGCTATGGTTTTTCCAGTAGTCATGTATGGAAGTGAGAGTTGGACTATAAAAAAAGCTGAGTACCGAAGAGCTGATACTTTTGAAATGTGGTGTTAAAGAAGACTCTTGAGAGTCCCTCGGACTGAAGGAGATCCAACCAGTCCATCCTAAAGGCGATCAGTCCTGGGTGTTCATTGGAAGGACTGATGTTCAAGCTGAAGCTCCAATACTTTGGCCACCTGATGCGAAGAGCTGACTCATTTGAAAAGACCCTGATGCTGGGAAAGATTGAGGGCAGGAGGAAAAGGGGACGACAGAGGATGAGAAGGTTGGATGGCATCACCAACTCAATGGATATAAGTTTGGGTAAACTCTGGGAGTTGACGATGGACAGGGAGGCCTGGGGTGCTGCAGTTCATGGGGTCACAAAGAGTCGGACACGACTGAGCAACTGAACTGAACCAAATTATGTTACTTCATTTTACTATTATATATTTCTGAGGTTACTCATATTTACTGTATCTGTGTGGTAGAAATACTACATAATGGCATATTACTACACATACCTTCCCAACTCTGCTTAGTGAGGTCACAGTAGTAGCTTGATATTGATCATGGTGGGAGTATTTTACCACATAAATCACAAAATACTCATGGTGGGAGTATTTTACCACATAAATCAGCAAATGCCATAATCTCAGGTTTGATTTATTAGCTTGATGATTGATTAGAGTTGTTTAGAGTCAGGAAAATAATGGAGAAAAACTTTTATAATTTAGATAAAATGTAGAAATGTGTTATATTTGCACCCATTATGTTGTGAATAGACAAAAATGAGGGAATATTTTTCCATTATTCAAAGAATATTATTCGTTTCAGCAAAGAGGTTGTTCATGTCATTGGTAAATGAGTGAAGTTCTGACATACATCTTTACTGTTTCATTTTTTTCTTACTTGTTAGGGTAAAAGAAAACTCAACTACCATTCATATTAAAAGTATGTTCCTTTGTCAGTTGCAACCACAGGTTTGCCATAGTTCAAGAATTGAGCAAAAATCAACAAAACATTATATGAGAATCAATTGCTTTATGGAATTTACACAATAGAGTTTTTATTTTATCATTATTTGTATATTGTGGGCTACATATCCTTTGTGCTTAATCACTCAGTGATGTCTGCCTCTTTGAGAGGTGTGTCCTGCTTTTTGTGACCCTATGGACTGTAGCCCACCAGGCTCCACTGCTCATGGGATTTTCCAGGCCAGAATACTGGAGTGGGTTGTGGTGTCCTCCTCCAGGGGATCTTCCCAACCCAGGGATCTAACTCACCTCTCTCATGTCTCCAGCGGGTCTTCCCAACCCAGGGATCAAACCCAGGCCTCCTGCATTGCAGGCAGATTCTTTACTGTCTGAGCCACTGGTGAAGCCCCATATATCCTTTATATAATTTTGGATTTAAGCAAAATTTATAATAAATGTATGTATATAAATACATGCATTTCTGAGAGCCGTTTGTTAAACATTTACTAGCACATTATTGGTTACATAACTATTTTTATGTTTATAAACAATATTTACATAATATGGTAACATAAAGTTCACCAAAGAACTAGATATGTTTTCTTTCTTGGAGAAATGTTTTTCCTGAAGCTTATTTTTTCTTGTAGAATTTTTATTATAATAATGCTCCAGTTTTCTTTCTGAAAGCTCTATCAGTAATGCTATGGAGTCTTTTACAGGTATTGGGAGAAGTAACTCCCTCTTACAGCCCTCTGGCACTTAACTACAATTTGATTATTTTCTACGCTTATGGGACAAGAGCTGTCCTGGGACATATACTGACTCTTTTTCCCTAGGATATTGCAATGTAAACTTATGTTCCTTGATATGGGTCTTTTGGATTTATTTTATAAGGTATTCAATATGGCCTTTAGATCCAGAAACCTGCTCACTTCAGCTCTTATCTTACATATTTGATATATTCCCCCTCATTTTCTCTGTTATCTCTTCCTAGAACACCGATTAGTTTATTGCTCCTTTAAGTCTCTTCTTCTCTACTTTCCATATCTTTGACTTTTTGCTATACTGTCTGAGAGATACTCTTCTGCTGATATTTTTTCAGCCATTAAATTTTTGCTTTCCAAAAGACTTTCATTGTTCTCTTCTATCTTTTTATTTTACCCTTTTCTTGTTTTATGAAAGTAGTATCTTTCTTATCTCTATAAGGCATTAGTTTTTCACTCTTTTGAGGTTTTCTGCACTGCTGATGTTTTCTCTGAAAGTCACTCAGTCTTGTCCGGCTCTTGCCACCCCATGGACTATACAGTTCATGGAATTCTCCAGGCCAGAATACTGGAGTGGGTAGCCTTTCCCTTCTCCAGGGGATCGTCCCAACCCAGGAATCGAACCCAGGTCTCCTGCATTGCAGGTGGATTCTTTATCAGCTGAGCCACAAGGGAAGCCCAAGAATACTGGAGTGGGTAGCCTATCCCTTCTCCAGGGGATTGTCCCAACCCAGAAATTGAACCTGGGTCTCCTGCACTGCAGGCAGCTGTTTTCTCTGACTTTATGTTATTCGTTTATCTCTGTGTTTTTCACAAATTAAACTTTGTACAGTTTTTTGCTATTCTTTGGTTGCTGTTCATATTGACATGAGGCACAAATACATTAAAAACGGTTGGGAGTTCTGTGTATGTTAACAGTGTTTTAATCAATGGATTTCGCTTTGCAGTAGGTAACTATGTACAAGAAGATGTCCAAGAGAATACTCTGGGGGAAATTCCAAGATCAGCATGCGGAAGTCTATGACAGCTGAATTTCTTCAAAGAAACTTCCTACAGGGGAAAGGCAGCTTTGGTCAGTGTTGTGCGGTCAGTCTCTTTTAGGCCCTCCATTATACCTCCACTCCCCTCTTTATCTGGCATTGCTGAGTCTAAAGCCTTTGTGAAATTCTATGGGGGCAAATCAGATTTCTATGATTCTGTCTTCTGAAAACACTCAGTAGTAAAATTCCACCTCTTAGTTTTACTGATTATTTCTATTCCATCCACTTTCTGATTCCAGAATTACATTAAAATCTTCCTGGTTTCCAGCAATGGCAGAAAATGTTCAGGCCATCCTCCTACTGAAAATAACTAAAATTACCAGATCAAATATTTGTTCTGTATTATTTAGAGCAGCAAAGAAATCACAAGTTATTAAGCAATTTTCAGGCCAAATTGAAAGGAATGCAGAGACTCCAGAGATAAACCAGCACAGAAGCAGAATTGCCGTGATGGCATTGACCACCAAAGGGAATAAACTCAAGTCCCAGGTCCTACACACTGTGAAGTTTCTAATAAAGAAGCTCTCCTCAGTAAACTAGGGTTCCAAAGGACTGCAACTTCAGAAAATACTGAAGTATTCATCTGAATGAATCAAGGAACCCAGAGCCATGCACATGGCTGAGCCAATCCCAGACTGGTATTTGTTGCTGCCTGACAGAAGCAATGCAAAGCTTCTCTGGAGGTGGCAAACGGGATAAATAAAAAGAAACTCAAACCAATATATTCCACAGTGAAAAAGCAGAACCTCAAAGATAATAATAAACTTTAAAAATCATTAAAGAATCCAGAGATAAGAAGGACACTAAAATGAGCAGTAGACGGACAGTTATCTTCACAAAAGCAACAATGGAAGCCAGAAGATAGTGGAGTAATATCTTTAACATGCTAAAAGCAAATATTTGCCAACTTGAGGTCTACTAGTAACGGTTCAAGAATATAGGCATAATAAAGATACTTCCAGAAAAACAAAAACAGAGATACTTTACCACAAATAGATCTTCAATTAAAAAAAAACACCCTCTAAAGGGTGCGGTTTGAGCATAAGGAAAATACTCCTAGATAGAAGGCTAAACAAGACAAAAGAAACGAAGAGCACAGTAAATGGTAAGTATGTAGATAAAGCTAAATAAACATTTTCTCTATGATACAATAATAGCAGTATCCTGTGGGTTAATTAGTTTTTGAGGACAGTACCATGTAACACAGAAGCAAGGTATGTGAGGTGAAGGTGTCCTAAGGACCTTGTATTGTCCGAAAAAAGGATAAAGATATTGGTTAACTTTAGACTCTGATGAATTAAAGATTCATGTTGTAATTTCTAAGGAAACCAAAAAAGAAACAGAGTGTAGGATTTCAAAATGCAATTAAGGTAGAAATCAATAACAGAAGTAAGTAGAAAATATGTTTAAAAGTTAAGAAATAAACTTCTGAATTTTGCATTTGTCAAAGAAGAAATCATACTAGAAACTAGAACCACAATATAGTGCAACATCAGACCCTTTGCTCTTGGAAGGGCTAGCTGTTTACCCACAGAAGGGTAGATCCCTATATCAAATTAATAATGTAGGAATTCTCCCACTAGATAATGGCCTCTATCTCACTCTCTTTGACATTGCAGGTATAAGAATTTTTATTGCTTACTTTCATTTTAGAGAAGTCTCTAGAGAAAGAGGGAATGAACACATGTTTCAGTCAGCCACTTGTAGCCAAAATTCCACTAAGTTGTTTAAACAGGTATAAGATATAACACAATATGATGTACTATTTCTCCCTCTTTTTCTCTCCTTAAGCTTTAAAATTTTTCCCATTTAAACATCACTTCTGCTGCTGCTGCTGCTGCTAAATCACTTCAGTCGTGTCCGACTCTGTGCAACCCCATAGACAGCAGCCCACCAGGCTCCCCCGTCCCTGGGATTCTCCAGGCAAGAACACTGGAGTGGGTTGCCATTTCCTTCTCCAGTGCATGAAAGTGAAAAGTGAAAGTGAAGTCGCTCAGTCGTGTCTGACTCTTAGCGGCCCTGTGGACTGCAGCCTACCAGGCTCCTCCGTCCATGGGATTTGCCAGGCAAGAGTACTGGAGTGGGGTGCCATTGCCTTCTCCAAAACATCAGTTCTAGCTACATTTTTATTTTCAAGTACAGGACAGGTTCATTCACAAGCTGTATATATTTCTGAGAATTTTCACTATTTTGAAAGAACCTTCTAAGGATAAAATTCCACTTATTTTCATTAAAAGAAATATTTATACTTAAAACATTTTTATAAGCACCCTTAATGCACTTTCAAAAAAAACTTCTTCCTATTAACTCAGGTAATGAAAACCAGCAGGAGGAGAAGGGGACGACAGAGGATGAGATGGCTGGATGGTATCACCGACTTGATGGACATGAGTTTGAGTGATGTCCGGGAGTTGGTGATGGATAGGGAGGCCTGGCGTGCTGCAATTCATGGGGTCGCAAAGAGTTGGACACGACTGAGCAACTGAACTGAATTGAATGAAAACCAGCGGTGTCCACCTCCTGACTTTTTTTCTCTTATCCAATTGAAGTGAAACAACATTTATCATGGGTTAGAGAAGAGATGCACAGAAAATGGTCACAAAAGTCTCAAATTTTTAACATCCTATGTATTTGTGTGTGTGTGTGTTGACCCATTTTGTGTTCAAAGGAGAAAATTTTGAGCCAGGTATATTATCTGAAACATAAAATAATCTTAACAATAATAACAAAACAGACAAAAACAAACTACCGCTGGATATCATCTCAAACATAGTGACAAACCATAGAAACCGAAGAGTATATTTTCCTTTCCCGAATATGTATGAGTTAATTTGCATACCAAATAAAGGACTAGTTTGGTCCATTAACAGAGTCTGGCTTAAATACTTTTCAAATGGAAAATTATTATCCACAATGAGAAAATAATATTTTGTTCATATCTTTAAAAATATTTCAGAGAAAAATTTAATTCCCAGATGCAGACAACCTGCTAAACAATAATTTGTAAGAGTTTGCTCACCTTGCATATTAATAATAGCACTCTATTTTCAGCAACTCAGTTCACTAAATTTTTATTTACTTGAAAAAAAATCTGTCCTACACTGCCCTGGTGGTCCAGTGGGCAACTAATCCAGTGCACCGCAGCTACTGAGCCCAGGCTCTAGAGCTTGAGACTGCAACTACTGAGTCCAAAAGCTTCAGCTAGTGAGGCCCATTCGCCCTAGATCCTGTGCTCTGCAACAAGAGAAAGCACTGCAATGAGAAACCCATGCGCTGCAACTGGAGAGTAGCCCCAGCTCACTGCAACACTAGAAAGTCTGTGCAGCAACAAAGACCCAGTGAAGCCCAAAATAAATAAATAATCCGCTTTAAAAATCTTTATTAATAAAACAGTTTGTGGTAATAAAAAACAACTGTTAAGAGAAAGCGTGCTACGCTACAAACCTCCTCACTTTGAAAGAATGTAGTAGAAGATTAGAATCAGACTAACTGTTTATAGTGAAGAAATATGAGGTCAGATTCTGCATCAACAAATTTCAAGCTAGCGGTATGTCTTGCGGGCTTCGCTGGTAGCTCAGTTGGTAAAGAATCCATCTGCAATGCTGGAGACCCTGGTTTGATTCCTGGGTTGGGAAGATCCACTGGAGAAGGGGTAGGCTATCTACTCCAGCATTCTTGGGCTTCCTTGGTGGTTCAGCTGGTAAATAATCCACCTGCAGTGTGGAAGACTTGGGTTCAATCCCTGGGTGGGCGGGTTGGAGGGTTGGAAAGATACCTTGGAGAAGGGGATGGCTATCCACTCCAGTATTCTGGCCTGGAGAATTCCGAGAGTAGCAAAGAGTTGGACACAACAGAGCAACTTTCACTTTCAGTATGTCTTGCTGTTCTTATCGCTACCTCTATCTTAGACACTCAGATCAACCTTTTTATATTTTGGTTGCTTTTTTTTTTTTTTCCAGTTAAACACATGGATTTGGTCTGCTAATAAAGTATGCTTATTAACTATTTTGTTTTTAGAAAGATATAGAATATCTTTTATGATATTTCTATCTGCTGCTGCTAAGTAGCTTCAGTCATGTCCAACTCTGTGCGACCCCATAGACAGCAGCCCCACCAGGCTCCCCCATCCCTGGGATTCTCCAGGCAAGAATACTGGAGTGGGTTGCCATTTCCTTCTCCAGTGATATTTCTATCTAGAATATCATAAAAAATAAATGAAAAAAACTTTCAAATGATCTCTCAAAGCTAACAGGGCATGCACTTTTAATTATACACTGAAATATTTAACAGGTTTAATTTTTCAAAAGTAGTACTATGTCTCTTTGGGTTCAATCCCTGAGTTGGGAAAATTCCCTGGAGAAGGGAATGACAACCCACTCCAGTATTCTGCTCTGGAGAATTCCACAGACAGTCCATGGACAGAATTCCATGGACAGTCCATGGGGCTGCAAAGAGTCGGACACAACTGAGTGACTTCCACTCACTATGTCTCTTTAGATGCCGACTCAACAATTTCTCTTTGTATAAATTGTGCTACCTATCTACCAATAACTCAGGGAACCTCACTCCATAAATTAAGAGACATTGTTACTTATTTTAATCATCTGTGGAATCTAGTGGCTCTCTATTAATGTACCAGTTCACTGCAATCAAAGATAGAAAGGGAAGACAGTCCAACTGAAAGTGTAAAGGGAAGCTGGGCAGAATCTAATTTAATTATCAAGGCTGAAATTATTCCAGGACTCCACCTGCCATAAGGAGAGTATCCTGGGATCTTTAATGACCAAAGTGGTCAGGATTTCAGTCTTACAGCTCATCCAATTAATTGCCAAGCACATCTTCTGCTATACCATTAGGTGACAGGGCGGGATCCACTCTGCTAATTAAGAACTTAGGGCCTCCTGTTAGTTTCCCAGATGACTTTTCAGGGTATGTGTACATGGCCATGTAAACATATACTCAGTAAGAGATACCTTACCTGTTCACTGGAGAGACTTCAGACATTTATTCTCCACCCTAGTAGGACTGTGTAATCTCTATAGCACAAGTCAGACTAGATTGAAGATGCTGGACTCTTCGGCAGTTCCCAGGAGCCAACCTTATCTCTTAATTATGGTCAAGTCTAGAATGTACAAATTGCCTTGCATAGTCCTACATGCCCTCTGGAGGTATGTACTCTCATTCTTTATAGCAGGTCTCATTTCAGGACATTAATATATTCTTAAAAGTGAAAGTGGAGGGTAAAAATTCTTTTACTCATACATTAAAATGTAACTCTAACTTTCTCAAATTTCCTCTCTTTGAAGGAAGCTTAAAGATACCTACCATTGCAAAAAAGTGAAGTCAGGAATATTTTTCTCAAGTTGAAATTAGGAAAGCCTCTTCAAATAACCTAGCCCAGTGGTTCCAGACATCATCCATTGACCAGTTGCACCTCTTGTCACTTTTGAAATTTACTAAAAATAGAGATTTCTAAGTCCCACTCCAGAGTCACTGAATCAGACTGACCAACCATGGAAGCCAGGTACTTGAGTTTTCAACCAGCTGGTGAGATCAATCTACTTTTTGAAAATCACTGGACTCTGACTTTCACTGTTTATAATAGCCAGGACATGGAAGCAACCTAGATGTCTATCAGCAGATGAATGGATAAGAAAGCTGTGGTACATATACACAATGGAGTATTATTCAGCCATTAAAAAGAATACATTTGAATCAGTTCTAATGAGGTAGATGAAATTGGAGCCTGTTATACAGAGTGAAGTAAGCCAGAAAGAAAAACACCAATACAGTATACTAACGCATATATATGGAATTTAGAAAGATGGTAACAATAACCCTGTGTACGAGACAGCAAAAGAGACACTGATGTATAGAACAGTCTTATGGACTCTGTTGGAGAGGGAGAGGGCGGGAAGATTTGGGAGAATGGCATTGAAACATGTATAATATCATGTATGAAACGAGTTGCCAGTCCAGGTTCGATGCACGATACTGGATGCTTGGGGCTGGTGCACTGGGATGACCCAGAGGGATGGTATGGGGAGGGAGGAGGGAGGAGGGTTCAGGATGGGGAACACATGTATACCTGTGGCGGATTCATTTTGATATTTGGCAAAACTAATACAATTTTGTAAAGTTTACAAATAAAATTTTAAATTAAAAAAAAAAAGGTCATTGTGTGATTTTCTTTGGAGGCAAAATAACAAAGTCCACTGAGTGAAAGAAGAGAATTAAAAGGTGGCTTAAAACTCAACATTCAAAAAACTAAGATCATGGCATCGGTCCCATCACTTCATGGCAAACAGATAGGGAAACAATGGAAACAGACTTGTTTTTTTTCTTGGCTCCAAAATCCCTGCAGATGATGACTGCATCCATGAAATTTAAAAGACGCTTGCTCCTTGGAAGAAAAGCTATGATCAACCTAAACAGCATATTAAAAAGCAGAGACATTACTTTGCCAACAAAGGTCCATCTAGTCAAAGCTATGGTTTTTCCAGTAGTCATGTATGGATGTAAGAGTTGGACCATAAAGAAAGCTGAGCACCAAAGAATTGATGCTTTTGAACTGTGGTGTTGGAGAAGACTCTTGAGAGTCCCTTGGACTGCAAGGAGATCCAACCAGTCTATCCTAAAAGAAATCAGTCCTGAATATTCATTGGAAGGACTGATGTTGAAGCTGAAACTCCAATACTTTGGCTACCTGATGTGAAGAATTGACTCACTGGAAAAGACCCTGATACTGGGAAAGATTGAAGGTGGGAGGAGAAGGGGATGACAGGGGATGAGATGGTTGGATGGCATCACTGACTCAATAGATATGAGTTTGAGTAAGCTCTGGGAGTTGGTGATGGACAGGGAAGCCTGGTGTGCTGCAGTCCATGGGGAGGCAAAGTCAGACACGACTGAGCGACTAAACTGACTGACTGTGTGAATTTGCAAAGAAAACCTTCTTCATCCATCACACACAGTACTCACAACATCTTTCTCCCTTTCCTGTGCTAATTTGCTTTCTTTCAAACCCCTTGTATTGCTTCTATTTTAGATCCCATCATTTCAGTTATCAAGCTTAATTTCTTTTTTCTCAGGAAGCATTGTATAAAATTACTTTGGGATCTTATTAAAGTTGATGCTAATTAACCCAACCATATTTATTTTCACACTCAGATAATATGAGTAATCCATGAGAGACACTGAACTTTAGACACGAGGGAAGTTAAAATGCCTATGACGCAAATAGAGGCATTAGAAAAAGATTATTGGACAATTTAAAACTAACGGAATACTACTTTTTCCTGTTACTGTAGCTGATGTTCCAACATAATTGTTTGTTTTTAATTAGTGGGAAAGGAGATGTTGGAAGACATTGCAGAAAACTGGTACCGTGGCAGCCAGAGTGGAACAAAGATAGCAAAAACTTCCTAATGCAATTGAAATTTTATTCATCTGTAAAATGAGATGGTTTGTAGTGCAGGATCTCCTAACTCCCTTTTCACTCTAAACTGTCAGCAGTCCATGAATGTTCATAATCCTTGAATGACATCCTTAGAAATTTAACAAGAAAATGAACATGTAAAATTTCCAAAGTCATCTGTTACTCTCAGACCTGGAAGAAAGAGGTGGCTTTAAGAGAGGAACCCAGGAAATATTTTTAGGCCAAATAGGATGGCCTATAGTCCAGGTTTACTCAGTACTGAGAGATTAACCACAACACAGGGTTTTTAGTGCTAAAACCTGGACAGTCATAGCCAAGCCACAATGGTTGGTCATTCTAGAGCCAAAGATTGAGTTCATGAGATATAAATAAAAAATGTTTACCTTGTAAATGTAATTAAGCTTTTGACACATTGAGAAGTGAAAATGGACTTCCCCAGATTTTGGACAGGTGGCTGGGATATGACAAGTTATTTTTAATCATCTGAGGTGTCCCAACCATAATTGAAATAAAAATAGCATTTGAGCATAAAAGGACCCAAGGTATGATCTGAATAAAAAGCAACAGAACACTTGGGAAGGAATGTGGGTAACACCTTTATCAGAGAGGGGTGTGAGGATTGTATTGAACTTAGCCCCGATTTATACATGGCACTTCGAATTGGGGAGACCATCAGGAAGTGAATTATTTAGTAGGAATCTAGTGCCTCCCAGTTACAAAAGCCTACAAATGAAACAGCAATTGACTTCTCACAGGGGTATGTGCTTAGCAATTGTACCTATTTACCTGACTTCCTAGCCTGTATTTCTGACCCTCAGATATACAGGGTCATAGATTTAGGCAAGCTCCATGTATTTAGGCAAGACTAAGGATTCATCCAGAGAATTTATAAAGAGATGGATTCTTAACATTAAGGAATTATTTCATTTTGTCCTAGAGTTGATACAAAAACTCCATGAGGTTAAAAATGTATGTTTGGGGAGAAAGGATCCTGGGAATATGATGGAAAAGGAAGTGCCAGGAATCTGCCTTCTCACAGACAACAATCACACTAGCAGAATCTGTCTGATTTAACTATTTTGAAATTCCAGAGTCTACTGAAGGCTTGCAAATTTCAGAAGTCTTGGGCAGTAAATTGCAGTCCTATTGCTATTAGTCAATTTCAGCTCTTACCACAGGAAATGAAAGACAAAAGAACTATAAAGTATATACAGAAAACAACAGAATGATGGTAGTCCTTCCTTATCAGTAATTGCTTTAATGTAAATGGATTAAATTCTCCCATCAAAAGACAGAGATTGACAGTATGGGGGAAAATACCATGATCCAACTTCATGCTTTCTACAAAAGACTCACTTTATATTCAAAGATAGTAACAGATGGAAAGTGAAAGGCTGGAAAAAGATATCCCATGCAACTAGTAACCAAAAGAGAGCAGAATATGGCTATACTAGTTTATATCAGACACAATAGACTTTATATCAAAATAAGTTTTTAATGGGTATAGAGTTTCAGTTTTGCAAGATGAAGAGAGTTCTGAAAGTGGATGGTGGTGATGGTTGTACAATATGTAGGTACTTAATAACACTGACCTGTACAGTTAAAAATGCTTATGATAACAAATTATATATTATGTGTATTTTACCAGAATAAAAAACAATTTTAAGGGAAAAAAAATGAATGCTTGTATTGATATAATCTCCTAATACAGAAAAGGTCACATGGTAATCATGTTTGCAGAGACGTAAGATAACCCCCATTATGATTTATTAAAACACAGTAAAGAAAAGATCTAATAGTAATAGCATGCTTGTCTCCATATCCAATGAGCTCTTTTCAACCCATTTCCTGACTGACTTCTCAGCTCCATTTGATACAGCTTATCACTTTCTCTTTCTACGTGATCAAAATATTAGATATCTAAATATAAAATATTTCTAAATATAATTGTATAATAGTATCCTGAGGAGCCTATTGAAGGCTGAGGCAAAAAGGAAAATTCAATAATTCTGATCTTGTCTTTATTGAAAAGTTTGATGTTTTATCATGACTTTTTACATTAACTTGGTTTTTTCCAAACACTGTATTAAAACATTACCTATCATAATCACTGGGATTTTTGGCACCCTCTTAAATTTTGTGTCCTGAGGTAAGTCCCAGCCTTGAAAGGACTCTTCCCGTCACTTCTGTAAATATCACTGTTTACTAGTTTTTCCCCTTGCTTTCTGGCCTCTCCTGCTCAATCTTTTTTTGCAGCTCTTCCTCTGTCACTTGAAGGCCAATGTTCTTCAGGATTCTAAAGTTTTCTTTCTTTTCTCTACACATATTGTCTGGGTTATCTCAGTTACTTCTACATTCTATTGCTTGTCAAACTATTTCCCCTTCACTTTACCCTCCAACCTACTAGGAGCCACAGTATATTGATAATGTAATCTTAATCTAACCCCAATCCTCTGCTCTTGTAGATCATTCAATTTCTGCTCCCATGATGCATTTCTGGAGACATAGTTCCACTTCCAATGAAGTACTTCCTCTTGCCAAAATTTAAATTTCTGTGCCCATCAAAACCCTCTCCCCACCTCCACCATGCCTACCTCATATCCTAGTATACAGGACAGAAGAGAAAGAAATAGAAACCCTCCAGAACCCTCCATTTTATTCTTCCCTCCACTTCACCCTCCAACTGCTCAGCTCTGCCAAAGTCTCTCTCAGCTTTACAACTTCATGCACACTGTCTTCTCTATCGGGCATATTCCCTTACTTGCTAGTAAACTTATATTTTTCCTTCAAGCCTCATCCTGCATATCCCTTCCAGAGAGACCTCTGCCCTCTAGATTACATTAGGTTCCCCTGCTGTGTGTGCCTAGAGGGCTCTGTACCTTCTCTTTCTTATTCCTTTCTATGTATTATCGGAACTACTGATCCCATTTCCTTTGTTCCTCACTAGACCATAAACTCCATAAAGGCGAAAGCCACGATCATCTTGTTCATTGTATATACAGCTTTAGCACACTGCTCAGGATTTATCAGCAACTCAGTAAGTAATTATACAAGGAAAGGAGGGTAGTCAGAGAGAATCACACAGCATCTAAGCAGAACCAGGGCAATCAATAAGCAACAGAGCAAATCAGCAAAAGGCAGTAGACACAAAGATCACAAAATCTAGCCACTATTAGGAAAAAGCTAAGTAGAAACTCCCCGTTTTTTTTTTTCTAATCCTGTACACGTCTTTTCTGCTAAATAGCCAGGACTCCTTACCCTAGTGAAAGAAAGTGAAGTTGCTCAATCGTGTCCGACTCTTTGCAACCCCATGGACTGTAGTCCATCAGGCTCCTCTGTCCATGGGATTTTCCAGGCAAGAGTACTGGAGTGGGGTGCCATTTCCTTCTCCAGGGGATCTTCCCAATCCAGGGATCGAACCCTGTCTCCTGCATTGCAGGCAGACACTTTACCATCTGAGCCACAAGGAAAGCCCCCTTACCCTAGTACTACCTGTATAATAGGCACAGTGTAATGCATTTGTTGACTTGGCTGACCTGGGACCTCTGAAATCTTGGCAGACCTCTGCATGGCCATCTGGCCTTTAGAATCCCCCCTGAAACTCACTTCTGCTCTTCTGTGATCAAATGCTCTGTCCATTGATCTTTTCCAAGATGTAGGGTTTTACTTGCTGTTTGCTGGCTCTTGCATCTCACTGGAGAGTAGTACAGAATGGCTTCACACAGCAGTAAGGAAGAGATTCAAGCTGGATAGTTCACAAAAGCTCACTGTGAAGCTTAGAACTGCTTCTTAACATGGTTAGGTTTATAATGCTCTCCCAAAAAGATTATATACAGTGTGCTCATATTATACGATGTGTGAAACTGACACATATGATTTTACTGATCAACAATTTAAAACAAGTCCAACTGTATAGATTAAAAAAAAAAATTCAATTGCTTACCTTTTAGCCTGTTCATTGAAAACCGATAAGAGTATAGCTAAAACAAAAGTCAACAGAGGCAAGCTAGAAATGTAGAACTTGGCTTTGGGGGGAACTTCACTGAAGACTGTACAGGAGAAGAAAGAAACTTTTCTTATCCTGGGAGAATGACAACTGTCACATGAGCTGGACATAAACACAAGATATCCAGCTTCTTACAACTCCCGAAAAAGGGCTAAATAAATAACAAAAAACACAAAATAAAGAGCTTCATTAACTTCACTGTGTGTGGTTAATATTCCCTATTAACATGCGGAGATTTGTCAGAAGACCCTCAGAGCTCCCTCTGACCACATAATCTTATATGTACACTAAGGGCTGAGACTCATACAGCTAATAACTTCACTAACAAATGAGCATCATCTATAAAAGCATTGCAGCCTTAAATGTTTTAAAGTGGTACATACAGTTGAATGTGAATTCTCCTTGAAAGCACTTTTTTCTATATCACAACAACATGAGCCCTATTTTTTAAGGTGATGTCCAAAATAGACACTGCTTAATGTTTGGAAAAAGATCTTATATGTGCTACTCCATTGCAGAGGCTCTTTACAATACATATGAGTACATTGCCAGTCTATTTTTCTTGGGGTCTTTCCCTCTGAGCATCAATAGGTAAGCCACAGGAATTTCGGTGCCAGCAGGAGGAGACACCACAATAGTCTGACTGCTTCCCAAACAGCAAAGGATAAAGCTCCTTTGCAGCAGAGTCCTGCTTTTTACTACTATTTGCCTCACTCCTGGCTTTTCTTGCAATGCCATATCCTCATATTTTTCTTCCAATTAGAAACTCATAAGGGAAATCTGTATACCAAGAGATATACTGAGGAATACATTTTAGATCTTTTCCCCACAGAGGACAGAGTTACCAGGCCTCTGAGATTTTTTTTTTAAATTCTAGCTGACATTTTGGTGCCAACAACAACTGCTGGTTAAATCATCTAATCAGCCAGGATGAGGCCTTTTGTTCCCCTGCTTTTGTGACTTCATTTTTTTTTGAACATTTAAAGTTGCCAACAATTCCAAATGGTGTCTCATTATTTCTTTCCAATTTGTTTCCATGGGAAGATAAAAACTGTTGTATCTAAAACAAATTATACGAGGATGCATAAATGACCCACCATAAAGTCCTTACAGATATCCTCCTACAATAGTTTGAAAAGGAATTTTTTATACCAAGTCACAAAAGGGAAAAATGCATCTCCACCCTCCTTATTACCTATATTCATTATCAACAACAAGAGCAATGATTTATTGAGTACTCACCAGTATCACACGAGGAACTCTGGGAGTTTAATTTAGTAAAGCGAGACCTATGCAGTTTATCAATTCAGAACAAGGTCAGACATTTGCTTACAGAAACAAAAAGGGTTTTCTCTTCCTAACCATTTTTGATTTAAATCTTTTTTTTTAAAGTAAAGACAGGAAAGAGGTTAAAATGCAAAGCTGTTTTTTTTCCATACAGAACTTTCTGACTTACAATAGGTCAAGCATCAGTGCTCAGGTTTATAGCCAGGAGAGGTTATGAAACAGGTGCAGGTATCTGTAAAAAGAAAAATAACAATTACTTGATAAATCTCAAATGATATAAATTTTTCTTTGAGAGTATGATACCTCATGACACCTAAATCCATATAAGAATCTCCTCTTCATTTCTTCTCTTTTTGCCCCCCTTTCAGGTTCTGTTTTTGGCATTCTATTTTCAGATTTCTACACTCATTGCTGAGGTAATATGATGTGCAAATTTCCATTAACTGGCAAAATACTGAAAAAAATCAAAGATTTATTCCTAGAAAATATATAGAAAATTTACCACAACAAATCTCTATAAGAACTTCTATAAGGTTATCTATTCCTAATCTCTTACTAAGATTTAAAACACATAAATACAAATATTTATTTTTAAATGCTTGTCAAAATGAAAAAGTCCCTATAAGAAGATGTACAAAAATAGAATCGTATTAAGGTACAGAACAGTAGAAATCTATTGGAATTAATTAACCATAGGATTTGATTCTCTTAAAAAATTTTTTCATACTTAAAATGAATTTTAACATAGAATTTGTGACCAGATTTTCCTTACTTAGCAGACTGCCAGTTCCTGTTTACATACATAATCTCCTATCTTGTCCCTTAATGGAAATCTTTATATTGCTTCACTGTGTAGTTCTACATATGGTTTACATATGGCTCTCAAAGATTTAATAGTTATTGTACAAATGCAATAAAATTTTTTCATGTTATTTTAGATGTTATAATAGGTGTTCTCATACTTGGCAAAGTCTTTGCGTAACTCATGCAGTTTTGGAAAGTAGGTGCAAAACTAATATTATGAGCCATAGGCATGCAGTATTTCCCAAAGCTCATAGCTCTTTATTTTCTGTCCCTGCGAAAGAAATTAAATTCCCACAGAGTAAAGAAAATATGAACCCAGACTGACTGTGAAAGGACCATGACCCATTGCTGATTACTTGAGATTTGGGGACTTAACCAATACATGTACCCTCAGCTCATCCTCAGGGTTAGTGCATTGTTGTTTAAAGCATATCCACAATGAACAGCCTTCCTTGTGTACAAGCGTCTAGCATTATTTCCTCCACTGTCTCTGGCTATAATCACTACAGTCACTGTTTTGTCTTAGTAGAGCTTCCTACGTGGTGCTAGTGATAAAGAACCTGACTGCCAACGCAGGAGACAACAGATGCGGGTTCAATTCCTGAGTTAGGAGGATCCCCAGGAGAAGGAAATGGCAACCCACTCCAGTATTCTTCCCTGGAGAATCCCATGGACAGAGGAGCCTGGTGGGTATAGTCCATAGGGTCGTGGAGTAGGACATGACTGAAATGACTTAACACACCCAGAGCCACTTGAAATAACCAATCTCTGAGTAACCTCTACAAATCATTTGAGACATGGGAAAAAAAGAACCACTCTGAAGAGGTTCCCATTCTACCTTTAGCCTTAGTATTTGTCCCAGAAAGAATAAACCATGTCTTTTTCAATAGCATCTGTGTGTATTTGACTGAATGATACCCCAAGGAGCAGTGATACAACACAGGAGTTACGAGAATGAAGACAGTCACTAAAATCCCTTAAGCCACAAATTAAATTAAAGTTGCTCAGTCATGTCTGACTCTTTGTGACCCCATGGACTATATAGTCCATGGAATTCTCCAGGCCAAAATACTGAAGTGGGTAGCCTTTCCCTTCTCCAGGGGATCTTCCCAACCCAGGGATCAAACCCAGGTCTCCCAGATTGCAGGCAGGTTCTTTACCATCTGAGCCATCAGGGAAGCCCAAGAATACTGGAGTGGGTAGCCTATCCCTTCTCCAGCAGATCTTCCCGACCCAGGAATTGAACTGGGGTCTCCTGCATTGAAGGCAGATGCAAGCCACAAGGTATTCCCTTTAATCTTGATGGCCTGTCCGGACAGCCTGTCCAGATGGCCTGTTAGTGACTGAACAACAACTACAATGATTAGAATCAGAAAGTAATAATGAAATTTTAAGTGGTAGTAAAACAAATGTCTGTCCAGTCAAAGCGATGGTTTTTCAAGTAGTCATGTATGGATGTGAGAATTGTACTATAAAGAAAGCTGAGCACCAAAGAACTGATGCTTTTGAACTGCAGTGTTGGAGAAGATTCTTGAGAGTCCCTTGGACCCCAAGGAGATCAAACCAGTCAATCCTAAAGGAACTCAGTCTTGGATATTCATTGGAAGGACTGATGCTGAAGCTGAAACTCCAATACTCTGGCCACCTGATGTGAAGAACTGACTCATTGGAAAAGACCCTGATGCTGGGAAAGATTGAAGGCAGGAGAAGGGGACAATAGAGGATGAGATGTTTGGATGACATCACTGACTTGATGGACATGAGTTTGAGTAAGCTCTGGGAGTTGGTGATGGACAGGAAAGCCTGGCGTGCTGCAGTCCATGGGGTTGCAGAGTTGGACATGACTGAGTGACTGAACTGAAGACAAAATGTGGAAGAGTGGGAAAGAAAGGAGCTTCTTTTTTCAAAGTAGCTCATTGTCCTATCAACTAAGAAATGGATATATCCAGTTGTGGTATATTCTCAAATGTAATCTTTATAGTAGTTAAAACTAATTAATTATATCTAATGTAGCAACATGGGGAAAAAATCTGAAAAACTTAAGCTTGAATGAAGAAATCAAGTTGGAATGTGTTATGTACTGAATAATACTATACATTGAATTTTTAAACCCATAATATAACATTATGTATTGATATGGACACATACATGTAAATGAAATGCATAAAACTTTGATGGGAAGCAGAAAAAATCTACCTTGGGAATAGTTACTTCTGGGCAACTTAGGGAATTGTGGGCTAGGGAGTAAGTAGAAGACTTTATACCTGCTTTGCTGCGTTTATTTCAAAATGTCTGAAACAAAGATGGCAAAATGTAAATATTTGTTAAGTGTTAAAAGATGGTTCATGGTATCTGTTATATTCATTTCTATAAATTCCCAAATATTTGAAAGTTTTTTATTTCAATGTAATTTTCTGAATGTTTGAAATAGTTTATCATTTCAACTGCACAACTGAGGTGGGAAAAGTTGTGAGAAATAGACAATTACACATTGTGAGGTAGGGAAAGTATTGATAGACAATGTATACTCTTTTCTGAGGAAAGAGAAATAAGGCCATGGGAAAGAGATTGACTGGCCATTGGTAAATGCAAGGAACATGGAGCAGTTTGGTGGCTATTCTGAGCAGACAGTTTGGGGAGGGAGAAGATGTCAAAGTCATGGTTAGATAGAACATGGGAAGAGAGAGGGGACTGAGAAGATATAGTGTCCTATTGCAGGGGGAACCAGATGTAAATGAAATGTTTGAAACCTGAACGATAACTGAATGCAGATGCTGGGCCGGAGCCAAGACTCAGACACATCCCAGTTAGGGAGAATAAGAAGACATCTATCACCCTTATTTCCTCCTTCAGACACAGACTTTATTGGAATAAACTCAATTACCTGAGACTGTAATCCTCCTGGGCAAATAGTTAAATCCTGACCCCAGTTACGTTTCACACATATACAGCTGTGTCTGTTTAATTGAGGGAAACTCAAGTAAAATCCGGAGAAGGCAATGGCACCCCACTCCAGTACTCTTGCCTGGAAAATCCCATGGACGGAGGAGCCTGGTGGGCTGCAGTCCATGGTGTCCGCAAAGAGTCGGACACGACTGAAGTGACTTCACTTTCACTTTTCACTTTCATGCACTGGAGAAGGAAATGGCAACCCACTCCAGTGTTCTTGCCTGGAGAATCCCAGGGACGGGGAAGCCTGGTGGCCTGCCGTCTATGGGGTGGCACAGAGTCAGACACGATTGAAGTGACTTAGCAGCAGCAGCAAGTAAAATCAGAAACAACAAGAGACAACAGAATATTTAACAAAGGGAGCTAAGTGCCTGGTGCAGTAAATTCAGCAAAGGACCCGAGTGGAGGGCAGAGAATTTAACAGCTCACAGCAGAACCTAAGAGCACCCAGGTGTTCTAGCAACATGTTGGAGCCCTGTTCATATGAATTAACATCTGGTTCACAACTGAGAAACTTTAGGGCACAAGCCTCTGCACCATTCCCCAAACTGAAGAAAAAAATCAGTTTTTCACTCTGCAAAACAAAATTGGTGAAGCTATTAGCAAGGATCCCAAACTAGAAGGTGTTGGCGGCTGCAAAGTCCCAACTTACCAGGCTCAAAGGCAGCTGCAACATCCGAGTTCCAACCAGATTAGTTCCAGGTGGAAGTTCTGGCTGCAGCAGGAGCAATGCCATTCAAGACAGGGGACAGCACTGTTTATCTAACTCACCGTGCTTTAAGGCTAACCAAGCCTATTCTAGAACCCTTTGTCTTTACCGTTGCAAATGATGCTCCATTGGCTGCAGCCTCTGAGATGAGAACCACACCAAGGCAGTGATGGCAACATTGTGACAGGCTGGCACCAATGAGACAGCAGCACCAAGGCTTTTGCTGGGATCTGCAGCTCGACTGCAGTAGCAACAGCAGAGTCCCAGTTTTGGCAGCAGTGGTTTTCAGTTTAGGAAGGCTCAGAAGTGAGCTCTAGCTGGGCTCAGCATGGATAAAGGAAAAGCATCTTGTGAGGGAGTTTCCACAAGTGCATGGAGGAGGGGAACCCCACACTAACTGTGATGGGTAGATGAGGCGTAGAGGAATTGAGACATGAATGCTTCTGTGCTCCCAGGGTGGGAAAAGCTGAGATGTTCAAGTCACCATCACTAGCTACTGTGAAAGACAGCACATTTATGAAAGACTCTGTGCATCAAAGGACATGTGTATTCGCTCAATTGTATCCAACTCTTGGCGACCCCATGGACTGTAGCCTGTCAGGCTCCTCTGTTCATGGGATTTCCCAGGCCAGAATACTGGAGTGGGCTGCCATTCCCTTCTTCAGGGGACTTTCCTGACCCAGGGATCGAACCTTGGTCTCCTGCATTGCAGGCAGATTTTACCATCTGAGCTACAAGGGAAGCTTGTGCTTCAGAGGAAGAAAATCATGATAAAATAAAACACACATCTGAATTAGATCATTCTTCCCAATGTTTTTGTATACTTCTAAGATAGGGAATCTTATAAGAGGATTTTTTTTGGTTAAAAGGGGGAATGGAAAGGGAAGAGGAAAAGAAAGTAGAAACTGCAAATGACCAAATATATCCACTTATGATACATCATGATGACCATTGCTTCAATTGCAAACAATGAGAAACATGTGAGACTCGAGCCTGTTTTAAATGAAACTTCATGTAATAACTAGAATTTTAGTCTGAAGCCTGATGGTCTAAGGGGAGAGGTGACAGCACCCCTGAAGCAGGGATGACAGTGGATATAAATCCAGGTGAGATGAGGAGGAGCTGAGCCATAACAGTGATGTCAGAGCTGGCCCCAAATCTAAAAAGCCCCTGAAATCACTCCCAGACACTTAAAAGCCCACAATACAAGCAGTCCTCAATTTACAAAGTATGTGAATATGTGAATAAAGAAAAATAATGAAAGTGGGAAAGGCAGGAGCAGCAGAAACAGTGGAGATAATTCTGATGCAGTAATGTCCAGAAATAAGGTGGAAAGGGAAGCTAGTCATCCGCTCACATGTCCTCTGTGGAGAAGCATCTTAGCTGATCGGTTTGTTGAAAGTGCAGGTGCCTTTACTCACCCAGCACTTAGCCCATATCAGGAATCATGCTGGCTTCAATGGAAGATGCCCCTCTGGCTTCCTCAGTCCCATCAGGTGCTGTCTGAGAGGGCGGCAAAGAGAAACTGCATACTGACCCCAGCGGGCCTGGCCCGGCCTCCTGAAGAGGGCAGGTGGCACACATGTGGGCTGTCTCTGCCTTCCTGAGCCCTGCCCAGGTATAAACACACAAGTGTTACGGCGAAGATCATAAGGGGACCAGGAGAGACGCACGCATGCTGCACTCCTGCTGCCAAGGTAACAGCTAGCTTCAATTCCTGGCAACAGGATCCTTCCGGACCTGCTGTCAGAGAAGCTGAGGGATTAGCCAGACTTCTCCTACTAGGAAGTCACTGCCCTCCAGAGAGCAGATCAATATATCAAGCCCACCAGAGAAGACTGTCAGCATCACTCAGCTGTGGGGACAGCCATAGCCTTTGAACTTCATGTCTTCCGATAAAGACAGTATCCACATAGCAGGCTGTCTCCAGGCAGCGTGGAGATGACTTGCGGGCAGCCTGGCTTCTGTGGAAAAATGGTCCTTCATCAAATGCCAGCACTTCCTTTTGGTGAAATTCAAATCCTGTCATCATGGGACCTGAGGGTTTGATGATACCTGGACACCATCCTGGCTACAGACTTTTTAAAGGAATCCGTTCAGTTCAGTTCAGTCGCTCAGTTGTGTCCGACTCTGCGATCCCATGATCTCAGCACACCAGGCCTCCCTGTCCATCACCAACTCCAGGAGTTCACCCAGACTCACGTCCATCGAGTCAGTGATGCCATCCAGCCATCTCATCCTCTGTCGTCTCCTTCTCCTCCTGCCCCCAATCCCTCCCAGCATCAGAGTCTTTTCCAATGAGTCAACTCTTCGCATGAGGTGGCCAAAGTATTGGAGTTTCAGCTTTAGCATCATTCCTTCCAAAGAAATCCCAGGGCTGATCTCCTTCAGAATGGACTGGTTGGATCTCCTTGCAGTCCAAGAGTCTTCTCCAACACCACAGTTCAAAAGCATCAATTCTTTGGCGCTCAGCTTTCTTCACAGTCCAACTCTCACATCCATACATGACCACAGGTAAAACCATAGCCTTGACTAGACGAACCTTTGTTGGCAAAGTAATGTCTCTGCTTTTGAATATGCTATCCAGGTTGGTCATAACTTTCCTTCCAAGGAGTAAGCGTCTTTTAATTTCATGGCTGCAATCACCATCTGCAGTGATTTTGGAGCCCAAAAAAATAAAGTCTGACACTGTTTCTACTGTTTCCCAATCTATTTCCCATGAAGTGGTGGGACCGGATGCCATGATCTTCATTTTCTGAATGTTGAGCTTTAAGCCAACTTTTTCACTCTCATCTTTTACTTTCATCAAGAGGCTCTTTAGTTCCTCTTCACTTTCTGCCATAAGCGTAGTGTCATCTGCATATCTGGGGTTATTGGTATTTCTCCCGGCAATCTTGATTCCAGCTTGTGTTTCTTCCAGTCCAGCGTTTCTCATGATGTACTCTACATATAAGTTAAATAAGCAGGGTGACAATATACAGCCTTGACGTACTCCTTTTCCTATTTGGAACCAGTCTGTTGTTCCATGTCCAGTTCTAACTGTTGCTTCCTGACCTGCATACAGATTTCTCAAGAGGCAGGTCAGGTGGTCTGGTATTTCCATCTCTTTCACAATTTTAAACAGTTTATTGTGATCCACACAGTCAAAGGCTTTGGCATAGTCAATAAAGCAGAAATAGATGTTTTTCTGGAACTCTCTTGCTTTTTCCATGATCCAGCGGATGTTGGCAATTTGATCTCTGGTTCCTCTGCCTTTTCTAAAACCAGCTTTGAACATCAGGAAGTTCACGGTTCACATATTGCTGAAGCCTGGCTTGGAGAATTTTGAACATTACTTTACTAGCGTGTGAGATGAGTGCAATTGTGCAGTAGTTTGAGCATTCTTTGGCATTGCCTTTCTTTGGGATTGGAATGAAAACTGACCATTTCCAGTCCTGTGGCCACTGCTGAGTTTTCCAAATTTGCTGGCATATTGAGTGCAGCACTTTCACAGCACCATCTTTCAGGATTTCAAATAGCCCCACTGGAATTCCATCACCTCCACTAGCTTTGTTCGTAATGATGCTTTCTGAGGCCCCCTTGACTTCACATTCCAGGATGTCTGGCTCTAGGTCAGTGATCACACCATCATGATTATCTGGGTCATGAAGATCTTTTTTGTACAGTTCTTCTGTGTATTCTTGCCACCTCTTCTTAATATCTTCTGCTTCTGTTAGGTCCATACAATTTCTGTCCTTTATCAAGCCCATCTTTGCATGAAATGTCCCCTTGGTATCTCTAATTTCTTGAAGAGATCTCTAGTCTTTCCCATTCTGTTGTTTTCCTCTATTTCTTTGCATTGATGGCTGAGGAAGGCTTTCTTATCTCTCTTTGCTATTCTTTGGAACTCTGCATTCAGATGCTTATATCTTTCCTTTTCTCCTTTGCTTTTTGCTTCTCTTCTTTTCACAGCTATTTGTAAGCCCTCCCCAGACAGCCATTTTGCTTTTTTGCATTTCTTTTCCATGGGGATGGTCTTGATCCCTGTCTCCTGTACAATGTCACGAACCTCAGTCCATAGTTTATCAGGCACTCTATCTATCAGATTTAGGCCCTTAAATCTATTTCTCACTTCCACTGTATAATCATAAGGGATTTGATTTAGGTCAGCATGCCTGAAATTCAACGTACAAAAGGACATATCTCTTCTACAGCCCTAGGTGTCCTAACATATTGCATATGTACTTGGGTTTCCCCTGCCTTGACCAAATCATAGGTTTGGAACAGGAATGCCTAGCAATTACAAGACCCCAAAAGCCCCCTTCTCTCCCCAGGAAGTGTCTCTAAATACCAGATTTCTCAACAGTGAACAACTGACACCACCTTCCTGCAGTCCTGGCTCCGAGATGACTGCCAAGGCCACTGAGAGCTTCAGCTCTGCCATAGAAACACCTGAAAGCTGATGAAGAACAAACATTACATCACAATTCCACCAAAGTAGAGGATGTGCCTATGGGATAAGTTGCTTCAGTCGTGTCTGACTCTTTGCGATCCTATGGACTGTAGCCTGCCAGGCTTCTCTGTCCATGGGATTTTCCAGGCAAGAATACTACAGTGGGTTGTCATGCCCTCCTCCAAGGGCAGGAGGAGGAGGGAAGGAGGTTGAGAAGTTGCCCTTCCCAACCCAGGGATTGAACCCGCATCTCCTGCAGCTCCAGCCCTGCAGGCAGATTCTTTACCGCTGAGCCACCAGGGAAGCCCAGAATAGGGGATAGTTCTCCACAACTTCGTTCATAAATTATTACATAGATCTCAAAACAGCAACACTTTGTTCTTCCAATGTTCCACAGGCCCTCCCTAGCACTCAGACAAGGATACGTGGGGCCTGGACAGAGTATGAGATGAAGAAAGCATCCTCAATGTGTCCCCAAAGTATCCACCCCCACCAACCCCCAGCCACCTCCAGCCCTTATTTCTTTAGGATGAATTATTGCTGAGCAGGCTGCTCAGACCCTTTTATAGATAGATTTCTAGAAATCTTGCAAATTTAAGGAAGCCTGAGACACAGGCCTCCCAGAATGACCAAACCTGAGATAAGTACAGTTAAGGTGACTTGATTTATGACCATGTACATTATTTTCTCAAGGAATATGACTTCTTCACAAAGAAAGACAAAACTCTCATTAAATAAGAGAAAAGGGCTTCAACAAAGCAAGAACAAAGATTCTTCCTAGGTCCATATTTACACACCCAAGAGAGAGGACAGGGATGTGTTTAGGAAAACTGGAGTAAGAAATCTCACAGCTTGAAACATTCCTCCTTTGACTGATCTCTTTAAGAATCAAGGCTGTTCTATTGTCAGATACATAGAATCAAGGAGATATCTGACATCTGTCTCTCTTAACCATAGCTTCCTCAACTATGAATATCAAGGGATGTTAACTTATGAGACTCTGATAAGAGGTATAGATCTTCTCACCAGAAAAACAAACATTTCCATACAAAATTCTGCACATAATTTTAGGAGGTAAGTTTCACAAATCTTAAGATTTAGGTTAAGAATCCCTAAACTAGATGATTTCTGAGATTTCTTCCAACTCCAAAATGAGTTTAGGGAAGATCTGGTTAAACATGCCAGATTAAACAATCTCGTTTTGCTCTGCTCCCTCCTAAAAACTTACAAGAAAATGATACCAACCAGAAAAATAATTAAAAATGAGTAAAGGAAGATCTTCTGGAGTAGGAAATGGCAATCCATTCCAGTATTCTTGCCTGGGAAATCCCATGGACAGAGGAGCCTGGCGGCTACAGTCCATAAGGTCACAAAGAGTAGGACACGAATGAGTTTGCATACATACATAAGTTAACAAAATAAACAAAAGTAGAAAGTATATGGACCATTCAACACTGGAACCACTGAAATTGAAGGCACTAGTACTGATGAAAGAAAAAGGGAGGGAAGTCAATCAAGGTTTACTCTCTTATATAGGCTCTACCAAAGCCAAGTAACTCATTTTGTATTCTTTTTCTTAAAGCAGAACCTCTAAATTACATAAGATTTATGCTCCAAAAATATTGAATCTGTCCTTCAGTGTGGCTGAAACAAACTCTTTATAGAAACAGTTGGATCCCAAGAGGCTCTTCCTCAACCAGGGAATCACTGTGTCTGTGGTACACCAGAAACTAACAAAACATTGCAAATCAACTATACTTCAGTAAAAAAAAAAAATCTGGAGCACAGTGGACGTTCAATAGTGTCTGATAAGTAAATGAAGAATGAATGAATTAATTAATTCATTAATGCCAACTGTACATTTAACAAGGATTTCATGCATTTTGAGGGCCCATAATGTGTTGGCTAACTTCCAGAACCCATTCACGGAAACACAGTACTATTATATTCAAATCATTCCTCATGCTATCTTTTCTCCATAGAATGCATCCTTTTTTTCTTAGAGCTTCTAAAATCTTGCTTTTCCTTATCAAGGTTTTTCTAAGTAATGAGACAAAAAGAGGCCCATTCTATCTAAACGAGCATTTTCCTGAAACTCACACTTGATTAACATAAATATTTACATTTGCACTGATTTTTCTCAATAATGCATAAGCATTCAGTATACTTGCAAGATAAGTATTTTGTTAATGTACAGAAAAAACTTAATTATCTATTTTTATTGGAAATAGGAGAAAAAACAGGGGAAGTGTCATCCATAAAAAATCTTGCTTTCAAATTCTTGGGCATCATTAAGTATAATACATAACAAACCCATTTGCTACAATGCTTATTATTTCATATTTATTTTTTCCCTTTTATAGTCTATAACCAAACCTTGTCAACCAAAATACTGATCTTCTTTAACTGAGGAAAAGTATAGAAACAAATGCAAGCAAAATAGTTACAGTTTGTTCATTAGCATGCATAATGAAGAACTGAGTATCTTATTTCGGTCTATCTTTGTCTACCTAATGTTGAGAGTGATGGGTAGAAAAAGACAGAAACCAAAATTAAAAGTATATACTCTAAGAACTTCAGGATCATTTTTTACTAACCAACTTCCTACAGAACCTTCACAAATATCCTGATATATTTTGTTCACATTTATAAAACATTTCACAAACATAAATGATTACTAATGCTAAATGACAAATACATTCCCGTATGCCACAGAAGAATCAAGTACACAACAGAAAACAAAAACAAATCTGAACATTAAAGTGCCAAGGTTTAAAAATTCTTTTATTCATTCAATCTGTGTTCTTCAAGCATCTGCTTCATTTTCCAGGAACCATTCTAGGCACTGAGAACACAGTGGCAAGCAAAACAAGTCCCTGCTCTGGTGGCATTTACAGTCTAGTGTAGGAAGACAGACTACAAACAAATACATACTTTGTCATAATTTATACAATAAACACAGAGTGAAGGGAATAGTGGAGCAGAGAGGCAGGTGGTTAGGGTAGTCAGCTAAGGCGTGTTTATTTAATAAGGTGACATTTGAGAAGAAACTTGAGGAAGTGCTGGAATGAGCCATGAAAAGATCTAGGGGGAAAGCACCCCAGGTAGGGCAACCATCAGGGTAAAGTCCCTGGAACAAGTGTGCTTGGCATATTCAAGGCACAGCAGAGGCCAGTCTTCTGTGAAATAAGCAAGGAGGGAAGCAGTAAGATGTGAAGATCATGAAATACCTTATAAAGAATATTAGGGATTTCCCTGATGACCCAGTGGTTAAGACTCTGTGCTTCCACTGCAGGAGGTACGAGTTCAATCCCTTGTTGGGGAACTAAGATCCCATATGCTGCATGGTGCAGCAAAAAAGTTAAATAAAACATTTTTTAAAAACAGAAGAATAGGAAGGTCTTTTGTCTTGCCTCTGATGGAAATGAAAGACAAAAGATGGGATTCAGTTTCCTTTACCCTACTGATGAGGTCAGCCCTTCATTTCCATCTGGGCTGGAATGGAAGGAAGGAAAGGAATATATTAACAGGAATCAAGGAGGGAAGAGATTAGTCCCAATGAACAAGAGACTGATCTGAAATCCACTTAAGATCATAACATGTGGCTCTTGCCATTTTTATCTGAAAACATTCTTAATAGCATACTGACACTCATGATTTCCTTTCGTCTAAATGCAGTAACCTATTTTCCTCAGGTGAGATAGAATGCTAGTCTAAATGTAGCTTAGCCATGGTGTCAATAATAGCACAAAAGTGAAAAGCGCCTCTGAACTGGAGATCCCCAATTTCTACTTCTGAATTAAGCCTCGTTCCACTTCCTCTAGGTCCAGGTTAATCCTCATCCTGTGGTGAGCAAACTCAAAGGAGAGGCATCGACAGTCCCCCAAAGCTAGACCTCAGAACAAATGACCAAGCACTAGCCCAGCAAATGTGCCAGCATGCAGTAACCTCGTATTTCTGCTTGTGGTATTTTTAGCAGTCATGCTGAGCAACTCATTTTCCCACATTGAGGCTACTAGAATAATTTTCCAACAGAACTTGCACAGAATATTGCCAGCTAATTTGTTTAAGCCTCACAAGCTTTCTTTCTATCCCTTCCTTCTTCCTCCCTCCCTTTCTTTTTCTTAGTAATCATAGTTACATTCTGGGTGTGACTTGTCTTCTTTAGAGGTGAAGTCTCTCCCTGCTTTAGTAACAGAACTTTTCTGTGTTTAATTTTAATGGTAAATTAGGTTCAAAGAAAAGAACATCTGTTCTGAACAATATTAGGATTGGCCTGTGAAGTTCAAGTCCTCCTGGTGAACATTTTCTAGTGAAATATTTTTGTAATTATTGCTACAAAAGAGATGAAAAATAATTTTGTTCTTCAAAACAGATGCCAGAGAGCTCTATGGGAATTCCTGCCTATTCTTCTCTTCACAGCTACATCACCTGGTCCTTTTCTTCCTGCACCCAGTGGTATATGAAGATGCTCATTTATTGTTCACTGCTATGGAGAAGAAGAAATATAACAGAAATTCAAATCATGAGGATGTCACAAGAAAATGTAAATCTCACCTAGATCTTTGGGTAATTCCTATTCTATACTGACATCTAACTGGAGGCAAGCAAAGCTATTTAGCACCTTTCCTGGATTGTCTTAGGAAGTGTCATCCATCAAGTATTTATTAGACATTACTATGTGCCAGGTATTGTTCTAGGTGCTAGAGATAGAGTGCTAAAGATAGGTAAATGAAAGGAAGGTTGAAGGTCCCTTCTACTGTTTCCAGTGGAAGGAAACGTGCAGTAGCTTGGGGACTATGATAATATGATGAAGGAAGGGAATGAAAAGGACTAGGAGTGAAGTGGGGCAGGTGCAATTTAAAATAGGTGGTCAGGGAAGATATCCCTGAGAAGATTCATTTGAACAAATACATGAAAGATTCAAACATATAAGATATCCTTTCAGGAAGCAATTTTACCTCATGTCATTTCCTTTCTAAAAACATACTCTCTGTGGTGGTTTTAAGGAAGCATATTTTATAGCCTTTTTGATCACTTTATACAGATTTAAATATGTTAGCTCAAAGATGACCATCCCTATCATTAGTATCTAATATTGTTTTGGAGGAGACAATAGCCAATGAAATTGGCCAACAGAAGAAATTAGGTATCAAAATAGTAAAGCAGGAGGTAAACATTATAATTTGTAGATCATCTAACAATTATTTCAGCTTAAAGGAGGAACAAAAATTAACTAAAACTAAAAGAGAAATCAGCAATTTGAATGGTTACAAAATTAATATATAAGTATTAATTGCCTCCAAATGTATTAATACAAACAACAATCAGTTTAAAAATATAAAGGAAGATTAAATTTCATTTACAATAATAATAGAATATTGCAAAATACTTAACAAACTTGACAAGTGTGCAAGAACTTTGAAGAAAATTTTGAAACACACTAAGGAATACAAAAAATAACCTTGAAACATGAAACTGAATATCAAGTTCATAATTAGGAAGACTCAACATCATGAAGACAGCAATTCTTCCTAATTTAAATCTATAATTTAATATGATTCCAATAAAAATACTATCAGAATTTTTGTTGGAAAAATAGTGAGGTATATTTAAAAAGTGCATATGGAAAAGAAAAAAGCCAAAAGCCTGGGAAACTCTAAAAAATATAAAAGTAATAATAAGAGGTGAACAAGCCCACTAAAATTATATTTATTTGGAAACTTTGCCAATTAAAATAGTGTGGTGCCACTGAGTGAGTGACAGACAGATGAATAAAACAGACTAGAAGGTCTAGAAACAGACATAAGTATGTTAGGGAATTTAGTGTGAAGGTGGCATATAACATCAGTGGGAGATGTATTATTAAGTAAATGGTTTTAGAACAAGTGGGATAGCTTTCTATTAAAAATTAAGTCATATCATTTATACCATTATAAATGTTCGTAAAAGTTTTAAACATTAAAAAACTGTAAAGAGTAGACTCAGACTAGGAAGGGCCTTACCAATAATAACATACAATCTGGAAATCATTAAAAACTGATAAATTCAAGTATATAAAATTTTTTAATTTCCACATAGCAAAAATACTATAAGCAAAAAATAATTTTTTTTTATTTCAGCAAGTATAAAAAGGAATATCCACACATTGCTGGTAGGAGTGCATAAATTGGTACCAGCTCTATTGAGAGAAATTTGGCACCATCAAAATTAAATTCTAAGTATATACATCTTTAATTCAGAAATTTCTTCTAGGAATTTATCTTGAATATTTATCGCTACGTCAGAGGAAAGACATATACAAAGATATTTATGCAGCATTATTTAAAATATTAAAATATTGTACCAATTGGAATACATCTATATAATGGAATCACACACAACTGTCTCAGAGTAAGGTAAATTGTACTTACTAGTATAAAATGATCTCTGGGATCACTATTATCTTCCCTTAGAGCAGGAGCAGAAACAGAGACCCAACACCCCTTGGATTAAGTGCAAGACAGAAGAAGTACGGATGCATGCATCTAGCTTAGCTTTTTCTCTCCCCAAAGAGTTAGCATGCATGGAGATAAGACAGAGACAAGTAGAGATGGAGAACAGACCTGGATGCGGTCCAGGACTGGGGAAACTTTCAAAGGGGGAGCAGGAACTTTGAGGTCTGGAACAGAGAGAAAAAGACTCCATGATGAGTTATTCTTAATGTGTACCCCACACTGACACTTTGCCTCTGAACAAACATCTAAACATCTAAACAGCCTGGACACTCTTAAGATGTGTGGGACTTGAGGTGGGCAATCTGCACATCCTATGGATACCTAAGGGAAAGCTCTGCCCCCTGACCAGTGTGGACCTGAGCAGAACCAGTTGGGAATGTCTCTGTCTTTAGGAAACGATGGATGCACCACAACTGTTACGCACGTCATCCCAAGGAATTTGAAGACTCTCAATGCCCAAGCTTTGTCAATCATTCCCATTCACTATGCCTTCTGTGAAGAACACTGAAAAATGGCTCTCCTGTCACAGCTAATTTATGACGAAGTAAATGAGAATAGTGGTCATCCTTTTGAGTCAGTCAGGTCAGGACAGGCACATCTAAGAGCCTTCTGGGGTCCTGTAAACATTCTGTATTTTGACAGGAGGTAGTTAAATGCATGTCTACATACTTTTAAATGTTTGCTTAAAAGTTACAGACCACTGTATATGAATTATACCTCAGTTTTTAAAAATGACCCTGGGATTTCCTTCTATTCAGTCACAACCTACTTGGGCCTGGGTCAGCCACATTTCTCTTTCTCCGCCATAAATAGTCAAACTCACCTGTTCAGCAAAATTCTAGGGCCAAGTAGTACAAATGCTAAGTCAGAAGGAAAACAGAAACACAAACATATTGAGCTGGTGTAGAGATCAAAGAGAAGTAAATAAATGAACTGTGGCTTCATCAAACATTTACACAACAGTACAGGGCAGAACAAAGCAGCCAATAATCAGGATATACGTTGGGATTATATTTGTTTTAGAACAATTTATTTTCAAATTTGTGATTGGTTTTTAAGTCATTTAAGTCTAACATTTTATTAAAAGATTATAATCAAATTTTGGTTAATTGTAGCTTTAATTGTGGCTATAAATTTTAGTGCTTTTACAAATACTTTTTGAAATTAAAAAAATACTCTTTCCTTTTTGAAATATTTTGCATTTGCATAGCCCTGCTGCTAAGCCACTTCAGTCGTGTCCAACTCTGTGGGACCCCATAGACAGCAGCCCACCAGGCTCCTCCGTCCATGGGATTTTCCAGGTAAGAGTACTGGAGTGGGGTGCTATTGCATTGCCCTACAGTCCAGCAATTTATATGTGTCAAAGCAGCTACCAGAATTTTAGCAAGACTAAGAAAAATTTGAATCTCTTTTCACACTGCATTTTCTTTTATCTGCACATATGGGAGACTTCTCTACTTTCAGGAAGGGGTTGTGGCGATTTCCTTTCCTTGGTTCTGAGCCTCTGCTTGTTTCACTAGAAAATAAACACTCCCTAATATCCTATTCCTACCTCCCCCTCTTACTTCTCAACCGAAGCAATTTTTGGCCGAAGGGTAAAGAGCAAAGTTAAGCCATAGGCCGAGGGTGGCCCAAGTCAATGACCTCCAGGGCAAACCCAGCTAAGCTCGCTCCTAACAGAAGCCACAATTTGAGGGGTGTGGGATAAGCAGAGTAACTGTAAAACAAATTGCTACAAGAATAAGGGCTAATGGTAGAAAGAAGCTGCATTAAATTCACCCAACAGCATCATTTTGTCCCAACAGCAATAGTTTCTTCTGTAGAAATCCTATGAATTTTGAGCTCATAACAATATGAGGCCAGGAAACAATCAGATATAAAAGAGAAGAAAGCATTTGATCGTGTTAATAGCAATCATTCCCAGCTGTATTCATTTCCCCACTTCTTAAGAAAAATGACAAAGAAAATATAGAATTTATTCCAGCCCTGCTAAAATACATCTGCTTGGAATTGTTTCTACTATTTATGAATCAAAAACATCTTGACATTTTTAAAACTTTTATTATCTCACCATTTCTGTGAAGGCCTTACACCTCTGAGTCCCCAGAATAACACAGGTGTATTATAATGGAAAGAAAATGAACCTGGATCTAGACTATTTGATTTGAAAGCCATGGCTTTGCCAGTTACTAGGTATAAATGAAAGATAAGATCTAGTTTCACAAGGGCATCATAAGGGTGTCTGTAGCCTGTAACAACTTACACAAATGTAAGACACAGGAGGGGCAGTATTAAAGTGGCGAGAACACAGGCTTTGGATCAAGAAAGATATTGTTTCAAATCTCAGCAGTATGTCTTTGAAGTTAAGTTCCCTGAACTCAATTGCTCCATCTAGATGCCTGCAAGGATTAAATATTAACTTTTATAAAGTTCTAGTCACTTAACAGACACCAATAAATGACAGCTATTATTTTACAAATTTTTCCCTTTTAGTCACTTTTCATTTGTTTATTCAACAAAAGTTTACTACTAATAGGCACTGCCCTAGGGTATAATGGTAAGCAAGACAAATACAATTCCTGACTTCGTGGAGTGATTGCCTAGCTGGGAAACAAACAAACAGATAATACAATATAATTTTCCATGTAGGGAAAGTATTGAGTGCGATGGGAACACAGATGAGAGACACTTTGGCCAGACTTAAGTCAGTACTGCAGAAGCTTCTTGGAGAAAGTGATTTTGAGCTGAAAGTTGAAAGCTGAGTAGGAATTAGTAAATGGAGGAGAGGGAGTAAGGGAAATTTTCTAGGCAAAGACATGGGCAAGAGAGAGATTTGTCAGAGAAACCTCAAAATATCTACCAGCACATACACTCTGTTCTGGGATTAGAACATAAATACTCTCATATAGATCTTTCTGTCCTTTCCTTGTCCACTGACCTCATGTCTTCCAGCCTTTCATCTGACAAATACCCACGGGCGACAACAGAAGAAAACATAACTTTCATCTTCAGCCAAAATCCTACCATGATCAACCACCATTATCAAGTATAAATTTCTTAAAAAATAAGTATAAATTCCTGGTTATGTGGCCCAATAATTCACAGCATACATTTTTATTACAACTTGGAGAACCACAAGCATAGTATCAAACTAGATGATGATGGATAAGAACCACTTTCTACTCTCCTTAAGCTTAACAGTTCACTTGGGCAAGTAAAATATAAAATAAATTACAGCATCAACAAGTATGTGATTAAATATTACTTGAATGATTGGATAATACATGAAGTAGAAATTTAGACAAGGGTGGATCATGATAAAAATCTTATTAATGCCACTGCAGCTTGGGAGTATTTTCCTCACATCATTCAAATTGGCTTATTATACACACACACATACTTTTGACAGGTTCACTTGGTTACTCAACAAATGTTTAGGGGTCTTCTATTACATGTATATAACAGGTACAGGGACAAAACAAAGGTCCTGTCCATCCAGACAGATTTTATATTTTTGTTGGCAAAGGAAGCAACAAACAGAAAACAAATAGATACTTTACATATCTCTCTTACTTCACAGCCAAAATTTTAACTTAGGTTAATTGGATTATAAAGCCCAAGTCCAACATCAGCTACGCCACTTCAGTGCTGAAACTTATTTCCCTAAATGATAGAGGTTGCTGGAGGCCTCTGATACCTGGTCGGTTCTAAAACAGCTTGCCCAGGATTTGCCAAGTGATTCTCATGCTTTTTGCTTCCACTGAGCTAGGTCACAGGCTCTTTCTTGTCTTGCACGTTTCTTTCTTCCATCTGGACTGATGTTCATTGAAATTTTAGTTCTCATCTCAAACATATACTAACACACACTAACAAATAGCAACTAACACACACACTTTTCTCTGCTTTAACATCTTCAATAAATTCTCCATTCATTTTCCTCATTCCCCCAAAACAGTTGCTAATTAGTAGTACTATGTGAAAAGTGCTAGTCGCTCAGTTGTTCATGTCTGACTCATTGTGACCTCATGGACTGTAGCCCGCCAGACTCCTCTGTCCATGGAATTTTCCAGGCAAGAATACTGGAGTGGGTAGCCATTTCCTTCTCCAGAGGATCTTCCTGACCCATGGATCAAACCTGGGTCTCTTGCATTACAGGCAGGTTCTTTACTGTCTAAGCCATCAGGGAAGCCCAAGTATGCCAGCTGGGCTATACAGTCCTATATGTTACTGTATTTGGATTTATATATATTAACAATTTGTGAAAGTTGCTTAGTTGTGTCTGACTCTTTGCAACCCCATGGACTGTACAGTACATGGAGTTCTCCAGGCCAGAATACTGGAGTGGGTAGCCTTTTCCTTCTTCAGGGGATCTTCCCAACCCAGGGATCAAACCCAGGTCTCCTTCACTGCAGGTGGATTCTTTACCAGCTGAGCTACAAGGGAAGCCCGTATATTAACAATAGCTCTATCATTAAGCAGTGAAGTATCTAGATCTTCTCTACATTATCTCATTTTATCTTTTCAATAGCACTGCAAGTTATTTAAAAAATATTTGTGTTTTACAGACAAGGAATTGAGATTCAGAGAGGCTGAACTATTTGCTCAAGATCTGGATATAGCAAATTTGGGTCTTCCCAGGTGATTTCTTCTATACCCTGCTACCTCCCACCTAAAAAATGTAGAAATCACACAAATGTGAAATTTGAAAGGACCCCCTAGGATCCTTTACAAGATCCTTTCCTGTGCAGGTACCATTTCTAAAGTATCCTTTTCCAGTGATCCAGTCTCTTGTAGAAATATTGGCTTATCACTGTGAATCTCAGTTTTCTCATCTATTAAAGGCAATACTTCTAAGTGTCTCAAGGTTATTGTGAGGATTAAATGATAAAATATGTAAAAGTCCTTTGCAAACAATAAAGCACTTTATAAATGTTCCCTAAATTTTCCTTACAAGTAAGTTAGACTTATAAAACAAATTTTTTTATCTTTGAATTTAAGTCATTATAAATGAATTCTCCTTAATATATCTCTGACTTCATAATCACAGATTTAAAGAGAGAAACATATCCACAACTTTTCCTAGTAGGCAAATTACTTTATATTAATGTTACTACTAGACATAAGACTAAGATTACAGTGTAAGTTTTTTTCAAACACTTTTAGAGATGGAGGAAAATATGAACTTTGGAACAGCTACGTGAATGTGAATTTTATCTTGTTAATGCGCAGCTATGTAAAATAATTAATATGGCTGGATTAATATGGATGGATTTTAAATGAATTTTCTTATATAATTTCATTAGAATTTGTGCACATATGAAAAATATCAATGCAATTAGAATAAACATTTATTGAGCACTTGACACCTGGTAACTCATTTAATAAAATTCCTCAATTATAGGAAAATGATAATTTAACAATGAAAGGAAAGTCAACAGGAAAGTTAGTGTAGCAAGCTAATAAAATAATATTACAGGCAAAGGAAAACTACCTAGAATATATAACCTGACTATTAGCAGAGCCTTTCGTATGTTACTGTATCCAATAATAGAAATGTTTCAGTACACTTCATAGAAACTACAGATAAAATAGGTTAAATTTTATTATCTATAAGATGCCCAAATGCATACTCATTTAAAACTGATCCATGGCTATATCATCTCCCTTTATCCAGGTAAATGGAAAGTTAATTTCTTTAAATACTGTTTCTTTAGCTTTCAAATTCATCAGAGTACATTAATCTTAAAATCTGTCATTTCTCAAATTGTTTCTGTCCTTCTTTGCTTGACTTCATATTGCTTTCCTTTTTTTCCTAAGGATTTTATTCTAAAAGGCCATAAAAATATTTTATTCTAAAAGGCCATATTTATATGTGTGTATATGTGTTTGTATGCACAGTATTTGCATCTTTTTCTAGACTATTATTTTTCTTGTTAATAAATAGAAATCAGATCAGGACCGAAGGTTCATACCTTCCTCGTCTCTTGTTAGGGTAGAAAGGTGAAAATATATATCATGTCTTTCACATTGCATAAGCCCACCTTGCTAAATAAAAACACTTACTGTTTTACTTACAGCCAATGTCCTTCAAATTGCTTGTGGTGATATATTTTTTCATCAATGATGATGGGAAAATCAAAGAAATTCAGTTTTCTGCCTTCTAAGCTTTCTGCCTTCTTTTATCTCTGAGTGATGCAGGCTCAAGAGTTGCCAAATGAGATGGACAAAGGCAGCCAGATAGGGCTTCCTAGCCAATCTAAAAATAGCAGGTGGTGGTGGGCAGATATTATACCATTTCTCTCTTGTTCTTTTATTTTTTTCTAAGAGCTAGGTACCATACACATGACTTGTTCAAAATTAAAATAGTACAGAAAGAATTGTATTCTCTCTTGTCCTAAGATCTAGACGCATGGTCAGTTAGGTAAATTGATGTGAAATTCAATGTAAAGCTACATTCTGCATTTCATACATCATGATTCCCTTACTCGGTTTCCACTTGCACTGAAAGGAAATCTGACCATAAACTTGCGGGAATCAAGAACTGCCTTTGCTTTTTTTATTTTTCTTTCCTGAAGCTCCTTAAACAATAACTACTAATATTTGTTATATTTTATAGTTTAAGAGGTCCTTTTACAGATTCTTCTGGCTCCTTACCACAAGTCTATTCCTTGTAAAGCTCCTAGCATTACAATTTGAAAAATGAGAAAACTGAGGCTCACAGAGAGGTTGAAGTTTGCCCAAGGTCATCCAGATTAAAAAAAGAGTATCTTCAAATTTCACATTTGTCTCACACACGTACACACACACACACACAAGCATACTCTCTCCCTAAAGGTTCCAACATAAAATGGCTTTTAAAGATTAAATTTTTAGTTTTATACATACATGTAAGCACATACAAATATATTCTATAGAGAAAAAGGTTACAATAAATTTGAATTAGAGGTCCTTCACAAATACAAAAGTTCTATAAAATGTGAAAATATAAATTTACTAATCATATCAATTATATAATGATAAATCCAAGAAGTTCATTTTTCAAAATTATTATTCTTTTAGCAAAAGAAATAAAATAGGGAATTGCCATGGATAGTTAAGATTTAGGTTTTGTTTTTCTGAAAGTGGGAACAAAGAAACTCACAGCTTAGCAGGAAATACTAATGTTTAAGTAGTTATCTCTTAGTGGTAAGATTACAGATATTTTTTTCTTCTCATATTTTCTGCACATTTCAAACTTTACAGAGTCAAGAAATTATGGGTTTAACTTGGATGCAAGAAAAAAAATTTTTACAATATACTTCAAGGGGGAAAAGGCAGGACACAAAGTTAAATATAGAGCATGATCTCAACGTAGTAAAAAAGAAAAATGTTTCTTTGTAGACATAAAGCTGGAAGGTGATAGTCTGCCAGGATAGTACCTCTGAGTGATAGGATCCAGGGATTGCTTTATTTGACATTTCTGTAAAGTCCAAATTGTTTTCATGGGCATGTTGTGCTTTTTTAAAGAAAAGAAAAATATTTAGGTTTATTGTCACTGCCAACTGGAAATCAAGTAAAGAAAATCATTTCAAATTATAAATCAATGGAAAACAATATACCCAAATTCTAAGTAGCAAAACTTTCAATTTATGCAATGAGCATATCTATCACTAAACATAAGTCAATAAATTTTGCTAATAGTCCAATCTTAGTTTAAAAAATTCTGTATGATTACATTTTCTTTTTTTAAGCCTGATTTTTTTTTTCTTGCCTTGCACACAGCTTGTAGGATCTTAGTTTCCCAACCAGGGAATGAACCCATGCCCTTGGCAGTGAAAGTGTGGAGTCCACTGGATTGCCAGGGGGCTCCCTGTATTATTACACTTTCATTATGATATTCAAAATTTTGGTTTTTGAAAATGAATGAAAGCCCTCTAAAGATTACAAATATACACAAATGTGGAAACTAGGTCTATGTATGTGCATAGGTGCAACCCATGAGGATGTATATACATTGAATGGATATGCAAGGATGTGGTAGGATCTCCAGTAGATTATACTTTCTTTATAATTTTCTAGATTTTTAATTTTCTGTATTAAATATTGCTTAAGGACCCATAAATTTAGAATACCTCCCTTTACCTTATTACCTCTCTCCTTTACCTTATTTTGTTTGCAATAAAATAGACATTGCAGAACACCAAAGGAATAGAGACCAGTCAAGGATTTCGTTCACTTCCCTGTTGGTCTCTATTGCTATTGTTCAGTTGCTAAGTTGTGTCCAAATTTTTGCGACCACATGGGCTGCATCATGCCAGGCTTCCCTGTCCTTCACCATCTCCTGGTCTTTGCTCAAAACTCATGTCCATTGAGTTGGTGATGCCATCCAACCATCTCATCCTCTGTCATCCCCCTTCTCCTCCTGCCTGCAATCTTCCCAGCATCAAGGTCTTTTCCAATGAGTCAGCTCTTTGCATCAGGTGGCCAAAGTATTGGAGCTTCAGCATCAGTCCTTCCAATGAATATTCAGGGTTGTTCCTCTGGGATGGACTGGCTTGATCTCCTTGCTGTCCAAGGGACTCTCAAGAGTCTTCTCCAGCACCACAATTCAAAAGTATCAGTTCTTCGGTGCTCAGTCTTCTTTATGGTCGAACTCTCACATCTGTACATGACTACTGGAAAAGCCGTAGCTTTGACTGTACAGACATTTGTCAGCAAAGTAATGTCTCTACTTTTTAATATGCTATCTAGGTTTGTCATAACTTTTCTTCCAAGGAGCAAGCATCTTTTAATTTCATGGCTGCAGCCACTGTCCACATTGATTTGGGAGCCCTAAAATAAAAAATCTGCCATTTTTTCCATTGTTTCCCCATCTATATGCCATGAAGTGATGGAACCAGATACCATGATCTTAGTTTTTTGAATGCTGAGTTTTAAGCCAGCTTTTTCACTCTCCTCTTTCATCTTCATCAAGAGGCTCTTTAGTTCCTCTTTGCTTTCTGCCATTAATTGGTATCATCTGCATATCTGGGGTTGGTGATATTTCTCCTAGCAATCTTTTGATTCCAGCCCAGCATTTTGCAGGATGTACTCTGCATATAAGTTAAATAAGCAAGGTGACAATATACAGTTTTGACTTACTCCTTTCCCAATTTTGAACCAGTCCATTGTTCTATGTTGAGCTCTAACTGTTGCTTCTTTACAAGCATATAGCTTTCTCAAGAGGCAGGTAAGATGGTCGTGTATTCCCACCTCTTAAAGAATTTTCCAGTGTGTTGTGACTAAGCTTTAGCTTAGTCAGTGAAGCAGAAGTAGATGTTTTTCTGGAATTCCTTTGCTTTCTCTATGATTCATTGGATGTTGGCAATTTGATCTCTGGTTCCTCTGCCTTTTCTAAATCCAGCTTGTACATATGGAAGTTCTCAGTTTACAAACTATTCAAGCCTAGCTTGAAGGATTTTGAGAATTACCTCGATAGCATTTGAAATGAGCACAATAGTGCGGTAGTATGAACATTCTTTGGCATTGCCCTTCTCTGGAACTAGAATGAAAACTGTCCTTTTCCAGTACTGTGGCCATTGCTGAGTTTTCCAAATTTGCTGGCATCTTGAGCGCAGTACTTTAACAGCATCATCCTTTAAGATTTGGAATAGCTCCGCTGTTGATGAAATAGCTTCATCATCTCCACTAACTTTGTTCCTAATGATATCTCCCTAAGGCCCACTTGACTTCACACTCCAGGACATCTGGCTCTAGATGAATGATCACACCAACGTGGCTATCTGGGTTGTTAAGACCTTTTTATAATAGTTCTTCTGTGTATTCTTGCCATCTCTTGTTAACCTCTTCTGCTTCTGTTAGGTCCTTGCCATTTCTGTCCTTTATCGTGCCCATCTTTGCAAGAAATGTTCCCTTAGTATCTCCAATTTTCTTCAAGAGATATCTAGTCTTTCTTATTCTATTATTTTCCTCTATTTTTTGCATCACTCACTTAAGAAGCCTTTCTTATCTCTCCTTGCTAGTCTCTGGAACTCTGCATTGTTAGGTAAATCTTTCATTTTCTCCTTTACCTTTGGCTTCTCTTTTCCCAGCTATTTGTAGGGCCTCCTTAGACACCCATTTTGCCTTCTGGCATTTCTTTTTCTTTGGGATGGTTTTGTTCATCACCTCCTGTACAATGTTATGAACCTCCATCCTTAGTTCTTTAGGCACTCTATCAGATCTAATCCTTTGAATCTACTTGTCACCCCCACTGTATAATCATAAAGGATTTGATTTAGGTCATACCTCAATGGTCTAGAGGTCTCTATTAAATAGTATTAAGTATAACTTAGGAATTATCTGCGGTGCTTCACAAAAGACAGCATTCTTCTGTCTGAAAGGCCCAGAGGTCCCAACCAGGTATGGGCCCAATGCAGGATTTTTGCCTACAGCTTATAACAATGCCCTTGTAGGAACATCTGGGTAACAGTTTGGGTGGGGCGTGGAGGGGAATAGAGCATTCTATCCTTTTATCACTTCTCCAGGGCAGAAACATTGAACTCATAACAATAACCATAATATTATTTTACTCAAGCAAAAACAATACACATCTTTGCTGACTTAAACAAAAATAGAAAGAGCAAGGGCAGTTTCTAAAAAGGCTTTAAAGATAATTTATAGACATTGAGAATTCTCTTTGTTGCAACCTATCTTTCCCAGGTAGGTGTACAAAGATCCTTATGTATCTTGCTGGAAATTGATAAGAACTATAGCCTATTTTATTTAAATTTTATTATAGTTGATTTACAATGTTGTGTTGATTTCTATTGTACAACAAAGTGATTCAGCAATATATATATTACATATATGTACATGATACATATACACAATTCTTTTTCATATTCTTTTCCATTGTGTTTTTTTTTTTTTAACTTTATTTTATTTTTAAACTTTCCATTGTGTTTTATTACAGGATATTTCCCTGTGCTATAGAGTAGGACTTTGTTGTTTATCCATTCTGTATATAATAGTTTGCCTCTGCTGCTGCTGCTGCTAAGTCACTTGTCGTGTCCAACTCTGTGCGACCCCTTAGACAGCAGCTCACCAGGCTCCCCAGTCCCTGGGATTCTCCAGGCAAGAACACTGGAGTGGGTTGCCATTTCCTTCTCCAATGCATGAAAGTGAAAAGTGAAAGTGAAGTCGATCAGTTGTGTCCGACCCTCAGCGACCCCATGGACTACAGCCTTCCAGGATCCTCCATCCATGGGATCTTCCAGGCAAGAGTACTGAAGTGGGGTGCCATTGCCTCTATTAATCCCAAACTCCCAGTTCCTCCCTCCCCACTTCGTCTTCCCCTTGGCAACTACAAGTCTGTTCTGTGAGTTTGTTTCATAGATAAGTTGGTTTGTGTCATATTTTCGATTCTGTATATGTGATATAATATGGTATTTGTCTCTTTCTAATCTATTTCATAAATATAATATCTAGGTTTATCTATGTTGCTGCAAGTAGCATCATTTCTGCCTTTTTATAGCTGAGTAGCGTGTGTAAGAGTGCTAAGTCGCTGCAGTCGTGTCTGACATCGCGACCTGATGGACTGCAGCCCATCAGGCTCCGCTGTCCATGGGATTATCCAGGCAAGAATACTGGAGTAGGTTGCTGTGCCCTCCTCTAGGGGATCTTCCTGATCCAGGGATCGAACCCACGTCTCTTACTTCTAAACTGCATCGGAAGGTGGATTCTTTACCACTAACTTCCCTGGTAGCTCAGCTGGTAAAAAGTCTGCCTGCAACGCAGGAGACCCAGTTTGATTCCTGGGTCTGAAGATCCACTGGAGAAAGGACAGGTTACCCACTCCAGTATTCTTGGGCTTCCCTGGTGGCTCACCTGGAAAAGAATCCTCCTGCAATATGGGAGACCTGGGTTCAATCCCTAGGTTGGGAAGATTCCCTGGAGAAAAGAACAGCTACCAACTCCTGTATTTTGGCCTGGAGAATTCCATGGACTATATAGTCCATGGGGTTGCAAAGAGTCACACAGGACTGAGCGACTTTCACTTCACAGCACCATTTGTGAAGCTGTACCCGAGTAGTGTTCTATGTATATATGTGCCACATCTTTATCTGTTCTTCTTTCAGAGGACACTTAAGCTGTTTCCATGTCTTGGCTATTATAAACAGCGCTCCAATGAATATTGGAGTGCATGTGTCTTTTTGAATTATAGTTTTTTAGGGATATAGTTCCAGTACTGGATCATATGACAACATTTTTAGTTTTTTAAGGAAACTCCCTAGTGTTTTCCGTAGAGGTTGCACCAATTGATATTCCCACCAACAGTGTAATTTCCCACACCCTCTGAAGCATTTGTTATTTTGTAGCATTTGTTATTTGTAGACTTTCTAATGATGGCCATTCTGACCAGTGTGAGGTGGTACCTCATTGTAGTTTTGATTTGCATTTCTCTAATTAGCAATGTTCATCTTTTCTTGTGCCTGTTGGCCATTGTAGCTCTTTGGAGAAGTGTGTTTAGATCTTCTACCCATTCTTTGATTGGATTGAAAAACCAGAGTCTATTAATCTCATATACTTCCCAAGAGAAGGAAAGTCTCTTGGTGTTATAAGTATCAAGCATCAAATTCTTTGGAGAGTTTTACATAACATCTGAAAATAAAGCTACTTATTTCAAAATTAGCAGGATGTTTACATTCAGAAATGAAAAATCATAATTTTTGAAACATTAATGGAGATATCAAAATGTTTTTATTCAGTACCACTCATAAAGTAAAAGAACAGAAAATTTCAAAAAAGGAAAATGCTAAGAACTTGGGTAGAAACCTAATCTGCTATATCATTCCAAAATTCCTTAAGGGAAAGAGTAATTTCTAACAACTGAGATGTTCTTTTATCAGTCTCTGGCATGCAGTAGGAGATAAATAAATATTTGCTGAATGAATAAATCTAATATTAAATGAAAACATTCTCCCAAGAATCTCAATAATCACTCCAATCCCACTCACTGGAGGTAACCACAATGAAGTTTGCTGAATCTCTCCACACACAACTATTTCCATTCAAAAAATATAGAGATTATCCTACTATAGTTCCATTTTATTCATTTTAATAACTACACAAACTTACCAGTTTTCCAGATGCTTTCAGCAACCAAGATACGGAATGAAAGGAAATACAAATACTAATAGTAATGACTAACATGCATTGAGCATTGTTCTAAATGCTTTATATTAATATATACCAAACTGAACTGAACACATTAGAACTGCACAACTTTATATGTAGGTACTATTACTTATGGACCTCTTACAAAGAAATTTTAAAATATTACTTTCCAAAGATTATAATGACTTGCCTAAAGTTAGACAATAAGTGGCAGAGGAAGGATGTAAAGCCAGCAGTCTGTCTTGGGAGCCTGTGTTCTTAGTCATTACTGCCTCTGTGATGTTAAAAATAATAAAGATAAATTCTTACAACAACAGCTGACTGTTAGTATATACCAGATGTAAACATAATAGGAGACAATGTCCGGGTTTGTTTGTTTTAACCTTACACTAAGTAGTGCCTTCAAAGGAGTCCCAGCAATAGGTTATATGTTCAGAGTCTGTCCTAAGTCAGAAACATTTGAATTAGCAAAAATATATAAATTTCCTTCACATATATTTCATAAACTGAACAAGAAAAGAGATCTGAATGCCTTACTTACCTTCTTAATGGCCAAAAGCAGCTTTTACATAAGCTTTACTATCCATTTTGTTCATTAGACTTGTCACTAAATGATTTATGGTCATTAAAAAAAAACAAAATACTATATCCAGTCACACACACAAAAAGAACCTGAATCACATTAAAAAAATATACAACTCAGACTAAACTCAGATCCAAGAGTGTTTTGAATAATGGCAGAATCTTTGGAATAAATGTATTGTCTCTCAAGGTAACTATTCTGAAGAGAACAATATTCAATTATCTGTGTAAGGACAGTCTGTTAAAAGTTACTACACTTAACAGGTCTCTTTCATTTACTAATTTAGCAACCAGTTCATGTTAACCATCAGTGAAATAACTTATATCCATATTGTCTACTGTCTCCAAGCTAGTGATTTGATAGCTAGTTTTCTAAGTTCTAAGCACTGTAAAACATATCAAAATAGTGCTGCTGAGCCAAGTGAAGCATAAATTGTCTTATAACATTAGCCAATTTCCTAATTTACTAACAGTGATTCCACTGACAGTAACAGCAAGGAAAAAAGGCAGCTTTAGAAGATGCCTTATCTCTGACTGCATCTTATTAGTTTGAACGAGGGATAGCAGTAAAAGCGGTGCATCCACACACATATACATCTATTCAGTATCACCAAAATACCACCACCGTTTCGAAGTGACGCCAACTAACATTAAAGGGGCTATGTTTCAGATGATGTGTTAATCGAAGATCAGGTTTCACCTACGCTTGATACTGAATCGCTTTCTAGATCATGATTTCCTTAAGTAAAACTTCCTTCTTGAAAAAACAAGCATCTGGCTGAGCTCCATGTATTTCCACAGAATAATAAAAATAACTGGAAGTTTCTTTGTATACATAATTGCTAAATAAATGGTAAACAGTCTTGCAAGTCAGCCCTTAACAAAAAGTCTAATGAGTGAACATTAAAAAATTAAATTTCTTGGCAACCTGTTAGGCATAATTATCTGAGTATTATCCCATAAATAAAACAATAGGTATTATTCAATCTACAACCTAGAGAATCCCCTGAGAGTTGTGTACCAGACATTCTTACAGTAAAATAATTCTCAAAGCATTACCTTTTGGATTGCCTTTATCTGACAGCTCATTTCCCCTCCTGCATCGGTACACATAAAATCTCACTCAATAAAGTATTTATTAATCAATTAATGCTTTTGCTCTGGTGATGCAAAAGATCTCTCATCAGCTCTTATCTTTCCCCAACCATTCATCACCAAGATTATGATGCTTGGATTAGAGCCAGAGCCAAGGAAAGAACCAAGTATACAATGACCTCATGTGGCAAAGGGCTACAATTACTGAATTAACTATAACATAATCACGGGCTTAAACTACTTTTGTTAGTGGATTTTTATTTTCAAATCGCTACTTTAAATGGGCATTAAATAACTAGACAAGGTTAGAGAAGGAAAGGAAAATGACCTTAGATATAAAGAGCACAGGTAAAAATAGAATCACTACTCATTAAAATAAAATGAACCTCCACACTACAAAGTCAAAATATCTGGGCTGTTTCGGCTTTAATTTTTGCGGAACCTTGAGAACCCCTTAGCCTCTCACATTTATAAAATGGTGATAAATTTTGTCTACCACAAACTCTAAGTTACAATGATTATTAGGAAATGATTTTAATATCTGATATTTAATGGTTCTTTTATTCTACTTATGGTATTTGCTACTTTATATATCTAAAATATTTTTAAGGTCATAAAAACATAAACCAAAAACTAAAGTACTGTTACCTAATTTGACTTCTAATTGTTACCTTTTATATTCTAGTACATTGATGAACATTGGTTGATATAGAACTTATTTTATTCTAGGCATAGAACTAAAATTAAATGAATTCAAAAGGTACTCATATTACTAATAATCTTCTTTGGGGGTAGTCTTAACACTTAAAAGAAACAATTTGATATTTATCAATTCAAAATCTGCCAAAACAGAACTTAGTGTGAAATTTTTGAACCAAATCCAAATCTTCATTGATATAAAATACTCTTGAGGACATCAATATCATATGAAGAACTTATATCCATTAAATGTACAATTAGTGCTTCTCAGGTGGCAGCTCAGTGGTAAAGAATCTGCCTGCCAATGCAGGAGACACACAGGTTCAATTCCCGGGTCAGGGAGATCCCCTGGAGAGGATATGGCAACCCACTCCAGTATTCTTTCCATGGAGAGCCCATGGTCAGAGAAGCCTGGTGAGTGACCTGACTCAGCACAAGCATGAAACATACAATTACAGAGCTGCAGTCACAACAATCTTTAAAAAGGTGGGGAAGCATCAGGTAAAACTGAATCAAATTCAAATGACATACCTATTTCTCCCTTAATGTCTTTTATTCCTAAAAGCATTAGTACTAAGTAAAAATCTTTAAATGAAATATTTTCTGTTAATTTTATAGTAGGACAATGGATTATATATCCCAAGATTCCAAAAATGCATTGATTGAGCAATAATGGGAGAAGGAAATGGCAACCAACTCCGGTTTTCCTGCCTGGGAAATCCCATGGACAGAGGGGCCTGGTAGGCTATGGTCCATGGGGTTCCAAAGAGTTAGACATGACTTAGCGATTAAATCAGAGAAGAAATGAGAACCCACTCCAGTATTCTTGCTTGGAGTATCCGGTGGGCAGAGGAGTCTGGTGGGCTGCTGTCCATGGGGTCGCACAGAGTCGGTCACGACTGAAGCAACTTAGCATGCATGCATGAGCAATAACAAGTTTACAAGAAATATACAATATACTTTGTGCATATAATACATTGTAAAGAAGGTTTACTGTACTTGCCAAAGAAGAAAATTTGATAGTTGGTGATGGTTGGTGGAGGAGGAGGATAAAGAAATCATTCAGGTGAATTCTGCTTTCTGTACCATTTACCCCCTCCAATTTCCCACCCTTTTTGGGAACCAATGGTTAAATTAAGTTACAATACAAAATAACACAGAAACTTCAAAACACATGGAAATGGCAACTATACATAATAGACAAGAGTCCTAGAAGATATAACTTTTTCATTTCTCTCATTTCACATACTTATGCAAAGTAAATTTACCTCATGTACAATTCAAATGTGTTCTAATAATCTCTGCATATATAGTAAATTATTATGCTTTTGTCTGAGATGGAAATATACAGATATTGTTCTTTACTGCATACTTTAGTATATTTTTAGAGTAGGAAGAATCTTTATACCCAAGGAGAGAAAAAAAAGGTGACTGTCTGAACAATGATAGATGTTATAGCAGAAAGTTACTACTGAACAGTTCTTATGGGAGAAGACTGTATTTAAACATTTTGGCATTATTAATCTCAGTACTAATACATTTTATAATTAATAGTTAATTAATGACATTTCAAGGCACTACATAGACTAAGTGAAAAAAATGAAATACATCAAACCTGCCTTCATTTTTCAATATTCAACTGAAGATTTGAAAATTGAACTGAAGATGAGAAAAAGTAATTTTATTATACAAATAAATTCTTTGAAGAAGAAAAACCTTATTAGGATCACCTCAATAAACACCTAAAATATTACTAAACCTAGGTAGCCCATGCCTCTAGCAAATGCAAGATTAGCCAACTCCAAGACTTAATATAAAGCTACAGTAATCAAGACAGTGTGGCATGAGCAAAAGAAGAAACAAATATATCAATGGAACAGAATAGAGAGCCTAGATATATACCCACATAATTAGTCAATTGATTTTCAACAAAGAAGAGAAGGTAATTCAATTAAAGCTAGTCTTTCAACAAACAGTGGACAAGTGGACCTCCACAAGCAAAAAAAAAAAAGAATCTAAACCCAGATCTTACACCCTTCACAAAAATTAAATCAAAATGGATCATAGATCTAAATATAAAATGCAAAATTATAACTCCCTTAGAGGATAACATACAAGAAAACCTAAATGACCTTGGTATGGTGATGTCGTTTTAGATAACAACACAAAGTATGATCCATGAAAGAAATAACTGATATGCTGGGCTTCAGTAAAATTAAAAAACTCCTGCTCTGCAAAAGACAATGTCAAGAGAAAATGACAAACCACAGATAGGAGAAGTAGTTGCAGAAGACACATCTGATAAAGGACAATTACCTAAAATATATTAAAAAAAACACTTAAGACTCAGTAGTAAAAAATAATGAACTCAATTAAAAAAGACAAAAGATCTTAATGGATACCTCGCCAAAGAAGATATACAGATAGAAAGACAATTAACATCATATGTTCTGTGCTGTGCTTAGTCGCTCAGTCATGTCTGAGTCTTTGCGACCCCAGAGGCTGTAGCCAGCCAGGCTCCTCTGTCCATGGGATTCTCCAGGCAGTAATACTGGAGTGGGTTGCCATGCCCTCCTCCCGGGGATCTTCCCAACCCAGGGATTGAACCCAGGTCTCCCACATTGCAGGAAGATTCTTTACTATCTGAGTCACCAGGGTAGCCCAAGAATACTGGAGTGGGTAGCCTATCCCTTCTCCAGGGGATCTTCCTGACCCAAAAATTGAACCGGGGTCTCCTGGCTTGCAAGTGTATTATTTACCAGCTGAGCTACCAGGGAAGCCCTCATATGTACTAGGGAATTGCAAATTAAAATAAAATACAACAAACTACCTTCATGGGCAAAATCCAAATCACTGACAACAACAAATGCTGACAGGGATGTGGAGTAACAAGAACTCTTGTCATTGCTGGCAGAAAGGCAAAATAATACAACCATTCTGGAAGACAGTCGGGCAATTTCTCAGAAACCTAAGCATACTCTTACTAGATGGTCCAGCAACTGAACTCCTTGGTATTAACTCAAATGAACTGAAAAGTTATGTCCACATAAAAACCTGTACATCAACATTTATACTACTTATAATTGCCCAACCTGGAAGCAATCAAGATATATCTTAGTAGGTGAGAGTATAAACTGTATAAATATCCAGACCACAGAATATTTTTCTGTGCTAAAAAGTAATGAACTATCAAGCCATGAAAGACATGGAATTAAATGCAAGTTACTAAGTGAAAGAAGCCACTGATAAAGCTCTCTACTGATTCATGATTCCAACTCTGTGATATTCTGGAAGAAGGCAAAACTATGGAGACAACAAAAAGACAACTGCCAGAGGTTAGGAGGGTGGGAGGGACGAACAGAACACAGAGGATCTTCAGGGCAGCGAAATTATTTTGTATACTACGATGGTGGTTACATGTCATTTTTCATTTGTCAAAACCCACAGAAGATACAACAGTGAGTAAACTCTAATGCAAACTATGAACTTTGACTAATAATGATGTGTCAATGTAGGTTCATTGATTATAATTAATGGACCACTCTGTTGGGGGATGGTGATATTGGAGGAAGCTGTGCAAGTGTCAGGGCAGAAAGTATATGGAAGCTCTGTACTTTTCACTCAGTTTTGCTGTGAACCTAAAACATTTCTGAAAAATAAAAATAAAGACTTAAAAATAAGTTATTTAGTTTAACACCAGTGTACCAGAGTCAATTTCTTGGGCATGATAATATACTATGGTTAAGTAAAATGTTACCATGGGGGCACACAGGAGCTCTGATCATTCTGTAACTTCTGTGAGTCTAAAATTATTTCCAAAAAACCTTTCTTTTTTTTTTAAGAAAAGAAGTAAGATTTTCAAATGAGGAAGGCTGTTGTCTACCAGGATGTAAATTATTTAGCATTTTTCTGGAGGTAATGAAATATATACCTCTATGTAAAAAATATTTTGGGACTCCTTGTCCTTTAAAATATAACAGACTTAACTACTGGGGGCTTGGTAAACACTGCCCTAAATTTCAGGCACAGAAAATGAGAAAACTCTGAATGAGGGGATAACTCATTGTGTAACTCTTGTACAACTGATTACCTTCTTAGAAGAGTAAACTATAATAAGTAGTACATATACTTTGAAGAAAGATGATTTGATAAGGGAGACAGGATTCAACAGATAATGCAGACAGCTAGGCTCAATACTCTTTTGCCCATCCAGTGGTACAGCTTTTGAGTCATGACAAATAGTAATTTTTTAAGCTTCTTTTCAATTTTACAGACTTAAAAAGTCATTAAGCTAATCATTTTTAAAGGTTATGGAACATCTCTGAAACATGTCTCCATTTAAAATCAATGTTAATTTGTATAAACCACTGTCAACCTTTTTATATACATAATTTTCTTCAAAAGTAGAATAAATTTTAATTCTAAGAAAGATGCAATCATTTCAATGAGTGTAGCTCATTAGAATTCAAGAGATTCATATTTATTTATTAAGCAAATATTTAATTTAATAAATTCATTCATATCAAACAAAAACAAATTCATACAATATCATGAGACAAATATTTATGGCAACTATAGGTATGAAACAAGTCTCTCATTCAAAGGTCAGTGCATCTAAACTATTTAATTCACTAAATTATTATCTTTGAATATCAAGAAACTAAACACAAGATATTTTAAAAAGGAAAATGATAGTTTCAAAGTAACTTTCCTCTCATTTTAAAAAACCAGAGTTTTTCTAAAATGTCAAGTAGAAAGGTTAAATACAAATAAAACACACTGCACATCTTAAAGCTGAAAAAAAATCTGTACATATAGATCTAAACCTATATATATAGACCTAAAATAAATCCATGCAGATTTTTAAAAATTACAACTATTCTGTACCCTGCCCTCTTTATTAATATGTGTAATTTCTAATCCACAAAACATGATAATGCTTTCAAGATACATAACATAAAGCAAGATCATTTTTATCAGTAATTCCTCTAAAAGGAGAGGAAAAAAATACTTAAGATATAATCCGACAGAGCAGCAAAACTATGAAGAGTGATGATGTTCTCAAAGTAGAAATGTGTGACTTTTATTCACTTTTAAATAAAACTTTAAAATAGCAGGTTGCCTATTAATCCAGACAGCAGGGAAAGTAGAACAGTGGCAGGAAATAAGAGCTGGGACTAACTAAGCAGTCTTTACTGCTAAGAAGATAATCTACCTTGTTTTCAGTTTCCTTTTATGCTTCTCACCAAGTATAAAGGTAAAGAAAAACTATTCATTTCCAGTACAGCATCAGTAAAAACTATAATGGAAAAATGTATCCCTCACTGTGTCCCACTAATGTTTTACCTATAAAAATGGTAAGAAATTTAAGGAAAACTGTAATTCCACCTCAAATGATTTAAAGACAATCAGAATTTAAGCCAACTCTTTAACTGGAATAGTAATACTCCATTCTAAAAGAATGGTCTGTGGGAAAAAGCAGGCAGTTATGTGAAGTTCCAACTAAATTCAATCTTTATACTCAAGGTAATAATCTTCAGTTATCATTTTAAGTGTAGCAACATTTCCTCTTTAATCCTCTAAAATCCCATGCAAAAGATAAAGCCTCACATACCATACCACATACCACACATGTAGAAACAAAGGCAGGAAAAAGACTAAATGACTTGTAAGTTATGTCATTACAAACTGGGAACAAAGTCTAACCTACTACTCTACAAATATGTTATAGACACCTTAATAAATATCAGTGAAGTGATTAAATATTAAACCCAATCTTAACTTCCACATCTATTAAGGTGGAAGGGAAAGCACCTGATCAAAAGTATTTCCAATGAAACCTCATAATCCTTTTTTGATGGATTTCTTAAATTCCACTTTTCAATTTTTAATAGATACACTAATTTACTTACACAGGACACACTACCATTTATGTAACATTAAAGTTTCCAGCTAAGAAACTGGTCATTGAGATGAGAAGCACCAGGAAAAAAAAAAGTCAAGCAGCTGAGGAAGATAATAGAGGAAAGACAAAAGGAGGCTGGATCCCTTATGATGTAGCTTAACTATTGTAACGATTCTGGAACCACCTAATGCCAGAATCCTTGTAAGGGATACTTATATGTCCCTGTTTCTTTAAACCCACAAAAGAGAAAAAAAAAAAGCTAGTAATAAACTTTTGTACAGGATTCATTAAAAAATTTTTTTTGGGGGGGGAATAAAAGTAGTTAAAAACTTGGGTTTAGACGAGAGACATATGAAAATGGACCCATGCAGATACACAAAGCTGAAGAAGGTGGAATCATTTGGTTGCGTGTAGTCATCAGCAAGATCACAAAGTGCTCAAAAAGTCTTTTACCTGAGGGAAGGAAAAAAATATTAATGTAATTCCTTGGCTAATTTCAGATATCTAATATTCATTTTCAATTAGAAGCATAGAACAGTTGAAGACCTCAACTGTATAAGTAAACTCTATCACAAAGCTACAGCATTTACTTTCAAAAGAAATATTAACAAATACTTGAGTAATAAAAGATGAATGATCCAAAAAGTCATTACAGAAGTTATTAAATTTACATCTGAGATTGATACAGTTCTATAACTCATAACACTAATTTTCTCTTTATAATACCACAGACCCTGACATGTGCAGCTTTAGCACTGATAACATGAGTAATTGCAATGGTTTAAACAACTCTAAAGGTCTTGATTGTGTATGTAATCTATGTAATAGATTTACAATTTTTCTGAAGCACAAATGTGAATCATACATACAGACTATAAATATTAAAATGTGATGAAAGGTCATGTAAGTACTGAATGACCCTAACCAAGTGACCAATGTCACAATACAAGATATTGCTCTCTCTATATTTTAGACTATACAGTAATTCTAATGAATAGACAAAAGATTATTGCCTTGCAAAAATACATGAAAAAAGTTGCCAAACTCTAACACTACTAATTAAAGTAAAAATAAATAATACTATGAGATGATGATCATTAATCAAAACTATGAAGTGCTAGCTAAAATGAAAAAGTGACTTTATAGATTCATATAGCTAAAATAATGGTTGGCTTTTAGTACTGCAATGGTTGACTTAATTTTATTTAACAGTATCACAAGTGAATTCTATCCTATATTTTTAACATCATTAAATTAGTGAAAGTGAAAGTCGTTCAGTTGTGTCTGACTTTTTGCCACCCCATGGACTATACAGTCCTTGGAATTCTCCAGGCCAGAATACTGGAGTGGGTAGCCATTCCCTTCTTCAGGGGATCTTCCCAAGCCAGGGATTAAACCCAGGTCTCATGCATTGCAGGCAGATTCTTTACCAGCTAAGCCACAAGAGAAGTCCTTAAATTAAATTAGTGAAGAGGTCACTTAAATTTTCCAGATATGCTTTTCTTTGAAAATCAAAGTATTAGTCACTCAGTTGTGCCTGACTCTTTGGGACTGCATAGACTGTAGCCCTCCAGGCTCCTCTGTCCACGTAATTCTCCAGGCAAGAATACTGGAGTGGGTCTCCATACCCTTCTCCAGGGGATCTTCCTGACACAGGGATTGAACCCAGGTCTCATGCATTGCAGGCAGACTCTTTACCACTGAGTCACCAGGGAACACCACGGAAAAAACAACTATATGCTATAGTAATATATAATGCTGAGATTTTTCAAAATTCTTGATATACTTTATAAATGTTAAACACCAATTATACTAAACAGCAGACATTTTATGACAGGAAAAAGAAAAATAAAATTTCTCTCAAAACTAAACAAACAACAAAAAAAGGGGGGCTTTTTCTTTAGATCTTAGATCATTACATTAATTAACATGGATAGCTTCCCTGGTGGCTCAGACAGTCAAGTGTCTGCCTACAATGTGAGAAACCCGGGTTCGATCCCTGGGTCGGGAAGATCCCCTGGAGAAGGAAATGGCAACCCACTCCAGTACTCTTGCCTGGAAAATCCCATGGACCGAGGAGCTACAGTCCATGGGGTCGCACGAGTCGGACACAACTGAGTGACGACTTCACTATAGGGATATTTATTATACAAATCCCATTACTAGTCTCTCTCAAGTATTCATCGATATGTTCTCTTCCAGTCCCTTTATCAATATAAGCACCACTTACTTAACAGAATAGAGTCAACTCTAAATATATGGAAGATTAACTCTGACTAAGATAATGACTCAATGATTAGGCAATGCTAAGTCACAGACAAGGCACCAAACAAAACTAAGAACTATAAATCTTTAATAACAAGACTCTAGATAATATAAAAATAGATGAGATCCATATCCTGTAACTTTAGAGGGGAGTAAGCAAGAACTTTTGTTAATGTTACTACTAAAATACAGATGAAGAAACAAAAGGATAAAGAAGGTCTTATTTTATTTAAGGCTACAAATCTAGAAGTTAAAGTTAAGATGAAAATCTAAATAGGCTAAATCCCTCTAAAGCTCTTAACTGTCTCTTAATTAACTCTGTCATCTTTCATTAGAAGATAATTTTCTCAGAAGTTAGAACACTTTAGACAAGACAAAACAACATTCTTTATAATCTTTGTATTCAACATAAATCTACCTTTTCAATTAGGCTGTCATGTTTGTCTTTAAAGTCTTCATTAACATCCAGTGTTAAGATAGGCACTTCTTGTAGATAATCAAAGTTGGTTCTGTTCAAATAGAGATGAATAAAATATTTAGAAAAAGCAATAAATAAAAGAGAAACACTAAAAACATATTCTTATATCTTCATTTGAAAATCAAAATGTTATCCATTGTTTTACATTAAAATTATCCTGCAAGTACTTCATCTGGCAATGCCTTCTTTCTCACCTAAATTTACTATGCATTATCTAAAAATCTCAGATATAAAATGTATAAAGCCAGGCATTGTGAAATGTCAGTTCAGTTAAGTTGCTCAGTCATGTCCGACTCTTTGCAACCCCATGAACCGCAGCACACCAGGCCTCCCTGTCCATCATCAACTCCCGGAGTTTACCCAAACTCATGGCCATTGAGTCAGTGATGCTATACAACCATCTCATCCTCTGTCGTTCTCTTCCCCTCCTGCCCTCAATCTTTCCTAGCTTCAGGGTCTTTTCAAATGAGTCAGTTCTTCGCATCAAGTGGCCAAAGTATTGGAGTTTCAGCTTCAACATCAGTCCTTCCAGTAAACACCCAGGACTGATCTCCTTTAGGATGGACTAGTTGGATCTCCTTGCAATCCAAGGGACTCTCAAGAATCTTCTCCAACATCACAGTTCAAAAGGATCAATTCTTTGGCAACTCAGCTTTCTTTATAGTCCAACTCTCACATCCATACCTGACCATTGGAAAAACCATAGCCTTGACTAGACAGACCTTTGTTGACAAAGTGATGTCTCTGCTTTTTAATATGCTATCTAGATTGGTCATAACTTTCCTTCCAAGGAGTAAGTGTCTTTTAATTTCATGGCTGCAATCACCATCTGCAGTGATTTTGGAGCCCAGAAAAATAAAGTCAGCCACTGTTTCCCCATCTATTTGCCATGAAGTGATGGGACTGGATGCCATGATCTTAGTTGGTGAAATGTAATTCTCCTCAAAAACCAAAACGACACCAGAAAGTAGGGATGTTTAAAGATGAGAACACTAAAGATCAGGGAGACCATTCTGGGGCTCAGAGATTGTCTAAGGTTGCAAACCAATAAGTGAGATGGATTTGAACCAAGATTTGACTAATGATAAAGTACAGTGATCTAAGAAACAAATTTGAAATATCTTAAATTCTGTCTGAAAGAGAGTATAAGCATAACTCAGAGATACTGCAGGTATGGTTCCAGATAACTACAATTAAATGAATATCACAACAAAGCAAATACCACAACAAAGCAAGTCACACATACTTTTTTGGTTTCCCCATGGTTACAAAAGTTACATTTTCATTATATTGCAGTACAGCAAATGTGCAATATCATTATGTCTAAAAAAATGTACATAAAAATACTTTATTGTTAAAAATTGCTATCATCTGATGCTTTAGTGAGTCACAATCTTTTTGCTGTTGGAGGGTTTGAAATATTTCAAGAATTTACAAAATGTGACATAGAGACACAACATTAGCAAACGCTGTTGGAAAAATGGTGCCAACAGACTTGCTTGACACAGGGTTGTCAGAAACCTTCCATTTGTAAGAAATGTAATATCTGTGAAGCACAATAAAGCAAAGTGCTATACAACAAGGTATGAGTGTGTGAGTGTGTGTGTTACTTGCTCAGGTGTGTCCAACTCTTTGCAACCCCAGGGACTCTATCCCACCAGGCTCCTCTGTCCATGTAAATCACCAGGCAAGAATACTGGAGTGGGTAGCCATTTCCTTCTCCAGGGGATCTTCCCAACCAAGAGACTGAACCCAGGTCACCTGCATTGCAGGCAGATTCTTTACTGTTTGAGCCACCACGGAAGCCCACAACAAGGTATGCTTGTACCTAAATAATACATACAGATGTATCTCTTACTTTATTCCTTAATGTGAACTCCATACACTATGCTGTAAATACGACTGGAGGAGATTAGCTATAAAAACTGTAAGAAATTAGGATCTCATTGCAATACAAAGAGTCAAAAGTGAAAGTGAAAGTGAAGTCGCTCAGTCATGTCCGACTCTTAGTGACCCCCTGGACTGCAGCGCACCAGGCTCCTCCATCCATGGGATTTTCCAGGCAAGAGTACTGGAGTGGGGTGCCATTGCCTTCTCTACAAAGAGTCAAAATTCACACTTAATTCTAAGAGATCCTACAATACTAATATAAATGACTGAAAATTAAAAAATTTGTACATGTTTTGGATTAAAATTTGATAAATTTAAAATCAATAGTAAATAAGGAAATCTTACTTTAGTGTTCTATGCAGGAGCCAGCTTTCATGCTTATAGTGAAGTTTCTCCAAGTATTCAAGAGGAATGCCTTGTTCTTCATTTCTTCCCCTTAAATATATTCTATTCAAGCATTTCTAAAAGCAAAAGCAATAAGAAAGGGGTAGGAGGAGTGGTGGAGGCAAGAAACAATTAAATAAGTTTCTTGTGAGCTGCCATTAAACTTTTCTTCTTTAGTGTCTCTTTATTTATGCTAGCTAAAATCTCTGTTTTTCCTAGAAAACGGAGTAGTTCATCTTTCCCTCCTTGGGTTTTTCACCCATTTGGTGGTTCTAAACCAAGAATTACTCTCAAAAATAAATCAAATACTTCTATAAACTTTTGGTATCCATACTTGAAATATAAAGTATAAAATAAGTTTGGTTAAAAAACAAAAATATGCACCTGTGATAAACCATGATGGAAAAAAATACGAAAAAGTGTATATATCTGTATAACTGAGTCACTTTGCTATATGGCAAAAATTAAACACAACACTATAAATCAACTATACTTCAATAAAATTTAAAAAAAAATTTTTAACTTCAGCATACAAAATGTGCTTCAAAGTCTATTATAAATCCTCTCTTTTCAAATAAGTAAATGGTCCTCTAATCAAAAGATATCATAAACAATACTGATGAAATAAAGTTTTGTGTTAGACTTGTGTTAGATGTGGACTATGAATGTTTCTAGCAAAATGAAACTATTAGGATTCTTTATGTTTTTTCTTCTATATTTGTATTTACTATTTTCATAAATTAAAAACAAAAAGTATTTTCAAAAATAAAAGTGAATTTCGAAATTGGTATGGTTAAATTCTGGCTTGCTGCTGCTGCTGCTGCTAAGTTGCTTCACTCGTGTCCGACTCTGTGCAACCCCATAGACAGCAGCCCACTAGGCTCCTCTGTCCCTGGGATTCTCCAGGCGAGAACACTGGAGTGGGTTGCCATCTCCTTCTCCAATGCATGAAAGTGAAAAGTGAAAGTGAAATCGCTCAGTCGTGGCTTACTTGATACTAAAAGAGGAACAAAATCATCCCTTGTTATCAGAAACCTAGTTTAGTTTCTTTGAAAATTCAGCTTCAATAGCAATACAGTATTCTTTCAGACGAGAAGTCATGACATTTACATCCAGAGCCTACTTTGTGACTCAGGGAAATAAAGAGGAATAAAAAACAGAAAAAACAGGCATGCAAGCACTAAAACCAGAAGTTTCTTAACCAATGTAAGCTTTTATTTAGGTTGGTTTTATGAAAGGCATCTATCTACTGGATCTTTCTGAATTCATTACATAATTTCATAAGTAAGTAAGAATAGCTCTTTACAATCTATCACAAAAGGCACGTTTTCGAGTGAGCTCCCTTAACTCAAAATGGCAAGGGTCCTCTAAGTCTCCTCTCAACTACAGTCACTTCTATCTACCCATTCCAAGCCACAATCATAAAGGATTCTTGACATGGATCTTCATCAACTTTGCCACTTATGCAGTAAATATTTACTAAGCTCCTACTATGTACCCAGACCCAGTTCTAGGCCCTGGAAATTCAACAGTAATTAAAATATCCAAAGTCCCAACTCATGAAACCTACATTCCAGGAGTTGCTTGAGCAAAGTTCTTAATGTAGCTGTAATAGATAAGAGACCCTGAAAAAGTCAGGAAGAATAATGAAGATTAGAACTGAGGAAAAAATGTGGAACTTCCAAATGTGGTCTTGTAGTTTTCTGGAGGTGGGGCAATTCTAAACTGAATTGCCTTCTCTACACACCTGAGGATTTCTATTAATAAATCTATAATGGATCCAACAAATTTTTATTGTCTCACCTCTGGAGTGGCTCTAAGATAAATGATTCCATCCAGTTCAAGGCTTTGGCCAAACTGGTTATTCATCCAGTCATGCCAGTCTTGATAAATGGTCCACTCTGTTTCATTCATGCAGTCAGATTCATACAAATTAGATGCAAAAATATACCTGCAAGAGAATCTGTATCAACACAAATTCTTTCCAAAAAGCACAAAGAGAAAAATTGATCTACTAAATGGACATGAAACATTCTCCTAAATCCTACAGCAAATAATGCCTTGGTTAGCAACAAAAAAAATAAACCACACAGAGTATTTTGAACTATAGAACGTATGTTCTTGCCGGTGGTTCCCAAAAGTGTGGTGTGAGAACCCCTGGTAGTCCCCAAGACCCTTCCAGGGGTTCTGTGAGAGGCCAAATTACTTTATATACTGTACTTCAACCAAAAGCTTAAATAGCTTAAAAACAGAAGCACAAATGAGAATCCATCTGACTTCAAGTGAGACACTAAAGAGATTTGCATACTGCTCTTCTCAATTTTTTTTTGAAAAATCTAATTTCACAAGTATCTTTTTCATGTTCATATGTAATGGATTTACTATTAGTAATTTAAAATACATTAATAAATGTTTCTATATTTCTCAATCTTAATTTCTAATAACATAAATATCAATAGGACACTAAGCTTTTTGGGCTCCTTAATAATTATTAAGAACGAGAAGGGGTCCTAAAGTTTGAGAACCTCAGTTCTGAGCTAACTCTAGTAATAGAATCCTTACATAATAAGCAGGGTAATTCTGATGCTGCTTAGTCGCTTCAGTCGTGTCCGACTCCGTGCGACCCCATAGATGGCAGCCCACCAGGCTCCCCCATCCCTGGGATTCTCCAGGCAAGAACACTGGAGTGGGTTGCCATTTCCTTCTCCAATGCATGAAAGTGAAAAGTGAAAGTGAAGTCGCTCAGTCGTGTCTGACTCCTAGCAACCCCATGGACTGCAGCCTACCAGGCTCCTCCGTCCATGGGATTTGCCAGGCAAGAGTACTGGAGTGGGTTAATTCTAAGCCCCCCTCAGAGATATATGACCTCCTAGTTCCAGGTACAAGTCTAGAATAGGGATCCAGATTTAACCAGAACTGATAAGAATGTTAAGAGGATTGGAAGAAATAAAAACTCTGCAAATGTGAAAGAGATGAGATGGCCACCACACCCCACCAGTTTCCATGGCAGCTAGAAATTATTCTGTTGTTGTTGCTGTTTAGTCAATAAGTCATTTCCAACTCTTTGCAACGCCACGGACCACAGTCTGCCAGATTCCCCTGTCCATGGGATTTCCCAGGCAAGAATACAGGACTGGGTTGCCATTCCCTTCTCCAGGGGATTGTCCTAACCCAAAGATCGAACTCATGTTTCCTGCACTGGCAGGCAGATTCTTTACCACTAAGTTACCAGGGAAGCCCAGAAATTATTCTAGAACTTCCCTAATGCCATTAGTATCAAACTGCTAAAGGTATTAAATGTCATTTTCCATCTCAAATCTCTATTACTCTGAGTCTGTTGTTCCTTTGATCCCCAGGAAACAGGGGAAAACGTCCAGTTCTAAGCCAAGATTCCAAATTGACAAGTAAGGTCATTTTTATATACCTGTCACTATACACAGATCGTTCAAAAAATAATACTGGTTTCTCTGCATCTTTGAGTTTCCCATTGAGAGCGGCAAGCTGAGCTCGTATTCGACTGAGGCAGGCATATGACTGGAAGGTAAAAGACCATCGTTCAGGTTTCTCATACATCATCTGAAGAACATTCCCGCCACTTTTCTGAGATGTTGTCAGTTCCTATTTTGAATTTGAAAAAAGAGACAAAAAGCAAAGTAATGATCAATAGGGCTATTTTACTATTTTTAAGTTAAAAAAATAGTTGGATAAATAAAAAACAAACAAACAACCCAATCAAAAAATGGGTAGAAGACCTGAATATACATTTTTACAAAGAAGATATACAGATGGGTAATAGTCACATGAAAATATGCTCAAAGTGGCTAATTTGGAAAAATGCAAATCAAAACAATGATATTAACACCTGCCTCTGGAAACAGTGAAATCACTTATTGTTCTTACAAAACATCACAAAAATTTACTAGTAACATGTTTCACAGATTTGTTCAGATTTCTAGCCTAGCACCTCCTCTGGACAGAGTACTATGTGCTTAAGTAATTAAACAGGCAAGGTCATCTTAGGTCCCTTCCAGTATTCCTTTCACACTGAAAAACTCCTGTGATACCTATGCAGTATCTATTTGCTAATCTCTCTTCAACGACAGCATCCACTTGACTACTCTATATGGCCAATTTCTTGTTATTAGATTTTTATATAGTCTGAATTAAAGTAGTTTATGCTAGGGAAGATCTGATCTAATCCATTAATATATATATATTTTTTAAAGAGGCTTGCACTCTAGTTCAGTTCAGTTCAGTCACTCAGTCGTGTCCGGCTCTTTGCAACCCCATGAACCGAAGCACACCAGGCCTCCCTGTCCATCACCAACTCCCGGAGTCCACCCAAACCCATGCCCATCGAGTTGGTCATGCCATCCAACCATCTCATCCTCTGTCGTCCCCTTCTCCTCTGCCTTCAATCTTTCCCAGCATCAGGGTCTTTTCAAATGAGTCAGCTCTTCACATCAGGTGGCCAGAGTACTGGAGTTTCAGCTTCAACATCAGCCCTTCCAATGAACACCCAGGACTGATCTCCTTTAAGATGGACTGGTGGGATCTCCTTGCAGTCCAAGGGACTCTCAAGAGTCTTCTCCAACACCACAGTTCAAAAGCATCAATTCTTCAGCGCTCAGCTTTCTTCACAGTCCAACTCTCACATGCATATATTACCACTGGAAAAACCATAGCCTTGACTAGATGGACCTTTGCTGACAAAGTGATGTCTCTGCTTTTTAATATGCTGTTTAGGTTGGTCATAACTTTTCTTCCAAGGAGTAAGCGTCTTTTAATTTCATGGCTGCAGTCACCATCTGCAGTGATTTTGGAGCCCCCTAAAATAAAGTCAGCCACTGTTTGCACTGTTTCCCCATCTATTTGCCATGAAGTGATGGGACCGGATGCCATGATCTTAGTTTTCTGAATGTTGAGCTTTAAGTCAACTTTTTCATTCTCCTCTTTCACTTCCATCAAGAGGCCCTTTAGTTCTTCACTTTCTGCCATAACAGTGGTGTCATCTGCATATCTGAGGTTATTTATATTTCTCCCAGCAATCTTGATTTCAGTTTGTGCTTCCTCCAGCCCAGCGTTTCTCATGATGTACTCTGCATATAAGTTAAATAAGCAGGGTGACAATATACACCCTAAATGGTACACTAAATGAATCTCTAATTTGCAAAAGATATAGAAAGTAATTTTGAGCATCTATCCATTGCCATTTCACTACTACAGGTCAAAGTCAGCAAATGCTAACATTTCAGGCTTACAAATAAAAACAAAGGGGGGTAAACAGAAAGAAGCCACTGAAATTTCTTCCTCAGAGTGATAGATCTATTAAATAGGTTAAATCTATTAAAATAGATTAAAATCGATCAAAATAGATTGCATGGTAACAATATATTAGAAAACTTTTGATATTAGAGTTGTCAGACTAAAAAAGAAAAAACAAAACTGAGGACCCAGGGTTCATCAGCCTTTTCTATATCAAGCTATATAAAGGTTCTCCCCAAAGCTGTACAGCCTTAAACTTGTTTACTAATTTTTAAAGAATAAAATACGACTGCTTAATTCCTATTCTCAATCTTAGTTCAAATAAATGCCCCTGAACACTTTCTGAAAGTTCATACTCAAAATAGGTGTTTTTCCTCTGAGAGAGGAAAAAAAAAAATTCAGAAATGTAAATACTACAACGGATCTTCAAGTTTCAGTTAAGAATTAAAAACCACACAAACACGTGCCGCTCTGAGGCAGAATTTACATTTCATACCACAAACCACATAATTAAGTGAAACTTCTCAAAACTGGAAGGAAAAGAAAAGCATAAAATGGCAAGAGGCCAACAGTCAACAATAGGTCTGTTTAGAAATACTGAGCAGATGATGAACTGAAATAAAGGTGTAACAGTTGCCTTCTCAAGCTGCTTAAAGAATAAATGTAATTTTATTAGAGTTTCAAGGACTTTTGTTAATTTAGTTATAAACAGATTGTCTAATTCACCATCCTCCAGGGAGAAAATCTTTCATACAAGTGAATGTTTCCAGCTAAATGAAGTTTATCAACTCAACCAAAACTTTTGTTTAGTTGGTTTTATAAAGAGGACACTAGTGTATATTTTATTTTCCTTCACTGTTAAGCATGGCATTTTGAAAATTACTCTCAGTAACAGAGACAACTTTACGAACACTGCTGGTGGATTTATGAGAGAAGTTAGCTAAACACAAGCTTCCATTAACACACATGAAAATATCCAGAACAATAAATAAGTATCATGCACAAAAACACCAATATGAAAAGATACATGTACCCTATGCTTGTTGCAGCATTATTTACAATAGCCAAAATATGGAACAACCTAAGTGTCTGTCAATGGAAGAACGGATAAAGATATAGTATATGCATACAGTGGACTACAACTTGGCCATGACAGAAAACAAAATCTTGCCATTTGTAACATTAATGGACCTTAAGGGTATTATGCTAAGTGAAACCAGTCAGACAAAAACAAATACCATATGATTTCATTTACAGGAGGAATCAAACAAAACAAAACAAAAACCCAGACTCACAGATACAAAGGACAGATATGTGAAAGGGAGGTAGTGGGTAGGGGTTGAAATGGGAAAAAGGATCAAGAGGTGCTCACTTTCAGTTATAAAATAAATAAGTCATGGGGATGAAAGGAATGGAGAAAGGAGAATAAAGGCAATGACAGGGTGTTAACTTTGTATGGTAACAGATGGTAACGACTTACGGTGATCATCTCACAATGTATACAAATGTTGAATCACTACATATTGAACATATGAAACTAACACAATATTATGTGAATTACATCTGAAAGATATACTTAAATATTAAATATACAAATGTTAAATTATTAATTTTCAAATAATAAAAAATACAGGTTAAACAGGTTTTTCACTTCGTTAAAGGATTAGATGCATTTGATACTAAAAAAGAGGGGCAGAATAGTAGTGGTATTCATGTATTATGAAATTCTCTGCAGTACAAATGTTAATTCAAAACACAAAATTTAACTCTCGATTTAGTCTGCTCTATTCCTGGTTGCATTATCTTGGCTTTCATGGCATATTTTTTAGAAAGAATATGCTTAGAAATGTGAACACAAAGGGCATATCTAAGGTTTCCTAAAAGTTTATTTTTTTATTGTGTTAAATTAGAAAATAGAGACTATCTGTTGAAGAACTAAGTTCATTACTCAAAATATCCCTTCATAAGAAAATACACCTCAATTTTCATGATAATTACAATAATACCTACCATTTATTATCTATTTTATACCAGAGACTATATAAAAAGATTATATACATTATCTCAACTCTATGAAATAGTCATTACTGACACTATTTTATAGGCTTAAGAAACGGGGTTCAAAAAGGTTGAATAACTGATTAATATCAATAAATCTAGTAAGCAGCAAAACTAGGATTCAAGTCTAAGACTGATTCTAAAGCCATATTTTTTCCAAAACGTTGCTCTGCTATTACGTACTGAAGTTATATCTATAAACAAAGTGTTCGATGCTCAGTTGTGTCCTACTCTTTGCAACCACATGGGCTGTAGCCTGCCAGGCTCCTCTGTCCGTGGAATTTTCCAGGCAAGAATACTGGAGTGTATTGCCATTACCTTCTCCAGGGGATCTTCCCAACCCAGGGATCAAACCCAGGTCTCCCGCATTGCAGGCAGAATCTTTACCTCTAAGCCACCAGGAAAGCCTATATCCTTATCTATAAACAATACTTACATTTGATTTCTTGAAGGGAGATATTCAGATACTATATGGGTAATTTAACTGGTGCTGGTGTTCTGTATTTTAATAATTTTATCTCAGACATGGATAGCTTTACATAGTTAAACAAGAGAGAATTCACCAAAGACATAAACACAAATTTACTAGTGAAAATATATGTGAGTTATTTTTATAAATAAAACTAATCATGACAGACAATTTTTTTGTCTTTATCACTGTCTAGCCTATTTCAAGTTATCTTCAGTGCACAAATACCTATTACCAAAATAACCATTAACTTTATTTTGTTTTGTTTTTCACCACATCACATGGCTTGTGGGATCTTAGCTCCCTGACTGGGATTCCCCCGCAATGGAAGCCTAGTCCTAAATGCTTCACCACCAGGGAATTTCCTAAAATAGCCATTAACTTTAAAATAAACTTCAACAACTTCCACATAATTTAACTAAACATGGCACATTTGAGTTTAAGTTACATTAACAAATAAATTTAAGGTACTTCTATTTGGAAACTGTGGTGGCAGAAACTACTACATGTTCCATAAAACCAGGCTGTTTTCCTCCTAGACACACAGCTAGGCTTTATTCCCCAGTCTTCCTTGTAGGCTTGAGACTCAGTTCCAGTCAGTGCAAATAGGGCAGAAGCAATGTATATCATGTCCAGGCAAGGCCCATAAAAACCTCTCAAAGGTGATGATTCTTTGTTTATTCATCAACTGGAAGCAAAAGACATCAAGGCTCTAGAGCAGAGGTTTTCAACTTCAACTCCAGGGCAGGGGTATCAAAGTATGGTCCCTATTATGTCAGCATCAACATCACTTCTCAACTTGCAAGAAATGCAAATTTTCAGCACCCCTACCAGACCTACTAAACCAGAAACTGGGGATGAGGCCCAAATCTTCACTTTACCAAGTCCTCCAGATGACTCTAACGAACACTAAAGGTTGAAGTACTGTCTGAGAGGTTAGATGAGCCACACTGAGTCTCTGAGTCACAGCACAGTATGCCATTCACTCAATATCATCTTTCTAGTAGTCATACATGGATGTGGGACTGGACCATAAAGAAGTCTGAGTGCCAAAGAATCAATGCTTTCGAATTGTGATGCTGGAGAAGACTCTGTAAAGTCCCTTGGACAGCAAGGACATCAAACCAGTCAGTCCTAAAGAAAATCAACCCTGAATACTCATTGGAAAGACTGATGCTGAAGCTGAAGCACCAATACTTTGGCCTGCTGATGCAAAGAGCCAACTCATTGGAAAAGACTCTGATGCTGGGGAAGACTGAAGGCAGGAGGAGAAGCAGGCCACAGAGGATGAGATGGCTGGAAGGCATCACCGACTCAATGGACACGAGTCTGAGCAAACTCCGGGAGACAATGAAGGACAGGAAGCCTGATGCTTCACTCCATGGGGTCACAAAGAGTCGGACATGACTTAGCGACTAACAATAACACAACAGCAAGTGTTACCTTAAATTTATCTGATATATTTAATAAAATCTATCAGAAGTGAACTTTGTTCATTTGAAAAACAGGATCAATTTGCTAGGCACTGTGAATAATAGTGAGATAAAATAGGGTATAAATGCAAAATTAAGTAGGTCTGTTACAAAACAGATAGAGAAGAGAAGTTTGAAGGCTTTCTGAAGAGACTTGAGGACAATATGCTAGGTGAAATAAGCCAGTTGCAAAATGGCAAATACTGCATGATTCACTTATACGAGGTCTCTAAAGTAATCAGATTCATAGAGACAGAAAGTAGAATGGTGGTTACCAGGAGCTGGGGGAAGGGAGCAAAGAAGAGTTGTTTAATGAATATAGAGTTTCAGTTCTGCAAGATGAAAATTTCTAGAGATCTGTTCCATAGCAATGTAAATATCCTTACTACTACTACGGAGCTGTATGTTTAAAAATCGTTAAGATGGTAAAATTTATACGTATTTTTTACCACAAAAAAACAAAAATCACACAAAGACTACAGGTCTTCTTTTATTTGGATTTCCTAATAAATGTCATCTCTCTTGCCCAAAGCAAGTCCAAAATCTGCTATATGAAAATAATTTAGAGGATCAATCTTGACTCATCACCTAATCAAAAAAATAATAATCAGCTAGTTGTTCTAAAAATACAGATGCTTAAATTAAAACTAAATAAAAAACCCGTAACACAAATTTACAGCTTTGAAGATGCTACTTTTTGGCTCTTAGTTTAACATGGTACTGAATTAGAAAATTAACAGTAAGTCAGGATACCATTTTCTAGTTCTTCAGGATAATCAAAGTAAGAGCCCATACAAAAATATTTTCTTCTGATCTTATGCATGAAAGTTTTGAAACTGCTGGTTTTCTGAATGCAATTAAGAATAAAATATTAGAAGTTCTATCAAAAAAATACTGTGTATCATCTTTACCAAATTGAGTGTAATTTTAGTGTTTTTCCCTCTGAAAAGTATTTAGATAAAAAATATGAATGCCTCAGGGTCAAACTACATTAAATAAAAACTAATAGAACATCTCTAGAAAGCAGTTTAGCTACATTCACTTTAAAAATTCTGTATCCAGTGCTCGCTTCGGCAGCACATATACTAAAATTGGAACGATACAGAGAAGATTAGCATGGCCCCTGCGCAAGGATGACACGCAAATTCGTGAAGCGTTCCATATTTTTACTGGAAATAGACATGCCTTATGATCCAGCAATCCCACTGCTGGGCATACACACAGAGGAAACCAGAAGGGAAAGAGACACGAGTACCCCAATGTTCATCGCAGCACTGTTTATAATAGCCAGGACATGGAAGCAACCTAGATGTCCATCAGCAGATGAATGGATAAGAAAGCTGTGGTACATATACACAATGGAGTATTATTCAGCCATTAAAAAGAATACATTTGAATCAGTTCTAATGAGGTGGATGAAACTGGAGCCTATTATACAGAGTGAAGTAAGCCAGAAAGAAAAACACCAATACAGTATACTAACGCATATATATGGAATTTAGAAAGATGGTAACAATAACCCTGTGTACGAGACAGCAAAAGAGACACTGATGTATAGAACAGTCTTATGGACTCTGTGGGAGAGGGAGAGGGTGGGAAGATTTGGGAGAATGGCATTGAAACATGTAAAATATCATGTATGAAATGAGTTGCCAGTCCAGGTTCGATGCACGATACTGGATGCTTGGGGCTGGTGCACTGGGACGACACAGAGGGATGGAATGGGGAGGGGGGAGGGAGGAGGGTTCGGGATGGGGAACACATGTATACCTGTGGCGGATTCATTTTGATATTTGGCAAATCTAATACAGTTATGTAAAGTTTAAAAATAAAATAAAATTAAAAAAAAAAAAAAAAATTCTGTATCCACAGGCCAACTTAATTACACTTTTGAAAATTTATCTTAAAGAAATAATCTAAAACACAGATTTAACCACAAAGATGGTTATCACAGTGCTAAGGAAATAGGTTATCATTCTATTATTTATTAGGCACTTAATTAAGTAAATAATGGTACATGCACACAATAAATTGGGCTGACTTTATAAATCATTTATAGTAAACTTTTAATAACATTTTCAATTTCCTTTGACATAAACATTATAGGGAAGAAAAGCAAAGTAAAAAATTATGTATTGTTGGTTCAAGTAAGATTTAAGAAAATTTTACTTCCCTCCTTGGTAGTCCATGATATTATCTTAATTTTGAACAATAAGCACATACTACTTCATATTCTCCACTCACCTGTCAAAGTTGGATATAATAAATTATCATCTCAACTATATAAAAGTTACATATGGGGTGGTGGGATTACAGGTAACTTTAATCTGTTTTTGTATTTATATCTATAATTCACTTCATGACAGAACACTTCATGACTTTACAGAAAGCACAGATTATTGCCAAGATGAGTAAAAATGAGAATTATCAAGTAGAGATACAAAATCATTTATCTTTTACTTCTAGTCTAACCTTTGAGACATTTCCAGTTCAATCAAGTTAAGTTTGGTCAAAAGAACCAGAGTCTACTAGACAAGATAATCATAAAAGGGTTGACAAAGGTTAGGCGATTTCAAAGGGTATGAGTGGCATTTTATCAAGCATTCTTAATTAATTATCAATAATTATTTATCAAAAAATATGCTATTGTTTCACAGATAAGTATATTTTATCCTTTCTTTCTCAGAGTTACTAATTTTTCAGTGACTTCTCAGTGGTAAGAAGGGTTAGATGAAAGTAAAATAGCATTTCACAATAAATAACAAAGATCTCTCAAAAGAATTCAGCTCACTAAGAAAAACAGTAAAAACATCTTCCTAACAGTCTGTATATCTCAAAAATAAGCTAAAAGAAAGCAACTCAATCAAAGCTTTTGGGCCTAAATAGCCACTTAAATCAGCAAATAAACCAGACTGCTATTTGAAATAAACCTTTAACACAAAGACTGATAGTCATCTGGGCCATATGATTTAAAGATAATTTACCATGGGAGGGGGAAGGTGGGGAGGTTACATAATCTTTTTAGGTACTTTTTGACTCTTTATTCTGCTAAAATTCGTGGCAGCACATCGGCAGTATAGCAACACTTCAGCCACTAGGTGGCAGGTGAAAAAACAAAACCAGCTAAACATGCAGGTGCAAATTAAACTGCTGACTAGGGGAAGAGATCAGAGGTACCGATAACCCAACATTTCCCATGCTACAGCTACTGCCAAGAAGTGTGATTAAAAGGAGAACATCCAAAGTGGGACTGGCCTTACCAGAGTCATGTCTGAAGACAGTCTACTTCTCACCACTGGCAGCATGCTAAGGAAGCTGCAATTTGGACAGTGGTTCATCTCAAAATCCCAAGAAGAGGTCAGGGATGGGTCTCAGAAAGAAGGGCCCCAGGAGAAGAAACTCCATTTCTTGAGGTGCAAGAAAAAATAAGATACTGGGAACACATCCACCCATTACTATCCTCATATTCCATTACCTTATCCCCAAAATACTACCCTCCAGTCTGAAACTTCATCTAGAAATACACAAGATTAACAACATAATAGCCTTAAGTATACACACACAAAAATAACATTATCCTCCAAGAATGTACACCAAAATCCAATGTAGATAATCAAATCGTAACATCATAGAGACATGACTGGATTACAGGAAACTGATGAAAGTATGTATTTAAAAAGGCCTATGTTTACATTAACTGTGTTGGATCATCTACATGGTAGTTAAAAAGAAAAGTTTGAAATTTTGACTATGCTACACAGGAAGAAAATGCTCCAGCCCATAAACATGAATATCAGATCCACGAAACCAATGTGAATGGAGACAGATACATCCATGCATCATAGTCTGATGATGTCAGTCACTAAGATAAATATAATTAATTTCCCTGAGCACTGATTCTAAGCTTAAGAGACAACCTTCTTATTATAAATTGTATCCCCATGTACATTATTGCAAAATTTTCAACCTCTCCTTTCCAACACAACTAAAGGGTTCAATACACTCCTAACACTAACAATGATTCACTAGGGTTCTCACTAATTAACCAGGAGGCATCCCATATATTAAAATTCTCAAAGGATTGTTTGCTGTTTGAAAAAGCACCCCAAGTCTTTGAGATCCAGAGTTCTGTCTACTGGGCCTATATAGAAAATGAACTGACCTACTTCAATGCATCTAATAATTACATTTCTCCCTGCAAATCAAAATTTTTGACATTTTGGTTTTTGTATATGCTCCTGTGTGCTTGGTTAACATAAGGTATACTGGGAATTCACTGGTGCTTAGGACTCTGCACTTCCATTGCAGAGGGCATGGGTTCAATTCTTGGTAATTGGTTGGGGAACTAAGATCCTGCAAGCTGCAAAGCACAGCCACCACCCCCTGCCCCCAAAAAAGTAAGGGACGCTGCAAGGCAGAAACATTTAGTATGCCAACAAACCAGTTACATGTATTTAGTATGAGTTAGAAGCTATGATATTAAAATTAGAAGTGGAAGTGTTAGTCACTCAGTCGTGTCCAACTCTTTGTGACCTCATGGACTGTAGCCCACCAGGCTCCTCTGTCCATGGAATTCTGCAGGCAAGAATACTGGAGTGGGTTGCCTTTCCCTTCTCCAGGGGATGTTCCCAACCCAGGAATCAAACCCCGGTCTCTGGCACTGCAGGCGGATTCTTTACTGTCTGAGCCACCAGGGAACAGAACTTCAGTGAAGGTCACTTTATCCAATCTAGTCTAACATTCTCCCAATGAAAGAATGCTTTCTGTATTTCTCACACTGGTTTAATTTGGCTACTTTCTACCTAACCCCTGAGAATTACTGCACTGACAGCTGACCCCAGAAATGAGGAGGAGAAAGAGTACTTTTAGAACACAGGTCTCTCACTCCTAAATAAAAGCACCCTTGAGTAGGGCACTATCAAAGAGGCAACAAGACATACTTTACGAGGTAAAAATGTAGAGTGAGCGAAGACCAAATATCCAAAAGAAAATGGGCAAAAGGATCTGAAAAGGGACTTCACAAAAGAAATCCAAATAGCAAATAAATTAATTAAAGGAGCACAATTTCATTAGCAATCAGGGAAATACAAATTAAAAACATAAAAGATATTAAATGTTCATCAGAATGACAAAATTTAGGAAGCTGGACAACACTAAATATTGGCAAAGGAATGGACTAATGACAGCTTGAGTACACTGTGGGGAATGAAAAGCAGTAAAACCACTTCAGAAAATAGGCATCATACACACACCCCAGCACACAGTAATTTAACTTCTTATTCCATAAGAAACTCTTGCATGTGTACGCCAGGATTCATATTCATAACATGGCTGTTTTCACAGCAACTAAACTAGGAACCTGAACTCCAATACTTTGGCCACCTGATGTGAAGAGCTGACTCATTGGAAAAGACTCTGATGCTGGAGGGATTGGGGGCAGGAGGAGAAGGGGACGACAGAGGATGAGATGGCTGAATGGCATCACCAACTCGATGGACATGAGTTTGGGTGAACTCCGGGAGTTGGTGATGGACAGGGAGGCCTGGCGTGCTGTGATTCATGTCACAAAGAGTGAGACACGACTGAGCAACTGAACCGAACTGAAACTAGGAACCACTGAAAAACCAATCAAAGGTATAGAATGGACAAATAATAATATATGAATACAACTGAATACCATATGGCAATGCAAATGAACAAGCTATAGCTGCATGCAAATGAACAAGCTATAGCTGCATGCAAAAATATAGACAAATTTCACAAACTTATTAAGCAAAAGAAGCAAGAAGAAAAGGAATGCAAATTGATGTCTTTATAGAAGATTAAAAAACAGACAACACTAATTGTATTTCTTAGAGATACGTTCATGTACTTTAAACTCTTTTTAGAAAGCAGAAAAATTATCACAAGAATTACAAGAGTTATTTTATGTGAGTGATTACCCCTAGGAGTTATTATCCTTGGGAAGGAGATAATGTGACCTGAGAAGAACAGGGACTTTTTGAACAAGAAGATAATGGTCTATTTCTTGACCTGAATGACGGTTACAAAGATGTTAGCCTTCAAACTGTTCTTCAAACCGTACATAGGTTTCACATACTTTTCTATTAGTTGTATTGTACGTCAAAAAAAATGCTGAAAGAAGCAAATAAATTTACCCACTTAAAACTCTACTTAAGGCTAATTCTGCCTTTCCTCAAGGACCAGACTGAAATATCATTTCTTAAGAACATGGAGTCCATATCGAAAGGAAGTCCCTTCAGGATTTAGTCCTGGATTATTCAATGAATTGCAATGTAGTGAGCTGCTAACCACGCTTAGTAAACAGGTATGTGAGAAAACACTTTCAGTTATACAAAACCAGTATCCTCAAAGTCTGCACAGTTATCTTGGTTAGTGATTCCTCCCTATATATATGATTTACATTTTAAACATTCAATTATTATTCCTAGAGTTCTCATAACAACAGCTACACTTTTAAACTAAACTTTTTTTTCAATACCTCCGTCCTCCTCAAACTAACAAAGTAAGTTTCTAGCACACATTTCCATTTTTCCATTTCTGCTATGCTGCTTTCAATTTCAATTCTCATTTCTCCAGAAATGAAAATCTTAATAATCAGATCTCATTGCTTCCTCATATATATATATACACACACACATATATATGTATACAATAAAAAAAAGTTTTCTGTAAAAAATGGAATGTAACTATTATTTCCTCTTCCTCATTTCCAATGTGGGATGGCTAGTGCTGGGAAACTGAAACTGTGTCCAGGTAAAAGTCTGACAAGAATGAAAGTATAAAAATAAATGGCTGTCTAAGATAAAAGTCTTAAGATATAAACTAACAAAATTCAGCTATGGAGTAGCTGTTTTTGCTTTTCTTGTTTATAAACAAAATGTAAAAAGACACTCAAGGAATTTACATTTTCTTAAAACATTTTAATTTTTTAAAAACTTTAAAAATTCTACTTAGCTGCAATGCAGTGCATAATCTTAAGCACATAGTTCAATGAATGTCTAGACATACATATATCAAAGTGAAACTCGATGAGTCATGTCCGGCTCTTTGCGACCCCATGGACTATATAGTCCATTGAATTCTCCAAGCCAGAATACTGGAGTGGGTAGCCTTTCCCTTCTCCAGGGGATCTTCCCAATCCAGGGATTGAAACCAGCTCTCCTGTGCTGCAGGCGGATTCTTTACCAGCTGAGTCACAAGGGAAGCCTCTGTGTGTGTGTGTGTGTGTGTGTGTGTGTATACACACTTCTACACTTCTACACAATGACTGCCCAAATGAAGATACAGACTTAAAGCTATATTTAAAAGCTTTAATGGAAAAGCAAAAAACAAACAAACAAAAAAACCCCCAAGGTTATAACTGTTTGTCTAAACCAAAATTCTCTATTTTATTAAATAAAGTTTATTTTCATACCTCAAATTCATCCTGAGTACTCTGAACATTGCACCACCGGGCAACAGGTTCAGGCACCACTTCCCAGTCCTCACAGACTTGTTTAAGGATATTCACAAATGTTGACTTCCCAGCAGCTGTTGTGAGAGGAAAAGTGAAATTGAGGAAGGAAACAAAAATGCCAAGATAGTCATCAGCTTTTACAAAATTTATAATAGCAAACAATACAAAAAAAGAAAAACAAACATTCAATTTTCTAAACTCTCTGATTTTTTTTTAATGAAAAGGTAGAGTCCCTGACCACCTGTATTAATAAGCACATCTGTTTGTTAATGTTTTAAGTTTACCAAAGCCATGGAACAGAATTTTAAAAATCCAAGACCTAGATTTACTTTCCTTGAAAAAACAATTAGAAATAACTTTGTGGGAAGTAGTTAAGGGTATTCTCCCACTTAATTAAGTTTGCAATTTGGGACCAAGTCACTGAATCTCTAAGAGCCTGTTTCCTCATAATATAATGGAGACTGTAATAATAACACCCTCCTCATAGAAACTGTTGTGATAAATAAACTATCACTACAGTGACAGTCATTCCAGTCTCCAGCGTTTTCAAAATTTTCCTCTCTATTGGCTCTATTCATTCAACATACAAACAAACTTGGGTCTTTCTGATCTAAAACCAATCTAGAAACAACCAAATAAACCAAAAAATTAATATAAAGATGCATCCAATCCATAGAGTTTCAGGATGGGAAATAATATGATTACTACTGTATGATACTAATTATCATATGACACTCTGGCTAACAGAAATTATAAAAATATTTTTGCAAAGTACTTCCTACTAGCAATAGCCATGTTTCTGCTGTTTCCCTTTCACAGTCCTGTGCACTCTATCCAACTCCTTAAAAAAAAGACTTGTATGTACTTCACTTCTCCCTGATCGTTGACTACTTTCTGAAATATCTAGGAGGAAAAAAAGAAAACAGTTCAGATGTAACCAAGACATATATTCTCTATTTTAAAATTATCTGGAAATTCATTCAATTTAATAGTAAAGAGATTCTTGACCAAGAATTTGACAGAGTGTAGCAATACTCTTAATGACACCACACCCTTCCTATCTGAAGTCACCAAATGTGATTATATTAGTCATCTTTGGTCAGCATGTTTTCCCTCTTTCTATATATATGACAAATGCACACACACATAGATAAATCTATTAAAAAAAGCAACAGCAGCAAAGCTTCCTCTTCCTTATAAACTGGATCCAAAAGGGCAAAAAGAACTTACTTTTGACTTGGAGAACTATAATCAAACTTAAAATATTACACAGGTCAATAGAAAAGAAGAGAAAAAAAAAACCTGACAGAATTTTAAAGGATCATGCAGAGAAAAAAGGGATGGTCAATCAGAAAGTAACACACAGAAGCAAAACATGAAAGTCATATTATCACCACAGAATAGACAGAAAATCTTTTAAGAATAAACTAGATGATCATCAGGTTTAATCATAGGAAAAACAAGGTGGACCACAGATTTCATGTGAAGAGGGTAAACACAGAAACTCAAGGCATTTAGAAGAATGGTGAATGGAGGCATGTAAAACGCTCACCATTCATTCATTCATTGAGTTAGATGGAGGAAAAGAAGAAAATTTGAGTGGGTAGCCATTTCCTCCTCCAGGGGATCTTCCCAACCCTCAAACTGAATCAAGTCTCCTGCACTGGCAGGCAGATTCTTTACCACTTACAGCTTACTTGGGTCTAGCAAATAAGGCAGAGAGGCACATGAACCACAGTACAAGAGCACTAATAAATAGGAACTGACAAAGCCACAGTATCAGGAAAAACTGTTAAGTGGTGAGGGACATATGCCATCCAAATAGCAAACAGTTGTTTTACAGAAATGCAGTGTTACCAGATCTTCAGATTTTTCAAGAGAAGCCAAAAATCTAGATGTTAATGGGAAATCTCAACATCTGTAAATGCCAGTAACTAATTAAAAAAATTTTTTTTTCAAATTTGTGCAGGCCAATATTGTGTAAATGCAGGCCATGAGTTTGCAACTCCTTCCAGTGTTAAGTATCAGGGAGGTGAGAGATTTAAGCAGGGGTTAACACAATCATATTTGTATATAGAAGGAAAACTCTGGAAGAATTTAAAGAAACTGGAGATGGGGTGACAAATTAGGAAATTATTTCAGGTGCTGAGAAGATTAAAAGATTCTCGGAAGGAAGTAAATTTCTAGGTATCACACATTGCTTAACTGGATTTAGGAAAGGGAAGGAATTGTGGTATAGACGTGAGAGGTTGTTCATTCAAATTTACTTTTGAAATGGCTTTGTTCAACTACTTCCTCCTGTTTTTATATATGGTATTCTATATCAATAACTAGCTGTGTAAAATCACACTAGTAAACATTCACCTTCAAAGAATGTATCCTAGCTAAGAAGAAATGAGAGACTGCTACATGGACTTTTCCAACTGTTGTCTCAACACTGGAGCAAAGAAACAAAATGCCCTCCTTGAGGCTGTATTCAGCTTTTTTTTATTACTTGCAATGCTGCTAAAGCACCTGTCTACCTTGCCTTTTTAAAGTACAAGTGCTTTGAACATGGTAAGAATTTTTAAAAATTGTTGTATGCATGAATGGCCAGTACCTAACTTGGAACCAAAAAAAAAAAAAAAAGAATACTATCAAAACAGGAAGCATCAGGCATAGGTTTCCGGAGGTAAGAAACAGAGAAGAATCGGAAGTTCTCTTGTATCTTGTAAAATGACATCTGGATTAAGAACAGAAATAGTGGTGGTCTTTGAATCATAACCCAATGTTCACTTGGATGTTGGCTGGGGAGTGAGTGAGCCATGTTGCCAAGATCATTTAAAGACTCCTTCCTTGTACTTGAATGTTTACAGCAACTTTATTCATAATCTAAACACTGGAAAAAAATCCAAATGTCCACAAGTGGGAGAGATAAACTGTGGTTTACCCATGCAATGGAATACTAGGAACTAACAAAAAAACACACACACACACAAACGCACAGATACAAGCAGCATGAATAAATCTAAAAGCATTCGCTAAATTAGAGAAGACACAAAAGGCTACACACTATGATTTCATTTACATGACATTCTGAAAAAGGCAAAACTGTCAGGAGTAGAAATCACATCAGTGCTTGTCAGGTGATAGAAATGGAGAGAGGGATGACCACAAAGTACCGGGAAACTTCTTGCAGTGATGGAAATGTTCTGAATTGTGATTCTGGTGGAGGTAAATTATTATGTTTGTCAAACCTCATAGAGCTCTAGACCTAAAAAAAGGATCATTTAGCTTATGTAAATTGCACCTCAAGCACTGACATACAGACACATCATTAAAAACAAACAGAACAAAACCATTCTCTTTGCACTATCTCAACGAAGAGGCTGAAAAGGACTCCAAGCGTGTCTCACAACGCCCGGAGGCCTAGGCCCGCGGACAGACGCCCAGAGGCTGAGACCACCCTCGGGGCATGGGAGGGAAGCTGGGGAGAGCAGAGAGGGGTGCTTTCGGCGGCAATTTAGGAATTCGGGGTCGCGTCCACAAGCGCAGGACCAGACTGGGAAAAGTACCCCCGGAAGAATAGTAGAGATGCGGCAAAGGGGCGCTTCAGCCCCCGCAGCCGCGACTACCCCTGCTTTGGGACCAACATCTCACGAGGCCCCTTACCGATGTTCCCTTCGATGGAAATTTTCTTGATGCGGGTCCCCTCAGAGCTGGCTGCGGGAGACGGGCAGCTCCTCTTGGGTGGAGTGGCCATGCCTTGTCCTGTTGGCAGCCCCGAGCGTTTCAGGCAGGGAGGACTTGGAGGTGGCCGCAGGTGCGCGCGCCGGGGTTCACGCCACCGCGGAACTCGCCTTAACCTGCAGACTGAACTCTCTCCCGTCCAAGACTCTCTGGCCGGCGGATCCGCGGGTTTGATTTTGGCGCGCGGAGACAGCAGCCGATGGGGGAGGGACCGCGAGGTGGCCGCCCGCCCAGTGGGGAAGCCACGCCCCCGCCCTCCCCTAAATCGGAGATTCCACCAAGGGCCCCTCGGCCTGCACCCGCCATAGGAGGGACTCCTGCGTACGCACCCGGCACGTCGGGTCAAGGGGAAACAGGGGGCGGGGCCGCGCGCGCGCAGGCGCGTCTCTTACCAGAACGCGGAGGGCGTTCCCTGAATCTTCCGCGAACTCAGGGAGGGCGCCCAAGGTAGAAGGGCACTCGAGGTTGAAGGGCTGCGCCTCTCCTCGTTATCGAGGGCGGCCGGACTTTGGGGAACTCGCTTGTCCCATGGGGCTTGTGGTTTCTGAACCTCTGGACTGAACTGGTTGAGCTTGAAGCTTTGAACTCGTCAGGGGAGAGGTGCATAGTACAAAAATTAAAAGTATTATCCTTGTTCTCAGCCTTCGAGGGGAAGACGGTTATCAGGCCAGGTGGCGCTGGGCGATCCAGTCCTCAGGGAATGTATTGCAGTCTTATTGCACGCCAGACCTTATTTCGAAGGTTTTTTCGTGGATTAACTAGCATCAAGTGCAAGAGGTCTTACTATTTATCAGCGAGTAATCAGGCACTGAGGGGCTCAGTCAGTTCAGTTCAGTCGCTAAGTCGTGTCCGACTCTTTGCAACCCCATGAATCGCAGCACGCCAGGCCTCCCTGTCCATCATCAACTCCCGGAGTTCGCTCAGACTCACGTCCATCGAGTCAGTGATGCCATCCAGCCATCTCATCGTCTGTCGTCCCCTTCTCCTCCTGCCCCCAATCCCTCCCGACTTGTTGAAAATCTCAGAGTCAGTGAGTGGAACTGGGATGGGAATTTAGGTATTTAGATGCCACACTAGAAGAAGCCTTTCTTTATCTCTCATATCTTGGTTTGGATGCCCCGTTTACGCTGAAGGGGAGCAGATATGCCACCCCCAAATTGGCCACATTGGCATATTATTTTGAATTAAGGACACTCTGACTGTCCTTTGTTCCTCCTGGAAGCAGGAGCTAAATCTCTGGTGTGAACGGTAACCTCCGTGTACCAGGAGGGTAGAAAGCACACTTTTCCCAAGAGATTGGGAATTAAGGGCAGAGAAGGCTGGATAAATAAAACTAGTTACTGCTTCATCAACTTATTACACAAGGCCAATACCCCTTCATCTTGAGAATTCTTCACAAATTTATTCTTTGAAGATTCTGAAAGAGATGAGAATACCAGACCACCTGACCTGCCTTTTGAGAAATTATATGCAGGTCAGGAAACAACAGTTAGAACTGGACATGGAACAACAGACTGGTTCCAAATAGGAAAAGGAGTACATCAAGGCTGCATATTGTCACCCTGCTTATTTAACTTATCAGCAGAGTGCATCATGAGAAACGCTGAGCTGGAAGAAGCACAAGCTGGAATCAAGATCGCAGGGAGAAATATCAATAACCTCGGATATGCAGATGACACCACCCTTATGGCAGAAAGTGAAGAGGAACTAAAAAGCCTCTTGGTGAAAGTGGAAGAGGAGAGTGAAAAAGTTGGCCTAAAGCTCAACATTCAGAAAACTAAGATTATGGCATCTGGTCCCATCACTTCATGGGAAATAGATGGGGAAACAGTGGAAACAGTGTCATTTTTTTTTTTAATTTAATAAACAGTGTTTATTTTTCTGGGCTCCAAAATCACTGCAGATGGTGATTGCAGCCAGGAAATTAAAAGATGCTTACTCCTTGGAAGGAAAGTTATGACAAACCTAGATAGCATATTAAAAACCAGAGACATTACTTTGCCAACAAAGGTCCGTCTAGTCAAGGCTATGTTTTTCCAGTGGTCATGTATGGATGTGAGAGTTGGACTGTGAAGAAGCCTGAGCGCCGAAGAATTGATGCTTTTGAACTGTGGTGTTGGAGAAGACTCTTGAGAGTCCCTTGGACTGCAAAGAGGTCCAACCAGTTCATTGTAAAGGAGATCAGTCCTGGGCGTTCAATAGAAGGACTGATGCTAAAGCTGAAACTCCAATACTTTGGCCACCTCATGGGAAGAGTTGACTCATTGGAAAAGACCCTAATACTGGGAGGGATTGGGGGCAGGAGGAGAAGGGGACGACAGAGGATGAGATGGCTGGATGGCATCACTGAATCAATGGACAGGAGTTTGAGTGAACTCCGGGAGTTGGTGATGGACAGGGAGGCCTAGTGTGCTGTGATACATGGGGTCGCAAAGAGTTGGACACGACTGAGCAACTGAACTGAACAAGGTAGTAAAGCTTCTTGCTTTAGTTATTTCATTTACTCATGTTTTTATGGGGCATGCATGCTAAGTCGCTTCTATCGTGTTTAACTCTGCAACCTCATAGACGGAGGCCACCAGGCTCCTCTGCCCACAGGATTCTCTAGGCAAGAATACTGGAGTGGGTTGCCAGTTCCTTCTCTGTTTATGGGGCTTCCCTATGTAATTGTTTTTCTCCTGTTAATCTGTCTAATGTCAATTTATTAGGCGAATCACAGAAAACTAGCCTATCTGAACACATGGACCACAGCCTTGTCTAACAATGAATCTAAGCCATGCTGTGTGGGGCCACCCAAGACGGACGGGTCATGGTGGAGAGGTCTGACAGAATGTGGTCCACTGGAGAAGGGAATGGCAAACCACTTCAGTATTCTTGCCGTGAGAACCCCATGAACAGTATGAAAAGGCAAAATGATAGGATACTAAAAGAGGAACTAACTCCCCAGGTTGGTAAGTGCCCAAATTGCTACTGGAGATCAGTGGAGAAGTAACTCCAGAAAGAATGAAGGGATGGAGCCAAAGCAAAAATAATACCCAGTTGTGGATGTGACTGGTGATAGAAGCAAGGTCCGATGCTGTAAAGAACAATATTGCATAGGAACCTGGAATGTTAGGTTCATGAATCAAGGCAAACTGGAAGTGGTCAAACAGGAGATGGCAAGAGTGAACATCGACATTCTAGGAATCAGCGAACTAAAATGGACTGGAATGGGTGAATTTAACTCAGATGATCATTATATCTACTATTGTGGACAGGAATCCCTTAGAAGAAAAGGAGTAGCCATCGTGGTCAACAAAAGAGTCTGAAATGCAGTACTTGGATGCAATCTCAAAAATGACAGAATGATCTCTGTTCATTTCCAAGGCAAACCATTCAATATCACGGTAATCCAAGCCTATGGCCCAACCAGTAACGCTGAAGAAGCTGAAGTTGAACAGTTCTATGAAGATCTACAAGATCTTTTAGAACTAACACCCAAAAAAGATGTCCTTTTTATTATAGGGGACTGTAATGCAAAAGTAGGAAGTCAAGAAACACCTGGAGTAACAGGCAAATTTGGCCTTGGAGTATAGAATGAAGCAGGGCAAAGGCTAATAGAGTTTTGCCAAGAGAACACACTGGTCATAGCAAACACCCTCTTCCAACAACACAAGAGAAGACTCTACACATGGACATCACCAGATGGTCAACACCAAAATCAGACTGATTATATTCTTTGCAGCCAAAGATGGAGAAGCTCTATACAGTCAGCAAAAACAAGACCAGGAACAGACTGTGGCTCAGCTTATTGCCAAATTTAGACTTAAATTGAAGAAAGTAAGGAAAACCACTAGACCATTCAGGTATGACCTAAATCAAATCCCTTATGATTATACAGTGGAAGTGAGAAATAGATTTAAGGGCCTAGATCTGATCAGAGTACCTGATGAACTATGGACGGAAGTTCGTGACATTGTACAGGGATCAAGACCATCCCCAAGAAAAAGAAATGCAAAAAAGCAAAATGGCTGTCTGAGGAGGCCTTACAAATAGCTGTGAAAAAAAAGGGAAGCGAAAAGCAAAGGAGAAAAGGAAAGATATAAGCATCTGAATGCATAGTTCCAAAGAATAGCAAGGAGAGATAAGAAAGCCTTCCTCAGCAATCAATGCAAAGAACTGGAGGGAAACAACAGAATGGGAAAGACTAGAGATCTCTTCAAGAAAATTAGAGATACCAAGGGAATATTTCATGCAAAGATGGGCTCAATAAAGGACAGAAATGGTATGGACCTAACAGAAGCAGAAGATACTAAGAAGAGGTGGTGAGAATACAAGAACTGTACAAAAAAGAGCTTCACGACCCAGATAATCACGGTGGTGTGATCACTCACCTAGAGCCAGACATCCTGGAATGTGAAGTCAAGTGGGCCTTAGAAAGCATCACTACGAACAAAGCTAGTGGAGGTGATGGAATCCCAGTTGAGCTGTTTCAAATCCTGAAAGATGATGCTGTGAAAGTGCTGCACTCAATATGCCAGCAAATTTGGAAAACTCAGCAGTGGACACAGGACTGGCAATGGTCAGTTTTCATTCCAATCACAAAGAAAGGCAATGCCAAAGAATGCTCAAACTACCGCACAATTGTACTCATTTCACACGCTAGTAAAGTAATGCTCAAAATTCTCCAAGCCAGGCTTCTGCAATATGTGAACCGTGAACTTCCTGATGTTCAAGCTGGTTTTAGAAAAGGCAGAGGAACCAAAGATCAAATTGCCAACATCTGCTGGATCATAAAAAAAGCAAGAGAGTTCCAGAAAAACATCTATTTCTGCTTTATTGACTATGCCAAAGCCTTTGACTGTGTGGATCACAATAAACTGTGGAAAATTCTGGAAGAGATGGGAATACCAGACCACCTGACCTGCCTCTTGAGAAACCTATATGCAGGTTAGGAAGCAACAGTTAGAACTGGACATGGAACAACAGACTGGTTCCAAATAGGAAAAGGAGTACATCAAGGCTGCATATTGTTACCCTGCTTATTTAACTTATATGCAGAGTACATCATGAGAAACGCTGGGCTAGAAGAAGCACAAGCTGGAATCAAGATTGCCAGGAGAAATATCAATAACCCTAGATATGCAGATGACACCACTCTTATGGCAGAAAGTGAAGAGGAACTAAAGAGCCTCTTGATGAAAGTGAAAGATGAGAGTGAAAAAGTTGGCCTAAAACTCAACATTCAGAAAACTAAGATCATGGCATCTGGTCCCATCACTTCATGGCAAATAGATGGGGAAACAGTGTAAACAGTGGCTGATTTTATTTTGGGGGCTCCAACATCACTGCAGATGATGATTACAGCCATGAAATTAAAAGACACTGACTCCTTGGAAGGAAAGTTATGACCAACCTAGATAGCATATTCAAAAGCAGAGACATCACTGTGCCAACAAAGGTTCATCTAGTCAAGGCTATGGTTTTTCCATGGTCATGTATGGATGTGAGAGTTGGACTGTGAAGAAAGCTGAGCGCCAAAGAATTGATGCTTTTGAACTGTGGTGTTGGAGAAGACTCTTGAGAGTCCCTTGGACTGCAAGGAGATCCAACCAGTCCATCCTAAAGATCAGTCCTGGGTGTTCATTAGAAGGTCTGATGCTGAAACTCCAATACTTTGGCCACCTCATGTGAAGAGTTGACTCAGTGGAGAAGACCGTGATGCTATGAGGGATTGGGGGCAGGAGGAGAAGGGGACGACAGAGGATGAGATGGATGGATGGCATCAGTGACTTGATGGACGTGAGTTTGAGTAAACTCAGGGAGTTGGTGATGGACAGGGACGCCTGGAGTGCTGAGATTCATGGTCGCAAAGAGTCGGACATGATTGAAGGACTGAACTGACTGACTGACTGAGAGGGAAAATTTCTCCACCCTACAGTGCTATAAAGTTACCATACCTGTTAGGTCTGTTCAGAATAACAATAAGCTTAATTAACCTTGCATGCCCACACCCTGGGGGTTCAGTAGTAAAGAACCCTCCTGCCAATGCAGAAGATGAAGTTCCATCCCTGGGTCAGGAAGATCACTGGGAGAAGGAAATGGCAATCCACTCCAGTATTCTTGCCTGGAAAATCCTATGCACAGAAGGAGCCTCATAGGTTACAGTCCATGGGGTTGCAAAAGAGTTGAACATGACTTAGTCACTATACAACAAAGTACAAATAACAAACGCATATTGAATTTTTGAATGCCTACATAGGTTCCATGTCCTCTTACAGATGACTCATCTCTGTTGTTGTTTAGTCACTGACTAGCTGGGGACAAATGCAGTGTAGAAACGCCCAGAATTTATTTTTAATCATGATAAAGACCTAATAAACAGGCTACTCCCCAGTCTAGAAGTTCCCAAGTTGAAACTCTTCACAGAAACTATAAATGGAATGGTGAATCCATTCTCAAAACAAAAGGGAGGGGGGAGGTGGGCAGAATCAAAATGTGATTCCATAGTGAACTCTAGGATGGAAACAAAAATCATTTTTTGTAAATTCCCTATGTTATTTCATAATTGTAGTACTTTATGTATATTACTTTTGTTTATCCCCATAGTAATAAATAGCAGGATTCTAGAAATGAGAAAGGCCTGAATATTTGTCACTGGTATAGCAAGGGAGTCAGGGAAGCGTCTAAGTTTTTGTTCTGCTTTTTTGGTTGCATCCTGCTGCTTGCAGGATCTTAGTTTCCTGACCAGAGATGAAGCCCAGGCCCCCAGCAGCGGAAGCCAGGGAATTCCCACTGCTTCTACTGCTAAGTCACTTCAGTCTGGTCCGACTCTGTGTGACCCCATAGATGGCAACCCACCAGCCTCCTCCATCCATGGGATTTTCCAGGCAAGAGTACTGGAGTGGGGTGCATTGTCTTCTCCATCCCACTGCTGCTGCTGCTGCTGCTAAGTCACTTCAGTCATGTCCAACTCTGTCCATCCCACTGCTAGGTATTATATATCCTACATCCAAACTTGAGGGGAAAATCATGAAATGGTAAGGGTTTTGGCAGCTACCGGAGAAAATAAAGCAAGGTGATTCTCTGAGACCTTCCAGGAGGAGGAAAGTAGAGCTCAGTCCCATATGGATCGGATAAAGATATTTGGGGTTGAGCAGATGGAGAAGACTCTTAAGCGTCCCTTGGACTGCAAGGAGATCCAACCAGTTCATCCTAAAGTAAATCAGTCCTGAATGTTCATTGGAAGGACTAATGTTGAAGGTGAAACTCCAATACTTGGGCCACCTGACGCAAGAGCTGACTCATTTGAAAAGACCCTGATGCTGGGAAGATTGAGGGCGGGAGGAGAAGGGGACGACAGAGGATGAGATGGTTGGATGGCATCACCAGCTCAATGGACATGAGTTTGAGTAAACTCTGGGAGCTGGCGATGGACGGGGAGGCCTGGCATGCTGCAGTCCATGGGGTCGCAGACATGACTGGGCGACTGAACTGAAGAAATCTTTAACTGTGTTTCTTCCTCCACCAAAACAAAATGAAACTAAAAAATATATATATATATATATAAACAAAAAACAAAACCACTATAGTGCAGTGACTGAAATATTAAACACGGGAAACTCTGACATCAAGTTCATTATATCCTCCATAACCAATGGCTAACATAAGGAAGAGACTAAAAAAAAACTCTTGAAAGTACTCCCTGATTTTTGTCCACAATGTCTTACGTGAAACTCTTGTAGTCAATTCAGTTTCGGAATTTTTCCAGTTTTGGAATTTAGAAAAGAAAAATAGTCACGTATTGTGTAACCATTCCTCACCCTCCTGCGGAAGTGTTAAATACACTAACATTTTGCAGTGAAACATCAGTTTTCACAGTGAAATAAAGATTGTTAACCTCATATCAGGTTCAGTTTGCAGTGAACTGAAGAAAGTACTTTGTTTTCTGAGCTTTTCAGACTTGGGAATTAGAGATAAAATACAGGGTATTAGAATACTCAACCAGGAACAAGTATGCTACCCTCTTAACTCCTGCCAGAAATTTTTCTACTCCTTCAATGTAGGAATTCCTTTTCTCCTGCAGGAATGCTGGTATAACTAAAGAATGAGACAGGGTCTCCTGATAGCATACAGGTTTATTAAAACTCTTTAACCAACTGAGAAAATGAAAATAATTTAGGCAGAAAATATTAAGTGGTTACACAACCCATGCATTTGTGTATACCCACCCAACAACTTCTGTAAAAGGATGTTTATCAACACAGTATGCCGGGGTCCAGCCCCAGCTGATCCAGGGTATTCGAAGGAGAGACGGCATAGGCGAGGGTCAGGAAACAACTGCTTAATTACACGTTAATTAAGGATACAAAGAGTAATAGAATGAGGATAGCTCAGTAGGAAAATTCAGTGGAGAAAAGAGGCTGAGTAGCTTGGTTTACGCGGGAGACCAATAAAACTTCAAGACAAGAAGTTTGCACCACTTACGTAGGCCGCAGGCGTCCTTCCGTTCTCCCGAAGGAGAGGAGACACTGAGGCCTCCCCGGTCGGATCTTAGAAGCCCAGGCATAATTAGCAAGCATGGAGGGTTCCGCGCTCCAGATGGAGACTCAGCCAGAAGTTGAAAGAGAGAGCGACATGGGGAGACCAAGTTTTGGTGAACAAGGCCCGCACTTTATTTTCCAAAGTAGTTTTTATACCTTAAGTTATGCATAGAGGATAATGGGGGAAGGGGTGGAGTCATGCAAGGACAGCAGTTCCTGGTTCTAATCTAAGCCAGGCTTTCAAACTTATCATATGCAAAAGTTCAGGTGATTGACATCATCTTCTGGCCCGGAGGCCTGTTAACATTTTAAGAAACTTATTTTTCTCTAAAGGTGATTATTCCAAAGTCAGGCACCAGCCTCCAAAAAAGCATTGGACAAAGCTGCATTTTACATTTCTATACACCCATTATATCAATCAATACACTGCCAAGGACACAGTAGGTAAGGAGTATGGAGACTTAGCAGCAAACATTGGCCCAACAAGTGAAAAACCCTTCACCAATACAATTTCTAATCAATCTTTTAACTACTCAAAGGAATCTGTGTTTAGGCAGTTTAGAGCATCTCCTGCCTCTCACAGTTGGGAGGCTCTGAACAATCACATGTGGCCAGAAAAACCCATTCAGGCAGGCTAGAGGATTTCCAAAGGAGTTTGTAGGTTGAAACACTGTCACACCCAGGAATTATTAACTGGAGATGTAAGCTAACTCTTTTTTTTCAGAGAGAGGTAGTGGGGGACAGCCCCCTGTAAAGTCAGAGGTGTAGGTGAAAGCACAAAGCAGAAAGTAGGCAGACTCTGGTTTGGGGGGTAGATGCTCGAGAATTTCCAGGGGGACTCCTGAGGCTCGATCCTGCCTTTGCGTATGCCGAGCCTCCTTCCTCATGACCTTTGTCATGGGTGGAGTTCCTCACGCTGGCTCCCGGCAGTGATAGAATTCCAGTTGAGCTATTCCAGATCCTGAAAGATGCTGCTGTGGAAAGTGCTGCACTCAATATGCAATATGCACTCAATATGCAATATGCACTCAATATGCAATATGCCGGCTCCCGGCAACAGTAAACTTGCTTATAAATTTCTATCCACAACCCAAATCTCTCACATTGTAGGCAGATTCTTAACCATCTGAGCCACGAGGGAAGCCCAAGAATACGGGAGTGGATAACCTATCCCTTCTCCAGGGGATCTTCCCGATCCAGGAATTGAACTGGAGTCTCCTGCATTGCAGGGGGATTCTTTACTAGCTGAGCTACCAGGGAAGCCCTTTAATGGTCTACAATGAAGACAAAATATTAAGATAAAATCTTGGCTTAATGGAAAAGTCAACACTTATTTTGCTAACTATTCTCATAGTAATAGTATATTTAAACAAAATAAAAGCACTGGCCTCAAGGTCAAGCATATTCAGGTTTTTTAACCCTAGTTCTCATCAGTGACTTTACAGTTTCCAAGCTTTAGCTTTCTAGTATAAAAAATATTGAGATACTAATTTCCAGGGTTGTTGTGAACATTACAAAAAATAAGGCCTAAAACTGTTCAACATATTTCATAGACCTTCAATATTTCTCTGGGAATGTACGCAATGTGGGAATACCTATAGCAAAAATGAACACTAATGCAAAGTCAGGATTCATGACCAAACATAACTATTTATTATTTTTTAAATAAACATTCAGTTTCTTCCTTAAAACAAACAAACAAAAACTAGAAATTAAATAGTTCCAATCCCATCACATACAAGTCTGTATACTTTATTTACATCTCTCAAAACATATTGCCGACTTTCTGACATTCAGTACCCTCTTTTTATTTTTTTTGCCACATCATGTGGCTTGCAGGATCTTAGTTCCCCCAACCAGGGATCGAACCCAGGCCCAGGCAGTGAAAGCGCCAAGCCTTAACCACTTGACTGCCAGAGAATTCCCTCAGTATCCCCTCTTAAAACAAAAATGATGAAATAGTTTAAAGTTTGATCCACAGTAACTACAATTTGAGTAATCTTGGCACAATTTACAATACAGCGCCCATATTGCATTTCATGTTTTAGACAGCTACTTTAATATAGAGAAACTGTCCATCTCCATGAGAGTGGGATCCTGCCTTACTCATTCTCTACAACACTTGCACAGTGTGTATGCTACCACTTCCATTTATGGCACTGGTAGTATTTTTCTGGTTTTGTCCTGTTTGATAGAAATGATTTTATTAAAACTTTAAGTGTTCTTATATTTATTGTATTTCATGATGCTATTCCTAGGCAATTGTAAGTAATAATGTATAGGAAACATTCAAATAAAACAAAAGTTTTTCCCTACACGATAAGTGCCTTACCACCCTAGCAATGCATGTACAAAAATAACAAATACAATTTAGTGGCTGTAAAAAACTATTTCCCCTAAAAATAGTTATCTCTGCAGAACAATTCAGGGAGACAAGTGTTCTTAAAATGAAAATATGCGAATCTATTTTACACCTTGCACAATTAAGTAAACAAAAATTAAAATGTGCAAACCTGTAAGAAATAACCACACATAAACAAATTTATAACAGACATTAAATATTAATACAATTTTAAATGTATATCACTAATAATATCAGTTTCAGTGACATAGTTTAAAGAAAGTTGTCAACCAAAACAAACCAAAAATGCTTCTTTAAGTTTTACTGTCCAACACTTCAGCCACAACCTATCTAGTGACAGCAATCACTTTAGAATCACCAATAGTGAGGACCTATATAATCAATCTGTTTTGTTTTTTGTCCATGTGAGTGTGTGTTGCAAGATGGGGAGGAAGAAGATAGGGAAAGTCAACAGCCATAAGGAAACAATTTACCTCCAAAGAGAAGGAGATGACAAGTAAACAGTTTGGAAAGGCCAGTGTTTTCACTATCTTTGAGGATTTAATCCAAATTTTTCTATTGTGTAGTATTATGTACAGAAAATGTGTCACACTTGCAAAACTGAGAGTACTCAGTATTTTAATCTGTATTTTCTCTTTTGTCAAAATTTAAGTATGGCAGACACAGAAACACAATCTTATAGCTTCAAAATGATTTTTTCTCTATGATTATCCCATTAGGAGAGCCTCAAAAATTCAAATTGTCTGCAATCAGAATTGTTATTATAGATTAAAATCATTTTCCATTAAATCATGAAATAATTTTACCTCTAAACAGTTTTCTCATACACCATTACACTGATAGCTGAACAACAGTAATTCCTATGTGAAACTGAATACTACGACAATATGCTGATATTTAAATCATTTTAGGAATGGTTCTTAAAGTATAGATCTAAAATAGTGTTTCTAGGAATTGGTATATTTTTTTATGTCCCAGATATGTTTCAAAATAAGCTTTCCTCTTGGTATGCAGTGATATTTTCAAATATACTTCTTGATTGTATCTTTTAAAAAGACAACAAAATGTTAAAGTTATAAACGACATGAAATGATTATACAGTTTGAAATTTTTTACTACGATACAGACTTAAATTCAGCGTAATTAATATATAAAATGTGTTCCAATTTCTCCAGCCTTGAAATTTAAATTGTTCATTTGCATGAAAATAAGTTTTTTTTAAAAAAGGATAGAGGTAAAGGTTGTTATTTTCTTAAGTTACTTCTATCTTAAATATTGGATCCTTTTTTTTAAGTTATTATATTTAAGTGTAAGATAATTAAACTAAATTTTTAAAAATAAAATGTATACATCCAAATGATATTGCCTACCTCAAAGTAGTGACATGAGGAAATTATGTTTTTTATTAAATGATGCTACAAATCAATACTCAAAACATTCTCTTCTGCAATTCAGATCCTATGGCATATTTTTTTTTCCCATATTCTTTTGAACTTCCTTAATAGTTTAGTTCTCAGAAAAGAGCCAAAGCAGAGTCGTTTTGGTAAATGAGATAGGTCATATTAAGCTTCCAGAAAAGTTTTTGGTGCAACTAAAATGATGAAATGGATTTTCTTGTATAGTCACACACCAACTCTCAAGGCATCTCTGAAAGTGATTACACCTCTACAGTGTAGCTGGAATAAGTAGTGCTCCCAAAGCAACCACCCTGAAAATCAACTCTCACTTGGCTATTTAAGGTGTGGCATATTTATTTTAAAAGGAAGTCCTACAGACTAACAATTGTATCTCCCATATCTTACCATTTCAGTGGTTATCAAAACCTCTCTCAGAGAGGGTGAAGACAAAGGTATAAAAGAAATCTATTACTGTGCTATTTTCCCCTAAGCAAGGAAAATACTATACATAAAATGGAGTATGGTGATTACATGTAAAATATAAATATGCACATTATCTGTAATTCCTGAAGAGATTGTAGTGCTTTCTTTCCTGATAAGACAGGCGGTAACTCAGTCTGAGACATATTTATTATACTCTAAACATTTCTTCTCCCATCTAGTTTTATGCTGACCATTTAGCATTTACAAATAACAAGCAAAGGCAGGAAGAAACAGCTATCTAAAATCTTTCAATTTAAGGTAAACTGACCTCCAAAGCCTCTACCAGCTAACACATACTTACTGTTTTACTGCAGCCTAATGCCATGGTTTTTGTGGGAAACAGAATAATCAAGCCAGCAAATAAAAGCCAGTAGCACCACCTACAGCTAATGAAAGATTTTCACTCTTTCTGTTACTAATTTCTTTCCACCACCATTACTCCATCATTTAAAAGAATTCCTAAAACTTGCTTTATATCAACATTTAACCAAAGCATTGTGACAGTAACACTATGTAAACTTATTACTTTATATGTCATGCTTTCATCAGCATATGAGAAAACCAACTTCTGCTTTGTATCTCTGTAAAAAGGGTGGGATGGGGGTGGGGGGGGTGGGGGGGGTGGGGGGAATCATTATCCTGGTTATTTATAAATTAAGAGACTTGGAAAGAATCCAATAGACATTTATAAGCAAACTCTGTTGCAAAACAAGATGTGATCCTTATTTTATAAAGGGCAACTTACTAATGCTCATGGGAACCAACTGAATCAAAGCAACTTTTTAAGAAATCAGTTATTTTGCACATGCTCTGGTGTTTCCCTACATGCAGCCATGTTAACACCATGTACACTGCCAGGCCTCTCCCTGGGAGAATGTCTCTACTTTGTTACCATATATACACATACATATGTCCTTACTTCCCAATACCTCTTTTTCAAGGAATACTCAGAAGCAGGCACCTGAGATTCTGGCACAGTGACAAGAAACTATCTACCTAGAGTGGAAAAGTCAGTCCTGCTACTAAACATTAATTTATAATAACATTTGTACAGTACTATGTAAGGCTTAAATGAGAAAAATGAATGTTTTAATTTTCTCTCCACACTTGACTACCGCAACCCCTTTATTATCAGGTTGATATGAAGTCAAATGCAGTATGGAAGACAATTTGAATAATCATGTGCTTCATTTTCTTAAATGGATAGGGCCCAAATCACTGGATGTCAAATTTTATTTCTGAATCAACCCCTAGTGGCTGATGTTGTATATCTGGATACTAAAATATTTGTTTTAAGGACATCAGCAGTTCTCACTGCAGTTTACAAATAGGTGTTACCAATGAATGTCCAATATATTTGCCTCTGTCAGTTTCTCCTGTTAATTCCATGTTGGTACGTGGAGAATGATTGCTAGAAATGAAATGGGAGAAAAAGTTCCTAGTGATCATATTGCAATGGCATTAAATTGTATCACTATTCGATTTGTTAATGGCAAAACCAAACTGATTTCATTTTATATTCTTTTCTATTAAGTGTTTTTAGTCTATATAATTTCAGAGCAAAATTTCTAGTCTACAAGGTAAAAGGTATATATTTCGAACTGAAGGAAACAGTTTTACCAGAACTGACAAAATTAAAACCGAAAGTCTAAGAGGATATTTTGCAAGAATAAAACTGAAGTGAAAAATGTTAATATTTACTTCAAAAACTAAGTTTCTGAATTTTTTACTTATGGGAATAGTTCACTAGAAAGTCATGGCAAAAAAAGGTACAAGTAAGTACTCATTTAACACTTTGATTATCTGATATCACTGCAAAGAAAGACTTCCTTTCACAGTGGAAAAATCAGAAGTCAGAACGCTTGGGCCTACAACAAGCAAAGAAGGTACTGTATCATTTTAAAATGATAAAACACCAGCTCCATTCACTGAATGGAAATGCTGTAAAGTGATCAATTTTCCCACAGAGTCCTTAAATTCCATGTGCATGCCTATATCTAAAGTTAGTAATTTATTTTTAACTTCACATGGAAGTTGATTCCTAAAAGGAAGTCTCTAAGACTTTGTTTACAAGATATTGATTAAAATCTTCATGCCATTCTAGTCAAGCGTTCTGAGAAAGGACTTTCTTGAACTTGACTTCCCATACTTAATCCCATCTATAACGCCCCATTCAAACTAACCCCACCCTCGTCCCCCACAACCACACACTCCAGTCCTCTTCAAAGCAGAAGGGGATTTTGCAGACTTATGGCTCATTTGGCAATTGCTAAGAAACCTCACAGTTCAGCATCACCTCTGAAGATCGCAAACCTATATATAACCTGAATTTTTACACCTACAGTGCAGTTAAAGTGTAGAAAGAAGCCAAAATGTAACAGCTATTACATTTCAACATCTTCAAGTTTCAATATCACAGATATCAAGAGATGGAAAAGACTTGCTTGTAGAACTCTAAGCATCCGTTGAACAGAATTACTATCAATATCAAAAATAATTAAGAAATACTAATTTTTATGCCCTACATGCACACCTTTACAAATTGTGTTTCTCTAATGTAGTAAAAGTTGGAGATCATCAATTTAGGTAAACTATGGCTTTTATCAATATTTTAAAACATGCATCAGTAAGTGCCCTGGGTAGAAATCCTAATATTGTTTCAAGCCCTGTTCAATTCTATGTCTGTGCTTTGCACCTCAGAAGTGAGCCTGCCAAGGCACTTAAAAACGTCTTTTGGGGACTTCAAAAATCAGCCACAATTTACACAGGGAGAACACCCATCCATGAACAGTCTAATCAGTAAGCATTTTCTTTCAACATATAATATTATTAAAAATTCTCCAAGTTAAAAAAAATACTATATGCCACTAAGACAAAATTTACCCCTATCAAATGTATAGACAGTGGTTCTTGGCTTCCTCTAGCAATAGTATATGGTTTCATTTATTCAGATTAAAGAAAAAGGAACCCAAACAAGCCCTCCAAGAGTAAGATAAAAACAACCAAGATAAAAATAAAATACAACAAAATTCAAATACACTCCACACAGCTTCATTTGAGGAATAATTTGCATAGGTCCCCATCCTTTTATCTGTCCTTTGAGGTGAGTTTTTCAATCAGTTCCTGGAGTGGTGCAAGTTCTCTTCTATCAATAAGGTTGAATTCCTATGTGCCGAGAAAGGCAGAAGAAAGAGCAAGAACATATTATTTACATCTCATTCCAAAATAGATTTCCATTAACATTTGTTGGAAATTAGCTTTTAAAGTAAATGCAAGTCAAATCTTTAAAAAAAAAAAAAAAGGTTTTTTTCCCCCTATTCTCTACCTCTTGCATCTTAAGCAAATCACTTAACCACTTCTGGTATTTTACATTTCTACTAATATTAGGACAAATTCTCTCTTAAGATTCTGGAGAAGAGAATGGTAATGCACTCCAGTATTCTTGCCTGGAGAATTCCATGGACAGAGAAGCCTGGCCGGCTACAGTTCGTGGAGTTGCAAAGAGTTGGACACGACTGAGCGACTAACACACACACACACACACACACATCTCATAAGATTACTATGGGGACTAAATGTGATACTGTGTGTGAACCACTTCATGTAATCCCTGACAGAAAGTAAACAATAAATGAGACTTGCTGCTCCCTGTTAGGATGAATAACCGGGACACCATTTAGATATATCCAATCAAGCAGGGACCAAAAAAATTCTCAGGCAAATTACAGCGTTATATGAAGAATAAAAGATTTAGTTTATGTTATTAACTAACATATCTGCAAGCTACATAGGATATGGTATGAGAATGACATGAATAATGTGGAGTCCACAGATGATAAGTAATAAAATCCTATAAAGAACAAATAAGAAAGCCTGGATTTAATTTGTGCTTCTTTAGAAGTTCTATCACTGTCATTCTGAAATTCAATTCTGAATAGCTTTCCTCTATAAAAATAGTTTATAAATTATAAGGTTAAAACATAAAGGTTGTCAATATTTCTGATCTTCTGCCACAATGGGGCATTCTGAGCTCTCAATTTTACTCATTTATTAGCATTCACCATGTGCCAACAGTAAGAACTGAGAAGAAACATTAAGGGGCATTTAACAGCAAGTCTACCGCTAAGATTTGTGGGGTGTGGACCAAGAACACAAATGGATATTATATCACATGACTAAGTTATTATATTTTATATTAAGCTAATATATTTTTATATATGTTTGATTCTCCTGCCTTGACAAATACATCTTCATAGTAGCCAGGAAGGCAGATTCAAATTTAGAATTTTTAAAAGACTCCTCAAGAGTCTACAAACGAGGAGAGCCAGTCCTTGACCCTCAGCAAACCTCCCTCATCTACCAAACCCCAGATCTATCCTGTACTTGAAAGGGTCTAATATGCAGGACTGTGGACACCCTGACTGGCTTATAAAGGCAATGACCACACACACTCATGAACAGCTGCAATATGGGTATTCCCTAGGTTTAGAGATATACACATAAGAGACATGACCTTCCCTTAAAACAATGGGCCAACAGAAAAGATCCATGCAGATCCTGGAAATACACTTGGGACCATGCGGGCAGGGAATTCTGAATCTCACGTACCCAAGTATATACCAGAAGGGACCTATGCAGGTATGTTCTTGGCCATATGGATTTCTCACTCTGTGGGGAGGAGTAAGCTAGAGAAGGGCCAGGGTCAAACTTCTAAACTGTGAGGCCCAGGGCAGGGGCCATTCTCACTCAAAGAGGTGATCCTATATAACCAACGGACCCATCTTTAAAACCATCACAGTGTCCTAGGATGTAATGAGGCTCAGATGTGGTAAATGCCACATACCAATTTCTTACTATTTGCTAGGAGTTGGGAGATACAGGGGACTTTAACATCATACAGTTTAAGGTAAAACTAACCTTTCTGGTGAGAGAAATCCTCTCCCAAACTACTGAAACGTCAAGTAATCATGTTCTGCATAAACCAAGGCACAGAGGCAGACGTTTAGTATAACATTTTCTTTGTTTCTAATGGTGTCTATAGATAGGACACCACAGTAAAATAATTGCTCAGAGCAATGGTTTTGGCAAGTTACTATCTCCTAAATTTTTTTTGTTTATACAGGTGAAATTAAGATACAAAACGTGTGCCCTCAGTGTGAGGACTGTGAATAGAAGGAAAATAAACAAATTTTTCTTTGTGGAGATGAGTGTGAGAAAGGCATTTATAAGTTTACATACAAAAACAGATTTAAAAAAAAAACAACAGAGCTCTAAATCATGGACATCTCCTACCTACCATCTTCCTTCTCCAACCTCCACTGAAAAATATCTGCTCAGTTTATGCATTTCTCCCTTTTTCACTCCTACCTGTTAGTTCTCTAATTACTATAGCAGGGCAAGAATAACCTCATTTCTTTTTAGTCTAAATCTCTAAAGCCAGTTGTCTGAGAACTAAACAGTGAAGGAAGAGGAGGTCAACTTAAGGAGTTGGATCAAAGATTAACGGACGTCCGGAATATCAACGTTCTTTGGGACATTTCTCCCCTCTTTGGAATAATGGACAGTTATCAAATTCAGAACTTACTCAGACTATGGTTTTAAAAGGAGGGAAAAGATATGCTATTTAAAGTTCATTTCTATGCCAGATCTTCAAAAAAAGATCTAGAGTAGACAGGAAAAGGGAGTAGCAGGAGCGCTCAGAGACAAGTTCAACTCCATGTCCACCAGCCAAGTTCCCTATTCAGCTGCTCTGTTACAGACAATTAGCTGAAGTAAGATCGCTCAGATTCACTGTAGACTTGCGATGGAATTCAGAAACTGAAGGCAAGTCTTTATCATCATGGCAAGTATTCAAGAGGATAAAGACTAAAGAAATAGAGCAAATTTTATTCTGACAGTATGGATGTAGTATTCATCTCATAACTTTGTAGATAACTGCTTTTACTGAGCAAAAAAAATCTCTTAATCCAACTTGAAAGTGAAAGTGGCTCAGTCGTGTCCGACTCTTTGAGACCCGATGGACTAAACAGTTCATGGATTTCTCCATGCCAGAATACTGGAGTGGGTAGCCTTTCCCTTCTCCAGGAGATCTTTCCAACCCACGGGTCGAACCCAGGTCTCCAGCATCACAGGTGGATTCTTTACCAAATTCTGAGAATTTGAGAATTTACCAAATTCTTTACAAAATATTGAGCTATCAGGGAAATCCCTAATCGAACTTACCTGGACAAAAAAAATAAAGTGCTTGAAAGATGTATTGAGATGTGCTTCCTCTTGAAGCTGGATCACAGGGTCGAAATGCTGATGATAAATGTGAGCATAAACCCTAAAGAGGCGTTTGAGTATAGTTTTTGCCACAGACATGAAATTCTTCGGAAATGGGACACCTAGTAAAGAGATAAACAACTTCCTCTATTAACAAGAAGAGAATACAGCAGTATGAGTTTGTCAGCAAGTGACAACATAAATTACCAAAACAAGGCTGAAAATAAGAAATATTTTTATTACCACTTAATATACCCATTGTACATTTCAAATGTTCTCAATATATCATGAATGAAAACAAACTTCAATGCTTCTATGGAATAAGAATCTGTCTTCAGTATGGACCCTTAGGCCTGTAATATAACACCAGTTTACAAAAAATACCACAAATAAATGTCTGAGATGGTAATGGCGCTAAAATGCACACTTAGTCCCTCAGATTTCTTACGCTGAACACAAATAATGTATTACCATGTTTAGTTTTGTCTGAAATGCTGGCAATACATTTATATATTTTTTTCCTATGGAAGTTATCGCATTACTACACCAGGACTACATTTATCTTGAAATTAGCTGTAGTCTCTGCTCAATTAGACAGACTGGCTTTCTGAATTAGAGCACTTTTATAGCATTAAACAAATATAAAACTAGAAAAATACAAAAATCCACATCCCTTGTTAAACTGGCTAAATGATCCAGACTGGCAAAACAGAAGCCAAATACTTTTATGGTACTACTGGCTTCAATGTGATCATATTGCCTACTGCCCACTCAAAAATACTATAAGTCACAACAAGGTCCTACTGTGTGGCACAGTAGGGCACTCTGCTCAATGCTATCTGGCAGCCTGGATGGGAGGGGAGTTTGGGGGAGAAAGGATACATGCATATGTATGGCTGAGTCCCTTTGCAGCCTACCAGAAACTATCACAACATTGTTAAATGGCTATACTTCAATATAAAGTTAAAAGTTTAAAAGAAAAAAGTTATAGGTCACAAGAAAACATAAGACAACATAAGACATTTGGGGGGACATAAGTGTCTCCCGAATGAAGGGACACTATACTAAATAGTATGTTACACTCTTCAAAAATGTCAATGCCATGAAAGACCAAAAAAGACTAAAAAATTGGAATAAGATCTGTAAATTAGACAATAATATTGTACTGGTATTACTTTCCTCATTTTGAAAGTTGCTCTGTGATTGTCTAAGAAAATACACATTGAAGCACATGGAGATAAAGGTCATCACATATGCAACTTACTCTCAAATCTTCAGGAAAAAGAAAGAATGTGGGGTCAGGAGGGAAGAAAAAGTAGGGAAGGAGCGAAGCAGGGAGGGAAGGAGGGAGAGAGAGGGAAGGCAAATATTAAAATGCTGGCAACTAAAGAATCTGGAAGAAGGATATATAAGGGTTCTTTGCACGATTCTTACAAATTTTCTACTAACAAAAGTCTGAAATTGGGTTAAAATAAAAAGTTTAAAAATATGGAAGATAAAAGATGAGGGCACTTATCCCATACCATACTATGTATATAGGGAATACAGTTTTGAAAAATAGACCTTTCATTACAAAGGCTTTGAAGTAGTTAAAGCATTCAATGAATGTGTCATGACAGCAACTATTTACATTGCTGTCTCCTCCACCACATCCTTCTCCCCAAAAGTAAAAAAGCATAAAATACAGTCAAGAAGTTGAAAAAGCAAATTCTAATTTTTTTTTAGAAAACACAGGGGTAAGCAGTTTGACACAGTAAAATCATATGAACTGTCTAAATGTAAATAATTTCTGCTTGAAAGTTTAGCCCTTTAAAAGGCCAGCAAATATAAAAAAAAGCAAAAGTCACTTAGGTGCTAATAGGCCAACCCATCAAATCTTGTTTTCTTCTCACCTTGTTTGATTTCACAGTCTGCAAGGTTCATGCTATGGGTCATGAATACAAATGCTCTGACAAGAATATAATGTAATACTGGGTTTATGTCATATAAAAGTGAAAGAAAGTGAAAGTGGCTCAGTCGTGTCCGACTCTTTGCGACCCCATGGACTATACAGTCCATGGAATTCTACAGGCCAGAATCCTGGAGTGGGTAGCTGGTCCCTTCTCCAGGGGATCTTTCCAACCCAGGGAATGAACTCAGGTCTCCTGCATTGCAGGCAGATTCTTTATCAGCTGAGCCATGAAGGAAGTCCCTTATGTCATACAAACTCCCTTTCTAAATATGAAATGGATACGACTACAGCAGATGTCTAACTGGCTGTTTACCCAATGTCCAGTCTCTTTTTTTCCCTTAACACAGGCCAGATTTGTTACAATCCAAGATATACTGATCTTCTTATTGTTTAAAATTATAGGGAAGTTTACCTAATTAATACATGATAAACTTGGTATGAAAAAGACACTTTTCAAGCATATAAGATTAGAAATATTAGAAATATTTTGAAGTGGCAGTTAATCCAGCATGGTTCCTTGAATATACAGGCAATTCTATTGTAAGTCCTAGAAAAGTATGAAGGTAGATAAATCATGATGGATCCCAGTTAACCAAAACAATTATACCAATTTTTGATGGAAATAATGTCTCATCATCCAACTGGTCCTGAACCCAAGTCATCAGGTAATCAATATACTTTGGTGCAGAGCACTTAATAGGCTTCTTTATGTTTGTTCCATCTGCCCAATGATACTCATATCTGTATTGGAAAGATAAAAAGCACACAGAATATCAATATAATCTATACATAATGTCTGTATTTTTTGTATTACACGTATGTTTATTTTGAATATATTCAGGGCATATTTTAATCTCTTCCTCCAAATTAATATTTTTTTTGTATTTGGCATTTTAAAATTGCTATTAGACTATTTTGCATTTATCAGGATACAAACTAAGATTCCACCAAACTCATTTTTTGTGAACTTTCCTTCATATATAACTTTTGTATTTTAGAATCACATACAGTATAAATTGCCATAGTAGAAACCCTAAGTTTATTTCCTACTTCTATGATGATCATCTTTAATGTTTATAATTGTTGTCTTTTTCCTCAAAAAACATTTCTCCTTACACAATACAATTCTCTTAAATTTGGGGCGTTAAAATTTGGGTTAAGGATACAGAATGAAACAGAAGTGCCAAAATAAAATGAATGAAAAAGAGAATGATTCAATATTTGAGTATACTTGGTTGAGGAGCTACACAAGCCTTTGAGGAAGACTGGAACTCCAAATAAAGATGCCTATAGTATTTGGGTATTAACCAGACACTATCCTTTGGTACAATACACTTTTAATATGCACCTACAATATGAGAAATGATAAGTCAAGGAATGCTGCTCTTGAACAAGGGACACTGAAATGAAAGACGTTTTCTCTATTCTCACAGAGAAAAGACTGGTAGAGAAGACAAACCTGTAAATGAGTATGTAAAAACAGTGCGACAGAATGCTCATGGAACTACACAAACACACACTCACAACCACAACCTGATTTTTAAGACAATAAGCATGCAGCTGAAACTCCAAAGTACAAAAATGTCTAAACTGAACTAGCATTTAGTTTAGTTTCTGAAAGGTTACCTCTGCCTCTCCCTTTGAACCAGTTGTGTTTTTCTAACCTTGCCCCAGAGTTTGGACTGACACAACAACAGGTGAGTAAGGCTAGAAAAGGAGCTGAAAGAAAATATAATGGAAAAATACTACAGGGTATTTCCAACAATGAAAACCATCTTGAGACAGGATAAATAAGGATGGTTTCTGTTTAGTCATAGCTACTCACACTTGAACAGTACATGTTAAATAGGATACATTCAAATAAATACTGTGACACCATGTCTTATTGCCAACCCTGGGAAACAGGGATGAAATGTCAAGTTTACTTTGAAGGTCTCCAATAGGCAATTTCTCAACACTTCCTGGCATCCTGTTTCACTATTTAATCACTTTCCCAGTCAAGAGATTCTTTCTAATATAAAACAAAGTCTCAAGTGTGACTTAAGCTTCTTGTTTGATTCTCTCTGGAGATAGAGAATATGAATGGTAGGACTTTAAACCATCGTTACTTAGTCTTCCTGGAGAAGGAAATGGCAATCCACTCCAGTATTCTTGCCTGGGAAAGTCCACGAACAGAGAAGCCTGGTGAGTTACAGTCCATGGGGACAAAAAGAGTCAGACAAGACTGAGTGACTAAACAACAGCAACAGCTTAGTCTTTGCTTAAAAACACAGGAATTTACCCACGTTTTCTCCCTTATGTTATGAACCCTTAATGTTTTTGCATTTCTCTTATAATCATGTTTTTCATTCTGTTAATGATTCCCAGGTGTTCCATAATCATTTTTTTAAATCTGTATTTTATTTATTTATTTGGCTGCACTGAGTCTTACTTGCAGTATACAGGATTTAGTTGTGGCATATGGGATCTAGTGCTCTGACCAGGAATAGAACCTGCACCCCCTACATTGGGAGCTTGGAATCTTAGCCACTGGACCACCAGGGAAGTCCCCTATATTCATTTTTAAATGCAAAAGTCAAAAGGAAACACAGTAAACCAAAAATCATTTTCAACATCCTGAAGCTTTATTAAAAAAAAACTTATTTTCAATGCCCTAAAGCTTTCTGAAAAACAAAACTGTATATTGCTTATACTTCTAGAGTTTGTAACTATGAACCCCTGAATCTTTTTCTTTTGTCATGTTTATATTTAAGATGGGGATTCCCTGATAGCTCAGTTGGTAAGAATCTGCCTGCAATGCAGGAGACCCCGGTTTAATTCCTGGGTTGGGAAGACTGGCTGGAGAAAGGATAGGCTATCCACTCCAGTATTCTTGGGCTTCCCTTGTGGCTCAGCTGGTAAAGAATCTGCCTGCAATATGGGAGACCTGGGTTTGATCCCTGGGTTGGGAAGATCCTCTGGAGAAGGAAAAGGCTACCCACTCCAGTATTCTGGCCTGGAGAATTCCACGGACTGTATAGTCCATGGGGTCGCAAAGAGTAGGACACAACTGAGCAACTTTCACTTTCACTATACTTAAGATGACTTCATCTTCTGACTCTATTTTGTCCCCAGTGATTTTTTTATTTCACCTTTGACAGATAGTTGTATGAAATTTATTTCTGTCATCATGGTATGAACTTTTAAACTGCAAATTCCCAAATATTTATTTCTTGGTAAACAACAATAATAAATAATAACAGAGAAACCACTTCCAAGAAAAAAACTGCAAAAAGTACTAACACAGGTGGAGTCTAAACAACAGAGTACCCAAAAACCAATGGGTCACTGAAGAGATCAAAGAGGAAATAAAAAAATACCTAGAGACAAATGAAAACAAAAACACAGTGATCCAAAATATATGGGCTGCAGCAAAAGCAGTTCTAAGAGGGAATTTTATAGTAATGCAAGCCTACCTCAGGAAATAAGAAAAATCTCAAATAAACAATCTAAGCTTTAATTACCTGGGAAAATGGAACAAATAAAACCCAGTCAGTGGAAAGAAAGAAATCATGAGAAACAGAGCATAATTAAAGGAGATATAAACTAAGGAAAAAAAATAGAAAAGATCAGTGAAACTGAGAGCTGGCTCTCTGAAAAAATAAACAAAATTGATAAACCCAAAGAAATAAAATCAGAAATGAAAGAAGTTAAAAACAATAGCACAGAAGTACAAATGACATTAAGAGATTACTACAAAAAATTACAGCCAATCAAATGGATAACTTAGAGGAAAGTGATAAACTCCTAGAAACATACAATCTCCCAAAACTGAATCTGGAAAAAATAGGAAATATGAACAGATGGATTACCAGTAGTGAAACTGAATCAGTAATTTAAAAACACAAACAAACAAAAAAAATCTCCCAACAAACAAAAGTGAAAGACCAAATAGCTTCACAGGTGAATTCTACCAAAGAACTCGTATAACTCAAAATCAAAAAAAGTAAACAACCCAATTAAAAGATGGACAGAAGACCTGAATAGACATTTTTACAAAGACATACTGATGGCCAACAGACACATTAAAAGATGCTCAATTTCATCAGTCATGAGGGAAATGCAACCTAAAACCATACTGTTTCACATCTGTTAAAATGGCTATTATCAAAAAGACAACAAATAATAAGTATTGGCAAGCATGTAACAAAAAGGAAAATTTTATGCACTGTTGATGGAACTGTGAATTGGTGCAGCCATTATGGAAAAATGTATAGAGGTGCTTCAGAATATCTTCAGAATATTAAAAATAGAACTGCCCTAAGATTTGGCAGTTTCATTTCTGGGTATTTACGCAAAGAAAACACAAACACTAATTTGAAAAGATATATGCAAACTATTCTTCATTGCAACATTATTTTCAATACCTAAAATATGAAAGTAACTTAAGTGTCTATCAACAAATAAATAAAGAATATGCAGTATGTGTATATATGTATATTTATTTAAAGATACAAACCTCCAGTTATAAGTCAGTTCATAAGGAGTATGGTTGATGACACTAATAACTTTGTATGGGAACAGATGACTACTACACTTAATATGACGATCAGTTCACAGTGTATGGAAATGTCAAATCATTATCCATTACACCTGAAACTAACATAACATTGTATATCAACAATTATTTTTATTTTTTAAAATGTAATGGAAGCATTTTTAATAATCTAGTTTGGACAGAGAAGCAGAAGCAAACAGAAAAAAGGCAGGATGGAGGACAATACAATAGGGAGGACCATAAAGCTTAGGTTAAGGAACTCTCGACTCAAGATACTAGTCATTGGTAAATCACTGAAGGAGACGGTAAATATAGAAATTGTAAGGTCAGAAATTTCCTTCTTATCTAAGAACTGTATGATACAGTAAAACTGAGAACTGATCATAAGTCATATCTTACTTTGGGCCAGCTGACATCACCGGACAACTTTCTTCTGTACAAAAATCTGTGATTGTTCCATAAAGCATGTTGATCTGATTGAAGAAATCTACAGCTGCAAAGCAAATATCATTTATAGGTAAAATGTTAAATTTTAATTTTACTTAAAGAGAATCTTTTATTTCAGCAAAATATGAGCTCTATCCATATTCTTTCCTCAACAAAGAACAGATAATAAGTATACAAGAAACAATACTTAACTCACTGAATTTAGGAGCTTCTGGTTAAGTGACTCCCTTAAGGGAATAAAAAGGCAAGCACACCATGTTGATATATGGCAGAAACCAACACAATATTATAATTACCCTTCAATAAAAAATAAATAAATTTTAAACAAGGCAAGCACAGAGTGGGAAAAATTATTTGCAACACATATAATCAATAAAAATCCTGTATTCAGAATATATAAAGAACTTCCATAGATCACTAAGAGTGAGAGTTTCTGAGTCTTTTGGCTATCTCTATGGAAAAGAATAAAACTCGACTTTTCACTTAGTTCAGTACAGTTCAGTCACTCAGTTGTGTCTGACTCTTTTTGTGACCCCGTGGATTGCAGCATGCCAGGCTTCCCTGTCCATCACCAACTTCTGGAGCTCTGTCAAACTCATGTCCACTGAGTCGGTGATGCCATCCAACCATCTCATCCTCTGTTGCCCCCATCTCCTCCTGCCTTCAATCTTTTCCAGCATCAGGGTCTTTTCTAATGAGTCAGTTCTTCCCATGAGGTGGCCAAAGTATTGGAGCTTTAGCTCCAGCGTAAGTCCTTCCAATGAATATTCAGGACTGATTTCCTTTAGGATAGACTAGTTTGATCTCCTTGCAGTCCAAGGGACTCTCAAGAGTCTTCTCCAAACCACAGTTCAAAAGCATCAGTTCTTCAGTGCTCAGCTTTCTTGATGGTCCAACTCTCACATCCATGCACAACTACTGGAAAAACCTAGCTTTGATTAGACGGACCTCTGTCACAAAGTAATTTCTCCGCTTTTTAATATACTGTCTAGCTTGGTCATAGCCTTTCTTCCAAGGAGCAAATGTCTTTTAATTTCGTAGCTGCAGTCACCATCTGCAGTGATTCTGGAGCCCAGAAAATAAAATCTCTCACTGTTTCCATTGTTTCCTCATCTATTTTCCATGAAGTGATGGGACCACATGCTATGACCCTAGTTTTCTGAATGCTGAGTTTTAAGCCAGCTTGTCCATTCTCCTCTTTCACTTTCATCAAGAGGGTCTTTAGTTTGAACCTCTTTGCTTTCTGCCATAAGGGTGGTATCATCTGTGTATCTGAGGTTATTGATATTTCTCCTGGCAATCTTGATTCTAGCTTGTGCTTCATCCAGTCTGGCATTTCACATGATGTACTCTGCATATAAGTTAAATAAGCAGGGTGACAATTCACAGCCTTGATGTACTCCTTTCCCAATTTGGAACCAGTCCATTGTTCCATGTCCAGTTCAAACCGTTGCTTCTTGACCTACGTACAGATTTCTCAGAAGGCAGGTAAGGTGGTCCAGTATTTCCATCTCTTTAAGAATTTTCAAAAAAAAAAAAAAAAAAGAATTTTCCACAGTTTGCTGTGTTCCACATAGTCAAAGGTTTTAGTGCAGTCAGTGAAGCAGATGTTTTTCTGGAATTCTCTTGCTTCTTCTATGATCCAAGAGACTGAGATTGGATTGAAAACTGACCTTTTCCCGTCCTGTGGCCACTGCTGAGTTTTCCAAATTTGCTGGCATATTGAGTGTAGCACTTTAACAGCATTATCTCTTAGGATTTGAAATAGTTCAGTTGGAATTCCATCACTTCCACTAGGTTTGTTCATTGTGATGCTATCTAAGGCCCATTTGACTTTATACTCCAGGATGTCTGGCTCTAAGTTAGTGATCACACCATCGTGGTTATCTGGGTCATCAAGATCTTTTTTGCATAGTTCTTCTGTGTATTCTTGCCACCTCTTCTTAATATGCTTCTGTTAGGTCCAGACCGATTCTGTCCTTTATTGTGCCCATCTTCGCATGAAATGTTCCCTTACTATCTCTAATTTTCTTGAAGAGATCTCTAGTCTTTCCCATTCTATTGTTTTCCTCTATTTATTTGCATTGATCACTTAGGAAGGCTTTCTTATCTCTCCTTAGGAGTCTTTGGAACTCTGCATTAGGATGGATATATCTTTCTTTTTCTCCTTTGCCTTTTGCTCCTCTTCTTTTCTCAATTATTTGTAAGGCTCCTCAGACAACCATTTTGCCTTTTTGCATTTCTTTTTCTTGGGGATGGTTTTGATCACCACCTCCTGTACAGTATCAGGAATCTTCGTCCATAGTTCTTCAGGCACTCTATCAGATCTACACCCTTGAATCTATTTGTCACTTCCACTGTATATTTGTAAGGAATCTGATTTAGGTCATACCTGAATGGTCTAGTGGTTTTCCCTACTTTCTTCAATTTAAATCTGAATTTGGCAATAAGGAGTTCATGATCTGAGCCACAGTCAGCTCCTGGTCTTGTTTTTGCTGACTGTGTAGAGCTTCTCCATCTTTGGCTGCAAAGAATATAATGAATCTGATTTCAGTATTGGCCATCTGGTGATGTCCATGTGTAGAGTAGTCTCTTGTGTTGTTGGAAGAGGATGTTTGCTATGACCAGTGTGTTTTCTTGGCAAAACTCTCTGTTAGCCTTTGCCCTGCTTTGTTTTGTATTCCAAGGCCAAACTTTCCTGTTACTCCATATATCTCTTGACTTCCTACTTTTGCATTCCAATCCCCTATAATGAAGAGGATATCTTTGTATTTCTCGGATTATTAGTGATGCTGAGCATCTTTTCATGTGCTTATTATCCATCTGTATGTTTTCTTTGGGAAAATGTCTATTTAGTTCTTTGGCCCATTTTTAATTGAGTTGTCCTCCATGTGAACAAAGGGTAACCTGTGGCTTTGAATCCCAACTCTACACTTAACAGTTGTTACTTAACCTCCCTGGATCTCAGTTTCCTACCTCTAAAATTTGGTTTATTGCAGAGTGCTAAAAAAAAAAAAAATACTTGTCTATCATAAAGGAGACATTTAGTCATTGTTAGTTTTCTTCCACAAAGACATGGCCTCAAGATTCTATGCAACAAAAATTAATTATAAGCTATCCATCTGCTTTTTCCAAAACTCTGAATTTTCTATCTTCTTTAAGCTATCACTCTTTATAGCAGCAGAATGTTCAAAAACAGCCTCTGGTTTCTGGCTATGAGATTAGTTATTGAATTTGTAAAATGTCCCATCTTCTACCATTTATCTTCATCTGGCAAGTAAAATTGAAGCCAAAAGGCCATTAAGATATCAATTTTATCAACAAATTCCCTTCAGCCTTTTATGTACCCGAAATGATTACTTAATCACTGTCAGTGAATGGAAATTATCTGTTTAGTATCAAATCCTCTTCACTTTATCAAGTGTCATTTGGAAAGATTACTATATATACATATAAGAAAAAACTGTAATCCAATATTTCAGTCAATTGCTATATTTTAAAAGCAGAATTCCATGTTCTATGGGGATGTTCTAACATGTCAGTTCAAAGTAATTTTCTTCCAGCTATAATTGCAAAATGTTTGTGAAATTTTAGAAGTTCCTAAAGTTCTAGACATTTCAATAGTACAGACAGTTCTGGTTATGGAGGCAGAATACAGACAGATAACAATGATCTGCTTTTATACTTAAAAGTCAGAAACTCATGTAGGACAGAAGCTCTCTGTTACACTGCTGTGTTAGTTTCTGCTCTAAAAATGAAGTGATTCCAGCTATATGTATAGATATATCCCCTCCCTCTTGTACGTCCCTCCCACTCCCCCATCCCAACATCTAGGGTCATCACAGATCATCAAGCTGAGCTCCCTGTGCTATACCACAAGTTCCCATTAGCAACCTACTTCCTCAGGTTTTTCAAATTAGAAAATGAGCTCTCAAATAAATGGTACAAGAAAAGGCACAAAAAAGTATCAAAAAAAAGAATATGCACATATGTTGGAAATTTATTTTGAATATTGTCCTTAAAGTATCACAGAACTATCTAATAAGTTAGATGAGTCTCGACAATAAAGCAAACAAATTACTTTTATCTCTTCAGTAAATAAACTCTCTGAGGTCAGGAGGATAACTGCAGTATAATAAATACTGCTCTTAAGGAACTGCTGTCACAGTGAGGTTTTAAGACATCTCAGTAAAATCCTTTAGGTTGCTAAAAGTTACCAGTGGGTGGCAGCTCAATTTATAAATCCCATGATATGTTTCAAACCACAATAAAATACCATCAAATATTATAATAAAAATATGGTTCTGCTTTTCCTTAATCAAAGCCTAGACATTTAGTATATATTTTCAATTAAATTTAATTTTATTTCTACTAGAGTCATATAAATTTCCTCCAATTATAAAACTTTATTAATTTCCTCACCAAGGCTGATGAACCTTGAATACTAAAAGTACCACTTTTATTTCCCCACTTTCTCTGCTTAAATCCCAGAATATATTTAATTTTTACTTATATTTTTTTCTTCCTAGAGGTTAAGAATATATCATAAATATACTTCACTAATTTCATAAGATCACTACTGAATTAAAAAAAAAACATAATTAAGGCAAATAACTGAGTATGCTACTGAAAGAGGTAATTTGGCATAGTGGTCAAAGCAGTCTCTGAAATTTTATAACTATATTTGAGCCCAGCCTCTACCATTACTAGCTATATAACCTAGCCTAATTACAACAATTTTCTGTCTCAGATTTCTTATCAATATACTCAGATAATAATAATACCTACATCATGAGGTTGTAAAGATGAAATAAAGTAATACATGTATTAGAAAATAAAAACAATAATTTGAAAAGATACATACACCCCAATGTCAAAGCAGCATATGGAAGTTAATAGCCAAGATACAGAAGCAACCTAACACATCCATCAACCGATAAATGGATAACAGTGTGTGTGTGTATTTATATATATACATATATATATATATCTCCCTCTCATACATACACACATACAATGGTACATAACTGAGCATAAAAAAGAATGAAATTTATCATTTACAACAACATGGATGGACCTGGAAGGTATTTTGCTTAGTGGAGTTAAGTCAAACACAGAAAAACAAATTCTATATGATATCACTTAAATGTAGGATCTAAAAAATAAAATGAATGAATATAACAAAACAGAAACAGACTCACAGATATAGAGAACAAACTATTGGTTATCAGTAGGGAGAGAAAAAGGAAGAAGAGCCAGATAGAGACAGGGGATTAAGAGGTACAAACCAGCAAGTATCAAATTAGTAAGCTACAAGGGTATATTGTACACCGCAGGGAAATAAAGCCATTATACTGCAATAACTTTAGATGCAGTATAATCTATAAAAATACTGAATCACTATATTATACATGTGAAAAAAATATTATAAATCAATTAAACTTCAATAAAATAAATTAAAAATAATTCATGTAGAAAGAATAGCAGAGTGCCAGACACAGAATGTGCTATAGACATCAATTGCTGTATTATTATTTTTTTCAAGAAGATGGTAAATCTATGCTTTGTATTATATGATAACAGGAGATAATTTCATGTAATTCCATATTCAGAAATAAAGTATCATAAAGGTTAAAGTGGATTGAGGTATCATTATATTGTGGTATTAGGTTGCTAACTAAATACTAGAAAACACAGCACCCAACACTCACCTATAATGAGTCTACTAACCTAATTGAGAGTCCATTGAGAAACAGAAAGGCTACTTACTGTTCACTGCAACCCACTCATTTAGATCTTCCCCCTCAGGAAGCATGACAGCCATCCGGAGGTTGCCACTGCCAAGAGTGGCCTCTGCATGCTTTAAGAGCTCATACTGGTGAGAACCCTCTGGAATGTTCTTCTTCGGTTTAAACGTTTTAGATGAGCGACTCCCACTATGAATAGAAAAGAAAAAAAAAGTGTTTAAGGCTTGACCTTCCACAGAGTCTACCACACTATACTACTGGATAAAATAACATAGAAGTGATCCTAAAAGTCCACCAATATATAGCTTGGAATTGTACTGGCTACATTAAATCTTGGAAATATCATTGCTGTAACTACTGTTTGTAGGAGTAGTTTGTAACTACTCCCACAAACCTTCTCTATATTCTCTGCTGCTAAGTCACTTCAGTTGTGTCCGACTCTGTGTGACCCCACAGACGTCAGCCCTACTAGAACTATGAAAGAGAAAAAAGAATTTTTAGCTATAACCCAGCTAACAAATCCAACAATAAATTAATGATTCAGGATTATAGGTTGTAATACATAAAAATAAAAAGGAGTCTGTGATAATCTTTAGTCACTGTATTCTTTTTCACCCCTATTCTAAGGCTCTCATTCTAAGATAAATAATTTCCTTTGTACAAGAAGCACTGTAGCCCACCAGGCTCCTCTGTCCATGGGGATTCTCCAGGCAAGAATACTGGAATGGGTTGCCATGTCCCGCCTCTAGAGAATCTTCCCAGCCCAGGCTCAACTCTTAACACTGACCCCTCTCCGTGCCAGGGGTGTGGTATGTATATGTCTGTCTGTCTGTCTCCCTGCCAGGTGAGGGTGTGTGTGTGTGTGTGTGTGTGTGCGCGCGTGCACATGTGCACGTGCTAAATCACTTCAGTCTCTACTCAATAGCCAAGAATCTCTTTACAAACACTAATCAGGCGACGTTAGTCCTCTGCTTAAAACCACACTCAGTGGCTTCCCAGTGCACTTCAAAGTAAACCCCAAAGTCAAATATTAAACATAGTAAGGCTCTGGACCCACATTAGAGTATGGAAACTCTTCTTCAGTTTAATCAGATAATGTATTAAAAGTCAAATTCTCTCCCACCATCTCTGAAATATGAAAACATAGAAGATTATCATGCCTCTGCATAATATTGAGGCTTATTTCATTTTCCTCCTCCTCCTTCTCCCTTTTCAAAATTTAGTGTGAAAAATAAACTTGATCAATAAATTTTTTGACAAAAGACATTTTTACTAATTTTTGTATGATTAAGTACAAAAACAGCTCTCCTAACACCAGTCTGGTATATGTATTCAGACCAAGTGTTAAGCACTCTCCCTTTAAATTAGCCCACTGATCAGACCGGTGTCGCAACTGATGATGTAACAAAGCTGTTCTGAAAAGGGCTGGCAGAGAACATGAGAACAACAAGCACATCAGCTGTGCCTGCACCCAGGAGGGTCCCCACAAATATCTATTTACTGAACCACTGTCCCTTCAAATGTTAGGCTTCCAAATATTTTCTTGATTGATGACCCATTCAGAATTGGTCTTCCACAAAACTAAACACATTCTCCTCAAAGACCTTACACTTGGGTAAAAAGAAAAAAAAAATCTGAGTCTGGTTTTATGAAGGTCAGTTCTGACACTAATCAGCTATGTTATTTAAGGCAAATTACCCAACATCCTTGAGCCTATTTTTTCTTTAATAGTGAAAGCCTAACAATAATAAAACATTACCATTACCTGTATCATGCAAGAGCTGCAAAATGAGAAAACAATAAATGAGAAAAAAAGCTCTTAAAACTGTAAAATGCTGTGCAAATGTTAGTATTCTTCCTCTTCCTGAACCAGAATGACTCACAGTAAAAAAACGAAATAGTCCAATGTCCAAAGCTGGACTCAACCCCTACTCCCACTCTAATTTCCTAAGACTGGATGGGGAAATTTTTACTTTGGAAACAAATGCTCTTACACATTAAGTTACAAATAGAATTTTTTAAAAAAATTGTTTTGGTTTGGTTTTTTTGGTGCTTTTCCTATATCAAGGTTCAAGTGATCTCAGAATAATGGTGGGGATAGACAGGAAATCAAGAAAACAAGGTGCCAGTCCTCATTTTGCTGTTTTCTTCTTATGTTACTTAGGAAACTACAAATTATCGTCTGGGCTTCGATCTCTTTATTTTGCTTTTTTGAAAGTCTGGAAAATAACTTTTTACAGAGGGTATAATTTAGAGATGGGATGATGTTTATAAAATGCTTTCAGTTCCCTGAGTTCTCTCCCTTCTCAGTTCCTCATATCCATGCACAGTCATACTTCCAAAATGCTTTGAAGTCCTCCACTGAATCCCCCTTCTTTCTGACCCTTCTGCTTTATTCAGGCAAAATAATTAATCTTCTCAGTATTCTGATTTTTTAAATGTTCTTTTTAAAAATTATATTCAACTTTTTCGACTGCTACCTGAAACTTCAACCAGGATGCACCCTACTCTGGAAGGGGTGATCAGTACTGCTCCTTATTCCCATGTCAAAAGAAGACCAACTGAAGAGCACTCAAGTTCAAAAGCACAAGTACCAAAATGTACACAAAATTCCTCATCAGTGAGTGCAAGCTCTTACACTAATCAGTGCAAGCTCTTACACTAATGGGGATAAATATATAAGGTCTATGAAAAAACCCAAACGAACTTTTCAGCTAACCCAGTATCTCACATGGCATTTTAAGATATTTGATGCAAATATTAAAAAACATTTTCAATAACAGAAAGTATGTAGCCCCCCACCCCACACTTTTCAGAGTCTGTCTATACAAGCATAAAAATGCTTGTGCTTGTTTTATACACCTGCTGCATACTACAGTATTCTAAACAATGTTTTCCACTTTAATATGTCCAGAAGATTGTTGTACCTTAAAATAGATCTACTTTATTCTTTTTAAAGATTGAATAATATTTCCTTATATATACAGATATTTTCAACCAGTCACCTACTGATAAACATTGAGGTTGTGTCCAGTCATTTATCACTTTAAACAATGCTGCAGTAAGTCTCCTCATATTATAAAAGATAAATTCTTAGAAGTAAAATTGCCCTGCTAAAGGGCATATACATTTTTTATGTTTATATAAGGTCTATTTTTTCCCCCAAAATAAGTTGGATTCTTTTAAAACTCATTAACAATGTATGAGAGTAGCTGTATACACTTTTGGTCTTAGAGGTCAACAATTCAGCTAGTTTCTCTTGTATAGCTCCCAACAGAACATCATAACTGTATGACAACTTAGAGCTTTCTGATTAGAATGTAAATGTGATTGAAAAGTCACAGCACTACCCTGAGGTCTTTTCTTTTAAAATAAATACCCAGCAGTCAGGTTTGTTTATCCCAGTCCTTTTACTCATATTTGAAGGTCAATCAATTTCTAGAGAAAGACAGAATGGCTTGACAAGTAAATAACTGAGCCTTAAGGGAAAACTCTGACCACAAACCCCTTATAATTAGTCATTCAATTTGATCTACTTTTAGTCAATTTTAAAAGCATTGTATACCTCCTCTTTAAGACCCTAAAGAATAGACTGGTCCCCATTGTGACATCTACATTTATTCTCATAAACCATTTGTTACCATCCCAACACAGTTACACCCATCATTACCCTCAATTTTAACTATTTACTGTTCAATCCAACTATCAACAAAATTGATATTTTCTAAATTGGGTTGGAGAATCTTAAGGCTGAAGGAATTGGGGAGGGGGTTTTACAGAGAACTCACAACAGGGGTACTAGGAAGGACTGAAAAGTAAAAGTGTTAGTCACTCAGTGGTGTCTGACTCTTCGCGACTCTTTGTAACTCTTTGTAGCCCTCCAGGCTCCTGTGTCCATGGGATTTCCCAGGCAAGAACTGAACTGGTTAGCCATTCCCTTCTCCAGGGTATCTTCCCTACTCAGGGACCAAATCCAGGTCTCCTGCATTGCAGGCAGATTCTTTACCATCGGAGCCACTTGGGAAACCCCACTAGGAAGGGTTAGAAGAATATATATCTGTATATAATTTAGACAGTGAAAAACACGTCAATATATTCAAAATTAGAAACAAATTTACATCAACTTATTTGCATCAGTAACTCCATATCTTCAAAATTAAGCAACTTACTCTGATCACCCAGCTAATTAAATGGCAGAAGTGGGATTCAACAAGAAGACAACTAACTCATAGATTGGGAGAAAATATTTGCAAATGAAGTGACCAACAACAGATTAGTCTCCAAAACCTGCAAGCAGCTAATGAGGCTTAACATCATCAAAACAAACAACCCAATCACAAAATGGGCAGAAGACCTAAATAAACATTTCTCAGTAAAGGACATACAAATGGCCAAGAGGCACATGAAAGATGGTCAACACTGCTAATTATTAAAGAAATGCAACTCAAAACTACAATGAGATATCATCTCACACCAGTGAAAACAACTATCATCATAAAATCCATAAACAATAAATGCTGGAGAAGGTATGGAGAGAAGAGAACCCTCCTATACTGTTCGGAACATAAACTGGTACAGCCACTAGGAAGAAGAGTATGGAGGCTCCTTAAAACACTAAAAATAGAGCTATCATATGACCCTGCAATCGCATTCTTGGGCATACATCCAGAGAAAAACGTGGTCCGAAAGGATAAATGCACGGGTGTTCACTTCACTGCGGCACTTATGCACAATAGCCAAGACATGCGAGCAACCTAAATGCCCATCAACAGAGAAATGGATAAAGAAAATGTGGTGCATATATACAATAGAATATTACTAGGCCACTAAAAAGAATGAAACAAAGCCATCTGCAGCAATAGGAGTGGACCTAGAGATTGTCATACTGAGTAAAGTCAGACAGAGGAGAAATAGCATATGACATCCGTTTAAATGCAGAATCTAAAAAGAAATGATACAAATGAACTTATTTACAAAACAAACTCAAAGAATGAACTTATGGTTGCCAGGAGGAAGGCTGGGAGTAAGGGATAAAGTTTGGGATTGACATGTATATAAGGCTATATTCAAAACAGATGATCAACAAGGACCTACTGTATAGAACACAGAACTCTTCAATGTTATGTGGCAGACTGGATGGCAGAGGAGTATGGGGGAGAATGGATACATGTATATGAATTCCTTTGCTGTCCACCTGCAACTACCGCAACTTGTTAATCACCTGTACTCCAATACAAAATAAACAGTTAAAAAACAACAGTCTATTATCTTCAAATCATTTTACATTACCAAGCTTCAGTCTGTAATAATGATACCTACCTTACTATTGAACCCTGTAGTAAGAATTCCATTAATATTAGCTCTCTTTGATCCACAATTGGTACTGACCTGTCATTCACATCAGTAGCTCCTTCTATAGGTCTAAGTCCAACACTAGAGATCAGGGACTTGATAAACACTTTTCATTCAACTTCAGACTGGAAATTCCTGGATTACAATAGTAATGATGATGACTGATGCTAAAGCTGAAACTCCAATACTTTGCAATACTCATGCAAAGAGCTGACTCATTGGAAAAGACTCGGATGCTGGGAGGGATTGGGGGCAGGATGAGATGGCTGGATGGTATCACCGACACGATGGACATGAGTTTGAGTGAATTCTGGGAGTTGGTGATGGACAGGGAGGCCTGGAGTGCTGCGATTCATGGGGTTGCAAAGAGTTGGACACAACTGAGCGACTGAACTGAACTGATGATGATTAATATCAACTAACATTTACTGCAGACCTTGTATGCTTTAAGTATTTTACATACAATATCTCATTTAATCTTCATAACTCTATGATGTCTTATCAGTTCGGTTCAGTTCAGTTGCTCAGTCATGTCCAACTCTTTGCAACCCCATTGAATGAAGCATGCCAGGTCTCCCTGTCCATCACCAACTCCTGGAGCTTGCCAAACTCATGCCCATCAAGTTGGTGATGCCATCCAACCATCTCATCCTCTGTTGTCCCTTTCTCCTCCTGCCTTCAATCTTTCCCAGCATCAGGGTCTTTCCTAATGATTTAGTTCTTCACATCAGGTGGCCAAAGTATTAGAGCTTCAGCATTAGACCTTCCAATGGACATTCAGGACTGATTTCCTTTAGGATGGACTGGCTTGATCTCCTTGCAGTCCAAGGGACTCTGAGGTCCTTCTCCAACACCACAGTTGCTGCTGCTAAGTCGCTTCAGTCGTGTCCGACCCTGTGCGACCCCATAGACGGCAGCCCACCAGGCTCCCCCGTCCCTGGGATTCTCCAGGCAAGAACACTGGAGTGGGTTGCCATTTCCGTCTCCAATGCAGGAAAGTGAAAAGTGAACATGAAGTCACTCAGTCGTGTCCGACTCTTAGCGACCCCACGGACTGCAGCCCACCAGGCTCCTCCGTCCATGGAATTTTCCAGGCAAGAGTACTGGAGTGGGGTGCCATTGCCTTCTCCACACCACAGTTCAAAAGCATCAATTCTTTGGTGCTCAGCGTTCTTTTTCCAACTCTCATGTCCATACATGACTATTGGAAAAACCACAGCTTTGACTGTTCAGACCTTTGTTGGCAAAGTAATGTCTCTGCTTTTGAATATGCTGTCTAGGTTAGTCACAGCTTTTCTTCCAAGGAGCAAGAGTCTTGTAATTTCATGGCTGCAGTCACCATCTGCAGAGATTTTAGAACCCAAGAAAATAAAGTTTCCACTGTTTCCCTATCTATTTGCCATGAAGTGATGAGATCGGATGCCATGATCTTCATTTTTTGAACGTTGAGTTTTAAACCAGCTTTTTCACTCTGCTCTTTCACTTTCATCAAGAAGCTCTTCAGTTCCTCTTCACTTTCTGCCATAAGGGTGGTGTCATCTGCATATCTGAGGTTACTGACATTTCTCCCGGCAATCTTGATTCCAGCTTGTGCTTCATCCAGTCCAGCATTTCGCATGATGTATTCTGCATGTAAGTTAAATAAGCCAGGTGACAATATACAGCCTTGATGTACTCCTTTCCCAATTTAGAACCAGTCCATTGTTCCATGTATGGTTCTAACTGTTGTTTCTTGACCTTCATACAGATATCTCAGGGGGTAGGTATGCTATACTTTATTTTATGAGTAACAAAACTGAGGCTTAAAGTACTTAATTTGCTGAAGCTTTTAAAACTGGTAAAGTAAGGAACCAAAATTTAAGCCTAGGATTTAAATATTCAAAGTCCATTCTTTTATCTACTACCCAATACTACATGATACTTATCTTTATCTTCTACAGCTGTGATGGTTGTACAATTTTGTGAATATACTAAATCCACTGAACATTTTAAAAGATGAATTTTATAGTGTGTTAATTATAGCATAATTTTTTTAATGTTTAAAGAAAAATCTTTACTATTAAAAAACTAAGTAGCCTGACAGTAATGTTCCTCACCACCTCCAATGTCAGTTTCTTCCATTTATTTCACTCTTGCATTCCTTCATCCAACTAGAATATTCTGACCACCCACCGACCATATTCTAAGTAGCACTGTTCTAACCCTGGGACACAGCACTGAACAAGAGAATCTCTATTCTCATGGTAGGGAGAGGAGGCAGAAAAAAAAAAAAAAAAAAACTAACAATACAGTATTGGTTAGTGCTAAGTGCTATGGTGAAAATAACAGAATGATGTGACAAATAATGTGATATGACAAGGCACTTTATTAGATTAGGTGGTTAGAGCGGGTCTCCATGAGGCCAGAAAGACAAGAAGAAGGAATCAGTCATGTGACAACTAGCAAAGAGGGAAGAGCATTCCAGGCTTACAGGACAAACTAGGTGTTTGCACAAAGGTGACTTTTTCAGAAAGAGGGGTAAAAAGGTAACTGTGATAAGGGCATCATGAATGACAGTATATAGTGATATAGTGAAGTCGCTCAGTCGTGTCCGACTCTTTACGACCCCATAGACAGTAGCCAACCAAGCTCCTCTGTCCATGGGATTTCCCAGGCAAGAATACAGTATACGAAATCAGAAAAAGCTTGTAGACCCACACTAGCTAAGATTTTAGAGTCCAAAGTATGGAATTTAGATTACTATTTTAAGTATAAATGGGATGCCATGGCAGAATCTTTTTTTTTTTTTAAAGGAAGTATAATATGACTTAATTTAATGATCTAAAAAACACTATTCTAGTTTCCATGTAGAGAATGGACTGGCAGGAGGGTAAAAGTGAAAACAGAGAAACCAGTTAAGAAACTAGTATAAAGCAGAAAGATGGCCTGGTCTAATGGGGACAGAAAGATGAAGTCAGGTTCCAATATTTGTAGGTAGAACCAACCGGATTCACTTTGGATTTCAGAATTTGTCGAGTGGTAAAGACGAGACAATCAAAGAAGACTGCTAGGTTTTTAGGCTCAAGTAGGTAGATAACACGTCATTTATTAAGATAGGTTTGGGGAGGTGGATTTTGCCCTTGTTAACTTAAGATACCTATTAAACACCCATATGGTAAGTTAATATGCAGTTGAACCTATACATGTCATGCTAAGATGAATGATCAGACTGAAGGTAACTAATATTCTTGACATCTTCACTGGTTAGCACACTGCCAAAAGATGCACTAGTATGTTATTAAAACAAGTATTTTAAAAGCTATCAGAAGTCCTATAGTAAAGAAAATTTATTAAAAAAATCATTTATGGTTTATCTCAAGGTTTCCCAAAGATCTTTAGTCATGGAAATTTTACTTCCACATTTAAAATCTTGCTCTTTAACATACATTCCCTGGAGGAGGGCACAGCAACCCACTCCATTATTCTGGCCTAGAGAATACCTTGGACAGAGGAGCCTGGCAGGCTACAATCTATAGGGTTGCAAAGAACCAGACATGACTGAAGCGATTTTGCATGCACACACACACCTTAAGAAGCATCACTATGAACAAAGCTAGTGGAGGTGATGGAATCCCAGTTGAGCTGTTTCAAATCCTAAAAGATGATGTTGTGAAAGTGCTGCACTCAATAGGCCAGCAAATTTGGAAAACTCAGCAGTGGCCACAGGACTGGAAAAGGTCAGTTTTCATTCCAATCCCTAAAAAAGGCAATGGCAAAGAATGCTCAAACTACCACACAATTGCAGTCATCTCACACACTAGTAAAGTAATGCTCAAAATTCTCCAAGCCAGGCTTCAACAGTATGTTAGCCACGAATTTCCAGATGTTAAAGCTGGTTTCAGAAAAGGGAGAGGAACCAGAGATCAAATTGCCAACATCCACTGGATCATCAAAAAAGCAAGAGAGTTCCAGAAACAACATCTATTTCTGCATTATTGACTATGCCAAAGCCTCTGACTGTGTGAATCGCAATAAACTGTGGAAAATTCTGAAAGAGATGGGAATATAAGACCACCTGACCTGTCTCTTGAGAAATCAGTATGCAGGTCAGGAAGCAACAGTTAGAAATGGACAAACAACAGACTGGTTCCAAATAGGAAAAGGAGTACGTCAAGGCTGCATATTGTCACCCTGCTTATTTAACTTATATGCAGAGTACATCATGAGAAACACTGGACTGGAAGAAACACAAGCTGGAATCAAGATTGCCAGGAGAAATATCAATAACCTCAGATGTGCAGATGACACCACCCTTATGGCAGAAAGTGAAGAACTAAAGAGCCTCTTGATGAAAGTGAAAGAGGAGAGTGAAAAAGTTGGCTTAAAGCTCAACTTTCAGAAAACTAAGTTCATGGCATCCAGTCCCGTCTTTTCATGGCAAATAGATGGGGAAACAGTGGCAGACTTTATTTTTGGGGGCTCCAAAATCACTGTAAATGGTGACTGCAGCTATGAAATTAAAAGACATTTACTCCTTGGCAGGAAACTTATGACTAACCTAGACAGCATATTAAAAAGCAGAGACATTACTTTGCCAACAAAGGTCCATCTAGTCAAGGCTATGGTTTTTCCAGTAGTCATGTATGGATGTGAGAGTTGCACTATAAAGAAAGCTGAGCACCGAAGAATAATGCTTTTGAACTGAGGTGTTGGAGAAGAGAGAGTCCCTTGGACTGCAAGGAGATCCAACCAGTCCATCCTAAAGGAGATCAGTCCTGAGTGTTCATTGAAAGGACTGATGTTGAAGCTGAAACTCCAATAGTTTGGCCACCTGATGCGAAGAGCTGACTCATTTGAAGAGACCCTGATGCTGGGAAAGATTGAAGGCAGGAAGAGAAGGAGACGACAGAGGATGAGATCGTTGGATGTATCACCAACTCAATGGACATGAGTTTGAGTAAACTCCGGGAGTTGGTGATGGACAGGGAGGCCTGGCATGCTGCAGTCCATGGGGTTGCAAAGAGTCAGACACGATTGTGCAACTGGACTGAACTGACACACTATTCTATTAAACTGCTAACTGGGTTACCTCTCAGTTTTCAGCATATCTGTGATACTTCAATTTTATGAAGTATAACTCCATGATTTCATACAAGAACAGGTAGAGGGTTGGTCAAGTCACTATTTATATCCCATAAACTTTTATAATCTAATCCTTAGAAAATAAAAAGCACTTCACAACAAAGGCCAATTAGTTTCTACAACTGTGAAGTTACTGAGGTGTAATTTCCGCTATAGATGCAGACACTAAAGTTTAATCACTCATCTCTGATCACCCTCTGAGCTCTGAGTTTTATAAAGACTGCAGTTTCCTTTGCCTAGCACTAAATTCATTGCAATCAGTAAACCGGTACTAAAATCACAAGAGATTTTAGGAAATGACTATTGTCAAATGTCTAGGTGATTTCCATGCAACAGCAGTAACAGAATCTCCTACAATGTGTTGGACCGCAAGAAGGAAGAAAACAAAACCTGCAGATGCAGAATTCAGAATGAGCATCAAACTGCAACACAGCAGGCAGTTAATTCCAAATATACTGACATTTCATCCAAGAAACACCTAGGGAGCCTGAACATCACTTCTTTTATAAAAAACCTTTCCTAACCTTGCATGAAAATCTCTCCATCCTCTTGGTGTCTCACTGCAGCTTAAAGCACCTATACCATATTTATGTGTTTGTTCTCCTTCAAATAGCTCTTTAAAATGAGAGGTTGTGTCCTCTTCATTTGTGTAATGTGATATTTGGCATACAGAAGATCAAAGGGCAAAGGATTTGAAGTAAACACCCAGTTTCAGATCCTGTCTTTGTAACTTAGATAACTTTATGATCTCAAATAAATCATATAACTTCTCTAAGCTTACAACTAAAACACTGGAAATGATATTACCAATTTTGTAGAACCATTATGACAATTAAATGAATGTATTTAAAACAGCTTGGTTTTGAGGTAGCTGTCACACAGCAAATGGGCCATATGGGAAATGATAGCTTAAAAATACTCAGGGAGTGACAATATGTATATGCATATACACATATGTACATACACACATATAGATAGATGTGTGTATAATCAGTCAGATAGATGTGTGTAGATAGTCATCACCTTATTCAGTCTGCTATAACAAAATACCACAGACCAGGTGGCTTATGAACAACAAAAATTTATTCTCCAAGTTTTGGTGGTCAAAAGTACCAAGATCAAGGTACTGTCATTGTCGTGCCCTCTCCCAGGTTTCTGATTGCCCACTTCTCTCTGCATCTTCATATGGTGGAAGGGGTTAGGGAGCTCTGTGGGATGTTTTTCATAAGAGCACTAACCCCAATAATGAGGGTGGAGACCTGATGACCTAATCACCTCTCAAAGGCTCAAAGGCCTCACCTCCTAAGGCCATCAGACTGGGCATTAAGATTCCAACTCATGAATCTGGGCAGATGTATTCAGACCACACCAATCTTTCTGTCACACTTCTACTAATCCAGTTTTAAAACATGACCTCTGCATACTTATTTGTTTACATTTTTCTTTCTCTTTCTCACTAGACTGCAAGTTACTATATGGATCATGTCTTGGTCATCTGTGAATCCCTAGAATCTAACACAAGAACTGGGACATAATGGGTTTACTAAGAGAAATTTATTAACTTAAATACTGATATCGAAAATAGAGAAAAATCTTGTTATTATTGCAAGGAACAGCTGTTCCCAGTTTTAGAGAAAGGGACTGACCCATCATCTTTATAACCGCAGCAAGAGAAGTAACAGATGTACTGGTGAGGTTTGCTCATCCTGACACCAAAATTTCATTTTCAATCTTAGGCCCTTTAGAGTTCTTCCCTACTTAAACCTTGGCTAAAAAAAATGGGTCAATCAATCAAAGCAAGACATCTCAGTCTAACAAGTCTACTCCTTACACTGGGGGAGGGGAAAGGGAAGAAGGAGGTAGTTCTAATTATTTTATTTATTATTTATACTCATTTTATTTAGTTATTTTAAACAACTAAATAGATTGCAGCTACTTCCCATAGTATAGTAATTTAGCTATATTCTAAAAACTAGTATGCAATTTCTTGTTGTAATAGCATTTTTTTTCCAACTAAGTAGAAAAGCACAATGTCCCTTGGCATCCAATTCAAAACCACAGTTCGTTATAAAGGGTGCCACAAAAGATCAAGTCTGCAGTTTTGGCAGTAATGGAACAATCTTTACATCAGATACACCTCTCAAGTTAATACCAGAGCAAAGATTCACCCACAATTCCCACAATTCATCATCTGCGTGCAAATAAGAAGCAGTAACACAACAGGAATACATTTAATCAGTGACAGAGAAGTTTTAATGGTTTACTACTGCTCAAATGCTCAGTTGTGTCCTACTCTTTGCGACCCTGTGGACTCTAACCCACCAGGCTCCTCTATCCATGAGATTCTCTAAGCAAGAATACTGGAGTGGGTTGCCATTCCCTTCTCCAGGGAATCTTCCTGATTCAAGGATGGAACCCACTCTCTTATCTCCCGCACTGACAAGCAGATTCTTCTCCACCAGTGCCACCTGGGAATGCTTTGAAATTTAAATTCTTACAATAATGACAGCCTGACAAGGAAAAAAAAACTCACAAAGTTAAAATCAGGTGGTGTCTACTCCTCATCTCATATACTTGTAAATGAACTTTCTTTTTCCATGGGATGTCTAGTCATCCCTAGAAAATGAATTCAGGGGTTTATTTTTCCTCAGGAAGCGTCACTGATGTCCTAAACCACATTAAAGATGACTTCTCTCTGTTCACACAGAACACTAAAATGTCTCTATTTTACAATGCACCATGAGCTTCTCAAAGGCAAGGAGTGCTTCAAGTCATATGCTTCTCCAGAGCCTAGGAGAAGGCATAGGTCAGAACAGCTCCTCAATAGCAGTCTGTTGAGCTAAACTGATAAAGGATATCAGGTCAGGAATGGTAACATAAAAGTAAACATTCTGACAGCATTTGCTAAATTTATAGTCCCAGCTTATACAAATAGGCCCAGTCATAACAGCTATATAAACACAGTATGTATATGGAAATATCTCCTGTAATATTCTTAAAATTTTATACAATTTTTTCTTTACCTACCTTTCACCACTGGTTCTTAACCTGTTTTAAGCCTCTGGTAATCTGAAAGACACTATGAACCTTCTCTCTAGAGATATATTTTGCATAAAGGAATTCAGGGACATGTAAAACCTATTCATAAACCTGGAAAAAGAACTCCTGCCCTAGTCTATCTCCTTTCTCTCAGGCTATCTATCATGAGAACATTCACTTTCTCCTAAAATCTAAGAGCACCACATTTATTTTCTAATCCTTTAGAGATATGCTTTTGGATAAAGCCACACAGACGTTCAGGATAAGTATAGGTCTTTTATTGGATGAAAAATAATCTACAGTTTATAGTCTATGGTTTATTCTTTGTCTATAAAATAGTAACTCTAACACAAAGCTTTCACCATATTTGTATATTGAAGTTCAAAACTGTTGCATTTATAAGAAAGCCAATGCATTAAACTAATATTCTTAAGAAAATAAAAAGCCCACATTTTGGGGGGCTCCAAAATCACTGCAGATGGTGATTGAAGCCAGGAAATTAAAAGACGCTTACTCCTTGGAAGAAAAGTTATGACCAACCTAGATAGCATATTAAAAAGCAGAGACATTACTTTGTCAACAAAGGTCCATCTAGTCAAGGCTATGGTTTTTCCAGTGGTCATGTATGGATGTGAGAGTTGGACTATAAAGAAAGCTGAGCACTGAAGAATTGATGCTTTTGAACTGTGGTGTTGGAGAAGACTCTTGAGAGTCCCTTGGACTGCAAGGAGATCCAACCAGTCCATCCTAAAGGAGATCAGTCCTGGGTGTTCTTTGGAAGGACTGATGTTGAAGCTGAAGCTCCAATATTTTGGCCACCTAATGAGAAGAGCTGACTCATTTGAAAAGACCCTGATGCTGGGAAAGATTGAAGGCAGGAGGAGAAGGGGACAACATAGGATGAGATGGTTTGAAGGCATCACCGACTCAATGGACATGAGTTTGGGTAAACTCCGGGAGTTGGTGATGGACAGGGAGGCCTGGCATGCTGTGGTTCATAGAGTTGCAAAGAATCGGACATAACTAAGTGACTGAACTGAACTGAACTGATGCCTGTAAAACTGATCAAGTGTAATGGGATATGGGAAAAACCTTTATTTCTTTTATTATTCGAAGGAAGATATTGGTAACATGAACACAAAAGATATCATTTTTCTCCTATAAATCTAATTTCAAGTGTAGCTGACTTTTTTTTATCTTAATGTAAAACAGATAATCCCTAGTTTGGAGATAAATTTTAACCAATGAATAATTAAGGTCAAAGACATTAAAGTTTAAATGAGATTTGTCAAAGCATACTTTAGAAGCATAACCTGAATAATCTAGAATATAAGTGAGGAATAATAATAAAGAAATAAAATAGTTCCTTGTGCTCAAATTTAGATTAAGCTGTATTTTTAAAAAATTAGTTATTGAACTGTGTCAGGTAGAAAAAGGACCCTTAGACTCACTACTTACTAATACATTGCAGTAACAAAGAACTCAAAAAATATTAAGTAGTTTAACTCAGTGATATATCTCTTTCAACTTCCTTTTACTTAGTGACACCACAAAACTATGGCTGCTTAACAGAACACAGCAATACAATAAATCAGTACCTGTAAGAAGACTGTTTTGAAGAGTGACAGTCAGATTGTGGGTTAAAAACAGACATTACCTTCCACTCCTTACTCAAAGCAATAATAATGTGAATTAAAAAAAAAAAATCAATCCCATAAGGAAAAGGAGAATAAAAGATGAGGAAACAATAATTTTAGGAATTAGCAAGTAGATGAATAAATAACTGAATTAATATACCTACGGAAACCTAACCCTGAACTTACAAGCTATCCAATTTACACCACAGATTCCATAGAATGTTCAGGAATTACTATCAGTAGGATACTCTGGAAATAGGGGTAGAGATGGAACAAGACTTCCCCAATCTGTTTAAGAAGAGGTACACACCCAGATCCCCTCTGCAATCTACACAGTAGGCTTTTGTATTACACCCTCATCCTGAGAAAAGACTAGAAACTAAAGGTGTATTCTATAAAAAGAGGGCAAAACAGAGAGGGTGTCTGGCTTAAGAGATACGATTACAGGCACAGTTGTAGGCAGATAACACTAGATGATTAGATGAGTTTGAAAAAAATCAATGTTGAGACCCCGTGCCTTTTCCCATAGCAGGATCTCTAAAACCTTACAGTCCAGATAATAATCTCCAAGCAAAAACCAACTGTGCTTTTTTTTTTGGTAAATCTGACCATACCATATAAAGATATAGAAAGAAATTTACACTAGGGATTCTTCAAGGTAACAGCCTAGCCATATCACCCTTCAGCAAATCCCATAGCTGACATGCCCCCTACACACAGATTCCAATTTGCTTTTCAGTTGTCCTACTTGTAAATAAAAGGCTTTTCAGGTGGCTGAGTGGTAGAGAATCTGCCTGCAATGCAAGAGACACAGGTTTGATCCCTGGGTTAGAAAAGGCAACCCACTCCAGTATTCTTGCCTAGGAAATCCTATGGACAGAGGAGTCTGGCAGGCTACAGCCCATGGGGTCACAAAAGAGTCAGACACAACTTACCAACTAAACAATTTATAAATAAAAACAGAAATCAAAAGAGTTATCAGGACTTGAGGGAAGCCTCTAATATGCAAGAAGACATCAAAATACCAAAAAAAAAAAAAAAAAAAAAAAGGCAATTAAAAGATAAAGAGGGGAGAATAAAAATGCGCCCTCCAAAACTATTAATATCCTCAGTGATTGAAAAAAAACTACCACTTCATGAAATAAGAAAGGAATACTATATAAAAAAAGAGAAAGAAAAAAGGACTCTTAAATTTTTAAAAAATGGTAGCAGAAATTAAAACCACAATAAAAAGAACAGAAAATAAAACCAAAGTAATCTCTTAGAACACAAAGCCTGAAAAAACAAAGAAAGATATGGAAAAGGAGAAAAATATCAAGGATCTGTTCAGGAGGCCCAAATTCTAAGTAACAAGAATTCCAGAAACACATAACAGAAAAAGAAGGGAATATTCTGTCAAGAAAATACTTTATTAAGGAAATAAACCAATAAATTTTGCCAGAATTGAAAATGCCTTTTTAGACTGAGAGACCACCAACTTGATGGATAAACCCACAACAGAAGAAGAAACTAAGAAATTTCAGAACAAAAAGGAGACCTTACAACAGTCCAGAGGGAAAAAAACAAGATACAAAGCATCAGAAGTCAGAAAGGCATTTGGACCTCTCAGTAACAAGTGGAGCACCTCATCCATAAAAATTAAAATTCTGTGAGAAAACTTACAACCTAGAACTTGATACTCTGACATGATATCAATCAAGTACAATGGTATATTTCTAGATATATAAAGTCTCAAAATATTAACAGTCCACTTACTGTTTTTAGTGAGCTTTTAGACAATCTGCCGCACCAAAACTGAAGTGAAGTGAAAGTCGCTCAGTCATGTCTGACTCTTTGCGATCCCATGGACTACACAGTCCATGGAATTCTCCCAGCCAGAACACTGGAGTGGGTAGCCTTTCCCTTCTCCAGCTACACCAAAAAGAAGGGAGAAAATCAAGAGAGAGGACGTGAGATCCAGAAAGAGGAAATCCAACCCAAAAGCCATACAAGGGGAATCCCCAGAATGAAGGCAAAGGGAGACCCCAAATAACAGCTGTACAGCAAGACTTATGTAACATCAGTCAACGGACTGGAGCAGCTAAGAAAGCTTCAACAGACAGTATTCAAGAAGATAAAGAGACAGAATCTGAAATGTATTTCAAAGTTAACTAGGGAAGTGTTTGGTGGTTAAAAAAAAGTATTGAGTACACAGAAAATAACAAAAAATTTCCAGATACAGCAAGAAGCTGTTCAGGAAAGAAAACAAAATTACAGTATATACATGGCTCAACTATCAATAGTGTGTATTTATATAAGGTTAACTATATTGAGAAGCTGGTAGGATGGAAGGATGTAAATATAAGATGGGATGTATACAGATATAAATATAGATATACATGGGGATACCATGGGAGTGATACCCTCTTCTTCCATAATAAGAATAGTTAATGCCTAAAGTGAAAAAGAAAATCAGTATGTAACAATATAAACTAGTTTGAGATAAGAAATTAAAAATTAAGACAATCAGGTAAAAGAGTTCAAATGGGTGTATCCAAAAACAGGAAAAGAGGGATGGTTTTTCTGACACGTCTTATAGAACTTTGATTCTACTGAATTAAATTGTCATGTACATGCATAATACTGACAAAAATCAAAACTAAATTTTAAGAAGTTTAAAAGCCTAATAAAAAAATAGTTCTAATGCTTGCTAAAACATGGCAATGAGTCATGTATAGAAATGTTAATAAAGCATCTTTAAAATCTACACATCAAGTGCAATGTATTTCTGACTCCAGCACTATTTACAGTACACTACAGACAAGGAACCCCAAAGAGATGGGAACACCAGACCACTTGTCTCCTGAGAAGCCTGTTTGAGGGTCAAGAAGCAAAAGTTAGAACCAGACATGGAACAACAGACTGGTTCCAAACAGGGAAAGGAGTACGACAAGGCTATATATTGTCACCCTGCTTATTTAACTTATATGCAGAGTATATTATGTGAAATGCCAGGCTGGAAGAATCACAAGCGGGAACAAGACTGCCAGGAGAAATATCAACAACCTCAGATATGCAGATGATACAACTCCAATGACAAAAAGTGAAAAGGTACTGGGCTCACAAAGAGTCAGACACGACTGAACGACTGAACTGAACTGAAGAGGAACCAAAAAGCCTCTTGATGACGGTGAAAAAAGAGAGTAAAAAAGCTGGCTTAAAATTCAACATTCAAAACACTAAGATCATGGCATCTGGTCCTATCACTTCGTGGCAATTAGAAGGAGAAAAAATGGAAACAATGGCAGATTTTAATTTCTTGGGCTCCAAAATCATTGCAGACAGTGACCACAGCCATGAAATTAAAAGATGCTTGCTCCTTGGAAGGAAAGCTATCACAAACTTATTAGACAGCGTATTAAAAAGCAGACATCACTTGGCTGACAAAGGTCCAGACAGTCAAAGCTATGTTTTTTCTGGTAGCCATGTACGGATGTGAGAGTAGAACCATAAAGAAGACTGAGCACCAAAAGAACTGATGCTTTCAAACTTATGGTGCTGGATGACTCTTAGGAGTCCCTTGAACTGCAAGGAGATCAAATCAGTCAATCCTAAAGGAAATCAATGCTGAATATTTATTGGAAGGACTGATGCTGAAGCTGAAGCTCTAATACTTTGGCCACCTGATACAAAGAGGCGACTCAATGGAAAAGACCCTAATGCTAAGGAAGACTGAGGGCAGAAAGACTAGGGGATGACAGAGGATGAGATGGTTGGATAGCATCACTGACTCAACGGACATGAATTTGAGCAAATTCCAGGATATAGCAGAAGACAGAGGAGCCTGGTGTGCTGCAGTCCATGCGGTCACAAAGAGTTGGAAACGACTTTGCAACTGACAACAAATAGACAAGGAAACCAAAATCACCTATATATACATGCAGACTTCTACCCCAATGCTTTATTACCTGGTGGCTGCTACTGCTACCATCCTTAGCTCTATTATCAAAATCGTTTCAAAAACATTCACCTTAGAAACTCTGTCAGACTTAATCAGTTTGATATGCCAATGGCCCCTGAGGAAACCCAAAGTCATTAGTTAAATATATATCAATGAGATTTGTAAAAGCAGCATGCAGCACAGGGTAGTATAAAAATACTGCCAGCTGACTGACCTATGGCCCTGGAGTCAGAGTGTCTGTACTACTTAGTGAGAGACCTTGACTTAGTTACTTATTACTGAGCCTCTCAGGAGCCTTCTCTGCCTCATCTGAAAATGAAGGAAGCATTATGTTGCAGAGTTGTTTTGAGGATTAGAAATCAGTAAGCAAATACTAATGCAATGCCTGGCACAAGCATCAATAAAAGCCATCAAGGGACTTCCCTGGTGGTCCAGTGGTTAAAAGTTCTCCTTTCAATGCAGGGGTGCAGCTTGATCCCAGCTTGATAGTTGGTTGGGGAGCTAGGATCCCACATTCCTCACAGCCAAAAAACCAAAACACAGAACAGATTCAATGTTGTAATAAATTCAAAGACATCAAAAAATATATATTTAAAAATATTTTTAAAGGCCATCTACCTTTAATATTTACCTTGAGCATTATGTACTTCATATGGCATAGGAGAAACCTTGATTTTGCTGCTGGGTACTCTGGGCTGTGATCCCTAATTTGCCTTGTATTGGTTAGGTGACTTTGAGAAAGTTACTTAATCATTCTGACTGCAAAAAAGAAGAAATCATATCACCTACCATGAGGGATGGTATCTGAAAACCAAACTATATGCACAGAAATACAGAACATAGGAGAGTCAAGAGGAAGGGGACATATGTATACCTATGGCTGATTCATGTTGATATACAGCAGAAACCAGCATAATATTTAAAGCAATTATCCTTCAATTATAAATAGACTAATTAAAAAAAAAAAGAAATACAGAGCACAAGCTGGTGTATAGTCAGTGCTCAACAATTGATGGCAGTTAAATATATGTGTACCATCTCTTTAACTTTTGCAGTGAAGGTCCATCATAGACATAAGCTGAGTTATGGCTACATATTATCCTTTTATAATAAGCAACAGCAAAAAAATGGGAAATCAGTAATATCAAAAAATACCAGTAAAACAGTAAGACACTTGGAATTCTTGGTATCATTGAGAATTTGTTTATATAATTGACTAAGTGTAGCCTTGGAAATCACAAGATATTGGTCTCAACTGATTTTTCTAAAAATAAGATGTAGGAACAAAATCTTTCCCATTTCTAAAAATCACTAAATGTAAATTACTTCTCCAGAGATTTGATCTCATTCTTATCAATTTCACAAATCACCATAAATCTTTTCAAACACCATTAAGAAGAAACACTGAATGCTGTCAAATATAAAACTGTTCTTTTAGAACTAAGGACATAGGTACAAAAGTAGTTATTTTGCCCAACTTACATACTCCAGATCACAAGCATAACTGAATTCTTCCATAAAGGAACTTGGATAAAATATTTCTTTCATTCAAGACTGTTTCATTCTCCCCTTCTGCTCAAAAGCAAGGATTTCCATCTTTCAGATCCCCAATGGTTTAAGCATAAGCTTATGGTACCCAAACATAGAACAATCACATTTCCTCTAAATGAAGACTAAAAACAAAAGAAGAAGGCCAGGCGCCGAAGAATTGATGTTTTTGAACTGCAGTGTTGGGGAAGACTCTTGAGAGTCCCTTAGACTGCAAGGAGATCAAACCAGTCAATCCTAAAGGAAATCAACCCTGAATATTCATCAGAAGGACTGAAGCTGAAGCTTCAATACTTTGATGCAAAAGAGCTGACTCATTAGATAGGACCCTGATGCTGGGAAAGATTGAAGGCAGGAGGAGAAGGGGACGACAGAGGATGAGATGGTTGGATGGCATCACCGACTCAATGGGCATGAGTTTGAGCAAGCTCCAGGAGATGCAGGACAGGGAAGCCTGGCGTGCTGCAGTCCATGAGGTTGCAAAAAGACAGACATGACTGAGAGACTGAACAACAACAAAAAACAAGAAAGGACTCATGGATAGATAGTCGTATGTCAGGAAAGTCCCTATGGAAAATAATACATAGATGCAGGCAAACCTGGGAACCAAAGGCAGAACAAGAACTGTATTGTACAAGAAAGGTACAATTAAAAAAAAAAAGCCCCTTTAATCTTAATATTGTCAACTACAAAAGTTACATTTCATATTATCTGAGATTCAGCTATACTCCCCACTACCTGGAAAGGGCTTCAACTATGGCCATTTAAAGCTAAGAGCATGCGTGCATGCTAAGTCGTTTCAGTTGTGTATGACTCTTTGCAACCCTATGGATGACAGCCTGCCAGACTCCTCTGTCCATGGGATTCTGCAGGAAAGAATACTGGAAGGGGTTGCCATGCTCTCCTCCAGGCAATCTTTCCAACCCAGGGATTGAACCTGTGTTTCCTGAACTTCAGTCAGATTCTTCACCACTGAGCCACCAGGGAAGCCCAAAACTGAGAAAGAGTAACACAAATGAGTGAAAACCATCAAAGAAGAGAAAAAACACATAAAACTAAATGCAAGATTCTTTTCCTTTCTCCCCAGTTTCTTATGAACTAAGTGAAATGTGAATATCAGAACTGCCATGAAAAAAAAAAGAACAAATTAATCAAAACTAGCATGGTTTCTCACACATAAAATTATGCAAAGTATTTATTGATAAAATGAAAGTGTTCTGAATTTTCATAACATATAACTTACTTTTGCTTACCACAGTTTGACTAGTAAGTACTCAAAAACAATAAGCATATCAGAAAGGCATATTCTTCAGTCACTAGCAATTAGATACAACTACTTCTTCATAGTTTGGGGAAAAGACTCTCCACTTTGAAATAATCCAGAGAGAAAAACCCTGGCAGAGCTCTCTATCAGATTTCATAAGAAAGGCAATAAATGCATTGAGAGTAATAAGTGAAAAGCAGTTTTACATCTACCTCCAGAACCTATAGGTCATTTTTACAGTATGTCACCTGTTTCCCGAACATGTTGATTACTTGCATTAAATTATCAGTTGCTTATCTGCATTAAAATATCATAAAGATAACTAAGAAACAGGTAATTCAATTGGAATTAAATATCTCATTCTGTAATTAAATCCACCTCTATGGATAATTCGTGCTTATCTTGGAGAAAAGTAGTATTTTCCTGTATGCAACATGCTCAGCCATGAACGACTCCTTACCACCCTAGGACTGTAACCCTCCAGGCTCCTTGGTCTATGGGATTTTCCTGGCAAGCACACTAGAATGGGTTGCCATTTTCTCCTCCAGAGGATCTTCTTGACCCAGGGATTGAACCTGCATCTCCTGTGTTGGCAGGCGGGTTCTTTACCACTGAGCCATATGGGAATAATTACATTCTACTGTTACTTTTCACATGACTATTAATTTTTAAATTTCACTTGTTAAAAAACTGCATTCTAAATTTCAACATAAAAGATGTTACTTTCACCTTTTAAGATGAAGAGTAAAAAGGTTGATGACTATAAAAGCAAGCAGCCCAAGTATGCCATTAGAAATAAAGAAGACAAGCAAATCAATAACAAAAAAAATAACCCAGTCAAAAATGGGCAAAGACCTAAAGACAGTTACCCAAAGAATACATACAGATGGCTGATTAAGCACATGAAAAGATACCCAACATCACTAATTATTCAGTTGAGTTCAGTTGCTCGGTCGTGTCCAACTCTTTGCGACCTCATAGACTGCAGCACGCCAAACTTCCCTGTCCATCACCAACTCCCAGAGCTTGCTCAAACTTATGTCCATTGAGTCAGTAATGCCATCCAACCATCTCATCCTCTTTTGTCATCTTCTCCTCCTGCCTTCAACCTTTCCCAGCATCAGGGTCTTTTCCAATGAGTCGGTTCTTCACATCAGATGGCCAAAGTATTGGAGCTTCAGCTTCAGCATCAGTCCTTCCAATGAATGTTCAGGGTTGATTTCCTTTAGGATTGACTGATTTGATCTCCTTGCTGTCCCACGGACTCTGAAGAGTCTTCCCCAGCACCACAATTCGAAAGCATCAATTCTGCGCTCAGCCTTCTTTATGGCCCAACTCACATATGTACATGACTACTGGATGTATACATATATGAAGGCCAAGAAGTTCTCATGATTAGGATTCTCAGTGGTGTGATGGTGGTAGGGGATGCAGGGATTTGAGCACTCGCACTCACTGCTGTTGGAACACAGTTTACAGTGGCAGGCAGAGAATGTGCCTGGCATACGTTAAGTCTTTGAAAGGATAAGACAACCACATCTCTATACAAAATTATAAAATAAAGATTCAATAAATGAGTGTTTTAGATCTTTCTGTATATGATAGTCACCTATTTCCATTTCTCCAAAAGTCTCTGTTCAGTTCAGTCGCTCAGTCATGTCCGACTCTTTGCAACCCCATGAACCGCAGCACGCCAGGCCTCCCTGTCCATCACCAATTCCTGGAGTCCACCCAAACCCACGTCCATCGAGTCAGTGATGCCATCCAACCATCTTATCCTCTGTCGTCCCCTTCTCCTCCTGCCCTCAATCTTTCCCAGCAGCAGGGTCTTTTCCAATGAGTAAAAGTCTCTGGAAGGGGAAAATTAGAGCAGAATAAAGGAGAAATCACTCATACCTCCACCTACCACTATGACAATACTTGAAATTTTTTTTTACTTCTAATTTATCTTTCCCTCCGCCCCGTCCCATCCCCTTAGGTAACCATAAGTTTGTTTTCTAAGTCTGTGAGTCTGTTTTGTACATAAGTTTACTTGTATCATTTTTTAGATTCCACGTTACATTGATAACAAATGTAAAAAATCGTGACCAAGTATCAAATATGTAGTACTATGCTAAATGATAAGAGATTTAAAAATGACTTTTGAAACTGCTGCATCCTCAAAGAGGTCACATACTCTGATGAGGAAGAAAGGCCTGAAAACTGACAAGTATAACATCTTTTTGATAGGAGCTATAATAAGGACTGTGGAGGAGGACACCGACATGATATCTAACAGATTGGGAAGGAAGCATAAGTCAGAGAAAACGAGTTGGCTCCAGAAAGAATCAGCCTGCCAATGCAGCAGACAGGAGACACAGCTCGATCCCTGGGTGGGTAAGATCCCCTGGAGGTGGAAATGGCAGGCCACTCTAGTATTTTTGCCTAGTAAGTACAGTCCGTGGAGTCTCGAAGAGTTGGACATGCATGAGCGTGCACGAATGCCTGAACTAAAGAAATGGGGATGGGACGGAGAAGGGCAGTCTAGCCAGAACAACAGGAACGACATTTTACAAAGGTAGGCTGGCTTGGGAGAAATGTCTGTTGAAAGAAGTGGGAATAAAGGCGTAAACAGGTTGGGGGGTAGGGACATGGGGAGGGAATGGAGTGGGGAGTGGGTGGAGGGGTAGACAAGGAAGGAAGGAGCAGAGAAGGCTGAAGTGGTAAGCAAACATCATTATCATGAGGGCCCTCTACGTCTTGGGATTTGCCAACCCCTTCCAGCCCATTCCAATCTCTACTTGAGATACCCAAGTGAACTGCAGAAAAAACTGGGTCAAAGGATTCCAGCCACCTCATTTCAGTATTAAAAAAATACAACGTGGGACGTCCCTGGTAGTCCAGTGGTTAAGATAACGTGCTTCAAAGGCAGCGAGGTGTGGGTTGAATCCCTGGTGGGGAACTAAGATCCCACACGTTGCAAAGCCAAAAAACCAGAAAAGAACACACAGACACACACACACCCATCCTCCCCACCATGCCACGGAATTCCCTGGAGGTCCAGTGGTTAGGCTCGCTTTCCTTGCCGTGGCCTGGGCTCAATCCTTGCAGTACAGCCAAAACAAAAACAAAAAATGTGATGCTAGAATGGAGCAATAGAAGCAGCAGTGCTTAAACTAAGCAAAATGGTCCCTCAAACCCATCCTCATAGAAACAGCCTCTGCTTAAAAATAGAGAAGCAAATATCTGCAAAACTTCTGCAGTACATACATACCAGACCCACCTAAAAAAAAAAATTTTTTTTAGCCACCATGCAGCATGCAAGATCTTAGTTCCCCAACCAGGGACAGAACCCTCACTCCCTTCACTGGAAGTGCTGAGTCTTAACCACTGGACGGCCAGGAAGTCCCATCTTACAACTTTTATAAATGCTTCTCTATTTCATACAAAGATGTCTGTACACTCAATGGGACATTAATAATAATCTCAATAATCTTTAACCTTCATTAACCACTGGACTTGAAACCAATAAATTAAAAAAAAATGACTGAAGAGCACATCCATATTAACATTCCAGTCTCCAATTTTAAGATTCCTGAAAACAGAGACCACATTTTATTTCTGAACCGCTACCTTTCTTCTCCTGCCACTAGCAGCTAATAACACTCTGCTTATTATACACAGGCGATGCCAATAAATACATATTATAATATTCAGCAATACCATGCTAAGATAGCTAAAAAAAAGTCTGAATTCAGAAAGAGTTTACATACTGGCTTGGGAATTTCATGTACAGGATTCTCTGGTTGTTGAAAACCTCCATATACATTCTCTCATTTAATTCTCACATTTACCCAATGGCACAGGCATTTCTTTCGCCCCAGTAAACAGAGAAAACAGAAGAAATTAAGTGATGTGCCCAAAGTCACATGGCCAGTGACAGACCAAAGACTCTTAAAACCCAGGTCTCCTCACTCACAAGCCACTGTTCTATGACAACCTTCAGTTAATCAAAAATATCTATCTACTGAGGACATACTTGCCAAGCAAGTACATGCCAAGCATGTACTAACATGCTGGGAAATAAAACAGTGAACAAACCTCATGAAACTTACAGTCTGGGAAAGAGGATAAGACCTTAAATAATAATTATATGTGTGTAAAGACAACCAGAGAATTTAACCTTGAGGACTGTTAAAGAAAAAATAATATTCACTGACATTTGTTAAAAATGGTTAAGGCAGACTTTATTCAGGAACAATCAGGCAGCTATAGGGGCTACTGCAGTGGGATTTTACAGTAGGATAGACAGATTGAGTTCCACTCCAAATACAGCATTGGTAAGGCAAGTGGGAACTTATAACCAAGGAGCAGGGTGCAAGGGTGAATGAAAAAATTACCAAGACAATATATCAGGGGAACGGGGCTGGGTCGGGGGGCAGTCCTGGTTAAATTGACTTAAAAGGATTCTTTTTTTTTTTTTTTAATTTTATTTTATTTTTAAACTTTACATAACTGTATTAGATTTGCCAAATATCAAAATGAATCCGCCACAGGTTTACATGTGTTCCCCATCCTGAACCCTCCTCCCTCCTCCCTCCCCATTCCATCCCTCTGGGTCGTCCCAGTGCACCAGCCCCAAGCATCCAGTATCGTGCATCGAACCTGGACTGGCAACTCATTTCATACATGATATTTTACATGTTTCAATGCCATTCTCCCAAATCTTCCCACCCTCTCCCTCTCCCACAGAGTCCATAAGACTGTTCTATACATCAGTGTCTCTTTTGCTGTCTCGTACACAGGGTTATTGTTACCATCTTTCTAAATTCCATATATATGCGTTAGTATACTGTATTGGTGTTTTTCTTTCTGGCTTACTTCACTCTGTATAATAGGCTCCAGTTTCATCCACCTCATTAGAACTGATTCAAATGTATTCTTTTTAATGGCTGAATAATACTCCATTGTGTATATGTACCACAGCTTTCTTATCCATTCATCTGCTGATGGACATCTAGGTTGCTTCCATGTCCTGGCTATTATAAACAGTACTGCGATGAACATTGGGGTACTCGTGTCTCTTTCCCTTCTGGTTTTTTAAAAGGATTCTTAATAGTCCATGGGGTCGCAAAGAGTCGGACATGACTAAGTGACTGAACTGAACTGAACAGGATTCTTGTTGAACACAGGCCGAGGTGATCAGACATCACCTGAGGGATGGTGGTGGATGAGGAAGCAGATCAGATCCTGAGGGTGGCAGGAGATTCTAGTTAAACCGACCAGCAGGGTTCTTACTAAAGCCAGACTTTTTATAAGGAAGTGTGCAGATAGGCCTAGGAGAAGGTTCAAGACCTGACCAAAGTGTGGTCAAGTAAAGAATCTTTGTCAGGGCCTCGCAGAGTCTCTCAAGGACAGAGGTAGTGTTATGCTGAACACCAAAGAATTTTCTTCTTTATTTTGAATCATTTAACTCAATATTCAGACAAACTACTATTGTCTAAAACTTCTCAAACTTAAAGGTGCTTTTTAAAATCACTCCTCAGTCAGTTCAGTTCAGTTCAGTCGCTTAGTTGTGTCTGACTCTTTGCGACCCCATGAATCGCAGCATGCCAGGCCTCCCTATCCATCACCAACTCCTGGAGTTCACTCAGACTCATGTCCATCGAGTCAGTGATGCCATCCAGCCATCTCATCCTCTGTCGTCCCCTTCTCCTCCTGCCCCCAGTCCCTCCCAGCATCAGAGTCTTTTCCAATGAGTCAACTCTTCACATGAGGTGGCCAAACTACTGGAGTTTCAGCTTTAGCATCATTCCTTCCAAAGAAATGCCAGGCCTGATCTCCTTCAGAATGGACTGGTTGGATCTCCTTGCAGTCCAAGGGACTCTCAAGAGTCTTCTCCAACACCACAGTTCAAAAGCATCAATTCTTCGGCACTCCGCTTTCTTCACACTCCAACTCTCACATCCATACATGACCATTGGAAAAACCATAGCCTTGACTAGATGGACCTTTGTTGGCAAAGTAACGTCTCCACTTTTTAATATGCTATCTAGGTTGGTCATAACTTTTCTTCCAAGGAGTAAGTGTCTTTTAATTTCCTGGCTGCAGTCACCATCTGCAGTGATTCTGGAGCCCCCCAAAATAAAGTCTGACACATCTATTTCCCATGAAGTGATGGGACCAGATGCCATGATCTTCATTTTCTGAATGTTGAGCTTTAAGCCAACTTTTTCACTCTCTACTTTCACTTTCATCAAGAGGCTTTTTAGTTCCTCTTCACTTTCTGCCGTAAGGGTAGTGTCATTTGCATACCTGAGGTTATTGATATTTCTCCTGGCAATCTTGATTCCAGCTTGTGCTTCTTCCAGCCCAGCGTTTCTCATGATGTACTCTGCATATAAGTTAAATAAGCAGGGTGACAACATACAGCCTTGACGAACTCCTTTTCCTATTTGGAACCAGTCTGTTGTTCCATGTCCAGTTCTAACTGTTGCTTCCTGACCTGCATATAGGTTTCTCAAGAGGCAGGTCAGGTGGTCTGGTATTCCCATCTCCTAAGTGATGCCAAAGCTCCAACTTTGTCTAAAGTAGACTTCTCAAGAGTTATATATAGATATTGATCTCCTCAGCCCAGGAGATGACCTCCTGTCACCAGAGGGTCAAGAGTAACCTTTCGTCCCAATGGTGCTAAATGAAATGACAATGATACTTTCTTTTAAATATTCAATGACAAAAAAGGGTAAAGGTATCTCTAGAACCTAGTTATCATTTGACAATACAGTCCCAACACTTTACAAAGATGCTCCCACTTCAGCAAAAGCTAAAATTAGTACAGTTCAACTGAGGAACACTTTCCCAATGTCTAGCCACTTAGAATTGTATTTTTTGGTATAGTTTGGCTCTCACTATAATCTGAAAAAAAAAACATTTTTTTTTAAATTGCAGTTCTTGAAAAATTGCCATTTCTCAAATTAAAAGCTTGAAAAGTTTAATAAAGGATTGATTTAAAGATTGAACAGTCTGACAGATAAAGACTCCTTTGGGAGTCCTTAACAAATAGGGTGGAAACACAAGCATCAGTACTCCAAACAATGCCGTGCTCCAGTTGAGAGACTTCAGTTTTGACAAATCGGTTTGTTGTTCACTGGCTCAAAAGTGCAATTTCTAAGAGTTGAAACTAAGAGAACCAGCTGAACATTTGGTAGGGTTTGAGGAAAGGCTAGGGAGAATGGAGCCAGGCATATGTGAGTAAAACCTATAACCAATGGGGAGTTTTTAAACAAAGAGCTACTTTAGTAGTTAAATCTAATGATACAGGCCACCAGCAAACAGATTCTCTAAAGAGGGGATCATGCTGCTGCCCACCTGTCTGGAACATGATCTGGGCATCGAGACTCCAGAAAAGTTGTCATAAAAGACTTTGACTCCTACTGCTTCCACTTTATTCTATGTTTATACTGAATAATAAGAAAGTACTTAAGTTAAACCATTAACTATCCCTACAAAGAAACTCACAAAAATCAATACCCAATACTACAACTACTAAACTGTTCTCCTCAAATTTCAGTTTGAGAACAGGAGAACTTAGGCAAAAAGATAAAAACAATAGTAGCAATAAAATAAGACCCAGTCTTTCCACTGCAAATAATAAGAATAAGGCCACCTGGCTATGAGGTTCTTAGACTATTACCCAAATATGTTTATTTACCTTCAAACTCCTGCTTTTAAGTTCTAATTTCAGAAAATCAAAGTAGCACTAATACATATGATAATAAACCTATAGAAATTGGCTCTGATTTAGTCATCAGAAATGATGACTATGTTTATAAAAAACAAGAACAGCTACAAGCAACCATCACACTGTTGAGATGCTGACAACAAACTAGATATCACTGCTACATGGAACTACAATTTATTGAGCTAGAACTTTTACATTCAGGATAAACTATCCTCCCAACATGTCTGAGGTATCAGTCTTAAACACAGGATCCATAGGGAAATAAATTAGATTACTATCACACTCATACCACACACAACGGAGTATCAGACTGCTTTCATCCTTATTACAGCCGAAGTGGGGGTCCACACGTGCTCAGGAGAGGAGTAATGGTGGCTGGATGACAGCTGGAGGCCAAGCCACAAGAGAGGTGGTCCGGCAGAGTTAGGAGAATTGCTTCAGACAGAGAGGTCTGAACAACTAAGTATACTGAGTAGAAGAGCCAGGTTCCTCACTGACGAAGAAGGAAGTGAAAAATATGTAAAGGGATGAGACTCTGAGGAACCTTGTGCTCAGAACTACAAGTATTAGTGTGAATTCATTCAATACAGATGAACAGACATAGAAAAAGTATTTGGATTTAAATTCATGTGGGTATGGATTTTTCTAGAATTGGCCAATGAGATGGCCGGGAGCAGCAAAACATCTGCAGTAATGAAGACACCTATCACCTAAATTCTGGTTCCCAAATACGATCCACTGCTGGCTAGAACCAAGGCCCTCAGGGAAGTGGTCAGCCCCAGGGTTGAGGCATGGAAAGTATAAGATAAACCGGGAATGTCTGATGGTGTTGAAAGGAATGGAGTGCTCAGAGAAAGACAGGAATGAATCAAAGGGACCCAGAAGACAGCCTCAAGAGGACTCCCACTAGCCAAAACGGAGTCAATCTGAGCACCAAAATAAGCTATGATGGTCAAAATTAACTCATTAAATAAAACAGAAACCCATGAGCCCATGCTGATATTAAAAAATTAATTAATGGAATGGATAAAGGCTCCCTTACAGTAAAAATGTCACATAATAAATATAAAAGCAGTGATAGGATGAGAACATTGTCAAGCATCATAATAATAATACAGAAAAGAAATTTCAACAGACATCAGAACTCGTAGGTGAAAATGGAATGAGGAAGGGGATAGGTATATAGTCCCAAAACAGCTTCTAAAAAATAAATATTAATTATAACCCTTTGGATTATAGCCTGTCAGGCTCCTCTGTCCATGGGATTTTTCAGGCAAGAATTCTGCAGGGGTTTGCCATTTCCTTCTCCAGGGGATCTTCTCAACCCGGGGATCAAACCAGAGACTCTTGTGTCTCCTGAATTGCAGGCAGATTCTTTACACATAGAGCCATCAGGAAAGCCCGACTTCAATATCTCCTAATCAAATATACAACTAAAGAGAAGTATTACATGTGTTTTCATATATCCAAAACTCTAAAGGTACAAGAACTCTTTAACTCTATCAAGAAAAAAAATCATTAATGGTAAAAGTAATCAAACAGTGATTATTTTGCACTCAATAATGTAAAACAAATGCAACTCTGTATCAGATGGTAAAAGTAAACCAAGGCCAGCCAAGTAGTCACAATTCCCAAAACTACTGTTCTGAAAACATGACCAAACTGACTTCAATTCCCTCTGCAAAACAAACATACCATATTAATTGGGTTAACAAACAACAAAACTGTTACGATAATACTTGGTCAACAGACACTCAAAGTGATGCTGCAGTAGTATACTGACATAAAAAATTCACAGGTGAAAAACTTGATCTGTGCACAGTAGAGATCCATTTCTATATTTTTAAACATATACAAACAAAACATGATGGAAAAGATTAGGAAGTAACATCACAAAATACAATAGCTATCTCTGAAGGTGCGATTATGAGAGATTTTTATTTTCTTCCTTTTCTTATCAGTATTTTGTGATTTCACCAAAATGTGTATTATTCATCCACTAAAAGTTAAAAATAATGTTAAAGTATTATTTAAATTTAAAGGTTTCTACAGATGGTGACTGCAGCCATGAAATTAAAAGACGCTTACTCCTTGGAAGAAAAGTTATGACCAACCTAGATAGCATATTCAAAAGCAGAGACATTACTTTGCCAACAAAGGTCCGTCTAGTCAAGGCTATGGTTTTTCCTGTGGTCATGCATGGATGTGAGAGTTGGACTGTGAAGAATTTGAACTGTGGTGTTGGGGAAGACTCTTGAGAGTCCCTTGGACTGCAAGGAGATCCAACCAGTCCATTCTGAAGGAGCTCAGCCCTGGCATTTCTTTGGAAGGAATGATGCTAAAACTGAAACTCCAGTACTTTGGCCACCTCATGCGAAGAGTTGACTCATTGGAAAAGACTCTGATGCTGGGAGGGATTGGGGGCAGATGAGAAGGGGACGACAGAGGATGAGATGGCTGGATGGCATCACTGACTCGATGGACATGAGTCTGAGTGAACTCCGGGAGTTGGTGATGGACAGGGAGGCCTGGCATGCTGCGATTCATGGGGTCGCAAAGAGTCGGACACGACTGAGCGACTGATCTGATCTGATTTTCTCTTCCACCATTACATTCTTGATGAACCTTAGAAAACAGTCCTAACAGTACGAGATATTAATACCTGGTAATGGAAGACTTCTCTGAAAAACAAGGCCCGTTTGAATACTACCTTTTTATAGAATTTTATCAATTATAGATAAAGGTAATATGAGGCAAGTTCTCTGGATTGAGACTGCCAGGATTCAAAATCCAGCTACCCCACGGACTGGCCACATAATTTTGAGCAAATTATTTAACCTCTCTTTTTCAGTTTCTTCATCTGTAAAAATGGGGTTCCTATTTGTTATTAAACTACTTATTTAAAGCATTTAGTGCCTGGTACATAGCACTTAGGTTATTTTACTATGAATTTCTTTTATAGGTGAGGATGTTCAGGTACTAAAATCAGTTAAATCATCTGAATGAAAACAAAGATGCTGGGATGGGTGGGGTGGAGGGGTCTTTGAAAGAAAGGAGAAGAGAGAAGCAGAAGAGACAGACGGAGAGACAGATATTAACACAGCTGAAAACCTGGGTCCCCTTTCCTAAACTGCTATTTTTTTGAAAACACAAATGGCAGTTGTCCACCATAATGCTTAATAAATATTTCTTTTCTTTCTTCCTTCCTTGCCCAACCTCTTTGTTTCTTCCTATACAGAAATAGGTTTGGCTTATATTCATTCACATTCCTAAACCACCTTTCCTATGAATTTCCATTTTAACGTTAACTATATTTATTTTAACTCTGTTCCAACTGAGTAGTCTTACATTAGGAAATTACACCTTGGGGGACTTTCCTGGTGGCTCAATCTGTAAAGAAACTGCCTGCTATGCAGGAGACCCGAGTTCAATCCCTGGGTCTGAAAGATACCCTGGAGAAGGAAATGGCAACCCACTCCAGTATTCTTGCCTGAAGAACTCCATGGACAGAGGAGTCTGGTGGGTTACAGTCCAAGGGGTCACAAACAGTCAGATACAACTGAGTGACTTTCACTTCATTTTTCCTAGGCAAATGTTTCTGTGGAATTACATGTCAAAAGAGACCTGCAATCTAAAAATGCTAGAAACAAAGAGAACACACTATATATTAATATTTGTTAAATGATACTGTTAAGAACTCACTCTGATCCTACATTTCCCTGAATTTTATACTCATAAAACATCAGGATAGGAAAAGCCCTAAATCAAGAAAACTGTGTTCCGATTCTACCCAGGCTAATAATTAGGTGAGTAACCTGAAGTTGGGATTTTGCCCCTTGAGCAAGATGTGGGGAGTAGGTTGTGTTACTGAAAGATCCTATCCAAGTCCCCAGTTCTACAGCCTCTTGAACAAACCTGAACAAAATGGAGAATTCACAGGCAATTTCATGCCTCCCGATGCTTCCTCTGACTGAAATCTCCCATTTCCCCTTTTAGAGAACTCCTGTTATACCTTCCATTCATCATTTCTTTCATGAAAGGACAGGACAAAATACCCTGTATTCTCTGGATCCCTGGGCTTGCATAGCATCTCTTACAGATGACTATTTATACACTGTCTACCATTTCTGGAGTCTCACATCTTGCACAATGCCTAGCACACAGCAGGTGCTAAGGATGTGTTTAAAGATTTGAGTCTACAAAGTTAAATTAGGTTCCTGTAAAGTTTTTGTATGCACCATCTGGGAATTTAGCTAAATTTGAAGACACACACAGGCCAATATGGAGCACAACCAAAGCTTTGTCCCAGTCAGATTTATACATGAAGTGCAAATTTACTGAGCCATTTGTATAAAAGCTACACGAAGGTATCACTGCTGCAGATTATCTAAACACCTCCCCCGAGGATTACCTAAAATTACTTCACCTCCTATCTAAAACATCTTTATCAGGGATTCTGGTCCACTGACAACCTCCTACCATACTATAAAAGGTACTGATGTTCAGTGTTTACGGTCATGTACCAGAAATAAGCTCCACTAAAGCAGGAATTTTCATCTGTTTTGTTCAGAAATGATTCCCAGTGCCTACACCAGTGCCTGCATATGAATTATTTTTTAACATCAATAATTCTTTCCTTCTATCTTACAGCCTGCAAAAGTTACGAGTCATTACCTTCATATACGTTTCTCACATGGCCCTATTTCCTCACCTTTATCCACTTATGGCAGCCTTACAAGCAAGCTTCCAAGAACTGGGGAAAATATTTGTATTTAACTCCTGAAGTGCAGCTTTTACTTTACTTTCTCTGCTTATCTGTTGGAACAGAAATAATATCCAGGAAACTATACCAAATAATGAATAGATAATAACCAAAACTTTGTTCTTATACTTGTGATAATTATCAATATTTCTCTACTTCATATTTTAAAACTACTAGTGGACGAAAATAAAAACCAAAAATATTAGATTAACTTTTTTGGACAGTCAAGCACGTGGACAAAATACTTTGAGAATTAATTAACAGCTACATGTGACTTGATTGAAAAACTGTGTTCCAAATTATTGTTGTTTAGAAGCTAAGTTGTGTCAGACTCTTTGTGACCACATGGACTGTAGCCCGTCAGTCTCTTATGTCCATGGGATTTCCCAGGCAAGAATACTGGAGTGGGTGGTCATTTCCTTCTCCAGGGGACCTTCTAGACCCAGGGATCAAACCCATGTTTCCTGCTTGGCAGGTGGATTCTTCACCACTGTGCCCCCTGAAAAGCCCATGTACTATATACATTAACTATGGCAAGATTCTTTTTTATGATTTATGTAGCGAATATGCTTCAGGAAAATGAATTTATCTACAGCATTTCTGTAATTATCAAATACTGAGCCACAGAAGAGTAGGATACTATTGTATTTATACTCAGAAAATACCACCAAAACTCTATCTCCTGGTTTCAGCCAAATATGGTTCTTCCCTGCTTCAGCCAATGTTAGCTATGAGTTCTCAGAGACAAAGGCCCATCAGAAACAGTCAAGGACACCATCTACACTGCTCTCTCAAAGATGGCTTTTAAATTCTTGAAGAAATCAAACATCAGCAACGTAAAAAAAATACTCAAGATGAAAAGTTTCAAGCTGAGATGTTTGTATTTGTTGACTGAAACTAAAATAGGAAATGAAGATTTTTATGAAGTCACTCAGTCCTCTCATCTAGTACTACCTAGCTGACAAACTCAGAATCAACTTCCAGGATGAGCCTAAGAAAGACGTTTCACAAGCTCAAACGTGTTAAGGCAGGTTGACAAGCCAGGCCTCTCGCTACCCTGTGCATATCAGAAATACTAGCAAGTCTAACCTGCCTGTTAGCCTCTATATCTCAGTTTTGCTTAAACATCCTAAAAAGGATTAACATTCTAGATATAATCTTGTGGAAATGAGGGTGAATTAAATTCTCAGGATTCAGGTGCCAGTGTGATGATGAAAAATCACGGGAGGCAGGAAAAGAAAATTGGGACAAAAAAATAAATCTTTAAATGCTAATTTTCTCCACAACAGTAAAGGAGCATATGGGGTGGGTTTCAAACTCCGAATTTTTACTAGCTTTCTAACCACAGATTAAACAGAGGTGAATCACAACCAAGCCTTCAAAAGAGCAGTCCCCCAAAGCAGAGGACCTGAGGCTTGTTTGCTGCCACCATACTCCCATCCAGCCACCCCATCTTTCTGCCCATCCCCCTCAATTCGTCTGCAATTAAAGATAAGTAAGGGAAATAATGACCAGCACTAAAAGTGACGCGGAGTTGGCATTTACAAATGATTTGCAAAACAACTCCCCAGCGAACCTAATCAACCCAGGGCACACGACCAGACCCTATATGGTGGTTGTCTACAAAGATAAAAGCCCGTGCTCTTCAGGGGAGGACGCAGGGAAGAGGGGCACCTCGGGAAAGCCAGGAGCTCCATCCCCAAGACCCCTGGCTGTCACCAAGAGATCCCGACCAGCCAGCAGCCGCGTTAAGTGTGTTACAGCCACGAGACTTGTCGCCCCAACTACCCACACCTAAAACCTACGAGGGGAGTGTAAAGGATCCTAGGGGGACAGGTTAAAGCTCTATTTTCTGTGCTTGGGATCCAGGAAAAAGCAATGGCCAGGGGAGAGGGAAACAGGCGACCCTGCACGGCTCGGGTACTGGTCACGCGGAAGAGTGGGAGGTACCCCTGTAGAGCGTGGAAACAAACAAACGCAGAAGAGAGAGAGGAGGGTATGGGGTGGTGGAGAAACGCGGCCGCAGGCATCCATCGAGGTTGTCGGGACTCGGGGTCCGGGGATAAAGAGCTTCCTTGGGGGCTGGAGATTTCCCGCATGCTCGAAGCCGGCCCAGGAGGCGGCAGCGGTCAGGCAGCGCGAGCTCTCGGGACAGGTTCCCGGAGACCTGCCCGGCACGGGGCCAAGCGGGCGGGCGGGGGCCGCGGCCCAGGTCGCCTGAACAAAGCCGGCGCGCGCGGGGCCTGGCTACTCACAACAAGAAGCTCATGTCGGCCGCGGCTTGGGCTGCGGGCTTGGCGGTCTCGGGGCCTCGGGACAGCAGCGGCCAGGCCTGGAGAGCAAGGAGGAGGAGATGAGGAGAAGGCAGGGAGCGCCAGCTGCTCGGCGGCCGCAACTTGTTTGGCTTCGCTAGTTCCAATGGCTCGCAGAGGGGGCGGAAGTGGGAAGCGCACAGCTTGAATCACTCAATGGGAGGGGAAGGAAAAGAAGGCGGGGAAAGGGCCGTTCGCCTGCTCCCCGGAAAGGGCCGCCGCGCGCTCCCGCACCCCCCGGTCCCCAGCCCCTCGCAGCCCCCACCTCGTGAGCTCTCGCGAGAGCGGAGGGCGCCCACCCCTCCCCTCCCGCTGCGATCCCCTGGTCCCCAACGTTCTGGACACCTAGGCAGCGGCGGACCACGCCCCGCCAGTGCGGGGTGGCCGCCCGGCCGGTCGAGGCCAGTCCACCCCGTTGGAGGTTGTGGGCAGTGGCAGAGCGCTCCAAGCTGCTTAGCTGGGTGTCAGCGATCTGGAAGGAAGTTGGCTTCAACTCTGGGATGTCAGGGTCCTGCACTGAGGGATGGAATTGCCAGCAGAGTTCTGCCCACTGTGAGTGCCCAGATGAAAGGCTGTGGAGTCTATCTGCTAAGTATGTAAAAAGAGGAGTGAATTTCATCTGGTAGGAATGGTTTGGGTGTGGTTCCGCCCGAAGAGAGGAAAGGATCTAAGTGGGTTGTTTTATGGGCATATTTAAAAGCCAGAACTAGGAGATAGCCAGGGCCCAACACTGCCTCTGCAGGAGAGTGGGGCTGTCATCAGCAGCTGGGAAAACTGCTGTGGTGACATACTCAAGGTATGTTGAGCAGATATTGTAGATTATAAAGCTTTGACCTGGGTCCCTTAACTGTGTGAAATGCAAGTTCCTCTGTAAGGGGCACTGAATTCCTTCTAGCTTCTAGAATGTTTTGTGCATCAGAGTGCCTAATGGCAATAATACGCTTGAGCCGAATAAATGCTTAATGGATGTTGTGGACTGATAACCAGCCTTCCACAGCATTATGAATTTGGGTATCCATTTATTTTACTGAAAGATGTCCATCTTCTTTCCTTATGAGATCCATCAAATCTACAAGTAACTTTTCAAAGAATTTGAACAAAACTTAATTTTATATAGCTTGTAACCCACCTTGGGCTCTTAGGAAGACTTGAAGGAGATGCCAGTATGAAATGTGTTCTGTTGACTTTATGTACTATAAGTTTGGCATCTTGATAAAGCAAACCATTTTTAAAAAACAAGAAAATATTAGTCTCAGTACTATCTGAGGAACAGCAGAGGTCACTGGAATAATTTGAAAAGACTTAAAGGAAAAATGCTGGAAAAGAGGGAAAAGGAGGTATTATCTTACTATAACAAAAATAATGGATTTATGACATAAAAGCCCTGTGTTATAGATTTTAATATGATACAGATTTACTATTCAATTCTTTAAGTGTCTTCTGAAAATAAGACTTGCATTACCAGATTAGGATATTATCTTTTACTTTGGGAAGAGTAAGTTTGTAAATCTATTAGAACAATTTCACCCCCTTTAAAATGAGGTTTTGGATTATTACATAATCTCTAAGGTATCTTCCAGTTCTGAAATTCTGTCATGCCAGGGACATCCTTTAGATGACTGGCAGACAGTTTCTGTCTGCTCCTTGGTTTGGTAGACTGGCTTATGTAGCCTGTTTTTGGTGTAACTAAATATAAATGAATCCTATGACTCTGAATAAGTACAATGATTGGCAAAGGACAGAATCTGCAAAAATACCTGCTGAGTTTTTCTTTATCATCCCACTAGGAGAATTGCCTGAACTGAAGAGTTGATAAAACTTACATGATGTTTTGGTGGTAGAAATGAGAGAGGTGTCATGTTAGTGATAAAAAATATAATTTCAGAGGTTGGGCATTTAAATTAAACAGTGACTGCGACTTAAAATTATTCAGCACTTGAAAATATTTGGCAATTTAGAACCAAAGATAGGGTATATTCAGAGATTTCTAATTCTGCTTTCTCCTTCACCAATCCATATTGGTGATATTGCATACTACTATCTTCCTAAAATTTCAATTTCAAGAAGTTACTCTCCTGATCAGAATCTTACTTTGCTTGTAAATCCGTGTTTATGAAGCAAGATGATTAAAATTTGTATTCTATCCACCAGTTTCTCACAGAATTGGAGTTTTAATATGAGTAGAATAGAATGTGGGTATATGCCTTAAAATATCTGTTTTAAAAGGTATTTATTTGCTTAGCTGCACCAAGTCTTGGTTGCAGCACTTGGGATCCTCGATCTTTGTTGTGGCATGCGGGATCCTTAGTTGCAGCATGCGAACTCTTAGTTGTGGCATGTGGGATCTAGTTCCCTGACTAGGAATTGAACCCCAGCCCCCTGTGTTGGGTGTACAGAGTCTTAGCCACTGGACCACCAAGGAAGTCCTGTACCTTCAAATATCTTTAACTATTCATTTAAGTTAATTTATTATTGTAATAAACAAGTGCGTGTCCAATGTGTATGTTAGTGGCTTAGTTCAGTTCAGTCGTTCAGTGGTGTCCAACTCTTTGCGACCCCATGAATTACAGGCCTCCTTGTCCATTACCAACTCCTGGAGTTCATCCAAACTCTTGTCCTTCGAGTCGGTGATGCCATCCAGCCATCTCATCCTCTGTCGTCCCCTTCTCCTCCTGCCCCCAATCCCTCCCAGCATCACAGTCTTTTCCAATGAGTCAACTCTTCGCATGAGGTGGCCAAAGTATTGGAGTTTCAGTTTTAGCATCAGTCCTTCCAAAGAACACACAGGGCTGATTTCCTTTATAATGGACTGGTTGGATCTCCTTGCAGTCCAAGGGACTCTCAAGAGTCTTCTCCAACACCACAGTTCAAAAGCATCAATTCTTCGGCCCTCAGCTTTCTTCACAGTCCAACTCTCACATCCATACATGACCACTGGAAAAACTTGACTAGATGGACCTTTGTTGGCAAAGTAATGTCTCCACTTTTTAATATGCTATCTAGGTTGGTCATAACTTTTCTTCCAAGGAGTAAGCGTCTTTTAATTTCATGGCTGCAGTCACCATCTGCAGTGATTTTGGAGCCCCAAAAAATAAAGTCTGACACTGTTTCCCCATCTATTTCCCATGAAGTCATGGGACCAGATGCCATGATCTTCGTTTTCTGAATGTTGAGCTTTAAGCCAATTTTTCACTCTCCTCTTTCACTTTCATCAAGAGGCTTTTTAGTTCCTCTTCACTTTCTGCCATAAGGGTGGTGTCATCTGCATAAGGCTCAGTCATGTCTAACTCTTAGCAACCCCATAACTGAAGCCTGCCAGGCTCCTCTGTCCATGGAATTCTCCAGGCAAGAATACTGGAGTGGGTAGCCATTCACTTTATATTTATATATAAATAAACAAGGTACTTATAAACTGTGGCAAGGTATAAAATAAACAGAATAATGTAATAGAGATTAATGGTAAAGGAGGACAATCTAATTTAGATTGAGCAGTTTTGTTGAAACCTGAAGGAAGAGAAGGAGCCAACCTTGCAAAGAGCTAGGGAATGATCATTTTCTAGTAGAGGGAATAACAAGTACACATGCTCTAAGAAAGAGCTTAAAGGTTTCTCAGAACTGACTGGTTATGGCCGGGGCACCCTGAGCAGGAAGAGTGGCATCAGATAAAGCTGGACATGTAAACACGGCTCACAGGCATGGCTCACAGGACATGTAAACATGGGGCTCACAGGCTTAGGTAAGACATTTCAGTTTTATTCCAAGAACATAAAAGAGTCATCCAAGAAGTACAATAATAAGAAGGTAAATAAACTGAATAACATTTTGTTTTATTTTATTTTTTAAATTTATTATTTTTGGCTGTAAAGCACATCTTACGGGATTTTAGTTCCCTGAGCTGGCCCTCAGCAGTGAGAGCACAGAGTCCTAATCACTGGACTGCCAGAGAATTCCCATCATTTTATTTTTTTTAATTTGGAAAAGTTCAAACATATAAACAGGGCAAGAAATTGGTGTAATGAATCCATCACACAGCTTCAACAGTTATCAGCTCATGATCCTTGATTGACATTTTTAGGGTCACTCTCTCTTCTTGTGGAGAATGTTCTAGAGGAGGCCAGCATGTCAGCATGGATGCCAGAAGACTATTGTAATAGTCCAGTTATTTCTCAGCAGTTGTGACATGGTTTAGGGTAGTGACATTGATAAGAGAAAGAAGAAGTTAATAATCTGAAAATGAACAGCACTTGGTGATTGATTGATTGACTCTAGGGATTAGAGGAAAGAAGGAGTCAGAGACTACTCCTATTTTTTGTCTTTAGTAACTGGCAGGTGGTGCTGCCATTTATTGAAATAGGGAAGATCTGAATCACAATTCTGAGATGAAACTAAAAGTTCCACGTTAGATATGTTAGCTCTGAAATGTCTTTTAGACATCAAAGTAGCTATGTCAGGTAGAGCTTTGTGTGCTGTGCAAAACCTGGGGAGAGATCTGAACAGGAGGTAAGAATATAGGACTCCTCAGTAAGCAAATAGTATTCAAAACCTTAAGGTAAGCTTCCAAATAGGAATTTATATGCTGGATAAGAATAGACTTAGCAAAGCACTACCTGTAAGCACTAAAATTTCTCCTTTCATCTCTTCCCAAATATCTCAGTTTTTTTTTTTTTATCCTCAGGTTTTTTATCAACATTTACTTCCTCTCTCTCAGTTGTAGTTATATTCTCCTTTTTTCTCAAGGTGAGGGTTTCTGCAGTCTTAGAGAAAATGATTCATTATACCTTTTTATAGGGTAAGTTGGTCACCACCAGCATGTTAGCATGTTACCTTTCCCAAAGAAAATGACACCAAGTTATTTTAAAGCCAAGTTTCCAAACAGTAGATCTGGGGAAATTTCTCCTTATAGAAGTATTTCAGTTTTAAAAAATGAAATAAGAATGGTTGACTTATTATTAGAATGTCACCATTTTGCAACCCCAAATGGATCTAGAAATTGATCACCAATGGCTTGCTGGTATTACAAGAGAGAAAACCACACTTTATGCGTGTCCTAACAGAAGAATATATCATCACCTGTGAAGAAGGCTTGCCAACAGACTAGAAGCTGAACCTAGTCAAGCCTCTACGATGAGATATACTGAACTGTAGGAAATACAGGGAACAGGAGAATATGGTAAAGAACATGTTAAATTACACAACATAGAGGGAAGCAGCAAGTCCAGACTGTGGGGAAAATATGCAGGACCGAATTTCTTCAACAAATGAATCGCAAGGAAAAAATAGAGCTGAAGAAACTTAGAGGAGGTTGAAAGAAACATAAAAGGCATATCAACTAGAGGTAATGTGTATGTTCATTTGCATCTCAATTCAAACATGCAATCTCAAAAAGAACAATAGCAAATGTCTGCGTCATTTATAGAGAATCAAAAAATTTAAACATTGGATATTTGATGTTACTAATAACTGACTATTAATTGCAGTGATGATGTTGTGTCTACATTTTTAAGAGCCTTTATTTTTTTACAAATGTGTACTGAAATAATTGCAGATGAAATAATGTGCCTGGAATGTGCTTCAGAATAGTATGGGAGGAGGAATGAAAGTAGGAATACAGATGAATTGTTAAAGCCAGGTGACAAGTACATGAGAAGGATTATGCTGTGGTGTCTTTTTATTTAGTTTTGGAATTTCCCATAATTAAAAGAAAATGAACAAGTAGCAGGTCTCATTTAGAAAAAGCATTACTATTAATGGGGATTTAAAATTGTAATTGTTGATATAGAAGATGAATTTTTGGATTAGAGAGTTCTTTCCTTGCCCTCACATTAGCCAGCTTCTTCGACTCATATATATTTATAAAGGTATTTTTACCTGTAAAACTAAAAGCAAACGTTCCTAATGCCAGAGGGGAGAAACACAAAATCCAAACCCTATGGCTAACTCTGAGCCTCAGTATTTCTTGAGTACCTTTTCTCTTCTGATTCAGAAATGTGATCTGCTTCTGAAAGAATAGATACCTGACAAACAAACCTGAGCTAAAGTATACCAGGGCAACAAATTCTTAGTAACCTGATAAAATGCATTCATTTGTGCAGGAGTGTTTTGGTTACATAATATCTAGGTTGAAATAGTAATTATTCCATCTAATTAGTTTATTACATAATATTATTTTTGCTTTTATATTAACATGTGCTAAGTCGCTCAGTCATGTCCGACTCTTTGCGACCCTATGAACTGTAGCCCTCCAGGCCCCTCTGTCCTTGGGGATTCCCCAGGCAAGAACACTAGAGTAGGTTGCCATGCCATTTATTGAGTATTTCTGAAAGTGAAAGTTGCTCAGTTGTGTCCTACTCTTTCCAGGCCAGAATACTGGAGTGGGTAACCTTTCCCTTCTCCAGGGGATCTTCCCAACCCAGGGATAGAACCCAGGTCTCCCGCATTGCAGGTGGATTCTTTACCAGCTGAGCCACAGGGGAAGCCTAAGTATTTCTGATAGGCCAATTCTGCTAAGCTTTTCATACATTTTATCTCTATGTTTCTTGTTTCCCCATCAGGTTGATATTAGGTGTTATATTCCCTCTTTTATAAATAAGGAAACTAATTTTGAGAGGTTATGTATGTAATTTTCTCAAAATCACATAGCTTGTAAGTACAATCTGAATTCAGTAAAGTTCATTTCTTTTCCCCCTTCCCGCAATGACCTCAGTTTAAAATGAATGAATAAATTCTAAGTGAATTTTGGCATGCTACATGATCTCATTTAACATAACTAACAATTCAACCTGATCCTTATCAATGGCCTTTAGATTTTAATTCTATATCTTCATTAAAGACAGACTTGAGAATGGTTATAAATGCTTCTCAAGGACATATTATTTGAATGGAAGTATTAAAGATTGATTGGTGAAGCTTGGTGTCTCTCAATGCATTCACTTATCACTCAAAACTGTAAAGCATCAAAACACATTATAAGGTATTACAATAGAAGAAAGATCTTCCATTGATCCCAAACCTCATACAGTACCTTCCTCTTCAAGCTGTTCATTCCTTTGAAGGTGAATTTTGTGCAATAAAATGTCAGGTTTAGGGGAATGATGAGGTACAAATCATTCATCTATCAACATGACAAGTATTTCTTGTCTATAATGGGCCTCTATGAGCAAAAAACAAGGATATAGTCACTGCCTTCATCATGAATTTTATAGACCATTGGTAAATACAGGCAGTCAAATAAAAATTAGAAGTCAGTGTATGTGTCAGGAAGGAAAGGTCCATTTTGTATGTGAGTCTGTTACAGGGACCTCACCTCTTTTGGTGGTCAGAGAAGTGGATCCTGCGCATTCAGAAGTAAATAATATATGTTTACTCCTTGCATTGAGAGTCTCTTGGACTACAAGGAGATCTAACCAGTCAATCCTAAAGGAAATCAGTCCTGAATATTCATTGGAAGGACTGATGCTGAAGCTGAAACTCCAATACTTTGGCCATCTGATGCGAAGAACTGACTCACTGGAAAAGACCCTTTTGCTGGGAAAGATTGAAGGCAGAAGAAGAAAGGGACGACAGAGGATGAGATGATTGGATGGCATCACCAACTCGATGGACATGAGTTTGGGTAGGCTCCAGGAGCTGGTGATGGACAGGGAGGCCTGGTGTGCTGCAGTCCTTGGGGTTACAAAGAGTCAGACACGACTGAGCAACTGAACTGAACTGACTCCTTGCATTTAAATTCTTGATATATTTTATATAAACAGCATAATTTAATAAAACTTTTACCTCCACACTCATCATTGCCAAACCATTTTGATGTCTTAAAGCACCATGATATAGAAATTTATCTTTGTTTTTGAGTAGCCAGTCTTTAAGGAAGTTGCTCAGTTGTGTCCGACTCTTTACAACCCATGGACTATACAGTCCATGGAATTCTCCAGGCCAGAATACTGGAGTGGGTATCCTTCCCCTTCTCCAGGGGATCTTCCCTACGCAGGGATCGAACCCAGGTCTTCCACATTGCAGGTGGATTCTTTACCATCTGAGCCACTAGGGACGCCTAAGAATACTGAAGTGGGTAGCCTATCCCTTTTTCAGTGGATCCTCCCAACCCAGGAATCGAACTGGGGTCTCCTGCATTGCAGGTGAATTCTTTATCAACTAAGCTACCAAGGAAGCCCAATCTTTAAAAACTTGTCTGAAAGTGCTACTTTGAGTGTTATATTGAGGATCTTAGTCATAGGACAGACATCTTAAAAGATTTCTTGCATGGGCCTTGGACTTGCTTAATAAATACTGAATTTCTTAATCTGTCCAATTTACCATGGTTTATAATTAATTGTTTTTCCTATTAAACTTAAACCACACAGCCTCTTTTCTAGTTAGCTGCCTGGGGAGAAGGCAGAGGAAGGTTCCTTTTGAACCTATTCAGAGCTGCTTTTCCCCAGTTGATAGAACATTGCCAAGGTTGGTAAGCCTAAAATTAACTCCACCAGCTGTGTTTTGGTTTGCTTCATATAGCACATGGGCTCAGGGGGCTCAATCTGCTGGGCTTGCTTGCTGCTTCAATCTGCTGTGCTCTTAAAGTTTGTTTGCCTGGCGTGCATGTTGTGCACAAGAGGTGGTAACTGAACAGCTTGAAAATATATGGAGACTGACAAATAAGTCTCTCCTTTAATTAAAAAAAAAAAACACCTAGGGACAACGATGGGGGGTGGGGTGGGGGATGGAGGAGTCCCTGCAGAGTATGTCAGATGAGAAGCTTAACTTTTAACCTCACTGAAGTTTCCCAGAGAGCAGGCTGCTGACATGCTGTCAAAGACTGAGATGATGCTGTAGTTTCAAGGAGTCTGTGTTTTTAGCCCACTCATCTCCATGAGGTCCTGTAGCATGAAGGACCATATATAGACATAAAGAGTATCCCAACTAGCTGCAACTTAAAATATCCTAAGGATCAGCAGCTGTTATTTCACCCACACAAATTCACAGTTGGCGTAATTAAATTGTGCCTGTTCTCAAGTTCTGCAGCCCTTTGGGTTTTGTCCTAAGGACTCATGTTGCCTCTCCATTCCCTTCCTCAGGGTAACTTAAAGCAGAATGGATGAATGAAAGGGATCGACCATGAGCAGTTCGGAGTTTGCATCAATACAAATAAATAATGAAATGTGGAAGTCAGATCTACATAGACAACCACTGGACTCCAGGGACCCTGGGCAGTCCCTAGCCTTGGCTGTTTGTTCTCTCCTGCCCTTGGTTGCTACCACACTATCTTCTTGGCATCTCTCTCGTATTTTCCATAGTTGCCATAGTTACAACCACAGCAACCTGAGCAGGCCACAATCCTCTTATAGCTGGAGACATGAGCTACTACTTTACAACAAGATATAATTCTCCTGTCCTGCACCAACAATAATCGTGTCCCAGATAACCAAAGTGTTGTTTTTTCCTTGGCAGAAGTATCCCAACCCTCCCAGAATATTACTGTCCTTAAGGTCTGTATGGCATCAGGGCAACCAGGAAGCATCTATAGAGAAGACAACCAAGATAATCAGTCCTACCTTTAAATTTGAACAAGTATATCCAAATCCCTTATTTATAGGCTATCTTTGTGTTTCCACACCAATCATTCTATTTGAGTACAGGACAAAGAGATTTAGTAAAATAAAGTCATAGTGGGCAGGAAGATTTCCTCTCCAAAATAAAGCTTTTAAAGGAAGTAATCTGATAATACACTCCTTAAAAGGGATCTGAGATCTTCCTGGAGTCCTGAAGGATAAAGGACCACTTTATCCAGATTCAGTCAGTCAATAAAATTTTTTGAAGATTGGTTACCCATGTTAAGGGTAAACCAGTTACCACTGTTAAGGGTGAAGATACAAAAGAAATGTACCACATTACAACTGTCAAGGGGCTCATTTCTAGTGGCAGAGACTAACTTGTAAACAAGTAATTACAGCACAAAGCCATCCCTCATAACAGGATTATATAACAAGGACTACAGGAGCCCAGCTAGTGAAAGAGTGTTAATGTGAGGAAGAAGATGGGGTCAAAGAGAGCTTTACCCAAAAAGCAAGTCTTAAAGGGTTGGTAGACTTTCTCCAAGTAAGGAAGAGGGGCAGGTGATAGAGGAGTAAAAGGCAGACAAAAGCACTGCAGAAAGGTGATGCAGCACATGTAAAGCCAAGAGGCATGAAAAAATACATGTGCAGCAAAAGAAATGTTGACTGCTATAACCACTTACACCTTAGCATGAGCTCTTATTCATTTGACAAGTATTTATTAAGCACTAACTATATGCTAGTTACTTATGTAGGGTTTGGGGATTTAGTAGGGTACAAAACTTAAGTCCCTACCCCCAAGAAGTTTACATTCTAGTGGGCAAGAGATACTCTGAATTTGTCAGTGTTTTTACTCTCTAGGTGTATTTGAATTTTAATTATCCATGATTATGGCATGAAATCTCAAGCCTTATTAAAGGAATATTTTAAGAGAAGAAAGATATCCATAATCAAGTGAGGAAGAGATTCTAGAATCAAAATTCTAAAGACAAAAGCAAACAATATTACCTAGTGTATAGCTCATGGAACTCTGCTCAATGTTATGTGGCAGCCTGGCTAGGAAGGGAGGTTGGGGGAGAATGGATACATGTATATGTATGGCTGAGTCCCTTTTCTGTTCATCTGAAACTATCACAACATTGTTAATTGGCTACACCCCAATACAAAATAAAAAGTTTTTAAAAAGCCAACAGTATTTCCAATGCTTATTTGAACTTGGCTTCAGCTGATACCACAGAACCACTAATACAATCGTCTAGGAGGTGCTGTGAATATTTAAAGTACAAACTTTTGCCATAAACTCAATGATTGTGTGGTCATATGGCAGACCTAAAATTGGATTCAATGTGTGTGTGTTTAGAAATTAAGATGGACCCACTACTCTGTTCCTAAGATGAAAACCTCCCCTTTGTCTCCTTCCTCTTTCCTCCCTCTGGTAACCTCCAGGGACCTGTGTCATCTAGCAGAGTTACTGTCTCAGGGTCATGCTTGCAAATCCCATAAATTGTCCCTGGACGATCAACAACCCTCACAGGATGTATTGGGGAGAAGGGAGGTGGTACACAGCATGGCTCAAAAGGCCACTTCCTCCCAGGAGGGCGCAATGGTTACCCTGGATAGAGCAGCTCTTTGTTCCCTGTGGCACTCTGGAGCCAACTGTGGCTGCCTGTCCTTCCTTGGCTCTTAGAGAGCTTGTATATGGAAGATCCCCTGGAGGAGGAAATGGCAACCCACTCCATTATTCTTGCCAGGAAAATCCTATGGACAGAGGAGCCCACAGTCCGTGGGGCTGCAAAAGAGTTGGACACAACTGAGCAACTGAATAACAAATCACAGAAGTATATAAGAATCTAAGTTGGTGCTGGAAAGAGACCACAGGATCTTCAGGAAATGAAATTTACACAAATTCTGTTGTGTAATTTTCTGCCAGTTTCTTGCAAGGTTTTTTATAACTCATTTAATTAAATGGCAACCCACTCCAGTATTCTTGCCTGGAGAATCCCGTGGACAAAGGAGCCTGGAAAGCTACAGTCCATAGGATCGCACAGAGTCAGACAAACAGTGTTGTGTAATATTGAATTATGTAATAGGAAAATTGTCCCCTTTAAATTCATTTTCATTTCTTCTGATTATGTCAAGAAGGAAATCTTGGTTTGATGCTTGTGGTTTGTTGTTCAGTCACTGAGTCACGTCTGACTCTGCAACCCCATGGACTGCAGCACACTAGGCCCCTCTGTCCTCCACTATCTCCTGGAGTTTGCTTGAATTCATGTCCATTGAATCCATGATGCTATCTAACCATCTCATCCTCTGCCATCCCCTTTTCCTTTTGCCTTCAGTCTTTCCCAGCATCATGGTCTTTTCCAATGAGTTGGCTCTTTGCATCAGGTGGCCAAAGTATTGGAGCAGTCAGCTGAATTTGATGCTAGCATGGTTTGATGCTGCTGCTGCTAAGTCACTTCAGTCGTGTCCGACTCTGTGTGACCCCAGAGATGGCAGCCCACCAGGCTTCCCCGTCCCTGGGATTCTCCAGGCAAGAACACTGGAGTGGGTAGCCATTTCCTTCTCCAATGCAGTAAAGTGAAAAGCGAAAGTGAAGTTGCTCAGTCGTGTCCGACTCTTCACGACCCCATGGACTGCAGCCTACCAGGCCCCTCCATCCATGGGATTTTCCAGGCAAGAGCACTGGAGTGGGTGCCTCCAACTTCTCCGATGGTTTGATACTAGCATGTCGTTAACACTTCTCTAACACTGAAGTCTCCCTTTCCATGAGAAGGTCCCACTCTTTAGACCCAGAGGCTTCAGCAGGCAACAATATCTAGCTAGAGCTTAATAATATTTTGCTCTAATTAAATTTATTTATATGTTCTTCTAGTACATGACATGTGATACTAGTTTTCATTTATAGTAGTGATATAAAATAGGGCATATTGGTTAAGCTGAGGATCCCTAGCATCATGCCATCCAGATTCAGCTACTTTCTGGCTGTTTGACTTTGGACAAATTAATTAGCCCTCAGTTTCCTTACTTGTAAAATAAGTTTAATGGTGTCATCTACCACATAAGATTGTGAGTTCAAAGAAGTATTGCATGTCATTCACTTGAACAATATTTAAAATATCCTACTGTATAGCACAGGGAATAATACTCAGTATTTCATGAAAACCTATAACGGAAAAGAGCCTTAAAAAATAGATATATTTATGTATAACTGAATCACTTTGCTGTACACCTGCAACTAGCACAGAGAAGGCAATGGCACCCCACTCCAGTGCTCTTGCCTGGAAAATCCCATAGACGGAGGAGCCTGGTGCGCTGCAGTCCATGGGGTCGCTAAGAGTCGGGCATGACTGAGCGACTTCACTTTCACTTTTCACTTTCCTGCATTTGAGAAGGAAATGGCAACCCACTCCAGTGTTCTTGCCTGGAGAATCCCAGGGACAGGGGAGCCTGGTGGGCTGCCGTCTCTGGGGTCACACAGAGTCGGACACGACTGAAGTGACTTAGCAGCTTAGCAGCAGCAGCAACTCGCACAACATTGTAAATCAACTATACTTCAATAAAAAATCTATCCTGTTGCTCAATAAATGTTAGTTATGATGGAGTTTAAACAAACATGAGCTGATTTAAATCAGGATTTCTCATCTTTGGTACTGCTGACCTGGTGAGAGGCTGTGCTGTGTTTTGTGAAGTGTTTAGTAGTACCCCTGCCCTCTAGCCACTAGGTGCCAGTAGCACCCAGTTAGGACAAAGATGTCTCCAGACATTGCCAAGTGTTCCCCGGGGGGCAAAATCACCCCTGGTTGAGAATCACTGATTTAAGATAAAATATTAGGTGAAAACCAGACTTAGATATAACAAATATCTAAGTATGGAGTGGGAAAAAATGAATTGAAAAATACTGATCTAAGACAGTGCTATTTGAATTTAATTCTAAAAATCAGAAATTACTATTTCTATTTGCAAGTTTATGACTATGATCTAAGTTTTCTATCAAAGCTAAAAGTATTCAAACAACTTAGAAGGGGCTGAACTAGTAAGTACATGAAATTCATCTTTATTTTTCTTTGATCTCCTTTTCTTCTACTTTCTTTTACAGAGTATCACCGAAAACCTCCCTCTACAGACATACCCAGGAACTACCTGGACAACATCCTTCATCCAGAATTCTTGTACCCCTCCCTCCCAATCAGGGGTACCCTTGCCTTCCCCCACAGCCCTATTCCCTGCTTTTTTAAAAAATATTTTTTCAATGTGGAATTTTTTTAAGTTTTTATTGACTTTTTTTTTTTTTTACAACATTGCTTCTGTTTTATGTTTTGGTTTTTTGGCAGAGAAGCATGTGCGATCATAGCTCCGCAACCAGGGATCGAACTTGTGCCCCCAGCAGTGGAAACACAGTCTTAACCACCCGACTGCCACCAAAGTCCCAGCAAACATATTTTAACTGTTTTCATTACCCTCCTACTTATATCTCTTTTAAGAATAAAATTATATAGTGCAAAACTAGAGTAACTTATCTTCTGGGAAGAAAATGAAGAACATAATAATCTTGCTTGTTAGAATGTGGTATAGTGTAAAGAGAATTAGCTTTGGGGTGAGAAATCCACCCCAGACCCTTGGACTTAAGATCTTGCTCTACGCTACTAGCTATGGGACTGGGTCATGTCACTTAATTTCACTATATCTTAGTTTCCCAGTTTAATAAATGAGATTACTATGTATCTTGTAGATTGTGAGGATAAATGCACAGTAGAAATGTAACTGTCATTATAAAAACATAGAAGTGCTTGTTTTTTTTTTTTCTCCTTTATGGCTGAGGTTCCCAGTGTAGTGCTTTAAAGAAAAATGATCTCCATTTTTTTTTTCCATTTTCCTTCTGGTCTTGTGTTCACATCTAAAAAGTTGCCTGTATCAACATTAGGAAGAAAAAGTCCATCTGTAAAAGCGTTATCTGTTGGGCAGTAAAATAAGGGTTAGGGAGAGCCTGTGGAAGACAGATGAATTTGGGAGGATAACCGTGAATTACGATGAACTGAATCAGATCATGATTCCTATTACAGCTGCTGTATGCGTGTGGTTCTGTTGCTGGAGCCAAATTGAAACCGAGCCATTTTTAGAGAGCCATTCCCTGAGCAAGACTTGTCAGCTACCATGTGCAGGTTTCTTTTGTTGGATCACTTCCATCATGGGAAGAGTAGCACTTTGTTCTCAATGGGATAGGCCCTCTATATAGTATGTAGATCATCCTTCTCTGCACATCAAGTTTGTGCCCAAACAACCATCTATGGATTCATGGAGGGGCTTATCCACTTTCATGGTATTCCATACACCGTCACTTCTGATGAAATGAAGAAATGAAGTGTGTAGAAATGAAGTGTGGCACTGGGACTATACTCATCAAATTCACCCATCTTACCCTGCCCTGCTCCCTTCCTAAAACCACTGGTTTGACAGAATGGTGGGCTGTCTTTTTGAAAAATCACATATGGCACTAGTCAAGTGGCACATGGCATAGTTTGTACAGCTGAGGCAGTGTCCTCCAAGGTGCAGTATGCTGTTGCTGCTGCTGAGTTGCGTCAGTCGTGTCCGACTCTGTGCAACCCCATAGACGGCAGCCCACCAGGATGCCCCGTCCCTGGGATTCTCCAGGCAAGAACACTGGAGTGGGTTGCCATTTCCTTCTCCAATGCGTGAAAGTGAAAAGTGAAAGTGAAGTCGCTCAGTCATGTCTGATCCTCAGCGACCCCATGGACTGCAGCCTTCCAGGCTCCTCCATCTATGGCAGGAGTGCAGGAGTGGGGTGCCATTGCCTTCTCCCCAGGTGCAGGGTATATGCCCTAAATTAGATAATAATGTAGGTGGTGGGCTTTCTCCTATAGCCAGGATTTACAGGTCTGGGGATTTAGGAGGTGAAAATGGGAGTTGCTTTTTTCATTATTATCCTTCATGATTCACTAGCAAACTTTTCTTTCTGTCCCTGTGACTTTAGGTTTAGTATAGAGGCCTTGGAGTAGGAAATGGCAACCCACTCCAGTATTCCTACCTGGAGAATCCCTTGGACAGAGAAGCCTGGCAGACCACAGTCCATAGGGTTGCACAGTAGGACACAACTGAAGCAATTTAGCGCACGGAGGTCTTAGTTCCAAAGGAAGGAATGCTTGCTTCCACTAGAGGTCACAACCATGGTTCTGTGAAGCTGGAAATTGGGACTGCCATCTGGCCACTTTGGGCTCCTCATATCAATGAATCAACAGGCAAAACAGGTGATTACTGTACCTATTGTGGTGATCGATCCTGACTACCAAGGGGAAATCAGATTTCTACTGCATAATGGGGATAAGGGAGAATATGTCTGAATTGTGGGAGGTCTCCCAAAGTGCTCTTACAACTCCCATGTCCTGAGATTTATGGCAAGGAAAAACCTACCACTCAGAGGGGGCAGCAGAAATGAAGGCTTGGGTCACGCTACCAGAAAAGGAACCAGGGCAGCGGGACTCTGGAATTAATACTAATTATAAATATCAGCTACAACCATGTGACCAGGAGTAAAAGTGAGGTGTGTAACAGTTACAAGGATGAAATTGAGAAAACTGCTCTAGCCACATCAGTGATTACATAAACCTCCCCAATGCTTCAGAATATTCAGCATCTATTTGAGTCTATTCTGGAATTTCCATTTCAGAATGAAAAGAACTTTTTAAAGTTAACCTTAAGCACATTCAGGTCAGTTCAGTTCAGTCGCTCAGTCGTGTCCGACTCTTTGTGACCCCATGAATCGCAGCACGCCAGGCCTCCCTGTCCATCACCAACTCCCAGAGTTCACTCTGAGTCGGTGATGCCATTCAGCCATCTCATCCTCTGTTGTCCCCTTCTCCTCCTGCCCCCAACCCCTCCGAGCATCAGAGGCTTTTCCAATGAGTCAACTCTTCACATGAGGTGGCCAAAGTATTGGAGTTTCACCTTCAGCATCAGTCCTTCCAATGAACACCCAGGACTGATTTTCTTTAGGATGGACTGGTTGGATCACCTTGCAGTCCAAGTGATTCTCAAGAGTCTTGTCCAACACCACAGTTCAAAAGCATCAATTCTTCAGTGCTCAGCTTTCTTCACAGTCCAACTCTCACATCCATACATGACCACTGGAAAAACCATAGCCTTGACTAGACGGACTTTTGTTGGCAAAGTAACGTCTCTGCTTTTTAATATGTTATCTAGGTTGGTCATAACTTTCCTTCCAAGGAGTAAGCATCTTTTAATTTCCTGGCTGCAATCACCATCTGCAGTGATTTTGGAGCCCAGAAAAATAAAGTCTGACACTGTTTTCACTGTTTCCCCATCTATTTCCCATGAAGTGATGGGACCAGATGCCATGATCTGTTTTCTGAATGTTGAGTTTTAAGCCAACTTTTTCACTCTCCACGTTCACTTTCATCAAGAGGCTCTTTAGTTCCTCCTCACTTTCTGCCATAAGGGTGGTGTCATCTACATATCTGAAGTTATTGATATTTCTCCCAGCAATCTTGATTCCAGCTTGTGCTTCTTCCAGCCCAGCGTTTCTCATGATGTACTCTGCATAGAAGTTAAATAAGCAGGGTGACAATATACAGCCTTGACGTACTCCTTTTCCTATTGGGAACCAGTCTGTTGTTCCATGTCCAGTTCTAACTGTTGCTTCCTGACCTGCATATAGGTTTCTCAAGAGGCAGGTCAGGTGATCTGGTATTTCCATCTCTTTCAGAATTTTCCAGTTTATTGTGATCCACACAGTCAAAAGCTTTGTCATAGTCAATAAAGCAGAAATAGATGTTTTTCTGGAACTCTCTTGCTATTTCCATGATCGAGCGGATGTTGGCAATTTGATCTCTGGTTCCTCTGCCTTTTCTAAAACATCTGGAAGTTCACAGTTCATGTATTGCTGAAGCCTGGCTTGGAGAATTTTGAACATTACTTTACTAACGTGTGAGATGAGTGCAATTGTGTGGTGGTTTGAGCATTCTTTGGCATTGCCTTTCTTTGGGATTGGAATGAAAACTGACCTTTTCCAGTCCTGTGGCCACTGCTGAGTTTTCCAAATTTGCTGGCATATTGAGTGCAGCACTTTCACAGCATCATCCTTCAGGATTTGAAATAGCTCAAGTGGAATTCCATCACCTCCACTAGCTTTGCTTGTAGTGATGCTTTCTAAGGCCCACTTGACTTCACATTCCAGGATGTCTGGCTCTAGATGAGTGATCACACCATAATATTAAATAAACCAACTAAATGTTTTCCACTGAAGGTTTGATTTAATAGTTTAACATCTTCAAAATTAGCACGCTAAATCACAGCAGAGGCAGTGTCAGCTTACTATTAGTCACTAAGGTGCTTTGTGGATATTCCTAAGCGGTATTCATACTTTATACTCTAGGTATTTATTCACTGATACAGTTCCCAGGCTAGCCTACACTCTCTATATAAGCATTTTATTTTTTGTTTGTATGTCCAGTGCCCAGCTAATGTCCAGGTCCTAGAAATATTTTACCTGGGAAAATATGTATATGTGGCTGTTCAAATGAGAGTGAACATGGCATGTGTGGAAATTAGTAATTCTTAAGTGACTAAAAATTAATGAGTTAATAAACATCCTTATAATCATTTAAGAAAGATGTAATGAAAAGAAGTTTGGGATCAGAAAGATGGGAGTTTGCCAGCTTTGCAACATGTTAATTATTAAGCACGGCATTTAACCTGAGTCTCAGTTTCCTCTTTTGCAAAATGAGATAACGTCTTAACATCTTGCAGCATTGTCATGAGAGAGCTAATTCTTAGGTAGGAGTCCAGGGCCCTCAAGGAGGAGAAAAGGACAAATTTTTTTTTTCCTGGATGGCTTTGTCAAGATACAATATAACAATGTATCTTGCTCAAGGACATGTTTCTCCTTAACAAGAACCTTTTGACTGACCTTGTTATCTTAAGATGTATCTTGTAGGAGTGTGTCTGGTAAGACCTTTCTATTGTTCTATTCTTGTTAATTTCAGATGTCTGTTGTGGCAGTGGGTCTGGTAAAAGTATATAAGGCCTTGATAAGACTAGTAAGGGGGGCACACTCCATCCCCCTTCTGATGTCTGTGTCAGAAGCTTTCCCTGTCCCTTTTTTGCTACACAAAACCTCTTGAATGATCGGGCCTGGTCCTGGTCCCGAAGCTAAATCTTCAGAGATTACAAATTCGACATCCTTCACCGTAAATTATCATCTTGGGAGTTCATCCGGGATCTTCAGGACAAGGTAAGAACACTCAGAATTGTAGCCTCTCTGCTTTCTCAGTATACAGGTTTTCTGCTTTATTTTACTAACTCTATGGTGTACCTGTGTGTGTGAGTGATTGAAAGCCTATGGGCGAAACGTGTGGACTGAACTTTGGTTTCTTGGTTGCTTTTCCCGGTCACTTTGATCATTCCGTAAATGCCTGGAGAATTAGAACTACTAACCTAATGCGTACTTGGATACAATCTCAAAAATGACAGAATGATCTCTGTTCGTTTCCAAGGCAAACCATTCAATATCACAGTAACCCAAGTCTATGCCCCAACCAGTAACGCTGAAGAAGCTGAAGTTGAACGGTTCTATGAAGACCTACAAGACCTTTTAGAACTAACACCCAAAAGAGATGTCCTTTTCATTATAGGGGACTGGAATGCAAAGTAGGAAGTCAAAAAACACCTGGAGTAACAGGCAAATTTGGCCTTGGAATACAGAATGAAGCAGGGCAAAGACTAATAGAGTTTTGCCAAGAAAATGCACTGGTCATAACAAACACCCTCTTCCAACAACAGAAGAGAAGACTCTACACATGGACATCACCAGATGGTCAACACCAAAATCAGATTGATTATGTTATTTGCAGCCAAAGATGGAGAAGCTCTATACCGTCAACAAAAACAAGACCGGGAGCTGACTGTGGCTCAGACCATGAACTCCTTATTACCAAATTCAGACTTAAATTGAAGAAAGTAGGGAAAACTACTAGACCATTCAGGTATGACCTAAATCAAATCCCTTATGATTATACAGTGGAAGTGAGAAATAGATTTAAGGGCCTAGATCTGATAGATAGAGTGCCTGAGGAACTATGGAATGAAGTTTGTGACATTGTACAGGAGACAGGGATCAAGACCATCCCCAATGGAAAAGAAATGCAAAAAAGCAAAATGGCTGTCTGAGGAGGCCTTACAAATAGCTGTGAAAAGAAGAGACATGAAAAGCAAAGGAGAAAAGGAAAGTTATAAGCATCTGAATGCAGAGTTCCAAAGAATAGCAAGAAGAGATAAGAAAGCCTTCCTCAGCGATCAATGCAAAGAAATAGAGGAAAACAACAGAATGGGAAAGACTAGAGATCTCTTCAAGAAAATTAGAGATACCAAGGGAATATTTCATGCAAAGATGGGCTCGAGAATGGTTAAAAATGGTATGGACCTAACAGAAGCAGAAGATATTAAGAAGAGGTGGCAAGAATACACAGAAGAACTGTACAAAAAAGATCTTCATGATCCAGATAATCACGATGGTGTGATCACTGACCTAGAGCCAGACATCCTGGAATGTGAAGTCAAGTGGGCCTTAGAAAACATCACTACGAACAAAGCTAGTGGAGGTGATGGAATTCCAGTTGAGCTATTTCAAATCCGGAAAGATGATGCTGTGAAAGTGCTGCACTCAATTTGCCAGCAAACGTGGAAAACTCAGCAGTGGCCACAGGACTGGAAAAGGTCAGTTTTCATTCCAATCCCAAAGAAAGGCAATGCCAAAGAATGCTCAAACTACCGCACAATTGCACTCATCTCACATGCTTAGTTAAGTAATGCTCAAAATTCTCCAAGCCAGGCTTCAGCAATATGTGAACCGTGAACTTCCTGATGTTCAAGCTAGTTTAAGAAAAGGCAGAGGAACCAGAGATCAAATTGCCAACATCCGCTGGATCATGGAAAAAGCAAGAGAGTTCCAGAAAAACATCTATTTCTGCTTTATTGACTATGACAAAGCCTTTGACTGTGTGGATCACAGTAAACTGTGGAAAATTATGAAAGAGATGGGAATTCCAGACCACCTGACCTGCCTCTTGAGAAATCTGTATGCAGGTCAGGAAGCAACAGTTAGAACTGGACATGGAACAACAGACTGGTTCCAAATAGGAAAAGGAGTACATCAAGGCCGTATATTGTCACCCTGCTTATTTAACTTCTATGCAGAGTACATCATGAGAAACGCTGGGCTGGAAGAAGCACAAGCTGGAATCAAGATTGCTGGGAGAAATATCAATAACCTCAGATATGCAGATGACACCACCCTTATGGCACAAAGTGAGGAGGAACTAAAAAGCCTCTTGATGAAAGTGAACGTGGAGAGTGAAAAAGTTGGCTTAAAACTCAACATTCAGAAAACAGATCATGGCATCTGGTCCCATCACTTCATGGGAAATAGATGGGGAAACAGTGAAAACAGTGTCAGACTTTATTTTTCTGGGCTCCAAAATCACTGCAGATGGTGACTGCAGCCATGAAAGACGCTTACTCCTTGGAAGGAAAGTTATGACAAACCTAGATAGCATATTCAGAAGCAGACATTACTTTACCAACAAAGGTCCATCTAGTCAAGGCTATGGTTTTTCCTGTGGTCATGTATGGATGTGAGAGTTGGACTGTGAAGAAGGCTGAGCGCCGAAGAATTGATGCTTTTGAACTGTGGTGTTGGAGAAGACTCTTGAGAGTACCTTGGACTGCAAGGAGATCCAACCAGTCCATTCTGAAGGAGATCAGCCCTGGGATTTCTTTGGAAGGAATGATGCTAAAGCTGAAACTCCAGTAGTTTGGCCACCTCATGTGAAGAGTTGACTCATTGGAAAAGACTCTGATGCTGGGAGGGATTGGGGGCAGGAGGAGAAGGGGATGACAGAGGATGAGATGGCTGGATGGCATCACTGACTCGATGGATGTGAGTCTGAGTGAACTCTGGGAGTTGGTGATGGACAGGGAGGCCTGGCGTGCTGCGATTCATGGGGTTGCAAAGAGTCGGACATGACTGAGTGACTGAAGTGAAGTGAACTGAACTGAACCTAATCTGTCAGATTATAGACTTTCGAGGGACTTGTAATCCATGCCGTTACTGTGTACTTATACTTAGACCCCTAGCTTGGTAGTCACAGGGAACCTAGGCTTGCTAGGAGCACATTTGGGAATGAGGTGGAACTCTAGCTTCAGCAGCGTCTCTCTTGGCTTCTTCCATACAGGGCCAGAGTCCCAAAAGGGAGTCCTTGTCGTAGCTGTGCCCCAAACTTTATGGATGGAAGCGCTGCCAGCAACCTAACAACACAGGTTCGTTCAGAATCCCAGATTGGAAGTACATGGTGCTTCTTCCTTTGGTAGTGCTAGCTCTTAGCAGACTAGATAAAGCTCTCCAGTGGCTTACTGATGTGGCAATGACTCACAGCTTCTACTGCAGTCAGGACTGTACTCAGGAATGTAGCTTATTCTTATCAATAAGAAGTAGAGATAATTTACACACCTGACACAGCGTTTAGCTCAGAGTAGGTTCCCAATAAAAGGTAGTTCTTTTATTATTTATTGCATATGTCCAGGAGTAATTAAACAAGTCTTTGTATAAATCATTAAAATTTCTGAATTAACATATTGAGTTTACTAGAACTATTCAGAAAACAGAAAACAATGTATGACATTCTCCCTTTACAGGGTCTTTACCACTTTCTCTAGTTGTGTGAGCTCAAAGATCCAGCACAGCCAAAAAACAAATAAGATAAAATTGGTACCCCAACACGTATCCTCGGAGAAGGCAATGGCACCCCACTCCAGTACTCTTGCCTGGAAAATCCCATGGACGGAGGAGCCTGGTGGGCTGCAGTCCATGGGGTCGCTAAGAGTCGGATACGACTGAGAGACTTCCCTTTCACTTTTCACTTTCATGCATTGGAGAAGGAAATGGCAACCCACTCCAGTGTTCTTGCATGGAGAATCCCAGGGACGGGGGAGTCTGGTGGGCTTCCGTCTATGGGGTCGCACAGAGTCGGACACAACTGAAGTGACTTAGCAGCAACACGTATCCTACCCATATTACAGAATTCTTAGATGAATCTAATATACAAATGGAGGTTGTAAACTGGAAATGTTAAACAAATTGCTAATTTTTATTTTTATATCTTCCATCTGAGTGCTTCGGCTATCATTTGGACTTTTTTTTTTGTCATTGCATGATTTAAAAATGTATTTTTATGCCCTTGGAAAAATTGGTCTATTTTCTTAAGAAAAATCAAAGCTAAAACTTGCCACTTACTTAAAAAGATATCATGAGCACAATGACCTAATATTTGCTACAGATTCATAAAATTCTCATCCTAAGAGACATAGAACGGAGAAGGCAATGGCACCCCACTCCAGTACTCTTGTCTGGAAAATCCCATGGACGGAGGAGCCTGGTGGGCTGCAGTCCATGGGATCGCTAAGAGTCGGACACGACTGAGCGACTTCACTTTCACTTTTCACTTCCATGCATTGGAGAAGGAAATGGCAACCCACTCCAATGTTCTTGCCTGGAGAATCCCAGCGACAGGGGAGCCTGGTGGGCTGCCGTCTATGGGGTTGCCCAGAGTCGGACACGACTGAAGCGACTTAGCAGACATAGATATTGAAATAGCCAAAAGAAGTTTTAAAGGCAAAGTGTTATGAATTGTTCTATTCTCCTCACCATAGTTCTGCTCACTGAAAGCAGAAATTGAAGAAAACGTAGAAACTTGAAAAAGTCAGTGGCATATTTCATCAGGCACCGAACGTGCCATTGACTCTCCTATTAGCCTTTACCTTAGAAATTTAGGACATGAGCTTTATAGGAACATTCACTTTGTGTGTTTAGGAGGTGAGTTTGTTATTTGGGGGTTTTAATGTGGGTTCACAGCTAATAGTTCCTAAATTTAGCTGCATATCAGAATCACCCAGAAATCCACCCCAGATCTATTGTGACAAAATTGTGAGTCCTAGAAACAGTATTTTGAACAAACTCTCCACTTTTAGGGCTCTTCCCTTTTCTAGTGGTTCTGTACTTCTCAGGGTTCTCAGTGTCAGGACTAAATCTATCTGATATGTCATAAACATCCTGCTGCTGCTAAGTCGCTTCAGTCATGTCCGACTCTGTGCGACCCCATAGACCGCAGCCCACCAGGCTCCCCTGTCCCTGGGATTCTCCAGGCAAGAACACTGGAGTGGGTTGCCATTTCCTTCTCTAATGCATGAAAGTGAAGTCACTCAGTCGTGTCCGACTCTTAGTGACCCCATGGACTGCAGCCTACCAGGCTCCTCCATCCATGGGATTTTCCAGGCAAGAGTACTGGAGTGGGGTGCCATTGCCTTCTCCGCATAAACATCCTAGTGTGACTTAATTTAATGTGCCATTTCTTCAGAAATGCTAATGGTGGAATTTGGGCCTCTATTATAGCTTGGGGTGGGGGTGGTTGATGGAGGAGAAACTGTGCTTCCTGGCTCCCCCAAATGACATTACCTAGGGAAAGCTTCCTTTTAGTACCTTCCCATAAAATCAGCCCTACATATAAATTATGCATCACTAAACAGAGTTGAATTTCAGGAACAGAAAATGTAGGCAAAATCCATGGAAAATCTGGAGAACACCTAGAATATTGACTAGGAAGTCCCTACAAAGCTTGCTGGTTTTGTTTTTTTTTTTTTAACAAAAGCGAATGTATATAACCTTTCTTACGGACTAGTGAATTGTTCTCATTGGAGTTACTTAACATGGGCTGGATCCATACTGAGCAAGGATGTTGTAAGGGTATTCAAACATTAGGTTAGAATCTCTCAGTAACATTGCAACAATTACTCTTTTGGTTTGGTATTTCCCCAGTTAGTGACAAGTAGGATTAAAGCCTTTACTGTTTTTTTTTTTTTTTTTTTGGCTGCTCTGCTACATGCAGGATCTTAGTTTCCCTTACCACCAGGGATTGAACCTGAGCCCTCCGCACTGGAAGCTCAGAGTCTTAACCAGTGGATCCCCAGGGAAGTCTCTAAAGCTTTTAAGTTTTGGTTGCACTAGGTCTTCATTGCTGCACACAGGGTTTCTCTAGTTGCAGCAAGTGAGGGCTATTCTTTGTTGCATTGCACTGACTTCTCACTGTGGTGGCTTCTCTTGTTGTGTAGCACAGGCTCTAGGAGTGGGCTCAGTAGTTGTGGCTCGAGAACCCTAGAGTGAGGGCTCAGTAGTTGTGATACTGGGGTTGGTTGCTCTGCAGCATGTAGCATCTTCCCGGACCAGGGACTGAACTTGTGTCCCCTGCATTGGCAGGCGGATCCTTATCCACTTGAACACCAGGGAAGTCCAAGTCCAAGCCTTTACTTTTGATATATGTCTGTCAGCTCCTTTAGTTTGACCTTTCCCTAGATGCCTCTGCCCAGGGCTGCCATAAGGCTCAGAAGATGATTTCAAAATAGCAAGATTTCTATAGACAGTCTAAACAGCTCTTGAAGTTGCTCTCACGGTCTAGACACTCCTATTTCTCCTGTAAATTATTTGTCCTCCTATAATTCATCTTCCAAACCACTGCCAGAGCCCAGTTTCAAAATGTAAATCTGCTTATATCACTTTCAATGGGCACCCTCATATCTTTCAGATAAGTTCAAGTTCCTCACAATGCACGTATAAGCCTTTTTAATGATCTGGACTTTTCATCATCCCCACTATTAGCATTCTTGCCACAAGCCATTGCAATTCCTTAAATTCTCTAAATCTTATGTTTCTGAGATTGTGTAAAAATTCCTTCCTCGACCAAGGACAGTATTCCCTTCATTTTGCTAATGTTTATTGGTTCCTTCAAGATCCAACTTTGTTGTCAACTCTCTTGACATGGTCTTTAACCCCATAAGAGCGTGAAAGTGTCCCTCTTTTCAAGTCCAATGGTATCCTGATATATTAATATTAATTCCTCATTATCACAGTAAATATAATATGCTGCAATTAATTTCTTATCCATCTTCCTACCAGATTGTGAGAACCTGGAAAGAAGGAGCTACTTTCATTATACATTTCTCAGTGTCTAGTACAAAAAGTGCATTAATAAATATCTCTGAAATTAATGACTATCAGAACAGATCACTCACTCCTTACTAAGATATGAGGTCAGATTCATGGTCAAAATTCAAGATAACTGTCACCAATAGAAATTGTAATGAGTAGAAAAGATTGTGGGGGGTGCTATTGAAATATGGTTCAGGCAGGGGAGGGAGGCTCAAGAGGAAAGGGACATACATATATATGTATGACTGACTGAATTATGACTGATTTGCATTGTTGTATGGCAGAAACCAATATAAAATCATAAATAAATTTTCCACCAACTAAAAAAAAAAGAAGAAAATACAGTCCAATGTATAAATTCTGAATGGAGAGTAGGCCTAGGAGCTCACAAAGATGTCTGGAAGTTGTAAGAATGGAACAAGAATGGAGTTGGTGGAAGTAAAACTACTTTATTGAATTTTTCCAGGGATAGTTCTTGTGATAGCTTAGACTTCTATCCCAAGTTTTATTTGAAGAAAAATACCTAGAAAGCAGGTGCCATGGATTAGTTAATCCTTTTTCCTCCTTGAAATCTTGAGATTAATTTGATTATAATGTTAGATGGAATAATTAATTTTGTGTAAATGAAGTATAACAAGTGATCATTATATAATTGTATGCCAGGTGAATTATTTCACATGCAACCTTGCAAAAAACAGTATTGTATTTGCTCAAATGACTTCAATATAAATTAGTACTATTATACACTATTGCACTATTACACTATGTATACTATTATATACAATAGAAATTAGTATGGCAGACTCTAGTAAGTGTTTGTTATAAATGGAGCCTACAAGTAGAATTAAATTTGAAATATATATGAAGATTATTTTAGTTTTTAGATTTTGGAGTATTTTATTTGTAATAGTAAATAATGCTTCAGATAAAGATATAAAACTTCTAAAAATATCCTTTCAGTACTTTGGTTTTTAAATGGAAAAATATATACATATGGTAAACAAATTAATCACATATATACAACAAAAAACTTCTTCCTCTCATCCTAGACCCACAATTTCTCTCCAGATGTTGCTATTGTTAACAATTTCCAGAAATGCGCTCAAGATTTTCTTTCCAAGTACAAGCTCAGACATGTGTGTGTTTGTTTACAAATAGATGTGAGTGCATATAAATATAAATATACATATTCTAAGTAGAAATGGTAATATACTCTTCTGAACATGGTTTTTATTCTTCAGTATATCTTAGAGATCATGCCATATCAGCACATATAGATCCACTTCATTCTTTTTAATGGTTGTATAGTATTCCATTTTAATGACTAGACCTAATTTCTTAAATCATTTATTTAAATTGATGGTTAACTTTTATTCTCCCATTTTTATGATAGACAATGCTTCAGTGAATATTTCTGCACATATCTTGGCTTAAAGATTATTTTAAAGTACAGGTTTATATTTTTAATAGAAAAATACCCTATCCAATGTCCAATTTACTGTTGACTTTTTCATTTTTGTTACTTTTTTGTCAAATATAAATGTTACTTATAAAACCAGCATTATATCTCTTAACCCACAAACGTATACACACATACACATACACACACATATATCATACAGATACAGGTGGGCATGTAGGTAGAGAGATAGACTATCAGGATTTTATGACACAGACTTTTGTTTTAAGTGTAGAGGGGAAAGCAGACTAAATATAACATATAAGAAACCCATACTTATGGAATTCTCTGGAGGTCCAGTGGTTAGGACTCTGCACTTTCACTGCCAAGGGCCTGTGTTTGATCCCTGGTCGAGGAACTCAGATTCCATAATCTCCGTGGTGCAGTCAAAAGGAAAAAAAAAAAAGAAATAGGTACTTCCAAGTCCCCTGGACTGGAGGAGATCAAACCAGTCAATCCTAAAGGAAGTCAATCCTGAATATTCATTGGAAAGACTGATGCTGAAGCTGAAGCTCCAATACTTTGGCCACCTGATGTGAAGAGCTGACTCGCTAGAAAAGACCCTGATGCTGGGAAAGATAGAAGGCAGGAGGAGAAGGGACAACAGGGAATGAGATGGTTGGATGGCATCACCAACTCAACAGACATGAGTTTGAGCAAACACCGGGAGATGGTGAAAGACAGTGAAGCTGGTGTCCTGCAGTCCATCAGGTCACAGAGTTGGACGTGACTGATGAAAAAAGACCTCTTTACAGTGATGAGTCTCAATCCTCTGATGTCCTTCAGACCAGCAGGGTATATATATCTGCCATAGACCATAGAATATGCTTGGGCAGTTATCTTAGAGCTTAGCCTTCAGCTTGGTATTTTCTAATTCGATAGAATTTATCTAGAAGAAAATTTTATTTTCCTGGGAAGGAAGCTGTTTTAAATCCTTAGATACATTATTAACAAATATTGAGGTGACTATATGCCAATTATATGTCAGTTAACCTATAAGTAAATACTGAGGTGGGATCAGAGGAAAGAAGCAGAATTAAAATACATTTCCTTTAAATAACACCTAAGAAAATAATAATAGTTGCCACTTATTTTTTTCTAAAGTGCCAAGTAACTCACAACTCTGTGCAGGAGTTAGTTAACCTTATCTGCATCTTTGGCACCCCACTCCAGTACTCTTGCCTGGAAAATCCCATGGACGAAGGAGCCTGGTAGGCTGCAGTCCATGGGGTTGCTGGGAGTCAGACACGACTGAGCGACGTCACTTTTTTTCACTTTCATGCATTGGAGAAGGAAATGGCAACCCACTCCAGTGTTCTTGCCTGGAGAACCCCAAGGACGGCGGAGCTTGGTGGGCTGCCGTCTGTGGGGTCGCACAGAGTTGGACACGACTGAAGCGATTTAGCAGCTTAGCAGCAGCATCTTTTAATTTAGGAAAACAAAGCTCAGAGAGATTAAGTAATGACCAACGTTACACTGCTAGACAGTGATATAGCCAGAACTTTATCAGACTCTCTGACTCTTAAATCTTGTTTTTCCTAATTAAATTATTGTTAAAGAGGGAAAAACATTATTCTTCCAAATAGCAGATTCACCTTTCATGCCTCTTTTCCCCAGTGTCCTTTGATCCTTGTGACACTAGAGCTCATTTGTCTATTGTGCTTCCTTTTCCTTTTGCTCTCAGTTTAAAAACACAGTCTTCAGACATCATTTCACAGCAGGTGGAAAACTTGTCAAAAATCCCAAGTATAGCAGAATTACCAAATTTAAAAGTGATGAAACACTGCATAGACCATCACAGCAAGGGTACACAAGAAATTGCGAACACATCTGAGGAGAACTGGATAACTGGAGGATAGTGGTTAGAGGCAAACCTTACTTTCTGTGTGTTTGTGTGTGTGTATGTGTGTGTGGGGGGTCTATACACATGCTTGTATATGTGTGTATATATCATCTTGTATGGCTTGAATTTTATTTAAACGCTAAGTTCCTTAATTACCTATTTTAAAGAGATGATTATTCAGAATGAGAGCTATTAACAAAGGCTTCTCAGGTATTTTGCATCCTGTGGTTGATGCTCAGAGCTTTGACCCTGTTTGCACCCTAGCTTTTGCCCTCCTAGGAAAAGCCGGTTGATGTAACTACTACGCAGTTCCTGACCAATCCAAAGCACTACCACCTGATCTTTGTAAATATGGCCAGAGGATGCCATAGCCCATCATTCTACTTTCTAAATATCCTCAATTCAGCTCAGTTCAGTCACTCAGTCTTGTCCGACTCTTTGCGACCCCATGAACTGCAGCACGCCAGGCCTCCCCGTATATCACCAACTCCCAGAGTTTACCCAAACTCATGTCCATTGAGTCAGTGATGCCATCCAACCATCTCATCCTCTGTCATCCCCTTCTCCTCCTGCCTTCAATCTTTCCCAATATCAGGGTCTTTTCAAATGAGTCAGCTCTTTGCATCAGGTGGCCAAAGTATTTGGAGTTTCAGCTTCAAAATCAGTCCTTCCAATGAACACTCAGGACTGATCTGCTTTAGGATGGACTGATTGGCTCTCCTTGCAGTCCAAGAGTCTCTCAAGAGTCTTCTCCAACACCACAGTTCAAAAGCATCAATTCTTCAGTGCTCAGATTTCTTTATAGTCCAACTCTCACATCCATACATGACTACTGGAAGAACCATAGCCTTGACTGGATGGACCTTTGTTGACAAAGTAATGTCTCTGCTGTCTAGGTTGGTCAGTGTGAATTTTACACAGTAGCACCAACTCAGCATCCATAGAGAATTCAGCTTTTTGACACCCTTATATATCTTCAGTTCAGTTCAGTTCAGTTCAGTCGCTCAGTCATGTCCGACTCTTTGCGACCCCATGAATCGCAGCACGTCAGGCCTCCCTGTCCATTACCAACTCCCGGAGTTCACCCAGACTCACGTCCATCGAGTCAGTGACGCCATCCAGCCATCTCATCCTCTGTCGTACCCTTCTCCTCTTGCCCCCAATCCCTCCCAGCATCAGAGTCTTTTCCAATGAGTCAACTCTTCGCATGAGGTGGCCAAAGTACTGAAGTTTCAGCTTTAGAATCATTCCTTCCAAAGAAATCCCAGGGCTGATCTCCTTCAGAATGGACTGGTTGGATCTCCTTGCAGTCCAAGGGACTCTCAAGAGTCTTCTCCAACACCACAGTTCAAAAGCATCAATTCTTCGGTGCTCAGCCTTCTTCACAGTCCAACTCTCACATCCATACATGACCACAGGAAAAACCATAGCCTTGACTAGATCAACCTTTGCTGGCAAAGTAATGTCTCTGCTTTTGAATATGCTATCTAGGTTGGTCATAACTTTCCTTCCAAGGAGTAAGTGTCTTTTAATTTCCTGGCTGCAGTCACCATCTGCAGTGATTTTGGAGCCCCCAAAAATAAAATCTGACACTGTTTCCACTGTCTCCCCATCTATTTCCCATGAAGTGATGGGACCGCATGCCATGATCTTCGTTTTCTGAATGTTGAGTTTTAAGCCAACTTTTTCACTCTCCACTTTCACTTTCATCAAGAGGCTTTTTAGTTCCTCTTCACTTTCTGCCATAAGGGTGGTGTCATCTGCATATCTGAGGTTATTGATATTTCTCCCAGCAATCTTGATTCCAGCTTGTGCTTCTTCCAGTCCAGCGTTACAGTAAATCATTCTTTGTGATAACTGTGTAGACATTATATTTTAACTCTACTGTGCTGTATGTCCTGACTTTTAAAAAATTAATTATTTTAATTGGAGGATAATTACTGTATAATATTGTGATGGTTTTTGCCATACATCAACATGAATCAGCCACAGTTATACATGTGTCCTGAAACCCCTCCCACCTCCCTCCTCACCCTATTCCTCAGTTGTCTCAGAGCACAAATGTCCTGACTCTTTACCGAACTACATCCTAATTCTTTTCCTCTCTAGAGCCTGACTCTGGTCCTCACTACATCCTGACTCTTCACCTCTCTATGGCCTGACCCTTTACCTCACTACATCCTGTCTCTTTTCCTCTCTATGGCCTGACTCTGGTCCTCACTACATCCTGACTCTGGCTTCCAGTCTTGTTAATTTAAAAATATTTGCCATAGGAAAAAATGGACTACTAATATAAAATAATCCTTTTTTAAAAAAACTAATATTTCTTGACTGTATAATTCATTTAAACAATGAATCAGCTATTCTCTTTCCCAGATACTCAAATTTTAACAGGCTAATTTTAATAAGTGAAGAAGCTGCAGTATTTGGAGGTTTATTGGTTGGTCATGTGTCAATCATTATTATTACTTTTACTCTGTCACAGAATGATTATCCAAATGCAATCTATGGAAAAGATAAAAATCAGTTACCATGGTCTTATTGGTGATGGACAGGGAAGCCTGGCATGCTGCAGTCCACGGGGTCACAAAGAGTCAGACACAACCGAGCAACCAAACTGAACTGATGGTGTTATTAATGTGAATATAAACCAAATGACAAAGCTAACCTAAGAAACATATCATTGCATCAAAAACAAATCTTTGAACTTGTGGATCTAGTGGATCAATTTTTCCTGTCAGATAAAAGAATGAAGCAGTGATAGTGGTGATAAAATGCACCTTTGTCTTTCCTTGGAAGTAACTGGTAGCTTCAATTCCTGAAGTTCTTTTGTATCTACTCAATGTAATAAACTTCCTTTAATCTTGGATGATGAATAGCACCTTAATCACAGGTTACACAAATGGGCACTGTTTCTTTATGGTACTTGACTTCAATTCCTTTTCCTTTTGCCACCCTAGGCTTATTGACATCCATGGTTCATGATTTTTTGTTTCTTTCAAATGCAAAGGCAGCTGTGGGGTGGGATCCTTTGAGATTAACTCAACTTCATTGCATATCAGAAGAAAGGTATGTTCACCTTTTGCAACTGAAGGGCACAGACAATAAAATGAGTCCCTTCATTTATTTGTTAGTAATCAGAACAATTGTCCCCTTCCAGCTCCTTTCCCAGCTCCTAATAATGTGCTCTTTAGAGCCAAGAGGGCTTCTTTTGAAGACATTCCTACTGATGGGAGGCAGTTGTTTTTCTCATTCTTTTTCCTTACTTTCCCCCAAATCCAGAGTGTATCTTTCTACCAATTTAGACTAGTTCTACCTCTGAAATTCTTGTCAGAGAAGCAGGCTGACACCCTGTCAGTGCTGTGCTGTGCCGTGCTTAGTCACTCAGTTGTGTCTGACTCTTTGTAACCCCATGGACTATAGCCCACCAGGCTCCTTTGTCCCTGGGATTCTCCGGGCAAGAATAATGGAGTGGGTGACCATTCCCTTCTCCAGGGGATCTTCCTGACCCAGGGATAGAACCTGGGTTTCCTGCATTGCAGGCAGATTCTTTACCATCTGAGCCACCAGGGAAGCCCATTTAGTACTGTGAAAGTGAAAAGTGAAAGTGAAAGTCGCTCAGTCATGTCTGACTGTTTACGACCCCATGGACTACATAGTCCATGGAATTCTCCAGGCCAGAATACTGGAGTGGGTAGCCTTTCCCTTCTCCAAGGGATATTCCCAACCCAGGGATTGAACCTAGGTCTCCCGCACTGCAGACAGATTCTTTACCAGCTGAGCCACAAGAGAAGCCCATTTAGTACTGTAGTAAGTGCTAAATAACCATACTAGAAGAATACGTTTATATGGTTTATGATTAAATTATCATAGACAAGGTGCTGGAGCTCTCTCCTATTTAATCTCTGTATCTGAGCTTGGATGCCTCTCCTCTTTCACCTTTCTAGGACCCCACACACCAATTATGCCTACTTTCTTCTAGTTACACAACTAAATTTTTATCACCAGACTCCTTTCCCAATATTTCAATATTACTCTCACTCAACTTAATCCAAACAAAGCAAAACATAGCCCACTTTTGACCTATATTTCCTTTACTGCCTTGAGCTTCCCTAGTGGTTCAAACAATAAAGAATCTGCCTGCCAATACAGGGGACACAGGTTCGATCCCTGAACTGGGAAGATCCCACATGCTACAGAGTAACTAAGACTACGCACCACAACTATCGAGCCTGTACTCTGGAGCCTGGGAGCCACAACTACTGAGGCCACGTGCCACGACTACTGAAGCCTGCGTGCCCTAGAGCCCGGGCTAAGCAACAAGAGAAGCCATGGCAATGAGAAGCCAGCACACTGCAACTAGAGAGTGCCCTTGCTTGCTGTGAGATAAAGCCATGCAGCAATGAAGACTCAGCACAGCCAAAAATAAATAAAAAGAAGATGAAGGCAAGACTAAATATGAGCAGAATCCCTAACATGTCCACATATTGTGATTTGTAGTAGTGATAATCTGTCAAGAAGAGCTAACCCATTTTCCTTCTTGAATGGGAGATCTAAGAAAAAACAATCTCTAGGATTCCTAAATGTTGTAGAAGACGTTCTCTTCTCTTTGATACTCCAGGTCCATAGAGCCAAGCCAGTCAGACATTTTTCTGTTCACTTTTGTTTTTGGTGAGGAAAGGTTTTCTAGGAAATACTGAACTTCCCTCTAAAAGTAGGCCAGAGTAAACAACTCAAACTTTAAATGCAATAATCTTGAAACTTTACATCTACTATTAAAAACAAGACAACAGGGCCAAAATGGAGTCAGTTATGCTAAGCCTCACATTTTCTGCTTTCCCAGAAACAGAATCTTAAATGAGTCAGTCAGGAATTACCTTTTCCCCACTAGGGATATAATCTTCCTGATATACACCAACCAACCCCTGATAGACCTCAACCCCCTAAAGGAAAGAGACCTTGGCACAACCAATCCACTTTTTGCTAGTGTAATTTCTTTGTCCTGCCCTCTTCTGCCTAGAAAAGTCTTTCATTTTGTACAGCTCCTGTACAAAAGGGAGCTCCTTTTTACCTGCTAGATGGGATGCTGCCCAATTCATGAATTGTTAAAACCAGGAAGATCTTTAAATTATACTCTGTTGAATTTTGTTTTTTAATGCAACTAATCTGAATATCATTTTTTCCTAAGTCATCCGTTTAAGATGAATACTGAAAGTGTGATTGACATGATCTTTGGAGTTTGCTTTAAAATATTCCAATTAAGGATGAAAAAAAAGGTTGGGAGTGGTGGTGAAGGCAGATGCAACAAGAATGAAAAATGTTGATAATTTCTGAAAGTCTAGAAATTTATCACCCTTTAGAGATTTTCCACAACAAAGTTTTAAAATTTTAGTTTTTTTCTATTTTTCACTCTCTGATTTTTTTTTTTTTTCCCTACTAAAACTTGAGATGCTTGCCTATGGACAGAGGAGCCCGGTGGGCTACAGTCCATGGCATGTCAAGAGTCGGACAGGCCTTAGCAACTAAAACATCATGGATTTGTCAGGTTCTGTTATGTGAGTACTGTAAGAGGCTAAATAATTAAAAGCATTATTTGTGATTAAAAAAAAAAACAACAACACACAAAACCTGAGGGGGTTCTGGCCACAGGAAGAAAACAGCACAAGCAGTGCTTCGCAAACCTCTACTTGTCTATTCGTGAATACACTGAATGCTCAGGGGACCCTCTGATCTGTTACACACGTTTCACTTGAAAGCAGAGCGTTCCTATGAAACCTGTTGGAAGCCAAAATGGCATAAAGGGAGCAAGCAATTACCCCAGCACACATCTTGCTAACGCGATAAAGCACAGACGCTCAAAGACGCAGTTCAAAGCTATGGCAGGGAGATGTTGAGTAGTTTCCCAAGAGAAAGAGGGGTGATGCCACCTCAGCCTGTTTCAAGGCTGCTGCAAAACGCTGTTATTTTCAAGTTTCGTCTTTTCACATAAAAAAAAAAAAATCACAGCTATCTACTAACAAAAATAGGTACTAATGTGGGTCTTCCATAAAAGCTAAGTGACCTGGAGTGCATTTTCCAACACCGGAAGAATATCTATATACATTATTAGCATATAACTATCTACAGATTTCACTTTACAACTAATAAAGTTGGCTTTCCGCACATAACCCAAGCTGGGCCGGGGGTGGGGGGAGCGTTATTAAATCTCCGCCGGCATCTCAATTATAACCAGAGTATCACAATTTCCTCCAGAAGCGGCACTTTGGCACTTCACCTCACAAGGCGGGAGAAACCGCCCGGCGTCGGGCGTCTCCAGCGGGCAATCCTCTCAGAACCGGAAGTCCTCTTCTCGCCTCAGTTTCCACAAAGTGAAAGAACCGCCGGCGGGTCGTAACGGTCCCCGGCCCCTCCCTACCCGCGGGCAGCCACGCCCCGAGGGCGGAGACCGGGCGGAGCCCCGAGCTCTCCTCCGCCTCCTCCCGACTCACCGCTGCCCCCGGTGCCGGCGGCGCATGTGCCTGGCCACCCCTCCCCGGCCCTGGATTCCACTTCCTCTCCGCTGGCGCTGCCGCCGCAGCCGCCTTCAGGCCCCGCGCCGCCTCCGGAGTCCATGGCCGGGACGCGCTGGGTGCTCGGGGCGCTGCTCCGAGGCTGCGGCTGCAACTGCAGCAGCTGCCGGCGCACCGGCGCCGCCTGCCTGCCCTTCTACTCGACCGCCGGCTCCTTTCCCTCGGGAGTCTCGGGTCGCCGCCGCCTGCTGCTGCTGCTCGGGGCCGCCGCGGCCGCCGCCTCTCAGACCCGGGGCTTCCAGAGCGGGCCTGTGACCGCCGGGAGGCTGGCGGGCCCTCCCATCGCGGCCGCATCCGCCGCCGCCGCGGCCGCTGCCTCGTACCCGGCCCTGCGCGCCCCTTTGCTGCCGCAGTCACTGGCGGCGGCTGCGGCGGGCCCGGCGCGGGGCTACAGCCAGGTACGTGGGTGCCGAGAAGGGCCGCGCGCCGGACCCTCCCCCGGCCGCGCGCCCGCGCCCCTCGGCGTGCGTCTCGCCGGCGCGCGCGGGGTTCCGCGGCACGCGCCGCACCCCCCTTCCGCTCCCACCCCCGCCCGCCCAGTCCTCCTATTGGGCCCCAGAACAAGGGACGCTTTCCCAGGCCTCGGGTTTTCTCCTTGTTTTTGTTCTCCTCTCGAGTCTGTGGTCGGTTGGGCAGTGTAAGTGTGACTGGGGGTGAATGTTGAGGCCTTGTTTCCCGCCGGCCTATGGTAGGTTTTGTGAGGCGGTCTCCGTCCCCGCCGCGCATCCCTGTGGCTCCCCGCCCCCCGGTCGTGAAGTTGGGAGGCTGGACCCCGGGAGGGTCGGGACTTTATGTGTCGCTCGAGCACTAGGCCTGGGCGGCCCTCGGCGCACCTCGCGGTCTGCTGCTGAGAAGCTTCCCGCACTCGCGTGGGCTGGGTTGGTGGGGGGTTGGGGGCACAATCAGTCTGGTCCCCGGCGCTGTCCTCGCTCTCGAGTCCCTGGGGAAAGGCGGGTTGCCCCAGTTACTGAAGGTCACCTCCGCCTCTTCTGACGGAAGGTCCTTTAGGACCGTGGGTCATCGCCGGTGGAAGGACAGCTTGGAGACCGATATGGGGGGAGGGGGGCCGAGGAGAGGGGCTGGGGCTGATGATGACTTGGGGACCCAGGAGTGAGTCTACAGTAATTTACTTGTTTTTTTAGTGAGTGTGTACAGATTGCAAATATTTTGTGCCTCATAGGAAGCTCTCCTTCTGCTTGTTAACGTGGCGTCTGGGAAATGTCAGCACACTTTTTTTGACTAACATGTTCCTGATGCCTTGGGTCATATTTATCTTAATTCAGTTTGTGCTTCTCCTTGAACTTCGGGTAACTGGGAAGCTGATCAGCATGGCTGCTGTCTGCCAGTGGCTGAGCTAATGGATTTGAATCTGGGCCCAATAGTTTTTGCTGCCCTTTTTTGTAAAAGCTTGTGATGCTTATGGAATTCTGGGAAAATGGGGAATGTTGTTTTGATTAAAAGAAAATAGTATGCCTTTGTGACCTGGCTGCTCTTTTTTTCTGATATTTTTTTCTGTGAATTTAGCTAATATAATGATATGTGTTGAGCCTTTACTAGTATTATACTGTGTTTGCATTATTGATTCCTTAAAATTATGTGTCAATCTTCGTGAAAATGACAGGAACATAAAAAAGCGTGAAGTATCTCTCTTCAGTAGAGTGCAAGTCACTTGACTTAAAGCCTGTCTTCCCGTGTTGATAATCGTAGTGCTTGTTGCATTCTTATTAAATATGTATCAGGCCTTTGCTACACGTTTACATTTATCATTGACTCCTTAAAATTAGACAAGTTTTCATGTAAATGGTAGGATGGTACAAAGGAATCTGTTTCCTTAGCCTAGTAGAGTGCAAGTCTTAAAACCTGGGTTGTCTTCCCTGGTTATGGTTGTGGTGCTTGTTAGAACCTTGTTATGTTCCATTTTTTGTTTAGTCTGGTAAAATAGAGTTTTTTGCATGTGTCTCAAGCTCCAGTTACCTCACACTACTGCTTTTGCGATTAATGATCTTTTCCTTGTTCAGTTGACCTGACATACCAGTTGACAGGTTAATCTTTGCAAGCATCCTGCTGACCTGTTGATTTATACACTCCTAAATGTCTTTTATTAGCTCCCCTTTGCCTACCAGTTTAAGGACACACACTGAGCTTAACACTAAAGTCCCTCTGCTGTGTGGTACCCAGTTCCTTTTGCCAGCTCATCTTCTTTGGCTCCTAATTGCACCCTGCAGTTTAGCCAAATGCAATTATTGCTGTTTTGCAAATGGGCTTCTGTTCCTACTGTTTGTTCCCCTTCTCAGACTGGACTGTCTGGCCCTTATATATTGCTCTCAGAATTCTAGCCTGCCTTCAGTGTTCATCTCATATCTTATCTTGATTCTTTTGTTTGTGCTCTGTTTTCAATTTCTATAATATCTTTTATCGTAACTATAAACTTAAAACATCTTGTCCGTGTCCTTGTCCTATGCTACATGGTAAGCTTTTTGAGATGGAGGCCCAGTTATGGCCTACTGTGGTTAGGAGGTGTCTATATATTTGTCAAATTGAAGGGACCTCTCTTGTCCCGCCTTACACTATTAGGTGTAATTTAAGATTGATAAATTTAAAAACAAGCCTGGAATAAAATTTATATTCTGCCAAGCCATTAGGCTGTGTATGCTTCTTGCTTTAGGATGTGCAATGTAAGCCAGAACAGGATGAGTTAGATTTGTGAATTTTCCTGGCCTCTGAAATAACTAATTGTCCCTAAAGAATAACATTCAGAGTCTTTTTGTAGAAATAAACATTTGCTAAGTACACGTTCAAGAAATATTTCTGCAATTCTTCATTTCTCTTGGAAGGAATCCAAAACTACCTACCTGGAGGATCTTCCACCTCTCCCTGAGTATGAATTGCCTCCGTCCAAGTTGGGAGAGGAAGTGGATGATGTTTATCTCATTCGAGCTCAAGGATTGCCATGGTCTTGCACTGTAGAAGATGTGCTTAGCTTTTTCTCAGGTATATTTTATGTATGCTTTAAATATGTAACCTTGGGACTCCACTGCAATCCGGTGGTTTAGACTCTGCTTCCACTGCAGGGGCACAGGTTTGATCTTTAATGGAGTGGGGACTAAGATCCCACGTGCCACATGGTGTGGCCAGAAAAAAAGTTGTAATTTCATTTGTGTAAAAGGCAGTCCCATAAAATCCAAGTTAGACTATGCTGTAGACATCTTATTTGATGGATGGAAATTGTCTCATTCTGAGGACATCATATGTATTATTTGTCATATATACCAGATTTAAAGACCTTAAATATAGCAAAAATTTTAACGTTAAAACTATATGGTGTGAAATCAGTTTTTTCAGAAGTTTTAATGTGTGCATAACCTGTTAGTGGAAATATGTTAGTGAGAATATACTTGAGTAGTTTTTTGTGTAACACATATATTGTTGTTGTTGTTCCCTTAATAACATGTTTGAAGGTTTATGTATTTATGGTTGATTTTAAGCTTTTGTATCTTCCTCTGATTTTTTATTTTCCTGCTTATTAAGAGGCTTCTAGAAGATGCTGGCTTCAATGTTACATGTTAAATGAACATGTAATACTATATTAAGTACCTGATGTGCATTGTATTTACATCTTCAACTTGCTCCCAATATAAGGAGTGCACAGTTTGGGGATGTCTTTTCTTTGGTAATGAAAAAGAGGAAAAGTTAAATTATGTTGCAAAATTATTCTGATAGATATTTTAGAGTTCTTATGGATATGATCATAACAAAGAAGACACTTATGCATAAACCTGACCATATTTTAATTCCTTGAATGATGTCAAACCAATTGTAGAAACATTTGGAAGGACATATTAATCCCATTTTGTGTTGAGCCTAGCCTGATTTGCCATTTACTGATCATGAGGTCATAAACTTATGTGCTAAGGTTTGCTTATCTTTTCCACACGGAACATTTAAAGAGGCCACCACCATCATTAGCATTTGGATGCTTTTGGTGCTGAGGGTTTGTGTAAGGAAAATGGCGGTCAGTTTGGATCCTGCTTCATTTTGTTGTTGGAAGATTGCAACTCTGATTACTTGTATTGATATGATTGAGCTAAAACTTTGATTTCTGGTTTTGATTGATTTTACTCACAAACTTTCAGACTGCAGAATTCGCAATGGTGAGAATGGAATTCACTTCCTCTTAAATAGAGATGGGAAACGAAGGGGTGATGCCTTAATTGAAATGGAGTCCGAGCAGGATGTGCAAAAAGCCTTAGAAAAACACCGCATGTACATGGGGCAGCGGTATGTGGAAGGTACGTGGAGTCGTATTATTGCTTTTTGGAATCATTACATAAACTGTACTTTTCAAGGCAGTTTCATTTGATCCTATGTTAAATATTATGAATAGTGAAGTAGTTAGATACTGTGAATAACCCTTTTCCAAGGTGGGAAAGTGAAGCTAAAAATAATCTGTTTCTTGTCTGTAAAATGAGGATGTTGACAAAGTTTACCTCTGATGTTGTGATGTTACAGCTGGCTCATGGTAAACATCTGAAAATGTCATTTATTATTTTCACCAGAGAAGTATTATTACATATGTTTTTAGATTCTTATATAATCTACCCAGTGTGATTATTTTTTAAATGGATTTTTATATAAATTTTGCATACCTTTTTTTTTTGCTTAGTCTATGAGATAAACAATGAAGATGTGGATGCCTTAATGAAGAGCCTGCATGTCAAATCTGCACCTGTGGTAAATGATGGAGTGGTTCGCTTGAGAGGACTTCCTTATAGTTGCAACGAGAAAGACATCGTAGATTTCTTTGCAGGTGCTTTTCAGTTATATCATGTTTGGGCCCTCATATCATCTTCCTCCGGGCTCCCCTAGTGGCTTAGTGGTAAAGAATCCGCCTGCCAGTGCAGGAGACTTCAGTTCAGTCCCTGGGTCAGGAAGATCCTTTGGAGAAGGAAGTGACAATCTACTTCACTATTCTTGCCTGGGAAATCCCATAATTGGGAGCCTGGCAGGCTAGAGCCCATGGAGTCACAAAGAGTCGGACACGACTAAGTCACTAAAGAACAGCAACAGTCTTCTCCCTCTGTTGTTTCCTTTTATCTTAGGTGAACATTTTCCTGTTCAGTTGTGTTCAGTTGCTAAGTCGTGTCTGACTCTTTGCAACGCCATGGACTACAGCAACGCCAGGCCTCTCTGACCATCGCCAACTCCAGGAGTTTACTCAAAATCATGTCCATTGAGTTGGTGATGCCATCCAACCATCTCATCCTCTTTCTTTCCCTTCTCCTCCCTCCTTCAGTCTTTCTCAGCATCACAGTCTTTTCAGTTGAGTCAGTCCTTCACATCAGGCGGCCAAAGTATTGGAGTTTGAGCTTCAGCATCAGTCCTTCCAAAGAATATTCAGGGTTGATTTCCTTTAGGATGGACTGGTTGGATCTCCTTGCAGTCCAAGGGACTCTCAAGAGTCTTCTCCAACACCACAGTTCAAAAGCATCAATTCTTCAGTGCTCAGCTTTCTTCACAGTCCAACTCTCACATCCATACATGACCACAGGAAAAACCATAGCCTTGACTGGACGGACCTTTGTTGGCAAAGTAATATCTCTGCTTTTGAATATACTGTCTAGGTTGGTCATAGCTTTTCTTCCAAGGAGTAAGCGTCTTAATTTCCTGGCTGCAGTCACCATCTGCAGTGATTTTGGAGCCCAAAAAAATAAAGTCTGCCACTGTTTTCACTGTTTCCCCATCTATTTGCCATGAAGTGATGGGACCAGATGCCATGATCTTCGTTTTCTGAATGTTGAGTTTTAAGCTGCTAACTTTTTCATTCTCCTCTTTCACTTTCATCAAGAGGCTCTTTAGTTCTCTTTATGCCATATGGGTGGTGTCATCTGCATATCTGAGGTTATTGATATTTCTCCCGGCAGTCTTGATTCCAGCTTGTGCTTCATCCAGCCCAGTGTTTCTCATGATGTACACTTGGCATATAAGTTAAATAAGCAGGGTGACAATACACAGCCTTGACGTACTCCTTTTCCTATTTGGAACCAGTCCGTTTTTCCATGTCCGGTTCTAACTGTTGCTTCCTGACCTGCATACAGATTTCTCAAGAGACAGGTCAGGTGGTCTGGTATTCCCATCTCTAAGAATTTTCCACAGTTTATTGTGATCCACACGGTCAAAGGCTTTGGCATAGTCAATAAAGCAGAAATAGATGTTTTTCTGGAACTCTTGCTTTTTCGATGATCCAGTGGATGTTGGCAATTTGATCTCTGCTTCCTCTGCCTTTTCTGAAACTAGCTTGAACATCTGGAAGTTCACAGTTCATGTACTGTAGAAACCTGGCTTGGAGAATTTTGAGCATTACTTTACTAGTGTTTGAGATGAGTGCAATTGTGTGGTAGTTTGAGCATTCTTTGGCATTGCCTTTCTTTGGGATTGGAATGAAAACTGACCTTTTCCAGTCCTGTGGCCACTGCTGAGTTTTCCAAATTTGCTGGCATATTGAATGCAGCACTTTCACAACATCATCTTTTAGGATTTGAAATAGCTCAACTGGAATTCCATCACCTCCACCAGCTTTGTTCATAGTGATGCTTCCTAAGGCCCACTTGTTTACAGGAGAAGTCTTCATTTGGAGTTCCAATATTTATAGATTATATAAGTATTTTGACCTATCATGCTGATCTTTGAGGGTGTCACATTTAAAAGTGATTTCACGTGAAGTTTTTATTTTTTTCTATGAGGAAAACATTCTTTCATAAAAGTGGCTGTATTTGTCTAAGACAGCAATTTATATGATTTAAAGGCATTATTATCTAATTCTTAGCAGTAAGATATGCATCAGCAGTGACGTTAGTCTAAATTTCTATTTCACCTAATGTGTAATTAATGGCAAAAAACAAAGAGAGAGAGAGTTGTGTGTTTTAGACGGACTGCTTGGACCCTAAACATTCTGGGAATAGGTGAGTGTTATTGGCTTTTGACTGCATAATAATTTTCTTCCCATTATGTGGGTATAGGCTTTGAGACTGGCAAACTAGCTATACAATTTTACTAATAAAAATTTTTTTAGAATGTGATTGAATGTATTAAGTTGTAAGACTAAAAAAGCTCTTGTTAGCAGCACTAATTTGTAATAATTTTTGGACACCTAGGACTGAATATAGTAGACATTACTTTTGTCATGGATTATAGAGGGAGAAGAAAAACAGGAGAAGCCTATGTGCAGTTTGAGGAACCAGAAATGGCCAGCCAAGCCCTTTTGAAACACAGGGAAGAAATTGGCAACCGGTGAGTGAAGCAGATAGTAATGATGTAGAAAGATCAAACATTGGGTCATTTTGATAAATACAATGTAACATGACTGTTAAATTATTTCAATACAGACATGAGCTGTCAGATGTCCATCACTTAGATGAATAAATTAACATTTGTTACATTTGCTGCATCTGTTTTTTCAGTTTATGTCTTTTTTTTTAACATGATCTCAATATTTATTATCTAATGCCAGTCCGTAATCACATTTTCCTATTTATACCCAAAGGTATAACCCAATAGGTTATACCTATTTATACCTTTTCTAGTTGCCTTCTTTTTCCCCACCAAAATCTAGACATGGTCCACACGTTGCATTTGATTATTATGCTTGCAGTTCTATTAAGTTTGAGCAAATCCCCTTTCCCTTTTTATCCCCTTCTCCTTTTTATTATTTTTTCCTCCATTAGGCCATGCCACGTAGCTTGTGGGATCTACATTCCCCAATTAGGGATTGAACCCACGCCCATAGCAATAAAACACTGAGTCCTAGCCACTTGACCACCAGGGAATTCACCCTCCCTCCCCTTTTACTATCCAGTTGGCTTTTGAAGAAATTGAATAAGTGGTCCTGTATAGTGTCTCACATTCTGTATTTATATTTTTGCTTCCTCGTGGTGTCCTTTAACTTACTCCTTTGTATCCTGTGTTATTTCCTGGTAACTAGATGTTAAAATCTTGGATTTATTCAGGTTAACATTTTGATATGAATACTCTATTGAGGCTTCCCAGGTGCTCAGCGGTAAAGAATCTGCCTACCAATGCAAGAAACGCGGGTTCGATCCCTGGGTTGGGAAGATCCATGCTGGAGGAGGAAATGACAACCCACTCCAGTATTCTTGCCTGGAAAATTCCATGGACAGGAACCTGGTGGGCTAGAGTCCATGTGGTCACAAAGAGTTGGACACAACTAAGCACGAGTTAGAACTGGACATGGAACAACAGACTGGTTCCAAATAGGAAAAGGAGTACATCAAGGCTGTATATTGTCACCCTGCTTATTTAACTTATATGCAGAGTACATCATGAGAAATGCTGGGCTGGAAGAAGCACAAGCTGGAATCAAGATTGCCGGGAGAAATATCAGTAACCTCAGATATGCAGATGACACCACCCTTATGGCAGAAAGTGAAGAAGAACTAAAAAGCCTCTTGATGAAAGTGAAAGAGGAGAGTGAAAAAATTGGCTTAAAACTCAACATTCAGAAAATGAAGATCATGGCATCTGGTCCCACCACTTCATGGGAAATAGATGGAGAAATAGTGGAAACAGTGTCAGACTTTATTTTTTTGGGCTCCAAAATCACTGCAGCCATGAAATTAAAAGACACTTACTCCTTGGAAGGAAAGTTATGACCAACCTAGATAGCATATTCAAAAGCAGAGACAGTACTTTGCCAACAAAGGTCCATCTAGTCAAGGCTTTGGTTTTTCCAGTGGTCATGTATGGATGTGAGAGTTGGACTGTGAAGAAAGCTGAGTGCCAAAGAATTGATGCTTTTGAACTGTGGTGTTGGAGAAGACTCTTGCAAGTCCCTTGGACTTCAAGGAGATCCAACCGGTCCATTCTGAAGGAGATCAGCCCTGGGATTTCTTTGGAAGGACTGATGTGGAAGCTGAAACTCCAGTACTTTGGCCACCTCATGCGAAGAGTTGACTCATTGGAAAAGACTCTGATGCTGGGAGGGATTGGGGGCAGGAGGAGAAGGGGATGACAGAGGATGAGATGGCTGGATGGCATCACTGACTTAATGGACGTGAGTCTGAGTGAACTCTGGGAGTTGGTGATGGACAGGGAGGCCTGGCGTGCTGCGATTCATGGGATTGCAAAGAGTCAGACATGACTGAGCGACTGAACTGAACTGAAGCACGAGCACAATAAATCTCCTTAGTAAATTTAAGAAATATTGCCCGTCTAGGTCTGTAAATGCAGATGACTCCTATAATTTGAGCTTGATAACCTAATTTGGAAAAGCATTGTTCAGAAAAAGGAAACTGGTTCCAGAAGCCTGAATTTAATAGTTCCCACAAGCATACAGAAAGCAAGTTAGAACGGACATTTAGTTCATGAATTCTCCTTAGCCTCTAGTTAAGTCCTGAGGCAAGTTAGCTCTTCGAATACAGTGACTTTAAATGTCTTGGCAGATACGATGAATTTTCACAGAAATGATTTGTAAGGCCTCAAGAGATTATTAATCAAATGTATTAAAAAAATAACAAAACCTTTCTTAACAGATTCTTTTTATATATACAGTTGACCTTTGCATATTTGTCCTTGTGGAGTGAAATGGGGTGAAAACATTGGTAAAAGAAAACTGTTACTTTATGGAGGGTTAAATCGTTGACCTGGTCTGTTGAGAGTACTTTTTCATGGGCTAATGTCTGTGTCCATTCTTAGTTTTCTCCCTACCTGTTGTCTTTGGACACCCATGTTTGTTGACCTTTGGAAATATATATGCATATTTTATTTTAAAAGAGTTCACTATGAAGTTAATTTGTACCATTTGCACATATTCACTTTTGTTTTGACATAGATATATAGAGATATTTCCAAGCAGAAGGAATGAAGTTCGAACACACGTTGGTTCTCATAAGGGAAAAAAAATATCATCTTCTCCCAGTGCTAAATATATAACTGAGCCAGAAATGGTCTTTGAAGAGCATGAAGTAAATGAGGATATCCGACCCATGACAGCTTTTGAAAGTGAGAAGGAAATAGGTAAGGACTTGCCTCTTATTGAAATTCGTTGGGTCTGCCTTGTATGTTTTGATATTTGTTTAAAAAAAAACTTTTATGATTATGTTGTATGACATTGTAATAGTATAGGATAAAGGGTATTGAGTTAAATATTTAACATGTCTTTGAGTGTAGTGTGTACTGTGAATACACAGTCTTCCCTCAGTATTCACAGGGGATTGGGTCCAGGAGTCGTCATAGATACCGGAATCCATGAATGCTCAAGTCTGATAGTCAGCCTTCTGTATCCAGAAGTTCCACATACAGGGTATGAAGGGTTGACTGTACAGGCCGAACATACAGGTTTTTAAAAACTTTACTTATTTTTTTGTAGATTCTGTGTCAAAAGCCAGGTTTCACATATATAACAAAAAGAAGTAAGTTTGTCAGCATTTTAAACTTAAGTTGGGAAAAGATGTGTGTAAGAGAGCAGGATTGTTGACGAAGGATGTTGTCTGCCTCTGTGTTTAATTATTCCTTTGATTCTTAATCCTAAAACAGTGTTTAGAATCTTGAAAGTTTGATAAATACGTTCTAAGTTTGTGCCCTAGAAATACCCTGTTACCTTACTAATTTTTTTTAAGTGATTATAACCCAGGAAATTTCTTGCCTTTATTTTTCATTCATAATTGTTTTTCCTTCTCTTTGTTGTTAGAAAAAGATACGTTCTTTATAATCTGGTAGTGGTTTGAGACACTAAATCCTTATAAGTGTTCAGGTGATATCTGTTAGGTGGGAGAAATTTCAGATGATTGGCTTTTACAATGGAAGCCCTCTTCCTTACTATTTGAAAAGGAATTGAGGATTTTGAAATTAAAATCATTCATAATTGCAGTCTGCGAATAACTCTGAAGCTTTGATGTTCCTGACAGTGCTTTTTGTTCCACTTCTCAGAATTGCCTAAGGAGATGTCAGAAAAGATTCCAGAGGCTGTTGATTTTGGAACTACGTCTTCACTACATTTTGTCCATATGAGAGGATTGCCTTTCCAAGCCAATGCCCAAGACATTATAAATGTGTGTGGCAGTAAGATATCCAATCTCAATAGCTTTGAATAACAGTTCTGAAGTTTTGAACTTCTGTTTGGGGAAGGTAGAGCAAGATGGCATCTCCATGACTCTGGAAGCTTGTTTTATTTTTGTTGGCTAAGAAGTGTGGGTTTTATTACATTTTAAAGTCATCTATAATGGCATAAAATGATTTTACAGATGTAGAATTATATGGTATAGGTTTAGTATTCAAAGTGAAAAAGCTTGGTTTTCTCTAAATTAGTTCAGTTAATTTTTGAGTTTAAAAAAAGACTCAGTGCTTTTCTCACATTGTAATTATCTACTATCTACTACTTATCTTAAATGCTTGGAGGTTTCAGTTGACCATATAACCTTGCATCCAGCTTCCCTGATTTTTGAGAAAAGAAATTTTTGAAATATTTTATGATAGATATTATATGAAACGAAAAGATACGAAACAACAAAGTACTTACTGATTTTCTGAACTTGAGAATATATTCTTAAGGTAGATCCAAAGCTGGAGGCTTAAGTTAGCAGTGGGTCATCAGAATTGTCATTATTTCAGAGAGCCTAATAGAAATCATATCTTTACCCAAATGAAGGTTGCACAGTCTCTTTAAAGAATTGCTTTCTGTTGCTTTGGTTTGGAATATTAACCACTCAGTGTGGTAGCTCTGTTTAGGTGGTGCTGGTAAGAAAATGATTATTAGCTGCATGTCTAATTAAAACATGATAAAAATGAATGATTATTAAAAAATGAAGTGTTTTTGATGGGTGATTTTTTAGAAACACAGAAGGATGTATGTGGGAGGAATAATAAAAGTAGTCTTTGTTGGTATGAAGGAAAGTTTGAAAACTATTTGTATATTATTGTATTTATAGTGTAAGTTCTCTATGAACAGATATTTGAAATATAACCGTGAGTTCTAAGAAGATCAGAAGAGCCAAATGAAATGGTAGATGTGTAATTACATAGTTGCTTAAAGAGATTTCCTAAAAATAAATTTATTAGCTGTATGAATTAGAGTCTGAAAGAAAAGTGCAGGGCCACCAGACTTGTAGAAATTAGACCTAGTAACATTATGTTCCTTTTGGCTCTCTTTGTTTGTTTAGTTTTTTGCTCCATTGAAGCCTGTTAGAATCACCATGGAATACAGTTCCAGTGGGAAGGCCACTGGAGAAGCTGATGTGCACTTCGATACCCATGAGGATGCTGTTGCAGCTATGCTCAAGGATCGGTCCCATGTTCGTAAGTGCTGCCCATGATTTTTGTTATCAGTTTTGACAACAAATCCCTTTTTCTGTTGTAGAGTTTACCCAGAAGTCTTTCATGGGGGAACTGTATTCTGCTAATACTATTAAATAAATGTAAAGAAGACAAAACTCCACCTTATAATGAGAAGCATTTATTTGTCTATTTACTATTCTGAATATTTCTATCCAGAGTTAGGTTTTGTTTTGTTTTCATTTTTAACTAAGGAAAGGATGGGACAGAGGGTTTGAGTTGCTGGCTAAACTCAAAAAAAATGGCTACAGTATTACTTCTGCCTTTGTAACTTTTTAAAAATGGACCCTTTTATGTTATTCTCAGATCATAGGTATATTGAATTGTTCCTGAATTCATGTCCGAAAGGAAAATAAAACTTCAAAGGATTCCAGATAATAAGGTAAATTTAAGAGGTAGAATTGTGGAAATTATTTTCAGTTGATAAATTAATCATTAACTCACTAATTTGTAATATGTAAAACCATTCTCTTTTTAATAAAGATCAAACTAATCATGATTGAAGCCTCACTATAAGAAATGAAATTCTCCTGGGAAATAGAATTCATTATGATCGTACAGTGGCTTGATTTTCCTATTAGAATCTCTTTGCATCGTTTCCAGCATTCATCATTCTGTGTGCCTAAAAATAATTTTTCACCTTTAGTAGCTGTATATTATATTATAATACAGTGAAAATGTGCCTCATATTAGCTTGTCTTCCTAAAAAATTGACTCACATTTCTTAGTTCTAAGGTACAGCCTTGTCTAACTCAGTGAAACTATGAGCCATGCCTTGTAGGGCCACGCAAAATGGACGGGTCATGGTAGAGAGTTCTAACAAAATGCGGTCTAATGGAGAAGGAAATGGCAAACCACTTCAGTATTGCCTTGAGAACCCCATGGACAGTATGAAAAGGCAAAAAGATAAAACACTGAAAGATGAATTCCCCAGGTCTGTAGGTGCCTGGTATGCTGCTGGAGAAGAGTGAAGAAATAACTTGAGAAAGAATGAAGAGACCAGACCCAAACACCCAGGGTTGATGTGACTGGTGGTGGAAGTAAAGTCCGATGCTGTACAGAACTATATAGCATAAGAACCTGGAATGTTAGGTCAATGAATCAATGTTAGGTCAATGTTAGGTAAATTGGAAGTGGTCAAACAGGAGATGGCAAGAGTGAACATCGACATTTTAGGAATCAGTGAGCTAAAAATGGACTGGAATGGGTGAATTTAACTCCAGTAGTCATGTATGGATGTGAGAGTTGGACTATGAAGAAAGCTGAGCACCAAAGAATTGATGCTTTTGAACTGTGGTATTGAAGAACACTCTTGAGGGTCCCTTGGACTGCAAGGAGATCCAACCAGTCCATCCTAAAGGAGATCAGTCCTGAGTGTTCGTTGGAAGGACTGATGTGGAAGCTGAAACTCCAGTACTTTGGCCACCTGATGCGAAGAGCTGACTCATTTGAAAAGACCCTGATGCTGGGAAAGATTGAAGGCAGGAGGAGAAGGGGAAGACAGAGGATGAGATGGTTGGATGACATCACCGACTCAATGGACCGGAGTTTGGGTAATCTCCAGGAGTTGGTGATGGACAGGGAGGCCTGGCGTGCTGCGGTCCATGGGGTCACAAAGAGTTGGGCACGACTGAGCAACTGAACTGAACTGAACCATTATATCTACTACTGTGGGCAAGAATCCCTTAGAAGAAATGGACTAGCCCTCATAGTCAACGAAAGAGTCTGAAATGCAATTCTGGGGTGCAGTGTCAAAAACGACAGAATGATCTCTTGGATGTTTCCAAGGCAAGCCATTTCAATATCACAGTAATCCAAGTCTCTGCCCCAACCAGTAATACTGAAGAAGCTGAAGTTGAATGGTTCTGTGAAGACCTACAAGACCTTCTGGAACTAATACCCAAAAAAGATGTTCTTTTCATAGGGGAATGGAATGCAAAAGTAGAAAGTCTAGATACCTGGAGTAACAGGCAAATTTGGCCTTGGAGTACAAAATGAAGCAGGACAAAGGCTAACAGAGTTTTGCCAAGAGAATGCAGTGGTCATAGCAAACACCCTCTTTGAACAACACACGAGAAAACTCTACACATGGACATCACCAGATGGTCAATACTGAAATCAGATTGATTCTTTGCAGCCAAGATGGAGAAGCTCTATACAGTCAGTGAAAACAAGATCAGAAGCTGACTGTGGCTCAGATCATGAACTCCTTATTGCCAAATTCAGACTTAAATTGAAGAAAGTAGGGAAAACTACTAGACCATTCAGGTATGACTTAAATCCCTTATGATTATACAGGGGAAGAGACAAATAGATTCAAGGGTTTAGATCTGATAAGACAGAGTGCCTGAAGAACTATGGACAGAGGTTCATAACATTGCACAGGAGGCAATGATAAGACCATCCCTAAGAAAAAGAAATGCCAAAAGACAAAATGGTTGTCTGAGGAGGTCTTACAAATAGCTAAGAAGAGAAGCAGAAGGCAAAGGAGAAAAGGAAAGATACACCCATTAGAATGCAGAGTTCCACAGAATAGCAAGGAGAGGTAAGCAAGCCTTCCTAAGCGATCAGTGCAAAAAAATAGAGGAAAATAACAGAATGGGAAAGACTAGAGATCGCTTCAAGAAAATTAGAGATACCAAGGGAACATTTCATGCAAAGAAGGGCACAATAAAGGACAGAAACGATCTGGACCTAACAGAAGCAGAAGATATTAAGAAGAGGTGGCAAGAATACATGGAAGAACTATACAAAAAGATCTTCATGACCCAGATAACCACGGTGGTGTGATCACTCACCTAAAGCCAGACATCCTGGAATGCGAAGTCAGGTGGGCCTTAGGATGTGTCACTACAAAGAAAGCTAGTGGAGGTGATGGAATTTCAGTTGAGCTATTTCAAATCCTGAAAGATGATGCTGTGAAAGTGCTGAACTCAAGGGGATATGTCAGCATATCCATGTCAAATATGGAAGCAAATGTGGAGAACTCAGCAGTAGCCACAGGACTGGACAAAGTCAGTTTTCATTCAAATCCCTAAGAAAGGCAATCCCAAAGAATGTTCTCATTACCACACAATTGCATTTATCTCATATGCTAGTAAAGTAAATCTCAAAATTCTTCAAGCAAGGCTTCAACAGTATGTGAACCATGAACTTCCAGATGTCCAAGCTGGATTTAGAAAAGGCAGAGGAACCAAAGATCAAATTGCCAACATCCGTTGGATCATCAAGAAAGTAAGAGAGTTCCAGAAAAACATCTACTTCCGCTTTATTGACTACACCAAAGCCTTTGACTGTGTGGATTACACCAAACTATGGAAAATTCTTAAGAGATGGGAATACCAGACCACCTTACCTGCCTCTTGAGAAATCTGTATGCAGGTCAGGAAGCAACAGTTAGAACTGGACATGGAATGACAGACTGGTTCCAAATAGGAAAAGGAGTACGTCAAGGCTGTATATTGTCACCTGCTTATTTAACTTACATACAGAGTACATCATGCGAAATGCTGGGCTGGATGAAGCACAAGCTGGAATCAGGATTGCTGGGAGAAATATCAGTAACCTCAAATACGCAGATGACACCACCCTTATGGCAAAAAAATGAAGAACTAAAGAGCCTTTTGATGAAAGTGAAAGAGAAGAGTGTAAAAAGCTGGCTTAAAACTCAACATTCAGAAAACAGACCATGGCATCTGGTCCCATCACTTCATGGCAAATAGATGTGGAAACAGTGACAGGCTTTATTTTCTTGGGCTCCAAAATCACTGCAGATGGTGACTGCAGCTATGAAATTACAAGACGCTTGCTCCTTGCAAGAAAAGCTATGACCAACCTAGACAGCATATTCAGAAGCAGAGATATTACTTTGCTAACAAGGGTCCACACAGTCAAAGCTGTGGTTTTTCCAATGGTCTTGTATGGATGTGAGAGTTGGACCATAAAGAAAGCTGAGCACTGAAGATTGTGCTTTTGAGCTGTGGTGTTGGAGAAGACTTGAGAGTCCCTTGGACTGCAAGGAGATCCAACCAGTCAATCCTAAAGGAAATCAGTACTGAATATTCATTGGAAGGACTGATGTTGAAGCTGAAACTCCAATACTTTGGCTGCCTGATGCAAAGAACTGACTCATTGGGATAGACCTTGATGTTGGGAAAGATGAAGGCAGGAGGAGCAAGGGACAACAGAGGATGAGATGATTGGATGGTATTAGCAACTTGATGGGAATGTGTTTGAGCAAGCTTTGGGAGTTGTTGAAGGACAGGGAAGCCTGGCGTGCTGCAGTCCATGGGATCGCAAAGAGTTGGACAGGACTGAGCAACTGAACCGAACTGAAGGTGTTTTTAAGGTGTTTAAAACAATACATTTGACCCAATCAAAAAATGGGACAAAGAACTAAACAGACATTTCTCCAAAGAAGACATACAGATGGCTAACACACACATGAAAAGATGCTCAACATCACTCATTATCAGAGAAATGCAAATCAAAACCACTATGATGTACCATTTCACGCCAGTCAGAATGGCTGCGATCCAAAAGTCTACAAGCAATAAATGCTGGAGAGGGTGTGGAGAAAAGGGAACCCTCTTCCACTGTTGGTGGGAATGCAAACTAGTACAGCCACTATGGAGAACAGTGTGGAGATTCCTTAAAAAACTGGAAATAGAACTGCCTTATGATCCAGCAATCCCACTGCTGGGCATACACACTGAGGAAACCAGAAGGGAAAGAGACACGTGTACCCCAATGTTCATCGCAGCACTGTTTATAATAGCCAGGACATGGAAGCAACCTAGATGCCCATCTGCAGATGAATGGATAAGAAAGCTGTGGTACATATATACAATGGAGTATTACTCAGCCATTAAAAAGAATACATTTGAATCAGTTCTAATGAGGTGGATGAAACTGGAGCCTATTATACAGAGTGAAGTAAGCCAGAAAGAAAAACACCAATACAGTATACTAACGCATATATATGGAATTTAGAAAGATGGTAACAATAACCCTGTGTATGAGACAGCAAAAAAGACACTGATGTATAGATCAGTCTTATGGACTCTGTGGGAGAGGGAGAGGGTGGGGAGAATTGTGAGAATGGCATTGAAACATGTATAATATCATGTATGAAACGAGTCGCCAGTCCAGATTCGATGCACGATACTGGATGCTTGGGGCTGGTGCACTGGGACGACCCAGAGGGAGGGTATGGGGAGGGAGGAGGGTTCATGATGGGGAACACAGATATACCTGTGGCAGATTCATTTCGATATTTGGCAAAACTAATACAATATTGTAAAGTTTAAAATTAAAAAAAAAATACATTTGAAACCAGGGTGTATCATGGATTTATATACGTTTAATGTACTACTGCTTCTTTTCCAAAAATGGTGTCATGAAAACTGTTTTCTTAGGACGTACATAGATTTCATAGAGTTTTATCTGTGACAAATCAAGTAGATATGTTTTGATGTTGCTTCCCTGACTCAGTGCTATGTGGTATCTTTTTCCCCGTAATTAATGTATTGTGATCGTTTTTCTACATGTAATGGTGCATTCCTTTAAAACATTTAACTGTAATGATTTCTTGAAAACACATGGGGCATTTCTTTACTGTAGTCAGGCCATTTTTGGATATAAAATCCCACAGTTGTGGGCCTTAAATATATTTATGTTAACTAAAATCTGTGTAAAATATATTTTGTGTTCAACCTTGAAAATCTGCTGTCTTTCTACCAGGCTGCAAACACTCATGCCTAACTAATTTTCTTTGTCTTAGTTGTTTGTTAGATAACTTGCAGTAAATGAGAAAGAAAAAAAGTATTGAATTTGTAGTTTTAAATGATATGGGAATGTGTGCAGCACTTTTTTAGCTTGAGTAAAAATGTGCAACTTTTTTGTTTCATTTTCAGGATGAAGCAAGAAGCATTTCATTTGCACGTCTTTCTTGGACTTGGGATCTAAAGTTCCAGTTTTTTAGCAGCAACTGCTGGAGAAGCGATTTCAAGATTTTGGGTTAATTGCTTAGAAGAAAAATTCCATAGTGGACTGTTCAGAGAAAAAGATTCAGTTTAGGATTATGATACAAACCTCAAATTTAGTTTTTTTGTTTAAATTGTCCAGGATCTGGTTTAAAAATCTGGTCTTTATTTTATATAATTAAAGTTTGTTTTCATAGATGATTTGTGACCCAGAAGGCTGCATATTTTTATTCAGCACTGTCCTTTAAAATATTTCTCCCATTTTAAAAATTATCTGTTTGAGGTTTTGGTTTTTGCCTATGAATTAAGAGATACAATGTAAAACTTTTCATGGAATAAAATACTGATTTATTTTAGCCAAATACTCACCAAAGCAAGGAAAAGTTTCAGGCCCTTGAACCATTATAGTTTTGCAGAGTTATTTTAATTTTAGATGTATTTGATTACTTAGATGGGGTAGGAATTAAAAAAACAAAACAAAATAAATACCACGTTAGTGAGTGTAAATGACAATAATTTGGCAGTTTTATGTCTTTAGAAATGTTTTGCCTTTTTCAGCCTTGTGCTAAAGGCATTTAATATTGGTGCCTGTATAATTAAGGAGGGAATTATAGTCTCAACTTAAAAGTTGTCTAACCCATCCCCTCCTCATCCCAGTGAGCCCCCCCCCCCCGCCCCCCCGCTCAATCATCTTGTTTTGATTTTTGGGTAAACCTTAAGGTGTGTGTTAGTCTAAGAACTGTGAAGTGACATGTCATAACAGTCCTGACTTGTAAGGACATTAATGGCTTCACTTGAATTTAAACCAGCTCTAGGTAGGAAAAAAATCTTGTCTCATTTGCTTTTTCAGTGGGGTAGCACATCCCATATTTTAGAACAAGTAGGGGTGCCTTGCTTAAATAAAAATAGCATTTAATGTATAATTGTGTGAAAGGTTTATGGGTAAAGCTGTATTTCTGTCACATTGTGGCAGTATCTTCTGCTTTATATTAAACAGCTTGTTATTTAAATACTGGATCAAAATGGCTGGCTTCAAATTGTAGTCATTAATAAACTAACTTTATGTGCACCTGTGTAGGAGAATCAAAGTTCTGTATAGTTTCTTTGCCTTGTTCCTCTTCTCAGGGTGACAACTGTCACGTGGTTACCAGGAGATGCAATTCTAGTTCTTAAAGTTGAATTAGCCCAGATTTCTGAGAGGTGGTATCTGAAAGAGAGATTATGCCTTCTCTCATTTAAAACATAACCATCTTTGAATACCAGCTAAGATGAAATCGCTGTACTGTAAGTAGTCAATAAATGAAGACTTATTTCAGGCTGAAGATTACCTAAGAGTATTTATTTTGGAGTGTGTGAATCAACCTAATATATTTTTGTTACGTCAAGTCCTGGTCTATTAATATAAGAAGAAATGGTTAATTTTTAGTTGTGTTTGTTTTTATCATTCTATAAGAATGTGATTCAATCAACCAGCTTAACATCTTCCACGTTACTACCTAGATAGAAATGTATTTCCATATGTGGTTGAGTGTACTGAGCTATGTAAACTGGTGTCTGTAGCTGTATGAGCTATTAGAATATGATCTTTTCTCTCTCTCTTTCTCTCTGTACAACTCTTAGAAAAGAATGAGAGCAAAAGCATTAAGATGTTCTGTGGTGGGTAAGCTTGAAGGGATATATCTTCTTACTGTACTAGTGGCCGAGTTCTCACAAAAAAAAAAAACTGGTGTGCATTCTTGGGAAGTCATCTTATGAATTCATGTAATACTTTCCAATACTCCCTTTAATAGGTTATTGCTCATAATTTATGTTAGTAAGTGAGTAATAGCTGACAAGGCAAATGTAGTGCAGGAAAGAGAAGAAAAGCAGCACATAATAGAATAAAAGTAATTTTTATTTTTATCCAATCTAAAGACATACTCCCCCCCGCCCCTCAAAATGTGACAAAACTGGTTTGTGCATCATCATTTTCTATTGAAAGAATAGTGGCAGTGAATTTGCTCTTGTCTTTGGGTCCTTTGTGTCTTTATAATCTCCTCTGTGGTAAAGCTGTCAAAAATAGTGGGATTGGGTGTGTCGAGGTTTACCTGTATCCTTCTTTGGGCTGCTCAAAAGAATTACAAGGAGGGGATACTGATAAGGAGCATATAGATACCAAGGGGAAAATTGCTAGCCCGTGTTCTGATCTGACATACTGTTAGCAGAGAGTGAAGCAGAGCCGTTTTGTTTGTCCCTCTGTGTCTGGGTGAGAGGCTTCTGCCAGGTGCGGGGGGAGACTGAACCCACTATGGAGCGAAAGGCTCTGAATCCTCCTCAGTATTTCTGCAGTGTGGCCAGGAAGAACCAGGAGAAAGCCACTGCTATTATGTGACATTCTGAGGAAGTGACACTGCTAATTATTAGTTAACATGCTCTATTGGCATCCTCTGCCCTACAGTCCCTTAGCACAATGGTCTGCAACTTTTTTGGCACCAGGGACTGGTTTTGTGGAACAATTTTTCCACAGATGGTTTCATAATGATTCAGGGGCATTTGCATTTATTATGCTGCAGCTGATCTGATAGGAGGGGGAGCTCAGGTGGTACTGGGAGCAATGAGGAATGGCTGTAAATGCAGATGAAGCTTTTCTTTGCTTGCCCGCCTTCTGCTCACCTCCTGCTCTGTGGCTTAGTTCCTAACTGGAGTGCTCCATGGCCCAGGGGTTGGAGACCCCCTGCCTTAGCAGGTTCTCATTTGGGAGATTTTTTTCTGGGTTACATCCTATTTATCTTATAATTTAAAACATACTGTTACTTTGAGAATTTTCCCTAAATTAAGTGAAAGGGTTGACATTGAATTAATAGGACCTGAATTAATAGAATGGCATATCTCAGCAGTAAAGTGCCTAAGTTTCAGCAGTTTAGGAAAAAAAAATCGCTCTAATGTAGTAGGAATACATTTTCCTTGCCTGAATTCAGCAGATTAAAAAATAAATCTCTGAAGTTTGTACTAAGGGAATAAAGCTGCTATAAACATTTGTGTGTAGGTTTTTTGTGTATACATAAGATTTCAGCTCATTTGGGTAAATACCAAGGAGTGCGATTGCTGGATCATATGGTAACACTATGTTTAGTTTTGTGAAAACCTGCCAAAATGTCTTCCAAGATGGTTGTACCATTTTGCATTTCCACCAGGAATGAATAAGAATTCCTGTAGCAACTCATCCTTGCCAGCATTTGGTGGTGTCAGTGTTTTGAATTTTAGCTATTCTAATAGGTGTGTAGTGATATTTAGTTTTAATTTGAAGGTCCATAAATTGTGCAAGATATTGACATCCTTATATACATTTGCATGGGCATGTTGTCTTTGGTGAATTGTCTGTTCAGATCTTTTGCCCAGTTTTTTAGTTGGGTAGTTTCCTTACTGAATTTTAGGAAGAGGACTATAGGGAGATTTGATTAGGTTCTAAAGCCTTGATAATACAAGAATAAACAGGATAATTTAAAAATTTTGTGTTTTTACTTTTTGAAGGAAATAAAATTCAAGAGATATGAAAGGGTATATAGTGAACATCTCCTTCCATCCTATACTTCAGCCACCTAGTTCCTCTTCTCAGGCAACCATGTCATCATGGTTATATTTTCTAATGTAAACTTCCAGTGATTTTACTGTATAATAGGTGAATATTGGCATTTTCATTTATTTTAAAAGTATACTATTCTTTACCTTTTTTTCCCATTTAATACATCCTAAATATTTTATATTGGTACATAAAATCCTTTCTCATTTTTTAAAATGGTTATACAGTATGGATGTAATTTATAATTTAACCTGTCGTTACTGATGAACATATAAATTGTTTATAGTCATTTGCTATTTTAATGCTGGAATGAATTACCTTGTATAAATTTAGATCATTTTGTACATGCATAAATTTCTCTATAGGATAAATGGTCAGAGCATGTGCACTTGTAAACTTATATCTAAAATTCAGTTTCTATCTATAGCTTGTTTTTTCTTAGTTTGCACCAGCAATGCAAGTCCCCATTTCTCCACAACCCCCTCAAACAGTGTATTAGCAATCTACTCTTTGCCAATCTGCCAAGGTTAAAAATACACAATTTCTTCATGTTTAAAGGCTTTTGGATTTTCTTTTGTATGAACTTGTGTTCATAGCCTCTCCCCATATTTCTTTTTCTCTTATAATCCCCATCTACTTATCCTCATTAATTTTAAAACAAATTCAAGATAACCATCATTTTTTCTGAATATATGTATATCCTATATTTCTTTTTAAAAATAGGACTTTAGGGACTTTCTTGGCTTAAGACTTGTGCTTCCAATTCAGGGCGGGGGGGGGTGGGTTCAAGCTCTGGTCAGGGAACTAAGATCCCACATGCTGCTCAACCCCCCCAAATTTAAAAATAACCATTACTCCTAAAAATACTAATTTCTTATCAAATAATTTCTCAAAAAGTACATTTGAATCAGGATCTAAGCAACAGTCCATACCCTGCAGTGGTTATTATGTCTCTTTTTCCTCTGCAACATGTTTTAATAACAAATTTTAATAAAAACTTCAAATATTTGGAAAAATTGAATGCCTATACATAATACCACCTAGATTTTGGAAGTAACATTTTACCATATTTTCTTCATGTATTTATGCTTCCATCAATGCATTTTGTTTATGTGTGTCCAAGTTGTAGACATCTATACTTGAATCTTAAGCTTTGTAGCACCCGTATTATTAAGTAGACTTCTTATTCTTGGGGTAAAATGTACAGTAAAGTGAACAAATGTTACTTTGATGAGTGTTGATACATAACTCTGTAACCCAAACCCCTTACAAGCTGTGGAGCATTTCCATCACATCAGAACATTTCTGCAGTCAGTTCCTGTTCCTCCTCCGTCCTTTCTGGTTAGGATTTTGTTTCCACCGTAGTTTCGCCTGTAAATGTAATCATTATGTATTCTTATGTAAATTTCTCCCACTCTGCATTTGTTGACATTCATCTTTGTGTGTCAGCCCTTTGTTCCTTTTCATTGCTGAGTAGTATTTCACTGTATGAATATGCTGTAGTTTAATTTTTCACTGGTCTGGTGAAGGGCTATTTATTTTTTGGCTATCATGAATAAAGTTGCTATGAATATCATGTGCAAGGCTTCTTGTGGACCTACGTTTTAATTTCTTTTGGGTAAGTACTTAGTGGACTATCCTGAATTGCAAGGAGATAGAGAGAGAGAGAGATATATATTATTTTTTTTTTTTCTTTTTTCTTTTTTCTTTTTCTTTTTTTCCTAGCCATGCCACACAGCATATGGAATCTTAGTTCCTCAGTAAGGGATTCAACCTGTGCCTCCTATAGTGGAAGTGTGGAATCCTAACCACTGGACTTCTGAGGAAGTCCCAAGGTTGATATATATTTAATTTTACTAGAAATTGACGTACCCTTTTCCAAAGTGATCATTCTATTTTAGATATCCCAAACAATATGACAGTTCCAGTTGGTCCATATCCTCACCATTTGATATTTCCAGCCTGTAATTTTAGCCATTCTCTGTGTAAAATAAGACACACAAAAGGTTTTAATTTACTGTCCCAATCAGTGATGTTAAGCATATTTTTGTAAGCTTACTGACCAAATATCTTAAGTAAAATCGAAGTTCCTGTTTTTTGTTTCTTTTATGTTTCCCCTTCCATTTTATTTATTGGAGAAATGCTGTGAACCTTTAGCGGTTTCCACAGGCTGAGTTTGAGTTTCACTGATCGCCTTTCAGTGATGTCAAATGACCACTTTTCTACTGTGTGTGGTCTTTTTCTTAATTAAGTGGCAAGAGCTGGCTTCTCACAATGAGCTGGCTTTAAACACACCCTTCCCCGCCCCCCAGTTTGTCACTTTATTGGCTTTTCATGGCAGAAATTACGTGGTAGGTTTTTAAATCTCCCTTTTTTATGGCCTCTGGGTTCTGTGTCAGAACTAGGAGGTTCCAGTGAAGTGATTTTGAAAGCACCTGGTGGTAAACGCATGAAGGTGTGTAGCCAAATTGACTCTAGGATATGGACTACTCCGAGAAACTCAGAAACATCACTATAGTACTTAAAGAATAAGCTTTTCAAATGTTCCAGACTAAATCTGAAGCCTGTGAAATTTCACAAATACATTCAAAGACTTGTGATTTGAAAACTCACTTTGTTCTAACTGAAATACAGAGGCTCTCAACCTTTCTGTCACTTGATGACGTTTGGAAATATAGACCAGAACTAATAAGAAGCTGAGTTACTTGGAATTTCTAGTAGGCTGGCTATAATTCCATCCATTTCTTGCCCCCTCAAGAGAGCAAATAGGGGAATACAGGTGATAATATTGGGCTAATTTTTAACCTCTAATTTACAAGAACAAACTATTGGTGACAGACCTTACAATTGAATATGAATGATACTATTGTGCTGAGATGGAGAAGGAAATGGCAACCCACTCCAGTATTCTTGCCTAGAGAATTTCGTGGACAGAAGAGCTGGTGGGCTGCTGTCCATAGGGTCGCACAGAGTCGGACACGATTGAAGCGACTTAGCAGCACAGCAGCATTGTGCTGAGAAGTAACATCCCAGGATGGCATGGCACTACGGCTATCTGGAGACAAGCAGGTTTTTCCACCCTACCTGCCCATTGGAGGCCCGAGTTATCTTTACCAAGCTTACTTACATGCTCAGCAATGCTTACAGCTGGTCACTGGTTCTGTTTTTGACTAAGTTTACATTTCAAGGTGATACACTCTTTGAATAAAGTTTATCTTGTATTATAGGTGTAGAACTCCTTATCAGATACTTAATTTTTGATTTGGTAGATTGACATGCTTGCACAAATCTCATATACAAAAGTAATTAATGTGTTAATAAAATCAGCTGTCCTCAGGAATGGTGAGAATAAAATAGAAGACCTTAATAATGGGCAGTCCCCAAGCTAACAAAAGTCTAAGACTCATTAAGATTTGACCCAGGAGAACATTTGGGGGTTATTAGAATGACTGAGCGACTTCACTTTCACTTTTCACTTTCCTGCATTGGAGAAGGAAATGGCAACCCACTCCAGTGTTCTTGCCTGGAGAATCCCAGGGACGGGGGAGCCTGGTGGGCTGCCGTCTATGGGGTTGCACAGAGTCAGACACGACTGAAGCGACTTAGCAGCAGCAGGCTAAGTTATTAGCAAGATGCTTTACTATAAATCAAAACGTGCTACTTCTGAAATACAGTTCTTTAGAAAGGCCTACATTGTCTGCTGGGCAAAGCTGAAATGAGGCTGTAATATAGATGGTAGCCCTGAGAGTTACTTCAAAATCAGTAGGCTATACCTGGAGTCCTTTCACAGAATGGTTAAAATTCCCTTTAAGAGTTTCATACATTTTTTTCCAACTTTCACTTTTTTATTAACAAGTTTGCAGTTTTTTTATTAAGTTTTTATAAAAAAAATTGAAGTGTACTTGATTTAAAAGTGCTTGTTTCAGGTATACAGTAAAGTGATTCAGTTATACATGTATATCTGTATGGATAAATATTATAGACATATATCCTTTTTTCCTTATAGGTTATCACCAAGTATTGAGGATAGTTCCCTGTGCTATACAGTAGGCCCTTGTTGGTTATCTATTGTATATGTAGTAGTATATATATGTTAATCCCAAACTCCTAATTTCTCTCCCTGCTGCTTTCCCCTTTGATAATCATTGTTTTCTCTGTGTGTGGGTCTATTTGTATTGTATTTTGTATATATTTTTTAAAGTATTTATTTGGCTGCATCAGGTCTTAGTTGGGGCCCTCGGGGTCTTTGTTGCTCCATGTGGGATCTCTAGTTGAGGAGTGCAGGCTTAGTTGCTCTGTGGCATGTGGGATCTCGTTTATAGTCCCCTGCATTGCAAGGTAGATTCTTAGCCCCTGTGCCAACAGCGAAGTCCCTGTAAGTTAATTTTTATCCTTTTAGTTTCCACAAATAAGCGGTATCATGTATTTGTCTTGTATCTGTCTAGCTTACTTCCTGAGTATGATACTCTCTAGGTCCATCCACGTAGCTGCAAAATGGCATTATTTCATTCTTTTTTATAGCTGAGTAATTTTTCATTGTGTATATATACCACATCTTCTTTATCCTTGCATCTGTCAATGGAACATTTAGGTTACTTCCATGTCTTGGTCATTGTAAATAGTGCTGCAGTGAATATAGGGGTGCATGTATCTTTTCAAATTATCATTTTTATAACTTGACTGTAAACAATGAAAGAGCCATGTGCTGAACTACAGATCTGATTTAAAATCCTCATGCTGAGGAAAATCCTCAGATTCTATTTGGAAATAAACTGCATTTAGGGAGTTCAATCAAGTTCTGTAAAGTCTGACCTATAGTTGCTTGGAATATGAAAGCACAAATTTTTAAATTTAAATAAACTTTATTTCGGAATAGTTTTGAGATACACAAAAATGTTGCAAAAGCAGTAGAATTCTTGTAAACACTGGCCTAATTTCCCTGTTTACATTTTATGTTGCTACAATACATTTGTCACGGTTAATGCTGATACATAACCATTGACTGAATTCCACACTTTGTTCAGATTTTATTAGCTTTTCCCTAGTATCTTTCATTCCAGGATCCCACATTATGTTAGTCTTCCTGTCTCCTTAACCTCAGTCTTTGTTTTTGATGACCTGATACATTTAGAGTACTGGTCAGATATTTTGTTGAATGTCCCTCAGAGTTTTCTGAGATTTTCTCATGGTTAGACTAGGTTTATTGGTTTTGGGAGGAAGAATACCAAGGAATTATTCTCACTGCTTTCACCTTATCAAGGATTCTTGTTATCAACATGACGTCACTGACCATGTGAATTTTGATCACGTGGCCAAAACAGTGTTTCCTTGGTTACTAAAAAGCCCCTTTATTTCTCTTTCTATATTCTACTTTTTTGAAGCAAATTTCTAAGCACAGCCCATATTCAAAAGGTGGGGAGGTAAGCTTCACTTCTTGAAGGAATAGTAGCTACATAAATTTCTTGGAATTTTTCTTTGTAGGAGACATGATACTTCTCTGTCATTTATTTAATCTCATATTAATATGGACTCATTTATTCTCTGGGTAATACTCCTACATTATTTTGCTCGCATTTTTTCAGCTTTACCCACTGGAAGCGTCTAGTTTTCTCCTGTATACCTTTGCTATGCCTTCCTCCTTTTTTTTTTTTCAATAGCACTTCCTTACTTTTTGATGTTCCAAGATGCCCCAGACCTAGAACCAGCCATTTCTCCAACGAATCCTGGTTCCTTTTATTGAAGAATGGTATTATAAACCAAGCTTTGGTTTCTGATTAAAGACCGGGCATTGGATGTGCCCATTGCTACTGGGGTGTCAGCTTCCAGACCCTCAGAGCAGATGGGGATATATGTTTGTGTACCCACCCATATACACATACATATCTATTTTCTGTATCCAATTGGAAAGCGTGGTATTTTAAAAGTTGTAAAATATACAAACATTTTACCATTTTAATCATTTTTAAGTGTACATTTCTTTGGCATTAAGTACATTCATATTGTACGAACACCACCACCACCATCCATCACCAGAACTTTTCATCCCCATCCCTCCCCCCTCCCCCCCGCCCCCAACCAATTGAAACTCTATCCATTTCCCACTTCCCCAAGTCCTTGGTAACTTGTTTGTCTGTCTTTCTACTGTTTGTGAATTTAACTAGATACTTCACATAGGTGGAATCCTATTTGTTTTTTTGTGACTGGCTTATCTCATGTCAGGGTCCATCCATGTTGTAGTATGTGTCAGAATTTCCCTGCTTTTTAAGGCTGAATGTATCTACCATATTTTGTTTATCCATTCACTGATAAATGAACACTTGGGTGGCTTCACCTTCTGGCTATTGTGAATGATGCTGCCATGAACGTGGGTATAACCCCGCTTTCATTTCTGGGTATATATATCCAGAGGTGGAACTGCTGTATTACATGGAACTTTTCATTTCTTTAGGAACTGCCATTCTATTTTCTGTACTGGCTGTACCACTTTACATTGCCACCAACAGTGCACAAGGATTCCAGTTTCTTTAAAAGATTTTTTTATTCTGACGAAGCTAACCTATTTTCTTACGTTGCTTGCGTTTTTGGTCTTATCCAAAAAAGTCACTGCCAGACCCAGTGTTATGAATCTTCCTCCTCTTTGTTCTAAGAATTTAATAGTTCTAGATCTATGTTCAGATCTTTGATCCATTTCAAGTTACTTTTGTATATGGTATAAAAGTCCATCTTAGTTGTTTTGGCATGTGCATATCTAGTTTTCCCAGTATCAGGTTTGACAATTCTATCCTTTTTCCATTGAATAGTCTTGGCACTCTTGTCAGAAATCATTTGAGTGTAGATGTGAAGGTCTATTCCTAGGCTCTCTACTCCGATGGCTCATTATGTCTGTATGCCATTACCATACTGCCCTCAGCACTGTAGCTCTGTAAGTTTTGAAATCAGGAAGTGTGAGACATTTAACTTTTTTTCAAGATTGTTTTGGCTGTTTAGGCACCTCTTGAGGTTCCATATAAATGCTTCTATTTGTGCAAAAGATATTGGGATTTTTGATAGGGGTTACACTGAATCTGTAGATGGTTGAGGTAGTACTGACATTTAAAAGATACAAACTCATTATCAACTGAGGGAATTTTTCAGAAACTAAAGCCTGTGGTCAGCGATTTTTATTTTGGCCGGCCCACAATTGTGTTATAACACTTTGTGGGTTATTACATTCAATAGTTATACCTGACATACCTGTCGTCTCCAGCACTGTGAGTCTCATTTTCACTTTCTCTATTAGAATCAGTCATTAAGGCTTTTTGTGTGTGTGTAACATTCACATCATCTGAATCAACTATATTCTGAAGAATACCATCTTCTGAGACATTAGTATATATGTCTCTTGGACAATCAAAAGTATCTGCATAAAACCACAGACAAATTCTTATCTCAAAACTTCACGATGTGTCATTTTTTAAGGTTTTATGCTAAAAACTTATGTTTATAATATACACAAAGTAGGAACAAAAACCTAACAGTAAAATGTGAATGATAATGACAATCTTAAGCTGTATAATGAACCCTTGATCAATTTTACATTCTAAAAACTCTGCACAGTGATGTTAATTGTATCACTCTTTAAAAATGTATTTATATGTCTCTGGTCAGTAACATTTGGGTAACAAAAGACGTATTAATACATCTGGTCAATAATGTAAGCTTTCCATTTCATGAACATGAGGTGTCTTTCCTGTACTGGTATCTTCTTTTGGCAGTGCTTTAGTTTTCAGTATACAAGTCATTTGCTTCTGTGGTTAAGTGTATTCCTAATATGTTATTCTTGGTGATACTATTGTAAACAGTAGAAACAATTTTTAAGGAAGAAAGGCCTATTCTTATAATAGTCAAGGTATTCATGACTTGGTCCCCTTGCTTCGTGGGCATATGCACTAATAACAAATCTCTGGAGCTGTGGTCTTAAAAAAATAACCAAAACACTAAACAGCTTATGTGCATTTCCAAAACAAATCTCAAGTGGCTAGTTATTTATTCCTCCTTACATGCCATGTACAGAGTGGCCTCTTCAATTTAGTTCAAAACTAATTATAAAATAACTTTTGCTAATTTAGGATAATCCACCCCCTCCTCCCCCGCCATTTTCTGTAGAGCCTAGAACAGTGCTGACATATACATGTAGTCAAAAATAAGGAAGATGGAGAATCACAAGCAATAGATATTATTTAAAGAGAAAAAATGACAACAAATGACGTTGGAATTAACTAATTTTATTTCTTCCTAGGACTCTTAAAATTCAGATCCACCAAGTAACAGGTCAGACTTCTGGAATAACAACTTTCCTGGGCTGTCACTCTTTTTAGGAGACAGAATTTATCAAATATCATAGTTCCAGGATGTTTCCACCCCATAACTCTAAACCAGTTAACAGAATCTTCTTAGGTCTTAATTGGAATCAAACAATCTATGTACATGCAACATAATCAAAGGAGCATAGACCATCTCCTGCTTTCCCCTGCTGAATGCACATCTCTTTTTTTTTTCCCCCCAAAGGGTTTGTTGCTAAGAACTGTTTTGAGTATATTTTCCAAAAAACCTGTCTACCAGTTCTGAATCTTGGCTTGGAATAAGGAATCCCTTATTCACAAAAGAATTTAACAAATATTCTCAGCTAATTATTCTCAGCCATGGACAAATTAAATTTCTTCACTCTACACCTGACATGGCTTTGCTTTAGTACTTCCTGTTTGCAAAAGTCAAACCCTATCTTTAAAACCCCTTATAATTTCCATGACCCAAAGAGGAGGGAGACTGGGGAAGAGCTGGCTTGTTGCGTAGCAGATTCTGAAAAGGGCAGGTATTTACTTTTGAAGTCAGTAAGTGGAAAAACGGCAAACATTCTTCCTCCTTATTCTGATAGTGAAAACGTGTAGGCCAGAACTAGAAAATTCTGGTCCTAAAACTAGAATACATTATAATATTAAGTACATTCAAAATTTATATTACTCTTTAATTTCTTTTCCCTGAGTTTGGGTTCACAGTTTGGTAGAGATCCTTTAAAGAAGAGGTAGGTAGGAGGGGTAAAGAGGAAATAATGTTTATGTCTAGCAGCACCTGAGAGAACATGTAACCTCTATCATTTCAATCTCGGTTAACAATGATCTTTCCCTCTTGAATCTCCAAATATAATAAAGGGATGATCATTTTCCTTTTTATTCTTATTCACTAAGGACCCTCTCTCCTTTAACATGCAGCTCAGTATTAATATCACTATTCATAAAAATGAATAGCCCTTCCAAAGACAAGCTATCAGATCAATGCTTCAAAGTGAGGTTGTTTAGATTTAGCAGAGAGAGGCTCAAATGAGTAACTTTTATTCATACAGTCATTAGAGAAAACACAAAATTTCCAGCACTGTTAACCACTGCCTTTTCTTCCTGGACCTGGTTTATTTAAAGCATTCCTATCAACTCGAGTTAATTCTAAAGTCTGCTCTAGGGGATTCTGACATCTAACGTGGGTGGATACATTCTGGTCCAGATCTTGGCCTCCATCTTACGATGGACTGGTAGAATATTGTTTCATCAGATGCTCATGGCAGGGATTGCAAACTCGCTCAGGCTTGATACTTGAAGGAAGAGGCAGTTCGTTTGTTGAACAGATGTTACAGAAGGTTCCTCTGCAGTTCCTACATACATTCTACAAAGAGAAAGCGAGGTCAGGTGGGTAACAGAAGAGCAGGGCATAAGTATGCATGGGATGCAGGAGGCCAAATATCACGGATGCTCAACGTCCAATAAAATACTGGCTGAATATGTGCTGTAGCCACACAGTATCGGACCAAACAACCTGTCTACAAAGTGTACAGTCTAGTTCTTAGATCTAAATGAAGAGAAGCATTTCCACAGAGTTCACATGAACAGATAATACACAAATTATTTATCTTCAGAATATATACTTCCATTTACATTCACTTTTAGGTGGGCTAGTTCTAAAATTAGTTTGCTGTTACCTAAGCATACTCCAAATAAGGCAGGCGATGACCTAGCCGTGGGTTTGGTAACCAGCGAAACACTTAGAAACTTTGCTGAGCATGAACTAAAAGCATAATTTCTAATACATGATGTGCTTAATGTTTTCCTGTGATGCTCTGCGAGCACATCTTTTGGGATATTAGTGCAGCAGGGCACAGCTGCCTGCCTCCTTTCTATTTGGGAAATTAAGCTATTAAGCAAAGGCTTCCCTGATGGCTCAGGGGGTAAAGAATCTGCTTGCAGCGCAAGAGACACAAGGGATGCGGGTTCAATCCCTGGGTTGGGAATATCCCCTAGCGGAGGAAAATGGCAACCCACTTAAGTAAAATTCCCTGGACAGAGGAGCCTGGTGGGCTACAGTCCAAAGGGTCGGAGGCGACTGAGTGACTAACATTTGGAGTCTTTAGTAGCCAAACTGTGGGACAGCATGTGGGTCATTATGGCCATGTCACAGAGACTGACAGGACAGGGCACACACAGCTCCAAGGTGCCCTGTATAAAGGCTGTGAAGAATACTTTTCCCCATAAATAATGCTCCTTTCCTCCTAAACAATTCATCTTTCTGAGGGTGCAGTGGAGTAGGGGGGAATCAATCTTATTTGAAAGCCTGGGAGGAATGTTTCCTCTGACATATTGCAGTTACTTTGCAGGTCTTAGACAAGAAAAGCCAGAATTAGATTAGCAGCCTCTTCTGTTTCGGAACACATTTCTCTAACTACAACTTCCAATTCTATAAAGGCAGTCCATCTTTATGTTTCTGCTAATTTAAGACTAGGTCATACTACAATTTTGCTTGTTAAAATTTTAGCATGATCACAGACACTGGCATGTAGGTTGTAATGTAGAATTTGGGCATGTTTCCATCTCCTCTATGCACTTGTTCCTGACACTCATTTGTCTGTAACATTTCTTGAGCATCTGCTATGAACTGGGCACATATTAGATACTGGGGGATCCTACTGTGAGCAAGGCACAGATGTGGCCGTCAAAGATGCTTACTCTTCCTTGCATGCTTCCTTCACCCAGCTGACTCTAGAATGACAAGCTGGGAAGGTGCTCAGACAGAGACCCTTGAGGATCCAAAGGGAAAACAAGCGTTTTGGTGGAAAGAGAGCTTGTTTTCCTTTCAGAGGGTGTTTCCCCAACTAGTTCAAAGGATTCCCTTCCCTAACCTGTCTTCTCTGTTCTAAACAGGATGGAGTACTGGAAGGAGTGTAGACTTTGCAGCCAAAATCAGGCTGCATCTGAGCTTTCAGTAACTGGGAAATGCACGTGACACCTCTGAGCCCAAGGCTCTTCCTAAAATGATGGCACAAAGGACATAAGCTTAACGAGACCAGGACTTCATGTACACTTTGTTCATTATCCTTTTGTAATGAACAAATTTATAATTTGTTTATTTTAAATTATGTAGTAAATTTTGTATTTAATATTTGAATGGGGATTTACTGACATGACTTAATAGGACTGAAAATAATAGGTACACACTCACTGCTGTTCCTTTTGCTTCCCACCCCCCACTCTGCACTCTACATGGCGAAGTCCCTGCCATCAGAAGCAGCTAGTCATGCAGTGGGCGTCCCTACGAAGAACCTGTTTGTTTCTCATCACTGTTACCTTTGTTAGGCTGCAGTCTTCCTGGCATAGCTGACAATACTTCGGTGGCTTTTCGGAGGGCAACAGCTGATCCTAAACCACACAGTGAGCCAGTCAGTCTCCCTTAGCCCCAGAAATATCAGTATTTTCAGAATATGCATTATATAATCACACTGCAGACTACTGGAAACTAGAAAAACAAGTTACATATATATATATATATATATATATATATATATATAGTCTTACCACCTTAATATAACTCTGATAATATCATTATCCTTGTTGACCCTCTTAATTTTTATAATAAAGTAACATGCAATTTTACTGATATAAAGAAATTCATGTATATAAATGTTAAAAGCTCCATCCCTTTTGTATTATTCTGTCATGAGGAATGGAAGGGAGTAGGCTTCAGTATACCTAGTAAATAAAAGACCATGGTAACTCAGACATAGTAGCATTTATCATCTTTCTCATGGAGTTACCACTATATTTTGTAATGTATTTCTTAACCATTGATGTTTGCTTATTTCCAAGTGATCAAGAGGTATTTTTTCTCTTCCTTTTATTTAAAGGAAAGCTAAGGGCAAGGGAGGTCTGGTGAGCTCTCTGAGGTCTCACAGTAAGTCAAAGAGAATCTCAAATAGGGAGTGAGCACTGCTGTTTTACTTAGTAAATTGCTCAAAACTGTCCTACTTGCTGTGAGAGTGTCGGGGAAATGCATGTTTAGGATATTAAAAGGATGGGGCACAGAGACTTGTATGCGTTCACCTACCTCCCTTGCTGCCCTGTTTACAACTAGGCAGGGCCCAGCCAACTACCTACCTAATTTTTTACAAGACGTTTTAGGACAGGAGACTCAGTTACCTGTTGATCCACAGGGTGAGACTGCAGCCTATAACAGGAAAGTAAAAACAGTAACTAACAGCAGCTTATATTTCCTTTATCATTTTAAAAGCACGGAGAAAGCAATACCATGGTTCTTTTATGTTGTTGGGACCAAAGTAATTATTAATGTTGACCTCCGAGGAGAGGAAATTTTGGTTGTTAAATCTATTACTAGGATAAGATCCTATATTAGTCTAGGTTCCTGTTTAAAAATAGACGAGAGTTATATTTTGTTTCCTTCCTACTATCAAGAAAATAGTCTTCATGTTTCCCAACCTACAAAGCCCCAGTGGCTGAGGCCATGCATTTTAATAGCTTTTTTTCCTATCTAGTATTATGGAAACCTGCTGATTCTCGTATGTCATGTATTAGTCCCTTCTCCCAAGTTATCCATTTAGATTGAACTATTTCTTCATGAGACCAGCTGAGCTAACCCCAATTTTCCCAACTTGGAACAGAACTTATACAAGAGAAGCAAAGCCCACATTCAATTCTGGGGAAAATGGACCACAGATCTATAATGATTCCAATTCTCTTCAGTTGAATGGCAGTGTGACCATCAATATGACCAGCTTGGCAGCTGTTCCTTGGACCACAATCCAAGGCAACTTGGGTATGTCTTAGGATGGCAGTTCTTGCCAGGCGAGGCCCTGGAAGCAGCTTTTATTTAGTGCAGAGGAAGACGAAGACATGATAAAGAGAGGCAACTTGGGTCTCTGTGTGCCTCATTTTTCTCACCTGTAAAGTAGGAGTAGATGATTAAGCTTTTTTAAGGAGAAGTAAATTTGTAACGCCCCACTCCAGTACTCCTGCCTGGAAAATCCCATGGACAGAGGAGCCTGGTGGGCTGCAGTCCATGGGGTTGCTACGAGTCGGATATGACTGAGCGACTTCACTTGCACTTTTCACTTTCCTGCATTGGAGAAGGAAATGGCAACCCACTCCAGTGTTCTTGCTGGAGAATCCCAGGGACGGGGGAGCCTGGTGGGCTGCCGTCTCTGGGGTCGCACAGAATCGGACACGACTGAAGTGACTTAGCAGTAGCAAATTTGTAAGGAGACAATGAATGTGACGCATTTTTTAAGCTGCAGAGTACAATACATATATAAGGTAGTATACTCATGCCTCCTGGTTTTCAGGTTCCACATCTGTGGTTAGTTAAATCCCAGAGGCACAATCCACAGATACAGCCCATTATGTTCATTGTACCAGGCCATTTTTTGTAAGAGACTTGAGCATCCGTGGATTTTGATATCTGAAGGGGCTCCTGGAACCCTGGATACCAAGGGATAGTCATTGTATTGTCTCTTATTTCTAGGGCCTAAAATCAGAACCTGTCATGTAAGACACTCCTGAAAGTAAATGACTTGATTTTTGTCTGGCATGAGCTGACTCTGAAAGGCCCTTTTAAGCCTTGGTTAATTTTATGGTCTAATTCCTTCCCACAGCCCATGATGGTCTGTAATGTTAGATGGACTGGAGGTTAAGGCTGGTCCTGGATCAGACCATGTTCTCTTGGGAGTAAAACTTAAAGGTACTGGAATCACTCTGGCCTTGGAGGCAAGGAAGGACTGTTTAGGCTAAGCACCTGCAAAATCATCCTGTTGTTGGATTGTGTGATTTATCTTCTCCAGCAGCTAGTCTTACTCCAGATGACATATTATTTCATTCTTAGGGCATCAAAGATTAGACAGATTCAGCTGCCAAAAATATATACTGTATATAGGTCTCTCAAAACTCCTCTATGGTATCTTTCCTTGATACTAATCTTTTGTTATTGTCATTATAATTGACTTTAATTTTTAGTGCAGTGTTAGGTTCACAGCAGAGCTGAGCAGAAAGGACACAGATTGCTTATATATTCTGTTGGACCTCCCACCCTCCCCCAATATCAACATTCCACACCAGAATGGTACCCGATACGAACAGTTACTGAACCTAAACTGACATGCTGTGAGTCACAGTTTACCTTAGGCTTCTCCCTCGGTGGTGTACATTCTATGGGTTTGGACAAATGTATGACGACATGTATCCATCATTACAGTGTCATAGAGTATTTTCACTGCCCTATAAAATCCTTTGTGCTCTACCAATTCATCTATCCATATCCCCTAATCCCTAGTAATCACTATCTCCATGGTTTTGCCTTTTCCAGAAGGTCATATAGTTGGACCTCCTTCATTTTTTAATATAGTGGCACTGTGTAATATTTTGTTATTAAAGTAATTTGTTAAAAGTCAACTTCCTGGAAGGGATCCCATGTTTTTCAGTGAGCAAATGAGATGAAGAGTTTAGGGAATTTATTTGAAACATAGCCTCCATTCACTTAGCACACAGGTGGAAGCAGGTCATGCTCAAGTACATTAAGAACCCAGGAAATGCTATGGTTTGTCTTTCATTCACTTTTCCTACTGATCCAGTAGAGATCAGATTAGAGCTAATCTTTTAAGTGATAGTTTGGGGATTAACCAGGAAAGAATCAAAAGACAGCCTGATCACCTTTCTTTCTTCTGAAACTGACTAAATGGGTTTGGTTCAATATGTGTTAACTGGTTTATTCCTTATTCACTCTCCCTTTAAAATGTCTTTCTGGAATATTAATATTACAAGTCAGTGTCTGATCTGAGTCACTGCCAATGTCTAACAAAAGCTCCCTCTGTCCCACCACCCCAAAAGAGCTTTATATCTTAGTACTTTATTAGTAAACACCTGTGGCTTTCTTCCAGGGGCTTGTTTAGTTTAACATTTTCCTCTTGGATTTTGTGCTTCCCATCCTGCCAAAAGAAAATAGCCCAGTTTATTAATTGTTCAGACTGCCAAACAAGTTTAACCATGCAGACATTTTCTTCTGTATTGTCCTAGCTTGGTACGAAGCTAAGCAGCTTTTTTTTTTTTTTAAGGTTAGGGGAGAAATTTAACTTTCAAGATATTTGCCTTTATTCTTTGTTCCGAGTAGTTTCTTAACAAATTGTTTGGATATGACTTGCAACAAATGATTTTCAGAGTAGATATTTCTTTAATTCTTGAGATTGAAATGAAATTCAGAATATATCCTATTTACTTACAAAATGGGCTCAAGGTATCAGTTACTTCTTAGGAGAAAACCCTGTTTCCTGGGTCCCAGGGATGATCCAATTTTGGCTCTCTCACCACTATAGGTGCTAGAAGTCTCTTTCCTAACACTATTCTCTAGAAGCTTCTACTCCTGCTCTTTAAACCACTCTGTGTTATTTCCCATTTCCCAAGCCTAGTTCTCTTTTTTTCTAAATTTCTCAAGAGAAGCACCTTGAGTATGCTGAACTTGAAATCTTCATGACTTGGAAAAAGGTGTACAGAAGCAAATCAACATTTAAGACAATTCTGTTAAAGGGGAATTCAGGATTAGGGACGGATGGCGATACCATATTATTAAAAATATTAGATACTAAAATAATCTTAACAAATTGAAAGGATTAAGATGGTCACTGTAGGAGAGAGAAGTAAAGGTCAGGGAAGCCTGGTGTGCTGCAGTCCATGTGGTCACAAAGCGTCAGATATGACTTAGTGACTGAACAACAACGAAAAGATGGTCACTGGAAATTATGGTTATCAGTCTCCTTTTCCAAATGAATTCAAGTTAGAGTGTCCTAGAGGCAGACTTAGAATCAAGCCTCCAGTGTTTACCCCAGCGCCTGCCTACCACCTAGGTACTCTAGGCCATAGTAATGAAATGTGTTCCATAAGAGAAAATAGCCTGGTCCATCAAGGTAACCTCTAAAAACTGGTTCTCCGTCCATGGGATTTTCCAGGCAAGAGTACTGGAGTGGGATGCCATTGCCTACTCTGAAGTAAAGGAACAAGGGAATAACAAACATTACCATTTTGGGTTCTTCTGGCTTCTGGGATCCCTTTCCTGGGATGCTCCTGCTGTTTTGTAACCTTCTTTCTCTTTCCTGTTTTAGCTCTAACTCAAGATGATTCCTGGGATGGGTGGGAGAAAAAAATGATGAAAATTTGGATTTCTGTACTGTTTTCTAAAGAATGCCAAACCCTTTTCTTAGAATTCAGTAATGAAATTTTAATACTTGATTAACAGCATCACTGATTCAATGGACATGAACTTGGGCAAATCCCAGGAGACAGTGAGGTACAGGGAGGCCTGGCATGCTGCACTCCATGGGGTGGCAAAGAGTCAGACACGACTTAGCACTTAGCAACTGAACAACAACAATAGAAACAACCATGTATATATGGACAACCAGGTTTTAAAGTGCATGTGTGCCAAGCTGCTTTAGTCGTGTCCAACTCCGTGACCCTGTGGACCGTAGCCCACCAGGCTCATCTGTCCATGGGATTCTCCAGGCAAGAATACTGGAGTGGGTTGTCATGCCCTCCTCCAGGGGATCTTCCCAATCGAGAGGATTGAACTGGCGTCTCTTTATGTCTCCTGCATTGGCAGGTGGGTTCTTTACCACCGGTGCCACCTGTATACCAGGTATATATGGACAACCAGGTTTTAAAGTAAAATACAATACAATAAAACCAGTAGTACTAGAATACATTCGACGTATTTAAGCTTCCTGGGATGATTAAGAATGTACTTTAGGATCTCCCAGTGCCTGCGGGCACTACTCTGAGTATTGACAATTAACACGAACTCTTAATGAATAGTTATGGTCAACTGAATGCTGGTAGGATTCACTATAACTGAAAGATAGTATTCCTAAAATCTCAAGATACAGTATGAAAGCACTGACACTGTAAGTCCCATTACATTTTAATTAGCTCCTTACAGTTATGCAGTCAATCCCCAGTTACACCCTCAACCACTAGTGTCCTTAGTAGCTGTGTACTTTTATATTCAACAACAAACTTATATTTGTTTGAAATTAGTGCCTTTGGCACAGAGTTGAGTCTCATTTGAGAGACGGTATGGAAGAATGGGCATCCCAGGTGGTGCCAGTGGTAAAGAACCCACCTGCTAATGCAGGAGATGTCAAGAGACATAGGTTTGATCCCTGGGTCAGGAAGATTCCCTGGAAGAGGGCATGGCAAATCACTCCAGTATTCTTGCCTGGAGAATCCCATGGACAAAGGAGCCTGACATGCTACGGTCCATAGGGTCACAAAGAGTCGGACATAACTGAAGTGACCTAGCACCCACACACGATATGCTGACTTAGCATGCACGTGCGTGGAAGAATGGTTAAGGGCTTGGAGTCAGAGAAATAGGCTTTTTGAATGTGGCTACACATTAGCTATGTGAATTTGGACAATTTAACCCCTCTAAGTTTCCATTTCATCTGAAAGTAGGGGTGATGAGATCACAAACAGGGTTGAGGGGAAGATGTTAGGAGAAACTGCATATGAAGTGCTTAGTAAAGTATCCTGCACACAGTAAGAATTCAGGAAATCCTGTTATTATTAGTGTTGTATTGGCCATTACAGTCTTTTACTCCATCCTATTTATCTGGGATCTTGGGTTCTAATTTCCTGTTTCTTTGATAGCAAAAGATGCTGACAAGATTTGGGGAATGCTGGTGTATGTGAAGCTTTCTGGATTCTAGTTCTGGAGAAAGGACTTGGCAGAGACAGAATGGAAATGGCTGGAGCAGGAGACTCCCCCCTACCCCCTGGCTGTCTAGCATCAGTACTTCCCACGACCGCCCTGGCCACCAAAGCTGCGCTTTCTTCACCGCTGCCTGGTGAGCGCCTCCACTTCCAGCTGCAGACTGTTGATCTTGTCTCCGAAGTCCTGCTTGAAGAGCCGGTTGTCCAGTTCAGCAGACTGGCGGCCTCGCTCAGCCTGGCGCAATCTGGATGTGAGCCATATGAACGTGTGATAAAAAACAAAAGCCATGACGGGGAGGAAGACCAAGTTCACAACACAAAATAAAACAACCCAAGGAAGAAGGCATGGAGATAGAGAGAGAGGAAAATAAACTCTGCAGGACATGGGGAGAAATTATGGGGGGAAAAAAGGAGGAGGAACAAATTCTTTAACCAAAAAAAGCAAGATGAAGGTGAACCAGGCAGAGGAAAAGCTGATTTTCCTTTTTTTTTTTTTTTTATTCTAGTACTACAGTTTACAGCCATTAGATGATAAACAATAAAACATCACTTTTTAGAAAATCCATACCAAAGCCAACTTCAAGTACACAGTAATTAAAGTTAAATCCACTTTTTTTGTTTGTTTTTATTTCCTAATAGGTTTGGTACTTTATATTTCTGTTTTACACTCATAACTGGAACTTGCAAATGGGCAACTACCTTCTTATGATACGGAATTAGAACATCTTCCTTGTCCCTTTCCTTAACCACAAATATATTAAATCACTGGACACTATACATCAACCTTTACCCAGGCTTCGGGTTTTTACATAATGAAAAGCCTTTGTCAGAGTCTGGCCATCTCTTTCCTTTTCCATATCTACCACATAGTGTGTGACTAAGTGGACAAGCATTTCAGCACTGGGCCTGCCTAAGATTCCTGACCATATTCTCTGGAAGATTCTGATGAATGTTTTCTCCCATATATCCTATAACTTTGCACCTATAAAAAGTATGTTCTAAGGTGAAGTATTTGGGGCTCTCTCTAATAGAATTTGGAAGCATGCTATGTGTAGTCTTTAAAACGTTTTATTTTGGTGTTTAAGCACTCCTTCCAAATACTCATAGAAAAGGCAACTCATCACCATAAAAGGGTGATGAAGATAAGAGTAGATGCAAAATTATAAGAAATAAACTAAGTTCAAAAGCACAGGAGCTTCCATGAGGTTGGCCATAGGCTCTTTGACTTGACTTTGGCTCAAGTCTGCAAGGACCTATAAAAACACACCTATAAAAATCTATCTTACCCTCTTAATTCTGGTTTTTCTAAGGTGATAAAGAATTTCAACAGCTGGAAGCAAAGGGGTTATCTTTGTCCCCACTTAAGCAGCTGAAATGCTGCAAATCCCATCAGAATGAGAAAAAAGAGAAAAACAAAAATTTTGCCAAGCCTTTTTTGAAGGAATAAAGGCTTATGTAATGCCTGTACCCCCAAATCATTATAAAAATCAAAGTATTTATAGGATTATTACAATGTAAAGTCTAGGAAGGATTAGATCTGTGGTCACTTAGAAAAAGAAGCCTTGCTAATTACTGTTTATGAATACCTACTGGGAATCTTTATTTTTAGACTAAATAATAACAAATATAAGTTTATTTAAATTTGTCTGTTTCCTACTCTGAAATGGTTTTCTAATAGATTGTTATTTTTCTGAAAACTTAAGCAAATTCCTTTCTGAACAAAAAGTAATAGAAACTCTTAAGTAGAGGTTGTCAACAAGAAACAAGAGGCAGGGAACCATTACTTGGGTCCATGCCTTGTCATCTTTACTTCAAAAGGAAAAGCAGAATAGATTTGAAAAGTGTGTAGCATATTTTTTTATATAGGAGAGGAGTGTCTGTATTAAAATTGTTTTCTCTGAGCTACCTAAATAGGAAGTGGAACTGCAGGAAAATGGAAGAGGTAGAAGATGACAAATATTAGGAGGGTTTTCCCAAGCTTCCATATTATTATGTTATCATAAGTTACCTAATCACTAAATTTATCTCTATGACTTTAAAGAACTGGAAGGATGCTGTTTTTTACCCCCTGAAGTCACTAAGGCAAAAAAGTTGCAAGCAATCTTGGTTATGGAGAAGAGGACTGTAGTGAAATACTAAGTACTTATCCTTGGCTTGGGGATTAAACCTAGATAACCAAAGTGAAAAGGGGTCATGGCCTACGAGATACAGAACTACTTTAGGAGAGTCCAAAACCGTGTGGTCGTCACCTCTAGTTCATTACATCGCAACGGCAGAACAGGCTCACTGACACAGACATTGTACCTAGAACTGGTATTATGGGGGACTGGGTTGTAAAGGCAGCAATCACGTATGTACAGAGCTTCCATTCCCTAGGATTTTTTTTTTTAATGGGGTGTTTATATATTGGTCAACTCAGAAGTAATTTCTCAAAGTTTATTTGGTAATTAATTAAGAACTTATACTAAATTTGCTACCTCTGGGGAGAAAATAAAGAAGAAGGAAAAAACACAGCCTATATATCAAACTATTTTTTTTAAAGTCCAGCAAATTCAAAGTCAATTTTTGGTGACATTTTATATAGAATCAGAGCATAAATGCAATCGCTTTCAGATTTCTTCCTTTTACAATTAAGTCGTGATATCCAACTTGTGAGGTGACCAGCTGTAAAATGCCTAATGATGTTTTGGGATCAGTTTATTTGCTGCACTGTTTAAGGTCTTTGCCTGTTTCACCAAATCCTTTTCACTATGTTAATACAAATAAAAATAAAAATGGAGTGAAAGGGGAATGAGAAAATGAATAAATAGGGAAGAAAAAAATAGCAAGAGAATAAGTCAGCTTAATACCTGAAGAGATAAGTCATTATTTCAGTTCTGTCTGCTTTAAATACCAAAACAAAAATCCACTGAAAAATCATCTGACACATTTCAAAAACACAATTTACGAACACTAATATTGATTTGTTAAATCATAAACATACAACTTTTATGAACAAGACAACTTTTGAGATAGGCTGATAACTTTTTCATTTACAATCAGCCAAGCCAGAGGTTTCAAGCTTATTTATTAATTTACAATTAACTTCTGAGTCAACAATAATATGCAGTGCTGTTCAGGACCTACCCTGGTCAAGAACCACTTGAATAAAAGAAATCATCCATTCACCTATTCATTTACATGTCTACTCAATGAATGCTTTGGACACTTGGCACTGTGATAGATCCAACAAGGGAATCTAAAGGGTACAGTTAACTAGCTTCAAGGAACTCACATTCTCATCCGAAGATAAGATACATATATAAAGGTTTATAAGGTAAGACAGGAAATGAGAAGTGCTATGAGCAGTATGGCTAGGTATAGATATAAGGCTATAGGAATTCCAACAAGGACAAACTGGCAGTTTATTTTTAGCTGGGAAGAAGTATCAGAGGAAGCTTTGGATAAGTGGCATTTTAGCCTGAACATAAAAGATGTATCTGAAGACCAAGGGAGTGAAAAGAGGAAGGACATTTCTATTTGATGAAACTATTAGAAAACACAGTCAATTCTAAAGGAAATCAACCCTGAATATTCATTGAAAGGACTGATGCTGAAGCTGAAGTTCCAATTCTTTGGCCACCTGATGTGAACAGCCAATGTTGGCTCTTCCAATGAAAAGACCCTGATGCTGGGCAAGATTGAGGGCAGGAGGAGAAGGGGACGACAGAGGGTGAGATGGTTGGATGGCATCACTGACTCAAAGGACATGAGTTTGGGTGGACTCCAGGAGATAGTGAAGGACAGGGAAGCCTGGCATGCTGCAGTCCACGGGGTTTCAAAGAGTTGGACACAACTTAATGACTGAACAACAACAATTAGGAAAGACATGGATGGGGAATATGGGAAGTGTGTCCAGGGGCCAGTTAGTAGTGTAGTTTTGCTCAAGTGCAAGAAGGGTGATCAGTGGGTGTTACAGGTAGCAAAGTTTTCATGACCAGGGGTACTGTGGCTCATTTAATCTTGAAGCCTTAGCCATTTCTCCTGGCAGCTGAGTCACTAGCAAGAATGTGGTGATTTCAGACAGAAAGACAGAAGAATAGCATAGGAAGAAGATGTACTTTGGGCAGACTGAGTTGTAGGCACTAGTGGGAAATAGCTGGTCAGGGGATGAAAATATAGATGGAAGACAGAACTAGAGATCGACAGATCTAAGCAATGTGGGCAGGAGGTGACAGCGGAAGCTGCGGAACTGTTGAGGAGAAAGCAGAGAGAATAGGGAGATGAAAAAGGAGGGCAAGAAGTTCACAGTACCCCTCTATCACTTAGCACTAGAGTCTTCAAAGACTTCAGTAATAAACAGTAACAGAATCACACACAGATTTAAAAGTCCTTTCATCCTTGTACGTATCCCTCCTCTAACACATGACACTGAAATGGTTTTTAGTCACATCTTAAAAAACAACATTTAATTGGCTTTCTTTCTACGAACATGCCTGGTGCTAAGCTGGGCGATTTCTACATACTCTCTGTCAAATCCACAGCACATTCTCCTCACTTCCAGGACTGAATGCCCTAAGTGTTTCACTAGAGAAACAGCAATTTTACCTTTGTTCCAGTTGTTTAATGGTAGCAGCCATCTGATTAGTCTTCTCTTCTAAGCGACTGTTCAGTTCACTTTTCTGTTTTACTCCCAAGTCTGAACTCTGTTACAGAAAACAATTATGAGTGATGTTTACATTTATATAGAACGTAAAATCCTGAAAAAAGTCACACGTGCCTTAATGGGAAGTAAAGAAATAGAAATGCTTATATATTAATATTTGTCCATCAGTTAATTCCCAGAGAAAAGCAGGAAGCAACATTTAATATTAGTGTTGTTATCTGCAGTTTTGTCTCAAAAATCAACATCAGAAAGTACATAAATTTATCTATATAACTCAGTTGGTAGGTCAGACTTGAGAGTAGATGTGACAACGTGAAAAGTGGCTGTGGCTTTCCAGAATAAGCATACAGGATCCTATGATGGTCTGATTCCTAAAGTGGTTTATTGGCAGCTAGGGCTTCCCTGGTGGCTTAGAGAGTAAAGCATCTGCCTGTAATGCAGGAGACCCAGGTTCAGTCCCTGGGTTGGGAAGATCCCCTGGAGAAGGAAATGGTTACCCACTTCAGTATTCTTGCTTGGAGAATCCCATGGACAGAGGAGCCTGGCGGGCTACAGTCCATGGGGTCACAAACAGTCAGACATGACTGAGTCACTAACACTTTCACTTTTCAGCCTCAAAGTGACACCACTCTTTCCTCTTGTATTTAAAGTGTGATTCTAGAGAAGAAGAGGGACAGAGGGAAGCCCTGGGATTTAGGGAGCCAGTGAGCCCATTTCTTGTGCTTCTCGTACCTGCAGCTTGAAGGCAAGTTCATGCTTAAGAGCCCTGAGATCGTCCAGCTGCTGCCGCAGAGACACCAGGGCGTCCTGCTTCTCACAGACGTCCTTCTCCAGCATCTTCATAGCCAGTTCCATCTCCTGTCTCATGCTGATCTGGATTTCCAGTTCTTTTTCAACATCCTGCCCCCAGAGGGAGACAAATTACTTATTCTCTCTTTCCTTAACTATGTACAAACTACAAAATTCTGCAGGAAAAGGCAGGCCTAAATTCTCAGGTCTGAAGTCTGGCAAAACAGATGTAAACCATCATTGAATACAGAGACATTAACACTAAGAATAAGAATAACCAGGATAATTATAGTAATATTTACTGAATAATTTACAAATCTGAAAAACATGGTAGGCCAAAGGTAGAGCTATCTAATATGCCTAAAACACACACATACTTGAGGCACATCATTAGATATTAAAACAAACAACTGTGTCATGTCCTGTTATAAAAATATGAAGTATTACAGTAGCCAGCACAAAATTAAGCATCTGGAATTCTCTTTAGTTTGAAGGTTGTTGACATTTTCAAGATCCCAAGGGACCAAAAAGATACTTTGGGTCCTCAAGGTAACATCTCAGTTACTGGGAACTGTCAATATGGCTGAGTTTTTTTCTATTTTATTTTATATTGGAGCATAGTTGATTAACAATGTGTTAGTTTCAGGTGTACAGCAAAGTGACTCAGTTATACATGTATATGGATCTATTCTTTTTCAAATTCTTTTTCCATTTTTACAGATTAAGCTGCATTTCCTGTGTTTTATAGTAGGTCCTTGTTGGTTATCTATTTCAAATATAGCAGCTAACTCAAACATAAAAATAGGCTGAACACAGAGCTCTGTATTAAATCACTGATACACTGCTTTTTGTATATATGCTCTAATTGAGAAAGGAGGTCAGTATGGCTGGATGAATAAAAAGAGACTTCATGAAACTAAGAGAAATGAATTCAATGTCCAATGACTATTAGAATGAAAACGCAGGTGATATACAGGTTCCTAAAAGTAAAACAGCAATTTGGACTTGACACTAAGTGGGATCTATTTCAGTGTCCTGAAAGGGAAAGTGATGTAATACATTTGTGCTCATTTACTTCTATCATCTTGAAATTTTAAAAATAGTACATGAAAAAGATGCATGTATGTTTATATAAAGTTCTCAGCATAAAACAAAGTCAAATAAACCTTGGCTATTATTATTACAATAAACAAATATAGTGGCTAACTGAACTTTTATATTCACTTAACATGAGGCCTGCTTTTGTTTCAACCTTATTACTGCTGTGTTATTTGGATGATCACAGATACAAAGACCTGAGGTTCTTCTGCATCCACGCTGTGCCCAGGGCACATCTAGAACCTTGCCTACTTGCTTGGTTTCTTTCTCTGTTAACAAAACATTTATCATAATGTGGTATGGCAAAGTGGAAAATTTTTTGTACCCTTTTTTCATTTGCTCCTTAACTGAGGCACTCCACTGTACGGAGCGACCATGACAGAAGGCAACTCAAACCGTATCTTTAAACACTGACATACATTATTTCTAGGACCTTCTTTATGGAAAGTATTTTGAGACTGAATCTACAAACATATAGAAGGAAAATGATAATTATTTCAAGGATGTTAAAATAACATTGCTAAAGTAACATTAGCAAGAATACTGGAGTGGGTTGCCATTTCCTTCTCCAGGGCATCTTCCCAACCCAGGGATCAAACTCACGTCTCCTGCATTGGCAGGTGGATTCTTTACCACTGTGCCACCTGGGAAGACACAGGTTTATTATTATACTAATATTTGGATAAAATCAATTGCAGAAGTATTTCAGCCCTTACTATACATTCTTATATATGTATATAAATTAATTTCTACGAATATCTCAAGACTAATACTGATGTCATATTTTTCTATTTATGTATAAAAACAGGAATAAATTCAGAAATAACAACTAAAAGTAAAAGAGGACAAGTCTATGCTGATGACTCTTAGTAAGGAGAAGAGGAGCTGACCTATCCGAGGAGACATGTCTTTGCAGGGGTGAGGACTGAGGCAGTAAGACAGATCATACAGTTTAAAAAGTAGGTTCTATATACCTAGTGTTTTTGCAACACAAACTATAAAAGCAAAAATAAATTAAAAATGAAGATTGGCAAAATTCCATTGGTTGTTGAGAATACTCAGAACAAGGACTGAGGAAACACTATAGGGAATATGGGTTAAAAGAATGAGAAAAAAATTCACAGGATCCATAAAATTTGTTAGACTACTACTGATATTCCCTTGATCTATGATATAAAACCCCTAAATGGGGTATTTTAACATGTTGCTGAACCATGAGGACATAAAAGCACAGTTTACCAGTCGCAGTTGTGTCTCTTCCTTTAAGTGCTTCCTGGCTTCACTCAGTGCTTGCCCTTCTGAAGTCCGGTCTGGCTTAGGACCCTTGAAAAGATAAGTAAAATAGTACACATCTGAGGATTTAGAGAATCCAACAGTTATTGGACGCTAACACTGCTATTCAGTAAGGAAAATGATCACATCAAAGCATATATGACAATGAACGAAGACAATAAAGAAACTGCAGAGGTTCTATAAATATTCTAAGCTGAACTGGGAATTTTTTGTCATTTTCTTTCAAGTCCTTGCAGCTTACCAAACCAAGTGGTAGAAGTCTCAAAATATCAGCCTCTAAGAAACAAAATAGCAGTCACTGTAAACTATAAATTGGGCCAAAGTTTCAAACAGTTATACAGTCCTCCTCCAAAAGATCTCACATCTGGTATCTCCACCCATACAGCGAGATAAGAGTGAAAGATGAAGGAAAGTGAAAGTCGCTCAGTCGTGTCTGACTCTATGCGACTCCATGGAACTCTCCAGGCCAGAATACCGGAGTGGGTAGCAGTTCCCTTCTCCAGGGGATCTTCCCAACCCAGGGATCGAACTCAGGTATCCTGCATTGCAGGCAGATTCTTTACCAGCTGAGCCATCAGGGAAATGAACAGTTCACCAGAAAACTCTGAGCAGTCACAGTTGTTTTGTTTTGTTTTACAAAATCCATGCATTAAAGTCAAACTTTCCCTGGTGGCTCAGTAGGTAAAGTATCTGCCTATAATGTGGGTAGACATGGGTTAATCCCTGGGTCAGGAAGATCCTCTGGAGAAGGAAATGGCAACCCACTCCAGTACTCTTGCCTGGAAAATCCCATGGACAGAAGAGCCTGGCAGGCTACAGTCCATAGTGTCTCAAAGAGTTGGACACGACTGAGTGACTTCACTTTCTTTTTATTCATGTTGGTCCCCACTCAGAGCCTAGGTACTTACTCTTCAAGAGCAATTTAAAAAACTGGATTTCTGGATTCCTAGGTCACAGTTGGTTAGAAACATGAGGCTAAGGAGTAGGGAGACATTTCCAAAAAGAGTAATGCTAACAGCAGTAAGAAATAAAAGATGCCAGTGAAATAAAAGGCAGAAAAAAAAAAAAAGGAATCTGGGAATATTTTAAGTATAGGTTCTAGAAGCTCTATCAGTTTCAATAGCCCCCTTGAGCAGCACCATTATAACATAGTATAGAATCGCCAATGTTGATAACTATGATCTTCAGTCACCATAAAGGGCTACATGGAGTAAATTATATCCTCTACTTAAGAAGGCTTAGAATTGTGCAATACATAAAAGGTTTGCAAAATATGTTGAAACATATATAAAAGGGACTGAGTTATCTAAAAAATTCATTTATATGGGAACTCTTTCCCAGTGATAGCAGAGATATACTTATAAAACAGTACCATAATTTCTAAAAATAGTACAAATCATTATATAAAAATGTATATAATGTATATAAAATGCAATAGTGTATATAAAAAAAGACACTGAATTAGACTGCTTCTTGAAGTCTCAAAACAGATGTACATGGTGGTGAAGCCAAGGAATGTCAATAGGAGAGGGGCATCAACCTCCCATAACCTTCATCATTCAAGCAATTTTGCACCCAGTCTCAGGGAAAGCAGTGCGCTTAACATACTTAACATATGCAAAGGCTCACTGCTTCCAAGCAGCCCTCTGGAGGGTGCCACCCACCCACCCCCACCCCCACTGTTAACACAGTGACATGCTCTCACCTTCCGATTAGATTCCAATATGTAGGAGCTTTCCTCTTTAACTCGTTCCATTTCTTCTTGCAAGGTGATAATTCTGTTGTTTGCAACTGCAAGCTGTTGATAAAATTTTGAAAATAATCTTTCTTTTATTAAACACAGACTAAGATAATTCATAATCTGCAAGGACATGATTTTCACGCTTAGGTATTCTAGAAGGAAAGAAAACTATCTATAACTCCACAAAAACTTAGGAGAGCTATCTTGAAAGACAAATATCTCTTATTACTGCTTTTTGTGTAAAAACTTTTTTTTTCCAGTAACAGAATGTTAAGTTATGATCATTTACCTCAAGGGTGTCCCCATGGATAACTCATAATTCTATTTAGCTACGAAACCTAAAATGTTCTAAAATGTTTGAGAGGTCACCTCATGCTTTGGGACCCATCTTACACACCCTCATTAAAACCTGTTTTTAGGGACTTTTCTGGTGGTCCAGTGGTGTTAAGGCTCTCTTCCCTTTCAATGCAGGGGCGGGCTGGTTTGATCCATGGTCAGGGAACTAAGAGCCCAAATGCCCTGTGGCATGGCCAAAAAAAAAAAAAAGACAAAAAGACCAAAGTTCTCACTCGAAAAGATGCCTTTAAACATCGAAGAGATTTTTCTGTTTCTTTTCAGTGCCTAAAGGCAAGGTAATGTTATTGGCAGTGTGTCTTTAGGGGACATGTTTATAACCCTGTCCCAAGGGAGGGAAGAATGCGGTGGAAACACTCTCCTTCTCTGTATGTGTGGAGATTAGCTCCTGAGAGAACGGCGAGGGGCCTGAAGGAGGCTGGGAAAGGCGCTGAGCAGCTCCTCTCAGCCACGCTGGTCTCCCTTTTTGTCGTCTCTGCTTGGCTCCTGTTCTACTGTGTAAGTACAGCAGCCAGGCTCTGGTGAGCTTTCTAGAGGTGGGTCTGACAGCCCATTTCTCTCAGAAGTGACTCTGGGCAAGCAGGTTGGCGCTCTTGATCCAAGCACACCTCAGATGGCTTCTTCCAAGGTCTCATCATCAAAGAAACATTAGGAATGACGACTCCAGACCCAAGTGGACTCTAAGTCAGCTTTACCAACACAAAGTGGATATTTATTTATCCTCATCTGCTCAGTTCTTTTCATCTTGTCCTGTGCGCTGAGTCGCTTCAGTCGTGTCCGACTCTTTGCGACCTTATGGACTGTAACCTGCCAGGCTCCCCTGTCCATGGGATTTTCAAGGTAAGAACACTGGAGTGGGTTGCCGTTTCCTCCTCCAGGGGATCTTCCCAACCCAGAGAATGAACCGTGTCTCTTGTGTCTCCTGCATTGGCAGGCAGGTTCTTCACCACTAGCGCCACCTTTGTTCTACTAGCTCAGATTTCAGGAGGGAAGAGAGGTCTTTCTAGGTTTAGTTTTGTTTTTTTTTTTAAACTGGTCCCTTTAAATCCAAAATAGATGGAAATGAGAGAGGGAAGACCGTATTAGCCTTATCTGTTATTTATAAAGTCCACACACAGTACTTGCCCATGATTAATATTGCTGGTAAAATAAACTTAGGCCAAGAAGACAAGTCCTGTGACTTAGGAAATAAAATTAATGATTTTATTTACTGAGTGCATATGATGGATGTGTCAGGCACTGATCTAGATAAGTGTTAGTCGCTCAGTCATGTCCGACTTTGCAACCCCATGGACTGAGCCCGTCAGGCTTCTCTAAGCCGCCAGGGAAGCCCCAAGAATATTGGAGTGGGTGGCCATTCCCTTCTCTAGGGGACCTTCCTGACCCAGGGATCAAACCTAGGTCTTCCTACATTGCAGGCAGATTCTTTACCAGCTGAGCCACCAGGGAAGCCCACTATCCAGGCCCTTATGTATTAACATCATTTAATGCACACAAAAAGTTTATTATCATTCTTGGCCCCATTTTGCAGATAAGTAAACCAAACAACAGAAGCTTAAGTAACTGGCCCCAGATCAGAGAGCTACCAAGCACCAGATCAGGGACAGAAACCCAAAGAGCCTAGCTGTGGAGAGCATGCTTAACTGCTATCCCACATCACCCCAATATACCAGCAGTAGAACCACAGTAGAAAATTTCTGTGCAGAATGTTTCGAAAGCCTTGTGGGATAACATTCTAAGGATCGTATCCATAAATTAAAAGTTTTAATATAATTTAAGAATCTATGTCCAAACATAAGGTCCACAGAACTGAGCAATAAGGGAGGTGTTTTAAAGTCATAACAGTGAAAACGTTAGTTCTGAAAAAAATCTGATTAGATGGCATTTCTTAACTAGTGCTTTAACTTGCTTTTCTGTTTTTACTTTAGTTATTTATTTATTGGCCATGCCGCACAGCATGTGGAATCTCAGTTTCCCAACCAGGGATTGAGCCCATATACCCTGCAGTGGAAACTAGGGAGTCTTAACCACTGGACCACTAGGGAAGTCCCTAACTTGTTTTTTTAAGACCAAATTATTTTTTGAAGTATAGATGATTTACAACATTAGTTTCAGGTGGATAACATGGTGATTCAATATTTTTATAGGTTATACTTTTGTATATACAATAGATTATATACTTTTATATATTATAACCTTAAAATTATAAAATATTGGCTAGATTCCCTCTGAAAGTGAAAATTAGTCACACAGTTGTGTCCGACTATTTGTGACCCCATGGACTGTAGCCATCCAGGCTCCTCTGTCCACAGAATTCTCCAGGCCAGAATACTGGAGTGGGTTGCCATTTCCTTCTCCAGGGGATCTTCCTGACCCAGGAATCAAAACCGGGCCTCCTGCATTGCAGGCTGATTCTTTACCAACTGAGCCACTAGGGAAGCCATATTCCCTTTACTATATAATATATCCTTGTAGTTTATTTATTTTATACATAATAGTTGTACCTCTTAATTTTTTCTACCCCTATCTTGCCCCCTCCCCACTGTTTACCACTAGCAAGTTCTCTATTATCTCTGAGTCTGTTTCTGTTTTGTTTTATATTCATTTTTTTATTCATGTTTTAGATTCTACATTCCACATTTAGATAACAGACAGTATTTGTCTTTCTCATTCTTATTTTACTAAGCATAATAGCCTCCAGGTCCATCTATGTTGTGGTATTTAACCAACTTTATTTCACTATAGGATAGTTATAATTTGAAAAAGAGAAGATAAAGTCTTTGTCATCTGAAAAATTTTATTTAAGGTTTCTCATAGAAACATTTAATGCTATTGAAGAAAAAAATATATTGTTGGTAAGCTAGGGAAAAAATATTAATCAGAAGTAAAGTATGACATTATATTTTAATTCTTATTTTAGGGACTTTCCTAAAAGTTTTCACATGCATATTCTTATCTGATCTTCAGGGTAATTGTAAGGCTAAAAGGGGAAAGACTCTACTTTGCCAGAGAAGGAACTGGGTCTCTTGAAGGTCAAGTGACTTACTTGCTCAGGAGCACATGACATGTTAAAGCATGACATGTAAAGCAGGAATTACCGGTCTTCTGACCAGTGTTCTTTAGGTTATATACCTCATCACTCTATCACCCCAAGGAGAAAATAAAACCTGTAAAGGGGGGAACTTGCCAATCCAGCACACATAAATCAATGCCTGGCAGATGTTGAGTCTTTGTCTAGCTCTGGGACATACATAGTATCCAAAATGTTCAATGAATAAATAAATGATAAACACATTATCTTACTAAACATTAACTCTAGGCTAGACCAGACAAAACATTCACACAAGAAAGCAAAATATTTGATCAAACCAGGTTCTAACCCTACATAGTCCAACTGGATAACTGAGATACTTGAGATAAGCCAGCTGGCCACTCTTGGTCAGAACAAGGAGTACTAGGGTAGATATTATCTGAAAAATCAAGTCCTATATTTCTAAGGCTTCAGAGAAACTATTTTCCACTAATGCATTTTACTAAATTCTATTAAGGCAATCGAACAATTTCTAGAACACTTACCTCCTCTGTCAGTTTAGTGTTGGATTTTTCTAATGCATCCACTTTTGCCTGAAGGTTGTTTACAGTAGCACTATGAAGAGAAGAAAAAAATTAACAGTCTTTTTTGAGATGCAGAACAATATCCTACACTTTCTTTTAAAACACCCATAATACTTATCATTCATTGTTTACTGTCTACAATTCTCAATAGGCTTACAGGCTCTAAGACACTTACAAGGTGATGGGTGTCTTACCTGCTACATTCTTGGCACTAAAATTTGTGTGTTTTTTTTTTTCTCTTGGAAGAAAAGTACTGTTTACTGAGATCTTGTTCATGTTAATCATCCAGCCAAAGTATTTGGCCCCTGAGAGGTTACTTCTCTGTCAGTGAGTCAATTAGGGTTTATTCTCAGTCTATAAATACCTCATCCCCCAGATCAAAATGAACACACCCAAAGGCTTTTTGCAGGGTTCATGGAGCATGTGGGATCTCAGTTCGCCAACCAGGGATTGAACCCTCGACCCTTGCAGTGGAAGCACAGAGTCTTAACCACTGGACGGCCAGGGAACTTCCTTAACAAGCATTTGTTGATGAAATTAAAAAGTTCATGCACTACACTGTACTTCAAGGTTTATTTATTTAATAATAATAGTAGGCTACACGAATTATGATGTGCTTGTCACATCATTCCCTCACTTTCAGAGGGAATATGATGTGCTTGTCACATCACAAAATGCTTTTACTTGCACTATTTCATTTACTCCTTTCAACAACCCCGTGTGCTAAGCACCTCCAACTATACATAAAGAAACAGAAGCACTGAAAAAATAAATAATACTATTATATTTATAATTCAGGGGCTTCCTTGGTAGCTCAGCTGGTAAAGAATCTGCCTGCACTGCAGGAAACCTGGTTCTATTCCTAGGTCAGGAGGAGAGAAGGGATAGGCTACCCACTCCAGTATTCTTGGGCTTCCCTGGTGGTTCAGATGGTAAAGAATCCACCTGCAACGCTGGAGACCTGGGTTTGATCCATGGGTTGGGAAGATCCCTGGAGGAGGGAGCGGCAACCCACTCCAGTATTCTTGCCTGGAGAACCGCCACGGACAGAGGAGCCTGATGGGCTACAGTCCATGAGGTCGCAAAGAGTTGGGCACGACTGAGTGACTACGCATAGCCCAGCACATTCACTGTCAACTGTAACCATATCTTTGCTAACATCTCCACAGGTCACTATTAGTTCATTATTAGTACTTGGTCCCCAGAAAAAATGTACTTAAATTGTTTTTGAGCTTTCTAGATGGAACCAAGACTGTAATTTATACTCATACTGGTGTAATCACATTTTATCACTTAAAATGATTATCTTTCACAAGAGAACTATAAGTAAGATAATTAAATGAATATATTCATTTTTATGAATTATTCAACAGTTTTTTAGACCATCAACGTACTTGAGAATACCAATAAATTTTGGACAGCTCTCCTCAGGAGAGGAGAGATTATTTTATGTTCTGGTTATGAAAAATACCTGGTGAGTACTTGGTAAATTAATGGTAGTGATGGTGAAAAGAGGGTAAATTAATACTATTGATTCACTATATGAAAAATATAAGGGGCCAATGAGAAATCATTAACCTAAAGGTACTACAGCGGTGAGTGCTTCACCTAAGACACGGTCCTGAAATACATGACTGGCTCTACTGAACCAAGACCTCCAATTTCAAGTGTCTATGGCACAAATTTAAGAGTTCTTCACTGAGTATGTTTACATAATCACTAAAACTCTAATTATATATTAATTTTATATTACCTTTCATTAAAGCCCACCAAAACAGGTAAATGCCACATATCCAGTGCCTAGGCTCAGAGCTGTGCTAGCAGGAATCCTATATATATATTTGTTGAGTATTGTCTGAATTTATCCTAACTGCTCATCATCAGTTTATCCTTCCCTTCCCTTCCTCCACACCAAAATCCCCAGAAAGTAATAGTATTTATTCATTCTTTACTTCAGGTGTCTGTTGAGTTCTTCTACATAGTTCTTCTGATCCAGAATTGCAGTAATCTGGCCATCTCTGAAGGGAAAAAAGATAAAAAATAGAGAAAAAGTAAATAACATTAGAAATACTAAGATGTCCCACCTCCAATATTTTCATAAAACAGGAAGGAAATTATGGCTCAGACACACTGAACCAGAAGACAGACCTGATTAGAACTTCCTTGACACAAGAGACCTGGAGATTTAAAACTGTGAAGACCTTCCCAGCATATTCATAAAGCCCTTCTTATGGCTTACACACCTTAACTTAGGTTACAGGTATAATGTATAATCTATTAGAGGCATTTAAAGAAAAAAAATTATCTTCTTGCAATTCAAAGATTTTTTTTTCTGCTTTGCTGCTGCTGCTGCTAAGTTGCTTCAGTCGTGTCTGACTCTGTGCGACCTGCTAGTGCGACCTGCTAGTATTATTTATAAGAACAATTTTCCATTTGTCATAGGAATTGAATTAAGCTTATTTGGGTAAAATAATAACTGTTCTCAAAGGCAATATATTTGCCTTTAAGTGCTATTTAGTTTCACAATGAATGGTTTAAAGGGCTTTCACAAAGATCAAATGTTTACTATTACATGAGAAAATCAAGTGTGGGAAAATGGAGGTTCACTTCTGGGAACAGCTAATCTAGAACAGACAAAAGTTAGACAGACTTTTCAACTGAAAGAAAACTTCAAGGCCACATACCTCTAGGACTACTTAAAGGACAAGCAATATAATTTAGTTCAATGCCTAAGGTTAAACACTGCAGGCCAATTATGCTTTCACCTGCCACATTTATGGAGAAGACAATGGCACCCCACTCCAGTACTCTTGCCAGGAAAATCGCATGGACAGAGGAGCCTGGTGGGCTGCAGTCCATGGGGTCACGAAGAGTCGGACACAACTAAGCGACTTCACTTTCACTTTTCACTTTTCACTTGCATGCACTGGAGAAGGAAATGGCAACCCACTCCAGTGTTCTTGCCTGGAGAATCCCAGGGACGGGGGAGCCTGGTGGGCTGCCATCTATGGGGTCGCACAGAGTCGGACACGACTGAAGTGACTTAGCAGCAGCAGCAGCCACATTTATAATGCGTAAAGGGTAAGCTCGTGATTGCTAATTTGCAAGGTACTGTATGAATATTTTAAAAGCTTTCAATTTTAAAATCATTTTAGAGTTACAGAAGTTTAGTGCTGAGTTCCCATATACTCAGCTCCCCGTAATGTTGACATTTTACATAATCCCATGATGCACATGTCAGAGGGCAAATTTAAGCAAACTGAGAATGCAGTTCTTCTGGTCAAGAAGACCATGTTTTCAAACACTACTTTTGAGAGATGGAACATTAGATTCCCTTTATAAAACTTTTTATTTTATTTGACTCTCAACCACATACCAGGAAAATTCACTGAACTAAAACCCCTTTTAGGGTTTAGCAGGCACAATAGATATTTTTTTATAAGACTCTATTAGAGATATATCATCAGAAATAATTTCAGCAAATCTCTTAAAGCAGTACAGTTGTAAACTTTAAACACTATCAAACAACATTGAAGAAAAAAAGAAAACAAATTTTCTTTGCACATACCCTTCACTACCTTTACTGCTGTTCCCATCCTTGAGATACATTGAAAAATCTATAACTCCAACCTACAGAGAGAATTTTCAGAATTTAATATAAAATTAGATACTTTTACCAAGCCATAACATATGAATTTGTGCAAACTCTGGGAGACAGGGAAAGACCGGGGAGCCTGGCACAATGTAGTCCATGGGGTTGCAAAGAGTCGGACACGACGTAGCAACTGAACAACAACAAACAAAATGTCTCTTTCTAGGCGCTTAAAAACAGTATTATAGTCATGATAATTACTAGGAAATTTTAATAAAAACTTAATGCTTTATTATAATCAAGAATTGACAAGGGTTGTAAGACTCAAGATTAAGTCAGTAGGATATGACGAAGAAAGTCAACAGAACACTTAACATAAACTTAAGGTTTTGTTTGGCTTCTCTGGTGGCTCAGTCAGTAAAGAGCCTGCCGGCAATGCAGGAGACCTGGGTTCAATCCCTGGGTCGGGAAGATTCCCTAGAGAAGGAAATGGCAGCCCACTCCAGTATTCTTGCCTGGAGAATCCCATGGACGGAGGAGCCTGGTGGGCTACAGTCACTAAGTGGTGTCCGACTGTTTTGTGACCCCATGAACTGTAACCCACCAGTTACAGTTACAGTTCCTGACCTGGGCATCGAACCCGAGTCTCCTGCTTGGCAAGCAGGTTCTTTACCACTGAGCCACCTGGGAAGCCCAAATTTAAGGTTAACTGAATATTAAATAAATTAATTAATTAAGGTTTAACATTTTTTTCTTTTTCTTTTTTCAAATATTCTACTATTAAATTCCTGTGTATATATTTTGGTCTATATGTGTGTGTGTGTGTGTGTACGTTTGCCACTGAACCACGTAGCTATATATATATATTTAATATTTTTAATGGGAAAATATTTTTAATGGGAATCACTGTTAAGACAAGAATTTGAAAAATATTCATTATGTATAATTTTTTATATTCACATCAAAATTAAAGAAAATTCTATTTATGACTCAGAATTTCTGCTAATTTGGTTAGTATAATCTGATGAATCCAAATTCTGAGATAACTCAGACTGATACACTAGGCCACCGAGTATCTCTCATACCTGAGAGTCCAAATCTTCTCCCTTCATACAGAAATTGGCATCAATGACATTCAGGCCCACCAACAGACCAGCAATTATAGCTCCTTCTTCTTCCATCATGAGGGCATTGGGTTCATAGAATTCACTGCAAGAGAAATCCAAGGAATGCTCTATGTAATAAAACCTCAAGAATCCAGTGATGTAATCATGAGACAAGAAGTAAAGCATTTGTCTTGTGGTTAAATATGGTCACCTATGATATTACTTGGATACTTAATTTTAGATAACAGGTACATGAACAGACTCTAGAAAATAGACTAGCAGAAAGAAAAGTGATCAGAACCGTGTTTTCACTGAAGTGAGTATTCATGCTTTCCCACATATTTATATTTGCAATGCACCAGGGGATAATTTTTCAGTCTTTCATGCATCTAAAAAAATCGTTAAGTTTGTTTTTAAAAACTACCTTTTTATTTGATCTACTTTAGTTTTTATTTTACTAAATATACATATTTTAATTTCTATTTTATATTGAAGTATAGTTGATTTACAATATCATGTTATTCAGATATACAACAAAGTGATTTAGTAATACATATACATATATCCATTCTTTTTCAGATTCTTTTCCCATATAGGTGATTAGAAAGTATTGAGTAGAGTTCCCTGTGCTATACATCAGGTCCATGTTATCTATTTTATATGTAATAGTGTGTACATGTCAATCCTAAACTTCTAATTATCCCTCCCCCCTCGATCTGCTTTATTTTAAATTCTATTTAAGTACCACATTCCTTTAACATAGTGAATAAACATTTAAAAAATGTAACTGTCATATTAGTTACATTCTTTCGCTTTAGGCTAATTAGCAGAAGTTGCCTAACAAGCATGTATAATAGGTTGAGGATGATTTAAAATGCTTGTTATCTTTTATTTAATAAAATCAGTTTTCATTACCAAAAAAACAGCACAAAAAGAGGTACACAAGAAACCCTGTAATTCTACCCACCAATGACCTGTTAAGACCTTGATATATAATGTTTCAGATCATTTATGGAGACATATACTAAAGGTCCATCTAATCTAGTCAAGGCTATGGTTTTTCCAGTGGTCATGTATGGATGTGAGAGTTGGACTGTGAAGAAAGCTGAGAATCGAAGAATTGATGCTTTTGAACTGTGGTGTTGGAGAAGACTCTTGAGAGTCCCTTGGACTGCAAGGAGATCCAAGCAGTCCATCCTAAAGGAGATCAGTCCTGGGTATTCTTTGGAAGGAATGATGCTGAAGCTGAAACTCCAATACTTTGGCCACCTCATGTGAAGAGTTGACTCATTGGAAAAGATCCTGATGGTGGGAGGGATTGGGGGCAGGAGGAGAAGGGGACGACAGAGGATGAGATGGCTGGATGGCATCACCGACTCGATGGACATGAGTTTGAGTGAACTCTGGGAGTTGGTGATGGACGGGGAGGCCTGGTGTGCTGCGATTCATGGGGTCACAAAGAGTCAGGCACGACTGAGCAACTGAACTGAAGGGAACTGATACTTATTTTTGAGGGATACTAAAAGGGCTGCTGCTGCTGCTGCTAAGTCGCTTCAGTCGTGTCTGACTCTGTGCGACCCAATAGATGGCAGCCCCCCAGGCTTCCCCGTCCCTGGGATTCTCCAGGCAAGAACACTGGAGTGGGTTGCCATTTCCTTCTTCAATGCATGAAAGTGAAAAGACAAAGTGAAGTCGCTCAGTCATGTCCGACTCTTAGTGACCCCATGGACTGCAGCCTACCAGGCTCCTCCGCGCATGGGATTTTCCAGGCAAGAGTACTGGAGTGGGTTGCCAGTGCCTTCTCCGACGAAAAGGGCATTATACCATTAAATCATTGTGAATTTCTTTTTGTCTTAACAATACTGTGATTATCTATTTCAATAGATAATTTTCTGCAGTTTCATTTATACTGGTTTTATACCATTCCACTGTATGACTGTAGTATAAGAATGTTCAGCCAAAACTTCCTTTTCCTTAGCCAACTCTCTAATCAACAGTTAGGCTAGTTTTGGCCTGTTCCCACAACTAATTCCACAGACCAGGCATAATGTGCTGAAAATGACTTTGAAATAAAAAAGTAAAAGAGAAGCAAAGTACTTGAATGATTCTGAATGGATAAAAATCCTAGAAGACCCCTGAATAATTAAATATTCTTTCATGATGTACCCAAATTATCATTACATACAGATGAAATGACTTGAAATATTCATTTCAACCAATTTGATATCATAACTGAAACATCACTGCAATCTACTTGTTTTCAACAAAGTCACTTGGGACTGACTGTTCATGGTCAACCCCAATGATTGGTAATAATACATTTCATTGATGTGAGTTTCTCTTTTCTTTTTGATTCTCTATTAAAAATATTAACAAATGGTAAAACACTTCAAAAGCAGCACATGGATAATCTGCAAATTACCATCTCTCTTGATAACTGCACACATATTAATAGCCTGTGAAGAAAACTAAGAATTGGAATGAACAAGGTTCTTTAATGCTTTATTCTCTCCCCAAAACCATACAGTACACATTTTCCTTTGTCTGGCTTCCCTTGTGCTTTATATATGAGGTTTGTACATATTGTTGTATGCAATGGTAGTTCATTTGCTTCCAGTGCTGGACAGTATTCCATGGTAGGAATAAACTACAGTGGATCCATTTTATTTGCTCTTTCAGTTGTACAGTCGACAGTACTTTTATGAACACTACTGTACATGGTTTTTGGTACATATACACATGCATTTCTCTTAAGACATACCCAGGGTGTGAAAGTGCTGAGTCAAAGTGATTGAAAATGTTCTGTCTAGTTCATAAGACTGAACCCATTTAACTCTGGTGCTCTGTGGGTAAAGATCAAATTCTTTGGACCTCACTTTAAATCAATAATTTTGATTCAAATAATTTTGATTGAAGACAGTCCCCTGTATCCTCCCTGGTAGCTCAGTCAGTGAAGAATCTGCCTGCAGTGCACGAGACCTGGGTTCGATCCCTGGGTTGGGAAGATCCTCTGGAGAAGGAAATGGCAACCCATTCCAGTATCCTTGCCTGGAAAATCCCATGGTCAGAGGAGCCAGGCAGGCTGCAGTCCATGGGGTCACAAAGAGGCGGGCAAGACTGAGGGACTAATACTTTCTCACTTTCTTTCTACTCCCCTGTAGCTACTTACAGCTCGAACACTAGACCCTACGCCTCATCATAGCTTGACCCTTGGAAAGTTGAGCCTTCTCTTTGTAGAAATAAATAAGCTTTCCCGAATGGTTCTTGTTTCTCTTTCTCCTGATTTGCTTAATTTTCTTAGGCAAGAAAACAGCAATCAGTAGCATATGCAGCTGCAGCAACATTAAAACAATGCTCCATATTAGGCTCTGTAGTGCAATCTTGTAGTTTCTTGTAGAAACTAGACTTTTGGAAAATTCAATCATGTCTTCAAATTCTGTTACTTGTTCTTATACTATTTCTCAGAGGCAATATGCTATATTTGTATTTCTTTCAGTAACTATTAAAGTCCTATAAGGTACATAAAGACAAGTACACAAATCATACAATAGGGCAGACTGTGTTTTCATAAAGAGAACATACCCATGTAACCACCACCATATTAAAAAACAGTATGATTATCAGAACCTCCAAAACCACGTTATGCTCCCTTCTACTCCTGATTTAGTACCCTCACCCCACCAATGGTAGCTCTTTCCTGACTTCTTCTACCATGAAAGGTAAGGTGTATATGTTTCTGAACTTTATATAAATGGAATAATACACAGAGTATTTTCCAAGTATTTTCCATGTCTGGTTTCCAACAAAACCAGATTAATCCATATGGCTGTGTGTAGCTGCTATATGGTATTTCACTGTATGAGTACACCATAATTTATTTACCCATTCTATTGTGAATAGACACTCGGGGTCTATTATAAATATTTGGGGCTGGTACAAACATTCTAATAGATATAAACATTCTTGTTCATAGAAGTGGGATACTTGGTCACAAGAAATGCCTATGATCAGCTTTTATAGAGGATGGCAGTATTTTTAAGTTTCTATATTAATTAACTCACCAGCAGAGTTACTATACATCTTCTCCAACACTTGGCATTATCTATCTTTTTCAGTTTTGCCATTCTAGTGGTTGTGTGAGGTTATCACACTCTTGTTTTAACTCATATGTACAAATGGCTAGTGAAGTTAGGGATCTTCTCATGTGTTTACTGGTCATTTCAATTTCTTCTTTTGTGAAATGCTTGTTCAAGTCCTTTACCATTTTTATATTTGTTCATTTGCCTTTTTCTTTTTGGATTGAAGGACTGAGTTCTTTATATACCCTAAATATGCATCATTGTTGAATATATGTATTACATATCACAAATATCTCCTTTAGAGTAATGAGTTGCCTTTCACTCTTAATCTAAAGAGTGTCTTTTGATAAACAGAAGTTCTTCATTTTAAGGTAACTAATTTATTCTTTTTTTTTTTCCTTTATAGGTAGAACTTTTTGTGTCCTGTTTGAGAAATTTTGGTGTACTTTATGTGTCTTCTAAAAGTTTTATTGTTTTCTCTTTTCCATCTGTACCTATGATCCAGCTTGAAACTATTTTGTGTGCTGCATTGGAATTTAATGTTACATGTCAACTTCTTGTCTTACAGAGCCTGGGTATATGTGAGGGTGTCAAAGCCTTTCCTGTTTTTCTGAAGGTGTTAAGTTTTGACCTGTCCTGCAAGGACCATACCTATGCCACAGCGACAGTGTGAGCACACTTAATAGAAAAGCATCTAATCTTAAGCATGTGTGTGTGTTTGATGTGGGAGAAGGCATTAGCTGAACTATGTAAAACTGTCATGAATCAACTGCTTCTGATCCACAAAAGTGATAAATTTATATGATTCAACCTAATATGATACAGAACATACTGAGAAAAGGAGAAAGTTCAACAAGAAGATCTTCATACCTGAGAAGTTCCTTCTTATTGATCAAAGCTTTCATGTATTCTGAAAGTTTCTTTTGCATTAGTGCCAGACGAAGCCAGGCTCTTCCTCTGCCTACAGGTGTTCTACGAAAACACAGAAACCGAAAAACCAGTAGAAGCAGCGGCGGAGGCCACGGTGAGACAGGCTCATTCATTCCTGCTAATGACCCCTCAGCACAGTGTGTGTACGAGGCGCTCCTGACACACAGCCCCCCTGTCACCACACTCCTATGTGAGGAGCTCTGTGAGGGCTGGTGGGGGCCAGGGGTGTGCTGGGACAAATGCTCTTGCGAGGAATTCATTACTGAATGAGTCTACAATTTGAAGACCTCTGGGAGGCCAAACTGAAAATGTCCCATCAGATTTGTTTTGATAAATCCTAAGTTTAGTATGAATCATGTAAGTACCCAAATAACAGTAACAAGGACACAGGTCATTCAGACCTATAACTGATTAAAATTAGGCCAATCTAGTTTGGGAAGGTAATCACCTACTCTTTTTCAAATTTCAAGGCAGGTTATGGATATCAGTCAGTTCCTGCAGTTCACTTGATAACTGTTTTAATTGTGGTTCTCAAACTCCAGAAGACAAGTCTAACATGCCACCTCCCTAGATCTAGTTTTTTGAGACTCACTAGCTGATATCCACAAGTGCTTTGGAAAAAATAAGAGAATGTTTGGTATTTTAACATGAAGACAACCTCTCTTAGGTCAATAATAATTATCCCTCACACTTCTCAATATTCTACATTACCAGGGCCCTCCTAACAATGTCTATTCATAACAACATTATGCATTTTGGATTGTTATAAAATACATTATTATGGTCATCATTGTCTTCAGTCTCACTCCTAAAGGAAGTAGTTGAGAAGAATGTTTTCCCTGACACATAGAATTCAACCTTAAACTTACTTAAGTCCTGGAAGATCTTTAACACTTGCTGTTATCTCTGCAGCTTCTGGAACAAGCTTTTCTACCAGTTCTAGAGGCCCCCAGAAGGATTTATTTTGTCCAAGAAAAGTTTTCTTAGCTAAGGTGATAAAAACAAAGCAGTAGTTTAATATTTTTTACATAAACATACTCTTAACACACACATACAAACATACCCTACTAGCTATTCAGTGTGCTTTTCAGGGAATTAATCCCAGATTATCAGACAGTCTTAAAACTATTCATGCTTTCAGAATTGATAACATTTCATAAAAATAAAGTATTCCCTACTTCCCAAGACTCAGTTCTTCCTCTTTCAGGAGGAATTTATGGCCCACCTGTATATGAGCAATAAAATATTTTAATAATATTGTGCTTTAAGCTGTGTGGTATTAGTGAAGAAAACAGTCCAGTGGAAAAGAATATGTAACTCAGGAGCAGGTTATCAAAGATTGGGGAGGAAAAGAAGCAAAGGTGAATAACACCAGGTCCTGCCCTTGAAAGCTTATGGCTAAGTGGGAAGAGCATGGAAGCAAGAGTCAGGACATCAGAGTTCTAGCACTTGCTTCGCCCTTACTTGCTGTGGGATTTTGAGCAAATCATGCCCCACTCTAGAGCTGTATCCACCAGTGAAGCACAATTGTCATCTTGAACTCGATACTTTTAACAGTGCTTCCAGCTCTAGCTTTTCAGGATCCATATTTTTTAAGCCTTATACCGTCAAACATATTTCTGTACGCACATGTACCGACATTCTGTACCCACATGTCGAATCCCAGTGGATTAATATGAATTCAAGAGGCTTCTTATTCTTTGGCTCCATAAGAAAAGCTTCTCTTCTTGGACACGTATTGCCAGGACACAGGTGCATGCGCATTCTCACTTTGAGGCCACGGCCTACCTTTCAAGCCATGTTTCAGGCAGTGCTCCATCACCACAAAGAACTGCTGCAGAGGTGCGTAGTCGGAATCCAGAGTTCTCCCCAGGTTCAGAGCAGATTCGATCAAGCCCTTGATACTCAGCTTGGCCATGTTCATCAGGTTCATGCGTTCGTTAGCCATGAGATAATTAGGATCTGCAAACCCAAGGGGGAGAGCATGGAGCCTGGTTACTGGAAATAGCATATTTAAAAATTCAGTCTAATTTCACTACATTGACATCTGCATTGATGGTGCAAAAGTCACAGTGGGTAAGACTACTGGTGTCTTGGCAAGAATCAAGGCAGTGACCCCAAATTATAGTAATAGTTGCTGTGTTCTTCTCCACCATGAACTTGCTATTTAAAAAAAAAAAAGAGATGCCAATCTTCCTTGGGAATATTCTTGGCAGAACACTAAAAGGTGTATTTATTTTATGAAAATTTAAACCTTGAGTACAGTCTTTTAATATTCTTACCAACGCCTTTGCCACTACCCTGACTTAGGCTGGTCATAACTCAGTACTGCACAGCGCCCACACAGGCCACTTCTACCCTGGCCCCGCCCCACCCATTCTCTACAGCTTGTGAAGTTCAAAAAAAAATAAAGCCACTGTAGAAAAAAAGGATAAAGTGCTTAAACTTTGTTCCCAACATGCTATTTGCATTATTAATATTTATACTAGGTAGAATTATTATTTAAACTGAGCATTCTTAAATGAACAATTAACATTATCAGTATAATGCAGTCTTAGAACTTCACCAACTGCGAAATTATTTTTAAGACTTAACATAGACTTAACGTGGCTCTCATCAACCAATTACACCATCTGGGGAAAGGGAAGAAATACCACATTTTACCTGACAAAAGTCTGAATCATCTTTGTTCCACAGGTGCGTACCCTGTGTCTGGTCCTGTGGGTTCTTACAATGAAGACCTCAGTACCTCCTCATTGCACATTAGGAGACAGGTACACCAAGAGCACCAATTGATAGAGCAGAGAAATGAGGCTCAGAGAATAAAGGAGCTGACCCAGGCACAGCCAGTACAAATGACAGAGTCAGAGTCTACACTCTGTCTCTCTGACTTCAAACCACGTGCTCCTGACAACTATCATCCACTTACAAACGCATCGGCGACTCCAAATGATGTGCATCCTTCCCTCCTGCTGACCATTCTTTTACAGTTATCTTATTTAATTCTTGTGACTCCATCATTTAAGTGCTATTCCCCTTTTCAGGTGCTAAAGCCGGCCTGTAATGGTTTAGAGATCCAAGGCCAAACACTTCCTAAGGGGCAGAATATAGACCTGGATGTATTATAGCATGAAATGCTCTTTAATGCTCTTACCACTATGACATCTGCATCCTTCCAAACACCAAATATGTTAAATTTCCATACAAATTGGAAAAGACCTAGAGAACTATGAAATGTTTTACCTTTTTTGGAGGACTAAAAATAATACTAATAAAAGCCCATGCTCCCATAATAGAAACAAAGCAGAGATTATTTTATTCAAATTGTTCCAAGTAATTTTCTTCACACAATGTTTTCATTTATATCTGCTTTCATGGTTAAATGGAACAGAATCAACTGGCCAAATTCTAAGCTCACTTTCTTCTCCATTAAGTTTAAGAACTTGAGGTTTATACAAATTTTGGTTTGTTGTACTGTTCTCCGAGGTAATTTCTTTAGAGGATAGTTTATTAGGAAGGTCAGAACTTCTATGTTGCCATTAATTCTTGCACACCAATAAATGTTTTAGGACCATGGCTCAAATCTGGTTTCTCTGTTTACTACAGGTCAAACTTGTCAAGAATGGAACAATCTCCCAAGGGACAATGAAATACACAAAAAAACTATCCCTGAAAAAAAGCCATGAAGAACTTTATCAGATATTAATTTCCAACACTATGACTAGCATTTATGTGCACTGTACTGTATCCGACCTTCCACAATCCCTGGGAGAAAGGAATAGGGCAGGGGTGTGTGGGCTTGCATGGACGTTTGTGGAGAGCTGCTGGATTCCCCACTTAATGCAGGAAAACATGGCTGGAGTTGGATTAACTAGTGGTCCATAAGGTACCACTCTCTTGGCCTCAGGTCTGTAGACCATTGTCAGGAGGCATTTAACAGGAGGCATCCTGTGTGCTGTTTTGGATCTGTCATGAACCCTCTGTTCCTTATTAATTCCTGAATATTGAGGAATTAAGAGGGGTGGCAAACCGCTCCCAGGGCTGAGGAATGCATGCATTTCCTTTCTTAGTTTTTCCATATGGTGATAAGTAACTATTTACGACCCTCTTCCTTTTTATGAACCATACAGTAAAAGTGATTATTTACAACCCTCTCTCTTTGATGATATGGATTGCCTTGATAATTTGTAAGTCTGGACTTCTGATCTTTATCTTTGCTGAAAATAGCTACCTTGTAAGACAGTATATATACCCACGCTATGTTGAATAAAACACCTTTGCTCCATCAGAGCTTGGGTCTCAGTGTCTTTCTTTCTTCTCTCTCCCTCCAGCTAGTTCTCTGGAGCGTAGAAACCCATTGTGCTCACTCTCCTACCCGGGCTTCCAAGACCCTCTTGAGAAGGCGCACTGTGCTTTCACCGCCTCGAGAGGGCGCCCGGTGTCTTCGTGAGCGATGCAAGCCCTGTGTCAAGGACTTTATTGGTTTTCCGCGTAAACCAGGGAATATCAGCCTCTCTCTTTTACTTTTTTATGGTCGACTCCGGACCACCAGGTTCCCGTCCATTAGAGGACCTCAACAGACCATTAATTCAGGGCCCTAACAACAAAATTAGGGTTTAGGATAAGACGGTTGGTTGTGGTTGTTTTGTGAGGTAGTAACAAGGAACACCGGAGAAGGCAATGGCACCCCACTCCAGTACTCTTGCCTGGAAAATCCCATGGATGGAGGAGCCTGGTGGGCTGCAGTCCATGGGGTCGCGAAGAGTCGGGCACGACTGAGCGACTTCACTTTCACTTTTCACTTTCCTGCATTGGAGAAGGAAATGGCAACCCACTCCAGTATTCTTGCCTGGAGAATCCCAGAGACAGGGGAGCCTGGTGGGCTGCCGTCTATGGGGTCGCCCAGAGTCGGACACGACTGAAGCGACTTAGCAGCAACAACAAAATTAAACAATGCTGCTAGTCAACGTACACAACCTAACTCCAACCTAGTGACAACCAGTCACGTGGGGAGAGCTGGATTTGGAACAAGTACAAAACCCCAGGCTTTGAGGCATTTTTCCAGAAGTGGCGGTACCAGCTCTTCTACATTGCCTCATCCCGTTGTAATCAGTAGCAGGAATGTTTAAGACAACTGGTTATAGTGTCTAGGATGCATAAACTACAGAAAGAAATTAAATTCCTAATAACGCAGTTTGCATAGGGAAATTAAATTCCTAATACTTTAGACTCCGGTTAGTATGGTGCTATAACCTGCTTGAATTAACATGTGTCAAACATAAACAGCCCTCCCATTCTTTAGGAAATATTACTCTCAACCTTGGCACTACTACTATTTTGGGCCAGATAACTCCTTCTTGTGTGGGGCTGTTCTGTGAATTAAATTTAGTCGTAATGGATGCCTTTGCCCTATAGATGTCAGTAGCACCCTCTAGGCATGGCAACCCCAAATATCTCCAGATACGGCCAAGAGTCTGCCAAAGGACATCTTCTCCCTGTGGAGAATTATTATTCTGAACAAATGAAAGCAAGCCAAACAAAAATCAGGGTAATTTGACAACTAGACCTAAGAGCTCAAAAGAATTTATTGCTCATTATTATTTAATACAAAAGTCAAATGATTATTTCATGCTTTATTATCAACATTTTTGTGTTAGCAGTATATAAGAGTATGGTCATTACAATTACATTTGTTTCCTGGTTGGTTGAACTACTGAAAATAATTAGTACTTATAAATTTTCTCCATTTTATAACTCTGGCTACTAACGATGAATATTACATCATTAGCTTGATTTGTCATAAGAAATGCTCTAGTCAGTTTGTTACTTGTCTTGAATTGTACTCAAGTATAAAATGATTTTGTGTAACTAATGTATGCCGTTAAAAAGGGCTGCAATGACTGGAAGCGAGTATGGAGGGACTTATGAAGGGGAGGTAAAGTTCTGCTTGATACGGTGTTAGTTTGGTGAACCTGGTGAGTATGTGAAAAACCACTGAGCTGCAGCCATCACAAAGAATGAAATAACGCCATCTGCAGCAACATGGGTGGACCTGGAGATTATCATACCAAGTGAAGTCACAGAAAGACAAATGGCATATGTTATCACCTCTGTGTAGAATCAAAAAAAAAAAAATGATACCAATGAATTTATCTACAAAACAGAAACAGACTCACACACTTAGAGAAAAAATGTCTGGTTTACCATGGAGGAGGAGTTGGGCAGAGGGATAGTTTGGGACTGACATATACACATTGCTCTATTTAAAACAAACAACTAGGAACCTCCAATGGTTGGTACTTCACCTTCCAAAGTCGGGGGTGTAGATTTCATCCCCGGTTGGGAGCTAAGATCCCACATCCATCACAGAAAAAAACCAAGAACATAAAACAGAAGCAATATTGTGACAAATTCAATAAAGACTTTAAAAAAATAGTCCACATCAAAATGTGCTTTAAAAAATAAAATAGATAGCCAACAGGGACCTAAAACATTAACTAATTAAAAAAAAAAAAAGAAATGTGGAAGTAGATGTAAGATTCTAGCTGTCCTCTCTGAGGCCAGACATTAAACAAATTTCCCCAAATATAACACATGACACCTTCTTGCAACATTTTGGGGGAAGAAATACAGTTTTCATGAAAAGTAAGTTATCTATGTTAACATGTAAAGGGTTAGTTATTAAATGAATGAATATTTTTTAAAAATTGATTGAGCTGAATACTTATAATGTGATCTTTTCTATTTTAGGCTTATAACTATTAAAGGTTTTTAAAAGTTCTGTTTTTATTGTATAGACCAAAAATTATTTTTAAATGCATAACTTTCACAATGTTGTTAGTCATACTTTTTCTATGAGAAAAAATAATTAAAATTTTAATTTTTCACAATGCTAACATTCAACACAATTTCTCCAAAACTGAACTTTTGTTTATTCATTCATCTGTTCAATAAATATTGAGCATCTACTGGGTGTTAGACACTGTATTTAATGCTGGGAACCCAGTGATAAAAGACCTAGTCCTCAATACTGAAGTGCTTACTATTCATCAAACTTGGGTAAATAGATGCCTAAACAACAAAACTGGGCAGCTTACAGAGAATGCTTGAAATTTCGGAATAAACATTAAACATCTTCAACAACGATTAACTTTATTACAGGACAACTAAAATGTCTTCATGTTAAGCCATATACACCCATTTTATGGAATCGAATGTAAATTTTATATATATTTAAAGCTAAGATAGTGAAAGTGAGAGTTGATCAGTTGTGTCCAACTCTTTGCGACCCCATGGACTGTAACCCACCAGGCTGTCCATGGAATTCTCCAGGCAAGAATACTGGAGTGGGTAGTCATTCCCTTGTCCAGGGGGTTGGTGGCTCAGATGGTAAAGACAGTAGATATGATATTAATGTAGGATTTCAGGCAAGTTCTAAGTCCAATACAATTTCCTCGGCCATTGGATGTATTCTTCAGAAAAGTTTAATATCTATTACCCATGCCTATTACATAACATTGTACTGAGGTTGGCAGACCAATGCAATTAGAGAAGACAAAGAAACATATAACCTGTAAAACCATGGATCATGTATTATTGCTCTCAAACAATCTAATGTTACACCCAGAAAATCAAACTAAAATTTTTACAGAAACATAATAATTCACAGAGGTACCAGAGCACAAAATTAACATATAGAAACCACTAGATGCCACTAGAAACCACTACAGGATGAGACTTTTAAGTTGAGTCTTAAAGGATAAAGAGAAATAAGGCAAGGAAGGGTTAGGAGGAGAGCTATGAAAGGAGCAGAAATGAAGTACAGCTAGGGTGAAGGCACAGAAATATGAAAGAACAGAGCATGTGGAAGAAAACAAAATTGAAGAAAATGCAGTAAGTTTATGATACATATAAGTAAGACCTGTGAGATGAGACAAGGGAAATAGGTAAGGGAGAGATGCTAAGGGCTTTGTTCAAGGAACATGGATTTTACCTTAAAGCCAGCAGATTTTGGTGTGAGGTGTAATGTCACAGATTTGAATTTTAGAGAAGCTGTTCTAGCAGCCTTGTAGAAGATGGATCAGCAGGGACTAAGAACTCAGAGCTCAAGAGCAAGTAAGGTTTACTGCAAAAGCTGAGGAGAGAAATTATGATCAGGGTTGGAACTAGAGCAGTGGGTGCTGTGTGGAGAAGAGGGAGTTGGCTTTGAGAGACTTCTAGAGGTAGAATGTCTGAATTTCACGACTTGATGACCATGTGGATTGAAAGAAGAAAGAGAAAGAATGGAATGTAACTTCTGCGTTTCTAGTTTTGGTAATTATCTGGTTGTTTCTAGATTTGGATGGTGGTATAAACAGTCTTGATGGGAAACACAGCAGGAGCAGTGGACTACAGAAACCCTGTAGAAACGACTGCAGTTATAATAAACTACATTGGTTTTCAAATCAAAGTCCTTTTAAGAGCACTTGGGTCTTGGCTACACTTCTTTAAGGCTGCTAATTTCCATAAGAGGAAGTTTTCATAAATTTTACAGTCATGTGGCTCATCGAGTCAATAGCGGTGACAAAAATGGACCCAAAGTCACATCGCTAAGTGACATTTAGTCACACTATTCTGCAAACCAATCATCTCTCCAAGATCCTATTTTACCTCCTTATAGTGCAATGATGGGTTTCCCAGGTGGCTCAGCCGGTAAAGAATCCACCTGCAGTGTGGGAGACCTGTGTTTGATTGCTGGGTTGGAAAGATACCCTGGAGAAGGGAACGGCTACCCACTCCAGTATTCTGGTCTGGAGAATTCCATGGACTGTATAGTCCATAGGGTCACAGAGTCAGACATGACTGAGTGACCTTCACTTTCACAATGCAAAGATGAATGCGCATATGGAGAAATACTGAAATGTTTTATTAATAACTGAAGGAAAGTAAATTATATTTAACATCATGTTAATATTAAGTATGCTGCTGCTGCTGCTGCGTTGCTTCGGTCGTGTCCGACTCTGTGTGACCCCATAGACGGCAGCCAACCAGGCTTCCCCTCCCTGGGATTCTCCAGGCAAGAACACTGGAGTGGGTTGCCATTTCCTTCTCCAATGCATGGAAGTGAAAAGTGAAAGTGAAGTCGCTCAGTCGTGTCCGACTCTAGCGACCCCATGAACTGCAGCCTACCAGGCTCCTCTGTCCATGGGATTTTCTAGGCAAAAGTACTGGAGTGAGGTGCCATTGCCTTCTCCGATTAAGTTTGCTACATCATACCCAATTCTTGGTAAAGAGGGAATGATTCATATGTAGTACAATAACTTTTATCTTAAATGTGAAACAAAACAGTTGTCATAGAGAAATTTCCCAATGATACCTAAAAGCATTAATATGAGACTTAAAATGACCAACTAACAGAAAGATATTGAAAGGAAAGCTTACTTGAAGTTCAAAATGACTGAAGACCAATAATTCCTAAATAAAGCTATTTTGAACTTCTGTTGTAACAGTTCTTAAGAGTATAAAATTAAGCATAAAATGAATTGCCCATTACGGTGAAAGAAATTACTGAAAGTACTAAAAAGATCTTGTAATAAAACACCATTTAACTAATTTGATGACAAATTTATACAAAAGAATTATGAATTTTTATTCAATCTTCATCTAAAAATAATCAATATGGAAGATAGTATGGAGATTCCTTAAAAAACTAGGAATAAAACCACCATATAACCCAGTAATCCCACTCATAGGTATATACCTTAAGGAAACCAAAATTGAAAAAGACACATGTATCCCATTGTTTTTTGCAACACTATTTACAATAGCTAGAACATGGAAGCAATCTAGATGTCCCATTGACAGATGAATGGATAAAGAAGTGGTATGTATACACAATGGAATATTACTCAGCCATAAAAAGGAATGCATCTGAGTCAGTTCTAATGAGGTGGATGAACCTAGAACCTATTATACAGAGTGAATTGAGTCAAACAGAGAAAGATAAATACTGTATTCTAATACATATATACAGAATCTAGAAACATGGTACTGAAGAATTTATTTACAAGGCAGCAATGGAAAAAATGGAAAAACAGACATAGAAGATAGACCTATGGACATGGGGAGAGGGGCGGAGATGATGAGATGTATGGAAAGAGTAACATGGAAACTTACATTACCATATGTAAAATAGATAGCCCACGGGAATTTGCTGTATGGCTCAGGAAACTCAAACAGGGGCTCTGTATTAATCCAGAGGAGTGGGATGGGGAGGGAGACGAGAGAGAGGTTCAAAAGGGAGGGGATATATGTACATCTATGGCTGATTCATGTTGAGGTTTGACAGAAAACAATAAAATCCTGTAAAGCAATTATCTTTCAATTAAAAAATAAATTAAAAAAATAAAAATAATCAATAAAGTCTTAGGGCCCTTAGATTATCTATGTATCTATATCTGTATCTATTCTCCTTAATGTCATTTGAGATATCAAATAAGCTTCTACTCAAGAGTAATAAAGAGGAAATTCACTTAAGTAATATTTTCTCTGGGTTGAAATCTGTTAAAGGAGTTAAGAAAATTTAACTAGAGGGACTTCCCTGGTGGCCCAGTGGTTAAGACTGCATGCTTCCATGTTGTCAGTTTACCCACCTGAAATATTTTCAGACCTAGTTTTGACAGTTTCTACATTATGTTAAAATTAATTTTTTTTTTTTTCCAAAGACTCCATGCTTCCACTCCTGGGGACATGGGTTCAGTCCCTGGTTGGGGAACTACAATCCCACATGCTGTGCAGTAGGGCCAAAAAATAAATAAATAAAATAAATTTAACCATAAATTTATTTATCCTGATTGCTACCTTTTCTTAGTAATAGCATACTCAAAGAAATATTTTGCTATTTATCCTGATTGTTACCTTTTCTTAGTAATAGCATACTCAAAGATATATTTTGCTAAAATTAAGCCTTATCAGCAGAAAGACTATATCCACCCAATAGCCTTACTCTATTTGACCTGAATCATCTGTGCTAATTAGCTTATTATATGATGCCAGGCACGGAATCTTACTTCTTTGAAGCCTGTTTCCTCAATTGTAAAATTACTTGTTCAGTAATTTTTTTTTTTAAGAGACATCACATACCTGTATCACTCATAACTAATCACAGCACCAATTCTCAAGCAGGGGGCACACTAATATGCCTGGAATGGGGAGAAACAACATGGTTTGAAAAACCCCACTAACAACTCTGATACCAAATGACCTAGATTCTTACCACTCCAAGTGTGGTCCTAGAATATCAACATTGGCATCGCCTGGAAGCGAAATGGGAAAACTTGCCCTCCAATGTTACAACTGAATCAGATTCTGCACTTCAACCAAAACCTAAACCAATCGGTATACGCATTGATGTTTGTGAAGCAGTGAACTGGTGCTTCTAGCTCCAGCATGTCCTAATTCCATGATTTCATAGATAGATTCCTCAAGGGCAATCAATAAATACATTTATCAGTAGAAAGCCCTAAGGAGAAAAGAATAATAAAGATTAGAGTAGAAATCAATAGCAAATAAAACTACTGAGAAAAATCAATGAAACTCAAAGTTGACTCTGAAAAGATGAGTAACACTGACAAATGGATAGACTGCCCAACAGAAAAAGAATTACTAAAATTAGAAATGAAGAGGAGACACTACTATTGACCTCACAGAAACAAAAAGGATTGTCTGGGCAGCTGTATGCCAACATATTAGATAACCTAGATAAAAAGGACAATTTTTAAGAAAGATAAACTACCAAAACTGACTCAAGAAGAAATAGAAAATCTGAATAGAACTATAGTAAGTAAAGATATTAAATTCATAATAAAAAGCACATCCCGTAAAGAAGAGGCCGAAACCAGATTGTTTCACTACTGAAATTTACCAGACATTTAAAGAATTAATGCCAATTCTTCACAAACATTATATGAAATGTCCGGAAGAGGCAAATCTATAGAAACAGGAAGTAGGTTAGTACAGTTGTCAGGAACTGGGAGGAAGGGTGAATAGGGAGTGAATGCTGATGGGTACAGAGTTTCTTTATAGGGCGATGAAAATATTCTGGGATTAGACAGTGGTGATGAAGGCACAACTCTGTGAATATACTAACAACCACTAAACTGTACAGTTTAAAGTGGTAACCCTTAATGATATGTGAGTTATACCTCAATAAAGCTTTAATTTAAAAAAAAAAAACTAAAACTTGAGACATAATAAAATATAGCATATGAATCCTGATTTTTAAACACTGACAAGCAGACTTTGAAAATGGGCTGAATAGTACATACTATTAGGAAATTATTGTTAATTTTGTTAGGTGTGGTACTGAATATTTACAGGTAATAAACCAATGTTTAGAGTTTGCTTTAAAACTTCTAGAAAAATGTGGGGGGTGATAGATGAAATAAGATCAGCATACAGTGATAATAATTGAAGCTGAGTGATGGAAAAGTTAAAGAGTTTTTATGTTACTCTACTTTATATACTTGGAAAATTCCATAATTAAAAATAGCTTCTGCTTTCTCTTGCTTCAGGTCATGGTTTACCTGCTAGCCTCCAGTAATAATTTAGTGCTGTTTTCTTCGCTGAACATAACCAAAAAAACCCCTTTTGATTGCCATTAGCATTGAAATGAATAAGTTTTTCTGGATATTTAGTATTCCAAAGCCACTCACCTGTATACTCGTACTCATTTTTAATCAGGTATTGTGAAATAAAGAGATCAATCAATTTCTCTCTCTCTGTCCCCACTTCCTAATACAGTGTTCTTAAAATCTTAATAATTTCCCAAGTGATAAGAGCCATAAGAGCATCTTTTGATATATTCTGTTTCTTTCTAGTTCCTGAAATAGCTCCACATCAAAGGTAAAAGGAGTATCTTTGTTATTCCTAACAACTTCCTCTCAATCAGAGTTTATGCTGGTGAGGTGAATTTTAGAAAGCCTCCGAAGCACCGGGGTGGGGGTGGGGGTGTTGGGGGTGCTGGTGGCCAGGGGAAACCAGTGGTGCGATAAGTTGGGACTTTCAGCCATCACTTCCCACCTACAAATCCAGGGAGAGGAGAGGGGCGGGAGATTGGAGAGTGCAATCGTAAGAGTAGTAACAGTATTATTTGCTCAGTTGTGTCTCAGTCGTATCTGACTCTTTGCAACCCCACAGACTGTGGCCCACCAGGCTCCTCTGTCCACGGGATTCTCCAGGCAAAAATATTGGAGTAGGTCATCATTCCCTTTTCCAGAGGATCTTCCCGACCCAGGGATTGAACCTGGGTCTCCCGCATTGCAGGCAGATTCTTTACCATCTGAGCTACAGGGAACCAGGTTTTAATCAATGATTAAACCATAATCATTTGAGGCCTACATAATTAGGCTCCTTAAAAACCATAACAGAAGGGTTCAGAGAGCTTCTGAACATACTGAGGTGATGGGAGGGTGATGTGCCCAGAGAAGATATGGAAGTTTTGTGCTGCTATGCATCTCTTTCATCTGGCTGTTCTTGAGTTGTGTTTTCTGTTAGAACCCACCTGTAATCTAGCAAGTAAACTCTTCCTGAGTTGTGTGAACTAGTCTAGCAAATTATAAAACTTGAGGAGGGGGTCATGAAAACCGCTAACTTAGAGCTGGTGGATCAGAGCATGGGTGACAACTTAGGATAATTGAATCATTGAAAGTAAAGTGCTAAAGAAGAAACTATTGGGCATCATTGGAGAGAGAAACTGACTTAGATTTTTGTTCGGTGTGACCACATCTACCAAGGACAATACTGACTCAAGAAGAAATAGAAAATCTGAATAGAACTATAGTAAGTAAAGATATTAATTTCATAATAAAAAGCACATCCCATAAAGAAGAGGCCAAAACCAGATTGATTCACTATTGAACTTTACCAGACATTTAAAGAATTAATGCCAATTCTTCACAAACATTATATGCAATGTCTGGAAGAGGCAAATCTATAGAAACAGGAAGTAGGTTAGTATAGTTGTCAGGAACTGAGAGGAAGGGTGAATAGAAAGTGAATGCTGATGACAACTTAGACTTGTGATCCACATTAAAAGTGAGAGGGCGTCTTGTGGAGCCTGTGTTAACCCCAGGGAGATAGAGTCCGAATTGAAGTGATGTTGGAGAACTGGTGGGTGTGAGAAAAAAAAAACCCGCATTCAGAGTCAGAACACTGTGAGCAATAGAGGAAAACACTGCTTTCTTTTAGGTAACTGTTTCTAATTTTTAAAAGATGTTCATTTCTAATCCAGCTTGTCCAACAGTTCCCTAGGAAATCACACTGATCTCCTCTTCACTGGGCTCCCATAGGACACTATAATGAAGTTTAGTTTCGGCAAGTTTCCCAGGCTTCTTCAAGTACCTTTACCTGAAGAATTCCTTCCACACCACTGAAGAATACCCAGATTATTTCTGGGAACATCTAGAAGTTGGGACAATTGTCAATCTTCTTTGTTTTGATGCAACATAAGAAATTTAGGTGCTAAGTACAAATTCAAGAGCTCCTTGCTCTGCTCAATTTATTCCATAGAAATAATTTAAAGATTAGGGGGCACATTGTGACTTAAAACAGTTAGATCTCTGATCTAGAAGAGTTAGAGCTGTATTTCTCACATCCCCTGAGTGATGCTGGGGAAATTTCTCATGTCTTTTTATCTAACTTGTAAGATACGGAGAGAGGACAATCCTTCTGGGACTTCCTGCACTACTGTAAGTCTTCATGGGTTGTACCAAGACTGCCAGGCCCTGATTGCTCTATTACCCAGGCCATTTCCTGGGGTTTCTTCTGCAACTGATCATTGTGAGAGATGATGAGGCTTTCCTGCTGCTTCCTATAAAAGCATCTGTTCCCCAAACTCAGTGTTCCTCAGCTGCAACACAGAAACACCACGCACACAGCATCTCCCTGATGCTCCCAGGTGCAACTCTGATGCAAGAGGAACTGATACTAATGTGCTGATGCTCAGGCTGCCCACTGTGTCATGGATAATAAAGTCTTTCATTGTATCCTTTACCAGTATCCAAGAAATAGTAATAGGATGGTTTTTTAGTTTGTAAGCAGAGTAAATCCCAACCTTGACAAAATACAGGAATAATCTCTACCCTTAATTTAACTTCCTGGAATACTGTACACTCATGCTCCAAATGAGACAATACCAAAAGCAATATGAAGATAAAAGCATGATAACTGCAGTACAGGATTTGAGGGAGAACCTAAATATGAACTCACAGACAACATGGAAGAAAGTATTCCACGTGGTGGGAATGGGTATGTGAAATGAGGTGAGGGAGATAAGAACACGGTGGGGAGCACTCTTCTTGGTGGGGAGAACTAGAAAACAGGAAGGGTAGAGTTAAATGACAGGTCTGTAACACTAGACCTGCATATCCAGGAAGCAGGCAATGGGAACCCACTGTGGGTTCTGAGCAGGGAAGTCATATGATTAAAACGCTGTTTGAGGATGATTGCATGCATGCTAAGTCACTTGTGTCTGACTCTTTGTGACCCTACGGACTGTAGCCCACCAGCCTCTGTCCATGGGATTTTCCAGGCAAAAATACTGGAGTGGGTTGCCATGCTCTTCTCCAGGGCATCTTCCCAACCCAGGCATCAAACTCGCATCGTTTACATCTCTTGCATTGGTAGGCGGGTTCTTTACCATTAGCGTCACCTGGGAAGCTCCTTAAAAGGATTATGCACAGTAAATTTGAATAATTTGGGGGAGAGGATCAAAATGGCTTAACTTGAAGAATCGTACCTGTTAAGGAAACAGGAGTGAAGAATAACCTAACATGTTCACCCTGTAAGCCTGGAATACTGTGCTAAAAATGGAAATGAAAAACACTGAACAGTTCCAAAACTGTTTTGGAAGTAAGGGGTTAAAAAAAAAAAGGATCCAATGATGTGGAAGCATTCTATAATAATTTTTATCACACAGTTATAAATACAAACTAAAGTTTGGGGTTGGATAATTACTAGCAAAGGGATAATGGGTGCAATGATTAGAAATAAGATGTTTTCATCAGAGGAGATGGTTTAAAGCAAAACAGAAGGATGCAAGATCACTGGCTCAGCCTTTAAAGGGTGCTGGAACAGAACGCAACATACTGGCAATGCTGGAAGAGCTCTTTTGCTTATATCTTGGTAGCAAGAGCTAAAATGGATATATAACAGAGAGGCAGTACAGGAAACTGGACTATCAAACTAAAGTTCACAACTCCTTAGTGGGGTATAAAAAATCGATTTATTATAGTAAGTCCCATATATTAAGGTTATGTTTTTGTTTCACGAAACTTTTGTAGAAATCAATGATGTGTGTGTGGAGTTCTGATGAAAAGTATTTTTGAGAGTCAACTAGGTTTGAACTTTGGTATAGTGGGTGACACAGCTCTGAAACTTGTTTGCTGGCATTTGAACTTTTCCCTTAGCTGTGTAACCCTAAGCAAGTTTCTTTTTTCCTTTCTTTTTTTTTGGCACTTACCATTTTGAGATAATTGTAGCTTCATAAGCAGTTGTAAGACATACTAGAGAGATACTGTGTACACTTAACCTAGTTCTCCCAAAGGTAAGATTTTGCAAAACTAGAGTAACTTATGACCAGGATGTGACATTGAACCGTGTCACAAGGATCCCTCATTTTGACTTTTTATAGCCACAAGCATTTCCCTCCTGCCTCCTACCCTGTTATAACCCATGGCAACTACTAATCTATTTCCATTTCTGTAGTGCTGTCATTTCAAGACTGTTATATAAATGGAATCAAACAATATGTAACTTTTAAAATTGGCTTTATTTTTTTGTTTTCACTCAGCATAATTCTTGAGGGATCCATCCAGGTTATCAATAGTTTGTTCCTTTTTATTGCTGAGTAGTATTACACTGTGAAAGTTTCTTAACTCTGCAGGCCTTACTTCTTTTATCCATTAGATGATAATAGGGTTCTGAAGATTAAACAAGCTCATGTGTGTTAAATATTTAGAAATGCTTAGACTGTACTAAGAATAAAAAATTGTTAGCTTTCAAAAGTATTATGGTCCTCCATAGATAAATTACACAATTGTATTTAATTTAAAATAAGCCTTCAGAGACTGCCCTGGTGGTTCAGTAGTTAAGAATTTGCCTGCCAATGCAGGGGCTGCTGCTGCTAAGTCGCTTCAGTCGTGTCCGACTCTGTGTGACCCCACAGACGGCAGCCCACCAGGCTCCCCCATCCCTGGGATTCTCCAGGCAAGAACACTGGAGTGGGTTGCCATGTCCTTCTTCAATGCATGAAAGGAAAAGTGAAAGTGAAGTTGCTCAGTCGTGTCCAACTCTTCGCGACCCCATGGACTGCAGCCTACCAGGTTCCTCTGTCCATGGGATTTTCCAGGTGAGAGTACTGGAGTGGGGTGCCATTGCCTTCTCCTCCAATGCAGGGCATTTGTGTTCAATTCCTGGTCCAGGAAGATACCACATGCCCCGGAGCAACTAAGCCCATGTGACACAACTACTGACCCCACGTGCCCTAGAGACTGTGCTCCACAAGAGCAGCCACCGCAGTGAGAAACCCAAGCACCGCAAGTAGAAGAGTAGTCCCTGCTCACAGCAACTAGAGAAGTAACACAGCAATAAAGACCTAGTGCAGCCAAAACTAACTAAATGAAAATTAAAAAAAGAAAACCTTCATTGAACATGTGTGTGATACAGTACTGAAGGTGAAGGTGAAGTTGCTCAGTCGTGTCCAACTCTTTGCGACACCATGGACTATAGCCTACCAGGCTCCTCCGTCCATGGGATTTTCCAGGCAAGAGTGCTGGAGTGGATTGCCATTTCCTTCTCCAGGGGATCTTCCCGACCCAGGAAACGAACCCGGGTCTCCTGCATTGCAGGCAGACACTTTACCGTCTGAGCCACTGGGGAAGCCCGATATAGTACTAGATGCTAAAACAAATCTCTTAGATATATTCCTTTCATTTTTCAAGATGGCGGACATCAAATCTTAACTCATGAAATACATCAAGGGACCAGTAAGCCATCTTGATCAGGTATTATTTCACACAAGTAAATTATTTCCCTAATTCAAATAACATCCCAGCCACTCCAGTGCTCAAAGAGATGAGTAATCTGGGTAACTGCAAATATACAGAATCTGTTTAAAAGGTTTGTAATAAGTACAGATAGGAATTCAGTGTTTAGTGAGAACTAAAGAGAGTAAACCATGTGCTTTTATTATTTCATTTAGTCTTCATAATCTTTTAGTGAGTTTCAAAACTTTTCAGCCTGAATTAATAGCACATATGAGATGATATGTAAGATGATTGACCAATGTTGTAAACATGATACAATTCTGTCCTAAGAAGACATTTCATATTCTTCCAGACGTAAGTTATAGACATGTTGACTGTAAAACCAACCATCACTGTAAGAAATCAGTTCACCGGAAAAACCTTCAATCTGGCCAAAATCAAAATAAAACACAAGAAAAATCAAACACCAAAATGAACAGTTAAATCTGTGACCTCCTAGAGTTTGGTATTTTAAAGAGCAGTTTTTCAGGAAAATGGAAGCTAGTGTTAACACTTTGCCTATTAAAAAGCCACCTCTTTTGACACAGCCATAATAACTGATAAGAAATATAATTACAACAGCTCAGCAGTGAAGGGTCTCCTGAAAAGATCTGAGCCTACATACATCAGTAGCTTTCTCCAGGTCTGACTGCAGGCTCCTCTCCTGACCCTGAGCTGCTATGGTTGTTATGTGTGGGTAATACTCCATAGTGAAAGTCAAAGTGTTAGTCACCCGGTTGGGTCCGAGTCTTTGCGGCTGCATGGACGGTAGCCTGCCAGGCTCCTCTGTCCATGGGATTCTCCAGGCAAGAATACTGGAGTGGGTTACCACGCCCTCCTCCAGGGGATCTTCCTGACCCAAGGACTGAACCAGCGTCTCCTGCATTGTAGGCGGATTCTTTACCATCTGAGCCATCACGGAAGCCTGACTCATAAATTCTAGTATTTCATATAACTGAAACGAAACACAAGATGCAGAAAATTCTATACAAAGGCAAGGATGTCTCCTTTGCTCTTGCCAAAAAAATAGCATACCTTTCCACATTCCAGGGATGTGTGAGCTATGCAAATAGAACTCAAGATTCTGCTGGTAACTGCTCCAGCAGCTTTGTAAGCTATCTTTACCAACCTCTGAGCCTTGGTGTACAGATCACCTTTCACACAATGTTATGACTGTATCTTGAACTTTGAAAATATATTTTCAATACATTCAATTGCCAAAGTTTTGCTGTTTCTTGAGAAAAGAACTATGAAAAAGCATTCTCTGTTGACAATTGAGTATAACTGGATTGCAGACTGTTCTTACATTACTTCTTCCTGAATTAGGAATATGACCGTCTGACTGTTCAATGACTATTTGTATTTACAGTTTCCAGAATTTGCCATTACAATAGGAACAATCCTTGCTGTATACTTTTTTAAAATAACTCTGCTCTCTCTGCTGGAACTGTTGAAAGAAAATATATAGAGTGGATCTATTGCTCATCAGCTTTATTTTTTAAACGTACCACTTATTTTGTTGGAATTGTCAAAGACTGTATTTAGAACTCATAATGCTTTTGTTTAATGTTTACAACAGTAAATAGTTTGAATTCAATAAAACAAAACAAAACAAAACAAAAAACTCAACAGAGTTAACAAGTAAAGCCATTTTCCTTCCTTGAATCTGATTTTCTTTTTTAAGCTGTATTGCAATAAGACTTTCCTGTAAATAGGTTCTTGGCTAACATTACCATATTCCACTTTACTGGTAGGGATCATCAAAGTAATACAACTCACATCTTCTTACATGCACCCTTATATTCATAGCAGCATTATTCACAATAGCCAAGAAATGGAAGCAACCTAAGTGTCCAACAACAGAGCAATGAATAAATAAGATGTGGTACATATATACAATGGAATATTACTAAGCCATAAAACAGAATGAAATAATGTTCTTTGCAGCTATTAAAAAAAAGCACAAAATAATGCTATTTGCTATTTGGTTTCAACTAGAGATCATCACACTAAGTCAATCAGAAAAACAAATACCATGTGACATCACTTATTATTTGTGGAACCTAAAATATGACACAAAGTAACCTATTTATGAAACAGAAACAGAATCAGGGACACTGAAAACAAACTGGTGGTTGCCAAAGGGGAGGGCCCTGGTGGAGGGATGGAGTGGGCATCTGGGATCAGCAGATGCAAACTGGCACGCATAGAATGGATAAACAACAAGGTCCTCCTGTATAGCACGGGAAACTATATTCAGATTCCTGTGACAAACCATAATTGAAAAGAATATGAAAAAGGATGTGTATATATATATATATACCCATATATATGTATGGACTTCCCTGGTGGCTCAGATGGTAAAGCATCTGCCTACAACACGGGAGACCCGGGTTCGATCCCTGGGTCAGGAAGATCCCCTGGAGAAGGAAATGGCAACCCACTCCAGTGTTCTTGCCTGGAGAATCCCATGGATGGAGGAGCCTGGTGGGCTACAGTCCATGGGGTCACAAAGAGTCTGACGCGACTTGAGAGACTTCACTTTCACTTTCACTTTATATGTATAACTGAGTCACTTTGCCGTACAGCAGTAATTAATACAATATAGTTCAGTTATACTTAAAAAAAAATTCATATCTTGTTTTTTTTTTCCCTTTCTGATTTCCCCTCTAATGATTCACAAAAATTTCATCAAAAAAGAAATGAAAAAGAGGAGGCTGACTCCCACAGTAGGCTTGATTCTTACAGCAGTAATTCATATCTAAGAAACAGAATTTTGCCAGGACTAAGTCATAGAGAAGAAGTCTATTAAGAAGGACACAGATTTGTTGGCCTTTATGTATGAAGTCTATTAAAGGAATCAAAACCTTAAACCTGTTTAGTGTCTGGTAAATAATAATCATAAGCAAAATGGCAGCTAACATAGCAGACACTACTCACTGAATGAATCAACACGGCTCTTTTTTTCCTTGTCTAGAAACTCTCAGGACTAGATAATACTGATCTGTTTTTTTCTTTAGAATACATATAGCTAACCAAGACAGAATAAAAAGATAGTTTGATTCTAGGAAATGGCATGAAACTCAGGATAACTGACTCATTGAAAGTAAAGTGCTGAAGAAGAAACTATTGGGCATCATTGGAGAGAGAAACTGACTTATATTTTTGTTCCGTGTGACCAAATCTATCAAGGACAATACTGTCCCAAACTGATATGAGTACCAAGAATTTTAAGACGGGGTCTGCTCTCAAGGATTTTACACTTTAGCTATGAATGTAAACACACAAGAAGGAGAGAACAAGTAAAAAACCTTAAGCTTCAGGTTCTGCAGGACTTGAGTTTATGGAAAAATGAACTGTGTCAAAGCGGTCAGGGAGTGCTTCCATAGGGTTCTCATGAAGAGACTGGGGGTGCGGAGCTGGGGGCAGGGAGAAGGGGAGTGAATGTTCTGGTTGGGATGTCATGGGAACAAGGCAGAAGGGGAGGCTGAGTGCAGCTCATGCAGTCAGTGGAAAGGCCAGTGTGAGCAGAGCGGTGGGTGGTCGTGTGCTAAGAGAATGTACACTGAAGCTGGGGGGCTTTCAGTTGCCCAGCCAAAGTGGGAGGAAGTAAAATGATACAGTGAAGTGGAGCCAGACTTCAATTTTTCTTATAAAAAGTGCAAATCACCTTGAGCTCCTTAAAGTAAGGTACCGATTATGGAAGAAATAATTACTGGTTTGGGAGCCTCCATGCATTAAAATGTATATGCTACTTGTCAAAGAAATTCCACCAGAAAGGAATGCTATAAGATGACTAAGCTCAAGGTGCTTACTGTGATGGAAATCTACAAATCAGAGCAACATTCCAGACCAAATACTTGATGTTCCAGGGGTCTGTTTATTTTTAAACTGTTTGTGGAATTCATAGATATATATATATATACATATATATATATTCATATATATATATACACACACACACACACACACACATACACACACACACGTATATATACATTTTTAAATGAATGATATAAAACCATTTACATTTTCCTAAGAAACAAATGAAAAAACAGACAGAAAAAACTGATACAATCTTGAAATAAAGTCCCCTTTGAACATGTCATTTAACAAATATCCTGAAGGAACAGCATAAACATATATTAATGCCACTTTACTTGGAACCATAAAGATTTTAAATGCAAGACTCTGAAAATCCTACTCCTGTATGAAGCACCTGCATGGACAATCTGGCAAACATGCTTACTGCTCCAGCTACTGTCAATGGGAAATAAAACCTAAAGTGGACACTTCCTCTTATGGAAAACGATCAAAAGGTGGTTAGAAAATTAAAAGAAAGAAAAAGAAAGAAAGAAAAAAAAAAAAGCTGAAAGATGCTGGTGTGGCACGCACCTTCTGTATCATCGCGCATTTGCTCCACCAAATCTGTCAAATCCTCCCAAGAGTCTTTGCAAACGGCAAAAAGAAAGGAAAAGAAAGATAAAATGTCATGCAAGCCAAGAAAGAAAAGTGTTATCAAAAACAAGGTATCAAAAGGGGTAACTGAAAGGGGGATTCCTAGAACTCTTTGGGCGTAACCAGGAGATTAGCAGTGAAAAGTGCTGGGAACGTACCCAAGGAGCCATGCGACACTAACCAAGCAGATAAATCAACTATGACTGTTAAACATGTCTCAAAGCTAAGATTAACAATTTCAAAGCTTCTCATCAGAGGAGAAAAAGATGTACATCCCATAAAAAGTAACAGATTTTTTTTCCCACCAAAAATCAAGATTTGCATTCTAAGTGTGCATACCATTGACCTCATTTAATATTTATTTTGACCTTCCGTGAAGCTAAAACGCATGTGGAGTGTGTTTTAGACTCAGGCCAAATATCATGATGGAAAACTAGTGACTTTTCTTAAAATAAATGGTGGCTTAGACAGTAAAAATAATTAAAGAACAATCTAAATACTTGTCTCAAGCCTTCCACCCCGATGGTTCTCCTTCCTCAAAACAAAAATAAAGGAAAAATTGCTGTTTTGAAGACAAAATAAATCACTTATAATTCAATAAAGATAGACGTTTACTCAATTTAATGTATAGTACTCTTTCCTCTTACTATAAATTCAATGTTTTTTAAAATTAAATTTGATTAGCACATAGTTGCTTTACAATGTTGTGTTAGTTTCAACTGCACAGCAAAGTGAATCAGCTATATGTATACATAGCCTCTTTTTTGGATTTCCTTCCCCACTATAAATTCAATACTCTTGTATACAGAATATTCCATGTGAGGCAAAAGGACAAGAATGTCAAGATTTCAAATATAAAAGATACTTCATTATAGTTTCTTCTGACAGTGTCTTAAGCTGTAAGATCATTATCTGTTCTATAAAATTTGAGAACCTACAGAAATTTTTTAAAAAATGGATTAGCTTTATCCTTCAGAAACTGAAACCATTACACACAACTGCAACATTCATACTTAAACTCACAAAATCATGTGAATTTTATATGTATAAATACTTAGCATATAAAAGTAAGTTCTCAGAGGATAAAGCATAGCAAAAATAAGAAAGTGAGCAAAGAATATTTTGCCCATGATAAGCCCTCTTTCTTAAAAAATTTATCATGGAAGTCAGCATTGGATCTGAAGCAATAACTTGAAATAACCATCTAGAAAAAGAATTTACCATTTGTCCTTTTCTCACAAGTTTATTAAATTATCACTGTAATTAAACTGGTTAACTTTGGTTCTCATGTGGCATAGTGATTTTCAAGCGGCGTGTAAGGGTACATTCCAGTGTCAAATATACGGTCAGTTATCCTGTAAAAATGTACCAAAAAACCCAAAAATATAGAAAAAGTTTAAATTTAAATTCAGAAAACAGGGAAGCAGATGGGGATCTAGTAAGGTGACATGTGATTAAAATGGAATGAAAACTACATATAAAAAGATTATTGTTAGGTCAGACCCAAAGATAGCTAATATAAAAAGCAAGCAAGTATCTCTATTCTATTACATTTGTATTGTCTTTCCATTAATGACTTTGCCCGGGCTCACATCCCAGCTCCACCCCTCACTGCCTGTTATGACCTTGGTCCAGAGACTTCATCTCTTTTTCCTGAGTCTCCTCATCTATAAAACACGGACAAGAACAGTATCTATCTTACAGAACTGTTGCAACGAGTAAAAGAGTAAACATCAGTCCAAAATCTTTTATCTAGTTATTTTCTGGCCAAATGAACTTTGAAATTCAGAATTTTATTTTTTTAGAAAGGTGAAATGGCAATACTGAGGCCAACAAACATGCAGAACTAGCACAGCCTGGGGCGGTGTCACAAGCAAGCACATTAGTATTTCTGCAGGAAATGATGGATATTCAAATTAAAAGAATCAATAAAGACTATAAATAGCCTCACGTAAATTTAGGTCGTATTTCAGCACCAAATAAGTTCAGACAAACTTATGAAAAATGCTTTCAGAGCTTTTACTGGATTTTATGATTGTGGATCTGTATGTGTAGAATACTCAAAGTGTCTCATACAGAAAAAGCACAATTCTATTATTTTACAATGAATTTGTGTTAAAATACATCATATACAGACATCTTTGCATATATGATTTTCAAGTATAATCCTCTGAAAATATAATGTGCTACAGATTTATATTGTGTAGGCTTATAGATTTATAAGAACCTATTTTTCTAACAGTCATGATATTTTTCTATATCAGATCAGATCAGATCAGATCAGTCGCTCAGTCGTGTCCGACTCTTTGTGACCCCATGAATCGCAGCACGCCAGGCCTCCCTGTCCATCACCAACTCCCGGAGTTCACTGAGACCCACGTCCATCGAGTCAGTGATGCCATCCAGCCATCTTATCCTCTGTCGTATAGACTTGGACTATTCTTATTTTAGCCTGCATTTCTTTAACCAAAAACTACATTTGTCACCTAATAAAAGTCTATCTTATTAAGCAGAATATAAAGAACCTCCAAGATCTATGCAAAGAAGAGCTCAGGAAAGTGAATTTCTAGGTAGAAATGGGTGATGGGTACAAGGGGTCTCTCTGACTCTCCCTTGGCATGTCTCATCTAGAGCACTTTTCTGCTCCATCCACTTACTTTGTTTTGTTTCTAAAACAACACTTAAAATCATGAGTGCCAGAGTGATAGAATCAGTTTAAAAGAGACAGCCCTGCTCCCTGGAAGGTAATAGGTATGTGTTCTCTTTTTAAAGTTGTTCCCCACTTCACCTTGGCATGCTCCGAATTGTACTGTAATAAAGAATGCATACCACAATATTCTTTTATAACCCCCAAAGAAGAATTTATAAAAGATTTCTTTAAAAAATTGTGCCCTCTGGAATATGTTCAACTTGTTAAAACAACAACAACAACAAAAGCATCTAATATATGAATCAAAGAGGTGGGAGGCAGCAGAGCCAACTCCTGTCTCTTTCCCAGAACATTTCCTTTTTTGAGGAGTAGCAGTTTGTTGCCTCGAGTATGTTTCGCCTGATCTAAAAAGCTATATTACCTTGAATTTTTGTCATAATACATATTCACAGATTGCAAAGAAGAGTAATATAGAGCCTCACTCGTTGATACAGAAGATAAGGTCTGGATTAAATTTTGCTCTAGATAAAGCATAGTTCAGAGCTGTGGAGATCACAGTTGTGACAGACATGCACTCTAAATGTCGAGTGGTAAACGGGTGCTTCCAAAGTTACGCTAGCTACTCAGTTCTCACTCAGAACACTGACTCACAAAGAAAGGGGTGTGGATTGTCACAGGGTTGCTGCCACGAGACCAACGCAACATCAGGACCACCACTCCACTCTAAGCACTTGGATTAAATGGCAAAATGCTGCCCCTAACTGACTCTATCATCTTATTTTTAAGATCCATTTGAATGAAGACATACTTTAAGTCAAAAGACAAAGAGACAGGCTGCAACTGTACAAAGGCTCTGAATTTTCAAGGAAGCATAGCTTATTTCCTGGCTAAATGAGCAGACTAATTTACTTGAATTAAATATTTAATTTAGTGATACTGTAAGACAGTTGCTCTTATGGTACATGGTGACTCAGTGATGATGCAGTGTGTCTGGGGAAAGAGGCCCTGGCTTTGACTTTGGGCCTTGCATAGCTACTCCTTTTCTCTCTCAACGATGGAGCGGGCGGGGTAGGGCTGCAGCTCCCTCCCTCCTGAGACGCATTGGAATAGCCACAAAGTGCCTCTCCGCTGTTTATGTACCCATGCTCGTGAGATCCCTCTTCTTGATATATTCTCTCTTCAGTATTATTACCATAGGGTCTGTAGTATAGACAACTGAGTTACAGTCCAGTTTAGAGACAAGTTACACTGTCTCCTTGAGGCTAGGTGTGTTTTCTTTTTATTTTATTGGGGGTATAACTGCTTTACAATGTTGTGTTAGTTTCTGCTATACAATGAAGTGAATCAGCTATATGCATACATCTCTCCCCTCTCTCTTGGGTCTCCCTCCACCCCACTCAATTCAGGTCACCACAGAGCACTGAGATCCCTGTGCTATACAAAAGGATTCCACTCATATATATGAGTCAATATATGTTTTTCTCTTTCTGACTTACTTCACTCTGTGTGACACACTCTTAAGTCCATCCAGGTCTCTACAAATGACCCAATATCGTTCCTTTTTATGGGTGAATAATATTCCATTGTGTGTGTATGTATATATACACAGACATATATATATACACACACACAACATCTTCTTTATCCATTATCTGTTGATGGACATTTAAGGTGCTTCCAAGGTGTCTTTGATTTAGAGTGTTACTTTTTGAAAGTTTATTACAGTTTCTTGAGGGGAAATCCTTCCTGAAACCCAATCACTGATCACAAATAACTCTTTGAAGGACTGTTGTGAACATAATTGTTACTTAAGAGTACCTGTACTTAGTGCATCATAGGTAATAAATGTCAACTTTACATTTACAAGAAACCAATGCATACCCTGTATTTTGATTTGGCTACAGACTAGAGTCCTCTAAGTATTTGCCATACTTATTTAAAGGAGATAGAGAAGACTGGATTGAAAAAAATAAATAAACTAATTATTAAACATAGAGAAATAACATAAGTCAATGTTAAGTAAACCAAGGACAAATTTAGCAACTGAGGCTCTGTTAAACTAACAGTAACTGGGTTGGTGACATAATAATAAATATTAGCAAAGGAGCTATCAAGCTAACTTATCAAGCTAACAAAAAAAAAGCTAAGAGGTCCTGTTAGAATTAACCAGTAAGTTAGGCCAAGGTCCATTTTATTCCCAGAGTAAACAAAAAAAAAAAAAAAAAAACTATTAGCAGGGAAATAGAAACAATCCTGGAAAAAGTAAAATTAAGTTATTGTGATACTGTGATTTATAATAATAAATGTATATTTGGTTTTAATTTCCAGTTCCTGACACAGGCTCCTGAAATCTTATAAACTCCTAAGTGATAAGAACACTACAAACATCTTTTGTTCTAATGAGATTACTCTGGGGGTCTCTCAAATGGGAGTTGGTTCCCATAATTAATAGTTTGGAATTATCAGCACCCCACTCCCACTTCTCTGGAGAGACAAGAGGGGCTAAAAATGGAGTTAATAATGGGTCTTATCCATATGAGGAAGCCTCCTTAAAATCCCAATAGTATGGGGTTTGAAAACTTTCAGGTTGGTGAACACATTCATGAACCAGGAGGGTGACGTACATCAACTAGAAAGGGACAGAAGCTTCTGTGCTCTGGGCCTTCCAGACCTCACTCTAGTGTCTCTTCATCTGGCTGTATGTTTGTATCCTCCAACACATCCTTTCATAAACTGGTAACATAGGTAAAGGTTTCCCTGAGTTGTATGGACTGTTTAGCAAATAACTGAATTCAAGAGAGAGAAGGTCATGGGAACCTCCGATTTGTAGCCCAGTCAGCTAGAAATGGTGGGTAACCTGGGGACCTGCCACTTGCAGCCAAAGCCTGTGTGTGGTGGGGGTCAGGGAATAGTCTTGAGGATCTGAGCCCTTGACCTGTGGGATCTGATGCTATCTCCAGGAGAACAGAGTTAGAAATGAGTTAAACTGTGGGACACCCTGACCTTGTTAAAGAATTGCTGCTATTGGAAAAAACCCCACACATTTGGTGACAAGAAATGTCAGAAATGAAGTGTTTTTGTGGACCTCAACTGGGTAGCTGCTGCCCATAGAACAGGACACGGTGACATTCTCAGATAAGACAGTACATCTCAGAAATATCCTAACTTTTACACCTCTAGAAGAAAGAAAAAAGAAGCCCCAGCAGCCTTTTTAACCCCAGAAAGTAAATGCTAGCAATCTTAGAGAAGCATGGATTTCTCAGTGTACAATCAGAAGTAAAACTCATTCCTTTCTGCACAGAACATTGTTACTAGCTTAAAGAAAACAGAAAAACAGATAAAATGTCATGCAGTTTACAGCTACTGAATCAACTGTCCTAAAAAACCACACTGTTTCCTTGGAGAGTTGAGATTTTAATCAGTGTGAGAAACCACAACCAACTACAGCAGTCACAGACAAAAATGAGTTGCAAGGAGGTAGCCAATGGGAACATTCATGATACCATGGCATTAAAGTTTTTTTAATGTTTATGGCAGCTTGGAAATGTGTATAAAAAATTAAAATACATTACTATTTGAGCCAGAAATTCCACTTCTAAAAATGAAAATTGTTCAAGTCAGAAACACAATGATACACCAAGAATGTTTGTGGTAGCCTAATTTAGAAATAACCTAAATGCTTGTAATAAGGGAATAAAGAATTTATGGCACATCCAAACAACTAAGGCATTAAAGGAGGTGGTACAGATTTCCATCTATTAATGTGGAGAGAAAACAGGCAGGTCACACAACAAAGGTATACACACAACTTATAAGATTGTGTGAGTTTGTAAATGAACTCCATGTCTATATATTAAAAAAGAGAATCTGGTTACTAAATCCTACTAGTGGTTATTGATAGGTACTAGAATTGTAGATGAATTCTGTTTTATATTTTTTACTTTTCTGTATTCTGTGACCTTTTAAATGTGAATATATTATTTTTTAACTAGAAAAATAAAGTTGTTTTCACTAAAATATTACATAGTAATACTAAATGTATTTTCTAGAAGAACCCCATTAATTCTAATACACTGATTTAATTTTAATTATGGGGGAAAATATTTACTTAGAGGCTATTTCACAATAAGTCTGTTTCATTGTCCCTCTACACAAGTATTTTTAAGCTCATCAAATTCTTCTATTTGTTCTCTGACAAAGTTCAAATAGGAAAAACTGCAAGAGAAATAATTTAATATTTACTTCCCTGTACTCAAGAGCACTTCATAGCAATCCAAGTGACTGGTGGGAGCTGGAACAATCACAATGGAAAATCATGCCCCATTATATTCTCTACCTTCCCCAAAAGGGGCACAACCAAAAAACCCCAAATAATACAGAACCAGAGTGAAGAGGGGGCTTCCCTGGTGGCTCAGTTGTAAAGAATCTGCCTGCCAACGAAGGAGATGAGGGTTCAATCCCTGGGTTGGCAAGATCCCCTGGAGAAGGAAATGGCAACCCGCTCTAGTATTCTTGCCTGGGAAATCCCGTGGACAGAGGAGCCTGGCAGGCTACAATCCAAGGGGTCGCAAAAGAGTCAGATACTGTTGAGCAACTAAACAAGTAAAGAGCAGAGAATACTGTGGGTTCCCTCAAATGACAACCATGCTCTCTTCCCAAAAAGGTCTCACAGGTGCCCAGGCCTGGGAATCCAAAAACTTGAATTCCTGAGCTCCATCACTGAGTACTAGTTACGTAATCTGGTACAGCATTTACCTCTGGAAAATGATACACAACGTCTGTGATTACCTTAGGACACAGGACGTTCTGGCACTGGAAGCTGATGAGCCACAGAAGAGTTATTAATGATGTGAACTACAAAGAAAGGCACACATTAAAAGCTCCATCCAAAAAAGGTCCAGAAAAAGCTCACCAACATAGAGCAAAGACAGTAGAAACGTGCCGTGATTAATGACCGTGCACTAAAGCAGATGCCAGTGACAGGAGTAACAAGGAGCTGGGAAGAAACTGAAAGTAGACCTGAAGAAAGCTAATTTTAGGGAGAGCAGGTTACCATCAGCTCAGAGGCAGCACGGAGCTGTTCTAGTGCTTCATTTGTGAATTGGGGTGCAAAGAGAACCCTGCTGACATTTGTCCTTAATTCAGGATTCTATAAAATCCCAGAAGCAAGTGGGTAAAACTTACCATACAAGGGAGACAAGCCAGGCTATTTCCAGATCAGAGCAACAAGAAGGAATGAACCCCGTCCAAAAAACTTTGTCTGGCAGGGTTCTGAGATGGCAATAGAATCTATAATCTATTCACTGCAAGAATTTCACAAAGACTGCCCTGTACATGCATAATCACAACTCAGAGAACCTGACCATGTAAACTTGAGGCTAACCGGCTGGTAGCAACAAATGTTCCAGTAATCTCACTGAGAGCAGATTACAAAAGGAGGCGTGCCAAAGGAAAGAACAGTAACATGATTCTATAAAATAGACAATCCTACTCACTGCAGCCCTGAAATTAAAAGATGCTCCTTGCTCCTTGGAAAAAAAGCTATGACCAACCTAGACAGCGTATTAAAAAGCAGAGACATTACTTTGCCAACAAAGGTCCGTCTAGTCAAAGCTATGGTTTTTCCAGTAGTCATGTATGGATGTGAGAACTGGGACTACAAAGAAAGCTGAGCACTGAAGAATTGATGCTTTTGAACTGTAGCATTGGAGAAGACTCTTTAGAGTCCCTTGGACTGCAAGGAGATCAAGCCAGTCAATTCTAAAGGACATCCTGAATATTCTTTGGAGGGACTGATGCTGAAGCTGAAACTCCAATACTTTGGCCACCTGATGCGAAGAACTGGCTCATTGGAAAAGACCCTGATGCTGGGAAAAATTGAAGGGAGGAGAAGGGGATGACAGAGGATGAGATGGTTGGATGGCATCATCGACTCAATGAACATGAGTTCGACTAGGTTCTGTGAGTTGGTGATGGATAGGGAAGCCTGGCACCCTACTCCAGTACTCTTGCCTGGAAAATCCCATGGACGGAGGAGCCTGGTAGGCTGCAGTCCATGGGGTCACTAAGAGTTGGACACGACTGAGCAGCTTCACTTTCACTTTTCACTTTCATGCATTGGAAAAGGAAATGGCAACCCACTCCAGTGTTCTTGCCTGGAGAATCCCAGGGTCGGGGGAGCCTGGTGGGCTGAAGTCTATGGGGTCGCACAGAGTTAGACACGACTGAAGCGACTTAGCAGCAGCAGCAGCAGCAGGGAACCCTGGCATGCTGCAGTCCATGGGGTCACAAACAGTCGGACACGACTGAGCAACTGAACTGAACTGACCCACTCAGGTTTTATTTTCTGAGCATAGGATAGGCGTAAATTAAATGCTGTACTGAATGCACCCAAGTCTAGACACTGTGGGCCACACGTGCACTGTATGCGGCGTATAGTCAGCTTTGAAAACAAAGTATGCCAAAAAGTAATGTTTTTTGGCCTGTTACCTGGAAAAACTCTAAATGTCTAACTAGAAATATTAAAAAATTATACTGGACATTGAATCTAAAGCAGTAGTCCTGCTTTTAGAGCTATGGTTCCTGTTCGTGGATGTGGGAAACTGTAACGGAAGATACTTAACTCTGAGGTAGACAGATGGATGAGTACATCCGTCTGTACTTTAGAGCTTTCATAAAGCTTTTTTCTTTAAAGAAAAAACAACATAGTATCCTGATTATAGTAATATACCCTCTTATAGGATATTAGGGGGCAACAGGATGAGATGGTTGGATAGCATCATTGACTCAATGGACATGAGTTTGAGCAAGCTCTGGGAGACAGTGAAGGACAGGGAAGCCTGACGTGTGGCAGTCCATGGGGTGACAATGAGTCAGACACAACTAAGCGACTGAACAATTAACGAGAATATTTGGAAGACATAAAGAAGTATGAAGAATATAAAAACCCTCTGTTGTTCCACTCTCCAGAGAAGACCACTTTTTATATTTTTGGTACATTTCCTTTCACTTGGGTGTACATGTATCTATATTTAAATCAATTTGTGATCACACTGTATATGTGGCTTGGGAGACAGCTTTTAAAACTTACTATACTTTAAACAATACCCTAGACCACTAAGTATTCCACAACATCATTATCAATGTTTGTGGTACTGATGCTCTACAATTTATTGAATAATTTTCCTGTTAGGTTATTTAAGTTATACTTAAAGTTTTGCTACTATAAATCATAATACTGTGATGATTATACATAGTTGTATATTTTGCCCATATCTGATTATTTCATTGAGATAAATGTCTGGTATAACCATTGGAACTTAATTTTTGAGGCACCTGATTCACACTGATAAAGCGATTTTCAAAAATCTGTGCCAATAAATATTCTACCAGCACCTGAATTTTCCTATTATTTTCATCAGCACTGAATAGTATTCAGATATGTTCAACAAAAAATTACTTGTTATACTAAACTTCTATTTTCAAAATAAAATACAATGTGTCTGAATTGTGAACTAAGTGTTTTCAAAAAAAATTTTTAATATCCAAAAACCATAGTTGTGTGTAATGGAAGGTAAGGTATTACAACAGTCTTTTCTTTTAAAAGTGATCATTTTCTGGGGATTATGGGGCATTTGTGTGTGTGTGCTCAGATGCTCAGTCATGTCTGACTCTTGGCAACCCCATGGATTGTAGCCTGCCAGGATCCTCTGTCCCTGGGATTCTCTGAAAATATTAGAGTGCGTTGCCATTTCCTCCTCCAGGGGATCTTCCTCATCCAAGGATGGAACCCGAGTCTGTTAGGTCTCCTGCATTGGCAGGTGGATTCTACTAGTGCCATATGGGCATTGAGTTCACCTAAAGTGTATTAGATAGCTACCATAAATAGTATATACAGTAATATGAGGCCTTCTTAAGGGTACAAAAGAAAAGTTTTGCCCTAAAGAACTTTCTGTATAATTTTATAAAAGTATGAATCACATAGGCTAAAATAAATCATCAGAGAATGATTTCAAGTGTATTCAATCAAGTGATGGAGACAGAACCCAACGATTCAGGAGATGAAGGATACTGGACTTGTTAAAGAAGGTTCATGGATGAAGGGAGTCAGGGGTCCTTTCTGGTTTCTAATTTAATGTCAGTGAGAAGAATTTAAAGCAGAAATAGTATTAACAACAAGAATAACCATTTTTTCGGTAAAGTACAGAATCACAGCCTGGTTGAAATAGGCAAGTATTGAAAAGGAGTTTGAAAAAAACATTTGATAAGTAAAATTATCCAAAAGAAGGACATGGGACTAGTTCGCTAAAGAATAAGGATTCAACATAGTTATTGTTTCTGACAATCCATAATCACAAACATTACTGCTACCACAAACAGCTTTCCATGTCACTGCACATTGATTTGAGAAACATTTAAAATTTAACACATAAAGGTACCACCTGCCCGCCAGGTCAGTCTCAGCAGTGTATTATTTTTATTGTTTGACAGCATCTGTACAATCATATAAATATTTTCATAGACTTTATAAAAATGGATGGAAAGAGAAAAAAGAAAAAAACCAAGTGGATAAAATGCTAAGGTATCCAATTTAACTGATGGCAATTGCCAAGTATGCCAAACGGCATGCTTCTGGACACATTTGGGTGCTCCCTGGACATAAGCTGGCCAATGCCACATTCCACTGTGTATAAAACGGATGGAAATATGTCACCAGAGACTGGGAAGAAGATGTCCCGTATTATGTGCGGGTCTATTGCTGGACTTACACTCACTGAATTCTGGTATAGCAAAGTTGCATGTAGGTTGGATCCAGGCTGCCCAAATGACTCCTAGCTCCACCACTTACTACATCTCTGTCAATCTGTAAAATGGGGATGACAGTACCTAGGCTCAGTGGGTTTTTGTACAGATTAAATGAGGTAATACATATATATATTACTTAGAGGAAACAGTTCCTGGCACAAAGTAGCTGCTCAATAAAAGACAGCATCTCTTCCTACACCAGTCGCCATCACTTTTTCAAGAATATTCTACATTCAATATAAAGACTGTCTGAAACAGACTCTTATACAAGAATGAAAAGTTTATTTTCATGAAGACTTACTTGGCAATTCTATAAAGAATGAATCAGTATAATAGGAAGAGAAATGGCTTGGAGAAAAGCTGAAAGTAGGTGTGGGAATCTGAATGTGACAGAGTTAGATCCTGGTGGTTGTGGAAATGAAAAGGGAAGACAAAATTAAGTCTTTGAGGTGGAAAAGAGCACCTCTCTCTCTTTTATGCCCTAACACATATAGTACTATTTGTTTAATCATAATAGAAAACTATGATAGCTGGATGCCTTAAATCCAGTTTATATAATTTCATACACACACACACAAATGCAGAAAAGATCATTTATATATAGCTAAGTGATGCTTTGGATATCATTAACATATGTTTACTTATGAAAATAACTGAAGCCTTGATTTTTCATCAACTTCAGTTAAAGCGGTTTCATTTAAGAATCTTTGAGCTTCACATGGTTTATAATTATCTTAGTAGAAAATACATGTTCATCATAAAAAATATAAGGGAAGGTTCACACATAAATATGTGAAAATAGAAAGTCTTCTCACAAATTTGCATGTTACTGGTATTCAATATTATTTTATTATTGATTATTTTATTTTTCTGTTAATTGGGAGAAATTCTTATTTAAGCCTTATTCAAGAGGGCTATTAAAATTCACATATTATATGATGATTTAATATATACTTATTTTATAAAAATAAGTATATATTAAATATATATATTTTAATATATACTTATTTTATTTTATAAACTTTACTGGTATTCAATATTATTTTATTATTGATATTTTATTTTTCTATTAATTGGGAGAAATTCTTATTTAAGCCTTATTCAAGAGGGCTATTAAAATTCACATATTATATGATGATTTAAAATATACTTATTTTATTAAAGTATGGAAATAAACACACACACTAATGAACTTATTCACTATTAAAACACTTCAGATTTTACTGTTAAAAAATAACATACACAATCAGAAAAGAAGAAATATACTATTTCTTCACTAACCCTAACATTTTGTCCTTGGTAGAGCATGTAGTTTTATTAGTATTTCTTCTCAAAGAAGTGAAAACTTGCTGGAAAGAAAATTGGAGAGACTGAAAATCTTTCAGCTCTGGTATCTGGGTCTCTGCAAATGCTGTCTCCTCCCTATTCCCCACCCTTAACGTCCCTTGCCTCCAGTTTATAACCTGATTAACTCTTGCATATCCTTTAGGTCTTAGTTCAAACATTACTTACTTCAACTGGAAAATTTCCCTGGACCTTCCTAATAAAACATGTTTGGCTCTATACCATAGCACTCATGCATGGATGCTCAGGCATGTCCGACTCTTTGTGACCCTATGGACTGTAGCCCTTCTGTCTCCTCTGCCCAGGGAATTTTCCTGGCAAGAATACTGGAGTGGGTTGCCATTTCCTCATCCAGGGGATCTTCCCAGCCCAGGAATCAAACCTGCATTTCCTGTGTTGGCAGGCAGATTCTTTAGCGCTGAGCCACCTGGGAAGCCATTTTATCAATACTTGTTGAAGTACCCCACCTCCTGCTTGTCAATAAGCTCAGAAAATACAGAGGAGCAGGCTTGGGCACTGTGCTATACCTCAGGACCTAGCATAGCATGGAGCATAAATTACAGGTGGGACACTTAAGTGTGTGCTGAATGAAGGGCCAAGGGTCTGATCTCATGATTAAAATTATGCATGTTTTTCTAAACATTTATTTTCTTTGGCGATACTAATGGTTCCTAAGGTTTTTTCTTCCCCAGGAAAAATAAAGTACACATAAAAAATTTTATATATAAGTTTTTGGATCCTCTTCCCAGGTTTAGAAGCCCTGCAACTAGACTGTAGTGAGTTGATGCTATGAAGTTTCTTGGTCAACAGCGATTTGGCTTCCCCTGCCAAAATGCCTGCTGGGTCATGCACTTTTTTCATTAAAACATATGCAGTTCCCAGGCAGAATGGGGTTTTACTCTTGTGCACTGATATTAATGAGTAAAAATACATTAGGAAATGTCAATGGAGTTATCTCAGAACCAGACACTTTCAGCAGTCACCAAAAAACACACACTTTCTATTTCATCTTCAGGGGATTATTTTCCTTGCTTTTATATCAGCAGATTATTCCCTACTATATGGGAAAACCTGATCTGAAATCTACACCCATACTGTCCCTTGGGAAGTATGGTCACTATGGATTAGAAGTCCATGTCCAGTTCCTATGAAACATGATTGTCCTTTAGCAACTAAGTAGTTTACCCTTGTTTTACAGCAGCCTCTGACATTGTTGTTTCATCTTTTTTCCTTGACTGTGAATTCACTCAGGGCAAAGGCCATTATTTCTCAGTCTCTAGAACTGGATTTTGCATCAAGGGATGCTCAATAAATATTTCTGATCAACTGACAGACCAAACACATGCAGTACAGTAGTACAGGATCCTTACATGTAGTACAGTATCGTTACTACAATCACAGATGTTACATACAAGCTAGCTCCTTATACATTACTGTGTAAGTGCCAGATACTCTAAATGCACACTAAAGCAAAATGTGACTACCAGGGGAAAACTGGACACTTATGCAGTAACAGCGTGTCTGAAGTCAGTCATCACACACGGTTTTCTATAACCAAAGTTCTCTGTAACTTGAAAATCAAAGGCTTGACCAGAGGTTCTCTTCTTAATGTGTCTGCTGCTGTATCATTTCTTTGTAGTCTGCCTCTTACTATCTGTATATGAAAAAGGTATTTTCTAAGTCAAAAAATAATTCAAATCTTAAGAGTTACCTTTGTAACCAAATGGCCTATTTTACTGTACTAAACTGATCTATTTCACTTCTCAATGTCAGATTCCTCTTCTTTAAAAGAAAGTTAATGGGAAAACAAGTATTTCTTGATAACCGACTTTTGTTTTTAACCAATTATTTTCCTGTTTGCAAAGGCCCAAGAAAGGACAATGCTGAAATGTGAATTTAAGCTACTAACCACCTTTAGTCTGTCCAGCAAACAAGCTTAGACTTGTTTAAGCTTGTGGAGTTTTAAGCTTGGAATAGTTTAAGCTTGGAATAGTCTAGCTTAGACTATTCCAAAAGGTTAAATACAAAAACAGAAACAAAAATAGAAATACATACTAAAAAGGCAAGAGATTTAACAATGGGGCTTACAACTGTTGAAGTTCAAACCATTGTTTCATGAATAACTATTACACAAATAACTAACATTTATAGGGTACAGAGGATGAGATGGCTGGATGGCATCACCAACTCGATGGACGTGAGTTTGAGTAAACTCTGGGAGTTGGTGACGGACAGGGAGGCCTGGCATGCTGCGATTCATGGGGTCGCAAAAAGTCGGACACGACTGAGCGACTGAACTGAACTGATCTTACATTAAATATCTTGCTTAATGCTCCTAACTTACTATCGTGACTACCATTCCTAACAACTTACTATAGTCCAGCCCAGCATCTCACTGTGTGCTGCTTGAAACGTCCCTTCCAGTCCCCACCCACAATAGTATCTGCCTGTGATCCTACAGTTATCACACAAGGTGGAGCCTAGTCCAAGTGTCACTTGCCGGATGAAGCCTTTCCTGAATGTTCTTCATGCAATCAAAGATCTGGACATTTGTTCCAGGTTTTTACAAAAGTGTACTAAAAGAAATGAGAGATAGCTGATCTCCTTGACCACCAATAAGTACTAAACTAATGAAGTAAGTTTTTATTCCCATGTATTTAAGAATTAAGGTGGGCTAAAACTCTGGGTCTGGTCTACACTGTGGCCAGCAGAGTGAAGACAAGAGCTGTTTTCAGAAAACACAAGTTGGAAACCTCAAAGCTTCTACCAATGAGGCCACAATGAGATTATCGTCTTAAGAAGATACATGACGTTTTTGCCAGTTTTCTCTCGTGGGAGTCGGGGGCCCCAACGCAGAATTTGCACAGTCAGATGTCCTTCCTTGTGTCTACAAATCAACTGGGAAGTGTTCTGTGAACACTCACTGTGTCTGGGCACCGAGTGCTCCATTTTTTGTCAACACAGTAGGGTTCCTGTTATCACTGGTCCAGCAATCACCACTTAAGGGTTAATAGCTAAATTAAACTTAACAACTGTCTCTAGCATTAATATTAAGGCAGACATTTCTTGGGTTGAAGTCACTGTTTAGACATCCAGAGTTAGCCAGTAGAATAAAATCCCTGTCTTTTATTTACCTGGCTTCCTAGATCACTAAACCTATGGATGTTTTCTTGGGCCTGGACTTTCTTTTATTACTTCTAGTACTAATAATTTGAAATTGTTGCTTCTTTTACCCAGTTGAAGGCAGAATTCCAAAATTCATTGCCAGCCTTTCTCTATTTTCCTCCACCCATTCTCCAGCTGATTTTAAGGTGTTGGAAACTTTCTATTTGTCTGTTTCCCCTAACCCAAGGATGTGTCACTTGAGCTTAGGCTGCAGCCCTCATATGTTTCCATCACCGATTTCTCCATAGAGAATTCAAAGAGCACCACTACAAATGCTTACGTGAACCAAGCAGCTCACTTTTGCTTACTCACAGGAATCTTGCTCAAAAAACAAATAGGTATGCAAACGATTGTTGCTGTTGTTCAGCCGCTAAGTAGAGTCCGACTCTTCCTGATACCCACAGGACTGTACCCAACCAGGCGCCTCTGTCCACGGGGTTTCCCAGGCAAGGATACAGGAGTGGGTTGCCATTTCCTTCTCCAGGGGATCTTCCCGACCCAGAGATTGAACCTGTGTCTCTTGCACACTGAGCCGCCTGGGAAGCCCATTCAAATGATTAAATTTGTTCAAAATTAGAGACAATGACACACTAAATTTTATAATTAAGGGAATATATGATATTGTGTGACTTTCAAAATAAATATTTTAAAAACAAAATATGCAGACTGAGGCATCCGCTGAAAAGACTTCTTGGTAGCATTCTCAAAATGTACTTTTATTCCCTAAAGATTTTTAAAGCTCGAGAGGCTGTTCTAAACAGTACTGGCATTGTATGTGCCTCCAGCTGATGTCTCCTGACCGCCATGCGGCACATTCTGAAACTCAGAGCCAAAGGAAGCTGTCCAACAGACAAACCAATTGTTAAAGGGTGCAAAGGGCCTCAGAAACTACTTAAACATTGCCCTTAAAGACACACCCAAATGACTGCTTTGTGCTTCGATGTTAACCCTCTCTAAAAGCGGCTAACTGGGAAAATAAAATCCTTTTCAGAAACAAAGAGTGAAATCTGAGTCATGATAAGATTGCAATGCTTGGTCAAGGGCAAGGAATCACTTTTTCTAACCCAACTGCTAGGTGCAATTCACCTTGTGCCCTCTGTCCTGCAGTATGCCTAAACACTGGGCAGATTTTATGTAAAATTTATTCTCATATGTGAGCATTTCTTTCTTCATTATTTTAAGGGTAGAGAACAAACACTAGTTAAGAGGCCAGTACACAAAAATACAAAACAATTTGATTCAAATTAATTTTCTTCCTTATGGTATTAAGTTCACAAAATTTAGGGGTAGAAGATAAAAGCCTCTCAGAATTTAGAAAAGGTTCTGGGAGAAAGACACAAGTCAAGAGACTACAAAGGTCTCAAAGGGACTGACAGTGGAGATTTCACATGGGTCAACAGTTACCACAAACAACTTATAAAAAGCAATGCCCCATCGGTTCCATAGGTAGAAATTACCTTATCAATCATGCTTAACCTTTTAAGGTATTATGCTTTTTTGAGACCATATTCATTAAATAAGCACTGAACGTAAAACTGCTTTCTCATCTAACCTTACAATCTATATTATTTTAAAAAAAGAATGTTTGACCATGTATTTTCTAGATACCACAGCCTGTTTACCATTATATCTTGATGATAGGATACCCTTCGTGAGTGCTTCAACCATATCACGTACGCTCCTATAATTAATTAGTCATGCAATTTTACCTTACTCTATTAAAAACAACTATAATTTCTATAATATGTTAGTATCTAATCAGAATTAACAGCTTTTCCATTGGTTGATTAGGGTCAGATGTGATAAGTGATCTCAAATGTTCTTTACAGCCTTCAAGACAAAGAACTCTAAGCAAGCACCAGCATCTTTTGAAAGGATACCTCAGAGGGCAGGGAAAAAATCTTTTCCCCCAGTAAAGTAGAGAAGGGGAGCTGGTAGTAGGTTTAAGGATGAAAGGTTTTCAGGGCCATTAGCTAGTTTAGAGTATGGGTTCTTCCTGCCTCTCCCTGACCCTCCCAGCCTGATTAACAATGAGGATGCTGGTGAGATACTGGAGGACGGGTTCTGACCATACCTTCATGGGTAGGCTCTGGGTCAGGTGTAAGTGAGATGTCATCCAGCTCTCGCAGGCAGAGCCATTCTCCATCCATAGACACTCGGAATTTGCAAAGGTAGATGGTCTCCATGGCAGCCTGTGTGATCTTGTCAGTGGTGGGGGTTGGCATGTCGGTTGGAGGCGTCAGAGCAGACATGATGACTCAGCTGGGACCACAACACACACACACACACACACACCCCAAACAAAAATAAATAACCCCCAAATCCGAAGCTCTGCAACAAAGCTCTCAAGAAAAGAGGCAGGTGAGGGTTTAAAAAAAAAAAAAAAAGGCGGAAAAATACCTATGCTTTAAGCACCAAGTGTTCAAGATAAATAATTCTATGCTATGTTTTCTCAGAGGCAGTTCCTACCACATAGCAAAATAAGATGATGCTTATCTTCTTCCAGCTTCTCTCCTGTTATCTTCCCTTCCCTACCCCCTTCTTTTTCAGCTGAGGCAGAGGCTTGAAATCCTGCACAGCCGATGCTACCTTAGTTAGCTTTAAAAAAAACTGGCCTCTGTATGAGTAAGTGAAAAATCCTCCTTCTTTTTACAGAAAAAAAAATACAAAAGAAAAAAATGAACAAAAAATAAACCAATATTTTCTGTTTAGCTTAAAAAAAAAAATCCTGAATTGCAGAAATCACTTCCAGGATCTGCTCAGAGGAGCCGGGATGCTGAGTTCTAATAGGATTGGTTGTGCGCAGTAAGCAGGGTGTTGACCAAAATGGCTGACTAATGAACTGAACTGAAAATTCAAGCTCATGTGACCAGCTGCTCTGAACGTAGGGCGAGCAATTCCCAGGATGCTTTATAGATGCTGCTGATGCAGGGAGAGCAATTAGGCTGCCTGCTCTCATCGTGCACAACCCACTTCCAGACTCTGCTAGTCAAACTGTGATCAGACATAACACAATGCACGTATTCTCATCAATTCCCCTTGCTGTAGGATAAAAGGGCTGGGTAACAGGAGGACAATTAATACTGGGTAACGCTGCACAGTAAAAATGGTAAAAGAGGTAGTTGGATTAATTTAACATGCACATAATTCACTTCTTTTATCCTTATATACTTAGCTATCAAAATTCTTTGCTCTGCTAAAGGTGGTGTTTTAAGAAAAACTAAAGCAAATTTTTGATTTAAATATACTTTCAGGCATTCATAATTTCCTTCTCCAAAATACAAAGACTTAATTTTTCAGATTGGACAGAAATGCAGGAAAAAAAAAAAAAAAACCAACCTAGAAGTTAAATTCTTCCTGATTTATGGCAGTCCCTCCTTCACTTCTGACACTGCTGTATTCACCGAGTTTCTACATTAGATTGTTTCTAATAAGAGGATAAAACTACGCTACATCTTAAAATTTCTCCCACCCTGGAACATCCTAAGTGCACATTATCATATTCTCTCTATTTTGCATATTTTATTTTTCTATCTTTTGGCCACACCACAAGGCATGTAGGGTCTTATTTCCCTGATCAGGGATTGATCCTGTGCCCCATGCACTGGAAGTGTGGAGTTCTAACCACTGGACCACTAGGGAAGTCCTATCATATTATCTTAAACCAATCAACCAGTTTACCCCTCTACATATCTATATTATCCAATGAGGCCTTTGTGCCTTGGAAGTGAAAACTTAGGTACTTGTTTTCTGAGCTAAAAAAATAAGGGATGACAGAGATTTTCTTTGAAAATGCTTTGGATGGTTGCAAACAAGTTTTTTTTCTTTTGCTGAAGGGTCTGGTTTTAAAGAGGAACATAAAACTTCAAGAAATATGTCCCAAGATGATTTATTCTATTTTAGGATTTCTTACGATTATTCTGTTCTAGGATTTCTTATGAGAGGGATATCTAACAACTGAAAGAAAAATTTCTTCTTGAGTATTATTAAAATGTCATAAATGTTACATATATATAAATAACTGAATCACTTTGCTGTATATCTGAAAGTAACACAACATTACAATTAAACTATATTTCAACAACAACAAAAATTCCTTAAAAAGTAAATGAAAAGGAAAGCTGTATTGGAATAAAGTGTTTACAACAAATACAAAAAAATTTGTAAATGCCTCCACCCAAATTTGAGATTGCGCTCAAAGGAAAAAATACTAAGAACCAGATTCTGTAGGTAAACGCATTTTCACACTGTTAGAGGGAAGGCAAACTGGCAAAATGTAAGAATGCGTATATGAATATACTTATTTATAATTAGGAAGAAAATCAGCAAGTTATAAGGAAAACAAAATATTCCAGGTAGGTTTATTCTTTTCTGTTTAAATCTCTTCCAACATTACCTCTATATTTGGACCAGACATTCCTTCATTCATTCAGTAAATATTCACTAAGAGTACTCCACATGCCAGGCACTCGGCATGGAGCAGTAAGATCAGAACACTTTTTTTTTTTAAGATCACTTTTTCAAGGAAGCAAACTGCAGCCATGAAATTAAAAGACCCTTGCTCCTAGGAAAGGAAAGCTATGACAAATCTGTGAGAGTGAAAGTCGCATCCAACTCTGTATAGTCCATAGAATCCTCAGGCCAGAATACTGGAGTGGGTAGCTTTTCCCTTCTCCAGGGGATCTTCCCAGCATAGGGATCGAACCCAGGTCTCCTGCATTGCAGGTGGATACTTCACCAGCTGAGCCACAAGTGACAAACCTAGACAACTTTTTAAAAAGCAGAGACATCACTTTGCTGACAAAAGTCCAGCTAGTCAAAGCTATGGTTTTTTCCAGGAGTCATGTATATCACATCTGTAGATGTGAGAGTTGAACCATAAAGAAGGCTGAGCACCAACAAATTGCGGTGCTGGAAGACTCTTAAGAGTCCCTTGGATTGTAAGGATATCAAACCAGTCAATTCAAAAGGAAATCAACCCTGAATATTCATTGCAAGGACTGACGTTGAAGCTGAAGCTCCAATACTTTGGCTACCTGATGCGAAGAGCCAACTCGTTGGGAAAGACCCTGATGCTGGGCAAGATTGAAGGCAAATGGAAAAGCGGGCAGCTGAGGATGAGATGGTTAGATAGTATTACTGACTCAATGGACATGAATTTCAGCAAACTCCAGGAGATAGTGGAAGACAGTGGAGCCTGGCATGCTGCAGTCCATGGGGTCTCAAAGAATTGGACACAATTTAGCGACTAAACTTAATTTCCAAATACAGAATATAAGCCTTTATTTAACACATTCACATCTGATTATAGCACAACTTCTTTCTAGCCAGACAAATTTCCATCTTTTTATATTAAAGCTTAAAGGGAGATAGTTTATAGTTTGAACTTTAAGCCATGCAACACTTTAAAACATAGTTAAGGAGTCATTAAAATCTTCAATCCAATCCCAAAGAGAGGCAATGCCAAAGAATGCTCAAACTACCACACAATTGCACTCATCTCACACGCTAGTAAAGTGATAGCCAAAATTCTCCAAGCCAGGCTTCAGCAATACATGAACCATGAAGTTTCAGATGTTCAAACTGGTTTTAGAAAAGGCAGAGGAACCAGAGATCAAATTACCAACATCTGCTGGATCATCGAAAAAGCAAGAGAGTTCCAGAAAAACATGTATTTCTGCTTTATTGACTATGCCAAAGCCTTTGACTGTGTGGATCACAAGAAACTGTGGAAAATTATGAAAGAGATGGGAATACCAGCCCACATGACCTGCCTCTTGAGAAATGTGTATGCAGGTCAGGAAGCAAGGGTTAGAACTGGACATGGAACAACGGACTGGTTCCAAATAGGAAAAGGAGTACGTCAAGGCTGTATATTGTCACCTTGGTTATTTAACTTATATGCAGAGTACATCATGAGAAATGCTGGGCTGGATGAAGCACAAGCTGGAATCAAGATTGCTGGGAGAAATATCAATAACCTCAGATATGCAGACGACACCACCTTTATGGCAGAAAGTGAAGAAGAACTAAAGAGCCTCTTGATGAAAGTGAAAGTGGAGAGTGAAAAAGTTGGCTTAAAGCTCAACATTTAGAAAACAGATCATGGCATCTGGTCCCATCACTTCATGGCAAATAGATGGGGAAACAGAGGAAACAGTGGCTGACTTTATTTTGGGGGGCTCCAAAATCACTGTAGATGGTGACTGCAGCCATGAAATTAAAAGACGCTTACTCCTTGGAAGGAAAGTTATGACCAACCTAGACAGCATATTCAAAAGCAGAGACATTACTTTGTCAACAAAGGTCTGTCTACTCAAGGCTATGGTTTTTCCAGTGGTCATGTATGGATGTGAGAGTTGGACTATAAAGAAAGATGAGCGCTGAAGAATTGGTGCTTTTGAACTGTGGTGTTGGAGAAGACTCTTGCGAGTTCCTTGGACTGCAAGGAGATCCAACCAGTCCATCCCAAAGGAGATCAATCCTGGGTGATCCTGGGAAGGACTGATGTTGAAGGTGAAACTCCAATAGTTTGGCCACCTAATGTGAAGAGCTGACTCATTTGAAAGGACCCTGATGCTGGGAAAGATTGAGGGCAGGAGGAGAAGGGGACTACAGAGATTGAGATGGATAGATGGCATCAAAATGGACATTAGTTTGGGTAAACTCTGGGAGTTGGTGATGGACAGGGAGGCCTGGCGTGCTGCAGTTCATGGGGTCGCAAAGAGTTGGACACGACTGAGTGACTGAACTGAACTGAAAATCTTCAAAGTTACACTGAATAGTTCCTGGAACCACAATATCCAACAACCCTGGCTATCTGTACATATGACATCAAGATTCTAGGTCACTGATACATTCTTAAAACATAGAACAGTGATTATATAAATTAATCTGAATGCTCTGGGATTGCCTGTGTTGGGCTTCCCAGGTGGTATCAGCAGGTTAAAAAAAAAACCCACCTACCCATGCAGGAGACCTAAGAGACATGGGTTCGATCCATGGGTGGGGAAGATCCCCTGGAGGAGGAAATGGCAACCCACTCCAGTATTCTTGCCTGGAGAGTCCCATGGACAGAGGAGTCTACAGTCCACAGGGTTGCAGAAAGTCAGACATGACTGAGTGACTAAGCACAGTACACCAATATATGAATCCAGCAGGTCACAAACAGTGACGGACAATCTTCCCATCAATCAAACAGTAAAGCATTTATTTAACACTGAACAGGAGATTTGGACTCATTACAACATAGGAGCACAAAATGAACATCTATGTCAACAAGCAGAGTACCTTGGTTAACGTTCCTTCCAAGGTCCTTCTCTTCAGGTGGAGGGCGCAGGGAGCAAAGTCCAAAGCAACTAAAACTTTTGCCCAGGAGAGAAAAATGTGTACACACTGGTTACCCTTGAGTTTCCCACATCTATCAGTTTGAGGAGGTGTTAACACTTATTTCAGAAATAAGAACTGTGGATGGGCAGGAAAACCTGTACTTCTACCAAGTTACATCTGTTTGCAGGTAAACACTCTTGAGTCTTCAACATGACAGTTGCTCAGTGTTCGTAAGCAATACATTTACTATGAAAACCAGCACAATTTATAGAGAACTATGCTCGGTCGCTCAGTTGTGTCAAACCCTTTGCGACCCCATGGACTGTAGCCTGCCAGGCCAGGCTCCCTGTCCATGGGATTCTCCAGGTAAGAATACTGGAGTGGGTTGCCATTTCCTTCTCCAATAAATAAAAGTAATTTAAATTATTGCTTAGTCGTGTTTTCACATTTGGGTCTTTATTATGTAAACATATTAGCTTAGAACATAAAGGCAATATTAAGTCATTGGCAAGATATACAAACTTTGAACTTTTTTCTCATAAACATACTACTTATAAGCTGTATTGGACTATTTTCTCACGTGAGTGCACTTGTGAATAACAGCATATATTTGTAAAATAGTTGTGAGGGGCTGGGGTACAGTCTGTGGCCGTAAAACAGAATTAACAAGACTATGTAAAGTTTAAATTCAAGATAATGATCTGAATAATACCTATGTTCTAGCTGCTTACACAGCTCGAATTTTCCACATTATGATTGAAAGCAAATGAGATTCACTTTTCAAAGTTAGTAGTTACATTCCTTTGAAGTATATTTACTCAGCTCCTAAGACAAAGACTGATTTGTCATGCTCAGTGTCCCTGTTATACAATGTGGAAAAATTATCACTACTTAAGGAACTATCATTTATTGGATTTCTTTTTTCTGTTAGGTGCTTCATTCATAATTATTATAGCAGGTCCTCACAAGACTCCTGCAAAGTAGATACTGATATTCCTTCTTTATATTCAAGGAAGCCAAGCGGAGCCACCTAACTGGTCCAAGATCACACAATTAACAAGTGGCAGATCTGGGATTTCCAGCTGCTTCTAGAATGCCCCTGAAGTCCATGTTTTCTTCTACACTTGGCAACTTCAGCACTTCACCCCAAGGATCACAGGGAAAATAAAAGGAAATAAAAGCAAAAACAAAGTAACACAGGCAAGGTACTCTTGAAATTTCCTAAACATCAATTTCAACAAAGTTAAGATTTGAAGAAGAGAAAAATGTTATCAGCTTTCATACTTTACACCTTAATGCTTCACAAACTATATATTCTACTTAGTCACCCTTATATAGCTAGTTTAGGTTCTTAACAAGTGGGCCTTTTTTCTATTCCTCTTTTTTTTGGCCTTGGAGTGTGGCTTGTGAGATCTTATTTCGAGGATCAGGAATTGAACCCAGGTCCCAGCAGTGAAAGTTACCAAGCTCTAACCACTGGAGCACCACGGAATTCCCAAGTGGGCATTTTTTGAGAAGCTGCGAATCCAGTATGGATCTTTCTGCTTGTGCTGGCAAAGGATCAACCGAATTCTTCCTATCGTGAAGGATGTCACTTGCTTACTGTACCACCTCTCTAAGAGCTGAAAAAACCACCTTGCCAAGTTTCTGCCACATTTACTTACTCAGGTGAACATGTTAAGAATACCTGATACATTCAGAAGTGTGAGAAGACAAATGAAGAGGGGAACTATTCTCTAAAATGACTCATTTCAGAACATCTTTAAACAAGAAACTTCAATGCGTAATTTTAAGTCTTAAAAAAAAACCACAGTAATATCCATGAAACCATTGCTCAGCTGGAGAAATAGACCAGTGTCTTACATTTACACATGCCTTCTTTCTTCTGATAACTTCCCCAATTGCTCAGTTGTTAAAAGCATCCATCTGCAATGCAGGAGACCCTGGTTCCCGCGGGAGAAAGAATAGGCTACCTACTCCAGTATTCTTGGGCTCCCCTTGTGGCTCAGCTGGTAAAGCATCTTCCTGCAATGACCTGGGTCTGATCCCTGGGTTGGGAAGATCCCCTGGAGAAGGGAAAGGCTATCCATTTCAGTATTCTGGCCTGGACACAACTGAGCAACTTTCACTTCTCTTTTGAATTTCTGCCTCCCCTTTTGAGGCAACTACCTCTGAATTTTGTGTAAACCATTACTTTATTTTAAAACTATTTTTACAAATAATGGATGCCTAAACAATATCTTGGGGTTCCCAGGTAGCTCAAATGGTAAAGAATCTGCCTGCAATGTGGGAGACCTGGGTTTGATTCCTGGGTCAGGAAGATCCCCTGGAGAAGGGAACGGCTATCCACTCCAGTATTCTGGCCTGGAGAATTCCATGGACAGAGGAGCCTGGCAGGCTATATAGTCCATGGGGTCACGAAGAGTTGGACATGACTGGGTAACTAACACTTTCTTTCAAGTAGTATTTCAGCTTCAGCCTTTTAACTTCAGCAAAAAGGGCTTCACACTATATATAATCTAAGCCTTTCACTCAATATTGCATTTTCTAAGATTTCTCTGGTGGCTCAGACCATAAGGAATCTGCCTGCAGTGTCAAGACTGGGGTTTTATCCCTGGGTCAGAAAGATCCCCTGGAGAGGGAATGGCAACCCACTCCAGTATTCTTGCCTGGAGAATTCCATGGACAGAGGAGCCTCACAGGTTACAGTCCATGGGGTTGCAAAGTGTTGGACATGACTGAACGACTAACACACTTTCACTCAAAACTGCATTTTCTAAGATGTATCCATACTGTAGTGTGTCAGATCAGATCAGATCAGATCAGTCACTCAGTCGTGTCCGACTCTTTGAGACCCCATGAATCGCAGCACGCCAGGCCTCCCTGTCCATCACCAACTCCCAGAGTTCACTCAGACTCATGTCCATCCAGTCAGTGATGCCATCAAGCCATTTCATCCTCTGTCATCCCCTTCTCCTCCTGCCCCCAATCCCTCCCAGCATCACAGTCTTTTCCAATGAGTCAACTCTTCCCATGAGGTGGCCAAAGTACTGGAGTTTCAGCTTTAGCATCATTCCTTCCAAAGAAATCCCAGGGCTGATCTCCTTCAGAATGGACTGGTTGGATCTCCTTGCAATCCAAGGGACTCTCAAGAGTCTTCTCCAACACCACACTTCAAAAGCATCAATTCTTCGGCGATCAGCTTTCTTCACAGTTCAACTCTCACATCCATACATGACCACAGGAAAAACCATAGCCTTGACTAGACAAACCTTTGCTGGCAAAGTAATGTCTCTGCTTTTGAATATGCTATCTAGGTTGGTCATAACTTTCCTTCCAAGGAGTAAGCGTCTTTTAATTTCATGGCTGCAGTCACCATCTGCAGTGATTTTGGAGCCCAGAAAAATAAAGTCTGACACTGTTTCCACTGTTTCCCCATCTATTTCCCATGAAGTGATGGGACCGGATGCCATGATCTTCATTTTCTGAATGTTGAGCTTTAAGCCAACTTTTTCACTCTCCACTTTCACTTTCATCAAGAGTCTTTTTAGTTCCTCTTCACTTTCTGCCATAAGGGTGGTGTCATCTGCATATCTGAGGTTATTGACATTTCTCCCGGCAATTCCGATTCCACCCTGTGCTTCCTCCAGTCCAGTGTTTCTCATGATGTACTCTGCATATAAGTTAAATAAACAGGGTGACAATATACAGCCTTGATGAACTCCTTTTCCAATTTGGAACTAGTTCCATGTCCAGTTCAAACTGTTGCTTCCTGACCTGCATACAAATTTCTCAAGAGGCAGATCGGGTGGTCTGGTATTCCCAGCTCTTTCAGAATTTTCCACAGTTTCTTGTGATCCACACAGTCAAAGGCTATGGCATAGTCAATAAAGCAGAAATAGATGCTTTTCTGGAACTCTCTTGCTTTTTCCATGATCCAGCAGATGTTGGAAATTTGATCTCTGGTTCCTCTGCCTTTTCTAAAACCAACTTGAACATCAGAAAGTTCACGGTTCACATATTGCTGAAGCCTGGCTTGGAGAATTTTGAGCATTACTTTACTAGCGTGTGAGATGAGTGCAACTGTGTGGTAGTTTGAGCATTCTTTGGCATTGCCTTTCTTTGGGATTGGAATGAAGACTGACCTTTTCCAGTCCTGTGGCCACTGCTGAGTTTTCCAAATTTGCTGGCATATTGAGTGCAGCACTTTCACAGCATCATCTTTCAGGATTTGGAATAGCTCAACTGGAATTCCATCACCTCCACTAGCTTTGTCGTAGTGATGCTTTCTAAGGCCCACTTGACTTCACATTCCATGATGTCTGGCTCTAGGTCAGTGATCACACCATCGTGATTATCTGGGTCGTGAAGATCTTTTTTGTACAGTTCTTCTGTGTATTCTTGCCATCTCTTCTTAATATCTTAATACTGTAGTGTGTAGCTGTACTTTACCTTTCGGGCTGCTGATTACAAGGTAATAGTCCATTCTATATATAAACAGTTTTTTATCCATTTTCACACTGGTGAGCATTGGGCTTATTTCTAATAAATTTTCATTTTTAAATGGTATTATTTAGTTGCTTTTCAGAAATAGATTTCTGGTAGGTATGCCAATTCTTCTCCAACAGCTTTGAAGGTAAGAGACCACTTCACTTATTCCTTTTATAGTTAGCTGACTACTCCTATTACGGAGTTCCTATTCTACACACAATAGTGCTTCTTAAAATCAGTCAACTTGTGCAACTAAATCAGTTTGTAAAGCTCACAAGTTCTGTTTCCCAAGGCTTCCTGGGTCATGGTTTTACAATTTAAGAAGAAAAGTCTTACCTTCCCTCAAATTTCACTAGTTGCTGTTAGCACAAAAGTGTTTTTCTCGATGAATTATCATCATGATGACACATGGGAAAGACCAGATGTTTCTGCTAAATTATAAGATTATCCAATTGAGTGATCATGACTTTGTCACATGTTCCCATCCTCCCTCCACTTCCTTCCCTCTCCCAGACAAAGCTCCGTTATATCTACTGCTGATGTTGAGATTGCTGCAAGTTTAGGTTTATACATTTGGCAAGCTCAGTACTACTTGGTTAGATATTAGCCAAGAATGATATTATATACAATGAGTAACCTGAGAAGCTGAGTCATGACGGCCAGACTCTGACTGCCAAACACCACCAGGAGTAATATTATAATGCACATTTTTCTTGTTAAAATTAACCAACACAAGACAAAAATAACTCCTGCCTTAATAACTAAAGTGGACTTCATGGCTAAGTGGCAGGAGGTAATAATTTACAGATGTAAAGCTACCAACTGCTTAGTAGGCCATCTTGAGAAATTTATCCTCTTATCTCAATTCATTCAGATATTAAAAAGGAAATAAATAACTAGCTTCAAGACCACAGGCTCTGTAAGAACTTGGCCTGTTTTGCACACCATTACACACTTGCTTAAAACAGTACCTTCCCAATACTAGACTCTCAGTAGATACTTGCTGGTATAGATATGAAACTTTAAAGTACTCTATATTTTTGCAATGGTGTATTTCCACCCTCCTGTTTCACTTCAGTCATGAAAACCCCAAGTTCTAGAAAATCAAGCTATATTTATGCCCCAAAAGACACTTCATTCTAACACAGGCTTTATTCATTTATACATAACAAATTCAATCATTTAACAAGTATTGTTGTTCAGTCGTTCAGTTGTGCCGACTCTGTGACAACAAGGACTGCAGCATGCCAGGCTTCCCTGTCCTTCACTATCTCCTGGAGTTTGCTCAAACTCATATCCATTGAGTTGATGATGCCATACAATGTATAAGGTATTATGTGCTAGTCACTATGGATATGAAGAAAGAACAAAGGCAATAGACAAGAAACAGAAAATTATGGGTGTTTAAGGAATTCCGAAGTCCCTGTCACACACATGGCTAATTCAGTGTTACTTACATATATAACTGTTTTTTTCTATCACACTGGTATCTTGTGAATTTCACATTCATTCTTTTTTTTTTTTTTTAAAGCAAATAGGGCTTTGCTGGGCAGAACCACTGCTGCCTAAGGAGGAGCCTCCAGTTTAGAATGTGATTCCAGTTATGGGAGACAGTGAAGGAGGCTGAGAGCATGTGGACTCAAGTCAGAATCCCACAGTGAATCCTAGTCCACCACTTAGAAGCTGAGTAACCTTGGCAAAGTATTTGTTTCGGCGCCTGTTTCTTCAGTGACAAAATGGGGATACTCCTATTAACTACTTCAGAGTTAGATGAAATAACATAAGTAAAATGCTCAGCATGGCACTTTGCATAAAGCAGACAGTCAGTACATGGCAGCCATTATCATCATTTTCACAAGTGATTCTGCCTTTGAGAGTTCTGGGAAAAAAAAAAAAGAGGCAGGGGATATATATATATATATATATACACATAGCTGATTCACGCTGTTGTACAGCAGAAACTAACACAACACTGTAATGCAATTATACTCTAATATAAATAAAAACCTATCATCACATGAAATAAGAGTCAGTAAGGATCAATGTTCAAGGGACTAAGGTAGAGGAAAGTAAAAAGGTGATCTGAGCAAAGGGTATGCTAGGGTAACTCTTGAGCCTTGAGGAAGGAAGAGGAGAGGGGTCAGAGTTTTACCAAGCCTTCACATCCGGTGACTGTATCTCCTAAGTTCATAAAAAAAGGCAGGGGAAGCAGATAAATGTCTGTGGAGAGTCCCTAAAAAGATTGTACGGTTAGAGAGGAACCTCATTTTAAAAGGCAACACACTGAACCAATTAATTTCTTCTGCTTCCTATGTGCCACTTGTCACAGTCTGCCAATCTCTCCTTTCCTTATGGATTGTGAGGTTTCAAAACTTCCCACCTCTGCCCCACCATTCACGCCACTCTCCCGACACATGTGGAGTTTCATGTCCACTCCGTATAGAGCAAGTCTAGAACCACACACTTAGGATGTTCTTTGCAAAGAGTATGATCTTGGCCCAGCAGCGCCTGATTCCTGATCTGTTATGTTTTAGGAAGACTATGAATTAACTTTGCACAGTTATTCAAATAGCTACAGTAGAGGGCATGACCATATTGATACATACCCTCTCAAGTACCACTGCTTTTGTAAATCTAAAAGCATTTTTTTTCACATAATTTCAAATCAATTCTTTAATGCTTTGGTATACTATTAAATTATTCCCAGAATAAATTTAAAAGCTCATATTTGAGCTACTTTGCATTGTGCGGCTGCTACTGCTAAGTCACTTCAGTCGTGTCCGACTCTCTGCGACCCCATAGACGGCAGCCCACCGGTTCCGCTGTCCCTGGGATTCTCCAGGCAAGAGTACTGGAGTGGGTTGCCATTTCCTTCTCCAATGCATGAAAGTGAAAAGTGAAAGTGAAGCCGCTCAGTTGTGTCCGACTCTTAGCAACCCCATGGACTGCAGCCTACCAGGCTCCTCTGTCCATGGGATTTTCCAGGCAAGAGTACTGGAGTGGGGTGCCATTGCCTTCTCCGACTTTGCACTGTAGAAGACATTATAATGTTAATAAGATTTGTGTAGAAATGTGACAGGTGTGATATTCTGCAAAGTTCACTAAAATGGGATTCTACTTTTATTTATGATGGCTACCAGTTGCCTGTGCAATGACAGAGAAGCAACGTGTCTTTTATGCAACTTGTTTAATTATTTCAGGAATTTTCTAAAATATTAGCTGACAAGGAGTTATCATCATTTCATCCAGTTAATAAGGCTAAACTCTTATCATCATCCACCTAGACTTTTTACTACCTACGACCTACAATAGAAAAATATGTTCTCTTAGTTTCTGAAGGTGGGAGGGAGGTTGAAGCAGGAGGGGCCATATGTATACTTATGGCTGATTCATGTTGATGTATGGCAGAAACCAACACAATATTGTAAAGCAGTTCAGTTCAGTTCAGTTCAGTCGCTCAGTCGTGTCCAACTCTTTGTGACCCCATGAAGTGCAGCACGCCAGGCCTCCCTGTCCATCGCCAACTCCCGGAGTTTACCCAGACTCACATCCATCGAGTCAGTGATGCCATCCAGCCATCTCATCCTCTGTCGTCCCCTTCTCCTCCTGCCCCAAATCCCTCCCAGCATCAGTCTTTTCCTATGAACCAACTCTTTGCATGAGGTGGCCAAAGTACTGGAGTTTCAGCTTTAGCATCATTCCTTCCAAAGAAATCCCAGGGCTGATCTCCTTCAGAATGGACTGGTTGGATCTCCTTGCAGTCCAAGGGACTCGCAAGAGTCTTCTCCAACACCACACTTCAAAAGCATCAATTCTTCAGCGCTCAGCCTTCTTCACAGTCCAACTCTCACATCCATACATGACCACAGGAAAAAACCATAGCCTTGACTAGACGGACCTTTGTTGGCAAAGTAATGTCTCTGCTTTTGAATATACTATCTAGATTGGTCATAACTTTCCTTCCAAGGAGTAAGCGTCTTTTAATTTCATGGCTGCAGTCACCATCTGCAGTGATTTTAGAGCCCAGAAAAATAAAGTCTGACACTGTTTCCGCTGTTTCCCCATCTATTTCCCATGAAGTGGTGGGACCGGATGCCATGATCTTCGTTTTCTGAATGTTGAGCTTTAAGCCAACTTTTTCACTCTCTACTTTCACTTTCATCAAGAGGCTTTTTAGTTCCTTTTCACTTTCTGCCATAAGGGTGGTGTCATCTGCATATCTGAGGTTATTGATAATTCTCCCGGCAGTCTTGATTCCAGCTTTTGCATCTTCCAGTCCAGTGTTTCTCATGATGTACTCTGCATATAAGTTAAGTAAGCAGGGTGACAATATACAGCCTTGACGTACTCCTTCCTATTTGGAACCAGTCTAGCAATTATCCTCCAATTAAAAATAAATAAATTTTAAAAAGTCACAAAGGGAAAAGATGTGAGACAAAATACATTCTGGTGAACATGTTTGGCCAATACTATTCTTTCAGTCTGAAAAGCTGCTTTCTTTGTCATCTTTTCTCTGCTGTCTCTCCCACCCAGCAACTATTTTTACTGCCCTCTCTCCAAACTGGTTTCTTTAAGGCCTTGGTGAGGGAGCATACCGTGATTAACTCATGAGCTTTGGATACTCAGACTATTCAGGAATGTGAATTCATTCTCTATCCTTCAGTTTTTTAAAAAAAGCAATATATACAAATATTGAATTATCAAGTTATGTACCTGAAACTAACATAATATGTCAATAATAGGTACCAAGGGAGGATGGGTGGGGAGAGGGTTAGATTGGGGGTTTGGAATTGACGTGTACACACTGCCATATTTATAGCAGATAATCAACAAGGACCTATTGTGCAGCAGAGGGAACTCTGCTCAATATTCTATAATCATCTAAATGGGAAAAGAATTTGAAAAACAACAGATACATGTATACATATAACTGAATCACTCTGCTGTACACCAGAAACTAACACAATATTGTTAATCAACTATACTCTAATATAAAATTAAAAATGTCAATTATACCTCAGTAAAAACAGAAAAAACAAAACAAAACACACACACACTTCTAGGGACAGGGCCAGAAATCTCTGTTAACAAGACCACCAGGTGATTCTGATGTGTGCTAAGGTTTGAGATAAGACTCTCTAAAACCAAAAAATCAGTATCTCCAGAATATAATCTTCTAAATCCAAGGTTACTATCAGAATTTATTTTATGTAATAGTTTCGATAAGGCACTTAAGAGACTGAGTCAAATACTCTGATGACAAACATCTGTTGCACCCATCTATCTCCCTGTATGAATTCTATATGCACTACTCCTCCTCCCCATTTTTTCTTTTCAGCTTTCATTGTTAAGTGAGTAGTTTTGTGTATTGGCTCTTCTATCAGATGGAAATTCTAAGAAATACCTGATAAATATAACCCCCCAAACTGGTAAGTACTGATACATGTGAAGTTTTTGCCTGCCTGCCTAGCACATAAAATATTCTATTCATAGAAATGGTAGCCACTAAGTACCATGACTAGCTTGCTAGTCATGTTCTTTATTCATAATTGTCTGGGTTAAAGAACTACAGTAAAATTTTTGTCATCTAATGAACAGCCTTTTAGGATCCTATAGTATCTAAAATGAAGCTAAGATTAGAACTAAGAAATAAGAAAACTCTGAATGAATGAACCCACTAGCAGAGCAGCCAAAACAAAGTCAAAGGCTCAGAGATTACATTTACTATTCTGAAACTGTTGCTTTGTCCATTAAGAGCCTAACAGGAGTTTTTGATAATGCCAGGCCAGAAGAGTAGGTAAAAGAAAAGAAAGTAGGCAGAAAAGAAGGGGAGAAGACAGCTGGAGACAACTGTGAGAGTCCGGGCAGCAGTGGTGATGAAAGTGACATCAGGAAGGCAAGAGGTAGACAGCTAATTTAGTCATGAGGCAGGAACTGGGGCACAACCCAGTGCCTGAAATGCTCAGGATCCCAGGTAATTTCAACTGTGTGTAGAAAAGATGCACCGGGATTTAGTAATAGATACTCTTAAGGACTAAACTGGAAAAGGGCATGGCAACCCACTCCAGTATTCTTACCTGGAAAATCCCATAGATAGAGGAGGCTGGCAGGCTACAGTCCATGAAGTCGCAAAGAATCGGACAGGACTCAGCAACTGAGCAAGGTCAAGAATTAAACTACAGGTCTCTGGTAGTCACCAAGCTACAAACAATTATACACTTTAGATGCTGCATTTCTGAGGTTTTCCCCCTTTTCTTACGAGTCCTTATAGCTGCCATTTGACAAAATGGCATTTAATGGATCAGAAAGTGGCTCCTTGCATTCTGAACACAGTTGAAAAAGAGCTGATGGTTATAGATTTGTGAATCACAAGGCTGTAAAGAAAGGCACTGCTTTACATTGATTATGACAAAAGGCTGTCTTTTTAAAAGTCACAAATCAAGCAAAAACCTACTAATGAGGTGAATGTGCAAAACTTTTCCATTCTGATGGCTGGACCCTTCCCTTCATACCTCTGCATTTGGGGCAGAGGCCTCTATATTTGCAAAACCAGAGAAAGTACTTTTGTCTTTTTCAAAGTTTAAAAAGCAAACAGCAGATGAACTGATAAATGTGTATTCAACTCCTAACCAGGTGTAATGTTTTCTACAGTACTGTTAAACAATGAAAAAAGGAGAGAGACATAATAATAGAAATATCCATGTTGAATAAACTAAAGTCAATGAATACATACATATACAAATAATGTATATATGCACACTTATATATATATTATATATATATATATATATATATATATTTATACAGTAAATGTGTGTACGAAACTGGGAACATAAAATTGACTTTCTCCCCTTAAATACACATTCATGGTTTTATACGTAAATGAGAAAGTTCCTTCCCTAAATCATGGACTCTTAAAGTGCATCTGTGAGAAACAGCTGAATGCTTCTAGAAGCCTCGTCCTCTGCACTTTGCAGGGCTCAACCAAGGCATTCACTGTTACATATACTCAACTTTCAAGTGGGTAGTCATAGCAACGCTGCCAGTCCTCCCCAAGGCTTTTTCTCCCTTCTTTCTATTCCTTTCCTAGCCCTCCTCCCATCTCAAAACAGCATACACAAATACAGAAAGCTGCTTCTATGAAAGTGTGACTTTTTTTGTACACTGCTGTACTCGAGAGAGTAAATGGCAGAGATGTGGGCTATTTGCATGGCACTGCCTTAAACACAAATGTCTGTGGTGGCTCTGGGAGTTGAAAGAGGAAAAAGAGCTGTCAGTAGAAGCCGATAACCATGCAGATGGCAGGGATGCTTTTTCCTTCCGACTAAGGAAGGAGAAGCCATCTCTTGTCCATTCTGTCCACCCACAAGACATCTCAAAAGTTAAGATGGAAAAGGAAGGCATTAAAAGTGTTATTGGTGTGCTCTTGGCACAGAAAGCCAAACTCTGATCACAGGTGTTTGAAACAAGGTATGGGTTTATTTGCAGGATGCCAAGCAAGCAAAATGGACAGCTCATGCTGACAAGACCTGAACTCCTGGATGGCTTTCAGCAAGAGGAGAGGGTCACAGGATGCATGATCAGCTCAAGAACCTTCTGATTGGCTGATAACATGCTTAAGTTTCAGGAATCTCAACTTTCTGGTTCCAACCAGTCTGGGGTCTACCATGCTTGAGATCTGCATGTGGTGGACATCTTCCACCTGGGTGGGGGGGTCTTAGTTTCTACAGAACAATTCAAAGGTATGTGTCAGATTGTTATCTATATCCCTTCAGGAGAAACTAGGAATCCTGTGACTCTACTGTCCTCTTCATTAACCTGTCCTTGTCTTGAGGCTGCTCTTTGGCACTCAGGAAAAGCCTGAGTCTAAAGTCTTTTTTTTTTTTTTAACAAATAAGAAATGGGGGACACAGAATGACTTTTGTTCCTGGAAAGGCCCCACAGGGTCCTGCTTGGTTTCAATCCCCCCTTTTATTTGATCCTGAGGCGAACAGTTGTGGGACAAAAAAGAGAATGAAGTCTTCAATAGAGGGTTTAACCCTAAACTCGGCATAAGAATTGTGTTTTAGGGGGACTCGGTTTCAAAAGTATTGGGCTGTGGCATGCTAGAAGCTCCTTCTCAGAGAGCTGATGAAAAATTGGAATGAACAGTCATATGCCAAGGGGGAGAATGCCCCATGCAATATGAACACACACAGTTGTGTGAATGCATGCAAAAGTTCTGGAAGAAAACTCACCAAACTCAAAGGTGGTATTCTCTGATAATAAACTATGGTGTTGATGGAAGAAGCTGGGGGACAGGAGGGCTTGAGGGCCCACAAAGAGGAAAGTTCACTTCGTGCTCAATGTACTTTTTTATTTTTTTTGGTGCTCAATGTACTTTTGCACTATAAAACATTTAAAGAGTAAGAACAGATGCATGCATTACTTGTAATTTTTATTTTAAAAAAAGGCATGGTAGAATTTTGAGACTTAAAAGCTAGAAGCATAAAAATTTAGCAGATTACTAGCACACAGAGTCAGAATGTGACACAATCTGACAAGGCACATCAGAAAAGTTTCATATTGCATTTAAGCTCATTGAGTTATTTTATAGACCGTATATCCTGCAAGATTTTACACTGAAACCTTATATATCATGATTCCTACACAGTTTAGGCTACTTCCTCTGCACACATTTTTGCTATTCTTCATCGGTGTCATTTACAACAAAGCTTCTAAAGTCAAACGTAAAGGTTACTTTTTTAAATCTCTGAGTACAGTCAAGATTTCTAAAATGAAGAGATAATAATACCTTAATAGACACCCTGTCAAAATTACTGTATATGTATACACTTCTGGCAAATACATTAGCAAGAGTTAAAAATTTGGTGTTGAAGAGGCAAATATTCATTACGTGTTGAGGTTGAGTCTAAGTACTGCCCTGGTAACTGAAGTGAGAAGTCTTCTAAAAACGGTTGGTCTGAGGTTGCTCAAATGAGGAATCAGAAGACCCCATGTTCTGATATCCAAGTACATTACACAAAGCAATATTGCACTGCCTCTACAGAGTAGCAACAAGGAAGTATTTTTATTAATATCTAGGGTATTCCTTTTTCCAAGTTTGTGTATTCTAAAGTATATGTTAAAATAACAGGTAAAAATAAAAACAGTACAAAATAAGAACCACTTGAAGACAATTTTATAGTTGAATAAAGTAAGTATCAGTGATCTTTTACAATATAAACTGTCCCTCAGTGACTGGTCTATAAAAAGTGTTAAGTGGGACACATATTTCCCCAATAATTTTTCTGGGTATTTACACACATATAAACTATTTCAGAAATTAAAGGACAGGAGAACTTTATGTGTGGACAAATCATGCCACATATCTACTATTGTAAGGTAGAGACCAAGGAATCACAGTTACAAAATTTAAGCTTTAAATTCTCACTGCTGATCTTGATCAAGCTAAGGCCCCAATTTTCTGAAAATACTTAAAAAAAAAAAAAAAAAGTCAGCCCTCATAAGAGGAAGGAATCAAATAAATCAATTGAAATTCAGGTAATGCCCATAACAGATCCTGGCCAATAATTGAAAATTTTTTCTACATTACACCTTCTACCACAACTGTTACACAGAGTTATAAAGAACTGAGGGGAGGATCTTCTTCATTCTACAATGACTGGTTAATAAGCGGTATACAAAAATACAGTTTTAGGAAGAAGAAGGCAGTGCTTAAAGAACAAATCAGAAAGCAGATTCCTTAGAAAATGAAAACTAGTGTTGAGAATACTCTTACCTTCACCTCCTCTGCTTATAAAAAGACTCATTTCTGACAAAATTAGACACTCCCTTTCGGAGATTAGTGGATTACTGCAACACCCAAAGGAAGATTTTACTAAGACTCTTAGTCAATAGTTAGTGTTGGCCCCCATTCTAGGTAAGTAAAACAGAGAAGCTAACAAAGGACTCCCTCCAGGAGAACCCAATGGACCCTAATTTAGAGAAGAACCATCCAATCACGTCTGCTCTTCGCTCAAAGAGCGTTGGGCTCGGTAGGCAGAATATGGTCAACTTCATTCCTCTCTCATACTGTTACTTAGGACAAATCACTTAAACACACTGATTTTCAGTTTCCTCACCTGAAAAAGCGGCATACTGACATATAGCGATGTGAGGGTTAACTACGATGATCGCAGCACAGGCACAAAGAAAATATTCAACTAATGTTAATCTTTTTCTAGGGGACGGATCAGAGGGAGAAAGGGCAATGTCAGGGTTTCTTGGCAGTGCAGAACAGTTAAAGGGTTTGCTTTGGTGCTAAAAAAGAAATTTCTAGCTCTGAGACAGACCTGAGACAGAGATAGACTGATTCTCTCTTCCCCTTAGGCAAGTCTCCCTTTTCAGAACTCATACAAGCCAAGTTTTCGGCAATCATTTCATGTCTTGTATCCTCAGTCACATTTTCACACTCTAAGATCCTGTCGTCTTAAACCAGACTTCACACTCCCGCAAGTCTTGTGTACACACTGCCTACTCTAGGGCCGCGCTCACTAGCAAGGAGCGCCAGACATTTCTGGACCGATCCAGCACAAAGTGGGTCCTCTGCATTCAGAGGGCTCCGGTGACAGTGTTCTTAAAAAGGTGGAGGCCTCTTCCTGTCAAACGAGATCATCCCGAGAGGTGCCCTCCCCAAGCCACACTTTCCCTTCTCATCACCCCCGCACACAGTTCCCGATTTCTCTTCCCACTGTGGGAGGACGGATCTGTGATATTTACGCGTGTAGACTGAACGCTCGTAAAAAATTCAGTGGTCCAACCGAGGCCACGCGGGCGGCGGCGGCGGCGCAGCAGCCACACCTACTCGGCGGCCGCGGCGCTGGGAGCCCGTACCCGGCTGACCTGCCCGGCGGCCCAGGTTCCGGGCGCCGCCCCCTCCTTGACTCCTCCCGGGACGACTCCCACCCGAAACCCGGGGCTGCGATCCGCGAGCACGTGGGAGGCTGGCAAGGACGAACGCCCGGCCCGGGAGGGGAGTGGTGGGGAGGCCGGGCGGGAGCCTGAGGCCTGGGGAGACTCGGAGGTAAACAGTCCGGCGCCCGGACCTCGGCCGTCCCCCTCACCCCCGCCACCCCTGCACCCCGGGACGCGAGCTTCCGGAGAGCAGCCCCCAGCGCCCCTGCCTCCCCGCTGGCCCGGCGCCCCGCTCCGCTCCGGGGAGCCTGCGGGAGGCGGAGCTCCGCGCAGCCTGAGTGGCCCTTCCCGGCCGAGGCCCCCCTTCCCTGCCGGCATCTCCCTTCCCCGCCGCCACTCACGGTGTTTGCCGCCGCCGCCGCCCCCGCTCGGGTAGTTCAGCAGCAGGAAGGGCAGCGGGGAGCCCGGCGACGGCGGGGTCCTCCAGGAGCGCTGCTGCTGCGGCGGCGGGCGCGCTACGAAGCCGGCGCCTCCATCTCCCGGGTAGAGCAGGAAGAAGGGGGCGGCCACCGGAGAGCCGGGCTCCGATTGCCCCGCGGGGGAGGCCAGCGGCGGCCCCGCCTCGTCCTCCCGGTCTGCGCCCCCGGCTGGAGCGCGGCGCGGCTCCTCCGGCCGCTGCTTCCCACCCCTCGCCGGCTCCTCGCTACAACTTTCCGCGCCGGCGGTGGGCGGCGGCGAGGTCTCAGCCATGCTGGCTCCTTCGTTCGCCGCCGCCTCCGACTCGCGCCCGGACCTGGGTGGGGGAGCAGAGGGTCACGGCGGGCAGCCGCCGCCCCGTCCCGTCCGCGCCTCCGCCCCCTTTCTCCTGGGTTACGACCCGGTGTCCGGGCCCTGCCGCTCCGTCTACGGCCTGCCCCGCCGGGGTCCGAGCCAGCTGGAGGGCCGGCCCCGCCCGACGGCGCGGTCTCCCTACCGGCCGCCTCCTCCCGCCCGCCCCTCCCGCCCCGGCCCCGGGCCTGCGGCGCGGCTCCCCTAGGGGGCGACCTCCTCCTCTTCCCAGTGCCCACCTTCCGCCCGGCTCCCGCGGCGCTGAGCTCCCTCCCGACCCGGGGGTGGAGACGGCGCCGGGAGCCCGGTCCTTACCCGCCCCCGGCACGGCCCTCCTAAGCGGTCAGGTGTGTGTACCCCCGGTGCTTGAACGGTGGGAGACCCGGCGAAATAGCTGGCGGCGCTTGTGTGTGTAACCGCCCAACTTCATCAGTAGCACGGAGGCACAAAGATCTGGGTTGAAAAAGAGGCGAAAGCTAATTTTAAATAGGAACCTACCCGTTCCCCCCACCCTCTTATTAAACAGTACCGTTTGCCTTGCACACACTACAACTTGAACCGTTCATTCAAGGTTTTGATTTATGAGCTTTTTATGTGAGAAACCAGAGGTGGGTGTCCACCTTCCCCCACCTCTATTGTTCGCTGTCATGTGCCCTGTATAAAAATCTTGTATTTGCTTTGACTTGAACTCCCTGGTTTTCCGGTGTTTCGGGTGCGCATGAATGCGTTTTAAACCAAACAGCTTAGAATTTATATGACAAGCATCTATTACAGGTTTTCACTTTGATATCGCCCGTGTCTCGCTAGTAATTGGCCACTGTTGCTTTATCTTGAATATTTGAATCAACGATTACTGATCCAGTAATTCCCATAAATAAACATTTCCTTCTTGAATAAGACAATTTCCAGTTACTATTGTTATTCCTTACGCTAGATTCCTTGAACGTGCCCGAGTATTTCCCAGCTGTTTAGCTTTGTGTTCCGGCTGCAAAATGCTGGCATAGAATCCATGTTGACTCGTAATTAAAAATCACTATTGTGTAACATTTTGTCCACCTGATTTTCCTTCTTTCTCTGGTCTGCCTTTCCCTCTGTCGTTATCCCTCTCTGAAAGGGAAAGTAAACCTTTTTATTGTTGTTATTCTCTGAAAATCATCTTGAAATTACAAGAAATTATCGTGAGACTTCTAATACTATCACCAAATCTTTTGAACAAAACATTTTAAAAGGTGTTTATAAGAAGCTAACTTCAAGAAGTTAGTAGTTATTCAGTTTCTGGCATTTTCCTGACCTGTTGATTCCAGTGCTACTGCCTACTTAAATTATTTGTCCTGTGAACCTGGATTCCTGTTCTGGAATAGGGTGAAATAATTGTTATTATTAACTATGTATTATTGTTTTATTGAAACAGCCTACAACCTGCAGTAATAAAAACAAAATGGGGGAAAGCTTCTTCATCCTATTTTGTAGCATTTTGGAATTTTGCTGGGCCTTTCCTTTTCAGTCTGAGGGTGGAGTCTTGATAAAAAATAAAATTGCCTTTTAGGAATTATAAACTATAATGCCTTGAAGAGAAAAACTATAACATTCCAGATATATGATTTTATTACCTGTCTTTAATTGCTTTTTTTTTTTAGTTGAAATATAGTTGATTTACAATGTTGTGCTCATTTCTTCTGTATAACAAAGTGATCCTTAACTGGCTCTCTTACCATGTTTTTGCATGCAGAAATTTATAAGTATCATGTTCTTGTCAGGTTCCTTCACAAAGATATTTTGCAGTTTTTCAGTAAAGAATTTAACAAGAATATATACCAATCCCATTGTAGGTAGAAGAAAAGAGATCAGACTTTTGAGAAACGCCAGTTGTAGCCAAAGGAGTCACCAAGTTAACAAACTATAAAATGTTATCTAAATTACCAGCTTTCTCCTTTCCAGTTAGCCACGTTACCTACGGTGTTAGAAATGTTGACATGCTATGGAACCTTGCAGTATATGGAGTCTTTTGTGCCTCTTTACTTTTAAAACAATTCTATTTATGCTTTATGTCATCAGTTACAATGAATTAGCTAAAAGAGTTCACCATGTACATTCTATATACAATGAATATAGAAGATCAGCTGACATATGAGTCCTTTAAAATTTACAGGCAAGGCTGTTTATAGGGATTTTCTTTAAAGGTGGATGATATTCAAGTTCCTAGTTTCTTATGCTTTTAGCTTTTGGATCAATATTATAATCACAGCTCTACATAAGGTTTAGAGACATAAAGGGCTGAGTTAGCTGGAACATTTAGGGAAGCTCAGGTTATAAAATGAGGCTAATCTTGATGTTCCTTTATGAAGTGAACAACTTCCTATACTGTTTTAAAATCCAAACCACTGTAAGAATCAAGTTCTATTAATTTTGCTGTGAAATAAAGCAAAAGGTGTTTTTCAATTTTATTTGCATTTTGTTTTTAGTTATTCATGTTCAGTTTTCTGAAACCCTTTGGTGATCTTAAGGATGACACAGAATATATTAAAAATTTTATAAGATCCATGTCATGGATGTTCTTTTAGGCTAAGCTTTTTAGAACTGTGATTGGAAAAAAGATATCACTTGGGAAGGGATGATATTCTTTTTCAAATTTCAGTCTTCTTAAATTTACTGAGACTTATTTTGTAGCTTAGCATGTGATCTATCCCATATGTACTTGAAAAGAATGTATATTCTGCTGTTTTCATAAGGAATCTTCTATAAATAGCTATTAAGTTTATCTGTACCAATGTGTCATTTAAGGCCATTGTTTCCTTATTAATTTTCTGTCTGGATGTTCTGTCAATTGATGTAAAATTCCCCCTGGTGCTGCTGCTGCTAAGTCGCTTCAGTCATGTCCAACTCTGTGTGACTCCATAGACGGCAGCCCACCAGGCTCCTCCGTCCCTGGGATTCTCCAGGCAATAACACTGGAGTGGGTTGCCATTTCCTTCTCCAATGCATGAAAGTGAAAAGTGAAAGCGAAGTCGCTCAGTCGTGTTCAACTCTTAGCGACCCCATGGACTGCAGCCTACCAGGCTCCTCCGTCCATGGGATTTTCCAGGCAAGAGTATTGGAGTGGGGTGCCATTGCCTTCTCCGAAAATTCCCCCTAATGGGTGTTAAATTCCCCCTAGTATTATTGTATTATTGTCAGTTTTTCACTTTATATGTTGATATTTGCATTATATATCTAGGTGCTCCTATGTTGGGTGCATATATATTTATAATTGTTACATCTTCTTGTTGGATTGATTCCTTTATCATACTAAATGTCCTTCTTTGCAGTCTTTGCTTTAAAGTCTATTTTGTCTGATATAGGTATTGCTGCCCTAGCTGTCTTTTAATTTCCATTTGAATGGAATACCTTTTCCATTCTCACACTTTCAGTACATGTATGTGAGATAATTTTCTTTCATACTTTTTATATTTGTAGTAGTAGCAGCCTTTTCTTTTCAGCTTAGAGAAGTCCCTTTAAGGTTTCTTTTAAAGCTGGTTTCAGTTCAGTTCAGTTCAGTCGCTCAGTCGTGTCCGACTCTTTGCGACCCCATGAATTGCAGCACGCCAGGCCTCCCTCTCCATCACCAACTCCCGGAGTTCACTCAAACTCACGTCCATCGAGTCAGTGATGCCATCCAGCCATCTCATCCTTTGTCGTCCCCTTCTCCTCCTGCCCCCAATTCCTCCCAGCATCAGAGTCTTTTCCAATGAGTCAACTCTTCTCATGAGGTGGCCAAAGTACTGGAGTTTCAGCTTTAGCATCATTCCTTCCAAAGAACACCCAGCACACCCAGGACTGAACACCACAGTTCAAAAGCATCAATTCTTCGCTGCTCAGCTTTCTTCACAGTCCAACTCTCACATCCATACATGACCACTGGAAAAACCATAGCCTTGACTAGACGGACCTTTGTTGGCAAAGTAATGTCTCTGCTTTTGAATATGCTGTCTAGGTTGGTCATAACTTTCCTTCCAAGGAGTAAGCGTCTTTTAATTTCATGGCTGCAATCACCATCTGCAGTGATTTTGGAGCCCCCAAAAATAAAGTCTGACACTATTTCCACTGTTTCCCCATCTATTTCCCAGTGGTGGTGAACTCTGTTAGCTATTGCTTGTCTGTTAAATTCTATCTCTTCTTCAAGTCTGAATGATAATTTTTCTGGGTAGAGTATTCTTGGTTGTAGCTTTGTGTGTGTGTGTGTGTGTGTGTGTGCCTTCTGGCTTGCAAAGTTTTTGTTGAAAAACTTTACAGCCTTATGAAAGTCCCCTTGTATGTACCTAGTTGCTTTTCTCCTGCTGCTTTTAAGATTCTCTCTTCATCTTTAATTCCGGGGATTTTAATTTTAATGTGCCTTTGTTTGGACCTCTTTGGGCCTATCATGTTTGGGACTCTGTATTTCCTGCACCTGAATATCTGTTTGCTTACCCAGGTTAGGGTAGTTTTCAGCTATTATTTCTTCAAGTAAGTTCTCTGTCCCTTTCTCTTCTTCTGGGATGCTTATAAAAGTACGCTTGATGCTGTCATAGAGGTCTCTTAAAATATCCTCATTTTTAAAACATTTTTTTTCTGTTCAGCTTGAGTAACACTACTCTAGATCACTCATCCATTTCTCTATATCATCTGATCTACTGTTGATTCCTTCTAGTGTATTTTTATTTCAGTTATTATCTTCTTCAGCTCTGAGTCTTATGTATGTTTTCTCTTTGTTAAAATTCTCACTGTGTTCATCTATCCTCCTGCCCAGTTCGGTGAGCATCTCTGTGGTCTTATCTTGACCTCTTTATCAGGTTGGTGGCTTCCCTGGTGGCTCAGACGGTAAAGAGTCTGCCTGCTAATTCAGGAGACCTGGGTTTGATCCCTGGGTCAGGAAGATCACCTGGAGAAGTAAATAGCAACCCACTCCAGTATTCTTCTCTGGAGAATCCCGTGGACAGAGGAGCCTGGCAAGCTACAGTTCATGGGCACATGTTTGAGCAACTAACACACAGATACACACACACACTTTATTAGGTTGGTTTTTTATCTCTACTTCATTTAGTTTTTTCTGAGGTTATGCCTCTTTGTTTGGAACATATGCCTCTGTCTCATTTTGCTCAACTCCCTATGCTTATTTCCTATGTGTCAGGTAGGTTGTTAAATTTCCTGATCTTGTTATTTATTTATTTTTTGGCTTTGCAGTAAAGCTTGTGGAATTCGGTTCCCCCATCAGGGGTTGAATCCAGGCTGTGAGAGTGAAGGTGCCAAATCCTAACCACTGGACACCAGGGAGCTCCCTACATTTCCTGATCTCAGACAAGTGGCCTTCTGAAAAAGAAACCCTGTGAAGTCCAACAACATGCTCCCCTCTGGTCACCAGAGTGCTCTAGCGGTGCCCACTCCAGGTAGACTGTGTGTGCCCTTCTTTTGTGGTAAATGACTCCTGCAGGTGTACGGTTGGAGGAGCTGGCCCCCGGCCCATTTGGCTGCAAGGCTGTGTCTTGTGCTGTGGCTGCTGTGGCCCGCTGTAAGGCAGGGCTGGGTCTCTGGTGCTAATAAGCCAGAGGGAGGATTCCAAAGTTGAACTTAACAGCACCAATGTTATCACAGTAGAACGAGCTCCCCGAATGGTTGCTGCCAGTGTCTTTATCTCAAAGGGAAGTCCCAGTTGCCTCCTGCCTCACCAAGGTTTGAGCCTCACTAACTGGGTTTGATCCAGGTTCATTTCAGACTACTGCCTCTGTGCTGGGACTTGGAACATGTGAGATATTGCACATGCCCTTTAAGAGTCCAGTCTGTTTGCTATAAGCCTCTGGCTCTACTGAACATAAGCCCTGATGGTTTTCAAAGCCAGATATGCTGGGGCCTCATCTCCCTGATCCATGACAACCAGGTTGGGGAGCTTGGTACAAGCCTCAGACTCCTCACTCTTTGGGGAAAGACCTCTGTGATTAAAATATTCCTCTTGTTTGTGGGTCACCAGACCCAGGGGATGTGGGTCCTGACTATACTGCATCTCTACCCTTCCTGTCTCACTGTGGCTCCTTCCTTATGTCTTTAGTTGTGGGAAATCTTCTCTGCTAATCTTAAGGTTGTTCTCCTAGGTCACTACTCTTTAAGTAGTTGTAACTTTCCTGTGTCTTGGAGGTGACTTCAGGGTCTTCCCACTTGTACCAACTGGCCACCCCTCTTATGATCACTACTTTGAATGCAATACTCTTATTAAGAGTACAATGGACTCTAAAGAAATATATTTCTCTTATGCAATATATTTGTGTGTCACTCAGTTATGTCCAACTCTTGAACCCATTGATTCATGACCCCATTGCCTATATCCCACCAGGCTCCTCTGTCCATGGAATTTTTTGGGCAAGAATACTGGAGTGGGTTGCCATTTCCTCCTCCAGGGGATCTTCCCAACCCAGGGATCGAACCTGCATCTCCTGCACTGGCAGGCAGATTCTTTACCACAGGGCCACTTGGAAAACCCAAGCAATATATTTAATCAAGATCAAACAATGGCCCTTTTCTTTGGGTGGTAGAAATATGGATGTATTTTTCCATTTTTCTACTTTTCTGCATTTTTAAGAAGTTTATAATGAATATATTACTTTTATAATAGAAAATAAAATGTTGAATGACTGTTTTATTAATAGATTGATAATTATATCTTTCTAATGATCTATTCACAGCAAAATTGTGTTGAGTATACTGTGGAACTCGAGAGGCACCCTAGAGGAGCTTATCATTATTTTGAGTCTATTTAGATTTTCAATATCTTAATAGAACTGCTGAAACTACATGGCTACTTGCTTTTGCTGACCTTTGTTACTTTGCTTTGTGGCTTTTCCCACACTTTGTTTCAATTTTCATTTTTTTTTCCAAGTTTCCTTCAAAATTTCTCTCAAATCTTTCCTTGAATCTGTCCTCTTTAATTGAAATTTTTGTCTCTTCTTGCCTGTGTTATTGCAAAGGACTCCTAGCTGGTTTTCATCCCCCTATTTTTAATCTAACTCCATTGGTGTACAGCAGTTAGAATGAGTAATTTCCTTTTCTGAAGGTTGATCTAATTATGTTGGACTGATTCTTAAAAGGCCTCCCCAGACAGCCATTTTGCTTTTTTGCATTTCTTTTCCATGGGGATGGTCTTGATCCCTGTCTCCTGTACAATGTCACGAACTTCATTCCACAGTTCATCAGGCACTCTATCTATCAGATCTAGGCCCTTAAATCTATTTCTCACTTCCACTGTATAATCATAAGGGATTTGATTTAGGTCATACCTGAATGGTCTAGTGGTTTTCCCTACTTTCTTCAATTTCAGTCTGAATTTGGTAATAAGGAATTCATGATCTGAGCCACAGTCAGCTCCCAGTCTTGTTTTTGTTGACTGTACAGAGCTTCTCCCTCTTTGGCTGCAAAGAATATAATCAATCTGATTTCGGTGTTGACCATCTGGTGATGTCCATGTGTAGAGTCTTCTCTTGTGTTGTTGGAAGAGGGTGTTTGTTATGACCAGTGCATTTTCTTGGCAAAACTCTATTAGTCTTTGCCCTGCTTCATTCCATATTCCAAGGCCAAATTTGCCTGTTACTCCAGGTGTTTCTTGACTTCCTACTTTTGCATTCCAGTCCCCTATAATGAAAAGGACATCTTTTTTGGGTGTTAGTTCTAAAAGGTCTTGTAGGTTTTCATAGAACCCTTCAACTTCAGCTTCTTCAGTGTTACTGGTTGGGGCATAGATTTGGATTACTGTGATATTGAATGGTTTGCCTTGGAAACGAACAGAGATCATTCTGTCATTTTTGAGATTGCATCCAAAACTGCATTTCGGACTCTTTTGTTGACCATGATGGCTACTCCATTTCTTCTGAGGGATTCCTGCCCGCAGTAGATATAATGGTCATCTGAGTTAAATTCACCCATTCCAGTCCGTTTTAGTTCACTGATTCCTACAATGTCTACATTCACTCTTGCCATCTCTTGTTTGACCACTTCCAGTTTGCCTTGATTCATGGACCTGACATTCCAGATTCCTATGCAATATTGATCTTTACAGCATCGGACCTTGCTTCTATCACCAGTCATATCCACAGCTGGGTATTGTTTTTGCTTTGGCTCCATCCCTTCATTCTTTCTGGAGTTATTTCTCCACTGATCTCCAGTAGCATATTGGGCCCCTACTGACCTGGGGAGTTTCTCTTTCAGTATCCTATCATTTTGCCTTTTCATGGGGTTCTCAAGGCAAGAATACTGAAGTGGTTTGCCATTCTCTTCTCCAGTGGACCACATTCTGTCAGATTTCTCCACCATGACCTGCCCATCTTGGGTTGCCCCATGGGCATGGCTTAGTTTCATTGAGTTAGACAAGGCTGTGGTCCTAGTGTGATTAGATTGACTAGTTTTCTGTGAGTATGGTTTCAGTGTGTCTGCCCTCTGATGCCCTCTTGCAACACCTACCATCTTACTTGGGTTTCTCTTACCTTGGGCGTGGGGTATCTCTTCACGGCTGCTCCAGCAAAGCGCAGCCGCTGCTCCTTACCTTGGACGAGGGGTATCTCCTCATTGCCGCCCTTCCTGACCTTCAACGTGGGATAGCTCCTCTGGGCCCTCCTGCGCCCGCGCAGCCACTGTGCGGACATGGGGGAAAAGAAGTGCAAAAAAGCAAAATGGCTGTCTGGGGAGGCCTTACAAATAGCTGTGAAAAGAAAAGAAGCGAAAAGCAAAGGAGAAAAGGAAAGATATAAGCATCTGAATGCAGGGTTCCAAAGAATAGCAAGAAGAGATAAGAAAGCCTTCCTCAGCAATCAGTGCAAAGAAATAGAGGAAAACAACAGAATGGGAAAGACTAGAGATCACTTCAAGAAAATTAGAGATACCAAATGGACATTTCATGCAAAGATGGGCTCGATAAAGGACAGAAATGGTATGGACCTAACAGAAGCAGAAGATATTAAGAAGAGGTGGCAAGAATACACAGAAGAACTGTACAAAAAAGATCTTCATGACCCAGATAATCATGATGGTGTGATCACTGACCTAAAGCCAGACATCCTGGAATGTGAAGTCAAGTGGGCCTTAGAAAATATCACTACAAGCAAAGCTAGTGGAGGTGATGGAATTCCACTTGAGCTATTTCAAATCCTGAAAGATGATGCTGTGAAAGTGCTGCACTCAATATGCCAGCAAATTTGGAAAACTCAGCAGTGGCCACAGGACTGGAAAAGGTCAGTCTTCATTCCAATCCCAAAGAAAGGCAATGCCAAAGAATGCTCAAACTACCGCACAATTGCACTCATCTCACACACTAGTAAAGTAATGCTCAAAATTCTCCAAGCCAGGCTTCAGCAATACATGAACCGTGAACTTCCAGATGTTCAAGCTGGTTTTAGAAAAGACAGAGGAACCAGAGATCAAATTTCCAACATCTACTGGATCATGGAAAAAGCAAGAGAGTTCCAGAAAAACATCTATTTCTGCTTTATTGACTATGCCAAAGCCTTTGACTGTGTGGATCACAATAAACTGTGGAAAATTCTGAAAGAGATGGGAATTCCAGACCACCTGACCTGCCTCTTGAGAAATCTGTAAGCAGGTCAGGAAGCAACAGTTAGAACTGGACATGGAACAACAGACTGGTTCCCAATAGGAAAAGGAGTACGTCAAGGCTGTATATTGTCACCCTGCTTATTTAACTTATATGCAGAGTACATCATGAGAAACACTGGACTGGAAGAAACACAAGCTGGAATCAAGATTGCCGGGAGAAATATCAATAACCTCAGATATGCAGATGACACCACCCTTATGGCAGAAAGTGAAGAGGAACTAAAAACCCTTTTAATGAAAGTGAAAGTGGAGAGTGAAAAAGTTGGCTTCAAGCTCAACATTCAGAAAACGAAGATCATGGCATCCAGTCCCATCACTTCATGGGAAATAGATGGGGAAACAGTGGAAACAGTGTCAGACTTTATTTTTTTGGGCTTCAAAATCACTGCAGATGGTGACTGCAGCCATGAAATTAAAAGACGCTTACTCCTTGGAAGGAAAGACATGACCAACCTAGATAGCATACTGAAAAGCAGAGACATTACTTTGCCAACAAAGGTCCGTCTAGTCAAGGCTATGGTTTTTCCTGTGGTCATGTATGGATGTGAGAGTTGGACTGTGAAGAAAGCTGAGTGCTGAAGAATTGATGCTTTTGAAGTGTGGTGTTGGAGAAGACTCTTGAGAGTCCGTTGGACTTCAAGGAGATCCAACCGGTCCATTCTGAAGGAGATCAGCCCTGGGATTTCTTTGGAAGGAATGATGCTAAAGCTGAAACTCCAGTACTTTGGCCACCTCATGCGAAGAGTTGACTCATTGGAAAAGACTCTGATGCTGGGAGGGATTGGGGGCAGGAGGAGAAGGGGACGACAGAGGATGAGATGGCTGGATGGCATCACCGAATCGATGGACATGAGTCTGAGTGAACTCAGGGAGTTGGTGATGGACAGGGAGGCCTGGAATGCTGCGATTCATGGGGTCGCAAAGAGTTGGACACGACTGAGCAGTAAGACTGAACTGATTCTTAAAAACCTCGGTTGCCTTCTCTGTATTATCTAAGGAATATTATCTAAGCTCCTTAAGATAATTCCTTATCTAACCCTCCCCTACTTTACCAATATTATCTTCCTACCCTTGCTTCTGGCACTAGTGGTAAAGAACCCACTTGCCAATGCAGGAGATACAAGAGGCACAGGTTCGATCCCTGGGTTGGGAAGATCTCCTGGAGGAGGGCATGGCAACCCACTTCAGTATTCTTGCCTGGGGAATCCCATGGACAGAGGAGCCTAGCAGAGGTCCATAGGGTCACAAGGAGTCTGACAAGACCGAAGCAATTTAGCACACACCCACCCTTGCCTCTGGATAAACGTTTAACTTGTTTGACATTCCTTATATTGCCACACCCACTCTTCCCTCCTGATTTTACACAGATCTTCCTTGCCCTCTGTAAGTAGAGGTACATGCTTCTTTTGAGGTCCCAGTGTATCCTGTTAATGGCTGTCCCATAGGCAGTTAATGGCTCTAAATGTATTATATGTCTCTTTCACCAATGTATCTACTCCTAAAGTTGACATCTTCTAGTTTTTCCTTTTAACAGTGCACAAAATTTACTTTTAAAAAATAGTTCTCATGTCCCTACCTCCTTTCCCCACCCCCTTTTTCATTTAACAATTTCCCTTTTTATTAACATTTCCTCTTTCTAAAATCCTACCAAAATTTGATCCTGTGGCCATCAGAGACCTTGAATAGAAGTGATTCAGGAAATTTGGACTGAATATGAAGCTTAAGGTATAAACATTCATTTGGCTGCAGTTTCTTTTTGTGTATGTTCAAGCATGATATGATTAGAAACATAAGTGAAAGTGAAAGTCGCTTGGTTGTGTCTGACTCTTTGTGACCCCCATGGACTATATGTCCATGGAATTCTCCAGGCCAGAATACTGGAGTGAGTAGCCATTCCCTTCTCCAGGGGATCTTCCCAACCCAGGTCTCCCACATTACAGGCAGATTCTTTACCAGCTGAGCCATCAGGAAAGCCCCCAAGAAACATAAGTACTGTATGTTTAAAAGAGCTTGCTTAATAAATATGAAGAATTCTAGGAGCTAATAAAATTTTGTTCAGTCTTAAGTTTCCCATGAGGTCCAAGGATTTCTAGCTTCAGGGAGTCCAGGAGCCCAATGACATCATATGTAAAATATTGTGATTATATTCTAGGGAAGAAAAAATCTGACTCCATATTGGTGTGTTTCTTTTACTTTAGCCTTTGTAGTCTATTCAGGGACGGGGGAGCCTGGTGGGCTTCCGTCTATGGGGTTGCACAGAGTCGGAGAAGACTGAAGCGACTTAGCAGCAGCAGCAGCAGTCTATTGCTTTTGCTACAAGAATGTTGCATATGGTCTGAAATAAACAGAAGAGCCCATTCTCAAGTTTCTGACCTTTAAAAATGTAACATTTTTCTATTCATATATTGCAAGGGAAAGAGCAAGACAGATCTCCTGATGTTTATCTGCTTACATCTATGATTGACCTCTGAATCATTCATACCTAGAATAGACTCAGCCCGGGCCAATTAATGGCTTCCCAGGTGGTGCCAGTGGTAAAGAACCCACCTGCCAGTGCAGGACTGAGAGATGCAGGTTCAATTTCTGGGTCAGGAAGATCCCCTGGACGAGGGCATGGTCATCCACTCCAGTATTCTTGCCTGGAAAATCCCTGGAGCCTGGCAGGCTACAGTCCATAGGGTTGCTAAGAGTCAGACACAACTTAAGCGACTTAGCACATTCACATGGAGCTAAAATCTGCAGAACAGAGAATAACATTTGCCTTTGTATGTATGTGCTTGTGCGCTCAGTCGTGTCTCTTTTGCGACCCCATGGACTGTAGCTTGCCAGGCTCCTCTGGCCAAGGGATTTCCCAGCCAAGAATATTGGAGTGGGTTGCCATTTCCTTTTCCAGGGAACAGTTGTCTTTCTGGAGCTTTGTAGGAACTTTGTGATCTGACCTACGAGGATAGTTGCAAAAGCAAAGGATTCCCACACTAAGAAGTTTGTGACAACCAACTACACCCCCTCCTTTTTTAGTAAACAAGAAGCCTACATTCTAACTTGGGTAAGGTATTTCCTTGGACACCATCTTCTTGGTCTGACAGCTTTCCAAATAAAGTTAAATAAAGTTCCTATTCCTTACCTCAACAACTCCTCTCTTGATTTATTGGCCCATCCTGTTGTATGAGCTTGGACTCGGTAACAATTAGGCCTATGTTATTGTTCTGAGGGGAAGGTCTGTTCCTTTCAACAAATTCTCTACCCTAGAGTTTTTATAGTCTCATGATGCATAATACCACATCATATTTCATTTTTGCAATTAATTTCACTCACATGCCTAAAAGTGAAGAGAAACCTAAAAAGCTGTGTTTTCAGAGCAGTGTTTCACATGTTTTACTGATCTTTTAGGTGAGCATCCTCAGAGGTGTCTCTTAAAAATACAGATTCCTGGGTCCACACCCAGGATTGCTAAATAAGCAGTTGTGGAGGTGGGGCACAAGGATCTGCATATTAAACTTACCAATTGGTCCCTAGGCATTCTGGTTTAAGAACCATTATGGTAAAACCACAAAGAAAATGAACTCTTTCATGGGGAGTAAATTCATTTTTTTTTTGATGGATTAATGGTAACAATAAACATTTACTACATACCATGTGCTATCCTAAATGTATGTGATTTAACTACTTAAATGGTTATATAACAATCATATATTATTCAAGGTGAGGAAATTGAGACAGAGGTTAAATAGACCAAAGACACAAAGTCAGTGGTAAAAGTGGGATTTAAATTCTGTCCTAACTCCAGAGATCAAGCTCCTAATTGCTACCCTATATTGTTTCACTTAAGAGAGTACATTTTTATTACTTTCCCCCTAAGTTTTTATAGTTTTAAAAAATGTTCATTCTTAATTTTACTGTTATTCAAAGCTTCCCTTTGAAGCAAATATAAAAGATCAGTTTGTCTTCACAAGTGACTAGCTTAAAGAATATATATGAAAGAAAACATTTTCTGGAATACATAGCTAAAGCAACTACATTCAATTAAAAACTTTGATATGAGACTAAGCAAAATTTAAAACATGTTTATATTTGTTGATGTGGGTGGTGTTAAATTTTCTATACTGTTTCTATGTTTAAACTTGTGATGGCAGACAACAAATGTTTTTAGAAGAATCAATATTTAAAATATTTTTTAAAACTTTGATTATTACCTGAAACAATATTGTTCACATGGTTTGAACTCTAGTTGAATTTTACATGATTTTTTTGGATCACCTACCATCCAGACAGTGGTTACATGTTCATCATTGTGACCGGAGATTATATACTGATTTTCGCCTTTCCTGAATTATTTTGGTAGTGTTAAATTACTTTAACATATTAAAATTCTTTTAATTCATACAACCAGTAAGAAAAAACAAGCAACTCTTATCTACTTCTCAGATACATCAACTATTTTGTCAGGTTTGTGAATATATTTACATTACCTAAGCTACTTTTTAAAATCACAGAAAGTAATTTCTCAGTTTACCAAAAGTTTTGGCCTTTAAGGTGGTTTTAGAAGTCTGACAAATTTATTTCTACAAGAAAAATTAAAGGGATATGTTTATTTAGCTCCATAAGTAAGACAGGTGAGAAACTATGGCTTAGAGAATTGACTAGCCCAAAGAAAGCCAGTCAGCTGGCTAGTGGCAGAGTAAGTTACTGGATCACTATTTTGACATTTTCTTCTTTAATTTTTAATATTTTGCATTTTCAATAGCTGCCTATAGCTTACAACGGTGACATAAAACCAACAGGTTGTTGCTTTTTGTTGATGCCTGATATTGGTAATCTATTTTATTGGAACTCTTATCCATGAGACTCTACAGTTCATGATGTGAGTCTATGAAAAATGGTCATGTTGAATAGTTAACAATTTATTATTCATGTGTTAGGAAAGTATCCAGCACATCTAGGTGCTCTTTAAATGTTTCTTAAGTGAATACAAAATTTGGAAGATGTAACTATTAAACCCAGTAATTTCCGTTCCTTCATTTACTATTAATTCAGTACCATCTTGTCCTAGTTATTAGAATGAGTTCATATTTAAAGTGTTGTGATCATTGAAAAAGGAAGAGTTCCAGAAAAACATCTATTTCTGCTTTATTGACTATGCCAAAGCCTTTGACTGTGTGGATCACAATAAAGTGATTGATTGATTGAAAGATGAGTAGAAGTCACACAAAAAAGGGAGGACTACAGTCTAAGACTGGTCAAAATGGACAAAAAGGGGAGGGCTATGGTCTAGTAATGCTCAAAATTCTCCAAGCCAGGCTTCAGCAATACATGAACCGTGAACTTCCAGATGTTCAAGCTGGTTTTAGAAAAGACAGAGGAACCAGAGATCAAATTTCCAACATCTGCTGGATCATGGAAAAAGCAAGAGAGTTCCAGAAAAACATCTATTTCTGCTTTATTGACTATGCCAAAGCCTTTGACTGTGTGGATCACAATAAACTGTGGAAAATTCTGAAAGAGATGGGAATTCCAGACCACCTGACCTGCCTCTTGAGAAACCTATATGCAGGTCAGGAAGCAACAGTTAGAACTGGACATGGAACAACAGACTGGTTCCCAATAGGAAAAGGAGTACGTCAAGGCTGTATATTGTCACCCTGCTTATTTAACTTATATGCAGAGTACATCATGAGAAACACTGGACTGGAAGTAACACAAGCTGGAATCAAGATTGCCGGGAGAAATATCAATAACCTCAGATATGCAGATGACACCACCCTTATGGCAGAAAGTGAAGAGGAACTAAAAAGCCTCTTGATGAAAGTAAAAGTGGAGAGTGAAAAAGTTGGCTTCAAGCTCAACATTCAGAAAACAGATCATGGCATCTGGTCCCATCACTTCATGGGAAATAGATGGGGAAACAGTGGAAACAGTGTCAGACTTTATTTTTTTGGGCTCCAAAATCACTGCAGATGGTGATTGCAGCCAGGAAATTAAAAGATGCTTACTCCTTGCAAGGAAAATTATGACCAACCTAGATAGCATATTCAAAAGCAGAGACATTACTTTGCCAGCAAATGTTCGTCTAGTCAAGGCTATGGTTTTTCCAGTGGTCATGTATTGTATGTGAGAGTGGGACTGTGAAGAAAGCTGAGCGCCTTAGAATTGATGCTTTTAAACTGTGGTGTTGGAGAATACTCTTGAGAGTCCCTTGGACTGCAAGGAGATCCAACCAGTCCATTCTAAAGGAGATCAGTCCTGGGTGTTCTTTGGAAGGACTGATGCTAAAGCTGAAACTCCAATAGTTTGGCCACCTCATGCAAAGAGTTGACTCATTAGAAAACTCTGATGCTGGGAGGGATTTGGGGCAGGAGGAGAAGGGGACGACAGAGGATGAGATGGCTGGATGGCATCACCGACTCGATGGACGTGAGTTTGAGTAAATTCAGGGAGTTGGTGATGGAGAGGGAGGCCTGGTGTGCTGCAATTCATGGGGTCGCAAAGAGTCGGACATGACTGAGTGAACTGAAGTCTCTAAAGGAATATGTGATACATTTGGAGAAATATATCTTAATTGCTCTCCTCTTACTTCAAACTTAGAATATTAATTTCTTAACAAGCATTTTTACATAGACAAGTACACTTTATTCTCTATGTTCCTGTAATGAACAGGAATCACTATGCTATTTGTTGTAATTTGTTTAGTATCTGCATGTCAGATGTGGATCCTCACAACCTATAAGAACCAATACCTATGAGGTGTGTGCTGCCTAACAGGCATTGTCCTAAGTGCTTTGTGTCATGTGTATGTGCTTAGTCCTGTCTCACTCTTTGTGACCTCATGGACTGTAGCTGGTCAGGCTCCTCTGTCCATGGAATTTTCCCGGCAAGAATACTGCAGCAGATTGTCATTTCCTCCTCCAGGAGATCTTCCTGACCCAGAGATTGAACCCAGGTCTCGAGTCTCTAGCATTGGCAGGCAGATTCTTTACCAGTGTGGCACTTGGGAAGCCCCTAAGTGCTTTAAGCTTCCCTTGTGGCTCAGCTGGTAAAGAGTCCGCCCACAATGTGGGAAGACATGGGTTCAATCCGTGGGTTGGGATAATACCATGGAGAAGGGAAAGGCTTTAAATATACTAATTTTTAAAGTTTTAAATATACTAATTCACTTTACCCTAATAACTATGAAGTACGTACGTACATACTACTATCCCCAGTTTAGATGAAAAGACAGAGAGAGATCAAGGATCTTGCCCCGTCACAGGTATTAACTGATAAAACTGGAGGAGGAGTCTGGGTAAAGCGTGCTCTCAAATTAGAAAAACCACTTTCCACCTGTATGTTTCTCCTTTATTGTCACACTATTATCACTCATAACACTTCTGACACCATGTTTCCCCACCAAGTAATTCTCTGCAACACCAGCTGGAGGTAGCATCAGATCCCATAGGTTAAGGCCTCAGTCCAACAAGACTGCCCCTTCCTCACTTCAGATGCCAATCACAAGCCCAGGTTGCTACCTGTGCTTCTTTTTGTCCATGAGTGCATGCTAAGTTGCTTCAATCATATCTAACTCTTTGTGACAATATGGACCATAGCCCACCAGGCTCCTCTATCCATGGGATTCTCCAGGCAAGAATACTGGAGTGGGTTGCCATGCCCTCCTCCAGACCCAGGGATTGAACCATGGCTCTTTAACATCTGCTGCAGTGACACCTGGGAAGTCTGAGGTCCCCACAACTCCCTCCTTGGGTTTGATTCATTTGCTAGTGTGGCTCACTTCATGTTTACACGTTACTAAAGGACATGATCTGGAGGAAGAAATGGCAACCTACTCCAGTATTCTTCCCTAAGAAAATTCCATGGAAAGAGGAGCCTCACAGGCTACAGTCCTTGGGGTGACAAAGTAAGACAAGGCTGAACATGCATGTGTCCACACACAAAGGACATGATAAATGCAGATAAACAGCTGGATAAATAAGTACACAGGGTAAAGACTGGGAAGATCCCCTTTACAGGAGTTTCTGTCCCCATGAAGTTGGGTACCTCACCCTCTCAATATGAGGATGTGTTCACATCCTGGCATGTCCCCAAACCTCCTACTATTGGGATTTTGTGGAGGCTTCCTCACACAGACATGACCAATAAACTTCATCTCTAGCCCCTCTGGGAGAAGGCAATGGCACCCCACTCCAGTACTCTTGCCTGGAAAATCCCATGGACATGGATGGAGGAGCCTGGTAGGCTGCAGTCCATGGGTCTCGAGTAGTCAGACACGACTTAGCCACTTCACTTTCACTTTTCACTTTCATGCATTGGAGAAGGAAAGGGCAACCCAGTCCAGTGTCCTCGCCTGGAGAATCCCAGGGACAGGGGAGCCTGGTGGGCTGCAGTCTATGGGGTCACACAGAGTTGGATATGACTGAAGTGACTTAGCAGCAGCAGCTAGCCCCTCTCCCCTCTCTGCAATGTCAAGGTCTGGGGCTGAAAACTACAAGCTTTTAATCATGGCTTGGTCTTTCTGGTGATCCGTTCCCATCCAGAAGCTCACCTAGAGTCCTCTCATTGTAACAAATGATATTCCCAGTGCTCCTGTTACTTAGGAATTTACAAAGGTTTTAGGAATTCTGTGCCAGAAACAAATATATGTATTTTCTATTATCTAACAGTTCTTAACCAATTACATGTATATACCTATACCTAAGGTAGGTATAATAGTACCATACAGAATAAGAAAATGAGTCAGAAATCAGGTACTTAACTCAAAATCACCCTAGTAACTTAGTTCCAAGACCTGTACTTTTTCTACTATATCAGAAAAGGAAATACAGGATAGGGCTCTTAATCCAGAAAGGCTAGAATGAAATCCCTGTTCTTCCCCTTAATAGCTACATGACCTTGAGAAAGTTACTTCTCTTTGCCAGTTTCTTCATCTCTAAAGTATGGATACTAGAAGTTACTACATGAGTTGTGAGGAATAAGGAGATAAATGCTTACAAAAGTATCTTTTCACTCAATATAAACTTCCAATTTTCCTTTTTTATTTATAGGAATTTGGCACATGCGCTATGCTGGCAGCAGCTGTAAGCCAGAGGTTAAAATAATGAAGCCTCAAGGTAAGCCAGCTTGGGTCCAAATCCCAAACACATTGTCCTTTAGAAATTTAATCTGGAATTTTGGCATCCTCATCTCTGATAAAGTTATGGCAAATGTTTTAACAAATATTAACCACTGACATCTCTACATTTCTAGCAGCCAGCACAACATTTAATGCATAAACAGTTAAGAGGTCCTTTATGCTCCTTCACTAGTCTTCTCATTTTCTCCCTGGCATCATCCTAAGAATTTTTAAGTTCACCATGTCATCATCTTTCCCCTACTGTAAAGATCAGAATAATTATATATATTAAAAAAAATCATGTAATTTTGAAGTTACCACTTACTCAGTAGTAATCTTATCAGATTTTCTGCAAGTGCAAAGTACAAAGACCAACCAACAATATGGAAGAAGAAATGGAATTTTTATCTTACCACATTAAGCACTATGAAAAAATATTCACTATTGATGTAATTAAGGCATATCTCTATTTTCAACCAAGTTCCTCTTCTTTCCTAAGCTTTTCCCACAATAAAATGTACAAAAATACTTAACATTAAACTCATTATTAGTAAGTTTCCTGCTCCAGAATTATACTTTAGGCAATGGAACATCAAAACTACTTTATATCCTAGCTTACAAATACGATGCCTACCAGAGCTGCATTCTCTTCACTTTATGTGAAAAATTACAAAAGTACTCTAAGTATAAATAAAAGACTGATACATGAGAAAAAAAAAGTACTCTAAGTCTGTTGCTCCACAACTAGCTATGTAATTTCCCCAGGCTACTGTTTGACAGAATAGTGGAGAACTTTTTTCCATCACCACCTTTTCCCACACATCTTCATATTGTTCCCACAGTTCTCTGTATGACCTGATTACAAATTAAAACACAAATAAATTGAGCAATAACCCTCAATAGGGTTATATAGGAAATTTTCCTATTGTCAGAATTTTTAACATTTAAGGCTAAGCATTAAGTATTAATACACTCTCATCACCAGTTAAAAATAAAAATTTATTAATCCAAAATTATTGCCAGAAGACTTAAGCTAAGCAAAAACTTTACTTAAGCTTAATGCTCTTTTTAACTCCTGCACGAATGCCAGACAGTTCACCAGTATAACGTTGCTCTTCCCTGCGAACTTCACGAACCTGGCCTCTTCGGCGAATTTTGGCTTTTCTGAACTTCTCCCGGTGTTTGACTCTGGGATTCCGATCAATTTTCTTTCTCCTAGGTGTAAGTCCCCTATTTTTAGCAATCTGATAAGTAATGGCTCTCTTTGCATTTTGATCTTCAAGAGCCTGTTCTTCGGTACTATTTTCTTCTTTCTTTCTCTTTAATTTTTGTCTCTCTTCCATTTCTTTATAGTATTTCAGTGCAGCTTCTTCATCAAAATCAGAATCATCAGAAAGGTCTCTAACAGCCAAGGCAGCAGCAGAAGTCTCTGAAACTGATTTTGGCTTGGCCTTCATAGATTTTGCTTTTAAATTCAGTTCTTTCTTTCCAACACCATCTTTAAGTGTGAGCAGATAACGAATTTCAGAGGACAGCTTCTGATCCACAACCGACAACTTGTTGATCAAATTTCGGTAGGTTACAAGCCTTTCAATGACAGGATGTCCATGTGCTGGGACTCTCCTAGCTTTCAGGATCAGATAAAAACTAATGTTGGAGCAGTAGTTCAAATAGAGATTGTATTTGGTCCTCAGGTATTGGCTTCCTTTTCCAGGGGGGATGATCTTTTGCTCCACTAACTGTAGCAATGGCTCCAGCTCATCCTTCATCTCTGCCAACTTAACTTTCAAGTCGTCTATCAGCTCCAAGAGCTCTGGAGATTCCTTTCGCAGCATTTTCAGCTTCTCTTTCACGGAAACTTTCGCCAAATCCTTCACGACACGTGTCTCAGCCTCATTTACCTGAGGTACTGGTTTTGCAAAAGCCTCCACCCAGGTAACTCCAAAATCGTCCTCTTGCAGGGCCTGGGCTAAGCGCCGCTGAATGAGCTGTGCCTCCGCCTCCTCCTCTCTTTCCTCTTCCTCTGCTTCTTGTTGACTCTGCCGGCCTCGGGACTTGGAGCCATAGTCCGTGTCGTAGTAAAGTTTTTTCCTCTGACCCCACGACAAACTGGGATCCACAGAAGCCTCAGTCTCACTCTGCACGGAGCTCCCACCATCATCATCGTCACCCTCCTCACTCTCTCCATCTTCATCGTCCTCATCGGCAACATCTAGGGCAAGCACCTCCTCCTCCTCATCGCCATCATCCTCGTCCCCACTCTCTATTTCGCTCCAGCCCTTAGCCAAGGCGGCCCGAGATCGGGCCTCATGGAAATCATCTACCTTATCTTGGTAGTAGCTCGAGTCTCCCGGTGAGGGTGGAGATTCTAAGTCCTCTCCATCGTCCTCCGCTGGGTCGCGACTTGCCTTAGCTCGCACAGCTGCCCACTTGGCCGCTCCACGCGCGCGCCGCCCGGATCTTCCCACCATAGTTCGCGGTCTCAGCTTCTACACCGACGTCAGGCTTTCAGCCCCTCTGACCTCTGCGCACGAGCCACGCGCTCCAGCAACACGCCGCTGTAACAAGCACGCGATCTCTCACCACGCTCGTCCTGCGGGGGCTCCAGTCGGATGCGGCAGTTTCACCTCCTTCCGGTCCCCAGGATGCTCTCCGCGGAGCGTTTGAACCAGAACTTCCGGTTGGTCTTTCGGGCCTTTCCGTGTGGGAACAGTAGGTAACGAAGTTCGGTTCCGGGACCTCTTTGGTCCTGTTCTTACTCTCGCGAGCCTGGGCGTGGCTAGGGTGACCGCCCGGTTAACCGCAGGTGAGGTAGCAGTGATCATTAGAGGGCGCTTTACCTCTACGCCTAGGAGAGGCAGCCAGGCGGGGGGGTGCCGTGAGTTGTCCTGCTCCTGTACGAACGTCACCGGCCCGGAGCCGAGTGCAGGTGTATAAGATTTTCTTGTTTGCTGAAGTTTTGTTTTCGCCTATCTGTCAGGAAGTTAATCAGATTGTTTTTGTCTACGCAACGTCCAAATATGACATTTCTGGGCACTGTAGGCGGAGGTGGCGGCGGCGCCGCGGCTGACTGGAGCAATCGCTTGCGGGCGCCGGGAAAGGCGCAGGCCTCCGGCGGGTGGCAGCTCGTCTCCAGCCCCCCCCCCCCCCCCCCCCCCCCCGCCCGCAGGGCTCGGTGACTTCAGGGGATTGGAGTTCCCGAGGAGTTTCTGAGGGGTGGTGACAGTGGGGAGGCAGAGCTGTGCTCTGCAGTCTGTTTCCGAGGAACTCAAGTTGCCTGCAGGAGGCGCTGCGATTTCTCTTCCTTCTAGTGGAAGAAGTTCTTCAAGGTATTTTGGAAATGACACATGTTAACCCTCAGGAGCGGGCCCTTAATAAATTCTTCAGCCCTTAATAAGCACGAGGCAGCGTGTTAGGCTCTGGGAGAACGATAATGGGCAGGAGCAGACGCTGTTCTCGCAATGGTGGAACAGGTGGTTTAGTTAAACCAAATCATCACGCGAAACGTGCCGGATCATAAGTGGTATAAGTACTGTGAACACTTATCCTGTGTTTCCCACCCTTCAGCTGCTGAGGACACTCCACGTGCCTTTCACATCACTGTCTTTTTGTACACGCCATCCAGCCCCCTTACTAAGAAGAGTTTAGTGCTCCCGGCCAAATTTGAGAAATTCTGCTGTAGTGAAGAGACAGTCTAAGCATCACTTGTTGGACTTTTTTTTTTTAACTCCCTTACTGCCTTTTTCTCAGCTCTTTTGTATCACGTCGTAGATCTCAACAGAACTGTGGTATTGCAAGCACGCAGCACAGCGTCTGGCACAGAGTAAGTGTTCAATGAAGATTTGTTTAATGAATAAGTATTGAAGTTACAGTACTTGATCATGTGTTGATCTCAGGTGCTAAATAAATGGAGTGAATGCTGCTGCTGCTGCTGCTAAGTCGCTTCAGTCGTGTCCGACTCTGTGCGACCCCATAGACGGCAGCCCACCAGGCTCCCTCGTCCCTGGGATTCTCAAGGCAAGAACACTGGAGTGGGTTGCCATTTCCTTGTCCAATGCATGAAAGCGAAAAGTGGAAGTGAATTCGCTCAGTCGTGTCCGACTCCTAGCGACCCCATGGACTGCAGCCCACCAGGCCCCTCCGTCAATGGGATGGAGTGAATAAAGGATGCCTAAACCTGCGAACATCCCTAAGAGATAACCTGAGCTGGAATGGATTTTAGAAATCATTAATTCCAGTTCCAGTATCTTCATTGTCTACATGTGGAAACAGAGACTTGGGAAGATTAGGTTAGCAAATTTAGCACAGAAACCTGAGACAGGACTCCCACACCAGGCCCTCACACCCAGCTGTTAGCAGTCCTTTGCCAGTTCAATGTGAATGAGTTTCATTCCTTTTCCAGAGGGTAGGCTGTACTGGGTGGATGAAAGAAACTTTAAGAGCTCAGATGAAAGTATTTCAAGAGAAAGAGTGGTAATAAGGGAAATATCGGTCAGATTTGTCTGTAGAACTTTTTCTAGGTCTGTAAGTGTGAAAGGACTGCCCTGCAATCTTAGAGTAATTCAGGGTTTTAAGTTTTCAGACATTACATATCAGTTCATATTCACTATATATTTTAGACATTATGCTTCCTTCAAATGTAGCTAGTTTAAAGTTGAACTGTAATAAGTTGTTAAAGTTAATGGTGACATACAGGTTCTTTGTAGAAAGTGCAGTCTTATCAGGTTATAAAAAATAATAAAATTTTTTAGAAAAGTGACATTTTGAACTAAAATATTTTTAAAGTGCTACAAGTTATTATAAGCATTTAAAAACCTGTACAGGATTTTAGGAATTTAATGAATAAAAAATGTGTAAGTAAAAGTCTTTATGTTCTGATGCTAAGTGCAGAATTCATTTTTGAATGTAGACTTTAATAGGTTTTTGTCATCAGCAAATATTAACTGCTTATTAATTGTTGCAGAATGCTATATGCTGTAGTAGATTCAAAGGTGAATTATCCATAGTCTCTTCTAATGAGTTGGTGATGGACAGGAAGGCCTGTCATGCTGCAGTCCATGGGGTTGCAGAGTTGGACATGACTGGACAACTGAACTAAACTGAACTTCTAATGAGGAGCTTCCCAGGTGACACTAGTGGTAAAGAATCTGCCTGCCAATCAGTCCTGCCTGCAGGAGCATGAGAGATGAAGATTCAGTCCCTGGGTGGGGAAGATCCCCTGGAGAAGGTAATGGCAACCCACTCTGGTATTCTTGCCTGAAGAATCCCATGGACAGAGGAGCCTGGCGGGCTACAGTCCATGGGCTCCCACAGAGTCGGACACCACTGAGCGACTACATCTTCTTCTAATGAGGTAGAAAAGGAGATATGCATACAGATTATACTAAAATACAAGGCAGTATGTCATGTAAACACAGTGCTGTGAGAGATCAGAAGGGTGAGAGATCATCTCTGGATTTTGTTCTGGAAATATTGCTTAAAAGAGTATGGCATCTAAGCTAGGACTGTAATTATATCTTTGCTTTAAATGTATTAAATTTGCATTTTATCTAAGTAATTTTTTCTGCTCATTTTTATTGCTAATTATTTAAGAATTGTAGTCATACTCAACAAAATGCATATATTGTTATAGAGAAGATAGAAACTTATTTTGGATATTTTTAATGGGAATGATCACATTGCTCTAATATTTATTTGGTTTGTACTATACATTACATTTCCTAACTATATATGAAATAATGCAATAATATCCAGGGTATATTCACAGAATGTTGTATTCTAACATTCTCAGATATTTTTGATGAACAGTTCAGAAGTCAGTTCTTCAATTCCAGCAGTTCCTGTAGTATAAACTTCCATAACCGGATCTTGGAATTACTTGCCATTTAGGTGAGGAAATTGTTTCCTTAAAAATTTATATCACTGAAAAGACATATTAATGCTTTATTATATCATAAGGCTATGCCAATTACAAAGAAAAACGCTGAGTCCTTAGAAAATGAACACATATTAAATAGCATTTAACCATTATATTTGTGGCAACTGTCATGCATTGTCAACTTGAATCTTTGTTACATTATTGTGATGCCTGACTCAGGAGTTTGCAAACTGGACCTAATGAGAGCCAACAGATTTGGGAGTTTTTGTTGTTGTTGTTGTTTTTTCCTGTAGGAAGTAGGGGTTTATGAATGACACACTAGGTTATATTAGGATACTTCCTTCAGGGCATGAGTTCAGGTTTTTAAAATTCTACCACCAGATTAGCTTAAACTGATCTCACATGCTTGTGGACTATTGCAGCAGTAATAGCTAGCACTGAGAGTGGGTATTATGTTCCAGTACTATTATAAGCTCTTGACATTCAACCCTATGAAGAAGTACTATGATAATTTCTAATTTAGGATTCAAAGGCACCTGCAGTTTATCTTTAAATAATTAATTTATGACTGTCCTGGGTCTTTGTTGCTGTGTGGGGGTTTCTGTAGTTGCTGCTAGCAGGGGCTGCTCTCTAGTTGCAGTGCATGGGCTTAGTTGCTCTGTGGCATGTGGGATCTTCCCAGACCAGGGATTGAACCCATGTCCTCTGCATTGGCAGGTGAATTCTTAACCACTAGACCACTAGGGAAGTCGAACCAGATTTGAATCCGGACTGGCTTTGGAATTTCCACAATGCTGTAGCTAACTGCTGTACTGTATTGGCTTTCAAATATTCCCTTAATAGGTCTTTTTACTTCCAGTCTCTGCTGTACATTTGATTCAGCATCATGAGATACGTCTTTCTAGAATGCTATTAATATTTCCATCATTCTATACCCTTGCTCAGAACCTTTCAATGACTCTCAGTTACTATCAAAATAAAGTTCACAGCATGTATAGAATGCATAGCCCTCCCACAGTTTGCCTCAAGGCAGTCTTTCCAGCCGTACCTTTCATTGAATTCTCTACCACTCTTTATTCTCCAAATATTGCTTTGCAGTCTTCTCCTCTGTTTTTAGCTCTTTTCAGTGTTCCCATATTGACTTATGTAAGAAATTTACAGATAACTACAGACATCCAGGGACGGGGGAGCCTGGTGGGCTGCCATCTATGGGGTCACACAGAGTCGGACACGACTGAAGTGACTTCGCATAGCATAGCATACAGACATCCTTTTGGCTAACAAATTCCCACATAGATCCATAATGGGACCTGTATGAGGCTGTTTCAAAAGCTGTTATTGAAAGCATGGTGTTGGAGACAACCTGGATTCTAAAGAGAGATCAATAAATATCACGGGTAAGCAGCATGGAATTTGGACACATAAAGTAACTATCCATCTTAGTTTGCTTAGTACAGCCCTGTTGAACTTGTTGTTTCAGTGTAATTGTTAATAGCACCCCTTTTGTGATTTAGAGGATAAATTATATGGGTATCTTAACTATGCAGTAATTGGAAAAAGTGAAAGTTGCTTCGTTGTGTCCAGCTCTTTGTGATCCCATGGACTGTAGCCCACCAGGGTCCTCTGTCCGTGGAATTCTCCAGGCAGGAATACTGGAATGGGTAGCCATTGTCTTTGCCAGGTGAATCTTCCCAACCTGGGGATCCAACTGGCATCTCCCACATTGCAGGCAGTTTCTTTGCTGTCTGAGCCACCTGGGAAGCCCCAGTAGTTAGAAACTGGATTATATATACATAGAGTAACATGAATGGGTCTTAAAAACAGTGTGCTTAGGAAAAAAGGTTAAAAAAATGGAGTATGTAATAAGATGTGCAACTATACAACAGTACACATTTTATAAGAACATATGCAAACAAAATAATGTACATTAAATACAAAAGAAGGTTGCTTACGGAGGAGCAAAGAATGGGATAAAGCTTGACGATCAGAAGAATTAGGAGAGGTACTTACTGTGGACCAATAATGATAATGTGCCAGGAACTGAGGAGGATAGTTAACTGTTTGCATCTGAGGTTCAATTAAAAATAAATAAGCAGACAAAAAATGACTACACATCTCTAACTTATAAAGTCCTTTAAAAAATTCCCAACATCTATAGACTCAAGTTCATACTCCTATGACCTGACTCCTGCATACATCTTCAACTTCTTGCCGTACTGTCACTGCTACCATGTATGGCATAGCCTTGCATGTGTATATACTACGTGTAATATATGTAAATATTAGGCTAAGAGCTAAAATCTTTATTGTATAGCAAATGAGGGCCGACTAAAAAAGCTTTATGTGGATTGTGTTTCAAAAACCTTTATCATCAGAGCTGTAATTATCATTTTATCAGTAGTTAATATAAAAATAATTGTATCTACAAGATTCCTCATTAACCTGGTGCAGGCTATGTTCTTTCTTGCTGCCTTTGCTTTATTATACATATTGTTTTCTTGTGCTTTCTAGGGAAGTCTTACTCATCATCTAAGACAAATGTCTTTTTTTTTTTTTTTTGCTGTGCCATGCGGGATCTTAGTTGCCTGATCAGGGATGGAACTTGTGTCCCCTGCAGTAGAAGTGCAGAATCTTAACCACTGGATCCCCAGGGAAGTCCAAGATTGATTTTAAATGTCACCTTAAAAGCCTTTCCTGCCTCCTCAGGCAGGATGAAGAACTTTCTCTTTTTCATTTCCATGCTTCATATCTTTATTTATACTTACTGCTTTCCCTCCATTAAGTGTATGAGCTAGGTTAAGTCTGGATCAAGTTGTTATTTTTTAAATCTTTAAAATCTAGGTCAGTATTTGAGAAAATATATTTCTAAATACAATGTCAGCATACAAAATAGTAGCCTTTAACAATGACTTACAATGTCTTTTGAATTGCTCTGGTTATCAACACAGGTTTTTTTTTTTTTTAAAGTAACGTTTAGAAAATGAAATAGTTGATATATGCCTTTTGTGAACTTAAGCTAATAATCCAACACATATTTACTTTTTATCCCAGTGTCACAAAGTTATGGTGACTAAATTTGTCAAAGAAGTAGTTTTGTTTTTTTAATGCTCAGAATAGTAGTAATAGTAAAAATAATTGATATGAGGTAATAATGGGAAAATGTATTCTTGGTAATGTAATACACTCACAGAAACTCCTTGAACTATTTTTTGAGTACAAAAAAAGAAGGATTATTTTTAGATATAAGAAAGAAAATAGAAAAGGTGAAGCATAGTTGCCATCTGCTTTCATTTCTGTGGGAAACCACTTACTCTGAAACCAGTAGGTTATAGATTCTTTTGCAACTAAGGTCTGTATCTATTTAAAGACACAGAAATCCTAAAAGTGACTTGGGAGTAAAATATAGAACTTACCCTGAAGTATGAGCTAAACATATGAACTCTTCTAATTCTTTAATTAAAAATGACTAGGTTTGGTAGTTGTAATTACAAAATGAAGAATGTAATGAAATTGTGACACTACTTTTCCATACAAATTCTAATCCTTTGCAATTACTTTCTAAACATTATTTTAATCCCTTTTTATTTTTTCTTGTCATGAGGAATCTTGTAGATATAATTATATATATATATATACACACACACACACACACACACACACACACACACAAAATACATATATACACAGAACTGTTGATTCAATGATACTTACAGCTTTGATGTTGAAGGTCTTTTGAAACACAATTCATGTAATTTTTTTTCTCTTTAGTTGATCCTCATTCTCGAAAGTGTAAAGCCCTAGCTCTTAACTTAAGTCACGGCCTGCCTTTATCTGACCCCAATTCTTATTTTTCTAGCTGCTGTCCTACTACTTTCATTAAAGAACTTTACATTCTAATAAAACTGATACACATTGTTCTTTTTTGCTTTTTGAGATTTCTTTCCCTTGGCCTTTGCTTATGCTGCCCCACATCTCAATTCTTAGACGACCTACAAGGCCCAGCTAAAATCATATCTTCTCAGGGCTGTATTCTCTGATACACTTCCTTCCATTGGCATCTAGTAGCCCTTTAACTGTTTGTTAGGAATTTTTTTTTTAATTGAGTATAATTGATGTACTTTATTGTGTAGTTTCATGTATTCAGCAAAGTGATTCAGTTTTTTTTCAGTTATTATATGTTAGTACAAGATACTGAACATAATTCCCTGTACCAGATAGTAAATCCTTATTGCTTATCTGTTTTATTTATAGTCATTTGTATCTGTTAATGGAGAAGGCAATGGCAACCCACTCCAGTACTCTTGCCTGGAAAATCCCATGAATGGAGGAGCCTGGTAGGCTGCAGTCCATGGGGTCGTGAAGAGTTGGACACGACTGAGCGACTTCACTTTCACTTTTCACTTTCATGCATTGGAGAAGGAAATGGCATCCCACTCCAGTGTTCTTGCCTGGAGAATCCCAGGGACAGGGGAGCCTGGTGGGCTGCCATCTATGGGTCGCACAGAGTCGGACACGACTGAAGTGACTTAGCAGCAGTATCTGTTAATCCCATACTCCTCTAATTTGTCCCTCTCTCCCTCTCCCCTTTGGTAACCATAAGTTTGCTTTCTATGTCTGTGAGTCTGTTTCTGAATTGTATGTAGATTTATTTGTTTTACTTTTCAGATTCCACATACAACTGATATCATATAGTATTTGTATTTCTCTGTCTGACTCACTTCACTATGTGTAACATTCTCTAGCTCCATTCATGTTGCTGCAAATGGCACTTTTTCATTCCTTTTTATGGCTGAGTAATATTCCATTCTCTCTCTCTCTATATGTGTGTGTATGTGTTTGTGTGTATGATAATGTATATATACACATACTCCAAGGCTTCCCTGGTGGCTCAGATATAAAGAATCTGCCTGCAATGCAGGAGACCTGAGTTCCATCTCTGGGTTGGGAAGATCCCCTGGAGAAGGAAATGGCTACCCATTCCAGTGTTCTTGCTTGGAAGATTCCATGGACAGAGGAGCATGGTGGGCTATAGTCTCTGGGATTGCAAAAAGTTGGACACAACTGAGTGGACTGACACAACTGAGCAGATTAACACAATACATGTATATCATATCTTCTTAAGTCAGTAGTCTGTTGATGGGCATTTGGGTTGTTTCATGTCTTGGCTATTGTAAATAGTGCTGGTATGAACACTGAGGTGCATGTATCTTTTTTTTTTTTTGCATGTATCTTTTTGAATTAGAGTGTTCATATTTTCTGTATGAACATATGCCCAGGAGTGTGATTGCTGAATCATAAGATACCTCTATTTTTAGTTTTTTTTAGGAACCTGCATGCCATTTTCCTTGGTGGTTACACCAATTTGCATCATCACTTATAGTGTAGGAGGGTTCTCTTTTCTCTACACCCTATCCAGCATTTATTATTTGTAGACTTTTTGATGATAGTCATTCTGGTGTGAGGTAACATCTGATTGTGCTTTTGATTTACATTTCTCTAATAATTAGCAATGTTGAAAATCCTTTCATATATCTGTTGGCCATATATCTTTGAAAAAAATGTCTATTTAGGTCCTATTTGCAGATTTTAAAGTATTTTCTCCCTTGTGTTAAGACTTGATATGCTTAAGTTTTCTCCCAGATATATCACCATTCATCTCTGTAGCTTTTATAATATCTAGTACAGTTACATACACATAGTAGGTACCAATAAATAGCTAATCAAATACAGAGTTAAATTGAGTTCTGTTAAATTTCAGTAAAGTATTAGAAGTTAATAAAAATAACTTAAGAATTTGAGTTGGAAAATGTGACATTTATCTGTATCTTTTTGATATTAAGAGATAAACAGACTTTATGCTAGGATCAAGGAGAACCACTGGAAGATTTTAAACAGGGTAAGATTAGAGAATTGAAGGAAAAAGATAAGATTATAGAGAAGTTAGTGTGACACTGCTCAGTCATCTAGGTGATGAATTTTAGTGTCTAAACTAGGACCTGGAAATAAAGATATAAAAAATACACAGTTTAACAGCTATTTAAGAGATGGTTTTATAGGACTTAGTGTCTGATTAAGAATGAGGGGGTGAGGAGTGATAGTAACTCACAGATTTTCTTGCACAATTGAGTGGATGATGATACCCTCTACTAAGATAGAAAACTCAGGAGGAAAGAGGTTAGCAGGGGCCAGCAAACAAGGGAAAATAAGTTTTGGACATGTTGCATTTGAGATTGCCTGTGAAGAGATTTAAGTGTCTAATCTCTTCTGGACAGTATGATATATAGTTTTGAATCTTAGGAGAAAAATATGAACTAGAGCAAGAGATTTGGGTGTCTTCAACATGAAAAAATACTAAAAACAACAATACATCTGAATAAAGCTTCCATGTGTGCTCAGCTTACATTTTTATCATGCCCAAAAGTTTTAATCCATGTCTGGACCTGGATTCTCCACTTGGTATTGTCAGTAACATTGAATATTTGGAGTGATATTAATTATGTATCAGGTACTCTGCTAGGCATTTTAAGTATATTATCTTATTTAATTCTTACAATATATCTATGATAAGGGTGCCATTATTATCCTCTTTTCACAGATGCAGCTCAGAGATGTGAAATAATTTGCTTGAGATTGTCTAATTGGTAGTTAAACCCAAGCCTGTCTCATTCTGAAGTTAGTTTTCATAACTATTTTATTATACTGTCTCTTAGTCTACATTTTATCTCAGTGAAAAACTTATAGAGTCTAGACATATGTATTTCTGTTTCAATATATCCTGAAAATACTTGAACTCTGAGATAAAAAGTCTATAAGACTAAGATTATTCAGAGATATGGTATCAATTTCAACCTATACAATGGCAGAAAAATGGGAAAATCAGGAGGCATCAGCCATATTATATCTCTATTTTGGGGCCTGGGAAAGCATGTTTAGTAGATACATTCACAGTACTGGGAAATATGGTAAAATTATAATTAGAGGATATCATTCAGAGATTGATCTATTTTTCATTATTTTGGGGTAGGTTTATTCTGGTTTTGTCTTCTGTGATTTTGGTAAAATTGTTTATTTACTGTAAATTGCTTTATTTCAGTTTATTTTTGTTTCCACTAATTGCCATATCAGAGCATTACTTCACATTGTGATTACTAACTACTGCAATTAATGTTTTATTATACTATATTTAAAATAACAATGAACTCATCATCTATTTTTCATATAACTGTAAATCACTGATAATATTGTGTTGTTATATTTGGAAACTTGTTTCATGTTGCTTAAGAACAGAATTGAATGCAAATATTTAATAATCAAATGTTATATAGTTATCTATGCAAAGTCATTACTCTACAAGCATATCTTATAATAATGCTAAATTTACACCCATGTAAATTATTTTAATTTTGCACAGCATACAGCACTGTACTAGGTGCTTAAGGGTAGGTGTGTTGAAACTTATGTAATATATGGTCTCCGGACTCATACTGCCGTATTGAACTTTCATTTCCTCCAATAGTTATGTTTTCTCTCAGCTCCAAATTGTTGACATTTTATTTTTTCCTAGACCATCAGTCAGTCAGTTCAGTCACTCAGTTGTGTCTAACTCTGCGACCCCATGGATTGCAGCATGCCAGGCTTCCCTGTCCATCATGAACTCCTGGAGCTTACTCAAACTCATGTCCATCAAGTTGGTGATGCCATCCAACCATCTCATCTTCTGTCGTTCCCTTCTCCTCCAGCCTTCAATCTTTCCCAGCATCAGGGTCTTTTCCAATGAGTCATTCTTCATATCAGGTGGCCAAAGTATTGAAGTTTCAGCTTTAGTATCAGTCCTACCAATGAATATTCAGGACTGATTTCCTTTAGGAAGGACTGGTTGGATCTCCTTGCAGTCCAAGGGACTCTCAAGAGTCTTCTCCAACACCACAGTTCAAAAGCATCAACTCTTTGGCACTCAGCTTTCTTTATAGTCCAACTCTCACATCTATATGTGACTACTGGAAAAACCATAGGTTTGACTGGATGGACCTTTGTTGGCAAAGTAATGTCTCTGATTGTTAATATGCTGTCTAGGTTGGTCATGGTTTTTCTTCCAAGGAGCAAACATCTTTTAATTTCATGGCTGCAGTCACCATCTGCAGTGATTTTGGAGCCCCCCAAAATAAAGTCAGCCACTGTTTCCATTGTTTCTGCATTTATTTGCCATGAAGTGATGGGAGTGGCTGCCATGATCTTAGTTTTCTGAATGTTGAGTTTTAAGCCAACTTTTTCACTCTCCTCTTTCACTTTCATCAGGAGGCTCTTTAGTTCTTCGCTTTCTGCCATAAGGTTGGTGTCATCTGCATATCTGAGGTTATTGATATTTCTCCTGGCAATCTTGATTCCAGTTTGTGCTTCATCCAGCCTGGCATTTTGCATAATGTACTCTGCATACAAGTTAAATAAGCAGGGTGATAATATACAGCCTTATATATAATATAATGTACTTCTTTCCCAATTTGGAACCAGTCTGTTGTTCCATGTCCAGTTCTAACTGTTGCTTCCTGACCTGCATACAGATTTTTCAGGAGGCAGGTCAGGTGGTCTGGTATTCCCATCTCTAAGAATTTTCCACGGTTTGTTGTGATCCACACAGTCAAAGGCTTTGGCATAGTCAATAAAGCAGAAATAGATGTTTTTCTGGAACTCTCTTGCTTTTTCCATGATCCAGCAGAGGTTGGCAATTTGATCTCTGGTTCCTCTGCCTTTTGTAAAACCAATTTGAACATGTGGAAGTTCACAATTCACGTACTGTTGAAGCCTGGCTTGGAGAATTTTGAGCATTACTAGACCATAGCCCTCCCCTTTTTGTCCATTTTGACCAGTCTTAGACTGTAGTCCTCCCTTTTTTGTGTGACTTCTACTCATCTTTCAATCTCAGCATAGATAGTACTTCTTCTGGGAAGATTTCCATGACCCTTCCTACCTCTCTCTCAACATCTGTGCTCCTGTGGCACTTTGTACTTGACATCATGTAAACTTGTTTGATTAATGGTTCTACCTATTTTGTTCACTTGAATCCCTACCATGTAGAGTAGATGCCAAAAGATGCTTGTTGAGAGAAAGAATAAATGAATGAACGATCATTTGAATTAGGGGCCAGGTAGAACAGGGAGGCCTGGCGTGCTGCGATTCATGGGGTCGCAAAGAGTCGGACACAACTGAGCGAATGAACTGAACTGAACTGAGGCAGCATTGGGCTTCCCTGGTGGCTCAGATGGCAATGTGTCTACCTGCAATGTGGGAGACCCAGGTTTGATCCCTGGGTCAGGAAGATCCCCTGGAGAAGGAAATGGCAACGCACTCTAGTACTCTTGCCTGGAAAATTCCATGGATGGAGAAGCCTGGTAGGCTACAGTTCATGGGGTCGCAAAGAGTTGGACACTGCTAAGCGACTTCACTTTTTTCTTTCTTTCTTAGGCAGCATTAGCCTTGCAGACCACATATACATATTTGCCATAATGGCAACTCTATTTCAGTGTCATGGAGAGAAAATAAATTTAAAATTTATTTTAAAAATTTAAAATATATAGTTGTTTCCAATTATATGAGAAATTATTAGCCAAAAAGATAGCTATATTAATTTCCTATTTGTACTGTAATAAATGTTGGTGCTATAAAAATGTTATTTGGGAAATAATTATTGCACACCTTTTGGATGAAAGCAACTTATTTGAAACTCTGAGAGAGATTCAAAAGAATTATATAATAGTCTTGAAAGACTATTTAAATCAGACATTAAAAAAAATTTTTGACTAGATATTCCTCATCATGAATTTATGCTTTCTCCTTGTTATTGAGGGAAACACACTTAGTACAACATTTACACATGCTGTAAAACCTCTGAGTAGAAGAGCTAGAAGATGAAAAAGTTCATTTTCTTAAACATTTTCCTAACTGAGCCTCTATAGTTCCTTTTGGTGCTTTCTTATATCCTTTTATGGGTGTCCAATTGCTACCGCTCTTTATTAACCTCTCTCTGCATCTAGAAAGTGTTAATTTAGTATGAGATAAATTGTACACAAATGAAGAAGAGTGATAACAATGTAAAGTAACACGCCAATTTGTATAAAATGATAAATTTATTAGCAATGAAGAAACAGTAATGGAGTGAACAGAATGGGATGCCATTAAGCAGAGAAGACTTATAAAATTAGTTTTAAAGGTTTTAAAATTTTCTAAAAAGGTTGACAGGAAGAAAATCTAAATTTTTGGTGAGGAAAAACAGAGTAAAAAAAGATTCTGAAACAGGAATTAGCAAATCATATATAGGAAAAGGAAAGCAGACATATTTGACTGGATCAGAGGCCCCCCATGAAAATAAATTAGACTTTCCTTAAAGCAGTGAGGGACCAGACCACTGGAGTTAATGGATTAGAAGGAGCATATTGTTTGAGGGGTTTCCTGGAAACCTTGTTTATTATTGCATCTCTAAAATTATCATGAAATCTAAACCGTTTTTTTCAAATGACTTTTTGGAGATAGGGTGTTTGTAAATCAGGGACAAGCCCAGAAGGTAGTGTGGTGAGGAGGAAGTGCTCTGTATATGGTCAAATATCTGACATGTAGTATCCCAAATAGCAGTTCTGTGAAAAGCAACTGCAGGTGCGAGTTTATTTTAAAACAGACCACATCACAGGTGCAATTCTCTTTACAAACATTTAACCACAAACCACCACACTAAAAGTCTATGTGGAAAGCTATTGGAAAAAAATTTTGTTTGTTTTAATTTTTAAAAGAGTTGAGGATGAAATTTCTTACTAATATTTTGAATTCTTTTTAAATTTATTTTTGCCTCTGATATCTAAGATATAAATTTTATGTATGCTGTGATTGGACAAAGATCAATATTTGAAGAAATTCTGTATGCAAGAACCAAGAAAATGTCAATTAGAAGAAATTTCTCCATATAGATGTAAAAAAAATACTATTGGTGACTTTTGGTTTTGTGGGAAGTAAAAGAGACTGGAAGTTAAGAGGCTTAATGCTCCATCACCATTAGCTTTAGAATGACTAAGATTGATTCAAAAATTCAAAATAGATTCTAAACTTGTACAATTCAAATAGGAAAAAAGTTAACTCATGTAAGGAAGTGTATGATGTCATTACTATGGTTCTCTCCTTCACTTTGCTATGGCTCTGGGGGCCTTTTTTGTGCTATTTGTCCTATTCAGGCCAAGCTCTTTTCTATCTTAGGCCTTTTGCCTGCCGTTTCCTTTCTTCTTGGGGTAGTGTGTGTCTGAGTCTGTGGAAGGCAGAATAAGGTCTCCTTAAAAGTGTGCATGCTCTAATCCCTAGCACTTGTGAATCTGTTACCTATTACATAGTATGTGTGCTGTGCTCAGTCGCTTCAGTGGCATCTGATGCTTTGCGACCCTATGGACTGTAGCCTGCCAGGCTCCTCTGTCCATGAAATTCTTCAGGTAAGAACACTGATGTGGGTTGTCATGCCCTCCTCCAGGGGATCTTCCCAACACAGAGACTGAATCTGCCTCTCTTGCCTCTCCTGCATTGGCAGGCGGATTCTTTACCACTAGCGCCACATGGGAAGCCCATTACATAGCAAAAGAGATTTACAAATGTGATTAAAAGTATGGGCCTTACAATGGGGAGACTATCCTCAGTTATCTGGAATGGGCCCAAGGTAATCACAGGAAGCCCCTAAAAGCAGAGAACTTCCCCTAGCTGGAAGCAGGAAGGATATGGGCGAAGCAGAGGTCAGAGACATTTTGAAGCATGAGAAGGAGTTGACCCACTGTTGCTGACTTTGAAGATCAAGGGGACCACTTGTCAGGGAGTGCTGTCAGCATCTAGAAGCTGTAAACGACCTCAGGCTGACAGCAGGCAAGGGACTGGGGACTTGAGCTCTAAAAGTGCAAAGGACTGAATTCAGCCAACAACCTGAATGAATTTGGCAGTAGATTCTCTACCAGCACCTCAAGTTAAGAGTCGGGCTGGCTGACCCATAATAGGTTTCCACATTGTGAAACCAGAGCAGAGGAGTTAGCTTACCCAGACTTCTGAGTTACAGAACTGTGAGATCATTCATTTGTGTTTTTTAAGCCACTCAATTTGTGATGATTTGTTAATAGCAGCATAGAATATTAGTACAGGCTCCTTCTCACTTATTCCTGTTTCAGCCTAGATGTGACCTCTTCAAGAGAGCCCTTTCCAGAGTGTCTCTTCTAAAGCAGGCTACCTCAGACCTCCACCAGATGCTGTCACACTACCATTGTCCTTCAGTATCTGTGGGGGGTTAGTTCCAGGACCCCTTGGGGATACTAAAATCTGCAGATGCTCAAGTCCCTTATGTAAAATGGGACTTATATAAAATGGGTCTGAATTGCAGATGTGGAACCTGTGGATGCGGGCTGTACTTTGGTTATCTGCTTCATTGCATTTATCACAAGCTGTGATTATTTTATTTTCCTTAGCTGTCTTCTCCACTACAGTATAATCCCTGGAAAGCAGGGCCAGCTCAGCTATATCTTAACACCAAGGATGCAGCATAACTGGATACATATTACATTGGCAACATACATTTTTAAAAAAAATTGTTTTTGGTGTATAGGCATGCCTTGTTTTATCATATTTTGCTTTATTGTGTTTTCTACAAATTAAAGGTTTGTGGCCACCCTGCATTGAGAAAATCTGTTGGTGTCATTTTTCCAATGTTTATTCATTTTATGTCTTTGTGTTACATTTCATTAATTCTCTCAATATTTCAGACTCTCCACCAGCAAAAAGACTACAATTTGCTGAAGGCTCAAATGCTGGTTAGTATTTTTTTTAAGCAATAAAGTACTATTAAAAAAAAAAATTGTCTTCTGGCTGCACCATGCAGCATGTGGGATCTTAGTTCCCTGACCAGGGATCAAGCCTGCATTCCCTGCCTGCAGTAGAAGCTCAGAGTCTTAACCACTGGACTGCCAGGGAAGTCCCTAAAGTACTCTAAATTAAGGTTAGTACTTTTTTTTTTAAAGACATAATGCTATTGCACACTTAATAGACTAAATGATAGTATAAACATAACTTATATGTCCTGAGAAACCAAGGCATTCATGTGACTCACATTTTTGCTGTGGTCTGGGACCAAAGCTGCAATGTCTCTGAAGCATGCCTATAATAGGAAACGAAGTAATTCCAGTGCTGTAGTAGAGAATTTGTGACAAACTATAATGTATCAACAGGATGGAATATTTTATAACTACTTCAAAGGTTAACATATATTCTATATCAATTTCTTTGAAATTGGTATACGAAATCTACAAGTGACAAAGAGGTACACAAAATAGTTTGCACAAATGTATGGTTCTATAAAAGTGAGTTCATATAAACTTTTAAAGATTAGAAGTTAATTTTGGAAATAAAGTTTAGTATTCTTAATTCTGTCCTTAATTCTAAGTGTTTGCTTAACTTCACATTATGCAAAATGTGAGGCCATTATTTAATTCTTAATCTGCAAAATAGATCCAGCGTTAAGATTCTGAAAGGGAAGAGATGGGCATGCACTGTTTGGAGTGATAATTGGTCTTTCTTTGGCAGTGAAAATATTTTAAATTTAATAGGAATATATAAGTTTTCAAGGATAATATAACAAACACATACATACTACTACTTGATTCAAGAAGTAAAGCATTACAAATACAATTGTGGTTGCTTGTTTACTTCTTACCATTAATAAGCATATCTTTAAAATTTTGTTGATAATGATTCTCAGTAAGTTAAAGTTGCTTTTGTAGAAGTGCTCTGCAGGTGTTTGGGGAAGTCCAAAACAACCCAGCCTGGAAAGCTTTCACCTTCCACGGGAGAAACAGTCAACAGTGGATCAAGGCCTTTAGCTTGCATTTGTCGTAGAAAAACTCCCTCTTTAATCTTTGTGAGTAACTTTATATGCAATGAATTTGTGAAATTTTGAGTGACTATGGGATGCTTTGGGACTTCTCAGATGTTTAAAATTAAGCTGACAACAATTATATATTTATTATTTATAAATATACAAATAATTTTCCACTTTTGAATGCTTTATCCTGCTTTGCTTCTCTTGGAGATAATTTTTGTAGTCACAGTTAGTGATTCTTGGATCTTTCCTTCAGTGATAATAGGATCTTCCCTCAGTTTATTTTCCTATGTTGATTCAAAAGTTACTTTGGTATTGTCTAGTGTCTCAAAGGTAAAGAAGGTAGATATACAATATATAGAGAGAAGGTATAAAGACTGTGTTGCTGATAACTGTAACATATTTTAGAAGTTATGTTTTTGGAGCTGATTACGCAGTCCTGTTCATAACCAAGACTTGTTCTTCAAGTTCAAGGACAAATGGGAATAATGAATTGTTACAATGAATGCAGAATTCAATCCTTTAGAAGGAAAATCAAGAGAGTTCAGCCACTTCTTGGATTTAAAGCCAAGAAGCCTATTAAAAAATACCATCATCCTTTTAAATGTTTAACTGGCAAAATGCCAGGATATTAAGGCTCCTTTTATGTTATGAAAGACTTTCAAGGAGAGAATATTAAAGATAGAGGCAAGGAGAGACAGGATTACTTATGATAAGTATTCATGCTGTCCTTGCGCTTCCCAGATGGCACAAGTAGTAAAGAATCTGCCTGCCAGTGCAGGAGATTCAAGAGATGTGGGTTTGATCCCTGGGTCAGGAAGGTCCCTTGGAGGAGGAAATGGCGACCCACTCCAGTATTCTTGCCTGAAAAATTCCATGGACAGAGAAGCCTGGTGGGCTACAGTCCATGGTGTCACAGAGTCAGATATGACTAAGCGATTGAGCACTAGGTTATCCTTATGGATGAAATGGAGAATTGTAGTTCGTGTGATAGTATGGTATAACTTGATGGTATGAGTTAACTTGAAATTAACTACTATACCCAAATGTGTTTATTAATGGATCTTGTTAGCTTGGAGGTGAGACTTCAGGTGTAAGCCATAGAAATTTTTTTAGCAGTATGCCATTGTACATTTTTATTAATGACTTAAATGAGGATTCTGATGGTGTATGTACTAAGTTTGTAGATGCTGTGAAGCTGAGAGAAATAACAGATGTGCTAGGTTTCAAAACCTGGATGCAAAAAGAATCTAGTTAGTTGTAATGTTGGTTTGAGTTTAGTAAGAAAAAACTTAGGGACCAGTGCTAAATCTCATACCCAAATCCCAACTGTTTAAATGTGAAGAAGTAATTACTTTACAGAAACAGTGCAAACACTTTTTTAAAAGAAGATTTTAGTTGATTGTACTGGTTAATAGAAGCCAATAGTGTAACATAGTTGCCAAGAAAGAGATACTATAATCTTAAGTAGCATTTACTGAAAAATGTTATAGTCCCTCTATGTTTTGTACTTGGTCACATAACACTTGGACAATTGTATACATTTCTGAAAATTACACTTTAAAGTGTAATTTTAAGTGACATTGACAATATAGTCTGTCCTAAAAGAGACTAATAGTAGGAAAAGACTTAAAATTAGACACAGTTTTCAACGCCTTATGAAGATGTTCTCCATTCATCCTTTGTTCAGCTTATATATTTTAGGCATTTGTGCTTAGTTCTTGGAAGTGAGCAAGACAATGCAGTTCTCAAGGAGCTTTTATTCTAATGAGGAGGAGACAGATGCTAAATAAACTAAATAAGATTTTGAACAATGATAAATTTTATGAAGAAAATAAAATAGAGTAAATGACAGTGACTAGTAATTAGGATGATTAGCAATCAGGGAGATTCTCTCTAAGGCAATGACATTTGACTTGAGACTTGACTGGTAATGAGGGGCCAACCATGCAAGGATATGGGAAGTGTCAACTGCAGAGAGACCAAAGTACAAAGGTCCTGCCCAGGAGTGACTGGAGGGTGATGGGTGAAAGGGAGAGTTGTGGGCAATTGAGGAGATAATGAGTTTGAATTTATTCTAAGTGTAATGAGAAGCCAGTAAAGGGTTTTAAGTCAGATATATCTCATTTACCTTTTAAAAAGATCACTGCTCAGTGGACAATGAGTTATGGGGGTAAGACAATGTAGAGAAAAGTTTGGGGCTATAAATAGTTTAATGAGTTATAAACATGAAATCACTTTTTTCTCCCAATCATTGCTTCCAGTTACCATAATTAAATTTTCTTTGCCTTACAAGGTTTTAAGAAGATTCAATAAATTTGATCATTTTCTATTATTAAATGTGTAGTTTGTTTGCTGTGAAACTAAAACAGCTCAAAATGCAGTCTATTAAAAAAAGTCCTTGCATGCATGCTCAGTCACTTTGTTATTTCTGACTCTTTGTGACCCTTTGGATTCTAGCCTGCCAGGCTCTGCTGTCCACAGGATTTTTCAGGCAAGAATTCTAGAGTGGGTTGCCATTTCCTCCTTCAGGGGATCTTCCCGACCAAAGGATTGAACCCATGTCTCCTGCGTTTCCTGCACTGCAGGTGGATTTACAGGTGAGCCATTGGGTTAAGTCTAAAAACTTACATCTCATACTTTATAGAAATACTTATTTTTTACAAGAGGATGTTAGTTAGCTGTATAATTATTAGAAGCCAATAGTGTAACATAGCTGCCAAAAAAGGATACTATAATTTTAAGTAGAATTTATTGAAAAATATTATAGGCCTGTTGTTCAGTCACTAAGTTGTCTAACTCTTTGCAACCCCATGGACTACAGCTTGCCATGCTTCCCTGTCCTTCGCTATCTCCTGGAGTTTGCTCAAATTCTTGTCCCTTGAGTCAGTGATGCCATCCAACCATCTCATCCTCTGTCATCCCCTCTTCTCCTGCCTTCAGTCTTTCCCAGCATCAGGATCTTTTCCACTGAGTCAGCTCTTTGCATCAGGTGGCTAAAGTATTGGAGCTTCAGCATCAGTCCTTCCAATAAAAATTTAGGGTTGATTTCCTTTAGGATTGACTGGCTTGATCTCCTTGCTGTCCAAGGGACTCTCAAGAGTCTTCTCCAGCCCCACAATTCAATTCTTTAATGCTCAGCCTTCTTTATTATCCAACTCTCATATTCATATATGACTGCTGGAAAAACCATAGCTTTGACTATATGGACTTTTATTGGCAAAATGATATCTGTCTCAGCTTTTTAGTATACTGTCTAGGTTTGTCATAGATTTCTTTCCAAGGAGCAAGCATCTTTTAATTTCATGGCTGCATTCACCATTTGTAGTGATTTTGGAGCCCAAGAAAATAAAATTTGTCACTGCTTCTACTTTTTTTCCCTTCTGTTTGCCATGAAGTGATAGGGCCAGATACCATGATCTTAGTTTTTTGAATGTTGAGTTTCAGGTCAGCTTTTTCACTCTCCTCTTTCACCCTCTTCAAGAAACTCTTTAGTTCCTCTTCACTTTTTTCCATTAGAGTGCCATTATATGCATATTTAAGGTTGTTGATATTTCTTCCAGCAGTCTTGATTGATTCCAGCTTGTGATTCATCTACCCTGGCATTTTGCATGATGTACTCTGCATAGAAGTTAAAGAAGCAGGGTGACTATATACAGCCTTGACATACTCCTTTCCCAATTTGGAACCAGTCCAATGTTCCATGTCTGGTTCTAACTATTGCTTCTTGACCTGCATACAAGTTTCTCAGGAGATAGGTAAGGTCCTCTATCCCTTTAAGAATTTTCCAGTTTGTTGTGATCCATAGTCAAAGGCTTTAGTCAGTGAAGCAAAAGTAGATGTTTTTCTGGACCTCCCTTGCTCTCTCCATGATCCAATGAATGTTGGCAATTTGATCTCTGGTTTATCTGCCTTTTCCAAACCCAGCTTGTACAGCTGAAAGTTCTTGGTTCACATTTTGCTGAAGCCTAGTTTGAAGGATTTTGAGCATAACTTTGCTAGCATGTGAGATGAGCACAATTGTATGATAGTTTGAACATTCTTTGGCATTTCCTTTCTTTGGGATTGGAATGAAAACTGACCTTTTCTAGTCCTGTGGTCACTGCTGAGTTTTCCAAATTTGCTGTTATTGAGTTCAGCCCTTGAACAGCATCATCTTCTAGGATTATAAATAGCTCAGCTGAAATTCCATCATCTTCACTAGCTTTGTTTGTAGTAACGCTTCCGAAGGCTCACTTGACCTCACACTCTAGGATGTCCAGCTGTAGGTGAGTGACCATGTTTTGTCAGAACCCTTCACTATGACCTATCAGCCTTGGTTGGCCCTGTGCTGTGGCATGGCTCATAGCTTCATTGAGTTATGCAAGTTTGTTCACCGTGGCAAGTCTATAATCCATGAAGGGGGTTATAGGCCTGCTTTTTTGTTAATTTCAAGTCTTTGACATCTAATTCAAACAAAATGAAATAGTAGAGACCACATTTACCCTCCTGCTTGGAACAGCTGACAAAATCTATGAAAGTGATTTTTAAGACATTGGCCATTAGGCGACAAAGGACAGTGATCTCTGAGAAATAGAAAACAGATGAGGAGACCTTTGCAATTGCCCCAGCTTGCTTTCTTGAGAGAATTTCTAGACCATGGCTTCACTGGTAAAATCTGCCAAACATTATAGGGAAAATATTGCTAATTCTATAAACTCTTCTAGAAAATTGAGAGGAGGAAATACTTCTAAACTTTTTCTGTTGGGCCAGCATTATCCTGATAAAACCAGGCAAATATAAGAAAAGAACATTTCAGACTAATATTCATTATGAACATAAAAGCAGAAATTCTAAGCAAAATGTTAGTGAGTTGAGCTCATAAGTTTATAAGAAGGATATTACATCATAATTAAGAGGGTTTTATACCAAGAATGCAAGTTGAGTTTAAACTTTTAAAATCAGTGCAATTTACCACACTAACAAACTAAAAAAAAGGAAAATCATATGGTCATCCAACAGAGAAAAAGCATTTGAGAAAAATACAGTATACATTTCTGATAAAGAAAAAAAGTCTCAGCAAACTGGGAACAGAAAGGAACTTCATCACCTTGGTAAAGGGCATTCAAGGAAGGTCTAACATCATACTTAATGTAGCAACAACTCATTCTCATTTGTTTTAAAACTGCATTCACAGATAGTTTTAAAAATAGACATTTAGGTTGCTTCCAGTTTTAGTCTATTACAAGTAAATAACACTTTTCCCAAGTGTCTTCTGCCTCCTCATCCAAGTCAGAAAAATTCTGGATATATATTCTGTTCTTCCTTTTGGCTTCACTGAGAAATAATTGGCATATAATGTTGTATAAGTTTAATATATTTATCACATTTCTTTATCTGTTTGTCTGTGTGTGGACACCTAGGTCATTTCCGTGTCTTGGCTATTATGAATAATGCTTCAGTGAACATGGGTATGTAGATGTCTTTGAGATCATGGTTTAATTTCCTTTGGATATATAACCAGAAGTAGGCTTACTGGATCAAATGATAGTTTTATTTTTAATTATTTAAAAATCTTCATATTGTTTTCCATAACCATTGTATCAGTTTACATTCTCACCAGCAGAACACCAGGGTTTCCCTTTTCTTCACATTTTTACCAGCATTTGTATCTCTTATCTTTTTGATAATAGCCATTTTTAGCAGCTATGATGTGATATCTCATGGTTTTGATTTACATTTCCCAGGTTATTAGCGATGTTGAGCACCTTTTCATGTACTTATTGGACATTTATATGCCTTCTTTAGAGAAATGTGTATTTAAGTCTTCTGCCCACTTAAAAATCAGATTTTTTTTTGCCATTTAGTTGTATAAGTTCCTTCTTTATTTTATATATATTAACTTTTTATCAAATATGTGGCTTGTAAATATTTCTTCCCATTCAATAAGTTGCATTTTCATTTTGCTAATTGTTTCTTTTGTGCAGAAACTCTTTAGTTTGATGGTCCCTGTTTTTTTTTTTTTCTTTTTTTTTGCTTGTGCTTTTGGTGTAATATCCAAAATATTATTGCCAAGAACAATTATAAGGAGTTCTTTTCTGTATGTTTTCTTTTAGGAGTTTTAAGGTTTAGGTCTTACATTTAAGTCCTTAATCTATTTCAAATTAATTTTATGAGTGGTTTAATAGGGGTCCAGTTTCATTATTTTGCATATGAATACCCAGTTTTCCCAACACTATTTATTGAAGAAACTAGTGTTTCTCCATTGAGACTTACTGTCTCTTTTGTCAAATATTAGTTGACCATATATGTGTGGATTTATTTTTGGGTTCTCCCTTCTGTTCCAGTAGTCTGTGTGTTTCTTTTCCTGCCAGTGCCCTACTGTTTTGATTACTCCTAAAGGCAATGGCACCCCACTCCAGTACTCTTGCCTGGAAAATCCCATGGACAGAGGAGCCTGGTAGGCTGCAGTCAATGGGGTCGCACAGAGTTGGACACAACTGAGCGACTTCACTTTCACTTTTCACTTTCATGCATTGGAGAAGGAAATGGCAACCAACTCCAGTGTTCTTGCCTGGAGAATCCCAGGGACGGGGGAGCCTGGTGGGCTGCCGTCTTTGGGGTCGCACAGAATCGGACACGACTGAAGCGACTTAGCAGCAGCAGCATAGATTTGTAGGATATTTTCATGCATACCTTATAAGGGTCATGTAACAGGAGCCCATATCAGTTTCTATGTTCCTACATGCCTGCAACCCCAAGGGGATATGTCAGGCTCTCCCAGGAGTGTTTTCCTTAAATTTCATTGCAGTCAATAGCACCAAGTTCGATTTGCATTTTCTGCAACCCAGCAAGTAGTGACCAACATAATGCTGGTGATAATGATGGTGATGATGATATAATCACTAGTACCTATATAGCACTAAAAAGTAGACATTTACTTTGCTGACAAAGGTCCATCTAGTGAAAGCTATGGTTTTTCCTGTAGTCATGTATGAATGTGAGAGTTGGACCATAAAGAAAGCTGAGCACCGAAGAGCTGATGCTTTTGAACTGTGGTGTTGGAGAAGACTCTTGAGAGTCCCTTGGACTGCAAGGAGATCCAACCAGTCCTTCTTAAAGGAAATCAATCCTGAATATTCATTGGAAGGACTGATGCTGAAGCTGAAACTCCAGTATTTTGGCCACCTGATGTGAAGAACTGACTCATTTGAAGAGACCCTGATACTGGGAAAGATTGAAGGCGGGAGGAGAAGGGGATGACAGAGGATGAAATGGTTGGATGGCATCACCGACTCGATGGACATGAGTTTGAGTAAGCACCAGGAGTTGGTGATGGACAGGGAAGCCTGGTGTGCTGCAGTCCATGGGGTCTCAAATAGTTGGACATGACTGAGCGACTGAACTGAACTGAACTGATACAGCACTTACCATATGCCAAGATCTGACTTCTTTATGTGTGGCGGTATATGTTAAGTCTCACAACAATTCTGTGAAATATGTGTTATGCATTATTATTGTCCCCATTTAATAGAGAGGGGAATTGAAACATAGAGGTTGAGCAATTTGACCAAGGTTTGCCTCGTGTCACAACTACTAAGTGGTGGATTGTGTGGTGAACCCAAGCAGTTAGACTCAGAAGCTTTTCTCTGAATTATTATATATATTGTTTCTCAATTTCCCCTTCTTGCAGGGTCCCTGATTTCATTATTTTCTTGATCCTCTCTCTCACTTTACTTTGGGGAGAAAAGAAAACCTTATCCTGCCCTCTCTCAAAAGTAAAAGGAGGAAAGTCTCTTACCACAAACCGTGCTATTTCCATAAGCTTCTTTGATAGCATTCCTCTTTTCCCTCCAAAGTTCTCTAAGGACTGGAGGAGATAGCTGGGAGTACTGGGGGCAGTGATAGCAGTAAGTTGAGTTCTGTTGCTTCTTGTTAAGTCTTGGAGGAGGTATCTAACTCTCTTTAGAATTTAAGGTACTTTAGCCTTTTAGCTGTGAGCCCTCATTGCCAATTCTGGGGCAAAGGGGAAAAAATCACTTTTTATTACGAGGCTATTTTAGTAGTTTTAGGAAAGAGGATGGAGGCTTGAACTAGAGTGGCAGTGAAAACGGAGAGAATTAGATAAATTTGGGATGTATTTTGGAAATAAAACCAAGTAAGACATGGTGGCAAATTGAATGTGAGGGAGAAGAACAGAAACGAATTAAAGAAGAGGATTTTGTCTTGAGCAACCTAGATGGAGGTGGTAGATGGAGGTGCCATTTACAGAGATGAGGAAGAGCAGAGACAGAAAGTGATTAGAGTGGAAGTGTGAGGGTGGCTTGGTCATCAAGAGTACTGTTTTGCCTGGTTAAGTTTTAGATACCTGTTAGACTGCCCAGTGAAGAAAGTTGGATATAGTTTGCAGCTCAGTGGGCAAGATAAAGTCTACCATCACACATCTGAAGATCACAGCATGTCTTAAATTCAAAGCCATGGGATAAGATAAAATCAGTTAAGGAGAGGATAAGAGAAAAGAGAAGGCTGAGGATCAACCTTAAGATTCAAAGGAAAATTCAGAAAGATCCTGAACAGGAGTTGTCAATGAGATAGTAAGACGACAAGAAGAGTGTATTTTCTGTGTCTCAAGATTCAAAGGAAAATTCAGCAAGATCCTGAACAGGAGTAGTCAATGAGATAGTAAGACAACAAGAAGAGTGTATTTTCTATGTCTCAAGAGAATCAAGTGTTTTTTTGTGATTTGAGTATCCTAAATATAATAAGCTATGTACAGAGGAAGTGAAGCATTGACCTTTCTCAGACGGTTTTCTGAACTCAGCCTGTCTGCTGTATAGGAAATTGAAACAAAACTTGAGCTGGAGTAGAGAAGGTGGGACTAAATTACCACAAGATCTCTTTCATTCAAATGAATCTATCACTGAAAATCTTACTGTAAGAATTTTATATATAAATGTGGAAAAATAAACCATTTTTGGTGAAAAATTGAGAACATTGAGCCAAGCTCCAAATTATTTAACTTACTTGAATGAAACTATTTACATTTTTTCAGTGGGAAGAACAAAACCAGAGATGAAGTAGTTTAAAAATTAAACCAGACCTACTGAAAAGGTTATGAGACAATTCACCTGTAAAACATAGATACAGATAAATAGAAGCCTCAGCTAAGTGATTTTCAATGTAAACCCATTTGTTACAAAGAAATTACCTTTATTAACTTCTTGCTCTTCTGTAGTTAATGCTGCTAGTTACTCTCCTCCTCCACAGGCTTCTTAGTCTACCAATTTTCAAATTTTAGTGTACATCAGAATCAACTGGAAGCTTTTTTAAAAATACACATTTCAAGGCCACATCTCTGAAAATTCTGGTTGGGTGTAGCCAGAAAGTATGTATTTTGACTAATACTTCAAGTGATCCTGTACCACACTTGACAGAACACTTGTCCTGACCCTAAATTACATGTATAAGTAACTCTTGACTGGTGGCAAAGTGCTACTTGGCACTGTCCACACTTTATTAAAATAATTTGTTATAGATGCATGGTTTATATAATAGAATTACAAAGTTATAAGGTTGAAAGAATCAAAATATCAAATACACAGTGTTTATTTAGCTTAGTAATTATATGTCAATATTTGCTCTTATAAAAAATAAGTTTCCAGGGGAGGGGGTTAATTTGTATCCAGGGATTTATCCAACTTGCTTTGGGAAGGCAGTCTACCTGAGTTTATTTTTCAAGGAAATAATGGCTTAAAAATATATCCAGCTAACTTCTATTTACTGTGTTTTCTTTTTTTGAGTGTTATAATAAATCTGTTATTTAGATGTCAAAACAATTATCAACCACTTAAGACTTTTAAGTGGTTGATAGTTATTTTGACATCCTGACCACACACTAAATTGCAGAGTTCAACCGCAGTTGTGATCTTAGTTTGTTAGCTGCCTGGAGTGTTATTTTAAGAAAGCAGAAGCCCCATCATTTGCACACTCCTTATAGCTCACACACCTTAACCCTGACTTCGTAGCTCCAGTTTTTCAAAAGAAGTGAAGTCAAGATGAAGAATTGTTTGCTTTTTGGGGGAGTCCTGGCCATTTTTGTTATGGCTGTTCTTGTGACAGGTATGTGGTATTTTGAGCATGAACCCAGGTAAAAGGAAAAATAGAATACAGATCTGTTCTTCAGATTAAACATTTATGTTTGTGTTTTGGTTGGACACCTAGCTGGCTATGTTCTTCTAACATGTCTTAATTTTTGTATGGGCAGTGGTCTTTAACATGGACAAGACTCATTGTAATTCTTTTCATTCTTTTTTCTCTTATATGTCTGCCTATTAAAACCTAGAAAATAAAATAGATAATTTTTAGATAAGTATAGATAGTTATACTATACAAATACCCATATTGAATCTTGAAAATCAGATTTCTCTCCTTGAGTGTCTCAAATTTATAGTCTGGAGGAATGAGGTAATAATTGTTGTAAATACAATATAGAGGCATTAGGATTTTATTTCCCCAGAGAGGCTGGTATTAGTTCTAACAACTTTCCTGGATCCAAGCCTACAAATTTATTATGACCCTTTAACAATGTTTAATGTTGTACACATTTCCTGGAACTTGATGGCTGAACTTCAGTTATCTTGTTTATTAACTTTTCAAACTATTGTAGAAATGGATTATTTTCTGAATATAAAAGTATAGTTTTAGTAATTTTCATCTAGAAAGGTATGTGAATTAGAAATGATATAATTTGATATATATTGTTTTAAGACTTAACTGAGTTTATTCCTTTTTTTTTTGAGCTTATTGTTCTTTCAGGACAGTATGATATAATTAAGAATAGTAATTTTACATATACTTTTCACTAATTTAGTATTAAGAATAATGACTTTCTAATAATATTTAAAACATAAAGATAGAAGTAGTAAACCATGTGTAATATATGTACCTATATATAAAAATACATGTGTTTATGAACATATTTATATACCTATAAACATATACATGGAACATATATAGCCATTTATATATAAAAGAGCTGTAACTTATTGAGTACATATTATATTCTAGACGTTATGCTACTGCTTTACATATTCTATTCCATTTAATTCTCACAGTAACCATTTGAGGGTAAGTACTATCATTATTTCTGACATATCCTTGAGCCCATTGACATTTAAAGAGGTGAAGTAACTTACCTAAGGTCACACAACAAGCATGTGGTAGGTGGAACTCAGGCCATCTGACACCATTCTGCCTGTATAAGAGAATCACCTTTTTGGTAAACTCATTACATTCATAACTAGTATGTGTTGTCTATTTTCTCACTTGAACTGAATTAAGTTATTTGACAAATATTTATTGAGCCACCTACTCTGTCTCAGGTGCTCTTGGAATAATAAAGTAAGGCATAGTCTATAATAACAGGTGTATTAGGAAAAATATTTCCTGTTGATGAAACAGAAGTTAGACTCTTATAAGTCTTGGTGAATTGAATGTATTTTTACATTTTCCTGGTAGGTATATTAGGCTACCTAGTATTCTTATATAATAACAGTAAAGATACTTTCCCCCTAGGTTTCTGGCAAGAAAATATAATATGTGCCACAAACAAAACATATATATTTTCTATTTAAGACTTAATAGTCATCATATACTCAACTCCATCTATAGTTTTGGTCAGGTATTGCCTGCTTATTTGTATTTTAATGAGAAAAACATTTAAAAGTCACTAATACAGGAGTAGGGAAGAGAACACCTTTTAAATCATCTTACTCTTTTCAAAAAATTAAGAATTATATCATTATCTTAAATTGGCTTCATAATGGTTTTTCTCCAATACCGTAAGACTTTTATCAGAAGATTTATCAAGAACTTATGAATAAGGACATAATAATGCATTATAAAGTACTTAAAACAATTATAAGTACAATAACAATGATCTTACATTGTTTTTGTAATGACTGTATCATTAAAACTGAAATACTGCAGTTAGGTCCTTTCTGCTCTGAGATCAGGAATAATTAGATGTCCAGTTACAATTTATTTCCTTATCATTTAACCTTTATAACTTGAATTAATGTGCTGTCTATTTTTTAAATTGAGATTTGATGGAAGGAAATTTTAAAGGTCACTTAGCTAAAATTATAGGAATAAAAAAGATTTAATATCATTATTGTTTAATTATCACTGTTAAATAAAGCTATTTATTGTTACTTCCTCAAATATCTGTTAGTTGATCTAAGTACAGATAATAAGAAATTTTGTTAATTCTTTGCAGCACTTACCAGACATTTTATCTAATATTCAGATTGGACAGTAAATGTTGACATTTACAGTTACGGCTTTAATAGTTATTTGTGTATTCACTCATTTGTTATTTTTTTCTGTACACATGCATATTATATTAAATAGAACTTGTACCTAACAACATATTCTAAACTGTTTTAGCAAGTTTATAGCACTTTAAGTCTATAGATACTATATCTTTAAAAATAAGTCTTATAAGAAATATTAATAAATATTGCACTTAATGAATTAAATCATTATGCTATAAACCTGATTGTTATTATGAAAAGGAAGAATATAATTAAGTTTAGGGAAATTTTAATGGAGAATTTTAAAGTCTTAGAAAATTAGGTTATCTCGAGGAAAATGTGCATGTTCTTAGCATAAGGGAAAAAAAGTATGAATGGGTGTTCAGGAAGGGTGTTTTTATTATAAAAAACCGGTTTATTTGTTCACTTTTGAATAAATTTCTCTAGTCTGAGAGAAATTCAGTCTAGATGTTTGTTTTCTCTCTCATTTTGGCATTTGGCACTAATTTTTTTACAAAGCTCTATCATTCAGAGGGTTGTGCCTCCATTAAAAGCATTTGATTAAAACCAGAATTCTTTCAGTTCATGTTCCTATAGACTGGTCCAAGGTAAAATAAGAAAATTCCTTTTGGAGTTTATCTGTATTTCCTTCACTATGCTGTGAGATTCCACTTAGCTAGTTTAGGTTAGGAAAGAGAAAAAATGGAGAAAGCTGAAACTGATCAGCCAATAAACTTAAGTTTTCTGTTGGGGAGGGTGATAAATTAACTTGATACAAAGTATGAAATTAGACTTTTGGTTACCTTTCTTCTTAAAATATTTATCTTTCAAGCCCAAGATGAAAATGAAAGGATTGTTCTTGTTGACAACAAATGTAAGTGTGCCCGGATTACTTCCAGGATCATCCCTTCTGCTGAAGATCCTAGTCAAGACATTGTGGAGAGAAACGTCAGAATTATGTATGTGGTATTTCGTGCTTCATATTTTCATTTTGTAAGCAGATACTTTCTGATATTAGTGGTTGTTTGCATGTGATATCTATATCTTTGCTTCTCTTTTTGGTGGGTAACATTTGTGGTGGTTATTTAGTCTCTAAATCATTTCTGACTCTTGTGACCCCATGGACTGTAGCCTGTCAGGCTCCTCTGTTCATGGGATTCTCCGTGCAAGAATGCTGGAGTGGGTTAGCCATTTCCTGCTCCAGGGGATCTTCCCGACCCAGAGATAGAATCCAAGTCTCTTGTGTCTCCTGCATTGACGTGTCTTCTGCATTGACAGGTGGGTTCTTTACCACTAGCGCCACCTGGGAAGCCTAAGTATAACAGCTTAAGTGAAGTCGCTCAGTCGTGTCTGACTCTTTGCGACCCCGTGGACTATAGGCCGTCAGGCTCCTGCGTCCATGGGATTTCCCAGGCGAGAATACTGGAGTGGGTTGCCATTTCCTTCTCCAGGGGATCTGCCCGACCCAGGGATCGAACCTGGGTCTCCCGCATTGCAGGTAGACGCTTTAACCTCTGAGCCACTAGGGAAGCCCGTATAATAGCTTACATGAGGTTGAATCTGGGTAATGGGCTTAAGCCAATTATGTAGTTGCGAGCAGAGACAGACGTTTCCAGGCAACCTAAAACCAGTCAGCTACATCAAATAATAACTGAAGGTTCGGATCTAGTCATCAACCTCCCCTGTTTATATGGAGTTATTTCAGTTTGAATCAGAACTTATAGTTGCCCTTGATCAGTTCAAAGTGAAACTTGAGATAATTTTAAAAGGCTTGTTTTGCACCATATATGGACCACAAAGTACTTCACCTTGTATTCAACTTCATTTGTCTGCATAAAAGTATGGTAGACTAATTAAATTTACTACATTGATTTCATCTCCACTTGTATATTGGACTTCAGATACTCATTTCATTTCACACATAGTCTTAAGTTATAAACTATGAGTCTTATTCAACAGCAAAACCACTAATAATATTTAAGAACTGAGATTTCTATTGGATCCAGTCATTAATGTCTCCTTTGTGAAGTACTTCTACTACTTCGAATAGTTTCCATCCCGAATCAAATACCTCTTAGTGAAACAGATCATAGCATTCAATCCCATGTAATCAATAGGAGAAGTATAATATGCTTATGAATTTGTTTTGAGTTCTGGCTGTCACTAAATATTAGTAGCTATGTGCTATGGTATGCTAGTTACTTAACCCTTCTAAACTTGAACTTTCTCATCTCTAAATATTAATAGGAAAATAATATGTATTCATCAGGTTATTGTAAAGATAAACTGAGATATATTCCTTTTAAAGACTATGTAGTTCCTGGCACATTTTCAAAAAATATTTACTGTTATTATTCACCTAACCTATGTGCCAGTTATCATTATGCCACTACCCTTCCTAAAATCCTTTTGCTGGTTCCCCCAATGTTGTTACTAGGATAAATTACGAATGTTTCAGCCTAACCTACAGTGCTCAGCATAACTCTCAAGCTCTTCCATGGCCACTTCTTTTTCATTTTATGTTTAAAAATTCAGTATGTTGCAGTACCTCTTTCTTCCTCTTCTGTTTTTGCATAATCTAGTTCCTCTGCTTGAAGGACTCTTTCTTGCACCCCTCTTAGCCTGGTTAACTCTTCAGCCTGCATGTCTTAGTTTAGACATCACTTCCTTAAGCAAGTTTTCTTTGACCACTCAAGTCCATACCACTTAGTTCCCTGTTAAGTGAGTAAGTAAGTATTAGTCACTCAGTCATGCTTAACTCTTTGTGACCCCACAGACTGCAGCCCACCAGGCTCCTTTGTCCCTGAGATTTTCCAGGCAAGGATACTGGAGTGGGTTGCCATTTCCTTCTCCAGGGGATCTTCCCAACCCAGGGATTGAACCTGGGTGTCCTGCACTGCAGGCAGATTCTTTATCGACTGAGCTACAAGAGAAGCCCCAGTTCCCTGTTAAGGATAGAATAATTGGAGAAGCGTGTATCTTAAGAGAATGGCATCAATGACACTGGCACCTAAACAGTGTTGAAGAGGAGTGTCTCTCTTATATTTAAATCTCCAAGGGCAGATTTAAAATGATACTCTGGGATTCTCTGATTTATCTTTTTTTTTTTTAATGACATGATCCTTTTTATGATATTTTATTTACTGAAATCAGGCAGTTCAGTAACTTCTGCCATTTCCCTGATGTATATTGATGCTTCTTCAATTTTATTTCTGAAAGTTCTTTTATCATTGCTGTGTCATTATGGCATTATTCCCAACTCCATCACTTAATGATGTTGTGACTTTGGGCAAGTTACTTAACTAATTTGAACCTGTTCCCTAAACTGAAAAAAAAGGGATATGTATAGGTATGTATATATACACATATACTTCATAGGGTTGTGAGGATTAAATATGATAATATATAAAAGCACTCAGAACAGTAGTCCTCAGTGAAACATTCATATGTGTCTGTTCTCTTACTTTTCTCATTATTTAAAGCATTTTCTGATATTACTAGAGATTTTGTAATGTAATAAAGAATAGATATGTTCATTCATTCATTTATTAATTTGACAAACATTTATCGAGTGCTTCTGAAAGCCACTGAGGATTGCAGCTGGGGATACAATAATTTATATAAAACACAGCCCTTGCCATCAAAGAATTTACAGTCTAATAGGAAGCTGTAAATAACTGAAAGGGCATTTACAATGCAATATTGTACATGCAGTGACAGGAATAGGTATAGGATGCTACAGGAACACAAAGAGGGGTGCCGAGGCCAGTCCCTGGGGAAAGTGGGAGAGAGGCAGGTGGAGGTAGGAGAGGGTATTTGGAGTAAGTGGTAGAAATGTGTGTGGGTGATGACAGAGTTGATAGAGAAAGCAGATAATTCCAAGAAAAGGAATCAGGGTTTCTGTGACAATTGTATGGGATCATCACGTTAACATGTTCATCATAGTACCAGGTAGACTGTAAGTTTTTAGTAAATGTCAGGGCTATTACTGTTTTTGTTATCTTTAACGCTTAGAGATGAGAAAATCCTGGTAAATTTTGTACGATAGCAAACAGTTGTTTACATCTGACACACGGTGTAAAGAGGGTGGTGTGGTGAGAGATGAGGCTGGAGAGTTAGAGGCACATCATGCAGTGCCTTCTATGCTGTCTTAATGATTACCTTGTTTTCTGTGGGGAGACACTGTAGGCTTTAAGCGGAGAAGGAAATTAGGCTTGTAGTTTAAAAAGACTATTTTGGCAATAATGTGGCCAACGCATGGGAGGGGTCAAGAATGAAGGAAGGTATTGCTACAAATTAGGAGAGAAGGCTGGTGTCCTGAATCAAGTTCAAAGATGCAAAGTGTTAGAGCCAGTTGAACTGTGAGATGGATTTAGACCTAGGTGGTGACAGAGAGGGAAGACTGAGGGACACAATCCAACGTTTTAGTTTGGATACATATGTGGATAATGTTGCTAAATACTGAGTTAGGAAAACCTGAGGTTTGGGGGGATCTTTTGGTATGGAGCAGTGCATGTGAAGAGGAATGATGACATAGATGAAAAAATGTAAAAGTTGATGAAATCACCTGAACTAGTTGATGAGTTATCTAATTTTTCATGGAAAACCTCCAAATCAAAAGGTCTGGATTCCAGTTCCAGCTGTACTACTTAGTACTTGTGTGAATTTGAGTAGGTCACCAACCTCTCTGATTTGTAATTACTACATTTCTAAAATGTGATCCTTAGTATCTTACTGTCCATTCATTCACAAATATTGGACATATTCTATATGACACACCTATAGCAAGGCACTGGGATGTGTAAGTGTTTTTGGCTCAAGGAATTTATAGAATCTAGAAACAGCTATTCTGTAGGTAAGCAACTATAATATGGCAGTATAGTAAGGGTATATGAAACATTAATGAGACTACAGATGAGAAGTTTACTGAGGGGTGGAAATGGGATCAAGGTAAAAATCACAGAGAAAGTAAAACTTGAGCTTATTTTTAAAGGAAAACCAGGGATTTACCAAATAATAAAAGATAATTGATAGAGGAGTTGTTGTGAGGTTTATTTTGAATGAAATTGTTTAAAATATAGCAATTACTGTGAAATGTGAGTAATAGTGTTACTAAAGAGTGTTTATAGAGTGCTAAATGTCCTAAATGTCTGAATGAAATAGTAAGTACTGTCCTAGCAATATACCTATTACCAAAAACAGCAGTATCTGCTAATTTCATTATTCTTCATTTTCTTTTTTTCTTTTTTTTAGTGTTCCTCTGAACAGCAGGGAGAATATCTCTGATCCTACCTCACCAATGAGAACCAAATTTGTGTACCATTTGTCTGACCTGTAAGAGATTTTCCTTCACACTAATGAAGATACCTAAGTCAATAACTTTTCATTAAACTTGTTAGTAAGAATGTTTTTGAAAACATATTGGGGTATAAACATTTACCAATATCATTTGAACTTTTGAATACATTAATTCATATGTTAATTATTGCTGTGCTATCCTGTCCTCAGTTGTGTCCGACTCTTTGCAACCCCATGGACTGTAGCCTGCCAGGCCCCTCTCTCCATGGGGATTCTCCAGGCAAGAATACTGGAGTGGGTTGCCATGCTATCCTCCAGGGGATCTTCCCAAGGCAGGAACTGAATCCAGGTCTCCCACACTGCAGTTGGATTCTTTATTGTCTGAGCCACCAGGGAAGCCCATGTTAATTATTAGGCATCACAAATTCATAAAATTTCATAAATAAAGGTTAGCTCTAAATTTATTCTAAAGACAAAATTATTTCCATTAGTACAAGAAGGACCAATTTGTCTTTTTAGTTCAACAATTCAGACCCATTAACATGCAGGTATTTCTTTGGAAACCATAGAATCCAACATAAAAAAAAAAAACCCTTCCTTCTTCATTACTGTAAATAATTAATTTAATCCTACTATGCAGTTGGGAATAAATTTAACAGAGTAGAAGTTACTGAATAGTGTACACAATCATATATATTAATTCATTGCTTACTTTCAATTAAAGGTTGAAAAATTACATAAATAATTCTGTATTATAGAGAAGTTGAAGTCTGAAAGGAGTCATCCTTTGTCAGAACTAACTGATTTTGGATAGAAATGTATAGTCACTCAGATTCTGAGACAACATTTGATGGGGAGTGTCTAATGTGTGTATTTGTTTTTCAGGTGCAAAAAATGTGACACTACAGAAGTGGAGCTGGAAGATCAAGTAGTCACTGCCAGCCAGAGCAATATCTGTGATAGTGACGCTGAGACCTGTTACACCTATGACAGAAACAAGTGCTACACAAACAGGGTCAAACTTAGTTACCGTGGTCAGACCAAAATGGTGGAGACAGCTCTGACCCCGGATTCCTGCTATCCTGACTAACTCAAGTCATGCTGACTGCACAACTGCTTATCTTGAAGGGCTCTCCATTTTGATCGCAGGTAGTTAATGTATTTACTCCTGATGAATTTGAAACCATGATTTTTTTGGGATGGGGATAATATAAAATTAACTACCCCACCCCTACCACTGGCAAATAATTGAAATAGTAACACTGTTAATGTTTTTAAGGTAAATTTCTAGCATTTAAAAAAATAGATGAGGGGAGAACATAAAATTCAAAAAGTAAAAAATCAGGAGGCATAATTAAATTTTGCTTTTTTTTTTTGGCTTTGCCCTAGAGAGCCTGAGCTTTTGCACTTTCCATACTATTCTCTTTAAAAAAATATCACTGTGCAGAGAATATTTATATATAAATAAAGGTCAATTATTTGTCTTCACTATAAAAATAATAATTGGAGAACATGTTTTGGAAATATTCATAAAATAATTTAAAATGAGATCTCTAATATTTATGAAATAAATTAGCTGAAAGTGACATAATTAAATGTATAATTCAAAAATACATTTTGACATAACAGATTTGGGAGCAAATGATAAAAATTTTTTTAATAAGTAGGACAGTATAAGAAATTCCCATTGAAATCACCTCTGTTGTAACTAAATCTAACAAATTATGTACTCCAAAATATGTATTCTCTAGCACAGTTTGAACAATTAAATAGATTCATAAGCATATACCTGTGTGAAATAATTTATTGGTAAAAAGTTTGCTTGTGTTAACTTTGCTGTATGTAAGTTAAAATATCATTTATTACTGAGAAACAGGTTATAAGTATAATCTAATTATGCATTAATCACTAAGTTCAAACATGATATTTGAGATAGCTTTGTCATTTTATACCTAAAACTAAATAAAAAGACAAAGTCCCTTCTGACAAATATGTTTATTATGGCACATATATACTTTATGGCAGAAAGTCAAGACCAATTGGCATAAATATGTAAGAGTACTGTGGAAAGTAAATGCTGACTCTGAGTTTAAAATAATGAGAGGCTGATTAGTAAAATCAGTTTCTTGAAGAGACATTGTTATGTTTTCTTTTTTTCCTCCAAGGGTAATAGTCATTTTTAATAACTTCCACTGTGCTCGTACTGATTAGTGTTTTCTTTTAGGGATAAGGCTCTGACACTGGTGCTTCAGTAGGAATCATAGTTTTGACATGCTAAAGACAAATCATTCTTGTCCAGTCTTCAATTTCGTATGTTTTAGACAAGAGCTTGAACTTTGTTTAATCAGCACACAATCATTGATTATTTACCACATGCAGGGAACTCTGCTAGATTTTTGGTGATTGAGCTGTGATAGTCACTATCACTACTCACTTTCTAGAACTCTGCTCAGTTGGACCCCAGTTCATTTTGGTAATGATTTTCTCCATGAAATTCATCCTGACCACTTTTAAAAAATTGCGAATCCCATTCCCTTATCTTGGTTTATTCTGCCCCATGTACTTATCACCCTCTGGCAGACTACATAATTTACTTATATATTATGTTTATGCTGTCTACCCTAACAACTGTATAAGCTCCACAAAGACAGCCATTTTTATTTTGCCCATTGATATGTCCCCAGCACTGGGAAGGGTGGAAGGGTGTCTGGTGTGTAATGGAGCTCAATAAATATTTGTTGAATGAATGAATATGAGTACAGCCTAGATGAGGAAAAAAGACATGTACATAATTATAGTCACTTGGCAGAACTGCATAAATCAAAGAAATAGGTTTCAAAATGTTCTGAGAATTTATAGGAGACTTCTCCCCCAGTTTTATTGAGATATAAGTTTTAAGGTATACAACAGAAGGACTTCACATACTTACCTATTGTGAAATGGTTACCATGATAAGTTTAGTTAACATCCAGGAGAAGGCAATGACACCCCACTCCAGTACTCTTGCCTGGAAAATCCCATGGGCGGAGGAGCCTGGTAGGCTGCAGTCCATGGGGTCGCGAAGAGTCGGATACGACTGAGTGACTTCACTTTCACTTTTCACTTTCATGCATTGGAGAAGGAAATGGCAACCCACTCCAGTGTTCCTGCCTGGAGAATCCCAGGGACAGGGGAGCTTGGTTGGCTGCCGTCTATGGGGTCGCACAGAGTTGGATATGACTGAAGTGACTTAGCAGCAGCATCACCTCATATAGTTACAGTTTTTTTTTTCCTTATGATGTGAACTTTTAGAGGAAGACTGTTTCTGAAGAGGCTTCTCTGTTTTTTTTTTCCATCTTGGCCTTAGTTTCTCTGCATACCCAACAGAAAAAGTTTTTGGTGCCATGTTGAAGATTCTTATAGAAGAGATCTCTATGCCAGTATAACTGCCTCATTAAATGCCAACTGGAAATCTTCCTTCTTTGTGAAATTTAATTATACTCTCAGTTCAGTTCAGTCACTCAGTCGTGTCCAACTCTTTGCGACCCCATGAATTGCAGCATGCCAGGCCTCCCTCTCCATCACCAACTCCCGGAGTTCACTCAAACTCACATCCATCGAGTTGGTGATGCCATCCAGCCATCTCATCCTCTGTTGTCCCCTTCTCCTCCTGCCCCCAATCCCTCCCAGCATCAGAGTCTTTTCCAATGAGTCAACTCTTCCCATGAGGTGGCCAAAGTACTGGAGTTTCAGCTTTAGCATCATTCCTTCCAAAGAACACCCAGGGCTGATCTCCTTCAGAATGGACTGGTTGGATCTCCTTGCAGTCCAAGGGACTCGCAAGAGTCTTCTCCAACACCACAGTTCAAAAGCATCAATTCTTCGGCGCTCAGTTTTCTTCACAGTCCAACTCTCACATCCATACATGACCACTGTAAAAACCATAGCCTTGACTAGACGGACCTTTATTGGCAAAGTAATGTCTCTGCTTTTCAATATGCTATCTAGGTTGGTCATAACTTTCCTTCCAAGGAATAAGCATCTTTTAATTTCATGGCTGCAATCACCATCTGTGGTGATTTTGGAGCCCCCCAAAATAAAATCTGACATTGTTTCCATTGTTTCCCCATCTATTTCCCATGAAGTGATGGGACCGGATGCCATGATCTTTGTTTTCTGAATGTTGAGCTTTAAGCCAACTTTTTCACTCTCCTCTTTCACTTTTATCAAGAGGCTTTTTAGTTCCTCTTTACTTTCTGCCATAAGTGTGGTGTCATCTGCATATCTGAGGTTATTGATATGTCTCCTGGCAATCTTGATTCCAGCTTGTGCTTCTTCCAGCCAGTGTTTCTCATGATGTACTCTGCATATAATTATACTCTAGGATTATCATATTAATAACAATTTCACACTTATGCCAACTGCTAGGCACTAGGCTAAGTGCTTTATTAAGAAATAACTCATTCAGTATAAACCTAGAGTAGTTGGTGACTCTTAAATGAGAGCTACTAAAGAGTGATTAAAGCCTTTTCTGTTTGTTTAGTTGCTCAGTTGTGTCTAACTCTTTGCTACCCCATGGACTGTGGCACATCAGGCTTCCCTGTCCTTCACTATCTCTTGGAGTTTGCTCAAACTCATGTCCATTGAATCAGTGATGCCATACAACCATCTCATCTTCTGTCGACCACTTCTCCTGCCCTGAATCTTTCCCAGCATCAGGGTCTTTTCTAATGAGTAGGCTTTTCACATCAGGTGGCCAAAGTATTGGAGTTTCAGCTTCAGCCTAAGTCCTTCTAATGAATATTCAGGATTGATTCCCTTTAGGATTGACTGGTTTGATCTCCTTGCAGTCCAGCAGACTCCAAGAGTCTTCTCCAACACCACAGCTCAAAAGCATCAATTCTTTGGCATTCAGCCTTCTTGATGGTCCACGTCTTACGTGACTACAGGAAAAACCATAGCTTTGACTAGACGGACCTTTGTTGGCAAAGTTATGTCTCTGCTTTTTAATATGCTGTCTAGGTTGGTCACAGTTCTTCTTCCAGGGAGCAAGCATCTTAGTTTCTTGGCTGCAGTCACCATCTGCAGTAATTTTGGAGCCCAAGAAAATAAAGTCTCTCATTGTTTCCGTTGTTTCTCCATCTATTTGCCATGAAGTGATGGGACCAGATGTTATGATCTTTGTTTTTTGAATGTTGAGTTTTAAACCAACTTTTTCACTCTCCTGTTTCACCTTCATCAAGGCTCTTTAATTCTTCTTCCCTTTCTGCCACAAGGGTGGTGTCATCTGCATATGTGAGGTTATTGACATTTCTCCCGGCAATCTTGAGTCCAGCTTGTACTTCATCCAGTCCAGCATTTCGCTTGATGTACTCTGCATATGAGTTAAATAAGCAGGGTGATAATATACAGCCTTGACACACTCCTTTCGCAGTTTGGAACCAGTCTGTTGTTCCATGTCCGGTTTTAACTGTTGCTTCTCTTCTGCATATAGGAGGCAGGTAAGGTGGTCTGGTATTCCTATCTCTTTAAGAATTTTCCAAAGTTTGTTGTGATCCACACAGTCAAAGGCTTTAGCCTAGTCAATGAAGCAGAAGTAGATGTTTCTCTGGAATTTTCTTGCTTTTTCTACGATCCAGCGGATGTTGGTAATTTGATTTCTGGTTCCTCTGGCTTTTCTAAATCCAGCTTAAACATCTGGAAGTTCTTGGTTCATGTACTGTTGAATCCTGATTTAGGGAATTTTGAGCATTACTTTGCTAGCATGTGAAATGAGTGGAATTGTGCAGTAGTTTGAATATTCTTTGGCATTGCCCTTCTTTGAGATTGGAATGAAAACAACATTTTCACATCCGTATGTGACTATTGGAAAAACCATAGCTTTTACTATATGGACTTTTGTCAGGAAAGTGATGTCTCTGCTTTTAAATATGCTGTCTAGTAGTTTCATTCATACATTTAAGTGAGAAATTTAGCAGGAGTTCATAAGGAGTGAATGCAGATGAAACAGTTATGAAAGGAATCTCTGCTTTGTCTTTGCCTTTGTATGAGGTTCCATGGGCTGCTCCCAGTCATTGATGATTGAGTGTGGCAAGAATTCCAAGACAGGCTTTGGGGGTGGCATTGTAGTATAGTGGGTAAATCCATGGCCTAGCTTAGAGTACTCTATGCTTAGAGTACTTAGGGAATAATAATAAGTCACTAACGGTTAAGTTTATTCAATGTAAGGTTGAAAAATGGAAGTAAAAATAGCTCTCTCATAAAATATCTCATAAAATAACTGTCTTATAAAAATAAGGATATATGCCATTGTATATGTTTATCATTAAGCACAGCTTTATATAGCACTCACTAACCTTCTATAAATTCTAGTTGGTATTGTGGGTTAATTGTCTTTTGGCTTTTCTCTGCCCAGGCAACAAATGAGAGAAAAATGTGGACGTGTATTAATTCAGTGATTCTCAAACTTTAGTGTGTGTGAGACTCACCCGGAGAACTCCTTAGGACAGATCATTTAGCCCCACTCTCAGAGATGCTGGTTAAGCAGTTCTCGGATACCACAGGAGAAATTAGAGGGTGCAGAAACTTCCCAAATGCTTCTGCTGCCCGGGAATTGCTTTAGAACTTCTCCTTTAGAATTGTTAATATAAACCTTCATCTCCACCTGGTGGTTGATTTAGGAAATACAATGCATATGCATTTTATTACATTTCATTTAATTCTTGTAAGTGCCTTGTGAAATAAGTACTCTCTTCATTTACAAATCATGAAACCAAGATGCAAAGAGATAAAGTGATTTTATTAAAGTTTGACAAATAGTACATGAAAAACTGATCATTGGATCCAGACTGTGAGGCTCCAAAGCCGATGCTCTCTTTCAGTTTGTTATGTCTAAAATACATTTTCCAGATCAGTTCCTGTAGTAATTCCACTTTTGAGGAAGTAATCAGAAATATGGACAAAGAGGCATAAAGATATTTATCACAACATTATTTATTATAGTGAAAATTCATAAGAAATTTTAAGTCCATCATTGAAGGGAATGATAATATAGTATATACTTCAGAATATTTTACAGACAACAAAAATGAAGCTTTAAATATTTTTATTGTATGGAAATTTGTTGCATAATGTCAAGAGGGAAATATCGGCTAATTCATAAAATAATTACTTCAAAATCTTCCTTCCCATATACATATAAAAGAGAAAATAGGCCAAAATATTAACATTGGGTAGTGAAATTATGTGTTATTTTTATTTGTTTATCTTTTCATTATTTGCCAAATAGTCTATGATGAGAATGTATTTTGGTAATTAGAAAAATTGTTATTTTAAATCAATAACATTAAAATTTGGGAAATTCTAAATTTCCATCCATTTACATGTAAAGGAAAAGTGACATTTATTTAGCATCTGCTCTGTGCTCAGCAAAATGCCAGTTATTGTGAGGGATAGTTACGTGAGATGAATAAGAACTGAGTCTCACTTTCTCTCTTCTATAGGTAGAACTAACTGGGAAAAACCAGCACATGATATAAAACAGCGAGGGATTAAATATAAAAAACTATGTGCTGTGAGCCTTAAGGGAAGCTGGGGAGTTTAGGGCTGGTTAATCTTGGAGGAGATATAGTATTAATGGAATAGGGCCTTCATGGATAGAAGTAGAACTTTTTAGAGTAGAACTACATGAGCCAAGCAAAGAGACAGGAAGAAGCATAACATACTTGTAAGAATAGAGACAGGATTGGCCTGCCCCTCTTTCTTTGTGTTCTCTTATCGAGCCTGTCACTTGCATGCTTCATTTATACAAACCCCCTCAAATTGGTAATATTCCATTTTTTCAGTGATCAACACCTTTCTGTTTCTTTTCTGGTGAGTGTTCAGTTATCCCTTAATTATAGGAAATAGCCTAGGACTTTGCCACTCCAACTTTGATCTATTGATACCATCTGGCTGATTTATTATCACCTGGGAGTATTTTCATAATACAGAATTGCAGGCCCCTCTCCAGATCACAGAATCAAAGTCTGCATTTTAAAAAGATCCATGTGCACATGAATGCCTAAGAAACTCTGGGGTAGCATGCAACACTGTCAAAAGTAGCTTGAATCCTAGGTAAAGGAGGCAGTTGCCAACAAGTTTAATAGCTGAGGGACTGACAAGGTCCTGACCAAACAAAGTTTTCTACCAGTATCCTTCTCCAAATATGCTGTGATTTGACTTACTCTTTAAGGGCATGACTACATGTTAACCAACACTGGAGAAGGAATGTTTTTGCCAGGTTAACCATAGCAAATACCTGCTTTATACAGTGCAGAAAGGAATGAGGCACAGTTATTTGATTAAGTGCAGAGGAAATCACTGTCCCATTTGGATGCAGCACAAACATGGAGGATGCGTGTCCTAAGGGAGATGACATGGAGCACTGTGATGGCAGAGGATCTTTGACTAGGGAGGGGATGGGGCACTGAGGGCAGCTTCATCTGTTTCACAGTTATATCTGTGTTGACCAACTGCTTAGTTTCCTCCTTGCTCCTTTTTTTGAAGAGTTCTGCTCCATCAGCATGGTATTCTGTTTTGTTACCTGTTTATTCGTGGTGAATTCAAAGAGAGAGAAGAAGATCCAGCGACTGATGTTTTGGGGCTAGGGATTAGGTGCAGAGGCATGGAAGAACAGGTGGACAAACCAAGAACTATAACTCATTGTGAAATGATGATTACCTATTTTCTACCAAGTACAGTTCTTCTGAGTTTTAGCTGGATACTTGGCCTGAGTCACAGTGAAACCTTTGAGGTTTTGTGAAGGAAAGACAGCTGTTGATTTCAAGTCCTTTATTTCTAGTTCCCTTTTGGGTTTTTAGAAATAAAGCTTGGTTTCCTGAGAGCAAGATGAATCTTTACGGTCCTCAGGGTCATGACTGAGGGAGACCAGTTAAATGAGGCCAGAGATGTGTCAAAACAAATGATAAAAGTAACTCACATGTCATGTCTTGTAAATTTCTTTTAAGATGTATAAAGTTAAAACTGATGTTAGTTCAGGGAACCCAAAAAGCCAGGGAATAATTTCTGTGATAATGGCTACTAGGCTGAGGTTTAAGGGGTGGTTCGACCCTATATTTCATTATCCTATTTAGCTTTTTGCTCAAAGTAAAAAAAATATATGTCTTCCTCTGGCCAACTGGCTCAGTGGCCAGGTACCCCTAGAGAGATCTATTATAGGCTGTGAGACAGAAAAGCTTATAAAGCAAGTGTTTGTTAGCCTTGCTGAATTATTTCCTATGTTTGTTATCCTCAGATATTATTTTCTTCTTCTTTAGTTTATCAATGAGTCATCACCAGGATATATCTAGTTATTTTAGAATCAGGAGGTGACGACCACTAGACATAGGAACTCAGCACAGAAATTGGGCCATGGTGGTGGGATGGGGGCAGTCAAGACAAGAGGGGGTCACTTGCAAGGCCTGCCATCCCCACTGTGTGCACCTTCATCTTAGAGCTGATTCTTTGCTTAGCAAGGAATACACACAAAATAATTTCTTTAAGAAACTCAGCCCTGGTGTCTGGGTTTATGGAAGAATGCCTGTGGTGGTAGTGATGATGGTGGTGAGATGAAGAGTTGTCTTCTACAGAGATGTTCCCTCCCCCCTTTTCTCACTGTGCATTCTCAAATTCAGTAGATGTTTTTGTTCCACTGTGCTTTTACATTTTATATTACAGTGGTCTCAGATGACAAATTAAAGCTGTGGTGCCTCATAGATAAAGATCAGTCGACATATCTGCCAAAAAAATATATGATCTATGCATTTTGAGGAAATACTGAAGTGAATGAATGTTTTACAGTCAAAGTATTTGTGTCTAGATTAAAGAAATGATTTGAAAAGAAGTAGTGAAACAACAATGCAGTTTTATTTTGATGAGGATAATTCTTGAGAGACAGTTTTAGATAGAATAAGTTAATAATTTTTCAACATGTGATTAAAATCTGGTGGTGGTGCTGGTGGATTTAAGCAACTAGTGGAATGGCCTAGATAATCTACCTCTAAACCCTGAGATTCTACAATGCAAATGTTGCTGAGTATATAAAGCTATGGAATATGGCGGCTCATTTAGCATCCCAGATGGTGTACCCACAGGACAAGCTTACTGTGGTATTTTCATGGGAGCTTTCAAAGCTATTTAAAAACCAATCAATAAATATTTATTGGCTATCTACTATGTGCAAGACACTGTGCCAGGGACTTGAGAAGACTCAAAGGGAAAGATTCCTTTTCTCAGGAAGTTTTCAGCATATTTTCCCAAGGGTCTGAGATCTTCTTATGAAATCTGTCCCAGGAAACTTTATCCTAATAAACTCCTAAGAGCCAACAGGTAACTTTCTGGATAATTTGGATAATTCTTCCTCTCTGGGAAGCAATATACAGAGAGTAGGCCAAAGTGCCATTAATAAAAACAAAAAAAACACCTAGATGTATTCTAAGCAAGGCAATATAGAAATATCTACTTCACAAAATAATTTACACTATTTAAACAAGATACAAAGAGAATGTGTCTGTGAATAATTCTACCAGGGCATGAAGAATAAGTCTATGTTAGTAGTAGAATACACTGGTAGGACCACTTATACTGTACTACTAAAGAAATTAACCTTTGGGTATTTCTCTTATTAGGATAGCGTTACCCTAAAGATATTCTCTAGATCCTGCAGATTATGAGTTGATGATGGGGTATGGCAAGTCCTACTTTTTTTATCTGGATGCTCAGTTGAAGAGAGGGAGTCCTTCCCTCTTTACCTTCTTAAGTCTTGTCCCCAGGCTACTAGGTCTGGGTAAATATCCTCTTTTCCCTTATTCTTCCTTTTGAATGTGTTCCTCTCACTGAGCTGTGTCTACTTGGTAAAGACCATATGAAAATTAAAAATAAAAGTATGTATCAGTGTCTACTATTTCCAAAATATGTTCTGCAATGATGGTTAGGCTGGGCCAAGAAAAAAATAAGTATGGAATTTAGAGTAAACACAAGGAGGGAGTGAGATGTCCATGCAGTCTTAAGTTATGCAAATGATATAGCAGAGAAAAAGATGAAGAAAGGAGTCAGAGAAGAAAGAGATTGACAAGTGATACACTGGGAAACAGAACAGAAAGCTGAGAAGAAAAGAAGAAAAAAATGAGAAATTAGATATAAAGACTAGTGATAGTTGAAGGTATCCTACTACATAAAAAGAGAGAGTGAAAGATGGGGAAGGAAAAATAAAAAGCTAAACACAGAGTGGTTGGTAGAAATAAAGAAGGAGGATTAAAAAAGGAAATGATAAAGGTGAAGAAAGAGGTAGTGGAAGAAAAATTGCAAAAGAGAATATTAACCAGGAAAAAGACCAACACAAGGAAGTAAAAAGTACAGTGCATTAGGATTATATTGATGTATAGATATCCAAACATAAAATGGCAAGTTCATCTGCTTTTCTGTCTTGCAAATGCAGACAATTTTGCAAGTATGGAACTTGGAGAGGAAAAGGAAGAATCAGCAAGCACAAAGAAACTAATCCAGACAAGTGGATTACAAGTTTCAGGGCAATGGTGGTCAGAGCCTTCCTTTTTTTTTTTTTTTTAAAGTCTGTGCTAATTAGTGACAATACTGACTCTAGCAAACCTCAGAGGCCCAGCCTCCTGTGCTGGAGTGGGGAAAAACAAGGATCACCAAGAAGGTGAGATACTTAATCAAGTCTTGGGGGAGAAAATGTCTGGAAACCACTGTAGAATAGCAGGTATTTTCCTTCCCCAGAGAATACTTGCTGGAGATGATTTCTAGGCCTGAAGTAGTAAGCAGTCTTGAACCTGGTCCTGTGGATTGGTCCCTACTTGAAGAGGATCAAATGGAGTGTGATCATCTGCATTAAGTGGGTCTACATTTATATTCTGAAACTGTGCCCCAGTGGCTAACTCAGCCAATGAGTTAGGAATTTCAGTAGGCATAATTGGATCCCCATCAAATGAGCCTTGCCTTCCAAGACTAGATGGAGTCCCAGTGCTGGAGGTGTAATACTTTGTTAATTTGGAGTCAAAACATGGTAACTTTAGGATGGTAGATGGTCTTCGTTGCTGCCTTTTGCCCTCATTTCCTTGCACTTCACTTGGAATTCCTTCTGGCTTGGGACCTTTGTCAGGTGTATCCATAACAAGCTGCTCAGGAGTAAGATCAACAGGTCTTTCATTGAGCTGGTTGCCTTCTAATGTTTGTTCCAAAACATGGTTTCCATCTTCAAGATCACTTTTGAGGCAAGGTATATTCTTTGATTGAAGGGAACTGGCCTCAGGAAGGGGCCTAATTCCCCTTTGGCTCAATTGATTATTGATAGAACACGGTGTGTTCCTCCTCAGAGTGGACACGTCATCTCTGAAAGGACTTGGGTTTTGACTTTCTCCAGGAAGTCTTTTTTCTGAGCTGTTTCTTTGGCCAGGTAGGATGCTTATTGGGGAAATAGTATATCTTTCATGCTTAGTATGACTGTCTTCTGTATAGAGAGGGCTGGTGTCTTGGTTTTCCCCTGGTGCAAGACCAAAAGATAGAGTGTAGTCTTGTAGAGCAAGTGGATTGTCCTTGGGCCCTATGGAGCCACCAGCACAGCAAGGGCCTCGCTGGCTTAGGTGAAATAGACGTGTTTCTTTTTGACTTCCTGGGTAATGTGGAGGAATTAAGTCTGGAAAAGCCAAATGTCCTCCCTCTGGTGAATTTAACCTAGTGCTTTGCATGCCATAATTCAAAGTCTCACCTTCATGCCATGTTGGATTTTTCTGAAGCCCAGTTGGGGAGTTACTGAAATAAGGCTGATTCTCCTTGTGGTATGGTGGACTAGCAGGGGCTTTGGGTAGATTCGTTGGCTGACCCCAGAAAGTTCTGGTAAAATATGGCCTCCTTTCTTTCTGCCCTTGGACTTGAATCATGTGGTCCCAGGAATTCCAAGAAGGAAACATAGTGTTTTCTTCTTGTCCAACAGCATTAGTAGGATAATAGCCCCTGTTCTCCACAAGCAGTATAGTGGGAGCAGTATTATATGATGGAAAATTCTCATCTGGGCTCCAGGGGTAAAATTCACCATAAGGAAAATACTCCCTGGGTTTTGGTAGATTATCTAAGGAATAGGGAGAGTATTCCTTTGGTTGGTTTGAGGTATATTGCTTGCCTTCATACCTAGCTGTTGGGGCTGTCTTAAAGGTCGACTCCTCTACACCCCATCTCGTTTGTCCTGGGAAAGGCTCATCTCCAGTTGGATCAGTTGGGTCTTCTTCATAAGGGATTGTCTCTTTTGGATCTGGAGTATTCATGGGATAGTGTGGATTTTCAGATTGCCCCATTGTATTGGGAGGATCATTTCTTTCATCCCAGGTATTACTTCTAAAGTATGGTGGGTTTTCCCTGCGGTCATAGGGGTTGTAGTCAGTGTAGTAAATACGTCCTCTAGAGCCATGGGAAGGTTGAGGTAAGTGTTCTTCCTTCCTTCCAGGATCTTCCTTAAAAGGTGGAGAGATTTCTTGTTGGTTCCAAGTATTTCTTCCAGCAGGAAAACGTTCCCTTGCAGGGGAAGGAGATCCCTCAGGGTACACAGGCTGATGTGTACCGTGCTTTATTTCTGGCTGATTAATTTCTGATTCATATGGAATTCTTCTTGGTTCTAAAATAATCCCTTTGGGCAAATTCTGGCTTTGGGTTTGTCCATTAGAATTTGGGGTTCCTCTGGAATCTCCTCTGGGGTAATAAGAGTTTTCACGTTGATCAACAGAATTAAAATTTGGGACTAGAATGTTACCCTCAGGGTGAGGCAGTTTATAGTTTGATTTACTAACTCCATAGTCTTGAGAGTTTCTCCAGGGGCCATTTGGATCCCTTGTAGGAATGACTGTTCTTTCTTTTTGACTTACTGGCTTCTCTTTTGGATTTTGGATGTTTTCATTGTGGCCAGTAGTACCATGTTTGGGACCCAGAGGGGCAATGGTTCCTGCAGGTTGTTTACTGGGCCCCTCAGGCTTTCTTCTGAAATTTACTGGATTTCCTGCATAATTGGGATAATTGCCCCTTGCGGTGGAGGCATAAGCTCTGCGATATATTGGATATCCTAGACGAATTGCTTGTTTGCCTTCCAAAACAAAGGAGTTCCACCAAGGAGCCCTTTGAATTTGTTGATTTCGGTAAAAAGGCCCATTACGTCTGTTCCCCATAGAGGTACCAGTAGGACGCCATTGTCTTCCTGCAGGAAAATATCGGATGTTAGGATGTGGATAATTTTCATGAACATTTGTCTGACTTGGTCTCCACGGGGTTTGACTTCTTGGAACTCCTTGGCCGGAAACATTTACTACAGGGTTGTTTTGAACTGTAGGGTTGCTCACAGTGTTAGGGCCCTGACCATTGTTTCCTGCTGGGCTGGTGTCATTTCCGCCTTGACCTGCTCTGGGACTGGGTGCACCTGGCTGGGTAGAGTTAGTCTCAGGAACTGTTGAATTAACAGAAGGATCTGTGGCTGGAGTCTCTGTTTTAGGAGGATCTTCTTCTTTTGGTTTTTCAAAATCTTCAAACATCTCTTCTGAATAATAAGGAGGACGGCCCCCAAATCCATGATATCCAAAAAATCCAAAGAAAGGGTTCTGTAGGAAGAAGATGGAAATAATAATTGCTCTCTGTTTCCCACTGTGGTGCTGCTTGGAATTTTTTGAAGGAATAGAAAAATCTATTAGTGATATATTTTTAAAATCACCACTGGTTATGCTTTCTTTCTTGAAATTTGATTCTTCCTTGGTTCCCATTACCTTTCCTCCTTCTTAAGTATTCTTACTTTCTGAGCAGTACTTAGTTTTCTCTTCTTAGGCCTGGATTCTAAATCTTAAGTTTTGTTTTGTTTTGTTTTTTCTTTAAGAAATCCATCCTCTATCCACCTTATTCTGTTCTCATTTAACACACCTGCTTTGAGCAATCTATTACAGGCCAGTTTTTCAATATGGATACATGCCAGTGACTTATAAAGCCATAATTCTGGTGCATGACTCTCTCCTGAGGTTGAGACAGCAAGACTGCTACAGTAAAGATCTTATGAGTACCTCTAACTGTATGTACCCAGACTAGACTCATTTCCCCCACACCTCATTCTCCAGTGTTCTATATGTAATGAGCATTCACCACTATCTACCCAGTTTCCTAAGTTTCCACTCTGTTTCCCCCAGACAATTAATGACCAAATCTATAAAATCTGAGCTTCCCTGGTGGCTCAGCTAGTAAAGAATATGTCTGCCAAGTAGGAGATCAGGTTCAATCCCTGGATCCGGAAGATCCCCTGGAATCTGAAGGAAATAGCAACCCACTCCACTGTTGTTGCCTGGGAACTCCCATGGACAGAGGAGCCCGGAAGGCTTCAGTCCATGGGATTGCAAAAGAGTTGAACATGAACATGAACATAAACAACAAACAACAACCCAGTTTCCCAAGTTTCCACTCTGTCTCCCCTAGACAGTTAATGACCAAATCTGTAAAATCTAAACCTTTGCCTTTGCCCCACCCCCTTTATCCCCAATAGCCCTGTGCTATTGCAACAAGTTTCTCACTGGTTACTCTGGATATAATTTTACTTTCCTCTAATCTTGCCTCTCAATTGCCATCAGAGTAGTAGAGGTTGGGGGGTGGGTGTTTGGGAAAGTTCTGTCACTTTCCTCAAATACTAACTAAAGTTGCCCTTACCTTACAGGATAAACTCTAAACTCATAGCATAACATACAAACCATGGTGCTAAAGAGTGGGGCTCTAGACAAATATAGGCTAAAATCTCTATTCCACCAGTCCTAATAGTATGACTCTGGGTTAACCTCAGTTTATTCACTTGTAAAAGGGAAATAATAAAATAATATCTACCTCATAGATTATCATGAGCATCAAGTGAGGTCAGGCACTTAAATGTTATACTATATATTATTATATTAAGCAGTATACTATATAATATAGTTTTATGTATATATATAAAAAACACTTGTCAGGCACTTATTAAGTACTAGGCACTGAGTTTTATATATGTTACCTCACTCGATGCTCATAATAAACCATGAGCTTCACAGGTTCTATGAAGACCTACATGACCTTCTAGAACTAACACCAAAAAAAGATGTCCTTTTCATCATAGGGGACTAGATTGCAAAAGGAGAAAGTCAAGAGATTCCTGGAGTAACAGGCAAGTTTGGCCTCAGAGTGCAAAATGAAGCAGGGCAAAGGCTCACAGAGTTTTGCCAAGAGAATGCACTGGTCATAGCAAACACCCTCTTCCAACAACACAAGAGACAGCTCTACAACACATGGACATCACCAGATGGTCAATGCCAAAATCAGATTGATTATATTCTTTGCACCTGAAGATGGAGAAACTCTATACAGTCAGCAAAAACAAGACCGGAGCTGACTGTGGCTCAGATCATGAACTCCTTATTGTCAAATTCAGACTTAAATTGAAGAAAGTAGAGAAAACCACTAGGCCATTCAGGTATGACCTAAATCAAATCCGGCACAATTATATAGTGGAAGTGACAAATAGATTCAAGGGTTTAGATCAGATAGACAGAGTGCCTGAAGAACTGTGGATGGAGGTTTGTAACATTATACAGGAGGCAATGATCAAAACCATCCCCAAGAAAAACATAGAAAGGCAAAATGGCTGTCTGGGGAGGCTTTACAAATAGCTGGAGAAAAGAGAGAAGTGAAAGGCAAAGGAGAAAAGGAAGGATATACCCATCTGAATGCAGAGTTCCAAAGAATAGCAAGGAGAGATAAGAAAGCCTTCATAAGTGATTAATGCAAAGAAATAGAGGAAAACAATAGAGTGGGAAAGACTAGAGATCTCTTCAAGAAAATTAGAGATACCAAGGAAACATTTCATGCAAAGATGGGCACAATAAAGGACAGAAACAGTCTGGACCTAACAGAAGCAGAAGATATCAAGGAGAGGTGGCAAGAATACACAGAACTGTACAAAAGAGAGCTTCATCGACCCAGATAACCACAATGGTGTGATCACTCATCTAGAGCCAGACATCCTGGAATGTTAAGTCCAAGTGGGCCTTAGGAAGTATCACTACGTACAAAGCTAGAGGAGGTGATGGAATTCCAGTTGAGCTATTTCAAATCCTAAAAGATGATGCTGTGAAAGTGCTGCACTCAGTATGCCAGCAAATGTGGAAAACTCAGCAGTGGCCACAGGACTGGAAAAGGTCAGTTTTCATTCCAATCCCAAAGAAAGGCAATGCCAAAGAATGCTCAAACTACCACACAATTGCACTCATCTCACACGCTGGTAAAGCTCAAAATTCTCCAAGCCTGGCTTCAACAATACATGAACCGTGAACTTCCAGATATTCAAGTTGGTTTTAGAAAAGACAGAGGAACCAGAGATCAAATTGCCAACATCCACCGAATCATCAAAAAAGCAAGAGATTCCAGAAAAGCATCTACTTCACTGACTTTACACTAAAACCTTTGTGTATATCACAACAAACTAGAAAATTACTAAAGAGATGGGAATACCAGACCACCTTACATAACTCCTGAGAAACCTGTTTACAGGTCAAGAAGCAACAGTTAGAACCAGATATGGAACAATGAACTGGTTCCAAACTAGGAAAGGAGTACATCAAGGCTGTAGATTGTCATCCTGCTTATTTAAGTTATATCCAGAGTACATCATATGAAATGCTGGGCTTAATGAAGCACAAGCCAGAATCAAGATTTCTGGGAGAAATATCAATAACCTCAGATATGCAGATAACACCACCCTTGTGGCAGAAGAGAAGAACTAAAGAGCCTCTTGATGAAGATTAAAGAGGACAGTGATAAAGTTGGCTTAAAACTCAACATTCAAAAAACAAAGATCATGGCATCCAGTCCCATTACTTCATGGCAAATAGATGGGGAAACAATGGAAACAGTGAGAGACTATTTTCTTGGGCTCCAAAATCACTGCAGATGGTGACTGCAGCCACAAAATTAAAAGACAGTTGCTCCTTGGAAGAAAAGCTATGACAACCCCCTAGACAGCATATTAAAAAGCAGAGACTGTAAGTTTGGAACTTTCCTGGAGAACTTTGCCTTTCAATGCAAGGGGTGCAGTTTCTAATCCCTCATCAAGGAGCTAAGATCCCACTGCCCAAGTAAACCAAAACCTAAAACAGAAGCAATACTGTAAAGAGTTCAAAAGAGACTTTTAAAATGGTCCACGGAAAAATAAATAAACTTGAAAGCTTAAAAGAAAAATAAAAGCAGAGAAATTACTTTGCCATCAGAGGTCCATCTAGTCAAGGCTATGGTTTTTTCCAGTAGTCATTTATGGATGTGAGGGCTGAACCATCAAGAAGGCTGAGTGCCAAAGAATTGATGCTTTTGAACTGTGGTGTTGGAGAAGACTCTTGAGAGTCTCTTGGACTGCAAGGAGATCCAACCAGTCAATCCTAAAGAAAATCAATCCTGAGTATTCATTGGAAGAACTGATGCTGAAGCTGAAACTCCAATACTTTGGCCACCTGATGCAAAGAGCCAACTCATTAGAAAAGACCCTGATTCTAGGAAAGACTGAAGGCTGGAGGAAAAGGGAACGACAGAGGACGAGATGGTTTGATGGCATCACTGACTTAATGGACATAAGTTTGAGCAAGCTCTGGAATTTGGTGAAGAACAGGGAAGCCTGGCATGCTACGGTCCATGGCATAGCAAAGAGTCAGACACAACTGAGTGACTGAAGAACAGCAACAACGCTTCAGTTTATTTGTACAATGAGAGTATTAGATGATCACTTAATTGCCTTCTGAGTATAACATTCTAAGATAATTTTTCTTCATTCCTGTTGACTAGTTGTTCTATCACTGTTCACAGTCTAGATTAGCCTTGAGCAAATGTTATTAGGCTTGCTTTTTAGAGAGGGGCAGAGAGAGAGAGAGAAATAGAGAGAGATTGGTTTCAATACATGTAGAGGAGAAATGATACATCACATTTATTTTAGGTTACTTGGTTAGTTTCACTTTTTAAAAAAATCATGGGTGCTTGAGCTACAGATTCATGTGTTGGATTTTAACTTTCTTGTTAAAGTGAAGTCGCTCAGTCATGTCCGACTCTTTGCAACCCCATGGACTGTAGCCTACCAGGCTCCTCTGTCCGTGGGCTTTTCCAGGCAATAGTACTGGAGTGGATTGCCACTTCCTTCTCCAGGGGAGCTTCCCAACCCAGGGATTGAACCCGGGTCTTTGAACCCAGGTCTCCTGCATTGTAGACAGACGCTTTACCGTCTGAGCCACCAGGGAAGCCCTTAAACTTTCTTGTTAGATAGGGATCAAAAAAGCAGAGACTTTCAGAATGTAATAACTCAGTGAAGAATGTAGCTTTACTTGTACTTACCCCACCTTCTTCATTGCTACCTGGTGGACGCCCAAAACCTGGTGGTATCCTCTGAAAGGTGAAAACCATAATGAGCACAGAGAAAACCACTTTTTATGCTGCCATTTGATTGTAAACGCCATGATGTTTTAAAAATAGTTTGTCAGTGTTAGCACTGTTGCTGATTTTTAGTTTCTGAGTCATTTGCTCTTACAGCCTAGCTATTAATAATTATGACATAACTATCAATGAATTCTTGTAAATTCAAAGACTTTAACTGGATCCTTGGTTATGTTACTCAAAATACCATGTGTGGCTGCATCTCCTAGCAGTCATCCTGTCCCATCACCAACACACACACACACACACACAGAAAGGGGAGAGAGAGAGAGATTTGAGTGCTATGAGGATCCAAATATCCACATTAGAATATCTAATAATGAGGATTAAATAATGATGTTATTTTAAAAATGTTTACATTTAAGTTGACAAACTGACAACCCATCCTGGATTATTACTGTAATATTTTTATACTCAAAACCAAGGTTATTTTCCTAATCAAACTTGGAGGTTGAGTTTCTGCACATGGGAGGGTTTGGAAAAGCAATTCAACTCCCACAGAAGTTTTGTGTAGATGAGATTAAAAGCTATTTCAGCCAGAGAATCATGTTTATCTGCTTTTTCAATCTTTACCTGGTACTGTCTTCATTTTGTTAGTTCATTATTGTCAGTAAAAAGGATGTCACTCTTACAGGGGAAAAAAAAAGTAAGGAAGTTTTACTCCTTGAAATTTTTCCTTGGTGATAAGAAGCCTTCTTGGTTGTAGAGTTGTAGACAAGAAAAAACGATGCCATAGCTGAATGAAGCATCACCAAATATTTATTATTGTTATTTTTGTTAGTTCAGTTGCAACTGACCTTTAATGTTTCTTTAAATAGTTTATTTTGCAATTCATATTTTTAAATGCTTGTCATGCAATTTCATTATTTTGCTTTATTTTGATGATTTTACACTTTACAGGATTCTTATAATTATTATTTTGCAAGATTCCTTATAATGTGTCTCTGGCTAGAAATTAGAAGATATTATGGAAAGATCTTAGTCTAGTCATTGTTTTAAAACTCTATTTGTCATAATTTCCCCATTACATTGAATGAGGATAATCTTTGTATTTTCTAATCTCTTGGGTGAGGAATAGTAGTGAAGGGGCACAGCCCTTTGAAATGAATTCATTAACTAAGTTATTAGTAGTGTTGGATGATTTAGGCTCTGTTCATGTCACCAATTTGAATAAAAGATCCATTTAAAAATTCCTCTTTTTCCAATAATGCATTATTACTGATGTGATGATTTTGTGTCCTATTCTCTACTCATTGGCATATGGCATTCTATTTAGAATGTATGAACTCAAATTAGCTTGAGATACAACATGATAATATTATTTTCAATTCTAATTTAAGGGAAAAACACTCACATGTGGAATATGCCACGGTGGCTGTTGATAGGGAAATAGCCCATTGCCGAATGGTGGGAATGCCTAGAACAAAGGAATCAGAGTGATGTGAAAATCAGAATAAACAAAAAATGAAACAAACCTATTAAAGACAATTGTTTGGAACTTGGAGGTCTACATCTTCCTTTGCATTAAACTGTGAACTTTTAAAGGGCAGAGATGATAATAATAATAATAATAACGCTTAGTATTATTGAGCACTTATGTTCTAGGTAATGTGTTGAGAATTTTATATTGGTAAGCTCATTTAATCCTCACATACCAATGTAATAAGGTGCTATCATTATTCTCATTTCACTTAAGATGCTGAGGTTCAGAGAAATTGAGTCACTTGCCCCAAATCTCATAGCTGATAAATGATTGAAGCCAGGATTCCAACCCAGGAGTGTCTTTTCATTCACCTTTGTATTCTCTACAGCTATAATAGGTCTAATTATGAAAGGTTAACCAACTCAAGACAATGTTTTATAAGCTCTACACTGGATGAGATTGAGAAACCATCTGCACATCTTGCTTTAAGTCAGGGCTGCTGCTGCTGCTGCTGCTAAGTTGCTTCAGTCGTGTCCGACTCTGTGCAACCTCATAGAGGGCAGCCCACCAGGCTCCCCCATCCCTGGGATTCTCCAGGCAAGAACACTGGAGTGGGCTGCCATTTCCTTCTCCAATGCATGAAAGTGAAAAGTGAAAGTGAAGTCGCTCAGTCGTGTCCGACTCTTAGCAACCCCATGGACTGCAGCCTACCAGGCTCCTCCATCCATGGGATTTTCCAGGCAAGAGTACTGGAGTGGGGTGCCATTCTACACTTATGCTAATCCTGAAGTCCTGGAAGCAGTTAACTTTCAGGGCAATGTTTTACATCATTGAAGAATAGATCTGTAAGGGACTTGGAGAACATTTCATTTACTTGTGATGAACGTGGAGTCTAGAAGGCAAAATGACTTGCTCAGAATCATACAACTAATAACGGCCAGGGTAAAATTCGAATCTGTGTTCCCTGATCCTCTGTTGGTGCGCTTGTTCATACCATGTTGCCTCTGTAGTTTAATAGGAGCCTCTTTAGGGCAACAGTACATGATTCTGTTTTGAACATTAGTTCAGTTCAGTCGCTCAGTCATGTCCAAGTCTTTGCGACCCCATGGACTGCAGCACACCAGTCTTATTTTGTGCATAGTGGTACCCATATTGGGGAGCACTGGAGAAAGTGTGTGGGGTGGCATTGTTCTCCCAATCCCTCTGAGGCCATTTATGACTCTGGTTTGGAATTTTGCTGGATGAGCCTCACCTGAGGTGTCTGGGTTTCCTCCTCTTGTGGCTGAGCTGTGGTGGGTGATGGCTGCTTTAAATGCTGGTTTGGTGGGGAATCGGTTGGTTGAGGCTGGTTGGGACTCGGGGTCTCAGGGGCTTGATCTGTCTTGCTCTGGTGTTTGGGTGCTGTGGGAGATGAAGGCTTCTGTGGGCTTTTCTTGTTGGGTGGTGGCTGAGGCCACATGGGCATCTGGTACTGTGGGAAGAGCTGAGGGAGCTGTATACCATTTCCATAAAAGGGACTCAGGTGTGCCAACTGTAGGGTAGTAAATAACAGTGAAGTTACATGAGGGCTGAGATTCCAGCTCTCCCCGCCCCCTTAAGTCCGTCTCTAAAACTCGGCCCAGGATGGAAGCTTTAAGCTCTTTAGCTGGAATTTCTTTACATGTTTTCTTACAGAAGTGAATTTCAGTCTTTCAGAAAACCAACCAAAGCAAAAGGCACAACTAGGTGAAAAACTTCAGTTAAAGAATTTGGCTTATAATTTTCTAACTCTGAAGCCCTGACTCAGGTAAGAAAGAAATGTATAAGTCAGGTTACAGAGGAGTTGATATCAAGTTCAAAATTCCTGTGACTTGTTACAAAAAGGAGACAGAAAGGAGAAAGAACAAAAAAGAAGACAAAGGAAGTGAGAGTGTTAAACAAAAGAAGGAGAAAGAAAGAATAAAAATGTTATGTGTGTAAACATCCTTATATGGGGCTATGCTTCTTGATTACTGGTGAATTCTCATAATTCTGTTTTCATAATGAAAATCTCCACAGTTACAAGGTGGCTGCTTCTAAAGGAAATCAACCCTGAATATTCATTGGAAGGACTGATGCTGATGCTGATGCTGAAGCTCCAATACTTTAGCCATGAGAAGAACTGATGCACTAGGAAAGACCCTGATGCTGGGAAGGATTGAAGGCAAAAGGAGAAGGGAACAGCAGAGGATAAGATGGTTAGACAGCTTCGCCGACTCAATGGACATGAATCTGAGCAAACTCTGGGAGATAGTGGACAGAGGAAACTGACATGCTGCAGTACATGGAGTCACAAAGAGTTAACATGACTTAGTGACTGAACATCAATAACAACAGGGAAGCAAAAGTAGTTATAATCTGAAAATGGTAATGTATGAATTAACCTCTTACAACAGTAGTTCCCATTCAAACATTCCCTCTCTGATATATCACCAGTCTCTATCTCCAGTCTTCATTAATCAGTCTTTCACTGTCTATGGTTGACATACACACAATAGTGTGCAAATGGCATGTGGATTAATGGAAGGTGAAATTGCAACCTTGCATTAAGATGTGAGATTTTATGATTAATTAAGTTGGTAAAAATTTCAAACCCCTGGCAAAGTTGCTAAAACTGAGATTGAGAGTTTGAAAAGTTGGGTCCCCCAATAGATAAAGAAGAAAAATTGACAATGATGATAATTTTAGGTGAGGGACTTTAAAAGAGAATGACTTGAATGAAAAAGATTAAGGTAAAATTGATGAAGTCGATTTTTTTCCCCTGCAGTGGGTCTCATGATCATGTCATAAAAGTTGAAAGTAAAAAAAAAAAAAAAGTTGAAAGTAACATATAGTATTATTGTACTATCATAAAATCTTTTCAGAAAAATTATGCCCCAAATTTTTACTCTAAATTAATAATGGATTAATTATTAATTAGTTATAAGAGTTAGCATATAGTGGGAAGTATAATATAAATTTTAAAAATTAGATAAAAATTAATTTCATAATTTTAGTGTTATCTTTCAAGATAATCCACATAAAACTTTATCCTTCCCCCCAGCATTTACCTATGTTATTTTTTTGTTCTCATTATTTGTAAATATATCTTGTGTGTCTTAGAACCAACTTTTCTCAGATATAAAGAAGCAGTGTAATTAATAAATGGTTTTTATCTACATGAAAGTACAATAGATGCAATGATTTTTCTTCTTTGAAATTCTTATAATGATTATTAAAATGTGAATAATGATTGGTATCTTTATTAGCTGAGACAAACCATATAATTATCTGTATATGAACAGGAAATCACTAGAATTAATATAAAGTGGAACTTACATGCGGGAAGTTCATAAAGTTGAAGTGACCATAGCGCATCATCTGTGACCAAAGGAATTCATTAATGTGGCAGAAAGTGAAAATTTTATTCAATGAAATCACAAGAAATAATTTTCTGATTTTTAGGTACAGCTGTCATAATATCTTTTACTAATTATGCATGAATTTAAAATAAGTATGCAATTCAGACTTTTCTGGTGGTACAGTAGATAAGAATCTGCCTGCCAATGCAGGGGACATGGATTCAATTCCTGGTCTGCGGAGATTCCACATGCCATGGATCAACTAAGCCCATGTGCCACAACTACTGAGCTCACATGCCCTAGAGTCTGCATGCTGCAGTTACTGGAGTTTGTGCACCTAGAGCCTGTGCCCTACAATAATAGAAGCCGCTGCAATGAGAAGCCCATGCACCGCAATGAAAAGTAGCTCCTGCTCTCTGCAACTAGAGAAAGCCTGCATGCAGAACGAAGACTCAGTGCAACCAATAAATAAATAACAAATTTTTTAAAGTTTCCTAAAAAATATATATATGCAACTGAAAAAATCTCTGTGGCACTTTAAGTCAGATTTTATTTTGACGAGAATATAGCATAATAGAGGATAAAAATAGTGTCTACTTTGAAGTTCTTTTAATGTTCTGCTCTCCTCTTTTGGCCTTCAGTACTTAGGAATTTGATATTCTATGAAAAGATGAAATGTATTTATATACTTAAGTGACTGCCTTCTAACAATCCCTGGTAGAAATGGCTACCTTTGTCAGCTTGAAAACTTAACAAGGAAACTAACATCAACTATAACAAAAATTCACATTTACCTTGAAAAGGAGAAGCACATAGGTGGGATAATGCTAGGGAAATAACTCACTTTGTCTTGATTAGAGAGTTTAAGAGGTAAAGTCTCTCTACATCTTTTATAAGAAATTTTATATATTGGAAAGTTTCCCAATAGTCTCCTTTTTAATTTTTATTATTTCCCACACTATGCAGCTTGCAGGATCTCAGTTTCCTGGCCAGGGATTGAACCAGGCCCAGCGTTGAAAGCCCAGAATCCTAACCAGTAGGCCACCAGGGAACTCCTTAGTATCCTCCTTTTCAAATGAACTCTAGGAAGGGCTCTGGAAAATGTCTCTCCTGAGACTGAACATACATACCTCCTCACTTTTACTGCTAAATCCAGGTATTCGGGGCATATGCATTTGCAACTGGAAGTGAGAGAATATGTGTGACAAGTTCAGAACATCGATTGAAATAAGTCCAAGAACTGTCCTCAAGCTGTGCAACAGCAGAACATAAAGTCCTAACATTTTAAAAATACTCACTGGCATAGCAATGGAATAATCAAGCAGGCTTAGAAAGATCAGGAGAATCTTCATTTTTCCACTTGGTACCTGGAATGCAAAACTGGATTTTATTTTTGAATTGTGAAGTAAAAATGCTGGGGTTATCTAAGCATTAGATAAACACTTGGTGCTTATCTAAGCACTAGCCCATCTGTTTGTCAAGGAGCGTATAGATATACACTATCTCAGGGGCCTCTGCTGCCATGTTTATTTTGCATTAAGAAACTGTTAGATAGTTATTACCTGGTAGTGTTCTAATCTGCTTAAAAAGGAAAGATAAAAGCCAGAGAGGCAGAGACAGAGAATACACTGATGCTTGAGAAAATGGTTCATAGCACTGAAATGTGGAGTTTATCTTGAAAAATATAAATATTGGTGATTTAAAATTTCTAGTTGCTAGGCTAGTTTAGAAAGGCATAGTAGTGTCTGACTATATTCACTGTTGAGGATAATTTCAATTTGAATGATAGTACAATCCAAAATCAGTATTTTGAATACTCTATATTTAAAATAAATAACCAACAAAGACCTAGTGTATAGCACATGGAACTCTGCTCAATGTTACATGGCAGCCTGGATGGGAGGGGAGTTCGGAGGAGGATGGATACATGTATATGTATGACTAAGTCCTTTTGCTGCTTACCTGAAACTATCACAACATTGCTAATCGGGTATATACCCCAACACAAAATAAAAAGTTAAAAAAAAACACACACAAGAGAACAAAATCAGTACTTTGAGCTACGTTCTAAGGTGCTGTAGACCATATTCCATTATAAAAAGGCTAGTTATGTAAACAGGAATTTTCTAGAATCTATGCTTTTCTTCTTTCTGCTATTTCTGTTATTACTGTTATATCTATTATTTTATCTTTTTACAAATATTCAAGAGCTGGTAAAAGAAATAGGAGAAAAAGGCAAAACTATAGATGGGTCTGTTTGTTAGACACTGATTAAACACAGAGGAAGTTTGATACTATAGACTTATATATGAAGTTTGGAGATTGTTTTCATGGATTTTATTTACCCTACTCTAGTTAATTATGCAAGGCTTGTATAATTAATTCTTGTATTTACATCTTTGAACAAGACTTATTCTAAAGGTAATTCCTTAAGAAACTGTACCATTTGCAACAACACAGAGAGCCCAGAGATAAAGCCATGCACCTATGGACACCTTATCTTTGTCAAAGGAGGCAAGAATATACAATGGAGAAAAGACAATCTCTTTAATGAGTGGTGCTGGGAAAACTGGTCAACCACTTGTAAAAGAATGAAACTAGAACACTTTCTAACACCATACACAAAAATACACTCAAAATGGATTAAAGATCTGTAAGACCAGAAACTATAAAACTCCTAGAGGAAATCAGGCAAAACACTCTCCAACATAAATCACAGCAGGGTCCTCTATGACCCACCTCCCAGAGTAATGGAAATAAAAGCAAAAATAAACAAATGGGACCTAATTAAACTTAACAGCTTTTGCACAACAAAGGAAACTATAAGCAAGGTGAAAAGACAGCCTTCAGAATGGGAGAAAATAATAGCAAATGAATCAACTGACAAAGAATTAATCTCAAAAATATACAAGCAGCTCCTGCAGCTCAATTTCAGAAAAATAAACGACCCAATCGAAAAATGGGCCAAAGAACTAAATAGACATTTCTCCAAAGAAGACATACAGATGGCTAACAAATGCATGAAAAAATGCTCAACATCACTCATTATCAGAGAAATGCAAATCAAACCACAATGAGGTACTATCTCATGCCAATCAGAATGGCTGCTATCAAAAAGTCTACAAACAATAAATGCTGGAGAGGGTATGGAGAAAAAGGAACCCTCTTACACTGTTGGTGGGAACGCAAATTAGAACAGCCACTATGGAGAACAGTTTGGAGATTCCTTATAAACCTGGAAATAGAACTGCCATACGACCCAGCAATCCCACTGCTGGGCATACACACCGAGGAAACCAGAATTGAAAGAGACACGTGTACCCCAATGTTCATTGCACCACTGTTTACAATAGCCAGGACATGGAAGCAACCTAGATGTCCATCAGCAGATGAATGGATAAGAAAACTATGGTACATATACACAATGGAATATTACTCAGCCATTAAAAAGGATTCATTTGAATCAGTTCTAATGAGGTGGATGAAACTGGAGCCTATTATACAGAGTGAAGTAAGCCAGAAAGAAAAACACCAATACAGTATACTAACACATATATATGGAATTTAGAAAGATGGTAACAATGACCCTATATATGAGACAGCAAAAGAGACACAGATGTAAAGAACAGTATTTTGGACTCTGTGGGAGAAGGTGAGGGTGGGATGATTTGAAAGGGTAGCATTGAAATGTGTATTATCATATGTGAAGCGGATTGCCGGTCCGGGTTTGATGCATGAGACAGGATGCTCAGGGCTGGTGCACTGGGATGACTCTGGCGGATGGGATGGGGAGGGAGGTGGGATGGGGAGGGAGGTGGAATGGGGGTTCTGGATGGGGAACACATGTGTGCCTGTGGGTGATTCATATCAATGTTTGGCAAAACCCACTACAATATTGTAAAGTAATTAGCCTCCAATTAAAATAAATTAATTTAAAAGAAAGAAATGTAAAGGGCTTTGCATAGTGTCTGATGTATACTGAGTTTTAAAATAAATGCTATTGTTTTGTATTCAGCAAAAAAAAAAAAAAGAAACTGTTCCATTTGCATATACAATAGACAAAAATAAAGGTTTTAATCAGAATGATATATTTTCATGATTTAGCAGGTGCAAGACGATTCCTAGCATATTAATCAGGATATAGACACCAGTATTTGTTCATTCCTTTTCTTTCTTCTGTTGGGTTGGCCATGAACTTCATTCATGTTTTTCCATAAGATGTTGTAGAAAAACCCTGAATGAACTTTGTGGCCAACCCAGTATTTTCTGGGCATGAAATGATCTAGAAGTGACTTGAGCCAGTTTTTACCCTTCTGCTTGCTTCTCTGGAAGCACTATAATTAGATAATACTTCATCATTTTCCTAAACTGTAGGTGTAATCAATTACCTTTTATATATCAGAGAAATTGGAAGAGTGCAATTAAACAAAGGAAGCAGTAGTATGTAAGTGCCTTTCCTACTAAATAAAGATTTTAGAATTATAACATTGTAGAGAATTAAAAATAACTGAAATTAATGTGTTTAATATAGTCTATAGCAACACAAAGAAGTTAATAAGGAGAATATTGGTAAATGCTTTCCTAAATCTACTTTATATGATTATGGCCCAAGATTTTGGGAGAACTTTTGTATGTTTAATTTCTCTCTTGCTTAATTATCCATCTAATTTCTATGGTAGCAGTCACTGAGATTCTTGATAACATTATATACTCGTATAGGAATATGTGATCTTTTATTTTGTAAGTACAAAATGTCACTCATTTTCTCTTTTTATAAAATTAACATATTATGTCAGATGACTTTTAAGATTCGTTCTGTGTCTAAAAGTTCATGATCAGATGAAAGTCTATACTTAGATGTTTTTTCAAAAAAGTATTTTTAATTACAGTGATTGCTGTGGAATACAATGCCTATGTAAGTTCTTAGCTCTAGTTCTAACATTCCATCTGTCAACTCAGATCTCTTTGGGTTTTTTTTTTTTTTTTGACATGTTTAAATAGTTTTATCTTCTCAAATGTACTTCTGACAATATTTAGTTTGATATGTGATCTGTTTGTATTAGGAAAAATAAATGAAAATACTCACCAAGTAATCTAGCTTAGGAGAAGAGGCTTCATGCCTACACTGCAGCAGCATTTTTTCACCAAAATTTTCATAAGCCTTTAAGAAAAATATAGATTTTGCATGAGAAGAAACCTAAATATAGAACTGAAGCAAATGAATGAAGAAACTAGTAGAAAAGCTTCAGATCTACCTTTATTAAAGAGTCTTCAAAATCAAGCTTAATCTTCAGTTCCTTTAAGAGTAGGGTGAAAGCTAAATCAGAAAATGACCCAGGCACCGTACTTTGAGATTCCTTTAGTGACAAAAGTTGACAAAGTTGACAAAGCTTGATTGCTCAGTGGGGATGTGTACATTAGCTCAATGTTAAATGAAATCTAAGTAGTTTGGAAGAAAGCTTATAAGAAAAATAAATATACAAACTAAACCAAGAAGTTTGAAGTTTTATCAGAAGATTAGGCTATATAAAAATAATTATCAGCCAACATCAAAGAATGCAATCAGGAAGTCAATCAACATCTATGAATTAAGCTCATTATTTGAAGCTATATTATTTATGTTGATAATCTCTAATACTCACCCAATGCCAGTTGGATGCTCCAGTATATAAAAAATAACTTCTACCTGAACTTTGCTAGCCTGTCTTTGAAATATATTCTTAATAGCCTACATTGAAAATAACTACAAGTTGCTAAAGCTAGGGAGATCTCAGGAGCTAGTCACATTTATTTCTTAATGTTGAAACAAAAATTCTTCATAAATATGTCATGTTCTGTACCAAAAAGACTTAAAATAAAAAGATTCCTCCTTGTCAGAAAGCTTGGGTCACATTTAAGCACTGTTGTAGACCTGCACAACCAATCAGCTTTGAGAAAGATGGTTTTGCCGTCTCAAGAGTTTAAGGTGAAAAAACACATCCAATGTGAAATTTATAATGTGTTATTATAGAAGCTGTCAAATGAAGTCTCTCATTATGTATAATAACAGTCCATGAAAATGAGCTTACAGCAGTAAGATTTAGAAGATGCTTTCCTTGATGAATTTGGGATTTTTCAAGTATAGAAACTTTGTTTATACAAAGATATTTAGGGAACAAAGGTGAATATTAACCGTGTGCTGTTGTCATAAATGATTGACCATCATCAAAAGGCAGGCCAAAATATGTAATTAATTTCATATACTTAGTATATATTTGTATGTGTGTGCTCAGTCTTGTCTGACTCTTTGTGACCCCATGGACTGTAGCCCACCAGGCGCCTCTGTCCATGGAACTTTCCAGGTGAGAACATTGGAGGGGTTGCCATTTCTTCCTCCTCCTATATATTTAACATATAATTAAAATGAACTCATATTGCAACATCATGGAATATACAGTCCATTCTTCAGGCCAGAATACTGGAGTGGGTGGCCTTTCCCTTCTCCAGGGGAATCTTCCCAACCCAGGGATCGAACCCAGGTCTCCTGCATTGCAGGCTGATTCTTTACCAGCTGAGCCACAAGGGAAGCCCAGGAATTATTTAACTCAGTGACTTGATTTGATTCATACTACAGAATGTTACCAAGACATAGTGTTCTTTTTTGAAGTCAAATATATGTTAGTTACTGGGAATTCAGAGTTATTGAAGAGAAAAGCAAAATGATAAATTAACTCTCAGCTATTCATGATAAAACAAGCTCACAAAGATCTGAGTTGAGAAATTTACTGAAGAAATTATGTTATGGATGTTTTTAGAAGTTTGATTTTCCATAATAAAGATTTTACTGCTAAATAAACAGATAAACAGGACAATTATTCTTTTCTTTGATAAGAGCAAGGTTTGTTATTTTTGCTGAATTTAGGTTCTGTCCTATGTGGCTCCTGTAGTGGTGATATTTGCTGCTTATCTTTATGTTGTCATTAATTAGTAAGAATTTTTGAATTTGATGCCCAAAGGTGGTTCCTAATTGGTCAGACTGTGCATATCAGATCACCCAGGGGTTGTACAAGGTGCTATTCTCTAAGGCGTGAGAGGTGCCATATTCTTCCTCTTGGGCCAAATAACACTGTTTTGTTTTTTTTTTTTCCAGCCCTTCAGCTCCCTGAATTTAGTACCACAAAGAACAAAATTGCACCAGAATAGTTGACTTTAAATTAATCTCTAAATATCTATCCAAATATCTAAGTATCTTTTTAGATTGTGTGTGTCCAAGAAGGTATGCAAGTTTATATCTGCTCCAAGTGTCTGACTGTCTTTATCTGATTTTGTAGAAACTGAGTAGGAATTACAATACCATGTGTATGCTGACATTGGTTTGCAAGTGGTAGGACACCTAGAGGACGGTGTATTCACAGAGATGCTGATGGGAATTGTGATGCTGGATGCCCCTGGTTTCTGCTTGTACCCTTCACATAGAGGCTACGGTTTTGATACCAACCTTAGCCATAGAGGTTGTTGGGAGTTGCCACTAAACCTCACTTGACTGCTTCTCCATTTACCCTTGTGCTGTGCTTAGTTACTCAGTAGTGTCCGACTCTTTGTGACACCATAGACTGCAGTCCACCAGGCAAGAGTGCTGGAGTGGGTTGCTACGCCCTTCTCCAGGGGATCTTCCTAACCCAAGGATCGAACCCAGGTCTCATGCATTGCAGGCAGATTCCTTACTGTTTGAGCCACCAGGGAAATCCCCATTTACCCTTTTCCCTGCCATGGGCTGGTTAGTGGTCATGGAATAATCCATGTTTTACAAACCCAGCTAAGCTACTGAATGAATTTTCCACAGTTTGTTGACATAGTCAAAGGTTTTGGCATAGTCAGTAAAGCAGAAATAGATGTTTCTCTGGAACTCTCTTGCTTTTTCGATGATCCAATGGATGTTGGCAATTTGATCTCTGGTTCCTCTGTCTTTTCTAAAACCAGCTTGAACATCTGGAAGTTCATGGTTCACGTATTGCTGAAGCCTGGCTTGGAGAGTTTTGAGCATTACTTTACCAGTGTATGAGATGAGTGCAATTGTGCGGTAGTTTGAGCATTCTTTGGCAATGCCTTCCTTTGGGATAGGAATGAAGGCTGACCTTTTCCAGTCCTGTGGCCACTGCTGAGTTTTCCAAATTTGCTGGCATATTGAGTGCAGCACTTTCACAGCATCATCTTTCAGGATTTGAAATAGCTCAACTGGAATTCCATCACCTCCTCTAGCTTTGTACGTAGTGATACTTCCTAAGGCCCACTTGACTTCACATTCCAGGATGTCTGGCTCTAGGTGAGTGATCACACCATCGTGATTATCTGGGTTGTGAAGATCTTTTTTGGTACAGTTCTTTTGTGTATTCTTGCCACCTCTTCTTAATATCTTCTGCTTCTGTTAGGTCCATACCATTTCTGTCCTTTATCGAGCCCATCTTTGCATGAAATGTTCCCTTGGTATCTCTGATTTTCTTGAAGAGATCTCTAGTCTTTCCCATTCTATTGTTTTCCTCTATTTCTTTGCATTGATCACTGAGGAAGGCTTTCTTGTCTCTCCTTGTTATTTTTTGGAACTCTGCATTCAAATGGGTATATCTTTCCTTTTCTCCTTTGCTTTTCGCTTCTCTTCTTTTCACAGCTATTTGTAAGGCCTCCTTAGACAGCCATTTTGATTTTTTGCGTTTCTTTTTCTTGGGAATGGTCTTGATCCCTGTCTCCTGTAAATGTCACAAACTTCCATCCATAGTTCATCAGGCACTCTGTCTATCATATTTCTGATTCCTTGAATCTATTTCTTATTTCCACTGTATAATCGTAAGAGATTTGATTTAGGTCATATATGAATGTCTAGTGGTTTTGCCTACTTTCTTCAATTTAAGTCTGAATTTGACAATAAGGAGTTCATGATCTGAGCCACAGTCAGCTCCCAGTCTTGTTTTTGCTGACTGTATAGAGCTTCTCCATCTTCAGGTGCAAAGAATATAATCAATTTGATTTCAGTGTTGACCATCTGGTGATGTCCATGTGTAGAGTGTTCTCTTGTGTTGTTGGAAGAGGGTGTTTGCTATAACTAGTGCGTTCTCTTGGCAAAACTCGATTAGCCTTTCCCTTGCTTCATTCGGTACTGCAAGGCCAATTTGTCCGTTACTCCAGGTGTTTCTGAACTTCCTACTTTTGCATTCCAGTCCCCTATAATGAAAAGCACGTCTTTTTTGGGTGTTAGTTCTAGAAGGTCTTGTAGGTCTTCATAGAACCATTCAACTCCAGCCTCTTCAGTATTACTGGTTGGGGCATAGACTTGTATTACTGTGATATTGAATGGTTAGCCTTGGAAACGAACAGAGATCACTCTGTCGTTTTTGCGATTGCATCCAAGTACTGCATTTTGGACTCTTTTGTTGACTATGATGGCTACTCCATTTCTTTTAAGGGATTCTTGCCCACAGTAGTAGATATAATGGTCCTCTGAGTTAAATTCACCCATTCCAGTCCATTTTAGTTCTCTGATTCCTAAAATGTCAATGTTCACTCTTGCCATCTCCTATTTGACCACTTCCAATTTGCCTTGATTCATGGACCTAACATTCCAGGTTCCTATGTAATATTGCCCTTTACAGCATTGGACCTTGCTTCCATCACCAGTCACATCCACAACTGGGTGTTGTTTTTGCTTTGGTTCCATCTCTTCATTCTTTCTGGAGTTATTTCTCCACTAATCTCCAGTAGCATACTGACCTGGGGAGTTCATCTTTCTGTGTCCTTTTTGCCTTTTCATACTGTTCATTGGGTTCTCAAGGCAAGAATACTGAAGTGGTTTGCCCTTCTCCAGTGGACCACATTTTGTCAGAACTCTCCACCACGACCCGTCCATCTTGGATGGCCCTACACAGCATGGCTCATAGTTTTATCGAGTTAGACAAGGCTGTGGTCCATGGGATTAGATTGGTTAGTTTTCTGTGACTGTGGTTTCAGTCTGTCTGCCCTCTGATATCCTCTGTCAGTACCTACCATCTTACTGGGGTTTCTCTGACCTTAGGTGTGCGGTATCTCCTCTCAGCTGCTCACCACTCCAGCACCACTCAGCCGCCACTCTCTGTTCCAGCGCCACATAGCCGCCACTTGCTGCCGCTCCACAACAAACTGGAAAATTCTGAAAGAGATGGGAATACCAGACCACCTGACCTGCCTCTTGAAAAATCTGTATGCAGGTCAGGAAGCAACAGTTAGAATTGGACATGGAACAGCAGACTGGTTTCAAATGGGAAAAGGAGTACGTCAAGACTGTATATTGTCACCCTGTTTATCTAACTTATATGCAGAGTACATCGTGGGAGATGCTGGGCTGGATGAAGCACAAGCTGGAATCAAGATTGCTGGGAGAAATATCAATAACCTCAGATATGCAGATGACATCACTCTTATGGCAGAAAGTGAAGAAGAACTAAAGAGCCTCTTGATGAAAGTGAAAGAGGAGAGTGAAAAAGTTGGCTTAAAACTCAATATTCAGAAGACTAAGATCATGGCATCCGGTCCCATTACTTCATGGGAAATAGATGGGGAAACAATGGAAACAGTGACAGACTTTACTTTTTTGGGCTCAAAAATCACCTCAGATGGTGACTGTAGCCATGAAATTAAAAGACACTTGCTCCTTGGAAGAAAAGTTATGACCAACCTAGATAGCATATTAAAAAGCAGAGACAGTACATTGCCAACAAAGATCTGTCTAGTCAAAGCTATGGTTTTCCAGTAGTCATGTGTGGATGTGAGAGTTAGACTATAAAGAAAGCTGAGTGCCGAAGAATTGATGTTTTTGAACTGTGGTGTTGGAGAAGACTCTTGAGAGTCCCTTGAACTGCAAGGAGATCCAACCAGTCCATCCTAAAGGAGATCAGTCCTGAGTGTTCACTGGAAGGACTGATGTTGAGGCTGAAACTCCAATACTTTGGCCACCTGATGCGAAGAGCTGACTCATTTGAAATACCCTGATGCTGGGGAAGATTGAAGGCGGGAGGAGAATTAGACGACAGAAGATGAGATGGTTGGATGGCATCACCAACTCAATGGACATGAGTTTTCTCCCGGGTAAACTCCAGGAGTTGGTGATGGACAGGGAGGCCTGGCGTGCTGCAGTCCATGGGGGTCGCAAAGAGTTGGACACGACTGAGCGACTGAACTGAACTGAACTGAAACTACTGAATGAGTGGACTCTTAGTGGTGGATTGGATTGAGAAAAACAACCAAGCGTTGTTTTTTCTTTAAAAACACCAGATAAGTGCTTAATTCCATAGAATGTTTAAAACTAATCCTTTGTGACTTTTTCTCCTTTATTCCAATTATCTTTACTTACTTTATAAATACTGTTTCCCTCCAAACTATTACAGCAGTTTTTGAATATGTTTGTCATTTGGCTTTTTAAAATTTTAGAATTTGTCTCTTTCTATTTTCCTCTGTTTCCCTTTTTGTCCATAAAACAAGGCTGCTTATTAGGGCTCCAAAACCCATGAAATTTTAAGAATTTGTATGTTTATATGTGGATGCATTTTTTTGCCCCTGAAGGAGAACCTATATCCTCAAAAGTCTGTGACTTTCCCACTCTCCTAACATGATCTTATTGCCCTAGATTTTAAGTCACGAGGAGCAGAAAAATCTTTTGATTTTTATGGGTGGAAAGGGGCTGGCTTTGGAGTTGCCAAACCTGAGTTAAAACTTGCCATATATTTTCCAACTGTTAAATTTCCTATTCCATAAAATGTGGGTAATAAGTTTCTTTTAGGAAATAATTTAAATAATGTATGTAAAGTATCTGGCACCTAACAGGCACTGAATGATGATCAGTATGTGATCAATACATTAAAGTACTTTTGTGGTTCCACATTACACTTCATAATGCTGTTATTAAGAGTAATAATAGCAGTGATAATTCTCATTTCCTAAGCATGACTATCATGTTGAAGCTCTACTAATAATAATCCACTCAAGTTATGTGGATTATTACTTGTAGAACTCTCCCACAATTCAAGATTACTGAATTTGGGACACTTGAGATAAAGTAGAGTCTTTGGAATCCACCATTAGGTGGCCAAATAGTATATAAGCATCCACAGTCTTGATTTCTGTCTGGTTATCTTCAGGCCCTGAGTATGAGAAGCTTTCCTTCATAAGGGAAGAGGAAGTGTATTTTAATCTCTCAAAGTTTAAATGGTTAATAATGTGTTATTCCAGAGACATTTCCCAAGCAGCCTCTTTATGTAAATCCCCAGGCGAGGTTCCCACCCATCCTGTGTAAGCTATTGGGATAGAAATTTTTCCGAGTCAGAACTCAGTCATTGGTTTGAATTCTGGTCCCTACAACTTAATTGTTTTAAAATTTCAGTCAAGTGACTTAAAGTCCTTAAGGTTTAGTTTCTTTGTTTGTAAAATGGAGGATAGTAATAGTATTTCCTTCATTGGTTTGTTGGGAATTTAATGAGTTAAATTGTTTAAAGTCTTTAGTACATAGCTTAAATAAATGCCATAAATAGATATGTAAATATTACCTGGGGTTGTGATTAGAGCTTGCTCAGTAGCTGTTTTGTTACTGACCACTGACAGATTTCCTAAAGAGTTTAAAGGATGTTTCACATGAAAAAGAGCAAAAAGACAGAAAGCAAACCAAAAAACCTCTCAAGGAGTAATGAAACATCTATGTAAATAGGATGTAGGAAAAAACTGGATAATAAAGTTTATCAGATTTATTCAGTTTAAGTCTAGCCTTTGATCTACAAATGCAGAAGTTACTCGATGCCAGTGAGTTACTGCTGGCAGGTTGTTATTTATTTGGACCACCCTCACAGGTAGTGTTTATATGTACTGAAGGTCAGCTTAACAATGCCTGAGAATCTAAGAAGGTTAGCTTGTTCTCCATCTTCTCCATCTTCTTCAGTCTTGGAAGAAAATGCAACCCAACAGTTAAGAACATAGGCCTTGAGTTTCGAAATATTGAGTCATGTATACCCTGCACTTAGAATAGTGCCTGGCTCATAGTAAGTGCTTCATAGGGTTAGGTGGTTTTCTACTTCTTATACCTCATGGAGGCTGGTTGTGATGTTGTCTCACCATGGAAATAATATATATATATTGACCATTTATTGTATGCATTGGGTGCAGCTCTAAGCACTTTTCATGGCTTTATTCTCACTAATGCTCACAACAACCCTATGAAATAGTTTCTATGATTATATACATTTTATTATAAGGAAATCAACACGCAGAAAGATTAAGTAGCTTGTTTAGTTACATAGTCAGTAAGTGGCTAAAGCCAGACACTCGGACTCCAGCATCCCTGTGCTGTTTTCTATTCCATGCTGTCTCGGCCTGGATAGAAGCAGTGATGTTAAGGGACAGCTTATTTAGCTTTCCTTTGATAACAATGACTGCCATTGTTCCTATTTGAGTATCTTGGAGTTAACTGGAGGTAAAAATCACAGGGAGTCAGAATATCTAGTTCCTAGTTCTTGACAGATCACTCACCAACCCTGGGACTTGGGGAATGTCCTGAGCCTTCACTGCTTTTCGGTTTCCTTAACAAGAATTTGCCTATTTGTTTCCCAAAGCCTGTGATATTGTCCTTCATCAGCAGAGTAGAGTCCTAGTAGTCTGGACTTGCAAGCTAAAGAGAAACTTAAAATATTTGCAGTTCAGTTCTGCTGAAATGCCTGGTTGAGAGAAATGGATTTGGGAATAGAGCTATTCAACCACCTTCCTGGGAACTCCTAGATCTGTGTCCCAGTCAGGTCACACTATTGGTAGCTTGTACCCTTAGATTAGCTTAGCTTCTTTAAAGAATCACCTTAATTAGGTTCATTACTACAACTCACAAATGAGAGAAAGATGTGGGAAGTCTGTTCCTAGAAAGTGCCCAGCATGTGCTGGACACAGTGCAAGTGTGTGATATTTTGATTGGGAACACCATGGAAAGAGTCTGTACCTTCATGGAGCTGTTTATTAAATAGCAGATCTAGACTTTGAGGTGTAGGATATAACGCTGTATAGTAAGAAATAAGACTGGAGCAGTTCAGAGCATGTAGGAGGGACTTTAAGGAAGGTGTCCCAGAGGAAGTGAGATACAAGCTGTAACCTGACTTCTGAGTTGAAGGTAGCCAGAAAAACACAGAAACATGTTCAAGGCAGAGAATAGCATTATTGTGAAGTCTGGAGGAAGAATGAACATGGTGAATTCTAACAACTTAAAGAATTCTAGAACAGCTGCAAAAGAACTCCAGGACTGAGAGTGGTGAGAAATATGGCTAGAAGAGGTGAGCAGGGCTACTCAAACAGAATCTCAAGTCTAGTGAAGGACTTTCCCATAAAATATTGTTGAAAGCTGTACTATATCACTTAAATATGCATTATATAAAACTCTGCAGAGGAAATTTCTGCTAGAACTTTGTTTCAGGAAGAATCTTGCTGTTCTTGACATCTAATAACTTATTTTTCTGGAGTCACATTGCTAGTGGAGTATCTAGACCAGTGTCTTTACCTTCTACACCTTATTTTAGGAATATCAATCACTTTTGTTACAACTATCATTATGATTTATTTCCTCCTTTGCCATAACAAGAAATATGTAACAATCTGTATTTCTCTCTCATTCTGGTTACTTGGAGAAGGAAATGGCAACCCAGTCCAGTATCCTTGCCTGGAAAATCCCATGCACAGAGGAGCCTGGCAGGCTGCAGTCCATGGGGTTGCTAAGCTAAATTTGATGGCTTAATTAACAGTGGATCCAGGTTATGTGAGGCCTTAGTTAGTATAATTTTGGAGGCGTTTTCTTTAAGAAGAACAACACAAAATTTAGGTAAGGAAAAATATTTGTTTAGATAAGAAAAGAAATTGCAAACAAATTTCAGATTTTAAAGAGTTGACAAAATCTGGAAAAACAATGCTTTTTACTAACTGCCTGACCTCTATTATAGCATCCATACATTTGAAGCCCAATTTCTCCTCTCCTCACGTGTTGCCAGGCCAGCTTCCAAGACATGTTCATATCACAATATTTTCTCTGATCTGACACCTTTAGGTCACATGTAGAATGAGTAGGTATTGAGAGTTAGGCGTGGGAAGAAGGGATATTCTTGGAAATCATTCCAAAAAGAGAACATTTTAACTACATATAAAAGTTTACTGTGGATCACATAAAATATGTAACACTAAACCCAAATTAAATGTCTCCTACCTCAGCTTCTCAAAATGTCCAGGGCTATTCCAATGCCATTTGAATTTAGGAGAAGCGTGTTGAAGGGACTATGGGAATGGGAAGATACAGCAGTCTCAACCACTTGTAGGCAACTGACTCAGCCTCTGACCCCGTATTGAGCCTGCGAATGCCCTTTATATCTACCATCTAATGTTACTAACCTTATTACTATTTTTTTGGAGTTTTTTCTTTCTTTTTTTTGGTACTTTAAAAATTGAAGTATAGCTAATTTACAATGCTGTGTTAGTTTTAAGTGTGCAGCAAAATGATTCAGTTATATATACAGATTCTTTTCCAAATTCTTTTATATTATTGTTACAAGATAGTATCGTTCACTGTGCTATACAGTAGGTCTTTGCTGTTTACCTATTTTATATATAGTAGTGTGTATATGTTAATCCCAAACTCCTAATTTATCTCCCCCCTTCATTTTTGCTATTTCATGCTATGAACTGTATAAAATAGTGTCTGAGAGGAGATAGATATAAAAAAATTAATTAATAAAATAAAATAGTAACAATAAACCCTGCCTAATTATCATTTCCTTATAGTAATAGCACCTTGAAATATATAACAATAAATAACTTCATTGACTGCATGCTGGGCCCTGGGCTAAGTTCTCTAGATGATTTATCTTATTGAATATTGACACAAACCCTATGCAGTAGGCACTATGATCCATCCACCAATATTTTACTGTTGAAAACATGAAATCTTAATGAAGTTTAAGAGCTTGCCAAAGGCTAAGTGGTAGAATGGGGAGTTGAACCCAGGTCTGCCTGCAGTTAACTATTTCCCTTTAAATAGTGTAAACATATATGATATGTATGTTTTCACCAGTGGTTTCAGGACACTGGGACCAAGTTTCTTTTTTTAAAAAATATTTATTTATTTGGCAGCGTGGGGTTTTAGTTGCAGCATGTGGAAACTGTTCTGTCATATGGAACCTTTTGTTGTGGTGCATGAACTCTCTATTTGTGGTATTGGTCCACTGCAGATGGGATCTTCGTTCCCCAACCAGGGATTGAACCTATGTCCCCTGCATTGCAAGGCATATTCTTAACCACTGGACCACCAAGGAAGTCCCCCAACTTTCTATAAAAGGCTTTTTTTTATGTAAAAATAAAGTGGGATGTGAACTTATATAAAATGGGTTTGTGAAGTTTCAATTCCAAATACTAACATGAATTATGATTATTTTAAAGTCCAGTTGCATGGAATGTAAAAGAAAAATAAGTCTTGCTTTTCTTGAAAACAGGAAGCTGTCTCTTGGCATTTGGAATATAGTGCATACTGGGCAAGATGAATCAACTTCTAAATAAACAGTTAGAGCAGACTGGATAATTGAGTAAGTGGAAGCTTGTTGAGTCTATCACCTCATTTCTTACCAGACATCATCTAATCATTTTTTTCAGAAATGCTAGCATTCACACTACACTTCTACACTGAGATGATACCCACATTTCAAGCACCTCTTCCTCAGTGGTCTCATATACATGGGATGCAGCCCTCTGTTTATGGCTTTTGTGTTGTATGGGTTCCCTTTCCTACCTGCCACCACCGACCTTGACCTCTCTATTCAGAGGGAGTGGGTCTCATAAACCTACCTTTGGGATGCTAGACCAATGTGAACTTGTATTCCGAGTTTCTACCACCCATTTGTTCAGCCTGAGATGTAGGGTTAGAGTTGTATACTTTGGATATATTGTCTTTTCCTTGTAACTCTGAATGGTAGATATTAATACTGGTAGATATTTAATATCTAATGGAAACTTGGGGTGATTAATGAACAGAATCTGAGGCTACCCAGAGCATGAGTTTGCACCACTATCTGTTGCCTCGACTTTCCAGTTGCTACAATATCATTGTCACAAGGCTAGGCAAAAGTCTGCACTGTGCTGTGCTGTGCTGTGCTTAGTCACTCAGTCATGTCTGACTCTTTGTAATCCCATGGACTATAGCCCGCCAGGCTCCTCTGTCCATGAGGATTCTCCAGGGAAGAGTACTGGAGTGGGTTGCCATGCCCTCCTCCAAGGGATCTTCTCAACCCAGGAATTGAACCAGGGTCTCCTGCATTGCAGGAGATTCTTTATCAGCTGAGCTACCAGGGAACATCAGCACAAGGGCTACCCTTTGACTGGAGCCATCAGCATTAGTAAGTCAAAGTGTCGACCCCAAGGGATTTCTCTCTGTTTCTGGCCTGGGGTCCATCTTGGTTCTTCTGCTTTCCTTTGATGACAAGATCATTCTGGGCTCACCAGCAATTCAATACTTGCCTTATCTATAAGAAATGCAGGAATCCAGCCTAACTGAGTGTTCAAAAGGTAATTGGAAAAGATTGGTTTTTAAACAAACAGGTATTTTTATTTCGTTGTGTTTTTAAAAAGGTTTTCTCATAGATTTTCCTTTATTGGAAAAGCTTCCTGAAGAGAGACAGTAATGTAAAAGGGATACCATATATGTTCGGTTTTTTAATAAACTAGTTTCTGAAAGAGTGAAAGATTCCACTCTGAAGGAAAATTTTCTCCAAATCATAGAATCTCAGAGGCAGAAGCGACCTTCAGTTCAGTTCAGTTGCTCAGTCATGTCCAACTCTTTGCGACCGCATGAACCACAGCATGCCAGGCCTCCCTGTCCACCACCAACTCCCAGAGTTCACTCAAACCCATGTCCATTGAGTCGGTGATGCCATCCAGCCATCTCATCCTTTGTCGTCCCCCTCACCTCCTGCCCTCAATCTTCCCCAGAATCAGGGTCTTTTCAAATGAGTCAGCTCTTCACATCAGGTGGCCAAAGTATTGGAGTTTCAGCTTCAACATCAGTCCTTCCAGTGAACACCCAGGACTGATCTCCTTTAGGATGGACTGGTTGGATCTCCTTGCAGTCCAAGGGACTCTTAAGCATCTTCTCCAACACCACAGTTCAAAAGCATCAATTCTTTAGTGCTCAGCTTTCTTTATAGTCCAACTCTCACATACATACCTGACTACTGGAAAAACCATAGCCTGGACTAGACGGACCTTTGTTGACAAAGTCATGTCTCTGCTTTTGAATATGCTGTCTACGTTGGTCATCACTTTCCTTCCAAGGAGTAAGCGTCTTTTAATTTCATGGCTGCAATCACCATCTGCAGTGATTTTGGAGCCCCTAAAAATAAAGTCAGGCACTGTTTTCACTGTTTCCCCGTCTCTTTGCCATGAAGTGATGGGACTGGATTCCATGATCTTAGTTTTCTGAATGTTGAGCTTTAAGCCAACTTTTTCACTCTCCTCTTTTACTTTCGTCAAGAGGCTTTTTGGTTCTTCTTCATTTTCTGCCCTTAAGGGTGGTGTCATCTGCATATCTGAGGTTATTGCTATTTCTCCCAGCAATCCTGATTCCAGTTTGCACTTCTTCCAGCATCATCTAAAGGGATGTGTCCCTGTCCTAGTCTCACAGACCCCAAACCTTGGGGTCATCCTTGACTCTTCCCCATTCCTCAGAAAATCCTGGCAGCTCTATCTGCAGAATAGATCCAGAATCAGACCACTTTGAACCTGTTCTATTCACTCTTGCTGAGTCTTACCGCCTTAGTGGTCTCTTTGCTTCTTCTTGGCTCCTTTTTAGTTTTTTTCTCAAATTAGCAGCCAGAGTGATATGTTAAATATATATTTAAATATATGTAAGTCAGATCATGAACTTCTTCCAATGGGCTCAGCTCAGCCTGTGCCCTATGAGTCTGAACCCATCTCTCTGATAGCCTTCTCCTCCTACTTTGTCTCACTCCTCGTCTCAGGCCACTCTGGCCTTCTTAATTTATCTTATTCATGCCAGGTATGCTTCTGCCTCAGGGCCTTTGCTGTGGCCTTTGCCTAGGACACTCTTACCCAGAGTCTCCATGGCTTACTCCCTTGCCTCCTATAGGTCTTCACTCGAATTTCGCCATCTCAGTGAGGTAAAACTGTAGCTCTGTCATCCTTGCTAATCCTCTCTCCTGCTTTTTTTCATCATCAATTAACGTATGTTTTCCTAACAATTTTTGTCTATCTTCCTCTTTTGCAGTAAAGGCAAGGAATTTTATGTATTTTGTACATCAAATAATGATAATGGGAGAGGTAGTGAGCCAGAGGGAGAGAGAGAGTGTGAGAGAAAGCAGAGAGCCAGAGGACTTGAAAGAGGGAGAGATGGAGACACGCCCACATGCATACACACACACACACACACACACACACACACAAAAGTCAGGGAGACAGAAAGGATAGACAGGAAAGAAGCCTCAGAGGACAGAGACAGTTCTAACTGGATTCACGCCTCCAACCATTCCCTAATTCAAAGACCCTCCAACCCACTTCACTGCTGTCAGGATTAATTTCGCCCAAACCAGTTCTGGTCCCGTATCCAGTTTCTTTGGGAGGTACAGGACAAAATGTAAACTCCCTAATTTGGCATAAAGTCACCATCTGCCTCTTCTTGTTTTTCCTAACACACCACTGAAATTATTTCCTAACATCCTGACACTCTTGCCATATTGTTTTATTTCCCCTCCCCAGACTCTTCAGATCTTTCTAAATATTTGTCCATCTGCACTTGTGGTTTTCTGAGCCTAGAATTCTCTTTTTACTTCTTCCACTTAGAAAGCTCTGTATTTTTTCAGAGCCAGCTCAAAAATACCCTTATTTGTGCCACTTCCTCCTTCACTCCCTGCAGAGTCAGCTTTTCCTTTGAGTCCTTGTCTAAGTAGCAGCATTTACAGCAGCATCTGAGTGACCTACTCATCTTGGTATCATTGTGTCTCTAGTGGGCTAGCGCAGTACCAGGGCCTAGTAGGTGCTCAGAATGTGTTGGCTGAATGAATGAAGTCCAATTGCAGAGGTTTAACTGAACTAGACTCTTGTGATAAGTAATTCTGGGTAGTATAAAGTAGGGGACCATATTGACATAGCTGCTTATACGAAATAAGTTAGGCTATTGCTCACTAAAGCCTTCTCTTGTGGCAATAAATAGTGAGTCTAAATTAAGACTCATTAAGTAAAAATGTGCAACGGCAGTTTTTACTGGCAAGATTCTTACCAATTTTGCTTTCTTTTTCAAAATCTATAGCAATTATGCATTTTAATTCATTAAGTTATTCAGTAAATATTTATCAAGTCCATATTCTGAGTCAGGTACCATTCTAGCATCTGGAGACACTGAAGTAAACAAGACAAATAGCCCTGTCATCAGAGAGCTTATGGGCTGGTGGGGGGAGACAGATCTTAAACAAATATTACACAAATAATTTGTTCATTACAATTGTAATGATAGGCAATGCTATACATATCAGTAGTTCTAAAAAGCACAGTAATTCCTAGTATTAATATTTATGGAGTTCTAATATGCAAGTCACCATTGTGTGTTCTAACATGTTGAATTTGATTACCTTTCTTAGCCTTGTCTGTTTTGTTTTCATATAAGGAAGCTCTGGCACAGAATTATGAAGGAATGGGGTCACAAACCAGGAAAAGCAGAATTGGTATTTAAACTACTGTGCCTTACTGCTGTCTAATGAAACCCAGGCATGAGGTCAGGGTCAATTCACACGCTTCCTTCTGCCTGTGCAACACCAAGACTGAGAAGGTGCTTTAGAATGGGGCAGATGGTAGCACAGAATCCCAGACTTGGAATACCTTGGTCTGGCTGGCTTCTATTTGTAGATCCCACATTCGTCTGTGTGTAACCTTGTGTGTGTGTGTGTGTGTGTGTGTATGTGTGTGTATGCGTGTGTGCGCTAAGTCACTTCAGTCGTGTCTGCCTCTTTGCGAACTCATGGACTATATCCCACCAGGCTTCTCTGTCCATGGGATTTCCCAGGTAAGAATCCTGGAGTGAGTAGGCATTCCCTTCTCCAGGGGATCTTCCTGACTCAGGGACTGAACCTGTGTCCCCTGCAGCTCCTGGATTGGCAGATGGATTCTTTACCACTGAGCCATCTGGGAAGCCCTTGTGTAACCCTGAGCAAGTTTTAACTTTCTGGCATTCAGTGTTTTATTTTTTAAATTTTAATGTATGTGTTTGACTAGTTGTTCTTTAAGGAGCTTTCAGTTTTGAGATTCAAGTGTCACCTCCTCAGGGAGCTCTCCTTAACCACCCCATAGTCTCTCCTTCCTCTTTCTTCCCTTACCCTGTTTTAGCTTTCATCACAGGGCGTATCATTACTTCAAGTCATATCACAGATTTGGTGTTCCCTTTACTGTTGTTTTTGTAATGCCTAAAGCAGTGCTTAGTGCGTGGTGTTCACTTGGATCTTTGTTGGACAAATGTGCTTTGAAGCAAACAGATGTTTGACCACCCTCAGCACCTGCACAGGATCTTTCACAAAAATATGTACTTGATGCTAACATTTTTAAAACTGCAAAAAGGAGACAAATGCTACATGTTCGACACCCACATGTTTCATAAACTTATCTTGGAAGTAGCTGGCTTGGCATACTTGGCTTTAGGATAGGTATAAAAGTAAGCCTCAGAGATCCAAGACAGAGGGACAGTCTCAGGGTTTCTGACTTTCTATCTTCCATTTTTTTTTTCCCCCAAGCTTGCAACCTGTAGTGATGCTGTAGCTTCATCTTACGGCACTTAGCTTTCCTTGCTTCATGGAGGTAGCATAGCCCTGTGCGTCCGTCCACAGTTGCTCAGTCACTCAGTCGTGACTGACTCTTTGTGATGGCATGAACTGTAGCCCGCCAGGCTCATATTAAAATAATGTCCAACCTGTGCTAGACACATATCTCCAGGACTAACTTGTTTATGTCAGTTTTTCTAAACACATCTTTAAATAACAGCCCCCTCCTCACTACATTTCTAGTTTGTGAATAAATTAGAATGTAAATCCCGGTTCAGTCTGGAAAGCCCACAGTCATTTCCTTCACTGTGCTCACATAGCTTATCTTTAAGTCATTATCAAACTGGTGGTTATGTGGGGGTCTGTTGGCAGAAAAGTGCTGAGACCTATGAAAGATGAAAGTGCAGGGAGAGAGCTGAAGGCATCAGCAAAAGGTATGATGACAGGCAACTTTGTAATGATTACTTCTCAAAACTGGGAATTTTGTTTCTAGCGTCTGGTTCTGTGGAGTGTGGTTGCAGGTATTCACACCTCCCTCCAGTCTCCAGTGTTTACGGAAGAAAGGAACTGTCTAAACCAGTCGATTCTAAAGGAGATCAGTCCTGGGTGTTCTTTGGAAGGAATGATGCTAAAGCTGAAACTCCAGTACTTTGGCCACCTCATGCGAAGAACTGACTCATTGGAAAAGACTCTGATGCTGGGAGGGATTGGGGGCAGGAGGAAAAGGGGATGACAGAGGATGAGATGGCTGGATGGCATCACCAACTTGATGGATGTGAGTTTGAGTGAACTCTGAGAGTTGGTGATGGACAGGGAGGCCTGACGTGCTGCAACTCATGGGGTTGCAGAGTCGGACACGACTGAGTGACTGAACTGAACTGAACTGAAACTTCAGCTTTGGTGCCCCTCTTTGCAAAATGCAGCCCATCTGTGTGTTGACTGATGTCCTTTGACTGATAGTCACATGCAGTCTGCATTAGCCAACCCTTCCCTGGTGGCTCAGAGGATAAAGCGTCTGCCTGCAACGTGGGAGACCTGGGTTTGATCCCTCAGTCGGGAAGATCCCCTGAAGAAGGAAATGGCAACCCACTTCAGTATTCTTGCCTGGAGAATCCCATGGACAGAGGAGCCTGGTGGGCTACAGTCCACGGGGTCGCAAAGAGTCGGACACAACTGAGCAACTTCACTTTCTTTCTGTGTGAGCAGTTTTGGATAGAAGCTGAACACTCCTAGGAATTCAGAGCTTTCTTTCATGTGTTTGAGAGTTACTTTCCCAAAGAAAGTATTTTCAAGTTCTGAAAAATTCAGACTGTGAGTCTGGGTCAGTTTGAATATTTGCCTCCACTCATACAGTACCACATACTGATAGTATTTGAATGATTAGACTGTAGGCTGTCTGAGTAATCACTGAAATTGTAGGCAGAATTTTATGAATATTCAGTTCAGTGTGTCCGACTCTTTGTGACCCCATAGACTGTAGCACGCCAGGCTTCCCTGTCCATCACCAACTCTTGGAGTTTGCTCAAACCCTTGTCCTTTGAGTCGGTGATGCCATCCAACCATCTCATCCTCTGTCATCCCCTTCTCCTCCTGCCTTCAATCTTTCCCAGCATCAGGGTCTTTTCAGTTCTTCATATCAGGTGGCCAAAATATTGGAGCTTCATCTTTAGCATCAGTCCTTCCAATGAATATTAAGGGCTGATTTCTTTTAGGATTGACTGGTTTGATCTCCTTGCAGTCCAATAGACTCTCGAAGAGTCTTCATTTCACAGCTTTCATTTGATTCTCAAATGAATGCTTGAATGCTGTGGAGAGTCTGTGTGAGAGCCGAGGGGAAATTTGAAGGCTTGTATTTTTAACCTCTAACGCAAATAAAGTTTGAAAAAAGACATTATCGTTCTGGGCACGAGACCCCTTGCCTATAAATGCAAAGACTGAATTAAGTCAGTGTTTTTCTAAACTTTGTTCATGTACATAGTCATTTATGTACAACTGCATTTGTAATTGTTGCTGTATCCTACCATAATCTGTCCGTGCTAAGTCATTTCAGTCATGTCTTAAACATTTCCGACTAAGTCATTCAGTTTCTTTGCTACCCCATGGACTGTCGCCTGCCAGATTCCTCTGTCCATGGGATTCTCCAGGCAAGAATACTGGGTGGGTTGTCATGCCCTTCTCCAGGGGATCTTCCCTACCCAGGGATCGAACTTGCATATTTTATGTCTCCTGCCTTGGCAGGTGGGTTCTTTACCACTAGTGCCACCAATCTGTACTATTTTTAATTTAAAATTTTTTAACACTTAAAAAGTCATATAAAGAAACAAATGTGAGTCAGTAGTTCAACTGAGGTAGGTGAGTGTGGAGCCTATTATACAAAATTTATCTTAAAAGTAACTTCATTTTTGCATCTGTGAATGAAAAACCATCATCACTTGATGTAAATACATTTATTCATGTGCTCCATAAAAATTATTGTCTTGGGCTTCCCTGGTGGCTCAAATGGTAAAGAGTCTGTCTGCAATGTGTGAGACCCAGGTTCGATCCCTGGTTCAGGAAGATCCCTTGGAGAAGGGTATGGCAATTTAATCCAGTATTCTTGCCTGAAATTCCCATTGACAGAGGAGCCTGGTAGGCTACAGTCCATGGAGTCTCAAAGAATTGGACACGACTGAGTGACTAATACTTTCAGTTTCGCTTCTTTACACTGATGGCAGGCATGCCACATGTAAGACACATTGGTGTGATGCCAGGTATTGGTGTAATGGGTCCATTGTGTTTATCATTCCAGATTTATTCCCAACCCTTCTCCACTCAGAAGGGCCTAGAAGACCCTTCCTTGGCTTAAGGCATTGTGGAGTGCTCTGTGGTTTTATCCTCTGTAGGGCAGATATGATGGCTTCCCTGGTGACTCAACAGTGAAATATCTGCCTCCCATTTGGGAGCTGCAGCAGGCATGGATTCAATCCCTGGGGTGGGAGATGTCCTGGATAAGGGGATGGCAATCCACTCCAGTATTCTTGCCTGGAAAATCCCATGGACAGAGGGACCTGGCGGACTACAGTCCATGGGGTTGCAAAGAGTTGGACATGACTGAATGACTTAGCAGTAGCAGCAGCAGGACAGGTATGATGATGGAGGTTGCTGCTTTGGAATATCAATGGGAAATATAGGATTCTGAAATAATAGAGGCCAAGTCTCTCAGAGACAAGGAGGGTGCAATTACCACAGTAAGTCACAGGATGGAATGGTAGTCAGGATGCTTTGACCAGTAGGAATATGTTGTGATGACTAAAAGATCATAAGTCTCTAGAAAACAATCTATGGACATCCTGTTAAGGTGCTGCTTGGTGTAAAAAGGTAAGTTTCTAGGTTCACTGAGCCTAACTCAAGTCACCACAGTAGAATTCACATTCCCTTACATACTTCCCAGACCTGGAGCCCCTTATCTGAGGGCAGACAAGGTCTCTGTGAGAAAGACTGCATATGTATATTATGGAAGTTTCCCTAGGTCTTCTCTGGAGAGACTAGAAGCAGTTTACTACGGTGACTGTATAGAGTGGAGTGGGGGAAGAGAAATACCCAGGCTTTCTGGAGGTTATTAGACAGTGGTTCTGAACCTGAAAAGCCTAACAGTTTGCCAATTAAAGCTTTGGAAATCAGACGAGAGACAGAGTTGGTCCACATCCATCTAATAGTGGGGGTGGGGGTGGGGTTCAATGACTCTATCTTGTGGTTACTTCCCCAGACCCAGAATGTATAGTCAGAGGAGATATGCCTAGTGATTGACAGAATTCCAGTGGAATTAAATCTGTAATGGTAGGACAGGCCAAGTGGAAGGAAGCTCCTAGAACTGTATTGCTTCCTCCAATCCCCTTGACAAGATGGTAAGACCTATGGGGAGAATGATAGCAATTAGTATCACCACTGAAGGCTTGAGAGATAAAGGGAAGTGAAGATGACCTACCACATCCCCATTTAACTCAATTGTTTGGCTGATGCAAATGCTACATGGGTTATGGGGACACAGTGGATTATTGCAAAATCAATCAGGTGGTGATACCAGTTGTAGCTTGAGTTCTAGATGTGGTAGCTTTATTGGAATGAATTAGTATAGCCCATGGCATGTCATATGTGGTTATTGATCTGGCAGATGCTTTCTTAATTCCAATCAGTAAGAAAAATCAGAAACAATTTGCTTTTAAAGGGCAGGAACAATAAAGACTTAAACTGTCTTGCCCCAGGACTGTGTCACCTCTCTTGTAATCCATCATGAAATAGTCCTAAGGGTCCTTGATCATCTTCAAATCCCACTGGAAACCATGCTAGTCCATTCCATTGAAAACACAATGCTACAAGTTTTGATTAGCATGAAGAATCAAGCCAGAAGGTGGAAGATAAATACTGGAAAAGTTTATGGGGTTCCTGCCATTTCTAGAGGCCTAGGAGCATGGGACATGTCAAGATAGCTAAAGCAAAATGCAAGTTGAGGCAGCTTGCACCACTGGGCAAGATGAGAGAAGCACAATGCTTTGGTTTTTTTTTTTGTGTGTGTGTTTTAAGGACAACATATACTACATAGTGTATGGCTTGAAAGGTGGCCAGTTTTGAGTGGGACTTAGGTCAAGAAAGAAAATTAAAATAATTCTTTGAGCCCCTTTTTTTGGGGGGGGGGGCAAGAATACTGGAGTGCATTGCCATTCCCTTCTCCAGGAGATCTTCCCGACCCAGGGATTGAACTCGGGTCTCCTGCATTGTAGGCAGATGCTTTACTGTCTGAGCCATCAGGGAAATAGTCCCTTGGACTGCAAGGAGATCCAACCAGTCCATCCTAAAGGAGATCAGTCCTGGGTGTTCATTGGAAAGACTGATGCTAAAGCTGAAACTCCAATACTTTGGCCACCTAATGCGAAGAGTTGACTCACTGGAAAAGACCCTGATGCTGGGAGGGATTGGGGGCAGGAGGAGAAGGGGACGACAGAGGATGAGATGGCTGGATGGCATCACTGACCTGATGGACATGAGTTTGAGTAAACTCTGGGAGTTGGTGATGGACAGGGAGGCCTGGCATGCTGTGATTCATGGGGTTGCAAACAGTCGGACATGACTGAGTGACTGAACTGAACTAGGTCAAGAAAGGGGTACATACAGTAGCATAAGCTTCTATGTCACATGTGCATTATAACATATGACTCAGGGGCCCATGGAAGTATCTGAGGCTTTATGGGACCTCTGAAAAGCCCTGACAGGAGAATAAGAGCATGGAACCTTAGGATTTTCTTTGTGAAAAGAAGTTCTTGCCTTGCTCCTGGACCCTAATAGACCCAATGTGCTGACTTGGGGATGCCAAGTGATTATGCTATTTGAGTTACTCATCCTGAATTAGGTGGTTTATGATCCGTTGAACCATAAAACAGTATAAACAGAAGTAATCCATCATAAATGAAAATAATCAGGCTATAGCAGATTCGAAGGCCTCAAGTAATTTGTGCAAGCAACAGGTTCAGACTTTCATATACTTCCTTTTTATAACTTGATGCCTTTCCCTCAATCCATACATCTGGTTTCACGGGGAGTTCTGTATGACTAGAATAAGCAGATATCCAAGTTTGCCGTAGGTAACTGAGGGTCGGACATGACTGAGCGACTTCACTTTCACTTTTCACTTTTGTGCATTGGAGAAGGAAATGGCAACCCACTCCAGTGTTCTTGCCTGGAGAATCCCAGGGACGGGGGAGCCTGGTGGGCTGCCGTCTATGGGGTCACACAGAGTCAGACACGACTGAAGCGACTTAGCAGCAGCAGTACTGGTTTATACGTTGTCTGCATTATTCATCATTCATGACACCACTTTTCATTGTCAAAAGTGTCCTAATTTGGAGAATCAATTATGACTAACGTATATATGATCAATTAATGGATAGGAAGGAGTGTGTGCCAGGTTTATGGATTTTTGTACTCTAGCATCAGCTGGAAGTGTACAGTAAATACCTCACAAGCCCACTGAGTGGACAGAACTCCAAATAGTATATCTGGTGTCTCTTATGTATGGAAGGACAAATGCTTTGAGATATAGATCAATACCAACTCAGGGTCAACACCAGACTGGTCAGCTGCTCAAGGAGTCAGAAAGAACAAAACTGGACAATTACTAATAAGGATGTCTAGAAGGCAGGCTACTTAAATGTTTTAGAATGGGCTATAGTAGGAAGATATTTATTTCTTAGGTACTTGTCCAGTGGAGGGGAGTCATAGTGGAGGAAATTCTCAGTAATTTAGATGGCTCCTCCTGTGGTATATTGAACCCACCTCGGTGTTTGCTCATGGACTGGTGCTTGAAGTGGCCATGGTGGTATGGTATCAAAAACCTGGTATCCCCCTTGTCAAAGTTGATCTAACTATTAACACAATTAAGTGCCCACCTGCCAATAGCAGAGACCAACTTTGAGCCTGTTATATGACAGTATTTATCAGGGAAACCAGCATATGTGATCTTGTAAATGCTTGCTCTGAATTCCAAAAAAGGACAAAAGGGGTAGGTATGGAGTGTGAATGGAAAAGCACAGTTTCATCAGATCGTGGGAATATTCCATTTACCCACTATTACTGAAGCTGTTTTGTTAGGTTCTCCTTATGAAAAGGATCAGTAGGAAAAGAAGGAAACTACTATGATGTGGCAGTTTTGTTTGTGGACTTTATTTCATTTGGTTCTCACAGCAACCCTGTGGGGTGAGTTGCACTCTGACTCCCTTAGGGACACGAAAACACAGGAGCAGAGAGACAAAGTCTCACTTTCAAAGACTAATAGATAATAGATGTGATGTCAAGGTTTGAACTCATACCTGTCTTTAATGGCATTGTTTTTTAGGAGACTGTCTGGAATGCTAAGGTTGGTCTCAGTGGGTGTCTGCTGGCTACCATGGCTGTCATTCTCTTATCCTTGCACTTTTGCCAGAGCCACTATGGGACACAAACTGAATTTTTATCCCCTGCATCTCTCCTTCAGCTCCAACCCATGGAGTGGGGGTGAGCCTAGCTCACCTGAAGAGAGGGAGGAAATAAGAGCTCTGCCTGAAGAGAGGGAGGAAATAAGAAGTGGCTGCATGGTCCTGTTAAGGCTCTTGAAATAGCCCAGGTGAGGAGGCATCTCAGGGCTCTTTTCCTTGGCTTATTCTCCAAAATCTCCACAAGAGATGGAGGGGAATCTGAGTTGCACAGACTCTGAGGCCTGGTCTGGGCATCTTGAGAGGAAATGGAGAGAATGAGGGAGTAGGCTACTTTTTAGGGGTAAGGTGACTTTTCAGATCTGGCCTTGGAACCTCTTGATTTACAGAAGTAGCCCTGGCTGATACAACCCTAGCTTTGGTGACAAGTACTGATCATTATCTGGGTTCCTTTTTTCCACATTATGTTTCACAGAAATGAGCTAATTCTCACATGATGCCCACATGACTCTTGGGTTCTTCCTCTCGGAGGCCCCGTTCTGCAGATGCTTTCAATACTGTTCTGAGAAAACTTGTGTGATTCCCTCCCAGCCCCTCGCATACTCCTAACCTTAGCCTGAGGATGCCCTAATCTCTGTGGTTCCCGGGTACTCTGTACTTGATCTTGTTATAGCACTTTTCATATGCGTTGGGGGGTTGGGGGTATCTAATCTGCAGTGCTGTTGAGAGATAATACATGTAAAGTACTCAAGTTTGACCTTGAGTGGCTGTTTTTGTTATTGCGTGTGTATATGTGTGTGTGTTAGTCTCTCAGTTGTGTCCATTTCTTTTGATCCCATGGACTGTAGTCTGGCAGGCTCCTCTGTCTGTGGAATTCTCCAGGCAAGAATACTGGAGTGGGTTGCCATTCCCTTCTCCAGGGAATCTTCCCCACCCAGGAATCGATCCCGGGTGTCCCTCTTTGCAGGCAGATTTTTTACCATCTGAGCCACCAGATTTTTGTTATTACTGTGGTTGTTTGTCTACTTGTCAATCACCCCTGTTGAAAGCTCAGAGGAAGGGGCTGTCTGTGTCCCTGTTCCCTAGCACAGTGCTGAGGGCATCGGTAGATACTCAATAAACTTGCCAGGAAAGGAAAACAAGTTGAATAAAATGAGTTAAAGAGTAGCAAAGGCAGGGCATGAGTATGCTTCTCTTAACCATTTAAATATATGTAAATAATAAGCGTATAATTCCTGATATTTTCAGTGAGAAAAATTCTTTATTTAAAATAGGCTAAATGTTTTTACTAGATTAAATAAAATACTCTACAAATGAGAATTTTAAATCCAGTAAACCAAACCCAGTAATACCAGTCAGGGATTGTCGACCAGTCCCCATTTAATAACGTTTGAATGAAATAACTTATAATTCTAAGAATATATGCCTTTGCTTAAAGAAAAATTTCCAAAGTAGTGTCACATTTCCTGGATATAACAGTGTCATGCTAGTGGGAGAAATTCTGTAATGCCAAGATAGCTAAGAAACAGTGATTTTCAAATGCAGAGACCCTTTGACTTGCTCTGATGTTATTAATAGTATTTCTAAATCACAGAGACAGGCGGCACATTTTATTTCAATAAGAGAATGAAAGCAAGAAGGGGACCTACACTATTTCTAGCCACTTGTATTTATTAATATGTGCTTAGCACTTTTAATGCCTTTGCTGCAGAAGGGTAATAAGTGTTTTTGCAAACAGATATGCTATGGGGACAAAGCTGGGGAGCTTGTGCATACAGAAAGTAGCCGATATCTCCAGACTCTCAGGGCTCTTGGAAATGCCACGCATCATGCTTGATTTGGGGCTGCCGGGCCTTGTTTCTTGGCATCAATGTGTGCTGAGTGTCAGGGGTCGCTGTGGAGTCCACGGTCGTTTCTTCCTGGAGACCCAGAGTTGTGGTCTCATCAGCACCGTAGGTCTCATAAACCTCAGCTAATCCAGGGGTCATCAGTGGGTCGGCAGCTGCTGGGGTGACTCCCCTAAGGAATCCCCTGCTGCGCCCTGCAGGGCCCCTTGCCAGGTTGGGAATATTGCCCTCAGGATTAGCAAGAAGCCCTTCTAGGGCACCAGGTGCTAGCTCTGAAAGGAGAGCTGGGCTTTTCGGATCGGCTAGGTGGGCCTCCGGCACAGGGGAGTCTTGTGCACCTCCTTCTCCCTTCTCCGGGCCTTTGGTTGCAGCGACTGGGGAGTCAAACTCCAGAGTAAAGTCCCCACCCATGTCTGGGTTGTGGGGCATCCCTCCAAGGCTGGGCCTCATGCCTCCAAATCCTGGGAATATGGCTCCATAGGCCAGGGGGTCTCCTCTTCCTCCCTGGAAAAAACCATTTACCAAAGACACTATTGTCACATACTGTTAACTGTACCATGCAATTATACCTGGTCAAATTCACTGAGAAGCCACAAAAAAAAAACTGATAGGGAACAGGAAATTGGCTGACAGCTTTGCATAAGCACATTTCTCACTAAATTGACTTCTGCATTTTTCTGAGTGGGGCGCTCACTTCTTTGAAAGGGAGATGAAGACCCTTTGAATGTTTGCTGAAAGGAAAGAAGAGAAGCAGGGAAGTAGGGAAGAACCACGTCTACAGGCAAAAGGTAGTTTGAATTTAGTTTTAAGAAGACAATAAGCAGCTGAAACGGGCAATGCCATTGTAAAACAAACATAAATCTGATCCATTCCTAAATTGGTTGAGCAGTTTTGGAGGACCTTGTCAATATCATTTCTCAGTATTTCTCAAATTAATGAAGCGAAGCCCCATGTAATATTTTTTCTTTTAAAAATTTTTCTTCCTTCCTTCTTTCATTCTTCTTCCCCTCCTTCCTTCCTTCCTCTGGAAAAATGGTAACATTTTCTTCCTGTGGACAGTTAAAATTCTAGAACTGACCATGTTTCCTTTTTTTACCTTTGTTGCAAAACATTTCAGAACCAAAATCTTGGGCTACTTACAATGGTTGTGCATGGCCTTATAACTTACATATCTGTATTCTCATTTTGACTCATTTTAAAATTCTATCTTCAGTTTTTTTGGTTATATTTATTGTCTTTTTTATAAGCTACAGGAAAATCTTTTAAGATTGAGGCAGAATATAAGTAAGTTAAATAAAATTACAAAATGAAAATTGTCACTTGAATTTTCAACCTGTTTTATAGAGTCAGTTACGTATGTTGTGTTATGTAGAGGCAGTACTTTTTCCTCTTACCTTCTCATGGCTCTCCACTCTCAGATTTTCACATCATCTCCTCCAGAGATGATACTTTGAAACCCTGGGCTGTGACCTTTATCACATTATCTGCTCTGGTATCTATTTTTCCCACTGATTAGTCTGTAAACTCCTTGAGATCAGAAACCTTATTTTATTTAACTTATCTCCAGAGGGTCTTTTTACATGTCTCACTCACAAGAAGGCATTCAATAATTTGAGATTTGAATTTTCTTTTAGTGATAGCTTGCTAATGTGTATTTATTAATTTGATATGACCTGTATTTATTAATTTGATGTGATTTGATAATGGTTTGTTACTTTAGTATGGTTTTGTTTTGTGTTCTAACAGATATAACATAGAAATTTCTGAGAGAAAAATTCCAATTGTAAGTCTGTTGATCTCAAATTTTAAAGTTGTAATATGCATGGATAATGATAACAGAGTAAGAATATACTTGACTTAAGTCATTAATGTACTTGGAATTTTACAATAATCAAATTTTAAATTTGGTTAATTTTTTTCTTTTTGATCTCTCAATTTTGAGGTCTAAAAAGATTTGTTATTTTGTTGAGTTTGTTGTTTTGAGGGGTTAAATGGTCTGAGAAGTAAGGGGAACTTCGTGAACCGTGTGTTTCTTTTTTGGTTTGAAGCATTTGCTGTTCAATAGTGATGGCTTTTCAAGAGATATTGCTCCTGTGCTCCTGTGCATTTAAGAAATGGGGCAAAATCCTATGTGCAAGAATGCTCATCACTCAGAAACAGTTATATGGGAAATGTGATGATTCTTTGCATGCTGCTTCAGAATCCAGCTTTTGGTTTTGGAGTGGAACAACCTGAGTCCCATGTTGTATATTCAGCTACACTCATGGCCAATGCCTCTTGCAGCCAGTCATCTGTGACTGTTCTCCCTTGGCCACTGTTTTAAGAAGAGTTTGAAGACATTACTCACCCCCATTTCTTCTGAGCTCATGATGCCAAGTCTGGCAGGAGCGTTCTGTTCAAAAAGAAACGCTGAATCATATTATGAACCAGCTGACTCCTATTATCTTTGTAGATACTCAAGAAAAAAGTCAATTGGTCTTTCCTTAAACCTTAGTATTAATGCTGTGTCCAGAGGTGGAGTAAAGTGGAGAGATGAATCATTATTGAATAAATGTAGCCAATTTGGATAATTCTGATAGAAAATTTATTTACCTTTTCTTTAATGCCATTGTGTGTGTGTGTGTGTTTGTATGCCTGGCCAGAATCATCCATATAGGAAGTGTGCCTCCTTGCCATTTCGGTTGCTAACTTTGGCAGTCAGAAAACATGGGATCTGTTGTTGGAGACCTGGATTTTATAATATTATCTCCTAAGGTAACATTTAATTAAAATAGGATAAGGACTTACCAGTTGATTTGCTCCGTAGGTCACGTAAAATATTCCTGGGTAAAGCTAAATATAAATACAATAATCATCACATAATGCATTCCCAAGAGAGAAGTTTTTAAATAAATTACAAACAGAGAAATGGTATTAAAAAAACTTACTTGAGATGGTTTATTTTGTGGCATTGGTCCCCGAGATATCAAATGGGCTATTGGAAACATCTTTAAATGGTAGAAAGAGAATAAGCAATTCATATTTGCTATAACACAGCAAACCTCCCATTACAGACATTTCCCATTACACAGTTATATGAAATACATTTTAAGATGAATTACTATGATAAATATTAAGTGTTTAATATTTAAGAAAACAAAGCAACCCATTATACTTCATATTTATGAATAAATGGGACAATTAAAATTTTTTACTCTTCTTCCTTAAAGTATAGAGATGTATTTCCCAAGAAAGTATCTTATTGAGATTTGTACTTACCGGTGGATCTTGTAGATCAGCAAAATCCATTCCTGGTAGCTGCATTACAGATAAATATTAAAATTACTGAGCAATCAGAATAGACAAAATGAACTTAAAGGGTTCTGATCCTTTTTATGATTACATAAATAAACAATCTAAAATGAATTTCCATGTTTTTAGTTTCATTTCAGCTTGGAGGATACAACCTACAAGATTACAGTCGCCCCTTCCTGACACGACTCAAGTGCACAGCAGGGGGATGTGACATGTCTGTCACAAATTTGGTCTTGTAGCATAGAAAGTAATGAACTTTGGGATCAGAGCCTGACAGGTTGGTTTGAACCCTGGCCCTGTCACTTAATTTTTGTGTGATACTGGGAACATTTTATAACCTCTCAGTATCTGTTTTTTTCTCTTTAAAAAAGGATGATTATATTTATCTTTATAGGATGGGAGTCAGGATGATATTGGAGAATGTTAAGTGCCTGCAACATACTAGTTACATGGGCACTTCCTTTCCTGTCCATTGCTTTTTTCTCTATTTTATCACACAGTACTTTTGCCTGATTGTCTTCTCTACCACCGGATAGGAGTATCTCACCCCATGAGACAGGGAAGCCTGGTGTGCCACAGTTCATGGGGTCGCAAAGAGTCCGACATGGCTTAACGACTACACTACACACAGCAGCTACCAGACAGAGAAATAGTAATGCACGAATACTGCTTGCACTGCTGAGAGATCAATCACTCTTCTCAGTCTTCTAGCACTGAAAAAGAGCTTGATGATAGGAAGCCTGGACTTCTCTGGACTATCCTATTTTCAGTGAAAGCTTTCACTTTTGCAACTAAGAGACCAGTTTTATAGGAACAGGATCTTTTAGAATCCATACCCCCCATCTCAGATGGGAGAGGGCAGGAATGGATATCTATGTTCTACTCCCAAATATGTCAATTGCTCGGACACATATTTGTATTTTCATTCATTATACCCAAAGCTCTGATTATTTAAATGTGCTCTGCAAATCGGTTTTCGTTCACCAAGTTAATGGATGATCCTGACAGGACTTCAGAGAAATAAGGGGGGAGGGGTACCTCGGTCGTTGGTGGCTTTTCTGATGGCGCCACCTGCTGTTCAACCATCGGCCCCTCTGCTTGCTGCAAGGGCGGATGTCCCTGGTAAATCGGAGGCTGAGGTACGCCCTTCTGGACTGCGTTCTGCATGGAGGTGACAACGGTGGGCTGGAGGAAAGGTTTCTGTCCTGGCTGTTGAGGCTGCAGGGATGGCTGCGATGGGAGAGGTGGGGGATGCACAGGCAAAGAATATTCATACTGCAGAGAAATTTGAAAGGAGCGTCAGGAAGCGATGGCTCACTGAACTGTGGGGTCTAGAATTTTAAAGAGAAAGGTCTTGGGGAACTTTGTACTTGCAAGAGAGTCTATGGGACTTGCCGTGAAGTTGTGTTACATAGAAAGCATCTATTTGCTTAAAGGCAATGTTATTTGGGTAAGACTGGTAGGTGTGTACCTCCCTTGCTTCCACTGGGACTGACTACCACTGCTCATGTAGATGGGAAGCTATGTGAACTTCTGGGTAGAATGAGCCATTTCCTCCTCTGGGTTCCTCCAACTGCCTCTATGTTCCTCCAACTGCCTCTGTGTATTTCTGTGTTACCATCTTCTCAGTGGATTACAATGATTTATGTCATGACTTTATCCCTTATTCAACTAATACAGAATACTCTGTCTTCTTTATCTTCATAGCCCCAGGACTTAACTAGCTTCTAAGTTCCTGGCACATGATAGATGATAAATTTTTTTTGGAAAGAGAAAAGATAACCAAGTAAAATATCAATTGAATTCTGGCATCATGAATTCAATTTGGAAATAATTATATGGAGAAAGAATCACCCTCAACATAATTTACTGTCCCACTAAATGTAGCTTGGTCAGTAATGCTGTTTGTTGTGGAAAATCATTTGAAATCAAAGCTTCCTGTTCAAGCAACCATGCTTGGTTGCTCCTCTTTGAAATGACCTGTTGTGAATAGCTTCCTATGATTTTTAAATTGGTTGCAGCCACTTCAAAGTGGCTTAGAAGTTTCACCACAATGTGAACTCTGATTTACCTCTTCAAGCATTTCCCATCTCTAAACTCCTGGCTTTCATTAGTACTTACATTTAATTCATTGCTTATACCTCACAACTCAGCACCTTGTAATGTGTTGTTTTGTCTTTTCCCCTAATCTGATGTGAAATTTCATAAACTTTAGAGCCATTCTTAAATGACTTCACTTTCACTCCCAATCTGTGGAGTGAAAGCCAATCTATCGTTTGGCTTATGTATTTATTAGGCACCAAATAAATAATAATTAACTGATTAATATATTTATTAATTGCTACAGGGCTCATGGTGTTTTAACTAGGACTTTGGCATCATTTTAAATGTGTCTTTTAGTATTTAGGAAATCTTGACTAAAATTAGATTTTTCCAGGATATAGCCTGCTTTCATTTTGAGTCTAGTTTATTTATTATTACTGCTCAAATCTTTAACATAGGTCTCTTTTATTTTGGAAGCCATAACTTCCCATTTGAAATAGATATACAAAATGGGTTGAAATTCTGGACCCCATTTCATTTTAAAGTTTCCTAAGGGCTAAAAACAGTTATAGATTTTGATTTATTTTACTTGGGTTTTTTTTGGTATTCATTAATGTTACCTGTCTGTGGTTAGTATAGGACAACTTAGAGAAAGCAAGCAGAGGATTATTTTAAAGCTTGAAGTTTCAGACACGTTGATGCAACTAACTTACCTGTTGAGTTTCATGTTCTCTTGGTCTCATCCATGGGAAGGAGGAATGTGGTGGGAGAAGACCATTCATCCACAAAGAATTAAATGATTTCCCAAAGCCAAATCTTGAATACTAAAGACATGGAGGAAAAAAATTGTATGATTATATTTCAGTTTTGTCTTGGTTTTCATTTTCTAAAAAGATCACAGAAAGTGCAGAAAGCAAAAGTAAGAGAGATATTCATTAATGTGGATAGTTAAGTCTTCCAATATATTTGCTTTCTATTCTGAGCCAGTCTGCAATATTTCCATAAACTTGTTTGAGATTTTGCTTTTTAAGAAGCATTCATATTTTGGGCTGTATAATAAAAATGATAATATAAAAAATAATTTTTTTTGTACTAAAGAAAATTCAACATTATTTTTATTTTTTCCTCCTATCCCATCCTAGGTCCTTATTTTGTTGTAGGTTATTTCAGTTCCTTTTTGCTCTTTTAGTAGTTAGGATATTGTTTATTCTCAAAAAAACTTGATGAATTACAATGCTGCTGCTAATATCACTACCACAAATACCATGAATATTTGCAATAAGAAATATTTGAAAATACAATTACCTGAGAAAGCAGGTTTAATCCCTGCAGGCTTCCCAACTGTCTCATTGTCTATCAAGAAAAAGAAAACTCAGTTAGTGTTTCCCACATATGTTCCTTTTGTGTATGACACAATTGATTTTTCGACATATCATAATATTAAGACAAAGTTTGGGGTGGGTCAATTTGAATAAGATAGGAGACACAAATCATCACTAAAAAGTGGAAATGTTAAATATGATTCTGCCATTGTTGTTATTACTGCTATTAAAATAGTGAGCTTACTTTTTATCATTAATTAAAAGAGAGATAATATTTAAGTGAAGGTCATATTGAAACATGGGAAAATAGCCCATTCAACTGAAGTATCAACGTAATCATGAAGGCATTGTCTCATTGACTCTTTTCCTCCCATTTAATTTACTTTGCCTTTTACAAATCCAGCTCAAAGAGACATTTGGAAAAAAAACACGCACACACAGAGGCAAACAAACTAAAGCAAATCAAAACAAAACAACCCTACCTCTTTCCCAATTAAAAAAAAAGCCCTGAGAATAATAAATATAAAAAATACTGGAGAAAATGGTAAGTATCTAGACAGATGGTCAAGAATGCTGCCAATTCTACAGGAAGTCAATTTCATTTTTTCCTGGGGAGAGGTTTAGAAGGCTTTGAGTTGAGGTTAAGCTAGAAAGTAAGAAAAAAAGTAATTCAATGAAACTAACTTCCATGTGAAACAAGCTAGCACATATAAGTATCGATTACCCTTAGACTGTCATGATATAAATAAATTTTGTAAGACCTTGTGAAAAATTTGTAATCTCATAAACATTTTTCTATTCTTAACTGCGTATACTTTTTACTGATAGCTGAAACATTTCTATTTTGCTGGGATTTTCTAAGCAGAGTATATATTAGTTATAAGAACTGCAATAAGACAAACAGAGTCTATGCAGGAGGTAGCATCTTACAGTGTTAATGCTGTTTACAGACCTCATATACAATTAAATTTTGTAAGATAAACTTTCCTCATCAGAACTTTATCATACACTGTAATGAGAAGGAACTAAGTATAAACCATTTGTGAATTCAGAACAATGTGTTTTAATTAATGTATTCAGTATTAAATATTAGTATTGCTTTGATTTGCATACAGATGGTGTTCTAAAGCCCAAAACACCTAAAAATTTAAAACTGCAGTAAAATTATAAGGTGAGGCTCTAATAAATGTCATAAACTTCTCTAGAACTTCACAGGAGGACAACCACTGACTTCTGGCTCAGCAAACTGAGAAACAGCCCTTGTATTTCTCTCTTATCAGAAACAAACCAATGTAATGATTGTATGTAAGTACTCTGACAATACATACCTCAAGGCTCAAACTAGCCATGCCTGGTATCCCAGGTTGCTGAGGAAACGCCTAAATGGAAATAAGAATAATTGGTGTTCTCTTTCAAGAGAAACTCACCACCCCTTTTTTTTTTTTAATGACGAGACACTTCCTTACACATTTAAAATAGAAAAACACACAAGTACATAGTTTTCCTCTGTGAGCAAGAATTTCAGGAACATTTTTCTAAACATATGTTATCCTCTTTCTTACTTTTTAGCACACGGAAAATCCCATCATTTGAGTCATGGTGCAAATTTCTCCAAATAATTCAGTTTTGCAAATGGATAGAAGGAAAGGAGCTATAAATGTGTAGCAAATACTCCAAGAAGAGAAAAAAGTTAGCTGTGTAGGCAAAAAGAGTGATATGTGTGTGTGTGTGTGTGTGTGTGTGGTGGGCAAATTGTTCAGAATTTTAGGGAATGTGAGAGTTGACCCTTCTTTTGGCCAGTACGAAAATAAGGTAACAGGAACATATTCAACTACAGGACAAAGAACACTTTGCTTCTATTTATCTAAGTCATGCATTAATGAGCAATATTTACATGAATGTAGACAGAGGATATCTTCCCCAGTGGGAAGTAAAAGAACATCTGATTGGGCAGGCAGTCAGTTGACAATCCTAAGCAATAGTCCTCTTTCTTGGAGTGGACCTGATTGACACAGTTGTGGACCATTATAGGTTCCAAGAGTGTCAGATTGACGGTTGGTGGCTGAGGTGACCCCAGTGTCAGTATCATACAAAGGTCAGCTAAGGTGGCAACTTCAGTTTTCTTTTTTCATTTAAAATTCACACTGAGCAGTGGAATAGACACTTTTTATCTGTAGAATGGAGGTTTTCATCCTAGTAATCAGTTTTCACTGCCACCCCTCCTTTCCAAAATAGTTTAAGACACCCAAAGAACTTTTGTCTCAAGAAACTTAAATATTTAAAGTTCATTTGAGGCCACTTACAAGGTTCTTAAGAAACCACGTCACATTTATCTTCATGTCTCCAATTCCAGCATGTTGCTGGATTCATGGCAGGTGCTTAGTCAATGTTTTCCAAATTCATGTAGCAGCTGAATAAAGTCTTCATGTAAACTGAATCGCATACTATTGATGGGAGTAGTTCAGTGCTCAAAGGATGGTATTCGTATGAAATCATCTCAGTATATGAGAGAATGTGCCACGTGCAGGACTCTAACACACAATTAGCTCCATTGCCATGGCAAGTTTTCATTTAAGAAACTTAAGCTTTCAGTCACACAATATCTCCCTGTAAAGCAAATCTGTTGGTAATTGCTAGCTTCAAATGGAATTACTCAGCTCAGTTTTGTAACCATAGGAATTTGGCTAATATTGTTCTTTTAAAAGTGAAGAAGAAAATGTACCTTACTTTTTTGGAGAAATTTCTTTTTTCCATTTCACTTTCATAATGATAGCAGGTAGTTGATAATAAATCTGTGCTGTGACATCATTGGACACCACATACATCTTATAACTCTGAGTTGAATAAGACCGAACTCTGAGTTGAATAATAGGAGTTGTCTTTGGAATATTTAAAATATCTTTGTGAATAGGAAAATTACATATTTGGGTATTGCTTTTGGTTGGTAAGGCTTTTCCCTGTGGCTTAGTGGTAAAGAGCCTGTGTGCAATGCAGGAGACCCAGGTTCCATCTCCAGGAAAGATCCCCTGGAGAAGGGAATGGTAATCCACTGAAGTATTCTTTCCTGGAGAATTCCATGGACAAAGGAACCTTGCAGGCTATAGTCCCTGGGGTTGCAAAGAATCAGATAGACTGAGAAACTACAACTTTCACTTTTAGTTTCTTTTTGAATGGTAAAGGCTGACATCTAGGCAGCTATAACTTTTCACTCAATAGGAAGATACTACTGGATTAATCCCAATGAGTCCCTTTGTGGACATTCAGCTAAGTCCTTCAGTGTTGTCTGGTGTCTGGTGATGTCTCTACTAGGGTACCCCCAGAGGACTGACTTACCGGCACTGCAGAACTCATTTTCAGGAGGCACAGGATCAGTATCATGTCCTTCATTTTGAAAAGTGGGATCTGAAACAGAGTTGGATTGGAGAATCAAATCAGATGAATTTTTATCTTAGAATGGTTTAAAGACAATATTTCCATCAGCCAAATCTCTGCTTTTCCAAACGACTAGGTTCAAAATCAAAACAACTAAATATTGCTAAACAACTAATTTTTAGAATGAATTGAGGAAGAGTTTAAAAATTTCTAAATGATTTTTTTTTAACAAAGCTACCACCTAAATGAACATGTGGGAACACTTCCATGAATATTCTATAATTTAATTTCATAAAATATATTATGAATTAAAAAATCCCTTCCACTATGTGAAATATTCATCTACAAAGTTTGAGTCACAGAATTTTATACTTTGTTTGCTTCCAGAGTAAATTTTGAAATGCATTTTAAAATGTAACACAACCAACCGTCATTTCATAACAAACCTTTATGTGCGGGTATAAAGGGTATACCATTCTATGTTTAGCTTATCTAGGAAACCATGCCAAAAATTATCTTTTAAAAATAAAAATGAACTAAATATTTTAATTTCCTTTGATATTAGTGTAAAATATGCCTCTAAATAGAGTTTTCCTCTTTCTAAAATGAATTATCTCTCATTTATTCTGTGAACTCAAAAGGCACTTTACATTTACACGAACAGAAATCTGACTAGTCAGAAGATTTGCTCAACTTCCTATACCTTTCCAAATTTAATACTGTCACTAATAATAACAAATAACAAAAAAGTCGAAAGATAAGTCTTTTTCCCTTAGCTGAAAGGGTATTAGGCATGTCTTCTTGGGAACATGCTAATAATGGTTCACCATAAGCTATTATTCAGCTTATGGTGACAAATGAAGATAAAACCTCTTTATAAAAGCTGCCTGGAGATAGGAGAAAAGAACTTACAGGAATCACATGGAAATCATAAAATCACATTTTACCTTCAATGCTGGCATGCACTGTGCTCTCATTGCCTTGCGATGCCAACCAAGATAGTTCTAAGAAAAGAAGACTAAAAATTTTTTCTGAACTGTGCCTGGGACTCACTCTGTATCTCTCATTCAGGGAAGACCTGAAACCTTTATTTAAAGTGCCAATCCACCAATCAAAGTGAAGCTCAATGGGAGGAAAAAAAACCATAACAGCTCTGCTCCTGCAATTAGCCCACACCCTTTTATTTCATGCAAGGATACTGGCCCAGTGGAGTCTCATTATTTTTAATTGTAACTCAACCCCTGTATTTATTCAGAGAACTCGATTGCAGGGGAGACAGTGAAGGAATAATGAACATAAACTCTGAAGACAATCATTTTGGTGAGCTAGGGGAAATATATGTAAAATAGACCATTATCTGTTTCATGTAGGTTTTTAATCTTCAGGTAAAGCTAGTGACCCAGTGCCAGTATTCTCGAGTTTCACCTTCATATTTGTTGTGGTGAAAGTAAATCCTCTCTTTTCCCCTCAACATACACACACTCTAGAAGGAAACACTGAAATAACTTTCTGGGCCTGGAAGAGAGGATTAAAAACATTAGATGGATAATGAATATGTTATGATTTTTTCCTCAGAGTTTCCTAAATATTTTCATATCTGAAGATGATAGACTAGAGATAGACAAACTTTTGCAAAAGAATTTCAGCTGGACCCTCTGAAATAATCACCTCAGGTGAACCTTTAGTGCCTGGTCATTGCAGGGAGAGGGACAGAAATCAGGATATTCTCATGAACCAATGGAGTCCATGGGCACTACTCTCAGTTCATTCTTTAGATAGAACCATTTTCAGGCATTTAGTATTCATCCAGGTTAGAAGTCATATCTGTGTCACGTAAACAGCCAACATCAACATGAATGGGATTTTCTCTGTGAATAGATAAGAATGTCTTGGATATGGATTGAACTTTAGCTGCTTTTGCTATTTCTCTGCCCCTCCTTGTCTTTCCCAAAGTATGATTTCAGATATGGTAGAGATAAGCATTTAGGACTACTTTCATGAGAAAGGATGAGTAAGCACACTCTTCAAGGAAGAAGAGATCTTGACAATTACAGGGAATGTTGAGGAAGCTGGTATTTTGGGAGAAAGATTTCTTCATACCCAAGTTAGGTCTAACAGTATCAAATAATGTTATCTAAGAAGATGTGCCTGAAAAACTCCATTTGCCATTGATGAGAGATTTTAGGAGGCAAAGAAGTAAGAATCTGAATATGTTTTATAAAGAGCAGAATATTCTTGAAGTGAAAGTTGTTTTCTTTTTTTTTGGTCTCTGTTATTCCAGCTCTGGTGCTTGATCAAGTCCCTTAATCTCTCTGAGCTCCACTTTCTTCTTCTGTTGTTGTTCAGTCACTCAGTCATGTCCGACTCTCTGCAACTCCATGGACTACAGTATACCTGGCTTCCCTGTCCTTCATTATCTCCTGGAGTTTGCTCAAACTCGTGTCCTTTGATTCCTTTGAGCATCTCATCCTCAGTCTCCTCCTTCTCCTCCTGCCCTCAGTCTTTCCCAGCATCAGAGTTTTTTCCAGTGGGTCGACTCTTTGCATCAGGTGGCCAAAGTATTGGATCTTTAGCTTCAGCATCAGTCCTTCCATTGAATATTCAGGACTGATTTCCTTTAGGATTGACTGGTTTGATTTCCTTGGGATCTCCAAGGGATCTCAAGAGTCTTCTCCAGCACCACAGTTCAAAAGCACCAATTCTTTGGTGCTCAGCCTTCTTTATGGTCCACATCTCACATCTGTACATGACTACTGGAAAAACCATAGCTTTCACCATATGAAACTTTGTTGGCAAAGTGATACCTCTGCTTTGTAATATGCTGTCTAGCTTTGTCATAGCTTTTCTTCAAAGGAGCAAGTGTCTTTTAATTTCATAAGTACAGTCACTGTCTGCAGTGATTTTGGAGCCCAAAAAATAGTCTGTCAGTGTTTCCATTTTTTTCCCATCTATTTGCCATGAAGTGAGATGGGAATACCAGACTACCTGACCTGCCTCTTGAGAAACCTATATGCAGGTTAGGAAGCAACAGTTAGAACTGGACATGGAACAACAGACTGGTTCCAAATAGGAAAAGGAGTATATCAGGGCTGTATATTGTCACCCTGCTTATTTAACTTATATGCAGAGTACATTATGAGAAATGCTGGGCTGGAAGAAGCACAAGCTGGAATCAAGATTGCCGGGAGAAATATCAGTAACCTCAGATATGCAGATGACACCACCCTTATGGGAGAAAGTGAAGAGGAACTAAAACGTCTCTTAATGAAAATGAAAGAGGAGAGTGAAAAAGCTGGCTTAAAGCTCAACATTCAGAAAACGAAGATCATGGCATCTGGTCCCATCACTTCATGGGAAATAAATGGGGAAACAGTGGAAACAGTGTCAGACTTTATTTTTTTGGGTTCCAAAATCACTGCAGATGGTGACTGCAGCCATAAAATTAAAAGACGCTTACTCCTTGGAAGGAAAGTTATGCCCAACCTAGATAGCATATTCAAAAGCAGAGACATTACTTTGCCAACAAAGGTCCGTCTAGTCAAAGCTATGGTTTTCCAAGTGGTCATGTATGGATGTGAGAGTTGGACTGTGAAGAAAGCTGAGCGCCAAAGAATTGATGCTTTTGAACTGTGGTGTTGGAGAAGACTCTTGAGAGTCCCTTGGACTGCAAGGAGATCCAACCAGTCCATTCTGAAGGAGATCAGCCCTGGGATTTCTTTGGAAGGAATGATGCTAAAGTTGAAACTCCAGTACTTTGGCCACCTCATGCGAAGAGTCGACTCATTGGGAAAGACTCTGATGCTGGGAGGGATTGGGGGCAGGAGGAGAAGGGGACAACAGAGGATGAGATGGCTGGATGGCATCACTGACTCGATGGACCTGAGTCTGAGTGAACTCTGGGAGTTGGTGATGGACAGGGAGGCCTGGCGTGCTGTGATTCATGGGGTGGCAAAGAGTTGGACACGATGGAGTGACTGAACTGAATTAAAAAAAACTAAGATCATGGCATCTGGTCCCATCAGTTCAGTTCAGTTTTCGAATGTTGAGTTTTAAGCCAGCTTTTTCACTTTACTCTTTCACCCTCATCAAGAGGCTTTTTAGTTCCCCTTTGCTTTTTTCTTCTCTAATGTAGGGATAATATTTATTACCTGCATAGGCTTAGTTCAAAGATTTGGCAATATGATCAAGATATGGCAGCTGTGTGGGCTTCCCTGGTAGCTCAGTTGACAAAGAATCTGTCTGTAATGCAGGAGACTCTGGTTCAATTCCTGGGGCAGGAAGATCCCCTGGAGAAGGGATAGGTTACCCACTCCAGTATTATTGGGCTTCCCTTGTGGCTCAGCTGGTAAAGAATCCACCCACAATGAGGGAGACCTGGGTTTAATCCCTGGGTTGGGAAGATCCCCTGGAGAAGGGAGAGGCTACCCACTCCAGTATTCTGGCCTGGAGAATTCCATGTACTGTCTAGTCCATGGGGTCTCAAAGAGTTGGACAAGACTGAGTGACTTTCACTTTCTTTCACAGCAGCTATAGTGGGTGCTCAATAAATGGGTTGATTGTCTTTCATGTGGAAGAAACTACAATGAAACATAAGACCATGAAGATATCGTGTGTGTGTGTGTGTGTGTGTGTGTGCGTGTTAGAGGTGGAGGAGTATTGGCGGTTAGGTCCATGAGCTCCAAGGATGTAGAGAAGGGACCTGATGGAAGGCATTTCCTCTGTATGGAAGTTGATGCTAAATCTATGGGATTAAGCTTCCTAGTTGACAGCTAAACATGGAAATGGTGTCTTTTACAGTCAGTTTATGAGCATGATCATCATTTTGGTAGGACTCAGACGTTCTGTCTTACTCTTAAGCCAAATATCCAATATAGGTAATATGGGTAATGTTGCTTTTACCTTTTTAAAAAATGTTTTTCATACTCAGCCCTGGGGTTATTGTCTCCTAGATATTTGCCTTTTAGTTTCTTTTTCCTTCAGTTTCTTGTACAGCAACATCAAGTTTTTCTTCCTAAAATTTTGACTTCAGAATTTCCCTGTCCCACTCAAAAACTTTTTAAGGATCCTTAAGGCTATAATGTAAAATTCACCCTCTTTTACTAGACAGTCAAATTAACATTTTAATTCACCTTTCCAGTCATATCTTCCACTATGGGTATAGTGATAATGATTGTTGTAATCAGTTGAAGTTAGTCTCATTTGTCCCTAGTACAGTTTTTTATTTTTGGCTTATGTTACTGGGAAAGTTAGTACATATAATGATAATTCGTGCTATGGAAAATGTTTTAACCACAAAACATCTGGAAATTAGTGTGAGTATATGAATGCAAATCTGATAGTGATTATAGGTGTTAAGGAAGTTACTGCAGCTGATGGAAACTATGTAATGTTGGTCAAGACAATACCTATATAAAGAACAACCAGAGCACCAACTAAAAAAACTATGTCCAAAGCCCAGCAAAAATAAAAAGCCTCAGGATAACAGAAAATCTGAGCACCTGAGGGGACTCATGCCACAGAAAAAATTATCAAGAAAAATCTAGTGAAAGAAGATCCTATGGATGATGTTATTATAGCAGCTGAGAGCAGAGCTGTTTAAATCCCCTCTGTGACAATGATCGTGGACACTGGGTGAGCTACTCAACTCGAATATATTTAATATTTTCATATAATAATTTAATCTGTGAAATATGGTCTAGCATAGAACAGCATGAATTTCTTTTAATTTAAATAGAATACTGAAACAAATATAGTGCTCAGTGTGTGTGCTTGCTCAGTTGTGTCCAACTCTGCGACCCCATAGACGGTAATCCGTCAGGCTCCTCTATTTATGGAATTTTCCAGGCAAGAATACTAGAGTGGGCTGTCATTTCCTACTCCAGGGGATCTTCCCAACCCAGGGATCTAAAGATCGGACACACATCTCTTGCATCTCCTGAATTGGCAGGCAGATTTTTCACCACTGTGCCACGTGGGAAGCCCCTTTAGTGCTCAGCACACCATCTGATGAAGGAAATGTTCAACGATCATGAGTTCTTCTTCTTGAAGTAAAGAAACATATATGCTGAAAATATGCTGCATATTGAACTCTGGGCCTTGGCTGTGGTTATTCCAGTCACTAGTGGAAACTGTAGCAACTAATTAAAATGTATAGAAATGATTTTGTGTGAACATTCGATATGACAAAATATGGAATTTGGTTTTTGCTTTGTTTTGACACATTGTCCTTTCAACTGTCTATTCCAATCAGAATTGTTTAGTCACTGGCTTCTGCCATGGTTTTTCTCTTCCTGGGTTTTGAGTGAACCTTTCTCTTTGCCTAGACTCTTTTCTTACCTCTTTGCAACTTGTTTTTAAAGTTCTACTCAATTTTTACCTCTTCAGTGACTCCTTCCCCCACCATTCCATTCCTCTGTGATAGTCCCTTCTCTGAATTCTAAATAATTGTCAGTCATTTGTCAGTAGTTCATACACTACATGGTGACTGTTTGTCATAGATCCTTCACATTTTACTTAGCAAATGGTCCTCTAAATTCTGGGATATGGTTTTCATGTCTTTCAACCATAAAAACATTCCTGTGAGAATAGAAATCACTCATTCTACTATGTTGCATCTTTTGGTTCTACGAACATCTTGAAAGTGAAAGTTAAAAGTCCCTCAGTCATGTCCAACTCTTTGTGACCCCATGGACTATACAGTCCATGGAATTCTCCAGGCCAGAATACTGGAGTGGGTAGCCTTTCCTTTTCCAGGGGATCTTCCCAACCCAGGGATTGAACCCAGGTCGCCCACATTGCAGGTGGATTCTTTACCAGCTGAGCCACAAGGGAAGCCCAAGAATACTGGAGTGGGTAGCCTATCCCTTCTGCCGTGGATGTTCCTGATCCAGGAACCAAACTGGGGTCTCCTGCATTGCAGGCAGATTCTTTACCAACTGAGCTATCAGGGAAGCCCACTATGAACATCATAAGAGGCAATATTTGGAATAGTATTTACCATGGGAAGGTGTTAATTTAGTGTTTTACATGTATTAATTTATTTAATCCTTACAAGGACTTCGTGAAGAAGATACTATTCTTCCCTTTCTGTTCATGATAAAGCTGATCTATAGAGAAGTGAAGTAAAAAAAAAAAAAGAAGTGAAGTAAATTACCTGAAGTGGCAATCAAGTAAGTGGTGGAACCAGAGTTTAAGATACACACACCTGCTCTTATGCACTGTGCCAATGACATGGACAAATCAACCACTTCAAATGCAGAGAAGTAAACACAACACACTTCTCTGTAGGGAATTTATCAGCTATTTACTCAAAGGAGAGAGAGACACAAAAATAATGAAACTTACAACAAATCAAGGCAAAATATTTTCCTCACATATTTATTTTCTAACTATATTTCTAATTTTTATAAATTGTTCATATTTTTGCTCATTCTTATCAATGTGTATGTTTTATATATATTATGAACACATATTATAAAGCATTTTATATAACATATAAATTAATCTCTTTCCATGTTTTATGTAAAGTTTTTGATAGACATTTAAAAATATATTTTAAAATCTCTTCCATGTAAAAGCTTTATATTTCATAGGAATTCCTCATACAGTATTCTTCATATATACTTATTGGAATCAGGTTGAACTCATTTTCTGCCCCTCTTTCTTTACATGGTGGATTCCAAAGCTCCATATTTGAAAACTCTGACAATGAACAAATTTGTCATTAGTCCTTTAGAAACAAAGGAATTTATAACAGAACCATGGATAATGGGTACAGTAGTTGTTGGCAAATTGTCAAGTAACATACCCACTTGCTTTGTATGTTAAAAACAATGTTTCATTTTTATCTTTTCTGGATTATTATCTGCCAGTTTATACCCATTATAAGCCCGCTTCAGAAGGACTTTCAGAAAAATGAGTTGATCACTAGCCAATACAGAATGACTTCAGGTCTTCATTCATTGACCCTACATGTTAACATGATTTAACTTTACAGTAGAGGTGGTATTTGTTTTTACTCTGCCCAGGAGAAGGCTCTGATGTGGATAATTGGAAAGCAAGGCAGGAAACATATCTCGTGCTAGTCGCTTAACTGCTGAGCTTGTTAAAGAGCATTTAATAGAGGCTCACTATGAACAGACCATCATTAAATTTAATGATGGTAGAGAGATATGCTCAAGCTCCTGTTCTTTTTTAAAAATTAATTAATTTATTTTAATTGGAGGATAATTATCTTACAATATTGTGATGATTTTTGTTATACATTGACATGAATCAGCTGCAGGTGTACATGTGTGTCCCCAGCCTGAACCTTCCTCCCATCTCCCTCCCTACCCTATCCTTCTGGGTTGTTCCAGAGCACTGGCTTTGAGTGCCCTGCTTCATGCATCAAACTTGCACTGGTCATCTATTTTGCATATGGTAATATACATGTTTCAATGCTATTCTCTCAAATCATCTCACCCTCACCTTCTCCCACAGAATCCAAAAGTCTGTTCTTTATATCTGTGTCTCTGCTGCCTTGCACATAGGATCCTCATTACCATCTTTCTAAAGTCCATATATCTGCATTAATGTACAGTATTCTTATTTCTTCCTGACTTACTTCACTCTGTATAATAGGCTCCAGTTTCATCCACCTCATTAGAATGGACCCAAATGTGTTCCTTTGTTATAGCTGAGTAATATTCCATTGTGTATATGTACCACAACTTCCTTATCCATTCATCTGCCAATGGACATATAAGTTGCTTCCATGTCCTAGCTGTTGTAACCATTGCTGCAATGAACACTGGGGTACATGTGTCTCTCAATTCTGGTTTCCTCAGTGTGTGTGCCCAGCAGTGGGATTGCTGGTCATATGGCAGATCTATTCCCAGTTTTTTAAGGAATCTTCACATTTTTCTCCATAATGGCTCTACTACTTTGCATTCCCACCAACAGTTTGAGAGGGTTCCCTTTTCCCACACCCTCTCCAGCATTTATTGTCTGTAGACTTTTTGATGATGGCTATTCTGACCGGCATGAGATGATACCTCATTGTAGTTTTGATTTGCACTTCTCTAATAATGAGTGATGTTGAGCATCTTTGCATGTGTTTATTAGTCATCTGTATGTCTTCTTTGGAGAAATGTCTGTTTAATTCTTTTGCCCACTTTTTAATTGGGTTATTTGTTTTTCTGGTATTGAGCTGCATGAGCTGCTTGTATATTTTGGAGATTAATTCTTCATCAATTGTTTGCTGTTATTTTCTCCCATTCTGAAGGCTGCCTTTTCACCTTGCTTATAGATTCCTTTGTTGTACAAAAGCTTTTAAGTTTAATTAGGCCCCATTTGTTTATTTTGTTTTTATTTCCATTACTTTGGGAGGTGAGTCATAGAGGATCCTGCTGTGATTTATGTCAGAGAGTGTTCAGCCTGTGCTTTCCTCTAAAAGTTTTATAGCTTCTGGTCTTACATTTAGATGTTTAATCCAGTTTGAGTTTACTTTTTTGCATGGTGTTAGAAAGTGTTCTAGTTTCATTCTTTTACATGTGGTTGACCTGTTTTCCCAGCACCACTTGTTAAAGAGACTGTTTTTACTCTACTGTATATTTTTGCCTCCTTTGTCAAAGATAAGTTGTCCCTAGGTGTGTGGACTTATCTCTGGACTTTCTATTTTGTTCCATTGATCTGTATTTCTGTCTTTGAGCCACTGCCATACTGTCTTGATGATTGTAGCTTTGTGTATATTCTGAAGTCAGGAAGGTTTGATTCCTCCTATTCCATTCTTCTTTCTCAAGATTGCTTTGGCTAGTCAAGGTTTTTGTGTTTCCATACAAATTATGAAATTATTTGTTCTAGTTCTGTGAAAAATACCATTGGTAACTTGATAGGGATTGCACTGAATCTATAGATTGCTTTGGGTAGTATACTCACTATACTGATTCTTTCAATCCATGAACATGGTATATTTCTCCATCTATTTGTATCACCTTTGATTTCTTTCATCAGTGTTTTATAGTTTTCTATATATAGGTCTTTTGTTTCTTTAGGTAAATTTATTCCTAAGTAGAAGAAGGCAATGGCAGCCCACTCCAGTACTCTTGCCTGGAAAATCCCATGGATGGAGGAGGCTGGTGGGCTGCAGTCCATGGGGTCGCTAAGAGTCGGACACGACTGAGCAACTTCCCTTTCACTTTCCACTTTCATGCATTGGAGAAGGAAATGGCAACCCACTCCAGTGTTCTTGCCTGGAGAATCCCAGGGACGGGGGAGCCTGGTGGGCTGCCGTCTATGGGGTCTCACAGAGTCGGACACGACTGACGTGACTTAGCAGCATTCCTAAGTATTTTATTCTTTTCATTGCAATGGTGAATAGGATTGTTTCCTTAATTTCTTTTTCTGTTTGTTTCATTGTTAGTGTATAGGAATGCCAGGGATTTCTGTGTATTAATTTTATATCCTGTGATTTTATTATGTTCATTGATTAGCACTAGTAATTTTCTGGTGGTGTCTTTAGGGTTTTCTATGTAGAGGATTATGTCATTTGCAGTGAGAGTTTTACTTCTTCTTTTCTAGTCTGGATCCTTTTTATTTATTTTTCTGCTCTGATTGCTGTGGCTAGGACTTCCAAAGCTATGTTGAATAGTAGTGGTAAGAGTGGGCACCCTCATCTTGTTCCTGATTTCAGAGGAAACGTCAAGCTCCTATTCTTAAAAAATATTACAAAATAGTTGAAGAAACCATACATGGCATTTTTATGGGGCAATTCTGGCTGGACCTGGTGATTCAGACTGTAAAAAAAATCTGTCTGCAATGTGGGAGATGCAGGTTCAATCCCTGGGTCTGGAAGATACCTGGGAGAAGGGTATGGTTACCCACTCCAGTATTCTGGCCTGGAGAATTCCATAGACAGTAGAGCCTGGTGGGCTACAGTCCATGGGGTCACAAAGAGTCAGACACAAGTAAGCAACTAACACACACACACATTCTGGCTGGGTTCCACAGCCTGAAGGGAACCAAAGGCAGAAGCATAGTATACATTAGGAGAGATTGCAATAATCCAGGTGAGATAAGATGATGGTTTAGGCTGCAATAGTAGCAGTGGAAGTGGTAAAACATGGCTGGACTCTAAATAATTTTCAAGGTAAATCTGATAGGATTTATTGCTAGAGTAAATGTAGGGTTGAGAAGCAATCAAGCAAGGGTGGGGTAATATTTATCTAGTGCATTTAATTAAAGGGTTATTTATCTTTAGATGCAGCTATCTGGAACATTCAAGCCCTTAGAAGTAAGCAAAAAAAGTCTCAAAGCCCACCAAAATAGAGAGCACATAGCCCTAAAGCCTATGTGCTTATAAGAATTTTTTTTCTTAGTTTCTTTTTGTTCCCGTGTGAGTTACAGTTCAAAGAAATGTCATTAGTTTAATATTTTCAGATTATAAGAAAATAAAAAGGGAAGGAGAAATTTCTAAATGTAGAAATATTTAATCACCAGAAATAAAAGCTGAGACTAAGAACAAAGATACAAAAACAAACAAAAAAAAACAAACAAAAAAGCAAAAACATAAAAATAGGCTGAGGATGCTTGATACAGAATCTGTGTCTCATTGCCTTAGAAGCCCTTCTTAAAATAGAAATGGGAGTTTTAAAAAAAATGTATTTATTTTTAATTGAAGGACAATTGCTTTAAAATATTGGTTTGATTTCTGCCATCCATCAACATGAATTAGCCACAGGTGTACATAGGTCCCCTCTCTGTTAAACCTCTCTCCCACCTCCCACCCTTTCCCACCCCTCTAGGTTCTTACAGAGCTCCAGTTTGAATTCCCTGAGTCATATAGGAAATGGAGTTTTAAATGGTCATTTTGTCATTAAAATCAGGTTAGATTATGTTTTTATCTTTTAGTCTAGGAAGCAGAGAGGTAAAATTCCAAATGTTTTGCATCTAAAATATTGAAATGTGTTGGAATTCCTTACCCTCATCAGTGTCTAGGGTGAGCACAAGCAAATCTCTATAAATTCAGATAGCTCTGGTTGTCCAGAATTAGAATCTCCTATTCTTCCTTGGAGATTCAGTGTAGAGACTCTTTTTGCTTCCCCCTTTAAAAAAATTAGAACCCAAAGCAAGCTGCATTAAGAATTCTTTTTCTGAGAGTCTTCTTGACACATTCCAACTGCCTATGTCTGCATGTGTGTGGGCTCAGTCGGTTCAGTTGTGTTGGACTCCTTGCAACTCCATGAATTGTAGCCCGCCAGGCTCCTCTGTCCATTGGATTCTTCAGCAAGAATACTGGAGTGGGCAGCCATTCTCCAGGGGCTCTTCCTAACCCAGGAATCAAACCCGCATCTCCTGCATCTCCTGCACTGCAGGCAGGTTCTTTACCACTGAGCCACTGGAGAGGCCCCTCCAATTGCCTATTGATGCCCCCAAAGCTCTCGGTAAGCCTGTGTGTGTATGTATGTGTGTTCGTCACTCAGTCGTGTCTGACTCTTTGCAACCCCATGGACTGTAGCCCGCCAGGCTCCTCTGTCCATGGGATTCTCCAGGCAAGAATACTGGAGTGGGTTGCCATTCCCTTCTCCAGGGGATCTTCCCAACCCAGGAATCGAACCCCAGACTCTTCCACCGCAGGCAGATTCTTTACCTTCTGAGCCACCAGGGAAGCCCCTTGGTAACCCTAAAGACTCCTAAAAACAAATTTCTTTGAATCTTTCAGTTTTATATCAATTAACTAGACTGAAAAGCCACACAAAATCTCAACTCAGGATACTTCTAATTTCAAAGCTTCTGTGTCCACACCTCAGCAGCTTGACATCCATAGCTCTACCCCTCCTGCCAGAGACCATACCCCATGGTTCTGCAATGTCTGCCCCAGGCAGGATGGGGTAGACGGGAGGGGATCTGGCAGCACTTTCTGCCTTGGGCCAGGATGTGGCTTCTTTTTCCTAATCTTCTCTAGTCAGGCTATCTAAACTGCTCTAAATTCATAATGCAGACTTTGGCCCCTTCTGCATTTTCTTCTCTGCTTTCTAGAACTCATTTTAAGTAAGCTGGGGTGAGTGGAATAGGAAGTGGGTCCCTGTAAACTTCATTTATCTGAAATTCACATATGTAGGATAGATCATTCTCTGATAACCCCCACAAAAGGGGGCACTATCTGTTACATAATATATATGAAGACTTATGTTTCTCATAATTACTTCTTTCAAATATAATTTTATCATTGAGAAGTAAACTTCAACTCTTCCTAGACAGACATGGATTATACTGTAACTCTGAGACACTGCATTTCACGGTGTCACATTTAATGACACAACATTAAACAAATAAATAATTTCCTGACCATGAGTGTCCCAGGGATGAAGGGTTTGGAGGATTTTACTGAATTTTAGATAGAGCAAGGTAATATTTGGTTTTATGTAAAAATGCAGGACTCTAAACCAATTGGACTGCAATTGTAAGAAAGCAGCCAGGATTTCTCATTCAGACAAGAGGGAGATCCTAGCACTTTCTTTCTGTTGTCTCAGCATTTCTGGTTGAAACACAGAAGTGCAGGGAGGTACAGAACTAAGCAAAAATAACAGAGGAAGTACACATGATGAAGCATGTGTATTTGGTCTTTAAACCAGCAAGATGTGTTTAACTCTTGGCTGGTTGTGCTGTGCTTTTCAGAATATAATAAAATCTAGCACAGAATGGAGGGAAAGGGAATGATATCTATTAGGGTCTACTTTTATTCCATGCATGGTTCTTGCCCTTTATTATTGCATTTATTTCTCATAAGAACCCCAGGAAGTAGGTATTATTATGATCCACACTTTTAAGATGGGCTTCCCAGGTGGCTCAGCTAGTAAAGAATCTACCTACAATGCAGGAGATGCGAGTTTGATCCCTGGGTTGAGAAGATCCTCTGGAGAAGGAAAATGGCAACCCATTCCAGTATTCTTGCCTGGAAAATCCCGTGGACAGAGGCACCTGGTGGGCTACAGTCTATGGGACTGTAAAAGAGTTGGACGCTACTTAGTGACTAAACAGTAACTGTTAAGATATGAAAATAAGCATAAAGGAGCTTTGGCAACTTGCTCAACACCATACAGGCAAATTGTAGAATCAAACTTCCAGTCTAGTCTGTGTAGCCCAAGCTAACAGGGTCCAATATTTGTTGAATAAATGACATATTGAATAAATAAATGAATACTGTATCTCTCACTGTTGCCATTCCAGGCAGATATATCTGTGAAGGGGCAGCACAGATCTGTCCTTACTCACAGTGTAGGGCAAGATCCTTCACCTCTTGTATCTTGTCTAAGAACATTCAAGTCAACTCATATTTTCTGATATACGTGAAACTGGATTGATCCTCACTTTGTGCTGGAGTAAGATAGCATAGAGACAAGAAAGTAACATTTATTAAATATCTTCTAAATAATAGACAATGGACAGACTCTTTTTCTATGTCGTTTCATGGAATCCTCATATCGGCTTTATGAAGTAAGCCTCACTGTCTGCATCTTTAGAGATGATAACACAGGCTTTGAGAGGTTAAGGAGCTTGTCAAAGATATATATCTGATAAGCATATTAGAATTTGAATACAGATCAGTATGATTCCAGAATCTGTATATGCTGTTTTTTTTTTTTTTTAGTTTGTATGTTTGATTTATGATATTATCTTAGTTTTAGGTGTTCAGTATTGTTATTCAGTATTTTTATAGATTATACTCCATTAAAAGTTTTTACAAGCTAATGATTATACTTTGTTCTGTACACTATATTCTTGTTTATCTATTTTATATGTAGTGGTTTGTATCTCTTAATCCCATACTCTTAATTTGCCCTGCCTCTCCCTTCCCCCTTTGGTAACCACTAGTTTGTTTTCTATGTCTGTGAGTCTGTTTCTGTTTTGTGTATACATTCATTTGCATTATTTTTTAGATTCTACATAAAAGTGATATCCTACAGAATTTGTCTTTATCTGACTAATTTCACTAATCACAACATTCTCTAAGTCCATCCACATTGCTGCAAATGGCAGAATTTTATTTTTTTTTTTATGGCTGAGAAATATTCCACTATATGCATGCATGTGTGCTAAGTCACTTCAGTCATGTCTGACATTTTGCAACTCCCTGGACTGCAGCTCGCCAAGCTCCTCTGTCCATGGAATTCTCTAGGCAAGAATACTGGAGTGGGTTGCTATGCCTTCCTCCAGGCGGTCTTCCCCACCCAGGGATTGAACCCATGTCTCTTATGTCTGCTGCATTGGCAGATGGGTTCTTTACCACTAGCTCCACCTGAGAAACTCATTCCACTATACATACACACACACACACACACACACACACACACACACACACTATATCTTATTTATCTGTCTGTTGTAAATAGTACTTCTACGAACATTGAGGTGCATGTATCTTTCAAATTAGTGCTTTTGATTTTTTTCCATATATATATCCAGTAGTGGAATTGTTGGATCATATAATAGCTCTATTTTTAGTTTTCTGAGGAACTTCCATACTGTTTTACATAGTGGTTGTACTAATTTATATCTTTATCAAAAGTAAAGTCTTTTTCCAGATCCTCTACAACATTTGTTATTTATAGGCTTTTTGATGATGGCCATTCTGACAGGTGTGAGGTGATATTGTTGTTTTGATTTGCATTTCTCTGATAATTAGAGATGTTGAACATATTTTTATGTGGCTGTTAGCCATTTGTATGGAGAAGGCAATGGCACCCCACTCCAGTACTCTTGCCTGGAAAATCCCATGGACGGAGGAGCCTGGAAGGCTGCAGTCAATGGGGTCGCTGAGGGTTAGACACAACTGAGCAACTTCACTTTCACTTTTCACTTTCATGCATTGGAGAAGGAAATGGCAACCCACTCCAGTGTTCTTGCCTGGAGAATCCCAGGGACGGGGGAGCCTGGTGGGCTGCCGTCTCTGGGGTCTCACAGAGTCAGACACGACTGAAGTGACTTAGCAGCAGCAGCAGCAGCAGCCATTTATATGTCTTCTTATTCCAGGTCTTCTGGCTCTTTTTTGATTGAGTTATTTATTATTTTGATACTCAGTTGTATGAGCTATCCAGTGGTCATGTATGGATGTGAGAGTTGGACTGTGAAGAAAGCTGAGTGCTGAAGAATTGATGCTTTTGAATTGTGGTGCTGGAGAAGACTCTTGCGAGTCCCTTGGACTGCAAGGAGATCCAAGCAGTCCATCCTAAAGGAGACCAGTCCTGGGTGTTCATTGGAAGGACTGATGCTGAGGCTGAAACTCCAATACTTTGGCCACCTCATGGGAAGAGTTGACTCATTGGAAAAGACTCTGATGCTGGGAGGGTTTGGGGGCAGGAGGAGAAGGGGACAACAGAGGATGGCTGGATGGCATCACCAACTCGATGGACATGAATTTGAGTGAACTCCGGGAGTTGGTGATGGACAGGGAGGCCTGGCGTGTTGCGATTCATGGGGTCGCAAAGAGTCGGACATGACTGAGTGACTGAACTGAACTGAACTGTATGAGCTATTTACATACATGCTGTTTACATCACACTGTCCTTCAGTAGGAAACTAAGTCTGGATGGATTATATTAATCAGCATTATTTACTTTGAGACTTCTAAGTGCTTTGACTATGTTGTCTATTAATTCATAATATTATTTCATAATATTCATATTTGTTGTTAAAACAGAAGGAAGCCTAGACACATTCAACTCAATTACTTTTAGTTATGGAATCTTGCACATTAAAAAAAAAATCCAAAACGAAGAAATTCCTACCTAAAGCCTAGAGTTGTAAGTTATGGTGTAAGTGCTCTGCCAAGTGTCTGTGTTGTGTCACCTTGCTGCTTTTTTAGATAGTATCTTCTTTTGAGATACTATGAGCCTAGCTCATTTCTAGGCTAAATTTCCTCACTTTACCCAAAGGCAAGAAAAATTTACTGATTTATTTTGGAAGAGCTGGACAGAACTGGCAGTCTCTGATTAAAGGCCTAAAGCCATTTGGAAAAAAATCACATTATTTTCAATCCACATTTCTGCCTGATAGGTAATGTCTGAAAGGTGTCTATGGAGGTAATTACCAGGGAAAATATAGGCTAGAAAACACAAGAAATGGTAGACTGTATTTCCTCCAAAAACTAAAGAAATGAATCAACAGAAAGTAAACCAGTAGAGTCAGCGTACTTTAAATTTTAGGGTTTTCACGATTCATTTAAAAGACCAATTAAAATTGGAGAAGCATTTTAAAGAATATGATAAAAAATTTTAAAAGATAACTATATATTAAATAATTAGAAAATGTAAATTTGCCAAGCAGTTTCATTTCTTCAGATGATTCCTATAGATTGTTGTTCAGTTGCTAAGTTGTGTCTGACAGTGCAACCCCATGGACTGCATCACGCTGGGCTTTCCTGTCCTTCACTGTCTCCTGGAGTTTGCTCAAACTCATGTCCAATGAGTTGTGATGCTATCCAATCATGTCATCCTCTGCAACCCCTTTTTCCTTCTGCTCTCAATTTTTCCTAGCTTCAAGGCCTTTTCCAATGAGTCAACTCTTCCCATCAGATGGTCAAAGTATTGGAGTTTCAGCTTCAGTATCAGTCCTTCCAATGAATATTCAGGATTGATTTCCTTTAGGATTGACTGGTTTGGTCTCCTTGCTGTTCAAGTGACTCTCAAGAGTCTTCTCCAGCACCACAGCTCAAAAGCATCAATTCTTTGGCACTTAGTCTTCCTTATAGTTCAATTCTCACATCCATACATGACTACTATAACAACCATAGCTTTGACCATATGGACCTTTGTCAGCAAACTGATATCTCTGTTTTTTAAAATGCTGTCTAGGTTTTTCATAGCTTTCTTTCCAAGGAGCAAGCGTCTTTTAATTTCATGGCTGCTGTCACCATCCACAGTGATGTTGAAGCCCAAGAAAATAGAATCTGTCACTGTTTCCACTTTTTCCCCATCTATTTGCCATGAAGTGATGGGACTGGATGCCACAATCTTGGTTTTTTGAATGTTGAGTTACAAGCCAGCTTTTTTACTCTCCTCTTTGACCCTTTCAAGAGGCTCTTTAGTTCCTCTTTGCTTTCTGCCATTAGAGTGGTATCATGTATATATCTGAGCTTGTTAATATTTCTTCCAGCAGTCTTTATTCCCACTTATTCATCCGACCTGGCATTTCATGTGGTATACTTTGCATATAAGTTAAATAAGCAGGGTGACAATATACAGCCTATAGATATATATATTCTATAAATATATGTCATATATATATGTATCTTATAAATAACTGCTAACAATTATTGTAAATGATACAACAATAATAATGAATATTAATGAGCTCTTGTCATATTCTGTGCATATAGTAAACACTTAACATACATTATGCCATTTAAAACTTAAGTTCTAGCAAACTGTCTTTCTGAATGGTAACCACGACCAATTGTTAAAGTGCAGTTGTTTCCTTTAACAGGGCAAGCATCCCTCCTTACTTGTCTTACATCTGTCTGGTTTCACTCATGTATGTTACCTGTCTTGCTTGGGAAAGTATTTTGGCTATTGATGCCTGCTCTAAACCTTAAGTACTTTTCACCACATGCATGGTGACTTTGGCTAAATTCACTTTCCACTCTCTCATTAAGCTTACAATATAATGTGGCTTGCTCTAAGTTGTAAGAACAAATTACGCTTCTTAATACATGGAAGCAAAATAGGAACAGATGCATTTTCAGGCCTCTTGGAGATGGGATGTCATCCAACATCTTGTAATTCCTCTGGTGTCTGGCAGCAGCTTCACAACTCGGCAGGCACTGCAGCTTTCTCTTCTGTTAGTTGTGACTTCTTACAGAGACACAGCTGTTCTCTGTACTGCTTTGTATGATCCAGCTAACTAGATTCACTAATCGCTTCTTCCTATGTCTCCAGTTTAAATTTCCTAAGAGAAAGAACCTGACTGATTTAACTAGTCATCGTTCCATATAGGAGATCTGAACTGGGTGGAACTTTGAGTCAGGGCATCTCATAGACTGTTGGCCAGAAAAAGTACCCATCCCTTACCTAATCAGTTGAATCCAGGGAGGTAGAGTAAAAGTTGTAAAGCATGATTAAGGAAATTTCTAGAAGGAGATGTGGGTTTGGCAGGCATTTTGAAACTCCCAGAAGGGTTTATGACTGTCAGATACCTTTCTTGGCCTACTTAGTATAAGTTTCTTGACTCAATGGCAATATTAAAGTTAAAACCAGACTTTTAAAAATTAATTTATAACAAGCAGCAGAGCTCTGTCTGGTCAGATTATTCATAAGGATTCTAATATTACCCCATAGAATATCTATGTCAAAAACAAAATCATAATCACATAATTCTTTGTTAGCATAGATGTTAGGTGGCAAAAGACTAAGTTAGTCTGGCTCATAGCTAATGAAAGAGTGGATTTATCACTGGGCCTGGGATACATGGAGTTGTTTAGCCACTACCTCCTGCATCTCTCCCACACAGAGATGGCCTTACAAATGACTCAGAATTTGGAAAATTCACTGGAAAGAGCTTGTTCAGTGGGTGATGGTTGGCTAGATACTGTCGGTGTTTGTGATTTGCCTTTTTCTAAGGATGGTACTTAATTTTTTATTTTTAGCTGAAAAATTGCTGTTAATAATATTTTTCAAGAGAATATTTTATTTTAAATTTTTATTGTACAAAATAATATATTACTTTCTTTGGAATTTCTGGTTACAAGCTCTAGCCCACCTGAGACTATGATCATTCCCTGAGCCATCGTGGTGGTGGTGAGGGGACCAGAAGTGCAGTGGTACATGTGCAAATTATTATCCCCCAAGACTGTGATGTGACCAAGCCAAGACTGGCATTCAGTAGGGTCTTCCAGGAACAGTATGGCCAATGTGGAGTTCCTGGAGTAGAGTCTGTGCTGGAGGGAGAGGCCTGTTCACATTTTCTTAGCCACATCCAGTCCACAGGACCACATATTCTCAAAGTGTGGTCTGGGGATACCCTGGGGTCCCAGGATCATTTTAGGGATCCTGGGGGCCCCGGGGTATCCTGGGGTATGGATGTGAGAGTTGGACTGTGAAGAAGGCTGAGCGCCAAAGAATTGATGCTTTTGAACTGTGGTGTTGGAGAAGACTCTTGAGAGTCCCTTGGACTGCAAGGAGATGCAACAAGTCCATTCTGAAGGAGATCAGCCCTGGGATTTCTTTGGAAGGAATGATGCTAAAGCTGAAACCCCAGTACTTTGGCCACCTCATGCGAAGAGTTGACTCATTGGAAAAGACTCTGATGCTTGAAGGGATTGGGGGCAGGAGGAGAAGGGGACGACAGAGGATGAGATGGCTGGATGGCATCACTGACTCAATGGACGTGAGTCTGAGTGAACTCCAGAGTTGGTGATGGACAGGGAGGCCTGGCATGCTGCGATTCATGGGGTCGCAAAGAGTTGGACACGACTGAGCGACTGAACTGAACTGAACTGAACTGAACATGTTATATTTGCTCTGTTCACTCTCATTCTCTTCTCTCACAAGTGCATGGTAGAGTTTTCCAGAGGCTACATGTTGTATGTATGATATAAAACAGTGAATACAAAAATAGATCAGAGACTCCACCTTTCTTTTGTGAAGTCAGACATTAAAAGATACGTACAAATATGTAAAAACAATGTCCTTATTTCTTACTAAAATTTTTATTTTGAGAAATATAGTAATTTTTCATATAATATTTTAATTTCTGTTAACATGTACTTTTGGTTTGTTATTGTTATTTCAAAATAGTTAATAAATTAAATGTTGAAAAAATTGGGAGTCTTCAAGAATTTTTAAGAGGATAAAGAGTCCTGACACTGAAAGGACCCCTGTATAGGTTTCTTTTTTTTTTTTTTTTAAACCATTACTGTAATTTAACATTGGAAAAAACACACGATTACATTATATGATCCTAATTCTGTAGAACCGTAGACACATAGATACATAGGAAAAAGACTGAAAGGAAATACACAGAAACACTGATCATTTTTGTTAGGAAAATGGATGATTTAAATTTTGAAAGTATTTGTCCTTTCAAAATTTCTACAATCAATGTGAATTCTTTCATTGTTAAGACAGAATGATACATTCCATACATTTAAAATATAGGGCATGCTGATTCTGTGGTAATGGATATGTGGTAAAATGAACTAAAATAAACTTGGTTAGACATTTAGAATTATTTCCAAGTCTATGAAATTTAGTCTTACAAGAAGTCTACAAAATGTAATTCCTCCTACTTTTCAAGGGGGAGAAAGGCTTTCTAACATTGAGATGGGCTTCATCTTTTTTTTTAAACCTGTATTTTCTTTCAGCTCTCCTCTAATAATTACCTTGTGAGAAAACTTCTGCAAGAAAAAGAACTGAAAATTACACCTGAACTCACAACAAAATGGTAATGTGAATGTGAAGATAGAATTTTGGGACCTCCATTCCAGGATTTTCTCTGTTGCAGTGACTTTAATTACACTCATTCCTATTAAATTGCTTCTAGTTAATCTATAGTTACATCAGAATCCTCCTCATGGATTTAATTAAATGCATCCATCTGGTCATTCGTAAACACTCACAGGGCAACTTCTATGAACTAGTCAGTGGATTATGATGTTGAGGTTACAAGGGTGAATAATCATAGTCCCTTTCCTCTCCAACAATTGTGAGAGAGTCAGATATATAAAGAACTAATTAAAGTTTGGTCTGACAAGTGAGATGTGCTGAGAACTATGCTATCAAATAACGTTTAGAAGTTGGTTTATTGACTCAGCCAGAATTTACTGAATTCTAACTTTGTGCAAAGTTTAGTGTTAGAGGATATAGTCTGGTAAATGATTTTGTTTTCTAGAAGCTTGCATTCCATTTGGTGAGGCAATAATGCACACACATTTAAAATTAGCAATGGTAGTTCAAGGCAGTAGGAGATTAAATTTCAAGTACTTATAGTAAATAAATAAGAGCCATCCGACACAGAAGAGGCCTTCAGAGGCAGAAGTAGTTTCAAAAATCTAATTATGGGACTTCCCTGTTGGTCCAGTGGCTAAGAATCCAAGCTCTCAGTGCAAGGGGCCTGAGTTTGATTCCTGATTAGGGAACTAGGTGCCACATGACTCAACCAAATATTCCGCATGCTGCAATGAAGATCAAAGATCCCGAGTGCTGCAACTAACCCAGTGCAGCCAAATAAACACATAAAAAAAAAAATCTAATTGCAAAACTCCCTGAATGAGCCTTGTAAAACAGAGCCACAGGGCAGAGAGGAGGAACAAGGTGTCTGAGGGTGGAGGTGGCAAATAGTGTCCATTTTTTATCCTCCTCAGACCTGAAGCCCTCTTCTTAAATAAATGTTTCATTTCCTGAAATTAAATTCTTTCTGTAACCTGCATGAACACATAGTTTAAAAACTAAATTACATTAAGTATTCATACATATAATATCCTTACTATAATTTAAAGGAGAAGGAAAAATATAATAAGCAGTGTGCATTTCAATATATAATGCTTGAGTATGACTACAGAATAAGCTAAAATGAAGAAGTCAGATGTTTGTACCTACTCGTAATGATGATGAATTTAGAAGAAACAAAATTAAAAGCCATGTTGAGCAAGATGTAGAGGAAAATGAAAGAGCAGCGGTACAGTAGACACTAGAATAAAAACTAGTTTTACGATAAGTGATGACAGACTGGACCTGTCTATATATGATAAGAGAAAGAGGGAAGTAACCTTAATTGCAGTAGAGAAAACAAGTCAAGACAAATTACAGATTGTTGAAGTGAGAAAATGAGGAAGTATGATTTTCTTGCAAATGAGCTGTACCTTATTTACAAATGTGTGTCAAATAATTCCCTGCATTGCATAGGACAGAGGCGAGACAGAATAGTTCAATAAACAAATTCTGTCTTAAAACCGCATATGGAGGCATACATTCGGTCTTGAATTTACTAAGGGACCGCAGAGACCATGTGCTTTGACAGTCAACAGGAAATTGGAGAACTATTGAAAAAAGAAAGAGCAATTCAGGGGATAATAGCAAAGTTTTGTGGCAGACCTCTGGGGAATAAGGTTGAAAAGAAGGCTCGTAGTACAGGTGGTAAAGAATATGCCTGCAATGCAGGACCCAGGTTTCATCCCTGGGTTGGGAAGATCCCCTGGAGAAGGGAATGGCAACCCACTCCAGTATTCTTGCCTGGAGAAACCCATGGACAGAGGAACCTGGCAGGCTGCAGTCCATGGGGTCACAAAGAGTTGGACACGACTGAGTGACTAACACTTTCACTTTCCTTATATACAAGTGTGTGTCAAAGTAATTCCCTGCATTGCGTGGGACAGAGACAAGATAGAATAGTCAATACACAAATTCTGTCTTAAAACCACATGTTGAGGCATAGATTAGCAATTTAAAGAAACTTCAAGTTTTAATTTTCATAATATAGATAATAAGAATCTGTTATGCCCATTTGAATAATAGAGTTATTCATAAAATGTGGTGGTATCTGTGCATTTCATGTATCTCGATTAACATTAATGGTATCTCAATCTTCACCTTAAAAGACTGCCAAGATTCAACTACAAATGCAAATGGTACAAGTGTGGGCCATTAGCTCAAAGGCCAGGAACGGTGCTTGCCCTTAGGAACTTGATTTTTCCCAGTGGTTAACAACTCTTAGAAAAGTTTGAGCAAAAGCACAGTATACTCTTTCTGTAATGAAAAGGAAGGTGTGAAAGCCTAACATATCCTGAATGTATTAACATAGAAGGGCTTCCCTGGTGATTCAGATGGTAAAGAATTCACCTGCAAAGCAGGAGATGCACTTTTGATCCCTGAGTTGGGAAGATCCCCTGGAGAAGGGACTGGTAAGCCACTCCAGTATTCTTGCCTGGAAAATCCCATGGACAGAGAGCGTGGTGGGTACAGTCCATAGGGTTGCAAAGAGCATTATGCTACAAAATAAAAAAGGCTTAGGCTAAGTTAAGTTACTGCAAAACTAATGCATTATAGTGATTTGAAGGAGAGTGTGCAGGCCTTCTTTTGGATAGAGCCAGTTAGTAGAGACTTTTAAACCAAAGGCTACAGATTTTATTCAAAAAGTCTTGAGAAGTAATTGGAATGTTCTAACGTCTTAACTTACTTTAAAATTCACGCCTCTCTAATTTTTCATATTTTTATAATTTTTATACTATCATAGCTCAAAAGGATCAGAATTCTTGATAAAAAGACAGTGAGTTTGCAAGTTGTATCAATTTATCGTGAAAGTACAAGTGCTAGCTGCTCAGCAGTGTCCAACTCTTTGTGACCCCATGGACTATAGCCCTCCAGGCTCCTCTGTACGTGGAATTCTCCATGCAATAATACTGGAGTAGCTTGCCATTCTCTTCTCCAGGGGATCTTCTTGACCCAAGAGTTGAACCTGGATTTCCTGCATTGCAGGCAGATTCTTTACCATCTGAGCCATCAGGGAATCAGCTTACTAGGAGACGTTTAAGCAGAGTTCAAATTCCAACTGTCACCATGGCTATTTGTGGTTGAAACATCAGTTGTAGGGAATATTCATTTCAGGAATGTCGTTCCTGTAATATCACGCCTGCTTTCCACATCAAACAGGTAGCTACTGGTCATGTAATGAAGAGGGTAAGAATGGAGCATCTCTGGAATTTTTGTTTTGTGAAGTTTCACAGCCTTGCAGCAGTGTAAATCTTTAAATCATGTCCAAAGTTAGGAAAGAATCAAGCACATATCTGATTTTTTCTTAGGGCAGCTGACCACATTTTTATCCCAAACTTCTCATGGTTTTGTGTTACTTTTATCTTTTAATGTCTAGATCTCTTCTTTTATGCCGACTGTCTTAGTTTCGGGCAATTTGAAGCTTAAATATTTTAGTATCTTCCAGAGCTTCCCTGGTGGCTCAGTTGGTAAAGAATCTGCCTATGATGCTGGAGACCTGGGTTCAGTCCCTGGATTGGGAAGAACCCCTGGAGAAGGAAATGGCAGCTCACTCTAGTATTCTTGCCTAGAGAATCCCAAGGACAGGACAGAGGAATCTGGTAGGCTACAGTCCATGTGTTCTCAAAGAGTTGGACACCACTGAGCGACTAACACTTCACTTCAGAGGGTATTGTAGAAAAGTGTCCCTGATTTTCACAGAAACATGTTATTTTCATAGTCTAGCATAATACATACCAGTCATCCTGTCTAGGCAGAGCAGACTTTTTTCTTGAGTCCCAGGCTCATAAAATCTTCTGGGGCTGGATAATTTCCTGGTGAAAAGTATAGGACAATTTCAAGGACTGAGATTGTATCTTATTTATTTTTATTTCTAGCACCAAGGATCATATCTAATACAAGTAGGTGTTCAGTAAGTGTCTTTTGATTGAATGAATGAGGGAAGGCTGTGGAGGGTAGTTGTGCTCTGTGATTTTCCAGATTTATTCTCAATTCAGTCTTTGGTTGTATCTTCCCTCTTAACTCAGTTGGTAAAGAATCTGCCTGCTGTGCAGGAAACCTGGGTTTGATTCCTGGATTGGGAAGATTCCCTGGAGAAGGGAATGGCAACCCACTCCAGTATTCTTGCCTGGAGAAACCCTTGGACAGAGGAACCTGGCAGGCTGCAGTCCATGGGGTCACAAAGAGTTGGACACGACTGAATGACTAACACTTTCACTTTCCTTATATACAAGTGTGTGTCAAAGTAATTCCCTGCATTGCGTGGGACAGAGACAAGATAGAATAGTTCAATACACAAATTCTGTCTTATAACCACATGTTGAGGCATAGATTAGCAATTTAAAGAAACTTCAAGTTTTAATTTTCATAATATAGATAATAAGAATCTGTTATGCCCATTTGAATAATAGAGTTATTCATAAAATGTGGTGGTATCTGTGCATTTCATGTATCTCGATTAACATTAATGGTATCTCAATCTTCACTTTAAAAGACTGTCAAGATTCAACTACAAATGTAAATGGTACAAGTGTGGGCCATTAGCTCAAAGGCCAGGAACGGTGCTTGCCCTTAGGAACTTGATTTTTCCCAGTGGTTAACAACTCTTAGAAAAGTTTGAGCAAAAGCACAGTATACTCTTTCTGTAATGAAAAGGAAGGTGTGAAAGCCTAACATATCCTGAATGTATTAACATAGAAGGGCTTCCCTGGTGATTCAGATGGTAAAGAATTCACCTGCAAAGCAGGAGATGCACTTTTGATCCCTGAGTTGGGAAGATCCCCTGGAGAAGGGACTGGTAAGCCACTCCAGTATTCTTGCCTGGAAAATCCCATGGACAGAGAGCGTGGTGGGTACAGTCCATAGGGTTGCAAAGAGCATTATGCTACAAAATAAAAAAGGCTTAGGCTAAGTTAAGTTACTGCAAAACTAATGCATTATAGTGATTTGAAGGAGAGTGTGCAGGCCTTCTTTTGGATAGAGCCAGTTAGTAGAGACTTTTAAACCAAAGGCTACAGATTTTATTCAAAAAGTCTTGAGAAGTAATTGGAATGTTCTAACGTCTTAACTTACTTCAAAATTCACGCCTCTGTAGTTTTTCATATTTTTATAATTTTTACACTATCATAGCTCAAAAGGATCAGAATTCTTGATAAAAAGACAGTGAGTTTGCAAGTTGTATCAATTTATCGTGAAAGTACAAGTGCTAGCTGCTCAGCAGTGTCCAACTCTTTGTGACCCCATGGACTATAGCCCTCCAGGCTCCTCTGTACGTGGAATTCTCCATGCAATAATACTGGAGTAGCTTGCCATTCTCTTCTCCAGGGGATCTTCTTGACCCAAGAGTTGAACCTGGATTTCCTGCATTGCAGGCAGATTCTTTACCATCTGAGCCATCAGGGAATCAGCTTACTAGGAGATGTTTAAGCAGAGTTCAAATTCCAACTGTCACCATGGCTATTTGTGGTTGAAACATCAGTTGTAGGGAATATTCATTTCAGGAATGTCGTTCCTGTAATATCACGCCTGCTTTCCACATCAAACAGGTAGCTACTGGTCATGTAATGAAGAGGGTAAGAATGGAGCATCTCTGGAATTTTTGTTTTGTGAAGTTTCACAGCCTTGCAGCAGTGTAAATCTTTAAATCATGTCCAAAGTTAGGAAAGAATCAAGCACATATCTGATTTTTTCTTAGGGCAGCTGACCACATTTTTATCCCAAACTTCTCATGGTTTTGTGTTACTTTTATCTTTTAATGTCTAGATCTCTTCTTTTACGCTGACTGTCTTAGTTTCGGGCAATTTGAAGCTTAAATATTTTAGTATCTTCCAGAGCTTCCCTGGTGGCTCAGTTGGTAAAGAATCTGCCTATGATGCTGGAGACCTGGGTTCAGTCCCTGGATTGGGAAGAACCCCTGGAGAAGGAAATGGCAGCTCACTCTAGTATTCTTGCCTAGAGAATCCCAAGGACAGGACAGAGGAATCTGGTAGACTACAGTCCATGTGTTCTCAAAGAGTTGGACACCACTGAGCGACTAACACTTCACTTCAGAGGGTTTTGTAGAAAGGTGTCCCTGATTTTCACAGAAACATGTTATTTTCATAGTCCAGCATAATACATACCAGTCATCCTGTCTAGACAGAGCAGACTTTTTTCTTGAGTCCCAGGCTCATAAAATCTTCTGGGGCTGGATAATTTCCTGGTGAAAAGTATAGGACAATTTCAAGGACTGAGATTGTATCTTATTTATTTTTATTTCTAGCACCAAGGATCATATCTAATACAAGTAGGTGTTCAGTAAGTGTCTTTTGATTGAATGAATGAGGGAAGGCTGTGGAGGGTAGTTGTGCTCTGTGATTTTCCAGATTTATTCTCAATTCAGTCTTTGGTTGTATCTTCCCTCTTAACTCAGTTGGTAAAGAATCTGCCTGCTGTGCAGGAAACCTGGGTTTGATTCCTGGGTTGGGAAGATTCCCTGGAGAAAGGTATGGCAACCCACTCCAGTATTCTTGCCTGGAGAAACCCTTGGACAGAGGAACCTGGTGGACTACATACAGTCCATGGTGGTTTTACGAGTCCAACAGGATTTAGCGACTAAACCACCACCACCACCACCACCACCACCAATCTTCTGTTGATGCTGTCTGGCCAGCAGAGGGAGTCCAAGATCCACCACCGGATTAGAGAGCAATTTAGGGAAAGGAGGATCGGTTCAGTCGCTCAGTCTCGTGTCCGACTCTTGCGGACCCCATGGACAGCAGCATGCCAGTCTTCCCTGTCCTTTACCATTTGCTGGAGCTTGCTCAAATTCATGTCCATTCAGTTTGATGCCATCCAACCGTCTCATCCTCTGTCATTCAGGTTAAAGCGTCTGCCCGCAATGTGGGAGACCTGGGTTCGATCCCGGAATCCGGAAGATCCCCTGGAGAAGAAAATGGCAACCCAGTCCAGCATTCTTGCCTGGAGAATCCCAAGGACAAGGGAGTCTGGTGGGCTACAGTCCACGGGGTGGCAAAGAGTCGAACACGACTGAGCGACTTCACTTTCACTTTCAATCTTTCCAGCATCAGAAAGATATTTCTAGCCCCAAAGAGACAGATATATTTGAAATTGCCAAGACGGCTTAATTTAAGTCTTTCTAGAAAATGCTACTTGCAGAATGTTAACTAATCTTGATACCATGTTGATAATATTTATGAAGAAAATATCTATTTTTATATAACTTTGAAACATGGAGCAACCAAAACGTTTAAAGAAGAAAATAAAGACTGCTCAGAACTAACTTTGACTCACATTTGACTGTATCTATTTTTGTTTTTAAATGCATGATATATAGGATGTAAGTAACTCAAGGAAAGGGATTTTGGCATTACTTACTAAATTATTCCAAGCACCTATTAGAATAGTGCTTGGCACATATAGGCACTAAATAATTAAACTTTTGATTTGATCAATAATTGAACTTATACTATTTGTATAATTTGCATTATTTTTCAATTTAACATTATGTTATCCATTAACAGAAAGATAAAGAAGATACATGTGTATGCATGCAATATATATATACACACATACACACATTATTGTGTATATAATGTGTGGTAAAATGCTATTAAATAGGGAGAAGGCAATGGCACCCCACTCCAGTACTCTTGCCTGGAAAATCCCATGGATGAAGGAGCCTGGTAGGCTCCAGTCTATGGGGTCGCTGGGAGTCAGGCACGACTGAGCGACTTCACTTTCACTTTTCACTTTCATGCATTGGAGAAGGCAATGGCAACCCACTCCAGTATCCTTGCCTGGAGAATCCCAGGGACGGCGGAGCCTGGTGGACTGCTGTCTGTGGGGTCGCACAGAGTCGGACACGACTGAAGCGACTTAGCAGCAGTAGCAGCAGCAGATCAAGTTTAGAAAGGGAAGGGAGAAAAGAAAAGGAGGGAGGCAGGGAAGGAGGAAGGCAAATCACAGAAAAGGATAGGAGAAATTTATAATGGTTTAGAAATGCAAACTTTTAAGTCAAAAGTCTGGGTTTAAATCTATGTAATCTTCAACAGATTAATCTCTCTGCTCCTCTTTCTTCATCTGTAAAATGGATTAGTAATAGTTCCTTCATCATAGTATTTGCAGGCATTTAAACTACTTTCTTTAAAGTGAATACAATACTATAATGTCTGTAACACATAGATCATTCAGTATTTCTTAACTGTGAGTTTCATACAATAACATCTTAGAGTAACTAATTTTTGAAGGTGGTATAGATTATTTTTATTTTGTCCTTTTTTTTATGTTTTCCAAGTTTTCTTCAATCAAAATGTAATGCTTTTAAAGGAAAAATGAAGCAATTAACTTTTTTAAAGGAAAAAAATGCTATTAAATCATTAGAAAGGACGAAATTCTGCCATTTGTGTCAACATAGATGGAATTCGAGAGCATTATGCTAAGTAAAATAACTCAGACAGAGAAAGAAATACTGCATGGTGTCACTTATATGTGGAATCTTAAAAATAAGTCAGACTCATAGAGTACAGAAGTTGTTGTCAGGGGCTGGGGGCTGTTGGGGGACAGGGGGAGAGGCTAGAAAAAGAGTACAAACTTTTAATTATAAGATGAATAAAGTCCGGGGATCTAAAGTATAGGATGATAACTGTCGTTGATAAGACTATGTATAACTGAAATTTGCTAAGAGAGTAGAACTTAAGTTTTCTTAAAAAAAAAAGAAAAAGGATGTGTTAATTAACTAGATGGAGAAATCATTTCATAATATATGTCTACCAAATCACCACAACATACATTTTAATTATCTTGCGATTTTATATGTCAACTATACCTTAATAAAAGTAAAACAATTGGCATTATATGGTAAGCATTTTCCTGTTATATTTTTAACACATAATGTTTCATTAATTACTCTTAAAATCACAATTTTATCTATTCAATAAAATCTACCTTAAAAAGACAAACTACTTTCCAAAAGGTTGTACTGATCTACAGCAGAATGAGTTACATACAGCGCACAGCTGTTTTCAGCCCTCGTCATTATGGTTACAGTTTGTCTGAGTGCCCAAAGTGTGGCCCTCAAGCTCAGCAACATTGTCATTGCTTGGAGATTATGAGAAATGCAGACTCGGTCTGATCCTTTCTTTGCCTCATTGAATCAGGATCTAAATTTTAACAAGATCCTATGGTGTTTTGAACATCCCTTAAAGTTTGAACTTGCAGAGGTTCAACTTTTAAATTTAAACTTTCTCTTCCAAATGTTTATTGTGCATTTTTGGCTCTTTTTGAATTGTCCGTTTCCATCCTTTGCCTGTTTTAAAATTAGGGCTATTTTCTGAGTTGTTTTGAAGATACAAAAAACCTGATGGATTTTAACAGGAACATGAATGAACTATGAAAAAGAGATCTAATGACGTTGAAGTTTAAATCCATCTAGAAGAAAGTGACATGAAAGGGTGATAAGGGGAGAATAGTTTGAACACAGGAAAACATTTAAACTGATCCTTATTTAGGACTCTTAGCATATATATCTCTTTTCTTAGCATTTATCAAATATCCATTCATTCACTCAGTACATTTTCTGACTGTCTCTGTATAGTACACTGTACCAATGCTGTGAATCCATGTAACCATAGGAAGTCTGTTTGCTCATCTTGGGGGCATTACAATCTATTTGGTGTAGTCACATGTATGCAAAATTAACTAATGATAAGAAGTTTCATCGATTATGGTTGATTGAATGCTAACTATAGGGCTCAGACATTGGACTCATCTGGATATTAGACAGTGGGTAGTGGAAGTAATGGGATGTATATTCATTGAGGGCTTATCCTGTATGTGTTCTATCTTATTCAGTTCCCTTTATAACTCTGTAAGGAAGTCAGGACATTTGGATCATAAATCATGCAAAGGCAATGGCAACCCACTCCAGTACTCTCGCCTGGAAAATCCCATGGGCGGAGGAGCCTGGTAGGCTGCAGTCCATGGGGTCGCACAGAGTCGGACACAACTGAGCGACTTCACTTTCACTTTTCACTTTCATGCATTGGAGAAGGAAATGGCAACCCACTCCAGTGTTCTTGCCTGGAGAATCCCTGGGACAGGGGAGCCTGGTGGGCTGCTGTCTATGGGGTCACACGGAGTTGAACACGACTGAAGCAACTTAGCAGCAGCAGTGGAAGGAATGGGATGTATATTCATTGCGTGCTTACCCTGTACATGTTCTATCTTATTCAGTTCCCTTTATAACTCTGTAAGGAAGTCAGGACATTTGGATGATAAATCATGCAAAGAGTTGAACAGTGATTGTTTTTGGTGACAAAGCAAATAAAGTTTATTTTGGGGAGAGGGGGACAACTTTTCCTTACATAAGAATTCCAATTAATAAATGTAGAAGGAATGAGGGAAATAGAAAAGTACCATCAGAATGCCGTTGGAATCATTTTTGCAGGCAAGATCCACAGATGAATGTTAAAATTTTGGTCAGAAATTTAAGGAGAAACAAAATATTTGCATAGCCAAAAATTATCTCCCCCCTAATGCTTATTTTGTCCAAAGAGAAACAGTAAATTTTATAGTGGAAAAATCTAGCAGGTACCACTTAAGTATCACATAAAACATATTGACACCATTTACTTCCTCAGGATGGGCATGTTCACCTCTATGGTATTCTTCCTCAAAATTTATAACTTCAATCCAATTATGAGAAAACATAATTTGATAAAAAGGCTGAAACAACCTTTTTATGCTATAAAGGAAAAAGTTTAACTATGCCTCTTTATCTTGATTCAGTCCTCAGCATAGGACTGCAATCCTAACCAGCTTCATGAAAAAGAAGAAAAAAAAAAACAAAAACATGAAGTTAGGTTTTCCTTTTGTAAAGAGTGACCATTTTCATTCCAGAATATAAAAGTATTGGCTCTACAGAGCCACTCCTTCACTGTCAGGTCTTTCTGCAAAGCATTGCTCATGTGAGATGAAAATTACATATTATACAGAATCATAGACAGTTCTGAACCTTCTCTTCACAATCAGTAGAGTTTTAAAATCTCAGTCATCGAGTTTCCCAGCCTGCTTATTTTCACTTTGTAATTAAAAAAGAGGATGGAAATAACAGTATGTGTTTGTATATTACTTTATATCTTGCAAAGGAGTTTTAAATTTATATTTCATCTCAAGCTCACCAACCTTATGAGATAGGCTACTTATTATCAGCAGCCTTGTATTGGGATTTCAAAATACAGACTCTGGGATATTCATTAAGTTCTAAGGATACAGAGCCAGTTATTGGCTGGTACTCTTTTCTACCTTCCTGAAACTTCCTTACGCTCTCTAAAAGTGAAAGTGGAAAGTCAAATTCTCTTGTCCTTGCTGCTGTTGTTCAGTCACTCAGTCGCGTCCAATTCTTTGCGACCCCCTGGACTGCAGCATGCCAGGCTTCCCTGTCCTTCACTATCTCTTGAAGTTTTCTCAAATTCATGTTCATTGAGTCGATCATGCCATCCAACCATCTCATCCTCTGTCACCCCCTTCTCCTCCTGATCTCAATCTTTACCAGCGCTGGGGTCTTTTAGAATGAGTTGGCTCTTCCCATTAGGTGGCCAAAGTATTGAAGCTTCAGCTTCAGCATCAGTCCCCCAGTGAATATTCAGGGTTGATTTCCTTTAGGATTGACTTGTTTGATCTCCTTACTGTCCAAGTGACTCTCAAGAGTCTTATCTTGTCTTTACAGGTCAGAAAACAGGGTCATACTCAGGGTAATACTTATGATAATAATAATAACACCCGTCTTTATTGCATTCTTAAAATATGCTTAAGAATTTGCCAATTATTTTCTAAATATATACTTTCATTAAATCTTTTTTACAATTTTACAAGGGGATTGAAAAGCAGCCATGGAGAGGATTGGCATCTGATTGGATGTAATGGGCAGGAAAAGAGGGAAGTGTATAGTGTTAGGATGATTATGAACTTTGGTGATGTGGAATATGGTGGGACTACTGATAAAAACAGAGGATGCAAGAAGAGGAACACGAGGGAAGATGATTTCATTTTGAGTATGTTCTGTGTACTATGTACTACAGTATGTCCCCAGTTTGGCTTCTTTAAAGCACTTAGAATAACTTGTGAACATTAAACAAAAATTAAATGTGCATTTTATTATAGTGGTTCAGAGACCAAGATTTAATCAGATATGAGAATGCAAGCTCAGAACTCTCAGCAGACTCATCTAGTAGCCACTTGCTTGGCATGAGGGAAAGCTTTTCTAAGCAAGTTTCTGGAGACTGTGTTACTGCAGCTAGCTTCAATTAGCCTGGTGAGACATTACTTTGAAAAGCAAATCAGACTACAATTACAGTGTGTGGGACAGACGGGGTGTGGAGGAGTTAAATGATTGACAATTAACCGTGAGAAGCTTGCTGACACAAAGTCTGACTTGAACAGTGATTAAACAAATATGTCTACAGTTATTATAGTACATGGATTTTCCCCTCATTGTAACCCCACAACTATATCCCTTGGAGAGGAGGAGGATGAGGAAGGCACTGCATTATTAAGCAATCATACGTCAGCTGATCAAGCATACACAGTGCCCACAGAATGTACAGAACAGTTTTTCAGGGCAGAGACAAGTCCTTCAACCCACACAACTCCACAGGTACCAAGGATTCAGTTATCTTCATTAGTTATTCACAGACGACAGACCCTTCATCTCTCATGGAAGTAACAGCTTATACTTCTATATTACTTTATATTTTGTAGGAAAAAAACCCCCAAGCCTTCTCTTGGGACTTAAATCTTTTCCATGGCCTCTAGATTCCTTTAATCTAGGGCTCCACTCTTTTTTGTACCAGATTTCAAAAGCCAGTTCATTCTCCACTGGATGCGGTTCATTGAGGTGGGTCTCATTTCATGGGTGGAGCATCTACCAGCAAGTTCATATCTTCGACACTGCCAAGATGCACCACCTTTTAACTGGTCTTACATTTGGTATTATCCCAAGAAAATCTCTCTTCCCTTCCTATACTTACTTTTTCTTCTCTACTGAATGCTTGCCTTGGTATCTCTTACCCTTGGTATCCATGTCACTATGATGGGAGGGATGAAAGAAAACATACCAAATCATCTCACTGACACTCACTTTCAGGTAGGGAGAAGGAAAAAAAGAATCTCCCCATGATTTGTTGTTGTTCAGTCGCTCATTTGTGTCCGACTCTGCAACCCATGGCCTGCAGCATGTCAGGCTTCCCTGTCCTTCACTATCTCCCAAAGTTTGCTCAAACTCATGTCCATTGAATTGGCGATGCCTTCCAACCATCTCATTCTCTGTCATCCCCTTCTCCTCCTGCTTTCAATCTTTCCCAGCATCAGTGTTTTTTCCAGTGAGTCGGCTCTTCGCATCAGGTGGCCAAAGTACTGGCACTTCAGCATTAGTCCTTCCAATGAATATTCAGGATTGATTTCCTTTAGGATTGATTGATTTGATCTCCTTGCTGTCCAAGGATTCTCAAGAGTCTTCTCTAGTACCACAGTTTGAAAGCATCAGTTTTTTGGCGCTCAGCCTTCTTTATGGTCCAACTCTCACATCCATACATGACTACTGGAAAAACCATAGCTTTGACCATATGGACCTTTGTTGGCAAAGTGATGTCTCTGCTTTTTAATATGCTGTCTAGGTTTGTCGTAGCTTTTCTTCCAAGGAGCAAGTGTCTGTTAATTTCATGGCTGCAGTCACTGTCCTCAGTGATTTTGGAGCCCAATAAAATAAAGTCTGTCACTGTTTCCATTTTTTCCCCATCTATTTGCCATGAAGTTGCAGCCTCACTTCTCACATAGACAGATCAACAGAGATCATTAAAGATTTCTTACTGTATAAAATCCCTTTCAAATATTAGGGAATTGGTTATATAAATTATGATTAATTGATAAAATAGAAGATAATTTAGAGACTGAGATTGTTTTAGCGAAATTACAGCAGAAAATACTTACGGTATATATAATAGTTAAGTGGAAAAAATATGTTACATGACAGTATATACTGCTGCAGAATAAACAACTTTGTCAAAAAATACATAAAATGTTCACAGAAAAAAGTGACTGGAAAGTATTTATCAAAGTGTTAATGTTCATAAAATATGAATGATGGAGTTTGAGGGACTAATTTTCTTTCTTATAAATTTTCTCATAATTTATAATTATAAAAAATTAAACATTTTTTTTCATTTGCTTCTACTTTAAAAAACAGAGTCATGATAATCAGCTGGTGACTGGCTGACAAATTCCACCAGCTCCAAAGAATAGTGGGTATTTTTTTGTAGACCTGGTATGATAATGTGCTTTGCTTTTTATTTAAAAAAAAAATAATTAATTAATCCTGCTGTGCAGCTTGCAGGATTTTAGTTCCCCAGCCAGGGATTGAATTATACATTGCTTTGAAAAAACTAAGAGTATATGCAAAGAGATAAAAGCAAAGCTTGAAAACTTTGACAGGGAAGAGGAAACTAAATAATATAATGTAGCAGATTTCAAAAACAGCCAAATAGAAATTCTGGAACTGACAATGTAAATAAAATTAAGAGAACCAATGGATCAGTATAGCAGCAGATTAGATACAGCTGGAGAAAGAACTCATGAACTCATAGGTCCAAAGTTTAGAATGTAAGGTGACTGTAAACATCCTTAGCGATATGTATTGGCATCCAGGAAGTTGCATTCAAAACACTGAAGATGCACTTTGCAACATAAGTATGTCCACAATGCCAGTGGAATCTACCTGGGTGGCAGTAAGAGGGCAATGTATTTATGTGCACAAAAGTGGTCATCAGTTCACTTCAGTTCAGTTCAGTCGCTCAGTTGTGTCCAACTCTTTGTGACCCCATTAATCGCAGCACGCCAGGCCTCCCTGTCCATCACCAACTCCTGGAGTTCACTCAGACTCACGTCCATTGAGTCAGTGATGCCATCCAGCCATCTCATCCTCTGTCGTCCCCTTCTCCTCCTGCCCCCAATCCCTCCCAGCATCAGAGTCTTTTCCAATGAGTCAACTCTTCGCATGAGGTGGCCAAAGTACTGGAGTTTCAGCTTTAGCATCATTCCTTCCAAAAGTGGTCATATATGTGCTATTTTCCTTCCAGGCCTTCTAGTCTATGACTTCTCAAATTGTTCTATTTTCAGTTACATAGGGACACTGAAATAAAATGGTAGGATCTTTGGATTCTAAAAATATTTAGTAGATTGTATAAGGGATATAAGTATACTACTTGTTGAGATGTTCTTATATGTAATGTCTCCTTGAAGTTTAAAGGTAAAGGAAGTTTAATTCAAATTAGTTGTTCTTTTAAATTTTACTCTAAAGTGAAAAATTGTTGCAATTATTTGTTCTATGTGTTGATCTAAAATCTATTGGAACCTATTTCATGTCAGTATATAGTTACCTGTTTTAGTTTAACAAATGTAAAGTTTTAATTATATTAATAATTAAAAATTCTGTTTGTTTTTGCTTAGTCTCCTTGAGTTTCCTGAATGTGGCTTCTTTCCTCTTAGATTAGATGTCTTTTGGTCTGATCTGCCAATATTTTCGGAGAAGGCAATGGCACCCCACTCCAGTACTCTTGCCTGGAAAATCCCATGGACAGAGGAGCCTGGTAGGCTGCAGTCCATGGGGTCTCGAAGAGTCGGACACGACTGAAGCGACTTAGCAGCAGCAGCGGCAGTAAATATTTTACTAGGAGGATAGGCCTGCATTAAAAAAATAATTTTATTTTTTAAATTAGTTAATTTTTCGGCTGTGCTTGGTCTTTGTTGCTGCGAGGGCTTTTTTCTCTAGTTGAAGTGAGTAGGGGCTACCCTCTAGTTCTGTGCATGCTTCTCATTGCCGGGCTTCTCTTGTGGAGCACAGGCTCTAGGGCATGCGTTCTTCAGTAATTGCGGCTCCAGGGCTCTAGAGCACTGGATCAAAAGTTGTGGCACAAAGGCTTAGTTGATTTGCAGGCATGCATTTTTATGGCCCTTTTAGTATGACATTCTTCCCTGGCGGCAGAGGTTTTCCTACCCTAGGGATACTTAGCCAGTTGAAGGATTTATAGAATTTGGTTTCCTTCGTTCAGAGTCACTCCCGTGGTATTGATTTTTCTTAAATTGTCCTTAGTCACCCTTCTTCCACACTACTTGAACTATTACTTGGATTTATGGATGGCCATCATATTTGAGACTTAATTTGTTTTTAGAACTACCTTTTCCCACAAAAGGGGCTGTTGCTGACTTTTCCTTGGCTCTAGCTGGTTCATTCGGAGAAGGCGATGGCACCCCACTCCAGTAGTCTTGCCTGGAAAATCCCATGGATGAAGGAGCCTGGTAGGCTGCAGTCCATGGGATCTACAAATCGGACACGACTGAGCGAGTTCACTTTCACTTTTTACTTTCATGCATTGGAGAAGGAAATGGCAACCCACTCCAGTGTTCTTGCCTGGAGAATCCCAGGGACGGCGGAGCCTGGTGGGCTGCCGTCTCTGGGGTCGCATAGAGTCGGACACGACTGAAGTGACTTAGCAGCAGCAGCAGCAGCTGGTTCATTACACTTGTAGTTTTTCTTTCTCAGAGCCACTAGGGGGCGATATTTTCTATCTCAGTCATTTCTAGCAAACTGCTGCTGCTGCTAAGTCGCTTCAGTCGTGTCCGAGTTCTCTGCGACCCCATAGACAGCCACCCACCAGGCTCCCCCGTCCCTGGGATTCTCCAGGCAAGAACACTGGAGTGGGTTGCCATTTCCTTCTCCAATGCATGAAAGTGAAAAGTGAAAGTGAACTCGCTCAGTCGTGTCCGACTCTGTGCGACCCCATAGACCGCAGCCCACCAGGCTCCTCCGTCCATGGGATTTTCCAGGCAAGAGTACTGGAGTGGGGTGCCATTGCCTTCTCCGTTCTAGCAAACTACCAATTTGCAAATATTGTGGGCTAATATTTTAAAATACTAGCCAGTAATTTGGGGGATATATTTAAAAATTAATAAACTTAAAATATCAGGTTTAGGTTTACAGAAAAATTGAGTGTAAAAATACAGAAAGTTCCTTTTTACCCCCTTTTCTCTCCCCCACAGTTAATTTTACTGTTAACAGTTTGCATTAGTGTGGTTCATTTGTTACAATTGATGATCCAATAATGATACATTTTTAACTAAACCGCACAGTTACATTAGGGGTTATCCTTTATGTTGTACATAATATCGGTCTTGACAAATGATGATGTGTACCCACCCTCAGTTTCATACACAACAGTTTCATGGCCCTAAAAACCTCCCGTGCTTCATCTGTTCCTCCCTCCTCCCAAAATGTGGCAGTCATTGATCATGTTATTGTCACCACAGTTTTGCCTTTTCAGAAATGTCATCCAGCTGGAATCGTACAGTGCATATCCTCTGCAGATTGGCTTCTTTTGTTTAGCAGTATGCGGTTAAGACTACTTCCTGACTTTCTGTGACTTGATAGCAGAATATTAATTATTTTGTTGTATGTTGTACCACAGTTTGGTTATCCATTCATGTATTGAAGAACATCTTGTTTGCTTCCAACTTTGTTAATTACGAGTAAAGCTGCTGTAGACATTTGCATACAGATTCTTATGTGAATGTATACATTTTCAACTCATTTGGGTAAATACTAAGGAGTGCAACTGCCGGATCACATGGCTAAAGTATTTTAAGTTTTGTAAGAAACTGCCAAACTGTCTTCCAAAGTGGTTTTGCCATTTTGCACTTCTACCAGCAGTGGACGAGAATCCCTGTTGCTCCACAATCTTAGCAGCGGTTACTTTTACCAGCGTGCAGGTTTACATGTTCAACATTTCATTGTTTCTGAGTTTGCAGTTTCATGCTGGCACAAGAGACTGAGTATTTTTGTCCATATTCCAAACAACTGCCATCTTTATGCTTTTTTTTGGTGTGTGTGTGTGGGGGATGTCGGTTTAGACCTTTTGACTTATCAAAAAAATGGGTTATTTTCTTATTGTTGAATTTTATGAATTCTTTGTACATTTTGGAGACCAGTCCTTTATCAGATATACATTTTGCTGAGATTTTTCTCCTAGTCTGTGTCTTGTCATTTTACTCTCTTAACACTAGCTTTGATAGAGCAGAAAAATTTAACTTTAATGAAAGTCTATCCTACTGCTTTTTCTTTCAAGGAGAGTACTTTTGATATTATATTTAGTCATCATTAATCTAAAGTCATCTAGGTGGTATATTCTAGGAATCTTTATTTTTGCATTTTACATTTAGGTCTATGAGCCATTTTGATTAAACTTTTGTGAAAGGTATAAGGTCAGTGTCTAGATTCTTTTTCTTCATATGATCATGATTTTATATTATCATTTTATGATCTTGTCTTTTCTCTAACACTTTTGATTCAATTTGATTTTTATTTTTGTAATTTAGAAAAGTTTCTTTTAACTTTATAACTTGTAGTGCAAACCCATGTTCCATTCTTGTCTCCACCAAATGGTAGCTCCTAGGTGACATTAGAAATGTTACTTATACCAAGCTTTAGATTCTCTGTTGTTCAATAGGGGTGTTACTTTTAACTCTGTGCTTCTTCTTCCATTATATTTAGACCTGCACTGTTCAATATGGTAGCCACTAGCCAAATGTGATTTTTAAGCACTTGAAATGTGGCTAGTTAAAATTGAGATGCAAATGGAAATACATATTTAATTCCAAAGATTTAGTAACCAAAAAAAAAGCAAGATACATCATTAATTTTTTGATTGTAGGTATGTCAGGCTATATACATATTGGGTTAAATAAAATATATTATTAAAATTAACTTCACCTTCTTCTTTTAATCTTTTTCATGTGGCTACCAGAAAATTTTAAATTACATATGTGATTCATGTTGTATTTCTATTGGAGGGCACTTCTCTCTGGATTTTGGTATCCATTTACCTTACCATGAGTAAATTAGAGTTCAATTTTCCAAAAATATTTTGCGTTTCTTACATAGAATGCTCAGTATATAATGTTTCCCTTTGCTTTGTACTCCAAGCAGAACTTGTCACCTAGAACAAGGGAGGTGATATTATGAACTTTTTGCTTTCTAGTAAGGACATAAATAGGATTACTGCAAAAAATAATACACAATATAGGGGAAGGAAGGGCAAACACAACTGAGAAAAGTAGTGAGGCAAAGACAGATTAATCATAAAGCTACTAAAATTTAAGTTTAAGCTACAATGCCTTTCATTTACAGGCTCCTTTCAGGGGCCTAAGAGGATGCTAGCAGTGTGTTCATGGGGTCTTATGTTTGTAGCTCTTGCAAATGTAACATATTTAAGCCATAACCAGTGAAGACATTGTTTCTCTCCACGCTGACTTTTCTTTCACCATACATATGCTGTGTCAGTGGCGTTGGTATAATCACAGCCTGAGATTTGAGATCTGCTTCAGAAAGGTTTAATTGTGGAGACACTGAATTTGGATTCAGTAGGGTATATGTATGTAGCTTGTGAATAAGTTGCTCCGGTTGTTTCATTTGAGAAATGTCTTCGGGAATACTCCTACGCACCACTGTCTCAATGTACCAAGTGTAGGGACACCAAAATGAAAGGTGAAAGTTGGCATTGCCATATGAACTTGCCTTATGGTGCTTGGCAGCAGAAGTAGGAGTGATGAAAGAGGAAAAGATCTGTAATGGTTGAAGCCAGAAGCTACTCTGTGTAAAATTCTACCAACCAGATAGTAAAATCAGAAGCAGAGGTTTCAGTTTTCACCAATGCCTCCTTTAAAAAGGGAAGCTCTTTTCTGCTAGGAATATATTTGATATTACAGCACATACAACTATACATGTATCATAGCTTTTTTCTTTTTTGGTGGGAATTGAACAAAATTGATTTTTTTAAACAGAGTTATTGTTTTTGTAGGGCACAAACTATCAGTAAAATAAGCAATGAGAATGTCTGTGTGTAAAGTCATCCACACGTGGCACCATTTTCAATATATAACCAGGGAGAGGATTAAAAATATGAATGCAACATCATCCAAAGTTATTCTCAAAATTTGATGAGGATTCTTGGGGGTTCCTGAGATTGTTCTGACAGGTCAGTGAGGTAAAATTATTTTTATAATAATATGAAGATTTTATTTTCCTTTTTCATTCTCATCCTATGAAGAGTATGTAGTAGAATTTTCCAGCAGCTTCATATGTGATATTGTGACAGATAAAGATTGAATGCAGAAGCAGATAAGAGAATCCTAATATCTCTTGTTAAGTCAGACATGAAAGAGAGTTCAAAGATAAAACCATTCTTCTCACTAAAAGTTGTTAATTAAATTGAGCATTCTCATCAAATTAAAAAGTTATTTTTAATTTAAAAAGGATGTTATTTGTATTAACATGTAATTTACATGTTAATAATATTTTAAAATGAATTAATAACTAAGCACTTAAAATTTTGTAGTTTTAATTTCTACCATCAAAAACGTTTTCATGATCAAAGTCATGTTCCAATAGGTCCTTTTTAAATTTTATTGAAAACTGAGAACAGGAAACTACCTGAATTGTAAAAGGCCACTGTCATTCTTAGCACCAGCTCCAGTATTTGAAATTCTTTGTTTTGTGTCTTGGAGGTTTTCTATAACAGAGCAATTTTCCACAGTGAGATCAGTGATAGATGAGACATGGGTTTTCTTCTGCAATGTGGGAAAAGAGTGACAATGAAAGGAGAGGAAGAAAAGAACATGTTCTCAGGCAGATCTGTTTTAGTCAAGTCCACACGTGGGAGGTCAAAGTGGAAACTGAGCCCTTAAGTCCATCTGTTTACCTATAGCCTTGGGAAGTTTTCAGATTTCCCCAAGAGTAGCATGCCCAGAAGGACATCTGATCTTGATGGTTTAGCTGGCAATCATATACCTACACTAATAATTAAAGTACACTGAGGAAGAATAGGGAGAAGATGTGGGGCTGAAAGGACAGGTAATTCTAATTGGTTTGAAGCATACTGAACGTAAACAAAATTAATTTCTACAGTAGTTTGGAGTTCACAGAGCACTTTTATGTACCTTAATCATCATATTAATATTTTACAGAGGGAATTTTTTTTGACAGAGAATTACCTAGGAAATCTTTGATACACACTTTTAATTAGTATCACATGACACTAATGATAGAATATTCACTTTTGGAAAGTTGAATCTTAATTTTCTTTCGTTTGGCTTTGAAAACCATAACAATTCATAATATGTTATTCAGCTCTGCAAATCTGAAATGTTGTGGCTAATAAATCTTTAGCCACCAGTAAAATTTTAACCACCTGGAAAACATAACATGGAATATATTTTGTGGTTGTATATTTAGGTTTATTCCATACTGATGTGGCTGACTCTAATATAAGGAAAACTTGTTGAGCCTATTCATAGCATTCCTATGTGGGTGCTTTACTGTGGTTCATATTAATCCTTCCCCCTCTATCCCACTCTGAATGAACTGCAGTAATCTGGGTTATGGAGAAGGCAATGGCACCCGACTCCAGTACTTTTGACTGGAAAATCCCATGGACGGAGGAGCCTGGTAGGCTGCAGTCCATGGGGTCGCTGAGAGTCAGACATGACTGAGCGACTTCACTTTCACTTTTCACTTTCATGCATTGGAGAAGGAAATGGCAATCCACTCCAGTGTTCTTGCCTGGAGAATCCCAGGGACGGCGGAGCCTGGTGGGCTGCCGTCTATGGGGTCGCAGAGACTCGGACACGACTGAAGTGACTTAGCAGCAATCTGGGTTATAAATTTAAATCTGATTAAATTTTACCTTTTAGGTGTGTGGAGCAAAAGTTTAAAGAGTGGGTACTTTAAAGCTTTTTATTTTATTAATTAAAAAATTGAAGTATAGTTAATTTATAATGTTGTATTAGTTTCATGTGTACAGCAAAGTGATTCAGCTATTTATATTTATCTATATATTTTTTATCTATCAGATCAGATCAGATCAGATCAGTCACTCAGTTGTGTCCGACTCTTTGCGACCCCATGAATTGCAGCATGCCAGGCCTCCCTCTCCATCACCAACTCCTGGAGTTCACTCAGACTCACGTCCATTGAGTCAGTGATGCCATCCAGCCATCTCATCCTCTGTCGTCTCCTTCTCCTCCTGCCCCAAATCCCTCCCAGCATCAGAGTCTTTTCCAATGAGTCAACTCTTCGCATGAGGTGGCCAAAGTACTGGGGTTTCAGCTTTAGCATCATTCCTTCCAAAGAAATCCCAGGGCTGATCTCCTTCAGAATGGACTGGTTGGATCTCCTTGCAGTCCAGGGAACTCTCAAGATACATACTTTTTCATATTCTTTTCCATTATAAGTTATTAAAAGCTTTTGAGTATAGTTCCTTGTGCTATACAGTAGGTCCTTGTTGTTTATCTATTTTATATGTAGTAGTGTATATATGTTAATCCAAAACTCCTAATTTATCCCCCTCCCCCAGTATCCCGTTCTGTAACCATAAGTTTGTTTTTCATGTGAGTCTATTTCTGTCTAGTAAATAAGTTCATTTGTATCTTTATTTTTATTATTATTAATTTTTTTACTTTACAGTATTGTATTGGTTTTGCCATACATCAACATGCATCTGCCATGGGTGTACACGTGTTCCCCATCCTGAACCCCCCTCACACCTCCCTCCATACCATCCTTCTGGATCATCCCAGTGCACCAGCCCCAAGCTTCCTGTATCCTGTATCGAACCTGGACTGGTGATTCATTTCTTATATGATATTATACATGTTTTAATGCCATTCTCCCAAATCACCACCCCCCCACCCCCCCACCACCACAGAGTCCAAAAGACTGTTCTTTACATCTGTGTCTCTTTTGCTATCTCACATATGGAGTTGTCGTTACCATCTTTCTAAATTCCATATATATGCGTTAGTATACTGTATTGGTGTTTTTCTTTCTGGCTTACTTCACTCTGTATAATAGGCTCCAGTTTCATCCACCTCATTAGAACTGATTCAAATGTATTCTTTTTAATGGCTGCATAATACTCCATTGTGTATATGTACCACAGCTTTCTTATCCATTCATCTGCTGATGGACATCTAGGTTGCTTCCATGTCCTGGCTATTATAAATAGTGCTGCGATGAACAATGGGGTACACATGTCTCTTTCAATTCTGGTTTCCTCAGTGTGTATGCCCAGCAGTGGGATTGCTGGGTCGTATGGCAGTTCTATTTCCAGTTTTTTAAGGAATCTCCACACTGTTCTCCATAGTGGCTGTACTAGTTTGCATTCCCACCAACAGTGTAAGAGGGTTCCCTTTTCTCCACATCCTCTCTAGCATTTATTGCTTGTAGACTTTTGGATCGCAGCCATTCTGATTGGCATAAGAAGGTACCTCATTGTAGTTTTGATTTGCATTTCTCTGATAATGAGTGATGTTGAGCATCTTTTCATGTGTTTGTTAGCCATCTGTATGTCTTCTTTGGAGAAATGTCTATTTAGTTCTTTGGCCTATTTTTTGATTAGGTCGTTTATTTTTCTGGAATTGAGCTGCAGGAGTTGCTTGTATCGGAGAAGGCAATGGCACCCCACTCCAGTACTCTTGCCTGGAAAATCGCATGGACGGAGGAGCCTGGTAGGCTGCAGTCCATGGGGTCGCTAAGAGTCGGACACGACTGAGCAATTTCACTTTCACTTTACACTTTCATGCATTGGAGAAGGAAATGGCAACCCACTCCAGTGTTCTTGCCTGGAGAATCTCAGGGATGGGGGAGCCTGGTGGGCTGCCATCTATGGGGTCACACAGAGTCGGACACGACTGAAGTGACTTAGCATAGCGTAGCATAGCATAATTGCTTGTATATTTTTGAGATTAGTTGTTTGTCAGTTGCTTCATTTGCTATTATTTTCTCCCATTCTGAAGGCTGTCTTTTCACCTTGCTTACAGTTTCTTTTGTTGTGCAGAAGCTTTTAATTTTAATTCGATCCCATTTGTTTATTTTTGCTTTTATTTCCAATATTCTGGGAGGTGGGTCATAGAGGATCCTGCTGTGATGTATGTTGGAGAGTGTTTTGCCTATGTTCTCGTCTAAGAGTTTTATAGTTTCTGGTCTTATGTTTAGATCTTTAATCCATTTTGAGTTTATTATTGTGTATGGTGTTAGAAAGTGTTCTAGTTTCATTCTTTTACAAGTGGTTGACCAGTTTTCCCAGCACCACTTGTTAAAGAGATTGTCTTTCTCCATTGTATATTCTTGCCTTCTTTGTCAAAGACAAGGTGTCCATAGGTCCATGGGTTTATCTCTGGGCTTTCTATTTTGTTCCATTGATCTATATTTCTGTCTTTGTGCCAGTACCATACTGTCTTGATGACTGTGGCTTTGTAGTAGAGCCTGAAGTCAGGCAGGTTGATTCCTCCAGTTCCATTTTTCTTACTCAATATTGCTTTGGCTATTAGAGGTTTTTTTGTATTTCCATACAAATTGTGAAATTATTTGTTCTAGCTCTGTGAAAAATACCAATGGTAGCTTGATAGGGATTGCATTGAATCTATAGATTGCTTTGGGTAGTATACTCATTTTCACTATATTGATTCTTCCAATCCATGAACACGGTATATTTCTCCATCTATTAGTGTCCTCTTCGATTTCTTTCACCAGTGTTTTATAGTTTTCTATATATAGGTCTTTAGTTTCTTTAGGTAGATATATTCCTAAGTATTTTATTCTTTCTGTTGCAATGGTGAATGGAATTGTTTCCTTAATTTCTCTTTCTATTTCCTCATTATTAGTGTATAGGAATGCAAGGGATTTATGTGTGTTGATTTTATATCCTGCAACTTTACTATATTCATTGATTAGTTCTAGTTATTTTCTGGTGAAGTCTTTAGGGTTTTCTATGTAGAGGATCATGTCATCTGCAAACAGTGAGAGTTTTACTTCTTCTTTTCCAATTTGGATTCCTTTTATTTCTTTTTCTACTCTGATTGCTGTGGCCAAAACTTCCAAAACTATGTTGAATAGTAGCAGTGAAAGTGGGCACCCTTGTCTTGTTCCTGACTTTAGGGGAAATGCTTTCAATTTTTCACCATTGAGGATAATGTTTGCTGTGGGTTTGTCATACATAGCTTTTATTATGTTGAGGTATGTTCCTTCTATTCCTGCTTTCTGGAGAGTTTTGATCATAAATGGATGTTGAATTTTGTCAAAGGCTTTCTCTGCATCTATTGAGATAATCATATGGCTTTTATTTTTCAATTTGTTAATGTGGTGTATTATATTGATTGATTTGTGGATATTGAAGAATCCTTGCATCCCTGGGATAAAGCCCACTTGGTCATGGTGTATGATCTTTTTAATGTGTTGTTGGATTCTGATTGCTAGAATTTTATTAAGGATTTTTGCATCTGTGTTCAACAGTGATATTGGCCTGTAGTTTTCTTTTTTTTTGTGGCAACTTTGTCAGGTTTTGGTATTAGGGTGATGGTGGCCTCATAAAATGAGTTTGGAAGTTTACCTTCCTCTGCAATTTTCTGGAAGAGTTTGAGTAGGATAGGTGTCAGCTCTTGTCTAAATTTTTTAGTAGAATTCAGCTGTGAAGCCGTCTGGACCTGGGCTTTTATTTGCTGATTAGAAGATTTCTGATTACAGTTTCAATTTCCGTGCTTGTGATGGGTCTGTTAAGATTTTCTATTTCTTCCTGGTTCAGTTTTGGAAAGTTGTACTTTTCTAAGAATTTGTCCATTTCTTCCACGTTGTCCATTTTATTGGCATACAATTGCTGATAGTAGTCTCTTATGATCCTTTGTATTTATGTGTTGTCTGTTGTGATCTCTCCATTTTCATGTCTAATTTTATTGATTTGATTTTTCTCCCTTTGTTTCTTGATGAGTCTGGCTAATGGTTTGTCAATTTTATTTATCCTTTCAAAGAACCAGCTTTTGGCTTTGTAGATTTTTGCTATGGTCTCCTTTGTTTCTTTTGCATTTATTTCTGCCCTAATTTTTAAGATTTCTTTCCTTCTACTAACCCTGGGGTTCTTCATTTCTTCCTTTTCTAGTTGCTATAGGTGTAGAGTTAGGTTATTTATTTGACTTTTTTCTTGTTTCTTGAGGTATGCCTGTATTGCTATGAACTTTCCCCTTAGCACTGCTTTTAAAGTGTCCCATAGGTTTTGGGTTGTTGTGTTTTCATTTTCATTAGTTTCTATGCATATTTTGATTTCTTTTTTGATTTCTTCTGTGATTTGTTGGTTATTCAGCAGTGTGTTGTTCAGCCTCCATATGTTGGAATTTTTAATATTTTTTTCTCCTGTAACTGAGATCTAATCTTACTGCATTGTGGTCAGAAAAGATGCTTGGAATGATTTCAGTTTTTTTTAATTTACCAAGGCTATATTTATGGCCCAGGATGTGATCTATCCTGGAGAAGGTTCCATGTGTGTTTGAGAAAAAGGTGAAATTCATTGTTTTGGGGTGAAATGTCCTATAGATATCAATTAGGTCTAACTGGTCTATTGTATCATTTAAAGTTTGTGTTCCCTTGTTACTTTTCTGTTTAGTTGACCTATCCATAGGTGTGAGTGAGGTATTAAAGTCTCCCACTATTATTGTGTTATTGTTAATATCCCCTTTCATACTTGTTAGCATTTGTCTTACATATTGCGGTGCTCCTATGTTGGGTACATATATATTTATAATTGTTATATCTTCTTCTTGGATTGATCCTTTGATCATTATGTAGTGTACTTCTTTGTCTCTTTTTACAGCCTTTGTTTTAAAGTCTATTTTATCTGATATGAGTATTGCCACTCCTGCTTTCTTTTGATCTCTATTTGCATGGAATATCTTTTTCCAGCCCTTCTCTTTCAGTCTGTATGTGTCCCCTGTTTTGAGGTGGGTCTCTTGTAGAAAACAAATATAGGGGTCTGGTTTTTGTATCCATTCAGCCAGTCTTTGTCTTTTGGTTGAGGCGTTCAATCCATTTATGTTTAAGGTAATTAATGATAAGTATGATCCCGTTGCCATTTACTTTATTGTTTTGGGTTCGAATTTATACACCGTTTTTGTGTCTCCTGTCTAGAGAATATCCTTTAGTATTTGTTGGAGAGCTGGTTTGGTGGTGCTGAGTTCTCTCAGCTTTTGCTTGTCTGTAAAGCTTTTGATTTCTCTTTCATATTTGAATGAGATCCTTGCTGGGTACAGTAATCTGAGCTGTGGGTTATTTTCTTTCATCACTTTAAGTATGTCTTGCCATTCCCTCCTGGCCTGAAGAGTTTCTATTGAAAGATCAGCTGTTATCCTTATGGGAATCCCCTTGTGTGTTATTTGTTGTTTTTCCCTTGCTGCTTTTAATATTTGTTCTTTGTGTTTGATCTTTGTTAATTTGATTAATATGTGTCTGGGTGTTTTGCCTTGGGTTTATCCTGTTTGGGACTCTCTGGGTTTCTTGGACTTGGGTGATTATTTCCTTTCCCATTTTAGGTAAGTTTTCAACTATTATCTCCTCAAGTATTTTCTCATGGTCTTTCTTTTTGTCTTCTTCTGGGACTCCTATGATTCGAATGTTGTGGTGTTTAATATTGTCCTGGAGGTCTCTGAGATTGTCCTCATTTCCTTTAATTTATTTTTCTTCTTTCCTCTCTGATTCATTTATTTCTACCATTCTGTCTTCTATTTCACTAATCCTATCTTCTGCCTCCATTATTCTACTATTTGTTGCCTCCAGAGTGTTTTTGATCTCATTTATTGCATTATTCATTATATATTGACTCTTTTTTATTTCTTCTAGGTCCTTGTTAAACCTTTCTTACATTTTCTCAATCCTTGCCTCCAGGCTATTTATCTGTGATTCCATTTTTATTTCAAGATTTTGGATCATTTTCACTATCATTATTTGGAATTCTTTATCAGGTAGATTCCCTATCTCTTCCTCTTTTGTTTGGTTTGGTGGGCATTTATCCTGTTCCTTTACCTGGTGGGTATTCCTCTGTTTCTTCATCTTGTTTATATTGCTGAGTTTGGGGTGGCCTTTCTGTATTCTGGCAGTTTGTGGAGTTCTCTTTATTATGGAGTTTCCTCGCTTGTGGGTGGGGTTGTATCAGTGGCTTGTCTAGGTTTCTTGGTTAGGGAAGCTTGTGTCGGTGTTCTGGTGGGTGGAGCTAGATTTCTTCTCTCTGGAGTGCAATGAAGTGTCTAGTAATGAGTTATGAGATGTCAATGGATTTGGAGTAACTTTGGGCAGCCTGTATATTGAAGCTCAGGGCTGTGTTCCTGGAGAATTTCTGTGCTATGTCTTGCTCTGGAACTTGTCGGCCCTTGGGTGGTGCTTAGTTTCAGTGTAGGTATGGAGGCATTTGATGAGCTCCTATCGCTTAATATTCCCTGGAGTCAGGTGTTCTATGATGTTCTCAGGATTTGGACTTAAGCCTCTTGCTTCTGGTTTTTAGTCTTATTTTTACAGTAGCCTCAAGACTTCTCTCTCTGTACAGCACCGATGAGAAAACATCTAGTCTAAAGATGAAAAGCTTCTCCACAGTGAGGGACACCCAGAGAGGTTCACCAAGTTAGATGGAGAAGAGAAGAGGGAGGAGGGAGTTAGAGGTGACCCGAATGAGATGAGGTGGAATCAAAAGAGGAGAGAGCAAGCTAGCCAGTAATCACTTCCTTATGTGCGCTCCATAGTCTGGACTGCTCAGAGATGTTCATGGAGTTATACAGAAAAGAGAAGAGGGAGGAAGGAGACAGAGGTGGCCAGGAGGATAAAAGGAGGGAATGAAAAGGAGAGAGACAGATCCAGCCAGTAATCAGGTCCCTAAGTGTCCTCCACCGCCTGGAATACACAGAGATTCAGAGAGTTGGGTAGAGAAGGGGGAGGGAGGAGACAGAGGCGACCTAGTGGAGAGAAAGGAGAGTCCAAAGTGGGAGAGAGCAGTCAAGCCAGTAATCTCGCTCCCAAGTAAAAATAGGTACTGAAGAGTGGGTTCTTAAAAGTCCAAAATTGATAACAAATACCAAAGAGCAAAGATTAAAATTCTAGAGTAGAGGTTGGATTTTCAAAAATACAATATTAAAGAAAAAAAACAAAGTCACAAAAGTTATTAAAAAAATATATATGAACTTTGCTTTAAAAAATAGTCTTTTTTTTTGAAAAGTAATAGTAGATTATAAAAATGAAAATTAAAGGAGTAATAGAGGACTTAAAAATTTTAAAAAGTTAAAAAAAAAGAAAAGAAAAAAAGAAGAAAAAAATGATCATAAAAATAGTAAAAATATATCTAGGACTTTCTCTGGTGGTGTTGTGGGCAGTGTGGGGTCAGTTCATTTTCGGATAGTTTCTTGGTTCAGCTTATATTTCTCAAGATCTATAGGCCCCTTCCTATGTAGTCGGTACTAACTACAGGGTTTTAATCTATTGCACCTGTCACTTCCAAGGCGGTTTCCTCGGTTTTAGCTTCTGTTTGTTGGTCTCTTCAGTATCTGATTTCCGCCCTGACACAAGGGGGCAGTGGTGGACACTTCTTTAGGCTCACTTGTTCAGTCGCGCTGTGGGAAGGGAGGGACACTGCAAGCAAATAACACTGGCGTGTGCTCGCAGTGTCTCAGCCACACTAGGCCTGGCCCTGCTCATGGCGCGTGCACCCTCCCTGCCCACACAGCGGGCAGTTTGCTCTGCTGGGAACCATCCGAGGCTGGCCCTGGGCTGCCTGCACCTCCCAGGTCTAAGCCGCTCAGGTTCAGGCACTCACGTAGTCCTCAGAAGCGCAGATTCCATTGGGCCTGCGTTTCGTGCCCTTCCCTGCTCTGAGCAGCTCAGGTGATGAGGTGTTTGGCGAGCGCGGTCACTGCGACTTATCGCCTCTTCTGCCCCTGCTGCTCGGTTTTCTGGGTGTACAACCAGTGCACCTTCTCAGGCGGATGACTGTCCAGAACCCCAAGAAGTCTTAGTAAGCAAAGAAGCCTGCTTGCAGTTTGGTAGATAATGTCTCTCTGGGGCTGCAATTGCCCCCTTCTGGCTCTGGCTGCCTGTCACTGGAGGGGGAATGGTCTGCAGCCAGCTAGTTCTGCTCCACCCTTTGTTCTGTGCACGGGCCTGGTGGTGTCTTAGGGCTTTTCACGTGGTAGCTATCCCACAGTCTGATGTGCTAGCCCAAATTAGCTCGCTCTGATTACCCTCGGGGGCATTCAGGCCCGATCCTTACTCTAAGCAATACAACCCACGCCTCTCCGCCCAGCCCCCACTTGCTAGTGGTGGGTGCAGGTGTCTGCGCTGCTTCTCCGCTGGGGGAGTTACTGTTGGGCTTGTAATCTGTAGGTTTTAATTATTTACTTATTTTTCCTCCCTATTATGTTTGCCCTCGGTGCTTCCAAGGTTCAGCACAGACTTGGCAGTGAGAGTGTTTCCTGGTGTTTGGAAACTTCTCTCTTTTTAACGCTCCCTTCCTGGGACAGAGCTCCGTCCTTACCTCTTTTGTCTCTTTTTTTTGTCTTTTATATTTTTCCTACCTCCTTTAGAAGACAATGGGCTGCTTTTCTGGGTGCCTGGTGTCCTCTGCTGGCATTCAGAAGTTGTTTTGTGGATTTTACTCAGTGTTTAAATGTTCTTTTGATGAATTTGTGGGGGAGAAAGTGGTCTCCCCATTCTATTCCTCTGCCATTTTAGGACCACCTCCCATTTGTATCTTTAAAATTTTTTTATTTTTTAATTGAAGGGTAATTGCTTTATGGAATTTTGTTGTTTTCTGTCAAACATTTGTATCATTGTTTAAAAAGATTCCACATGTAAGTGATATCATATATTTGTCTTTCTGTCTGACTTCACTTAATATGATAATTTCTAGGTCTGTCCATGTTGTTGCAAATGGCATTATTTTATTCTTTTTATGGCTGAGTAGTATTCTATTGTTTATACATACCACATCTTTTTTATCTGTTTATAGACATTTGAATTGCTTCCATGTCTTGCTATTGTAAATAGTGCTGCAGTGAATATTGGGTGCACGCATCTTTTAGGATTATGGTCTTCTCCAGATATATGCCCAGGAATAGGATTGCCAGATGATATGGTAGTTCTAGTTTTAGTTTTTTAAGCAACCTCCATACTGTTCTCCATAGTGGCTGTACCAATTTACATTCCCACCAACAATGTGGGAGGGTTCCCTTTTCTCCACATCCTTTCTAGCACTTTATTATTTGTAGACTTTTTGAAGAGGGCAGTTCTGACTGGTGTGAGGTGATACCTCATTGTAACTTTGATTTGCATTTCTCTAATAATTAACAATGTTGAGAATCTTTTCATGTGCTTTTTGACCATCTGTATGTCTTTGGAGAAATGTCTACTTAGATCTTCTACCCGTTTTTTGATTGGGTAGCTTTTTTTTTTTTTTTTGATACTTAGCTGTATGAGCTGTTTGTGTATTTTGGAGATTAATCCCTTTTTGGTTGCTTTGTTTGCAAATATTTTCTCTCTTTTTGTGGAATGTCTTTTCATTTTTTTATGAGTTCTTTTACTTTGTAAAACTTTTAATTTAATTAGGTTCCATTTGTTTATTTTTGTTTTTATTTTCATTACTCTAGGAGGTGGATAAAAAAAGATATCCTGCAATTTATGTCAAAGAGTGTTCTGCCTATGTTTTCTCTAAAAGTTTTATAGTATCTGGTTTTACACTTAGGTCTTTTTTTAAAAAATATTTTATTTATTTTTATTTACTTATTTATTTTGGCTGCATTGGGTCTTCGTTGCTGTGTGTGGGCTACTCTCTAGCTGTGGTGCTTGGGCTTCTCATTGCGGTGGCTTCTCTTGTTGGGGAGCACAGGGTCTGGGGAGCACAGGCTCTAGGGAGCACGGGTTTCCATATATGCAGCATGTGGGCTCAGTAGCTGTGACTCCCAGGCTCTAGGGCACACGCTCAGTAGTGGTGCATAGGCTCAGTTGCCCTGCGGCATGTGGAGTCTTCCCAGACCAGGGATCGAACCTGTGACCTCTGCATTGGCAGGCAGACTCTCAACCTCTGGACCACCAGGGAAGCCCTACACTTAGGTCTTTAATTCATTTTGAGTTTATATTTGTATATGGTGTTAGAGAATGTTCTAATTTCATTCTTCTACATGTAGCTGTCCAGTTTTTCCAGTACCGCTTGTTGAAGAGATGTTTCTTCATTGTATATTCCTGCCTCCTTTGTTTTAGATTAATTGGCCATAAGTGTATGGGTTATTTCTGGCCTTTCTATCCATCCTATTGATCTATTTATCTGTTTTTGTGCCAGTGTCATACTGTTTTTATTACTGTAGCTTTGTAATATCATCTGAAGTCAAGAAGCATGATTCCTCTAGCTCTTTAGCAGATATTTTATCAGTGTCATTCCTCAATATCAGACATAACAAATTAAACATTAAATGCCATAATCACTAGCTCTGTATTATAAGCAACTTGAGGACAGACAATATGACTTATAATTCTTGACTTCCACTGCCTATATTAGATGCACATGTAATTTTCTTAGCTTTGCAATTAATTTGCTTATTGAAAATTAAATTTGTGGCTCTTCTGGAAAAGAGTGAGTCATAAGGTGATTTTAAGAAGATTAGAACTTGTTTTTACATGGCTTGGTGTCCACTCCCATGACTGCTGCGTTTCCTGCTTCCAAAGACAGTCTAGACAAGAATATCATCTAAGTGTCCTGAGGTAATGCAGTTTCTGAAATGCTCAGACTTGTTTTCACTCCCACAAAGAAGACAAAGAGTCAGTTTAAAAGTATATTTTTAATGTACGTATCTTCTGGGTCCAACGTGGCATAATATTATATTTGAAAGACAAATTTATGCATTTCATTAGTATTTTTTTCAGAAGTCAGTATTCTCCAGGAAGTATATATTTTCTGAAATTTCAAGAAAAATTTTAAAATAAGCTAAGAATTAATTTCTTCTGATACTGTCCAGTATGTCTTAATCTATTCAGTAATATGACCAATGAAAAAGATTCTCATGTGTCACCACATTTGAGATGGTTCAGTTGAAAAAAATTGAGACAGCTTACTGAATTCCTGGAAGAAAAAAAACCTCTTTTTAAATGTAGGTATAAGCATGTTACACTTAAATATTTTTACTTGAGATGAAAATTTCTTGGGGTGAGAGTATCAGTAACAAATCATTCTTTTGTCTCTGGATATTTGGAACATTTGGGTCTATACATCCTCACAGATTAAATGATTATCTGTTTGTTAATGCTAGGAGAGCTTACTTCTTACAATGTTTCTTAAGTTTCATCTGAAGAGAATGGCACATGAGTTCATCTATTGTGCTAACTCTAGTCTATTACTAAGAGCAGCTTGCCACCTTATGTTAGGAAGGTCCTGGGTCTCATCCATGATGAGTGAGTGGGAAAGAGTATCTTGATTGATTAACTGTGTCCTGTGTGTGTTTGAGGGGGTGTATGGGGGATGGGAAAGGGAGCGCACCATCTGGTTTCAAATATTTTCAGCCCTGACCCAACATGGAAAGTATATTATGTCAGCAATTAAATGTTTTCTTTTGGGGTATATTCAATAGGAGGCCCAAGAATAATGGAGTGGGTAGTCTATCCCTTCTCCAATGTATCTTCCCGACCCAGGAATCAAACTGGGGTCTCCTGCATTGCAGGTGGATTCTTTATCAACTGAGCTATCAGGGAAGCCCCAGTAGGGATAGTAATCCTGGAAAAATATTCTCTTATTGCTGGAATCAAATGTGAGTGAATAAAGGGGCTCCCTGATACTATTAGGATCTGTATTTGTCAAGGCAAGACAAAGAACCCTTCTCTCTCACTCCACAGATGATGTTCATGGCCCGGGGTGTCTTCCTGGCTTAGAGAACCCACCTTTGGGTGATCCTGTGGGCGTTTCCTCCGTGGTTGGCCTGCCCCTCTGGATGCCAGCAGGTGTGGTTGCTGCAAAGTCGTCGTCTGTGCCACTAGGGGTTGAGAAGGGGTCCTCTGGGGTTCCCTGGCTGGCAGGATTTGCTCCTGCTTGTCCTGCAGGAAGGATTCCATTCTGGGCATCTGGATTAGCCTGACTGGTGGGCAGGATGGCTCCAGGGAACAAGGGATGAAAGATAAGGCCTGTTAAGATTTGAGAGGTCCCTTGCTGGAATGAGAGAAGAAAATAGAAGACAAAGTCAAAAGAACACATTTTAAGGCTGGTCAACTAGCCTTTTCTTCTTTGAGAGCAGCAAGTTTGAGTAGGATTCGCAGATGAAGAGGGTAGAGTCAGCAAAAACAGTAAAGATTGGGCATTCCTTAGAGAAAATGGCCCCCTAGCCTGAGCCAACAGAGAAGGCAATGGCACCCCACTCCAGTACGTTTGTCTGGAAAATCCCATGGATGGAGGAGCCTGGTGGGCTGCAGTCCATGGCGTCGCTAGAGTCGGACACGACTGAGAGACTTCATTTTCACTTTTCACTTTCATGCATTGGAGAAGGAAATGGCAACCCACTCCAGTGTTCTTGCCTGGAGAATCCCAGGGACAGGGAAGCCTGGTGGGCTCCCGTCTCTGGAGTCGCAGAGACTCAGACACGACTGAAGCGACTTAGCAGCAGCAGCAGCAGCCTGAGCCAAGTCTGATGCTGGTTTCATTACTAAGGATCCTTGCTATGCTCCATTTTTCCCAGAAAGGGAAAGCAAGAATCAAGTCAGTCACAGGAAAAGGAACAATGCATCACTTGTTCATATAAATTGTATTTGGAAGTAGAACTAAGACAGAAACTCCATACAATTGCAGCAGGCTATATTTCTCTTATTGACCTAAACCACAGTCTCTCCTTTGCCCAGACTTTTCAAAAAGTAATTTAAGAGATTAAAAATCAATGGAAAAATGAAGTCAAGTAGATTAATCAATTCATATCTCATGACTTTTATGCTTGCTTTTGATATATTTTTTCAAGGGCATTGGAATATTCAGTCAAGAACATTTCTTTTGGCAATTCAGCCACTGGTGTATTCTTTAAGGTTACTCAATGGATCTCCTTTCTATTGGACTGTCAGTGATTTGCACACTGGTATTGAATGTTGTTGGTACTTAGACCTGTTGTTCTTCCCCTGGGAACAAATTACCATGAAAAGTTCTTCCTAAGATGAAATACCTGGAAATCAGCTGGTTTTGAAGAGAGTTCAGGCAGAAACAAGTTCTCTGGGACCTCCCAGTTCTGATAGCATTTTCATAGAATAAAAAGGGTTAAGAACTTATAATTAAGATACAGGTCTGTTTCTTTGAGCATGGTTCTCAATTGTTAGCATACACAAATACCACCTGGAAGGCAGAAATATGCATTTTAACCAGCACTCCAAATTGTCGTGGTTTGATGGTCCAGGACTGACGTTTGGAAAACACTGTCTTAGATTTATGAGGTACTGAAACCAGAATTAGGCTTATGCTGGATGAGAGACAGGAGTAGAGTACAGAAGTTTTCAAACTGGGGGTTGTGACATCCATGCACTTGAAATAAAGAAGACGTACATCATTAAAAAACAAGGCAAAAATAATAGACTATAAATTACCAGTGCACTCTCTATAATAAGGGTAAATATTGTTTCATAAAATGTGTATATTTTAGCAACATGAAAAATATAACTGTTACTGTGCATTTCACTAAAAAAACTTGAAAACCTCTGGAATAGTGGATAGAAAAATGGTTTTTAATCTAGATCTACTGTTTTATTGACCTTGGCACCTATGTTGCTAAAGTTTTTCTAGCCTCTGTGTCTTTTTCTGTTAACTTGTGTTAAAAATCTCTAATTTGTAATCTGGTGAGTATTAAAGTCAATATACATAAAAAGAAAAATCCACCAAGGCGCTTGTTTTATAGGATCAGGTCCATAACTGGTAGAAATGGGTGTTCATGTATCAGTGTTGGCAAAACAGCCCCATTATTTGATTTTACTTATGAACAATTAAGCAAATCTCTACTTTCCTTATAATACAAAAATTTAAAAACTATCTTCCCAGATATTTCCTCTTTACTTTAGTGTCAAGTTTAGATACCATTAATTCAAATTATTTTTCTCTGAAAATGACTGGAGAAATGCGTAGAAGTGCCTAGACATAGTACTATGAGTTTTTGGGTTCAGCCCTTTAGTTATTCATATGTCTAGAGCAGGTTTAATTTATCATCATAAGATGCTAGAATAAAAATATATTTTTCTACAAGCATTAAACATTTAAGTAAAAAAAAGAATCTTTTCTGAGATAAAGATCAATATGTATATGATTCTAAATCTGCATGTATTTCAATAACTTATAACACTAGATTTTAATCAACTTGAAATAAAATTTAAAAATATGCATTGACTTTCTGGATAGACCTGAATCTGACATCAATATGTGGAAAACAAAAGCTAAGTCAAATCAGTGGAGAAGTAGCTGAAGAAGGATGATGGAATCCCTAGCTGGAGAAAAGATAACCTAATGAGAAGACCTATAAAAGTGTTCAGTGTATGACAGCATGTACCAGGTTTAGGGGCTGAGGTCAAAAGTTATATAAGGATAGGAAACAGCATTGTGGTAGCAGTGAAAAGAACTTGAAATACTAGGAATTAATTTTTTTTTGCTTACCAGTTCCTCTGAGCTTAGGATAGTACCCTAAAAGGAAAATAATAACACATATTACTAGACAGATTTTAATATATTTGAGGCAATATATATATATCATAATTTAAAAGCTTAAAATGGTTTTAAAGAGATATATATATATATTTTAATTTTCAGCAATAATTTAAACTGGCTTTGAGACTTTTATTACAAAACTCAAGTCAGCACATGGTATTGGACTGCTAACATTTTTTATCTGAGTGATGGGAGGTTTTATGCATTTCAAAAATTACCTATTTTCTATTATTAGGTAATATATACACATTAGAGGAAACTTGGAAAATGCAGACAGCCATAAAGAAAAAAAAATAATCCCATCATGCAGAGTTGATGTATTTTCTTCCAGATGTTTTTCAAACATTTCTTTTTTACATGTTATAGAAGTCACATCATTTACACAATTTGTGTCTTACCTTTTCTTTTAATACTACACAGCAATTCTTTAACCATGTTGCCAACAAATTTTAGCAAATGTACTTTTGAATGGTCACAAGTATTTGCTTTTATGCTGTACAGTTTACATAATAATTTTTCTTCTGTTTAAATTTAAGTTGCACCTAATATACTTCTCTGGGGGCTTCCCAAATGTGCAATGGTAAAAAGTCTGCCTGCCAAAGCAGGAGACCCAAGAGTCGTGGGTTCTTTCCCTGGGTCAGGAAGATCACCTGGAGTAAGAAATGGCAACCCACTCCAGTATTCTTGCCTAGAAAATTCCATGGATAGAGGAGCCTGGCAGGCTACAATCCATGGTGTTGCGAAGAGTTGGAAGCGACTGAGTGACGGAGCACACACACAGTATTCGTCTTTACTATAAAAATATTTTGATGAATATATTTGTAAATAAACCTTTGCTGTATTTCAGATTATTTCCTTGGGATGTGTTCCTTGATGTGGAATTAAGAGTTAGTGTGAATTTTATATTTGATTCTGCTTTTAGAAGTAAAAACTCAAGAGGGAGGGGACGTATGTAAACTTATAGCTGATTCACGCTGTTGTACAGCAGAAACCAACATAGCATTGTAAAGCAATTATCCTCCAATTAAAAAAAGGAAGAAGTAAAACCTGCCATCTGATGCTCATATTTGATCTTGGGTCTTGGTAATTGTATCAGTGATCTCAAGAATTACCTTTTACAATGGAAAAATAGAGAGAGAGGAAAGTTTATCATTTTTAGGGAAAAGACATATAGTTAATAAATAAATTTGAGATTAAAAAATCCCCCACACCATCAATTTTTAGATCAGTTAATTAATTAATTCATTCTTTTTTTTTTTCTTGACAGTGTGGTTTAAAGGATTGACTGATTGCTTCATCTGTGACATTTACTGTGTGATATAACTGAACAACTAACTGTGAGTGTCGCTAGTTACTCGTCTTCACATTGGAAATAAAAACATGGACTATAGAAGATTATTAGAAGCTTAGATGAAATAGCACATAATAAATAAAAAGTGTTTAGGACAGTGCCTGGCACATAGTAAGTGCCCAGTAAATGTTCTTGTTATTATCCTATTTGTAGTGTTCATACAGTGAGAGAAAATTGAAAGCTTGGCAACTATCTGGTGAATTGATACAGAGTTAAATATTTCACACTAAGATGATCTAAAATAAAATCATATTATAAAATAATCTTACCTGGGCTCCAAAGTGTGCTACAATAACCGGTAACATCTGAAAAAAAGAGAGAAAAATTTAGTAAAAATATACTAAAAGTTAAATTCTGGCAGATGATGTAAATATCGAAACTTTCAAAATAAGTACACAATATTTATTAAATAGATATTCCATTTAGTGTATCATCTAAAATCATAGATATTGACTCATGAGAAGGATGGCAATTGGAACTGATTCAGTTTGTGAAAAGAAGATTAGGCCCAGAGAGATTTAGAAACCAGCTTAAGGTGGCACATTTAAAAGGCAGAAGTTAGTAAATTGGATGAAAATAATTTTGTTCTCAAGGTATCTGAAAACTTAAAATTATTCCAAGTAATCATGATGATAAAATGTATGTTTCTTTTACATGGCATCTCAGAAGATACATGGAAACATGTACTGGATATTTTAAAATAATCAAGATTTCTTAAAGCATATATAGTTAGTCTCACAATGGTTGCCTGGATATTTTGCTATTAAAAGAGGCACAAGCAGGAAATTATGGATGATATTGTTCAACATCCCTGGTCCTAACAGAGTTCTTAGCGCTAAGTGAGAAACACTCTACTGGTCACTGATGACTATGTGAATGGAGTGAATTTGTAGCTGGAAAGCTCTGGGTGAGGTGTTGGTATGCTCTAGCACTCTAAGATCTAACTTTAGGGTTTGTTAGAAAGAATTAGGGTTTTAAGGTTTATTTTTATTTCTATAGAAATCCAGTGTCATAAAACTTAATCAAAATGGGACTTTTAATACAACCCAACCTAAAAGATTTGAAAGTCTTATAAAAAGACCTTTATTATTTCTCAAGAAGTTTGTACAGTAATACCCATAATGCCCAAAGATAAAAAGTACAAACATTTAGGAAAAAGCCTTACTCTCAGTCAGATCCTTGGCTACTGACCATAAACAAATAGTCTTCAGGGTGGCAATGAAAAAATGGATCAAAGGAAAGGGACAAAGGATTTGGGAGAAAACAAAATGGAAAGTTCTTCTTTAAAGGCAAATTAGAAGGAACAAAAAGATACAAAGAGGAAACCACAGATGTCTAAAAACTATAATGAAAGATAATTAACTAATGTAATACCAATGTAACAGTAAGGAGAGAAGTTGTTAGTTTTTCATAGAGAATTTGTTTGAAATAATAGCTAAATGTATTGAATGATTACCATGTGCTAGGTACTGTTCTAAGTGTTTTATGTAGATTTACTCACTTAATCCTTCTAACAGCTCTAGTGGTAAGGTTCTAATTAATTCCTGTTTTAAATGATGAAGAAAATGAGTCACAGAGGGTAAAGTAACTTAGCCACATAGGAAGTGAGTGGAGAGCCAGGATTTGGCCAGAAGTTGTGTGGTTCTAGAGTTCATTCTTAGCGCACTGGACTTGCTTCGCTAATGAGAGCTGTGGACATGTGCCCAGGTTTCCGGCAGGGGATATAAGGTATTCTGCGTAGGGAGAGACAGGGTCAGAGCCGTTGCGCCTGCACAGGAGAAGGCATGTATGAGGACCCTTGGTGGTGGTATAGCCTAGAGACTTTGAAGAAGCCCCACAGAGAATGAGGATTGATTTATATTATTGGATGAAGGGGCCATGCATGTCAAATGTCTCTACCGAATCTTTAATACCATCTACAGTGCCCACTACTGCCTTGGACTCCAGTGGATATACTCTTTGGGGAATATGAAGATGTACTAAGTCTGACTTTGAGGTTAGAACAGGGCAGCAATTGAAACTGAAACTGGGGGCAGTTGGCAGGTGGACTATACCAAGGTTGCGCAGTAAACAACTCTCTCTAGTCTTTTTCAGAGGATCACTCTTATTATTAAGATATAAATAACAGAAAACACTTGGAGTGAAGGCTCTAATATATCTGTAAGAAATAAGTACTGACTGATCTACGAATATATACATGAGTATTAAAAAAGAAACGTAACAGTTAGTTACATTACAGAATTTTACAAATATGAGTAAATTAAGCAGTATAGTCTTTTGTGTTGTTATCTTGGACAAAAGAAGGTACAGGGAAAAGCATTGGTTGAATACGATGTAGAATTTAAATTGAGCAGCTAAAAATAATTTTGTCAATTAAACTCAGCTTTGATTATAATTACTAATTAATGCAAGCTTGCTACTGTAAGTTGGGTTTCCATAGTGGTAGGAAGATAGGATATAGTCATGCTTCACTTTTTGGGAATGTGTATTAAGTCTTACTTTTTTTAATGTCTTTGGACTCACAAATTCTATTCCTAGTCTTAAGGAAAGAATCACCAATATGGTCAAAGACTTAGTTAAGGGATGTTCACTGTGGTATTATTTATGGAAGTAAAAATTTTGGAAAAAACACAAACTTTTGCAATATGGTGGAATACTAAGCAATCATTGAAAACAATATTATGCTATTCACAATATTATAAGTGAATATTCAAAATATAGGAAAGTCTTTTCAAAATGTATTATGTGAAAAAGTTAGATTATAGAACATTAAATATAGTAAGAACATATTTTCTTTAAAAACTATACTTATATGCATAGAACAAAGACTGAAAGGTCATACTCTAGAATGCTGACAGGGTTTAATTCTGACTGGTAGGCTTATGAGTGAATTTTAGTTTTTCCTTTTCTTATCTTTTTTTCTAAATTCTCTGTAACTAACATATAGCGTGTATGTAATAATCAAGAAACTTCTACAAAAAATCAGACTATGTGGGAATGATAGGGACTGAGGGTATGTGTTAGGGAGAATAAGTTAATGATAACCAATTAGTCATAAAGAATCACTGTATTTTTCTCCAGAGTCATTAAACTATTTAGAGAAATTCCAAGAAGAAAAGTTTGGGCTTTGCCGTTAAAATGCAAGCATTTCTAAAAGAGGTGGTGTCCTAAGTATGTCATTTAAATCTTTGTGTGAGAAGGTTTTGGGGGGTTTTTCCTAAAAGCAAATAATTATGGGAGAAGAAAAGGAACTAGAGGATTCTCAGGAACTTGAAAGGAGGCATGGAAAAGGGGCACAAAAAGGAGATTAGATTTTCTGGAAATAAGCTATGTCCATCCCTTATCTTTTCTTTGGAATGATTCTGGTCACTCAGAAAGTCTTTCATAGAAACAGAGCAAGCTGGAGAAGAATCCTGATGCCTCTCAATTCCCAGCTTTATTCTTTACTTCTCAATCTTCCCTAGCTCTTCACGTTTCCTGTTACCTGTTACAAGTGTACTCTTGAGAGGCGATGGGGCAGCACACTCAGTTTTCTGGGTGTGTTTTCATGGAGTTTCAGCAAGAACCAAATTGCCAAAGATGGTCATAAGTTTAATAGGACCTCCGTCTGCAAAGTGTCTGGGTAAAATTTTCAAGAACCTTGAAAATATTCTTTCCCCTCCTTTAGGCTTTCACCTGAGGGGAAACGCCAGTGTTAAACTGAGCAGGGCTTTGAACTTACTTGTGGTTGCAGCTGCTGCTGTACCTTCAGTCCCCCCAGGGCCAGTGGGAGGGTCTGTGTACCAGATGGCATCCCTGCAGCAGGATTTAGCTGTAGGGCAATGAGGAAGATTGTCTTGTTTCAATTTGAACATCCAGGATATGAAACTGTATTTACTAGATGTAAAAGGGAGGATTTACTTTGCAAATCTATAGTAGATGACATTGCTTTTGGAATTAGGAATACAAATGAAGTTCAGAGACCTGTTTAGTCTGCTAGTACAACCGTGAAGTCCAGGACTAACTTTTCTCACACTCAGGTTTCCTTTGGCATTTAACCCATTCTCCTGAGGATTACTTAGATGATCTCATACTTGCCTTCCCCTTTTGGCTATGACAGCAATGGTTCCAGGAATTTTCCTGATAGCTTTCTTATGAAGAAAATGAGTTGCTTCATAGGTATCCCCATGAAAATTGTGAGGGTCCAAATAAAGTAGCTTGAATATGATCTAGTACTACATTTAAATCTGACCACTGGGGAAAAACCCACTTTAAGCAGGGAAGAAATTTATTAATTATTTTATTCCCCAGACAGATTAAACTATACAGACATTCTATGAGAAGAATGTAGATTTTCCCATCCCTTCTCATTTGCTCTTGTTGTTGGGGTGATAATAGCAGTCATAGTGTTTGGATGTCGTATAGGCTGTGAGGAAGATGTGAAAAAGTGAAAGTGTTAGTCGCTCAGTTGTGTCTGACTCTTTGCGATCCCATGGACTGTGGCCTGCCAGGCACCTCTGTCCATGGGATTCTCCAGACAAGAATACTGCAGTGGGTATCCATTCCCTTCTCCAGAGGATCTTCCTCAGGAATCAAACCTAGGTCTCCTGCATTGCAGGCAGATTCTGTCTGAGCCACCAGGAAAGCCCTGTGAGGAAGATATGTTGGAGGAATGAGAAGGGGGGCTGAGAGAGGAGGTGAGAACTAAAGAAGTAAAGACTTGAGAATTAGATTAATTCCTTTAGAGATAATCTTAAAGATAAGAACAATTTTAATGTTGTATTGAATCGTATTCAGCTCTCTTTGACTTTTCTCTGTCACCTCTCTTTCCGTTTATCTACAGTGAAATGTATGTATGTGTACATCTGTGGATACCCACCCCCCATATATACACTCAACATGAGGTATTATTTTTATTTAAAAATGGACATTAAAATGATATAAAAGGTACTTACCAGTTGCAAGTCTGACCCCAGTGTGAGCATATGTGTCAAAGGAATTAGACTTAAAGAAGAGAAGACCTGCAGGGCATTGAAATTAATATGTGAGACAAAAAGTTGTCTGGTTTTACAATGCCATCAGTGGTTTATATCCTCAAGTACCATTACTTCTATCGCAGGTGGATTTACCATGAAGCTAAAGCTTCAGGGTCTCTCACCAGCATTGCCCCTTCCATGGCCCTTGGAGGTACCCAAGCAATGTGTCAGGTTGAAGGTATTTATCAGCTTAAAAGTGTGTAATTTACTCATTTCTTATCTCACCGTGAATTTTTCACTTTAGTAACTAATTTTTCATATCTAATTTTGTATTCTTTTTTAAGGAAAGTCCTCTAAGCTTCAAGTTCCTTAAGGCAGAAGGTTGGCTAGTGACTTGAGTATTGTGTAATGTCCATAGACCAAAATGAAAACTTTATGCTAGTGTTACTGTACCATTTTCACAAAGTCTAGATGTAGGTAAGGAGAGGTCTTTTTGAACAGAGGGAGGATGGGAAGAAGGGGGAGGGTAGCTAGGAGACCATTCAGTTTTCAAAAGTATTTAAATATGCTTCAATGACAGATTTTACAGTAACACATCAGTTCATCAACAATAATAGTTAAAACCACTAGGAAATCTGCAACTGTTTTTATGGATTACCTCTTAATCCCTGTAGGTTCTGGCAAGTACCGTATTTGCTTAATTCTCAGTTCTTCAAAGGCATAGATGACCAAGCTTTTTCAATAGGTGTAGCTATTGCTTTTCAGAATTGACTAGATTTGGCTGCTGAACCAAATTATTACTCAGACAAAAGGAATAGGAATGAATATGTGTTGAAATAATAAGAATGAAATAAGAAATATTAATTAAAAAAGTATGTTTCTTGTTTTTATTTCCCCCCAAATAAGGCTTTTCTCTCTCTTGCTCAGTCATGAAACTTTGGGTGAATCTTGACTTTAAATCCACCAGCCTTAGCATGTTCGCTTTGCTGGTCTCCAGATGTTCAGCATTGTAGGACTCTTACCTGACTTGGCTGCTGTGGGTTTAGCAGTGTTGCCTGATCTGGAACAAGCTTGGTAGGAGGAAGCACCAAAGCAGGGTTGAGCTGCATCTGTGATAACAAATATTTGACGAAGCAGCATCTACCATTTTTCATGTGTGTTCACAAGTCTTTTTGAGTTTGCCTTGAGTCTGAACTTAAAGAAAGCTAGCAGAATACCAAGTGAAGAGACCTTATATACACACACTGGACCTGTCATGACCAGCTCTCCCTCCCCCATATTGACTGGGAACAAGACAAAGAATTATTAAACTATTTGGTAGGATGAAGTTATCCAGTAGGGAGCATTCCTCCAGCTCAGGCTTGAGAGAGCAGACCTCAGAGTAAAGAAACTTATGTCAGGTGATCTGTAAAAAACTGAAAGAAGACTAAGGTTTAGAAAGAGAATGAACAAGGAGACTTTAAAAATTCTCTTCTCCTGGATGACCTGTTTTAAGACAGAAACAATATAACTTCTAGCTTTACCCATTCCTGACTGAAAGTCATGCCAAGGTTGAATCTTAAAGGACAACTAAATTTAAACCGCTTATAGAATATTTCACCCCCACCTAGGGGTAGGAGCAAGGAAAAAAAAATTTAATAAATATTGTAGAGGTATAATTTCAACTTTAAAATGGTTTGAGGTCTTGTATCCATTTATTTCCAGGAGGTAATAAGTTTACCCAAAATGCAAAAATCTGCCTTTAGCCCCTGTGTGTTTTGAAACAGTTTTAACTCCCTGGAACATTTTGTGCATGACAGGAGAGGCAGCTGTAGAAAGGGAAAGTGCCAGACCAGGAAGGGTGCTGTGGGGAGGGACAGAGGGTGAGTAGGGCACGTGGTTTTCTGGTGGTAGTCATTTCTTTTCCTCCTCTGGGACATAAAATATATAGTCCACACCTCAGCTCTGTACACATTTGCTTTTTCCTAATGCTTGAAGATAAGTTGCCTCGATTTCTACTGCATTTTCATGAAGCTGTCAGCCTTGAACCTGAAAAGTCACTCGTGTAATAGAAATTCAGTCCCCTGCTTGGTCAGAGTATTTTCTTAGTGTATTAAGAATAACTGAATTTTAGGGGTAAAAGTCTTTTTGAGTCCATATGACCTAGTTGTATTATTCTAGTTTATCCATGAAACCGAGAAGCACTATGACCTGCCCACAGTGATTTTATGAGTTGTAGAGCCTGTACTAGGAATTCCTGCAAGGACTTTTAGTCCTTGAAGAAATGAGTCCTTCTATTTGCTTCTCTTAGCCTTCCAGCTGCATTCAGGTGGAAGCTTCCTGTCCAGGCTGACTCTAGTTGGCCTTTGCTCCTGGCTATGTCCCCAAGGATAGTGTCCTGTGGCTCCCCCAGCACTGCACTGACTCTTGGGTCACTTGGGTAAATCCTGGAGCTGACAACGCCTCTTGACTTCACTTTGGTCTTTTCCCTCAGTCATAAGAGAGAGGATTGGCACTATCTGCCCTTAGGAGTCCCTTTAAGCCTTAAGATTATGTAAGTACAAATTCTGCAAAGGTGTTTTCATCTCCTATGATTCATTGTCAGCATGGTATTCAGAGGGATCCTTTGAAAACTGCAGTCTTGTCTGTTCATGTCTTTGTTCAACCGCTGCCTTAACCTCTGTTTTCACTCAGAGTAAAAGTCAGGGACACTACAATGGCCCAAAAGGCCCTCAAACCCTGGCCCCCCAGCACCTCTCTGAACGCCCACTCGACCTCATTTCCTCTCATTCACTCCATTACTGCTACTTAGGCTCTTTGCTGTCTCTGGGACACCCGAGGCCCATGCTACCTCAGAACCTCACTGCCACCTGTTCCCTCTGCCTGGAACGCTCTTTCCCCAGACATTGGCTCACTCCCTCACCTGCTTGAGTTCACCTTCCTTTTGAGGCTTACCCTGACCACTGTCCCAAACATCCAAGTGTCCCAGCTCCAATGTACGCCCATATTCCCAAACTTTTGATCTATTGAAACAATTGCTAGGCTACATTAAGTGTTCATATTTTCAAATCTATTCTTTCATATACCTTTATGATAATTCAACAAATTCATTTACAAGTAATTGAAAAAAAAACCTTGCCCCTGTGTCCCGAGTTTTTATTAGATAAATCCTACTATGATACCTAATAGACATTTTAATGTTACTTCTCACACTTCCTACACCACTGATTCTTGCTGCTCTCCCAGTCTGCATGAATCTGTACACGACTCCTTGGTCCACCTTGAATGATAGCTATGCTTCTAGAAAGTTTTGTCTTGAGTTTTCACAAATTATATAGTAATTTAAATTCACAAGAGATACCCAACTTAGAACAACCTTTTGGCAAATTTATTCAGTGAAGTGCAAAAATCCACATTAAAAAAATTAACTTCCTAATTTACCTTGTTTAAAGATTAAATTTTTGCAGGAGACTTCTTTAAAGAATGATAAATGTGTGGAATGAAATAAGAAGGAGGTTGGTTTTTTATGTTTGTTCCATCCCCTCCATGAAGATCACCCTGTTCATCTCCTTCATAGAACTAATCATGGTTACAATTTATAATTTATCATTAAAAATAGTCCTTATGAAGGATTATGTCTTTTTTTTTCTCTCACCATTCTATCTTTAACAACTAGCACATTATTTGGTATATAGAGAGTTTTCAATAAATATTTGTTGATTGCATGGATGAGTAAGCAAGTATTAAGTGAGCTTGAAGCCTAATTGAGAATGTTATTTTTGTTCTGCTAATTCATAGTAAATATCCTTAATTTTTTTTCTCATTGTCCACACTGAAGCATCGCAAACAAAAGGAAATTTACGTAGCGATCCAAACCACTCATATTATGTCTATAAAATATTGGAGGATAGTTGGAATACACGTTTGAATACTAGGTTCTCTTTTTGTTAAACCTGTTATATGTGAACTTATTTTGTGATGAAATGTTCTAAGTAAAAAATATTATCTGCCTTCTAATATCCTCTTGTTATTGCACAATTTGGTAGACTTTTTAGAGTTTTTATAATTTAGATGTTTTGTGTTTCCAATTAGAAAACTCAGAAAATGTAGTTTACATCTTTAATCATGAAAAAATAATTAGTTGGCAAGAAAATCTTAACTTCTTTTTGGAAGTAAAATAATTAGCCACTTTGAGCAGACATAACCCACCGCATCCCTTTTTCTCTTAATTTCTGCCCTATTGCTCTGTCAAAAATAATCAAAGAATATTCTACCATGATAAAGTGGATACAATGTAAGTACGTTGGAATATACACTAATACTTCATTAGCTTATCATCTTTCAGCTTGGGAAATAAAAACAGGAAACTAAGGGAATTGGTCACAAACAGAGAAGTTTTGGCAGAGAGGGAGAGAGAGGTCTACCGTTAGAGATGCAGTTAAGGCTGGGTGGTGCATAAAATAAACAGGGTGTACTTACCGGTAATGACAGAGTTGATCCTAGAAGACAAAACAGTAGAATCGCAGCCTTCATGTTCAAATTGTTACCTGAATTAACAAAGTAATGTTATTCTTTCACTCTGTTTTTTTCTTTTTTGAGACAAAGTGGTACGTGAAAAAAATGAGTGGTCTCTTTGAAACGTGGTCAGTTCTGTTACCTTTCTCTTCACTAGGGAAAATGTACAGGTGAGGTGATTTCTCTAGTCTGTATGCTGAAAATTTTTACCCTTAGGTGAGCTATGAGTGTGTAGGAGGAATTTAAATTTGACTCCAGGAGGCTGGCAACTGAGGGGCCAATCAGGACTTAGCTGCCAGTGAAGTCATTTGGTTTCTTTCATTTCCCAACACTTCATTAGGTGCGTTATTAGCTGCAGACATCATATTACCCAATGTCTGCCATTTGAATAGAGGGTATTCAAGGAAGACATGCCTTGTATAATTAAAAAAGTGCAGACAATAAAAAGTTACAATCTTTCTTCACTTCCATCTCCTTCCCAAATGACTTCCCAGAGTACCTGTTTTATCATGTGTACATGGGCACATAAATCAAACATCAAAATATAGCTGCCTATGTTAAAAAATGAGAACTATTATGTATATTTCTCTGCAATTTACTTTGTTTTACTTTATAAATAATCAGCAACCTATTTGTCAATAGGTATAGATTTATTTCATTTATTGAATGGCTGCATTATATTCCATTTCCTTTTGGTGCACAGTTAATCCATTTTCATTTTAGTTTGTAATTATAAAAGTGGCACAGTGAACATCCTTATAAAGTTTTTTCACACAAGTGGGAGTATTTTTTTGTAAATATTTTTCTTAAAAGTACTGTACTAAAGGATATGTATGTTTAAAATTTCAATAATGGGGGAAATGGCCAGATTGCCTCCAGAAGCATTGAATGGTGTATTTTATTTCAAATGGGGGAAAAGCTACAGTAATCTAAGCAAAATGCAGGGGTCCACTGAGGTTTCTTTCACAAACAGAACAATGAAGTGCTCACCATAGGCTTTCAGGGCCCTGGGCTTTACTGGGAGTTTTCTTTAGCCTTATGTGTAAGGAGGGAGGTATGCAAATTCTTAGTCTAAATCAAAGGTAAATCTGTGTCATGCTAGGGTTTCACTTGGAAGGCCAGCTTAGAGTTGGCTAGTTTTAGGGTATAGAATGGGCTCCCCAGGTGGCACTAGTGGCAAAGTGGTAAAGCACAGTGGTAAAGTGCTTGCCAGTGCAGGAGACGTAAGAGATGTGGGTTCGATCGCTGGGTTGGGAGGATCCCTTGGAGGAGGGTATGAAAACGACCCACTCCAATATTCTTGCCTGCAGAATCCCATGGACAGAGGAGCCTGGCAGGCCTCACACCATCGGGTCCCAGAGTTGGATATGACCGAAGCGACTTAGCACACATGCTCACAAACTATAGAATGTCTGAGACAATGAGTTGTTTCCCAAAGCTTTTCTATAACTATTCATTGCACAGTCAACTTTCATTACAGTCAGGTAAGAATAGGGGACACACAAAGGTTAACCAGTATACCCTTGGTAAGTGTAATAATGTATGTGTGTGTGCTCACTTGCATCTGAGACTTTTTGTGACCCCATGGACTGTAGCCCGCCAGGTTTCTCTGTCCATGGACTTTTTCAAGTATGAATACTAGAATGGGTTGTCATTTCTTACTCCAAGGGATCTTCCCGACCTAGGGATCAAACTTGCTTTTCTTGGGTCTCTGGGCATTGGCAGATGGATTCTTTACCACTGCACCACCTGAGAAGCAGTTAAGTGTACTCCTAGGAGTATTCACAGGTATGGAGGGGAGCTTGGTTAATTTTGTTGGGGGCAGGAGGGCAGAGAGGGCTTACTAGAGGAGGTGACTTCTGAGCTGTTTTTGGAGAATAAAAAGGATTCATTCATTGTGAATGCAAGGAGAGCATCCAGGCAGAACAAGTTTTTATAGATGGAGGACAAATGTTATTGCTCCTTATCACAGGAACAAAATGAGGTGAGGGCAGCGGTGAAAGACAGGGTTGGAGAGATACCTAATTTTAATCACCTGTAGTATTTTTGTTTTTCTGTTTCTCTTAATATTACTTCTTTTGGCTCTCCATTGACATTATCTCCTTCATCTCAATCAGACAGAGCTCTTTCATTATTTCCTGATTGTATGTTTCTCTTGAACTAGATGGAAAGTTCCTGAGCCATGTCTTGTGATTCTTCAGTGTCTTCTATGTTAATGTCTTTGCAGAGCACCACATGGGTCACTGCATGTTGATGGATAAATTGCAGAGGTATATACTGTCTGATTGGACTTCCCTGGTGGCTCAGGCGGTAAAGCGTCTGTCTACAATGCGGGAGACCTGGGTTCGATCCCTGGGTTGGGAAGATTCCCCTGGAGACGGAAATGGCAATCTACTCAAGTACTACTGCCTGGAAAATCCCTTTGACAGAAGAGCCTGGTAGGTTACAGTCCGTGGGGTCGCAAAGAGTCGGACACGACTCAGCGACTTCACTTTCACTTTCACTTTCATACTGTAGGGCGCTGGAGTGAGGTGGAGTTCAGAGAAGAGACAGGGCTTTAAGCGGATTTGAAGAATAGATATGATTGATGGGACAGTGAAGAGCATGGTAAATGGGGTAATATTAAGAGGGGCACTGACACATAAGGGCGGAGGGATGTACAAGGGAAGAAACAGTATGTTCTTACAGGCTTTCATAGGCACGTTTATTCATTCTTTTATTCTGTCAGTTTGTTCTTCTAACCCGTCAACTAGCATACATTCACTCTATGTTCTGCTCAAATTGTTTCAGTTTCTGGGAATAAAACAGGGGCAAAAATCCCTGCCCTTAAGGAGCTTGCCTTTTGTGCTATGCTATGCTAAGTCACTTCAGTCGTGTCCGACTCTGTGCGACCCCATAGACGGCAGCCCACCTGTCTCCCCCGTCCCTGGGATTCTCCAGGCAAGAACACTGGAGTGGGTTGCCATTTCCTTCTCCAATGCATGCAAGGGAAAAGTGAAAGTGAAGTTGCTCAGTCGTGTCCGACTCTTAGCAATCCCATGGACTGCAGCCTAACAGGCTCCTCCGTCCATGGGATTTTCCAAGCAAGAGTACTGGAGTGGGGTGCCATTGCCTTCTCCGTACCTTTTGTGGGGGGGACATTAAATATTTGAGCTTCACTGAGTGGGAGGGAGGCTATGACACTGGGGAATCCTTTTTCCTGAGCATTATTTTCAACAAATGTGTAGGGGAAGGGACTTCTTTAATTTTGTTTTCTTTTTGGAAGAAGTAGAGTTGAATTTTATGCCACTGTTGTTCCTGGGTTTAGGTGAGGAGACTTGGGTTCTGTTGCCAGCCTAGAGTTTGGTGCCAGTGGTTAGCCGATTCAGTTGAATCACTGTGTGACTGTCTGGACATCAGGTGATTCAGGGAACTGACAGTGCATCAAATGCCTGATGTAGACATGTCTCCAACCCCAGGCTATAATGGGACATACCCTAGCTTGGAAACTGAGCAGTTCATAGTTTTTGGCCAAAATAAACATGGGCAGTAAAGAAAGTGGAGTACTTTCTTAGATAAAGAATTTTAACTTCGAAAGCTGATAACTTGCAATAATATAATTATGGAGGTGGGAGTCAAGAAATATGTAATATAAAAGGAGAAAATTACTAAATCTTTCGAAAACTGAGAGACATCAGTAAAAACAGAGAGGTAAACTGAGCAGTCCATAGGTTTTGACCAAAATAAATGTGGGAAATAAAGAAAGCAAAGTACTTTCTTAGACAAGGAATTTTAACTTTGAAAGCTGATACTTGCAATAATATAATTATGGAGGTGGGAGTCAAGAAATAGGTAATATAAAAGGGGAAAATTCCTAAATCTTTTGAAAACTGAGAGACATCAGCAAAAACAGAGAGGTAATTTATTTTTCTTAAATGGCTTAGGCTATCAGGATTCATTACAGTATTTTGTGAACTACAGGCAACACCTAGCCCTGTAGGTCTAGACATTTCTTGGTATTTCTTATTGGCTTTAGTTTATGTTTCTTTGATTTATGGACACTGTCTCCTCAGGAAAAATGCACATATGCCCATGAACACAATGTGTATCCACCAACTTCAGGGGTTTCATGGATCTCTCCTGAGAGCCCCGCTGTGCACAACCACTCTTTTGTTGTGTTCCGTCGCTCAGTTGTGTCCAACTCTTTGTGACCCCATGGACTGTAGCCCACCCAGCTCCCATCTGTCCATGGGATTTCCTAGGCAAGAAAACTGGAGTGGGTTGCCATTTCCTTCTCCAGGGGATCCTCCCAATCCAGGAATCAAATCTGCGTCTCCTATATTGACCGGGGTGGAGGGTGGTGGTTCTTCACCACTGAGCCACCTGGGAAGCATCCACTCTACTGTGGTAGAATTTCGATTATTTTTGGCAGAGCAACAGGGTGGAAGTTAAGAGAAAAAGAGATGCCTTAGATTATGTCTGTTCAAAGTGGTAATTAGTTTACTTCCAAAAAGAAGTTAAGATTTTCTTGTCAACTTTATCACCTGTAACCAATGGCCAAACCACTCTGCCAAGAATTCTGGACATATTTTCCCAATACCCAATCTAAAAAAACTTCATGAGATTAGTAATAAACCTATATAGTTTTTTTCCTATCTAATAGAATTTTTTGTGTTTAGTCGCTCACTCATGGATTGTAGCCCACCAGGCTCCTCTGCCCATGGAATTTTCTAGGCAAGAATACTGGAGTGGGTTGCCTTTTCTTACTCCAGGGGATCTTCCCAACCCAGGGATCAAGCTCACTTCTCTTGCATCTCCTGCAATGGCAGGAGATGTTCTTTACCACTAGTGCTACCTGGGAAGTAGAATTTTAGACACACTTAATTCACTGGCTGTCCTTCTGGCATTCATTCATCAAAGCACTCCATAGAAAAGTGGCTCTACAGAAGGTTTTTGAGCATATATCCTTTTCTGTGGGTAGTACAGGTTTGTGTTTGAGGGTGAGAGCTTGAAAATGAAAATGTTAGATCTGGATATGGGTTTTGATAGAGGAGCAGGTGAGGAGATATTTCATTTTGATGAGATTGAGTTTGTCCAGGTCTTTTGTTGATTTGTGCACTTGGATAAAATTTGGTGTGATCAGCTTTTTTTTTTTTTTTTTTTTTTTGGTATAGTCAGTTTTGAGGTGGCTTTCAGCTAGGTTAAGGTTTTAAAGTGTTTCATGAATACCAGATTTTAGAAAATGCTTTGAGAGTTCAGAGTTTGATTGACTATAGAGTTTTATATAAATTTTTGGAGAGCAAGTGCCTGACTGAAGAGCATTTTTAGGAAGTGCTTTGGTCAGGACAATTCTTTGCCTAACAAACCCCTCTTGGATAACTGTATGGTAAGACAACACCTAATTAAACAGCTGTTTTGGGGTGCATTTTAGATGGGTTGGTTCTTTGCTTATTAGTTATTCTTGAATAGTGTTTTTTGTACATACAGGTCTTAGCTGATCACTGTTTTCCAACCAGCTGTGGAAAGGGAAACACTTTTTTGATGTTTTTTTATAGTTTTTGGAGAGTTTGTTTAGAGGCAGCTGTTTTGGATGAGTATTGACTTGTTTTGAGTGAGTCTGTTTGGGGTAGCTCCTTGCTGAACAACTTCTTTGGACAAAAGAATTCTCTGCAGATCAGCTTGTCTTGGGTGAATTTGTGTAGAACCAGGTCCTGGCTAAAAAGCTGCCTTTTGATGAGCTTTGGATGAGGAAGCTCTTTTCTGATAAGTTGATTTCATATAAACTCAAATAAACATTTGGGGTTGAGTTTGTGAATGGTAAACTTTGTTGATTAGCTGGTCTTCAGTGAATTTGTTTAGAGCCAACTCTTGGCTGACCAGTTATTTCTGGATGAGTTTTAGATTGGGACTCTTTTTTTTTTTTTTTTTAACTCATCAGGTGGTTTTAGAACAAGTTGAATTTTATCAGAGTTTTATTGAGATGAAGCTGGCCTGCTCTTTTCTTGGTTCTACTTTTCCTTTGCTGACTTACGAGATTGATCAGTTCAGTTCAGTTCAGTTGCTCAGTCATGTCCGACTCTGTGACCCCATGAACTGCAGCACGCCAGGCCTCCCTGTCCATCACCAACTCCCGGAGTTTATCCAAACTCATGTCCATTGAGTCGGTGATGCCATCCAACCATCTCATCCTCTGTCGTCCCCTTCTCCTCCTGCCCTCAATCTTTCCCAGCATCAGGGTCTTTCAAATGAGTCAGCTCTTCGCATCAGAGAGGTAAACAAAAAAAACTATCACTGTATCTTAGAAGAGAAGTAAGAGAGTAAATTGGTGGTAGTGTCTTTATTTGACACTCATTTTACTGGGCGTTCTAATATAGCTTTTATTTGGCTGTATAGTTAAGCTGTATGATTTTCTCGATTGTAGACCCCAGGCTAAATACTCCAGACAACCTCCTGATCGTATTTTAAAATCACCAGATGTCAAGGATATCCTTAAGTGTCTATTGTTGGACAATTGTTATCAATTAGTCTAGGTCATTTATGTTAACTATTAGGAGAAACTGTTGATGTGGGGTGGGGAGGAATTTCTTGTCTTGGGGCTCACTTTAGTGGCTAGTTTTACATTGTGTCCTCTTCCCCTTCCCCTAAACCCAACTGAGTTCTGGTCTTATAACTAATTATTCAAGCACATAGCTGTTAGATATTTACTATTTTTCATACAGTGGTGATGAGCTGGAAGGTTGCCAATTTGTTATCTATGATGTAAAATGAGAATGCTGCTGCTGCTGCTGCTAAGTCGTTTCAGTCGTGTCCGACTCTGTGCGACCCCAGAGACAGCAGCCCACCAGGCTCCCCCATCTCTGGGATTCTCCAGACAAGAACACTGGAGTGGGTTATCATTTCCTTCTCCAGTGCATAAAAGTGAAAGTGAAACTGAAGTCGCTCAGTCGTGTCCAACTCCTAGCCTACCAGGCTCCTCCATCCATGGGATTTTCCAGGCAAGAGTACTAGAGTGCGGTGCCATTGCCTTCTCCGAAAATGAGAATAGACAACACCAAATATACCCAAGGCCAACATCTTGAAGTTTGGATGGAGGTGGAGAAGTCTGTACAAGAGATTGCAAAGCAGCAGCACCACAGGAGTAAAACTTGGAGGGGACAGTTTTAGACAGGGCAAAGTAAGAGAATTTTTGAAGAATGACAAAGTGATCAAAGTGTGGGGAGTTGATAAGAGATAAAGTGTAATAGCTACTGAAATAAGTCCATTTAAATTAGCAGCAAGTAAATCATTGGTGAGGGCTTCTTTGGTGCCTCAGTGGTAAAGAATCCACCTGCCAGTGCAGGAGATGTAGGTTTAGTCCCTGGGTGCAGAAGATCCCCTAGAGAAGGCAGTGGCAACCCACTCCAGTATTCTTGCCTGGGAAATCCCATGAACAGAGGAGCCTGGTGGGCTACAGTCCAGGGGTTCACAAAGAGTCGAACATGACTGAGCGACTGAACAACAGCAATGAAGTCATTGGTGAACTGAGGAATTGGAATCCTGGGATGAAAGCTGAATCAGAGGACATTGAGAGGTGAGTGAAAGGTAAAGATGTGAACACCAGATGATAGGATATCTGTAGATAACTCGGCCTTTTGAAGACTTTAGCTGTGACTTGGTGAAGAAATAAAGGAGTAAAGGCGCTGGGAAGGCAGGGTGTTTTGTATCTAGAGCACAAATAGAGGGTTTGATCTTTGGCTGGGCCACTGTAACAGGAATAAAGACAAGTAAGATGGAAACCGGAGAAGGCAATGGCACCCCACTCCAGTACTCTTGCCTGGAAAATCCCATGGATGGAGAAGTCTGGTGGGCTGCGGTCCATGGGATTGCTAAGAGTCGGACACGACTGAGCGACTTCCCTTTCACTTTTCACTTTTATGCATTGGAGAAGGAAATGATAACCCACTCCAGTGTTCTTGCCTGGAGAATCCCAGGGATGGCAGAGCCTGGTGGGCTGCTGTCTCTGGGGTCGCACAGAGTCGGACATGACTGAAGCGACTTAGCAGCAGCAGCAAGATGGAAACAATTGCAGGCAGATTTGTAGATGTAGTGGCAATACATTGAGGGAATTGTTAAATATTAGGTAAGTTCATTTACTAAGAGCTGAGGGAGAAGAGCGAGAGACTGAGATTTTAGGCTGAAGAATGTATAACATAATCCTTTTAAAACTGAACTGGGCCCTGTGGAGTTCCCCCAGGGTCAGAAGCCTTTCTGTGTCTCCCATTTCTTGTTTATAGAAAAAGGCTTTAATCTTCTAGACCTTCCCTGAGTTCCAAAGAGCAGATTCAAAGTTACTACCTGGGAAAGTGAGAGAATGCAAAAACAAGGGAAAAACAAGCCCAACGTAATCTCTTCCATGACTGGTAGCTTAAACCAATGCCTTGATTTATGACCCGACACTGTTGAGATAATGTCCTGTGGCTTCAACCGGCTGGCCCCAAACCGACTTAAAATTGATGACACAGGGAGGGCCAATTAAGAACTGAAACTCCCGAACCATCACCAAGGCTCTAAGTCAATTATAAAATGCCACAACCATCGCCTTTTTCTCTCTCCTGGAAAGAAGTTAAGGGATCACAAGACGATGATTTAATAGTTTGCTTTACAGAAACACATAGTTCAATCACAATCACCACAGTGACACATCAAGCAAAAAAAGCAGTTCCAGGAAGTCTGCATCTGCGTCTTATCAGGAAGCTAAAATCATGAAGAGTCCTGCCCACTCCCCTTTATCATTTTTGCCTTTATAAACCTTACAACCTGGCCAGGAAACAGGGTGCTTTTGAGACAGTCAACATCTCCCATCTTCTGGGTTGGTGCCCCCTTGACTACTAACCTTTCTTTGCTCCAGACTTTGAAGTTTTTGCTTCTTTGGATTCACTGTCCATCCAGCACATGGACTTGGCTTTGACAATACTTTGAAGTGTGAGTGAACATGCTGACTAGAGACTGGTGGTCTGGGGCAAGCGTGTCTAGTAATTCCAGTTGTTCTGCTGTGAGATCATTTCCAATAATCCTCAACGACTTGGTTAAGTGGTGTGGGTTCAGATAGATGTGTTTTCAGTAAGAAGTCTTTATTATTATGGACACTTAGCCATGGTGCTGAGGATAGTCAAAACTTTAGGGCAAGGATGGATCTAACCAAGGATCCTCACTTGGGATTATCCCTCTTCAAATCTCTTCCTCCTCCCTACTCTTTCCAGCCATTCACTTCTCCTTCTTTAACTGAAACAACATGGACAAAATAAAAGCCATTATAGGGAAACTCAAGATCTTATCTTCTCAACCTACCTGCATGTGGGCTTATCTTTCATACTACAGTGGCAGACAGAGAAGGCAATGGCACCCCACTCCAGTACTCTTGCCTGGAAAATCCCATGGATGGAGGAGCCTGGAGGGCTGCAGTTCATGGGGTTGCTGAGGGTTGGACACGACTGAGCGACTTCACTTTCACTTTTCACTTTCATGCATTGGAGAAGGAAATGGCAACCCACTCCAGTGTTCTTGCCTAGAGAATCCCAGGGACGGGGGAGCCTGTTGGGCTGCCGTCTATGGGGTCGCACAGAGTCGGACACTGACTGAAGTGACTTAGCATAGCATACAGTGGCAGAAGTATCCTTACTCCTACTGATGGACAACTCCTCTGCTCAGATGGCAAAGAATCCACCTGCAATGCAGGAGACCTGGGTTTGATCTCTGGGTCAGGAAGAACCCGTGGAGAAGGAAATGGCAACTTTTCCATAAGGAAATTGTCTGGAGAATCCTATGGACAGAGGAGCCTGACGAGCTACAGCCCACGGGGTTGCAAAGAGTCAGACGATTCAGCGACTAACACTTTCACTTACTTTCTACTTTTGTTCTGGATCCCATTCTTTTCTACTTTCTTAAGAACTTCACCTTTCAGTTCCCTTCCCATCTCATTTTCCTTGGATCATTTCTATCAGCAACCTCCACATTAAGAAATACAAAACTCTCTTGACTCTACCGTCTGCCTTATTTTTGACTCCAATTCTTAGAATAGAAATTGTTTGCATTTTCTCTCTCTGTTTTTTCACCTCCCTCATTTCACAGCAGCTTCCATTCCCACAACTCCATTAAAAACGCTCTGGTGGCCCAGTGGTAAAGAATCCACTTGCCAATGCAAGAGACTTGAGTTCCATCCCTGGGTCAGGAAGATCCCCTGGAGGAGGAAATGGCAGCTCATTTCAGTATTCTTGCTTGGGACATCCCATGGATAGAGGGCTACAGTCCTTGGGGTTGCAAAAGAGTCAGACATGACTTAGCAACTGAACAACAATGATCTCCAAGATGCCAGAGCTAAGGGATACTATTTGGTTTCCATTCTAATCAGTCTTTTGGTGGCATTTGTACCATAAACCATGGCCTCCTTCTTGAAATATTTTTCTTTCCCCTCCTAGCTTCCATGGTACCACTCTCCTGGTTTTGCTGTTACCTCCCTGATTGCTCCTTCTAGTTTTCTGAACTGTCTTTAGAAAAGTGAGAGTGCCTCAGGTGTAAACCTGAGCTTTCTTCCCTTGCCTTCTTATTCATTCTCTTCCCTTCCCTTTTCAGCTCCTTTCCCACCTATCTCCCTATATGATCTCATTCAATTCCATGTCTTTAAGTAAAATTTCAAATGCTTATAACTCTCATATTTATATTTTTGTCCAGAGTTTTCCTATAGAGTTCAACCTCTATATCTATTAAACTACTTGGGGTCTCACTCTGAATAATAGTCATCTTGAAGACAGTGTACTTCAAACTGAATACTTGATTAAACTCCTCTAAATCTCATTTTTCCTCAGGTCTTCATTATCTTGGTAATTGGCACCTTTGCCCTCCCAGTTATACAGATCAAACATTGAGATTTTATACTTTATTTAACCCTTTTTGGTGCATCCTGTCTATACTTACTAAAATATATCTCAAACTTCCATTTCTCCAATTTTGTTATTTCCCCCCAATTTTGTGGGTCTTTTAGTCTTGGTACCATTGACATTATGGACCAGATGTCTATTTTTTTCAGTGAGACAATCTTCTGTATTGTAGCCATGTCTAGCAGCATCCTTGGTCTCTGCCCACTAGATGTCAGTATTGTCTCTTCAGTTTTGACAAAAAAAAAAAAAAAAAAAAAAAAAAAAGTCTCCAGATGTGCTCCACGTCTCCTGATGGATGCAATTTTATACCCAGTGAAGAACCACTGACCTAGTCTAAGACAGGATGATCTCTAGCATGAATTGCTGCAGTAAACTCCAAACTAATCTCTTGCCTCTTACCCTCTGCTTCCTGGTCCGGGGTACCATGACATCGATGGCTGTGATAGCTTTTTCATTAATCCCCTGCTTCCATGCTGATTCTCCTTCAGCTCATTTTCTAGATCATTTTCTATGTTATTCAGATAATGTCCTGGTCTATTTAGCATCCTTACTGACTTTTCATTGAGTCTTGAGTAAAATACAAACTTATTACCATGGTCTACAAAATCTTTTAAGAAACTTGTTACATTTTAAATTTGAAAAAACCTTAAAATAATTGGTTTCTGTTCATCTCGTCTGGTACCAGTTCCTGCACTGTGTTCCTGCACTTCGGATTCCTTCCTATTCTCCTCAAACATGTCAGAGGCTTTGTTTTTGCTTCTCCATCCATCTGAAATCCTTGGTCCCTAGATGTTTGCCTCAGTGGTTTCTTTTCCATCTTCAAGGCTTGACTTAAATGTTTTATTTTCAGAGAGAACTTTTCTGGAATGCTCTAGTGCCAAGGAAGTGCTTTCCATCACTTTTCATCACATCACACTGCATGCTTTCTTCACAGTTCTAACTGCCACATCAGTGACCTTGCTTATGTACTATTCACTTGCACGTTGTGTGTTCTCCTGTCTAGAAAGTGAATTTCACGAAAGTGAGGACATTGTCTTTTCTATAGAGACCTTGCAGCCGGGTACATAATAAACACTTGATAAATATTTATTAAACAAATGAAGGATGCAATTTGTAATAGTGGAGAGAGCAGTGGCATGTTAAAATCAGACTTGTTTGCATCTGAATACTGTCTTTGTTTCTTGAGGTAGGACTGTATTGCTATAAACTTCCCTCTTAGAACTGCTTTTGCTGCATCCCATAGGTTTTGCATTGTCGTGTTTTCATTGTTATTTGTTTCTAGAAATTTTTTGATTTCCCTTTTGATTTCTTCAGTAACCTATTGGTTACTTAGAAACCTATTGTTTAATCTCCATGTGTTTGTATTTCTTACAGTTTTTTTTTTCTTATAATTGATATCTAGTCTCATAGTGCTGTGTTCAGAGAGGATGCTTGATACAATTTTCAATTTTCTTAAATTTACTGAGGTGTGATTTGTGACCCAAGATGTGGTCTATCCTGGAGAATGTTCCATGTGCACTTGAGAAGAAGGTGTATTCTTCTGCAACTGGATGGAATGTCCTGTAGATATCAATGAGATCCATCTTATCTAATGTGTTATTTAAGACTTGTGTTTCCTTATTAATTTTCTGTTTTGATGATCTGTCCATTGGTGTGAGTGGGTTGTTTAAGTCTCCTACTACTATTGTGTTACTGTTAGTTTCTCCTTTTATGTCTGTTAGTGTTTGTCTTATGTATTGAGGTGCTTCTATGTTGGGTACGTAGATATTTACAGTTGCTATGTCTTCCTCTTGGGTTGATCCCTGATCATTATGTAGTATCCTTCCTTACCTCTTGTAATCTTCTTTATTTAAGGTCTATTTTATCTAATATGAGGATTGTTACTCCAGATTTCTTTTGCTTCCCATTTGTATGGGATATATTTTTCTATCCACTTACATCTGTATGTGTCTTTAGGCCTGAAGTGGGTCTCCTGTAGACAGCATATATATGGGTCTTCTTTTTGTATCCAGTGGGTGCATATTTTCTTTATCTTCCAGTGGGTACAAGAAAATATGGTAGCAAACCAGCACACCCATGTGACTTTGGATTCTTGTGAAAGAAACAAGGTGGAACCCTTGAAAGAGAGAAAGTTCAGTCTAGTTGAAGAGACAAGCCCAGACCCAGTGTGCCCCGCAGATGGCCCTTTGGGCCATCTTTGCTTCGTCTGGGCCAGCCTGCTGCAGCTGTGCTGACAAGCGAGGCAGAGCAGGGTCTCAAGGCCTGTAAAGTCACAGACCCCGACTTTGCCACTGCAGAGGATCCGGGAGAAGCCAGCGCTGGGCTCCGGGCTGAACTGATTCAGGCTGGCTTGCTTGGGAATGTCGATGCTCCAAACTTCACTGTTGAGAACCCCTGGAATGAGGAGTTCATTCTCAAACTTTTGTCTGGGCTTTCTAAACCAGTGAGCTCCTATCCAAATACGTATGAATGGGCATGTAAGCTTCCAGACATCAAGCCCAAGACTGAATTCCAATTAGGTTCTTTGCTGGTCTACATTGATCACTTTATTGGAGAAGGGGCTTTCGCCCAAGTCTATGAAGTTACCCATGGAGATGTGAACAACAGCAAAAATAAGGAGAAATTTGCTTTGAAAGTCCAGAAGCCTCCCAACCTCTGGGAATTCTACATTGGGACCCAGCTGACGGAAAGACTGAAGCCAAGTATGCGACACATGTTTATCAAATTTTATTCGGCCCACCTGTTCCAGAATGGCAGCGTGTTAGTAGGAGACCTCTACAGTTATGGCACATTATTAAATGCCATTAATCTCTATAAAAATATCCCTGAAAAAGTGATGCCTTAGGCACTAGTCCTTGCTTTTGCTATCAGAATGCTCTGCATGATCCAGCAAGTCCATGACTGCGAAATCATCCACGGAGACATCAAGCCAGACAATTTCATACTCAGAAACAGATTTTTGGAACAAGACAACAAAGATGATGACTTATCTGCCAGCTTGGTCTTGATTGACCTGGGTCAGAGTATATACATGAAACTTTTTCCAAAAGGAACTACATTTACAGGAAAGTGTGAAACTTCTGGTTTCCAGTGTATTGAGATGCTCAGTAACAAGCCATGGAACTACCAGGTAGAGAACTAGAGAGATCTGAAACGTTTCCTGTATTATATTCACTGCAGTCTTGAGGTGAATTTGGGCATCCAGGTAGTTTGAGCTGGTATAGTCCTCTTCTTGGAGAAGGCAATGGCACCCCACTCCAGTACTCTTGCCTGGAAAATTCCATGGGCGGAGGAGCCTGGTAGGCTGCAGTCCATGGGGTCGCTAAGAGTTGGACACGACTGAGTGATTTCACTTTCACTTTCTTTTTGTATCCATTCAGCCAGTCTGTGTCTTTTGGTTGAAGAATTTAATCCATTTACATTTTAGAGTAATTGGAGGCCTTAAAAATAGCTGTGAAAAGAAGAGAAACTAAAGGCAAAGGAGAAAAGGAAAGATATATACATTTGAATGCAGAGTTTCAAAGAATATCAAGGAGAGATAAGAAAGTCTTCCTCAGTGATCATTGCACAAAATAGAGGAAAACAGTAGAATAGGAAAGACTAGAGATCTCTTCAAGAAAATTAGAGATACCAAGGGAACATTTCATGCAAAGTTGGGCACAGTAAAGGATAGAAATGGTATGGACCCAACAGAAGCAGAAGTTATTAAGAAGAGGTGGCAAGAATACACAGAAGCACTATATAAAAAAGATCTTCATGACTCAGATGACAACGATGCTGTGATCACTCACCTAGAGCCAGACACCCTGGAATGTGAAGTCAAGTGGGCCTTAAGAAGTATCTCTATGAACAAAGCTAGTGGAGGTGACAGAATTCCAGTTGAGCTATTTCAAATCCTAAAAGATGATGCTGTGAAAGTGCTGCCCTCAATATGCCAGATAATTTGGAAAACTCAGCAGTGTCCACAGGGCTGGAAAAGGTCAGTTTTCATTCCAATCCCAAAGTAAGGCAATGCCAAAGAATGCTCAAACTCCCACACAGTTGCACTCAATTCTCACACTAGCAAAGCAATGCTTAAAATTCTCTAAGCTAGGCTTCACCAGTACATGATCCATGAACTTCCAGATATTCAAGCTGGATTTAGAAAAGGCAGAGGAACCAGAGATCAAATTGCCAACATCCATTGGATCATGGAAAAAGGAAGAGAGTTCCAGAAAAACATCTACTTATGCTTTCTTGGCTATGTCAAAGCCTTGGACTGTGTGGATCCCAACAAATTGTGGAAAATTCTTAAAGAGATGGGAATACCAGACCACCTGACCTGCCTCTTAAGAAACCTGTATGCAGGTCAGAAAGCAACAGTTAGAACTGGACATGGAACAACAGACTGGTTCCAAATAGGAAAAAGGAGTACATCAAGGCTGTATATTGTCACCCTGCTTATTTAACTTCTATGAAGAGTACATCATGAGAAACGCTGGGCTGGATGAAGCACAAACTGGAATCAAGATTGCTAGGAGAAATATCAATAATCTCAGATATGCAAATGACACCACCCTTATGGCAGAAAGTGAAGAAGAACTCAAAAGCCTCTTGATGAAAGTGAAAGAGGAGAGTGAAAAAGTTGGCTTAAAGCTCAACATTCAGAAAACTAAGATCGTGGCATCCAGTCCCATCATTTCATGGCAAATAGATGGGGAAACAATGGAAACAGTGTCGGACTTTAATTTTCTGGGCTCCAAAATCACTGCAGATGGTGATTGCAGCCATGAAATTAAAAGACACTTACTCCTTGGAAGAAAAGTGATGACCATCCTAGACAGCATATTAAAAAGCAGAGACATTACTTTGCCAGCAAAAGTCCATCTACTTAAAGTTATGGTTTTTTCCAGTAGTCATGTATGGGTGTGAGAGTTGGACTATAAAAAAAGCTGAGCACCGAAAAATTGATGCTTTTCAACTATGGTGTTGGAGAAGACTCTTGAGATTCCCTTGGACTGCAAGGAGATCCAACCAGTCCATCCTAAAGGAGATCAATCCTGACTATTCATTAGAAGGACTGATGGTGAAGCTGAAACTCCAATACTTTGGCCACCTGATGAGAAGTACTGAGTCATTTGAAGAGACCCTGATGCTGGGAAAGATTGAAGATGTGAGGAGAAGGGGACAACAGAGAATGAAATGGTTGGATGGCATAACTGACTCAATGGACATGAGTTTGAGTAGGCTCTGGGAGTTGGTGATGGACAGGGAATCCTGGCATGCTGCAGTCCATGGGGTTGCAAAAAGTTGGACATGACTGAGCTACTGAACTCAACTGATGTTCCTATTGACATTTTCTTAATTGTTTGGGATTGATTTTGTAGATCTTTTTCCTTCTTTTGTATTTCTTGGCTATATAAATCCCTTTAACATTTGTTGTAAAGCTGGTTTGGTGGTGCTGAATTCTCTTAACTTTTGCTTGTCTGAAAAGCTTTTTATTTCTCCATCAATTTTGAATGAGATCCTTGCCTGGTACAGTAATCTTGGTTGTATATTTTTCGCATTCAGTATTTTAAATATATCCTATCATTTCCTTCTATCTTGCAGAGTTTCTGCTGAAAGATCAGCTGCGAAGAATATGGGGTTTCCCTTGTATGTTACTTGTTGCTTCTCCCTTGGTGCTTTTAATATTCTTTCTTTGTGTTTAGTCTTTGTCAGTTTGATTAACATGTGTCTTGGCATGTTTCTCCTTGGATTTATCCTGTATGGGACTCTTTGTGTCTCTTGAACTTGATTGATTATTTCCTTTTCCATGTTGGGGAAATTTTCAACTATAATCAGTTTCAAAAATTTTCTCATTTCCTTTCTTTTTTCTTTTTCTTCTGGGACCCCTATAATTTAAATTGGTGCATTTGATATTGTCCCAGAGGTGTCTGAGACTATCCTCAGTTCTTTTCATTCTTTTTACTTTATTGTGCTCTTCAGAAGTTATTTCCACCATTCTACCTTCCAGCTCACTGGTTTGTTCTTCTGCTTCAGATATTCTGCTATTGATTCCTTCCAGAATAATTTAAATTTCAGTAATTGTGTTGTTTGTCTCTGTAGGTTTATTCTTTAATTCTTCTAGGTCTTTGTTAATTGATTCTTGCATTTTCTCCATTTTGTTTTCAAGGTTTTTGATCATCTTTACTATCATTATTCTGAAATTTTTTTCAGGTAGTTTGCCTATTTCCTCTTCATTTATTTGGACTTCTGTGTTTCTAATTTGTTCCTTCATTTGTGTAGTATTTCTCTGCTTTTCATTCTTACTTTTCTTTTCTAACTTATTGTGTTTGAAGTCTCCTTTTTCCAGGCTTCAAGGTTGAATTCTTTCTTCCTTTTGGTTTCTGCCATCCTAAGGTTGGTCCAGTTGTTTGTGTAAGCTTTGTATAGGGTGAGATTTGTCCTGAGTTTTTGTTTGTTTGTTTGTTTTTCCTCTGATCAGCAAGGCTAAATGAGATGGTAATCCTGTCTGCTGATGATTGGGTTTGTATTTTTGTTTTGTTTGTTGTTTACACGAATTGTCCTGCATAGGTTGCTCCTGGTGGTTGGGTGATGCTGTGCTAGTATTCAAATGGTTTCCTTTGTGTGAGTTCTCAATATATGATACTTCCTGGAGCTAGTTCTCTGGTAGTCTAGGGTCTTGGAGTCAGTGCTCCTACTCCAAAGGCTCAGGGGTTGATCTTTCCCTAGGATACCACCCAGCACTGTGCTGATCTCTGGATCTGTTGTGGGGGCAGCTCAGATTCTAATCTGGTCCTATTCCTGTGTGTTCTTGCCTCCAATGTCCCCTGCTATCAGAACTAGTGCATTTTCTTTTGTGGGAGCTCTGAATGTGCTTTTATATAGTCCATAGACACAGAGTCTGCCTGCTTGATCATGTGGATTTAATCTGCAATTTGTACAGCTGGTGGGAAGATTTTATGTCTTCTTCCTTAGCCACACTGCCACTAGGTTTCAACTGTGGTTTTATTTCTACCTCTGCATGTGGATCGTCCACTGGTGTTTGCTCCTTAGGCTGCCTTGGAGAACTTGGGTTTGCCCTTGTGAGGGCCAGATGTGCAGGTGGTGCGGCTGCTTGGGTTGCAGGAGTTCTGGCAGCACCAGGTACTCAGGGGAGTTGGTGGCTGGGGCAGCAGGAAATACAGTGCTCTAGAAGGGTATGGCAACCAGCATTGACCAATACACTCCAGTACTTTTGCCTGGAGAACCGCCCTGGCAGAGAAGCCTGGCAGGCCATAGTTTACAGGGTTGCAAAGAGTTGGACATGACCAAAGCAACCCTGTGCGCATACACACAAGATTTTTTTTTGCCTGTGGCAGGTCTGCCCCAGTGAGAGTTGAGTGTGAAGGTGGCACAGCTGCTTGGTTTGCAGGGACCCTGGTGGCACAAAGTGTACAGAGACATGGACTGCCTCCACTGCAGGAATTATGGCCCTATTAGAGTCTTTTTTTGGGCCTCTTGTAGGTGGCGATCAGAAGGCCTCTTTGGTTAGCCTTTCTCTGTAGCTTTGCCTATTCAGGCACTTAGAGGGCTCCCTTGCCTAGGGTCCTTCTCTGTTTTTCAATGTGTCAGGCACATAGAGGGGGCCCCCCTGGCTGGGGTCCTACTCTGTAGATCAACACATCAGGCACTTAAAGGAGCACCCTGGGTGGAGTCCTACTCTGTAGTTCAGTGAGTCAGGTGTTTGATGGGCCAGACATCAAACATCTACTGTTTAGCTGCCCATGCTGACGTGTGGGGAAAGAGAGGCTATGGTGATGGCTCCACCCCCTACGTGTGACTCAGCAGTATTGCCTTGCTTCCATGGCTGCCCAACTTTCCACCACAGGCTTTTCCCACCACTATATCCTCCCTCACATCCCCTCAATCCATCTCCTCATAGTCAACAGCAGCCTTTGCCATGGGATTGCTCCACAATCCCTAAACTTCAGCTCCCATCTGCTGTGCCTTCCAGGGGACCTGTGTCCCTGTCCAGGGTATATATGGCTGCAATAAGGACTGTCTGATTCTCATTCCATTTAGGCTGCCTCAGATCAGCTGTTTCACTCTCAGCCTTAAATGTTTCTCCTCTAACTCAGACAATTGTCCCAATGTGGGATCGGACCCCTGCTTCAGTTCCCCCCGCAGGTCCAGTCCTACTAACTCTCCTGTTTTCCCCCTAGTTCTTTTGTCCTACTGAGTTTTGCATGGTTCTATATATTCTTTTCCACTGGTCAGGTACTCCTGTCCACTCTCAGCTGGTATTCTGCATACACTTCTGTGTGTGAAGGTGTATTTCTGATGTATCCATGGAGAGAGATGTACTCCACGTCCACCTGCTCCACTGCCATCTTGTTCTCCTCCTGTCTTTGTTATTTACTGGCTGGGTGTGTGCTTAGTCACTCAGTTGTGTCCGACTCTTTGCGACTGCATGGACGGCAGCCTGCCAGGCTCCTCTGTCCATGGGGATTCTCCAGGCAAGAATACTGGAGTGAGTTGCCATGCTCTCCTCCAGGGGATCTTCCCAACCCAGGGATCGAACACAGGTCTCCCACATTGCAGGCATATTCTTTACTGACTGAACCACCAGGGAAGCCTGGGTATTCTTAGGCTTTAAGTCTGGCTGGGTATCCTTAGGCAAATTAAATAATATTGCTAATCTTTAAATCTTCATTTATAAAATAGGAGTTTTTGTCCTCGCCTTATAGAATTGAAGGTTTGTGTGGCTATGAACATCTAGCAGTATGCTGGGTAGTAGATACTTATATTTGTTTTCATTTGGAATCTGAGAGCCAAGATTTAAATTGACAGCAGATTGGTGATGGTGGGAAGGACGTGTTTGTTGAGTCCCTTTGCTTCTGGCTTTAAGCAATAACAGATGACCTCGTCATAAAAGGTGAGGGGCTTCTCTCTCTCCATTCACCATCACTGCTGGTTCTCTTCTTGATAAGAGGTGTGTATTTTCTAAGCACGTGTGGGATATGGACTGTTAGTATCACTGGGGATCAATTTTTCTGAGGATGCTCTTGTTGCCTGAGGCTCAGATATTCACTTCCTAGGTGGCACTAGCAGTAAAGAACTTTGCCAGTGCAGGAGACCTAAAAGACAGGGTTTGATCCTTGGGTTGGGAAGATCCTATGCAGAAGGAAATGGAAACCCACTCCCATATTCTTGTCTGGAGAATCCCATGGACAGAGGAGTCTGGTGGCTATAATCCATGGGGGTAGCAAAGAGTCAGACACAACTCAGTAACAAACACACACACAGATGTTCACTAGAGAACATCCACCGATTAGAAGAGTTACAGGGAGCAGTTTAGATAATCTGGTTCTAAGATCTTACCCTCTGTCACTTTCAGGTTACTAGCAGAATATTCCCATTCTTCTGACATATTAATATTCAGAGCTATTTTGTTCTCTCTTTGCTTACATCCAGCTGTGTGTATGTTCAGTCATGTCTGACTCTGTGACCCCATGGACTGTAGCCCACTAGACACCTCTGTCCATGGGAGCAAGAATACTGGAATGGGTTGCCATTTACTCCTTCAGGGGATCTTTCCAACCCAGGGATCGAACCCATGTCCTGCGGCTTCTGTAGGCAGATTCTTTACCACCAAGCCACCTGGAAAGCCCACATTCCACTCTTGTAGCCCTCAATTCTATCTTTGCAAATTAAAAAACAGTTAAAAGGAGGAACAGTTTTATCTCTAAAAGGAATGCTACTTCCTCTAAGACTCAAACTGCAGCCAGTCCTAAAAGTAATGTATCTTTCCCCTTCTACATTTGCAACTCAGTGGAGAAATAAAGTTAATAGATCATTAATGAATACTGTTCCTAAAATATGCCCAACACTGACATAGAGTGGAGAAAACAAGAAGGAACCCAGTAAAATATCCAAGTGTTCTTTGAGGACTATTTTATCTGACAGAGCTGTGGTGTTTGTTCAGGGGAACTATGTGAGAATGCTTCTTGCTGTCCTTGCTCAGTGCAGTGAGGTAAAGGACCATATACCTCTAGGTGGCTTCTAGGCAGATTGCTCGTTTTGGAAGACAGTGTTCTGCAACCCACTGGTTTCACTTTAGAGAAGAGAACCTTGCTTATAAAGTAGTTGATCTTCAGAAACCAAGTCCGGATAATGTGTCTTTGTTGAAACCTCTTGCTGACGATTTCCACACTTTTTATAAGTATATCCACATTCTTATATTCTTTGTATATGCTGCTGAGTATAAGTAATATAGTTAACAAATTAAAGATTGAGATTAAATTACATCCTGCATTCAGTTCAGTTCTGTTCAGTAGCTCAGTCGTGTCCGACTCTTTGCGACCCCATGAACCGCAGCACACCAGGCCTCCCTGTCCATCACCAACTCCCGGAGTTCACTCAAACTCATGTCCATTGAGTCGGTGATGCCACCCAACCATCTCATCCTCTATCGTCCCCTTCTCCTCCTGCCCTCAATCTTTCCCAGCATTGGGGTCTTTTCAAATGAGTCAGTTCTTCGCATCAGGTGGCCGAAGTATTGGAGTTTCAGCTTCAAAATCAGTCCTTCCAGTGAACATCCAGGACTGATTTCCTTTAGGATGGACTGGTTGGATCTCCTTGCAGTCCAAAGGACTCTCAAGAGTCTTCTCCCAACACCACGGTTCAAAAGCATCAATTCTTCAGCACTCAGCTTTCTTCATAGTCCAACTCTCAGATCCATACATGACTAACATCCTGCATTACAGTTACTTAAAACATGATGCAGTGTGCCGTTTACTGTCACTTTTTAACGTCCAGATTTTTAGACTATACCTTTTAAATAGACCTAGTCATCCCCTACAGAAACAAGTAAACAAAGTCAGTGAGCAAACAAGCAAGCAAACAAAACCCGACACTGACACCAGAACCTGCACTTGAGGAAAGCTGCCACCAGAGGGTGCAGCTGTTAAGGCCAGGCTGTGAGATTTATGTGAACAGTTTTGCTAAAGACACGAACACCTGTCCCCTTCCTGTCAATAGTCAGAATTAAAATTCATTTAAAAAAGTGAAAGGACAACATACTTATAAATAGAAATGATGCTGAAGAGTAATAGCTTTTAAAGATATACTTTGGTCATTTAAAAACCAATATTCTGTAATATTTCTGACTCCAAATTAAAATTTCTAGAATCCCTTGATTAGAAATTTACTTTATTATTTTAAATGCATTATTCTACTATTTTTAGTCCCAGTAGTGGACAGCCATATCCCTAAAAGCCTAAACTAGACAACTTGCTTAAAAATTATGAGAATGGGTTACTCAGGTGCTTCCAACTATGAAGAATCTGCCTGCAATGCAGGAGACCTAGGTTTGATCCCTGGGTCAGGAAGATCCTCTGGAGAACGAATGGCAACCCACTCCAGTATTCTTGCTTGGGGAATTCCATGGACAAAGAAGCCTGATGGGCTTCCATGGGGTTGCAAAGAGTTGGAAAGGACTGAGCAACTAACACTCAGACACATCTTAGGATTCTTGGTTTTAGATATTTTCAACTATAGATCACTTTTTACTTTGAAAGCTTGAAAGTCTCATATTTTTAATGAATCACATTAAAAAAATTTTAAGCTCACAACTCTTTTACATGTATTTATACCATATGGAGCCTCATAACTGGAGCAAAATGTTCAGAAGATTGTATATTGGAGAATCATATCAACCTTTGGAAGCTTAATCCTATCTCTCTCGATCTGGATTTATGTCCATATTCATAATATTAAACTCATCCTCCATGTAGCCAGCATAGATAACTGTTGGGGTCCATCTTACCCAGACCAAGTACAGACCATCATACTCTGCATTATATAGTACTCAGTATGACTGCTAAAACATGATACATAGGTCCCCAGTAATAAGGGAACTTCTCATCCATTCATTCATCCTCCTCCTCATATCTCTACAACCTGGGCCAGGTATATTTTTCAAGTTGCTTGCTATTGAACCAAAACAAGGATTAATGTCCAGATGTATCCAGAAGTTGTAGATAAAAAGTCCATTGAATAAGGAGCTTACCCAGCAAAAGAGTGAAATGGTAAAAATGGTAATATTTATAGCTATTTCCTGATTTTAATCATCATCATTTTCCCCACCATTTTCCTTATTACCATCCAATATACATACTGACAATTCATAGCACATAGAAACTTGCTTCATGCACAGGATAGACAAAAAATATAAGAGAACCTAGAGCTTCTTGGATTGTGGTTCAAGGATGTGTGTGCGTGCACTGAGTTGCTTCAGTCATGTCCGACTATTTGCAACCCTATTGGCTGTAGCCCGCCAGGCTCCTCTGTTGTTGGGATTCTCCAGACACGAATACTGGAGTGCATTGCTATGCCCTCCTCCAGGGGATCTCTCCAACCCAGAGACTGAACCCACATCTCTTAGGTCTCCTGAACTGGCAGGTGGATTGTTTACCACTAGAGCCATGTGAGAAGCCCCAGTTCAAGGATAGAAACATTCATTTTATCCGCTTTTCCTACCATTAAAATTCCAGATCAGGGAAATTAAGTAATTTGTCCAGAGCAATTAAACAACTAGTGGCAATTTCAACCTATAGGATCAAAAAGACCTTAATTTTCTGTTACATATTTCAAAGTGGTTTGAAAGATGTTGGGCTGGTTAAAATGTAAAGACAAGTACTAGAAAGAAGTAACCATCAAAAGTACAAGCAACTTATTTTAATTGTGGTTTGTTTAAACAGTCACTTAATGATAATCATGATCTACTCAAAGTGTTTAAAGCTCTGTTAGAGAGTCTATTGTTTTGTGAAATCCTATCATGTTGTTCCCCAGGTTTACATGGACTTTCAGTGGGGAGGGGTACACAGCTGAGGCCAGGGTCCACCATACATGTTCATTAAATGGATTTCATTTCTAACACACTTCTTCCACCCAGTTAAAGCACTGGGGATTGAAGGAAAGCTTCCTTACTAGAAATAGGAGTTTTTTAATTTAACAGCTCCTTTAAAAATTTTTGAACTTTTCTACTTAAAGACATATTTTAAATAGCTTAATTAAGAAGTTTAAGAAGGTGTGCTGGCAATCCCTAGGCAAGTAAGGTTTATGGTGACTAATCTGATAGGATGACACAGTAATTTGATGTCCCCTTAGTGTATCTTGGACTTCCCTGGTGGCTCAGATGGTAAAGCGTCAGACTACTATGCAGGAGACCCAGGTTCTATCCCTGGGTCAGGAAGATCTGCTGGAGAAGGAAATGGAAACCCACTCCAGTACTCTTGCCTGTAAAATCCCATGGATGGAGGAACCTCGTAAGTTATAGTCCATGGGATCGCAAGAGTCGGACATGACTGAGTGACTTCACTCACTAGTGTATCTTAACTATATGATAGAGAATATCTTAACTATATGATAGAGAAAACCTTCCAAATTGTAATGGAAATTGAAAGCTAAAAAGATATATACAGATACTGGTTTCCATGATGTGTAAAGCAAGACCAATCCTTATCTTCAGTAAAGCAGGGCTAGTGGAGTGACTAAACAATGCTAGCATTTTTAGTTTGTGAGATTGTTAGTAAAAGGTTAGACAAGCACCCCATACTTTATAGTAAATGGCTCATTTATGATTTTCAATCTTTTCAGTCTGTTAACCTTTCAACTGACACTAGTCTGCTTTAATGTCAGGAAGGAGATAGAAGTTTTATTTGCCTGTGGCAGATTTCTTTGGGATAAGGTGGTGAAGGTCAAAGACAAAGTGTTCTTGATTTAAACCTTTATGTGCATCATTTCCTTCTTGCTTTTACAACAGTGTCTTAATTGTAAAGTGGATTCGAATATCACATAGGCTATTAGAGTTAACAACAAATCTGGGTCATCTTAAATATGTATATTAATGTTCTTTTATCCTGGAATGCTGTGATGCTATGAAATCCATTGATCTAAGGTCGCATAGGAAGATCGTTAATATGAGGCTTTGGGCTTTTTGTCTTACTTATTTCTGGTGGGCCTGTTACTTTGGAACTGTATCCAAACCGGAGAGGGTTCCAGGTATCTGGGTTGAGGATATAACTGTGGAGAGGATAGAGCAGCTGGAGAAGGAGAGAGTTTGGGCTTCTGGCAGGGAAATGTAGTATTTGTGGAAATAATCAAAGAGGATGGTGACTCTGAGAGTAGGGGAGTAAAGGAGTCACTGTGCACATCATTGTTTCCTAGTTGGGCCCCAGGGCATCCTATTTCAGTGTATTCTCGTGAGAGGAAGGGATGGCAGGATTAGGTATTATTTGCTTGATAGCTGATTTTTCATTGCAAAATTTAAACCTAAATGCGTTTTTTTTTTTTTTTTTGAAATGGTTGCCCCCAGAGCTCATTTTGCTCATTTACCTATCAGTGTATCAAGTCATCCACCGACCCTTCCATCCATCCACAGAAGTTTGTTGAAATTCTGATCTGATTCAGGCTCTTCATATAGTCACTGGGGGTATTTCTAGAGAGCAAAGCAATCATGTTTCCTGTCCTCTTGGCAATCATAGACAGGTGGAGGAGACGACATGAACAAATAAAGATAACAAGAAAATTTAAAACTACATTTGTATTCTATTAAGAAAGTTTATAATAATGACAAGTACTGGTGGAGAAATAACAAGTACTATGAGATAGTACTTGAAAAAAGATATAATTTCTTTTTTGCTCTGTAAATAATGTTCAAGAAGTTAATTTATCCTCATGGTTTGGTGAACTTTACATATCAAATCTCCATTTTCATTTCTAAAATCTTCACTCTTTTCCCACCTTCAGCTCTCCAACTTCCTGTGAACACTTTCTTTTGGATATACCATCAATACTAAAAGTATTTTTGTAAACTCTCCCATGTGTAAGCATTTGTATCAGTCAGGGAAATACCATGTATTTGGTTAACTCAAAGTTGTAGGTTTCTTTTTTCCCTCCTCTCCATCCTTAATTTTGACTTCAGATTTGCTCATTTCCTCTGATATTTCTCTTGTTCTCAACTATGTTTTGTGCTTTGATTCTCCTTCTGAATTTTGCTTCACTTTTGATCTTGTTTGGTTAATATTTTAATCTCTTTGCATCCTAAGTATAGAATGTACTCAGAAGGCAGAATTATTAATCCCAAGCTCTATTTTCTTCACCTCATTCTCCTTTAAAAAATCTACTTATTTTTGATTGATATCCATGGGACAGCAACATTTGTGAACCTGTTGCCTTCAAGGAAATTAAGCAATAACCCTGGTGCAAACACTAGCTTTGAGTTATAGACACACTAGAATAATCTGATAGATTTTAATTTTCAGGTCTTTTATGCTAGCTTTTTTTAAAAATTTTATTATATTTTTAAACTTTACATAATTGTATTAGTTTTGCCAAATATCAAAATGAATCCGCCGCAGGCATACATGTGTTCCCCATCCTGAACCCTCCTCCCTCCTCCCTCCCCATACCATCCCTCTGGGTCGTCCCAGTGCACTAGCCCCAAGCATCCAGTATCGTGCATCAAACCTGGACTGGCAACTCGTTTCATACATGATATTTTACATGTTTCACTTATGCTAGCTTTTCATCAAACTGGTTATAATGAATATGTACCCAGAATTTTATTAATTGAAAGAGAAGAGTGTATGCAGTTACATTGAAGTTCATCATATGTTGGTGCAAAGATTGGGTTTTTATGAAAAAATGTGTATACATAACAGAAGGAGTTCAGAGTGTATGAAAATATATAGTAATATTAATGGGTCATGGGATATAAGTTTGGTAAAAGAGTAATAAGGGAAGGGAGGGCAAGAGGGAGGTGGTGGAGGTGATTTAATTAGAGGCCAGATATAGCAAAGAACTGGAGTTGGAAGAACTAGAGCTAGAAAGCTAGAAGATGGTAGTTAACAGGATAGAAAGCTTAAACTTGGAAATTTGGCAGAGGCCCAATAATTGGTTACTAGGGCCTGACCACGGGAAAGAGTGGAGATCTGGTGTGGAGGAAAGGATCATTGGACATCCAGTGAAAGAAATGAGAGGCCAGAGTCTTGCATGAATCTCCTGTGTAATTGTTGGAGTCACAACAAGTAATGATAGGCAAGTGATGATGAGAAAATGTCAGTGAGCAAGGAAGTAAAATGTTCAGTGACTGGAAAAGTGACTGGGAGAAAGGTTCTGTTCAGTTCAGTCACTCAGTTGTGTCTGACTCTTTGTGACCCCATGAACCGTAGCACACCGGGCATCCCTGTCCATCACCAACTCCCGGAGTACTCACGTCCACTGAGTCGGTGATGCCATCCAACCATCTCATCCTCTGTCGTCCCCTTCTCCTCCCACCTTCAATCTTTCCCAACATCAGGGTCTGTTCAAATAAGTCAGCTTTTTGCATCAGGTGGCCAAAATACTGGAGTTTCAGCTTTGACATCAGTCCTTCCAGTGAACATCCAGGACCGATTTCCCTTAGGATGGACTGGTTGGATCTCCCTGCAGCCCAAGGGACTCTCAAGAGTCTTCTCCAAGACCACAGTTCAAAAGCATCAATTCTTCTGCACTCAGCCCTCTTTATAGTCCAACTCTCACATCCATACATGACCACTGGAAAAACCGTAGCCTTGACTAGATGGACATTCGTTGACAAAGTAATGTCTCTGCTTTTTAATATGCTGTCTAGGTTGGTCATAACTTTCCTTCCTAGGAGTAAGCATCTTTTAATTTCATGGCTGCAGTCACCATCTGCAGTGATTTTGGAGCCCCTCAAAATAAAGTCTGACACTGTTTCCACTGTTTCCCCATCTATTTGCCATGAAGTGATGGGACTGGATGCCATGAATAGGTCTAGGGAAGCCTAAAACAACAACAACGTGTTCCACTGTAGAGATGCTGCCCATCAAGTACTAAGCTGATGTGAAACAAAGAAAAATCAGAGAGCTTTCTAATTCGTGGGTAGGAGGACAGTAAAGGAATCACTCTAGATGATTTACTGACAACAGCCTTTATTTAGTAGCCACTACATGTCCCATACATCATTTCTTTTAAACTTCATAACTGTTCTATAAGATGAAGTGATTACCATTTTAATGAGGAACTTGAAGGCTGGAGAGGCTGCGCAAGGTTATTTTGCCATATATGGCAGTAATGACTCAGTCCCAATCTGTCTAACTCCCATGCTTTCACATTTAAGCACTTCACCATGTATCTTCTTATTCTTTTCTACCAGAGAAAATTTAATTACAATTTTCAATGAAGTCTCTGAAAAACCCACTCATTTCTTCCTCCTTCCCAATCTCAACACTGAGCTTTGGGCCTCAGGGGTGACTCTAGAGGTGCTTTTATTTATCTAACTTATCTGTTTCTCTCATTTAACACTAGAGTCTTTCAGAGATGGAAAAGGTGCGTGATGGTTTAGAATGGATAATTAGAGAGTCCTCTTCCAATGAAATCATAAAATACTTTATAATCTCACTTGCCTCTTCTTTGGTATCTTTTTAAATGTTATGGGAATTATTTTAGAGAGGAAAGGTATAATTGTGGAGTGAAAAAGAGCAATACAGTTCAGAAAATTGTGGTAGGAGATGGTGGTAGAGGCAGGTTGCAGAGCAGTGTAGGTGAGTTCTGTAGTTTCAGGATTAATGGTATAAAATTGTTCATCATAGTAACAGGGAGAGTCTGTAGTGTCAAATATGTTCTCAGCATCAGGGTGAGTGCTACTGTAGGGAAGTTTTGTGGTTTTGTACTCTGACTTGATGGTCATCCTGAGTGCTATGATCCCTTTTACATCAGTTACAGATGAGGTGTTGGTGGAAGAAGTGGCATTGTGCACAGAAATGGCAGAAGATGTGGTGAAGAGAGTTGTAGCTGTGAATGTAACAGTTGTATTGGAACTCCAGTAGTTTCGTATAGAGTGACAATCTCTTATGTGATAAAGGAGCTATTTGGATGGTGACAGTGAGAGTGCACAACTCAGATGGGATTCAAACACAGTGGAAACTTATACTGGGACTTGAACCCATAACATGGGACTCAAACCCACTGTCTTTTAATTGAAATCACACACCTGGTCTCAGGACTTAATTAAGCTCAGGTTCTTTATGTCTCACCTTCACAGAAAGAATTCAGTGAGAGACAAAGTGATAGGTAAGTAGTGGATTTATTTAGAGAGATACACAGTCCATAGACAGAATGTGATCCACCTCAACAGTGAGAGCAGCCCGGAAATATGGGGTGGTTAGATTTTATAGGTTGGGTAATTTCATAGGCTAATGAGTAGGAGGATTATTCCAGCTGTTTAAGAGAAGTTGTGAAGCTTGGAATTGGGCCATTGCCCACTTACTGCCCTTTTATGGTTGGCCTTAGAACTGTCATGGCACCTGTGGGTGAGTTATTTAACATGCTAATGTATTACAATAAGTGTATAATGAGATACAACGTCTCAGTTCAGTTCAGTCGCTCAGTCGTCCAACTCTTTGCGACCCCATGAATCACAGCACGCCAGGCCTCCCTGTCCATCACCAGCTCCCGGAGTTCACTCAAACTCATGTCCATCGAGTCGGTGATGCCATCCAGCCATCTCATCCTCTGTCATCCCGTTTTACTCCTGCCCCCAATCCCTCCCAGCATCAGAATCTTTTCCAATGAGTCAACTCTTTGCATGAGGTGGCCAAAGTACTGGAGTTTCAGCTTTAGCATCATTCCTTCCAAAGAACACCCAGGGCTGATCTCCTTCAAAATGGACTGGTTGGATCTCCTTGCAGTCCAAGGGACTCTCAAGAGTCTTCTCCAACACTACAGGTCAAAAGCATCAATTCTTTGACGCTCTGCTTTCTTCACAGTCCAACTCTCGCATCCATACATGACCACTGGAAAAACCATAGCCTTGACTAGAAGGATCTTTGTTGGCAAAGTAATGTCTCTGCTTTTCAACATGCTATCTAGGTTGGTCATAACTTTTCTTCCAAGGAGTAAGTGTCTTTTAATTTCGTGGCTGAGTCACCATCTGCAGTGATTTTGGAGCCCAAAAAGATAAAGTCTAACACTGTTTCCACTGTTTCGCCATCTATTTCCCATGAAGTGATGGGACCGGATGCCATGATCTTCGTTTTCTGAATGTTGAGCTTTAAGCCAACTTTTTTACTCTCCTCTTTCACTTTCATCAAGAGGCTTTTGAGTTCCTCTTCACTTTCTGCCATAAGGGTGGTGTCATCTGCATATCTGAGGTTATTGATATTTCTCCTGGCAATCTTGATTCCAGCTTGTGCTTATTCCAGTCCAGCATTTCTCATGATGTACTCTGCATATAAGTTAAATAAGCATGGTGACAATATACAGCCTTGACGTACTAGAGGTTAGACTCTCAAAAATATGGTATTAAAACTACAAAACAAAATCAATCACAAAAATTATAAAAATATATATATGTGAAATTTGCTTTAAAAATAGGGTCTTTTTTTGGGCAATAGTAGGTTATAAAAGTGAAAATTAAAGGAGTAATAAAGAACTTAAAAATAAAAATAATTAAAAAATTATAAGAGTAAAAATATATCTAGGATTTTCTCCTGAGCTATTGAGGGCAGTGTGGGGTCAGTTCAGTTTCAGATGGTTCCTTTTTCCAGCTTATACTTCTTCTCAAGTTCTGTAGGGCCTGTCCAATGCTTCGTCAATGATAACTACAGGGTTTTAATCTGTTGTACCTGTCGCTTCCAGAGCCATTCCGTCTTCTTTGTTTATTTTGGCTTCCTCTGTTTGCAGATCTCCTCAGTGTCTAATTTCTGCCTTGACACAAGGGGGCGAAGGTGGTCACACTTATTTAGGCTCATTTGTTCAGTTGTGCTGTGGGGAAGGAGGAACACTGAAAATAAATATCACTGGCATGTGTTGGGAGTGCTCGCAGTGTATGGACCACATTGGGTTTGCCCCAGCTCAGGGCGCATATGCTTTCCTGGTCTACACTGCTCAGGCTCCAGGTTGCTCTGCAGGGGAACTGTCCAAAGCGAGCCCTGGATTTCGTGCACTTTCTAGGTCTAAGCTGCTCAGGTTCAGGTTCTTGGGTACTATACAAAGGCACATACTCAGTTGGGTGTGCATTTTGTGCCCTTCCCAAGTCCAAGCAGCTCAGGCAACCAGGTGCTTTTCCAGCGCACTGTCCCAGGTGGGCTGTTCGTGTTAATCTCCTCCCTGGTCCCAGCTGTTTGGTTTCCAGGTGCGCCATGAGAGCACCATCTCTGGTGTGCCGTGTGTCTCCTCTAGGGAGCTGATCTCTGGCTGTGACCCTCCTGGTAGATGTCGACCATTCAGGATCCCAGCAAGACTTGGTTAACAACTGGAAGCCTGCTCACAGTTTGGTGGAGGATGCCATCTCTGGGGCCAAAATTGCCCCTTGCCTTCCGGCTCTGGCTGTCTTCCGCCTGCCTCTCTGCCTCTGTTGGGGGGAGGGGCCAGTCGGCAGCTGGCTAGCTCTCCTTTGATGCTAAGTCACTTCAGTCGTGTCCGACTCTGTGCGACCCCATGGACGGCAGCCCACCAGGCTCCCCCATCCCTGGGATTCTCCAGGCAAGAACACTGGAGTGGGTTGCCATTTCCTTCTCCAATGCATGGAAGTGAAAAGTAAAAGTGAAGTCGCTCAGTCGTGTCCGACTCTTAGCGACCCATGGACTGCAGCCTACTAGGCTCCTCTGTCCATAGGATTTTCCAGGCAAGAGTACTGGAGTGGGTTGCCATTTGGCATTTGCTTAATCCTTTGTTCTGTGAGTGGGCCAGGTAGGTTAGAGTTTTTCATTGGAAAGTTCTCTCTCTGTCTCTTTTTTTTCTCTCTCTGGCTATCTCACTGTTTGGGTTGCTATCTCATGTTAGTTCCCTCAGATTGTCCTCAGGGCATTTAGGCCTTGTCCTTACCCTAAGCAGGCAACCCTGCCTCCCTCCTCAGCTGCCCTGCACTGCCACCCCCTCCCCGACACCCCCCCCCCCCCCCCCCCCCCCGCCCTGCTCCCAGTGGCTGATGAGAGTGTCTGGGCTACCTCTCTGCTGGGAGTTGCGGTTAGGCGCATATTCTGTGGGTTTTTTCTTTTTTCCCTCCCAGTTATGTTGCCCTCTGAGATTCCAAAACTCCCACAGACCTGCTGGCGAGAGGGTTTCCTGGTGTTTGGAAACTTCTGCTCCTTCACGACTCCCTCCCTGGGATGAGTCTTCGTCCCTAACTCTTTGTCTCTCTTTTGTCTTTTATATTTCACCCTACCTCCTTTTGAAGAGAATAAGATGCCTTTCTGGGTGCCTAGTGTCCTCCACCAGCATTCAGAAGTTGTTTTGTGGAAGTTGCTCAGCATTCAAATGATCTTTTGATGAATTTGTGGGGGAGAAATTGGTCTCCCTGTCCTATTCCTCTGCCATCTTTGATTTAGTGTACCCTAGGTGGGACCTCATTGTATCAATAGTTTTGACCTATGGTTCCCTTTCATTATACCTCACTTCCTCTATCCCATTCCATTTCACCTAATCTTTTTAAGAAGTACTTTCAAAAATTGTGTGTATGTGTATGTATTTTACTGAAAGCAATCTTAAAGTTACCAATTTTGTCTGAGAATCAGGAAATTTGCTGAATGACCTCCCCCCAAAAAATTTATTTTAACAAAATCACTGGGTTTAATCATTGTATTAATAGATAGTAAAGAAATTTTCACCTGTGAATATTAGCTCTGTTCAGTTCTAAGGGGGTTAGTATAATTGGATCAGCAAAAGAGATAGGAGAGGATCTGTGCTCCTCTCTACTGTTGGTGATATTGTTAAGAACATGGATATAGGTGAATATGGATTGCATGTTCGTATGATGAGCTAGGTGGTGATTGTGGCAGGTGAGAGAGGGTACAGTTTGTTTAAGGAGATGAGATACTATTGATAGCCACCTAAAGGCTGTCCTGTAGGAATGCTGCTCCAGTGTTGTCAGATCTTATCATGAAGCCAGAAATCTGAATGTTTAGATATTATTATGAATGAAATATAATGATGTTTATACTGTTTAAATGTTGACTACCAATTGAAAATCCAATTAAAAATACAGTGTACGCTGAGGCACATGAAAAGATGATCAATATTGTTAATAGAGAAATGACAATTAAACCTGCAATGAGATATCATTTCACATTGGTCAGAATAGCCAGCATTAAAAAGTCCACAAATAGTAAATGCTAGAAAGGGTGTGAAGAAAAAGGAGCCCTCCTACACATTGGTGGGAATGTGAATTGGTACAGCCACAATGGAAAATAGTATGGCGGTTCTTTAAAAAACTAAAAATAGAGTTTTCATAGAAAATTATATTTTGAAAAGATACATGCATTCCAATGTTCTTAGTAGCACTATTTACAACAGCCAAGACTTGAAAGCAACCTAAAGCCCATCAACAGATGAACAGATAAAGAAAATGTGGTATATGTACACAACTGAGTGTTACTGAGCCATGAAAAGAACGAAATAATACCATTTGCAGCAACATGGATGAATCTAGTGATTATTGTATTAAGCGAAGTAAGTCAGAGAGAGACAAATATCATATGATGTCACTTACATGTGGAATCTAAAAAAAAAATGATGCAAATGAATTTATTTACAAGACAGAAATAGATTCACAGACATAGAAAAGAAACTTATCGTGACCAAAGTGAACCTAGAATTGTCCACTTTGTATTTTTTATGATGATATATTTTCTCTTGTTTATATCATATAAACAGAGTCATCTGTGATCGTACTTAGCAGAGACCCCATATGGATTTAATATGCACTTAAAAACTGTTGAAAATCACAATTCAAAAAATGATTTTTAATGAGCTGTGTCTTTTTCAAGTTTCCTCTTTTCCTATATCAACCTCGAAAGACAATCTAATTATTTTACAAAAAATATATAGAAGCAATGGAATAGATTCTTGTGTGAGGAGTTTGATTTGTTGATGAGGGGATTTCACGGATATTCTCTTCTGAGTTATGGGAGGTATGGAGAATATAAAAATGCTTTAAAAATTCTTAATTAGTAAAGTTCTTTTGGACTAAAAAAAATTTTTAAGAAAGACTAAACAAATTTTTAAAAAAGTTCTTATACTACCCTAAAAAGGGGGGTAATGATTTTCTTCTATTCATGTATAAGTTCCTAGGAAAGATTGTGATTTAAGTGCATTATTTAAGAAATAAAACATTTCTAACCACAAATTTACTAAAATTCTTATTATGCTTTTCAAAGAAATAATGCCAGTAACTATTTGTACAGTGGCTTTGTTACTTTCTTTTTTAAAAAATAGTCCATTTCTCTATGTAATATTCCTGAACATTTTCTTATCATCACTATTCAGAAGGCCTTGTGTCTTGAATATTACACATAAAAATGTAAACAACACGTTATTCAATTAAATAACTTGAGCCTAGTCAATGTACCCATAAATGTGGCTAAGAGGGTGACCATCTGGTCATTTTCAGGGCATAGCAGAAAAGGATGAAAACACTATCCCTGATTTTGGGGCTTTGGGTTCTGACTGCTAGCTTCTTGGTAAGTCCCATCAATTGAAATCTTCATCTGTTTTATTTTATACAGACCATCTTTGCAAATCCATGGTGATAATTCTGAACCTTGTTTATATTCTCTTAGTTTTCCAAATGCTAAAATTTTTGGTAGCACACTTAACAAAATTGAATTATATCCATACATTGGACCATTCACTTGTCACTCCTCAGTGTTGTTGTTTGGGTAAAATTTCTATATACCTGACCACTCTCTTTCTACAAGAAGCAAGGATATTAATATTCAAGAAAAAATGTCATCTTGCTTTGATGCCAGTTTGACACTATGCCGTGTCTCTTCTCTTACTGGAATCAAACTGCATCCAGTTCTATATGATATAGTGTAACAAAAATGTCAGGTTGTTCATAGTTCTCTGGAATGTTTATATTATGCCAAAGTGCCACTAGCAAAGAACTGCTAACCCACAGTCTGAATCTTCTTTGAAATAAAATAATAATAGTTTTATTTTCTTTGCCCTCTTTGCTTAAGTATTTGATTCAATAATTTGAATATAAGCTTTTTTTTTTTTTCTGGTTTTCAAGTCTGAAAAGACCTCTTTGTAAAGATTCATCAACAATTTGTGTTGATTTGTATTGAATCTGAAAAACATCTCCACCATTTATAATACTGAATGGGTTAGTGACATCATGTCCTTTGCACCAGACATCTCAACATCTAGTCCTCGTGGTGGGTGTGTTGCCATAAATTCATAAAGTTATGTTGTATCATTTGATTTTGGAAAGCTTTCTTTTTCTACCAAACAACCACCTGAGAGGTCAGCTTTCCATATCTGCAAGGGGCTCATGTTTTAGTGTTTTAGTTAAGCTGTCACTAGTATATTGCACTAACATATTAATAAATGTTATCCAGTTTCATAAAAAATAACATTTTTAGAGTTTAAGGAAGGAAGGAACTAAAACAAAATAATTGACCTCTTCATCTTGATGACATAAAAAGTCTCCAATCTTCTGATAAGGCCAAGAGGATTAGGAAAAGTTCCAACTATTTTAAATAGAGAAATCTAGGCTTGTGAATTCTGTAAATTAACCAACCAAAGCTCTCTTCTAGAACAAAGAAGCCCTATGCTTAAGAGAAATTGTTGGGAGTAGTATCAAAATTAAGCAGGAAGGAGACAAGCAGTGAATGTTCTGATGAAAAAAGGGGAGGAGAGCAAAGAAGGTAGAGTTCAAAAATTTTAAGGCCATAATTTGTTAACATTTCATGATAACAGTAGACAGGGAAATCCTAGAACCAATGGGAAATGAATAATTTTTTACATTCTTCTTTATAGAACAAGAGAGTCTATCCTGCCCCAAAGTTAGTTATAAAAAACAATTATGGCAGAACCCACTCAAAATAATTTTAATAGAGAAAAAAACAGCAATGATCAGAATAATGATCCTATGGGTAAGGAAGCCATGTCAGAAATTCATGCCCCAAAATAAATGGAATATTTGTTCCCATACATCAAAACAAATTTAAAATTTGGAGGAAAAAAGAAGCTATGAAAGAACTACATTAATCAATAGAAAACTCAGAAAAAATCATAGGACAGAACCAAAGTTTGAAAAAAGAGCTCTTGGAATTCAGAAGAAAATTGGAAATTAAAGACCATGTGTAATGAACACATGAGCAAAGAAATACATAAGAAAAGTAGATGTGAAAGGGAAAACATGTTTCAATAAAAAAAGTAATTTTTAAGGAGATATTGAACTGGAAAGAAAAAAACAACCTAAAAGTTGAGAGTTATGATTTATTAGGTAACCTTACTGAAGATTATAGTACAAAAGACAGCCTCGTCTTTGAGGAACAGTTCCAAAGAAGTAAGGGAGAAGCCAGGATGTATAGGAGGTTTTGTTGAGAAGAAAATGTAGTCAAACATCAAATGATCACTGCTAACCACAAAAAACAGACATCACGAGTTAATGATTTTAGTGCTTTTTCATGTAGAAAAGATTAGGCTCATTGAAAGTATTCCTTTGAGATGAGGCTTTTGTTTCAAACTTTAAACTTTTAATTTTGTATTGAGGTATAGCTGATCAGATATGCAGATGACACCACCCTTATGCAGAAACTGAAGAAGAACTAAAGAGCCTCTTGATGAAAGTGAAAGAGGAGAGTGAAAAAGTTGGCTTAAAGCTCAACATTCAGAAAACAAAGATCATGGCATCTGGTCCCATCACTTCATGGCAAAATAGATGGGGAAACAGGGGAAACAGTGTCAGACTTTATTTTTTTGGGCTCCATATGGCAAAACCAATACAATATTGTAAAGTTAAAAAAAAAAAAGAAAAGAAAAGAAAAAGAAAAAGAAAAAAAAATCACTGCAGATGGTGATTGCAGCCATGAAATTAAAAGACGCTTACTCCTTGGAAGGAAAGTTATGACCAACCTAGATAGTATATTGAAAAGCAGAGATATTACTTTGCCAACAAAGGTCTGTCTAGTCAAGGCTATGGTTTTTCCAGTGGTCGTGTATGGATGTGAGAAGTGGTCATGGATGGACTGTGAAGAAAGCTGAGTGCCAAAGAATTGATGCTTTTGAACTGTGGTGTTGGAGAAGACTCTTGAGAGTCCCTTGGCCTGCAAGGAGATCCAACCAGTCCATCCAAAAGCAGATCAGCCCTGGGATTTCTTTGGAAGGACTGATGCTGAAGCTGAAACTCCAGTACTTTGGCCACCTCATGCAAAGAGTTGACTCATTGGAAAAGACCCTGATGCTGGGAGGGATTGGGGCAGGAGGAGAAGGGGATGACAGAGGATGAGATGGCTGGATGGCATCACCAACTCAATGGACATGAATTTGAGTGAACTCTGGGAGTTGGTGATAGACAGGGAGGCCTGGTGTGCTGCCATTCGTGGGGTCACAAAGAGTCGGACACAACTGAGCGACTGAACTGATCTGACTGATAACTGATTAACAATGTTGTGATAGTTTCAGGTCAACAGTGAAGGAACTCAGCCATACACATACACGTATTCATTCTCAAATCCTCCTCTCATCCAGGCTGGCACATAGCATTGAATAGAGTTCCATGTGCTATACAGTAGGTCCTTGTTGGTTATTCATTTTGAATCTAGCAGTGTGTATACGACCTTCCCAAAATGATACAAATGAATTTACAAAACTGAAAGAGATTCACAGATATCAAAAACAAACTTATGATATGCATCTTTACCATGACACGGACTATGGTTCCAAGACCCGAGGCTGGTGGAGTCATAGTCATATACAATATTTTTTATAGCCGTTTTGTATTGAAGCATAATTTTTAACCATCTTTTTATTAAAGTATAGTTAATTCGCAATGTTGTGTTAGTTTCAGGTGTGTAGCAAAGTGACACAATTATGCAATATATAGTCTTTCAGATTCTTTTCCATTATAGGTCATTACAAGATAATGACTGTAGTTCCCTGTGCTGTAGCTGTAGCAGGTCCTTCTAACTCAAGTGGACATTCTGAGAGGATCTGTTACTTGAGTCGGTAGAGTGTGGTTTCTCATGGAAGCACTGGAGGACAATCTATTCCCCAGGGTGGGAGTCACATGAGAATCAAAATGTTTCCTTATTTGTAGGAGGGAAAAATGACACCTTTCTCATGGTCTTAGCACAGAAGTCAAGGATCTAGTAATGTGGAAACATTTTGAGAGGTGTAAGTGATGTAAATTTGTATGGTCCTTATATGATTATGATCACTGCAGATAGCTCAAGTCCCAAATACTCAGTTTCTTAGATTATTTTAGAGACTTTTGTTATGTGACTCCTCTATGCCAGTCTCTGTGCTAGGCACAGTTGGGGATGCAGAAATATCTAAGGCAAGTTTTCTGTGGTGAGACGCTCCATGTCTAAAATAGGAGTCAAGTGTAAGATTGTCTATGGTGAAAACAGAAGGAAATATGCTTATCACGGAGGTGTAACAGAAGTATGTTTATCACTGTCCTGTCTTAGGGCAGCCTCAGATTCTTTCCATCGACTGAGGCTTTCCTGTTCATGTAACCCTGCTAAGGGACTAGGTCCTTCCTTAACCCCTTCAGTTTTCAGGTCTCCTTCTCAGAATTCTTTGTATCCCTGCAAAGAAAAAGCACTTTATTGTCAATGCTCTTTACAAAAATTGAAAACTAGGTTTCTGTTTCAAATCTTTTTCTTGAGGGTAAAGCTTCCACTTTTTTTAAAAAAAATAAATGACACACTATAATGCTTCAGGATTTGTATGCAAATGATCTGGGTATAAGTAGAACTCAAAAGATACAAATCCAGAGTTCTCAGTACCTACTTGATGCTCATAACCTAGCCAGATGCTTCTCAGTGATGGGTCAAAATATTTGAAATTTTATGGTAGCCAATTACTGTCTTACAGCTCTCTCAGGATGGCAGCTGAATCAAGTGAGAGAGCTTTTTCACGGATATACTACTTTTCATAGCCTTCGGTATTTATTGGAGACAGGAGAAACTTTGGTTGAAAGGGAAAGTTACTTCTTGATTGATAAATTTTTTTCACATAGAGAAATGGTGGTTGTGATGTTTGGCAACAGATCTTTTCATAAGTCTATTCATTACTGGGAAGCACTATTTTTCTTTGAGTCACATTCTGCAGTAAATTTTGTATCCTGGGATTAAGCTTTGTAAATGTTTTGAGTCATTGTATTTTCATTGCCATTAGTACTAAATACTCAATTGTTTATGGTAGCTTTGTACCCACGAAATTTAGTTTACCTTCCAGACAATCAGGGACTCTGGCAAATATTTACGAAAGCTTTTGAAAGAACACAGAATTGTCCCATGTGCTGTCCTATTGTACAGAAAAGGCAAGAAAGACATAGGCTAGAAGGTTATCAAACTCATTTTTATTTTTTAATTTTAATATTCTTTATTTTTTTGCCACATGACTTATGGAATCTTAGGGTCCCAGACCAGGGATTGAACCTGGGCCCCTGCAGTGAAAATGCTGAATCCTAACTCCTTAATCTCCAGGGAATTCAATTTTCATTTTTGGAAACACAACTACATGTAGTTTCTCATCATACATGTATCTAGGGGCCTTGTGTATAGTTCTGGTCAGTGGAACACAAGCAGAAGAAATGTATGTCACTTCTAAGCTTGAACACTAAAATATGCCATAATTTCTTTTTCATTGTCTTTGCATAAAATATGAAGGAAGGGAAGGATTCAACTACTGGGTAGGGGAGTTCCAGGCAAAGAGAACAGTTGTGCATACACTCTGAAGTTAGAGAACAACAAGGAGACCACTGTGGTAGATGTTTCCTCCTTGTAGATGTTTCTTTTTGTTTTAATTAATTTTTCTTGGAGTATAGTTGACTTATAATGTTATGTTACTTTCTGCTGTACAACAAAGTGAATCAGTTACACATATCCATGTATCCACTCTTTTTTAGATTCTTTTCCCCTATGGGCCATTATGGGAGCATTGAGTACACAGTATTGAGTGCAGTTCCCTGTGCTGTACAGTAAGTTCTTACTGGTCATCTATTTTATATATAGTAGTATGTATGTGTCAGCCCAAGTCTCCCAATTTATCCCTCTCTCCCTGCCTTTCCTCCTTGGTAATCATAAGTTTATTTTCTACATCTGTGACTCTATTTCTGGAAACCTTCCTTCCTGTCTTTGTTCAAATGTCATTTTTCTCAATGAGGCTTGTCTTCACACTCTATTTAAAATTGCAACATCTCTCTCTAGTATTTATTCAGTTCTCCTTGCTCTTTTTTTGTATACACTCACCCCCTTTGACAAACATGGCAGGTAGGCAGAACAATGGTTCTTATTCTGAACTCTGGAACCCATAAGTGCTATGTTAAATAGCAGAAACGGAATTAAAGTTGCAGACAATTTAGGTTATTTTCAAATAGGGATATTATCCTCGGTTACCTGGTAGGTCCAATGTAATCACAAAGGTCCTTAAAATGAGAATAAAACTGTAAAAAAGGAAGATGGAAGAGGAAGACAGGAAAGAATCAGAGAGAGTTACGAGTGGTAAAAAGGCAAGGATAGAAAGTGCACCATTGCTGGCTTTGAAGATGGAGAAAGGGGGCCTCGTGAGGACAGATGGGGCGAGGAAATGATTCTTCCCTGGGGCCTCCAGAAAGGACCTCAGTCCTGCCAACACCTTGACTTTAGTCCAGTGAGACCCATGTCTGACTTCTAACCTAAAGAACAAATTTGCATGACTTTAGCCACTATGTTTGTGATAAATTTTTATACAGGAAATAGAGAACTATTAAAATATGTTATATAACATACCATATGATTAATATGTTTATTTTATTATTTACTTTCAGTTTTTCCAATGAAAATTTATTTTAAAACAAATAATAACATTTGCATGGTTCAAAATACAAAACTATTCACAAAAGTGTAAACACTGAGGCCTAGTTTCCATAAAAGAAAATTTATATATTTATTTTTTCCTCTCTCTTATATGAAATAAACTGTACTATATATATTATTCTGCAACTTGCTTTTTTTAAATTTAATGATATATCTTGAATCTCTTCATGTGAAACATACAGGATTTCCTTGCTCATTTTTTTTTGTTTGTTTTATTGAGGTATAGTTGTCAAATAAAATTGTAAGGTATTTGAGGTGTACAATGTGATAATTATATATATATCAGTTCAGTTCAGTTCAGTTCACTTGCTCAGTCATGTCCGACTCTTTGTGATCCCACGAATCACAGCATGCCAGGCCTCCCTGTCTGTCACCAACGCCTGGAGTTCACTCAAACTCATGTCCATTGAGTTGGTGATGCCATCCAGCCATCTCATCCTCTGTTGTCCCCTTCTCCTCCTGCCCCAATCCCTCCCAGCATCAGGGTCTTTTCCAATGAGTCAACTCTTTGCATGAGGTAGCCAAAATATTGGAGTTTCAGCTTCAGCATCAGTCCTTCCAATGAACACCCAGGACTAATCTCCTTCAGAATGGACTGGTTGGATCTCCTTGCAGTCCAAGGGACTCTCAAGAGTCTTCTCCAACACCACATTTCAAAAGCATCAATTCTTTGGCACTCAGCTTTCTTCACAGTCCAACTCTCGCATCCATACATGACCACTGGAAAAACCATAGCCTTGACTAGATGGACCTTTGTTGGCAAAGCAGTGTCTCTGCTTTTGAATATGCTATCTAGGTTGGTCATAACTTTCCTTCCAAGGAGTAAGCGTCTTTTAATTTCATGGCTGCAGTCACCATCTGCAGTGATTTTGGAGCCCCCAAAAATAAAGTCTGACACTGTTTCCACTGTTTCCCCATCTATTTCCCATGAAGTGATGGGAACAGATGCCATGATCTTAGTTCTGAATGTTGAGCTTTAAGCCAACTTTTTCACTCTCCTCTTTCACTTTCATCAAGAGGCTTTTGAGTTCCTCTTCACTTTCTGCCATAAGGGTGGTGTCATCTGCATATCTGAGGTTATTGATATTTCTCCTGGCAATCTTGATTCCAGCTTGTGCTTCTTCCAGCCCAGCGTTTCTCATGATGTACTCTGCATAGAAGTTAAATAAGCAGGGTGACAATATACAGCCTTGATGTTCTCCTGTTCCGATTTGGAACCAGTCTGTTGTTCCATGTCCAGTTCTAACTGTTGCTTCCTGATCTGCATATAGGTTTCTCAAGAGGCAGGTCAGGTGGTCTGGTATTCCCATCTCTTGAAGAATTTTCCACAGTTTATTGTGATCCACACAGTCAAAGGCTTTGGCATAGTCAAGAAAGCAGAAATAGATGTTTTTCTGGAACTCTCTTGCTTTTTCCATGATCCAGCAGATGTTGGCAATTTGATCTCTAGTTCCTCTGCCTTTTCTAAAACCAGCTTGAACATCTGGAAGTTCACAGTTCACATACTGCTGAAGCCTGGCTTGGAGAATTTTGAGCATTACTTTACTAGTGTGTGAGATATGAGTAATTGTGCGGTAGTTTGAGCATTCTTAGGCATTGCCTTTCTTTGGGATTGGAATGAAAACTGACCTTTTCCAGTCCTGTGGCCACTGCTGAGTTTTCCAAATTTGCTGGCATATGGAGTGCAGCACTTTCACAGCATCATCTTTCAGGATTTGGAATAGCTCAACTGGAATTCCATCACCTCCACTAGCTTTGTTCGTAGTGATGCTTTCTAAGGCCCAGTTGACTTCACATTCAAGGATGTCTGGCTCTAGGTGAGTGATCACACCCTCATGATTATCTGGGTCGTGAAGCTCTTTTTTGCATAGTTCTTCTGTGTATTCTTGCCACCTCTTCTGAATATCTTCTGCTTCTGTTAGGTCCATACCATTTCTGTCCTTTATCAAGCCCATCTTTGCATGAAATTTTCCCTTAATATCTCTAATTTTCTTGAAGAGACCTCTAGTCTTTCCCATTCTGTGTTTTCCTCTATTTCTTTGCATTGATCCCTGAAGAAGGCTTTCTTATCTCTCCTTGCTATTCTTTGGAACTCTGCATTCAGATGCTTATATCTTTCCTTTTCTCCTTTACTTTTCACTTCTCTTCTTTTCACAGCTATTTGTAAGGCCTCCTCAGACAGCCATTTTGCTTTTTTGCATTTCTTTTCCATGGGGATGGTCTTGATCCCTGTCTCCTGTAAATGTCACGAACCTCCGTCCATAGTTCATCAGGCACTCTGTCTATCAGATCTAGTTCTTTAAATCTATTTTTCACTTCCACTGTATAATCATAAGGGATTTGATTTAGGTCATACCTAGCAGGCTACGCTTACTCCTTGGAAGAAAATTTATGACCAACCTAGATAGCATGTTGAAAAGCAGAGACATTACTTTGCCGACAAAGGTCCGTCTAGTCAAGGCTATGATTTTTCCAGTGGTCATGTATGGATGCGAGAGTTGGACTGTGAAGAAAGCTGAGAGCCAAAGAATTGATGCTTTTGAACTGTGGTGTTGGAGAAGACTCTTGAGAGTCCCTTGGACTGCTAGGAGATCCAACCAGTCCATTCTTAAGGAGATCAGCCCTGAGATTTCTTTGGAAGGAATGATGCTAAAAGTGAAACTCCAGTACTTTTTCCACCTCATGCAAAGAGTTGACTCATTGGAAAAGACTCTGATGCTGGGAGGGATTGGGGGCAGGAGGAGAAGGGGATGACAGAGGATGAGATGGCTGGATGGCATCACTGACTCTATGGTCGTGAGTCTGAGTGAACTCCGGGAGTTGGTGATGGACAGGGAGGCCTGGCGTGCTGCGATTCATGGGGTCGCGAAGAGTCTGACATGACTGAGCGACTGAACTGAACTGACTGAGCCACATAGAGTTGAACACGACTGAACAACTAGCACATTAATAAATATGATTAAATAAAGATTAAGTTAACCTGAGTAAATGAGCTACTTTATTTGAAGGATGAAAAAACTGATGTTCAGAGAAATAGAGCTCTGGACCCAAATCACTAGGTAATTAGTGGCAGAGCTGACCACAATGAAAATCTTCATTTAGACCTAAAATTTCACCCATCTTGGAATCTAAGAGAAACAAAAGGCTTCCAAATCCACATACAATGAAAACAGATTGCTTTGTGCAGTATTTATTAGTTGGCAAAAAAATCTAAATACAATCATCAAAATTCTTAGCAGTTGTGACAGAAAACAAAAACACCTTCACATTCCAGATTAACATCATCTCTGTATGTTAAGTAGACTGTTTTAAATTCTTCTATGAGTGGAATCAGAGTTATTTTCAGAGACAACTTTGCAAAGTTGACATCAGGACAGTAGTTTGACATGGTTTGCTTCTAAACACTTTCAAATATATGGATAAAAGTTTTAGACAATATTCACTGTTGAACACATTTCAAATTGAATTAATGTGAATTAATCATTTAGTAGTAAGTTGAATTAATAGTAAAATACTCTGAGCACCATGTGAACATACAAAAAAGCGTTCTTGAGGTTCACAGATGCAGGCATCAAGCACATCAGATCTGAACTTAAGATGTAATACAATATACATCAATCCTGAAATCTAAACATTTTTACATGCTCTCAAAAATGTAAAGCTAGAGTCCTTGTTGTGAGTGACTGCGAGATTTCATTTTTAGTCACTGCAGATCTTCACTTGATATCAGTTTCCCTCTTTTTTGGCTCACATGTTGTAGGATGAAATTTTATTTAAAGTTTTAAGGTGATTTAAAGAGTCTTTATCTATAATAATCAATACAGGACTAGGTCTATCTATAAATATTTATGTAAATTTGTTTATTTGGAGAAACCTATTTATCCCTTTATATTTGTAGTATTAGATAATTCAGGTGGGTTTTGAATTGGGAGTACAATGTAGTAACCTTATAGTTTCTAACATTTAAAGGGAAAAGTAAATGTTTGCTTGTTCAATTTTCTCTCTTTATCTAATGGTTTTCTGTCCCTCAGTGGGCTATCTCTGTAGGTTCCACAAAGTGATCTTAAATCATGTTCAGGCACCTGATTTGTGGGATAGAGATTATTTTTATTGTTAATAGGTCATATGAGGTGAATAATTAGACTCAAAGATTAGTGACCGTGCTTTATTTATTTATTTATTTTTTGGAATCTCAATTTTTTTTTTTTGTTCTTCAATTTTATTTTATTTTTAAACTTTACATAATATTATGATTTCATTTTGAGATTGGTGATAAAAGTAAAGGCGTAGTTCTGTACTCATAAGTCATATCTAATGACAGAATACTTCACAATATATGGGGTACTAGTACCTCTTTATAATATTCCAGATTTGCTCCCGCAGCTGGTTAATACTTGAGAAGAACTGAAGAAGAGTTTTTTCTATAGAAGGTGAAGTTCTTTTTCCAACAGTAGTACTTTGAGTAGTGGCACTAGTACTAGTTTGGGTTGTGGGTGCGGCTGTAGTCTGGGGAGGGTCAGGGGTGACAGTGGTTGGAGAAGGAGCAGGTGTGGTATTTGGGGCGGCTGTGGTCTCTGGAGCTGTGGAGGGGAGTGGTTCTGATGTAGCTGGGGAAGTTGTAGGTGCGACAGCTGTGGTCTGCAGTGGAGCTGTAGAGGGTTGTGCTGATGTAGTTGCAGGAGAGCCTGTGGTGCCACTGTTTGCCGTTGCAGATGTCGTGGTAGCCTTAGGAGCAAGAGTAGTCACAGTTGGAGGGATACTAGTACGGGTGGAGATAGATGTGGGAGTCACAGATGGGATCTGCGTGGTAGACTCCAAGGTATTTTTGTTAACAGTGTTACTTTTAACTGGACAGTTTGGTGGGCTGGAAGGTTTTGGCCTTGGGAAGATTCTTCTCCTTGGATTTGGAATTTTATGGTGTCTTGGATGATTAAAAGGGTATGGCTTTTGAATGAATGGATTCCGGTTAGGTGATAATTTGGGATGAGACGGTGATCCTATATATGGTCGAAGATCATTCTGTCTGTGCTGTGTTTCCTGTTGCTTTTTGTGGCCTTCGCTGAGCTGTAGAAAAGGAAGTACAAGAATTGAAAACATCAATTTATTTATCAACTAGGGTATTATTGCTGAATGCAGGATGAGCAGTATTTGTAACTTTTTGGGATTGGAAGCCAGACTGTAGTGACTTGAGTGATTATCTTTGCAATTTCATTAAATCTCAGTAATATCTTGCTATTAGAAATTTTGTCAAATGTATATTTCCCATACAACTAGGATGTTTACTCCTGTGGGCTCAAGCCTGGAAGATTAGCTAGATCTGCCCTTTTGTGCTTGCAGTTTCTCTCTTCTTCCTCTGGTAGAACATGGTCAAGTACTGCCCAACGCTTGAGCACAAAGGCTACTGGGTTGCTGAACTCTATTAGTGAAACTTCAGTCAAAGACATTCAACTGAGATCAAGGAGTCCTATATGAATCACAACCCTCACATCCATCATCCTCAATATATAAAACAAAACAAACAACCAACATAACAAACCAATGCCCATCTCAGTTTCATATCATTGATATCATAGAAAGCCTAGTTTCTAGCCTTTTTAAATTGAAGAAGGCCTAGTTTATAGCCTTTTAAATTGACTTTGGCTGTTACCTTTTAACTTTATCATTAAGCAAATTAAAATTATAGAAACTCAAGGGACTCATGAATCCTATGATGTAGAAAAATTTTGCACTTTGTCTGGATAGAGGACCTGTACCCTTCATGATGTATTAAAGGTGTTCACATCTGAAAATAATACAGATTTAGTCCACTTGTACATCTGACACTTAATATTTTTCCAAATACACCTCATGAATGACTTTTCAGCCACTTTCCAGCCTGACAACCTCTTCTGATTGGGAACTCACTATTCTATCTCCCAAGATGGTAGAGAGTTCTTCCCGATACAGAATGACATTTCTGGAATTTCTATTCTTAACTAAAAAGAGATTTATTTCTTCAGATTTACATTTTGTCCTAATTCTATGCTTGGCAGTATGTACTTTGGCTACCTGATGTGAAGAGCTGACTCATTGCAAAAGACCCTGATATCGGGAAAGATTGAGGGCAGGAGGAGAAAGGGGCAGCAGAAGATAACAGAGGATGAGATGGTTGGATGGCATCACTGAATCAACAGACTTGAGTCTGAGCAAACTCTGGGAGATGGTGATGAACAGGGGAGCCTAGCCTGCTGCAGTCCAAAGAGTTGGGTGTTGCAAAGAGTTGGGCAACTGAGCGACTGAAAAACAACAACAGAAGATCCTGGAACCCTTCAAAATTGGAAAATATCTATCCTGCTTTCTGGGTCTTATATTCTGCAAGATTAACATCCTTAGTTCTTTTAGCCATTGTTGACATTATTTAAATTAGAATGCCATCACTGTTTCAGTTTCTTATCTCTAAATATACTGCAATTTATCTATATTCCTCTTTTTTCTACATCCCCATATCTCTATCTTATACTAGAATTTTAAACTGTCAATCATGTTAATTTAAATTGGAGGTAAGGACTATCATAAGGACAAAGGGGTTTCAGCCTAGAGATCCAATCAAATTATGCTACATTTTTCCTCTTTATAATTTCTACATCAATCCTGTTTAGACCACCAAATAGATAAATCATTCCAGTCCCACATGGCAAAGCTGTCTTCAGAGACAGAGTGTAGAGCAGGTAAACTGACAACTTCTGAGAGACTAGCAGAGTTGTTCAGCTATGATAACTTCCTCAGAGACTGATTTACCCTGCCTCAAAAATAACTTTGTACTCGATTGCTCAGTTATGGCTGACTCTTTGTGACCCCATGGACCATACCCTGCCAGGCTCCTCTGCCCATGGAATTTTCCAGACAAGAATACTAGAGTGGGGTGCCATTTCCTTGGGGATCCTCCTGACCCAGGGATCGAATTCACATCTCCTGCATTGGCAGGCAGATTCTTTACTGCTGAGCCACCTGGGAAGCCCCTCAAAATAACTTTGGAAAGCCATTAATTGTTTTAAAAAATTATCCAGGGCATTTCAATTCTGAGACTATCCATAAATTAAAATAATGACTTCTGATTCACATAACTTGGATGTTTTTGCATAGATCTTTCTCAGAAGGCCACAGAATTCCAGAATCTTTAACTGTGAACCCAGGATGTACCTCCAATCAATGAAATATCTCAGGAGGTCCATTAGAGGGCAGTGGTTTTCTAATATAAAATAAGCAGGCCATATTGTTTGAGCAACTCTTTCCCTGCAGATTCAATATGCAAGCCAGATAATCACAGTAGTGCTCTGCTTGAAGCAGGATTAGGGGCCTCTCATCCCACTAGCTCATTCTTCCTCTTTTCAGATGGACATTCAGCTTGCTGTGAAGAATTCTGAGATCTTGGAGGAACATGTTTGAAATACACAACATCAGACCATCAGTGGAAGTTTGCGTCTGTCTAGTGTCCACCATTAAATAACTGAATGACTTCGGGAAAATCACTTACTTTTCCTGGATCTTAGTTTACTCACTTATGAAGTGATTCAGATTAAATACCAGATCCAAAGTCTAATTTTACGACCTATGCTTTGAAATAATTATACTATTTATTTTCTTTATCAGATGATAAACTTTGTGAGGACAAAGATTTTTTTTTGTTATTGTTAATTTTTGTATGCCTGATACCTACAACTACACTTGGCACATAGCAGACACCCATTAGACATTTATTGAATGAACAAATGTATGGAATTGATAATAAAGAAACAGATTTCTCATTGAATGAAATGTTAACATTAGAAAGTATTTATCAGGGCTTCCCAGGTGCCGCTACTGGTAAAGAATCCATCTGCCAGTGCAGGAGATGTAACAGAAGCAGGTTTGATTCCTAGGTTGGGAAACATCCCCTGGAGGAGGAAATGGCAATCCACTCCAGTATTCTTGCCTGGAGAATTCCATGGACAGAGGAGCCTGATGGGCTACAGTTCATGGGACTGCAAAGAGTTGGACACGACTGAGCATCTGAGCACAGTACACAGGGTGTCACTAAGTTTTAATTTAGGTGACCAAGATCATTTCTATGACATTTTCATATGAAGTTAAATTAATTTAAGCATATTAATTTTAATGTTAGTTTAACATAGTGTGGCATGCTACAATATGCAGTAAAGGACCAGTTTGACTCGTTTACTTAAAATGTATTGACAAATTATGACTGGCAGTTATAGAACCTGTTGATTGGAATTGGACTCAGGGAAGCTTGAGACTGGGAGGAGCTGAATGCCTCTGAGGGTTTGAGCCTCATGATTGAAGTATGGAAGTATGTGTAATAAATATAGAAAAGCCAGGAGAGCCAATTAAAAACAGCCTCATTTGGCTGTTCATATCTATTATTTACATTTGAAAAAAAAATCCTATAGCACTTATTTTGTATCAGGCCCTATTCTAAGTGGTTTACAACTATACATTTATTAATTCCTTGGTAACACCATAGTGAAAGTGTTAGTCACTCAGTTGTGTCAGACTCTTTGCAATCCCATGGACTGTAGCCCTCCAGGCTCCTCTGTCCATGGGATTCTCCAGACAAGAATACTGGAGTGAATAGCCATCCCCTTCTCCAGGGGATCGTGCCAACCCAGGGATTGAACTTGGGTCTCCTGCAGGTAGATTCTTTACCATCTGAGCCACTAGGGAAGACCCATAAGGTGGGTACTATTATTATCCTCCTTATAAAGATGAAAAACTGAGTCCCAGAGAGATTAAGTAACTTTTCGGAGAGTATGTCTCCATATGGAAACCACACATGAGAGGAGAAGAGAGGGAGAAGTGAGCAGTAAAGAGAGAGCAGGCTGAGACAGGGAGGAGGGAATGCATGGGAATCAGGGAAAGGGGGAGGGCAGAGGGGAGTGGAGGCAGGGAAGGGGGAGGGGAAAGTGGAGTGGAGGCAGGGAAGGGGGAGGGGAAAGTGGAGTAGAGGCAGGGAAGGGGAAGGGGAGAGGGGAGTAGAGGCAGGGGAGGGGGGAGAGGGGAGTGGAGGCAGGGAAGGGGGAGAGGGGAGTGGAGGCAGGGAAGGGGGAGGGGAGAGTAGAGTGGAGGCAGGGAAGGGGGAGAGGAGAGGGGAGTGGAGGCAGGGAAGGGGAGGGGAAAGTGGAGTGGAGGTAGGGAAGGGGGAGGGGAGAGTCGAGTGGAGGCAGGGAAGGGGGAGGGCAGAGGGGAGTGGAGGCAGGGAAAGGGGAGGGGAGAGTGGAGTAGAGGCAGGGAAGGGGGAGGGGAGAGTGGAGTGGAGGCAGGGAAGGGGGAGGGCAGAGGGGAGTGGAGGCAGGGAAGGGGGAGGGCAGAGGGGAGAGGAGGTAGGGAAGAGGGAGGGGAGAGGGGAGTGGAGGCAGGGAAGGGGGAGGGCAGAGGGGAGTGGAGGCAGGGAAGGGGGAGGGCAGAGGGGAGTGGAGGCAGAGAAGGGGAAGGGGAGAGGGGAGTGGAATGGGTGAGTGTGGGGAGAGGATGGAGTCAGGGAAGGTGAAGTCCAGAGAGGCACCAGACACCTGGAGCAAGAAAGGAGGGGTTGGAAGAAGCAGAGGATTCCTAAAATAACTAGAGGAGAGGCAAATTTTGAGAGTAGGAACAGGAGGAAAGAACAGGCCATGAAAGAAATAGAGAACTAGAAAGGAAGAACACTAAAAGAGTGAAGGTCAAAATGGCTGTTTTTTGGAAATTGGGACACATGCTGAATGTCTTTATTTTTGGTTACTAGCCTGAAAACCTGTAAATCATTTTCCAAAGAGGAAAGAAACAGTATATTTAAATAATGTTTATTTAACAGAGCTAATCATCTGGCTCCTGAATACATCCCCTTAATCTTTTTAGGGAACATCTGAAAGATAGAGGCCAGACTATCTGCTCCCAGAAATTGCTCTACAAAAGCAGAGTAGGTTGTTTCCAGGACTCCAGGGATGGTCTTTGACTCTGGGTTGGTGCCATAGTCTGGTAGTTTCCATAATGTCTAAGGCCCAGGTCGGACACGACTGAGCAATTGAACTGAACTGACTAAAAATTTAATATCACCATGAATATTCAGACCTTATATCCTTATCAAGTAGTTTGTAAAATGAAATTATAACAATCTTACAGTCATGAGTTTTACATCTATACTATGCTTTACAATTTATAAATGCATGTGTTCTTATTCTTCAACAGCCTTGTGAGGTATATGCCATTATTACTATTTTCACATGGGAAAATTGGGACCCTGTAGGTAGACTGTAGCTCAAGATTCATCTGGATGTTCAGATGATGAGTTAAGCCCACATCAGTTCAGTTCTGTTCAGTCACTCAGTCATGTCCGACTCTTTGCGACCCCATGAACTGCAGCACGCCAGGCCTCCCTGTCCATCACTAACTCCTGGAGTCCACCCAAACCCATGTCCATTGAGTCGGTGATGCCATCCAACCATCTCATCCTCTGTTATCCCCTTCTCCTCCCGCCCTCAATATTTCCCAGCATCAGGGTCTTTTCAAATGAGTCAGCTCTTCTTATCAGGTGGGCAAAGTATTGGAGTTTCAGCTTTTCAGCATCAGTCCTTCCAATGAATACCCAGGATTGATTTCCTTTAGGATGGACTGGTTGGATCTCCTTGCAGTCCAAAGGACTCTCAAGAGTCTTCTCCAAGACCACAGTTCAAAAGCATCAATTCTTTGGCACTCAGCTTTCTTTATAGTCCAATTCTCACATCCATACATGACCACTGGAAAAACCATGCTATGCTATGCTAAGTCACTTCAGTCGTTGCCGACTCTGTGCGACCCCATAGATGGCAGCCCACCAGGCTCCCCCATCCCTGGGATTCTCCAGGCAAGAACACTGGAGTGGGCTGCCATTTCTTTCTCCAATGCATGAAAGTGAAAAGTGAAAGTGAAGTCGCTCAGTTGTGTCCGACTCTTAGCGACCCCATGGATTGCAGCCTAACAGGCTCCTCCGTCCATGGGATTTTCCAAGCAAGAGTACTGGAGTGGGGTGCCATTGCCTTCTCCATAGCCTTGACTAGATGGACTCTAGTCTCTGCTTTTTAATATGCTGTTTAGGTTGGTCATAAATTTCCTTCCAAGGACAAATATAGCTTTTTTTTATATCATGTATCACCTTGAATCATTAATTTTTAAATTATTTTCCCAGCAGACTCTAAATATCTTAAAGATAAAGTCCATTTTGTCATTTTTCTGTTGGTTTTGGAAACCATACTTCCTGTCCTTCTTTGTGGTCCCTCCATTTTCTCTATTCTGTGTTCAAATTTATTACATTTTCTCTCCAAGTGATCTTATGGCTTCAAATACATTATAAATACATATGTTGCCCCTTGAATTCTTTCTGAACCCTAGACAATGTATATCCACTTGCCTCTTGACATCTTGTTGTAGAAATTTAATAACCATCTCGGATTTAACATGTCTAAAACAGAACATTTTTGTTCATTTCCTTCTTTTACCACATGCATAATCCAGCAGAAGTTACAGTGGACCTAATCACCAAAATGTATCTTAAATTCACCCTTATGTTTTTTTTTTTAATTGCTGACATTTAATGCAAGTCACCATTATATTTTATCTGGACCACTGCTATAGCTTCTTGAGTGTACTCTTTACCTCAGCTTTTGTCCCCTGTAATCTGTTTTCTCCCTGGAACCCAGAGTCATTTCACTCCCCTGTAGACAGTCAGATGGTTCTGAGGCTTCCTGATATACTGAGAATGGAATCCATATTCTATACCAAAGAGGCCCTGGGTGATTTCCACCTGTTCTCATCACACCCATGATAAAGTTAGTGCTATACAAATATCAGTTAGATTAACCAAACCATTTCTTGTATTTTACTTATGTGTTGTCTTATGTTTTACAGAAAACAAAAGATGCCAAGCTTCTTGAAACTAGAAGTCTTTCTTTTGCTGTACTTTTGAAGTCTCAGATATACATCCCAAATGTTACTGATACATATGAATAAAAGTTACTTGGAGGGATACTTACTGAGAAGCAAGCACTCAGTGCACAGATGCACACCAGCAGCGGCAGAGTTTTCATTTTTTCCTGTTGGCTTCTGGGGAAAGCAGAAAAGTGGCTCTCTAGTTATGGTATTATGGGAGAGGGATACATTTTGGTTAATGATTTGTTTTTCTTAGAATGTACAGTGTGAAAGAGACCAGTGGTTTCTGAAATTATGTATATATTTTCACTCCATAGTGGTAAGGCAAAATTGTATTAAGTTAAAACACATTCTTTCAAAGAGAAAGCAATGAAAGAGGGTCAAGAATTATTCTTGTTATAACTAGTTTGTAGCATAAGCATTCCTCACAGATACTAAAGACTGCCTGGGAAGGGCAGAGTCTTAGGAAGTTTAGCAATAAGGGAAGGAAATAATTTCCCTCTTACTTCTGTTCTAATTCTAGAAACTTCCTTATTTAATGAACCATTATACAAGCTACCTGATATTTACTGAACATGATTTTGTAAATGTTTTATAAGGTTCTTTTAAGATAGCTCAGTTGGTGAAGAATCCACCTACAATGAAGGAGACCCCAGTTCGATTCCTGGGTTGGGAAGATCCGCTGGAGAAGGGATAGACTACCCACTCCAATATTCTTGGGCTTCCCTTGTGACTCAGGTGGCAAAGAATCCACCTGCAATGTGGGAGGCCTGGCTTCATCCCTGGGTTAAGAAGATCCCCTGGAGAAGGGAACAGCTACCCACTCCAGTATTCTGGCCTGGAGAATTCCATGGACTTTATAGTCCATGGGGTTACAAAGAGTTGGACACAACTGAGTGACTTTTAGGAGAAGGCAATGGCACCCCACTCCAGTACTCTTGCCTGGAAAATCCCATGGACGGAGGAGCCTGGTAGGCTGCAGTCCATGGGGTCGCTAAGAGTCGGACATGACTGAGCGACTTCACTTTCTCTTTTCACTTTCATGCATTGGAGAAGGAAATGGCAACCCACTCCAGTGTTCTTGCCTGGAGAATCCCAGGGACGGGGGAACCTGGTGGGCTGCCGTCTATGGGGTCACACAGAGTCGGACACGACTGAAGTGACTTAGCATAGCATAGCATAGAGTGACTTTTACTTTCACTTTAAGCAAAGAAGGTATTCCTTGTTTCTTTGTTACAAGGCTGTTACTTAGAAAAATCATCCTATCAAATGGCCTCTTTTTGAAATTTTATTTGACTGAAGATTTTACCATGCGATCCCCTTTCCCTAAATCCCTAAAGGACAGGAGTTATGTTTTATTCACTTTATATCATCATGCTTAGCACATAGTGCATATTTAATCAATTAAAAAACTGAGGAAAGACAACCATACATTTGGTTATAGGTTGTAAGATGGGAGAGTAAGGGAGGGGCATGACCTTTTACTTTTCTTATTTTGATCATACATATATTCTACAATCAGCTTGATTTTAGAAAACAAAAGTTAAATCTCTATGTAGACAAAGTAGATATTCAGATCAGATCAAATCAGTCACTCAGTCGTGTCCGACTCTTTGCGACCCCATGAATCGCAGCATGCCAGGCCTCCCTGTCCATCACCAACTCCCGGAGTTCACTCAGACTCACGTCCATCGAGTCGGTGATGCCATCCAGCCATCTCATCCTCTGTCGTCCCCCTCTCCTCCTGCCCCCAATCCCTCCCAACATCAGAGTCCTTTCCAATGAGTCAACTCTTCGCATGAGGTGGCCAAAGTACTCGAGTTTCAGCTTTAGCATCATTTCTTCCAAAGAAATCCCAGGGCTGATCTCCTTCAGAATGGACTGGTTGGATCTCCTTGCAGTCCAAGGGACTCTCAAGTAGATATTAGGGCAAATAAATGAATGAATGTGCACACATCAGTGTGCTGTGCTATCAGATCATATTCACTTCACAATATAGACCTGTGGTTTATCAGACTAGAGAGTATTAGAGTCAATCATGTTTAGTTTAAATGCCAACTCTGTCACTTTCTGTGTGACTTTGATTGAGTTGCAGTCTTATACATTAAGGTTGTCCTGGAATAATATATGTTACAAATTGTACCGAGGACAATGTTTGGTGGTAAAGAACCTGCCTATCAATGCAGGAGACTTAAGAGAATGGGTTAGATCCCTGGGTCAGGGAGATCTTCTGGAGGAGGAAATGGCAAGCCACTCGAATATTCTTTCCTGGAGAATCCCATGAACAGAGGAGCCTGGTGGACTACAGTCCATAGGGTTGCAAAGAGCTGGACATAACTGAAGCAACTTAGCACAAAGGCTCAGTGGTAGTTGTTATTATAGTACTAGTTATACTAAGAATAAAACCATCAGGCCCCATTGGAGAAAGATATTTTTATTATTTTATCAGTTTCCTTAGCCTATCATTATTTTCATTTTATTTTCAAGATTAAAAAAATAAAGATAATAAACATAAATAAAAGATCAATATTCCCCATGGATCATATATTCTTCTAGTAACATATGAGTGGAACCTTTTGTTACATAGTTTAGCAGTTCATAAGAACAGAGGAAAATAACTATTAGAACAATTATGACTATTATTGAAAATATTCCATATAACCTAAAAGCTGCTTTGTTTACATTTTAGTATATTAATCCCCAATGTATCTAATATATCCATATACCTGGTCTGATGTGACTCTTCTTAGGATGTTTGATGTATTTGTCTTCAGCTGATCCTTTTAGGATGGTAATTGGAAGCAACGGAAGAGAACGCACAAGAGAGTTTTCCAGTTTTATAGCTCTTCAGTTGAGTTTTGTGGAAATAGGAAATTTACTGGACTTAGGATAAGGTCACTTCTGTCAAGTAACTTGATTTCAAAGACAAAGAAAGGATACTTGTCATTTGATGAGGTTGACAGTAATCCTTTGTGCATCAGTGTCTTCCTGATGGACACAGTGATAATAAGAGGTTCTCAATGAATAATTTACCTGATTGATTAGTGTGATAGTGATTGATGACACTTAAGGAGACTCGAACAACCATGGCCAAGGTCTTCCAAGGAGGAACAAATCTTCCACCCCTTCCTGTTTTCCAGCCTATCAAAGTAAGCAGAGGGATTGTCCTGACAGTTCATGTGATGGGACACCATTTTTCTTCCATCAAGAAATACAATTTAGCAAAGTAGGATTTAAAAAAGCAGCATGATGCTAAATGCAATTGACCTTGAACAACTTGGGGATTATGGGCGCTGACCTGCACAATTGGAAATCCATGTGTAACTTTACATCCACAGGTTCAGCGACCACAGATCTTCTGGTGCTATAGTATAGCTTTTATTTTTTTTTAAAAAAGTCTCTGTATAAGTGGATCCATGCAGTTCAAACTCATGTTGTTCAAGGGTCAACTGTACTGGTGAAGGACAATGGGTTCAGAGCTGAGAGATAAACAATGAATTTTATAATATGAATAATTAAAACATTTTTGACTTTTACTTTGAAAAATATTCAAGCATACAGAAAAGTGAGGATAGTAGTATAATTCACAACCATACATCCACAGATTTCACAGTAGTTAACATTTTGCTATAGATGCTTAATCAGTTGCTTTACTGAAGTATTTTAAGGTAAATTATGGAAAGCACGACAGCTTGTCTATAAATATTTCAGTATTTATCTCTAAAAATCCATTCCTTTGTTACACAACATAGCAATGTCTAACAATATTAATAACTCACACATTTAGCCTAAAACTCACTCTGTATTTAAATTACCCGAATTTTGCCAGAAGTATTTTTAGTTGTTTTGTTTTAAACCAGGACTCAAGTAAAGACTATGTGTTACATCTACTTGCTACATCTCTAGCTTCTTTTATTCTAGAACTTTCTCCTCTCTTTTTCCCCATGATATTGATATCTTGAATAACTAGACTAATTGTCTTATGAATATTTATTTTCAGAAAGAAATTTAAGGACCATTTTAATAGAAGTTTTAGAAATTAGATATTTCTACTATAAAAAAATCTTCAGACTGGAATACAATTTAGACTCCTAGCCATTTGTTTTTCCCCCACATATGGCCTCTTAGAGCAGGTTCAGCAGTTACACTGTTTGGGTTTGACTCCTTGTTTCTCTACTTAGGAGAAATTTAGTTTTTGGCAAGGTATCTGATTTCTCTAAGCCTTACTTTTCTTATGTGCCAAATAGTGGTAGCATCTACATTCCAAAGTTATTGTGAGCATAACATTGGATAATTTAAAGAGTCTGATATGGAACTTTGAAATTGTATGTTCTCAGCTATTAAATTGCCATCAGTGGGAAGTAGAAGTAATTTTTGGCATAGCACTGAGTTTGTGCATATGGATATATCAATTCCTTTCCCTCTTTTTTGATTGTTGTTGGTGTTTAGTTGTTAAGTCATGTCTGACCCTTGCCATCCCATGGACTGTAGCCTGCCAGGCTCCTCTGTCCATAGAACTTCCTAGGCAAAATACTGGAGTGGGTTGCCATTTTCTTCTCTAGGGGATCTTCTCCACCTAGAGATTGAACCCAAGTCTCGTGCACTGCAGGCAGCTTCGTTACCACCGAGCCACCAGGAAAGCCCAAGTAACCCGTCATATGTATTTACAATATGCTTATTGTTGTCAAAATTGACTGTGGAATAGAATTTTTATTGATGTGAAACAAGTTTTTCTGAGTCCATGGCATCATCAGAATAATTATCAATCATCTTAAGCTATTGCCCACTTAGTTGTTGATATCTAATGATGATTTCTAGAAATAACTAATAATTTCCAGTCTTGATTCATGCCTGGAGACAGCAGATTCAATTTTTTTGAATATTGGAAAGGCATAAAGTAACATATTATAACATATTACAACCTAGTCCATGTCTTTCATATTTTATTTTTCAAGAAATAATGACTATTGTTCTTTTAGTATCTTGCAGTGTTGTTGCCACTTGACATTTTCGGAACTCATGATTATACAGCAGCATATGTCAAGCATAAAAAATTTGGAAAATAAGAAAATTACTGACATATAGGCTATAAATCACCATTATGCCGTAATTTGGATTAGCACCAGGTGTTTTGATATGTTGCATAACATGATAACCTTACAGTATTCTGCCCATTGAGTTCTGCTCTTTTGAAATAGAGAAGCCACAGCTGATTTTCTGCTCCTCAGTACATTCTCACTTCCATACCAGACTGCTTCATAGTCAGGAGGGAGAAATCTTCTTATTTGATTCAATCAGGACAGATGTTGAAAAGTCCATTAAAATAGAATTCATAGTAAAAGACTGTTGTTTTTTAAAGACCATTTTTCCACAGACCAGGGGGGAGCAGGGGCTGGTTTCAGGATGATTCAAGTGCATTACATTTATTGTGCCCTTTATTTCTATTATTATTACATCAGCTCTACTTCAGATCATCAAACTTTTTACCAACCTTCTTTCTACCCTGATCCTTTTATACTTTCTAAGTAGTTTATGAAATATAATTAGAATATGTAGATCATCAATTATTTCAATCAGTGGATTAAGATAGCTTTTATCATATCAATATTATCTTAGGATTTGTTTTTGATGTTTTAAATGTACCTTCTATTTTTACTAAAATTGACAGTTGACTTTTGTTAGAGTTTTGAGAAAGTTCTTAGCAGGATGGGAGACAATGTGGAATCCACTTCATGGTTTAGAGGAATAATTTGGAGTTAGGAGCAAAAGAATTTGGTAATTACACTACTAGAGAAGGCAATGGCACCCCACTCCAGTACTCTTGCCTGGAAAATCCCATGGACGGAGGAGCCTGGTGGGCTGCAGTCCATGGGGTCGCTGAGAGTCGGACACGACTGAGCGACTTCACTTTCACTTTTCACTTTCATGCATTGGAGGAGGAAATGGCAACCCACTCCAGTGTTCTTGCCTGGAGAATCCCAGGGATGGGGGAGCCTGGTGGGCTGCCGTCTATGGGGTCGCACAGAGTTGGACACAACTGAAGCGACTTAGCAGCAGCAGCAATGACACTACAAAAGACACTACAAAAGGCCTAAAAAGTAGTGGAGAGCAGTATTTCAGCTTTGGCTAGCCCTGGCAGGAACTATATAATCACTTTTTGTCTATATATGCAAGGAGAAAAGCAACAAAAAGTACGTGCATCTTCTTTAGTTTTTGATTTTCTGCTACTACCTATTATCTATAGTATCAGTGCTAATGTCTTAAATGTGCCTAAATCCGTTTCACTTTCCATGTATTTCTGTATAGTTCACAATTAACCATAATCTAGAGCAATTATCAAAAGCAAGCACAGTGTTCTGGTAATCTGTGGGGGCATTCATTTTGCTTAACAAAACAAAGCCAATAGATTAACAATGGATAATGGTAACATTGAAATCATCTTAATACTGCTTTCTTTAAGTATGTTTATTAGAGGAAGGTTAAATAAATAGTATGTTCTTTCCAATAAAATGCTTCATTTGGTATTTTCCATTTCTCCCACTCAAGTTAGCTTGTCAATCTTTCTTTGTCATGACTGCACCTTTTGTATCAGCTTTGTACCTTTGGCTTCAGTGTTCTAAAACTAACCCTTTTTAGCATGGAAATCTTTTTTTTCCTTCTTTTTTTTGACTACAAGATTTAATTTTCATTATTTCCTTCTGGCTTGGATTCAGCAAAATGTAAGCTAACTCATTCTATTGAGTAAGGTTCTTCTTCATTGAGAGAAATTACAATTCCTTTCCTGATTGCCATGTCTGCCTCTGAAGTTTGATGGCTACTTTAAAGATGGGGTTCTGTATTAGAATAGGAGAAAAAGACATAGGATAAGACAGTCTTAGACTTAATGGACAGGGAAAGAAACCTGCTTTTAGAAGATAGCAAGATCTGTGAATATTCACAGTGAAAAGTAGGGGAGGTAGTTCTTGGCATCTTTCTGTTAGGTAGGCTTTTCCATAAAAGAATTGCTCAGTTTGAGTTGGGAAGTTAATTAACAGCATTTGTATTTCATTACCTTATCATTTTAATGCAGATATGTAATAAATAGAAAAGTAGTTGGAGGTGGCAGTGATCTTTCTGGCATTTTCTTGAATCCTATGAATTAAAAAAATTTTATTACAGTACAGTTGATTTACCAGAGAAGGCAATGGCACCCCACTCCAGTACTCTTGCCTGGAAAATCCCATGGACAGAGGAGCCTGGTAGGCTGCAGTCCATGGGGTCGCCAAGAGTCGGACACGACTGAGCGACTTCACTTTCACTTTTCTCTTTCATGCATTGAAGAAGGTAATGGCAACCCACTCCAGTGTTCTTGCCTGGAGAATCCCAGGGATGGCGGAGCCTGGTGGGCTGCCGTCTATGGGGTCGCACAGAGTCGGACACGACTGAAGTGACTTAGCATAGCATAGCATAGTTGATTTACAATGTGTTAGTTTCTGCTGTATAGCAAAGTGAGTCAGTTATACATATCTATATCTATATCTATATCTATATCTATATATATATCTCCACTCTTTTTTAGATTCTTTTCCCAGACAGGCCATTACAGAATATTGAGTTGAGTTTCCTGTGCTATGCAGTAGGTCCTTATTAGTTATCTACTTTATAAGTAGTAGTGTGTATATGTCAGTCCCAACCTCCTAATCTAGCCCCCCTCCCTCACTTTCCCTTCTGGTAACCATAAGTTTGTTTTCTACATCTGTGACTTGTGAATTTTTGTAAAGGGTAGAATTTCACTTTCTGAACATAAGAAGAGGGTCAATTGACAGCTATGATGAAAAGGGCTTTTAAAATGCAGTATGTCTTCTAAAAAACTTGCTTGAAACTTTTTTCCCTTTAAATGTCAGTTTTTTTTTTCCTCCAGGAAAGAATAAAAAACAACAGAAATGCTATGAAATATGTTAAGTATATTAAAATGTTTGTAATTTAACTTTTATGTAATAAAATATTAAAATAAATCTGATCCTTTATCTAAACAATTGCTGAGAAAAATATTGTTTTTAAATTTCATCTGATTTAAGAGACAGATAAGTTAAACATTACAAAGGAAGTAGAGACTCTCAGAACTGCTGTCCAATTAAAATAAAATAAAACAGTGGCCTCTAGTTAGAAAGAAAGTCACCGGGCAACTTGTGTGGAAATGCTGGAAATCCATAATTTTTCTTTTCTTTTGTGCTAAATAGAAAAAAGGAACCAAGATAACTCTGAACATGAAGAAATATTTTCTTTGATTAGCTGACCATAATCAAAATAGAAAAGGAAAGACATTGGCTCAAGTGAAGTCAATTTACAATGACTTTAAGGTAGTTTCCCCACAGTCATAGAAAGATGGACCCTAATATGTCTCACACAGGGATTTGTATTCTGAGTACAAAGTATGAATAACAAGAAAGGTCTAATAGACTCTATGGAGACAGTTATAGAGTGAAATGTGTATTATAATTTAGGTTTAGTGAAAATTGTAAATAATTTATTGATACTGCTAGAGTGATTTGGTCATTTTAGGTTTTTGATGAGCTGCTGAATTTCTGGGGCTTTGATTTGTTGGCAACTCTGTGGTGCAGGACATTTTTGATGAGGATTTGGTAGACTATGTGAATGAGGGCTGTGTCTGGCTATCACTAAGCTCTTTTGTCCATTTGCTTTTGTTTGTGGTTTACAGCATCTGGGTTTTTGTTTGCTTGTATTTCACTAGCGTTGAAACGATATTTTCTCTGCTCATTTTGCTTTCTTTTAGGATTTTTTACTTGATGCAATTGTTGTTTAATAGTTGTATTCTTATGATGTTTTGGTTGGCTGGAGAGCTTTGACTAGGTTTTATCTTTGGAAATGCCTTTGGACCAGTGCGATTTAAATAGGGTTGAGACTCTCCAAGTTTTTGTCAAGCAGATGAATTTAGCTGTGTGGCAATCCAACCATTTTTGCCAAGGAAGGTACAGGCTGAAGTGAATCTGATGCTTGTGCAGATGAATTCACATGTAGTCTGTTTTTTTTTTTTTCAGCCTGTTTGTCTCTCTTGTTTCATACTTGTCTATAGGAAGAGAAAGAAAAAGTATTTAGCTTAAATAACCTCTCATTTAAAATTTCATGAATTCAAAATCTTGACTAAGTTTCTTATACATTGAGTAAAACTCTATTATTATTAGATGATAGGAAAAACTCTTTTCTCTGAGACTGCTATTGTGTTAGAAGTAGAGTTTTATTTCAAGAGGACTCTCCAAATGCCACACTGTGGCTACCAGCCCAGAGTCACAAAGCCTGCCACATCTTCTACCCTTGACTGGTGCAATGGAGGAGAATGCGAAGCCTTGAGTTCTCTATTAGTTGGCAATACTTCCAACTCCTAGAAGACAAGGCAGAATTATATTCAGAGCCTTTAACTAAGGGACTTGTGCATTTTAGGTGCTCAATATATGCTAACTAGAGAACATATATTAATAAATATAGAAAACATAAAGTATATTTATAAACTATATAAAATATATTTTACTTGTTTATAAAATAGTATATATATATTTATATAAAGATGATATAAAGAGAAACAGACTATTGTACAATACTTTTCCATATAACATTTCTCTACTACATTTTCTTTAATCCTTCTAGGCACATCTTCCAGACAAATTACTAATTAATCTTTACAATGCTGCTGCTACTGCTAAGTCGCTTCAGTCGTGTCCAATTCTGTGCCACCCCATAGACAGTAGCCCACCAGGCTCCGCCGTCCCTGGGATTCTCCAGGCAAGAACACTGGAGTGGGTTGCCATTTCCTTCTCCAATGCATGAAAGTGAAAAGAGAAAGTGAAGTCGCTCAGTCATGTCCGACTCTCAGCGACCCCATGGACTGCAGCCTACCAGGCTCCTCCATCCATGGGATTTTCCAGGCAAGATTACTGGAGTGGGGTGCCATTGCCTTCTCTGAATCTTTACAATAAGATCCTCTAATCTTAGAAGTTTCATTGCAAAAATACTCCTATTCTCCAATTCAAGAATTTGTTTTTTGAAATTAAATATTTTGAGTTTTCTTAGAATCCAGAATTGATCATTTCTATCTCTTTATGATTCCATCCAAGTCTGTAATCTAAACTTTGAAATTCTGCATTTTGTATGCTTCATTTTGGACATGTTTTACTAGCTCTGTATGTTGCTTTAGTAACTCTCTGGGTGTGAAAGCTGTTGGTTCACATCTCTGACTGTCAGAAATCCTGCACATTCTTTGACACTATAGGTATTTCCTGATTCTTCTTGCCCAAAGTGATTTCTTATTAGGGAGTGATATCTATTTTATTTTGTATTGAAGTACAGTTATTTATTTGCATACCATATTATTTTACTCCACTGAAATTTAATTCCTTGCCAGAAATTATACATTACTTTCTCTCCTCGTCAATTATAATGTCTTTCATAAAAAAGGACCACAAAAGTATTCACTGATAGTATTCGATAGTTCACATCAGAACCACTTTAAGAATTCTCTGCTTTAGTTTAAATATTAATATCAATTAATATCAATATATAAATATTAATAACATTGCTATTAATATTGTTTCCTTACCATTCTTTTTCCAGATAAAAATGTTTTCAAATCACATTCACCTCTTTGATTTTTTCTACTGAACATTTTACATTTTTTCAGTGTTCTCTGTTAATGTGTTCCTGGATTTTATTGCTATTTTATTTTTATATTGATGCTAATGAAGCTCCCATACTTTGACCACTTGATGTGAAGAACTAACTCATTGGAAAAGACCCTGATGCTGGGAAAGATTGAAGGCAGGAGGAGAAGGGGATGACAGAGGATGAGATGATTGGATGGCATCACCGACCAGTGGACATGAGTTGGAGTAAACTCCAGGAGACAGTGAAGGACAGGCAAGACTGGTGTGCTGGGTTCGTAAAGAGTCAGACACAACTTAGAGACTGAACAACAGCAACATTTCATGAGTGTTTATTGTGTGCTAAGATAATTTCTGAGCATGTTGTGTTATTAATTCACCTTCTGTCAATACAGCCTTTTGAGGTGGGTGTACAAAGGTCATTGTGGCCTCAGCAACCCTGTTAGCACAGGCTCAGCCAACTTCATTTGTTTGAACAGCTGCCCACACTATTGAGTCACTATTGACTAATAACTAAAATGATTTGTAGTCCATGTTAAGTTCCTTTTTAAACAAATTGACTTTGGTTTATGATGTTTCTTAAGTTGACGTTGAAAAACTGAAATAGAGAACTATTTATTACTGAGATAGAGAAGGAACATACCTCAACATAATAAAAGTCATATGCAATTCTAAGCCCACAGCAAACATTATTCTCAATGGTGAAAAACTGAAAGAATTTCCTTCCAGATCAGGAATAAGACAAGGGTGCCTACTCTTACCACTATTATTCAACATAGTTTTGGAAGTACTAGCCATGGCAATCAGAGAAGAAACAGAAATAAAAGGAATTCAGATTGGAAAAGAAGTAAAATTCTCACTAACTATTTGCAGATGACATGGAACTATACACAGAAAACCCTAAAGATACTATCAGAAAATTACTAGAGCTAATCAGTGAATTTAGTAAAGTTGCAGGATACGAAATCAATACACTAAAATCCCTTGAATTCTTGTACACTAGCAATGAAAAATCAAAAAGCGAAATTAAGGAATTAATTCCACTCACCATTGCAACAACAACAACAAAAAATACCTAGGGATAAACCTACCTAAGGAGACAAAAGAACTATATACAGAAAACTATAAGACACTGATGAAAGAAATCAAAGATGACATGTTCTTGGATTGGAAGAATCAATATTATGAAAATTACTATAAGCACTTACCCAAAGCAATCTAGAGTCAATGTAACCCTTATAAAATTACCAGTGTCATTTTTCACAGAACGAGAACAAAAAATTTCACAATTCATATGGAAACACAAAAGACCCTGAATAACCAAAGCAATCTTGAGAAAGAAGGATGGAACTGGAGGAATTAAGCTTCCTGATTTCAGTTCTATGTATGTTAATATTTAAAAGCACAGACTGGTACCAAATGCATCTGCTTAGCATTGTGGTTTTGCCACTGACCAGTTGTGTAACCTTGGGACACTTTTCTTTCTAACTAGTCCGTAATTCAGATCATAATTTATAAATTGTGGAGTTACAATAATGGTATCTCTTTTTAAGGTTCTTGTGAAGGTTAAATCAAATAAAAATGTAGTTAGGATACAGTAGGCACATAGTAAGTATTTCACAAAAGTTGGCTACTGGAATTGATTTTTTCTATATCACATTCTGTCAATTCTGAACCATTTTTCAAGCCTTTGCAGACATGGCAGCACTTGGTCCAAGGAGAGAAGGTAAAACAGTCCTTGAATGCATGCTAAGTCACTTCAGTTGTGTCTGACTCTGTGACCCAATGGACGGCAGCCCACCAGACTCCTCTGACAGGGGATTCTCTAGGCAAGAATAATGAAGCGGGTTGCCATGCCCTCCTCCAGAGGACTTTCCTGATCCCAGGATTGAACCTGAGTCTCTTATGTCTACTGCATTGGCAAGCAGGTTCTTTACCATTAGCGCCAGCTGGGAAGCCCGGTAAAACAGTGAATAAGGGTAAATATGTGAAATTTTTGAGAAAAACTGGTTTTGGTGCCTATTCTTCGTGTCCCTAGATGCGTTTGAATATAACTATCTTTGAGTAGACAGTTTGGAGCAAAATCATTATTAGCATACCATGCCATATGACTTTCATCACTAGGGCATGGGCATCTTCAGGTTCTGGTGGCTGTCTTATTCCTGGTTTGTATATTGTGGGATACACTTATTAGTGTAGTGAGAAAGGGAGATCACAGAAATACAGGACAAACATAGTAAACAAAATGATGAGCAGTAAGATGAGTAGGCAAAGAACTAGTTAGTTTTGACTGAGAAAATAAGCAAATACAGAAAATAAATCACTTGCTATTTTGAACAAAAAATAGAAACAATGACATTTTTTGGAATTACAAACATAAAGGGGAAGATTGTCCAGACCTGACATAAAACATATTATGAAATGACAGTTAGAGGTCACTTTTGGCAAGAAGGATCAAGAAGGCCTATATTATCAGGAGATGTATAGATTTTCTAATAGGCAGAGGTATGAACCAATGACTTTCAGATCAAGAGAATTACTAAAACAGAATACAGAGTGAGTCTTTATTGTAACAGAATGGATCTAATCTAATGAAGGGCAGCAAAAACGTCAGCTAACTAGATACTTGGTGCTGAGTAAAAAAGAGGATATTAATGTTGAGAATTTGGAAAACAAGCTGCCACTCTTACAGTTTTGTAGCCTTAATTTAAATTTTTTTTCTGAAAGAATTTATCCTCATTCCAGGCCACAAAGAATAAGAAGTTCATAGTCAAAAATAACCCCACATGTACACAAAGCATGTCCAGGTGAATCAGCAGAAACAAAAATAGCTGTATTAGACCTACAAAAGACTTCAGTTAATGGAATTATCAGACACAAATGTAAAGATGTATACTCTTAAAAAGACATGCAGGAACAAAGCACCATGAAAAAAAACAAAGTAAATTTTAAAATGAGCAAATTATCTTCTAGAAATGGGAAAAAAAACCCATAAATTGAACTAAAAAAACTCAGTGGATGCATTTAACTTCAGATTAGGTACAACTCAAAAGTGAACAAAAGATAAGTATGAAGAAGCTATCCAGAATGCAATATAGGAGAAAATAAGTGGATGATATAAAAACTGTTAAAAGACATAGAAGATAGAGCCACAGAGACTAGAGTAATGTATCTTTTTTGGAATCCTAGAAAGAAAATAAATTGAAAGTGGTAGAGATATTATTTGAGAGATAATGCTGGCAATTTTATAAAATTGCTAAAGGACACCAACCCTTAGATTTATGAAGGCTAATGCCAAATAAAGGAGTCCTTGGTGGCTCAGATGGTAAAGAGTCTGCCTGCAGTGTGTATGTATTATATAATTATATATTATAGTGAAACTAATGAAACAACAAATACCAAAATGGAGGTTATAAAAGTAGCCTGAAAATCATAAAAGAAAAAAAATTCCCTTAAGAATGAAGAAGAATTTAATGAATGAATAACATTCTTTATCATGTTTCTTGTCACATATTTTACAAATATATAAGAATAACAGCAACAATCTCTGCACTTTCATTAAAAGCATATCAGAAGTTCATTCTATCAGAGTGCTTGAAAAATTTTCCATTAACTGAAAAATTCAAAGTTTAAAGAACTGAGTCTGGATCTCTTTTCAGATTTAGAAAATGACCAGTACCTACCCTTGCGGTTTCTTCTTTCTCAATGTGGTTAAATTATTAGTTAACTGGATTCTGGTCCATTACTGTGCTTGAGCATGTTCATAATCCAAGGGTAAGTGAAGACTGGGGACAGGAGTAAGAAGAACCAGGGCCTCAACAATGGTTTTTATAGCCTGCCATTTTCCCTATCTGCTGGAAGAGAAGGTCATGACTGGATTGAAAAGTTCTGCTTAAATAAGAGAATAGATAGTTGTCATTTACTGCGTTTGACAGTTGTCCTTTGTCTTCCTCCAGAGGAACAAGTGCGCTGTGATTCATCGCACCAGGTTTTTCTGTGCCTGAGTTCAGTGTTCTGGAAGTCTAGGTAATCTATGTGCCAGTGGGGTCTCAAAGACTGAGCTTTCCATGCTTCTTAAAAATGTCTAGTAGTTTTAATTAAAAAAAAATACCCTTTATAAATCATGCCCATTTTATCCAAGATGTAATGTGCACATGGGGAAAGAATAATAAGATTGAAGGCATGACAGACACTATAAAATATTAGTGAAAGGAGCCCATTTTGTTTGTTGTATAAATCCCATTGCAGTATCTTATTTTGCACCCACCTCAGTATGCCTATTATTACAGTAACGTGGATGTCTGTCTGACTTGGCCACTTAGTTAGGGACATATTTGGTGTTTTGATCACCTTTGTACTGACCATAGCTTCCAACATAGACTATTGTGAAAATCAGGTACTTAATGTCTGCCTGCTGAACCTGATTTTGTTCTATTTGACGAAAGACAGAATTTCTTCTTGAAATGGAAACTGTAACTTCAGGTACTGTTGACTTGGTCACATTCCACCTTCCTATATTTCAAAAATACGTAGAGGAATATGTGAACTATTAGATGTGCAATTTAAATAAGAATTTTTCACAACTTTTATGCATGTCACTCACTTCACTCTTGGAGCTCTGTCACTTCTTTTTGATTCTGCTTCTCATGTAATATTTGTCTACTTATCCATCAAAACAAAACTTCTCACATTTCATTCCTTTATGAAGCCATTCTGAGCTTTGATTATTGTTTAATATCTCATGATTTAGTCCTCTGTTATACTCTGCTGTGTTTCTCCCTCTTTCCTTTTCTCTTGCATCTAGCCATTCATGGTTTGTTATTTAAGCTTCTTAATATTAGCTCCTAGGAAAGTGAAAGAACCAGTGTGACATAGTCTCTATTATTTTTTGAGAGCCTACTTATAGTTACCAAAAGAAAGCTAGAAACTTAGTTTGGAAAGTTTTTGTGTTCTGGAGTCTTTGAACTCTGGTGCATTCTTCTGAAATTTGTTAGTTTGAAATACAAATTTGCCTTGTTTTAATAATGTTAATATTTATTAATTCCAGATGATTAGCTAACTAGCTAAAATGCAAACTTTTACTTTAACACAGGTAGTGGATACACGGGATCAGCAGCAAGTATTATTTGACATGATTTTAGGAAAAAGATGACAAGTGAGGCATGTTAAATTATGTTATGGCTTAAATTAAGCCTCTGCTCTCCAAAAGATATGTTGAAATCCTAACCCCCAGTAACTCAGAGTGTGATTTTATTTGGAGGTAGGGTCACTGCAGATGTAATCAGTTAAGGTGAGGTCATACTGGAGTAGGCTCTATTATGATATGTCCTCATGAGAAGATGAGCACATACAGACTCAAGGAGAGTGTTGTCAGAAGACAGGCAGAGATTGGAATTATGCTGCCATAAGCCAAGGGATGATTTGAGCTAACAGGAAGTGGGAGAAGCAAGCAAGGATTCTTTCCTCAGGAGGAGCAAGGCCCTGCCCACACTTTGGTTTTTGAAGTTCTAGCCTCCAGAACCGTGTCAGTTCAGTTCAGTTCAGGTGCTCAGTCATGTCCGACTCTGTGACCTCATGGATTTCAGCATGCCAGGCTTCCCTGTCCATCACCAACTCCCAGAGCCTACCCAAACTCTTGTCCATCACGTTGGTGATGCCATCCAACCATCTTATCCTCTGCCGTCCCCTTCTTCTCCCACCTTCAATATTTCCCAGCATCAGGGTCTTTTCCAATGTGTTGGTTCTTTGCATCAGGTGGCCAAAGTACTGGAGTTTCAGCTTCACCATCAGTCCTTCCAATGAATATTCAGGACTAATTTCCTTTAGGACTGACATGTTGGATCTCCTTGCAGTCCACGGGACTCTCAAGAGTCTTCTCCAACACCACAGTTTAAAAGCATCAGTTCTTTGGTGCTCAGCTTTCTTTATAGTCCAACTCTCACATCCATATATGACTACTAGAAAAGCCATAGCTTTGACTAGATGGACCTTTGCTGGTAAAGTAATGTCTCTGCTTCTTAATATGCTGTCTAGGTTGGTCATAGCTTTTCTTCCAATGAACAAGTATCCTTTAATTTCATGGCTGCAGTAACCATCTGCAGTGATTTTGGAGCGCCCCATAATAAAATCACTATTTCCATTGTTTCCCCATCTATTTGTAATGAAGTGATGGGACCAGATGCCGTGGTCTTAGTTTTCTGAATGTTGAGTTTTAAGCCAATTTTTTCACTCTCCTCTTTCACTTTCATCAAGAGGCTCTTTAGTTCTTCTTTGCTTTCTGCCATAAGGGTGGTGTCATCTGCATATCTGAGGTTATCGATATTTCTCCTGGCAGTCTTGATTTCACCTTGGGCTTCACCCAGCCTGGGCTTTTGCATGATGTACTCTGCATATAAGTTATATATGCAGAGTGACAATATACAGCCTTGACGTTCTCCTTTACTGGTTTGGAACCAGTCTGTTGTTCCATGTCCAGTTCTAACTGTTGCTTCTTGACCTGCATACAGATTTCTCAGGAGGCAGATCAGGTGCTCTGGTATTCCCATCTCTTTAAGAATTTTCCACAGTTAGTCGTGATCTACACGGTCAAAGGCTTTGGCATAGTCAATAAAACATAAGTAGATGTTTTTCTGGAACTCTCTTGCTTTTTCGATGATCCAGTGGATGGCTGTAACCAAACGTGAAAGGCTCTAACCTAACAGCCTGGCCTGCTCACAGAACAAAGGATTGAGCAAATACCAAAGGAGAGCTAGCTGGCTCTGTACTGGCTGCTCCCCACCCAGAGGCAGAGGCAGGCTTGTGACAGCCAGAACCGTGAGGCTATACATTTTTGTGTTTTAAACCACAAAGTGTGTGAAGCATTTTTTAGGATAGCTCTAGGAAACTAATACCAATAGATATAGGATTTCTTAATAAGTAATATCACCATGAGGTTTTGAATGTTTTTCTCTTACTTTTTTCTCTTTTACATTAATATGTATGTGTCTAGCTCCCTGTTCTTATAGTTAAAACTTCCCAGATTCATGCCTTGTGAAGTCATCCGTCTCCAGCATGTTCTTTCTAATTCCTCTTCCTCTCTTTTGTATGAGATTATACTCTGTTTAAATAAGGACAGAACACTATTTACCTCTGTTTTCCTTTATTTTGTTTTCAGCACTGTATCATGTTTCTTAGATTTGTTTCTTAATCTAGGGTAGAGTGTATGCGTGAAAGATTTTTGTTTCCTTCCAAAAGAACTGTACAGTTTGCCAACACCTTGGGTACAGATACTTTGCAAAGTTGGCAGATTGATTTGGAATTATTTTTTATGCTTAAGACATCATCTGTTAGTTAAAACTCTATTGGTGGTGGTTTAATTGCTAAGTTATGTCCAACCCTTGCCTGCCAGGCTCCTCTGTCCATGGGATTATCCAGGCAAGAATACTGGAGTGGGTTGCCATTTCCTTCTTCATAAAACTCTATTACTTAAAATAAAAAGAAGATTTTCATAATCTAATGCTCAGTGACACAGGGAGTTGAGACATTTTTTATGTTGGGATAACAATAGAGTTTTCTGGAAGTAAATAAGTCTATAAAGTTGATTCTGCCTCCAGGTTAATATCCTTAAGAGTGGGTATCAGAAGGTTAGAGAAACTGTATTTAGCAGAAAAAGTCTTCTTTGATATTTCAATTCCTTCTCTTTCAATTAACCTAGCAGACAGTTGACATCACCTGTGTCCATGAGAAGTGAGAATCTCTGAATTGTCATGTTTTAAGGATGTGTCATTGTTTGGATTATTTTTTGCTTTCTAGAAGACTTTATTTTTTGGGACATGAAATTTGAAATTATTTAGTGGTTTCTTTTGGCAGGCCTTTTCCACACCAATCTTCAAGGCTCATAAAATACTGTCAGTCAGTTGAAGCAGTTTCCTGTTTTAGCAGAAGCATCTTGTTAGGATGAGGGATAAAGCCTTTGTTGTGTTCTACAGCAGCAAATTGCTCATTTTATAGCTAACAGACAGAAAGCCCTTCAGGTTGCTCTCTACTTCTTGGGCCTTTTCAATACTCTTTTGGAGTACTCAATGTGTTTTTTTCTAGACTTTGGATTAATCTCTAAGTATTTTGGAGAAGGACCCAAGTGTTTCATCTTTCACTGCATATCCTTTCAGGTGTTGTTTATGGTGGCTGAATAATGGAGATTAGTCTCCAGACCATGAGCGTCCAAGACTCAGGCTTAGGAAAAGCAGAGAAGAGTCCCTGACCACAGTGTTCTCAGCTATCAGCCAGGCAGTCACATTAGTGTATGTACAAGAGAATACATTTCCTCTTCACCAGAGCAGTGAGGGACAGAGGGAGAGCCTAGGTATGTTCTCTCCATCAGTTTTGGTCTGTGATGTCCAAAACTAATAAAATGAAAGTTGAGATGCCATAGTCATCCTCTGGTCATTATTGACAATATCAAGTCTGCCAATATGTTTGTATGAGTTACTCACTGATCAAAGATGCCCAGAAAGAGGGGTACGTGAGAGTTGAAATCTAGCCTTTTTCCTGCTTACTAAGTCATGAACTTTTGTAAAGGGTTGTATTAAATTGGTAGAAGGGGTAGTAGTTTTTTATTTTCACAAAGATGCTTTATGGTTTATTTGCAACCCTGAAACATAGTGAGGAGGTTTATATTTAAGACAATCAAACTTAGCTGTCTATCGGGTGTCTACATGCTCTTTACTTCAAAACAGTATTTGGAAAGTGGGAATGATTACAGTCTACCACTTTAAGTGGTGTCCCTGTAGTGAGGGTGACTTTCCTAGACACTCATATTTCTCTTCTAATCATTTCTGGAATCAGCACACACATTTATAAGGTAGTTGTAAGATGTGTAGCTCAGTTAGGAATTCAATGTGTGGCTTTTCTGTATATGGAAGCCTTCAATTCCATAGAGCTTCCCTAGTAAGATGAATCTGATGGATAATGTCTTTATCTCTAATTATTTCTTAAAAAAGTAATCAAACTTTTTTCTTGAATGAATATGAAGTAATTGGGATCCAGCTAGACTCCTTGATCTCTTGGCATCAACTTGTTGCATGGGTTTGTGCCATATTTTAGGTTCTCTTTACCTTGTCTCTTAGTCTTCCCTGTTATGTTGCCCTTCATGAGCTGACATTGGCGAATCATAGAAATCAGTCAATCAATAGATGCAGCATAAAATTAAAAATAACAACAACAAACTGAATCATGAAGTAAAGATCAAGATTGGGTTTGTATCAGGTGACAAATTGAGGTCCAAAATATAGAGACCAGGATTTAGCACACAGAGATCAAATTTGCAATAAGAGTAACCAGATGATAAGAACACCATTGATCAGGAAAAGTCAGAAATGCCAAGGAGCAGAGTTAGGTGTCAAAGTGTCAAAAGTACCAGGCTTCCCATTTCATGAAAGAGAGGAGAAATAGAAGTTCAGTCTCATAGGCCAGAGCAGGGTAGAGCTGGAGAGATGGATCATAGGCAGAAAGAATATGCTGCAGGTGGCCTCTTCCTGTGACCTTGATGTCCACATTTGCCTGGAAACCCATTTCCTACTGTCCTGGTTGAGTGCAATGGGTATGCAGGTTTACAAAGCATTAGTTAACGTCATGACAAACCCATCAAACTGGATTCTGAAAGTTTAACATACTGGAAAATGACCTTAGTCTTAGTGATGTTTCTGATATTATGCAGATTTCACGGACACTCAACATGACTTTCTGGGGAGATCATTGTGGGTACAGTCTGGTCCAGGTGGCTTAAGGAAAGCAGAGAAAGTGAGCTGAGCCTTTATGGCTTTTAGAGAGGTGGGTTTGGGCATGAGTTCACAGTGGGTTTGGGGACTGTGAAGTTTGAATTGTTCTTGGACACCAAAAAACATGAAATACACACTGAATTTCTTCTCTTAGTTGTTCAGATGTGGAAAGACAGGGAGGAGCTTGGGAATTTAAAAGCTGTCAATGGTCAAACATCAAAAATGGAACCAGCCTCTTAATTAGAGGAGAATACATATCAAAGTAGTCATATGGTCATACATTTTTGTAATATACTGTGCTATGATTAGTCACTCAGTTCAGTTCAGTGGCTCAGTCGTGTCTGACTCTTTGCGACCCCATAAATCACAGCACACCAGGCCTTCCTGTCCACCACCAACTCCCGGAGTTCACCCAGACTCACGCCCATCGAGTCAGTGATGCCCTCCAGCCATCTCATCCTCTGTCGTCCCCTTCTCCTCCTGCCCCCAATCCCTCCCAGCATCAGAGTCTTTTCCAATGAGTCAACTCTTTGCATGAGGTGGCCAAAGTACTGGAGTTTCAGTTTTAGCATCATTCCTTCCAAAGAACACCCAGGACTGATCTCCTCTAGCATGGACTGGTTGGATCTCCTTGCAGTCCAAGGGACTTCTCCAACACCACAGTTCAAAAGCATCAATTCTTCGGTGCTCAGCTTTCTTCACAGTCCAACTCTCACATCCATACATGACTACTGGAAAAACCATAGCCTTGACTAGACAGAGACTCAGTTGTGTCCAACTCTTTGTAACCCCATGGACTGTAGCCCATCATCCTCCATTCCATGGAGAGGCTCCTCTCTCCATGGAATTCTACAGGCAAGAATCCTGGAGTGGGTAACCATTCCCTTCTCCAGGGAATCTTCCCCATCCAGGGATAGAACCTAGGTCTCCCACATTGCCAGCAGATTCCTTACTGTCTGAGCCACCAGGGAAGTCCTTTTTTTTTTTTTTTTTTTTCTTTGCAGTATTTATAGTAATAAAATATTTAACCATGAAAGGTTAAGACTAATGTCTTTTTCTTCTTCAATTCTTCTTCTGTCTCACTTTCTTTTGTGTCTGGAGGCACTGGAGAGGGTGTTGCAAGCCTTTTGGAGAATACGTTATACAGGACTTGAGGGGGGGGTATAGTTAATTTGGACATAATAGGATATATTTATGTGGGTCACAGTCACTTTTAGGTATAGTTAAGTTATTACTAGGCTTCTTGGTGTAAAAGCAGCTTCTGGAAATAATTATATTACTTGGCTTTGTGATATGAAGGTGTAGGGCCAAATGTCATGTCAGTGTAAAACATATCTTAGAGTTACTAGTCCCAAAAGAAAAGTGGACAGAGGAAGAGAAACACATTTTGAAAGGTACAGAGACTGTGAAAAATATTTTACTCATCAGATACAGAAAATTGTAAGGATATAATTTAGTTCTCATTGATGCCTAGTCAAAATGGAAACTCCTGCCTTAATTATTGTTGTTTAGTTGATAAGTCATGTCTGACTCTTTTGTGACTCCATAGACTATTTATCATCTATTCTATATCAATCTCAAGAATATCATGGAATATAATATTCATATTTTCTGTTTTCATAGTGCATGAACCAAGCTATTCTGACTCTTTGAAATCCCATGGACTGTAGCCCTCCAGGATCCTCTGTCCATGGGATTTCCTAGGCAAGAATACTGGAGGGGTTGCCTTTTCCTTCTCTAGGGGATCTTCCTAACCTGGGGATTGAGCCTGCATCTCCTACATTGGCAGGAGAATTCTTTACCACTGAGCCACTTGGGAAGCTCCAATTTAAACAGTGAGCACATCTTTATTTTGAGCCACATATTTTATGCATATCCAGGAAATGTTAGTATTTTCAAAAATATTATAAAACTCGTAATATATTACTATAATTGAGGACATTATCAATAAACTGCATGGTTTCAAAAAACTTTTAAGATAAGTTACTTTTATAAGAAAACTTTCATTACTTTGAACTCTTACAGTTCATATATGAAGGAAACTTGGCAAAATATCCCAATATTTGGCAATGATTTAAAAAATTTACATTATTGCCAACAATGAGTAGTAAAGCTTAAATGAAATTTCTAAACTATCAGTAATAATAATATGTTTTAATCATCCATGATTCCCAGGTGCTACAAGTGGTAAAGAATCTGCCTGCCAATGCAGAAGACACAAGAGATGGAGGTTCAATCCGTGAGGTGGGAAGCTCCCCTGGAGACGGAAATGGCAACCCACTCCAGTATTTCTTGCCTGGAAAATTCCATGGACAGAGGAGTCTGGCAGCCTACAGTACATGGGGTTGCAGAGTTGTACACAATTGAGCACACACATACATGCTAAAGGGAAGCTGAATTATTATTTTTTGTTTCTTACAGAAAATGATAATTTCTGTAAGAAACATTTCATTAAGTCATGTCATTTGAAGTGGTAATCAAAGACTAAAAAATTCAACTTACTAAGAATGTAGACATTTTTTAGGTGGTTGATTATTAAGATTTTTAGGGGGGAGATTGTGTCAGTTTTTAAAAGTTTATAATTTGTTGAGATTTCTTACATTTTTCTAAGTAGACATTCACTCTTGTGCATGATTTAGAATTCATAATTTTGTATTCTTTTCCTTAAGAGGACCACCCAAATGATATAAGATTCCAGTCCCACAAAACCTGGATGTGCCCCATTAGTAACAGTATTGGAATCTGAGGTCAGTAATCCTTTACTATCTCATTAAGGGTAGGCTACCCTTAATATAACCTAGTGCTAAAGATTTATAAGTGTGACTACTACTATTGTTATCTTTCAGTTCACTTCAGTTCAGTCACTCAATGGTGTCTGACTCTTTGCAACCCCATGGACTGCAGCATGCCAGGCTTCCTTGTCCACCTGTCCATCACCAACTCCCAGAGCTTACTCAAACTCATGTCCATTGAGTCGGTAATGCCATCCAACCATCTCCTCTTCTGTTGTCCCCTTCTCCTCCTGCCCTCAATCTTTCCCAGCACCAGGGTCTTTTCAAATGAGTCAGTTCTTCACATCAGGTGGCCAAAGTACTAGAGTTTCAGCTTCAGCATCAGTCCTTCCAATGAATATTCAGGACTGATTTCCTTTAGGACTGACAAGTTGGATCTCCTTGCAGTCCAAGGGACTCGCAAGAGTCTTCTCCAACACCACAGTTCAAAAGCATCAGTTCTTTGGTGCTCAGCTTTCTTTATAGTCCAACTCTCACATTCATACATGACTATGGGAAAAACCATAACTTTGACTAGACGGACCTTTGCTGGATTATAATGTCTCTGCTTTTTAATATGCTGTCTAGTTTGGTCATAGCTTTTCTTCCAAGGAGCAAGCGTCTTTTAATTTCATGGCTGCAGTCACCATCTGCAGTGATTTTGGAGCTCAAAACATAAAGTCGCTCACTGTTTCCATTGTTTCCCCACCTATCTGCCATGAAGTGATGGGACCAGATGCCATGGTCTTAGTTTTCTGAATGTTGAATTTTAAGCCAACTTTTTCACTCTCCTCTTTCACTTTCATCAAGAGGCTCTTTAGTTCTTCACTTTCTGCCATAAGTGTGGTGTCATCTTCATATCTAAGGTTATTGATATTTCTCCTGGCAATCTTGATTCCAGCTTGTGTTTCATGCAGCCCAGCGTTTCTCATGATATACTCTGCATATAAGTTAAATGATCAGGGTGACAATATACAGCCTTGACACACTCCTTTAATGATTTGGATCTAGTCTGTTGTTCCATGTCCAGTTCTAACTGTTGCTTCTTGACCTGCATACAGATTTCTCAGGAGGCCAGATCAGGTGGTCTGGTATTCTTATCTCTTTAAGAATTTTCTACAGTTTTTTGTGATCCACACAATCAAAGGCTTTGACATAGTCAATAAACCAAAAGTGGATGTTTTTCTAAAACTCTCTCACTTGTTGGATGATCCAATGTATGTTGGCAATTTGATCTCTGCTTCCTCTGCCTTTTCTAAATCCAACTTGAACATCTGGACATTCACAGTTCACATACTATTGAAGCCTGGCTTGGAGAATTTTGAGCATTACTTTGCTAGTGTGTGAGATGAGTGCAATTGTGTGGTAGTTTGAGTATTCTTCGGCATTGCCTTTCTTTGGGATTGGAATGAAAACTGACCTTTTCCAATCCTGTGGCCATTATCTTTGCTAATGAAAAAAACTTGTCAACAAAGATAATCTGGGCTTATTTATGTCATGGCTATTTCTGGGAAGTATTAGGGAGAGAGAGAAAGAGAGAGAGTAAGCATAAGTAAATGTGAGACATTCAACTTTATTAATTATTTTTTCCAGAATCAGTAATACAGAAAGTGGGTATTTCATAGTTCTAATATCCATAAGTTTGTGCATGTACAAAGTTGCTTCAGTCGTGTCTGACTCTGTGTGACACTATGGACTACAGCCTGCCAGGCTCCTCTGTCCATGGGATTCTCCAGGCAAGAATATTGTAATAGGTTTCTATGCCCTTCTCCAGGGAATCTTCCAGACCCAAGAATTGAATCTGAGTCTCTTACATCTACCTGCACTGGCAGGCAGGTTCTTTCCACTATCATAACTTGGGAAGTCCATATGTTTATGGACTACCAAATCCTGACACTCTGACACTTTTAGGCTGTTTGATGGAGCATAATAATTGTTTTAAGGGTTACATGAGCTTATATTTATAAAGTTCTTACTGTTGGGCAGTACCATGCATGTGTTAAATAAAACAAATTTTTCTTGCGGTGGCCGATGTAGATTTTCTCTGTCTCATTGCTTCACCTTAGTTATGTTCAGTGGGCCTTTGTTAGGTGACTCAGCAGAGTTTCCCCCTCCTATTTTGTCATATTTAAAATTTTTATAGGTCAGCTGAGACTCCAAGGGAAAAAAAGCTCTCTCTGTTTTACCCTTTCACATCTCAGTCCTGCTCCCCAGAGGCAAGTGTTTCCAACTCTTGAGTGGTTTCTTCCAGTATTTATGTCCATATCTTAAATCTCATAAATTTAACAGGTACTTTAAAAATTGTTGACATTTTTTTCTTACTTATTTAAATTGGAGTATAATTGCTTTACAATATTGTGTTAGTTTCTGCTGTACAGCAAAGTGAATCAGCTATATGTATACATATATTTGGGCTTCCCTGGTGTTCAGTGGTAAAGATTCTGCCTGCCAATGCAAGGGACACAGGTTTGATCCCTGGGTTGGGAAGATCCCCTAGAAGGAAGGAAATGGCAACCCACTCCAGTATTCTTGCCTGGGAAATCCCCTGGACAGTGGAGCTTGGCAGGCTACAGTCCATGGGGTCGCTAAGAGTCGAACATGACTTAACAACTAAACAACAACACATATCTATATCCCCTCCCTCTGGAGCCTCCCTCCCCCTGCATCCCACCCCCTAGGTCATCACAGAGCACTGAGCTGAGCTCCCTGTGCTGTACAGCAGCTTCTCATTAGCTGTCTATCTTACACATGATAGTGTATATAGTCAATGCTATATTTGTCTCATCCTTTTCTTCCCTCTATTTGTCCACAAATCTATTCTTTATGTCTGCATCACTATTCCTGTCCTACAGAAATAGGTTCATCAGTACCATTTCACTAGACTCCATATATATGCAATGATATACGATATTTGTTTTTCTCTCTGACTTAATTCACTCTGTATGACAGACTCTGTATTCATTCACTTAACTACAAATGACCCAATTTTGTTCCTTTTTATGACTGAGTTATATTCCATTGTATATATGTACCACAGCTTCTTTATCCATTCTTCTGTTGATGGACATTAAGGTTGCTTCCATCTCCTGGTTATTGTAAATAGTGCTGTAATGGACATTGGGGTCCACATGTCTTTTTAAATTGTGATTTTCTTAGGGTATATGACTATTGGCCTTTTAAGGAGGTATAACACACTTCCAGTAAAGTGTGCACATCTTAACCTTCACACATGTTACATCTTGAATTTTTACACATTACCTATGCATGCACATGTGTGCCTAGAGCCCAGATCAATGTACGAAAGATTGCTAGCTCCCCAGCAGCAGAGTTCCTTTTACTTCCTTGTAGCTGTAACATTCCAAGCATAACTCATCCGTCAACTTTGAACTGGGTCTTTCAACCCCAGAACTACTGACATTTATGGGACTATCTTGTGCCCTGTAGGATGTTTGGCAGCATCCCTGTCTTTCACTCATTTGCTTAGGCAGAATAATACACTCCCCAGATATCTGTGCCCTAATCCCTGAATCCTGTGAAGCCTATTACATGGTGAGGGGGGTATTGAGATGGGAGATGAAATTAAGGTTGCTGACCATATTATAAGCCAATTAGCCTGAATTATCTAGATGGACCATGTAATCACAAGGGTTCTTAAATATGGAAGAGGCAGGCAGTGATGCACTTTGATGATGGAGGAAGAAACCACAAGCTTTGGAACTTAGGCCACCCCTAGAGGCTGGAAAAGATGAGGAAGTGGATGTTCCCCTAGAACCTCCAGGAAGAACACAGCCTTTCTGACACCTTAATTCTAGCCCAGTGAAACCCATTTGGGGTTTTTGAACAGAATTTTCTGGTTGATCTGTAATGTTTTATACTTTGGAACTTGATATTGAAATTGTTGCTCAGTTGCTAAATCACGTCCAACTCTTTGTGACCCCATGGACTCCAGCATGCCAGGATTCCCTGTCCTTCACTATCTCCTGGAGTTTGATCAAATTCATGTCCACTGAGTCAGTGATGTTATCTAACCATCTCATCCTCTGCCACCCCCTTCTCCTTTTGCCCTCAATCTTTCCTAGTGTCAGGGTCTTTTCCAATGAGTTGGCTCTTCGTGTCAAGTGGCCAAAGTACTGGAACTTCAGCTTCAGCATCAGTCCTTCTGTTCTGGGCCATCAGTAGCTTAGGGAATTTCACTTAACATAGGTTGCTTCCTTCCTATTTGATCACACAGCTCTCTGCTTTTGCAAAACATTTGCAATATTTTTTTTAATGTTTATCTTCTGAGCCAAATAGTAGGCTCTGTGAAAATAACAACCCTGTACTTTGCTAAAACTCAAGCACCAAGCACAATGCCTGACACATGGCAGACATTTCTGAGGTGAATGGCATTGAATTGCATGAAGCATTGTAGGTGAAGTGTTTTTCGCTTTCCAGCCACAACCCTGTGTCATGGTGACTGTTGTGTGTATCACACCCGCTGTGTCCAGCCACTGCAGCATAGTCAGTGTGGCTCGGCTCTTTCATTCGACAGAACTTTCTGTCAAAGGTTACTCACATCTCACTCTCTCCCTCACCCAGCCAAGTGGATATGATGCAAGACACACACACATATGATATCTGATGATGCCCTGAAGTGGTTGGAAATTGGAGGGAGGAGGGTTCAGGATGGGGAACACATGTATACCTGTGGCAGATTCATTTTGATATATGGCAAAACCAATACAATATTGTAAAATAAAATAAAATAAAATACAAAAATTGATAAGCTGTTCTCAGTCACCTTTTATGATTATGGTATGGCCTTTTTCCTAGGAGCTGTGGGCTTGGTTATAATGGCAGTAGTGTTTGATGGGTATGTATTCTCCTTTGTGATTAAAGAGAAATTTGGAAAGTAAGAGTGCCTTTTTCTTTTCTTTTAAATAGAGATAAAGATGTACAGAACATTTTAAGACTTCCGGAGGCTTATAACTTAATGTTGCAGAGGGCTTGAATAGTTGTGATTTGAGAAAACATGTTCTGTCTTTAGGGCTTCCCAGGTGACTCACTGCTAAAGAATAGTCCTGCCAAGCAGGAGACGTGAGTTTGATTCCTGGGTTGAGAAGATGCCTGGAGAAGGAAATGGCAACCCACCCCAGTATTCTTGCCTGGAAAATCCCAAGGACAGAGGTGCCTGACGGGCTATGGTCCATGGGGTCACCAAAAGTCAGACATGACTGAGCGACTGAATAGCAGCAGTAGCTCTGTCTTTTGGGGGAAGCCTGGTTCATTCATTTCACTCTTCAAGGGAAATCTCGGGATCTTGGGAAATTTTCTTCTAAAAGAACAGGAATTTCAGATAGCATGGTGAAAGTGTCTAGCATATTAATAGAAGATCAGTTGTCTGTAGGGAAATAGGGCAGACTTACTGGGTATGGTGCAGCTGGTGGGCAATAGCCCTCCTAAAAACATATAGGGTACAACTTGCAGAATGTGAGGGGTAGCTCTGGAAGTGTGAGTGACAGGGAATAAATTTTGGGAGGGAATAGGTGTGGGGAGGGCTCTAAGTCTTGACTGGAAGTTGTACCTAACAGGAATATGGGAAACAGAAGCTTGGGAGGAAAGGTATGCTGAATGTGAAATGAAGTTAATGGCAGGCTTTCATCGCCAATGAGCCCTTACATTTCACTGGAGCGTCAGTGTGATGTGACCCAACAAACTTATTTTACTATGGGCTCATGGAAGAGAGGAGAGGAGTGAGCAAGTGGCCAGCCTTGCCTGGTGACTGAAATAGGGCTCATGGCAGAGATGGCAGATTGCCCCCATTAAAAACTTTGTTGAGGGATGAGATAATGCATGCCTAAACTCAAAGGGATAAAAAGCTCCTTGATGGTAGGAAATGTTTTGACTATGAATGCCTAGTAGTATTTATTTAATCCTCAAATTGAAGATTAAACTGGAATTGGCATGGATCTGTTCAGTTGCTACTAGCAGGAACAGGTGAGGAAGCAGACAGCTGACATTGCAGAGACCCTAATGATCCCTCATGCTTATGATGATCCCTTATGTGATGCTTAAATATTATACAAATTTGCAAACCAGATTATGGTAATGACAGCTGACAAGGAGACTGGGGCAATCTGGCTGTAGTAGTGCCTTAAAGTAGGAGTTCAGAGTTATTCTTAAAAGGCTAAATATATAGAGATACAAATTTGTATGCTCCCAGACATTTTATACATTCCATAAAAAGTTGGTTAATCTTTTGTTTCAAACAATTTAAAATTTATTTTTCAGGAACAAATGCAATTTGAAATGACCTTAATATACCTGATATACCTCTAAAAAGTATTTTCCTGCTGTAATCAAATTTCATTTTAATTCTATTTTATTAAAATAAATAAAATTCTGCCTCATGTCTCCATTTAGACATTTAGATTCGCTAGAATGGATAGAATGGACTTTTTACTCCCCAAATCAATGACACTGTCTTTATTAAAAAATGATTACCTAATTTGAGAGATATATTGAGGGGAAGTAAAATGATAAATTTATTAGAATGCTGTTTCATTTTTTATAATCATTGGCTTGTGCTGGTGTACTCAAGACAGCATGTTAAAATTTAATAATGTATTTAATTTATATTAATGTATTTATGCATGCATTATTTCTATTTTATTATTTTATATTTATTTTAAAAGTTTTGTGTTGTAACATATTTTTACTATTTCATTGTCCATATTGATTGGTACATTTCTGGGAGAAAGACAGTAAAAGTTGATATAATTTTGTAATTTACCTTACTGCTAGCTCTCTCCCTGTCTATGCAAGAAGTCAGGAACTCATATTTTACCTTACCTACTTGTTCAGTTTCAAGATGCTGAACAGGCTGCTACTGATATGTGCTAATAGTTCCTAATGAGCAGTTCACCCTTCTCTGGTTAGCTTTCTATCCTGGGAGGACAACCATACAAACTCCTTGTCTCTCAGATTTTTGTTGGAGTCCACTGATGAAAGAAATAGGAGAAGGAAAGAGGAAGGGATATTATACTGCTCTCTTCCTGTTGTGGGCAGTAGTGATGACCCTTCACAGCAACAGATAACACTCATTTCATCCACAGTCCTCAACTCTCATTCAGGTTCTGGTATTGCTATTTGCTCCTTTGTCCCATCAAGTTGAGGCACACCACAAGCTCCACTGTGGTTAGACTTTGTATGCCTCAACACCCTTTGCTGGTTCACTTAATACTGTCCATTCTCTTTGAGCAGATCTTTTACTAAATGCTTTTTCCCCCCTCATAAAATGTGTCTGTTTCTTTCTCTGAAACTCATTTTATCAGCTGTAGGTAGGTAATAAAAATAGGAAAGGTGATAGTCATCAAGACAGCAATACATGCATATAATTGCTTGAACACTTTATTTGCTTTGGTTAGAACAAGATAGGTTCCACTGAAATAATAGAAGTTCATTTTACATAAGATCTCAGAGAAGTTTAGAAAATAATTTTTCACATCTCCAAACAAGAAATTAAAGGAATTTATTCCCAGAACTCTTTAAATTTATACAGGTGGATGTAGTTTGGGAGTTGTAAACACGGACAGTTGTATTGGGCAATATGGTGGAGGGAGGGCTGATTATAATTTGAGTAGTAACTTTGGTAGGAACTGTGGGGGTAATTTCTGCTGATACTGTGTTGGTGGGTGGGCTCTTTTGCTGAAGACATGGGTACTGTTGAAGAGGTTGTGAGTTCTGTTGTGATAGTGGGTTCTGTGAAAATGCTGAAAGTGGTTGCTGTGGTAGTGGAGTTTGTGAAAATACTTGTAGTGATTGTTATTGTGATGGGTTCTGTACTAGTGTTGATAATTGCTGGAGTGGCAAATTCTGTATAAATAGTGGTAGTTGGTGTGGAGGTGTATTCTGTAGAAGCAATATTTGCTGCTGTGGTGGAAGTGATGATGGTTGCAGTAGTGGGGAATTTTGTGGAAGTTGTGGTAATTGGTACAGTAGTGAGTTCTGTGGAAATGCTGGTGGTTGCTATTGTGATGGGTTATGTGCAAAGAATGATGGTTGGAGTTGTGGTGGGAGGTTCAGCAGAAGTGGTGGGTTCTGTAGTAGTGATCTTGGTTGCTGTGTTGGGGAATTTTGTGGAAGAGGTGATGGTTACTGTAGAGGTGGGCTCTGTAATGACTGCTGCTGTGATGATGGGTTCAGTAGAAATAGTGGTGGTGGTGACTGTGGCTGGTTCAGTAGAAGTTGTGTTTGTTGCTGCAGTGGGGGTTTCTGTAGAAGTAGTGGTGGTTGCTATTGAAGTGGATTCTTTGGAAGTAGGATAGAGCTCAGTGGAAATAGGGGTGGTTGCTGTGGTGGTGGTGCCTTCATTAGAAGTTGTGGCAGTTGCTGTGGTTGTGGGTTCTTTGAAAGTGGTAGTGGGTCCTGTTATGGTGGTGTCTGCTGTGGAAATAGTGGTGGTTGCTGTGGTGGTAGTAGGTTCAGTGGAATTGGTGGTGGTTGCTGTGGTGGTAGGGGCTTCATTAGAAGTTGTAGTAGTTGCAGTGCTACTGGGTTCAGTTAGAGCAGTCATGGTTGATATGGTGGTAGGTTCTGTAGAACTGATTGTTGTTCTTGTAGAGGGTTCTTTGGAGGTTGTGGTAGTTCCAGTTGTGGTGGTAGGTTCAGTTAAAGTGGTGGCGATTTCTTTGGTGGTGAGTTTGGTAGTAGTGATCATTGTTTCTGTGGTGTGGGATTCTGTGGAAGTGGTTGCTATAGTGGTGGGCTCTATGGAAGTAATGATGGTTGTTGTGGTAGAGTCGATGGTAGTGGTATAGGGTTCTGTGGGGGTGGTAATGGTTGCTGTTCTGGTGGTAGATTTTACGGAAGTGGTTGTTGCTGCTATGGCAGTGAATTGGGTTGAAGGGGTGGTGATTTTTGTTCCAGTGGTTTCTGTAGTATTGATACTGTTTGCTGTGGTGGAGGGTTCTGATGAAGTACTGATGGCTGCAGCAGTGGGTGCTATGGAACTGATGGGTGCTGATGAGATGGTAGGTTCTGTCAAAGTGGTAGTGGCTGCTTTTGTGGTGGTAAGTTCAGTTGCAGTACTGGTGGTTGCTGTGGTGGTAGATTCTGTAGAAGTGGCTATTGCTTCTCTTGTGGTTGATGCTGTGGAAGTTGTAGTGGTTCCTGTTGCGGGAGGAGGTTCATTTGAAGTGGTAATGGTTGCTGTGGTTATGTGTTCATTGGGAGCAGGAGTGGTTGCTGTTGTGGTGGGTTCTGTAGTACTGATGATGGTTGCTGTGTTGGGGAATTCTGTGGAGGTAGTGATGGCTACTGTAGTGGCAGGCTCTGTGGAAGTGATGGTTGCTGTTGTGGCAATGGGTTCTGTGGAAATAGTTGTGCTTGCTATTGTGGCAGGTTCTGTGTAAGTGATAGCTGCTGTTGTGGTGATGGATTCTGTGGAAATGGGGTTAGTTGCTATTGTAGTAAGTTCAGTGGAATTGGTGGTTGCTGTGGTAGTGGGTTCAGTTACAGTGGTTGTGGTTGTGGTGGCAGATGATTTTCTAGATGAAAAGATTGTTGCTTTGGTGGTGGGTTCTGTGGGGGTGGTGATGGTTCCTGCTGTGGTGGTAGGTTCAGTTGAAGTGATTATGGTTGCTGGGGTTACATATTTAGTGGGAGCAGGGGTAGTGGCTGATGTGATGGGTACTGTAGTACTGATGATGGTTGCTGTGTTGGGTAATTCTGTGGAAGTAGTGATGTCTACTGTAGTGTCAGGTTCTGTGGAAGTGATGGTTGCTGTTGTGGCAATGGGTTCTGTGGAAATGGTGGTAGTTGCTATTGTGGCAGGTTCTTTGGGAGTGATGGGTGCTGTTGTGGTAGTGGATTCTATGGTAGTGTCATAGGGCTCTGTGGAAGTGGTGATAGTTGCTATCTTGGTGCTAGGTTCAGTGGAATTGGTGGTTGCTGTGGTGGTGGGTTCACTTACAGTGATTGTGGCTGATATGGTAGAGGATTCTCTAGAAGTGAAGATGTTTTCCCTGGTGGTGGGTTCTGTGGAGGTGGTAGTGGTTCCTAATGCAGTGGTAGATTCAGTTGAAGTGGTGGTTATTGCTTTGCTGATGAGTTCTATAGTAGTGATGAGTTTTTCCCTGTTGTGGGATTCTGCAGATGTAGTGGTGGTTGCTGTGGTGGTGGGCTCTATGGAATTAATGGTGTTTGCTGTGGTAGACTCAGTGGAAGTGGTGTAGGGTTCTGTGGAAGCGGTGGTGGTTGCTGTTCTGGTGGTGGATTTTACGGAAGAGGTTATTGCTGGTGTGGTAGTAGGTTCAGTAGAAGGGGTAGTGATTGCTGGCATGGCATCTATAGTAGTAATGCTGGTTGGTGTGGTAGAGAATTCTGATAAAGTAGTGAATGTTGCTGTAGCAGTGGGTGCTGTGAAACTGATGGGTGCTGATGTGATGGTGGATTCTGTGAAAGTGGTGATGGTTGATGTTGGGGTGGTAGGTTCTTTTGAAGTGATTGGGGTTTCTGTGGTGGTGGGTTCTGTAGAATCGATGATTACTGCTCTTGTGGTTTGCTCTGTGGCCATTGTGGTGATTCCTATAGTGGTGAGAAATTCAGTTGAAGTAGTGAGTGCTGTGGAAGTGGTATTGGTGAAATCTGTGTTGGTTGCTGCTATGGTAGGTTCTATAGTAGTGATGATTGTGGTGGGGGAGTCTGTGGATATAGTCGTGGTTGGTATAGTGGTAGACTCTGTTGAAGTGATGGTGGGATAAATGGAAGTGTTAGTGGTTGCTATTTTGGTGGATCCTGTGGAAGTAGCATAGGCTTCCATGGAAGTGGTGAAGCTTTCAGTTTTGGTGGTAGGTTCAGATGAAGTGGTAGTTGCTGTAGTGGGCTCTGTGGAAGTATTTGTTCCCATTTTTGTGGTAAATGATGTAGAATTCATGGTATTTGCTATTGTGGTGGGTTCTGTAGAGGTAAATATGGTTACTGTGGTGGATTCTGTGGATGTGGAATAGGGTTCTCTGGAAGTGTTAATGGTTACCATTGTGGTGTTAGGCTCTGTAGAAGTGGTGGTGGTGGGCACAGTGGAAGCAGTGACTGCTCTTGTGGTGAGTTCTGTACTAGTATTGATAATATCTGTGGTTGGAATTTCTGTGGAAGTACTGGTGGTTGCTATGGAGGTGGATTCTGTAGAAGTGAATATTGCTGCTGTGGTGGTGGACTCTGTGGAAGTAATCATTGAAACTGTGGTGGTGGGTTCTGTGGAAATATTGGTCATTGCTACTGTGGTGGGTTCTGTGGAGGTAATGATGGTTTTTGTGGTTAATTCTGTGGAAGTTGTATAGGGTTCTGTAGAAGTGGTGAAGGTTGCTAATCTGGTAGGAGGTTTATTTGAAGTGGTGCTGTGTTCAGTGGAAGCAGTGGTGCTTGTTGTTGTGGATTCTGTAGTAGTGATGATGGCTGCTGTATTGGGCAATTCTGTGGAAGTAATGGCGGTTACTATAGTGGTAGGTTCTGTAGAAGTGGTCACTGCTGTTTTGATGATGGGTTCTGTGGAAATAATGGTGGTTTCCAGTGTGGAAGGTTCTGTAGATGTGACTACTGTTGCTGTGGTGGGGGTCTCCACGGAAGTAGTAGTGGTTGCTGTGGTGGTAGAATCTGTGGTAGTGATGGATGCTGTTGAAGTGGTTGGTCCTGTGGAATTGGTGGTGGTTGCTATCATGGTAAATTCCATGGAAGCAGTGTAGGGTCCTAAGGAAGTGATGATGGTTGCTGTTTTGGTGGTAGGCTCAGTTAAAGTGGTGGTGGTTGGTATTTTGGTTGAATCTTTGGAAGTGATAGTTGTTTCTTTGGTAGTAGGTCCTATGGAAGTGGCTGTGATTTGTATTGTGGTGGCAGGTTCAGATGAAGTGGTGGTGATTGCTGTAGTGTTGGGCTCTGTGGAACTGATTGTTGCCATTGTGGTGGTGGGTGATATGGAAGTTGCAGTGGTTGCTATTGTTGTGGGTTCTGTGGAAGTAAATATTGCTGTGGTGGATGGTACAGAAGTGATATAGGGTTCTATGAAAGTGGTGTTGGACTCCATAGAACTGATATTTGTTGCTATGGTGGTGGTGATATCTGTGGAAGTTGTGGTTGATCCTGTTGTGGTGGCAGATTCAGTTGCAGTGGTGTTGATTGCTGTGGTGGTGGGTTCTGTGGAAGTAATGATTGTTGCTGTGCTGGTGGTATCTCTAGAAGTGGTTTCTGTTGTAGTAGGTTCAGTTGAAGTGATAATGGTTGCTATGGTGATGTGTTCAGTGGAAACAGCAGTGGTTTCTATTGTGGCAGGTTCTGTAGTAATGATGGTTGCTGTGGTGGGAAATTCTGTGGAAGTAGCAGTGGTTATGGCAGTGGAAGGCTCTGTGGAAGTGATGGTTGCTGTTGTGGTGATGGGTTCTGTGGAAATGGTGGTAGTTGCTGTGGTAGTGGAATCCATGGAAGTGATGACTGCTGTGGTGGTGGTGGTGGGTTTTTTGGAAGTGGGAAAGGGTTCTGTGGTAATAGTTGCTGTTTTGGTGGTAGGTCCAGTTGAATTGGTGATGGTTACTGTGGTGGTTGGCTCTTTAATGATGGCTGGTATAGTAGATTCTGTGGTAGTTACATAATGTTCTGTGGAAGTAGTAATGGTAGCTGCCTTGGCGGTGGGTTCTATGGAAGTGGTGGTAGTTTCTCTGGTGTTGGGTTTGGTAGAAGTGGTGGTTCCTGTGGTGATGGATTCTGAAGAAGTGTTTATTGTTGCTGTGGCTGTGGGTTGTATGGAAGTTGTAGTGGTTCCTGCTGTGGTAGTAGATTCAGTGACAGATGTAGTGGTTGCTGTAGTATTGAGATCAGTGGAAGTGGTGCTGCTTGCTAATGTGGTGGATTCTGTAGTAGTGAGGCTGATTGATGTGGTGGGGGATTCTTTGGACATGGTGATGGTTGATGTAGTGGTAGGCTTTGTGATTTTGTTTGCTACTGTGGCTGATTCAGTGGAAGTAATGATGGTGGCTGCTATGGATTCTGTGGAAGTGGTATAAAGTTCAGTGTTTGTTTTGATGGTGGCCATTGTGGTTGGTTCAATGGAAGTGGTGTTGGTTGGTGTGTTGGTGGCTTCTCTAGAAGTGGTGATTGTAGCTGTGGCACTAGGTTCAGTAGAAGTTGTAGTGGTTCTGTTTGAGGCAGTAGGTACAGTCAAAGTGATGGTTTTCTTGATAATGGGTTCTGAAGTAATAATGGTTGCTGTCGTGGGGGTTTCTGTGGATGTGATGGTTGATATTGTGGTCATAGGTTCAGTTAAAGTAGCTGTGGTTGTTGGATTGGTGGGCTTGGTGGAAGTGATAGTTGATGTTATGGTGGGTTCTGTGGTGGTAGATTCCATAGAAGTGATGATTGTTGCATGAGTAATAATGTCTTTGAAAGTTGTGGTAGTTCCTGTTGTGGTGGTAGGTTCAGTCAAAGTTATGGTGATTGCTTGGGTGGTGGGTTTTGTAGTAGTAATGACTGTTGCTGTGGTGTGGGATTCTGCAGAAATATTGGTGATTGCTGTAGTGGTGGGCTCTGTGGAAGTAATGGTAGTTGCTGTGGTAGATTCTGTGGAAGTGGTATAGGGTTCTGTGGAAGTGGTAATGGTTGGTGTTCTGGTGGTTGATTCTATGGAACTGGGGGTGTTTGCTGTGGTGAGGGTTTCAGTGGAAGCTGTGATGATTGCTCTTCTGGTGGGTTTTATAATTGTCATGATAGTCATTGTGTTGGGGGATTCTAAGGAAGTAGTGGGTACTGCTGTAGTGGTGGGCTCTGTAGAAGTGATGATTGTTGTTATGGAGGTGGGTTCTACAGAGGTGTTGATTGTTGCTTTGGTTGTAGGTTCCATGGAAGCTGTAGTGGTTGCTGTGGTGGTCGATTCTGCAGAGGTGTTGATTGTTGCTTTGGTTGTGGCTCCTGTGGAAGTTATGGTTGTTGAAAATGTGGTAGGTTCTGTAGACGTGATGATGGTTGCTGTGGTGGGTGATTCTGTGGAAGTAGTGGTGGTTACTGTGGTTGTGGGCTCTATGAAAGTGGTGGTGGTTGCTATTGTAGTGGGTTCTGTGGAAACAGTAATGGTGGCTGTGGCATATTCTGTGGAAGTTGTATAAGGTTCAGTGGACATGGTGATGGTTGCTGTTGTGGTGGGAGGTTCAGTGGAAGTGGTGTTGGTTGCTGTGATGGTGGGCTGTATGTAAGTGATGGTTGCTGGTGTTGGGATAGGTTCAGTTGAAGTTATGGTGGCTGCTGTGTTGGTCAGTTCTGAAGAAGTGGCGGTGTTTGCCATGGTGGTGTGCTCTGAAGAAGTGATGATTATTGCTGTGGTGGCAGGTTCCTTGGAAGTTATAATGTTTCCTGTTGTGGTAGTTTCAGTTGAAGTGGTGGTAGTTGCTATGGTGGTTGGCACTGTGGAAATGATGGTTACAGTTTTGGCAGAAGGTTCAGTTGAAATGGTCATGGTTCCTGAGTTGATGGACTCTGTGGAAGTAGTTGTTGCTGTTGTGATAGGTTCTGTGGAAGTAATGATAGTTGCTGTGGTAGATTCCGTGGAAATGGTAGTAGATTCTGTGGTGGTGGATTCTGTAGAAGTTACAGTTTTTCCTATTGAGGTGTTTGGTTCAGTTGAAGTGGTGGTAATTGCTGTTGTGGTGTGCTCTGTGGGAAATTTGGCTGCTATCGTCTTTGTAGGTTCAGTTGAAGTGGTGGTGGGCTCCGTGAAAGTGATGGTTGCTGTTGAGGTGGTAGGTTCAGAAGAACTGGTAGTGGTTTCTGTGGTGGGCTCGGTGGTAGGAATGGTTGGTGTTTTATCAATGAGTTCTGTGGAAGTGGTGGTGGTTTCTATTGCAGCAGGCTCCATGGAAGTAACATTGCTTGCTGTGGAGGATTTTATGAGAGTAGTATTTGGTTCAGTGGAAGTGATGGTGGTTGCTATTGTGGTGGCTGGTTCAGTTGAACTTGTGATTGCTGTGGTGGTTGGTTCTCTAGAAGAAGTAGTGGTTGTGTGTTCTGTAGTAGTAGTAGTGATGGTTGCTGTGGTAAGCAATTCTATGGATTGTATACTGGTAGTTGTAATAGTGTGTTCTGTAGAAGTGATGGTGGTTGCTGTGGTGAAGGGATAAATGGGAGTAGTGGTGGTTGCTATTTGGTTGGATTCTGTGGAAATAATGATGGCAGCTGTGGTAGATTCTGTGGAAGTTGTATTGTTTCCTGTTGTGGTGATAGGTTCAGCTGAAGTGGTTGCTGCGGTGGTGGGTTCAATGGAAACAGTACTGGCTACTATTGTGGTAGGTTCTGTAGTTGTGATGATGGTTGCTGTGGTGGAGGATTCTGTGGAAGTGATATCGGGTTCTGTGGAAGTCGTGATGCTTGCTGTTATGGTGGCAGATTCATTTGAAGTGATGGCGATTGCTCTGTTGGGCTCTGTGGTAGGGATGGTTGCTGTTTTATTGGTGAATTTTGAGGGAGTGGTGGTAGTTTCTATTGTGATGGGCTCTGTGTAAGTAATGAAGGTTGCTGTGGAGGATTCTGGGGAAGTAGTGGTGGTTGCTGTGGTTGCAGACCCTGTGGAAAGAGTGGTGGTTTCTATTATGGTGGGCTCTGTGGATGCAGTGATTGTTTCTGTCACAGATTCTGTAGAGGTGATGTAGGATTCAGTGGTAGTGGTTATGGTTGGTGTTATGGTAGTAGATTCAGTAGAAGGGATAGTTGCTGTGGAGGCAGATTCTGTATCAGTGATTGTTGTTGCTGGGGTGGTGAGTTCTGTGGAAGTGGTTGTAGTTCTGTTGGTCGGTTCAGAGGAAATGGTGAATGCTATGGTGGTGGGCTCTGTGGAAGTGATGATTGCTGTTGTGGTGGTGGGTTCTGAGATGGTAGTGGATTTTGTAACATTAGTAGTAGTGGGTGTGGTTGCAGTTGTTTTAGTTGAATGTGGAAAGTGCCCTTTTGTACCAGGAGGATGTGGAAGGCACCCTTTTGTAACAGGAAGGGGAAGGTGCCCTTTTGTGCCAAGTGGGGGAGAGGGAGGATAACCTTTAGTGCCAGGAGAGGGAGGGGGAAGATGCCCTTTTGCCCCAGGAGGGGGAAGGCGTCCTTTAGTGCCAGGAGAGGGAGGGGGAAAGCGCCCTTTAGTGCCAGGAGGGGGTGGGGGAAGACGTCCTTTTGTGCCTGGAGGGGGAAGGCGCCCTTTTGTGCCAGGAGGAGGAGGGGGAAGACGCCCTTTTGTGCCAGGAGGGGGAAGGCGCCCTTTTGTGCCAGGAGGAGGAGGGGGAAGACGGCCTCTTGTGCCAGGAGAGGGAGAGGGAAGGCGCCCTTTTTTAGCAGGAGGGGGAAGACGCCCTTTTGTATCAGGAGGGGGAAGGCGCCCTTTTGTGCCAGGAGGAGGAGGGCGAAGACGGCCTCTTGTGCCAGGAGAGGGAGGGGGAAGGCGCCCTTTTTTAGCAGGAGGGGGAAGACGCCCTTTTGTGCCAGGAGGGGGAAAGCGCCCTTTTGTGCCAGGAGGAGGAGGAGGAGGAAGACGGCCTCTTGTACCAGGAGAGTTAGGGGAAAGACGCCCTTTTGTGCCAGGAGGGGCAGGGGGAAGACGTCCTTTTGTGCCAGGAGGGGGAAGGCGCCCTTTTGTGCCAGGAGGAGGAGGGCGAAGACGGCCTCTTGTGCCAGGAGAGGGATGGGGAAGGCGCCCTTTTTTAGCAGGAGGGGGAAGACGCCCTTTTGTATCAGGAGGGGGAAGGCGCCCTTTTGTGCCAGGAGGAGGAGGGCGAAGACGGCCTCTTGTGCCAGGAGAGGGAGGGGGAAGGCGCCCTTTTTTAGCAGGAGGGGGAAGGCGCCCTTTTGTGCCAGGAGGTGGAGGGGGAAGACGCCCTTTCGTCCCAGGAGCAGGAGGGGGAATGCGCCCTTTTTTAGCAGGAGAGGGCAGACGCCCTTTCGTGCCAGAAGGGGGAGAAGAAAGGCGCCCTTTTTTAGCAGGAACAGGAGGGGGAAGGCGCCCTTCAGTGTCAGGTGGAGAAGATGAAAGTTGCCTTTCTGTACCAGGAGCAGGAGGAGGTGCACGGTTCCCTTTTGCGCCAAGAGGAGGACGTGGAGCCAGGCGACCTGTGGTCCCAGGAGAAGTAGGTGGTGCACCTTTCCCGTTTCTAAAAAGAGGGGGAGGTAGCACAGGCCCTTGTGGTGAAATAAGTCCTAGGCCGTTGGCAGAAGCGAGCGGAGGAACATCTCTTCTTGGCTTGTAAGGTGTAACTGATGATAATCGCTCTCTGGATGGATAAGGTCCCCTGGGAATGCTTTGACTCTCGCCAGGCTGTGGGGATAAAAACCAACAAAAAGCAAAAAAGATTTCCAAATCTTATCATTTAAAGTTCAAACACTGATATATGTATTTTTAAAAGTCATGCAGTCATATATTTCACTGAGAAAATAAGTTAGATAAAAGAAGCAGAGAATTTCCCTTCTCTTCTGGAAGTCTGGGCTCTTGATGAAACCTAGAATAGCAATAAATGCAAAAAACAAAACAGAAATAAACTTACTCTCTCACCTATAGATTTAAGAGGAGGCCAAATCACCTTGATTGCATAATAAAAGAGACCATCTTTGGGCTTCCCTGGTGGCTCACCAGTAAAGAATCTACCTGCCAGTGCAGGAGACCTAGGCTTGATCCCTGGGTCGGAAAGATCCCCTGGAGAAGGAAATGGCAGCCTACTCCAGTAATCTTGCCTGAGAAATTCCATGGACTGTCTCTGCCTCTGCTTCTTCATTTCTAAAATAGTTCTAGGAAAAATTCATGACTTATATTCTGTTGATATAACTATATAATCAATGGAAAGTACTTAGACACGGTGAAGTATGGTAAGGAAGGACTCAATGTGAACTTGTTGCCTTTTTTTTTCTTTTGAACTTCTTATTTTGTATTGGAGTATAGCTGATTAACAATGTTGTGATAGTTTCAGGTGAACAGTGAAGGGCCTCAGCCATACATATACATGTATCCATTCTTCTCCAAACTCCCCTCCCATCCAGACTGCCACATACCATTGAGCAGAGTTCCATGTGCTATACAATAGGTCCTTGTTGGTTATCTGTTTTAAGTATAACAGTGTATACATGACCTTCTCAAAGTTTCCAACTACCCTTCCTCTCGGCAACCATAAGTTCATTTTCTAAGTCTGTGAGTTTCTCTGTTTTGTAAGCTCATTAGTATCATTTCTTTTTAGATTCCACAAATAAGTGGTATCTTACAATACTGCTCCTTCTCTGTCTGTTCACTCACTATGGCACTCTCTAGGTCCATCCATGTTGCTGCAAATGGCATTATCTAACTTTTTAAATGGCTGAGTAATATTCCATTGTATATCTGTACCACATCTTCTTTATTCATCTGTTGATGGACATTTAGGTTGCTTTCATGTCTTGGCTATTGTAAACAGTGCTGCAATGAACACTGGGGTACATGTATCCTTTTGGATATTTTTCTCCAGGTATATGTCCAGGAGAGGAATTGCAGCATCATATGGTAGCTCTATTTTTAGTTCTTTAAGGAACCTCCATACGGTTATCCATAGCGGCTGTACCAATTTACATTCCCATCAACAGTGTTGGAGGGTTCCCTTCTCTCTACACCCTCTCCAGCATTTATTGTTTGTGGATTTTTTGATGATAGCCATTGTGGCTGGTGTGAGGTGATATCTCACTGTAGTTTTGATTTGCATTTCTCTAATAATTAGTGATATTGAGCATCTTTTCATGTGCCTATTGGCCAACTGTATGTCTTTTTCGGAGGAATGTCTGTTTAGATCTTCTGCCTGTTTTTTATGTGTAGGTTGTTTGTTTTGATGCTGTTATGCTCTTTGTAAATTTTGGAGACTAATCCCTTATTGGTCACATCATTTGCAAATATTTTCTCCCAATCTGTGGGGTTTTTAAAAAATTTATTGTTTCCTTTGCTGTGCAAAAGCTTTTAAGTAGGTCCCCTTTGTTAATTCTTGTTTTTATTTCCATTATTCTGAGAGATGGATCAAAAAAGATGTTGCTGTGGTTTATGTCAGATAGAGTTCTGTCTACATTTCTCTCTAGGAGTTACATAGTATCCAGTCTCAATGTGAGCTATTTTGTCTTCTGTGAATACCAGCTGCAGTGATTTGTGGGTCTGATAGCAGGTCAAGAAATAGTTGATAAATAGTGCAAAAAATTCTGATGCAATAACAATTTTAAGGCAAAGTTTAATTTTGGTGAAAAAGAGAACTAAGGATTGCCTTGTAGAAAGATAACATTTAAAATGAAGCTTAAACAATAAAGTTGAAATGAAGAAGATGAATTCAAATTTAAAGAATGTTGTAAGCAAATAAACAGGGTCAGGAAATAGAAGTCCTAGTCTAGGGACAGTCAGAAGACTAATTGGTCTGCAATAGAAGTTTCAGGAAGGTGCAAGACTCGAGTCACTCACTTGTTACTTTCAGTGACTTGCTCTTGTGTCTTTCTGCCCTATTGACCTAGGAAACATCAAATACTTGGATCAACTCTGTACAAACTATTTTTACTGCCAGACTGGTGAACATTGCTGGAGAATGCCACAAATCCCCAAATATTAGATTTATGGTGTCCATCCTCATCTAGCACCCCAATGATGCTAATCCATTCTCCCCTATTTTCCCCAAAATGCTGTCTTCCGAGCATCTACATCTCTTTTCATCTCCTCTTGCCTCCTATCCCCAAGAGAAGATAGTCATGTCTTCTGTTTCACAAAATTGATGCTACTGCATGGAGAACTTTGCTTTTCTGCCCACATGCTTATAAAACATCCCTATCTCCAGCTGTTTCCTCTTCCTGTTTACAGTCAACTTTTTCATCTGTATCCTGTAACTATCTTCTCTCCCTTCCCAGGGCTTTTTCTCTTTTAATTATCCCTTTCACTTTTCATAGCATCCTCTTTTTAATCCTTTGCTGTATTCTCCCAGTCCATAATATCAACTTACATCTCATGTATTAAAGAATCCCATTCTCAGAGTACCTCTGGTTGTTAACCTCCATAGTACCTCTGTAGCTGTTATCACAAGTTTATCCCGTTTCATTCCTAGCCATATGGTGAGGAAAGCTAGACTAGATTTTCTGTTCCTACCTCCTAATTTCTATTTCCTATTTATCCTGATGTCTATTACCAACACACAGCTGAATCCCTTTTACAAAGACTAGTGATCACTCAAAAATTCCAAGTCATTTTACAGGGAGGGGAAGGAGAGGGTGGGATGAATTGAAAGAGAGTAGCATTTAAACATATACATTACCATATATAACATTAGATAGCCAGTGGAAATCTTCTGTATGATGCAGGGAGCTCAATTCTGGTGCTCTGTGACAACTTAGAGGGATGGGATGGAGGGGGGTGCTGGGAGGCAGGTTCAAGAGAGAGGGACATACATATACCTATGGCTGATTCATGTTGGTATATGGCAGAAACAAACACAATAATGTAAAGCAATTCTCCTCCAATTAAAAAGACATAAATTAAAAAAATTCTGTCAAACAATTCATCGAATCAAAACATGGGCAGATAACCTAAATATACATTTCTTTCAAAGAGACATACAGATGACCAATGGGCACATGAAAAGATGCTCAACATCGCTAATTATTAGAGAAATGCAAATCAAAACCTCATACCAATCAGAATGGCTATCCTAAAAAAGGCTAGGAACAATAAATGCTGGAGAGGGTGTGGAGAAAAGGGAACCCTCCTGCACTGTTTATAGGAATGTAGATTAGTGCAGCCACTATGAAGAAGAGTATGGAGGTTTATTGAAATCTAAAAGCAGAGTTACCAGAAATGATCCAGAAATCCCACTCCTGGGCATATATCTATAAAAGACAAAAACTAATTTGAAAAGACACATACATGTACCTCGATGTTCATAGCTGCACTGTTTGTATTACCCAAGACACGGAAGTAAACTAAATGTTCATTAAAAGGTGAATAAAGAAAATGTGACATATACACACACACACACACATGCATACATAAGTGTATATATATATATTATATATATACACACACAATGGAATATTATTTAGTCATATTAAAGAATGAAATATTGCCATTTGCAGTAACATGAATGAACCTAGAGATTATCATACTGAATGAAGTAAGTCAGACAGAGAAAGACAAATGCTATATGATATCACTCATATGTGGATCTAAAAAATAATACAAATGAATGTATTTGCAAAACAGGAACAGGCTCACAGACATAGAAAACAAACTTATGGTTATCAAAAAGGAAGGACAGAAAAGGGATAAATGAGGAGTGTGGGGTTAACAGATATACACAACTATACATAAAATATACAAGCAACCAGGATTTACTATATAGCACAGGGAGCTATATTCAATATCTCATAATAACCTATAATGGAAAGGAATCTGAAAAAATATATATAACTGAATCACTTTGCTGGACACCTGAAACTAACACTATTGTAAATCAACTATGCTTCAATACAAAAAAAAAATTCTAAGTCATTTCAGAAGGATCCATAGCCATGATTTTTTTTAACATGACTGATTTTTCTCTGGCTACCTTTATTTGAATTATTTCTGGATTATAGACCAAAGATCTTCCAGAGTGCTTGCCATCCAGGATACTTTGACTTATGGTCAGATGAAGGAAAATAAACCATATTTACAAAATTCTTTCTCTGTAACTTGAAATAGAAAATACTAAAATTGCCTAATGAAGTGGGAACTAAAATATGAATATTAGGGGTTAAAATGAGCTAGATAAAGACTGGGGCTTTAATAAGAGCCACCTGTAAACTAAACTATGGGGACACAGAAACTATGAGTAAAGAGAACACATCTCTCCTGAGAGAGAGAACAGTGCAAGGATAAGGAGGAATGCCGTGCGATAGGGACTTTTAGGGATGCCTGAATTTGTTGTTCCAGTTCTAATTTACATTTATTTCTTGCATTGACTTATCTTTTCTTGAGATATCCATAGTGGCTCCCTGTCCTTTGCAACCAACAAGATAGCCTGTTATACCATCTAAGCTCATCTCTTGTTGTTCCCTTCTTCATCCTTGCTTTGACCATATAGAACTATTGCTTGCCTTGATTGTACAGACCATATAGAACTATCAATACAAGGAGCTGTTTCTTGCCCCTGTGCCTTTGTACAGGCTCTTCTTCTAGCTGAGAATTCTTTTCTCCCTCCCTAATGTCCATCCACTTGGGTGGCCATTGCCTTCCGTCAAAATGTTTAAGTATCTTTATGCACCCTCGACACATTAATTTGAAGATTAAAAAATTGTATAGCAAATATCTTTATATAATATATAATCAACCAAATTTTTACTTTTGTGAAGCCATCACTGGAGTTCAAAGCAAGCATCATTTCTTTGTTCTTACAGTGGTAGAAACCATTTGTTTTGATATTTCTCTCTCTTTTAATATCATAAGCTGTTTTATTGTTGCTGAAGAAAGAGTTGGTATCTTCCTCAGTTTTGTATCTCTAGTATCTCAATCAGAATCCAACATCTTTGAGGGAGTGAGGAGGAGGTAAGTTAGGTGTCCTTGGCCTTTTTGTTGCTTTAACACTTTCATTATAATACTTATAATCCCTTACCATTTTGTACAGTAATTGCTTGCCTGTGTGCTAAGCCACTCCAGTAATGTCTGACTCTTTGTGACCCTATAGACTGGAGCCTGCCAGGCTCCTCTGCCCATGGGATTCTCCAGGCAAGAATACTGGAGTAGGTTGCCACTTCCTCCTCCAGGGAATCTTCCTAACCCAAGGATCAAACCCTCATCTCTTACTTCTCCTGCATTGGCAGTCAGGTTCTTTAATGCCACCTTTAGCTTCTCTTTTTTCCCCCAGTACTCCCCAAAACAATGTCTCTATTTTGTTCATCTTTCTATCTTCAGTTCTAGCACCTTCCAGACTCTCAGTAAGTGTTTTTGAATGAATGAATAAAGACTCAAATAAAATCCTCAGATCTTAAGTCATAGTCCCTGTCATTAATGAAGATAAACATGCCAAGAGGGAAAAGGGTCAATTAAGTTTTAGTCATTTTGAGTTTGAAAAGGCATGAAGCCTTATAAATGCAGATTGAAATCTCAGAGCTGAGGTTCTATAATCTTTAAACTAGAAAGAATTTAAGTTGTATTAGTTTCACAGTGCAGGCATCTTGAGTAAAAATTTGCCTTTAATTCATTATACTCTTCAAGATTGGTGATTTGTATTAGGTTTCTCAGAAGTTACTTATTCTCAGTATGAAACAGATGGTTGAAGGAAGGGGACCAAAGACAGCATTTTCTCTTTTATTGTCTCTGAAAAGTGCTGTAGTAAACCAAGTTGTAATTAATTGTATTTGACTTTCCTAAATTACTTGTCCAGAGAGCTTCCTTTATCTTCAAACTATTTACATTTCCATGGAAATCACATTTGTCACAAAGTTTGGGGAAATGTTCCAAAAAAGGGGGTTTGTTCTAGCATGATAAATTTGATAATTACTTATAATCATTGACTTAAGACTTTTTCATTTTATGTATTGATTTCACCTACATTTATCTTAAAATTCTCTTTATATAACTCATGTAACTATAACAGAATAGCTTGAGAAGTTAATTTTAATAAAATCTATTCAAGTAGTCTCAAACTTAAGCATGCATAACAATTCCCTGGATTGCAGATGTTCAGACCTCAAAGTCAGATGTTCTTTTATCTTCTCAGGCCTGGGCCAGGGTCTGTAAATATACAGTCTTAAGAGTTGGATCAGGTGTTCCTGATACAGATATCCCACGGAATGAAACATTGTTCAACTTTGTATTGTAGATGAGAAACTGAGCTAAGTGAAAATAAACCACTTGTCCAAGAATATTTACATAAAATCATTGAATGTATCAAAATAATACTTCTACTTTATCTCCTTGTTTTATTGTTAGACCCTATTGACATATACCTAAGAGAAACTGTTTAGAAAACAATCTATACCACACATATATTTGCTCACTGTGTAGTATGGATTGTTTTCTAAATAGTTTATCTTAGGTAAGTATAAGAAATGAGAACTTGATCTATGAGGACCCCAATTTCAAATTCAACATCAGTGCTTTTTGTACCATCCAGCAGGACTCAGCCCACAGTGGATTGTCAGTAATTATTAAGGAATGAAACATATTTTGAGCTTTCTGTCTTCTAACTCCCACCTCAGCACCAAAGTACACTAGCATAACTATTTTTTCTCTGGGGTTCAAATTAATCTATCGATGCTTATGGCTATGGAATTTATCACTTGTTTCTTTGCATTATATATATTTTGACTCTTCTATGCAGCTTAACCAATGCTTTTCAGAAGTTTGAAGTAACATAAGTTTTTCTTGAGTGAATGACCTTTCTTTTTGTACTGTTCTTTTAAGTAAAAAGGTAGAACTTTATTTCCTAGTCAATTAATAGAAACATTTTAGCCCTAACCATTGTGTTTTAAGACATAAGAACTTTCTAATTTTAAAGTCTTTACAATGCATTTATAAATTTTAGAAAATTTATCTTTGAGACCCACTTTCTGTTTTCCTATTTCCTGCAGTCTTAAAGCACTTAGTAAACTTAAATTATGTGTTTCTGACAATTTGATTGTAATACTTTTGAAAAAGAAAAAAAAGGAAGAGATGTTTCTGGATAAGACAAAACTCTTCCAGATTCTCCCTGGCCTCTGTTCCTTCAAGCCAATGACCAGTGCCCAGATGAGTAGTCATATGTAAAAGAGAAAGAAAAAGGAAAATAAGAACAAGTCTATAATGACTGACATTTGGACACGCTACTGTTATATGAAGTAGGATGATATCATAGATATCAGAATTTTATTTGAAGTTATAATTAGTAAGAAACATATGAAGAATAAGACTGGGGGAACTTACCATAAGATGTGTGACAAGAGCCAATAGGCTGAAGATGAAAGTTAAGTTTTTCATTCTTTAAAGTTGCCCCTGAAAGCAGACCAATGATTGTCTATGATTAGTCAATTGATTATTGTTTTCAAAATTTTAAATAAAAATTTAGTAAGGACTCTAGTATATGTTATATGATATAACAAAGAAATAGCACTGCAGCCTTTCAAAGGTGTGCTTGACATTTTGGGGAAAGGAAGCAGCATGTATGCACAGCAATATTGTTGTTTGTGATATTTTATAACAAAATAATGGGACTTGTATTTAATGAAAGGCAATTCCCAGATAGGTGTTCAAATACATTTTGAAAATAAAAATATTTTTGGAAAATCCTTGCTGTCTACAGTGGTGACTACTTTTAAGAGACATAACTTATTTGGGTGTATTTTTGATAGTAGTAATAACTGATAGATTTCTGTAGATTCATGACCTGGATAATGTCAATGTGACCATATTGTTGTAAAAAAGATCAATTCTTAGCATAATTATTTTTTTAAAAAACAAAAAAGTAATCCCTCTTAGATTTATCTGAAGAGAAAATATTATGCAATATGTATCTTCCCTTTAACAACACTACAAGATATTATTGCCATATATTTTTCCACAAGTGATTCCTAAAAGCCAATTATTGTCCATCAGAGTCTGAATTAGGAAAAGGAGACTTTGTCCTTAATTCGGTTACAGTTTTCAGTACTATATCACAAGTACATGACAGCCTGTGTTCTGGGAAGGCAAATTCAATCACCACCATGATGACAGATTGCCTTGGGATCAGAATGGTATCCATCATCTGTACTAGCCTTGAAAATGACCTAGGACAAGAGGTCCACAGATTCTACAGTTGTAGGTTGGTGAGGCCACCCCTTTAAAATTACCTTTCTAATATGTTCTCTTAAAAGGCAGTTTCAAAATGCATTGAAAACTCAACTCAAACAAAAACAACAGAAATGTAAATATATCTTTGAGTTTAAGACTCTTCTATTCATGATTAACTTTAGAGACCATAAAATATGTCAGCAGAAAAGAGTCAATAACTTATTAAGTTGGATGTAAATTGTGCAACCAGTCAACATGAATGTTCTTCTCAACACACTCTTTCAGAAATTTTAGACTTAATGAGCTTTACCACTGACAATGCTTTTTTCTTAAAATACCTCTGAGTTTTTCAGGTAGCATGACTATTTAAAATTTTTAAGCTTTATTGAGATGTAATTGACAAATATAACATAAACTGTGTAATATTATTATTTGATATGTATACATTGTGAAAGGACTCTCATTGGATTGATTAATGTGTCTATCACCTCACTTATTTATTTATTTTTTAATGAGAACATTTAAGTTCTACTCATCAAACTTCAGAACTGATTGTCAACTATAGTCACTGTGTTATACATTAGATCCTGAGACTTTATAAGTGAAAATTTGTTCACTTTACTAACCTCTCCCCATTTCACTCTCTATCCCCTATCCTGCTTCTACTCTCTGTTTCTACCGGTTTGGCTTTAAAATTTTTTTTTACATATAAGTGATAGCATGCACTTGTATTTTTCTCTTTGGTTTATTTCATGTAGTATAATGCCCTCTAGGTACATCTGTGTTGTTGCAAATGACAGTATTTCCTTCTTTTTAAGGTTGAATACTATTTCCATATATATAATATTCCTGGTATTATTTCATGGTATCACATCATGAAAATGATATGATTGAGAGTATGAGTAAAAGTTAGAATTCCAAAGTCAAAATCCTTACATCTATTTTCTAAGTACCTACCTTGGCAGGAGGTTCTTCTTTGGAATAACCAAACTGTTGTTTAATTTTTTTGATCAGATACTCAGCTTAGATAGCCGCAATTTGAAAACACAAGAAGAAAAAGAACTTCCACAGAAAAATCTCTCTCCTTAAATACCTCTCTCTGGATTTCTATTGGAGTTAAGAGAAAGCTTGAGGGAAGGTAATATGTGTTGATTTTCTTTATGTAAACAAAGCACTGACAGTTGTGGTTACCAGTTTGGCAGCTTCATCCATAGAACTGTGATCCAATCATTGCCTAGCAAGCCTTGAGGAAGTATGCTGAATGCTCTAATATAGTAGTTTTCAAACTTGACTGCACATGAAAATTACCTGGGGAACTTTAACAATATTCTCAATTTTCAGACCTTACCCCAGAACAATTTATCAGAATCTATGGAGTAAGAGGACGTGCAAAAGTATTTTTAAAACATCTTTGAAATTATTGCAAAGTGAAAACTTGTGAATTACTTCTTTAAAATGGTATGGATTCTGGAATTTGCACATGTCTTGGAGAAGGCAATGGCAAGCCACTCCAGTGTTCTTGCCTGGAGAATCCCTCCCCGTCCCTGGGGGAGCCTGGTGGGCTGCTGTCTATGGGGTCGCATAGAGTCGGACACGACTGAAGCGACTTAGCAGCAGCAGGAGCAGCAGATTTACATGTCAGAACTGACATGTATATGGTAAGCGCTGACTTATTTGGGAAGAAGCATTTTGAAGAACAGGAAAAGAAGGCAGTTGAAATAAATGCCTTGTTTCAATTTTGGAAGTAAGAGGAAAGATCTTGTGGTGAGAAATAGAGAATTAGGAAACAGAGACTTAATAGTTTCTTTTAAAAAAATTTTATTTATTTATTGAAGTATAGTTGACTTACAACATTGTGTTAGTTTCAGGTGTCCAGCAAAGTGATTCAGTTATATATATATTATCTATATAATATATATACACACATGCATACATACATTTATATTCTTTTACAGTCATCTTAATTTTATATTTCCTCCCTAGATGTGTACTTTTGTCTATCGGTGTTGCACACAGGTATTTGAGCTACTTAAAATATTAAATATATGGAAATGGCTTAATATAGTTTTCCTATAGTTAATGAATAATTGGATTACTTAAAGAGTAAGAAAATACTCCAAAATATATTGGGTTCATATGTAAATGGATACAATATACACTAGCCTAGCAAAGATGGTAGGAATGGGAAAATTACTAATCTATTTTTAATTGAATATAGTAAATCAGATAATTTTATGTTTAAGATGAATCCAGGTACTGAGAGATTTATCCATATGAGATAAGTTTTATTAAGTTGAGAAAAAATTATCCTATCCTGGAAGATATTATTCTTTATTCTCTAATAGCTATGTTGTGCTGGGTCTTTGCCACATCCTGGACTGTGTGCTAATTACTTAATGTGGATTAGATCATTTAATTCTCACAATAATCCTTTGAAATATATGTTATTACTGCCAGATTGAAGGGCCCCTGGTGGCTCAGATGGTAAAGCGTCTGCCTGCAATGCAGGAGACCCAGGTTCGATCCCTGGGTTGGGAAGATCCCCTGGAGGAAATGGCAACCCACTCCAGTACTCTTGCCTGGAAAATTCCATGGACAGAGGAGCCTGGTAGGCTACAGTCCACGTGGTCACAAAGAGTCAGACATGACTGAGTGACTTCACTTTGACTTTCACTGCCAGATTACTCACTGGGAAGGAAATCATAGGAGAAATAAAAAAACTAGTTCAAGTTTGCATGAATATTTAAGATAGGAATTGAACTTAAATTTGACACATTTCAAAGATTGAATCTTTTCTACTGTACTATTTTGTTTTCCAAATCCAATTCGTTTCCAGTCACCTAATTAACATACTTCAAAAAAAATGACACTTATTGCAGTGTGGATGCAACCCACTATAAGTGATATCAATTTAGAGAATAGGAAACAGAATTTAAAAAATGGATAGAGCAGAGTAGAGAAAAAATATCAGATTGCATTATGTGTAAGTATATTTTCAAGAAACATTTTATGGTTATATAGGTGGATATATATTGGGTTACTTTGTAAATTGTGTTTGAGTTGCAGTCAGAAAAATGTGAGTCTTTTGTTATACAGAAGTTTAGAGGTGTGTGTGGGATGAAATCAGGTAGCCTGATTGAAATCCCGGCTCCTCTCTTGTATATAGCTGTGTGTTGTATGGCCAGCGACCTAATCACTTGTATCTCACCACTGTCATCTACAAAATAAAATAGTATAATCTGCTTTATAGAATTTGTTCTGTAGATTAAATAAAATTGGACACATAAAAATCTGGCCCATGTGACAAATAAATGTTAGTCTTTAATAGCAATTTCTTCCTTCAGTTCAGTTCAGACACTCAGTCGTGTCCGACTCTTTGCGATCCCATGAATCACAGCATGCCAGGCCTCCCTGTCCATCACCAATTCCTGGAGTTCACCCAAACTCACGTGCACCGAGTTGGTGATGCCATCCAGCCATCTCATCCTCTGTCATCCCCTTCTCCTCCTGCCCCCAATCCTTCCCAGCATCAGGGTCTTTTCCAATGAGTCAACTCTTCGCATGAGGTGGCCAAAGTATTGGAGTTTCAGCCTCAGCATCCAATGAACAGCCTCAGTCCTTCCAATGAACACCCAGGACTGATCTCCTTTAGGATGGACTGGTTGGATCTCCTTGCAGTCCAAGGGACTCGCAAGAGTCTTCTCCAGCACCACAGTTCAAAAGCATCAATTCTTTGGTGCTCAGCTTTCTTCACAGTCCAACTCTCACATCCATACATGACCACTGGAAAATTTCAAAATATCCTGGTATGATGAGTCTATAGTAATTGAAGGGTGTGTACATGCATGCTAAGTCGCTTCAGTTGTGTCTGACTCTGTGCAACCCTATGGACTGTAGCCCACCAGGCTCCTCTGTGCATGGGATTCTCTAGGCAAGAATGCTGGAGTGGGTTGCCCTACCCTCTTCCAGGAGATCTTGCCAACACAGGGATAGAAACTGTGTCTCTCCTGTCTCCTGCAATTACTGGGAAACCCAGTAATTGAGGGGTATTGTGTATTTAATTTGTAAAGGTGATTTGAAAGGTTTTAGTGGTGACGGGGAAATTGAGTTGAAGTTGATCTTAAACTAGCAAGTTTTCTTTGCCTTATCACGTCTTTGCTAATGATTTCATGTACCTGACAACTAGAACTCATGCACAATTTATTAGTTTGCTAATTATTTTTGACACAATTCTGTTGCTATACATTTATATGAGCCAGTAAATCATCTAAGTTAATGCTGAATACTTCATGAATTGTTACCCATTGTTACCTTTTCCAGATACAAGGGCTTCCCGGATGGCTCAGCAGGTAAAGAATCCACCTGCAATGCAGAGAGGACGGTTTGATCCCTGGGTCAGGAAGATCCCCTGGAGGAGGAAATGGCAGCCCACTCCAGTATTCTTGCCTGGAGAATCCCATGGACAGAGGAGCCTGGCAGGCTGCACATGGGGTCCCAAAGAGTCAGGACACAACTGAGAGACTAAGCACGCTGGCTAGTCACATACTTACTTTATGGAAAAGCTAACTTTTCTTTCTCCTTGGTGCTATAATTTGTTTTGATGCCAAGATACATTTTCAGTTAAGTGTTTTAAATACAAGGTTTAATTTATAGTTCTAATGGAACACTGGCTGTGAAGGATTTAAGAAGAACACTGTCAAAAGTGAAACAATTTCTGCATGGGTCGTAGCCAACAAAGGATTCGAGTGTCCGAAGCAAGTGGAAGCACACTTTTAAAAACAAAAACTCTTATTCAAGTGCAATTTTAATTAAAACCTGACTTTAAAAGTTTTTGACTAGCTGCTTTCTAGAACAGTACCTAAAGTAGCAATCATCTTTTGTCACAGGCAATTCAAATTGCAGGTGGAGACTGTTGGTGAATAAAGTTATTTGACAGATTAAAATTTTTTCTAAAGAAATCTGTATCTATAATAATTAAATTCAGTGATGTATATTTGCTGCGCTGTTATAAGAGCCCTTTTTATCCTTTAGTTCTATCAGTTCTTGCATTGTATAACTAGAGGCTATGTCTTAAATTTAAAATGGTTAGTTTATTGTTGAATTCATTCTTTTGTGTTAGGAAATCTGCTTTCTTATCTCTAGTAATACTTGTCTTTAAATCTGTCTGCTATTAGTATAACTACACCAGGTTCCTTTTGAATAGTGCTTTTGGCACAATATACATTTTTCCATTTCCCCCTCAAACTTTCGGCGTTGTCATGTTTAAAGAGAATCTTTTGTAATCATTAATAAATGCTGGAGAGGGTGTGGAGAAAAGGGAACCCTCTTACACTGTTGGTGGGAATGCAAACTAGTACAGCCACTATGGAGAACAGTGTGGAGATTCCTTAAAAAATTGGAAATTGAACCGCCTTATGATCCAGCAATCCCACTGCTGGGCATACACACTGAGGAAACCAGAAGGGAAAGAGACACGTGTACCCCAGTGTTCATCGCAGCACTGTTTATAATAGCCAGGACATGAAAGCAACCTAAATGTCCATCAGCAGATGAATGGATAAGAAAGCTGTGGTACATATACACAATGGAGTATTACTCAGCCATTAAAAAGAATACATTTGAATCAGTTCTAATGAGGTGGATGAAACTGGAGCCTATTATACAGAGTGAAGTAAGCCAGAAAGAAAAACACCAATACAGTATACTAACGCATATATATGGAATTTAGAAAGATGGTAACAATAACCCTGTGTACGAGACAGCAAAAGAGACACTGATGTACAGAACAGTCTTATGGACTCTGTGGGAGAGGGAGAGGGTGGGAAGATTGGGGAGAATGGCATTGAAACATGTAAAATATCATGTATGTAACGAGTTGCCAGTCCAGGTTCGATGCACGATACTGGATGCTTGGGGCTAGTGCACTGGGACGACCCAGAGGGATGGTATGGGGAGGGAGGAGGGAGGAGGGTTCAGGGTCGGGAACACATGTATACCTGTGGCGGATTCATTTTGATATTTGGCAAAACTAATACAATTATGTAAAGTTTAAAAATAAAATAAAATTAAAAAAAAAGGAAAAAAATAATTTGAAACACTTTTTACTTAATGGAAATGTATTTTCTATTATAAAGTAATTCTAGTATTCTGTGAAAAATTCAGACAATATAATATAAAAGTCATCTTGTAATATTAAAAAAAAAAAGACTAAAGCTTGCAAAAAAAAATAAAATAAGGTTTAGTACAGAAAAAAAAATAAATAAAAATTAGGTCTGACTATCTTTGTCTTTTAATTAGATAATCTATTTGCTTACATTAAATGTTAAGTACTGATATCTTTGTGTTTAAATTTATCATTTTACTGTTTGTTTTCTATGTCTCTTTATATATTTTCTTTCTTTGTCTTTGATATTTATTAGCTCCATTTTTCTTATTTTATTTCCTTCTATTCATTGGTTAGCAATATATTCTTTTATTATTATTTTAGTTATTATCCTAGAGATTAAAGTATGCCTCCTTGGTTTATTAAAATCTATCTTAATACTTTTATTACTTCCCAGGCAGTGTGAGACTCTTACAGCAGGTTAATTCAATTTACTTTCAACTTTTATGCTGTTACTATAATGAATTCTAGTTCTGCATATACATATACTAAATACATCATTAATATTTTTGAAATAGCTATTTATTTAGATATATCCATATGATTATTCTTTATAGTTCTTATTTCTTTCTTCCTGTATTTCGTATTTCCATCTGAGATCGTACTCCTTTAGTTTGAATAACTCTCTTTAGAATTTCTCTATTGTGAGTCAACTGGTGACCCATTTTCTTAGATTTTTATCATCTTCAAATCTTTTTGTTTCATTTTTGAAAGATATTTTTGCAAGGTTAAAAAAAGATATTTTTACAATGTAGAATCCTAGGTTTCTAGTTACTTTCAGCACTTTAAAAATGTCAATACAAGAAAAGAATATTATACTTATTAACATATATTCACCCAATATAGGAGCATCTAAATATATAAAACAAATACTAACAGACATAAGGAGAAATTGACTGGAATACAATAATATTAGGAGACTTTAATGTCCAACAGACATCAATGGACAGATCTTCCAAACAGAGACTCAATAAGCCAATAAAGATCCTAAATGATACAATAGAACCCTTAGACTTCATTGATACTTTGAAGACATTATGATCTAGAAAACCCAGAATAAACATTCTTTTCAAGTGTACTTGAAGCATCCTTTGTTGTTTGTTGTTGTTCAGTCGTTAGGTTGTGTCTGACTCCTTGTGATTCTATGGACTGTAGCATGCCAGACTCCTCCTGGGTTACTATTACCCTAATACATTCCACATCTAAATTATTCATTTAGATATCTCAGTTGGTGGGGGAGGGCCACAACCACCCTCTTTCAAGCTTTCATGCTCAACTATTCCCACTGGCATCTCACTTGGAACAACAGTCCATTGACCTTTTGGCTTCCTCGCAATCCATCAACTCTTTGTCATTTCCCTTTTTATTCAGTACAGAGTTAAAGGCAAAATATTAAGGGAATATTCTTTCTGATATATTGAATCAGTATTTAAAAATTAAATTATGCATAGCAGTCTTTATGCATGTACATAGAAATACATTGAAGACTGGCCCAATATGCATACGTGAGCACATATGTAATAGAACAAGGAGTTATGAAGTACAGTGCACTCTGTTCTGGAGAAGGAAGTGGCAACCCACTCCAGTACTCTTGCCTGGAAAATCCCACGGATGGAGGAGCCTGGTAGTCTACAGTCCATGGGGTCACAAAGAGTCAGACACGACTGAGCGACTTCACTTTCACTTTTCACTTCATGCATTGGAGAAGGAAATGGCAACCCACTCCAGTGTTCTTGCCTGGAGAATCCCAAGGACGGGGGAGCCTGGTGGGCTGCCGTCTATGGGGTCGCACAGAGTCAGACACGACTGAAGCGACTTAGCAGCAGCAGCAGCAGCAGTACTCTGTTCCGTTCCATTCCATTTCATCTTATTACATTTTATTCTAGACTATCTTGTGTGATTATATTTCATCATAAATCCTACCTATCCAGGATGGAGAATATATTCCCTGGTATAAGATAAAAGTGAGACCTCTTCATAATCTGCTGCAGTGGTCAAAGTAATATTAAAAAAATCATTATTATATATTCAGTTGTGACTGTCTACAAAACACCTAAGAGGATTCAGAAAATAATATAGGTATTTCAGAATCTATTTACATACCTATCTAGAAACTTTCAATCTATTTAGATAAGATTATAAAAAAAACTTCAAAATATAATAAAAACATATTTAAAGTTCAAGTAATCTGGCACCCATATAAATGTTGTAAAGGAGGTGGGAAAGGAAACTAGCTTTTATCATCCACTGCCCTAGAATTGCAGGCTCAGTGGGCATATGGATGGCTTATCTTCCAAGTTATTGCCAAGGTTAGTTTTACCTTACTTTTTACTGCCTTATACGCTGTCATTCTTTTTATCCTCTTTTATGTCTTAACCATGCACCATTTGATTAGTAAACCATTGCTCAGCGCCCTCTCATTCTCCTTTATCAGTATAGTCCCCCACTTCAAAACAGGATACTGATTTCTTTGTTAGAGTAGCAAAAAGTACAAGAATATATACTAAAACCATAGTAACTTAGAACAATGGTACTTAATTTCTTGCTTATACAATGTTTTATTGACATCATAGGTCATCAGGGTTAAAATTGGGGAGGCTTGTTTGCAGGCCGTTATTTAGAGAACAAGAACAATGGCAGCTCTGCTATCCTCAAGTGTGATTATAAAGTTTCCCTGGGATCAGCATTCCAGTAGCAGGAAGGGGAAATCCTGAAGGAACACACAGGAGGAATTTATGGCTGTGTTTAGAAGTGACCTTGTCCATTTCTGTTCTCATTGGCTGAAATTCAGACACATTGCCATGTCTAAATGCAAGGAAGCCTGGGAAATATAATCTAGCTGAGAATTCAAAAGTGGGTAAGAAGAGGGAAATGGCTTCTTCTCTGACACTTTAGGGTTCCTGTTATAGTCTGAATTGTTTTGACAATTAAACTTCTTTCCTCATTTTATGGATTGTCCTAGAGGTTTGGCATTCCTTTGAAAGGACATTTTAGAATAAATATTTTTATTAAGGACTTTTCATTTCTATTCATGCAGGATTCTGGGTATTTGTGGATTTCTTAAACCCCAAATTTTAATCATATGATTCTTCAATTGGGCTCATTCTGAAGCTTCATCCATCTTGGTATTGCTACAATCATACTGTTTGTAATTGACAGAGATGGATGACATCACAATAGAACATTATCCATGTGGAGGGGCACCCACAGAAAGCTGGCATTATGAAGTGAACATTACACCACAGTACTGTCAATATATGAAATCAGGAGTAACTATCAGCAACCAAGGTGAGATCATTTTTCATCTTTGTGAGCAGATTCATCAAGGTCCTGTGTACTCAACTGGGATCGAAGGAATACATATATACTAGGTGTCTTCTGTATATTGTCATTGTGTCTTAGCTTAAGGTGTAATTTTATTTTCATTGACAAGACACTTGAGATTTGAGTTTGCATATTTATAAGGATGAGTGGTCTGTACTTGCTCTTAGGTTGCTCACCATGTAAGAGAGGAGGTAGGTAAAATAGACTGCTTACAGTAGTGGTAGGAACATGTAGCCTGTTTCAGACAGCATAGACTGGTGATCTCTCTCAGCAGTGTCCATTGACCTAACTGTAGGAACAGAGAAAGTAGACAGTGGGAGTTGCTCACAACATAAAAATCGAAATAGGAATGGTAAGCATTTGTGTACAGAATATAGATGTGGATTTGGATCTGCTTGAGTTGAATCCTGTCTCTGTCAGTGAGATGCTTGTTCTTGGCCAAGTTACTTTACTTCTCTGAGCCTTATCTGAATAAGGAAAATGTGAACACATTTTTTTGTAGAACTGATATGTATATAATGTATATCTATCATTCTATCTTTCTAGTGATCTAGCTGCCTATCAACTATCTAGGTATGTCAGTACCTAGATATGTACGTAGATATACCCAGTGAAAGTGAAGTTTCTCAGTTGTGTCCAACTCTTTGTGACCCCATGGAGAGTGTAGCCTACCAGGCTCCTCTGTCCATGGGATTTTCCAGGCAAGAATACTGGAGTGGGTTGCCATTTCCTTCTCCAGGAGATCTTCCTGACCCAGGGATTGAACTTGGGTCTCCCGCATTGTAGGCAGACACTTTACCATCTGAACCACCAGGGAAGTCCCAGATATACCCAGTAGTGGATATATATATATACACATATTCTGGAGAAGGCAATGGCACCCCACTCCAGTACTCTTGCCTGAAAAATCCCATGGACGGAGGAGCCTGGTAGGCTGCAGTCCATGGGGTCGCTAGGAGTCAGACACGACTGAGCGACTTCCCTTTCACTTTTCACTTTCATGCACTGGAGAAGGAAATGGCAACCCACTCCAGTGTTCTTGCCTGGAGAATCCTAAGGACGGGGGAGCCTGGTGGGCTGCCGTCTATGGGGTCGTACAGAGTTGGACACGACTGAAGTGACTTAGCATAGCATAGCATGCACATATTCTACATCTATCTTTCTATCTCTCTCTCTCTCTCTACCTAGGTATATTGGATTACTTTTCAATATCTGTAATTTGCATTCTGATTTTCAAGAATTTTGTAGATTTAAAATACTCAATGCGGTTATTGTTATTAAGTATTGTAGTGAATTTATTGTTAGCTTGAAAATATTTACTGAATAGCATGTATAACTATATGATATTTTTCAATATAAGAAGCCAGGCAGAAAATGTAAACAAGTGAAATTCAAATGTTCATCATATACTTAAAAGTCAGGAGGACCTCAGGAAACTAGTGAGATTGCAGAGGATATTCAATAAAGGAAGAAAAAAAATGCAATTTAGAACAGAAAATGGCTAGAGAGGAGGGTTCTAGAATACCAGAGTTGAGATGGAGGAAATTAATGAGATATCTATATATTGGAATGGTTTTTCTGGGGATTGGCTTAAGTGATGTTGGTGGGCCCACAAAATGGGCCATGAAAAATGATGTGGTCAGAAACTAAGAAACTAGGAATCAATTGGCATGAAACAAAGGGGACTAGAATGGTGCCAAAAGCGACAGGGCAGAGCAGAAGGAAAAATGGAGCAAGCTCTAAAACTCAGACAGATGGGTGCACATTGTAGTGATTGGTTTATGGCTTTTATGAGGATATGGAAGTAATCCATGACTTTCATTTTATTTATTTTACATTATTTATTTATTTGACTGTGTTGGGTTTTAGTTGGGGTATATGGAATCTTTCATTGTGGTGCACGAACTCCCTAGTTGTGGCACGCATGTTCTGGAGTTCAAGATTCAGTAGTTGCGATGCTCGGACTTAGTTGCTCCTCTGTATGTGAAATCTGTTTCCCAACTAGGGATCGAACCCACATCTCCAGGACTGCAAGGCAGATTCCTAACCACTGGACCACCTGGGAAGACCCTACCCATGACTTATGAGAGAAGGAATTTTTTAATGAAGGCAGCAGTCTGCTGTGACTGAGGGCATGAAGCAAAAGTTCCTGGAGGCATATAGTCAGTCTATAGGGAGTGGGATAAGGAGTATTTTTTTTTTTATTGAAATGAATGTGTGTATGCTAGTGTGAGGAAAGCACCAGATATTTACCATTAAAGAGAGAACCAAAATAGAGGGATATTTGCTTGTAAAAGAGCAGGGACCCTTATTAGATGGTAGAAAGGGCTGATTCAGTACAATATAGACCATGGTCTGCTTCCAGCTGACCCAGTCACCTATTCCTTGTTTCCCATTCTTCTTTTGTCCCTGCCAGGGTTCTATTCAAGGAAAGAAGGCATTCTTTTAAGTAGAAAGGGGATCCATAGAGATAAATGTGTGCTTACAAAGCATTAGTAAGAGGATTGAAGAAATAGAAGTTAGGGGGCTTCCACTGTCTCTTCGTCTTGGGGTTGGGTGGTTAGAGTTGTGACTCAGAAAGTACAGAACTGTCTCTGCTGCTCCACTGCAGTCAAAGTGCCTCACACACGAGGCAGTAGTGTGCTTCAAGCGTATCTATCCAATTTTGCTTGATGGCAGTCAAAGCAGGAAAAAGGGCTTCTGCCCTATTTTTGCCTTCCTATTCCCATGCCACTGTGTCCTGCTGGATTGAGTTCAGTCACATGCAGAAATCAAGCTCTGTCTTGGAAATAGAAATTTTAGTTTTATCTCCTCTTCCATATAAGAAGTTACATATAAATTATCAGGATTTGAAGACAAATGGTAATAAAGCTTGGACTTCCCTGGTAGCTCAACTGATAATCTGCCTGCAATGCAGGGGACCCTGGTTCAATTCCTGGGTTGGGAAGATCCCCTGGAGAAGGGATAGGCCACCCATTCCAGTATTCTTGGCTTCCTTGGTGGCTCAGCTGGTAAAGAATCCACCTGCAATGCGGGAGACCTGGGTTGGGAAGATTCCCTGGAGGAGGGTATAGCTATCCACTCCAGTATTCTTGCTTGGAGAATCCCCATGGATAGAGGAACCTGGCGGGCTACAATCCTTGGAGTCACAAAGAGTCGGACATGACTGAACGACTAAGGACAAGCACACAATAAAGCATATTAAATATACTCCCCAAACCCTTTTATTTATTTTTTGTTGTTGCGGTTATTTATGTTTCTATAGTTCATTCCTGTAATCTTTCCTTGTATACTGTTATCAACCAAGTCCATGCTCAGTAACCTTAGTTAAACTTAATGGCACATTGAGAAAAAACATGCAAAACAAGCTACCTACTTTGTTTAGGCTCTGCATAAAATCCCTTAAAAGGCAATATAGTGAAACTTTCAGTGTGATGCATGTTTCCCCTATTTAAAAGGTTCAAAGGTCAGTTCTGGGTCCTGTGATGGGGTAGACTTTCCCATCTACCCTGGCTGCTGAGACACCCCAAGTTTCTCTGTGCCTGCAGGAGGAAGGGAAGTACCAGGCAGCCCCCCCTGCTCACTCACTGGCACAACATTTTCCTGATCTCATTTCAAGCACATCATTTTCTCTGCTCATTTAGATGCTTGATAATAGTATGAAGTGGAGGTGTACTTATCCAAGTCTGAGTTGTTTCTGAGTCCAGTTTGTAAACTTGTCTTTGTTGTATGGCTTAGCTTACATGCAACTGTCATTCCCTGAATAGCTCCTCTTCCCTACCTAGCTTTCCCCTTCTAACTTTCTCCTGGCAAAACTGGGATCCTGGCTAACCTCAAACCTCCCACTTGAGCTGCTCCTGAGGAGCTCCTGCTCCTGCCTGCTCAGAGTCTCTACCTAGAAGTTGTAGTAGGCATGTTTCTAAGCATCTGTCCTTCAAGATTTCCATTCCCTCATTATTCAATCAAGCTCTCATTGATTGTGTGAAATGAAATATTACTCTGAAATGAACTATTTCTGTGAAATGAAGTATTTTCTTATACCAGTAACAAGCCATGGCATAGCCATCTGAGTCCAGGTAAAACAATGCCAGCTATTCTGCAGCCATCAGCTTCCTCTCTGATAAGCACTGAGGACTTGGGGGGATGTGGGGAACACAAGAAGCAGTTATCTGCCACATCACCAGCTCTTATGGTTATACAAGGAATTAGGATCTGAACAATCAAAAAGCAGGATTTTGCCCCAGATAGCTGAGATGCATATGAGAGAAATGATTTCAGTAAGCCTTGTGTGTCTTCCCATACATAGAAGCGCACTAAATCTCTTCATGTAAGAAATCTGGTTTTCCTTAATTAACAATAATCTTTTAATATTCAGATTACCTGCCCCTTGCTGCAAACTTGTATATAGCCTGGCTCCTTCCCTTTCCTTCTCAGAAGCAGCTCTCTCCAGGTCACCTGAGATACTGTTTACTGGGCTTGGAGTCTTCATGATTCCCACTGAATAAACCTAACTCTCAACTTTTAGGTTGCACATATTTTTTCAGTGGGCAATTGAATAATGAGGGGAAGTAAAGGCAACTTTTCAAAGAGTTATGCTGTCAAAGTGCTTTCCAGATATTATTACGTTATATGTATGTGTGTGTGTGTGTTTGCTCAGTTGTGTCTGACTCTCTGCAACACCATGGACTGTAGCCTACCAGGCTTCTCTGTCCATGGAATTTTCCAGACAAGGATACTGGAGTGGGTTGCCATTTCCTACTCCAGGGAGATCTCCTCAACCCAGGAATAGACCTACTCTTGTGTCTCTAGCATTGGCAGGCAGATTCTTCACCACTGTGCCACCTGGGAAACCCTTTATTATGCTATAATTCTTTCAAAAAAGAAATTATCCTCAATTTTTTTTTTTTTTTGGTAGGCCTGCTCTAATTAATTGAGCTCTTCAAAGTAGATAAATTTCTCTGGCTGGAGTCAGAGGATGTAGCAGAAGAAGAGTTAGGCAAGAGAGATGAATAGATGACTGAGCCTTGAAACAGGTTCACCCCAGAGCTTCTAAAAAGGATTACAGCCTTGATGATACCTTTATTTCAGTCTTGTGAGACTCTAAGCAGAGAAACTATGTGACCCGGCCATTGTGTACACTTCTGATTTATAGAACTGGGAGATAAAGCATTTTCCCTATTCCAGGATGCTGTCTATGGTGATATGCTGTGGCAGTAATAAAAAACAGTACAGAAGTTAGAGATCTCCAAGTTAGTATATCCAGTTCAGAACTTAGTATATTCCAAATCCTTAAACCCTGATTCCTCTCCAGTCTTTCTTGTCACTAAAAGACATCATTATTCATATACTCACTTGGGTCCCAAATATCAGAGTTATTTCTAGATTTTTTTTTTTGAAACCCACATCCAACATTTTTCGAATACCTCTGGGTATTTCCAGCATTTCTATATCTGATACTTTCTCCCCTGGGAGCCTGATCCCAGCCTAGTCTAAACAATCACCTCTCTCAACAGAAGTTTTGAAATAGACTTTACTCTTTTTTTTTTTTCCTAAACAGAATCATATTCACAGGATCATCATAGAAATGAAAATTATTATTTTATCTAAAATTTTAGTTACCTCCCATACATTTAGAATGGAATTCAAATCCTAGGTACTTTATGATGTGATCTGTCTGCCTCCTTGATATTCTCTTCTTTCTTACTAAGTTTGAATCAGATTAACATTCTATGGTCTGATACACACAGAATTCATTGCTACTTCAGGTCTTTCCATCTTTGATTCCTTCTGTCTTGAGTGTCCTTTTACCAGATATTGTAATACTTTGCTCTTAACATTCTTCAAGTCTTTGCTTAGATATCATTTCATCAGAGATTCTGCTAAATAAGACAGCCAATCACCATAGTTTTTTTTTTTTTTTTTTTTTTTTTTTATCACCTCACCCTTCATCTTCCCTGGTGGCTCAGGTGGTAAAGAGTCTCCCGGCAGTGCAGGAGACCCAGGTTCAGTCCCTGGGTTGGGAAGATCCCCTGGAGAAGGAAATGGCAACCAACTCCAGTATTCTTACCTGGAAAATCCAATGGATGGAGGAGCCTGGTAGGTTATAGTCTGTGGGGTCGCAAAAAGTTGGACACAACTGAGCTACTTCACTTCTTAGGAAAGTGCTTTTTCCTTCTTAAATTACATTAACATTTGCTTACTTTCTTTTCCTGTTATATTAGAATATAAGCTCCATGAAAGCAGTGATTTTGACTGCCTTCAGTCTTTGTTTCATGGCAGATTCTCAATAAGTAGTTGTGGAATAAGGATAGCATTAAACACCAAGAAAGAAATTTAGGCTTACTTCAAGTATCTTTGAGAAGTTTTGATTCATAAGTACTTGGTGGAAATGTGGGTAATTAAGTAAGTGTACGGAAAGAAAATGCAGGTTTATACTTCAACAGTGAAAAAAATCTATGAGAGATGATTGCTCTCATGATACAATGAGGCCATGATGGTCATAATACTTTTTTTTCCCAAATGGTCATAATACTTTGATTAAAATCTTACCTAATAATAGGAAGCAAAAGGAAATCTGGAAATCTCAGCCATCTTCCTTTTATTATTGATGTCTGAAATGATCATTATTTATCAAGTCCTACTTTGGCTGGAAAATGATTTTTTTATATGACATTTCAAGATTTGTGCCTTGAATGTACCTCATTTAGATATTTAGATTTGTTAGGAAGACATCTCTGCTCTGGAATTGACAGGTCATGTAAAAAGCTGCAAGAGCTAAGATTATTTAATTTTAGTATCTTTTAACATGTTATTTTGTGTTTTGTAATTATATGATGTGTTGAGGTACCCAAGAAAGGATCCTGTTGCCTACTTTTCCAACTTCATTACCCTAAACTATGAGTCTAGGTATCTCATTGTATTTTTTCCTAATTCCCTCCTTGGTTTCATAATACAAGGGCAGGTTTCTGGTAGCAATAATTTTCAAATGGGTGGCATAAATGCGGACAAAATGATGGCTCTCCTGAGGACACTGGAGGCTTAGTATCATTGCTGAATTCTTTATTTTCAATTTGTTGGCATACTGTTTTCATAACTTGTGCTTTCTTTTACAATTTCTAAGATTATTTAGCCCCAAAACTCAGAGCTCATGGGCTCTGTCTTCCATATCCAAATAAGGAAAGAAGTTTTTCTAAAAATCTAATAAAGGAATTTTGGGTATTGGGTGATGTAGTTATGGGGTTGATGAATTTGGTGGTGGGTTCTGCTGTGTTTGTAGTGGAGTCTGTATTGTTTGTTATGGGGACTGTTGTGGTTATAATGGAGTCTATTGTGTCAGCACTGGGGACTGTTGTGTCGGCACTGGGGGCTATTGTGTCGACACTGGGAACTGTTGTGTCGACACTGGGGGCTATTGTGTCGACACTGGGGGCTATTGTGTCGGCAGTGGGGGCTGTTGTGTCGGCAGTGGGGGCTGTTGTGTCGACACTGGGGGCTGTTGTGTCGACACTGGGGGCTATTGTGTCGGCACTGGGGGCTGTTGTGTCGACACTGGGGGCTATTGTGTCGACACTGGGGGCTACTGTGTCGGCAGTGGGGGCTGTTGTGTCGACACTGGGGGCTGTTGTGTCGGCAGTGGGGGCTGTTGTGTCGACACTGGGGGCTGTTGTGTCGGCACTGGGGGCTGTTGTGTCGGCAGTGGGGGCTGTTGTGTCGACACTGGGGGCTGTTGTGTCGGCACTGGGGGCTGTTGTGTCGACACTGGGGGCTGTTGTGTCGGCAGTGGGGACTGTTGTGTTGGTGCTGGGGACTGTTGTATTTATAATGGAGTCTGTTGTGTTGGTAATGGAATCTGTTTTGTTGGTACTGGGGACAGTTATGTTTGTAATGGAGTTTGTTGTGTTGCTAATGGAGATAGTAGGGGAGGCTGTTGTAGTTGCTGGTTTTGGGGGTAGAGGTGGAAAGAAGGGACGATACGATGGAGGATATAGAAGGGGCTTTTGAGGTCTAGATGGATAAGGTCTTGGTGGTTTTGGATAACCTGGGAAGAAAGGAGGGCGTGGTGGAATTCTCCCTGGACGAGAAGGTAGAGAAGGGCGTTGAACAAATCCTGGGACAGAAGGAATGCGTGATGGAAGAAGCCGAGCAGGTGGCAGTGGTCTAAGCACTGGTAGGCTGCGGCCTCTGTGACTCTCTCCAGACTATGGGAAAAAAAAGAAGTAAACAGTTTTAAATTAGATATTTCAGTGTCAAGCATAAAAATGTGCATTTTCTGTGTTAGGCAGAATTCTTAGGTGCCTCCCAAGATTCCTATTCCCTGCTGGCCCAAGCTGGCCTGACTTATCAGTTGAGCTCATTTATTGTAAAATAGGTTCTACAGGTCAGAGAGAGAATTCAGAGAGACTTGAATGCCTTCTGCTGACTTTGAAGCAGAGTGCCACACACCATGTGTGGAGATGGTGCCTTGAGTGTGAATGCCTTGGGTGGTAAGAGCTGGGATTTGTCTCTGGTTCTTAGCCAGAAAGCAAGTGGGGACTTCAGTCTTACTGACAAGGGACTGAATTCTGTCAACATCCATGCAAGTTGAAAGAGGACCTGGGCTCCAGAATGGACCATAGCCCTGGCTACACCTTTCAAAATTTCTAAAAGTATGAGCAAGAATCCAACCAAGCCAAGGCCAGAGTCTGACCAAAGAAATAGCAAGACAATAAATGCATTTTTAAAAACTACTAGTTTATGGCAACTTATTATGCAGCAATGAAAAACTCTTCCATGTGTCTAAAGTCTCTGTCAGAGAAAATGTGGACTTTCTTTTTTACTCTCTGAATGCCCAGTCTGTCAATGAAACCTGAGATAATACTGAGTGGAAAAGACTTCAGTCAAATCATTTTGTTTGCTTATAGTAGAACATGTGCTTGCAATCATTCCAAATGGGGAAAATGTCTCTTTATTCAGGGTTGTTCCAGGCTTTGAACACTAATAAAGTGTGAAAGATATTACTACTTTTTGGTCTACACTAATGTAGGAGAGGTAGACACACACTCCTGCCTTTGTGAGTCTACAAACCAAGTACCTACAATACACAGCAGTTCAAAAATGGCCGAAAGGGAGGCAGAAAGCTAGTCTCTTGGAGTTTCATGCCCAGGTTTAAATTCTGCATCTGCTCCTTAGAGATTGTGTGAATGTGGAGTCCTTTTGGCGACTCTCTTTCCTCATTTGGAAAATGTCAGTCCTAAAAGTACCCACCTCCTAGGGCCATTGTGAGGTTTGTTGTGAAATGGTGCCTGTCATGTACTTGGACCATGCTTGGTTCAGGTACAGCGCTCAAGAAATGTTACCTGCTACTCTGAAAATACAACTTTTAACAAATAGTGCAGGAAATAAATGTTGATTAGGTTTTATTAGAGGAAAGATTAACGATTATCTCACTAAAAGGCCAGCCTTTGTAAAGAGGCTTAAATAATATAAAATGGGGAGAGGGTGTGCAAGTGAAGGGAAAATATGGCAATGCTCTAGGGTAAGAAAGTACAAGTCTTCCTTCACTGAGGGTTTCTATGGACACACAAGCACATTCCCTCATGCTCTCCTCAGGCCCTCCACTTATTGGTTTGTCTGTTGTTTTCCCTTTGATAATTCCTAACTTTAGAATTGGACTTCCCAGGTGGTGCAGTGATAAAGAATCTGCCTGACAATGCAGGAGATTCAAGAGATGTGAGTGTGATCCCTGGGTCGGGAAGATCCCGTGGAGAAGGAAATGGCAACCCACTCCAGTATCCTTGCCTATAAAATCCCACAGACAGAGGAGCCTGGCGGGCTACTGTCCTTGGGTTTGCAAAGAGTCAAGCACGACTGAGCACGCACAACTTTAGAATTAACCTTAAATTGTCCATGATTCTTTGTCCTGAGTTCTTGAACAGGGCTGGCAGATAATGAAAGCACTGTGCCACCACAGATTATGGTCCTTCAGTGCTGTCCTGCAGACCTCTCAAGTATTTGAAGTTTGCTTTTCACATTCCTTAGAGGTCTGTGATTTTCCCAAGAGGATGCCAATTTCATTAAAATTCTCTACCTCTTTCTGAACCCCCATCTTCCCCACCAAGATGATTTTCCTCCCTTTTCTCCAAAATGATGCACACAATTGGAAATGAGTCACAGATTTGCCAACCACACAACCATAAATTCATCAATATCTAGATATTTCCTTTCGTTCACATGTAACATCTCAGAACTCTGTCAATTGTCCCGTTTGCTTCCTGCACTTCATATATGTGCCTTTCAATTGGCTTGTTTTTCTCAGTAAACTATCCCTTATGTTCAGTTTACCTTTTTGAAAAAGGTCCACTTTCAACTATGCTTTCCCTTGCTGTGATAGCTCTCAGCATCTCTTTGCAATACTTTCAGAAAAGGTAGTCTAGGTTTGCTAACCCTACTTCTTCATTTCTATTGACTCTTCTGTCAGGCTTCTCCCCACATGTCAGTGAAATTCTTTTATTGGTGTACCAATGAAGTAGTAAAATACCAAAACTCTTCTCTGCATCAGTACTCTTGTTTGCCCTCTCTAGCTAGTGATGTTTGACTGGAGTTTGGAGGATACTTGACTCAACGGCTGACAAGCCAAAAACTAGTCAAGGTGTTTAAAAAGTTTCAGATTTAATTTTTAATTTTCTAGAAAACAAATTCTTAGTGTAGGGAAAATATTTAACATCATTTTCATTGTTGACACAAAGAATTAGGTAAAAGTAGCCTTGTCTCCTAAGGATATTCTGATATAGATCCAAAGGTTAGGTCTAATGAAAAATCTTCATAGTAAATGCCTGTTCTTTTCCTAATTTCTTAACCCAGCCACAGTGATTGGTTATTTTTCCACCTTGGGGTCAAGGTAGTGAACTTGGTAAAAGTGATGACAATACTATGTCAGTAGAAGAACCTGTCCTCTCATTGGAATATAATTGGAGCTGATCCTTTGGACCTAAATTTATTTGTATTTTAATAGAATTAATAGTAAACCATTTGTCTTTTTTGAGGATTATGAGATAATGTCTGCTCAGTTCAGTTCAGTTCAGTCGCTCAGTCGTGTCCGACTCTTTGTGACCCCATGAATTGCAGCACGCCAGGACTCCCTGTCCATCACCAACTCCCGGAGTTCACTCAGACTCACGTCCATCGAGTCAGTGATGCCATCCAGCCATCTCATCCTCTGTCATCCCCTTCTCCTCCTGCCCCCGATCCCTCCCAAATTCTGTATAATGGAATGAACATGCAAAACATTTCATGCCCAATATTACTACTTATCTTGCCCATATGTAAAAGATATTCTACTCATTGCATTTCTAAAATTCAGTAGTTGTTAATGATCATTAGTCTCATATAATTAAGCTGAGAAAAGACTTATTTCTACTTAGACTGCTTATATTATTGAACTCAAATTTATTTTGCAAAAAAATCATTATTTAGATAATCAAAATATGATCCTTTAAATTAAGAAAATGTTTTTCCTCATATTCTGAGGATATAAACATATTGAAAATCATCTTTAAGATTAGGTCAGTGAGACATGATATGAACTTTTAAATATGTCTGTATGTTTAACTGGCTTATCAAAAATTATATCATAAGATACTTAATAATATAATATAATGCACTAATATGTACTTAGGCCAATGTTGGACTCCCTGAGTGACCTACTGAATGACCTGGTCTTATTCAAGTTTCTGAGAGTAGATGGAAGAAGCATTATTTGATGTTTCAGAATGATATAGTTTTATGTTTCCTGTTTTGTGAAAGTCCTAATGATCTGAAAAAAAGTTTTCTTTTTCCAATTGGTATAAAGGATCTTACAGATCTTTGGCAGAAATTACTCTGGAATTAATCTCCTCATTCCTATATTGGAATTCATCCATCCCTCCTTGGAGATTATCATTTCACTACTTAAGAAAACCCCAAACTTGTGGGTTTTTATCCTTTGCAATTTAAGATATTTAGAAGCTTCTACAGTCTTTTCCATGAGATATGTTGGTACAAATGTTTATAGTTTCTCAAAGGTTAGCATGCATAGATTCCCCTGAGTGCTTGACAAAATGTAGATCCCTATATCCTCCTCTCTGGGCTCTCTTGTTTGTTCTGGGATGAAGTGCAGAATATATAGCATATTTTAAATAAATGAATCTGTTTACTCTGATGTACATGATCCATGAACACTATGTATATGTGCTGAGTCCTGTCCAATTCTGTGATCTCATGGACTGTAGCCTGCCAGGCTCCTCTGTCCATGGGATTTTCCATGAACACTATGATGACCATAAATGTTCTTTTTTTACTATCTCGTTTTATAGATTAGGAAATGAAGTCCCAATAACATTAAACAACAGCATTAAATATCAATAATATTCAAATATTGTCTTTCAGTATGTTGGATCAAAAACTTGCCATCAGTTTGTTTCAGCTGCTTGTGAAATTGCTAACGTGTGGGACCCACATTTGTACGTGTCTGCATAAAGTAGCCTGATATTGTAGATCCAAACTTCCCAAAATAGCAGCCATGAGCAATGTGTTGCTTTTGAAATTAAGTTAGCTTTTAAATTTAAGGCAGATTAAAACACTAGAACAGTGCTTCAACAATGATTGCTAACTACTAATATATAAAGTAGGATGATATCATTAATGCAAAAAGAAATCTGAAGTAGTAGTTGTTAGAAAAATATACAGATGTGTGTAATGAGACTTACCAAGAAACATGTTACAAAAGCCAAAAGGCCCAAGGTCAGGCACAGTGGTTTCATCCTTATGGTTACTCCTGAAAGGGAACACAGTGGCTGATCAGCATTAATTTTTAATAGTACTATTCAGAAAGTGTCCCAACACTTGTATATGACTCATACAGGAATACTACTGCAGCATTTTAAGAATTTTGTCTAATATTATTTTGGGCTCACAATTAATGTCAGTAGGCTGTAGTAACATTTAACTTTAGAATGATGAACTTAGTCGTAACTTTTGACTTGTGAATGGCAAAAAAGTTGTTCCGAAAGCATTTATACCATAGAAATTTTTATAACTAAGGTTTTGGATTTCAGAAGTTGCTACTTTGAAATGGATAGCTTATTTGGATTTGAGTATCTTGGTGTTTTTAAATAGTGATTATAGGCCTTTGAAGATTTCTACAGACTTGTATTTCAGATATTAATTTCTTAACTAGATCCTATGTTTTAAATTTAATTTCTTGGTACAACTGAAAAATAAGGCAAGAAACAGTATCACCCTACTAGATATAGTTTAAAGGAAAATTATTGCATACTATAAATCCTTTCCTAGTTTTAATAACATTCTACTAAGGTGTTTCAGTCTGTGAGGAGTGGTCACAAAAAACTTCAAAAAATCCTCACGTGATATATTAAAGACCTGTGCATAGAAAAGGGAGGTGTCCAGGTATTTTACTCTCAGTTGGCTCAAAATTGACGATACATTTGAAGTACATGAGCTTGAGTTGTGGGAAAGCAACCTCATGCACCTTTGTGCAGTCTAGCTTTTGGACAGTTATCTCTACCAATCGATTACGTGTGTTGGCTGAACAATCTGAGTCTTAAAATGATCTAGGGAAAAAAAATTCCTTGAATATATATATACATATGGTTATATTTTTAAGCATCATTTCTCCTATGACACATTCTTAAAATCTCAGGAAAGGAAAGCCAAGCAAATAATAAAAACATATTGTGCAATCATTCTCTCCAAGTACATCTGACAGTATTTTGGTCATTATGAAGGTCAAAAGTCATTAAGGTACATCAGAAGGGAAGGTTGATTGATTGTGTAATTGGATAGATTAATTGTCCCAGGGGCCTAAAATAAATGCTTTTTTTTTTTGACATATGGAATTTCTCAACATTTAATATGGTTTATGGTAACTAAATATTATGTAAGCCACATATTATTCTTTTGTTGAAAATGAACATGCTAAAAAAAATCCCATAAAATTATGTCTTTGAAAGTCTAAGAGAAATTTAAATTTCAAAGTAAAAATCCTTTAGTTTATATTTTTATGTACTTACTGCTGTATGAGAGCCTTCTCAGGGCTGATTATCCTGCTGGTCAAATTAGTCCTGCCAGGGACTTTTTGAAAGATGGCAAATGAAGTAGAGAAAGAATAAGAAATCTCAGCTGTTATATAGATGCAAGGGATACATATGATAACAAGGAAAAGCCTAGTTGAGATTTGGTTGATGTTCTTTAAACAAAGGTAGGAAATTGTCATTGCCAATTTGGCAATCTTTTCCAGCAAGTATTTCTTTTTTTTTTTTCCATTTCTGAGGAGGAGCTTTGATCCATTCAATATTTGGTGTTTCCTGAGGAAACATATATTATATAATGAATCACAATGCTCTTTTGTTTCAACAAAATAGGCTGGAGCTTCAAGTGAACTGCTGCTGCTGCTGAGTCACTCCAGTTGTGTCCGACTCTGTGCGACCCATAGACAGCAGCCCACCAGGCTCCCCCGTCCCTGGGATTCTCCAGGCAAGAACACTGGAGTGGGTTGCCGTTTCCTTCTCCAATGCATGAAAGTGAAAAGTGAAAGTGAAGTTCCTCAGTCGTGTCCGACTCTTAGCGACCCCATGGACTGCAGCCCAGTAGGCTCCTCCATCGATGGGATTTTCCAGACAAGAGTGCTGGAGTGGGGTGCCATTGCCTTCTCCGAGCTACTGCTTCTTTATTTTAAAGAGAAGCAGAAAGTGTTGTATTTCAAGTAATTTTAATGAGTCATTTTTGATTATGTATACTATCATGACCACTTTCCTGGTAGCTCGGGTGGTAAAGAATCTGTTTGCAATGCATCAAATCGGTCTGGTTTGATTCCTGGGTTGGGAAGATCCACTGGAGAAGGGATAGGCTACCCACTCCAATATTCTTGGGTTTCCCTTGTGGCTCAGATAGTAAAGAATCCACCTGCAATGTGGGAGACCTGGGTTCCATCCCTGGAAGATCTCCCTGGCAAAGGAAATGGCTACCCACTCCAGTATTTCAGACTATAGGGGCTTCCTAGGTGGCACTAGTGGTAAAGGACCTGCCTACCCAGGCAGGGGACATAGGGATGTGGGTTAGATCCTTGGGTCTGGAAGATCCCATGGAGGAGGGCATGGCCATCCACTCCAGTACTCTTGCCTGGAGAATCCCATGGACAGAGCAGCCTGGCAGGCTATAGTCCATAGGGTCACAAAGAGTTGGATGCGACTGGAAGGACTTAGCATGCACATGCACAAACTATCTTTATGTTTACTATGTTATCTAAAAGTTAAATACATTATGTGGGAAGTTAAAAAATAAAATTATTTTAAAATTAAACTCTAACTTGATCTAGAGAGAGTTTGGGGGAATGATCTAGAATTAAAATTAGAAGTCATTATTAAATAGATGTTGCTAAATAGCAAACACATTACCATGGCCAGTTAGATTCCGAGCATCTCCAATATGTCTCTTGACTGTTGGAACTTGACTTTGGGACTATCTTATGTGTTTACATTTCTGTTGTTTTTCAGTTGAAATTATGAAACTATAACTATTTTATCCTTGGGCGTTTCTACATGTCTGAATCTATATATTTTTTCTCTCATTTATGTAACATTGGTTAGTTGAATCAGTTTTTTGAAAGGTTAGAAAAATGAATGCTTGGAATAGCATTTTGATCTAAGTTTTGGAAATAGCAAGAGAGAGAAATCTAGTGGTTGAAGAGGCCAGATTTGTGCAGTTGCTGAATTTGAACTATATTTTAATTCTCTGTGCCTGTAATGACTTCATGATATTTACGTTATTTAAAAGACTTAAATGGACATTTTAAAGGAAGCTTCTTTTGATCCTTAAAGGACTAAAATAGTTTTCTGAGAGAATGTTCTAAAAGATCATGTGGTGTTCACAGTTATTAAGTTGGGAAATCATAAGACAGGGTAGGGTGAATTGAGTTCTTGTATCACCTCTATTTTACATGTAGGCACTACTGAACCTAAGTCTGCTCACTTCAAGGCCTGAATACTGAGTTAACAAGGATTTCATGTTGGTTCCTCAATCTACATAGCCTTCATCATTTTCATGAAATCACATGTCATAGTGTGCTGCAGAGATTAATCAAGTGAATTTACAGTTAGATACTTTTATCTCAATTTCCAATATCAGCCTTTATTTCTTGGCTTATGCCAGACTAGCTGTTTAACCTCATTTGCCTCAATTTTTGCAGTTGAAGAATGTTGGTATTTATAATTTTCATGTCATGGAGTTTAGTTATTGTTTTGTTCATTCATTCACTCATTCACCAGTTGTTGAATCCCTACTGGGTTTTTGACATGATGCGAATTGTTAAAGTCACAGAATATTGAAATATTTGTTCTTAAAAATATTTTGGAACTTGCAGGTGGTTTGGGGACAAAGAAACCCCATTTTGAGAGTTGATCTTAGTTTTAAATCACCGTACTTCATTTCATTTGCTTTGTCTTAATCGCCTTAAAAATTCTAATGACATAATGGAGTACATTGTTTTGCTAATTTTAGCCTCTAGTCAGCATTGAACAATAACATGCCCAAACAATGAAGACGGTTCTACTTCTAGGTTTACATGGAAAGTTCAATAAACCTCTTTTTTCTCTGACAGTAATCTAGCTTGTCAGAAGATGAGTATCCTTTCTTTCTTGTTTAGATGCCAATATATTTATTAGCCAAGTGTTTCAAATCCAGGGGTGATCTATGTTGGAATGGATCACTGACTCTGAAGGACTTAGAATGAACACTGGCAAAACTGAAAGACAATTTCTGAGGGGGTTGTGACTAACAAAGTATTAGAACAAGACAAGTTAACAGAAGCACATGTCTGTTAAGAAATAGAGACTGTCACTCAAGTTAAACTTTAATCAATCATGGCTTGAAAAGTTCCTGAATGAATGGTCTCTAGAACAGTACCTAAGTGAGCTAATGTCTCTGGTCACAGGAAAGTCAAGGTGACTGTAGTGTCATACTATTGTTAGTGCCGAGACTTATTTGGATAGATGGAAACTATCTCCCCGATATAAATAGATTTAGCAGAATTATATTTGAAGTCTGCTGCCCTGCTGCAGAGCAGTAAGCTTTGTTTCTTTGGAGTTATGTAAACAGTATCAATCAATATGAATCAAAGATATCAGTTTCCCACTTGAGATCTCTCTTGGGCATTATTTCTAGCTTCATCTTAATATTCAATATATATATATTTTCTTTGTCACAGTTTCACTTTATTAAGAAATCTGTGTACAAGTTTTCTCTGTAAACTAGATCTAATACTTACAAAAATTTAAACTATAAATGTGAGATTTGTTAGTGTATAAATAATGTTTTATTTTAAAATTTAAGATGCAAAATAACTCTTAGGACATTGTCATGAAGAAATTAACATTTCTTTTTAAATAATGAAGCAACTGAGTGGTAGTACTAAGATCTTACCAGGCATGGTCAACAATGTTTTTTTCCTAAAAAATTATTCATAGGCTGTTGATAAGGCTGTTGCTTAAAAAATAGTAAGAACTAAAAAATTAAGTATGTTAAAAAGTAATGACAGTTACATGTGTCATTGCCTGAAAACTAGTACAAATTCTTAAACAACCTTCAAATTAGGGGGAAGATGGTGTATTGTGTTCTGAAATTCAAAAGACCTTAGTTCCAGTATTGACTTTGCCATTTATGCATAATATTATCTTGTGATAAAGTTCTTTAACCTCTCAAAGCTTTCTTTGTAAAAAGATAAAGTAAAATTGAATAACTCTCTATTATCCTAATTATAGGCAGACCTAGGTTTTCAGGAACCTAAAGTTTATACAAGTTTGGGAACTGATTCTAAGACAAAGAATGCAAAATTATATTTCCTAAATACCTGCTGCCACCCCAAGACTGTCTTATAGGAGACTGTGAGGACACAACAGTCTGAAGCACAGAGAGAACATCATTAAATTATCTCAGAGATGCTGGTTCCCACCTTCCAGCATCCTGCTGTATTGGACCAGGTCTTGGACTAAAAGGACTCTGTCTCTAAAACTCAGAGAAACCAACACCAGCCAAGTTCTGCTTTTCCATAGGTTGGCATTTCATACTGCAGAATCCTTCCTGCAAGATTCTAAGTTTTAATAATTTCAAACTTACCCTTTCTTCCCTTGACCCAACGAATACTGGCTTTTATTTTCAGTCGCTATCTGCTTGGTACCTTGGTCTTCTCATTTTGGCTCTTCAGTTATACATTAAGAATTCATAATGTCCAGTTAATGATACTTACATTAAATTCCATGAAAAATAACTGGTGTCTCCTGACAGGACTGAGTGATATGACTGCTGAGTGACTAATGGCTGTGACGCCTACTCTTCTCTACTGGCAGCAGTGGTCTTGGGCTGAGAATGATGTTCAAACCTATAGGACAAAATATTCTTCAGCAAGTCTCAAGTTGACTTAAAAACTATACAAAACAAGTAGCAGCATAGCATATGGTAATATCCTGGTGGGAATTTGGTGAAATTTTGGTATAGCTTCCTATGTCCCAGTCATTCTGAACCTGGGAAATGTGTGATCATGAGAAAGAAGTCTAAATGTGAATGGAAAAACTTTTAGACAAGTCCTAAGACTATACTGATTTCAGAGGAATTTGTGAGTTAATGTCCTGTGGTTGGGTGTTCTGGTGGTTCAGAAATATTTTTGTGGGAATACTATAGCCAGCCTAACCTGTGGCAACATGTCACTTGTAAATATGATCTCTCTTATGCCTTCATAGCCAGAAGTCTGAGAATCAAGGCTAAAATTCTTATTTGGAAAATATTAATCCTTTAGCTGGGAAAGACCCTGCTGCTGGGAAAGATTGAAGGCAGGAGGAGAAGGGGACAACAGAGGATAAGATGGTTGGATGGCATCACTGACTCAATGGACATGAGTTTGAGTAAACTCCAGGAGTTGGTGAGCCTGGCGTGCTGCAGTCCATGGGGTCACAAAGAGGTGGACACAACTGAGCAACTGAACTGAACTGAATCCTTTAGCTTCTTATGTTATACATGCTCATTTAAAGCTAATTCCATTCAGTTCCACACACTGACTTTTTGCTTTTTGTAGTCATTTATTTGGTCAATGACACTGTCACATGGCTGAAGTTATCCTTGGTGACTTAAATATTCAATTGAGAGTCCTATCCAGGTAGTGTGTTACTGAAAATGCAAGTCTGTGTGCCCAATGGAGAATGAGACCAAACAACACTAAAACATTGGAGTTTGGAACAGAGAAAAGTTTATTACAGGGCCATGCAAGGAGATGGGTGACTCATTTTCTAAAAACTCCAAACTTCTCAAAAGCTTTCAGCAAAGCCTCTTTATAGTAAATGGGAGGGAGGCGCATGGCTAGTTGTTGCAAACTTCTTGCTGTCAGATCTTTTGTTCTTGAAGTCAGGTCATGGTCAGGCAATAATGTTCTTATAAATCTCTACTAAACGAATGTTATTTTCTACCCTGACAAGAAAGGGCAAGGTCCCAAGGCACACCTTTCACCGTCCAAGGTCCCAGTCCTGGTTGAGAGGAAGCAGATCTCAGTTGGCAGCTCCCTCAGGGCCAGGTTCCCAGACCCTGCCCAACTGTCATCACTGAGGGAGCCAGGTGGCCAACCCAACTGACCCTCAGGCTCCTAAGGCCACCCAAATGGGATGCGGGGAAAACCAAGTCCCACTGACTGCAGCCAGGCAACCTGCCACTGCTATTAGGTTGCAGAGATGGGGATGGGACTGCGGTTCAGTGCTGCCTCAAGGCCTGCTGCCAAGCTGAGTGTATGGCCCTGATGAGGGCTCTAGAGCCTTGGAATCCATAGCCCAGTCTGTTCTCTAAGCCCTCGAGCTCACCCACTGGCCCAAGGCTGGGTGAGCTGGAGAGTCTCTGGGAGAAGGCTTGCATCTGCCTCTTACCTCACCCTCCACCTGATGACCGCCACACTGCCCACCATTGGCTGAATCACTTTTCTAATAGTCCCTCATTGGCAGTTCATTGCTTGTGGGTGGAGCCAACTGAGATGCCAACCAATGGCTGAGCAATACCTATTTCCTGGCAACAGGAATGGGAGTAATGATGCACAGCAATTGCAGCCTGGTAAGGGCTGTGCTCACTGCATTCTGTTACAGTGTCTTCTTATCTCTCTCTATCTTATCTCTCATTTTCAATTACCTTTCTCTTGTCCACCTAAAGTGTCAAATTTAAGTTTGCTATTAACCTGATGTATTCTGCCTCTACAGAGAAGGCAATGGCACCCCACTCCAGTACTCTTGCCTGGAAAATCCCATGGATGGAGGAGCCTGGTAGGCTGCAGTCCATGGGGTCGCTAAGAGTCGGACATGACTGAGCGACTTCACTTTCACTTTTCACTTTCCTGCATTGGAGAAGGAAATGGCAACCCACTCCAGTGTTCTTGCCTGGAGAATCCCAGGGATGGGGGAGCCTGGTGGGCTGCCGTCTATGGGGTCGCACAGAGTCGGACACGACTGAAGTGACTTAGCAGCAGCAGCAGCAGCATTCTGCTTCTAAGTCATTCATGCAGATATCTCTCTTGGCAGGGAATAATCACAAACACCCTCTTTTAAGCTTTTCTACCCAAGTATTCCCACTTGTATCTGAGTTGGAATACAAGTCCAGTGAGCTTTTGTCTTTCTTGAAATCTTTCAACTCTGTCCCTTCTCTCGGAAGTCAGTAAAAGTTAATGGCAGAACATAAAATAATATTCTTTCAGATATGCTGTCATTGCTTTGAAAATTTAAGATTGGTGCATAGCAGTAAGAAATACACTATTGGCCCAGTACAATATGGCCCAGTATGTACCTACATACACATATGTAACAGAATAAGGAGTTACAAAGTGCAACGTACTCAGTGTCCTATCCAGTCCATCCCACTCCATTTTATCCTAGACTATCTCATACTATAATATATATTCTATCAAAATCCTTCTCTTTGGGATGGAGAATATATTCCCTGATGTAAAATAAAAGGTGAGAACCCTTCAGAATCTGCTGTAGTGTGAAGAAGACAATGCAATCAATTGTTGATATATATAGTTCTAATTGTTTACCAAATATGAAGGAGGAATCAGAAAATAACATATATGTACATTTTAGAATTTACTTACCTTCCTCCCTCCCTACATTTGTACCTGTCTAGGAACTTGAAATTTGGCAAAGTTTATAAAAACCCACAAAATACAAGAAAAATATACTTACAGAATAAATGATCTGACACTCATTTAACTGATGCAAAGGAGATGGGAAAGGAAGCACTAGCTTTTTTCATCCACTGCCCTAGAGTTATAGGCTCAGTGGGCACATGGAAGTTTTGTCTTCCAAGTTATTGCAAATGTCAGTTTTACCTAATTTTTCACTGCCTAATATGCTCTCATTCTTTTTATCCTCACCTTACCAATGTTTAGTAAATCATCGCTTACCTCCCCCTCACTCTCCTTTGTCAATGTATTACCCAACTTCAAAATAGGATACAAATTAATTTATTAGAATAGGCAAGGCTGAAGGAATATACCAAAACCATAGTAGCTCAGAACAACAGAACTTAATTTTTGCTTATACAATGTTTTATTGACATCAAAGGTCATCAGGGTTAAAACTGGGGAGGCTTGTTTGCAGGAAGCCATTTAGAGAACAAGGATGATGTCAGCTCTGTTATCCTCAATTTGTGATTAATATAAAGGTTTGCCTGGGGATCAGCATTCTAGCACCAGGAAGGGAAATCCTGAAGAATTTATGGCTGTGTTTAGACGTGACCTTGTCCATTTCTGTTCTCATTCATTGGCTGAAATTCAGGTACATTGGCCAAATCTAAATGCAGGGAATGCTGGGAAATGTAATCTAGCTGAGAATTCAAAAGAGGGAAAGAAGAGGAAAATGGCTTCTTCTCTGGCACCTTAGAGTTCCTTCTATCATCTGTAATTCTTTTCACAAATTAAATTTTTCTCTTCCCTTTATGGATTATCCTAGAGGTCGGGCATTCCTTTGAAATAACACTTTGAATATTTTTATAAAGGACTATTTTATCTATATTCATGTAGGATTTTCTGGATATTTGTGAATTTCTTAAACCACAAATTTTAATTATATGATTCTTCAATGGCACCTTCAGTTCATTCTGAAGCTTCATCCATCTTGATATTTCTATAACCATATTGCTTGTGATTGACAGTGATGGATGACATCACAGTAGAGCATAACACATGTGGAGGGGCACCCTCAGAAGGCTGCCATTTATGAAGTGAACATTACACCACAGTATGACATCTGGTCCCATCACTTCATGGCAAATAGATGGGGAAACAATGGAAACAGTGAGAGACTTTATTTTTTTGGGCTCCAAAATCACTGCAGATGGTGACTGCAGCCATGAAATTAAAAGACACTTGCTCCTTGGAAGAAAACCTATGACCAACCTAGACAGAATATTAAAAAGCAGAGACATTATTTTGCCAACAAAGGTTTATCTAGTCAAAGCTATGGTTTTTCCAGTAGTCATGTATGGATATGAGAGTTGGACCATAAAGAAAGCTGAGCACCAAAGAATTGATGCCTTTGAACTGTGGTGCTGGAGAAGACTCTTGAGAGTCTCTTGAATTGCAAGGCAATCCAACCAGTCCATTCTAAAGGAGATCAGTCATGAATATTCATTGGAAGGACTGATTTTGAAGCTGAAACGCCATTATTTTGGTCACTTGATGTGAAGAACTGACTCATTGGAAAAGACCCTGATGCTGGGAAAGAGTCAGGGCAGGAGAAGGGGATGACAGAGGATGGAATGGTTGGATGACATCACCGACTTGATGGACATGAATTTGAACAAACTCTGGGAGCTGGTGCTGGACAGGGAGGCCTGGCATGCTACAGTCCATGAGGTCACAAAGAGTCGGATATGACTGAGCGACTGAACTGAATCATTCAATATTTGGTATTTCCCTAGGAAACATATACTTTACCTTGAATTCAGTGTCCTTTCACTTTGGTAAATTAATCTGAAGCTTGGAGTGCACCATCGTCTCTCTATTTTAAAGAAAAAATTATTTAATTTATGAAATGAGTCACCAGTCCCAGTTCGATGCACGATACTGGATCCTTGGGGCCGGTGCACTGGGACGACCCAGAGGGATGGTACAAGGAGGGAGGAGGGAAGAGGTTTCAGGATGGGGAATACGTGTATAACTGTGGCGGATACATGTTGATATATGGCAAAACCAATACAATACTGTAAAGTTAAAAAATAAAATAAAAAAAATTAAAATAATTTCAAATAATTTTAATAAGTCATCTTTTGCTATGTGTTACTATCATCATATTTCCTATTTTATCTAAAATTCATTTTGATATTTGGCAAAACTAATACAGTTATGTAAAGTTTAAAAATAAAAAAAAATTTAAATAAATTATGTGGGAAATTAAGTCAAATTATTTAAAAATTCAAACTCTGACCTAATCTATACAGAATTTGGGGGAATGATCTAGTATTAAAATTGGAAGTCATTATTAAATGCGTGTACACGTGTGTTAAGTTGCTTCAGTTGTGTCTGACTCTTTGAGGCACCATGGACTGTAGCCTACCAGGTTCCTCTGTTTATGGGATTCTCCAGGTAAGAATACAGGAGTGGGTAGCCATTTCTGTCTTCAGAGGACCTTCCTGACCTAGGGATCTGCATCTCTTTTGTCTCCTGCATTGGCAGGTAGGCTTTTTACCACTAGCACCAGCTGAGAGGCCTCATTATTAAATAAATGTCATTAAATACCAAACGCATTACCATGGCCACTTAGGCTCAGAGCATCTCAAATATACTGATAGACTGTTGGAACACTAAGCTATATCTTATGTGTTTTAAGTTTATATTTTTTTTTAGTTGAGATAGTGAAATTGTATTACTGTTGTACGCTTGGGCCTTTCTCCATGACTGATCCTATATATTCTTTTTTCTCTCATTTATGTAACAATAGTTTAGTTGAGTGAGGTTAAGAAAAATGAGTGCTTGAATTAGCATTTAAATCTTAGTTTTGAAAACAGCCAAAAAGAAAAATCTAGTGATGAAAGAAGAATAGATTTGTGCAGTGGCTCAATCTGAACACATTTTAATTCTCTATGTTTGTAATTGCTTCAAGATATTAAAATTATTTAAGAGATTCTTAAATGAACATTTAAAAGGAAACTTTCTTTTATTAATGAAGAACTAAAAGAGTATTCTGAGAGGATGTTCTAAAAAGTTAAATCACAAGGCAGGATAGAGTGAAATACTTTCCTTTATCACCTCCATTTTAGACATGGGCACTGCTGAACCTAAGTCTGCTCACTTTGAGGCCTGAATACTGACTTAACCAGGATTCCGTTTTGCTTCCCCAATCTATTAATACATAACCTTCATCAGCTTACTGACACAAGGTGTCATATTGTGCTGCAGAGATTAAAGTGAATTTATAGCCAGGTCACTTTATTTCAAAGCCCAATATCCATATTTATTTGCTGGCTGATGTCATACAAGTCATTTCACCTCATTTGCCTCAATTTCTTCATTTAAAAGAATGTGGATATTTATAATTTTGATGTCATGGAGTTTAGTTATTCCTTTATCCATTAATCCACTCATTCACTACTTGTTGGACCCCTTACTGGTGTTTGATGAAGTGCTAGTTTTTAAAGTCACAGAATATTGAAATGTTTGTTTTTAAAAATATTTTGAAACTCATAAGTGGTGTAGGAACAAAGAAGCCTCATTTTGAGAGTTGATCTTTGTTTTAAATAATTGTGCTTCATTTCATTTGCTTTGTATTAACTGCCTTAAAAATTCTAATGACATAATGAAGAATGTCAATGGAGAATAAACCATGTTACCATTTTGCTAATCTTAGCTTGTAGTCAGTTAGTGAACAATAACATAAGTTTAGGTGGAAAGTTCAATAAACTACTTTTTTCTCTGACAGTGATCTAGCTTGTTAGAAGACGAATCTCTTTTCTTGTTTAGATGCCAATATATTTATTAACCAAGTGCTTCAGATCGAAGTGTGGTCTCTGTTGGAATGGATCATTGGTGCTGAAGGATTTAGAATGAACACCGGCAAAACTGAGACAATTCCTGAGGGGGAGTGTGACCAACAAAAGAACAAGACAAGCTAACAGAAGCACATGTCTGTTACGAAACAGAAACAATCATTCAAGTTAAACTTTAATTAATTTATGGATTGAAAAGTTCCTGGATGAGTGAATAGTTTCTAGATGAGTTAATGTCTCTAGTCAAAGGAAAGTCAACATGGCAGTAGAGTCACACTACTGTTAGCGTACAGACGTAAGCGGCAAATGGAAAATATTTTCCTGACTTAATTAGATTTAGCAGAATTAAACTCAGTCATTCAGTAGTATATTTGAAGTCTGTTGCCTTTCTGTGCAGTAGGAAGCATTTTTTCTATGGAACTATGCAAAGACTATGAATATATTTATCTTCGATTACTTAGAAGTAGATGTTTTGGCTTTTTGGCTTTATTAACCCAAAACATGTGTCATGTATCACTTTAAATATGTATCATGCTTTCAAATATACAGATTACTTTAAAAAATTTCTGTGAAAGTGTTTGTAATCAGAACTTAGGCAGTGACGCCATTGGGCCTGGAAAGAAAACATATTCTGGTGGACTAAAGAAGTCTAGTTCTGTGAGGTGGAATTAACACCAGGCTTTATAGACTGAAGGCATGCTATGGCTCCAATTCACACAGTATAGATTCAGACCCTAAAGTTCTGAAAGTTGGCCACACGTTTTTTTCTCTGAGATTCCAAATAGCCAAAGTTGAAAGAAAAATCCAATCAGATAAAAAATATTCACAATGTCCATAAAGCCAAATCATGATTTTGTTTTATGGACAACATCTTTCCTTGTATTCAGTACCATGAGCAAATTTCTCATTTATTGTGAATAAGGGAGTTTATTATTCTATTGTAAACTTGAAAGGAATCTTCACAGTAAAACCTGAATATCTTCAGTCTGTGAATGTAATTAAGTATGCAATTTCCCTTTTAATTAGTTTTGCTAGCTTGATAACTCCAATCATATAACCAAACAAATCAGTTTCCCTTTTAAGATCTCTCCTGGGCAATATTCCTGTCTTCATCTTAATATCCAAAATATATTTTCTTTGTTACAATTTTATTTTATTTTTTAAAAAATTCTTGTTGAATACAGTTGTGTATGTTTTTTCTTCTGTAAACTAGATAAAATACTTAAAAGAATTTTAACTATAAATGCAGGGATGACCTGCAATTCTTATAGCAACTAGAATGTGTAGGTACGTGTTAGTCGCTCAGTCCTGTTCAACTCTTTGCGACCCCATGACAACCGTAGCTTGCCAGGCTTTTCTGTCCATAGAATTCTCCAGGCAAGAATACTGGAGTGAGTTGCCATTCCCTTCTCCAGAAACTAGAGGAAGTGTAACCTTCTTTTTATAAGGAAGTTCAAGTAAATCATTGGGAATACAAATTGGGAAGCAACAGCCAGGAGAATGACAAATTCAACAATTTCCCTGCGATTGAGAGGCAAGGAAGAATCAACAGCTACCATTTGAGAGGGTACATTTGTTCCTTGTAAAGAAGCAGTCTTCACCTTGGAAAATCTAGTTCCTTCTGTTTTCTGCAAGATGCAGTTTTATTAATTACGACTTTTTCATTTTTAAACTCTAATTAATTAATTATTTTTTGGCATGCCACATATCATATGGGATTTGCTCCCACCTGGTATTGAACCCCATGCTCCCTGCCATGGAAGTGGGGAGACTTAACTGCTGCACCACCGTGGAAGCCCTTAGCCACTCTAGACCTCATCTGTGATTTTTTAGGATCATTGAGAAATGCTACCATCCATCAGACTAGAAAGACTTGAAAGATCTCATCCATGGGTAGAAGAGAGATCCAATGGAGGTTCCTGAACTTGGGTCTCTTGACAATGGCATATAATTGTCAAGATGGAAAGGACTATGCCAATGATGGTCTCAGAATGATTGGAGTGTGCAAAGAAGAAAGAGGGATTCCTGCCTGCAAAAAAAAGCCCAAACTGCATTTCTTCTGTGATCCATCCCAGTCAGGACCAGGGGTAGAATTCAAAGGACAGCTTCCCTCATTTGGGCCCCCAACTTAGAAAATGCTCATTTCTACCAAAGACAAGCAGTAAAGGCTTGGGGTGGCAGACTAACTCCCTTCTTCTCATGGGAGTGATCTTGATCTCCACACAGGTAATTATCCCTTTTTAGAATTAAATATTCAATATCTCATTTCAACTGGATATAACTCTTGATTCATCTTTCATAATACCAAATTATGATTCTGATTGCACCTTTCTTTCAAGCCATAGCCTGTCTTTTTTTGACCTTTTTAATTTAAAATCTCTTTTTTCATTTACTAACTTTTAACCCCTGAACTATTTTATTTTTTATTATTTGAACCATGGTGAGACTCTTATTTCTTTTTTTTTTAAATTTTATTTTATTTTTAAACTTTACATAATTGTATTAGTTTTGCCAAATATCAAAATGAATCCACCACAGGTATACATGTGTTCCCCATCCTGAACCCTCCTCCCTCCTCCCTCCCCATTCCATCCCTCTGGGTCGTCCCAGTGCACCAGCCCCAAGCATCCAGTATCGTGCATCGAACCTGGATTGGCAACTCGTTTCATACATGATATTTTACATGTTTCAATGCCATTCTCCCAAATCTTCCCGCCCTCTCCCTCTCCCACAGAGTCCATAAGACTGTTCTATACATCAGTGTCTCTTTTGCTGTCTCGTACACAGGGTTATTGTTACCATCTTTCTAAATTCCATATATATGCGTTAGTATACTGTACTGGTGTTTTTCTTTCTGGCCTACTTCACTCTGTATAATAGGCTCCAGTTTCATCCACCTCATTAGAACTGATTCAAATGTATTCTTTTTAATGGCTGAATAATACTCCATTGAGTATATGTACCACAGCTTTCTTATCCATTCATCTGCTGATGGACATCTAGGTTGCTTTCATGTCCTGGCTATTATAAACAGTGCTGCGATGAACATTGGGGTACATGTGTCTCTTTCCCTTCTGGTTTCCTCAGTGTGTATGCCCAGCAGTGGGATTGCTGGATCATAAGGCAGGTCTATTTCCAGTTTTTTAAGGAATCTCCACACTGTTCTCCATAGTGGCTGTACTAGTTTGCATTCCCACCAACAGTGTAAGAGGGTTCCCTTTTCTCCACACCCTCTCCAGCATTTATTACTTGTAGACTTTTGAATCGCAGCCATTCTGACTGGTGTGAAATGGTACCTCATAGTGGTTTTGATTTGCATTTCTCTGATAATGAGTGATGTTGAGCATCTTTTCATGTGTTTGTTAGCCATCTGTATGTCTTCTTTGGAGAAATGTCTATTTAGTTCTTTGGCCCATTTTTTGATCGGGTCATTTATTTTTCTGGAATTGAGCTGTAGGAGTTGCTTGTATATTCTCGAGATTAGTTGTTTGTCAGTTGCTTCATTTGCTATTATCTTCTCCCATTCTGAAGGCTGTCTTTTCACCTTGCTAATTGTTTCCTTTGATGTGCAGAAGCTTTTAAGGTTAATTAGGTCCCATTTGTTTATTTTTGCTTTTTTTTTTTTTAATTTTATTTTATTTTTAAACTTAACATAACTGTATTAGATTTGCCAAATATCAAAATGAATCCGCCACAGGTATACATGTGTTCCCCATCCTGAGGTGGGTCATAGAGGATCCTGCTGTGATGTATGTCGGAGAGTGTTTTGCCTATGTTCTCCTCTAGGAGTTTTATAGTTTCTGGTCTTACATTTAGATCTTTAATCCATTTTGAGTTTATTTTGGTGTATGGTGTTAGAAAGTGTTCTAGTTTCATTCTTTTACAAGTGGTTGACCAGTTTTCCCAGCACCACTTGTTAAGGAGATTGTCTTTAATCCATTGTATATTCTTGCCTCCTTTGTCAAAGATAAGGTGTCCATATGTGCGTGGATTTATCTCTGGGATTTCTATTTTGTTCCATTGATCTATATTTCTGTCTTTGTGCCAGTACCATACTGTCTTGATAACTGTGGCTTTGTAGTAGAGCCTGAAGTCAGGTAGGTTGATTCCTCCAGTTCCATTCTTCTTTCTCAAGATCGCTTTGGCTATTCGAGGTTTTTTGTATTTCCATACAAATTGTTAAATTATTTGTTCTAGCTCTGTGAAGAATGCTGTTGGTAGCTTGATAGGGATTGCATTGAATCTATAGATTGCTTTGGGTAGTATACTCATTTTCACTATATTGATTCTTCCAGTCCATGAACATGGTATATTTCTCCATCTGTTAGTATCCTCTTTGATTTCTTTCACCAGTGTTTTATAGTTTTCTATATATAGGTCTTTAGTTTCTTTAGGTAGATATATTCCTAAGTATTTTATTCTTTCCATTGCAATGGTGAATGGAACTGTTTCCTTAATTTCTCTTTCTGTTTTCTCATTATTAGCATATAGGAATGCAAGGGATTTCTGTGTGTTGATTTTATATCCTGCAACTTTACTATAATTATTGATTAGTTCTAGTAATTTTCTGGTGGAGTCTTTAGGGTTTTCTATGTAGAGGATCATGTCATCTGCAAACAGTGAGAGCTTTACTTCTTCTTTTCCAATTTGGATTCCTTTTATTTCTTTTTCTGTTCTGATTGCTGTGGCCAAAACTTCCAAAACTATGTTGAATAGTAATGGTGAAAGTGGGCACCCTTGTCTTGTTCCTGACTTTAGAGGAAATGCTTTCAATTTTTCACCATTGAGGATAATGTTTGCTGTGGGTTTGTCATATATAGCTTTTATTATGTTGAGGTATGTTCCTTCTATTCCTGCTTTCTGGAGAGTTTTGATCATAAATGGATGTTGAATTTTGTCAAAGGCTTTCTCTGCATCTATTGAGATAATCATATGGTTTTTATTTTTCAATTTGTTAATGTGGTGTATTACATTGATTGATTTGCGGATATTGAAGAATCCTTGCATCCCTGGGATAAAGCCCACTTGGTCATGGTGTATGATCTTTTTAATGTGTTGTTGGATTCTGATTGCTAGAATTTTGTTAAGGATTTTTGCATCTATGTTCATCAGTGATATTGGCCTGTAGTTTTCTTTTTTTGTGGGATCTTTGTCAGGTTTTGGTATTAGGGTGATGGTGGCCTCATAGAATGAGTTTGGAAGTTTACCATCCTCTGCAATTTTCTGGAAGAGTTTAAGCAGGATAGGTGTTAGCTCTTCTCTAAATTTTTGGTAGAATTCAGCTGTGAAGCCGTCTGGACCTGGGCTTTTGTTTGCTGGAAGATTTTTGATTACAGTTTCAATTTCTGTGCTTGTGATGGGTCTGTTAAGATTTTCTATTTCTTCCTGATCGAGTTTTGGAAAGTTGTACTTTTCTAAGAATTTGTCCATTTCTTCCTCGTTGTCCATTTTATTGGCATATAATTGTTGATAGTACTCTCTTATGATCCTTTGTATTTCTGTGTTGTCTGTTGTGATCTCTCCATTTTCATTTCTAATTTTATTGATTTGATTTTTCTCCCTTTGTTTCTTGATGAGTCTGGCTAATGGTTTGTCAATTTTATTTATCCTTTCAAAGAACCAGCTTTTGGTTTTGTTGATTTTTGCTATGGTCTATTTTGTTTCTTTTGCATTTATTTCTGCTCTAATTTTTAAGATTTCTTTCCTTCTACTAACCCTGGGGTTCTTCATTTCTTCCTTTTCTAGTTGCTTTAGGTGTAGAGTTAGGTTATTTATTTGACTTTTTTCTTGTTTCTTGAGGTGTGCCTGTATTGCTATGAACCTTCCCCTTAGGACTGCTTTTACCGTGTCCCACAGGTTTTGGGTTGTTGTGTTTTCATTTTCATTCGTTTCTATGCAAATTTGGATTTCTTTTTTGATTTCTTCTGTGATTTGTTGGTTATTCAGCAGCGTGTTGTTCAGCCTCCATATGTTGGAGTTTTTAATAGTTTTTCTCCTGTAATTGAGATCTAATCTTACTGCATTGTGGTCAGAAAAGATGCTTGGAATGATTTCTATTTTTTTGAATTTACCAAGGCTAGCTTTATGGCCCAGGATGTGATCTATCCTGGAGAAGGTTCCATGTGCGCTTGAGAAGAAGGTGAAATTCATTGTTTTGGGATGAAATGTCCTATAGATATCAATTAGGTCTAACTGGTCTATTGTATCATTTAAAGTTTGTGTTTCCTTGTTAATTTTCTGTTTAGTTGATCTATCCATAGGTGTGAGTGGGGTATTAAAGTCTCCCACTATTATTGTGTTATTGTTAATTTCTTCTTTCATACTTGTTAGCATTTGTCTTACATACTGCCGGTGCTCCCGTGTTGGGTGCATATATATTTATAATTGTTATATCTTCTTCTTGGATTGATCCTTTGATCATTATGTAGTGACCATCTTTGTCTCTTTTCACAGTCTTTGTTTTAAAGTGTATTTTATCTGATATGAGTATTGCTACTCCTGCTTTCTTTTGGTCCCTATTTGCATGGAAGATCTTTTTCCAGCCCTTCACTTTCAGTCTGTATGTGTCCCCTGTTTTGAGGTGGGTCTCTTGTAGACAACATATGTAGGGGTCTTGTTTTTGTATCCATTCAGCCAGTCTTTGTCTTTTGGTTGGGGCATTCAACCCATTTACGTTTAAGGTAATTACTGATAAGTATGACCCCGTTGCCATTTACTTTATTGTTTTGGGTTCGAATTTATACACCATTTTTGTGTTTCCTATCTAGAGAATATCCTTTAGTATTTGTTGGAGAGCTGGTTTGGTGGTGCAGAATTCTCTCAGCTTTTGCTTGTCTGAAAAGCTTTTAATTTCTCCTTCATACTTGAATGAGATCCTTGCTGGGTACAATAGTCTGGGCTGTAGGTTATTTTCTTTCATCATTTTAAGTATGTCTTGCCATTCCCTCCTGGCTTGAAGAGTTTCTATTGAAAGATCAGCTGTTATCCTTATGGGTATTCCCTTGTGTGTTATTTGTTGTTTTTCCCTTGCTGCTTTTAATATTTGTTCTTTGTGTTTGATCTTTGTTAATTTGATTAATATGTGTCTTGGGATGTTTCACCTTGGGTTTATCCTGTTTGGGACTCTCTGGGTTTTTTGGACTTGGGTGATTATTTCCTTCCCCATTTTAGGGAAGTTTTCAACTAGTATCTCCTCAAGTATTTTCTCATGGTCTTTCTTTTTGTCTTCTTCTTCTGGGACCCCTATGATTCGAATGTTGTAGCGTTTAATATTGTCCTGGAGGTCTCTGAGATTATCCTCATTTCTTTTAATTCGTTTTTCTTTTGTCCTCTCTGATTCATTTATGTCTACCATTCTATCTTCTAATTCACTAATCCTATCTTCTGCCTCTGTTATTCTACTATTTGTTGCCTCCAGAGTGTTTTTAATTTCACTTATTGCATTATTCATTGTATATTGACTCTTTTTTATTTCTTCTAGGTCCTTGTTAAACCTTTCTTGCATCTTCTCAATCCTTGCCTCCAGGCTATTTATCTGTGATTCCATTTTAATTTCAAGATTTTGGATCAATTTCACTATCATTATTCAGAATTCTTTATTAGGTAGATTCCCTATCTCTTCCTCTTTTGTTTGGTTTGGTGGGCATTTATCCTGTTCCTTTATCTGCTGGCTAGTCCTCTGTCTCTTCATCTTGTTTAAATTGCTGAGTTTGGGGTGTCCTTTCTGTATTCTGGCAGTTTGTGGAGTTCTCTTTATTGTGGCGTTTCCTCACTGTGTGTGGGTTTGTACAGGTGGCTTGTCAAGGTTTCCTGGTTAGGGAAGCTTGTGTCGATGTTCTGGTGGATGGAGCTGTATTTCTTCTCTCTGGAGTGTAATGAAATGTCCAGTAATGAGTTATGAGATGTCTATGGTTTTGGGGTGACTTTGGGCAGCCTGTATCTTGAAGCTCAGGGCTGTGTTCCTTTGTTGCTGGAGAATTTGCTTGGTATGTCTTTCCCTGGAACTTGTTGGCCCTTGTGTGGTGCTTGGTTTCAGTGTCGGTATGGAGGCGTTTGATGAGCTCCTGTCAATTAATGTTCCTTGGAGTCAGGAGTTCCCTGGAGTCAGGGTTTGGACTTAAGCCTCCTACTTCCAGTTATCGGTCTTATTTTTACAGTAGTTTCAAAACTTCTCCTTCTATACAGCACCATTGATAAAACATCTACGTTAAAGATGAAAAGTTTCTCTACTGTGAGGGTCACTCAGAGAGGTTCACAGCGTTACATGGAGAAGAGAAGAGGGAGGAGGGAGTTAGAGGTGACCCAAATGAGATGAGGTGGGATCAATAGTGGAGAGAGTGGGCTAGCCAGTAGTCACTTCCTTATGTGCACTCCACAACTGGACCGCTCAGAGATGTTCACGGAGTTATACAGAGAAGAGAAGAAGGAGGCAGGAGACAGAGGTGGCCAGAAGGATAAAACGGGGAAATGAAAAGGAGGGAGACAGATCCAGCCAGTAATCAGTTCCCTAAGTGTTCTCCACCATCTGGAACACACAGAAATTCACAGAGTTGGGTAGAGTAGAGAGGGGTTAGGGAGGAGATACAGGTGACCTGGTGGAGAAAATGGAGAGTCCAAAGGGAGAGAGAGCAGTCAAGCCAGTAATCTCGTACCCTAGTGAAAAATGGGTCCTGAAGATTGGGTTCTTAAAGGTACAAAATTGGTAACAAATACATAAAAGCAAAAATTAAAAATCTAGAGTAGAGTTTGGAATTTCAAAAATGTGATGTTAATGAAAAGAAGAAGGAAAAGAAAGAGAGAAAAAACAAACAAAGAAAAACAAACAAGGTCGCGAAAATTATAAAGAAACTACAGGTACAAAACTGATAACTAATACCAAAAAGCAAAAATTAAAAATCTAGAGTAGAGTTTGGAATTTCAAAAATACAACGTTAAAAAAAAAAAGAAGAAGAAAAATAAAGAGAGAAAACAAACAAACCAACAAAAACAATGTCCCAAAAATTATAAAGAAAATACAGGTACAAAATTGATATCAAATACCAAAAAGCATAAATTAAAAATCTTGAGTAGAGTTTGGAATTGCAGATATATGATGTTATATAAAAGAAGAAGAGAAAGAAACAGAGGGGAAAAAAAGAAAAAAAAAGTCACAGAAATTATAAAAAAAAAAACTATAGGTACAAAATTGATAACATATACCAAAAGGCTAAAATTAAAAATCTAGAGTAGAGTTTGGAATTTCAAAAATACAATGTTAAAAAAAAGAAGAAGAAGAAAAATAAAGAGAGAAAACAAACAAACCAACAAAAACAATGTCCCAAAAATTATAAAGAAAATACAGGTACAAAATTGATATCAAATACCAAAAAGCATAAATTAAAAATCTTGAGTAGAGTTTGGAATTGCAGATATATGACGTTATATAAAAGAAGAAGAGAAAGAAACAGAGGGAAAAAAAAGTCACAGAAATTATGAAAAAACTATAGGTACAAAATTGATAACATATACCAAAAGGCTAAAATTAAAAATCTAGAGTAGAGTTTGGAATTTCAAAAATACAATGTTAAAGAAAAGAAGAAAAAGAAAGAAAGAAAAAAAAACAAAACACGGTCAAAAAATTATAAAATATATATATGAAGTTTGCTGAAGAAGAAAAAAAAATAGGGCTTTTTTTTTTTTTTTTTTTTGCAAAGTAATAGTTATAAAAGTGAAAATTAAAGGACAATAGAGGACTTAAAATTTTTAAAAAAAAATTAAAAAAAAAAAGAAAGATTGATCGTAAAAATAGTAAAAATATATCTAGGTCTTTCTCTGGTTTTGTTGTGAGTATTGTGGGTTCAGTTCATTTTTGGCTAGTTCCTTAGTCCGACTTATATTTCTCAAGATCTATAGGCCCCTTCCTATGTAGTCCGTAGTAACCACAGGGTTTTAATTTATGGCCTGTAGCTTCCAAGGCGTTTCCCTCTGTTATAGCTTCTTCTGTTTGCTGGTCTCTTCAGTGTCTGGTTCCCGCCCTGACACAAAGGGGACGGTTGAGGACACTATTTTTTATTATTATTATTTTTTTTTTAGGCTCACTTGTTCAGCCGCGCTGTGGGGAGGGAGGGAGGGATGCTGCAAACAGATAACACTGGCCTGCACTCGCAGTGCCTCAGCCACACTGGGTCTGCCCCCGCTCACGGCACGTGTAGCCTCCCTGCCCACACTGCTTGGGCTCTAGGTTGTTCCGCCGGGAACAATCAGAGGCCGGCCCTGGGCTGAGCTCCCAGGTCCAAGCCGCTCAGGTTCAGGCACTCGGGTAGTCCTCAGAGGTCCAGACTCGGTTGGGCCTGCGTTTTGTGTTCTTCCCAGATCCGAGCAGCTCAGGTGATGAGGTGTTTGGCGGGCGCCAATGCTGCGACTTATCGCCTCCCCGCCACTCGGTTATCTGGGTGTAAAACCGGCGCACCTTCTCAGGCAGATGTTGACCGTCCAGACCCCCAAGAAGTTTTAGTTAGCAAAGAAGCCTGCTTACAGTTTTATAGATAGTGTCTCTCTGGGGCTGCGATTGCCCCCTTCCGGCTCTGGCTGCCTGTCACCGGAGGGGGAAGGTCTGCAGCCGGCTATCTCTGTTCAGTCCTTTGTTCTGTGCGCGGGCCTGGCGGTGTCTTAGGCTAGGGCTGGCTTTTTGCGTGGTAGATATCCCACAGTCTGGTTTGCTAGCCCAAATTATTTCGCTCAGATAGCGCTCAGGACATTCAGCCCGATTCTTACTCTAAGGGACACAGCCCGCGCCGCACTTCCCTGCCCAGCCCTCGCTTGCTAATGCCGTGTGCAGGCGTCTGCGCTGCTTCTCCGCTGGGGGAGTTACCGTAGGGCTCACAATCTGCGATTTTTAATTGTTTATTTATTTATTTTTTCCTCCCTTTTATGTTGCCCTCTGTGCTTCCAAAGCTCGGCACAGATTCGGCAGTGAGAAGGTTTCCTGGTGTTTGGAAACTTCTCTCTTTTTAAGACTCCCTTCCCGGACGGAACTCCGTCCCTCCCTCTTTTGTCTCTTTTTTTGTCTTTTATATTTTTTCCTACCTCCTTTCGAAGAGTTGGGCTGCTTTTCTGGGTGCCTGATGTCCTCTGCCGGCATTCAGAAGTTGTTTTGTGGAATTTACTCCATGTTTAAATGCTCTTTTGATGAATTTGTGGGGGAGAAAGTGTTCTCCCCGTCCTACTCCTCTGCCATCTTGGCTCCTCCCCTCCAAGACTCTTATTTCTAAATATTTTGTTTGTGTGCTCATTGTATTTCTCATTTTTTCCCTTCTTTTTTCTTCTCAGAAGTGTTTAAAGCTTTCTTAAACCTTTTCCTCCCCTTGGCTTTTATGCAATGTTTCATAGTTCTCTCAGCTCTGATTGCTCTCTTTCTATCTGCTTTCTCTTTCTTCTGGTCTAAGCATGGGCTTCCCTTATGATCCTCTCTCAATCTTCCCTCCTCTTCCTCCTGCTTTTCTCTCTCAAGTCTATCCCCATCACACCCCTCCCACCTTTGTTATTCTTCTCTCTTCATCTTTCTTACTCTCTTCTTTTAAAAAAAAAAACACAGTAAGGTAATAAGTAAATACACAGGAAAATTTGTTTTGAAAATGTGCTCTGAGTTATTGCTGATGATAAAGACAATACGAACTACACTAATGTGGAGTTTGTGGACTCCTGGTTGAAAAACTTTATCTTATAAAACTCCAGGATAAGCAGAACACAAAGAAACTTGCCCATAACAATAGATTTTAAAGTTGTTTCTCCATAATAGCATGCTAGGCACTTCCAGTGGGAGAAGTGAAAGTCATGGGCTATGTTAGCCAAGCTGGTGCCTGCTCTTTATTCACCTTCTACCTTTCCTTGATTAGCTTCTGTGTGCCTCTGTTTCCCTGTCTCTGTTGTTCAGTCTCTAAGTCATATCTGACTCTGTGTGACCCTCACAGACTGTAGCATGACAGCCTCCTCTGTCCATGGGATTCTCCAGGCAAGAATACTAGAGTGGGCTGACATTTCTTTTTCCAGGTGATCTTCCTGACCCAGGGATCAAACCTGTGTCTCCTGTGTCTCTTTTATTGACAGATGGGTTCTTTATCATTGAGCTAGCTGGGAAGCCCTTCCCTGTCTCTAGAGTGTCAATAATAATGGGAATCATTTTATAAGGTTATGGTGAGTATTAAGTAGTTTTACATCAAGTTCTTAGAATGGAGTTTGGCTTGCATAAGAAATCAATTAGTTTCATTATTCATAAGGTATATTTTCTGCAATAATCTTCTGCAGTAAAACCTTCATTGATTTTTCCCCCTTTTCTATAGAACTAAACAAGGCAATGGCACCCCACTCCAGTACTCTTGCCTGGAAAATCCCATGGATGGAGGAGCCTGGAAGGCTGCAGTCCACGGGGTCGCTGAGAGTCGGATACGACTGAGCGTCTTCACTTTCACTTTTCACTTGCATGCATTGGAGAGGGAAATGGCAACCCACTCCAGTATTCTTGCCTGGAGGATCCCAGGGACAGGGGAGCCTGGTGGGCTGCTGTCTGTGGGGTCACACAGAGTCGGACACGACTGAAGTGACTTAGCGGCAGCAAACAAATTAATAATCCTAACTCTTGATAATAGGATTATAACTTCCTGTTCTGATATCCATTTTTCTAAGTATGTCTTATGTTCATGGCTGACTTCTGTCTTGACAGTGTGGTATGCTTTTATTCCTCACAGTCCTGGGATGTTGTGTATGCATAATAAATATTTGGAAGATATGAACGTAAATGTCATTTTCTCTCTTAAAAAATTTTTTTTATGTGACTTTTGAAAAGTCTTTTTGAATTTGTTACAGTATTACTTTTGCTTTATGTTTTGTTTTTTTGGCCAGGAGGCATGTGGGAGCTTAGGTCCCCAGCCAGGAATCAGACCTTCACCTCTTGCATTGGAAGTCAATGTCTCAACCACTGGACCACCAAGAAAGTCCTCCATTTGCTCTCTTAACTGCATGAGCTTGTTGTGTTTTTATCCAGCTGTGATCCTCCTGCCTATTTTCTTCCTGTTAAAATTATTCCTTTCCTTTTCATGTCTGTCAGGAAACTTTTTTTTTCTTTGATCTTCTCAGTGAAACTCGGTACTACTTTCTGTGGATTACTTTTTGTGGCCCTAATCATAGGGCCAAAGTTAGTTAGCTGAACTTTTCTTCCTACTCCTTCAGGAGTAGGTTGTGCCTCAATAGCTACTGAAGTCACTTTCAGTCCCTTGATACCAAGATTTTTTGATAATCTGTGTCTCCTGTAATTGTTTTTCCACAAATGTTTGCTCTCCTTAAAGGAGAATAAATATCTCTTCCCCTGTTTGCTCATTACTGTTTGTGCCTTTGCATACAATATTTACTACAGATTCCTTAGGTAGTTATTTAGTTATTTGGCACTTGAATCTTTGAGGAATAGTGATTGAGTTATTTATATTTGTATTTTTATTCTTCTGTTCTCTGACCTAGATCTAGGTAAATTTTTACTAAATCAGTTGAATATTTATCAACTAGGAATTGAATTAATATGTTATCAGATGCAATGACTCACAGAATAGTACAAAGTTTCTGTTGAACAGTCTCTGGAGAAACTGCCCCTTTGGAAGAAGTAATAATGTTGGAGATTTCAGAAAAAAAATACCTGTACATCTGGAGAAATTTAACTTGTTTATTCTTTCTATGCTTTTTGAAAATATATCCAGTAGACTATGATCTCTTAGAGTGCAGGGCTGTATTTACAGCTCTTCTTTGTACTTTTTTATCATGGTTGTAATTTTTTGTATACATATATATATATGTATAGAATTATATTTTATGTGAATTATGTATATGTAATTGGTCATGACTAAATACACTGGTATTTTATATCAAAAGTAATTTCTCAACTTTATAATATTTTAACATAGTGTTATATGGGGTGACTTCAAAAAATTTCTTTTTTCTGGACACATACTTTGGTGTTATAGAACCAACTGAAAGAGTAAAGGAGCCAGTAATACTGGTGGCATTCTATGGAGAAGTAAAGAAGAGACCAATACACATGTGATCAAATGCATAAATCAAGTTATCTTTGATAGTTTTTACAGTAAAGTGAAACTAAAGAAGAAGCAGTAAGAACCCATATCCATATATTTTGGTATATTTTTCTATATTTTTGTTAAAGCTAAAATAGTGACAGATGATGATGATCATAAATACAGCAGTATTCTGTTTTTCAGGATCTGTAAAAACAAAGCAATACAAAATACCACAAGCCATTAATTAATAGAACACAAGTTCTTCAATCCTCATGTGATTTAAAATAGCCCATTGATGGGTGGGACATTTGAAGCTGGGACCAGGGAGTTAAATGGATGTAAATTTGAAAACTGGTCTACCATTTATACTTGTGGTTCTTTAGAAAGTCACATAAATTCTCATAGCCTTAATTTCCTCAGCTTTAAAAAGGAGACAATGATAATCTTCCTTTATAGGGAGGCTCTGAAATTCAGTACAAGGAGTATTTGATGCAGTAATAGTGTCAAAATTTTTCTAAGTGTTCTACAATTGGCATCTGTCTTTGTGATTTTTATACTATATAATTGGGATAATTCTCCTTATTTATATTCAGAATTGGGAGTACCGATATTCAGAAATAGGAGTAATATACGATATAATATTCTCTTATTTCTTTCGGAGAAGGCAATGGCACCCCACTCCAGTACTCTTGCCTGGAGAGTCCTATGGACGAAGGAGCCTGGTAGGCTGCAGTCCATGGGGTCGCTGAGGGTCAGACACGACTGAGTGACTTCACTTTCACTTTTCACTTTCATGCATTGGAGAAGGAAATGGCAACCCACTCCAGTGTTCTTGCCTGGAGAATCCCAGGGACAGGGGAGCCTGGTGGGCTGCCGTCTGTGGGGTAGCCCAGAGTTGGACACGACTGAAGCGACTTAGTAGCAGCAGCAGCTTATTTCTTTAATATTCTTTCTTAACAATCATATTATATCATGATGTGTGTTTCAGTCAATGTCTATAGCAAGAGAGGTCTTCTATGGGTTGTAGTTTAGTTTATATTTCTATTCTAAAGTTAATCACAATATTTACTAAAATATTTCATCCTTTTTCTTATTAAAGCCGGGAGGTCCTGAAAGAGTGAGAGGAGCACTCCTCTATGTCAAATGCACACTTGTGGGATTTTTTAAACTTTAAAGTATACACTAACTTTTATTTACTAAGGCCCAAGTTAAAAGTCAATTTTTTTTTCCTGGAAAATAAAACATTTTAGCAATGGGGGAAGATGGTCGAAATACATACACATTTGGTGACTCTTTCGTTCTTTTATTTTATAGGAATCTACTAGCATAGGGTTATAGTTCTAACCTATCCACTCAAGAGCAGATTTAATTTCTGAAATAAAGAGAAATAAGAGTTTCTAATCCTATGGCAGATTTTGGAATCAGATCCCTTATCCATTATGCTACATGGCTGGCTGATGCATATGGCAGATTTTGAAATGCTTTATCTTTCTCTTTGATGTGGCAAACACACACACACACACACACACACACACACACGCACACACACACACCATGCACACATGCACACAAACCGGAATCACTTATTTGGTTAGAAAATATTTTGGAAAATGTGGTTTACCTTGATTTGCCTTTGTCTTCTTGTGATTGGTACATTTGTCATCTTAGTTCTAGAATTTATGGAATCTGTTGTTGCTGGTTGTCAGCATCGGGGCAGGGGCAGTGCTGGCATCAGGGGCAGGGGCAGTGCTGGCATCAGGGGCAGGGGCAGTGCCAGGATCGGGGCAGGGGCAGAACCAGCTGCTGCAGCACATGTAGTGGCCTTGGGTCGGAGGGTGCTGGGAGCTGTGGTGCTGGATGCAAAGCCTGTAGTTTTGCTGGTAGAGGCAGCGGAAGCCTTGGTGGTTGCTGTTGGAGGAGCACTAGAAGTAGCTAGTGGAGCTTGAGAACTGGGGTTGATAAAATTCTTAGATGTTGGAGTAGGTCTGGGTGATAGACCATGTGGGCGGTGAGGGAAGAGGAGATTGTGGAATATCTTTGGAGTCCATGACGACCACGGTTACCGTGTAGATTTGCAGAAGCTTGTCCAAATTTTGCAAACTGCTCTCTTGTCTTATGAGGGTGTGTTTGTTTAGATGGTTTAAAGCTCTCTTTGGAACTTTCACTAAACTTAAAAGAACACAAAACAATTATCTTTATGCAAATGACATGTATAAACTAGCTTGTAATCAAGTTTTAATATGTATCCATGTTATTACTCAAATTTGTGTAAATATTCTGACTTTATTTCATAAGTAATTTGATGCGTGTACCCACCAAGAAGAGAGAATTATGAACTTTGGTGAAATGTAAACTGTATTTCTGCTATTCTCAACACCTAATAATTTTATTACAAATTTTCTCCAAATGTGTTCCATGGTAAACACTGTATTAAAAAGATTTTGGTAGTCAAATAACTATGGAAAAGTAAAATACTTTTCTTTACTACAAGACTTGTTGACATTGTTAATGTAATATGTCAATGGCTATTTAGTGTATCCAAAGGATACGCAATATTTCCCAAATTTATTTCACCATGGAAATGTGTGTGTGAGTATCTGTAGTGTTTCTTCATTCTAGTGTTTTAGTGTTTCATGGAGAACATTTTGGGATATGCTAATTTCCATCCTGGAAAACAGCATAGTGTATTTTACTGCTCTGAATAAAGAGAATGAAAGGAAATTATAGGAGCTTTGTGTTACTCCTATTGTAGATCCTAATACGAGATTGACAGAGCATTCCGTAAATCCACATGGCTGGCATTTGGACAGAATCATAGACAGTAAAAGCTAGAAATGTCTTAAATTAGTCACTGTACATCTTCCCAGTGAACCTCAGTGTAGCAATGCTATGGGCAATTTTACTGGCTTTAGTTACATGGATTTTCATATGGCATTCCTTAGGATTTCGGTTTAGGTCCTTGTCTCTTATTTCATCTTCAGTGGCAGAAGTTAATCACTGAGATTCTAAATATGACACTCCTCTTGCCTCTTCATGCAGGATTCATTCTTAAAGTGAATAAAGTCAGAGAAATAGTCAAATACCTGACTTCAAGATGAAGAAGGAATAAGTTGCTAAAAATTGTCATAAACTTTCAAGGTAGGCTTGAGATTTTTTTTCCCCCTAAATATCAGCACAGTTTGGATCACTAAACCTAGACAACATCTGTCCCATAGCATTGGAAGCAGGATAACTTTTTCGTTTTAAAGGATTCATTTAGAATTCTTGTCTTAGAACGGGGAAGAGAGAGCAGGAGGATGAAACAGGATGATGTGACAAGTATTTTCAGGTAATATGCCCTATTGGGCAGCCCACCTCCATTCTCACCTGTGGTGGAGATTGTGAGAATTAGAAATGGAAGATCTAAGCACACAGAAATAGGCAAGTTAGAGTTGCTGTGGCATAACAGGGACAGGTGGATAGAGTTCCTCATTTTCCCTCGGGGTTTCTCTTCTGCCCACACAGTTTAAAGAGTCTCTTAATTAAACACTTATCAGATTACATTAAACAAGAAATGGCAGAGAGCTTATTTAACTTATATGCAGAGTATATCATGAGAAACGCTGGGCTGGAGGAAGCACAAGCTGGAATCAAGATTGCCGGAAGAAATATCAGTAACCTCAGATATGCAGATGACACCACCCTTATGGCAGAAGGTGAAGTGGAACTCAAAAGCCTCTTGATGAAAGTGAAAGAGGAGAGTGAAAAAGTTGGCTTAAAGCTCAACATTCAGAAAACGAAGATCATGGCATCTGGTCCCATCACTTCATGGGAAATAGATGGGGAAACAGTGGAAACAGTGTCAGACTTTATTGCTTTGGGCTCCAAAATCACTGCAGATGGTGACTGCAGCCATGAAATTAAAAGACGCTTACTCCTTGGAAGAAAAGTTATGACCAACCTAGATAGCATATTGAAAAGCAGAGACATTACTTTGCTAGGGTCTTCTAGAAGTAGGTAGCAAGAGATGCTTCATTGGTAGAAGGAAAACAAAACAAATACTGATTTGTTTTTGCTAAATTTTAACCAAAGAAAAAACATTTATGCATATTATGGTACATCTATGGCGTATATTGTATCTATGGCATAAAAAGAACTTTTGTAAACTTTTGTAAAGTTTTTTTGACAAAAAACTTTTGTCAAATTTGTAAGAAAAATATCAAATCCAACAGATACATGCAAAGGTTAAGAATAATGAATTCCAATAACAATGTGAGTAGTAGATAAAAATGTGGACAGAAGTCCTTGTTTTGTTGTCAAGAAAACAAATAGAACTTTCTATTTGACCTACTATTTTACAATTACTAGGGAGTTATTTTAAAAGGTTAAACCAATATATAGTCAAGGTTGAGGTAAGGTTGACATCCTTGTGTGCAGCTGTTGATTCTATTACTTGAGACAAACTTTTTGAAAGCAGGATGGCAATATACAAAAGAAACATGAAAATGTCTATACCTTTAACTTAAAGAATCCCAGTCTTGAGGATTTTTATTGATAAATTAGCCAATAGAAAAAAAGTTTAAATGTTCATTCCAGTTACTTATAATTTAAAAATATTAATACTGATATTGATGACTATAGAAATTTGAAAAATACTTAAGTTATCATGATAAGTGAAAAGTTTAAATACCATACTTTGAGTAAATTATCCAAGTAGATAAGAACTGGAAAATGTAAGAAAGAATTAAATAAAGGTGGTATGATGGTTTAATTTATATGCAGATTTTCTGTTATTAAAAACTTACTGTGTTTTGTTGATTTTATAATTTAAACACACAAAAGAAATTAAGAAATTGCCATTAAAATGGTCTTTTGGCTCTGATTTTGACCTTTCCATATTTAAGACACTAGACAGAAAAGTTTAAATATTTACTTATAACTTAAAAATGTGTATCATTAGAAATATGAAATATTTATATTAATCTTGTCATCAGTTCAGTTCAGTTCAGTTCAGTCGCTTAGTCGTGTCCGATTCTTTGCGACCCCATGAATTGCAGCACACCAGACCTCCCTGTCCATCACCATCTCCCGGAGTTCACTCAAACTCAACATCCATCGAGTCAGTGATGCCATCCAGCCATCTCATCCTCTGTCATCCCCTTTTCCTCCTGCCCCCAATCCCTCCCAGCATCAGAGTCCTTTCCAATGAGTCAACTCTTGGCATGAGGTGGCCAAAGTACCGGAATTTTAGCTTTAGCATCATTCCTTCCAAAGAACACCCAGGGCTAATCTCCTTTAGAATGGGCTGGTTGGATCTCCTTGCAGTCCAAGGGACTTTCAAGAGTCTTCTTCAACACCACAGTTCAAAAGCATCAATTCTTTGGTGCTCAGCTTTCTTCACAGTCCAAATCTCACATCCATACATGACCACTGGAAAACCATAGCTTTGACTAGATGGACCTTTGTTGGCAAAGTAATGCTTTTCAATATGCTATCTAGGTTGGTCATAACTTTTCTTCCAAGGAGTAAGAGTCTTTTAATTTCATGGCTGCAGTCACCATCTGCAGTGATTTTGGAGCCCAAAGCAATAAAGTCTGACACTGTTTCCACTGTTTCCCCATCTATTTCCCATGAAGTGATGGGACTGGATGCCATGATCTTTGTTTTCCGAATGTTGAGCTTTAAGCCAACTTTTTCACTCTCCTCTTTCACTTTCATCAAGAGGCTTTTTAGTTCTTCTTCACCTTCTGCATAAGGGTGGTGTCATCTGCATATCTGAGGTTACTGATATCCCGGCAATCTTGATTCCAGCTTGTGCTTCTTCCAGCTCAGCGTTTCTCATGATGTACTCTGCATATAAGTTAAATAAGCAGGTTGACAATATACAGCCTTGATGTACTCCTGTTCCGATTTGGAACCAGTCTGTTGTTCCATGTCCAGTTGTAACTGTTGCTTCCTGGCCTGCATATAGGTTTCTCAAGAGGCAGGTCAGGTGGTCTGGTATTCCCATCTCTTTCAGAATTTTCCACAGTTTATTGTGATCCACACAGTCAAAGGCTTTGACATAGTCAATAAAGCAGAAATAGATGTTTTTTCTGGAACTCTCTTGCTTTTTCCACGATCTAGCGGGTGTTGGCAATTTGATCTCTGGTTCCTTTGCCTTTCCTAAAACCAGCTTGAACATCTGGAAGTTCATGGTTCACGTATTGCTGAAGCCTGGCTTGGAGAATTTTGAGCATTACTTTATTAGCGTGTGAGATGAGTGCAATTGTGTGGTAGTTTGAGCATTCTTTGGCATTGCCTTTCTTTGGGATTGGAATGAAAACTGACCTTTTCCAGTCCTGTGGCCACTGCTGAGTTTAAAATTGTTTTAAGTTTTTGAAATTTAAAAAATGGTGTAATAATAAAGGATTCTCTCTGGTCATCCAGTAATGTTAGCCTTGCTTAGCTTCTGAGGTCTGGAAGCTCACAGAAAGAGTATAGGTGATTCATACCTTATAAAGGATTCTTTTTCCTTAAAGAAAAACAGAATCCTTTCTATTTTGTTCCTATTGCTAAGTAAAATATTCTTATAATTATTATGTTAGCATTTGCTTCTGGGCTAATCCAAATTATTTCCTGAAGCAACAAAAAAAAGTGTTATAATATTTAACAGTTGACATCTGTCCTTTTCATTTTTCCTGAGAAAACATCATGGTTAATTATCTATGCATCAGAAAAAGTGAAGGCTTATTCTTTATAATTTAAAAATACTATCGTAAGTTGATTTCTTTCCTTTATTGTGGATGGTTTGTTAAACAACTTGACTTTTTACCAACAAGCAATAATTATTGAAACTTGACTGCAAACTCTAGGTATAATGCACATTTTCACAAGTAAAGATTGCTATTTACAGTATTTGCCTTGCTGCTATGTACTAATGTTGTGGAATCTGAGGTGGCAGAAAGTATTAGAAGATGATAGCTTTTTTTGTGTTCATCTTCAACTTTTTAAGATAAAGTAACTGAAACTCCAATACTTTGGCCACCTGATGTGAAGTGCTGAGTCATTTGAAAAGACCCTGATGCTGGGAAAGATTGAGGGCAGAAGGAGAAGGGGATGATAGAGGATGAGATGGTTGGATGGCATCACCGACTCAATGGACATGAGTTTGGGTGAACTCCGGGAGTTGGTGATGGACAGGGAGGCCTGGTGTGCTGCGGTCCATGGGGTCACAAAGAGTCGGACACGACTGAGAGACTGAACTGAACGGAACTGAAAGTTAGTTTTCAGAGATAATGAAGTTAGCTCAACTGAAACATTAAGTAGCTGGAGGGCAGCTGCAAGCGTTACATTCATGTCTTGCTTTCTTTTGTACATAAAAATGAGAAAAAGATGAGTAGTGAGCCATTTGATACCACTTACTATGCTTTTTACCACTAGACTAATAATTCTTCAAATTTTAGCAGAAGTTATGTTGTGCATGACAGTAGTTGTCTTGCTTAGAAGAAACGTGCCAATTATTGAGCTGTTGAAAACATGAGCATTGCAGTAGTTTGACATTTGCTTTGATGTTAGTAGGTTTTACTTTCCATTAAAGTGTCATTCATCACCAGAAAGATGGAAAAACATCATATGCTTACAGGTGGGAAGTTTATTGGTGCATAATTGAATTTGTGATGCTTTTCTTTCAAGTTAGCTATTAACAATGGTGTATCTTGGTGTTGAGGAGGGCATGACAACCCACTTCAGTATTCTTGCCTGGAGAATCCCCACAGACAGAGGAATCTGGCGGGCTACAGTACATGGGGTCAGAAAGATTCAGGCATGACTGAACGACTCAGCACAGCGCGTCCTGGCATTAATTCCCCCAGTGATGACTGAAGATCAGATGAGGACTTCCAGACTTTTAGTGCTCAAGGTGAATTTGAGGTCACTGGACACAATATCTCCTCAGATATTGTTTTCATTGTTGTTGTTTGTGTCTTAAATTTTTTAGGATAACTTATTGCAATGAGAACAATCTAAAATCAAGATCAAGGTGTAGTCTTAGATCTCTGTGCTTTTACATAGAAAGTAACTTTGTACATGGAGAGACTGAAATTTTACAAAAGAACTAGCTCACAGATTCACATCCTAGTATTTTAACCCAGATCTATTTATCTCTATGGGTTTCCCCGATGGCTCAGATGGTCAAGAATCTGCCTGCAATACAGCAGATCTGGGTTCAATCCCTGGGTTGGGAAGATCCCCTGGAGAAGGAAATGGAAACCCACTCCAGTATCCTTGCCTGGAAAATCCTGTGGACAGAGGAACCTGGCAGGCTACAGTCCATGGGGTTAGAAAGAGTTGGACAAGACTGAGTGACTTCACTTCACTTTTTTTTTTAAATTAATTTATTTTAATTAGAGGCTAATTACTTTACAATATTGTATTGGTTTTTCCAAACATCAACATGAATCCACCATGGGTGTACACGTGTTCCCAATCTTGAACCCCCCCTCCCACATCTCTCCCCATACCATCTCTCTGGGTCATCCCAGTGCACCAGTCCCAAGCTTCCTGTATCCTACATCAAACCTGGACTGGCGATTTGTTTCTTATATGATATTATACATGTTTCAATGCCATTGTCCCAAATCATCCGCCCCTCCCTCTCCCACAGAGTCCAAAAGACTGTCCTATACATCTGTGTCTCTTTTGCTGTCTCCCATACAGGGTTGCACAACAAAAGAAACTATAAGCAAGGTGAAAAGACAGCCTTCAGAATGGGAGAAAATAATAGCAAATGAAGCAACTAACAACTAATCTCAAAAATATACAAGCAACTCCTGCAGCTCAATTGCAGAAAAATAAACGAACCAATCAAAAAATGGGCCAAAGAACTAAATAGACATTTCACTTCACTTTTGTCTTTCCTTTGTACCAAAATATTTTTGCGTGCGTGCTAAGTCACTTCAGTCCTTTCCAACTTTTTGTGACCCTATGAACTGTAGCCTGCCAGGCTCTTCTGTCCATGGGATTCTTCAGGCAAGAATACTGGAGTGGGTTGCCATTTCCTTCTCCAGGAGATCTTCCCCATCCAGGGATCCAACCTGAGTTTCCTGCATCTCCTGCATTGGCAGGTGGGTTCATTACTAGTGCCACCTTTAAGTATGTCTAATTCCTGTTAAGAAAATTTTTGATTAATTCTTACAGTGGACAAATTGAGTTAGACTCTGTCTCAGGCATTTTTGTGACTATCAACCAATTGATTTCCTGGAATAAATTTGGGTGATAAATAATGCTTTTACACGTTAGTGGTTTCCCTGGTGACTCAGTTGGTAAAGAACCCGCATGCAATGCAGAATACCGGGGTTCAATTGATGGGTCAGGAAGATCTTCTGGAGAAGGAAAGGGCAACCCACTCCAGCATTATTGCTTGGAAAATCCATTGGACAGAGGATCCTGGTGAGTTACAGTCAATGGGGTTGCAACAGTCAGCATGACTTAGCAACTAAACCACCACCACCACACCACATTAATATATATGAATTCCCTTTTCTTTTCTGACTTTGTTGTAAGTTACATCTAATCTAAAACTCTATAGAATGAGAGAAAATATGAGGATTCCAACTCACAAGATTTGTTCTCATTATAGAGAAGCAGCCAACTTGGCCACAACAACAAATGCCTGGGGCTGATACTGGAATGTTCAGATTTTTACATAAAATTTTCATGTCACATAGGCTATGTAGTTAAGTTTCTGCTTATTACTAATTTAGTAGGGTAAATGGAATACACTGATAAATATTGGAATGTACTGAGTATTGGAATATATATTCTTATTGGTTTCTGCTATAGTTTGTCTCTCTGCCTCTTGCTTCCGCTATCATTCCCAAGTCTAACTTTTACTGTTTCATCAAAATAGTCTTCCTAAAGCTCAACATATTAATTGTGTTAATATGTTTCCCTTTCTGAGAATTTTAGACACTTCTCATTTTCACATCAGCATTTCTCAAAATATTACACAGAGCATTAGTTACTAGTGAAATTTACTGGGGCTCTGTGAAAAATATACCTCCATGAACACTTCATATGTTGGGGGCTTCCCAGATGGCTCAGTGGTAAGGAATCCACCTGCCAATGCAGGAGATGCAGGAGATGTGGGTGCAATCCCTGGGTTAGGATCCCCTAGAGGAGGAAATGGCAACCCACTCCAGTATTTTTTCCTGGAAAATCCCACAGACAGAGGAACCTAGCCGGCTATAGTTTATAGGGTGGCAAAGAATTGGACATGACTGAGCAACTGAGCATGCATGCACATACGAGCACTTCATATACCTACTCTCTTTGAAGACATCAGAAAATATGCCCCAACATTATTAGTGCATTTTAGCACGAAAAAAAATTTTAGCTCCTGTGAAAAGCCCTATTAATTTTGGTTAAACTAACTCAGAAAATATAAGCTGTTAGTTATATGAAATTTTAACCCTAAATAGCTATATGCATAATGTGATGTTTAATGTTATGTGTTAATTTGGTTAGATTGTGGTGCCTTGTTGTTTAATCAAACACTTGTCTAGATGTTACTGTGAAGGTATTTTGTAGATGTGATTAACAATAAGTTAACTTTAGATATAACATATTTTCATAATGTGAATTAGCCTCATCTAATCAATTGAAAGCAAAGACTGAAATTTCTTAAAAAATAAGAAATTTTGCCTTAAGACTGAAACATAGAAACTGTCTGAGTTTCTAGCCTGGGGACTTGCCCTGTAGGTTTTGGATTCAAAATGGCAATATCAACTCTTAATTTTCAGACTATCAACCTATGCCGTAGATTTCAAATTTGTCAGTCTCTACAATCATAATAATCCAATTTCTTAAAATCTCTATCATCGTTGGTTCTGTTTCTTTGGGGAACTCTGACATATTAATGATCTGACAGTTTATCTTTCCCTTCAAAAGGCTATATCAGTCATTTGATATGTCTGTTCCATTCTCTCTCAGATCCACTGTGCTTTAACTTTTCTTCAATGGTATAGAGCACACTAAGTATTTTTATGCTTCTGGATCTTTGTTCTTGCCTTTCGCTCAGTGATACCCTTTCAGTACCAGTAAACTCATATTCATCCATAAGTATCCAGTTTATACCATTCTTCCTCTGAGAGCATTCATCGCCTAATACATCATCATTCACTATTTAATTTAATTCATTAATTTAACAGATTTTATTGAAGTTCTACTGTGTTCAAAACTCTTAGAATTGAGCAATGGACAAGGCGGATATGATCTCTTCCCTTAGGGTGGGGTGACTAGCTCTATTTATTTAGGAAACTCTAAGTTTATGCTCCTGGTTTTGGAGTCATTATTTTCTTTCAGCTCAAAAGTGTTCTGGTATTGATGATGTATTATGTAATCATCTTACTTATCCAACATATAAACTGGTAGGGAAGATAAACATTATATCAACAGGTGTTATGTATTGAGTTGTGTCTTTCCTCCCACTCCCAAGTATGATGAAGTTCTAACTCCCAGAACCTGTCAATGTGACCTTATTCAGACTTGAGATCTTTGCAGATGTAACCATGATGAGGTCACACAGGATTTAGGGGCCTAATACAATGAGCTGTGTCCATATAAGAAGGGGAAATCCAGACACAGAGACACACAAAGAGAGCATTGTGTGATGAAGGAGGCAGAGATTATAGTGACTGTCTATACGCCAAAGAATGTAAATAATTGCTAGCAACCAACTAGGAAGAAGCAGGAAAGATCCTCCTTCCTAAGCAAAGTTCCTAGAAGAAACTGTAGTTGGAGTTTTAAAATAATGATGCTTTTCAGATTGCTTCCTAGTTCAGTACTAAGGTTGATATGAGGATAAGTGATTAAAACCTTTAATGGCTCTCAAATATATTCTGGATAAAATTCAGAATGTTCAACAAACACCACATAATTTTTCTCCTACCTACTTTTCCATTTCAACTTGTGTCATTTTTCCAACCACATGCTCAGTTCATTTTCTTGAATAATTTGAGGCATTTCTTGCCTCAGGGCTTTGGACAGGTTATATCCCCAATTCTCTACATTTTTTCAATCTTTAGTTTAAATCTCACTTTTTCAGACACAACTTCCCTGGACCTGAATTTGTGTGAAATCGAAGCTGTAGTCTCTTATTATATTTGCTTATATATCCAACACAATCTGTAGTTAGGCAGTAACTCAACATTATTCTAGTCTATAGTCCGGGCTTCCTTGGTGACTCAGCAGTAAAGAATCCTCCTGTCAATGCAGGAGACATGGGTTTAATCCCTAGGTGGGGAAGATTCCCTGGAGAAGGAACTGGCAACCCACTCTAGTATTCTTGCCTGGAAAGCCCCATGGACAGAGGAGCCTGATAGGCTACAGACCATGGGGTCACAAAAGAGATATGACTTAGCAACTAAACAACAAAGTCTATAGTCTATGTCGTGTAAATTCCTATCCCTCTTCACCCACCTCCCATATAGGTACCTTTAACTTTCAACTAGTGCTTTGGCTTTGTTTTTCTTTATAAAGAATAATAAAATTATGAGTCCTTATAGGATCATTCTACTTGATTCCCAGAGCTAAGTTATTCTTTAAACAATGAATTTTCATTTTTTTCACTCATATCTCTAATTTGAGAATTCTGGTCTAGAATATCAATCACATTTACATACAGTAAATCAGTTGCTGTCAAGAAGATTTATTGAAGAGAATTCAGCAAAGTGAAAACAGGCCCATTTTAACAATTGGTGTCAAAAAAGAATGAAGATGTATGTTCTTGAATTGCTAACCCAAAGCATAAGAAGAGTGCAGTATCAATGCTTAAGACCTGAAAAAAATTAACAAAAATTCAGGAAAGAGATTTTAAAGAAAAAAATTAAATTAATTCATATGTTTACATACAATATTGTTTTTGACAGATGTATACATTTGTAAAATATCATTTTGCCTTAGTTTGCATCCAGCATGAGCCAGGAACCCTGTAATATTTCTTATATTTCTTACATGTGGATGCTAAACAATTACTAAATAGCCTTATTTTTTCTATGAGTGTGGGTTTCAAATATATTTTTCAGTAGAGAATCATTGGTTGCATACTAAAAAGATATCTGTTTAGAATAAGCATTTAAGGTCTTTTAAAACTACAATTGTTTTTGAATATGTTGTTAATTTGATTCTCTTTGTCTCTAACTCACATTAAAATATGCTATTGAGGATTAACTAAAATGATGTATATGATTAGACGCAGTGGGGAGTGAGCTTGCTTTATTGCTCTCTCTTAATATCCCTGAAGGCTGGGATTAAAGATCTTATATTAAAATAAGTAATTATTGGATAACTCAATTAAACTTTGTGATAGTAGGGGAACTCTTGTATTGCTGACTTTTTAAAGTTTCCCAAAATATATTCTTCTGCATGACCACTATTTTTAAACCCGTGCATTTTCTAAATTTTGTACTTGCCTTAAACGCTCACATTCTTTCGTTTATTAAGATTTATTGCTTGCTGGACAAACTTCTTAGATGTTAAAACTAGCTGCCTAGGCTACTGCACAATACTTTGTGGCATTTCTGTTGTTGCTTTCAAATCAGGAACTCATCTGGTTCTTCTTTCAGTAGTTTAAAGACACCAGTTTCAGTTGTGAAATTGTCTTCTTTATGGTTGAATGCATCTAGATCAGGAGTAGTTCCTGACAATTCATCAGTATTCTTAGTTACAGATTCCATTCTATTATTTTCAGGCAAATCTTCTTCTGTAAGCGAATCTTCCATGAGGTTCATAGCTACTGATGTAGGGATGACGAAGTCATATCTGGATTCTACGGCAGTAAGCAGAACAGAATGACTCTCTTCTTCATTTGCCATATCCCTCTCCATCCAAACACTGACTTCATCTGTAGACTCTTCATCAGTTAGCAGAGCATCTTCTGGGTTATCTTTGTCTCTTTCAGCAGTGGTAGTGAGTTCAAACACAGTGATGAACTTTTCCTCATCAGAATCAGTTAGTTTAGGCACAACATTGGGGTCATTTTCTGGAAGAATTAAGTCAATTTCTGTTATTTTCTCTTCTGTAAGGGCAGTTATGTCTGGAATAGTGGTGAGGTTTCTTTCAGTAGTTGGAGTGATTTCAGCCTCAGGGACAGAGGAGTCAGTAATATGGGCATTCTCATCAGCAGGGACTTTGAACTTAACTGAGGAACTATAATTGCTTACATCAGATTTACCCATTGTAGTTGGAAGGATCGGGGTGTCAGCAATAGCAGCTGTGCTTTCCTTTGGTGTGCCAGAGACTTCAGATGTTAGTGACACATCTTTATCCCCTGGGTCAGTGGTATCCAAGAGAATATCTTCTTTTGCTATGTCCATGGAAAAATCTATTAAGGAAATGGCATCTGTTGATGAGATATTACCAGTTTTCACTGGCAAGAAGTTTTCAGTGATAGACTCACTAGCCATTGGGTTTTTAATGTCCATCAGAGTGGCAAATTCTTTCTCCAGGTGGGATTCAACATCATCTTCTGATTTTTGTCTTTCCTTTGGTGGTATAAGCTTGTTGCCTGTAGTTGTTGAAAAATCATTTTCTAGCATATAGTCATTTACTGAAGTAACGTGGTCTCCTTCTGAAGTAATAGTTGTTTCTGATTTAGGAATAGTGTTGTCAGCCCCAAAGAAGATGGTTGCCTCAGTTGTTGTCTTAGTGCTTTCTGCTGGAGGATGAGAATAAATTTTTGGCAAACCATCTTCAGCCATGGGACAAAGTGGCACCATGCACACTCAAAGGTCTTCCCCTGGGTGCAGTGGCATCCCTAGGCAGGAGAGTGGTGTTCATTATAGTGATTGAAGCATTTGTCATCATGGTGATTGTTGCATCAACCACAGGGCCACTGGCCCTGGCTCTCCTTGGAGGTTGTTTCTGTGCTCTGATTGGGCACTGAGTTATGAGTACTGACATTAAATGAAAGAACTTCCCAGGTGGAACTAGTGGTAAAGAATCTGCCTGCCAGTGCAGCAGACAAAAGAGACCTGGGTTCGATACTTGGGTTGGGAAGATCTCCTGGAGAAGGAAATGGCAACCCACTCTAGTATTCTAGTTTGGAAAAATCCCATGGACAGAGGAGCCTGGCAGGCTATAGTCCATGGGATTGCAGAGTTGGACATGACTGAACACTTGTCAGTAGTCTTAAATGAAAAGATAATAGAGCCCTCTCTGTTTATGAAATCAACATTAAAAGCCAAATAGTATAATTTTGGGAACTTGAGATTTACCATGTCTCTTTATAAGTGCTATACCTTCCAACATGTGTCTCGTGTCACTTGAAACATATAGCAAAGTCTGCCATGTACTTAATGGGTTTAGTGTCAATGAGGGAAATTTCAGGTGCCATGTATTATCAGCATCAGCTTCAGGCTACCTGTTTCTCAAGTAAGTAACAGTGTCTTTTGGAAATAAAGCATCTTCTCTTCAGATTCATAGTATTTAAATGTCTAAAACAAATTAATGACATTTTTGACAGTGAATGTAGCTGCAGAAGCTAATTAGGTAGTAGAGATTTCAGTTAATTATTTTCTTTAGAGCAGGAATTCTCACTTTTTCAGTAGGGATAATAAAAATAAGTTATTGGTCTGTTAGGGTCTTGCTAGTTTTCTTCTTCATTGTAGTTGATTTTATTGAATTAACTTGAATAATAGTGAGATTGTCCGATTTTGTAGGTCAAATTATTTAGGAATGGTTTTCTGTAGACAGTGTTATTTCAACCCCAAACACACAAAGACTTTTCTGGCAGAGAGTTGACGTTATACATAAAAATTCACCCAGAAACAAGATCAGGGTGTGAATAACTCTTCAGCCTTAATAATTATATCCTCAATTTCAGAGGGAGTATCTTTTTTTTTTTTTAAATGATGTTAGTCATCATTATTTTGTTATCATCCTTAAGCTTTAGCTAATTAGGTGAAAAGGGATTGTACTCTGATGTTAAGTTTTTCTTAATGTTGTTAAAAGGAACAGACTCAGGCAGAACTAAATCTGAAAAAAGGTAGTGGCATCACCCAGACCAGTAGTTTCCATCTCAAAGACAAATGCTTATTCTTCATTAAATATGGACTCAGCCTCAAAGTTTGGGCTTCCCTGGTGGCTCAATGGTAAAGAATCTACCTATAATGCAGGAGATGCAAGTTTGAATCAGGAAGATCCCCTGGAGAAGGGAATGGCTACCCACTCCAGTATTCTTGCCTGGGAAATCCCGTGGAAAGAGATGCCTAGCAGGCTATAGTCCACGGGGTCACAGAGTTGGGCATGACTAAGTGACTAAGCACGCATGAACTCAGCCTCAAAGTTTACAGTGTTGTCTCTCAGTTGATTGGTCTGGGACAAGTATATCACTACTTTCTGTGGAAATATCAGATAGGTTTTAAGATGGACAATTTTCACTTCAAATATATGGGCAGCTTTCCAGAAATGTTTTTGCTTCAAGATGCTACCATTACTCTTGAGAGCTCCAGTGTCTTTATTGATGTAGAGAATGCTGTCAGCATCCAGGACAAAGAAGGAAGTCTCAGGTTAGTTATAGACACATTAAAAAAAAATTTCTAAATAGAAATAAAGTCAGTTCCAGCACCATTAAAAGAAATATGAGGGTAAAGCCATTCTCTGGGTTGCCTAATTTAATGGGAGGTTTTTAACCTCTACTTTTTTTCTTTCTCATAATTTGGTATTTGTGAAGCTTGATTCAAGATAAAGCATATTATAAACAGAAGACTTGGTGGTTTTTTGGGGGAATTTTGTGTGTGTATGTGTACAAAAAGGGAAAAAATGTTAGTGTTAGGTGTATAACTGCTAAGTTATCTTAGAGTATTTGGTATTTGTTATGTTGAATAGAGTAAAAAATAAGGAGCAAAATATTCATTCTTATAAGCATTTATTCCTTGGTTAGAAATGTCAGGTAAAATGATAACAGCTTCATGAATAAAAATAGTCTTTCATTTCAGAGATTACTTCCATGATCACATCTACTCCCCCAGCGTGAGGTGGAATCACATTGGTTTTAGCATAAAAACGCATTTCTGTCTATGGAGAATAATTTTATTATAATATGTGTATTTTATATTGTTGATCTCAAAAAGGACACTTCAGATTGAGAGCATGTGTCATCCATCAAAAAACAGGAAGCATATGGAGAAAATCCTGGTGGGACTGTTGGAATTTTAGCAATCTTGACAATGGAACTGGAGTCATCTGCTACAAGGAACATAATTTATTTGACCAATGGATCATTCCTACCATATGTATTATCTGACATAAGAACAGAGGATCAGATTCTGTAAGTTTCATTTTATCTGAATAGTAGTTTCTTCCATTGTTTTAACATATATCACACTAATGAGAACATTTTGTCTTTTCCCAGAAAAATTTCAAATTTATGTCTACTCACATATCTCCTGTGGTACATATCTTCCTTATTTTGGCAGCTGCAGCAAGTTTGGTCGGGTAACATTTTTTTATGTTTCATTTGCTCATGGTGTTTGGCTTGGTGATTATGCATCCTTTTAGATAGCACTTTTTTTTAAGCCTATTTTTCTTTTTAGTGAAAAAGTAGGACCTGCTAACCAAAGGGATAGATTTTGCAGTAAGCCTCCAGGAAGGTCATTTGCCACCTTTATGATTTTCAGGAATACATGACTAGAATCCTCAGGTATAGACTTTGAAAAGGCTGATGGCATAGGGATGTCTACCATTGAGACTTTCTTTATATCGAGAATATCTTTCTATTTATCAGAAGAAATGTCATGTGAAGTTTTAAAAGAATCAACTGAGGCAGAATTCCCATTTAGAAAGAGTCTATATATGTTTAGATTTTGCAAATTTATTGGCAAAATAGAGTTCTTAACCTTAATTGACAGGATTATAATCAGAATGTAGCTGTTGTGGTCATAAAATCTTCAATAACAAAAGAATTCCCACCTTCAGAAACAGTGAAAGAACTGAGAGGAGCAGTTGCATTTTGAGATTTGATTGTATCAGGGTCCACTTTTTTCTCTTTCCTTCCAGTGATTGGAATGTTAGGTACTTGAGTAGGGAAATTGTAACTGAAGGATGTGTTAGCCTGTGGGATCACTATTTCTCTGTTTCCTGAGAAGATGGTATGTACAGCAGGGACAGCCAAGACCCTTATATCTGCTTTGTTGTTTGTAGGTGCTTCATGGATATACATTGGGTTAATTGTTTCTATCTGTGACTGAAGAATGTCAGTCTTAAAGTATCTATTTTAGCCTCCTTGTTAGATTGTGGTACTGTAGAAATTCCTTCAAATTAGGTAATATTTTTTTCTATTTCAACAATAGATTCATGTGTAGTATTTCTTCTTCCTTAAGTTTGAAATTCAGTATCTGTTGCCTTGAGATTGGCTACATTAAATTCCAACTGAGAATTTCCTTTTACCATGGAAATTATATATCCATGTTAAATAAAGATTCTCAATCATTGGGAATAGTGATAATTACTTCTGTGGGTAAGTATGAGTTCTCAGCCATCAAATGGGTTTCCTGAGGAACAGATCCCTCTAGAAGTGAATCCTTGGGTATGTGAAAGCTTGAGTAAGCTGCTCCAGGGGCACTATAATAATCCTTATTGACTAGTTTATTATCAGTGATGACACTTTTATTCACAAGGTAATGCCTCAGATATGCATCTTTTAGAAAGTTTGTTCCCACCTAAATAGCTGGATTATTTCTTCTTTTATTTGCACCTGTAAGGTGATTTTCTTCAAATTCAGTAGCTACATCTTTCACTGCAGAAGCTTTAGTTATCTCCTTCATGGAATAGAAATTTGGTTTACTGTATTCATTAGGCAAGAGTAGAAATCTTGATGGCTATTTCCTTGTGGTCTGAATTTTGATCACCAGAAGCATCAATATCAAAAATTTTGTTCTTAGTGATGATAGTAGCAGATGTCTTTGGCTTGACATCTACCATATTGTCTGAAGAACCAGTGGTATCAGCTTGAAGAACAGCATAGAATAAGTGTACAGCCTTTGGGATCCTTTGACCTTTAATACTCTGCCCTTCTGAGACAATGCCTTCATAAGTAAGTGGAGTCTGTAGACACAGGCTTCAATATCTCTGATATTGGCACTGTTGGGTGATACAAGTTTGCATCTTTTGTAAGTCTGGGGGCTGAAGTTTCTTTAGTAGGAGCATTAGAAGTTAGGATGAAAGTTTCAGGTAATCCTATAGATGAAAGTCTTAGAGATGTGGCACTATCTGATGATGGAAGGCTATAATGGCCAATGGTATTTTTGGTTGCAGTAGAGGTAGGGATATTTGGCATATTGGTGGACAGCTTTTTCAAAGGATAAAAGAAATTAAAAGTTGTGTTGATTGTACTTTCTGTGTCTTCATCCACTTTGGAGATGTCTTTACCTGAATGCTGAGCTAAAGGAAAATTATTAAACCTTGAGTCAGGCACTGCAGCTGTACCTGTTCTACCTTCAGTAAAATCGGGTTTCCTGGATGTGGTGGTGTCTCCTCTCCTGGGTGTAGCTACCTTATAAATGTTAATGTTTATAAGGTAATGTTAATCATCACTGTTTTATAAAGCAGAGTTAGTAACAGTTGTGAATGTTCTGCTGTCAGTTTGGGTTTTGTGTCTAGAAAAAGAGAGTAATCAATTATTTTATCTCCCAAGTCAAAGCCTTCAGAGAGAATTACAGTGCCATCAATACCATTTATGGTGCTTTTTTGCACAGATGATTTGTCAGAAAAACTAGAAGGAAAAGTTTTACTTGAATCAGTTATGAAGTGAGTTACAGGTTTGTTGGTATTGACACTGGCATTAGAATCTTTGAGAACAATGGGATCAAAGTTCTTGTTTTCCTGTCTAGGAGTTGTAGCTTGATAATTTTCTCCAGATTTGAACTCCGAGGATGTTGCTTTAGATAGACTGACTAAATGTCTTTGGGGCATACATGGCTAAACTTATTTTTATAAGAGAATTACTTGCTCTGTCCTCCAATTCAAAGGCATAGTTATCTGAGACATATTCAGAACCACTACCATCAGATAGTTATATAGTTCTCATTTGCTGGAGTGATTTTTCCTGCAGAAAAAATGTCCTCAACTGTTTCTGAACTGTCTTCTGTAAAATAGATGATTTCATACTCAGCAGTTGTTTCTTTCTCTATAAAATCTTTAGGCTCAAATATATTCCCTTTAAAAGTACTTGCCATATCCTTTTCAGAGGTAATGGTATTAGGGAAAATGATAACTTCTTTGGATGAAATAATTGTCTCATCAAATGGAATGTTATAGTCAGTCTTTTTGTTAGTATATTCTCCCCCAGTAGTAACAGGAACAAGTTCAGAATATTTGGAAGTTTCCAGGAATGTTATGAAATAAGGAGGAGGAAAAGTTGACCTATGTCGTAGGCCATTTATTTCAAGTGGAGAGTTTGTGATGGCTCCTCCGGTGTCAGTGAATTTATCAGGAGAGGCAGGCCTAGATGCTTCTGGGAGAGTTAATGTAGAATCGGCTAAAAATATCTTTTTAAAATTAGACTGTGTTTGAGGTCTGAAGGGTGTATCATCAAATTTAACAGTGAAAAGATCTTTCCTATTCTTATTGCTCTTGGAGAGAGGATTGGGCTTGATTCCAGATGGAACATCCACAGCCGGGATGAGAACTTTTGTATTTCTAAAGTGACTTAATTCAGATTTAGCAGCTGGATCTTCTTGATCAAAAAGATTAGTTATTTTCCTTCTCTCATGGACAATATTTTGAGAGTCTTCTTTGGGGGAAAAGGCTTTCATCATAGTTCTTTGAGACTTGGAATATAGTGTGTCTGTCTTAGTCTTATAATTGTCAGGAGTATCTCTATCCAGAGAGAAAAATGAGTCAATTTCACCATTAGTGGGAATATCTGAAAAAGTGGGTGATTCAGTTAGAACATTTGAGGCCAATGGATGGGAATGAGTGTCTGCTTGCATGATTATGGCCTGCCCCTCTGGAACATCACTTTCATTAATGGCATCACCATATTCAGTTGGTCTCTTTAACATTTCCAACCTAGATAGTAAAGATTCAGACAAGGAGTTATCTGTCATTAGGCCAGAAATTTCAGGATTTTCAGTTAAGGAAGTAGGAGTGAACACGGCAGATGTTAATAGAGATGAGAGTCCTCTAGACTCAACTTTGTCTTTTCCAGGTAACGTGGAATCACCTCCTTCATAACTATCTTCAGTGGAAAAAACAATGAAGTCAGCCACAGTGCTGGATGCCTTATTCAGAGATGAGGAAAAGGTTGAAGGTTTGTTTGCATCCTCAGTATTTTTATTGATGAAGGGAAGATCATCATCAGGAGTGACATTGAACTCAACTAAAGGAATAATGTTGTTCTGTGAATGGGGCATATCTTCCAACTTTGAGTTAAATCTATTTGCATCAAATCTGCCTGATATAGAGGGTTTTGCACCATCTGGGGCAACATTATTATACAAAACAGATGAGATACCTTTCCTATTGAATTGGTCTTTATATTCTACAGGCTTGCTGATCACAGCAGGATCTGTAGAGTCAGTTGTGATTATTCTGTCCTTTTTCATTCTTGTCATGAGTTCTGGGCCTGGAACAAATGGATACTCCATTATTTTGCCTTTAGGGAGAGCAATAATGGTGTTATCTCCAGTTAGAGAACTATATTCTATAACTGTTTCAACTGGAAACTCAGGTGAGGAGGTCCAATTTGAGTCACTTGGAGAATAAATCATGGACCCGGGAGACTTTGTGTTAAAATGGACAATAGAACTTTTGAGAGCAGTAGGATCATTGTCAGAATTACGAATGTCCTCTCTGGGGACCAAGTTTTGGTGTTTCCTGTCAGTTTTGATATCAATTGGATATCCTTGGGTTAAATATTCAGAGATTGCTGTGCTGGCAGCGGGTGCATAAGACTCAGATACACTGAAGTCGTTAGTATGTGTGCCCTTTCCTATAAGGGGACCATTTCCTTCCTTCACTAGTTCAAGGATGTAGTTATTTGTAGCATATTCAAGAGCATTGTCAACAGGTATAATAGTTACTATATCATTACTATTTAGAATATTTTGACCTGCCAAAAAGGTATCATGTGTCTTTTCTGAAATATTTTCTGTAAAAGAAGCTTCTTCCATGAAGGCTGTGTCTTTCTTCATAAAAGTCTTTTCTCCAAATTTATTATTATCAATAATGTTTTTAGTGCCTTTTGTTGAAATAATGGTAGTGGGGGAAATATTGGCTTTAACAGAGGCGATATTGCTTTCTCCAGATGGAATATTATTATTAGCCTTTGTTATGATGCCTTTTTTCTTTTTGACAACTGGAGCAACTTTGTAATACTTAGAAGAACGACTGAATATTGTGAAATCAGAAGGAAGAGGAGTTGGTTTCCATGACGATAACCTGTCTGTTCCACTGGAAGAGTTTACAATGGTCCCTTCTCCAATAGCGACTTTAGTAGAACTTGGAACATTAGACCTAGATGCTTCTGGAAGAGTTAATGTGGAGCCAACTGAAGAGATTCCTTTTACATTAGAGTATGCTTGAGGGTTAGTAGAAGTAACATCAAATTTAACAGTGAAAGAATTCTCTTTCAGTGTATTTGCATCTCTTAGAGGAAAATTGCCCATTTCAGAAATATTGACTTCCTCTTCCATGTTGTTGTCACTCTTCGGCAGAGAATTAGACCCAGTTACTGAGGAAAGGATTTTCTCTCCAGTTGGACTGAGAACAATTGCATTTGTAATGTGACCTGCATTAAATTTAGTAGCTGGGTCTTCTTGATCAGGAAAATTAGCTATTTTTCCTTCTTCATAGACTCTATTTTGAGAGACTTTTATAGGATAAAAGGCTTTTATGATTGTTCTATGAGGTTCAGAATATATTTCATCTGTTTTAATTTTAGAAATGTCGACAGTTCCTCTGTTTGCTGAGGGAAGTGAATCAGACTCATTATATGTAGGATTGTCTGCAGAAGCAGTGGAACCAATGGGAAGCTTAGTGGAGGTCAAGGAGTAGAGCTTCAAATCAGTTCCATTAGTAATGGTATCACCACCATCATTAGCAGAATTAGGGTATTCCATCATTGTCTCAAACGTATTTGACCATGCAGTTGAAGTAGCCAAAGGGTTATTTATCACTGGGTCAAAGGTTTCAAGAGTTTTAGTTGAGGCATTAGAAATGAAAATGGGCTTTTCTGGAATTTGTAGAGTTAGGAATTCTTTAGACCTAATATTTTCCTCTGGAGACATGGAATCACCTCTGTCATCAGTATTGTCAATGGAGAGAGTAGTGGTATCATTCACAGTGTGGCCTGTAGGTGAGGAAGAGATTGATGCCTCACTGTTTAAAATTTTGATCTCTTCATTGATAGAAGAAAGTTTGCCATCAGCGATGACACTGAAATCAGCGAAGGAATAATGCTTTCCCATGAGTGTGGCATCTCTGCCATATTAGTTTTTTCTTTAACATTGGGTAATGAAATATTTTCTGCCTTACCTTGGGAATCAGTGTTATAAGTAGCAGATGGAATGACTTTACTGTAGAATTGGTTCTTATTTTCTAATGGAGAGGTGATCACCAAGGAATCAATGTGTCCATCTAGGAACTTCCTTCCATTCACCATATTTACTGTTATTTCTGGATTTGAAGCAAGGGTATAGTCCATTCTTTTGTCTTCAGGGAAGATAATGCTGGTGTCATCTTCTTTTAAAGTGCCTCCTTTTAGAGGTATTTTACCTAGAAATTTGTGAAGATTCTCACTTGTGTGAGTTGGTGGGTAAGTCATAGATCTGGGAACTTTATAATTCAAATTGTCAGTGGAATTGAGACTATTATCCAGGCCAGAACTGAAGTGTTCCTCTCTCGATATCAAATTTTGCAGCATTTCCTTAGTTTTTGTTTCTGCTGGGGCTCCTTGAAATAAATGTTTGTATGCATCAGCACTGGAGTAGAGTGGGTGAGACCCAACTATTTTGGGGTCATAAATGAGAGTAGGTTCTTTAGTAACTGGACTGTTATTCTCCTCCCGTGGTTCAAGGACATATTTCTTTATAACGTCCTCAAAAACTGTGGCATCAAACACAGGACTTATTACATCCTCATCATCTGGAACATTTTCACCCTCTGAGGTAATGTTTGAGATGTTTTCTGTAATAAGAGCTACTTCATTTTCAGTGTTTATATCTTTCCCTACAAAATTTCTTTGCACAGATCTGTTAGTAAAAATAATGTTTAACATGTCTTTTGTTGAAGTATTGGTACTAGGAGAAATGATGTCTTTGTTAGATGGAGAATTTCTTTCCTGAAATGGAGTATTATTATTAGTCTTTGTTGTAGTATCTTTTTTCATTTTGAAAACTGGATCAAGTTCAGAATATCTTGATGAACTCACAGCAGTTGTAAAATCAAAAGGAAAAGGAGTTGATTTCCACAGTTGCTCATAGGATCCAATGGGAACATTATGAAACAAACCTATAGGACCTGCATCTTCATCAGACAGAGCAGAACTTTTCTCCTTAGGCTTTAAAGTCTTTTCATGAGACAAGGTGGAATCAGCTGAAAGTATTCTTTTTAAACTGGGAGGAGCTTGAGGTCTAGCAGAAATATTAAATCTACCAATGAAAGGGTTCTCTCTCAATGTTCTTGAGTCTCCTAAGATGAAATTGCCTGCTTTGGAAACAATGAGTTCCTCCTCCTTGTTACTATTGCTCTTGGAGAGAGTACTGGGCTTGGGGGCTGAGAGAAGTGTTTTCTCCAAAGTTGGAATGAGAACTGTTGCATTTGTAATGTGACTTAAATCAAATTTAGCATTGGTGTCTTCCTCAACAGAGAATGTGGCCATTTTCCTTATTTCAGAAGGGAAAGAACTTATTTGTGTAGGTAAAAGGACTTTCATTGTTGTATCCAAAGGTTGAACATCTGTCTTAATTTTAGAAATGTTAACAGTCTTTCTCTCCACAGTGGATGGCAAATCAGGCCCACCATCTATGGAATTCCTGGTAAAAGTTACTGAATTAGCAGAGGGAATAACTGAGTCCAAGGAATGGGGCTGAAGGTCTGTTTGGATTTTAATTACCTGATTTTCTGAAATATCAGTTCCATGAATGAGATCAAGGTATTTAGTCACTCTCTCTGGTACTAATGATACTGTCTTTGAAGAGTCAGTCAAAGACCCATCACTTCTTAGAGCAGAATCCTCAGTTAGGACTTGAGGCATGAGAATGACACTTTCTCTTGTTTGTAGAGTTGGGAATTCTTTAGATATAATGTTATTTTCATTAGTTTGTATAGACTCACCTCCTTCATAACTATTCTCAAGGGAAATAGCAGTGGTATCAGCCCTAGTGTGAGGTGTCTTCATAGGTGAAAAATAAGCTGAAACCCTGTTTTTTTTATTCCCAGAATTTTCAACAACAAAGGAAAGTTCAATATCAGGGTTGACACTAACTGAAGGATCAGTGGCATCTTGTGAATGGTAACTCTCTGGCTTGAAAGCTGTGTCTTCATTATATTTCAACTTGAGTGACATACTGGGTACCCTCTGGTCATACAGCACAGTGTATGGGACTGTGTGTCTCTTGTGAAGCCAGTCTTTGCTCATTATTGAATTTGTGCTCCTGGTGGAATCAGTGACTACATCTGAGAAGGCCCTGCTTTCTTCCACAATTTCCACTGATTCTCTATCTGGAGTATTGATAGGCTCAATCTGTTTGTCTTCTGAAAGATTGATAATGATGTTATTTTCACTCTGGATGCCTCTTTCCAGAGATAAATCATCTGGGGATTCTGGAAAAAAAATTCTATTTCCATCTGTTAGGGAGTGAGTCATGGTTCTGGGTAACTTACTTTTGAAATTGATAGTATGATCTTTGAGAAAGGAGCCAACTTTGTCAGAATCAGGGTTTCCTTTTCTGGAGGTCAACAGTTGATATTTTTTAGCTTTGAGTTCTACAGAATTTTCATCTGATAGACTCTCAGTGACATGTATGGGGAAAGGAACATGAGATCCAAATTTATAGAGCCTTTGGATGAGGGCAGGTATTTTTGTTGTGGGACTCTTTTCTTCTCCGACATAAAAGGAATTTTCTTCTGATAGATACTTACGATCATTGTCATCAAGCCTCATGGTTATTAGATTCCTATTGTCTAGATGATCTTCTTCTGCCAGAAAAACCACATCTGACTCTGTTGAAAAGTCCTTTCTAATAGGAATTACTTCATATTGAGTTGCACTATCTTTTTCTGCAGAATTTAAATATCTTTTCCCATTTATAATGTTCCTATTCTCATAAGCAAAGATAATGTTGTCAGGTGAAATGACTTTTTTGTCAGTTAGGACAATTATATCATTAGATGTACTAGACTCATCAGTTATTTTTAGGTCACTCCCTCTGCTAATGGGTGCAGGATCAAGTTCAGAATGATTGATTTTGATAAAACCAACAACAAAAGCAGTAAGAGGAATAGTTGGCTTCTGGGGTAAATGATGTAACCGGCTATAAGAGGTTGTTATAGACCTCTCTAAGTTATCATTATAAAGAGAAGGAGAGCCTCTAGCCCTGGCCTTTTCCAGCTGTATTGTTCTTATTGTAGAAACAGGGTTAGTTTCTTTGAAAGTTCCAGGCACTTTCTGTTTAGCAGAAGCAACATCCAGCTTAAGAAGGAATGGATTAACATTTGCTGAATTTACCTCTCTTAAATTCACTGGAATTTTGGCTTCAGAAATAAAGGGCTCATCTTCTACAATAGCTTTATCTTTACTGTAAGATGCATTAGCCTCTGTTCCTGAAGCAGTAGTTTCTTTTTCCATAGTATCAGTTTTATCAGTAAGGACCCCATTTTCAGTGGTAAGTATGTCAGTGACAATATTGATAGAATTCTCTGAAAAAGCAGGGGGATCTTCGAGAGGAACAGAGGAGACCATGGAGAGGGGATGAAATTCACTTTGTACCTTGGTAATCTTCCAGTTCGGGTTCTTGATAAGAGAGTGTTCATCCAATGGCTCTGATAACTCTACTGTCACAGTTTTATTTGAAAAAGGATCATCATTTTTACTAAGGACAACTGCAGTTCTAGGTCTTTTCCAACTGGGGATTAATAGTGAATTTAATTTTATGGATAGAACACCATCTGCCTCAGGCACAATGGAGTCACCATTTTCACTGCTGTCCTTAGAGTCAAAGGTTGAGACACTAGGTGAAATGGTGGTAGCATTTGTTGGCATTTGGGTGACATTAATGTGATTAACAGAAGCTATTGAGCCAGTTTTGATTGTGCTCTTACTGATTTCACCACCAGAGACGTTCTCAGCTTGGGAGGCAGTACCTTTAGCCAAGGGATTACTGTGATCCTCTGAAGGCTTTACTTCAGCTAAGTCCATTTTATTTACATTGATTTTAGAGTTTCCTGATGTGCTTGTGTCTGCCAATTCTGGAGCAGCTGTGTTATTAACATTGGATGAAATGACTTTCCTGTAGAAATGACTTTGACTTTTTATGGATGTGATGACTGCAGCATGATCAGTGGGGAGAGTGTCAAATGTTCTCTTCTCTCCCATGGTAACAGTTGTTTCTGTGTGTGGTAGAAAGAAATCTTTGCTTTCTGTATTTCCCAAACCAGAAACTTGAGGGAGAATGATGACATCATCATCTTCAGGCCAAGTGCTGTTTTCTGCAGCTGATCTGTTTAGAAACTCAGGGGAAAAAGTCTTGCCTGCCTCAATTAGGGAGGGCACCATGGTTTTCAGATGCTGAGTGTTAAAATTTTGCGTGTAATCTTTGAAAGAAGTGGAAACAGAATCAAAGTCAGTATTTCCTTCTTTGAGAAAGGTGGCTTGGTATTTGTCTTTAGCATCAAACTCAGGGTAAATTATTCTATATAGAAGACTCTTTGAGACCTCACCTTTAGAGGATGGTGTTTGATATACAAATCCATTTGGTCCACGTGTGTATTCACTAGGTTTTGTACTAAGGTGATTTTCTCCCTTCTCTAGTTCAGAGGCATGCTTATTTGAAATATATTCTGAATCACTTTTATCAGATTCAGTGATGATCAAGTCCATAGCATTTAGATCATTTTCCTTTGCCACAGTAGTCCCATGCCAAAGAATAATGGACTCATCACCTCTCAATGTATTTGGATATTCCAGTGATAGAGGAGTTCCTATTCCAGACACTTGATAATAATTCCCCACATTCATGTTTTCAGAGGAGACAGTAGTGGAGGAGGTCATAGGAACAATACCTGTATGAGCATTGGTTATGCTACCTATAGCAATTTGGTCTTTTTCTGTTCCTGGATCAGTTTGCTCATCAGTATAGGGTGTAAAATGTTCTCTAGAAGCTCCTTTTCTTAATAAGACACTGCCTTCTGGAGCAGGGGCTATATTATCTTTCATTGGAATCCTAAAATTTGGTGTTGTAACTGTAGATCTTCTTTCAGGGGGAAAAGTGTATCCTTTTGGGACATTTTCTTTCATCACTGGATAAAAAATATCACCACCAAAGAATTCACCATTGTCATCTCCACTATTACTATTTGCTACAACCACTTTTCCTTGAGACTCGGAAGTAAATTCTTCAAGTAGAGGTTTTGATACTTCAGTCATGTAGGTTGATGCAGGATTCTCAAATTCAAGTTGGTCAGCTGTGGTTTGGGTTGTTCCTTTGAATCTTATGGAGCTATACACATCAGAATTAGAATAATGTTTATCTGCCATGTTGTTGCCTGTAGGAACATTATCATCTGAAACAGGTATAACATAAATATGATCCCTCACATTGTCTTCTTTCAGTGTGTTCTCTTCCTCTACTCTAATGTGCATGTCTTTTGGAGGATCTGCTTCATAGTTCAGTGTTATATCTTCCCTGAAAGAGTTTTCAGGTTCATATCTTGAGATATAAAACTTGGTGTCAACACTTCCTTCAGCAGCAGTCAAAGCTGCTGAAGTAAAGTTATGAAAAGTTTTAGGTATTATATCTGCCAAAGAGATCTTTTTTGAACGGTTTGTTGCTTGAAGATGATTGAAGAGGGCAACAGACTTCATGACAGTAGAGGGATCAGCTATTAACAGAATGGCATCATCTCCAGACATGTTGGGATCTACTCTGGAAATGGTTAAGTCATCTCCCAGTTTAATAGGCTTATTATTAAGTGCATTAACTTCACTCATGGTAAGAATGCCTTTCTTTGTTGGTGAGGTGGCAGCTATTGAAGCTAAGTCTGTTATTACTTCAGTGTTTTTATTCACATAGGAAATATCATCAGATACAGTACTAATGCCAGGAGGAATATTAGTTGTTTGAGTCCCAGCAATTTTGCCTTTATTGGCAAGTCTCTTGGCATTGCTTGAAGTGATGGCAGCAGGGGCTTGATAGCCATCAATGTAATTAACAATGTCTGCATTATCCAAAGTGGAGAGTGATAGGTCATGTTTCATGATGCTCTGAACAACATTTGGGTTCTCTTTGGTGATAAGTGGATTATCACTGATTACATCATAGTATGAATTATGGAGTATGGGTTTATCCATTCTTCCAATTTGGGGGATAGAATTGCTAGGTAGAAGGAATTCAGTGCCATCTGCTGCTTCCACATTCTGTTTCACAACTGCACTTTTACGCAGACCACTAGCTATTGTTTTGGTGGCCAGTGTCTGAAAATGCATTCTGTCATTTTCAGGTTTTATGACATATAGAACATAATTTTTTCCTCTAGGAGAAGTAAAGTCTCTGTCACTTATTGCTACTTCAGTAATAGGCATACTACTACTTAATGGGGAAAGAGACTTTGTGGTATCAACAGACACAAATCCATTCCTTTCAAAGCCCCTGTTTCCTGATTCAAAGTACTTAGAATTATGTGCAGGTGGAAGATTTTCTATCTGAAAACCAGCATCTTCTTCCACTACAGACTTTACTTCGACATCAGGAGTTGATTCTTCTTCATTAGCTATTTCTTTGTCTATCAAATTTCCAAATCTTTTTCTTGGTGTAAGAACACCAGCTGTCTTTGCAGGCAGGGAGGTCATGGCTACAGTGGGCCTTCCTTCTGGTGTGGTGGCCTTATTAATCATCAGTTCAGAGCTGTTAATCATATTCGTGGTCCCTTTACTTGCATGAGCAGTGACATTGTATGCATTGTTTGGAGAACTGAAGTCAACTTCCAGTGGAATGTTCAAAGGATCTATTGATAATTTATTGATTTGCCATTTCTGTGTCATGGTATCATTAGTGAGATGAGGATTTTCAGCCACGGGATCTGATATCCAAGGACTAGTCAAAAGATCATCATAAATTAGCAGGGAGTTCTGAGCTTGATTATTTTGGGCATTGGGCATTGGAGTAGATGATTTAGCTACTGACAGAAGAGTGTATCCTTTGTACATAGGAAAGTCTGTTTCAAGGTTGGGAACTGCAGCACCACCAGCTTGGTTGTTATTAGTAGAGAGATGAATGCTTTCATCCACAGAGTCAGTAGATTGATCTGAAAGAGTGATATTGACCTTTGACTCTGAGATCATGTCAGCTACACTGTTTTCACTAAAATAAGCAGACCCAACAGTGCCAGGATGAGTGATAGAGACCACAGGATGAACATTGCTCTGGAAGTTGGCTGTTTTAAACACAGTAGATCTTTCAATACCTGTCTTGGCTTTGGCGTCATTTGCAGTAATTGTGATGGGAGTTCTTGGGTTACCTCTGTTGATGAGGTTTGTGCTGTCCACTGTAAAGGGCTTTTTTTTATATTTGACTAAGGAGTTGAACATATCAGTGATGCCAGAAGGGAGGATGATTTTGTTTCCTGCTGTTTGGGCATAATCTATATCAGGATTGAAAGAGAAACCTTTTCTTCTATCTGTTGTGAAAGTGTCTGGATGAAAGAAGATGACTTTCTTTACACCTTCATCATCTTGGTCCAGATTTTCAATTCCTTGGAGCATAATAATAACATTCTCAATTCCATCAGTGCTCACAGACTTAAAATTGTTTCCGTCAGTTTGGAGATTTACATCAGCAAGGAAATTAGAATGATACTTAATTCTTGAATTGTCTACATTAGATTCAATTGTTTTAGCAATATTATTATTGATAGGTGTTGTGATGTTTTCCATCTGAACAGGGTGGATGTCTTCTATCATACCTTCCTTAAAAGGCCAAGTTATTTTAAAGTTCATGTTGGTGTTGGTCTTTGGTTCCATTGGGATATCGTTAACATAATGCTTTGTAGAAGTGATACCATTTGTGTTGGAGGCAATTAAGTCCCCCCCAAAATGCATAGTATTTTTAGCTTCATCTAACATTGTTTTGGTATAATTCAAATTACTAATATCATTATTGATGTTCTTATATATTCTATAATTAAGAAAAGAATTTTTAGTATTAATGGGATTGATATTGGAAATGGTTTCATCAATGTCTGTGTCAATTGTGATGGATTTGGTATCAGCATTGTCGTACTTACTCAGAATTGGAATAGATTCAAAGTCATTGCCATCATTTGCAGACAAAATGCTAGGTGTTTGAGCATTAATTGTAGATATACCTTGATTCTTCATGTCTGTGGCATCAATTACAATAGAATCATCTTTCTGTGGGATTTTAGGATAGTTGCTCATAGTTTTGTCATATCTTTCCAGGTAGCTAGCATCAATTATAATTATGTTTTCGTCCTTCATGTCAGGAACATCAAGCAAAGGTATGTAATCTTCTAAAATGTCTGCAGCATAAATATTTGCTGTATTTCCTTTTTTCATATGGGTCATGGTACCAACAAAGTATATACTGTTTGGTCTTGCTCCTTCCATGTGGAAGTTGTTTGCATTTGACATGACAGTGGTACTCTTATCTGCAGAGGCACTGAACTCATTCTTAGCATTTTGCATGTAGGCAGCAGGATTAGGGGCAAAGAACAGTTTAGACTTTCCAGTGGTTGGGAAGAAAGGCTCAAGGCTCTGATTTGTTTTGGCATGAAGGTAGGGAGCAACAGCGGAATTGGACTTATACTGGGGAGTGGTCGTGGATACAGATACTGAGATGCTATTTTCTTCAGAAACAGTCATCCTGTTGTGTGTTATTCTGGAGTTGGGTGAAAGTCTGGAAAGTGTGGTCCTGATAGCAGAAGTGTCCTGCCTGGCAGCAGGTAAAGGTGAAACAATGTTCTTTGGGGCCTTTGCCAGAGTAGAGTTGTCTACAGTATCCTTGACATAAGCAGCGTTACTTGGTAAGTCATTCCCAAATGAGGAAAGGTTATATACACTAGGTCGAAGAGTCTCTGAGTGGTTTCTCTTTGAAAGAGATCCAGAGAGCCTTGTTCCACTATTAGTAGACTTAAAGTAGCTATTTGAATTGTATGTAGGTGGAGAATTTTCTTCTGTTCTTAGAATGGATGAGAATTGACTTGCTGAGTGATTGTCTGATGAGGACAAAGGCAGACTGGCGTACAGATGGAGATTTGTCTGAATGTTTATTTCCTGACTCCCATTATACTATAGAGAAAGAAGTACAATATTCTTGTGAGGTTTCCCTTGCAGATTATATTTTACTGAAAACCTGAGATCAATTGTCATGGCATTAAATTGTTCAAATAAAGCAACATTCTCAAGGTCTCTTCTCTTTATTCATTTAATCAATTTAGAAATATTCAGTGTCAGTGTGAAAAGGAACAGCTAATATGTTACGGTTATGCACCCTCTGAAAGTATTAATCCAGGAATTCTAAGGCAAACTTTCAGTAACTAATCTCTTATAGTATTAAAAAGTACAGAGAAGCTCTTCAAAATCCCATGCTATATGTATTATAACTTCTATTATCTTTCCTTCATTGTGTATATGATTAATTTTAAAATAAGGAAATTTTATAAATAGAAAATAGAATACTAAAAATACAATGATTTGTTTAGCAAGACGTTCTTTCTTGCATCAAACATATGCTGAAAATCTAAATCCATTTTTCACCACCATATAATTTTTAGTTCCATAAAAATACTGTTATCCAAAATACTGAAACTTACCAGGGAGCAGGCCACAAGATTCAAGATGGTCAGTGTTGGGACTAGAATCTTCATTTTGTCTTGTAATTCTGGGCTGCTAAGGTAAAACCAAAATCAGATTGATTATATTCTTTGCAGCCAAAGATGGAGAAGCTCTATACAGTCAGCAAAAACAAGACTGGGAGCTGACTGTGGCTCAGATCATGAACTCCTTATTGCCAAATTCAGACTTAAATTGAAGAAAGTAGGGAAAACCACTAGACCATTCAGGTATGACCTAAATCAAATCCCTTATGATTATACAGTGGAAGTGAGAAGTAGATTTAAGGAACTAGATCTGATAGACAGAGTGTCTGATGAACTATGGACAGAGGTTCATGACATTGTACAGGAGACAGGGATCAAGACCATCCCCATGGAAAAGAAATGCAAAAAAGCAAAATGGCTGTCTGAGGAGGGCTTACAAATAGCTGTGAAAATAAGAGAAGCAAAAAGCAAAGGAGAAAAGGAAAGATATAAGCATTTGAATGCAGAGTTCCAAAGAATAGCAAGAAGAGATAAGAAAGCCTTCCTCAGCGATCAATGCAAAGAAATAGAGGAAAAGAACAGAATGGGAAAGACTAGAGATCTTGTCAAGAAAATTAGAGATACCAAGGGAACATTTCATGCAAAGATGGGCTTGATAAAGGACAGAAATGGTATGGACCTAACAGAAGCAGAAGATATTAAGAAGAGGTGGCAAGAATACATAGAAGAACTGTACAAAAAAAGAGCTTCACAACCCAGATAATCACGATGGTGTGATCACTCACCTACAGCCAGACTTCTTGGAATGTAAAGTCGTGGGCCTTAGGAAGCATCACTACGAACAAAGCTAGTGGAGGTGATGAAATTCCAGTTGAGCTATTCCAAATCCTGAAAGATGATGCTGTGAAAGTGCTGCACTCAATATGCCAGCAAATTTGGAAAACTCAGCAGTGGCCACAGGACTGGAAAAGGTCAGTTTTCATTCCAATCCCAAAGAAAGGCAATGCCAAAGAATGCTCAAACTACCACACAATTGCACTCATCTCACACGCTAGTAAAGTAATGCTCAAATTCTCCAAGCCAGGCTTGAGCAGTACGTGAACCGTGAACTTCCAGATGTTCAAGCTGGTTTTAGAAAAGGCAGAGGAACCAGAGATCAAATTGCCAACATCCACTGGATCATGGAAAAAGCAAGAGAGTTCCAGAAAACCATCTCTTTCTGCTTTATTGACTATGCCAAAGCCTTTGACTGTGTGGATCACAATAAACTGTGGAAAATTCTTCAAGAGATGGGAATACCAGACCACCTGACCTGCCTCTTGAGAAACCTATATGCAGGTCAGGAAGCAACAGTTAGAACTGGACATGGAACAACAGATTGGTTCCAAATCAGGAAAAGGAGTACGTCAAGGCTGTATATTGTCACCCTGCTTATTTAACTTTTATGCAGAGTACATCATGAGAAATGCTGGGCTGGAAGAAGCACAAGCTGGAATCAAGATTGCTGAGAAAAATACCAATAACCTCAGATATGCAGATAACACCACTCTTATGCCAGAAAGTGAAGAGGAACAAAAAGCCTCTTGATGAAAGTGAAAGAGGAGAGTGAAAAAGTTGGCTTAAAGCTCAACATTCAGAAAACGAAGATCATGGCATCTGGTCCCATCACTTCATGGGAAATAGATGGGGAAACAGTGGAAACAGTGTCAGGCTATTTTTTTGGGCTCCAAAATCACTGCAGATGGTGATTGCAGCCATAAAATTAAAAGATGCTTACTCCTTGGAAGGAAAGTTATGACCAACCTAGACAGCATATTCAAAAGCAGAGACATTACTTTGCCAACAAAGGTTCGTCTAGTCAAGGCTATGGTTTTTCCAGTGGTCATGTATGCATGTGAGAGTTGGACTGTGAAGAAAGCTGAGCGCCGAGGAATTGATGCTTTTGAACTGTGGTGCTGGAGAAGACTCTTGAGAGTCCCTTGGACTGCAAGGAGATCCAACCAGTCCATCCTTAAGGAGATCAGTTCTGGGTGTTCATTGGAAGGACTGATGCTAAAGCTGAAACTCCAGTACTTTGGCCACCTCATGCAAAGAGTTGACTCATTGGAAAAGACCCTGATGCTAGGAGAGATCAGGGGCAAGAGGAGAAGGGGATGACAGAGGATAAGATGGCTGGATAGCATCACCGACTTGATGGACGTGAGTTTGGATAAACTCCATGAGTTGGTGTTGGACAGGGAGGCCTGGAGTGCTGCGATTCATGGGGTGGCAAAGAGTCAGACATGACTGAGCGACTGAACTGACTGAACTGAAGGTAAAAGATTGTTCTATGTTATGTTAATTCATTGACAGTCTAAATAACAATAAAAAAATAGTCAGAAATCATCATTATTATGGTTTCTAAAATGCTGAGTTAATTAATAAGATGAAGACAGTGCCCAAGTAATTCTAGTGGATTATTAGAAATGATAATAGTGAGATAGACTACTCTATTTGCTAAGATCAATAAATACCATTTTAACTAAGTAATGAGAATAGGAAGAGTTTTAGCTCTTTTCTATAGCTTATAGAGAATCAAGGCGTAAACACTCGAATTAGTACCTACATTTGAACAGAATACTTCAGTGAGGACTTCATCATAAAAATTCATCCTTAGTCTCTTGTTAACCATATGTATACAATCAATTTATTACAGTTTTTGAGGACCATATAGACATAAGCTAACTTACTGAATTTATATTCAGCCAGAGTTTGAAGTATATCTTACCTTGCTAAGGAATCTTCTTTTCAGCTGCCTTCTAGTTTTAACTCTTGACCAAATGAACCTGCTTCAGTAATGCATAGGTATGAAATCCATGTTGAGAAAGTGTAAATCTAGGAGAGAAATGCAAGTCCCTCGTTCTTTCTCCTTTATTTCAGTGGGGGAGAGAAAAAGCTTCATATATAAGGGATTGCTTCTGAGCTAATCCCCAAACAAAAGAAAGGAGAGGAAATGTCTGTTGGCTTTTGTGCATGCATCTCTCAGGCACAGAGTGACCTATTAGCTTATCTTCAAATTGAAAGGGGCAAGATTCATATTTTAAACATTATGAAATCTTTAAAAATTAACTCTCTAGCTTCTTGTGCCATTCTAGTTTCCCTGCTTTCTTGTTTTTTCTTAATCGTTTCCATCTCTTCTTACACAGCAGTTTGATTCACTATAACAGCATTTAATAACTTACACTGGAATTCACCTTAAAGACTGTGGTTTTCACAAGGACAGAATTGTGTTTGGTTTTAAGTATCTGAAAAATATGATTATAATATGGAAGAAAGAATTTAAAAATCACATGTCTATGACATGTGATTCTTTTTTCCTTTTTTGTATGATTTACATAGTACTATGTTGATCTTTCAGACATCCACTTCCTTCAGTAAACTCAACACTGGCTAGTATGGCTGTTCAGTTTCTGAACTAATTGTCCATTTGCCTGGAATCCAGCAAAGTACATTATCCTTATTATGTCACCTGCTGAGGTGATTCTTTGATATATAATCTATAAGCACCATAAAAATTCTGAAATTACGTTGTTACTGACTTTCAGTTTATACTATGCAAGGCCTGTATTAACGATACTTTTATTCGATGGTATAGACACTCAGTCTACACTTAATTGGCTTGCTTTCTCTTCTCATTTTAAAACACCTAAACTTTTGCTTAATGGTAATGTCTTTTTTTTTCACCCTGCATACTTCTTTCATATCATATAACCCAGAAAATCAATAATGATTGTGACATATGGTTCTAACTAGATGGAAAGACAAAGTCAAACTTCTTGTCATTTTTTTTTTTTTCTATCAGGATTGTCAATTTTCCCTATCATCTGGCTTAATACTTTTCTGTAGCTGACATTCTTTTATTATGTATTGGAACAAATATTGAGTCCCCAAAGTTATGTCCAAGGCTGTCATAGGATTGCTTTTTTAATCAGGCAGAGCACTGATGCATTAAGCATCTATGTACATAATAATTACCTTCAGATCAAAAGCAATGTGTCATGAGTTGAACAATTATAATCTTATCACTTCGGTAGCTTGGAAATATCATTCCCAAGATATTAAACATTGCTCTTTGAGTTAAAGTAATTGTTGGAAAGCTAGTGCAGTAATACATACTTAAAGATGAAATGTTCATTCAATTAGAGATTATATTTACAGGTCTTTTCATTTCATGTAAGCCGCCAGACTCAGACTCAGAATGCTTTGCTGGCACTAATTCATCTTTATAAGATCTAAGATTTTCACCTAGTGGTTTCCAAAGTTGAATCTGAGACACTAAAATAAAATCTTTGTTTGTTAAGAAACGTTATCTTTGAAATTCTTTTTTTTTTCCTTTGTAGTCTAAGAAGTCCTAATCCATTGCCGCCTTTCATCAAGGTGAAAAGTTCATTTATTTTTCTACATGCTTTTCAGTTTATGACCTACTTAATAATTCTGGCAGCTGTCCTCTCTAGTGTTAAAGTGGACCAACATCAGTGCTTTTCTATATACTAAAAAAATAATATTGAAGGAGGAACTACATATTGAAAAGTGGATTATTGGTGTCCACATTCCTACATGACAAAAGTGACTCCTACTGACATGGCCCTGACTGATTTTCACAGAATGCTTGTTTCGTTTTACTGAATCTTCAACCATATTAGTACCACATATTTAATAACTGAGAATGTTGACACCTACTTACTGGGTGTCCATAAAAGCTACTGGTGGAAACACAGAAGTAGAAGTTACAATACATTCAGGAGTCTAAATAATTTATAATCCATTCTAGGAGGAAAAGAATATACATGACAGCCACGTTTATTGCTATTTGTTTACTCATTTATTTATTCAAGTATTGATTGAATACCTGAAAACTTTAAGCTTCAGCTCCAGGCCCTGAGTGACACAATGGGGAGGAGATAGGTAAAATCTGCCTGATGAGTTACACAATCAAAGGACTATAATTTGGGGGTTCAGCAGAGGAGAAATGTCTTTGGAAAGGTTCTTGGCTTTGAAGTTTAGGTAAGTTTTGAGACTGAAGTTGGGTTAGGGGAGATTTGTTAGGTGTAGGAAAAGGAATGAACAATGGCACAGAAATGAGAATTCTCAGGGTTGATTGGGTTAAGAAGAGAAAACGTCTGATCTCATACTTCTTGCATCCATAGCCTGGGACAAGAGGAGATCAGTGGAGATCTAGAGGAGCCCGAGAACTCTAAAGTGAGTAAATTCCCTTCTTTTCATGTCACTACACTCACTGGAATCTGGGTGGAGTCTCATACACCTGTAGTAAGACTGACCCTTTTTGGATCTTCAAATTTCAATATATAGGGATGAATCCAAGGCATTTAAACCCCTTTCTAGTCTGAAACTCAACACCATGAAGAAAACTAATCTTATTATGCCCTTTATTTCTCATGATATGCAAAATATCTAAAACCTAGTTCTTCTAACCTGAAGACATACCTGTACTGCTATAAGAAGATTTAGAAAATGAATGTATTAGAGAACTTTATTATGATTGCCATTCAGTATTAACAGGCACCTAGAAGTCATAATCAAGTGTGGTTTTTCTCCAGGTGCAAGAACAAAATGGATGAAGGGTTATATATTTACTCCAAATTGATGTTTTTCCCAAAGCAAGTACTATACAGCAAGTGCAGGATAAGGGAGTTAATGGTGTTTAAAAGGGAAGGATTATAGTAATTGTTTATGGGATGCTAGCTGGATAAGAGGATAGTAAGGACTCATAGGGAGGATCAGATCAGATCAGTCGCTCAGTCGTGTCCAACTCTTTGCGACCCCATGAATCGCAGCATGCCAGGCCTCCCTGTCCATCACCAACTCCCGGAGTTCACTCAGACTCACGTCCATCGAGTCGGTGATGCCATCCAGCCATCTCATCCTCTGTTGTCCCCTTCTCCTCTTGCCCCCAATCCCTCCCAGCATCAGAGTCTTTTCCAAAAGTGTTAAAAGTTGATGGGATCAGTGGACTGTAGGTATTTTTGAGGTTGAAGAATTGTTAAAATCAGGGTAGCAGAAAGGGAATTGTTTGTAATACTAGTATTGGTATTTTTAGTTATAGCCATGGGAATGAGTGGTTAAAACAGAGTACAAGGTAAACATATAGGCAAATGGAGTCGAGGAACTGAGGGAACAAAACATTGAAGAAATTTTCTTTGTGGACACTGAAATCACCAAAATTGAAAAAGGAGTGGTACAAAATAAGCTATAGTGAACCAGGAGATAAAATCTGTGATGGTTAATTTTATGTATCAGTTTGACTGGGTCAAGGAGTGACCAGATTTAATAATATTTCTGGGTGTGTCCATGAGGCTTCTTTTGCATGAGGTTAGCATTTAAACTGGTGAAGTCAGTAAAGCAACAATCAATCCTTTGGGAATCTGAATAGAAGAAAAGGTGGAGGAAGGAGGAATTTGCGCCCTTTAGCTTTCCACCTTCCTACTTTAGCTTGGATACCAATTTTCTCCTGTATTTGGACCAGAATATACAACATTAGCAACCCTTGTTCTCAGGCCTTGAACTAGACTTGGTCTGGAGTTACACCATCAGTTGTCCTGGGTCTCCAGCTTACAGATGGACTATCATGAGATTTCTCAGTCTCCATAATCATGTAAACCATTTCGTCATGATAAATCTTTCCATTAATGGATATATTTATATATATATGTTTTTGTAATAGCTTCCTCCCCTTCAAAATTATAATATCTCCTGCTCATCCTCACTCTTAGTAAGTGGCCCTATTCCTTATTTCATTAAAACAAAATGAAATCAAAAAAGGACATTCACGAGTTGGACCACCATATTTCCTTATCCCCTATAATTTGAGTCCATACATTCTATCTTCCCTTGCAATTACTATGGATGAGTTCTCCAAAGCTAAGCTTAAGGCCAACTCCTCCATTTTAGAATAAATCTTACCCCTCTTGCCTAGCCAAAGATTTTATTCTATTAATCCTTTCTCTCCTATATTATTATTTTCTCCCTTTGTTTGCTCATTACTAATATACAATATATTTGTTGGCTCATTATCATCAATATACAATATACAAAGACATGATGTTCTTTCTTTTATCTAAAAAAATAATTTTCAAAAAAATCGCCAGTCCAGGTTCGATGCAGGATACAGGAAGCTTGGGGCTGGTGCACTGGGATGACCCAGAGGGGTGGTATGGGGAGGGAGGTGAGAGGGGGGTTCAGGATGGGGAACATATGTACACCCGTGGTGGATGCATGTTGATGTATGGCAAAACCAAATTGTAAAGTTAAAAAAAAATTTCCTCAAGCATTCAAGGTTTCATTATGAGTAGATCCTTGCCCTTAGTGTATAGCAGATATAACAGATTTATAGAATGAGCCTTTAAGTAATGTAGGAGTTACCCAATGATCTACCTTATATATGCATGCTTCTCCAGGGGATCTTCCCAACCCAGGGATGGAACCCAGGTCTTCTGCATGGCTAGTGAGTACAGCACATTGTTCCTCATTTCCTTTTACTAGTGGTCAAAATTGTTTGAATCCATTTGAAGGACGTGCCTTTCTGATTCATGTGAAGAGACTTGGTTGGAATTATTTGTCTGGATTGGGCTCAATGTCCATTCCTTTGTCCTCATCTGGGTTTTAAAATTCAAGCTCCTAGATTAACAAGAAGAACCATATCTTTCAGGGCAGCCTCAGAGTTCAGGCACATCTTTTCCTTCCTGGATTCATTTCCATTTTGTTTTTCTATTGTGGGGATTTCCCTTCCTACTGGGCTTCCCTGGTGCCACAGATGGTAAAGAATCTGCCTGAAATGCAGGAGATGTGGGTTTGATCTCTGAGTCAGGAAGATCACCTGGACAAGGGAATGGCTGCCTACTCCAATGTTCTTGCCTGGGTAGAGGCAATTTCAGGATAGAGGAGCCCAACAGGCTACAGTCCCTGGGGTTGCAAAGAGTTGGACACGACTGAGTGACTAACATGTTCCCTTACTATTATTTTGTTCCAAAGTCAGCTATACATTTAGAAGCATATTTATTATATTTAATTCAGAATTTCTGTCTCAAAATGTTAATATATATTGAATATTTTCCATGGTCTCAAAAATAGGCAAAATGGCAAAGACATGTCATATTATATTAGTGAGCATGTCCCTCTGTTTTCACCCCTTTGATGTCTTCTTATAGAGCTTGGCTTATGGAAGTTTTAACCCACACATTATTTGTTTATATTTTCTGTAGTCCACATATTTACCTCCAGAAAGCAAAAATTGCAGGACAAAGTTAAACAGGCAGGGGAGACTTCATTCAAAACTACTGCAATAGTTGACTCTGCTGAACAGATGAGAGGTTTTTAAGCACCACGTTGAGCTAGTACTGCAGGGTGTCATGACATGCTGGCCAATGGGATGTTGTCAAGCACATTGTATGATTCTTGAGTCTGCAGATGTCTTCCACTGTGATTAGGCCATCTGTATTTACTAATTGGTGCTTAATCAAGTTAGGCTGTTGCCCTCCCACAGAGACTAAGAGATAGAGGCACTGTATTCTTTGGCTTCTAGGTCCTTAAGAACTTTCCTCAGTTGTAAACTTGGAGAGATGCTTTAAAAAGATTGATATCTCAAAGGGACAGAAAAAGAATTAAAATTGAAAAATTTCTAAGGAAATGTTCCAAGACTCCAGGGATCTAGAGTCAGAAAAAAAACCTGTCTAAAGTTTAATCAAACTGAGGGTAACATTAAGATCTCAGTCAAAGTGAAAGTGTTAGTTGCTCGGTTGTGTCCGACTCTGCAATCCCATGAACTGTAGCCCACCAGGCTCCTCTGTTCATGAAATTCTCTAGGCAAGAAGAATACAGGCCTAGGTAGCCATTTCCTTCTCCAGGGGATCTTCCCAACCCCGGGACTGAACCCAGGTCTCCTGCATTTCAGGCAGATCTGAGCCATCAGAAGCCCAGTCAACCTTCTATTTAAGTATTGCTCATTATTTGGAGCTTTTTAGTGAGACAAGCTGTTAGGTTTTTAATTCATATCCAAACGTGTGAGAATTATGCAAATACAAACAAGGATAAATGATTTTCAAAAGGATTTATTGAACAGAAGCTGAAGAAGTGAAAATGAATGCATTCAAGAGGAGAGAGGGTGAAAGAAGCAGAATTTCTAGAATGGTCTCATTTCTGAAGTATGATGACAGTCAATTCTTGAGCCAGTATTGGTGAAACTTAAGGCGAGAAATTTAATATTTAGGTAGAATAGGACCTAGAAAAATGTTGAGAAATATAAAATTAATCCCTACTGTCCTACAAATAACACCTAGCTGTTTTGAAATTGCTATTTTCTATTTCTTATGTGAAATTAATTCCATTTAAGTGAACTACCTGCACCTGCACCCAGGATCGCTCTCTTATTTTCCTAACATCTCATCATTCAACCTTAGAGTATAACATATCTAATTAGATGTTCTAAGTTTACAGTAAGTATAGCTAGCTAGCTGCTGTGTTTAAGGCCTAATCCATCATTACTACTACCTAGAATGTTTCATCCACCTTAACAAACCCCCTATATAAATTTTGATAAATCATATGTTCCAACACTCTTTTCTCTGAAATTATCCTGGATGTGCTTCTTCTTAAAAAAGATACAGATGCTTATTTACAAAACAGAAATATACTCACAGACATAGAAAACAAACTTATGGTTACTTTTCTGTATACCTGAAAATAATGCAACATTGTAAATCAACTATGCTGCTGCTGCTAAGTCACTTCAGTCGTGTTCGACTCTGTGCAACCCCATAGACGGCAGCCCACCGGGCTCCCCCATCCCTGAGATTCTCTAGGCAAGAACACTGGAGTGGGTTGCCATTTCCTTCTCCAGTGCATGAAAGTGAAAAGTGAAAGTGAAGTCGCTCAGTTGTGTCCGACCCTCAGTGACCCCATGGACTGCAGCCTTGCAGGCTCCTCCGTCCATGGGATTTTCCAGGCAAGAGTATACTTCTATTAAAAAAAAAAGTCTTTGGACTAATGCTGAATCAAGAAAAGAAAGTTTTATATCATGGTTCTACAATCTAGATGAGTTTTTTGGTGTATTGTATCTTCATTAATATAAATTTTTCTAAATTTATTTTCTTCTCCAAAGATTTTCTTTTTTAATTATGGCATCATGCTTTCATTTCTAATAACTTAATTGAGGTTTCACTCTTCCTATTTTGGTCAAGTACAACTGCTTAGTTTCTTGGTTGTGATACTCATTTTCATGTTTGAACATTTATACCTGCCAATTTCCCTCTGAAATACTGTCTGAGTGTTTTCATATACATAACCTTATCAGATCCCTCCTCACTCCCCAAGGACTTTATTATATATGTATAGTATTTAGGGACTTTCGGTGGTTCAGATGGTAAAGGATCTGCCTGCAATGCAGAAGACCCAGGTTTGATCCCTGGGTTGGGAAGATCCCTGGAGAAGGGAATGGCAACCCACTCCAGTATTCTTACTTGCCTGGAGAATTCCATGGACAGAGGAGCCTGACAGACTACAGTCCATGGGATCACAAAGAGTTGGACACAACTGAGGGACTAACATATTATCTGGAATGGCAGAGCTTAGTAATCTTTATTTTGAAAAGATGCTAAGTGATTGTGATTCAGCCGTCTACTGAATGTGAATGTGAGATCACCATTTTAGAATTGTAAGTTTTCTGACTGTTGGCTTAAATATTAAGACATTTGGAGTCCAGCCTTGGCTTTACCATTGTGTGTTCTGAATGTGACCAAATCCCAAAACTCTGTATCCTATATATAAAATGGGAGAATATCTACTCTTTTTCATAGGATTGCAAAAAATTGGGGCAGATCAGGTGTGACTAGCCATAATGTAAGCTATTTGGAAATACGTAGAACGCTACTGAATTTCCTCATTTCGTTCTTTGCATGCATTGTTTACCTGTTACTGATATGCTTGATATGTGCTGCTGCATTGCTTTTATGTTGGGCCGCTGGTTGTAGCTTTATTTGCTGTGGTTGGAGTAACAGGCGGTGATTGTATGGCACTATCCACGCAGAGGTGGTTCCAGTGGAGGCTGTATTGGTGGTGACTATAGATGTGGGACTGGAGGTTACCCGGGGGGTAGTGGAGGTTGCGGCTGGGGTAGTAGTGATGGCATTAGTTTCAGGCGTGTCGGTTGTTGCTATGGTTGTGATGGTTGCAGGAGGTGTCAAGGTAATCACATCTGTGGACTCTGAAGAACTCGTGGCAGGATTGACCTCATCAGCAGTGGCAGTTGTTGCAATTTCTTTGGTGGTAGAGTAGTCAAATTCAGTGGTTGGATCTTCAGATACAGTGGTAGTGATGGAAATCGATGTGGTGGCAGCTTCAGCTGTAGTGTCCACTATCGATCCAGTAGTTTCCTTATTCTCTGGAGTTGTATTCATAGTTTCAGGGGTTGGAAAATACGTTTCTGCAGTAGAGGCGGAACTAAGTGGGGTGGTATACTGGTAAGTATACCTAGTATACTTGTACTGCAACAGTTGTGGCACCTGAGCCTGAGGGTGAGGGTGTGGTTGCAACACTTGTGGAGGCTGCTACTGTTGCACTAGTGGTTGTTATGGGGATTGTGGCTGCAGCTGAGGCAGCTTTTCCTGTTGTAGCCACAGACATGGTGCTTGCTCCTAAAGTTGTGGAGTCAGATGAAGGGGTTGTGGCATCGGTGGGTGCAGTCATGGCATCTTCGGTTGGACCTGTGGCACTGGAGGTTGGGTTTGTGGTTCCACTGTTGATGGTCAAGGTACTAGACTCAATAGTAGAGGTAGACATACCTTGTGTGGTGGTGGCAGCACTTGGTGAGGTTGTGGTGGCCTCGAGAGGTGTGGTGAGAGTGACCGAAGGTACAGTGCCAACACTTGTGGTGACACCAACCCCTGGAGTTGCAGAGGCTGCTGTAGTGACAGTGGCAGGTCCTCCAGCTACTGTGGTTGTAGCTGAAACTGTTGTACTTGGAGCTGGAGATGTGGAATCTACTGAGGATGTAGGGTTTTTAGCTGTGGGGGTTGTGGCATCTGCAGGTACTGTTGTAGCTTCAGTGGTTATGTCATCTGCTGGTGGACTGATACCTTCTTTCCCTGGAGCAGGAGCTACAGAAGCCTGGACAGTGGTTTTACCCACACTGGTCAACACACTGGGTTTAGCAGGAGAGGCTGAAGTCACAGGTGTTGAAGTGGAAGCACTTGCTACAGTTGTGCCAGCAGAAGCAGTAGTCATGCCGATGGCCGAGGTTGTGACCACACCAATGGTGGCTGTATTTGCCTGTAGGTTTGAGGAGGCTGTTGCTGTTGTGATTGTTCCCTCAGGTTCTGGGGTTGAGGATCCAGCTGTTGTAGCAACCGTGGATGTGAAGTCTGTTTCCAAGGTTGTGGAATCTGTTGCCCCAGTTGTGACCTCATCGAGTGAAATCGTGGTGGCAGCTGCAGTGGTTGTGTCATCGACTGACTGTGATTTCGTCATTCACTAGGATAGTATCTTCAGGGGTTATGTCACCTACTGGTTCAAGGGTAGTCTCACCCACGTGTGTGGTGGCAGTACCAGGTGAGCTGGTGCTTGTAGGACCTGGTGTGACTCTGGTTGTGGCGCCAGGTGCAACTGTGCTTGTGATGGAACCGGAAGCAGTGCTACAAGTTCCAGGGACTTCTGTGGTAGTGAAAGCAAGAGTTGAGGCAGCACTGGCTGAGAGTGAGGGAGCACCAGCACTGGTGGCACCTCTCCCTAGGGCTGTGGAAGGCGTTAACATTTGTGACTCCAGCACCTTTGGAGGTTGTGGCGGTAGCAGGGGGTGTGATACCTGGGTTTGCTGAAGTTGTAGAGGCACTTTGAGTGGTGGAATAATCCACAGGTAGGAGAGTGGTGTCAACTGCTATGTTTGCTGTAGTTTCTGAATCCGCTGAGGTAATACCAGGTGCAGCAGTGGTGGCAGTGGTGAGGAGTATCGTGCAGCCAGCTCCTGGTTTGATGGAAGTTGTAGAGCTGGAAGCAGTGGACTCTTGTGATGTAGATTTCACAGAAGGTGCCACTGACACCATCCCAGGTGCTGATGCAGTTGTAGTGGAGACAGCATCTACTGCTGTTAGTGGTTGATGTCACTTGGCTTGTGGTGGCAGCAACTGAGGATAGAGTTTCAGACGTTCTTGTGGTTGCATCTGATCCCTGAGTTGTAGTGGTCGCGCCTTTAGTTGTAATGACTTCGGGCCCCATTGGCCTTATTGGAGGTTTGGGTTTATGACAGGGTGGCTTATGAGGCAGATGAGGTTGGTGTGCCTGGAAATGTGGAGGACTTGGCCATGGCCTTGGTGGAGGTGGATAGAATGGATGAACCTTCAACGGGCACTTACGTGGTCGATTTGGTTGTTGGCAAGGAAATTTGTTATGATGACATTTAGATGGAGGATGTAATGGAAGTGGCTTTGTGACTTTGTTCTCTGGACACTTTTTCCTTACAGCTTGAACTGATGTAGATCCTTTTGGTTTAGATGGTTTCAACCTTTTTTTGACAACTGTAGATTTCCCTTTTTTAGATTGTTTACAGTTTTGCGGTCTAAGGGAGGTTGTCTTTTTATTCCTTGAGGGAATGTAAGCTGATTTGAAACTTTCTTAAGAGGTTTAGATGGTCTCTTTTTGGACTTCCTTGGCCTTTTCTTTGCTGTTAGAGTTGTGGGCTGTCTTTGTTTAGATGGTTTTATAGATTTACTCTGTGCAAAAATTGCTTTTGCAGTCTTTTTACCTGCTGTGGGCTGTTTCTTTGTAGTTTTTTGTGAATTCCTTTCTTAGCTAGAGATATTTTTGGTCTTTTGCAGATTTAGACAGTTTTTTGGCAAGAAGGTTTGATTTTTTTAGATTTTTCTTTTCAGCCGGAGTCTGAGAGCTGGAGATATGCTTTCTTTTGCTTGATTTGAATGCTTCCTGGTGGATTTAGACAAGGAGCTTTTAGATGTATTTGGTCCTTTCTTTGAGACTGATTGTGTTTTTAGTGCCAATTTAAGTGGTTTAGGCGGATTCACTTGTTTCTTGGCAGGTGAGGGAGAGGGTTTTTCTGCTATAGAGGTTTTCCGTTTTGTTGCAACTTCTTTTGGTTGATTGAGCTTTTTCTTGGCAGATGTAGATGCTGCCTTTTTAGATTTAGTCAGATTTTTCTTTTTGGTTTTAGAAGCTGCTCTTGTTCCCGTTGTCTTAGTTGGTCTTTTTTTTGACCTGAGTTAACAGTTTGGTATTTTGTTTCTTTAGAGTTTTCTTTTTGGCTACACTTTTTGGGGGAGTGGTTTTAATTGCTTTTGCTTGCTTCTGGTTTTTCTTGGTGTATGAAGACAGAGCTCTGTGAGATTTAGCTGGTGTGTTCTGTGGGGTTGATGAAGTTTTGGGGGAAGCTTTTTATTGCTGTGGAGTTACATGACTGTTTTGGATAATATAGACAAGACTTTAGATTTCTTCTTAAGTAAAGATGATTTTGAAGCTGTTCCTATTGTGGTTTTTAAAAACTGTTTCTTAGCAGGTGTAGACTGGATTTTCTTGGACTTTGTGAACTCTTTTTAGCTGAAGTTCTTTCTGAAGCTGCTTTAGCCACTCTTGGCAAATTCAACGGCTTCTTGCTAGAAGAGGATGGGCTTTTTGAATGCATTTCTATTGTTCTTTATAGTCAAAAATGATTTTGGTGCTGCTGAAGTCCTTTTTGACTGTTTCTTGCCAGTGGTCTTTTGACCTTTTTTAGGCTGTTCCAGAGTTTTGCTTGACCTCAGTAGAATATTTTGTTCTGTTAGACCAGAGGAATGGGGGGTCAGCCCTTTCTTGGCAGAGGCCAATGTGCTTTTTTAAGGCTTGCTCTGGTTTTGTCTTTGTGATGGCTTTTTCTTTGTACTTAGTGTCTTCAGATTTGAAGATGATTGACTGGCTGCTTTGTTAATCAGTGGAGGTAGGACAGAGGCACGAGAAGGGGCTTGAGGTTTCCTAATAACCTGGGTGGATGAAGGTCTGCTCCTTGATGACCTGGTGGGGAATCTTTGCACAGGTTGACTGTTGTTTGTCTTTCCTGTTACCTGGCGTCGTGGTTGCTGACTCTCACTGAACTACTACGGGGGGAGAGAATAGAAGACATCTCCAAATGAAACAGTCAGTTAATTTTGCTTTATATCCTCCCTTTCGTTTTAGAAACTGGTCTGCTCTTTCAGTTAGGAGGTGCTTTGATTTTGAGTGTCAGACAAATTTAGAATAATCTTAAAATGCATGCATACTCTGACTCTGCAACCCCATGGACTGTAGCCTGCCAAGCTCCTCTGTCCTTGATTCTCCAGGCAAGAATACTGGAATGGATTGCCATTTCCTTCTCCAGGGGATCTTCCCCACCCAGGGACTGAACCTGAGTCTCTTGCATTGCAGGTGGATTTTGTACCACTGAGCCACCAGGGAAACCCTATAGCTGTAAAATACCCAGGATTATTACGTGGATGATTAGAGAAAGTACCTGGGTATTACTTTCAATGCTAGTGTATTTACTTGGAAAATTGAAAAAAATATAGAAATGTAATTTGGAGGAAATCCAATTAGTTGGTTTTGTAAAATGCTACCACTAAATCTATGAAAATTTGTTTTTCCCTCAAAAACTGCCAAGTAAAAATCATCGTCATGTCCTTTAGGAATGAATGAAAGAACCACATAGGCAGCTGTGTTACCTGAATCTCAATGAAAGTATTACAGCTAAATTCCAGTTTAGAAATTATATAAAGGAACAGTATTTGGTGTTGAATTAAAAAAAGTGGATATTAAAAAAATGCAGGAAAAAACTGTTTTTCCTGCTTGCCAAAGCTTTGTCTGAGGCATTGAATGTTGTGGGAAGAATTTTACAAGGAAATAATAATGATAACAGAAAAGGAAGGACGCCTTGGAATGAAGTGTGGTTGGTTAAATAAAATTGAGCAGACATTTGAAGATCACATGTAATTCTAAAAATAGTGGATACTATACTCTCTGATCAAAGAGAGATATGAGAAACTACTGAACAGCACGTAATTGAACCAGAAGAGCAGAAATTTTTTCTTTTTTTTCCCCTCTTTCTGCAAGAGATATAAAAGGGAAAATCTAAAGCCATACAGTTCAAGAGAACCAGTCTCTTATAAATAAGAAATATATTTGCACAGTCATGGATAAGACAAGTCAAATATGTGAAATTTAATTATTTATTTTAGATGTCAGTAGGAGACCATCTTACCCTCTTTCTTTTCACTGTAGTTATGTCTTAAGTGGAGGAACATTTTACAGCTTTTGATCATGAGAATGTGATAACAGACCCAGAGAATTACTGAAAAACAAACTCGAGAGATGGGTAAATTCACACTCATTTTTCACCTTTGGAGGGGAAACTCCTTAAAATGGAAGTGATGGGTGGATATAGACATTAAAGACAAGTAGGAGTCTTGGTGATTTATTTGCCAGTCTAGTTCTATTCCTTTAAATTTATTTGGAGATTTTCTCATACTTCACCATCTTCAACAAATAGCCATCCCTTCCTCTGCTCTCTCTCCATTTTTCTCTATTTCCTTTCCACTCTTCCTTCTGTTTTGCCCCTTCTCCTCAGATTCCAAGTAATTTTGAATTGATCTATTTCCAAAGATGTTAGAAGTAGAAGGTAATTTCCTGTTTCTTTCCATCTCATGTGACCCTGTTCTGTTTTTAAAAATATGTACTCTCACTCTGACCCCCATCTTAGCGTTATATAACTTTCAATTTTAGGTAGTTATTCTAGTTTTCAAGTATATAAAATCTTACCAGGAAACAAATGGCAAAGACCAGGATGAGTCCAGTCAGGGTTAAAGCCTTCATCTTGTCCTTTTAACCCTTATAAGAAGATAAATAAGAGAAAGATTTGTTATGTGCTTGAAAATGAAGAAATGATGACTAAACTGCTCAGCAATAAAAAATTAAAGTTTTATTAATAGCAATTTTAAGAATAAAAATTCTTTTCCTAAAATTAAACCTAAAATGTGGATGTAAAATTAAAATATTTATGTGTGTGTGTGTGTGTATATATATATACACACACATATATATTGAAGACACTATCATTATTATTTTGAAACCACTGAAAAACTAGTTTTTTTCTACTTGATTTGCCAATGAGACTATTTTAAAAATTTGTGCTTATAAGAAGAGCTTCATTTTCTATCAAGAATTATAAAAAATAAGTTCTTCACCCACTCGTTTCAGTCACTGCATGTGCACTCACATGTGAGCATGCATGCACACACACACAGAAGCATCCTACTTCCCCTCCCTTCCTAATTCCCAGAATCATTTAGGAAAGTTATATGAGCTGTGGCATAAAAAGAGTTCTAGGAAGGTGCATGGAGAGCTATTAAGTTGAGAGATAAACATTATGGAACTTGGTTTCTGTACATCTGATGGGTGATGTGGTGCTCTATGCATTACTATGTTTCAAGGACAGGTTCCAGGGAATCCTAAGAGTCTATAAAGCTATTTGACTTTTGCTCTTCTCTCTCTGATATCTGTATGTATATATATATACACACACACATATATACATATATAAATACATATATATGTACATATAAATATATATATATATATATATTTAGTCTACAGAGTTTTATACCTGTTCTGAAATTATTTTGTAAAATGTTATGTACTTTTCCTCTTAATAAATGATTTTCAGATGAGGTACACTTGACAATTAAAGCTATTGAATAATGAAATCCAGTTCTGACCTACATTACTCTAATTGTAAAGAACACTATGTTTTTCTTCCTAATATAGACAGTTGTGTGGTTAGAGTGTGTACCATGTGTCTACCATGCCAGATTATTAAGATGAATATACAGAAAAACAGACTTCTGATAGCAGAATTTTGTGAAAGGAAATGGAAAATACAGCCTGTACATGTCTTAGGCATTACCTTAGGGAAACTCAGTATAAATGAATTAGTCTCTAGTAGCATATGGCAACCCACTCCAGTACTCTTGCCTGGAAAATCCCTTGGACGGAGGAGCCTGGTGGGCTGCAGTCCATGGGTCGCTAAGAGTCGGACAGGACTGAGCAACTTCACTTTCACTTTTCACTTTCATGCATTGGAGAAGGAAATGGCAACCCACTCCAGTGTTCTTCCCTGGAGAATCCCAGGGTCGAGGGAGCCTGGTGGGCTTCCATCTATGGGGTCACACAGAGTCGGACATGACTGAAGCGACTTAGCAGCAGTAGCAGCAGCAGCATGATCATTTTCTGAAATACTGAAACATTATATTTCCAGTCATATATGTTTTGGAACTATTTGTGCTTTTACTTCAACAGTGTTGAAGTAAATTTACTAAAGATAAAGTTTACTTGTAGAAAAATTAAAAAAAGAAAACACTATTTTTTTCAAAATCTCTTTGATCTTATAATGTGGCCAGTGAAGAGAATAGTATAGAGATCTCTTTTAAAACCTCCTTTAAGAAAACTCTGGAGTTCATTTTTTTGTGTTAATTCCTATATGGTTGTATTTCTCTTGACAGAAGAGTTGTATAGCTTCTACTGGTTCTATATTAATATGTTTTTTCAACTAATAGTCTTTTCTTACCTGCCCTCTAAAGATAGGTTTTCAACCAAACATCCATTCTTATTTCATTCTGAAACTGGTGAGATAATCAGGGAGTTGAATGTCTTTCTATTCCATACTAGTGCTTACTCATTAGCTGAATCAATAAGAAATATAAAGGCAAGGAACAAAGTGAGTCACTTTACACAGGTGAGCCTCCTGCGGCAGAAAGCAGACTGGAGCAGAGGGAGTGTAGATCTGGAGGACAAGAAGAGGTTAGGCACAATGATAAAATCAGGTGTGGGCTTTGTAATTTCCAGGTTATTTTTTTAAAATTATAAAAGTATTGTAACACATTTACAGGAGACTTAGAAAATACAGAACAAGGTTACATATAGTTCCACTACATATTACAAGTATTTTTTAAGTAGATGAATTAAGATTTTTAGTTGGAATTTCAATATCAAACTCTCAAAAATTAATATAATGAATGTACAGACTATACACTTTAAGAAGGACGTACTTAAATATACTGGCTTAAAGCTCAACATTCAAAAACATAAGTATATTTAAGGATATATATATATAAATATTAAAAACAAATATTAAGTATTAAATATACTTAGTTTTTTAATATTAAATATTTAATATTAAAACTCAACATTCAAAAAACTAAGATTATAGCATCTGGTTCCATCACTTCAAGGCAAATAGATGGGGCAACAATGGAAACAGCAACAGACTATTTTCTTGGGCTCCATAATCACTACAGATGGTGACTGCAGCCATGAAATCAAAAAGATCCTTGCTCCTTGGAAGAAAAACTATGACCAACCTAGTTCAGTTCAGTTCAGTTCAGTCGCTCAGTCATGTCCGGCTCTTTGCAACCCCATGAACCACAGCACACCAGGCCTCCCTGTCCATCACCAACTCCCAGAGTTCACACAAATCCGTGTCCATCGAGTCAGTGATGCCATCCAACCATCTCATCCTCTGTCGTCCACTTCTCCTCCTGCCCTCAATCTTCTCTCTTTTTTTTTTTTTCCCTCATCAGTGTCCTTTATTTTTTTTAATTTTATTTTATTTAACTTTACAATATTGTATTGGTTTTGCCATATATCAAAATGAATCCACCACATTAGGTATACATTAGGTATACATGTGTTCCCCACCCTGACCCCTCCTCCCTCCTCCCTCCCCATACCATCCCTCTGGGTCGTCCCAGTGCACCAGCCCCAAGCATCCAGTTTCATGCATCGAACCTGGACTGGCGACTCGTTTCATATATGATTATACATATTTCAATGCCATTCTCCCAAATCATCCCACCCTCTCCCTCTCCCACAGAGTCTAAAAGACTGTTCTATACATCAGTGTCTCTTTTGCTGTCTCGTATACAGGGTTATTGTTACCATCTTTCTAAATTCCATATATATGCGTTAGTATACTGTACTGGTGTTTTTCTTTCTGACTTACTTAACTCTGTGTAACAGGCTCCAGTTTCATCCACCTCATTAGAACTGATTCAAATGTATTCTTTTTAATGGCTGAGTAATACTCCATTGTGTATATGTACCACTGCTTTCTTATCCATTCATCTGCTGATGGACATCTAGGTTGCTTCCATGTCCTGGCTATTATAAACAGTGCTGCAATGAACTTTGGGGTACACGTGTCTCTTTCAATTCTGGTTTCCTCAGTGTGTATGCCCAGCAGAGGGATTGCTGGATCATAAGGCAGTTCTATTTCCAGTTTTTTAAGGAATCTCCACACTGTTCTCCATAGTGGCTGTACTAGTTTGCATTTCCACCAACAGTGTAAGAGGGTTCCCTTTTCTCCACACCCTCTCCAGCATTTATTGCTTGTAGACTTTTGGATCGCAGCCATTCTGACTGGTGTGAAATGGTACCTCATAGTGGTTTTGATTTGCATTTCTCTGATAATGAGTGATGTTGAGCATCTTTTCATGTGTTTGTTAGCCATCTGTATGTCTTCTTTGGAGAAATGTCTATTTAGTTCTTTGGCCCATTTTTTGATTGGGTCATTTATTGTTCTGGAGTTGAGCTGTAGGAGTTGCTTGTATATTTTTGAGATTAGTTGTTTGTCTGTTGCTTCATTTGCTATTATTTTTTCCCATTCTGAAGGCTGCCTTTTCACCTTGCTAATAGTTTCCTTTGTTGTGAAGAAGCTTTTAAGTTTAACTAGGTCCCATTTGTTTATTTTTGCTTTTATTTCCAATATTCTGGGAGGTGGGTCATAGAGGATCCTGCTGTGATGTATGTCAGAGAGTGTTTTGCCTATGTTCTCTTCTAGGAGTTTTATAGTTTCTGGTCTCACATTTAGATCTTTAATCCATTTTGAGTTTATTTTTGTGTATGGTGTTAGAAAGTGCTCTAGTTTATTCTTTTACAAGTGGTTGACCAGTTTTCCCAGCACCACTTGTTAAAGAGATTGTCTTTAATCCATTGTATATTCTTGCCTCCTTTGTCAAAGATAAGGTGTCCATATGTGTGTGGATTTATCTCTGGGCTTTCTATTTTGTTCCATTGATCTATATTTCTGTCTTTGTGCCAGTACCATACTGTCTTGATAACTGTGGCTTTGTAGTAGAGCCTGAAGTCAGGTAGGTTGATTCCTCCAGTTCCATTCTTCTTTCTCAAGATAGCTTTGGCTATTCAAGGTTTTTTGTATTTCCATACAAATTGTGAAATTATTTGTTCTAGTTCTGTGAAGAATACCATTGGTAGCTTGATAGGGATTGCATTGAATCTATAAATTGCTTTGGGTAGTGTACTCATTTTCACTATATTGATTCTTCCAATCCATGAACATGGTATATTTCTCCATCTGTTAGTGTCCTCTTTGATTTCTTTCACCAGTGTTTTATAGTTTTCTTTAGTTTTTTAGGTAGATATATTCCTAAGTATTTTATTCTTTTTGTTGCAATGGTGAATGGAATTGTTTCCTTAATTTCTCTTTCTATTTTCTCATTAATAGTGTATAGGAATGCAAGGGATTTCTATGTGTTGATTTTATATCCTGCAACTTTACTATATTCATTGATTAGTTCTAGTAATTTTCTGGTGGAGTCTTTAGGGTTTTCTATGTAAAGGATCATGTCATCTGCAAACAGTGAGAGTTTTACTTCTTCTTTTCCAATTTGGATTCCTTTTATTTCTTTTTCTCTCTGATTGCTGTGGCCAAAACTTCCAAAACTATGTTGAATAGTAATGGTGAAAGTGGGCACCCTTGTCTTGTTCCTGAATTTAGGGGAAATGCTTTCAATTTTTCACCATTGAGGATAATGTTTGCTGTGGTTTTGTCATATATAGCTTTTATTATGTTGAGGTATGTTCCTTCTATTCCTGCTTTCTGTACAGTTTTTATCATAAATGGATGTTGAAAGAGTCTGTGAATACACCTCAGGGGTTATTTGAAACTTTGAAATTCCAAGGTAAATTTAGTGTGAATTTGGAAATGCACATTTAATTGAAGGCAGAGCTCATAATTTATTCTGATTCTCAAAGTGGTCCACTCATTAAGACCATCTTCTGCAGGATGATATCGGGAAAATCTAAATTCATGGCTCAGTCATTGGGGTCAGAGAACTAAGCCATAGTGTTCAACTCTAGAAGACCACGAAGTGATTCTTGAGCAGCCAAGAGAGAGAATGAGAACTTTAGAGTTAGCATTAAGTGCCCAAAAGTAATGCCAATTTTAGTCTAGATCATTCCCGAGAGCAAATTCCCAGGCTCAGAGACTTTAACATTCCCACCAAATAAAATAACTCTCTATTTTCAGATTCTGATTTTTTTTTAAAAAATTAACACTAATAGGGGCTTCCCTGTGACATAGTAAATCCTTCAACTACAATTTACATTTTAATAAAATACATTGGTGAGTTGGTTATTTTGGATTTAGATAAATTACTTTCAGAGGTAAAGTCCATCTCAACCTCTGGCATCCCCTTCTCCTCCTGCCCTCAATCTTTCCCAGCATCAGGGTCTTTTCAATGAGTCAGCTCTTCATGTCAGGTGGCCAAAGTATTGAAGTTTCAGCTTCAACATCAGTCCTTCCAATGAACACCCAGGACTGATCTCCTTTAGGATGGACTGGTTGGATCTTCTTGCAGTCCAAGGGACTCTCAAGAGTCTTCTCCAACACCACAGTTCAAAAGCATCAATTCTTCGGCGCTCAGCTTTCTTTATAGTCCAACTCTCACATCCATACATGAGCACTGGAAAAACCATAGCCATGACTAGATGGACCTTTGTTGGCAAAGTAATATCTCTGCTTTGTAACATGCTGTCTAGATTGGTCACAACTTCCCTTCCAAGGAGTAAGTGTCTTTTAATTTCATGGCTGCGGTTGCCATCTGCAGTGATTTTGGAGCCCAGAAAAATAAAGTTAGCCATTGTTTCCCCATTTATTTGCCATGAAGTGATGGGACCGGATACTATGATCTTAGTTTTCTGAATGTTGAGCTTTAAGCCAACTTTTTCACTCTTCTCTTTCACTTTCATCAAGAGGCTCTTTAATTCTTCTTCACTTTCTGGCATAAAGGTGGTGTCATCTGCATATCTGAGGTTATTTATATTTCTCCCGGCAATCTTGATTCCAGCTTGTGCGTCCTCCAGCCCAGCATTTCTCATGATGTACTCTGCATATAAGTTAAATAAGCAGGGTGACAATATACAGCCTTGACGTACTTCATTTCTTATTTGGAACCAGTCTGTTCCATGTCCAGTTCTAACTGTTGCTTCCTGACCTGCAAACAGGTTTCTCAAGAGGCAGGTCAGGTGGTCTGGTATTCCCATCTCTTTCAGGATTTTCCACAGTTACCTAGACAGCCTATTGAAAAGAAGAGACATTACTTTGGCAACAAAGATCCATCTAGTCAAAGCTATAAGAGAGTTGGGCCATAAAGAAAGCTAAGCACTGAAGAACTTATGATTTTGAACTGTGGTGTTGGAGAAGACTCTCGAGAGTCCTTTGGACTGCAAGAAGATCCAACCAGTCAATCCTAAAGGAAATCAGTCCTGAATATTGATTGGAAGGACTGATGCTGAAGCTGAAACTCCAGTACTTTGGCCACCTGATGCGAAGAGCTGACTCATTGGAAAAGACCCTGATGCTTGGAAAGATTGAAGGCAGGAGGAGAAAGGGATGACAGAAGATGAGGTGGCTGGATGGCATCACCGACTTGATGGATATGAATTTGAGCAAAATCCAGGAGTTGGTGATGGACCAGGAAGCCTGGAGAGCTACAGTCCATGGGGTCACAAAGAGTTTGACACGACTGAGTTGACTGGATTGAACTGAGAAGGAAATAGGAGATCTGAAAAGCACTATGAGCCAATTCAACATAATTAAGATTTGCAATATTTTCACACAACAGTAGGATGCAAATTCTACTCAAGTTCCCATAGACTGTAAACTATAATACATTGGAACATATCCAGGGATATAAAATACAGTGCAAAATTTTCATGGCCTGAAAGTATTGAAATTATTCAGAGTCTGTCTCTTATCATTGTGGAATTATGTTAGAAATCATTATCAAAAGATATTTGAAAATAACCCACATATTTTCAAGTGCAATGTGACATTTACCAAGAGAGGTTTTTGACTTAGCCATCAAAATGCAATTTTTAATGCAGGTTATTTTGATGTACATTCAGTTCCATGACACAGAATGATTATTTCCAGACTTTATTTGAATAAAGATAAGTTTACCAAGAACGAAAAAGCCTGTGGGCCCTTTGTGGTTGAGGGGAATCTATACCCTTCCTCCTCAATGCTAGCCTAGAGAACCCCAAAATGAGATTACTCTTTTCAGTTCCAGCAATCAGCCAATGTATAGCTTGGGCAGACAAGAGAACACTTCGGATTTTAAAATAAGAGGAACCTGAGATCTAGACAAAGTTGAATTAGAAAACAGATCTAATTAACAAAAGCAACAACAAACTGGCTTTGGACATCACTGAGAAAATCTAGTCTTACTGTTCCCTAAAACTGGCCCAGGCAAATTTTGTGAAGAATAATAGTCTTTAAAAAGAGTGCTGTTTTCTCGGGATGCTCCTTTTTTTTTTTTTTTTTTAAAATAGTAATTAAGAGAAAGGATGGTTAGTTTAACTAAAATTTCAGAATTACTTAAGCAGATCTTTCTATCCTATCCTAGACCGTATAACATGAGTTTCTCATTCATTCATCTCACTGTGACTAATCACTTAAAATTTGACTGCTATTAGTAATTGCTGTTCAAAGCAGTTGCTGGCAGTTCATTCACCATTTATACCTGAACAATTGCTTTGAGAATAGAATGGGGTCTAGTTCAAGCTGGTGGTGTTTTGCTGTGTAGTATGTTAGTCATTCAGTCATATCTGACTCTTTGTGACTGCCTGGACTGTAGCCCACTAGACTCCTCTATCCATGGAATTCTCCAGGCAAGAATACTGGAGTGGGTTGCCATTCCTTTCTCCAGGAGATCTTCCTGACCCAGGGATCAAACCTGGGTCTCCTGAATTGCAGGCAGATTCTTTACCCGCTGAGCCATCAGGGAAGCCCAAATGGTAGTGTAGTAGTGTATTTGCTGATATAAGTCTCTCAAAAACTTTATAAGTCTCTTGTCAATCAAATTAAAATTCACTCTTTTAGATAAAAGCATACTCACATCCCTTTAAGGTTGCATCCAATTTTCTTTGATTTCTTGCTGAAATCACTGAGGAACCACACCCTTAAGCTTCCCAAAGGGCTTACTATCTGATTGAAAAGACCTTTGAGGCATAGGCTTAATCTTTTAAAGGGTGACTACAGCAGTGGCCACAGGACTGGAAAACGTCCGTTTTCATTCCAATCCCAAAGAAGGGCAATGCCAAAGAATGTTCTAACTACAGCACAATTCCACTCATTTCACATGCTGGCAAGGTAATGCTCAAAATCCTCCAAGCTAGGCTTCAACAGTATATGAACTGAGAACTTCCAGATGTTCAAGTTGAATTTAGAAAATGCAGAGGAACCAGAGATCAAATTGTCAACATCCACTGAATCATAGAAAAAGCAAGAGAATTTCAGAAAAAACATTTACTTCTGCTTCATTGACTATGCTAAAGTCTTTGGCTGTGGATCACTACAAACTGTGGAAAATTTCTTAAAGAGATGGCAATACCAGACCATTTACCTGCCTCCTGCAAAACCTGTATGCAGGTCAAGAAGCAACAGTTAGAACCAGACATGGAACAAGGACTGGTTCCAAATTGGGAAAGGAGTACATCAAGGCTATATATTGTCACTCTGCTTATTTAGCTTACATGCAGAGTGAAAAAAGAAAGTTAATCACTCAGTTATGTCTGAATTTTTGTGATGCCATGAACTGTAGCCTGCCAGGCTTCTCTGTCTATGGAATTCTCCAGGCAAGAGTATGGGAATGGGTTGCCATTTCCTTCTTCAGGAGATTTTCCTGACCCAGAATTGGACCCTGGTCTCCTGCATTGCAGTCTCTACCCTTTGATCCAGTAGAGAAGCCCTGTATATGCAGTGTACATCATGTGGAATGCCAGACTGGATGAAGCTCAAGCTGAAATCAAGATTGTCAGGAGAAATATCAATAACCTCAGATATGCAGATAACACCACCCTTATGGCAGTAAGTGAAGAGGAACTAAAGAGCCTCTTGATGAAGGTGAATGAGGAGAGTAAAAAAGCTGGCTTAAAACTCAACATTCAAAATTCTAAGATAATGGCACCTGGTCCCATCACTTCTTGGCAGATAAGTAAGCAATGGAAACAGTGACAAATTTTGTTTTTGCGGGCTCCAAAATCACTGCAGATGGTGACTCCAGACATGAAATTAAAAGTTACTCCTTAGAAGAAAAGCTATGACAAATCTAGGCAGAGTATTAAAAAGCAGAGACATCACTTTGCCAACAAAACTCTGTAGAGTCAAAGCTATGGTTTTTTCCAGTACAATGTACAGATGTGAGAGCTGTACAGTAAAAAAAGCTGAGCATTGGAGAATTTATGCCTTCAAACTCTGGTGCTGGAGAAGACTCTTCAGAGTCTCTTGGAGAGCAAGGAGATCCAATCAGTCCATCCTAAAGGAAATCAACCCTGAATATTCATTGGAAGGTCTGATGCTAAAGCTGAAACTCCAATACTTTGGCCACCTGATGTGAGGAACTGACTCATTGGAAAAGACCCTGATGCTGGGAAAGACTGAAGGCAGGAGGAGAAGGGGGGTGACAGAGAATGAGATGGTTGGATGGCATTACTGACTCAGTGGACATGAGTTTGAGGAAACGCTGGGAAATAGTGAAGGACAGGGAAGCCTGGCACGTGCAGTTCATGTGGTCTCAAAGAGTTGGACACAACTGAGCGACTGCACAACTGTGTGACTTAATAGTACTTTGCAGCACTTTTGTGCTTCCTGAGGTCTTAACAGAAAAGTTGCACCCTTGGCTTTTTAATCTCAACCATATCTTCTGACAGTTCCTTGGATTTGAACTTTGGAAGCCATTTGGTAAGTTTGGAGTATCTTGCTGTCTGGAGAGGTTGAGAGTTTTTGCAAAACAATCAAATCCTTTTTGCAGTCTATCCTCACTTTATGACTTATTTCTTGTTCCTCGTATATTATCATAAGCAGTGAGAGAAAAACAGCTATAGCTTCCAGAATTTGGGGGGAAATCTTCTTAGCCAAATCACCCAGTTCACTGGGCACATTTTTTTTTCCCCAATAACTTATGGAGAAAAAGATACCTCTCTCTATTCTCCAGTAATTTGCTCCTCACTTCCTTCTGTCTCATCACCAGCAGTGTCCTTAAGTGTTTATTTCTGCTAAGAATCTATTCAAGTATTTTAGGATTTTTTAAACATACTCCTTAATATCCTTCTAGCCCTGTTCATGGCCCTGTTCCAAAGCTACTACCACATTTTTAGGCACTGGCTACAGCAATAGCTTCATTCTCAGGTACCCAAATCTGTCTTATTTATTTATTGCTGCATAGAAATAGAGGCCTGATTATTATTTCTACACAGTATAATACTGGAGGTCCTTGCTAGAGCAGTAAAGAATGAAAAAAAAAGGCTGGAGAGAAAATAATGAAACTCATCATTTGAAGACAACTTGTTTGCACAGGGGGCTTAGTTGGTAAAGAATCTACCTGCAATTTGGGAGACCTGGGTTTGATCCCTGGGTTGGGAAGAGACCCTGGAAAGGGAAAGGCTGCCCATTCCAGTATTCTGGCCTGGAGAATTCCATGGAACTGTATAGTCAGTAAAAGAGGCAGACACGACTGAGTGACTTTCACTTCACTCTTTGCACAGGTGAAAAATTCAGACAAATGTAAAGGAAAATGATCAGAATTACTAAGTTAATATAGCAATGTCACTATATAAAAGATTAATGTACAAAATCAGTTGTATTTTTTATGTATCAGCAACAAAGGGAATATAAAATTTAAGAATTGTTACTTATAATAATAGAAAAACCCCAAATGCTTATTAAGTCTAATGAAATATGTTCAAACTTAACTCTGAAAACTATAAAACTTTATTGTATTAGTTTTCCATTCTGCCATAACAAATTATCATAAATTTAGAAGCTTAAAAATACCTGTTTATTATATTTCTTAAAAATGTCTCATGGGTCTCACCAGACTAATACCGAGGTGTCCATTGTCTGCATTCTTTTTTGAAGGCTTTAGGGAAAAATCTGTTTCTTGTTCATTTCGTTTGTTGACAGAATTCCATTCCCTGTGGTTGTAAGGCCGAGGGGCCTATTTTCATTTGGCTATAAACTGAGAGCTGTTTTATTTATTTATTTTTTAAAAGAGTTATTTGCTTATCTTTTGGCTGTGCTGGGTCTTCGTTGCTGCCTGTGGGCTTTCTCTAGTTTCGCGAGCTGAAGTGGCTCTAATTTTTTGTCTTCTCATCGTGGTGGCTTCTCTTGTGGAGCATGGGCTCTAGGGCGCACAGGCTTCAGGGGTTGCAGTGCATGGGCTCAGCAGTTGTGGTGCTCTGGGCCTAGCCGCTCCTCAGCATGTGGGCTCTTCCCTGACAGGGGATCGAACCCGTGTTCCCTGCATTGGCAGGCAGATTCCTCTCCTCCTGTGCCGCCAGGGAAGCCCTGTTGCTCGCTTTTAGAGACTGGTGCATTACTTAACTCATGGCCTCCTTCCTCCGTCTTCAAAGCCATTCAGTCCTTTTGGTGTCACCTCTCTCTAACTCCCTCTTCTGCTTTCTCTTCTACTCTTAAAAGTTTATATGGTTAAACTGGGCTTACCTGGATAATCTATGATACTCACCACTTTAAGGTCTTTAATTTTAATCACATATGCAAAGTCCCTTTTGCCATGGAACATAACATTCACAGCTTCCAGCGATTAGGTCACAGACATATTGGGGTGAGCATTACTCTGCCTACCACAATCATTGCTTGCTTGCTTGCTAAGCCGCTTCAGTCGTGTCCGACTCTGTGCGACCCCATAGACGGCAGCCCACCAGGCTCCCCTGTCCCTGGGATTCTCCAGGCAAGAACACTGGAGTGGGTTGCCATTTCACAATCATTAGGCAGAATTAAAAATGACCTAATAAAATAGAGGGATCTACTATGTTCATTAATTAGAAAACAATAGGATACAAGTGTGAATTTATTTTTATTGTGAGTCAAAGCCTTGTGTGGGGCCAAAATGTTGTAAAAGTCATTCTCTAAGAAATGAAGGGAAAAGAAGAAAAAATTCAGAAAAGTGGAGTTATTTAAATAAGTTTGCACAGATGGTCAAATAGGAATCTATAGAGAATCTGAAAACTATGTCGTCTTATGTAAAATTTTATGAAACTAGGGAATAATATGTAATTAAGCTGTAAAATCAAGAAAATTATTTCCTAAATCTTTCAATAGGTATTAAAGGAAAAATAGCATTTTAAAACTAAGAGGTCATTCTTAGAGAAACAAATAACAATATGGTTATGCAATCTACATTTCTGAATAGTCCAGTTTGTGAAACAACTGTGTACTTGATATTTGAGTGGGAAAGTGTTTATGTTAATGTTTTTAAAGACAGAATCATTGACTCAGTTAGCTGAGAACCATTAAGTCTGAGATGTAAACGCCCTCCTCACATAGACCTCAGAACACACCACCCCCCAAACATGCATGGAGATGGGAGGATGTGGAAATATAAGGGAAGCACAGGCTTTGTTAAAATCTCTCAGAAATTTAATTCCTTCTAATCCATTTAGAGAACTCAAATGTTCTCAATGTTTTCTGTCCTGCTTTTCCTTTGAATCCTTTGTTTACTTACCCTCAACCTCCTCTTTGTTTTACTTTTCTCTTCTAATCCAAAGAGATAGTAAGTAGAGATATTGTTATGGCTGTTGAATGAATAAAAGAATTGTAACTTTTTCAGACTTCTTTCATAGTCTAGTGGTTAAGACCTCATGATGCCACTGCAGGTCCCCCTGCAGTGAAAACACAGGTTAGATTCATGGTCTGAGCGGCCAACAACATCCACAAAAGAATTATTACTTTTTGGTCTTTTTTACATGTTTTTTTCCCACAAGGTCATTGCTGAAGGATAAAACAATGTAATGAACTGTATTTATTTTTAAAACCATAGTTGCTCAAACTCACTATGCCCCTCAGTTAACATCTTAACTTTTCCATGCCTTTTTCCCTCCCTGAGGAATTGGTAGAGAAATTAATGAAGAGATTTGAAACAGGAATGCCCTAGAGCATTCTTAGGGGGTTATTCAACTAGATTCTTTTCCAGGGGTGCTTTCCCTGGGTTCTGGTGAAAATATGTTCCTTTTTGAACCTGAAAAATATCCCCAAATGTCCTGTTGCCTTGAGTAATTATAGAGGACTAATCGAATGAGTCTTCATTTGATACAGTAACAGTTTTTCTGTTTCTCTTTTTCTGGGGTTTGGGGATGATAATGTTGAGGGTGGAGGAAAACATTTCATGTAGATGAGATTGCTCCAGGTTAAGTTGAAACAAAAGCAACCAAACAGATATTTCTGGCAAAGGAGGATTTTCTCTTTACATACTCTCTCTCAAGACCATAAGCATCCTTATATTTGTTCAGTATGAACTGTGATGGTTAATGACTATTCTTAATAATTTATCTTGTGATTTCTAGGCTATCATTCTTTCATGAAAAATTTTAACAAGAAAAAATATCTAGTAATTTAGTATTAATTGTTATTGGTGCTGCTGCTGCTGCTGTTAAGTTGCTTCAGTCATGTCCGACTCTGTGCAACCCCATAAATGGCAGCCCATGAGGCTCCCCCGTCCCTGGGATTCTCCAGGCAAGAACGCTGGAGTGGGTTGCCATTTCCTTCTCCAATGCAGAAAAGTGAAAAGTGAAAGTGAAGTCGCTCAGTCGTATCTGACTCTTCGCGACCCCATGGACTGCAGCCTACCAGGCTCCTCTGTCCATGGGATTTTCCAGGCAAGAGTACTGGAGTGGGGTGCCATTGCCTTCATTAATTAACAATACAATATATTGTCCTATATTTATATTGTCCTATAATCCTACCATTTTACAACTTTAATTAACTATCTTTTGCATAATTTACTCCCATGGCATTTAGGTAGAATTGAAATAATCAGTGTATGAAAACATCCAATGAGAAGATGTAAATCAAAATTCTTCCAATTGCTTAAAATGTTGAAATATTTTCTTAAATAATTTTATTCAGAAAAATATAAGGAACATCTTTCTCATTAACCTGATAGAAAGTGAATATCAAAACCATTTTATTTGCAACTACTTTAGAACTTTCTGAGTATATTCTTAATTATATGAAGTTTGTTTTGCCTAGATATTTGTTATTTTATTCTTAATCATGTACCATTTTTCACATGTAAATACGTATTAAATCACAAGCCAAGTTAGATGGTAAAAATTCTGTTGCCGAGGAAATGTGGCTGTGAGAATTAGAGTATCTGAAAATTCACTGAAGTAATTCAATGAATAGACATTTCCTTTACTTAATGATAGTTCTTGTACGGTAAATAGAATTAAATCTACGTTTAAATTCAGGCTATCACTTAGCAATTTTTCTGTAGACAGATCATTTAACCTCCTCTGTAGAAGAAGGGTAATGTTTTCCTAATACACATTGTAAGATCGTCTTAGATTTAAATGAGAGAATTTATAAATGAATAAAATATGGTGTAAAATTATTTATAAATCTGGTTATAACAAGTTAAAACCTAACCACTTGTATACTGAGTTAATAGCATTTTATCTTACTTGATTTGTATGTAAAAATATGTATTATAACTTTAAATCTCATATTTAAAGCATTTGTTATAATGTGTGTGCATGTTCAGTCATGTCCGATTCTTTGCCACCCCATTGACTGTAGCCCACCACAGACTCCTCTGTCCATGGAATTTTCCAGGCAAGAATATTCGAGTGGGGTGTTATTTTCTACTCCAGGGGATCTTCGCAACTCAGGGATCAAGCCCCCATTTCTTGTATCTCTTGTATCTTGTATCAAGCCCCCATTTCTTATATCTCCCCATCAGTGTATCTGTGCATTGGCAGGCAGATTCTTTACCACTGAGCCACCTGGGAAACCCTGTCTGTTACAATAAATCCACTTATTCAATTTTTCAGAAATATTAAAAAAAATATTTTTAGGCTTTGTAGTTGGTACTGAGAATACATCAATTAATAATAATAATAATAATGGCACTAATGAAAGAGCAAGCTGGCTTAAAACTCAACATTCAAAAAACAAAGATCATGGCATCCAGTACCATCACTTCATGGAAAATAGATGAGGAAACAGTGAGAACAGTGACAGACTTTATTTTCTTGGGCTCCAAAATCACTGCAGATGGTGACTGCAGCCATGAAATTAAAAGGTGCTTGCTTCTTGAAAGAAAAGCTATGACCAACCTAGACAGCATATTTAAAAGCAGAGACATTAATTTACTGACAAAGGTCTTATAGTCAAGGTTATGGTTTTTCCAGTAGTCATGTATGGATGTGAGAGTTGGACCATAAAGAAGGCTGAACACTGAAGAATTGGTGCTTTTTGAACTGTATTGTTGGAGAAGACTCTTTAGAGTCCCTTGGACTGCAAGGAGATCTAACCAGTCAATCCTAAAGGAAATCAGTCCTGCACACTCATTGGAAGGACTGATGCTGAAGCTCCAATACTTTGGCCACCTGATGCGAAGAACTGACTCATTGGAAAAGACCCTGATGTTGGGAAAGATTGAAGGCAGGAGAAAGGGATGACAGAGGATGAGATGGTTGAATGGCATCACTGACTCGATGGACATGAGTTGCAGTAAGCTCTGGTGATGGACAGGGAAGCCTGGTATACTGCAGTCCATGGGGTCGCAAAGAATGGGGCATGACTGAGTGACTGAACTGAACTGAACTGAATGAGACAGCAATGCAAAAGAATGGCTTTCTTCTTCAAAGAACCACTTTTAGTAGATCCAACATATTCCATTTGGGTAATTCCTTTACTATTCGAGGAACATGACTTCTAATTCACCCTTACTTCAAAGAGTCTCTTGAGCTGAATTCTTGCTGGATAATCAACAATATAGTAAATGTGCCAGTAGAAGAACAATACATAATGCTGTCTTTTCATGAGATGTGAAGCCATCACTTTCACACCAGAAAGGCCACATGCACTTAAGAATGTTAAGCTGATTTGACTCATAATGTAATTTACTTTGGAGAAGGAAATGGCAACCCACTCCAGTATTCTTGCTTAGAGAATCCTGTGGACAGAGGAGCCTGGTGGGCTGCTGTCCATAGGGTTGCATAAAGTCAGACATGACTGAAGTGACTTAGCAGCAGCAGCAGCAGTGATTTACTTCCTTTCGCATTTAAATTTTCCATTTGCTTCAAAACATTAATTACTATATATGTCTTCATGAAGTTCAAAATTACAGTTTTGTTAACCAGAAATTTGTACATCTCCAAGAGGTTTTTTTGGGGGGGGATGAGTGAAGAGATTCTTGTCTTCAGGTGACAGAACCTATAAGTTATTCTATTTAACAACTTCCTAAGGAAACCATCATGATCCTTCATTTAGCTGTGCCTTCTGTGCTGAAGTTCTGCTTAACCTGGAGTCCACTTGGCTGATGATATTTGTGGGGGTGGGTGAAATATTTCATATTAACATTTTATTTATATGTTTGTTTAATTTTAAAATTATCTTTCCTAATGTTAACACAAGGAGATTCAGAAATTTAATCAAAGAGAACATACTCCATTTTGTGATTAATAAAAATTATTAGAACTTTTGATTTTATGTGGAAACTCCTCAATGTTGAGGTGCCCCAGGTCTTGGCATTTGATCCTCTTTTCTTTTCTTTACAGTCACTTCTTTGGTACCCTCATCTTGCCCCATGGTTCTAAATGCCACTGCCATGGCATCTACTCTTAAATATAAAACCAAAGTTGCTGGTCCTGACCACTCTCTTATACTTCAGACTTGAATATCCAACTGTTTACCTCCTATTGCCAATTCAGTTCAGTTCAGGCACTCAGTCGTGTCTGACTCTTTGCGACCCCATGGACTGCAGCACACCAGGCTTCCCTGTCCATTACCAACTCCCAGAGCTTACTCAAACTCATGTCTGTCGAGTCGGTGATGCCATCCAGCCATTTTATCCTCTGTCATCCCCTTCTCCTCCTGCCTTCAATCTTTCCCAGCATCAGGGTCTTTTTTAATGAATTAGTTCTTTGCATCATGTAGCCAAAGTATTGGAGCTTCAGCTTCAGCATCAGTCTTTCTAACCAATATTCAGGACTGATTTCCTTTAGGAGCTGTTGCAAATTAAATCACTAATAAACATTTCAAACTTGATGTTTCAAAGTGGAACTCCTGATATTCCTTACAGTACAACCAACTACTATACTTTTATAGCTTTCACTGTTTTTCAGACCCAAAGTTTGGAATCATTGAGACTCCCTCTTTCACCCCTCACATCTTGTCCATGAGGAGTCAAGTAATATCCAGGATCCTATCTCATTTCATCTCCCTCATCACTATAATCTCTCATCTAGCTTTCATCTACTTTTAATAATACCTGGTCTCTGCCACACTACAGCCTTATCCAAGGATGTGATGGTTTTATGTTAAATCAAAGCAAAGGTATGTTTTATACATTACCTTTTTATGACTTTCTTAAAAAAATAAGCAATGGCATATAAAATGTTTTATAAAATATTTATAGAAAAATGTCTGTGTATATAACGTTCTGCTTCTATGTTGAATCATTCTACATCTAAGGACAGATGTATATGTCTAAGTTCACAGTCATTCTACGTCTATGTATTTATTCCACAGAAATAACTGTAGATCCCAGCATGTGTATCACAGAGTTGTTTGTAAAAAAAAAAAATGTGAGGAAAATATATCTGAACCCCAAATAAGAATTGGTTATATAAATTATGATTTAATAATAACATAGAGAGTTTTGTATGTGATATATGCTTGAAGTTGTAGAATCTCCTAAAGTGATTCATCTATCAAGTTTTTTTAAAATGAGGTTGAAATCATTGTTTTGTACTACAATAGAAAATCATAGTAAATTATTTTGCATAGAATTAAATCAATTGTTGTTGTTCAGTAGCTAGGTTATGTCTGACTCTTTGTGACCCCCTGGACTGCAGCACACTAGACTTCCCTGTCTTTCACGATCTCCCGCAGTTTGATCAAATTCATATTCACTGAGCCAGTGATGCTATCTAACCATCTCATCCTCCACTGCCCTCTTCTCCTTTTGCCTTCAATCTTTCCCAGTATCAGGGTCTTTTTCAATGAGTTGACTCTTTGCATCAGGTGGCAGAGAGCTTGAAATGGAAGCTTATTTCTTAAATTCTACAATGCTACACATTTAGTTCTCTAGCTTGGTCTTTGGCACATACTCTTGCAAACTTTGTTTTCAAATTATGATTACAGAATTATTCACTGCATGCATGATGATGCAAATGCATGTGCTCAGTCCTGGCTGACTCTTTGTGACCCCATGGACTGTACCCTGCCAGCTCCTCTGTCCATAGAATTTTTCAGGCAAGAATACTGGAGTGGGTTGCCATTTCCTCTGCCAGGGGATCTTCCTGACCCAGGGACTGAACCCTATTCACCTGCATTGATAGGCAGATTCTTTACACTGCTCCACCTGGGACTTTATATTGAACTAAACTATAATTATCATTGGGATTGTTGCCATTTGGAAAAGTAGCAGTTGTTCCTTTTTCAAAAAAAGTTTCAGTTTTGAGATCAATGTTAAAATCAATGTGATCATCATCATTATTTTTTGTTGTTCAGTCACTCAGTCGTGTCCGACTCTCTGCGACCCCATGGACTGCAGCACGTCAGGTTTCCCTGTCTTTCACCATCTCCCAGAATTTGCTCAAACTCAAGTCCACTGAGTCAATGATGCCATCCAACCATCTCATTCTCTGTCATCCCCTTCTTCTCATGTCCTCAAACTTTCCTAGCATTGGTGCCTTTTCCATTGTGTTGACTCTCTGCATCAGGTGGCCAAACTATTGGAGCTTCAGTTAATCACCATTAGTGTGAGCTTATTAAGTCAGGGAAATCCCAAGTTTGCTAGGTTTCTCAGTATTCAAAGAAATCTTAGGTTCAACATTTTTTTTCAGTGCTCATTTTGTTTGTAGATCCATTTGTGCTAGATTTAGTCTCAATTTTGTTGGCTGTTGCAAATGTTCTGGTGACTCATGTGCCAGAATGAGTTGTAGGTAACTTTGGGAGCATATCAATGATGATTTGGTCCTTGTGAAAACCATAGGTTTAGGGGAAGGGGAATATTTGCTATAATACTTGCTGTAATTTGAATATATCTTGTATTTTGAATACCTCAAATTTTACCTTTTTCAGTGAAAGAGCTTATGATTTGCAGTTTTTATTTCCTTCTCTTCAATATACATGCACACATACATACACATATGTGTGTGTATAGTCCTAGGCACAGTCCTTAACATAGTCCTAGGCATAAGCTCTATGAGCTCTGTGATGATAGTAGGGTTGGTTGACCTGGGCTTAGTGGTATTGATAATAGCAATGTTTTGCTTGCTGTCAGGAGTTAGATTTTGAATAGGCATGGTAACAGCAGGAGTTTGCTTAGAATAAGCAGTTGAAAGTGTTTTTAAGAATATATTGTAACTAAGAATTTCAACAGATAGAAATGGTATGGACCTAACAGAAGCAGAAGATATTAAGAAGAGGTGGCAAGAATACACAGAAGACCTGTAAAAAAAAGATCTTCATGACCAAGATAATCACAATGATATGATAACTCACCTAGAGCCAGACATCCTGGAATGTGAAGTCAAGTGGGCCTTAGAAAGCATCACTACAAGCAAAGCTAGTGGAGGTGATGGAATTCCACTTGAGCTATTTCAAATCCTGAAAGATGATGCTGTGAAAGTGCTGCACTCAGTATGCCAGCAAATTTGGAAACCTCAGCAGTGGCCACAGGACTGGAAAAGGTCAGTTTTCATTCCAATCCCAAAGAAAGGCAATGCCAAAGAATGCTCAAACTACCACAAAATTGCACTCATCTCACACGCTAGTAAAGTAATGCTCAAAATTCTCCAAGCCAGGCTTCAGCAGTACGTGAACTGTGAACTTCCAGATATTCAAGCTGGTTTTAGAAAAGGCAGAGGAACCAGAGATCAAATTGCCGGCATCTGCTGGGTCATGGAAAAAGCAAGAGAGTTCCAGAAGAACATCTATTTCTGTTTTATTGACTATGCCAAAGCCTTTGACTGTATGGATCACAATAAACTGTGGAAAATTCTTCAAGAGATGGGAATACCAGACCACCTGACCTGCCTCTTGAGAAACCTATATGCAGGTCAGGAAGCAACAGTTAGAACTGGGCATAGAACAACAGACTGGTTCCAAATAGGAAAAGCAGTACATCAAGAATGTATATTGTCACCCTGCTTATTTAACTTCTATGCAGAGTACATCATGAGAAACGCTGGGCTGGAAGAAACACAAGCTGGAATCAAGATTGTCGGGAGAAATATCAATAACCTCAGATATGCAGATGACTCCACCCTTATGGCAGAAAGTGAAGAGTAACTCAAAAGCCTCTTGATGAAAGTGAAAGAGGAGAGTGAAAAAGTTGGCTTAAAACTCAACATTCAGAAAACGAAGATCATGGCATCTGGTCCCATCACTTCATGGGAAATAGATGGGGAAACAGTGGAAACAGTGTCAGACTTTATTTTTTTGGGCCCCAAAATCACTGCAGATGGTGACTGCAGCCATGAAATTAAAAGACGCTTACTCCTTGGAAGAAAAGTTATGACCAACCTAGATAGCATATTGACAAGCAGAAACATTACTTTGCCAACAAAGGTCCGTCTAGTCAAGGCTATGGTTTTTCCAGTGGTCATGTATGGATGTGAGAGTTGGACTGTAAAGAAAGCTGAGCACCAAAGAATGGATGCTTTTGAACTGTGGTGTTGGAGAAGACTCTTGAGAGTCCCTTGGACTGCAAGGAGATCCAACCAGTCCATTCTGAAGGAGATCAGCCCTGGGATTTCTTTGGAAGGAATGATGCTAAAGCTGAAACTCCAGGACTTTGGCCACCTCATGCGAAGAGTTGACTCATTGGAAAAGACTCTGATGCTGGGAGGGATTGGGGGCAAGAGGAGAAGAGGACGCCAGAGGATGAGATGGCTGGATGGCATCACTGACTTGATGGACGTGAGTTTGAGTGAACTCTGGGAGATGGTGATGGACAGGGAGGCCTGGTGTGCTGTGATTTATGGTGTCGCAAAGAGTCAGACATGACTGTGCGACTGAACTGAACTGAACTGAAGAATTTCAACATAGTAGGTTTCTAAGACATGTGGTTGATTGAAACCAGCCATACTGGTTCTTGTTAGATTGCTCCTTTTCTTCCAAGGGCCAAGCATTTTTAAATTTTATGGCTTGCAGTCACTTTCTGCAATGATTTTGGAGCCCAAGAAAATAAAATCTGCCACTGTTTCTACTTTTCCCCATCTCTTTGCCATGAAGTGATAGGACTGGATGCCATGATCTTAGTTCTTTGGTTGTTGGGTTTAAGCCAGCTTTTTCCACTCACCTCTTTCACCCTCATCAAGAGGCTCTTTGGTTCCTCTTCACTTTCTGCCATTAGAAAGGTATCATTTGCATATCTGAGGTTGTTGATATTTCTCCCAGCAATCTTGATTCCAACTTGTGCTTCACCCAGCCCAGCATTTCGCATGATGTACTCTGCATATAAGTTAAATAAGCAAGGTGACAATCTACAGCCTTGATGTACTCCTTTTCCTATTTGGAACCAGTCTGTTGTTCAATGTCCAGTTCTAACTGTTGCTTCTTGACCTGCATACAGGTTTCTCAGGAGGTAGGTAAGATGGTCTGGTATTCCCATCTCTTTAAGAATTTTCCACAGTTTGTTGTGATCCACATAGTCAAAGGATTTAGCATAGTCAATGAAGCAGATGTTTTTCTGGAATTCCCTTGTTTTTTCTACGATCCAACAGATGTTGCAATTTGAGTCCTGCTCTGCCTTCTTGTCTCTGAAGCCTCATAAGACTACCTCCATTTTAACTTGCCTACCACTGCAGCACCCCCCTTTCCACTATTGGTTGTTTTTACTCAAAATTTCCCCTTTTAAATCTTTTGAATCAAGGCTTCATGAATTAGTGTGTGATCAGTGACTCAGAGGTCAGTGCCATTAAAATGTCATGAGGATCATATTCAAATATTGAGCAAAAGAAATAGTCTCCTAGCTTATTTTCCTTCATCCATAGTCTCAACTTCAATTTAAAAAAAAACCAGAAGAATAAGATTGTCTTTTCTCACTCCAGTTTCTAATTATGTTTTGAGGATATGAAAATAAAAAGTCAAATTCCTGAGCCTTTTTTAAAACTCTTCCCTTCCCAATTGATATCCGTTCTGTAGCCACATATTTAGATGCTTAAATATTTTTGTTTGACAGGAATGATTTTGAACTTGGAGTATTACCCACAGTGTCATTCCTAGAATTATTTTGAATGAGCTGGTTTATTTTAGATTCTAGATTTTCTAGAGAGAAAATCATTGGGAAGATTTTTTAAAAAATTGGACCTGGGATTCCAAATTTATCTTAAAAATCCCCTTTTAAATTCTAAAGGGCTAACCAAATTATTAACTACAGACCTTTTAATGTTTATAACAAAATTAATGTGAAATCAAATATTGATTCAATAATTGTATATTTTTTGTGTTTTATATTTCTGTATTCTGCAGTTAGACTCTATATAATCATTATGTTTAACCTTCTTATTTTATTTTTTTAAAACTATAATTTCAAAAAATTCTGATAAAGAATAAGGCACAAACCTGTCTAAATAATCTGGAAATGTTAGTGGAGGAACATTGGAAGATTTTACCAAAGGAAACATCCCATTCTCAGTTTCCAGAGAATGTATAAACAATATTAGATGACAATAGTCAAAGGGTTCCCTGGTGGCTCACTGGTAAAGAATCTGCCTGCCAATGCAAGAGACGTGGATTTGATCTTTGGATCAGGAAGATCCCCTGCAGAAGGGCATGGCAGCCCACTCTAGTATTCTTGCCTGGAAAATCCCATAGACAGAGGAACCTGGCAAGCTACAGTTCATGGAGCCATAAAAGAGTCAGACATGACTTAGAGACTGAACAACAACACCCAAACTACTCACGTGGTGCCTGTCTAGGCTGACACCTTTGTGAGTTGCTGATTTATTGCCAAAATGTAAAATATGACTTAGTGTTTCTAGATAGTATCATTTTTCCCCTTTCTTTTTTTCTTCTTATCACAATTCTCATTTTTCCTTTGTTCACTGAAAACAGTCTCCCTCATTTACATGCAAATAATTAAATGTCTCAAAGTTGTTCTTTGACTTCATAATAATTTTTAGAGCTATATATTTATTTTGGCTTTGGTTTTTGGTTATATGAATTTATTGGTGCTAAAACTATGAATTCCAGTATAATTTTTCCTTTGGGAAATATAGTTTCTATTATGATCATCAGCTTCACAATGTGGTTTCAGAGAACACTGTTGCTGACAGTTAAAAATAATTGATGAGTCAACATGGCTTAAATGACCTCTTTAGTCTACCAATTTCATAAAATAATTTCTCATTTATTTGTTTTTTAAATTAATTTTTACTGGAATATAGTTGATTTACAATGTTGTGTTAGTTTCTTCTGTACAGCAAAGTGAATCCGTTATAGAAATATATCTTTTTAAGATTCTATTTTCATATAGGTCATTACAGAGTTTTGAGTATACTTCTCTGTGTTATATATTAGGTTCTTATTAGTTGCTTATTTTATATATAGCAGTGTGAATTTGTCAAGTATATACATAATTTTAATGACTTATGATTATCAGATCAGATCAGATCAGATCAGTCGCTCAGTCGTGTCCGACTCTTTGCGACCCCATGAATCACAGCACGCCAGGCCTCCCTGTCCATCACCAACTCCCGGAGTTCACTGAGACTCACGTCCATCGAGTCAGTGATGCCATCCAGCCATCTCATCCTCTGTCGTCCCCTTCTCCTCCTGCCCCCAATCCTTCCCAGCATCAGAGTCTTTTCCAATGAGTCAACTCTTCGCATGTGGATATTCCACAGATTCTTATCCATATATTAGCTAATAGATTACTTTCAGTTTATCATATTTATAATAATTTGGAGATGATCATATTATTCATGAAGCTTTTTCCTTACTTCTTTTATTTATTAGTATTAAGTAATTATATTTTTCATTTATTGATATTCCATTTTTTCAGTCTACCTTTGTTCTTATTATTTATTAGTTTACTATGCTATTATATAATTTTTTCTAGTTCTTTTGAAATGAAGTAATTCATGTTGAAATAACTGTGCATAAAAATAAATGAATTGTCTCTATCCGAATATCTGAAACCTTTGGTTTATTTAAATAAACCCCGTTTATTTTATCTAACATTACCTATAGAGGGAGCTCTGAGTCTGGTGATTTTCTCATGACTCTTCCGAGAAAGCAAAGAAAAGCATATTTAATATTTCAAAATGAGAATTTGAAAGCTAGCATTTCTGACCTCTAGCAGTGAGGATATATAATTTCTGAGAGGCTAGATAAGAGCAAGTGAGTCCACTTGTTTGAATTCTAAGGCAAAGATGACAAAGTTGGATAAAATTTTGCTTCAAATATTTTAGTTATTCATCCCTGCTATTTAAAAAATGCACTTCATTTATTTACAAATTATGCACATTTTTTATTTTAAACATAATACATACACCAAAAATGTGGCACAATGGGGAAATTTAAAAGATGGCATAGAAAGAGATCATAGATATGGTATTATATGCCTGGAGTCTATTAAAAAGGACCATTTCTGAAGACTGGTGTTTCCTGCAGAGCTAAAATGTTGGGGATCTCCTAAGTCCTAAGAATGAGTCAGTGATTCTTGATTTTATTGAGAAACTACTATAGATTAATCTTAATATAATGAGAATATCAATAATATGTTCTTTCCTTCTTTCTTTTATTCTACCAGGGAAGAGGAAAGAAATTAACAATTAGGTGATTACTTGTGTATTAATTCTAAATACTTCTTGACACTTATTTGATAAGCACTTCCTTTTTATGTGTAATTTTCCCAATAATGAACATATCTTTATCTTGGAGCTGGAAGAATTGACAATAGAATATGATATATTGTAGGGCCAAGTAAGTACTTTACATAGCCTAGTCTACACTCTTTAGCTATTTTAAATTAAAAAAATTAACTTTTTGTTCTGTTAGAAATTACATTTCTTTATTGTTTTAACCATTTCGCTCTTTTAGAAGTTAATTTGACAGCCATCTCATAAATTATGAAATTCGATTTTATGATTCAATTTGAATTATTGTTAGTTTTTAAATAAAAAAGTTTAATTCAAAGATATATTTCATATTTCATGTATTTTTTAGAGGCACAAATCTTTTAGTCTCTATGTGTGCTCTATATAGGAACTCAAGCTTTCAAAATGTGTACTCAAATTGTGTGTTGACTATGTCATCTATTGTCCAGTGTTCACATACATGCATGCTTAAAAGGGCAAGATGTGTTTTTTGTAATAATTCTATTGCATAAACTTTAACTAGATTGCTAAAGAGCAATAAACAACTTTTGCATTATATATTTATGTGTTATTGTCATGATATTAACCATTATTTTCCAGGTGAGTTTGTGCAACTATAAAGAATTTTTAAGGTATATTGCTATTAATTAGTAATGCTGCTTTCATCCATTTCCCTAAGAATAACTGTTTACACCTATTTTACCTATATTAATTTGCAGTCACCTAAGAAAAGTCATACATTGTTTCAGAGAACAATTTGACAGTACTGCCAAAATACATTTTTCTTAATTATATACTTACAGGATTTTCCCTTTTCTTTTTAGTAAAGGGAAAAAGAGCTGTCATTTTAAAACTAAGGTTTTAGTCTTTTAAATCTATTTCAAATTAATTTTTGTGAATATTGTAAAACAAGGTGTTAGTCATTCTTTTTCATGTGTATATCCAGTTTTCCCAACACCATTTATTGAAGAGACTATTTTTTTTCCTTGTTGTGTTTTCTTGGCAACTTTGTCAAAGATTAGTTGCCAAGTGAAGTAAGTTAGACAAAGACAAATACTATATGGTATCATTTATATATTAAATCTAAAAAAAGAATAATTCAAACTCATAGAAACAGTGAGTAGAATGGTGATTGGCAGATGCTGGGGGTGGGGAGAAATGGGGAGATATTGGTCAAAATACATAAACTTTAAGTTATAAAATGAATACATTCTGAGGATCTAAAGTACAGTATACTACTAGGGCTAATTATACTTTATTGAGTACTAGAAATTCTCTGAAAGAGTAAATCTTGAGTGTTCTCACCAAACAGAAAAAGTGACTGAGATGTTGGATGTATTAATTGACTTGACGTAATCATATTGCAAGGTGTTTCAAACTGTCACATTGAGCACTTTAAATATACACAGTTTTCTCAATTATACTTCAATAAAGCTGGAAAAAAGATTTTAGTCTTTTTCTATTCCTTCTACCCTATTTGGAATTCTTTTGTTAATTTCTGGGTTGTATAACTTTTTGATAAATTTGCTATAATCTTAACATGATACTAACAGCATTTTACCTCTTAATTTAACTTTGATTTCACTCCATTAGCTTGCGAAATAGTCTGATTTTTATTTTAAAATCCTTATTAATACTGTTTATTTATAGTTTTTTTCTTTTGAAAAAGTAATTGGTCATTTTTTGTTAGATTTTATAATTAATTTTTAGTTTGTTGCAGTCTAGCAAGAGAGATTCCCAGTTGTAGAATCTTCATGTTTTTAACATTTGAGGTTGTATTTGTGGCCTAATCTATGATCTATTTTAGTAAACATGCAATGGGCACTTGAAATTATAACATGCTCTTAGGTTTTAGGACCCAAAGGTGTGTGATTTGTCTCAAAGAGAGAGGGGAAGGGGGAATGTGCACTGTTGCTGTTGTTCAGTTGCTAAGTTGTGTCCAACTCTTTGCAACCCCATGGACTGCAGCACGTCAGGCTCCCCTGTCCTCCACTATCTCCTAGAGTTTGCTTGAAATATGTCCATTGAGTCTGTGATGCTGTCTAACAATCTCATCGTCTTCTACCTCCTTATCCTCCTCCCAGCATCAGTGTCTTTTCCAATGAGTCAGTTCTTTGCATCAGGTAGCCAAAGTATTGGAGCCTCAGCTTTAGCACCAGTCGTTTGAATGAATATTCAGGGTTCATTTCCTTTAGGATTGACTAGTTTGATCTCCTTGCAGTCCAAGAGACTCTCAAGAGTCTTTTCCAGCACCACAATTCAAAAGCATCAATTCCTCGACTCTCCACCTTCTTTATGGTCCAATTCTCACATCCATTCAGGTGTGTGTGCATGAAAGTTGCTTAGTCATGTCTGACTGTTTGTGAACCCACGGACTATACAGTCCATGGAATTCTCTAGGCCAAAATACTGGAGTGGGTAGCTTTTCCCTTCTTCAGGGGATCTTCCCAACCCAGGGATAGAGCCCAGGTCTCCTGAATTGCAGGAGGATTCTTTACCAGCTGAGCCATAAGGAAAGCCCAAGAATACTGGAGTGGGTAGCTTATCCCTTCTCCAGAGAGTCTTCCTGATCCAGGAATTGATCTGGGGTCTCCTGCATTGCAGGTGGACTCTTTACCAACTGAGCTATCGGGGAATCCATTCATGACTACTGGAAAAACCATAGCTTTGACTGTATGGACCTTTGTCAGCAAAGTGATGTCTCTGCTTTTTAATACATTGTCTAGGTTTGTTGTTATTTATCTCAAAGTACATTCTTCTTTCCTGCACACTGACTTTTAATCTTGCTTTGAGATATTGCTGTCCCATCAGCTATCCAAGCCAGAAAATAGCAAGCTACTTCTTGACCACTGCTCTACCCTGTATAAATGATCAAGTCTTACTGGTATTGATTCCTTAATATCTCTCAAAATTGTTCCCTCAGTTCCACAATTAGGCTTTCACTAGCTGTCACCCTAATTCTAAATCATAGCTAAAGGAATTTCACTCTCCTTTGCAAAAACCTTAAGTAATCTCATTGCTAATAGTGAGGATTACAAGTTTAAATGCCTAGAGAACCTAGATAACAGTGGGTATGTGAATTCGGCCTGGTGGAGGCTGGTGGAATGAGGCGAGCATGCTTCATTCTTGAGAACAAGGGGCAGCAGTTCCTTAGCACAGTTCACCACTCAAATACTGTTGGGGATTAGATGAAGAGGGTACACCAGAATACAGTGCTTTTGTCATAAAGAAGGTTTTGCTACTAGATGAATGGATGAAAATAAGGATAAATCAATAAACATAAAGGAAGCTGAAAGTGTGCATATTGACATTGATGTATGCCCTTCACTCTGACTTGAACTGTAGCCAGAGCAGCTAGCTTGCTGACCACACTTCAAATTGTTGCTTAGTCGCTAAGACATGTACGACTCTTTTTTGACCCCAAGGACTGTAGCCCACCAGGCTACTCTGTCCATGGGATTTCCCAGGCAAGAATACTGGAGTGGGTTGCCATTTCCTTCTCCAGGGGGTCTTCCTGAGCCAGGGATCAAACTCGTGTCTCCTGCATTGGCAGGCGAATTCTTTACCCCTGAGCCATCTGGAAAGCTACACTTCAAGTAGCACTGTTGTCAATGACAGTTATCACTCCAGACTCTGTATCCAAGGCACCAGATCTTTCGTATTTTGAAGAACAATCTGGATTTTTATATTTCTCCCATTTAAAATGTGTTTTACACACTGGCAAGCTAATTTAGTTATTTAATGTGCTGTTCAAGTCTGAAAATTTGAGAAAGTTATCTAAAAAGTCCAGTTCAAATAACACTTTTTAAATTAACACTTTTTCTTTTTCTCCTTTGATCACTACCCTGATTTCTCAGTTTATAAGGAATCTCCTCTTCTATTTTAGACGGTGCTATCACTAGTGACATATGTGGGCATTTTCCCCTCTTTACTGTGAGCTCTCTTTGAACCACAATCATTGGGTCTTTTGTATTTTCTCATATCAAACAAATAATCTTTGTTTTTTTTTCTTTTTTGATTCTTCACTTTTGTTATATCTATGCTATTGACTCCATATTATAGAATGAAAGAAAGAATTTGTGGAGTGAAATGGAAATAATAAATATAAGTGCAGCCTTACAGGTGAGTTATTGACTAGTAAGTATTAGATTGACAAGTTAGTCTCTTTCTTTCTCTTATACTTGCTGGCGCATACACACATGCAGACATACAGGGCCTATAAAATTAAATCAGACTCCTGTTTTTTTCCTCAGAGGTTTCAAACAAGTGTGATGGTCATGGAGAGAGGGAACAGGGGCAGGATTTCTCAGTTTATTTCCCCTTGAGTCCCAGTCTGTGCATGGGTTCCAGTGACGGGGAGGGAGCCAGTCCCAAAGATACCAGTGATATTGTCCACACAAGACAGGGACTTGCTGGATTTAGGAAGCACATTTTTGCTTTTCCAGTGATTCATAACTCAGGAATAATTTAAATTGTCTTTTTTCACATAAAACATGTTTACAGGCCTCTGGAACCCTCCTGACATTGCTGTTGTTCAGTTGCTAAGTCGTGTCTGACTTTTTGTGACCCCATGGACTGCAGCATGCCAAGCCTGACATTTACCAGAGCCAAAATATTCATTTAAGGGAAGAAGGCATGTTCAGTTCTTAGATTCTGTGAATAATATCTCTGCTTCTAGTTTTCAGTTTTCCAGAAATAATCTATCTTATATAAAATATTCTTATTATTCCATAGGTAAACACCTTCCAGTGTTTATTTCCTCTCATAAGAATAAAATACACTAAAAAATGTTATCTTTTTATCCTTTTAGTTATCCTTCAGTACTTAAGGAATTAAGAGGATTTCAGGAATCTTACTCTTAGGACATTAAGGACTTTTTAGAGTGAAGTGAGAAGGACAAATTCCATTTCTATGTCAAGTGAAATTAATCATAATAAAGTGCAGTGACAGTTTTTCTTATGGTGCTTCAAATATGTGGCCTGATGTGTTCGTGATAGATAAAGAAGAAAGACTAAAAACTAAAATACAGTATGCTTAAATAATTGCTATATTTTCATGGCTAAGATTTGCAGTATTTTATCACATAATTTTGATTATTGATTGGGGTACTTGATCAATATTCAAGGGCTATGTGTGGTAGCTATTACCTCAAGTTTCTGAATAGTGTTATCAATTATAGGTTCAGGAGAGGGTGGCCCCTGGAGTTAAAGGAGTTACAGGGCCCATGGCATTAGTTTCTGGAATTGCAGTGGAATCATCAGCAGACTCTGAGCCATATGCATACTCAGAGGCTTCAATCTCATCTTGAGTGTAATAAAAATACTCTTCAGGAGTGGTGACATCCTTTTCGGGCAAAATTGTACTGGTGGTGGTGATGGCACTAGGGAGAGCAGGAGTGAGAATGATAACAGGCAGAGTAGTGCCAAGGGTAGCAGTGTCCGCTCCTGGAGCAGCTGTTGTGGTTTTAAGAACCTCTGCAGTGGTTGCAGGATTGGTCACAGTGTCAGTTGCACTCTTGGTGCTCACTATAGTGACCGTGGGGCCAGTCACAGTTACAGCAGTTTCTTGAATAGTTGTGCCAGTTTTAGCAGTAGTGGTTTCAATGACATCAATGGCAGCAGCAGTAGTATCAGTTACAGCCATAGTTGTGTCACCTTCAAGGGTGGTTGTCTCTTGTCCAGTGGTGGGGGGAGCAGCAGACAGGGTGGTGATTTGAGATGTGGAGGTAGTGATAGTAGGTGAGAGGGTAGTGGTAAGGGCTTTTGTAGCAGGTGTAATTTGAGCCACGCTGGTAGTAATATCATCAGCTCCTCTAGTGGCTGTCTTGGCGATGTTTGCAAAGGCAGTAGCCGGTGCTGTGTGTGATGCAGTAGTTGCTTCTATGGAAATCTCTGATAGCTGCTTTTTTGGTTGATGTGGACAAGGCTTTTGAGGTTTAGATGTCTGAGTCTGAAGTTGAGAGGAATGACATTTTATTGGACAAAATGGTGGTGGATGAGATTTTTGCACACGATGCTTACATGTAAGGGGTAATGCTGGATACCCTGAAGACAGGTTAACAGAATGCAAAGGTCTCGTCTTCCTTCGTTTGTTTTTGGAAGGTAAATTCTGGCTTTCATCATAATTGCATCTTTGAGACTTTTTGTCAGTGGACTTAGTAATGCTTCTTGTAGTAGACCTGGAGCCTGTTAAGTTGTTTGGTGGAGTCTGCTTAGAAGCAACTCGCCTCGTGTTACTCTCAGGAACTTTAGAGTTTGCTCTTTTAGACTTAGGAACATGATGGCTCCTTATTGCACCTTGGGAAGCTGACGTCTGTCTAAGTACAGGTTTGGCAGTGGGAGTCTTTTGTTTTGTTGTCTTTATAGTTGATTTCTGTGTAGCATTGGCAACTGAAGGCCTTTTCCCTGTATTGGGTGAAGATGATGTCTGTTTGGGTGTAGACTTGGTAACTTTTGACTGTTTTGGTTTATGCTTATCAGTTTCCTTTCTTTTTATACCAGTCTTGGTGAGAGATGACTGTTTGGACTTAGACTTGTCTCCTAAGGTCAGTTTGGGTGCAGACTTGTGGATTAAATTCTGTTTTTCTGAAGTTGATTTTGATTGAGGCTGTTTTAGTGCAGTGTTGTTAGTTAGAAATTGCTTTTTGGTAGAGGTGGACTTCTTTAGTGTATCTTGGAAAGGTAACGAGCGCTTGGATGTAGACTGGGAAGTCAGAGATTTTAAAAATGCAGATACCAGAGATGAATTTGATAAAACAGATGGAGATGCTCTTGGTCAAATTCCAGTAAGTGAAATCTGGTTTGATGGCTGCTTTATTGTCTGGGCTTCAGCTTGTTTTAATGCAGCTTGTACATGAGGGGGTTTTGTTTTTCCTGTTTGGGCAGGTGAATTAAGCCTTGATAGCTTTGGTTTTGACTGGTCATAAGTTTTAAGACTCTCACTTGACTGCAAATAAAAAATATACAAGTAAAGAATTAAATACATGGCATCAGGTCACATTGAATGTATTTAAAAATATTCACTAGTAAAAGTTTTAAAACAGCCATTAATTTCTTTTTCAGATTTGATTGACATTTTTTGAAAAGATTACTTTATGGAGGAGTTTTAGATTGATGGTGAATTGAGAGGAACATACAGAGTTCTCATATACTTCCTGCCTAGATATGCACGGCCTCTCCACTAGTGTCAGGAATGGAACTACATTGACATGTATTACTCAAAGTCTATAGTTTACATTAGACTTCACTTTTATACATTCCATAGGTTTTGACAAACATATAATTACATTTGTTTACCATGCATTCACCATCTTATAGAATTCTAGGCTTCACTACCCTAAAAATCCTGTTTTTCTCCTTATTCATCCCTCCTAATACCTGGCAAGCATTGATATTTTTTCTGGCTTTATAGTTTTGTTTTTTTCTAGAATGTGATATAATTGGAATCAAACAATATATAGCCTTTTCAGATTAATTCCCTTCACCTAGTAGTATAAATTTAAGATTCCATCGTGTTTTTTTCATGATTTAGTAACTCTCTCTTTTTTTTTTATGTGCAGAAAAAGATTCCACTACATGAATATACCATAGTTTATTTATTCAGTCACCACAAAAGGACAATTTGGTTGCTTCCAGATTCTGGCAATTATGAATAGAATGTCTGGGTACATAAAAATCCATAAAAACATCTGGGTACACACGTGTGTGAACATAAATTTCTGATTGATATATATGTGTATGTGTAATATATATATATCCTTATTGTATGAATATATAGAAAGAAATATAATAAAGTTCATGGTACATTTTTTAACGGCAATATCCTGGTTGCAAGCACATTGATGTCTCACTCTGAGATGTTTTTGTGGCATATAATTGATATGAACATCTTTTTTTCTAAATGAAAATTACCTGTTGACCAGTATTGAAAACTTACCAAGAAGAATGTAGTAAGGTTCAAGATAATCATAGATAAGATAAAAGCATTCATGTTTTCTTTATGGACCCTAGCAAGAAATAATAATAAAGACAATCGATACCTAATTGTGTAGTGATAACAGATTATTCAAATCCATATTTATTTTGTTAAATTATGATATTAAGACCTCTCAGAGAGCAATACGTCACTAAATAATTTACTGGCTACTCAGGAACTTTCTGCATTATTTATATATAATAATATGAGCATAATTATGTAAGTGCAACTAACACACACATATGTATAAATAAATGCATGCATAAATTATGCACAATAGATGTAATATATATTATATTATATTATATACCAGGGCTTTATATTATATACCAGGGCTTCCTTGGTGGCTCAGATGATAAAGAGTCTGCCTGCAAAGCAGAAGACCTGGGTTCAATTCCTGGGTCAGGCAGATCCCCTGGAGAAGGGAATGGCAATCCACTCCAATATTCTTGCCTGGAGAATTCCATGGACAGAGGAGCCTGGCCAGCTATAGTCCATGGGGTCTCAAAGAGTCGGACACGACTACAGCCCACCAGGCCCTCCGTCCATGGGATTTTCCAGGCAAGGGTACTGGAGTGGGGTGCCATTGCCTTCTCCGACATACAGACACATGAGCATAATTTAGAATCACTGGGGTTAACAGCTTAATAGTTTAACTATAAGAAGAAACTCATTATTAAAGCAAAAACTATTTTAAAAAAAGTTTTTAGGCTAAAAAAATTTAATTCACACTTTTAGAATGTTAAAGCCAATGCTTCCATAAAAGCCTGGAAGGGTCGAGGCAAGTGGTGAAGTCTGCATCCCTTTGTCACCAGGAAGTGTTCTAGGTGGACTGAAGCATTCCTAATATAGCATTTTTTTTACTCAACAAAGACAAGTTCGCCTTGTGATTTTTTGTTTTCACTTAAGTTGCATTTTATTAAAAGCTGCTATTCAGCCATGGAACTTGAATAATTCATAGAACTAAGCTTTGATTAAACTGCATACAGTGAAAGTGAGTGGAATTCATCCACTTTCAGTGGGTATAATCAGTGACCATCAGCAGTTAGTTTGTTTTAGAAATTCTCAATCTCAATCTAAGAGAATCTCAATCTAAGTTAGCAGATAATTTCAATTATTAGTTTATCTATTACATTTATGTCCAAACTATGGAAAACTTGGAGCCAGAAAAGGAAAATCTAAGTCCCAATCTTATCTGCACACATACATTAGAAGGAGTTTCTCCTCTGGTTTCTGGTCAGGTTTTATCTTCTCTTAACCTCACTGATTCTTCTCTGGTAGTCATATCCAAAGGAAAACCAGTGAGAACCTTTTGAATAAATAAACCTTTCATCCCTGAATGTCCCTCCTATTTATTTTCTTTTGAGGATAGACTGAGAAAGCTTTAATAAGATTCCCTTTGGCAAGGGTTAATACTGATTAAAAGAAGTCAAGCCTATTGACAAAATCAGTTGTTTGTGTGTATTCTTCCGTGGAAATATTACATTTTAGTTACATCTTTTCTTAGGAAAAAGAAAGTAATTTTATTCCTTATAAAACTTTTATCATTTGTACTATGACTTGAAATGATTAGATAAAAATTTGTTGTTTCTGTGACATGAAGTACATCAAAGTTTTATTCTTTAGGGTTCTTGTCTTAACCATCCCAATAATGGTTATAGGTAATTTGTAACTAATTAATTAAAAGAATAACTTTTAAATATAGAAACTATATTGATGCCAAATATTAATTTTATAGGGGTGTTTAGGACTTTATTTTAATTTATTAATTAATCTATTAATTAACTTATTTTTGTCTGCACAAGGTTATTTTTAGGACTTTAATCTTGCCTTCAAGAGTTTCTGGATTTCTCAATATATTGTAATAAAATACACTCATAAAAAGAGTGCACTTGATCTGTTTTTGTTCATCAGTCTAAACTATTAGGTTTATGGCCTTTATTCCAGTAATATTAGCATCTGGCCACCACTGCAGTTTATCACATTAAGAAGATTAGGAAAAGGATATGCCATCATTTCCCTTTTCTAAATAGTGTACTAGGGTTAAGATAATACAAAATATTGATACAACAGTTTGGTTAGTATCCTGATGACATTCAGCTTTCTTTTCTTGAAAATTGAGATTAAATTATAAAAACATTCTCTCTTTACCCTTTTATATTGCTGTGATTGGTATTATGATTTTCAGTAATTTTCTTTTGAGTTTAAAATTGGCCTTTGGTAGTTTGGTTTATGATCAATAATAAACTGCTAAGGTTAACATTTTCCCTCCTGGATTTTGCTAAAGAAAATTCTAGATTATTTAGTTCTATTAAATGGGTATTTTAATTTCAGTTATTAACAACTGTTTTATTTCTTTACTTACTAATTTGTTTAGCAAATGTCTTGTTGTTCAGTCGCTTAGTCGTGTCCAACCCTTTGCAAACCCATGAACTGCAGCACACCAGGCTTCCCTGTCCTTCACTATATCCTGAAGTTTGCTCAAACTCATGTCCATTGAGTCTATGATGCCATCCAACTGTTTCATTCTCTGTCACCCCCTTCTCCTCCTGCCCTCAACTTTTCCCAGCATCAGGGTCTTTTCCAATGAGTCACCTCCTTGCATTAGGTGGCCAAAGTATTGGAGCTTCACCTTTAGCATCAGACCTTCCAATGAATATTCAAGGTTGATTTCCTCTAGGTATTCGCTGGTTTAATCTTTCTGTCCAAGGGACTCTCAAGAGTTTTCTATAGCACCACAATTTGAAAGCATCAATTCTTTGGCACTCAGCCTTCTTTGTGGTGCAACTCTCTATTTGTGATTGACTACTGGAAAAATTTTGACTATATGGAACTTTGTCAGCTAAGTGATGTCTCTGCTTTTTAGTATGCTGTCTAGGTTTGTCATAGTTTTTAAAGAAATTTATCTATTTTTAAATGAAGGATAATTGCTATACAGTTGTGTTGTTTTCTGCCAAACATCACATGGATCAGTCATAGGTGTACAAGGAGCAAGCGTCTTTTAATTTCACGGCTGCAGTCACTATCTGCAGTGATTTTGGAGCCCAAGAAAATAAAATCTATCACTGCTTCCACTTTTTCTCCATCTATTTGCCATGAAGTGATGAGCCCCAGATGCCATGATATTAGACTTTTGAATTTTGAGTTTTAAGCCAGTTTTTCCACTCTCCTCTTTCACCTTCTTCAAGAGTTCTTTAATTGCTCTTCATTTTTTGCTGTTAGTGTGTGCATCTGAGGTTGCTAATATTTCTCCAGGCAACCCTAATTCCAGCTTGTGAGCCTTCCAGCTCAGCATTTTTCATGATGTACTCTGCATATAAGTTAAATAAGTGGGGCAATAATATACAGCCTTGACGTACTCCTTTCCCAATTTTGAACCAGTTCATTGTTCCATGTCCAACTCTTAACTGTTGCCTCTAGTCCTGTGTACATGTTTCTCAGGAGTCTGGTAAGGTGGTCTGATATTCCCATCTCTTTTAGAATTTTTCAGAATTTGTTGTGATCCATACAGTTAAAGGCTTTAGTGTACTCAGTGACTTTATTTAGCTTCTATTATACAGTGTGGCTCAGCGGTGAAGAGTCTGCCTGTAATGCAGGAGCCGCAGATTCGATCCCTGGGTCAGGAAGATCTCTTGGAGGAGGGCATGGTAACCCACTGCAGTATTCTTGCCTGGAGAATCCCATGGACAGAGGAGCCTGGGGAGTTACAGTCCATAGGGTCACAAAGAGTAAGACATGACTGAAGTGACTAAGCACAGCACAGCACGTACAATGTATTAGGGTTTCCCTGCTGGCTCAGATGGTATAGAATCTGCCTGCAATGCAGGAGACTTGGATTCCATCCCCAGGTTGAGAAGATTCCCTGAAGAAGGTAATGGATACCTGCTCCAGTATTTTTTCCTGGAGAATTCCATGGACAGGAGGTCTGGTGGATTATAGTCCATGGGGTTGAAGAGTCAGACATGACTGAGTGACTGACACTTTTACTTCAAACAGTGTATTGGGTCTTAGTTTAGAGAGACAGTGATGAGAGAACATAGTTACTGTGCTCATAGGGCTTACCTCCCAGCAGAAGAGCTGGACAGGCAGGTGAAACATGGGAACTGGTATTGGGGAAGGGGAAAGGAACTGGTATGGAAAGGGTGCTGTGGTAGCACATGTGTGAAGCATTTGGTATTAGAAGTTGGGGAAAATTTTTCTTAAGGATGTGATATCTAAACCAAGGAGACCAATTTTGATAATGTGATATGAATTACCCAAAGGATTTCAGCAGCTTCAAGCAAGTGCTGGTGTTGATGATAATGCAGCTAAAGCTGTCAGGGTTTGTTTCTGAGTCATTGGACTGAATGGTATGAGGCTCTAATAGGCCTAGAGGAAGTATGAAGGTAGTAATAGTAAGATCATGAAATTTAACTTTACCTTGTGAATGTTCTTTATGGATAGGGGTTAAAATTTATTGAATGCCCAGTTAATGGAGAATATTATCATGAATATCTCAGACTCAAGGTTGTGTGTCCTAGTAGTCAGATAACAAAGTCTGATAGATTGAATTGCTAGAGTTCAAAACAAAACTCTACCATTTAGTGGATTTTTGTTCTCGGGCAAATTATTAATACTTAATCTCTCTGGGCCTCAGTTTCTTCATTTATATGTGAACATAATCATAGAGCCTCTTTAAGAGAGTTCTACGTGAAATAAAGTAAAACATGTAAAATCTTTTATAGAGAGCCTGACACATATATCAGTAAATCAAAAAATGGTACTTTCCACCTTATTTATTACCCAGAGTCACACAGTTAAGCAAGCTATTTTGAGCAAAACTTTAATTCCGTTCTATCCAAATCTAAAGCCTATAAATTTTCATTGTACATTTAACTAAAGTGTGGCTCAGATGATAAAGAATCCACCTGCAATGCAGGAGACACAGGAGACTCAGGTTCGATCACTGGATTGATAGGATCCCCTAGAGGAGGCTGTGGCAACCCACTCCAGTATTCTTGCCTGGAGAATCCCATGGACAGAGGAGTTTGGAAGGCTACAGTCCATAGGGTTGCAAAGAGTCCCGACAGGAATGAGCTACTAACACTTCACTTTTCAACACTTTCATACATAATGAGGATCAATAAGAAGCTATTTCAAGAGGTTACTAGTGAAGATTAAGAGGTTTATATGTGTGAAAACTTTTTATACATTTAAAAAAGTGGTAAATAAATTATTATTATATAACTTATAACTGTTTTGGAAGACCTGAGAACTTTCAAATAGGCTGTTCTGCAAGACTGAATAATAAGATGTTTTTCTATTTCTCACCAGACCATGAGGTCCTAGAGGTGGGGAGGAAGCATGCTATATTCACATAGTGGGCATTTGGCAAATAATTGATAAATGAATGACTATGTGTGGCCCTCCAGATCTCATTTATTTTCCATGCTAAAGACGTAATTTCTCATATAAACTACCTTTGCAGAAATGGACTTTACCTCTGAAAGTAATTTATCCAAATCCAAAATAACCAACTCACCAATGTATTTTCTTAAAATGTAAATTGTAGTTGAAGGATTTACTATGTCACAGGGAAGCCCCTATTAGTGTTAATTAAAAAAAAAATCAGAATCTGAAAGTAGAGAGTTATTTTATTTGGTGGAAATGTTAAAGACTCTGAGCCTGGGAATTTGCTCTCAGGAATGATCTAGACTAAAATTGGCATTACTTTTGGGCACTTAATGCTAACTCTAGAGTTCTCATGCTTTCTCTTGGCTGCTCAAGAATCACTTCATGGTCTTCTAGAGTTGAACACTATGGCTTAGTTCTCTGACCCCAGTGACTTAGCCATAAATTTAGATTTCCCCCATATCATCCTGCAGAAGATGGTCTTAATGAGTGGACCACTTTGAGAATCAGAAGAAATTATGAGCTTTGCCTTCAATTAAATGTGTATTTCCAAATTCACACTAAATTTACCTTGGAATTTCAAAGTTTCAAATAACCCCTGAGCTGTATTCACAGACTCTTTTAACATCCATTTATGATAAAAACTGCCCAGAAAACAGGAATAGAAGGAACATACCTCAACATAATAAAAGCTATATATGACAAAACCACAGCAAACATTATCCTTAATGGTGAAAAATTGAAAGCATTTCCCCTAAATTCAGGAACAAGACAAGGGTGCCCACTTTCACCATTACTATTTAACATAGTTGGAAGTTTTGGTCACAGCAATCAGAGCAGAAAAAGAAATAAAAGGAATCCAAATTGGAAAAGAAGAAGTAAAACTCTCTTTGCAGATAACGTGATCCTCTACATAGAAAACCCTAAAGGCTCCACCAGAAAATTACTAGAGCTAATCAATGACTATAGTAAAGTTGCAGGATATAAAACCAACACACAGAAATCCCTTCCATTCCTATACACTAATAATGAGAAAATAAAGAAATTAAGGAAACAATTGCATTCACCATTGCAACGAAAAGAACAAAATACTTAGGAATATATCTACCTAAAGAAACTAAAGACCTATATATAGAAAACTATAAAACACTGGTGAAAGAAATCAAAGAGGACACTAATAGATGGAGAAATATACCATGTTCATGGATTGGAAGAATCAATATAGTGAAAATGAGTATACTGCCCAAAGCAATCAATAGATTCAATGCAATCCCTATCAAGCTACTAACGGTATTTTTCACAGAGCTAGAACAAATAATTTCACAATTTGTATGGAAATACAAAAAACCTCGAATAGCCAAAGCAATCTTGAGAAAGAAGAATGGAACTGGAGGAATCAAGCTGCCTGACTTCAGGCTCTACTACAAAGCCACAGTTATCAAGACAGTATGGTACTGGCACAAAGACAGAAATATAGATCAATGGAACAAAATAGAAAGCGCAGAGATAAATCCAAGCACCTATGGACACCTTATCTTTGACAAAGGAGGCAAGAATATACAATGGATAAAAGACAATCTCTTTAACAAGTGGTGCTGGGAAAACTGGTCAACCACTTGTAAAAGAATGAAACTAGAACACTTTCTAACACAAAAATAAACTCAAAATGGATTAAAGATCTAAATGTAAGACCAGAAACTATAAAACTCCTAGAGGAGAACATAGGCAAAACACTCTCTGATATAAATCTCTATGACCCACCTCCCAGAATATTGGAAATAAAAGCAAAAATAAACAAATGGGACCTAGTTAAACTTAAAAGCTTCTGCACAACAAAGGAAACTATAAGCAAGGTGAAAAGACAGACTTCAGAATGGGAGAAATAATAGCAAATGAAGCAACTGACAAACAACTAATCTCAAAAATATACAAGCAACTTCTGTAGCTCAATTCCAGAAAAATAAACACCCCAATCAAAAAATGGGCCAAAGAACTAAAGAGACATTTCTACAAAGAAGACATACAGATGGCTAACAAACACATGAAAAGATGCTCAACATCACTCATTATCAGAGAAATGCAAATCAAAACCATAATGAGGTACCATTTCACACCAGTCAGAATGACTGTGATCCAAAAGTCCAGAAGCAATAAATGCTAGAGAGGATGTGGAGAAAAGGGAACCCTCTTACACTGTTGGTGGGAATGCAAACTAGTACAGCCACTATGGAGAACAGTGTGGCGATTCCTTAAAAAACTGGAAATAGAACTGCCTTATGACCCAGCAATCCCACCGCTGGGCATACACACCGAGGAAACCAGAATTGAAAGAGACACGTGTACCCCAATGTTCATCGCAGCACTGTTTATAATAGCCAGGACATGGAAGCAACCTAGATGTCCATCAGCAGATGAATGGATAAGAAAGCGGTGGTACATATACACAATGGAGTATTACTCAGCCATTAAAAAGAATACATTTGAATCAGTTCTAATGAGGTGGATGAAACTGGAGCCTATTATACAGAGTGAAGTAAGCCAGAAAGAAAAACACCAATACAGTGTACTAATGCATATATATGAAATTTAGAAAGATGGTAATGATAACCCTGTGTGCGAGACAGCAAAAGAGACACTGATGTATAGAACAGTCTTTTGGACTCTGTGGGAGAGAGAGAGGGTGGGATGATTTGGGAGAATTGCATTTAAACATGTATAATATCATATAAGAAACGAATCGCCAGTCCAGGTTCAATGCAGGATACAGGATGCTTGGGGTGGTGCACTGGGATGACCCAGAGGGATGGTATGGGGAGGGAGGAGGGAGGGGGGTTCAGGATGGGGAACACATGTATGCCCGTGGCAGATTCATGTTGATGTGTGGCAGAACCAATACAATATTGTAAAGTAATGAACCTCCAATTAAAATAAATAAAAAAAGAAAAGAGATCCATTGCATTTGATTAGCTTTATTATGCAGGAATCAAAAAACTAAATGTGGCATAAATGCAAAATGTAAGAGGAGACGAGAAAGGAGCCGAATCTGTGAAAATCATATTCTCTGTTCACTGAAGGCAGACAACTGGCCAAAGGAAAGTTTGAAGTAGTCATTTGGTTTCAGCTAGACCTATAAAAATGACAATTAGAGATTTAGTTCACAGTGTGCTAACAGTTCTCATGATATGCATTTTATTTAGCTTCCGTGATTTGCTTCATGTCTGTATCCAAGGAGTTTATCTAAGTAAATATATAAATTTAAATATTTAAATTCACCACATAGTGAACTGATACAATTGTCTTCATCTAATATTCACAGAAAGACACAGTCCTATACATTCTTTTTTATAAGTGATCTTATACTGTGTGGTTTTAACTTAGGAATCTAGGTTCTTGAGTTTTGAACAAATGTTAACTATTGAGATAATGATTATTTTATTAAAAAATCATGTAATAATGTATTTCATATCAATAAAATAGATAGTTGCATACTCAATTACTTGTTTTCATTTTGTGTCCATTAATTTTTTCATTTTCTTTTTGAAATTTTAATGAGTCAAAGATTTATCAGTTTATTATCTTCTCTTTCTTACCAGATGTCCTATTAAACACAATCTCAGTAATAAAATTTACACATATGCTGATCTTGGAAAATTAGAGTATGTTTTCTGTTTTTATTTTTATTTTTTAAACAAATAGCCCATATGGAAATAGCAGACGTACTAATTAAGCCTTACTATCTGAAATCAAGCAGGTTTGATTTGGTTTCCAGTTTTGAACTTTCAGCGGTAGCAATTTGCATCCATAGCTTTCATTTGTGGATTCAAGATGGTAATATAATCCATTCCATATGGCTGCTACAGGATTAAACTGAGATTGTTATGTAGTTTTGATAATTTAGTAAGGACTTGATATTTTAGTTGAAAGTAAATTTTAATATTTACTAATTATACTTCATCTTTTCTAGAGCATTATATTTCACAGATTGTTTTTTACATCTCATTCACAATATGCTTTCTCATTTGAATCTCATAGCAACCAAAATTTTGGGAAAATGAGAGTGATGACTCTTTAGAGAGAGTAATGAATTGCTTAAAGTCACACAACAGAAGAACCAGCCTTCTCTGATCTAATGCTATTACCATTATATCATGCTGAGTTCATTTTAGACCAAAAATCATGTAGACACTGTGATGAAAGTATTTGTTGCCTAGACCTTCAAAATGTTGTCACTTTCTTCCTAAATTATTTCACGATCTTTAGTTATTTTCTATCTTATTGATCTTTCTGTTTAACTTCTTCATATGTTTTCAATTATTTTGGACTCTGCCATTATCCATTGATCCAAATAATAAATAGACATATTTTACATTATATTTAAAGTTCTGAAAGTTTCCTTTTAATAAGTAGGTGCTTCTCAAGTTAAAAATTAGAATTTTTCTGTGGGATTACCTTACAATAGGAGAAATTTGGGCGCCTAACCTTATACATCCTTTCAGAAGTGATGCCTGAGATAAAATGCTATGAGTGAAACATTGTTTCCTTTCATTCTATTCTTACCAAAAGTAGAGTAAAACAACACTGGTATACAATTAAAATGTATTTAAACTCATATCCTATATGATTTTTTTCTAAGCAAACATATTTTTGAGATAAGAAAAATCATGAGTTGACACTGTATTTTACTGTCTTTGTGTGTGAACAGAAGTAAAATAAAACTAATAGATTCAAGGAGTATACCAATTGTTGAAAAAGGTTTAATAATAAAATCTGCAATTTTTATTCATTTTGTAAAATATTTTAAAACTTTCTTGTTGGGAAAGAATCTAGTATATACACGATAAAGAACAAGTAAATGTAAGTTATAATTAGCCCATTTTGCCTTCTCTGTAACAGATTTAATTTATCCATCTATGCTAGTTTAGATGTTATGATTTTATTAATAAGTCCATGAATCTTGGCTATTATTCATTTTGCTTATTTACCTGTGTTGTCTTCTTTGATGTCTCCTTAGAGTTTTTAGACGACGGTTGAAGTAACTTGGGCTGTGTTGGTCTCAGGTACACTCTCAATAACTTCTGAGGAAGCTTCTAGAGTAGCTACAGTGTTCTCTATTGCTTCGGTGGTAGGTGTACTTGTAGGCTCAACACTAACAATGGTATTGATGGTAGGGATTTCTGTTTTATCCTGATTTTTCTTTGGTGGAATGGCCATAAATGATAAATGTGGGTGTGGGTGACGTGTCATGGTAGTTGGCTGGGCTTGGCAGGACTTGGCAGGCACAGTATTTGGCAAAACTTGCCATTGAAGAATTTGGGCAGGTGACCTAACTGCAGCTGGCTTTGCATAATATGGGTATGGCAGAAATTGATTATTAATTAGTGCAACTGGTTTCTGTTGGTAGTAATTGAGTCCATAACTAGGATACCTACTCAGCACATACTGAATTGGGATATATTTGGCTATTTTGTCATTGAAGAATCTTTCCTCTTTCTCACAGCGCTGTAAAAAGAATAAATTATGCAGAATGATATTATTTCTTGCCTGGAGAATCCCAGGGACTGGGGAGCCTAGTGGGCTGCCGTCAATGGGGTCGCAAGAGTCAGACAGGACTGAAGCGACTTAGCAGCAGCAGCAGCAGCAGAGTGAAGAGATACTTTAAATCAGAATTTTTTGAAACAAATTGTTACAGTATTTGATGTTAAGAAAGTACAACATTTGGAATAGTGAACCCATAAACCATATTATTTTATAAAATATGGATTTGTACGTCTTCCTTCTACTTCTTGATTTTCAGCAAATATTAAAAATAACATTAGTTTCAAAAAAATTAGATGAGATAGCTCATAATATAAACCACTTTGCCCAGAGCTTGGCATATATAAAAAGTGCTCAGTAAATGTTGCACTTTATAAGTACCACAGCTAGACCAGTTTCATAGAGAGCTTTGACATACAGTACACAAGCATACTACACACAAAGAAAAAAACTGTATATTTCTTTCCACATATATGAGTATGTATATGTATATATATATATATATATTTATTCTTACCACATGTTTGTAACTGTTTTTTATTTTATTTATCTAGGGATTAGGCTAAGGGTGCATTTTATCCAAACTAATTCTAGCAAAATAGTAAAAATAATGTGATGTGGATTCCTGGGTTTATATGTTGGGGTTTTTTTTCTGCTTAGTTTTATCCGTTAAAGATCAGTTAGGAAATTTTCCATCTTTATTTGCCACAGTTCTATCAATTAGGTGCAGTCATAAAATACATTAATTAGATGCAGTTAACTATATACAATTATATTATATACTGATATATTAATATTGTATATTATATAATCATCTAATATTATAAATTATATTATACATTATATTATATATTATATGTAATGATGTGATGTGATGTGGATTCTTGGGTTTATATATTTTTATATAATTTATAAAATTTTATAATATATATTATATATAAATATCATAATATTTATATATTATATATTCAGTTTTCAGTTCAGTTGCTCAGTCATGTCCGACTCTTTGCGACCCCATGAACTGCAGCACGCTAGGCCACCCTGTCCATCACCAATTCCTGGAGTCCACCCAAACCCATGTCCATTGAGTCCATGATGCCATCCAACCATCTCATCCTCTGTCGTCCCCTTCTCCTCCTGCCCTCAATCTTTCTTAGCATCAGGGTCTTTTCAAATGAGTCAGCTCTTCGCATCAGGTGGCCAAAGTAATAGAACTAGTCAATTATTAATATATAATATATATTATATATAATTATATAATAATATAATATATATTCCACATCACATCACATCATGTGATATATTGTGATATAATGTGATATATATCATATATATAATGTATATCATTATATATGTATAATGATGTATATCACATATATAATGATATATATCACATTATATCACATATTATATGATAAATATAATATATATATTCCACATCACATCACCTCATGTGATATAATGTGATATATATCACATCATGTGATATAGATAATATTATATTATCATTAACTAATTATAATAATTGATTAGTTCTATTAATTAATTAATATTAATTAGGTGCAGTTATAAAATATAAAATCATTAGATCTTTCCTTATGAATAGAAACAAATTAATGAAATTATACCTCAAAGCAAGGCTTTCTCATTAAAGGAGACGTATTTAAAGGTATTCATTCAAACAAACTGGGGGAATGAATACAATTGTATGAGAAGCATCAGAAGATGTTTCAGAGAGGGATCATTCCCCATTTCTTAAAAAGTAGACAGAAGAAATATTAAGCTTTGCTTTTGTTTTCATTGTTTTCCCAGTATTAAATTCTGAAAAGGTTTTCTCATGTTGCTAAATACTCATGAAAATCAACACGACTTGGCCTGTAAAGTGATACCAAGATTTTAGATAAACATTGATGTTGATTCATATGAGTGGTTGCTAAAATGATTATTTTTACAAAGATTATTCAATTATTTTATGTAGTTTAAATATTTACTTAGTCTTTAGATAGAAGGCATTTTAATATCATTAAACTTTGCAGAATTTTATTCTTTGGATTCATATCTCTACTGGAAACAAACTTACTATTGGTTGTTCTTGGTTTTGCTCCTGGGCACCCTGCAGAGATTCAGAGAAAGAATCAGAAACAAGAAGTTAGAAGGAAAAAAGCATGATAGAGTCTAGTTTTTGTGATTTTAAAATATCTTTTATAAAAAAGATAAAACATGTTTTTCTTGCTTTTATTTTAGTATTGTAAAATATTATAAAGCACTTTTCTAGGTTATCTATAGTCTGTGACGGAGAAGGCAATGGCACCCCACTCCAGTACTCTTGCCTGGAAAATCCCATGGATGGAGGAGCCTGGTGGGCTGCAGTCCATGGGGTCGCTAAGTGTTGGACACAACGGAGCGAATTCACTTTCACTTTTCACTTTCATGCATTGGAGAAGGAAATGGCAACCCACTCCAGTGTTCTTACCTGGAGAATCCCAGAGACGGGAGAGCCTGGTGGGCTGCCGTTTATGGAGTCGCATAGAGTCAGACACGACTGAAGTGACTTAGCAGATAGTCTGTGAAACCCTCAAGAAATGACAGATACATGCTAACTTAAATAGCAATAATGAGCCCCATGGTTAAGTTCTTAAAAATCACTATTTAGGGAGAAAAATTCAAGATTGAAAAGAATATGATCATTTGATCTCTGTACCAACAGCTATATATGATATTGCTTAAATGAAGAACATGAACAACCTATATTCAATTTGTATTGAATATATATTGCTAAAAATAAGAGGAGAATTTAGCATATTTTTCTGTTTCTGCTCTCCTAAGATGATTTATGAGGTTTTCTTTTTTTAAATATAAGTTTATTTATTTTAATTAGAGGCTAATTAGTTTACAATATTGTATTGGTTTTGCCATACATCATCATGAATCTGCCACGGGTGTACACGTGTTCCCCATCCTGGATCCCCCTCCCTCCTCCCTCCCCGTATCATCCATCTGGGTTGTCCCAGTGCTTGATTAAAAAATTGCCTCTAGCATAAAACTGGTATATAAATGTTATATAAATAATAGCATTTAAAAAATTATCATGTATTTATAGTACTTTTCTTAGTTCTGGATTGTAACATGCATAGGAAATCAGGAGTGAGAAAGTAGTTTCCAGGCATATCTATATGAAGCTTTAAAACTTACAAAAGGTGAGTTCATAATAGTAAATAGTTTTAAGATGACAGTTTTAGTTTAAGACTTTTCACACATATCCCTGGGATATAAAAGATCCTATAAACCTTTAGGAAGTTGTTGGTATAGGATATCAGAGATTTAAAAAAATAAAATAAAATACAGGGTGTGTTAAGACAGGGACTTATTTACCTCTAAATTTATTAAGTCATTAGTTTAAAATTTAAAAAGTTATATTAATATTGAAAGTTTGCCTACACTAAAAAATCCTGAAAATTTAGATATAGATTTGAATATAATATCAGTCTATATGCATTATGTATTCCTGGTATATGTTCATTTTAGGATCTTGTATCTTAAATTTTTTAAAGACATATGATCTCATATCATTTTTCCATCACCTCAGTTTTCATACTTGCATATTCAAAGTTGAAAAACAATCAATGGTTATGTCATGAAATGTTTGTTCTTTATTGTTAACTTTTAAAGGTTTATCAAAAAATGTTTTTATTATAAATACAGGCATGGATAACATCTGGATAGATATCAATGGACTTTTAAAATGACCTATGAACTGTAGCCCACGAGGCTCCCCTGTCCATGGAATTCTCCAGGTAAGATACTTGAGTGGGTAGCCATTCCCTTCTCCGGGGAAATCTTCCCAATCCAATGATGAAAACTAGGTCTCCTGCATGCAGGCATATTGTTTACTGTCTGAGACACCAGGAAAGCCCAGATGTCAATGGCCTTTTAAATAGTTTTCAGTGATTTCTTAAAACAGTCTTTCAAAAATATGATTTTGGGGGGAAAATTCTTTGACAGAAATTATTATACTGCTGTACAGTAAAGATACACCAATTTATAATGCCATCAATAGACTATAAGATTGTGCAGTTCATCTTGTAATTGCTAGTAATAAATATTATCTTAGCTATTTATATTTTGGAGAGAAGGAATACATTTAGCACATAAAAGATGCTACAACATTGCTGTATTGCTGCTGCTGCTGCTAAGTCGCTTCAGTCGTGTCTGGCTCTGTGCGACCCCAGAGACGGCAGCCCACCAGGCTTCCCCGTCCCTGGGATTCTCCAGGCAAGACCACTGGAGTGGGTTGCCATTTCCTTCTCCAATGCATGAAAATGAAAAGTGAAAGTGAAGTCGCTCAGGTTGTCTACTTGAAAGTTACACAGTCATGTCTGACTCCTAGCGACCCCATGGACTGCAGTCTACCAGGCTCCTCAGTCCATGGGATCTTCCAGGCAAGAGTACTGGAATGGGGTGCCATTGCCTTCTCCAACTGCTATATTAAGTTGTATGATTTTGATTGGGTAAGTAAGATTGTATAATAAGATTGGATGGTAAAAATCTATATAAACTTTCATTCTTCTTTTGAATTATTTGTTTATATCCATGGGGCTTGTAGCTTTGTGAAGACAGGAAGGAGAGTTTGGGGCTAGCACTGGCTCAAATAGTTCAAGAAGATGTTTTCAGAGGTCAAGCAGTTGTGAATCACTTTCTGATTTAAACTTTAACCTCTATCCCTCAAGAGAAAGCCCAAGTTCTAAATATGCAGGTGGCCACAATAAAATAAAATTTCAAAAAAGAAAGGAAGAAATGTGAAGGTCATAGTAATTCAAATTTTTAAAAAAAGATTCTAAGAATTTACCAAATAGAATTATTTAAGAGATATTAACTTGAAAGCAAAACTAAATTTAATAATAAATGAATTATGAAACAAGGACTAGTGCTGTTCCAAATTTTACAATTTAGGAGGAGGTCATCAATTCAGTTCAGTTACTCAGTCATATCAGATCTTTGCAATCCCATGGACTGCAGCACGCCAGGCTTCCCTGTTCATCACCAACTCCTGGAGCTTATTTAAACTCACGTCCAGAGTCGGTAATGCCATCCAACCATCTCATCCTCTGTCGTTCCCTTCTCCTCCTGCCTTTAATCTTTCCCAGAATCAGGGTCTTTTCCAATGAGTCGGTTCTTCGCATCAGATGACCGAAGTATTGGAGCTTCAGCTTCAGAATCTGTCCTTCCAGTGAATATTCAGGACTGATTTCCTTTAGGACAGACTGGTTGGATCTCCTTACAGTCCAAGGGATTATCAAGAGTCTTCTCCAACACCACAGTTCAAAAGCATCAATTCTTCAGTGCTCAGCTTTCTTTATAGTCCAACTCTCACATCCATACATGACTACTGGAAAAGCCATAGCTTTGACCAGACATATCTTGGTTGGCAAAATAATGTCTCTGCTTTTTAATATGCTATCTAGGTTGGTCATAGCTTTTCTTCCAAGGAGCAAGCATCTTTTAATTTCATGGCTGCAGTCACCATCTGCAGTGATTTTGGAGCCCCCCAAAATAAAGTCTGTCACTGTTTCCATTGTTTCCTCATCTATTTGCCATGAAGTGAGGGGACCGGATGCCATGATCTTCGTTTTCTGAATGTTGAGTTTTAAGCCAACTTTTTCACTCTCTTCTTTCACTTTCATGAAGAGGCTCTTTAGTTCTTCTTCACTTTCTGCCATAAGGGTGGTGTCATCTGCATATCTGAGGCTATTGATATTTCTCCTGGCAATCTTGACTCCAACTTGTGCTTCATCCAGCCCAGTATTTCTCATGATGTACTGTGTGTATAAGTTAATAAGCAGGGTGACAATATACAGCCTTGATGTACTCCTTTCCTGATTTGAAACCAGTCTGTTGTTCCATGCCCAGTTCTATCTGCTGCTTCTTGACCTGCATACAGATTTTTCAGGATGCAGGTCAGGTGGTCTGGTATTCCCATCTCTTTATGAATTTTCCAGTTTGTTGTAGAGTAGAAGTAGTTTGTTACAGAGTAGAAGGACTTCTGCTCATCTTTTGCAAGAACTCCAAAATTTCAACTCACTGCTGAACAACCATCGACAGAAGAATGTTGGATCCCACAGAGGAAAGATGCCTCATGTCCAAGGGCAAAGGAGAAGCCCCAGCAAGATGGTAGAAGGGTGAAATAGCATTTAGAATCAAACCCTATACCTGCCAGAGATGCTTGGAGGGCTCAAATAAACCTGGTATGCACCAGGACCCAGAGACCCCACAGAGACTGAGCCAGAACTTTGTTTGAATGTCTCCTGCGGAGGTACAGGTCAGCAGTTGACTGCTGCAGGGCAGGAGCTCTGGGTGCAGTAGACCTGGGTATGGCATAAGCCCTCTTAGAAGAGGTCACCATTAACCCCACCATAGAGCCTCTAGAACTTACACAGGACTGAGGAAACAGACTCTTGGAGGGCACAAACAAAAGCTTGTGTGCACCAGGACCCAAGAGAAAGAAGCAGTGACCCCACAAGAGACTGAACCAGACTTGCCCATAAGTGTCCAGGAGTCTCTGGCAGAGGCATTGGTCAGAGGTGGCCTGCTGCAGGCTGGGGGCACTGAGTGCAGCAGTGTTTGCATGGGACCTTTTAAAGGAGGTCGCCAGACATTATCTTCATCACCTCCACCATAATTTGGCTTCAGGTCAAACAACAGGGAGGGAACACAGCCCTGCCCATCAACAGAAAATTGGATTAAAGATTTACTGAGGATGGCCCTGCCCATCAAAACAAGAGAAGGTCATACAGCATCAGATATTAAAAATTTAAATGTGTTTATTTTTAGTTGGAGGATAATTGCTTTACAATATTGTGTTGGTTTCTGCCATATATTAATATGAATCAGCCATTGGTATGTTATGTCCCCTCCGCCTTGAACCTCCCTTCCACCTTCCACCCCATCCTACCCCTCTAGGTTGTCACAGAGCCCTAGGTTTGAGCTCCCTGCATTATACAGCAAATTTCCACTGGCTATCTAATTTTACACATGGTAATGTATGATGTTTTTAATTAAATTCCTATCTCACACAAACTCCAGTCTATTTAGAGACTAAATTCTTAAAATATTAGGATGTTGTTTAAGTTTTTCTTTTTTCTTTTTACCAATTTCAAATAACTTGATATGTATGCTTAACATTCAAATATATTGTAACTTTTGTTATAATCTTCATATTTTGTCAACTCCCTCTCAGGGATTGTATCCATAAATAACTCTATGATTTTCAGGCATTACACTCTGTAATTACATGTAATATGAAAAAGGTTTGGGATTTTTTTCTTTTAATTTTTTTGACTAGTTTTCCTCATTGTTTTGGCTATTGGTCTGTTTTATTTTCATGTTCATTTGGGGATCCCAGGCACTTATTTGCCAACAGTAAGAACAGGAAAATAAACATCTGATGCTTTCAGATGTTTGCCTAAAAATCAAAGAGGTGTTTATGCATATAGTCCCTGAGAGGGAGTTGACACAATGGAAATATTATAACAAAAGTTACAATACATTTAAATATTAAAAGTACATGTCAAGTTATTTGAAATTGGTAAAAAAGCTTATACAAGCTCCTAATATTTTAAGGATTTAGTTTTGAAACAAATTGGAGTTTGCATGAAATAGGAATTTAACTAAAAACATTTCTGATCTTCATCTATGGTTTATATATTTATTTTTTGTGAATTATTTTAAGTACATATTATAATTTAAAAATATTTTCAGGATTTTTCCCCCAAAATGTATTTTCTCCATCATATGAGAATTTTAAAGGTTTTCTCTAGATGATAGAGTGTGATTTCTTTATTCCTAGAAACCAGAAGAATATCCAGAAGAATATGACTTTAATAAGAAAAATAAATGTAAAAATAAATTACTTATGCAGCTATTTTGTTCTATAAAATATAACTGTATTTAGAAATTTACACAATTAAAGCCCTTCAATAAATTAAAAAAATTTGATACAAACTGATTAGATGAAATTAACTCACCAAAAATGGCAGGGTTAATGCCAGGATAGTCACAACTAGGAAAAAACTCTTCATCATTGTACCTAAAATTAAATTAAAAACATTAGATTAACAGAATCTGTTGCTGATAATTTAGGAGTGACTTGGAGCAATGTTTTCTTTGATTTAAGAGTGGGAAAAGCCAGATTGAGGGGGAGATATAGCCAATGTGAAAAATCTATTTTATTAAAAGCTTTAGAAAAACAAAATGGTAGGAAATATATGAATCTAATTTTTGGTTATGTTACTGAATGAGTCATTACAAGGTTGATCCTGTATTCATTTCATATGTACCAAGAATGTAGTAGGAACAAAGCTCTGTGTGTCAGTGTTGAGATTATTAAGGTGAATTGGTCAAGTAACATAAATTTTAGGAAGAGTTGCAATGTACACAAATCACTGTTAGATAAAAGAGAGTAGAAAGTGTCACAAAAGTGCTGTTCTACAGATAGAAGTGTTCAGTTAAGAAACCAATAAATTATTTCTGTAGGACATAGCATATAGGTGGGACTTGCCCATGCAGAGATTAATAGTGAGGAACTTCAAGGAAAAAAGAGAACTCTTTAGGAATATCCATGGGCATTTGAATGGAGGGAAGGGAAAGACAAAGTTGGATAGAAAGTTTAGGGCAAAGAAAGATGAGGCATTAAATGCCAGGCTAAAGAATTAGATAGCTTTCCTAACATTAGTTGAGTGGCTTCAGATAAGAAACTGAGGTGACTACACATTCCTTTGGAGGACTGATCTCCATCTTGGGCTCTATTCTCTACTTTGAATAAGTATTTCCCTTTATCTGGCCCTAGTATTCTTCTTGCCTATAAATAAAAGTTTGAACTGAAATGTCTGAAATTCTCTAATTCTGTGATTGATCTAATAGGAATATTTAAAGAGATTGGGCAGAGTATCCTGAAACTGCATTTTTCATAATCTGCTTCTCCAGTAATCATAAGTTATATAATTAGCTTGATCAATTTAATGAAAAAATGTTAGATATGTCAATTACAGTTTTCTGGATGAAATATTTGAAGAAATAAATTAACCTTATCTTTCTAAAGACTCAAGTATAGGGTAGTAATACCTATTTATTTGATTTTAAAAGCTAAATTGTCTTTTTAGAAAGATACATATAACATTTTAGATTTTTAAAATATTAATAAATTTTGCATTTATGAATTAAATACTACATCTTGTTACAGCCATTGTTATCATCATACTTGTATAGACTTGAAACCTGCAAACTGAGTTTTATAGACTAGGGTCACAGACTTAGAAGTTCAGGCTTGATAAAGAGTGTACACCAGACTCAATTCACTTTTGATTTCCAGGTAAGAATGATTAGAAAGGCTGTCTACTAAACTGACTTCAGAACCCCTGATGGAATATCACTGAATGGAAAAGAACTTAACGTGAGTTCAAATTTGAGCAACCTACAGCATTGATTGTTTCCCCAAATTTCATTGAATAGAATGGAGCTCCTTATGAATTCTTTGCTTGCCAGTGAAATTTTTCTTAGTTGAAATGGATTTAATATATAGCATTGTGTTAATTTAATGTGTCTAACATGTTTATTTAATGTATTTGTGTATTGTAATTTGATTGCAATTGTACTGATAATTAACAACTCTGTCATGTCACATAATTATCATTTCTTTTTTGTGGTTGGAATAATTAATATCTAGTCTCTTAGCAAGATTGATGATTACAATACAGTACAGTGAATATAGAAAAAATATTGTACAATAATCACTGGCTACCTTTTAAGATTGTAGTCTGAACAATATTTCTATGGTGAATCATGGAATTTTTTATAATTCATGCAAAATGATATCACAAACACTCATACAAAAACATCTTGTAAAACGGTAGTAGTTATTCCCTTTTTAGCATAAACAGAAACCAGAGAAATAAGACTATTCTTTACTTATCAGTTATTTAAAACAGGAAGTACTTGAATTTGCCTTCATAACTTGGCAATCCAGAAAAATTTGTGAAACAGAACTATTCAGCTTTCAGTAAGGATGTATAAGTCCTGTTATTTTTTAAAGTTGTATACTATGACAAATGAAATTATAACCTTTAGACAGAAATAAAATTTTGAAATTAATTAAGGGATCAATCTGGATTATCCTGTACTTTCATCTTCCTAAAAAGTTAGCCCTCCACATTTGTCTGTAGGAATAGATTCACTGTCTTGAACATACTTTCTTTTTTTTTTTTAAGAATCTACATTGTCATCAGTACTTTAGCAAGTATCAAATCTTGACTTTAACCCAAAGTGAAGTTAAAAATAAATTTCATCATAACATTACACAAAATCTAAGTTTTAGATTAGAAACTAATATCATAATGATGACAAAGGATATTCAAGCTTAACAATAAAAGCCAAAAGGAAGAAAATGTTCTTCTAAAATAACTTTGGTGGTGTAATAATTACAGTCTGCTGTGAAGAAGAATTATTCTCTTTGAATGTTTTAATGTGATTACCTTTCCTTGTGACCGTCAGCTCTTGCTTGGCAGTAGGTTCAGTTGGCCTTTCCACTGTAAGGAACACCCAAGGTAAATAACCAGAGACTAATTAAAGGGTGTTAGTGTCTTGCGTCATGATTTATCTTCCTTTTACATTGCACCAATAGGAAGATGACAGAAAGGAAAGATCTGACGATAGCAGGGCCATCTTTACATCAGTCTCGGTTAATGGAATGCGGAGGAGGAAATAGAGTTGTCATTCATAAGATTTGAAAACAGATTATTCACACTTTTTTAAGACTGAACTTTTATGTTTATGAAAAGATATAGAGGATTTTTAAGAATATTAATTGCATTTTAATCAACTAATTCCACCTATTTGAATTGAAAGCTATTATTAAATGAAAAGTAGCTAGCCATAGCACTTTTACATTTCAAATGTTTCTTATTATTTCAAGAACCTGGGTATGAAGTAATTCTACGTATATTATGGGCTGTGGTTGGTCGTCCTCTTTCTAGAATTACAGCCATCAGTATTTAACAATTAGAAAACTGATCATCTTTTATATGCCCAAGAATAATTTATGTTAAATCCAAATATGAAATATTAATCAATATAAAGTAGGGATCCATTTTCATTTTATTCTTCAGTAAATTCATCATATAAACACCTGTTTGTTGATTGATTAGTTTCTTATGAATCAAGTTGCACATAGATTTTTTTTTTTAAATTTCTGAAGGAATCTCCATAATGTTCTCCATAGTGGCTCTACCAGTTTACATTGCCACCAACAGTGTAGGAGGATTCCCCTTTCTTCACATCTTCTTCAGCATTTATTGCTTGCACTTAGATTTGTAAATTTCAATAATATATGTGAATCATTCTGGATGTACAAAATTAAATAACTAAATTCAGAATAATTGTTCTGTTTCAAAGATGGCTTATTCTGACTTACAAAATATATATCTTAAAGCCACCAATATGGGGGGTATTTTGGTAAAATACCGCTAACCAAATAATTTTCCTAGATAATTAAGGAAAGAATATCTGCTTTTGCTTACATTTCTCCACAGAAAAGTGTTAACTGTGATTTCATTTTTTCCATGAAGTCCTGACCAGATTGTGGTATTTACAGGAATCGATGTAGGACTGCCAGGATACAAACAAGAATTAATAATAGCATTGTATTGTATTCCTCTTTTTCTTAGAAGTATTTCATGTCTTGGAATGTTCAGAGTGATGGTCATGACCCTAAAATGTTTATTCAGCTTGTACAGAGTAAATTGAAAATTTCTATTTCTCAGAATGGTTTGACTTCTGCTGTCAAAAGAGAAAGATGGCAGAATTTCAAAACTCTGCTAACACAAGCTGCTACAGTAAGACCAGCCATTCTATTTAAACTGTTTTGTCACATCATTTTCCTTTGGTCATTTGGGTCAATTGATAGTTGCAAGATTAAGGTCTGGTCAGTCCCTAAATTATGAAAGTTTTCTATTCCACATAATGATTTCTCAGTCACTGATTTAGAGCCATAAAATTGTATAGATTTATAGTTGAGTCTTTATTTAATTCACAAATGCCATAGACTCAAAATATCTTCAATGAGACTGTTTTCTCAAGATAATATATTTCACCTGGGAAGGATAGGAATTCTTTCCCCTACTAAAAGACAAACACTTCTACAGTGGGGCGAGAGGTGGGGGTCTCCCATCCACTTCAAACAATAATCTGTGTCTTTGGGGAACTTTGCAAACTGGATATTATTCTTTTAGCACTTATAGTATTTCAGGTTCTGTTCCAGGCATTAGGCTTCCCAGGTGACTCAGTGGTAAAAAATCTGCCTGCCAATGCAGGAGACACAGGAGATGTGGGTTTGATCCCTGGATTGGGAAGCTTCCCTGGAGAAGTAAATGGCAACCCACTCCATATTCTTTCCTGGAAAGTTCATGGACAGAGGAGACTGGTGGGCTACTGTCCATGGGTTGCAAAAAGTTAGACACGACTGAGCACACATGCATGCATGCTCCAGGCATTAAGGATAAATTAGCAACCAAAGCAGGCAAAAATTGTTGCTCTGGTGGAACTGATAGTCTAACACTTACTTGAATACTAGTGACATTGAACATTCCCCATATCAAATATACTGAACTAAGGGATTGAAAGAGTTTTGAATGATTGTTGTAGACAAACTGGGTATAATCTATACTGGAGCTGTTCAGATACCCTGGTGTTTTCCAAAGAAAAACTAAAGAAGAATCAGATCTCCTATGAAATGAAATCTGCCAGGATGTTGGGATGGTGCTGAACAGTCTCAAAACTACTGTTTGTGATCTAGAGTATATTCACCAGCTTTGATCTAGTCATGTATTCTTCAGAGAGGCCATGGTAGACTCCTAAAACACTGCTAGAATATGGAAGGAGGACCAGCAGGGCTTCTCAGTCAGCTACAACTTCCTTTTGTTTAGATCCTGATAAGCAGTATCCATTTATGTAACTCTTACACAGTGGAGCCCTTGTATTTTGTAATAATGCTGTATTTCCAGCACTATGAAATAAACATTTTGTGATAAGTGGTATGATTATTATTGACTCATATGCAGTTTTTACTCACAACAATTTTCCCTTGTTAGTATTTATTATTTCGATTGTGTAGTTTATCTCTATTTTGTCTTCTTTTGGTGGTATTCACTTGCATATGGTTTTGCTATTTTTTTTAATGTACTATTTTATTTTTCAGCAACTTCATTAGTATGAAGCTTATCTCAATAGTCTACAATATGCTTGAAGTACAACAATGTTTGTGATAGTCACAATATAAATTACTAACATAACTTTCTATATGATTCATTCTTAAGACATCAGAAAAGTAACATTTTAGTGCAGAATCATGTATGCTTCAGAAACCATTGCTGTGATATGTGAAAATCATAGGAAAATAGCGTAAAATGCTCCTAAAATTATTTTAACACTGCATTGTGTTCAGTCACTAAGTCGTGTCCAACTCTGCCACCGATGGACTGCAGTACGCCAGGCTTCCCTGTCCTTCACTGTCTCCTGGAGTTTGCTCAAATTCATGTCCATTGAGTTGGTGATGCTATCGAACCCATCTCCTGTGTCCCGCTTCTCCTCCTGCACTCAATCTTTCCCCACATCAGGGTCTTTTCCAATGAGTTGACTCTTTGCACCAGGAAGACAAAGTGTTAGAGCTTCAGCTTCAGCATTAATCCTTCCAATGAGTTTTCAGGGTTGTTTCCTTTGAGATTAACTGGTTTGATCTCCTTGCAATCCAAGGGACTCTTAAGAGTCTTCTCCAGCACCACAGTTTGAAAGCATCAAGTTTTTGGTGCTCAGCCTTCTTTAGGGTCCAACTCTCACATCCATATATGACTACTGGAAAAACCATAGCTTTGATTATATGGACCTTTGACTGCAAAGTGATGTCTCTGCTTTTTAATATGCTGTCTAGGCTTGTCATAGCTTTCCTTCCAAAGAGCAAGTTTCTTTAAATTTCATGGTTGCAGTCACCATCTGCAGTGATTTTGGAGCCCAAGAAAATAAAATCTGTCACTGCTTCCGCTTTGTGATGGCGGCAGTCACTAAGTGATGTCCAACCATTGGGACCACATGGACTATACCTTCCAGACTCCTCTGTCCATAGGATTTTCTAGGCAAGAATTCTGGAGAGGGTTTCCATTTCCTTCTCTAAGGAATCTTCCCAACCCAGGGATTGGATCCGGTGTGCACTACAGGCAGATTCTTTACTAACTGAGCTACCAGGGAAGCACCTTCTATTTGCCATGGAGTGATGGGACTGAATGCTATGAACTGGAAGTTTTTTGGATGTTTTGTTTTAAGCTGGCTTTTTCCATTCTCCTCTTTCACCCTCATAAACAGGCTCTTTAGTTCCTCTTCACTTTCTGCTGTTAGAGTGGTATCATTTGCATATCTGAGGTTATGGCTATTTTTCCTAGCAGTCTTGATTCTGGCCTATGATTCATCCAGCCTGATATTTCACATGATGTACTCTGGGTAGAAGTTAAACAAGGTGATAATATACAGCCTTGATGTACTCCTTTCCCAACTTTTTAATTAGTCTGTTGTTCCATGTCTGGTTCTAACTGTTGCTTCTTGACCTGCATAAAGGTTTCTTTCCCGTCTCTTTAAGAATTTTTCAGGTTTTTTTTTTTTTTTTTTTTTTTTGTGATCCACATAGTCAAAGGCTTTCATATAGTTGTTTTTCTGGAATTTTGTTCTTTTGTCTATGATCCAACAGATGCCGGCAGTTTGATCTCTGGTTCCTCTGCCTTTTCTAAACCCAGCTTGTACATCTGGAAGTTCTCAGTTCATGTACTGCTAAAGTCTAGCTTGCAGAATTTTGAGCATAACCTTACTAGCATGAGACACGTGAGCAATTATCTGGTAGTGTGAACATTCTTTGGCATTGCCCTTCTTTGGAATTGGAATAAAAAGTGACCTTTTCCAATCCTGTAGCCGCTGCTGAATTTTCCAAATTTGCTGACATATTGAGTGTAGCACTTTAACAGCATCATCTTTTAGGTGTTTAAATAGCCAACTGGAATTCCATCAGCTCTATTAGCTTTGTTTGTAGTTAATGCTTCCTAAGGCCCACTTGACTTCACACTCTAGGATATTTGGCTGCTGGTGAATGACCACACCATTGTAGTTATCCAAGTTATTAAGACCTTTTTTGTATCAGTTCAGTTCAGTCGCTCAGTCGTGTCCGACTCTTTGCGAGCCCATGAATCACAGCACGCCAGGCCTCCCTGTCCATCACCAACTCCCGGAGTTCACTCAGACTCATGTCCATCAAGTCAGTGATGCCAACCAGCCATCTCATCCTCTGTCGTCCCCTTCTCCTTCTGCCCCCAATCCCTCCCAGCATCAGAGTCTTTTCCAATGAGTCAACTCTTCGGTGAGGTGGCCAAAGTATTGGAGTTTCAGCCTCAGCATCAGTCCTTCCAATGAACACCCAGGACTGATCTCCTATAGTTCCCACCTATTCTTAATCTCTTCAGTTTCTGTTTGGTCTTATCATTTCTATCCTTTATCATGCCCATCCTTTCAGGAAATGTTCCCCTGATCTCTCCAATTTTCTTGAAGAGAGCTCTAGTCTTTCCCATTCTATTGTTTCCTTCTACTTCTTTGCATTGTTCATTGAAGAAGGCCTTCTTATCTTCCTTGCTATTCTCTGGAACTCTGCATACAGTTGGGTATGTCTTTCCCTTTCTCCCTTGCTTTTCGCTTCTCTTCTTTCCTCCACTATTTGTAAGGCCTCTTCAGACAACCACTCTGCCTTCTTGCATTTCTTTTTCTTTGGGATGATTTTGGTCTCTGTACAAATTATGAGCCTCTGTCCATAGTTTTAACACTAGCAAAATGGAATATCATGATCTTGCTCTCCTGTAGACCATTAAAAAATAAGGCACTTTGGGGAATACAGTAGATAGTCATGACCTCTACTTGCAAAGAATATCTAAAGAGAACTTGTTTTCAGCTAGACATTGATAGGAAGGCTGTGAAGAGATGTTTGATGTTATATGGAGTCCAAAATGAGATGTCATTATGGCTTTAGTACTAGTGCACACATAACTTCATGTTTTAGTAACTTTTCTGATTTCAGAATTTCTGGGTTTCTTTTAAGGACACAGATTACAAAATATAAGGGGTAAGCACAAAACTTTTCACTTTTCATTTTTGTAAAGTGTTAATCATCCAGTATGGTTTTAGGGCTCTCAGTAATTCTGTCTTACATTTACTCCAACAGGTCTTTTACTCCTTTCAGGACTTTCAAAACAGATAGCCAGGTCAATTGTGACCTATGTGTGGCCAAACCCATTGCTAACGTTTAGAATCTCTGCTTAGTCTTAGCAGCCGTTGGAAACAGTGATGGTCTTTCTGACTTTAATGACTTATTTTTTTGTTTTTTCCTCTCAAATCCCTGGTTGCCCTTAATTTCTCTCTTATTTCCTTTTATTTTCTTTAAACTCTAAAGTTGAGAAAACTTTTAAAGATTCTTCCTAAGTTCATCCCTCCTCTACCTTCCCTCCAGTCTCTATCTTAGTATCATTCTAGTTGACCTACCCCATTTTTATATATCCTCTCCATGCTGTTGACTTCACGGAACCACAGATATAGGTATCCAATAGTTTTTGTAATATCTCCATTTGTATTTGAATTAGATGCCCCAAATTTATCATGAACAAAACCTAATATTTGATCTGCAAACCTGTCCCTGTCTCAACCAAGTCTTCCACTGGTCTTTTCCTTTTTAATAAATGGTCCTATGATACTCCCAGAGGTTCAAGAGAAAATCCTATGGGTCATCTTTTGTCCCACCCTCCTCCTTTCCAACAGTCCATTAGAAGAATTATAAGCCCTGAGTCCGCCACCACTTTCTAGTCTTACCTAATGAGACCCAGCTACTGGCATCACACACTTGACTATCCTAACAGTTTCCTGTCTGATCTCACTACTTTCACTCTTCTCATCTTACAGTCATTCTTCATATAGCTATAAAAATGTGACTTTTGAACATATATCTGACATGATTATTCTCCTGTTTAAAAGCTTTCAATGGCTTCCTATAGCACTTAGAATAAGTTCCAAGTCTTTTATCAGAGCCTATTACTCTTTCTTTAGTCCTCTTACCTCATCTTCTACCAATCTTTCTTCCAATATGTGCCAGTTTTAACAACCTTTTTGTTCCTAGAAAGGGCCAAATTCTTGGATTTCTGGGAAAATCAGGAACTTTTCACTTTTGTTTGCAGTCTCTGAAACATTCTTACCCTAATTTTTCTTGTTAGTATCTCCCTTCAGGTTTCAGTTTGAATGTCTTTTTCTCAGAGTCACTTTTCTTGGCACTTTTTCTGAGTAGTCATTTCCTTTTCTTCATCAGCCTATCATTTAACTTTTTATTTTCTTCATACTTATCACAAGAAATGATTAAAAAAATTTACATATGTTCATTTACTATTCTCTGTCTTCTTCCACTAGAAGATAATTTCCCCAGTGCATATACCTTTTTCTGGTGCATATGAGACACTCAAATGTTGCAGGAATGATTAAAAGTGTGGGCTGTTTAAGTTGTAGATTCTGGCCTCACTCCACACCACTGAGTCAGAATTTTTAAGTGGAGACATGTTCCTGGAAATCTACACAGTTAATAAGCACCTAAATAATTTTGGTACAGACGAAAGTTTGAAAATCACTACTTTCTTCTTGATGAAGACAGGACCTGGTCATGAAGAACTTTTAAAGTGGACAAGTATATTATCTGGAATTCTAATTTATTTCACTGAAGAGCTAGTATGTGTGGTTGAGTGATGTATTTTTCTGAGATTAGTTTTTCTGTGAGAGCCTTGGAACAGACTTCCCCCAACTGCTGGGGAAGCTGGGCTCTAGCTGAGCTCTTATTTGAAGTGAGGGCAGCTGGATTTCAGTGTGGCCCTAAATTCTTCTTTTTTTTTTTTTTTCCCTTCTTCATTCCAGAACCAGAGTCTTGAACTGTTAAGGGAACTTGGAGGCTTTCTTAGGCTCTGGGATGGAGGGCACTTCAGTTGTCAGTGCTTCACCTTTCCCCTTGTTTTGTGGCTAATTGCTTTCAGCTACCTTGATTTGAGCCAACTTTGACTGGAAGTTTCAACTCTGCCTGGGTGTCAATAAATTGACATACATATTTGGGAAAATACTATCTCTTGGATATCTTAACTATTTATATAAGAAAATAACTCATCAGGTGAAATTTGTTCTTTATATTTTTATAACAGAAATGTTATACACTGAACAACAAGAACATTGCTAACATATTTATTTCTTTTTTTTTAAATTTTATTTTATTTTTTAACTTTACAATATTGTATTGGGCTTTGCCATATATTGAAATGAATCCACCACAGGTATACATGTGTTCCCCATCCTGAACCCTCCTCCCTCCCCATACCATCCATATTTATTTCTTTTCCCTTTGTTTTTCAGGTCACAGGGTATTTCTAAGACTAAGAGAACGTTATAAATTCATTTGTATATTCATTAGAAAAAGCTTCTAAATGATTTTATTTCCATTTTTTCCTTCTTTTTTACTTTGCTGGTTGAAGCTAAATGTTATTAAAAATACCAATTTGAGTATTGAATTTATCCATCAGATAGGCATCTATTGAACATCTAATTTATGTTTATCTGTCAATACCTATTTATCCTTTCAAGTTCAGCTCAAAGTCACCAGTAGGACCTCACCAAATTTGTGTAGGCAGAACTAATTTTTCCTTTGCTTAAAAATAAAATTACCAAAAAAAAAAAAAAAACCCAAAAAAAAAACACCCTCTCTATGAATACCTTATTGGAACTTTCATTATATTTATTGAAATTGTATACACATTTTAGTTTCTTCTTGCTAGACTAAGATCCTTACAGCTGAAAAATAAATAATTTTGTTCAAATCCCTAGCATTTAGCAGAACAATTGACACATAAATAATACTTAGTTTCTTAGTGAGTGGATAAAATTTGGAAGATTATATGGGGGACATATGAGTCCTCTCCCACAAGGAAGTAGCAGAATACTGGAGTTGAATATAGCTCTTTGTTTACTTTTCCATGAAAGCTTTTTTCAACAATTAGTACATAAACTCTACATGAATATGGCCCCCAGTGTCTCTGTAGCTGACTACATTTTAAGATGGCATAATGTGTTCAGGGACACACTGATTTTGCCAACTGTTTTAGATGAGTTTAGGGGATTGGTCTATGGTCAATATAGTTTGGAAAATGTAGTGAAGCAAAATTATTTTTTAAACAGGCATTTTCAAGAATGTTACCGTGTATATATACTGTAAATTTATAAGACATATTTTCAGGATAAATATTTATTTGAGGTGCCACCTTGTGATATTAATGTTTCAAGAAACATGCTTTGGTAAACAGTGCTTTAGTGGGTCCTATCTTTTTTAACCAAGATTGGATTACAAAAGAAAATGAAGGTTTGATTGACAGGTTTATTGGGAAACTACCCCACCAACCACAATAATCAAAAATGTCAGGACCAAAAATGATGTTGTCCAAATACACTGGGAGAATAATTGATTCACTTTAATAGAATATATTTGCCTCACAATTATAGTAGATAAAACATATGATGTTTTCTTTTTTCCTCATAAGTTTACAGTGATGTAATTAAGCTGGATAAATTAAAAATCCTATTCCAAGAGTTAAGAAATATATCAAAGACTAAAAAAGAGGACGGAAGATAATAAATTATTTGCAGAGCTGCCCTTCTAACCTTCAGAGCAGCCAAAGTTTTTCTTTGGCTACTCTTCAGGGCTCTGGATCCCTATCTTCTTTATGCCCCTCCATCTTGCTTTCTTATGACTGCCTTTCATCAGTCATTCAACGGCATTCAATTTGTCAGCTGTAAGGTTGGGAAACAATTCCTATAAAATTAATTTTTCAAATTATATTGAGGACAGTGTTGTCCTCTGGCTGTCATTCATATAGTTTTAACTGGGATCATTAATTTTAGTACCAAAGAAAGAATGTTTAATGTTTGAGGAACTTCTGATCCCTGAAAATGGTTGACAGAGACAGCAGTTTCCCCACTCAAGCCATGCCAAGAGGCTCATTAGGCTGGCCTTGATCTGCAGCCAGCTTATGGTCATGGCAGAATTTCCCACATTGATGCTAAGGGTCCAGTGATGACTTAAACTTGGGGTGAAGAGATGTAATCTTTACTCAGTGAGAATTCTAATTTCCTGATAAATTATCTATGGGACAAAGGCTGCCATTGTGACACAATGAAAGGCTTATTGTGTAAGTAGATTCTTGCTGGATGACTTCTGTCATATACTGCAGGGACGCTTCTTTTCATTGCCACATGCTACCTTTTTTCCTTTCAGGGGTTTTGTTTCTAGAATGTTCATCATGGAATTTATGGGAACTGATGATTAGGACAAACTGATCCTCAATAAAGGTCACAACCCTTTGCTATATGCACTTACCTTTATATGCAAGATAAATTATACTTGATAAACTGGAAGTCTCTGAGCTTAGTTTTCCCATAGTTGGTGAAATATTAAATGCTTTAAGACATTGTGTGTGTGTGTGTGTGTGTGTGTGCGCGCATGTGTGTGTGCTGCTTTCATTATTTTGGGGAATCATTATATTCTTATGATACTCCAGGGGATCTTGGGTGGCCTTGGCTAGCAATGGCTTGAAGCAGGGCTTGGGTTCCTAGCCAGAGACCGAGGCCAGGTCACAACAGTGAAAGCACCGAATCTTAGCCACTAGACAGTGACAAGGTCAGTGACAAGGGCCCTGGCACTTCAGCTTTGCAGAAAAGAATTTCCATAAAGATGCAAAGTAGTGAAGCAAGTAAAAAGTATTTATTAAGAGGAAAAAAAGGACAGTACCAGTGGATAGACACATGGGTGGACTCAGAGAGTAAGAGAGTTGCTGAGTCATACCCTCATTGCGGTTTGAATTACTTTTATGGAGCACTTCTTCTGAGTTTCCTTTGGTCAATCATTTTGATTTGCCTGATTTACAGTCTATATTTGGTTTATCTCAGGATCCTCAGATGTGTGCACACGCATCTCTTAGCCAAGATGGAGTCTACTGAAAGGGCTTACAGGTAGAACATTTCTTGGCATCACTCCTCATTTGACCTCCAAGGAGCCTTTCTGCACATGTGTGGCCAGGGAGGTCTCCTGACTTTGAGAATGAGAAATATGTGGTCTGGGCTGGGCCCAGCCTTTCTTAATTGTCCTGCTATTCCCATCTTGGAGTTTCAGTCCACAATGAATGAATCTCCAATCACTTTACCCTGAGGAGGGCACAGCTACCTCCATCTCACAGGAATTTACAATCTCTCAAGAAGGAAACAGAAATACAAATTATTTATTTTACTAGTGTGTAAATTATAAGAAGATTCATTAAAAAGTGGGGAAAAAGCAGTGGAAGAGAGTCAAATGGTAAGTGATGCATTCTGTTTGGAGAAATAGGAGAAAAATTTTCAGGCAGGTCATAATATTGGATTTGGACCTTGAGAGATAAATTGGATTTAAACAGTGAAACAGAGGAATGGATATTCCATGAGGAGAGAGCATAATAAGCAAAGGCACAGTTGTGTGTGACATCCAGTGGTGGGAAATGACGATGGCCTAGTGTGCCAGTGGAGAATGCAAGGGAGGCTAGAGGTGGGTGGCTGGAGGGATTTGAAAAGAAGCTGGAGGTTAGTATGTAGAGGCCTTGAATGCCATGTGTGGGAAACAGACTTCTTTCTTTCTTTCTTTCTTTTTTGAGTATGATACCATTTTTATAAAGCTCAAAACAGCAAAATTAACAATACAGTACTTTGAATGCCTTATATGCATGGTAAATGTAGACAAAATTTCAGAAGACTACAAAGTGTATGATCATATTTTTATAAACTCCAAATAGCAAAACTAGCATGAGTCATTTTTAATAATTCTTGCATATGGTAAAAGTACATATGCAGAAAAGAAGTAAGAATTATAAGCAAAATTTACAGTGAGGAAAAACACACAGATCTTTGCAATGGCCTTCATTGTATTCTATTCTGTGGTTGGAGTGGGGTTTGCTTACCTAATTAGTTGTGTTGTACACACATATATATGTATGTAAATGCATGGAGGGCTTCCCTGGTGACTCAGACAGTAAAGAATCTGCCTGCATTGAGGGAGACTGGGGTTTGATTCCTGGGTCAGAAAGCTCCCCTGCAGAAGGGAATGGCTACCCACTCCAATATCCTTGCCTGGAGAATTCCATGGACAGGGAAACCTGGTGGGCTGCAGTCCATGGGGTTGCAAGGAGTCAGACACGACTGAGACACTAACACTTTCATTTTCACTTCACTATGCATAGACGACAGGTAATCAGTTGTATGGATAATATTATACATTTAAAAAATACTATAATTTGGAGCCAGACTTCTCCCTGGCTAATATTCTAAGTAATGTCAGTGTTAAGAAGCCATTCTGTAACTCCAGATCTTAGCTTTTCAAAATTTAAAACCACTGACATTAATTCAGTAGTGCTTCTTCCTGATCCTTGTGTTTCTACTTGCAGAGGTCTCTCTGAATTTCCCCCGTCGGCTGATTCCCTTGCAATCTTATTGTAGGCACTAAGAAGCCTTACAAGGCATTTGAGCAAGACAGAATAAAGGTCATTATATGTTTTCAAAGCTAATTCCAGTGGCAGTTTGGCACTGGAGTTATTAGCATAGGAGAGCCTGGGGGCAGTTACCCTTATTAGCATGAATTTGATATTTCTTCCTGAAATAAAGAGAAAACAAAAGGATTTAACTAGTCTTTGGCACTGTCATTGTGGAGTTCTGGACACAAAATTTATTTGACTAAACATGCTGCTAAAACAAAAGCACAAGATTTGGATGCTGGTTTTTACTTCTTTTCTGCCACATGCTATGATTGTGAAGGACATTGGACTTTCATAATATTCACTTTCTTCCCACATAAAATGTGATTACTGAAATGAGATTATGTAGAGATTTGGTGATAGAATGATTTGAAAAAGAACTCTAACCTATACACTTGATGTAAATGCTATTTTTAGGATTACCCACCCATTACCCTTTTCTTTTTTTTTTAAATTAGAGAGAATATTTGGTTGTTTTTGATATCCTTTACCAACATATCAAGATTAATATGCTACAGCATATAAATTTCAGACTAAAATGAGTAATTGAGTAATTCAGACTCAATTAATCAAATGTGTTTTTGAAGTAAATTAAATTGTCTTCTAGTCTCATTAATACAAGCCGTAGAACTATATAACTGAAGGAAAGCTACACAATAGCCTGGAGTTAAAACTCCCCTCCAGGTTCTTCTCCCCACCATTCTAAACAGAATAAAGAACCTTCTCCCCCAAGAAAGGAATGGACGTTAAGACTGATTACGTTCAGCTCCCAGCTAATCCCAGTCTCTGGCGGTCTTAGGAATTCCTTACCCCAGTTGTAGAAAGCTAACTAATCAAAAATAATCATGAGGAAAAACAGACCCCTTCAAAACGATGTATCTCTGCATATATATACCTACTCTCTTCTTGACTTAGTGCAGCAGCTCTCTAATCTGACTGCTGTCTCTTCTTGCCTCATTAAAGGTGATCTGTTCCTGTAAAGTGCTGGTCTCCTTCTTTTTCAGAACCTCATCTTCTCTAATTCCCTTACGCTACAATAACATAAGCTACTGAGTAGGCTTTCAGTCAAGGTAATTCCAAGGCTAGTGAATTCTGGTTACCTCCACTCCAGTACTTTCCTTGGAATAGTTATCATCAGGAAGTATATATTAAATTAATCTGTTAAAATTTATTTTGCATTCCTGCTGGCAATGCAGATTTAGAAAATGGGAAACCATGATCTTATATGCTTCTTCAATCACATTTATTTTTCTTTGATTAACAGGAATATTGATTCTTCAAGGAAGTGGCTCATGTTCAATTTTGCAGTGACCTGAAATAAATCACAGACATAAAGTTATTAAACTCAGTGAGTCATGTGCTTGTGAATGTGTAAGTCTTTTTGCTTTTTAATTACAAATATTGGCTCAAAAGTATATCTAGTTCAAGGGCTGGGAAACTTTCTGCTCAGGAAGACAGAGTAGATGAAAGAAAGAAAGCAGAGACTTTTAGTGGTTGGCATTAGATAAAAGATCTACCCCCCCCCCCCCCCCGCCCCCCACTGGCTGGGTCCTAATGTAATCTTTAGTACCATTTACATTGCCTCAATTCATTGGTAATTAACAAACTATCAATTTGTTTTTGAGATGATGAGATAAAAGGGACCTTTATTTCAGGTGGAGCATTCAGTCTTTAGAATTTTATTTCATTGTGATAATTAAAAGTTAAATGAGTTTTGATACTAATTAGAACAATGGATGATTTTCTAAGGAATAGGCTGAAGTCTACTTTAGATCCTAGATCCACAAGTTTATCAATTATGATCTTTACTTTGATTAAAACTTTACCTTCTTTGGGTGCTCTGATTCAGCCCTTAAATGCACCATTGTTGATGATAGTAGAAAATGTTAAAAATATTTTTCAAAAATATTTTCATAAGAAAGATTATTTCTATTGCATCACAGCAAGTGAGGGATTCAAACTGCCGTGTAGGTTGGATCATACAAGGGCACACATATGTACCTGTGAGTTGTTGTTTAGTCACTAAGTTGTGTGTGTGTCTTTTCGGCTACCCCATGGACTGTAGCCTGCCAGGCTCCTGTGTCCATGGGATTTCCCAGGCATGAATACTGGAGTGGGTTGCCATTTCCTTCTCCAGGAGATCTTTCTGACCCAGGAATCAAAACCGCGTCTGCTGTTTGGCAGGTAAATTCTTTACCACTGAGCCACCAAGGAAACCCAACCTCTGAGTAGAGACACTGACACTTTCTACCAGAGAAGGAGATTGAAATAAGTTATAACCTGGGCTTCCCCGTGGCTCAGATGGTAAAGAATCTGCCTGCATTGTGGGAGACTCTGGTTTGAATCCTGGGTTGGGAAGATCCCCTGGAGAAGGAACTGGCAACCCACTCCAGTATTCTTGCCTAGAGAATTACATGGATAGAGACGCCTGGCAGGGTCCGTGGGGTTGCAAAGAGTCAGAATGACTGAGGGACTAACAAACACACACAGAAAAATTGTAACTTAATGGGGCTAAGTGAAAACATTGCAACATTTTTTTTTTCCTATGAAATAATGCATTTTAGTCTACAGACAGCAAAGTAAAGAAAACACATGTTGGGTAATGTGTATGTTTCCATGCTGTTTCAATTTATCCCACTCTCTCTTTCCCACACTGTGTCCACAAATCTGTTCTTTATGTCTGCATCTCCATTGCTGCCTTGCACATAGGTTCATCTGTACCATCTTTCTAGATTCCATTCACATGTGTTAATATACAATATTTGTCTTTCTCTTTCTGACTTTCTTCACTCTGTACAACAGACTTTAGGTTGTAGGATGAACTCTAGGTTCATCTACCTCATTAGGACTTACTCAAATGCATTCTTTTTTAAAGCCGAGTAATATTCCATTGTATATATGTACCACAATTTCTGAATCCATTCATATTACCATATGTAAAACAGATAGCCAGTGGGAATTTGCTGTATGACACAAAGAGCTCAGTCCCGTGCTGTGTGACCACCTGGAAGGGTGGATGGGGTGGGAGACGGGAGGGAGGTTCAGGAAGGAGGGGTCATGTGTATGCCTGTGGCTGATTCATGTTGATATATGGCAGAAACCAGCACAGTATTGTAAAGCAATTATCTTCCAAAAAGAAACAAAACCAAAAAAAGACACATACTAGGGGCTTCCCTGGCCATCCAGTAATTAAGACTTGGAGCTGCCAATGCAGGGAATGTGGGTTTGATCCCTGGTTAAGGAAATAGGATCCTCCTTGTCACACAGATAGAAAACAACAACAAAAACACCCCCTCAAAATCCCACATGTTTTGTATTCTGCATACTTACCAGCTATTTCATCTTAAATTGCACTGGGACTTCTCTTTCTTATTTAATTCTCATTAAGAGGAGTAGTTGCAGAGACAGATGCAGGTACTGAAATGGGAGGATAAAAATAGGCCCACCATGGACAGAGGAATCGTGAATAATGTCTGTGTGGATATTGGTAAGGAGGAAAAAAGAACTGTGAAGATAGTTCATCACTCCCACTGACCTGTTGAGAGAAAGAAATTTTTTTTTTAATTTTTTTTAATTTTTAAACTTTACATAATTGTATTAGTTTTGCCAAATATCAAAATGAATCCGCCACAGGTATACATGTGTTCCCCACCCTGAACCCTCCTCCCTCCTCCCTCCCTATACTGAATGAACATACAGGTCTTCATTTTTAAGTAGAGGCTTTAGAATCTCTGAGATATTCACCTTTTCTGTGTTTACTATGAACAGGGATTTGATTAATTTGCATCATTTTAGAAAAATGTAGGAAATCACTTAGAGATAACCATGTTCTTGTACCTTTCTACTCATAGCCTGATGATTTTCCTGATGATTGCTTCTGTAAGTGCAAGATCAAGGGGAGGGTATTGAGGAGGAGATATCAATTTTTTCTCTTTGCCTTTATATAAGGTCCTTACCCAAAGATACACTCCCCTCTATTTCATTTCTTTCTTCCTTCTTTTCCTCTCTACTGTCCATCCATATTCTTATCAATTTCTGTATTCTTAATTCTCTATAGTTTTGGCCTCAATCATGCTTATTTTAAGATAATAAGATTCAGTTCAGTTCAGTTGCTCAGTCATGTCCGACTCTTTGTGACCCCATGAACCACAGCAGGATCATGGAAAAAGCAAGAGAGTTCCAGAATAACATCTATTTCTGCTTTATTGACTATGCCAAAGCCTTTGACTGTGTGGATCACAATAAACTGTGGGAAATTCTGAAAGAGATGGGAATACCAGACCATCTGACCTGCCTCTTGAGAAATTTGTATGCAGGTCAGGAAGCAACAGTTAGAACTGGACATGAAACAATAGACTGGTTCCAAATAGGAAAAGGAGTATGTCAAGGCTGTATATTGTCATCCTGTTTATTTAACTTTATATGCAGAGTACATCATGAGAAACGCTGGACTGGAAGAAGCACAAGCTGGAATCAAGATTGCCAGGGAGAAATATCAATAACCTCAGATATGCAGATGACACCACCCTTATGGCAGAAAGTGAAGAGGAACTCAAAAGCCTCTTGATGAAAGTGAAAGTGGAGAGAGAAAAAGTTGGCTTAAAGCTCAACATTCAGAACGAAGATCATGGCATCTGGTCCCATCACTTCATGGGAAACAGATGGGGAAACAGTGGAAACAGTGTCAGACTTTATTTTTGGGGGCTCCAAAATCACTGCAGATGGTGACTGCAGCCATGAAATTAAAAGACACTTACTCCTTGGAAGGAAAGATATGACCAACCTAGATAGAATATTCAAAAGCAGAGACATTACTTTGCCAACAAAGGTCCGTCTAGTCAAGGCTATGGTTTTTCCTGTGGTCATGTATGGATGTGAGAGCTGGACTGTGAAGAAGGCTGAGCGCCGAAGAATTGATGCTTTTGAACTGTGGTGTTGGAGAAGACTCTCGAGAGTCCCTTGGACTGCAAGGAGATCCAACCAGTCCATTCTGAAGGAGATCAGCCCTGGGATTTCTTTGGAAGGAATGATGCTCAAGCTGAAACTCCAGTACTTTGGCCACCTCATGCAAAGAGTTGACTCATTGGAAAAGACTCTGATGCTGGGAGGGATTGGGGGCAGGAGGAGAAGGGGACGCCAGAGGATGAGATGGCTGGATGGCATCACTGACTCGATGGACGTGAGTCTGAGTGAACTCCGAGAGTTGGTGTTGGACAGGGAGACCTGGCGTGCTGCGATTCATGGGGTCGCAAAGAGTCGGACATGACTGAGCGACTGATCTGATCTGATCTGATCTGAACCGCAGCACACCAGGCCTCCCTGTCCATCACCAACTCCTGGAGTTTACCCAAACTCATGTCCATTGGGTTGGTGATGCCATCAACCATCTCATCCTCTGTCATCCCCTTCTCCTCCTGCCTTCAATCTTTCCCAGCATCAGGGTCTTTTCAAATGAGTCAGCTCTTTGCATCAGGTGGCCAAAGGATTGGAGTCTCAGCTTTAATATCAGTCCTTCCAATGAACACTCAGGACTGATCTCCTTTAGGATGGACCGGTTGAATCTCCTTGCAGTCCAAGCGATTCTCAAGAGTCTTCTCCAACACCACAGTTCAAAAGCATCAATTTTTCAGTGCTTAGCTTTCTTTATAGTCCAACTCCAACATCCATACATGAAATAATAAGACTAATCTGAGTATAAACAAATTCCTAAACAAGAGCTTCCTGTTTAAAATTTTATTTTCTTTGTCTTAAATCTTTTTAAATTAACTGTTTAGACCAAAATAAGTTGTTAGTGAATTTTCCACTGGTGGGGCCATCATAGAGGGCCCAAATTTCCTAATTCTCAAATTTTTATATAATCATTTTTATTATCTCTTCTGGTAAAAACCAGTCCAGGTAAAAACCAGTAGAGTTAAAGCGGAATAGAGGGATGAGCGAGTATCAACATTTATTGGGCTAGTTTTAGTAAAAAATGTATTATAATACAATTCATCATAGAGTGATTCAAGTTTCAGTTTGGACCCACTGTTATGTGAGATGCTGAGATAATTCTCTTTGTAACAAGCAAAGGTCATATCCCTGAAGGCTGAATCTCTGTTGAGTCTAATACCCAAACTCTGTAAGGATTTCTCTAGAGTTTGAGAAGTTTGAATAAAGGAATATCTTTAACCACAGTTATGGATATTTCACATGAAAATCACACATGTTAAACAGCAAAAGTGTAACTTACACTTCGTGCTTCTCTTTCCGTGTCTTGAGAGACCTAAAGATTAAACAGTGAAGTTAATTCAACTCATGATAATAAAACACACAAACTGAGAAACATACATATGTATGAAGGAAATAGTTTAACTATCCACTACTCAGTATTGTTTCACAGTAGCCATTTGTTTAAAATTAGGATTTGAGCTTCCAGAAAATATTCTAAGAATTATTTTTCTGAAAAATGTTATTATTTATTCTAAACACCTCAAAAAATTCACCACTTCATCAAGACTATGTAGAATTAAACTATACATGAAACAGTATATGATTTATAAAACTGCATAGAATATAATGTAAAAAAGCCAGATATTAGACATGCTTAAAGTAGAAACATTTCCTAGGATTCATGAATTAGAACAATAACCACAGCAAGAACAACCGAAAAACCAAATACAACCCATAAATACTCTGAAATACAGAACTACTCACCGGGAAACCAATGGTTATTGCCAAGATGGCTGTGAGCAGAAGGAGAACTTTCATTTTATTCAGATGTAATCTAGAAGTAATAGAAAGACCAAATGTCAACACAAATTCAGTAGATCTAGTTGTAGCACATATTATGTTACTAATAGCTCTTACAGCATCAACCTATTTGGAGACCATTATTTTTTTTAGGTAGAATCTAAGGTGTTTTACAATTTTGATGTTACATCAAGTTTTTAAAAAACAAATATTCACATATTATTAAGAGTAATACTTCTCTGTACATGCTAATAAGAGTAGCTGCTGGAAGGAAATATAGCCTTGGGCTATACAGAGACTTAGTGTGGGGATAAGGAATTTAGGGCTCCCTGGTGGCTCAGATGGTAAAGAATTTTCTTGCAATGAGAGAGACTTGGGTTCAACTCTTCGGTCTGGAAGATCCCCTGGAGAAAGGAATAGCTACCCACTCCAGTATTCTTGCCTGGAGAGTTATATGGACAGAAAAGTCTGGCAGGTTATATAGTCCATGGTGTCACAAAAGAGTTGGACATGACTAAACAATATGAAATATAGAAGAAAACAGAGAAATCAAGGAAAGATTTTTGGAGAGAGTAGAATTCAAGTGAACCTATCCCAAAGGGGGATTACAGATATGAATTCAAGGATGATTTAAAACCACCTGAAGCAAACAGGTAAAGCACATTATAGACTCTTTCAGATCTTGTCTTATAGACAGGACTCAGCGTAATTACCAACTATCACCTTTTATTTTTCTACTTCTCAAACTGTGGTACCCATAGCAGTATATAGCTGTATGCTGGGGAACACATCCAACGTCTCTTAATAAATTAGATGCATCTTCCTGGAGCATCAATTTCATTTAAGGATTTATAGGAAAATCCAAGTAATTTTTACATTAAAGTCAACATGATATTTTAAAGTCAACATGACATTTTATAGAATGGAATGTAAATACAGAAAATTTTAAAGAAAAACAGGAGGCCACAAATAAATTGTCACATGTTCATACTCTAGAGAGTATGTGGTAGTGCATGTTCCCTTCATTTACTGACTTAAGCTCATAAATCGATGAGCCTGAGGCTCTTGTAGCAGTAACAATGTGCCACCAGCACTCCAGCCCCCATAAAGATTTCTTTATGGCCATTCTAAAATATGTACTTATGATAGCTGGTGATGATTTTAAGAAAGAGTCTTGAAAATAGGTATACCCTAGATGACTGTCTAATCACTTAAAGATTACAGATTCAAGCAACCATTACATGACAATCTCAATAATTTTAATTTTGACAGTTTACCGGATTTATCTATCTCTCTAGATAACATATATAAAGGTATATAATATGTCTTGATATATTAAAATCCATGATACTTATGATCTCTCTTACCTCAAACTTCCCAGTCCGTTCCTTCTCTGGGATGGTGTTAGAAGAAATGGAGGTGACTGGCCCTGGAATATCACAGCTATTTTATACACTCCGAAGCGAATGGGATGAAACCTGTGGTTTGAGAGCCTCTCCCTGGGATCAGTTATTAGTTGAATCATCAACTATCACGATGTGTTGAAATTGTGGAATAACTGACATTTACAGTTTCATTGAAACTTTGGTTGAGTGACTACCAAAGGCAACTATTTGTGTTTTCTTTTCAACTTGTGTAAGTTGTGTATTCAAAGTTTATCACTTCACATAAAGTTACCCTCTGCTCTTTAAATTTTTTTCCTCTAATTTCTACAATTAAAAAAATTATTTTCTCAGAATCCTATTGGTATTGATTATAATCAATTGGGAAGTTTTTTTGGTTGTATTGTCATTTTAAGAAAATAAATAATCTTAAAAACGTTAAGCAAGGGATTGATATCTTTTGCATGATTCTACCTTTAGTTCTTTGATTTCAGTGAGCAGGCTTAGCGTTTTAAAGATCAGTGGACCACATTTGGAAACATCAAGTATCTTAGTTACCTTATGGAACATGACAGTTTGCTTTTCAATTAAAGATACACTTAACACAAGAGAAGATGTCTAACCATCAAATGTGGGATTAAAAACTAGAGCCCTCAAAAAAATTCAAGAATCACTTTAAATTTCTATGCATAAAATTTGGGCTTTTTATCATATTTAAAGAGCCCTCAAAAATATTATATACATGCATTCAAATTCTATTTCAGCAGAGTTTTATATGAACAAAATTGTAGCAATGCATTAATGTCCCTCTTTTCTTTTTTTTTTCCTAGAAATTAGTTCTTAAAAAAACTCAGAAAAATAGTTAACAGCTAACATTTCTTGAGGACTTTTGCTCAAGTACAATCCCAAGCACTTTGTATGTATTACATTATTTAATCCTCAAAACAACCAACTCCGAAAGCAAAGTATTAGTATTATCAGCATAGTCCCCATTTTACAGAAAAAGAGGTTGAGAGGTAAGGTATCATAATGAGTACTCTGGCAGAGATGGTATTTAATACCCACAATTTGATTCCAAACCCTAGATTCTTGCCTAATGTCACTGTTGCAGGTTGGCAAAATCAGTGCAAAAGCAGGGAAACATTAAACTTTTGTTGCTTATAATTGAATATTCAATCTTATCACTCTGATTGAGAAAACTGCTTCATTTAGAAACCTAATTTATTATAACTAGTATGTTTTTGAATATCAGTTTTCATTTTAACCAAGATGGGATTAGAGTTGATTTCCTCAGGATTAAGATAGCAGGTTGTGTGTGTGTGCGCACATGCAAATGTACGTGTGTATTTGTATGCACATGTGTATAACATATTCGCTTCCTTATCGTACATGTTTTAATTTCTTATACTTACCTAAAATTGTTCTGACAAAAGCTGCCAGTTACCTCTTAATTGTGATGACAATGAATGCTTTTCTGTCCTTATGTTATAGACATTTGGGGGTATTTAATTATGATGACTATTCCACTCAGAAAACTGATTTTCTTTCCCTGGGTTTCCTAAAACCGCTTTCTCTTGTTCTTTTTCAATTTTTTTGATAGCAACCTTCAGTCTTTGTGGATTCTTTTTCTTCAGCGCATTGTACGTGACCTTTTATGTATTTAATCTACATGTGCTCTGCATAATATAGTTGACTTCTGACTCCCTAACCTATGTCTTTATCTTGAAGTCTAACTGCATATTCCATTCAGATGTTTGATGAGTATAATTCAAACTGAACTTATTGCTTTTACCTCCCAACCTCTCCTCACGTTCACCTGCTTCCTCAGCTGATTTTTATCAATCATCCATCCATGCCAGAACTCCAAGACTCACTCTGTCTTTGCCTCGTCCCTCTCCTCTGGCGTCTAACAGCGATTAAGTGTTTCCTTGCTGTGTATTCACAGACTCAGTCTTTTCCATTCTCATGGCCATTTCCTTGTTTTAGTCCTTCATTTTCTTTTGGATTATTACTATAGCCTCTTAATTTGATTCTCTGTCTCCATTATTCTCCTCTCTCCAACCCATCTTCATCATATTCTTTCAAAGTGTCTTTTAAACCTTTTAAAATGCAATTATAGGGTAAAATTCATACTGTGTCATAGCTAAGTATACACATACACACTGAAACAGGGTTTTAAAAACTAATAATTTCACTAATAAATATTCTTAAATATATAATATTTTTCCAGGTTTGTTGAGACATAGTTGACATATTACATTGGGTAAATTTAAGGTATACAATGTAATAGTTTGATAGCTGTATAGGTTATAAAATGATTACCATAATATGTTGAGATAACACATCCATTACCTTACATGGTTAGCTTTGTGTGTGTAAGTGTGTGAATGTGTTTTGGGAACACTTAAGATATAACTCTCTCATCAACTTTCAAATATACTATACAGTATTGTTAAGTATAGTCACCATGGTGTAGGTCAGATCCCTAGAACTTATTCATCTTATGACTGGAAGTTTCTATACTTTGACCACCATCACCCATTTCCTCTAGGCTCCAACTCCTTATAACCCTGTTTTCATTTGTTTGTTTTTAAATTTCACATATAAGCAAGATAATGAAATATTTGCCTTTCTAATTAGTAAATTTTGGTGTCCTAACTTTTGATTTCCATTTGCGTAGGGCCACAAGTTGCCCTAATCAAACCAGCAAGTTGCAGAAAGCTGTGATTATTCTACTATTGAAATTCTAGCTACTACAAGGTAGCAGAAAAAATGAAGTTATCAGCCATCACTACTAGCAAGCTACATGAAGTAGGAAGAGCTCTAGATTTGAGACTGGTGTTTATATTTTTAGATTTTCTTTGTTGGCTATGAGTGGGAAAGTCATACTCTGAGTCTCAGTTTTCTTATCTTTAAAGTAAAGATAATTTATCTCTGGAATTGGGAATTAAGTGAAATGAAATGTATAAAAACATTCAGCATCAGTCTGATTTCATAAATGATGTTTTATCAATGTCAGAGATGAAGTTTTGAGTAAATCTGGTCTCTTCCTGCTGTACATCCTCAGGGTTTCTCAGAGGATTGAGTTTCTTGGCTAATATAAAGGTATATAGAAGCACTTTGGGCTTCCCTGGTGGCTCAGCAGTAAAGAATCTTCCTGCCAGTGCAGGATACGTGGGTTCAATCCCTGGGTTGGGAAGATCCCCTAGAGGAGGAAATAACAACCCACCCCAGTATTCATGCCTGGGAAATCCCATAGACAGAGAAGCCTGGTGGGTTATAGTCCATGGGGTTGTAAAGAGTCAGACACAACTTAGTGACTAAATAACGTACGGAAGAACCTTACATAGTAATTAAAATCAGATAAATGCTTAATGGGCTTCCCTGGTGGCTCAGACCATAAAGAATCCACCTGCCAATGCAAGAGATGCAAGCAGGTTTGAACCCTGGGTCTGGAAGATCTTTGGAGGAAGAAATGACAATCCACTCCAGTATTCTTGCTTGGAGAATTCCATGGAGAGAGGAGCCTGGCCGTTAGTTCCCTGATGACTCAGTGGATAAAGAATCTGCCTGCAATGTAGGAGACACAGATTCAATCCCTGGGTTGGGACGACTCCCCTGGAGTAGGAAATGGCAACTGATCTGCTGGAAAAGGGATAGGCTACTGACTCCACTACTCTTGCACTTCCTTTGTGGCTCAGTTGGTAAAGAATCTGCCTGCAATGAGGGAGCCCTGGGTTCCATCCCTGAATTGGGAAGACCCCCTGGAAAAGGGAAAGGCTACCCACTCTGGTGTTCTGGCCTAGAGAATCCCATAGACTGTATAGTCCATGGGGTGGCAAAAAGTAGGACACGACTGAGCGACTTTGATTTCTGGTGTTCTTGCCTGAAAAATCCAGAGGACAGAAAAGTTTGGCAGGCTACAGTCCAAAGGGCTGCAAAGAGTCAGAGAGAACTGAGAAATTAAGCATTGCAAGGGCTTAATATGTTAGTTAAATCTAAAAATAATAGGAAATTTTGAAATTGAGCAGTATCAGGAAGGAAGTATTCTTTTTTTTTTTAAATTTTATTTTATTTTTAAACTTTACATAATTGTATTAGTTTTGCCAAATATCAAAATGAATCTGCCACAGGTATACATGTGTTCCCCATCCTGAACCCTCCTCCCTCCTCCCTCCCCATTCCATCCCTCTGGGTCGTCCCAGTGCACCAGCCCCAAGCATCCAGTATCGTGCATCGAACCTGGACTGGCAACTCGTTTCATACATGATATTTTACATGTTTCAATGCCATTCTCCCAAATCTTCCCACCCTCTCCCTCTCTCACAGAGTCCATAAGACTGTTCTATACATCAGTGTCTCTTTTGCTGTCTCGTACACAGGGTTATTGTTACCATCTTTCTAAATTCCATATATATGCGTTAGTATACTGTATTGGTGTTTTTCTTTCTGGCTTACTTCACTCTGTATAATAGGCTCCAGTTTCATCCACCTCATTAGAACTGATTCAAATGTATTCTTTTTAATGGCTGAGTAATACTCCATTGTGTATATGTACCATATCTTTCTTATCCATTCATCTGCTGATGGACATCTAGGTTGCTTCCATGTCCTGGCTATTATAAACAGTGCTGCGATGAACATTGGGGTACACATGTCTCTTTCCCTTCTGGTTTCCTCAGTGTGTATGCCCAGCAGTGGGATTGCTGGATCATAAGGCAGGTCTATTTCCAGTTTTTTAAGGAATCTCCACACTGTTCTCCATAGTGGCTGTACTAGTTTGCATTCCCACCAACAGTGTAAGAGGGTTCCCTTTTCTCCACACCCTCTAATAAACTCAAAATGGATTAAAGATCTAAACGTAAGACCAGAAACTATAAAACTCCTAGAGGAGAACATAGGCAAAACACTCTCTGACATACATCACAGCAGGATCCTCTATGACCCACCTCCCAGAATATTGGAAATAAAAGCAAAAATAAACATCAAAGGAAACTATTAGCAAGGTGAAAAGATAGCCTTCAGAATGGGAGAAGATAATAGCAAATGAAGCAACTGACAAACAACTAATCTCAAGAATATACAAGCAACTCCTACAGCTCAACTCCAGAAAAATAAATGACCCAATCAAAAAATGGGCCAAAGAACTAAATAGACATTTCTCCAAAGAAGACATACAGATGGCTAACAAACACATGAAAAGATGCTCAACATCACTCATTATCAGAGAAATGCAAATCAAAACCACTATGAGGTACCATTTCACACCAGTCAGAATGGCTGCGATCCAAAAGTCTACAAGTAATAAATGCTGGAAGTATTCTTTTTCATTGGTGATCTAATTTTACTCACCATACAATATCCCTCCAAGGACAAATAAGCTATAATTCTGCCTGAATTCAGGGAATAAAAACTGCTCTTCTTTTCTTGTGATAATCTTAATTCAAATGTCTAGAATTTAATACACAGAAAACACTCATGCTTTACAGAACAAAAATACAAGAATACTCTCTGCAAAGTCTGCAGCACATGGCTGTCTTTCAAAGGGCAAGGGTAATGCAGTTCAGTTCAGTCGCTCAGTCATGTCTGACTCTTTGTGACCCCATGGGCTGCAGCACACCAGATTACCCTGTCCATCACCAACTACTGGAGCTTGCTCAAACTCATGTCCATCGAGTCTGTGATCCCATCCAATCATCTCATCCTCTGTCATCCCCTTATCCTCCTGCCTTCAACCTTTCCTAGCATCAGGGTCTTTGCTAACGAGTCAGTTCTTCACATCAGGTGGCCAAAGTATTAGAGCTTCAGCTTTAGTGTCAGCCCTTCCAATGAACATTCAGGACTGATTTCCTTTAGGATTGACTGGTTTGATCTTGCAGTTCAAGGAACCTCCAGGGTCTTCTCCAACACCACAGTTGAAAAGCATCAATTCTTCAGTGCTCAGCTTTCCTTATGGTCCAACTTTCGCATCCATACATGACTACTGGAAAACCATAGCTTTGACTAGATGGACCTTTGTCGGGTAACACAAAGGAGGCTGACCAGAAAGTTTGCCCATGGAGTGGGCTTCAGAAGCTGAATAGTCTTATCATATGAAAGTTTAGTTTTATCATGGGAATTCAGAGGGCAGAAACAAAACATTAATATATCAAGATATTAAAAATAATCTATAAGAAAAAATTTTAAAGTTAAAAGACACCTATCTCTACAGATATTCAAAGAAACATTGAGTGACCACAGGCTGAGGTATAGCAGAAGGGACTTTTGTGCAGCCAATGGAACTTCTTAGATGACCTCTCTGTACCCTTTCAGTTATAATACTTTTAGACCGGGTGTTAAATAGAGATGAAAATTCCTACCAGAACAGGTTTAGTTAGTAATTAATAAAAAATAAATCCCATAGGTTTATTCTCTTCAAAGGATTAGAATTAGTGGTTAGGAGATGCACATTGTAAGCCACACTATAGGAAGTCTTAGAGGATTAACTCACTACTACTTCAATAAGAGAGCAGAAATATTTTGTTTTACATCTTATATTCCACATCTTATATACAAAGTTGATATATGTTAGAAATATTTTGTAGAAATTTAGTACATATGCCTTTTTTAAAAATTAATTTTTATTGGAGTGTAGTTGCTTTACAATGTTAAGTTTCTACTATACAGCAAAATGAATCAGCTTTACATATACATATGTTCCCTCCCTTTTGGACTTCCTTCCCATTTTGGTCACCATAGTGCATTAAGTAGAGTTCCCTGTGTTATACAGTATGTTCTTTGTATTAGTTATCTATTTTATACATAGTATCAGTAGTATATACACATAACGCTGTCTTTAGGCATTATCACCTTTTTTTGTGTGAATTGAAAACCATGAGAAATGACCTAATGAAGTTAATAAACTTGCATACATGTCAACGCTAAGGAGGAATATTATTTTAAAAAGTCTTGGATGTCTTCCATCTAAGAGAATGGATACAGACAAATCTGAATTTTCTTCAAACCTCTATGAATGCTACACACCCAGCTAGAAGTGACTATAGTGACTGTGGATTTCTGCAGAAGAATCAGAACCCTATGTGTCAATGTCGTAGAATCTGAGTGGTTGTCAATCCCCCAGTCATCATGGCACACCTGACTCCCAGCTGTTAAAAAGCAGAGTGGTCCTAGAGTTCTTATGCCCAGAATCAGTACCGGCAAGTGCCACACTCATGGCCAGATGTCCGCATGTCTACCATGCTGTTCCTTGAAATGGGCCTGGCTTACACCAGTATCCAGTAGGTGTTTAATAAATACTTATTGAGTGAACAAGTTAGCTTTTTCAGAAATTGCTTTAGCTATTTCCTTGTGCTCTTTATCATTTATGCCATTGCTTGAAGCCCAAAGGCCAATTGCTGTAAATCTGTATTTATTAACTTTGCACTATATTCATGAGACATAATTTTATCAGGATAATTTTAATTTCATACCAAGTTCTAGTAATAATTTATTTTTATATGGGTCAAATCATGGAAATTATCATTTTTGATATATGTTGCAAACAGCATACATAGCTCACGTAGCTGTATTTGACATATACAAAGAGCTTATGGGCTTATCCCCAAATTTCCCTTTCCCTCTGTAAAATAAATAATTCCTTTTCTCAAAGGCAAGCAAGTAATGGTTAAATCCAAAACCTTAAAAAAAAGCAGTGACTTCCTTCTATGCACTATTACCTATTTTTCTAAACTGGTTGCATGTGTGCGTGCTTAGTTGCTCTGCTGCTGCTGCTAAGTCACTTCAGTAGTGTCCGACTCTGTGTGACCCCATAGACGGCAGCCCACCAGGCTCCCCTGTCCCTGGGATTCTCCAGGCAAGAACACTGAAGTGGGTTGCCATTTCCTTCTCCAATGCATGAAAGTGAAAAGTGAAAGTGAAGTCGCTCAGTCGTGTCCGACCCTCAGTGACCCTGTAGACTGCAGCCTTCCAGGCTCCTCCATCCATGGGATTTTCCAGGCAAGAGTACTGGAGTGGAATGCCATTGCCTTCCAAATCTTTGTGACCTCGGGGACTGTAGCCTGCCAGGCTCCTCTGCCCATAAAATTTTCCAGGCAAGAATACTGGCGTGGGTTGCCATTTCCTTCTCTAAGTGATCTTCCCAACCCAAGGAGCAAACCTGCATCTTCTGCATTGGCAGGCGAATTCTTTACCACTGAGCCACCTGGGAAGTCTATACATTTTTTCCTAAGCTGTTTAAATAGAACCTGAATATTTTGATATGACATAGTTTATAGTATCACTACCTGGTCTGTGTTACACATCAGTTGAACACTTCCTGTGGTTCCTACTGAGTAGACATTTTATGCTGATGGTGATACCACATGCAGAGGATTAAGACAGTGGCCTGCAGAGTCCTGCATCCAGGATCTGAATTACACTCCTCCGCTTAACTTGGATAAGTCTCTTAATCTTTTATAACCACCATTTATTCAGCATTAAAATAACAAAGACAATATTTTTTCCTGTTTGTCTCATAGCTTTAACAATTTAAATTAAAAAAATGATGTTTTCTATAGGGCAGTGTGCTACAGTCAAGTCTTAAACTGTGAGTCTTCTTCAGATACATATCTGATCTTTTCCATGTTCATGGTTCAGAGTTTCAAGTTTTTCCTCTTTATTTTTATTGTTGAATTATCAAAATGTTTCTTACAAAAAACTTGTTTCCTGACTTTAGTAAAGATTTTAATTATACAAAATCCTTAAGGGTCCACATAATTAGGAAACGTTCTGTTAGCTCTGCATTATTCATTATAAACATTGTCAAAAAGAACATGTCCTGGAAGCTGACAATGCTTTGCATGAAATATATTGTATATATTCACCATAGCCCTATGGGGTAAGTTATGTAATTATTTCTATTTTACAGATGAGGAAAAGGTGGCTTAGAAGTTAAATATCATTTCCTTTCTTTTGAGGAAAAGTAAATTTCTTATCAGAATATCTGACTGGGCCTATAATTTAAATTAAAAAAAATTTGGATAAACAGCAAAAACAAAACAAAATATGACCTATGGTTGACTTTTCATCTGAACCAATGGAGGCCAGAGATAATGTAACAACATCTTCAAAGTGTAAAAGCAAATAGATCTGTAAGTTAAGAATTCTATAATTCTATAAAAAATGTGGGCATAATAAAAGCATTTTAGGAGCAATAAAAGTGGAAGAAATTAACAATCCTAAGATGCAAGCTAAGCAAACTTTAAAAAATGTTCTTGAGGTTGAAGTTAAATTATATAAAATAAAAATCCATACTTATGGGGAGTAAGGAAAAGCACTGAAGTTGGTAAGTACGTCAGTATGTATAAGCATATTTTTTCTTTAAAGTCTTCAAAAAATAGTAGATATGTATAGAAAAAATTTGTACAAAAACATTAGCTCAAAAGACAGTGGGGGTATAAATGGTATTTGTATTATCATAAAATAATTTTTTATGTGTAAAGATGTAGGATATTAATTCTTTGTAGACAATGATAAGCTAAGGTTATATAGTATAATATTCACAGAAACACTAAATAATACATATCTATTAGCTAAGTAGCATATAAAGAAGATAGAAAGGAAGAATAGTAATATATGTTTAATTAAAAACAGAAAGTGGGAAACAAAAAACACAGATGATAAATAGAGAACAAAAAGCATGTGGGTAGACTTAAGCTCAATCATATCAATAATTATACCAAATTTAAATAGACTAAATATTTCAATTAAGAGACAAATGTTGAGATTAGATTAAAATATCAAGAACCAACTATATGCTGCTTATAAAACACTTTATTTATTTATTTATTTTTTAATTTTATTTTATTTTTAAACTTTACATAACTGTATTAGATTTGCCAAATGTAAAGACAAACTCATAGAAAATGATAGGAAAGATGTATCACATAAATACTAATCAGAAGCAGCTTACACATCTCCATTTATATTAGACAAGTTATTAGTTGCTCAGTCATGCTTGACTCTTTGTGGGTCCACCAGGCTCCTCTGTCTATGAAATTCTCCAGGCAAGGATTCCAGAGTGGGTTGCCATTCCCTTCTCCAGGGTATCTTCCCGACACAGGGACTGAACCCAAGTCTCCTGCACTGAGGCAGATTGTTTAGCCTCTGAGCCACTAGGGAATCCCCTAATATTGGAAAAACTAAGGTTCAAAACAAGGCATATTATTGGAGATAAAGTAGGGTCATGTCAATGATTAAAAGATCAATTTCTCAAAAACATATGAGTTCCAAAAGTGTACCTAAAATCAGAGCTTCATAATACGTGAAGCAAAAATTGACAGATGTAGAGGAGAATAAATGAATCAACAATGGGAAAATTTGAATGACACAATCAAGTTGAGCTAATGGATATTTGTAGAACATGGGGACCAGCAACTTGTTTTTTAAATGTACAGGAAATATAACCAAGACTGATCAAAAATCTGAGCCATAGTTTAGTATTAATAACTTTCAAAGGAGTAAAATGGCATTAGAATATGCTCTCTTATGATATAGAATATGATTTTAATGAGTTTAATTAAAAATCAGTAGCAATAACATGTTGAAAATTCCCAAATGTTTAGTTATCATATTTCTCACTAATCCATGAGTTAAAGAAAAGAACTATTAGAAAACATTTTTTTTTGCTTTAAAATGCTTATATAAAAATAGAAGAAATGTTTGAATCAATGATCTAAGCCGAGGGTTGGCAAATTGCAGGCTGAGGGTCAAAGATGGCCCGTTTGTTATTAATAAATAAAGTTTTATTGGAAAACATCCATACCCATTCTTTGACATATCATCTATGTTTGCTTTCATTCTACAAACTGTAAGTTTGGTAGTTGCAACAGACTATATGGACTACAAAGCCAAAAATACTATCTGGCCCTTTTTAAAAAAATATTCGCTGACCCCTGTTACAAGCATTTGCCTTAAGAAGCAAATAGAATACAGAAAATAAGAAAATATATAAATTAATAAAAAAAAATGAACAAACAAAAAATTCAGTGAAGCCAAACCTTGTTTTTTTTTTTTTTAAGTTTTAATATAGAATTGATGAACTCCAACCAGATTAATAAAGAAAAAAGGGGAGGAAGTAGAGGTTACAGAGAGACCTTAAGTACAGATTTGATAGACATTCAAAGGTTTTCTAGTGGTATGTATGGATGTGAGAGTTGGACTGTGAAGAAGGCTGAGCACCAAAGAATTGATGCTTTTGAACTGTGGTGTTGGAGAAGACTCTTGAGAGTCCCTTGGACTGCAAGGAGATCCAACCAGTCCATTCTGAAGGAGATCAGTCCTGGGTGTTCATTGGAAGGAATGATGCTAAAGCTGAAACTCCAGTACTTTGGCCACCTGATGCGAAGAGTTGACTTATTGGAAAAGACTCTGATGCTAGGAGGGATTGGGGACAGGAGGAAAAGGGAACGACAGAGGATGAGATGGCTGGATGGTATCTCTGACTTGATGAATTTGAGTTTGAGTGAACTCCGGGAGTTGGTGATGGACAGGGAGGCGTGGTGTGATGCGATTCATGGGGTCGCAGAGTCAGACACGACTGAGCGACTGAACTCAAAGGAATATAAGGTTGCATGATAAACATTTTCATGCCTATTAATTTGACAACTTAGGAAAATGGACAAGTTTTCTGAAAGACAAACTTTGCAAACCACATAAGAAACTGGACATTGACACAATCCTACATTTAATAAAGTAACTGAACTGTAATGAAAAATACTCCCCAAAGAGTGCTCTAGTCTCTAATAGCTTCACCGGTGAGGTCTATCAAACATTTAAAGACAAAATAATACCAAAAATACACAAAAACTCTTAAAATAGAGAGGAGCAGACATTTCCCAATGCATTTTATGAAACCAGCAAAAGTCCAATATAAAAACTGCCAGGGGCATTATAAGAAAAGCAAGTTACTATCTAATAGTGTTCACAAACACAGATGCAGAAATCATTCATGGAATAATTAGTGAATAAAATATAGCAATAGTTTAAAAACACACCACATTATAACAAATTAGTATGTTTTTCCCCCAGGAGTGAAAGTTGGATTAAACATTGAAAAGTGAAACAATGTAATTTACTACATTAACCAAATCAAAGAGAATATCCATATTTTATTTTATTAAATCATTTAACAAAGTCAACACTTATTCATAATAAAAATTCTCAACAAACTAGGTGTAAAAGGGAAGTTTTGCAATCTGTAAAGGTAGTTTATGGGAAATGAACAGCTGACATCATACTTAATTGTGAAATAATGAATACTCTTCTCCTAATATCAGGAACAATGCAAGTATATCCACTTTTATTCCTTCTAGTCAACATTGCATCATATACACTTGTCAGTGTAGCAAGGTAAGAAAAAGAATTAAAAATGTATGGAGTAATGGAAACCAGGGAAATTATTTTTATTTCAAGAAAACCCCTCTCTTTTAAGATGGAAAATAATATGGAACCTACAAAGCAATTGTGGAAATTAATAATTTTATTTAGCAAGATCATTCCATATAAGCTCAGTGTTCAAAAATCAACTGCATTTCTATATGCTAAACATAGAAAATAAAATTAAACACATAAAATATTTAGAAAAATAATTAACAAACATTGTAAGACCTCTACACTGAGAACCACAAAACATTTCAAAGATAAATATAAAATGACCTGAATAAGTATACGTCATGTTCATGAATTTGAATACTCAATATCATTGAGATGCCAAGCCTTTCCTGATGGATCTAGAGATTCAACACTATCCTGTTAAAACTCAGCAGGGTAGAAACTGACAAAGTGACTCTGAAACTTATACGGAAATGTGAAAGACATTAATTTATAGTAATAAAGACTGTGTAATATTGAAGCAAAGACAGAAAAGCAATTAAATGGAATAAAATAGTTCAAAAATAGATGCAGACACAAAAATTCAATAGATTTTCAATAAAGATACAAAGACAGTTCAGTGAGGAACGAATAAACTTTTACAGAAATGATTCTGGAGCAATTAGGTGTCTGTATGGAAAAAAATGGGCTTCCCTGATGGCCCAGTAGTCACATATGTTTGTGAGAGCTGGACTGTGAAAAAGGCAAGACACCAAAGAATTTATGCCTCTGAACTGTGGTGCTGGAGAAGACTCCTGAAAGTCTCTTGGACAGCAAAGATCAAATCAGTCAATCTTAAGGGAAATCAGCCCTGAATTCCCATTGGAAGGACTGATGCTGAATCTAAAGCTCCAGTATTTTGGTCACTTGATGCTAACAGCCGACTTACTAGAAAAGTCCCTGATGCTGGGAAAGATTGAGGGCAGAAGGAGAAAAGGGCGTCAAAGGATGAGATGGCTGGATGCTATCACCATGCAGTGAACATGAACTTAGGCAAACTTTGGAAGACAATGAGGGACAGGGAGGTCTGGAGTGCTGTAGTCCATGTGGTCGCAAAGAGTCGGACACGACTGGGAGACTGAACAACAACAATGAAGAAAATTGGTCTTCCCTGATGGCTGTGTGATAATCTGCCCGCCAATGCAGGAAACACAGGTTTCATCCATGGGTCAGGAAGATCCCCAGGAGAAGGAAATGGCAACTTGCTCCCTTATTCTTGCCTGGAAAATCCCAAGGACAAAGGAGCCTGGCCCACTATCGTCCATGGGTCACAAAAGAGTCCAACATGACTTAACGACTAAACAACAACAACATGGAAAGAATTATCCTTGACATTTATCTTCATACTCTACACACACACACACACACAAACTTCTACACAAAAAACCAATGGCTACAGATTTAAATGTAAGAGCGAAACCACTAAGAAGTCTGTCAGAATACAAAGGAGAATATATTCATTACTTTGGAGTAGGTGAAGATTTCTTTACTAGGACAAGAGATACTAATTCTCAAAAAATGGACAAATTAACTGCACCAAAATTAAAAAAAATTGATCCTCAAAAAGCACACTAAAAGATGAAAAAACAAGCTACAGACTGGAAAAAGTATTTGTAGTAAAATTTTGGATGGACCAAGTATATTATCCAGAATACATAAAAAGCTCTTACAACTCAATTGTAAGAAAATAAATAAAAATAAATGTAACTTTCAAAAATAAAGATATGCAAATTGCTGGTAAGGATAGAAAAACATAATTAGTCATTCAGATCAGATCAGTCGCTCAGTCGTGTCCAACTCTTTGCGACCCCATGAATCGCAGCACGCCAGGCCTCCCCGTCCATCACCAACTCCCGGAGTTCACCCAGACTCACGTCCATCGAGTCAGTGATGCCATCCAGCCATCTCATCCTCTGGCGTCCCCTTCTCCTCCTGCCCCCAATCCCTCCCAGCATCAGAGTCTTTTCCAATGAGTCAACTCTTTGCATCAGGTGGCCAAAGTACTGGAGTTTCAGCTTTAGCATTATTCCTTCCCAAGAAATCCCAGGGCTGATCTCCTTCAGAATGGACTGGTTGGATCTCCTTGCAGTCCAAGGGACTCTCAAGAGTCTTCTCCAACACCGCAGTTCAAAAGCATCAATTCTTCGGCGCTCAGCCTTCTTCACAGTCTAGCTCTCACATCCACACATGACCACAGGAAAAACCATAGCCTTGACTAGATGGACCTTTGTTGGCAAAGTAATATCTCTGCTTTTGAATATGTTATCTAGGTTGGTCATAACTTTCCTTCCAAGGAGTAAGGGTCTTTTAATTTCATGGCTGCATTCACCATCTGTAGTGATTTTGGAGCCCAGAAAAATAAAGTCTGACACTGTTTCCACTGTTTCCCCATCTATTTCCCATGAAGTGGTGGGACCAGATGCCATGATCTTCGTTTTCTGAATGTTGAGCTTTAAGCCAACTTTTTCTCTCTCCACTTTCACTTTCATCAAGAGGCTTTTGAGTTCCTCTTCACTTTCTGCCATAAGGGTGGTGTCATCTGCATATCTGAGGTTATTGATATTTCTCCTGGCAATCTTGATTCCAGCTTGTGTTTCTTCCAGTCCAGTGTTTCTCATGATGTACTCTGCATATAAAATGCAAATGAAAGCCACAAATTATGTAGTAGAGTAGATACAGACTTAACTGGCTTTCCTGGTAATTCAGATGGTAAAGCATCTGCCTGCAATGCAGGAGACTCAGGTTCGATCCCTGGATTGGGAAGATCCCTCAAGAAGGGAATGGCAACCCACTCCAGTATTCTTGTCTGGAGAATTCCATGGTCAGAGGAGTCTGGTGGGCTGCGGTCCATGGGGTCACAAAGAGTCAGACACAACTGAGCGACTAATACTCACACTCTCAGACTTAACTATTTAATATATTAGATTGAGGTATAAATTTAAGAGCCAGTAATAATTTATATATGTTTATTAAAGTCACAACAATAGAAATGTTCATGCAGTAATTTCTGAGAGAGAGAAGAGGGGGTAGAGGTCAAACTTGGTGACAGTTAATGTTGAAGCTCAGTTGGTAAAGAATCTGCTTGCAATATGGGAGACCTGGGTTCCATCTCTGGGTTGGGAAGATCCCTTGGAGAAGGGAAAGGCTACCCACTCCAGTATTCTGGCCTGGAGAATTCCACAGACTCTATAGTCCAAGGGGTGGCTTGGACACAACTGAGCGACTTTCACTTTCACTTTGGTAGAAGAGGAACTCCTGAAAATGATTTAAAAGAAAAATTCTAAATGTTGGCCAGAAGGTGGAGGAACTGGACTTATGACACGTTGTTGACCAGAGTATAAAATATAACTACATTGGAAAGTACTTGCATGCATGTGTGCTAAATTGCTTCCGTAATGTCTGACTCTTTGTGACTCAAAGGCGGTAGCCCACCAGGCTCCTCTGTCCATGGTATTCTCTAGGGAAGAATACTGGAGTGTGTTGCCATGCCCTCCTCCAGGATATCTTACGGGCCCAGGGATCGAACTGACATCTTGTCTCCTGCTTGTCAAGTAAGTTCTTTACCACTAGCTACCTGGGAAGCCCAGAAAGTACTTAGCACTTGCTTATAATAAACTTAATCTATGGTTTGGTGGTTTTTGTTGTTTTTACTCAAGAGAAATGAAAATGTATGTTAGCAATAGGACTTGTACAGAATGTTCATAGCAGCTTTATTCCTAATGGTCAGTAATTAGAAACAATGCAGATGTTTTTCAATAGGAAAATAAACAATAGTATATTCATTTATTGTAACATTATAATTTAAGCAGTAATGTGAATGGATCACAAAAGCATTATATTGAGTTAAAGAAACTGCCACAAAAAAATACACAGTGTAATATTGTGTTATTTAATATGTATAAAGTCCCAGAACAGGCACAATTAATACACGGTGATAGATATTTTGTTTTTTAAAATAGTAGCTTTAAAAACATGAGAACAGGGAAACCAAATTGACCAGAAAAGAAAAGGAAGGTGAGGTGGTGGAAATGTTCTGCATCTTGATAGGAGTGATGGTTGCAACATACATACATTTATTTATATGTGTATTTATGTGTATGTGTATATGTGAATCAAACTCACAAAACTATATATTTATAAGTATGACTAAACAATGATGATAGATTGGTTTTGTGTGTAGTATTTAAAGCGAGAGCACACATAAGTTCTATATGTCAGTCTTGAACTAATGCTGTTATAATACACTTAGATAGGAATCACCCAGTGAAGAAGGTTGGTAGCTAAAGTTTTGAGGCTAAAGTGTGAATTACCAAATATAAGCAACTCGGATTTAGAATATTCTACATAAAGTTAGCATATTCAAAAGCAGAGACATTACTTTGCCAACAAAGTTTCGTCTAGTCAAGGCTATGGTTTTTCCAGTGGTCACGTATGGATGTGAGAGTTGGACTGTGAAGAAGGCTGAGCACCGAAGAATTGATGCTTTTGAACTGTGGTGTTGGATAAGACTCTTGAGAGTCCCTTGGACTGCAAGGAGATCCAACCAGTCCATTCTGAAGGAGATAAGCCCTGCGATTTCTTGGGAAGGAATAATGCTAAAGCTGAAACTCCAGTACTTTGGCCACCTGATGCGAAGGGTTGACTCATTGGAAAAGACTCTGATGCTGGGAGGGATTGGGGGCAGGAGGAGAAGGGGACGCCAGAGGATGAGATGGCTGGATGGCATCACTGACTCGATGGACGTGAGTCTGGGTGAACTCCGGGAGTTGGTGATGGACGGGGAGGCCTGGCATGCTGCGATTCATGGGGTCGCAAAGAGTTGGACACGACTGAGCAACTGAACTGAACTGAACTGAACATAAAGTTTTCCTGGTCAAATCTGTTCAGAATTGAATTGCTCTTTCTGCTTTGCCTTTCTTTCACTGGCCTGGGCTGGGGAGATTAGGGTTAAGACAGGGTTAAATAGACATATAAAATATAGTTCTTTGCATGTATCCAGGTAATATTTCCATTAACTGTACACTCTTGTATTCTTAACCTGTTAACAAAAATGACAGCTTAAAGCTCTTCTGTAATGCAATTTGACATATGTAGACTATTTCATTGGTACTGACTATAGTATTCTTGTTTTCAAACATAGTTGTTGCTCAGCAATACTTTGCCAAGACATCCACCTGAAACAAATTGGATCTCCAGTCAGAAATTTGGAAATTTATTTTTTAAGCAGAGTCACTACATTGGATTTTTAAAACCATCCAAAATAATAAGATCCTTTTAATATTGTGTAGAATAAGAAATTTGGCATGCTTAGTTTAATATTGTTTTATCAAAAATTTATTCTTGAAGGAAATTGCAATGTTTATCATTATATTATTTTATTTATGTAGAATTTATTTAATGCTTTTGTATGTTAATCTTGTGTTTGTATAACTTGTGTAATTTTCAAAGCATTTATTATTGTAATCCCTAATATTGGCTTCCCTGGTGGCTCAGACGGTAAAGAATATGCCTGCAAGGCAGGTGACCCAGGTTTGATCCTTAGGTTGGGAAGATCCCTTGGAGGAAGGCATGGCAACCTACTCCAGTATTCTTGCCTGGATAATTCTGTGGACAGAGGAGCCTGGCAGGCTACAGTCCATGGGGTCTCAAAGAGTCAGACAGGATTGAGTGACTAAATTTCACTTTTACTTTTCTAATATTGCCAGGTGCTTCTCAGGTGGCTCAGTGGTAAAGAATCTACCAGCAGTACAGGAGACTCAGGAGATGTGGGTTTTATCCCTGGGTTGGGAAGATCTGTGAGAGGAAATAGCAACTCACTTCAGTATTCTTGCCTGGAAAATTCCATGGACAGAGGAGACTGGTGGGTTACAGTCCATGGGATTGCAAAGAGTTGGACAAGACCTCGCGACTAAACAACACCATATCTGTGGTTTCACATCCAAAGATTCAACCAACCTTGGATCATATAGTATGGTTGTAGATATTTATTGAAAAATCTGCATATAACTATACCCCCTCAGTTTAAGGGGCTTCACTGGTGGCTCAGATGGTAAAGAATTTGTCTGCAATGCAGGAGACCCACGTTTGATCCCTGAGTCAGGAAGATTCCCTAGAGAAAGGCATAGCAACCCACTCCAGTATTCTTGCCTGGGAAATCACATGGACAGAGGCGCCTGGTGGGCTCTAGTCCATGCGATTGCAGAGTTGAACATGACTGAGCAACTTTCACTTCATTTCAGTTTAAACTCGTGTTGTTCAAGGGATGGCCATATGAGTCAGGTATCTTACATGTGTTATTTCATGTAGTCCTTTTAGAAATTTTGAAAAGATAGATATTGTTACCTCTGTTTTATACTTGAGAAAATTGAGATTCAGGTTAAGTGCCTTACTGAAGGTTCAAAGTCAGATTGAAAGCCACATCTGAAGAAATCCAAAATCTATGCCTTATTTTGTATAAGATGTTGCTTCACCAAACCAGTATACATCTTCCTGGGGACCTATCCTTTTGGTGATGGCAGCCATCTCTCCATGTATCTGTGTCATATTGGAAATGTGCACTTAATGGGATCTGCCACCAAATAATTTTGATTCTAATAGGGATTGCATCAGAAGGAATCTAGTTGAATGGACCTGGGAGGAATAATGAGATGGTATGTCAAAGCTAAGAACATACTTTTGTTCATCAGTGTCAGTCACCACACTTGTAAATCCAATGACAGGATATCTTTATTCTCATCGATGCCACCATTTTTCCAGAGCTTTCCTTTATTAATGCACTTATACAATTAATCCAGTGATATTCTATTCTTAGTGTTGTTACTTTCCAGATTATGTAATGATAAGATATTTAGAAAGAAATGTAATTTTGTAAATCTAAGGTTATTAAATGATTGTATTACTTTTATGACCTTTAAAGAGTATAATGCTATTTATAAGTAAAAAGAAATTCAGGAGAAGAGCCAGAAATATTTCAAAGTTTTCAAAGAATCAATATTAATATTGAGGAAATAAAATGATACTCAGGGTGCTGCCACATCTTTTTTTCTGAAAAATAAAATAAAAGAGCATTTTAATATCATTAGACTGCTTTCTGTAAAATTCATGAGATATTTTCTAAATTGCTTAAAAAGAAATAAAACTTTACATTTTCTTGCATTGGTTCAGAAGGTCACGCTATACTGAAATCCCTTTAGTATTTCTGATTAAAAAGCTTGAATTATCTTGTATTGCACACAATGCCACCTTATAGAAGAGACTTTTCTAAAGGGGTGCTCACACTATTCACTTCTGGTTGTATTTTTATCGACTTTTTTTGAATCTAAGGAATGCTAAGTATTCATTTTCATAGAAGGAGCAATCAGAAAAGACTCAGAGGAAGCAGGGGACAGATTTTAAAAATCTTTGCCTTTTACGTTTCCAATTCAGACCAAATTATTTGCTTTTTAGTGTGTATTTTTTACGTGTTAGACCCATCCCAAACTGCCCTTCTAACAAACACCCACTAGCCTCATAGCCAGTGAAACTCATTAGGACAGGTAATCAATTAAAGTAATAGTTAATATAAAAATCATGGAATTTTAAATTTTCATGTGATTATGCATTAAAAAAAAATTACTTTGAGAGTTTATTTCACTCCAAACTAACACAGATGTATTAGCATTACTTTTAGCTTGCAAAGTGAAGTGGGGGAACTGACTTTGTATATGAGCTTCACTGGTTGCTCAGATGGTAAAGAATTTGTTTGCAGTGTAGGAGACCTAGCTATGATCCCTGGGTTGGGAAGATCTCCTGGAGGAGGGCATGGCAACCTGCTCCAGTATTCTTGCCTGAAGAATCCCCATGGACAGAGGAGCCTGGTGGCCTACAGTCCATGGGGTTGCAAAGTGTTGGGCATGGCTGAGCAACTCAGCACAGCACAGCACTTCGCATTTATTGTCTGTAGAATGTCTGTAACATGGACCTAGTATATTTGCTATTTGTGTTCTCAGAGTTTATGAAAAGTTTATGGCGTAGACAGACACTATCCTCAAAAATTTATTTTGACTAAAAAATTTGCTAGTAAAATTGCTCATAATTATTGTTAGCTTTGTAAGAATATATAAACACTAACTTTTTTTTTCATTTTGGTATATACCTTTAGTTATTCTTACAGTTTTTTTCTTTTAATTTAGGATATGTCATGGAACGTAAAGCATGCCTCTTAGCAAATACCTACCCTAAACGCTGAATGATTAGGACAACATCTTATGGTTCCTTCAGGCTATCAGTCTTGGCCTAGTGAGAAAAAATATGCATAAAAAGCTTTTATTAAATAAAAATTAAATTAGATTCTGATTGATTATCTGAAAGCAATTATTGGTCTTCTTATTCAAGGTTAAGACCATATATTCTACTATATCTTAACTTTGTCATGATTTACATAACTAAGTCCTATAAATCAAGCATGAACTTTATTTATTTATTTTTTTTTTTTGTTGCTTTTCTTCTTCTTTTTTTTTTTTTTAAATTTTATTTGAACTTTATTTTTATACTTTCTATTTAGAGACCCATTTCTTTCATAAAAAGTATCTTTGATACTGGATGCTTGGGGCTGGTGCACTGGGACGACCCAGAGGGATGGTATGGGGAGGGAGGAGGGTGGACGGTTCAGGATGGGGAACACATGTGTGCCTGTGGCAGATTCACTTTGATATTTGGCAAAACTAATACAATTATGTAAAGTTTAAAAATAAAATAAAATAAAAAAAAATGCTATATAAGAAAAAAAAAAAGTATCTTTGATTACTTTACCTTCTTTTCTGTTAGCTCTGTGGGAATAATTGGGTCCACAGCAGAAGTAAAAAAAATTGTTGTGCTGGGTTTTTGTGAAGTTGAAGGAATGAAGATTCCTGCATTGGTGTGCTGAAAATTTATCATTTCTTTTTGTAAATATGGTGACACTTCTGCTGGCTATAAGGGTGAGAAAGAAAAGTGATTACAAGTTCAAACACAAGTTCAAAATTGGGAAGAATACAAAGCAGTAGGATTAAGATGTAAAGCAAGGATTTTATTTGAGAAGTAAATACTTTATTAGTTTTCTAGACTAAAATCTATCCTTTAGAAAGAGTATGCATATATGCCAGCAAACACGGATGTCTTTTAATACCTGACTTTAAATGAGTGTACCTGGGCTCCAAAATCACTGCAGATGGTGACTGCAGCCATGAAATTAAAAGACGCTTACTCCTTGGAAGGAAAGTTATGACCAACCTAGATAGCATATTAAAAAACAGAGACATTACTTGGCCAACAAAGGTCCATCTAGTCAAGGCTATGGTTTTTTCCAGTAGTCATGTATGGATGCGAGAGTTGGACTATGAAGAAAGCTGAGCGCCGAAGAATTGATGCTTTTGAACTTTAGTGTTGGAGAAGACTCTTGCGAGTCCCTTGGACTGCAAAGAGATCCAACCAGGCCATTCTGAAGGAGATCAGCCCTGGGATTTCTTTGGAAGGAATAATGCTAAAGCTGAAACTCCAGTACTTTGGCCACCTGATGCAAAGAGTTGACTCATTGGAAAAGACTCTGATGCTGGGAGGGATTGGGGGCAGGAGGAGAAGGGGACGCCAGAGGATGAGATGGCTGGATGGCATCACTGACTCGATGGATGTGAGTCTGAGTGAACTCCGGGAGTTGGTGATGGACAGGGAGGCCTTACATGCTGCAATTCATGGGGTCGCAAAGAGTCGGACACGACTGAGCGACTGAACTGAACTGAACTGATGGAGAGTATCTGGCATGTATTAGCTCCTCAGTAAATATTTGATGAACTGAGTGAATTGAATCTTGTGTGGCAAAAGATTACAGGGTGAAGGAGTAATAATTGTTGATGGAATAATAATAACAGTATCATTAAAATGCACAATAGTGGAAGGAGCTGTAGGCTGTCACTTGCTGATTTCCAGTAACTATCAAAGTGTGGTAAGGAAACTTACCATCGCAGCAATTTCAGGAGCTGTGCCTAGGAAGGGATCAAAGACTGGCTGCTGCTGCTCTACTGGCATAACCTTAAAAGTTGCAAAGTTTAAAATGGTATAAATTAATAATCCTTAAAACATTTATCTTGCACCTAAGGCAGTTATACCCTTCTCAACTTCAATTAGTTTCTTAAAAACAAAAATCATAATTTGGTTTTGAGAAAGAGAAAAGCAACTCCTGACACTAAGAAACTGGCCTAACACAATAGCTCTGCTGCAGTGTTTGCAGGAGCTGGCCTGACATTCTCTGCTGGACGCTGGTGTTCTCCTGTTGTACCTTAACAATCCTACAGAATACCAATATCAGGCAAGATCACTTCTGAACATGATGAAATGCAATCAAAAAAACAGCACGTGGTAATCTTGCCCACAGCAAGGTCCCTGTGCAAGGCATGAAAATATTAGGCATCCTTAGGTCCTGGATAATCTGAAGAATTTCTGTTTTTTTACCGATCATGGTCTTTGCCTCGCTCCATCATTCTTACCTTTTAGGTAAGAATCGTTAAGTTACCCAGTCATAGAACTACCCCCAGTTCTTGAGATTCTTTACCATCTGAGCCACCAGGGAAGCCCAGTTCTTGAGAACTCCCAATCTAAAGTAATGTGACTACTTGAACTCTCCCCCAAATCACCTGACACAAGACCAGACCCTGTGAGAAGTCATTCCAACCCTTCCTGTTAAGACACTCCACAGTTCCTCATGGTGTGTGTCCTCCTCTGTTGCAGTAAGTGGATAAATCCAATTTTGTCCAACTAGTGGTGTGTTCCTGGTGGGTTTCTGACTAAAGGTCACTGGTAGATTTAATAGTTTATTTAGCAAGTAGTTTCAAAAGTTAGTTTTTCTTTTTTTAATGAAAAATACATTTACTTACAGGTTCTACTTGTTGTGGAATATATCCAAATTCAGTATAGAATGGCATCTGTTAGAATTTAAAAAAAATGTGTTAAATCGCTCTTATGGTTTTTGTCAAATGCAGTGATAAATTATTAAAATATATGTATATTATATTGTACTAATACTTTTTTTGAAAATTTATATGTTCTAGGTGGTAAAAATAATTGTTAAATTACCAACCATCCTTTTAACAGCATATGATTTCTAGGTTAAAACTCTTTCTCTTTAAATTAGTATGACTTAATTGGAAGTACTGCTGCTGCTACTGCTAAGTCACTTCAGTCGTGTCCGACCCTGTGAGACCCCATAGACGGCAGCCCACCAGGCTCCCCCGTCCCTGGATTCCCCAGGCAAGAACACTGGAGTGGGTTGCCATTTCCTTCTCCAGTGCATGAAAGTGAAAAGTGAAAGTGAAGTTGCTCAGTCGTGTCTGACTCCTAGTGACCCCATGGACTGCAGCCTACCAGGCTCCTCCGTCCTACTACCAGTCATTTGAAGCATAATTTTCAGTTTTCTGTAATTGATTTGATAAGTTTTAAGTGATGATAAATTAAAAATCTAATTTGCACTCTAACTAAAAGTAATCTAGTTATGTATGAGCCATCTAAATTTATATTAAAATTTTACTATTTTACTGAAGGTCCATAAAACTCAGTATTACATTACTTAATTGTATCTCATTGCTTTCCACATGACTCAGTGGTAAAGAATCTGCCTGCTAATGCAGGAAACCATGGGTTCAATCTCTGGGTTGGGAAGATCCCCTGGAGAAGGAAATGGCAACCCACTCCACTATTCTTGCTTGGGAAATCCCATGGACAGAGGAGCCTGGCATGTTACAGTCAATGGGGTTGCAAAAGAGTTGGACACGACTTAGCCACTAAACAACAGCAACAATTCTTTCAAAATTCAATCTTGGAGTATATTTCCAAATTAGTGTTATGTTAAAAGAAAGCAGTATATCCTTTTATGACCATCAGTTCAAGCCATTGAGTTTTTGCACTAGGTATAAATCGGATATTCTCTTTTAAAATTTACCTTTTCTTCTTTATCCTTAGATGGAACTAATTAAATTAAAATCAAACGCTTGTAGTACCTGCTCCTCAAATAGCTGCTGTCTTGTTTGCGGAGGTGACTGTGCGACTGTTTGTTGAGGCTGTTCCCAGGGTAGGAACATGTAAACTGGGTAGTACTGAAGCATCTATTGTAAATAGAAAAGTACAGAAGAGCTTCCTTCAGATCAGTGCAGGCTTTAAAAAAAATTCTATTATCAATATTGTTTTAAAGCTGATTTGTCTTTAGCGATTTTGTGAACAAAAGAACACATAAAGCAGTCCTTCCCAAACTTTAGAAAAAACGTGTATTGCACAGGACACTGGGCTTTGTTTCAAAGTTGCTTGGTCAAACACATTAGGAAGTAGTGAATTCAACTAATAACAGACTTCTTAAAAGGGTACCTGGAACTTTATATTTAAGCTTTATATAAAAATTACTTTGCAAATATCTAAGAAGATAGCCTATGCAGCATTTTCCATATATATTTTTTGACTCTTCATTCTGCAGGATGTGGTATTAGACATTCTACCATGATGAATAAATTGTTCAGAAATGCATTGCCTTTAGTAATTGTCATTTTATTGAAACAACCCAGGTGCATTATAAGATATTTGGAAAATCTAGAAATAGACGAGGAAAAAAATAGGAGCACCTGCAGTTTTACCGCTCACATCAGCATGTATTGGTTTCCACTTAAGTCTGTGTGTCTGTATATGTGTTTATAGAAAATTGTGATCATTGTACATCTATAGAGTTTTGTCTCCTGTTATTTAATGAGTGCTTAATGGAAACGAGTTAAGAATAACTATGGTTTGAGAAGAGGCATATATTTTGTATCAGATCAGATCGGATCAGTCGCTCAGTCGTGTCCGACTCTGCGACCCCATGAATCGCAGCATGCCAGGCCTCCCTGTCCATCACCAACTCCCGGAGTTCACTGAGACTCACGTCCACCGAGTCAGTGATGCCATCCAGCCAGTGGCTTTTAACTCTGACTAAGAGTCAAAAACACCAATTGAACATTTTAACAGATAGTCATATTTAAGATCTCCTCATGGGGTTTTGATTCATGAGGTGTGGGCAGGGTCCAGGTGTCTGTAATTTTCAAAGTTATCACCACAGATTCTAAAGCAAAGCCAGAATGGTGAGTCACTGATTTAGTGGTTAAAGGAAGGGTGAAGAATTAGATTCTAACTCAGCTATTTATTTTCATTAGAATTGGGGACGTAATCTCATAAAGACTTAGTTTTTTGATCCTAAAATGAAGTAATTCTACTTGTCAGGTATCTAATTCTCTAACTGGTATGAAACAGAATGAGATAATGTCTAGAGGTAATGTTTGTTTTATAATAGGAGTGGACAAAATCACATAATTATTGCACTAAAGCCAGGTGTCTAACTTTTTACAAAACTGTCAACATTTTTCTGGTGAATAATATAATCTATCCATATTCATATTTCTTTGAATGCAGGCTATTATATTAACATTGAGAGGGTTTTCTATGTTACTTTAATGGTTTTACTAATTTGCTTTCTTTTCTTTAAAGATTCTGCTATTTAATGGAAATCACCACAATTTGACTGTAATATGGAGTTAAACTGAAAATATCCAAGAACCTGGAAATGTTTAGAGCATAACTCAAAAAAACCTCTCTCTACATCATACGATATTTCATCAGATTAATGCATCTTTCTCTGAACCAAAATTTAGGGTTGGCCAAAGTCAATCTATGGTATTTCTCCAGAGTTGTTATCAAATGCTAGCATTTTTGGTGGGAGAAAACACAACCTAAGGCTTAGTGAGTTCCATAACTCCCACTACAGCCATGTCCTGGTAACTCGGGGGTCCTGGAGACTCCCAGCTGGCCTTGCTTTTAAAGCTGTTTAGTGAGCCTAACATTAACAAACTGCTGCAGAGCCCAGCAGGTGTAGTACCCAGACATTAATAGCATTGCATGGACTTTATAGCCCTGCCATAGGAGTCAGAGTTACAAATATAGAAGAAAATGTTCAGTGTAGAGAGTATGCAGCCATCTCTGTACAGGAGTGGTGGCCTTCCTTTCACTTACCTGTGCTTGCTCATGAGGCATTTTGAAGGAGAACACAGAGGGCATAACCTGCCAAAAAGGAATTATGAAAAAGTTACACTTGACTTTTTTAAATTCCAGTGCTGATTTCTTTAGACCTAAGCATATAAACGTAAAATTTATATTAGCAGACTTCTAGGATGACAAAAGATCATCTACTATATGTACCAGCACTAATACAAATCACCCTTTTATTGAAGATGAAATTTCCCTAATTATCCTGTCCAAGACATGTTTTCACACTTTCAATTCATGACTGTGATCCTGGAAGAGCTGATTTATATGGCATTTTTCATGTCAAAAATCAGAAGTACAAGGAAGTACTTCCAGTGATGGTAGAAACACATTAGAGAAGCAATTCTTGCTCAGGAAATGCTTGTCTTATTTCAAAACTGATTCATATTCATTTTCACAAACCGTGTGCATTATATTTCCTTTAGTTAGACAAGGCTGGACTTACATTCTTAGGGCCCCGTTGGGTCTGCTGTGGGGTCTGAGGCTGTGAGGGGTCCAGCTGTCCTGCCTGGGTTCCTTGGGCAAAACTGACCTGTCCTGGGATGAATATCTGATTTGGGACCAGTCCAGCAAACCGCTCGCGAGTTGATAAAGAGAATGGGGGGAGTCCTGGAACTTGGTCCTGCTGCTGCTGTTGTAGAATTCCAGGGAAAGGAGGAATCCATGAATTAAATGGGCCCTGGGAAGACACAAGAGACAGAAAGGAAGCATTTCTCTTTCATTTAGAAAAGAATTAAAAGTCAGTCTCGAGCGAGAAAGAAGCAAATGTAAAACAGTTTCTATATTTCTATTGCTGCATTATAAAAAAGGACAGCATCTTGGCACATTATGAGTCAGGCAAATAGCGTGAACAGTGGTAAATTCCCAATGATTGTGATGACAAATATGAATGAGGTGGATAAATGGTACAGAGTCGGCAGTTGCCAGACTGGTTTCAATACATAGATATATTTACCTATTAGCTGTGTATGACTTTTCATAAAATGATTAATTTAACTATCTCATAGTTGAGAGCATTTGTGCCTGAAAATGTTCATTTGATTACAGCTTTTACTTTGGCCTTCGAATAAATGGAAATTAAAACATATGTGAAAAATTAGTAACTTTAAAAGTTAAGATTTCAGAAATAGAATCAGAAAACATTTTGTTCTCCTATTAAGTGCCACAAGAAAAGAGCGGTAGGAAATATTCTTGAAATAATTATTGGGGTAGGGATACCTGAAGCTGTAGTGGTTGAAGCTGAGCATTATTAAGATTCAGAAGCAACTAGGAAAGGAAAGATAATATGAAAACAAGATTACTACACATGTTAAAACTATTTAGAATAAAATTTACTACAAATTCTGTACAGTCAAATACTGTACAACTCAGTTTCCTGTTAGAGGTGAGATGTTTTCTCACTAAGCTTGAACTAAATCATGGTGATTAGAGGTTAGGATTTAATTACCTCTCCTCTGCTGTGTGCGAGATTGCACAGCTTTACCCCATTCCAGTGGTTTAGTCAGTCATTTTATGCTCTTAAACACCTATATCCACCCTGTTAAGTGTTATTAGAGCAAAAAGGTATACAAGAATCTGCTTCTGCCTTTAAAGAATTTGCAGTCAAATAAGGGAGGCAAAGTAGTATTCTAGAAACAACCTCGTATGCAAAACAAACATAAACATTGGGAATGCATTTGGCTACAGTTAGTGGGTAGAACTGCAGGATAAATCAACAAGAAGGCTTTTATCGTCCTGCTGTAACTGGCGATATTGTTCTAAATATTTAAACTAACCTCATTGCTGTTGCTTGCAGACATAAGGCGCTGTGGAATAAGCTAAACAAACAAAAAAATAGAAACAGTGAAAGAGGGATTTGTTATGGGTTTCACACAATGATTTCAATTTTATCACGAAATCACTCACGGGGGCTGACATTGTGGCTCCCAGTATGCCGAGAAGAATTAGAGTTCTCATTTTCAGATGAAATATCTAGAAAATACATTGTGAAACTTAGCGGTAAAAAGACTGTCTATCTAAAAATCATGATAACATAATTAGCCAGTATTGTTCAATCAGAAGTGTAGTTGGGTGAATTCCACAGTATTTACCTACGTCTTAGGATTTAAAATTAAAAAGTACATTTATAAGTATCTGTAACAGAATTCATCCTTTTTCTCAGAGCAGTTTTTTTAAAAAACCAAAATTGTTTGCTTGTCCTTTTAGCTTTCCCTAAATGACTCATTTAGTAGCATACGATCTAGTTGGAATTTATGAGCAAGAAGGACTCATTTCTTGTGCTGTTCTACATTGTAGGGAATGGTTGTTTAGGTCCATGGCGGAGGTCAATGAACTCGGTCTTAATTATGAAGACAATTTTATTGTCTATTTAATGTGGTAAAAGTACTACAGTAAAGATCTGACAATAGCAGTTCAGTACCAGGAAGTTTCTAGGTAAAATTTTAATAACATTAAAATATATTAAAATGAAGCAACTGAGTCAAAATTTTCTAATTCAAAGAAAGAGGTTATAAAACTAAGCTGTAATATTGATTTATAGTATAATCTGTGGAAATATATTACCTCTTGTCCTCCAGATGCAAAAACTCTAGCTATAGTTCAAATGATTGACCTGCACAAGCTTTTAGAGTGATCTTGGTAGTTTGTCCTGCAGAACTGACTGATTTGTGTTTATAAAATTATGAAAGCAAAGATTTGATGTCTTACCTCACTCCTTTACTTATGAAGAGAAATCTAGACTCATTCAAGGCTTGTGTCCTTTTTAATCCTTCAAGTCTGCTGCTTGGAGCTTCTCCTAAATTTTAAAGTCCCGTCATTAGAAAAGGGGGACCAATCACTGTTCAAAAGGACCAGTGATTCAGTGGGTTTCAGACAATGGCTTAGCTAATAACCCCCTTCCTAATCATCTAGGTGGTATATGGATTCCCACAGTTTTAGTAATGTCGTTAAATTACCCTTAGAAAATTTTCCCTGTGATCATTCCTGGCTTTTGCTTTGGTTATGACTAATTTTTCCAGAATAATAATTTTTCTCTGCTCCTTCTTTTACCATCCTTAAAATGGACACCTTAATAGAGTAACTTTAAAAGATTTTATTCAAGGATTATTGAGTGATTAGTTCTCTTTCAAGGGTAAAATACAAAATTTTTAAACAAAGGACTAGGTCTAAAAGAAAAAAAATTCAAAATCTGTTTAGGAGAGGTAAAGATTCTTTGATTATTAAATTCTGGACTGGGTAAAAATGAGCTATTTAGGTTCAACCTTGAAAACACCAGTGTATCTCCTTCTATCTAATAATAAAATCCTTAAAAAGATTGCTAAACCTCTGTGAATCTATGACATATGTTTTTTGGATATATGCTGCTTGGGATTACATAATTTAATAAATATGAAGCATAATTGCCTACATTTTAGAAATGATGGAAAGTGAGTATTTTGTGTTTTAAAACATTTCTTATTGCTAAATATGATTTTAATATTCAAAAAACAACTAAGTATTACTTTCTGCACTCATTGTTATTTATATTTTCTTCATAAAGCAAATTTTGTGTTTGTCTTATTTTCTTTTGTTGTTAATATTGACCCTGCTCTAATGAATAGTTAGGATCACAAATGTGATAATATATTAACAGTGAATTTCCATTGTGCAAGAGTTCTTTAACTAATTTAACCTTGAAAACTAATGGAAGCCTTACCATGCAGAAAACAAATTTATTGCTTTTCAATGAATTTGGCTTTCTTAGTAGAAAGAGACACTTAGAACTTGAATGACTCATTAACACTAAAATGATCATTCCATTTGCTATCTAGCCAAAAAAAACTATAGGGACAAAAATAAATAAATAAATAAAGACAACAAGACCCCTCTTCACTAAAGGAGAGAAGCTTCTACAAGGATTGTATTTATATCAGTTAGACAGGAACCTTCCTAAGATTTAGAAGAGTTATCTTTTTAGGTTAGCTAAATAGCTGGACCACCCCAGATGTTGATGCAAATCTTACTAGAGCCAAGTGGTTCTATAACTTAGCAAACTGTTACCTGGACCAGTAGACTGGCTGAATGGGTGAATTAGGTTGATGGCTCTAAATTGCCTGATGATATATTTACAATGATTTTACCTTAGTTTATTCTGAATATTGTCAAATTAAATTTAGTAAACCATAAGCTCTCAATCTCCCGAGATTCACTATTGCATCCATCGTACAGGGTCTTAGGCAGCTAACCCCACAACTGAGCCAGCAAGTTGTCAGAGCTAAACATGGAGAAAGTTAGGACCTATGTTGTATGTGCATGTGTGTTCAGTCGTGTCCGATTCTTTGTGGCCCTGTAGACTGTAGCCCTCCAGGCTCCTCTGACCATGGAGTTTTCCAGGCAAGAATACTGGAATGGGTTGCCATTTCCTCCTCCAGGGGATCCTCCTGACTCAGGGATAGAACCCTCATCTCTTTTGCCTCCTGCATTGGCAGAGGGTTCCTTACCACTAATGTCACCTGTATTACAGAGCCAAAATAGAGTCAATGTGAACACTATTACCCTGAAGATGAATAGTTTTGCCTAACTGCATTTCTTAAATCTGAAATTAGTTGGGAGGAGATTTCTGTTACTGTTTTATTTTTGCTTTTATTTTTCCATTACTTGAATATTCTAAAGAAAACCAGTTGAAACTCTCCAGTTATGCAGCAAGTTGAAGTGGGGAAAAAGTAAGGCTGTGCTCTCCTGTGTGATAGCTTTCAATTCCTAAGTCACCAGAGGAAAGTTGCCTCTGAGTAGGAAGGAAGGTAGCCAGGGGCTCTAGCTTAATTCTGAAAACATTGTAGTATGAATAGTGTCTGTGTCTGTTTCTCTCACCCATCTGTGTTAAACTTATTAATTTCTCTATTGCATGTCATTCACCCAGTAGGTATTCCATTGGCTTTTGTTAAATAAATGGGTTCCTTCATTCAGGGGAGAAAAAGGTGACCCAGACCCAGAGCCCTGTCAGTCTGTATGGATTAAGGTGCAGGGCCATTAAGCAGACGAAGCTGAAGATGAGGAAATCCTGGACCAGGTAGTGTCACTGTGACTTCATTATTTTGTTTTAGTTCAATTACCAGAACACCAGACACCCCTTTATTCAAATAAAAGTACAAAAACACATATCATAGCCAAGTACATTTGACTGTTGGATTATGTACCATTGAAATTGTCCGTATCTTTTCTTCCTGTAACATAAATGATGAATCAGAAACAACAATGGCTTTTAAGTTAGCCATTCCAAAATGTTATCTCTGCTTTTGCTGTTGAGCTATTCTGAAAATCAGTTAAGAAGCTTATGGGAACCATTGTGAAATAGATTCTATAGATCAGGGGAATCAAATTTGAATTTTAGCACTGCTTATAATAAAAATAAATTTCTTGCTTATGAATTATACTTTCCCAAGAACTTCTATTTAGGCTTCAAGGTAGGCAGGACAGATTTATCACTGCCACGTTTCATTGAGAAAGCTGAGCTACAGAAGGTTCAGTGACTTCTTCCTTTCATTTTTCATATGACAGATACTTATTGTGCACCTTATGTAGTTTGTGTCCTTGCCAGACACTGAGAAATTAGTATTAATAGAACAGAAATTATTTCTGCCTTCACATAAATTACTCTCTCTTCCACTGTTAAAAACGCACCACAATTATGGCTACTTTTCAGGTCTTTTTTTTTTTTTTTCATTTTTTAAAAATTTTATTTTATTTTTAAACTTTACAATATTGTATTAATTTTGCCAAATATCGAAATGAATCCCCCACAGGTCTTTTGATTCTTAACCAAGCAGCCTTTCTAAAGCATCAAGCTATCTAACCAGAGAAGAGAGAGACAGAGCACAATTCCAAAGATAATTAGCAGATAAAAATAGTAAGTGATAAAAGTGAATATTTTCATATACTGCCAGGCTTGAACAATAAGTTTCATCTCAATGAAGGCAGTAGGTTTTGTGATGCTAACAATTATTTCAAGATAATTGAATTGTGTAGTAAATACAGAGAATAAGCCATCTCTTAATCAAATTATATCATGTTTACTTTTATATGATATGAGACTTTACTAAATACCTCCTTCTGGTTAGTAATACATTACCGGATAGTGATGATTACATGTCCACTGTGGCCCCGGCTTGATTATATGAGTCTAATTTTATTATATTTAAGATTGGTAGGTATGTGCATGTGAATTACAACTATAAAGTATAATTTCTGGGAGCAGTTTTATTCAGGAATAGATGGTAAGAAAAATAATCCACACTTCTTCCTCTCACAAAAGGACCCATGAGTTTCAGAGTCATTGAGAAGCCAGTCCACAGTGAAGCTCTGGCTACAGAATGGCTATTGTCTGGGATTCCCTGCGTTGTGGCTTGCAGATTGTGCAGTGGAAGCACAGCCCTGCAATGCAGCCCATGCTGGTCTGGGCATAATCAGCATCCACTTTCTCTGAAAATCACTTCTTTTGTCTCCTGACTTGAACTGCTTTCTTTTTCTGCTGAACTGCTATAGTATTTAGTTGTGTCCTCTGCTCTCTTTCTGAATACAGAAACCTGTATCTATTTGTTCTGTTTGAACTGTCTGTCATGAGGGTTTGGCCCGAACCTGGTTTCTGTTCTGTAACCTCCCAGAAACAAATATGTCCATTTTAATCAAAATCTTATAGCTCTAGTCATTTTTAAAAAGGAAAATTTTATTTATTTTGTTTTGGGCCACACTGGGTCTTCGTTGCTGCGTGTAGGCTTTCTCTAGTCACAGCGAGCAGGGGCTACTCTTCATGATGGTGTGTGGGCTTCTCATGTGGTGGCTTCTCTTTGCTGTGGAGCACAGGCTCAAGGCACACGGGCTTCAGCAGTAGCGGCGCACAAACTGAGTTGCCCTGGGGCATGTGGACTCTTCTTGGACTAGGGATCCAACCTGTGTTCCCTGCATTGACAGGCAGATTCTTTACCACTGGATCACCAGGGAAGTCCAAAATCTTACAGTTCTAGTAACTTGTTTTAAAATTAGTTTCTTTGGTTGATTTCTTGCTTTCTCCTTTTCAGACATTTAGTCGAGTCCATGCTGTGGTCATCCCTCTCCTATGAGTGTTCCATCAAGGGAACCTAGCAGCCCGGGCCAGTCTGCCATAGTTCTCCCACAGAATTCTGTGGCTTGTCTTATTTTCCATTTTGTTACATTAAAAGTTGATCTCAACAAAATGTTATGCATTCTGATAGCAGTGATATTTTATTGCTCAACATATTAGCTACCGTATGTCTTTCCTTCTCTTCTTTCCTCCCTGCCTTTTTCCATCTATTTGTTCTTTTCCTTTCTTTATCTCTTACTCCATTTCTCTTTCTTTGCCCAAATAACCAGGTTTATAAAACCCTCAATAATCTGACCCTTGTTTTATTCTCTCTTCATTGCTGCTCACTTGGTTCCTTATTGACCAGGTTCCAACCACACCAGCTTTCTTTCTGAATATTTAACATATTAAATTTATTCCTGCCTTGAGGGCTTTGTATTTGTTCTCTAAGCCCAGGATTCCCTTTGATCACTGAGGGGCTGACGCCCTCTTGTCATTCAGTTTAGGAACCCCCCACAAAAGGTATCAGCTTCCTTTCTTCAGTTTAGGAATCACCCCACAAATGGATGTTCCCAGAGTTACCCAATCTAGACCAGTCACCTCTATTATATCTCTCTATTTAAATTGTCTGCAAAGCATGTACCATTGTCTCATAACTGGTACATTTGATTATTTCGTTAATTATTCTTTTCAGTGTTAATCATAAACATTTATTTTACTTTTTAGTTTCTATTGCCAGACTATAATTTCATTAGAGCAGAATCTTATTTTGTTTACTTCCTTATCCTCAGTGCCTCGAATGGTGCCTGACGCATATTAGGCTTTTGAATATTTGTTGAATAATTGCATGATGACTGTTCTGACTCTGAAATCCAAAAGACACAGTTTAACACAATGAGATTAAGTGCTTCCTAGCAGCACTAACAAATATTAAAATTCACTGAAATGTTTGAAGATAGGACATTATATTTTTTAATGTATTGTTTACTCTTCTTTTTAAAAATTCATTCTGTCACAGGAATATTATGATATAACAAAATTGTTAATGCACTATTTTTTACATTCCAAACAAAAAGTACATATCTAGCTTGGTTATATAACTCTTTATAATAGAATCTGTTACTTCACTTCTGGCAAACTTACACATGTGAAGAATTTGGTAGAAAGAAGTGGTCATTTGTAATTATGTGTTTCTTCATTTGTAATGTCTTAACCCATGACTTAGCAGTCTTAGAAATGTCTGCTTTTTTCTGCTTGTTATTTCAACAGTGAAGGGGCAGCTTATATTTGTTGCTTGGAAAATACGACTGAGTATCAAATCTGATTATGGAGTCAAGGACAGAAATGGGAGTTAGATTGGAGAAGAGCAGGATCATAAATAGGAAAAAAATCAGTATGAAGTTTACAGAAAACAATACTATGAATGAGAATTCTGTGCTGGAGGTCAGTCAGTGTTACAAGCTTAGATTATGGAGATGAATATGAATCAAAGTACTACTAGATTTTAACTTGTCATCCTGCTTCACCTTGGGGATACTTCTGTCCAAATTTCTGGCATTGATCAGTTGGTCACCCATATTCACATCATCCTGTCTTCTGGAGTTAGTGATAGGAGAAAAGTCATCTGTAGTTTGAAATCTTCCTTTTCAGAATTCTGTGTTAGTCTCTGTAGTGAAGCTCCTATGTCCCAACCAGAGCCCCACTCAGGAATGGGGGACTTTTCACCTCAGCTGCAGGCAGCGCTGCCAGACAACAACCTCTTCAGAATTTGCCTCACCTCCCTCCTTCCAGAGTATTTCCCATCCCCTTGCTAACAAACAGCATCTAACTAATCCACTGGAGGCCAGGCCTCTCATCATTCTAGCTCCAGAATCCCATGGGATTGATTGAAGCCTTTGTTGACTGCACAGCAGCTTGACATCTCCCTTTGTCTGTTCCTGCTTCTTTTAACTCCAAGGGTCTTTAATACATTTCCTGTATGTTAATCTCCACCTCAGTCTGCTTCTTGGAGATCTTGACTGGAGATAGTCACGAAGGCTTTGGTCATGAGAATATTAGCTCTGGATGACCTGTTATAAAGATTTGATCATGGTGCACCAAATGTTAATCATTTCTCATCAGTTAGCCAGCTCTGAATCATTGCAGAGAAGATTATTTCTGAGAAATAGACTGTAACTCACTAGTCTCATTTATCGTGTGTTGAACTGTGAATGCTCATTCTATGCCTTGGCCATAGTTTAATACCCCAAAACTAAACTTCTCTTTAGACTTGCTACTATTACATATTTTAGCAATTAGATGTATACCAAATAAGAACCAATATTATCTGATATAATGGGTCATGAAATGACTAAACAAGAAAACCCTAACACGCTGCATATAAAGTCCATGTTGGAAAATTATGGCTGGTTATTCTTGTCATAGAATGGTTGATAAAACTTGCCTCCCACTACATCATTGCAACACATTTCTGACCAAGTTTCAGAGGGAGAGAGGGAACAGAGATCTCACTAGGCTAAGAATCACCTGGCAGTTTTGCGGAGCATACACCAGAAAGCTTAGCACGGCATACTTTGTGAAGTACCAAGTTAGAACCAGGAAAATCCAGGGCTACAGAAATTTAGTTTCCAAAAACTCCTACAAAACTTCCTAGTCTAGTGCATTCATTCATAACCAATTTCTAACTTGTCTGCATCTCAAAGAGAGGCTTTATAAAGATTGAGATTAAGAACACGGACTCGAGTCCTTTTGCCTGGCTCTGTCAGCTACAAGCCTTTGAATTATGGTCAAGTTTTAACTTCTCTGAGGCTCAGTTTAACCTTTCTGCAAAATAGGGATAACCTCCTAGGATTGTTGAGATAATTCATGTTCTGTTCATGTAAAAAGCACCCAATGATAGTTAGATTCATCATTAGACAATAGGCATCTTGAGCATCTCCAGGGCATGGCATCAAATTGACCCAGATTTTTTTGTTGAGTGAATGAAAGAATAATATGAAGAAATATATTTTATTACAAAAACCAACTTGGTAAATGGAATGGCACTTGGTGCAGGAAACTAAAAAGTGAACTGCAAAGAGCCAGTGTGATGTTAGAAATAGAAGATTCACAGAGCACGTGCTTACAGGGAGGTCCCTGAACCAAACTAAGGATATGGATTATCAATCAGTTAGTCTATTATTAAAAATATTTTTGAAAAAGTTTTAAGATATTGATTTCAACATTTTGTTAAGAAACATTCACTTGGTTCTACCAATTCCTCTTTCTCTCAAATTCTAGCCTTTCTTTTAGTCAGTGGTGTGTTAAAGTCAGTTAACCAGATCTCTGACAAAAAAAAAAAAAGGAAAAAAAAACCTAATTGTTAGTATTTCTCAATTTCCATAGTGTAAATCCTCTCACCAGACCCATTTCAAGTTACCAGTTGTTCAATACCTAGGTTTTAAAATTCCTAAAGACTGAATCTCAAGAGGCACACAAAATAATTATTTTGCTTTACCAAAATAATGCTTTCACATAATAGGTAATGCTTGAATTTCCCAAATACAGCTTTGTTGCCCTGGTCAGTAGTATTTTACATGATGTCTCTCACATAACTGTCAATTTATGCTAAGGTTGTAAGTATTTACAGATATGTGAAACTGACATTTGTTTGGTGCCATGTTTCAGGTTCTTAGATGTGTTTTCTGAATACATTTTTTTCCCCAATTGATCCTTATAAGAATCTACAAAGTATCATTATCATCACTATATTTGCAATAAAACTGAGGCTCAGATTCTAAGTAATTTGCCCAAGAGGGCATAGTTCATTAATGATAAAATCAAATTTGAACTCAAGTCTTTTCCTAAAGTGAGTATTTATTTCTAAACCATCCTTATATATTTGCCCAGGATGAAGACATTGGACAGTTTTGTCCCCATATAATTTTGAGATACATGAAATAAATTTCATGATCTTTTTGATTAAAATTTCCTTCTCATTATTTGTTGAAAATTCCCCAGGTGTGTTGAATAATATAATCCTTGAAATATATTGTTGTAATTAATGTCTCCATTTCTGGATTTTCAGAGGCTTGCCTTAGATCCCTTGGGAATTTTCTAAGACCAAGATACCAATTTTCAGACAATTTATTTCTGCTTCTTCAATAGACTGAAGAAACTCATTCTGACATGAGGAAATGTATTCAAGAATATTGCTCCAATATACACTTAAGTGCCCTCAGCTGAGATTACAAAACGGGAAGGTCACATAATAACAGTGCTTATTGTTGTGGTCACATTTCAGTAAAGGAAGTTTGATTTTCTCTATTCCTTTTCCAAGAATATCTTCCACCTACAAAAACAATTATTTAAGACAGCATAAGCCAAGAACAAATAAACCAGTGCCATGGACAACTTTCCTCATTGGAACTGCTTTCAGAAACATAGAAACTCTGTGCAAACACTAATATTCTGTTTTCATAAATATCTGCTTAACTGGATGTTTTAGTAATATTATTTACAAAGAACTCAATCTTCTTTTTGGAATTAAACTCATGACTGTGTTGGATACCTCATCAAATTTCTGAATGTATGTGTTATAATCTCCCAGAGCATATGCTTCATCTTATATCTCCTCTTTTTCCATATATAAAAGTGTATATCATGCAGGCAAACGTTTATTTGCAAACTTCTGTAAAGCATCACAGTCAGCCCCTATTTCTGAATGATGATGTTAATTAGAACAAAAATACTACTACTAACAGGTAAATTGTGCGGTGTTTGACTCGATGGACGTGAGTCTCAGTGAACTCTGGGAGTTGGTGATGGACAGGGAGGCCTGACGTGCTGTGATTCACGGGGTTGCAAAGAGTCAGACACGATTGAGCGACTGATCTGATCTGATCTGATCTGATACATAGTGCATATGCATATACATTATTTACATACATCAACTCAATTGGATTAATCATCCTACAATCTTGAGCTGTAGATATTGATAGTCTCATTTTAAAGTTGGATAAAATATTGATCATTGAGATTCTGAAATCTTCCCAAGGGTATGTGATTGATGAGTTCCAGGGCCAAATCTGAACTGAGATCTATACAATTCCCAAATACTCTTCTTAACAACTGTACCACACTAAAGCACATAGTTTATTAAAGACTTATTCCAGAATCTTAATGTTTACAGTTTCATATACCTACACATTTTAAAAAATCTCACTTAGTGAATTGAATAGTGTTTTGTCGTGGGTCTGATGGTTATGAATCTACATTTCCACAAATGCATTTTTCTTCTTTTGTATCCATGCATGAGTAGGAGTTGAAGAAATTTAACCTTCATTGATGGGGTCACAAAGAGTTGGACATGACTGAGCGCACGCACACACACACACACACACACATAACCTTCATTGATTATTTATTTATATGTTCCTTTCTGTTGTGGAGACTTCCCTGGTGGCTCAGACGGTAATGAGTCTGCTTGCAATGCAGGAGACCTGGGTTCAATCCCACAGTTGGGAAGATCCCCTGGAGAAGGAAATGGCAACCCATTCCAGTAATCTTGCCTGGAAAATCCCATGGGCAGAGGAGCCTGGTAGCTACAGTCCATGGGTCACAAAGAGTCAGACACAACTGAGCGACTTCACTTTCTGTGGTGATGCCTATTTTACATTATGGTGAAAAATATCAGTTTCTTAGACTGTCACTTACTAGGCAAAGATGAAAAAATAGTGTCTTTAAGACATTTTCATTAAAAATGGTTGGCATGGAGTGGGAGGTGAGGGGTAGGCTCAAGAGGGAGGGGCCATATGCACACCTATGGCTGATTCATGTTGATGTATGGCAGAAACCAACACAATATTATAAAGCAATTATCTTCCAATTAAAAATAAATAAACTTTAAAAATGCTACAAAATAAATTTTAAACCTGAAGGTATGAAAGGGTGAAAAGGTGTTACCAAGAAACATTTATAAAAGTGTCAACTAATCTCTATAAGAAGACTAAAGCAGTCCATGAATAAACATTATGTAATAATGTGCAAAATGTCTGAGGATGGGTTACCTGTCTAAGCCTGGACTTTGAATAAGTGTTAGTCTGGGTTGAAATGACTCTCCTAAAAACCAATGTGAATGAAACGACTTGTGGAAAATAATTTTGAGGCAGCATAGCTTCTGCTTGCAAGGACAGCAAGACTAATTACCTGGACACTCCTTCTTCAGTAATTACTCATCCTGATTTCTCTGGGAGTTAATATTCACTGAGCAGTCATGTTAAGTATTTGCCCAGTGAAGTGAAGCAGGCTTATTGAAACAAGCAACTTGCATTTGTTCAGGGCCTTCACACAAAGTCTAGATCTAGGAAATCACTGAAAGCTAGAATAAACATGTGATATCTCTATTCTAAGTAGAATTTTGAAAAAAAAAATTGTCTGTCAGGAAATATAGAATTTCTTTATGTTGGATGGTAGAAAAAATTCCTAGTTCTATATATTTCATAGTTACTTCAGAGAACTGATTAAGATTTAAAGATTAGATGTGCTTTCAGATGAAAATACTTTTGGCACAGATGAATACAATTTGAGCCCAGAAATGAATGACTGGAAATCTGGAAATCTGGCCTGGAGCTAATTGTAATATTAAGAAATTCTTGCTAGGAGAAGTTCTTAGAAAACATGTGCATTGCCTTTTTCCTTTAAATGTCAGAAGCACCACAGAATTGAAGGACATAGTTTCCTCAGCAACATGTGAGGGGTGAGATAGGTAGGATGGTCACAAGATTTCCAGATGTGTAACCACCGAGCAGTGCCAAGTCCAATATAGGCCCTAGAATTTGGCAAAACCCACAGCTGTTTATGAAGTACAATTACAACAAAATTTGTGAGTCCTAAACTATCACTTATACAGTGATAAAAACTGAAGTTTATAACAATGCTGTTTGGCTAAAACATTGTGAAAGGAAGACTCTCTGATAAGGCAAAGCATAGGGTGATTTATTAGAACATCATAAATGCATGAATGAGTATGATAAATTTATTCACTTCATCTCCTCATTTATTGCACAAATGGCATGATTAATAACATGATTTCATCATCAAAAAGTCTTGTTTGAATCCCATTTCAGGCAATTACCAGCCATATAATTTTGAGCAAGTTAACTAGCTTCTTTGAACTTGTACCCTTGTCTGTAAAATGGGACACATTAACAACATATCTACAGAGAGTAAATGCTACTAGATGAGAAAATTCATTGCTCATCATAGTAATAATTCTCAACAAATTATTTTAAGGGAAACTTGAAACATCTGATTTTCTAGGAAGAAGTCTCTAAGAGATAACAAAAATGAAAAGCTTTTTTCACTTGAAAAAAAGCTTCACAAACTATTCATATATATGTGACCTTCCACTCCAATCTGAAGCCACCAGGTTGTATTAAAAAAAATTATTATTTAGAAAAATGTTAGTTTTAAAAATAAAAGATAAAAAATTACTGCCAATATGCCTATATCCTGTTGTCCTATATTTTTTCAAACCTTCCCTGATTAATTAATGATAGTTTAATTATGATATGTTCTTTATACTAAATCTTGGTATCCCCTATTAAAATGCAGATGACTTTATTTCTTCATCCAGATATCATTTATTGAGTACTAACAATGACTCCACGTCCGAGGTCAGGGGCGGCGGCCGAGAGTGCCAGGCTGCAACAGTGCAGGAGCGGCCGAGAGGAGCTACCCAATGTCTGAGGTCAGGGGTGGTGGCCGGGAGGAGCTACCCCACATCCAAGGAGCGGTGGCTGCATCGGTGCAGGAGGGCCGAGAGGAGCTACTCCATGTTCACGGTAAGGAGGGATGGCTGTGAGGAGATACCTATCCTCATCCAAGGTAAGGAGCAGCAGCTGTGCTTTGCTGGAGCAGCCCTGAAGAGATACCCCACGTCCAAGGTAAGAGAAACCCAAGTAACACGGTAGGTGTTCCGAGAGGCATCAGAGGGCAGACACACAAACCATAATCACAGAAAACTAGTCAATCTAATCACACGGACCACAGCCTTGTCTAACTCAATGAAACTAAGCCATGCCGTGTGGGACCACCCAAGACAGGAGGGTCATGGTGGAGAGGTCTGACAGAATGTGGTCCACTGGAGAAAGGAATGGCAAACCACTTCAGTATTTTTGCCTTGAGAACCCCATGAACAGTATGAAAAGGCAAAAAGATAGTACACTGAAAGATGAACTCCCCAGGTTGGTAGGTGCCCATACTGCTAGCATATTGCTGTTCCATGAATCAAGGCAAATTGGAAGTGGTCAAATAGGAAATGGCAAGAGTGAACATCGACATTCTAGGAATCAGTGAACAAAGATGGACTGGAATAGGTGAATACAACTCAGATGACCATTATATCTACTACTGTGGGCAGGAATCCCTTAGAAGAAATGGAGTAGCCATCATAGTCAACAAAAGAGTCCAAAATGCAGTACTTGGATGCAATCTCAAAACTGACAGAAAGATCTCTGTTTGTTTCCAAGGCAAACCATTCAATATCATGGTAGTCCAAGTCTATGCCCCAATGAGTAACGCTGAAGAAACTGAAGTTGAACAGTTCTATGAAGACCTACAAGACCTTTTAGAACTAACACCCAAAAAAGATGTCCTTTTCATTATAGGGGACTAGAATGCAAAAGTAGGAAGTCAAGAAACACCTGGAGTAACAGGCAAATTTGGCCTTGGAATACAGAATGAAGCAGGGCAAAGGCTAATAGAGTTCTGCCAAGGGAACACACTGGTCATAGCAAACACCCTCTTCCAAGAACACAAAGGAAGACTCTACACATGGACATCACCAGATGGTCAACACCGAAATCAGATTGATTATATTTTTGCAGCCAAAGATGGAGAAGCTCTATACAGTCAGCAAAAACAAGACTGGGAGCTAACTGTGGCTCAGATCATAAACTCCTTATTACCAAATTCAGACTTAAATTGAAGAAAGTAGGGAAAACCACTAGACCATTTAGGTATGACCTAAATCAAATCCCTTATGATTATACAGTGGAAGTGAGAAATAGATTTAAGGGACTAGATCTGATAGAGTGCCTGATGAACTATAGACAGAGGTTCATGACATTGTACAGCAGACAGGAAGCAAGGCCATCCCCAAGAAAAAGAAATGCACAAAAGCAAAATGGCCTTACATATAGCTGTGAAAAGAAGAGAAGCAAAAAGCAAAGGAGAAAAGGAAAGATATACCCATTGAATGCAGAGTTCCAAAGAATAGCAAGGAGAAATAAGAAAGCCTTCCTCAGTGATCAGTGCCAAGAAATAGAGGAAAACAATAGAATGGGAAAGACTAGAGATCTCTTCAAGAAGATGAGAGATAGATACAAAGGGAACATTTCATGCAAAGATGGGCTTGATAAAGGACAGAAATGGTAGAGACCTAAAAGAAGCAGAAGATATTAAGAAGAGGTGATACAAATACACAGAAGAACTGTGCAAAAAAGATTTTCACGACCCAGATAATCACGATGTGGTGATCACTCACCTAGAGCCAGACATCCTGGAATGTGGAGTCAAGTGGGCCTTAGGAAGCATCACTACGAGCAAAGCTAGTGGAGGTGATGGAATTCCAGTGGAGCTATTTCAAATCCTAGAAGATGATGCTGTGAAAGTGCTACACTCAATATGCCAGCAAATTTGGAAAACTCAGCAGTGGCCACAGGACTGGAAAAGGTCAGTTTTCATTCCAATCCCAAAGAAAGGCAATGCCAAAGAATGCTCAAACTACTTCACGATTGCACTCATCTCACACGCTAGTAAAGTAATGCTCAAAATTCTCCAAGCCAGGCTTCAGCAATATGGGAACCTGCACTTCTAGATGTTTAAGCTGGTTTTAGAAAAGGCAGAGGAACCAGAGATCAAATTGCCAGCATCCACTGGATCATGGAAAAAGCCAGAGAGTTCCAGAAAAGCATCTATTTCTGCTTTATTGAATATGCCAAAGCCTTTGACTGTGTGGATCACAATAAACTGTGGAAAATTCTTCAAGGGATGGGAATACCAGACCACCTGACCTGCCTCTTGAGAAACCTGTATGCAGGTCAGGAAGCAACAGTTAGAACTGGACATGGACCAACAGACTGGTTCCAAATAGGAAAAGGAGTATGTCAAGTCTGTATATTGTCACCCTGCTTATTTAACTTATATGCAGAGTACATCATGAGAAAGGCTGGGCTGGAGGATGCACAAGCTGGAATCAAAATTGCTGGGAGAAATATCAGTAACCTCAGATAGGCAGATGACACCACCCTTATGGCAGAAAGTGAAGAGGAACTAAAGAGCCTCTTGATGAAAGTGAAAGTGGAGAGTGAAAAAGTTGGGTTAAAGCTCAACATTCAGGAAACTAAGATCATGGCATCTGGTCCCATCACTTCATGGGAAATAGATGGGGAAACAGTGGAAACAGTGTCAGACTTTATTTTGGGGGCTCCAAAATCACTGCAGATGGTGAATGCAGCAATGAAATTAAAAGACGCTTACTCCTTGGAAGGAAAGTTATGACCAATCTAGACAGCATATTAAAAAGCAGAGCCATTACTTTGTCAACAGAGTTCCATCTAGTAAAGGCTATGGTTTTTCCAGTGGTCATGTATGGATGTGAGAGTTGGAATATAAAGCTAAACATCGAAGAGTTGATGCTTTCGAACTGTGGTGTTGGAGAAGACTCTTGAGAGTCCCTTGGACTTCAAGGATATCCAACCAGTCCATCCTAAAGGAGATCAGTCCTGGATGTTCATTGATAGGACTGATTTTGAAGCTGAAAGTACAGTACTTTGGCCACCTGATGCAAAGAGCTGACTCATTGGAAAAGATAGTGATGTTGGGAAGGGGCAGGAGGAGAAGGAGATGACAGAGGATGACATGATTGGATGGCATCACCGACTCCACGGGCGTGGGTTTGGATAGACTCTGGGAGTTGGTGATGGACATGGAGGCCTGGAGTGCTGCAGTTCATGGGGTTGCAAAGAGTTGGACATGACTGTGTGACTGAACTGATAGTGTAATTCTGTTTTTCCAAATGTGTGTGTGTGTGTCTGCTACGTCTCTTCAGTCGTGTCTGACACTGTGCGATTCTGTGGTCTGTAGCCTGCCAGGCTCCTCTGTCCATGGAATTCTCCAGGCAAGAATACTAGAATGGGTTGCCTGTTCTCTCTTCCAGGTGATCTTCCTGACCCAGGGATCCAACGTGCTTCCCTTACATCTCCTGCATTGGTAGCCAGATTCTTTACTACTAACCACCTGGGAAACCCTCTTTTTCCTAATATAAAGTAATTAATGAAGCTACACTCTAACTTTCCCAGACATACAAGATCCATACAGTATGAAATGCACTCCAGATAACTGTAGATAATTTAAATTTAATTTTAACCAGCCTGATATGTTGATGAATATGAAAGGCTACAGAAGCTGAGGATAAAGGCCAAACTACGCTGGATGGGTTTGTGGTTATGGAGCTCACTGGTAATCATAAACGTAGATGTATATCTGGTATTTTTCTGTAGGTAAGTATGGAGGTGTAAGTATCAGAAAAATATTCAGACTACTTCTGCCAGAAGGGCTCTGTATCTGGTGAAATTGAATATGTGAGGGAGAGGGACCATCTGCCTGACCTTCACTGTTTATTAAGTCACACCAATATAAAAGACCATTTGAAAGATAAGGCAATCTAGTGGTATACCTTGCAGTGAGAATCTGTTAAAATCTAGACATATATATATATTTTTAAAATGGGACATACTTTAGAATGTTAAATGCTAGAGGAACTTTAGATGCCAACTCAGAAGCTTACAAAATAATCCCTCCATCCCTGTGATAGCATTATGAAGTATATCTAACTTTCGTAAAAATTCTACTAAGAAGGGCATGGACTAAAGTCATTTGTGGCAACAAAGGTTGATTTTCTCAAGGCATATACCAGGGAGATTAAAGTTTAGTACAAGGAAAATAAATCTGACTACAGAACCAATAACGACATTCACAAACAGGAACAGAGACACGTTGTTTGTCAATCAGTGCAAAACCAAGGGAAACAAAGGCATGAGGACGAGTCAGGAGGGAGTCAAGAGTTCACCTTAGAAAAACTCAGCGGCTTATTCAAAGTGTCCTGTGAACAGAGCTGACATTTGGTTCACTAAAGCTTAAAAGTGCAGGCCAGGGGCCAGGCACCTGTGTACATTTGAAAAGGCATAACTATAAGTTGTCTTTTTGTCACTTGTTTATGCGCTTGGGTAATTTCAAGAGCCAGAATTTTTTTTCACCTATGAGTTCTCCTTATCAGCTGCTCCCTGATGCCAGAATTTTCTCCAAGAGTGTGATTTCATTTTTATTAGAACTTGTGAACGCTGTTCAAATGCAGCCAAAGTTTTGAGCTTTTAAATGCTGCTCTTTGACAAAGAATGCTTAAACATTTACCTAAATGAGTACATGCTAAGGATTTAGATTTTCAGAAGGTTAGAGATGGAAGTGCAGGTTGCTTTCAGAGAGAAGTGGTTGGGAAAGGTCACTCATATTGTTAAGGTGTTTTTGAAAGACCAGGTTTAGATAGGAATAGAATAGGATGAGAGTGAACATATGCTAGGTTAGAAGGGAATAGGTTTATGAGCCTACAGACAGGTAAAGGCATTTGACTATTTTATAATTATTCTGGAAAATGGTGTCATTAAAAATTGTCCTTTGTGTATTGTCATTTTCTTAACCCTTCAGTTCAGTTCAGTTCAGTCACTCAGTCGTGACCAACTCTTTGCGACCCCATGAACCGCAGCATGCCAGGCCTCCCTGTCCATCACAAACTTCTGGAGATTACTCAAACTCATGTCTATTGAGTCAGTGATGCCATCCAACCATCTCATCCTCTGTCGTCCCCTTCTCCTCCTGCCCTTAATCTTTCCCAGCATCGTGGTCTTTCCCAATGAGTCAGTTCTTCGCATCAGGTGGCCAAAGAATTAGCGTTTCAGCTTCAACATCAGTCCTTCCAATGAGCACCCAGGACTGATCTCCTTTAGGATTGGACTGGTTGGACCTCCTTGAAGTCCAAGGGACGCTCAAGAGTCTTCTCCAACACCACAGTTCAAAAGCATCAATTCTTCGGGGGCTCAGTTTTCTTTATAGTCCAGCTCTCATATCCATACATGACTACTGGAAAAACCATAGTGTTGACTAGATAGAGCTTTGTTGGCAAAGTAATGTCTCTGCTCTTTAATATGCTATTTAGGTTGGTCATAACTTTCCTTCCAAGGAGTAAGCGTCTTTTAATTTCATGGCTGCAATCACCATCTGCAGTGATTTTGGAGCCCAAAAAAATAGTCAGCTACTATTTCCACTGTTTCCCCATCTATTTGCCATGAAGTGATGGGACTGGATGCCATGATCTTAGTTTTCTGAATGTTGAGCTCTTAACCCTTAGGATTGCTAAAAAGCACCTATCCTGAGATAAGCATCATTTCATTCTAAATTAGGCAAATAAATGCCAACTATTTATATTACCGTGTCTAGATGTGTAATTTAGGTGTATGGAGGATTTAAAGGGCATCTTAGAGAAACAACTGAGACAATTGAGTGTCTGGGAAATTGATTTTTTACATAGGGCAAAGGACTTAAATCTTTTGGTTTGTGTAAAATAGGACCACATAGGATCACGGATTAACGTAAATATTAGAAATTATATTGCACAAAATTAAAGTAGTGGCATGTACCTCTTCTCCATATATATCATCCTACTTGAAGTATGAAGCTTGCTTTTGATATTTTTCTAGAGCCATCATTGTAGGCTTTATTTCCTTTCTTCAGTAAGAATTTGTAATACAACAGAGTTTATAATGAGGTGGCAGGGATTGAAATTAGACAATACAAAATACATTTCATATCTTTTAATGTGAAAATTAATTTGCATCTATGAACATTTAATAACACTATTGGATCGAAATGAAAGGATATGCAGATCATACTTGAATCCCCTTATCCTGTGCATTGTCCTGATTTTCCTTTGTATTTGTTCGAGTGAATCTACTCTTTTCCGTAATTATTTGATGACTTTAGCCACATTTACAACCAACTAATCATAGCGCTGCTTCTTTACTATCAGGCATACCTCATTTCCTTGCAGAAAGACTTACTTAATTTCACTGAAGTTTTTTCCCTAGCTCTATTGAAACCATCCTAAAAATTCAAAATTTCAAATCCTAAAAGATGATGCTGTGAAAGAGCTGCACTCAATATGCCAGCAAATTTGGAAAACTCAGCAGTGGCCACAGGACTGGAAAAGGTCAGTTTTCATTCCAATCCCAAAGAAAGGCAATGCCAAAGAATGCTCAAACTACTGCACAATTGCACTCATCTCACATGCTAGTAAAGCGATGCTCAAAATTCTCCAAGCCATACTTCAGCAATACGTGAACCGTGAACTTCCAGATGTTCAAGCTGGTTTTTAAAAAGCAGAGACATTACTTTGTCAACAAAGGTCCGTCTAGTCAAAACTATGGTTTTTCCAGTAGTCATGTATGGATGTGAGAGTTGGACTATAAAGAAAGATGAGTGCTGAGGAATCGATGCTTTTGAACTGCGGTGTTGGAGAAGACTCTTGAGAGTCCCTTGGGCTTCAACCAGTCCATCCTAAAGGAGATCAGTCCTGGGTGTTCATTGAAAGGACTGATGTTGAAGCTGTAACTCCAATACTTTGGCTATCTGATGCAAAGAGTTGACTCATTTGAAAAGACCCTGATGCTGGGAAGGATTAAGGGCAGGAGGAGAAGGGGACGACAGAGGATGAGATTGTTGGATGGCATGATTGACTGATGGACATGGGTTTGGGTGGACTCCAGGAGTTAGTAATGGACAGGGAGGCCTGGCGTGCTGCAATTCATGGGGTTGCAAAGAGTCGGACATGACCCAGTGACTGAACTGAACTGAACCCCTGTGTTCAGGCTTTGTTACTGGATAATTTAGAGGTCTGGCATCTGGGCTACAATAACTTAACTATATCAATTCTTTTAGATATTGTGATTTTTAGAGACAACAAATTTTTAAAGGGTTGAGATTATTATGCGGCTATTTTTTCAACAGCTGAAAGTTTGCCCTAAAGTGATTAAGTAGGTAATGTCCTAAAGCTAACAGTTGTTACAGCTGGGACCCTGACTTAGGATGCAGTGTTTCTGTCACTAGAATCTAATCTGTTAACTAGTACTCTCTAAATCATCCTTAACTATTTCCTGAAGTCAAAATTTTACTGATGTCAATGTTTGTGTTTATTTGGGCCCCAACGAATCATAATTTCAAAACTTTTTCTTAGCTTTTGAATTTTCCAGGCTATTGGTAACCTGTGTCATCACACGAGCATCCAGTCTAGTACTTCCTGCCATCACCTTTCCACAAGCCAAGGAACATGGCTCCAGGGTCCTCGGTCTTCAGTTTTCCTTCCTCTCTTTGTAAGTAGTCCCAGGTGAGTTTTTAAATATGTTAACCTATTCCTCAATTTTTTAAAAAGTGAAAGTCTTGTCTTTAGTATTTTTTGCTATGTCTCTTTTTTTTAAATTTTATTTTATTTTTTAACTTTACAATATTGTATTGGTTTTGCCATATATCAACATGAATCCGCCACAGGTATACACGTGTTCCCCATCCTGAACCCTCCTCCCTCCTCCCTCCCTGTACCATCCCTCTGGGTTGTCCCAGTGCACCAGCCCCAAGCATCCAGTATCGTGCATTGAACCTGGACTGGTGACTCGTTTCATATATGATATTATACATGTTTCAATGCCATTCTCCCAAATCATCCCACCCTCCCCCTCTCCCACAGAGTCCAAAAGACTGTTTTATACATCAGTGTCTCTTTTGCTGTCTCGTACACAGGATTATTGTTACCATATTTCTAAATTCCATATATATGCATTAGTATACTGTATAGGTGTTTTTCTTTCTGGCTTACTTCACTCCGTATAATAGGCTCCAGTTTCATCCACCTCATTAGAATCCACCTGATTCAAGTGTATTCTTTTTAATGGCTGAGTAATACTCCATTATGTATATGTACCACAGCTTTCTTATCCATTTGTCTGCTGATGGACATCTAGGTTGCTTCCATGTCCTGGCTATTATAAACAGTGCTGTGATGAACACTGGGGTACACGTGTCTCTTTCCCTTCTGGTTTCCTCAGTGTGTATGCCCAGCAGTGGGATTGCTGGGTCATAAGGCAGTTCTATTTCCAGTTTTTTAAGGAATCTCCACACTGTTCTCCATAGTGGCTGTACTAGTTTGCATTCCCACCAACAGTGTAAGAGGGTTCCCTTTTCTCCACACCCTCTCCAGCATTTATTGCTTGTAGACTTTTGGATTGCAGCCATTCTGACTGGCATGAAATGGTACCTCATAGTGGTTTTGATTTGCATTTCTCTGATAATGAGTGATGTTGAGCATCTTTTCATGTGTTTGTTAGCCATCTGTATGCCTTCTTTGGAGAAATGTCTATTTACTTCTTTGGCCCATTTTTTGATTGGGGTGTTTATTTTTCTGGAATTGAGCTGTAGGAGTTTCTTGTATATTTTTGAGATTAGTTGTTTGTCAGTTGTTTCATTTGCTATTATTTTCTCCCATTCTGAAGGCTGCCTTTTCACCTTGCTTATAGTTTCCTTTGTTGTGCAGAAGCTTTTAATTTTAATTAGGTCCCATTTGTTTATTTTTGTTTTTATTTCCAATATTCTGGGAGGTGGGTTATAGAGGATCCTGCTGTGATGTAAGTCGGAGAGTGTTGGAACAATCAATATAGTGAAAATGAGTATACTGCTGCTGCTAAGTCACTTCAGTCGTGTCCGACTCTGTGCGACCCCATAGACGGCAGCCCACCAGGCTCCCCCGTCCCTGGGATTCTCCAGGCAAGAACACTGGAGTGGGTTGCCATTTCCTTCTCCAATGCATGCAAGTGAAAAGTGAAAGTGAAGTCACTCAGTCATGTCCGACTCTTAGCGATCCCATGGACTCCAGCCTACCAGGCTCCTCCATCCATGGGATTTTCCAGGCAAGAGTACTGGAGTGGGTTGCCATTGCCTTCTCCAATGAGTATACTACCCAAAACAATTTGTAGATTCAATGCAATCCCTATCAAGCTACTAACGGTATTCTTCACAGAGCTAGAACAAATAATTTCACAATTTTTATGGAAATACAAAAAACCTCGAATAGCCAAAGCAATCTTGAGAAAGAAGAATGGAACTGGAGGAATCAACCTGCCTGATTTCAGGCTCTACTGCAAAGCCACAGTCATCAAGATAGTATGGTACTGGCACAAAGACAGAAATATAGATCAATGGAACAAAATAGAAAGCCCAGAGATAAATCCACACACCTATGGACACCTTATCTTTGACAAAGGAGGCAAGAATATACAATGGATAAAAGACAATCTCTTTAACAAGTAGTGCTGGGAAAACTGGTCAACCACTTTTAAAAGAATGAAACTGGAACACTTTCTAACACCATACACAAAAATAAACTCAAAATGGATTAAAGATCTAAACGTAAGACCAGAAACTATAAAACTCTTAGAGAACATAGGCTATGTTTCTTTTAATTGAAGTATAACGGATATAAATATTATAGAAGTTACAGATGTATAGAACAGTCTTTTGGACTCTGTGGGAGAGGGAGAGGGTGGGATGATTTGGGAGAATGGCATTGAAACTTGTATAATATCATATATGAAATGAATTGCCAGTCCAGGTTCGATTCATGATACTGGATGCTTGGGGCTGGTGCACTGAGACACCCCAAGGGAGGTGGGAGGGGAGTTCAGGATGCGGAACACGTGTACACCCGTGGCGATTCATGTTGATGTATGGCAAAACAAATACAATATTGTAAAGTAATTAACCTCCAACTAAAATAAATAAATGTATATTAAAAAAAAAAGAAGTTACAGGTGTATTGTGATTTACACTTTAAAAAAATATTATATTAACTGTATTCCCTGTATTGCAAGATATAACCTTTTAGCTTATTTTATACATAAAAGTTTGTACCCCTTAATCTACTCCTTAAGTTCCTTTCTTTCTGCTTCACGTAGGGCCAATTCTGTTTGTAGGATCTCAGCCTTTATCATTTTCTTTCTCTTGATTTTCAGATTCAAACCAACTTCACTAGAATCTGACTTATAAGGATTTATATGTTTAAACATACAGTTATGAGTTTGCCAAAGGTTTCATTCATTGCTCAAATACCATCCATCTTCCTTCCCATGTCTGAATAGGGTGATTTAACAAGGAGTTATTCTCTCATCAACTTGACATCTAACTCCAATCTGAATTCTGTCTATTGCCTCTGGGGCCTCCCCAAAAGGTTTCTTTGTTCTAATATTTGGAACCTTCAAATGTCAACTTATTTGGCAAAAAAGCATCTTTGAGAGATGTGGTTTAGAGTTCAAAAATGGAGAGATTATACTGTATTACCTGGGTTGACCCTGAATGCAATCTTTAGTTGTGTCTGACTCTTTGTGATCCCATGGACTGTTGCCTGCGAAGTGCCTCTGTCCATTGACTTTTCCAGGCAAGAATACTGGAGTGAGTTGACATTTCCTCCTCCAGGGGGACTTCCTGACCCAGGGACTGAACTTGGGTTTCCTGTGTCTCCTGCATTGGCAGGCAGATTCTTTGCCACTGAGCCACCTGGGAAGCCCCAACTGCAATCACATATACCTTTTAAAGGTAAGATTTGAAAACATACATGGCAGAAAATACTGTAAAAAATAATCAGACAGAGGCTTGATGCTTTATTCCCTGAAGGTTAGAATGATGCAGCCACAAGTTAAGAGATGCTAATAGCTACAGAAAGAAACCGGGAGGGTCACAGTTCCCCAAAAGCGTATCAAGGGACCATTGACCCTGTGACATATTAATTTCAGCCCAGTCAACTTGATTTTGGACCTCCTGAAATGTGAGGGAATGAATTATTTATTTAAGCCACCAACTTTGTAATTTGTTGCAATAACCAAAAGAAATTAGCACACTTATGCTTAACTTCATGTTAGTTTGTATTATTTTCTAATTTCCAGTAAAGCTCTAACTCCATGTTTCCTTGGTATGTTTTCTCATTCTGCCTCTGATACATTTCAGCTGTGTAATCTTGGCAAATAATTTATCTTCTCTGTTATTCAGTTGCCTAACATTTAAATGGGAATAATAATTGTATATACTTGCAGGGTTTTTATAAGGGCTTAATAAACTTATATTGTTGGGAGCTTAGAACAGTGTCTAGAACTGCAAAGTAGTATGTAAATTGATGTTAGATAAATGTTTAAAAAGTAGGTGAAACATTTTAGCGGAAGGGAAATGGGGAGATAGCCATGGAATGATGCTTGTCTCCTTTTTATGTTTTGCTGAAAGTTTTACTTTTGTTTTAAGTTCAAAGGATTTGTTAACTAAAGAAACCACTCATCACACATAATAAGCAATTTTAATATTTAATAGAGGATTATTGGACTTAATTTAAATACACAGTCATTACAAGTAAAGAAACAGATGCAATAGAGAAAAGTAACAGCACATACATCACCAAATGGAGCTGAATGACATACAGAGTTATAGCACTGGGAAGTCCCTTGCTCACAGCAATCTGGAGCCCCAATTGGGAAAGTGCCGAAGTCCAACTCCAGCAACAAGGAATTCAACCTGAAGAGATGACGGTGTCGGCCAATGAGACAGCCTCTCAGTTTTCTATGGACTACCTGTTTATTTCAAGTTTAAGATTCTCTTTTATACTTTTACAAAAACATTAGGCCAGAGGTTTGACATTTTCAGTTTCTCCTCTCCCAGATTTATTATCTCCATAAATCATTGTTGCTCTTCAGAGTTCCTGCTTCAGTGATTCTCTCCGGAATCAGCCTTATCATCTATTATCTACCTCCTCTAATGTGTCCTATAGTTAACTTGTGATTACATTGTAACTCATGCTACATTCCTCAGTTTACTACTTATCTTCCTAAATCCTGTTTGCCTGTAATATCCTGAGCTCGCTATCTCTTAAAAAAGCTTCTAGCTATAGCGTCTCTAAAAATTCCTAACTTCTATAAGCTATAGTAAAATATGCTAACTTTACAACATTCCTTAAATCTTTAACTTCTAACTATTTTAATTATTTCTAAGCCCTAAGTTCAGTAAACTCCTTTGCCATAAACATTCTCCTCACAAATAGGCTTCAGATATCAATCCCTCCCATGGCCTCAAGCTATGGCCTATGTGCTCATCCTGGAACACTCTTTTGTAAAAGTCCTTGAACAAATGTCAATGATTAACTTTATGAATAATTTTCTGAGCAATGCTGCAGAGGGCTTTGTGTCTTCTCATGCTCCTCTCAAGACCAATAAGCACCTTAATATTCCTTTTCAGTCAACTCAGCTGAGGAGAGGAAAAGACAAGTCAGAATTACAAGGCCTAACTCCTTCATCCCGGGATCCGTGCCTGTGGAATGAGGAGAGGGGGCTGGGGACCATGCCTCCATTTTGTCAGTAATGCCTAACGCAGCTCCCGACAGGAAAGGGTCCCAGGCAGTGCATCCATCCCATGGGTGAGACTTGCAATTTCAAGAGCTCCCACTTCTTACCCCAGGCCACAAAGTGATGTCTTTACCAGATTGTGCACAAAATGCAGCTCTGGTTTTACTTTAATCTTTTTAAAATACTGTGTTTCACTCTGTAAGTCAAAGGATTTCATTAGACCTCCGGGGGATTGCCCAGACCCTCAGGGACTCAAATTTCAAGACCCATTCCCTTTCTTATCTCAAGTACCACTTGACTTGCTGTGCTTACAGACTGGTACTGAATCCAGACAGTGTCCAGACAGGTCAGAAGCAAGTCAGCTCTCCTACTTCTGAAGCCTGAACAAGACTTCCTCCATTTTAATTTCCTTAACAAAATACTTTCTGTTTACTTTCAGAAGAAACAAATTGGAAACAAAAAATAAAAAAATTCTTTTTGTGTTGTATTTTTTATATAGGATTTATTCAAAAGAAAAGCACATATTGCCATCAGATGTTTTAATCTCTGACAATTATTATTTACATAGTTAAGAAGTAACCTTTTAAAATTGTGAATTGGAAAAAAAATAAGCCATAAATATCATTTCTATATAAATTAAATCCAATGAAAAAAAATCACAAACAAACCTGTATGGTGAGACTGATTATTTAAATGTTTTTTATTGAAATATATTTTTAATGTAACAGAATGGTAGTCTTTGAAAAGAAAATAAATTTTTTTAGCTTTCAGTGATTCTTGTTCCAATTATTCCTAAAAAAGAAAGATAACATATTAGTTTTGTATAAAAAGTATCAAATGGCTATAGAAAATTCCTCTTGGTGCATTATGATTTTAACATTAAGGGACTATATTGAATGTTTATCTATAAATCCATGCTACTATTAGAAGTCACATTTAAGAGAATCAAGTTTGTTTTCCTCTATCTTCTTATAGCTATTATGCATTCTCATAACAATTTTAAAATGCAATGTTAATTCAATGTTATGATTTATTTGCATGCATGCATATATTATATAGAGTATTTTGTGTGGGAGTGTTGGGATCAGATCACCAATCTCCTGATACTGAATGACTTGAAGTAGAATTCCTTCTCTGTCTTAAAAGACTTTTGTAGAAAAGTAGTACTCTTTCTTTTACCTGTTATGAATTGTCATTAATATAGTAAGAAAAGAAATATAAATGTTTATTGAAAATATGAAAGTATTAAATTTGTATTAAACCAATACAATATTGTAAAGTAATTAACCTCCACTTAAAATAAATAAATTTATATTTAAAAAATAAATAAAATAAAAAAATTTGGAATATCTTGAACTAATTCACTAATAAATACTCTTTTATCTTATAGTAAAATAAAAACCTCAAAGAATATGACAGTAGAAAAGGTTTAACTCAACATTTAAGCCTTAAATTTGTTTTGTAATAGCTTCTGTTAAGAGGCATCACCAACAATAGTAAAAGCTATCAAATTAGGTCTTCAATTCTACTGTAGGCACTGATGTCATCTTAGCAGAAATCCTGATGTGGTTAACAGTCAAATAAAGCCTTGCCATTTTCCTGTCTAGCAAATATTTATAACAGTCAAATTGGAAAAGATTTATGAAAGGATAAAAGAATGAGGTCACAATAAAGGATAGAAATGGTATGGACATAACAGGAGCAGAAAATATTAAGAAGCAGTGGCAAGAATACTCAGAAGAACTATACAAAAATGACCATAATGACCCAGATAACCCTGATGGTGTGATAACTCACCAAGAGCCAGACAACGTGGAGTGTGAAGTCAAGTGGGCCTTAGGAAGCATCACTACAAACAAAGCTAGTGGAGGTGATGGAATTCCAGCTGAGCTATTTCAAGTCCTAAAAGATGATGCTGTGAAAGTGCTGCACTCAATATGCCAGCGAATTTGGACAACTCAGCAGTGACCACAGGACTGGAAAAGGTCAGTTTTCATTCCAATCCTAAAGAAAGGCAATGCCAAAGAATGTTCAAATTACCAAGTAATTGCACTCATCTGATACTCTAGCAAAGTAATACTGAAACTTCTCCAAGTTAGGCTTCAACAGTACATGAACTGGGAAGTTTCAGATGTTCAATCTGGATTTAGAAAAGGCAGAGGAATCAGAGCTCAAATTGAAAACATGTGCTGGATCATCGAAAAAGCAAGAGAGTTCCAGAAAAACATTTATTTCTGCTTTATTGAATATGCCAAAGCCTTTGACTGTGTAGATCACCACCAACTGTGGAAATTCTGAAAGAGATGGGTATACCAGACCACCTTACCTGCCTCCTGAGAAATCTGTATGCAGGTCAAGAAGCAACAGTTAGAACTGGACATGGAACAGCAGACTGGTTCCAAATTGGGAAAGGAGTATGTCAAGGCTGTATATCGTCACTCTGCTTATTTAACTTATATGCAGAGTACATCATGCAAAATGCTGGGCTGGATGAAGCACAAGCTGGAATCAAGATTTCCAGGAGAAATATCAATAACCTCAGATATGCAGATGACACCACCCGTATGGCAGAAAGTGAAGAACTAAGGAGCCTCGTGATGAAAGTGAAAAAGGAGAGTGAAAAAGCTGGCTTAAAACTCAAAATTCAAAAAACTAAGATCATGACATCCAGTCCTATCCCTTGATGGCAAATAGATGGGGAAACAATGGACACAATGACAGATTATTTTCTTGGGCTCCAAAATCACTGCAAATGTTGATTTCAGCCATGAAGTTAAAAGATGCTTGCTCCTTGGAAGAAAATTTATGACAAACCTAGACAGCATATTAAAAGGTAGAGACATTACTTTGCTGACAAAGGTCCATCTAGTCAAAGTTATGATTTTTCCAATAGTCATGTATGGATGTGAGAGTACGACCATAAAAAAGCTGAGTTGCTGAAGAATTGATGCTTTTAAACTGTGGTGTTGGAGCAGACACTTTAGAGTCCTTTGGACTGCAAGGAGATCCAACTAGTCCATCCTAAAGGAGATCAGTCCTGAGTGCTCATTGAAAGGACTGATGTTGAAGCTGATACTCCAATACTTTGGACTCCTGATGCGAAGAGCTGACTCATTTGAAAAGACTCTAATGCTGGGAAAGACTGAAGGTGGGAGGAGAAGGGGACGACAGAGGATGAGATGGTTGGATGGCATCACCGACTCAATGGACATGAGTTTGAGTAAACTCTGAGAGTTGGTGATGGACAGGGAGGCCTGGGGTGCTGCGGTTCATGGTGTAGCAAAGAGTCAGACATGACTCAACGATTGAACTGAACTGAACTAAACTGATACTGCTATCAGACTTAGCTTTTGGAAACAAAGAACTGGTCAAATTATGTAATAAAGGTAAATAAATTCCTTTGGATATAGGAAACAGTCTAAGACATTTAGCAGTGTTTTCAAGACCCACTTTTCTGAAGTCTTATTTCTTTTTACCCATACTTTCTAAAATAGCTCTTTATCTCTATGTGAGTCATGAACTGTAAGTATGTATATAGACTGATGGAAGGAGAGTGCTTTGTGTCAAAGAAACATACTAAAGGAACATGTTAATATGTAGAGCATTGGAGCATAAGGATGGCTCTTCAAACTTCTGGGGAGCAGTTCCATGCAAGCATTTAACTTGATCCTGATCTCTATCAGGAATAAGGGTACAAGAAGCAAAGCTTTACTTCCTTCTAGGAAACAACTACTAGGAGTATTCAATTAGTGGCAATACACTTTAGAAATTATTCACTGTTGAATTTAAGCTCTCATTTGTCTGTAGCCTTGTGCCCAGGTTTCAGAGTATCTTCCATGTACTTTGGAATCCTTCTTTTCCTTTTTTAAAATAGCCACAGCTCTAAAACTTAGGGACAAAGGGCTTCTATTTTTTTTTTTTAATCATTGTTTTTTAAGAAAATTTAGAGGACTATAGTTTTGGTCAAAATAAGTAACAGAAACTGAGTATACCATCTTGTCTGAAATGAACTTAAAAAATACCAAAATATGAGAAGCAACTATTTCTCAAGATCTGAATATCAGTTATGAAGAACAGCAATCCCTAAGAGACAAGAAGCAGAGGAAATGAACCCTATGATTGTCTTAGCTTACTGCTTGCATTGTTTCGAGGCCTTAGTGAAGGGAGATGGAGCTGGGAGTCTAGGAAGACCAAGATAGCTAAAATTCACAGGGTAGAGAATCTGAAGGAAAGAGGAGGACAAAGACATAAATACAAAGATCTAAAAAGGTTATCCTATGCTTATAACAGCGTTATTTACAATAGCCAAGATATGGAAGCAAGGTACATGTCCATCAATAGATGAATAAATAAGGAAGGTGTGATTACCTGTATGTATATACACAATGGAATATTAGTCAGCCATGGACTGTAGCCCACCAGGCTCCTCTGTCCATGGAATTCTCCAGGTAAGAATACTGGAGTGGATAACCATTCCCTTCTCTAGGGGATCCTCCCATTCCAGGGAGTGAACATGGATCTCCTACATCACAGGCAGATTCTTTACCATCTGAGCCACCAGATAAACCCCATATATATTGGTAGCTCGGTCATGTCCGACTCTTTGCGACCCCACAGACTGTAGCCTGTTGGGTTTTCTGTCTATGGGATTCTCCAGGCAAAAGTACTGGAGTGGATTGCCATTCCCTCCATATATATACAAATATTAGTCAGCTATAACAAAGAATGAACTTTTGCCATTTGCAACAATGTGAATGGACCTAGGAGTATTATGCTTAGTGAAATAAGTCAGACAGAGAAAGACAAAGTCTCTGTGTTATCAACTTATGTGGAATCTAAAAATTAAAACAAAATACTGTATATAACAAAACAAAAAAAGACAATTATGGAGCACAAACTAGTGGTTATTGGTGGGGAGAAGGAAGGTGGGAGGGAGAAGATAGGGGTATGGGATTAGAAGATACAAACTGCTATGTGTAAAATAGATAAGCAACAAGAATATACTGTACCACACAGGGCAATATAGTCAATGTTTTGTAATAACTTTACATGGAATATAATCTTTAAAAATATCAAATCACAATGATGTATACCTAAAACTAATATAATATTGTAAATCAACTATAAGTCAATATAAATAAATAAATATTTTATCCTAAGATATGATGATACCACCTCAGGTCAGGTCAAGAGCCATCTGAAAAGATGAAATGAAAAAATGTCTAGTGCTCAAAATGGCACAATATCTGGCAGGAAAAAACATTTTATCACACATGGGTGCTAAATCACTTCAGTTGTGTCTGACTCTTTGCAACCCTATGGATTGTAGCCTGTCAGGCTCCCCGTCCATGAGATTCTCCAGGCAAGAATACTGGAGTGGGTTGCCATGCCCTCCTCCAGGGGATCTTCCTGACCCAGGGATCGAACCTGCATCTCTTATGTCTCCTGCATTGGCAGCCAGTTTCTTTACCACTGGAACCACCTGGGAAGCCATTGATCACACAGCCAGAGTAAAAAAGCTTAGTTTTCACAGGTCATATGGCTGAGCACTCAGAATGATTTGATCTCTGCAATGGGAAAAATTATCCTTAGATCAAACTGTTTCTCCATTCCTGTTTACTAAAGGTGAAAATCATACCAACCTAACGATATCCTAGAATAAATTCTTTCCCTCAATATCAGAAGCAAGGCAAGGCTGTCCATCTAATCAGTTTTATTGAATATTGAACTAAGCAATTTAAGCCAGTACTGTATGCAATATGTAACTGGATATAAATAAATGGTATAAATGGTATTCATCTTGGAAGTTAAAATGTTCATCAACAAATGAATGGGTAAAAATTATGATATATCCATATAATGTAACATAACTTTGCAAAAAAAGAGACTGAACTATTGATATGCATAACTACATGGATAAATCTCAGAATAATTATGCTGAGTGAAAGAAACCAGGCACAAAAGAGTATATACAGCATGATTCTGCTTATATAGCATCCCGGAAATTGCAAACCAATCTGTACAGAAAATACATCAAGAACAAGAAAAAGGAGAGTGTGGGAATACTTAAAACAAACAAACAACAACAACAAAAAAATCAGTAGGACACTTCTGGCTATTGTGAATATAGTCTTATCTTGGTGTTTTTTTTTCATTGCTGTTCTTCACTCACTAAGTCGTATCGGACTCTTTGCAACCGCATGAACTGCAGCAAGCTAGTCTTTCCCTGTCCTTTACTATCTCTCTGAGTTTGTTCAAGCTCATGTCCATTGAGTCAGCAATGCCAACAAACCATGGGTGTGTATATACATGCCCAACCTTATCGAAGTATACGTTTTTAGTATTGGTAGTTTTTTTTATATCCTATCTCAAAAAAGCTGTTCAAAATATCTCAGTGGATATATGTTTGTTTATAGAGAGACTGTTTCTTTCCTGCTACTATAAATCTCATGCATCACAGGACTAAGACTGAGGCCACTTACCTGGTCAAAAGAAATAGAGGACTGAGGTTCTGGGGCAGCGAGGGCATCTGCTGCAGGCTCGGCTTCATCAGGCTCTGTGATAGTAAGTGGTTGGACATCTGGGACAGTAGGTGGGGGTGTAGTAGGTGGGACAAGAATCTCAACTATAATGTATTTGCAGAAGGTGCAGCTTCATTAGGTGGGTATAAAGGTCCTATAGGTCTACTTGAGACAGGAACAAGGCGGAAAACCCCAGTAGGAGGAAGTTGACCGGAAAAAGGAGATATGGGAAGACCAGCAATACTGTAGAGGGGAGCGCCAAGAGCAGTGAAAACCAGGGGATTTGAGGGTACTGCTGTATCAGGATCAGGATTGCCAGGGTCGTTGGGGAGGTTAGTCTCTGTAAGATAGACAGGAGGAGTGAAATCTCTGTCTGGCATGGGATAAGGAATACTTGCAGATGGGTTAACTGGGTAAGAAATACTTGCAGATGGGTTAACTGGGTAAGGAATACTTGCAGATGGGGTAACTGGGTAAGAAATACTTGCAGATGGGTTAACTGGGTAAGGACTGCCTATGTTGTCACTGTAATCCTAAAGGAGAGCAAAGTAGTCAATTAAAGATGATTACCTCCGTCCTATCTCTATATTACTTATGACGGTGATGACATTTAATAAGTAAAGATTCTATTATATCATCTTTTGGGCTTATCACAAAATCCCCAGGGACTAAAGACTTTGCAATATAACTTCTCAATGAATGTAGATTGTTCCTCAATGGTTTGGGATACTTTGTCTTTCTTAATGGATTTTCAAAAACTTTTTAAAAGAATCAAATGAGTGGCTACTTTGTGCTGTCCATGTGCCACGTGTCCACGTGGATAGAACAGACAAGGTTTCTTTGCTTGTGCCAGGGTTGTTGTCTGACAGGTAGGAAGCTTCTTCATTAAAATTTAATATTGTGTATAATATTATTTCCAATTTTAGGGTCCTTTCCTAAATTACTGAGTTAATATACTTGCTCCTGGATCATGAAGGTAAGATGCATAAAACACAAGCAATAGACATCTAGAGTGTTCACAGAGACAGACACATAACAGTGATTCATATTGTGATCAGGGAGTTCCAATTCTTATGATTAAAATCTTAATTCTTGTAAGAAATTACAAGTAGTATCCCATATTGTTTTCGTTTTTAAAATTATTTTCTATTCCTTTGCCATATGTCTAATGGTATTTGGTTAAAACTGTACACATCAGGATCATATGTCTTGGCTTTTCCTTGATAGATTGTTGTGTTGATCTACTGTATACTTGTGGATAGATATTATTGTTATTTTCTTAGCACTCTCCTGTCATCAGAATTAAGGCAAAAATGACAAAGAACTAAACAAAAATACTAATGGCAGTAAACTGATGAATGTCTTGGTGTGCTACATAGGGATACTTTGAGTATTTGCTGCACAGAAGTCACCTAACAATTTGGGACATACTCCTCCTGCTAGTAATTCCTAGATCATGCTTTCTTCCGCTATGCTTTCATATAGGCAAAAATCTTCTCAGATTCATCACTTATTTTGTTGAAGTAAACTCAGTACAATATTGTTATAAAATCTTGTCAAAGCGTGAGGAGGAAACCTGGGCCTAGCAAAACTTATATCCACTATAAAGGGCATAAACTTGCTTAATGCTTCTGTTCATTGAAAAGAAATAAAATTCTTACAGTAAATATGTCGAGCACAAATATATTTATACTTCATAAACATTTTTCTATCAAATATGAGTTTAATAGGATTGATATTTTAATAGCAATAGTAGTCACAAAATTGCATACAAAAAATCAGAGAGTTTTAAAATGTAAAATATACTTCAAGGTAGAAACAAATACATTTCTGTGCTTGTTAGTCACTCAGTCATGTACAACTCTTTGCAATTCCATGGACTGTAGCCCACCAGGCTCCTCTGTCCATGGATTTCTCTAGGCAAGAATACTGGAGTGGGTTTCCATTTCCTACGAAATACATTTATACATAGATGAAAAAAAGAAGTTTTACCTCATCAATAAAGTGGAAGCATTTCTAAAACAAAGGAAAAAGTTAATTCACTATGGTTATTCATTATGGAGTTCCAGAGAGATAAGAAAGGAGAGATAATAAGACTTTTTAAGTGAAAAATTCAAATAAATACAGGAAAACAGCAGAATGGGAAAGACTAGAGATCTCTTCAAGAAAGTTGGAGATATCAAGGGAACATTTCATGCAAATACGGGCACAATAAAGGACAGAAGCAGCAAGGACCTAAGAGAAGCTGAAGAGATTAAGAAGAGGTGGCAAGAATACACAGAAAACTATACAAAAAAGGTCTTCATGACCTTGATAACCATGATGGTGTGATCACTTACCTAAAGCCAGACATGCCAAAGTGTGAAGTCAAGGGGGCCTTAGGAAGAATTAGTAAGAACAAAGTTAGAGGAGGTGATGGAATTCCAGCTGAGCTATTTCAAGTCCAAAAGATGATGCTGTGAAAGTGCTGCACTCAATATGCCAGCAAATTTGAAAGGCTCAGCAGTGGCCACAGGATTGGAAAAGGTGTTTTAATTCCAATACCAAAGAAAGGCAGAATGTTCAAACTACTATACAATTGTGCTTATTTCACATGCTAGCAAGATAATGCTCAAAATCCTTCAAGCTAAGCTTCAACAGTATGTGAACTAAGAACTTTTAGATGTACAAGCTGGATTTAGAAAAAGCACAAGAACTGGAGATCAAATTGCCAACATCTTCTGGATCATAGAAAAAGCAAGGCAATTCCAAAATAATGTCTGCTTTTGCTTCATTGACTATGCTAAAGCTTTTGACTGTGTGGAGCAGAGCAAACTGTGGAAAATTCCTAAAGAGAGGGCAATACCAGACCACCTTACCTATCTCCTGAGAAACTTTTATGCAGCTCAAGAAGCAACAGTTAGAACTAGGCATGGAACAGTGGACTGATTCAAAATTGGAAAAGGAGTATATCAAGGCTGTATATTGTCACCCTGCTTATTTACCTTTATGCAGATTGGAGTTGCTCTGTCGTGTCCGACTCTGCGACCCCATGGACTGTAGCCTACCAGGCTCCTCTCTTCATGGGATTTTCCAGGCAATAGTACTGGAGTGGGTTTCCTTCTCCAGGGGATCTTCCGGACCCAGGGATTGAATCCGGGTCTCCCGCATTGTAGACAGATGCTTTACCATCTGAGCCACCAGGGAAGACATATGAAATGCCAGGATGGATGAAGCACAAGCTGGAATCAAGATTGCTGGGAGAAATATCAACAACTTCAGATGTGCATATGATGCCACTATGACAGCAGAAAGCAAAGAGGAACTAAAGAGCCTCTTGATTAATATAAAAGAGGAGAGAGAAAAAGTTGGCTTAAAGCGCAACATTGAAAAAACTAAGATCATGGCATCTGGTGATGTCTGTTCATGGCAGATAGGCAGGGAAACAATAGAGACCATGACAGACTTTGTTTTCTTGGGCTACAAAATCACTGGACGGTGACTGTAGTCACAAAATTAATAGATGCTTGCTTCTTGGAAGAAAAGCTATGACCAACCTAGATAGCATTTTGGAAAGCAGAGACATCACTTTGCTGACAAAGATCCATATAGTTAAAAACTATGGTTTTTCCAGTATTCATGTATGGATGGGAGAGTTGGACCATAAAGAAGGGTGAGAGTTGAAGAACTGATACTTTTGAATTGTGGTGTTGGAGAAGACTCTTGAGAGTCTCTTGGACTGCAAGTCGATCCAACCAGTTAATCCTAAAGAAATTAACCCTGAATATTTACTGGAAGAACTGATGCTGAAACTGAAGCTCCAACGCTTTGGCCGCCTAATGCAAAGAACCAACTCATTGAAAAAGACCCTGATGCTGGAAAAGATTGAAGGCAGGAGGAGAAGGGGCTAACATAGGATGAGATGGTTGGATGCCATCACCAACTCAATGGACATGAGTTTGAGCAAACTCTGGGAGATAGTGAAAGAGAAGCCTGGAGTGCTGCAGTCCATGGGGTCATAGAGTCAGACATAGTGACTGAAAAATAACAACTACATCAGACCTCCAGCAATGGGACTTCACTTCCAGAGGAAGCCTAATCCAGTTTTGTATAATTTGAAGATGTAAACTATTAAGATCATCTGCCTGGAATTCTGGTTCCCTATAATTTTATTCTCCTCCAACCCACTGCCTTTCTGAATTTACTTCTTTTCCTTACTGCTTATTCATTTTCAGATTACACAACTTTTATTATTTTGGCATTTGAAAATATTTTTTGAAAAGTTTGGCACAATAAACTGCATACTCATTAACATGTCTCTGCATCATTATCAACACTATAACTACAATATACAATTGTAGAATTGCTGTCTACACTTATTTGGTGATTATACTATTGCTGCAATTTTAAAAGTCCATTTACTTACCCATGCAAAAGAAACATACATGAGGCAGGCCCAAAGGAGAAACTTCATGTTGGTTGACCCTACGAACATTAATGTTATAAATTGATTGTTTCAGAAAACATACAATATATTTCGTATTTTTCTTCTTTAGAATAATAAAAGTATCTATGGCTTTATTAGTCTGACAGAATGGGAAAGACTAGAGATCTCTTCAAGAAAATTAGAGATACCAAGGGAACACTTCATGCAAAGATGGGCTCGATAAAGGACAGAAATGTTATGGACCTAACAGAAGCAGAAGATATTAAGAAGAGGTGGCAAGAATACACAGGAGAACTGTACAAAAAATATCTTCATGACCCAGATAATCACGATGGTGTGATCACTCATCTAGAGCCAGACATCCTGGAATGTGAAGTCAGGTGGGTGTTAGAAAGCATCACTACAAACAAAACTAGTGGAGGTGATGGAATTCCAGTTGAGCTCTTTCAAATCCTGAAAGATGATGTTGTGAAAGTGCTGCACTCAATATGCCAGCAAATTTGGAAAACTCAGCAGTGTCCATAGGACTGGAAAAGGTCAGTTTTCATTCCAATCCCAAAGAAAGGCAATGCGAAATAATGCTCAAACTACCGCACAATCGCACTCATCTCACATGCTAGTAAAGTAATGCTCAAAATTCTCCAAGCCAGGCTTCAGCAATACGTGAAGCATGAACTTCCAGATGTTCAAGCTGGTTTTAGAAAAGGCAGAGGAACCAGAGATAAAATTGCCAACATCTGCTGGATCATGGAAAAAGCCAGAGAGTTCCAGAAAAACATCTATTTCTGCTTTATTGACTATGGCAAAGCCTTTGACTGTGTGGATCACAATAAACTGTGGAAAATTCTGAAAGAGATGGGAATAACAGACCACCTGACCTGCCTCTTGAGAAACCTATATGCAAGTCAGGAAGCAACAGTTAGAACTGGACATGGAACAACAGAATGATTCCAAATAGAAAAGGAGTACATCGAGGCTGTATATTGTCACCCTGCTTATTTAACTTCTATGCAGAGTACATCATGAGAAACATGGGGTTGGAAGAAGCACAAGCTGGAATCAAGATTGCTGGAGAAATATCAATAACCTCAGATATGCAGATGGTGATTGCAGCCATGAAATTAAAAGACGCTTACTCCTTGGAAGGAAAATTATGACCAACCTAGATGGCATATTCAAAAGCAGAGACATTTCTTTGCCAACAAAGGTCCGTCTAGTCAAGGCTGTGGTTTTTCCAGTGGTTATGTATGGATGTGAGAGTTGGACTGTGAAGAAAGCTGAGCGCTGAAGAATTGATGCTTTTGAACTGTGGTGTTGGAGAAGACTCCTGAGAGTCCATTGGACTGCAAGGAGATCCAACCAGTCCATCTTAAAGGAGATCAGTCCTGGGTGTTCTTTGGAAGGACTGATGCTAAAGCTGAGACTCCAATACTTTGGCCACCTCATGCGAAGAGTTGAGTCATTGGAAAAGACTCTGATGCTGGGAAAGATTGGAGGCAGGAGGAGAAGTGGATGGCAGAGAATGAGATGGCTGGATGGCACCACTGACTCCAAGGGCATGGCTTTTGGTGAAATCCGGGAGTTCGTGATGGACAGGGAGGCCTGGCGTGCTGCAATTCCTGGGGTCACAAAGAGTTGGACACGACTGAGCGACTGAACTGAACTTAAAACTAAAAAAAAAAAACCTATCAATTCTCTGATTTGATTTTAAGTTACTTGCTTAATTCGGAACCATAAAAATAGCGAAGTTTAAATGTAATTCCAAAATGCACTTTGCAAATATGTATTAGGTGTGTGTGTATTAAATCACAGCAGTCAAGTCTGACTCTGTTAGACCCTATGGACCTTAGCCAGTCAGGATCCTCTGTCCATGGGATTCTCTAGGCAAGAATACTGGAGTGGGTTGTCATGCCCTCCTCCAGGGGATCTTCCCAACCCAGGACCCAGGGATCGAATCTGCATTGGCAGTTGGGTTTTTTACCAGTGCAGCCACCTGGGAAGACCAAATATACACTACTTATCTGATTTTTTTGCATCAATTGGTAATTGCAGTGAAGGAATCTTATGCTTTATTTCATTTTAAGTATAGAATACAATTGAAAAGCAAATCATTTAAAAATTAACAGTATAGTCTCTCTTCTTATGTTCAGTTCAGTTGCTCAGTTGTGTCCGACTCTGCCACCCCATGAACCGCTGCAAGCCAGGCCTCCCTGTGCATTACCAACTCCTGGAGTCCACCCAAACCCATGTCCATTGAGTTGGTGATGCCATCCAACCATCTCATCCTCTGTTGTCCCCTTCTCTTCCTGTCCTCAATTTTTCCCAGCATCAGGGTCTTTTCAAATGAGTCAGCTCTTCTCATCAGGTGGCCAAAGTGCTGGAGTTTCAGCTTCAGCATCAGTCCTTCCAATGAACACCCAGGACTGGTCTCCTTTAGGATGGACTGGTTGGATCTCCTTGCAGTCCAAGGGACTCTCAAGAGTCTTCTCCAACACCACAGTTCAAAAGCATCAATTCTTCTGCACTCAGCTTTCTTTATAGTCCAACTTTCAATCCATAATGACTACTGGAAAAACCATAGCCTTGACTAGACGGACCTTTATTGGCAAAGTAATGTCTCTGCTTTTTAATATGCTGTCTAGGTTGGTCATAACTTTCCTTCCAAGGAGTAAGCGTCTTTTAATTTCATGGCCGCAATCACCATCTGCAGTGATTTTGAAGCCCTAAAAAATAAAGTCAGCCACTGTTTCCACTTTTCCCCAATATATTTGCCATGAAGGGATGGGACTGGATGCCATGATCTTAATTTTGTGAATGTTGAGCTTTAAGCCAACTTTTCCACTCTCCTCTTTCACTTTCATCAAGAGGCTCCTTAGTTCTTCTTCACTTTCTGCCAGAAGGGTGGTGTCATCTGCATATCTGAGGTTATTGATATTTCTCCCAGCAATGTTGATTCCAGCTTGTGCTTCCTCCAGCCCGGCGTTTCTCATGATGTACTCTGCATATAAGTTAATTAAGCAGGGTGACAATATACAGCCTTGACGAACTCCTTTCCCAATTTGGAACCAGTCTGTTGTTCCATGTCCTGTTCTAACTGTTGCTTCCTGATCTGCATACAGGTTTCTCAAGAGGCAGGTCAGGTGGTCTGGTATTCCCATTTCTTTCAGAATTTTCCACAGTTTATTGTGAGTGTTACAAATATTAATTACCTACCAAAATAATTATAATCATTAAAACTTAGAAGAGCCCCTCCATCCTGTGAATTTATTATTGACCACAGTATCTCCAGTTATACATAGTACTGAATAAGAAACGGCAATATGATATTGTTAGGTAGATAGAATAGGGAAAAGGAGTCCAAAATGGTGGTGGCTAAAAGACAAGAAAGGTCAAAGGAAGGCCTGAGGACCAGAGTGAAAACTTCAGGCAGAACAAACAGCACTCCTGGCTAAGCCCAATTTGCATAGGGCAGGACCAGGTGGAGAAAAAAATCATATAAAAGGAGGAGCCAAAGCGCTTTCTCACGGACTCTCTCCCGCGTGCGTGCCCTCTCTCTCTCTCTCTCTCCCTCCCTCTCCACGCACTCCTCCACCCTCTTCTTTTCGAGTCTTGGATTCTCCTGCTATCTTCTAAATAAAATGGAGCCGTAACACTGATTTGCCTAAGAGCTGTAGCATGGTTTGTCCAAGACCCGAGAGCTGTGACGCGCTGAGGGCTTTAATGTCCGTTGCTCCAAATCTTTGTTGTGACGAGACAAAGAACCGAGGAACATACACTCGCGTGACAATATCATACTGGTTGGCAGTGCTCAAGTAATCATCGGAGAAACATGAAATTATTTAGCTTGATACACTCTTGAATCATAATATTGGCTGCAGTGTTTATTCAGAGCAAGAGAATCCTTTCTTCAAGTGCATAATATTCTCTCTGTGGAGTCAATTAATACAAATCCCACTACTAAAGTCCTCAAAGAAGGAACAAAAAGTGCTCATATACAAGCATAAAATATTTTCCTCATCTTATTCTGAGCGATAACATATGTCTGACATTCAGTAAAGAGAGTTACAAGATACAATGAAAGTCAAGAAAAAATTATGAAGATAAAAAGAAGCCATCAGACCACAGTGAGTTATATAGATGTTGGAATTCTCCTTCAGGGGATTTTCCCAACCCAGGGATCAAACCCAGGTCTCCCACATTGCATGTGGATTCTTTACCATCTGAGCCACCAGGGAAGCCCACATGTAAACTTCATTGACCCTCTATTTCTGACTGTTACACTGAAAATTAGTATTATTAAGTCCATTAATTTGTGAGTCAACAAGTTAGGAAATCTGCAGATTATGTTTGACAGGTGGAAAGAATAGACATGAATAAACATGAGAGTACTCTTCTGTTATGTACAAGCTAATATCCACAAATGCTAGGTGACTTCAGAATACAGATAGAGCAGAACATATCTTGCTATTTTGTAATAATGGAAATAGGATACTTTATTCGTTGTTATTGACTGCTATGCTCTTGGAAATGTCAAGATGTTTAATTTACAAGAGAAATACTTCACAAAGATATGCCACTAACTATTGTTACCTTAAGTATGCAATCCATCTCCAAAGTTTTTTATGTGTTTTCCTGCTTTCATATGTTTTAAGTCTTTTTCAATTATAGGAGACTCTTTAGGTATCTATCTGTACCCATAATATAAACTTGCATCTAGATAGTGTTTGACAAATCCTTGAAGATTATTTGTTGATTGAAAAAAGCAGCTACAATGAATACTGTGTTCCAGTTTAATCTGTGGTAATAAAATATTACCATCAGTCTTCCTTAATGACTCAGTGGTAAAGAATCCGCCTGCCCATGCAGGGGACTCAGGTTGGGTTCCTGATCCCGGAAGATGCCTTGGAGAAGGAAATGGGAACCCTCTCCAGTATTCTTGCCTGGGAAATCCCATGATTAGAGAAGTCTGGCAGGCTACAGTCCATGAGGTCAGAAAGAGTCAGACACGACTTAGCGACTAAAACAACAAAACAAATAAAATATTAGGTGTGGAGTATATGGAATATATGGAATTCATTCGTGTCAGATAATGTTTTGATTACTGAGGACTTGATGTCTGCTTACACAGTGCCACTGATATTGCTTATATTTTAATTTGGAAAGCCAACAAATATAGACAGGGTTTTAGAAGTCAACTGCGTATATGTCTAAATTTGGGGAACAGTAATTTAGAGCTGAATTTATCTAAATAATTAGGAGCTGATTTTAATCAGCCAATTGTATGTGGCAATTAAAATGTTTAAAGTGGACAATATGATTTAGGAAAAAATATGTTGAAATTGAAAAGAAGTGGCTGAGGCCAGAGGCCTAGAGAGCATTTATATTTGTGTAGGAGAAAGAAATGGAGTATTTCCAGTAAGAAATAGCTAAATAAAGACAATTGTAAGAATCACCAGGACATAAATATCAATAGATCCAAATAGAATGTTGCCCCTGAAGACAAACATATTTTTTGTTTGCTAAAATTTCCTCATCCATAAGGTATAATAATATTAAGAGTTATTAGTAATATAAGAGTATTGTTAATAGTTATAAAGATAATTGAAAGTGAAAGTGAAGTCGCTCAGTTGTGTCCGACTCTTCGCGACCCCATTGACTGTAGCCTATCAGGCTCCTCTGTCCATGGGATTTTCCAGGCAATAGTACTGGAGTGGATTGCCATTTCCTTCTCTAGGGGATCTTCCCAACCCAGGGATTGAACCTAGGTCTCCCACATTGTAGACAGACGCTTTACCGTCTGAGCCACCAGGGAAGTCTGCACATAAGCTGTTCAGATGTTATAATAAGTTTCAGATGTTATAATCATTTTTATTACTTTGCCCAGTGAATAACACTGAACAGAATAGAGTACAGGGAAAATTTAAAAAAACACCAGAGGAGCTATTAGTTTTGAATGAGAGAAAGGTCACCACAGCCCTTGAGATTTGAAGGAGACAGTTAAAGTTATGTTCAGATTGAGATCAAGTTAGTGAAGTGTAATGCTAGTGAGGTGGATAGTGTTTAGGACTGATAAACTCAATATTTGTCAATACAGTAGAAAGGTAATTTTTTTTCAGTAAGATAATTAGGAGTTTAGAGAGAGTTGAAGAAGGCAGCTAACTCTAATGCCAAGACAACAAAGATTGATAAGCAGTCTTTCATGACTAACATGTTTGCTGCTGCTGCTAAGTTGCTTCAATCGTGTCTGACTCTGTGTGACTAACATGTTTAGAAATGTTTAAAAAACAAACTTACTTTAGTATTCAGCTGCTTTGCATGAAGTAGCAGTAGAAATTTAGTTCATGGTTGCATGCTTTCCAATAGCACTAAGTGCAGAGGGACAGAAGAGTTACATGACTTATCAAAATGATACTTAAAATCAAGGGTGAAGTCTGGGATGTGTAAGAAAGGAAGTGAGGTGAATAAGAAATAGAATGGAATATATTCAGAGTGTTAAGGGATGGAGTGTTCTATGAAGACAAAGTAAAATTCTCTTAGCTTCTACCCCTTCCACTCTTTCAAAATATATGGCATGTGTACCCTTCTTCTGAAAAACCCTTCAGTGTTCAGCCTGAATAGGAAAAAGAGTGAGGTTAAGAGGGCTTGGAAAGAACGGAGTACAATGAGAAGGTTAAAGGACTGGAGTAGTCTACTGAATCAAAGAAGAAGTCTCCAATTTTCAAATCTTTTCATCAAAGATACATATCATATAATGTCACTTGCCTATGAAAACTCCTCCAATGTCTTCCCATCACAGGCAAATATTTCACAGAAATTTCTAAGCTCAAATAGCTTTCATCTTTATTCTTTCCTCTTTAATTCACTTTCCTTTAAGTTTCCTATCTCTCTGTCTTCTTTGGATATGTCACCCTTCTAGAGTTTTCTTATGTTCCATGCATGAACTCATTTGTTTTTGCTATTTCTCCAGTTGTTAATACCATTAATAGGGGGCTTTGGAAGATTTATGTTTCCAATGCCTGACTCCCTTCTTTAGTGTGATAAGGTGACCAGAGACAGGAGGACTGAAGCCGCTGGTGAACATTTGGGGTTAATGCTATGGCAGATAATGAGCACAAAGTAAAAAAAAAAAAAAAAAGGTAGACTGATGATTTAATAATACTGTAAACCTAGCTGTGGTTGGAGAATATAATATTTATGAGAAATAAGATTGAATTACTCAGAAAGTGTATGGTTCTTTTGATGGTAGTCAAGCTGGTTCAGAGTTACTGATAGGACTCTTTTATATTATAAGACTCTTTATATTATAATCCATGAAGCCTTCCCCGGTGGCTCAGCAGAAAAGAATTTACCTGCAATTCAGGAGACCAGGGTTTAATCCCTGGGTCAGAAAGATCCCCTGGAGAAGGAAATGGTTACCTACTCCGGTATTCTTGCCTGGGAAATCCCATGGACAGAGGAGCCTGGTGGGTCATGGGGTTGCAAAGAGTTGAACATGACTTAGCAACTAAACAACAAACAATATTATAATCCACAGCCTCATGGGCCAGTATGACGATGGAAATGATGATTACACACCAAAGAATGCACTTGAAATTTTATTTTCAGAGGGAAAGAAAAATATTTCTATAACTCAGAAAGAGTAGGGAAAGGATTTTAAATAATCATCAGCTAAGTTTGTATGAAACCACCATATAAACCCAGTATATTCAATATAAACTAACAGGGAGAGTATAAATAATTCAGGAAATACTCTGCGATTTGTCTTATTGATGTGCCACTCCAAACATTCTGGTTGTATGAGGAAAAGTGGTAGATGTGAAACTGTAGAAGATAGATTTTCCAGTCCAACCTGAAAAGGAAAACAGAATACTACATTACCTATCAATCTATATTCAAGAAATAATGTATGTCTGTATACAGAACCCACACATACTCATCCATACTAGTTTAGCAGAATGTTATTATTTTTTTTAAACTTTAAAATTTATTTTGTATTGGGATATATTTGATTAACAATGTTGTGGTAGTTTCAAGTGAACAACAAAGGGATTCAGCCATGCATATACATGTATCCAAAATGCTATTATTTGTAACTATTATTAATATTTTCTAGTGTTCAACATGATAACCTAGCACATGGTAGGATTTTAATAACTATTTGTGAAATAATTTAATGTATGAGTGAAAACTGATAGCCAGTTTCTTTAATCCAAAAAATAAAAGTAGTATTAATATTTATATTTATTTATAAAGTGGAAATATTTACACTTCAGCAACTTTGAAGGAACATTTAATTATTCTTATTTTCTAAATAATTTATTAAACATAAAATGTTATTGCTTCCTGCACCTAAAACCTTTTAACCTAATTGAAATCTAGATTTTAATAAAACAAAATCATTATGCAAAATGACAATGGGCTGATACGTTAAGAAATTGCTTAAAATCATTAAATTCTTTAAAACTGACTTGCAATTTTGGTTTCTGTTTCTTTTGTCATTTTTCTATCAGTTTGATACCTTTTTTTTTTCCTTTGCCATTGCTTTGCTTAGCCTATTTCTAATTATCTGAAAGGACTTACTTTAGGACTTACGTTTGGTGCATCACTGGATCTTTTTGTACTACCACATATTTCTGATGTCTCTAACTTACATCTGGCACCTTGCATTGCATTTCTGTGACTTTGTCTAGAATAGAGCTTAATGAGGATAAGTTTGGTACCTTATTTTTATCTCCTTCATGTCTCTCACATTATGGAACACATGATCATTTTTTTTAAATGCAGAATAAGTATATAAATAATTATAGCAAAGTGAAAAAGGCTATTTATTAAACACAACTGAATATTCAGCTCATATTCATAATAGTTATTCTTTTTCTTCACAGAAAATTATTTTGCGAAGTAGTCTGATCCTTTTCATCATATGGAGGGAAAAAATGATATGACAAAGCAAATCAAGTTTGTGACAACATAACCTAAAGCCAAAAAAGTGTTCTAAAAAAATCCCCTAGTTGGACTTGGGTTGTAGCTTGACATCAGTAGTGGAGTGTTTGAATACTAGAATTGGAAATCTGTGTTGGATTCTTGGCTTTTCCACTTTTACATGGTGATCATGAACAAGTTATTTAATTTCCATGGGGCTCAGTTTCCTTAGGAGAAGGCAATGGCACCCCACTCCAGTACTCTAACCTGGAAAATCCCATGGACGGAGGAGCCTGGTAGGCTGCAGTCCATGGGGTTGCGAAGAGTCGGACATGACTGAGCGACTTCACTTTCACTTTTCCTTTCATGCATTGGAGAAGGAAATGGCAACCCACTCCAGTGTTCTTGCCTGGAGAATCCCAGGGATGGGGGAGCCTGGTGGGCTGCCGTTTATGGGGTCGCACAGAGTCGGACACGACTGAAGCAACTTGGCAGCAGCAGCAGCAGTTTCCTTATCTCAACGTGGCTAATAATATTGGCTATGTAGGTTTTTGTGAACATGAAATTTAATATTTCTTCAGTGATCAATGCAAAGAAATAGAGGAAAACAACAGAATGGGAAAGACTAGGGATCTCTTCAAGAAAATCAGAGATACCAAAGGAACATTTCATGCAAAGATGAGCTCAATAAAGGACAGAAATGGTATGGACCTAATAGAAGCAGAAGATATTAAGAAGAGATGGCAAGATACACAGAACAACTGAACAAAAAAGATCTTCATGACCCAGATAATCATGATGGTGTGATCACTGACCTAGAGCCAGACATCCTGGAATGTGAAGTCAAGTGGGCCTTAGGAAGCATCACTAAGAACAAAGCTAGGGGAGGTGATGCAATTCCAGTTGAGCTATTCCAAATCCTGAAAGATGATGCTGTGAAAGTGCTGCACTCAATATGCCAGCAAATTTGGAAAACTCAGCAGTGGCCACAGGACCTGAAAAGGTCAGTTTTCATTCCAATCCCAAAGAAAGGCAATGCCAAAGAATGCTCAAACTACCACACAATCGCACTCATCTCACACGCTAGTAAAGTAATGCTCAAAATTCTCCAAGCCAGGCTTCAGCAATACGTGAACCGTGAACTTCCTGATGTTCAAGCTGGTTTTAGAAAAGGCAGAGGAACCAGAGATCAAATTGCCAACATCTGCTGGATCATGGAAAAACCAAGAGAGTTCCAGAAAAACATCTGTTTCTGCTTTATTGGCTATGCCAAAGCCTTTGACTGTGTGGATCACAATAAACTGTGGAAAATTCTGAAAGAGATGGGACTACCAGACCACCTGGTCTGCCTCTTGAGAAATTTGTATGCAGGTCAGGAAGCAACAGTTAGAACTGGACATGAAACAACAGCCTGGTTCCAAATAGGAAAAGGAGTTCGTCAAGGCTGTATATTGTCACCCTGTTTATTTAACTTCTATGCAGAGTACATCATGAGAAACGCTGGACTGGAAGAGACACAAACTGGAATCAAGATTGCCGGGAGAAATATCAATAACCTCAGATATGCAGATGACACCACCCTTATGGCAGAAAGTGAAGAGGAACTCAAAAGCCTCTTGATGAAAGTGAAAGTGGAGAATGAAAAAGTTGGCTTAAAGCTCAACATTCAGAAAACAAAGATCATGGCATCCGGTCCTATCACTTCATGGGAAATAGATGGGGAAACAGTGGAAACAGTGTCAGACTTTATTTTTCTGGGTTCCAAAATCACTACAGATGGTGACTGCAGCCATAAAATTAAAAGACGCTTACTCCTTGGAAGGAAAGTTATGACCAACCTAGATAGCATATTCAAAAGTAGAGACATTACTTTGCCACCAAAGGTTCATCTAGTCAAGGCAATGGTTTTTCCTGTGGTCATGTATGGATGTGAGAGCTGGACTGTGAAGAAGGCTGAGCGCCGAAGAATTGATACTTTTGAACTGTGGTGTTGGAGAAGACTCTTGAGAGTCCCTTGGACTGCAAGGAGATCCAACCAGTCCATTCTGAAGGAGATCAGCCCTGGGATTTCTTTGGAGGGAATGATGCTCAAGCTGAAACTCCAGTACTTTGGCCACCTGATGTGAAGAGTTGACTCATTGGAAAAGACTCTGATGCTGGGAGGGATTGGGGGCAGGAGGAGAAGGGGACGCCAGAGGATGAGATGGCTGGATGGCATCACTGACTCGATGGACGTGAGTGTGAGTGAACTCCGGGAGTTGGTGATGGACAGGGAGGCCTGGTGTGATGCGATTCATGGGGTCACAAAGAGTCGGACATGACTGAGCGACTGATCTGATCTGATGTAGGTTTTTGTGAACATGAAATTTAATATAGGCAAAGGGCTTAGGATTGTGACAAGCATTGCAAGGCCAATAAATTACTACCACTGTTACTACTGGTTTCTCTGAAACCTACTTTGTCCTATTGCAGAACATATACAAAGAACAAGAAATCTTGAGTGAGACAGAATGCTGAGATTGGAGATGACTTATATACTGCAAGGACAATATCAAAGAGAAAGTTACTACACAAAAAAGCAACATTGATGTATACTTGTTTCCTTGACTGTTCATCATGGTTTTCAGGCAATGTTTAAAATGTCAAAGAGAATCACTAGGAGAAGTAGGTTTTATGTGTTTAAAAAAATAATGATTTTTTCCAGAGAAAATAATGCTTGTTTTAAACTAACTTGTGTACGAAAACTGTATTGCATATCTTTCACCAAACTGAAATTCTGGGTCTGAGCTCTAAGGTGACAAGTTAACATCCCTGTGACCATTATGCTTGTGACAATTTCCACCCAGAGCTCTTGCTTCTGACTGAATTTATCATCAGCTATAGAGAACCTTCTCTATAATTTATTTTCAAAATATTTATAAAATGCATGCAAATATACAGATCACTTACATTTGTGAATCCAGGAGGTATAAGCAAAATTTAAAATATTTCATAAACCAAGTATGACTTAAAGTTGAAGCTATATACTTCCCATGCAGCGTTAGTGGTAAGAACCTGCCTGCCAATGCAGGAGATGTAACAGACATGGGTTCGATCCCTAGATCAGGAAGATCCCTTGGAAGAGGGCATGGCAACTCACTCTAGTATTCTTGCCTGGAGAATACCATGGAAGAGGAGCCTGGTGGGCTATAGTCGATAGGATCACACAGAGTCAGGCATGACTGAAGCAATTTAACACGTATGTATATTACTTAATATTAGTCATCCTTCACACAAAAATCCCAATTATTGTTTAAATTATAAGGCTAAAGCTACTTACCATAACCAGGTAGAAGCAGTTAATTCAAGAATCTTAAAGGTACCTCTTTAAAAGAGAAAGAAATAACATGTTTTAGCTAATTGCTTATAATAACAAACAAAATGAATATTTACAACTCTGTGGAAATATTTAGAAAAAATTTTGGCACATTATATTCAAACTACAGATACTAAATTCTTATTTTCTCTAATCATGGGGAAGATATCTTTAAATGCTATATGTATATCCAATGAAGTAAATCATATTAAAAAAATCCATATAAATGAAGTGACTTGCCCCAAATCAAAAGTTCATTTATGTCAGGTCTTCTGGATTCCAATCTTATATTTTTATATTAAATTTTTGGTTCTCTAGGTTCAATTTCCTGCTCTCTCCCTTATTCCTTATGTTAAAATACATTTCCTCAGTCACATTTTTTAAAAAATGAAACAAAGGAGAAATATTAATTAGAGTTTGGTCGGGCTACTTTTTGGAATTTCAGATACTTTTGTGAAATGGAAGTAATATTTTCTATGCTGACCCACCTTCAGGAAATGCTATAGAATCAACTGAAATAAGCAAATACTTATGAAATTTAAATCCAATGCAAGCACAATGTATCATGCTAATTATTTCTGCTTATTGTAGCTCTATTCATCCTATATGATTTATAATTCAATTTCCAGCCTAGAACATTCATTTAATTTTGTTTTAGCTTTTACTTTAGAACTTAGAATTTTATTTCCATATTTCATTTCCCTATCTTATTTTTATTACAAAAGACAACTCAGTTTTAAAATTAAAAATAAAAGGGAGAACTCACCACATAGGGAATAACGTTTGTCTTAGGTTGAGTCCATGGCTTCATAGCTTTCTGATACTGATAAACAGTCTTGAGATACTGGGGCCAGGTGAATTTCTGGTAATGCTGGCTGATTTTTTTCTAGGAAAATTATAATTATTCCATTATCCCATGTGTCAGAACACCTGGACCTAACCAAATAAAGTTTTACTTGGATAAATTCTAAATGATACCAAACAGACTTAAGCAAAGTAAAGTTTATTCATATAAAATTATGTTTACTTTTATAAAATAAATGGTAGGTTTAAAAATATTCTTTGGTTATTTCAATCTCTAGTGCCAAAATGCTTAAGTGGGAAAAAAAGAAAAAAATATTTGTGTAAGAAGGAAAGGGGATAATTTCTTAACAGTGTCTTAGATTGCAGCTTCTTTTCCATACCTTGTGGAAATACCTTAGTCCTTAGAGTCATATAGAATGTGTGATTTACCTCAGTAGAATCTGCGACACTGAGCCAATTGTTAATCTCTGAGTGTCATTTATTTTATAGAAGTAAATGATAATATATTGCCTGTCACCTATTCTGTAATTCGGAGAAGGCAATGGCACCCCACTCCAGTACTTTTGCCTAGAAAATCCCATGGACGGAGGAGCCTGGTAGGCTGCAGTCCATGGGATCGCTAGAGTAGGACACGACTGAGCGACTTCACTTTCACTTTTCACTTTCATGCATTGGAGAAGGAAATGGCAACCCACTCCAGTGTTCTTGCCTGGAGAATCCCAGGGACGGGGGAGCCTGGTGGGCTGCTGTCTATGGGGTCACATAGAGTTGGACTTGACTGAAGTGATTTAGCAGCAGCAGCAGCATTCTGTAATTAAATATCCCTCTCCTCTGTGTTCTATTTTGAACCATTTATGTGGGTATAACTATAGATTATTATAGAGATTAAACACAGTGGTATCTGTCTTTAGGATAATTTCCTATTTTTACAAAATGAAAAGTCAGTGAGTTTTTAGAATGACTGGTGGATACGTGGCAATAGTACAGCTGGTACAATGGGAGAATGTTTTTGCAATAGTTTTCATAAAGTATAAGGAAGACTTATAGAAATTAGAATTTGTTTAAAAAAATGTGAGTTTTTTTGTTTTGCTTTGTTGTTGTTGAGAGGATTGTGGTTCAGTGGTGTCCAAGCTGAATCTTAGTGTGCTCAAATGTTTGTGTAAAAATTTACCAGAAAATTTAGGCGATTCTTATCTTCTTCAGTCAGTTTAGTTTTCTGTTAATAATAAAAATAAACTGCAATAAATACAAAAGCAAATATTATAGGATAGCATGTAATTAATTTTTTTTGAAGAGAAATTACTTACCTTAGTGATTACTTCTGTTGATTCCTTATGGAAAAAAAAAAAAGAAAATCAGCTTTACTTGAATAGCCCACCAGTAATTTTGTCTGCATCATTACAGTAGAGAACTAGAGCTAATTATTTTTAACAATTCAAGGCTAAATCACTGCTATCAAGTAACAAAGTGCTATTTTATAGAAATTTATTATGAATTTAATGAGTTTGAATATGCATTATCAGAGCATTCTCTGTGTCCATATGACAACTGACTGACTGAAAGTATGTTTTGAGTTTCCATTTACGTATATTTTTCATATAATGTCAAATTCTCATCGAGTATAGCAGATGCAAAGCAAGGGAGTAGAGGAGAGAGGGAGAGAAAGAGGGAAAACTAAAACAAAGCAGGCTCTTGAGGTATGTAGCAGAGCTTGCATATCCTTTCTGGGAAGACCATTGTTTTTTTAATGGCTGTGCCTCCCTGCGTGCTAAGTCACTTCAGTCCTATGTGACTCTTTGCAACTCTATGGACTATAGCCTGCCAGACTCCTCTGTCCATGGGATACTCCAGGCAAGAATACTGGAATGGGTTGCCATGCCCTTCTTCAGTCAATCTTCTCAACCCAGTGATCAAATCTGTGTTTCTTGTCTCCTGCATTGGCAGGCTGGTTCTTTAGCACTAGCGCCATCTGGGAAGCCCTTTTTAATGAGTATGGACCCCCAAATTGAAAGAAAAGATAAGGCATGCTCCTAAAGCTCTCAATGAGGTTGATGTTGGACTGTGCCTCAGGCCATAAGACTGTGGGCCACAATCCATGTTTCATCCTCTCCTGGGATGTCTTCCCATTGCGTTTTTCCACTAGACTCATTCTAACACAGCAAGTGTTTTTGTAACTGTGATTTACACAACCCTTAACCCAATCCAGTATTCAAGCCCCTAAACAACCAGAGAGATTCAGGGTAGAACTATGGTGAAGGCAGTTGACAGGATGTTTATTTGGCATTGGCTTATTTGAAAAATGCCTGTTATCAATGAATCAGGGTCCAGCTGAACATTGTCAATAGCATGGCTAGAACAGCTACTCAACCCTTTGGATATACTGCCTTTCAGATCTCTAAAATGACTCTGAATCTGTGTATTTTTCTTACATGTGTTTTTCTTTATTTTATTAGCTATTTTGATGTGGTTCTGTTAAAAAATTAAGTATTAGCAAATACCTAATGTGCTTAAAATAATTAACAGCAGAAAAGTGCAACAAACTAGTTGGTTGTTTATTTTAAAAGTATATATTTTCTCACTGGATGAACTATTAGAAGATTTTGGGAGAAATAAAAAAATAGTCAAAATTTGGGGACCAAGAAATTGAATTTTTAGCAGTATAATTTTAACATTTGTGGAGTTTTAGTTCTTTCTCATTTTACAAAAAGAATAATAGTATAATAGGTAAAAAAGAATTGAAGTAAAATATCTAGTTCAAAAATAGTAAAAATTTGATTAAAAAAAGAAAGAAGCAGTGGAAATAATATAAAACTTTTGTGATATAGAAAAGTCTTGTTCACATGGAAGGCCTTAATTGAAAGAATTCAAGACAATTGAGAGGAACAGAGTTAAGTGCTGGAGAAAAATAATATTTTTAAATAACTTACAAATATAACTCTATTTTATTAAAAGCAGAATGTTTCAGATAAGCCTAATTATTGATATTAGATTTTGAAAATATTAATTAAAATAGCTTCATATAGAAATAATATCTTACCATGTCAACGGTCTTCTTTGAATTTTCCTTAAAAAATAAAAGAATTAGACATTTAATTCCCACTGTATTGTCTATACATAATTTCCTTTTGACTATATTTAGAAAAACTCCTCTTTTATAAAGAATAATTCAATTTATTTTTATTGCTTTGTAAATCACTGTTGTATCCCAAGAGTCTAACATAATGTAAAGGGCATAATGCTGGCTAAATGCATATTTCTTAAGTGAATGATGAATGACATACCTCATCAATGAATCAATAAATATGTAAATACATTTTATCTGACTGGTATGCATAACCACATTGTCTCCTGATTATATTTATGCAAATAAATAATATTTTATAACTAACAACATAAAAAGTAATTTCTTAACTGTATTTAATGTAAGTGGTTTTGACTTGCTTCCTGAGAGGAGTTGGCAGATACCTTAAGAAAAAATTGAAATGATACATTTTAGTCTTACTTATGAAATTTCGGAAAAGGCGATGGCACCCCACTCCAGTGCTCTTGCCTGGAAAATCCCATGGACGGAGGGGCCTGGTGGGCTACAGTCCATGGCGTCGCTAGGAGTCAGACACAACTGAGCGACTTCACTTTCACTTTTCACTTTCATGCATTGGAGAAGGAAATGGCAACCCACTCCAGTGTTCTTGCCTGGAGAATCCCGGGGACAGGGGAGCCTGGTGGGCTGCTGTCTCTGGGGTCGCACAGAGTCAGACATGACTGAAGTGACTTAGCAGCATGAAATTTTTATTTCTCTTTTCTCAAATATTTTATTCATTATGAAGTAGGAATAAAACTAGGCAATTTCTTGTGTGATGTGAAAATGTGTTTAATTATGTGTGATGTGCAGGAAGACACTTGGATAACAGCAATTTATATGGATCTGAATTAATTTGAGTTCTTATTTCAGAATAATACATTGGATTTCTCCCACTCTGTTTCTAAAATTTAAGATCTATACCAGGTCTCATGGTGTGATAGCAATATTAAAAGTGAGTTATAAAAAGAGAAGTAGTAACAGCATTTTGACAAAGTATACTAGCACAGATCCAATCTTTGTATCCTTCAATGTGTACATTTTTGTTCTGCTTTCCCCAGATTTTTCTTAGGGATCTAAAGTTCCAGTTTTTCAATTGGAAAGATTTTTTCAATTTTTATGTAAATCCAGATTTATTGCTTAAGCAACTACATCAAAGACTGTCTAGTACAGTGTATAATAAGTCAATAATATCATACTAGTTATCAGATTATTGCCTTTGTAGGTAAATGCCTTACCTCACTGGTGGAGAGCTGTTCTCTGTTCTATAACCAAAAAAAAAAAAAAAAAAAGGACCATGAAAACTTTCATTATTTATTCCTCATATGAGAAAACATTCCTTAAGACAGACTGTTTTATGAAAGAAAATGGTAGAACCTGGAACCTAGGTAAATTACTTCACTTCTTTATATTTTCTTAACAAGCAATCTTTTTGTTACATGAAATTAATGATTACTATCTCCTCTTAGAGAATTGTTTGAGAAGCCAAGCAAAATGATATAGAAGCATACTCTTAAGACAGGTATGTTCAATTTAAATTAAATTACTTATTTGTCACTATGGTTGCTATTGTTATTTGTTACTATACTTGAGCTATATTTTGTTTGTGATTTAATTTCTGGACTACAAGATTTTTACAGTTATTCTACTTTCTAAGTTAAAACTTGTCTCTTTGGGACATTTTATCTTTAGACATTTTACAAATCTTTATCCTGAACTCATCCCTCACCAAAAACAAAAAGAAATACAAATAAACAAGAAACAACATATAAAAAAGCAGCACTCACCAGAGTGGGAGTAATGGGAACAGCATTTCTCTTAACCTGATCCCATGGGTTCAAAACAATTGGACCTTGATACAGATACTGGAGATACTGGGGGAACTTCTGATAAAACTGATTGATTTCATTCTAAAGAGAAAGAAAATTATCAATATTTACTCCAGTATTGAATCTTCTCTATGTGTCAAAAGTAGATTATAGAAGAACCAAGTTTCTTAGAACTTTATTTAATTAGATAATTTATACAACATGGCAAATTTACCTAACAAGGGTTGTTTAGTAACATAAAATTTTCTGTAAGTGGGATGAATAGTTATGTGAACACTGGAGAAGAAGCAGTGGTTACGATGACTGTTTACTTGAAGTTATAATTTGTATGAGAAATTTACCAGTGCTTTCTGGTAGTGCTTATCGTCCACAGTAATCTTAACTTCCTGTTAAGAAAACAAAACACTTGTTATAAAAATTTATAAAATGAAAACAAAGCTGGGCTATATGAATTTCATTTTATTTGAATGAAAATTAGTTACCTCTGTGGCAACTTCAGCAGATTCCTTCGGGGGAAGAAAGGAGGATTAACTTAACTTGCATGATTTAGTCTTAGTATTGTTCTAGAGTAGAAAGGTCAATTCATTAAGTATATTTAGAATCCAAGCTACTACTACTGAGAAATTACAGTATTTATTCAGTTCAGTTCAGTTCAGTAGCTCAGTCGGGTCCGACTCTTTGCGACCCCATGAATCGCAGCACGCCAGGCCTCCCTGTCTATCACCAACTCCCGGAGTTTACCCAAACTCATGTCCATCGAATCGGTGATGCCATCCAGCCATCTCATCCTCTGTCGTCCCCTTCTCCTCCTGCCCCCAGTCCCTCCCAGTATCAGGGTCTTTCCCAATGAGTCAAGTCTTCGCATGAGGTGGCCAAAATATTGGAGTTACAGTGTTTATTAGAGATTCAATAAATTGAAAATTCAGAGTCCTCAGTTTCAAAGTAATAACATGTGACTGAAAACATGTTTAATTTTAAAGTTTTCATCAATTCTACATTATTCATTCAATATCAAATGCTTAAGGAGTGTAGACAGGTGACAAACAAGGTTACAAAGTTGGCCTAGTGAGATGTTGCAAACTGAATCCAGCATACCCTTTCTAGATGACACATTGGTATTTGTAGGAGGCCATTGGCTCTCCATTCCAGACAGACCCGTGGCCTAGAGCAACAGTAAAGCAGGCTTCCTAGATGTTAAGTAGGAAGTCTTCAGGCTGTGCCTCAAGGCTCTGAGCCAAGGCTATGGTTCTCCCTTTCCCCGACACCTTTCCCCATTGTGCTCATTGCTTGGCTATTTCTATCAATACCAGAGCATGTCTTTACTTCTTTCCTTTGGCATCAGATATTTGATATCTCTGTGAAAGAACACCCATGTACACCAGGGTGTAGACAGTCACTTTCCAGTCTCCCCACTATGACATTAAGTTTGGGTAAATGATTTCTCCATTGCTCACCCTATTTGTGATGTTAACAACAAATTACTACACACTACTGAAAATCTATTTTGGATGAACTTGCTATTCAATGTTAAAAGAAAAGGTCTCTTACCTCACTAGATGAGCCGATAGAATATTCCTTGAAAAAAATAATATATGCAATATAAATCTGGTTACCAGAAGAAATGCAAACATTATTCTTTGCATGTTAATGTTTACTTGGGATATGTCTCTTATTACAAACATGATCATCAGTATGATAAGTTAAAAGGATTGAAATAAAAGCAATGCAACCAGGCTTCTTGGCCGCTTGTTTTTAATCACCTTTAGCAAATAAGTGGAAGAGATAAAAATGATCATATATTTAAATGTAAGTGGCTCAAGAGAATACACAGTGATTTAGGTGGACATTACTCAAGTGGACAGGGAAAAACTGTCATTTTGAAGCAACTTATAAATCATTTTCCAGTTTACTAAAAAAGGAAATTTAAACATGTTCCCATATGCCATTACTAATTTTAGAATATTACATATTGGTAATATGAACAAAAAATGTTCAAATGTATAAAAATTTCTCACCTCTTCATTTGCATTCCTTATAACTTCCTTAAAGAGAGAAGAAAAATAATTAGATGTATTTCCCCACAGCATTGCTATGCTATTTTCTCCTGAATATAAAAGGAAAAATGTCTCTCTCATTAAGAGATGCATTAGACTGGATTCGGTTTCATTGTATGAGTTTTGTATAAGTTATAAAAGAATTTCCTATTTGATGACAGTGGTATTTATTTTTGTTTACTGTGTTTATTGTTGTATCCCCAGCGAGTCTCATAATTATTATTGTATTCCTACAGACTAAGATAATGTTGGGGACATAGTTCTGGTTGAATAAAAGATTTGTCAAGTGAATGAATGAATATACAAGATAACTTTAGGCAAGGCATGGATAGGTTTTTCTTTCTCATTTTAATAGTCATTTCTTATTGTATATTAGGAAAAATACATCACTAGGCCAACTGACATGCTTTAGGAAGCAAATATATATTGTTTCTATAATAAATTGATTGAGTCTGTTTTAAAAAAATATTGCAACAGAAAAAGAATTTTAAAAAAGGATAAAATAAGTTTGATACTGAAAAACACTAAAAGATAAGTTCTTTATTCTTCATAGATTCTGGGAATCAAATGTGTTAGTTGATTCATGCAAAGATATATTTTCTTCATTTAATTTAGTCATAGAATTGAGAAGACTAATTTTGGTCTCATTGTTTAAAGATAATCTTGGTTTTCAAGTTTGATTGATTTGAAATATATTTTCCAAATAGAGGTTAATTTCAGTGTAGTTAAAATACTATAATATTTTACTTCACATTATGCTACAGATGTGAAATCAGTGTATACCTTGCAGAATGTGGAGCAAAGGTTCTCCTAAAAGAAAACAAAGCCAAAAGGATATAACATTTATTGAAATGTAGTGTAATATTCTTGAGCATACAGTTATAGCAAAGAAAATATGATTTTGTGAACAAAAGAGTACAGAATTAAGGAAGAAAAGTAAAGATGATGAATCTTTAACAAGAAATTCTTTCAAAGATATTCTGCTTTAACATTGTGGCTCAAAAATGGCTCTCAAATCTTTTCCCAGAACTCCTTTCATTAGTAGATAGCATTTAAACAAAACAATGAAAACATCACCATTTTCACAATCACAATCATAATTCTCTTTTTGACTGAATGAGAAAGAGATCGATGTTTGATAGAAAAGCTGTTTCATCAGTGAAAGATTAATAGTCTAAAGTAATCCAACTTTACCTTGCTGGGATGAATGGCCATATTCTTTTCCTGCTTATATGTCTACAAAATAAATAAATTTATTTTATAACTTTAATTAAATAAAGAAAGTTAAAATATATTATATTTGACTTGAGAATTTGGTACTTACTTCCTGGGAGATGATAGATTCCTTAGAAAAAGAAAGACAACATGACTCATTTACCTAAATTGAATTCATATTAGCTTAATAATATATCGATCTACACCCATTATCTATGGAGGAGATAACATATTAGTCTTTTCCTGAATTACCGAACAAAATTAACTGATGTTTCACTCCCTCTACATAACTATTAAATTTCATATACCTAACTCATTTTGCATTGTGCTTTGGGTTATGAATATCTGAATCAAAAACTTTACCAAGTATCTTCCACAGGGAAGAAAGAATAGGTTTTCTATTTCCTCTGTACAATTTTCAGTGTTTTTTTCATATTATTATTATCACATTTTTTTTCTGTCTTTTTAAGAGAGATTAAACACATCACCGGAAAACAAGAAAATGCTTAGGTAACACTGGAGGTGACGGTGGGAACCTGTTATGTACCTGTAGCTGGGAAGTCATTTAGGAAGTAGCATGGAATATGGCTCCGGAAGAGCTTTAGTCCTTTTTGCAGAAACATAGAATGGATCCCTGTCACTGTACTCCCAAAATATTCATCATGACTTGTGAGCATACCTCATTAATACTGAGACAACTTCAGAAAAAAATGTACTAATCTAATCTTGGTGATTTGAATGTGAAGATTTTTGGGTTTTATTCCTCTCTATATACCTTTTCGTTATGGTTGCACTTCCAATTTTCTCTAATTCTACAGTTCTAGATTCACTGGAGAAAAATTATTTTAAAGACAACAGTTTAGGTCATATTCTGTTTTTACTAACTGATAAGATTTTCCATTGATACTAAAGTATCTTACCTCACTGGAGGAGACATGTTCCATCGTCTATAAACAAAAGCAAATACAGTTCTCAGTTTTATGGTAGATTTAAAATGCCAAGGTATCTCACTATTTTGTTTTATCATTATTCCTGTTTGTTTTGATGGCAAGAGACTTTTAGGAATTTGTTTCTGGAAATGCATGATGTTTAGTTGAATTTTTTCATTATTATTATAATATTATATCCTATAATATTACCAGCAAATCATTTTGTATGTCAAACAAATCCTTTTTATAGCTTAATGTAGTTCTTGCTTTTAGGAAGTGTTGGGTTCTTAGTTTACCCTATCACAGTTTAAAATATAATTTATGTGCACATGAGCTACAGAATCTTAAAATATTTATAATACCATGATATTTTGTTTTATTTAGCTTTTGTTAATTGCTAGATTTAGTTACTCTTAAGGGAAAGATTGAGGACAATTACTGATTTACAGAGAAGAGTAATTAAGACTAGGAGATTATAAATAAGAAACAATGAAACTTGGTGTAAAATTGACCACTGAAGGTTATTTTATCTTATATTCATCTAACAGGAATTCTTACTGTAGCTAAGCTCTTGGCTTGGCTTTAGAGACTAAGAAACTTTTCAAGATTGATGTGTGAGGTGTGGAAATGGAAAGAAAGCAAAGAACTCTGGTCACCCTGATGATACGGTACATCTGAAAAGTGAAAGTGAATGAAAGCATCTGACTCTGCGACCCTCTGGACTGTGTAGTCCATGGAATTCTTCAGGTCAGAATACTGGAGTGATTAGTCTTGGGGATCTTCCCAACCCTGGTATTGAACCCAGGTCTCCAGCATTGCAGGCAGATTCTTTAGCAACTGAGCCACAAGAAAAGCCCAGTCTGAACTGAGTGAGAACTGGGCATGGGAGAGGTGTTGGCAGCACAGGCTGCAGGGTAAGGGAAGAAGCCCAGTTGCTCCTGAGGGAGCTAACAGATTACAAGCCTGTATCTTCAAAGCGCTTCATGTGAAGCATCTAGTCCTTCTTTATCATTGTATGATATGAATATTTCTGTAACATTCTCACTAGAAGATGTTGCTTTGAGAAATGAAGGGTTGACTTTGCATTAGGTTATCTGGCAAGTCAAAGTTGTTGCTATTTAGTCTCTCAGTTGTGTTTGACTCTTTGCAACTCACGGCCTGTAGCCTGCCAAGCTCTTCTGTTCAAGGATTTCTCCAGGCAAGAATACTGGAGTTGGTTGCCATTTCCTTCTCCATGGGATCTTCCTGACCCAGGGATGGAACTGGAGTCTCCTGCATTGCAGGTGGATTCTTTACCACTGAGCCACCTGGGAAGCCCAACTCCTAAAGTTAGCACTATTCAACACATCCCTGTTTCCTATCAAAGGATCATTGTTGCTGAGCTACTGGAGTCAAGAATGATGAAATTCTGACATATGCTTGAGATGGTTTGGGAATCTACATTTTCTCTGTGACTCTCCTGAACTTTAAAAGAAGTCCTTGTTATGGTTTCATGTTTCTTACTTTTAAGAAGTGATTCTTGAAGTGAAAATATTTCCCCAATAAATTCAAATGTTTACAGAAGAAAGTGTACTTTTTAACTTCGAACTAAAAATCTTTCCAATCCTAGAAGGAGAACACTTTAGAAGTGGTATTTTTGTCCATCTTCATAACTTACATAAGGCAGGGCCAAGGCCATCTTTGATTATAGGTTTCAAAGTTTATACACTTCCTCTATAGTCCCTGCTGTCTACCCCTGACATTATCCTCATAAACAATTTAATATTCTTATATTTACATAATATATTCTCATCTGTATCTTATTATACTTACATGCTTTGCAAGGGCAACAGCCAAAAGGCAGGTAAAAATGAAGAACTTCATGTTTACTTGGTCCTGTGAGATAGACAATAAGCTAATTAATAACAGTTTTACTCTCCTTATAATCACACATTTCCTCATTAATTATGTATTAAATTATCTTCAGATAATTAGAAAAGGGCAATGAAGACTGATAAAAGTAGATTCATTGAGAAACACATGGATTTGAATATGATGAGTTCTTTACAAGAAGAAATTAACACAACAAAATGTAAAACCTGGAGAAGGAAATGTAAAATCTTAATTTCTAAATTGTGGAGGCTCATTTGGGCATACCAAATTAGTGGCATAATTGACCCTATGTATAAATAGCTAAATTATTTATTAATTTACCCACTTATTCAATGACTACTTGCTATGTCAGGTACTATTCCAGACATAAAGATACAGTGATGAAAAATAATGATGTTTATACTAACATGCCATATTTTTTTTTACAATTCTTCTTAAATCTTATGGAGAATCATATCAGAAATGCAAAAAAAAACCAGAAATCTTTTTAAAATCAGATTTCAGGTGAGCCAAAACATGGAGCCTGCCTCCCTCATAAGGGGAAGAATTGGCAGGTGAAAATAACACTGTGCTGGGGACAAGAAGCCTGCTGATCCCAGCTTAGCCTGGGACAGGCTTCTGAACCTTGAGCAAGTCACTGAACATCACTGAACCTGACGGAATAACCACCAAACAAGACTTTTAACTAAGAAGATTTGATTTCTAAGATCCCCTCCAGCTCAATCTCTAATACTATGACCACATATAAGTCCCCAAGGTTTGCTGACTACATATCAATGCAACTTTTCCAGTGCATAAACAAAGAACTGAAAAGTGAAATAAAGTTATTCTAGTGACTTTTTGACATATAATAGTGTTTTACTCTGTAGATCTACAAATTTGAAATCAATTATTTTTAAACGGCAAGATTTTATTTGACTCAAAATTGTTAAATTTGCTGATGATCTTTGCCTGTGCAAATTTAGAGAATGCATATGCATGGGAATTATTCTCTGTCTTAAGAGATGCACGATACTGGATGCTTGGGGCTGGTGCACTGGGAAGACCCAGAGGGAGGGTATAGGGAGGGAGGAGGGAGGAGGGTTCAGGATGGGGAGCACGGGTATACCTGTGGCGGATTCATTTCCATGTTTGGCAAAACTAATACAATATTGTAAAGTTTAAAAATAAAATAAAATTAAATTAAAAAAAGATTAGCATTGCCTGCTTTTGTTATTAATTTATCATTCCTACTAAAGAATCCCAGATATTCTTGTTTTCTTTTACAGGATAATGCACATGACATTCACTTTATAAGCATTTCATAATGACAATGTATTAAAATATAATAAATATATTAAATTTTATAATTTAAATGTTTGAAATAAGTTCATTATATATAGCCACTTACCTCAATTTTACTTAAGATATTTTATTTTCCATGGATGAAAGAAACTGGAGCATGGACAAATATTAACTAAGAATTAAAGAAATGCCTTTATCGTGTTGATAAATGAGAACCATAGAAATAGTGGTAGTTGTGAAGCATCTGCTATTGCCAGACATTGTACTAGGTATGTTGTAAATTCTTTCTCTAGTCTGTGGAACAATTTTGTTAGGTACACGTGTCTGATTAACAGATGAAGAAAGTGATCCAGGAGGTCACACATCTAATGTGCAGCACCCTGGATTTTCAAAAACCTCATTATGATTAGCTCATCCTTAAAATAAGATTGTGGCATTTCATCATAAGATAGAGCAGTATAACAATTTCTAGCATCTGGATGTTAATTTTTTTAAGAAGCACTTAAAAGGAGATAAATCAGTAGCTATGTTAGCTATCAAACAATTTCTCAAAGAATCTTAAGGTACACTGACATTAGGGAGGAGGGAGGAGGGTTCAGGATGGGGAACACATGTATACCTGTGGCAGATTCATTTTGATATTTGGCAAAACTAATACAGTTATGTAAAGTTTAAAATTAAAATAAAATTAAAAAAAAAGAACTTTAAAATTTGAATATAAAAAAAAATAAAAAAAATAAAATAAAGGAAGGAAACCTTAAGCCAAATAAATTGAAAATAAATATCATTTTTCTCTAAAAAAAAAATACTTTTTGGAACAATGCTATTAGGTTTTACAATATTACAAGGTACATAGAATAACAAAAAGATAAATGAAAACATTACCTCGTTTCCTAAAAGGAAGACAAGTAGTCCAGGCAATGGAATATCTCTGATGGATTGGCACAACACTATTTATACCTTGTTCCTCCATAATATGGTAATTCTGTGGTTTGAAATACCTGAACAGAATTTGAATTCTAAGAAGTCATGATGATTAGAATTGCTTTTCTATCGAATTTTTGTACCCCATATTCCTTGGAATGCTTCTACTCAGTTTGATTTAGAACATGATACTAGGTAATGTGGGGTTTATAATATGTCATGATTATCTATATTTCATGTTTGTGTAGCTCAGCTCTTCCACATTTTAATACTAGTTATGAGGCTCAGCATAAGGCTTTTTTTGTTTATTTTTTGCCTAGATGTACCGCAGAACCTCTTCTAGTCAGGACCATTTTAAATAAGCATCTAAAATTGTATTTTGGATATGTTAATTAAAATTTCATTAATAAGTGAAAAATACATTCTTCCTATTCACTGCTTATCATTTGCCAACTCTAAAAATAGGGTTAGCCAAATGCAAGTCTATGTAATACACTGGGAAACTCAGCTCTCCTACTAGCTAGCAGTAACTTTTATAAGTATTTACTTTTTTAACTTTTCTCATTAGTTTCAGAATCTGTCAAATAATAATATCTATATTTAATCCAATTTATAATATTGTCTTAAGTCTTAAGTAAAGTCGTTCAGTCATGTCCGACTCTTGACTATACAGTCCATGAATTCTCCAGGCTAGAATACTGGAATGGGTAACCTTTCCCTTCAGGGTTTCTTCCCAACCCAGGGATCAAATCCAGGTCTCCCGCATTGCAGGCAGATTCTTTACCCGCTGAGCCACCAGGAAAGCCAATATTAAAATAATTAGAAATAATTTATATAAAGTGAGTTGGTAACTACATGCTACCTACATTTTTTCTGTGCCAGTTTATCTTCCATTGCTTAGATAATTATCAACAGCTTTCTAATACATCTTGTAACCTCTCATCTTTTCTCTCCAAAATGCATTTTTCATTAACTTCCTCAAAAATATTTTCTTTCTAAAATCAATGTAACAATCAATTTTCCTGAATCAAGATATTTCTGAGGTTTTGTATTCTGTCCAGGGTAATGTTCAAGATATTTACCATAGAATTCAAGGTCATTCAAAATCTTTTCAGGAATTTTTTCTGCCCTCATTTCTCGACATGTCATATTCCACAATCTTTCCAGGGCACCATGAAATGTCCATGATCATTCTGACTGGAAATGCCTTTCTATCACATTATCTACTTTGTAAATGCCAATCTGTTCCTAAATATTTGGTTGAGATTTGAACCATCTGTGAAAAGGTCTCCCAAATCTTCAACATACTTTAACTTTTTAATAAATGTGACAAATGAAATAGTTGAACAGATACTGAAGTTGGAAATGTAGTTAAGATTGTTTTCTTTATTTTGTGAGTAATTCTTGAGTACATGCCAGGAATTTTCTAAGCATCTAGGAGAAAGCCATAAACAAATGAAAAATCTCTGCTTTCAAGGAGCTTATATTTCAACTGGCTGAGAGAGATGATTCCATGACAAATAACACATCATTGGTTTTATCATCATGCATGGTAAGGGGAAAATTGGAGAAAGAGTACAGGAAGTATTAATAGGGATGAGGTGGTCACTCTTAGATAGTGTGACCAAGGAATGTCTCCATGAGCAAAACAGCAAAAACTTGAAGGAAGTAAACATTTTACTGTAGATCGTTCAGGAAGAACACATCTGCAAAGGCCCTGATTTGAGTAAGCTTGGCAAATTTCAAAAATATTGGATAAAGCAACATGGCTGAAAAATAGTAAATTTAGTTGAAACAAAATCAGAGGGGAAAATGGGACCCAAAATGCAAGGTTCTTCAATATTGAAAGGATTTTAAGAAAACTGTTACACTGATTGGAAGATGTTGTCAAGTAGAAGACAATTTGGGATTATCTACTAAAAGTAGACTGAAGGGGCAAGAGAAGAAATATGATCACTTTGGAGCCTACTGTAATAATATAGGCATGTGATTATGTCAGCAGATGGAATAGTGAGAAATGGTAGCATTCTAGATATACTTTGAAACTTAGAGAATGTAGAATTTAATAGATTAAAGGTGAGGTGTGAGAGAAAGGAAAAGGTTAATAATTACTCCAGATTTTTGGCTTGATCATCTAGAATAATGTAGTTACTACTTACTGCTATGGCAGATGTTGAGGGAGGATATGGTTTGTGGGAAAACCATTAGAAGCTTAGTGTTTGTTTTTTTTTTTTCTCCCTTAATTAATTAATTTTTTTTATTTAAAAAATTTTCCTTTATATTGGAGTTACAATGAGGAGCCTGGTAGGCTACAGTTCATGGGGTCGCGAAGAGTCAGACACGACTGAGCAACTTCACTTTCACTTTTCACTTTCATGCACTGGAGAAGGAAATGGCAACCCACTCCAGTATTCTTGCCTGGAGAATCCCCAGGACGGGAGCCTGGTGGGCCGCTGTCTATGGGGTCGCACAGAGTTGGACACGACTGACGTGACTTAGCAGCAGCATACTTTTAGAAGCTTAGTTTTAGAAATGTTAAATTTGAAGTTCCAACTAGAAATTTAGGTTGAACTATAAACAGTATACAACAATACAAAATTATCTAGTGGGATTGATTTCTTTAATCATTGAAGAATGATTAAAGAACAGACAACAAAGATCTTACTATCATGATTTCAGTATTTTCTAATGCTACTGATTACATTACTTTGTCAACAAAGGTCTGTCTAGTCATGGCTATGGTTTTTCCACTAGTCATGTATGGATGTGAGAGTTGGACTATAAAGAAAGCTGAGCACTGAAGAATTGATGCTTTTGAACTGTGGTGTTGGAGAAGACTCTTGAGAGTCCCTTGGACTGCAAGGAGATCCAACCAGTGCATCCTAAAGGAGATCAGTCCTGGGTGTTCATTGGAAGGACTGGTGTTGAAGCTGAAACTCCAATACTTTGGCCACCTGATGTGAGGAGCTGACTCATTTGAAAAGACCCTGATGCTGGGAAAGATTGAGGGCAGGAGGAGAAGGGGACGACAGAGGATGAGATGGTTGGATGGCATCACTGACTCGATGGACATGAGTTTGGGTAAACTACGGGAGTTGGTGATGGACAGGGAGGCCTGGCATGCTGCAGTCCATGGAGTCTCAAAGAGTCGGACACGACTGAGTGACTGAACTGAACTGATGTACAGCTAAAATGAGAACATAAAGAAAAGGAAGCTCTTACCACACTTAGAAATAAAAGACCTGGAGTAGATGAGTTTTGTAGGATATAAATAAACAGAAAGAAAGAAAGGAAATTCTAAAATACTGGAAGTCCTATATTATTTCAGTGGGCATATATGTGCTGTCATATGTTCAATACATTGCAATGATTATATCAGTAGTTCATCAAGACACTTATATACAGAAATGTCCTTAAATATAAGAACCAGGCAGTCCAGAAAGAAGATAATGTATAGAGGGAGTTTGTGCAAAGTTGAAGGAACAGAGAGTTAGGTCATAAGTAATCAAAAAGGTCAACAACCCTGAGGATGGAAACAGAACTTGAATGTAGGTTAATAAGAGATAAAGATAATTTAAGATATGTTATCTTATAAATGTTACTAGTTGATTAGTGAATACTGGCTCATTGGAAATAACGTGGAAAATTTCAGTAATTTCTGTCTAAAACAAAGTGGTCTCTGGCAGAAAAAAACAACACTAGCAATGTGAGCTATGAGGAACGACATGAGAAATGTATCTAATCTTTATTTCTAAAAAGAAGTTTAATTCAATGTACTTTTGATATGCTTTGAGAAACCTATGAATGAAATCTTCAGTTCAGTTCAGTTCAGTTCAGTCGCTCAGTTGTGTCCGACTTTTTGCGACCCCATGAATCGCAGCACGCCAGGCCTCTCTGTCCATCACCAACTCCCGGAGTTCACTCAGACTCATGTCAATCGAGTCAGTGATGGCATCCAGCCATCTCATCCTCTGTCATCCCCTTCTCCTCCTGCCCCCAGTCCCTCCCAGCGTCAGAGTCTTTTCCAATGAGTCAACTCTTCACATGAGGTGGCCAAAGTACTGGAGTTTCAGCTTTAGCATCATTCCTTCCAAAGAAAGCCCAGGGCTGATCTCCTTCAGAATGGACTGGTTGGATCTCCTTGCAGTCCAAGGGACTTGTAAGAGTCTTCTCCAACACCACAGTTCAAAAGCATCAATTCTTCGGCTCAGCTTTCTTCGTAGTCCAACTCTCACATCCATACATGACCACAGGAAAAACCATAGCCTTGACTAGACAGACCTTTGTTGGCAAAGTAATGTCTCTTATGGAAACTCAAATCATATTTTAATGCTGGGAGCCATCTCCCGGCATACTGCATATTGAGTGCAGCACTTTCACAGCATAATCTTTCAGGATCTGGAATAGCTCAACTGGAAGTCTATCACTGCCAGGAGCCAGCGTGAGGAACTCCGCCCGTGGCAAAGGTCATGAGGAAGGAGGCTCGGCATACGCAAAGGCGGGATCGAGCCTCAGGAGTCCCCCTGGAAATTCTTGAGCATCTACCCCCAAACCAGAGTCTGCCTACTTTTTGCTTTGTGCTCTCACCTACACCTCTGACTTTACGGGGGGCTGTCCCCCACTACCTCTCTCTGAAAAAAGAGTTAACTTACAGCTCCAGTTAATAATTCCTGGGTGTGACAGTGTTTCAACCTACAAACTCCTTTGGAAGTCCTCTAGCCTGCCTGAATAGTTTTTTCCGGCCACATGTGATTGCTCAGAGCCTCCCAACTGTGAGAGGCATGAGATGTTCTAAACGGTCTAAATAGAGAGTCCTTTGAGTAGTTAAAAGTTTGATTATAAATTGTATTGGTGAAGGGTTTTTCACTTGTTGGGCCAATGTTTGCTGCTAAGTCTCCATATCCCTTACCTACTGTGTCCCTGGCAGTGTATTGATTGATATAATTGGTGTAAATAGTAGCTTTAATGTTTGTAACCTTGGACCCTTGAGTTAATTCTTTTTCTTGTTATAGCCCACCACACCTTTGCCCTATAGGAGTGCAACTTTAATGCTTTTGGAGGGTGGCACCTGACTAATCACCTTTAGAGAAAAATAAGTTTTCTGAAGAAAAGGTCTTAAAATGTTAACAGGCCTCCGGGCCAGAAGATGATGCAAATCACCTAAACTTTTGCATATGATAAGTTTTCAGGAAGAAAGCCCGGCTTACTGCATGACTCTACCCCTTACCCCATTATCCTCTATGCATAACTTAAGGTATAAAAACTACTTTGAAAAATAAAGTGCGGGCCTTGTTCACCAAAACTTGGTCTCCCCATGTCGTTCTTTCTCTCACCTTCTGACTGAATTATTCAGCCTCTTTTCTCCACTGAATTTCCTCACTGAGCTATCCTCATTCTATTACTCTTTATATCTTTGATGAATATTTAAATAAATAGGTCGCCGATGCTGTCTCTCCTTCAAATACCCTGGATCAGCTGGGGCTGGACCCCGGCATTTTAATATATTAATCTCTATTTTTAGTGTCAAAATATCACTTTATTATGCAGAAAAATCACTTTTAAACTAAATGTCTGCTATATATTGGAAGAACTGTATGCATGTATAGCACAGGCATAATATAATGCCTGGAGGCCTACATCAAATTTAAAAATCCTGTTACCTCTGAGGAGCTATGGATGGGAACGAAATTGAGTAGCAACAATGAAGCTTCAGTTGCAGTGATAATTTTCTTTTTTCTATTCATGAACTAAAGTATTTTAATAAATTAAAGTATTATTTATGTGTGATGAAATGCACGTTTTAACTGTACAGGTGGATCATTTACCAGGGTCGAAGTGTGTTACTTTTCTTTCACCCCATGAAGTTTCCTCCTGCCCTGTCCCACTTGACCACCTCTCTCAGAAAATGTCACTTATCTGAAATGATCAATAATTCATTTTTTTTCTGTTTTCATTTGTATGTAACCATAGAGCATATACTGTATGACATCTAGCTTCTGTCTCATGGCATAATGTTTTTGAGATTTATCCATGTTGTTGCAATTATTGCTGAGTCATCTATTATAAAAATGCTGTTGAACGACACCCTGGCTGTTTCTAGTTTGGGACTATTATGAATAAAGATACTATATTATTTGTACAAGAATCTTTGAAGACAATTTTTTTTTTTTGTCTCGGGTAAGACAGAGGAATGGTATAATCTTATCATATGGTAGATGCACACTGAATATTTTCATAGCATATCAGACAGTTACTTGCAATTTTAAACTCAGAATAGAGCGTATGTTAGCATTTGGAGTACAGCCACTAATCTTGTATGACTTTCCTAGTAACTAGATACACAGTATACTCAAGGTGGAATGTTCTCTAATTTTACCAGAAAAGGAATAGAGATTCAAGGAAGTCGTGCGATGGGCATAAAGACACAGCTGGACTCAAGTCAGGAAGCATTGACTTTTATTCCAGTGATTTTTATATTCAAGAGTACTCTGTTCTCTTACCCCACTTCTTTATTGAGCAATCTTTTTCGATTTTGATTTTGAGCCAAATACATCTCAGTATGTGTGTATGAAAGTATATTTTTTCACCAGAAAATTTTGTGATCTAACTTGAGCAAAATATTTGTGTGAAAAAATTTAATAGACAACATAGGGGTTACTAAAAAGTAGCTTAGAACACAAATATATTAGATATTTTATTGTAATTAATAAGAATTAGATCCCATCAGTGTAGTTAATAAGAATTTATCTTTTCAATTTTGTCATATACTTATATGAGGACCACCTTGTCAACCACCAGAACAAAAATAAAGATAGTGAATAAAAACCTGACTTTATTTGAATCCTAATAAAGTAGATATAATAAAGTAATAATTCATTCATTCCTTGTCAAACTTGTATGGATCATACTATGTGCTAAAGAATTGTGATACTAGTGATATACAAAAAATTAAGATTATATTCCCTGATTTCAGGAACATATTTTCTAATAAACTCATACTAGATAAGTTAAATAAAATATTGTAGTGGTAGTATACTCAAAATGTTATGAGAATATGGAAAATGTTCGTATCAACCAAATCAGATAAGCAGGGACATCTAGGAAAGAATCAGAGTAAATGTAGTGCTATGTCCCACAAAATGAGGGGAGTCACAGAGTAAGGAGGTGAGGAAAAGGAAGGTGTCAGAAGCCTGAACAGACAGGAAAATGAGAGGGTAGCCAAATGAGGAGCAAAAATTTTGAGTTCAAGAGAAAGAGAGGCAAGAATTGAGGGTAGAGTTTTCTGGGAGGCAAAACATTTTATGTCTCCTCTTGGGGGCTGAGAGTGGCATGGAAGACTCTTCATCAGCATGTGAGGTGGAAGCACTGAATTTTGTATTAATTACTGAAAAATTATTACAAAGAAAGATTTAAAGTGGAGTAAAATAGCAGACAGCATTGCCATGTATGGGGGTGTGCAAAAGAAAGTACAATTATAAGGGCTGATTTGTTGAAATCACTGATGATGTTGATTAAGGAACAGATTGAAGAAATGTTTAAAAGAATAAACGACAGACTATTAAACAACCAATCAAAAATGCAGGCTGTTTTGTGTGTCTACTATGAGAAATGGAATTGGAGTAAACAATTAAATTGTCCTAAAATTCTATTAAAAAGAAAATAAGAGCTTAATCTGGCTCTATTTGCTATAATCCCCTAGCTCAATTGTAGGCCAGTGAATTCAGAGCCAGCAAGTTAAATATGAACTATATTTGAATTATACACATAAAAATTAAAATATATTGTGAGGAATATTTAATAATTAAAGAATTTATAAAATTCATATTTAACAATTGAAAAATGTAAAAGAAACAATAGATTTCTCTTGAACTTTTTCTCTCAAGAATGATACAATATTGCAGAACCATATTGCATCTGAAAAGTAAATAGTACATTTCTGCTAAAAATTTAATAAAGACATGAAGAAGTAATATAGTGACTTCTATGCTGTTTTTTGCTGCTATTTAGTACTCTTGCCTGGAAAATCCCATGGACGGAGGAGCCTGGTAGGCTGCAGTCCATGGGGTCGCTAAGAGTCGGACATGACTGAGCGACTTCACTTTCTCTTTTCACTCTCATGCATTGGAGAAGGAAATGGCAACCCACTCCAGTGTTCTTGCCTGGAGAATCCCAGGGATGGGTGAGCCTGGTGGGCTGCCATCTATGGAGTCACACAGAGTCGGACACGACTGAAGTGACTTAGCATAGCATAGCATAGCATAGTCACTAAGTCATGTCCGACTCTTTTGAGACCCACTGAGCCACCAGGGAAGCCCAGTATGTTGTTTTACTTGCTTTTTATCTGTCAGTTTCTCTTATTTATTCACATAAAGAACACTGGATGTTATTCAGAATGCGAAGTATTTAGAAGAGCTAGTGGAGGTGATGGCATTCCAGTTGAACTATTTAAAATCCTGGAAGATGATGCTGTGAAAGTGCTGCACTCAATATGTCAGCAAATTTGGAAAACTCAGCAGTGGCCACAGGACTGGAAAAGGTCAGTTTTCATTCCAATGCCAAAGAAAGGCAATGCCAGAGAATGCTCAAACTACCACACAATCGCACTCATCTCACATGCTAGTAAAGGAATGCTCAAAATTCTCCAAGCCAGGCTTCAGCAGTATGTGAACCGTGAACTTCCAGATGTTCAAGCTAGTTTTAGAAAAGACAGAGGAACCAGAGATCAAATTGCCAACATCTGCTGGATCATAGAAAAAGCAAGAGAGTTCCAGAAAAACATCTATTTCTGCTTTACTGACTATGCCAAAGTCTTTGACTGTGTGGATCACAATAAACTGTGGGCAATTCTGAAAGAGATGAGAATACCAGACCACATGACCTGCCTCTTGAGAAACCTATATCAGGTCAGGAAGTAAGAGATAGAACTGGATATGGAACAACAGACTGGTTCCAAACAAAAAAAGGAGTATGTCAAGGCTGTATATTGTCACCCTGCTTATTTAACTTCTATGCAGAGTACATCATGAGAAACGCTGGACTGGAAGAAGCACAAGCTGCAATCAAGATTGCCAGAAGAAATATCAATAACCTCAGATATTCAGATGACACCACCCTTATGGCAGAAATTAAAGAGGAACTAAAAAGCCTCTTGATGAGAGTGAAAGAGGAGAGTGAAAAAGTTGGCTTTAAGCTCAACATTCAGAAGACCAAGATCATTGCATCTGGTCTCATCACTTCATGGGAAATAGATGGGGAAACAGTGGAAACAGTGTTAGACTTTATTTTTGGGGGCTCCAAAATCACTGAAGATGGTGATTGCAGCCATGAAATTAAAAGACACTTACTCCTTGGAAGGAAAGTTATGACCAAGCTAGATAGCATATTGAAAAGCAGAGACATTACTTTTCCAACCAAGGTTTGTTTAGCCAAGGCTATGGTTTTTCCAATGGTCATGTACTGATGTGAGAATTGGGCTGTGAAGAAAACTGAGAACTGAAGAATTGATGTTTTTGAATTGTGGTGTTGGAGAAGACTCTTGCAAGTCCCTTGGACTGCAAGGAGATCCAACCAGTGCATCCTAAAGGAGACCAGTCCTGGGTGTTCATTGGAAGGACTGATGCTGAGGCTGAAACTTCAGTACCTCATGGCCACCTCATGTGAAGAGTTGACTCATTGGAAAAGACCCTGATGCTGGGAGGGACTGGAGGCAGGAGGAGAAGGGGATGACAGAGGATGAGATGGCTGGATGGCATCACTGACTCGATGGATGTGAGTCTGAGTGAACTCCGGGAGTTGGTGATGGACAGGGAGGCCTGGTGTGCTGCAATTCATGGGGTCGCAAAGAGTCGGACATGACTGAGTGACTGAACTGAACTGAATGAAATTTTCCAAGATGCAGGCACTGTTCAGATCTTTAAACCATGTCATGACATAGGAAAAGATGCAATCACATTTATTTTACTTTAGTATTGTGTTAAAATTAGAATAGAAAAGAGGTCTAGAGAAAGTGATCTTTTTCTGCCAAAATATACTATTTGCCAACTATGGTTTTCCAGTGGTCATATATGGATGTGAGAGTTGGACTATAAAGAAAGAACGTCTAACAATTGATGCTTTTGAACTGTGGTGTTGGAGAAGACTCTTGAGAGTCCCTTGACCTGCAGGGAGATCCAACCAGTCCATCCTAAAGGAGATCAGTCCTAGGTGTTCATTGGAAGGATTGATGCTGAGCTGAAACTCCAATATTTGGTCACCTGATGCAAAGAGCTGGCTCATTTGAAAAGACCCTGATGCTGGGAAAGATTGAGGGCAGGAGGAGAAGGGGATGACAGAGGATGAGATGGTTGGATGGCATCACCGACTTGATGGACATGGGTTTGTGTGGACTCTGCGAGATGGTGATGGATGGGGAGGCCTGGAGTGTTGCGGTTCTTGGGGTTGCAAAGAGTTGGACACGACTGGGTGACTGAATTGAACTGAACTGAACTTTGGAAAATCAAATTTAAAGAATACATTTAAAATCTTTTGAAAATTAAAATTTCCTTCTTTTTCAGCAATTGAGATAGTAGATAAAATGATTGAATAAATAGGAATGAATAACTGATGTGAGCATTATTTATGTAAAATAACGTTTTTAATGATGGAAATAAAAATGTAAAGAGTTGGCAAAGGTAGATACGAGAATAAAATAACATAAGAAAGTTCATGTCAACCTTAAAGACAAAGTAATTTTGCAAAACCACCATGTTAGAAATAACACATAAATTCTGAATTTATCTTGAGGTTAAAATACAATTAATTTTAATGAGTATATATTAGACTTTCAGACAATAAATAAGGTTCTAGGTACTCAAACAATAAGCTAGTAACATCCTCTTTTTTAAGATTGTATTTTTTCTTTGGATCATAGAGAAATCAGTATGTTTGAGACAGCTAGATAATTCAAGTGATTTTCGCATTTTGATTTCTAAGTATCATAGCTATGGAGACTCTTTCTAAATAACTGTTGGAATAATTCTGGCTTTTAAAAATTACTTTGCTAAGTCACATGAAAGGTTTATTCAAACATGTTTGATTGCATTTTTCTTTCTTCCTTCCTTTAGTATCTCCCTTTTTCCTTCCTCCCATCTTTTCTCCTATCCTACCTCCCCTTCTTTTCTTCTTACTTTTATTTTTTCCTTATTCTTTGAAACATAGAAACTTTATAGATATTGGTCATATTACAGAATGGATTTAAAGCAATAATATGGCTCAAGTGAATACAAGAGATTTTGAATAAAAATTTAAATGATCCTACTTGAGTGTAATGTAAATGGAAACGTAAACCACACTGAAATTTAACATATCCTATATTTTAGGTTGAAATAGTACATTAAAGTGTTATATTATTATATTCAACAAGATATATTAAAATTGTACTCAACAAGATAGAAAGTTGTGAAATATGTGTGACATTCAAAATAAAAACTGCTGACTATATTCATAAGAGTGGCATTCTTATTTTGTCTATAATCTTAAACTTCATGACAGGGAAATGGCTTTATAAAACTAATAGACCAGAGCTTCTTTTTCTATCCTTATATAAAGAAAGAATGATAGAATGTTCTCCAAAGCCAAATATCAGGCTCTTGAAAATGTCAAGATGTTTCCTTTACAACATAGCACAACAAAGAGATATTGCTATCTCATGAGCATGGTGCCATAAGGATACAATCCAGAGCCAGCTTTAATATGCACTTTGCTGTTTTCAGTCTCCTCCAAAGACAAGATGATCTTTAACTATCAATTTATACTAATGAGAGAAACCCAAAGCTGAATCCCTGAAGGATTCTTGAAGTAAATTTTTTAAGCCATCAAGGAATTTAGGTGTATGCTATGTTACAGTTTCACTTTAATGTAATTTAGAAATATGAGATGACAATTTTGAAAAAAGCTTTTAGTGCAATTAGATTGGAGATTTGGTTTTGACTTCAGAGGATTCAAAGAAAATTATATTAATGCTATACTAAGGTGCTTATACATTATCTGGGAAACAAATGAATATATAGAGATGTCTATGAAATTGATGTGGCTTCTGTGATGGCTTGGATGGCAAAGAATCTGTCTGCAATGCAGGAGATCTGGGTCCAATCCCTAGGTTGGGAAGATCCCCTGGAGAAGGGAATGGCAACCCACTTCAGTATTCTTGCCTGGAAAATTCCATGGGCAGAGGAGCCTGGCAGGCTACAGTCCATGGGGTTGCAAAGAATCAGACACAACTGAGTGACTAACACTTTCTTTCAAGAGATTGTTGTTCAGTCTCTATGTTGTGTTTGATTCTTTGCAATCCCATGGAATGCAGCATGCAAGGCTTCCCTGTCCTTCACTATCTCCCAGAGTTTGCTCAAACTCATGTCCATTGAATTGATGACGCCAATCAACCATCTCATCCTCTCACCCCCTTCTCCTCCTGCCCTCAATCTTTCCCAGCATCAGGATCTTTTCCAATGAGTCTGCTCTTCACAATCAGGTGGCCAGAGTACTGGAGCTTCAGCTTTAGCATCAGTGCTTCCAATGAATATTCAGGGTTGAATTGACTGGTTGATCTCCTTGCTGTCCAAAGGACTCTCAAGTCTTCTCCAGTACCACAGTTTGACAGCATCAATTCTTCAGCACTCAGCCTTCTTTATGGTACAAGCTCTCAAATCTGTACATGACTACTGGGATATAGTCGAGTGTCTTAGGGCATCATAGTATATAGATGATAATGAACACGATTAAGATAAATAGGGTGTAGGGAAAGAGCAGGAAGAAGGCAATGACGCCCCACTCCAGTACTGTTGCCTGGAAAATTCCATGGGCAGAGGAGCCTGGTAGGCTGCAGTCCATGGGGTCGCGAAGAGTTGGACATGACTGAGCAACTTCACTTTCACTTTTCACTTTCATGCATTGGAGAAGGAAATGGCAATGCACTCCAGTGTTCTTGCCTGGAGAATCCCAGGGACGGGGGAGCCTGGTGGGCTTCCGTCTATGGGGTCGCACAGAGTCGGACATGACTGAAGCGACTTAGCAGCAGCAGCAGCAGGGAAAGAGCAAATTAGCCAATATAGCATGGTCAGGTTCTCTTGCTCCTTGGCCTCTCACTCTTTGTCCGTGTTTTGTAAATAATGATTATGTAACAGCTGAGCTCACCTACAGCACTGCACATGCATGTCTTGAGGTATGCTTGGCCATGGACTGCTGTGTGTGTATGTCTGTATGAGTTTCACCAGGAAAGCCCTAGCTACTGCTGCATTGGGACTACATTGGAGTGACATCATGGTTATGTTATATGAGGTTATGTTATGGCTCTCTTATGACTCCTTTATGGTTCTGTTGTGGCTGCTGCTACAATTGCTGCATCAGCCAGGACAGAGGCTGTGTTGTGGCTGCCATGCCAGCCAGGAGAGAATAAACGTGTCTGCAGTTGCTATGGCTTCCCGTTTTCTTCCAGCCTCTTAGCTTTCACCTTGTCTTCCCTGGGTTCAGCGAACAATATGCACATTGTGATACAGGAAGACAATTGGCATCACGAACAGGATTGGCGATACATAGGGAAAGTGCAGTCAGATAATAATTAAAGTAATAACCGTAGAACATTAATGCTATATTTGGGTGAAAACATTCCATAAAAATAATTAGAAGAAATAACCAAATGAACAGATTTATAAATGAACTTAACAGGATGATTTTTACAATAGAATATAGTTTAGTAGAGTGACCAAATAACAAATGAGTTATCAAAAGTTAATCCCAGCATTAGCCTAGACATGTGTGAATAAGACAAAGGGAAAACTATGCTTGAGTTATCCAAGTTAGAAAATAAATGGAATAGTAAAAAATGTTTCTGTAGAACACTATCTATCCTACTTCATAAAATGCATGCCCAAGGTGGAATAAGTCTATGCCAAAAATATAACAGCTAATAAAAATGTTACCATTGTCTAATAAATGATGATAAATGGCATAGTAACTTAGAATCATCATTGATTATAAACATATCCAAATTATTAAATTGCACTTTTATTAAAATAATGTTATAATATTTAAAGTCTTAATGTATAGTCAAATTTTCAGGAAAATTTGGCAATCTTTTAGGATTGTACTTAAAAAATTCCTATTTCAAAGTCAAATGACCATGGAGCTCAGTACTATATATTTCATATAGTAACTGGATGTATTTTTTTTGGAATTGAATTTGCTTTCTTTAAGTCTTTAGGGTTTTGTGTTCCTCAAGGGAAGCCATGTGACAATATGATTATACAGGATAGTAGAAAAAAATAGGTATTACTAAGTATCTAAGGAAATTGTATAAAAATGTACCTTTTTGATAGTAGTTGAATAATGAAGTGTACTAAAATCTGAATATCATGGTATTATCTATAAAATTTAAACAAATTATATTTTCTAATCCATTTTCACTCAGTGTGGTATATAAGTCTGTCAGAATGAGTATCACCGAGAGCTTGTTGGAACTGCAAATTCATAGATCATACTAAAAGTTGTAAAAATATCAAGCTGTTTCAACATGACTTTCTGATTTTGCATTTTTATCTAAATATCTAACACAATAGTTCCTTAAGTTCTCAGTTTAAAGAATTTAACAAATGATAAGTGAAAATATGAACTCAAGGCTTATAAATGTCTCTTAAAAAGCAAAGAAAGAAATATTTAAATTAAAATGAATGGTTCCACCAGGATTTAATAATTTTTAAGGTATTAATATTTAAACCCACAGTCTGAAATGCTTGGTTTTCCTTGTTGCTTTTTCTGTTGCTTCTCTATTACCTCAGAATTTTATCTATATAAAAAGCATACGGTGCCCGGAAAAGTCAAGTACAAGTTGTTTGTGGCAGAACAGACCCTTCTGACTCTAAAACTTAACTTGTTTAAAATAAATTGCCAGCTTCCTGGATTCATGTTTCTGCTGTGTGTTTTTTTTTTTTTTTTTTTTTGCTATTTAGCTGTTTATGAGAAGTTTTATCTTCAATACATGCACTAGTGTAAGATTTATAGCACACAAACCGTTGCTTTCAAACAATAAGGAACAATTAGAGCATATGGAATTTTGAAGCCACTGACCAAGTAATTTCTCCTAAAGTCAGATATTTTGTGTTTCTCAAAGTAATACAGATAAGAATCATATATTGGAGGTACATGAAAGAGTAGCAAACATTCAATTTGTGAATCACTTAGCTTATTACACACTAATAGCAAACAACACAGAATTGTCAAAGTAGAGACAATGAAGTAAGAACCACACCAAGGAGGATTCCAGAAAGAGGCATCTCAGCAGGAGCAGTGGCCTCTGGTCAGGCAATGGGTTTGGAACAAGTATGAGTGGGAGGTCACACTCTGTTCTCCCAGGGCTTCCAGTGCAGGGTCTCTGCAACAACTCTCAACAGCATAAAGTTGGGTTTTCCTGGGAAGAGCTCTCAAGTCACTCAGCTTGGTGGGCTGTTTTTAAGGAGCAATGGTTATCCCTGGGGAGAGCTCTTGATTTTGGTTATTCTTTCTGTTCCAGTGTGGTACATTGGCCATCAAACTTCCCATCTAAAGAGATGACTTAGTTTATCTCCCCAACACACTCCCAGTCCTACACAGTTATTTCAGAATGACTAATGTGGAAGTCCACATTGGCCACTGGGACTCAATTTTAAACTATCTAACATGTCTTACTCCTAGGAAGGAAAATTATGACCAACCTAGATAGCATATTGAAGAGCAGAGACATTACTTTACCAACAAAGGTCCATTTGGTCAAGGCTATGGTTTTTCCAGTAGTCATGTATGGATGTGAGATTTGGACTAGAAAGAAAGCTGAGTGCTGAAGAATTGATGATTTTGAACTGTGGTGTTGGAGAAGACTCTCGAAAGTCCCTTGGACTGCAAGGAGATCCAACCAGTCAATTCTAAAGGAAATCAGTCCTGAATATTCATTAGAAGGACTGATTGTGAAGCTGAAACTCCAATACTTTGGCCATCTGAAGCAAAGAACTGACTTATTGGAAAAGACCCTGATGCTGGGATAGATTGAAGACGGGCGGAGAAGGGGATGACAGAGCATGAGATGGTTGGATGGCATTACCGACTCAGTGATATGAGTTTGAATAAACTCTGGGAGTTGGTGATGGACAGGGAGGTGTGCTGCAGTCCATGGGGTCGCAAAGAGTTGGACACGACTGAGCAACTGAACTGAACATGTCTTAACATAGCTTCATCCTATAGGTTTCACACAAGAGGAGTAGAAATCATAACCAAAATGAAATCACATTTTAACAACATGCATTTTAAAAAATAATGTCTGACTTTATCTGTTCTTAATTGTTGCCAGCAAATTATTTTCACCTATGGAGCTACTTCATCAAATCATCTTTTCTTCCACAGTGGAGGTGACCTGACTTAAACCAACTTTGTCATTCCAACAACTACCCTTAATATCTGGAGTGGCATGGAGTTCAGCAAATCCTTAATTTTGCAGACAGAATTCATTGCATTCAGCAGCCACCCTTTGAGTCTTAGTTGTTACTGCTAATTTCAAAGAGACTGGAAATCATATAACTGTACTTTTTAATATTTTTGAATTCTACAAAAGCTTTTATGAGTGGCCAGTTACTACTATGTGTACCATCTTCTTCGCTCTCCTTTTCTAAGACTTTATTTTTGTGGTTGTTTCTTTCTCTTAAATATCTTAACTTGTTTTGTTTGCACTTGTTTATTCCCTGGGTCTACAATGATCTTTGTGTGTGTGTGTGTGTGTGTGTGTCAGTCGTGTCTGACTCTGCGACCCCATGGACTGTAGCTCACCAGGCTCCTCTGTCCAAGATATTCTCTAGGCAAGAGTACTGGAGTGGGTTGCCATTTCCTTCTCCAACTATTATCTTTAGTTATCACTTATTTTTCAGATACCATCTCTTCATTCTCTGCTACCAATAAATCACATTGCTTCTTCACAATGATGGCTAAGCTTTTGGAAAGATGTCCTACTTATGACTTCTTCTTCCAAATGTCTTTAATGTGCTGGCTTTGTAAGTCAGTTCATCCTCTCTTGCATGGATAAAGATATGCAGTGTATCTTTAATTTCATAAATTAAAATCTAATGTTTATCTTTCAGTTCCAAAAAACATTTTCCACAACAGTTTTACATTTGAAAAAAATAATAGATGTATCAGGCAATTTAACTGCCTCAATAGTTTTCTCTGGCTTCTCATCCTGAGTAAGGTAATATTGACAATCTATAGCATATAATTCAAGGGCATTCAAATTTCACACAGCAGACATTTGTCATTCCATTTTTTACTACTCTTTGTCTCATTTGCAACTTTCCTGAAAGCACCATGAAGTTTCATGTGTTTTTGATTTCCATTTTTCCTCTGCTCAAGAATGTTCCTCCCTCAGATTTTCACAGACAGTGCATTTAATATTCCTTATGTTTATTTTTAGATCATGTTCAAATTTGACTAAAGCTAAAAAATTGCCTGTAAATATTATAAAATACATCCCTTAGAGTGTTTATGTAAATATATTTTCCCTTTAAAAATATAAGTATAGTATATTTAACAAGCAATTATTGATTGCCTAATGTGTGTCAGGAACTCTTTTATCCAAATAGAATTGGGCCATGAAGAAAAAGAAACCTCAGTCTTCATGGAAGATATACTATATGTTAACTGGAAGGTAAGATAAGACATGATAATCAAATCATAAATCATTGGTCTGATAGTGATCTATACTACGAAGAAAATAGAATTAGAGGAAAGGGATAGGACATTTTTCTAGAAATGGAATATTCAATATTAATGTGCTAGGAAATGTCTTCCTGAGCAAGAAAGTGAAAACTTGAAGGAAGTAAAGAAGTCAATGTTATCGACAGCTGTGAGAAGAGTAATCTAGACCACGAGATGGAAGCAGCCTGCAATACTAAAATAATAATACTCTTAATAATGATATTCAAGCAAATAGGACAGTGTTGTTTAAATTGAGATTTTTCTTGGAACTGAGATCAGAGAAATCAAAAGAGCCCGATTATGCAGGATTTTAAGGGCATTTTGAGAAGTTTAAAGGACTTCTGCTCTGGAATTCAGCTTCTGGGGCTGACTGCATATCAGGGACTGGGTTTATCTTGCTGGTTAAATAACTCAGGAAAAAAATGGCATTTATAGGAATAAAAGTATATCTACTACTCTCTAAAAGGAAAAAGAACAATGTCTGACACCAAATCAAAGTTAGCAAGCATGGGCCAAAAAAGGAAGAAATAACTCACAATGAAGAGAAAAATCAATGAATAGAAACAAACTCAGATATGAAAGAAATAATAGAATTAGAAAAAAATTATATAAATGCTTAGTGAAACTGTATTTTATACATTCAAGTAGAGGAAAGCATGAGCTTGCTCGAAAAATATTGTTTTGACAAGAAAAGTACACTGGCAGTAATTAACAACATGTTTTAGGAAAAAAGATGAGGGAACTTGAAAGAAAACTGAATATAAAAGATTAGGAAACTTGAAAATATCCAAACTAAAACTATAAAAAATCACGAGGAATAAAATAAGAATGAAAAGAAACAGTGCTTCAGTGAGCTGGTTCAACGAGAATCTCAAAAGGAACCCATAGGTTTTGTATAGTACATATATAATACATATATAATTGTGCTGAAGGTGAGGAAGGGAAGGAAGAAAAAATCTTTGAACAAATCAATGAACAAATAATGCCCAAATGTTAGGAAACCTGCAACTCATAGATCAAGAGCACAACAAATTATAACTGCAAAGCATTGAAAAGACCATATCAAACACGTTATAAACAACTGATTTCCTAGCCATTTCTTTCTTTGGACTGTGGTACATGAATTATGGGATTTTAGTTCGGTGACAGGGATGGAACCTGAACCCAAACCCTGCCTCAGTAGTGAAAGCATGGACCCTGGACCTCCAGGGAATTCCTCTACTAGTCTTAAAAAGAAAGTATATAGTGAAAAAAGTACATGTGTTATATACAGGGCTGCAAGCACTTGAATGATAACTAATTTCTCAAAATAAGCTAAAAAAAGGTGGTGGAATATTTTAAGTACTGAAAAGAAAATATCTGTCAAACAAATTCTATGAGTGAGAATATAATTCTAAAATGGAGAGCAAAAAAACATTTTTCAGATCACAAACCTGAGCAAATTTATGATCATTATGCTAGCCTTAGAAGTAACATTTAATGAAAGTCATTCAGGCAGAAGTAAAGTAATAACACATGGGAATCTTTAGCTCCTTGGGAGAAAAACAGTGAAAATGGTAAATATGGGGATGAATAGGAAATGCCTCAATTTTCTATGTTTTAAAACTCTTAAAAAGGTAAATATTTAAAAAATAAAAGTAATAATATATATGTTGTGTGTTTTAATAAAAGTAGGGTTAAAGTATATGACAACATCACCACAAACCACTGGAGGAGGAAAATTGAAGGCTAATATCTAAGATTCCTTATGAATATGGCTGTTAAAAAAGGAAAATAAATGTGATTGAGACTGTAGAAAAGGGAGCTCTGGGGTATTGTAGAAATATATGTTGGTACAACCCCTAAGGAAGATATTATGGAATTACCTCAAAAAATTAAAAATAAAGCTAACATCTGATTCAATAATCCCACTTCTGAGTAATTATCTGAAAGAATTTAAATCAAGGTGTCCAAGTCAGATGTGTCTTTTCATGTTCTTTACATCATTGTTTACGATAGCCAAGACATAGAAACAATTTGAATGTGGATTGACACATGAATGGAGACAGAAAATGTATTATGCACATGAAATAGACATTATTATATTTAAAATAAATATATCTATTTTTATAGATGTTGTTAAAATAGATATTATTATATTTAGAATTAAAAAGGGCTTCCCTGGTAGCTCAGCTGGTAAAGAATCTGCTTGCAATGCAGAAGACCTGGGTTTAATCCCTGGGTTGGAAGGATCCCCTGGAGGTGGGCATCACAACCTACTCAAGTATTCTTGCCTGGAGAATCCCCATGGACAGAGGAGCCTGGTGAGCTATAGTCCATGGGTTCCCAAAGAGCTGGGCACGACTGAGCCACTAAGAACAGCAGCACTAAAAAAGAGACAATTAGCCATTTGAGACATTATGGATAGACCTAAAGGATACTGTGCTAACTGAAATAAGTCAGACACGGAAAGACTGATATTGTACAATCTCATTTACTGGTAAAATTTAAAATCATCACACTTAGAGAGGCATGAATAGAACTGTGGCTGTGTTTGCCAGGGACAGAAGGTACAAAGTTTTAGCTATGAATGATAAATAGATTCTGAAGACCTACTATATAAAGAGTCTATAGATAGCAGTACTGTATGTTTCATCTAAATTCATATATAGACATCCCAGGTAACTCGGTGGTAAAGAATTCTTTTGCCAGTGTATGAGATGCAAGAGACACAGGAGATGCAGGTTTGAGACCTGAGTTGAGAAAAAACCCTGGAGGAGGGCATGTCAACTCGTTTCAATATTCTTGCCTGGAAAATCCCATGGACATAGCCTGGTGGGTTACAGTCCATGGAGGTGCAAAGAGTAGGACACAACTAAGCAACCACAAAAATTTATGTATATAATTTAAATATATATTAATGTTAGAGGTAGAACTTACCAGATATATATTCAGTTCAGTTCAGTCGCTCAGTCATACCCAACTCTTTGCAACCCCATGAATCGCAGCACACCAGGCCTCCCTGTCCATCATCAACACCCGGAGTTTACTCAAACTCATGTCCATCGAGTTGGTGATGCCATCCAGCCATGTTATCCTCCGTCATCCCCTTCTTCCCCCAATCCCTCCCAGCATCAGGGTCTTTTCCAATGATTCAACTCTTCACATAAGGTGGCCAATGTATTGGAGTTTCAGCTTCAGCATCAGTCCTTCCAATGAACACCCAGGACCAATCTTCTTTAGAATCGACTGGTTGGATCTCCTTGTAGTCCAAGGGATTCTCAAGAGTCTTCTCCAACACCACAGTTCAAAATATCAATTCTTCGGCGCTCAGCTTTCTTCACAGTCCAACTCTCACATCCATACATGACCACTGGAAAAACCATAGCCTTGACTAGACGGCCCTTTGTTGGCAAAGTAATGTCTCTGCTTTTGAATATGCTATCTAGGTTGGTCATAACTTTCATTCCAAGAAGTAAGCGTCTTTTAATTTCATGGCTGCAGTCAACATCTGCAGTGATTTTGGAGCCCCCCCAAAAAAAGTCAGCCACTGTTTCCACTGTTTGTCCATCATATCCCATGAAGTGATGGGACCAGATGCCATGATCTTTGTTTTCTTTCTTTCTTTTTTTTTTAAATTTTATTTTATTTTTAAACTTTACAATATTGTATTAGTTTTGCCAAACATCGAAATGAATCCACCACAGGTATACCCATGCTCCCCATCCTGAACCCTCCTCCCTCCTCCCTCTCCATACCATCCCTCTGGGTTGTCCCAGTGCACCAGCCCCAATCATCCAGTATCGTGCATCGAACCTGGACTGGAGACTCGTTTCATACATGATATTATACATGTTTCAATGCCATTCTCCCAAATCTCCCCACCCTCTCCCTCTCCCACAGAGTCCATAAGACTGATCTATACATCAGTGTCTCTTTTGCTGTCTCGTACACAGGGTTATTGTTACCATCTTTCTAAATTCCATATATATGCGTTAGTATACTGTATTAGTATTTTTCTTTCTGGCTTACTTCACTCTGTATAATAGGTTCCAGTTTCATCCACCTCATTAGAACTGATTCACATGTATTCTTTTTAATGGCTGAATAATACTCCATTGTGTATATGTACCACAGCTTTCTTATCCATTCATCTGCTGATGGGCATCTAGGTTGCTTCCGTGTCCTGGCTATTATAAACAGTGCTGTGATGAACACTGGGGTACACGTGTCTCTTTCCCTTCTGGTTTCCTCAGTGTGTATGCCCAGCAGTGGGATTGCTGGGTCATAAGGCAGTTCTATTTCCAGTTTTTTAAGGAATCTCCACACTGTTCTCCATAGTGGCTGTACTAGTTTGCATTCCCACCAACAGTGTAAGAGGGTTCCCTTTTCTCCACACCCTCTCCAGCAGTTACTGCTTTAGACTTTTGGATCGCAGCCATTCTGACTGGTGTGAAATGGTACCTCATAGTGGTTTTGATTTGCATTTCTCTGATAATGAGTGATGTTGAGCATCTTTTCATGTGTTTGTTAACCATCTTTATGCCTTCCTTGGAGAAATGTCTATTTAGTTCTTTGGCCCATTTTTTGAGTGGGTCATTTATTTTTCTGGAGTTGAGCTGTAGGAGTTGCTTGTATATTTTTGAGATTAGTTGTTTGTCAGTTGCTTCATTTGCTATTATTTTCTCCCATTCTGAAGGCTGCTTTTTCACCTTGCTAATAGTTTCCTTTGTTGTGCAGAAGCTTTTAAGTTTAATTAGGTCCCATTTGTTTATTTTTGCTTTTATTTCCAATATTCTGGGAGGTGGGTTATAGAGGATCCTGCTGTGATGTATGTCGGAGAGTGTTTTGCCTATGTTCTCCTCTAGGAGTTTTATAGTTTCTGGTCTTACATTGAGATCTTTAATCCATTTTGAGTTTATTTTTGTGTATGGTGTTAGAAAGTGTTATAGTTTCATTCTTTTACAAGTGGTTGACCAGTTTTCCCAGCACCACTTGTTAAAGAGATTGTCTTTAATCCATTGTATATTCTTGCCTCCTTTGTCAAAGATAAGGTGTCCATATGTGCGTGGATTTATCTCTGGGCTTTCTATTTTGTTCCATTGATTAATATTTCTGCCTTTGTGCCAGTACCATACTGTCTTGATAACTGTGGCTTTGTAGTAGAGCCTGAAGTCAGGTAGGTTGATTCCTCCAGTTCCATTCTTCTTTCTCAAGATCGCTTTGGCTATTCGAGGTTTTTTGTATTTCCATACAAATTGTGAAATTATTTGTTCTAGTTCTGTGAAGAATACCGTTGGTAGCTTGATAGGGATTGCATTGAATCTATAAATTGCTTTGGGTAGTATACTCATTTTCACTATATTGAGTCTTCCAATCCATGAACATGGTATATTTCTCCATCTATTAGTGTCCTCTTTGATTTCTTTCACCAGTGTTTTATAGTTTTCTATATATAGGTCTTTAGTTTCTTTAGGTAGATATATTCCTAAGTATTTTATTCTTTCCGTTGCAATGGTGAATGGAATTGTTTCCTTAATTTCTCTTTCTGTTTTCTCATTATTAGTGTATAGGAATGTAAGGGATTTCTGGGTGTTGATTTTATATCCTGCAACTTTACTATAGTCATTGATTAGTTCTAGTAATTTTCTGGTGGAGTCTTTAGGGTTTTCTATGTAGAGGATCATGTCATCTGCAAATAGTGAGAGTTTTACTTCTTCTTTTCCCATTTGGATTCCTTTTATTTCTTTTTCTGCTCTGATTGCTGTGGCCAAAACTTCCAAACTATGTTGAATAGTAATGGTGAAAGTGAGCACCCTTGTCTTGTTCCTGACTTTAGAGGAAATGCTTTCCATTTTCACCATTGAAGATAATGTTTGCTGTGGATTTGTCATATATAGCTTTTATTATGTTGAGGTATGTTCCTTCTATTCCTGCTTTCTGGAGAGTTTTGATCATAAATGGATGTTGAATTTTGTCAAAGGCTTTCTCTCCATCTATTGAGATAATCATATGGTTTTTATTTTTCAATTTGTTAATGTGGTGTATTACATTGATTGATTTGCAGATATTGAAGAATCCTTGCATCCCTGGGATAAAGCCCACTTGGTCATGGTGTATGATCTTTTTAATGTATTGTTGGATTCTGATTGCCAGAATTTTGTTAAGGATTTTTGCATCTATGTTCATCAGTGATATTGGCCTGTAGTTTTCTTTTTTTGTGGGATCTTTGTCAGGTTTTGGTATTAGGGTGATGGTGGCCTCATAGAATGAGTTTGGAAGTTTACCTTCCTCTGCAATTTTCTGGAAGAGTTTGAGCAGGATGGATGTTAGCTCTTCTCTAAATTTTTGGTAGAATTCAGCTGTGAAGCTGTCTGGACCTGGGCTTTTGTTTGCTGGAAGATTTTTGATTACAGTTTCAATTTATATGCTTGTGATGGGTCTGTTAAGATTTTCTATTTCTTCCTGGTCGAGTTTTGGAAAGTTGTACTTTTCTAAGAATTTGTCCATTTCTTCCACGTTGTCCATTTTATTGGCATATAATTGTTGATAGTAGTCTCTTATGATCCTTCGTATTTCTGTGTTGTCTGTTGTGATCTCTCCATTTTCATTTCTAATTTTATTGATTTGATTTTTCTCCCTTTGTTTCTTGATGAGTCTGGCTAATGGTTTGTCAATTTTATTTATCCTTTCAAAGAACCAGCTTTTGGCTTTGTTGATTTTTGCTATGGTCTCTTTTGTTTCTTTTGCATTTATTTCTGCCCTAATTTTTAAGATTTCTTTCCTTCTACTAACCCTGGGGTTCTTCATTTCTTCCTTTTCTAGTTGCTTTAGGTGTAGAGTTAGGTTATTTATTTGACTTTTTTCTTGTTTCTTGAGGTGTGCCTATTGCTATGAATTTTCCCCTTAGGACTGCTTTTAAAGTGTCCCATAGGTTTTGGGTTGTTGTGTTTTCATTTTCATTCGTTTCTATGCAAATTTTGATTTCTTTTTTGATTTCTTCTGTGATTTGTTGGTTATTCAGCAGCGTGTTGTTCAGCCTCCATATGTTGGAATTTTTAATAGTTTTTCTCCTGTAATTGAGATCTAATCTTACTGCATTGTGGTCAGAAAAGATGCTTGGAATGATTTCTATTTTTTTGAATTTACCAAGGCTAGCTTTATGGCCCAGGATGTGATCTATCCTGGAGAAGGTTCCATGTGCGCTTGAGAAAAAGGTGAAATTCATTGTTTTGGGATGAAATGTCCTATAGATATCAGTTAGGCCTAACTGGTCTATTGTATCGTTTAAAGTTTGTGTTTCCTTGTTAATTTTCTGTTTAGTTGATCTATCCATAGGTGTGAGTGGGGTATTAAAGTCTCCCACTATTATTGTGTTATTGTTAATTTCTCCTTTCATACTTGTTAGCATTTGTCTTACATACTGCAGTGCTCCCGTGTTGGGTGCATATATATTTATAATTGTTATATCTTCTTCTTGGATTGATCCTTTGATCATTATGTAGTGACCATCTTTGTCTCTTTTCACAGCCTTTGTTTTAAAGTCTATTTTATCTGATATGAGTATTGCTACTCCTGCTTTCTTTTGGTCCCTATTTGCATGGAAAATCTTTTTCCAGCCCTTCACTTTCAGTCTGTATGTGTCCCCTGTTTTGAGGTGGGTCTCTTGTAGACAACATATGTGGGGGTCTTGTTTTTGTATCCATTCAGCCAGTCTTTGTCTTTTGGTTGGGGCATTCAACCCATTTACGTTTAAGGTAATTACTAATAAGTATGATCCCATTGCCATTTACTTTATTGTTTTGGGTTCGATTTTATACACCATTTTTATGTTTCCTGTCTAGAGAATATCCTTTAGTATTTGTTGGAGAGCTGGTTTGATGGTGCTAAATTCTCTCAGCTTTTGTTTGTCTGAAAAGCTTTTGATTTCTCCTTCATATTTGAATGAGATCCTTGCTGGGTACAATAATCTGGGCTGTAGGTTATTTTCTTTCATCACTTTAAGTATGTCTTGCCATTCCCTCCTGGCTTGAAGAGTTTCTATTGAAAGATCAGCTGTTATCCTTTTGGGAATTCCCTTGTGTGTTATTTGTTGTTTTTCCCTTGCTGCTTTTAATATTTGTTCTTTGTGTTTGATCTTTGTTTTCTGAATGTTGAGCTTTAAGCCAACTTTTCCACTCTCCTCTTTCACTTTCATCAATAGGCTTTTTAGTTCCTCTTCACTTTCTGCCATGAGGGTGGTGTCATCTGCGTATCTGAGATTATTGCTATTTCTCCCAGCATTCTTGATCACAGCTTGTGCTTCTTCCAGCCCAGAGTTTCTCATGATATACTCTGCATAGAAGTTAAATAAGCAGGGTGACAATATACAGCCTTGACGTACTCCTTTTCCTATTTCGAAAGAGTCTGTTCTTCCATGTCCAGTTCTAACGGTTGCTTCCTGACCTGCGTACAGGTTTCTCAAGAGGTGGGTCAGGTGGTCTGGTAATCCTATCTCTTTCAGAATTTCCCACAGTTTATTGTGATCCACACAGTCAAAGGCTTTGACATAGTCAATAAAGCAGAAATAGATATTTTTTTCTGGAACTCTCTTGCTTTTTTGATGATCCAGCAGATGTTGGCAATTTGGTCTCTGACTCCTCTGCCTTTTCTAAAACCAGCTTGAACAACTGGAAGTTCACGGTTCACGTACTGCTGAAGCCTGGCTTGGAGAATTTTGAGCATTACTTTACTTGCGTGTGAGATGAGTGCAATTGTATGGTAGTTTGAGCATTCTTTGGCATTGCCTTTCTTTGGGATTGGAATGAAAACTGACCTTTTCCAGTCCTGTGGCCACTGCTGAGTTTTCCAAATTTGCTGGCATATTGAGTGCAGCACTTTCACAGCATCATCTTTCAGAATTTGAAATAGCTCAACTGGAATTCCATCACCTCCACCAGCTTTGTTCATAGTGATGCTTCCTAAGGCCCACCTGACTTTACATTACAGGATGTCTGGCTCTAGGTAAGTGATCACACCGTCATGATTATCTGGGTCATGAAGATCTTTTTTGTACAGTTCTTCTGTGTATTCTCACCACCTCTTCTTAATATCTTCTGCTTCTGTTAGGTCCCTACCATTTTTGACCTTTATTGAGGCTATCTTTGCATGAAATATTCCCTTGGTATCTCTAATTTTCTTGAAGAGATCTCTAGTCTTTCCCATTCTATTGTTTTCCTCTATTTCTTTGCATTGATCACTGAGGAAAGGTTTCTTATCTCTCCTTGCTATTCTTTGGAACTCTACATTCAGATGCTTATATCTTTCCTTTTCTCCTTTGCTTTTCACTTCTCTTCTTTTCACAGCTATCCCTTAGAAGAAATGGAGTAGCCATCATGGTCAACAAAAGAGTCTGAAATGGAGTACTTGGATGCAATCTCAACATTGACAGAATGATCTCTGTTCATTTCCAAGGCAAATCATTCAATATCACAGTAATCCAAGCCTATGCCCCAACCAGTAACGCTGAAGAAGCTGAAGTTGAACGGTTCTATGAAGACCTACAAGACCTTTTAGAACTAACACCCAAAGAAGATGTCTTTTTCTTTATAGGGGACTGGAATGCAAAAGTAGGAAGTCAAGAAACACCTGGGGTAACAGGCAAATTTGGTCTTGGAATATGGAATGAAGCAGGGCAAAAGCTAATAGAGTTTTACCAAGAGAATGCACTGGTCATAGCAAACACTGTCTTCCAACACAAGAGAAGACTCTACACATGGACATCACCAGATGGTCAACACTGAAATCAGATTGATTATATTCTTTGCAGCCAAAGATGGAGAAGCTCTATACAGTCAGCAAAAACAAGACCGGGACTCACTGTGGCTCAGATCATGAACTCCTTACTTCCAAATTCAGACTTAAATTGAAGAAAGTAGGGAAAACCACTAGACCATTCAGGTATGACCTAAATCAAATTCCTTATGATTATACAGTGGAAGTGAGAAATAGATTTAAGGGACTAGATCTGATAGACAGAGTGCCTGATGAACTATGGACAGAGGTTCGTGACATTGTACAGGAGACAGGGATCAAGACCATCCCCATGGAAAAGAAATGCGAAAAAGCAAAATGGCTCTCTGGGGAGATATATATTGGTCATACATAAAAAGTGAAGATCAGTGGAAACAAACTCAAGGATTTTCTTATGCATTGAATCTGAACAACTACACAGTGAAATGAACTGAAATGGGGGAGGGGCACAACAAAAAGTTCTGTATTGGAGTTGTTCAGGATTTTCAGACATCTTTCACACAGTAGAGTATGTAAGTGGAGAGTGAAAAGGCAGTTAAGGAGGGAGCACACACACAAATAATTCAGTATCTATTTCCTTCCCTTGCTCTCTGATTCTTTCATCAACATCTGAGCCTGAGGACTCTACTTTTGGGTTCTGTGAATGTCTTTGATCCAACACTAGGCCTCTCGACTCTGTGCAAACCTCTGGAAATTGAAGATTGTCCCTTAGTTTGGCCGCCTTCTCAGAAAGTGTAACCTTGTTTCCATGTATTTTAATGAATGAAACTTACTATCACTTAAAATTATGACACAGCTTAATTTGTAGAGTTTTAGCTGCTAATATTCACAAGCAACATGTCACTGACTTTTTTTTCCAAGCTGCATGCTAAAATGAGTATTTCAGAAATAGATGCACAGATAGAACACAAACTTATGGTGAGGAAAAAGGAAGGGGGTGAAAATCAGGAAGTTGGGATTAACATAGATACACTACAATATGTAACAGACAAACAATAAAGATTTACTCTATAGCACAGGGAAATGCTACTCAATATTTTATAATAAGCTGCTTGGAAAAAGAATCTGAAAAAATTAATAAAGAATGAATATATGACTATACATATATTCATTCAATATATATACATAATACTGAATCACTGTGCTGTACACCTGAAACTAACTGGACCTTGTAAATCAATTATACTTCAATAAAAGAAGGAATCAGTTTCTTGATAAGTACAATTAAAGTGAAAGGCAAGATACTGGTTTCTATTTAAATGACATCATGCCAACAGCATGGATTGAAATTTTTTTAGTGCAGAATATTTCAAAATTAAAATAACACTGCAAAGAGATCAAACCAGTCAATTTTAGAGGAAATCAGTCTTGAATATTCATTGGAAGGACTGATGCTGAAGCTGAAACTCCAAACTTTGGCCACCTGATGTGAAGAACTGACTCACTGGAAAAGACCCTGATTCTGGGAAAGATTGAAGGTGGAAGGAGAAGAGGACAATAGAGGATGAGATGGTTGGATGTCATCACTGACTCAATGGACAGGAGTTTGAACAACCTGTGGGAGTTGGTGATGGACAGGGAGGCCTGGCATGCTGCAGTTCATGGGGTTGCAAAGAGTCGGACATGACTGAGTGACTGAACTGAACTGGGCACTTAAGCAAACATGAATGTTGTTATCATAAGATAGAAACCCAGCAGTAGAAGTTGAATTTGTGAAAACAGATTGAAGTTATACGTTTACAAACTAAGAAATGCCAAGGGTGGATAATAAATGTCAGAATTAGAAAAAACCACAAAGACAGTTATACTTTACATCCATCAGAACTCTGTCAAATATACGAGGAAGACATAAAATTATCGTAACTTTAGCCACCAACTTTGTTACTTTGTTATTACAACCCAAGGAAATAAATAAAATAGGATATCCAGTATTTGCTTGAGAGATCAATTTATTACTATGGTAATTTTTAAAAAATTTTTGAAATACTTTAACATAGAGAACAAAGTAGAACACAATTAGTTCAGAGAATATCACAACTACAGTTCAGAAATATTAATATGATCTCAGGAGTGTGTTTTGCATGTAACACTACTTGATTGCATCTTCTTTTTTGTTTTCTTTCTTTGAAAGCCAGAATATGGATACAGCAAGAGGGCAGGAAGAACTTTCCTGAGTACAAAGCAAATACCTTTTCTCACCAAACCTGTAGATAAAGAGAAAAATTATTATTATTAACTTTGAACTACAGATGAAATCATGGCTATTAACATTATTCTTACTTGTTTTCAAATTATATCCATATACATTCCTTTGTGTCTGACCAAGGGTTCACAATGGCCCATTTGTTAACAAATGCTTTGTGTCCTCCATATATTAGTCAGACTTCCCTCCTCCCCTGGTGCCCTGACCTCTGCTTGCTCTTAGGCCTGGACAAGCACTAAAAAGCGGAATGTGCTCCCTTAACAGCTTATTCTGAGATTCGGCTGACCACAGTAGACACTTTTTGCTGTCAAACTCTAAAAGACATTTTACCCTTCTAGACCAACTTCCCTTTAAAGTCTCTGCTAGTCTCTGCTTAATCTTTTTTTACCCTATAAAGGGAAAACTTTTCTGATTGCTTTTGAAATCCTTGCAGAGGTTTGTGATTTGTACATTCTCTATATAGCAGTGGTTTATTCTGAATAAAGTCTCTCCTTATCTAATTTTGGATTTGTCTTGATTTGACTTGATTAATGATTCTTGACCCAAAATGGTACCTATGTAAATTCATTTTTATATAAAAGATTTATTAAAATCATTCCAAAATGGTTCTATAATTGGACTCTAAATTAAATCACTGCTGTCACTACCACTCTTTCTTAGTTCAAGCTTTTATTTCTCACAATTATTCTGATAGTTTCTCAATGAACTTTATTTTCTGTCTATACTCTCTCTCAACTTTCCAAACTCCCCATATATAATGTGTCTGCATAAGCCATCCATTCCTTATCACTCCTTTATCGCATGATATTTTAGCTGATGATTATTTCTATTTATGGCCATATTAAACCAGATCTGGGCTGGATGAAGCACAAGCTGGAATCAAGATTGCTGAGAGAAATATCAATAACCTCAGATATGCAGATGACATCAACCTTATGGCAGAAAGTGAAGAAGAACTAAAGAGCCTCTTGAAAGTGAAAGAGGAGACTGAAAAAGTTGGTTTAAAGCTCAACATTCAGAAAACAAAGATCATAGCATCTGGACCCATCACTTCATGGCAAATAGATGGAGAAACAGTGGAAATATTGGCAGACTGTATTTTTCTGGGCTCCAAAATCACTGCAGATGGTGATTGCAGCCATGAAATAAAAAGACACTTACTCCTTGGAAGGAAAGTTATAACAAAACTAGACAACATATTGAATAGCAGAGACATTACTTTGCCAACAAAGGTCCATCTGGTCAATGCTATGGTTTTTCCAGTAGTCATGTACAGATGTGAGAGCTGAACTATAAAGAAAGCTGAGCACTGAAGAACTGATGCTTTTGAACTGTGGTGTTGGAGAAGACTCTTGTGAGTTCCTTGGACTGCAGGGAGACCCAACCAGTCCATCCTAAAGGAAATCAGTCCTGGGTATTCACTGGAAGGACTAATGTTGAAACTGAAACTCCAGTATTTGGCCACCTGATGTGAAGAGCTGACTCATTTTAAAAGACCCTGATGCTGGGAAAGATTGAAGATAGGAGGAGAAGGGGATGACAGAGAATGTGATGGTTGGATGGCATTATTGACTCAATGGGCATGATTTTGAGTAAACTCTAGGAGTTGGTGATGGACAGGGAGGTCTTGTGTGCTGCAGTCCATGGGGTCGCAAAGAGTTGGACATGACTGAGCAACTGGACTGGGACTGAAGCTGTCGAGTGCAGGGACTCTGGCTTAATGTTTTTTATATCCTCAGTGGCTATCTCAGTGAATGCCTATGGGTGGTCTAAAAGTATCTGTTGAATGAATGAATGCAAATCTCATTTGGATCCTTTCCTAAAACAGTAACAGAGGAACATAATTTTCAGTTGTTCTCATTCAAAAGTTAAAAGAACTCCTATATTTCCATGTCTTCAAATCTAATTTTCACTTTCACTTTCATTTTTCCTGATACTTCATGGATTTAAGAAATATCAAACGACTACTGATAAATTTAGAGAATGAGTTCTATCATCTTTTTTTCCCCTGCACTTCTCACATAAGAAAAACTGTGTCAGTTTGAATTTTAGTCCTCTTGGACTTTCAATGTGAATGCTATTCTTGTTCAAATTGAACATAGCCAAAGTATCTCCTTTAGCATCTCCTACATTAACAGACCAAATTCATAAAGCAAAATTCCCTGGAGGAAACAGCAACAACCAAGAAACCAACCAATAACATTAGCATCATGTGTCCTTACTGAAAGTCATATTTCCTGAGAATATTTATTTGCTAATCAAATCCTGAGCACTTTCTTCCATTTCTTTTTTTCTCCTTTCCTGGTTTGGTCATCCATTCAATGCATCATGAAATCTGATTGCCATTTCTTAAGGCTTATTTAACATGTTTCTTTCAAGTCTTTCTTTTCTCAACCAATTTTAGTCCTCTGCCCCTCCACTTATAAACAGAGTCCATATTTTATCCATGTTTTTCTGTCAAATGAAATTTTCGTTAATATTATATCTTTCCTTGATCAAAAATCTTCAGTGATTGCTTTATACCTGGGAGGACAAGTTCAGATTGTTTGTTCTGTTATTAATGGCACTACTGCTGCTGCTGCTGCTAAGTCGCTTCAGTCAAGTCCAACTCTATGTGACCCCATAGACGGCAGCCCACCAGGCTCCCCCGTCCCTGGGATTCTCCAGGCAAGAACACTGGAGTGGGTTGCCATTTCCTTCTCCAATGCATGAAAGAGAAAAGTGAAAGTGAAGTCACTCAGTTGTGTCCGACTCTTAGCGACCCCATGGACTGCAGCCTACCAGGATCCTCCATCCATGGGATTCTCCAGGCAAGAGTACTGGAGAGGGTTGCCATTGCCTTCTCCCATTAATGACTTTAGAATGAATTGCTAATAAGCTCCAATCTGGTGCCTTTGCAGTTGTTCCAAAGTTTACATTGAGAAGAAAAAAATTTTAAACAGTATGTTGATGCAGATTTAGTGGCAGAGCAACCTGTAGTCACAGTTATATAAAATTCTGTTCAAGGAATTTTGCATATCATCTTTTAAAAGGCTCACTAGTTCTATGAGGTAGTTATTACTATGATACTATTGAGTCTGATGCAAAAGTGAAGTTTAGAAAAGATTAAGGATATTTCATATGATTTTGGGGACCAGGAATACAAACCCAGGTGTCCCCATTCCCAGTGCTCAGTCTTTGAGCCACAGGACAGATGTTTTCTTTGGAAGCATTTGGATAAACAATTGGGCTCCCCTGGTGGCTCAGATGGTAAAAAATCCACCTGCAATGCGGGAGACCTGGGTTCGATCCCTGGGTAGGGAAGATCCTCTGGAGGAGGGCATGGCAACTCACTCCAGTATTCTTGCCTGGAGAATCCCCACAGACAGGGAGCCTGGTGGGCCATGGACAGAGGAGTCAATGGGGTTGCAAAGAGTCAGACATGACTGAGTGACTAAGCACAGCACAGATAAATAAGTACAGTTTAAGAGAGCTACACCAGGCTGCACTTCTTAAACTGGGGCTGGTTTTGTTTTTATGACTTGCTCTTGACTTTTCTTGTTTTAATTGTCACCCTTCATAATTCTGGAGAATATGAAATGCCACTAGACTTGTCTTACCTTTGTGTTCATGTCCGGTGATTACTGAGCAGCTACTACTGGACTGGATATGGATATGGATATGGATATAGTGGATAATTAGGAATATATCCACCTTGCTGGTTTGGGTAATAAAATCTCTGCATACATCAAAAGGGAGGAGAAAATTGCATAAAGTTAAGATAATGTAGGGTAAATAATTCATAATAATATCTATTAACAACTTACATCATAAATGTGGTAGGTCCTTCTATATCATCTGTTGGATTATTTTTCAAACTTTTAGTTAGAGTTTTACTTTTTGTGTAAGAAAAATATTAAAAAAATAGTAAAATAATATAGGCCTTTTTTTTTTTTTTGCTGTTTTTTGATGATTCTATTGTTTTATCATACCCAGAGCCATTGATTATGGCTGACCTCCCAAAAATGATTTGAAATCTTTTTTATGATATTAGCTGTAAACTGATTTGGTCACCCTTCTAGGGAGTAGGCATTAACTAATTTCAAATTACTGGAATTGTTGCTGATCACTGTTGTATTATAATGAGCTTACTGCCTCTAACCCCTAATTCTGTAATATTCACTTCTGTTAATCCAAATATCCTTCATCCAACCTTCTGAACCTTTTTATTTGATGTCATTTTAAGATCATCTACTTGTTAAGTTAGTATACATTTTTGAGACCTATAACATTGATAAGACATGTCTAAAAAGTGTGAGAAATCAGGGATACATTTTCATGGAGCAAAATGTTAAATGTATAAAATGATCTCTCTCATCATATGGTTAATTTAACTTTACCTTATGACTTTATCACCCACTATAAGAATCAGAAATTTGAAAGCTACCATTATAGCCTCTATGCTCCACTAAGTACATATTATGCTCAAAAGAATATGATTCTTTAGGCAAAGTCAAATTATTCATCAGACAAACCTATCTTAGTTATAAGAAAGTGATTGGCTACATTAGGTTGGCATTATGAGTTTCCATCTAAATGCTACTAATATTAAGGAATTCAGGACTTTCCTCAGGGTATTATCAAGAAATAAATGTATAAATAAATGAATAACAAATGCATAAACAAGGACTACAGTCATTCATTGTATAAATATATTTCAGAGATGAATGTGGGTCTTCCTTTTAGAATTAATACTAGGTAATAAAATATGTTTATGCTATACCATTTTCTTAGGGGAATATTTACAGAGTTAAATCTAAACCGGCGTTCCTGGTAAAATAAAGAACAAACTAAAATTTTAATACATGTTTAATTATCACCTTTTCCAGTGAATGAAAGTGTCTTACCTTTTCGGATGAATTAGCTTTCTGGGGGAAAAAAGAAAAGAAGAAAATAGTTGGCACATTTATTTTTAAACTTTTAATTTGTTATGGGGTAAAGTAGTTAACATATTTTAATTTTACAATTCTAGATTGAGTGCAAAAATGCACTTAGCTGCCACAATTAAACAAAATGGAGGCAAAGTCTTAGATGACTGATGGAGGCAACTTGTATTTTTTTTTGCTGTTTTAATTGTTGTTTGTTTATACTTTGGTTGTTGTTTACTTGCATCTTTAAAATGAGTGAATAATAGTTTGCTGCCATGTTAATTTGCTATATTCAAATAATTCACTTGGTTTGAATTTCTTTTGGGTGTGAAATTGAGAAAAATCTATTGCTGTGAATAGGACAGTGAATTTAAATAGTTTATTTTTGTTTTTGCTCAAGAAAAACATTTTTTATGTGGATATGTTTAAGTAACTCAAAAGCCACTAATATTCAAATATTAGTATGCTGTTAGAGTCTGATATTATATTTTCCTCTGTTTTTCTAAAAGTTTTATTTTTCCACAACTATCATTTTAGAGAAAATAACATGATTTACAGTGATATCATAACCAATTTGTTTTTGAAACCCTTACTAGAATTTGTTCAATATATTGTGGTATTGTAACTTCTTGTGTAATTTCTCAGTAACTGGACATAATGAATATGAAGTGAAAGGGACAACTACTTTTAACAGAGTAACAAATTTAAGGAAAATAGAAAAAGGAGGAAGACAATGGTAGAAGGAGGAAGAGAAGGTAGAGGAGAGGGAGGAAGTGGAAAGCAATTTAGAGAAGTGAAATTTTACCTAATAACATGTGGGAGTAAATGACAGTACAAGCTGAGAATTCATGGCATTTGTCAGAGCTACAGCTTTTAATACTTAAGTGCCTTTTACCAGCTCTCTAGTCCCATATTATGAGATCTTTAAAAAATGTTATTTTTACATTATACTAATTATACTTTAATTCTGTGTGTGTTACGCACATGCATGTCTTTTCAAGATATATTCTAATTCCTCATGAACTTATTATTCCTCATGAAGCTTAATTCAAGGAAAATGTTCCTATAAAACATTAAAAAATTTTTAAAGTCATGTTCAGGTAAATGCACATATAGGTCAGAACACAAGAAATAGGAAATACTTTTAGGATACTTCCTAAGAGCTTAAGTTCAAAATTTCCTGGTATATCAATACTTACAATCATGGCAACCATGAGAGCCATAATAAAGGCAAAGAAAAAGATCTTCATATCTGGTAGAGTCCTGTGAAAGCATATGTGAAAAATCAGTAACCCATCCACTGCTGCATTAAAAAATCAAACATTTATTGATCAAGCTATGCTCCACAGTCTTGTGAAACTGAGTAGAAATGCAAAGACAATTGAATCATATTGCCTGACATCACAGACTGTAGAGACAAGTAGGCATCTTGATAAGCAAAAAGAAGTACTATGAAGCACGGTAAACACACAGCAAGTGAGCGTCTTAGACCTAGAAAATGGAGATATTGAAGAAAATAAAATGGCAAGACTTGGACTTCCCCCATGGTCCAGTGGTTTAGAATCTGCCTGCCAATTCAGGGGTAATGGGCTTGACTCCTGGTCCAGGAGAATTCCACAAACTGCAGGGCAAATAAGCCCATTAGCCACAGCTACTGACCTTGTGCCTTAGATCCCATGCTCTTCAACAGGAGAAGCCACTTCAAAGAGAAGCAACTCCAGTACTAGAGAATAGGCCCTGCTCCCCACAACTATAGAATGCCAGGGTGCAGCAAGGAAAACCCAGCACAGCCAAAAATTTTTTAAAAAGAAAAAAAAAAGTAGAGGTAAGACTTGTGTTACATTATATGGGGTTAATGAGTAAGTAAAAACAAGTCTTTGTGGCCTATCCAAAGGAAAAAAAAAAAAATGAAAGAGAATGAGAATAGAAAGTTCATCCTGTAACAAGGACAGAAAAAGGAGACAGGCTGACCATTTAGACTTCTGTGAAATGACAGGGAACTTACATAATGATGGTATGGATCGTAAGTAAGGTGGAATTTAAGATATATTTAGAAGGTAGAATGACAGGATTTGAATGAATCCCTTTCATTCCAAATCAATGACAGGGATTGGTTTTGAATCAGAATTAGTGAAAATGAGTCAGGTTTCTGGCTTGAAAACTGTAGATGATGTAGTCTTGGTATTAGAAAATTAGTGATGCTGGGGAGAGAAAAATCAAATAAAAATGTTTTAGGAAAAAATTCTAGCTATTTTGAAATTGAATTAATAAAATGATTTAATCTTCAAATAACCTTATTGAACCCAATTAAACTTAACTGGGAAACTTTAATACGTTTTTGTAACTTTTTATCTGCAATGAACCCAGTACTGTTGCTGTTGAAAATAATTAATGTAGATTATTTCTAAATTACTAACATTAAATTTAAAAAATTCCTTATATATAAGGTGAATAATGAGTACATTTAAAAATAATTATTAGTCATCAGTTTGATAGAACATCACAGCAACATCTTTAAGGAAAGAAACTATTCAGGATAAATAACTATAAATCTTTCATATATAAATTAGAATTTGTAACTGATGATATTTCTATTTTCCTGTGTTTACTGATTGTGTCTCATTTATTTAAGCCCCAAATATCAGACAGGCTGTAAAAATTATATATTTCTTGGTCAAGTTTTTCAATCATTTACTATTAGACTAAATATTCAGTGAAGTTATGACACAAAAAAGATGCATTTTTAGTGCTGTTTATCCTTGAATTTTATAGAATGTAGATAATTGAGAGAAATGACAGAAACTGATCTTGAGAAATGGATAGACAGAATAATCTAAGGACTTAAAGAAAATGCTTCTTAAAATATGCAATGATAAAGCTTGTGTAGGTTCAGAAAAACAGAATATATGTTGATAATGAAAAAACAATGGGAAGGTTGGAAATGATCTGTGATGGGAAAAAAGTAACCTTGAAAAAGACTACTTAAATTTAAAAGAATGCTTATGTTTCCAAAAATAGAGTTGATGCTATTTGAGATACTTTTTCTGTAAAACAAGCTACACTGTAGGCTAAAGGTAAACGTAACAAAAAGATCATATATTTAGTCAAGAAGAAATAGGCTTCTAAGATGTATCAGAGACAGAGAAGATGGAGCTCTTGTCTTCCATTTTCCACCTCAATCACCTTGTGCAACAATTGCTGTCAGTTCAGAGGCACTGAAATCCTGAAATCACTTTTAGATCCTGACAGAGGGTTATCATTTCTTTAAAATTATTTCTTTATGAGAAGCTGTCAACAAATAACATATAATTAATAAAGTATTTCAACTCATTCTACTGAGTAAAAGGTTAGAATAAGACATCATATTAGATTATATATGAACATATCTTTCACCCAAGATGAGACTCAGGAGTCAGAGAAGCTGAAATTCTGAAGCTTGAAGAGAGGATGCCCTTCACTGGAGAACTGTTGTATTTAAATACACTTGAAAATTTCCATTTGTCATTCTAAATCATGTCAGTTGTCAAATCATATCATATAACATAAGATAATGCCCAAAACCTGTCTTCACAGATACTAAGAATAAAGTTAATAGGGTGACTTTACAATAGATGATTGTGAAGCAGAAGGACCAGGAAACAAATGAATCCATCAAAAGTTAATCCTAGTATCAATCTAGGCCATATGAATAAAATAAAGGAAAAAATATGATAGAGAAAAGCAAGTTAGAAACAAAATTAAATGGTAAAAATATTTCTGTAAAACACTAACCACTCACATTATTTCAACAACTGCATTTTTGAGATGGAGCAAATCTATGCCAAAAATACTAGGAAGGAAAGTTATGACCAACCTAGACAGAATATTAAAAAGTAGAGACATAATTTTGCCAACAAAGATCCGTCTAGTCAAGGCTATGGTTTTTCCAGTGGTCATGTATGGATGTGAGAGTTGGACTGTGAAGAAAGCTGAATGACGAAGAATTGATGCTTTTGAACTGTGGTGTTGGAGAAGACTCTTGAGAGTCCCTTGGACTGCAAGGACATCCATCCAGTACATCTTAAAGGAGATCAGTCCTGAGTGTTCATTGGAAGGACTGATGTTGAAGTTGAAACTCCAATACTTTGGCCACCTGATGCGAAGAGCTGACTCATTTGAAAAGACCCTGATGCCGGGAAAGATTGAGGGCAGGAGGAGAAGGGGATGACAGAGGATGAGATGGTTGGATGGCATCATCGACACTATGGACATGAGTTTGAGCAAGCTCTAGGAGTTGGTGAAGGACAAGGAGGCCTGGTGTGTTGTGGTCCATGGGGTCGCAAAGAGTCGGACAAGACTGAGTGACTGAACTGAACTGAACTGAATGAAAAATTTACATTTCTCTAAGATATGGTGCTATCATAATACATTCAAGTCATTTATTTTAAATGTTTCCTACAAATTATTAAGTTGTTCTTTCATCTTATTACATTATGTTCCAATCAGATGTTAAATATTTATTAGAAAAATCTGATAATCCTTTGTGTATTGCCTGATAAAATGATGCTTTTTTTCTCAAAGCCATGTGATCAGAGAAACTCAATAGTATATATTTCATATAGTGATTAGATGGATATGTTCAGAATTAAATTTACTTCCTTGATTGTTTAGGGGATCATGTTTCTCAGTGGAAGTCATGAGTTGACATGATTATACTAGGTAGAAGAAAATACTTAGGTCTGCCTCAGTCCCTCAGGAGATGAATACAAAATTTACCTCTTTGCTATCTGTTGGCTAATTTAATATACTCAGAATGGGAAATCAGAAAAACATGTAAATTTAAAATAAATTTTATGTCTTATTTCATGATTACTCAGTGTATATTATAGGAGACCATCAGAATCAGCATCTTCAGAGATATTCTTGGAAATTCAACTTCATTAGCTCTCATCAGATATATTGAATCAGGATGCTGGAACTGCACTAGGAATCCAATTTTCACACTGTCTCCAGGTTATTCTTTTTGTACTATGAAGTTGAAGAATCCAGGTAAGTACACTGATAAAGACATTGTTCATCTATTGAAGTGACCCTATTAGTAGGTCATAGTTTTGGTGTTTGTAGGAAAAATTTGTGCTATAGGTGAAGAATATCATTATAAATTATTTTTATTCTCTGAACAGTGCTTTGACATTATGCATGATGTATTAAGGCAACTAAAGAATTAAAGTCAAATTCAAGTTCCATATTGTTTACTCTTTTCTATGATTTTTTTTGTCTTGCAGATACATGGCTGCTTCTCAAATGCAAAATAAATTTAATTTTGTAGGTATATTTTGAAGGGAGAAAAGATGGATAGGGTTCAGAAACCCTGGAAGTTAGCCGGATTTTTAAGCATAAGTCTTGCTTTATCAATTTTGGATATTAAAGTGATTTTCTTCCTTCCATTCTCTATTCTTTCTCATTCTTCCTCACTGAGTTTCTTCCCTTCACATTTTTTCTTCATTGATTCATTTAAGCAATGGTCCTAGACACAATTCTAGTAGATCTAAGATATTCACAGTGTAAAAGAACTAATGTTCCAGAGACCCTTCAAAAAATCAACAAGAAGAAACACAAAATGCCTGGTAATAATAATTGATAGATGCTCATATTCATATTTAAAATTTACAATTAAACTTAACACACCCATATTTTAGTTTGGGGCACCAAGATGCAAACATTATTGCACTCATGATTATCTCTTTCAACATGATAAAAAGTGTGGGGATTAGATTAAAAGCAGGAAATTAGAACTGTGGACTCTAAACAAGGAGTAGATCTGTGTTATTATGGTTTCATCCTCTAGGAACAGTGGGTCATTATGGAAAATTGATGGATCAGAGGATGTCTTGATATTTCAAATTAAGAGCACAGATGTTTTGTCTATACTAACCAAGCAACATACTGTTTGAAAATGTCAAGGTCATTCATTTTCAAAGGAAAAATCAACAAAGAGCTACTGCTGTATCACTGGTGTGACATTAAATTGATGACATTAGAAAGCAACCTGTGAGTGAGTATTTGTAATGATATTATTGCTGGAATGTCCTTATCCGTCTTCTTCCTCTCTTCTAGTTTTTCTTCCTCCATCACCTCCTGCTCGTCCTCCTTCATTTGTCCTTCATTGAAACCACAGTCTTCAGTTTATGACAAAACCTGTGACTTTATTAACTAAAAGAATAAGTTTATTATATTCCTGTGCAAATTACTTAAAAGAAACAATATTGCAAAGGACAATGAAGAACAACATGTAACTGACTCAGTTCAGTTCAGTTCAGTCGCTCAGTCCTGTCCGACTCTTTGTGATCCCATGAATTGCAGCACGCCAGGCTTCCTGTCCATCATGAACTCCTGGAGTTTACTCAAACTCATGTCCATCGAGTCTGTGATGCCATCCAGCCATCTCATCCTCTGTTGTCCCCTTCTCCTCCTGCCCCCAATACCTCCCAGCATCAGAGTCTTTTCCAATGAGTCAACTCTTCACATGAGGTGACCAATGTATTGGAGTTTCAGCTTCAGCATCAGTCCTTCCAATGAACACCCAGGCCTGGTCTCCTTTAGAATGGACTGGTTGGATCTCCTTGCAGTCCAAGGGACTTGCAAGAGTCTTCTCCAACACCACAGTTCAAAAGCATCAATTCTTCGGCTCAGCGTTCTTCATAGTCCAACTCTCACATCCATACATGACCACAGGAAAAACCATAGCTTTGACTAGACGGACCTTTGTTGGCAAAGTAATGTCTCTGCTTTTGAATATGCTATCTAGGTTGGTCATAACTTTCTTTCCAAAGAGCAACTGTCTTTTAATTTTATGGCTGCAATCACCATCTGCAGTGATTTTTGAGCCCCCGAAAATAAAGTCTGACACTGCTTCCCCATCTTTTTCCCATTAAGTGATGGGACCAGATGCCATGATCTTAGTTTTCTAAATGTTGAGCTTTAAGCCAGCTTTTCACTCTCCTCTTTCACTTTCATCAAGAGGCTTTTGAGTTCCTCTTCACTTTCTGCCATAAGGGTGGTGTCATTTGCATATCTGAGGTTATTGATATTTCTCCTGACAATCTTGATTCCAGCTTGTGCTTCTTCCAGCCCAGCATTTCTCATGATGTACTCTGCATAGAAGTTAAATAAGCAGGGTGACAATATACAGCCTCGATGTACTCCTTTTCCTATTTGGAACCAGTCTGTTGTTCCATGTCCAGTTCTAACTGTTGCTTCCTGACCTGCATACAGGTTTCTCAAGAGGGAAGTCAGGTGGTCTGGTATTCCCATCTCTTTCAGAATTTCCCACAGTTTACTGTGATCCACACAGTCAAAGACGTTGGCATAGTCAATAAAGTAGAAATAGATGTCTTTCTGGAACTCTCTTGCTTTTTTGATGATCCAGCGGATGTTGGCAATTTGATCTCTGGTTCCTCTGCCTTTTTTAAAACCAGCTTGAACATCAGGAAGTTCATGGTTCATGTATTGCTGAAGCCTGGCTTGGAGAATTTTGAGCATTACTTTACTAGTGTGTGAGATGAGTGCGATTGTGTGGTAGTTTGAGCATTCTTTGTCATTGCCTTTCTTTGGGATTGGAATGAAAACTGACCTTTTCCAGTCCTATGGCCACTGCCTGGTTTTCCAAATTTGCTGACATATTGAGTGCAGCACTTTCACAGCATCATCTTTCAGGATTTGAAATAGCTCAACTGGAATTCCATCATCTCCACTAGCTTTGTTCATAGTGATGCTTCCTAAGGCCCACCTGACTTCACATTCCAGGATGTCTGGCTGTAGGTGAGTGATCACACCATCGTGATTATCTGGATCATGAAGATCTTTTTTGTACAGTTCTTCTGTGTATTCTTGCCACCTCTTAATATCTTCTGCTTATGTTAGGTCCCTACCATTTTTGTCCTTTATCGAGCCCATCTTTGCATGAAATGTTCCCTTGGTATCTCTAATTTTCTTGAAGAGATCTCTAATCTTTCCCATTCTATTGTTTTCCTCTATTTCTTTGCATTGATCACTGAGGAAAGGTTTCTTATCTCTCCTTGCTATTCTTTGGAACTCTGCATTCAAATGGGTATATCTTTCTTTTCTCCTTTGCTTTTCTCTTATCTATTCTTAAAAACTCTTAGAAATGTAAATATTTAAAAAATGAAGGTAATAATAAGTACATAGTGTGGGTTTTAATAAAGTAGATTTATGCCTCACCACAAACCATTGGAGGAGGAAAGCTGAAGGCTAATATTATAAGATTCCCTACTAGTTTGACTGTTGAAAAGAAAATAAGTGGTTGAAACATGAGAGAAGAGAGCTCTGAGATATTATAGATATATAAATTGTTGCAACCTCTAAGGAAGATATTATGCAGTTACCTAAAAAATTAAAAAAAAAAAGCTACCATCCAGTTAAATTATCCCATTTCTGAATAATTATCAAAAGGAATTTAAATCAAAGTGTCCAAGTTAGATGTGCACTTTCATGTTCTTCACATCATTGTTTATAATAGCCAAGACTTAGAAACAGTTTGAATGTGGATTGACACGTAACTAGAGAGAGTAAATGTGTTAGGCACACAAAATATATATTATTATTTTTAGAGCTAAAAAGGAGACAATTTGCCTTTGAGACATTATGGATAGACCTAAAGGGTATTTTGCTAACTGAAATAAGCCAGACACAGAAAGACTGATATTGTACAATCTCATTTATTCGTAAAATTTAAAATTACCAAGCACACAGAAGCATGAGAAGTGTTTGTGATTGCCAGGGACAGAAGGTAAAAATTTTAGTCATGGTCTATATGTAAGTTCTGAAGACCTACTATACAATTAGTGCTTATAGAAAGCAGTATTGTATCCTCTAAATTCATATATAGGCATCCCAGGTGACTCAGTGGTAAAGAATCCTCTTGCCAGTGCAGGAGATACAGGAGACGCAGGAGACCTGGGTTTGATTCCGGGGTGGGGAAGAAATACTGAAAGAGGGCATGGCAACTCAATCCAATATTCTTGCCTGGAAAATCCCATGGACAGAGGAGCCTGGAGGGTTACAGTCCATGGGGTTGCAAAGAGTAGAACACAACTGAGCAACTGAGCAAGCACACATATTTATATTATATATGTAATTTAAATATGTATTAATGTTAGAAGTAGGACCTACCAGATAAACACTGGTCATACATAGAAAGTGAATGTCAGTGGAAATAAAAAACTCAAGGATTATTCTTATGTTTCGAATCTGAGGAACTACACAGTGAAATGCACTGAAATGGGGAAGGGGCACAACAAAAAAGTTCCATATTGGAGTTGTTCATTTTCAGGCATCTTTCATACAGTGGAGTGTGTTAAGTGGAGGGTGAAAAGGCAGTTAAGGAGAGAGCATGCACACAAATAACTCAGCATCTGCTTCCTTCCTTCACTTTCTGATTCTTGCATCAGCATCTGAGCCTGAGGTCTCTCCTTTTGTGTTCTGAGACTGTCCTTGATTCAACACTTGGCCTCTCTGCTGTGTGCAAACCTCTGGAGACTGAAGACTGTCCCTTAGTTTGGCTGATCTCAGGAAGTGAAACCCTGTTTCCATGAATTTTGGTGAATACAATTTTCTATTTCCTAAAATTATGACAGCTTAATTTGTAGAGTTTTAGCTGTCAACAATTACAAGCAATACATAGTTGACATTTTCTTTCAAGCTACATGCTAAAATGAGTATTTCAGAAACAGACGCATAGATAGAACTCAAATTTATGGTGATAAAAGGGAGAAGGAATGGGGGTGGAAAACAGGAGTTAAGGATTAACATAGATACCCTGCTATATGTAATAGATAACAAGGACTTATTCTATAGCAAGGGAACTCTAGTCAATATTTTATAACAAGTTCTTAGGAAAAGGAACCTAAAAAAGAATGAATAAAGAACAAATATATGATTATACATATACTCATTCTACATATATATAATATATACATCACTGAATTACTGTGCTATACACCTGAAACTAACTGACACTGTAAATCAACTATACTTCAGTAAAGGAAGGAATCAGTTTCTTCTATAAGTACAATTAAAATTAAAGGTGAGATATTGATTATGATTTTGATGATTTCATGCCAACTGCATGGATTGAAATGTTTTTAGTACCGAATATTTCAAAATTAAAATGACACTGCCTAGATGATTTTTGCTTTTAGAATTGCGATCCCGATTTGTCATGCTTGATTTCTTTCATAATACATGCCCCAGAAGATTATAAGATGGCATTGTGTGTCTTTCTTTAGAAATGTCGACATATCAAAAAACTTTATGAATCTAGGCATCATAGATATAGAAAAATTGTACTGAGAATCCAAATAGACATGGATGCTATCTGTTCAGTTTTGTCCTACCATGAAAGATGTGCTGTTGCTCTCACCTCCAATAATACAGAGTATGATTTATTCCAAAATATGGGTCACTGCAGAATAATATGATAAAAGGAGGGCCTATTAGTATAGGATAGGCACTTAACCATATATGAATGTTGTATTTATGAGAACAGGGAAACACAGCAGTACAAGCTGGATTTGTGACAACAGATATAGAAACTGAAGATACATTTACTAACCAAGAAATGCCAAGGGTGGACAATAGATGCCAAGCTTAAAAAAACCTAAAAGACAATTATACTCTATATCCATCAGAACTCTGCCAAATTTACTGTGTGGACATAAGTCATTGTTAATTTTAGCAACCAATTTTCTTACTTTATTATTGCAGCCCAAAGAAATGAACACAATGGGATATCCAGTATGTGCTTAAGGATTAATTTATTATGTATGGCAAGTTTTTTTTTTTTAATTTTTTAAATACTTTAACTTGGAGAATAAAGGAGAACACAATCAACTATTTCAGAGAATATCACTACTACTGTTTAGAAATAATAATACTTGATCTCAGGAGTGCATTGTGCATGTAACACTAGTTGACTGAATCTTTTTTTTTCTTTCTTTCTTTCTTTGAAAGCCAGAATATGGACACTGCAGGAGGGCAGGAAGAACCTTCCTGAGTACAAAGCATATACATCTCTCCAAGCCTGTAGATAAAGAGAAAACATTCTTTCTATCTACTTTGAACTACAGATGAAATCCTGGCTAATAACATTATGCTTACTTGTTTTCAAGTTGTATGCAAATATATTCCTTTGTGTCTGACTAAGTTTCACAAAAGCTTATTTGTTACCACTGCTTTATTGTCTCCATATGTTAGTCTGTCTTCTCTCCTTCCCTGGTGCCCTGATCTCTGCTTGCACCAAGGACTGGACAAGCATTAAAAAGTGGAACGTGCTCCCTTAACCAGAGAAGGCAAGGGCACCCCACTCCAGTACTCTTGCCTGGAAAATCCCATGGATGGAGGAGCCTGGTGGGCTGCAGTCCATGGGGTCGCAAAGAGTCGGACATGACTGAACGACTTTACTTTCACTTTTCACTTTCATGCATTGGAGAAGGAAATGGCAACCCACTCCAGTGTTCTTGCCTGGAGAATCCCAGGGATGGGGGAGCCTGGTGGGCTGCCATCTACGGGGTTGCACAGAGTCGGACACGACTGAAGCGACTTAGTAGCAGCAGCAGGAGCTCCCTTAACACCTTATTCTGAGATTCAGTTGACCACAGTAGACACTTTTTCTGTCAGAATCTGCTAGTCACAAGAAACAACTTTACACATGGACATCAAATAGTCAATACCCAAATCAGATTGATTATATTCTTTGCTGCTAAAAATGGAGAAGCTGTATACAGTCAGCAAAAATAGACCAGAAGCTGACTGTGGCTCAGATCATCAGTTACGTATGCCAAAATTCAGGCTCAAATTTAAGAAAGTAGGGAAAACCATGAGATCATTCAAGTATGACCTAAATCAAATCCTTTGTGATTATACAGTAGAGGTGATGAATAGATTCAAGGGACTGGATCTGGTAGTCAGAGTGCCTGAAGAACTGTGGATGGAGATTTAGTAATGTTGTACAGCATGTCATGACCAAAACCATCTGCAAGAAAATGAAATTAAAGGATGCAAAGTGTTTGTCTGTGGAGGCCTTACAAATAGCTAAGAAAAGAAGAGAAGCAGAAGGCAAAGGAGAAAGGGAAATATATACCCAACTGAATGCAGAATTCCAGAGAATAGCAAGAAGAGATAAGAAAGTCTTAAGTGAACAATGCAAAGAAATAGAGGAAAGCAATAGAATGATAAAGACCAGCCATTCAAAGAAAATTGGAGATACCAAGGGAATATTTCAGGCAAAGATAGGCACAATAAAGGACAAAAACTGTAAGGACCTAACAGAAACAGACGAGATTAAGAAGCAGTGGCAAGAATACACAGAGAAACTACACAGAAAGGTGTTAATGACCTGGATAACCACAATGGTGTGATCACTCATCTAGAAGAGTCAGACACCTTGGAGTGCATGGTCAAATGGGCCTTAGGAAGCATCACTACAGACAAAGCTAGTGGAAGTTATGGAATTCCAGCTGAGCTGTTTCAAATCCTAAGATACTGCTGTTAAAGTGCTGCAACTCAATATGTCAGCAAATTTGGAAAACTCAGCAGTGGCCACAGGACTGGAAAAGGTCAGTTTTTCATTCCAATCCCAAAGAAAGGCAATGTGAAAGAACGTTCAAACTACCGCACAATTGCACTCATTTCACAGGCTAGTAAGGTAATACTCAAAATTCTCCAAGCTAGACTTCAACATTACATGAACTGAGAACTTCTAGATGTACAACCTGGATTTAGAAAAGGCAGAGAAACCAAAGATCAAGTTTCCAACATTCGTTGGCTCATAGAAAAAGCAAGGGAATTCCAGAAAAAAGCATCTACTTCTGCTTCATTCACTGTGCTAAAGCTTTTGACTGTGTGGATCACAACAAACTGTGGAAAATTCTTAAAGAGGTGGGAATACCAGACTATCTGGCCTGCCTCCTGAGAAACCTGTATGCAAGACAAGAAGCAAGAGTTAGAACTGGAAATGGAAGAAGGTATTGGTTCAAAATTGGGAAAGAAGTATGTCAAGGTTGTATATTGTAATCCTGCTTGTTTAACTTCTATGTCGAATACATTATGTGAAATGCTGGGCTGGATGACTCACAAGCTGGAATCAAGATTGCTGAGAGAAATATAAAGAACCTCAGATATGCAGATCATACCACTTTAATGGCAGAAAGTGAAGAGGAACTAAAGAACCTCTTGATAAAGGTGAATGTAAAGAGTGAAAAAGTTGGCTTAAAACTCAGCATTCAAAAAACAAAGATCATGGCATCTGGTCCCCTCACTTCACAGCAAATAGATGGAGAGAAAGAGGAAACAGTCAGATTTCATTTTGGGGGCTCCAAAATCACTGCGGATGGTGACTGCAGCCACAAAATTGAAAAAAGACACTTGCTCTTTGAAAGAAAAGCTATAACAAACCTAGACAGTGTATTAAAAATCAGAGACATCACTTTGCTGACAAAGTTTCGTATGATCAAAGCTGTGTTTTTTTCAGAAGCCACGTATGTATGTGAGAGTTGCATCATAAAGAAGGCTGAGTGCTGAAGAATTGATGCTTTCAAATTGTGGTGCTAGAAAAAACTCCTGAGTCCCTTGGACTGCAAGGATATCAAATCAGTCAATCCTAAAGGAAATGAACACTTTATACTCATTGGAAGGACTGATGCTAAATCTCCAATACTTTGGTTACATAATTTGAAGAGCTGAATCATTGGAAAAGACACTGATGCTGGGAAAGATTGAAAGCAAAAGAAGAAGGCGGTGGCAGAGGGTGATATGGTTGGATGGCATCAATAACTCAATGGACATGAGTTTGAGCACACTCAGGGAGATAGTGAAGGACAGGGAAGTCTCAGTTCAGTTCAGTTGCTGAGTCCTGTCTGACTCTTTGCGACCCCATGGACCACAGCTCGCCAGGTCACCCTATCCATCACCAACTCCCGGAGTTTACTCAAATTCATGTCCATTGAGTCAGTGATGCCATCCAACCATCTCATCCTCTGTCGTCCCCTTCTCCTCCTGCCCTCAATCTTTCCCAGCATCAGGGTCTTTTCTAATGAGTCAGCTCTTCACATCAGGTGGCCAAAGTATTGGAGTTTCAGCTTCAACATCAGTCCTTCCAATGAACACTCAGGACTGATCTCCTTTAGGATGGACTGGCTGGGTCTCCTTGCAGTCCAAGGGACTCTCAAGAGTCTTCTTCAACACCGCAGTTCAAAAGCATTGATTCTTCAGCACTCAGCTTTCTTTGGAGAAGGCAATGGCACCCCACTCCAGCACTCTTGCCTGGAAAATCCCATGGACGGAGGAGCCTGGTGGGCCACAGTCCATGGGGTCCCTAAGAGTCGGACAAGACTCAGCGACTTCCCTTTCACTTTTCACTTTCATGCATTGGAGAAGGAAATGGCAACCCACTCCATTGTTCTTGCCTGGAGAATCCCAGGGATGGGGGAGCCTCGTGGGTTGCCATCTATAGGGTTGCACAGAGTCGGACACAACTGAAGTGACTTAGCAGCAGCAGCTTTCTTTATAGTACAAATTTCACATCTATACATGCCTACTGGAAAAATCATAGCCTTGACTAGATGGACCTTTGTTGGCAAAGCAATGTCTCGGCTTTTTAATATGCCATCTAGTTTGGTCGTAACTTTCCTTCTAAGGAGCAAGCGTCTTTTAATTTCATGACTGCAGTCACCATCTGCAGTGATTTTGGAGCCCAGAAAAATAAAGTCAGCCACTGTTTCCACTGTTTCCCCATCTATCTGCCATGAAGTGATGGGACCAGATGCCATGATCTTAGTTTTCTGAATGCTGAGCTTTAAGCAGCTTTTTCAGTCTCCTCTTTCACTTTCATCAAGAGGCTCTTTAGTTCTTCTTCACTTTCTGCCCTAAGGGTGGTGTCATCTGCATATCTGAGGTTATTGATGTTTCTCCCAGCAATCTTGATTCCAGCTTGTGCTTCATCCAGCCCAGTGTTTCTCATGATGTACTCTGCATATAAGTTAAATAAGCAGGGTGACAATATCCGACCTTGACGTATTCCTTTCCCGATTTGGAACCAGTCTGTTGTTCCATGTCCAGTTCTAACTATTGGTTCCTGACCTGCATTCAGATTTCTCAAGAGGCAGGTCAGGTGGTCTGGTATTCCCATCTCTTGAAGAATTTTCCACAGTTTACTGTGATCCACACAGTCAAAGGCTTTGGCATAGTCATGCTGCCATTCAAGGGCTTGCAAAGAGTAGGACAGGACCTTGTGACTGAACAACAATTACCAGATATTTCTTTCTGATAGATCAACTCCCCTTAAACGTCTCTACTTGTCTTTGCTTATTTTGTTTTACCTGGTCAAAAGAAGAGTTTTCTGCTTGCTTTTGAAATCCTTGCAGATTTCTGTGATTTGAGCATTCCCTATATTGAAATGCTTTATTCTGATTAAAGTCTCTCCTAATCTAGGTTTGGGCTTCCCTGGTAGCTCATGTGGTAAAGAATCTGCCTGCAATTCAGGAGACCCTGGTTTGATTCCTAGATTGGGAAGATCCACTGGAGAAGTGATAGGCTACCCACTTCAGTATTCTTAGAGAAGGGAACAACTACTGGCCTGGAGAATCCATGGACAGAGGAGTCTGGTGGGCTGTAGTTCATGGGGTCACAGAGTTGGACACAACTGAGCAACTAATACTTTCACTTTATCCAAGTTTGGATTTGTCTTTATTTGACATGACAAATGATTTTTGACCAAAAAACCATGCCTATTTAACTTCCTCTCTGTATAAAATGTTTAGTAAAATAATTCTAAAATAGTTATATAATGAGACTTTTGCTGCTGTCAATACCACTCTTTCCTAGTTCAAGCTCTTATTTCTCACAGTTATAGTAGTGTTCCAATGGACTTTATTTTCTGTCTATACTCCCTCTCAGTTGACCTGGCCAAACTCTACCTTTTATAATATGCCTATATAAGCCATCCAGTCTTTTCACTCCTTTATCACATGATAGTTTAGTTGATGATTAATTGTTTTTTACAGACATATTTAAAGCCATACACTAAGTTGTTTGGGCTTTCCTGTGGCTCAGATGATAAAGAATCTGCCTGCAGTGTAGGAGACCTAGGTTTGATGCCGAGTCAGAAAGATTCCCTGGAGAAAGAAATTTTATGGACAGAGAAGCCTGGTGGGCTACAGCCCATGGGTCACAAAGAGTTCCTCACAACTAAGCAACTAACACCTTCACTTTCACTTTTTCATTAAGCTGTGTAGTGCAGAGACTCTGGCTTATGTTTTTTATATCCCCATTAGCTATCTAACGGCATGCGTATGTTTGGTCAAGAAATATCTGTTGAATGAATGAATATAAGCTTCAGTTGGATCCTTCTTACCTAAAATAACACTGTTCAACTGTTCTAACATTTAAGAGAACTTCTATATTCTCATGGCTTCAGTCTCTATAATTAGACAAACCAATTATGGTTGAAGCTGATATTATTTTTCCTGATTCACAGATTTAAAAAATATTGAAATCATTTGGAGAATGATTTTTATCATCTTTTTCTCCCCCCCTGCACTTCTCACATGAGAATCAAAGGTTCAGGGTTGCGTTTTAGCTCACTTGGACTTTCAGTGTGAATACTATTCCCTTTCAGACTGAACACAGCCAATGTATCTCCTTTAGCATCTCCTACATAAACAGTAGGAGAAGGCAATGGCATCCCACTGCAGTACTCTTGCCTGGAAAATTCCATGGACAGTGGAGCCTGGTAGGTTGCAGTCCATGCGGTCGCACACAACTGAGCGACTTCACTTTCACTTTTCACTTTCATGCATTGGAGAAGGAAATGGCAACCCACTCCAGTGTTCTTGCCTGGAGAATCCCAGGGACGGAGGAGCCTGGTGGGCTGCCGTCTATGGGGTCGCACCGAGTCCGACACGACTGCAGTGACTTAGCAGTAGCAGCACATAAACAGTGCCAAACAAAATCGTAAACCATTATTCCCTGGAAGAAACAACAACAATCGAGAAACAGATGTTAATGTTATATGTCTTTTCCAAAGTCATAGGTCCTAGCACATTTAATCAAAGCCTGACAACTTTGCTCCATTTCTTTTTCCTCCTTCTGTGATTTGTTCATTCATTCAATCTATCACCAAACCTGATTGCCTTTTCTTGGGGCCTCTTTTTCAAATTTCTTTTAAGTTTTTCTCTTTCTGACAGATTTCTGTCCCCCTGACTCTCCACTCTCCATATTTCATCCATGTTTACCTCTGTCAAGTAATATTTGTAATATATCTTTCCTTGATGAAAAACCTTCAGTGATTACCTCATACCTCAGAAATTAAGTTCAAATTCTCTGTCCTGTTAAAGGCACCAGGAAATTCAATTTGAATAAATATTCTCCATGCATATAAAATAATTGAAAATATTTTGCAATTCCAGTTTGCTTATTAGAATAAACTAAGTGTAGAAATGAAATGAACTGATTAAAATATTTCTGTAGAAAATCATCTGCCTTATTTCAACAAATGCATACTTAGGATGGGTCAAGCCTATACAAAAAATGAAACCATCTTTCAAAATTTTATCATTGTCTAATATTGAGGATAAGTGGCATAATAAAATTGGAGTTATTTATTTCAAATGTGTGATCTCTAAATAAGTAAACTATACTTATTGATTTTAAGATATTTTGACTTAAAATATTCAAAAGTTTGCAAAAATTTGATAATTTTTTGAATATTATTGATAAAGTAACTCTTATTTTTACAGTCAAATGACCATGGAGCTCACTACTCTATTATTCATGTAAAAACTGGATGGATTTTTTTTTTTTTACTTTATAAATTTTATTTTATTTTTAAACTTTACATAATTGTATTAGTTTTGCCAAATATCAAAATGAATCCGCCACAGGTATACATGTGTGCCCCACCCTGAACCCTCCTCCCTCCTCCCTCCCCATACCATCCCTCTGGGTCGTCCCAGTGCACTAGCCCCAAGCATCCAGTATCATGCATCGAACCTGGACTGGCAACTTGTTACATACATGATATTTTACATGTTTCAATGCCATTCTCCCAAATCTTCCCACCCTCTCCCTCTCCCACAGAGTCCATAAGACTGTTCTATACATCAGTGTCTCTTTTGCTATCTCGTACACAGGGTTATTGTTACCATCTTTCTAAATTCCATATATATGCGTTAGTATACTGTATTGGTGTTTTTCTTTCTGGCTTACTCCACTCTGTATAATAGGCTCCAGTTTCATCCACCTCATTAGAACTGATTCAAATGTATTCTTTTAAATGTCTGAGTAATACTCCATTGTGTATATGTACCACAGCTTTCTTATCCATTCATCTGCTGATGGACATCTAGGTTGCTTCCATGTCCTGGCTATTATAAACAGTGCTGCGATGAACATTGGGGTACACGTGTCTCTTTCCCTTCTGGTTTCTTTAGTGTGTATGCCCAGCAGTGGGATTGCTGGATCATAAGGCGGTCCTATTTCCAGTTTTTTAAGGAATCTCCACACTGTTCTCCATAGTGGCTGTACTAGTTTGCATTCCCACCAACAGTGTAAGAGGGTTCCTTTTTCTCCGCACCCTCTCCAGCATTTATTGCTTGTAGACTTTTGGATCGCAGCCATTCTGACTGGTGTGAAATGGTACCTCATAGTGGTTTTGATTTGCATTTCTCTGATAATGAGTGATGTTGAGCATCTTTTCATGTGTTTGTTAGCCATCTGTATGTCTTCTTTGGAGAAATGTCTATTTAGTTCTTTGGCCCATTTTTTGATTGGGTCATTTATTGTTCTGGAGTTGAGCTGTAGGAGTTGCTTGTATATTTTTGAGATTAGTTGTTTGTCAGTTGCTTCATTTGCTATTATTTTCTCCCATTCTGAAGGCTGTCTTTTCACCTTGCTAATAGTTTCCTTTGATGTGCAGAAGCTTTTAAGGTTAATTAGGTCCCATTTGTTTATTTTTGCTTTTATTTCCAATATTCTGGGGGGTGGGTCATAGAGGATCCTGCTGTGATGTATGTCAGAGAGTGTTTTGCCTAAATTCTCCTCTAGGAGTTTTATAGTTTCTGGCCTTACGTTTAGATCTTTAATCCATTTTGAATTTATTTTTGTGTATGGTGTTAGAAAGTGTTCTAGTTTCATTCTTTTACAAGTGGTTGACCCGATTTCCCAGCACCACTTGTTAAAGAGATTGTCTTTAATCCATTGTATATTCTTGCCTCCTTTGTCAAAGATAAGGTGTCCATATGTGTGTGGATTTATCTCTGGGCTTTCTATTTTGTTCCATTGATCTATATTTCTGTCTTTGTTCCAGTACCATACTGTCTTGATAACTGTGGCTTTGTAGTAGAGCCTGAAGTCAGGTAGGTTGATTCCTCCAGTTCCATTCTTCTTTCTCAAGATCGCTTTGGCTATTCGAGGTTTTTTGTATTTCCATACAAATTGTGAAATTATTTGTTCTAGTTCTGTGAAGAATGCTGTTGGTAGCTTGATAGGGATTGCATTGAATCTATAGATTGCTTTGGGTAGTATACTCATTTTCACTATATTGATTCTTCCAATCCATGAACATGGTATATTTCTCCATCTGTTAGTGTCCTCTTTGATTTCTTTCACCAGTGTTTTATAGTTTTCTATATATAGGTCTTTAGTTTCTTTAGGTAGATATATTCCTAAGTATTTTATTCTTTCCGTTGCAATGGTGAATGGAATTGTTTCCTTAATTTCTCTTTCTGTTTTCTCATTATTAGTGTATAGGAATGCAAGGGATTTCTGGGTGTTGATTTTATATCCTGCAACTTTACTATAGTCATTGATTAGTTCTAGTAATTTTCTGGTAGAGTCTTTAGGGTTTTCTATGTAGAGGATCATGTCATCCGCAAATAGTGAGAGTTTTACTTCTTCTTTTCCAATTTGGATTCCTTTTATTTCTTTTTCTGCTCTGATTTCTGTGGCCAAAACTTCCAAAACTATGTTGAATAGTAATGGTGAAAGTGGGCACCCTTGCCTTGTTCCTGACTTTAGAGGAAATGCTTTCAGTTTTTCACCATTGAGGATAATGTTTGCTGTGGGTTTGTCATATATAGCTTTTATTATGTTGAGGTATGTTCCTTCTATTCCTGCTTTCTGAAGAGTTTTTATCATAAATGGATGTTGAATTTTGTCAAAGGCTTTCTCTGCATCTATTGAGATAATCATATGGTTTTTATTTTTCAATTTGTTAATGTGGTGTATTACATTGATTGATTTGCGGATATTGAAGAATCCTTGCATCCCTGGGATAAAGCCCACTTGGTCATGGTGTATGATCTTTTTAATGTGTTGTTGGATTCTGATTGCTAGAATTTTGTTAAGGATTTTTGCATCTATGTTCATCAGTGATATTGGCCTGTAGTTTTCTTTTTCTGTGGGATCTTTGTCAGGTTTTGGTATTAGGGTGATGGTGGCCTCATAGAATGAGTTTGGAAGTTTACCTTCCTCTGCAATTTTCTGGAAGAGTTTGAGCAGGATGGGTGTTAGCTCTTCTCTAAATTTTTGGTAGAATTCAGCTGTGAAGCCGTCTGGACCTGGGCTTTTGTTTGCTGGAAGATTTTTGATTACAGTTTCAATTTCCTTGCTTGTGATGGGTCTGTTAAGATTTTCTATTTCTTCCTGTTCAAGTTTTGGAAAGTTGTTCTTTTCTAAGAATTTGTCCATTTCTTCCACGTTGTCCATTTTAAAATGGACAACGTGGATTTTTTGAAATTTAATTTATTAATGCTTACTTTGTATATTTAGGGTCTCATGTTCCTCAGTGGAAGACATGTGTTACCATGATTTTACTAAACAGAAGAAAAATGTATATCGCTATCTCTTTAGGCAGATTTGTTTAAAGACATAGCTCTTTGCTATGGGTTGGATAATCAAATATACTCAAAACTGGATTTCATAAAAACTTTTGTAATGTTTAAATTATACCAAGATGGTGCAGTGGTAAAGAATCTGCATGCTAATACAGGAGATAAAAGAGATGGGGGTTTGACCCCTGGGTTGTGAAGATCCCTTGGAGTGGATCTTTTCCCTAGGAAATGGCAACCTAGTCCAGTATTCTTGCCTGGAAAAGTCTATGGACTGAGGAGCCTGGTGGGTTACAGTCCATGGTATTGCAAAGAGTCTGACATGACAGAGCAATTGAGCACAGTCCTTTTTAACTCAAAGTGTGTATATAGGACCATCAGGATGAGCATCACCTAAGAGCTTACCAGAAATACAAATTCACAGGCTCTGTTTCCAAACATGCTGAATCAGAATCTTGGACAAATAGAAGGAGTCTCACTTTAACAGTATTTCCAGGAGGTTCTTTGTGTACCATAAAGTCTAGGAAGCTACATAGTAGATTCATAAATCTAGGTCTTTAGGTTTGACACATAAATAGGACTTAAGATTTTATTTTGTTTCAGGTGTTTTAAGGAAATATTTACAGGTGAATCTTCTGTCCCTATCTTTGAACAGCCCCACTGGATGTTCCTGATGTTCTTGGGTAGTCTACAAAACAATATAAATGCTGCAATAGGCAAATAATAATTTAATTCAAACTAATTTATATCTTATTCTTTTTATTGATTGCAAGCATTAGAGATTTATAATTTTTCCACAAGTGTAAAGCGAAAGCAATCTTTATATATTCTCAAAAGAAAAGTACGGTGTTCACAAACTGTAAGAAGTCTTACTTTAAAAAAAAATCCTTGCTTTATTCCTTTTGAAAATATTGCCTGATTTTCTTGCTTCATTCTTTTTTTCTTTCCTTCTCCCTCCCTTACTCACTTAATTCCTTCCCTCCTCCATTGCCTCATTTATTGCTCACTTATTCATTGAATTTCCATTTATAGGCACTATTTTAACAGAACGATGGTCTTCATTATCTAGTGAGCAAAATGTGAATTAATGTTTCAAAGGCCCTACAGAACAGCAACAGCAATAAACACAAACCATTACAGTCAAAAAAGAGGCAGATGCTAATATATGCATTTAAACCTACAATTAAACTTAACTCACCTGAATTTCAGATTGGGATGCCAAAATGTAGCCATTATTCCACCCATAATTTTGTGCTTCAACACAATAGGAAGTTGAGGATTATGTATGACAGTAGGAAATTAGAAGACTAAATAAAGAGTAGCCCTCTTATGTGATGATAGTCACTCAGTTGTGTCTGACTCTTTGCCACTCCATGAACTGTAGCCCTTCAGGCTTCTCTGTTCATGGGATTTTTCAGGCAAGAATACAGGAATGGGTTCCCTTTCTCTTCTCCAGGGGATCTTCCTGACCCAGGGATCGAAACTGGGTCTCCTGCATTGCAGGCAGATTCTTTACCATCTGAGCCACCAGGGAAGTGCTTAATCCTCCAGGAACTGTAGGTAATTTTGGAAGACTGATGGACTGGATCATGTCCTGATATTTTATTTTTAAGATAAACACAGCAAAAGAGACACTGATGTATAGAACAGTCTTATGGACTCTGTGAGAGAGGGAGAGGGTGGGATGATTTGGGAGAATGGCATTGAAACATGTAAAATATCATGTATGAAACAAGTTGCCAGTCCAGGTTCGATGCACGATACTGGATGCTTGGGGCTGGTGCACTGGGACGACCCAGAGGGATGGAATGGGGAGGGAGGAGGGAGGAGGGTTCAGGATGGGAAACACATGTATACCTGTGGCGGATTCATTTTGATATTTGGCAAAACTAATACAATTATGTAAAGTTTAAAAATAAAATAAAAAAAAAAGAAAATTGAAGGAAAAAAAAAAAAAGATAAACACATATTATGTGCTCTATAACCAACCACCACACTGCTTGAAAATGGCAGGGTATTTCATTTGAAAGGGAACAAGTCTATAAAAGATGGCTGCTGTATCACAGGTGTGACATTAAACTGGTATCATAAGAATGCCACTTGTGAATGGATATTTTATGGTGATATTGTCATTAAATTTTCTTCTCCTTCTTTTGTTTTTCTTCTTCTTCATGTTTGAAATTGGATTTTCCAGCCACATCCATTCAGAAAAAGGAAGTAACAAATTGTATCTAAAATTTATAATTGTGTAAATGCTCATATATTCTGCTTTTCAGGGAAGGTATTTACAGATTAATTACTTATAGCTAATGTTTATAGCATACATATGTAAATACTCATGAGTATTTACATATGTGTGTTTTTTATATATATATATATCTGACTATATATATATATATATATATATATATATATACACATCTGACTATACTGTTAGTGTATGCTATCACCCAAATGGGGCTTTCTTGGTGACTCAAATGGTAAAGAATCTGCCTGCAATGCAGGAGACCCGGATTTGATCCCTGGGTTGGGAAGATTCCCTGGAGAAGGGAATGGCAACCCACTTCAGTACTCTTGTCTGGTGAATTCCAAGGACAGAGGAGCCTGGTAGGCTACAGTCCAGGGGGTTGTAAAGAGTCTGACATGACCGAGCAACTAACACTTTTACCATATTTGTACCTGAGTAGAGTATCTAATATTTCTATTAAACTAGTAACTAAGCAATTAAAAATTATCTCACTTTCGCAATATATTACAAAAAAAGATTTACCATTACATATCTAATGAAAAATAGTTGCTATTTTTAACATATGTTGATGGGACATTATTAATTATTCTAATTTTTCCTAGTTTACTAAGCATCAGAAAATTCTACAATGTCTACAATGAGAATAACTGGATCTAATTGAAATCTTGACTCGTTTGAAGAATTCTGCTAGCAAAATAGTTTTCAACAAACTACAAGTGACTTCAAATATAATTTTAAAAAGATATCACTCAAAAAAGAACAATGCTATTCTTTCCATCCAGATTGCTTCTTCATAGCCTTATATGAAGAAGGAAATGGCAACCCACTCCAGTATTCTTGCCTGGAGAATCCCAGGGATGGGGGAGCCTGGTGGGCTGCCGTCTATGGGGTCGCACAGAGTCGGACACGACTGAAGCGACTTAGCAGCAGCAGCCTTATAAAGATTATAGGTTTCTGCTTGACAATGTCGTACTGAAATTTCTAATTATCCTACAAGAAACATGATGAAGATATGTTTCTAAGCAGAGAACAAAATGGCAAATCTGGAAATCTGAAGTTATAAAAGGAAAACTGTCATCAGCAAAGGCAAAACTACAGTGAAGTGAGGAAATCAACCGATTAGAGATCTAGTTGGAAGTTTAAAAGACAAAGGGAATCAAATCATCTATATCCACAGTAGTAGATAAGTAGATTTGGAATTGGAATGAAAACTGCCCTTTTCCAGTCCTGTGGCCACTGCTGAGCTTTCCAGATTTGCTGACATATTGATTGCAGCACTTTAGCAGAATCATTTTTTAGGATATGAAATAGCTCAGCAGGAATGTCATCACCACTAGCTTTGTTCATAGTAATCCTTCCTAAGGCCCACTTGACTTCAGACTCCAGGATATATGGCTCTAGATGAGCAATCATACCATCGTTGTTATCCAGATTAAGACGCATTTTAATAGTTCTGTGCATTCTTGCCATCACTTCTTAGTTTCTTCTGCTTCTGTTAGGTCTTTACTCTTTCTGTCCTTTATCGTGTCCTTCCTTGTGTGAAATGTTCCCTTGTATCTACAATTTTCTTGAGGGATCTCTAGTCTTTCCCATTCTATTGTTCTCCCTATTTCCTTGCATTGCTCATTTAAAAAGGCCTTCTTATCTCTCCTTGCTATTCTCTGGAACTCTGCATTCAGTTGGGTATATCTTTCTCTCTTTTTCCTTGCCTTTTGCTTCTCTTCTTTTCTCAGCTAGCTGTAAAGTCTCAGACAACTCCTTTTCCTTCTTGAATTTCTTTTTCTTTGGGATGCTTTTGGTCATTGCCTCCTGTATGATGTTATTAACTTCTATCCGTAGTTCTTCACACACTCTGTATACTAGATCTAATCCCTTGAATCTATTCATCATCTGTACTGTATAATTATAGGGCATTTGATTTAGGTGATACCTAAATGGCTTGGTGATTTTCCCTACTTTCTTCAATTTAAGACTGAATTTGCAATACGGAGCTCATGATCTGAGCCACAGTCAACTCCAAGCTTTGCTTTTGCTAACTGTAGAAAGCTTCTCCATCTTTGACTGCAAAGAACATGATCAATATGATTTCAGTTATTGACCATCTGGTGATGTCCATGTTTGGAGTTGTCTCTTGGGTTGTTGGAAAAGGATGTTTGTTATGACCAGATGCTCTTTTGGCAAAACTCTGTTAACCTTTGCTCTGCCTCTTTTTGTACTTCAAGGCCAAATTTGCCTGTAAGTTCGGATATCTGTTGACTTCCTACTTTTGCATTCTAAACCGCGATGATGAAAAAAACATCATTTTTGTGTTTGTTCTAGAAGGTGTTGTAGGTCTTCATAGAACCAGTCAGCTTCAGCTTCTTTGGAATCTGTGGTTGGATTACTGTGGCATGGGGTTGGATTACTGTGATGTTGAATGGTTTGCTTTGGAAATGAACTGCATTCTGTCATCTTTGAGACTGCACACAAGTACTGCATTTTGGACTATCTGTTGACTATTTGAGCTACTCTGTTTCTTCTAAGGGATTCTTGCCCACAGTAGTAGATATATGGTTATCTGAATTAAATTCGCCCATTGTCTATTTTAGTTCACTCATTCCTAAGATATCGATGTCCACTCTTGCCATCTTCTGCTTAACCATCTCTAATTTACCTCGATTCATTGACCTAACATTCCAGATTCCTATGCACTATTGTTCTTAAAAAATAAAACTTTGCTTTCACTACCAAACACTTCACAGCTGAGTGTCCTTTCTGCTTTGGCCCAGCTGCTTCATTCTTTCTGGAACTATTAGTAATTGCCCTCTGCTTTTCTCAAGTAGCATATTGGACACCTTACATTCTGGGGGCTCATCTTTCAGCTTCATACCTTTTTGCCTTTTCATACTGTTCATGGGGTTCTCGTGGCAAAGAATACTGGAATTGTTTGCCATTCCATCTTCCAGTGGGCCACCTTTTGTCAGAACTCTCCACTATGACCCATCTGTCTTGGGTTGTCCTGCATAGCATGGCTCATAGCTTCATTGAGTTAAACTAGCCCTTTTGCACAATAAGGCTGTGACCCATAAAGGGGATCTAGTAGGAAGTTAAATAACAAATGGAGTCAAATTATCAAAATCCACAATAAGTTAAGGGATACAGAAAACAAAACAAGAAAAAAAATGTAAAATACAGTGTCAAAGACAAGAATGTGGAACAAGGTTGAAAACACAATGTGGTTAAAATACATTTGAACATGAGATCATCAACTTAAAAATCATGTATATATATACATATATATATATGCAAGTTGCTATATATAAGCATCATGATAATAACAAGCCAAAAGTCTATAATATACATACCATAAAAGGAAAAAGAATACAATAATAACACTGAAAACAGACATTACATCATAAGGGAAAAAAGCAAAAGAAGACAAAAGGAATTTTAAAATGCTATAATTATAACTCAAAAATGTTTATCAAATGGAAATAAGTACATAACTATTAATACTTCAAATACAAATAGAGTAAATGCTCCCATCAAAAGACATGGAGTTGATGAATCAATACAAAAACAAGATACACATAGAGCTATGTGCATGAGTTCCACTTCAGACTTAAATACACATTCAAACCAAAAGCAAGGTGATGTAAAAGGTATCCCATGTAAATGAAATGATCAGAAACCTGGGGTCATAATATTTATATCAGACAAAATAGACTTTATAAGAAATACTCTTAACAAGAGACAAAGGAGGCCATTGAACAATGATAAAGGGATCAATCCAATAAGAATATGCTATTATGTTGCATTTTTTTTATGGCAACAGCTGTTAATTAGACATATCAGTGCAGTGATTTTGTAATGTATAGAAATATATATCACTATTCTGTGCAACTGAAACTAAACAGTGATATAGTTAAACATCAGTAGGAAAAAAAAAAAAAAAAGGTAGACCCTGAAGGGAAATGCATCAAAATAATGAAAATGTTTATTTTTGGGTGTTGGGACATATATGTGATGGGTCATTTTACTTTACGATTTTATGGACTTCAAGTTGTCTGCAATGAGTTAATATTGATAGTAAAATTAGGGAAAACACAATACGTATAATAAAAAATAAAACTAAAAATGGAAACACCAAAAATAGCAGGCATGAACAAAAGAAGAAAAGTATAACTCACAATGAAGAGAAAAATCAAGACATATAAATAGACTCAGAAGTGAGGCAAAGGATTGAATTCGAAAACAAATTTGTTAAAATATTTACCCTAATTGAATTCCATATGATAAGTAGAAGAGGCATGAGTATGCTTGAAAAATGCAAGGTCCAAAATGAAAAGTACACTGAATGCAATTACAGCATGATTAGGAAAAAAGATGAGGGAATAGACAGACTTATGGAAACAGGGACAACAAAGATGAAAAAAAGGACAGTTTAAAAAAGCAGTGCATCAAGGAGGAGGGGACAACAAATAAACAGTTTTAATTGTGGTGAAAGAGTGAAAGTTGCCTAAATATTAGGAAAACTATAAACCATAGATCAATAAGCTCAACAAATGATGATAAGAGCATGAAAAAAAAAAAGTTCATTATAACCAAATTGTTTGCAATCAGCATTAAAGAAAATATTAAAAAGAAACCATGGAAAAGACATTATGTACAGAGCAGCAAAGATATGAATGACAACTGACTCGATTTTGCCAAATATACTAACTAGAAGGGATTGGCAACACTTTCTTTTACTCAAAAGAAAGTATCTGTCAAAAAATTCTATAACCAATGAATATACATTAGTACCTCTAAAATGAAGATAAAATAACTTTTTTCAGATTCGCAAAACTGAATGACTTAATGACTAACTGACCTGCCTTACCGGGAATTCAACAAAGTCCTTTGGGCAGAAGTAAACTGGTATTAGGCAGAAATCTGTATCTATTCAAGGGAAGCACATTGAAGATGGTAAATAGAGAGGTAAAAATGAAACGTCTAAACCACTCATGTTTTAAAACTCTCCAAATGTAAAATATTTTTAAAACAAACCTCATATTAATACAATGTATGTTGGGGATTTCAATGTGCACCCAATTAAAATACAAGATAAGAACAACACTAAGGGCAGGGGGGCCAAAGTTTCCTGTTGTAAGATTCCCTATCATGGTGGTTATTGCTTAAAAAAACAAAAAAAACAAAAAAACCAGAAGAAGGCAAGTGCTCTTGAGGCTGTGGAGAAAAGGAAGCCATGGTCACTCTGGAAATGTAATTTGTGTAACCCCTGGGGAAAATACAGGGGTATCTCAAAAAATTAAAATTAGAGCTACCGTCTAATTCCCTCATCCTATATCTGGGTTTTTATCTGGAGGACAGGAATAAAGATCTCAAAGTGACACCTGCACCCTAATATTCTCTGGCATGCTTATATTAGCCAAGATGTCGAAACAATTAAAATCTGATTTCACAGAAGAATGGATAGAAAATATGAGGTGTATAGACACAGTGGAATACATTACTCAGCTTTAAAAAGAAAGAAATCTGTCATTTGGAACAACGTGGATGGACCTGAAATTTTTATGCAAAGAGAAATAAGCCAGACACAGAAAGGCAAACATTTTATGGTACCCCTCATGTGTACAATCTAAACTCATCAAACTCACAGAAATATAGAATAAAGTTATGGTGCCCTGGACTCCGGAGGAGGGGAGTATAACAACGTAATGGTCAGAAGATATAAAGTTTCAGTCACGCAAGATAAATAAGTCCTGAATACCTACTGAATAATGTAATACCTAGAAGACAATTCTGTATTTTATCTTTAAGATTTGCTAAGAGGGATCTATTGTGTGTTCTTATACCCACAACGACATAAAATAATAACAATCAAATAATAATAAAGGATGTGGGTGGAAATATTTCCTGATGATGGATATGTTTATGGAGTTGATGGAGGTGATGCCTTCATGGATATATACTTATCCCCAAACTCTTACTCAATTAAGTGATTTTTGTACTTTTCTATCACAGTGCTTGGACAAAATACAACAGGATACCTAGTATATGCTTGATAGATCAATTTATTAAGCATGCATGGTAGATGACAGAGAAAAGAAAGTAGAAACCAATTACATAGTTCAGAGAATATCATTATTATGCTTTAAAATATTGATATTTGATTCCAAGTGTGTATTGTGCAACTACTTGACTGATTTTTTTTTCTTTGTTTTATTCATTTGAAAGATGGTTTTCAACACAACAGAAAGAGTAGGAAAAATCATGGTGAAAAATCTGCGGATAAAGAGAAAACACTATATTAAATTTGAACTACAGATAAAGTCATTAATAATACCATTATGCTTTTTTATTTTTGAGTTATATTAATGTATATTCATTTGTACCTGTTCAGAATTGCCCATTTGTTATCCCCTCCCTTCCTACCTTCCAAGGTGCCCTGATGTCTGCTTGCCCCCAACTGTGGAAAGGCACTCAACGGTGGAATGTGTCCTCTTATCAAATTATCACGAGTATCAGCTGACCAGAGTGGACACTTTTTCTGTCAGACCTGGCTGATCACTTCCTTCCGGCTACCCAATTTCCCCTAAAAGTTTCAGCCAACCTTTACATTTCTCACTTTACCCTAGAAAGAAAAGTCTTTTTCTGTTTGTTTTCTATCACCAACCTAATTCAATCCCCTTGCCCTTCTGCTTAAACATGGCTTAAACATCCAAAGATATCTTTTCCAAATGATATTTTTAATGCATCCTTCCTTTTTCAAATGCCTTTAGCTATCATCTATACCTAGGAAGTCAAGTAAATGTTTTTATCCTGTCATTAACAGCAATAAGGAATTCAATTTGAGTGAAAGTCAGTGGCATAGCAGCCAATTAAATGAAGCTCAGCCATAAAAAGGAACAAGTTATGTCATTTTCAGAGATACTAATGGACCTATAGACTGTTGTACAGAGTAAAGTAAGTCAGAAAGAGAAAAACAAATATCATTTATGAATGCATATATGTGGAATCTAGAAAAATGGTACAGATTATATTATTTGCAAAGCACAAATAGAGACACAGACATAAAGCACATATGCATGGATAACAAGGGAGAAAGTGGGGGAAGGATGAATTGGAAGATTGCAGTTTATGGGTATACTACTATGTGTTGAGCTTCCCCGATGGCTAAGTAAGTAAAGAATCTGCCTGCAACGCAGGAGACACAGGAGATATGGGTCCAATCCCTGGGTCAAGAAGATCCCCTGGAGAAGGAAATGGCAACTACTCCAGTATTCTTGACTGAAAAATCCCACGGACAGAGAAACTTCCAGCTACCGTCCAATGAGTCACAAAGAGTTGGACATGATCGAATGAATAAGCACAATTAATATACTATGTGTAAAATAAATAACCAATAAGAATCTACTGTATAACACAGGGAAGTCTACTCTGTGCTCTGTGATCTTCTAACTGGGAGAGAAGTCCAAAAAATAGTATATGTGGATTATTCATTTTGCTGTAAAGCAGAAACTGACACAGCAGTGTAAAAAAGCTATACTCCCCCACCTCCCCCAAAAAAGAATTATTATAATACCTATTTTTTCCATGGGAAAATTAAAGTTTAGAAAAGATTAGGAAAAATGCAAGGTTGTGAAACCATCAGGAATAGCTTACAACCACAAGGTGTTCTGGTCACCATAGCCCACCTCTTTACCATCCTAGATAGATGTTTACTTTTTGAAATATTTATGTAAATACATATAATTTAGGACCTACACTAGGCTGCATTTCTCAAATGGGCTTCTTTTGGTTTGATGTCTTATGTTTTTCCTTGTTTTTAACTGTCATCATTGATACTTTTGGAGAAAATTAAATGTTATTAGACCTGGCTTACCTCTCTAATCATGTCCTGTAGTTACTAAGCAGCATTTTAAGGAAATGGATACGCAGGAGGATAATTCAGTGGATATTGTTGATATGGCTGGTATTGTTGAAAATATCCTCTCTGTATACAAACAAAAGGAAGGAGGAAATTATGGAGAATGAGACAATGACAGTGCAAATAATTTACAATAATGTCCATGAAAAATAGGTTATTAATGTTGGTAAGACCTTATATATTATCTATATGATTGTTTTTTCAAACTTTTAGATAGGTTTCACTTCTTTAAAAAAAGAATAATGGTTTTAAAGTACTAAAAGAGCAACAATTCATTTATATTTTTACTATTTATCAACAATTTTGTTGTCTTATACATGGAGCCATTGAGTCTAGCCAACCACTCACAAATGGTTTAATATTACTTACATTACAACCTTCAAATTCCTTCTTTGTTCATTCTTAAATCCAGGGAGGAGGAATTTACTAACTCCAGTTTAGGTGGACTTGCTACATCTCATTCTTTACTTATAAATGAGATACTGTCTCTTGAAACTCTTACATTCCTACTATTCACTTTTGTTGATGTACTCCATCTCTCCTTCTGCATCTTTTTTTTTTTTTTTTTGAAGCTATTTGAATTTATCTGAAATGGCAACCCACTCCAGTATCCTTGCCTGGAGAATCCCAGGGGCAGGGGAGCCTGGTGGGCTGCTGTCTATGGGGTCGCACAGAGTTGGACATGACTGAAGCGACTTAGCAGTAGCAGTAGCAGTACTTACTGTATTAGTAAGAATTCTGGAGACCTATCAAACTGATTAGACATGTCAAAATAATATGGGACACCAGTGATACATATCATTAAGAAAAATGTTAAATAAATGAAATTGTCTCTCTTCTTTAACTTGGTCAATTAACATACATTAAGGACTTCATTACCTCCCAAAAGAATCAGAAAATGGAAACTGACCACATAATATATGTTCTTTAGCAGCCTCTATGGTCCTTTAGGTGGAGATTGTACTTAGTATAATTAGAATTTCAATATTCTTCAGATGAAGGCAATTATTTACCAAACAGAAATAACTTTTCTTAGAAAATAACTAGCTTTATCAGGGTGGCATTATAGGTTTCTATGTAAACAGTAACAGCACACAAGTCTTTGGGGTCTTTACCTAGTGTATCGTAAAAAGATAATTCAATGTACACTTAAGCTAATCATTGTATAGATATATTTCAAAGATAAATATGTATTCTCTTATAGAATAAATACTCTGAGTAAAAAATATTCTTATACTATACCACATTATCAGAGGAATACATACATGATGTTTTTTCCGTTTCCTGTGATGTTTCTGTTAAGGTAAAGAAGAAATTAACATTGTAATACATGTTTCATTTTCAAATATTCCAGTGAAGGAAAGTGTCTTACCTCTTCAGATGAATCAGCTCTCTGGGAAAAAAGAAAAGAAGAAAATAGTTAACATTTTAATTTCTCTGTTATAAATTGAGTGTAAACATATATTTAGCTGCCACAATTCTGATTAAACAAAGAGATAAAGTTTGGATAATTGATACACTAAAAATTTTTTTTTTGTTAGTTGAACAACATCTTTAATATGAGAAGAAATATGAGGAGAAAACTTTTACTATTATTAATTTGCTATATTCAAGTAGCTATTCACTCTGGAACAATTTCTTTCTTGTTGAAAGTGAGACAAATGTATCACTGTGAATTGGAGAATAAAATTGAAAATTAAGGTTTAGATTTGCACTCAAGTCAAATGTTTTTTAGGCGGATATGTTCAAGTAGCTCAAAAGCTACTTACATTCATATAATTAGTTATGCTAATAGGGTCTGATATAAAGTTTTTTTCTGTTTCTTAAAAAATTTTTTTCTATTATTTTATAAAAAAAAAAATCTGTTACTGTCATATAAATAACCAATTTGTTTTTGAAAGATCCATGACAACTTGTTGGATTAACAGAAGTCATCTTATGTCTTGAAGAGTATCTCAGTAACTAGACATAAAGAATATCCAAGTGAAAGTTACCACTGCTTTCACAGAAGGAGAAACAAATTTAGAGGAAGATGAGAGCAATTCAGAGAGGTCAGTTTTGCCTAGTGACCCAAAGCAGTTAATGACACTACAGGGAAGCCCTGACATTTCGTAGATTTAGAGTTTTTAGTATTTAAATGTCTTTATTAGCACCTCAGACTCACATTTTTATGAGGTTATTTAAAAAAATTAATTTTCACACTAAGATTATTACACTTTTATGTCTCTGTGTGTTTAGTGTTTGTGTATGGATGTGACACTATATGTGTGTATATTAAAGATATATTCTAAGTTCTTAATGAATTTATGTAGTACAATTCAAGGAAAATATTCATTTAAAATATTCATTAAAATTTCTAAAGCATTGTTCAGGTAAATGCACGTGCATGCATACTAAGTCACTTCAGTCATTTCTGACTCTTTGTGACCCTATGGACTGTAGCCTGCCAGGCTCCTCCATCCATGGCATTCTCTAGGCAAGAATACGGAAGTGTGTTGCCATGTCCTCTTCCAGGGGATCTTCCTGACTCAGGGATTGAACCCACATCTCTGATGTCTCCTGAACTGGCACATATAGACCAAAACACATGAAACAAGACAATGGCTAATTTTGAAAACATATTCTTCAAAATTCCCAGTATACTTACAATCATGGCTAGGATGAGAGCCATAATGAAGACAAAGATAAAGATCTTCATATTTGGTGGAGTCCTGTGAAAGCATATGTGAAAAATCAGTAGCACATTCACTCTTTCATTTACACACCAAACATTTCATTTAGACATCAAATTATGTTCCAAAGCCTAGTGAAACAGACTAGAAATGCAAGGACAATTGAAACACATAAGCACATTTCTTGACATCATGGAGCTTAGAAACCAGTAGGGATCTTGATAAATAAAGGTAAGTGTTTTGATTTGGAAATACTAAAGTGCTATGAGGGCTTCCCTGGTGGCTCAGATGATAAAGCGTCTGCCTACAATGCAGGAGACCTGGGTTCGATCCCTGAGTCAGGAAGATACTCTGGAGAGGGAAATGGCAACCCACTCCAGTACTCTTGCCTGGAAAATCCCATGGACAGAGAAGCCTGGTAGGCTACAGTCCATGGGGGTCACAGAGAGTTAGACATGACTGAGCGACTTCACTTAAAGGCTATAAACACACAGAAAATGAACATCTTAAACAGACCAAGAGAATGGAGATATTTAAGAAAGTAAAAACATAAGTTGTGTTACATAATATACAGCAAGTGGGTAAGTAAAGTGTGGGTGGTCTGCAGAGAAACAAAAATGAGAGAGCATGAAAGTGAATAGTTCAGTCTGCAAGAAGGACAAAAAAAGGTGTCAGGCTGACCATTTAGATTGCTGTTTTATATATATATATATATATATATATATATATATAATTATAAGAGAGGTTTAGGAGGTAGAATGACAAGCAACAGTCTACCTCCTAAACCTCTCTTAAACTCTGCCTTAATTATGATCCCAAATATCATTTACTGAAACTGTTTTTATTTGCAAAATTATCAATAAATAGCACACAGTTTGTAAATGGTTTCCAATTCATTTTAGCAATCAAAAAATTGCAAATGACATTATACTATATTACACATGAATATGTTAACTTTTTCCCAAAAATGAGACTCACCAGTCATGAAAGCTGAAATTCTGATGCTTCAGGAGATGTTCTTTGCTAGAAAACTGCTGTGTTTAAATACCTTGAAATCCGTCATTTGTTTTCATAATTACGTCAGTTATGAGATCTTATTATAGAACTGAAAACACTTCCTAAAGTCTGTCCCCATAGACACTAAAAATAAACTTAACAGGGTGATTTACAAAAGAAATTTGTGAAGTGAGTGGCCAGGAAACCAGTGGACCCATTAAATGTTAATCCCCGTTAGTCTAGACAAGTGTGAATAAGACAAAGGCAAAGTGTGTTAGCATATGTCAAGTGTAGAAATAAATAGAATGGCAAAAATGTTTCTGTAGAACACCGTCTATCCTATTTCAACAGATGTGTGCCGAAGTTGAAATAAGTATATACCAAAAATAAAATCATCTAATTAAAACTTTATATGCTTTCTAATAAATGATGATAACTGACATAATGAAATGGAGTTATTTCAAGTGTGTTTCCTACACATTACTAAATTGTACTTTTTTTCTACTGACTTAGAATTAAGTCTTCAAGTCAAATACTTGTAAAAATTGGTATTTTTACAATACCTATGGGGTGCTGTTCGATAAAATAATTATTAATTTTAAAGTCAAATGACCATGAAGCTCAGTACTTTCTATCTCTCATAGTAAGTAGATGCATATATCTTGAATGAATTTACTTCCTTTGAGTCTTAGGAGCTCATTTATCCTTAGTGGAAAATAAGCATATTAACTAATATCCTTATTTATTTATTTATTTATTTTTAGTTGCTCAGCCATGTCCAACTCTTTGGGACCCCATGGACTGTAGCCTGCCAGGTTCCTCTGTTCATGGAAGTCTCCAGGCAAGAATACTGAAGTGGGTTGCCATTCCCTTCTCCAAGGGATCTACATGACTTGGGGATTGAACCTGAGTCTCCAGCATTGCAGGCAAATTGTTTACCACGTGAGCCACCATCCATTCAAAATGTGGTATGTGGGATGATCAGAATCAGCATTACCTGAGAGTTTGTTGGAAATGCAAATTAATTAGTTTTCTTTACAGAAGTGTTGAAACAGAATCTTGGAGGTGTATTAGAAATACCATTTTAACAATATCTCCAGGTGATTGTGTATCTTAAAATTTGAGAAACCACATAATAGACTAATGTATTTTTGTCTCTTGATTGGACCTTTTAAGGTTTAGCTTTATATCAGGAATTGAGGTTTATAACAGGAATTAAGGTTTAGTTCTATATCACAGGAAATATTTATTACATGAGTTTTCTATGCTATATTTGACCATCCCCACTAGACATTAGTGTTATATCCTAGGTAACATATAAGGTGGGCCTCCCTGGTGGCTCAGTAATAAGGAATCTGCCTGCAACACAGGAGACCTGGCTTTGATCCCTCGGTCAGGAAGATCCCCTGGAGGAGGACATGGCAACCCACTCTAGTACTCATGCCTAGAGAATCCCATAGTTAGAGGAGCCTGGCAGGGGGCAGTCTTGCACAGAGTCAGACATGACTGAAGTAATTCAGCAGCAGCAGTAACAGCATATAAAATGATACAAATCCTTTTTTAAGGTAAATAAAGCATTAAAATCCAATTCAATTTAAGCAATTCTCTCTCTATTTCATTGTTTTCTATTCTTCAGGTATATATGAGGTCTCTTCTCAAATGCAAAAAACAAATCCAGTCTCTAGTATACTCTCAATAGAAAAAAGATATATAGGTTAGGAATCACTGATAAATCTGATCTTTAAAATAAGTCCTTCTTTATTCATTTTGGAATTGTCAAGTGATTTTCTTTTTATCTTCCTTTATTCGTTCTCTCTCCTTCCCTACTGCTTACTCCCTCGCTTCTCCATTTATGTTTCTTTGATTCTTTTAAGTTATGTTCTTAGGCAGTATTCTAGTTGAATTATGACACTCATAGCCTAGAGAACAAAAAGTGAACTAATATTCTAAAGGCCCAGCAAACAACAACAGCAACAAACACAAACTTCAGTTTATAAAAATTGATAGATAGCAAAACACATTTAAAGTTTGCAATTAAAATTGACTCACCCATATTTTAGTTTGTGACACCAAAATGGAGGCATTATTCCACTCAGCATTTTCTGCTTTGATATGGTAGGAAGTGTGGGCATTGTGTATGACAGTAGGAGCTCAGAATATTGGAATCTAAACACGGGAATAGCCCTCATGTGTGACTTATGGCTTCAACCTCCAGGAACGGTAGGTCATTTTAGAAGACTGAGGAACCAGAATATGTCCTGATACTTCATAAGAGAGAGAGACAGACATATATTCTCTATAACCAACCACCATATTGTTTGAAAATGCCAAGATCTTATATTTACAAGAAAAAAACTGAGTAAGAGATGCTACTGTATCACAGGTGTGACATTAAATTAGGGGCATAAGAACATGACCTGTGAATGGGTATTTATGCTGGAATTCCCTCTCCTCTTACTTCTCCTTTTGTTCTTATTCTTTCCCCTCTTCCTCCTCCTTCATTCTCCTCCTTTTTCTATATTTCTCCTACACTAAAGCATGGCCTACAATTTGTTACAAATTTTTTTAAAACAGTTTAGCTAAAAAATAAACTAAAAAAAGTTTTTGTGTGTATATTGCTATGTGGATTGTTGAAATGAAAAGCACTGCAGCTGACAAATACAGAACAACATATGATGACCTACTAGATAACACAAATCTTCTGGGTATTGGAAATATACAAAGAGATAATCTCCTATTCTTGCCTTTAAGCAGGTTACCTTATGTTTTTGACTGAGTGTTTGTGTTGCTCTAAATTCATATGTTGAAACCTCACCCTGCAATCTGTTCTATTTGGAGTTGAGCATTCTGAGAGGTACTGAGATTTGCATACTAATTTGCTTCAGCTGTGTCCAACCCTTTGCATCCCTATAGACTGTAGCATGCCAGGCTCCTCTGTCCATAGGATTCTCTAGGCAAGAATACTGGAATGGGTTGCCATTCCCTTCTCCAAGGGATCTTCCCAACCCAGGGATCGAACCAGCATCTCTTTGTCCCCTGCTTTGGCAGGCAGGTCCCTGACCACTAGCGCTACCACTGAGGTTTAGGTGAGGTCATAGTGTGGAAAACCTATGATGGATTAATGCTCGTATTAGAAGAAATAGAGACTCCAGGGTTTTTCCTCTCTGCCATGTGAAGATACAGGAGGAAGACATCTGTCTGCAAGCCAGTAAGAAGGCCTGTGCAATAGAAGCCAACTACGCTGCCTCCTGGTTTTGGACTTCCCAGCCTCTAGAACACAATAAATAAGTGCCTGCTGGGTAACACATTCTATAGTTCAATTATCCCTCTATAATGTCAGGTGATTGGTTTTAGGGTAACATGGCCAGGAAAAACCTCACAGAAAAAGTAAGTAGAGACATAAGTGTAGAGTGGGGAATGGTCCATGCATTTATGTGGGGAAAGAATCCCAGACTGAGGAACAACCAATGGGCAGCTCTCAGGTGTCAGCTCACCTTTTCTGCTCAATGAATAGCAAGAGGCCAGCAGACAGAGCAGGAGTCAGAGGGAGAATATATAGAACAAAGAAACACCTAATGATGTAAGGTATTTAGGTCATTTTAATGAGTTTTGGACTTTAATCTGAGAGTAATTGGAAATCAATGGAAGGCATATATAGAGGTGCTGTGGCTTTGAATGTTAAATAACAGTCTAAGAAAGTGGGGATGGATATGTAAGGTGGCTGCTGAACTTTATTTTACAGTGAGAACAATTGTCATGTTGAGTATTATTTTTCTCAGCTACATTCACAGAGGCAGAAGGTAGAATTTGGATTAATCTGTGATATGATTTAGGTAAGACAGTATAGTAAAATCAGAGACAAGTAGGGGATTTGGGTATATGTATAAAAAGTGAACTAGTGATTTCCTTGAAATTTAAGGTGGAAAAGAGGGATATACAGACATTTGAATTTAAAGGCATTGAAGAACTGACTGGGTCCTAGATTCTGATAAAATCAAATAATGTTTTGCTTCAGATATAAAAGAGGATTATTAAGTAGATAAGAAATGGTATGGGAGTGTAGGAAGGATGAAATTACGGAGTGGGGAAATTATTTTCATGACAAAGTATAGTCATATGTCCTTTCACATTTATGATCTGATTATAAGCAGGAACCACAACATCTACATCTTTTTTCATTGTGTGACCTTTCAAGTCTTCTAGCACAGTCATTCTAAATATGAGATGATTTTGCAACCCCCTGCCTCAGGAGACATTGGGAAATTTCTTGAGACACTTTTGATTCTAAAAGCTGTGCAGTTGGTGCTACTACCATCTTCGTGGTAGAGGCCAGGGATGCTGCTAAACATCCTACAACACATTAGGAAAACTCCCACAACAAATAATTCTTCTGCTCAAAATATCAATAATATGAAGGTTGAAAAATACTGGTCTAGTATGTACTATGTGCTCAATAGCAAGGAGAGATAAGAAAGCCTTCCTCAGTGATTAATGCAAAGAAATAGAGGAAAACAATAGAATGGGAAAGACTAGAGAGCTCTTCAAGCAAATTAGAGATATCAAAGGAACATTTCATGCAAAGATGGGCACAATAAAGGACAGAAATTATATGGACCTAACAGAGAAGAGGAGAAGGCAATGGTACCCCACTCCAGTACTCTTGCCTGGAAAATCCCATGGATGGAGGAGCCTGTTAGGCTGCAGTCCATGGGGTCGCGAAGAGTCGGACACAACTGAGCGGCTTTACTTTCACTTTTTCACTTTTATGCATTGGAGAAGGAAATGGCAACCCACTCCAGTGTTCTTGCCTGGAGAATCCCAGGGGCAGGAGAACCTGGTGGGCTGACGTCTATGGGGTCACACAGAGTCGAACATGACTGAAGTGACTTAGCAGTAGCAGGAACAAAGCAGAAGATATTAAGAAGAGGTGGCAAGAATTCACAGAAGAATGATATATAAAAGATCTTCATGACCCAGATAACCACGATGATGTGATCACTCACCTAGAGCCAGACAGCCTGGAATGCAAAGTCAAGTGGGCCTTAGAAAGCATCACTACTAACAAAGCTAGTGGAGGTGATGGAATTCCAGTTGAGCTATTTCAAATCTTAAAAGATGATGCTGTGAAAGTACTGCACTCAGTATGCCAGCAAATTTGGAAACCTCAGCAGTGGCCACAGGACTAGAAAAGGTCAGTTTTCATGCCAAAGAAAGGCAATGCCAAAGAATGTTCAAACACCCACATGATTGCATTCATCTCACATGCTAGTAAAATAGCACTCAAAATTCTCCAAGCCACACTTCAACAGTACATGAACCACGAACTTCCAGATGTTCAAGCTGGATTTAGAAAAGGCAGAGGAACCAGAGATTAAATTGCCAATATCCACTGGATCATCAAAAAAGCAAGAGAGTTCCAGAAAAACATCTACTTCTGCTTTATTGACTACACCAAAGCCTTTGATTGTGTGGGTCACAGCAAACTGTGGAAAATTCTTCAAGTGATGGGAATATCAGACTACCTTACCTGCCTCCTGAGAAATCTGTATGCAGGTCCAGTTAGAACTGGACATGGAACAACAGACTGGTTCCAAATTGGGAAAGGAATACATCAAGGAATATTCATTGGAAGGATTGATGCTGAAGCTGAAATTCCTATACTTTGGCCACCTAATGCGAAGATCTGACTCATTGGAAAAGATCCCGATGCTGGGAAAGATTGAAGGCAGGAGGAGAAGGGGATGACAGAGGATGAGATGGTTGGATGGCATCACCGACTCAATGGACATGAGTTTGAGTAAGCTCCAGGGGTTGGTGGTGGACAGGAAAGCCTGGAGTGCTGCAGTCCACAGGGTCACAAAGATTCGGACACGACTGAGTGACTGATCTGATACTGATGTCCTGGGGTCCAGCCCCAGCTGATCCAGGGTATTCGAAGCGGGGACGGCGTCGGCGACTTATTTAAATATTAATTAGAGATATAAAGAGTAATAGAATGAAGATAGCTCAGCAGGAAAATTCAGTGGAGAAAAGAGGCTGAGTAGCTTGGTTTACGCGGGAAACCAATAAAACTTCAAGACAAGAAGCTTGCACCACTTACGTAGGCCACAGGCGTCCTTCCGTTCTCCTGAAGGAGAGGAGACACTGAGGCCTCCCTGGTCGGATCTTAGAAGCCCAGGCATAGTTAGTAAGCATGGTGGGCTCCACACTCCAGATGGAGACTCAGTCAGAGTTTGAGAGAGAGAATGACATGGGGAGACCAGTATTTCGAGGAACTGATCCCAATTCTTTATTTTCCATGGTCTACTTTTATACACTGAGATGTTATGCAAAAGTCACGTGGGGTCAGCAGTCCTGACTTTTATCAAAGTCAGGTGCTTCCATACAAATGTATACAGAGGTCTTAGGGGTGTTACATCATCTTCTGGCCAGGGGGTCTGCTGACAGTTTATGACCCTTTCCTTGTGACAGCGGTCAGTCAACCTGGACACTTATTTCCCCAGGGGTGATTATTCTTAAAAAAGACTCCACCTTCCGAAGATACCAGATAAAGTTACATCCCTATAGGGTGAGGGTGTAGTGGGTTTTAATTAAGGAAAGAATTTACTTAGCCTAAGGTCTAACATGATTAATATCAAAGGTTAATACTTATTTCTTCTATATATTCATTAATATGTATAAGGGCAGGGGATGTGGAGACTTAGCAGTGAACAAATGAAAAACCTTTCACCAATACAATTTCTAATCAGCCCACTATACTTATACTAATGGTTTTCTAACTTTTCTAAGGAACCTGTTTTTAGAAGGTTTAAAGCATCTCGTGCCTCTCACGGTTGGGAGGCTGTGAGCAATCACATGTGGCCGGACAAGCCTGTCAGGCAGGCTAGAGAACCTTCAGAGGAGTTTGTAGGTTAAAACACTCTTGTCATGCCCAGGAATTATTATTAACTGGAGCTCTAAGTTAACTCCTTCTCCTAAAGAGGTGGTGGGGGACAGCCCCCCGTAAAGTCAGAGGTGTAGGTGAGAGCACAAAGTAGTAAAGTAGGCAGGCTCTGATTATGGGGGTAGATGCTCGAGGATTTCCAGGGGGACTTCTGAGGCTCAATTCTGCCTTTGCGTATGTCGAGCCTCCTTCCTCATGACCTTTGCCACGGGCGGAGTGCCTCCTACCGGCTCCTTGCACTAATGTGCTCAACAAATGTATCTTGAACTTGTGTGAAGTTCTATGGTCATATGTAAAGGAAGAATAATCAGGATTAGCTGTGTGTCCTATGAATCAGGGTGCTGGGTTTTATGTGTTCATAGTATCTGCTGGTTCACAGAACATTTTTCTTATTCTCTGGTTCTTGATTTCTTTATAAACTAATCTTAATAGTTATACTTCACATAGATAGGAAATTATTATATTTGGATAATCTCATGGAAAGGATTAAATACTCCATCTATATGAGTAATGCTGAACTATCTACTCCTACCAAATAATTTGTCAGAATTCACTAATTCTGTGTTATATTGTTTCTAAATCTGAATCATTATATGAATCCTCAGTATTTTATTTTCCTGCCTCTATACTTTGGAATTTATTAAACAGTGCTTCAAATAATTTTTAGGAAACTGAAGTTTTTTGTAACAGCTTTATCTCTAGATAGCTTTAGTATCTTGAAAAAGTAATACAAATTCTCAAATCCTCAGTTTCCTCTTCTCTAAAATATATTTAAAATATTCTATGGATGATATCTTTTAATATTTATTTTTTTGGCCATCCAGCACAGCTTACGGGATCTTAGTTCCCCAGTGAGGGATTATACCCATGCCAACTGCAGTGAAAGTACAAAATCCTAAACTGGACTCACCAGGGATTTCCCGATATCTCCTCTAGTTCTTATTTCTGAATATTCTTGGTCCCTTTATTGTACTCTTCATCCAACTTTTCTATTGCTTTCTTTCTTAAGGATATTATTTGCATGGTTTCAGCTAGAATATATCCAAATCTCAGGACTGCATATTTCAGATTCATCGGCCAATATGGAAAAAAACTTTGGCTGAACAGATCATGCTTATAAAAATATAGTACTAGAAAAACTTATAAAAACTCATAAAAACTAGTACTAGAACATCTTGCTTTGACTATATCTTGCTCCTCACCCAGGGTTATCTACTAAAATTTCCCCATATGAAATTCTTTTGCCTTATAAAAATGACAACTCTTAGGTAACATTGCAAAAATTTGAGTTGCCCAGATGGCCCTTTGCTTCTTACTGGTCATTGTGTTCTGAGGCTTACCTGGACACTGGTACCTGATGTCATTTTAAATTTCTGGCTTTTAAATTTTCCCTTGGACAAGCTTCTTTCTTTAGTATATTGTTAAGGATTTCTTTGATCAAGATTTTACCTACTTTTCTGCTCCAATCGAATCCATCTCTATCAATTAATATAATTCAAAATTGGTGAGAGACAGTCTTAAGGAAATGCTGTGTTTATTGCACAATATGTAAAGCATCTTCCTGAGAAAAGGGAAATGTTGAATGGGAAGGACATGCTTTATTTTGTATTCCTTTTCTCAGAAATCACACTTTTTTGCCTGTGGCCTTGGCAACCAAAAGCTAACACATAAAAAAAGGCATATGAAGTAGCCAAGGCCTTTTCTAGTTATATCTATGACATTGAGTTCATTTTATCATTTATTTTCCTGACTTCCTCCTGGGTCCATATGAGAATCTTAGAATGAATATTAGCTGAAAATCCAAATACATAGTAGATGTTGATTTGGGTTTTCTAAGCAATACAAGACTTGTATGACAGTGAGATGTATTACCATCCAACACACATCTCAGCATGATATAAACGTAAGGTATATTGTGAAGAAAAATGATCAATTATGTCAAAGTGCTTACTTTAGAAGATCATCTATCTGTCCCAAAGCTGTGAATATATATATTGAATGTAATGAATAGATGAAACAAACCTTGTAAAAATGAGTAGTGTAAAATACAACTACATTTATGAACATCTATCACTAAAGAGGCAAAGAAAGTTGAGGACTGCTTTTGTAATTGGGCTCCTATTAATAAAAAGTACTTCTGAGGTCTGGCTTAGACTCTATTGTAGTACTTATGGTAAGACCCTCCTCCTGTCTGGGCTTTCATTTTCTTTCTTCCTTCCCTCATTTGCCCTTCCATGAATACTAGCTGATAAACATTGGCTCACTATAAAAGATATGAGGCCAAACTTGAGCTGTCCCATTTTAATAAATCTGTATAAATAATATTTGTTCTACAGAAGTATTCTCTAAATAAATGTTACTTTCTCTCTTAAAATCCCTCAACAAATCCCCACTATCTAGAGAATAAGATTGGCATTCCCTGGAGTCACAGCATGCTTTGTCTGCCATTATCTGACCCCTTTCTCTTTCTCTCTTCTCACCTCCATCTACTCCTTTTTCCTTGCAATTCATGACCCAGATTCACTGTTTGATTTGGCTTACATGTGTGTGTGCTGAGTTGTGTCTCACTCTTGTCAACCCCATGAATGATAGTCCACCAGGCTCCAGTGTCCATGAAATTTTCCAGTCAAGAATGCTGGAGTGGATTGCATTTCCTACTCCATTTGATTAATTTAGTGACTTTTAATTTTTTTTCCCTCCATATTCAGGAGGCTATTCTTTCCTTTTAGTCTATACTGTCTTTGCTCTTCAGGTCTAAGCTATCATCATGTGCTTGTTAGCTTGTTTCTTTCTCCATTATAGCATAAACACTAACAACTATTCAGGTTAGCATGAGATTGTGTTCTTTGTGTGGCCTGTGTATTTCTGGTGTGTATTAGAATTTACCCTAAGATCTCAAAGACCCACCGAATACTAAAGAGACCTCATTGTGGTTACAATAATTTGGGGACTCGGCCAAAACTTCCGCATATCCCAGCCAAGGTCTGTAGCTACTGGACAATTTAATTTCCTTTATCAGATTGTGAATTATTCCCTTTAAAATGCTCCCCAGAATTTCTGGGGACAGAAAAATAGGAAGAATTCATTTTCTAATCATGCAGATTTCTAGGAATTCAAATTCACTATTGGTTTTATTTCAAACCACAAAATTAGCATGCCATTAAATACTATATATAAACAGCCACAAAATCAGATCATTATCCATTCAGCTCCTCCTTCACTTCTTGTCCTCTACTTTGGAAAAAAGGTAAGAATCTCATATATAATTTCAGTGTATCTGCTACTCATCTTTATTTCAGACTAGGTTAAAATGTAGAAAGAACATAATTGCTTAAAATAGATCTTAAAAATAAGGGTGTTTAAGATAAGGTTTACACTATTTTCAGCAAATTTGTTAAAAAATAGAAGCAACTATAAAGATTTGATAAAAATTATAGTGACTGCAAATGTTTTAGGAATATAATAAGATGTAGTAACAGTGGTTGCTATTTTCTTTACCACGAGACTAGTTAACAGGCTGTATTAAAAGATCTTTTCTTGAATTAAATATTTTCAATTTGATTAAACCTATCTCAGCCATAAAGGCAAGCACATTTAATTTATACTATGGGGATTTGAATAATTATTACTGAAGAAGCTCTACCAACAAAAAGTTTATAGAGCTAGCAGAGGGAGAGGGTGGGATGATTTGGGAGAATGACATTGAAACATGTATAATATCATGTATGAAATGAGTCGCCAGTCCACGTTCGATGCACGATACTGGATGCTTGGGGCTGGTGCACTGGGACGACCCAGAGGGATGGTATGGGGAGGGAGGAGGGAGGAGGGTTCAGGATGGGGAACACGTGTATACCTGTGGCGGATTCATTTCAATATTTGGCAAAACCAATACAATATTGTAAAGTTTAAAAATAAAATAAAATTAAAAAAAAAGATAAAGAGGGTTGTTAGGATACATCTGCTATTTGAAAGGTGTTTATAAAAGAAGAGTATATTTATCAAAATTGCTCAGAACATCCAAATTTCAAGTTTATCATTTATCTTACAATATTTCAAAAATATTAAAATAAATACATGAAATACAGAAGTAAATTAAAGAGAAAGTATTTTATTTTGTAAAAAAAATTATAGGTTGGATAGGGAGTACCAGGAAACAAAAAACAATGAAAAATGTGATCTGACAGAAATTATAGCTCAAAGTATAGTAGTCAGTAATGAAATGGCTTAAAAATTGGCATATAAAATGCTAATTATAAAATAAACAAAATATAATAATATCCTCCCTACATGTAATGAACTCTGAGTATTATACTCTTTTTTGAAGTCTTGACAATAAAAATTTATTTAGAAGTTTATAGACATCTTGGATAAAGTAAAACAAACTAAGAATTAGCATCCATGAGAAAAATATAGAAAAAATTTCTTAATTTAGTTTGCAAATCTGGGATTGAAGATGTGTGTTAAGAGATGTTGATGGCAAGAACATTTTTTTTCAAGAACTTATAAAAATGCAACAAAACAAACCATTTAATACATTTTTGTCAAAAACAATATGTATTTTATTTTATGCTACAAGGAGAAGTAGTCTAAAGTGGGGACTGGGCAAGAGAACCTCACACCCTGGTAAATCACCAAGAGATAAGTACACAGTTCTCTGTAGAGAAAATAAGCATAGTGTACGATCTCTAAAATTATGTGGGACAAAGGAGAGATAACATTAGGCATGTGGGGATGAACACTGAGTAAAGAAGAAACAATCTAGTCAATCCAAGAAAACATCTGGATCAATGGAACAAATAGAAGAAATGCTAAAATGAAACAGAAGTCTTACTGGAAATAAAAGATATGAATAAGACATTCATGAAAATCACTTAGTTTAGTAGAGAAAAGATAAAAATAAGTATGACCTTCTTCTTCATATACATTGTTTGATCAGATGCCCCTCAATAAAACTGAGTCTCCAATAGAACTGAAACCTTAATATTTTGTTCACTGCTCTAATCCCAGAATCTAAGCAATATCTGGCAATAAAAATTAATAAATAAATATTTTTTAATAAGTGAATCAATCACTTAATTTTTCTGTAAATATCTGTAACTTCTGTCTTTCCAAAAAACACTCATAAGTACTGTGAATAAGATGAAAAAGAGTGGAATAAGATATAGGCTGTTAGCTGAAAACATCTGAATGGCTGGCAGTGAAACATTAACTTGAAATGTAAGATTAATGAGTAATAGTAAATTTTAACCTTGGCTATATGATAAAATGTCTATTAATATTTTTCTAAAATACAGGGCTTTTTGTTTTTGCCATGAGGTTTGCAGGATCTTGGTTCCCTGACGAGGGATCAAACCTGCGCTCCCCTGGAAGCATGGAGTCTTGGACATTTGTATTATACACTATCTTTGGTTTCTTTTAAAGGGAAGTAATTCTACTTAAATAAGAAAATAGATTGACAAGTAATACACTGTTTCCTCATCTTCCCATTCACAGAAATTGAGAGCCATGAAGGTCCTCATCCTTGCCTGCCTGGTGGCTCTGGCCCTTGCAAGAGAGGTAAATACAGAAAAAATGTTGAAATAAATAAGACTAGTACTGTCTGCCTATGTGTAGAAAATCACATTACCAACATTGTAAATGTATAAATAATGCGCAATCTCAGATTTTTTTTTTAATGCTAAGAAAGTCATTTACGTTCATCCACTATCTCAATAGTATCCTATGGGACCACAACTCTGGGTCTAGTGCTTTCTATAGTATTGTACCATCTGTACCATCAATCCCTAAAGAAAAAAGAAAATAAACCAATAAGCAACAGATCAACAAGAAGGAACACAGATAAGAACAAAAAATGAGTAATATTGCACAAATACAATTGCATGCATATACAATCTAGATAAATATATCTTATTCCAGTGATGAAATATTTGTATCTCTTACTGTAGAGTGCTAGGTTTACCTGTGCTTATTCAACATAGGATGATACTCCAGAGGATGGCATATCAGACAACAATAATAAATATGTTCATAATTATAATAAAAAGTGTTCAGTAAAAATTAAAATAACTCCTTTTCTGTTACCCATAAAAACTCTTCATTAAGGTAAAACAAAAATATACCAATGAAAGTTACTAAATTTAAAAGACTCTCAAAAGACATATAACATTTTTATTTTTCAGATTTGTGAAATAGATAGCTCTGAATAAAGCAAGTAAAAATTAGGTAGGAAAAATATTTAATAATGAGTTGACTGTGGGAACTAAAGTGTTTTTTTTTTCTCTTTAGCTGGAAGAACTCAATGTACCCGGTGAGGTAAGATATTTTTATACAAAGAAAAAAATTAATTTAACTGTAAAATAGTAACAGTCTCTGATGATCTGGCAGAAGACTCAGCTAATTGTCAATTTTTATTTTTCCTTTATAGATTGTGGAAAGCCTTTCAAGCAGTGAGGTAAGATAGTGTTCATTCAGAGGCAATTTCCCAAATTTATAGCAATAAAATACTGTATTATCTTTTTGTGTTACATTAATGGCAACCCACTCCAGTATTCTTGCCTAGAAAATCCCATGGACGGAGGAGCCTGGTAGGCTGCAGTCCACGGGGTCGCTAAGAGTCGGACAGGACTGAGCGACTTCCTTTTCACGCATTGGAGAAGGAAATGGCAACCCACTCCAGTTTTCTTGCCTGGAGAATCCCAGGGACTGGGGAGCCTGGTGGGCTGCCGTCTATGGGGTCACACAGAGTTGGACACGACTGAAGCGACTTAGCAGTAGCAGCAGCAGCAGGGGGGTTAAGGTTTCTCTAATAGCTCAGTTGGTAAAGAATCTACCTGCAATGCAGGAGACCCTGGTTTGATTCCTGAAGATCTGCAGGAGAAGGGATAGGCTACCCACTCCAGTGTTCTTTAAGCCAATGTGGCTATGTACTGACCGGTAACTTTTGTCAATTTCCACTCTATATATTTTAAAGGAATAAATGTGTAGAAGGTTTAATATTCTAGTAATTTCTAAATGGGTTTGTTATTTGAAATTGTGTCACTGTGCCCTGCTTTTTTTCCTTAATGAACTGTACAGTCCTCTTTTCTGTCTTGAACTCTCTATGTTAACCTCCTTCCATGCTTTGGCATTTATTGAGCACTTTCTGTTTCAGACTTTGACTAGGAACTGCAGTACAAACTGGAAAGAGGGATGCTCTTTGTAAAGTGTGGGCAGACAAGCAAATGGACATATTTTATTATTATACAAGCAATCTAGTAAACAAGAGGCAGTGAGAAAGAGTGTAGTCCTAAATCTGCCTGGTGGAGTGAGGTAGATAATAACCCTACGCCACTCTTTTTGGCTCTGTCATCAGCTGTTGGTTAAATAGTGCATCAATATACTTTGTCTCTTCACAAAGGTCATAAGATCCTTATGCTGCTGCTGCTGCTAAGTCGCTTCAGTCGTGTCCGACTCTGTGCGACCTCATAGACGGCAGCCCGCCAGGCTCCCCCATTCCTGGGATTCTCCAGGCAAGAATACTGGAGTGGGTTGCCATTTCCTTTTCCAATGTATGAAAGTGAAAAGTGAAAGTGAAGTCGCTCAGTCGTGTCCGACTCCTAGTGACCCCATGGACTCCAGCCTACCAGGCTCCTCCATCCATGGGATTTTCCAGGCAAGAGTACTGGAGTGGGTTGCCATTGCCATCTCCAAAGATCCTTATAGGAGGGTATGTATTTCTTATAATTCATTAGAAGCCTAAACATAACCAGGGAACTAAGAATGATTAACATGTTCATTAATGGTTATTATTATATATTTTCAATGACTATTATTCTTTTAGAACCAGATGAAAATATTAGAGATCATTTGTTGTCCTAAGGAGAGAACAGGGTGATTGAGAGACATGTATGCATGCAAAGTTGCTTCAGCCCTTTCCAACTCTGTATGACCCTATGGACTGTAACCTTCCAGGTTCCTCTGTCTATGGGATTCTCCAGGCAAGAATACAGGAGTGGGTTGTCATCTCCTCCAGGGCCTAGGAATTGACCTGCATCTCGTACGTCTCCTGCATTGGCAGGCAGGTTCTTTACCACTAGCGCCACCTGGGAAGCCCAATTAGCATCTGTTAAATGCCTCTTTGGGTACTATGCTCTCTAATCCTGTTTTTCTTGATTGCATCATCTTTCTTTTTATACAACAGCCTTATTCGGAATAGTGGAACATAAACTTTCAGCCATAAAATAACGATATTATCAAATGAGCTGTCCATATTAACCTATTAAATTTCTTCATTTTCTCATTTATGTTGACAAATAAGAATTTTTCTTTAAAGCTAAACCTGATTTTATTTTTATTTTTCCAAAGGAATCTATTACACACATCAATAAGGTAAAATCTTCATGTTTAAATGTACATTTTTTTTAAATTTCATGTTTGATTCTTATAAACAGCATTTCTTTATGTATTTTTTTTTTTTTTTTTAACCAGAAAATTGAGAAGTTTCAGAGTGAGGAACAGCAGCAAATGGAGGTAATTTGTTCACTATATTTTGAGAAGTATTATGAAACATAACACATAAAAAGGTTTATAATAATTATGTTCAGTCTAAGAATGGTAATATAAATGTCAGTGCAAGAAATAAAAACTTTGACAAAATGAAAATATTTAAAAAATATAAACACATTTTAAAACACATAATCAAATTTCAGAGTATAGAATAAATAGCTAAGAATAACTATTGATATATTCATTTTACTAATGGTATACCTGGTTTTAATAACTGCATATTAGTAGGAACATTTCCAGACTAGGGACTGTGATCCCCTTATTCTAATGATGGATATGCTGATGAAAGACGGTAGGGTGACAGTGTGGCACTAAGCCTCATCTGATCATTTATCAGCTGTATAACCTTGGCTCCACGTTTCTCTGTACGTCATTTTCTTCACCTGTAAATTGAGAATATTCATAATTACCCAGAGTTGATGAACTGGCACACAGTGAATATTCAGTGGTTTTATATTATATTTGATAGCTTTTATACTCACATTTACGGATGTGTAGAGTTCTAAAAAGTATTTCCATTGCCCAGATGAGAGAAGTGAAGTACAGGACAATTGAGTATGCAAATGTGTGACCATACCACATAGTTATTAAATAGCAGAACTTGCTTAAAAACAATGATTTGCGGACAACATAAAATTCTTTCATTATATTACTCTTGTGGTAACATATTTATCTAATTGTGATATTAAAGCTTTCCTGTTTTAGAATTGAAGTTTGATTGTTTGGCACTTAGGCCAAATATTTTCTAAATCAAAATGAATTTACAACTTGATGCCTTTGAAGACTCAAGATTACCACCTTCTACCAAGAAAAGTAGTGCTAGAAGTTGGCCATTGTTAAGGAACTCCTTGAATTAAAAAAACACATATTAAGACTTAGTTTTCATTAAAACAAACAAAAATAAACCTCAGAGTAACTTTTAAAGTCTTTTTAAAATAGATCTTTCTTTGTTATATGAAATCAGTTTGGACTATTATCCAAAGTATGTAGCTACCACTCTGCAGGCAACTCAGGAAGAGGTGGAATAAGTGTTGAAATCTCCAAACCCTGATTTCACTTGACTCTCTGATTTCACCTGTGAAGGAAGTGGGTTAATGAGAAATCCTTCAGTGAGCATTTTACTCATTAGTCTTCATATGACCCCAAACAATTTCTTAACCAAACCAAGTGGAAGATTTTCTTTCTCTCTCTTCACTGAATTATGTTTTAAAAAGAGGAGGATAATTCATCATGAATAACAATTATAACTGGATTATGGACTCAAAGATTTGTTTTCCTTCTTTCCAGGATGAACTCCAGGATAAAATCCACCCCTTTGCCCAGACACAGTCTCTAGTCTATCCCTTCCCTGGGCCCATCCCTAAGAGCCTCCCACAAAACATCCCGCCTCTTACTCAAACCCCTGTGGTGGTGCCGCCTTTCCTTCAGCCTGAAATAATGGGAGTCTCCAAAGTGAAGGAGGCTATGGCTCCTAAGCACAAAGAAATGCCCTTCCCTAAATATCCAGTTGAGCCCTTTACTGAAAGCCAGAGCCTGACTCTCACTGATGTTGAAAATCTGCACCTTCCTCTGCCTCTGCTCCAGTCTTGGATGCACCAGCCTCCCCAGCCTCTGCCTCCAACTGTCATGTTTCCCCCTCAGTCCGTGCTGTCCCTTTCTCAGTCCAAAGTTCTGCCTGTTCCCCAGAAAGCAGTGCCCTATCCCCAGAGAGATATGCCCATTCAGGCCTTTCTGCTGTACCAGGAGCCTGTACTTGGTCCTGTCCGGGGACCCTTCCCTATTATTGTAAGTCTAAATTTACTAACTGTGCTGTTTAACTTCTGATGTTTGTATGATATTCTAGTAATTAAAAGCCCTACAAAAAAAAATGAATAATGAATGGTTCCAAAATAAGCATAGCTGAGATTAATGATTGTCAGCATTAGTTATAAATAGAATAAGCTGGAGAACCTTCACCTCCCCTCCACCACCAGATCTCAATGTCTAGGCTTACCCATGGAGATTCTGATGTAATTGTTCTTTCTATGTAGAAGAAACTTATTGGGAAGAAATAATATAATGCACTATGATTTAATTGGTCTGTTGAGAACTTAGATGAAGGCGATTAAGGTACAATAAAGCCAGAATTGAATTTGATAATCTCATTTGGCTAAGAATAACAAACCTAAGAAGGTTTGCTATTTTCTACAATTTTGAAGTTCTCCTTATGCACAATTATTTCACCACATGACTCATTTCACATCTTGTTTTTGATATATGAGCATATGAGGGCAAAATACTGAGATGCTTATCTCAATACTCAGGGAAAATTTTCTTGCCAAAAGGCAAGAATTGTATAAATCATTCACTTATTTTATTTTATTTTTTTTTTTATTTTTAAGGTCTAAGAGGATTTCAAAGTGAATGCCCCCTCCTCACTTTTGGTAAGCTTTAGGATATTGGAGGCAGACTGATCATTTTTATAGTTAATATCTTTTACATTTCATTTTCCTGGATAAGCCCCAATAGTAGCAATTTCCATCAGTGTACCAGCTTAAAGATTAATTATAAATTTATTTTCAATGATTGACTGTTATTTACTGACCTGAAATTATGTATCTGTTATATTTCAAATAATGCAAAACTGTATATATATGGTGTTGACAGATTTGATTGGTTTTCTTTCAATAGCCTATATCCTTATTATTGATTGTCATCATTTATAGAAAAAAACTGAAAATAATTTCTTATATTTTTATGTAAACCTGTTAGAGCTTATTTTAAAGATCAACTGCATTCACATTTCTAATCTAGTCATTATGAGCTTCAATCGTTTTATCTCACTTAAAATATATATATTGTCTTTTAATTCATGAGTCAAACAACAATCTCACAGTCCAGATATGGGACTTAAAAGGGGGATAGAATATAGTTTTGATATTCTTAACAATACACATCCTTTTGTGATCATGATTCAGCAGACATTTTAATAAAATGATTCCAAGTAAGCCGATGTTTGGTCCTAGAGGAATTTTTATAAACTTTAAGAGAAGGCATAGCATGGTGTTTTTGTAATAAGATTTCTTTTATGAAAAAGTCACACCAAAATTGCAAATGGGGTGAGATGAAGAGTTATAACATATAGCTAAATCTATGTTTGTTCTCTATTCCACAGAATTGACTGTGACTGGAAATATGGCAACTTTTCAATCCTTGCATCATGTTACTAAGATAATTTTTAAATGAGTATACATGGAACAAAAAATGAAACTTTATTCCTTTATTTATTTTATGCTTTTTCATCTTAATTTGAATTTGAGTCATAAACTATATATTTTCAAAATTTTAATTCAACATTAGCATAAAAGTTCAGTTTTAACTTGGAAATATCATGAACATATCAAAATATGTATAAAAATAATTTCTGGAATTGTGATTATTATTTCTTGAAGAATCAATTTCCTAACCAGTCATTTCAATAAATTAATCCTTAGGCATATTTAAGTTTTCTTGTCTTTATTATATTTTTTTAAATGAAATTGGTCTCTTTATTGTTAACTTAAATTTATCTTTGATGTTAAAAAGAGCTGGGGAAAATTAAAATTGAATAGAATTCTTTGAATTGAATACCAAAGGATATCAAAAAGTAGAGGGAAAAGATAGGGTGAGCCTATGCTGCATATGTCCTTAGAAAGTCTTGGTTTATACCTGTTACCTAAATTAAACAATTATTCTTGTTCCTTTCACTTTAGAAAATACCCAACATCAGATGTTAAATTTTATAGTCATCCTAGACAAAAAAAAAAACAACCCTCAAATGTGATATCTGAATCACAGCTCTACAGTGTGGTAGCTAAGTGGTGCTGTGTAAGTTAGTCTCTAAGAGATTCCATTTCTACATTTATAAACAGTCAATTTAAGGTGTTTTATTGAAGTTTTAATGTGAAAAGTGCACTATATGGTGCATGATAGGTGTTCCTGGTTGAATCTCATTTCTGACTTCACTGACACCAGCACAGCAAGGGCTAGTGTTACAATCAGAAGGGGCTGAGTTGTGTGATTTTAGCCATTAATGCCAAGAGACTAGAACTTATGCAAAGCTCTGATATCCATTGTCTCTGTCTGTGGAGTAATTATTTCATTGCCATGAATTATCTGTCTTTCAAATCCTACGTTTTTATACATGATTCAGTTCCCTTCAGTTCACACAATGACTTGTCTAATTTCATCTTTCCTGCATCCTTCATGTTTTCCTCACTTCAGGATTAAGTGAAGCCGTACTTAGGCACAATATTTCTTATCTTTAAAGAAAAATTCCATCTTTGAGAGTTGTTGTTTTTCAGTCACTAAGTCATGTCCAACTCTTTGTGACCCCATGGACTGCAGCATGCCAGGCTTCCCTGTCCTTCACTCTCTCCTGGAGTTTGCTGAAACTCATGTAGATTGAGTCGGTGATGGTATCCAACTATCTCATCATCTGTTGTGCCCTTCTGCTCCTGCCCTCAATCTTTACCAACATCAGAGTCTTTCTCAGATTCTTTAGGTTATTATATAACAACTATCATAAAAGGAGTATCCAAATGGCAGTGTCCATTATTTCATGTTATTCTCTCTTTAACCTGCTCCAATCCCAATTTTATCCCTATGGGAACTGCTTTCTTGAAGATCACCAACAACTTTTATTTTACTAATCTGTTTGTTTTACCCAAAATCTCAGTGAGTGCTATAAGGTAGAGTTGACTATTTCTTCATTTTGATATATTACACTTCATTTCATTTGATATCCTAAACCTGATAAGGCTTGGTTTTTCTCTTAATTCACTAGGCACTTCTTTGAAGTCTCTTTTCTGGCATTTTCTCCTTTTCCAAAACTTTAAGGGTTGGAGTACCCTAGATTTTAGCCTTAATTTGGTTGATGTTGTTCAGTTCCATTCTCAGCCTCAGAGCTTCCACTTGTATGTCTCCAAACTTACTTGTTCCCTGAACTCTAAACTCATGCACTCAACTGCATTCTTGACCTCCACACTGAGTATCTAATTAATGTCCCAAACCTGGCATGACCAAGTATAAATTTTTGCTCAAAATGTATTAAGCATATTTCAGTTACAAAGGCAGCTGATAGTGTAGGCAATAGACCTGAATGGGGACTTCACAAAAGAAGTTATCCTAATTGTCAATAAAAATATGAAAAGTACTCTACATCTTCAATCTTCAGAAAAATGCAAATTAAAGTTACCTAATAATATGACACAACCATCAGAATGACTGAAATGAAAATAATTGTAATACAGTTCAGTTCAGTTCAGTTCAGTTGCTCAGTCGTGTCTGACTCTTTGCAACCCCATGAACCGCAGCATGCCAGGCCTTCCTGTCCCTCACCAACCCCTGGATTTTACCCAGACTCATGTCCATTGAGTTGGTGATGCCATCCAACCATCTCATCCTCTTTCATCCCCTTCTCCTTCTGCCCTCAACCTTTCCCAGCATCAGGGTCTTTTCCAATGAGTCAGCTCTTCACATCAGGTGGCCAATGTACTGGAGTTTCAGCTTCAACATCAGTCCTTCCAATGAACAACCAGGACTGGTCTCCTTTAGGATGGACTAGTTGGACCTCCTTGCAGTCCAAGGGACTCTCAAGAGTCTTCTCCAACACCACAGTTCAAAAGCATCAATTCTTTGGTGTTCAGCTTTCTTCACAGTCCAACTCTCACATCCACACATGACTACTGGAAAAACCATAGCCTTGACTAGATGGACCTTTGTTGACAAAGCAATGTCTCTGCTTTTTAATATGTTTTCTAGGTTGATCATAACTTTCCTTCCAAGGAGTAAGCATCTTTTAATTTCATGGCTGCAATCACCATCTGCAGTGATTTTGGAGCCCCCCAAAATAAAGTCTGACACTGTTTCCACTGTTTCCCCATCTATTTGCCATGGAGTGATAGGACCAGATGCCATGATCTTAGTTTTCTGAATGTTGAGCTTTAAGCCAACTTTTTCACTCTCCTCTTTCACTTTCATCAAGAGGCTCTTGAGTTCTTCTTCACTTTCTGCCATAAGGGTGGTGTCATCTGTATATCTGAAGTTATTGATATTTCTCCTTGCAATCTTGATTCCAGCCTGCACTTCTTCCAGCCCAGCATTTCTCATGATGTACTCCGCATATAAGTTAAATAAGCAGAGTGACAATATACAGCCTTGATGTACTCCTTTTCCTATTTGGAACCAGTCTATTGTTCCATGTCCAGTTCTAACTGTTGCTTCTTGACCTGCATACAGTTTTCTCAAGAAGCAAGTCAGGTGGTCTGGTATTCTCCTCTGTTTCAGAATTTTCCACAGTTTATTGTGATCCACACAGTCAAAGGCTTTGGCATAGTCAATAAAGCAGAAATAGATGTTTTTCTGGAACTTTCTTGCTTTCTCAATGATCCAGCGAATGTTGGCAATTTGATCTCTGGTTCCTCTGCCTTTTCTAAAACCAGCTTTAACATCTGGAAGTTCACGGTTCATGTAATACAAATGTAATACAAAATGCCTGCAAACACAAGGAAATGAAAATTAATGCTAAAAAAATGTTAATATTTACAGAAATTTTTATAGTAGTAAAAAATTCACTTATAATACAGGAGACCCGGGTTAGATCCCTGGGTTGTAAGACCTCCTGGAGAAGGGAATGGCTACCCAATCCAATATTCTTGTCTGGAGAAAGCAAGAATGGACAGAGAAGCCCAGAGGGCTATGGTCCATTGGGTTGTAAAGAGTCGGAAGCGACCTTGCACACAGCAAGCACACACACACACACACATGCTCTAAAACATTTACCCAAGCTTCTCAGTCACATTATTGTTGATGCTCCAAATTAAAATCAACAAGTGTGAATGAATAGTATTTTGTATAAATAAATTGTGGTATACAATGTGATGAGATATAATTAACATGAATGAGTTACTGTCACAGAAAACAACATGGATGAATTTTTTATAAATAATATTGAGTGATAGTCAATGGACACAAAATATAATGCAATGCACTGCCCCCCATAATTGGAATCATTTAGAATCGATGAGTAGTTAATATCTGATGAGGTAAACTAGACTACTGGTTATCTGAGAGAAGGAAGAACTTGACAGGGAATGTGAGAAAGTTCTCTCAGATACTAGTGCTATTATTCCCCTTAGCCTGGAATATGAATATTTTATGGTAGTTTATTTTAATGTGGTGATGTTTAGTTGCTAAATCATGTCTAACTCTTGTGACCCCAGTTACTATAGCCCGCCAGTTTTCATTCATGGGATTTTCCAGGCAAGAATTCTGGAGTGGGTTGCCATTTCCCTCTCTAGGGGATCTTCCCTACTTCCCAACCTAGGGATAGAGCCAGTGTCTCTTAATGTTTTCTGCACTGGCAGGTGGGTTCTTTACCACTAGTGCCACCTGGGGAGCACTCAGTACATGGCGTGGTGGCAGTGGTTTAGTCGCTAATCCATGTCCGACTCTTGCAACCCCATGGCTGTAGCCTGCCAGGCTCCTCCGTCCATGGAATTTTACAGCAAGAATATTAGAGTGGGTTACCATTTCCTTTTCCAGGGGATCTCCCCTACCCAGGGATCAAACCCAGGCCTCCTGCATTGCAGGTAGATTCTTTATCAACTGAGCTATGGGGGAAGCACAATATGTGGCCTACTTTCTTCCTCTTTTCTATGGTTGGGCCTTCACAAACGCAGAATCACTTCTTTGCTTTTGAGCTTGAATGTAATTACATACGAGAGTATAAAACATGGTTTCCTAAGAAGCTATGGAATAATTGGTTTTTGCTACTGTAAAACATGGAGCCCCCACTGAGGTAGAATCTTTTAAATGAGAAGCAGGAGATGAAAGAGAACTTGCAGATAATTTCTCCCTTCTTTTATTTTCTGTGTATCACTCAGAGGTGGACATTGCACAATAATCACCTTCCATTTTTGATAGCTAAAAGAATGCAGAGGACCCAAACAGGTTTTACTAACAGGACAGCTTTATTACAAGCAGAAGACAAAGTACAATAACAGGAGAAGGATATGCATAGAAAGAGGTACTGAGATCTCAGGGACAAATTTTACTTATTCTTCTACTGCTTGGTTGTTGTTGTTTAGTCACTCAGTTGAGTCCGATTCTTTGAGACCCCATGGACTGCAGCATTCCAGGCAGCCCTGTCCTTCACCATCTCCTGGGGCTTGATCAGACTCATGTCCATTCAGTCAGTGATGCCATCCAATCATCTCATCCTCTGTCATCCACTTCTCTTCCTGGCTTCAATTTTTCCCAGCATCAGGGTCTTTTCTATTGAGTTGGCTCTTCTCATTAGGTGGCCAAAGTACTGAAACTTCAGTTTCAGCATCAGTTCTTCCATTGAATATTCAGGACTGATTTAGTTTAGGATGGACTGGTTGGATGGACTCCTTGCAGTCCAAGGGACTCTCAGGAATCTTCTCCAACACCACAGTGTTGGGGTCCAGCCCGGGCTGATTCAGGGTATTCAAAGGAGAGATGGCTTCGGCGACCTATTTATTTAAATATTCATCAAAGATATAAAGCGTAATAGAATGAGGATAGCTCAGTGAGGAAATTCAGTGGAGAAAAGAGGCTGAAATAAGGATAGCTCAGTAGGAAAATTCAGTGAAGAAAAGAGGCTGAATAAAATTCCAAAGCAGGGAATTTATGTCACCTACGAAGGCCGCAGGCGTCCTCCCGTTCTCCTGAAGGAGAGGAGACACTAAGGCCTCCCCGGTCAGATCTTAGAAGCCCAGGCAAAATTAGCAGGCTTGACGAGCTTCCCCACCTCAGAGGAAAAATTCAGCCAGAAGGTGAAAGAAAGAACGACATGGGGAGACCAAGTTTTGGTGAACAAGGCCCGCACTTTATTTTCCAAAGTAGTTTTTATACCTTAAGTTATGCATAGAGGATAATGGGGGAAGGGGTAGAGTCATGCAGTAAGCCAGGCTTTCTTCCTGCAAACTTATCATATGCAAAAGTTTAGGTGATTTACATCATCTTCTGGCCAGGAGGCCTGTTAATATTTTAAGAAACTTCTTTTTCTCTAAAGGTGATTATTCTAAAGTCAGGCACCAGCCTCCAAAAAGCATTGGATAAAGTTGCATTCCTATAGGGCAAAGGTGAGGTGGGCTCAATCAAGAAAATAATTAACATTACAAACATTGAGGCTACTACTTACATTTCTATACACCCATTATATCAATCAATACACTGCCAAGGACACAGTAGGTAAGGGGTATGGAGACTTAGCAGCAAACATTGGCCCAATAAGTGAAAAACCCTTCACCAATACAATTTCTAATCAATCTTTTAACTACTCAAGGGAATCTGTGTTTAGACAGTTTAGAACATCTCCTGCCTCTCACAGTTGGGAGGCTCTGAGCAATCACATGTGGCCGGAAAAGCCTATTCAGGCATGCTAGAGGATTTCCAAAGGAGTTTGTAGGTTGAAATACTGTCACACCCAGGAATTATTAACTGGAGCTGTAAGCTAACTCTTTTTTCAGAGAGAGGTAGTGGGGGACAGCCCCCCGTAAATTCAGAGGTGTAGGTGAAAGCACAAAGCAGAAAGTAGGCAGACTCTGGTTTTGGGGGTAGATGCTCGAGAATTTCCAGGGGGACTCCTGAGGCTCGATCCCACCTTTGCGTATGCCGAGGCTCCTTCCTCATGACCTTTGCCACGGGCGGAGTTCCTCATGCTGGCTCCTGGCAGTGATAGACTTCCAGTTGAGCTATTCCAGATCCTGAAAGATGATGCTGTGGAAAGTGCTGCACTCAATATGCAATATGCCGGGAGATGGCTCCCGGCATGACAGTTCAAAAGCATCAATTCTTCAGCACTCAGTGTTCTTTGTGGTCCAACTCTCACATTCATATATGATTACTGGAAAAACTATAGCTTTGTCTATACAGACTTTTGTTGGCAAAGTAATGTCTCTGCTTTCTAATATGCTAAGTTGGTCATAGCTTTTCTTCCAAGGAACAAACATCTTTAATTACATGGCTGTAGTCACCATTGGCAGTGATTTTGGAGCCCAAGAAAATAGAGTCTGTCACTGTTTGCATTGTTTCTCCATCTGTATGCAATAAAGTGATGGGACCAGAAGCCATGATCTTAGTTTTTGAATGTTGAGTTTTCAGCCAGGTTTTCACTCTCCTCTTTAACTTTCATCAAGAGGCTCTTTAGTTCTTCTTCCCTTTCTGCCATAAGGGTAGTGTCATCTGCATATCTGAGGTTATTGATATTTCTCCCGACAATCTTATCCAGCTTGTGCTTCATCCATTCTGGCATTTTGCATGATGGGCTCTGCATGTAAGTTAAATAAGCAGGGTGATGATATACAGCCTTGACATACTCTTTCCCAATTTGGAACCAGTCTGATGTTCCGTGTCTGGTTCTAACTGTTGCTTTTTAACCTGCATGCAGATTTCTCAGGAGGGAGGTTAGCTGGTCTGGTATTCCCATCTCTTGAAGAATTTTCCATAGTTTGTAGTGATCCACACAGTCAAAGGCTTTAGCGTAGTCAATGAAGCTGAAGGAGATGTTTTTCTGGAATTTTCTTGCTTCTTTTGTGATCCAGTGGAGGTTGACAATTTGATCTCTGGTTCCTATGCCTTTTCTGTTTCCACTGTTTCCCTATCTATTTCCTATGAAGTGATGGGACCGGATGCCATGATCTTCATTTTCTGAATGTTGACCTTTAAGCCAACTTTTTCACTCTCCACTTTCACCTTCATCAAGAGGCTTTTTAGTTCCTCTTCACTTTCTGCCATAAGGGTGGTGTCATCTGCATATCTGGGGTTATTGATATTTTTCCTGCAATCTTGATTCCAGCTTGTGTTTCTTCCAGTCCAGCGTTTCTCATGATGTACTCTGCATATAAGTTAAATAAACAGGGTGACAATATACAGCCTTGAAGTACTCCTTTTCCTATTTGGAACCAGTCTGTTGTTCCATGTCCAGTTCTAACTGTTGCTTCCTGACCTGCAGCCATGAAATTAAAAGATGCTTACTCCTTGGAAGGAAAGTTATGACCAACCTAGATAGCATATTAAAAAGCAGAGACATTACTTTGCCAACAAAGGTTCATCTACTCAAGGCTATGGTTTTTCCTGTGGTCACGTATGGATGTGAGAGTTGGACTGTGAAGAAGGCTGAGCACCGAAGAATTGATGCTTTTGAACTGTGGTGTTGGAGAAGACTCTTGAGAGTCCCTTGGACTGCAAGGAGATCCAACCAGTCCATTCTGAAGGAGATCAGCCCTGGGATTTCTTTGGAAGGAATGATGGTGAAGCTGAAACTCCAGTACTTTGGCCACCTCATGCGAAGAGTTGACTCATTGGACAAGACTCTCATGCTGGGAGGGATTGGGGGCAGGAGAAGAAGGGGACGACAGAGGATGAGATGGCTGGATGGCATCACTGACTCGATGGACATGAGTCTCAGTGAACTCCGGGAGTTGGTGATGGACAGGGAGGCCTGGCATGCTGCGATTCATGGGGTCGCAAAGAGTCGGACACGACTGAGCGACTGATCTGATCTGATGCCTTTTCTAAATACAGCTTGACTATCTGGGAGTTCTCAGTTCATGTAGTGTTGAAGTTTAGCTTGGAGAATTTTGAGCATTACTTTTCTAGCATATGAAATGAGTGTAATTGTGTGGTAGTTTGAAAATTCTTTGGCATTGCCCTTCTTTGGAATTGGGATGAAGACTTACCTTTTGCAGGCCTATTGCCACTGCTGAGTTTTCTAAATTTGCTGGCATATTGAGTGCAGCACTTTGAGTGCAGCATCATCTTTCGCTACTGCTTGGTAGAGAACAAGTGAATAAGTTCAGTCACTCAATCAAGTCTGAAACCCCATGGACTTCAGCACTCCAGGCTTCCTTGTACGTCACCAACTCCCAGAGCCTACTCAAACTCATGTCTATCGCGTTGTGATGCCATCCAACCATCTCATCCTCTGTTGTCCCCTTCTCCTCCTGCCTTCAATCTTTCCCAGTATCAGGGTCTTTTCCAATGAGTCAATTCTTCACATCAGGAGGTCAAATAATGGAATTTCAGCTTCAGCATCAGTCCTTCCAATGTATATTCAGGACTAATTTCCTTTAGGACTGGAAGGTTGGATCTCCTTGGAGTCCAAGGGACTCTCAAGAGTCTTCTCCAATACCACAGTTCAAAAGCATCAGTTCTTCATCACTCAACTTTCTTTATAGTCCATCTCTCACATCAGTACATGACTACTTGAAAAACTATAGCTTTGACTAGATGGACCTTTGTTGTAAAGTAATGTCTCTGCTTTTTAATATGCTGTCTAGGTTGGTCGTAGCTTTTCTTCCAAGGAGCAAGCATCTTTTAATTTCATGGCTACAGTCACCATCTGCAGTGATTTTGGAGCCCCCCAAAATAAAATCTATCACAGTTTGCATTGTTTCCCCATTTATTTTTCATGAAGTGATGGAACTGGATGCCATGATCTTCATTTTTTGAATGTTGAGTTTTAAGCCAGCTTTTTCACTTTTCTCTTTCACTTTCATCATGAGGCTCTTTAGATCTTCTTCAGTTTCTGCCATAAGGTTGGTGGTGTCATCTGCATAGCTGAGGTTATTGATATTGCTTCTGGCAATCTTGATTCCAGTTTGTGTTTCATCTAGCCCAGCATTTTGCATGATGTATTCTGTATATAAGTTAAACAAGCAGGGTGACAATATACAGCTTTGACATACTGCTTTCTTGATTTGGAACCAGTCTGTTTTCCATGTCCAGTTCTAACTGTTACTTCTTGACCTGTATACAGATTTCTCAAGAGGCAGGCCAGGTGGTCTGGTATTCCCATCTCTTTCAGAATTTTCCACAGTTTGCTGTGATCCACACAATCTAAGGCTTTGATGTAGTCAATAAAACACAAATAGATGTTTTTCTGGAACTCTCTTGCTTTTTCAATGATCCAGCAGATGTTGGCAACTTGATCTCTGATTCCTCTGCCTTTTCTAAAACGAGCTTAAACATCTGGAAGTTCATGGTCCATGTACTGTTGAAGCCTAGCTGGGAGAATTTTGAGCATTACTTTGTACTCATCAGTGTGTGAGATGAGTGCAATTGTGCGGTAGTTTGAGCATTCTTTGGCATTGCCTTTCTTTGGTATGGGAATGAAAACTGACCTTTTCCAGTCCTGTGGCCACTGCTGGGTTTTCCAGATTTGCTGGCATATTGAGTGCCGCACTTTCACAGCATCATCTTTCAGGATTTGAAATAGCTCAACTGAAATCCCATCACCTCCACTAGCTTTGTTCGCAGTGATGCTTCCTAAGGCCCACTTGACTTCACATTCCAGGATGTCTGGCTCTAAGTGAGTGATCACACCATCGTGATTATCTGGGTCATGAAGATCTTTTTTGTACAGCTCTTCTGTGTATTCTTGCCACCTCTTCTTAATATCTTCTGCTTCTGTTAGGTCCATACCATTTCTGTCCTTTATTGTGCTCATCTTTGCATGAAATGTTCCCTTGGTATCTCTAATTTTCTTGAAGAGCTTGCTATTCTTTCCCATTCTATTGTTTTCCTCTATTTCTTTGCATTGATAACTGAAGAAGGCTTTCTTATCTCTCCTTGCTTTTCTCTGGAACTCTGCAGTCAAAAAGACATGTCTTAAACCATAATAGAGGGAATGCAAAGCACCTCAATATCAGGAAGTTCAAAAATATTTGTTGTGAGGATCTCCTCTATTACACTAATCATGCAGGTATATCTAGTTACATGACTAGTTTTCACCATTGAAAGCCAAACCACAATTTATTCCCTCATTCCTAGATTCCACTGAAATGTTGTGCAAACCATTAGCAATTATTACTAAACAAGGTTAATGGACTGATCTATTCCTGCCAGTAGCAATTCACAGGCATATGGTTATAGACTATAATGTACTTTTGATTATTAAATGTCATAGTGTTGACCAAGTGTCAGTAATTCTGAAGACATGCATACAGTAAGCCCAGAGTAGCTGAGATTGACCCACAGCATGCACAGCCTTTCTGGAAAAATCTTCTATGCTGATGAAGCATATCTGAGATTATCCTTCAATTTGTGGTGAAGTTGTTCTTGCATTGCCTTCATCTTTCCTTACCTCCATTTACATAAAGTGAAAGTGAAAGTGAAGTCGCTCAGTCGTGTCCACTCTTTGCAACCCCATGGACAGTAGCCTACCAGGCTCTGCTGTCCATGGGATTTTCCAGGCAAGAATACTGAAGTGGGCTGCCATTTCCTTCTCCAGGGGACCTTCGCAACCCAGGGATCAAACCCGGGTCTCCTGCATTGCAGAGAGACGTTTTACCATCTGAACCACCAGGGAAGCCCATTTACATAGAGTGCATGTAAATGCATAATCCATAATTGATTCCAAACAAATTTCACTAAACCAGCAATCTAAATAGAAGTTGAAGCTATAGACATTTGTGTGTGTGTGTTTCAGTCACCAAGTTATGTCTGACTCTTAGTGACCTCATGGACTGCAGCACACCAGACCTCCCTGTCCCTCACCATCTCCTGAAGTTTTCCCAGTTTCATGTTCATTGAATTGGTGATGCCTTCCAATCAGCTCATCCTCTGTTGCCCTCTATTCTTTCTGTCTTCAAGCTTTCCCAATATCAGGGTCTTTCCAATTGTTTACAATTGTCAGTTGTTTATTTACATCAGGTGGCCAAATATAAAAACATTTATACATATTTATTATATACACAGGTGGCATCCTGGTGGCTCAGTGGTAAAGAATCTGCCTGCAATGCAGGAAATCTGGGTTTGATCCCTGGGTCAGGAAGATCCCCTGGGGGAGGGCATGGCAATCCACTCCAGTATTCTTACCTAGAGAAGCCCATGGATAGAGGTGTCTGGCAGGCTACATTCCATAAGGTGGTAAGGAGTCAGACACCACTGAGGCAAATTAGCATGCATTATAAAAACACAAAATGCATGCACTATAAAATATTGTAACAAAGTTGATAATTGAATTTAATAAGTATTTTAACATGACAAGAATATATTTTCTTTTTAATTATTACTAATTGGATGTGACAGTTGGACTGTGAAGAAAGCTGAGTGCCGACGAATTGATGCTTTTGAACTGTGGTGTTGGAGAAGACTCTTGAGAGTCCCTTGGACTGCAAGGAGATCCAACCAGTCCATCCTAAAGGAGATCAGTCCTGGGTGTTCTTTGGAAGGACTGATGCTGAAGCTGAAACTCCAGTACTTTGGCCACCTCATGTGAAGAGTTGACTCATTGGAAAAGACCCTGATGCTGGGAGGGATTGGGGGCAGGAGAAGAAGGGGACGACAGAGAGTGAGATGGCTGGATGGCATCACTGACTCAATGGACATGAGTTTGAGTGAACTCCGGGAGTTGGTGATGGACAGGGAGGCCTGGTGTGCTGTGATTCATGGGGTTGCAAAGAGTCGGACACGACTCAGCAACTGAACTGAACTGAACTGAATTGGACTGAAGATACACCTGAGTCTTTGAGAGTCTATGAAAACTGATCTAACTATATTATGAAAAATATTGTATCTTCTGTATCAGTGACTATAGTGGGTGGAAATCTTTCCCCTCAAAAGTTATGTTCAAATGCTAAGCCCTGATATCTGAGAATATGAGCTTATTAGGAAAGAGAGTGTTTGGATGTAATCAATTTAAGATAAGATCATACTGGATTAGTTGTTGTTGTTGCTTAGTTGCTAAGTGATGTCCAACTCTTTTGCAACCCCATGCACTGTACTGCCAGCCTCCCCTGTCCATGGGATTTCCCAGGCAAGAATATTGGAGTGGGTGGCCATTTCCTTCTCCAGGGAATCTTCTCGACTTAGGGATTGAACTTGTATCTGCTGCATTAGTAGACAGATTCTTTATCACAGAGCCACCAGCGGAGACCCATACTGGATTAGAGTGGACTTAAATCCAATGACTGTGGTTCTTATAAGAAAAGGGACATTTTGACAGAGATACACAGAGGAGAGAGAGCCATATGAAGATAAGCAGATATTGGAGTGATGCAATTGCAAGATACAGCACAAATTATGGAAGGTTAGGGATTCTTGGCAACAAACAGAAGCTCCAAAGAGGCAAGAAAGGCTCTCTAGAGCCTTCAGAGGGAGCGTGGTTCTATCAATACATTGATTTCAGTCTTCTAGGCTCCAGATTTTGAGAAAATAAGTTTCTGTTGTTTTAAGCTACTCAGTTTGTGTGTTTTATTTACAGCAACCTTAGGAAACAAGGAGTGAGATATAAAATTTTTGGTTACATTTTCAACAAGCAGTTGAAAATCTTTGATCAAATTATTTAACAAATGGAGAACCAGAAAAAGTTCTGCCTTACTGAAATTATAAGAGCAAAGCTTGCAAATGGGAAGATATTGACATTTATTTCTCAAAGAAGACATTTTTTAAAAAATAATGAAATATCAAATAAAATATATAATTTAATTTTGAGCTTCTACAATTGCAATTTCGTATATCTGAAAATGTAGCCAGAATATTTTAATGGCTTTTGGATGAAGAAATAACTGTGTTCCAAGCCAAGGATTATATGACAATCCCTTATCTCCAATGGGGGAGGTTTTTGAACCAGCTAGAGCCAACTAACTTTCCTCTACTGATGCATGGACACTCTGAAACTGCAATATAGTCACTTCCTCTAGGATTAGGATCTTGATGATAATAAACCCCTGGGGTATAAGTCACCCACTACTGCAAAGTAAGTTAGTCTATGGAAGAATGATAGCAGAGGTTGAACAAAAGTGTTAATGACCACATTCAAGTTCCTAAATACAACTGTTCTATTCAGTTAAGTTCAGTCACTCAGTTGTGTCCGACCCTTCACGACCCCATGGACTACAGCACACCACACTTCATTGTCCTTCATCAGTTCCTGGAACTTGCTCAAACTGAAGTCCATCGAGTTGGTGATGCCGTCCAACCATCTCATCTTCTGTCATCCCCTTCTCTTCCTGCCTTCAATCTTTCCCAGCATCAGAGTCTTTTTCAACGAGTCAGTTCTTCACATCAGGGGGCCAAAGTATTGGAGTTTCAGCTTCAGCATCAGTTCTTCCAAAGAACATTCAAGACTGATTTCCTTTAGGATGGACTGGTTGGATCTCCTTGCAGTCCAAGGGACTCTCAAAACTCTCCTCCAACATCACAGTTCAAAAGCATCAATTCTTAGGCACTTGGCTTTCTTTATAGTTCAACTCTCACATACATATATGACTACTGGAAAAACCATAACTTTGACTAGACAGATCAGCAAAGTAATGACCTGCTTTTTAGTATGCTGTCTAGGTTGGTAATAGCTTTTCTTCCAAGGAGCAAGCATCTTTTAATCATGGCTGTAGTCACCATCTGCAGTGATTTTGGAGCCAAGACAATAAAGTCTCTCACTGTTTGCATTGTTTCCCCATTTATTTGCCATGAAATGATGGGGCAGGATGCCATGATCTTAGTTTTGAATGTTGGGTTTTAAGCTAGCTTTTTCACTCTCCTCTTTCGCTTTCATTGAGAGGCTCTTTAGTTCTTCTTAGTTTTCTGCCATAAGTGTGGTGTCATCTTCGTATCTCAGTTTATTGATATTTCTCCCAGAAATCTTGATTCCAGCTTGTGTTTCATACAGCCTGGAATTTTGTATGATGTACTATGGATACAAGTTAAATAAGCAGGGTGACAATATACAGCCTTGACATACTCCTTTCCCTATTTGGAACTCGTCTGTTGTTCAATGTCTGGTTCTAACTGTTGCTTCTGAGCAGCAAACAGATTTCTCAAGAAGCAGGTAAGGTGGTTTGGTATTCTTCTCTTGAAGAATTTTCCAGTTTGTTGTGATCCACAAAGGCAAAGGCAAAGGCAAAATCCAATTGTATACTTGCAATTTTTGGTTGCATAAATTAATAAATCTTTTCCTTTTTGGCTCTGATGGTAATGCAGGAAACCTGAGTTCGATCCCTAGATTGGGAAGATCCTCTGGAGAATGGCTATCCACCCCAGTATTCCTACCTGGAGAATTCCATGAACAAAGGAGACTGGTGGGCTATAGTACACGAGGTCGCAGAGAGTTGAACACAACTGAGTGACTCACACTTTCACTTTTCTTCTTGCATTAATTTGTGATAAGGTTTATTTGTATCATTTGGAACCATAAGATTCTTGACAGAATACAACCGTGTTTCCATACCTCATCAGTTCAGTTCAGTTCAGTTCAGCCACTCACTCCATCGAGTCGGTGATGCCATCCAGCCATCTCATCCTCTCATAGTTCTGTGTTAATGAAACTTTCATCACTCATGGTCATAAAGCTTATAGTTTTGAAAAAAAAAATCCAAGGTCTAATTTTTTAATCATAAAATTAATGTTTAGTTCAGCACTTCAAAATAAAATACCACATTCCAGATGCCTTAAGCAACAGGAACTTATTTGTCACAGTTCTAAAGACTGGCAGTCCATGGTCAAGGTGCCAGCAGATCCTGCAAATAATGAAGGCTCACTTCCTGGCCTTTTTACTGTATCCTCACATGAGAGAGAAATGATCATCTCTCTCATATCTTTTCTTTTAACGGAACTAATCCCACTCATAGTTATTCCACTCTTATGACCTAATTGCTTCCAAAGTTGCCACCTCCAAATGCCATCACACTGAGTATCAGAACTTCAATATATAAATTTGTGGGGGTAGAGGGGCACGAATATTTAATTTATAGTAATTAACATGACCTGATTCACAAACTGGGTAGGTCTTGTAAAATTTATGAAAGTAGAATCTCAACTACTGAAAGTGAAATACATTGGAAGATATGGAAAATTTAGAGAACCTCCAGATCCCAAATGCTTTTGAAAGTCTCCCTGTAACTCTTTTTCATGGTAAAATTATGATTTCTTTGTTTATGGCAGCTAATTGTGACCTTAATTTCCAACCTCTCATTTTGCTTCATTATAACCAAGATTCAACCTTGATATGAACTGGAAGTAGAAATCAGAAAGCCTGGAAAGTTCTTAACTTAATGCACAGCCTAGTAAATAGAGTAGTATCTTAAGGGATGGATTTGGCAAATAAAAAGTAGGGGGCAGTGTTGTTTGTATTAAAAAAGAAAACAAAACAAAACAAAACATGTTTTTTCCTTGTTAGACCATGTTAAAAAATTAGGAGATCTTACACTCCAAACTTTTCTAGTTTCTTCGAGTTGCAATATTTGGTCACATGTGACTTGTGCATTCCTTTCTACATGCAACAATGGAATGAAAAGAGTAACAGAAGAGGAAAGCATACATTTGTCAGTTCATTCTCAGAAAGATTTTCACAATCATTTCTTTTACTCACTTGTATTATTTGTGAAGTTCTAAAGGTCAGTTTGGTAACCACAATCAAAATGGAAACATTTAAGCATCTGTAAAAAGCTGTACTTAGTAACAATGGTCCATCAATTCCCTGTGTCTATAGTAAAATAGTAAAAGCATCAATGCCGCTCATTTAAACTTTTCCATGAAGGATAAACTCTTACAAAAATATTTACTGCCTAACTCTTGAGAAATTTGTATGCAGGTCAGGAAGCAACAGTTAGAACTGGACATGGAACAACAGACTTGTTCTAAATAGGAAAAGGAGTACGTCAAAGCTGTATATTGTCAACCTGCTTATTTAACTTATATTCAGAGTACATCATGAGAAACACTGGACTGGAAGAAGCACAAGCTGGAATCAAGATTGCCGGGGGAAATACCAATAACCTCAGATATGCAGATGACACCACCCTTACGGTGGAAAGTGAAGAGGAACTCAAAAGCCTCTTGATGAAAGTAAAAGTGGAGAGTGAAAAAGTTGGCTTAAAGCTCAACATTCAGAAAACGAAGATCATGGCATCTGGTCCCACCACTTCATGGGAAATAGATGGGGAAACAGTGGAAACAGTGTCAGACTTTATTTTTTGGGGCTCCAAAATCACTGCAAATGGTGACTGCAGACATGAAATTAAAAGACACTTACTCCTTGGAAGGAAAGTTATGACCAACCTAGATAGCATATTCAAAAGCAGAGACATTACTTTGCCAACAAAGGTCCGTCTAGTCAAGGCTATGGTTTTTCCTGTGGTCATGTATGGATGTGAGAGTTGGACTGTGAAGAAGGCTGAGAGCCAAAGAATTGATGCTTTTGAACTGTGGTGTTGGAGAAGACTCTTGAGAGTCCCTTGGACTGCAAGGAGATCCAACCAGTCCATTCTGAAGGAGATCAGCCCTGGGATTTCTTTGGAAGGAATGATGCTAAAGCTGAAACTCCTACTTTGGCCACCTCATGTGAAGAGTTGACTCATTGGAAAAGACTCTGATGCTGGGAGGGATTGGGGGCAGGAGGAGAAGGGGACGCCAGAGGATGAGATGGCTGGATGGCATCACTGACTTGATGGACGTGAGTCTGGGTGAACTCCGGGAGTTGGTGATGGACAGGGAGGCCTGGCGAGCTGCGATACATGGAGTTGCAAAGAGTTGGACACGACTGAGAGACTGAACTGAACTACAGTTGACTGAAAACTCTAGTTGGAGGTGCAAATTATTGAAATTGCATTTCCTACCTCAGGGAAAATGGAATGCGACTAGTGTCACCAAACTTAGTGATAACTGGTAAACTCCAAAGCAAGGTGATAATTAAAAATTTTAGAGATACAGTGAATGCAGCAATTATTTCATGAGAAATGGTCAACCCAGATGTGATCTCTGTGTGAGGCTAATTATTATATCCTTAGGAAAATTTAATGGTTTTGTTATCACGCTGGTTTTTGATGTAGCAATACAAAAAATTTTCTAGTGAACATAATTTGCTGAACAAAACTCTGGCTCAAGCTGCTATCAGAGCGAGTGATGATTCACCCCACTTGCTATTTACAAATTAGAATCAATTTATGGAGCTATATTCCTGGAATGAAAGGAACATCAAAATTCTATAAGAAAGATTATACTATAACACCATATTTCCAACTCTGGTACTTGCCTTCAGATTATGAATTTGAAGCATTTACCTGGATAAAAGGAACTATGTGATCTTATTACGGACTCTGAGATCCATGCTTTGTCTTATCACTCATTAGTTGGATGGAGAAATGTCCTGATAATCTTTTGTTCATGTTGAGATTTCTTTGATTTGAGTAATAATTTGTGTTACTACCCGAGTTTGCCTCCTTTCAAGCCTAGTGATATTCTAAATCATTCATGATAGGTCATCAGTTCAGAGTGTAATGTTTGACTGGATATATTTAGACACTCCCCTAATCCTCATATTATCCCCCTGACTTATGGAATAAGAAGGTCAAAAAATGCTAAATAGAAGCCATTCTTGTGTTTCTTTCTATCATAAAATCATAATTTGCATTTCTGGGGGAATTACAGCTGTTGAACACTAAAAGATGCAAAGACTAAAAGATAGTGAATTACATCATTATTCCACTTTCTCATTTGGCCTTTAAAATAGCTTCTTGGAGGATAACAATAGATTATTTCAAACTTAATGAGGCTATGGCACCTATTACAGGTGGCATTTTTAATATGATACATGTCAGGCAAATTCCTGATATTTATTTCACAGCTAGTAAATTCATTTTTTTCCCATTCTGACTTAGCTAAAGAAAAAAAATACCAGAAAAAGTTTGCTCTCATCTTAAAAACAGAACTTTCTCTCTCACGAGACAGCTTTTGAGGACGAGTTTGCTCTAGTCTTGTACCACAGTTTAATCTACAGAAAATGTGACTTTTATTCTGCTACTGTTTACGAGACATTCATTAAATGGATGGCATTATCTATAGGATTCACAACACATGAAATTGTGTTTTGCTGATTCTTTGGGAACTGACATGATGACAGAAGCCGGGAGATACATTTTATGAAGACGTATGAATCTGCACCCTCCGTTAACTTCTGCCAGGTCCAGTATTCTGAGTATGTTGACAAACTTTCTCTAGATTGAATAACAAGTTGTTGCCCCTTGTACTTCTTAACATAGAGGAGGCAGGAGACCGAATACTAAGTGGATTTTAAAAAAAAAATTTCAAGGCAAAAATTACATGTTTCAATGTTATGTATACATATCTACATAATCAGTAAGAAACAGAACAACTGATATAGATGGTCTAAGCTGTTGTATAAGAGACCTTGTTACCTGTGTTTTGTGACCTGGGTCATACAAGGTTCTTAAAGAGTCATGACAGATTGGGTTGGTTGGGAATCCTAAAATAAAGCCGGGAAAGTAAATTTCACCTGGGGCTTTAAAGATATCAGAGTAAACAACTACTGTCATTTTGAGAAGTAATTCCTCATTAGAGTTTTGGAGGACACTGAACAGCTCACTATGAATGCTGTTACTGTGTGTCCTGTGTTAACCTTTACAATGTTTATTTTGTAACCTACCTACTTATAAACTCAAGTATAATCAAATGGACTGGGCTCCAACAAGTCCTTCATAATTAAACAGTATAACCAGGTTGTTCAAATTGCCAGTGCACCCACAACTACTACACTGCTGTTCTCTCTGCAGCCACATCCATGTTCACATGGAAAATATGCTATAAACAGTTTACTTCAAATGAAAGACCTTAGACTCAGTTTATAATCTATCAGCATCAGCTAGAAGTGAAGATTTGAATTTTTTCACTAAAATGTGGTTGAAAGTGTCATAAAAATTTAGTGAAAACAAAATGTTATATACATACAAACTCAACAAGGTTGTGTAAATTCCTCGCAATGGAATAATGACAAAAAATAGGAATAGTGCCTTAAAATGTAATTTATTGAAAAGAAGAAAGACAAAATCTGTTACTGCACACAATTATTTGAAATGATGGCACTTAAGGAGAGGTGATTCAAAGGCTTTTAAAACATTTTCCATATAGAAATTTAATGAAGACTTTAATTCCCTTTGACTCAGTGGCCTTTATACCAGCATGATACTACTGGAATTTAGGTAACAAGCTGTTAGGACAATTTCACTTAAGGATGTTACACCATCTAAAATACAGTAGAGAACTCAAGAAGAAAGAGTGCCTTCAATTTGAGATTGCCCTATTCTAAAACAGCAGTTGAAGCCTTTGGATAGAATGGTTTGACATGATAGATGAAAAGACATGTAGAGCATGGAATTTTCAGAACCATCTGTAAATCAAAAAAGAAATATGTGGTTAGTTATGCTGCATGTTTTGAAGGGAGAAGGTACTGTTATGATAAGATACACTTTAATAGTCATTTTCTCTTCATCTTAAGATGAAGTTCACAAAGTTATATGTGTCTCCTGTTACTAACACATACCCACTGCTCCTGATTTTTAAGTTTTACAGGCAATTTATGGTTGCACTTTCTTTTGCAGTAACAGAAAATAATGGCAAAATAATTCAAAGTAAAAACTTCCAAGTACGTCAGACTTTTATTTTCCTTCTTTTGATCTGTTGTAAGGGAAGTTTTCACCACTAGAAAGGGAACATGCACACACACACAACTACAAGCTCCTACATAGTAAATTGAAGTACTCAAAACACATCTATGGACATTTAAATCTGTTTTCTTCTTAATAGACAAACACTTGATTTAACTAGGTAACTTGTTAAGTATTTCTATTTCAGTGATCATAAAGAATAGGATTCCACTGTTGGGGTCACCAGAATTAGTAACACCCACACTCTTATACTTGTATAAAAATTTCAATATAATAAATTATATTAATTAAAATTAGCTAGTTTTATTGCTACTTAAATTTGATATTACCATAATACAAAAAATGTTGAAGCCAATTTAATTATTGATATTATCTAAGTGTAATGTGTCTAAATATAGATAGACTAGAGGACCAGCAAGACAACTTTATAGTCTACAAGTTGTACCTTTGTACTGAGCTCTCATATGAAAAGAGGATCAATGATTAGACAAGCAATTTCCAACTTACCAAAGACCATAATTGTGGAGTCCCTCAGAATTCACTTGACTCTTCTGAAGGAACAAAAATTGGTAAAATGTGAGTAAGGTAGTCAGTAATAAAATTTTGCTAAATCAAAAAATGAGCACTAATTTTCCCAGCAGTATGCTTAATAGATTATTATATTTAATCACCTTCAAGGTTATAAAAACAAGCATCATTATATTATTTCAAGTAAGCAAAAAAAAAAAAAAGATCGGGATTTCAAGTTAGGACTTTAGGAATGCCAAAATCTGCAGTTTATCCCCCACACTGCATTCTAATGTATATCATGGGTATAATCAAAAGAAAAGCATTTAAAGATTAGTAAAAGTGCAAGGAGGATAAAGTTGAATTTTTACTTTGGAGAGAAAATTTTCCTCCTATTTTCATCAGAATGATTATCACTTATCGAATAGATAGCACTGCTCCACATGTTCCTGAGTAATGGGTTAACATTAGCCATATATCAGAAAGTTATCATCAATTTTCCATTTCAGAAAATTCTAGTATAGGACACTAAGCTTTTATGTGTCATGCTTATTCTAAATCTATTTTTATATTATGTTTTCTTTTATTTCCTTTGATAAGGCAACAATATGCAGTCATTTAAATGAACTTACCACCACAGTGGCATAGTAGTCTTTCCACTGTTCTCAGAGCCGATGGGATTAGGGATGTCAGAGAATAATGGGGCATCAGGGTATTGCGTGCCTAGTGGAACGTAATACCAGGCACCAGATGGATAGGCATCCAGCTGGTAGAATTGTCTGAAAAGCTAGAGAGAAAGACCGTTGAAAAAGCAACAGTGTATGAGAAATCAGTTTTGAATCTCTGAAAATGAATCATTGCATTCATTTCAGACATGGCTATTTGCATCACAAGAGACGTTTACTGTGTGAGGAAAACGGAGAAATCAAACTGTTCCCTATGGTAAATCACAATAAGGAAATTTTGGAAAGGGCTTTTCTTAGGGTACCTGAGGGGTAATGAATAAATCACTTCTTTAAGATCAATAGTTAGTATTGAACTCCAAGAACCTGCATTACTAACACAGGTCCAGCTATCAAAGTCCAGAGGAAAGTGGCTGTGTGAATTTAATTATTATATAATTTATAAACTCATGGGTTTTTGGACTAGAGAAGGTCATTTTTGCTTTTCTGTTCTATAGTTTAGTTTTCCATGAAGACAATGAGCTCAAGGAAAGGGAGAGTCCTCATCCTAGAATAATACAGGGATTTCAGAAATGCCAAGAATAAAGAGAAAAGAATTCTCTAATTCCTAGCCCAGTGCCCCTTCATAACTATAAGGTTTTGGTGCAAAAACATTATTTCTTTTCTGAAATTTTGGAATAGGTACCTCTGTTAATCTATCATGGCCTTTTATTTGTTTCTGTGTATTAATGTAATTCTTTATATATTCAGGTAGAAAATATATGTTCTTTGATGGAATTAGAAAAGCCAAAGAAAGCATTTCAAGTTTTGCTGTGGTTGCCTATCCTGACAATTATAATAAATATGATATCTGAGATTTTCTGTTATTAGTATTAATATAAAAAATAAAATAAATTCACCTGAGGGTAGAAGTAGGCCAGTTCCTTAAAAGAGAGAGAGGGAAAAATAGTTTTGTGATTCAAACCCAGTTAAATGCCATAATAGACTAAAGTATTACTACCAAATGTTCTCATTAAGATTAGAATGATTACCTTCTTTTTTTAAAATTACATGGAAAGGTGAGGATAGTGTACTCTTTAGAACTCAGTGAAGTACATAATTGTCTTTTCTTTTCTCTTACTTTGGCCCATGAGTGAAGAGAGAATTTTAGAAGAAATTGAGAGCAAAATATGATTCATATTAAGGAATAATTATCATAAAATTTATTGATGACTACTGTGTTTCAAATCTTGTTTAATCCCTTATCAGATTCATATTTATAAAACTCCATGGTTTTCTTTGTATGGTTTATTTTTTAAATTAGCATACTATATGTAAGTTCAATCATCAATGGACCAAAGAAACTGAACTGAATGCAGTTACCACCTTTAAAAGTGAAGACACAAAAAAACACTGCAAAACTCAAGATATGTGAGTTTTGGAAGACAATGAATTGATAGATTCATATTAATTTCACAAATGAAAGAGCAGGGCTCAGAGAGAAGAACACAGTTTGCTGAAGGTCATAAGATTAGATCTAAGACTGAAAACTCAAGAAGCCCAGACAGTACTGTAGATTAATAAAAAGTCAAATTTGAACAATATGAATAGTTGGTTGAGGTTGTTCTAACTTAAAAGTTGACCTGAAGCTCTCTTCATTCAGTGATGGCCATAGAATTGTTCTTTCATTTCCTTTGGCAACTTAGATCTGATCTTTCACAGCAATGCTGGAACCAGCAATGTTAGAGTCCAACACCAGTCAACAACTAAGAAATACTAGCAGAGCACTACTTCTTGATGCAACTAGTAAAATAACTCCCCAAAAACAGTGGTTACCAATAGATAGTTTGGGGCAGTATTAAAACACACACAGACAGACACACACTTACCTGATTCACTCCTATCATAGGTTCTTTCTGGAAAGAAAAAAAAAGAGTCAGGGTGATCTTTTAAGGCTGAATAAAACCAAAAAATGTAAGAAGCAAACTTTTTGAAATGCTTTTCATGTTAGAGATCTGGGAATTCACACTAATAATTTTGCCAATTGCATTATCTAGATACTATTTCTTCTAAGACATATGAAACATACACAATCCTCATAAGATTCACCAAATGACAGTAGTGATTGAAATTGGCATAGCTTTTGATAGGAATCAGAATTGTAATAGCAGCACATATTTCGCAGTATCTGGTTGTCACCTTAAAAATGAAATCAGAAGCCCCAGGAACACCACTGAATCAATGGAATGCAGGGCGGAGGAAGAATCGGTTTCTATTATATATTATAGATAAATACACTGTACAGATGGAAGGGAAAACAGAACATCAGAAAGGTTTTTTGACAGAAACATTTAATATCTCTCCCGACAGTTTCTTCTAAAGGTTTCAATTAGTATTAATAAATCTCCAAATGGCTTGCTTGAAAGAGCATAATTATGAGTTTGAATTTCCTAAATATAAATTGAATTTAAGAATAAAATCATGGACATAAAGATATAAAATTTAGGAATACCTTAAAAGGGAAATTAACATAACCATGGAAATGAACACTTCATAGTGTTTAGAATTACAAAGGTGCTGCTGTCAGGGGAGAACGGACAGAATAGAACAGCTCCCATTCCAAAGAAGAATGACAAATAGTTCTCCTTTCTCAGATTGATTACTACAACTTGTTTCAGAAAGTTGGGAGTGAAAAATAACCACCTGAGAAGAAAGAAGTCTCTCCAAAATTGTGAAGCTATTTAAAAGCAAACATATTTAAACTTTGCAACATATTATCATTATGTAATTCATTAAGCAAAATATTACCTGTTGGGCATGGATTCCCTCTTTCATACTGTGAAGTTGTTCCTAAATAGAAGGAAATATGTTCTAAGTTACTTAGATATCTTCTAATATAACACATTCATTTGACAATAACCAAGAATATATCATCATCTGTGAAGATTAGTATAAACTGTATTCTCTGCCAAAATTTTGAAAATTAGCAATATAGCTTTCATTTTCTAACTTTAGAAAAAATATTCAACTCAATGTTACACTTACTATAATTTGGAAGGATAAAAAATCTATAAGTTTCATATCTGGGGGAAAATAATCCACCAATTCCCTAGGTCTACATATTTTCTGTTCATGACTATTAATCACTCGTTTACATTTTATCTTTTATAAATTTTAAATAAAACATTATCAAATACGGGTAGTAGAAAAACTTTTCCCTTGGATTATATTTATATCTGTTAAAAAAGAAAGAGGAACACACATTATAAAAACAACACTTGAAGAAAATACTAAGATATTCTAGATTTAATAAATAATCTTATATGGTCATGAATAGCTTCCTCAGAAAGAGAGATCACTTTATTTTAGTACATTGATTTTACTTATGTGTGAATCACAGACATTTGCTAGGCACTTTCATTCACTGGGGGTCTACGCTAAATGCTAGGGACCATCTATGAAATAAATAATAATGAATACTATGAGCAGTGAACACTATGAACAATGAACACTAAGAGCAGGACCATATTGTTCTAACACTTGTGGAGGTTATGGCCTAATCATATCATAACTAAGGTGCTAAAATATATTATTCATGTAATTTCTTAGATTAGTAATGATAAGTTTGATTGGGGTACTGATATATCTAAATTTATTTTGCTTCTAAGTCCAAGGCAACAGAAGCAACTTGGAAACTGAAGCAAGAGTGACACTGAGGTCCAAATTAAATTCATTACTGACTTCCTCCTTCCTACATTTGTAACAGAATAAAAATGTGAAAATGTAATTTTGCTAAATTAAGACAAGTCCTTTTCCCTAAAGTCCTAATTAATCAAGCTTATTTGGTATAACTAAAAGAAAAATTTATGGCCTCCCAAGTGAAAAACTATGATACTCAAAAGGATCGATACTAAATAGTGAAGCTGGATTGTGCTAATAGATACTTTTTTGATCTATCCATACTATCAGCAGATAGTTTATGACTTCATAGTTCAAATGCACATCTTATAGTGCATTTTATATATTTTAATATATTTTAAATTTAGTAAATATATCTCACCTCAGCCAAATTGGGAACAATTTCCTTAAAAAAATAAAAAACATGTATTGTTAGTTTTATGACATTAATTTACATTCAAGATAAAAATGCTAATTAACCAGACACATCATAGCTTATCTGTGATTAAAAAAAAAACAAAGCCTTCATAATATTGTCAAAGGTCTCATGAACATAGCAAATTTTATAAAGTCTAGGGATTAGGGGAAGGAGAGATTTTATGAACATTTTATTGGACTTGCCACAGTCTAGCCTCAGGGATAACTGAGTAGGAGATTGCTTATTCAATATTCAAAACAACGTCAGGAAGTGAAAATAACTGTAAAGGAAATGGGTCTAGAGACAATGAGATCAATCAACTTGCCAATTCTTTCTTAGAAAATTTTGACAAAAGCAATTTGAATGTATGGGATCCCTGATTCCTTCTACAGAGTCTACATTGTTTTCTTAAATGGAATGTTTATTTGGCAATGATCTGTGCTTTCACAAGGAGGAATATATATGGAATCACCACTTAGAACTGAATTTGGGAAAATAAATACAGAATAAATTCCAGAGTATAACGAATCATTTGGGAGGCTCTAACATGATTTGATGTAGAATTTAGTCAAAGTAAATTTCATTTAATTATTTTAATTCTGTAGACTTAATTTTGTATTATTATAATAAAATATTACCAGCTGGGGTACGTTGTATTTTTTCAGTCTAAGAAGCTGTTCCTATTCAAAAAGAAAAAAATATTGTCAATTTCGTGGATACCATCTATCATGGTATCCCTTTCCCAGGAGTAATGAGAAACTAATAATCTTACTTTATTGTTGTTTCTACCACAGAGAATTTGGATTAGCCCAATTATTCTTTTTTTTTTAATATTAGAAAAACTACTTTGTTACATTATTTTTAACTTAAAATATATTATAATGCAGTCAGATATAAATAAGTATTCAGTCAATCCTAAAGGAAATCAGTCCTGAATATTCACTGGAAAGACTTATGCTGAAACTCCAATACTTTGGCCACCTGATTTGAAGAACTGATGCATTGGAAAAGACCCTGATGCTGGGAAAGATTGAAGGCAGGAGAGGAGAAGAGGACAAAGGATGAGATGGTTGGATGGCATCACTGAATGGACATGAGCTTGAGCAAGCTTCGGGTGTCGGTCATGGACAGGGAGTCCTGGTGTGTTGCGGTCCAGGGGGTCACAAAGAGTTGGACATGACTGAGTGACTGAACTGAACTGAGGCAGTTTTGCTTACAGTGTGTATTATATCAGAATTGCTAAGAAAATTGAAAACAGATTTGCTTTCTGTGCAGTGCTAAGTCACCTCAGTTGTACCCAACTCTCTGTGATCCTATGGATATAGCCCTTCAGGCTCCTTTGTCCATGGAATTCTCAAGGTTAGAATACTAGAGTGGGTTGCCATGCCCTCCTCCAGGGGATCTTCCCAACCCAGTGATCAAGCCTCAGTCTCCTGCATTGGCAGAGGGGTTCTTTACCACTAGCACCACCTGGGAAACCCCATTTGTTTTCTGAGTTTTGCAAATTAAATCAGAATATTGGATGAAGGGAAAAATGATGTTTCTGATACTAACCACATTTACGGAGGGCTTACTTTGCAATTCAAAATGGCTCAGACGGTAAAGGGTCTGTCTACAGTGAGAGAGACCTGGGTTTGATTACTGGGTCGGGAAGATCCGCTGCAGAAGGAAATGTTGCCTGGAAAATCCCATGAACAGAGGAGCCTGGTAGGCTATAGTCCATGGAGTGGCAAAGAGTCGGACATGACTGAGCGACTTCACTTTACTTTGCACTATGTCTTGTTTGTATTATTGCTTTATATGCTTTAAATATTTATTATTGTCACTTTGGAACTTAGGTTATAGACTTACAGCAGATAAGGAAACTGTCTAATACCACATGCTGGTAAAACGTAGAGCTTAGAGTCAAACTCAAGTTTGGTCAAATCTATAGTGTGCCATTTCAATACTGTGCTAATCAGATCTGAAAGTAGACTATAATACACAAATATTCAAATGAGAGTATGAATTAAATATCTGGGATTAAAAAAGTTGTCATTTTTATTTTCAGAAGGGATCAATATACTGCTAGAATCTGTTAGACTGCTTTAAGTTTAGCAGATATTGAAAAGGAGAGATAATTTATCAATACAACATTCTTGCTCATTCCCTGATACATTGGTCTTTGATTAACTTTTAATAAAATTTTACCAGATAACCCAGGTAACGCTCAGAGGGCACATCTTCCTTTTGAATGTGCTTCTGCTAAAAAATTCAAAACATAAAATGTTTAATTAAATTTTAAGATATCCTGGATGATGTTAATATATTTTAAATTTAGTAAATATATCTCACCTCAACACTAATGGGAACAATTTCCTTAAAAAATAAAAAACATGTATTGTTAGTTTTATGACATTAATTTACATTCAAGATAAAAATGCTAATTAACCAGATACATCATAGCTTATCTGTGGTAAACTGATTTTAGCCACAAATTCCTGGGTAATTTTAGATAAGATGAGCAGTCAAAGTACATGTTCTCTTTTCTCTTCTCACTACTTTCACCAGGGAAGTTATTCAGAATGTTGGATTGTGAAGTATTCACTTTTAACTGACTTCACAGAAACTCCACATAATGGAACTTGGTTTATTTTGTAAATTGGATGAAGTTCTGCTCCCAAAATTTAAGGACTTCATCACCTTGTATGCCTTCTCTTTTTCTCTTCTAGGTTAACAAATAGCAAAGGATTCCAGTGTCTCTTTAACATAGAATTGATTGAGTTCCACAAAGGATATATCATGTTTATATTTCACAATTTAGAAGCATAGCCATTATTGTAATTTTCAGTGACAAGATTTAGTTCTACCAAAATCTGGAAAGGAAAAAAAAATTAGAAAAATAATGTTTGGACACCACAGATATACAGATAGGATTATTTGCCCAGAAATAAATCTGTAATTTTGTCTCTGACAAATAATTGTTTTCTTACATTTTTGGGGTTGACAGCCTTGTATATTAAAATTAGGATAGAGCTACATACATAGTGCCTTATACAATGAAACCTTAAGGGACATGTAAACTTTATGGTTCAACAAACTTTCATAAACATTTTCTAATTGGGATATTGAATTAACATAAAAATGGTATACCTCACTTGACGAAATGCTTTCAGCTTCCATTTGCTATAAGAAAGAAAATCATTGTTACTGCCTCTGAGACTCTTAGAATTAGAAGGAAACTATTCCACACTTTCATACTGGGTTGCTAACTAGTTTTTAGTGAAAACAATTGGGTATAAAAAGATTCAGGGCCAATGAAATTTACTTTTTTTTGGATTGCCAATTTTATTTAAAATATGTTGGAGAGGGGAGTATAATAACTTACTTTGTAACTTAAAACCTTTTTATTAAAACAAATACAGATACTTTCTTGAGTAGAATGCAAATGCATATGAATTTTTGTGATAAAAATGAAACCTGGAATGAAGAATCCTATTGAGCTGGGCTACTTGAAACCCTGGGTTGAGTTTATATTCTCACACACACTTGGGGAAATTTTGGTGTAAATAAATTGGAAATATTAAAATAGAACAATCAATTTCAGAATGGAACTAAAATTACATGAGCTTTTAAAAGTTCTGCTCTGTGAAACATTTAGTTTTTTCCCTAAGTCATAGATGTTCATATTCACATATGGATATTATTTCTGTTCCCAAGTACATACTAAGATATTGATTCTAATATGCAGCAAAATAGTCATCTCTTGGGAGAGCTGAGTAAAAAGTATTGTGGGCTAATGAATTTTTTCCATGTTTTGAGATTAGGTAGCATAGCCCATTGGAGAATTGAATGGAAAACCACTTCAGCATTCTTGCCTTGGGAACCTCATGAACAGTATGAAAAAGTTAAAAGATATGACACTGAAATGAACTCCCCAGGTCAGTAGGTGCCCAACATGCTACTGGAGAAGAGTGGAGGAATCACTAAAGGAAGTCAATCCTGAATATCCATTGGGAGAACTGATGCTAAAGCTGAAATTCCAATGCTTTGGCCACCTGTTGCAAAGAACCGACTCATTAGAAAAGACCCCAGTGCTGGGAAAGATTGAGGGCAGGAGAAGACGGGGATGTCACAGGATGAGACGGTTGGATGACATCACTGACTGAATGGACATGAGTTTGAGCAAGCTCTGGGAGATGGTGAAGGACAGGTAAGCCTGGCATGCTCCAGTCAATGGGGTCACAGAGTTGGGCATGACTGAGCGACTGAACAACAGCATAGCCCATTGATCCTACATAATTGCTGCAATAGATTCTTTCTGCCCAAAGACCACCCTCAACACACAAGGGAGTGAACTCTTACCCTGAGATCACAGAAACAGGGTTTTAATTTTTTGAGTCCGATGTTTTACTTTTAAACACTCATGCACATTTTGCTGTTTACTCTTGAATTTAATAAAGAAGCTAAGTTTCTCCTGATCATGTAAATGTCAAATTTCCTCTCCTTACTTTATCTAGCACAACATTGTACATTCTTGGGTATGATAGCACTGCTTGAGGAGTTCAATTGCACAGTTGGACTGGATAGCTTTCTTAAAGCATAGAGCATATCCTATTTATGATATATAAGTGTAGAGTTTATTAAAATAAAGATCTTACCTTAATATCTTCCATGGCTTGATCCTTAGAAAAGAAAAGAGAATTAACTTTATTTTTCATGACAAACATTCCAATATAAAATGATAATTACCAAATAAAATGGATGCCAAAGGAAATAGAAATGGGTGGCAATAGTGAAGTGGAAAGGAAAATTTTAAAAAAGCCTACCTACCAAGCTAACTGAAGAATTTTCCTCTTTAATCTGCATTTCAGAGTTCAATAAAAAGTACTGTAGATTTTTATATGTTTTAATATATCATTGTAAATATCCTACATTTTCCTTTAACTAGCCTAACTTCTTTTTTTCTTTAACTTGGCTTTTGGATGACAAACCAGAGCATTGGATTAAAGATTATGTGATAAATAAAAGTGCACAAAGCATTGGTTCAATGATGTATAAATTATTAAGCAAAATGAATTTTCTCCATGGAGTATGTTGTGTCCAGTTTCCATGACCATAGCAGTATAGAGAGCAGTGAGATGCTCCATAGAATTTAAGCTCAAAATACTATGTTGGTTTAGTTATCCAGCCAATTTTGGTCAACATACATGTTGCTTCTTTTTTTCTTTGAATTAGAGATATCTGTTTTAGTTTTGGCCTTAGAGAATTGTTCATTCATTTCAATTAGGATACTTAAAGGATATTTGATTAGGATTTTTTTACTTCTTTATTTCCCTTATATTATATTTAATAGTTTTAGAATAAAGAATCTTACCTCAGTTGATTCACTCCCAATATCCTGCCAAGAAAATTTACTTATTCAGGTATGAAGAATAATTAAGAAGGTGTAAATTTTTAAATACCTGTATGTTTTTTTCATAACAAAGCTATTAAAACTTTGAAAAACAACCTTGATCAAAAACTTGTGTTTAAAGAAAGTAAAAAAATCATTTGTGACTATGTAAAACATTCTTGGAGCAGATATATTGCTTCATGTAGTACTCAATAAAACATTTTTTCTATTTTGGCGATCAGTGAAAATAGTCTGTCAGTCCATAATTGCACTAATTCATTCTTTTATCCATTCATTCATTTATACTAATGCCTTGTCTCCTCACCGTTGCAAAGTTAAATCAATGAAATCAATATTTAGAATTCTCAGTAGATCTCATCAGTCATTTTGAAAGTTCAAGAAAAGTATAAATGTTACATGAAATTTTTTTTTCTAAAATGTTTTTCGTACTGCACAAGCATTTTTTGATATACCACCTTAACAAAATTTTCGTATTTTCATATGAAAATTTTCCCCTCAAAAATTCTCTTTGTCAAAGCCAATAAATTGTAGGTTGCAAAATATGATTTTGAGATAACTTTAAAATAATTTAAATATCATTTATGTTCCTTACCGTGCTCAGTTCATTGACCTTCTCCTTAAGGACAGAAAAGAAGAGAGAAACATGAATGAATGGATATGTATAAGAAATGTACCTTACATTTTGCTGCTGCAAATTAAAAAATATATATGCTTTTTGTGAATGCACTAATATTTTTTGCAATATCATTTCTTGCATTATCTCCTTGCTAAGTTTTCTTTATTTAAGCTGTCAGTACATTACTGTGCACTTAAAAATATTTAAAAAATTTTGTTCCAGTAAATTTAACTATTATTATCTTTCATCTTGTTTAAGTCGTAGTTCTGAGTTATCTTCATCTCTCTGTCTGGTTCAATAATCTAATAATAATCTAAGTGATTTTTTCACAAAAAGGCAATAAAGAATTGGCATAACACCATAAATAACATAGAATAAAATGCTTTGTTAATTCTGCAGTATATTCTGTTCAGAATTTCTTACCTTTCCAAACACTTCTGGAAAAGGCTACAAGGGAAAAAGATTATATTAAAAATCATTCAGGCTAAATTGCATTGCCTATCAAATCTTTTAAGTACTGGTCTTGAAGTAAAATTTCTATTTGTGTTCTATTTGACGATTCAGTCATGAAATTACAGAAGACACAACACATCCAGGGTATTGTAGAGATAACATTCCATCATAATGAGAGTGGAAATTGTAAAGTTTACATAGATTATACACAAGACAGCATAAGTGTTTTACAGAGAGTCAAATGTATAGGTACAGATTAATATTTAAAGCAGCTTTTTAATATTTGCATATATAATTTCAATATTCTTTGTGGTTGCTTGGGTGAGTAAATGAAAATATTTGACCAAGTGAAAAAATATTTGTAAATAAAAATTGAGTTAATTTTTCCAGAAAAATACATTTGTCATTGAAGAAGAAGTAGATAATACTTACCGCCACAAAAAACCTGAGTAAATTTTCATTGAGGACTCCCTGTAGGAATTAAATTGTGAATTGTAAAAGTGAAAAACACAATCAAAAAAGGAGAATGTTTTTCCATTTGAACACAAATTCTCCATTTATTTAGGTAAACCAAAATGTTTCTTAGGTAAAATAAGAAATAATTAGTTTCAGTTTTATGATTTTATTTTAAAATCTGAAGAAGACACCATATTTGGTTCCTTCTTTACCAGGCCTATAGGTTTAGTCAGTTCATACTTATCAAATGTCAAAGGAGGAATTAAACAGGAATGTAATGAAAACAGAGAAGTGAGAGGGTAATCAACTATCTGAGTACCTGGATACAATTGAAATGAATGTATACAGATGAAAATTGAAATGAAGAAGACATTCAGTATTTATCATAGCTAACTGAAAGAGAAATTAGTTGGGGTAAAGAAAGAACCTTATCTCTCTGCTGTCTGGCTCATTCTGTAAAGATTAAAATATGAACTGAGCAGTGGATAGGATGGAAGATTAATGACTCTTATAAAAGTGTGTGATAGAGTATCTAATTTAATACTCAGTGTGTAAATTGAGATCAAGTTGTAAATCATATGTTTGAGTGCAAGAAGAGATAGAGTCAATAATACATTAAAATAGACCACATATACATATTCTGTTTAATTAACTACTGCTCTTGCATAATAAAACTTTTATTAATCATAAATACAGAAGTCCAAATGCCCTCTTCTCTAAAAAGGTTTGTGAGAGCAGATCAATATTCAGCTCAATAGTTGAAGATATTACACCTCAGCGAATGTGAAACTGGCTGTTTTCTAGAGAAGGAAGGAATGAGACTACAATATATATATTAGCAATTTATCATCACTTAAGTTACACAATTTACAGTGAGTTCTTGGAACATAGAATAGAACACTCACTTGAGGGAGTCCTTGGTGCTTGATAGGCTGTTTCTGTTAAAAAAAAAAACGCAAGAATTGTAAAACCAAAAGCACTCAAAATACAATAATAATAATATCACAAGGCACATGTAATACTATACATTTAATAGTGCTGTTTAAGAAGTTTGTATTTTGACAGCTAAATTTGACACCAAGTTCCCCTGGGAGGGAAAAAAAAATTTATTGACAAAAATCAAGAAAAGTAAATTATCTTCTGTTTTTAGAGTATGGTGGAGAAAAGTATATAAAAAGACAAAAAATAATCTGAAATACTGTTGGTCTGGATTTTATTTTTTATCATAAATTAAATTATATAAAATTTTAACTCAATCTGCATTTTAACTGTGGGAACAAGATTTATGTTTGTTAAATGTTAGCATTAAAAAATGATGTTTTCTTTGGAAAAGGATTAAAGAATCTGTTTGCTGGGGGATCTATATCTGTTTCACTGATAAAAGGAAAAGATATGGACTACTCCAATGACACATTTCTGAAGAACTTGGATCCTTTTTTTGTAACTTACTGTCAGATATTTCCTTCTTTTGATGCTTAGGGTTTAGCACAGACAGAACTCTATTGGTTAAGAAGCTGGATTATTAGTGATCCTTCATTATTTACAATTTAGAAAATAGGAGTTTAACAATAGAATATCTCAGCATTTCAGAAACTTTTTCATTTATATTTGATAGTTTGAGTGTCCAAATATCCAAAACTATTATCTTATTTGAATCACTTTCTTGTCAGTTGATTCCTATTTATTTATTTATCATTATCTAGAGGTCACAAAGGAACAGAATAACCTTTTGTTTCACATTAATAACTGAATTTGTTTTTTGAGAAGAAACTTAAGTTACTTTACATTATCTAGTTTTTCTTTCAAGGACCAAATTATTAGATCTTTGAATCAGCTGAATGAGCCCAACTTTCTGTACCTTGGGAAATATTACTTGGCATGAGCCATCTCAAATGAGAGTTTGATTTAGGTTCCAAAAGTGGATACACTGGAATATAGGGCTTAATAGTATATTTGGTTGGAGAAGGCAATGGCAACCCAGTACTCTTGCCTGGAAAATCCCATGGATGGAGGAACCTGGTAGGCAATCCCATGGATGGAGGAGCCTGGCAGTCCATGGGGTCGCTAGGAGTCGGACACGACTGAGAGACTTCACTTTCACTTTTCACTTTCATGCATTGGAGAAGGAAATGGCAACCCACTCCAGTGTTCTTGCCTGGAGAATCCCAGGGATGGCAGAGCCTGGTGGGCTGCCGTCTATGGCGTCGCACAGAGTCAGACATGACTGAAGTGACTTAGCAGCAGAAGCAGCAGTATATTTGGTAATACAATATTGGATATATATATGTTTACAAATATACTAAGCCTATAATGGACCCAGGAAAAGAGACTAGTTACCTTCTTTGATGCTCTTTATTGTATTGTTAATTACCTTATTTCTTTTTTTTTAATTTTTAATTTTTTATTGTGAGGTGTTTATATTTCAAGTTAGAAATTTTATTTACAGTTAAGTCTTTGAATAAACTAAATAATAATGATAAAAATGTGAAGGATTACCATAGCTTTAATATCAACACTTTAATAACTAATTAGAGACTATCAAATTCTTTACGACTACAATATCTTGCACTTGATGAGACTTGCATCAAATTGCATTTGAGATGACTTCAAACAAGAATCTAGAATCTTCTAAATTCTCTACTGTACTCACAGGCCTGGCAAGAGCAACAGCCACAAGACAGGTAAGGATGAGAAGTTTCATGGTTGTCAAGATCTATGTAAGAAAATAAAATAGTTAGGTCTTATAATAAAATTTGATTCATGAAAAGAAAATTCTCGATTTTTCCAACAAAGGAGTATATTATGATAAAAGTTGTTTCACTTGAAAGTAATATTTTTATTCATTTAGTTTTTAATTTTGCTCTTCAATATAAATATTTACCATTCAAATTATTATGCTTAGTGCTTATGTGAGATAAGAAATACCAATATCTTACTATACTTTTAAGTAAAGCATTTGATCCTGAAAGTAAGAGTAGGGTTTTGTCAGAGGAATAGAGAAGCATCAATATTTAAATATTACAAATTTTAAAGTACTACAATAAAAATTAAAAAGAAATTTCCTCTTAGATCATTGGATTTGTTAAAATTGATAAACTAAAACCCACTGGTAAATTACATTTAATATCTGTAATTTTTTAAAAATGTCTTTATCCTTTAGCCTGCTCTTTCAGAGTCTTCATGAAAAGCATTGTTTGTGCATTATGTAGAAACTATTAACCTTCATTAAATTTTTAAAAGGATCTAGCTATTACTTAATTTTGCTGGGTTGATATATCCATGACATGACTGTATGAAGATGATTGAACAGAATCATAAGTCAAACATATCACGTTTGACTCCTAGAGTTCCATTAAATTGCAAGACCCCAAAATACATACATTTATATGTGCTGGAAAAATGCATTTCAGATAAATAAGAAAAATTAGATTATACATGAAATTTGTTTATACCTTAGTCAGCAAACTATGACAGATTATTTTATATAGGCTGCTTCAGTTTACAAACTGTAGAATCTACCTGCATTTGTTAAAAAAGACATATTTATAGGCCCCAAATGAGTTTACTGTTTTCATATATTTGTATCCTTATAAATATCCAAATTTAATCATCTTTATAAAAGTAGTCATTTATATCTAATTGTCTATATTGATGTTTCCTTTATAAAATTAATTTTATTAACCTAATTACACGAAATAAAAATGACCTTCAAATATTCTACCAGAAATGATCTTCACTATGAAAACAAAAATATTATAAATTATTCTGTACGACAACTTTGTACAGAATTTGACAAAAATGATTCAAATTATTTTACCATAAATCTATACTGAAGTTATGTATCTACATTTTCAGTATATAAGAATTTTGTTTAAAAATGATCAATTTGGTCTTTATAAAAGTATTTAATTTTTCACCTATAGCTCTGATAGATAGTATCAACATTTGCAAATATATTTTTAAGCTAACAGTATATTGTAGGAAAGTACCAATACTTGCAATCACATAGAAAAGTTACAACTGCGTATTAGTGAAGAATGAAAGATGAGACAGAGGAAAATCATAGAAATTTTGTTATACGTATACATAATACCTTGAACCCAAGACTGGGAAGAAGCAGCAAGCTGGGTTGATGATCAAGGTGATGGCAGACTTTTGCTTTCAAGCTATTTAAACCTACTGATTAATAAAATGCTAATTTTGTGGTTTCAGTTTAACCAATAGGTTTATTTAAATTCTAAGAATTCTCTCACATAGGAAATCAATGTTCTGTTCAGTTCCTCTCCCAAGAAATTCTAAGGAGAGTTTACAACAAAGAAGTGATTCATTATACAGGAAATGGAATGGCATTGTTCTAAATTAACATACAAAAAACCCCCCAACAAAACCCTAGATTTATGGTTATTATGAGAACATGCATTTATTATATCAATAAAATTTCCTTTGTAACTTTTTTTAAAAATTTTATTTTATTTTTAAATTTTACATAATTGTATTAGTTTTGCCAAATATCAAAATGAATCCGGAAAAATTCAATACCTGTAAAGGAAATTCCTGGGACAAAATGGGGTCTTCAAAAATTTTCAATTTTTATTAACATACAAGACCATTAGAAGAATTCATTATTTATTTCACCTCTTAAAACTCAGTTAATCCATATTATTTATTATAATTATTTACCTTTTGAAATAACTTACATTATATGTGGTCTAATCTTTTTCCTGCAAAAAGAAAATATAATTATTGTATAAACTTTGGTGGCATTTTAATTATACCACCAAGCTATTCTTTGTTTATTTTGGGTGTACTAGTTGTGGTAACTAGTTCATTCATTCCGGTATAAATTGTTGTTGTTTAGTTGCTAAGTCATGTCCAGTTCTTTGTGACCCCATGGACTGCAGCCTGCCAGTCTCCTCTGTCCATGGGATTTCCCAAGTAATAATATTGGAGTGGGTTGCCATTTCCTTCTGCAGGGTATCTTCCCTACCCAGGGATCAAACTCATGTCTCCTGCATTGGTAGGAGGATTCTCATTACAGATTATTTAATTAAAATTAATAGTTATTCAAGAATTATAATTTTTAAATATTGCAAAAAATAAACCATAACTCTGATTTTCCATCTTTTAAAGTAAACAAGTAAAAGAAAAAAATTCTTATCTCTCCAATTCTTAATTGTACTCCTAGAATTAACTGGCATTGTACATTGTAGAAAAATATTATGTGCTAAAAAAATATCTATACAAGTGAGGGCTTTAAAAACTTGTTGATTGCAACTCATTGTTTATAAGAAAGGAATCATATTATATACTTTAAAAAATCTATAGTGATATTTTCAGTGTATTCACAGTTGTATGACAGGAACATTATTTTGTATTAAAAGAAATTTCAGAACTGTTCAGGCTCTCCACTTTGAAGATAGAAAAGACTATAATTTCCCATATTGAAGTTTTCTTTAGATATTATGTTCCTTACTGTCTGTTTCACATCAATTTCAACAAGATACTAGTGTTTTCTATTCACTCTAATTTATTCAAGGAGCTGAGAACAAAAATCCTTGCTGCATTGTAATACTCTACTTTTGTCCTTCCGAGGAGTGTATCCGGACTTTCCAGGTGGCACTAGTGGTAAAGAACCTGCCTGCCAATGCAGGAAACATTAGAGATGCAGGTTCAATATCTGGATTGGGAAGATCCCCTGGTGGAGGAAATGGCAACCCAGTCCATTGTTCTTGCCTGGAGAATCCCATGGACAGAGGAACCTGGCAGACCACAGTCCACTGGGTCGCAAAGAGTTGGACATGACTGAAATGACTTAGCACGCACGCAAAGGAGTGTATCCACCACAATTTGAAAACATCAGTCCTTTGACACTCATCCTTCTTCATAGTCCAATTCTCACATCTGTACATGGCTACTGGAAAAACCATAGCTTTGACTATAAAGACACTTATCAGTAAAGTGATGTCACTGCTTTTTAATATGCTGTCTAGGTTTTTCAGAACTTTCTTTTCAAGGAGCAAGCATCATTTAATTTCATGGCTATAATCACTGTCTGCAGTGATTTTGAGTCCAAGAAAATAAAATCTGACACTACTTCCACCTTCTCCCCCTCCCCCACAGTTTTCCATGAAGTGATGGGGCAGTATGCTATGAACTTAGTTTTTTGAACATTGAGTTTTAAGCTGTAGATGAGAGACTACACAACTGTGGCTATCTGGGTCATTAAGACCTTTTAAATACAGTTCTTCTGTAATACTATTCTTGCCACCTCTTCTTAATTTCTTCTGCTTCTGTTAAGTCCTTTTTATTTCTCTTCTTTTTCATGCCCATCTGGGTTGGGAAGATCCCTGGTGGAAGGTCTTGGGAAGTGGGAAATATTCCCTTGTGAAATATTCCCATGACAGCTGTAGTTTTCTTGAAGAGATCTCTAGTCTTTCTCATTCTATTGTTTTCCTCTACTTCTTTGCATTGTTCATTTAAGAAGGCCTTCTCATTCTCTCTTGCTATTTTCTGGAACTCTGCATTCAGTTGGGTATAGTTTTCCCTTTCTCCTTTGTCTTTTGCTTCTCTTCTTTTCTCAACTATTCGTAAAGCCTTCTCAGACAACCACTTTAACTTCTGGATTCCTTCCCCCTCCCCCCCCCGCTTTGGAATGTGTTGATCACTGCCTCCTGTACAATGTAATAGCCAGATCTAATCCTTTGAATCTATTCATAACCGCTACTGTATAATCATAAGGGATTTGATTTAGGTCATAGTTGAATTGTCCATTGGTTTTCTCTATTTTCTTTTTAAGCCTGAATTTTGCAATAAGGAGCTCAAGATCTTAGCCACAGTCAGCTCCAGCTCTTATTTTTTACTGACTATATAGAGTCTCTCCATCTTTGGCTGCAAAGAATATAATCTATCCAATTTCAGTGTTGATCATCTGCTGATGTCCATGAACAGAGTCATCTCGTGTTGGTGGAAGAGGGTATTCACTATGACCAATGTGTTCTCTTGACAAAACTGTTGGCCTTTGACTTGCTTCATTTTTAACTCCAAAGCAAAATTTCCTGTTACTCCAAGTATTTCTTGACTTTCTACTTTTGCATTCCAATCCCCTATGATGAAAAGGATATTGATTTATTTATTTGGTGTCAGTTCTAGAAGGTCTTGTAGGTCTTTGTAGAACAGGTCATCCTCAGCATCATTAGCATTAGTGGTTGGGGCACAGACTTGGATTACTGTGACGTTGAATGGTTTGCCTTGGAAACAAATGGAGATCATTCTATTGTTTTTGAGATTGCATCCAAGCACTGCATTTCAGATTCTTTTCTTGACTATGAGGGCTACTCTATTTCTTCTAAGGGATTCTTGCCCACAGTAATAGATATAATGGTAATCTGAATTAAATTGCCCATTCCTGTCCAATTTTAGTTCACTGATTTCTTTCCTGCTTGACCATATCCAACTTGCCTTAATTCATGAACCTAACATTCTAAGTTCCTAATCAATACTGTTCTTTACAGCATTGGACTTTACTTTCATCACCAGACACAACCAGTCATTTCTGCTTTGGTCCACCTGCTTCATCCTTTCTGGAGCTATTAGTAACTGCCCTCTGCTCTTCCCTAGTAGCATATTGGACATCTTCTGACTTGGGGAGCTCGTCTTCTGGTGTCGTATCTTTTTGCCTTTTCATACTATTCATGGGATTCTCATGGCAAGAATACTGCAGTGGTTTGCCATTCCCTCCTCCAGTGGACCACATATTGTCAGAACTCTTCAGTATGAATTGACCATTTTGGCGAGCCTTGTATGACATGACTCATAGCTTCCTTGAGTTACTCAAGGCCCTTCACCACAACAAGTCTGTGATCCGTGAAAGGGATTGTAGATTTATATAATGCCAAATCATGCAAAATGTCAGCCTACATTTATTTGATTTATATTGATATTTTCAATTTGCTTTATCACTTAAAATTCTTCACTTCCAACTACTAAACAAGGCTTAAATTTGAGATACATAAGACTATTTGTAGTCAAATGGGCCTTTGCCTTGTAAATAAAGAAAAATATTAATTTTCTGGTATAACAGTCATACATAGGGTGACCATAAAGTTGGTCATCTAACATTGATCATTTATGATAGTAAAAGGGTCTATTCTTAATAATTATAACAAAACAATAGATACAGATTGGACTAATTTAAGAGCTCAAGGGCATAGATACTCTAGTGATATCACAACCTGTTTTGAAAATCCAGAAAAATCCCTAAAGAAATGAAACTGGAAATAGATCGGGTAAGGGAGAACTAAGCTTTCTTGACTTTCATATTTCAATAATGAAAAAAAAATTGGATTTAAACTTATTAGAAAAATTAGCACAAAAATAAAAAAAATTATTAGTAATAAACATAGATTTTTTAAAAACAAAACTATGAGTTAAGAGACACACTATCTCCTGCAAGATAATGTACATTGTTGCTAAATATTTTAGTCCAGATTCAAACCTCTTTGAAGGACTGACTTTGTTTGAGACAGTGAAAAATTCAGAATTTGAAGTTTCAAACTGATTTGTCAAAGTTCTCCCAGGAACATCTGACTGATTAGTCTTCTAGGAAAGCGTTGCTTAATTATATAACAGTCAACCTTCCAGAAGGAAAGTTACTGAGGAATGTGAAAGATATTTCTGTTTTTCTCTAGAAATCCATATGCCATTTGGAATCTAAGAAAAGATACACAATAAGATCATTAATGATTACTCTTAGATATTGTATAAATAGAATTTTAGTATCCAGAACTAAAACAGAGTTCTTTTCAGGAAGTTTTATATTATGAATATATGATAGTACTGGAAATGTGGAACCTATGCTAGATGTTATATTTGGATTTAAAAGTGTCCTTTTTAACTTGATACTCTGTCACTTGGTCTTTGGAAATCTTAAGTGAACATTGTTTAAGTAAAGAGGTAGAATGTAGTGGTGCAAGACAATGCTTCAAGGTCAAATTGTAAGTTTAATTTCTGGCTTTCAATGACCAGCAGTGTAATTTTGCAACCTCATTTTGTCTCAATGTTCCCATCTGTTTAGTAATATCCACTTTCTATGTGGTTGAGAGGAAAAAGGTCACACACTTAGAAGATTGCCTGAAATAAAATATAAAAAATTAAAAAAAAAAAAAAAGGCTTCAGCAATACGTGAACCGTGAACTTCCAGATGTTCCAGCTGGTTTTACAAAAGGCAGAGGAACCAGAGATCAAATTGCCAACACCTGCTGGATCATCGAGAAAGCAAGAGAGTTCCAGAAAAACATCTATTTCTCCTTTATTGACTATGCCAAAGCCTTTGACTGTGTGGATCACAATAAACTGTGGAAAATTCTGAAAGAGATGGGAATACCAGACCACCTGACCTGCCTCTTGAGAAAACTGTATGCAAGTCAGGAAGCAACAGTTAGAACTGGACATGGAACAACAGACTGGTTCCAAATAGGAACAGGAGTATGTCAAGGCTGTATATTGTCACCTTGCTTATTTAACTTATATGTGGAATACATCATGAGAAACGCTGGGCTGGAAGAAGCACAAGCTGGAATCAAGATTGCTGGCAGAAATATCAATAACCTCAGATATGCAGATGGTACCACCCTTATGGCAGAAAGTGAAGAAGAACTAAAGAGCCTCTTGATGAAAGTGAAAGTGGAGAGTGAAAAAGGTGGCTTAAAGCTCAACATTCAAAAAGCTAAGATCATGGCATCTGGTCCCACCACTTCATGGCAAATAGATGGGGAAACAGTGGACACAGTGGCTGACTTTATTTTTCTGGGCTCCAAAATCACTGCAGATGGTGATTGCAGCCATAAAATTAAGATGCTTACTCCTTGTAAGGAAAGTTATGACCAACCTAGACAGCATATTCAAAAGCAGAGACATTACTTTGTCAACAAAGGTCCGTCTAGTCAAGGCTATGGTTTTTCCAGTAGTCATGTATGGATGTGAGAGTTGGACTATAAAGAAGGCTGAGCACTGAAGAATTGATGCTTTTGAACTGTGGTGTTGGATAAAACTCTTGAGAGTCCCTTGGACTGCAAGGAGATCCAACCAGTCCATCCTAAAGGAGATCAGTCCTGGTGTTCGTTGGAAGGACTGATGTTGAAGCTGAAACTACAATACTTTGGCTACCTGATGCGAAGAGTTGACTCATTGGAAAAGACCCTGATGCTGGGAAAGATTGAGGGCAGAAGAAGAAGGGGACGACAGAGGATGAGATGTTGGATGGCATCACCGACTTGGTGAACATGGGTTTAGGTGGACTCTGGGAGTTGGTGATGGACAGGGAGGCCTGGCGTGCTGCAATTCATGGTGTCGCAAAGAGTCAGACAGGACTGAGCGACTGAACTGAACTGAACTGAAATAAAATAAGTACTCATTTAAAATTATCCATTATTAGAACACAATCTTTGAAGAATTCCATCTAACTATTTTGTGCCCAAATTATTTTTCTACTTCATGAACTTGCTAACTTTTGAGAATTTATGAATTATATTTTTACATTTATATATGCATTGAAAATGTATAGAAGGGTAAAGACAAAATTTCTAATAGTGACCACAATTGAAGAAAACCTGGAATGGAATATGAAAGGGGAATTGAAAGGAGAACTTTTTAGTTTTATTAATGAGATTTTTTGTTAATGAAATCTTACACAATTTGATATTTACACAGAATAGTGAACTAAAACAGTGCTTATTAAACTTTAATGTGTTTATGAATCGCTAAGATATCATGTTAAAAATCAGATTCAGATCTAGTAGATCTGAGGTATATCCTCTGTTTCTGCATTTTTAACAAGTTCTCAAGTGATATCACTGCTGGGAATCTATGTGACACACTTTGAGTAGCTAGGAACTGAGAGATTTGAATATGTAAGGTGTAGTCCTCTCTTTTAAACTTACTCAATAATGAAAGTTTGTACACAAAATACCACTGAGAAATATCTAAAAGCTTGAAAATTATAACAATGTATAGAAATAATAATTACATTAAAAATATTGAGTTGTGTTTCCATGAAAGTATTCACCTTTATATAAATGTCTAAAATAAAGCATTTCATTATCCAACCCTAGATTCTTTCTGTAAGTAGGATATTACTCTAGTAACAGTTTATCTGTCTATGTTGTACTAACATCACCACTCTCCTTTTACCTCCAGCCAGAAGTTCATTCATTTTGCACTAACAAGGTATCTACCTACCTAAGACATTTGGGAAAAAATGGACTAAAATTTAACTGTGTTAACTAAATGCTACCTAATGAGTTCTTTCTGAAAGAATGTATTTTGGTGGGTAAAGAGATTTTACCTATCATGATTATCTCTTCTGACTTGACAAAATGTGGTTTTCATGACTGATAAATCTTCCTAGCTCTAGTCATTGGTTGTCCATGTTTAACAGTGTTAATATGAAGATATAATGTATTTAACATGCCTTACTAACTCCAGGAGATCAGCCCTGGGATTTCTTTGGAAGGAATGATGCTAAAGCTGAAACTCCAGTACTTTGGCCACCTCATGAGAAGAGTTGACTCATTGGAAAAGAGTCTGATGCTGGGAGGAATTGGGGGCAGGAGGAGAAGGGGACAACCGAGGATGAGATGGCTGGATGGCATCACTGACTCGATGGACGTGAGTCTGAGTGAACTCCGGGAGTTGGTGATGGACAGGGAGTCCTGGCGTGCTGTGATTCATGGGGTCGAAGAGTCGGACACGACTGAGCTACTGAACTGAACTAACTCCAGGTGATAGTGAAGGACAGGGAAGCCTAAAGTGCTTCAGTTCATGAGGTCACAAAGTGTGAGACATGAATTAACAACTGAACAACAGTAACAACTAACTATCAAAACTAGCTATCTTATCCTATCAGATGGGATAATAAACCATCCTTCTGTAGAATGGAATATATGCATTTATTAATCAATTTTTATAGTTCTTTGCATTGTCTAAAATCTTCTTTTAATTATGAATCCATTTACTCTTTATAAGAATTGTGTAGTGAGGAGAAAGCAGAAGTTATACTTTCTTTTGTAGATAAGGAAACCAAACCATCTGTAAGTTAAGTGAATTAATTTCTGTACAAGGTCTTGCATCTGCTAACAAGGAAAGGATGACTCAGATCTTCCAAGACAAAAACCTGTGCTTTTTCTAATATACCCTGCTGCTCATTTTTTTACTCAACAAAAATGCTTAATATATGCAAGATGTTGTCTTTTTAGATAAATAATGAAGAATGCAACATTCTAGCAAGTGGAGAATGCTTAAAATGCATAAAAGGTGAACTGATTTAAGTCATCAGGGGTAGTGTTAGAGTAAGAGGAACTAGTGGTATAAAAAGGACTCACATTGTTAAAGACAAACTTTACAATAATTCTGCAAAAGTCTGCAGACTTTCAGACATGTCTTTCCCTAAATCCAATATGATCCAACAACAATCTTCTAATGCTTTTGTCTTTCACTAACTACAGCAATATCAATAACAATGTTTCTTCATTCACTAACTAATCTTTAATAGTGGGTAAGTGTTTGCGCTCTTATGGAAGTGCTGAAGTGTCTAAAAGTCAGTGTTAGAGCAGAGAGAGAAAGACATCGGGAATTTGATTGAGCCATTTGAGTGGGCACGGATATTTTCTAGGATCATGGCAGTTTCAAGATGGAACAAAGAACAAACTGTAGAATCAGGATTGTCTTAGGGAATCCTGAAGGACAGTAAATGGTAGCTGTGAGATGAGAAAAAGGCCAGACTCGAGAATAACAGAGATTTTAATGTAGGGAGGCCATTTGAATAAAACTAGTATAAAAAGTGAACAGGAAGTGGAAAGAGAAGCAGAATGACCATTCCTTCCCCACCTGGAGGTCCTTCTGACCTCCAGATACAGGTGACAACACAGAGGGGACAACTTCTTCCCCCTATCCCCTGTGAGAAGGTTATAAAACAAGATATTTTTATCTGGGAGATTCAAATTCAAATTTCTGTCTTTCTTGGAAGTAAAGGAGATGAAAGGAGTTACTGGCAATGTGATTAAATTTTTGCAGACACAGTGAAAAGGATTATTGAGGGACTGTGGAGCTGGTATGCAGAAGGCAATGGCACCCCACTCCAGTACTCTTACCTGGAAAATCCCATGGATGGAGGAGCCTGGTAGGCTGCATTCCATGGGGTCACTAAGAATCGAACACGACTGAGTGACTTCACTTTGACTTTTCACTTGCATGCATTGGAGAAGGAAATGGCAACCCACTCCAGTGTTCTTGCCAGGAGAATCCCAGGGACTGGGGAGCCTGGTGGGCTGCCGTCTATGAGGCCGCACAGAGTTGGACACAACTGAAGCGACTTAGCAGCAGCAGCAGCAGCAGCAATGTAGCTGTTATGCTTTAGGCTGGAGATTCTTTGAACATGGTTGTTGATTAAAATTACAGTGATGAAGATGTAGTATAGTAGGGAAGATTTCACAGAGACTCATGAAAAGTCATGTAAAATCTAACAGGTAGAAGTAACTTCAAGATTTATTTCTAAATGGCTGATATAAAAAGCAAAGGACAATGAAAGCCCAAAAGACAGACAGCATATGATGGAATGATGTGGCTTGAAATTTGAAATGACTATTAATATTTGGGTAAGCCTTGGAAAGTTGAGAAGTGAAAGGGAGATTTACAGATTAGGGAAGTGTTAATGGCAAGTATGTAGAAGCATCAAAATAAAACTAAAATAATTCTGTTGGGGGGACAAACCTATACATTAATAAATTTTATATATTGACAGGTACTATAATTGTTGAGGAACACAAGAACACTGAAGGTGCAAAAAGGGAAGTATTAATCTCAGCATGAAAAGATTAGGAAAGGAGTCCTGAAAGATGAGTAAAAGTGTATGAACTAAAGTGAGAAAAAAGGGAAGGGGGTTAAACGTGGAGGTGGAAGGGAGGTCTTGGTTTGAAGTGTACCATAATCACCAGGGAAGTGATGACTGGCACAGGTGAAAACGAAGGCAGCAAGCAGAACATGGAAGACCAGGCAGTACAAGGAAGAATTTGAACTTGATTCTGAGAATTAGAAATTTTCCTTCGAGGAAGGCAGATGCCTGAAAGGCTGGCACTCTCTCCTTAGGTGGTGAGGTGAAGTTCTATAGTGCTCTTCAACTCTGCCTCACCTCTCCCCACCCCAGCTCTTCCTAGGTGTCATAGCTTCCTCTTGCTGTTTCAAATCAGGATGGTCATGGATTGTTTCAGTCCAGGTATCTCCAAGACCTTCCTCTTCCTGTCTGGAAGCCCTCTGAGAAGGTTAAAGGAAGTGTTAATAGAGCCCTCCCTGCTCCAGCAATTCACAGCTATGTTCCTGGCCTCCAGGGACCTTTGCTTCTCAGCGGTCACCTAAGGAGACAAGGAAGGTCATCTCCTCAATGTACTGATTATTGTAGTGCCAACGCTCAAATGCAGCCGTAGTCTTTCAAAAGCAGTGCAAGCTGTCAGTTATCTAGCACATTTAAAAAAAATTTTCTTTATTTATTTGGCTGTGCCAGGTCTTACTTGTGACACTTAAGGTCTTTAGTTTGTGACATGTGGGATCCAGTTTCCTGACCAGGGATTGAACCCAAGCCCCCTGCAGTGGGAGCACAGTCTTAGCCACTGGACCAACAGGAAAGTTCCTGATCAAGCACTTTTAACAAGCCAGACATTCAGGTACTGTGTTAGTACCTTTAAAAGATTTTCTCATTAATATGATTTTTCTAATGGTAACCCAAAAAAGTAAAAGACTATTGTTATTTAGATTTTAGAGATGAAGAAACTAAGGCTTCCAATAGTTAAACAACTTTTCCGGGCTAATACATAAATGGTTAACTGAACTTTGAACTGGGCCATTTTATTCCAGAGGCCCTACTCTTATGCACTGTGGCTCTTTTTTGGCCCCACTGAGCAGCACATGGGATTTTAGTTACCTGATTAGGGATCAAACCCATGTCCCCTGCCTTGGGAGCTTGGAGTCTTAACCACTGGACTGCCAGGGAGATCCCTGTGCTTTATTTTTAAAATGTACCCCCAAAAACTTTCTGCGTCCTTGATAAGAGTCCAAACACATGGTTTTATCATATTTATTTGTTTTATTATTTAAATGTATAATCAAGTAGATTACTGAAACATTAAATTCAATTTTAGAGTTTCTGACATTTAACTTATAAAATGAGACAAAAGGTTTGAGTCACAAGCTTTACTTATTGTAGAAGAGTTGTAGTTTTGGGTTTAGTGACTAAATATGTACACAATTTTAAAAAATCAATAAGAAAGAAAAAAACAGATAATTCATTAACCTTCAGCCCAAAGATAAGAAGCCATTGGTAAAAATGTGTTGTATATTTTTTTATCTATACACATACATACACACACACATATATATATGTGTGTGTGTGAGTAAAGTATATTATATTGATTTCATAAACTACTTGTTCCTCTACTTTTTGTTACGTCATTGTCACATTTTCCCAGTGGCTTTTTTTTTTTTTTTTTAAGTGGAGTGCAGTTTATTGCACAGGCGGGCCCAAGGCAGAGTCTCCTCTTAGCCAAGGACCCTGACCAGTTTTTGTGAAAACCTTATATAACCTAAGTGTACGTGCCCAAACCCACCTCCCCAAATTCCCTGAAACTAGTCTGAACAAAGAAAAAGAAAGATACAATCAAAGTTAACCCGTGATTCATATGCCTTAAGCCTAGGTTGTTAACAGTGGACAATTATCAATAGGCCTATGGACATACCCCAATAAGCATAATAGAATTTATGATTCTATTCGGTTACACAGATAATTAGGGTATTCTTTTAGGCAACAGAGAGTCTAAGTACAAGCCCTGGGGCTCTTCCATCCAGGGGGCCTGGTTTTCCAGTTGGTATGTCGTTTCCATAGATACTGGGCATAGAGCTCAAAGTCCACAGTCCGGCCCAAGATGGAGTCCTGCTTTCAAGATGGAGCCTGTTCTGTCTGTTTCCTCCTTCATTCCCCCATTTTGATGCTCTTAACTCAGAGGATGAGCATCATTCATAGGGATATATTGCACCCTGACTCTCTGACCTCCAATTTGGGAGAACAACATCAACCTTTGGGTTACAAAGTTCACAATACATTGTAAAATAAAGGGTCCACAAAGCAGAACTATCAAGGCAACTATAGCAATGGTAAATATAGTTTTCCACCAATCACCCTTCACCCAGATAGGACCGAAGTCCAAAAAGGAAGTTTATCATCAGACATAAATTTTACCTGACCTTTCATGTCATCTAGGGTGGCTGATATATAGCCAGATAAATCAGGAATATATACACAACATTCAACTTTAATTATAGCACAGGGCCCTCTTTGTACTGAAACTATGGTTAGTCTCAAGATGATACCAGCAAGTCCTTGTAGCAGCAGTTGATTGTAGAGCTTCACCTGTTTCATCTTTAAGATGATTTTGGTTTCACGGGGATCAGAGGGGTCCTTTTGTGTAGTCCGCTTGGCGTCCTCCAGATCTCGTGGTATGCTCTCTTCACCCTCATGTGGAGGATCCAGGGAGTGACACCTGCATCTTTAACTGCTGTAGGGCTGGTTAGAACAACAGTATATGGACCCTTCCAATGTCCTTGACCGCACCTGATCCCCAGACACAAATTCGTGAATCTGTTCCCCATGGGGGAATGGCACCCTTTCTTGTACAAACTTAGTTACCTGATTTATTACCTTACCCAGTTGTTCCATCTGCTGTGAAATCTCATCTCCCCTTCGTGAAGTCATCATGAAGTCGCTCAATCATGTCTGACTCTTTGTGACCCCATGGACTATAGTCCTCCAGGCTCCTCCATCCATGGAATTTTCTAGGCAAGAGTACTGGAGTATGTTGCCATTTCCTTCTGCAGGAGATCTTCCCAACCCAGGGATCGAACCCGGGTCTCCAGCATTGCCGGCAGATGCTTTACTGTCTGAGCCAACAGGGAATCTGATCTTCATCTCCCCTTACCTGAGGCAAATTTGTTGACACCTGTTTTATTATGGGAGGGGGCCTCCCATACACAATTTTGTATGGAGAAGAGCCTTGGGACTGTGGGGTCATCCTGAGTCTGAGCAGAGCCCTCGGAAACAAGTCTACCTACGAACAGTCAGTCTCTAAGATCCACTTGGAGAGTGTCTCTTTAAGTGTCCGGTTTGTTCCTTCCACCATCCCAGAACTCTGGAGCCTATATGCTGTATGTAATTTCCACTTGATGTTTAAAAGTTTTGCTTACTTGTTGTACTAAATCAGCTATGAAAGCCGGGCCATTGTCTAATCCAATGCTGGTAGGAAATCCAAATCCGGGAACTATCTCCCTAAGCAGGCACCAAGTTACTTTTGATGCTCTTTCAGTACCGGTAGGAAAAGCTTCTACCCATCCTGAGAACGTACATACCATGACCAGCAGGTAATGGTAATGTTGGTGAGGTTTCATTTCAGTGAAGTCCATTTCCAGGTGTTCAAAGGGCAGTGTGCCTTTTACCTGAATCCCTGCAGGTTTCTGTCTGTGCCTAGAGGCAGCATTGACCTGTGAGCAGGCAGTGCAGTTCTGAGATTTTGTCTTCCATAGGGAAGAGAGGCGGGGAACCAAGAAATATTTTCAAATTAACTTTTCCAGTTTATCATGGCCTACATGGGTCGCTTGGTGTGTTTGGCTTACCAGAGTGGGTGCCAGCTCCTCTGGTACCAATAATTTGCCACTTTGCAATTCCCACCATCCCTTTTCAGTCTTGATGGCCCCTTCTGCTTTGGCTAGTTGGTTTTGGGCTTTGGTGTATTTTGGAGAGTCTAGCATTAGCTCAGGTAGCTCCACCAATATGAAAGCTTCAATAGGGGCTTCACTTGTCATCCCCAAGCCCTCAGCTGCTTGTTTAGCGGTCTTATCTGCCAGTCTGTTCCCTGAGCCTGGGGGGTATCCTCTTTTTGATGTCCTCAGCAGTGTATGACTGCAACCCTTTCTGGTTCCCAGGCAGCATCTAATAGGGTCTTAATTTCTTCCTTATTTTTAATACCTTTTTCACTAGCTGTCAAAGGCCTCTCTCCTTATACAGAGCCCTGTAGTGTGGCAAAAGCATACCTGGAGTCTGGGTAAATGGCCGTCTTCTTACCTTTTGACAGCTGGAGGGCCTGGATTAGAGCATATAGTTCGGCCTGTTGAGCAGACCAGTGTGGTGGTAGAGAGCTAGCCTCAACTATGGTTTCTTCCATGACTACTGCATATCCCAACAGTCATTGTCCTTGTTTCACCAGGCTGGAGCCATTGGTGTACAGGACCAAATCTGGGTCCAGGATTGGCTGGTCTCTCAAGTCAGGTCTGCTGGCATATTTCCTTGCAATCATGTGAGGGCCCACCTTCTCCCACAAGAAAGAGAGTGGCCAGATTCAGGGCTTGACAAGGCTCAGTAGTAACATGGGGGTTCTCACATAACAGTCCCTGGTATTGAGTAATCCGGGATGTTGACAGCCATTTATGGGGGTCCCCTCGCAGAAGAGTGTTGACCTCATGAAGGACTTTTATGGACAAATCTTAGCCCAAAGTCAGCTTGGTTGCCTCCCAGACCAGTAAGGCAACCGCAGCAACTGCCCGTAAGCATCCCAGCAACCCAGTGGCAACATTGTCCAGCTGATTAGAGATAAGTCACTGGTCTGCCCCATGTCCCCATAGTCTGGGACAACACTCCCATAGCCACCTTGTCCTTTTCAATCACATGAAGAGTCAACGGTTTAGCAAGGTCTGGCAGGCCCATGGCGCGTGCTGATGTCATTGTACCGGGTTTGAGTTCTATTACCAGTGGGACTTGTTTTGCAAGCCTGGGGGAGGGTTGTCTTCCTCCCAGACCTCAGGAAATTGTTGAGTTAACTCTCTCTCTTGACTGTTTAGCCCATCCGGTTTCCTTTCCGGGAGGTTGTGCAACCTCCACTCATCTTGAGGGGTTACTGAGAGGAAGAGTAAATAGGTGGTTGAGCCCAATCGAACAATGAGTCTTTCATGGGGGGAAAAGTCACTTGTGCCCCCAATTTAGGCAGGAAGTCTTTTCCTAATAAAGGTACTGGGCATTCAGGGATGTATACAAATTCATGAGTCACTTGGTGTCCCCCCATCTGACATTTTCAGGGTAGGCTAGAGACACAAAGGCTGCATTTATCACCATCTGAGACCCAGCAGCCTCTTTCTGCACAGTCTTTCACAGGACCCAGAGGGTGATTCGCTCTCCCTTTGAATCACTTCGGCGGGTTTTGTGATACTCATAGCTTTTCGGGCCCCCATCTTGAGACCTTGTAAAATAGCCACTTGATATCTCTCCAGGTGGCCCCTCCCTTCCTCTGTGTTACAGTCCCAGTTGGGTCTCTCATCGGGGATGGCTATTTCTGTCCACCACTGCGGGTTTGCAGTACCCTCAGGTGCCATTTCTCTTAGCCATTTTCTGGCCTCAGTTAGGATCCTGTGTCTTTCCTCAGTGCTGAAAAAGGAGACTAGTAGTTGGATTATGTCATCCTATGTAGGGCGGTGGGTTTGAAAATGGTCTCCATTAGCCTAATCGTGGCTTGTGGCTCCCCCGAGTATGGTGGAGCATCTCTGCCAGTTTAATATATCCGTAGAGGAAAATGGCTGGTAATAATAGGCTACAGGGGGCTGATGGTAGTGCCCCAGGCGTCCTGAACTGGAGGCTGTTGTAGCTCTCTGAGGGGCATCTGTAGTAGGGTTCTTCCCCCTGTTCCTTGGCAGAGTGCAGCCTCTGGCTAATTGCTGTGTTTTCTTCCCCCTTCCCATCAGTACTCACTGGGAGAGGTGGATACAATCTAGGAGGTCCAGCTGAGGTGGAATCCTGGAGGCGTTGACCAGAGGTCTCCATTGCTGGGATTGGAGACTGCCGAAACTGTGGCTCTACGGACTCTGGGAGAGCTGGTGGAAGAGCAGTGGCTTCTGCAGGAACTTCACCTGGTCCTGGATTGGGCATTAAGACGACTGCCGGTCCTGGTGGAGCACTGGGAGGCAGGCGCGTCATTATCCAGTATGGGGGAGGTGTCAGGTCATCCCCCTCCAAATCCTGTAGAATTTCCTTTTTTATCATCAGTCAATTTTTGTGCCATTAATATTTTTCCCTTTCCCTTCTGGATACAGAACCTTGTCCAAGTAGGAGGGTCTTGAGCTAACCCTAGCCATGAGTCTATATATGGATATTGATCCAGGTGTCCTGGCTCTCCTGTGACTACTGTATAGACTACTTCCACTATTTTTAAGTTCATGGTGTTCTCTGATGGCCATCCTACTCCCATAGGAGGCCATTCGACCTCACAGAGTATGTGGAGGCAGTTAGGCTTCATCTTCACCCCATAGTCTCCTCCAAACTCCTTCTTTAAATTTTTAATCATGCACTCCAATACATACCTTAGATTCACTTCCCCCATCTTGCTTACCTTCTTGTACCTTCTTCTGCTTTTCCTTTTCGTTCTGTCTACGAAGTTCTCAGTACCTTATATACTTCTGATATTTCCACTCAATGACACTGAAATTGCCATTCTGCCTCCTTCCTAATTGGGGTGAGAAGAGCCTTACCTGCCAGATCCCAGAGGGAGAAGAGGGGCTCGGCCTGTCTTCACCTGCCGGTGAGCACAGCCAAACCAGAACACCACATGATCCAAGACTGTTTCTCCCTTAACTTTTAAAGTCCATTCTGCCTTGGCGGGCTTGATCAGGTGCGGATGAAAATACAGATGGGTTAAATATCCCACGTCCCAGGCCATCTCTGGAAAAGCCAATTCATACTCACTTATGTATCCCCCTTCTTCTAGCCTGACAATTCCGAGGGGGTCAAGAATTTCATAGCAGATGGGACACCTCCATGGGGAGGGCAGAATATAAGCACACAAAAACCGTTTCTTCTCCTAAAAATGCCTTGGCAATTTCTTGGTAATTATTTTCCCCAAGACGGTGTGGACACCACCTCCTAAATGGCCTTCACAAATTTCCTTCCTAAGCCCTAACACACTCGTCAACCTGTGTACCAGGTAATCGTTGCCACCTGCCTATTCCAGGCTCCTGTAGGTCCCCATCCTTCTAGTCTCTCCCAGGGGAGTGATCAGGCCCTCTCTTCCACCCTGCTGGGTGGGTTCCTCCTCACCTGAGCGCTCAGTTCCCCTGCTGCCATCCACTACCTGCTAACATGAAAGGTCTGGGCGTTGAGAAGCAGAATCCTTCCAGAAGGGCGAGGTGCCTTCCCCCATCTAGAAGATTTGAGCCACAAGGCCTCAGAGTAGCCCCAAATGGGACTTGTCTCCTCAAAGTGAGGAGTTTCCCGGCCCATGCAACAAATGTTGTAGCCACACGTTCCGGGAAACAAACTCACTCAGAAGGACAATGCAGATAGTGGAGTGCAGTTTATTGCACCGGTGGGCCCAAGGCAGAGTCTCCTCTTAGCCAAGGACCTCCCAGTGGCATTTTTATAGATTAGTAATGTTTAAGAAAATTTTAGCAATGGATCCTGTTCTTTAAAATTCAAAATGTAAAAGAGGTAAATGTATATTCCTTCGGTTGACATATATACTGATAGAATATGGTCTTTTTTATTCCCTGGGGCTCTTTTCAGTTTCTATGAGCCACAATTTTCCATATTTTAGATACATAACAATGTATTTAGTCACCATTTAAAAGTAATTTTTTATTTTCAGAGTTTGGTTTTGTTTTATGCCTTTTACATATGGCTATAACATGTACACATGTACATGGATTATTTTGCATACCATCTAGCAATGTCTTTTACATGCAATTGTGAAGAGCAATTTGAAATTCATGAAAGAATGTATAAACATTTCTGATCTTTGGTTCAGATTTCCAAATACCTTTCACAACTGGTATTTTCAATTTATAAAGGCATAATTAATGTTTGAAAGTACTTGTTTGACCATTAGCTTTATGTCATATACTCTTTATCTGACTTGGGAGTTTTATATCTTTGTTAATTTCATTAAATGATGAACAAAAAATTTTATTATTTAATATTAAGTTGCATCTTGATTCTGTATCTTTTGCCTTTTTCTTGAGAAATGCTTTTCAGTTCAGTTCAGTTCAGTCTCTCAGTCGTGTCCGACTCTTTGCGACCCCATGAATTGCAGCAAGCCAGGCCTCCCTGTCCATCACCAACTCCTGGAGTTCACCCAGACTCACGTCCATCAAGTCAGTGATGCCATCCAGCCATCTCATCCTCTGTCGTCCCCTTCTCCTCCCGCCCCCAATCCCTCCCAGCATCTGAGTCTTTTCCAATGAGTCAACTCTTCGCATGAGGTGGCCAAAGTACCAGAGTTTCAGCTTGAGCATCAGTCCTTCCAAAGAAATCCCAGGGCTGATCTCCTTCAGAATGGACTGGTTGGATCTCCTTGCAGTCCAAGGGACTTTCAAGAGTCTTCTCCAACACCACAGTTCAAAAGCACCAATTCTTTGGCGCTCAGCCTTCTTCACAGTCCAACTCTCACATCCATACATGACCACAGGAAAAACCATAGCCTTGACTAGAGGAAACTTTGTTGGCAAAGTAATGTCTCTGCTTTTGAATATGCTATCTAGGTTGGTCATAACTTTCTTTCCAAGGAGTAAGCGTCTTTTAATTTCATGGCTGCAATCACCATCTGCAGTGATTTTGGAGCCCCCCCAAAATAAAGTCTGACACTGTTTCCACTGTTTCCCCATCTACTTCCCAGGAAGTGATGGGACCGGATGCCATGATCTTCGTTTTCTGAATGTTGAGCTTTAAGCCAGCTTTTTCACTCTCCACTTTCACTTTCATCAAGAGGCTTTTGAGTTCCTCTTCACTTTCTGCCATAAGGGTGGTATCATCTGCATATCTGAGGTTATTGACATTTCTCCTGGCAATCTTGATTCCAGCTTGTGCTTCTTCCAGTCCAGCGTTTCTCATGATGTACTCTGCATATAAGTTAAATAAGCAGGGTGACAATATACAGCCTTGACGTACTCCTTTTCCTATTTGGAACCAGTCTGTTGTTCCATGTCCAGTTCTAACTGTTGCTTCCTGACCTGCATACAAATTTCTCAAGAGGCAGGTCAGGTGGTCTGGTATTCCCATCTCTTTCAGAATTTTCCACAGTTTATTGTGATCCACACAGTGAAAGGCTTTGGCATAGTCAATAAAGCAGAAATAGATGTTTTTCTGGAACTCTCTTGCTTTTTCCATGAAACGCTTTTATCTTTTTGCAAATTTTATTTAATCATAAATATATTTATCTTGCCAGTCATTACTTTTGTGGACATATTTTCACAAATGTTATTTTCCTTTTAATGTTATGATGGGTTTGATATTGAGAAGTATTCAACCTCTAGGTAATCAAATGAATCAAATTTTTACTGTATGGAGTTTCTTTTTTCTATATTTATTATCACTGAGAGTAAAATAGTTATCATAGTTTTATATCCTTTTATTCACTGTGTTGATATAATAAATGGAATTTGTTGTAATGCATCGAAAAAGTCGTATTTCTGCAGTGTTATTTTTTTCCAAAATCCAAGGAGAAAATCCTAACCATCAAAACCTTCAAAAGGAATATCACTAGCCTCACACCCAGTTTTGATCCTGGCTTTCCTATTTTTAAGTTTCAAATTATTATATAAATTATTTTCTCTGGTTTCAGTTTTTTTAATTCTGAATTATTAACTTTTAAGACAAAATAGGAAGTCAAAATAGTCAGCTCGATCTTTGTTTAAGGAGACATTAGAGACAGAGGGCAAGGACATTTAATTGATCTTAAAGCTATTGCATCATCTTGGACAATACTGACAGGTCACTCAAGGTAAGGAAGCATCCATCGTCTAGAAAACAATGGCTCTTCTGTGGTATGTCAAATGCAGGTTCTTAAAAATGTCCTTGTCTCAGTCAGGTAGGTTGTACAGTTTACTAGAGTTCTTCAAAACAATGAAATAGTCAGTCTGAACATTATCTATTTTATTTAATTTAATTAGAATATTGGGGCTTTTTTTAACTTATAAAGTTATAAAATTTGTTGACAAGCAACAAATTTCTATAGTACAGTATTTAAATTCAATAAACATCACATAATTTTTGGCAAGGTGTAATTTAAATTGTTCATTTGTAATTTATGTTATACATAAATCTTTATCTTAAATTGTACTATATATATGATTTAAACTTTGACTATATCAGTTTCTTTTAAGCATAATATTTGCTTTATAAAGGCTTATTTTAATATCATGCTCCCATTTTGGAGAGAGGGTAATGCAGGATATAATCTTTACCTTATATCTTCTATAGATATAAGGGCAATGGTTTTTCCATGCTTCCATTTCTCTTCTTTTCAAACAAACAAGCAAGAAGCATTACTGTTGCTTTATAACAACTTTTATTTCTTTTACCAGTTTATATTGGAAAAGAAATGTTGGGAACCTGTGTTATATGCCTAACAAGCAACTGTTTATATAAATTTCTTACAAATCAATATTAAAATCCAGAATTAATTTTGAAAGAGAATATATGAAGTTAAAAATAAAAACTATTTTGTGGCGGATTCATTTTGATATTTGGCAAAACTAATACAATTTTGTAAAGTTTAAAAATAAAATAAAATTAAATTAAAAAAAAAAATGAGGGAACATTAGAAATGCCCTGATGCTGGGAAAGATTGAAGGTAGGAGGAGAAGGGGATGACAGAGCATGAGATGGTTGGGTGGCATCACTGCCTCAGTGCACATGAGTTTGAGCAAACTCCAAGAGATGGTGAAGGATGGGGAAACCTGGTGTCCTGGAGTCCATGGAGTCACAAAGAGTCAGATACAACTGAACAGCTGAACAACAATAGAATCTATCTTCACAGAGGCATTTGGATACCCATGCTGGGCCTTCACTGAATATTGAGAAACAGTCCTCTAATCTTGCTTTTCCTCATGTCCTGCAGGTAGAATCATTGACTGTCTTTGTTTTGGACCATTTTTCCAAAGTTTTTTTTTTTTTTTTTAATAAGCATACTAGATAGAGATAGTGTCACTATTAAGAGCAAAGGATATGTTTTCTGTCGATTTATAATAAAGATCATGGTTCTTTTCAGGGTAAAACTCAGGTAAGCTGGCTGTTCATTATAAAAAACTGAGTTCCTTCCATTTAGAATCCTTCCGCATAGTACAGCCCACTGTGTATACAGACTATCACCCGGCCGTCTTCAGACAGCACTGCAAGAATGGGGAAAACTAGTGCAAATGCCGATACTCGCCTGTGGTTGTCTGTGTCCATTAAATCTTTTGTCTTATGTTCAGTATTTGCAGTCTTCTGCTGTTATCTTTGAAACTGTGGCAGGCTACTTCTTTACCTTAAATCACAGTCCGCTATAAATTTCTGAAACTTAGGTCCTGATATTTTACAATATTTCAGTGTTCATTTATGGAAATATTTTAATCAAGCTTGGTTGGCAGATTTTGTTTGGAGATGTTGATTTTGGGAAAGAAGGAAATGAAGAAGGAGATGAATATCAAGGAAACCATCAGAAAAGAAGTCAAGCTTTTCTCTGGTGAATGATTCTGGGAAAAAAAGAAAAACGTTGAACAAGAAAGCCAAACACAAGAATGAAGGCATTGACTGATGGAAAGTCAATGCTCTTTTTCACTGATTAAAGTATATTTACATTGCAGAATGAAAATGATCATAAACATAATTTCCCTAAGTGTTTTGGAGTATTATTGACATTACAGCCTTAAATCAGTAACTTTTGTAAAGGGGTTTTAAAATAATAAGAAATTGTCACTCTCTTGGCATCTTGCAACCAATATGGTAAGTATGACAATTTAATAAGATTTTTAAATATGAAAGCACTTTATATCAAACAAGTTATCAAAACTTTCCAAAAAGTAGTAAATCAAGACTTTCAGTTTCACTGATAATTATATCATATTTCAGTCAGTTAAAGTTAAAGGTTTTGAGACCATGTGCCCATTAGGTTTGATCATTTTGAAGACCAAAATTAACAGTAATAAGAAAAGAAAATTTCTAAAATGAAGGGTAGAAAGAAGCAATGAAAGAAAAGAAGGGGAGAAATACACAAAGGGGAATAAAAAGAAATAAAATGAATTATGAATGTACATTTGTGAAAAGAAATTCTATTTTTTTTTCTTCCTTAGTTGTGGATCTTACTCTTACTCTACCGTAAGTTTCAGAACTCAAAGTCCTTAGTTTTTTCATCACTTTCAGTTACTTTGCTTAATTTTGTGATGCTATTCTCTTTCTTCCAATATTCTAAATGAAAAGGCCTACAAATATATATACTTTTACTATTACTGAAGATATGTAAGACTCCAAAACTTATGAAACAAACAAAAGACATATAACAGAGAATTCCTATGTAGATATTATTAGGGGATATAATAATGGGTGTTTTACCAAAAATCATAACTTCATCTTTTTTAAATCCTAAATTTTGGTAAAGACAGTTTGTTTCACCTAATTACTACTATGTTACCCCCTAAGTCATGTCTGACTCTTCGTGACCCCATGGACTGTAGCCCTCCAGGCTCCTCTCTCCATGGGATTCTTCAGACAAGAATACTGTAGTGGGTAGCCATTCCTTTCTCTAAGAGGTCTTCCCAACCCAGAGATCGAACCAGGGTCTCTCAAATTGCACACAGATTCTTCACCATCTGAGCCACCAAGGAAGCCTCTAATTACCCCTATCAAGATATAAATTGATTTTCCATACTCAATAAACTTTGCTTTTGTTTCAGACTCAGTAACTTAGAAGATTTTAGAATTATGCAAGTAAGAGACAAGACAGATAGAATTTGGTGGACAGGAGGAAAAGGATTGGATTGCGTGCATTTGTAGGGGGTGTAGTGCCATGGGAGGGCCTGAGCAACATAACGTTATTCAGTTCTTGGTGGCATTGATAAATATCAACTATGTGGTCAGAGAAAATATAGATAAGTGCCTAATCTGAAATTTCACCATTTCTAGGCTCATGGTCATCCTTTCTTTCTTTCCATCTAAATTCTCTATTTTTGTACTAGAACTAAGGAGTCAGGGACTTTTCAAACACCGCATGTTTTTGGTTCTTGATTACAAACCCTTGAAACAAGCTCTGACTATCTTAAGCAAAAGGTTATTGGAAAGGAGGATTCAGAAGGAGAATTTGAAAGATAGCTCTAAATGGTATAGAACAAAATAGCAAGGGAAACTAGCTAGAATAGTCTGAACCTACACAATAGCTGGGCCATAATATCTAATATCTTGTCTTCACTTGGAATTACTCAATAAAGATTTATGATTCCATTGTCAAGTTTGGATCATGTTGCCCGTAACAAAGCACAGAGAACTAAGATCTGGTTCTTTGCACTTCCATTGTGAGAAATCAGGTGTGTGCACACACCCTCACATGAAGACTACATACAGTAGAGAAAAATCACTATCTCAAAAGGAATTCAGAGAGCTACTTAAAAGTAGAAATTTGAAGATGTTCATAATATAAACCCTACTCAAACATGGATAGAAATTATCTCAATTAACTTTCCTAATAAACCAAATAATCAGTAGCTTTATGATCTGTCAATCATTAATATTTGATGCATAGTAGCAAATCAGGATGCATAGGCTATGGATAGATTTCCTTTTATTGGTAAAGGGGATGCCTAGCATCTGAGACAGTTCTAATGTAGATAATACACATCTACATGTTACTTATCGTCTGGTGCTTCCCAGGTTGCACTAGTGGTAAAGAACCCACCTGTCAATGCAGGAGACATGAGACATGGGTTTGATCCCTGGGTTGGGAAGATCCCTGGAGGAGGACATGGCATCCCACTCTAGTATTCTTGCCTGGAGAATCTCATGGACATGGAAACCTGGTGGCCTACAGTCCATAGGGTTGCAAAAGTTGGACATGACTGAAGTGACTTCCTGGAGAAGGCAATGGCACCCCACTCCAGTACTGTTGCCCGGAAAATCCCATGGATGGAGGAGCCTGGTAGGCTGAAGTCCATGGGGTCACTAAGAGTCAGACACGACTGAGCGATTTCACTTTCGCTTTCCACTTTCATGCATTGGAGAAGGAAATGGCAACCCACTCCAGTGTTCTTGTCTGGAGAATCCCATGGACGGAGAAGCCTGGTAGGCTGCAGTCCATGGGGTCGCACAGAGTTGGACACAACTGAAGCGACTTATCAGCAGCAGCAGAAGTGACTTCCACACATGCAGTCAGAGCACATTTTTATTTACTTGTTTATTTTCTGACTTTTCCATTATAACGTGAGCAAGAATCTTTTTTGGTCTTAATCTTAATTCCTAGCACCATGCTTGGAGGTCTGTTTATCAGATACAGAAGTTAATGTATCCCCCATAGGAAATGAATAATATGTCCTGTGAATTTTATTTTTTGAGTTTGCTTCATATTATACAATAATAATGCTCATATAATTTATTATTTTGAGACTTGAAGTACTCTGGAATCATACCTATTTTTAAGATTCTCTGGCTTTTGATCACATAAGAAACATTACTCAGGAAGTGTTTAATCTGGAAAAAAAAAAAAAAGACTTCTCAAATCTATGAAAAGAACTCACTAAAAGAAGTATTTATATATTGCATTCACCATGGAAGGTGTTCTTGTCCTTATAACTATGAAAGTTAATAGCGTTAGATGGGGTTTTCTTCATATTCCAAGAAGACTGAATTAGAAATTATAACTCCTGGAGACTTACACATTTTAACACAAGAAGGACCTCCTTTCTTGGCACTGAAGGTTATTCCACTTTAAGAATCCTAAATAAAACAAATTTGAAAAATTGTGTGACAATCAGTGGTTTTCCAACAGTCCTGAGATTGTTACCTACATTTTCCCTTGCAGTACTCAACTGATAAATCTGAATCTGCATTTTTGCAAACTAAATACCACTGTGCAAAATGTTACCAGGTAAGGAGAGAAAAGAGAACTATGATCAAATACATATGGAAAGTGTTGGTTAAAGACCATTAAAGCCTTCTTTTAAACTGTAGGAGTTTTCAGAGCCTTTAAGTCACTAAGGTGTTTATAAATTACTAGAGAAAGATTATAGAATGTAGTATTTCAAAAGCATATTTCATAAAGGAACCCTTTCTTTTTTGACCTAATTGTGGCTCCTTGAAAATTTTGGAAAATATTAGAACAAATAATTAGAAGGAGGCCTTGTTGGTGCAACTCATATTTTTAAAAAATTTATTATTATCATATACTCTCACCTTCTGCTGCTATAAGTTCCACACAATCTTCATTTTTCATAGTGACTTTTGGCTCTCTAGTGGTATATATTGTCCATATCTAGGTCCATGAATGGTTTTCCACCGGCTATTCTGAAGTAAAATGTCTCCCCAGTGAAGAGAGGGGTAATTTTTGTTAGTAAGCTGAGAATTACCAAGAGAGAATATTCTTTGGTCATATTATAATGCAAATGTGTATAAACCACACAGCAAGAGTTTTTATAATTTGTAAGGCATGATATAGAACTCTACCTTTTCAGGATCTAGTGCAGTTTATTGGCTATATTATCTCATAGCTGAGAAAATTATAATTTGGATGGTAATAAAAAATAAATTAGCAATTGATCAATAGATATCTATTACTACACAGAGAGATTGAACTAATATGATATTTTTAATGAATGAACAAACACATTCATAGTTCCTAAGAACAGAAGTCAAAAATGCTTTGATAAAATTTATAGCTTGTAGAGATTTAATGTTCCCATACTTATATTGTATCCCTTAAGTTGAATATTCAGAAGAATATTCTGGCTGTAATAGCATAATAGCCTAAAGTTTTGTATAATATCATTAGAGTAATAGAATTATTTATGTAATATAGCAATAAAATAATGTTGTTCAGGCAGAGTAGATTAGAGGTTGTTAATCCATATAAAATCTTCTTTAACACTTAAAACACATCTGACTAGTATCTGGCAAATATTGCAGAGATGATGTTGATTTGGTACACAGAAATAATATCCATAAACTCACACAATACGAAGTATTGTATATTGATCATACTTTTCATAGAAAAAACTCTGTGACCTACCAGATGCACTTGGATTGCCAATAGAAGTTTAGGAAATTCAGACTCTCCACAAATTATGAGTTAGCTAATTTTAAAAATGTGGAATTTAGTTTATAATTTTAATTGGGAAATCTTACAAAAACCAAGAGACCAAAAACATATGTGTCTTGGTTGACTAGTAGGCCCATATTACTACCCTCTTCACATAGGAAACAAAGAAAAAATATATATCCTCTCTTAGAAAAATAATTTAGCAATACCTGAATAGATGTGTCTAATCTAATCCTGATATTTTCATTCTATTGGAAGTTTTTTTTATCAAAGTAGCTATGGCAGAGGCTTCCTGAACATTTTGGATGGTGAGAAGATAAAAGCCATGTTGTTGACATAAACCCTGGGAAGGAAAAAGTAGAAAATGTAATCCCAATTATTTGTATGATTGTGCATATTTTGCTGAAATAAAATAAAACAATTCCATCTCCAATTTTTGGTGTTTTAAGTGTACTGAAAGAACCAGAGCACGAGGAGGAGGAGGACTTAAAATTATATGCAAAATCATATATACGTACCTCTGCCTGAGCCCAGTTCAATCTATGGTTAAAATAGGTAAAGCAACTGGACAAGTAATATGATGAACCTGCAGGGCACACAGAGCCACTCTGAGGAAAACTAGAAGCCCTCCTGAGAAGACATAAGAGAAAAGCCAAAGATACTGTCATCTTGGATGCCTTCCTAAAAACCTGTAGGAAAAAGGAGAGCACATGGTCAGAAATTTAACAAATAAATTGACTAAACATTTAAACACAATAGTTTAATGAAACTTTTCTAAAGATAAGGCACACTGTTTTGTTTGTTATTTGATTTTCTATCCAAGGCATTTGGGGTAGCTGGTCAGGGTAAATATTGGGAAGTTAAGGGCAATCTGAATCCTCTGGTCCACTAGGACAAACAGTGAAAAAGTGTTAGCTGCACAGTTGTATCTGACTCTGAGACTTGTGGACTGTAGCCCACCAGGCTCCTCTGTCCATGTAATTCTCTAGGCAAGAATATTGGATTGGATAGCCATTCCCTTCTCCAGGAGATGTTCCTGATCCAGGGATTGAACCCAGGTCTCTTGCATTGCAGGCAGATTCTTTATCATCTGAGCCACCAGGAAAGCCCCAAAACAAAGGTACAATGGATATTAAACTCAAATATGAATACTGAACTCACGTCTAGACAACATATAGAATAGAAAATGCAAAAGTTGGAACTAACACTCAGGGGGAAATGATGAAGGGAAGGGATTGTTAGGGAATTTGGAATCAACATGTACACACTGCTATATTTAAAATGAACAAACAAAGACCTAATGTGTAGCACAGGGAACTCTGCTCAATTTTATGTGCCAGCCTGGATGGGAGGGGAGTTTGAGGGAGAATGGATACATGCTTAAGTATGGCTGAGTCCCTTTTTTGTCTGTGAAAGTGAAAAGTGAAAGTTGTTCAGTTGCCTCTGACTCTTTGCAACCCCATGGTTGCAAAGCCTACCTCTAGCCTACCTGATTCTTCTGTCCATGGAATTCTCCAGGCCAGAAAACTGTAGTGGGTAGCCATTCCCTTCTGCAGGAGATCTGCCCAACCTAGGGATTGAACTCAGGCCTCCTGCATTGCAGGCAGATTCTTTTCCAGCTGAGCCACCCAGAAAGCCCTTTTCTGTCTACCTGCAACTGTAACAGCATTGTTAATCTATACTCCAATATAAAATAAAAAGTTAAAAGCAAAAAGAGTTAGAACTAAGACAATGGGATGGATAGGCAGTTATATAGGAGACTGCAGATGAATAAGTAATTGTTTCAGGTTAGTTATATGGACATGACTGATACAATTCCATCTTCTATATGAGGCTGTGGAACTTGTATGTACTTTTATCTTCTTAAGTCTTCACTTTGTCAGTCATATGGTACCTGGTGAATTGTGTCCAAACATCTTACTTTTAATTATTCATATTTGGAGTGAAAGTGAATTATCTCTCTAATCAATCTTATAACACTCTCCTTAACATAATCTGCACTTCATTCAATAGCTGATTGCTTCTTCTCAAACTTATCTTCAGTTTACTCACCTCTCTGACTTTGCAACCCTTTTTTCAAAACTACTGAGATATACTTATCTTTATGTGAAAGAAATATAATGAAAAAATGAGGTGTGGAATAAAACAGATCTCAGTTTAGCCTCAAGCTCCTTATACTGACATTCTCAGGCAAGATGGAAAATTTGTCTTTGATATAAAATAAAATGCAGACATTTCTTAATTCTTTTGTCACTCCTAAAAACGTGTTTAGCCTTGTTTATTTTTATAAAATCTTAGCAAAATCTTGACTAGCAAAGTTTAGGTTGAAGAGGTGTTGAACTGTAAAAGAATATCCTTTACATGTGGAAATAGTTTACCTAATAGTTGATTTTTGGCTTCCAAAAATTGGGAACCTCAAAACAAGGATATGGGGAACTTTAATATAGCAAGATATGACAGAGTATGGGTAGCTCTGATTTTAAAGGTGGCAAATTACAGAATACAACAGCAGGTTGAGGCCAAGAAAAATAATGTCTTGTAAGATTCTGTTGGAGTTTGACTGATAGAATTTAGGGGTAGTTATAATAATATTCACATTTGGTGCTTTTATTTTTTCTTTCCCCCTACACTGAAGTCCTCTTCTTAAATCAATAAGTGGTGATGAAATTCTCACAAATTCAACAACCTTGTGTAAATGATCTTAGGGAGGACAGAAGAAGACAATATATTAATAAGAATTTAAGATGGAGAAGTTTAGCTACAATTGCCAGAGTTGATGCCAGGAGCAATTGTTTAGAATGAGGACTAAAAATGTTTAGAAAAGCCATCACCAGTAATCTAGAGAGGTCTCAATTTTATATTGTCACACAGGCTGTGATTTTATGATGTCTCATTAAGATATTCTCATAGAATAGTAGTCCCTGAAGAAGAGAAAACACACTGTGTGTTTCAGGAGAGGTATATTTTGTGAATTTTATTTACTGAAAGTGGAGATGAAGGTAATTATGACTCCTAGGATTGTTATAAAAGGGAGTAAAATTTGAAAAAAAAAATGACCTAGAAATATATCTGAAATGTGGAAGTGCTGAAGAACTTTAAATTCACTGTTCCATGGTATGTCCTCATCCACAAAACTCTCCCTGCTTGGTTCACTTTAAAGTAATTTATACTCTTTCTAAACACTCATAGTACATTGGACTTCTGTTAAGGTGTTTAAGGTATTATCAGGTTGTAATGTCTATAACAACGAATTTTGTGCAGCCTGTCTCCCTTGATATGTACCTCTTCTTCCCTTCCTTCCTTCCTTCTCCTTCCTTCTTTCCCTCCTTCCTCCCTTTCTTTGACAGGTTAAGCATTAATATTCATTCTTATAAAACTCAGGGTGTGCTACACCTAATAGGGATGCAATATTTTTAAATAGACGTGGAAATAAATATATATATTTAAAACATGAAAATATTCTCTTGGATTGACATATATATACATACATATATATATATACCATTATTATTATTATTATTATTTTACATCAGAGATAGCAACTTCCAATTTATATTATGGATGAGCTTATAGGTCTAAAATTAAAATGCTAATACTGTACAAATAATAGTAATTTGTATATATTTGTCCTTCCAGTGCATATTATTCCTATCAACCAGAATCCTTTAATGATTCTATCATTCAGTGATGAACAACCTGAAGCTTGGTATGTATGTTAACCAATAAAGAGCGTATAGGAAAATAAAATAAGAAGACATGCAAAGAAAAATAGGAAAAGGGGAGAAACAATTTATATTATACCTTAGTCTATAGTAACCTTTTGAAGCTCTAGGCAGCTTTCTGTGGAAAACATTTAACTGCTTTGTTGTAGCTGAACTGCATAGATAAACCCAGCTGATGATATCATAATTAAAATGTGACTTGGAAGTAAAGTTATGACCAACCTAGATAGCATATACAAAAGCAGAGACATTACTTTGCCAATAAAGGTCCATCTAGTCGAGGCTATGGTTTTTCCAGTGGTCATGTATGGATGTGAGAGTTGGACTGTAAAGAAAGCTGAGTGCCGAAGAATTAATGCTTTTGAACTGTGGTGTTGGAGAAGACTCTTGCGAGTCCCTTGGACTGCAAGGAGATCCAACCAGTCCATTCTAAAGGAGATCAGTCCTGGGTGTTCTTTGGAAGGACTGATCTTGAAGCTGAAACTCTGGTACTTTGGCCACCTCATGTGAAGAGTTGACTCATTGGAAAAGACTCTGATGCTGGGAGGGATTGGGGGCAGGAGGAGAAGGGGACGACAGAGGATGAGATGGCTGGATGGCATCACTGACTCGATAGACAGGAGTTTGGGTGAACTCCGGGAGTTTGTGATGGGCAGGGAGGCCTGGCGTGCTGCAATTCATGGGGTTGCAAAGAGTTGGACACAACTGAGTGACTGAACTGAACTGAACTGAGGTCTTGGCCCAAAATATGACATTCAATATTACATTCAAACTGTGTTAGGATGGTATGTAAACAGGAATAACTTTTTAGTATTTTTCTAAAACCAAACAAACTCTATTCCATATGCATGTGTTACAATATTTCTTGGAACTTAGAAATAACAAAATAAAAATGATAAACTTTGAAATGTGTCCAAATGATCAAATATTGTTTTAGTAAATATTATTTACACTGGTGTTAGACATAATTTTACAGAAATACTTTGTTTCTTTAAATCACAAATAAATTGATAGCAAAGATAATTACATGTGCCATTTAGCAAATGCCTTCTATGTGTCCTATACCTTCTCACAATGAGGCCTCCTCAGCTTTATTTTTTCCTGAACATCTCAATATACTGATCACATTAAGCCTTCTTTTTTCCCTTTTCTTTTTTTGTGTTTTGATGGCCTGTACCACTTCTAACCTAATATGTAATTTAAATATGTCTATCAAAAGTTTACAGTTTGCCCACATTTGCCTGGAATGAAAGTACCAGAAAACAAGCATCTTTGTCAGTGTTCATCATTTAATGCATCCTAGGAAAAGGCAATGGCAACCCACTCCAGTACTCTTGCCTGGAAAATGCCATGGGCAGAGGAGCCTGGTAGGATGCAGTCCATGGGATCATGAAGAGACGGACACGACTGAGCGATTTCACTTTCACTTTTCACTTTCATGCATTGGAGAAGGACATGGCAACCCACTCCAGTGTTCTTGCCTGGAGAATCCCAGGGATGGTGGAGCCTGGTGGGCTGCTGTCTATGGGGTTGCACAGAGTCAGACACGACTGAAGCGACTTAGCAGCAGCAGCAAGTATCTAGAAGCCTGAAGTTTTGGTCTGATAGTTAAAAGAAATAAAATATGATTACCCAGAGTAATTTAGAGATTCCTAAATAATAAAAAGGCATGTATTACACCAAGATGCTGAACTTCTTAGGGCTATTTTTAAGAAGTCCAACCTATTTTTTCATTTTGATTTCTACTACCTCTACTAATATAAAGTTAGTGTTTGGATGTGTGAAGTTCAAAGTATACTAATGGCTTTATGATCTCTAAACATGTAAAGCTAATGGCTATTTCTTTATAAAATGATGTTAATTTTATTAAAAAGGGTTAAAATATAGATAAATGGTGGCAAAAACTGTTTATACTTTTGGCATAAAATCATAAATTTGAGGGTTAAAATGACACATTAGGAAATCAAGATGTCACAGATAAAATGCTTGGAAAATGGACACAATGCACTTCCTAGAAATGTTCTGAATGCATTGGCAATTATTTAAAGATAGATTTAGAACAAGGAAATTATTTGTTAGGTGTATTTCAGTGACATGAAGTCTCCAACATCAGTATCTTTATTCAGCCAAAATTAAATGGATAAATGTGAAAAAAAGGCAAACTGTTGACTGATTCTATAACATAGATCAAATATATTTTAATCTAAAGGGGAAATATAATTATTTCACTTGTGTTGATTAAGTTTGAAATCTTACAAAATTGAAGAGAAAAGAGATAGAAAATTACCTAATTAAATTACATAGCCTAAAAATCTTACATAGTCTAATAGAATTCAATTCTACTGCTGAGCTGCTAATATTGATACAGCTAGTTCAACACAGTTAAAAACATAGTTTGGCAAACTGTATTAATACTTAATCTTCTCAGAATTTGAGGACAAAATAAGCTCATAAAAATTGCACTTAATTCTTTAATATTTTGGAAAAAAACAAAGACAGTAAAATTATCATCGTAGCAGATAGTAATACTATCATGTCCCTTTATATGAATAAGGACATGGATTGATTGTTGTAGATAATGAGAAAAAAAATGACACTTTCATTCCAAACATTTAATTCTAAATGTGATAGTTGCAATTATATTTACATAACAATTACAGTTGTTAAATATGGTTGACATTTCTATTAGCAACCATAGATCATACCACACCCATAAATGACTGACAAGGAACCCAGCAGCTGTTGAGGACCATAACAATCTTAACTGGAAATCAGTTTCACCAAGATTTTCTCTTGAGGTTAGTTTTTCCATCTTAAAATATATTTTTGTCTTGATCTCATGACGTGGCCCATGGGGTTCAAATCCATTCTTTCCTTTCACTAACCAGATGACATTGGTACTATGCCTTGTCCCCCAAACTCCAAAATCTCCATTGATCCCTTAGGCTTCATCCTCAAATTCCCCTTCTATAACTACCTGTTTACAGATCAGTTATTTAGTTTGGTGAGTAGCTAAATTGTGATGACATCCTGAAATAAGCTTACCTCTCCTTTTGGGCCCAAACCTGAAAATATGGGAAATGGGAATAGAAGGAAAGGAAATTCAATATGTAAGAGGATGTAGGAGTTTTGGGGAAGAAAGCAAAGGTTGAGGAACATGGAAGGTAAAGTTTGGAGTATCTGCCTTATTCAGCACATGTTGCAACACTGAGATGCCTAATACTGACAGTTTTCAAGAATTATAATAAGATGTTGTAGAAGAATCCTATGCGTACAACTAGTTGGTTTAGAAGCCCTTTGTAATTCCTCCTGAGCCTGACATTTTTTAATTCAGCCTTTCTATATAATCTTTGGAAAGGCTGAATAGTAATTTCTCTCCAAATCATCTATATGGTAGCAAATTCCTACATCTTGTTCTGTTGATCAAAGTAATTCTTTTTCAAATGAAAATTCTAATCTAGATGCATAACATTTCCTCCTTACACAATTTCCTTTTGCTTAGTTTTTGTTATATTTACAAAGAAAACTTTAATCACTTTAGAGATGTTTCTATAATAGTATCATCCCCAAAAGTCTTCCTATTTTACAATTAATAATTACAATTAAGGTTGCTCACCCGGTTGCTCACCCTTGTGTAGGATGTGGTCTTATGGCTCAGAATCTTAATCTGTCCTATATCAGACTATAATGTGATGAAGTGGAATAAAAAACATAGGTTTAAGTGATATATAAAGTGTTATAATCAAATGGTTTCCTATTTTGTATACTTCTTCTCTAAAGGAAGATTCCCTTATTTAAAACATGCACTGTTTAATATGTGGCATGTCCTGTAAAATATGAGAGAACAAATAACTGCTCTAAGAAAATTATCTGTGGACAAGGACACATGAGGAAAATGAACCTTGGGAAACCACAGATCTGGTGCACGAGAACTGCCATTCAGAGCAGGACTCATTCTGATACAAATCTCAGAGAATGTACACCTGAAACTAATATACTATTGTAAATCAGCTATATTTCAATAAAAAAATCTCAGAGTGATCAAATTCTAAGACAACTCTAAATAAGCAATTTATTGGTCTGAGTATGCAGGTCAGGAAGCAACAGTTAGAACTGGACATGGAACAACAAACTGGTTCCAAATAGGAAAAGGAGTACGTCAAGGCTGTATATTGTCACCCTGCTTATTTAACTTGTATGCAGAGTACCTCATGAGGAACGCTGGGCTGGAAGAAGCACAAGCTGGAATCAAGATTGCTGGGAGAAATATCAATAACCTCAGATATGCAGATGACACCACCCTTATGGCAGAAAGTGAAGAGGAACTCAAAAGCCTCTTGATGAAAGTGAAAGTGGAGAGTGAAAAAGTTGGCTTAAAGCTCAACATTCAGAAAACGAAGATCATGACATCTGGTCCCATCACTTCATGGGAAATAGATGGGGAAACAGTGGAAACAGTGTCAGACTTTATTTTTCTGGGCTCCAAAATCACTGCAGATGGTGACTGCAGCCATGAAATTAAAAGACGCTTACTCCTTGGAAGGAAAGTTATGACCAACCTAGATAGCATATTCAAAAGCAGAGACATTACTTTGCCAATAAAGGTTTGTCTAGTCAAGGCTATGGTTTTTCCTGTGGTCATGTATGGATGTGAGAGTTGGACTGTGAAGAAGGCTGAGCACCGAAGAATTGGTGCTTTTGAACTGTGGTGTTGGAGAAGACTCTTGAGAGTTCATTGGACTGCAAGGAGATCCAACCAGTCCATCCTGAAGGAGATCAGCCCTGGGATTTCTTTGGAAGGAATGATGCTCAAGCTTAAACTCCAGTACTTTGGCCGCCTCATGCGAAGAGTTGACTCATTGGAAAAAACTCTGATGCTGGGAGGGATTGGGGGCAAGAGGAGAAGGGGACGACCGAGGATGAGATGGCTGGATGGCATCACTGACTCAATGGACATGAGTCTGGGTGAACTCCAGGAGTTGGTGATGGACAGGGAGGTCTGGTGTGCTGCGATTCATGGGGTCGCAAAGAGTCGGACATGACTGAGCGACTGATCTGATCTGAAATGATCTGATATGTCTATGATAGATTGATTCAAACAGAAGACCAATTTAGTTGTGAAAATGATCAAGACAGAAAAAAAAAATTACATTTAAGCATCAACTAGGAAGGGTTGAATTATTTATAAGGAAATATTTCCTCCAAATAAAGAATGTTAAAATTCTAAATATAAACATTAAAATTGTAAAATTAGATTTCATTTATCTATGTAATCTCATTTTGAGAATGTTTCTAAAATAGTTAATTCATTTAATTGTAAAGATATAAACTTTATCTGAATGGAAGATGTTATCTTTTGCCACTAATTTTGTTTCCTTTTCTCTATCTAGTTTCTATGAAATTCTCCAAGGAAAACATTATAAATTCAGAAAAATTTTCCTGTATTTTCATTGGATTTTCAATTCTACTCTCATATGGATGTAAACTTGTCTGTATAAGATAAGAGCAATTTGCCTTATAACTTTCTTAGAGTATGATAGGAATATATTAATATCTTGAAATTGTTTTTAAAATTTTTCAATGATCATAAATGCCTTTCTAAGTATTAAAATATAGTTATTTTTGCATACTTGATTAAAAGTATATTTTTACTTATGATGTCAGTAGTTATAAGAAAATGGTGAAATTGTATTGAAAATGCTTCTTTTAATGATAAGCATTGTGTGGTCTATGATCCCTTGATTAAAAGAGGATTTGCTGACACCTACAGCCTGAATTGATTCTTTATGTGCCTCAAAGTTTTTTTTTTTTCATTTTGGAGAAATGTTCCATGGTTAGATTTGGATTGGATGTAAGTATGCTTTATTTTCCTTTAACTAGAAAAAATGCTACTGTAAAAGAGTAGATAAGAAAGGAAGACTAGCATGATAGGTACCTCCACTGTGTGTTCTGAATGCAACAGTTTAAGGAAGTGTACATTTGAAAACTGAGTATCTAAAATACATTGATTTCTTAAATGTGCCTATGTCTCATAGCCCTCAGAACATGTTCATGAACACCTAGAGATGTACCTATCAATTTGAAGACTGCTGTTTCATGCAATTTCATGTTAAATATAAATAACTTTCCTTTGCTGTCCACCTTTTAAGTGAATGCCCTCAAATACTTTGAAAGAAATCTGATTTTCACTAGAAGGATACATGTTTCTCTTATATTCCACCTAAGGCAGTATAACTATTCTTTTCATGCATGATCCAGGAGTGGGTTAGCATTTTCCTCACTTTCTAGTATGCTTACAAACTTCTAATTTTTCATTTGATGTCAAACATTTGATTCTTTGGAACTTACACCATATGATAAGTGACTGTTTCACTTTTGTTATGTACTAAACTCATAACTCTCCTAATATCTTAAACTAAACTAACTGAGGTTGATGACCTCTTTATAAAAATCCTCCTCTTGCCTCCAAGTTCTATCAAGAGTTAATTCAATATTCCTACATGACTCATTCAAAATCCAAGGCATTGATTCTCTATGAGAGCCCTATTGGCATTATGAAAGCAAACTTTTTATACTTGAGTCTGTTTTGGTTATCTCAAGGTACTGGGAATTTAATGCAAGTAGCGACCCCTCCCTAGTCCTGTAAATAATCAAAACCAGTTTAACATGCTCCTAGCTCTCAACAGGGAGAGTTGCCCAGTCCAGACAAGAGCCACAACTTCAATTCTTCCACCTCTTCATTACCGTTTCCACTTCAATTTTTTTCTAAATTTTATGTTATTGAAGTATAGTTGGCTTACAATGTTGTGCTAGTTTCAAGAGTACAACAAAATGATTCAGTTACATAGATAGATAGATATTCTTCGTCAGATTCTTTACCCATATAAGTGTTTTTACAGAATATTGAGTGGAGTTCCCTGTACTACACAGTAGTCCTTGTTGGTTATCTGTTTTATACATGCTAGTATGTGTATGTAAATCTAAGCTCCCAATTTATCCCCACACTACATTTCCCTTTTCACTTCCTTCTGGGACATATTTGTAAAGTTTACCTCTGCTTTAAGACAATAAACATTAATTACCTAGAATTCCTCCACTTTTAAAAGGCTAACTTTGAATAGGTTAGCTTTTTATCTTAATCTCCTCAGCTTCTACATAGCCCTTTTATTCAGTTCCCTCTACAACTGCAATTGTATGCCAAGGGGTCTCTCCTTCTTCCCATTAACTACTTTTTAAGTCACCTAGAGTCCATTATCCATTCAGCCATTCTATCACCAATATTCTGAACTTCCTAGCTCCACTGTCCTTTCAAGCCATACTGCAAAAATTCCAGCTCTCAATCTGCGCAGTGTAATAAACTAGCCCCTAGCTGTGTGTGGTTATTTAAATCTTAAATTTTAAGTAGTTAAAATGAAGATATGAAAAATGTACCTCCTCTGTCAGTCTAGCTACATTTCAAGTACCAAATGCCATGTGTGGCTGGTGGCTGCTGTATTAGGCACAGAAAAAAGCATTTTCATCTCCACAGGAAGTCCTGTTAGACTCCCCTAGGCTGAATGTTTTATACCAACAACTAGACTACTGAACCCTACAGAAGAGAACCATCATGCAGCTGATGATCTTGTACATTTCTGTGCTCCAAACTTATCTGCATTGTGGGTGTTGCCCATTGAAATAAATATGCTTGCTACTCTCCAATCCTCTATTTCCAACACTCTCCACCTTCTGCTTAACAAAAGCCTACTGTACCAAACCTGTTCTCACTGTTCCTGCCAGCAAACCTGCAAATCCATTCACCCATATTTTTCTTTGTTCCTTCCCTTCCTTTTTTGGTAGAATGTGTATCCCTCCTCCTCCTTGAAGTAGGGTCTTCAACCTCTGCTGAGCATCACAACAGGGACTTTCCCCCACTAATATCTTTCTCTCTGGACATTTTCAACCTTTCTGCTTTAATGGGTCCATTTAACATGTTGAGATCTCTCCTCTCGGGAGAGGTGATAATAGCAAAGCTTTTTTAATTCCATAATATATTGCTAGTTCTTCAGCCATCTTTTTAAATAACATCCTACATTTTCTTTGTATTCTTACTTCCCACTCATTCACTAATACACTGCAATTTGCCTTCTACATCATTATACCCAGAAACTGGCCCCTCCATGGTGACTAATGACCTCCTGGCTGGTCCTCAATGGATACTTCTCAGTCTGTACCCTATTAAATATCTCTGTAGCATTTGATATACTGATACTCCTATTTAAGAACACTCTTCTCTGGGACTTCCCTGGTGGGCCAGTGGCTAAGAATCTGCCTGTAATGCAAGGGATGCAGGTCCAGTCCCTTGGTGTGGAACTAAGATCCCACATGTTACAGAGCAACTAAATCTGCAGGCCACAACTACAGAGTCAGTCCATGCCTGCAGCAAATGGATCCTGCATGCCCCAACTAAGACCTGGCACAGCTAAATAAACAAATATTTCAAAAAAGAACACTCTTTCAAGATTTTGTCTCTAGTGACACATCTTCCTGGTCCCTCTGGTTATTTACACAGTTCTGCTTCCTTAACCATATATACTGATATACTCAGCAATTCCTTCTGAGCCATCGTGGCCTCCACAGGGAAGGGGGTACTTATTTTTCTTTGGATTGATATCTCTGTATTTTTATAATGTCTTCTATTGCAACTTATCAAGATAGAGGCCTGAACATTTATTTTCTGTTTTCCTTGCTACTGCAGTGAGGCATATCGGTTAGGTGAGGTTATGCCTATCAGAAACACTTTCAAGGTGCTAGAATCGTAAATTCAGTGAAGATGAGGAAGCAGGTGTGTAGGACATTAACCTCCTGATGAGGACTCTAGCTCTGTGCCAACTGGAGTGGCAAAATTCTGGTGTTTATTTTGGTGTTTATTGTCCATATGAACCACGAGTCATAGTGGAGTGGCAGAATCTGTGTGAACTTCATTATTTCCCTAGAAGTCCCTCACTGTAGTCTTTAGTGCTGTTCCCATCTGTTTCCAGGCCTGGATCTCTGAATTAGATTCTCTAAAACACACTAGAAATTTCCAAAATAAATTTCTTTCCTGCTTAAACACAGATTATGTTTCTAGAACAGCAATCAACACAGCCTTGATTTTCTTTCTTCCTTCCTTCTCTCCCTTTCTGTGTTTTTCATACTGTGTGCATTTCTTAAGTGATCTGATTCACTTCCATAACGGCAAGTATTATTTTTATTCTAAAGTTACTTGAATCATATGACCCACTCAGGCTTGTTTCTTAAGCTTTATATCTATACATAAAGTGTACTATTCTGCTTATATTTATTCTTTCAGGAAGTTAGAAGCATCTGTGCTCCCAATTTGCCATGATCAGACAAACTTCTGGAAACCCAAAGATGAGTTAAATCAGAACTAGTCTTTAGTCTTGAAACCTGAAGCTTGGTAGATCAGGAGAGGTGATTGTAATTGCATAAACGTGGAAAAGGGCAACTTTGACAACTGCAGGAAAAGAGGGGTGTAGTGCCAAGGGGACCTGTGAAAGTGTTTAATCTAAATAAGTTAGGAAGAGCTTTTTTCATAAGGAGCTGGCTTGTAAAGCTGTGGTCAACAGAATGAGAAAGAGCTGAAACAGCTACTGAATAGAATTTTTGGCGAAACAAAGCACGATGTTCAGAGCCTATTGAAGGAGAATGAGGATGCCATTGCTGGACTAAAAGAAGCCAGTGTTTGTTGGAGTGGAGGAGAAAGGGGAAGGAGTAGAGAAAGATGATACCTGACACTAGAAAGGCAGAAATGAGGTCATTCAGGGATTTGTAGACTAATTTAGGGATTTGGTCTTAATCTTGATAACAATGAGAAGCTATTGAAGGGTTTTAAGAAGTAGGACTATGATGGGAGGTGACAAGATCAGATTTATGTACTAAAAACTCACTCTTGCTTCAGAGTAGAGAAGAGATTGCGGTGAAGGGAGAATGAAATCGGGTACACTAGTTCAGAGCCTTTTGGAGTTATCCAATAAAAGAAGACGGCTTCCCAGTGGCACAGCAGTAAATGAAAAATCTCCCTGCAATTCAGGAAAAGCAGATTTGATCCCTGAGTCAGGAAGATCCCCTGGAGAAGCAAACGGCAACTTGCTCCAGTATTCTTGCCTGGAAAATCCCATAGACAGAGGAGGCTGGCAGGCTACACTCCATGGGATAGCAAAGAATTGGATAAAACTAAGTGAGTGACTGAAAGTGAAAGTTGCTCAGTAGTGTCTGACTCTTTGCGACCCCATCCACTATACAGTCCATGGAATTCTCCAGGCCAGAATACTGGAGTGGGTAGCCTTTCCCTTCTCCAGGGTATCTTCCCAACCCAGGGATAGAACCCAGGTCTCCTGCATTTCAGGTGGATTCTTTGCCAGCTGAGTCACAAGGGAAGACCAAGAATACTGGAGTCTGTAGCCTATCCCTTCACCAGCAGATCTTCCAGACCCAGGAATCAAACTGGGGTCTCCTGAATTGCAGATGGATTCTTTACCAACTGAACTATCAGGGAAGCACTGAGTGTCTAAAGAACAACAAATAAGAGATGATAATGTTTAAGGAGGGTTGGTGGGGATGAAAAGAGCTGACTAGTTTCAAGAGGATTTAAAAAGGAATTTACATGTTGAGCTTTGAAATCATTTGGATATGGAGAGTAAGGCAAATAACACATGCATGACTCTTAGTGCCTTTCACTGAGATGGAGAAATCTGAGGTGAGGGTCAGGAAAGACATAGAGGCATCTCACATTTACTAGGTCTAAAAGGAACATCTTGCCTTCTGCTTGAGCCTAGCCTTGTTTACCTAGATCATTCTCTCCATTGCTTAGTCTGTCTGCATATCATACCATCTCCTTCCTCAACAGCCAATCTAGCATTAACTATTTTTGAGTCTACCTATCAAATATCCCTGGTGGCTCAGACGGTAAACGCGTCTGCCTCCAATGCGGGAGACCCAGGTTCAATCCCTGGGTCAGGAAGATCCCCTGGAGAAGGAAATAGCAACCCACTCCAGTATTCTTGCCTGGAAAATCCCGTGGATGGAGGAGCCTGGTAGGCTACAGTTCATGGGGTCGCAAAGAGTCGAACACAACTGAATAACTTCACTTCACCAAATGTGCCATTCCTAGGTGAGACACCATCAATTTACTGGAATAGTCTAGTCTCTTCACTCTTCTCACAGCTTCTGATATTGTTCCTATCCAATCTGTGTTCCACACTTTAGCCCAAGAAATCACGTAAAACATCAAAACTAATTATAATATCTGTCTTAGTGAAACGAGGAGCCAATGGTGGGGGGGAAAAATAGCCTACTATGCTGCAGTCCGTGGAGTCACAAAGAATTGGATATGACTTAGCAACTGAACAACTTATTGAAATCCTTTTTTTCATTGGCTCCTCATTGCTTATATGATACTAGTCATTCATCGAAACTCATCTACGAATCCCCGCACGATTTGAGCCTCATCTCTCACCACTTTCCACACCCATCCTTTTCTCAAGGATACAGACACAGCACATGTCTTTTGATTTCAAGAATGTATGAGACTCTTATTTCTGCATCCCTATGTGTGTTATTTCCTTCAACTAGAATATTCTCATTTTATATTACTCCACTCCATCCCAGCTCTGCTGGCCTACCCCTGCTTTGGCATCACTTCTCCTCTGCTATTTGTCAGGTTATCCTTTTCTGAGGTCTTCTGGAAAGTGTTAAATTTTCATGAGATCAGGGTTGTATTTTTTCAGCAGCATATTTTAATTGCCTATTTACACTTTTGTCTTCCCTCTCAATTTTGAATTCTTTGACAGCAAGGATAGCTATCACTGCATAGTCAGTGTCTTGCAGTGCTTGAAATATACTTGCCCATAAATTGATAACATTTAATTGATTGAAATTAAATTAGCTACTCATCCCTAACCTCATGGCCTCGACCTAAACTTACAAAACAGAAACATGCATGTAGATAGCAAATTTATTTGTGCATTCTTGTGTCTACTATCTAATGATTTTAAATGTCCAGGACCTTATCCATTGATGATACAAATGTCTGAACAAATGAAATTAACAATGCTATTTTTCAACAAAGATAAACTAATTCACATGATAAAGTCATATATTTAATTATAGAATTTATAATTGAAGCATTTTGCTATGCTCTTTAATGATTAACAAGTTATTCTTAAAGAAGGTTAAAAGATCTATGTAATATTATTTCAATTCAGACGCAGAACCCTCATCTCCTTAACTAAGGACAGATAATGTGTTGCATGACCTTTTTGAGTTTTTCTCTGACTTTGCAGTCATCTAAGCATATTTCATCGGAGAAGGCAGTGGCACCCCACTCCAGTACTCTTGCCTGGAAAATCCCATGGATGGAGGAGCCTGGTAGGCTGCAGTCCATGGGGTCGCTGAGGGTCGGGCACGACTGAGTGACTTCACTTTCACTTTTCACTTTCATGCATTGGAGAAGGAAATGGCAACCCACTCCAGTGTTCTTGCCTTGAGAATCCCGGGAACAGGGAAGCTTGGTGGGCTGCTGTCTATGGGGTCGCACAGAGTCGGACACGACTGAAGCGACTTAGCAGCAGCAGCAGCAGCAGCAGCAAGCATATTTCACAGATATTTGATGCCACCTACTGGTAAGAGGTGATATTTTTCCTGAAAAGAAAAGGATTGAAATTAAAATAGGTCTATCAGTTCATGGGAAATAGATGGGGAAACAGTGGAAACAGTGTCAGACTTTATTTTTTGGGGCTCCAAAATCACTGCAGATGGTGACTGCAGCCATGAAATTAAAAGACGCTTACTTTTTGGAAGGAAAGTTATGACCAACCTAGATAGCATATTCAAAAGCAGAGACACTACTTTGCCAATAAAGATCTGTCTAGTCAAGGCTATGGTTTTTCTAGTAGTGTATGGATGTGAGAGTTGGACTGTGAAGAAAGCTGAGCGCCGAAGCATTGATGCTTTTGAATTGTGGTGTTGGAGAAGACTCTTGAGAGTCCCTTGGACTACAAGGAGATCCAACCAGTCCATTCTGAAGGATATCAGCCCTGGGTGTTCTTTGGAAGGAATGATGCTAAAGCTGAAACTCCAATACTTTGGCAACCTCATGCAAAGAGTTGACTCATTGGAAAAGACTCTGATGGTGGGAGGGATTGGAGGCAGGAGGAGAAGGGGACAACAGAGGATGAGATGGCTGGATGGCATCACCGACTCCATGAACATGAGTTTGAGTGAACTCTGGCAGTTGGTGATGGACAGGGAGGCCTGCTGCTGCTGCTAAGTAGCTTCAATCGTGTCCGACTCTGTGCGACCCCATAGACAGCAGCCCACCAAGCTCCCCCGTTCCCAGGATTCTCAAGGCAAGAACACTGGAGTGGGTTGCCATTTCCTTCTCCAATGCATGAAAGCGAAGAGTGAAAGTGAAGTCGCTCAGTTGTGTCTGACTCTTAGTGACCCCATGGACTGCAGTCTACCAGGCTCCTCCGTCCATAGGATTTTCCAGGCAAAAGTACTGGAGTGGAGTGCCATTGCCTTCTCTGGACAGGGAGGCCTGGCGTGCTGCAATTCATGGGGTTGCAAAGAGTTGGACACGACTGAGCAACTGAACTGAACAGAACTGATTCAAACTGATTGTTCCTTTTCAAATCTATAAGGTAGAGAGGGGATTGAATCTCTCTTGGTTGTGTGTGTGCGAGTGAGTATGTGTATATGTGTGTGAGTAAGTGAGTGTGTGTGAGAGACAGAGAAAAGAAGAAGGACAAGGAGGATGTGGGGAGGAGGGGTGGAGGAGAAAGACAAGAGGAGAGGAGGAGGTAGAATGATCCTCTGAGGTTGCCCCCAGTTCATACGAGGACTTTTTCCTACACACAAAATTCAAATACTTAACCTAGAAAGAAAACTTTGAATTTCCTTAACACTTGGAATGTTTCACAAAGGTGTTCAGAGTTATAGTAAATCTTGAAGTCTAGTTTTCCTTTTAGTTTTCAATGTTACTTCTCTGCTGCTCTGCTGCTTGCTTTAAAAATCCTTATAGGTTTTAGCTCTGCTTACTGGAATCAATGAGAACATAACTTTTAACATCATTATAAATTTAAAACAATATAAATGGATATTTTTTCTTTGAATGTTTAGTAGACATCCCCTGTAAAATAATTAAATCTGATATTTGTTTTTTGTAAAGTCTTAAATTGTTTATTAAACTTACTTAATAGCTAAAGCATTATGTAAATGCTTATTAAATTTCTTTACATTGTAATAGTATAGTATTTAATAATCATTAAACAAATTTAATTAAAACCTAATGCTTCAGTAGTTTTCTTTGTACTTATTGATTAAAATTATATTTGAAAATTATACTTTCAAAACTGTCTCAATTTAATCTATTTTAAAATCTATTGGCAAAGAAAATATTCATAGATGTCTCATCTCTTCATAAATCACTTGTTCTCATTTTCAGTACTGTTTGTATGTGTGATATTTTTCTTAGTTTATTTTGCTTGTCTTCCTCAATTTTAATCTGTATCTCAAAGACAAAATTAAAAGACTTTTTCTTTTCTCTAAGAATTCTTCCATTTTCTTTTGTTTGTAATATTGAGTTTTATACACTTTGAGCTTATTCTGACATATTATTCTTTTTTTTTTACCCTAACTTTTAAGTTAAATTCTTATTTTATTGCTTACTTCACTAGTTTTTTAATTTTAGAACATTTTAAAATGTATTTATTTATTTGTTTGTTTTTGGCTGTGCTGGGTCCTTGTTGCTGCACAGGCTTTTCTCTAGTTGAGGAGAATGGGGGCTACTCTCTAGTCGAGGTGTGCAGGCTTCTCATTGCAATGGCTTTTGCTGTGGAGCACAGGCTCCAGGGCACATGGGTTTCTGTAGTTTCAGCACATGGGCTCAGTAGTTGCGGCTCCCGGGCTCCAGATCACAGGCTCAATAGTTGTGGCATACGGACTTAGCTGCTCTGAGGCATGTGCAATCTTCCTGGACCAGGAATTGAACCTGCATTGACGGGTGGTTTCTTTACCTTTGGGCCACCAAGGAAGCCCTAGAACAGTTTTATATTTACAGAAAGATTGTGAAGAGAGTTCCCATATACCCCACACCTAATTTTTTCTGATATCTTTGTTAGGGAAACTAAAATGGAGGCAGTCTTGTTCAGTCTTCAGAGGCAAGAAAGCAAAATAGGCCTCTGATCTTATTCTGATCTGTCTGAACATGTCCCTGATGACTTGCTAGCTTCCTGCCGGCTTGTGAGTGCATAGATTTTTACCAGGGAGCTGAGCGTCATTTTAGATAAGATAGAGAATGACTCTTGGAATTTTCTTCAGCCCCTGAGGGTTGGGTCTGGAAGTTCTCTTAACTCACAAGATGAAACATAAAAATGTAAAGTAAAGCCAGAGCTGTATTTTTGCACTCAAACTGATGATGATATCAGTTTGTGGCCTGGACTTAAAAGCAAGAGCTCCTGACACTGCAGTTTGAAGCCTCACCTGTGGAGGGGAAGCACTGTTTGGGACTCTTTCCTGATTGGAACTCCAGACTGCTATTAACAAGGGACTTCCCAGCACCGTTTGAGTCTCGATATTGGTCAGCCCTGTTTGGTGATGTATGTACTTCTACTTTTTTCTATTTCTATTTTTCCTTTCTTCTAATGATTGTATATTGAAATTAAGTTAAATAATCCTCTATGGCATATTGAAAATTTTTATAGTGTTTAACAGGCAGTTTAGCTGGTTAGCGAATCCTTTGAACCTAAAACAAAAGTGAAACTTCTGGCAAAACAATCTTATATTACCAGAGTGCATTTGTTACAGGGAATGAACCAGTATTAACACATTGTTGTCATTAGGTCACTAAGTCGTATCCGACTCTTTGTGACCTCATAAACTGCAGCAACACAGGCTTCTCTGTCCTTCACTGTCTCCCAGAGTTTGCTCAAACTCATGTCCATTCAGCTGCTGATATATTCAGTCATTCAGTCGTGTACGACTCTTTGCAACACCATGAATCGCAGCATGCCAGGCCTCCCTGTCCATCACCAACTCCCGGAGTTCACTGAGACTCATGTCCATTGAGTCAGTGATGCCATCCAGCCATCTCATCCTCTGTTGTCCCCTTCCCCTCCTGCCCCCAATCCCTCCCAGCATCAGAGTCTTTTCCAATGAGTCAGCTCTTCACATGAGGTGGCCAAAGTACTGGAGTTTCAGCTTCACCATCATTCCCTCCAAAGAAATCCCAGGGCTGATCTCCTTCAGAATGGACTGATTGGATCTCCTTGCAGTCCAAGGGACTTTCAAGAGTCTTCTCCAACACCACAGTTCAAAAGCACCAATTCTTCGGCGCTCAGCCTTCTTCACAGTCCAGTTCTCACATCTGTACATGACCCCAGGAAAAACCATAGCCTTGATTAGATGAAACTTTGTTGGCAAAGTAATGTCTCTGCTTTTGAATATGCTATCTAGGTTGGTCATAACTTTCCTTCCAAGGAGTAAGCGTCTTTTAATTTCATGGCTGCAGTCACCATCTGCAGTGATTTTGGAGCTCAAAAAAATAAAGTCTGACACTGTTTCCACTGTTTCCCCATCTATTTCCCATGAAGTGATGGGACTGGATGCCATGATCTTCATTTTCTGAATGTTGAGCTTTAAGCCAACTTTTTCACTCTCCTCTTTCACTTTCCTCAAGAGGCTTTTTAGTTCTTCCTCACTTTCTGCCATAAGGGTGGTGTCATCTGCATATCTGAGGTTATTGACATTTCTCCCAGCAATCTTGATTCCAGCTTGTGCTTCTTCCAGCCCAGCGTTCCTCATGAGGTACTCTGCATAGAAGTTAAATAAGCAGGGTGACAATATACAGCCTTGACATACTCCTTTTCCTATTTGGAACCAGTCTGTTGTTCCATGTCCAGTTCCATGTTCCATGTACAGATTTCTCAAGAGACAGGTCAGATGGTCTGGTAGTCCCATCTCTTTCAGAATTTTCCACACAGTCAAAGGCTTTGGCATAGTCAATAAAGCAGAAATAGATGTCTTTCTGGAACTCTCTTGCTTTTTCCATGATCCAGCGGATGTTGGCAATTTGATCTCTGGTTCCTCTGCCTTTTCTAAAACCAGCTTGAACATCAGGAAGTTCATGGTTGACATATTGCTGAAGCCTGGCTTGGAGAATTTTGAGCATTACTTTACTAGCGTGTGAGATGAGTGCAATTGTGGGGTAGTTTGAGCATTCTTTGGCATTGCCTTTCTTTGGGATTGGAATTAAAACTGACTTTTTCCAGTCCTGTGGCCACTGCTGAGTTTTCCAAATTTGCTGGCATATTGAGTGTAGCACTTTCACAGCACCATCTTTCAGGATTTGAAATAGCTCAATGGAATTCCATCACCTCCACTAGCTTTGTTTGCAGTGATGCTTTCTAAGGCCCACTTGACTTCACATTCCAGGATGTCTGACTCTAGGTAAGTGATCGCACCATTGTGATGGTCTGGGTCATGTAGATCTTTTTTGTACAGTTCTTCTGTGTATTCTTGCCACCTCTTCTTAATATCTTCTGCTTCTGTTAGGTCCATACCATTTCTGTCCTTTATCGAGCCCATCTTTGCATGAAATGTTCCCTTGGTATCTCTAATTTTCTTGAAGAGATCTCTAGTCTTTCCCATTCTGTTGTTTTCCTCTATTTCTTTGCATTGATCGCTGAGCAAGGCTTTCTTTTCTCTTCTTTCAGTTAACATTAATATATTGATTTTTACTCCCTTGATGGTAGTGGTTTAGTTGCTAAGTCATGTCTGACTCTTTTGTGACCCAATGGACTCTAGCCCACCAGGGTCCTCTGTCCATCGATTTTTCCAGGCAAGAATACTGGAGTGAGTTGTCATTTCCTTTTCCAGGGGATCTTTCTGATTCAGGGATCAAATTAATGTCTCCTGCATTGTGGGTGGATTCCTTACCACTGAGCCACCAGGGAAGCCCTATTCCCTTAGTTTTACTTTATATCTTTTTCTGTTTCAGTTAGTTCTTATGTCTCCTAGGCTCCTCTCAACTGTGACAGTTTTTCTTATTTTTGATGATCTTGATAATTTCGAGGAACAATTGTCAGCTATTCTGTAGAATGTCTCTGAATTGGGATCTGCCTGATAGCTTTTCTCAGTATTATACTGGAGTCATGAGTGTGGGGGAGGAAGAATACAAAGGTGAGGTGCCAGTTTCACTTCAACATATTAAGATGATGTTGATGTTAATTCTGATAAATATGACATGTGCTGTGGTTCTCATCCCCTACTGAGTTTCTGATAGTAAGACTGGGGTGGACTAACAAACTTCCAGATGATGCTGATGCTACTGATTTGGGAACCACAGTTTGACAAACACTGTTGTAAAAGAAGAAAATGTAACCTGTGAATAGTCACTGGCCTATGGAAGATGGTGAATTTTACTCTATGTACAGTATGCCTTAATAAGTCTGACTTAAACAGAACAAAGAGGATTTTAACATATTACAAAGAAAAAGAATTAGCATGGGTTCTGGAACACTCATTCTGGTTCTCTCACCTCTTAGGTGAAGAATGTTGGGCGCTTTCCTTACCACTTCTGTGTCTCTGTGTCCTTATATGCAAAATGTAGATGATAATGCTGTTGATTTAATAGAGTTTTCTGAAAATTACAATTTGACAAATGGTAACATTTGATTCATGCTAAATATGAATGTAACACAGTGGTATTCTTTTATTAAAAGGAAAAACTATTAGGTGAGTATGATTTCTTAGTAGGCATCTAAAAGAGAGTAAATTGGATTTCTTTTTTTCCCCAAGGATAACTGGGGTTAGTGAAATGACATGACAGATTATTAACAGCGATCCTATGGTTAACAGAATGTGGTGTGGAAAAATATAAATGAGCTTCTATTTATAACTGAGTTGTATTTATGGAATTATACATGATTATGCCTGAAATTGCAAATGGTTTTACTTAAGCTTGTTCTTTATAGAACTGTGTGTTGTTGTTTAGTTGCTAAGTCGTGTCTGACTCTTTGTGACCCCATGGACTGTATCCTGCCAGGCTCATGTGTCCATGGGATTTCCCAGGCAAATATACTAGAGTGGACTGCCATTTCCTTTTCCAGCACATCTTCCTGACCCAGGGATTGAACTCACATCTGCTGCATTGCAAGTGGATTCTTTACTGCTGAACCACAAGGGAAGCCCTATAAAGTTGTGTAATGTTATAAAATTAAACTTTATATATGATATAGACATTCATTAATACCTCCAATTGTGACATTTCTGAAATATATATTATTATAATGCTTTGACTGGATAGATATTAGATCTCAATTAGTTCTACTTAATTTATCTTTTGTTATGATCTTTTGAATGAGTTACATCAATGAATCTCAAACTTAATGTACTTTGGAATTGTATACAGGGCTAATCAAAACACAGAATATGGACCTCCTTTCAGAGATTATAATTCAGGAGATTTGAGATGAGGTCTGAGAATATGCATTTTTGAAATTTGTAGCATATATATAGATGTTAACAGTTCAGGCATATCACATTTTGAGAATGACAAAATGGTTAAAACTATGTGGGAATATTCTATTAGAGTCTTCCCAGGCCAGATTCTATTAGAATCTTCTCCAGGCCAGAAAACTGGAATGTTCATACTGTTGTCTTTGGATATAATTCTTTCTCCCTTCTTCATGTCCTGCCAAAGTTCTACTCAACTTTCAAGACCATTTCAAGTTTATTTTTTCAAAATTACTTTTACATGTCTTATACCTGTAATGCCCAGGTTCTATATTTCTCTTCTTGTTTTGTATTCTTTCATACAGCAAGCTCTTTATATAATTCATGGAAATATTCATTCATTTTTCAATTATAGAATAAATTATACTGCTGGAGAAGTGAAGTTGAATGTATTATGGATACTTTGTTGAATATGAAATGATTTATAAACTGTTTTTTTTTTTTTTTCAAAACTCCAACACAGACATAGGCAATTAGGCTAGGAACTATTATCACAATTGTTTTGCTTTTCTTTTAGTGTTTTAGGGTATCTGACATGACCATGAAAAAGGTTGCAGGGAAAATGATCATGGCATATTTTTCCTGCTCTGTGAAGATATCAAAGAGATGATGATAATCCTTAAAATGAGATTAAAATGATAGGAAAATGGGAGGATGATTTTCCAAAAGTAATGATAGGAACTGAATTTAATTTATACTACTTTGTGGTAGTGGGATCAGAAGCTGGAGTTAATAGGGAATTATCAAGGAAGCGGCAGCTCTTCAACTTATAAAGTTAATGTTCTTCAGTTGCTAAATCATATCCGACTCTTTGCGACCCCATGATCTGCAGCATGGCAGACTTCCCTGCCCTTCACTATCTTCTGAAGTTTGCTCAGACTCATGTCCATTGAGTTGGTGATGCCATCCAACCATCTCATCCTTTGTCACCTCCTTCTCCTCTTGCCCTCAATCTTTCCCAGCATCAGAGTCTTTTCCAATTATTCGACTCTTTGCATCAAGTGGCCAAAGTCAGTAGTTAAAAGTAATTAAATGCACAGCAAGAAGAAAAGTATTTTAAGAATGAAACATAGGTTGTGCATTAAGGTTTAATGAGATACTTAAGGGACTCAAAATTCTACAGACCAAGTCTTCCAATGGAAACTGGAACCAGCTTCATTATGCTTCTTCATCATGTATTCAAAAGATTCTGTAACCAATAAGCCTCTTCCCAAGAAACTGACTCCAAAATAGTCTTCTTTTAAGAGTCCTTAGGCAGAGCGAAGATTTCCATAATTTTTGTGGCTGGATGGAGTCCGGTACAGGCAGAATTTATACTGGAAATGTTTCTTTGGTAGATGATGAAGAGTGAGGCAGTAAATGTGAAAAACAGCTATTGATCCGCTGTCTTACCTACTGAGTAATTCAGTAATTATTCTTGTAAAAGTGATTTACTGAAAGGCACAATTTAGTTTTTAGTTTATTGACTCCCTGAAAAATCAGGCTTTTGTCTCTTTTTCTGTAAGATCCAAAGTTACAAGAATTTTCATTCATTGCTAGTGAGAATGCAAAATGATATGGGCATTTTGGTAAACAGTCTGGCAACTTCTTTCAAAACTAAACATAGATGTATTGTATGATCCAGCAGTCATGGTCCTAGAGATTTACCTAAATAACTTAAAGATGTGTAGTCTGCCATCTCAACTGATGAATTCATACACATTTCCCCCTCTGCCTCATCTCTAGTCACTTGCAACAACGTTTTACTGTACAAAATCAAAATGAGACCTCTAGGTAATACTGAAAGAATGTTCCTTTTTAGATAGAAGGCTACAAGAGCCTTCTATCACCACAGATATTTCATTCCACTCAGTTTCCATTGTTCTGGCTGCTTTAGTTTTCTTTCAATGTGTAGGTTAGGTTGCAGTGTTGGGTCAGAGACCATGCTCTGGGTTCCCTTTCCAAGAACACATGTTTTGTCTAAATGAGCAATCATCAAGAGGACTGTCCTCTATCCTTTGTCTGACAAGGACACAGACAAAGTGGTTAAGATGTTGTAGCCATGCGTTCCAGGAGAAAAACTCACTCAAAAGGACAATGCAGATAGTGGAGTGCAGTTTATTACACCGGCGGGCCCAAGGCAGAGTCTCCTCTTAGCCAAAGACCCTGACCAGTTTTTGTGAAAACCTTATATACCCTAATTGTACGTGCTCAAACCCACCTACCCAGATTCTCTGAAACTAGTCTGAACAAAGGAAAAGAAAGATGCAATGAAATTTAACCTGTGCCACAGAGTCCAAAAGACTGTTCTATACATCTGTGTCTCTCTTGCTGTCTCGCATACAGGGTTGTCGTTATCATCTTTATAAATTCCATATATATGCATTAGTAGGATGGAGAACATGTGTACACCCGTGGCGGATGCATGTTGATGTATGGCAAAACCAATACAATATTGTAAAGTAAAAAAAAAAAAAAAAAAAAAAAATTTAACCTGTGATTTGTATGTCTTAAACCCGTGTTTAGTATGCCTTAAGCCTAGGTAGTTAACAATGGACAATTATCAATAGGCCTGTGGTCATACCCCAATAAGCATAATAGAATTTATGATTCTATTTGGTTACACAGATAATTAAGGTATTCTTTTAGGTGATGGAGAGTCTAGGTACAAGTCCTGGGGCTCTTCCATCCAGGGGAGGGGGGGTCTGGTTTTCCAGTTGGTATGTCGTTTCCATAGATACTGGGCATATAGCTCAAAGTCCGCAGTCTGGCCCAAGATGGAGTTCTTCTCTCAATATGGAGCCTGTTCTGTTTCCTCCTTCAAAGAAATACAGTCTTCTAAATGTCCAGGAAGTAAAAAAGCACCAGATATAAGGAAGTACCTGTGTAGACCACATAATCTCTCATTTGAAATGCTCAGAAGGCTCGCTCTATTTAACAGCCCCCCAGGGCTTTTATTATCCTTACCTACAAATGTGCAAAATAAATTGCTAAAATAAATTTGCATTAAGTAAAAGTCAATGACAAACCATTCAGTTCCAATGCTAGATGCTTGGGTAGGTGTTTTGGGAAAAAATATATGAATAATTACAATTATTTTACTCAAAAAATAATATGTGAAGCATATAAGTATCTCAATGAGCATTATTTATGCTTTGATTCAAAATTACTTACAGATTAACTATTTTATGTGCTAGGCAATTACCAGGGACTAATAAATCTTTTTCTTTTATGAAGCTTATATTTTATTCTGATGGAAGAAGAGAGAAAACAAACAAACAAAAACATGTGTAATATGCCATGTGGAGATAATTCCTGTGAATTATCATAATGAAGAGTAGAGGACTAAAATTTGGGGGAACATTGATATTTGGTATAAATCAATCTAGAAATGCCTATGAAAGTGATGCTTAAGCAAAAAACTGAATGAAAGTTATACTTCATGAAGAACAGAATAAACCATTTATAGGGTACAGAGTGTTATCTCTACATTGAAATGCTCCCCTAAAATTCAACATTTGCTACTTATCTCCATGTAGATGTGTATACAACTTCTCAAAATTGAACTCTTATCCTCCCTTTCTTGTAACTTGTATCCCAAGTGAGTAAATTCCAAAGAAAACATTCATTGACTTGCTCAGCCCCAAAACTGTGGAATCATCCTTTACTCCACTCTCTCACTTACCATTCCCAAATCCTGTCAGCTCTATGGCTATTTCTTACAAATCCATCACTTTCATTTTTGTCCAAGTCAGCATGGTCCATTGCCTGAATAGCTGAAAAAATTCTTGCCAACTAAAAAAACACTCTTGCCAACCACCATACAGCACTATAAGTATTAGGTCATTAGCCACTGTGATTGCTGACCTTTAACAAACCCTGAAAGGAGTAAAGGATGGAGATTAGGAAAGAGGAGCACTGTACTTTGGGAAAACTGACAATATAGAATTTCAGATAGTTAGATATTTTCATGAGAAACTTTTGAACTCAAATTCTTGCATCTTCTCATACCTAAAGGGGCCCTAAAATCATTAACAGAGACATCTGTTCCTTGTGACTAGTAGAAACCTCCTACAGATTTGTGTGCTTGGTTGCATGTACCCACTTCACCAAAATCATATATAGAGAGAGATACAGACTTCCCCATACCTTTTCAGAGCAATTCTTCAGAACTAGCTGAAAGGGTGTCTCCCAGGCTATAGTCCTCAGTAATCCCCCCAAAAGCTGAATTTATAGCTCTTACATTGTTGTGTATGCATGTTTTCTTTTAGTTAATAGCCTAACTATTCTTTCAGATTCTACTCTTGCCCACACCTCCAATCTCACATTTATTTTCAGCACAGTCACTAATGTAAATCTTTTAAAATAGGGATCAGATATCTCAGTTCTCTGCTTACATCTCCATGTTGAATTTTTCAAAAACAACCAAAGATGTTAGAGTGCACACCAAACCCATTTGCAATTTGGCTCCCAAACCTTTTTCCTGTCCTCTTCCTCCTTGTTCCTTTTTCTCCTCTATCCATACTAACCCCCTTTCAGTTCAGTTTAGTTCAGTCACTCAGTCGTGTCTGACTCTTTTTGACCCCATGAACCAAAGCATGCCAGGCCTCCCTGTCCATCACCGACTCCCAGAGTCCACCCAAACCCATGTCCATTGAGTCGGTGATGCCATCCAACCATCTTATCCTCTGTTGTCCCCTTCTCCTCCTGCCCCCAATCCCTCCCAGCATCAGGGTCTTTTCCAATGAGTCAGCTCTTCACATCAGATGGCCAAAGCATTGGAGTTTCAGCTTCAACATCAGTCCTTCCAATTAACACCCAGGACTGATCTCCTTTAGGATGGACTGGTTGGATCTCTTTGCAGTCCAAGGGACTCTCAAGAGTCTTCTCCAACACCACAGTTCAAAAGCATCAGATCTTCGGCACTCAGCTTTCTTCATAGTCCAACTCTCACATCCATACATGACCACTGGAAAAACCATAACCTTGACTAGATGGACCTTTGTTGGCAAAGTAATGTCTCTGCTTTTGAATATGCTATCTAGGTTGGTCATAACTTTCCTTCCAAGGAGTAAGTGTCTTTTAATTTCATGGCTGCAATCACCATCTGCAGTGATTTTGGAGCCCCCCAAAATAAAGTCTGACACTGTTTCCACTGTTTCCCATCTATTTGCCGTGAAGTGATGGAACCAGATGCCATGATCTTAGTTTTCTGAATGTTGAGCTTTAAGTCACCTTTTTCACTCTCCTCTTTCACTTTCATCAAGAGGCTCTTTAGTTCTTCTTCACTTTTTGGCATAAGGGTGGTGCCATCTGCATATCTGAGGTTATTGATATTTCTGCCAGCAATCTTGATTCCAGCTTGTGCTTCTTCCAGCCCAGCGTTTCTTATAATGTATTCTGCATAGAAGTTAAATAGGCAGGGTGACAATATACAGACTTGACATACTCCTTTTCCTATTTGTAACCAGTCTGTTGTTCCACGTCCAGTTCTAACTGTTGCTTCCTGACCTGCATATAGGTTTCTCAAGAGGCAGGTCAGGTGATCTGGTATTCCCATCTCTTTCAGAATTTTCCACAGTTTATTGTGATCCACACAGTCAAAGGCTTTGGCATAGTCAGTAAAGCAGAATTCCCCCTTTAGTATTCCCCAAATATAGTGAGCATGCCCTTGATTTGGCACATTTGCGCCTGCTGTGTCATTTTTCTGGAATGCTCTTCCCCAAAATATCTTTATAGATCACTCATTTTTCTTATTTATATTTGTATTCAAATACTACCTGAGAGTGAAAGTGAGTCACTCAGTCATGTCCAACTCTTTGTGACCTACTGGAGTGGGTAGCCTTTCCCTTCTCCAGAGGTTCTTCCCAAACCAGGGATCAAACCCAGGTCCTCTGCATTGCAAGCATATTTTTTTTTACCAGCTGAGCCCTAAGGGAATTTCAAGAATACTGGAGTGGGTTGTCAACCCCTTCTCCAGGAGATCTTCCTGATACAGGGATTGAACTGGGGTTTCCTGCATTACAGGCAGATTATTTGCCAACTGAGCTATCAAGGAATCAAATACCTACTCAGAATGAAATTTCTTGGTCACCATATTTAAGATAAACTACTCCTTACCCTATTATCCTGCTTTACTTTTTGGAAATTAATATCAATCAATACTTGGCATTCTAAATGTCTCACTTGTTTTGTCTATTGCCTGCTTCATCTCAGCAGATTGTGGGAATTTAGGTCTGCTTTTATCCAGTATTGTACTTTGGAACCTTGTAGTTCAGTAGCTAAGTTGTGTTTGACTCTTTGCAACCCCATGAACTGCAGCATGGCAGGCTTCCTTATCCTTCACTATCTTCCAGAGTTTGTTCAAACTCATGTCCATTGAGTCGGTGATGCCATCCAACCATCTCATTCTCTGTTGCCCTCTGTTGACTTAAAACACACACACACACACAATGTCAGGGTTACAAATCAAGTTTTATTTAAGGGCAAAATGAGGACTATATACCAGAAGATAGCACCCAGGTAGTGCTGAGGAACTGCTCCAAAAAGGTGAACAGGCTGGTCAGTTTATGTGTGATTTTGTTAAAGGGGGAGTACATGCAGCAAAGCACATATTTTTTGCTAAAGTTGCTGCTAGTCTCATAAAGAATACTGTTAGTCATGAGGAGCAGATGTCACCATGAAGGATTTTAGTCCTTTTCTAGATATGAGGAGATACAAGAATTGAGCTCATAAAATCACTTCCTGAAAATATCTATCTATCTAAAGACCTATCCTGCAGTTTTACCCAGAGCACAGAGGGCCTTACTTTACTCTCCACTCTGAATTCCTTTCAGGGGCTGTTGAAAATCAGCAGCTGCAGTAACACATGATTTAACTCTTGTAGAGGTGGATGGCAAATGTAATTTGTTCTTGACACCTACTAGGCTGTTATTAGAAGCCTGTGAAACAAAAAAGACAAAATAATATCTTTCAGTTTATATTCTGAAAATGATGGGATCAAAAAAAAAAAAAAAAAAAAGCAAAACACTAGGAATACAGCCACCTTCAACTCTGCCACAAAAGTATGATTCTCAGTGAAACTGAATATCAGTGCTATGATAAATTTTTAATATTTACATTTTCTCATATTATCTGAAAGTGAACATAGAATTTCTGGAGAAGTGATCAGAGGTATTATTCCTCACAATAATTACTTTGCTAATTCCCTTTCGCCCTAGTTCTTTCTTCTTGTGAAGTACAGTGATAGCCATATGGACACACCTACAAGTACAAAAGCTGCTTTTACATTACAGGAATGGAACCCCCAAATAGAAATAGGAGTTCTATAAACATGTTGACTTCCTCTGGCCCAGAAAGAGAAAGAGAAACTTAATTTCCCTAATTTAAAAAATTATAATTGGCAAATGGATGAAAAGGTTTCAAGGTTCTTATCCCTTGGAATGTAAATAAGGATCTCCAGAGATGGAAATATGTCAAGTGCTTCTAATTTTGAAAGTCCAGGTGATGTTTCCTGGATTCCAAATGATATAAGACATACCTGTCGGAGAGTAGATCTCAGGATCTTTTAACTACCAAGTCTTGTTTGTTAACTTGCTAAGTCGCTTCAGTCGTGTCCGACTCTGTGCAACCCCATAGACGGCAGCCCACCAGGCTCCCCCGTCCCTGGGATTCTCAAGGCAAGAACACTGGAGTGGGTTGCCATTTCCTTCTCCAATGCTTGAAAGTGAGAAGTGAAAGTGAAGTAGCTCAGTCGTATCCGACTCTTAGCGACCCCATGGACTGCAGCCCACCAGGCTCCTCCATCCATGGGATTTTCCAGGCCAGAGTACTGGAGTGGGGTGCCATTGCCTTCTCCGTTTGTTAACTTAGACCCCACATTTCATAAAGTCTTGCCCGTATAAAAATGTAAAGGTATTTTCTCTATAGTCTTGTCATCCAGTCATGTTTTAATTTTCTTTTCCTACTGAGCATTTTTTTTCTTTCCTCTCAACAAGCTGTTCCTAATTTCCCAACTAACATACTAATATATACACACACACACAATCCTACATCATCACATTTTATAAATCCAGCCAATTGTTGTTGTTCAGTCTCTACATTGTGTCTGATTCTTTGTGACCCCATGGACTGCCTTGGGAACAGGCTCCTCTGACCTTCACTATCCCCTGGAGTTTGACCAAATCCATGATTATGAGTCAGAGATGATATCTAACCCATTTCATTGTCTGCTGCACCTTTTCCTTTTGCCTTCAGTCTTTCCCAGCATCAGGGTCTTTTTCTAGTGAGTTGGCTCTTTGCAGCAGGAGACCTAAGTATTGGAGGTTCAGCTTCAGCAACAGTCCCTCCAAAGAATATTCAAGGTTGGTTTCCCTTAGGATTTACTGATTTGATCTCCTTGAGGGCCAAGGGACTCCAGAGAGTCTTCTCCAGCACCACAATTCAAAACCATCAGTTCTTCAGTGCTCAGCCTTCTTTACGGTCCAACTCTTCCGTACATGACTACTGGAAAAACCCATAGCTTTGACTAGATGACCTTTATTGGGAAAGTGATGTCTCTGCTTCTTAATATACTGTCTAGTTTTGTCATAGCTTTCCTTTCAAGGAGCAAGCATCTTTTGATTTCATGGCTGCAGTCACCATCTGCAGTGATTTTGAAGCTCCCTCAAAATAAACTCTCTCACTGTTTCCATTGTTTCCCCATCTATTTGCCATGAAGTGTTGGGACTGGATGCCATGATCTTAGTTTTTGGAAGTTTGAGTTTTAAGCCAACTTTTTCACTCTCTTCTTTTACTTTCATCAAGATGCTTTCTGCCATAAGGGTGATGTCATCTGCATATCTGAGGTTATTGATATTTCTCCTGGCAATCTTGATTCCAGCTTGCGCTTCATCCAGCCCAGTGTTTCTCATGATATACTCTGCATATAAGTTAAATAAGCAGAGTAACAATATACAGCCTTGACATACTCCTTTCCTGATTTGGAACAAGTCTGTTGTTTCATGTCCAGTTCTAACTGTTGCTTCCTGACCTGCATACAGTTTTCTCAAGAGGCAGGTCATGTGGTCTGGCATTCCCATCTCTTTCAGAATTTTTCACAGTTTGTTGTGATCCATTCAATCAAAGGCTTTGGCATAATCAATAAAGCAGAAGTAGATATTTTTCTGGAACTCTTTTGCTTTTTCAAGGATTTAATGGATGTTGGCAATTTGATCTCTGGTTCCTCTGCCTTTTGTAAATCCAGTTTGAACAGCTGGAATTTCATGGTTCATGTACTGCTGAAGCCTGGCTTGGAGAATTTTGAACATTGCTTTTCTAGCATGTGAGATGAGTGTGATTGTGTGGTAGTTTGAACATTCTTTGACATTGCCTTTCTTTGGGGTTGGAATGAAAACCGATCTTTTCCAGATCGGTTTGGAGTTTTCCAGATTTGCTGGCATATTGAGTATAGCATTTTCACAGCATCATCTTTTAGGATTTGAAATAACTCAACTGGAATTCCATCACTCACACTAGCTTTGTTCATAGTGATGCTTCCCAAGGCCCACTTGACTTTGCATTCCAGAATGTCTGGCTCTAGGTTGGTGATCACACCATTGTGGTTATCTGGGTCATGAAGATCTTTTTTGTATAGTTCTCCTGTGTATTCTTGCCACCTCTTCTTAATGTCTTTTGCTTCTCTTAGGTCCATACCATTTCTGTCCTTTATTGTGCTCATCTTTGCATAAAATGTTCCCTTGGTATCTCTAATTTTCTTGAAGAGATCTCTAGACTTTCCCATTCTATTGTTTTCTATTTCTTTACATTGATCACTGAGGAAGGCTTTCTTATCTCTCCTTGCTATTCTTTGGAACCCTGCATTTAAATGGGTTTATCTTTCCTTTTCTCCTTTGCCTTTTGCTTCTCTTCTATTCACAGTTATTTGTAAGGCCTCCTTAGACAACTGTTTTGTTTTTTTGCATTTCTTGGGGATGATACCTGCCTCCTGTACAATGTCATGAACATCTGTCCATAGTTCTTCTGGCACTCTGTCTATCATATCTAATCCCTTGAATCTATTTGTCACTTCCTCTGTATAATCATAAGGGATTTGATTTAGGTCATATCTGAATGGTTTATAGGTTTTCCCTACTTTCTTCAATTTAAGTCTGAATTTATCAATAAGGAGTGGTGGCTGCATGGCAGGAGCGACTGTGAGGAGATACCCTATGTCCAAGAACAAAGGAGAAGCCCCAGCAAGATGGTCAGTCAATCAGTCAGTTCAGTCGCTCAGTCATGTCTGACTCTTTGCAACCCCATGGACTGCAGCATGCCAGGCTTCCCTGTCCATCACAAACCTCTGGAGCAAGATGGTAAGAGGGGCAAAATCACATTTAGAATCAAACCCCATACCTGCCAGAACCATTCAGAGGGCTCAAACAAACCTGTGCACACCAGGATCCAGAGATCCCACAAGACTGAGATAGAATTGTTTTTGAGTGTCTCCTGAGGAGGTACACGTCAGCAGTGGACTGCCACAGGGGCAGGGGCTTGGGCTCTGGCTGCAGTAGATGTGGGTATGGCATAAGCCCTTTTGGAGGAAATTGTCATTAACCCATAGAGCTGCCAGAACTTACACAGGACTGGGAAAGAAACTCTTGGCAGGCACAAACAGAACCTTGTGTGCACCAGGACCCAGAAGAAAGGAGCAGTGACCCCACGAGAGGCTGACCCAGACTTGCCCAGGAGTGTCCAGGAGTCTCTGGTGGAGGCGTGGGTCGGTGGTGGCCTGCTGCAGGGTTGAGGGCAGTGAGTGTAGCAGTGCTTGCATGGGACCTTTTGAAGGAGGTCGCCATTATCTTCATTACCTGCACCATAGTTTGGCTCCAGGTAAATAACAGGGAAGGAACACAGCCCCAACCATCAACAGAAAATTGGATTAAAGATTTGCTGAACATGACCCGCTCATCAGAACAAGACCCAATTCCCCTCTCAGTAGTCCTTCCCATCAAGAAGCTTCCATAAGGCTCTTGCCCTTCTCTGTCAGAGAGCAGACAGACTGAAAACCACAATCACAGGAAACTAACCAATCTGATCACACGGACCACAGCCTTGTCTAAACTCAATGAAACTATGAGCCATGCCATGTAGGGCCACCCAAGACGGACGGGTCATGGTGGAGAGATCTGACAAAACATGGTCCACTGGAGAAGGGAATGACAAACCACTTCAGTTTTCTTGCCTTGAGAACCCCATGAACAGTATGAAAAGGCAAAAAGATAGGACACTGAAAGAAGAACTCTCCAGGTCAGTAGATGCCCAATAAGCTACTGGAGATCAGTAGAGAAGTAACTCCAGAAAGAATGAAGAGACAGAGCCAAAGCAAAAACAACACCCAGTTGTGGATGTGACTGGTGATGGAAGTAAAGTCCAATGCTGTAAACAGAAATATTGCATAAGAACCTGGAATGTTAGGTCCATGAATCAAGGCAAATTGGAAATGATCAAACTGGAGATGGCAAGAGTGAATATTGACATTTTAGGAATCAATGAACTTAAATGGACTGGACTGGGTGAATTTAACTCAGATGACCATTATATCTACTACTGTGGGCAAGAATCTCTTAGAAGAAATGGAGTAGCCATCATAGTCAACAAGAGTCTTAAATGCAGTACTTGGATGCAATCTCAAAACGACAGAATGATCTCTGCTCATTTCCAAGGCAAACCATTCTATAGCATGGTAATCCAAGTCTATGCCCTGACCAGTAATGCTGAAGAAGCTGAAGTTGAACGGTTCTATGAAGACCTACAAGACCTTCTAGAACTAACACCAAAATAGATGTCCTTTTCATTATAGGGGACTGGAATGCAAAAGTAGGGAGTCAAGAAATACCTGGAGTAATGGGAAAATTTGGCCTTGGAGTACAGAATGAAGCAGGGCAAAGGCTAATAGAATTTTGCCAAGAGAATGTACTAGTCATAGGAAACACCCTTTTCCAACAACAGAAGAGAAGACTCTACACATGGCCATCACCAGATGGTCAATAATGAAATCAGATCGATTATATTCTTTGAAGCCAAAGATGGAGAAGATCTAGACAGTTAGCAAAAACAAGCCTGGGAGCTGACTGTGGCTCAGATCATGAACTCCTTTTTCAGAGGTTCTTCCAAATCAATTTGCAAAAGCATTTTGCTTACATGTATACATTTATTAAAATATATATATTTTTGCTCGTTAATTTTAAATTAAGGGGACAACACCTTATGAATTAATTTTCTCCCAGTTTTTCCCATTCATGAATGTCTTAGAGATAATTTTTTATCAGTATATATAGATCATTATTTTTAAGTACTAAGTGTTTAGATGTCTTACATCTATTCTTCTAATTAGAATGTTATTTCTTCTCTTTCATTTCATTCCTTATAGAAATCTGAGTTGTCCTTTTAAACCTGGCTCAAATATTATCTCTTGCATGAAACCTTTCCTCATCTTTCAGGCTATGTTAAAATGGGCTGAAAGACCGGGTGGAGAAGAGGAAGAAACGGGACCTGATCCATGTGTAAGGTTAATCCCCCTGAGGGGTGTTCATAAATTGAAGCACAAGGTCCACTGGAGTGGGATGAACTGGAGTATAATTTTGAGCAGTGAGCAGTATTCATGTCTGTGGGGGAAAGGGGTTTTAGTGGTAATATTTATAAATCAGTGGGTATTAGGGGGAAGCTTTTGTGCTTGGATCCTAGATCTTTTCCTTTTTTGAAATAGGATTTTCTCTATTAACTAGAGTGAACAAGGAAAGCATCTGATTCTAAAGAAGATAGAATTGAGGCACATATCATATCTCTTTCCATTTGTCTGAAGTTCAGTATAGAATTCATATCCAACTATGGGACTATGGAGGGCTTCTCTTGTGACTCTGCTGGTAAAGAATCCGCCTGCAATGCAGGAGACCTGGGTTTGATTCCTGGCTTGGGAAGATTCCCTGGAGAAGGGAACGGCTGCCCACTCCAGTATTCTGGCCTGGAGAATTCCAACGACTGTATAGTCCATGGGGTCACAAGAGTTGGACTTGACTGAGTGACTTTCACTTTCACTTTCATGGAACTATGGAAGACGTGGTCTCGTGTGGATGAGCACACTTTTGAAGGTGATGGAGAAGGTTGCAACAACATTGTAAATAAAGAACTTTTTTGAGGAATGATCTTAAAATAAGAAAAAATAATTTTAAACCTTCTTTCCTACCTGGCTCTGTCAGGTTTGGCTCAAGAACTTGAGAGAATGACACTGTAGAAAAAAAAATACTTTTTATGAAATTAACTGGGGATGGGGAAAGTAAAAGCACATACTCTTCCTCTTGGTACTTCCTTTGTCATTATAATCATAAATAATACTTCTGGGTAGTTATTATAGCATGAGTTCCTTGAAGGTAAATTTTACCTGTGATTGAATTATGTGTGTTCAGTGACTAACATAATGTCTGGCACTTAGTTGATGCTAAGAAATTGTTTCCTGAATTGATTTTTAAATAATTAATGGTTTGAATTGCTTTTCAAAAGAATATGAAACAAAAAATTAGTTACTCTTGCAGAACTTCAGAAAACAGTAGCAAATTAGTGGAGTTTATTATCTTCAAACTTGCTAATTATCTTTGATTTTCATTGTGCTCCAAGCTGTATGTGTGAGTGTGTACTCAGTCACGTCTGACTCTTTGAGAACCCACAGACTGTAGCCCACCAAGCTCCTCTGTCCATGGGATTTCCCAGGCAAGAATACTGGAGTGGGTTGCCATTTCCTCCTCCAGGAGAACTTCCTGACCCAGGGATCAAATCCACATCCCTTACATCTTCTACATTGGCAGACAGATTCTTCACTAATGCACCGTGTGCACCAAGCTAGAAATCCAAAAATGAAATGTCTGCAGATATTGATGTGTGCCAGTAGAGAGCAGCATGGCCCCGTACTGCTGGTAGATCAAGACTTCTTTCCTTGACCAAACCTTAGTCAGGCTTTTTTGAGCTCACTACTTGAATAGGCCTGATCTTAATACTTGTAAAGCATAGTTTGGGCAAGAATTTTGCTATGTCAGTTTAACTAGAATGCCCCATGATTAATATCTTCAGTTCAGTTCAGTTCAGTTCAGTTGCTCAGTCGTGTCCGACTCTTTGTGACCCCATGGACTGCAGCATGACAGGCTTCTCTGTCCATCATCAACTCCCGGAGCCTACTCAAATTCATGTCCATCGTGTCGGTGACACCATCCAACTGTCTCATCCTCTCTTGTCCCCTTCTCCTCCTGCCTTTGGTCTTTCCCAGCATCAGAGACTTTTCCTGTAAGTCAGCTCTTCACATCAGGTAGCCAAAGTATTGGAGTTTCAGCTTCAGCATCTGTCCTTCCAAAGAATATTCAGGATTGATTTCCTTTGGATTGACAGGTTCAATCTCCTTGCAGAGTCTTCTCCAACACTATAGTTCAAAAGCGTCAATTCTTCGGCACTCAGTTTTCTTTATAGACCAACTCTCACATCCAAACATGACTACTGGAAAAACCATAGCTTTGACTAGATGAACCTTTGTTTTTAAGTAGTATCTTTGCTTTTTAACATGCTGTTGGTCATAGCTTTTCTTTCAAGGAGCAATTGTCTTTTAATTTCATGGCTACAGTCACCATCTGCAGTGATTTTGGAGCCCCCTCCAAATAAACTCTTTCACTGTTTCTATTGTTTCCCCATCTATTTGCTATGAAATGATGGGACCGGATGCCATGATCTTAGTTTTTGGAATGTTTTCACTCTTTTCTTTCACTTTCATCAAGATGCTTTCTGCCATAAGGGTGTTGTCATCTGCATATCTGAGGTTATTGATATTTCTCCTGGCAATCTTCATTCCAGCTTGTGCTTCATCCAGCCCAGTGTTTCTCATGATACACTCTGCATATAAGTTAAACAAGCAGAGTGACAGTATAGAGCCTTGACATACTCCTTTCCTGATTTGAAATAAGTCTGTTGTTCCATGTCCAGTTCTAACTGTTGCTTCTTGACCGGCATACAGATTTCTCAGGAGGCAGGTCAGGTGGTCTGGTATTCCCATCTCTTTCAGAATTTTTCAGTTTGTTGTGATCCACACAGTCAAAGGCTTTGGCATAGTCAATAAAGCAGAAGTAGATATTTTTATGGAACTCTCTTGCTTTTTCGATGATCCAGCAGATGTTGGCAATTTGATCTCTGGTTCCTCTTCCTTTTCTAAATCCAGCTTGAATATCTGGAAGTTCTTGGTTCATGTCCTGCTGAAGCCTTGCTTGGAGAATTTTGAGCGTTACTCTGCTAGTGTGTGAGATGAGTGCAATTTTGTGTGGTAGTTTGAGCATTCTTTGGCATTGCCTTTCTTAGGGATTGGAATGAAAACTGACCTTTTCCATTCCTGTGGCCACTGTGATTTTTCCAAATTAGCTGGTATATTGAGGGCAGCACTTTCACACCATCATATTTCAGGATTTGAAATAGCTCAGCTGGAATTCCACCACCTCTACTAGTTTTGTTCATAGTGATGCTTCCTAAGGTCCACTCTTTTGAATAGTTCTTCTGTGTATTCTTGCCACCTTTTCTTAATATCTTCTGCTTCTCTTAGGTCCATACCATTTCTGTCCTTTATTGTGCTCATCTTTGTATGAAATGTTCCCTTGATATCTTTAATTTTCTTGAAGAGATCGCTAGTCTTTCCCATTCTATTGCTTTCCTCTATTCCTTTGCATTGATCACTGAGGAAGGCTTTCTTATCTCTCCTTGCTATTCTTTGGAACTCTGCATTCAAGTGGGTATATCTTTCCTTTTCTCCTTTGCGTTTAGCTTCTCTTCTTGTTAGGTCAGTTTAGCGAAGAATTAATACCTTGCCCTTTTACTAGTTTTGCATTTATTTATACCATGCCCTTTCCAATTTACTTCTTAACTATAAATTCCCACTTCTGTTTGCTATATTCTGAGCTAAGCCCAAATGCTGTCCCCTTCTACACTGGGGAGTAGGGGAGAGCAATTTGATTGCAATAATGCCAACTCAAATAGCAATAGTCCTGTATAAAGACTGCCTTCACAAGTCTAGGAAGTTTTATGAATAATGTTTTCGTTAACATTAGCACAATCTGAAGAGCCTCAGAAAATTCTGGTTTTGATCAGGTGGTATATAGTATTCTATAAAGTATAGAATATAGTATTCTAAAGTGCTCTACTTTTTAATATAGGAATGTACTTTATAATTCAACAAATCAATTAATTAAAAGATACAGCTTTTATCCTCAATGACCTGACACTCATACAATTAATGAGTGAAATTTTCTTTTTGTATTGATGTTACATCATTTTTGCTCAAACATTTTCCAGATAGTGAGACTAAAACAAGAACCTTAAATATGTAAAGTTTGAAAAGACTTACATTATTTATTTGTATACCTTCTTTTTCTACAATATATTTAAGGCATCTCTAAAATAAATAAAAATATACATGTATAAATATAAAATAAATAAATATATACATGTACCACAAAAAAGGAAAATTAATTAATGTGATTACTTCTAGGAAGTGTAATTGTTACTTAATATTCATTTTATCTATTCAGTGTTTTTTTTAATGGTAAAATGGCTATATATGTCATTTTTTTATTAAAAATGTAGATAGGGGGAAATGCTTAAGGCATTTGGTGTCAGCTTGTTTGCTTGAATTGAGTTTGGTTAAATCTGATAGTGAAGAAGTAAAAAGAAGAAGGGCAGAAAGAGTACTTACTGGTGACCACTTAGTAACCTCCATCCAAGTTCTACTGTCTGAAGTTGAAAGTCTCACTCTGAAATGCAACTCCAAGAGCTTGCAATTAGTCACAGAATCACTTGGTAGAAGAGATAACAAAGCAAACCAGCTATTCACAAAAACGACAATAACAGCAACAAAGATAAAACACCCCTTCCTATAAAGTTGCATTTATGTAAGTTTTATATGAAAAAAAAATCATGAAAATGACAGAAGGATGCAAACTAAGACTTAAGTAATTGAAAGATTAGATGAGTTTTACATAGACACAAATTCACACATTTAACAAATCTTCCTAAGTTAGCTAATGAAACAAAAGTTGTAAAGATACAGGGTTTGCTTTACATTTTAATTAGACATGCTGATTCTAAGGCAAGTCATATAGAAAAGTCAACTCTTGTGAGGTGGCCTCTTCTCCAGTTCTCACTGTGCTGTGCTTAGTCGTTCAGTCATGTCCAGCTCTTTGAGACTCTATGGACTGCAGCCTGCCAGGCTCCTCTGTCCATAGGGATTCTCTAGGCAAGAATATTGGAGTGGGTTGCCATGCCTTTAACTAGAGCATCTTCCCAACCAAGGGATGGAACCCTACTAAGGGATGGAACCCTCATTGCAGGTGGATTCTTTACCAACTGAGCCACCAGGGAAGTCCCCAGTTCTCATTGGAATCTAGTAATATCCTTTCCCTCACTCCTTCAGGCTAGGAATGGTGATCACTTTCTACTGAAGTCAGTCTCTGGGTGCCTAATCATGCCTTAGGTTCCTTAATCTTGGTTGCATCTTTGGAAACAGTCTCATGAAAATCACTTTAGGCAAATCCTCTTGAGTGAATTATATTTTTGCTTGACTACCATCCAGCTTTTTTGATAAAGCAAAGTTAGGTGATAAAACAAAATTTACCACCCCAAAATGTATCTCTTCAGCTTGACAGTTAGTTTTGGCTGATTGTTTTTAAGAACCAAAAGGCTCAGGAAGTCTTTCTTATTACCTCCCTGTTAGCTGCCTAAAAGATTTTAGCTAAAGGGCCTGGTCCAGGATGAGCCCTCTCACCAGAGAGATCTACAGAGAAGATGGGCTACTGTGGTAGGAAGCTTATCAGGGTCTGGAGACCAAAGTCTACTTTGTGTCCCACTATCTCTATGGCATAACAAACATTCCTTTATCAAATATTTGTTTTTCCATCTCCAGATGAATTGCCTTTCTCTCCTTTAAAGCCCCAAATCCCTACCCTCTTCTCTCAGAAGAAGGTTCTCAAGTTAATTTAAACTTGTCCTTGGACCTCAGTCCTATGGAACCTCCAAACATATGTAATTAAATTTAGTTTTCTTCTGCTAATGTCAATTTAAGTCTTAGCTGAGTCAGAAGAACCTAGAAGTACAGAGGGAATTTTTTTCTTTCCCCAATACCTATATATTGAGTTTTGCAATTAGAGATTTTATCAAATGAGAGTTGAATTGTGTTGATGAGTTTATGCCGGTTAAGAACAATCAAACTATTGATAGAACAGTTAAATTTAGTAATAATTGAGTATGTCTTGATTTCCATCTAAGTTAAATACTAAAGCAGTATATAGGTTGTAACATGCTGTTTTCATCAATAAAATATCCTTCCTATATGGCTGCATGGATCATACATATAACCTCTCTTTTTCATTTAATCTTTATTGTTTAGTCACAAAGTCAAGTCCGCCTTTTACGTGACCCCATGGACTGTAGCCTGCCAGGCTCTTCTGTCCATGGGATTTCCCAGGCAAGAATACTGGAGTGGGTTGCCATTTCATTCTCCATCATTGAATCTTATTTTGTTCTAATTTTTAATTTTCCCTTCTAAAAGTAAGAGGAGACTAAATAATTAAAGAAATTTATGTTCCAGAAACATACAGCTTCTAAAACTAGACATATGGTTTTTCCATGAGGGTAATCTTAATTCTAAGAACAGGGATGTAGCCTTTAGAAAGACATTTGAGACCAAAGAGAAAAGATGCCAAGGATTTATCTTTTTCTCACATCTGCTCTTTTCTTCACTCACTGTGTGGCCTCATCTACTCTTCAATTAGCAGTGCAAATAAAATTTTACTGCCTTGGTGCCATCACTGAATTGTTTGAGAGATTAACTCCAAGTAATGCAGAGACTCTAGGTTTAGATACCCAGTCATAATCTGACTAGCCCACTCGGAATATCTAATTCCTTCTTGATCATCTGTAACCAAATGGATCACCTTTAACAAAATTGACTTTCAAGGTTCTAAGCTTGTAGAGTTCAGAACATCCTTTTTAGCTACAAACATAACCTAAAAAGGTTTATGATTTCCAGAAATTGTGATAATCTTTTCAAATATATAATTTCATGTGATGGTCCAGAAATTCTATAAGGAAGTTACTATATGAACATCATGTATAGATAAACCACAAGAAACTTCAATCAGTTGCTCAAGGTCACAAAGATTAAGTGACAGAACTGGTACTTAAATTCAGGTCTGCCCCAGTGTTAGAGTTGGAGCTGTCAGCCGCTTCATCAAACTCCTTATGGAGTCTTGGCTCAATGAACCTGTTCTATGAGAAGTCAAAATAAGTTAGTGTAAGTGCTAGCTCTTTGATGGCCTGTTTTAATTGCTTCCTTGATAGCTCAGTTGGTAAAGAATCTGCCTGCAATTCAGAAGACCCTGGTGTGATTCCTGGGTCAGGAAGATCCCCTGGAGAAGGGAAAGGCGGTCCAGTACTCTGGCCTGTATAGTCAGTCCATGGGGTCACAAAGACTGAGCAACTGTCCCTTTCAGTTCACTTTAATAGAAAAGTAGCATTTTAAAATACCCAGAGAAATTGATAGAATTCACATCCTCAGACAACTCTCTATAAATATTGCTTTTCATAACCTGGCTTTTAATAAGTACCAGGAAGCACAGAATTCAAAGTTTCTATCTCTGGCAAGCTAAACCTAATTTATTCTTTCCTTCTTAAGCAAGATGTGAAGGCAAGCATGGGGCAGAGGAAGTGGTATATTCTAACGAAGTAGCAGAGGTAACATGGGGCTCTTCCTGTACCCTGACACCTCTGTACTTGCTCACTTGGTCAGCCAGTGTTCACTTCATAGATATTAAACTCATGTCTGACGTTTTGCATTTTACAAAGGGTGTTTCCAAAGATGTTCATATTTGCCCCATTTCTTATAGTAAGCAGAGATATGTTATTCTCTTTTATATAAAGACATAGTAGTTAAAATAATTCCCCTGCATTGTACAATTTATCACAAGCAGACCAGGTAGCCTCACTATCAAATCTATTTTCATTCACTACTTTGTGTTGTTTGATAGTCTATGGAGGGTGCCCTGGACTTCAAGGGAAACAACCACATTTGATTTCTCATCTCAACGTATTTACAGTTATAAGCTGACAATGTTGAACTTTATCCGTTGTTCCCCAAAGAAACATTCTTTCTCATATGACTTTGCTAAGAATCACGGATGCCTGTTTATTGGTGACACTGACACCCTCCACATATCCATGTTTTGCCTTGTTAATGATTAACTGAATACGATTCTTCTTGACTAAACTTTTGATTCTTTCCTTCTCCCAGGGTCCTGAACTTTGTCTTGCTATCTGCCTGAATTGATAAACAATTCCATTTTAAATTCATTTTTTCATTGAGATAACGTTGGTTTATAACATTGTATCTTTCATGTGTACAAGATTGTATTTCTACTTGTGTAGAGACTATAGTGTGCTCAATACCAAAAATTTAGTTTCCATCCATCTCCATACAGTGACTCTTTTAACCAGTTTTCCATTCCCCTTTAGTAACCATTACTCAGTTTTCTATCTGTGTTCTCTTTCATTTGATTTGTTCTTTACTTTGTCCTTTTGTTTGTTTGCTTTTTAGTTTCCACATATGAATGAAATCATGCAGTACTTGTTTTTCTCTGTCTGACTGAGGTCCATCTATTAATATATTGCTGCAAGTGACAGTACTTCATCTTTTTTTTTTAACGACTGAGTAGTAACAATCATTTTTTAATAGTCCATCCTGAAAACAGGCTGCCCTCAGGGTGAGACATTTTCTGACCTTCTTTTCCATCACACAGCTCTTCATCCCATTTCTCCATTCAGGGTTCCTTCTTGTCTGCTGACTTCTCTGTATGAAAGAAAAACCCTTTTGCCTAGTGTTCCCATCCCTAGCTTTCCCTGTGTGTGTGTGTGCACGCGTGCGCGCGTGCTCGCGCACACACACACTCAGTCATTTCAGTTATGTCCAACTCTGCAATTCTATGATCTATAGCCCACCAGGCTCCTCTGTTCATAGGATTCTCCAGGCAAGAATACTAGGATGGATTCCCATGCCCTCCTTTAGGGGATCTTTCCAACCCAGGGATCAAACCCGTGTCACCTGCGTCTCCTGCATTGCAGGTGGATTCTTTACCACTGGGAAAGCCCATCATGGCATAAAATTGACAAATAAAAATTGTATAAATTGTACAGTGTGATGATTTTATATAAGTATATATTGTGAAGTGATTATCCTGATCAGGCTAAATAACATGTCAATCATCTTTTATAGTTAGCTTTGTCTCTGTAAGGAGGACACCAAAAGTCTACTCTCAGCAAATTTTGAGTATACAGTACAGTATTACTAGCTATAGTTACCATGCTGTACATTAAATTCCCAGAACTTATTTATCTTATAGCTGGAAGTTTGTACCTTTTAACCAACATCTCCCCATGCTCCCACCCACTCACTTCCTTGTAACCATGCTTCTGTGAGTTTGAATTTTGGGAGTTCACGTGTAAGTAAGATCATATAATATATACCTTGCCTAACTCTTAAGATGCTTGGTGATCTATCAGAACATTCTACATATCACAATGGTTCTTCTTCTACCTCGTCCCAGCCCCCTGCCATTTTGCAATAAGGCTTTTAAACAAAATTTCTTTCTACTAAGTCAATATTTATTTGTTCTTTGATAATATAATATCACAGTCTAGAAGGGACATTCTCCATATCACTGTCAGAGTAAATGTTCTTTTGAAACAGTAATCTAACCTTATTCAAGATCAGATATTCCCATGATCTTGGCTCTAGATTTTGTCCAATCCCTTTCACAATACCAACCCTAATTTTAAAGTCTTTTATAATTCTTCACTTCTAATTACATATGCCTTATGTCCTAGTTGACGGCTTCCCTGATAGCTCAGTTGGTAAAGAATCCACTTGCAATGCAGGAGACCCTGGTTTGATCCCTGGGTTGGGAAGATCTGCTGGAGAAGGGATTGGCTACCCACTCCAGTATTCTTGGGCTTCCTTGTGGCTCAACTGGTAAAGAATCCACTAGCAATGGAGGAGATCTGGGTTCAATCCCTGGATTGGGAAGATCCCCTGGAGAAGGGAAAGGCTACCCACTCCAGTATTCTGGCCTGGAGAATTCCATGGACTGTATAGTCCATGGAATCTCAAAGAGTCAGACACCACTGAGTGACTTTCACTTTCACTTTGTCCTAGTTAAAACAAGACACTTTTGTTGTATTATAAAACTGTATCTTTTTTTATTAAATCTGTGCAGAGGCCCATAACTCCTAGATTACTTTAGAGTCCTCTGTAATATTTTTCTAAAGTACAGTGTGTGTTCTAAGTTGCTTCAGTCATGTTTGACTCTGTGTGACCCTATGGACTGTAGCCTGCCAGGCTCCTCGGTCTGTGGGATTCTTCAAGCAAGAATACTGGTTGCCATGCCCTCTTTCAGAGGATCTTCCTGACCCAAGGATGCAATCTGCATCTCTTATGTCTCCTGCATTGGCAGGTGAGTTCTTTACCACTAGAGCCACCTGGGTGTACCTCCCTTATATTAACTGTATCATATATATCACAGCATAGGTCATTTGGAAAGATACAGTTTTATTTTCCAGGATTTCTTCATTAGTTAGCATTTAGAACAGACAACTGCAAAACATCAGTGACCTAAAATGAGAAAAATTAATTTCTTGCTCATTCCACTTGAAGGCTACAACTCAGTTATGATGTAACTGGGCTCTGTGACTCTCATTTGTCTCCTTGTTCAAACACTGAAGATGAAGAAGGAAGTATTATTTGGTGCATTATGTTCTCTTGGTGGAGGATAACAACATGAGTGACAGCCAAAACACACAAAGGCTTTCCAAACTTTTGCTCAGATATGGCCTCTGTCATGTCTTCTCATATTCTATTGCAAAAAGCAAATTACATAGTTAATTGCAAGATTATTGCAGTAGAGAACTACACTTCACTTTCAGGTAGCAAGGGTAGTGTACTGTTTCCTAGAGCTGCCATAACACCACAAACTAGGAGGCTTAAAGCAACAGAAATTTATTCTCTCAGAGTTCTGGAGGCTTGAAGTCCAAAATCAAGATGTAAGCAAAGCCATGTTTCCCTTGAGATTGTGGATAGAATCATTTCTTGCCTTTTTTTTTTTTTTTTTTTTTGGCTTTGATGGCTTCTGTCAGTTCTTGGTGTTCCTTGAATTATAGACACATAATTCCAGTCTCTACCTCCATCTTCATATGGAGTTTTTTCCTTATATCTTTACATTGTTAGCTTATAAAGACATCATTAGGCTTCCCTGGTAGTTCAGATGGTAAAGAATCTGCCTGTAATGCGGAGACCTGGGTTCGATCCCTGGGTCTGAAAGATACCCTGGAGAAGAGAATGACAACCCACTACAGTATTCTTGCCTGGAGAATTCCATGGACAGAGGAACCTGGCAGGCTACAGTCCATGGGGTCACAAAGAGTCAGACATGACTTAGTGATGTCTAAGTGGTTAACAAATACACAAGGACATCATTATATTGAATTAAGGGTCCTCTACGGAGAAGGCAACAGCACCCCACTCCAGTACTCTTGCCTGGAAAATCCCATGGATGGAGGAGCCTGGTAGGCTGCAGTCCATGGGGTTGCTAAAAGTCAGACACGACTGAGCGACTTCACTTCACTTTCACTTCTACTACAGTAAGATCTTAACTAGTTATAACCATAGTGGTTCTATTTCCAAACCAGGTCATGTTCTGAGGTACCAGGGTCAAGACTTTAACATATATTTTGAGGGGACACATAACAGATAGGGAACACATTCTTATAAACAAATTATAAATCTGCCACCATTTTCTTCCTTTCTCCCTGTCTGTAACCTTTCAAGAATATAGACGGTAAAAATTACCTCAGAAATTGAGAGAGTAGAGGAATGGATCAAGATTCAAAGTAGAATTCTTTCTTAGGAGATGGCCAAAAAAATAGAAAGTGAACTGATTCTAGAGATCAGAGAAGAAACCCACAATTGCAGTGGATCATCATAGATGAAAACTATTTCCATGGCTTCAGATATTCAGGTATTGCTCCAGTTCACCAGTCCCCTGGTGTAGTTGACTCTGATATTCCTACGAGCAATGGGAACATGCAAATTACACTTTAGTCTCTATGCCCAGGGCGTCCCCAATGTTTCAGTGATAAAGAATCAGACTGCATTGCAGGAGACACAGGAGATGCAGGAGACACGAGTTTGACCCCTGTATTGGGAAGATCACCTGGAGAAGGAAATGGCAATGCACTCCAGTATTCTTTCTTGGGAAATCCCATGGACAGAGGAGTCTGCTGGGCTACAGTCCAAGGGTCGCAAAGAGTCAGACATGACTGAGTGACTGAGCAAACACACACACTCTATGCACAGAGGCAGAAGGCCTTAGGTAGGTTAGAATGATTGTGATGATGTCCTGCCCCTTTCAGATTTGGTGTAACTAGGTGATCTGATCAAAGAACAGAACTATTGGGAGCTAGCAAGAATTCAGTAAACTGATTAGAGATTAGAGAATTACTGGACTTGATTAAGCAATTGGGTAATATCTAAAAGAGTCTCTTCTCACTTCCCAAAAATCTTCCTGGTTTCCACAGCTGTGGCATCTCCTCATGCCCTGAGGCCAATCTTGGTAGGAAAGAGGAGGAATTGAGAAGAAGCTGGAGAAATGGTGCAGGGAAGTGAAGAGACTTAGCTGCTACTGGGCTAAGTCTTTGAATGGGCTCTTGGATCAGTTGGCTAGGGTTCACATCCCAAGTCAGCCACTCAGTGGTTATAAATTTTTGCCACTTACCTAACCTAACTGAGGGCTTCCCCACTGGCTCAGTGGTAAAAGAATCCTCCTGCAATTTAGGAGATGCATGTTTGATCCCTGGCTCAGGAAGATCCCTTGGAGAAGGAAATGGCAACCCACTGCAGTATTTTTGCCTGGGAAATACCATGGATGAGGAGCCTGGTGGGCCACAGTCCATGCAGTCACAGAGAGTTGGATATGACTGAGTGACTAACAACAGCACCTTAACTAAGCTTCAATTCTTTTGTCTTAAAATGATTATAAAATACTAATTCAAAGGGTTGAAGTGAGGATGAAAAGAAATAATCTATGAAAAGTACTCAGTGTAGTTCCTGAGACATAATAAACCCTCATGAAACATTAGATAATTTTAGTAGTTTTACAAATCAGATCAGGGACTGTCCTATGACAAAACCTGCATTATATCCCAGGTTTCTCACTTTTTTCCCCCACACCTGAATCCTTATCTGTATATGTTAAATTCCTCTCTTATCCAAATCAGACTTTTTTTCTGTCTTTCTGAGAATTAGTCCTGCTTCTTAGCTCTAGGTTTGTAGCAGCATCTCTATCATCTGCTCGCTTTCTGCTCTTGTGTGACTGCCAGATATCTGACTCATAAATTACCATGTGCTCGAATTTCTGACTCCTAACACCCACCTTTCTATTACCTTCTACCCCATGTTCCCTGAATTTCATTGTCCTAGCACTTTCTGCCTGTTCTGTGATTATGTATATTTTTTCTTTCTTATCATGAAATGTAATTCAAATTTGCATCATTTTAAAGATGAAGACTGACTTCACTCTCTCTTTACCATGAAGCTTCTTGACATAGTTGGTTTCCAAATCACAGTTGTACTTACACCTGCATATTTCAGGACAGGGTTGTAGGATGCACTTGTATAGGATATATGTGAAGATCACATAACTGGACACAAACGGGGTGGCATATAGAAGGTATTCTGTATATTTCACTAAGTTCTTATTTTTCATTGCATTGCTGCTGCTGTAGACCCATGAGTAAAGAAAGAGCCTGATTACTAGATACAGACTAACATTGGACCAGTAACAAGACTAACTTACTATAAAAGTATATTATTAATACTTTTACAAAATAATTTTTCATTTGCCAAAAATTGGGACTAGAATGTTCAGGAACTGGTAAACTGGAGAAACTTAAACTTGTGAATTGGAATCATCTCTGAGAATTAGACCATCAAGGAGGAAAGGAATCAAAACAAGAGGGACATAGGATTTCACAATCTTTCTGGAAACTGATGCTTCCTTGAACTCAAGGGTAACCACCTCCCAAAATAAAGAAAGCCGTGGAAAACCAGACCATAATGTGAAAGAATTTTAAAGTATTCACAAAATTTTCAGTGCCATTTTTAAAGTATAACAATATTACACTATGTCATGACCCATGTGGCAAAATGCTATGAATTATAGTCTATTTTATATTATTGTATTACTTTCAAATGTGCAACACTGTTAAAATTATTGGATAAGGCTAAGTTGAAATTAACAGTACAATTTATAGGCCGACAACCACTTTAAAGCTAGTTCTATCAATTGGGTAGTAAGTATGTATCTGATAGAAATGAAAAGTAAACTACTAAATTTGACATTGAAAAAACCTGAATTCCAAAAAACTTTCTTTCATTAAGATAAACAAAGATGTTGAGTTTTGTAAGTCTCTGGCATTCAAATTATCAGGCATTTCAAAGAACCTATGTGCTCAAATGAGCACTACTAAAAAGTTAATGATTATGTCTTTCTTTCCTGATAAGACTCTCTGGGACTTCTCAGGAGTGGGAGAAGACTGCAGTCACTTTACTTTTTCAGGCTCATGGATTATCAAAAAGTGAAGCCACATGCATGTGTTAAAGAGCTGTCAGACCCCTGGATTCAGGTGTAATATATAAAGAGCATGTAAATAGTCAAACAGACTCCCCACCCCCACCCCGCACCCTCCGTGATTCAGCGGTAAAGAATCCGCCTGCCACGCAGGAGCGGCAGATGAAGTACAATCCACGGGTTGGGAAGATCCCCTGAAGGAGGTCATGGCAACTGACTCCAGTATTCTTGCCTGGAGAATCCTATGGACAGAGGAGCCTGGCGGGCTATATAGTCCATAAGGTCGCAATGAGTCGCACATAACTGAATTGACTTCCCATGCACACAAATAACGAATCACATCCTCACAAGAAGGAAAAAAAAACAAAAAAAAAAAACAAAAAAAACAACAACTGAACTGGAAATCAATAAGACTTCTTAGATCTATCAAAGAAATGAGGTCATAGGGAAAACTGCAGTTCCCAAACCTAGAAAGACAGAATCCATAGAATGAGGTCCTGCCGGGGTCCAGCCCCGGTGGATCCAGGGAATTCGAAGCGGGGACAGTGTCGGAGAGGATCAGGAAACAACTGCTTAATAAAACGTTAATTAAGGATATAAAGAGTGGTGAAATAAGGATAGCTCAGCGAAGAAATTCAGTGAAGAAACGAGGCTGAAATAAGGATAGCTCAGTGAGGAAATTCAGTGGAGAAAAGAGGCTGAATAATTCAGCCAGAAGGTGAGAGAAAGAACGACATGGGGAGACCAAGTTTCGGTGAACAAGGCCCGCACTTTATTTTCCAAAGTAGTTTTTATACCTTAAGTTATGCATAGAGGATAATGGGGGAAGGGGTAGAGTCATGCAGCAAGCCAGGCTTTCTTCCTGCAAACTTATCATATGCAAAAGCTTAGGTGATTTGCATCATCTTCTGGCCTGGAGGCCTGTTAACATTTTAAGACCCTTTCTTCAGAAAACGTATTTTTCTCTAAAGGTGATTGGTCAGGAGCCACCCTCCAAAAGCATTAGATAAAGTTGCATTCCTACAGAGCAAAGGTGTGGTGGGCTATAACAAGAAAAAGAATTAACTCAAGGGTCCCAGGTTACAAACATTAAAGCTACTACTTACACCAATTATATTAATCAATACACTGCCAGGGATGCAGCAGGTAAGGGATATGGAGACTTAGCAGCAAACATTGGCCCAGCAAGTGAAAAACCCTTCACCAATACAATTTCTAATCAATCTTTTAACTGCTCAAAGGAATCTGTATTCAGACAGTTTAGAACATCTCCTGCCTCTCACAGTTGGGAGGCTCTGAACAATCACATGTGGCCAGAAAAACCTATTCAGGCAGGCTAGAGGACTTCCAAAGGAGTTTGTAGGTTGAAACACTATCACACCCAGGAACTTTATTAACTGCAGCTGTAAGTAATGGGGGACAGCCCCCTGTAAAGTCAGAGGTGTAGGTGACAGCACAAAGCGGAAAGTAGGCAGACTCTGGTTTTGGGGGTAGATGCTCAAGAATTTCCAGGGGGACTCCTGAGGCTCGATCCCGCCTTTGCGTATGCCAAGCCTCCTTCCTCATGACCTTTGCCACGGGCGGAGCTCGCTCCCGGCAAGGTCCGATGAAAGAGGAAGAGTTTGGAAAGAGGAAGACTTTGGAGCCAGTAACTGGTAGGAACTGATGAAATGCTGGATGGAGGAGGCTGGGCATGTAAGAGCTGACTTATTGGGAAAGACCCTGATGCTGGGAATGATTGAGGGCAAGAGGAGAAGAGGGTGGCAGAGGCTGATAAGGTGGTTAGATAGCATCACCAATTTCAATGGACATGAATTTGAGCAAACTTCAGGAGATAGTAAAGAGCAGGGAAGCCTGGTGTGCTGCAGTTCATTGGGTCATGAAGAGTTGGACGTAACTTAGCAACTGAACAGCAATGACAGTTTGCTTTAATTTAAGAGTTAAAAACCCTGGAGGGCTCAGTTAAAGAAAATCTCCAAGCTTCTGTGAATTTTACTTCCAAGTCTCAATCAGATTATCATGTTGAAAAACCAATGGAGAAAAACCGCCTGGGTTCAGGCAGAGGGAAGGGAAAAATAACCATTTAAAAATAAACCTAAAAAAAAAAATAAAAATAAATAAAAATAAACCTAGAGTGTTCTCCATAATAAGGGACTTCAGGCTATGGAAAAAGATCTTACCAGCAATTTATCTGATATAGGGGAAGGGAAATACTCAACTACAGCCCTTTTGGCATTCCTGTCTCATAAAGGGGAGGTAAAAGATAATGGAGATCAAAGCAAGGACACTAGAGGAAACTGAAGTCTATAACACAACAGCAAACATTAAACACAGCCTATCTTTTAATCAGATAATATCCAACATTCTTACAATTCTAAATACTGGTGAAGATGTGGAGCAAAAGGAACTCTAATTCATTGCTGGTGGGAGTGCAAAAAGGCACAGCAACAGTGACAGTTTCTTACAAAGCTAAATACAGTCTTAACCATTTGGTCTAGCACTCACACTCCTACATATTTGCACAAATGAGGAGCAAACCTATTTCCACACAAAAGCCTGCACATGAATGTTAATAGAAGCATTACTGATAATTTTGAAAACTGAAAGCAACCAAGATACCCCTTAATAGGTGAGTAAATAAACAAATTCTGGTACCTTCAGATAATAGGATATCATTCAGCATTTAAGATAAATAAGGTATTAAATGATCAAAAGATATGGAGGAACTTTGAATGTACATCGCTTTAAGTCAAGAAGCCAATCTCAAAAGGCTACGCATGCTCTTTGACTTCAACTATATGGCATTCTGAAGTCAGAACTACAGATAGGATAAATTATCAGTGAATGTCAGAAGTTCACAGGAGGGGAGGCAGAAGGAAGAGGTGGAGCATAAGATATTGTTGTGAGGGGTGGGGGCAAAACTATTTTGTATAATACCATAATGGCAGATGCTTGGCATTAAGAATTTGTCAACATTCATAGAAATGTGCAACTCAAAAAAAATGAACCTTAATTAAACTCTGTGTGTGTGTGTGTGTGTGTGTGTGTGTGTGTTGTCCTTCAGTCATGTCTGACTCTTTGTGATCCCATGGGCTGTAGCCCACCAAGGTCCTCTGTCCATGGAATTCTCCAGGCAAGAATACTGGAGTGGGTAACCATTCTTCTGCTCCAGGGGATCTTCCTGACTCAGGGAACAAATCAGTATCTCCTGCATTACAGGCCCATTCTTATTTTAACCTATGTGATTCATACTTTATAAGATTATACAGAAAGTTCTTTCAGGCAAAACTTTTCTTTTGCACCCTTCAGGAGGCTTCATTTTACTATATGTTATTTATAGTAGCTATCTAACACACTTTATGTGAACTCAATGCCCCATATGGAGCTAGTGGTAAGGAATCCGCCTGCCAGTGCAGGATACGGGTTTGATTCTTAGGTTGGGAAGATACCCTGGGGAAGGAAATGGCAACCCACTCCAGTATTCTTGCCTGGAGAATTCCGAAGACAGAGGAGCCTAGCAGGCTACAGTCTGTGAGGTTGCAAAGAGTTGGACACAACTTGGCGACTAAACAACAACATACTTTCGCACTTATTTTTTTATTGGTAAGTGAATCCTCATCATTTGAAAGATTTTTTTTAAGGATAAATGTGTTTTGGACTTCAGTGGCTGCCAGCATCACATGGTTTAGACACATTTGTAATATCTTTGCAGCCAATTGCTTACAACTGAAAGATAAGAGAGATGGCCTGAAAGCTAAGTCTGTTCCGATTAGCCTATGCTTATATCCTGACTTTTTGGATCAAAGAATATCTTGGTAAACAATGATAGAAATCTTACAGATCCTTATTATTAAATGATGATAATTTTAAAATTAAGCTATGCAATAGTATTAAATATTACAATCTATATTAAACTTGTATATTTAACAATTAAATGTTTTAACACTTATTTAACACAAATAAAAATAAAAAAAGTAAAATGACAAAGTACATAAAGTCAAATGACATGCAATTTAAAAATAAGCCTCTGGTTAACCCTGCTCTATTTAGATTTTCTATCATAAAAAATTGCCATTTCTCAAAAACCACTCGTTTATTTTATTTTGGGTAGGGCTGGATATTAATGTCTTTTGTAATTAACAACGGCAGTTCTCTTAACTTTGTTTTTTTTTTTTAACACATCAGCCACTTTCACTCTGTTAATATGTATTCAATGCCCAGCCTGTGAGCTAGTTACCAAATATCACCCTGTTTTAAATGTATACACAGACTAATAAGGAAATTGGACAAGTAAATTTTAATTCTGGCATAATGAAATAAATGCTAAATAGGATGCAGTGCAGAGTTTCAAAGTCCATTTGAAGGGATATTCAGTCTTGCAAAAGTTAGGAAAGGTCTTTCAAAGTAAGTGCAATCAAATTAAAGACAAGAGACAGATGAGAACTAGTCAGGTTTTAAACTAACTGAGTTGGAGGTATTGATGAGGGTATGAGGTGGAGCAAAGGAGAATATCCTCCACTGAAAAGAGTAAGTGCAGAGACATGAAAACAAAACAAAACAAAACAAAGAAACCTTGGCCTTTTCTTGATTTGAAGTAGAGCTGTACAATATTCTATGTTACAGGTGTACAGTATAGTGAATCACCATCTTTAAGGGTTATGCTCCATTTGCGATTATTATAGTTCAGTCAGTACAGTCTCTCAGTCATGTCCGATTCTTTGTGACCCATGGACTGCAGCACGCCAGGTCTCCTTGTCCATCACCAACTCCTGGAGCTTGATCAAACTCATGTCCATTGAGTTGGTGATGCCATCCAACCATCTCATCCTCTGTTGTCGCCTTCTCCTCCTGCCTTCAGTCTTTCCCAGTATCAGGGTCTTTTCCAGTGAGTCAGTTCTTCTCATCAGGTGACCAAAGTATTGGAGTTTTAGCTTTGGCATCAGTCCTTCCAATGAATATTCAAGACTGATTTCCTTTAGGATGGACTGGTTGGATCTCCTTGTAGTCCAAGGGATTCTTAAGAGTCTTCTCCGACACTGCAATTCAAAAACATCAATTCTTACTGCAGTTCAAAAGCATCAGTTCTTTAGCACTCAGATTTCTTTATAGACCAACTCTCACATCCAAACATGACTACTGGGAAAACCATAGCTTTGACTAAATGGACCTATGTCAGCAAAGTAATGTCTCTGCTTTTTAATATGTTGTCTAGGTTGGTTATAGCTTTCCTTCCAAGGAGTAAGTGTGTTTTAATTTCATGGCTGCAGTCACCATCTGCAGTGATTTTGGAGCCCAGAAAAATAAAGTCTCTCACTCTTTCCATTGTTTGCCCATTCATTTGCCATGAGGTGATGGCTCCAGATGCCATGATCTTAGTTTTCTGAATGTTGAGTTTTAAGCCAAGATTTTCACTCTCGTCTTTCATCTTCATCAAGAGGCTCTTCAGTTCTTCTTCACTTTCTGCCAAAAGAGTGGTGTCATCTGCATATCTGAGGTTATTGATATTTCTCCCCACGATCTTGATTTGGGCTTCATCCAGCCCAGAATTTCACACAATGTTGTCTGCATATAAATTAAATAGGCAGGGTGATAATATACAGCCTCGACTTACTCCTTTCCCAATTCGGAACTAGTCCATTGTTCCATGTCCAGTCTAACTGTTGCTTCTTGACCTGCATACAGATTCTCAGGAAGCAGGTAAGGTGGTCTGGTATTACCATCTCTTGAAGAACTTGCCACAGTTTGTTGTGATGCACAAAGGCTTTGGAGTAGTCAAAAAATTATATATATATATATATATATATATATATATATATATACTCTATATGATATATTATAAAATATTAGCAATGTTCCTGGTGTTGTACAGTATATCCTTGAAGCTTATTTTATAGCTGATAGTTTGTACCACTTAATCCTCTATGCCTATCTTTCCTCTCCCTCTTTCCCTCTCCCCACTGGTAACAGCTAGTTTGTTCTCTATATCTGTGTGACTGCTTTTTTTGTTGTTATAGTCACTGGTTTGTTGTATTTTATAGATTCCACATACAAGTGATGTCATACAGGATTTGCCTTTCTGTCTGACTTATTTTATTTAACATAGTGCCCTCCAAGTCCATTTTTCTCATTCTCTTATCTAAATTTCAATGCTGTCAATGACTAACTTTACCTGGAAATTCCACACTATATCATTTAGCATGTGATTGGGAGCAGAGATAAGTGAAATTTTAAAAACAGTAATCCAAGGTGATTTCTGTTACATTATTCCTTTGGCTGTCATCTGTTTTTGATTTTCAGGGTTACTCAAGAGTTAAAGGCAAAGATTTTTAAACAAAAGGTGTTTTCCAAGTGACCTGTTAAGACACAAGCAAGTACTATAAATCCCTCTTTGAAAAGTCTCCCTAACCTAATCTAGGTCTCCTGATGCAGGGTCATTTTCTTCTCTCTTACTCCTCTAGGGAGTTTAATCTTTCAAAAGTCAACCTCATCCTTTGATTCAGTAAGTGACACTCTCTTATAAATTCTCTTATATTTTGCTCCATCTTGCTTACATTTTTCTCCCTCATCTTTACCTTTATTTCCTTTTCTTCCTTCTCCTTAACCCAGTGATGGCTACTGGCAAATTTAGAAATTTGCCTAAGAGCCAAGAATGAAAAATAACTGGAGAACCTCTAATATCTGTGTGAATAAACATGACTGTGTGGCTCACTGCACCTGCAGGTATGATATTTGTTTTACCCCATTGCATCACGAAATCCAGAAAGCCTAGACTCACAAGTTAATCTCCGCCTCCTTCTCTGGTATTCAGAATAAAAATCCACCAGAAACATTCCAAACGCACAGTAGTGCTCATCTTTTTTTGCAGCTTGAAACCTGAGTGGGGATTGAAGAAAACTGAATTGCATCACCCAGTTTCTTTCACAGGATCATCTGGACAGGTTTTATCTCTATTATTGCTGATATTAATATTTAGATTTTAGATATAGAAAATACAGAATTACTTATTACAAAACTATATTAAAAAGGAAATACAGAGAATAAAGTTTTTATCAATATTTTACTTACTTAGAATAAAGCAAATAATCACTTTGTGATAAAAGATCACTTATTAAAAATAATATATTTATATAACGTTTTGCTGTTTAAATTAAAGCGTTTTAACATAAAACTTAGTATCATAGTTGCCTTGTAAATCCTGCATGTTAAACATGTTCTCTATTTTACTGAAGTGAGAACAAAGCAAGCAGAGTAGAAAAGTTAAAGTGGAGACTGAATTCTAGTCAGATGTTTACTTCTGTGAAATATGTCAGAAACAATCTATTACTAACAGGGAACTTGCAAATATCACTGTTACTTTTAAGTGAAAGACATTTGACCTTCAAGAGCAGAAATCCCAAAAAAAAAAAAAAAAAAAAAAGAGCAGAAATCTAAGTCCTTGGTAAGTAGTTGACAAGGTACACCATTGGCAGGACAGTGGCTGTTTCATCTAGGAATTGTTAGTGGATACTAGAAAGCCCAAGCAGATTTGATCTAACAATAAAACAATTGAATTTAATGAGGATTTTTTAGCATCTATTTTGTGACACAGTGCTATGGTTCTGGATAGAAAAATGTCCAAAAGGATATTCTCTCCTTTCAGCCACTTTGCTCAAATCCAAATTAAGTTGTAGAAGGTGAGGCTGAAGCAAGCCCTTTGCATCTATACTCATTCTGATAGTCAGCACTTATCTCTGTGCCTGGTAAGAGCAGAGGCGTTCACATAGAGTATACCGCTGAATGAAAGGCAGACTGGGGAGTAGAGGAGGGGAAGATGGAGAAAGAGAGAAAGAAAGAAGAAGGGAAGAGGAAATACAAAGAAAAGGAGAAACATATTTCTTCCCTCAACTGAATTCATGAATCACAGTTCTAATAATTTTTGGTCAGCGTTTCTAGACAATAGCACCCTCCACACTCAGTTAGGGAATGCAGTTGACAATTTCGAACTGAACTATGTCTTTTGAGAAAGAAGAAATCAGCTGGAGGTGAATCTGTACATTACAAGATGAGAGAACTTACCAAAAGAAGCTAAACAAAGCAAGGGATTTTATTATATGCCACCTAGTTTAACCCTGAGATTAAAATTGACCATGAAGGGTCAGTCAGAAGTCAGCCAACTGTTTTTGATAATAAGTCAGCTACTCCCACTTGACTATAAGCCAATTCTTACAAACTTGGCAGAACACCAAGCAAGTTGTTCATATGAATAAACAAATCAATAGGCAGGACAAGGAATGCCTTTTGTACACATTTTTTTTCCCCTAGTGATTATATGAGCAATAAATTTCTATATAAACCATTAAAAAATTAAAAACAACTGGCAATATAAGATGGGAACACTTCAGATATCTTCAATTTATAAACAAATGATAAATTACCTGCTATATATCATTTAGGAAAAAAAACAAAACACTTCTGATGGACAAAATTGACCAAAATGATTAAAATAACCAATAAACTTATGAAACATCAAAACATGAAAAGTTATAAAATATCTTTAATACACAGATTTTTAGGAGTTTCCCTGGTGGCTCAGATGGTAAAGAATCTGCCTGCAATGCAGGAGATGAGGGTTCGATCCCTGCAATATTCCCCTGGAGAAGGGAATGGTTACTACTTCAGTATTCTTGCCTGGGAAATCCCATAGAGAGAGGAGTTTGGCAGGCTACAGTCATCCCTGATGGCTCAGCAGGTAAAGAATCATCCTGCAATGCAGGAGACACAGGAGACCTGGGTTCAATCACGTGTATGAGCGTCTAACAACTTATCCTACAGGGTTATTTTTGTTTTTTGTTTTTTTTTTGACAGGGGTGGATAAAAGGGAGATGCTACCATGTGTAAAATAGTTCGCTAGTGGGAAGCTGCTGTATAGCAGAGGGAGCTTAGCTCAGTGCTCTGGGATGACCTAGAGGGGTGAGATGGGGGGCAGGAGGGAGGTTCAAGAGGAAAGGAATGTATGTGTACATATAGCTGATTCACTTTGTTGTACTGCAGAAACTATGGGCTTTCCTGGTGGCTCAGTGGGAAGGAATCTGCCTGCCAGTGCAAGAGATGTGGGTTTGATCCCTGGGTCAGGAAGATTGGGAAGATCCCAAAGATCCTCTGGAGAAGGAAATGGCAACCTACTCCAGTATTCTTTCCTGGGAAATCTCATGGACAGAGGGCCTGGAGGGCTACAGCCCATGGAGTTGCAAAGAGTTGGACATGGTTTAGCTACTAAACAATAACAACAATCCTGAGGCAGTCTTGTAACTGAATATTGCCCAGTTCTCTGGCATGATGAGCCTCATTTTACTCAGTAATCAGATCAGATCAGTTGCTCAGTCGTGTCCGACTCTTTGCGACCCCATGAATCGCAGCACGCCAGGCCTCCCTGTCCAGCACCAACTCCCGGAGTTCACTGAGACTCACGGCCATCGAGTCAGTGATGCCATCCAGCCATCTCATCCTCTGTCGTCCCCTTCTCCTCCTGCCCCCAATCCATCCAAGCATCAGAGTCTTTTCCAATGAGTCAACTCTTCGCATGAGGTGGCCAAAGTACTGGTTTCAGCTTTAGCATCATTCTTTCCAAAGAAATCCCAGGGCTGATCTCCTTCAGAATGGACTGGTTGGATCTCCTTGCAGTCCAAGGGACTCTCAAGAGTCTTCTCCAACACTACAGTTCAAAAGCATCAATTCTTTGGTGCTCAGCCTTCTTCACAGTCCAACTCTCACACCCATACATGACCACAGGAAAAACCATAGCCTTGACTAGACGAACTTTTGTTGGCAAAGTAATGTCTCTGCTTTTGAATATGCTATCTAGGTTGGTCATACCTTTCCTTCCAAGGAGTAAGCATCTTTTAATTTCATTGCTGCAGTCACCTAATACCTCGTCTTAAAAGAAAAATAAAGGAGATCCTGTGAGGGCAATATCAAAGAAGGATAACATTTGTTGAGATGCTATATCACAAACTCAGAATGGAGTAAGTTTGCAGAGGAAAAAGGTAATGAGAGGAGTTGAAAGCCAATAAAGGAAAGTTTGCCTAATTAAAAAGTCTAAGGCTTACTCTGAACATGAAATGAGGTATCATGGGATCAGGCACTGTCAATGATAACCGTGTTGTTTAACCTTATAAATTTCACACAAGTCACTCAATGAGAGTGTCAACTTTACTGATGAAGTGAGAGAGAAAAGTATAAGTAATGCTAGGGGGTCATACTCTTCTATACCTTCCAGAATCCATGTCTTAGACATATCCATTACAGTGTCATTATTTTCATCTTTTTAATACTCTCACCAAGCATTTGATTTTTTTTTTTTTCATTTAATGAAACATATTCAGGATCAAAGAAAGCTTTGACTTTGACATCTGGCAATAGCTATCAAATGTGGCCATCAAAATTTATTGTTATTTAATGTATACAAAATTAATTAAAGGGATTCTTTGCCAAAATATTGTTGCATTTGCACAATATCTTAGTCTTTTTATATGTTTTATCAGTTCTGAGGGAGAAATCAAGGCTCTATTGAATGTATCACACATTTTGTACATAGTTTTAAAACATGTAACTTATTTGTGCTTTGTACTACTTATTCTTTTATATGTTAGACTTAGTAATAGAATTAGAAACTCTTAAAGCACCAAGGCTATGTTATACATTTCTTTAATATTCCTTACCCTATATGCTCAACATATAAGAAATGTTAGACACCCAAGAGAAATTTGATGTACAGGACTACTATTAATATTAAAACAACTTAAAGTGCATGTGAAGTGGAAAACATACCTTTTTTTCTTTCAGTGTACCACTCCACGATGAGTTCTTCCAAACCGTCCTTCTCAGATTACTTTGGCAAAATCAGTGGAATACCAATGTATAAAAAATTTATCGAGCAGTTTCATAATGTGGAGGAATTTGAGGCAAGACCAGATGACCTTGTCATTGTCACCTATCCCAAATCTGGTAAGTCTCTTTGTTATGTCAAAGGTGTTCCCTTTTCACCTAGAAAGGACAAATCCACCTTTTCTGTTAAATATTAAGCCATTCATTTCTCCCACATTCATTCTCTGTATTAAATAAGGACATATTATAAAAGTTCTGCTATATACACAGAAAATAGTGGCATATTATAACTCTATTATCTTGGTATAAGTTAAATAAGCAGAGTGACAATATACAGCCTTGACGTACTCCTTTTCCTATTTGGAACCAGTCTGTTATTCCATGTCCAGTTCTAACTGTTGCTTCCTGACCTGCGTACAGGTTTCTCAAGAGGCAGGTCAGGTGGTCTGGTATTCCCATCTCTTTCACAATTTTCCAAAGTTTATTGTGATCCACACAGTCAAAGGCTTTGGCATAGTCAATAAAGCAGAAATAGATGTTTTTCCGGAACTCTCTTGCTTTATCGATGATCCAGCGGATGTTGGCAATTTGATCTCTGGTTCCTCTGCCTTTTCTAAAACCATCTTGAACATCTGGAAGTTCACGGTTCACGTATTGTTGTAGCCTGGCTTGGAAAATTTTGAGCATTACTTTACTAGCGTGTGAGATGAGTGCAATTGTGCGGTAGTTTGAGCATTCTTTGGCATTGCCTTTCTTTGGGATTGGAATGAAAACTGACCTTTTCCAGTCCTGTGGCCACTGCTGAGTTTTCCAAATTTGCTGGCATATTTCATCTTTCAGAATTTGAAATAGCTCAACTGCAATTCCATCACCTACACTAGCTTTGTTCATAGTGATGCTTTCTAAGGCCCACTTGACTTCACATTCCAGGATGTCTAGCTCTAGGTGAGTGATCACACCATCATGATTATCTGGGTCATGAAGCTCTGTTTTGTACAGTTCTTCTGTGTATTCTTGCTACCTCTTCTTGATAGCATCTGCTTCTGTTAGGTCCATACCATTTCTGTCCTTTATTGTGCCCATCTTTGCATGAAATGTTCCCTTGGTATCTCTAATTTTCTTGAAGAGATCTCTAGTCTTTCCCATTCTGTTGTTTTCCTCTATTTCTTTGCATTGGTCACTGAGGAAGGCTTTCTTATCTCTCCTTGCTACTGTTTGGAACTCTGCATTCAGATGCTTAGGTCTTTCCTTTTCTCCTTTGTTTTTCGCTTCTCTTCTTTCCACAGCTATTTGTAAGGCCTCCTCAGACAGCTGTTTTGCTTTTTTGCATTTCTTTTCCATGGAGATGATCTTGATCCCTGTCTCCTGTACAATGTCATGAACTTCATAAGAAATGCTGGGCTGGAAGAAGCACAAGCTGGAATCAAGATTGCTGGGAGAAATATCAATAACCTCAGATATGCAGGTGACACCACCCTTATGGCAGAAAGTGAAGAGGAACTCAAAAGCCTCCTGTGGAAAGTGAAAGCGGAGAGTGAAAAAGTTGGCTTAAAGCTCAACGTTCAGAAAACTGAGATCATGGCATCTGGTCCCATCACTTCATGGGAAATAGATGGGGAAACAGTGGAAACAGTGTCAAACTTTATTTTTTTGGTCTCCAAAATCACTGCAGATGGTGACTGCAGCCATGAAATTAAAAGACACTTACTCCTTGGAAGGAAAGTTATGACCAACCTAGATAGCATATTAAAAAACAGAGACATTACTTTGCTGACAAACGTCCGTCTAGTCAAGGCTATGGTTTTTCCAGTAGTCATGTATGGATGTAAGAGTTGGACTGTGAAGAAAGCTGAGTGCCAAAGAATTGATGCTTTTGAACTGTGGTGTTGGAGAAGACTCTTGAGAGTCCCTTGGACGGCAAGGAGGACCAACCAGTTCATCCTAAAAGAGATCAGTCCTGGGTGTTCATTGGAAGGACTGATGTAAAGCTGAAACTCCAATAGTTTGGCCACCTCATGCGAAGAGTTGACTCATCAGGAAAAGATCCTGATGCTTGGAGGGATTGGGGGCAGGAAGAGAAGGGGATGACAGAGGATGAGATGGCTGTATGGCATCACCGACTCTGGGAGTTGGTGATGGACAGGAAGGCCTGGTGTGTTGCGATTCATGGGGTTGCAAAGAGTTGGACACGACTGAGCGACTGAATTGAACTGAACTGATAGCTCTATTCTAAAACCACAATCTGTACATATAATTTGAGCAGCACACTGATAAATGGGTATTTTGCCATATAAGAAATTCACATAATATAGATGGATGACTATAGAACCATTAGTAAAATTTAAAATTACCTTTCTGTCTTTATGTCATTGTTGTCATTGCTGTATAGACAAAGTATAAGTAATTTTCATGGATTTTTTAAAAAATTAACACTTTTTAGTTAATCAGTTCCTCTTTCTAAAGTCCATCTCTGAAGATCTATTATATATTTTCCTGAACTTAGCTTGTTAGTCATAGTCTTACAATCTTAGAACTTTAGAAATTAGAAAGTCCAATCCAGACTTCTTCTCCATCTGGTTGTTCCAATTAGTACTTAAATATGTCAAACGTTAAATATACCTTAGGCTATTCTGACTCTAAAGTGGTCTTCCATTCTTTTTCCTGTCTGAATCAATGTCAGCACAAAACCAGTCACCTGTTGAGGACATATGAGAGCTATTTCAGAATCAGTTTCTCTTAACTTCTTCATCTTCCGTATTCAATCAATCAATCTGTTTTGCCTGTTTAGTCTCATAGATATGCCTCAGAGTCAGTTTCTAGTTTTCTTGTCACCTTCTCATGACCCTTTTCTCCATTATTGTATTTACTCTGCCACTAGAGTAAGTCTTCCAAAACATGACCCTTATAACCTTGCTTTCTTGCTTGTTGTTTGGCAGTGACCTTTAAAATCCTTTAGAGATGACTTGAACTCTAGTATGAATTACAAGGCTTTGTAGGCTTGGTGTCTGCTTGACACTGCATCCTCATCTACATTCATCCCTTCAAGTAGCCTCTGATTTAGGTTTTATAATCTACATCCATGGAGATGCAAATGGCAACACACTCCAGTATTCTTGCCTGGAGAATCCCTTGGACAGAGGAGCCTAGCAGACTACAGTCCATGGGGTCGCAGAAGAGACAACAGAAGCAATCTACATCCAATTCATTTCCTCACCACTTTACTATTTGTAAATATCTGGCTTTTGATTTTAAAAAAGCAGAGGGAGTTCTTCTGTCTGATAGAGCTCTCTCCTATCTTACACAATTAGTGAATTTATGCCAATAATTTGTTAAGGCTAAGCTCAATTACCATGTTCTCTTAAAGTCATTTCTTTCTTGTGGAAACATCATGGCAACAGCAGAAGCACATAAAGTCCTCCTTTACAGTTCTTTAAATCCCTGTGCCCATCTATATTACAGCCACTTAAGAAAAATGAAGTGTAATTATTGAGCACTGTTTCTGACTCTTCTGAGGGCCCTTGAATATCACAGAACAAGGACCAGACTTATTCTTTTCTATATTCTCTGTACTAGGACTCAACCTGAGGCATAAAAGCTATTGAGAAACCCTGTGGTTGAAAGCATGCTTACTTTTTAGATGTGAAAATTTAGATTCAAATAAATTATCAGCTTGTACAATATTACAATTCATTTTTGACAAAGTCAAATTTCTATCATAGGTGTATTTTATTACAACTATGTTCATCCTTATTTTTGATGCTATGTATAAGAGTAAATATTAGAGGAAATAGTTTTTGTGTCCTGTGGCGATTCTGACAACTTTCAAATACTATTTCATTGGTAGCGTCTTACTTTATCCAACTATAAATACATTGATCCCTGCATTATCATTATGCATTGTCAATGGGAGACTCAGGTGTGTTTAATTTTTTCAGGTACAACATGGCTTAGTGAAATTATATGCATGATTTATAATAATGGTGATGTGGAAAAGTGCAAAGAAGACGTCATTTTTAATAGAGTTCCTTACCTGGAATGTAGCACTGAACACGTGATGAATGGTAATACATAAGTTAATTTTAAAAGCTATACACATATATTTTAATGTGTGGGTGTAAATGGTACAAGAAAGACTGTATGCAAAATAGCATTTTTTGGCCATAGTATTAAATGGCAATTAGTATTATGTCATCTACATAGGGAGGTATGTAAATTTAAATTTTGACAGAGTTTATAGTATAGCATATTCCTGGAATAGAGTGAGTGAGGAAAGCTCTGACATGCTTTCATCAGTGCCTAGTAATATATGAGAATTATGTCTCTCCTTGGGATATATGCAGTGATACTTTAAACACTAGGGACATATCCATAAATTTTCAAGGATGTGCAAAAAGATGTTCATCACAGATTCTTTTATTATTGTAAAAAATTAGAGACAATATAAATGTTAATCAACAGAAGGTAAAAGTGACATGAAGTCATTAAACATATTGTGATATCATATGTTTGTTGTCACTGAAGTGTTGGTATAAAATATTAAGAAAAATGCAATTATAAAATATTAAAAAATTTCATCTGTGTGTCTGGTATTTATATGGCTATAAGTCTGGGCATATTGATATAGTTGTATGGAAGGATGCTTACCAAAATGTTAATAATGATTTTTTTCAAAGTGGTGAAAATTTATTTAATCTATTTTTTTTCTGTATGATTTTATCTATCTAAACTTCTGTCATAGTGAATACATATCATTATTAGGAACATAACATAGAATGTATAGATATTTCTATTTTTAAAATCTGTAAAAATCCATACAAATATTTATAATTTTTGAAGTTGTCCAACTTTTTTTTTTTAATTAGGAGTAAAACAATTAAAAGAGATGGCATCTCCTAGAATAGTGAAGTCTCACCTGCCTGTTAAGCTTCTTCCAGTCTCATTTTGGGAAAAGAACTGTAAGGTAACAGAGTCAAGTGTTCTTAGAACTTCACCCAACTCAAAGAATGTTACAATGAATAAAGTTAGGTCATATCCTGTGTCTTATATACACTTGTTTATTTATTTCTTCACTGAATCTATAGACATTTTAAAAATGTGGATCATAATATAGTTAGAAGGTCTAGACTTCAATTCTAACTCCAGAGCTGATTCTCAGAAAAACAGATAAACTCTCTGAGCTTTCAGGAAGCTGAAGTTTCCTCATCTTAAAAGAGGGATAATAATTGCATTTCACATAGAGTTGTTATAAGGATTAGCTAAAATAATGCTTGTGAAGTGCTTAACATAGTACCTAGCATGTTATAAACAATTTACAATGGCTACTTTTATTTGTTATTATTAGTAATTGTAGTCAATGTACTCTTTTTGCAAACTGTTGTGCTTGGCCTTGTGAGGCATGCAAACGAGCTAGGCAAGGATAAACCAGACAAAAATGATAGAATAATTATTTAGTGAGTGCCTATCATGAGCCAGCAATATAACAAATACACATGTAATCTTTGTCTTCATGGACACATGTTCACAGGGGAAAGGGATGAATAACAGACACTACAGAAGGTGATATAAATCAAGTAAAGGAAGGATTCTGGCCTAGATATTGAGGGCAGAAAAGGAACCTTAAAGCAAGTAACATCTCATCTGATATGTGAAGGATGCATAAGAATTAGTCTATATAATCTCTGAGGCAACCCAAGGTGGGATGTGAAACCAGTTCAATTTAACTGGAAAACTGAGTGCCTGTACTGGTTGGATGAGTGATGGGAGATGAGCTGGGTTTGTTTGCAACAGATATGGAGGCCAACTTATGAAGTTTGGGCTCTACTTTGATGATAATGAGGAGTTACAGCCATATTAAGCTGCTGATTGAGATGATCAGTTTTGCTTTTTAGAAAGAATAATAACATGGAATCCTAAAGTACAAGCCAAACATTGTCTTAGACCACTGATGATGTTCCTTGAGACTTTACTAGCTTTATTAGGACACACTATGATCCATACTAAACATATGAGATATTAAAGTACTATATGTAGTCATTATTGACCAAAAAGGGATCTATCAGAGTCATGAAGTATTTCTATTTTGTACTGTGATATAACATGGTATATATGACATTTTTTGGAGCTACATAGTGCAAACTTTTGAAGATTCCAGTGTTTTTTGTTTGTTTGCTTTTATCATAAGCAATCCTAGAAAGATCACATACATCCTTCTGAAGTCATACATAAGAGTTCTCTCTTTAATAAATACTATTTATATGTATCTTCTGGGAAATGTGTGACTACTATTTTTTCAAGATATTTGGCCAAGTTACTTTTTTTCTTTGAAGAATGGAATGAAGTCTTGGTGTTATCCCTTTACTTGTACATGAAAAGATACTGTACCTTTACAATGGCTACAGCTTCAAAAGCCTGATTATTATCTCAGGGATCATCAAAGAGTAGGAGACCATTGGATGAATCACAACTTGAGTACTTCTGGGGTGATACACTGGTGGACAAGAAGACAGGTGGATTGAAACTATTGGTAAAAGTGTGTTTGGAGTTTTGAACTAAAAACTTAAAGTGGTTTAAAAAAAAAAAAAGAGAGTGAAAAAAAGGAACAAGCTAAAAGCTAAAAAAAGCAATTGAAGTCAGTAAACTTGAGGCTTTGGAGTTGTTGCAGAAGAGATATATCCTTGATAAGGAAGAAAGGATGAAGAAACAGAACTGTCTTGGAAGAAATCATGGTGCTCAAGTACAAGTCTTCAGAACCTTTAAGGTACTGGACTAGTTTCAAGAATTGGCTACAAATGTTGCTAACTGAAGTAAAATAGAGGTAATGATCAAAGACCCCAAGAACCTAGAGAATCTGATGGATCATGTATACAAACACTAAAATTACACAGCACGATGAAAAGCTTTGGAATGGAGAGTAATATTATGAGTCTGATGTTCAAATCTTCAGTTAAGCAAGGGAGTGACCATAACTTTAAAACTGGCTTCAGTTAGGAGAAGAATGAATTATTACAGGATTTTTTCAAGTGTAGGATTTTTAAGACAGATTATATCCCAAGTGAATTGTGGGCAATAGAAACTTTGACTTGAGAGAGCTGAGGGGAACGACCTAGATTTTCCTCAAAGGCAGGAAGAGCATGCACAGTGAAAAGTTAGTGTATAGAATCAAATCTTCCAAAATGCAGAGAAGATAAACTATTGGAAGTTTAAGGAAAGAGGAGTTGCTTTTACATTCCGCCTTCCCCCACCTTGAAGAATAGGGAACTAAGAGGCAAAAACTACTATGTATAAAATAAATAAGCTACAAGGATATATTGTACAACACAAGGAATATGGTCAATATTTTATAAAAACTATAAGTGGAGGTAACCTTTAAAAATTATTAATCACAATGTTGTACACCTAAAACTTATATAATATTGTACATCAACTATAACTCAATAAAAAAGGAGTACATTAGGAAAAAAAAAGCTTCATGGATGACCTGGAGCAAAACTTTAATATAAATTGTATTTTGAGATGCAGAGAATATTCAAGACAGAGGGAACAGTATGAACAAAAAAAGGAATAAAAATGATAAAGCAAATTTGTGGAGAGATTTTATATATATATATATATAGTGGCAAAGAGTTCCATTCAGCTCATAAGCAAAAAGGCTAGGGAAAATTTTAAATAAATGTGGAAAAGTTTCATATGGCCAATGATAGCTTTGTTGAGAAAGAAAGTTGACTTTTTCTGTAGTATTTGGAGCTTTTTATAGTGGGGCCTTAAAAATGAAAACCATACTTCTTAGAATATTCAAACAGATTTCTTTAAAATTGTTTGAAAATGTAGAAACTTGAGTAAGACAGATTAGTGAGCCTTATCAAATCCACTAAAGAGTGGAGAATCAAGAGCTGCCATAGACCATGGCGTGGCTCAGGTACCTGAAGGAGGAAGTGGAAGACCATAGAGAGAGTTTACTGGTGCAGGTCTTTTCCTGCAATGCAGAGTTGTTGTTTAGTCGCTAGTTCATGTCTGATTCTTCTGTGACCCCATGGACTGTAGCCTGCCAGGCTCCTCTGTCCATGAGATTTCTCAGGCAAGCATCCTGGAGTGGGTTGCCATTTCCTTACTCCAGGGGATCTTCCTGACCCAAGGATCCAACCCCTGACTCCTGCATTGGCAGGCAGATTCCTTACCACTGAGCCACCAGGGAAGCGTGGAGTATCAGGGGTCTAGGCATCCCATAAAAATTAGCTTTTCTTCAAGACTGTGAGTAAGAAAATAGCAGGACCTTTTTAAAATTGTTATGCAGGATCGTTGTGTAGTATAAAGGCCAGAAGACTTTTTGACTGAATGATTTATCAAATTGCTTACTCTCATTGATTAATTCTCAACCATGTATTCTGACTCATATTTAGTTTAGTTTCTTCACTTATAATTTGGAGATAATAATCTGCTCACCCAATTTATATCAGTGGAATTTGAGGCTCTCAAATGAAACGTGAAAATGGCATAAAAATGAACAGTGAAAACTAACATTGAATAGCAATACAAAAAATGTTGTCATTTCAGTTTATTGAAAGAATTTCCTTTTTTATAATTTTAATATTTCATAAATTTTCTAAAGCAAAAATATGTCATGTTTACAGTTAAAAACATAAACTTTTTCTTTTTAAATCTTGATGTGACTATATTTGAAAAATAATAGATGATTTAATAACTAATTTCATCTTCCTTAGATCATCTATCTTTCCCGGAATGCCAAGGATGTGGTTGTTTCTTATTATTTTTTCATTTTAATGGTGACTGCTATTCCAGATCCTGTCTCTTTTCAAGATTTTGTGGAGAAATTCATGGATGGAGAAGGTATGAAGAGTTTCTTTCCTTTTCTGAATTCTTTCAAGGTAAATGCTACAAGACAAATGACATCTTTGGGGATAATTTTTGCTTTCTGTTCTGGTCTGTTATCCTTCCTGGTCCTTAATTTAAACACAGACGTTCTAGAAACCCTTGAACTTAGAACAAGCATAATTTTTCCAGATGAGAATGGCAAAGTTCAGAATCTGGACATTCGAGTACAGTGCCTACAAGTAGGTATATAGATGTATATGTGTGTGTCCAATTCTCTCTCATGTCTTTTTATTACAGAAGTACTTCACAGTGTATTATTATAACTTCATTGAACAAGAAGGAAAAAGATAGAGGAGAGAACTTGTTTATTTGTATTTAAGAAAAATTTCAGATACTAAATGAGGCCAGAAATCACAAAGAAGTCTGAATATCTACAAAATTCTTACTCATTCTACCCTCTGTACAGTCTGAATAATTCAACTAGATTTCTTAGAATAGTACAAGAGTTACTTGAGCAGAAATTCTGGGAAATTTTGTCTTTTTATTTAACTCCAGACTAAAGCAACAGAGTATTCAGGTTCGAGAAAGAAAGTGTTTAGAAGAATCTAGTATTAACTAAAGGCCATTCTGACTCCTTAGTAAAAAGTGTAAGGAAAAGGATAATAATGTCATTTATATCCTCCAAAATTAATATTGACTCAATAAAAGTGCGGTATATGTGCTTTATGTTTGTTGCTACCTTTGGAAAACTTTATGCTAAAGCACAAATAAATTACGTGCCTCAAGATCATCAAAGCATGCATTGTAAAATGGATAAAGATAATGCTGTACCTCTGCAAAATAAATGAATAAGATCACTATAAAAATCATTTATGACTTTTCTGCAAAGAAACAAATGGGACAAAACAGAAGCAGACCTACCCACAGATACAGAGAAAAAATTAGCAGTTACCATAAGGGAGAAGGATAGGGGAGGGCCAGAATGATGAAGGGGATTAAGAGTCCAAACTGCTAGCTATAAAATAAATACATCACAGGGAAGTAATGGGCAATACAGGGAATATAGTCATTATTTTATACTAACTTTTGGTGTGTAATGTATTCAAATATTGAATCACTATGTTCACACCTTTGATATTATTTTAGTATAACTATAAATAAATAAATAAATAACTGTCAGTAGGGTCAAAGAACAAAAGAAATATCCAATGACTTAATGCAAAGCAGAATACATTGCCTCACACATCATTATATTACCATATCAGCTTTTTACTGGGTGTAACACTTGGATACATGTGAGAAAAGATGAGGGAGAGAAAAGAAGAATCCATATTTGGTCATATCATATCACCTCCAAAATCTTCTAACTTTTTAAAGTGAGAATGAAACTAAGGATCCCTAAGAAAGCATCCCTTACCCTTTAAACTGCAACAGTGTAACAAAATTATATAATTACTATAATTATAAATTATTCAATTACCAAAGCTACTTTTTAAATGGTAAATTTGAGGTCTGGACTGCATTCTAATCATAAAAATATTGATAGCTCTACTATTCACCTCCTTTCATTAACAACACACACACACAGACACACACACACACCATTTTCAAAAATACTCTCATAAGTTCTAAATCAAATGGAAAGACTTCCATCACTTTTCCTCTGAGTCATAAACTATGTCATAATAATGAAAGTTGAGATTATATTTCTGTATGTAGATTTTTCAACATACTTCCTGCAGAGAAATTTGCCTCAGATGGGCAGCTGATCTCTGGTTTTCATTCCATGATCATTTATTTATATTTTTTTCTCTGAAGTCTCATTTTCAAGCTGAGTCTGAGTGTAGAGTTGATGCTATGTCCTCACATTGTTTTTTTTTTAAATATAAACTTATTTATTTTAATTGAAGGTTAATTAGTTTACAATATTGTATTAGTTTTGCCATACATCGACATGAATCCGCCACAGGTATACCTGTGTTCCCCATCCTGAACCCCCCTCCCCCCTCCCTCCCCGTACCATCCCTCTGGGTCGTTCCAATGCACCAGCCCCGAGCTCACATTGTTTTTATCTCTGATCTTAGTTCCTTATGGTTCCTGGTTTGAACATACAAAATCTTGGTGGGAAAAGAGCAAGAATCCACAAGTGCTATTTCTTTTCTATGAAGACATGAAGGAGGTGAGAAACTCAAAAGATATGGCAACTTTATAATTATCAAAATGTTAGCATTTGACAATAATGTAGATACAAAATTTTGCCTTCAAATAAATAATGCAGCCAACTCCAAAAGTTAAAATAATCCAGATACTCCACTACAGATTGAAGCTAGTGAATAAAAATCTTCTGTAAATGAACACATTTAAACTCAAGTCTCAAAAAAATTACCAAACATAAAAGTGGAAAGAGTTTGAGTTCTTAAATCAAAGCAACAGCCACACACAACACACACATACACACAGATGCAGATGCACAAAAGGAATCACAATGGGCAAGAAGAGTTAACTGGTTTCTAAATCCATAGATAATGGAATTATTAAAAAAAAGACCATAAAATAGCTATATTTCATGTATTTAAAAAAATAAAAGAAGAAATTTAAAATCTTACAAAGAAACAAGAGGTTACTAAAATTGACAAAGCAGATTTGGGGGGAAAAAAGAGCAGCAAACCAGAATTTCTAAAATAACTTCTAAAAATTAAAATTTGAAAAGCAAAAAGATGGCTTAAGTAACAGATAAGGCATGGCTACATAGTGAATTAGTAATGTGGTAGATGATGCTGAGGAAAGTCCACAGGATGTACCTCAGTGAGATAAATAGAATACTTTAGAAAGAGTAATGGATATGTAGGATAGAGTAATAACATCTTACATGTATCAAGTCAAACTTCCAGGAGAGAGTAAACAGAATGCCAGAATAGCAAAATGCAAAAGTATGATGACATCACAATGTCTTAAAAATCTAGTTTTTTTCTAGCTTCATTAATAATCAGGGTAATTCAAAATAAAAATGTCTATGAGGTGTTATTTCACACCCAGCAGAATCACAACAATGAGCTGTAGTCTGACTGGGCTGTGCTTAATTGCTCAGTCATATCTGACTCATTGCAACCCCATGGACTGTAGCCCGCTAAGGCTCCTCTGTCCATGGGGATACTCACTTTAGAGGGATCTTCCCAACACAACCCGGGGACTGAACCCAGGTGATCTAACCAGTCCATTCTGAAGGAGATCAGCCCTGGGATTTCTTTGGAAGGAACGATGCTAAAGCTGAAACTCCAGTACTTTGGCCACCTCATGCGAAGAGTTGACTCATTGGAAAAGACTGATGCTGGGAGGGATTGGGGGCAGGAGGAGAAGGGGATGACAGAGGATGAGATGGCTGGATGGCATCACTGACTCAATGGACGTGAGTCTGGGTGAACTCCGGGAGTTGGTGATGGACAGGGAGGCCTGGCGTGCTGTGATTCATGGGGTTGCAAAGAGTCAGACACAACTGAGCGACTGAACTGAACTGAACTGAACTGATGTGTATATTAGTTTATATGCACAGCAACCTCCATAACAGCATTCCACACGACCATAAAAACAACCCCAATACACATATACTCAGGAATAAAGGCATTGTATATACTATTATTCTACAATTAAATATTATATTGTAGTGAAAAGGAATATATTTCAAATGTGCTTATCAGTTGAGTAAAATCAAGCTATATGTTGTCTAGGGATACATACATGAGTTTCAAATCTACAGAGTAAAGGCACAGGATTGAGTAGGTCAATTTCAGGACAGCAAGTTTGTTTGTTGTTGTCGTTTGTGAAAATTGAAATGGAGAGTGAAAAAAATGAAGTTGGGAACTTGCAAATGGAAGACCTTAGCCAATTATGAATGTTTTCTTACATGAATTGGGTAGTAGGTAAGGGTGCTGCATTCATATTTATTCTTTAAAGTATATATGTACGCATATCAAATACTTTATAAATGAAAGACAAAATACTAGATCTTTTTAGTAAAGGTTAACAAATATCTTCTCTAAATTATTATATATATATATATATATTTATTTATTTATTTATTTATTTATTTTTTGGCTGTGCTGGGTCTTCATTGCTGCTCAGGCTTTTCTCTAGTTGTGGCGACCAGGGGCTACACTACATTGATGTGGCCAGGCTTCTCATAGCAGTGGCTTCTCTCGTTGTTGTTGAGGCTCTAGGGCATGTAGGCTCAGTGGTACAGTTCCCAGGCTCTAGGGCACATACTTGATAGCTGTGCCACATGGGTTTAGTTGCTCCACGGCAAATGGGATCTTCTGGATCAGAGACTGAACCCATGTCTCCTGCTTTCGCAGGTGGATTCTTTACCACTGAGCCACCAGGGAAGCCCTCTTCTCTCATTCTTTATTAGCACAAGAAAGCAATTGATATCCATGTCTTGTTCACGTCTTTGAGCAATTATTGAAATTCATTTCACAGTAATTCTAGAGTTGTTTTGAGGAGGACATATTTAAAATAAAATTATGGATGTTATTTTAGAAGCAGAATTATTTCTTTGTAGAATTTAATGCAGAACAGATTTGAATGAGAAGCAACCATGATTTGTAGTTTGCTATTATGTTACTTAAATTTGTGTTCTATAGCTAGAATATTGAAGACAGTAAATTTAAAAGGCAACCCACAAAATTTATTAGTTAATCCATCCCTTTCACCCTCCCAAATTGTCTCTATCCATTTACTCCCTATTTTGATCAATAATGGCCAGGTTTATGTTTCTTCTGTATTTGCATAAATGAGGAGCAAAAGAATAAATATTTTCTCTTGTTTCTGCAATACATCAAGTAAGAGTAAAAGACATTTACCGTATATGTAGAGATACTATCATTTTTGTGGAAACAAATTAAAAATGTGTGAGAATACATACATTATACAATAGATTTATATGGAATTTATGGAGCAAAAATAGAGTTATCTAACTTAAATTGGAATAGTCAAGGAAATAATCCCAAAGAAGGTGATACTTAAGCTGAAGTTTGACAGATAAACTGCTCATTAGAAGCCTACTTTCCAATATCAGTGTGGGGAGGAGCGGGGAAGAATGATTTTATTATTGTGTCCTTTTTTTTAAAAAACAAAATATGTTTTTCTTCTTAGGATATCAGAAAAGAGGTGATGAAATTATTAGAATTTCTGGGAAGGAAGGCATCAGATGAGCTTGTGGACAAGATTATAAAACACACTTCATTCCAGGAGATGAAGAACAATCCATCTACCAATTATACAACATTGCCGGATGAAGTCATGAACCAAAAAGTATCTCCCTTCATGAGAAAAGGTGAAATGCTCATGTTATTTGCCTCCATTGCTACAGGAAGGCCTAAGTTTAAACAGTTACAGGCAAAAATCTATTAAAGTCTATTCATGCCTGTGGACCCCACTTGTTTTCTTCAGAGCTGTTTCCATATTTGAGTGATCAGTTCTGCAGAAGTATAAAATATTAATACTACTACTAAGAAATTACTATTAGAAATTTACTATTAGTAATTGGTTTTGCAGAAACATAAAATACTAGTACTACTACTAATAAATTACTATTACATGTTCATTATTTGGTACATACAACAAATTATATTAAGAACCACAAGCAGTCACCCCAGCCTCAGTACTAGCACTAATACCACACCCTACTACTACTACTACTACTAAGTCACTTCAGTTGCGTCTGACTCTGTGTTGCTATTCCCTTCTCCAATGCATGAAACTGAAAAGTGAAAGTGAAGTCGTTCAGTCATGTCCGACTCTTCACGACCCCATGGACTGCAGCCTTCCAGGCTCCTCCGTCCATGGGATTTTCCAGGCAAGAGTACTGGAGTGGGGTGCCATTGCCTTCTCCAATGCCACACCCTACTAGCTATTATCTGTTAAGTCTTTATGCCTTGGTGCTACACGCATACATTATACAAATTGTAAATTCTATTTTTTAAAAAATTCTATAAAAGAGTTAGGAAAAAACTTCTATTATCTCATTTTGAGATGAGGAAACAACCTTAGAACAGTTAGTCAGCTCTTCCCTAGCTAAGTGGCAGACATTTTTCAAGACTAAATGTCAAATGGCCAAACATCAAATGGTACACATTGAATATGTACAGTTTTCTGTGTATTAATTATACTTCTACAAAGATGCTAAAAGAGCACTAAAGTTTCAAAGCACTAAACAGAAAATACTGCTCAACTTGGTAAAAATATCAAAATACAATGAGGTGGCATCTACTGGGAGAAGGCATGTTCTTGATGAGACACAGTCAGTTCATAAATACACAGGCATATAGGATATGGACCTAACAGAAGCAGAAGATAGTAAGAAGAGGTGGCAAGAATACACAGAAGAACTGTACAAAAAAGAGCTTCACGACCAAGATAATCATGATGGTGTGATCACTGACCTAGAGCCAGACATCCTGGAATGTGAAGTCAAGTGGGCCTTACAAAGCATCACTATGAACAAAGCTAGTGGAGGTGATGGAATTTCAGTGGAGCTCTTTCAAATCCTGAAAGATGATGCTGTGAAAGTGCTCCACTCAATATGCCAGCAAATTTGGAAAACAGCAGTGGCCACAGGACTGGACAAGGTCAGTTTTCATTCCAATCCCAAAGAAAGGCAATGCCAGAGAATGCTCAAACTACCACTAGCTGGAATGAAGATTGCCGGGAGAAATATCAATAACCTCAGATATGCAGATGACACCACCCTTATGGCAGAAAGTGAAGAGGAACTCAAAAGCCTCTTGAAGAAAGTGAAAGAGGAGAGTGAAAAAGTTGGCTTTAAAGCTCAATATTCAGAAAACGAAGATCATGGCATCTGGTCCCATCACTTCATGGGAAATAGATGGGGAAATAGTGTCAGACTTTATTTTTCTGGGCTCCAAAATCACTGCAGATGGTGATTGCAGCCATGAAATTAAAAGATGCTTACTCCTTGGAAGGAAAGTTATGACCAACCTAGACAGCATATTCAAAAGCAGAGACATTACTTTGCCAACAAAGGTCTGTCTAGTCAAGGCTATGGTTTTTCCTGTGGTCATGTATGGATGTGAGAGTTGGACTGTGAAGAAAGCTGAGCGCCGAAGAATTGATGCTTTTGAACTGTGGTGTTGGAGAAGACTCTTGAGAGTCCCTTGGACTGCAAGGAGATCCAACTAGTCCATTCTAAAGGAGATCAGTCCTGAGTGTTCTTTGGATGGAACAATGCTAAAAGCTGAAACTCCAGTACTTTGGCCACCTCATGCGAAGAGTTGACTCATTGGAAAAGACTCTGATGCTGAGAGGGATTGTGGGCAGGAGGAGAAGGGGATGACAGAGGATGAGATGGCTGGATGGCATCACCAACTCGATGGACGTGAGTTTGAGTGAACTCCGGGAGATGGTGGTGGACAGGGAGGCCTGGCGTGCTGCAATTCATGGGATGGCAAAGAGTCAGACATGACTGAGCGACTGAACTGAACTGAACTGATAGGATATGCAAAGTATTGGGACATCCAGTGTTACTTGGAATATCTTCCTCCTGGAAGAAAAAAATAATAAAATAAAAGAATGATCTTCCTCTTGGAACCAAATTGTCAATGATAGGGTTAAGGATTTTTTAAACAATTGTATTAACAAACTTGCAACTGGGTTAAAACAGGGCACCCCTGAAAAAGGAATAACATGCAGATTAAATTTAGGTTACTTATACTCAGATTATCTCAGTTTCTTTCCCCAGAATGTCTTCATATATTTTAAACATAAAACAATAAACTAAAAATAATTTCCATGCTTGTAAAATGTTTCATACTATTGAGTCCTCCGACAGAATCTGATTTTCAAAACACATTTTCTATCTTATGCTTTTTGGATTATTTCATTGGGAAGGTTTAGAGCTCCTTGGATTAAGAAGACAAGTGAACTACTGATTTAAGTACTAGAGACTTCTTCCTTTCAGAGGAGAGTTGGATGTGATGAAAAGCAAAGAAGAGCCTTCTAGACTTTTGTAACAGCACAGGTGGTAAATATTGAGGAGCTTCTCTAACTGTTAGTGGCAGTAAAAATGGGGAGGAGGCAATGGCTATGAAGAAAGTCTGAATATAAATAAAGAATTAGACATCCTGGCCTAAAGACAACAGCCAAGCTTATGCAATGGATATCTGCATTCAATTAACCAGGTTATGGAAAATGACTCAAAGAAAATGCAGTCTGGTGGGGAAGAAAATGAATTTATTTTTTAGCTGGGTGAATTTGAGATGTTCCTATGAAATACAGGTGGCCACATCAGGTAGGCACTTGGGTATGAAGACATTGTTCTGGATTTTAATGTTCTCTACATGAAGATGATTTTTAATACCACAGGAGAGGTAAAACATGGATCACGAATATTTCAAAGGAGATTGGAGAAGAAAATTAAGTAGCATAAGAAAGGAAGGTCAGAGAAATAAATGTGCTGGATTTTTTTCTTTTGTATGTTTATTTGTTTTATTATTTTTAAACAATCAGGACAAATCCTTGTTTGCACTCTCAAATATATAGTATTTATGGTATATACTTATAATTAAGGGTTGCAAAATAAAATTTGATTAGGTGTTAATGAAAGTGATAGATATTAGAAAATTTCACTATTCTGACTGGAAGACATAGTGTTCACTGCTTTCTTTTCTTTTCTGTTATAGGAGATGTAGGAGACTGGAAGAATCACTTTACAGTAGCCCTGAATGAGAAATTTGACATGCACTACGAGCAGCAAATGAAGGGGTCTACCCTGAAGTTCCGAACTAAGATCTAGGAAGGGTTTTCTTAACATCGGAAATTAAATTGCTCTTTCATCCTTCCTCACTTTCTTCATTTTAAACTAGTAGATAATGAATTATACAAAAGATCATGATCAGGTTCACATGATTATTGAGATCTTAGTATGAAATAGTAAGAGAGATTTTTTTCTGTGATTATCTCTTTAATATTTTCTTTCTTTTTTTCTTTATTATAAATATTACACATAGCTATAACCAATGAGAATGATGTAGGTACACACAAATTGTTCAAGTTGTTAGAGCCTCAGTAAAAATAACCAGACATTCCAAATTATTTAGCTTTGTGTCTACTTTTTTTTTCCATTTATTAGTACATTTGGTATATACATACACCTTTAAATACATATTAATAACTGTACGTGGAATTTGAAAACCTTGACAAATAGAACTGAAAAGAATAAACATGAGTGTATAACTCAATGTATTATTTCTTGGCTGATACTATCTTTCATTTACTGCAAAATGACTTAACTTGGAATATACCTTAGTTTAGTGTAAATTTTCAGCATTTTCAGAACTGATTTCCAGATGTCTATAAATAATTCCAATGAGTATGATTTACATTTGAATATCTTTAGCTAATTTAAAATAGTTATGCTTTAGGGTTCCTTCTATCCTATACACAATGTAATGAAAGTAAGATCTGTAAACTAAAGTTTTAATGAATGTGACATATACCAGTAAAATAAAACAAAAGCAAAAGCAAAAAAAATTGTTTTTTATTTAAACAATGTTGTTTTGACTTATGTCTCCTATTTTTCTATATTGTATTGATCATCTTTTTCCTATAGTGTTTTTATTTTAACAGTCAATGCGTCCTTTCTCTGAATCAGAAGACACAAGAGATTATGAAAAAATCACTATGGGTCTCCAGTGGAATACAACATCATAGTCAATTGATATATGTTTTCTTATTCTTTGCAGAAAAGACTAGGAGTTTCCTAGCCCCTTGTTTAATAATTTTGATTTTTCAGAATCAAAGCTATATTTAGTGTAACATTTCTATAAATTATACAAAAATTGAAGAATCTTGAAACTTTTTAAGAATTTGTTGGGTTGGGGTGGCAATTAGAATCTCTGTTTCTGGAAGAAACAATCGTTAATGCATACATACACACAGGTATGTATGTATCATGGCAAATAGAAGGGGAAAAAGTGGAAACAGTGACATTTTCTTTTCTTGGGCTCCAAAATCACTGTGGATGGTGACTGCAGCCATGAAATTAAAAGAAACTTACTCCTAGGAAGGAAAGCTATGATAAACCTAGACAGCACATTAAAAAGGAGAGACATCGCTTTGCCAACAAAAGTCCAGATAGTCAAAGCTATGCTTTTATGTACAGATGTTAGAGTTAAACCATAAAGAAGGCTGAGCACCAAAGAATTGATGGTTTTGAACTGTGATGTTGGAGAAGACTCTTGAGAGTCCGTTGGACAGCAAGGAGACCAAATACTATAGGAATCAGCCCTGAATATTCATTGGAAGGACTGATGCTGAAGCAGAAGCCCCAATACTTTGGATACCTGATGTGAAGAGTTGACTCACTGGAAAAGCCCCTGATGCTGGGAAAGATTGAGGGCAGGAGGAGAAGGGGAGGACAGAGTTGAAATGGTTGGATGGCATCACTGACTCAATGGACATGAGTTTGAGCCAACTCCAGGAGGTAGTCAAAGGACAGGGAAGCCTGGAATACTGCAGTCCATGGGTTGCAAAGAGTTGGACATGACTTAGCAACTGAACAAAAACACACATTAATACATACACACACATGCATACTCATTAATTATCATTATTTTTTTCCTGAACCATCTGAGATCAAGTTGTAGACATAATCATCCTTCAATATGCCTGTGTCTATTTCTTAAAAATAAGGGCACTTTCTTGTATAACCACAACTATCCAAATAGTTGGATATGTCAATCAATATTGACACAGTGCTATTATTCAATTCATATGGTACATTCACATACATCCAAAATTTTTCATCACAGGGCTTTTAGTTCTTACCTTTTTGTCCTAGATCCAATCTGGGATAACATGCTCCATTTTATTGTCAGACTTGGAGAGATTTCCTTCAGTCTCAACAGTTGCTATGCATATTTTTGTGTTTCATGACCTTTGCAGTTTTAGAGTATAGACTTTTAATATCTCCCAATCTTGCCCATCTCAACACTCAGGACATACAAAAAAATTGTGGATCTCTCAGCACATCAAGCCAAAGGGCATGTAATGCCCAGCCAATTCCACATTGTTGCTATCAAACTTGATTATTTTTTAAAATGGGTGTCTGCCCTGTTTCTCTAACATAACAGCACCTTTTCTGTCTTTGCAACTGATTAGCACTTTGTGGTATTAATAATTCATTCTTTTGCATTTAGCATCCACTGATCATTTAGCCTTAATCCTTCACCACTAAATTAATTGCAAATTCTGTCAATAGTTTCTATTTCTATCATTCTTAGCTTGTTGAATGGCACTACATTATAAGAAAGTAATTTCCCCCTCATTTATTCATTCATATCAATATGAACTCATGACTGCTTATTTAATTCAACACTGGGCTTCCCCAAAGGATCAGCAAGTAAAGAATCTGCTTTCCATGAGGAAATCACAGGAGATGGGGTTTGATCTCTGGGTCAGGAAAAGATTCTCTGGAGAAGGGAATGAGAATCTTCTCCAGAATTCTTTCCTGAAAAATCCTACGGAAAGAGGAGCCTGGTGGGCTTTGTCCAAAGGGGCGCAAGGAGTTGGACAATACAAATACAATTACAATCCAAATACAATCAAACTCCATGAAGGCAGGGACTTTGTGTTATTCATAGAATAACACAAAGTCCATACAACTGAAACTTGTGTACAGTATATAATCATGAATATTAGATAAATGAATGAATAAATATCTACCTAGGTACATATGTATATCTCTATTATTAGCAAGAGTTTAAAAACTAAATTCCTTATTCTTACCAATGAAAATGGTATTTTTTTCATTTCTATCAACTCGTGAAACCATTGAATGTTAATTTCAACTGAATTATCAAGTGGTGGTTTACTCACTCAGTCATGTCCAATTCTTGTGATCCCATGGACTGTAGCCCACCAGGCTCCTCTGTCCATGGGATTTCCCAGGCAAGAATACTGGAGTGGGTTACCATTTCCTTCTCCAGGGGATCTTCCCAATCCAGGGACTGAAGCCAGATATCCTGCATTGCAGGCAGATTCTTTACTGACTGAACCACCAGGGAATTATCAAGTACTTTTGTCCAAATCTCTAAATATTAAGACCAAAGTTATCCATAAAGGGAAATATTTATTGTACATATTTTAGAACAACTATCCTTAGGAAAAATTTCAAGCTGGTCTTTAACTTAGCAACGATTTTAGGAAAAGGTCTATAAGAAGCAATTATGTTAGCAAGCTTTACTGAACAAACCAAGCAATTTGCAATCTTTCATTACTTAACAATAAAGGAGGGCTATGGCACCCCACTAACCCTAACCCTAACCCTAACTCTTGCCTGGAAAATCCCATGGATGGAGGGGCCTGGTGGGCTGCAGTCCATGGGGTCACTAGGAGTCGGATACGACTGAGCTTTTGACTTCACTTTCACTTTTCACTTTCATGCATTGGAGAAGGAAATGGCAATCCACTCCAGTGTTCTTGCCTGGAGAATCCCAGGGATGGGGAGCCTGGTGGGCTACCGTCTATTGGGTCGCACAGAGTCGGACACGACTGAAGCGACTTAGCAGCAGCAACAGTCCTTGTTCATGTTACTTTTGGACTGCCACACTTCTCCAAGCTTTAAACAGGCTAAGACTCTGACATTTGTTTTTTTTTTTTTATTCTGAGACCCAAGCTGACAAATCTGTCCCTTTGGGGTACATGTTCATTCTCAAGTTAGACACAATAAAGAATAAGAGCACCACTGTAAAATACAGTGTCTCTTACAGTGTCATTGGTGTGTTACAACTTCTCAGTTCAGTTCAGTCAGTTGCTCAGTCATGTCCGACTCTTTGCGACCCCATGAATCGCAGCACGCCAGGCCTCCCTGTCCATCACCAACTCCCAGTGTTCACTCAAATTCACGTTCATTGAGTCGGTGATGCCATCCAGCCATCTCATCCTCTGTTGTCCCCTTCTCCTTCTGCTCCCAATCCCTCCCAGTAGCAGGGTCTTTTCCAGTGAGTCAACTCTTCGCATGAGGTGGCCAAAGTACTGGAGTTTCAGCTTTAGCATCAGTCCTTCCAAAGAATACCCAAGAGTGATCTCCTTTAGGATGGACTGGTTGGATCTCCTTGCAGTCCAAGGGACTCTCAAGAGTCTTCTCCAACACCACAGTTCAAAAGCATCAATTCTTTGGTGCTCAGCTTTCTTCACAGTCCAACTCTCGCATTCATACATGACCACTGGAAAAACCATAGCTTTGACTAGACGGACCTTTGTTGACAAAGTAATGTCTCTGCTTTTTAATATGCTGTCTAGTTTGGTCATAACTTTCCTTCCAAGGAGTAAGCGTCTTTTAATTTCATGGCTGCAATCACCATCTGCAGTGATTTTGGAGCCCCAAAATATAAAGTTATCACTTCTACTTACAGTTAATTGGCCAAAGGTATCATATACAAATCCAAACTTACTGGGCAGGAAAGCATATATTCCTTTCATAGACAAGTTCAGTTCAGTCACTACATTGTGTCTGACTCTTTGTGACCCCATGGACTGCAGCATGCCAGGCCTCCCTGTCCATCACCAACTCCCAGAGTTACTCAAACTCATGTCCATTGAGTCAGTGATGCCATCCAACCATCTCATTATCTGTCATCCCCTTCTCCTCCTGCCTTCAATCTTTCCCACCATCAGGGTTTTTTCAAATGAGTCAGCTCTTCACATTAGGTGGCCAAAATATTGGAGTTTCAACTTCAGCATCAGTCCTTCTGATGAATATTCAGGACTGATATTCCTGTAGGATGGACTGGTTGGATCTCCCGCAGTCCAAGGGACTCTCAAGAGTCTTCTCCAACACCACAGTTCAAAAGCATCAATTCCTAGGCGCTCAGCTTTCTTTATAGTCCAACTCTCACATCCATATATGACTACTGGAAAAACCATAGCTTTGACTAGACTGGCCTTTGTTGACAAAGTGAAGGTCAATTAATATTTACCAAGATTAATATCGGCTACCTTTTTGTAGCTGAGCTTCCCTGGTGGGAACTTCCCTTCTGGCTCAGATGGTAAAGCATCTGCCCGCAATGCGGGAGACCCAGATTCGATCCCTGGGTTGGGAAGATCTCCTGGAGAAGGAAATGGCAACCCACTCCAGTATTCTTGCCTGAGAATCTCATGGATGGAGGAGCCTGGTAAGCTTTAATCCATGGGGTTGCAAAGAGTCAGACATGACTGAGCGACTTCACTTTCACCTTTTTGTAGTCATTTGTAATCAGAACTATTGGCATCTATTTGATATTTGACAGGAATAACTGAATTATCAAGAGTTCAAGAGCTATCTAGTTTTATTCATAACCCCTTGCCATCCCTGAAACGTGCTCATTCATTTTCTTGATAAGAAATGCTGAATTTATCACACAGCACTTGCATTAAGGCCTTTGAGTCTCTCACTGTTTAGCCCAAAATGTCAGAATCATTTGTGACTCTTGGGCCATGGTGAAAATATATTTATCTGAAAAAAAAAAAGTGAAAGTGAAAGTCATTCAGTCATGTCCGACTCTTTGTGACACCATGGACTATACAGTCCATGGAATTCTCCAGACCAGAATACTGGAGTGGGTAGCCTTTCCCTTTTCCAGGGGATCTTCCCAATCCAGGGATTGAATCCAGGTCTCCTATACTGTAGGCTGATTCTTTATCAGCTGAGTCACAAGGGAAGCATGTTATAAATCATTCTTCTTGCTTATCTATTTCATACTAGAAGTTTGTATCTCAAACCCACAATTCTATCTTGCCCTTCCCCTTCTTCCTATCCTGACTTAACCACTAGTTTGTTCTCATTACACATTGAACAGTTCTGGGAAATATAGCCATTGTTCTGTAATAACTTTAAATGGAGTGTAATCTATACCAAAGGAGACAGGGAAAGGGAGGAAGGATAAATTAAGAGTATTAATAGGAATTCTTTACCATCTGACCCACAAGAGAAGCCTATTAATAGGAATGCTCCTAAGTCACTTCAGTCGTGTCCAACTCTGTGCGACCCCATAAAGGGCAGCCCACCAGGCTCCCCAGTCCCTGGGATTCTCCAGGCAAGAACACTGGAGTGGGTTGCCATTTCCTTCTCCAATGCATGAAAGTGAAAAGTGAAAGTCAAGTCGCTCAGTCGTATCCGACTCTTAGCGACCCCATGGACTGCAGCCTACCAGGCTCCTCCATCCATGGGATATTCCAGGCAAGAGTACTGGAGTGGGGTGCCATTGCCTTTTCCAATTAATAGGAATAGAGTAGGATAATTAGTCAGTTTAGAAATCCCACTGGTGGATTAAAGACAAAGGGCATTTTAAGGGCATTGGCAAGACTGTTGTGTAGCTAATGATCACTCAAGAAAAGAATCCACAACCTGGCAACAGGCTTCCTAATGGCTCAGATGGTAAAAAATTTGCCTGCCAAAGCAGGAGAGGTGGGTTCGATCTTCCTGGGTCAGGAAGATCCTCTGGAGAAGGAAATGGCAACCCACTCCAGTATTCTAGTGTGGAGAATCCCATGGACAGAGGAGACTGGAGGGCTATCATCCATGGAATCTCAAAGAGTCAGACATGACTGAGTGACTAACACTTTCACTTTCAACCTAGCAGCAATCTAGTCTACCTTGAAGGAAGACCAGGTGCAATCAAGCACCAGAAACACTCAAACCACAAATCCTGTTAGTTAAAACATTAAAAAATAGACAGAAGTCTGAATCTTGTTACATGAAGTCAGGGAATTAATAGTCCTTGAAGAATAGCATTTCTGATTGTAGACAAGATAGGAATATAGGTGAAAGGGGACATTACACTGAAACCTGAGATGAATTGTCATATTACCACCCTTCTGCTAATATACATTATAAATAGTGCCATGACAGTCTCATTTAATATAGGGTCAAATGAGAAGTTAATGATGTAAGCCTGGGTGTCTGTATAAAAGTAAGAAAGGAGATGGTCTCCTCTCCTCACTTGTTTATAAAAATAGCATACTCTCAGAGCTAGGGGCAGAGCTTTCTCATCTGCTGGCTAGTTTGTCTCACAAGTGTCCTGGATGCTAATAAATTCACTCTTTGCCTGCCACTTTGCTTCTTGCTGTTTTTTTTTTTTTTTTTTCCTGTGGTGAAACAAAAGAACCTGAGTTTCAGCAAGTTCTGACACTATGTGAGTAGTTTCAATTAAAAGACAATGAGTATAAGTCCTCTTCTAATTCACGGATCATGAGTTCAAGTGCCAATATAAATTTTGGCTGGTTTAAAGTCCCACCTGAGAAAGAGTGCAATTTCAAGATAAGGCTAATAGATAAAAGCTACAAAACATAAATTAGATAAGCAACAAGGATTTACTCTACAACACAGGGAACTATATTCAATATCTTGTAATAATCTAAAATGGAAAAATCTGAAAAAAATATGTATATAATTAAATTACTTTCCTGTACACCTGTAACTAACACAATATTGTGAATCAAATACACTTCAATTAAAAAAACAATTCTTGGATTGGTTAAGTAGATGTCTCATGTGACAATAAGAAAAGAAATTATGCTGTGAAAATAAGGCATCAATTTCAGTGCTCAGCTTTCTTTATAGTTTGACTCTCACATCCATACACGACTACAGGAAAAACCATTCCTTTGACTAAATGGACCTAAGATGGGCACAGTAAAGGATACAAATAGTAGAGACCTAGTAGACACTGAAGAGGACAAGAAGAGATGGAAAAAATACATAGAAGAACTGTGTAAAAAAGATCTTAAAGAACCAGATTGCTACAATGGTGTGGTTAGTCACCCAGAGCCAGCCATTCTGGAGTGCTAAGTCAAGTGGGCCTTAAGAAACACTGCTGTTAATAGCCAAAGGATGCAATGAAATTCCAGCAGAACTATTCACATTTCTAAAGGAGGATGCCATCAAGGTTTTACATTCATTATGTCAGTAAGTCTGAAAGACCCAGCAGTGGCCACAGGACTGGAAATGTTCAATTGTCATCCCAATCCCCAAGAAGGGTAGTACTAAAGAATGTTTTAACCACTGACAGTTGCACTCATCTCCCATGCTAGTAAGGTCATGCTTAAAATCTTTTATGCTAAGCTTCAACATTATGCAAACCAAGAACTTCCAGATGTCCAAGCTGGGTTTAGAAAAGGAAGAGGAACTAGAGATCAAATTGCCAACATTCACTGGATTATAGAGAAAGCAAAGGAATTTCAGAAAAACATCTATCTCTGTTTCATTGATTACGCTAAAGCCTTTACATGTGTGGATCATGACAAACTGTGGAAAGCTCTTAGACAGATGGGAGTACCAGAGTATCTTACCTGTCTCCTGAGAAACCTGTATGTGGGTCAAGAAGCAACAGTAAGAGCCATGTAGGGAACAGCTGATTGGTTCAAGCTCAAGAAAGGAATATGACAGAGCTGTCTGCTGTCACCCTGTTTGTTTAACCTATATGCTGAGCACAGCATGAGAAATGCCAAGCTGGAAATTACAAGCTGGAATCAAGATAGGCAGGATAAACATCAACAACCGCACATATGCAGATGATACCATTCTAAAGGCAGAAAGCAAAGAGGAACTAAAGAGCATCTTGATGAAGGTGAAGGAGGAGAATGAAAGAGCTGACTAAGACTATTTTAAAAACTAGGATTTAGGCATCTGGTCCTATTACTGCATGGCAAATAGAAGGGGAAAGGTGAAAGCAGTAAGATTTCCTCTTCTTGATCTCCAAAGTCACTGCATATGGTGACTGCAGCCATGAAATCAGAAGACGATTGCTTCTTGGCAGGAAAATGATGACAAACCTAGACAGCATGTTGAAAAGCAGAGACATTACTCTGCTGACAAAGGTCTGTATAATCAAGACTATGGTGTTTCCAGTGGTCATGTACAGTTGTGAAAGTTGGACCTTAAAGAAGGCAGAATGCTAAAGAATTGATGCCTTCATACTGTGCTGCTGGAGAAGACTCCTAAAAGTCCCCTGAACTGCAAGGAGATCAAATCAGTCAATCTTAAGGGAGATCAACCCTGAATATTCACTGAAGCTGAAGCTCCAGTATGTTGGTCATCTGATAATAACACATGACTCATAGGAAAAGTCCCTGATGTTGGGAAAGATTGAGGGCAGAAGAAGAAGAGGACATCAGAGGATGAGATGGCTGTATGGAATCACTGATGCAATGAACATGAACTTGGGCAAACTCCAGAAGATAGTGAAGAACAGAGAGGCCTGGCATGCTGCAGTCCATGGGGTTGCCAACTGTCAGACGCTACTGGGCGACTGAACAACAACAACAACAACAAATATTACCTTGTATATATGTGTAACATATTCTTTATTCAGTCATCTATTGATGAAGTTTTAGGTTGCTCCCAAGTCCTGTCTTTCATAAATAGTGCTGCAGTGAACATTGGGGTGGATGTGTCTTTTTGAATGATAATTTTCTCAGAATATACACACAGTAGTAGGATCACTATGTCATAGTTTTAACTTTAGGTTTTGTTTTTTTTTCAAAAACTTCCATTAAGTTCTCCATAATGTCTGTATCAATTTACATTCCCAGCAACGGTGTCAGAGGGTTCCTTTTTTTCTCTACATCCTCTCCAGCATTTATTGTTTGCAAATTTTTTGATGATGGCCGTTTTGACTGGCGTGAGGTGATACCTCACTGTAGTTTTGATTTGCATTTTTATAACAGTTAATGATGCTCAGCATATTTCCACGTGATTCTTGGCCTTCTGAGTGTCTTCTTTGGAGAATACCCATTTTTTTTTATTAGGTTGGTTGTTTTTCTGATATTATGCTGATTAAGCTATTTCTATACTTTAGAGATTAATCCCATGTCAGCTGCTTCATTTGCAAAGGTTTTCCCTCATATTGACGGTTGTCTCTTTTCCCTCCTTATGTTATGGTTCCCTTGTCTGTGCAAAAACTTTTAAGTTTAATTAGGTCCCATTTGTTTATTTTTATTTTCATTATTCTAAGAGGTGGGTCAAAAAAAAATCCTGCTACAATTTATGTTAAAGAATGTTCTTCCTATATTCTCTTGTTGAGTTCTATAGGGTCCAGTATTTAATCCATTTTGAGTTTATTTTTGTGTTTGGTGTTAGAGCATGTTCTAATTCATTTGTTTATATAGAGCCTTCCAGTTTTTCCAGCACCACTTATTGAAGTATCTGTCTTTTCTCCATTGCATATTCTTGCCTCCTTAGTCATAAATTAGGTGACCATAGGTGTCTAGGTTTACCTCTGAGCTTTCTATTCTGTTTCAGTGATCTGTATTTCTGTTTAAAATATTTTAAATTAAATAAAATTCTATTAATTCAGGTTCATCTATTTAGGTTAATGCCTGTGACCAGTCAATAGTTTTTTTTTTTTTTTTTTTCCTCCCAATGGATAAATGTTTCACTATTACTGTTTCTTTAATTTAAGCATTTTTCTCAGATACAGGGAAGTTTATATATTTTAAATTTATAGCCCAATGTTCTGAAAATGTTTCAAAATTGTGTTATTTTTAATGACATATAGATTTGTTAGCCATCGATGTGCACAAAACTATAAGGGACTTTAATATTATCACATACCCAATTTAAAATGAGGTTAATATTGTTGAAGCTGTATACTATCATATGTTATCTAGATTTCCAGATATACTAAGGAAGTTTTCATGTGATTGAAAAAAAAAGCCAGTTCATTTTGGGTCATATGACTCACTTAGTATTTATGATGGCCCAGAACATTAAGAGAATATTCTTCAATATCCATTTGATTCTTTGTTCTTCTTGGAATGTTAGCAAATTCATAACTTTATTCATGGCATCTAAAGCAACTTCCTCTGTGGTCTGAAACATGATGCAAATAGTCATGAAAGAGTCTTTGAAAGTGATTTCAAAAGGTGATAGAAAGTATTTTTCAAAAGCCTTTAAAATTTTTTAGAATACTGTTACCAAACCAGGGTCCTACTTCTTGTTTCTTTAAAGGCAATACTCCAGAGACAAGTGTTGGTAGGGCAGAAAATGTTGCTTTAGTCTGGAGGCCAGCAACAGGGGGAGAAGGTGGACCTCTGTCTGAGAATCAACTCCTGGTTGCTACTCAGGAGACAGGAGGTTTTAAAGGGGAGTTTAAACGGCAACCCACTCCAGTGTACTCTTGCCTGGAAAATCCTATGGACAGAGGAGCCTGATAGGCTACAGTCCATGGGGTCACAAAGAGTCAGACACAACTGAACGACTTCACTTCAGGTTTGTACAGATGGAGGAGGGAACAGAACGACACAGTCAGCTCTTACAGTCATCTTGATAATTAATGTAGCAGTCTGATCAGCTTCATCTTGATTATTTTAAGTATAGTTAACCTTTAGTTTCAGGGTTTGTTCCCATTTCTATGAAGCAAGTTCTCAGAATTATGTTAAGTGGATCAGCTTATGTCATGGTTTCAATTTCAATCATATAATCATCTTCCTCCATGTGGTGGGGGCTTCTGTGTCTGCAAAACAGCTTACAGGATATGGTTCAGAATATTATCTATAGTTATTGAGGAGTAATTAAAAGTTCTTGGCTATGCTTCATGTCTAAACTATTATTATTTAGTCTGATTGGATTATTTTCCTCAGTTTCTACATTTAATGAGTTTCTACATTTTATCACTTCTCTGATTAAACTTGTTCTTTGGCTAAAGTCTTCCACAGACAAAAGGCAGATAGAGGACATGGAGGAAAAAGGACCATAGGGTCCTGCTCTGTTTCAATAGTCTCATGGACCCATGGCCAGGCAACAAAGGACTGGTAGCCAGGAAGAATCTAAAAATGTTACAATCTAAGATACTTAATTGAGTTAAAACAGGTAGTCATCAACTTCTTTGAAGAATTTAAGGACTTCTTTATTAAGCTTTATAGACTACATATCTCATCTCAATTCATGTCATCTCACTACATCCTGAGAGATTTTAGAGAGGAAAAAGAAAACATTAATCTTTCTGAAAGAAGAGAAATTTATTCTTTGGGAAAGGTTTGGCAATGAGTGACCTGCCATTGCCCAGCTAAATTTCTCTGGGTCTCATTCAGCCAAACTTGGATCACTTTGGCCTTGAAAATGCGGGATATTGTCTATTTCTCAATTCCCTATTTAAAACTTCAGGTAAAATCACACAGCATAAGGGTGAAAGGAAAACCAAGTCATTAAAGAACAAAACAAAATAAAGCTTTTAAAAAAAACACATATACAAATGCACCTATATGCAGTTATATTTTTAGTGAAAGTTCATGCTTATTATCTTATTTCTAATATATATTTTGTTTAGGCTGGCCAGCAAGACCTTATAATGCGGAGTTGTTTATGCTTTCAAGAGCTGAGATGATGAACTCATTAATTCCTTCATTGTTATGGCACTGGAAAGCTGTTTCCTGGATTTTATTAGGCCCCAGGGATCCCAGATGGAGAAGAGTATTGTTAACTCTTTACCATAAAATTCTTATGTTAAAAGTCCCTGAAAATAAAAAGGTGGCTAATGATAAATGGCACTTCCTGACTATATACAGTTAATTACTGTATATATAAAAGAAGATATAAAAAAGATATAAAATATAACATATTATTTAACTTTAGAACATCTGTATAAGATGAAGTGAAATTATCTCCAGTCAAAAGCTAAAGTTGCCAAGCACTTATAGGGTTAATAACTTGCTCAAGACTGACTAAGAAGCAGAGATCAAATATAAAACTTAGATCTACTATCTCTTTTTGTGTGCAACTAACAGCAGCATGAATTGTTCTTTAGAGTAAAGAGTATGTATTTTTCTGCTGATTTGAGGCAGTATTGATGTTAATAAAGAGCATGAACTTTGAGATTATGATGGTGTGAGTCTCCTGTGTCTCCTGCATTGGCAGGCAGATTGTTTACCACTGAGTCACCTGAGAAGTCCTTGATATTCAGTAATGTCCAGAAAATGCTATTAAGTAACTATATCAAAATGTGTTATTTTGGAAGGAAGGGCAAGAAACAACCTCTAACTGTGCACATTTTAAACTTTACATTTCTTATGCTTTTTTTTTTTTTTTTTTCACAGTTAGGAATTCATGAAACTTAGCCAAGGCCAACAGGAAATACTGCAGTACTATGGGGCTTCCCTGGTGGCTCAGAGGTTAAAGCGTCTGCCTCCAATGTGGGAGACCCAGGTTCGATCCTTGGGTCGGGAAGATCCCCTGGAGAAGAAAATGGCAACCCACTCCAGTGTTCTTGCTTGGAGAATCCCATGGACGGAGGAGCTTGGTAGGCTATGGTCCACGGGGTCGCAAACAGTTGGACTCGACTGAGTGACTTCACTTTCACAGTACAATTATATCATAGGCCAACACAGTCATAAATTTGCTTTTGAGATATGCCAAACATAAAAATTAACTTATCATTATCTACTGGTATTGCAACTTTGTGGTCTTTATAAATCCTCAAATTCATGGTTAAAAAAAGATAACTAATTTCTATTGCAATTATATAATCCTTTTTCAATAATGTTCAGAAACATCACAGAATCAGTTTTATCACCAAGCTCTTACATGAGGACAAAACTGCTTTTAAAACTAGGCACTGTGGCAGGTTAGTGGACATCCCTATTCCAATAAATTCTAACCAGGAACCTGGTATATCCTGGACACATTTATCACCCAGAAATGACCTGAAATTTGTAGCTTCTGCTTCAGCAATACGTGAACCATGAACTTCCATATGTTCAAGATGGTTTTAGAAAAGGCAGAGGAACCAGAGATCAAATTGCCAACATCTGATGGATCATCAAAAAAGCAAGAGAGTTCCAGAAAAACATCTATCTCTGCTTTATTGACTATGCCAAAACCTTTGACTGTGTGGATCACAATAAACTATGGAAAATTCTGAAAGAGATGGGAATACCAGACCACCTGACCTGCCTCTTGAGAAACCTATATGCAGGTCTGGAAGCAACAGTTAGAACTGGACATGGAACAACAGACTGATTCCAAATAGGAAAAGGAGCACATCAAGGCTATATATTGTCACCCTGCTTATCTAATTTATATGCAGAGTACATCATGAGAAATGCTGGGCTGGAAGAAGCACAAGCTGAAATCAAGATTGCCAGGAGAAAGATCAATAACCTCAGATATGCAGATGACACCACCCTTATGGCAGAAAGTGAAGAGGAACTAAACAGCCTCTTGACGAAAGTGAAAGAGGAGAGTGGAAAAGTTGGCTTAAAGCTCGACATTCAGAAAACGAAGATCATGGCATCCGGTCCCATCACTTCATGGGAAATAGATGGGGAAAAGGTGGAAACAGTGTCAGACTTTATTTTGGGGGGCTCCAAAATCACTGCAGATGGTGATTGCAGCCATGAAATTAAAAGACACTTACTCCTTGGAAGGAAAGTTATGACCAACCTAGATAGCATATTCAAAAGCAGAGACATTACTTTGCCAACAAAGGTCCGTCTAATCAAGGCTATGGTTTTTTCAGTGGTCATGTATGGATGTGAGAGTTGGACTGTGAAGAAGGCTGAGCACCGAAGAATTGATGCTTTTGAACTGTGGTGTTGGAGAAGACTCTTGAGAGTCCCTTGGATTGCAAGGAGATCCAATCAGTCCATTCTAAAGGAGACCAGTCCTGGGTGTTCATTGAAAGGACTGATGCTGAGGCTGAAACTCCAATACTTTGGCCACCTCATGCGAAGAGTTGACTCATTGGAAAGGACCCTGATGCTGGGAGGGATTGGGGGCAGGAGGCGAAAGGAACGGCAGAGGATGAGATGGCTGGATAGCATCACCGACTTGATGCACATGAGTTTGAGTGAACTCTGGGAGTTGGTGATGGACAGGGAGGCCTGGTGTGCTGCAATTCATGGGGTCGCAGAGTAGGACATGACTTAGTGACTGAACTGAACTCACCCTAATTTGGGAAAGTATTCATACACTCCTCACTTTCTACATTCCAGGCATACAGACATTATTGAAACAGAGCAGGAGCCCATGATCCTTGCCCCCACACCATGTCCTCTTCCTGCCTTTTGTCTATGGAAAACTTTAGTCAAAAAGAAAGTTTGATAAGAAAAATGAGAAATGTGGGGAAAAAAAGAAAAACAGTCAAAGGAGACTAAATAATAATAGTGTAGCCATTAAATACTTTCCAGGTGATTCAGTGGTAAAGAATTCACCTGCTAATGCAGCAGACATGGGAAAGGTGTGTTCTATTCCTGGGTCAGAAAGATCCCCTGGAGGAGGGCATGGCAACTCTCTCCAATGTTCTTGTCCGGGAAACCCCATGGACAGAAGAGGCTGGAGGGCTATAGTCCATAGTGTTGCACAGAGTTGGAGACAACTGAAGCAACTTAGCACAGTATTAAACATAGTCAAGGACTGTTAGTTCTTTTGTAAGAGATATAGACAATATTTTGGGCCATATCCTGTGAGCTGTCTTATAGATACTAAAGCAACAGGTGGAGAACTACATGATGACCAGACTGTACCCAGGACATAAGCTGCCACAGTGCTGAGAATTGGCCCTCAGATAAATGGGAGCAAATGGACCTTGGAACTGAAGATTAACTGTACCTAAAATAATCATGATGACACTGGGCAGATCACTGATGATCAATTTAAAAATGACCATCAGAGTTGACTGTATTTCTACATGTAGCCTCCCCCCTTCTGTTTAGAAAAGCTCTCACCCTCTGCTTGCTGGGGAGAGTTGGAATTCTGATAGATGTCCACCACCTCCCTCCCACTTAACAGCATCTGAAATAAAGTAAACTTTGCTTTCATCAACCTGGCCTGTTTATTGACTTTACAGCAGTAAGCAACTGGAACACACCCTACACCGTTTTTGGTAACAGATTTTGGCGCCCAATGAGGGGCTGTCTCCTGTGCTTTCCTGGCACCTGGCTGTCCTGCAGTTTTCAAGGGGGAGCTGTGGTGGTTGTGACAGGGTATTAACCTGCTGCTCGTGGCTAGCTAGCCCTAAGTAGGGGATTTGGGAGATGTTCCTGCTGCTAAGACACTTCGGTCGTGTCCGACTTTGTGTGACCCCATAGATGGCAGCCCACCAGACTCCCCTGTCCCTGGGATTCTCCAGGCGAGAACACTGAAGTGGGTTGCCATTTCCTTCTCCAATGCATGAAAGTGAAAAGTGAAAGTGAAGTCATGAAAGAAGAGTCATGTCTGACTCTTAGCGACCCCATGGACTGCAGCCTACCAGGCTCCTCCATCCATGGAATTTTCCAGGCAAGAGTACTGGAGTGGGGTGCCATTGCCTTCTCCAGGTAGATGCTCCTAGCAGCTGCCAAAACCCTTTGTTTTGAGGGTCTTCCCTATTTCTCCCCTGCTTGGCACTTGCTGGCAACTTACGCTTTTTCTGGGTGTAGTGGAAACATATTTGCGACAAGCTGATAAACTCCAATACTGGATAAGTCCACCAATGTGCACATCGGTGACCTTCCTATTTGTGAATGCCAGTGGGCATTCTTGCTAATTGGTTCTGATGTCTCTCTGCCACTGAGGACCATTTGTTAATGATATTTGGGCATTCTTGCTAGTTAATTCTGATGTGTATCTGATGTTGAGAGCTGTTTGGGGCATGAGGTGTAATTTGGGCATTTTTGCCAATTGGTTCTGATGTGCGTCTGATATTGAGGACCGTTTATGAACACTGATTGCTATTTGGGCATTCTTGCCAGTGCCAGTTTGCAGTTGACAGTGTCTGCTGGATATTAAATATTAATATTCAATAAGAATTTTAAAATTTATTTTACTTTCACAACATTGTCCTTTATGTCAGTATGTATGAGCTTGGTGACAAAAAAAAGTAACAATAATAACAATACATGGTTCTAGAAAATATAAAATAAAAATCCTGGTAACTAGTCAAGGACTTGCTGTGCATTTTTTTTGATTTTTCTCTGACATATTTTGACACAGTGGATAATATGGCTGGGAAGGCTCTTACTATTTCATCTGCTGAAAAGACTGACCTTTGCAAAAGCTGCGTGGTTGAGAATAAATCTTTTTATATTAAGTGACTCACAGATAATAAGAATCTGGTAAACATTAATGGGCTGAATACAAATTGATGGCATTTCCAGAAACTTCCCCAGGAAGATCATATTATCTCCCCTAGAAATCCTCTACTAGCATAGATATATTTCATATGTGATTATATTACAGAGCACAAAGAGCCTGAAACTCGTAGGATGAATTGCAAAACAAGGCAATTTAATGGGGCAGGTGGAGGATTGAAAAGCAAGTCAATGTCTCGCTCAGCCTTTACATATTGATTTAAAAAGTGTTAATTACATATTTCATAGCAATACCCTGAAACATTTCTCATTTTGATAGTTTTTAATACATTAGAGAAAAAATAATTTGGAAAATTGATTTGGAGTAAAGAGCCTGCATTTTAGTACCAGCCTATAAACTATTTCTTGTGGAAGGGAAGCTGTGGGTAACTGGGAAGAAACAAATTAGGGCAACTAGAAACCTGAGGCACAGTATAATAGAAATGTGAAAATAGAGGCTATAAGGTATGAGAAATATTAGGTAGTGGAGCAAACATTAGCTACTTTGAGAAGTTAGTATATAGGAAAAGGAATCAGATCATGAATTTAATTTATTACATATTAAAAAAATATTTTTTCTATCTGACTATTCCTCCCATCCCAAGATCTTATTTTGAGCAGGAGGAAAGGATGAGGGATTTGGGGAAAATAAAAGTGTCTGAGCACTGCCACACAAATGTGTCAGTTTCCTGTGTGTTCTGAGGCTAAGTTACTTAAGATAAAATGGCATCTCTTTATGAAATTCTTGTGCTGTAAAATAAATTGGATTTTAACTAGAAAATATTTGTTAAATAGTTTGAACCACAATCTTTCACAAATCAAAGTAAATTTATTTAATTTGAGGAATTAGATGATACTGTTTTCTTTTTTATTGAGATATAATTGACATATAACATTATAGTAGTTTCAGGTACGCATGCATGCCTGCTAAGTTGCTTCAAGAGTGTCTAACTCTTTGCAACCCTGTGGATTGTACCCCACTGAGCTCCTCTGTCCAAGGGATTCTCCAGGCAAGAATACTAGAGTTGGTTTCCATGCCCTCCTCTAGGGGATCTTTCCAACCCAGGGATTGAACCTGCATCTCTTATATCTCCTGCATTGGCAAGTGGATTCTTTACCACTAGTGCCACCTGGGAGGCCCCAGTTTCAGGTATACAACATAATGATTCAATATTTGCATGTATTGCAAAATAATCTACACAATAAATCCAGTTAACATCCATCACCATGTATAGTTACCAAATATTTTTTCTTGTGATGAGAACTTTTAAGATCTACTCTCTTAACAACTTTCAAATATGCAATGCAGTATTATTAACTATAGTTTGTGCATGTGTGCTCAGGCATGTCCGACTCTTTGTGATCCCCATGGACTGTAGCCCAACAGGATCTTCTGTCCATGGGATTTCCAGGCAAGAATACTGGGGTGGGTTGCCATTTCCTCCTCCAGGGGATCTTCCAGATCCAGGGATTGAACCTGTGTCTCCTGCATTTCCTTGTACTGGCAGGCAGATTCTTTACCACTGAGCCACATGGCAAGCCCCTTCAACTATAGTTTCTAGGTTGTAAATTATATCTCCATCACTTATTCATGTTACAACTAGAAATTTGTACCATTTGACCCTCACTCACCTGTTTTGTTTTCAGAGGGACAGTAGTCTTGAAGCAGGATCTTATTTCCCTGTCCAGGGATTGAATCTAGCTGGCAACCCACCAGGAGTTAGAGGCTAGAGGCAAAGTTCCCTGATACTTACCCCATTTGAAAGCAAAAAACGTTTCAAGGAGGCAAAAACTGCAAAACAGGTACAAAGTTTACTATTAGAGACACAGTATAATGTATGGAAGAGCGCACAGAGAAAGTTTATTTCTGTCAGAAGCAGGATACACACCCCCTAGAGGAGTGCAGGCATCCTGATGAGGAGCACAGTAAAATGGTGATTTAAATTGTTGATATAGGACAGAACTTCTAGTCTTTGTTTTCATTTGGCCAATAGTTTTGTTACTTTTTTCACACCTGACTGGTCCTTAGGCCCTCCCAAAGATGTGTGTGCCTTTTTGCTAAGATGGATCCCACCACAGAGGCCGATGGGTGCATGTCCACACTTATTATGGGATGGGATCTCCTCTCTTTTTGATGTCCAAGAAGCCTTCCTTCCTATGCATGTGCAGACAGGGAAGTCTTCCTTGACCTCAGGAATGGGCACCTTGTCCCTTAGTGTCTGGGTGAAAACAAAGCTTCAATTTTACTTCACTTGATAAACACCAGCTGTCCAGCCCGCGGGCCCATCTATCTCCTAACTCAATTTTGCCCAACCCCTTCCACCTTTGACAAGGACCAATCTGTTCTATCTATGAGCTCATTAAAAAAAAAAAATACTATCATTTTTGGATTACACATGTAAGATCATATGGTACTTGTCTTTGTCTGACTTGTTTCACTTAGCATAATGCCCTCAAGGTCCATTCATGTTATTGCTGAAGAAAAGATTTCAACCTTTTTAATAGTTAAATAATATTCCATTAGATAAATAGATATACATACAAATATCATGTTTTTTTTCATTTATCCCTTGATGGACACTGAGGTTATTTCCATGTCTTGGCTGTTGTAAATAATTCTGCAGTGAACATGGGGCTGTATATATCTTTTTAAATTACTGTTTTCATTTTCCTTGATTAGAATACTCAGAATTGGAGTCATATGGTAGTTCAATTTTTTTTTTGATGACTCTCCATACTGTTTTCCATATTATTGCACCAATTTACATTTCCACTAAGGTGCACAAGTGTTCCATTTTCTCCACATTTTCTCCAACACTCTGTTGTTTCTTTGATCACAGTCATCCTGACAAGTATGAGGTGATATGTCATTGTGGTTTTGATTTGCATTTCCCTGACAGTGATTTTGAGCATCTTTTCATGTAACTGTTGGTAATGTACATAATATCTTTAGAAAAATATTTCTTTAGATACCCTGCTCACTTTAAAATCATATTGTCTTTTTTTGCTATTGAGTTGTATGAGTTCTATGTATTTTGGATATTAGCCACTTATTAGATAAATAATTTGAAATTATTTTTCATGTTGCATATTAATTTTGTTACTAGCTTCTTTTGCTGTGCAGAAGCTTTTCAGTTTCGGGTGGAGTCCCACTTTTTTTTTTTTTTTCTTTTTCCTCTTCTGTTACCTTTATTTCTGGTTTCAAATCCAGAAAATCATTTCAAGAGCTTCCAGTCTATGTTTTCTTCTATGAGGTTTATGGTTTTAGGTCTTACATTAGAGTCTTCAATCCATCTTGAGTTAAGTTTTGTGTATGGTGTAAGATAATGGTACCATTTCATTCTTTTGCCTGTAGTTGTTCAGTTTTCCCAACATTATTTCATAAAAAGATTCTCCTTTCCCTACTGTATATTCTTGGCTCTTCCATTGTAAATTAGCTGACCATGCAATGCATTGGTGGAGCACTGTGGTTAAGACACGTTCTCCTGACTTTAAAGTTCAGTAGCTTTATTATAGTGGCACCCCACTCCAGCACTCTTGCCTGGAAAATCCCATGGATGGAGGAGCCTGGTAGGCTGCAGTCCATGGGGTCGCTAAGAGTCAGACACGACTGAGCGACTTCACTTTCACTTTTTCACTTTCATGCATTGGAGAAGGAAATGGCAACCCACTCCAGTGTTCTTGCCTGGAGAATCCCAGGGACGGGGGAGCCTGATGGGCTGCTGTCTATGGGGTCGCACAGAGTCGGACACGACTGAAGCGACTTAGCAGCAGCTTTATTATTTAACATAAACATGTTAAACATTAGTAGCAGCAGCTTTATTATTTAACATAAACATGTAAATGAATTGTGTGATACCTCTTTAGTTTTTATAATACCTTCTTATGCCACTGATTCATAATGCAGAGTCTTGTGACTAGGCTACTTGATCTAGAGTAGTGAAATATCACTTTATTTAATACAATATTAACTTGTTTCTTAATTTGACTGATGTGGTTAAAACAAAGACCTGCTCCTCTTTGCTTAAAATCTAGTCTTTCAAAAATGGACAACAAGCTGGATATATTCAGGAGGGAGTTGGTGGATGTTCAGGGCATCCCTCTCTTTTGGAGCATTGTTGAGGAGTGGTCCCAGGTGGAGTCATTTGAAAGTCGACCAGATGACCTTCTGATCACCACCTATCCCCAATCTGGTAAGATCTTTTCATTTATTTGTACTAGCTAATTGGTTATTGATCCACTTGTGTAAGCCCAATGATCAACAGATCACTTGACAAGGGGATATCTGGAGAGCTGAGGGACAGTTTTAAGTTACACAAAGTCACTTCTTATTTTGAAAGGTCTGCAACTGAGTGGAGGCTATATCTAAGAAGAAATTAATGCTATTGGAATTTCTTTTTAAAGTCAAGCAAAAACAAACTACACAGATAAAGAATTTAAGAACATTAGAATATATATGCACACATAAACTTTCTATACAAATTAAAGTTTAAATATCTTGCTTATTTTAATATTCAAACATATTTTGTAAAACAGTGTTTTGCTATTTCAAACATATTTATTTTGTAAATATGTTTAGAAGTATTCTGACCTGAGACCAAACTAGGGTGGAGGTAATGAAGATAATGGCAACCTCCTACAAAAGGTCCCTTGCACGCACTGATGCACTTAGTGCCCCTGACCTTGCAGCAGTCCAATAAGAACTGGACATGGAACAACAGACTGGTTTCAAATTGGGAAAGGAGTACACCAAGGCTGTATATTGTCACCCTGCTTATTTAATTATATACAGAATACCTCATGAAAAATGCTGGGCTGGATGAAGCACAAGCTGGAATCAAGATTGCCGGGAGAAATATCAATAATCTCAGATACACTGATAACACCACCTTTAAGGCAGAAAGTGAAGGAGAGCTAAAGAGCCTCTTGATGAAAGTGAAAGAGGAGAGTTAAAAAGTTGGCTTAAAACTCAATATTCAGAAAACTAAGATCATGGCATCTGGTCCCATCACTTCATGGCAAATAGATGGGGAAATAATGGAAACAGTGACTTTACTTTTTTGGGCTCTAAAATCATTGCAGATGGTGACTGCAGCCATGAAACTAAAAGACACTTGCTCCTTGGAATAAATGCTATGACCAAACTAGACAGCATATTAAAAAGCAGAGACATAACTTTACCAACAAAGGTCCGTCTACTCACAGCTATGGTTTTTCCAGTAGTCATGTATGGATGTGAGAGTTGGACTATAAAGAAAGCTGAGCACCAAAGAAATGATGCTTTTGAACTGTGGTGTTGGAGAAGACTCTTGAGAGTCCCTTGGACTGCAAGGAGATCCAACCAGTCCATCCTAAAGGAGATCAGTCCTGAATATTCATTGGAAGGACTGATCCTGTAGCTGAAACTCCAATACTTTGGCCACCTGATGCAAAGAACTAACTCATTGGAAAGGACCCTGATGCTGGGAAAGATTGTAGATGGGAGGAGAAGGTGATGACAAAGGATGAGATGGTTGGATGGCATCACTGACCTGATAGCCATGAGTTTGAGCAAACTCTGGAAGAAAGTGAAGGACAGGGAAGCCTGGCATGCTGCAGTCCATGAAGTCACAAAGAGTTGGACATGGCTGAGAGACTGAACTGAACTGAATTTAGATGTATTTTGCTCTAAGCAAAATACCTTCTGACTTTAGTATACAATTTCAGAAAGGAGATTTAATATAACAATAAAAATCAATAATTTTTTAACTTCCCTAGTGGTTCAGTGGTTAAGAATCTCCCTGCCAATGCAGGGGACATGAGTTGCATCCCTGGTTCTGAAAGATTACATGTGCAATGGGGCCACTAAGCTCATGATCCACAATTACTGAGCCCGCACTCTAGAGCCTATATGCTGCAACTCCTGAGCCTGCATTCTGCAACTGCTGAAGCCCACACACCAAGGGCCTGTGCTCTGCAACAAGAGAAACCACTGCGGTGAGAAGCCCATGCCCCACAACAAAGAGTGGCCCCCACAACAAAAACCCAAGATAGCTAAAAATAAGGTAAACAAATAACTTTTTTAAAAGAATCAATATCTTGTATTTCTCAAAAACATATATGACTGAATCACTTTGTTGTACACATGAAACTAACACAATATTTTAAATCAACCATACTTCAATTTAAAAATGTGTATTCCTTCAGATCTTTTTATGATAGCTTTCCACTTTACCCAGTGTTAGATATATAGAAAGGTATCAGAGAGATGGGGCTCTCTCTTGCCTTTTATCCAGTTAATTTACTTGCACTCATAATCAACCAACTGTCCTGATTACAGAACTCTCTAAAGTCAATTTTCCTTTATATTCCTGCTTCATTTTTTAAAAGAATTGAGGAAAATAAAATTTTAATAAGTATACTGACTACCGATCTTTTTTTTTAGATTATAAATATTAAAACTACCTCAAAGCTATATGTTACAGGTCCTAGGAGGAAAGCCCTGAAAAGCTTGGGGGATTCTAATGTGCCAAAATTACAAACATTGCATGAGAATATAGGGTTCCTACTAGGAAGTAAACAAATGTATTATGCAGACCTTCATAGACATGAAAAATATGTTTCTTTTAGCAAAAGCTTGCTTTTCCTATCTCTTGTCACTATTATAGAAAAGAGCTGTACACCAAGCTCAAATTGTTTAGGACCAAATCTACTTTACATTTCTTTGTTGAAGTATAAGCTTAGGAAAGGAAATATAGTCACTGATAACATATGTGTTCTTTTGTTTCTGCTTTTTTTTTGATATATTCACAAGCAGCAATACATTAAGTCAACCTTTGTTTTGTTTTATTTTTAATTTTTATTGGAGTGCAGTTGATTTACAATGTTGTGTTAGTTTTGGGTATATAGCACAGTGAATCAATTATACATATATTCACTCTTGTTTTTAGATTCTTCTTCCCTATAGATCATTACAGAGTATTGAGTTGAGTTCCCTGAGCTATATGGTAGATCTTTATTAGGTATCACTCTTCTATATAACATATATTTATATATATAAATATATAATACTGTGCATATATCAATCCCAATAACTCAATTTATCCCTCGCTCCCCCTTTTCCCCCTAGTAACCATAAGTTTGCTTTCTACATCTGTGATCCTATTTCTGTTTTGTAAATAAGCTCATTTTTACTGTTTTTGTTGTTGTTGTTGTTTGGATTCCATATATAAGTGATAACATATGGTATCTGTCTTTGTCTGACTTACTTAACTCAGTATGTCAATCTCTAGGTCTATCCATGTTGCTGTAAATTGAATTATTTCATTGTTTTTTATGGTTAGCCCATAGTCCATTGTGTATATGTACTGCACCTTCTTTATCCATTTCTCAGTTGATGGACATGTAGGTTGTTGTATATATGTACTACAGTAGGAATAGTCCATTGTATTAGACCACTAGTCCTCCCCAGGTGGTGCTAGTGGTAAAGAACCTGCCTGCAAATGCAGGAGACATAAAAGATGTGGGTTTGATCCCTGGTCAGGAAGATCCCCTGGAGGAGGGCATGGCAATCCATTTCAGTATTCTTGCCTGGAGAATCCCATGGACAGAAGAGCCTGGCAGGCTACACACAGTAGAATCGCAGAGTTGGACACGACTAAAGCAACTTAGCATGCACACATATATGTGCTACATAGTCCAGTGGAATAGTAGTCCATTGTATATATGTGTTATATCTTCTTTATCCATTCTTATGTTGATGGACATGTAGGTTGCTTTTATGTCCTGGCTATTATAAACATAGTGCTGCAATGAACATTAGCTGCATGTATCTGTTCAGATTATAATTTTCTCTGGATATACTGGACAAATATATATACTGCACAAATATAAATCAATGGGATAGGATAGAAAGCCCAGAGACACATCAACACACCTATGGTCACCTAATCTATGACAAAGGAAGCAAGAATATACAATGGAGAAAAGATAGTCTTTTCAATAAATGGTTCTGGGAAAACTGAAAAACTACATGTAAACAAAGAAATTAGAATACTTCTTAACACCACACAATAACATAAACTCAAAATGGATCAAAGATCTAAATGTGAGGCTGGACACTATAAAACTCTTTAAGGTAAATAGGCAGAATACTCTCAGACATAAATTTTAGCAGGATCTTTTCTGAGTCATCTCCTAGGATAATGAAAATAAAAACGAAAATAAACAAATGGAGCCTAATTAAACTGAAAAGCATTTGCACAGCAAAGGAAAATATAAACAAAATGAAAAGATAGCCTTCACAATGAGAGAAAATACAGTATTTACAAAAGAAACAACCAACAAGGGATTAATCTCCAAAATATGCAAAAAGCTCATGCAGCTCAAAACAAAAAAAAAAAAACAAAAAAAAAACACAAAAAAACCCCCAATAACCTAACCATTTGTTAATTTTTGTTTTTATTTCCACTACTCAAGGAGGTATATCAAAAATGATCTTGCTGCAATTTATGTCTGCTGCTGCTAAGTCGCTTCAGTCGTGTCCGACTCTGTGTGATCCCATAGACGGCAGCCCACTAGGCTCCTCTGTCCCTGGGATTCTCCAGGCAAGCATACTGGAGTGGGTTGCCATTTCCTTCTCCAATGCCTGAAAGTGGAAAGTGAAAGTGAAGTCGCTCAGTTGTGCCTGACTCTTAGCGACCCCATGGACTGGATCCCACCAGGCTCCTCCATCCATGGGATTTTCCAGGCAAGAGTACTGGAGTGGGGTGCCATTGCCTTCTCTGATTTATGTCTGAGAGTGTTCTAATTATGTTTTCCTTTAAGAGTTTTAAAGTATCCAGCCTTACATTTAGGTCTTCAATCCATTTTTAATTTATTTTTGCATATGGTGTTAAGGGGGCTTCCCTGGTGGCTCAGTGGTTAAAAAAAAAAAAAAAATCCACCTATCAATGAAGGAGATGCAGATTCAATCCCTGGGTCTGGAAGATCTCCTGGAGAAGGAAATGGCAACCCACTCCAATATTCTTGCCTGGGAAATCCCACAGAGAGAGGAACCTGGCAGGCTACAGTCCATGGAGCCTAGTGGGCTACAGTCCATCACAAAGAGTTGGGCATGACTTAGCAACAAACAACAATAACAAACGATATTTGGGAGCATTCTAAAGACAATTTTTGGAAGCTATCATTATTCAAACAGTTCATCTATGAAAGGAATCCTTGAAGGTGAACTTTTTCTGGCATAGTAAGAGCTAAATGGCTTCATATAAATTAATCCTATGCTCTTTATTCCTGTTATTTTCTTTTTAGTTCATTTCCTTTACAATCTATTGAGATTACATCTTAAAATTACTAATATATCGGTGCCCTGTTGATTTTTTTTATAAAAAGTTTCAAGTTAATGAACTCATTAATGAGCTAAACCATATGCTATTTTTTCAAATATTGTGGAAAGTAAACATTTACAGTTCAAACCATAAATTGGCATCTTTTTCAATCAGAGTTCATTGGCCACCATTTGAACCACCCACTAATAGGAAATATAATGTGCTATATTGTACTTTGGCACTTAGGTCTCTTTTTCTCCCACTCATGAATCATCGCTTAAGCCAAAACCATTTGCTGTCATTTAGTCACTAAGTTGTGTCTGAATCTTTGCGACCCCATGGAGCATAGGCCACCAGGCATTTCTGTCCATGGGATTTCCCAGGAAAGAATACTGCAGTGAGTTGCTACTTCATTCTCCAGGGGATCTTCCTGATAGAAGGATCAAATCTGCATTTCCTGAAATATCAGGCAGATTCTTTACCACATGAGGGAAGCCCAAGCCGAAATCAGACCAAGCAACAAAATGTTCAAGGGTGATAATGATTTGACTCATCTTTTTCTTAGTACTATAATTGTCTATGTAGAAGGATAGAGGAGAGAGACTCATGCTCATGATGTAGGGACAAGGAAGAGGAAGAGTTGTCTACAAGAAAGGACTGAATAGTAAGGAAGTCTAAAGTATTTAAAGTTGCATCTACAGACAGATCATTCTTCAGAAATGCTGTGTGCACAGATCAGTTATTTAATTTGTATATTTAGTTTCGATCTACGATTATGCAATTTAGAGACTATCATTACACACTGGGTAAAGAGGAAGAGGATAGAAACAATTAATAAAGTATTTTTCTCCTAGGTACTACGATGTTTGTTTTGTTTGTTTGTTTAGCAGTGCCTCAATACCCTGTTCATTGAGTGCCGTAGACAATTAGGTAGACCATATTCTCATACACTTAGGTCCATTTCTCAAAAGACCAGCGAGGCACAAACTCAGAAAGATCAGAGTGACTTGGTATGCCCTGCTCATTCAGAATCCATTGTCTTTTGTTGATGAATGACACATGAGTCTCTATGGATGCATTTACAATGTCTTCTTTGTTTCCCTTGTTCACCATTCCACCAAATGTTGAACATTTTTACCTGAAGTGCTCTTTTGTCCTCAAAACTAATAATCTTTTTATTTAAATAGGAAATATACAAGTTGCTGGTCAGATTCACTAAATGTGACTAATTCCCTCATCCATTTCACCCAGGAGGATATGCTATTGCTATTTAAATTCTGTCTCCTTAAAAAGTCATGCTTACGTCCTTTGCCTGCCTTACTCTTATGGTTATTTTAATCAGATTTTAGACATATAGATACACATACATATGTACACAATACATATGTATATGTTCAAGATAGATACTGATATCTCCTAAGAAAAGAGATACTGATATTTCCTATCTCCTAGGAAAACAGAATGCAAATGAAGAACACATTTTTTTTAAATATATTACAGTACTTCTCTACCTCTATTAACCCTTTCATATACTTTTTAATACAGAAGTTTTCAGTTTCTTTGATTCTTTTTTCCTCAGGAGCAACCTGGATTAGTGAAATATTGGATTTGATCTATAACAATGGGGATGTGGAGAAATGTAAAAGAGATGCAATATACAAACGAGTGCCATTCATGGAATTAATAATTCCAAGACTTACAAATGGTAATTTCTCTTAATGTTCCTTTTCTGTATAGGATTAAATCCCCATTTTTGTGGTGTTTGAAAGTATTGTCATGGAAAATGATACAAACAGAGCTTGCACAGTTGAATCATAAGTGTCTACAATAAAAGAGTAAGAATTTGGCTATGCCAATACTCTTATTATAGTCAACTTCCACCCAAAGATAATATCTACATATGAGGACATTTTAATGAGTATATTAAAGCTTTCAACATTTAAATAATGTGTGATCATTATATGTAGAAAATTCGGTGTTTGATTCATTATAGAATCATGTCTACTATTATCTACTGATGTTCACAGACTCAAAGAAAATGATGATGGGAATATGTGGTTTTGTATTATTAAAATATTTAAAATTAGTCCTCGATCTCATGGCTTAATTTGATTTTAAGATTTGAATATAAAAAAGCTGGAAAGAGATTTTGAAGTCCTGTAGTTAAATTTTCCCATACTGTAAATAAGTAAAAGAGGAAGATAAATGAAGGAAAAACTTGGACAACTAGCACTTGACTTACTGCCTCAGCAAGCCTTTTATCTGAGGATTTATAGACACTTATAAAGATAATAAGCCCCATTATTTACAAATAAAAAATCCTAGCTCACCAGAATTTATCAGTTTTTACTTTATTGCGGATCTCAGAAGTATATGAGGATATGTAGTCATATATCCATTTCAAGTCACATAGTGGAATTAATGTTTACAAAGTCTTAGGTTATATTTTAATTAACCTTATGATTCCATATTTAAAATGTAGTTTAACTTTTATGCTTGCAGGTGTTGAGGACTTGAATGATATGCGGTCTCCTAGATTAGTGAAAACACACCTACCTGTCCAACTTCTCCCTTCTTCATTTTGGAAAAATAACTGCAAGGTAGCAAATTTTTAAAACAGCAAACTTTATGTTGTGATTACTTTGACTAATTATGCAGAAATTAAGATGGGAAATTGCAATCCCTGGATAAATCATTGAAAAAGTAATAATTTTGTCCATATATCCCAAGGATTAAAATAATACCACTGGACACAAGTGCTATAGATAAAGGATTATTCTCAGTGCCCAAACACTGAGAATCACTCAGGCTTTCTCGTTTCTAAAATGCCTTCTTGTCTAAATCCCTTCACTCATTGCTTTTAAACAATGGATGTTTAAATAATCCAGAACTCCTTCATTAACTCAGTATAATTTTAATTTACCAATATGAACTTATATATAATTTATAACATATAGCATATTATAATTTATAACATTTCCCTGATGGCTCAGTGGTAAAGAATCCACCTGCCAAATAGGAAAGGGATGTTGGATCCTGGGTTGAGAAAATTCCCTTGAGAAGGAAATGGCAACCCACTCCAGTATTTTTGCAGGGGAAATCCCATGGAGAGAGGAGCCTAGTGGGCTGCAATCCATGGGGTGGCAAAAGAACTGGACATAACTTAGTGACTAAACAACAGCAAAATATTACATTGCAGGTTTAGCTAACTACTATATTATGGACTTCACTGGTTGCTCAATGGTAAAGAATCTGCCTGCCAATATGAGACACTGGTTCAATCCCTGGGTCAGGAAGATCCCCTGGTGAAGGAAATGGCAACTCATTCCAGTATTCTTGCCTGGGAAATCCAGTGGACAAAAGAGCCTAGGGGGCTACAGTCTATGGGGTTGGACATGACTTACAACAATGGACTTGTTGTAACAACAATGGATTTGTTTCAAGCTACCTTTTTAATAAGTATTTTAATTCATGTAATGTTTATAGTGGAAAGTACATAAATGCTAAGGATATGGATTGACGAGTTTTCACAAAGTGAGCATACCCATGAAATTAGACCCCAGAACAAGAAATTAACCAAGGAATTGAATGAGGAATAGAGCCGGATAAAGCTCTATTCCTGTGCACTTCCAGACAGGAACCCATCCCCATTTGCAGAGATAATCACTATTTGTGAATGTTTTCATCATAAAGTGATTTGCCTGTTTTTCTTGTAAAGTTATTCTCTTGAATGTTTCAGTTCAGTCAGTTCAGTCACTCAGTAGTGTCCGACTCTTTGCGACCCCATGAATTGCAGCACGCCAGGCCTCCCTGTCCATCACCAACTCCCGGAGTTCACTCAGACTCACGTCCATCGAGTCAGTGATACCATCCAGCCATCTCATCCTCTGTCATCCCCTTCTCCTCCTGCCCCCAATCTCTCACAGCATCAGAGTCTTTTCCAATGAGTCAACTCTTCGCATGAGGTGGTCAAAGTACTGGAGTTTCAGCTTTAGCTTATTCCATTTAATGTAATATCTGTGGGATCAATTCTTACCATGCTTGTTATTTTGCTTTTGTCTTGGTTTCCTTAATATAGACGTGTTTACATCATAAATTGTGGTATCATGAGCAAAAGTAGCTCACTAGAGATGCAAATTCTCAGGCCCAAATCCAACCTTACTGAATCAGAAATTATGGGCTTAGGGTCCAGCAATCTGAGTTTTAATAAGACCTCCAAGCATATTTGGTTCATATTAACATTTGAGAACCACTGATGTTAGGCATTCTAATATGTACATGTGAATATTCCACAAATTACTTATTCATGGTATAATTGATGGACAGTTGGGTTGTTGTTTATTGTCAGTAATAAAAATAGTTCTGCAGTGTAAATTCTTAGGCAAATATAAAATAGCACATATATGTATACATTTCTCTTAGTTACATATCTTGGGATAGTACTGCATCTTAAAGTGTGCATTTGTCCAGCTTTAGAAAAAAATTTTCCAATTTCTTTTCCAAGCATATGCACTAGTGTACACTTTGATCAGTAGTATATGAGTCTAAGTTCTCCATGTCCTCATGAATCCAAAATATAGCTAAAAATATTTACTTTTAGCCATACTGGTAAATGGTGGCAAACTGGTGGCATCTCATTGTGGTTTTACTTTATATTTCCCTAATGATGAATTCTTTTAAGCAACTTTACATAGCTTAGATATCACCTTTTCTGAGGTATGTGTATAAATCCTTTGCCTTTTTCTAAAGGGGCTTCTTTCTTTTTGATTATTAAACTAGAAGTTCTCCATATAGTCTTAATATAAGTCTTTTCATGAGATAATTTAATTTCTTTATGTCTTACTCTGTTTTTTTTTTCTTTTTTAACTTTCTCAGCAATATCTTTTAAAGAAGTTTTTAATTTTGGCGTTGGTGGATATATCAGTTTTTTCTTTATGATTGGAGCTTTCTGTAATTGTTTAAAATCTCATCCCCCAAATCATGAATATATTCTCCCTTCTGTTTGCCTCTAGAGGTTTTATTGCTTCAATTACCACCTTTATATAAAAATATCTGTTTAATACCTATAACATAAGTAGTAATGTTCTTTTTTAAAAAAAATTGATATAATAATTTTCTTTCTCTATGACCACATTATGCAAAGGTTTAAAAAGTCAGGGACTTCTGGTCCATAAGAGCATATAGTCTTATAGAATATATCAAATACTGTGGAAAAGACAGCCAAAATATACATATATATATATATATATATATGAAAAAATAATTACATATCAGCAAGGTAAGTGCCAATACACGAAGTAAAGATTCTCTGGGGCAAAGTAGTTTCTCTCTCTCTCTCTGGCTATGCTGCACAACTTGTAGCAACTTAGTTCCCAAACGAAGGATAGAGCCCCGTGCCCCCTGCTGTGGAAGCACAGGGTCCTAACCACTGGACTACAAAGGAAGTCCTGAAAGAAGTCTCATAAATGAAGGAAAATTTTGATCAACATCTTAAAGAAAAAGTAGGAGATTTTCAGATTAACAAGGTCAGTTTAGAAAAAGAAAACTATATGTACATAGCCTAACATGTGAAACAGCAAGGCATGAGGTTCCACAAATGGTTTAATGTAGTTGGAAAATGAATCTGGAAAGCTAGACAGTCACCAGACCTGTAGATCTGAGAAAGGTGTTTTGAGCATGTCTTTATCATGGCATCTTTAATAGAATGAGCAAAACAGCAGTTGTTTTTCAGCTGTAGTTTTTCTTTTGAAAAATTGATTGATTATACTTTCACTTATATTATCCAAAATATTTTTGTATGTGTGTTTGTGTCTACCTTTGTTTTTCATTCAAAATCTAATTAAAACAAATGTGATAAGGAAGTAAGGAAATAGTTTATCACCTTAAATCTAGAAGTAAAAACTCACAGAAGCTCCCAGAAATACCTTGGTATTAGGAGAATTGGGGAATATCTCTGAGAGCCTTTTATCTACATTTCTATCTACAAACTTCATTAAAGAAATAGACGTGGTGATGATAAGAAAGCAGTTGATTCATCACCATGATCTCTCAGTATTGAAACAGAAAGCAATTGAGAATGTTTGCAAAGTTTAGCATTTTCTCAAGAAATTATATCAGCAACGCAGTCCAAACTCTAAACTTTTGAAAAGTCCCTTTCCACTCGTGTCACTTCTTTCTTCTTTCTAAGCCTGTCCAGAATACGAGAACTACCAGTGGTATGGGATTATAAAAGTTCCCATTTCCTTTCTCCATAAGTTGGAAAAGAAGAAGAAAACTCAGATTCTATTTAGATGAAAGATTTCTTCCTGAAATACATTTTTACTTAGAAATATATTTACTGTATAAGTGGCTAGGGCTTCAGTGTTTTCAGGTGTGCTTTTTCAGGGGATAAGTAGGCTTAATGGACTTTATAGGATTTGCCAGCAAGGCATAGCAATATCACTTTTATTGAGAAATGTATTCAAAATGTCTGCCTTCAAACATACTTGACATCTTAATACATAAATTTTACTCCCATGTCAATCATTATAAACAGCAATGATCGTTACGTACATTGATTAAATGTACCCAAATAATAGTTTCTTTTCAATAAAAGGTCAGGTGTTTTTTCAGCTTTATAAATTTGCTTTTTCCTTTCATTATTAGTTTTAACAAGTTATACAGAGAAATATTCTCAATTTAAGAGCAAGTTTAGTTCATTCTTAAAATTCAATATTTACTGTAATTCTTATTATACTTGGTTTTCTATGTGTTAAGAGATGTTCTTCTTTCGAAAGACTAAAGACAAATCAGGGAAGTGAGATATGAGAAGTTTTTGTGTTATATATAGTCATGAATATACTATGTCAGAATATAAATATAAAGCTTAGGTTATCTTTAAAAAAAGGAAAATAAACATTCTGCCAGGGTAAGCAAAAAAATACAAATGATTAAAGAATATAAATGAAATGATGATTTTTCCCTCTCTCCCCACAGACGGTCTATGTGGCATGAAATGCTAAAGATGTTGCCGTGTCTTACTGTTATTTTTACCAGATGGCAAAAATGCATCCAGATCCGGGTACCTGGGAGGAATTCCTAGATAAATTCATGACTGGAAAGAGTAAGTCTAAATCTTATTTTAATGATAGAGTTCTGTTGTGAAAAATCTTTTTACAAGGAGATACAAGGTTTAAATACAAATCTTATATTTATTATAAACCTAATATATGCCCAACATTCTACTAGTGTATGAAGAAGATAGACAAAGCAAAAGATAAAACATATAGCCTCTTCCCTTTAAAGACTTTTGGGGAATATGAGACTTACTGAGTCATCAATCCTAAGTCTCTGTTTTGTTACTGCTTAGCGACCACTGATAAGCACTTTCTTACTGTCCCTCCCCTTGTATTGTTTTGATTTTGTACATATCTTCTGGACTTTTCTTTTCTCTACCATTCCTCCATTTTTATTATATAAACTGAAAATTCTAGAGTGAAAATTTTATATTCAAGTCTTTGTTCTTCTACAGAGCCTCTTTTAGGAAACATGTTCATGCCTATGGTAGTAACTCTATGCTTCTTCCACATCCCATTCTTAACCTCTCAATCCCTGTCTTTCTCTCCCTCTCCCTCTCCTATGAACTTCAATACCACTTACCTTCTGTGCTACTTAGTATCTGCCATCTTGCTCTTGTAATTTTAGTTTTATTTATTTGTAGCTGTATCTTTTTGCTAGGCCTGTCATAGCAAAGTACCACAGACTGAATGGCTTAAACAACTCACATTTATTTTCTCACAGTTCTGAAGGTTAGACATCCAAGATAAAGGTGTACTCAGGGTTGATTTCTGAGGCTTTTCTTCTTGTCTTGTAGGTGACCATCTTCTCCCTGTATCTTCATATGGTCTCATTGTACACGCTTGTTGTAATTTCCTGATGACCTCTGAACCTCCTTTAGGGTCATCCTTGAAGAAAGAAGCATGTTCGCAGCCACGTGGCTCTATTGGTTTATTTCTTGCCTGTAGGGACCCAGAAGTCTAACAGTCTTCTGACATTTCATCCTGCCACTGTCCTTTCAGTGCAAACTGGCAGTGTTTTCACTGAGATAACTAATTGTATCTTTAAGTCACACACTGAACCTCTTTGATGAATTCTGCCAATCACATCCTTGGTGTTTTTTCCAGAGCATGCTTTCTCAGATCTTTTTGCAATATGGATAAGCTGAGAATTTTCTAAATCTTCGATTTCTAGTTCCTTTTTGCCTAATAACTACTTCTTCAGTTTATTTCCCAAATCAGTTGTAGTCTGAAGTACTAGTGATCAGGACTTCAACATAAGAATTTCAGGGGACACAATTCATCATGTAACAGAAGTATTTCATCCTTTCTAAGATTGTTAAGTTGGGTGAGAACAGGAGTTATTTGATATGTTTCTCTTATCTTACCGCCCCTCATTCCTGAACTAATAAGTAATCATCCTGATGTGTGATGATGACTGGGAATAATGTTGAACAATTCTTTACTTCATGTAAATATTTTAATTATGTGATCATTTTATGTCTCCATTTAGTGGCTTTTGGTTCTTGGTATGACCATGTTAAGGGCTGGTGGGAGAAGAAAAAAGATTATCGCATACTTTATCTGTTCTATGAAGACATGAAAGAGGTAAGAGCAAACTACTATTGCTTCATTTTTAAGGAAACCTAAGATTCATCTTTGTATCACACTTTCTTTTCTTTTTGATCTATAAATATGAGTAATATGTGTGTGCTAAGTCACTTCAGTCTTTTCAGACTCTTTGCGACTCTATAGACTGGAAGCATTCAGGAACTAGACCACTCAGGTATGACCTAAATCAAATCCCTTATGAGTATACAGTGGAAGTGACAAGCAGATTCAAAAGAGTAGATCTGATAGACAGAGTGCCTGAAGAACTATGGATGGAGGTTCGTGACATTGTAGAGGAGACAGGGATCAAGACCATCCCCCAAAAAAGAAATGAAAAAAATCAAAATGGTTGTCTGAGGAGGCCTTACAAATAGCTGTGAAAAGAAAAGAAGTGAAAAGCAAAGGAGAAAAGGAAAGATATACCCATTTGAATGCAGAGTTCCAAAGAATAGCAAGGAGAGATAAGAAAGCCTTCTTCAGTGATCAGTGCAAAGAAATAGAGGAAAACAATAGAATGGGAAAGACTAGAGATCTCTTCAAGAAAATTAGAGATACCAAGGGAACATTTCATGCAAAGATGGGCACAATAAAGGACAGAAATGGTATGGACCTAACAGAAGCAGAAGATATTAAGAAGAGGTAGCAAGAATACCCAGAAGAACTATACAAAAAAGACCTTCATGATCCAGATAATCATGATGGTGTGATCACTCACCTAGAACCAGACATCCTGGAATGTGAAGTCAAGTGGACCTTAAGAAGCATCAACACAAACAAAGCTAGTGAAGGTGATGGAATTCCAGTTGAGCTATTTCAAATCCTAAAACATGATGCTGTGAAAGTGCTGCACTCAATATGTCAGCACATTTGGAAAACTCAGCAGTGGCCACAGGACTGGAAAAGGTCAGTTTTCATTCCAATCCCAAAGAAAGGCAATGCCAAAGAATGCTCAAACTACTGCACAATTGCACTCATCTCACATGCTAGCAAAGTAATGCTCAAAATTCTCCAAGCCAGGCTTCAACAGTTCATGAACTGTGAACTGCCAGATGTTCAAGCTGGTTTTAGAAAAGGGAGAGGAACCAGAGATCAAATTGCCAACATCTGCTGGATCATTGAAAAAGCAACAGGGTTCCAGAAAAACATCTGTTTCTGCTTTATTGACTATACCAAAGCCTTTGACTGTGTGGATCACAGCAAACTGTGGAAAATTCTGAAAGAGATGGGAATACCAGACCATCTGACTTGCTTCCTGAGAAATCTGTGTGCAGATCAAGAAGCAATAGTTCGAACTGGACATGAAACAACAGACTGTTTCCAAATCGGGAAAGGAGTACGTCAAGGCTATATTTTATCACCCTGCTTATTTAACTTCTATGCAGAGTATGTCATGTGAAATGCCAGGCTGGATGAAGCACAAGTTGGAATCAAGATTGCCGGGAGAAATATCAATAACCTCAGATATGTAGATGATACCACACTTATGGAAGAAAGTGAGGAAGAACTAAAGAGCCTCTTGATGAAAGAGGAGAGTGAAATGTTGGCTTAAAACTCAACATTCAGAAAACTAAGATCATGGCATCTGGTCCCATCACTACATGGCAAATAGATAGGGAAACAATGGAAACAGTGAGAGACTTTATTTTTTTGGTCTCCAAAATCACTGCAGATGGTGACTGCAGCCATGAAATTAAAAAATGCTTGCTCCTTGGAAAAAAAGCTATGACCAATCTAGACAGCATATTAAAAAGTAGAGACATTACTTTGCCAACAAAATTCCATCTAGTCACAGCTATAGTTTTTCCAGTAGTCATGTATGGATGGGAGAGTTGGACTATAAAGAAAGCTGAGTGCCAAAGAATTGATGCTTTTGAACTGTGGTGTTGGAGAGACTCTTGAGTATCCCTTGCACAGCAAGGAGATCCAACCAGTCCATCCTAAAGAAAATCAATCTTGAATATGCATTGGAAAGACTGATACTGAAGCTGAAACTCCAATACTTTGGCTGCCTGATGCAAAGAACTGACTCACTGGAAAAGACCCAGATGCTGGGAAAGATTGAAGGCAGGAAAAAAAGGGGACGACAGGGAATGAGTTGGTTGGATGGCATCACCGACTCAATGGACATGAGTTTGAGTAGGCTCTGGGAGCTGGTGATGGACAGAGAAGTCTGGCATGGTGCAGTCAATGGGGTCTCTAAGAGTCAGACATGACTGAGCAACTAAAATGAACTGAACTGGACCAGAACCCACAAAGTTCCTCTGTCCATGAGACTCTCTAGGGAAGGATACTGAAGTGAGTTGCAATTTTCCTTCTCCAGGGGATCTTTGCCAACCAGGGGTCCAACCAATGTCTCTGTCTCCTGCTTTAGGAGGTGATTTGTTTGTTTGTTTAATTCTAGCACCATCTGGCAAGTCCTCATGACTAATCTTCTGTTCTATTAATTCAGCCTTGAAACTTGATCTTTTACTTAATCTACTCCTTTCTGCTAATACTGTCTTCTACTCTAGGTCAGCCAACTGTCTTGATATATTTGAACTAATTTTGCTTCTATTATTCACTCAGAGAGAATGATCTTAAAATCTAAATCAAAGTATGTCCACTCTCTTCTAATAATCTCTCAGTGACTTCTGTCTCTGCTGCTGTTATTTAGTCACTAAGTTTTGTCTGACTCTCTATGACCCCATGGACTTTAGCCCACCAAGTACCTCTGTCCATTGAATATTCCAGGCAAGAATACTGGAGTGGGTTGCCATTTCCTTCTTCAGGGTATCTTCCTGACCCAAGGATGAAACCTGTGTCTCCTGCTGGGGATTCTTTAGCCTGGATGAGCCACCAGGGAAGCCCCAAAACATAAAACATTAAGATAATTTATAGATTTGCACATTATTTAGTCCCTGTCTGTCTCTCCAATCTCTTCTGATGCCATTTTTCATTTCTCAAAAAATTGAGCTTACTTGAAACATTTTCCCTACTATTTTTAGATTAACCTCTTCTCATGCTTCATGTCTTAGGTATTACCTCTCCACAGAGCTCTTTCATGTTGACAAGGTCAGATAACTTATCTTTTGTCTACTAAAATCTCTTTTGCTGCTATTGTTATTTTCATAGTATCGACCACTTCTAATTACTTTATGTATATGTTTATTTATGGTTTTTTAGTCTCCTATACTATTATGGCAAGGACATTGGGGAAGCAATGTAATTTTTATTATGTAATGTCTAAAACATATAACTTTTATTTTTTCTTCTTCAGTTTAATCATTAGCATTGAAAATAATTCATGCTACAATTTGATTGAAAACTTACTCTGTCCTGATCATTTAAGCAATTCATTTAAGAAATGTTTCTCATCTCTTAAAATGAATGTCTCTCAGAGAACCTGTCCACACCTAAATTCCTTTGGATGACTATTATTCATTCATCTCTTATTTGAGAAATCTATTCCACACACAGCCCCTAAAGAAACTACCTTACCCATCTAAGGCAACCCTCACTGGCAGATTTGCTAGTCAAATTCTCAGCTTCCCATGCATCCTGTTTAAACCACTTTGCACTTGCCACTCTAAATTATGGGGTGGTATATTATCCTAATTATGGGACAAGAAGCAACAAATAGAGATTGAAGATGATAAGCATTATCTTGAAAGAGAAGTTTCCACATTAGGTCATAATAAGGTCTTTGAGCTAAGGAAGTTTTGTTTTTGTTGGTTAGTCGCTAAGTTGTGTTTGGCTCTTTGCAACCCCATGGACTGAAGCCTGCCAGGTTACTCCATCCATGGGATGTCCCAGGCAAGAATACTGGAGTGGGTTGCCATTTCCTATTCCAAGGAATTTGAATCTTCTCAAATATGGGAGGAGAATCTACATCTTCTGTCAGAAAAAGCTCAAAATTAATCAAGGGTTCCAGTGTCTCTGTTATCAGATCTGCCCGAAATATTACCATTCCAAGCCTTCTCCACCCTTTCCCCTCACTCTTCCATGTACCTTTCACATGATAGACTAGTCACAACTGGGGATTCAACTTTCATAGTAATTCTTCCGCTTGAAGAATTAGGGTGTGTATCTTATTGCTACCATGTTAAGTTCTGCAGTTATAAGAAATAGATTCTATTAGAGCCACCACAGAAACTCTCTGGTTCTGTTTCCATGAATTGAGATGGATGTCTTAGGAAAGTGAAAGCTCAGATTGTTTTCTGGCTGATACCATCAGTTCACTAAGATTATGGCTCTCTGTTTCAGTCTGGTTTAGAGCGTCAAGAAGAACACTTCCCCAGTGGGTAGCAGGGCACAAGCTATTTGATCTGAATGCAACTCTTTCATTATATCTAACATGCTCTTCTAGGGCCAGTCCTGATGCATAGAGAAGGAAAGTCACAAGGAATACATTAAATGGATCTCTCCTCTTCATTATTGTCTCTTTCTCTTCCCTACCAGTCCTTGGGCTGGAAAGTGCACAGGTTTTTATTTTACTGTCCTCATATACTCAGACTATCAAAATATGTATTTAAGTGTGAGAGGTAGAAAGAATATCTTTTTTCTAATATAAGAGATTTCTCTGAGAGGCATATCTATTCGTTATTTTATCAAGATATAATTGACATATAATATTAGTTTCAGGTGTACAACAGAATAATTCAATATCTGTCTACAGTATAAAATACCACCACAATAAGTCTAATTGATATCCATCACAACACAGAGTTATATACATATCTTTTCTTATGATGAGAATATTTAGATATACTCTCTCTGCAACTTTAAAACTTATAACAGAATATTATTGACTATGGTTAACCATTATTCCTAGCCTTAGAAAACTTTCAGCTTTTCACCATTGAGTATGTTAGCTCTGGACTTATATGTGGCCTTAATTTTGCTGATGTATGTTCTTTCTCTATTCCCTTTGTTAAGAGTTCTTAATCATAAATCAGTGTTAAATTTTGTCAAATGATTTTTTCTGCATCTATTGAGATGATCATGTGATTTATATTCTTGATTTTGTTAATGTGATGTATCACATTGATTGATTTGCAGATGTTGAAACATTTATGCATCCCCAGAATAAATCTCACTTAATTATAGCATCAGTTCAGTTCAGTTCAGTCGCTCTGTCATGTCCGACTCATTGCGACCCCACGAATTGCAGCACGCCAGGCCTCCCTGTCCATCACCAACTCCTGGAGTTCACTCAAACACACATCCATCGATTCGGTGATGCCATCCAGCCATCTCGTCCTCTGCCATCCCCTTTTCCTCCTGCCCCCAATCCCTCCCAGCATCAAAGTCTTTTCCAATGAGTCAACTCTTCGCATGAGGTGGCCAAAGTACTGGAGTTTGAGCTTTAGCATCATTCCTTCCAAAGAACACCCAGGATTGATCTCCTTTAGAATGGACTGGTTGGATCTCCTTGCTGGGCAAGGGACTCTCAGGAGTCTTCTCCAACACCACAGTTCAAAAGCATCAATTCTTCACAGTCCAACTCTCACATCCATACATGACTACTGGAAAAACCATAGCCTTGACTAGACAGACCTTTGTTGGCAAAGTAATGTCTCTGCTTTTGAATATGCTGTCTAGGTTGGTCATAACTTTCCTTCCAAGGAGTAAGCGTCTTTTAATTTCATGGCTGCAATCTCCATCTGCAGTGATTTCGGAGCCCAGAAAAATAAAGTCAGCCACTGTTTCGACTATTTCCCCATCTATTTCCCATGAAGTGATGGGACCAGATGCCATGATCTTAGTTTTTTGAATGCTGAGCTTTAAGCCAACTTTTTCACTCTCCTCTTTCACTTTCATCAAGAGGCTTTTGAGTTCCTCTTCACTTTCTGCCATAAGGGTGGTGTCATCTGCATATCTGAGGTTATTGATATTTCTCCCTGCAATCTTCATTCCAGCTTGTGCTTCTTCCAGCCCAGCATTTCTCATGATGTACTCTGCATATAAGTTAAATAAGCAGGGTGACAATATACAGCCTTGACATACTCCTTTTCTTATTTGGAACCAGTCTGTTTTTCCATGTCCTGTTCTAACTGTTGCTTCCTGACCTGCATATAGGTTTCTTAAGAGGCAAGTCAGGTGGACTGGTATTCCCATCTCTTTCAGAATTTTCTACAGTTTATTGTGATCCACACAGTCAAAGGCTTTGGCATAGTCAATAAAGCAGATATAGATGTTTTTCTGGAACTCTCTTGCTTTTTCCATGATCCAGCGGATGTTGGCAATTTGATCTCTGGTTCCTCTGTCTTTTCTAAAACCAGCTTGAACATCTGGAAGTTCATGGTTCACGTATTGCTGAAGCCTGGCTTGGAGTATTTTGAGCATTACTTTACTCACGTGTGAGATGAGTGCAATTGTGTGGTAGTTTGAGCATTCTTTGGCATTGCCTTTCTTTGGGATTGGAATGAAAACTGACCTTTTCCAGTCCTGTGGCCACTGCTGAGTTTTCCAAATGTGCTGGCATATTGAGTGCAGCACTTTCACAGCATCATCTTTCAGGATTTGAAATAGCTCAACTGGAATTCTATCACTTCCACTAGCTTTGTTCATAGTGAAGCTTTCTAAGGCCCACTTGACTTCACATTCCAGGATGTCTGGCTCTAGGTGAGTGATCACACCATCATGATTATCTTGGTCGTGAAGATCTTTTTTGTATAGTTCTTCTGCGTATTCTTACCACCTCTTCTTAACCCACTTCCAACAACACAAGAGAAGACTCTACACATGAAAATCACCAGATGGTCAACACTGAAATCAGATTGATTATATTCTTTGCAGCCAAAGATGGAGAAACTCTATACAGTCAGCAAAAACAAGACCAGGAGCTGACTGTGGCTCAGATCATGAACTCCTTATAGCCAAATTCAGACTTAAATTGAAGAAAGTATGGAAGATCACTAGACCATTCAGGTATGACCTAAATCAAATCCCTTATGATTATACAGTGGAAGTGAGAAATAGATTTAAGGGACTAGATCTGATAGATAGAGTGCCTGATGAACTATGGACGGAGGTTCGTGACTGTACAGGAGACAGGGATCAAGACCATCCCCATGGAAAAGAAATGCAAAAAAGCAAAATGGCTGTCTGGGGAGGCCTTACAAATAGCTGTGAAAAGAAGAGAAGTGAAAAGCAAAGGAGAAAAGGAAAGATATAAGCATCTGAATGCAGAGTTCCAAAGAATAGCAAGAAGAGATAAGAAAGCCTTCCTCAGTGACCAATGCAAAGAAACAGAGGAAAACAACAGAATGGGAAAGACTAGACATCTCTTCAAGAAAATTAAGGATATGAAGGGAACATTTCATGCAAAGATGGGCTCCATAAAGGACAGAAATGGTATGATTATAACATGATCCTTTTAATGTGCTGTTGAATTTAGTTGGCCAGTATTTTGTTCATGTTTTTTGCACTGATATTCACCAGAGATACTGACTTGCAATTTTCATTTCTGATACTCTACTTGTCTAGCTTTGTTGTCTGGATAAGGCAGGCTTCATAAAATGTGTTTGGAAGTATTCTCTTAGCTTCTACTTTTTGGAAGAGTTTGAAAAATATTCATATTAATTCTTCTTTAAATGCTTGGTGGAAATCTATTCTTAATATTAGATATGCTATAAAAAGAAGATAAAGGGGTTTTGAAAATTTCATCTTGTCATAATTATATCTTATCTTAATTATACCTTGCCATAATATCATAGGGCTTCCCTGGTGGCTCAGTCTGTAAAGAATCCACCTGCGATGCAGGAGACCCAAGTTTGTTTTATCACCATCTATTATTCTACAGGATAATTCTACTTTTGAAAGTGAAAAGTTGAATATTGACCTATTTTTTTTTCCATTTTTTGAAACAAATCTTACCTCTTCCTTTTAGCAGATAGTTGCCTGGTATAATCAAGAATAGGATTATACACTTGGGAAAGGAAAATGAAAAGGCCACATAAAACTATAAAAATATTTCCTCTGCCACATTGATATGTGGGTCCTTATAAAATGCATTGCTTACTTCATGACTAAATCTACCTGAGATAATCCTGTTTCTTTATAACATTTTTTAGGATCCAAAGTGTGAAATTCGGAAGTTATTAAAATTTCTAGATAAAGACCTTCCAGAAGAAACTGTGGATAAAATCCTCTATCATAGCTCCTTTGATATGATGAAGCAAAATCCTAGTGCAAATTATACCACTATGCCAAAATTTTGTATGGACCATTCTGTGTCTCCCTTCATGAGAAAAGGTAGCTTTATATACATTATATATTAGCTTCTATACAGATTGATAGTAATATTATGGGTATTGTATGTAGGCAGATAAGAACAGTATCAAAGTAAATGGGAAGAGATAGTATGTTGGGGAGAAAGTTTTATGAAAAAAATTGTTAAAGGAAATAATTCATGGCAAAAATATTTATTATTATTGTAAGTCTAACATGTAAGACAAGCTTTCTAATAAAAAATGTTTATTCAAGAATCTATGTGTTGATAAGTATAGATTTTTGGCATTCAGTGATGTATCAGAAGGATGACTGTTATTTGTCTGAATTATCTAGATATTCTTCATATTCCCTAAAATTTTTGCTGTGGTTGGTAACTAGCTTAAATAATGTTGGGAATAAATTAATGAAAAGTGAAAGTGAAGTCACTCAGTCGTGTCCGACTCTTTGTGACCCCATGGACTGTAGCCTACCAGGCTCCTCTGTCCATGGGATTTTCAAGGCAAGAGTACTGGAGTGGGTTACCATGAAAGAAAATCCAATTCCTTGAGATTGTTTCTATGATTATGATAAATCATTGCATACTCAAGTATTGAACTGTAGTCAACATTTTGCACAAAATATTCCTTTACTGAATATATGTTGAGTTGAAGTGTGTGTGTGTGTGTGTGTGTGTGTGTATGGTTGAATGGCATCACCAACTCAACAGACATGAATTTGAGCAAAATCTGGAAGATGGTGAAGGACAGGGAAGCCTGGAATGCTGTAGTTGGACATGACTAAGTGACTGAACAAAATGTGTGTGTATGTCTTTGTCCTTATGATGAGACTGATTGATAAATTCTGTTAGTTGTGTATGCATTAGTCATCTTTGCTGAAACAAACAACCCCAAGAATCTCAGTAGCTTAGGGATTTGTTTTTTGTTTAATATTGTTGTGTGTTGGCCAACTGTGGCTGCAGCAATTTTGTTCATTTCTTTTTGACTCTGATTAGGTTTGCTTGACTCTCATGGGCTCTGCCTCTTGTGTCTTCTCTTTCTGAAACCCAGACTGAAAGAGCTGCCCTTTTGTGAGCTATGCCCTCAAAAAAGAGAGAAAGACCAAGAAAGATGTTGGAAACTTGCCAGGCCCTTTAAAGTTTCTGTTCAGATGTGCTATATACCACATACATTCAAATCCTTTGGCCAAAGCATACAAAAAATCCAAGCCCAAAGTTAATGAGGCAAGGAGGAATCACACAACACGCTACAATGGACATAGGTGTAAAATCTTTTTACAGTGAAGAAGAGAGTAAATATTAATATAATCTAAGACAGTTTTGGAGGAACAGATGTTTTGACAAGAACCTATAAAGGCACTATTATAGGAAATTGTAATTATAATGCATCAGTACATTCTAGAGATCTTTTTAGGAGGTTAGGAACTGTGCAATGGATAAGCCTTGCTGGGAATATCTGGATCTTGGCCAGGTATGATTTTGCCTCCCAGGGGATGGATGTTTGAGAACATTTGAAGTCATTGCTGGTGATCATGACTAAGGGTTCGCTGTTGGCTTCCAATGTATAGAGGCTAAGAATGGTGCTAAAACCTCCCACAATGCACAGGACAACCCCCACATCCTCCCCAGCAAAGAACTGGCTGACTTCAAATATCAACAGTGGAGACATACATAAATAAAATGTCAAGGTTAAGAAGTCCTAGGCCAGACTGATGGTTGTTTTGGCATGTTTTCTTCATTTTTTCTCTAAAACTGGGTTTCCAAATGTGTCTTCTTAATTGCCCTATGAAAATGACATTATTTCTATCAGATATGCATTATAAATACTACTTCCTATTTCTTCCTTTAAGGTTTTAGATGTGGTTAGTATCACGAAGATTGAAAGAAAAATACAATAATAATGAAATAGATTTAATTACATTGAATATAGTAGTTTCTAAATATTACTTGATCATAGAAACTTTTTAATAAATTATCATTTTACACTGGAAAAGATAGTTTTAAAATGTCTGAAAAGTTCTCTGGTCCTTTATTAATCAAGCTCTTAAAATCAAAGAGTAAAGATTTTGAGACATTGGATTTTTCTCTCAGTGATATTTCCTGAAGCTATTCAACAAGTTATTTCTTTATATAAGATATTGGAAAAACCCATGGAGATTTTTGGAAAATTAGGAAGATCTAAGAGTCTGGGAGTGGGAGTAGGAGGTGAAGAACAGAATTATGGAGTAGATATGGCAGTATAAAGTTAGAGGTCTAAAAATACAAGCTAGTAATTAAGCTTAAAATTGATATTAGAAATTTTTAACATTAGTTTAAAATTTACCATCTCATCTTTCTTTTCAGGTGTTTCAGGAGACTGGAAAAATCAGTTTACTGTAGCCCAGTATGAAAGATTTGAAGAAGATTATGAAAAGAAAATGAAAGGGTCTACATTGCAATTTCATTCAGAGATCTAAGAAATACTTGCTCTTTTTCCAGTTGCTTTAGTTATGTGTAATGTTTCCCTATTTACTGACATTAGTGTTTTATAATAGAATATTCAAAGATTTCAGAGTTTGCATATGAAAGATCAGCATTGTTTTATTATTTTAACTACCTTCTACAATGTTTTTATTATGCTTTATTATTCCTAAAGACTAAATAAAATTAAGTCTAAAAATTTATAATTGTACTTTCTTTTTTAAATTTAAGGCCTGCATTGATGGACTGGTAAGGAAGATATTTAACAAAATCTTCAAGATAGATGGATTAGACCCAAAATACCCTCTTAAGAAGGCATTATATTCTCTTCATTGTATGCTTAGAATGTTATCAGCATAATAAAATATCAATGACATTTTTGTGTATTTCCTTAGAGTGTTTACTGAATAGTTTATTAGTCATGGTCTTCTACTCTTATAGTTTATACATTAATAATCTAAAAGTAATCAATAAACATATATTACCAAAGTATGTAATAATAATAATTCATTAGTTACTATCAGAGATAAAAATCAATAGTGAGTCATCATAGTATTGCTGCGTCGCTTCAGTCGTGTCTGACTCTGTGCGACCTCATGGACTGCAGCCTACCAGGCTTCTCCGTCCATGGGATTCTCCAAGCAAGAACACTGGAGTGGGTTGCCATTTCCTTCTCCAATGCATGAAAGTGGAAAGTGAAAGTGAAGTCGCTCAGTTGTGTCTGACTCGTAGCGACCCCATGGACTGCAGCCTACCAGGCTCTTCTGTCCATGGGATTTTTCCAGGCAAGAGTACTGGAGTGGGGTGCCATTGCCTTCTCCCATCATAGTATAAAGCTCATTAATATTTATTAACTACTTCCTATGTATAAATAGGGCTTCCCTGGTGGCTTAGATGGTAAAGAATTCACTTGCAATGCGGGAGAGACCTGGGTTTGATCCCTGGGTTGGGAAGATCCCTTGGAGGAGGTCATGGCAACCCACTCCAGTATTCTTGCCTGGAGAATTCCCAAGGACAGAGAAGCCTGGTGGGCTATAGTTCATGAGGTCACAAAGAGTCGGACTCAACTGAGTGACTAAAAATGTATAAATAACATATATATGTATAAATAACATATATATGTATAAATAACATATATATGTATAAAAAAGGTAACTTAGAGATAACAAAGAATTCAAAGAACTTTAATCCAGACTTGGAATAAAAAGAAAATATAGATAACTAATTGTAAGAAAGATTAACAAACATTTGGTCCTACTCAAAATGTCCATAAGACATTTGGTCCTGTTCAAAAGATCCACAGGCACTTTTGATCTATGCCAAATGGTTTTGAATATGACCAAATATAAAGTTGGCTCAGTTGGTAAAGAATCCATCTGTAATGCAGGAGACCTGAGTTCGATCTCTGAGTTGGGAAGATCCCCTGGAGAAGGAAACAACAACCCACTCCAGTATTCTTGCCTGGGAAATCTAATGAACAGGGGACCCTGGTGGGCTATAGTCCATGGGGTCACAAGTGTCGGACATTATTTAGCAACTAAACCACCACTACCAAATATAAAGTAATTTTTGGCATGGTTCAAATGTCTACATGGACGTTTTGGAAAGGACCAAATATGCCCACATTTAAAGGACCTTTTAGCATGGACCAAATGTCTAATAAATGTTTTAGACAAGACCAAATGTCTTGCAAGGGTAAGAAAACAAAAACCAGCCACAATACTAATAGCTGATGTTTATTGAGAACTTACTCTGTACCAAGTACTATGCTATACAATTTACATGACTTCACTCCAACTGATCTTCATTCAGTTCTTTAAAATAGGTATTCTAATTTTTCGCAATTTTGCTAGTCAGTGGCTACGCACTCCAGGACTCTTGCCTGGAAAATCCCATGGACGGAGGAGCCTGGTGGGCTACAGTCCATGGGGTCGCAAACAGTCGGACACGACTGAGCGACTAAACTAAACTAAACTAAACTTCAGAGAGAGTAAATTATGCGGCCAACCATACATGTCAAATATGCCCTAAAAGCACTTAGAGGGGATAGCTTAATTTCTGGTTATTTAATCTTTAAGTCTCAGTTATTCACTCTTATCCTCATATTCTCTCATGAACTTATCCTATATTCACCTTCCTTCATGCTCTCCAATTCTGCTGTTGCATGTTATTCATGTCTCATGACTATCAGATAATTTAGTTGAGAATACAGTTACAAACATAATTGAAAATCTTCTCTGATATGGAAATAACAGATGCTCTCAAATTTTGTTCTTTCTGAATATTTGATATATAATCTGGCAGTCTCCAAATCTTTATGAACAATCACCATTGCAATAACATACTTTAAGCATACTCCAATAATATATAAAAATCTATTTCTTTGTAAATTATATATTTTTGTATAAATACATTATGTATGCTGTGAAATGAACATATATTAATTAAAGAGATAAATATGAAATAAATAATCCAGAATATATTATTTATCTATTATACAAAGTACATTTACTGTTACTAAAATAGTTTTAGAATAATTTAGAATGAGGAACAATGTGATTGAAATGGCTTTATGATTTTTAAAAATATTTTTGTATTTCTTTTAAAAATTTTTTTAATTGGTGGAAAATTGCTTTATAAGGTTGTATTGGTTTCTGCTGTACAACAATGTGAGTCAGTCATAATTATATATATGTTTTCTCCCTCTTGAGTCTCCCTTCCTCCCCACTCCCATCCCACCCATCTAAGTCATCAAAGACAGCCAGGCTGGGCTCTCTCTGTTAGATAGACACTTCCCACTAACTATCAGATTTACACATGATAGTGTATATATGTCAATGCAACATTTTGATTTGAAAATATGGTTCTAAATTTAGATTATTTAAGAATTTTGCTTCAGTTATTATAAAGATGAAAAACATATGTTACTCAAACCATACACTGAAATGTAAAAAAAATGTAAATTTTTTCCTGTGCTTACCAAGTCATGTACTCAGCTTTCAATCTTATCTAACATTTAGGACAGGGAAGCCTGGTGTGCTGCAGTCCATGGGATCTCAGAGTCAGACACGACTGAGCGACTGAACAACAGTGACCATTTAGGAAAAGCATTATGCTGGAATTTGGTAATAAATTTGTGTCTTCATGAAGTATGAGGTGTCATTTATGTTGTATTTTTATGGGTCTTAACAAAGAAGTTCAAAAGCCATAAAAAGTTTTTGGAAAAATTTTAAATTAGTTAACAAATCATGTTTCCCAGGTTTTTAAGAATGTTGATATGATTCCCCTAAATGATACATTTACATTATTTTCACTATTACAATCTTATAACTATAAAGTTTTTCAAAATGCCCTCTTGTTAGTTCACTTTTGACTTATATTTCAGAAAGCTCTTATTTTCTCACTCATTGTTAACATCAAATGTCTTTGAAATCACAACTGATGGTAACTTTTTGTCATAGAAACTAAAAATCTTGAAAAGATATCTTTAAAGAGAAAGGAAAGCGTAAGTCTACATTCAGTTAAGTAGTTTTCCATGAGATGATGGGAAAACCTTGGTGTGTTTAAAGAATTTTTTTGTCTCCTTAGAAAGTAAAATTTGTTCCTATTTAAAGGCCTTGTCTTTATACAATTAATTATGTACAAGGCACCCTATTGTCTGCAAACTGGAATCCATTGCAGTGCACAGAGTAAAAAAAATAATTGTTATCTATAGCTTAAAATACTATGTTGTATATTTGAAAGTTGATTAGAGAGATCTTAGACTTTCTTATAACAAAAGTGTAACCATGTGGTGATGGATGTTGACTAGATTTATTAAGGTTATCATTTCACAATATTTACATATAGAATCCTTATATTATGGATCTGAAACTAATGTATTGTTATATGTCAATTATACCTCAATTTTCAAAAAATTGGAAGTGCCACTTAATTCTTTTGTCTTCCTAGAATTTCTCTGTTTCCTCATAATTCGTTCATAATATTAAGTCAGATTTAAATCACTTCTGTCAAGATGCCCAGGTATAATGAATCACCTTTCCATCAGGCCTCTTTTCTTCATCTGCCTTCTGACCCACACCAGAGTACTCTGGTGATACAGAGCTAAAATATGCCCTCCTCTTAAAAGATTAAAGTGCTTAGTTGCTCACTCATGTCCGACTCTTTGTGACCCTGTGAACTGTAGCCCGCCAGGCTCCTCTGTCCATAGGGATTCTCCAGGCACGAATACTGGAGTGGGTTGCCATGTCTTCTCCAGGGGATCTTCCCTACCCCAGGGATCAAGCCCTGGTGTCTCTCATTGCAGGCAGATTCTTTACCCTTTGAGCTATCTTGTGATACAGACAAGTATGAAAAAAATAGAAATTTGCTCAGATTTCTGTTATAACCTTAACTGAAGGAATATTTTCCCTCAATAGTTAGAAAGTGAAAGAAAGTGAAGTCTCTCAGTCGTGTCCCACTCTTTGCGACCCCATGGACTGTAGCCTGTCAGGCTACTCCGTCCATGGGATTTTCCGGGCAAGAATTTTGGAGTGGGTTGCCATATCCTTCTCCAGGGGATTTTCCCGGCCCAGGGATCAAACCTGGCATCTCCCGCACTGCAGGCATACTCTTTAATGTATGAGCCACCAGGGAACCCTTTACAGTTATTGATTGTAGAACAGCAAATACAGGAAAATAACATCCTTTAACATTCTGGCAATCCTTTAATAATGGCCCCATATTATTCAATTATATAAGAAGTAATGATTGAATGATCTATTAATCTCTTATCAGGAAGGTTATTTAATGTAAGCTGATTAAAGAGATTGTGTTAAAAAAAAAAGTAAAATATATACTCAGATTGTTCCAAAAAGAAAAGGAATATATTCATACCATAGAATTGAGACTGCCTTCTATGCCAGAAGTGGTAAATCTTTTCCTTCTTTCTTGGGCAAAGGAAAGTTATTTGTCTGTTGTTTTCAATTACCTACACCTTTCCACACATTAGACACATATGTCTCAGGTTCCCAAGGTATTCTCCATTGTGGAATCAAATACCTTACCTGTTTCAAAAGTGCTGTTTTGCACCAAATTTTAAAATAACATATTTTATGTATGACATTTCAAAAATAATTTAGACTGGTTCCCTACTTACCTTAATAATATAATTATGTCCATTGCATTTTTCCTTGTCTTTGATTTGTTTAACTATTTTAATCTACTTAGATTATATATGCAAACAGGAAAAGTATTCTTCCAATATAGAGAAAGCAATATTTTGGGATAAAAAAGCTATTCTTGTGTTTCAGGGCAATAAAGAAATTTCACAACCTATTAATGAGCAAATTTGTATGCTTTATTGTATATGATTTAATAAAATCTAGAATTTATTTAATTATTAATTGAAAATCTACATTTAGGGCTGGTGCACTGGCACAACCCAGAGGGAAGGAATGGGGAGGGAGGAGGGAGGAGGGTTCAGGATGGGGAACACATGTATACCTGTGGCGGATTCATTTTGATATTTGGCAAAACTAATACAATTTTGTAAAGTTTAAAAATAAAATAAAATTAAAAAAAAAAAAGATGTAAAATGTCAGCATACCATTTGGCTGAAAGACCTATATTTGTTATTGGGCCATAACATGTGCCTTTGTTCTTAAGATATCACTGGTAATAAACCAGCACAAAACCCATGTTTGTTCCCCCTGAAAGGTAAGGATTATCCTTTATATTGCAGAAGTGTGTTACCAAGAAAATGTATTCTTTGTAGAACATGTGCCTTTTAATCAATGAGGACAAAAAACTGCCTGTGTCTTATGTCTTCAAGTCAGAATGAATAATAACTACTTTTGGATTTTGTTTTCATTTTTCTTGACTATGGTACATGCACATAGGAGACAGTTAATAATAAAGGAATTCACAGTGGATGCTATAAACTGAGTTTTCAAAAAATTTTAATCCATCTTTATTTCCTGTTTTGACTTACTTTCATGAAGTATCCCTCACATTTCTTCACATTACAGGTATTCTTGATAATTGTAAGGATTTTACAAACAGAGAAACTCCATTAATAAGAATTTAAATGATTTCCCTAAAATCTTACATTTAGAAAGCAATCAGATTTGCTTTATAATACTAATAACTGACATTTGCTTTTCCAATGCATATCACTGAAATAAAGCAGTGATCATTCCAAATTTTCAATCAATGTCCTTCACTTTCTTCCTTTCTTTATTTAATAATGAGTTTTTCCCTTCAAATTTTATTGAGATACAATTGACAACTATCACTGTATAAAGCATAGAGCTTACTTATTTGACTTACATACATCATGAAATGGCTATCACAACAGATTTAGTAAACATCTGTCATTTTATATAGACGCAATTTTTAAAAATAAAAAAAAATATTTTCCTTGTGATGAGAACTCAGGATTTACTTCTAACAGTTTTCATATATGCTACTGTTGCTGCTGCTAAGTCACTTCAGTCGTGTCCAACTCTGTGCGACCCCATAGACGGCAGCCCACCAGGCTCCCCAGTCCCTGGGATTCTCCAGGCAAGAACACTGGAGTGGGTTGCCATTTCCTTCTCCAGTGCATGGAAGTGAAAAGTGAAAGTGAAGTCACTCAGTCATGTCCAACTCTGTGCAACCCCATGGACTGCAGCCTACCAGGCTCCTCCATCCATGGGACTTTCCAGGCAAGAGTAGTGGAGTGGGGTGCCATTGCCTTCTCCGTTTCATATATGACATAGTGTTAATTATATTTAGCAGATTGTACCTTATGTCTCAAGTACTTCTTTATCTTATAAGCAGAAATTTGTAATATTTAAATGCTTCATCCAAATCCACCTTCACCCCCATCCACTTCTGGTAACTATAGAACCGATTTCTTTTTTGTATGACTTTGTTTTCTAAGTAGAGTTGACCTAAACTTGTGTTAATTCTTGCTAGACAACACAGTGTCAGTATTTCTCTAGATGTAAAATTATCACCATGATAGGTCTAGTTATGAAATGCACCATATGAAGATATTAGATAGTTATTGACTATATTCCCCACACTGTACATTTTATACCTGTTACTCATTTATCGTGAAACTGGAAGTTTATGCCTCTTAACCCCTCACCAATTTCTTATCTCTCATCATCTCTCCATCTCTCTACACTCTGGCAGCCACCTGTGTCTCCTCTGTATCTGTAACTCTGTTTCTCTTTTGTTATTTTTGTTCATTTTTTCTGTTTTTCTTTATGTCCACATATGAGAAATAATATAGCATTTGTTTTTCCCTGTCTGACTTATTTCACTTAATACTCTCCAGGTACATTGATGCTGCCTCAAATGGTAAAATTTCATTCTTGTTTATGGCGAAATATTATTCCATTATATATATATCATTGAATACTATTATATATAGCAGTAATAGATAGTGGGATATATATGCACACTGACAGAGAAAAATCCACTGCAAAAGGAAGAAATTAAATGATTTCCCCAAAATCTTACATATAAAAAGTAGGGAGATTTGTATTACAATATGTGGCTTTCCCAATGTCCAATAGAACTGGGACTCGAATCTAGGCAATTCTGTTCTGCTTTAAAACCCTACCTCATCCTTGACCACGGAGAAGGCAATGGCACCCCACTCCAGTACTCTTGCCTGGAAAATCCCATGGATGGAGGAGTCTGATAGGCTGTAGTTCATGGGTTCGCTAAGATTCGGACACGACTGAGTGACTTCACTTCAAAGAGTAACTAGTCTTTTTTTTTTTTTTTTGGCTGTGCCGTGTGACTTGCAGGATCTTAATTTCCTGATCAGAGATTGAAACTGGGCCCCCATCAGTGAAAGCCCAGAATCCTAACCACTGAATTTCCAGGGGAATCCCAACAGAGACTAGTCTAAAATGTTATTTTATGATTATTTGAAATACAAAACAAATTACTGCTTTTACTTTATTTGCATGAAATAAAATGTATTTTTTTCTTTTGCAAGGTATAATAATGATATTTTCATTTTTCTTTAATAAAATTAAGTTGATATTATACACTGTAGTTCCTGAAATTTCTAAAATTTATATTAATGAGATGAGTGACATCTTTAAAGTTATTGCATGTTTTTAAAGGCATAAAAATCTGAGTCTAGGATTAATTTTATGTCATCTGACTATGTGTGCTAGTCACTTAGTCATGTCAGACTTTTATGAACCCATGGACTGTAGCCCACCAGACAGTAATTCAGTTGACATTGTTTGCTGAACACACACCCTATGAACATCTCAATGTGCTCATAAAATAATAAAGAACTTTAACCAAGAAATAAATACAAAATGGTGATTCAGACTTCTATAAATATAGGTGGCTCATGCTATTCTTTGCAACATTTTTAACTTTTCCTGAAGAACTGAAAATTTCTGAGACAGGTTGAATATAGTGAGTCTATAGGAGGTAAAAGTATAGAAAGTATAGAATAATGTGTTAGAACTCAGACCCCTACTCCACACTCTTTAATAATTGTACCCAACAAGTAACAAGTGAGAAAGTCTGTATTTGAACTCAAATTTATCTTGTAGACATTGAATTTCATGATCTCATCACTCTACTATGTTCTCACTTAAGGGTAATTACCAGATTTTGGGTCAAATTAAGGATTGAAGAAAGCAATTGTGAGATTAATTACATGCTGGCATTTATCAAGCACAATTGATTAAATAAAATTAATCTAGTTCCTATATCTAGGACTAAAAACTTTTAATATATTACATAATTTTATGAGTATTGACATAGATCTAAAAGCCTTTAATTCATCAGAACATCTACCAAGTTCATTCGAAGGGTCAAGATCAGTGCTAGTCTATATCACTACCAAGTAAAGTTTTGAGTGTTGTGTACTCTACAATTCTAGGTGGTACAATTCATATTGAAGTAAAAAACAAACAAACAAACAAAAAAAACTAATGTTCCTGAGATCTCAACAGACAATTGGTTTCTGAAGAGGAATAAGCTCCAGGTTTTGCCACCAAGGCACTTTAAATTATGTCAAATGAGTGGGTTGTTTTTTTTTTTTTCTTTTGAAGACATCTAAGGAAAGAAGTCTAAATTATTTAAGCTCACTTTTGTATATTTTATTTCCCAACGCCAATAATTTTTGGTATTTCTTGTTAATATTTCTTTATCCAATAATATTCCTTCACTGTTACCATCCTTTTTCCTCATCAAAGGTGACTGAGGTTTATGAGGGTATTAATATTCAGATGAAGGATTTCTCCAGTTCTGAATAGGGAAGTGAGGAAAAACCCATTCTGGCAACGCCTGTCAGTGTAATCTGCCTTCAGAGAGGGAGGAAGAGAGATCTTCCGCCTAATCCCTGCTTTCTTAGGTAGATGAGCTATGACGACACCAAGAATTTCAAGGAAGTGACTCTTACCATTATTTCTATCACAGGAGGAAGAAGACAGCCCCATTCTCAGGAATTAAAGGCAAACAAGCAATTTCAAAAAAAACGTTACCTTTTCCTTTAGACTCATGCATTCATAAGAAGGGTAAGTAGAAAACTATTATGTATGCAGACTTCACTGGTATAAGAAAAATGAAACTTGGAGAAAGTAGATAAATATTAGGACATTAAATTTCATAGTCTTAGATCCGATCCTATCACTTCATAGCAAATAGAAGGAGGGAAGTAGAAGCAGTGACAGATCTTAATTTCTTGGGCTCTAAAAAACACTGCAGATGGTGACTGCTGACATGAAATTAAAAGATGCAAACTCCTTTGGAAGTAAAATTATGACAAACCTAGACAGCATATTAAAAAGTAGATCTTTCCTGACAAAGATCCATGCAGTCAAAGCTATGGTTTTTGCAGTAGCTATGTACGAATATGAGTGTTAGACCATAAAGAGGGCCGAGTGGCAAAGAACTGATGCTTTTTAATTGTGGTACTGGAGAAGATTTTTGAGAGTCCCTTGGACAGCAAGGAGATCCAATCATTCAATTCTAAAGGAAATCAACCCTGAATACTCATTGGAAAAACTGTCCCTGAAGCTGGAGCTCCAATACTTTGGCCACCTGATATGAAGAGCCGACTGATTGGAAAAGACCTTGATGCTTGGAAAGACCAAGGGCAAGAGGAGAAGGTGGTAGCAGAGGATGAGATGGTTAGATACATCACCAACTCCGTGGACATGAATTTGAGCAAACTCCAGAAGATAGTGGAGGACAGAGGAACCAGACATGTTGCAGTCTATGGGGTCACAAAGAGTTGGACACAACTTAGCCACTGAACAGCAACAACAGCAAATATGGAAAATGAAAAGAAATGCTCTTGAAATATAAATAGAGAGCTAGGGAAAACATCATAATCTGAGAAAAGCTGTCATCACTTTTGCCTGGAGTTAAATATCATAAAATAAAATGTCCAGTTTCAACATTTCCTCTCACTATCACTTTTAAACTTGATCTTTAAAAAAATTAGAACATTTATTCTGTATTACTAGGTTCAAAAATTGAGGATATTATTTTTATTAACATGTAGTGAAAAGTAAAGTTCACTGTGGACATAAGCATGCATGGCTAAAATTTAGAAGCCCTTTTCCTCACAAATGAATCTATAAAAATTACACGCATATTTATCATTTCTTTGTATTTACTTTGCATATGCATTTTTTTAAAGCATAGTACACATTCCTTGTCTTCAAAGAACTTATCTTCTTATAAGATAGATAATAAAAAACTAAAATTTATTAATAAATATCAGGCTATTGTGTAAAGGAAAGTTGCATGATGTTGGTCATTAGGGTTGATAAAATGTGCATTGATAATCCAATCATGAAAGTTTAAATTGGATGAAGTACCTAATTTTGATTTAGCAATTCTAACAATTTTTTTCAAAGTATGAAATTTTTTTCTTAATAGCAAAATTCAGCTCAAAACTGGCATGTATAGCATAATACCATTGGGTAGGGCAATTTGTGTAAAAATATTTAGAATATTTTTAAATACCCAAATATTAATAGCAGTTGTTTCTTAGAACAAATTTAAATTCACATTTTCTGTATCTTCTAGAATTATCTTGCAATGTAAATATATTACTTTAAAAATATTTTAAGATTTCGTGTGCCTCTAAAATTTTATCTTTCCCACTTGAAATAAAATAAAACCTTAATTTTTATTTAACTCTTCCTAGAATTTATTTATGTATTTATTTTATTAGACATGTAGTGACATTGGAAGAACTCAAACTTCTTGAACACTTCTGTTTAGATCGATTAAAGTGTACACAGGGTTAATTTTAGGGAAAAAAGAATACATGCACTGTGAATCTTTTCTTTCTTAATCTAGCTCTTTTGTTTGTTAAGCCCACATGACTTAGAAGTCACAAGTTGTTTTCTGAACCTGATACTTTACCTAATATTTATAAGATTTTAGACAAATCATTTAGAATTTCTGAATCTTAAAGGTAAAATTTGAGCTATCAATAGATTGAGGATGCCTTCAATCAATAATTATTTGTAAATCAGGAAGGCAAACACAATGTCTTTCTTTTTTTTTCCCAGTGTAGTGTCTGGGACATTTTATGTCTGGTGACTGAATGAATAAACAAATGAATGGACAGATAAATGAATGAATGAAATATAGAATATTAATACTAAGTTTTAAAAGAGCGAATTTTTATTCATGGTTCTCAAAATATGATCCTCAAACTAATAGCATCAGTAATATCTCTGAGTTTGTTGAAATATTAATAGAACATTTCCAGGCTGCATCTTAGAACAAATTTATCAGTAACACTAAGTATTGGGATCCAGTAATTTGTATTTTGTCATGGCCTCCAAAATGATTCTGAAACATGCTAAAACTCAAGAAGCTCTGATTTATGTTATTTTTCAATTAATATTAATTGAAGTTTGATGGTTTTGTTGTAGGAACGGGAACCTCTTCCAGGGGTTGAGAATGGGCTCTTAACTAACAATCAGAAATGAGTTGTCTGAAGAGATACAAGTGCTGACAAAGCAAGAGACTTTATTGGGAAGGGGATCCTGGAGAGCAGGAGGGTAAGGGACCCAGGAAAACTGCTCTGCCCTGTGGTTTACAGTCTTGGGTCTTATGGTAATGGGATTACTTGCCAAGTTGTCACTGGTCAATCTTCTGACTCAGAGTCCCTTCTAGTGTTGCACACATTACCCAGCCAAGTTGGATTCCAGAAAGAAGGATTCTAGGAGGTTGATAGGACATGTGATGTCTTCTTTTGAGCTTTCCCAAATTATTCCTGTTGATGGTGGCTGGTTAGTTACTTGTTCCTTATCAGGACCTCTTGTCATAAAATAACTCAGGCAAATGATTACTATGGTGTCTGACCAGGGTGGGGCCTTCAGTCAGTGTTTCCCTGAACAGTTTAATTGATACTGTGGTTGCCAGGCAACTTATGCACATCTGAAGTAGGGTTGCCCGAAATTAACACCTTGTTGCCAAAGTTTGCCAGTTGCATTCCTTGGTATGTCCTGCCATACGGAAATACTTATATTGTTTCATGTACGTATTAATAGTTAGTTGCCAATATTTAAAAATTTAATATTTGGACATATCACAAAAAGAATCTAGATCTCTAAAAATGCTGCCCTCTTTTCTGCATGAAAAAGATGTGGTAGACCCTTGCACCTCCAGCATCAGCATCATCAGCACATTATTCTCCCACTAAACTCCTTTGTGTATATGTGACTTACCAAAAAAAAAAAAAAAAAAAAGAGGTTGTGGAAATGATTAGAGTGACAGAAAACAAGTGTATTCTGAAACCATCAGCTCCACTCTATTTCTTCTGCCAAAATGTATTTTTAGTGTATGTTTGTGTAGCTTTGTTTTTCCTGTAATGTTGGAAACTCATGTTTCTTTCAGATGAAAATACACACACAATGACTTTTTATCATGATCAAAATTATTACAAGACATTCTTTAAAAATTGTAGAGAAACAACAGGATTCCATCTACTGAACCTTCAGCTTCTTTCCCTTTGTTTTTCTCTCTTTGAAGCCATGTAAACCTTTAAATCTAGGTAATCTCTGACTTTGCTTACTCTTGGCTGCCACCCTGATTCATTTCCTTTCCGGGCTTTCTGCCTCTTCCAGCTGTTGAAGCAGGGGCCCTGCCTCTGTGTGTGTAGTTCAAATTTGTATATCTTAACTGCCCATGAAGTCAATGACTACAGCATTCAGATCATATCTTTAAACTTTTTTTTTTTTAAATCCCAGAGACTGGAATGAGCCTCCCCAGCTCGTCTTTCCCTCCTTTCAGGACTCCCACCAGGACCCAGGATTCCTTTCGGCAGCTGCACCACCAACTGAAAAGAGGGATTAAATCCTCAGGTAAAGTTTTCTTTTTAAATCTCTTTTCTCTGAGTTTTTATCATGCATCCACAGCACAATGAGCTCTTTGAATAATTTCTGTTTTGAACATATGTTTATTGTTAGAATGTTTTTGCCTAATTGCAGTTTTCCCTCAGGAAACGCGGTGTTGTTTATATTGTGCAGACTCTCTTAGTCTTTCAGTGATCCCTTTCATTTTTCTAGGTTCAGTGGGACTCTGCTGAAGCATGCCAGAATTGTGGGTCTTCTCATCAAACTGTAGGCTCATAAGGGAGAATGGAATCCACTCCAAGCTCTCATTTTTCTGCTCTCATCTGTACTTCACTCCATATACACATGTGCACATACACCCTTTAGGGTACTTTCCAGAATACCGAACATGTTATTTAATTTATATATTTCATTAGCTGGAGTTTGGTGTAGACTAAGTAGAGCTGCAGTTTGTTAGAGTGAAACAAATGGAGCAAATATTCTTTTCCCACTAAAAGAATCTCAGTGTCAGAGGATTCAGTTTGTTTCTCCTAAGAAGGGCAATGGTTTCCGTTTTCCTCTTTTATTCTATTGTTTGTTTGTGTGTGCCAGTCGTATCCAACTCTTTGTGACTCTATAGACTGTAGCCTGCCAGGCTCCTCTGTTCATGGGATTTTCTATTAATGTTTCTGAAGTCAATTTTAGACATTTTAATTTTTAACTTATCACTCAACTAGGTAGATGTGTAGTATTGTGTAGACTGTACTATACAACACATTAAAAGTTTTTGTCATTTTTTGTCATTTTAAGATATAAGAGACTTCTAGGAACTGAATTTTTAAAAGTAAGTATCCCTCATTAACCATCTGCCAAAGTATCTTACTCAATAATGTTAGTGGTAGCTCAGCTGGTAAAGGATCTGCCTGCAATACAGGAGACTCCAGTTCAATTCCTGGGTTGGGAAGATTCCCTGGAGAAGGGATAGGCTACTCACTCCAGAATTCTTTGTCTTCCTGCTGGTTCAGATGGTAAAGAATCCACCTGCACTGTGGGAGACCTGTGTTCAATCCCTGGGTTGGGAAGATCCCCTAGAGGAGGGCTTGGCAACTCATTCCAGAATTCTTGCCTGGAGAATCCCATGGACAGAGGAGTCTGGCGGGCTACGATCTGTGGGATTGCAAAGAATCGGACACGACTAAGAGACTAAGCACAATGCTATATCTTTGGGCTCTCTCCCCTGAATCTATTTTCTCATATAGTTCTAAAATCATCATCCACTGGTCACGATGAGGCAATGCTAATCCCAGATTGTTACTCCAAGGTCCTTGAATTGGTTACACCCACTTCCCAGATGTGACTAGTATGTAGTCATTATCCTTTTGTTACTCATAGCCCTTCTTCTCTGACAACATTTTTGCAGCATGAGGAGTTAAAGTTTTTGTCAGAGAGAAGTTTGCTTTGTCAAATAAACAAAAAAAATCCCCTACAAACTGTGAACACCCTTAACCAAATGAGATAAATCAGGAACACCTTTGATTCTAGTCAGGCCTACCCATGCAGTATGACCAAGTGAGCAAAGCTGGGAAAACTGAACTCTATTTCTGAGACACACCTCACTTGCTATGTGTCTGAGCAGACTTCCTGCAACTCTGTTTCCTAATCTCAGTCTGTAAAATGAAAGTAAGATTTATCATCAGGGAGATGATATATATGAAGCACATTCAATATAATTTATTTTCTGGAAAACAATTCATTTTGATAAATCATTTATGTGTACTCTATATTGTTAGAGAGTACCTTAACAGTAGTTTAAAACCATGCTTCCCCAATTTTCTTCTAAATGTAAGCTACTTGGGGATTTTATTAAAATATAAGTTCTGATTCTGGATTGGAGCCTCAGATTCTGCATTTGTAATACAAGCTATCAAGTGATGACAATAGTGCATGGGGCTTGCATATGTACCATATTTAAATAGCAATTATGACTCAATTATATAAATATAAGACAATCAGTTCAGTTCAGTTCAGTTGCTCAGTCATGTCCGACTCTTTGTGACCCCATGAACCGCAGCACGCCAGGCCTCTCTGTCCATCACCAACTCCCGGAGTTCACCCAAACCCATGTCCATCGAGTCGGTGATGCCATCCAACCATCTCATCCTCTGTCGTCCCCTTCTCCTCCTGCCCTCAATCTTTTCTAGCATCACGGTCTTTTCAAATGAGTCAGCTCTTCGCATCAGGTGGCCGAAGTATTGGAGTTTGAGCTTCAACATCAGTCCTTCCAATGAACACCCAGGACTGATCTCCTTTAGGATGGACTGGTTGTACCTCTTTGCAATAGTACAAGTTAAATTAAAATGAGTAAGTAAAGAAACTAAAAAGTTTAAGACATGAAATGGAACCAGGAATGATGTTATAAGTGTATAACATAATGTTAAGCACATATTATGTGAGAAACAAATTTGTCTGTGTGATTTGTTGCAGACCGTATGGAAAATAGATCTGTGTCCTCAATACCTACTTGCTTTCCCATGACAATTTGTGTGTTTAATAAGAGTTGGTAAATGGAGTTATATTTCTACTAAATGCTAAATTCCAGAGCCAAAAAATAAAAAAAAGAGAGCCTCATTTATTTTTCTCAACTGATTCAGAATATGCCAGTGTTCAAATGAGGCCTGGAATTGATATTTACCTTTACATAATCTGGAAATTTTAATTTGCTAAGGAATTAATGGAATAAAATATTTCAAAGAAAACTATTTCATTTACTATGTGAAGCTCAAATCTAATATATCTGATAGTATATAGAAAATCTAGTATATCTGAATATACTATGTTTATTTCTGTTCTCACTCATTCCTTATATCCAAACTCCAAAGTAACACTATCCCTAAGATCTTAGAAGATTCTGAATGGGAAGTACATGTCACATCATTCATTCATTTATTTATTCAATTCATTTAACACCTACTTTATTCTCGGTACAGTGTTTACCTACTCAGCTCCTCCTCCTTTCACTTCTTGCTCTGTTGAGTTTTTGACCAACCACATTATTTGTTTCATTCTTGAAGCTGCTGACATGTTCCAGAATTTTTCTGGACCTAACAAGGGACTACAGATGCAAACAGATAGGATAATTAAGAAGCATCATGAAGACAGCAATTTAATATGGGATATTTAATTTTCTAAAATGCCCAGACCACATAGCTCTCACCCGCATCCTTGTTTTAGTGTCTTGCTGGCTCTAAACCTATTTGTGTCTACTCTGTGCTGAGACTGCTCTTTCATTTAGATACTCTTTTCTAGGCTCCTCAGGTCCCCAAATCCTTTTCTCTGTGAGCAGTAATGAAGATGTAAAATTCAAATTATTTTTCCTATATTTCTAGCATAAGATGCCATATGTTTTTAGACAAATGCATTATATAATAATAACTTTTATTGGGAAAACTAAAAAAATACACTATTGTGGGCATATCCAGTAATTGTCAGACATAAAATATGATATATAATGCATATTTTATAATGTAAAATGAAAAATATGTCCAAATTTCTCTCTTCTAGACTTTTTTTAAACATTATGTATTATTTTGGCTGCACTGGTCGTTGGTTGCTGTGTGCAGGCTTTCTCTAGTGGCAGAGAGCGGGAGCTGCTTTTCATTGTGGTGTGCGGGCTTCGCATTGCAGTGGCTTCTCTTGTGGAGCACGGGCTCTAGAAAGTTGGAGCTTCCATAGCTGCTGCACTTGGGCTCAGTAGTTGTGGCACACGGACTTAGCTGCTCCACTGCATGTGGGACATTTCCAGACCAGGGATCGAACCTGTGTCCCCTGTATATTCTTAACCACTGGACCATCAGGGAAGCCTCTCTTCTAGACTTTTTTCAAAGCCTGGAGAATGGGGTCTAGCAGCGTGTGGAGAAGTTATCTCTAAAACACAAGGCTGTTACACAGTATATTTTTCCTAATCTAAAGCTTTTCTTTTTCTATAGAAAAGCATGTGAGTTTAAATAGCAGCTAGCTTTTATGTTAGTGATTTTGTTTGTGGTTCCCATTACACAAATTGTTAGCTTAACAAGTTTCAACAATTTTCAAATCACCAAATTGCTTTCAAAATATTTGCCTGATAAAAATATTTGTATCAATTTGCCAATCAGCGATCAGCAGTCTTTGATGTCTAGTTATAATTATTTGCTAGGGCAATATAAGTTTATCTGAGATACATAATTTATGTTGTTAATTCAAACTCTATTCATCTGGTTGTATACATTATCTATCATTATTGACTGACAAGTTCTCAGAAATAAATGAAATAGTAGATTATAATGGATCTTAAAATTTCTACATTCTGCCTTTCCTTCTGTTTCTGAGAGGCTTATGTTCCTTGAGGGCAGAGAGAAGGGTTGTAAAATGAGAAACACATTAGCAAGAGCCAGGCTACAGTTTCATATGCAAAGTTCAGGGAAGATGAAGTGGAAAAAGTAAATAATGATGAGCTCTATGTGATGGTCAATTTTGTGTGTCAAAATGATTGACACACAGGAAACCCATATATTTGGTCAAAAATTATTATCAGTGTGCCTGTTAGTGTATTTCCTGGATGAGATTAACATTTGAATTATTATATGAACAAAACAAACTACCCTCCCTATTGTGGACAAGCCTTATCCAGTCAGTTGAAGGTCTGAATCACATAAAAAGGCAGACGCTCTGAGAGTCAGGCGGAATTCCTCTTGCCTGACTGTTTTTGAGCTGGGATATCATGTTTTCCTATCTTCACACTTAAACATGAGTTCTCACTGGGTCTCAAGCCTGCAGGCCTTCAGAAGGGAACTACACCATTGACTGTCCTGGGTCTCCAGCTTGGGATAAGTTGATTCTATTTCTCTGGAGAATCCTGACTAATATACTCTCAAAATGTTTTGAATAGGTTAGCAGATCAATAAGATTCTAATTCAGGATTAGTATTATTTAGGATTATTATGATAAGAATAGTTACCACTCAAAAATATGCAAGACAATCTTTATTGTATATAAATATTTGTGTGTATATATATATATACATAAAGAGATTTATCATATGTAGTTGGCTTAGATAATTTTAGAGGTGGGCAAGTCCCAAGATGTGCAAGATGATTTGCAAGCTGGAGACCAAGAATAGCTGATATTTAATTTCAATTGAGTCTGAAGTCTAAGAACAATGAGAGTTAATGGTATAGTTTTAATTCAAAAGCTGCCAGGCTTCAGACTCAGGAAAAGTTGATGTTTTAGTTCCAATCTGAAGGCAGGAAAAAAACTGTACTACAGCTCAAAGGCTATCAGGTAGGAAGCATTCATTCTTACTCAGATTTATTGTTCTAATCAGGCCTTAAACTCACAGAATGAGGTCATTCCACACTAGGGAGGGCAATCTGCTTTACTTAGTATTACCCATTTAAACATTGCTGCTGCTACTGCTGCTAAGTCGCTTCAGTTGTGTCCGACTTTGTGCGACCCCATAGATGGCAGCCCACCAGGCTCCCCCATCCCTGGGATTCTCCAGGCAAGAATACTGGAGTGGGTTGCCATTTCCTCCTCCAATGCATGAAAGTGAAAAGTGAAAGTGAAGTCGCTCAGTCATGTCCGACTCTTAGCGACCCCATGGACTGCAGCCTACCAGGCTCCTCTGCCCATGGGATTTTCCAGGCAAGAGTACTGGAGTGGGTTGCCATTGCCTTCTCCGATTTAAACATTAATCTCATCCCAAAACATCCTTACAGAAACACTCAGAATAATGTTTGACCAAATGTCTGGGCATCTGGTGGCCCAGTCAAGTGGACACATAAAATTAATCATCATAGCTTCTAAGCAAAATAGAGTATCATAAATTAAATGTTCCCCCTTGTGTGAAACAACCAACAGGAATGTCAACAGAATACAACTTGGGCTCTATTATTTCCCCCATTTACTGCTTTGAGAGAATTTCTGGGCCACAACTCAGGGAGGAAAACCCAGGTACAACATCAGACATCCAACAGAAAGTATCAGGCATGCTAATTAGCAGAAGAAGGCAACCATAGTGAAAGGAAAAATTAGGTAATTGAAAATAATCTAGAACTAACACAGATGTTAGAGTTAGCAAACAAAGGTATTAAAACAGTTGTTATAACAATATTCAATATGCTCTAAAAGTTTTCTGCTTTATTGACTATGCCAAAGCCTTTGACTGTGTGGATCACAATAAACTGTGGAAAATTTCTGAAAGATATGGGAATAGTAGACCCCATGACCTGCCTCTTGAGAAACCTGTATGCAGGTCAGGAAGCAACAGTTAGAAGTGGACATGGAACAACAGACTGGTTGCAAATAGGAAAAGGAGTACGTCAAGGCTGTATATTGTCACCCTGCTTATTTAACTTCTATGCAGAGTACATCATCAGAAATGCTGGGCTGGAGAAAGCACAAGCTGGAATCAAGATTGCCTGGAGAAATACCAATAATCTCAGCTATGCAGATGATACCACCCTTATGGCAGAAAGTGAAGAAGAACTAAAGAGCCTCTTGATGAAATGAAAGAGGAGAGTGAAAAAGTTGGCTTAAAACTCAACATTCAGAAAACTAAGATCATGGCATCTGGTCCCATCACTTCATGGGAAATAGATGGGGGGAAAGTGGAAACAGTGACAGACTTTATTCTTTTGGGCTCCAAAATCACTGCAGATGGTGACTGCAGCCATGAAATTAAAAGACGCTTACTCCTTGGAAGAAAAGTTATGACCAACTTAGCATATTCAAAAGCAGAGACATTACTTTGCCAACAAAGATCTGTCTAGTCAAGGCTATGATTTTTCTAGTAGTCATGTATAGATGTGAGAGTTGGATCATAAAGAAAACTGAGCACTGAAGAACTGATGCTTTTGAACTGTGGTTTTGGAGAAGATTCTCGGGAGTCCCTTGGACTGCAAGGAGATCCAGCCAGTCTATCCTAAAGGAAATCAGTCCTGAATGTTAATTGAAGGACTGATGCTGAAGCTGAAACTCCAATACTTTGGCCGCCTGATGTGAAGAGCTGACTCTTTTGAAAAGACCCTGATGCTGGGAAAGATTGAAGGTGGGAGGAGAAGAGGATGACAGAGGATGAAATGGTTGGATGGCATCATTGACTCAATGGGCATGAGTTTGAGTAAACTCTGGGAGTTGGTGATGGACAGGGAGGTCTGGCGTGCTGTGATTCATGGGGTCACAAAGAGTCGGACATGACTGAACTGAACTGAACTGAAAAGTTGAGACAGGAAGAGTATAATCATTCCCCAAATGATCTTCTAGAGATGAAAACTATAATGTCTGAGGAAAAAGAAAAAAAAAAAAAACAAAAAAAAAACATTGGAAGGGATTAAAATCAGATTGCACATTGCAGAAGAAAAAGTTAGTGAATATAAAGAAATATAGCCATAGACATTATCTGAACTCAAACACCGAGAAAAAAAAAAAAGATTTTTAAAAGATTAAAAGAGCTTCAATGAGCTGTAAGCAAATTCATGTATCTTGGAGTATCAGAAGGAAGAGAAAGAGACCCTCAAAAAAGGTATTTGAAGAAATATTGACTGCAAACCCCAAATTCACAGAAGTTCAATAAACAGGAAGCACAGGCACACATACAAACCCTTGAAAATAACCACATGAAGGCACATCATAATTTAATTGCTCAAAACCAGTGATATTATAGAATATCTTAGAAGCAGACAGAGAAAACAAATGCATTATACACAGAAGAACAAAGGTGAGAAAGACAACAGATTTCCTGTATGAAAAAATAAGGAGAAACAAGATGGTGGATTAGAAGGTGGGTGTGGTGTACTTCTTTCTCCATGGATGCATCAGCAATACACCTTAAGACAAAGAAGATCTTGCAGAACACCAGCTAGAGTGGGCAGGAGTCTTTGACCACCGAAAAGTAATATATAGATCCACACAAATCACGTAAGATGAAGGAAGGAGGGGAAAAAAAGGATAGTTATCAGGACTGGACATGTACCCGGGGGGTTGGGGACCTGAAGCAGAGATCAGATACCCATATCAAGGCAATTGTTTGGGACAGAGGAGAAGCATTTGAGGCTGTTGGAGAGTGCAGCAGCTCATCTGTGACACTCTGAATGCAATGAGAACCAAACAATCTTTGCCGCAGCCATACCTACCCTGGACAGGATTCGAGTCCCCTGGAATGCGCAGTGACACGGAGCTGGGCTGTAGGGATTAGAGAGCAATCCCAGGGTGAGATCTGCTGTTGACAGCAGGGAGACAGAGAGAGAGGACATGAGGGAGGAGATGGAGGGGGAAATACCTTGGAAGGAAAGCTGGGCAGCCATGGAGGTAAGGCATTACTGCTGAGTCACACGCAGAGGGTGGAGCCGTCACTGTAGCCTCTCTTTCCCCACATGCAAGAGCCAGCAGCTGACCAGTAGACCCAAGAGAGGGTATCCCTTTAAGTGCCTGATGCCCTGAGCAACAGAGAAAGATCAGATAAAGAGACCCTTTGAAGCCAGGTGCCAGAGGCTAGAAAAAAACTAACAGCACCGTATTTCCTGCACCAATGGCTGCTGGCTCCCCTGTGTACATGGTGTGTACACGGCATTGCCAAGGTCCCCATGATCCAAGCAGCTGCAACACCTCCACATTCGGTCCTCACTGAAGCAGACCTAAAACCACCAGGGCAGCCTCAGGAGAAAACTCCTGTGGACAACCCACATACAGAGGTGGAAATAAAACCACAATTGAACCCCAGGGGCAGTGTGGCTAAGGAAGAGGATTGAAAACCTTCCCAATAACTGTACAAGCTGGTTTAAATCCACATGATCAACTAGGCAGACTCTGTCTATGGAATATATAAAAAGGCAATGAGAGTTCCCACAAAAGAAAATGCAGTAGCTCTGGCACCTGTGGACAGTGGAGGCAAGAACATGCAGCAGTAGAGCCAGGAACATGCAGGAGTAGGGTCAAGTTAGTCTGAGCTGTCCCCATAGCAGGTCCAGAGACCAACCAACCCATCATTGGAAGACATTTTAAGGAGGCAGAGGTGGACTGTCCAAGAAAAATGTCTATTATTATTCTTATATTTTAATTTGTTCTGTAATTGGCTCTGGATTTTTCTTCCCTGTTCCTGTGGTTGATTTTATTATTGATATTACTCTATTTAAGCTTTTGAGAACTTTTTTTAAATCCAATTTTCATTTCCTTTATATATTTCTACCTCTATGTTGGCCTTTTGCAGTTCTGTGGAATTTTTTTTTCTTTTAAAAATTTTTTCTAAAATTTATTTTTTGAGATTTTTCATATATATATATATAAATATATATATATATATATATATATATATATATATATATATATAATACGTTTGTGTGTGTGCTAAGAAGCTTTAGTCATGTCTGAATCTTAGTGACACTATGGACTGTAGCCCACCAGGTTCCTCTCTCCATGGGGTTCTCCAGGCAAGAATACTGGAGTGGGTTGCCATGCCCTCCTCCAGAGGATCTTCCTGACGCAGGGATCAAACCCCCATCTCATTATGTCTGTTGCATTAGCAGGCAGGTGTTTTACCCCTAGCAATACCTGAGAAGTGCCACCCTCCCTTTTTATATACTTGTATTTAACTTTGCTTTTCTATTTTTTTTCTTTTTCTTTCTGTTATTCATCATGTTTGTTAGTTTTTGTTTGTTTGTTTTGTTTGTTTTCTTTGCTTTATTTCCTAGTTGGCATTCTGCTTTGGTTTTGTTTTTCAGTTTGTGTTTTACTTAGCTTTGATTTTAATTGGTCTATATCATTTTTGGTTTCCTTTGCTCACTGGGTCACTTTCTTGTACTTTCTTTTCTTTGGACTGTTTTGGTTTCGTTTGTGTGTGTGTGTGTGCATGGGTGTATATTCTACTGTTTAAAAATTATTAGTCTGATTTTGTACTTACCATTGTCTAAGGGTCATCTTCTGTTTCTTGTTTTATTTTTTTCTTTTGTTCTTGTCTATTTTAATCATCTTTAATGCCATAACTTACAAATTGTGTAATCTCAGATCCCTGGCCAGAAATCAAGCCTAAGCCTTTGGACTGAAAGTGTTCAGTCCAGGACCCTAGACTGCCAGAGAACTCCTAATCCCGGGGAGTATTAGTTAGTGAGAACTGTCATGAAGGCCTCCAACTATATACAAGACCTGGCATCACCCAGTTGCCCACAACACCCAGTGAAGGACACCTTGCCCAAATAAGCAAGACAAAATTACAAACCCAATCATCAGTACAGAGGCTTCCCAAAGACATTACAAAATATACTTCCTCACACAGCCCTCCCCATTAGAGGGGAAAAAAACCAAAACCTCACCACCTCCCACCAGAACACAGGAACAATTCATTACCAATACAAAGCTTACACAAACCACTGGACCAAACTTACCTACTGAGGGCAGAAACCAAATGGAAGAAGGAATATGACCCTAAAGCCTGTGAAAAAGTGACCTCAAGCACAGTAAGTTAGAAAAAATCTGAAAAAGAATTCAGAGTAATTATAACAAGATGATACACAACCTCAAAAGTAGAATGGAGAAAATGAAAGAATTGATTAACACATTTAGCAAGGACTTAGAAGAAATAAAGGAAAAACAAACAGAGATGAACAACACAGCTACTGAAATTAAAAATACTCTAGAAGGAATCAATAGCAGAAAAACTGAGACAAAAGAATGGATAAGTAAGCTGGAAGATAGAATGGTGGAAATAACAGCTGAAGAGCAGAATGAAGAGATAAGAATGAAAAAAATTGAGGATGTCTCAGAGATCTATGGGAAAATATTAAACACATCAACATTTGAATTATAGAGGTCCTAGAAGAAGAAGATAAAAAGAAAGGGTCTGAGACAATTTTTGAAGAGATAATTGAAAACTTTCACATCATGGGAAAGGAAATAGACCAAGTCCAAGAAGTGCAGAGAGCTCCATACAGGGTAAACCCAAGGAGAAATACACTGAAACACATAATAATCAAACTAATAAAGATTAAATTCAGAGAAAGAATATTAACTGCAGCAAAGGAAAAGCAACAAGTAACATACAAGGGAAACCCCATACAATTAACAGCTGATCCTTCAGTAGAATCTCTGCAAGCCAGAACGGAAAGGCAGGATGTATTCAAAATACTGAAAAGAAAAAAATCTACAACCAAGACTACTTTACCCAGCAAGGATCTCATTCAAAATTGATGGAGAAATCAAAAACTTACATACAGTAAAAGTTAAGAAAATTTAGCAACACCAAGCCAGCTTTACAACAAACGTTAAAGGGACTTCTATAGATAGGAAACACAAGAGTAGGAAAACACCTACAAAATCAAACTCACAACAATTAAGACAATGCCAGTAGGAACATATATATCAATACCTATTTTTAATGTAAATGGATAAAATGCTTCAACCAAAAGAAAAAGACTGGCTGAATGCATACAAAAGCAAGACCCATATAGATACTGTTTACAATAGATCCACTTCACACCTAGAGACACATACAGACTGAAAGTGAGAGGATGGAAAAAGGTATTCCATTCAAAAAGAAATCAAAAGAAAGCTGGAGTAGCAATTCTCATATCAGACAAAATAAACCTTAAAATAAAGAATATTGTAAGAGATGAAGGACACTGCATTATGATCAAGGGATTAATCCAAGAAGAAGGCATAACAATTGTAACTATTTATGCACCCAACATAGGAGAACCTCAATACATAAGGCAAACACTAACAGACATAAAAGAGGAAATTGACAGCAACACAATAATAGTAAGGGACTTTAACACCCTACTTACACCAATGGACAGATTATCAAGCCATAAAATTAATAAGGAAACACAAGCCTAAAATGACACATTAGGCCAGATGGAGCTAATTGGTATCTTTAGGACATTACATCCAAATGCAGAATACACTTTTTTCTCAAGTTCACATGGAACATTCTCCAGGACAGACCCCAACATGGGTCACAAATAAAGCTTCAGTAATTTAAGATAATTGAAATTATACCAAGCATTTTTCTGATCATAACACTATGAGATTAGATATCAATTATAGGGAAAAAACTGTAAAAAAAAAACACACAAAAACATGGAGATTAAACAATACATTTATAAATAATGAACAGGCTACTGAAGAAATTAAAGGGGGAAATAAAAGTATTCCCAGAAACAAATGACAATGAAAATATGAAGACCCAAGACCTATGGGATGCACCAAAGACAGTTCTAAGAGGGAGTTTATAGCAATACAATCCTGCCTCAAGAAACAAGAAAACCATTGAATAGACAACCTAACTTTACACCTGAAATAACTTGAAAAAGAAGAACAGAAAACCCCAAAATTAGCAGAAGGAAAGAAATGATAAAGATCGGAGCAGAAATAAATGAAGGAAACAATAGTAAAGATTAGTAAAACTAAGATCTGATACTTTGAGAATATAAGCAAAGTTTACAGACTATCAACCAGAATCATCAAGGAAAAAAGAATAATCAAATCAACATAATTAGAAATGTAAAAGACTAAGATATGTAATGGGGAAAAGATGGTCTCTTTAATAAGTATCCTGGAAAAATTGGACAGCTACTCTTGAAAGAATGAAATTAGAACACTTTCTAAGATCATACACAAAGATAAACTCAAAATGGATTGAAGTCATAAATATAAGACCAGAAACTATAAAACTCTTAGAGAAAACATAGACAGACACTCTATAACATAAATCACAGTAATATCCTCTATGACCCACCTCCCAGAGTAATGGAAATAAAAACAAAAATAAACAAGACTTAATTAAGCTGAAAAGATTTCCTGGCAAAGGAAACTATAAACAAGGAAAAAATAATACCTTGGGAAAATGGGAGAAAATAATACCAATGAAACAACTGAAAAGGGAATAATTTTCAAAATACACAAGCAGCTCATGAAATCAATACCAGACAAAAAAAAAAAAAAACCCAATAAAAAAGTGAGCAAAAGACCTGAACAGACATTTCTCCAAAGAAGACATATAGATGGCTAATAACACCTGAAAATAAGCTCAACATCACTTATTCAGTTCAGTTCAGTTCAGTCACTCAGTCGTGCCCGACTCTTTGTGACCCCATGAATCGCAGCAGGCCAGGCCTCCCTGTCCAACACCAACTCCTGGAGGTAATTCAGACTCACGTCCATAGAGTCAGTAATGCCATCCAGCCATCTCATCCTCTGTCGTCCCCTTCTCCTCCTGCCCCCAATCCCTCCCAGCATCAGAGTCTTTTCCAATGAGTCAACTCTTCGCATGAGGTGGCCAAAGTACTGGAGTTTCAGCTTTAGCATCATTCCTTCCAAAGAAATCCCAGGGCTGATCTCCTTCAGAATGGACTGGTTGGATCTCCTTGCAGTCCAAGGGACTCACAAGAGTCTTCTCCAACACCACAGTTCAAAAGCATCAATTCTTCGGCGTTCAGCTTTCTTCACAGTTCAACTCTCACATCCATACATGACCACTGGAAAAACCATAGCCTTGACTAGATGGACCTTTGTTGGCAAAGTAATGTCTCTGCTTTTGAATATGCTATCTAGGTTGGTCATAACTTATCTTCCAAGGAGTAAGCGTCTTTTACTTTCATGGCTGCAGTCACCATCTGCAGTGATTTTGGAGCCCCCCAAAATAAAGTCTGACACTTTTTCCACTGTTTCCCCATCTATTTCCCATGTAGTGATGGGACCAGATGCCATGATCTTCATTTTTCTTAATGTTGAGCTTTAAGCCAACTTTTTCACTCTCCTCTTTCACTTTCATCAAGAGGCTTTTTAGTTCCTCTTCACTTTCTGCCATAAGGGTAGTGTCATCAGCATATCTGAGGTTATTGATATTTCTCCAGGCAATCTTTATTCCAGCTTGTGCTTCTTCCAGCCCAGCATTTCTTATGATGTACTCTGCCTATAAGTTAAATATGCAGGCTGACAATATACAGCCTTGATGTACTCCTTTTCCTATTTGAAACCAGTCTGTTGTTCCATGTCCAGTTCTAACTGTTGCTTCCTGACCTGAATATAGGTTTCTCAAGATATAGGTCAGGTGGTCTGGTATTCCCATCTCTTTCAGAATTTTCCACAGTTTATTGTGATCCACACAGTCAAAGGCTTTGGCATAGTCAATAAAGCAGAAATAGATGTTTTTCTGGAACTCTCTTGCTTTTTCCATGATCTAGTAGATGTTGGCAATTTGATCTCTGGTTCCTCTGCCTTTTCTAAAACCAGCTTGAACATCTGGAAGTTCACGGTTCATGTATTGCAGAAGCCTGGCTTGGAGAATTTTGAGCATTACTTTACTAGCGTGTGAGATGAGTGCAATTGTGTGGTAGTTTGAGCATTCTTTGGCATTGCCTTTCTTTGTGATTGGAATGAAAACTGACCTTTTCCAGTCCTGTGGCCACTGCTGAGTTTTCCAAATTTGCTGGCATATTGAGTGCAGCACTTTCACATTATCATCTTTCAGGATTTGAAATAGCGCCACTGGAATTCCACCACCTCCACCAGCTTTGTTTGTAGTGGTGCTTTCTAAGGCCCACTTAACTTCACATTTCAGGATGTCTGGCTCTAGGTCAGTGGTCACATCATCATGATTATCTTGGTCGTGAAGATCATTTTTGTATAGTTCTTCTGTGTATTCCTGCCACCTCTTCTTAATATCTTCTGCTTTTGTTAGGTCCACACCATTTCTGTCCTTTATCGAGCCCATCTTTGCATGCAATATTCCCTTGGTATATCTAATTTTCTTGAAAAGATCTCTAGTCTTTCCCATTTTGTTGTTTTCCTCTATTTCGTTGCATTGATTGCTGAGGAAGGCTTTCTTATCTCTTCTTGCTATTCTTTGGACCTCTGCATTCAGATGCTTATATCTTTCCTTTTCTCCTTTGCTTTTCGCTTCTTTTCTTTTCACAGCTATTTGTAAGGCCTCCCCAGACAGCCATTTTGCTTTTTTGCATTTCTTTTCTATGGGGATGGTCTTGATCCCTGTCTCCTGTGCAATGTCATGAACCTCTGACCATAGTTCATCAGGCATTCTATCTATCAGATCTAGTCCCTTAAATCTATTTCTCACTTCCACTGCATAATCATAAGGGATTTGATTTAGGTCATACTGAATGGTCTAGTGGTTTCCCCTACTTTCTTCAATTTAAGTCTGAATTTGGCAATAAAGAGTTCACGATCTGAGCCACGGTCAGCTCCTGGTCTTGTTTTTGCTGACAGTATAGAGCTTCTCCATCTTTGGCTGCAAAGATGTTTTCGGTATTGACCATCTGCTGATGTCCAAGTGTAGAGTCTTCTCTTGTGTTGTTGGAAGAGGGTGTTTGCTATGACCAGTGTGTTCTCTTGGCAAAACTCTATATAGCCTTTGCCCTGCTTCATTCCGTATTCCAAGGCCAAATTTGCCTGTTACTCCAGGTGTTTCTTGACTTCCTACTTTTGCATTCCAATCCTCTATAATGAAAAGGACACCTTTTTTGGGTGTTAGCTCTAAAAGGTCTTGTAGGTCTTCATAGAACTGTTCAACTTCAGCTTCTTCAGCATTACTGGTTGGGGCATAGACTTGGATTACTGTGATATTGAATGGTTTGCCTTGTAAACGAACAGAGATCATTCTGTCATTTTTGAGATTGCATCCAAGTACTGTATTTCAGACTCTTTTGTTGACCATGATGGCTACTCCATTTCTTCTAAGGTATTCCTGCCCGCAATAGTAGATATAATGGCCATCTGAGTTAAATTCACCCATTCCAGTCCATTTTAGTTTGCTGATTTTTACAATGTTTTTGTTCACTCTTGCCATCTCCTGTTTGACCACTTCCAATTTGCCTTGATTCATGGACCTGACATTCCAGGTTCCTATGCAATATTGCTCTTTACAGCATTGGACATTGCTTCATAAATGCAAATCAAAACTACAGTGAAACATCACCTCACACTGGTCAGAATGGACATCATCAAAAAAATCTACAAACAGTAAATGCTAGTGAGGTTGTAGAGAAAAGAGAACCTTCTTGAACTATTGGTGGGAATGTAAATTAATACAGCCACTATGAAAGAACAGTATGGAGATTCCTTAAAAAACTAGGACTAAAACTAACATACAATCCAACAATCCAACTACTGGGCATGTATCCTGAGAAAACTTTAATTGAAAAAAACGTATACCCCAGTGTTCACTGCAGCGTTATTTACAGTAACTAGGACCTGGAAGTACTCTACTATCCATTGATGGATTAATAGAAAAAAAAAGCTGTGGTACATATATACAATGGAATATTACTCAGCAACAAAGAGGAACACATTTGAGTCAGTGCTAAAGATGTGGATGGACCTAGAGCCTATTATACAGCATGATGTAAGTTAGAAAGAGAAAAACAAATACTGCATATTAATGAATGCATATATAGAATCTAGAAAGATGGTACTGATGAACTTTTTTTCAGGGCTGCAATGGAGATGGAGACATAGAGAACAGATTTATGAACACTGGGGGGAGGGAAGGGAAGGAGAGAGTGAGAAGAATGGAAAGAGTAGCATAGAAACATATACATTACCATATGTGGAATAGATAGCCAATGAGACTTTCCTGTATGACTCAAGGAACTCAGACTGGGGCTGTATGACAACTAGAAGGGTGGGGTGGGGCGGGAGTTGGGAGAAAGGTCCAAGAGGGAAAGGACTTAAGTTTACCTATGGCTGATTCATACTGATATGTGGCAGAAACCAACACAATATTGTAAAGCAATTATCCTACAATTAAAAATAAATAAATTTTAAAAATGAGATTCAACAGAAGTATGATGAAGAATGATAGGTTCAGATTTTTTTAGCATATTTCTGGAAAATGGGATTTTTAAATGTTCACTCCTATTTCTTTCCCAGGCTTCCATTCCACTAAAGACCTTTGATCTGCTTGTCACTAAGCCAGCTGCTGCTCTTGCAATCTACTGCTGAACACCCATAAAAATGCCCTTTGTATTTAGACTTCTTGTTCTCTCTGTGTTAAAGGCCAGTTTTACTCTGTCAAATTGCCGTGTCTTAAAAACTTTACTCAGCTTCTTAGTTTCATTCTCTCTTTTCTCCATGATTTGATTGTGCATTAGGTATTTGTATAATCTGGAACAAAGATGACTTCCCCAAAAGATGTCCTGAGAAAAAATCTGAAGCTAATCCATGGCTGTCCCATCACCTATGCTTTCGCAGACAACTGGGAAAAGATTGAACAGTTCCAAAGCAGACCAGATGACATCGTGATAGTCACTTACCCCAAATCAGGTGAGTTCTGTGACCTGACAAATGCAGGTCTAACTTCAACTTTTGTTTCCTGAAAATTAGCTTCCGTACAAATTGTTAATATACTAAATAAAATTAGTATTCCTAACAGTCAGTCTATCCCCCTAGTTTGATTATATGAAAATAGACATTTGGGGCATAGAAGGGGAAATTCTACAGAATTAATTTTCTAAGAGAGTATATTAAGATGGCAGGCTTCCAACAGGGACCTTCCCCCACATTCGGGTGAAGGTTAAGAAAATGTTCTTTTGCCACAGGTACCACTTGGATCAGTGAAATTGTGGACATGGTTCTACATGATGGGGATGTTGAAAAATGTAAGCGAGATGTTATAACTGCTAAAGTTCCAATGTTGGAACTGGCTCTTCCTGGACTAAGGACTTCAGGTAATTTTAAATGACCCAGGAATTATAATTTTATAGCAACATATCAGTATCATATTAGTTATTGTATCTGTGATTTCCATTCAAGAAGAATGGAGTGTATTTGGTAACATGAAGTAGAAGCATGCAAGTAGAACGGTAACCAAGGCATACAGAGAAACTGTAGTTTAGTCCATCGCATGCACATCCAGGTATAATAACCAAAGATAAAAGAATTCTGTTATGGAAAATGACTAGAAATCTCACTGATGAAAAAGTTTCTTACCTTTTACTGAGTTCTGTTGTATAAAATTTATTCGACTAATTTTTCAATTTAGAATATTATTGTAATTAAATAAACATGTGTGTATGCTCAGTGTCTTCAGGCATGTCCGACTCTTTGTGACCCCATGGACTGTAGCCCACTAGCTCCTCTGTCCAGGGGATTCTCCAGGAAAGAATACTGGAGTGGGTTACCATGACCTCCTCCAGGGGATTTCCCTGACCCAGGGGCCAAACCCACATTTCTTGCATCTCCTGCATTGAAGGTGGATTCTTTTAGTGCTGAACCACTGAGGAAGCTTCAACTAAATAAGTACCAATGACTTTTAAAATAAAAAATTCATTATTAATAAATTTGGCAGTATATGAGTATCCTATATTTTATATTTTATTGTTTAAACACTCTTGGCTGAGATGGTTAAGCCCCTGTTTGCAATGCAGGAGACCTGGGTTCTATCCCTTGGTTGGGAAGATCACCTGGAGAAGGAAATGGCAGCCCACTCCAGTGTTCTTGCCTGGAAAATCCCACGGACGGAAGAGACTGGTCCATGGGGTCGCAAAGAGTTGGACACGACTGAGCAACTCCATTTCCATATTTTATTGGCAGCCCTATAAGGCTGTTTATAATTTCTCCTATTTAGCCTTGCATTGCCTAAAGCAGCTTAAGTTCTTTTTTCTTAATCACTGAATTTCTTGGTGGCCAACTGTAGTGTAAAACCTAAGAGTTTGGTTTTGTATTTTTCTTTTTCATAATCCAAGTGCCTGACATATGCTTTGATTGCCAATGAAACATCAAAGAGGCAATTATTTTAAAAAAGGTGATTGCTAATAAATCTTGTTTTTTTTTTTTTTCTTCCTGTGGTTTAAATTTCTGCTTTTATGTTTTAAATTCACCATTAAAGAGTGAGCACTTAAAACCCTAAGCCTCCCACCCCAGAATAAAATAAAAGCAGAACTCCAGGCCCACTCACTCTCTCTCCAGCAATGAACTTGCTGTGTGGCACCAGGTGTGCTATATAATTTCCAGGTCCTGTAAGTAACAAAACTTTATTTTTTAAATAAATAAACTTGGTAGATTAATTTCTTAACTTAGATCATTGCTGTAATTAAGTAAAGAAGTACCAATTCTTAAAATACAAAATTTATTTTTAATACAATTCATTTTTTCATTGCACAAATATTTATTGAGTATTTCTAAAGAATTATGCACTGATCTATGGACTAGATATAAAATAATAAGTAAACTGGATTTCCTGTCCCCAATGAGCTTACAGTAATATTGTGATGTTAAATAAGTAAATAAACTAATGATATATGAACACTGTTAGTTTAACACATCCAGAGGTAGGGCTCTATGAAAGGGAACATGAGATTTTACTTTAGACTATATATTTAGGTATCTTAGCTCTGAATGGAGACCTAAAGCTTTGTACACAGCTAGAGAAGGCATATTTCAGGAAGATGAAGGAGTAGATATGGTGGCCTAGATGTAGAAAAGAGCTGGGTGGTAGTCTCTGAGGACTAAAAAAAACATCACCCACCAAAAATCAACAACAATGAAAGATTGGAAAGGTGAGATTTAAAACAATTGAAGACTAGACAGGAACAGATCACACAGGGCTTATAATTCTTAGGAATATTCAGTGAGCTAAGAGGGAATCAGCAGACTAGGGTGTCCTGTAGGCAAGTGAGAAGGGTTTGAAAGCAAGGGTTGGCTCTCAAATGCTGCTGGAAACATGGGATAAGAAGACACTATTATGGTGGTGAATGTGTCTATCAGTGTAAAGAGAAGAATTCATATTCTCTCCTCTACTAGAACTCATTACTTCTACAGTTAGACAAGGATCAACTGAAAAGGTGTTCTTTCTGTGTGGTTGTCTGAAGTCAGAAAGGAAATGATAAAGATCGCAACTAAAGGATCATTCTGGGACAAGTAACCAAAATGAGTGCAGAATGAGTTGAGATTCCAGAACCATAGAAAAATATTAAATGAAAAAGTGGTAGAATCAAAGTAATAAGGGACAAGGGAATCAGATAACTGATGAGAGATGAGGGTAGGGTGGAGAACAAGTCTGTGAAGCATCACCAGAGAGGGAGTATGTGAGATACAGCAAGTGAAGGAGAATAAACTGACACTCAGATTTATTCTGGAACCTGAATGTGCATACTTGAGATGTCATTACATATTCCCAACATTCATATTTATGTGTGTAGGAGGATTCTTTAAAGGACCCTGCATGGCAAAATAATTACAAGACAGAAAAGGCTGAGAAATCTTTTGGTAAAGTTAAGAGACAGAATGAAGCAACAGGTTCATTTTGTATATACATAGTATATATGTATATGTATACATATGATTCATAAAGGAGATAATGAAAATGCAGATATAACAGCTGATGCTCTACAAATATATCATCTATACTATCAATATAATAGCTGTTGCAAAGCATAAGTCAATGTGAGGTATGATGAAACTCCAAATTGCTAAGGTTGGTATTATTACTCCTCATTTTGCAGGTGAAGAAAGTGAATCCTTGAAATTCCAGGATACTTTCAGATGCTTGATGATGAATAAGTGATAAACTTAGGATTTGAACCCAAAGAGGTTAACAGAGAACCCAAGTCCTTATTCATTAGAAAATACTGGCTCTTAGAATCCACATTTATGAGGCTTGTGATTTGTTCAAAATTTAGCAACATTATATACTGCTGAAAAGTATTTCAAAAGGTTGGTTGAGAAATTCAGGAAATGGAGGTTCCTTGGAGACTGTGGTACCTATATAACCAAACTAAATTTCCTCAGGTTTAGAACAACTGGAGAAGAATCCATCACCCCGGGTTGTGAAAACACATCTGCCAATTGATCTCATTCCTAAATCTTTCTGGGAAAACAACTGCAAGGTATACTCTAAACAGCAAGTCAGTTTTTAACATGTCTTTTAACTCTTTCTCACTCACATAGTAAAGTGATTGCTCAAAGGCTTTGTTCACCTGTTACCATAAGAAGTGAGCTATATAAGAAAGTGTTTAAATTTGTAAAAACACAGTATGTTTTAGCCTAAACATGCATATTCAAAATTTCCAAAATTATGTAGGAACAGAATCCTTATCTCAGCACAATATTGCTACTACTCTTTCCCAGCTGTCCTCAATAGTCTGACCTTCTCTGAAAACTCAACATAAAGTTGTCAATTCTTATTTGTTTGGTAAAATTCTTCAGTGAGACATCTGAGCCTGGGTATTTGCTTTTGGGAAACTTTTAAATTGGAAACTTCCCACCCCCCCACCCCCTCCAAATATTTTGAAGCTATTCAGATTATCTATCTGGCATTTACTAGTTTGTCACATGTTGGAATCTAAGTTGTTAAATTCTAAGTTGTTGAACTTTGTAATGAAAAGTTGTTGGGAGCAGGAGCTGCATTCCTGGCTGTCCAGGTGCCCATGGGAGCTCACAGTGCACCGAGGCTGGGACTGGCTGGGCAGAGCACACAGGAGTGGAGACCTGCACAAAGGCATCTGCTTGCTCCTTGACTGCTGCGCTCTCAGGTTCTGCCTTGGAGGAGGAAAGAGGCTCAGAAATATCAAGTGGATTGCTCAAGGTGGCACAGCAAGTAAAACGCAGTGCTTGGCTCAGAGCTCAAGTATTTCTGACAGTTGACCACTCTCCTGGCCATGCATTCTTGACTTCATGGAGATTTTCGACCATGTTGTTGAACTTGGGAGAAATGGTTTGACTCCAGGGTCACAGGGCTTAGAATGAGCACCTCATGAAAGGCTGACTTGGCGTCTCCTCTTTGAAGAAGGACAAGCTTGGTCTCTGATGCCACAGTGGTGAGAAGTTAATTAAAGTAGCTCATTTTCAAATGAAGCTAAGTGAACAGAAAAGACCAAGTTCTGAGCCTTTAGAGTGGGAACACTGACTCCAAGACCCTAGACTACCAGAAAAATAACCCTAAGTAGTATCAAATAGTGAAAACTCACACAAAGGAAACCACTTGAATACAAGACCCAGCATCACCCATCCACCAGTAGCACCCTGTGAAGTACACCTCATCTAAACAACAAACAAAACAAAATCACAAACCCAGTCATCAGCAGACAGGATTACCACCTCACTTAGCCTTGCCCATCAGAGGAAAAATGAACAAACAAAAACTCAGCACAAATCTCACCCTATACGAAGCTTACACAAACCACTGGACCAACCTTAGGATGGCAGAAACCAAAAGGAAGAAAGAATTAAACCTTGACCCCTGGGAAAAGGAGACCTCAAACACAATAAGTTAAAACAAAAAATGAAAAGGCAGAGAAATACTACACAAATGAAGGAACAAACTACAAACACAGAAGTCAAAAAAAAAAAAAAAAAAAAAAAAAAGAAGAGGAAATAGGCAAACTATCTGAAAGAGAATTCAGAATAATGATAGTAAAGATGATCAAAAATCTTGAAAACAAAATGGAGAAAATGCAAGAATCAATTAACAAAGACCTAGAGGAATTAAAGAATAAACATACAAACAACACAATTACTGAAATTAAAAATACTCTAGAAGGATTCAATAGCAGAATATCTGAAGCGGAAAAGGAATCAGTGAGCTGGAGATAAAATGGTGGAAATAACTTCTGAAGAGCAGAATAAATTAAAAAGAATAAAAAGAACTGAGGATAGTCTCAAAGACCTCTGGGACAATATCAAACACACCAACATTCGAATTATAGGGGTCCCAGAAGAAGAAGAGTAAAAGAAAGGATATGAAAAAATGTTTGAAGAGATTATAGCTGAAGATTTCCCCAACATGGAAAAGGAAATAGTCAAGCAATTTCAAGAGGCACAGAGAGTCTCATACAGGATAAACCCAAGGTGAAACATGCCAAGACACATACTAATCAAACTAACAAAGACTAAACACAAAGAAAGAAAAAGATAGTGCTAAGTCGTGTCTGACTCTTACAATCCCATGAACTGGAGCCTGCCAGGCTCCTCTGTCCATGTAATTCTCCAGGCAAGAATACTAGAGTGGGTTTCCTTTTCCTTCCCCAGGGGAACTTTCTGACCCAGGAATTGAACTCAAGTCTCCCACATTGCAGGCAGAAGCTTTACCAACTAAGCTATGAGGGAAGTTTCAAATACACACACACACAAAGAATATTAAAAGCAGCAAGGGAAAAGCAACAGGTAACATACAAAGGAAACCCCAAAGACTTAACAGCTGATCTTTCAGCAGAAACTCTTCAGGCCAGAAGGGAATGGCAGGATATATTTAAAGAACTGAAAGGGAAAAGTCTACAACCAAGATTACTATACCCAGCAAGGATCTCATTCAAAATTGATGGAGAAATAAAAAGCTTTTCAGACAAGGAAAAGTTAAGAGAATTCAGTACCACCAAACCAGCTTTATAACAAATGTTAAAGGGACTTATGCAGTCAAGAAAAACAAGAGAAGACAAAAGATCTACAAAATTAACCCTAAACAATTAAGAAAATGGCAATAGGAACATCATATATATCAATAATTGCTTTAAGTGTAAATGGATTAAATGCTCTAAACAAAAGACACAGACTGGCTGAATGGATACAAAAACAAGACCCAAATATATTCTGTCTATAAGAAACACACTTCAGACTTTGAGACACATATAGACTGAAAGTAAAAGGATGGAAAAATACATTCCATGCAAATGGGAAGCAAAAGACAGCTGGAGTAGCAATCCTCATATCAGATGAAATAGACCTTAAAATAAAGAAGATTGCAAGAGATAAGGAAGGACACTACATATCAAGGGGACACTACATATCAAGTGATCAAGGGGTCAATTCAAGAGGAAGACATAATGATTGTAAATATCTATGCAGCCAACAAAGGAGCACCTCAATACATTAGACAAACACTAGCAGGCAAAAAAGGAGAAATTGACAGTAATACAATAAAAGTAGGAGACATTAACATGCCACTCACATCAATAGACAGATCATCAAAATAGAAAATTAATAAGGAAACACAAGTCTTAAATAACACATTAGATGAGATGGATCTCATTGATACCTTCAGGACATTACATCCAAATGCAGAAGAATACACTTCTTCTCAAGTGCACATGGAACATTCTCCAGGATAGACCACAGCTTGAGTCACAAATCAAACCTCAGTGAATTTAAGAAAATTGAAATTGTATCAAGCATCTTCTCTGACCACAGTGCTATCAGACTAGATAACAATTACAAGAAAAAAACTATAAGAAGCACAAACACATGGAGATTAAACAACATGTTTCTAAATAAACATCAGGTTACTAAAGAAATCAAAAAATTTCTAGAAACAAATGACAAAGTATAACAACTCAAAACCTATGGGATGCAGCAAAAGCAATTCTAAGAGGGAAGTTTATAGCAATACAATTGTACCTCAAGAAACAAGAAAAACACCAAATAGACAATCTAACTTTACACCTAAAACAACTGGAAGAAGAAGAACAACAACAACAATAAAAATTAGTAGAAGGAAAGAAATCATAAAGATTAGAGCAGATATAAGTGAAAAAAAAACATGAAACAATAGTAAAGATTAATAAAACTAAAAGCTGGTTCTTTGAGAAGATAAACAAGATGGATAAACCTTTTAGCCAGACTCATCAAGACAAAAAGAGAGAAGAATCAAATCAACAAAATTAGAAATTAAAAAGGAGAGGTTTCAACAGACAATGCAGAAATATAAAGGATTATAAGAGACTATTATGAACAACAATATGACAATAAAATAGATAACCTGGAAGAAATGGAAAGTTTATTAGAAAAGTTAAATCTTCCAAGACTGAACCAGGAAGAAACAGAAATTATGAACAACCCAATTATAAGCACTGAATTTAAAGCTGTGATTAAAAAAAAAAATTCCCTAAAAACAAAAGCTCAGGACCAGATGGCATCACAGGAAAATTCTATCAAACATTTAGAGCAGAGCTAATCTATCCTTTTAAAATCTATCTTTTTAAAATTCTTTCAGAAAATTTCAGAGAAAGGAACACTTCCAAACTCATCCTACAATGCCACTGTCACCCTGATACCAAATCAAGACAAAGACAACACAAAAAAAGAAAATTACAGGCCAATATCACAGATGAACATAGATGTAAAAATCCTCAACAAAATTTTAGCAAACAGAACTCAGCAACACATCAAAAAGCTAATACACCATGATCAAATTGTGTTTATTCCAGGGATGCAAGGATTCTTCTATATATGAAATCAATCAATGTGATACACCATATTAACAAGTTGGAAGATAAAAATCATAATATAATCTCAATTGATGCAGAAAAAGCCTTTGACAAAATTTAGCACCTATTTATGATTAAAACTCTTCAGAAAATGGGCATAGAAGGAACCCATCTCAACAAATAAAGGCCATATATGATAAGCCTATGGCAAACATTATTCTCAATGGTGAAAAACTGAAAGCATTCCCCCTAAGACCAGAAATAAGACAAGGGTGTTCACCTTTGCCACTATTATTCAACATAGTTCTGGAAGTCCTAGCTACAGCAATCAGAGAAGAAAAAGAAATAAAAGGAATCCAGATCAGAAAAGAAGTAAAGCTCTCACTGTTTGCAGATGACATGATACTGTACAAAGACAACACTAAAGATAGTATCAGAAAATTACTAGAGCTAATCAGTGAATTTAGCAATGTTTCAGGATACAAAATTCACTTGAATTTCTATATACTAACAATGAAAAACCAGAAAGAAAAATTAAGGAATCAATCCCATTCACCATTGCAACAAAAAGAATTAAATATCTTGGAATAAACTGACCTAAGGAGACAAAAGAACTATACACAGAAAATTATAAGACACTAATGAAAGAAATCAAAGATGACATAAACAGATGAAAGAATATTCCCTGTTCCTGGGTAGGAAGAATCAATATTGTGAAAATGACTATAGTGCCAAATGCAATCTACAATCCCTATCAAATTACCAATGGAATTTTTCACAGAACAAGAACAAAAAATTTCACAATTCATATGCAAACACAAAAGACCCTGAACAGCCAAAGCAGTCTTGAGAAAGAAAAATGGAGCTGGAGGAATCAACCTTTCTGACTTCAGATTATATTACAAAGATACATTCATCAAGACAGTATGGTACTGGCACAAAAACAGAAGTATAGACCAATGGAATAAGATTGAAAGCCTAGAAATAAAACCATGCACCTATGGGTACCTTATTTTTGACAAAGGAGGCAGGAACATACAATGGGGCAAAGACAGGCTCTCCAATAAATGGTGCTGGGAAAACTAGACAGCTACATGTAAAAGAATGAAATTAGAATACTTCCTAACACCATACACAAAGATAAACTCAAAATGGATTAAAGACCTAAATGTAAGACCAGAAACTATAAAACTCTTAGAGGAAATCATAGGCAGAACACTCGATGATGTAAATCAAAACAGATCCTCTATGACCCACCTCCTAGAGTAATGGAAATAAACATAAAAGTAAAGAAATGGGACCTGATTAAACTTAAAAGCTTTTGCACAGCAAAGGAAACTATAAACAAGGTCAAAGATAGCCCTCAGAGCTGGAGAAAATAATAGCAAATGAAACAACTGACAAAGGATTAATTTCCAAAATATATAAGCAGCTCATACATCTCAATACCAGAAAAACACACAACCCAATCAAAAAGTGGGAAACAGATCTAAACAGAAATTTCTCCAAAGAAGACATACAGATGGCTAACAAACACATGAGAAGATGCTCAACATCACTCATTATTAGAGAAATACAAATCAAAACTATAAAGAGATACCAATTCACACTGGTCAGAAAGGCCATCATCAAGAAGTCTACAAACAATAAATGCTGGAGAGAGTGTGGAGAAAAGGGAGCACTCTTGCACTGTTGGTGAGAATGTAAATTGATACAACCACTATGGAAGATGGTATGGAGATTCCTTAAAAAACTGGGAATAAAACCACCATATGACCCAGCAGTCCCACTTCTAGGCATATACCCTCAGCAAACCAAAATTGATAGAGACCCATGTATCCCAGCACTATTTACAATAGCTAGAACATGGAAGCAACCTAGATGTCCATCGACAGATGAATGGATAAAGAAACTGTGGTACATATACACGATGGAATATTATTACTCAGCTATAAAAAGTCAGTTCTAATGAGTTGGATGAACCTAGAACCTATTATACAGAGTGAAGTAAGCCAGAAAGAGAAACATAAATAACATATTTTAACACATATATACCGAATCTAAAAAAATGGTACTGAAGAATTTATTTACAGGGCAACAATGGAGAAACAGACATAAAGAATAGACTTATGGACATGGGGAGAGGGGAGGAGAGGGTGAGATGTATGGAAAGAGTAACATGGAAACTTACATTATCATATATAAAATAGATATCCAATGGGAATTTGCTGTATGGCTCAGGAAACTCAAAAAGGGGCTATGTATCAACCTGGAGGGGTGGGATAGGCAGGAAGATGGGAGGGAGGTTCAAAAGGGAGGGGATATATGTATATCTATGGATGTACTAAAAAGATCTTCACCACCAAGATAATAACGATGGTGTGATCACTCACCTATAGCCAGACATCTTGGAATGTGAGGTCAAGTAGGCCTTAGGAAGCACCACTACGAACAAAGCTGGTGGAGGTGATGAAATTCCACTTGAGCTATTTCAAATCCTGAAAGATGATGCTGTGAAAGAACTGCACTCAATATACCAAAATTTGGAAAACTTAGCAGTGGCCACAGGACTGGAAAATGTCAGTTTTCATTCCAATCCCAAAGAAAGGCAATGCCAAAGAATGCTCAAACTACCACACAATTGCACTCATCTCACACACTAGTAAAGAAATGCTCAAAATTCTCCAAGCCAGGCTTCAGCAATACATAAACCATGAACCTCCAGATGTTCAAGCTGGTTTTAGAAAAGGCAGAGGAACCAGAGATCAAATTGCCAACATCTGCTGGATCATCAAAAAAGGAAGAGAGTTCCAGAAAAACATCTATTTCTGCCTTATTGACTATGCCAAAGCCTTTGACTGTGTGGATCACAATAAACTGTGGAAAATTCTGAAAGAGATGGGAATACCAGACCACCTGATCTGCCTCTTGAGAACCCTATATGCAGGTCAGAAAGCAACAGTTAGAACTGGACATGGAACAACAGACTGGTTCCAAATAGGAAAAGGAGTACGTCAACGCTATATATTGTCACCCTGCTTATTTAACTTATATGCAGAGTACATCATGAGAAATGTTGGGCTGGAAGAAGCACAAGCTGCAATCAAGATTGCCGGGAGAAATATCAATAACCTCAGATATGCAGATGACACCACGCTTATGGCAGAAAGTGAAGAGGAACTAAAGAGCCTCTTGAAGAAAATGAAAGAGAAGAGTGAAAAAGTTGGCTTCAAGCTCAGCATTCAAAAAACTAATATCATGGCATCTGGTCCCATCACTTCATGGGAAATAGATGGGGAAACAGTCAAAACAGTGTCATGCTTTATTTTGGGGGGCTCCAAAATCACTGCAGATGGTGACCGCAGCCATGAAATTAAAAGATGCTTACTCCTTGGAAGGATAAGTTATGACCAACCTAGATACCATATTCAAAAGCAGAGACATTACTTTGCCACAAAGGTCTGTCTAGTCAAGGCTATGGTTTTTCCAGTAGTCATGTATGGATGTGAGAGTTGGACTGTGAAGAAAGCTGAGGGCAGAAGAATTGATGCTTTTGAACTGTGGTGTTGGAGAAGACTCTTGAGAGTCCCTTGGACTGCCAGGAGATCCAACCAGTCCATTCTAAAGGAGATCAATCCTGGGTGTTCTTTGGAAGGAATGATGCTAAAGCTCAAACTCCAGTACTTTGGCCACCCCATGTGAAGAGTTGACTCATTGGAAAAGACTCTGATGCTGGGAGGGATTGGGGACAGAAGAAGAAGCGGACGACAGAGGATGAGATGGCTGGATGGCATCACTAACTCGATGGATGTGAGTTTGAGTGAACTCTAGAAACTGGTGACGGACAGGGAGGCCTGGGGTGCTGCAATTCATGGGATCACAAAGAGTCGGACACAACTGAGGACTGAACTGAACTGAACTGAACTGATGGCTGATTCTGGAGAAGGAAATGGCAACCCAGTCCAGTATCCTTGTCTGGAAAATCTCATGGATAGAGGAGCCTGGTGGGCTGCAGTCCATGGGGTTTCAAAGAGTTGGGTATGAATGAGTGACTAAAACTTACTTACCTATGGCTATCTCATGTTAAGGTTTGACAGAAAACAGCAAAATTCTGTAAAGAAATTATCCTTCAATAAAAAGTAAATTAAAAAAAAAGAAAAGTTGTTAAAAATTCTCCCTCCTTATTCTTTAACAGACTTTATTTTATACAGTGATTTTATTTTTAAAGAATTTTAGATTGATAGCAAAATTGAAAGGAAGTTAGAGACTTTTCACATATCTCTTGTGCCTGCACATCCAAAGACTTCTCATTATCAGTAACTTATGTCCTCTCTATTTTGTCAGACTTGTTAGATATTTATCAATTTTGTTGGTTTTTTAAAAAAAGAACCAACTTTTTCATTTCTATTAATTTTCTTAATATTTCACTGTTTTTAATTTCATGGATTTCAGATCTGTTGTTTTACATGCCTACTGTATGTTACTTTTTTCTTAAACAAAATATCATGCATTTGATTTTCTTCATCTTCCCCCTACAGATCATTTATCTGGCTCGAAATGCCAAGGATGTTGCTGTCTCATTTTACCACTTTGACTTAATGAATAATTTGCAGCCTCTTCCTGGAACCTGGGGAGAATATCTAGAGAAATTCTTGACTGGAAATGGTAGGATGGTCTTAGCTAAAAATTAATGTCACTAAAAATTATTTTTAATAATATTAAACATTACAAGTATGAATTTCCCTTTCAAAACATTTCTTTTTCCAAATCAGTAACAAGTACATTCAAAAATCATTTCAAATTAAATCAAATACATTTAATATTTGCTGGCATTCAATATATAATCCTGCTATTAAACATCAGCTTAATGAATATATTCTCAAATCTCTTTTCAGTCGATAAAAACCCATTCTCAGTTCCTACTCACAACAAAAATTTATTTGCCCAAATCATTAGTTAAATCTTTTATACATACATTTACAGTAGTTAGATACATAAGTGATATGAGTATTTCATAAAAGAATAGTTTTCTTCTACATGTGGCCAAGTGTAACCTATTGGAGGTCAATGTATTTCCATTTGAAATGTTTCTTTTGCAATTAATATATTTAAAAATCTGAAATTTGTGCATCCATAAGTAGCTGATTATATATACTTGTTTACATAGACTTTATAGTTTCAGTTCCTTGATTACTAAATTCCACAAAATATTTGTATAATTTGACTTATTTTTCACAAACAAATCTTCAATTTGATAAATGTTTATGGAAATAAGCTATTTCTTTGGTTTTAGTGGCCTATGGTTCCTGGTTTAATCATGTTAAAAGTTGGTGGAAGAAAAAGGAAGGACACCCGATACTTTTCTTATTCTATGAAGATATGAAAGAGGTAAAATAGTAGAAATACATTATAGAAAATTCCTCAACTACATCCTGGAGCAAAAGGATTAATAGTTTTTTCAATTAATCTATGGAGTTCAAATGATATAATTGCTTTGCCTATTTTCCATGTCTGTTTACCCAGATCTTGCTAAGATCTTTAATGAATCTAATTGTGAAATCAGTGACATTTTAATCCTCTTATCCTTTTCAATCATTGTGTTTCTCTTGAGCACCTTTCTTTTCAAATTTGTCTCCCTCATTTAATGGGTTATCATTCTGTCATGGTTTTCCTGTGAATTTCTATCATTTGGTCATCATTTTTTTTGAACTCTTTGTTACAGATTGATGATCATATCTATTCCCACTGTTGCCAAAACTATGTGCTAATTACCCACCAAAAACTCCATTTTAACTTCTAACCTGAATTCAGATCCTTGTTTTTCTTAACTGCTACTGCTAAGTCACTTCAGTCGTGTCCGACTCTGTGTGACCCCATAGACGGCAGCCCACCAGGCTCCCCCGTCCCTGGGGTTCTCCAGGCAAGAACACTGGAGTGGGTTGCCATTTCCTTCTCCAATGCATGAAAGTGAAAAGTGAAAGTGAAGTCACTCAGTCGTGTCCGACCCTCAGCGACCTCATGGACTGCAGCCCACCAGGCTCCTCCGTCCATGGGATTTTCCAGGCAAGAGTACTGGAGTGGGTTGCCATTTAAATGACCCTCAAATTTAACATGTTGAAAATTAAACTCATCTTGCTTCTCTCTCTCTCCAAAAGTAATCCTTTTCTTTTATTCTGTCTTTTGGTTAATGATGTTTGGTTGTTCATTCAGTATTGAAAGTTTGAAAGTAAATTATCCTCATTGACTTTCATGTAGTGAATATGGTTCCATTTTCTCCTGAATATCCCATTGGTTCACATGCCCTACATATTATATTTAAGTGTGCTCCTCCCTTTTATATTCTTCCTAACTGTTAGTTCAGGGATTCATAAAGATTTTTCTAGTCTCCCATATGAACTAGTATTAGCCTAAATACTATTGCAAAGTTCCAGGCCTATCCTCAGGCTATTTTATTGCATTAGGTAATACACACATGCACGCACGCACACACACACACACACACACACACACATACATGGAAACCAAGCTTATCTAGTTGTAAAAGCCTGAACATGCAAATAAGGATATCTTGTGGAATTTCAGATTCTTGATGGAAGGCATACCTACCTTTCTTGTAACAGCATCCACAGTACTTATAACACCTACCACATACATATGTAGGTGCTCATGGCCACTTATTGTATGCATAAGTGATTGCTTGAATGAATGAATGAGTAGTGGTTGCAAACATTTGTGTGTGTGTGTGTGTGTGTGTGTGTGTTAGTTGCTTAGTCGTGTTCAGCTCTCTGCAACCCCATAGCCTGTAGGCCACCAGGCCCCTCTGTCCACGGGATTCTCCAGGCCGAGAACACTGGAGTAGGTTGCCATTTCCTTCTCCAAAAAGAACTATAGAAAGAAAGAAAGTGAAGTTGCTCAGTCGTGTCTGACTCTTTGTGGACTGTAACCTACCATGGCTGTAACCTACCAGGCTCCTCCATCCATGGAATTTTCAGGCAAGAGTACTGGAGAGGTTGCCATTTCCTTCTCCTTACAAACATTTGAGTGACATCAATAAAGAACCTGCCTGCAATATGGGAGACTCTGGTTCAGTCCTTGGATTGGGTAAATCTTCTGGAGAAGGGAATGGCAACCCATCCCAGTATTTTTGCCTGGAAAATTCATGGACAGAGGAGACTGGTGGGCTACAGTCCATGGGGTCGCAAAGAGTTGGACAGGACCGAGTGAGAAACACTTTCACTTTTTTTTTTTTATCCTACTCAGTACAGAAACCTTACCTTATGTAAAATCTCTCTTGTTGCATGTATTTCTGAGAAACTCTCAGGGCATTTCTCATATCTTATCAATAAGAGTCCTTTTCTACTCTGCTCAGGCTCCCACTCTCTATCATACTTACTTGTATCTCATAGAGAATCCGTGATCTAAACATTACCATTGCCCCTTTATGACAATTTGCTGGCAACACAATACACAGCTGTAAAACTAGAGTGGTTTTATGAAACCACTTTTAAAAAGTGGTGCTCTCCCTTGGGTGCTTGATTAATCAGAATTAAGTTATAAGTTCTTCATAAGACAGAAAATTGTCTTTCTGTGCCAAGTATTTTATTTTTACTTTCTGGAGACCAAAGTGAAACTTATTCACTTTATGAAGAGAGCAAATTTAACTTCTGGATGTAGTTCTTTTTCTCCATAGGATAAACAAAATAATACATTTCCTAGGCTGAGCTGGTATCCAAATTCTGAGTCAGCCATCATGCTGCTCTCCACATTACACTCTTGTGTCAAATATTTCTCTCCTTATTCACTGTAAATGCCTTTTTCAGGTCAATTTATGCATACTGATTTACGGTCTGGCCTAATCAGTTCTATAAGAATATCCTGATATTTTGAATCCCACTCAAACTTACTATACATTAAACTTTTTAGACAACATTTTTTCCTATCATGGTTATATTTTAGACAATGTTATAGAAATGGTTTTCGTATAAAAGCAATAATATGACAAAATTATAACTATAGATCAAGAATAAAATTCAGAGAGAAATCTAGTAATTTACATCAGGTTTATGAATGTCTGCATCAATTCTCAAACTCTCAATCAATGAGGTGAAAAAGAAGTAGAAGCTAGCACTCTCTGCTTTAACTTCTACTTGTCTGTAAATTAGCAACATCACTGATACTTTGGCCGTGGCCAAATTATTCTTCAAACACTATAAATATGTAACAGAAATTGCTCTATATTTGTTTGCCTGTCCATATGTTTTTTCTGTGTTTTCACTACTAACTTTTCTCTTAGTCTTTTCTCCACTATCATCATTTCTGACATTTAAGTCATGCTAACCCCTGGCACCCCATTAGTAACCATCTCAGTGTTCTCTTGTCAAGGCCTGATACATAAAATATTGTCAGAACTTCCATTATAGGAAACTCTTTACCAAAACATAAACACGCAAACACATTCAGTACACACACACAGACACACACACACTCAACACACACAGAGTTAATAAGACACATTATTAAAGAGTTGTGTCCCTACTACATAACAGATACAATCCAAATCCTTCAGCAGGACATCCAATGATGCTCTAAATTTTATCTCAATTCATCTTTACTGCCTCGTAGCCTCTCTCACTCCTATGAACAACACAACCCCAACTCCAACCACTTTTCTCTTTTTTCACTTGAACACAGTGAGTTGATGCTTCCAAGAGTTATATTTTCTTTACTGGAAATTTACTCTCCAACTGCTCAGGAGACTGCATCTTGGTAAACTCTGACACATCTTTCTAAATTAAGCTTAGATGTTAATCCCTTCAAAATCTTTCTAGACATATCTATATATATTTTTGCTTAGCTTCCTAAAAGGTTCCAGATATTAAGTTAAGGCCATTAGAATTTGAAAAAATTATTTATTTCTGAGATTTTTTTCTTCTTATTCTCAATGACTAATGAATAATTTGCTATCTTTGCAACTTCACTGAAGTTTGTTTTTAATAATGTACATCCAAGCAAGATTTCATCAGTGTTAATAAATTTAAAAAATATCTTCAGTTTTGCCTGAATTTATTACATTATTTTTATTAAATATTATTATTATAAACAAGAAACCAATTTGGAGGAGTAACAGAAAAATAAATATGGAATAAAGATACTGGGTCCCTAAAACATTCAGTTTTCAAATTTAACTGCAAATTGAGCTTAAAATTTTTGCTACAATCTGTTTTACTAAATGCTATTAATAATTATGTTAAAGTTTATTATTATTGTACTTTGAATGAAAAATAAGGCTTAGAATAAACAAAATATTTCCACTCTACCTTTACTAAGCATAAATTATTGATCTTTTTTCATTTTCATGATTTTTTTCATACTATTTTAATGATTTATTTTTTACCATTTTCTTGGGTGTATCTCTACCCTATTGATAGAATCCAAAGCAAGAAATCAAGAAGGTTGTTCGATTTCTAGAGAAAAACCTGGATGATGAGATCTTGGATAAGATAATCCATCACACATCATTTGAAATGATGAAGGACAACCCTCTAGTGAATTATACACATCTACCAAGTGAAGTGATGGACCACAGCAAGTCCTCATTTATGCGCAAAGGTAATTATTTTCTGAGTTTATTTTTCCTTTCTGCTTTCTTATGAATTGCTCTGATATGAGGGTGAGCTTTGTAATCTCTACCCAGTTATTTAGCCAGTTTGGGGCTCAATTTTTTCATCTGTAAAATAAGGACACTAAAAATACCTACCATAAAAGTTGCTGAGTTAGATTGGAAATTATTAAAGGGACTAATGCATGTAGACCTGTTATTGAACACCTTGAGTACCTAATAATCTTTCTCCCTTTCTTTACAATCCTGCAAAAAGGGAGTGGTTTTGTCACTTCTGATGTGAGTCATTCTGTATTTTTTTATTCCTAAAACTTAAATCTTTATTTAAATTGGCACAGGCCTCCTCCTTCCTCATAGTAATAAATTAATGTCAGTCAGTGCAGTACCATCTTCTCTATAGACTCATTATCATTAGAAAGCAGCGGTCATTTTGTTAAGAAGGATTCACAAAGAGAAAGGGCATGTGGGAAGTGTTTGTTCCCTAAAAATACTATCTGAATTATGTTAATGGTAAACATGCAATCTATATTTAACATAAGATAACAATAGAGAAATATGACATTCACTGTCAAAATACAGCTCTATTTCAATTAAGTCAAGTACTATAAATTGTGGGTTATCACATGTGTTTTGGGTCAAAAATGTGTTATTATCTTAAATGTGAGAATTTATCCACCTAGTCATGTCACCCTATCTTTTCAATATTCTTTACTGAACTGGAGAGAAAGATAAAATTTCAGTTGGTGTGTCTGAAAGTAAACATAACCTGGAAATATATTGTATGTATGAACATGTGGATTAAGACCCTCGATGCTAAGTCACTTCAGTCGTGTCCGACTCTGTGTGACCCCATAGACGGCAGCCCACCAGGCTCCCCCATCCCTGGGATTCTCCAAGCAAGAGCACTGGAGTGGGTTGCCATTTCCTTCTCCAATGCATGAAAGTGAAAAGTGAAAGTGAAGTCGCTCAGTCGTGCCCGACTCTATGCAACCCCATAGACGGCAGCCCACCAGGCTCCCCCGTCCCTGGGATTCTCCAGGCAAGAACACTGGAGTGGGTTGCCATTTCCTTCTCCGAAAGTATTATATGATTACAGAATTTTCTAACACATTTTTCTGTGTACCTTAGTGTACACCTAGAGTTTTCAAATTATGCTTTTTTTTAAATTTTCAAAACACTACTTAAAAAGTAAGCTCTAGTATAAGAGGTCAAGGCTAATTTTTCATTGTAAATGGTGCATTACAAGTTTGAACAAAGAAGACTGATACAACACAACACACAACAACACACACGTGTTTTCCTGGTGGAAGAAACAGAGACCAAAAAAAAAAAAAAAAACCCAAACCCTTATTAATTAAATAAGGCAAATTTTCATTATACCAGATCATTGAATGTAACTTCCAAGAGAGCTTTCCCCCAGTCATGAATATTTATGCCATTGGATGATATCTCATTAGGGTATAGAAATAACCTCAGTATTTGGATTCCACGGTTTCTACAACTTCAAAGGAAGAGAGTACACAAGAAAGACACTCTTTCCACCCCTCTGGGAGTAGTGAAGGACACAACTTTTGTGGTCAGTTTGCTCTGGGATTTATCCAGGCTGTGCCATTCCCTGAACCTTTGACACTGCATACACTAATAAATCTGCCAAAGTTCTGGTTACATCACTGATAAAATGGAGAAAAGAATAACATCTGAAGCACAAGCTTTGGGGGAGGACTTTCATAGAAGATATGTAAGCTTACACTGTATTTTTTTCTGACCAAAAATTATATACACAAAAGTAGCAAGTCCTATTATCTTGCAGTTTAGTATGTTCTTATCTAATATAACATCTATTTATTTATTCATGTGTTCAATAATACTTAAAAGATACCTTTTATTTGTTAGTTAATATTTAAGAAAAGGTCTTCATGAATACCTATATGCAGATCATATTTTCTAGAATGTAAATAACACATATATGCTCAAGAAGCTCATATTGTAACACAAGAGAATGGATATTGGAAAATTCTGAAAAGTGAAGTATGAACAAAGGGCTAAGAACAGTTTTGAAGAATTCCACCCTGGATAATCAAGGTCATAGTTTACTCACACAATATTAATGACGATAGGGAGATGATAAAATCCAATGTTTATGCTTATGTCCCAAACTGCAACAAAACAGAAAATCCTGGGATTTGGCCAGAATTTATTTTATCAAAACATTTTTATACTTCCTCACTCTTGTGAAGCAAACGTTTTTGTGTATAGAATATTTATACTCAAAATAGAATTTATTATTAGAATGCTTTATATATCTCTTTATTGTTTAAATCTACACTTCCTCTTTTCAATGACATCTTTAGAGGTATACTATCCCAACTATGAACTATCCTCACATACATTCCAAAGAACTATCAACTTCTGGTGAAAATAGAATAAAGTATAATAACCAGGGAAACAATTTTGTCTATGGGGATGTCTCTTGTTGAAATGATTTAAAATCTTCATGAAGCCATCATGGTTTAATAAGACTTGCAGTTCAATATGATTGTATTTATTTATTTTTAAATTTTACTTTTTTTTGGCTGCTCTGAGTCCTCATTGCTGCACATGGGCTTTCTCCAGTTTTGGCAACTGGGGGCTACTCTCTGGTTGCGCAGAACAGGCTTCTCTTTGTGGTGGCTTCTCTTGTTGCAGACGAGAGGCTCTAGGGCATGTGGGCTCAGTAGTGGTGGCCTCCAAGCTCAGTAGCTGCAGCTCACGGGCTCTAGAGCATGAACTCAGTAGTTGTGGTGCATGGGCTTAGTTGCCCCATGGCATGTGGGATCTTCCTGGGTCAGGGACAGAACCCATGTCCCCTTGATTGGCAGGCAGATTCTTAACCACTGGACCACCAGGGAAGTTCAATTTAATGTTAAATAAATTGCAAAATTAATTTTTTCCTCCAAACACATCAGCAGTACATTAAACATTTATTTTCAAATAAATATTTTTAAGCATCCAAGAATAAAAGATTAAATGTAAATTTATATCCCAGCAGTTTCACTTCTATAAAAATTGTTCAGTGATTTTATATGTTTAGTTTTAATGCTATTCTTCTCCTCTAAAATTAAAATAAGATGTATCTAGTGAGTTCAGGAAACACAAGAATCATCCAAATATCCTAACATCCTCATTTATTATTTCTGGGAAATGATATTTATCAACTTTCTGTTTCACAGTGTGACTATACTCATGACCAGTCTTTGTACAGTTTCCAAAAGCAACTCATGAAAGACTGTAAAATATTCCCTGATCATCGATTCAGTGACCAGTGGTAACCCCATGATCTGGGACAATTAGAAACACTAAAATAATTTCTTTCAGGAAATTATTGTACAGCTGCAAATTTAGACAAGAAAACTAATCCTTCTTATAATGTTTCTTTAAAACCAGAGTCTGTTTAATTATGAACATGTCAAAGAATTAGTTGTTCAATTGTGTCCAACTCTTTGTGACCCCATGGACTGTAGTCCACCTCTGTCCATGGAATTCTCCAGGCAAGAATACTGGAATGGGTAGCCATTCCCTTCTCCAGGGGGTCTTCCTGACCCAGGAATCAAGCCTGGGTCTCCTGCATTGCAAGCAGATTCTTTACCATCTGAGTCACCAGAGAAGCCTGCTGTTTATTTATATACAGATGGCAGTAATTACCAATAAAAAAAGAAATGAATTTTAAAGTATCCAAATACAAAGAAAGGCTTCCTTTAAACTCTTTCAGTCTTTTCTTTTTTTATACAATGACTTTTCCTTCATAAAGAAAATATTTTATTCTTTCATATGTTTTCTTATTTGTAATTTTTAGGGATTGCAGGTGACTGGAAGAATTATTTCACAGTGGCCCAAAATGAGAAATTCGATGCCATTTATAAGAAGGAAATGTCTGAGACTGAACTTCAGTTCCGTACAGAGATTTGAGGAACCTAAACTGAAAATCTGAAGAAAAAAGTCTGATCTGCAGTTTGGTGAAATAAGGACAGTTAGGATTTAATTTGGGTAATTGAATGGTTTTATAAAGGAAGAAAAAATGTGCTTCTAAGCTTTGATTTTTCAATGTGGTTAATCACTCATTCTGAGAGTCCCTAAAACTAGGACAAACTGTCACCTTTTCAAAACTATTCCTGCATTTTCCTTGTGGTTTAAAATTAAGTTCTACTCCCTACTAACATGACTCAAGAAATGCTGCTTTAACACTGGTACTGTGTTTCCTAGCTCTGCTCCAATTTCTCTTTCCTTAAAATTTGACCCAGAACACTTTGTGCCATTACTGTCTGTCTTCAGGATTTCAAGTTGTTCCCTGAGTCATAGCTCATCCGGCCTTGCCTCTCTTGGAATTATACGATTCATGTCTCAGATAGTATGGTTCAGGTTTTGGAAATGTTGTTTCTATACCTAATTTCTGTTTATCCAAATTCCTAAATTCTGAGTATGTAATTTTCAAGTCTCCAAAGATGAAAGATCACCATTAGTCTCCCTACGGCTATTCCCTGGGAATAGGAGCTCTGCTCTGAGCACCTAAGCTGAGGGCAGGAACTTACTTCCTATGGAGAGTCCTTCCAGAATTCAACAGCTTCCTGTGATTCCTGAGAATTTCCTATTGCCATGATATGGCATCTTGGTTTCTTCATTTTGTATCTGAACAGATGTGGATCCCTTAATAATAGTTTCAATATTTCATATACAATCTGGTGCCTACAAGAGATTCTCTAGGCTGAATCTCCACTACACCTTCCCAATCCAATGTCTTTTCTACCCCTTTTTCTACTCTTAGGTCTATCTGTTGGTCTCTTTGATGGATTTTTCCTTGTAATATAAATCTTCTAGTAAATATGTATAAGTTTTAAGGTAAGCTTTTATAAGAGATGTCTCATTACAAGAGATCTCTTATATCTAAGAGATATATTAGCATTCTTTTATTTTTAATTGAACATAATTATTTACAATATTATGTTAGTTTCGGATGTATAGCATTGTGAGTCAATTTTTTTATAGACTGTACCCTGTTTAAAGCTATTACAAAATAAAGACTATGTCTCTCTGTGCTGTACAATACAACCTTTTTGTTTATTTATTTTACACATCGTAGTTTGTATAGCTTAAATACATACCACTATTTTGTCTGTCCATACGTCCCTCTCCTGGTAACCACTAGTTTGTTCTCTATATCTCTGAATCTGTTTCTGTTATGTTATAGTCATTTGTTCTACTTTATAGATTCCACTCAGGAAGGTTAACATACAGTATGTGTCTTTCTCTGTCTAACTCATTTCACTAAGCATAATGCTCTCTAAGTGTATTTACATTATTGCAAATGTCAGAATTTCATTCTTTCTATGACTCAGTACTATTCCATGTGCATATTTACCCATTCATCATCTTATTTACACATTCATCAGTGGAAGGACACAGGTTGTATCCACATCTCATGTATTATAAATGCTGCTATGAACATTGGGGTGCATGTATCTTTCAAATTAGTGTTTTCGTTTTCTTTGAATTTATACCCAACAGTGGGATTGCTGGATCACAGGGGCCTTCTATCTTTAGTTTTTTAAGGAACCTCTATACTGTTTTCTGTAGAGTCTGTGCCAGATTATTTTCCGACCAACAATGTGTACTAAGGTTCCCTTTTCTCCTCATACTCATCAAAACTCGTTATTTCTAGCCTTTTAAATGATAGCCTTCTGACAAGTGTGAGATAATATCTTCTTGTGTTTTTTATTTGTTTCTCTCTGATGATTAGCAATGTTGAACTTTAAAAAACAAACTTTTTATTATTTATTTATTCATTATTATTTTTTTTTAAATTTTGGCTGCTCTGGGTTTTAAATCTTGATTGCTGTGCTTGGTTATGCTTTTTGTTACAGCATGCAGACTAGAAAGTCTGTTTGTGCATGTTGTGGTGCATGGGCTTTGTTTCCTCCCGGCACGTGGGATATTAATTCTCTGACCAAGGATCAAACCTGAGTAACTTGTACTAGAAAGCAGATTCTTTGCCCCTGGATTACCAAGGACATACCTGTTGAGCTTTTTTTTCCTGTTGGAAATCAATATATCTTTTTGGAAAAATGTCTATTCAGGTCTTCTGCCATTTTTGATTCAGTTCTTTTTTTTTTTTTAATATTGAATTGTATCTGTGTGTATATTTTGGATGTTAATCACTTATTGGTCATATAATTTGGAAATGTTTTCTTCCATCCTCCCAGTAGGTTGTCTTTTCATTTTATCTATGCTTTCCTTTGCTGTACAAATTTTTTTTAAGTTTAATTAGGTCCCATTTACTTATTTTTCTTTTGCCTTAGGAGACAGAACCAAACATATCAGTATATATATAACTTCTATGGGTTCTGTCAAACAGTGTTCTGCCTGTATTTTCCTCTAGGAGTTTTATGGTTTCAGATCTTACATTTAAGTCTTTAATCCATTTTAATTTTATTTTTGTATAAGGTATTGCAAAATGTTCTATTTTTTCTCTTTTACATATAATTGTCCAGTTTCCCCAGAATATGTTATTGAAGACACTACTTTTTCTCTTGTATATTCTTGCTTCCTTTGACACAGATTAATTAGCCATAAGTGCCTGGATTTATTCATGAGCTCTTTATTCTGTTTCATTGGACCATGTGCCTGATTCCGTGTGAGTACCATGCTGTTTAAATTACATAACTTTGTGAAGCTAAGTGTTAGTCACTCAGTCATGTCAGACTCTTTGCTACCCCATGGACTGCAGCCCACCAGGCTCCTCTGTCCATGGAATTTTTCAGGCAAGGATACTGGAGTGGGTTGCTAGTTCCTTCTCCAGGCGATCTTCCTGACCCAGGGATTGAACTGGGGTCTACGGGAAGATCCCCTGGAGAAAGAATAGGCTACTCACTCCAGTACTCTTGGGCTTTCCTTGTGGCTCAACTGGTAAAGAATCTGCCTGCAATGCAGGAGATCTGGGTTCCATCCCTGGGTTGGGAAGATCCCCTGGAGAAGGGAAAGGCTACTCATTCCAGTATTCTGGCCTGGAGAATTCCATGGACTAGTCCATGGGGTCACGAAGAGTGGGACACAACTGAGCGACTTTCACAGTAACCTTGTAGGGTAGCTTGAAATCAGGGAGCATGATATTTTCAGTTTGTTCTTTTTTTCTCTCAAGGTTACTTTGGCAATTCAGAGTCTTTTGTGGTTCCATACATATTTTAGGATTATTTCTTCTATTTCTATGAAAAATGTTTTGAGTATTTTGTTAGGGATTGCATTAAAACTCTGGATTGCTTTGGGTAGTATGGACTTTTTAATATTAATTCTTCCAATCCAAGAACACAAGCTATATCTCTCTTCTTTTTTTTCAAATATAACAATTGTGCTTTTTTTTAACTTTTCATTTAAAACACTTTTAGATTTATAGAATTTCTGCTAAAATAGTACAGAGAGCCTCACACCTGGATACCTCACATTGTTTCCTCTATAATTAATATCTTACATTAATATGACATACTTATCACAATAAATGAACACATATTGATATTATTAACTAAAATCCAAATATTGTTTAGATTTACTTGATTATTCTCTAATATTAGTTTTCTTTATCAGGCTACTATTCAGGGCATCACATTGCATTTAATTGTTGTGTCTTCTTAGGTTCCTCTTAGATATGAAAAGCTTCTTAGAGTTTCTCTGTATTTGATGACCTTAATAGTTTTGAGAAGTACTGATTAGCTATTTTGTAGAATGTCCCTCGGAGAAGGCAATGGCACCCCACTCCAGTACTCCTGCCTGGAAAATCCCATGGACGGAGGAGCCTGGTAGGCTGCAGTCCATGGGATCGCTAAGAGTCGGACACAACAGCGTGACTTCCCTTTCCCTTTTCACTTCCATGCATTGGAGAAGGAAATGGCAACCCACTCCAGTGTTCTTGCCTGGAGAATCACAGGGATGGGTGGGCTGCCGTCTCTGGGGTCTCACACAGTCGGACACGACTGAAGCTACTTAGCAGCAGCAGCAGCAGAATGTCCCTCTATTGGGATTTATATAATATTTTCCCCATGATTATACTGAGATAATATTTTTGGGAAAAAGACCATAGATTTATTAACGTTACCATTCATACCACATCACATCAAGAATGTATAGTAACTATACGACTTATCAATGTTGGTCACCTGACTGAAGTAATGTTTATCAGTACTTTCCACCGCAAAGTTACTCTTTTTTTCCCCCTCCCTTTCTATATTGTACACTTTGGAATAAATCACAGTTTGTAGCTCATACTTAATAAGCAGGAAGTAACACTTTATCTACTAAAAAGTGAAGTATCTACAGAAATTAAAATCAATCTATGTGAGGAGTTTTTAAATTCTCAACCACTTATTTACTTAATGATTTATTCAAATCATTATGGACTCTTATTATACTTTTGGTTATGTTGCTAATACTATATTTCCTTGCTCAAATTGTTCCAGTTTGTCTGTTGGGAGTTCTTTTAGTTGGCTTCTGAATACTTTTGATATATTCCCATTATTGTAGAGTTGTTTTTATTTACTTACTTATTTTGAGCATTTTATTAATGTCTGGCACTGAGAAATGCTCCAGACTCATCTTGTATATTCTGTGTCTTAGTTGTAGAATCAGCCATTTCTCTAAGAAGCTCTAGTTCCCTTTTTTGGAGAATTAATAAAAATCAAGATTTTGGTTCTAGATGTGTTTATTATTTCTCTGTTGTCACTGATCCTAAGCCCTCTCAGCTAACAAAACAAAGAGTTTGATGTGTGTATACTCTGTATGTGCATATATTTATAAAAATTTCTATAGGTGGCTATCTGTACCATTATTAAGTAAAACAAGAGTTCACACTGATGTCTCCAACAGTAATCCTTTAGTAATCCTTTAGGGATCATAAATTATATTTTATTCCAATTTTTATTGATAATTTATTTAAAAAAATTTATATTCAAGTATAGTTGATTATGGAGAAGGAAATGGCAACCCACTCCAGTATTCTTGCCTGGGAAATCTCATTAACAGAGGAATCTAGCAGGCTACAGTCCATGGGAGTCACAAAAGAGTTGGACATGCCTGAGTGACTAAACAGCAGCAATAACATAGTTGATTCACAAAGTTGTATTAGTTTCAGATGTGCGGCAAATTGAATCAGTTATACATATATATGTATCCTTTTAAAAATTCTTATTCCATTTAGGTTATTATAGAAAACTGAGTAGAATTCCTTATACTATACAGTAGATCCTTGTTGGTTATCTATTTTAAGTTTAGCAGCGTACACACTTATTAAGTGTCAGACAATCTTGCAGAAGTATTAATGTACTCATTTTGAGGTGAAGAAACTGAAACTTTGCACTAAAATTCAAAGCTATGTTTGCTTGATTCTTAAATGTCATTCTTAATCACTATATGATACTACATAGAATTGCATAAAAATAATCTTCAGATATTACATACTTTACTATCTCTCAAAATATTCTCATAAATATAATTAGATAATGATGCCCAAGCTGACAATATAAAGGCTCCACGCTTCATCCAGTCTCAGAATCCAGCTGTTGAAGGGACACTGACTGCAAGCCTATAAGGTTAGATTTGTGAATGTCTTTCCTCTATAAGCTATGTCATAATTGGTACTTGCTTGTTATTTAAATAAAGATGAAATAGCTTTTTTCAAGCTCATCTAGCTTAATGTACATTTCAAATAATAAAATTAAAAGCAATGTCGTGGGTAAAATGCATACAGTCTAAATAAATGACTAATAGTTTTTGTAATGCTGCCTATTCATAAGGCGAGGTCTGACTGTGTTCTGTTCTGTTCTTTCCTGTAAAGGAAGGAAGAGAACAAGCTGTCATAAATCTGAGAAACTTCCCGTGCAGCTTGAATGAACATGAGAGGAAAAGGAGCAGAAAGAACAAAATATTTCCTCACAGCTTGTATCTTCTGTATCTCCTCCCTTCTGCTGCTGCTAGTGGTACAAGTACCAAAATTCCTTAACTTTTTCAAATTATTTGTAAAGAAAGGAAAGTTCTCAGGGTTCTCGCTGGAGATTTTGATAAAATAGACTGGACAAGGCCCCAGATTATGCAGTCTTCATAAATATCAAAGGAGATTTAATGGTTGTATTATCTATTGTATCTTCATATGATAAAGATTAGTTAGCTTTCTTTTTCAAGTAAGATAAATTAGATAGCTAGATAGAGAGATAATGACATTCCTTTTGTACTGATTAAGTTCATACTTGAAAATGTAAAAAAACAAAACAAAACTTAAACACAGTGGTATAATATAATTTGAAAAGAAGAAGGAAGTTAATTGAATTATACAACTCAGCACTGGGCCTTTAGCCGAATGTCCACTGTGTCTCAAAATAAAAGAAATGGGTAACTTTTCAAGTACAGTTTGCTCAATGTGTGAACTATTCACTCACTTAAACAATTGAGGTAGATTCAGTTTCACTGAGAACATTTTTGCTTATTTCCTGGATAATTATTCCTTCCATTGTGTAAGATCTAAATTTCTAAAAGATTAGTATGTGTGAAAACTCTACTCTCTCATTGTTTGGCCTGAATTGTTCTTACTGGCATGCTTGGGGTTCTTAGGCTTAAAGAACATTGGGCCTCATTAGGAAGTAAACCAGAAAAAATAATAAATATATAGCAACTAGATAAAAAATAAAAGCTTTTCATAGCAGCTTCTTGGTCAAGGCATAGTATTTGAGTGGTCAAAAAAATCTATCCTGTTATCTGAATTTTCCACCATCATTGCAGTTTAACTTTTCTGTATAACAGACACACAGATACATTAAGTATTGAGATAAGTCTTCAGAGTAAACATATCTGGGTAACCATATTCATATCCCAAGACACAGAATAATATCAGTGCAAAAGCTCTCCTCTCCCATGCACTCTCTTCCATCAATATTTCCCACAATGAAAACCACAATTCTGATTTATAAAATTAAAGATTTGATTTCTGTTTTTTGATATTTCGATTAATGGAATGATGCAGATGGAGTCTTTAACTTTCTTTTTTACTCAACCTTATAATTAGGAGATTTACCCATGTTGCATCAGTTCATGTTTTTATCTCTATATAGTGTTCCCTTTCACTTTTCACTTTCATGCATTGGAGAAGGAAATGGCAACCCACTCCAGTGTTCTTGACTGGAGAATCCCAGGGACGGGGGAGTGTGGTGGGCTGCCGTCTATGGAGTCGCACAGAGTCGGACACAACTGAAGCGACTTAGCAGCAGCAGCAGCAGCAGCAGTGGAAATACATCAACATTTATTTGGTGTTGATGGGCATTTGAAGAGTTTCCTGTTTGGCTTTTAACAAATATTTCTGCTATGAACACTCTTTGTCATATTTTTGGTATGTATAAATAAACATTTCCAATGCATTTTCCTTGAGTTCAACCTAAGGATGAAATTGCTAGAAAATGTAATATCCGCAGGTTTAAGCCATACCACCAAAATTTTTTCTAAATTAGTTGTGCTGATTAATAACTACGATAGCAGTGCATGAGAGATTTTATTCCATATTCTTCATATCTGCCAAGTTGCTTCAGTTGTGTCCGACTCTGTGCAACCCCATAGATGGCAGCCCACCAGGCTCCCCCGTCCCTGGGATTCTCCAGGCAAGAACACTGGAGTGGGTTGCCATTTCCTTCTCCAATGCATGAAAGTGAAAAATGAAAGTGAAGTCGTTCAGTCATGTCCAACTCTTAGCGACCCCATGGACTGCAGCCCACCAGGCTCCTCCGTCCATGGGATTTTCCAGGCAAGAGTACTGGAGTGGGTGCCATTTAGTATTTAATGTAATGTCATAGCAGTCATCGTGGTAAGTGTATATTATGCTGTGATTCTAATATACTTTTCCCTGTAGACTAATGAAGTTCAATAACTTTTCATGAAAATTTATCATTTTAATATTCTTTTTGTGTGGTGTCTTTTCAAATTTTTTTTTTATTTTTCAATGTCCTATCTTTTTTATTGATTTGAAAGATATTTGTATCTTTGTGTGGGTGTGTACATATGTATATCTATCTATCTATATATATACACATGTATGTATGTTTTATATTTATAGTATTGGTTTTATTCCTCAAGATAACCCTGAAGGTTCAAATGATATCTCAATATGTGAATCATTATAAACTAACTGGCAGTTTCAGTTCAGTTCAGTCGCTCAGTCGTGTCCAACCCTTTGCAACCCCATGAATCGCAGCACACCAGGCCTCCCTGTCCATCACTAACTCCCGGAGTTCACTCAAACTCACATCCATCGAGTCAGTGATGCCATCCAGCCATCTCATCCTCTGTCGTCCCCTTCTCCTCCTGCCCCCAATCCCTCCCAGCATCAGAGTCTTTTCCAATGAGTCAACTCTTCGCATGAGGTGGCCAAAGTACTAGAGTTTCAGCTTTAGAATCATTCCTTCCAAAGAAATCCCAGGGCTGATCTCCTTCAGAATGGACTGGTTGGATCTCCTGGCATTCCAAGGGACTCTCAAGAGTCTTCTCCAACACCACAGTTCAAAAACATCAATTCTTCGGCGCTCAGCCTTCTTCACAGTCCAACTCTCACATCCATACATGACTACTGGAAAAACCATAGCCTCGACTAGATGGACCTTTGTTGGCAAAGTAATGTCTCTGCTTTTGAATATGCTATCTAGGTTGGTCATAACTTTCCTTCCAAGGAGTAAGCATCTTTTAATTTCATGGCTGCAGTCACCATCTGCAGTGATTTTGGAGCCCAGAAAAATAAAGTCTGACACTGTTTCCACTGTTTCTCCGTCTATTTCCCATGAAGTGATGGGACCAGATGCCATGATCTTCGTTTTCTAAATGTTGAGCTTTAAGCCAACTTTTTCACTCTCCACTTTCACTTTCTTCAATAGGCTTTTTAGTTCCTCTTCACTTTCTGCCATAAGGGTAGTGTCATCTGCATATCTGAGGTTATTGATATTTCTCCCGGCAATCTTGATTCCAGTTTATGTTTCTTCCAGTCCAGCGTTTCTCATGATGTACTCTGCATATAAGTTAAATAAGCAGGGTGACAATATACAGCTCTGATGTACTCCTTTTCTATTTGGAACCAGTCTGTTGTTCTATGTCCAGTTCAAACTGTTGCTTCCTGACCTGCATACAGATTTCTCAAGAGGCAGGTCAGGTGGTCTGGTATTCCCAACTGGCACTTTAGAAAATTTAAAACTATGAATATTTTTTTCTTTCCTCAAATGCCATCAAGTTCATGCTATAATCTTGATCTTGCTGTTTTGGATCTGTCAGGAGTCCTCTGTTCCTTATTAATTCCTGAATATTCAGGAATTGAGAGGGAAGCCTTTCCCGGGGCTGAGGAATCCAGGCATTTCCTTCGTTAGTTTTTCAATACGGTGATAAGTACCCTCTTCCTTCTTATGAATCATACAGTAAAAGTGATTTTTTACAACTCTCTCTCTTTAATATGGATTGCCTATGTTTTGTAAGTCTGGAATTTTAATCTTTATCTTTGCTGAGAATAACTACCTTGTAAGACAGTATATATGCCCACACCATGTGGATTAAAACACCTTTGCTCCATCAGAGCTTTGGTCCCCTGTCTTGCTTTCTTTCTCTCTCTCTCTCTCAGGCTAATTCTTTGGAGTGCGGGGACCCATCGTGCTCATTCTCCTGCCCAGGCTTCTAAGACCCTCTGGTGAAGGTGCACTGTGCCTTCACCCCCTAAAGAGGGCGCCAGGTGCCTTCGTGAGCGACGTAAGCCCTGTGTCAAAGGGCTTTACTGGTTTTCTGCGTAAACCAAGGAATATCAGCCTCTTTCTCTCTCTCTTTTGCTTTCTTATCGTCGACTCAGGACCACCAGGTTCCGGTCCATTAAAGGACCTCAACACCACTAGAAGTTGAATTTTCCACCACCTTGGATCTAGTTGGATCTAACCAATTTTCATCATATTCTATGGCAATGCCACTCTTTTAAAAGGCTGTACCATGCCCACTTCTTTCCTGAAATTCTTAATATAATGTACATTACAGGTTTTCCTAGTGGCTTAGATGTTAAAGAATCTGCTTCCAATGCGGGAGACCTGGGTTTGATCCCTGTGTTGGGAAGATTTGCTAGAGAAGGAAACAGCTACCAACTCCAGAATTCTGTCCCGGAGAATCCCTATGGACAGAGGAGCCTGGTGGGCTACCATCCATAGGGTTGCAAAGAGTCAGACACAACTGAGCAACTAAGCATACACAATGTACATTACAGGGTCTTAGATTTTCTGAGATCTTGAAGAACCAGGCCTGTTTAAATGATGAAGATTTTATGTTGTAATTGCTGAAAGCATTCCTGTCTCTAATAAATTACTAAGAACCTATCTGGCAATGACTTAGGAGATTTAGAAATTGAGAGAAATACTTTGGAGTATGAACCTTTATTTCTCAAGGGCAAGAAAGTTTTATTTTGCTATTTAGTTTCTTTGGATTTGAGGTTGCAATGGGATTTAACTTTTAACTTATTTAGAAATTTAATAAAGGAAGTGAGACTGTAGTCAAATCTGCAATACCTTTATGTTATTGCTGTTGTGCAGTTGCTCAGTCGTGTTTAACTTTTTGTGACCCCAAGAACTGTAGCACGCCAGGCTCCTCTATCCTCCACTATCTCCTGGAGTTTGTGCACATTCTTGTCCCTTGAGTTGGTAATGCTATCTAACCATCTCATTCAGGGTTGATTTCCTTTAGGATTGACTTGTTTGATTTCCTTGAAGTCCAAGGGACTCTCAAGTGTCTTCTCCAGCACCACAATTTGAAAGCATCAATTCTTTGGCACCCAGTCTTCTTTACAGCCCAACTCTCACATACATACATGACTAGAAAAACCATAGCTTTGACTAGGCAGAGCTTTGTCAGCAAAATGATGTCTCTGCTTTTTAATATGCTGTCTAGGTTAGTCATAGCTTTCCTTAGTTAGCATTTACTTATTATAATTTTTTGCATTTTATCCTAATTATGGCATATAATTTCATTGCAGAATCTGTGATTAATCTATTTTGTTCCATATGGCTGGACATAATTTGACTGATAAACAGAATAGGAGATAAACTGTAGAATGACCTTTCAGTTGACTTAATTGATATGTTGTTTTAAGCCATTTTTCTGTTTGTTTGTTTTAATGGGCAAAATCTAACTACTCACAGTCCTGGAAGAATAAACTGATCTTTGAGAAATGACCTTGCAAATTGGTATCAAGACAGTCCTGGATTAAACTATTGAGTCATCCCTCAAGGGAAATGAACTTATCCTTAGTCCATCACAGTTACATGGTTAAACCCAGTGAATAAAGAGAACAAATACTAGAAGAGTATTAGAAGAAATCAGAGATTATCATGGTAGCCTTGAATGAGACCTGAAATATCCTGATGATTTCCAGAAAAAATGCTGGAGAAATTTAAGGGCAATTAAAGTTTCAGTAGAGTTGTTGCTGTTCAGTCACTCAGTCATGTCCAACTCTTGGGGACTCCATAGACTGCAGCACACCAGGCTTCCCTGTCCTTCACCATCTCCTGGAGCTTGCTCAAACTCATGTCCATTGAGTCAATGATGCCATCCAACCATCTCATCCTCTATCATCCCGTTCTCATCCTGCCTTCAATCTTTCCCAGTATCAGGGTCTTTTCCAATGAATCAATTCTTTACATCAAGTGGCCAAAGTATTGGAGCTTCAGCTTCAGCATTAGTCCTTCCAATGAATATTCAGGATTGATTTCCTATAGGATTAACTGGTTTGTTCTCCTTGCAGTCCAAGGGACTCTCAAGAGTTTTCTCCAACACCACAGCTCAAAAGCAGTTCTGTAGGGTAAATGAAGAGAAAATAAAAATAGTTTTTCCATAGTAAGTCGGACATGACTTTGTGACCGAACAACAGCAGTGTATGTATGACTCTATCTTTACCCTTATATTTTTTTGATCTAAATGAGCTTAATCTATAATTAAGGTTTTCATTGTATTATTTTTAACTTAAATAAAAATAACTACTAGTTTTGAATGACATGCAAAGTGGTAGGCCCCTCCTACTTCACAAGAAATAATGAAGTTATTTTAAATGAACTGATTTTCCTCTCCCTACTTTGGAGACTGTATGTGTAAAATGTATGAAGTCAAGTGTCTGTTTGTTTTTGAATGATTAATGCAATAATTTACATTTGAAAATAAGATGCTGATTATTGTGTGCAATTAAGTGGTAAAGTAGAATTTTGTGACTGGAATTTGGCTTTTGAAGTGTTTTGTTTGGACAGCAGAATTTTCAGTGCTTTTACTGGTGGGTTTTGTCTGTGTGATCTTCACTTTTTAAAGAATTAATATCTTTAGCTGGGACATATAATCTCCAGTTCCACATAAGCCCACCTACAGTCTCGTGTTGATTTATGTATTTATGTGATGTGGCAAAGGCCCTAAAAGCATTTTAGTTTTCACTTGTCCAGAAAAGTGTCATCTAGATTCTTTTCTAAGATACATGGTTTCCCTCAAAGCAATATTTTCTATTTGCACAATTTGGTGTCAGAATTAATCTGGTATTTGAAGTTAAAATCTATGATTTTGTTAAACTATCCAGTCTTCTCTGTTATCATTAAACACACACCCATACACACAAATATAAAACAAATAACAAATTGCAAAACAGCAAGATGAAAAAGTAAAATGAATTTAGTCTTTAGATAAAAAAACAACCCCCAGGTTAGCATCTGGATGTTCTCAGTTAATAACTACATGACCTTGGCCATCATGACTTATTGAGTGGAGCAGATTTTAAACAGTGAATTTAAATTAAATATTTCTTACTTTACCTTTTCATAGCCCTGAAAGATCTGATGTCCTACAGTGAAAACTGAAGATATCTGAAGACCCTACTCAGTGATTAATGCCTATCTTCTGGGTGTTTTAAATAACATGGCTCTTTAATGGTTACCAGTGGGGAGAAGAAAGGGAGGAGGGACAGTATAGGTGTGGAAGGAAGTTTTGTTAAGATATTATATGAAATGTTATTTTGATGCTTTCAAACTGTGGTTCTAGAGAAGACTTTTGAGAGTCCCTTGGACTGCAAGATCAAACCAGCCAATCCTAAAGGAAGTCAACACTGAACACTCACTGGAAGCACCAACGCTGAAGCTGAAGCTCCAATACTTCAGCCACATGATGAGAACAGCCAACTCATTGGAAGACACTGATGCTGGGAAAGACTGAAGGCAGAATGAGAAGAGGGTGACATGGGATGAGATGATTGGATGGCAGCACCAATTCAATGGACATGAACTAAGGTAAGTCAGGGTATACATAAGGTATACATATACATTTTTTTCCCTTATTTTTTTCATAAGCCTTAACAGAAAATTATGTCCAAATTATTTTTGAAAAAAATTGAATCAATGGGTGAAATATACTGAGAATATTGCCTTATAATTGTTCTATAAAATTTATCTGTCATATGTATACCAAGGAGTACAAAATTAAATATGATTAATCTGACATAAATACTTAAAACACACACACAAAAGAAAGAAAAAAAAAGCAGAGCAAACATAGCCATGCCTAGAACTGGGAGGCAATTATGATCTACCTTAGATAGCACCTCACTTTGTAACTGTGTTAATTCTGCCCCATTCAGCTATTACAGATGTGTTTAGTTCAAAGCATTTACCCAGTGAAATTTCCCAGATAGTGAGAACATTCTGATGTGAGGTGATAATGACATACTAGGTGACGTGGTTGCCAGGAAAACAACACTGTTCAAGCCAACATTGACACTCACATGGATCCTGCAAAGGGTAATGGAAGTCAAAGAAATAAACAAGAGTTTTATTTTAAGCTAAAATAATGGCTTGTTTATTATAGATGAAATAATTCTTTGATCTTGAAAGCCAGTAAGACAAGTTGGCTATTCTTTCTCCTGAAGTGAGCACAATCATATGCTCATATGAACACAAGCATAGGAAGTGAACATAATACAATGTCACTCAAGAGATACGAATGAATTTCAAACTAAAACCACACATATTTTTCATTTTGTCCTGATTTTTAAAGACCATGCAAATTTATTTACAAAGTCATCATACAGTTCAATAAAGGTTTTTTGTAAAAATTCTAAAATGAAAAAAATTTCTTTTTCCTTCTTTCCCCTCTCAAAGTTCCTTTCTCCCACAATAACAGTGTATTTTTTTTTCTTCTATCTCATTATATATATGATGGAAAAAATTCCAATAACTTTACTATATGTCCAGATAATTTTGAATTTAGAATCAGTGCATGAAAATCCTACAGACGTGTCCTGTCCTGTGGTTTGGGCTTCCTCATGGCATGGTGACTTCAGTGAAGTTTGACTTATTCCCAGAAACTCAGGGCTCTAAGAACAAGTGTCCTAGAGAACAAGATGACTGTTATATCATATTATGATCTAGCATTAGAAGTTAAAAAGTACCATTTCTCACATATTATTTTAATTAAAGCAGGCACAAGTTTATCCATACTCAAGGAGAGGTGACAAAGACCCCTTTCATTGAGAGGGGCATTAAACATTTTACAACCATGTTTTTATTAAAACCACAATAGTGCTAATGACAAGTATTTAAACAAAATTTCCTATTACAGCTGAAATCTTAATTGCCCTTAGTTTTATTCATTGGAATAAAATATATCATTTAATTTAAGTTTTACTATTTTTTTTCCCTATTGGTTTGGTGGTTTAGTCGCTAAGTCATTTTCAACTTTGTGACCCCATGGACTGTAGCCCGCCAGACTCCTCTGTCCATGGGATTCTCCAGGCGAGAATACTGGAGTGGCTTGCCATTTCCTTTTCCATTGTCCCTGTAAAAGAAGGACTGTGGGACCTCTACAAAGGGTATAGATATCTCCTATGTTTCCTATCTAAGTATGCTATGATGTATGAGGTAAACTGTCCTAAGAGAGAGGTATTTGCAAGTAGCTGTAAGACAGCTGATTTTTGTGGTCAATAAAGGAAACACAAAGTCCCAGTTAAAGTATTAGGTGTCTGGTGCAAACATAGGGACAAGAGAGCCAGCCTGTTATAACTGAAATGAGAAAAAGACAAACAAACAAAAAAATTAAACAGCTAGAGAATGCCACAAAGTGAAAACTATCCTTCGCTGCTCAGCTCCACCCTCTTCATTGTCTGCTAGCCTGGGTTTTCATGGTGATATAATTCCTTATTTTTCATTCCTTATCTGTCCCCCAAGATCTGCATCCTTCCTCTTAGTCTTACTTTAGTTGGAAGAAATATATTCCTGGCTATTACCTGCTTATAAGCTTTAGAAAGCCATACTCTCGTCATTGTCTACCTGTACCTCTCTATGGAGTAAGGAGTCCAGGGAGCCAGGAAATCTGTCCTTCCTTCTTGACTATGTTTTCACAATCCCCAATCCTGGAGTGGGCTAGTGGGAGCCCTAACCTACTCCCATATCTATGAAGTTTTCTTTCCAGGTTGTTCCTCCTCAGGGCAGACCTCTATTGCAGGCATGTGTAACCCTAGGCTTGAAAGATTGTCAAGTGGTGACTTTTTGTTTGGAAGAGGGGTGTGGACAAGAACTTAAGATTGTGGCTTAGTTTGTCTAAATACATTTATATGAGATCCTTTTGGGTGGTAAATGGAGCTAGGTTGGACTCTGGGCCAAGAATTTCATTTGTGCTCTTGTCCTGAACTTGAAAATGTTAGAAGTTGGCCAGTTCCAGCTTGTTTTTTATTTGTTAAAAATAAAAAATAGTAACATAAAATGGTTCTCCTTCCTATTCTCTCTTAAGACACACTGAAATTTTGACCTATTTTTCTGAGACATGAGTCAGTAGATGTAAATGTCAATATATTTCAGCCTATATGTGTTATTATTTGTTTGAATAAAAGTTACAGGATGTACAATCATCAATAGGGGCTCTTACCAGATTTGAGACTACAAGTTGGAACACTGATTACACATTCCAGAGGGTTATTGTTTATAGTGATTAAGACATATAGGATATTTTGTCATGTACAATATTTTGTGAACCTAAATGTTTGTAAGAAAAGTGTTTTGTCTAGACTGAGAACAGGTCAAACTATAGAACAGGTAACACTGGAAAATATCTTCCAAAATAATCTACAAATGAATTTTTTTAACTGCAGTTAGTTTAGAAATGGTCAATTACACTGAAATAGCAAGACAAGTTGACCCCTTAAAATTCTCCTGATTAAAACAGTACCATTCATTTAAAAAAAATATATTAATTTATTTATTTTTGTTTGTGTTGAGTTTTCATTGCTGTGCGGGCTTTTCTCTAGATGCAGTCAACAGGGACCATTCTAGTTACGGTACATGGGCTTCCCATTGCGGTGGCTGCTCCTGTTGTGGAACACAGGTTCTAATCTAGGGTGCACAGGCTTTAGTAGTTGTGATGCATGGGATTAGTTGCCTCGTGGAATGTGGGATCTTCCCGGATCAGGGATTGAACCCATGTCTCCTGCACTGGCAGGCAGATTCTTTACCACTGAGGCACCAGGGGAGCCCAGTACTATTTATCTTGAATTCATCTTTGTAGAAAAATTCTTCAGAAACTAGAGTATACAAATGGAGAAAGAAATAATGATATTCAGGTTAAGCCAGCTCATTTAGGTTTGGTTTCTGAGATCTGTGGGAGTCCTTTATGAAAGTCAAAATACTGAGAACTGAATACTTAAAGCTTGTATAACTGTTATTGTCATTACTTATGATAATAATCAGTTTTTATTAAATCGTTAACTTATCTTTGTGTCATCCTAAATCATATACTTCTTGCAAAATGCTAGAGCTGAGTTTGAGCGATAAAACTTGTTGATACAAGATGATGAAAGAAAGATAATGGGTTTATGTTTAGGAAATTTCAGGGCAATGTTAAGTTGTAAAAGAAAGTGCTTTCTCATTATCCACACTGAAAGTAATGATGACAAATATCTACTTCCACTATTGTCACAGGGCATATGCTGTAACTTTTCACTTTTACAATTGATTTTAACTGAATCTCTTTAGTACTCCAGAACCTATTCCAAGGCGATTGGACTTGATATCTACGCTCAACAGTCCCTTGAGAATCCTGAATAAACTTGGACACCTTTACCTGCTACCAGGATGATGAGTAAGAACCTTAACCATAATGTGTATGTCTCGTTTGGTCCCTTGATGGATAAGAAGTCTTACTCAAAGTGCTGATAAATAGCACTAACGTGTATAGTCATTTTAGATTATCATGAAGCTCTCACAAAATTGAACCTGGGTATGAAGAAGGAATTCATAGGGCCTGGACTCCATCTTAGGCCTGTTCATGCTGATCATGCTCAGCCACCTTTCCAATGGACTCTGAACTCTGTGTTTAGTGCCTATGAAAACAACAACAGAAGGATAAGACCCCCTCCAGACAGGGGAACCTTGAAGATCATATCTAGGTTACTCATTGCCTAAGAGAAAACATACACTAATCACTCCTTCCTCCAGAGAGGCCATAAATTTTTCTGTATCTATTGGAGTGTAACCTCAGGTTATTGATTATTGGCTAATTGTTTGACTGTTTGAGCACATGACACATAGCACATGAATCATGGGGTTATTGGGATTGTATTTTCCTTGGTTTATGTAAGTCTCAAGGAATTCGGAGTGGTGGGTTCAGACACGTACACATGGGGTATAAAAGATTTTCACAAATGCTGGTCGGGGTCCTTGGTTAAGAGGACACTCTGCTTTGGGCCCGCCGGTGTAATAAACTGCACTCCACTATCTGCATTGTCCTTCTGAGTGAGTTTGCTTCCTGGAACGCGTGGCTACAACAGGTAGACTACACATAAAGGCCATATAAATATAATGGACATATGTTTGAGTTCACTAAATGTACCATTTAGTATATCTGAATAATCTGAATTGCAAGAATGTATGCTTAGTTGTGGTCGACTCTGCAACTCTATGGACTCCAGCTTGCCAGGCTCCTTTGTCCATGAAATTTTTCAGGCAAGAATACTGGAGCAGGTTGCCATTTCCTCCTCCAGTGGATCTTCCTGATCCAGGGATCAAACCCTCAGTCTCTTGTGTCTCCTGAATTGGCAGGTGAATTCTTTATCAATGCACCACCTGGGAATAACCTGAATAGTGTGGATTAAAACATTTTAACAAAAAGGAAGACCAGAAAGGGAGATTAAACAGTAAGAAAGAAAGAGCAATATGAAATGATTTCATAGAAGAGAGTAGTGACAGAAAGGAAAATACAAAAAGATATCTGGGCTCATAGACATGAGCTTCAATTTGAAGTGAGACCAGGTAGGTACCATGGTAGTGTTGCATTCTCTAACCTTGTGTAGGCACAAAATAGATGAAATGTTGAATTTATCTATGGTTAGGATTTTGCAAAATAAGTAAGATGGGGGGGTGAGAGAGGCAACAAAATTTAGTGAGTTAAAAAGGGGGTGATTAGAATGAAGTGCCTATGTGTAGGATATGGCTATTAAAAATCATAAATTAAACAATAACTAACATAGATTATTTTCTTTGTGCCAAGCAATGGGCTGATCTTGTATAATTTCATTTAATCTTAAATATTTTCTTTTAAATAGTTACCATTGTTAACTCCATTTTATAAGTAGAGAAACTAAGCTATTAAATACTGTAAATCAGATAATTCATTCATTTAGCTATTAAATAAAACAGTCATAAAACCTACAAGATATAGAACTAGGATAAAACCAAGACTAGGTAAAGTTTTAAAATAAATAAATAAGTACAATATATGCGGGTTGATCACTCACCTAGAGCCAGACATCCTGGAATGTGAAGTCAAGTGGGCCTTAGAAAGCATCATTACAAACAAAGCTAGTGGAGGTGATGGAATTCCAGTTGAACTATTTCAAATCCTGAAAGACGATGCTGTGAAAGTGCTCCACTCAATATGTCAGCACATTTGGAAAACTCAGCAGTGGCCACAGGATTGGAAAAGGTCAGTTTTCATTCCAATCCCAAAGAAAGGCAATGACAAAGAATGCTCGAACTACCACACAATTGCACTCATCTCACATGCTAGTAAAGTAATGCTCAAAATTCTCCAAGCCAGGCTTCAGCAATATGTTAACCGTGAACTTCCTGATGTTCAAGCTGGTTTTAGAAAAGGCAGAGGAACCAGAGATCAAATTGCCAACATCTGATGGATCGTCAAAAAAGCAAGAGAGTTCCAGAAAAACATGTATTTCTGCTTCATTGACTATGCCAAAGCCTTTGACTGTGTGGACGACAGTAAACTGTGGAAAATTCTGAAAGAGATGGGAATACCAGACCACCTGACCTGCCTCTTGAGAAACCTATATGCAGATCAGGAAGCAATAGTTAGAACTGGACATGGAACAACAGACTGGTTCCAAATAGGAAAAGGAGTATGTCAAGTCTGTGTATTGTCACCCTGCTTATTTAACTTATATGCAGAATACATCATGAGAAACGCTGGGCTGGAAGAAGCACAAGCTGGAATCAAGATTGCTGGGAGAAATATCAATAACCTCAGATATGCAGATGACACCACCCTTATGGCAGAAAGTGAAGAAGAACTAAAGAGCCTCTTGAAAGTGAAAGAGGAGAGTGAAAAGGTTGGCTTAAAGCTCAACATTCAGAAAACGAAGATCATGGCATCTGGTCCCATAAGTTCATGGCAGATAGATGGGGAAACAGTGGAAACAGTGTCAGACTTTATTTTTTGGGGCTCCAAAATTACTGCAGATGGTGATTGCAGCCATGAAATTAAAAGATGCTTACTCCTTGGAAGGAAAGTTATGACCAACCTAGATAGCATACTAAAAAACAGAGATATTACTTTGCCAACAAAGGTCCATCTAGTCAAGGCTATGGTTTTTTCAGTGGTCGTGAATGGATGTGAGAGCTGGACTGTGAAGAAAGCTGAGCACTGAAGAACTGATGCTTTTGAAGTGTGGTGTTGGAGAAGACTCTTGAGAGTCCCTTGGACTGCAAGGAGATCCAACCAGTCCATTCTAAAGGAGATCAGTCCTGGGTGTTCATTGGAGGTACTGATGCTGAGGCTGAAACTCCAATTCTTTGGCCACCTCATATGAAGAGTTGACTCTTTGGAAAAGACCCTGATGCTGGGAGGGATTGGGGGCAGGGAGAGAAGGGGACTAAAGAAGATGGGGGGACTAAAGAAGAAGGGGACTAAAGATGGCTGGATGGCATCACTGACTCAATGGATGTGAGTCTGGGTGAACTCCGGGAGTTGGTGATGGACAGGGAGCCCTGGCGTGCTGTGATTCATGAGGTCGCAAAGAGTCAGACACAACTTAGTGACTGAACTGAACTGATGGAGGTTGGAAAGACATGTTATAAGAAGTGTAGAAAATAGGAATTATAGCAATATTTAGAATAAAAACTTTTTTTTGGAACCAATCAATGTTTATTTAGAGAATTTGAAGAAAACAGGCAGCCTGATCATCTTGAGTAAGTTGATCTAAAATAACTCTTTTGGATATTTACTCTATTCATAAAGGAAGGTGTGGGGAAAGAGCAAATTAGCCAAGTTGGTGTGGTCAGGCTCTCTCAGCCCATGGCCTCTCACTCTTTCCCTACATTTTATAAATAATGATTTTGTAACAGCTGAGATCACTTATAGCCACTGTACATGCATGTCATGAGGTACTCACTGGGTCACAGGTTGTGAGCAGTACGCATATGTGAGCTCCACCTAGAAAGTGGTGGCATTTTACTGCTGTGTCATGGCTGTGCCATTGGGTCAACAACAAGAGGAGAGAATACAGCATGTCTGCTGCTAGGGATGGTATGTCAGCCAGGAGAGAATACTGCTATGGCTGCTGTGCCACCCAGGAGAGAATAAATGTGCATGCAGTTCAAATGGTTCCTCCAGTATCCTTCCAGCCTCATAGCTCGCACCTTGTGATCCCTGGGTTCAGCCAGCAGGGAGGATAGTGAGAACAGCAAGACAATTGGCATCATGAACAGCATGATCAGTGATACAGAAGGTCACGTTCACTTCAGTTCAGTTCAGTCACTCAGTCATCTCCGGTTCTTTGTGATCCCATGGACTGCAGCATGCCAGGCTTCCCTGTCCATCACCTACTCCCAGAGCCTACTGAAACTCAAGTTCATCATGTAGGTGATGCCATCCAACCATGTCATCCTCTGTTGTCCTCTTCCCCTGCCTTCAATCTTTCCCAGCATCAGGGTCTTTTCCAACAAGTCAGTTCTTCGCCTCTGCTGCTGCTGCTGCTGCTAAGTCACTTCAGTCGTGTCCAACTCTGTGTGACCCCATAGACGGCAGCCCACCAGGCTTCCCCGTCCCTAGGATTCTCCAGGCAAGAACACTGGAGTGGGTTGCCATTTCCTTCTCCAATGCATGAAAGTGAAAAGTGAAAGTGAAGTTGCTAGGTCGTGTCCGACTCTAGTGACCCCATGGACTTCAGCCTACCAGACTCCTCCATCCATGGGATTTTCTAGGCAAAAGTACTGGAGTGGGGTGCCATTATCTTCTCCAGTTCTTTGCCTCAGATGGCCATATATTGGAGCTTCAGTTTCAGTACCAGTCCTTCCAATGAAGATTCAGGACTGATTTCTGTTAGGATTGACAAGTTGGATCTCCTTGCAGTCCAAGGGACTCTCAAGAGTCTTCTCCAACACCACGGTTCAAAAGCATCAATTCTTCAGTGCTCAGCTTTCTTCATAGTCCAACTCTCACATCCATACATGACTACTGGAAAAACCATAGCTTTGACTAGACAGACCTTTGATGGCAAAGTAATGTCTCTGCTTTTTAATATGCTCTCTAAGTTGGTCATAGCTTTTCTTCCAAGGAGCAAGTGTCTTTTAATTTCATGGCTGCAGTCACCACCTCCAGTGATTTTGGAGCCCCCCAAAATAAAGTTTCTCACTGTTTCCATTGTTTCCCCAACTATTTGCCATGAAGTGATGGAACCAGATGCCATGATCTTAGTTTTCTGAATGTTGAACTTTAAGCCAACTCTTTCACTCTCCTCTTTCACTTTCATCAAGAAGCTCTGCACTTCTTCACTTTCCGCCATAACGGTGGTTTCATCTGCATATCTGAGGTTATTGTTATTTCTCCCTCTCTTGATTCCAGCTTGTGCTTCATCCAGCCTGGTGTTTCAAATGATGTACTCTGCATATAAGTTAAATAAGCAGGGTGACAATATACAGCCTTGATGTACTCCTTTCCCAATTTGGAACCGGTCTGTTGTTCCATGTACAGTTCTAACTGTTGCTTCTGACCTGCATACAGATTTCTCAGGAGGCAGGTCAGGTGTTCTGGTATTCCCATCTCTTTCAGAATTTTCCACAGTTTGTTGGGATTCCCACTGTCAAAAGCTTTGGCATAGTCAATAAAGCAGAAGTAGATGTTTTTCTGAAACTCTCTTGCTTTTTCAATGATCCATCAGATGTTGGCAATTTGATCTCTGGTTCTTCTGCCCTTTCTAAATCCACCTTGGACATCTGGAAGGTCACATTAAGTACACCAACGTGCTCAGTTGTGTTGGACTCTTAGTGGCCCCATGGACTGTTGCCCACCAAGCTCCTCTGTCCATGGGATTTTTCTAGGCGTGAATGTTGGAGTAGGGTGACATTTTTCTCTTTCAAGGCCTCTTCCAGATCCAAGGACTCAATCTATGTCTTTCATGTCTCCTGCATTGGCAGGTAGATTCTTTATCATTAGAGTCACCTTGGAAGCCCAAAATACACCAACAAAAAGATCTTATTTACATAATACTAAGAGAAACAACAAAATAGGAAAGTCCTACTTAAGAGAATTAATAAAAAAAAAAGGGGGTGAAATTTTAAAACAACATTTAAAAATTCTTAGAACTGTAACAAAGAATAATTTTTAAAAATCATACTTTCCAAATTAAAATATTCAATGAAAATGAAAGTAGAAATTTCTCAGTCATGTCCGACTCTTTGCAATCCCATGGACTATACATCCATGGAATCCTCCAGGCCAAAATACTGGAATGCGTAGCTTTTCCCTTTTCCAGGGGAATCTTCCCAACCCAGGGATTGAACCCAGGTCTCCCACATTGCAGGCAGATTCTTTATCAGTTGAGCCACAAATACTGAAACATAAATAAATACTCATGAAACTGATTTATGTTGAAGGTTAAACAAAAGAACTGTTTTATAAAGAAAAATACCAAAAATGGAAAAATGTGTCAAGTTAAGGTATCAGAGAAGTGCAGGACATATCAGAGCACTCTGTAAAGGACAATAAGAGATTCAGAAAAACAGAAGAAAATGTGGAAATGAAACCAATAACCAAAAGTTGATTAAAAAGTGTTTTACTGGGATGAATCAATCGAAATTGATGAAAAATGTGCAATAAATTCAAAGTAGGATTTGAGAAACAAAATGCTCACTCTGGAAAGATTTCAGAATTTGAAGAGAAAAACTTTATGTTCTGTCAGATAGAATAAATTACTTGATTTTATTACAAAGGGAGAACAATCAGATCACTACTGGCTTGCTCATCTGTAACATTGGAAACTATAATGTCTACAGTGTTTTAGAGAAATAAATGTTTGTACCTTAAGAATCATATCTACTGTCAAAATATTATTCATGTAGTAAGACCAATGTAAAATATTTGGGGAACATTTAGCAGTTCAAATACATCAGCAGTTCATTTACATCTTTGAAAAAATTATAAGTGTTTACAAACAAAATTCCCATCTCCTGTACAAATAATAGAATAAATAAAATAAATTAAAAAAGTAGAATAAATAATAGAATAAATAAAAAAAAATAGCAAGGCCTTTGAGAAAGCCTTCCTCAGCCACCAATGCAAAGAAATAGAGGAAAACAATAGAATGGGGAAAACTAGAGATCTCTTCAAGAAAATGAGAGATACCAAGGGAACATTTCATGCAAAGATGGGCACACTAAAGGACAGAAATGGTAGGGACCCAACAGAAGCAGAAGATATTAAAAAGAGGTGGCAAGAATACACAGAAGAACTGTACCAAAAAGATCTTCATGAACCAGATAATCATGATGGTGTAATCATTCACCTAGAGCCAGACATCCTGGAATGTGAAATCAAGTGGGCCTTAGGAAGCATCTCTATGAACAAAACTAGTGGAGGTGATGGAATTCTAGTTGAGCTATTTCAAATCCTGAAAGATGATGCTGTGAAAGTGCTCCACTCAATATGCCAGCAAATTTGGAAAATTCAGCAGTGGCCACAGGACCGGAAAAGGTCAGTTTTCATTCCAATCCCAAAGAAAGGCAATGACAAAGAATGCTCAAACTACTGCACAATTGCACTCATCTCACACGCTAGTAAAGTAATGCTCAAAATTCTCCAAGCCAGGCTTCGGCAGTAAGTGAACAGTGAACTTCCAGATGTTCAAGCTGGTTTTAGAAAAGGCAGAGGAACCAGAGATCAAATGGCCAACATCTGATGGATCATCGAAAAAGCAAGAGAGTTCCAGAAAAACATCAATTTCTGCTTTATTGACTATGCCAAAGCCTTTGACTGTGTGGATCACAATAAACTGTGGAAAATTCTGAAAGAGATGGGAATGCCAGAACACCTGACCTGCCTGCCTCTTGAGAACCCTGTATGCAGGTCAGGAAGCAACAGTTAAAACTAGACATGGAACAACAGCCTGGTTCCGAATAGGAAAAGGAGTACGTCAAGGCTGTATATTGTCACCCTGCTTGTTTAACTTATATGCAGAGTAAATCATGAGAAATGCTGGACTGGAAGAAGCAAAAGCTGGAATCAAGATTGCTGGGAGAAATATCAATAACCTCAGATATGCAGATGACACCACCCTTAAAGCAGAAAGTGAAGAAGAACTAAAGAACCTCTTGATGAAAGTGAAAGAGGAGAGTGAAAAAGTTGGCTTAAAGCTCAACATTTAGAAAACGAAGATCATGGCATCTGGTCCCATCACTTCATGGCAAATAGATGGGGAAAACAGTGGTTGACTTTATTTTTGGGGGCTCCAAAATCACTGCGGATGGTGATTGCAGCCCTAAAATTAAAAGACACTTACTCCTTGGAAGGAAAGTTATGACCAACCTAGATAGCATATTCAAAAGCAGAGACATTACTTTGCCAACAAAGGTCCTTCTAGTCAAGGCTATGCTTTTTCCAGTGGTCATGTATCAATGTGAGAGTTGGACTATAAAGAAAGCTGAGTGCCTAGGAATTGATGCTTTTGAACTGTGGTGTTGGAGAAGACTCTTGCAAGTCCCTTGGACTGCAAGGAGATCCAACCAGTCCATTCTGAAGTAGATCAGTCCTGGGTGTTCATTGGAAGGACTGATGTTGAAGCTGAAACTCCAATACTTTGGCCATCTGATGCCAAGAGCTGACTCATTTGAAAAGACCCTGATGCTGGGAAAGATTGAGGGCGGGAGGAGAAGGGGATGACAGAGGATGACACGGTTGGATGGCATCACTGACTCAATGGACATGGGTTTGGGTAAACTCCGGGAGTTTGTGATGGATAGGTAGGCCTGGCGTGCTGCGGTTCATGGGGTCACAAAGAGTCGGACATGACTGAGTGACTGAACTGAACTGAACAAACAAAATAATCAGTATAAAGTTCTCAAAATAACATGAAATGAGCCTGAAACAGTGCTGAACAGAAAATAATGAAAAAAATAGTAAAATATACACAATGCTAATATGCCTGAAAAATGCCTGCATAGTATTCTTAAAATAAGAAAGGTACATTAGTAAAAATATTTGTAACACATATGAATGAGAAGATACAGTTACTCAAAATACAAAAATCGAAAAGACAATCTTCTTTCAAATGTGTGAAAATTGTGAATAGAAATTTTTTTTCAGAAAGAAATATCTGAATGATCATTTAACTCATTATTTCAGGTATTACAATTCCAACAAAGTTTCATTGGGAAAAACAATCCATTGATTTTGCCACTTGTCACTGTCACTCTTTTTCTTTTTCCCTATTTACCTCTTCACCCAGCAGAGATTTTATGATACAGTACATGAATCACGCTCTGTATCAATCATACATTCATTGGCTCCTCTACCCCATCCTCATGATGGTCTGACCAAAGCGCAGTCATGGCAGTGAAAGCTGACTGGAGAAATCCACACAATCATGCTGAATAGTATCATTTACATTCATAATGATGGTTATGTTGACACAACATCCTGGTTTCCTTTCTTCTGAAAGACTACACCATTCTTTCTCTGCCATTCTCCAACTCCCAATGCATGTGTCCTAAGTCACTTCAGTTGTATCTGACCCTTTGTGACTCCATGGACTGTAGGCCGCCAGGCTCCTCTGTCCATGGGATTCTCCAGACAAGAACACTGAAGTGGGTTGTCACGCCCTCCTCCAGGAGATCTTCCTGACCCAGGGATTGAACCCACATCTCTTATATCTCCTGCACTTGCAGGTGAGTTCTTTACCACTAACACCACCTGGGAAACCCAAACTCCCAATATCAACCCCCATTTCTGACAAAGTCAATCAGTAAAGAATATCCAAGTTTGTGTATACCAGCTTGTGTGCCCCTGATCCCTTAGGCTCTCTCACTTTCTCTGTGGAGGTACTGTCCGCATTGTCATACAACGCCAACCCTTCCAGTTCCTAGATCCCATGCCCATGTAACCTCTGGATTCTACAATATTAGTCCACAAGTATTTCCCTTTTTCTTACACAATCATTCCTTCATCTCATAAATGTTATTTATTACATGTTAAAAACAAATACAAAAATCTCTTTGCCATACATTAGCTTCCAGCAGTCACTTCATTCCTCCGCTCCCTTTACAGCAAATTCTTAGAAAGTATTGAGTATATTCACAATCTCCAGAGTCTCTCCTCAAATCTACTCTAGTGAATCCCTCACCTCCACCACCTCACCCATCTGCTCTTGCCAAGTTCACTGAAAACCTCCATACTGCTAAACTATATGGCAAATCATAATTGGCTTATTATCAACTCTTATACTCCTATGGAATATAGCCCACCAAGCTTCCCTATCCATGGAATTTCCCAGGTAAGAATGCTGGAGTGAGTAGCCATTCCCATCTTTAGTAGATCTTCTTGATCCAGGGGTCAAACCTGGGTCTCCTCATTGCAAGCAGATTCTTTACCATATGAGCCACCAGGGAAGCTCTTATCAGCACTGAATACAGTTAATTATTTTTGATTTAACTGATATTTGGCTTTGAGGACATTACTCCCAATTAGTTCTCTTCTTACCACACTAGCTATCCTTCCTTAGTCTCCGTTTCTACTGCCCTCTCATATTGACAACCTCTACAAATTGGAGGCTTCTAGGACTTTACTTTAGGACCTCTTCTCTACCCACATTACACCAAAGATGAGCTCATCAAGTCTCATTACTTTAAAAATTATCTGCAAGCTGATGACTTTCAAGTTTATATTTCTATTCTGGACTATTCATCTGAACTCAAAACTTCTGTCACTAAAAGTGTACTCAATAGGTGTACCTGGATTCTAACAAGAATTTCAAATACAATGTGTGCCAAATTGAGCTCTTTATTTCAACCTCCAAAACTGTTCCCACCACCACATCCTTCCTCATTTCAGTAAATGTCAACTCTATCATGTCAACATAATCTTAAAATCATTTCCAACTTCCTTTTCTCTGAGATTTGCATGAACAATGGTCTCATTCCAAATTGGAAAAGAAGTATACCAAGGCTCTATATTGTCACCCTGCTTATTTAACTTATATGCAGAGTACATCATGCAAAATGCTAGGCTGGATGAAGCACAAGCTGGAATGAAGATTGCCGGGAGAAATATCAATAACCTCAGATATGCAGATGACACTACCCTTATGGCAGAAAGTAAAGAGATACTAAAGAGCCTCTTGATGAAAGTGAAAGAGGAGAGTGAAAGACCCAACTCAACATTCAAAACACTGAGATCATGGCATCTGGTGCCATCACTTCATGGCAAATAGATGGGGAAACAATGGAAACAGTGAGAGACTTTATTTTTTGGGGCTCCGAAATCACTGCAGATGGGGGCTGCAGCCATGAAAGTAAAAGACACTTGCTCCTTGGAAGAAAAGCTATGACAAACCTAGACAGCATATTCAAAAACAGAGACATTACTTTGCCAACAAAGTCCATCTGGTCAAAGCTATGATTTTTTCCAGTAGTCATGTATGGATGTGAGGGTTGGACCATAAAGAAAAAGTGAGAAGAAAGTGAAAGTGAAGTCGCTCAGTCATGTCCGACTCTTTGGACCCCATGGACTGTAGCCTATGAGGCTCCTCCGTCCATGGAATTTTTCAGGCAAGAGTGCTGGAGTGGATTGCCATTTCCTTCTCCAGGGTATCTTCCTGACCCAGCAATCGAACCTGGGTCTCCCACATTGCAGGCAGACTCTTTACTGTCTGAGCCTGAGCACCGAAGAATTGATGCTTTTGAATTGTGGTGTTGGAGAAGACTCTTGAGAGTCCCTTGGACTGCAAGGAGATCCAACCTGTCAATCCTTATGGAAATCAGTCCTGAATATTCATTGGAAGGCCTGATGCTGAAGCTGAAACTTCAATATTTTGGCCACTGATGCAAAGAACTACCTCATTGGAAAAGATCCTGATGCTGGGAAAGATTGAAGGGAGGAGGAGAAGGGGACAACAGAGGATGAGATGGTTGGATAGCATCATCGACTCAATGGACATGAGTTTGAGCAAGCTCTGGGAATTGGTGATGGACAGGGAAGCCTGGCATGCTGCAATCCATGAGGTTGCAAAGAGCTGGACACAACTGAGCAGCGAAACTGGCCTCCAAAATATATCCAAAATCAACCTCTTCTCACCACATCTTCCACTATTACCTTTTCCCAAATTTGGGGTACCTATTACTTAGATAATTGCAATAGTCTCCTCAACAATTTTTCATGTTTTGGCCCTTGTCCTCTTCAGCCAATCAACTTCTTGAGACTTCTCTGACCACCTTACAGTATCTAATAGTCCCCAATCCATTCCCTCTTAACTACCTTTTATTTTTCTCCACATTATTTATTACCATTTATCATATCATATATTAATTTTATCATTTTTCTTAGAGACTGTTTTTACCCAAACAATGTAAACTCCATGAAAGAAGGGACTTGATATGCTTGTACAACACTATGCTTTCAGCATCTAGAATAGTAAGTAGCAATACTAAATAATATGCACAAAATGAATGAATGGGCACAAAAGATGCTCAGCTACACTAATTGGAGACTGCCTACTAAGACAGTAAATATCACCTATTAAAATGACAAAAAAAAATTATTAAAGCATATGCTGCTGCTGGTGGAAATATAATAACAAACTTTTCAGAAACTGTTATTATAATTGAATTACCATATTTTTAACCCACTAATCTTATCTTTTTGAAATCTCTGCTAATGAAATAGAAGTATCAGTTTTTATTTGTAGTGGTAACAAAGGATGCATTTTTATTGTACAGCTGTATGAATTTGGTGGTAAATCTATACTACAGAATAGGTCAATTGTATCAACCTTGACCATGCTTATGATATGTAGTAAATTTAAAAACAAACTGTATGATGTCACCTAAATGTGGAAAATAGGAAAAAAAAAGGATAAAAATTGATTTTTTTACAAAACAAAAATTATACTCACAGACATAGAAAATGAACTTATGGTCACCAAAATGGAAGGGAGGAGAGGGATAAATTGGGAGTTTGCTATTAAAATATACAAGCTACTATATATTAAATGGATAACCAGGGCTTCCATAGTGGCTCAGTGGTAAATAATCTGCCCTTCAATGCAGGGGACATGGGTTCAATCTCTGGTCCAGAAGGATCCCACATGCTTTGGAGCAGTAACTAAGTCTGTTTGCCACAACTATTAAACCTATGTTCTAGAGCCTGGAAGCCCATGTGCTGCAACTGCTGAGACCCACACATCTTAGAGCCCATGTTCTACACAAGAGAAGCTACCAGAATGAGAATTCTATGCACCACAACGAAGAATACTCCCCAATCTCCAAAACTAGGGAAAAGGCCATACCACAACAAAGACCCAGGACAGCCATAAATAAATAAATAATTTTTAAAAATAGGTAACCAACAAGGACCTACCATATAGCAAAGGGAAGTATACTCAATATCTTGGAGTAACCTATAAAGGAAGAGAATGTAAAAATAGATATACATATATATGTATATATATATTTATGTATATATCTGTGTGTGTATAACTGAATCAGTGTATTGTATACCTGAAACTAACATACTGTAAATCAACTATACCCTAATAATTTTTTTAAAAAAAGCAAAATATAGTGTGCTAAAGGCCACCTGTCAGAAAAGTTAGATTTATCATTTACTGAATCAAGAGAGTATTTGACCTTGTTTTATTGATTTGGGGAAGGGTTCAAGGAAGCTGGGATTTGTCCAATATTGGACCAATCAGAAAATGAGAACAATTTGATGATAAATATCTTAATATGTTAACTAGAAGTTGCGAGGGATAGAGTGAGGCTAAAACTGTTATTAGGAAAGAAATATCAGTCACTCATATTAGCAGAGAGAAGGATGTTTAATTACTTTTGTGGTTCCACAGTGTTCTTGTTTTTGTCTGAGCTTAGACATAATTACAGAGTGACCTTGCTTTTGTCTCACTTATTTGGTTATGGAGTGATTTCATCTGATACTGGTGTTCTGTGAAATCTTTAGTATTAAGCAAAAAACGTGGTCAAGGTGATAATGCTAAGCCAGCTGCTAGCTGTCAGGGCTACTTTTTCCTTTCTCAAGATTAAAATGCCTAATGTAATATATTTTTATTTAAAATTTTATAGAGAAAATCAATAAATCATAGCTATATTATATATATTTCTGGGTGTGTATATATATATATATATATATATATATATATATACACACACACATATACATACCTGTACACATATACATGGGCTTCCCCGGTGGCTTAGCAGTAAAGAATCCATCTGCCAATGCAGGAGATGTGGGGTCAATCCCTGGGTCAGGAAGATCCTCCAGAGAAGGAAATGGCAACCCACTGCAGTATTCTTGCTTGGGAAATATCATGGACAGAGGAGCCTGGCAAGCTGCAGTCCATGGAGTCACAAAGAGTTGGGCACGAGTTAGAGACTAAACAAGAACACATATTAAAGTATATGTTGGTATATATGTGTAGGAGTGTAGAAATAGGAAGGGTATACAACAAGTGATTAATATTAGCTTGGGGAAGAGAGAATAATAACATTTAAGAAGAGAAAAAGAAAAATTACCAAATTTTTCCGTAAATAATTTTCATGTCCTTAATGGTTGCCATGCTGCTAAGTCGCTTCAGTCATGTCTGACTCTGTGCGACCCCATAGACAGCAGCCCATCAGGCTCCTTTGTCCCTGGGATTCTCCATGATTAGGTTTGTGTAATATTGTAAATCTGAATGAGAAAGCTAATCCAATTTAAAGGAAAAAGAAAAAGAACAGTTTTTAGGCCTAAAGAACAATTTACATATAGCCTAGGACCAGGAGTCCCCATGTTTTCCAATGAAACCTAGGAGTTGAGAGAGTGGTTGAAAGCGGGAAGGAAAAATTCTCAGGAGCAGAAATGACTCAAGTCTCGTACTTCTGGTGTAGCATGCTCTATAAAGCCACTGGTGTGCCCAGGCAATAAATTTAGGTGAGAAATGAAGCCACAACACTTGCTTTTGTATCTTTTAACTGGGACAGGAAACCACTTATTAATGGGGATCAGGAATGGTGAAGTGCAAGCCACAGATTCCTCCCTTTAGCTGAGATAGTAGCTGCTGATTAAAAGAGAAATCAGAGTAGAAGTAGTAGAAAGGCAGTGTGGTATAAAGCAAAGATCACTGAGCTTTCAGTCAGGAGGCTTGAAGTCTTGGCCAGTTTTACCACCTTCCCTTGCTGTTTGCAGCAAGGTTTTAAGTATATCAATTACCATGCCATAGTTTTTTTTTTTTTTTTTTTTAACTTTACAATATTGTATTGGTTTTACCATATATCGAAATGAATCTGCCACAGGTATTCCCCATCCTGAACCCTCCGCCCTCCTCCCTCCCCATACCCTCCCTCTGGGTTGTCCCATTGCACCAGCCCCAAGCATCCAGTATCATGCATCGAACCTGGACTGGCGACTCGTTTCATACATGATATTATACATATTTCAATGCCATTCTCCCAAATCATCCCACCCTCTCCCTCTCCCACAGAGTCCAAAAGACTGTTCTATACATCAGTGTCTCTTTTGCTGTCTCGTATACAGGGTTATTGTTATCATCTTTCTAAATTCCATATATATGCATTAGTATACTGTATTGGTGTTTTTCTTTCTGGCTTACTTCACGCCATAGTTTTAAACTTCCCATTGTTATTAAGAAAACTAGAAAAAGGGTGTTGGTTTTCCAACAACATGCAATTCTCTAGCATCAGCTGAATGCCCTACAATTCAATTCACTTCTTCAACTATTGACCTTCATAGAGGTAATTCAGGAGTTAGTTGACCTCACAGGTTAAGGACTCAGTCCCACAAGCCTACCCTCATTTCAAATGCCAGCCACAAATGGGGCCCCCAGGCTACTTGCACTTCAGCCCATACAGCTGTAAATTCAGGGGGTTTCTTCAATCCCATAATACATCCCTCAGGTTTAAAAATTTGCTACAATCACTTGTAAGACTCAGGAAAGCACTCTACTCACAATTATAGTTTCATTATAAAGTCTACAGCCCAGGGACGACCAAATGGAATTGCCACATAGAACAAGGAATCGGGGATGAGAGTGAGGGTGTGCAGAGCTTCCATGTTCTTACTGAGCACACCACCCTCCCAGTATGTCAGTGTGATTACCAACCTGGAAGTTCCCCCAGCCTTGTTGCTTCAAAGCTTTTATCAAAGTTCTACCACACAGACATGATTAATTAAATCACTAGTCATCAGTGATTAAACTCAGTCTACAGCTTTTTTTCTCCTCCAGAGAGGGTGAGGTGGGACCAAAAATTCTAATCCTCTAATCAGGTGGTTGTTATTTCTTCTGGAAACCAACCCTATAATGAAGCTATCTAAGTGTGCCGCACCCCCCACAACCACCAAGAATCACCTCGTAAATAACAAACTCAGGTGTGATCCAAAGAGGCTCATTAAGAATATGATATTCTTATCACTCTGAGAATCCCAAGCGTTATTTGGAGCTCTGTGTCAGCAACCAGGGACAACATCCAAATGTATACTTTTTATGACATCAAAAAGGGCAATAAACTAGATTATTTTGAAGTCTCCTTCTGGTTCTAAATGTTCTTCTAACACTTCAGTTTCTAAAGTCAGGTTGGGTTCTATTGAACACAAAACCACATAGCTATAGACGTGTGAGGACTATATAAATCCTTCAGTTCAGTTCAGTTCACTCACTCAGTCATGTCTGACTCTTTGCGACCCCATGAATCGCAGCATGCCAGGCCTCCCTGTCCATCACCAACTCCCGGAGTTCACTCAGACTCACGTCCATCGAGTCAGTGATGCCATCCAGTCATCTCATCCTCTGTCATCCCCTTCTCCTCCTGCCCCCAATCCCTCCCAGCATCAGAGTCTTTTCCAATGAGTCAACTCTTCGCATGAGGTGGCCAAAGTACTGGAGTTTCAGCTTTAGAATCATTCCTTCCAAAGAAATCCCAGGGCTGATCTCCTTCAGAATGGACTGGTTGGATCTCCTTGCAGTCCAAGGGACTCTCAAGAATCTTCTCCAACACCACAGTTCAAAAGCATCAATTTTTTGGTGCTCACCACCATCATAAAAGACAAGATTCTCAATGCTAACAAAATGTTTCAAGATTAACTAGATAAGTACAAATAGAAACAAAAATAACAATTTGGGGGTGGGGTGGAGAAAGAAAACAAGTTCAAATCTCCTTAATTCTAACTTCTCCATGGATTTTACTGTATCTTAGACTCCAAATAGGGCTTCTCTGGTGGCTCAGCTGTCAAGAAGCCACCTGCCAAGCAGGAGATGCAGGTTGAATCCCTGGGTCAGGAAGATCCCCTGGAGAAGGAAATGGCAGCACACTCCAGATTTCTTGCCTGGGAGAACCTATAGACAGAGGAACATGGGGACAGAGGAACCCCACGGCTACAGTCCATAGGCTCGTAAAGTGTAGTACATAGCTTAGAGACTAAAGAGCAAGACTATAAATAATAGAAAATGTTTTTTTCCCACAGATAATTCAAATAAATGAACAAATGTATTTTCTGAGAGGGCTGTGCTGTGCTGTCACTTTAGTATTGTCCGACTCTGTGATCCCATGGACTGTAGCTTGCCAGGCTCCTTTGTCCATGGGATTTTTCAGGCAAGAATCCTGGAGAGGGCAGCCATGCCCTCCTTCAGGGGATCTTCCTGGCCCAGGGATTGAAGTCTCATCTCCTACCTCTGCCACATTGCAGGTGAACCCTTACTGCTGAGCTATGGGGAAGCACTCTGAGAGGGCTACTTAAAATGTATTCAAGATAATTAAACAATCATATTTATATACATAATCATGAACAAAAATATAGATAATGATATACTATGCATAGCAATTTAGCCATTAAAACCCAAATTTTTAGAGCTGTACATTAATCTGTATTTTTACAAATTTAACACATATTGGGATTCCCTGATGATTCAGATGGTAAAGAATAGTTTCTATAGATTTCATCATTTCTTTTAAATTATAAAATTCCAAATTGTAAAAAGAAAACAAAAAATAGAAGAGGAAAAAATAAACGGGCCTTAGTCCTGATGAATCAAGCACAATGATTCAACATGTTTTTATGTTTTTGCTACACTATCATGTTTATGGAAATTGCTACTAGAGTGTTGTTGCTTCTATATGTACAGGAAACTAAGAAGGATTTTGTTCCTGGCTTTGAGAGAAAAATAGATGTATTTTTCTCTAGATCACTTCCTGTACACTCGTTCTCATGACAAATAACAAGTGATCAGAAAGCCACTGACAAAGGCTGTAGTGTGAACTGGCAAGTTACCGCAAAACAGGGTTTGGCTAAACTTCGAGTTATGTCAAAATGCACCAAAGACATCTTATCTTTCAAGTGATAAATGCAGGTCAATTTATAGCACCATCTTGTGAAAAAATAAGGGACTGGCATGAAAGTAGGAAGCAAAAACAAGTCCTTCCAAGCTCCTTAAAGGAAATGATTTAAAAATTAATTTCATTTTAGTTGTCTATTTGTTCTGTCACTATATATATAATTTCATATATTTATATATTATTTAGGACTTTCCTGGTGTCTCAGACAGTAAAGAACCTACCTGCAATGCAGGAGACATGGGTTCTATCCCTGGGTTGGGGACATCCCTTGGAGGAGGGCATGGCAACCCACTCCAGTACTCTTGCCTGGAGAATTCCCATGGACAGAAGAGCCTGGCAGGCTACAGTCCATGGGGTCACAAAGAGTCAGACACAACTGAGAGACTAAGCACAGCACAGTATACACATATTATTCATACACAAAAATTTTCTACTTATTTTCATATTTTCTCTAAGTATACTTAAATAATTTCCATATTAATCACTAGAACTGCATGAAATAAAACTCTTTATTACACTTAAAAATATGATTTTATATTCAGGCAAAATATTTATTCCCTTCCTGTCTCTCAGTATTATTTTTTAACCTCTTCTCGTACCCCTCCATAGACACAAGCATACAAGTTTTGTAAGTGAATGAAAAAAAATAGAAGTCATGGAATTCATTTCCAAAGTTGCTCATAGCAAGGCATAAATTAAATCAACATAAATTGTGAGGTTCATTTCCAATATTCCAATAAATACTTGTTCTCCAAATTAAAAGTGAAAATTTATGGTTATATTTCTTATTATGAAGTTTGTTTTCTGAATTTCAGGAATAAGAATCAATTCTCTCCTGATCAAATTCTATAAAATGCTATTTCTTTTTCTAATTATTTGCTATGTGTACCTAGTCCAGTGATTTTTCAGACTTTAGTATGCATAAGAAGCATCTAGAGAGAAAAGGGCAATGACACCTTGGAATTTCTTTGGATTTTTTTTTTTTTAAGTAACTAATTTTTTTTTTTTTTAAGTAACCTCTAACTAATGACAAGGGACTGGAGAAAAAACTACAGAAGTTTTGGACATGATTTTCTCAGTATTATTTTGTAGCCAAAATGTAGTGGAATAAAGAAATATGTAGCTGTTGGAAATGAGATGTAATTCCAGCTTTCAATTGTCAGGAAATTGTCAACTACTCTTGAAAGTAGATAGTCATCAGTTAGATCTCTTAAGCTATAACTTGCTTAGAAAATAATATGTTGTGACTTTCTTTCTCTGACCCAGCTTGTTTTAATTGTTCTTAAAAATTGCATAACCTATAAGCTTCACATAGCTTAGGCAATATATTACAAGATTCCTTTAATGCCTCTTATAGTAATAAATAACACCTCTGATGCATGGGTCACTATAGCGACTGTCTTTCATGTTGTTTTCCTGGAACATGGAATCAGTCTTGCCCAATTCGACTTGGTTGAGACCACTGACAATTCATTTGGGCCCACATGAGTGTCTGATGATCTTTTGATGTTAAAGGGCCAAAAACTCCACCCGAGAACATGCTAATCCCGTCGTTTTCTGATCAAGCCTCCGATGAAGAAGCATGTAACTCAGATAAGTCTGTGCAGACCAGCTATTACCTTAACTTTTTCCTGCCTCCAATCACCTTCCCCTGCACCTCCAAACACCATGCCTCTCTGTCCCATAAAAATCCTGAGAATCTAGCCTTGGAAGAGGCTCATTTGAGATTTGCTCTACCATCTTCTTGAATGACAGCCTCAAGAATAAAGTCCTTTTTCTGCTGCATACTTCCGTGTTTGAGCATTTGGCTTGCTGGATGTTGCACAAACAAACCTGGTTCAGTAACAATCTGATGTTTTCTTCACTTACAAAATAAAGGTCTCAGAACTTTTGCACGGATTCAACAACAAACTCGTGTGATGAGAGTATGGATGTGAGAGTTGGACTGTGAAGAAAGCTGAGTGCCGAAGAACTGATGCTTTTGAACTCTGGTGTTGGAAAAGACTCTTGAGAGTCCCTTGGACTGCAAGGAGACCCAACCAGTCCATCCTAAAGGAAATCAGTCCTGAATATTCATTGGAAGCACTGATGCTGAAGCTGAAATTCCAATAATTTGGCCACCTGATACAAAGAACTGACTTATTGGAAAAGACCCTGATGTTAGGAAAGATTGAAGGTGGGAAGAGAAGGGGATGACAGAGAATGAGATGGTTGGATGGCATCACCGACTCTATAGATGAGTTTGAGTAAGCTCCGATAATTGGTGACGGACAGGAAAGCCTGGCATGCTGCAGTTGATGGGGTTGCAAAGAGTCAGACACGACTGAGAAACTGAACTGAACAACTAACTTTTTACAAAAGTGCAATCAAAACTAGAGTATACAAATATACATTATTCGAAAGATATGAATGTTAAGACAAGTTAAAGCCAAATCTCATGTATGGCTTCTTTTTCAAGTAGTTTATCTGACTTTAGGATATGCTGCCCCCAAGTGGATGGTAGCTCATAACACACGATGAGTACAGATTACTAGGTTTTTCATCATTTTGTTGATGGAGTAAAAATTAAGTTCAGTTCAGTCACTCAGTCATGTCCGACTCTTTGCGACCCCATGAATTGCAGCACACCAGGCCTCACTGTCCATCACCAACTCCCAGAGTTAACTCAACTCACATCCATTGAGTCAGTGATGCCATCCAGCTATCTCATCCTCTGTCATCCCCTTCTCCTCCTGCCCCCAATCCCTTCCAGCATCAGGGTCTTTTCCAATGAGTCAGCTCTTTGCATGAGGTGGCCAAAGTACTGGAGTTTCAGCTTTAGCATCATTCCTTCCAAAGAAATCCCAGGACTGATCTCTTTTAGAACAGACTGGTTGGATCTCCTTGCAGTCCAAGGGATTCTCAAGAGTCTTCTCCAACACCACACTTCAAAAGCATCAATTCTTGAGCACTCAGCTTTCTTCACAGTCCAACTCTCATATCCATACATGACCACTGGAAAAACCATAGCCTTGACTAGATGGATCTTTGTTAGCAAAGTAATGTCTCTGCTTTTGAATATGCTATCTAGGTTGGTCATAACTTTCCTTCCACGGAATAAACATCTTGTAATTTCAGGGCTGCAGTCACCATCTGCAGTGATTTTGGAGCCCAGAAAAATAAAGTCTGACACTGTTTCCACTGATTCCCCATCTATTTGCTATGAAGTGATGGGACCAGATGCCATGATCTTCGTTTTCTGAATGTTGAGTGTTAAGCCAACTTTTCACTTTCCTCTTTCACTTTCATCAACAGGCTTTTTATTTCCTCTTCACTTTCTGCCATAAGGGTGGTGTCATCTGCATATCTGAGGTTATTGATATTTCTCCCAGCAATCTTGATTCCAGTTTGTGCTTCTTCCAGCCCAACATTTCTCATGATGTACTCTGCAAATAACTTAAATAAGCAGGGTGACAGTATACAGCCTTGACGTACTCCTTTTCCTATTTGGAACCAGTCTGTTGTTCCATGTCCAGTTCTAACTGTTGCTTCCTGACCTGCATACAAATTTCTCAAGAGGCAGATCAGGTTGTCTGGTATTCCCATCTCTTTCAGAATTTTCCACAGTTTATTGTGATCCACACAGTCAAAGGCTTTGGCATAGTCAATAAAGCAGAAATAGATGTTTTTCTGGAACTCTCTTGCTTTTTCCATGATCCAGAGGATGTTGGCAATTTGACCTCTGGTTCCTCTGCCTTTTCTAAAACCATCTTGAACATCTGGAAGTTCACGGTTCACGTATTGCTGAAGCCTGGCTTGGAGAATTTTGAGCATTACCTTACTAGCGTGTGAGATGAGCGTAAAAATTAAGTTCACCTGGATGTAATTGTGGCTTTCCTGGTGCCTGAAATGGTAAAGAAGCCGCCTGCAATGCAGTAGATTCAGGTTCGATCCCTGGGTTGGAAAAATTTCCTGAAGAAGGGAATAGCAACCCACTCCAGTATTCTTGCCTAGAAAACTCCATGGATGGAGGAACCTGGTGGGCTACAGTCCATGGGGTCACAAAGAGTCGGACACAACTGAGCGACTTCACTTCATTTCATGTTATATTCACAATTCTATAAGAAAAAATAATTTCACATGTAAGAAAACTAACATAAAACAATAGACTGGTTCAAAAAACTGGGAAAGGAGTATGTTGAGGCTGTATATTGTCAACACTTATTTAACTTATATGTAGAGTACATTACGTGAAATGCCAAGCTGGGATAGAACACAAGCTGGAATCAAAATTTCCCTGAGAAATATTAAGTCTAGATATGCAGATGATCACACTCTAATAGTAGAAAGGGAAGAGAAACTAAAGAGCCTCTTAATGAAAGTGAAAGAGGAGAGTGAAAAAGCTGGCTTAAGACTATTCAGAAAACTAAGATCATGACATATGGTCCCATCACTTCATGGCAAATAGAATGGGAAAAAGTGGAAACATTGACAGATTTTATTTTGGGAGGCTCCAAAATCACTGTGGACAGTAACTGAAGCCATCAAATTAAAACATTCTTGCTCCTTGGAAGGAAAGCTATGATAAACCTAGATAGCATATTAAAGGTAGAAGGCAATGGCACCCCACTCCAGTACTCTTGCCTGGAAAATCCCATGGACGGAGGAGCCTGGTAGGCTGCAGGACCCCTGCAGTCCATGGGGTCGAAAAGAGTCGGACATGACTGAGCGACTTCACTTTCACTTTTCACTTTCATGCATTGGAGGAGGAAATGGCAACCCACTCCAGTGTTCTTGCCTGGAGAATCCCAGGGATGGTGGGGCCTGGTGGGCTGCTGTCTATGGGGTCGCACAGAGTCGGACACGACTGAAGCGACTTAGCAGCAGCAGCAGCAGCAAATTAAAAAGCAGAGACATTACTGCTGAAAAAGGACCATCTAGTCAAAGCTATAGTTTTTCCAGTAAGTCACATATGGATGTGAACGTTGGACCACTAAGAAGGCTGAATGCCAAAGAATTGATGTTTTTTAATTTTGAGGCCAGAGAAGACTCACAGGAGTCCCTTGGACTACAAGGAGATCAAATCAATTAATTTTAAAGGAAATCAATCCTAAATGTTCACTGGAAGGACTGTTGTTGAAGCTGAAATTCCCATACTCTGGTCATCTGATGCAAAGAGCTGACTTATTGGAAAAGACCCTGTTCCTGGGAAAGTTCAAGGACAGGAGGAGGAGAGGGCAACAGAAGATGAAATGGTTGGATAGCATCATGGACTCAATGGGAACGAGTTTGAGCAAATTCTGGGAGATAGTGAAGGACAGGGAAGCCTAGTGAGTTGCAGTCCATGCGATAGAGTCAGACATGACTTAGAGGGTAAACAATGAACAACAACAAGAATACTAAAGTTCACATGTTAAGACCTCATCCGAGGATATGTGTGTGCGTGTGTGTGGGTGGGTGGGTGGGTGGGTGGGTGTGAGTGTGTGTGTGTGTGAGTGTATGTGTGTGTTGCAAGGGAGGGGTAATAAAGGTAAAAGTACAGCATTTATAAGCCAACTACAACACGTTTTTTAATTAACAGCAATATTCTCTCTTCATACTGAACAGCTACATAGATAGAGACATGGGCCTAGAAAGAAATGTGTGTGTATGCATGTGCATGTCCTAGCAGGGGTGTGCATTTAATTTAAATTTGATGAGAGTGTTACAGTTCCTTTTAAAAGATATTTGAGTCATAAAAACTAAATAGAGCTAGGAACTCTAATTAATCAATCTTATGGGAGATTCCACTATAAAAGCAGGCAAAGAACATTGCCACAAGAGAACAAACTTTGAAAGAGCAAAACTTCTCCAACATTTTAAATAATTATGAAGTATACATCTATGTAACCATTCCTTATTTTAGAACTAGAACACACCAAGAAATTTAGAAGACCCCTTCATCACCAGTTACTTCCCCTTCTTTTCTTTCTGAAGTGACTACTATCCAATTTTTTAATAATGAATCTTTTTGGCTATTTTTCATTTTACCAGATAAGTATACATCACTAAACAATGTAGCTAAATATTTGTTTTTATACCTATATGAGGTTATTTTTTATAAAATTTTTATAAATTTTTTTGTCAATACCCTTTATCAGGTTAAGAAATCCTATATTCTACAGTTTTGAAAAATCATGAAAGATGTTGAATTTCATTAAAGAATTTTTTATATGTAATAAAATTATATTTTTTTCCTTTAATCTGTTAATATTATAGATCATATTAATTGATTACCAACGTTAGACCTGAAACCACTGGATAATTCTGATTCTACTTAAAGTTTATTATACATTAATGAAGAAGTTTTGCATTACTGAAAAAGCTTTGCTAATATTTTATTATTTGCCTGGAGAAATACTACAACTGATTTTTTTCTAATTTCCCTTTCTGTGCCTTCTAATGGAGGAGGAAATGACAACCCACTCCAGTATCTTTGCCCGGAAAATTCCATGGACAGAGGAGACAGATGGACTACAGTCCATGGGGTCACAAAGAGTCAGGCACAAATGAAATGACTAAGCATGCATGCATATGCCTTCTGAATCATGATTACCTACTTCCTTAAGAGAGCCAAATGGAGAAGCTCTATACAGTTAGCAAAAACAAGACTGGGAGCTGACTGTGGCTCAGATCATGAATAGCTCATTGCCAAATTCAGACTGAAATTGAAGAAAGTGGGGAAAACCACTAGACCATTCAGGTATGACCTAAATTAAATCCTTTATGATTATACAGTGGAAGTGAGAAATAGATTTAAGGGACTAGATCAGATAGACAGAGTGCCAGATGAACTATGGATGGAAGTTCGTGACATTGTACAGGAGACAGGGATCAACACATCCCCAAGAAAAAGAAATGCAAAAAAGCAAAATGGCTGTCTGGGGAGGCCTTACAAATAGCTGTGAACAGAAGAGAAATGAAAAGCAAAGGGGAAAAGGAAAGATATAAGCATCTGAATGCAGAATTCCAAAGAATAGCAAGGAGAGATAAGAAAGCCTTCCTCAGCAATCAATGCAAAGAAACAGAGGAAAGAAATAGAATGGGAAAGACTAGAGATCTCTTCAAGAAAATTAGAGATACCAAGGGAACATTTCATGCAAAGATGGGCTCAATAAAGGACAGAAATGGTATGCACCTGACAGAAGCAGATGCTATCAAGAAGAGATGGCAAGAATACACAGAAGAACTGTACAAAACAGAGCTTCATGACCCAGATAATCACGATGGTGTGATCACTCACCTAGAGCCAGACATCCTGGAATGTGAAATCAAGTGGGCCTTAGTAGCATCACTATGAACAAAGCTAGTGGAGGTGATGGAATTCCAGTTGAGCTATTTCAAATCCTGGAAGATGATGCTATGAAAGTGCTGCATTCAATAGGCCAGCAAATTTGGAAAACTCAGCAGTGGCCACAGGACTGGAAAAGGTCAGTTTTCATTCCAATCCCAAAGAAAGGCAATGCCAAAGAATGTTCAAACTACCACACAATTGCAATCATCTCACACACACACTAGAAAAGTGATGCTCAAAATTCTCCTAGCCAGGCTCCAGCAATACGTGAACCATGAACTTCCAGATGTTCAAGCTGGTTTTAGAAAAGGCAGAGGACCCAGAGATAAAATTGCCAACATCCACTGGATCATGGAAAAAGCAAGAGAGTTCCAGAAAAACATCTATTTCTGCTTTATTGACTATGACAAAGCCTTTGACTGTGTGGATCAAAATAAACTGTGGAAAATACCAGACCACCTGACCTGCCTCTTGAGAAACCTGTATACAGGTCAGGAAGCAACAGTTAGAACTAGACATGGAACAACAGACTGGTTCCAAATAGGAAAAGGAGTATGTCACGGGTGTATATTGTCACCCTGCTTATTTAACTTATATGCAGAGTACATCATGAGAAATGCTGGACTGGAAGAAGCACAAGCTGAAATCAAGATTGCTGGGAGAAATATTAATAACCTCAGATATCCAGATGACACCACCCTTATGACAGAAATTGAAGAAAAACTAAAGAGCCTCTTGATGAAAGTGAAAGAGGAGAGTGAAAAAGTTGGCTTAAAGCTCAACATTCAGAAACTAAGATCATGGCATCTGGTCCTGTCACTTTATGGCAAATAGATGGGGAAACAGAGGAAACAGTGGCTGACTTTATTTTTTTGGGCTCCAAAATCACTGTAGATGGTGACTGCAGCCATGAAATTAAAAGATGCTTACTCCTTGGAAGGAAAGTTATGACCAACCTAGATAGCACGTTGAAAAGCAGAGACATTTCTTTGTCAACAGAGGTCCGTCTAGTCAAGGCTATGGTTTTTCAGTAGTCATGTATAGATGTGAGAGTTGGACTGTGAAGAAGGCTGAGTGCCGAAGAATTGATGCTTTTGAACTGTGGTGTTGAAGAAGACTATTGAGAATCCCTGGGACTGCAAGAAGATCCAACCAGTCCATCCTAAAGGATATCAGTCCTGGGTGTTCATTGGAGGGAATGATGTTGAAGCTGAAACCCCAATAATTTGGCCACCTGATGCAAAGAGCTGACTGATTTGAAAAGACCCTAATACTGGAAAAATTGAGGGCAGGAGGAGAAGGGGATGACAGAGGATGAGATGGTTGGATGCCATCACCAACTCAATGTACATGAGTTTGGGTGAACTCCGAGAGTTGGTGATGGACAGGGAGGCCTGACATTCTGCGGTTCATGCGGTCGCAAAGAGTTGGGCATGACTTAACGACTGAACTGAACTGAGTCTTCATTTCCTTTGCTAAATATGCAGAAGTGGAATTGTTGTATCATATGGTACAACACTGACTCGATGGACATGAGTCTCAGTGAGCTCCGGGAGTTGGTGATGGACAGGGAGGCCTGGCGTGCTGCGATTCATGGGGTTACAAAGAGTCGGACATGACTGAGCGACTGATCTGATACGATACGATCCGATCCTCTATCTTCAGTTGTTTGAGGAGCCTCCATACTGTTTTCTATAGTGAGCTGTGCCAATGTATGTTCCTACCAACATTGCACAAGGGTTCCCTTACTTCACCTACATTTATTTATTTTTATTTTTTTGATAACAGTCATCCTAAGAAGTGTAAGGTAATAGCTTATCATGGTTTTGATTTTCATTTCCTTGATGATTAGTGCTTTTGAACACTTTTTCATGTTTCTGTGGGTCATCAGAATGTCTTTGGGAAAATGTCAGTTCAGGTCCTCTGACCATTTTCAGTCACATTGTATGTATTTTTGTTACTAAGTTGTATAAGTTTTTATATACTTTGAATATTAGCCCCTTGTCAAATATTTGCAAATATTTTCTCCCATTTGATAGGTTGTCTTTTAATGTTGTTGGCACTTTACTTTTTTTGTGCAGATGTAGTCCTACATGTTTATTTTTGCTTTTATTGCCTTTGCATTTGGTAAAAAATCCAGAAAAGTATCCCCAAGATCTATACCAAGGAGATTAGTGCCTATGTTTTCCTCTAGGAGTTCTGTGGTTTCAGTTCAAACTATAAAAGTCTTTAATCCATTTTGAGCTGATTTTTGTACATGATGTAAGATAGGGATCCAATTTCATTCTTTTACATGTGGCTGTGCAGTTTTTCCAACACCATTTATTGAAGAGACTGTCTTCTCCACTGTATATTCTTGGCTCCTTTGCTATAACTTAATTGACCATATATGAGTGGGTTTATGGGTGAGAAGTATTAAGAGGGATGTCAGTTATAATTGGTTCATCATTTCTTCTGGGTATGTTAAATAGTTGCCTGCAAATTGAAAGGAAGACAGATATTTCTCTCCTGGAATCTAAATAAAAATCTACCTATTCTAATGTTTAGAGAGAATAAGCGCAGCTACTGTGGTGATCATGAACTACCCAATGAAGATAAAGAGATGGTCAATATCCTAGGGCTAAAATGGGACCTTAAAATTTAAGGAAGAGGATAAAGGAATGGCAATTTCATGAGGCAACAAAGCTGTCAAGATGTTTGAAAACTCTTCAACCCCTCATGCATGTAGTAAACCAACAATGAAATCTGAACATGTGCAGCATCTCAGTTAGTGAACTAGAGGAATGCACATCTAGAGCTCCTTGGTCATGACACATGTCTGCATTCTCATCTCATCATTTATGTTTTTTATCAACTACTCATTGTCAAGCTTGGGATAATAATGATCAGGATTATGATGTTCTTTGTGTTGGTGAAATTATCCCTTATAAACCTTCCCCATGCTAGCAATCTCAAAATCACATTTCATTATATTGTGTTTGTAAGTTAATACTGGTAATAAAACCACACTATTTTCCCTGTCTTAAGACCTTGGAATAATCTTTCTTAGCAATTTATTCATGCGGATGTAATGAAGATTTCTAAAATATTCTTATCCTCTAATTTTGATAATATCATGTTTCTAATCAAATTACACTTTTCCGACTTAGAATGACTATTTAAAGTTCGTTTTACTAAAACACAATATTCTTAAGTCTGGGGACTTGAATGGTCATGTTCAAAAGGTCAGGTAAGAAAGAAAAGTACTGATACAACAAAGTAATTTATTTTTGTGTGGACTTTGTACATGCAGAATGATAAATGAGGATTGTGAACAGAACTGATGTATAAATAACTTATTTCCAACCTGTAATTTGAATTTATCTTTTACTTTAGCTTGAGTGCTCTAATCAAAATCTTTGCAAAAAATACATATCCACTCAGGTCTCAAGTTTTCACACTTGAGTAAATAAATGGAGTAAAAAAATGTAAGATTATTTTCTGCAGTGGACTGCTGTAAGAACCTCAGAGTGAGTCCTTAATCTTTTCCAATTGCTAGAAATTGGATATTATGTGGAAATTACCGCTTTTATTTCAGACATTGGATATTTGGTTCAAACTCATGAATATCGTTATAGTAATACCATGTAATATTTGTTGATCTCTTCTGTGTCACTGTACAGTGTGGTGAGTGCTTCACATTTAATAGATATCTTAATCTTTAATGAACTTTTGAAGAAAAAATCTACAATGACAAATGAGAATATTGAAGCTTAGAAATAGTGAACATGTTAAAATCAAATCATGTATCTCTTCGGTTGAGAAAATTTTCAAACAAGTGTTTCTAACACCAAAGCATTTAGAAGGATTTTTCTCTCCTTTAAAATAAATTATCAATTTTTCAGACTCTTTTAAGATGAAACTTTCTTGGGTACTGTTCTTCTTGCTTTCAATGTATTTAGTTTTGAAATTTTCTATTTTATTTCTCTCCTAGTTTAATTTGTCAGATGGAGTTTAATTCGGCCATATTATCAAGAAGCAACTTGCTATTCCTTTAGGCATAGGTCTCCAAGTGACTCCATTGCATGGGGCAATCTGCCTGAGGATAGCTTTCTGGTCCTAAGAAAGCTCCACTCTAACTGAAAGTGAGAAAAAGCTCTTGCAGATTTCAGATATATTTGTTTAAAGTTGATCCAGGTAAATTTTATTTTTGTTTATATTAACAACAGAAAAGCTACCACAAAAACTGGGGAAACATTTAGGGAAATAATAATGTAGCTTTTTTAATACAGTAAAAATGCTAACCATAATCCATAAATATTACCTATTACTAATAACAGTTTTACTCTGTGGCCACTATAAAAGCAAACAGTTTTTTTCTGTGATCTTTAGATACTGCTGCTGCTAAGTCGCTTCAGTCGTGTCCAACTCTCTGCGACCCCAGAGACGGCAGCCCAGCAGGCTCCGCCGTCCCTGGGATTCTCCAGGCAAGAACACTGGAGTGGGTTGCCATTTCCTTCTCCAATGCCTGAAAGTGAAAAGTGAAAGTGAAGTCGCTCAGTCATGTCCGACTCTTAGCGACCCCATGGACTGCAGCCCACCAGGCTCCTCCGTCCATGGGATTTTCCAGGCAAGAGTACTGGAGTGGGATGCCATTGCCTTCTCCACTTTATATACTAGATTTATATAAATAAACAATGTATTTTTATAGATGAATAATTAGGTGAGTAACCTTTAAAAACTAGTGCCATCGATAATAACAATAGTCATGAAAATATATTAAGCTCAATAGAAAAAACAGCAGACCTTCAAAAAAAAGTGTGACCATAGTACTCAGATTTTCACATGAACAAGGGACTCACCAAGCATAGGTAATTAATGTAAAATAAAGTGCTATAAATGAGACAAATCTGATTGTGTATTATCTGCATAGTGATTGATTTCCAGTAGTCATTTTAAAGTAGAAAAAAAATGTATTGGGGTCTTTTCCCTGAAGAGTATTATGTTTTGATTTGGATTTTTATTTCTGTTTTTCTCTTCTTAGTCTTTCCTTTGCTTCCCTCTCTCCTTCCTTCCTTCTTCTAGCTTAAATTTCAATTGACCTTGATTACTTTGAAGTTTTCAAATCACCACTAGTAACATTCCCTTTTCCACAGTTACCCATAAGCCAGATGATAACCATAGGTGTGATATCCAAGATGGAATTTGTTGCAGGACTTCCACAATTCCCAGGAATAACTTTCACTGTGTTTTGCTCCCACTCAATGTAAGGGAATGAAGGTTATAATCCTTATAGGTATAATAATCTTGAGCCTTATATCTTTGTATTTCTTCAATCATTTTTGAAATTTGGAACTGAATACTGTTAGTGTTAGATCATGTGTGAGGCACCTGGACACTGAACATGACTTGACACGTATGGAAGAATTTTAGGTGTCTGGGAATATCTGCATTAAAGCTCAGCTGCCCCAGGCAGCCACTGTCTGAGGAGTAGAGAGAGGAGGTAAGCCTCGTTGATGAGATCTGGTTAAATTGATCCCTTTAAAATCAGATTCTCTTCCTACAGTATCAATATAGCTAACATTTATTAAGCACAAATGCTATTCTTATTCTGAATAATTTACATGTGTTTCTTAACTCAGGGCTTCCCAGGTGGCTCAGTGGTAAAGAATCCGCCTGCTAATTCAGGAGATATAGATTTAATCCCAGGGTGAGGAAGATCCCCTGGAGGAGGAAACAGCAACTCACTCCAGCATTCTTGCCTGGAGAATTCCATGGGCAGAAGAGCCTGGTGTGCGACCCCCTGGTGTTCATGGGGTCTCAAAAGAGTTGGACATGGCTTAGTGACTAAACAACAATTGCTTCACTCAGTATTCATAACTACAGAAAATAGGCACTGTCATTTCCCCTTATTTTGTAATGACCCTGAGTAACTTGCCTGAGGTTATAAGCAAGGAAGTGGTGAAGTATTTAATGCCAAACCCAGTGCTGGCATTTCTTTATAGAGAGCTTTAAAAGAAGTTTATACAGGGTACAACAAAGGGAAAAAAAGAAAGTGCACATAAGTTTAAAATGTCAAATGAATTAACTAAATGCTAATCAAAGAGCTCAAATATAATTGAAGCACTGATAAAAGGCTAAAAACGCTGAAGTTACTGAAGAGGTAATTACTCCTGTTCCTAAAACAATGTTAGGACTGGTTTGCAGACTTCTGTGGCTGATGGAGCCATCTCCAAATCTGAGCGACAATGAGAAATAAGTCAGCACAATTAAGTCCTAGCATCCAGAGCAATGTTCGGGGAGCACACAGGATAGGGGAAACCATCAAGCCAGGGCATATTTGGGAAAAAATGTTGCAAGAAAAACTCCTGTACAAAAATGTTGTTTTAGAGATTTTCAATTTAAACTAATAGCATATGTTAAGATACTTTGATTTAGTTTTATTGGGCTTCCCTGGTGGCTCAGTGGTAAATAATATGCCTGCCAATGCAGGAGACACCGGTTCGATACTTGGGTCAGGAAGAGCCCCTAGAGGAGGAATGGCAACCCACTCCAGTATTTCTTGCCTGAGAAGTCCCATGGACAGAGGCGCCCAGTGGGCTCCAGTCCATGGGGTCACCAAAGAGTCAGACATTACTGAGTGACTAAACAAACAATTTAGTCTTATATAGATGACTAACATTCTCCAGCAAGTGTTATATACACACTCTTATTAAATCATATTCTGAGAACTTTATGTCTGTTTTATTACTACTGAGAGTCCTTTTTTTCAAAATAGAGAATGAACAGGAGCAATTGATTCTGAAGGGTAACTAACCTGCCAGCCTCAAAAGTGTCTCTTTGGCTTGAGGATTATCTGGGGCTGAATGTTTTTAATAAGAGACAAAGACTCAGAAGTGGTTTTTTTTTTTTTTTTTTTTTTCTTTAACCTCCCCGTTAACAGCTTAAGATAATTTAGATAAGGTACTCAGTCCCAGAAGAGCCCTTCCACCAGAGAGATCTACAGAGAACATGGGCTACTGTGGTAGGGAACTCACCAGGGCCTGGAGACCAAAATTCACTCTGTGTTCCATTGTAGCTATGGCATAGCAAATATTCCTTTACAAAATATTTGATTTTTCATCTCTGTGTGAATTCCCTTCCTCCCCTTTAAAACCCCAAGCCCCTGCCTCCTTCTCCTTCTCTCAGGTGCCATGAAAGTGGAAGTGAAAGTTAGTCACTCAGTCTTGTTGGGCTCTTTGTGTCCACATGGACTGTAGCCCACCAGGGTCCTCTGTCCATGGGATTATCCAGGCAAGAGTACTGGAGTGGGTTGCCATTTCCTTCTCCAGGGTATCCTCCTGACCCAGGGACTGAACCTGGGTCTCCTGCATTGCAGGCAAATTCTTTATTGTCTGAGCCATTAGGTGGCATTCAAGCCTCAATTATCTAGCTTATTCTTGGACCTCCTAGTCTTATGGAGACCCTATGTGTCATTAAATTTGGTTTTTCCCCTGTTCATCTGTCTCATGCTGATTTAATTCTTAGATGAGTCAGAAGAACCTAGAAAAGGTAAAGGGAAAGTGTTTTTCCTCCCCTAAAATTCAAAGTACAATAACAGTATTGTAACTGGTACAAATGTTCTATGACTGATCCAGTTTTCAGTTGTGGTACTTATATTTCACAGGCATATACTTTTAAAATTATTTCCTGAGCTCTTTAGTTACATTTAAGATGCCATTATCAAATATTCACAATTGTGAAATACAGTATTTTTAAATTTTTACTATTATAAAATGTACCTCAACTATTTCATTTAAAAAGTAGAATATAGAAGAAAAAACACTGGATGGAAAATCAAAATACTTATGCATTTACAGCATTATGAGTTTCAGATGATTGAAACCTCTCTTGACCTGTTTTCTTACATACAAACTGATGAAGTTGGGCCAACTGGACATATGCTGTCTCCAGAATGACAATTCCACAGTGCTATTACTGAAACCTTATAATGAACTAATAAACAAATGTGTGATTGTTTTAAGTTACAAAACTTTTTAATTTTTCATGAAATTATGCACATTTGGCTTGTTATTTTTTCACTGAGGGAAATTTAAATCAGCTTATACATGCATATGTCCCCAAACATAATTTATTTTTAATCTCTTCATAATTTTTGAATTTTCAAATTATGAATAATTTAGACCTATAGGAAACCATAGAATAAAAAAAACCAGATACCTCTATTGATTATAATGAGATTATTTCAACAGTCAAGAATAATTTAATATCTATACATATATATCAGTTACTAATCAATTTTGTTATCTTTTATTGTCTTTATTAAAATAGATAACTATATTATGGTCCTGAAGAGATCACTCAACAGTAGAAAGCTGACTCCATGAGCTCTTGAATTTTCTTTTTTTTTAATTCAGGATAATTTAGGGCTGCCTACTTGCATTTGATTCTTGGGTATATTTTGATAAGTGTTATCATAGTTATTGACAGTAATCTAATTAATTATTATACTTACATGGACTTCGATAATTGGACAAATCTCAGTATTTCACATATAAACTTTCAGTTTATATTCTTTATATGCTCAGTATTTAACATATAAACTTTCAGGTATTCTTTATATGTGCTTTGTCTCCTTTCTATAAGATCATGATAGCAACAGATTTCTTTATGAAGATATTTCAAATTCTCTCCACTAGACCTATTTTAATGGACCTCATGATTACTCATACTCTTCTCTTGCTATTTTTCTTCAAAATCTAATTAATTAAAAAATTTTTGCCACTATAATCAAACTGGGGCTAGCTCTTGAAAGGACACAAATATAATCATTCTAAAAGTATCACTTCTCTATGCTCTCTTTCCCTTTCTCAGCTTTCCTGGTCCTCTTGTTTTTCAGGGGCCTGAAATGACACAATTCAGAGGCAATAGATTATGAAGATAAAATTCAGCAATTAATTTCCATTCTCATTTCCCACCTTCTATTCTTTTAATAGCTTTATTTGTTCTTATTTTCTCTTTTTAATGGCAGCCTTTAAATATTTTAACTTTTAAAACAGCACCATTGTATATTAATAGTTGACCTTGTTCGATTTGGTATTCACTAAGAACCTCAACTAATAGATATCATTACATCCATGTCTAGCCAGTAATTCTGTGGCTAGCCCACTGATTTACTGGTCAATCTTTCGGCAAATTTATTAGACTGCCGGCATTACTAAACTCTTGCTCTGAGCCAAGCAGTTTGCAAAGCAGCTTTGCAGATATTATTGCTAATGTAGTATAGCAAATTAGCATCATCTCTAAAGCTGAGAGGATCTTGGTAATTCACCAGGGTCACAAACTTTATTAAAAGACAGTTTCTGAATGTGGAACTGATGAAGTCTAGTGTCCACCTAAGTTAAGCTACTAAACAGCTCTGAGTAAAAAGTGTGTGGTTCCTTAGGGTGCTGGTCCCTATCTCCTTGATTGTGTGTAAATACATCATAGGCAAGAAAATTAAAATTTCCCTGTAACAAGAAGACAGTGATTAATTTGCTTTATTACAGAAGAAAAGGGTCCTCTATCAAATATGTAGTAATTTATCACTCAATTAATCTAACAACTCCTTGAGGTGTTTTAGCAAACCTCCTTTAAGTGAATCTTGTTTTTAATTTTTTGCTAAATATGAGCCATGGGGAAATGATAACAATGCCCATCACTGGGCTTTGACAAAGTTCCTAAAACTTATTGTAAGAAATCAGAAATGAGTGAAACAATTATCATGATTATCATCCCAGTTCTACTATTCTGTGAAATATGCTTTGGATTATGCAATTCAACATTAGTTTCATTATCCATGAAATGGAGTGAATCACTTCTGCCAAGCAAGCTATGAAAAGGATTGAATCAGACAATGCATGTAAAAATGTCCTATAGTTAAAGACATCCAACTTGAAAGGACTGTAAGTCTTGACAAAGTGGCCATAGCAGTGAGAACTGTTATTTTTTATCTAACTAATTTGGGGAAAGATATACTAATCTGAATATACATTTTATAAATCAGAGTTACTACTGAAGAAAACACAGGTATCAGGCTTATAACCCGTCTGCTTCTCTTTCTTTAAAATAGCACCAGATTTCATTTCTTTTGTTGGAATAATCATATTAATACATTTAAGAACTTGAGTTATATTGTTTTCCTTTTAATCTATAGATCAGTTGAGTTATGAAAGAATGTAGCTGTCACATTAAATATTATTTTATTTGAAAAAAAATAATCTACCTAAATACTTTATACATTGAAAGCTTCTTTTCATCTTAAAAGATCTACAGTAAGATGGTTTCCATAATGGATGTCACCATACCTAAGAAGTTTTACCATCACCTGATTTTTAATTTGACTCTGATTGAAATTGTTCTAAGTGGGAACGTGCTAATTTGGCCAACGGATGGTAGCCATTGGTTAAATATTAAGATAATTTTAGAAGAGTTGAATCAAAGAAATCACAATGTGACTGTACTGGCTTCATCAGCGACTCTATTCATCAACTCCAATTCTGACTCTCCTGTGAATTTTGAGGTGATACCTGTTTCCTACAAGAAGAGCAATATAGATTCCTTAATTGAACATATGATAATGTTGTGGATAGATCACAGACCGACTCCTCTCACACTCTGGACTTTCTACAAAGAACTAGGAAAACTCCTAGATACTTTCTTCCGAATTAATATACAAATCTGTGATGGCGTATTAAACAACCCCAAGTTAATGGCAAGACTTTGGAAAAGTCGTTTTGATGTGTTACTGGCCGACCCTGTAACAATCTGTGGAGATCTGGTTGCTCTGAAATTAGGAATTCCATTTATGTACACCCTGAGGTTCTCCCCAGCGTCAACAGTGGAGAGACACTGCGGAAAAATTCCAGCACCTGCGTCCTATGTACCTGCAGCCCTTTCCGAGCTCACGGACCAGATGTCCTTTGGTGAAAGGCTTAAAAACACCATATCTTATCCCCTGCAAGATTATATATTTCAATCCTACTGGGGTGAGTGGAATTCATACTACAGCAAAGTCCTAGGTAAGTCTCTAAAATGTTCTGTTACTAATGATTCCAGATATCTTATTTATTCTTATTGTTGATACAGCAAAAGATTTCCATACCACTGCAAATGCCAAGCTGAAGTAAATATGTGTGGGCTAAGTCACTTCAGTCATATCTGACTCTTTGTTGCCCCATGGACAGTAGCCCTCCAGGCTCCTCTGTCCACGGGATTCCCCAGGCAAGAATACTGGAGTGTGTTGCCATTTCATCCTCCAGGGGATGTTTCCCACCCAGGGATCAAACCCTTGTCTCTTATGTCTCCTGCATTGGCAGACAGGTTCTTTACCACTACTTATTATATATGTGTACACAATTAAATATTATTTTTGGAAAATTCTTAAACAATGGAATGGTGGTATTAATATGCATGATGTTGTCTCAAACAAATAATCTTGTGCCTGTTTAGGTAATAGCTTTTCAAAGTGCAAATCAACCTTCAAGTATAAATGAAAATATCTTCAAATATAAATGAAAATATAAATACATTCTCCAAGATAAATTCAGTTCAGTTCATTTGCTCAGTCATGTCTGATTCTTTGTGACCCAATGGACTGCAGCCCGCCAGGCCTCCCTGTCCATCACCAACTCCTGGAGCTTAATTAAACTCATGTCCATTGAGTCAGTGATGCCATCCAACCATCTCATCCTCTGTCATCCCCTTCTCCTCCTGCCTTCAATCTTTCCCAGGATCAGGGTCTTTTCCAATGAGTCAGTTCTTCACATCAGGTGGCCAAAGTATTGGAGTTTCACCTTCAGCACCAGTCCTTCCAATGAATATCCAGGACTGATTTCCATTAGGATTGACTGGTTAGATCTCCTCACAGTCCAGGGGACTCTCACGAGTCTTCTCCAACACCACAGTTCAAAAACATCAATTCTTTGGCACTCAACTTTCTTTAGAGTCAAATTCTCATGTCCATACATGATTACTGGAAAAACCATAGCTTTGACTAGATGGACCTTTGCTGGCAAAGTAATATTTCTGCTTTTTATGGATAAATTATGACACTACTAAAAATACTTTTGAAGTGCTACCCGATTTACTTTCCCTTCTTCATTCTCCATTTTTTCTTTTCTTAGGAAGCTTTAAAAATCCTAGGATTAGACACTGGAAACTTGAATTTATACTCTTCTTTGCCTCTCACTATCTCTCCATCCTGAGGCTTCCCTGAGTGCTTGGGTCAGCATTGCCTCCAGCTTAATTGCTCAGGGATCTTTGGCAAGCCTCAGGGTTTCTCGCCTTACCAATTCTTTATGAAAATCAAACAAAATAAAACAAACTGTATAGGCCAGTTATGGCTTATTGTTTGTATTACTTTTTTTTCTGATCTTCATGGGTCTTCCTTTCTTTATTTTTCTATTTTATTCTTTCCTGAATGCTTTTTTCCCCTAGATCTGTTAGTAGTAGCAGGGATAGTAATGAACAGCAATTAAGTGATGGTACCAGTGGTACTTTTTTACAAAGGTAATATGCAAGATACTATTCTTTTACTCTAAAAAGATTGAGGGCATGAGGAGAAGGGGGCAACAGAGGATGAGGTGGTTGGATGGCATCATTGACCCAATGGACATGAGTTTGAGCAAGCTCCAGGAGATAGTGAAGGATAGGGAGGCCAGGCATGCTGCAGTCCATGGGATCGCAAAGAATCAGACATGACTGAGCAACTGAACAATAGCAGCAATGCTATGTCAATTACGAAGGATTATATTGATGTTGAATATTATTTATAACAAACTACACAGAACTGTGCAATGACAATGCCCTGATTATACTATCATGGGACTATGTAAATAGCACATAGTCAGTAAATATTTGTAGAAAATTAATGCCTCTGTGATATACAAAATCTCCCTTCTCAAATGGTGTCGTGACAGATTACATAACATGTGTAAAGCCTTTGTGATACGGAATGTTCCCAACTTCTCATTTTTCACAGGACAATACTCTAGCTGCAGAAGTATTTAAGAAATTGAATATTTTATTTCCTTAAATCCTTTATGCTCCTCATGTTACTCAATGTAGTTGGACAACAATATTTTATTTCAAATAGAAGTGTATTTTCAAGAAGAACTGGTAAAATACAATTTGTCCTCTGTTTGCAATTACATTCATCGAGTATTAGAGACACCTGTGAACTGTAACCCAATCCTGAAACAGATCAGTTTATATATTTGATATTATTTTCTTTGAACACAAGAGGTTTCATAATGTCATGTGCTGCAAAGTGTCCATTTCAATGGCCGTTCTTCAGTTCTGTGAGAAAGGCTAGAAAAATAAAATGTAAAAAACAAACAAGCAATAACAAAACCCCTCAAATATATATTTTGAAAGAGATAGAAGTAAGTAAATGGGCTTCCCTGGTGGCTCAGATGGTAAAGAATCCGCCTGCAATGCATGAGACCTGGGTCTGATCCTTGGGTCAGGAAGATCCCCCAGAGAAAGGAATTGGCTACCCACTCCAATATTCTTGCCTGCAGAATCCCATGGACAGAGGAGCCTGGTGGGCTACAGTCCTCGATATCGCAGAGTCAGACACTACTGAGCGACTAATACTCACTGAGCAAGGAAATATCTAATTGCATTGGTTAAAAACTCTGCTTTATTTGTCAGTGAGGATATCTTTTATGAATGAAGTAAACTAAAATGATCATCAATTCAATTTTAAATATGCTTCTAACTCCAAATGAGACAGCCCTATCTGGGAATATAGGCCGATCATTTTTCATATTCAGGAGTGAATCTATTACTAGATCTTGTCCTGGCCAATTGTTCTGCAAGATATCTTCAAACTACACTGAGCCTGATTTCTCTTCCAACCTCAGAGAGATTTGCTGTACATGCAGCCCATAGGTAGTTCTTGAGTGGGCAGGACTAGGTACTCAGTTCAGTTCAGTCGCTCAGTCGTGTCCGACTCTGTGACCGCATGAATCGCAGCACATCAGGCCTCCCTGTCCATCACCAACACCCGGAGTTTACTCAAACTCATGTCCATTGAGTCGGAGATGCCATCCAGCCATCTCATCCTCTGTCGTCCCCTTCTCCTCCTGCCCCCAATCCCTCCCAGCATGAGTCTTTTCCAATGAGTCAACTCTTCGCATGAGGTGGCCACAGAATTGGAGTTTCAGCTTTAGCATTAGTCCTTCCAAATGAATGGACTGGTTGGATCTCCTTGTAGTCCAAGGGACTCTCAAGAGTCTTCTCCAACACCACAGTTCAAAAGCATCAATTCTTCTGCCCTCAGCTTTCTTCACAGTCCAACTCTCACATCCATACATGACTACTGGAAGAACCATAGCCTTAACTAGATGGACCTTTGTTGACAAAGTAATGTCTCTGCTTTTGAATATGCTATCTAGGTTGGTCATAACTTTCCTTCCAAGGAGTAAGCGTCTTTTAATTTCATGGCTGCAGTCACCATCTGCAGTGATTTTGGAGCCCCCAAAAATAAAGTCTGACACTGTTTCCACTGTTTCCCCATCTATTTCCCATGTAGTGATGGCCAGATGCCATGATCTTAGTTTCTGAATGCTGAGCTTTAAGCCAACTTTTTCACTCTCTTTTTTCACTTTCATCAAGAGGCTTTATAGTTCCTTTTCACTTTCTGCCATAAGGGTGGTGTCATCTGCATATCTGAGGCTATTGATATTTCTCCCGGCAATCTTGATTCCAGCTTGTGCTTCTTCCAGCCCAGTGTTTCTCATGATGTACTCTGCATATAAGTTAAATAAGCAGGGTGACAATATACAGCCTTGACATACTCCTTTTCCTATTTGTAACCAGTCTGTTGTTCCATGTCCAGTTCTAACCCTTGCTTACTAGCCTTTGCTATAGCCACAGGAAGGCCGAGGACTTGAATGTTGTAATGAAAATAGTTAAATTGATAAGGAAACTGAATGGTTTCATTTTGCCTGTGTCTTTTGGTTTCCTGGTCTGTCTCTATTTTTCCCAGCACTCTGAAGACAGAAGAGAGGAAAGACCAGTACTAATCTATGTACCATTCAGCCAGTATAGCCTGTGTTGACAAAAAGAAAAAAAAAAAAAAGCCCAATGTGAGAGTTGCAAGTTAAGTTTCATTGGGGGCAATATGAGGACTGCAGCCTAGGAGACAGCCCCTCAGGTAGCTCTGAACAACTTTTCCAAAGAGGTAAGGGAGGAAGGTCCGGAGAAGGTGATGGCTCCCCACTCTGGTACTCTTGCCTGGAAAATCCCATGGATGGAGGAGCCTGGTGGGCTACAGTCCATGGGGTCGCTAAGAGTTGGACACGACTGAGAGACTTCACTTTCACTTTTCACTTTCATGCATTGGAGAAGGAAATGGCAACCCACTCCAGTGTTCTTGCCTGGAGAATCCCAGGGACAGCAGAGCCTGGTGGGCTGCTGTCTATGGAGTCGCACAGAATCAGACATGGCTGAAGCGACTTAGCAGCAGCAGCAGCAAGGGAGGAAGGTCAGTATACATGTGATTTTGGTAAAGGGGGAGGAAGTGCAATCAAGTGCATATTTTTTGTGAAAGTTTCTGCTGGTCTCATGAAGATTCTGCTAGTCATGAGAAGCAATTGTCACCACAAAGAAGGATTTTAGTACTTTTCTAGATATAAGGAGATACAAGAATTGGGCTTATAAAATCAACTCCTGTGAAAATCTAACTATCTGAGGACATGTCCTGCCAGTTTTCTGGAGCACAGAACACCTCATTTCTATTCTCCACCTTGAACTCCTTCAGTGGGTGTTGGAGATCAACAGCTTCAGCAGGATATTAATCCTTGTAGAGGTAGATGGCAAGCGTCCATGACAAGTGCCAATTTGTGGCTGACACCTGCTTTTACCTGTAAGTACCATGTAGGTTCCATGTTGGTCCCTCTTTCCCTGCTGCTAAATTTTAGATGTATTCCTTATAACTAACCCTATCTTTATCCAGACCATTAAAAAAAAAAAAAAACATAAAATAAATGAGCCTCATAACATTTCCCCTCCAGCACACTTACCTGAAACTGTACTAAATTACTCAGTACATTTTTTGCACTTGATTTCTGGCTGCCTTTTGAGGCCCGATGTTTTTTGTTGTTGTTGTTGTTGTTTGTTTGTTTGTTTTTCTGTATCCTACTCCCATTCTAATCACCATTGCCAACATCTGCTCTTTTCCCTGGAAAATGTGGGTCTCTGTTAATCTGCCCTCACATAGGCTTTTAATTCCTTCTCACATATGGCTTTCCTATGGTTAGTGCTGTGAGCTTTTTAAGATTCTGTGTAACCTTTCTTGCAAGTCAAACATAAGTCATAAATTGTACAGCTCATTCCAATTTCGCAGTATAAACCCATGCAGCCAGAACCCAAACCAAGAAGCAAAACATTACTACACTCGTAATTCCCTAAACTTCCTCATATAAGTCCTGACTACACCCTACACCCATCTGAAGATAACAACTTTCTTGACTTCTAACACCACAGGTTAACTCTGACCAATTTTAAACTGTATAAATGAACCGCACATTATAGCGCTTTTGTATTTTACTCCTTTTATTTAACATCATGCTTTTTATATTTGTCCAAGTTGTCACCTGTAGATATGGGGTGTTTGTTCTCATAGCTATTCAGAATCTTTTGAATTAATGTAAATTTTACTTATCCATTCTACTGCCAGTGGTCATGTTGGCTATTTTGGTTTTGGCTGTGTTTGATAAACACTGCTACGAACATTCTTGTACAGGTCTTTTGGTGAATACAAGTATGTTGTACTACAAGGTGTATATATAAGAAAGGAATTGCCAAGGCATAGGGTATGAATCTATTTAGCTTTAGAAAATACTGCTAATTTTCAAGTTCTTGTACCAATTAATAATCTCATCAGCCATTTACTAGTATTCCAATTGTTCTCCATTTTCACTTAACTGGGCATTTCTTTTCGTTCTTTTATTTTAATTGTAACCATAATGAAGTGCAGTGCTGTCTCATTATTATCTTTTATTAATAAATAACTTATCTGTTTAAAGTACATAAAGCATGCAGTGATTTGCATATCAAATATATATACCTTTGTGACCAACACATCAATCAATCTCTAAGATCCCTTTCTAACATAGCTGCTCTCCAGTCCTTTTCAGACACTTATCAGACTAAATAACTCCTACCACTTGGATCATTCTTCTTATTCATTTCCATCTGTGGCCCTATTTCTCTTTCTCCATTTTCAGTCATCCCCATGTAGTGGTTGGAGAGGCTTGTGTCAGTTGCCATCAGCACTCATAGTAAACGAGTAAGGGGTCTATGAAACAAAATAATGTTTGATCTCTGGCTCCACTGATAAGGATCAAACACTCACAGCAGAGGAACTTGTGATCCCTACTTTCCCAAAATTCCATCACCCCTGTGGAGACCAAAGACCAAGCCTGTATGTGACTCAGGAGATGACAGACCCAGCAGAAGCACCCACTCTCCTGGAGCCTCAGGCGGCAATACCAGTGACCCAGTGGTAGCAGGTCACCGAGGACTCTAAAGCAGTGACATGCCAGCACCAGCAAACACCTCTGACAGAGATAGTGGAGGGTGGAAAATGCCTACTCGCAAATAGAACTAGAGAGAGCGCGTTAGAAAAAAACAAAAACTTGTGCTATCTCGCCACCTACTGGAAAACAATAGAAGGGCAGCTAATTTCTAACGCATTGAATCTTTCCTGCTCCTGCTCAGTTGTTCACTGGTATCAGACTCTTTACGACCTCATGGACTGCAGCTCCCCAGGCTCCTCTGTCCTTGGGTTTCTCCAGGCAAGAATACTGGAGTGGGTTGCCATGCCCTTCTCCAGGGGACCTTCCCAACCCAGGGATCAAACCCATGTCTCCCACATTGCAAGAGAATTCTTTGACAGCTGAGCCACCAGGGAAGCCCAAGAAGATTGGAGTAGGTAGCCTATCCCTTCTCCAAGGGATCTTCCCCACCCAGAGATCAAACGGGGGTCTCCTGCATTGCTGGAGGATTCTTTACCAGCTGAGAAAAGAAAGAAAACATTACCTAAAGGAAAAAGGCATTCACTACTTCAAATGTGCCAGCAGAGGAACAACTCAAGCTTCATGAAGATCCACAGTAACATTGTACCACAAAAAGAATATAAAAATTCTCCAAAAACCAAACTTAAAATCACAGAATATCATAATCTGACAGAGAATTCAAAATAACTATCATGAAGAAACCCAAAAAGTGACAAGAAAACTCAGGCAATTCATTGAGTTCAGGAACAAGATTAATGAATTAATTAACAGAAAGAATAATTTACCAGGGATATTTAAACTCTAAAAAGAATCAAGCAGAAAATCTGGAGCTGAAGAACTCAACTGGAGGTACAATGCTCCCTGATTCCAAGCTGTATTACAAAGCTATAGTAATCAAGACAGCATGGAATTGGCTGGAAAATAGACACATAAATCAACGAAACAGAATTGAGAGGCCAGAAATAAATCCACAAATATGTGGAGAATTATTTTATGACAAAGTAACAAGGAACATACAATGGAGAAAGGATACTCTATTCAATACATGGATACCAAAAAATTTTATAATTTAGAATTTTATTTTATTAAAAAATGAAAAATATTTTACACAGAAATTTACACTGCAATCATGAATTAAAAGGTTTTATTGAATTATCCATAATGTTTTAGCATTTTTCTTATTGCTAATTCTAAAATTGTCAATATTATATATGTGTGTTTCTAAGTTGACATTGATGTTGCTGATATTGTTTAAAGTTGAACTATATCTATATATACATGGCTAAAGCAGAAGTAACAATGAACACGTCTAATATACTCATCTTTTTTTGATATAAATTTATTTATTTTAATTGGAGGCTAATTACTTTACAATATTGTGTTGGTTTTGCCATACATCAACATGAATCTGCCACGGGTGTACACGTGTTCCCCATCCTGAACCTCCCTCACACCTCCCTCCCCATACCATCCCCTGGGTCATCCCAGTGTACCAGCCCCAAGCATCCTGTATTATGCATGGAACCTGGACTGGCGATTTGTTTCACATACGATATTATACATGTTTCAATGCCATTCTCCCAAATCATCCCACCCTCACCCTCTCCCACAGAGTCCTATACTCATCTTGATTTTAAATGACATTCTCTAATAAAATGAACCAGCATTCTTTGAAGAAATGGTCAGTTCTAAGGTTGGGACAGTGAAAATAGTAGATGATCCTGAAACATTTTGTGGTTTCAAAAAGTAACAAGTAATTGAAAATGATGGGGCCATATCAAAAGGATGTAGAAACCAATGTATGAAAAAGTTTCCAATATCTGTGACAATTTGAACAATAAAATAAATAATGATTATAATTAAATGTATAAAAATACATTTTTGAGTTATAGCAATATAAGTATAAATAAGTGATTGAATAGTAGGAAATTATTTAAATTCTAATTAATAAATATAGAAGGAATCATTGATGTTTTAATTGACTGGGTTTTTAAGATCAATATTTTATATAATCATGATAAAATTATCAAAATTAGAAATTCTTATGAAAAATTATCAATTATCCTGCTGATATCCTTTTTTCTTTTCAGTATACAATCCAAGTTTCCTCCTTGCATGTACCTGTCCGGTCTCCCTACTCTTCAGTTTGTGACAGTTCCCACAGGCTGTCTTTGTTTTTCTAAAGAGCATTGGCTAGTTAATTTTTAGAATATCCCTCAACTTTTTTCCTGGTATTTTCTTGGGATTAGGGAGAGATGATGTATTCGGGGTAAGAATACTATAGAAGTAAACTTGTGTCCTTCCCAGTGAGATGCATCAGAGGTACATCATATAGAAAGTTTATTACTAGTGACCGTATTTTGAGCACTTAGTTACGAGTGTGTCTGCCAGGATTCTCCCTATTTTCCCCTTTGTGATTAACAAGCATCTTGAAGGGAGATACTGTGAGACTGCAAATCATACTAATCATATGTTGGCACATATTTTTATAATCCTTTACAATAAAATTCCAATGAATAATTCAGAAGGAGTAATGGAAATAGAAAATCACTCTTAGAAAAACATAGTAATAATCCTGAAGGATATACAGAAATCTCTACTTAATTTATAATTGCTTATGTTTAAAATGACTGAAAATTTAAAGTAGTTGGAAGATTTGGATAAAAGAACAGAAATTTAGGGCTTAGTTGTGCAGTCTGGCTGCATGAAAAACGCACAAGCTCTAAAGAGTAAAGAAAGACTTGAAAGAGGAAGTCCTAAGTAGACAAAACCAATAACTAGATTCAAAGGCCTTAGTGTATTCTTCATGCATCTTTAACACTCTATCATTGTTTCCATTTTTTATTCAAAACTTAATTCTACATAACATCTTTTGATTTCTTTTTTGGGTCACTGTTTATTTGTACAGCTGTGCTTAATCTACCCTTCAATCTATTCATTAAGTTAAATCTGATTTATGGAATTCTTTTATATATATATATATTATTTTATTTTTAACTTTACAATATTGTATTGGTTTTGCCATATATCAACATGAATCCGCCACAGGTATACATGTGTTCCCCATTCTGAACCCTCTTCCCTCCTCCCTCCCCGTACCATCCAATTCCAGAAATTCACTTTGTTTCTTTTGCAAATTTTCACAATTATTCTTTTTAGTCTCTTGTTTCTTACCAATATTTTCAGACTTCACTTTCATACCCTTAATTTTATTGTAAAAATAATTTTATTTTTCATTTCATACAATAATATTTTAAATCGCCAAATTCATATTTCTGGCTTCTGCTGCTTTTGCTGGTTCTCAGTCCTGAAGCCTTGTTTTATTTTAACAGGGAGGTGCTTATTTACCTTCAAATTTTATCAGTGGGAGTGTTTGAAGTTAGGTTCAAAGTTTCTTCAAAGAGGCTTTTCTAGTTTGAACTGGAAATCCATATGAAGATTGACTGTTAAGAATTCTAAGAGATCTTTTTCATCTACACACCACCAAGTCAAAACTAGCAATTATCATTGCTGTAAACTTCTGTGTAAGTGAATTTGTTTGTAAAAGGGAGGCCATATCTTGAGAATCTAGCATTACATGAACATACGCAGGGTGTAGGATCTTGGCAAGGCTTCAGACTTTCCTTCTCTCCACTCTTGGCACCTATGGTGTGTTCTATAAAGAAACAAGACTGAACATCAGAATACCTGCCTTGACTTTGTTTAGGGATTCTGTCTGCTGACTTTTTACTTTCTTGAAAATCAGAAATGAATTTTTATGGGGAAATTTTATATTTTATCCAGAATTGTAAATGTTTCAGTTAGATATAAGTGAATATATGCCTATACTTTTAAATTTATGAAAATGAATCATTCTTCAAAATCTGAGCTCTATCTTAGTTTTCTCATATAATAAAACAACTTAGAGATATTTCTCTATTCAGGCAAGAATACTGGAGTGGGTTGCCATGCCTTCCTCCAGGGGATCTTTCCATCCCAGGGATCAAAACCAGGGATCGAGCCCAGGTCTCCTGGGTTGCATGCAGATTTTTTACCAGCTGAGCTACCAGGGAAGCCCAATAACATGTATATTGAGGTCAATTTCTAACCTGTACTATATATCTCTGCTCTCTCTTTGACTTCATTTAAACTTTTTTACCACATATGAACTTCATCACAGTGATTAGATACATTTATCAATCTTTGTTTAATCACTTAGGGGTTATTTATCCTGTATAAAATGACTTTTATCCTCTAAGATTATAACATTATCTGTTTTCTCTTAGTGAATTTATGCTTCTGTCGTAGCTTTCTATTTTCTGATTCTCTTTTGGATTATGCTTTTTACCAGTCATTAGCAGAGTTTATTGGAGAAGGCAATGGCACCCAACTCCAGTACTCTTGCCTGGAAAATCCCATGGATGGAGGAGCTTGGTAGGCTGCAGTCCATGGGGTCGCTAAGAGTCGAACATGACTGAGTGACTTCACTTTCACTTTTCACTTTCATGCTTTGGAGACAGAAATGGCAACCCACTCCAGTGTTCTTGCCTGGAGAATCCCAGGGACGGCAGGGCTTGGTGGGCTGCAGTCTCTGGGGTCGCACAGAGTCAGACACGACTGAAGCGACTTAGCAGCAGCAGCGGCAGCAGCAGAGTTTATGCAAAGCCTAATTATGCAACACAACACAGCTCTCAATCCTTGATCCTAGATTATTCTTTGCATCTTTAAGCAAACCTACTCTGTTTTTTTTTTTTTTTTTTTTTTTGCCAAACATAAAAGCTCTCAAGGGACTTGAAATTTCAATGTCTCTTTCAAATTATTGAATATTATTTTGTAACTGAACATTTGGTATAACTATGTCACAATTATTAGAATACAGATACATTAACATTCTCTTTCACTTATAAGAAATACTTTTCAACCTACTAAGTAGACTCTTAAAGACTTAACTAACTTATAATTTCATCATTATCTTCCTCCACCAAGAAACCTCCTTCAGGAGCTTTACCCTTCCTCATTTCATCTATACCTTCTATGATCCATCTCCCTTATATTTGTAGAAGTATAATGGAGAAGTATTATCGGGCTAATTTATTTTCTGCAATAATCTATGAGATCATTTTGAATTAGAAATATATCTTACTTGTTTCTTTATACCCTGTGCATGGTATAGAATCCAGTATAAAATAAGTGCTAAAAGTTGCTTGTTGAAGGCATGAAATATCAAACGTTTTGAAGAGAAATTGGAATTGGACTGAAATACAGATCGATGATGGGACACAAAATCTGTGCTCCTGATATTTCCCCTCCCTTGAGATTCACATACATGTTCAGTTGTTAATGACACATGGCAAGTCAAAAAATTTTTCTGTAACTACTACTCCTTTAGTGTTTTGTGATTTTACTAGAGTTCTTATCACTCTGATTGCTCAGAGTATAAACCAAGCACTTCCTTATTAATGACTGAGCACCTCTCACTTCTCATCAGTCATGACTCTCCTTCTAGACCCTCTATTCACAAACCAATATTATATTCTCCCTGATACTCTGATCAAATCCTGCTGTCTTAAAATTTAATTTTAACTACTTACATATGCTTTTTTTCTTTGCAACTCAAGTAATATTCAGATGCCAGTTTAGGTTTATTAAAGGACATATATGATCATTTTCTGTACCTGATCTGAAAATTTGAGTACACATCTTTTTATGAAGATTAAAACTGAACCCAGTGTATAGCATTTAAGGCTCTCCAAAGTGTCCTATTTTAACTAATATTTTCCTTTTCTGCAGTTTTGTGTTAGCCTCTGCTCTATATATACTGAACTAACAACTGTATACTTAAATGACCATGACTTACATATCATTCATCTTTTAATCCTTTTCTTCTATTCAACTTTAAAACCATTCTCCTGTATTCTTTGCTTCTGAGTTCAGCCAAAATGTATCCTCTGTATTGAAGCTTTGTCTGATTTTCTTCACATTAGAGTGACAGCATATTCTGAGAGCCTGAAATGCTGTATCTTTGTACAACATTAGTATATTCATATTCCTCCTATATTAGGCAATGTGTGTGTTTTATCTACATGCTAGCATGTGACCAACATTATGACAAGACATACATTTTCGTGTTTCCCCAAATTATTAATCATCATGTTCCATGAGATGCACCATATTATTTGCTAGATATATTTAAATGGGTTCTATCATATTTTAAAAATGTCAATAAGACATTATTTTTTTCTATTTTAATCTATTTTTAAAACTCCTAGAAGGTTGCAATCATTTCCTCAAAAATATATAAATATTTCCTGTCTTCTCCTGAACAAATACCATGCCCAGTTAACAACTGGCAAAGTTCTCTGCATGTAAGTTACCTAACTCCAGAAATTAATTTTTAACTTGATCGATGTCTAAATTGCCACTTCAATTTTGTGCCCAAAAAGCATTCAGCCATTGCAGAGCAGTGTGTGAGGGAGCTGCTATCATGATGTCCAAGAAATGGGTTTCAGCAATTCTACTGCTGCAGCTCTGCTATACTGGCTGTGGATTCTGTGAGAAGGTCCTGGTGTGGCCCTGTGACATGAGCCACTGGCTCAATCTAAAGGTTATTCTGGAGAAACTCATGGAAAGAGGCCATGAAGTGACTGTGTTGGTGTCTTCACAAAATTTTCTCATTGAGAACAACAAGCCTTCCACACTGAACTTCGAGATGTTCTCAGTGCCGCAGGACAAAGAGACTGCTGAAGATAGTCTAAACGAATTTTTGAATCTATCTGTTAACGTCATGCCAACATTGTCACCCTGGCAATCAGCAAAGAAACTTCAAGATTTTTTCCTTCAAATAAGCGCAGATTTAAAACTTGTCTGTGAGAGTGTTGTCTACAACCAGACAATCATGAAGAAACTCCAGGACACCAACTATAATGTTATGGTTATAGACCCTGTGATGCCCTGTGGAGAGCTGATTGCTGAGATTCTGGGAATCCCTTTTGTGTACACACTAAGACTCTCTTTGGGTAGCACAATGGAGAGATACTGTGGGCAAATTCCATCTCCACCTTCCTACGTGCCTGTTGTCATGGCAGCATTACCAGACAAAATGACCCTTCTGCAAAGGGTAAAAAATTTAATGTTTACCATTTTCTTTGACTTCGGGCTCCAACAATATGACACTCAGCTTTGGGACCAGTTTTACAGTGAAGTATTAGGTAAGAGACTCTGCTTCTCATTCTAAAGTAATTATCAGAAGATGCTGAGGAGGTTTCAGGAAAGTCTAGGAAAAGGTAAGGAATATATTTTTAAAACTTGCACTTTCACAAAAACTCCACAATTGATATCAAAGAACTGTGGTTTAATAACTAATTGGGGAAGGGAGGCAGGAAATTTCTTGCCATGGTTCCTCTTTCTTTACAGTCCTCTATTTATTAGGATACTTCAATACTTAAAAGATTGTTACCAAAACAAAATGAAATATAAAACATGCTAATATATGTAGTCCAATGGAATGTGTATTTTTGTCAGATGCAGGATATCACAAATAAGTCTAATACACTGAGTTTTCATAGAGATGATGCTTGATTTCTTACTGGTTAAGTGAGTGTAATGTTTGTTAAAAGAGGAAGATAGTCTTCTTCCCTGATTTTAGTAATAGTCTGGAACCTGAGCCATATTAATGGTGGTATTAAATTTGGTATATAACTTATTTTGTCTGAATTTTGCTCTACTAATTTTGAAAATCACGGAATATTAGATTTAAAATTTAAACCATCCTCCTTTTGGACCAGAGTACCATGTATTCCTATCTCTCATAAATTTGGGATGAAACTTCAAAAAGTCCTATGAGAACTGCTTCATCATAATGGGTCATACTGAGACGTTTCCTACTATGCTTTATACTTTTGGAGGAGTATAATATATAAAACTGAAAAATTAAGCAGAAACTTGAAAGAGTTTATAACTTGAGATGTTAAAAACAGTATATTTTTCACTTCACTGGTTATGTACATTCTATTTTTAATCGCCTGCCTTTTCTAATAAAAAATGGTTTTGCTTTGCAATTTTCAAATGTCTAGCTCTTATCTGATTGCATCACTGAAGCTGGCTTTCACTCCAAATACTGTTTTGTTTTGTTTTTAATTGAAGTATAGTTGATTTAAAATGCAATAATTTCTGCTATATAACATAGTGATTGAGTTATACATATACATATACAGTTCAGTTCAGTTGCTCAGTTGTGTCTGACTCTGTGACCCCATGGACTGCAGTACGCCAGGTTTCCCTGTCCATAACCAACTCCCAGAGCCTGCTCAAACCCATGTCCATCTAGCTGGCAATGGCATCCCAGCATCTCATTTTCTGTTGTCCCCTTCTCCTCCTACTTTCAATCTTTCCCAGATTCAGGGTCTTTTCCAATGGGTCAGTTCTTCACATCAGGTGGCCAAAGTATTGAAGTTTCAGCCTCAGCATCAGTCCTGGTTTGATTTCCTTGCTGTCCATGAGACTCTCAAGAGTCCTCTCCAACACCAAATTTCTCCAAATTTCAAGGCTTCAGTCACCATCTGCAGCAACTTTGGACAAGAAAATAAAGTCTGTCACTGTTTCCATGGTTTCCCCATCTATTTGCCATGAAGTGATGGAACCAGATGCCATGATTTTCGTTTTTTGAATGTTGAGTTTTAAGTCAGGTTTTTCACTATCCTCTTTCACTTTCATCAAGAGGCTTTTTAATTCCTCTTCACTTTCTGCCATAAGGGTGGTGTCATCTGCATATCTGAGGTTATTGATATTTATCCTGGCAGTCTTGATTCCAGCTTGTGCTTTATCCAGCCAGGCATTTTGCATGATGTACTCTGCATAGAAATTAAATAAACAGGGTGACAATATACAGACTTGATGTACTCCTTTCCAAATTTGGATCCAGTCCATTGTTCCATGTCCGGTTCTAACTGTTGCTTCTTGACAGTGATAATCTCTAGTTGCTTCCATGTTGCTGCAAATGAAATTACTTCGTTTTCTTCTATGACTGAGTAGCATTCTGTTGTATATATGTGTTATATCTTCTTGATCTATTCATCTGTTGATGGGCATTTAGGCTGTTTCCATGTTTTGACCAATGTGAATATTGCTGCTGAGAACATAGGGGTGCATGTATCTTTTTGAATTATAGTTTTTTTCCATATGTCCATGGACAGAATTGTTGAATCCTATGGTAATTTTAATTTTACATTTTAGAGGAAATTTCCTACTGTTTTTCATAGTGACTGTATCAACTTACATTCCCACCAACAGGGTAGAAGTGTATTCATTTCCCCACACTCTCCCCAGCATTTATTATCACCCCAAATACAATTTGAGAGTCATGAAGAAACATGAACTAACAAAGATCATATTGGGTATTAGAAATATTAACTAATTTAACTTCCTTAATGCAGTAGTTTGCTAGGGTTGTTATAACTAAATTTAAAAGATTGGGTGACATTAAAAACATAAATTTATTTTCTCTCAGTTTGGCAAGCTGGAAGTCCAAGACCAAAGCTTTGTCAGGGCTGGTTTTCCTTAAGGCCTGTCTGAACAGCTTGTGGATGCCCACTTTCTTGCTTTGTCCTCTCATGGTTTTCCTCTGTATATGCACATCCTGCATGCGTGCTAAGTCTCTTCAGTCGTGTCCTACTTTTTGCACTTTTTGTCCTACTTTTTGTCCTACTTATGGACTGTAGCTCGTCAAGCTCCTTTGCCCATGAGATTCTCCAGGCAAGAATACTGAAGTGGGTTGCCATGTCCTCCTCCAGGGGACCTTCCTGACCAGATTGAACTTGCGTCTCGTGTCTCCTGCACTGGCAGGCAGGTTCTTTTCCGCTAGTGCCATTTGAGAAACCCATATGTATATCCTACTGTCTCTTGTACTTCTTATAAGGTGATCTGTCATATTGGATTAGGACCCACTCTTATGATGTCATTTATATTAATTACCTTTAAAAGATCTACCTTCAAATACTGTTAGACTTCAGTGTTTTAATAAAAGAGGAACACAGTTCAGTCCATAACACTGATTTTTATAGACACATTGTTTCACAGAACTAAGATTAAAAAAAAAAACAACACTTTAAAAATCCTTAGCTTTACACATGACTGAATTTACACTGTGTTGGTTTAACAATAAATAACATAGCAACTAATAAACATTCCTGGGTGCTTCCCTGGTTGCTCAGTAGTAAAGAATCCACCAGCAATGCAGGAGACACGAGAGACTTGGGTTTGATCCCTGGGTCAGGAAGATCCCCTGGAGGAGGGCATGGCAACCCGCTCCAGTGTTCTTACCTGGGAAATCCCAAGGACAGAGGACCCTGGTGGGCTACAGTCCATAAAATTACAGAGTTGGATAGGACTGAAGTGATTGAGCAGGCACACACAAGTGCTTTCTTTGTGTAGGCAAAGTGTTAGGCTCTATGGATTTGAGATAAATAAGACCAGTGCCTTGGCCTCAATTCTTCTCTCAGAAACAAATGCAAAACACAGAACTAGAAATATATTCTGATAACTAGAGATGCTGTCCTAGTTCCAACTGATAACTTTCTGAGAAATTTGTTGTATTATGCATAAATATAGGAAAGGTAAAGGATTCTGAATGGATATATGTTATACAAAATATGTAGTCCTTAGGATCAGTGGCCAATTTTTAACTTTACCACCTAACAGGTTTCTCGTTTACTGTAAGTACTGTCATCGATTTTCATTGCTGTACTCTTTCATCTTCTTTATTGAGAAATTCTGAAGACACTATGACTATAATTTCATTCTTGATGTAATGAAAAAAATAGCTAGTACAAATTGCTAAAAATTTGAATGTAACAAAAGTATATACATAATGAATGATATTTGGCTTTATGTTTTTCCTACATAAACACTCTTATCTTTTGTCTTTACATTAAGATATTGTCTAAGTATTAAACATAAATTTATGTGTGTGGGTGTGTATGTGTGTGTGTGTATGTATGTGTGTGTGTATATATATATATATAAATATATATACCAGCTATATATACCAGTATATATATATATACCACCAGCTTCCCTGGTGGCTCAGATGGTCAAGAATCTGCCTGCAATGCAGGAGACCTGGGTTTGATCCCTTGTTTGGGAAGATCCCTTGCAGAAGGAAATGGCTACCCACTTCAGTATTCTTGTCCAGAGAATTCCATTGACAGAGGAGCCTGGAGAGCTACAGTCCATGGGGTCGCTAAGAGTCAGATACAATTGAGCGACTAACACTTGCCTTGCCTATATATCAGATCAGATCAGTTGCTCAGTCATGTCCGACTCTTTGCGACCCCATGAATCGCAGCACGCCATATATATATATATATATTTTTTTTTTATCAGTTGGAACAGTGATATTCATCTTTACCTATTTTCACTTAGTATAGATTTGACATCTTTCCTCACAACATATTAAAACCTACATTATTTTATTCATATGAATGTATGTAACAAATCATTTAATTTGTCTAGTGTGAAAGCTGTGCTTAGATTGTTCCAGCTCTGTTGTTATCAAAAAAAAAAAAAAAAAAAAAAAGAAGTATTTCCTTAAAGTTTGTACCTACATCTCTGCTACAATGACCTCTAAAATTTTTGAATGATTTAGCTCTTATGCTCAGATCTTTTCTTAGGTAGCCAGCAATTATTCCATTTTCTTTGGACTCTTTATCCTATTGATCTCTAATTGGTCTGGCACTTTAGGAAATCTAAATCCTTAACTTTCTGTGATGTGCATTACAAACATCTTTTCAAGTCTCTCAGTTGACTTAGAAATTTATCAAACCTGTGGCGGATTCATTTTGATATTTGGCAAATCTAATACAGTTATGTAAAGTTTAAAAATAAAATAAAATTAAAAAAAAAAAAAAAAAGAAATTTATCAATATAGATCAATTGATATAAAATTTTATATATTTTAAAATATTATACATGTAATTTCATATTTTAGAAATATACCAATAAAAAGTGAAGAGATGTAAGTATACAGTTGATAGAAATAATAAAATAAACTTCTGTATGCCTTATAAAGCAAGTTAAGAAATAGATCATTGAAAGGTTGCTGTTGAATCACGCGAATACACCGGGATTCTTAGCCCCCAGAGGAGAAGAATTCAGTCCGGGGCCAGAGACGAGGCTTGATCGCTCAGAGCTTTTGTGTAATAAAGTTTTATTAAAGTATAAAGGAGATAGAGAAAGCTTCTGATATAGGCATCAGAAGGGGGCAGAAAGAGTACCCACTTGCTAGTGTTAACAATGAAGTTATATACTCTCCAATGAATCCAAAGAATGTCTGAAGGTTGTAAAGACCTCACCAGACCTACTCCCATAATTTACATTTTAAGATAACAGAACGTTTAATCCAGAGACTGTCCTTAGGCAAGATACATTATTGTTATATAATCCTAAGGAATGTGGAGAAAGAAAAAAAGTTTGTCCTTTCTTCCTCCTTGAGAATTCCAGACCCCTCTCTCCTTGGGGACCCCTAGACTCCCTATCAACCTGCCTAGGAACTGACTCTCTCACTGTTGCAGTTCTTAGAAATGCTCTTCTGTCATTAGAAACCACAAGCCTGACTTTGGTGAACATTTTCTTGGAAATTTCACATCTATCATTATATATGATTTCTTTAACACTCTGCAATTTAATTTTTTAATATTATACATACAAGCAAAGAAGTGTTGTTTATGCAGAATAGTTTTAATGATACAACCATGTGTTTTCTTTTGTTTAAGTTCTGTATTCTGTTGTATACATGATGTTTTGTGTATTGACAACTAGCTACTTGGGCTTCCCGGTGGCGCTAGTGGTAAAGAACCTGTCTGCCAAGCAGGAGACATAGGAGACTTTCGATACTTGGGTTGGGGAGATCCCCTGGAGGCGAGCATAGCAACTGACTCCAGTTTTCTTGCCTGGAGGATCCCATGGACAGAGGAGCCTGGTGGCTATAGTCCATAGGTTTGCAGAGTTAGACATAACTGAAGAGACTTAGCAGGCACACAACTAACTATTTATATTTTATTATATAATACTGCTACTATGAACATTCTTGTGTATGCCCTCTGTTGTAGAAGAGCAAACATGCCAACAGCATATAAACCATATATCTACGTTTAAATCTTTATCTATATTTTCCTCTACTGGGTAATTTCAGACTTTTGTCAAAAAATTATACTTTAACCAAGGCTATACAAATTTTTACCTTAACCAACACAGCGTTTTATTCCTCATTATACCACATTTTTAGGAAGCATATTATCGAATGAGTTTTATTAATCAATGAGGAATAATTGACATACCATAAAATTCACACATGTGCAACGATATTTATTATGTTTACAAAGTCCAGCAACTGTCACCATGTTGTAATTTTATAATTCCCCCAAAGAAATGATTTTTCTGAGCTTTGTCAAAGTGATAGATCTGAAATACTATCTTAGGTTTCATTTAGATTTCCTTCATTATTACTGGCTTGAGTAACTTTTAATACTTTATGGGCTATTTTTGTTTCTGTCCCATGAATATCCTTCTCTTGTTGTTCATCCATTTTTTTCTAAAGGGTTTCTTGTGTCTTCATTATTGTTTCAATAAATTCTTTTTATATTTTAGATAAGCCTTTGTTAGTTTCATGTACTGTAGAGACTTTGGCAATTTATCATGTGCTTCTCATTCTCTTAAATATTGCATGAAGAACTTTGGGTTTTAAACCTAATGAAGTAAAATAATTAGCCATTTTCTTTTTTAAACACTTGAGGAAATCCTTTCTTACTCTAAAAGCATAAAGATTTACTTTTATATTGTCCTCAAAGAAATCATGATTTTGCTTTTGAAGATTTTAATCTACTTAGTAATTTATTTTTCTGTATTTTGTATGTTGGGCTCAATTTCTCTTCTTTATACCTTTCTTCCTTTGCTCTTCCTTCTTCCTCATTCTCCCCTGTCTCCTTCCTTCTCTACCCCTCTTCTCTCTTTTTTCTTCCTACTATTGCCCAGGGATACAGAGTTGTACCATTATAATTTATTTAAAGCTTTTTCTTTTTCCTACTTATCTGCAATGCTTCCTGTATCATTAAGCATTTTCACTGCTTAAGTGGTTTTTCTTTGATTCATTATGATATTTGCTTTTTTCTATATTTGTTCTTGTTGCTAGCTTTATTAAGACATAACTGGACTTTTCTGGGGGTCCTGTGATTAAACTCTATGCTGTGGCTAGGACAGGAACAGCTCAGTTACAGGGTCTTCTCAGAATCCACAGTCTGACCAAGTTTGTCCAACTTGCCTCTGGGGATCCCACAGGGTTTGAGCCAGTTGTGGGCCACTTCAAGGTCTACAGCTGGGACAGAGGTCTGGATGTTTATTACTCAACGTGGAGTGAGCAGGGCTCCTCTTGATTTCCTTGGCATATGATGTTAGTAACAGAGCCAAAGAGAAACATACTATAGCTGAGTTCTCAGCGGTACAGAACTTTTTGCCATGTCTGCAGCCTAGAACCCACTCTCTGGGTCAGTTATCTGCTTGCAAGCCTCCCCTCTCAAAAGTCATTGTCTGTCTTGGACTGTACCCAGATTTCACAATCTCCTGTCCTAATCTCAGGGCTCCCACAAGACACATATGTCTGTGAATAAATGCCAAATCATTGCTGTGGGGGCGGGTGGGGGGTACATGATGGATATCTTATTTGGTCATCCCATTCAAAATATCTGGAAGGGTAACACCCTCTGTCCTAGTATATCTTCAGGAAAATCTTGATAATTCTTAGCCCTTTGCTGTTCTAAATAGATTTCTAAAATTAAATGTGAAATTCTAAAAAAATTGTAAAGTTTCATGAATCTTGGGATTTTGAGATTTAGTGAGAAATACAAGGAATTACAGTGAGTCAGTGAGTAAAGAATCCTTCTGAAATGCAGGAGATGCAGGAGACAGGGGTTCTATCTCTGAGTTGGGAAGATCCCCTGGAGGAGGGCATGACAACTCACTCCAGTATTCTTGCCTGGAGAATCCCATTGACAAAAGGGCCTGGCTGGCTACAGTCCATAGATTCACTTCATAACTGAAGTGACTGAGCATACAAGTATGCACAAGGAATCTGTAGATAAATTGGAGAGAATGAAAAACTTTAGGAATTTTGATTTTCCTATCAATGAACATGAGAGCTCTATTTATTTTCTATAAAGGGTTTCAGCAAGACTTTATAATTCTAATCTGCATATTTTATGAATTTCTTTTAAAATTATTCAAAAATTATAAGTTGAAATATACAATTTAGTTAAACTTAATTCATACACAGAAATTGTAGTTGCCATTTCATCTTTTTTATATTATTGAAATAATCAAACTCTCACATTCATTCTAATAACAAAACTGTATATTCTCTTGGAATAAGCAGAGTTTCAGGTTATCTAAAGAGACATTCAAGAGCAGAGACTCAGAATTGGAAATCACCACAGGAATTAGACCTTGGGTAGGAACACCTGAACTCTAATTAATGAGTTGCTGGAAATTTATTGTGGACAAACTTGAGAGCTTAAAAATCCAGTGCGTCCCAATCATCAGGTTCAGTTCAGTTCAGTCACTCAGTCATGTCCAACTCTTTGTGACCCTATGGATTGCAGCACGCCAGGCTTACCTGTCCATCACAAACTCCCAGAGTTTGCTCAAACTCATGTTCATTGAGTCGGTGAGGCCATGCAACCATCTCGTCCTCTGTCATTCCCTTCTCCTCCTGCCTTCAATCTTTCGCAGCATCAGGGTCTTTTCAAATGAATCAGTTCTTCGCATCAGGTGGCCAAAGTATTGGAGCTTCAGCTTCAGCATCAGTCCTTCCATATGAATATAAAGGACTGATTTTCTCTAGGATTGACTGGCTTGATGACCCTGCTGTCCAAGGGACTCTGAAGAGTCTTCTCCAAACCTCAGTTCAAAAGCATCAATTCTTTGGCACTCAGCTTTCTTTATGGTCCAGCTCTCACATCCGTACATGACTACTGGAAAAGCCATAGCTTTGACTAGATGGACCTTTGTTGTCAAAGGAATGTCTCTGCTTTTTAATATGCTGTCTAGGTTGGTCATAGCTTTTCTTCCAAGGAGCAAGCATCTTTTAATTTCATGGCTGGAGTCACCATCTGCAGTGATTTTGGAACCCAGGAAAATAAACTCTGTCACTGTTTCCATTGTTTCCCCAACTATTTGCTGGAGAAATAGTGATGGGACTGGATGCCATGATCTTTGTTTCTTGAATGTTGAGTTTTAAACCAGCTTTTTCATTCTCCTCTTTCACTTTCATCAAGAGGCTCTATAGTTCCTCTTCACTTTCTGCCATAAGGGTAGTGCAATCTGAGTATCTGAGCTTATTGATATTTCTCATGGCAATCTTGATTCCAGCTTGTGCTTCATCCAGCCCTGCATTTAGCATGATATACTCTGTATAGAAGTTAAATAAGCAGGGTGACGATATACAGCCTTGATGTACTCCTTTCCCGATGTGGAACCAGTCTGTTGCTCCATGTACAGTTCTAACTGTTGCTTCTCGACCTGCATTCAGATTTCTCAGGAGGTGGTGGTCAGGTATTCCCATCTCTTAAAGAATTTTCTACTTTGTTGTAGTCCACACAGTCAAAGACTTTAGCATAGTCAATAAAGCAGAAGTAGACTTTGTTTTGAATTTTCTTGCTTTTTCAATGATCCAACAGATGCTGGTAATTTTATCTCTGGTTCCTCTGACTTTTCTAAATCCAGCTTGAACATCTGGAAGTTCTAGGTTCATATACTATTGAAGCCTAAGTTGGAGAATTTAATTGTGCAGTAGTTTGAACATTCCTGGCATTGCCTTTCTTCTGGATTGGAATGAAAACTGACCTTTTCCAGTCCTGTGGCCACTGCTGAGTTTTCCATATTTGCTGGCCTATTGAATGCAGCACTTTCACAGCATCATCTTTTAGGATTTGAAATAGCTCACTGAAATTCCATCACCTCTACTAGCTCTGTTCCTGTGGCCGCTGCTGAGTTTCCATATTTGATGGCCTACTGAGTGCAGCACTTTCAGAGTATCATCTTTTAGGATTTGAAATAGCTCACTGAAATTCCATCATCTCTACTAGCTCTGTTCTTAGTGATGCTTCCTAAGGCCCACTTGTCTTCGCAGTCCAGGATGTTTGGCTGTAGGTGAGTGATCACACCATCATGGTTATCTGGATTACAGAAGAACTATACAAAAAAAGATCTTAATGACCTGATTGTAGAGGAGTCCCCACAATATTGTGAGATTTCTTTCCAGGAGCTCAACCAATTTTTCATAATAAAAGTAAAATAAATAGCCCTTGTTTCCAGTTAGGGGAAGAGGAAAAGAATCATTTTGAAAGCAATCAGAGCCCTCTGTTCATCCTAACAAGGCTGTCCTCAGGGTAAACTAGTTAACTGGTGCACAATGTGCTAGGGATTATCAGAGCCTAACTGACCTGAGGCAAGAATACCTGACTCCAAGCCCCTCTAGACTACTGGATGGAAAAGGGATATACCCAACTTCAGACCATCCTGCCCCAAATAAAGTGGGGGAAAAAACTGAGAGATAGTTTTGAAGAATACAGAGGCTTAGAGTCAGTAAAATACTGAGACTAATCTTTGGACCATAGAATGCTTCTCTCCCCAACTCACCACCACCTTTCAAACACCTGTTTACAGTAGTCTCTTACCCAGTATATCATGTCTTGCTATCAAGTGAAAATTACAAGGAACATCAAAAGGCAAAAACACACTTTGAATAGACAGCAATCATCAGAACCAGAGATGGCAAGAATGCTGTAATTATCAAAACAAGGTTTGAAATCAATGTTGATTAATATGCTAAGGGATCTAATGGATAAAGTAGACAGTATGTAAGAACAGATGTTCTGTATAAGCAGAGAGATGTAAATCCTGAGAAAAACCAAAAAAGAAGAGATAAAAACATTGTAGCAGAAATGAATTCAAAGATAAATTTATACTGACATACTTAATAGTCATTTCTAGAGGACAGAAACTGAGGGAATAATTTCTATCACATTCTATGAGGATAGTATGATAAAAATGTAAAAACTAGACGAGGACATTACAAGGGAAAAAAAGCTTGTTATATTTGTATAAAAAAGTTTATACAAATATATGTTGTTAACATAGATGCAGAATTCTCAAAAAATGTTAGAAATTTCTGCTCTGTGAAAGACAATGTCAAGAGAAAGAAATGCAAGGCACTGAATAGGAGACAATGTTTGCAAAAAACATGTCTGATAAAGAACCAAAATGTTTTTTAAAAACACTTATAATACCCCAAGAAGAGATCATGAAACCTGATTAAATAGTGGGACAAAGATAATAATGAACTGTATACAAAGATAGAAATTTGACAAATAAGTATATAAAAAATGCTCCATGTAATTTTTTTTGAAAGAGATGCAGATTATAATAATAATGAGATAACCACTGCACATCTATTAGAATGGCCAAAATGCAGATCACTGACAACTCCAAAAGCTCAGAAGTTGTGGAGCTCTTCTTATTGCTGCTGCTGCTGCTGCTGCTAAGTCGCTTCAGTCGTGTCCGACTCTGTGCGACCCCAGAGACGGCAGCGACCAGGCTCCCCTGTCCCTGGGATTCTCCAGACAAGAACACTGGAGTGGGTTGCCATTTCCTTCTCCAATGCATGAAAGTGAAAAGTGAAAGGGAAGTCGCTCAGTCGTTATTGCTAATAGGATCTAAAATGGTGCAGTCACTTGGGAAACACTTGGTGCTTTCTTAAATTCTTGGTATCACACTTCTTGGTATTTACTCAAAGGAAATGAGAACTTATGTTTACACAAAAGGTGATGTTTATAGATATTTATAGAAATTTCATTCATAACTGCCCAAACTTGGAAGAAACTAAGTAGTAAATGAATAAACTGTGGCAGATCTAAAGAAGGAATATTATTCAGCTCTAAAAAATGAGTTATCAAGTCCCAGAAAAACATCAAACCATGGGAGCACCTTTAGTGCATACTATTAAGGAAAAATTCCAGGCTGAAAAGTCTATGTACTGAATGATTCAAACTCTGACATTCTGTAAAGGCAAAACTATGGAGACAACAAAAAGATCAATGGTTGCCAGGATGTGGGATGAAAGTGGGGCATTAATATGCAAAGCACAAAATAATTTGGAAACAGTGAAAATACTCTGTATGATACCATAATGACTGATACATGTCTTTATTATTTGTCTAAGACAACCCAATTTATACTTGGTGTTAATTATTTTGTAAACCATGAACTTTGGGTGGTTATAATGTTTCAGTGTGAGTTCATCAACCGTAACAAATGTACCATTCTATTGGAGATGTTGATAATGGGATAGTCTATGCAAGTGTGAAGACAAGCATATGTGGGAAATATCTCCACTTTTCCCTCAATTTTGCTATCATCTAAAATTGTTCTAAAAATAAAGTATTAATTCATAGATTGTGATACAGAAATCATACATGTTAGTTTTCTCTCATGTCTTTAAAAAAATAAATAGTCTATGAAGCCTAATAAGGTTGTCTCTGGATTAATATCTACAGCTTGCATGAGTTACCACTGAGAGATTGGTACCTGTCTTCTGCTGAATACCTCAATCTGTCTCATCTATAGTATGGCATTTTGTTATATACTTAGGCTCCCTCTAAGAATTCTTTGAAACTAAAAGGTATCTCAGTAGACTCATCATGAAGGATTAAAATAATAGATTCAAACAGCAACAATATTTCCATGGTAGTTCAAATTTAGTGGCCATTGATCAATTACTTGTGAATTTTCTATTGTGTTTATAACTCATTTTGTGTAACAAAATAATAACAGAAAAAAAGATTGGTGGTAAATTTTAATTCCATATTTTTGTTTTACAGGTCTTCATCATAACATTTAGAATGTCTTAAGAAACTTACAACTTTTTCATACTTTAGCACAATTTTGTTCTTGTGTTGATATGTATTTCATACTGTGCATATCCGCTTCAAATAAAGAATTTTAGTATACTAAGTACTTTAGTATACTAAAATACTTTAAGCTATATCTTTCAAAAATGTTTTGCACAATAATTTCTCCTAAGAACTTAGTAATCAAGACAGGATGTCACACACATAGAGCAACACATCTAAAAAACATAAGCATATTTGTGGGGAAACTGTGGTGCTTTGTTTTCATCCAGTCTTTGGCAATTTCAAGCTGAATGTCCTTGGAAATGGCTTTTTTTATTACCAAGTTAAATCATTGCCTATATAACTTCAACTGAGCAAGTGAGCACACACATGCATATAAAACTTCTGACATATATCCAAGCACTACAAAATAGTGACAATTCTTTAAAAGGCTATTCAACCTGGAGTACATAAAAGCACCATTTCTGAATAGAATCTGTAAGAAAGGAACATTCTTGTCTGAATTTTTCTTTACTTAGATGCAACACATGTTTTTTTGTGTATACAAATGATTGACTTAGTAATTTGCAAATACTTGTTCTTTACAAATCTCCTAAAATGAATATTTAGAATGTGTCCTTTTCATAAAACATCATTTCAAGGTGACACTCAAATGTGTGATACAAGTAATGCATGCATGTATAATCTCCATTCCAAAGGGGGTTGTATTAGATTTAAGTTACTCAGGGATTTCCTATGGAGAAAATAATAGCAAATCAATGAGATCTAACTCAGCAAGACAAGGTAAATTGATACTGGTGGGATTCTTCAACAATGTGCGTGAACCCAAAACTGTAACAAGCGGAAAGGTAGAAAGATAGTCCTGATTGGAAATTAGAAAACCTCTGAGAGCTGATTTGGTGTTTATGGTGATTTAGTTGCTAAGTCATGTCTGACTCTTGTGACCCCATGGACTGTAGCTTCCCAGACTTCTCTGTCCATGGGATTTCCCAAGCAAGAACACTGCAATGGGTTGTCATTTCCTTCTCTAGGGGGTCTTCCAGACCCAGGGATTGAACCCACAGCTCTAGTATTGTTGGTGGATTCTTTACTGTTGAGTCATCAGAGAGGTCCTTTGTGTTAATAGGATGCAGCTAATCTGCCATATGACATTTAATTGGAGAGAAACCATGAGTATGAAATCCATCAGTACTTGGAGTTGTGGTTAAAATTTTTGATTGAATTTATTTCCTAAAAGAACTTATTTTTGTCAAAGAATTGTATTTTTATTTGATTTTATTGAGTTTATTTTATTTTACATACTACTGTTCTTTTACTACCCAAACATTCTTTCTCCCTCCATCTCACTTCCCATACCTTCTTCTCTACCTTTCTATCTTCTTTCCTTTCTTCCTTCTTTCTCTTCCTCCATCTTTCATTAATATTTTAAATTTCACTTCGTTTTAAGATCTAAATGTGATAAGTAATCAAGAGTTCCTTCATAGCACATCAGAAAATTAGTGGTGCAATTTTTTTTTCCCAGGAAATATGTATGCTAATAAGTTCAAGCCTACTTCTTTCATTTTCTCCAGGAAGACCCACTACGCTATGTGAGACTATGGGGAAAGCAGAGATTTGGCTCATCAGGACATACTGGGATTTTGAATTTCCTCGTCCATACTTACCAAATTTTGAGTTTGTAGGAGGATTGCATTGTAAACCGGCCAAACCACTACCTAAGGTAGGTCTGTTACAGTGGAAATTTCTTTTGTACTTTATATAACACCCTGATTTTCCTTTAAAGCTTGCAGTATCAATGACAGAGATATGCTTGCTAATGAATTACTTCAGTTTTATACTTCAAATCTATTTTCAAAATCATAGGAGAAGTCTCTTATGAGTAATTTTACCTTTTTTTACTTGAATACTTAATCAGAAGGATGAAATCTTCCAAGTGGCATGTTAAAAATATCAGTGTGTCCGTAGTACAGACATTGGGTTGAAAAACAGGAAGCTAGAACCTTGGCTATCACTAAGGAGACTGCTGCTGTCTTCCTAAGAAGCATGATGCAATTATAAATAGGGATATTTACTATGATCATTTGAGTGATAAAGATGCTTTCATAAAAGCTAAGTGTTGATAGAAGACATGGAACCAGACAGGGCTTCTTGGAGAGCAGTAGACTTTACTGAGCCAGGAAAGAATTGCTTGAAAAAAATTTTTTGAGATGAAAATGATACGTTCAATTTCAAATTCACTTTAAGAAGTCAAAGAAATTTTCAGGTGAAGATTTCTAAAAATCATATGGTTAATACAAGATTTCAGTCTCAGCTGAGAACACTGGAAATAAATTTGGGAGTCATTAATGTAAATTAGAAATCATATAACTGAGAAACCGAAATGCTGAATTGGCTCTTTATAACTATGATACCAGGAATTTTTTTGGAGTAAAAAAGAAAATCATGCACCCATATTCCAATGTTAGAAAGAATTAATAAGGAGTGCCAGAAATATAGGAAGAAAACAATATTTAGAAGCATAAAAAGAGAATAGTAGGTAAACAAAGTAAGAATATTATACTTGACTATATTCATCAACAGGCAGTGAAGAGACAGATATTTATTTGCTTGTGTTGTAGGTAAATGAGCATACTCTTTGTACAAGAGGGCAGGTTAGATGATGTTCCCATAAGAGTTCTTGATTTCTCTTTAGGGGAAGATGGATACTGAAGTTTAAAATTTCACTTCCGGATTGTGAATATGTGTTTCATGCCAATAGGTTATAGCTAAAGACAAGCTCCATTGAGTGTTATTACTGGAGATAAGAAACCAATATCTAGAATAAATAAAGGTACAGAAAGATGCATGACATATTCCATGGCTCACTTGCCACATCATTATGTTTATCGTTCCACTCCTACTTTTCACATGCAGGCGATTTCAGAAAAATGGCTCAGACATGTTTCATAAGAGGGGAAATGTATTCCATTCCAAAACTCAGTTATTAATATAGATATTTCAGAAATATGAATACCAATCATGGCTTATCTTTCTCATGAAAGAATTATGCCAATCACTGGACACACAAAATAAAAAAGCAATGAAATTAAACTAAGAAACCAAATCAAACAGATAAGTGTATAATTCTTATACACAGGTATGTGTGTCTATGCCTTTGTGTGTGTGTGTGTGTGTGTGTGTGTGTGTGTGATTTTTTTTATTCAATCACTGTCTATGTAGGGAGATGAATCATAGAGATAAAACACCAGTTCCTAGGACATCAGGTATTCTCTTAATTTTAACTGAGTTAAAAAGAGTGATCTGCTTTTGTTTATGGCATTGTCCTTCCCTTGGTAATTTTACTAGCCTTTAACTGAGAAACGCCAGTGACTGCAGGATAACCACGAATAGTTACAAAGAGATGACACGTCTCTAGAAAGTGACATTCACATAGATAATGAGGAACCTCAATCCCAGACTTTCCTGTCCCCAATTTGCACAACTTCCCAGGTGATGCTAGAGGTAAAGAACCCACCTGCCAATGCAGGAGACCAGGTAAGAGATGTGAGTTTGATCCCCAGGTCAGGAAGTTTCCCTGGAGGATGAAATGGCACCATGGTGGGCTCCAGTCCATGAGGTTGCAAAGAGCTGGACACGACTGGAGCAACTTAGCATCTAAGTGATCATCAGGAGAATTTTATTTGCAGAGAAATGTATAATTTACTTCTGTTCTAAGACTCACATTTTGGGCACATTGTTAGTGTCACACCCTTGTGAAACAGAAGCACTGTCTCATAAGTGTTATAATGACTGTAACAGGAATTTCACTCCATTATCTTTTTTCAAATATATTACTATATATAGCAGTTGTTTAAAATCATTTTAGCCCTATTAAACAGGGAAATAATAAACATGAGGAAAATATTCTAAATGCCTAACAGGAAGCTAGATAAAGTTATTCAAAAGGTATTGACTGTAAACTGGGATGCTAAAAATTTTAAAAGCCTAATTCAGAATCCTTCTTTGGGCTTTCTTCCAAAGAATATTTTTACAAGTTTGCAGACAGGTCTGTTGGTTCATAAAATTAAACTTTGGGAGTAATAGTTCCATGTACCATGAGAACATCTACCTTTTATCACCTATTAATTTTGTATAATGGTTTGGTTTCATGTTTTTATTGTGTAATCACCCATTGTATATTTAGCCCATCATTTCAGAAATACATTTCCTCCTAACAAGACTGGATGGTTCTATATGGCAGAAGACAGAATCAATCTAACAATGTCCCTCACACATCTCTTGAGTCTTCCAATTTAGAAGTGTAAGAGAGTCTTTTCCCCCCTGTGATTGGCACTTATGTAATAAATATAATTTTGTTGATGTGTTCAGTTGTTCAGTCACATCTGACTCTGCAACCGCATGGACTGCACTTCTCTGTCCTTCACTATCTCCCAGAGTTTGCCCAAACTCATGTCCATTGAATTAATAGTGCAATAAAATATAATCTTATCCCTGCAGGAAATGGAAGAATTTGTCCAAAGTTCGGGTGAAGATGGTATTGTGGTATTTTCTCTGGGGTCAATGATCAAAAATCTCACAGAAGAAAAAGCCAATCGCATTGCCTCAGCTCTTGCCCAGATTCCACAAAAGGTTAGTATAAACTGCAATCCTGGTGAGCAGAGTCACTTTGCAATTGTAGAGAGTGGGTGGCTTTTAATATTCTTTCCAGATAAAAGTTGTAACTCGTCCTTCATGAAATAAAACTGGCACCACCTTTAAGTAAAAATGTTTCAAAAGATTCGGATGTATTTGGGACACACTTTACCACTTTCTTACTGAAACTTCACATTACTATGAAAATACATCTTTTCATGAAGTCATTTATTTTCAATGAAATAGAGACGAAATGTTAAGATTCTAGTAATTTTTCCATATCAGAACTTATTAAATGCCATGTACTCTGCCACATCTTTTATACACATAATCTTATTTAATTCTTAGATTGCCCATTATGAGGTAGCGGTTTCCACTGGTCATATAGACATCCTAGGAAACTGAGGTTTATAGGGGTGAAATAATCTGCTGAGGATCACACAATGAGTATATGGTAGTCTTATGTCTGTTGGACTCCAGGGAGCACAGCTTTAACCTCTCTGTTATTCAGCTGGCCATACTGTTCAATCCAGAAAAATGAATACACCATCCCAACCATGGTCTTTCAAAGAGGACAGGAAAGATTCCTTGAAAGATCTGAGAACCAAGTCACCTTAGTAATGGGGAAAAAACCCAGAAAGTGCAGTTCCATCTTCAAGGAGCATACAGCCAAATAAAGAGACTAGATCAACATACATACTAATGGGATAGTGGCCCAGACAGATGAAACTGACTGTCTAGATAGGCACTCATTTATTTAGACAGCTATACCTCAGTCAGTTGGTACACGTACCCTATTGCCTTCAGTTCAGTTCAGTTGCTCAGTCATGTCCAACTCCTTGTGACCCCATGGTCTGCAGCATTCCAGGCCTCCCTGTCCATTGCCAACTCCAAGAGTTTACTCAAAGTAATGTCCATTGAGTCGGTGATGCCATCCAACTGTCTCATCCTCTGTCGTCCCCTCCTCCTCCTGCCTTTAATCTTTCCTAGCATCAGGGTCTTTTCCAGTGAGTCAGCTCTTCGCATCAGGTGGTCAAAGTACTGGAGTTTCAGCTTCAGCATCTCAGTCCTTCCAAATGAATATTCAGGGCTGATTTCCATTAAGATGGACTGGTTGGATCTCCTTCAAGTCCAAGGGATTCTCAAGAGTCTTCTCCATCACCACAGTTCAAAAACATCAATTCTTTGGCACTCAGCTTTCTTTATGGTCCAACTCTCACATCCATACATGACTACTGGAAAAACCAGAGCTTTGACTAGATGGACCTTTATTGGCAAAGCAATGTCTCTGCTTTTTAATATGCTGTCTAGATTAGTCATAGCTTTTCTTCCAAGGAGCAAGTGTCTTTTAATTTCATGGCTACAGTCACCATCTTCAGTGATTTTGGAACCCAAAGAAATAAAAGCCTGTCACTGATTCACTGTTTTTCCATCTATTTGCCATGAAGTTATAGGACCAGATGCCATGATCCTAGTTTTCTGAATGTTGAGGTTTAAGTCAACTTTTTCACTCTCCTCTTTCACTTTCATCAAGAGGCTCATTAGTTCTTCTTCATTTTCTGCCATAAGGGTGGTGTCATCTTCATATCTGAGGTTATTGATATTTCTCCTGGCAATCTTGATTCCAGCCTGTGCTTTATCCAGCCCAGTGTTTCTCACGATGTACTCTGCATATAAGTTAAATAAGCAAGGTGACAATATACAGACTTGATGTACTCCTTTCCCTATTTGGAACCAGTCTGTTGTTCCATGTCCAGTTCTAACTGTTGCTTCCTGACCTGCATACAGATTTCTCAAGTGGCAGGTCAGTTGGTCTGGTATTCCCATCTCTTGAAGAATTTTCCACAGTTTATTGTGATCCACACAGTCAAAGGCTTTGGTATAGTCAATAAAGCAGAAGTAAATGTTTTTCTGGAACTCTCTTGCTTTTTTGATAATCCAACAGATGTTGGTAATTTGATCTCTGGTTCCTCTGCCTTTTCTAAATCCAGCTTGAACACCTGGAAGTTCATGGTTCATGTACTGTTGAAGCCTGGATTGGAGAATTTTGAGCATTAATTTACTAGTGTATGAGATGATCTAGTTCTCTTAAATTAAAAAAAAAAATCTTACAAATTATAATTTTAATTTACCCTTTCAGAATATCAAGTGGTATTTGCTGTTTTCAGATTTTGGTATAGACTTTTTCTTGAAAAACTTTCTTTATAATATTTTTTGTTTTTGATTTTTAAGTTAAAGTTAACTGCCGTAAAAGGTACACATGAACATGTCCATTGTTTGAACCTTTTAATAAACTTCTGTTTACTTCATATAACATCTCAGCACAGGCTTTCAAACAGCAAAACAAAGAAACAAACAAAAAAACTGGTATGGACTATATGATTTCTAAATAGCTCTATAGCTTTAAAATGCCTTAATTTTGTTTGTTTGTTTGTTTGTTTTTACTTCACAATTAAAGCACTGTCTTCAACAGGTTTTATGGAGATACAAAGGAAAGAAACCTGCCACGTTAGGAGCCAATACTCGGCTCTATGATTGGATACCACAGAATGATCTTCTTGGTAAGACCAAGGAAATTCAATAAACAAGTTAAATATTTAAATTTCCACATTTTACTTGCACTTTTGAAGCAAATATAATAAAGAATTGGTCAATAATTTTAGATTGATACTTCCTCTGATTGTCAAAAGGGGATCTTCATTTAAGACTCTCATCATTCTTTAAATTTCAATCTCAGTTCAGCTATTACCTCCTCAATAAGTCTTTCCAGACAATGCAAAGGGGATTAATTTTGCCTTTTTCAGGGATCATGGTATTTTTGAGGTAGAAATTACCCATGTTTTCAGCTTTCATAGACAATATTGCCTTCTTCATTGAGTTATCCAAGAGTTTTTACCCCATGTTTTTCTGAAATTCTGTTAATGTTTCACCCACATATCATCTAATCGCCTATCTAGGTCATCCCAAAGCAAAAGCATTTATCACTCATGGTGGGACCAATGGGATCTATGAAGCTATCTATCATGGGGTGCCTATGGTGGGAGTCCCAATGTTTGCTGATCAGCCTGACAACATTGCTCACATGAAGGCCAAAGGAGCAGCTGTGGAAGTGAATATAAACACAATGACAAGTGCAGATTTGCTCAATGCCTTGAGAACAGTCATTAATGAGCCTTCGTAAGTACTACTATTTTATTTTATTTTATGCGTGTGTGTGTGTGTTTGGCTGTACTGGGTCTTCATTGCCTCTCACAAACTCAGTAGTTGTGGTCTGCAGGTTTAGCTGCCCTACAGTACTACCACTTTTAAAGGCTTATCTTTAATTATTTTACCCGTGATACTCAAAAATGTCCAATGTTTCATGCATTTTAAACTAGTGTATTTTCAAATATAAATAACAACTGCAACATTATCATATGAGAACCATTTTATTATTTCCTCTCCCAAACTGCTGAAGCTATTGGCTGAAATTGTAAAACAAAACCAAGGTTTCAAATATTATATTAGTGCTTTCTCAAAAAAATAATGTTGGTGACTATGTAAATTCTCAGATCTTTTCCTGGACAATCTGCTTATGGACTTCCTAGTGGGTATTTTCTCTCAGTATAGGGTTATTTACAATCTTGATCTGGAGTAATTTGGAAACTATAATTCACACAAGGCCAATATACGTTCTTGGAAAAATGAGGCAATTCATTTAGAACTGACTTATTCCATCTTTTTTATATGTTTGTGTTTTACCACATTCTGTAAAGAATGTATTTCTTCCACTCCCTTCCTCATAACTCTTAACATGGTATGTGACCAGCAAAGTTCATGTCACAGCAAGAATTAACATTTTTTTTAACATACCTGTGGCTTTTGGTTCATGTAGCATGAGACATGCATCCTATACTTACTTTTTTCTTCAACTGGAAGGAGATTTTTTAATACTCAGATAATGAACAAAAGATTACTATATAGATTATTAAAAATTGCTCCTAAAAACTAATCAGAAAAAATAAAAATCTAGTAGAAAAATAAGGAAAAGTTTGAACAAGAATTTTGCAGAAAAGGAAATATGAATTGGTTATAAGCATTTGTTCATTAAAACCTCATCCCTAAATAGATAAAGTCAAATTAAAACCAGGAGATAACATTTTATATTTACCAGATTGGAAAAAATAAAGAAATTAAGAAATCTGGCAAAACTTTTGACCAGAATGTGGAACAACTGAAATCCTCAGAAACTTTTCTTGAAAGTATAAATTGATGTAACCATCTTGGAAGATGATTTGGCATTAGCTAGTAGTAGCTCAGATGGTAAAGCATCTGCCTGCAATGCAGGAGACCTGGGTTCAATCCCTGGGTCAGGAAAATGCCTTGGAGAAGGAAATGGCAACTCATTCCAATATTCTTGGCCTGGAGAATCCCATGGGCAGAGGAGTCTTGTGGGCTATAGTCCATGGGGTCACAGAGTCAGACACGACTGAGCAACTAACACACACAGTGACATCAAAGTCATGAACAATGTGAAATTCCACTTCTAGAGAAACTCTTGCCTTTGCTTTGTGAGCTTGAACATGCCATAAGTGTACATAGGAACATGGTCTATAATAGGAAAAGAAACTGAAATAACTCACTGTCTATCAACAGGGTTGCTGAGTAAATCATGGTGTATATATCTAATGCAATACTACACAGTAGTAAAAAATAAACCATGAATAAACCGTCAATACAAATTTCACAAACAATATTGAGCAAGAAAAGCAACTTATTAAAAATATGTATAAAATGATATTTCTTATTCAAAGTTCAAAAGCATGCAAATTAAATGCAAACAGGGTAAAACTACAAAGCAGTATGTGGTAATAATAAACATGCATTCAGTCTTTACCTCCATGGAAAAGAGAGAGAAATGTGTTTGGAAAGGAATCTTCAGGGTAATACTTTTAATTAATTATTCTTTCTACCTTATGTATACATGTATACTGTTAAGTACAGGATAAATTTAATTTTTTAAAAATATTGAAAATTGTATGTGTAAAGTTCTTTTAGCTCTGAAGGGAGGAGTCCTCCTAACGGATGGTAATGTATAAATTAGAGTCATGACTGTAGAGATAAAGCTTTAGGAGAAAAGCTATGAAATATTACTATACTTACCTTAAATGAAAACAAAACTCTATATATAATTTCTATGTTTTTGCCTACCAGTTATAAAGAGAATGCTATGAGGCTAAAAAGGATTCACCATGATCAGCCTGTAAAGCCCCTGGACCGAGCAGTCTTCTGGATTGAATTTGTCATGCGCCACAAAGGAGCCAAGCACCTGAGGCCAGCCGCCCACAACCTCACCTGGTACCAGTACCACTCTCTGGATGTGATTGGGTTCCTGCTGGCCTGTGTGGCAACAGCTGTATTCTTGGTCACAAAGTGCTGTCTGTTTTCTTGTCGAAAATTTGGTAAAACAGGAAAGAAGAAAAAAAGAGAATAGATCTTTCTAAGTTTGCCAAAGGCTTACATGCGCAATTCTGTTCATTCTAGCCACAATGACCTTAAACATATCTTCATCCTATTTCCAAAATTCCATTCATCTCTACCTTAACATAGATATAAATTCTAGAATTCAACAACAGCATTAACCATGGGGATGTTCCATTCTTTCTTTATCTTTTCCCATCTGGCTTTACTCTCTTCCTCAAACATTCCTAAGAAAGGTACACAAATAATTGTATATTTGTCTATTCATACTATCAGGCTTCCGTGGTGGCTCAGAAGGTAAAGAATCTGCCTGCAGTGAGGGAGACCTGGGTTTGATCCCTGGACTGGGAAGATCCCCTGGAGAAGGGAATGGCAACCCACTCCAGTATTCTTGCCTGGAGAATTCCTTGGACAGAGGAGCCTGGTGGGCCAAATACAGTCCATGGAGTTGCAAAGAGTTGGACATGACTGAGTGACTAACACTTTCACTTTCATTCATGATATTAATTTTTTCTTTATTTTTAACTTTAAGTTATATGCTGACTGACAATATATTGAATCCTAAGGAAAACATAATGTACTTACACAAATGTAAGTCAGAGCTGATAGATGCAGAGAACACAGAATAAAATTCACAATATTTGCTAGAACATACTAATTAGAAAATCATCATAGGATACTAGTCTATTACAAGAAGAGTAATGATTTTACTTGTCATAAAAGACTTTCTGCTTGCCAAGTGTTACTGAGGTCAGAGCATGAATTGATAATAACTGTGATGGCATATCACACCAGGGACAGTGAAAATCCACAGATTTTCATTAAACACATAGATAACCATACCTACATTCCTGACTTTAGTCAGAAAATATTCTTGTGTACCATTTTGTACAAGAGACTGAACACTGCCTTCAAGCAAGAGATCTATTGAATTATTGGTTATTTTTTTCTCAGGGGCAGAGAATGTCAGCAGTATGTTAAGGAAGAAGAGATAATTTTTAGAAAAAATAGCAAGAAATATAGAAAACATTTTAATAATTTTATGAAAATTGTAACTTATAGTACAATGGATAATCTTGAAGTTAAGGTCCGATTCAGTATATTTAAAAATTGTTGATGCTCATAATCTATAGCCACTATAATCAAAAGTGTCATTTTATGTCAAAAAATAAATATTTACTTGATTGATACAATTATTATACTAGTTTTCAGTCTCTATTTTCAATAAATTTAAATTCATCAATTAATTGTTCAAGGATATGAGATGTTAACAAACCTAGTCAACCAAGGATTGTTGTTGTTGTTTGTTGCTAAGTCATGTCCAACTCTTTTGCAACCCAATGGACCATAGCCTTCCAGGTTCCTCTGTCCATGGAATTTCCCAAGCAAGAATATTGGAGTGGGTTGGGATTTCTTTCTCCAGGGCATCTTCTTGACCTAAGTATTGAACCCAAGTCTCCTGCCTTGTAGGTAGATTCTTTACCACTGAGTCACCAGGGAAGCCCCTCAACCAACTATAAGCTGTAGTAAATATGTATCAATGCAAAGCACTAAAGAGGAATAGTTATATTGGATTCAGCTTTGCATTAATTTAACAAATGCATTAAAGATTTTACTTTCTTTATCCATTATAAACTTAATGACACGTTTAATTGAAGTTTTAATTTCAATATTTGATATATAACTGAAAAAAATAAATGGCATCCACAGGCTTACTGAGCTTTTTAAAACTCTTATTTATTTTAATATGGTATATTGAAAATGAAATCCAATTTAAAAATAATTATATCACTGAAGTATTTCCTCTTGAATATGGGGCCTCCCAGCTGGTATAGTGGTAAAAATCTGCCTGCTACTTCAGGAGATATAAGAGACGTGATTTCCATCCTTGGGTCGAGAAGATCCCTGGAGTAGGAAGTGGCAACCTGCTCCAACATTCTTGGGTAGGAAATCCCATGGACAGAGGAGCCTGGTGGGTTACAGTCCATGGGGTCGTGAAGAGTTGGATACGAGTGAGCACACGTGCACACACACTCAAAAATGTACAATACTGAAAATGAAAATAAATTCTACAGATTTATTGTGAAGGATAAATATGTATTTGTTAAATGTTATCTTTCTAAAAAGGCGAGTCATCCTGATATGTTTTGACTTTAACAATCACGTTTTGAGAACAGATATTTGTTTGCTCTATTCTCAATTTATTTTTCTAATTAGAATGTAGCAAATAGTTTAGGTCTCATGAGAGCTGGACTGGCCATTCCTGACCAGCTGACCATGAACACTATCTAAGTGCAAGCACCCATTTGGTTTCTGAGATTGGACACCCATTGCATACAGGACTAACTTCAGCTCCAGAACTGCTGCTTGCCTGATAGCTCCCTTTCTGACCCTAGTTATCTATAGGTTTCTTCTTTTGCCTGAGAATCTCACTAATCTCTTAGAATGTTACTGCTGTCTTTAGTGAGAATTGAAACTATGGAGGAAGAAACAGATGGTCAAAGATGTAGAAATGGAAGCAAAAAGCAATTGCTGAAGACGTGGTCTCAAACCAGGAAGAGAATGATGATGAAATATAATTACTATCTTCCCTCATTGTCTAAATCCAGCTAGAAGCTACAGAGTAGAGGAATTCAATTAATACAGTGCACAGATGTGAGCATCCTGAGATATAAAATTTGAAAATAAAATTGAGGATATTAGGTCTGGGGAGATAAACGAAGAATAATTAAAGCATTCCAGGATCACCATTATGAAGTAGATTCAGAGGAAGCTTTGAAGTGAGAATAAGGAAGAATGACTAGTTATTAGGAACAAAACTGGGGGTTCTTTCTTAGAAAACCAGGAGAGGATAATGCTTCAAGAATGAAGGGATGAACAATTATGAAATAAACATTCTAATTGATACATGGTATAAAACCAAGGAACTTGTTAACATACATGAATTTCAAAATAAACATGAATTATCAAGAAAGAGACCAATGCATCCAATTTTACAGATACAATCATTTACTTAAAATTTTAAAAATTATTAATTGAATAATTATTAGAGTAAGTAAGAAAGTCATATGCACTTAATATAACTTTGTGGAAATATATTAATTTAAAACAGTAAGCGAAAAAGAGGATGTTTATATATAACTATACATATTTATTTACATGTTTGCTTGATATGTACTCAAAATTATGCATGCTAATACAAGGCTTCTCCATAGCTCAGCTGGTAAAGAATCCACCTGTAATGCAGGAGACCCTGGTTCAATTCCTGGGTCGGGAAGATCCCCTGGAGTAGGATATGGCAACCCACTCCAGTTTCTTGCCCGGAGAATCCCCATGGACAGAGGAGCCTGGCGGGTTACAATCCATGGGGTTGCAAAGAGTTGAACATAACTGAGCAACTAAACACAGCACATATATGCTAATGAGCAACTACTAGAAAGAAGTTTGATATCTGATATTTATTTCATTCACTCATTTATTCAGCAAATATTTTTAGAGAAAATATGGAAACATTTTGGAGACTCAGTGTGCTCTTTTAGGGGATGTAATAGTTAACAAGATAAACACTGTATTTTTCTTTATGAAAAATTACTGTCTGATAGGAACTTCTAATGGGCACATACTATAATCTCCATTGCCGATAAATAGGAATAGTCATGTTCATAGTAGACAAATGCAGAAAGATATGGCAATTTTCCAGACAAAGAACAAAGGAAAGACTCATAACTTTGAGAAAGCATGGATATGAAAATAATTTAAGAAGTTTATTAAAAAATAACTTAATAACTTTATTAATAAAGTTTATTATTTATACAGCATAGGATTTTACTTTCACCACCAAACACATCCACAACAGGGCTTCATTTCTGCTTTGGCTCAGCCTCTTTATTCTTTCTGGGGCCATTTCTCCACTCTTCTCCAGTGGCATATTGGACACCTATCAACGTTGGGAGCTTATCTTTCAGTTTCGTATCTTACTGCCATTTCATACTTTCATAGGATTTTCAAGGCAAGAATGCCATTCCCTTCATCAGTAGACAGCATTTTTCCAGAACTCTCCACCATGACCCATCTGTCTTGGGTGACCCTATACAGCATGGCTCATAATTTCATTGAGTTACATAAGGCTGTGACCTTTGTGATCATTTTTATTAGATTTCTGTGGTTTCCATTCTCTCTGTCCTCTGATGGATGAGGATGAGAGGCTTGTGCAAGCTTCCTAATGGGAGAGGCTCTCACAGCCAACAAGAGTCCAAAATTCAGTACTCGAGAACAATCTCAAAAATGACAGAATGATCTCAGTTCATTTCCAAGGCAAACCGTTCAACATCACCGTAAACCAAGTCTATGCCACAACCACAAATGCTGAAGAAGCTGAAGTTGAACGGTTCTAGGAAGACTGACAAGACCTTCGAGAACCAACACTAAAAAAAGATGTCCTTTTCATTACAGGAGACTGGAATGCAAAAGTAGGAAGCCAAGCGATACTTGGAATGAGACAAGTTAGGCCTTGGAGTACAAAATGAAGCAAGGAAAACGATAACAGAATTTTGCTAAGAGAACACATTGGTCATAGCTAACACTCTCTTACAACAACATAAGAGACAATTTTAAACATGGACATCACCAGATGGTCAGTACCAAAATCAGATTGATTATATTCTTCACAACCAAATATGGAAAAGCTCTATACAGTCAGCAAAAACAAGACCTAGAGCTGAATGTGGGTCAGGTTATGAGCTCCTTATTGCACAATTCAGACTTAAATTGAAGAAAGTAGGGAAAACCACTATACCATTCAGGTATGACCTAAATAAAAGTCTTTATGATTATACAGTGGAATGAACAAATGGTTTCAAAGGAATAGATTAAATAGACAGAGTGTCTAAAGAACTATGGATGGAGGTTCAGAACATTGTTCACTAGGCAGTGATCAAAACCATCCCTGAGAAAAAGAAAGGCAACAAGTCAAAATGGTTTTCTGAGGAGGCCTTACAAATAGCTGAGAAAAGAAGAGAAGATAAAGGCAAAGGAGAAAAGGAAAGATATACCCATCTGAATGCAGTAGCTCCTCTCGGCCGCTGCCCCTGACCTTGAATGTGGGGTAACTCCTCTCCTCTGCTCCTGTGCCGTCGAGCCACCGCACTGCTGAATCAGGGAATCAGGGAACTAAGATGGACTGGAATGGGTGAATTTAACTCAGATGACAATTATATCCTTTACTGAGGGCAGGAATCCCTTAGAAGAAATGGAGTAGCCATCATAGGCAACAAAAGAGTCCAAAATTCAATACTTGGATGCAATCTCAAAAATGACAGAATGATCTCTATTCGTTTCCAAGGCAAACCATTCAATATCATGGTAATCTAAGCCTATGCCCCAACCAGTAATGCTGAAAAGCTGAAGTTGAATGGGTCTGTGAAGACCTACAAGAACTTCTAGAACTAACACCCCAAAAAAAGATGTCCTTTTAATTATAAGAGACTGGAATGCAAAAGTAGGAAGTCAAGAAACACCTGGAATAACAGGCAAATTTGGACTTGGAGTATGGAATGAAGCAGGGCAAAGGCTAATAGAGTTTTGCCAAGAAAAGGCACTGGTCATAGCAAACACCCTCTTCCAACAACACAAGAGAAGACTCTACACATGGACATCATCAGATAGTCAACACCAAAATCAGACTGATTATATTATTTGCAGCCAAAGATGGAGAAGCTCTATACAGTCAGCAAAAACAAGACCGGCAGCTGACTGTGGCTCAGATCATGAATTCCTTATTGCCAAATTCAGACTTAAATTGAAGAAAGTAGGGAAACCTACTAGACCATTCAGGTATGACCAAAATCAAATCCCTTATGATTATACAGTGGAAGTGAGAAATAGATTTAAATGACTAGATCTGATAGACAGAGTGCCTGATGAACTATGGATGTAGGTTTGTGACATTGTACAGGAGACAGGAATCAAGACCATTCCCAAGAAAAAGAAATGCAAAAAAGCAAAATGGTTATCTGAGGAGGCTTTACAAATAGCTGTGAAAAGAAGAGAAGTGAAAAGCAAAGGAGAAAAGGAAAGATTTACCCATTTGAATGCAAAGTTCCAAAGAATAGCAAGAAGAGATAAGAAAGCCTTCCTCAGCAATCAATGCAAAAAAATAGAGGAAAACAATAGAGTAGGAAAGACTAGAGATTTCTTCAAGAAAATTAGAGATATCAAGGGATCATTTTATGCAAAGGTGGCCTCAATAGAGGACAGAAATGGTATGGACCTAACAGAATAGGAAGATATTAAAAAGAGGTGGCAAGAATACACAGAACTGTACAAAAAAGATCTTGACGATCCAGAAACATCACGATGGTGTAATCACTCACACTCACCTAGAGACAGACATCCTGGAATGTGAAGTCAAGTGGGCCTTAGAAAGCATCACTACAAACAAAGCTAGTGGACATGATGGAATTCCAGTTGAGCTATTTCAAATCCTAAAACATGATGCTGTGAAAATACTGTACTCTATATGTCAGCAAATTTGAAAAACTCAGCAGTGGTCACAGGACTGGAAAAGGTCAGTTTTCATTCCCATCCCAAAGAAAGGCAATGCCAAAGAATGCTCAAACTACCACACAATTGTACTCATCTCACATGCTAGTAAAGTAATGCTCAAAATTCTACAGGCCAGGCTTCAGCAATACGTGAACTGTGAACTTCCTGATGTTCAAGCTGGTTTTAGAAAATGCAGAGGAACCAGAGATCAAATTGCCAACATTTGCTGGATCATGGAAAAAGCAAGAGTGCCAGAAAAACATCTATTTCTGCTTCATTGACTATGTCAAAGGCTTTGTGGATCATAGCAAACTGTGGAAAATTCTGAAAGAGATGGGAATACCGGACCACCTGACCTGCCTCTTGAGAAACCTGTATGTAAGTCAGGAAGCAACAGTTAGAACTGGATATGGAACAACAGACTGGTTCCAAATAAAAAAAGGAGTATGTCAAGGCTGTATATTGTCACCCTGCTTATTTAACTTACATGCAGAGTACATCATGAGAAACGCTGGGCTGGAGGAAGCACAAGCTGGAATCAAGATTGATGGGAGAAATATCAATAACCTCAGATATGCAGATGACACCACCCTTATGAAAGTGAAGAAATAAAGTGAAAAAGAACTAAAGAGCTAAAGAAAGTGAAGAAAAACTAAAGAGCCTCTTGATGAAAGTGAAAGAGGAGAGTGAAAAAGTTGGCTTAAAGCTCAACATTCAGAAAACTAAGTAAGATCATGGCATCCGGTCCCATCACTTCATGGAAAATAAATGGGGAAACAGTGGTAACTTTGGCTAACTTTATTTTTTTGGGCTCCCAAATTAATGCAGATGGTGATTGCAGCCATAAAATTAAAAGACGCTTACTCCTTGGAAGGAAAGTTATGACCAACCTAGACAGCATATTAAAAAGCAGAGACATTACTTTGTCAACAAAGGTCTGTCTAGTCAGGGCTATGGTTTTTCCAGTGGTTGTGTATGAATGTGAGAGTTGGACTATAAAGAAAGCTGAGCACGGAAGAGTTGATGCTTTTGGACTGTGGTGTTGGAGAAGACTCTTGAGAGTCCCTTGGTCTGCAAGGAGTTCAAACCAGTCCATCCTAAAGGAGACCAGTCCTGGGTGTTCATTGGAAGGACTGATGTTGAAGCTGGAGCTCCAATACTTTGGCCACCTGATGCGAAGAGCTGATTCATTTGAAAAGACCCTGATGCTGGGAAAGATTGAAGGCAGGAGGAGAAGGGGATGACAGAGGGTGAGATGGTTGGATGGCATCACCGAGTCCATGGACATTGGTTTGGGTGGACTCTGGGAGTTGGTGATGGACAGGGAGGTCTGGCATGCTGTGGTTCATGGGTCACAAAGAGTTGGACATGACTAAGCGACTGAACTGAACTGAATGTAGTGTTCCAAAGAAGAGCAAGGAGAGATAAGAAAGTCATCTTAAGTAAACAATCCAATGAAATAGAGGAATACAATAGAATGGGAAAAACTAGCCATCTCTTCAAGAAAACTAGAGATAACAAGGGAACATTTATTGCAATGATGGGTACAATAAAGGATATAAAAAGTGTGGACCTAACAGAAGCAGATAATGTTAAGAATGTGTGGCAAAAATACAGAGGAAAAACTGTATAAGAAAGATCTTTAATGACCTGGATAAGGACGATGGTGCGGTCACTCACCTAGAGCCAGACATCCTGAAGTGTGAAGTCAAGAGGGCCATAGGAAGAATTACTAAGAACAAGTCTAGTGGAGATGATATATTCCAGCTGATCTATTTCATATCCTAAAAGATGATGCTGTGAAAGTGCTGTACTCAATATGGCAGCAAATATGGAAAATTCTGCAGTGGCCACAGGACACTGAAAGAAAGGATGGAAATCCTTTCAGTTTCCATCCCAATCCCAGAGAAAGGCAATGTCAAAAAATGTTCAAACTGCCCCCACAATTGCACGCATTTCATATGCTAGCAAGATAATGCTCCAAATGCTTCAAGTTAGGCTTCAAAAGTACATGAACTGAGAAATTCCAATGTTCAAGCTGGATTTAGAAAAGCAGAGGAACCAGAAATGAAATTGCCAACATTTCTTGGATCTTGGAGACAGCATGAAAGTTCCATAAAAGCATCTACTTTTGCTTCATTGACTATATTAAAACTTTTGACTGGGTGGTTCACAACAACATGTGAAAAATTCTTAAAAAGAAGGGAATACCATACCACCTGATAAACTTCCTGAGAAACCTGTATGCAGGTCAAGAAGCAACAGTCAGAACCAGATATGGAAAAATGGACAGGTTCAAAACTGGGAAGAGAGTACATCAAGGCTGTACATTGTCAACCTGCTTATCTAAATTATATGCAGTGTACCTCATGTGAAATGCCAGGATGGATGAATCACAAGCTGGAATCAAGATTGCTGGGAGAAATATCAATAACCTCAGATATGCAGATGACATCACTCTTATGGCAGAAAGTGAAGAGGAACTAAGGAGCCTTTTTATGATCGTGAAAGAAGTGAGTGAAAAAGCTAGCTTAAAACTCAACATTCAAAAAATGATCATGGCATTCTGTTCCATCAGTTCGTGGCAAATAGATGGGGAAAATATGGAAACAGTGATAGGATTTATTTTGGGGGGCTCCAAAATCACTGCTGAAGGTAACTGCAACCATGAAATTAAAAGATGCTTGCTCCTTGGAAGAAAAGCTGTGACCAACCTAGAGAGCATATTAAAAAAGCAGAGACATCACTTTGCCAACAAAGGTCTGTATAGATAGTGAAATCTATGGTTTTTCCAATAGTCATGTAAGGATATGAATTCCCTGGTGGTTCAGTGGTTAGAACACTCTGCTTCTACTGCAGAGGGCCTGGGTTCAATACCTAGTCAGAGAACTAAGATCCCCCATGCCTTACAGTGCAGCCAAAAAGATATGAAAGTTAGACCTCAAAGAAAGCTGAGTGCCAAAGAATTGATGCTTTAAAACTATGGTGTTGGAGAAGCTTCTTGATACTCCCTTGGACAGCAAGCAGATCAAACCTGTCAATTCTCAAGGAAATGAACCCTGAATATTCATTGGAAGGACTGACACTGAAGTTCTAATACTTTGGCCATTTGATGTGAAAAGTTGACTCATTGAAAAAGACCCTGATGCTGGGAAAGACTGAGGGCTGTAGGAAAAGGGAATGACAGAAGATGAGATGGTTGGTTGGCATCACTGACTCAATGGATGTGAATTTGAGAAAACTCTGGGAGATAGTGAAGGACGGGGAAGCCTAGCATGCTGCAGTCTGTGGAGTCACAAAGAGTTGGACACAACTGAGTGTCTGAACAACAGATTATTTGTACAATCTGTGAAATAAGCTGGGATGAATAAATATTGGTAGGACAAAATCACGCAAGTCATGTAAGCTCCATTAAGCTGTGTGAACTTGCCCTCTGTCTGACAACCAGCCTATAATTAACGCTTGGACTTTGAGTCTCTCAGAATTCAGTTATCACAAATAAAAGGGTGAAGTATAGGAAGTCTCAATATTGCAAAGATGAGAAGGAAATTACCTATCCATTTCTTTAAGTCAAGATATTACAATGACTATGCACATACTCAGTGGATGGCACACTTAGATAAATAACCCACCATTCATCAAATTTATAGTCTTTTTGACTTCATTGATATGAACTTGAACATGAAAAAAAAAAAAATCAATAACAAGCACAATGCCATACACTGGCTATACAGTATCTGAGAAGTAGGTGAGCTAAACTTTGAGTCATAGACTAAACCCTAAAAATATTTACATAAACTAACCTTTACCCTTCTGAAGAACTCTGTGTCCTTTGCTGGCTCTAGGCAGTGAATTCCACTCCTGTGTTATTGGGAGGGTGTTCAGGTTTTGTGAACCACTTCATAGGCCACTGTTTCCATCTGTGGCCCTTCTTTCTCCATATTCAGCAATCCTCATTTAGTGATAGGAGAGACTTGTGTCAGTTGCCACCACTGACAGTGAAGGACTTGGTGTTCTACGAAACAGAATTATGTTTGATGTCCAGCTCTGATGATAAAGACCAAACACTTACAGCAGAGGCACCTGTGATCCCCATTTTGCCACATCTTTCCCCACAGCCTGTGGAGACCAAGCCTGTGAGTGAGTCAGAAAATGGCAGAAGAGGCAGAAGCACCCACTCTCCTAGAGCCACAGGCAGCAAAGTCAGTGACCCCAACAAGACCAGGGTGCCAAGGACTCCAAAGTGGTGACAGTGCCAGCATCAGGCAACACCTCTGCCAGAGTTCAGTTCAGTTCAGTCGCTCAATCATGTCCGATGCTTTGCGACTCCATGGACTGCAGCACGCCAGGCTTCCCTGTCCATCATCAACACTTGGAGCTTGCTCAAACTCATGTCCACTGAGTCAGTGATGCCATCCAACCACCTCATCCTCTGCTGTCCTCTTCTCCTCTTGCCTTCAATCTTTCTCAGCATCAGGGTCTTTTTTAATGAGTTAGTTCTTCACATCAGGTGGCCAAAGTATTGGAGCTTCAGCATCAGGCCTTCCAATGATTAGTCAGGACTGATTTCCTTTAGGATTGAATGGTTTGATCTCCTTGCAGTCCAAGGGACTCTCAATAGTCTTCTCCAAGCAGTTCAAAAGCATCAGTTCTTCGGCATTCAGCTTTCTTTAGAGTTCAACTCTCACATCCGTACATGACTACTGGAAAAACCATAGCTTTGACTAGATGGACCTTTGTTGGCAAACTAATGTTGCTGCTTTTTAATATGCAGTCTAGTTGGTCATAGATTTTCTTTTCTGACAGAGTTAGTGGGGGGTGAAAAGTGCCTACTCTCAAATATAAGTAGAGAGAACACATGTAAGAAAAAATAAAATTTTGTGCTATCATGCCACCTACTGGAAAACAATAGAACAACTAATTTCCAACCCACTGAATCATTACAATCAAGTTAAAAAAAAAAACATTACTTAAAAAAAAAAGACATTCACTACTGCAGTAGGGCCAGCAAAGGAACGACTTTTCAAGCTCCATGAAGATCCACAGTAAAATTGTATGAAAAAAGAAAATGGCAGTTCTGCAAAAACCAATTGTTAAACAAGGAATATGATCTGATAGAGAATTCAAAATAGTGATCATGAAGAAATTCAAGCTACAAGAAAACTCAGAAAGGCAATTCAGTGAGCTCAGGAATAAAAGTAATGAATTAATTAACAGAAAGAATATTCTACCAGGAAGATTTAAATCCTAAAAAAAAAAATCAAACAGAAAATCTGTAGATGAAGAACACAATATAATGGAGGTACCATGCTCCCTGATTTCAAACTGTACTACAAAACTATGGTAATCAAGACAGCATGAAATTGACTGAAAAACAGACACCTAAATCAATGGGACAGAATTGAAAGGCCAGAAATAAACCCACACGTATGTGGAGAATCCAGTTCAGTTCAGTCGCTGTTATGTCTGGCTCTTTGTGATCCCATGGACTGCAGCACGCCAGGCTTCCCTGTCCATCACCAACTCCCAGAGCTTACTCAAACTCATGTCCATCAAGTTGGTGATGCCATCCAACCATCTTATCCTCTGTCGTCCCCTTCTCCTCCTGCCTTCAATTTTTCCCAGCATCAGGGTCTTTTCCAATGAGTCAGTTCTTCGCATCAGGTGGCCAAAGTATTGGAGCTTCAGCTTCAGCATCAGTCCTTCCAATGAATATTCAGGACCGATTTCTTTTAGGATGGACTGGTTTGATTTCCTTGCAATTCAAGTAATTCTCAGGAGTCTTATTCAATACCACTGTTCAAAAGCGTCATTTCTTTGGCCCTCAGCTTTCTTTATAGTCCAACTCGCACATTCATATGTGATCACTAGAAAAACCATAGCTTTGATTAGACAAACTTTTGTTATGATAGGGTAACAAGGAATATATAATGTGTTCCTTGTTATTTTGTCATAAGAAAGTAACTACACTACATGCCAAGAAGTATAGCCCAGGCTTCCCTGGTAGCTCAGAAAGCAAAAAATCCACCTGTAATGCAGGACACTTGGGTTCAACCCCAGGTTGCGAAGATCCACTGGACAAGGCAATGGCTACCTACTCCAGTATTTTTTTATGATCGTTGGATCACAGAAAAAGCAAGAGAATTCCAGAAAAACACATACTTCTGCTTTATTTACTACACTAAAGCCTTTGACTATGCGCATCACAACAAACTGTGAAAAGTTCTTCAAGAGATGGAAATACCAGACCACTTTACCAGCCTCCTGAGAAATTTGTACGCAGGTCAAGAAGCAACAGTAAGAAACAGACATGAAACAGCGTACTGGTTCCAAATTTGGAAAGCAGTACATAAAGGCTGTATATTGTCACCCTGCTTATTTAACTTATATGCAGAATACCTCATGTGAAATACCTGGCTGGCTGAAACACAAGCTGGAATCAAGATTGCTGGGAGAAATATCAATAACCTCAGATATGCAGATGACACCACCCTTAAGGCAGAAAGCAAAGAGGAACCAAAGAGTCTCTTGATGAAGGTGAAAGAGGAGAATAAAAAAGCTGGCTTAAAACTCAACATTCAAAAAACAAAGATCTTGGCATCCAATCCCATCACTTCATGGCAAATAGATGGGAAAACAATGGAAACAGTGACAGACTTGGCCTGTCAAAGATTTTCTTGGGCTCCAAAATCACTCCAGTTGGTAACTGTAGGCCATGAAATTAAAAAGTGCTTGCCCCTTGGAAGAAAAGCTATGACCAACCTAGATAGCATATTAAAAAGCAAAGTTTACTTTGGCAACAAAGGTCCATCTAGACAAAGCTATGGCTTTTCCAGTAGTCATGTATGGATGTGAGAGTTGGACTCTAAAGAAAGCTGTTTGCCGAAGAATAGATGCTTTTCAACTGTGGTGTTGGAGAAGACTCTTGAGAGTCCCTTGGACTGCAAGGAGATCCAACCAGTCCATCCTAAAGAAAATCAGTCCTGAATACTCATAGGAAGGACTGATGCTGAATCTGAAACTCTAATACTTTGGCCACGTGATGCGAAAAACTGACTCATTGGCAAAGACCCTAATGCTGGGAAATATTGAAAGTAGGAGGGGAAGAAGATGACAGTGGATGAGATGGTTGGAGGGCATCATTGACTCAATGGACATGAGTTTGAACAAACTCTGGGAGTTGGTGATGGACAGTGAAGCCTGGCCTACTGCAGTATGGGGTCCTAAAGAGTCACACATGACTGAGTGACTGAACTGAACTGAATTGAACCAGTATTTTTTGCTGGAGAATCCCAGGGACAGAGACACATAGCTAAGGCTATAGTCCACAGGGTCACAAAGAGTTGGACAATACTGAAATGACTTGGCATGCACACACAAATGCATTAACTAGAAATGCGAATTCTAGGATATTTTTATATTTGATTTTAAAGGGAATAATTTTAACTTTTTCACTTGAAACGAGGTTAAATTTATAACCATTCATATTAGTTCAAAGAAGTTGCTTTTTCTAATTCTGAAGAAAATTATTTTGTTGAAAATTGAAGGCTTAGACAAATACTTTTTTAAAGCTGTTAATAATAATAATAAATTTTACCTTCTTTTCTTTTAATTTGCTAATAGTGTATTGTGGTTGTTCTTCAATCCCTCAGACATGTCCAATTCTTAGGGACCTCATGAACTGCAGCACGCCAGGCTTCCCTGTCCTTCACTATCTCTGAGAGTTTGTTCAAACTCATGTCCATTGAATTGATGATGCCATCCAGGCATCTTATCCTCTATTGTCCCCTTCTCCTCCTGCCCTCAATCTTTCCCCGGATTAGGGTCTTTTTCAAAGAGTCAGCTTCTTACATCACATTGCCAAAGTACTGGAGCTTCAGCTTCAGCATCAGTCCTTCCAATGAATATTCAGGATTGATTATCTTTAGGATTGACTGGTTTGATCTTCTTGCTGTCCAAGGGACTCTCAAGAGTCCTCTCCAGCACCACAGTCCACAAGCATCAATTCTTCAGTGTTCAGTTTTCTTTATGGTCAAACTTTCACATTTGTACATGACTAGTTTTGACTATATGGACATTTGTTGGCAAAGTGATATCTCTGCTTTTTAATATGCTGCCTAGGTTTGTCAAATGAATGCCAAAGAATGCTCAAACTCTCACACAGTTGCATTCATTTCACACACTACTAAAGTAATCCTCAGAGTTCTCCAGGCCATGCTTCAGCAATACATGAACCGTGAACTTCCAGATGTCCAAGCTGGATTTAGAAAAGGCAGAGGAATCTGAGATCAAATTGCCAACATCTGTTGAATCATTGAAAAAGCAAGAGAGTTCCACAAAAACACCTACTTCTGCTTTATTGACTATGCCAAAGCCTTTGACTATGTGGATCACAACAAAATGTGGAAAATTCTTCAAGAGAGGGGAATACCAGACCACCTTACCTGACTCCTAAGAAATCTATATACAGATCAAGAAGCAAGAGTTAGAACTGGACATGGAACAACAGACTGATTACATCATGCAAAATGCTGGGCTGGAAGAAGCACAAGCTGGAATCAAGACTGCCAGGAGAAATATCGGTAAACTCAGATATGCAGATGACACCACCCTTATGGCAGAAAGTGAAGAGGAACTAAGAAGCCTCTTGATGAAAGTGAAAGAGGAGAGTGAAAAAGTTGGCTTAAAACTCAGCATTCAGAAAACTAAGATCATGGCATCTGGTCCCATCACTTCATGGCAAGTATATGGGGAAACAATGGAAACAGTGACATTTTCTTGGGCTCCAAAATCACTGCAGATGATGACTGCAGCCATGATATTAAAAGATGCTTGCCCCTAGGAAGAAAAACTATGACCAACCTAGACAACACATTAAAAAGAAGAGACATTACTTTGGCAACAAAGGTCCATCTAATCAAGGCTATGGTTTTTCCAGTAGTCATGTATGGATGTGAGAGTTGGACTATAAAGAAAGCTGAGCACTGAAAAATAGATGCTTTGGAACTGTGGTATTGGAGAAGACACTTGAGAGTTCCTTGGACTGCAAGGAGATCAAACTACTTAATCCTAAAAGAAATCATTCCTGAATATTCATTGGAAGGACTGATGCTGAAGCTGAAACTCCAATACTTTGGCCCCCTGATGTGAAGAAATGACTCATTTGAAAAGACCCTTATTTGGGAAAGATTGGAAGGAGGGAGAAGGGGACAACAGAGAATGAGATGGTTGGAGGGCATGACCAACTCAATGGACATGTTTTTGAGTAAACGTCGGGAGTTGGTGATGGACAGGGAAGCCTGGTGAGCTGCAGCCCATGGGGTCACTAAGTGTCGGACACGACTGTGTGACTGAATTGAACTGAACTGGTACGATATTGAAAAATTTTCTATTAAGCTTCCCTTCTACCTTTAACTCATCTCTTGGCTATATTTTAAATATTCTCATTCATCATTGAATCCATTTTGCTCATGTTTTGATAAAGAATATTTGTATTCATGAGTAATTATGGACCTAGAATGTGTTTCTCCTTCAGCCCCTTTTTAGGTAAGTTTATATTGCCTTTGGGATTAACAAAATATTTCCTTTTTTCTTATCCTAAAAAAATAAGGATTTATTCTTGGAATTTTTTGCTAAAGTTTATCTGTAAAATCATGTGGGTTTAGTATTTTCTTTGTGCTAATGTATTTAGTGGCCATCTTGAATCACAAATTTATAATGCAAATATATATTCTGGTTTTCAAATCTGTTTTTTACAAATTAGTGTATGGACTAATAAGTGTCAAGTCCTGCTTGCAGAAGAGCACTGGAGAGGTGTCTTTGCAGATTTCCTTCAGGTACACGAGCACTTCCGGGAGTCTGGCCCCTTCTCATAGGAGTCATTCTTGATAAATCCCACATTCACCACAGACTCGGGCTCATACACCAAGGCTGTAGCGTCTGTGGCCACTGTCATCTCCTCCTTGGAATGATCGTCCTTCTTAGGGTCTCTGCTCCGGGCCATGGCTGGAGATACTGGGTCACTCCTGGGCGTCTGCTGCCTTCTTTCCTGTCAAAAGTGCTAGATTCTCCTCAGAGCTCAGAAGGCTGGTCTGGCGATTCAGTGGTGGAACACAGAGCTGTTTTCCGCTTCAGCCTGGGTGGCTGGCTCAGCCAGGAATGGCGGGGAGGGCATCACCCCCAGGTCCAGGGCCATCTCTGGCCCCTTCCACCCCCCTCCCTCCACAGAGATGCACAGCCCTCTTGGCACTGGGCTCTGCTTGGGCTCCATGACCAGTCCAGCACCTACCTCATCACAGTCCTGGGCCCGCTTCTGGCCGCAGGCCTCCTGCTTAGCCCGGGAGGCTCAGGGCCTGGCTCCAAGACAATGGGAGATGGCTCCTGCCCATTCTCCTGGCTCCTCAGACCTGGCACCAACTCCTAGGTCCCTAAAAGTTTCTTCAGCAGAGAGGACCATGTGAACAGAGTCACCTTCTTGTGCAGTGACAGCTGCAGAAGGCCACCTTTGCAAGCCTGCATTTTGGTGCAAGAACTATCTTGGCATAGAAAACACCACCCCACTGCCGACCACTTGGGAGCCGCACCACACAGCCCGTGTGTGTGAAAGCAGTGTCGACCTCCTCCAGTCCCACGGGACCAATCCTCATATGCAGCTTGACAATCACCTCATCAGCACTCTGCCTCTGATCGAGCACCAAGTCCAGAGAAGCTTGACGGGCTGCAGTCTGTGGGGTCTCAAAGAGTCGGACACATCTGAGCCACTGAAGGACAACAACAATTGAAAAATTTGATGTAAGTAGATTGGATTAAAAGAACATAAACATAGGACTGAGTTGCACAGCTTGGTTGCAAAAGAAAAAAAAACCCACAAGTTTTAAAGAGTGAAAAAAGACTTGTAAGAGGAGGAACCAAGTAGACAACCAACAACTAGATTCAGAAGTCTCAGTCTGTTCTCCATACTTCTTCACCATCTATCATATTTCCTATTGCAATTTTTTATTCAGAACTTAATTCCACATAGCATCTTGTGATTTCTCTTTTGACTCAATGTTTATTTGTATGAAAGTGTTATTCTTTCAGTCATGTCCAACTCTTTGCGACCCCATGGACTTTAGCCCACCAGGTTCAACTGTCCATGATTCTTCAGGCAAGAATATTGAAGTGGGTTGCATTCCATTCTCCAGGGGATCTTCCTGACCCAGGGATCAAATCCATGTCTCTTGGCATTGCAGGAAGATTCTTAACCATCTCAGCCACAAGCGTCTACTCTTCACTCTATCTATTCACTTAAATCTGATTTGTTGAATTCTTAATTTGGATAAATTCACTTTATTTCTTTAGCAAATTTTCACAATTATTCTTTTTAATTTCTTGTTCTTTGCCCATATTTTCAGATTTCACTTTCATATCCTTAAATATATTGTATTATGGGGAGGGAAGTGGGAGAGGGGTCGAGGATTGGAAACATGTGTACACCCATGGCGGATTCATGTTGATGTATAGCAAAACCAATACAATATTGTAAAGTAAAAAATAAAATAAAATAAAGCTGTTTTTTAACCAAAAAAACAAAACCAAACAAAAAAAAAACAAACTACTTTACATCATTGAGTTAATATTTCTGTTACTTCTGCTGGTTCCCAGTCTTGAAGCTTTCTTTTCTTGTAACAGGGAGGTGCTTATTTACTTTGAAATTTTATCTATAGGAAACTTTGAAGCTTGGGGCAAAGTTTCTTCAAAGAGGTTTTTCTAGTTTGAACTGTAAACCCATACTAAGGCTTATAGTGTTAAAAATTCTAAGGGAAGAGTTCTTTCATCCAGAAAGCACTAAGTCAAAACTAGTGATTTTCCTTACAGTAAACTTCTGTATAAGGGAATTCACTTGTAAAAGTGAGATCTTATCTTGAGAATCTAGCGTTACATGAACATATGCAGGGTCTGGGATCTTGGGCAAATCTTCAGACTTTTGATCTCTCCACTCTTGCCATATATTGTTTGTTCTACAAAGAAATGGCAAGGGTGAACATCAGAATACCTGCTTTGACTTTGATTAGGGATTCTTCTGATTTTTTATTTTTTTGCCAAATCAAAAATGAATTTTTATGAAGCAATTTAATATTTTATCTAGATTTTTAATGTTTCAGTTAGATATAAGCAAACCTGGCCTCCTATACTTTTAAATTTATGTGAATAAATCCTTATTTGAAATCTGAGCTCTGCTTTAGTTTTCTCATATAATAAAATAACTTAGAAATATTTCTCTCCCAATTTACACAAGTATGCTTAGGTCAGTTTCTGAGCTGTATTATATCTTTCCACGAAACTGTTTACAACATGTGAACTTTGTCATAGTGATTAGATAAATTTATCAGTCTTTTTTTTCAAATCACTTCTAGGTTATTTACCATATATAAAAAGACTTTCCTCTTTTAAGATTATATTGTTACCTCAATTTTCTTTTAGTGGATTCATGATTCCATCCCATCTTGTTTTGTGATTTTTTTTTTTTTTTTTTGATTCTGATTTTTACTGATTAATACAGAACTTATGTAAACCCTAATTATGCAACAGGACACAACTGTTAATCCTTGGTCAAAGTTTTGTCTTGGCATCTTCTAAGCAAACCTACCCGGTGTTTTCATTTTAGCAAACAAAACAGGAAAAAAAAAATTCTCAAGGGATTTGAAATTTCTGTATGTCTCTTCCAAATTATTAAAATGAATATAATTTTGTAACTGAATATAACCCTTCATATAGCTGTGCCACATTTCTTAGAACACAGATACATTGATATTTCCTTTTACTTCTAAGTGATGCTTTTCCATCTACTAAATAGACTCTTAAAGACAGCTAACTCCATCATTCCCTTCCTCTACCAAAGAATCCCCTTCATAGGCTTTGCAATTCCTTAGTTCATCTCTACCTTCTCTGATTCTCCTCCCTTAAGCTTGTAGAATAAGTATTGGTTAACTGGCTATCTTATTTTGTCCAATAGTCTGTGAGATCATTTTGAATTAGAACTGTATTTTACTTGTTTCTTTATGCCCTATGCATAATACAGAATCTAGTATACAGTAAGTACTAAAAATTGCTTGTGAAAGGTATGAAATATAAAGAATTTATAGAGGAAGTAGAATTAAATTGAAATTCATGTGAGTGACTGAATATAAAATGAGTACTTCTAAATTCGTCTTTCCTTTGAGATTCACAGACATGTCCTGTCTTTAACTTACACACTGCAGGTCAAAAACTCTTCCCATAGCTACTCCTTTAGTGTTTCATGAATTTGCTAGAGTCATTATCACACTCTGGTTGCTTAAAGTAAAAACCAAACACTTCCTGGTTAACTCTTGGTCACCTCTCACTTCCCATCAGTCATAAGACTCATTCTCTGCTCTCCATTCACAAATCAATATTTCAATATTATATTCTTACTTAGTTAAGACTAAGCCACTAAGCAGAGCACATTCTTACTAATAATCTCATCAAATCTTGCTTTCCTAACATATATATATTTTAAAAAGGAAAGAAAAGTGTGTTAGTCGAACAGTCATGTCTGATGCTTTGCAACTACATGGACTATAGCCCACCAGGCTCCTCCATCCGTGGAATACTCTAGGTCAGAATACTGGAGTGGGCAGCCATTCCTTTCTCCAGGGGATCCTCTTGACCCAGGGATAGAAACCAAGTCTGTTGCATTGCAAGCAGATTTTTTACTGTCTGAGCCACCTAATTTTAATCAATTATATATTCATTTTTCTCTATGACTCAAATCCTTTTTGTTGCCAGAATAGTTTATTAAAGGATATATATGATCATTTTCTGTACTTCTTTTATTTTATTTATTTTTAATTTTTTAATTATTATTATTATTATTTTTTTTACTTTACAATATTGTATTGGTTTTGCCATACATCAACATGCATCTGCCACGGGTGTACACGTGTTCCTCATCCTGAACCTGCCTCCCACCTCCCTCCCCATACCATCCCTCTGGGTCATCCCAGTGCACCAGCCCCAAGCTTCCTGTATCCTGCATTGATCCTGGACTGGCAATTCGTTTCTTATATGATATTATACATGTTTTAATGCCATTCTCCCAAATCATCCCTGCCCCTGACAGAGTCCAAAAGACTGTTCTATACATCTGTGTCTCTTTTGCTGTCTCGCATACAGGGTTGTCGTTACCATCTTTCTAAATTCCATATATATGCGTTAGTATACTGAGTGGAACTGCCAAGAGGAGCTACCCTGAGTCCGAGGTCAGTGGGGGTGGCTGAGAGGAAATACCCAGTGTCCGAGGTCAGGGGGGCGACGAGAGGAGTTACCCCGTGTTGGAGGCCAGGGGAGGCCGGCGGGAGGAGCTACCCCACGCCCCCACACCTGAGGCCAAGGGCAGTATCGGGAGGAGCAACCCCACGCCCGAGGCTGGGGGTGGTGGCCGGGGGACCAACCTCACGTCCAAGGAGCCATGGCTGCGCGGGCGCAGGAGGGCCTAGAGGGGCTATCCCACGTTGAAGGTCAGGAAGGGCGGAGGTGAGGAGATACACCTTGTCCAAGGTAAGGAACATTGGCTGCGCTTTGCTGGAGCAGCTGTGAAGAGATAACCCATGCCCAAGGTAAGAGAAACCCGAGTAAGACAGTAGGTATTGCAAGAGGGCATCAGAGGCCAGACACACTGAAACCATACTCACAGAAAACTAGTCAATCTAATCACACTAGGACCACAGCCTTGTCTAACTCAATGAAACTAAGACATGGCCGTGGGGCAACCCAAGATGGGCAGGTCATGGTGGAGAGATCTGATGGAACGTGGTCCACTGGAGAAGGGAATGGCAAAACACTTCAGTATTCTTGCCTTGAGAACCCCATGAACAGTATGAAAAGGCAAAATGATAGGATACTGAAAGAGAAACTCCCCAGGTCAGTAGGTGCTCAATATGCTACTGGAGATCAGTGGAGAAATAACTCCAGAAAGAATGAAGAAATGGAGCCAAAGCAAAAACAATACCCAGCTGTGGATGTGACTGGGTGATAGAAGCAAGGTCCAATGCTGTAAAGAGCAATATTGCATAGAAACCTGGAATGTCAGGTCCATGAATCAAGGCAAATTGGAAGTGGTCAAACAAGAGATGGCAAGAGTGAATGTCGACATTCTAGGAATCAGCGAACTGAAATGGACTGGAATGGGTGAATTTAACTCAGATGACCATTATATCTACTACTGCGGGCAGGAATCCCTCAGAAGAAATGGAGTAGCCATCATGGTCAACAAAAGAGTCCAAATGCAGTGCTTGGATGCAATCTCAAAAACTACAGAATGATCTCTGTTTGTTTCCAAGGCAAACCATTTAATATCACAGTAATCCAAGTCTATGCCCCAACCAGTAACGCTGAAGAAGCTGAAGTTGAACGGTTCTATGAAGACGTCCAAGAACTTTTAGAACTAACACCCAAAAAAGATGTCCTTTTCATTATAGGGGACTGGAATGCAAAAGTAGGAAGTCAAGAAACACCTGGAGTAACAGGCAAATTTGGCCTTGGAATACGGAATGAAGCAGGGCAAAGACTAATAGAGTTTTGCCAAGAAAATGCACTGGTCATAACAAACACCCTCTTTCAACAACACAAGAGAAGACTCTACACATGGACTTTACCAGATGGTCAACACCAAAATCAGATTGATTATATTCTTTGCAGCCAAAGATGGAGAAGCTCTATTCAGTCAGCAAAAACAAGACCAGGAGCTGACTGTGGCTCAGGCCATGAACTCGTTATTGCTAAATTCAGAGTTAAATTGAAGAAAGTAGGGAAAACTACTAGACCATTCAGGTATGACCTAAATCAAATCCCTTATGATTATACAGTGGAAGTGAGAAATAGATTTAAGGGCCTAGATCTGATAGACAGAGTGCCTGATGAACTCTGGAATGAGGTTCGCGACATTGTACAGGAGACAGGGATCAAGACCATCCCCATGGAAAAGAAATGCAAAAAAGCAAAATGGCTGTCTGGGGAGGCCTTACAAATAGCTGTGAAAAGAAGAAAAGCAAAAAGCAAAGGAGAAAAGGAAAGATATAAACATCTGAATGCAGAGTTCCAAAGAATAGCAAGAAGAGATAAGAAAGCCTTCTTCAGCGATCAATGCAAAGAAATAGAGGAAAACAACAGAATGGGAAAGACTAGGGATCTCTTCAAGAAAATCAGAGATACCAAAGGAACATTTCATGCAAAGATGGGCTCGATAAAGGACAGAAATGGTATGGACCTAACAGAAGCAGAAGATATTAAGATGAGATGGCAAGAATACACAGAAGAACTGTACAAAAAAGATCTTAACGACCCAGATAATCACCATGGTGTGATCACTCACCTAGAGCCAGACATCCTGGAATGTGAAGTCAAGTGGGCCTTAGAAAGCATCACTACGAACAAAGCTAGTGGACATGATGGAATTCCAGTTGAGCTATTCCAAATCCTGAAAGATGATGCTGTGAAAGTGCTGCCCTCAATATGCCAGCAAATTTGGAAAACTCAGCAGTGGCCACAGGACTGGAAAAGGTCAGTTTTCATTCCAATCCCAAAGAAAGGCAGTGCCAAAGAATGCTCAAACACCCGCACAATTGCACTCATCTCACACACTAGTAAAGTAATGCTCAAAATTCTCCAAGCCAGGCTTCAGCAATATGTGAACCGTGAACTTCCTGATGTTCAAGCTGGTTTTAGAAAAGGCAGAGGAACCAGAGATCAAATTGCCAACATCCGCTGGATCATGGAAAAAGCAAGAGAGTTCCAGAAAAACATGCATTTCTGCTTTATTGACTATGCCAAAGCCTTTGACTGTGTGGATCACAATAAACTGTGGAAAATTCTGAAAGAGATGGGAATACCAGACAACCTGATCTGCCTCTTGAGAAATTTGTATGCAGGTCAGGAAGCAACAGTTAGAAGTGGACATGGAACAACAGACTGGTTCCAAATAGGAAAAGGAGTATGTCAAGGCTGTATATTGTCACCCTGCTTATTTAACTTATATTCAGAGTACATCATGAGAAACACTGGACTGGAAGAAACACAAGCTGGAATCAAGATTGCTGGGAGAAATATCAATAACCTCAGATATGCAGATGACACCACCCTTATGGCAGAAAGTGAAGAGGAACTCAAAAGCCTCTTGATGAAAGTGAAAGAGGAGAGTGAAAAAGTTGGCTTAAAGCTCAACATTCAGAAAACAAAGATCATGGCATCCGGTCCCATCACTTCATGGGAAATAGATGGGGAAACAGTAGAAACAGTGTCAGACTTTATTTTTTCTGGGCTTCAAAATCACTACAGATGGTGACTGCAGCCATGAAATTAAAAGACGCTTACTCCTTGTAAGGAAAGTTACGACCAACCTAGATAGCATATTCAAAAGCAGAGACATTACTTTGCCAACAAAGGTTCGTCTAGTCAAGGCTATGATTTTTCCAGTGGTCATGTATGGATGTGAGAGTTGGACTGTGAAGAAGGCTGAGCGCAGAAGAATGGATGTTTTTGGACTGTGGTGTTGGAGAAGACTCTTGAGAATCCCTTAGACTGCAAGGAGATCCAACCAGTCCATTCTAAAGGAGATCAGCCCTGGGATTTCTTTGGAAGGAATGATGCTAAAGCTGAAACTCCAGTACTTTGGCCATGTCATGCAAAGAGTTGACTCATTGGAAAAGACTCTGATGCTGGAAGGGATTGGGGGCAAGAGGAAAAGGGGATGACAGAGGATGAGATGGCTGGATGGCATCACTGACCCAATGGACGTGAGTCTGAGTGAACTCCGGGAGTTGGTGATGGACAGGGAGGCCTGGTGTGCCTGGATTCATGGGGTCGCAAAGAGTCAGACAGGACTGAGCGACTGATCTGATCTGATCTGATACTGAGTGGACATCTTTTTATCATAATTAAACATGACCCAGAACATAGCATCCAAGGCTCTCCAAAATGTCCTATTTTAACTAATATTTCCCTTTTCTGCACAGCTCTGTGTTGGCCTATGACTATATATATGAAACCGATATCTGTATATTTAAATGACCATGACTTACATATCATTCATCTTTTTTCCATCTATTCACTTCCAGAACCCTTTTTCTGTAATCTTTTCTTTTGGACTCAGCCGAAATTTCCCCTACATTTTGAAATTTTGACTGATTTTCTTCATATTGCAGTGATAGCATCTTCTGAAGCTCTGAAACGCTATACCTTTGTATAGTATTTAGTATATTTCTCATATCATGTGATATATGTGCTTTATTCACCTGTTAGCATATGACCAATCTTATGAGAAACATATATTTTTATGTTTCCCCATTTATCCATAAGATAAAACATGTTATTTAGTAGACTTACTAAAATGAATTTTTATACTTTAAAATTGTCAATTAAAAACATCATTTTTCTATTTTAACCTATTCAAAGCAAGCTCCTAGAATGTCAAAATTATTTCCTCCAAAATATATACATATTACATATCTATTCCTGAATAAATACTATACAATACTGTGCCAATGAACAACTGGCAAAGTTTTCTGCATGTAAGTGCCATTTCCGAACTCAAGAAATTAATTTTTAATGTGATCTATGTCTAAATTGCCACTTCACTTCTGGCCCAGCAAACATTCAGCCTTTGCAGAGCAGTGTGTAAGGTAGCTGCTGTCATGGCATCTGAGAAGTGGGTTTCAGCAATTCCATTGCTGCAGCTCTGCTATACTGGCTGTGGATTCTGTGAGAAAGTTTTGGTGTGGCCCTGTGACATGAGCCACTGGCTCAATCTAAAGGTTATTCTGGAGAAACTCATGGAAAGAGGCCACGAAGTGACTGTGTTGGTGTCTCCACAAAATTTTATCATTGACTACAGCAAACCTTCCACCACGAACTTCAAGATTCTCCCCATGCCACAGGACAGAGAAGCTAATGAAAATAGACTAAATGACTTTTTAGACCAGTCAGTTAACATCATGCCTTCAATTTCACCTTGGCAATCAGCAAAATCTGCAATTTTTTTTTTTTTTTCAAATGAGTGGATATTTAAAACTTGTCTGTGAGAGTGTTGTCTACAACTGGACAATCTTGAAGAAACTCCAGGACACCAACTATAATGTTATGATTATAGAACCTATGAAGCCCTGTGGAGAGCTGATTGTTGAGATTCTAGGAAACCCTTCTATATACACTCTGAGGCATTCCATGTGTGGCATGATGGAAAAACACTGTGGGCAAATTCCATCCTCACCTTCCTACATGCCTGTTGACATGGCAGGACTAACATACAAAATGACCTTTCTGCAAAGGGTAAAAAATTTATTGCTCTCCACTTTCTTTGACTTCTGGCTCCAACAACATGACACTCAGCTTTGGGATTAGTTTCAAAGTGAAGTGTTAGGTAAGAGACTCTGCTTCTCATTCTAAAGTAGTTATCAGAAAAAGCTAAGGAGGTTTAAGAAAAGTCTAGGAAGATGAAAGGAATATATTTTTAAAACTTTCACTTCCCCCAAAACTCCACAATTAATATCAGTCAACTGTGGTTCAACAACTAATTGGGAAAGGGAGGCAAGAAATATCTTGCTGTGGTTCCTCTTTCTTTACACTCATCTATCTTGTAGAATACTTCAATACCTACATGATTGCTACCAAAACAAAATGAAATATAAAACTTGCTAATAAGTGTCAATCCAATGAAAGATGTATTTTTTGTCACATGCAGAATATCACAGGCAAGTCTAATACACTGAGCTGGAAAGCGGTGAAGAATCTCCTGGCAATGTAGAAGATGCAGGAGTTGCAAGTTCACTCCCTGGATCAGGAAAATACCCCAGAGGAAGAAATGGCAACCCACACAAGTGTTCTTATTAGGAAAATTCCCTGCACAGAGAAGCCTGTTGGGCTATAGTCCATAGGGTTGCAAAGGTTCAGACACAATCAAACAATTGGGCACAAACACACAGCGAGTTTTCATAGGGGAGGACATTGGACTTCTGCTCAGTTCAGTTCAGTCGCTCAGTTGTGTCCATTTCTTTGTGACCCCATGGACTGCAGCATGCGAAGCCTTCCTGTCCATCACCAACTCCCAGAGTTTACTCAAACTCATGTCCATTGAGTCAATGAAGCCATCCAACCGTTTCCTCCTCTGTTGTCCCCTTCTCTTCCTGCCCTCAATCTTTCCCAGCATCAGGGTCTTTTCCAATGAGTCAGTTCTTCTCATCAGGTGGCCAAAGAGTTGGAATTTCAGCTTCAACATTAGTCTTTTCAATGAACATTCAGGACTGATTTCCTTTAGGATGGACTAGTAGTCCAAGGAACTGCTCAGTAAAGGGAGTGTAATGTTTGTTAAATGAGGAAGATAATCTCCTTACCTGTTTCCAGTAATAGACTGAAACCTGAGCTATGCTAACAACGGGATTAAATTTGTTATTTGAATTTTTCTCTACAATTTTTGAACATCACACATTATTAGAATTAAAATTTATACCATCATTCTGTTTGCCCAGAGTACCCATTATTCCTAGGTCTCTCTTAAATTTGGGATGAAAATTTGTTAAGTCCTATGTGAACTGCTTCATCATAGCTGGTCATATTGAAAAGTTTTCTAGTATGTTATACTTCTTGTGTGCATGCTCAGTCACTTTAGTCATATCTGACTCTTTGTAACCCTATGGACTGTAGCCCACAGGCATCTCTGTCCATGGGATTCTCCTGGCAAGAATACTGGAGTAGGTTTTCATGCCCTCCTACAGGCGATATTCCCAACCCAGGGATAAAATCCATGTCTTTTGCATCTCCTGTATTGTAGGTGAATTCTTTATTTACCCACTGAGCCACCTGGGAAGCCTGGTATACTTCTTAGGGGAGTATGATACAGAAACCTAAAAAATTAAGTATAAACTTAAAAGAGTTTATAGCTCTAAGTGTTAAAAAGAGCATATTTTTCACTACACTAGTTACATATATTCTATTTGTAATTGTTTGCCTTTCCTAATAAAAAATCATTTTCTTTTGCAATTTTCACACATCTAGCTTATATCTGATTCCATCAAGTGAAGCTGGCTTTCATTCCATTTTTTTTTTTTTTAACTAAAGTATAGTTGATTTACAAGCGTGTCTTAATTTCTGCTGTATAGCCAAATGATTCAGTTTTACATAGTATACATTATTTGTCTTCTTTTTCATTATGATTTATATCACAATATTGAATATATTTCTTTGAGCTTTACAGGGCTTCCCTTGTAACTCAGTCGGTAAAGAATCTGCCTGCAATGCAGGAGACATGGATTCGATCCCTGGGTTGGGAAGATCTCCTGGAGAACGAAATGGCAACCCACTCTAGTATCCTTGCCTGGAAAATCTCATGGACAGAGGAGCCTGGTCAGCTGCAGTCCATGGGGTCGCAAAGAGACAGGTGCGACTGAGCTAACTAATACTTACTTACTTGCTTTGCTGTTTATCCATTCTATATAAAATAGTGTACCTCTGCTAACCCGGAACTCCCAGTCTATCCCTCCCACACCTATTATCCCCCATGGCAACCACAAATCTGTTCTCTCTGTAAATGTTTCTGTTTCATAGGTAGGTTAATTTTCATCATACTTCAGATTCTACATATAAGTGGTATCATATGGTATTCGTGTTTCTCTTTCTGACTCACTTCACTTAGGATGATAATCTGTAGTCATATTCATATTGCTGAAAATGGCATTATTTCATTCTTTTTTATTATGGCTGAGTAGTATTCCATTGTATATATGTAACGCATCTTCTTCATCCATTCCTCTGTTGATGGACATTTAGGTTTTTTTCATGAACCAGCTATTGTGAATAGTGCTACTATGAATATAGGGGTGCATGTATGTTTTTGAATTATAATTTTTTTCCATTTATTCCCAGGAATAGGATTGATGAATCATATGGTAATTATATTTTTAGGTTTTTGAGGAACTTCCATACTGTTTTCCACAGCTAAGTTTTCTTTCTCCCCACAACCTCTCCAGCATTTTTTATCACTCCAAATATTTTTGAGACTCACGAAGAAACATGAACTAACAAACAAAAGATCATATTGGGTATTAGAAATAATAACCAATTTAACTTCTTTAATGTAGTAGTTTTTTAGGACTGTGATAACTAAATCTAAAAAACTGGGTGGTATAAAAAGAAATTTATTGTCTCACAGATCCAGAAGCTAGAAGTAAAAGAACAAAGTATTGTTAGAGCTGCTTTCCCTTGAGGCCAGTCTTTCTGCCTTGTAGATGTCCACCTTCTTACTATGTCTTCTCATAGTCTTTCCTTTGTATATGCACATCCTTTGAGTCTCTTTGTCTTATAAGGAAACCTCTCATATTGGATTAGGAGTCACTCTATGGACTCATTTAACTTTAATTACCTCTTCAAAAATAAGTGCTGGTCTTCCCTTGTGGCTCAAATGGTGAAGAGTTGGCCTGCAATCCAGGAGACCTGGGTTCGATCCTTGGGTAGGGAAGATCCCCTGGAGAAGGGAATGATTAACTCACTCCAGTATTCTTGCCTGGAGAATTCCACGGACAGAGGAGCCTAGTGGGCTACAGTCCATGGGGTCACACAGCGTCAGACATGACTGAGTGACTAACACACATACCTCTTTAAAGGACCTACCTTCAAATACTCTCAGACTTCAATATATGAATATTAAAGGAACATAATTCAGTCCGTAATTTTGATTTTTAATAGATACATTGTTAAATAGAGCTAAGATTAAAAAAAAAAACGCTTAAAAATCCTTAGCTTTACACATGATTTTGAATTTACACTGCATTTATTTCTCAATAAATAATTTAACAACCAATAAGCACAGTGGAAACAGTGTCAGACTATTTTTTTGGGCTCCAAAATCACTGCAGATGGTGACTGCAGCCATGAAATTAAAAGACGCTTACTCCTTGGAAGAAAAGTTATGACCAACCTAGAGAGCATATTGAAAAGCAGAGACATTACTTTGCCAACAAAGGTCCGTCTAGTCAAGGCTATGGTTTTTCCAGTGGTCATGTATGGTGTGAGAGTTGAACTGTGAAGAAAGCTGAGCGCCGAAGAATTGATGCTTTTGAACTGTGGTGTTGGAGACGACTCTTGAGAGTCCCTTGGACTGCAAGGAGATCCAACCAGTCCATTCTGAAGGAGATCAGCCCTGGGATTTCTTTGGAAGGAATGACGCTAAAGCTGAAACTCCAGTACTTTGGCCACCTCACGCAAAGAGTTGACTCATTGGAAAAGACTCTGATGCTGGGAGGGATTAGGGGCAAGAGGAGAAGGGTACGACAGAGGATGAGATGGCTGGATGGCATCACTGACTCGATGGGCATGAGTCTGAATGAACTCCGGGAGTTGGTGATGGACAGGGAGGCCTGGTGTGCTGCGATTCATGGGGTCGCAAAGAGTCGGACACGACTGAGCGACTGAACTGAACTGAACTGACTGAAGCACTTCCTGGTGTAGACAGTGAGTTAGGTCCTTATTTAAGGTAAATAAGATCAGGGCCTTGATCTCAATTCTTCTTTCAGAAATACACATAAAACATAGAGTTAGGAATATGTTCTGATAATTAGAGACGCTGTCCTAGTTCCAACCAATAATTTTCTGGGATATTTGTTGTATTATTCATTAATATAGGGAAGGTATATGATTCTGTATGGATACATATTATGAAACAAATATAGTTCATAGTAACAATTGGAAAATTTTAACTCTACTATCTTTAATAGATCTTTCTTTTATTGTAAGCACTGTGCTTCCCTGATAGCACAGGCAGTAAACAATCCACCTACAATGCTGGAAACCAAGACTCGATTCCTAAGTTGGGAAGATCCCCTGGAGAAGGGAATGGCAATCCCCTCCAGTATTCTTTATTGGAGAATTCCATGGACAGAGGAGTCTGGTGGGCCACAGTTCATGGGGTCACAAACAGTCAGACATGACTGAGCAACTAACACTTTCACACCGTCATTGATTTTCATTGCTGTACTCTATCATTTTCTTTATTGAGTAATTCTGAATGCACGATGGGTATCATTTCATTCTTGATGTAATGATAAACATAGCTAATATAAATTGCTAAAAAAATTGAATAGAACAAAAGCATATATAATGAATGATAATTGGCTTCATGTTTTTCCTATATAAGAAGTTTTAACTTTTCTTGTCTTTTCATCAAGATATTGTCTCTGTATTATTAAAAAAAAAAATATATATATATATATTCTTTTTTTTTTTTTACCAATTAGGACAATGACTAATCATCTTTATTTTTTCACTTAATATGGATTTGACATATATACTCACAACATATTAAAATCTACATTATTCTTTAAATTGATGCAGCAATATTCATATGAGTGGATATAACAGATCATTGAACTGGTCTAATGTGAAAGCCCTAGTTAAATTTTCCAGCTCTGGTGTTACCAAAAAAATTGTTGCCCTAAACTCATTCTACTTATATCTCAGCCACAATGCCATCTAACATTTTTGAACCATTTAGCTCTTATCCTCAGACCTTTACATATGTGTGTTAGTCACTTAGTCATGTTCAACTCTATGAGACCCCATGCACTGTGGCCCACCAGGCTCCTCTCTTCATGCAATTCTCCAGAAAACACTGGAGTGGGTTGCCATTGCCTTCTCAGGGGCTGTTCCCAACACAGGGATTGCACCAAAGTCTCTTGCATTGCAGGATTTTTACATTAGCCAACATAACATTTTAGTCCTCACTGTGCCACATCATTTAGATCAGTTCAGTTCAGTTGCTCAGTCATGTCCGACTCTTTACAACCCCATGAATAGCAGCAAGCCAGGTCTCCCTGTCCATCACCAACTTCCGGAGTTTACCCAAACTCATGTCCATCAAGTCGGTGATGCCACCCAAGGATCTCATCCTCTGTCATCCCCTTCTCCTGCTGACCTCAGTTTTTCCCAGCATCAGGGTTTTTTCCAATGAGTCAGTTATTCGCATCAGGTGGTCAAAGTATTGGAGTTTCAGGTTCAACATCAGTCCTTCCAATGAACATCCAGGACTGATCTCCTTTAGGATAGACTGGTTGGATCTCCTTGTAGTCCTAGGGACTCTCAAGAGTCTTCTCCAACACCACAGTTTAAAAGCATCAATTCTTTGGCGCTCAGCTTTCTTTATAGTCCAATTCTCACATCCATACATGACCACTGGAAAAACCATAGCCTTGACTAGATGGATCTTTGTTAGCAAAGTAATGTCTCTGCCTTTGAATATGCTATCTAGGTTGGTCATAACTTTTCTTCCAAGGAGTAAGCGTCTTTTAATTTCATGGCTGCAATCACCATCTGCTGTGATTTTGGAGCCCCTAAAAATAAAGTCTGACACTGTTTCCACTGTTTCCCCATCTATTTGCCATGAAGTGATGGGACCAGATACCATGATCTTCATTTTCTGAATGTTGAGCTTTAACTAACTTTTTTACTCTCCTCTTTCACTTTCATCAAGAGGCTTCTTAGTTCCTCTTCACTTTCTGCCATAAGGGTGGTGTCATCTGCATATCTGAGGTTATTGATATTTCTCCTGGCAATCTTGATTCAAGCTTGTGCTTCCTCCAGCCCAGCGTTTCTCATGAGGTACTCTGAATATAAGTTAAATAATCAGGGTGACAATATACAGCCTTGATGTACTCCTTTTCCTATTTGGAACCAGTCTGTTGTTCCATGTCCAGTTCTCACTGTTGCTTCCTGACCTGCATACAGGTTTCTCAAGAGGCAGGTCAGGTGGTCTGGTATTCCCAACTCTTTCGGAATTTTCCACAGTTTATTCTGATCCACATAGCCAAAGGCTTGGGCATAGTCATCAAAGCAGAAATAGATGTTTTTCTGGAACTCTCATGCTTTTTCGATGCTCCATCGGATGTTGGCAATTTGATCTCTGGTTCCCTGCCTTTTCTAAAACCAGCTTGAACATCTGGAAGTTCACAGTTCACGTATTGCTGAAGCCTGGCTTGGAGAATTTTGAGCATTACTTTACTAGCATGTGAGATGAGTGTAATTGTGTGGTAGTTTGAGCAATCTTTGGCATTGCCTTTCTTTGGGATTGGAATGAAATCTGACCTTTTCCAGTCCTATGTCCATTGCTGAGTTTTCCAAATTTGCTTGCCTATTGAGTGCATGACTGTCACAGAATCATCTGTCAGGATTTGAAATAGCTCAACTGGGATTCCATCACCTCCACTAGTTTTGTTTGTAGTGATGTTTTCTAAGGCCCACTTGACTTCACATTCCAGGATCTGGCTCTAGGTGAGTAACCACACAGTAATAATTATCTGGGTCATGAAGATCTTTTTGGTACAGTTCTGTGTATTCTTGCCACCTCTTCTTAATATCTTCTGCTTCTGTTAGGTCCGTACCATTTCTGTCCTTTATTGAGCCCATCGTTGCATGAAATGTTCCCTTGGTATCTCTAATTTTCTTGAAGAGATCTCTAGTGTTTCCCATTCTGTAGTTTTCCTTTATTTCTTTGCATTGATTGCTGAGGAAGGTGTTCTTATCTCTCCTTGCTATTATTTGGAACTCTGCATTCAGATGCTTATATCTTTCCTTTTCTTCTTTGCTTTTTGCTTCTCTGCTGTTTACAGCTATTTGTAAGGCCTCCTCAGACAAACATTTTGCTTTTTTGCATTTCTTTTCCATGGAGATGGTCTTGATCCCTGTCTCCTGTACAATGTCACGAACCTCTGTCTACAGTTCATCAGGCACTCTGTCTATCAGATCTAGTCCCTTAAATCTATTTCTCACTGCTACTGCTACTGCTAAGTCGCTTCAGTCGTGTCCGACTCTGTACAACCACATAGACGGCAGCCCACCAGGCTCCCCCGTCCCTGGGATTCTCCAGGCAAGAACACTGGAGTGGGTTGCTATTTCCTTCTCCAATGCATGAAAGTGAAAAGTGAAAGTGAAGTTGGTCAGTCGTGTCCGACCCTCAGCGACCCCATGGGCTGCAGTATTCCAGGCTCCTCCATCCATGGGATTTTCCAGGCAAGAGTACTGGAGTGTGGTGCCATTACTTCCACTGTATAATCATAAGGGATTTGATTTAGGTCATATCTGAATGGTCTAGTGGTTTCCCTACTTTCTTCAATTTGAGTTTTAATTTTGGTATAAGGAGTTCATGATCTGCGCCACAGTCAGCTCCTGGTTTTGTTTTTGCTGACCGTATAGATCTTCTCCATCTTTGGCTGAAAAGAATATAATCAGTCTGATATTGGTGTTGACCATCTGGTGATGTCCATGTGTAGAGTCTTCTCTTGTGTTGTTTGAAGAGGGTGTTTGCTATGACCAGTGCATTCTCTTTGCAAAACTCTATTAGCCTTTGCCCTGCTTCATTCTGAACTCCAAGGTCAAATTTGCCTGTTACTCCAGGTGTTTCTTGACTTCCTACTTTTGCATTCCAGTACCCTATAATGAAAAGGACATTTTTTTTTTTTTGGTGTTAATTCTAAAAGGTATTGTAAGTCTTCATAGAACTGTTCAACTTCAACTTCTTCAGCATTACTAGTTGGGGCATAGGCTTGGATTACCGTGATGTTGAATGGTTTGCCTTGGAAAGGAACAGAGATCATTCCAGTGGCTGCAATGGATCTCACAGGAAGCACAATGGCTGTGACGGACTGTGCGGGAAGCATGGCTGAAAGGAGCTACCCCACACCCAAGGTCGGGGTGGCAACCGAGAGTGCCAGGCTGGGATGGCACAGGAGTGGCCGCAAGTGGAGCTACCCAATGGCCGAGGTTAGGGACAGTGGCCAAGAGGGGCACCCCACTTCAAAGGAGCAACTGCAAGGGTGCAGGAGGGCTGAGAGGAGCCTCTCCAAGTTCAAGGTCAGGAGGGGCAACTCATCCAAGGTAAGGAGCAGCGGCTGCGCTTTGCTGGAGCAGCTGTGAAGAGATACCCCACATCCGAGGTAAGAGAAACCCAAGTAAGATGGTAGGTGTTGTGAGAGTGCATCAGAGGGCAGACACTGAAACCATAATCACAGAAAACTAGCCAATCTGATCACACCGACCACAGCCTTATCTAACTCAATGAAACTAAGGCATGCTGTGTGGGGCCACCCAAGACAGACGGGTCATGGTGGAGAGGTCTGACAGAATATGGTCCACTGGAGAAGGGAATGGCAAACCACTTCAGTATTCTTGCCTTGAGAACCCTATGAACAGTATGAAAAGGCAAAATGATAGGATACTAAAAGAGGAACTTCCCAGGTTGGTAAGTGCCCAATATGTTACTGGAGACCAGTGGAGAAATAACTTCAGAATGAATGAAGGGATGGAGCCAAAGCAAAAACAATACCCAGCTGTGGATGTGACTGGTGATAGAAGCAAGGTCCGATGCTGTAAAGAGCAATATTGCATAGGAACCTGGAATATTAGGTCCATGAATCAAGGCAAATTCAGTTCAGTTCAGTTCAGTCGCTCAGTCATGTCCGACTCTTTACGACCCCATGACTCACAGCACACCAGGCCTCCCTGTCCATCACCAACTCCCGGAGTTCATTCAAACTCATGTCCATCGAGTCGGTGATGCCATCCTGCCATCTCATCCTCTGTCGTCCCCTCTTCTTCCTGCCCCAATCCCTCCCAGTGTCAGAGTCTTTTCCAGTGAGTCAACTCTTCGCATGAGGTGGCCAAAGTACTGGAGTTTCAGCTTCAGCATCATTCCTTCCAAAGAAATCCCAGGGCTGATCTCCTTCAGAATGGACTGGTTGGATCTCCTTGCAGTCCAAGGGACTCTCAAGAGTCTTCTCCAACACCACAGTTCAAAAGCATCAATTCTTCAGCGCTCAGCTTTCTTCAAGGCAAATTGGAATTGGTCAAATAGGAGATGGCAAGACTGAACGCCGACATTCTAGGAATCAGCAAACTAAAATGAACTGAAATGTATGAATTTAACTCAGATGACCATTATATCTCTTACTATGGGCAGGAATCCCTTAGAACAAATAGAGTAGCCATCATGCTCAACAAAAGAGTCCAAAATGCCACATCATTACTTTTAGCATATTATTGAATGAGTTTTAGTAACAGTCATCTTGAGGAATAATTGACATACCCTAAAAATTCCCCACGAACTGTGATATTTACTATGTTTACAAAGTTTAACCATTGTCTCCATGTTCTAATTCTGTAATCCTCCCAAGAAATGATTTTTTTTTTTAAAGTTTTGTTAGTAAGATGGGTCTGAAATGGTATCTTAGGTTTTATTTAGATTCCCTTGGTTATTCCTGAGATTGAGTAAATTTTTATACAGGAGCTTTAACCAGTTCATGAGCCACTTCAAGGTCCACAGCTGGTACTGAGGTCTGGATGTTTGTTACTCAACATGGAGTTGGGAATGATTCTTCTTGTGTGCCTTGACATATGGTGTTGGTGATGCAATAAAAAAGAAACAGCCTGTAGCTGAGTTCTCAGACCTTTTCGCCATGTTTGCAGCCAGGAACACACTCTTTGGGTCTGTAACCTTGTTGCAAACTTCCCTTCTCAAATGTCATTTTCTGTTTTGGAGTGCACCCAAATTTCACAGTCTCCTATCTGGATCCCAGAGCTCCCACAAAGACATGTAGGTCTGTGGATAAACACCAGATCATTGCTTGGGAGAGTACATGAGACACATCTTATTTGATCATCCTGCTCAAAATATTTGGAAGGGTAATACTCCCTTCCCTTGTATTTCTTCTGGAGTACCTTGATTATTCTTAGCTTTCTGTTCTTTTATTATGGATTTTAAAAATTAAAAGCAAAATTCTACAAAAATCATCAAATTTCATGAGGCTTGGGGTTTTGAAATTTTAGTAAGAATTACAAGGAATCTGTATACTGATTTGAAGAGAATGGTCATCTTTATGATTTTTGATTTCCTATCAATGAATGTGATAGGTCTTTATTTTACTATAATGGATTTCAGTAAGACATTATAATTCTAATTATAAGGCAATGGCACCCCACTCCAGTTCTGTTGCCTGGAAAATCCCCTGGGCGGAGGAGCCTGGTAGGCTGCAGTCCATGGGGTCGCTGAGAGTCGGACACGACTGAGCGACTTCACTTTCACTTTTCACTTTCACACATTGGAGAAGGAAAAGGCAACCCACTCCAGTGTTCTTGCCTGGAGAATCCCAGGGACGGGGGAGACAGGTGGGCTGCCGTCTATGGGGTCGCACAGAGTTGGACACGACTGAAGCGACTTAGCAGCAGCAGCAAAGTTTGCATATCTTTTAAAAAATTATTGGCATTGAAACATGTAAAATATCATGTATGAAACGAGTTGCCAGTCCAGGTTCAATGCACTATACTGGGTGCCTGGGCTAGTGCACTGGGACGACCCAGAGGGATGGTATGGGGAGGGAGGAGGGTTCAGGGTGGGGAACACATGTATACTTGTGGCGGATTCATTTTGATATTTGGCAAAACTAATACAATTATGTAAAGCTTAAAAATAAAATAAAATTAAAAAAAATTATTCATGAATCATAAGTCAAAGTATACATTTTAGTTATATTTTCTTTTATTCATACACAAAAATTGCAGTTGCCATTTTATCTTTTTTGTATTCATTGAAATGACAGACTCTCACATTTATTCTAATAACAAATCTGTATATTCTTTTGGAATAAACAGAGAATTTCAGATTATATAAGCAGACATTCAAGAGCAAAAACTCAGGATGGGAAATCACCACAGGAACCAGTGCCTGGGTAGGAACATCTGAAATGTAATTGATGAATTGCTAGAGATTCACTGTGGATAATTCTGAGAGAAAAAATCCAATGGGATCCAGTCATATGTGGGTCCCCCAAATATAGTAAGTTTTACTTTCAGGAACTCATGCAATTTTCCATATTAAATATCAGGAAAAAAATCTCTTGCTTTCAGTAAGAGGAGGCAGAAAGGAAGCATTCTGAAAGAAGCCAGAACACTGTTCTTACCAACAAGGTCTGTCCTCAAGGTAAATTAATTGGGTGCACAATGTGCTGGAAATATTATCAGAGCCTAACTGACCTGGGGCAAAAAAAACACCTTACTCCAGGCCCCTCTAGACTATTTCATGGAAAAAGGATATTTTAACTCCAGACCATCCTGCTCCATATAAAATGGAAAAAAAAAAAAAAAAAAGAGAGAGAGAGAGAGAGAAATAGTTGTGAAGAGTCCAGAGACTTAGACTAATACTAAGGCTAATCCTGGAGAAGGCAATGGCACCCCACTCCAGTACTCTTGCCTGGAAAATCCCATGGACGGGGGAGCCTGGTGGGCTGCGGACTCCCAGGTCGCTGGGAGTCCGACCTGACTGAGCAACTTCACTTTCACTTTTCACTTTCATGCATTGGAGAAGGAAATGGCAACCTACTCCAGTGTTCTTGCCTGGAGAATCCCAGGGACGGGGGAGCCTGGTGGGCTGCCGTCTATGGGTCGCACAGAGTCGGACACAACTGAAGCGACTTAGCAGCAGCAGCAAGGCTAATCCTAGGACTTTAGAATACTTCTCTGCCCAATTTACCACCACATTTTAAAAAATCCATTTACAATTCTACCCAGTACAACATGTCTGGGTATCAAGTAAAAAATTACAAGGCACATCAAAAGGCAAAAACACATTTTGAGTAGACAGAGCAATCATCAGAACCAGAAATGCCAAGAATGCTGTAATTATCAAAGCAAGGATTTAAAACAACTCTGAGTAATATGCTAAGGGCTCTAATGGATAAAGTAGACAGTATGTAAGAATAGATCACCTGTATAAGCAGAGACATGCAAAACCAAAAAACAGATAAATACATTGTAGCAAAAATGAATTCAAGAATGAAATTATACTAATTCTATACAGTCATTTTTAAAGGATAGAAGTTGAGGGAATAATTTCTAACACATTCTATGAGAATTGTTTTTGTTTAGTTACTAAATGCTGTCTGATTCTTTTGTAACTCCATGGACTGTAGCCTCCCAGTCTCCTCTGTCCATGGGATTTTTCCAGGCAAGAATACTGGAGTGGGTAGCCATGTCCTCCTCCAGGAGAATCTTCCCAACCTAGGGAGCGAACCCATGTCTCTTACACCTCTTGCATTGGTAGGTGGGTTCTTTACCACTAGCACCACCTGGGAAGGCCTTAGTGCCCATTAATCAATTATTTATATAATTCTCCACTGTGTTCATAACTCATTTTGTGTAATATAATTATAGGAAAAAGTAAATTTTTTTCCATATTTTAATTCCATATTTTAATTTAATTTTAATTCCATATTTTTGTTTTACCAGTCTTCAGTATGACATTTAGAATGTCTTAGGAAATTATATAACAAATTTTGCACACTTTTGCACAATTTTGTTCTTTTCATATTTGATTGACTTTGCATTTCACACTGTGCATAACTACTTCAAATAGAGAATTCTAGTGAACACTTTAAACTTGGTCTTTCTTAAAATGTGGCCTGCAGTTTTCATCAATAACTTTACCTAAGGACTTAGTAATCAAGGCAGGATGTCACACACATGGAACAAGACATGACAAGAACATAAACATATTGGTAAGAAAACTGAGGCAGTGATCTCATTTAATCTCTAACATTTTCAAGTCAATATCCTTGGAAATTGCCTTTTTACTATCAAATTGAATCATTGCCTATGTTACTTCAGACATATATACAAACACTACAGATCAGATCAGATCAGTCGCTCAGTCGTGTCTGACTCTACCACCCCATGACTTGCAGCACGCCAGGCCTCCCTGTCCATCACCAACTCCCGGAGTTCACTCAGACTCACGTCCATGGAGTCAATGATGCCATCCAGCCATCTCATCCTCTGTTGTCCCCTTCTCCTGTTGCCCCCAGTCCCTCCCAGCATCAGAGTCTTTTCCAATGAGTCAACTCTTCGCATGAGGTGGCCAAAGTACTGGAGTTTCAGCTTTAGCATCATTCCTCCCAAAGAAATCCCAGGGCTGATCTCCTTCAGAATGGACTGGTTGGATCTCCTTGCAGTCTAAGGGACTCTCAAGAGTCTTCTCCAACACCACAGTTCAAAAGCATCAATTCTTTGACACTCAGCCTTCTTCACAGTCCAACTCTCACATTCATACATGACCACAGGAAAAACCATAGCCTTGACTAGACGAACCTTTGTTGGCAAAGTAATGTCTCTGCTTTTGAATATGCTATCTAGGTTGGTCATAACTTTCCTTCCAAGGAGTAAGTGTCTTTTAATTTCATGGCTGCAGTCACCATCTGTAGTGATTTTGGAGCCCAGAAAAATAAAGTCTGACACTGTTTCCACTGTTTCCCCATCTATCTCCCATGAAGTGATGGGACCAGATGCCATGATCTTCGTTTTCTGAATGTTGAGCTTTAAGCCAACTTTTTCACTCTCCACTTTCACTTTCATCAAGAGGCTTTTGAGTTCCTCTTCACTTTCTGCCATAAGGGTGGTGTCATCTGCATATCTGAGGTTATTGATATTTCTCCTGGCAATCTTGGTTCCAGCTTGTATTTCTTCCAGTCCAGTGTTTCTCATGATGTACTCTGAATATAAGTTAAATAAACAGGGTGACAATATACAGCCTTGACATACTCCTTTTTCTATTTGGAACCAGTCTGTTGTTCCATGTCCACTTCTAACTGTTGCTTCCTGACCTGTATACAAATTTCTCAAGAGGCAGATCAGGTTGTCTGGTATTCCCATCTCTTTCAGAATTTTCCACAGTTTATTGTGATCCACACAGTCAAAGGCTTTGGCATAGTCAATAAAGCAGAAATACATGTTTTTCTGGAACTCTCTTGCTTTTTCCATGATCCAGCGGATGTTGGCAATTTGATCTCTGGTTCCTCTGCCTTTTCTAAAACCAGTTTGAACATCAGGAAGTTCACGGTTCACATATTGCTGGAGCCTGGTTTGGAGAATTTTGAGCATTACTTTACTAGTGTGTGAGATGAGTGCAATTGTGCGGGTGTTTGAGCATTCTTTGGCACTGCCTTTCTTTGGGATTGGAATGAAAACTGACCTTTTCCAGTCCTGTGGCCACTGCTGAGTTTTCCAAATTTGCTGGCATATTGAGGGCAGCACTTTCACAGCATCATCTGTCAGGATTTGGAATAGCTCAACTGGAATTCCATCATGTCCACTAGCTTTGTTCGTAGTGATGCTTTCTAAGGCCCTCTTGACTTCATATTCCAGAATGTCTGGCTCTAGGTCAGTGATCACACCATCGTGATTATCTGGTTCGTGAAGATCTTTTTTGTACAGTTCTTCTGTGTATTCTTGCCATCTCATCTTAATATCTTCTGCTTCTGTTAGGTCCATACCATTTCTGTCCTTTATCGAGCCCATCTTTGCATGAAATGTTCCTTTGGTATCTCTGATTTTCTTGAAGAGAGCCTTAGTCTTTCCCATTCTGCTGTTTTCCTCTATTTCTTTGCACTGATCGCTGAAGAAGGCTTTCTTATCTCTTCTTGCTATTCTTTGGAACTCTGCATTCAGATGTTTATATCTTTCCTTTTCTCCTTTGCTTTTTGCTTTTCTTTCTTTTCACAGCGATTTGTAAGGCCTCCCCAGACAGCCATTTTGCTTTTTTGCATTTCTTTTCCATGGGGATGGTCTTGATCCCTGTCTCCTGTACAATGTCACGAACCTCATTCCAGAGTTCATCAGGCACTCTGTCTATCAGATCTAGGCCCTTAAATCTATTTCTCACTTCCACTGTATAATTATAAGGGATTTGATTTAGGTCATACCTGAATGGTCTAGTGGTTTCCCTACTTTTTTCAATTTAAGTCTGAATTTGGCAATAAGGAGTTCATGGTCTGAGCCACAGTCAGCTCCTGGTCTTGTTTTTGCTGACTGAATAGAGCTTCTCCATCTTTGGCTGCAAAGAATATAATCAATCTGATTTTGGTGTTGACCATCTGGTAAAGTCCATGTGTAGAGTCTTCTCTTGTGTTGTTGGAAGAGGGTGTTTGTTTTGACCAGTGTATTTTCTTGGCAAAACTCTATTAGTCTTTGCCCTGCTTCATTCTGTATTCCAAGGCCAAATTTGCCTGTTACTCCAGGTGTTTCTTGACTTCCTACTTTTGCATTCCAGTCCCCTCTAATGAAAAGGACATCTTTTTTGGGTGTTAGTTCTAAAAGGTCTTGTAGGTTTTCAGAGAACCATTCAACTTCGACTTCTTCAGCATTACTGGTTGGGGCATAGACTTGGATTACTGTGATATTGAATGGTTTGCCTTGGAAATGAACAGAGATCATTCTGTCATTTTTGAGACTATATCCAAGTACTGCATTTCAGACTCTTTTGTTGACCATGATGGCCACTCCATTTCTTCTGAGGGATTCCTGCCCGCAGAGTAGGTATAATGGTCATCTGAGTTAAATTCACCCATTCCAGTCCATTTCAGTTTGCTGATTCCTAGAATGTCTAGGTTCACTCTAGCCATCTCCTGTTTTACCACTTCCAATTTGCCTTGATTCATGGACCTGATATTCCAGGTTCCTAAGCAATATTGCTCTTTACAGCATTGGACCTTGCTTCTATCACCCAGTCACATCCACAGCTGGGTATTGTTTTTGCTTTGGCTCCATTTCTTCATTCTTTCTGGAGTTATTTCTCCACTGATCTCCAGTAGCATATTGGGCACCTACTGACCTGGGGAGTTTTTCTTTCAGTATCCTATCATTTTGCCTTTTCATACTATTCATGGGGTTCTCAAGGCAAGAACACTGAAGTTGTTTGCCATTCCCTTCTCCAGTGGACCACATTCTGTCAGATCTCTCCACCATGACCCACCCATCTTGAGTTGCCCCACAGGCATGGCTTAGTTTCATTGAGTTAGACAAGGCTGTGGTCCTAGTGTGATTAGATTGACTAGTTTGAGTATGGTTTCAGTGTGTCTGCCCTCTGATGCTCTCTTGCAACACCTATCGTCTTACTCGGGTTTCTCTTACCTTGAGCGTGGAGTATCTCTTCATGGCTGCTCCAGCAAAGTGTAGCCAATGCTCCTTATCTTGGACGAGGGGTATCTCGTCACCGCCACCCTTCCTAACCTTCAACATGGGATAGCTCCTGTAGGCCCTCCTGCGCCAGCGCAGCCACGGCTCCTTGGACGTGGGGTTGCTCCTCCCACCTGCCGCCCTTGGCCTCGGGCGTGGGGGCGTGGGGTAGCTCCTAAACACTACAAAGTAGTAACAATTCTAAAACCAGGTTATCCATCCTAGGGAATATTTGATCACCAACTTTGAATAGAACCCTCAAGAAAGGAGCATTCAATTTTCTTTACTTAGATGTAAAACAAGTTTTCTGTGTATATAAGTGATTGACTGGATACTTGCAAATACATGTTTTTTCCCTCCATAATTTTCTAAAATTAATACTTAGAATTTTTCTCTTTCAAAAACATCACTGAGAGATAACACTCAAATAAGTGTGTGATATTAGTAATGCATGCATGTGTACTCTACATTCCAGAGATGATTGTATTAGGTATAAGTTACTCAGTGATTTCCTACTGAGAAAACAATGGAAAATCAATGAAGTCATGATATTTGACTCAGCAAGATAAGGTAAACTGATATTTGTGAGATTCTTCAACAGTGAAAGTGAACAAGCAGCAGTGAAAGCTGAAACAAGCTGAAAAGTAGAAATAGAGGCCAAATGGAAATTAGAAAACCACTGAGAGTTGACTTGGTGTTAATAAGCTAGAACTACTCTGTCATCTGCATTTAACTGGGGAGAAACAATGAATATTAAATCCATCGGTACTTGGAGTAGTGATTAAAATTTTTGTTTGAATTTATTTCCTGAAAGAACTTATTTTTGTCAAAGAATTGCATTTTTATTTTATTTTGCTGAGTTTATTTTTATTTTACACATTACTGTTCTTTCACTACCCAAACATTCTTTCTGCCTCTGTCCCACCTCCAATCCTTGTCTTCTATCCTTTTTCCTTTGTTCCTTCCCTCCCTGAATTCCTTCTTCCTTATTCCTTTGCATTGCCTTTCCTTTTAACATCTTGATGTGATAAGAAATCTAGAGAAACCACATTTATTGGTTTCCCCTGTAACACATCAGAAAATCAATGCTGCAATTTCCCCCCAGCAAGCATGTATGCTAATACCTTGGAGCAAACTTTATTTTCTCCAAGAAGACCCACTATGCTATGTGAGACCATGGGAAAAGCAGAAATTTGGCTCATCAGAACCTATTGGGATTTTGAATTTCCTTGCCCATACTTACCGAATTTTGAGTTTGTAGGAGGTTTGTATTGTAAATCTGCCAAACCATTACCTCGGTGAACTCGGTGAAGATCGCTCAGTCACGTCTGACTCTTTGCGACCCCATGGACTGTAGCCTACCAGGCTCCTCTGTCCATGGTATTTTCCAGGCAATAGTACTGGAGTGGATTGCCATTTCCTTCTCCAGGGAACTTCCCGACCCAGGGATGGAAGCTGGGTCTCCCACATTGTAGACAGACGCTTAACCGTCTGAGCCACCAGGGAAGTCATTTCCTAAGGTAAGTCTATTACAGTAAAGGGATTTTTTTGTGTGTGTCTTTTATGATAAAATCTTTATTGTCCTTTAAAGTTTATGTTTCAATAACAGAGATGTGCTGCTGAATGTCTTTAGTTTACTACTCCAAATATATTTTCAAAACCACTGGGGTCTCATATGAATGTTGTTACATTTTTTTTTTTCCCTTTACATTGATATTTAAGCAGAAGAATGAAGTCTTCCAAGTGACATGTTAAAAAATATAAGTGTGTTCATATATTTACAGATATTGGATTGAAAGAACCTTGGAAATCACTAAGGAGCCTGCTGTAGTCTTCCTAACAAGCATGATGGACTTATGAATAGGGGTATTTATTATGATCAGCTGAGTGATAAGTTGCTTTAGTGAGTCTTGAGCAGACTCTTACTACAGACTTTGGTCAGTAAGAAGGTTATGTGTTGCTGGAAGACATGAAATCAGACAGGGCTTCTTGGAGAGCAATGGACTTTACTCAGCCAGGAGAGAATTAAAAAAAGTTTTCTGATATGACAATGAATTCAATTTCAAATTCACTTTAAGAAGTGAAAATAATTTTCTGGTGAAGATTTATAGAAACTGTCTGGTTAATACAAAGTTTCAGTTTCATCAGAGAGCATAAGAAATAAATCGGGAGTCATCAACATAAATTAGAAACCATAAAACTGAGAAACCTAAATGTTGAATTGGTTCTTTATGGCCATAATAGTGGGTATTTTAGGGTGAAAAAGAAAATCATATATCCATATTTCAATGTTATTAAAGAATAAATATGAGCTGCCAGAAATATTGGAAGGAAACATTTAGAAGTAAAAGGAAATAAGAGGTAAACATAGAAAGAATATTGTACTATATCAATAGGCAGTGAGGGGACAGATATTCATTAACCTGGGTGTAAGTGATCTGGTAAAGGATCTGCCCATGATATGGGAAACCTCAGTTCAATTCCTGGGTCTGGAATATCCCCTGGAGCAGAGATAGGCTCCAGTATTGAGCTTTCCTGGTGGTGCAGATGCTAAAGAATCTGCCTGCAACGTGGGAGACCTGGGTTCAATCCCTGAGTTGGGAAAATCCCCTGGAGGATGACATGGCAACCCACTCCAGTATTATTGCATGGAGAATCCTCATGGACAGAGGAGTCTGGTGGGCTGAAGTCCATGGGGTCACAAAGTTGCTCACATGAGTGAGCAACTAAGCACAGCACAGCACAGGTAAATGAGCATAATCTCTGTAGGAGATAGCAGGTTAAGAGGTATTCCCCGGAGAGTTCATCATTTTTGTTAAGGGTAACATTGATACTGAAGTTTAAATTTTCACTTCATTTGGAGGAGAACAGATGCATATATGTGTGTGGCCGAGTCCCTTTTTGCCCACCTGAAAATGTAACAATATTTTTGGTCTGCTATACTGAAATATAAAATAAGACATTAAAAATTGTTTTAAATGAAATTTGTTAATTACAAATTGGCACTTACTAAGAGCATTGCCAATGACTGAACAACAAGGCATTTGCCATCTGCCTCTACTGAGATTGAACCCCATGCTGCTATAGCTGTTGATCTTCAACAATCCCTGAGGGAGTTCAGGATGGACTGAGGCACCCTGTGCTCCAGGGAATCTGGTGGGACAAGTCTTTAGATAGTTGGATGTTTTTAGGAACAGATTTTATGATCTCAATCCTTACATCTCCTCATAGCTAGAGAAGCACTAAATCCCTCCATGGTGACATCAGACCCTCTTGACTAACAAAAAACCTTTTGTAAATTGGGTACTTCATGATATTGAAGTCCCCCTTCACCAAAACCTTATATATTGACTTTCCCCTACTGCTGCTTTGGAGCAGTCTCTCAGAGCTCTCTGAGATGCTACCTCCCGGGCTGCAGTCCTCATTTTGCCCCAAATAAAACTTAACTCACAACTCTCAAGTTGTACATCTTTTTTAGTCGACAAATTTCACTTCAGGATTCTGAATATGTTTTCATACCAATCAAGTTATAGCTGAAGACAAGCTCTATTGACTGTTATTACTGGAGGTAATAATACATTATCTTAAATAGTGAAAGGAACAGAAAGAGACATGACGTATTCCATGGCTCACCAGATAATACCATGCCACACTATTACATTTATCCTTCCACCCCCAACTTTTCACATGCAATTTCAGAAAAATAACAGACATGCTTCATAAGAGCGGGAAATTATTCTATTCTAAACCCAATTATTAATATAGATACTGGAGTAATATGAATACCAATCACGGCTTATGTCTCTGATGAAAAAATTATACCAGTCACAGAATAGAAAAGAACTACGAGTTAAATCAAAACTCCTAATGAAACATGGTTTAAGTGTGTAACTCTTAATATATCTGTGTGTGTGTAATTTTTTTTTTTTTCAATCACTGTTTAGGGAAATGAGTCAAAATGGTAAAACACCAATTCCTAGGATATCAGATATTCTCTTAACATTAGCTAAGCTAAAAATAGCAGTCTACATTTGTTTATGGCACTGTCCTTCCCCTGGTAATTTTACTAGCTTTAAATTGAGAAATATCATTAATTGTAGGGTGACTACAAATATTTACAAAGAAATAACACATCTTGAGAGGGTGACATTCACATATACTCCATTTCTTAAAAGATCCTTTTTAGCCCTATTAATAAGTGAAGCAATAAAGGTGAGTAAAGTATCCTGAACTAATAACAGGAAGTTAGAACAAGTTATTTAAAATATATTGCCTATAAACTGGTATGCTACAAATTTTAAAAGTCTAGTTTGAAACACTTCTTGGGCTTCCTTACAAAGAATATCTTTATAAATTTGCAAACAGGTCTGTTGGTTCATAAAATTAATTTTGAGAGGTGGGTGGCTCCAACAATAAAGAATCTGCCTGCAATGCAGAAGACCTGGGTTTGATCCCTGGATCAGGAAGATCCCCCGGAGAAGGGAGTGGCAACCCACTCCAATATTCTTGCCTGGAGAATTCCATGGACAGAGGAGTTTGACAGGCTACAGCCCATGAGCTTGCAAGAATTAGACACAATTGAGTGACTAACACACACACCATGAGAACATCTGGCTCTTATCACTTATTCATTTTGGGTAATGATTTGGTTCCATGTCTTTAGGTGTAATCACTCATTATATACTTAAGCCATCATTTTCAGAAACACATTTCCTCTTAATCAGACTAGATGGCTCTAGGCGGCAGGAGACAGACTCAGTCTAACAGGGTCTCTCACAAATCTCTCAAGTCTGCCTATCTGGAGGTATAGAAGAGCCTCTTCCCACTAGGATCCTGCACTTGTGTAACAGAGAGAAATTTATCCCTGCAGGAAATGGAAGAATTTGTTCAAAGTTCAGGCGAATATAGTATTGTGATGTTTCCTCTGGGGTCAGTGGTCACATACTTCACGGAAGAAAAGGCCAATCGCATTGCCTCAGGCCTCGCCCAGATTCTAGAGAAGGTTAGTTCAAACTCCAATCCTTGTGAGTAGCCACTTTACAAACTGGAGAAAATGTGTAGCTAAGAGTACTCTTTTCAGATGAAAGTTGTAACTCATCCTTTACTGAGCAGAACTAGTACCACCTTTAAGTAAAAATGTCTCAAAACATTTAAATGTATATGGGGCACATTTTACCATTTGCCTCCTGAGTCTTCACATTACTATGAAAATACATCTTTTAGGAAATCACTTATTTTCAATAAAAAAGAGATGAAAATGTTAAGATTCTAGTAACTTTTTATTGTTTGAAATCTTATGACTTGTACTGATTCTTTCCAAAAGTTCACAGAGGTGTCAGCTCCAAGGTCCAGGAAAAGAGAGGTAACACATAGAGAGCAATCACACTCAAGAATATTCTTTATATCACTAGGCTTTATTAAGACTTAAAGTGTAGTTGGTTTAGAAATAGAAGCCTAATCTTTCTAAGTTGAATTTTCTATAGTTAGAACAATTAAAATCCTAATGCAATTGAAGAAGGAATTCATAGGGCCTGGACTTCATCTTAGGCGTGTTCATGCTGATCACGCTCGGCCACCCTTCCAATAGACTCTGAACTCTGTGTTTAGTGCCTATGAAAACAACAACAGAAGGATAAGACCCCCTCCAGACAGGGGAACCTTGAAGATCATATCTAGGTTACTCATCGCCTAAGAGAAAACACACTAATCACCCCTTCCTCCAGACAGGCCATAAATTTTTCTGTATCTATTGGAGTGTAACCTCGGGCTTATTGATTATTGGCTAATTGTTTGACTGTTTGAGCACATGAGCACATGAGCACATAGCACGTGAATCATGGGGTTATTGGGATTGTATTTTCCTTGATTTATGTAAGTCTCAAGAAATTTGGGGTGGTGGGTTCAGACATGTGCACATGGGGTATAAAAGATTTTCACAAATGCTGGTTGGGGCCCTTGGCTAAGAGGAGACTCTGCCTTGGGCCCGCTGGTGAAATAAACTGCACTCCACTATCTGCATTATCCTTCTGAGTGAGTTTGTTTCCCAGAATGCGTGGCTACAACACTATTGTCAAACGGTGTATATTTTCTTCTTTATTGCATTCGATTAACTTTGTTTATTTTAGATTTCTACTCTTCATATATTCCCATTCACGAAATACCCTGTCTTTATATTTTCACTTCCCTGGTGGCTCAGATGGTAAAAGCACTTGTTTGCAATGCAGAAGACCCAGGTTCGATCCCTTGGTTGGGAAGATCCCCTGGAGAAGGAAATGGCAACCCACTCCAGTACTCTTGCCTGGAAAATTCCATGGATGGAAGATAGATGGATGGAGGATACAGACCATGGGGTCACAAAGAGTCGGACATGACTGAGTGACTTAACTTTCACTTTCATATAAAACTCTATAATTGTACTAATTAGGCCTGTTAAAACTCTGTATTTTTAATTTTAGCTGTTCTATTAAAAAGTTTGCTACCTATTAGTATTTAATCTGAAATTCTTCATGCAGAGTTTCAAAAAGAAAAAATTACATAACAAAAAATTAGCATCCTAATGAAAAGTTGTTGGTGAACCACGAAAGATGCTGGGATTCTTGGCCTCCAGATAAGAATTCAATCCGGGGCCAGGGATGAAGCTTAATCGCTCAGAGCTTTTGTGTAATGAAGTTTTATTAAAGTATAAAAGAGATAGAGAAAACTTCTGACATAGACATCAGAAGGGGGCAGAAATAGTGCCCCTCTGCTGGTGTTTAGCCAGATGTTATATAGCTACTAGCAGTCAGCTAATTAGAGAAAAGCAATGTCTCAAAACTCAGAGACTGGCACCAGTCCCCTCACCCACAACATGCATTTTGTGATAATATTGGCACCAGGTGAGTCATCTGGGGTCATAAAACAATTGACATGAATCTTGAAGAAAGGCAGGTTTCCAAGTAAATATACAGTTCCATTAACATAGATTAGGAGAACAATGTATGAGTAAAACATACTGGTTTGTCAAGTTTGTTCTGAGTCTTAGGGGAACCCACTTGAAGACAAGAGTCTAGGGTAAATACATAGTTCGTTAACATAGCTTAAGACAAACATTTCCAAACAAGAATTAAGAATAACACATTGGTTAGCTCAAGGTTTGAGAAAAGTGAAGTTCAGCTGCAGCCAGGTGTCATCATGGCAACACAGATTTTCAAAAGAAACCTCTTTTTAAATTTATATGGAGAAGCAGAAAAAATCTAACACTTGTATGTTTCCTCCTTCCACTTAAAGTGAAAGTGAAGTCACTCAGTCCTGTCCGACTCTTTGGGACCCCATGGACTGTAGTCCCAGGCTCCTCTGTCCATGGGAATTTCCAGGCAAGAATACTGGAGTGAGTTGCCATTTCCTTCTCCAGGGGATCTTCCTGACCCAGGGATTGAACCTGGGTTTCCCACTTTGTAGGCAGACACTTGTACCGTCTGGCCACCAGGGAAGTCAGTCCTGCCACTTAAGAGAGAGATAAAATATGTCTGACACTTGTAGACTATTTCCTCCGTTTAGAGACCTCTAACCTTCCTGCCTGTTACCCTCTTACTAACAAGCTACTTCACTAAATAATAGAGTATAAGCAAATCCTGTATCTCACCCCCCCTTAAAAACCAAACTGACAGTATCTATACAATATTGAAATGGGCTAGAATAGTATGATTTAAGAAAACTAACAAAGAATTGTTTTAACAGCTTTTCTTCAGTTCAGTTCAGCCGCTCAGTCATGTCGGACTCTTTGCCACCCCATGAATCGCAGCGCGCCAGGTCTCCCTGTCCATCACCAACTCCCGGAGTTCACACAGACTCACGTCCATCGAGTCAGTGATGCCATCCAGCCATCTCATCCTCTGTCGTCCCCTTCTCCTCCTGCCCCCAATCCCTCCCAGCATCAGAGTCTTTTCCAATGAGTCAACTCATCTCATGAGGTGGCCAAAGTACTGGAGTTTCAGCTTTAGCATCATTCCTTCCAAAGAAATCCCAGGGCTGATCTCCTTTAGAATGGACTGGTTGGATCTCCTTGCAGTCCAAGGGACTCTCAAGAGTCGTCTCCAACACCACAGTTCAAAAGCATCAATTCTTCGGGGCTCAGCCTTCTTCACAGTCCAACTCTCACATGTATACATGACCACTGGAAAAACCATAGCCTTGACTAGACGGACCTTTGTTGGCAAAGTAATGTCTCTGCTTTTCAATATGCTATCTAGGTTGGTCACAACTTTTCTTCCAAGGAGTAAGTGTCTTTTAATTTCACAGCTTAAGTCCCCATAAACAGACTTATTAAAATAAGCTTTACCTCTAGTGATTTAAGAAGCACAGATTCAATAAATGATTCAAATATCTTTAAAAAAAAGAGAGAGAGAGACAGAAGAGAGAGCGAGAGAAAGATAGAAAACAGGAGAGAAAAAGAAAGGAAGGAAGGAAGTGAGGGAAGGGAAAAACACAGCAAATCAGTCAAAAACCAGACAATAAAAATTTAAAGCTAATTATGTTTTTGGAAAACATTACATTTGAAACTTAAGAGTTCAGATGCCCTCATGACAAGTAAATTTACATAGTAATATTTGTTTTAATGCCTTTTAACACTCACCTTCTGTCTAAACTCATCCTGTGTATTTTCTATTTTTCACTTACAGTGCCACTTTCCAAAGACCTTCAAAAAAAAGAAAAGACAAATAGTTTTACTTAATCTCAATGTTTGCAAACTACCTCTTTTGTATTGATATGTTCCTCTTCAACTTTTAGCTCTCAAACTAAATGGCTCAGACGGTTAAGTGTCTGTCTGCAATGCAGGAGACCCAGGTTAGATCCCTAGGTTGGGAAGATCCCCTAGAGAAGGAAATGGCAGCCCACTCCAGTATTCTTGCCTGGAAAATCCCATGGACAGAGAAGCGTGGTAGGCTTCTCTGTCCATGGGGTCGCAAAGAGTTATACACGATTGAGCGACTTCACTGTCACTTTCACTTTCACTTTCTCAACTATCATAGAAAGTAGGACCAGCTACAAGTATATATGAGTGGGGTTACCCACACAGAAGAAATGCAGGTGTGTGCGCCACCTGCCGGTCATTCAGGGCAGAGCAGGGTGAATTTAGAGGACATGCGTGCCTCTCACCCTACTGGCTGAGATGTTAAGTCCCTCTGTCTGTCAACGCCCCCAGATACTTTGCTGATGGCACTAGTGATGCTCTGCTCCAGCCATGCCTGCTTTCCTGTCTGGGACATGCCTCACTTCTTGGAGCCACTACATGTGGAATAAATGAGTCAGCATTTTAGGCGACTATAGTGAGAAAAAAAAAAAAAAAATCACCTTTATCCCTTCTCATCAGATTTTCCTCCACTGGATATTCATCCTGTTAGGCACAGAGAACTGCAGCTCTGCTTAGAATAAACTCCTACTTGATAAAGTACTATGCTATCTTGATCATAATCACAAATTAAACTAAAGAATAAATGGGGAAACAGTGGAAACAAGTGTCAGATTTTATTTTTGGGGGCTCCAAAATCACGGCAGATGGTGATTGCAGCCATGAACTTAAAAGATACTTACTCCTTGGAAGGAAAGTTATGACTGACCTAGATAGCATGTTCAAAAGCAGAGACATTACTTGCCAACAAAGGTCCGTCTAGTTAAGGCTATGGTTTTTCCAGTGGTCATGTATGGATGTGAGAGTTGGATTGTGAAGAAAGCTGAGTGCAGAAGAATTGATGCTTTTGAACTGTGGTGTTGGAGAAGACTCTTGAGAGTCCCTTGGACTGCAAGGAGATCCAACCAGTCCATTCTAAAGGAGATTGGTCCTGGGTGTTCTTGGAAGGAATGATGCTAAAGCTGAAACTCCAGTACTTTGGTCATGTCATGCAAAGAGTTGACTTATTGGAAAAGACTCTGATGCTGGGAAGGATTAGGGGCAGGAGAAGAAGGGGACGACAGAGGATGAGATGGCTGGATGGCATCACTGACTCGATGGACGTGAGTCTGAGTGAACTCCGGGAGTTGGTGATGGACAGGGAGACCTGGCGCGCTGCGATTCATGGGGTCGCAAAGAGTCAGACATGACTGAGCTACTGAACTGAACTGAAAATGAAAGTGAAAAATATTTCGTATTGTCCCATTTGGGAATTGAAGTACAGAGTCGACTCTAAGAAAGCAGGGGCTATCTGAAGCTGTGGAATACAACTGTCATTTTTTGTTGCTTATCAGGGAAGGAATAAAACTGTGCTTTTCTTTCATTTAGAAATTCCTCTCAAAATATAAAGGAATAAGGAAGAAATTTATGCTCATGACCCTCTCTATTCAATTGTATTTTTATGCACAAGAGAGTAATTGGCATTCATACCAGTTATAAAATAGCTGAAAATATCTTTTATTACCTCCTATTGTTTCCTAATCTGATCTTTGAGGTGTTATTCAACTCTCAAGTTCTCACTTTACTTAAACTCTCTTCTTTTGAATTATGTGTAATGTCTAATTACATTGTAAGTCCATCATTTTTGTGTATTTTTCCCTAATGTTGTTCAAGTTGTTAAGTCACATTTTTCATCTTGGTTTCAGTGTTTGCTCCAAATGTGAATACATACCATATTTTAAAATGTATTTCCAGGTTATCTCAGACTCAATTGTTTTTATTCAGACACAAAACTCGGAGCATAGTTATAACATTCAATGCACATTACTGAAACATGAACGTCAGGAGGTAGGAGAGAAGGTACACTCAATGAAATATTGTGCAGCTTTTCTAGAGGAGCTAGTCTGTGAAAACCATCTGTTAAAAGCCCTGCTACTGCTACTGCTGCTAAGTCACTTCAGTCGTGTCCGACTCCATGCGACCCCAGAGACAGCAGCCCACCAGGCTCCCCCATCCCTGGGATTGTCCAGGCAAGAACACTAGAGTGGGTTGCCATTTCCTTCTCCAATGCATGAAAGTGAAAAGTGAAAGGGAAGTCGCTCAGTCGTGTCCGACTCTTCGCGACCCCATGGACTGCAGCCTACCAGGCTCCCCCATTCATGGGATTTTCCAGGCAAGAGTACTGGAGTGGGGTGCCATTGCCTTCTCCAGTTAAAAGCCCTAGAGACAAGCTTTTCTAGACAAAGAAGTCAATGTATTCATTTCCAAAGGAAAGACACTCAATATTTGCCATGTATGCATTCTGAAAAGTCACCCTTGTGGTCCATTTTCCACTCCCACCCATATTCCAGTCCAAAGATTTTTGTTTAGATACATATTCAAGTCATAATTTTCATGACATTGTAAATTTCATCAAGAGCAAGGGAGGGGAAAGGGAGTTAAGAAGCTTCAGCAGGCCTTGCTATGATACTTTGTTTCTCAGAAATGATTATCTTGATGTCTAATTGTTTTGCTATTACCAAGTTGTTAATTGTTGATAATTTAGTTCATTTTACTAAATATCAAATTGGTAAACTCTATAATTTTGAAAAATTCTACTTCTCTTTATTAAAGGCTTATAATTTTATTGATTTGGGAGCATTGCTGTAAAAATTATAAATACACTTAGAATATTCCAAGAAAACACTTAAAATTGTTTATTTTACAATGCCTTAACATGAATCCTAAACTTAATTCTAAGTCTGAAATTATCTGAGTATAAAAGTGTTTAGTGTACAGTGTGTATATATAATATATTTATATTCCATTCTTTTATTTAAAAGAATTAAGGAATACAAGGATTATACTTAAATACATACATATAGCAACTTTGATTACTCATAATATTCTAACATAACAATCATAAAGAAGTAGGGTTCTAAAGAGAAATTAAGGAAACAATTCCATTCACCATTGCAATGGAAAGAATAAAATACTTAGGAATATATCTACCTAAAGAAACTAAAGACCTATATATAGAAAACTATAAAACACTGGTGAAAGAAATCAAAGAGGACACTAATAGATGGAGAAATATACCATGTTCATGGATTGGAAGAATCAATATAGTGAAAATGAGTACACTACCCAAAGCAATTTATAGATTCAATGCAATCCCTATCAAGCTACCAATGGTATTCTTCACAGAGCTAGAGCAAATAATTTCACAATTTGTATGGAGATACAAAAAAACCTTGAACAGCCAAAGCTATCTTGAGAAAGAAGAATGGAACTGGAGGAATCAACCTACCTGACTTCAGGCTCTACTACAAAGCCACAGTTACCAAGACAGTATGGTACTGGCACAAAGACAGAAATATTGATCAATGGAGCAAAATAGAAAGCCCAGAGATAAATCCACGCACATATGGACACCTTATCTTTGACAAAGGAGTCAAGAATATACAATGGATTAAAGACAATCTTTTTAACAAGTGGTGCTGGGAAAACTGGTCAACCACTTGTAAAAGAATGAAACTAGAACACTTTCTAACACCATACACAAAAATAAACTCAAAATGGATTAAAGATCTAAACGTAAGACCAGAAACTATAAAACTCCTAGAGGAGAACATAGGCAAAACACTCTCTGACATACATCACAGCAGGATCCTCTATGACCCACCTCCCAGAGTAATGGAAATAAAAGCAAAAATAAACAAATGGGACCTAATTAAACTTAAAAGCTTCTGCACAACAAAGGAAACTATTAGCAAGGTGAAAAGGCAGCCTTCAGAATGGGAGAAAATAATAGCAAATGAAGCAACTGACAAACAACTAATCTCAAAAATATACAAGCAACTCCTACAGCTCAATTCCAGAAAAATAAATGACCCAATCAAAAAATGGGCCAAAGAACTAAATAGACATTTCTGCAAAGAAAACATACAAATGGCTAACAAACACATGAAAAGATGCTCAACACCACTCATTATCAGAGAAATGCAAATCAAAACCACTATGAGGTACCATTTCACGCCAGTCAGAATGGCTGTGATCCAAAAGTCTACAAGCAATAAATGCTGGAGAGGGTGTGGAGAAAAGGGAACCCTCTTACACTATTGGTGGGAATGCAAACTAGTACAGCCACTATGGAGAACACTGTGGAGATTCCTTAAAAAACTGGAAATAGAACTGCCTTATGATCCAGCAATCCCACTGCTGGGCATACACACTGAGGAAACCAGAAGGGAAAGAGACACGTGTACCCCAATGTTCATCGCAGCACTGTTTATAATAGCCAGGACATGGAAGCAACCTAGATGTCCATCAGCAGATGAATGGATAAGAAAGCTGTGGTACATATACACAATGGAGTATTACTCAGCCATTAAAAAGAATACATTTGAATCAGTTCTAATGAGGTGGATGAAACTGGAGCCTATTATACAGAGTGAAGTAAGCCAGAAAGAAAAACACCAATACAGTATACTAACGCATATATATGGAATTTAGAAAGATGGTAACAATAACCCTGTGTACGAGACAGCAAAAGAGACACTGATGTATAGATCAGTCTTATGGACTCTGTGGGAGAGGGAGAGGGTGGGGAGATTTGGGAGAATGGCATTGAAACACGTATAATATCATGTAGGAAATGAGTCGCCAGTCCAGGTTCGATGCATGATACTGGATGCTTGGGGCTGGTGCACTCGGACGACCCAGAGGGAGGGTATGGGGAGGGAGGAGGGAGGAGGGTTCAGGATGGGGAACACAGGTATACCTGTGGCGGATTCATTTCGATATTTGGCAAAACTAATACAATATTGTAAAGTTTAAAAATAAAATAAAATTAAAAAAAAAAGGAAGTAGGGTTCTGCTGTATTGTTCAGTCGCTAAGTCATGTCCCACTCTTGACCCCATGGACTACAGCATGGGGCTCCTCTGTCCTTCATTATCTCCTGGAGTTTGCTCAGATTCATGTCCATTGAGTAGGTGATGCTATCTAATAATTTCATCTTCTGTAGCCCCCTTCTCCTCCTGCCCTCAATCTTTCCCAGCATCAGGGTCTTTTCCATTGAGTCAGCTTTTTGCATCAGGTGGCCAAAGTATTGGAGCTTCAGCTTCAGTATCAATTCTTCCAATGACTATTCAGAATTGATTTCCTTTAGGATTGACTGGTTTGATCTCCTTGCTGTATAAGGGACTCTCAAGAGTCTTCTCCACCACCACAGTTCAAAAGCATCAATTTTTTGGTGCTAAGCTTTATTTATGGTCCAACTCTCACATCTATACATGACTACTGGAAAAATCACAGTTTGACTAAATGGATCTTTGTCGGGAAAGGTAATGTCTCTGCTTTTTAATATGTCTAGGTTTGTCATAGCTTTTCTTCCAAGGAGCAATTGTCTTTTACTTTCATGTCTGTACTCACCAACTGCAGTGATTTTGAAACCCAAGAAAATAAAGTTTCTCACTGTTTCCATTGTTTCATTACCTATTTGCCATGAATTGATGGGACCAGATCTTCCCTTGGGCTTCCCTTGTAGCTCAGCTGGTAAAGAATCTGCCTGTAATGCAGGAGACCTGGGTTTGATCCCTGGGTTGGGAAGATCCCCTAGAGAAGGGAAAGCCTATCCATTCCAGTGTTCTGGCCTGGAGAACCCTATGTGTCGCAAAGAGTTGAACACAAACTGAGCAACTTTCACTTTGATATGTCTTCCTGATGGGACCGTATGACATGATCTTAGTTTTCTGAATGTTGAGTTTTAAGCCAACTCTTTCACTCCCTTCTTTCACTTTCATCAAGAGGTTCATTAGTTCCTCTTCATTTTCTGCCATAAACGTGGTGTCATTTGCATGTCTGAGGTTATTGATATTTCTCCCGGCAATCTTGATTCCAGCTTGTGCTTCATCCAGCCCAGCATTTTGCATGACGTACTCTGCATAGAAGTTGAATAAGCATGGTGACAATATACATTCTTGACCTATTCCATTCCCAATTTGGAACGTGTCCATTTTTTCCATGTCTGGTTCTAACTGCTACTTCTTGTCTTGCATACAGATTTCTCAGGAGGCAGGTAAGATGGTCTGATATTCCCATTTCTTTAAGAGTTTTGCACAGTTTGTTGTGATCCACACAATTCATTACTTTAGCACAGTTAATGAAGCAGAAGTTTTTCTGGAATTCTCTTTCTTTTCCTATGATCCAATGGATGTTGGCAATTTGAATTCTGATTCCTCTGCCTTTTCCAGATCCAGCTTGTACATTTGGAAATTCTCGGTTCACATACTGCTAAAGCCTAGCCTGAAGGATTTTGAGCATAAACTTGCTGGCATGTGAAATGAGCAGACTTGTTTGGTAGTTTGAACATTCTTGGCATTGCTCTTCTTTGGGATTAAAATGAAAACTGACCATTTCCAATCCTATGGCCACTGCCCAGTTTTCCAAATTTCCTGACATATTGAGTGCAGCATTTAATATTATCATCTCTTAGAATTTTAATTATCTCAGCTGGAATTCCATAACCTCCGGTAGTTTTGTTCATAGCAATGCTTCTTAAGGCCCACCTTATGGACTACATCACACTCCAGTATGTCCAGCTCTAAGTTAGTGACTACACCATTGTGATTATCCAGGTCATTAACACCTTTTTTAATAGCTCTGTTTATTCTTGGCACCTCTTCTTAATCTCTTCTGCTTCTTTTAGGCCCCTATAATTTCTCTCCCTTATCATACCCATCCTTGAATGAAATGTTTCCTCAATATCTCCAATGTTTTTGAAGATATCTCTAGTCTTTCCCATTGTATTGTTTTCTTTGCATTGTTCATTTAAGGAGGCCTTCTTATCTCTCCTTGCTATTCTCTGGAACTCTGCATTCAGTTGTCTATACCTTTTCCTTTCTCCCTTGCCTTTGCTTCTCTTCTTTCCTCAGCTATTGTAAAGCCTCCTCAGACAATCAATTTTTCTTCATGCATTTCTTTTTCTTGGTCACTATCTCCTGTACAATGTTATGTATTCTCATCCATGGTTCTTCAAGCACTCTGTCATCTGATCCAATCCCTTGAATCTATTCATCATCTCCACTGACTAATCATAAGGGATTTGACTTAAGTCATAGCTGAATGGCATAGTGGTTCCCCTACTGTCTTCAGTTTAAGTCTGAATTTTGCAATAAGGAGTTCATGATCTGAGACACAGTCAACTACATGTTTGCTTGTTTTTTGTTGCTGACTGTATAGAGCTTTTCCTTGTTTGGCATTAAAGAACATAATCAATCTGATTTTGATATTGATCATCTGGTAATGTCCATGTGTAGAGTCATCTCTTGGGTTATTGATAATGGGGCTTTGCTATGACCAGTGTCTTCTCTTGACAAAATTCTGTTAGCCTTTGCCCTGCTTCATATTGTAATCCAAGCCCAGATTGCCTGTTATTTCAGGCAGCATAGTAGAATTAACAGTATGGTCTAGGTTGTTGCAGTATATTCTCTTTCAGTCTACTTTCTTCATCTTATATATGTACTTGAGTTTTAAAATAGTATTTGAGTTTAAAATAGTTTGTATAAATTTAAATGAATAATTTTTTATAATCTTCATTACACATTTACATTAGTATTGTGAAATGAAAATATCTAACTTCCATATTAATAAATAAGAATGTCACAGCCATCAGCAATTTCTGGCCTCCACATGAGAATGAGGACTCCCAAAACTGTGATCACATGGATGCTGCCACCCCCCACAGTGATTGCTGAGGAACTGGGAGAATGCAAGAAGCAAGGTGAACTAGGAAACAGAATTGGCCCAGAGAGTTGAGGTGCATACGAAAATAATGAATTCAGGGAGTCCAGAGGCTTGCACCTTCCCTTACATAGAATGCTAAATTCCTTAGTTTGATACCTGATCTTTGGTGTTCAGACGGCCTGCTCCCTTTATTGCAAATGTGTACACAGCCTGACTTCCGCTCCTGCCTCCTTGGAACAGTTTTCTCAGAGTTCCTTAGATGTTGTCTCCTGGGCTTGGAGTCCTAAACATGCCCACCAATTAAAATAGCTCTCTACTTTCAGGTTGTGACTCTATTTTTTAGTTGACAGTATTTAGTGGGAAATGTTTTGAGCTTTTGAGGCTTAATTTTCTCCTTCACTGTTTCTTTGCAAGTTAGTTCTTAATAACAGAGAGGTTCCTAAATTCAAATAAACCAGTATAAATGTTGCAAATATTAAAAATACTAATATGTTAACTAACTTCATTTTAAGATACTGCCTTTTTAAGTTTTAGAATTAAGTAGAACAATTTTGGAATTAATTAGAAATCAGTTTAGAATGTGTTTTTAATTTTTAGAATTTACTGCATAAATTATAAGTGACAGTTGGTTTCAAAAAATTAAGAAAATTTCATTATCTTATCATGATACTCAGTGTGCCTACCCTAAGTAAAATATGCATATTTGAAACACAGCTACAGAGATAGGTTCCTTGCAGTTATTTTTAGGCCACACCATACACTGTGGTCGAAGAAGGCGATGGCACCCCACTCCAGTACTCTTGCCTGGAGAATCCCAGGGACAGGGGAGCCTGGCGGGCTGCCATCTCTGGGGTCGCACAGAGTCGGACATGACTGAAGCGACTTAGCAGCAGCAGCAGCAGCAGCAGCAGCACATACTGTGGTGTGCAAGTAGCTTCTTCCCCAGCAATGGAGAAAAGCTTCGATCAGGAATCCAGTAAGTCATGCAGCTTTTCTTAATCTTAAAGCCTGTGGAAGAATGGTGTTACACAAGAAACACCTGGGCCACTTTGCAAGGCTGGTTTAAAGAGCACAGGAGAGAAAGTTACAAAAGGTCTGGACTACTGTAAAAGTTGCAAATATGTAGTTAAATCAATAAAGTTATAAAGGCAATTTGTCATGTAACTTATTCAATATTAGAGAGACAATAAGCAATATCAAATATTTCTCTTGACCTTTGACAATAAAAATATCACAACTGACTTAATCCTTTCCTGTTGGAAGAGCTTGCTTTTCCTCTTCTGGATTCTACTGGCAAATATCCTGGTACTTTGAGTTGGTTTGTATGTCTTTAGACTTTAACCACTTCCTTAACAATGCAGCAGTCTGAGTATTGTAATTGATTCATTAAGTGCTGATATTAAAAACACAGCAAATTTTTTTAAAAATAGCAAAGTTTTTAAGAATTAGAGAGTTTAGATTTTTACAACTATGAAATTTTTAATAAACATCACATTTATTCCTATATATTTTAAATAAAAAATAGTTATCCTAAAAAAGTCCCTCAATTCAATGAAATAGATTTGTACCAGAGAAAAGTAATGCTATTTTCCTATATCATCTTAGAGGTAAAGTACCAAGACAGATGTGTTAATGAAAGTCTGATATAAAACAGTATGGGGTAAAGAAGACTAATCAAAAAATAAAATTTCTGGAAGAGGCATAGTTAGTGAATTCAGTTTAGTTTCAGTCGTTCAGTCGTGTCCGACTCTGCGACCCCATGGACTGCAGCACACCAGGCTTCCCTGTCCATCACCAACTCCCAGATCTTACCCAAACTCATGTCCATGGAGTCGGTGATGCCATTCAATTAGCACATAGTGTGATTTATTTATCAATTCTCAACAATAGATGGCAGTTAAGAGAAAAGTTTTGTGAAAAACCTGCCACATTGCAGCAAAGCAGGTTTTTTTAAAAATGAGTAATAAAAAATCTATATTTTATTAGACATGTCAAAAAATATCAGAACCATTTTTTTCCCCCAAGTCCTCTGTTAGATAATATTGAGAACCAGAAAAAAATCTTATTAATTTGTTGCAGGGTGATAAGATGTGACCAACTAAAGTAGTATACTTATTAAAGCACTTAGCTTGCTCAGTAAGACAAGACTCAAGACCTCACTTCACTATATGCAGCAATCTAAAGTTATGCCATAAAAAAATAAAATAATAAATTTATGTTATAAACCTTGTCAGTCCTGACCTCTTCCTTACATTACAAAGTTTCCCTTGATATCACTTTCCAGGCCTCAACACCTTAAATATCTGCTCCTGATTTCCCTGTTCTGAGGCAGTAGTAAAGCCCTGTCAAAATACTTCACACCCTTCCTGTTATGAATCAAATTAACTTTGCTTTGTTGATTTTTCTATTTCATGAGCTTATGACCATAGTACATGATAAATGGCTATGTTTGCTTTGTATCTCCTCCCGTTGAGAGGTGGAGGCTGCTTCTCCACCTTTTGAATTTGGAACTGACTAATGACTTGTTCCAAAACTCAATAGCAGAAGCAGAAGTGACATTGCATAACTTCCAAACCCAGGAACTTCCAAACCCAAGTTCCAAACCCAAACTTCCAAACCCAAGTTCCAGGCCTAGAACTTTTATGCAAGCTGGTCTAGGATTCTGTTATCATGGGAAAAGTCCAAGGCTGTCTGCTTTAGAGGCCACAGGAAGGTGAGAATCAAGGATTATTGCTAACCTGCCAAACCACAGCCAAGAGAATGATGTCTTCTTGGATCACTCTCCCCCAGCTAAGCTGATGGCTAACTGTATAGTAAAGAATAAGTTCAGGAAATTAATAAAGATGGCATTTCCCTGAGCCCAGCCCTAATTGCTGATACAGAGGGTCATTAACAAATATTATGGTGCTATTTTAACTGTAAGTTTAGGATTGATTAATTATACAGCAATATATAACAGAGATATTATGATTTAAGGAAACCGATGCATATGTAATAACACTTTAAATAAACAAGCCTAAGAAATATTAACATAGTTGATCAATGTCAAATTAGAGCAAGGTCCAAAATCTCAAAGACTTCTAGGTTGCTTGTAGAAACTCTCAATAATGGTTGAAAAACATCCATTAAGAAACTCATATTTCTATTTCCTCACCACTCTTAACAAAATATAAAATATGTTTAATTTATAATTCATATATTATGCATATACTACTGGAAGAGTTCAAGGATAAATATCAGAATGATGAGGACCATTGCTACCCTAAAATCATAATCATTTGACACATTTTTAGGCCTGAAAATTTTCCATTGACTAATGAAGAGACTGGGTCCTTCAGAAGAATGGTATAACATCCTGTGAAAGTGAAGTGAAAGTGTTAGTTGCTCAGTCATGTCCAACTTTTTGTGACCCCATGGACTGTAGCCCACCAGGCTCCTTTGTCCATGGGATTCTCCAGGCAAAAATACTGGAGTGGGTAGCCATTGTCTTCTCCAGAGGATCTTCCCAACCCAGAGATCAAACCTGAGTCTCCTGCATTGCCGACAGATTCTTTGCCCTCTGAGCTACCAGGGAATTCACAATAATATACTGTAGTCAACTGTCAGGCACTACTGGGATTCAAACCCTGGATCTCCTGTTTACTAGACAGGTTCTTTAGCTTGTACACTATGATGTTACCATCTGAGTCACCAAGGGCTTCCCTGGTGGCTCAGATGGTAACTTCTTAGTAGGTGTACATGCTAATGATCCCTAATGATCCCCTCAGTTATTTCTCAAGAGGACAGTAGTATCACAGTCACAACCAAGGATTTTCTCAATTACCAAATGGGTAATTAAATAGATACACTTTGTTGTTGGGACAAACCCAAATTATATTCCTGACCTGTGGAAAAGAGTAGAAAAAGTCAAGTAGAATACTCTGTATTGGGTTTCTAGGGCTGCTATAACAAATTGCCACAAACTTGGTAGCTTACTCTAGTGTTTGTTGTTCAGTCGTGTCTGACTCTTTGTGACCTCATGGACTGTAGCCCACCAGGCTCCTCTGCCCATGGAATTCTTCTGCAAAAATACTGGAGTGGGTTGCCATTCCCTTCTCCAGGGAATCTTTCAGACCCGGGGATAGAACCTGCATCCTGCCTCGCAGGCAGATACTTTACCCTCTGAGCCACCAGGGAAGCCATGGCTCAGATGGAAAAGTATACTTTAACAGAAATTTCTTCTTTCACAGTTTTGGAAGCCAGAAATCTCAAATCAAGGTGTTGCCATGGTTCATTATGTTTTGAGTTTTTGAAAGAATCCATTCATTCTTGTCTGTTGACTACTGATAGTGCATGGTGTTCCTTGGCTCTGAGACACTGTTATTTCCCACCATAAACCATCCATCATAGAATAGGCATTAAGCAATAACATAGGCCAAATTACCCAGCCAGGTCACATCAGACAGCCTCTATCATGATCTACCCCAGTGACAGTCCCTAGAACAAATTAACAAAATGGCTGTGGTGATGGCAAGTGAAGCTTTACATGGGCCCCAATGTTTGGACTCCTATTTTCCAAACTCATGTAACTATGCCCTAACTGAGTGTCAGGAGGATCACATCTGCTAAAGATCTAATTAAACACTGAATTCCTAATATGGCACCATAGTTTGAGTAGACCAACTGGATACTTGGCACCTACTTTCTAACTTGGATCTCTTTCACAGTGGCTATTTACCCTGATAGGAATAGTCACATATACTGGGAATGATTTTATTTTATTATCTGCATGAACTCAGCAAAATGGTTACATACCATTAACCTGACATTTTAGCAATTTCAGCAATTCATAAGACTGGGATATATAAAAGGGATGTGAGCCACTGGTTTTCTAATCCCATTAATTGAGTATATTATCCATTTCCCTTTTAGTGTTATTGGATCCCATATCAAATATTAGCTGATGTTATATTTGACACTTTTTTAAACTCTCAATTCTGTTCCATTGGTGTATGTGCGTGTTTTATGCCAGTGTCATACTGTTCTAATTATTATTGCATTGTGACATAATTTGAACAAGAAGTATAATGCCTCCAGCTTTGTTCTTCTTTCTCAGGATTGCTTCAACAATTCAGGGTGTTCTGTGGCCTATACAAATATTCAGATTTTTTTCTATTTGTTTAAACATGCTTTGTAATTAGTATATTAATTGCATTGAAAAAAGTCACCTTTGATTAGCATGGACATTTTGACAATATTAATTCTACCATCCATGAATATATATATATATATATATATAAAATTGTAACTTTTTATGTTTCTTCTATTTATTTCAAAAAAGAGTCTATAGTGTTCAGAACTTTCACTACCTTGGTAAATTTATTTCCAAATACTTTACTGCTTTTGTTTTTATTTTGAATAGGGTTGTTTCCTTTCATCATTTTTAAGATGTTTTGCTGTTGGTGTATAGAAATGCAACTTATTTTTGTATGGGGATTTTTATCCTTAAAATACTCTGAATCCATTAATTGCTTCTAACAGTTTTTTGGTGGAGTCTTTGAATTTCTTATATATAAGATCATAAGAAAATTTTACTTCTTCCTTTCCAGTTTGGATATCTTTTGTTTCTTTCTCTTGCCTGATTGTTCTGGCTAGGACATTTATTATTCTATTGAGTAGCACACATGCATTATTTCTGATGGAGTTTCAGAGGAAAAACTTCCAGCCTTTCATCATTTTGTATGATGCTAGCTGTAGGCTTGTCATGCTCAGTCACTTCAGTTGTGTACGATTCTTTGCAACCCCATGGACTATAGCTCCCCAGGTACCTCTCTCCATGGGTTTTTTTAAAACAAGGATACTGGAGTGGATTGCTATGCCCTCCTCCAGGGGATCTGCCCAAAAACCCAGGGATCAAAACTGCATCTCTGTGTTTCCTGCATTGGAGATGGAGTCTTTACCACTGAGCTGTAAGGGAAACCCAGGTTGGTCATAGATGGACTTTATTATGTTGATCATGTTGTTTTTATATCCAGTTTGTTAAGCATTTTTATCATGAAGAGTTGTTATGTTTTCCAAATTTGTTCACATATATTAAGATGAGCCTTTAATTTTGTTTTTCATTCTCTTAATGACGAGTACCGCATTATTGATTTATGTATGTTGACCCATCCTTGAAACCCATAGATAAATTTTATTTGATCATGGAGTATGATCCAATTTTTGTGCTGTTGAATTTTATTTGCTAATTTTACATCTACATTCATCAAAGATGAATTTTGTACTCAGATTTTGTTTGTCTGACAAAATGTTGATCTCTCCTTTATTTCTGAAGGACATCGTTTTCATGTAAAATTATTGGGGTTATAGCGCTTCTTCTTTCAGAACTTTGAATATATGAACCAACTCTGTCTTGGCCTGGACTTTTTTCTAAAAAAGTCAGTAATATCCTTGTGTATGCATGCTATAAAACTTCAGTCATGTCCGAATCTGTATGACCCTATGGACCATAGCCCTCAAGACTCCTCTGTCCATGTGATTCTCCAGGAAAGTATCCTGGAATGGGTTGTCATGCCCTCCCTCAGGGGATCGTTCTGACCTAGGGTTCAGACCCATGTCTCTTATGTCTTCTACACTGACAGAAGGGTTCTTTACCACTTGCCATCTGGGATGCCTGAATATCCCTATAGGGTTTCCTTTGTATGAAATGAGGTGTTTTATTTCTTCACAGTTCTTTCATAATTTTATCTTTGGATAATTACTGAATTATATTTTCATTGTTAGCCAATTATTCTTAAGATGATACTATTATCATCACATACTCTTATTGATTATTCACTTGAAGAAAGTTAGCTTTTTAAGCAAAAAAGTTATAGATGAAGTTATTGCCCTAAATATTTCTGAATCCATTTTTATACCAGATAATGGCTTCAACATGTAAAATCCAAACAAAAAAAAAAAAAAAAAGAATTCTACATTATAAGAAATATCTTCAAACAGAAAGTAAAGGAAATAGAAGCAGATACCCTGGAATGAAGGATAAAATTATCAAGATATCTTTATGACATACCTTTTCCACTGTGAGATATCTCTTCACAACATAATGTGAATCAGACCTAGAATCTGAACTTTAATTTATATCTACAGCTATAGGAAAAAGATATATTTACCTCTTTTTCATAAAGATATATGTGATTTAGTGAAAAGAGCACTTTATTTAACATCAAAATATTTATTTGAAAGTGTCTCTGCCTTAACACTTCTTAAAGTGGGCATATTCTTTCCTTATGGCAGTAAGTGATGTTCTCTTCTCTATGTGGAATATGTAGTATAATTATCACTAAGAGAAACACTAGAGAGATTTATACAATTCTGATCAAATGAACATTTAAATAAAGCCAGAGAAAAAGATCCCAAACATGCAGTCTTAATTAAATATGCATACCTGATGAATTTTCTTAACATTATTTAAAAGTTATTATGGGTTTATGTTTAACTTTAAGCCCTTTCTTTTGATATTCTCTGAAACTTATAAACTCTTCTTCTGAGTTTTTTTTCTCTTATTTTTTATTGACTTTAATCAACATTTTTCCAATCAATAACAGCTACATTTCATTTTAGTCTTTATTGCAAAGTACACAATTCAAAGTTCAGCCCAACCTACTATAAACATTGGGAGGATTAAGGAAGAGATCTTTGAATTGTGAGTTTCACACACTTGGCGTAAGCCCAGATTTAGTTTGAGCAAGAATTAGTTATGAAGACTGTGAAAGACTTCTGTGTCCTTTTCATGAGGATTCTATGTCTCTTTGACCCTGGAGGGCTTCCCTCCTTGCTCAGTTGGTAAAGAATCCACCTGCAATGCAGGAGACCTCGGTTCAATTCCTGGGTTAGGAAGATCTGCTGGAGCAGGGAAAAGCTATGCACTTCAGTATTCTTGGGCTTTGTGGCTCAGCTCATAAAGAATCTGCCTGCAGTGCGGGAGACCTGGGTTTGATTCCTGAGTTGGGAAGATACCCTGGAGAAGGGAAAGGCTACCCACTCTAGTATTCTGGCTTGGAGAATTCCATGGACTGTATATTCCATGGGATTGCAAAGAATCAGATATGATTGAGTGACTTTCACTTTTCACTTTGACCCTGGAAGGATGGGGAAAGTACTGGAAGGCCTGAGAATTTTAGTTGATTGGATTAAAAGTTATTCTGGTAGAACTCCACCTTCCTGGACAGGAGATACCTTTTCTTGTACCTTCACCAAGCCATCTGATGGATCATACCAAGATTCTTTTTAATGTAGAGATTATCCAACGGCCAGTAACTAAACAAACTCTCATGGAAGAGCTCAATACTGATCTCTATGCAGTTTCTTTTGAACTGCCCAAACTCTCACTGTGGGACTTGAAAAAAACGCAAGTAAACCTGAAAAAACTGATGAATCCTTTATTAGCAAAAGCCAACAGACTATGTGATAGTGCTATCACAAATAGGAGTTACCTAGCAGGCTACAGGCAGCTAAGTTTGATATCTGTATTGCTGATCCTTTAAATTTTTGTGGGGAGTTGGTGGCTGAGCTCCTCAACATTTCCTTTATATAAATCTTTCTGGGTTTCCTTTGGGAATGTCACTGAGCAATTGTGTTCTGGACTTCTATGCCATTTTCATATGTTCCTGTCAGTGCATCAAGACTGACAGACAACATAACTTTCATACAGAGACTGGTGAATTGGTTATTGTACACAATGAGTGATATGACTTATTCATATTATGTATCTCCACAATGGGATGAGTATTACAGCAAGGTTTTAGGCAAAAGAAATTTACATGTAAGAATGATTCTTATTTCATATGTATAGTGTAAATATTTATCTGATTGTATGAAAATTTAGAAAAGATTTTTAAGTGAAATTTCACATGGTCGTTGCTAAATTGTTTTGAGTGAAGAAAATACAATGTTTTTCTTTTTGTGTTTGTTTTATATGATTAAGTACTGAACACATATCAGAGAAGGAATATTCTCTCTATTTATGAGTAAAACCTGCTTGATGCCTTTAAATTAAAAAAAAAAAAAAAAATCTGGAAAAACCCAAACCTTACAGTGTGCTTACTTTCTATGACCTTGGTTTACTTCTTTCTTGTTTACATCTCCTTTTTTACAGCCTGCTTTCTTTCTGATTAATCTTTTTCTCAGGCTTTTTTTTGCATCCTATCTAGACTTGGTGGGCTGGTTGTAGGGATTGACGTGTGGTGAGCATGAAACTAAAAAATAAATATATCTTGTTTTCATCTGTTCTTGTCTTAGAAAAGGGAAAAGAAAATTATGATTTTTCTGTAAAGGACTATGTTTATAAACTTTTAATCTAATTGCATTTTTTCTTATTCCTCCTGCTCCTGTTTGGTTGCTCAGTCGTATCTGACTCTTTGTGAACCCATGGACTGTATAGCTCACCAGGCTCCTCTGCCTATGGGATTCTCCAGGCAAGAATACTGGAGTGGGTTGCCATGCCCTCCTCCAGGGGATCTTCCCAACCCAGGGATTGAACCCAGGCCTCCCACATTGTAGGCAGATTCTTCACTGTCTGAGCCACCAGGGAAGCCCCTTTTTCTTGTTGGCAGTGTTCTATTCATAATTGCATTAGAGGTCCACTAGTGAGATGTAACCCTGAGCATATTTTTTTTTCTCTATTTTAGCACATCTGTTTACCCTTTTGTTTTTCCTTTTGCATAATTAATCTTTTATATATAATTGTGTTAGGGATGATTTTGCCTAAAATATCTTTAAGGAAGCAGTTCCTTGCTTGTATTCAGTTTGATGTTTTAAAGATATATTTAACATACAACATTGCATTGGTTTCAGGGGTCAGTGAAAAATTAATCAATAGCCAGTATACAAAATAGACTGAAAATCTTAATCAAGTCAAATTTAGGATTATAACCCAGAAGATAGTCTTTCAGAAAGCACTGAGGAAATTTCTGCCCATTAGAAGTAAAAAACATATTTGTATAGGTTTTTGATATAAAGGGTTATACATCAGAGTAATATTGACAGTTTACATAGGCCAACTGGAGCAGGCAATGGCACCCCACTCCAGCACTCTTGCCTGGAAAATCCCATGGATGGAGGAGCCTGGTAGGCTGCAGTCCATGGGGTCGCTAAGACTCAGGCACAACTGAGCAACTTCACTTTCACTTTTCACTTTCGTGCATTGGAGAAGGAAATGGCAACCCACTCCAGTGTTCTTGCCTGGAGAATCCCAGGGACAGGGAGCCTGGTGGGCTGCCATCTATGGGGTCGCACAGAGTCAGACAAGACTGAAGCGACTTAGCAGCAGCCGCAGCACATAGGCTAATAAGGCAAGTGGTGTGTCACTGTGACCTTTTACAGATTAAGGAAGGAGTATTATCTCCTGAGGTGTTAACTTTCTGGCAGCAGGAGGAAGTTTTTTGTTTCATTTTTTTTGTGAGTAGGCATTTCTGTATCTTCTAAGGGGATCTAGTTAATGCATAATTCAGATAAACTGAAGGAGGGAATGGAGTATTATCACAAATGACAGAGGAAATTTTGTATTAAATTTTTCTTGTCCTGCCTTAAAATCATTTTCCTTTATCACAGATATATGATATAATTATTTTATATGTGTGCTATTGTGAAAGAAGGCTTCCCAGCTGGCTCAGTGATAAAGAATTAGCCTGCAATGGAAAAGACATGGGTTCAGTCCCTGGGTTGGGAAAGTCCCCTGGAGAAGGAAATGACAACCCACTGCAGTATTCTTGCCTGGGAAATCCCATGGACAGAGGAGATTGACAGGCTACAGTCCAAGGGATCACAAAAGGGCTGGACACAACTTAGCAGCTAAACTACAACACTCACTTCAATATTCTTACCTGGAGAATCACATGGACAGAGGAGCCTGGCAGGCTATAGTCCATGGGTTGTACAGAGTTGGACGTGACTGAAGTGGCTTAGGATGCAAACAACAACATTGTGAAATGAATACCACAAGAAGTCTAGTTAACACTCATTGCACAAAGTTACAATCGACACATTTTTGCCAATGAAAAGTAAGTTTATTCCTGTGGCATAAAAATCTTGGAAAACATTTTCTGCATCCTGCTGGTTGTGGAAGCATTTTTCCTGCAAAAAGTCATGGAGATGCTTGAAGAAATGGTAGTCAATTGGCAAGAGGTCAGATGAATATGCCAAACGAGGCAAAACCTTGTAGCCCAACTGGTTCAACTTTTAAAGCATTGGCTGTGCAACATGTGGTTAGGCATTGTTGTGAAGAAAAATCGGGCCCTTTCTGTTGACCAATGCTGGCTGCAAGTGTTGCAGTTTTCAGTGCCTCTCATTGATTTTCTGAGCATACTTCTCAGATATAATGGTTTCACCAGGATTCAGAAAGCTGTAGTGGATCAGATGGGCAGCAGACCACCAAACAGTGACCAGGACCCATTTTTGGTGCAAGTTTGGCTTTGGAAACTGCCTTGGAGCTTCTTCTCAGTCCAGCCCCTGAGCTGGTCATTGCTGGTTATTGTATAAAGTTCACTTTTTGTTGCATGTCACAATTTGATACAGAAATGGTTCTTTTTTGCTGCATAGAATAAAAGAAGACATTTTAAAATGATTTTTTTGACTTGCAGTCAGCTCACAAGGCACCCACTTATTGAATTTTTTAACCTTTCCAATTTGCTTCAAATGCAGAACAACTGTAGAATGGTCGACGCAGAATTCTTAGGCAACTTCTTGTGTAGTGGTAAGACGATCAGCTTCATGGTCCTCTCTGTTGGTCATTATCAACTTCTGAAGATCAGTTACTGTGCTGCTCATCTTCAAGGCTCTAGCCTCCTTTGCAAAACTTCTTGAACCTCCTCTACACTGTACGTTCATTAGTAGCTCCTGGGCCAAATGCATTGTTGATGTTGTGAGTTGTCTCCACTGCTTTATGAGCTATTTTGAACTCAAATAAGAAAATCACTAGAATTTGCTTTTTGTCTAACATTATTTCCATTGTCTAAAATATACATAAAATAAATAGCAGTAATAATTCATTAGCACAAAATAAAGTAAGAAATACATATTAAAAGGATGTATATCATAACCACATTTATTTAAGAATGTATTCCAATATCAAACGGCAAAGATTAACAATGCAAGACTGAAATTATTTTTCCACCAACCTAATATCTCACTGTGGTTTTAATTTGCATTTCCCTGATTAGCAATGGTGAACATCTTTTTATGTACTTGTTAGCCAATTGAATATCTTCTTTGGAAAAAAATTCTATATTCAGATCCTTTGCTAATTTTATAAAATTTATTTTTTGTACTGAATTGTATTTGAGTTCCTTAGACATTTTGGATCATAACCCTGAATCAGATATAAGGTTTACAAGTATTATCTCTCATCTATGAGTCACCTTCTCATTTTGTGGATCATTTCTTTTTCTATGCATAGTCTTTTTTGTTTGAATTAGTCCCCCTTGTTTATTTTTTAATTTTGTTGCTTATGCTTATGGTGTTAATTTTAAAAAATCATTGCCAGGATCTGTATTAAGAAAATTTCTACCATGTTTTCTTCTAGGAAATTTCTGGTTTCAGGTCATACATCAAAGTCTTTAATCCATTCCCAGTTAATTTTTGTAGTGAAATAAGATTGGGGTCTATTTTTATTCTTTTGCATGAGAATATTCATTTCTTCAGGAAGATTTAAAAGACTATCTTTTTCCATTGAGTATTTTTGGCTCCATTGTGAAATATTAGTTGACCATATATACATGAGTTTATTTCTGGGATTCTGATTGTGTTCTGTTGGTTCATGTGTCTGTTTTTATACCTGTATCATATGACCTTGATTAGTGTAGTTTTATACTATTACTTGAAATCAGAAAGTGTGATGCCTGTGGGTTATTCTTTTTTCTCAGGAATTCTTTGTCTATTGGGGTCTTTTTCAATTTTATATGAATTTCAACATTGTTTTATTTATTGATTTTTTGACAAAAGTATCTATAATAATATACCATTACTAAAAAAAAAACAAAAAACAAAAAACACCTCATTTCTCAAAAATTAAAATTTTCCTTGATAGTTGCAACATCTTGTTTTATAGCCATTTCCTTTTTCCATTTTTTGAGTATCTGTTCTAAATTTCCTGTAAGGAATTATTTCTTCAACAACTCACAAACAACATGAAAGCTTTTAATGAAGTATGCTGCCAAGAAATATGAAATAAGTTCAAAAGGCATATGACCTGATCAAGGTTGACTTGTTGCATTGAGACATTTTCCTGAAATTTTGTGACAGAAATAGGTGCTGTTTCTCTAGTCTTTACCCTAAAAAATGTGGGGGGAAACTGCTGCATACATTGCTCACTCATGTTTAGAGTCCAAGATACAAGAGGCAAAACTGAAAACAGATAACTTAAAATCTCATCCTAGTGACATTTTCTGAGCCATGGACCAACCAGTGACTGATCTATACCTGGATCTAAGTTCTTTACTTCTGGTTCCAGCAGTTTGGTACTCAGTTTTGGAGCCTCTTTTATAGTGAAGCATTAATAATGAGATAAGATTCTGATTCTCTCCTAGCTCTTTCTCTCTATTCTCCCCTAAAATATTCTTTGAGAAATATATCATTAATGTGAGAAAGAAGAATGAAGTCTTGTAAAATAGAAGAAAAACATTTATTTTACTCTCATAAATTTAAAAATGCTATTAGATATAGATTGGCATTTAGGATCAGTTTAGAATCTTCATTATATAATGTATTCTAAGTATATCTTTCAAATTTAAAGATATAAATTATAATTTATATAATATTAAAATATGTGCCAATATGTTCTAATAATTGAGGAAGAAACAAGTAAGATGACATCTGGTTCAAAAAATATTTTGAGGAACTATAAACATCTTGGAGAAAAAAGAGTGCAAAGATAATATTATTAGGGTATATACAAAAATAGTCAATGTCTAATAGGGCAATAAATCATAATTTAAGGGATTTTTTTTCTACCAGACAGAAATATGCAAGTTAACATTTTAACTTCACAGTGTCTAAACACAAAAATCTGCATGAAATCAATAATAAATACAAAATAAAACATGGGTGCACTTTTCTATAGATGTAAAATATCTTTCAATCATTCATTCTTCAACAAATGCCCCAGCATAGTATCAAAAGTGGTATGTGCTTTTGGAAATGGGGGAAATGTGTTTCCAAATTTGAAATATTTTCTCACAATTTCTTTATCCAGATCAATTATATCAATAATTGATATAGTTTTTAGTTTTCCTACTATACTGTCTTCATTTCAATAAGATGCTTGAAGCACAGTGGATTACTAAGGAGTAGAGATTTAACAAAAAAAAAAGTATCTTGATATGAAATAAAGCAAATCAATGACATGATCCCACAATTCTACTCCTAGGTCTATAACCAAGAAAAATGAACCCATTTTCCCACACGAAACACATACATGAATGCTCATAGCTGCCTTATTCTTAGTAGCCAAATAAGAAAACAACTCAAATCTTTATCAACTGATGCTGCTGCTGCTGCTGCTGCTGCTGCTAAGTCCCGTCAGTCGTGTCCGACTCTGTGCGACCCCATAGACGGCAGCCCACCAGGCTCCCCCGTCCCTGGGATTCTCCAGGCAAGAACACTGGAGTGGGTTGCCATTTCCTTCTCCAATCAACTGATGAGTGGATGAAAAAAAATGCACAATATCCTTGCAAAAATAGTATTCAGGAACAAAAAGTAATGAAATATTGATACATCTGGCCACACTATGGACCTTGAAAATGTTATGCTAAGTGAAAGCAGCACAAAAGATCATAGTGTATGCTTTCATTTATATTAAGTGAAACAAGGTTTTTCTGAAATAGGAAAAGAGAGAGAAAGTAGAATAGTGGTTGTCAGGGGCTGGGAAGAGGAAGAAATGGGGAATGGCCATCAATGAATACAGGATTTCTTTGGGGAGTAATGAAATTTTCTAAAATGTAATGCTGGTGATGGTTTCATGGTGTTATAAATATACAAAAAGCTATAGAGCTGTTTAGATAAAAGGAATAATTGCATGATATTTAAATTATATCCTAATAAAACCCTCATAGGCTTAAGGGCATGGGAGTAAAACATTTCACAAAGAGAATAAATTATACCCTTGGCTGACACCAGTAAGGCTCCAAAATGCAATATATACTGAGTCTGAAATTGGATTTTGAATTTTGACATTACCAGAATCAAATCACTAAACTACAGAGTTTTGCTTATGATCTCTTATGTATATAGATTTTCTTGACAGATCAAAATTCTCATATTTTCTAATTAAAACTTTAGCACACTTGGAACACCAAGGAAAATATTCAAAAAACCTTATGGTGAGAAACCAGAGAGCTACGGTTTCCTCCTCTCAGTGACACAGAATGCATATTTCAAAAAGACCAACTCTGAGTAAGGTTCCTTACACCACAGTAGTTATACAGAATTCAGAAATGAAGCTCAGGCTCCAAACTAAGGAAAGTGATTTAATTCAGAGTCACTTACTTGCATTCTTGTTCTGTGAATATTCACTTGCTTTCCACTTTGTTTGGAAGAGAACCCTTCTGTACTGTTTGTCAGCAAATATGTCAAAAGAGCAAATATTTAGCCACCAGATTATGATGCAATGCTCTATTTTCACAAAAGGGGACAAAGCCTTAGGAAACAGAAACTTTCATTTTGTATAAAATAAATCATTTTAAAATTTTTATTGTAAGATTTCCTTTCTGGATAGGATGTAATTAGTTGTGGCAGCACACTCCCAAACACCAGGAAAGAAAAATAAAAGAGTCAATTACAAAAGTCATTATTAAAGTTTTCAGAAGCTTTTGGAGTGATGAGGATCAGATAAATTGGAATTCCAGAAGAGAAGGAGACTCTAGCATAGCGGGCTGAGGATCACTGATTGAGTTTCTTGTTCATTGCTAGAAGCACGTGCTGATTCTGAGCATGGAGTGGGGCTTGGGTTTAGCTCAAATAGAGAGAAAGCAGCGGCTTTTGGTTTGTTCCATGCTTAAATCAGTGTTTGTTTCTTCATACTCTCAGTGTTGTGCACTCTTGGTGGGGGAAGAACTATTGATTTTTCATGAGTTGCCTAAAACTAATATTGGTTCTTTAAAGACTTTACTCAGAAAATTTGATGGCAATACATGTATCACTTATCATATCAGATTCTTTTCCCTCTATCATCTTTCATTTTTGTTCAGGAAAACCTACCACATTATGTGAGATTATGGGAAAAAGCTGAAAAGTGGTTGATTTGAACAGAATTTTGAATTTCCATACCCTTACTTAACTTAACATTGAATTTGTTGGAGGACTGCAATACAAGTCTGCAAAGCCCCTGCCTAAGGTAATTAACCATGCTTCTTTTTACTTCTCTGAGTATTTACCTCCTGGAATGATTTCCAGCTTATTATTTTAGTATGTGACACTCAAACTGAAAAACTGGGCACAGGAATTAATGGGAATTATCCACCTTAGATTGTTATGCTACCAGAAGTATTTAATACATTATTGTGGTAATCATTCGTGATGCTCAACAAATATGCCAGATATTTGACAACAATAATGCCCTTAGTCCTTGAGTTTAGCACAATTGTCCAAAACTCTCTGACCAATGTAAATGAGCTGAAGTGGTATGTATCACTTCCAGGTCCAACACATAATTGTTAGGTCCAGATACTCCAGGGGCTTCCCCGGTGGCTCAGCGGTAAAGAATCTGCCAACAATGCAGGTGCTACAGGAGACTTGGGTTCGATTCCTGGGTCGGGAAGATCTCCTGGAGGAGGGTATGGCAACCCACTCCAGTGTTCTTGCCTGGAGAATCCCATGGCAGGCTACAGTCCATAGGGTCGCAAAGAATCAGACATGACTGAAGCGACTTAGCTCGCCACATACTCCAGAGTTCTCTTTTCCTTTGTGATGTCAACAGGATGTGTCCCAACGCTGCTACTCTGTCGACCTGTTGTTGTTCAGTTGCTAAGTCCTGTCAATCTCTTTGCAACCCTGTGGAATGCACCATGCCAAGCTCCTCAAACTATTTCCCAGGGTTTGCTCGAGTTGCTGTCCATTGAGTTGATGATGCTATTTACCAACTCATCCTCTTAGAGCCCCTGCTCCTCCAACCTTTCCAAGCATCAGGCTCTTTTCCAATGAATCAGCTCTTTCCATCAGGTGGCCAATGTATTGGGGCTTTAGCTTCACCATCACTCCTTCCAATGAACTTTCAGGATTGATTTCCTTTAGGATTGACTGGTTTGATCTCCTTGCAGTCCAAGAGACTCTCAAGTCTTCTGCAACATGACAGTCCAAAAGCATCAGTGCTTCAGTGATCATTCTTATTTGAAGTTCCCTCATAGCTCAGTTGGTAAAGAATCTGCCTGCAATGCAGGAGACCCAGGTTTGATTCCTGGGTCAGGAAGTCCCATGGAGAAGGAAATGGCAACCCACTCCAGTATTCTTGCCTGGAGAATCTCATGGACAGAGGAGCCTGGCAGGCTACAGTCCATGGGGTTGCAAAAATTGGACACAACTTAGCGACTAAACTATCCTTCTTTATGGTCTGACTCTTATATTCATGTATATCTAGTGGAAAAACAATAGCTTTATGTATAAGGACCTTTGTCAGCAAAGTGATGTCTTTGGTTTTTAATACGCTGTCTAGGTTTATCATAGTTTTCCTTCCAGTGAGCACACATCTTTTAATTTCTTGGCTGCAGTCACCATCCTCAGTGATTTTTGGAGCCCAAGAAAATAAAGTCTGTCACTGCTTCTATTTTTCCCCCCTTTTTATTTGCCATAAAGTGTTGGGACTGGATGCCATGATCTTAGTTGTTTGAATGTTGAGTTTCAAACTACCATTTCCATCTTTAGTTCATCTTCACTTTCTTCAATTAGAGTGGCTGCTATTATTGTTCAGTCACTAAGTCATGTCTGATTCTTTGCAACCCCATAGACTGCAGCATGCCAGGCTCCTCTGTTCTCCACTATCTTCCAGAGTTTCCTCAGATTCATGTCCATTGAGTCAGTGATGCTATCTAACCAACTCATTCTTTGCTTCCCTTTCTCCTTTAGCTTTCAATCTTTCCCAGCATCAGAGTCTTTCCCAGTGAGTTGGCTCTTCCCATCAGGTGCTAAAGTATTGGGGCTTCATCTTCGTATCTGAGATTGTTGGTATTTCTCCCAACAATCTTGATTCCAGTTTGTGATTCATTCAGGCTGGCATTTCACATAATGTACTCTGTATAGAAGTTAAATATACAGGTGACAATAAGCAGCCTTGTCATGCTCATTTACCAATTTGGAACCAGTCAGTTGTTCCATAACTGTTTCTAACTGTTGCTTCTTGACCTTCATACAGGTTTCTCAGGAGATGGATAAGGTGGTATGTTATTCCCATTTCTTTAAGAATTTTCCACATTTTGTTGTCATCCACACAGTTAAAGGTTTTAACATAGTCGATGAAGCAAGAGTAGTTTTTCTGGAACTCCCTGGCTATCTCTAGAATCCAAGGAATGTTGGCAATTTGATCTCTGGTTCCTCTGCCTCTTCAAAAGCCAACTGGTACAACTGGAGGTTCTCAGTTCACTTATTGCTGAAGCCTCGCTTGAAGGACTTTGAGCATAACCTTGCTAGCATGAAAGAATACAATTGTAAGCTCTGTAGTAATTATATGGCTACTTTGTTTCTAACTGTGTAGCTCACACAAAGATAAAAGATAAAAGCATAAACAATGTAGACTCAATTGAAACTTAGACAACAGAAAAAATGTAAGTACCTCATATGTATGCCTTTGTACTGACTGTGACTAGACTGAAAAATGAAAGATAATCTTATTAGCATCCAAAGACTAATACAAAGTGCAGCACCAGAACTATTTAACTTAAAGTAGAAATCAAAAGTTCTTCATTCGGAGCATTGTGGAGAGAGTGTCAGAATGGAATAATGTGTACTGAATATACTCATTGGCTCTACAAAAAACAAGCTTATCTTAGAAATTTGCCTCTGCCAATTACTGCTCTGTAGCCTTGGACAAATTACTCAACTTTTCTGAGATAGCTTTCTCGTCTGCAAATATATACATATCTCTGAAGATTATAATATATCTAACTTAAATGATAGCATATTAAAAAGCAGAGACATGACTTTGCCAACAAAGGTCCATCTAGTCAAGGCTATGGTTTTTCCTGTGGTCATGTATGGATGTGAGAGTTGGACTGTTAAGAAAGCTGAGTGCTGAAGAATTGATGCTTTTGAACTGTGGTGTTGGAGAAGACTCGTGAGAGTCCCTTGGACTGCAAGGAGATCCAACCAGTCCATTCTGAAGGAGATCAGCCCTGGGCTTTCTTTGGAAGGAATGATGCTAAAGCTGAAACTCCAGTACTTTGGCCACTTCATGCGAAGAGTTGACTCATTGGCAAAGACTCTGATGCTGGGAGGGATTGGGGGCAGGAGGAGAAGGGGACGACAGAGGATGAGATGGCTGGATGGCATCACCGACTCAATGGACGTGAGTTTGAGTGAACTCTGGGAGATGGTCATGGACAGGGAGGCCTGGCGTGCTGCGATTCATGGGGTTGCAAAGAGTCGGACATGACTGAGCGGCTGAACTGAACTGAACCCTAAAATCCTCAAATTAATTAACTTTTGAAAAATGTGTCCAAATTTAAAGGTTTCTTTCAATTTACAGTTACAAAATATTGGCTATATTCCCTGTGTTGAACAATAGATCTTTGAGTCTGTCTTTTACACAACAGTTTGTACCTCCCACTTCCCCTTACTCATATATCACTCCTACCCCCTATCTTGCTGACAATCACTAGTTCTCAGTATCTGTGAGTCTGAGTGAAAAATCAATTATTTCAACAGATTTATGTCAAACTAAGGGATTGAATAAATAAGCAAAAGTCTCCCAAAAAGGAAAAATCCTAGAGAGATAATATAACTGGTAAATTCTATTAAACTATTAAAAACTTAAATAATCAAACTAATCCTTTTCAAATCTTTAAAAAAATTTGAGAGAAACGTTTACTAAATAATTTCATGAGATCAGATTCACCCTGATATAAAGGCCAGATAAAGGTACAGATCTCACTCTTGTACAGATTGCCTTTTTATTCTTTATCTCCTAAATGAGAATTAATCTGATGATGACAGCCTAATGATTAAGATTTTTGCAAGCACTTGAAAATATCTCTATAAGGTCAATATTTAAAAACATTCATTGCTTACATAGGGCCTCAGTTTGCTTGTGTATTACTTGGAGTTATTGAACCAAATTAATTCTAGGTTAGCTGGCTTCCTCTGATAGGATGTGAAAAACCTAAAAATCTTCTAATAGTGTAAAGACATTTGTCTTAACAGGTTCTGTGGAGATACACAGGAAAGAAACCAGAAATTTAGGAGCCAATACCCAGCTATATGAATGGATTCTACAGAATGATCTTCTTGGTAAGACCAAAGAAAAGAATACTAAATAGAACTGAATGAGGGATAATGTGAATAATTACTTAATAACAAATAAATTCAACAAATTTGCATTCAAAATAAGCAAAAAAAATTTTTTTTGTCTCCTTCACATTTCTTCTAGAGAAAAAAATATTCATGATACTTGCTAAGACTGTAAGGCACAGTTTATTCAAGACCATCATGATAAATGTAGTTACTACTATAGTAAGTTGGAGAGATTGGATTCAACTGAGTACAAAAAGGAAAAGTGGTCAAAGTGCAGAGTAGGGAGTCACTGGATAGAAAATTACTAAGAGGAAACATCAGAGATATGGGTTATTCAGCTGCTCAGTCATGTCTGACTCTTTGTGAGCACATGGACTGCAGCATGCCAGGCTTCCTTGACCATGATGTCTGTCATCATCTCTTGGAGTTTGCTCAAAGTTTGCTCCCTTCCCTGGTGGTTTATATGGTAAAGAACCTGCCTGTAATGTAGGAGCAAATTCAAAGCCCCAGTGGGTGGAAATCTTTGGGTTCAATCCTTGGGTTGGGAAGATCCCCTGGAGAAGGGAATGGCAACACACTCCAGTTCTTGCCTGGAGAATTCCATGGACACAGGAGCTTGATGGGGCTACAGTCCAAGGGGTTGCAAAGAGTTGTACTGATTGACTGAACGACTGATACAGAGAAGGGGACTCTGGCAAAAACCAACCTAATCAGATGAATGCTTAATGCAGGCCAGGGTGGAGGATGGTGAAGGATGAATCAACAGTGGAAAAGGTGATCAAATATCAAGGTTGGAGGAGTCTAGCTAAACTGACTCAGTAGGATGTTTGCTAAAATTGAGTAATGCAGGGATTAACAATCAAGCTTCCAAATCAGGACCTGGTTGAGAAGAGAGTTCAGAAGAGCCTGACTAGACTTTGGTCAAGGACAGAATCTTTATCAAGCTTTAACATAAATATGAAATTTATAATTTTCCCATTTATGATGCAAACTCTCCTACTTCAGCATCAGGGTAAATGAAAATATGTTTAAATCAAGTTCTCATTAACTTTTGTACAGAATACTGCAGCACTCTTTTGACTGTCTGTATTCATTCTCTCCCACCTCTCTGCACTCACCCCACAGTAAGTATCTGGAAAAAAAAAATCTGAAATACCATTTTATCATCTATCATATTATAAATGCTTCCAGATTCCTATGGACTTCCCTGGTGGCTCAGTTGATAAAGGATCTACTTACAATGTGGGAGACTGGGTTCAGTCCCTGGGTGGGGAAGATTCCCTGAAGGAGGGCATGGCTACCCACTCCAGTATTCTGCCCTGGAGAATTCCATGGATTGTATAGTCCATGGGGTCACAGAGTCGGACATGACTGAGTGACCAGATTGCTATAAATTCAAATACAAAATCCTGTTTTCTTAAACATACATTTCATGAACTTGCAACTAGTTGATTTTTCTAGCCTGTGATGCCAGCATTCTCTCATTGAAACCCTGCATATCTCACCTTCAATTTCCCATTCACACAAGCATTTGTTTACTTAAATTCCTCCATTCCTGTTTATTAAAGTATCCTCACCCCAACAACCTGTCCAGTGGCAAGTACTCTTCACATTTAACTCCACACAAAACTTTCAGAGGTTTGTGGAATTACTTAACTGCTGGAATTACTAATTGATGCTTAGCCAATCAATTACTGCCTTCTTTGGAGCTTGTAGGAATTTATATATGGCCTCATGGCACAGAGTTATATAAAAGATGTTACCTAATTGAATTAATGATTTATACAGGTGCCATGATTTTCTTTTTGTGGAACTATTACCATTTAAACATGTGTGTGTGTATGTGTGTGTGTGTATGTATATATATATATATATATATATATATATATATTTTTTTTTTTTTTTCTTTTTAGGCCATCCCAAAACCAGAGCTTTTATCACTCACTGTGGAACCAATGGGATCTATGAAGCTGTTTACCATGGGTCCCTATGGTGGGAATTCCCTTGTTGAGTGATCAGCTTGATAATGTTTCTTGAGTAAAAGCCAAAGGGACAGCTGTTGAATTAGACTTGCATAGAATGATGAGTTCTGATCTGCTTAATGCTTTGAATGAAGTTATTAACAACCTTATGTGAGTATAGGATGTATGCTTTTCTGAGAAGCATCAGTATTTTAAAAGGAGTAATTCATTTCATTCAGTTAAATTTAGTACTTTTACATAATCTCCAGGACATGGCTAAAATCAAATGGAATTGTCTGGTATGTCTCAACTTCTATGAAAGCATTTAGATTCACTACTGTTACTGGATATTAGATTCCAACCTCAAAGAAATTTATTGAAAGAAACTTAGCTATTTTTAAAGGAACATATTTTTTCATTGTTAATATTTATTTTTTAAAAGATATTACCATTGTAAAGAATTTAGGTAATATGACAAAAATATAGAAAAATAAAAATGAAAAAAAGTCACTTAACACACCTCATGTAGTTATAACCAATTACCAGTATAGAAATATTAATTTAGATATTTTTGTGCTAGTTTATAAGTAGAAAATAAAAAGGAAATAATTATAAAAATGGAATAATGCTACTTAATAATTATTTAAAATATTCTATATTGACATATTTAAATTAAAGGAAGAGAAAGTTCATGAAGTAAAATGGAGAGATACAAATGGAAACGTAGACTAACCCAGCCTCATTATTCCGTAAGGTCAATAATTAGTGGCTATCCATGAACAAAAACATCTTTGAGAGATCTAAAGTCCACTTATGATATTTCAGCAACACTGTGGAACAAAAAAAAAAAAAAAAAAGCAAAAAACACAAACAAACCTGAGAATAGTCACACAGTTCAGAATGAAGAAGACAGCTTGCTCATGGCTGCATCATCATATTCTCAAGCCAGCATTGCTTAGCTCCAAGAGAGAACTTCACAGCTAGGAAGAGTTCTTCTAGGAACCTAGCAGGGAAGAGTGAGTTGAATGACCAGCTTTTAAAGCCTTTTGGGGCACATAAATGGAAAAAAAAAGAAAAAAAAACCTAAATATTTATGAAGTCACAAAGAACTGAAATAGCCACAGGAGTCCTGAGAAATAAGAATGAAGCTGGAAGCATGCCACCTCTTATTTTAAACTCTATTACAAAACTATAGAAAATTTTAAAATACGGTATTATCATAAAAAACACATAGATGAATGAATAGGATTACAAACGTTACCTCTAAAATTGAATAATATTTGACAAAAAACCCAAAAACACTTAATAGGAAAATGGTCATCTCTTCTATGAATAGTATTGAGGAAACTCGATAATCATATGGAGGAAAATGAAACTTGGACCTTTATATTACATCAGCAAGGGAACATTTCATGCAAAGATGGGCACAATAAAGGATAGAAATGGTATGGACCTAACAGAAGCAGAAGATATTAAGAAGAGGTGTCAAGAATACACAGAAACAATACAAAAAAGATCTTCATGACCCAGATAACACAATGGTGTGATCACTCACCTAGAGATAGATATTCTGGAATGAGAGGTCAAATGGGCCTCAGAAAACATTACTATGAACAAAATTAGTGGAGGTGAAGGAATTCTGGTTGAGCTATTTCAAATTCTAAAAGATGATGCTGTGAAAGTGCTGCACTCGATATGCCAGCACATTTGGAAAACTCAGCAGTGGCCACAGGACTAGAAAAGGTCAATTTTCATTCCAATTCCAAAGAAAAGCAATGCCAAAGAATATTCAAACTACTGCACAATTGCACTCATCTTACACACTAGCAAACTAATGCTCAAAATTCTCCAAGCCAGGCTCAACACTATGTGAACTATGAAATTACAGGTGTTCAAGCTGGATTTAGAAAAGGTGGAGGAACCAGAGATCAAATTGCCAACATCCACTGGATCATGGAAAAAGCAAGAGAGTTCCAGAAAAACATCTATTTCTGCTTTAATGACTATGCCAAAGCTTTTGACTGTGTGGATCAAAACAGACTATGGAAAACTCTGAAAGAGATGGGAATACCAGACCACCTGACGTGCCTCATGAGAAACCTATATGCAGGTCAGGAACTGGACGTAGAACAGACTGGTTCCAAATAGGAAAAGGAGAACATTAAGGCTGTATATTGTCATCCTGCTTATTTAACTTACATGCAGAGTATATCATGAGAAACACTGGGCTGGAGGAAGCACAAGCTGGAATCAAGATTTCTGGGAGAAATATCAATAACTTCAGATATGCAGATGACACCACCCTTATGGCAGAAAGTGAAGAAGAACTAAAGAGCCTCTTGATGAAAGTGAAAGAGAAGAGTGAAAATGTTGGCTTAAAGCTCCACATTCAGAAAACTAAGATCATGGCATCCGGTCCCATCACTTCATGGCAAATAGATGGGGAAACGGTGGCTGACTTTATTTTTCTGGGCTCCAAAATCACTGCAGATGGTGATTGCAGCCATGAAATTAAAAGATGCTTACTCCTTGGAAGGAAAGTTATGACCAACCTAGGCAGCATATTAAAAAGCAGAGACATTACTTTGCCCACAAAGGTCTGTCTAGTCAAGGCTATGGTTTTTCCAGTGGTCATGTATGGATGTGAGAGTTGGACTATAAAGAATGCTGAGCGCTTAAGAATTGATGCTTTTGAACTGTGGTGTTGGAGAAGGCTCTTGAGAGTCCCTTGGACTGCAAGGAGATCCAACCAGTCCATTCTTAAGGAGATCAGTCCTGGGTGTTCATTGAAAGGACTGATGTTGAAGCTGAAACTCCAATACTTTGGCCACCTGATATGAAGAGCTGACTCATTGGAAAAGACCCTGATGCTGGACAAGATTGAGGGCAGGAGGAGAAGGGGACAACAGAGGATGAAACGGCTGGATGGCATCACCAACTCGATGCACATGAATTTGGGTAAACTCCAGGAGTTGGTGATGGACAGGGAGGCCTGGGGTGCTGCGGTTCATGGGGTCACAAGGGGTCGGATATGACTGAGTGACTGAACTGAACTGAACTGAAGCACGAATGCTCCTTGTTTTAAGATCTAATTCATGTAATCAAAGCAATAACTTACCCTAGTGTTTAATCAGTTATTCTCATGATAAAATAATCGTTCCTATAATAGTCTTTTAAAATCATAATTTAATCTTTGGCCATTTTATGCCAAATTAAAGCTATCCCTTCACTTTTTCATAATGTAAAATGATGTTAACATAAAGGAGTTCAATTAAACTCAAGGTTTAGATACCTTGTTCCTGAATTTTCTGAGTTTATTCATAAAAGGGGATATGTGTCAGCATAAAGCTAAAAATTATCCCTTTGATGTATTATAATTCAGCCAAGAGAACTCCTTTATAAATTTCTGTTCTTAACAAGTCAGGAAATAAGTGATGGGTGCCTGCCTGTTCAAGGAATAACGTAAAACATCTGGAAGTAAGGCTAGAAAATGGTCTTGTTTGCAAAAGCCTCTTTGCAATAATTGTAGACTCAGAAAACAGAAAATTGATAATAATAATTATAATGTTAATCCACAAAGTTTTAGTTTTCTTTAGCCAATAAAATTTAATCCATTGAGAAGGAGGAGGTCATATCAGACAATTCCCAGAGACTGCTCATCCACAACTAAGGGGTTTTCTTTTCTGATGGAGGTATTAGATGGTTATATCAAAGAAATACAACAGTTACAATAATACAAAAATTTGAATTTAGTAAAGAGATAAAAAACTTTGAATCTGAAAGGATCCTTGGGTGTGAATACATAGAAATGTTTAGTTTTTAAGGCAAGCAAAAATAAACTTTACAAAAATTAGTCATACTTTTCTTATACATAAAGTAGATTGTTTTTTATTAGTACCTTGTTTTAAAGATGTACTACTTCATTGTGCCCTTCATTTGATTTTATATTTAATGAAGTTTCCTACTGTAGTAAATTAAAAATGTCTATATTTATTTTGTAATTCCTCTCACCAAATGGTGAAAGCTAATTTTCCACCCCTGAGTTTGGACTTCCTTCATGACTTGCCTTTAAACACAATAGAAGCTGGCAGAAGTTAACACTGCATGACTTCCAAACCTAGTCCTAGAACTTGCAAACAAGCTGGTCTGGGATTCTGCTATCATTTGAAAAACCCAAGTTTGTTGGTTGGAAGACAGGAATAAAAGCTTCCTACTAATTTGCCAAACTGCAGCCATGTGACTGATGCTGTCTTGGATCATTCTGCCCCAGCCAAGCTGATAACTAACTGGAGCTTCAAGAGTAAGCCCAGGAAATCTGCAGGGAGGATATATTTCCCTGAAACCAGCCCAAATTGCTGGTCCAGAGTATCATGAGCAAATGATATGGTGCTGTTTTAACCACAAGTTTAATAATGGTTGATTATATAGCAATAAATAACAGAGCCATTATGATTTATGAAAAATGAAGGGCATATACAGCTCATTAAACAAAAAGTGCAAAGGATATTAATATAGTGGATTAATGTCACTCCACTATAGAGCAAGGTCCAAAGCGTCAAAGACCTCTATGTTACTTGTACAAACTCTCTATAATGGTTGATAGATGTTCACTGAGAGCCTATTACATTTCTATTTCTCTCTATTCTTAACAAAATCTTTTAAAATTCATATATTATGCATATATTGATCAGTTTAGTTCAGTTCAGTCGCTCAGTTGTGTCCAACTCTTTGCGACCCCATGAATTGCAGCATGCCAGGCTTCCCTGGCCATCACCAACTCCCGGAGTTCACCCAAACCCATGTCCATCGAGTTGGTGATGCCATCCCACCATCTCATCCTCTGTCGTCCCCTTCTCCTCCTGCCCCAAATCGCTCCCAGCATCAGAGTCTTTGCCAATGAGTCAACTCTTGCATGAGGTGGCCAAAGTATTGGAATTTCAGCTTTAGCATCATTCCTTCCAAAGAACACCCAGGGCTGATCTCCTTTAGAATGGACTGGTTGGATCTCCTTGCAGTCCAAGGGACTCTCAAGAGTCTTCTCCAACACCACAGTTCAAAAGCATCAATTCTTCAGCACTCAGCTTTCTTCACAGTCCAACTCTCACATCCATACATGACCACAGGAAAAACCATAGCCTTGACTAGACAGACCTTTGTTGGCAAAGTAATGTCTCTGCTTTTGAATATGCTATCTAGGTTGTTCATAACTTTCTTTCCAAGAAGTAAGCGTCTTTAAATTTCATGGCTGCAATCACCATCTGCAGTGATTTTGAAGCCCAGAAAAATAATGTCTGACACTGTTTCTACTGTTTCCTCATCTATTTCCCATGAAGTGATGGGACCAGATGCCGTGGTCTTCGTTTTCTGAATGTTGAACTTTAAGCCAACTTTTTCACTCTCCTCTTTCACTTTCATCAAGAGGCTTTTTAGTTCCTCTTCACTTTCTGCCAAAGGGTGGTGTCATCTGCATATCTGAGGTTACTGATACTTCTCCTGGCAATCTTGATTCCAGCTTGTGCTTCTTCCAGCTCAGCGTTTCTCATGATATACTCTGCATAGAAGTTAAATAAGCAGGGTGACAATATACAGCCTTGACATACTCCTTTTCCTATTTCGAACCAGTCTGTTGTTTCATTTCCAGTTCTAACTGTCACTTTCTGACCTGCATATAGGTTTCTCAAGAGGCAGGTCAGGTGGTCTGGTATTCCCATCTCTTTCAGAATTTTCCAGTTTATGGTGATCCAGACAGTCAAAGGCTTTGGCATAGTCAATAAAGCAGAAATACATTTTTTTCTGGAACTCTCTTTCTTTTTCGATGATCCAGAGGATGTTGGCAATTCTGGTTCCTCTGTCTTTTCTAAAACCAGCTTGAACATCTGGAAGTTCACAGTTCACGTATTGCTGAAGCCTGGCTTGGAGAAGTTTGAGCATTACTTTACTGGTGTGTGAGATGAATGCAATTGTGCAGTAGTTTGAGCATTCTTTGGCATTGCCTTTCTTTGGGATTGGAATGGAAACTGACCTTTTCCAGTCCTGTGGCCACTGCTGAGTTTTCCAAATGAGCTGGCATATTGAGTGCAGCACTTTCACAGCATCATCTTCCAGGATTTGAAATAGGTCAACTGGAATTCCATCACCTCCACTAGCTTTGTTCATAGTGATGCTTTCTAAGGCTCACTTGACTTCACATTTCAGGATGGCTGGCTCTAGATGAGTGATCATACCATCGTGATTATCTTGGACATGAAGATCTTTTTTGTACAGTTCTTCTGTGTATTCTTGCCACCTCTTCTTAATATCTTCTGCTTCTGTTAGGTCCATACCATTTATGTCCTTTATCGAGCCTATCTTTGCATGAAATGTTCCCTTGGTATCTCTAATTTTTTTGAAGAGATCTCTAGTCTTTCCCATTCTGTTGTTTTCCTCTATTTCTTTGCATTGATCTCTGAGGAAGGCTTTCTTATCTCTCTTTGCTATTCTTTGGAACTCTGCATTCAGATGTTTATATCTTTCCTTTTCTCCTTTACTTTTCACTTTTCTTCTTTTCACAGCTATTTGTAAGGCCTCCCCAGACAGCCATTTTGCTTTTTTTCATTTCTTTTCCATGGGGCTGGTCTTGATCCCTGTCTTTTGTACAATGTCACAAGCCTCCATCCATAGTTCATCAGGCACTCCCTCTATCAGATCTAGTGATACCTATATCTAAATGTATTTTAACAAACACAAAGAAAGTAATATTGCTTTTCAAATACTACAGGAAAATACATTAAATAAAAAATTGACCTATCTAGTGTTCCACTAGATTAAGATGACACACAGATACCCCAGGACTGTGGTAACTGTGAAATTTTTATTATTTCCAGTCAAGGTGAGTTGGGACCATATGATGGTGGAAGAAAAGTTACTAGTGTTTGTGATATATCAAGTAGTTGATAACTGTGGAAAAGTAGATATTATTAAGAAAATGAAGGTTCATGCTTGTTTCTATAGCATTAGTTCTTTAGAAAATATCATGACAGAATGAGAACTTCAAACCATTTATTAAGGCTAAATGAGAAAGCTAGAGGAGCCCCCTTGGCATCATATAAAAAAATTCTCATCTCTTCCAGAAGGAAAAAAAAAAGTATAATTTTAAAATAAGACATTTCCAGTTCTACTTAAATTCCCAAACTGGTTTGAATTTTTTCCAAGATCAGGACAGTAGTTGAAAAAGAACATAATCTCAAGACATCAGAGAAATAATGTTTGTGAAAATCTTTAATTCCTAGATTCCCTAAACCCTGTGAGTCCCCAGTATTGGCCCACTCTTCTCTGTTAAGGGGTAGCACTTCTCCATTGTTTGAGGAGGATATAGTGTCCTCTACCCCACAGGATACTGTGTATCTCTCTCAGGTTTGATCATATCTTCCCTCCTGGTCACAGGCCAATAACCAGGGTTAAGCCCCATTGCATAGTCAGGCATATGCTGGACCTACTAGGGAATGAATGATAGTATAACTCAGAAAATTGAAGACTATATCCAATATTTACCAACAGGAACTGAGAAATTTTACATAGAATTATACACTGGGGAATAAAATTAAGGAAAGTAGAACATAATGTTGTACAAAGAAGCATGTTTTTTGGAGCACTGTCTTGGGACATAGGATTTAATAACTGGATTCAGACTCCAGGAGATATTGATAACAGACTACTAGGATGTCTGTAGAAACTTGAAAAAAGTGATGGCCCTTAGGAAATAAAATTGACTGGAAGTCAGTGCCATGGGAAACAATGAAAGAAATCCAAAGGCTTAGAATAATGGATATATTAAGATAGAAATGCTATTTTACATTTGGAAAATCTACCACATGATTGCTTATTGAAGTTATATGATGTGTAGTGTGGCTGTCCTTTGAGGTGGTGTTTTGCTGGTAGTTACAAAACTGAGCTCCATGATGCTGCTGCTGCTGCTAAGTCACGTCAGTTGTGTCCGACTCTGTGCGACCCTAGAGACGGCAGCCCACCAGCTCCCCCATCCCTAGGATTCTCCAGACAAGAACACTGGAGTGGGCTGTCATTTCCTTCTCCAATTCATGAGAGTGAAAAGTGAAAGTGAAGTCGCTTAGTCGTGTCCGACTCTTAGCGACCCCATGGACTGCAGCCTACCAGGCTCCTCCGTCCATGGGATTTCCCAGGCAAGAGTACTGGAGTGGGGTGCCATTGCCTTCTCCGTCCATGATGCTAGTTATAATCAAATCAAAAAATAATAGAGAGTAGGTGATGGCACTCAGTCATCAATAGTCAGGCAGTCACAATGATGACAGTGAACAATAAGGTTAGAGTGGCAGCCGGGGAGGCTTACCCTATTAAAAGGTATCAATATGGTGATACAGGGTTTCCTAGGTGGCTCTTGTGGTAAAGAACCCACTTGCCAATGCAAGAGACATAAAAGATAAGTATTGGATCCCTAGGTTGGGAAGATTCTCTGGAAAAGGAAATGGCAACCCACTTCAATACTCTTGCCTGGAAAATGCCTTTGACAAAGGAGCCTGGCAGGCAATAGTCCATGACATCACAAAAAGCTGGACACGACTGAAGCAACTTAGCATGTTAGCATGGTGATATAGATAAAACAAAAAGGCATTTTCCTGTCTACACTTCCAGAACAGTCAATGGATAGGTATCAGAAAGATGAGGACCATTGCTCCCCTCAAATCATACTCACTTGCCACATTTTTAGACCTGAGATTTTTCAAACCTGATTAATTGATAATGAAGAGATTGGGTCCTTTAGAAGAAGAATGCTGTAACATCACAGTAAATGTAAATGTTAATAATAACCTCAATTCTTTCCCCAGAGGAGGACCACATCCTGAGACAACTGATGTTTTCCTCAATCCCTCACATATATTATTGAATAGATCCCTCGCATATGCTATTGAATAGATATAGGTTGCCAGTGGCACAAATCCAAATTGCACCCTTGACCTGTGTGATAAGAGTTGTAATACTGGAAACAGTTGATTAGAAACAATCTGTATTAGGTTCCTAGGACTGTTATAACAAATTACTGCAAACTTTGTAGTTTATGGCAGAAATATATTCTTTCACAGTCTTGGAAGCCAGAAGTTTGAAATCAAAGTGTTGTCAAATCCATTACTTTTTGAGAGTTTTTCCATTCTGTGGCTCTCTACTAGATTCTGTTATTTACTGACAATGCTCTTTGACTGTGGTTTCTTTCAACTCTTGTCTCTCTTTATGTATCCCCTTTTCCTTTGTGTGTCTCTAAAATCCTTCCATTTTTCTTCTCATAGGAATGAAAGTGAATTGTTAGTCTCTCAGTTGTGTCCAACTTTTTGCGACCCCATGGACTGCAGCCCGCCAGACTCCTCTGTCCATGAGATTCTCCAGGCAAGATTCTCCAGGCAAGAGTGGGTTGCCATTTCCTTCTCCAGAGGATCTTCCTAACCCAGGGATCAAACCCAGATCTCCTGCATTGCAGGCAGATTCTTTACTGCCTGAGTCAATATTTGTTACTGAATTTAGAGCCTATCCTAATTCCAGAAATAACTTACCTTGATTTCCCTAACGTAATCACAGGCATTATTTTCATTTCAATTCATTTCATTTCAATGCAGTTTTCACAGCATCTGCCCAAAATTACTTTCCATCTTAAGAAATCACTTTCTTTGCTCATCCATAAGAAGCAACTCCTTACCTACTAGTTCTATCAGGAAATTGCTACAATGAATTCACACGTTCAGGTCCACATCTAATTCAAGTTCTTTAGCTATTTCCATGGCATCTGCAGTTTCTTCCTCTACTGAAATCTTAAACCCCTCAAAATCATCCCTGAGGACTGGAATCAACTTCTTCCAAATGTTATATTTTGAACTTTTCTCATGAATCACAAATGTTCTCAATGGCACCTGTAAAGGTCAATCCTTTCCCATAACTTTTCAGTAGACTTTACCCCACTCCATCAGAGGGATCACTATCTGAGGCAGTGATAGCCTTACAAAATGTATTCCTTAAATAATAAGACTTGAATGTTGTTATTCTTTGATCCATGTGATGCAAAATGATTGTTGTATTAGCAGGCATAAAATGACATTAATCTCATTATAACATCTCCATTAGAGCTCTTGGAAGACCAGCTGTATTGTCAATGAACAGTATTTTTAAGAATTCTTTGTTTTTCTGAACAGAAGTTCTCAGCACTGGGCTGAAAATATTTAGTAAACCACCTTGTAAAGAGATGCACTGTCGTCTTGGTTTTGTTGTTATAAGACTCAGGAAAAGTAGATTTTGTGTAATTCTTAAGGAACCAGGGCTTTTCTAATGATGAATTTTAAGAACATTGGCTTCAGCATTTAAGTAATCAGCTACTTTGGTCCCTAACCAGAGAGTTGGCGTGTCCTCTGAAACTTAAAAGTCAGTCACTAACTTCTCCTCTCTAGCAATGAAAGTCCTAAATGGCTTCATCTTCCAACATAAGGATCTTTTGTCTACATTGCAAATCTGTTGTTTAGTGTAGCCAGTTTCATAAATTATATTAGCTAGATCTTCTGGATAACTTGCTGCAGTTTCTACATCAGCACTTGCTGCTTCACCTTGCACTTTTATGTTATAAAGGTTGCTTCTTTCCTTCATCCAAATGAACCAAATTCTGCTAGTTCCAACTTTTCTTCTGCAGGATCCTCATGACTCTTATTCTTATTAGAATTGAAAACAGTTAGGGCCTTGCTTTGGATTAGGCCTTTGTTTAAGAGAATGTTGTAGCTGATTTGCTATCCTATCCATACCACAGAAACTTTCTTCATATCAACAATAAAGTTATTTCACTTTCTTACCATTTGTGTGCTCACTGGAGTAGCACTTTTTGCTTCCTCCTGGAACTTTTTCTTAGTGAAAATATTCATTCATTTTGTGCAAGAAACCTAGTTTTGGCCTAGTTTAGCTTTCAATATGCCTTCATCATTAAGTTTTATTATTTCTATCTTTGGATTTAAAATGAGAGACATTTAACTCTTCCTTTCACTTGACACTTAGAGACCATTGTAGGGTTATTAATAGATTAATTTAAATATTTTTGTATCTCTGTGTTCATTACAGCATTATTTACTATAGCCAGGACGAGAAAGCAACCTAACTCCCATCAACAGAAGAATAAATAAGAAGATGTGGTTATTGTTACCATCTTTATAAATTCCATATATATGCGTTAGTATACTGTATTGGTGTTTTTATTTCTGGCTTATGCATGATACTGGATGCTTGGGGCTGGTGCACTGGGACGACCCAGAGGGATGGTATGGGGAGGGAGGAGGGAGGAAAGTTCAGGATGGGGAACACGTGTATACCTGTGGCGGATTCATGTTGATATATGGCAAAACCAATACAATATTGAAAAGTTAAAAAATAAAAAAAAAAAAAATTCAAAAAAAAAGATGTGGTATATAAAAACAATGAAATATTACTCAGCCATAAAGAGGAACAAAATTGGGTCATTTGCAGAGATGTGGTTGACCTAGAGACTGTAAAATGGAATGAAATAAAATAGAAGTAGAAACATAATTTTGTATGTTAATGCATATATGTGGAATCCAGAAAAATGATATAGATGATTTTATTGGCAAAACAGAAATAGAAACACAGATGTAGAGAACAAATGTATAGATACCAACGGGGAAGGGGAGGTGGAATATTGGCATTGACATATATACATTGTTGATACTATGTATAAAATAGATAATTAATGAGAACCTATTATATAGTATAAGGCTTCCCTTGTGGCTCAGACGGTAAAGCGTCTGCCTACAATGCAGGAGACCCGGGTTTGATCCCTGGGTTGGAAAGTTCCCCTGGAGAAGGAAATGGCAACCCACTCCAGTATTCTTGCCTGGAAAATCCCATGGACGGAGGAGCCTGGTAGGCTACAGTCCATGAGGCAAAGAGTCAGACATGACTGAGTGACTTCACTTCACTTCATTATATAGTATAGGAAATTCTACTCATTGCATAGTGGTAACCTAAACAGGAAGGAAATCCAAAATAGAGGGGAGATATATATATATGTATATATATATATATATATATATATATATAAATAGCTGATTTACTTTGCTGTACAGTAGAAACTAATGCATGACTGTAAAGTGACTCTGCTCCAATAAAATTAACTAACAGAAAAGAAGCAGCTATTCAAGAAATTTTAAAATAAAATAAAATAGATATTGTTGTATCTTAGGGAAGAGGGAAATCTGATGAGAAGGACATAGAGGAACAGCCAGTTGATGAACCAATTAGAACACATATATTTATTGATTAATTTCATTATCTGATATGGGTAAGGTTTTCTAGTGCACCTTCCCACAAAGTAAAACAGTAACATCAAAGATCACTGATCATAGATCACCATATCAAATATAATAATAATGAAACAGTTTCAAATATTGCAGGAATTGCTCAAATGTAACACAAGCATATAAGTAAAGGCTATTAGTAAATGGCATGGACCGACTTAATTCACTCAGGGTTGTCACAAATATTCACTTTGTAAGAAGCCAATATCTGTGATGTACAATAAAGCAAAACACAATGAAACCAGGTAAGCCTTTGCATTTCAAAGATCCTTTCTCCATAGAATATCAATTTCACAGTTTCTGGGAGTTACACCATGGGCATACTTTGGGATGTCCACTCTTCAACCTACTATATCTTTGAAAGAGGCCCCCTCATCACCATCCTTATCCAAACCAAACACAAACAGAAAATAAGATCATAATTCTGTGAATGGTGCAAATTAAAGATCTTAAAGTTAAAAAATGCAGGATGATTAGCTCCATCATATCTAAGGTCCTCATATCTGGTAATGGACTCCTGCAAACTCATCCAATAATTCACTCTACTCTTAGTCTCTGTTTCAGATGTGATATTTCTGCTAGAGCATATGAACACATCTTCAGGTACATGGCAGGAGGTCATTGCTTTGGTGATTGTGTTCTCTGCTATTGCTATCTGAAAAGACCAGGTAGAGTTCTCATTCACTTGAAACAGAAACAGCAGACATTTACAATTTTTACTGAGAATTTTATAAAATAAACTTTATTCTCTTCCCTCATAATATAGACCAATGAGATATGAATTATCTGCATATACTTCAAAAAAAGTGTTAACTGACTGTGTTGTTAACATCGTGCTAGTCAGACAGGATAAGCAAGAAATGCCTAGTACATTGGGCACTCGTGTAAGATACATCAGTGTAGGAGAGTAGACGATAACCCTATAAATATGTAATCTGCCATGTCAATGAAATTAATTGAAATCCCATGATCGGGGGTATTTGAGGTCATCATTTCAGAAGGAGAACAGATTTTTGCATTTTACCTTTCTACAGAGAGAAAAAAAACACAGTTATTTGAAGGCATTTTTAGGAATTAGAGGAAGTATATGTATTCCATCCTGTGACACATTTGCCAAGTAACATAAAAAAATACCCGTTGTGAGTGGGCCCAGAACAGGATGGAATTCTGCAGTAGGTCTAACTTGTGACAGACTATAGTATTAGGTAGACCTTGCATGGAGAATCCCATGGACAGAGAAGCCTGGCGAGCTACAGTCCACAAGGTTGCCAAGAGTCAGATACGATTGAAGTGACTAAGCATGCACACATGCATAGTATTAAATACATCTTCAATGAGAGAAAACACTATGTGGAATCTGCCAACCTTAAAGACAGAATCACAACACGCAGTATGAAGTTCCAAAGAATAGCAAGGAGAGATAAGAAAGCCTTCCTCAGCAATCAATGCAAATAAATAGAGGAAAACAACAGAATGGGAAACACTAGAGATCTTTTCAAGAAAATTAGAAATACCAAGGGAACATTTCATTCAAAGATGGGCTCAATAAAGGACAGAAATTGTAGGGACCTAACAGAAGCATAAGATATTAAGAAGAGGTGGCAAGAATACACAGAAGAATTGTACAAAAAAGATCTTCATGATCCAGATAATCATGATGGTGTGATCACTCACCTAGAGTCAGACATCCTGGAATGTGAAGTCAAGTAGGCCTTAGGAAGCATCACTATGAACAAAGCTAGTGGAGGTGATAGAATTCCAGTTGAGCTTTTTCAAATCCTGAGAGATGATGCTGTGAAAGTGCTGCACTCAATATTTCAGCAAATTTGGAAAACTCAGCAGTGGTCACAGGACTGGAAAAGGTCAGTTTTCATTCCAATCCCTAAGAAAAGCAATGCCAAAGAATTCTCAAACTACCACACAACTGCACTCATCTCACATGCTAATAAAGTAATGCTCAAAATTTTCGAAGCCAGGCTTCAGCAATACATGAACTGTGAACTTTCAGATGTTCAAGCTGGTCTTAGAAAAGGCAGAGGAACCAGAGATCAAATTGCCAACATCTGCTGGATCATCAGAAAAGCAAGAAAGTTCCAGAAAAACATCTATTTCTGCCCTATTGACTATGCCAAAGCCTTTGACTGTGTGGATCACAATAAACTGTGGAAAATTCTGAAAGAGATGGGAATACCAGACCACCTGACCTGCCTCTTGAGAAACCTATATGCAGGTCAGGAAGCAACAGTTAGAACTGGACATGGAACAACAGACTGGTTCCAAATAGAAAAGGAGTACATCAAGGCTGTATATTGTCACCCTGCTTATTTAACTTATATGCAGAGTACATCATGAGAAACGCTGGGTTTTTAGAAGCCCAAGCTGGAATCAAGATTGCTGGAAGAAATATTAGTAACCTCAGATATGCAGCAGAGAAGGCAATGGCAACCCACTCCAGTACTCTTGACTGGAAAATCCCATGGACGGAGGAGCCTGGTGGGCTGCAGTTCATGGAGTCGCAAAGAGTCGGACACGACTGAGAGACTTCATGTTCACTTTTCACTTTCATTCATTGGAGAAGGAAATGGCAACCCACTCAAGTGTTCTTGCCTGGAGAGTCCCAGGGACGGGGATCCTGGTGGGCTGCCATCTATGGGGTTGCACAGAGTCGGACACGACTGAAGTGACTTAGCGGCAGCAGCAGCAGCAGCAGATATGCAGATGACACCACCCTTATGCCAGAAAGCGAAGAAGAGCTAAAGAGCCTCTTGATGAAAGTGATAGAGGGGAGTGAAAAAGTTGGCTTAAAGCTCGGCACTCAAAATCTAAGATCATGGCATCCGGTCCCATCACTTCATGGGAAATAGATGGGGAAACAATGGAAACAGTAGCAGACTTTACTTTGGGGGGCTCCCAAATCACTGCAGACGGTGATTGCAGCCATGAAATTAAAAGACGTTTGCTCCCTGGAAGGAAAGTTATGACCAACCTAGACAGCATATTAAAAAGCAGAGATATTACCTTGCTAACAAATGTCCATATAGTCAAAGCTATAGTTTTTCCAGTAGTCATGTGTGGATGTTAGAGTTGGACTATAAAGAAAGCTGAGCCCTGGAATTGATGCTTTTGAATTGTGGTGTCGTAGAAGACTCCTGAGAGTCCCTTGGACTGCAAGGAGATCCAACCAGTTCATCCTAATGGAAATCAATTCTATATGTTCATTAGATGGACTTCTGTTGAAGCTGAAACTCAAGTACTTTGGCCACCTGATGCAAAGAGCTGACTCATTTGAAAAGACCCTGATGCTGGGAAAGATTGAGCGCAGCAGGAGAAGGGAATAACAGAGGATGAGATAGTTGGATGGAATCACCGACTCTATGGACATGGGTTTGAGCAAGCTCTGGGAGATGGTGAAGGATGGTGAAGCTTGGCGTGCTGTAGTCCATGGGGTTGCAAAGAGTTGGACACAACTGAGTGTCCAACAGTGGAGACTTGGCAGGCCAGGAAAGAGTTGTTTGGTTTGTTCAAAGTTCTGAAAGAGAAAATATGTGACCTAAAATATTTTACTTGAAAATGAATTCCTTCTTAAATAATAAGAGATAATTAGTTCCCAGACAATCAAAATATGAGTGTGTATAAAATTATAGACAAATATCGGTGGTTCAGTGGATAAAGGATCTACTATCAGTAAAAGAAATATTAGAGAGACCATTCTGTTCAATGAACATTCAAATCAAATCAGAGGAAAAGATCCAAAAAATCTAGTCTTAATTGAATATTCATCAAATGATGATGAACTTTCTTAACATTATTTAGAAATTACTATGAATTGATGTCTAACTTCATGTCCTCTGTTTTTGATATCCATGAAAAGAAGTTTTGAAAATCTCATTCTGAAGTTTTTTGTTTGTTTTGTTTTTTCTGTAGCTATTTCTTCCTGACCCTGGGATTGAATCCAGGTCTCCTGCATTGAGTGCAGATTCTCTACCATATGAACCATCAGGGAAGCTCATAAAAGAAGTTTGGAAACTCATTCTGAGGTGTTCCTCTTTTTCCCTTAATTATTTTATTGACATTATCGACTGTTTCTTTTTTTTTTTTTTTCCATCAAGGCAGTTTCATTTTGTTTTAATCTTTAATATAAAGTACATAAATCAAAGTTCAATCCTACCTAGTATAATTGATTGGGAGAGTCAAGGAGAGATGTTTGGATTTTGAGTTTCATGCACTTGGTCCAAGCCCAGATTTAGTTTCAGCGAGTTGATTATGAAGACTGTGAAAGGCTTCTATGTCCTTTTCATGCTGCATCTATGGTTCTTTGACTCTGGAAGGACCGGAAAGATACTTGTATGGCCCATGGATTTCAGTCACTGGATTAATTTAAAGATTATTCTGGATGAACTCTACCTTGGTGGGCATGAGATAACTGTCCTCATACCTTCAACAAGTTCTCTGCTTGATCATACCCAGATTCCCTTTAACGTGGAGATCCTTGAAATTCCAATAAGTAAAGAAAGTTTCATGGAAGAATTCACTGCTAATCTCTACACACTTTCTTTTGAACTGCCGAAAGTTTCATGGTGGGAGAGGCAAGTACGACTGACGAAAATGTTGAAAACGTTTTTAGCAACAATCAGAAGCATTTGTGACAGTGTTGTCATGAACAAGGAGTTGCTCACCAGGCTTCAGGCAGCTAAGTTTGATATCTGTATTGCTGACCCTTTAAGCTTCTGTGGGGAGTTAGTGGCTGAGCTTCTCAACATTCCATTTATATACTCCTTTCGGTTTTCCTATGGGAATGTCATTGAGAGATTGTGTGCTGGGCTTCCTATGCCTTCTTCATATGTTCCTGGCACCGTATCAGGACTGACAGACAGCATGACTTTTATACAGAGGCTGGAGAACTGGTTATCATATACAGTGAATGACGTGATGTATTCATATTTTGTATTTCCAGAATGGGATGAATATTACAGCAAGGTTTTAGGTAAGAGATATTTGCATGTAATAATGATTCTTATTTCATATGGAAAATGTAAATGTTTATCTGACTGTATGAAAACTTAAAAAAGCTTTTCTTTGAGTGATACCCAAGCTCATGTTTCTTAACTGTTTTGAGTAACAACATAATAACAATTCTTTATCTTTCTTTATTCTTTTCTTAAACTTTTCCTTTTTTGTTTTGTTTTAGATTATTGAGTACTAAAAATTTATCAGAGAACAAATATTCTCTATATTTATCCATAAATCCTATTCAATGCTGCTAATTTTTTTTTTTTTTCAGGATATCTACAAAACCCAAATCTGACAGTGTTTAAGTTCCATAACCTTGGGCTACTTCTCTCTTGTTTACTTCTCCTTTTATATGCAGGTTTCCCAGGTGGTGCTAGCAGTAAAGAACCTGTCTGCCAATGCAGGAAACATATGAGACAGGGGTTTGATGATTCCTGGATCAGGAAGATCCCCTAGAATAGGGCACTATACCTTCCATTTTCTTTTTGATTAATCTGCTGTTTCTCAGGCCTTCTGTTTACATCCTCTGAAGGCTTGGTTTGCTGATTCCCAGGCTTGTAATGTGAGTAAGAAACTGGAAAATAAATAAACATACATGAGTTTCATCTGCTCTTTGCATTCCAAAAGAGAAAGAAACAAGAAATGTTTTTCTCTAACTAGACTTTTAAATGTATTTTACTGTTGCTGTTCCATTCATAATCGGATTAGAAGTGAACTATTGAGCTTTGATCCTGAGCGCAAAGATTTTATCCATTTCAGCAAGTCCTTTTATGCTTTCATTTTTCCTTTTGCATAACTGATATGCTTATTTTTTAATAAAGTTTATATAATTGTGTTAAGGAGGATTTTGCAGAAGATATTTTGAAAAAGCCATTGATAGGGCCCACATGGGGTCTCATTGATAAGATGGCTCCTTATGTCAACCTCACAAACAAAGAATAAAGCGCAGTGATCTGTGAGACTGACCAAATTGCCCAAATGACATCCGGTTATCTCACTGGCGCCTATCTTCTCAAAGCTGTGAGACCACCAGATTCCAGACCTCCAGCTATGTGACCATCCCTTCAGAGAATTTTTCTTTGGTTAGGTATAAGAAGGATTCCATCAAAAAGGGAGAACGCTGGTTCTCCTTAAGAGCCAGTCACCCTCTCTTTTCCCTCTAATAAATTTCCCTTTTCTTGTCTGCCTGGCTCGCTCTCTTTTTCTCTGCACTTGCCTTACATTTTGGTGCCGAAACCCGGGAGGGAAGATCCACCGCAACTGGGTGGGCTCCTCTCACAAGCCCACCCCCGGTGGTCCCCTGTCTTGGCCCTTGCCGAGAAACTGAGATGAGCTCTGGGATGGCACTCTCCGCTCGCCTTGCTGGACTGACATTCACACTGCTGCTGCTGCTAAGTCGCTTCAGTCGTGTCCGACTCTGTGCGACCCCATAAACGGCAGCCCTCTAGGCTCCTCTGTCCCTGGGATTCTCCAGGCAAGAATACTGGAGTGGGTTGCCATTTCCTTTTCCAATGCATGAAAGTGAAAAGTGAAAGTGAAGTCGCTCAGTTGTGCCTGACTCTTAGCGACCCCATGGACTGCAGCCTACCAGGCTCCTCTGTCCATGGGATTTTCCAGGCAAGAGCACTGGAATGGGGTGCCATTGCCTTCTCCGACATCCACATACAAGTCCACATTTCATCCATCGGTTACAAGGGTGAGTGAAATCCCATTCCCTTGGATCCTTTCTCTCTCTCTCCTCGTTTCCAAGTCCTAGCGATAAGCGGGCGGGGAGGATCCCCACGGCCCTCAGCCCCTCGGTCTTGTGCCCCGTCTGACTTTGAAATAGGGGAAGCCCATTTCAAAGCAGACTATCATTACTCTCCAAGGAAGTCCTGAGAACGGGGACGCTCTCAGGTCCGAGAGAACGGAGTCTCTCGGACCTTTCTCCTCTCTTTCTCTCGCCCTTGTTTAACTTCCCTATTCGGCCGCAATGGGAAATTCTCTATCCCAGCCTTCAAAATCTACTCCTCTGGGATGATTTCTCCGAAACCTAAAAGCTTTGGGCTTCCAAGGGGAGATAAGACCAAACAGACTTACTTACTATTCTAACACTGTCTGGCTGCAAAACCGACTTGATAACAGGTCCCATTGGCCAGAAAACGGAACTCTGGATTACTATACTCTAAGGGAGCTCGATAACTTCTGCTGCCGCAATGGCAAGTGGTTAGAAATTCCTTATCTTCAGGCTTTCTTTGCTCTTCGCTCTCGACCCTCTTTCTGTGAATCCCCTTCTACTTCTCAAATACTCGTAGCCCACTCTAAGCCACATCCTTCTAATACAATGTCTCCCAATCCTTGTTCAGACTTTTCTTCTTCTTCCTTCCACCTTTCTGACCACAGCCCACCCTCTATCACTCCCAATCCCCTTGTAGCCGCTCCAGATCCAGTTCCACAACCTCCCCCTTATGTCCCCTCCTCCCTCCCTCCCTCCCTCTCAAGGGCAGGCCGAGGCCACCGCTGCTCCCAGCACCTCTCCCCTGCTTGTGCTTGAGATAAACCCTGAGACCTCAGCCCAATCCTCTGCCCTGAGAGTTCCAAAGCTTTACCCCGACCTCCCTAGATCCCTCTCCAGTTCAGTTCAGTTCAGTTCAGTCTCTCAGTCCTGTTCGACTCTTTGAGACCCCATGAATCGCAGCATACCGGGCCTCCCTGTCCGTCACCATCCCCCGGAGTTCACTCAGACTCAGGCCCATCGAGTCAGTGATGACATCCAGCCATCTCATCCTCTGTCATCTTCTTCTTCTGCCCCCAATCCCTCCCAGCATCAGAGACTTTTCCAATGAGTCAACTCTTCGTATGAGGTGGCCAAAGTACTGTAGTTTCAGCTTTAGCATCATTCCTTCCAAAGAAATCCCAGGGCTGATCTCCTTCAGAATGGACTGGTTGGATCTCCTTGTAGTCCAAGGGACTCTCAAGAGTCTTCTCCAACACCACAGTTCAAAAGCATCAATTCTTTGGCTCTCAGCTTTCTTCATGGTCCAACTCTCACATCCATACATGACCACCAGAAAAACCATAGCCTTAACTAGATGGACCTTTGTTGGCAAAGTAATGTCTCTGCTTTTGAATATGCTATCTAGGTTGGTCATAACTTTCCTTCCAAGGAGTAAGTGTCTTTTAATTTCATGGCTGCAGTCACCATCTGCAGTGATTTTGAAGTCTGACACTGTTTCCACTGTTTCCCCATCTATTTCCCATGAAGTGGTGGGACCGGATGCCATGATCTTTGTTTTCTGAATGTTGAGCTTTAAGCCAACTTTTTCACTCTCCTCTTTCACTTTCATCAAGAGGCTTTTGAGTTCCTTTTCACTTTCTGCCATAAGGGTTGTGTCCTCTGCATATCTGAGGTTATTGATATTTCTCCTGGCAATCTTGATTCCAGCTTGTGCTTCTTCCAGCCCAGCGTTTCTCATGATGTACTCTGCATAGAAGTTAAATAAGCAGGGTGACAATATACAGCCTTGATGTACTCCTTCTGATTTGGAACCAGTCTGTTGTTCCATGTCCAGTTCTAACTATTGCTTCCTGACCTGCATATAGGTTTCTCAAGAGGCAGGTCAGGTGGTCTGGTATTCCCATCTCTTTCAGAGTTTTCCGCAGTTTATTGTGATCCACACAGTCAAAGGCTTTGGCATAGTCAATAAAGCAGAAATAGATGTTTTTCTGGAACTCTTTTGCTTTTTTGATGATCCAGCGGATGTTGACAATTTGATCTCTGGTTCCTCTGCCTTTTCTAAAACCAGCTTGAACATCTGGAAGTTCACGGTCCCCTCTCCAAACAACTTTAAAACAAGAAACTTCACCAGAGGACCCTGCTCCTTCCCCTGCTCCACTCCTCCCTTCACCTGAGGTAGCTGGAGCAGAAGGCATTGTTCAGGTTCATGTCCCATTCTCCCTCACTTATCTATCTCAGATTGAAAGCCATCTTGGCTCCTTCTCCTCAGACCCAGATAATTACTAAAAGAATTCAAGGATCTTACCTAGTCTTATGACTTAACCTAGCATGATATTTACATCACACTTTCCTCCACTCTTCTTCCAGAAGAGAAGGAAGGAGTATGGAGTTTGGCAAGCTTCTCAGGTGCATGCTGATGAGATACACAGGACACTAAGCCCGTAGGGGCAAAGGCTATCCCCCGAGATGATCCCAACTGGGGTTATCAGGCAGGGAGACCTGGATGAGCAGCCCATAATCATATGACTGCTTGCCTCACTGTGGGCCTTCAAAAGGCAGGGCATAAAGTCATCAACTTTGATAAGCTGCGGGAAATAATTCAAAGACTAGATGAAAACCTGGCACAATTTCCATCCAGGTTAACAGAAGCACTACAAAAATATGCTAAATTAGATCCCACTTCAGCAGAGGGCATCATTGTCCTTAACACCCATTTTATCTCCCAGTCATCCCCAGATATCTGAAAGAAACTAAAACAGACAGAAGAAGGCCTTCAAACCCCTCAACGAGACCATTTAAATTTAGCCTTAAAGATTTTCAAAAATCGGGAAGAATACGCAAAGCTAGAGAAGGCCCAACCAGATCAGGCCAAATACCACCTTTTAGCCACTGCCCTACATGGCTCCAAGCCTCCATCAAGCAACAAAGAAAGGAAGCCAACTGGTCCCTGCTTCAAATGTGGCAAAGAAGGCCACTGGGCCCGGTCATGCCTAAAGCCAAGGCCCCCTCCCAGGTCCATGTCCCAGCTGTGGCATAAAGGGACATTGGAAGGTCGACTGCCCAAATCCCCCTCCAGGGATCCGGACATTCCCTCTTGGTCCAGAGCAGGAGTCCTCTGACCCAGCTCTGCCCAGGCTCCTCAGACTTGCCACTGAAGTCTGAAGGTGCCCAGGGCCCCAGGCCCCAACTCTCATTGCCTCTATGGAGCCCAGGGTAACTCTTACAGTGGCAGGTAAGCTGATCTCCTTTCTCATTGACACGGGCCACTTACTCTGCTATGCCTGCCTACTCTGGAAAAACCAAGGTCTCTCAGGTCTCTGTTATGGGTGTTGATGGTTTAACAGCTACACCACAAATAACGAGCCATCTTATCAATGAGACTCCATGTGGGCCCTATCAGCCATGTTCTGCTTGCAATATTAAGTTAGATTTTTTAAGATATAATTGACATGTTACTTTGTATTAATTTTAGGTGTCAACAAAATATTGTGAATCTGTAGAAAAAATTGAAAATTGTAATTGAACCAATCTTAAGATTATAACCTGGGAGGCAGTTTTTTAGAAAGTTCTGAAAAAAGTCCTCCCATTAGAAGTCAAAGCACAGTTATATGAGTTTTTGAGATAGAGGGTTATACATCAAAAGTTAATGTATCAGAGTAATGCCAGCAACTTACATAGGCCAAAGCTAGTGGTGGGTCATTGTGACACCTTATAGGATTAAGGAAGAAATGTTTTCTCCTAAAGAGTTACCTTGCTAGCAAAAGGAAATTGTTTTGTTTGTTTGTTTGTTTGTTTGATGAGTTGGTATTACTGTGTCTTCTAAGGAGACCTAGTTAATGTGGAATATAGATATGCTGCTGCTGCTGCTGCTAAGTCGCTTCAGTCGTGTCCGACTCTCTGTGACCCCATAGACGGCAGCCCACCAGACTCCCCCATCCCTGGGATTCTCCAGGCAAGAACACTGGAGTGGGTTGCCTTTTCCTTCTCCAATGCATGAAAGTGAAAAGTGAAAGTGAAGTTGCTCAGTCATGTCCGCCCCTCAGCGACCCCATGGACTGCAGCCTACCAGGCTCCTCTGTCCATGGGATTTTCCAGGCAAGAGTACTGGAGTGGGGTGCAATTGCCTTCTCCGTATATGGAGATGAGATAGAGGCAAAGCACAGGTACAGTTTTAACAGTTGATGTATGGGGGTGAAGGCTGGTGCTCCCTCTAATATTTTTTCAACTCTTCTGTAGTTTGAAAGTTTCCAGATTTAAAAAGTTGGGGGAAAAGAATATGTAGGATCAGAATAAAAACAGGAATTGTGGTTGCTGTCCTTTGGGCAGTTTGTAAGTCTAACTTGTCTAATCTCAATAGGTGAGGTAGATCTGAGAGCTTGATGACTGATAATAATAAGCCTAAGCATACCATCAAACATGCAAGTCCTGACTGACGGCCTGCCAAGGAGCAGCAGGGCACTCAGCGCTGTGTGTACGGGGTCCACAAAGCACTCGCCCCGGGAGCGGGAGCCAGTCTCCCAGCCTCCCCAGCCTGTGCGCAAGGCACCACCGTCTTCCCCGGACCCCTGAGCCCTCTCAAGCAGCCCACACCTCAATCAGTGGCCAAGGTCTCTGCTTCCAGTACTCTCCACCGCTCTCCCCTCTCCACTCTGAGGCCACCAACTGCCCCCATCCCAGGCCCACCTGCCCTCCCACCTGGACTCTGCGGCAGGGTTCCACGCAGCCCTTGCATATAGATATGCAATATACGCTCAAGAGGAGGGTGGTGAGTGGCTCAAATGGCAGAGAAAAATTTATGTTGCTTTTTTTTTTGCCCTGCTTTAAATTGACTTCTTTTAATCACAGGCATACAATGTAATAATTTTGTATTTATACATATTGTGAAGTGATCACCACAAGATCTCTAGTTAATGGTCATCACCTCACATAGTTACAACTTTTTAATTTTGAGATGAGAACTTTTAAGATCTCCCTTAACTCATTTCATATATACAATACAGTATTGCTAAATATAGTCAGCATGTTGTACATCATATCCCCAGGACTTACTTATTTTACAAGTGAAAGCTTGTGCGCTTTCACCACCTTCACCTACCTATTGTACCCACTTTCCAATCCTGGCATTTGGCAACCAACAATCTGTTCTCGGCTTCTATGAGTTCATTTTCTTTTTTGTTTTGTGTGTGTGTGTGTGTTTTAATATTCCACATTTAAGTGATTTCACATAGTTTTTGTCTACCTCTCTGACTTCTCTTACCATGATTTCCTCAAGTTCCATTCATATTGAGGCAAATGACAGGTTGTCTTTTTTTTTCTTATAACTTAATACTATTTCATGGTATATATAGTTATATTTTCTTTATCCATTCACTCATAGAAAAACATTTAGAGTTTTTCCATATTTTGGCCACCTTAAACAATGCTACAGCACTGCAGTGAACATGGGAGGTGGTAGTAGTTTTACAATGTTATTTTTTGATGGACCTACATAATGTTTTCCAGAGTATTGCACCAGTTTACATTCCTATCAACAGTGCACCAGGGCTCCCTTCTCTCCATATCCTCACCAGCATTAGTTATCTCCTGTCTTTTCATGATAGCCATATTAACAGGCATGAGGTGATATCTCATTGTGATTTTAATCTACATTTCCCTGATTAGCAATGGGGAGCACCCATTTATGTACTTGTTAGCTATTTGATATCTTCTTTGGAAAAATGTCTATTCAGGTCCTTTGTTCATTTTTACTAGAGAAGGGCCTGGCAACCCACTCCAGTATTCTTGCCTGGAGAATCCCATGGACAGAGGAACCTGGTGGGCTACACAGTCCATGGGATCACAAAGAGTCGGACACAACTGAAGTGACTTAGCATGCATGCACACATGCTCATTTTTACATTAAATTATTATTTTTTTATTTTTGTACTGAGTTTTATAAGTTCTTTAGACATTTTGAATGCCAATCCTGTATCAGATACATGGTTTGAAAATATTGTCCCTAATTTTATAGGTTGCCTTTCCATTTTGTTGATCATTTATTTTGCTGTTCATAGTCTTCTAGTTTGAAGCAGTCCCATTTGCTTTTTTTTAAATTTTGTTGTTTATGCTTTTGGTATCATGTTTAAAAAATCACTGCCAAGACTCATATCAAGAAAATTTTCTGCCATATTTTCTTCTAGGAACTCTATGGTTTCAGATCTTACATTGAAATCTTTAATCCATTTACAGTTACTTTTGTAGTAGAGTAAGATTGGAGTCTAGTTTTATTCTTTTCATTTGAATACTCTTTTTCTTTTCTTTTTTTTTTTTTGCAGTAAGGATTATTTAAAAGATGATCTTTTCTCTTTGAATATTTTTGGCTCCCTTGTGAAATATTAGTTGATCATATATGTATGGGCTTATTTTGTGGCTTTTGATTCTGTTCCACTGGTTCATGTGCCTGTTTTTATGCCTATACCATGTGGCTGTGATCACTATAGCTTACAATATTGCCTGAAATCAGAAATGTTATGTCTGCAGGTTGCTTTGGCTTTTAGGAGTCAGTTTTAGTTTTATATACATTTTAAAGTTGCTTTTTTTTTTTTTTTTACTATTTTGGACAGAAATATCTCTAATAATGTGTCATTACTAAAGATTAGTTTATTACTAAATTTAAAAATTTTCCTTTATAGTTGTAATCTTTTGTTTTATATAGCTCTTTTCATTTTCCTTATTTTTAGCACATTTAAATTTCTATGAGAAATCATTTCTTCAACAATTCAGAAACAATGTGAGTGTTTCTAATGAAGTATTCTGCCCAGGAATATGCTGTGTGTTCAACAAGGCATAAGACTTAATCCAGGTGGACATGTAACATTGAGACAGTTTCTAGGCATTTTGTGACAGAAACAGGTGTTTATTTCTCTAGACTTAACCCTAAAAATAGGCAGAAACTGTTGCACCCATCACTCACCAGTGTCCAAAGTACAAGGTACAAAAGGCAAAACTGAGAAAAGGTCATTGACATCTCATCCTGGTGACATTTTCTGAACTGTGGATCAAGAAGTGACTGACCTACAGCTGCATCTAAGATTTTTGTTTACTCCTAGTTCCAGCAGTTTGATACTCAGCTTAGGAACATATTTTAGTGTGAAGTTAGTATAGGACATAACTCTTGTCTCTGATTCTTTCCTAGCTCTTGGCACCTGAAATACTCTTTGAGGAATATATCAATAATCTGAGAAAAAAGAATAAAATCATAAAATAAAAGGAAAACATTTCTTTTACTTATAAGTTTAAAAATACTATTAGATATAGCCTGCCATTCAGGATCAATTTATAATCTCCATTGTATAATGAATTCCAAATATATTTTTTCAAATTTAAAATATAACATAATTTATGTAATTATTAACTTTATTATGTATGAATATGTTCTAATAATTGATGAGGAAACAGGTAAGATGGCATCTGCTTCAAAATATTTTGAGGAACTATTTATAAACAGTTCTTGAGGAAAAAGAATGTTAGGATAATACTATTAGGTTAAATACAAAAATGGTCAATGTCTAATAAGGCAATAAGTTCATAATTTAGGAGATGATTTTTTCTACTAAATGGAAATATGCAAGTTAACATTTAACTTCACAGTATCTAAAAACAAAAATCTGCAGTAAATCACTAAAAAATAGCAGTATAGAATGTAGATACATTTTTCTAAAGATATAAATAATCTTTGAATTGTCCAGTATCCAACAAATGCCTCATCATAATACAAAAAGTGGTATTGTTTTGGAACTTTGGGAAATGGTTTTCCAAATTTCAGATATTGGCTCACAGTCTTTATTCAGATCAATTATAGTTTTTGTACAATATTGTCTTCCTTTCAATAAGATGCTTGAAGCGCATTGGATTAATAACAAAAGAGTGCAGATTTTAACTAAAAAAGATATTATTTGGATAACAAAAGAAGGTGAATCAACGATATGACCCCATAATTCTACTCATAGGCTTATAACAAAAAAAAAATGAATGCATTTATCCACACAAACTACATACCTTAATGCTCATAACCACATTATTCATAGAGCCAAATATGAAAACAACACAAATATTTGACAATTACTGAATGGATTAAAAAAATGAAGTGTATCTGTACAAAAGTATTATTCAGAAATAAAAAATCTTCAAGTACTGATACATATGACCTTAGGAATCAATCTTGAAAACTTGTTAAATAAAAGAAGGTAGCATAAAAGACCACACAGTGTATTTAAAAGGAAGAACTGTATGGCGTAAATTGTATGTCAATAAAATTGTCATTAAAAGAGTAGAGGAGCAAAGCATTTCAGAAAGAAAATAAAATTATACCCATAGCTGACACCTAAGGCTCAAATATGAAGTCTATACTAGACCTGAAACTGGAATTTGAATACCTTGGACATTATCAGAATCAGACCCCTAAATTACTGAGATTTGCTTGTGATCTTTTAAGCAGATAGGTTTCCCTGACAATTCAAAAATCCCTCATATTTTTTAATCAAAACTTCAGCACTCTTAGAATATCAAGGAAAATATTTTTTTAAAAAATCATGTGGTTAGAATCCAGATAGCTATAGTTTCTTTTTATTGGTGATGTGGAGTACATCTTTCAAAAGAACACTTACACTCTGAATAAGGTTCCTTATACCACAGTAATTATATAAATTCAGAAATGAAACTTTTGCGCCAAACTAAGGAACATGATTTAATTCAGAGTCACTAATTTGAGCTGCTATTATGTTAATATTCACATGCTTTCCACTTGTTTTGAAAGGGGACACTTTTGTAAGGAAGTAGGTCAAAATAGCAAATATTTTGCCACCAGATTATGATGCAGTGCTCTATCTTCACCAAAGAGGACAAAGTTTTGTGAAACTAATTTTGTAAAGGAGATAATTACTTTAAGATTTTTATTATAAGATTTCCATTCTGGATAGGATGTACTTAGTAGTAACAGGACATTTCCAATACCAGAAAAGAAAACAATGGTTCAATTTAAAAAGCTGCTTATTTTTAAAGCTATCAGAAACTTTTGGAGCAATGAAAATGAGATAAATTGGAATTCCAGAAGAGGAGGAGACTGTACCACAGTAGGCTGAGGATAACTGGCTGAGTTTTCTTGTTTATTGCTAAGAGCACCTGCTGATTCTGAGCATGGAGTAGGGCTCAGGTGTAGCTCAAGCGGAAATATTTTGTTGGTAGAGATAAAGCAGAAGATCTTTGGTTATTCCATACTTAATTCTGTGTTTGGTTCTTCCTAGTCTCAGTATTTTGTACTCTTGGAGGAGGAAAAGCCTATTGATTTCTCTTGGGTTGCATAGAACTAATATTGGTTCTTTAAAGATTCTTCACAGGAAATTTGATGGTAAAACATGTCCCACCTAGCATATCAAATGTTTTTCCCTCTATCATCTTTCATTTTTGTTCAGGAAAATCTACCAAATTATGTGAGATTATGGGAAAAGCTGAAATGTGGTTGATTCGAACTAACTGGGATTTTGAATTTCCTCACCCTTTCTTACCTAACTTTGAATTTGTTGGAGGACTGCACTGCAAGCCTGCAAAACCCTTGCCTAAGGTAATTAAATGTGTTTCTTTTTGCCTCTCTCAGTATTTACCTCCTGAAATGATTTGTAGTTTATTATTTCTAGTATTTGATATTCAAACTGAAAACCTAGACACAAGAATTAATGGGACTTGTCCACATTAGACTTTTATGCTACCATATTTTCTACATTATCATAGTAATCATTACTGATGCTAATCAAATATGCCAGATGTTTAACTAAAATAAAATTCCCAGCCCCTGAGTTTAGTGAAATTGTCCAATATTCTCTGGGAAATGAGTATAAGCTGAAGAGGCATGTATAACTTCCATGTCCAACTCTTAATTATCAGATGCACTTACTCCAGAGTTCTCTTTCCCTTTGTGATGTGAATGACATGTGTCAATCTGAATCCTGATTAAAAATACATGGAATAATAGATGGATATATGGTAAAAGAAAGAAGCCGTTGGTTTAGGATACTAAGATACTTGAGCCTTTTATTTACGTATTTACTTTTGGCCATGCTGCTGCAATATGTAGGATCTTAGTTCTCTGACCAAGATTGCACAGGTGCCCCCTGCCTTGGAAAGCAGAGTCTTCATCACTGGGACAGCAGGGAAACCCCAAGACACTCAGATTTTTGAGTTGCAAGTTATTCAGCATAACCTAGTCTAAGAAATGGACATAGTAGAGAAATTACGATACTTTGAGAAAAGATCAAATAGAGGTGTGATGGCTCACCCAAAATCCTGGCAGAACATACAGTAATCATTTGTTTGGTTTAAATAGAGGAAAGAAATTAGCCTGGAAAGATGACCATAGGATAAGTTATGAAAAAAGCAAATGAGAAATACTAAGTAGTCTTTGGGCTTCCCTGATGGCTCAGAAGGTAAAGAATCTGCCTGGAGTGGAGGAGACCTGGGTTCGATCCCCAGGTAGGGAAGATCCCCTGGAGGAGGGCATGGCAACCCATCTCAATTATTGTCTGGAAAATCCCCATGGATTAGAGGAACCTGGTGGGCTACAGTTCATGGGGTGGCAAAGAATCAGACATGACTGAGCAGCTAAGCACAGCACAGTATAAGTATTCTTCACCTCAAATTTAATATCAATGACAAATCAATGTATAAGTTTTAAGCAATAAGGTGATACAGCTTACCACTTCATATAGTTTGGTTATTGAATTATTTGGAATGGAGTACTATTTAAATGGGCTGAGATGGAATGGGCTGAGAAATAGGTGCAGTAGTTTCAGAAAGACTTTATAGAAATGCAAACTGCTATATGATAATAATTTTGAGCATAAGTGGAAAGATTTGGAGAATATTTACAAAGAAAGTTGGTAAGATTTTAAGATAGGCTGGAGGTGGCAGTTAAGAGTGACAATTTCAGAATTAATCCTTAGCTTTTTATTTCTTGTATATGTCATCCTTTATATTTACTATTTTGTGTGGGAATTTAGTAGAGAATATTGTCATTTACTAAGTGAAGAAGGAGAAAGGAGCAATTTTGAGGGAAAATGGTCAATTCATGTTTGTATATGCTGAATGAGGTACAATGCAGTATCTAGCAAGCAGCTATTAAACACACTGTTTTAATCACAGGAGACAGGTCAATTAAGTATTTATGAAGTTTTTTAAATTAATAAACTATTTTTAGAGACATTTACATTCACAGCAAAATCTTAAAGCACGATGTTCAATATTTTGAAAAGATAGATGATGTTGGATATGCATTCTACATTGTCATAAGCCATTTTTTCAGCTTAGAAAGTAATCCTTTAAGTATTCTGAGTTTGTTTGTTTTTTTCTCCATAATTTTTAATAAAAGATCTATGCCTTGTAAACATTCAGTTCTAAAATCCTAGAAATCAAATGTTGGAATAGTGTGAGGCTTGCTTATAAACATATTAGATATATTTAATAGCTCAAAAATATGAGGAATTCTTCTATTGTCTTAGTATTGACCAATAACACATATGTATGTGTAATGTTTAATGTGTACGTATATGTATGTGTAATGTGTGTATTTAAGTATTTATTTATCAATAATGTGGTATCAAGGATCAATCTGTTATTTTTGCAGGGTGTCCAGAAAGTGTAAGAGCTTTGTAGATTTTCCAGTGAATCTATTTCCCCATCTCCACCCACCAGAGAACACTAGGGCCCTGGGGACACTACAAAAGCACAATCACATCTCTGCAGTCACATAATGACATGCTCATACACATATGAAAAAAAAAATATTCTTAAATCTATGATATCAGTAGGATTCTTCGTTCATAACATTGAATTATTTGACTAATTTGTATTGCTAATGTTGGTTCCGTAATATCCCTAATTAAAAAAATTAGACAACAAAGGACGCTAAATCAACATATTATATACAGCTACAAGAGTCAATGCAAATGTGCAAAGTAAGGCATAAAGAGGGTGAAGAGTAAAGTAATCATGAGGTTTGAGGCTCTTATAGAAAGGAATATGATGGAGAATCTGGTGAAATTTGAACCTTTTCATGAACAATAACTTTTGTGGCTGTTTCAGAGTTAGTGCATGTACAATGGTAAATGATGAGTAAGCCAATGACTATATTCAGTTCTCTTTATTACCTTTTAGCACCCTCTCCACAATGCTCCAAATGAATTACATCTGATTCTTAAGTAGTTCAAGTGCTTCACCTCATATTTAGCCATGGATGCTAATAAGATTTATCTTTCATTTTCTACTGAAGCACAGTCAATATAATGACATACTTTGGTACAGTTACTCTGTTCTGTTTTCTAAATTTCAGTTTTGTTTTATATTGCCTATTTTTTCTCTTGGTAGAAGGTTCCACAGCACATTTAGAAATGAGGTAGCTATATAACTTCCTGACTGGACAAGTAATGCAGAAGTTCTTATAAAGCATACTCTGAGAATGACAGTAATATAATAGACACATACAGCATCACATTCAAAGTAAAATGGCATATTTGATCATGCTGAAGTAACCTAGAAATTTGGCTGTAATACCTACAGCTGTGTGAAAGTGAAAGTCACTCAGTTGTGTCTAACTCTTTGGGACCCCACGGACTGTAGCCTGCCAGGCTCCTCTGTCCATGGAATTCTCCAGGCCAGAATACTGGAGTGAGTAACTGTTACCTTCTCCAGAGGATCTTACCAACTCAGGGACCAAACTCAGCCCTCCCACATTGCAGGCGGATTCTTTAAAGTCTGAGCCACCAGAGAAGCTCAAGAATACAGGAGTGGGTAGCCTATCCCTTCTCCAGCATATCTTCCCACCCAGGAGTGGAACTGGGGTCTTCTGCAATGGAGGTGGATTCTTTACCAGCTGAGCTCCAGGGAAGCTCTATAGCCTTGGACAAATTGCTTAACCTTTCTGAGATAGCTTTCTCATCTGCAAATGTATACATATTCCTTCAGTTACCATGTATCAGAATCAAATGATACAAGTAAAGAGCTCAGCAATGGCAAAAGATACATATAGTCAATAATTTGTAAAGACATACACACATACATCTCTAATGTGCTAAAAGAAAACCTCCAATTTAAATAATTCTTAATTTGCCTATTAACCAATGATTTCAGGTCATATTCTGTACTCTGAAATAGTTAACATTAAAAAATAGAATCATTCTTAGTTCGGGCACATTGAGAAAAGTGTGTGACTCATAACTCTAAACTCTCACATAACAAAGACTGTTTTCTTCACAGGAGTTTGAAGAGTTTGTTCAAAGTTCTGGAAAAAATGGAGTCGTGGTGTTTACTCTGGGATCAATGGTCAAAAACCTCACAGAAGAAAACTCTAAAATGATTGCATCAGCCCTTGCCCAAATTCCACAAAAGGTCAAATATTTATATTTTTTGAGGGAGGGGCAGCTATTTTAGAATCTAGGAAAAACTCTTTAATTAAAAAGTGTGCTTTAAAATGTAGAAGTTATTGGTACTGTTATTGTCAATTTAACTGAGATATTAAAAAAGTATTAACTGTGAAAGCAACATATGTAATTGCTATCCTGGCATTGCTAACAGGAAAACATATTGCAGAATTTTCTTTAAACAATGAGCTAATACTGAATCATTCACTACTGTTAACCAGTAAACTTTGTGCCTAGATTTTAAACTTTCCATGTAATCTAACATTGTTTTGTTGTTTGTATTGTTTTATCTTAATATGAGGCATATACACAAGTTACAACTGCCATGATTGAGAATAAAATAATATTTATTTTAAATATTTATTTTGAATATTTTAAAATAATATTTTAAATTATAGTCTTGATTCACAGGATGCCTTGGGACTATATTTCCTTATAATTAATGGATTTGGGTCAGTCAGGACCTGGTTGACCCTTGAAGTAACAGCATAGATTCTTGGAATACTCCTAAGCAATGATTCTTCTATTTACATAATTGAAGACTTTAATAATATTAAAACAGTAAAGATTTATATAGTTCACTCTATGATGTTACCCTAAATTATACTTTTTATTGATACTATTCTAGGTTATAACTGAATAATGTTCTTCTTAAACTCCCAAAGACATTTTTCCCCCTAGCTTTAGTGAAAACAGAGAATTACCTGCAATGTTAAGTTACAAATGCTCACAATAATTATTGTATTCATAGCCAAACTACTTTCAAAAATTGTTTTGTGGAAGCAATACCTTCTAAATATTTAATGTAAAAAAGGATCTTCGCAAGAATATTGAATTGTATTAAAATATACAATGTTTAGGGGTTAAACCAGGGCAGAATCTGAAGCACCAAGACCTCTCTCTCTGCATAAACAAAATTGTTCCAGCAAAAGCTATCTGAAGTAATCATATTTGAACTCTGGACTCTAAGTACTTGCAACTCACAGTGGAAAGACTGGGTGGAAATCACCCAGCCTCACATTAGCCAACATGCCTGTATTCCTGGTGTAATTTGTGGCACCATGAGAGGCAATAGACTTTAACCTCCAAATACTGTGTGTTTGCAATTTAATTGCTGACTACTGCCTGTGATAATTGAGGTGAGGCACAAAAGTTGACCACAGTCATTTCAACCTTCATTATAAGATGCAATTTCCAGGAACTTTAAAGGATAAGCTTATTTTTTTCAATTTCCCATTTTTGTCCACTTTGGAGCAAGTCATTGAATTAGGCCATCGAAAAACAACCTCACAGTGGAATTTAGAAAGCTATGTGCAGGTCCATGAAAAGATAATGATTCATAAAATATCTAGAAGGCCTAAACCTTTAACTTCAAGCTGTTTCCTGGCAAAGAAAAATGCTTCAACAGTCAAACAAACAAATACACAAAGCAAACCCTATCAAAGGGGCAAATCAGATTTCCAGAGTTAGAATCGTGTTTAAAAATCCAATGCACACATCTCAACCAATATCACAATACATAGAAAGTTAGATGAAAGTATAGCCCAATCAAAGGAATGAAGGGGGAAAAAAAAGGAATAAAATAAATTGAGAAAAACAATTTCTGAGGGATGCTAGATTTTGGAATTACTAGAAACAAATACTTTAAAAACTCTGTCCTAAAGATGGACAAAGAAACAAAGGAAGACAATGATAAAGAGAAGAAAATGATACAGAGACAAAAGGAAATACTGGCAATGAGAAAGAAATTATTTTTTTCTCATATAATTTCAAAAAGAAATTATAGAGCTCACAGTTACAATAACTAAAGTGAAAAATCCACGGAAGGGGTTCTAAATCAGACATGAGTCAAAAGCATCAGCAAATGTTCAGCTCAGTTCAGTTCAGTTGCTCAATTGTGTCTGACTCTTTGTGACCCCATGGACTGCAGCATGCCAGGCCTCCCTGTCTATCACCAACTCCCAGGGTTTACTCAAACTCATGTCCATTGAGTTGGTGATGCCATCCAACCATCTCATCCTCTGTTATTCCCTTCCCCTCCTGCCTTCTTCTTTCCCAGCATCAGGGTCTTATCAAATGAGTTTGCTCTTCACATCAGGTAGCCAAAGTATTGGAGTTTCAGCTTAGACATCAGTCCTTCCAATGAACACTCAGGACTGATTTCCTTTAGGATGGACTGGTTGGATCTCCTTGCAGTCCAAGGGACTTGCAAGAGTCTTCTCCAACACCACAGTTCAAAAGCATCAATTCTTTGGTGTTCAGCTTTCTTTATAGTCCAACTCTCACATCCATACATGACCACTGGAAAAACTATAGCTTTGACTAGATGGACCTTTGTTGGCAATGTAATGTCTCTGCTTTTTAATCTGCTGTCTAGGTTTGTCATAACTTTCCTTCCAGGGAGCAAGCATCTTTTAATTTCATGGCTGCAGTCACCATCTGAAGTAATTTTGGAGCCCCCCAAAATAAAGTCTGCCACAGTTTCCACTGTTTCTCCATCTATTTACCATGAAGTGATGGGACTGGATGCCATGGTCTTAGCTTTCTGAATGTTGAGCTTTAAGCCAACTTTTTCACTCTCCTTTTTCACTTTCATCAAGAGGCTTTTTAGTTCTTCTTCACTTTCTGCCATAAGCGTGGTGTCATCTACATATCTGAGATTATTGATATTTCTCCCAGGAATCTTGACTCCAGCTTGGGCTTCATACAGCCAAGCATTTCTCATGATGTACTCTGCGTATAAGTTAAATAAGCAGGGTAACAATATACAGCCTTGACATACTCCTTTTCCTATTTGGAACCAATCTGTTCCAAGTCCAGTTCCAACTGTTGCTTCCTGCCCTGCATACAGTTTTCTCAAGAGACAGGTCAGGTGGTCTGGTATTCCCACCTCTTGAAGAATTTTCCACATTTTTATTGTGATCCACACAGTCAGAGGCTTTGGCATAGTCAACAAAGCAGAAATAGATATTTTTCTGGAACTCTTCCTTTTTCCATGATCCAGCAGATGTTGGCAATTTGATCTCTGGTTCCTCTGCCTTTTCTAAAACCAGCTTGAACATGTGGAAGTTCATGGTCCACGTATTGTTGAAGCCTGGCTTGGAGAATCTTGAGCATTACTTTACTAGCGTGTGAGATGAGTGCAATTGGGCAGTAGTTTGAGCATTCGTTGGCATTGCCTTTCTTAGGGATTGGAATGAAAACTGACCTTTTCTAGTCCTGTGGCCACTGCTGAGTTTTCCAAATGTGCTGGCATATTGAGTGCAGCACTTTCACAGCATCATCTTTCAGGATTTGAAATAGCTCACCTGGAATTCCATCACCTCCACTAGCTTTGTTAGTAGTGATGCTTCCTAAGGCCCACTTGACTTCACATTCCAGGGTGTCTGGAATGCAAATGTTAACTGGGGACTGGAATGCAAAAGTAGGAAGTCAAGAAATGCCTGGACTAACAGGCAAATTTGGCCTTGGAGTACAGAATGAAGCAGGGCAAAAGCTAATAGAGTTCTGCCAAGATAACACACTGGTCATAGCAAACACCTTCTTCCAACAACACAAGAGAAGTCTCTACACATGGACATCACCAGATGGTCAACACTGAAATCAGATTGATTATATTCTTTGCAGCCAAAGATGGAGAAGCTCTATGCTGTTTCTGCTAAGTTGCTTCAGTTGTGTCCAACTCTGTGCAACCCCATGGATGGCAGCCCACCAGGCTCCCCCGTCCCTGGGATTCTCCAGGCAAGAATACTGGAGTGGGTTGGCATCTCCTTCTCCAATGAGAAGCTCTATATAGTCAGCAAAAACAAGACTGAGAGTTGATTGTGGCTCAGATCATGAACTCTTTATTGCCAAATTCAGACTTAATTTGAAGTAGGGAAAACCACTAGACCATTCAGGTATGACCTAAATCAAATTCCTAATGATTATACATTTGATGGCATCACTGACTCGATGGATGTAAGTCTGAGTGAACTCTGGGAGTTGGTGATAGACAGGGAAGCCTGGCATGCTGCAATTCATGGGGTCGCAAAAAGTCAGACACGAGTGAGTGACTGAACTGAACTGAACTGATACATTTGAAGTGTGAAATAGATTTAAGGGACTAGATCTGATAGACAGACTACCTGATGAAAAATGCATGGAGGTTTGTGACATTGTACAGGAGACTGGGAGCAAGGCCATCCCCAAGAAAAATAAAAGCAAAAAAGCAAAATGGCTGTCTGAGGAGGCCTTATAAATAGCTGTGAAAAGAAGAGAAGCCAAAAGTAAAGAAGAAAAGGAGAGATATACCCATTTGAATTCAGAGTTCCAAAGAATAGCAAGAAGAGATAAGAAAGCCTTCCTCAGTGATCAATGCAAAGAAATAGAGGAAAACAACAGAATAGGAAAGACTAGAGATCTCTTCAAAAAAATTAGAGATACCAAGGGAACATTTCATGCAAAGATGGGCTCAATAAAGGCCAGAAATGGTATGGACCTAACAGAAGTGAAGGATATTAAGAAAAGGTGACAAATGTTAATAAACAATAATTGAAATTATCAAGTTTGAGGAACAGAAAAAAAAAAAAAAAAGAAAAGAAGAAAAATGAACAAAGCCTAAAAGTTGTGAGGATCCATCCTGTGAATTAACATATATACTGTGAGAGTTCCAGAAAGAGAGAAATCAGCAGATAGCATACTAAAATAAATAATGGCTTAAAATAGCCCCAATTTAATAAAGGTTTGAATCTATACGGAGCTTCCCAGATGGCGCTAGTGGTAAAGAACCTGCCTGCCAATGCAGGAGACTTAAGAGCTGTGAGCTCGATCCCTGGATCAGGAAGATCTCCTGGAGGAGGGCACAAAGCCCACTCCAGTATTCTTGCCTAGAGAATCCCATGGACAGAAGAGCTTGGCAGGCTATAGTCTATCAGGTTGCAAAGATTCAGACATTACTGAAGAGCTTAGCGTGAATGAATTGATACCTCCAAGATGCTTAATGAATTTCCAGTAGGATAAACTCAAGGCAACCTACGTTAAGACATATTATAATCAACTTCTTGAAAGCCAAAGATAATGAGTAAATATTGAAAGTAGCTAGGAAGAAAGAATTCATTACATATATGGTATCTTTAATACAGTGATCAGCCAATTTCTCATCAGAAACCTTGGAAAGACAGTAAGTTGTTAAATTCAAAGCGTTGAAAAACAAAATTGTTAACAGAATTTTATATGATGAAAATGTCCTCAAAACTGAAGTACAAATTAAGACATTCCCAGAAAAGCAAAAGTTGTGGAACATCATTAACACTAGATTTTCCCTATAAAAAATGCAAAAGGAAAACTTTCTGGTTGTAATAAAAGTCTGCTAAACAGTAACACAAAACTATACGAAGAAATAAAGATCTGCAGTGATGTGAAATTGGAGTAAATTCAATTATAAAAGTTAGTATTTTTGTAGTTCTGGCTATATATCTAACTTTTAAAAATCTCAAAAATTTAATATATAAATGCTTAAAAACAATTATGTAATTAGGAACACAATGCATAAGTATATAAATTATGACAACAGTAAAAGAAAGAGGATGAATCTATAAAGAAGTGGAGCTATTTTCTGCTATTGGATCAATATGTCAAGGAATAAGGCATGAGAGTAATTGGAAAATATCTTTTTAAATGAATGAAAACACAAGAGACAAAAAATATGTGGTGAGAAAGCAGGGCCATAGAAAAATTTTTAATTATTGACTTTGAATTTTAGTAATTAAGTAGTGTTTGACTCTTTTGGAACCCCATGGACTATAGCTCACTAAGCTCCTCTGTTTATGGGATTTTTCAGGCAAGAATACTGGAGTGGGTTACTGTTTCCTACTCCAGGGTATCTTCCCAACTCAAGGACTGAACCCATGTCTACTGCATTGACAGGCAGATTCTTTACCATTGAGCCATCGGGGAAGCTCTTATAGCTTTATGTGACTACACTGAAACAGAGGAAAGATCTAAAACAAGCAATCTAAGATTATACTTTAAAGAACTCTAAAAAGAAGGCTAGCTGAACCAATGTATAGCCAAAGCAAAGAAGTAATGATTATTAGATCAGAGATAAACAAACAAAAATAGGTTAAAAATAAAACAGGGAAAATCAATAAAATAAAAAGCCAGTACTTTAAAAAAGTCGGCAAAATTATCAAACATTTAGCTAAACCGGAAAAGAGAAAAAAGAGAGTTGATGCAAAAAATTAAAATTAGAAATGATCCTAGGGAGATTACTAATGGATTTATAGAGATAAAAAGATTATAAGAGAATATAATGGCAGTGTGGCACAGACGGAAGACTAGAAAGACCGTAGCTCACCTTTTCCCTTAGGCACACTAAAATAGATCCTATTTACAGAGCAATTATTGATGAGAACAAGCAGAAGACAGGTTGTAAAGATCTACACCTGAAGATATAAAGAAGGAACTACAATTAGATAGATAGGAAGGATGGAGAAGCAATACTGTTAAGTATCATATCCCCAAGTAGGCTAATTAGCAGAGGTGGTTCCCAAAGACTGAAAGGGTTGAGCCCAATCCTGGACTCCTTGGCCTAGGTATTCTGTGCTCAGAAGTCAATCACTCAGAGCATTGACTTCGAAGGCAAGTAGGTATTACTTGCAGAGGAGCCCATGGCTCATAGTAGTCAATCTGATCTCAGGGAAATTTAGCAGGCAGTGGCTTGAAGCAGGATGTCAATTCCCTAACCAGATATTGAAACCAGGTCTAGGCAGTGAGAGTACTGAATCCAGGCCATTAGACCGCGAGGGCCAGTAGCAAGTGAAAAGGCCCTGGCTTGTTAGCTTTGTAAAAATGAATTTCAACAAAAAGACAGAAATTAGTGAAACAAGTGAAGTGTTTATTGGGAGAAAAAAGAAAAGTACATGTGAACAGACACACATGGGCAGGTTCAGAGAGAGAGTTGTGATTCGTGGTAGCTTAAATCACTCTGTGGATCATTTCTTTCCAAATTTCATCTGGCTGATATTGCTCTGCCTGGCTCTGAGTCTTTATTGGTATAACTCAGAGTCTTCCCCTGTGTATGCATGCATCTCTTAACTAGGATGGATTCCATCTCAGAGGCCTGTGGGAAGGTTTATACTACCTATTCTGGGGTGGCACTCCCTCCCTTTTTGACCCCTAAGAAGACTTTCTGCACATGTGTAATTGAAAAGGTCTCCTTGACCTCAAGAATGAAAAATATGTGGACTCTTTACCTGAGCAGAACTAAGCTCCTCTCTGCCCCTGTATCAACTTTATCTTGGATTATTGTTCCACAGGGGACAGACTTCAACTGCTCAGCCCGGGGCCCCTCTCTCTGCTGCCTCAAACCCATAACAGAAGGATGCATGCAGCCCAAATAGGGGCATCCCAGTAGCTAATGACAAGACCCTGTCTTGTCTGCTTTGTAAAAATGAAGAGGTAACCAGAGGAGGGTACACTGCTTGGATGCACAGGATGTCTCTTACAAAAGGTCTCTTCTCCAAGATCAAGCAGTGTAACCAAACTATAAGATATATAAAATAAAACAGAAAGTAAGGTGTCATGAGGTGATAGAATATGATCAAGTGGAACAACAATATAAAACTCCAGAAAAAAGAACTAAGTGAATGGAAGCAGGCAATCTACCTGATGGAGAGTTCAATTATTATGGTTGTAAAGATTTTCAAATTACTGGGGGAAGATTGGATGAACAGAGTGAGAAGTTAAAAATTTTTAACAAAGAGAAAATATGAAGCACCATCAAATAGAGATGAAGAATATAAAAATTGACATGAAAAATACACTAGAAGGAAAAAACAGTATATTAGATAATGTAGAGAAACAGGTCAGTGAGCAAAAAGATAAAGTACTAGAAAACACTGAAGCTGAAAAGAAATAAAAAAGAATAAAAAGAAATGAGGGCAGCTTAAGAGACCTGCATGACAGCATCAAGTACACTGCATTAGTATTATAAGGGACCTGAAGAAGAGGGAGAAAGGGGCAAAGAACATATTTGAAGATATAATAACTAACCTGCAAAAGGAAATAAGCATCCAATTGTTGGAAGCACAGACAATCTCAAACAGGACCAATTCAAAAAGGACCACATTAAGACACATTGCAATTAAAATGGAAAAGAAAATAAATATAAAGAAAAAAAAATTTAAAGCAGCAAGGGAAAAGAAACAAGTTATGTACAAGGAAACTCCCTTAAGACAACAGCTGATATTTCAGAAGAAACTGTAAAGGCCAGAATGGAGTAACTTGACATATTTAAAATGATAAAAGGAAAAGCCTACTACCAAGAATAATCTATATAGAAAGGTTCACATTCAGATTCGATGGTGAGACCAAAACTTTGCAAGCAAGCAGAAACTAAAGGAGATTGGAGCCACCAAACCAGGTTTACAGAAATGTTAAAGGAACTTCTTTAAGTGAGAAAGAAAAGGTCAAAACTGGAAATACGAAAATTACAAAAGGAAAAATTTCATTGGTGAAGAGAAATATACCACAGTGCTAGTAAATCAGCAAGGTATAAGGCTAGAAGGAAGGTTAAAAGACAAAAGTAGTACAATCAAGTATACTCATAATAAGTAGTTAAGGGATATATAAAATAAGAAGGCTTAAAATATGATATCAAAAACACTAAGTGTGGTGGGAGGAGTAAAAACACAAGGTTCTTAAAATGCATTTGCACTTAAGAGATCCGCAACTTAAGATAATCATATATTTTACATATATTTGTATGTATTTTGCCAAGTACAGTGTGGGGAATGACTATGTGATATCTTTACATGTTGTAACTACATCTATCATGATGATTACTTTGAAATGTATAGAAATATCAAATCACTATGTGGTCTAACAGAAACTAATATAGTGTTGTAGATCAATTATACTTCAAAACAAAAAAAAATTAAAGAAATTCATAGAAAAACAGATCAGATTTTTGGTTACCAGAAGCATGCGATTGGGGAAGGGGCAATAGAAGGAAGGTAGTTAGTAGGTTCAAACTTCCAGTTATAAGATAAACACCAGGATGCAATATACATCATAAATTTAGCTAATGCTGCTGTATGTTATACACAGAAATTTTCAGGAGAATAACTTCCTGATTTCTCATCTCAGGATTTTTTTTCTATTTAATTTTATGCATATATAAGCTGATAGATGTTCACTAAGCTTATTGTGACAGTCATTTCCTAATATATGTAAGTTGAATCATTATGCTGTACAACTTAAGCTTACACAGTGCAGTTATGTCAGTTATATCACAACAAAACTCGAGGAAAAAAGTGATATAAAAATTGCACAACAAAATTAGACGAACTAGAGGTCATGGATAAATATCTTAAAAAACTCAATTTACTTAAGGTGATTTTTTGGTCTTATTTATAATAATTTATTTTTTACAGCAAATATTGAATTACTTTGATTATTCATTTACATAATAGTACTAACTCTCAATATTATGTTTTTATTACCACATCTGCTTTTACTGTCTTAGTAGAAATCTGACAAAATGGTTGAATCAGAATGTGACAATTGAACATGTCCTATTCAATTACACCTGAAATACACCTAAAATATTCCCAGTGAAATGTGTTATGCAAATTTGCACCATAAAAATCTATAAATGTCAAATTATACACTTCTTTTTAAAAAGACTTTAGCAATGTTTTTATTATAAGAATTTAAAAATTTCTCTTCCATTTTTATTGAATGTTATTTAACTCTTTAACTATCTTTTGTACCTTCTGAAAAATGTGTTGTATAAAAATCACGCATTTCCAGTCATCTATAATTGCATGTCTATGACCCAAGAATCATTAAATTATTTTTTAAAAATTATACAAATTTTAAGGGTTAATTTCTATTTATAGTTACCACAAACTATTGGCTATGTTCCTCATGTTGTACAATACATCCTTGAGCTTCTCTTATACTCAATATTTTGTGCTTCCTACTCCCCTAGGCTTATATTACCCTTCTTCCCTTCCCCACTGGTAACCACTAGTTTCTTCAATATATCTGTGAGTCTGACAAAAAAAAAAAAAGAAATAGATTATTTCAACAGACATATCAAATTAAGAGATTGAATTATCAATTATAATAAAAAAATCTCTCCTAGAGGAAAAATCCAGGAGAGATCATATCACTAGTAAAGTCTACCAGACTTGTAAACAATAAAATAAACTAATCATTTCCAAATTTTCAAAAAATTTTAAGGGAACACTAAATAATTCTATGAGACCAGATTCACCCTGATACAAAAGCCACATAGACACATCACAAAACATAAAATTATAGACCATGATCAGTTTTAAACATAAATATTAAAATACTCAAGAAAATATTTGCAGATCAAATCCAGTAGAATATTGAAAAAGAGTATTCACCATAATGAAATGGTGTTTAATTTCCTTATATGAGGATGGTTAAGCAAAAGTAAATCAATCAGTATAATAACTTGATATGAGTGTACTGATCAGACTCACAGTTATAGAGAAGAAAATAGTGGCTACCAGTGGGAAAGGGCAGAAGGGTAATATATGCATAGGGGAGTAGGAAGCACAAAATATTGGCTATAAGATAGGCTCAGGGATGTATTGTACAACATGAGAAACATAGCCAATACTTTCTGACAACTATAAATGGAAAATAACCCTTAAAATTTGTACAATTTTTAAAAAGTTAATTAATTTAATGTTATTTGGGTTGTAGACATGTTATGCATGACTGGAAATGTGTGATTTTTATAGTAACACATTTTTCAGAAGATGCAAGCGACAGTTAAAGAGTTAAGTGACATTTAATAACAAGGGAAAACAAAACAAAACAAAACAATCATTACAAGCTACACATTAAATAAAGCTGACAAAATCCAATTTCTTTCATGGTAAAAATTCTTAAGAAACTAGGAAGAGTGAAAAAAGCCTTCAGCATGATACAGAGTATTAAAAAAAAAAAAAATCTAGTATCAAGCTCAATGATGGAACCTGAAAGCTTTCCTCCTAAGATCAGGAAAAATACAAGAATGGCTACTTTCACTGCTGCTATTTAACTTTTACTAGAAGTTCGGCATGGAAATGACACAAGAAAAATAAATGAAAGGCATTCATGCACATTAGAATGAGAGGTAAAACAATGTGTATTTGCAGATGATATGATCCTATACATAGAAAATCTCCAAGAATTCACAAAAAGCTGCTGCTGCTGCTGCTAAATTGCTTCAGTCATGTCCAACTCTGTGCCACCCCATAGATGGCAGCCCACCAGGCTCCCCCGTCCCTGGGATTCTCCAGGCAAGAACACTGGAGTGGGTTGCCATTTCCTTCTCCAATGTGTGAAGGTGAAAAGTGAAAGTGAAGTCACTCAGTTGTGTCTGACTCTTAGCAACCCCATGGACTGCAGCCTACCAGGCTCCTCCGTCCATGGGATTTTCCAGGCAAGAGTACCTACTAGGGCTAAAAACCAAATTTAACAAAAGTGTAGAATACAAGATTCACACACAAAAATCAGTTTTGCTTATTATGCACACAGTATCAATGAACAAACTGACTGTGAAATTTTAAAACTTCCTTTACAAGAACAATGAAACAATTTAAATACTTAAGAATGAATCTGACCAAGGAAGTTACATATTTACATGTGGAAAACTATAAAACATTATCATTGTAAGGAATTAAAGAATGCCTAAATACATGGAAAGTCATCCTGTGTCCATGGATAGGAACATTTAGCATGTTAAAATGTCAACACTATCCAAAGTAATCAATAGTTTTATTAAATGCCTATCAAAACTCTTTAACAGCCTTTTTTGTAGAAATGAAATATCCAATTAACAACCTCATATGGAATTTCAAGAACCACAAATAGACAAACAATATTGAAAAACAAAAAAGTGAAAGGACTCACATTTTCAAACATTGAAATTAGAAACATTATAAACCGACAGTAAATTAACAGTGTGGTACTAGAAGGGTAGATATATAAGCCAATGGAATAGAAGACAAATTGGAATTAACCTTCATATATATGGCTAACTGATTTTCAACAAGTGTGAAAGACCATTCAATTGGAAAAGGACAGTCACTTCTTGACACATTGTACTAATAAAACTCTGATATCCACATGTAAAAGAATGAAGACATATCATATATATATATATATATATATATATATATATATATATAAATTACCTCAAAATGGATCAAAGTATGAAAATTTAGAAGTAAAATTACAGCAATTTATAAGAAAATCCTAAGGGAAAACTTCATCACATAAATTATGTTATGATTTCCTAGGTATGAGGCAAAAGGAATAGGTAATAAAAGAAAAGAAAATCAGATTTCATCAAAGAATTCTCCAGGGCACAACACTGGAGTGGGTAGCCTTTCCCTCCTCCAGGGGATCTTCCCAACCAGGTATCGAACCCAGGTCTCCTGCATTGCAGGTGGATTCTTTACCAGCTGAGCTCTCAGGGAAGCGCACTGATATCAGAAGAATACTGGAGTGGGTTCCTATTTCCTCCTCCAGGGAATCTTCCTGACCCAGGGATCGAATCTGCATCCCTGCACTGCAGGTGGATTCTTTAACAGTTGAGCCACTTGAGAAGCCCAAAATGATGCATACGAAAGGGAAAGGGTCTTGTTTGACTCTTTGTGGCCTCATGGACTGTAACCCACCAGGCTCCTCTTTCCATGGAATTCTCCAGGCAAGAATCCTGGAGTGAGTTTTCATTCCCTTCTCCAGGGGATCTTCGCAATCCAGGGATCTATCCTGGGTTTCCCACATTGCAGGCAGATTCTTTATCATCTGAGCTACCAGGGAATCCCATGGGCTGCGGAAAACATTTTGTGTTTTCTCAGAAAGTTAACATGGGTATATCATACAAACCAGTCATTCTAATTCTAGCTATATATCCAAAAGAATTGAAATCATGGGCTCAAACAGCTACTTGCACACCAGTGGTCACAGCATCATTATTCACAATCATGAAATGACTGGATAAAATGTGACATATACACACAAAGAAATATTATTCACCTTTTAAAAGAAGGAAATCCTGATATGTTACAATATGTATGAACTTTGAGACATAACATTAAGTGAAATAATGTTAAATCAGAAAGTACTGTATGATTCCACTTAGATTCCCAGAGTAGTTAAATCTGTAGAGACAGAAAATAGAATAGAGGTCACCAGGGGTTATGAAGTGAAGGGAATAGGGAGTTACTGCTGAATGATACAGAGTTATGTAGGGATGATGAAGACATTTGGGATATTGATAGTGCTGATGGTTTCATAACATTGTGGATTGTAATGCCTAATGTAAGTTTTAATCATATAATACCTTAAAATATAAATATCAGTATGTGTATTTTATTATAATAAAGACAATACTCGATTCTATATCACCACCAAGTATATAACAAAGGTCTGAGTGCTAACAAGCTCTTAGGTAAATAACATCCATCCCCTTTACCTCTGAAAATTTTGTTGCGAAATCCCTTTTACCAGAATAACCTAGTAATGCCAATACATAATTGTTTCAGGTAAAGATTGTCCTTTTTTCCTTCATCTTTTAAGTGAGAATTAACCTGTTAGTATATAGATCAGGATTATTGTAAGCATTTGAAAATATGATTGTAATGTCAATGGTTTAAAAACATTCATTACTTAATCACTAAGGCCTCATTGCTTGTGTAATACCTGGAGGCATTAAACCTGATTAATTCTAAGTTAACTGCCTCCTTCTGACAAGATATGGTTCTAAAAATCTTCAGATGAAGTAAAGACACTTGCCTTAACAGGTTCTGTGGAAATATGGAGGAAAGAAACCAGAAAATTTAGGAGCCAATACCCGGATATATGAATGGATTCCACAGAATGATCTTCTTGGTAAGACCAAAGAGAAGAAAATTAAACAGAAATAAATAAGGGATAATCTGAATAATTACTCAATAACAAATAAATCCAAAAAATTTGTATTCAAAATAAGAAATAAAAACCTTGATGGCTTCTTTACATTTCTTCTAGAGTTTGTTAAAGAAAAAACTATCCATGACACTTGTTAAAGACTAAACTGAAGTGAAGTGCAGTGCAAGTTGCTCAGTTGTGTCCGACTCTTTACTACCCCGTGGACTATACAGTCCACGGAATTCTCCTGGCCAGAATACTGGAGTAGGTAGCCTTTCCCTTCTCCAGGGGATCTTCTCAACCCAGGGATTGCACTAGGGTCTCCTGCATTGCAAGTAGATTCTTTACCAAGAATTGAGCTATCAAAAAAAGCCCCAAAAGACTGGAAGCCCCAAAAGACTGTAAAGAACACTTTATCCAAGACCATCAGAATGAATACTACTGCAATAGACTTTCACAGCAAATCAGAGATTGGACTCAATCTGAGTCAAAAAGGAAAAGTGGAAAATTTATAGACAAAGTACAGAGTGGATGGTCATTAGATGAAAAATTAATAAGAGTAAGCATCTCAGACAAGGGGGGCATTCTGGCAAAAACAACTGAATCAGATTCTTGCTGAAGGCAGGCCAGAGTGATCAAGTATCAAATAGGGGGATGGTGAAGGATGAATCAACAATCAGAGAGGTGATCAAATATCAAGGCTTCAAGAGTCTAGGGAAACTGACTTCATAGGATGCTTGCTAAAATTAGGTAACGCAGAGATAAAAAAGAAACCCCCAAACCAGGACCTAGTTGAGAAGAGAGTTCAGAGGAGCCTGACTAGACTTTGGTCAAGGATAGAATATTTTTCAAGCTCTAACATAAATATGGATTTTATAATTCTTCCACTTATGATATAATCTCTGCCTCTTCAGAATCAGGGTAAAGGAAAGTACTTTTAGATAAGGCTCTCATTACCTTTTTTTTTTTTTTTTTTTTTTTAAACTTTACATAATTGTATTAGTTTTGCCAAATATCAAAATGAATCCGCCACAGGTATACATGTGTTCCCCATCCTGAACCCTCCTCCCTCCTTCCTCCCCATTCCATCCCTCTGGGTCGTCCCAGTGCACCAGCCCCAAGCATCCAGTATCGTGCATCGAACCTGGACTGGCAACTCGTTTCACACATGATATTTTACATGTTTCAATGCCATTCTCCCAAATCTTCCCACCCTCTCCCTCTCTCACAGAGTCCATAAGACTGTTCTATACATCAGTGTCTCTTTTGCTGTTCTCATTACTTTTTGTATAGAATATGGCAACACCTTCCTGACTCTGTATGCATTTTCTCCTCTGTATCCATCCGCCTCTCTGCACTTTCCCTGCAGTAACTATTTAGGGGGAAGAAAATCTGGTAAACCATTTCATCATCTAGCATATTACAAATGGCTCCAGATTACTATAAAATTACATGCACAATTCTGTTTTCTTAAACAGGTACTTAATGAACTTTCCTTGGTCTATCTTTCTATCCTGAGCTGCCAACATTCTCAAATTGAAACCCTGCATATCTCTTCTCCCATGTTCCATTCACAGAAGCATTTTTTCTTAAATCCCTCGATCCTGTTTATTAAAGCATCATCATCCCAATTACTTGTCCAATGGCAGGTACTCTCTATCATTTAACTCTGCACAAATTTTTCAGAGGTTTATGGAATGATTCACTTGCTGGAATCACTAATTGCTGCTTAGCCTGGAATAATCAATTGCTACTTTCTTTAGCACCTATAGGAATCTATATATGGCTTCATTGTACACAATCATATAGAAGATGCCATCTAACTGAATTAATTATTTATAAAGATGTTATGGCTTTCTGTTTCTAAAACTCTTTCAATTTAGAATACTGATTTATTTATTTTTTTTTAGGTCATCCCAAAACCAGAGCTTTTATCACTCACTGTGGAACCAATGGTGTCTATGAAGCTATCTACCATGGGGTCCCTATGGTGGGAATCCCCCTGTTTGGTGATCAGTATGGCAATGTTGCTCGTGTTAAAGCCAAAGGAGCGGCTATTGAATTAGACTTGCAGAGAATGACGAGTTCCGATCTGCTTAACGCTTTGAAGGCAGTTATTAACAACCCTAGGTGAGTATAAAGTATACCGTTTTCTGAGAAACATTGGTACTTTAAAAGGAGTAATTGTTTCATTCAGTTTAATTCAATACTTTTATATAATCACCAGGACATATCTAACATCAAATAAATTATTGTCATATACTTCTCAAATTCTATGAAAATATTTACCTATTGTTACTGGAGAATAGATTTCATCCTCAAAGAAATGCTAAATTTATTTAAATGGCACCCCACTCCAGTACTCTTGCCTGGAAAATCCCATGGACAGAGGAGCCTGGTAGGCTGCAGTCCATGGGGTCGCTAGGAGTTGGACCCCACTGAGCGACTTCACTTTCACTTTTCACTTTCATGCATTGGAGAAGGAAATGGCAACCCACTCCAGTGTTCTTGCCTGGAGAATCCCAGGGACAGGGGAGCCTGGTGGGCTGCTGTCTATGGGGTCACACAGAGTCGGACATGACTGAAGCAAATTAGCAGCTGCAGCAGCAAACTATTTTTAAAGAGTCACACATACTTTTGCTAATATTATTTTTTGGTCATGTGCATGCTCAGTGCTAAGTCATGTCGGCTCTTTTGCAACCTCATTGACTTTAGTCCACCAGTCTCCTCTGTCCGTGGGATTCTACAGGCAAGAATACTGGAGTGAGTTGCCATTTCCTTCTCCAGGGGAAATGAAGGTTTTTATATATAAAAACCTATATAATCCAGGGGATCTTCCTGACGCAGGGATCCAACCCACATCTCCTGCATTGGCAGGCATATTCTTTACCACTGAGCCACCTGGGAAGCCATTTATTATGTCTTTAAAATTACAGATATTACTACTATAAAGAATTTAGGCAATGTGACAGAAATATAGAGAAATAAAGTTGAAAAAGATCATATAGCTCTCTTCAGGCATCTATAACCTATTACCAGTATAGAAATATTACTTCAGATATTTCTTTGTGCTAATTTATAAATAGAAAAGAAAAAATGTATAAAAATGGGACCAGGCTACATTTTGGGACTTCTCTGGTGGCTCAGATGGTAAAGAATCTGCCTGCAATACAGGAGAGGTTCGATCCTTAGGTTAGGAAGATCTCCTGGAGAAGAAAATGGCCACCTACTTCAGTATTCTTACCTAGAGAATTCCATGGACAGAGGAGCCTGGAGACCTACAGTCCATGGGGTTGCAAGAGTTAGACACAACTGAAGCCACTTTGCACAGCATGTTTGGTATATTTATTCCTGAATGATTTGTTTTTATTAATTTTTTATCTGACAAATTTTTTTTTTTCTGTGTCTCAGAGCTATTGTTTTTTCCTTGTTTTCCTGAGATATATCTAGAGGTACTTATTCATTAAATCCTTGTATATTAAGAAAGACCTGTCTTTTTTTTTTTACCAAATGGTTACAGGGTTTTGCATACTTTTTTATTTTGGCTCACAATTCTGTTTCTCAGAACTTTCTACATATATTTCATTATTTTTTCTACAGTTTAATGTTCTGTACTCTCTATCAATGATAATTGCACTTCAGTGTGGGAGAATAACCTTCTTCCTCCATCTCCTTCACAAACTCAAAGGAATACTTCCTCTAAGTGAGCCATTAAAAATCCTAAACCTAGAGCCTATTTTACAGAGAGAAAGAACTCAGAAAGAGAAAAACAAATGTATTAATTCATATATACAGAATCTAGAAAAATGGTACTGATGAACCTGTTTACAGGGGAGGAATAGAGACACAGATGTGGAGAGGATGGTATTGTGGACTCAGCAGGGGAAGAAGAGGGTGGGACAAATTGAGAAGAGTAGCATTGACATACCATCAACTTACTCTCAGCTCCTACTTCTTGCCCAGAGGATCAAGCTTCTTGTTTTCATCTGGAATGTCAGGGCCATGAAAATCTCAGACTGAAATCTTCCCTGCTGCTGTTGAAAACTAGCTTCTTTTAGCACTAATACTGAACCGGGGAGAGGGAAGAGGAGTACAGGAAGAGTTATTTTCTCATAGCTCTGCCCCTTAAATGCTGCTTCTGTCACTATTATGTTCCCAGCACCACATTCAGCAAAAGAGATAAAAATTCTGTATTCTCAAATTACATATTCTACATTCCTCTTTATGAATCTTTAAAATGCTACTTCCAGTTAGAAATTCTCCCCTACCTCCAATTATTATAGACTGTGAAATATCCAACAAATTTCAGTTAATAAACTACCATATCTAGAAATATCTCAAGAGTAAAAAAAAACCTTTCATGTATATTCTGTGCTCTTGGTGATATCATTTATGACATAATATATTTATAATTATGTAATATACTTTTAATAGTATATAACAATTTTAGGTATATCATGTCGTTAACAAAATTTTCAAGTGGCTATCTATATATTCAATCCTTAGCTATAAAGAGAATGCTATGGAGTTATCAAGAATTCACCATGATACACCGGTGAAGCCCCTCAAACGAGCAGTCTTCTGGATTGAGTTTATCATGCATCACAAAGGAGCCAAACATCTTCGACCAGCCTTTCACGACCTCACCTGGTACCAGCACCACTCTTTGGATGTGATTGGCTTCCTGCTAGCTTGTGTGGCAACTATTATATTCCTGGTCACTAAATGTTGCCTGTTTTGTTGTGGGAAGTTTGGTAAAATTTCCAAGAAGAAAAAGAGAGAGTAGTTTTTGTTTTTTTTTTAACAGTTGGACTAGAAATCTTGATGAAATCCATCTGAATTATCCCAGGCACTGATTTGAACAGATTTCTACTCTCTTGGGTTCTTGTCCATTCCTCAGCTTATCGAGTCAAAGTTCAAACTCTCACTCCAAAAATATGCCATATGATTTATAATTATGGTTTAAAAGAATCCTTTCTTTAAAAAGAGAGGATAAACAAATAAACAATGTAAAAGTTGCTACCATTAATGATGTAGTGGTTTACTTCATTCATTGCCTTCAGTTCAATAAGTTGAGATGCTGTTTGAGGCCTTACAAACATAACAAGTAATTCTATTTTCAGTACTAACCGTATTGAATACTTCCTTAATATCTGACATGATTTTGGGTTCCATATTCTAAAGGAACTAGACAAGGAGTGATGTAGAGCACACTCTAGTCAGAGCTTTCCTTCCAGTCAGGATGATCAGGAACTTGTAGGGTTTCTACTCATCTGTAAAGCACATTTTACACCATCAATTTTCTTTCATATCATACATTAGATGTTGTCCCTCTTAAAATACAAAGCTTTGCTTTGTATTTGAAGACTGCCCTTCATTTGGATATTAGTAATGATAATACTCATTTGATAACAATAATAGTACTTAATTTGTATTGTAACACTTCATAGCTTCAGAGAACTAGTGATTTTCATATATTAGCATGATTGTTGGTACGATGGAGCAAAAGTAAATGACTGGAATTTAATACCCATCCTTTCAAAGTAACAATTTTTTAAACATTTATCTTAATTTATTTATTTATCTTTCACTGTGTTATGTCTTCATTGCTGCACATGGGCCTTCTCTAGGTGCAGTGAGCAGGGGCTTCTCTAGTTGCAGTCCGTGGGCTTTTCATTGAGGTGGTTTCTTTTATTGCAGAGCACAGGCTCTAGGATACGTGAGTGTCAGTAGTTGTAGCCTGGGGGCTGTAGAGTGGGAGTTCAGTAGTTTTACTGAACAGGCTTAGTTGCCTCGTGGCAGGTGAGATCTTTCTGGACCAGGGATTGAACTCGTGTCTCCTTCAGTGGCAGGTGGGTTCTTAACTACTGGACCAACAGGCAAGCCCTAAACTAACTTAATTAAAAAATTTTTTTCCTATATTAATTTTACTTAGAACATATACATTTGGAGAGAGAAGCAAACTTCTTAGAGCTACACTGCATATTCATTGGGGAAAATGCATTTCTCAGAAATGCTATTTGCTATGGGGAATGATTTCTCCATCTAAAGAGAAACACAGTGGGTTTTCTCATTTCCTCCTTCACTTCCATCACTTCCCCTGGTCTTCTCATAAATGGTCCTTTGATCACTATTACAAGCACAAGTACTTAGGCTTCTTATTAACTAGCATCTGCTGGAAATCTGCAGTAAGCTTGAAAACACAGCTTGAATTTTAATAAAAAAAGGTATCTTAAAAAAAAAAAAAAAGAACATTCCCTTTCTTTCTTCTCTAATCATACAGGATCAGTTTTGGGGGGTCTGGACAATGATTTTGAATTACCCAATTCTCCCCTTTAAAAAAGATGTCTCTAACATTCTTTTCTAAAGTCTATCTCCAAAAAGTTATTTAACATAATACACGGCTGGATGGCATCACCGACTCAATGGACATGAGTTTGAGTAAACTCTGGGAGTTGGTGATGGATAGGGAGGCCTGGTGTGCTGCAGTCCATGGTGTCACGAAGAGTCAGATGCAACTGAACTGAACTGGTATCAACCAGATTTAGTAATGATTTATCATAGACTTTGATATTTATATCCCAGGCAAAATAGACCTTAAATTACAATCTCAGAATAAATATTAGTTTATCAGATTAGTCTAACAACATAAAAATATATTAGAACGAATATAGAATTATCTTAAAGAAAGTCATGTCCAACACTTTGGACCCTGTGGACTGTAGCCTGCCAGGCTCCTCCATCCATGGGATTTTCCAGGCAAGAATACTGGGGAGGATTGCCATTTCCTCCTCTAGGGGATCTTCCCAATGCAGGGATTGAACTTGGATCTCATGCAGTGCAGGCAGACGCCTTACTGTCTGAACCACCAGGGAAGTAGGACAAATATGAATGATTTGGGCATTTTTCAGTTTTACTACAGGAATAGCGGCACAAATAAGAACAAGGTAAACATAAATTTATTCTTCAATGGGGAATTAACTATAAAAATACATCTAAAAATTATGTTTTCTTAATTTTATGAGTTTTAAATAATTATTATACTTTAAGATATAGAGTTTAAAAAACATAAACACTAATGCTGCAAGTTTTAAGACCTAATTCATGTAACCAAAGCAGCATTTTTTCTGACACTAAGATAATGTCCTTTTCTATAATACTCTTTCAGTTCAGTTCAGTTCAGAGGCTCAGTCATGTCCAACTGTTTGTGACCCCATGAACTGCAGCACACCAGGCCTCCCAGTCCATCATCAACTCCTGGAGTCTACCCAAACCCATGTCCATCAAGTCGGTGATGTCATTCAACCATCTCATCCTCTGTCATCCCCTTTTCCACCTCCCCCCCCCCCCAATCCTTCCCAGCATTAGGGTCTTTCCAAAGAGTCAGCTCTTTGCATGAGGTGGCCAAAGTATTGGAGTTTCAGTTTCAACATCAGTCCTTCCAATGAACACTCAGGACTGATCTTGTTTAGGATGGACTGGTTGGATCTTCTTGCAGTCCAAGGGACTCTCAAGAGTCTTCTCCAACATCACAGTTCAAAAGCGTCAATTCTTTGGCGCTCAGCTTTCTTCACCGTGCAACTCTCAAATCCATACACAACTACTGGAAAAACCATAGCCTTGACTAGACGGACCTTTGTTGGCAAAGTAATGCCTCTGCTTTTAAATATGGGGCCACCCAAAACGGACGGGTCATGGTGGAGAGGTCTGACGGAATGTCGTCCACTGGAGAAGGGAATGGCAAACCACTTCAGTATTCTTGCCTTGAGAACTCCATGAACAGTATGAAAAGGCAAAAAGATAGGACACAGAAAGATGAACTCCCCAGGTGGGTAGGTGCCCAATATGCTACTGGAGATCAGTGGAGAAATAACTTCAAAAGAATGAAGGGATGGAGCCAGAGCAAAAACATTACCCAGTTGTGGATGGGACTGGTGATAGAAGCAAGGTCTGATGCTGTAAAGAGCAATATTGCATAGGAACCTGGTATGTCAGGTCCATGAATCAGGGCAAATTGGAAGTGGTCAAACAGGAGATGGCAAGAGTGAATGTCGACATTCTAGGAATCACCAAACTAAGATGGACTGGAATGGGTAAATTTAACTCAGACGACCATTATATCGACTACTGTGGGCAGGAATTCCTTAGAAGAAATGGAGTAGCCATCATGGTCAACAAAAGAATCCAAAATGCAGTACTTGGATGCAATCTCAAAAACAACCGAATGATCTCTGTTCGTTTCCAAGGCAAACCATTCAATATTACGGTAATCCAAGTCTATCCCCCAACCAGTAATGCTGAAGAAGCTGAAGTTGAATGGTTCTACGAAGACCTACAAGACCTTTTAGAGCTAACACCCAAAAAAGATGTCCTTTTCATTATAGGGGACTGGAATGCAAAAGTAGAAAGTCAGGAAACAACTGGAATAGCAGGCAAATTTGGCCTTGGAGTTCAGAATGAAGCAGGGCAAAGGCTAATAGAGTTTTTCCAAGAAAATGCACTGGTCATAGCAAACACCCTCTTCCAACAACACAAGAGAAGACTCTACACATGGACTTCACCAGATGGTCCACACCAAAATCAGACTGATTATATTATTTGCAGCCAAAGATGGAGAAGCTCTATATGGTCAGCAAAAACAAGACCAAGAGCTGACTGTGGCTCAGACCATGAACTCCTTATTGCCAAATTCGGACTGAAATTGAAGAAAGTAGGGAAAACCACTAGACCATTCAGGTATGACCTAACCCTAACCCTTATGATTATACTGTGGAAGTGAGAAATAGATTTTAGGGACTAGATCTGATAGACAGAGTGCCTGATGAATATGGACAGAGGTTTGTGACATTGTACAGGAGACAGGGATTAAGACTATCCCCATGGGAAAAAAAATGCAAAAAAAGCAAAATGGCTGTCTGAGGAGGCCTTACAAATAGCTGTGAAAAGAAGAGAAGTGAAAAGCAAAGGAGAAAAGGAAAGATATAAGCATCTGAATGCAGAGTTCCAAAGAATAGCAAGAGGAGATAAGAAAGCCTTCCTCAGTGATCAATGTAAAGAAATAGAGGAAAACAACAGAATGGGAAAGACTAGTGATCTCTTCAAGAAAATTAGAGATACCAAGGTTACATTTCATGCAAAGACGGGCTCTATAAAGGACAGAAATGTATGGATCTAACAGAAGCAGAAGATATTAAGAAGAGGTGGCATGAATACACAGAAGAACTGTACAAAAAAGATCTTCACGACCCAGATAATCACGATGGTCGATCACTCACCTAGAGCCAGACATCCTGGAATGTAAAGTCAAGTGGGACTTAGGAAGCATCACTATGAACACAACTAGTGGAGGTGATGGAATTCCAGTTGAGCTAATTCAAATCTTGAAAGATGATGCTGTGAAAGTACTGCACTCAATATGCCAGCACATTTGGAAACTCAGCAGTGGTCACAGGACTGGAAAAGATCAGTTTCCATTCCAATAACAAAGAAAGGCAATGCCAAAGAATTCTTGAACTACTGCACAATTGTACTCATTTCACATGCTAGTAAAGCAATGCTCCAAATTCTCCAATCCAGGCTTCGACAATACATGAACCGTGAACTTCCAGATGTTCAAGCTGGTTTTAAATAAGTCAGAGGAACCAGAGATCAAATTGCCAACATCTGCTGGATCATAGGAAAAAGCAAGAGAGTTCCAGAAAAAACATGTATTTCTGCTTTATTGACTATGCCAAAGCCTTTGACTGTGTGGATCACAATAAACTGTGGAAAATTCTGAAAGAGATGGGAATACCAGACCACCTGACCTGCCTCTTGAGAAACCTATATGCAGGTCAGGAAGCAACAGTTAGAACTGGACATGGAACAACAGACTGGTTCCAAATAGGAAAAGGAGTATGTCAAGGCTGTATATTGTCACCCTGTTTATTTAACTTCTATGCAGAGTACATCATGAGAAACGCTGGGCTGGATAAAGCACAGGCTGGAATCAAGATTGCTGGGAGAAATATCAATAACCTCAGATACGCAGATGACACCACCCTTATGGCAGAAAGTGAAGAGGAACTAAAAAGTCTCTTGATGAAAGTGAAAGAGGAGAGTAAAAAAGTTGGCTTAAAGCTCAACATTCAGAAAGCTAAGATCATGGCATCTGGTCCCATCAGTTTATGGGAAATAGATGAGCAAACAGTGGAAACAGTGCCAGACTTTATTTTTTGGGTCTCTAAAATTACTGCAGATGGTGATTGCAGCCATGAAATTAAAAGAAGTTTGCTCCTTGGAAGGAAAGTTATGACCAATAATACTCTTTAAAAACCGTAATTGAATCTTGTACCATTTTATGCCAAAATCAAGATGTCTTGCATAATATAAAATTATGTTAACATAAGGAGCTTAAGTAATTCAAGGTTTATATACCTTATTTCTGAAATTTCTGTTTTTTTCAAAAGAACTACTCTGATAAATAAGTGAATCTATTCTATTTTACAGAAACCGGAACTTCTCTTAAACACTAATATTTGCCTATTTAAATCATCTATACATCATTGTATTAAATAAACAATTTGCTAATAATTTTAAGTATGCAGTGGCTAAACCTTTGTAACATGCTTTATTTTTCCAGTTTACTTTTAATAGGCAATTTTTTTTTACTGGATTTTTATGATGTCTGACTTTCCTAGTCTGTTATAATAACATGTTCTAAAATACTTTATATTTAAACTAGTTACATCTTATACATCATTATGTTAGAAAATCCTGCTCAAATTTCTTCCATATCAAGACTTAATTTAAAATAAAATTTTTAAATTATCACAGGTGTACACAAATATTTTATACATATGTGCATATATATATGATCACAATGTCAAGTTCTATGTGTCATAAATAAAAAATGATCCATGAAATTCTATGCTTTGATTTCTAAACGTGGCTGTCTTTTATGGTGAGGGAGGTATTTGTTTTGGCTATATTCAACATATTTTACCAAAAATAATGATTCATCTGTAATCTCAGATCTAACATTATCCATATATTTATGAGGATATCAACTGTAATATTTTAAAAAGCAGTACAGTTGGGGCTTAGAATAATATGCAGTCTATGGAGCAGAGAAACATCAGTTCTGCAGTTCACATTGGATTGCTACTGACCTTTTGTTTCTCAATTTTGTTTCCTCCCTAGGTTCTTTGTTTCTGAATCCCACTCCATTTCTACTAATGTTCTAGATTCTGGCTCTAAACTTGGCTGAGTAGACTGAGATCCTAAAATCACATTCTCACTTCCTGGCATTTATTTCCCTAAGAGATGTCCTTTTTATACCCTTACATACAATTCTCTGGTGTATAATATCAGCAAATCATATGACATGATGAAATACAAGTACCTATCTTTCACCCTTTTCATACTTTTAAAACTCAACATTCAGAAAACTAAGATCATGGCATCTGATCCATCACTTCATGGCAAATAGATGGGGAAACAATGGAAACAATGACAGATTTTATTTTGGGGGGCTCCAAAAATCACTGAGATGGTGACTGCAGCCATGAAATTGAAAGACGCTTGCTCCTTGGAAGAAAAGTTATGACCAACCTAGACAGCATATTAGAAAGCAGAGACATTACTTTACCAACAAAGGTCCATCTAGTCAAAGCTATGATTTTTCCAGTATGTATGGATGTGAGAGTTGGACTATAAAGAAGGCTTAGTGCTGAAGAATTGATGCTTTTGAACTGCGGTGTTGGAGAAAACTCTTGAGAGTCCTGTGGACAGCAAGGAGATCCAACCAGTCCTTCCCAGAGGAAATCAGTCCTGAACATTCATTGGAAGGACTGATGCTGAAGCTGAAACTCCAATACTTTGGCCACCTGATGCAAAGAGCTGACTCATTTGACTCATTTGAAAAGACCCTGATACTGGGCAAGATTGAAGGTGGGAGGAGAAGGGGATGACAGAGAATGAGATGGTTGGATGGCATCACTGACTTGCTGGACATGACTTGGAGTAAGCTCTGGGAGTTGGTGATGGACAGGGAAGCCTGGCATGCTGCATTCCAGCAGGTCGCAAAGAGTTGGACATGACAGAGTGGTTGAACTGAACTGGTTCTAACAGTGTTAGATGATATATCAAAGAGTGGCTATGATTTGCATTTGTGTGAGGGTTAGAAATACATTTCAATTTTTTTGTTGGGCATATGTATGTTTTCTTTGGAAAAATTATTCAATGTGTCTGATCAGTTTTAAATCAGATTATTTTACTATTAATTGTATGAGCTTTTTTTTTAAATTAAATTTTATTGGAGTATAGTTGACTTACAATGTTGTGTTAATTTCTGCTGTCATTGTTGTTTAGTTGCTCAGTCATGTCTGACTCTTTGCGACCCAACGAACTGTAGCTTGCCAGGCTCCTCTGTCCTTGGAATTCTCCAGGCAAGAATACTGGAGTGGGTTGCCATGTTCTTCTCCAGGGGTTTATCCCAATCCAGGAACTGAAACTTTGTCTCCTGCTTGGCAAGCGGATTCTTTACCACTGAGCCACCATTTCTGTGGTACAGCAAAGTAAATTGGGAGACTGGGTTTGACATATGAGTTCTTTATATTTTGGGGATATTAATGCCTTATCAGGTATGTGGCTTGCTGATATCATCTGTCAGTTGCCTTTTCTTTCTTTCTTTCTTTTCTTTTTTTTTTTGCTGTGCACAACTTATTATTTTGATGTTGTCCCACTTGTTTACTTTTGTTCTTACTGCTGTGCTTTTGGGGTCAATCCAAAAAACTGTTGCCAAGACCATATCAAGGAACATGTTCCCTATTTATTCTTCTAGGAATGCTTTAGGTTTTTGTTTTTATGTCTAATTCTTTATCCATTTCATGATAAATTTGTGAGTGGCATTTGATAGAGGTCCAGTTTCATTCTTCTGGACATGGTAATCTGGTTTTCCTATATTGTATATTGAAAGGATTGTCCATTCTCCATCTATTGTTATGGAACTCATGTTGAATATTAGTTGCCCATATTTCTTACAATTTTTTTACTCTCAACTCTGTTCCAGTGGTCTTTGCCCATATTTTATGCCAGTGTCATTTCAGTTCATGATTGCTATTTCTTTAAAACATAATTTGAAATCAGGAAGTGTAATATCTTCAGCTTTGTCTTTCTTTTGGGGATTGTTTTGGTGATTCAGGGTGTTTTATGGCTCCATACAAATATTAGTAATGTTTTTCCTATTTTTGTGAAGATGCCTTGAAAAGTTTATATTAACTGTATGAAATAGTAGTAGCAGTGTAGTGTTAGATGCTTAGTTATGTCCAAGTCTTTGTGACCCCCACAGACGACCTCCCAATGTCTCTTCCACATTGATTTCTCCCTCTTGTGGGGGATTTATTTAGGTTGTGTATCTCCTTTTGATCCCACAATACCAGCCCCATGTTGAGAGTTTCCCATTTGTCTTCTCAAGTATAGAGTCCTGAAATGTTCAAGGTTGTGAGTATTCTTCCAGTACTACAGATATGGGTCAGATTTCTGCATTTGCTAACTCTTGCTGTCCATGGCAGTGCACAGAGGAGATGGTTATGTGGGTCAGGGAGGAGGAGCAGAGTGGTGTGGGTGAGACAGATGAAGCACTGGGGAAGCCTGTGGCCACTCAGACTGGTCTGCAGATGAGGTGTCCAAGGAGATGGTGGGAAGTCCACCTGATGGAGTCTGCAAATTGTTTAGTAGGAAGAACCACAAAGTGGTTAGTGGCATTGCTTTGAGGAGTTCTAAGACTCAGCAGTGATACCAGCCTCTTGTAACCCCTTAGCTTTGCAGATCACTCAGTAATCTTGGCAAAGTAAAAAAAAAAAAAAAAAAAAAAAGGCATTCCTTATTGCTGGGACACCATGCACTGACTCATACAATTTCACTTTCCCCATGTTGGAGAAATTACATTTTACATGGATCTTTTGTGGCACTGAACCATGATAATTGGGAAGAAGTGACAGAAAAAGCAAAACTGTTCATCTTACCTTCTTCAATGCATACATTCTTAGGATTATTTGCTCCCATGGTGGGCTGAAACTTCTCCATTGGGCTTTCAGATTCCCATAAAGTTATGCTCATCCTAAGGTAACTACCAAAATCATTGTTCTGTGGGGATGACAGTAGAGATCTCCTATTCTGCAGTCTTGCTGATGTCATTCCAGAGAAGAAATTCTTACCATGAAAACCTCAAAGAAAGCTGATATCAATGGAGAAGGAATGTGGAACAACATAAGATTAGAAATAAAGTCAGCATTTTGTGGGCCATTTCAGAGAGTATAGATTTTAATATCTATATAAGACATAGTTATTTAAACATTTGACTCAAGTAAGATAATTTGTGAAAGAGAATTAAAAAAAAAATCAGTGAAGTTTCTCTAGCTTCCCAGGTGATTCAGTGGTAAAGAATTTGACTGCTAAGCAAGAGATTCATTAGACGCTGGTTCGATCCTGGGTCAAGAAGATTCTCTGGGGGAGGAAATGGCAACCCATTCTAATATTCTTGCTGGAATAATCCCATGGATAGAGGAATCTTGCAGGCTACAGTCCATGAGGTCCCAGAGAGTCAGATACAACTTAAACTGCAGCAAAATTTCTCTATGAATGTGAGTTGCATGTGTGCAGAATTTGAAGCGGTGAGACCATAAGGGTTCTGTAGTAATTCCAGATTAGATATATAAATGACTATAATGGTGAAGTATACTAATGTAAATAGATTGACTTATAATTTTGGAGTAGAATGTGTAGAAATAGTAAACAATTGGATAATTACACAATTATATTTTTGTTAAGAAACAATTATTCTTATGACAATGCTATCATTATATATTTCTATTGTTTAATTGTTTGAGGAAAATAAACTTTTTAAGCAAATGTCCCTAAATATCATTGGATTCATTTCTACAGAGTGTAGTGAATTCAAGTTGGAAAAATTCAAGCAAAAAAAAATGGAATTTTACATTATAAAAATTATTTTAGAACAAGAAGGCAAAGATAATACAATTAGATTTGCTGGAAAGAAGGATAATATTATCAAGTTATGTTCTTCATGACTTCCTTTCTTCACTCTATTAATAAAGTATCTCTTCTCAACATAACATTAGTCTGATGAGAACCAGAGCTTGAATAAGCTGCACTAATAGTGAAAATATATATTTCTCTGTTTCTCTTAAAGATAGATGTGATTTAGCAGGAAGAGTACTGAATTCAGCATCAGAACATTTGGATCTAAATCTCTCTGCCTTAACATCTCAAAGTATGCATAATCACTCCATCTGGCAGTAACTGATGGCCTCATTCTTATCTGAATATTTAGCAGATTTATCAGTAAGAAAAACACTACAGAGACTGTCCTGTTCAAACAAACATTCAAATAAAAGCAGAGAAAAATATCCAAAATATTAAAAAAAAAAATCTCAGTTCAGTTCAGCTGCTCAGTTGTGTCCAACTCTTAGTGGCCCCATGGACTGCAGCATGCCAGGCTTCCCTGTCCATCACCAACTCCTGGAGCTTGCTCAAACTCATGTCCAGTGAGTCGGTGATGCTATCCAATCATCTCATCCTTTGTCATCCCCTTCTCCCCTTGCCTTCAGTCTTTCCCAGGATCAGGGTCTTTTCCAATGAGTCAGCTCTTTGCATCTGGTAGCCAAAGTATTGGAGTTTCAGCTTGAGCATCAGTCCTTTCAATAAACATTCAGGACTGATTTCCTTTAGGATGGACTGGTTGGATCTTCTTGCAGTTCAAGGGACTCTCAAGAGTATTCTTCAACACCACAGTTCAAAAGCATCAATTCTTCAGCACTCAGCCTTCTTTATAGTTCAACTCTCACATCCATACATGACTACTGGAAAAACCATAGCTTTGATTAGATGGACCTTTGTTGTCTAAAGTAATGTTGACTAAAGTATTGTCTCTGCTTTTTAATATGCTGTCTATATTGTCATAGCTTTTCTTCCAAGGAGCAAGTGTCTTTTAATTTCATGGCAGCAGTCACCATCTTCCGTAATTTTGGAGCCCCCCAAAATAAAGTCTCTTCCTATTTCCATTATTTCCCCATCTAGTCACCATTTATTTATTTATTTGCCAAAAAAAATCTAGTCTTCATTGAATACACATGAGATGATGGATTTTCTTAACATTATTTAGAAATTATTATGAATTTATGTTTAAATTCATATGCCTTTTTTTTTTTTATATCAACTAAAGACTCATTGGAAAAGACCTTGATGCTGGGAAAGATTGAGGGCAGGAGGAGAAGGGGACGACAGCGGATGAGATGGTTGGATGGCATCATCGACTGGATGGACATGGGTTTGGGTGGATTCCGGGAGTTGGTGATGGACAGGAAGGCTTGGCGTGCTGCGATCCATGGGGTCACAAAGGGTCGGACACGACTGAGCGACTGAACTGAACTGAACTGAAATAAGTTTGGAAACTCTCATTCTGAGGGGTTTCTTAACTCATTTTATTGACTTTATTGATATTTTTCATTCCATCAAAACAGTTGCATTTCCTTTTAATCTTTAATGCAAAGTACATAACTCAAAGTTTAGTCCAACCATCTATAAAGTGACTGTGAAGCTCAGAGAGACCTTTGGATTGTGAGTTTCATGAACTTGGTTTAAACCCAGAATTTGTTTGAGCACAGTTAACGTCATGAAAACTGCAAAAGGCTTCTGTGTCCTTTTCATGCTACATTTATCGTTCTTTGACCCTGAAAGGAAGGACTACTGGGAAGGTACTTGTATGGCCCATGGATTTTAGTCACTGGATTAATTTAAAAGTTATTCTGGATGAACTCCATTTTCATTGACATGAGATAACCATCCTGGTACCTTCAACAAGTTTTCTGTTTGATCATCCAAGAGTCCCTTTAATGTGGAGATTCTTCAACTTCCAATAAATAAAGAAAGTTTCATGGAAGAATTCAGTGCTGGTCTCTACACATTTTCTTTTGAACTGCCAAAACTTTCATGATGGGACCGGCAAGTAAAACTGATAAAAATGATCAAATTTTTTTTAGCAACAGCCAAAAGAGTATGTGATAGTGCTGTCACAAAGAAGGAGTTACTCAGCAGGATACAGACAGCTAAGTTTGGTATCTGTATGCTGACCCTTTAAGCCTTTGTGGAGAATTAGTGGTTGAACTCATCAATATTCCATTTATATATTCTTTACAATTTTCCTATGAAAAAGTCATTGAGAGATTGTGTGCTGGGCTTCTTATGCTTTCTTCATATATTCCTGATGTTACATCAAGACTGACAGATAGTATGACTTTTATACAGAGGCTGGAGAAATGGTTATTGTATACCATGAGTGATGTGATATCTGCACATTATTCATTTCCAGAATGGAATGAGTATTACAGCAAGTTTTTAGGTAAGAGAAATTTGCATGCCATAATGATTCTTATTTCATATGTATAATGTGAGTGTCTATCTGACTGTATAAAGCCTTTGAAAAGTTTTCTTTTAAGTGAGATACAAGATTCTGTTGCTTAACTGTTTTGAGTGAAAATAATAACCTTTTCTTTAATTTTTCCTTTTTTTTTAAGCTTTTGGTTTTTTGTTTTGTTTCAGATCATTGTGTATTGAAAATATATATCACAGAAGAAATATTCTCTTTATTTCTCCATATATCTTGTTTGATGTTACTAATTTTTTCAAGTATCTGGAAAACTCAAATCTGACAGTGTAAGTTCTATAACCCTGGAGTATTTCTCTCTTTTTTACCTCTCTTTTTATATACTCTGTTTTCTTTCTGATTAATCTTCTCTTTTTTCAAGCTTTATATTTGCATCCTATCAACACTTGGTTGGCTGATTCCCGGGCTTGGAATGTGGTGAGCATGAAACTGGAAAAGAAATATATAAATCTTGGTTTCTCTACTCTTGTCTACCAAAGGAGAAACATGGAAGATTTTTCTCTAAAGGACCATGTTTCTAGATGTTTAAACTTATCTCATTGTCATCCTGTTGTTATTGTTCTGTTCATAACTACATTAAAGTCAATTAATGAGCTTTGACTCCAACAAAAAGATTTTCTCTATTTCAGTAAGTCTGTGTGCCCCTTTGTTTTTAATTTTTCATAACTAATTTTTTAAAATAGCATTTATTTAATTTATTTAATTGTGCTAAGGATGATTTTGCACAATATACTAATTATCTTAGAGAGGGCAGTACCCTACTTGCATTATTTAGTTAGATTTTTAAAAAATATAATTAACATATAATATTGTATTAGTTTCAGGTGTGGATGAAGAAATTAGCCAATAGTTAGCCTAAGAAAGAAGTGGAAAATTTTATTTGAGCCAATGTGAGGATTATAACCCAGGAGAGAGTCTTTCAGAAAGCTCTGGAGAATATTTCACCAATTAGAAGTCAAAGAACAGTTTATACGTTTTTGAGATAAAGGGTTTTACATCAGAGTAATATACTGAAAGTTTATAGAGGCCAATAAAGCAAGTGGTGGGTCACTGTGACCTCTTGAAAGATTAAGTAAGGAATGTTATCTCCTAAGGAGTTACTTTGCTGGTGCCAGGAGGAAATCGTAATTTTTGTTTGTTTTTGTTTCATTGTGAGTAGACATTCCTGTATCTTCTAAGGAGATCTTGATAATGTACAATGGAGATGAAAAATGTATATTAAAGGGAAGCAGGGTGTTGGCTCAAATGGCAGAGAACTTGTTATGTTAAATTTTTCTTGTCCTGATTTAAAACCATATTGTTTCATCACAGGTATACAACATGATGATTTTATATTTGTACATATTGTGAAACGATCACTAAGGTAACTTTAGTTAACATTCATCACCACACATAGTTAAAATTCTCTTCTCCTTTGAGACGAGAACTTTAGACTTATTCTCTTAGCACGTTTCAAATATACAATACAGTATTAACAACGATGGGCTTCCCTGTTGGCTCAGTAGTAAAGAATCTACCTGCCAGTACATTTGATCCCTAGGTCAGAAAGATCCTCTGGAAAAGGAAATGGCAACCCACTTCAGTATTCTTGCCTAGAAAATCCCATAAAGAGAGGAGACTAACAGGATACACTCCATGGGTGGCAAAAGAGTCAGACAGTACTTAGTGATTAAAAAAACAACCACAATTATTAACTATAGTCACCAAACTGTACATCAGATCCCCAGAACTTGCTTATCTTTTGTCCACCTTCACCTTTGTGTCTATCCTTTATCCCTAGGATATGGAAACCACCAGTCTGTTCTCTGTGACTTTGTTTTCTTTTTTGTTTCACTTTCTTTTTAGATTTCATATTTAAATAATATCAAACAATATTTGTCTTTCTCTGAGTTACTTCACTTACCATATTTCTTTCAAGTTCCATTCTTGTTTAAGCAAGTGGCAGATTGTTTCTTTTTCTCATGACTTAATAATATTCTTTTTTTTTTTATATATATAACCATATTTTCTTTGTCCATTCACTCACTGAAAAACAGATTGTTTCCATGTTATGGGTATTGTCAATAATGATGCAACTGACATAGGAGTGCCGTAGTTGTTTTATTTAGAAGTTTTTGAGGAACAACCACACTGTTTTCCATTGTAGCTTTACCAATTTACATTCCCACTAACAGAGCACAAGGGTTCTTTTTTCTCCACATCCCCAGCAGTATTTTTTATCTGTTCTCTTTTCAATGATAGCTATCCTAATAGGTGAAAGTTGATATCTCATTGTGGTTTTGAGCTACATTTCTCTGGTAATTAGTGATGTTGAGAACATTTTCATGTAGTTGTTGATTATTTGAGTATTCTCTTTGGAAAGATGTCTATTCATGTCCTTTGTTCATTTTTTAATTGAATTATTTGGTTTTTCCATTGTTGAATTCTTTGTCTTCCTTAGACATTTTATATAGTAACAACAAATGAGATACATGGTTTGCAAATATTTTCTCTCATTTCATAGGTTGCTTTTTCATCTTGTTAATCATTTCTTTTGCTGTTCAAAAGCTTTATAATGTGAATTAGTCTGTACTTTTTAATTTTATCACTTATGATTTTGTTGTTGTATTTAAAAAATCATTGCCAAGATCCATGTTAGAAGGTTTTTCTCTATATTTCCTCCTAAGAATTTTATGGCTTCAGGACTTCCATTTATATTCTTCTTAATCCATTGCAAGTTAATTTTTGTAGTGAAGTAAAATTGGGGTCTAGTTTCATTCTTTTGCATGTAAATATCCAGTTTTTTCAGCAAGAATTATTTAAGACTGTCTTCCTCCTCTGAATATTTCTGGCTGTTTTGTGAAATGTTAGTTGGCTATATATGCATGGGCTTATTTATGGGCTCTTGAGTTTGTTCCATTGATCAGTGGGTCTGCTTTTATGCCAGTATCATATCATTTTGATTAGTACAGCTTTGAAGTATTGCTTAAAATCAAAAACTATGATGCCTCCATCTTTGTTCTTCTTTATCATGATTGCTTTGACTATTTGAAGTCTTGTAGTTAGTTCCACATGAATTTTAAAAGTGTTTTCTTTGTCACTATTTTTTAAACAGAAGTATCAATATCTCTAAAACCCTATCATTACTAAAAATTAAGCTTATTCCTAAATAATTAACAGTTTTCTTTACACTTTTGATCTCTTGTTTTATGTAGCCACTTCATTTTTCTCAAGATATCTGTTCAAAATTTCCTCTGAGAAATTATTTCTTCTACAACTCACAAACCATATGAGTGCTTCTACTGAAGTATGCTGCCCAGAAATATGCCACAGATTCACAAAAGGTATATGACCTACTGCTGCTGCTAAGTCGCTTCAGTCGTGTCTGACTCTTTGCGACCCGTGGACTGTAGCCCACCAAGCTCCTCCATCCATGGGATTCTCCAGGCAAGAATACTGGAGTGGGTTGCCATTCTGTATATCTCTAGAATCAACCCTAAAAAATGTGGACAAAACTGCTGCAAAGTGAGAGTCCAAGCTGCAAAAGGCAAAAGTGAGAAAAGAAAACAAAATCTTTTGGTGACATTTTCTGAGTCACGGATCAAGCAGTGACTGATCTACAGCTGGACTGAAGCTATTTGTTTACTTCTGGTTCCAGCAACTTTGTACTCAGTTTTGAAAACTCTTTTATAGTAAGGAATAGTGATAGGATATAACTCTGTCTCTGATTTATTCCTAACTCTTGGCATGCTAGAATATTCTTTTGGGGAATATATCGATAATCTAAGAAAGAATAATAAAGGCTTGGTCAATAGAAGAAAAACATTTCTTTGACTCTCATAAATTTTAAAATGTTATTACATATAGATTGCTATTCAGGATCCATTGAGGATCTTCATTATAAAATATATTTCAAGCATGTTTTTCAGATTGTAAAAGGATAACATAAATTATACAATTATAAACTGAATCATGTCATAGATATGTTCAAATAATTGACAAGGAAATGAGTAAATGGTATCTGTGTCAAAATGTATATTAAGGAAATATTTATAAACATTTTTGGAGGAAAAGAACTGTTAGGTTAGACACAAAAATGGTCAATGTCTAAAAGGGTAACAGAATCATAATTTAATGGATGATTTTTTCAGAAATATATAACTCAAGTTTTTAACTTCACAGTATCAGAACACAAAAGTACACAACAAATCAATAATAAATAACACAACAAAGCATAGGCTCACTTTCCTATGCTGTTCTTAAAGGATATAAATAATTCTTTAATCATTAAAAATTCAGAATGCCCCAGCATTATATCAAATGTAGCATTGCTTTTGGAAATTCGGAAATGCTTTTCCAAATTTGAGATATTGTCTCACAATCTTCTTATTCAGATAAACTGCTTTTTTATTTCTCCTACAATATCAGATTCATTTCAATAAGATGCATTAAGTGTGTGCATGCATTCTAAGTTGCTTCAGTCGTGTCTGACTCTGTGGGACCATAAGGAATGCAGCCTGCTAGGCTGCTCTGTCCATGGCATTCACCAGGCAAGAATACTGGAGTGAGTTTCCAGTGCTTTCCTCCAGGGGATCTTCCTGACCCAGGGATTGAACCCGTGTCTGTAAACATCTAACCTGTATTGGCAGGTGGGTTCTTTACCACTCTAGATTACTAAATCAGGAGTGGAGAATTAACAGGAAAAAGATGTCATCTGATAATATGAAGGTTAGTGAAGCAGTCATATGACCCTGCAATTCTACTACTAGGTTTAAAATCACAAAAAATGATGACATATGTATACAGAAAACATACATGAATGCTCATATCAGCATTATTCATAATAGACAAACATGAAAACAAGCCCAAAAGTTCATCAACCAATGAATGAATAAACAAAATGAAGTATATCTCAACAAAAATCTTTCAGCAACAAAAAGTAATGAAGTACCAATATATACTACCATGCAGATGAACCTTGAAAAACATTATGCTAAGCGAAAGAAGGCAATGAAAGAGATACAATAATGTATGAATTCATTTATATTAAGGGAAATAAAATTATTTTGGAACAGGCAAGTAAAGAAAAAAATAGGTTACAGGTTTAAAAATGGAGAATGATGGCCAATGGATACAGGATTTCTTTTGCGAGTAATAAATTTGCTTTTGAATTTAATAATGGTGTATATGCATGCACATGTGTGCTCAGTCATGTCCCACTCTTTGTGACCCCATGGACTAGCCTACAAGGCTTCTCTGTCTATGGAATTTTCCAGTCAAAAATACTGGAGTGGGTTGCCCTTTCCTACTCCAGGGGATCTTCCTGACTCAGGGATGGAACCCATATCTCTTGAGTCTCTTGCATTGGCAGCCAGATTCTTTATCACTGAGCCAGTGGTGATGTTTTCATAATGTTATAAATGTACTAAAAACTACTCAATTGTTTATTTAAAAAGAAGAATTGTATGGCATATAAAATACATCTCAGTAAAACTGTCATTAGAATAAAGCATGGGAGAGAAATTTCACACAAAGTGAATAAGATTATACTCCTGGTTAACACCAGTAAGGCTCCAGTATGGGGTCTGTCTTGGATCTGAAACTGGATTTTTAATACCTGTGTCATTAACAGAGTCAGCCCCTAAATTACTGAGATTTGTTTGTGATCTTTTACATAAAAAGATTGTCCTGGTCAGATAAAAAATCCTTATATTTTCTGATCAAAACTTCATCACACTTAGAACATCAAGAAAATATTCAAAAAGCCATGTGGTGAGAAAATAGATAGATATGGGTTCCTCCTATCAGTGATATGGAGCACATATTTCAAAAGGACACCAAACTCTGGGTAAGGTTTTTGCTGCTGCTGCTGCTGCTAAGTCACTTCAGTCGTGTCCAACTCTGTGTGACCCCATAGATGGCAGCCCACCAGGGTCCCCCATCCCTGGGATTCTGCAGGCAAGAACACTGGAGTGGGTTGCCATTTCCTTCTACAATGCATGAAAGTGAAAAGTGAAAGTGAAGCTGCTCAGTTGTGCCGACTCTTAGCAACCACATGGACTGCACACAGGCTCCTCTGTCCATGGGATTTTCCAGGCAAGAGTACTGGAGTGGCTTGCCATTGCCTTCTCCGGGGTAAGGTTCTTATGCCACAGTAATTAAATATAATTCAGAAATAAAGCTCTGTTTCCAAACTAAGGAAGATAACTCAATGCAGAGTCACTAATCTGAGTTCTTATTCTGTTCATGTTCACTTGGTCTCCACTTCAGTTCAAAAGTCACCCTTTGGTAATGCTTATGAGCTAAATATGTCAAAATGGCAAATATTACACCATAAAATTATTATGCAGTGCTCTATCTTCACCAAGGAGAACAAAGTCTTGTGAGACAGGAATTATAATTATGTATAGAAAAGAAGGTCTTTACTTTCAAATTTTTTTTTTTTAAATTTTATTTTATTTTTAAACTTTACATAACTGTATTAGATTTGCCAAATATCAAAATGAATCCGCCACAGGTATACATGTGTTCCCCATCCTGAACCCTCTTCCCTCCTCCCTCCCCATTCCATCCCTCTGGGTCGTCCCAGTGCACCAGCCCCAAGCATCCAGTATCGTGCATCGAACCTGGACTGGCAACTCATTTCATACATGATATTTTACATGTTTCAATGCCATTCTCCCAAATCTTCCCACCCTCTCCCTCTCCCACAGAGTCCATAAGACTGTTCTATACATCAGTGTCTCTTTTGCTGTCTCGTACACAGGGTTATTGTTACCATCTTTCTAAATTCCATATATATGCGTTAGTATACTGTATTGGTGTTTTTCTTTCTGGCTTACTTCACTCTGTATAATAGGCTCCAGTTTCATCCACCTCATTAGAACTGCTTCAAATGTATTCTTTTTAATGGCTGAATAATACTCCATTGTGTATATGTACCACTGCTTTCTTATCCATTCATCTGCTGATGGACATCTAGGTTGCTTCCATGTCCTGGCTATTATAAACAGTGGTGCGATGAACATTGGGGTACTCGTGTCTCTTTCCCTTCTGGTTTTCTCAGTGTGTATGCCCAGCAGTGGGATTGATGGATCATAAGGCATGTCTATTTCCAGTTTTTTAAGGAATCTCCACACTGTTCTCCATAGTGGCTGTACTAGTTTGCATTCCCACCAACAGTGTAAGAGGGTTCCCTTTTCTCCACACGCTCTCCAGCATTTATTACTTGTAGACTTTTGGATTGCAGCCATTCTGACTGGTGTGAAATGGTACCTCATAGTGGTTTTGATTTGCATTTCTCTGATAATGAGTGATGTTGAGCATCTTTTCATGTGTTTGTTAGCCATCTGGATGTCTTCTTTGGAGAAATGTCTATTTAGTTCTTTGGCCCATTTTTTGATTGGGTCATTTATTTTTCTGGAGTTGAGCTGTAGGAGTTGCTTGTATATTCTCGAGATTAGTTGTTTGTCAGTTGCTTCATTTGCTATTATCTTCTCCCATTCTGAAGGCTGTCTTTTCACCTTGCTAATAGTTTCCTTTGATGTGCAGAAGCTTTTAAGGTTAATTAGGTCCCATTTGTTTATTTTTGCTTTTATTTCCAATATTCTGGGAGGTGGGTCATAGAGGATCCTGCTGTGATGTATGTCAGAGAGTGTTTTGCCTATGTTCTCCTCTAGGAGTTTTATAGTTTCTGGTCTTACGTTTAGATCTTTAATCCATTTTGAGTTTATTTTTGTGTATGGTGTTAGAAAGTGTTCTAGTTTCATTCTTTTACAAGTGGTTGACCAGAGTTCCCAGCACCACTTGTTAAAGAGATTGTCTTTAATCCATTGTATATTCTTGCCTCCTTTGTTGAAGATAAGGTGTCCATATGTGCGTGGATTTATCTCTGGGCTTTCTATTTTGTTCCATTGATCTATATTTCTGTCTTTGTGCCAGTGCCATACTGTCTTGATAACTGTGGCTTTGTAGTAGAGCCTGAAGTCAGGTAGGTTGATTCCTCCAGTTCCATTCTTCTTTCTCAAGATCGCTTTGGCTATTCGAGGTTTTTTGTTTTTCCATACAAATTGTGAAATTATTTGTTCTAGCTCTGTGAAGAATGCTGTTGGTAGCTTGATAGGGATTGCATTGAATCTATAGATTGCTTTGGGTAGTATACTCATTTTCACTACATTGATTCTTCCAATCCATGAACATGGTATATTTCTCCATCTGTTAGTGTCCTCTTTGATTTCTTTCACCAGTGTTTTATAGTTTTCTATATATAGGTCTTTAGATTCTTTAGGTAGATATATTCCTAAGTATTTTATTCTTTCCGTTGCAATGGTGAATGGAATTGTTTCCTTAATTTCTGTTTCTGTTTTCTCATTATTAGTGTATAGGAATGCAAGGGATTTCTGTGTGTTGATTTTATATCCTGCAACTTTACTATAGTCATTGATTAGTTCTAGTAATTTTCTGGTGGAGTCTTGAGGGTTTTCTATGTAGAGGATCATGTCATCTGCAAACAGTGAGAGCTTTACTTCTTCTTTTCCAATTTGGATTCCTTTTATTTCTTTTTCTGTTCTGATTGCTGTGGCCAAAACTTCCAAAACTATGTTGAATAGTAATGGTGAAAGTGGGCACCCTTGTCTTGTTCCTGACTTTAGAGGAAATGCTTTCAATTTTTCACCATTGAGGATAATGTTTGCTGTGGGTTTGTCATATATAGCTTTGATTATGTTGAGGTATGTTCCTTCTATTCCTGCTTTCTGGAGAGTTTTGATCATAAATGGATGTTGAATTTTGTCAAAGGCTTTCTCTGCATCTATTGAGATAATCATATGGTTTTTATTTTTCAATTTGTTAATGTGGTGTATTACATTGATTGATTTGCGGATATTGAAGAATCCTTGCATCCCTGGGATAAAGCCCACTTGGTCATGGTGTATGATCTTTTTAATGTGTTGTTGGATTCTGATTGCTAGAATTTTGTTAAGGATTTTTGCATCTATGTTCATCAGTGATATTGGCCTGTAGTTTTCTTTTTTTGTGGGATCTTTGTCAGGTTTTGGTATTAGGGTGATGGTGGCCTCATAGAATGAGTTTGGAAGTTTACCATCCTCTGCAATTTTCTGGAAGAGTTTGAGCAGGATAGGTGTTAGCTCTTCTCTAAATTTTTGGTAGAATTCAGCTGTGAAGCCGTCTGGACCTGGGCTTTTGTTTGCTGGAAGATTTTTTTATTACAGTTTCAATTTCCGTGCTTGTGATGGGTCTGTTAAGATTTTCTATTTCTTCCTGATCGAGTTTTGGAAAGTTGTACTTTTCTAAGAATTTGTCCATTTCTTCCTCGTTGTCCATTTTATTGGCATATAATTGTTGATAGTAGTCTCTTATGATCCTTTGTATTTCTGTGTTGTCTGTTGTGATCTCTCCATTTTCGTTTCTAATTTTATTGATTTGATTTTTCTCCCTTTGTTTCTTGATGAGTCTGGCTAATGGTTTGTCAATTTTATTTATCCTTTCAAAGAACCAGCTTTTGGTTTTGTTGATTTTTGCTATGGTCTCTTTTGTTTCTTTTGCATTTATTTCTGCTCTAATTTTTAAGATTTCTTTCCTTCTACTAACCCTGGGGTTCTTCATTTCTTCCTTTTCTAGTTGCTTTAGGTGTAGAGTTAGGTTATTTATTTGACTTTTTTCTTGTTTCTTGAGGTGTGCCTGTATTGCTATGAACTTTCCCCTTAGGACTGCTTTTACCATGTCCCACAGGTTTTGGGTTGTTGTGTTTTCATTTTCATTCGTTTCTATGCAAATTTTGATTTCTTTTTTGATTTCTTCTGTGATTTGTTGGTTATTCAGCAGCGTGTTGTTCAGCCTCCATATGTTGGATTTTTTAATAGTTTTTCTCCTGTAATTGAGATCTAGTCTTACTGCATTGTGGTCAGAAAAGATGCTTGGAATGATTTCTATTTTTTTGAATTTACCAAGGCTAGCTTTATGGCCCAGGATGTGATCTATCCTGGAGAAGGTTCCATGTGCGCTTGAGAAGAAGGTGAAATTCATTGTTTTGGGATGAAATGTCCTATAGATATCAATTAGGTCTAACTGGTCTATTGTATCATTTAAAGTTTGTGTTTCCTTGTTAATTTTCTGTTTAGTTGATCTATCCATAGGTGTGAGTGGGGTATTAAAGTCTCCCACTATTATTGTGTTATTGTTAATTTCTTCTTTCATACTTGTTAGCATTTGTCTTACATACTGCGGTGCTCCCGTGTTGGGTGCATATATATTTATAATTGTTATATCTTCTTCTTGGATTGATCCTTTGATCATTATGTAGTGACCATCTTTGTCTCTTTTCACAGTCTTTGTTTTAAAGTCTATTTTATCTGATATGAGTATTGCTACTCCTGCTTTCTTTTGGTCCCTATTCTCATGGAAAATCTTTTTCCAGCCCTTCACTTTCAGTCTGTATGTGTCCCCTGTTTTGAGGTGGGTCTCTTGTAGACAACATATGCAGGGGTCTTGTTTTTGTATCCATTCAGCCAGTCTTTGTCTTTTGGTTGGGGCATTCAACCCATTTACGTTTAAGGTAATTACTGATAAGTATGACCCCGTTGCCATTTACTTTATTGTTTTGGGTTCGAATTTATACACCATTTTTGTGTTTCCTGTCTAGAGAATATCCTTTGGTATTTGTTGGAGAGCTGGTTTGGTGGTGCAGAATTCTCTCAGCTTTTGCTTGTCTGAAAAGCTTTTGATTTCTCCTTCATACTTGAATGAGATCCTTGCTGGGTACAATAATCTGGGCTGTAGGTTATTTTCTTTCATCATTTTAAGTATGTCTTGCCATTCCCTCCTGGCTTGAAGAGTTTCTATTGAAAGATCAGCTGTTATCCTTATGGGAATTCCTTTGTGTGTTGTTGTTTTTCCCTTGCTGCTTTTAATATTTGTTCTTTGTGTTTGATCTTTGTTAATTTGATTACTATGTGTCTTGGGGTGTTTCGCCTTGGGTTTATCCTGTTTGGGACTCTCTGGGTTTCTTGGACTTGGGTGATTATTTCCTTCCCCATTTTAGGGAAGTTTTCAACTATTATCTCCTCAAGTATTTTCTCATGGTCTTTCTTTTTGTCTTCTTCTTCTGGGGCCCCTATGATTCGAATGTTGTAGCGTTTAATATTGTCCTGGAGGTCTCTGAGATTGTCCTCATTTCTTTTAATTCGTTTTTCTTTTATCCTCTCTGATTCATTTATTTCTACCATTCTATCTTCTAATTCACTAATCCTATCTTCTGCCTCTGTTATTCTACTATTTGTTGCCTCCAGAGTGTTTTTAATTTCACTTACTGCATTATTCATTATATATTGACTCTTTTTTATTTCTTCTAAGTCCTTGTTAAACCTTTCTTGCATCTTCTCAATCCTTGCCTCCAGGCTATTTATCTGTGATTCCATTTTAATTTCAAGATTTTGGATCAATTTCACTATCATTATTCGGAATTCTTTATCAGGTAGATTCCCTATCTCTTCCTCTTTTGTTTGGTTTGGTGGGCATTTATCCTGTTCCTTTATCTGCTGGCTATTCCTCTGTCTCTTCATCTTGTTTAAATTGCTGAGTTTGGGGTGTCCTTTCTGTATTCTGGCAGTTTGTGGAGTTCTCTTTATTGTGGCGTTTCCTCGCTGTGTGTGGGTTTGTACAGGTGGCTTGTCAAGGTTTCCTGGTTAGGGAAGCTTGTGTCGATGTTCTGGTGGATGGAGCTGTATTTCTTCTCTCTGGAGTGTAATGAAATGTCCAGTAATGAGTTATGAGATGTCTATGGTTTTGGGGTGACTTTGGGCAGCCTGTATCTTGAAGCTCAGGGCTGTGTTCCTTTGTTGCTGGAGAATTTGCTTGTTGTGTCTTTCCCTGGAACTTGTTGGCCCCTGTGCGGTGCTTGGTTTCAGTGTCGGTATGGAGGCGTTTGATGAGCTCCTGTCAATTAATGTTCCTTGGAGTCAGGAGTTCCCTGGAGTCAGGGATTGGACTTAAGCCTCCTACTTCCAGTTATCGGTCTTAATTTTACAGTAGTTTCAAAACTTCTCCTTCTATACAGCACCACTGATAAAACATCTACGTTAAAGATGAAAAGTTTCTCTACTGTGAGGGTCACTCAGAGAGGTTCACAGCGTTACATGGAGAAGAGAAGAGGGAGGAGGGAGTTAGAGGTGACCCAAATGAGATGAGGTGGAATCAATAGTGGAGAGAGTGGGCTAGCCAGTAGTCACTTCCTTATGTGCACTCCACAACTGGACCACTCAGAGATGTTCACAGAGTTATACAGGGAAGAGAAGAAGGAGGCAGGAGACAGAGGTGGCCAGAAGGATAAAAGGGGGAAATGAAAAGGAGGGAGACAGATCCAGCCAGTAATCAGTTCCTTAAGTGTTCTCCACCGTCTGGAACACACAGAAATTCACAGAGTTGGGTAGAGTAGAGAGGGGTTAGGGAGGAGATACAGGTGACCTGGTGGAGAAAATGGAGAGTCCAAAGGTAGAGAGAGCAGTCAAGCCAGTAATCTCGTACACTAGTGAAAAATGGGTCCTGAAGATTGGGTTCTTAAAGGTACAAAATTGGTAACAAATACATAAAAACAAAAATTAGAAATCTAGAGTAGAGTTTGGAATTTCAAAAATGCGATGTTAATGAAAAGGAGAAGGAAAAGAAAGAGAGAAAAAACGAACAAAGAAAAACAAACAAGGTGGTGAAAGTAATAAAGAAACTACAGGTACAAAATTGATAACTAATACCAAACAGCAAAAATTAAAAATCTAGAGTAGAGTTTGGAATTTCAAAAATACAACGTTAAAAAAAAAAAAAAAAAGAAGAAGAAGAAAAATAAAGAGAGAAAACAAACAAACCAACAAAAACAATGTCGCAAAAATTATAAAGAAAATATAGGTACAAAATTGATATCAAATACCAAAAAGCATAAATTAAAAATCTTGAGTAGAGTTTGGAATTGCAGATATACGATGTTATATAAAAGAAGAAGAGAAAGAAACAGAGGAAAAAAAAAGTCACAGCAATTATGAAAAAAACTATAGGTACAAAATTGATAACATATATCAAAAGGCTAAAATTAAAAATCTAGAGTAGAGTTTGGAATTTCAAAAATACAATGTTAAGGAAAAGAAGAAAAAGAAAAAAGAGAAAAAAAAAAAAAAACCACGGTCAAAAAATTATAAAATATATATATGAAGTTTGCTGAAGAAGAAAAAAAAAAGAAAAAATAGGGTCTTTTTTTTTTTTTTTTTGCAAAGTAATAGTTATAAAAGTGAAAATTAAAGGACAATAGAGGACTTTAAAAAAAATTTTTTTTTAATTAAAAAAAAAAGAAAGAAAGAAAGATTGATCGTAAAAATAGTAAAAATATATCTAGGTCTTTCTCTGGTTTTGTTGTGAGTATTGTGGGTTCAGTTCATTTTTGGCAGTTCCTTAGTCCGACTTATATTTCTCAAGATCTATAGGCCCCTTCCTATGTAATCCGTAGTAACCACAGGGTTTTAATCTATGGCCTGTAGCTTCCAAGGCGTTTCCCTCTGTTATAGCTTCTTCTGTTTGCTGGTCTCTTCAGTGTCTGGTTCCCGCCCTGACACAAAGGGGACGGTGGAGGACACTATTTTTTTTTTTTTTTTTTTAATTTAGGCTCACTTGTTCAGCCGCGCTGTGGGGAGGGAGGGAGGGATGCTGCAAACAGATAACACTGGTGTGCGCTCGCAGTGCCTCAGCCACACTGGGTCTGCCCCCGCTCACGGTGCGTGTAGCCTCCCTGCCCACACTGCTTGGGCTCTACGTTGTTCCGCCGGGAACAATCAGAGGCCGGCCCTGGACTGAGCTCCCAGGTCCAAGCCGCTCAGGTTCAGGCACTCGGGTAGTCCTCAGAGGCGCAGACTCGGTTGGGCCTGCGTTTTGTGTTCTTCCCAGGTCGAGCAGCTCAGTTGATGAGGTGTTTGGCGGGCGCCAATGCTGCGACTTATCGCCTCCCTGCCACTCGGTTATCTGGGTGTAAAACCGGCGCACCTTCTCAGGCAGATGTTGACCGTCCAGACCCCCAAGAAGTTTTAGTTAGCAAAGAAGCCTGCTTACAGTTTTATAGATAGTGTCTCTCTGGGGCTGCGATTGCCCCCTTCCGGCTCTGGCTGCCTGTCACCAGAGGGGGAAGGTCTGCAACCGGCTATCTCTGTTCAGTCCTTTGTTCTGTGCGCAGGCCTGGCGGTGTCTTAGGTTAGGGCTGGCTTTTCGCGTGGTAGATATCCCACAGTCTGGTTTGCTAGCTCAAATTATTTCGCTCAGATAGCGCTCAGGACATTCGGCCCGATTCTTACTCTAAGGGACACAGCCCGCGCCGCACTTCCCTGCCCAGCCCCCGCTTGCTAATGCCGTGTGCAGGCCTCTGTGCTGCTTCTCTGCTGGGGGAGTTACTGTAGGGCTCACAATCCGCGATTTTTAATTGTTTATTTTTTTTCCCCTCCCTTTTATGTTGCCCTCTGTGCTTCCAAAGCTCGGCACAGATTCGGCAGTGAGAGGGTTTCCTGGTGTTTGGAAACTTCTCTCTTTTTAAGACTCCCTTCCTGGGACGGAGCTCCGCCCCTCCCTCTTTTGTCTCTTTTTTTGTCTTTTATATTTTTTCCTACCTCCTTTCGAAGAGTTGGGCTGCTTTTCTGGGTGCCTGATGTCCTCTGCCGGCATTCAGAAGTTGTTTTGTGGAATTTACTCGACGTTTAAATGCTCTTTTGATGAATTTGTGGGGGAGAAAGTGTTCTCCCCGTCCTACTCCTCCGCCATCTTGGCTCCTCCTCCTACTTTCAAATTTTTATTAAAGGATTTTCATTCCTGATAGGATGTATTTAGTTATGGAAGAACAGTACCAAACACCAGAAAAAAAGATGTATAAATTACAAATGTTGTTTTTAAAAGATATCAGCCACTTTTGGAGCAGTGAGGATGAGATAAATTAGAATTTCAGAAGAGGAGGAGACTACCATAGTAGGTTGAGGACCTCTGGCTGAGTTTTTGTTCATTGTTAGGAGCACATGCTGATTCTGAGCATGCAGCTGGGCTCAGGCTTAGCTCAAACAGAAACACTCTGTTGGCAGAGAGAAAGAAACAGGTTTTTGGCTTTATTCCACACCTAAATCCATGTTTAGTTATCATAATCTCAGTATTGTGTACTCTTGAGGGGGGAAGGCTTACTGATTTCTCATGGGTTGCATAGAATTAATATTGGTTCTTTAAATATTTTTCTTAGAAAAGTCTTTGGCAAAACATGCCCCACTTAACATATGAGACTGCTTTTTCTCTTTCATTTTGTCCAGGAAAACCTACCACATTATGTAAGATTATGGGAAAAGCTGAAATGTGGTTGATTCGAACTTACTGGGATTGTGAATTTCCATACCCTTACTAACCTAATGTTGAATTTGTTGCAGGACTGCATTGCAAGCCTGCAAATCCCCTGCCTAAGGTAAATTAAAGGTGCTTCTTTATACTTCTCTGAGTAGTTACCTCCTGGAATGATTTCAAGTCTATCATTTTTAGTATTTTGACTCTCAAACTGAAAAACTAGACACAAGAATTAATGGGAATTATCCACCTTAGACCATTAATATTATGCTACAATTAAGTATTTGCCATGTTATCATGGTAATCCTTACTGATGCTTATCAAATATACCAGATATTTGCCAACAATAATGGTCCTAGCCTCTGAGTTTAGTGGAATTGCCCAATACTCTCTGGGCAATGACAGTGAACTGAAGTTGCATGAATCACTTCCAGGTCCAGCACTCAGTTGTCAGGAGCACTTACCCCAGAGTTCTCTTTTCCTCTCTAATGTCAAAGGGGTGTGTTCCCGAGTGGCTACTCTGTCGACCTAAGTCCTGATTAAAGAATATAGCAACAGGTGCAGCTCAATAGATGGACATATGACATGAGAAAGAAACAATGTGTTGTTTTAGGCTACTGAGATTTTGAAGTTGAAAGTTATTTTGCATAACTTAGTCTAAAAATGGACATAATAGGGATAGTATAATAATTATAGAAAAGAGCAAATAGAGATGCAATGGTTCACTCAAAATCCTGGTAGAAATTCAGTAATGATGACTTGTTGGGTTTGAACAGAGAGAAATTAGCCTGGAGAGGTGATTAGAGGATAGGTTATAAAAAAAATCAAATGAGCAATATTAAGTATTCTTTACTTAAATCTAAGGTCAGTGAAGGATCAATATATAATTTTTAAGCAGCAAGATGATACAACTTACCCTTGCATAAATATAGCCTACTGAATTATTTGGAATGGAGCAAGATTTAAATCAGGGAGATGAGCTGAGAATCAAGGCTGTAGATTGTCACCCTGCTTATTTAACTTCTATGCAGAGTACATCATGAGAAACGCAGGACTGGAAGAAACATAAACTGGAATCAAGATTGCCAGGAGAAGTATCAATAACCTCAGATATGCAGATGACACCACCCTTATGGCAGAAAGTGAAGAGGAACTAAAAAGCCTCTTGATGAAAGTGAAAGTGGAGAGTGAAAAAGTTGGTTTAAAGCTCAACATTCAGAAAATGAAGATCATGGCATCTGGCCCCATCACTTCATGGCACATAGATGGGGAGACAGTGGAAACAGTGTCAGACTTTATTTTTGGGGGCTCCAAAATCACTGCAGATGGTGACTGCAGCCATGAAATTAAAAGACGCTTACTCCTTGGAAGGAAAGTTCTGACCAACCTAGATAGCATATTCAAAAGCAGAGACATTACTTTGCCAACAAAGGTTCGTCTAGTCAAGGCTATGGTTTTTCCTGTGGTCATGTATGGATGTGAGAGTTGGACTGTGAAGAAGGCTGAGTGCTGAAGAGTCGATGCTTTTGAACTGTGGTGTTGGAGAAGACTCTTGAGAGTCCCTTGGACTGCAAGGAGATCCAACCAGTCCATTCTGAAGGAGATCAGCCCTGGGATTTCTTTGGAAGGAATGATGCTAAAGCTGAAACTCCAGTACTTTGGCCATCTCTTGTGAAGAGTTGACTCATTGGAAAAGACTCTGATTCTGGGAGGGATTGGGGGCAGGAGGAGAAGGGGACGACAGAGGATGAGATGGCTGGATGGCATCACTGACTCAATGGATATGAGTCTGAGTGAACTCCGGGAGTTGGTGATGGACAGGGAAGCCTGGCATGCTGCGATTCATGGGGTCACAAAGAGTCGGACATGACTGAACGACTGATCTGATCTGATCTGAGCTGAGAATCAGTTCAGTTGAGTTCACTCAGTAGTGTCTGACTCTTTGCGATCCCATGGACTGCAGCTTGCCAGGCTTCCCTGTCCATCACCAACTCCCAGAATTTACTTGAAACTCCGTAGTGTTGGTGGTTCATATGGTAGAGAATCTGCCTGCAATGCAGGAGACCTGGGTTTGATCCCTGGGTTGGGAAGATCCCCTGGAGAAGGGGGATAGAGTTGGTGATGCCATTCAACCACTTCATCCTCTGTCGTCCCCTTCTCCTCCTGCCTTCAATCCCTCCCAGCATCAGGGTCTTTTCCAATGAGTCAGTTCTTCACATCAGGTGGCCAAAGTAATGGAGTTTCAGCTTCAATATCAGTCCTTCCAGTGAAAACACAGGACTGATCTCCTTTAGGATGGACTGGTTGGATCTCCTTGCAGTCCAAGGGACTCTCAAGAGTCTTCTCCAACACCACAGTTAAAATGCATCAATTCTTTGGTGCTCAGCTTTCTTTACAGTCCAACTCTCACACCCATACATGACTACTGGAAAAACCATAGCCTTGACTAGATGGACCTTTGTTGGCAAAGTAATGTCTGTACATTTGTGCCTTAATCCCTATGCAGTGTTCTTTGGTAAATTAGCCTGGAATATTTGGTTAAATTCAACTGTATACAACTCTTCCCTTGAGCCAAAATCTTACCAATAGGCAGGCGGCTATGTCATATTAATGCTCCTTCATGCTCAGAGTCTCAGTGGTGTCTGACTCTTTATTACCTATGGACTGTACCCCACCAGTTTCCTCTGTCCCTGGGATTCTCCAGGCGAGAATGCTGGAGTGGGTTGCCATTCTCTTCAACTGAACCAGCGTCACCTGCTTGGGAGGCAAATTCTTTATCATTGAGCCAGCAGGGAAGCTATTAATGAGATCTCTGTAAACAGTAAAAGGAAAAAATAAATAAAGAAAGAAAGAAATAAACTAAGACCCAGGATCTTTTCTTCTTAACTTTTGGGTCCATCTATTGAAGAAGTAGAGGGACAGCCACACTTATCCAAATACGTGTGTTCTTAAAGCACTACAACAATCCTCTAGGGAAGGTGACCCAACTAGGGATCCACAGCAAAGCTCATCTCTTTCTGGTAAGAAAGACATAAGGAAAGATTGGAGAGAGTACTGAAAAATATCCCTCGCACAACAACATCATGTGTGTTAGTCACTCAGTTGTGCCCAGCTCTTTGCCACCCATGGACTGTAGCCCACCAGGCTTCTCTGTCCATGGGATTCTCCAGGCAAGAATATTGGAGTGGGTAGTCATCCCCTTCTCCAGGGGATCTTCCCAACCCAGGGATCAAACCCAGGTCTCCTGCATTGCAGGCAGATTCTTTACCATTTGAACCACCAGGAAAGCCCTCATATAAGATGTCAATTTGATTTTGGATGCCAAAACAGAAGTTTGTGGAATTAGAGAATTTGTTTTTCTTTGCTTTTCATGGTTCTCAGGGCAATAGGATGTATTAATCATACTCTCAAGTCATTCTACTCCATAATTAAGCCCATGGGAGGCATCTCTTTTGATTTACATTTCTTGTATTTTGTTCTTTATCTTCTTTTCTTCCATTACCCTACAATCAGTGAGCACCCAGTCAAATGTAGTTAATACTTATATCACTGCAATTTATATAGATAACTGTGGATCCTCAAACTATCTGTAGAAATTTTTTGAATTTTTAAATTATATAAATGATAGTGAAGTGAAAGTCCCTCAGTCGTGTCCTACTCTTTGTGACCCCATGGACTATCCAGTCCATGGAATTCTCCAGGCCTGAATACTGGAGTGGGTAGCCTTTCCCTTCTTCAGGGGATCTTCCCAACCCAGGGATTGAACCCATGTCTCCCACATTGCAGGCAGATTTTTTACCAGCTGAGCCACAAGGTAGCTATAATTCACATTTTCTCAACGTTATTAGTCTATGGAATTTTTTTCATATGTATCCAAGTTTCTATTTGTAAATCTATTTCATTATTTCTGACTGTTGCAGAGATACTTGATATATATATTTACCATATTTTATTTATTCCCCACAAAGGACAATTAGGTGTCCCCATCTCTATGATACAGCAAGGAATATTGGGAGGAAAAATCGCAAACCTATGCATATATCTGAGATTTATATCCAATAGTGAAATGGTAGTGTCATGGGTCACAGGCATACTTCATTTTGTTGTGCATTTAACTTCACTGGATATCTATAAAAATTTATTTTTTCATCAGGAGTACTTAGGGGACTACATCTTCCAGATCTTTTCTAAACCTTGACTATTATTCTATTTTCTAATACAGGTCAGGTACATAGAGGTAAAGTGATATTACATTGCTGAATTTACAGATTATGTCAGTTCAGCTCAGTTCAGTTGCTCAGTCCTATCCGACTCTTTGCGACCCCACGATTTGCAACACACCAGGCCTCCCTGTCCATCACCAACTCCCGGAGTTCACTCAGACTCACGTCCATCGCATCAGAGATGCCATCCAGCCATCTCATCCTCTGTCGTCCCTTTCTCCTCCTGCCCCCAATCCCTCCCAGCATCAGTCTTTCCAATGAGTCAACTCTTTGCATGAGGTGGCCAAAGTACTGGAGTTTCAGCTTTAGTATCATTCCTTCCAAAGAAAGCCCAGGGCTGATCTCCTTCAGAAAGGACTGGTTGGATCTCCTTGCAGTCCAAGGGACTCTCAAGAGTCTTCTCCAACACAACAGTTCAAAAGCATCAATTCTTTGGCGCTCAGCTTTCTTCACAGTCCAACTCTCACATTCATACATGGCCATTGGAAAAACCATAGCCTTGACTAGACGGACCTTTGTTGGCAATCCATCTATAAATATAGTGTAATGGTTAATTTTATGTGTCAACTTGCCTGGGCCAGGTCCCCAGGTATTCAGCCAAACATGACTTTGGAAGTTTCCGTAAGGGTATTTTTGGATGACAATAACATTTAAATATGCGGACCTTGAGTAACAAATTGCCCTACATTATATGGCCTGAGGTTCATCCAATTAGTTGAAGACCTGAATGGAATGAAAGACTGAATTCCCCCAAGCAAAAAAGAATTCTGCCAGTAGGCAGCCTTCAGACCCGAACTGCAGCAGTGGCGCTTCTTTGAGTCTCCTGCCGTGATGGGCTGTTCTGCAGATTAAATTTGCTAGCCTCCACAGTCATGTGAGTCACCCCCTTGAAATAAATATCTTCCCTGTCTTTCCATTTCAAGTTTTGCACATTTTCTTCCTTCTCTTAATTGATTGAATTAGTTTTGTTAGTAGTTCAACAAAGGATAGAAAGATTTCTTTTTACTTCAGCATGACTGCTGCTGCTGCTGCTGCTGCTGCTGCTTCTAAGTCGCTGTCTAGGTTGGTCATAACTTTCCTTCCAGGGAGCAAACGTCTTTTAATTTCATGGTTTAATTTCATGGCTGCAATCACCGTCTGCAGTGATTTGGGAGCCCCCCAAAGTAAAGTCTGCTACTGTTTCCATTGTTTCCCCATCTATTTCCCATGAAGTGATGGGACCGGATGCCATGATCTTAGATTTTGAATGCCGAACTCTAAGCCAACTTTTTCACTCCCCTCTATCACTTTCATCAAGAGGCTCGTTAGCTCTTCTTCGCTTTCTGGCATAAGGGTGGTGTCATCTGCATATATGCTGCTGCTGCTGCTGCTAAGTCACTTCAGTCGTGTCCAACTCTGTGCGACCCCATAGATGGCAGCCCATCAGGCTCCCCCGTCCCTGGGATTCTCCAGGCAAGAATACTGGGGTGGGTTGCCATTTCCTTCTCCAATGCATGAAAGTGAAAAGTGAAAGTGAAGTCACTAGATATATGCTATTTCTATTTTGAATGTAAAGTCATATATTTCTGTTATATTATTGTTATCCTCAGAGTATGCATCACAGGTATTTCTACATCTCTGCATCTGGTCAGGAAGTTTATATGACTACCTCATTTCTAAATGTATTCTTGGAAACTTATACAAAGAAAATACAGCTAAAAGAAAACTGCTAATTAAAACAAACAAACAAAGCAAGATGAATGTACCAAAATAATGTCATTTTGCTGACTGTTTCAGCAGAAAAATGAATGAAAATGGTATTAGCATCCAAGGCTAAATATAAAGTGAAGCACCAAAACTATTTAACTTAAAGCAGGAATCAAACACTCTTCATTTGGAGCATTGTGGAGAGGGTGCTGGAAGAGAATAGAGAATACTAAATATAATAATTGTCTTTACAATTAACAAGCTTACTTAGAAATTTGGCTCAGTCAGCTAGAGCTATATAAACTTAGAGAAATTACTTAACCTTATTGAAATAGATTACTCATCTATAAATATATACATTTCTCTTAGATTTAAATGATACATGTAAAGAGCTCAACACATGGCAGAAAACACATAATCAGTAATTGGTAAACACACACACACACTATAAATTGGAGAGGGAACCTCCAATTTAAATAATTTTTAATTTGTTTAATAACCAATGATTTCAGGTCAAACTTTACACTCTGAAATGGTTAACATATGGAGAGACATAATTGTTCTAATAATTCAGAAACATTAAGAAAAGTGTGCAACTATCTTATTCTTGTAAATGTAAACTTTCATATTACAAAGACTCTTCTCCTCACAGGAGTTCAAAGAGTTTATACAAAGTTCTGGAAAAGATGGAGTAATGGTGTTTACTCTGGAGTCAATGGTCAAAAACCTCTCAGAAGAAAAGTTTAATATGGTTGCATCAGTCTTTGCCCAGATTCCACAGAAGGTCAGATAATTTTATTTTTTGAGGGGCAGCTATTTTAAAATTCATGAAGATCTCCTTAAATTGTGCTTAAAAAATGTAGGAAAATTTATTGGTATTATTAATATCAATTTAAGTGAACTGTAGAGAAAAAAATATTAAGGGTATTTGATTCTTTTCTTGCTTTAAGCCTGGCGTCACTTACAGGAAAATACATTGCAAAATTTTCTTTAAATAATGAGGTAAAAATTATAATTCATTGCTATTGAAGAAATGGTCAGCTTTGTGCCTGGGTTTAAGGCTTCCATGTAATCTAGCCTTGTTTTTTGGTGTTTATTGTTTGTTGTGTTTTGTTTTGAATTTTTGGCATATACACAAGTTACAAATACCATGATGTCTCCATAAGGGAATAGATATTCAAAAATACAGCATTGATTCATAGGATACCTTGGATTCTATTTCCTTATAGTTAATGAATTTGGATCAGGCTATGGTTTAGCCTGAAACTGACAACTTGGATTCCTGGAGTACTTCTAAATAGTGACTCTTCATTTTAAACAGTTAAAATCTTTAATAATACAGTGTAAGATTTAAGTTCACTCTCTGATGTTTCCCCAAATTATAATTTTTTACTGATACCCTTCTAAATTATAACTGAATCATGTCATTTTTAAACTACCATGAATACCCCCCCCACTACTTTTAGTTAAAATAGAGAATAAAATATAATTTTAAGTTATAAATACTTACAATAATTATTGTAACCATAACCAAATTACTCTCAAAAAATGTTTTGTGGGAACAGTACCCATTTAAATATTTAATCTAAATACCATCTTCATAAAAATACTGAATTTTCAATTGCATTAAAATACAATGCTTAAGGGTGAAATCAGGGCACACTAGGAAGCACCAAGACCTGTCTCTCTACCTAAACAAAATTGTTCTAGCAAAAACTGTCTGAAGTAACTGTATTGGAACTCTGGAATCTAACTGAGCACTTATAACTCACAGTGGAAAGACTGAGTAGAAACTATGGCTAATTTTAGTCAATTTCAGCCCTTAAGAATAGCAGCAGCTTTAAAGTCTTTATCACTCTGTACTATGACAACCCACATACCTGTATTTCTGATGGAATTTGGTGAAACCATGCTGGGCAATAAAGACCTTATCCTCAAAGTACTGTGGTTCTGCATTCTGATTGCCGATTACTGCCCATTATCATTGAGGTGTAGGTATAGAAGTTGACCACATTTTTTTCAACCACATGGACAGGGAGGCCTGGCATGCTGTGGTTCATGGGATTGCAAAGAGTCGGACATTATTGAGGGATGGAACTGAATTGAATTGATCGCTATAAGAAGCACAGGTTTAAAAGGATAGGTCTATTGTTTTTTCTTTTTCCTTTTTCCTCTGTTTGGGAGCCAGGCATTAATGAATCAGGCTATTAAAAAAAAAAAAAAAAACTCATAGTGAAATTTAGAAAGTTATGTGCATGTCCCAGGGAAAGAGAGTGGCTCATAAAAATATCCAAGAAGACCCAAAGCTTTACCCGCAGCCTGATTTCTGGCAAAGAGAAACACTTCAACAATAGCAATAACAAAAATCAAACTGTTAACAAAGCAGCAAGTATGATTTCCGAAGTTAGAACACTACAAAAATCATATGTACAGTGGTCCACAAATATGAACTATACAAAGGTAGATGAAAGTATGGTCAAGTCAAAGAAACTAAATAAACTTAGAGAAGCCATTCCTGAGGGAGCCTGGATTTTGGAATTACTAGAAAAAAAATCCTTTAAAACCACAGTCTTAAAGATGCACAAAGAACTAAAGGAAGACAATGGTAAAGAGAAGAAAATGATGTAGGAAGAAAATGAAATATGGATAATGAGAAAGGAATTATTTTTAAAAGAAACCAAAAAAGAATTCTGGATATAAAAATTGCAGTAACTGAAATGAAAAGCTCACCACAGGAGTTTAAAATCAGACATGAGCAGGCAAAAGCATCAACAAACTTAAAGAAAGTATTTGAAATTATCAACTTCAAGGAACAGAAAGAAAAATAAATGAAGAAAAATGAATAAAGCTTAAGAAACTTGTGAAACACCATCTTGTAAATGTGCATACACATTGTGCAGGTCCCAGAAGGGAGAAATGGGCAGAAAGAATATTTAAAGAAATAATAGCTTAACATATCCCTAATTTAATAAAACACATAAATCTACAAATCCAAGTATCTTAGTGAATTTCAAGTAGGATAAATTCAAAGAGACCTACACCAAGACACACTGTACTCATGAAAAACTAAAGATAATGAGTGGCTAACGAAAGAAATAAGGTAAGAAATTCATCACTTAAAAGATATCTTCAATAAAGTGATCAGCAAATTTCTCATCAGAAACCTTGGAGGCCAAAGGCAGTGGATTGATAAATTAAAAGTGATGAAAGACAAAATTGTTAACTGAGAATTTTATATCAGGCAAAATGCCCTTCAAAAATGAATAGAAAATAAGACATTTCCAGGTAAACACAAGTTGAAGGATATCATTAACACTAGACTTTCCTGTAAAAATAAAGCAAAAGGTAATCCTTGTTGAAAGGAAATGCTTCTAAACAGTAAAACCATGTAAAGAAATAAAGATCTGCAATAAGGCAAAATTACAGTAAAGGAAATTATAAAAGCTATAAAAATTATAAAAATCAATTACTGCAATTTTTTGCTTGTAAATCCACTAAAAAATTTCTCAATGATTAAAATAAAAATAATAAAAATGAATTATTGATCTATGTAATTATTAACATAATGTATAAATATTAATTTGTGTCATCAATACAGAGAGAGTTGGATGGATCTGTAAAGGAGCACAATTTTTATGTGTTTGAAGCTAACAATCAATAGGTCAAAGAATAAGTCATACAAGTAATTTGAAAATATTTGTTTAAATGAATGAAACATGAGAGACCAAACAAGAGATGCAGAGAAAGCAGAGGTTACAGATAAATAATAATAGCTGTCCTGTGTGAGGTGGTATGTCTTTGTTCTTTGATTTGCATTTCCCTAATGAGTAATGGGGCTTCCCTTGTGGCTCAGCTGGTAAAGTGCCTACATTGAAAAACAAGAATGATCTAAAATCAATTACCAAATCTTATACTTTAAAGAACTATGAAAAGAAGACAAACCAAACCAAAAGCTGGCAGAAGGAGAAAAATGATGAAGATTAGAGCAGAGATAAAATTAAAAAAAGAAAACAGAAAATCAATAAAACCAAAATTGAGTTCTTCGAAAAGGTTAGCAAAATTATCAAAGCTTTAACTAGATTAGTAAAAAGGAAAACAAAAAATTGTATGCAAATAATTTAAATCAGAAATGAACTTAATGGCTTACAGAGATAAAAATTATAAGAGGATATGATTGGAGGTACGGCCAAGATGGAACTGTAGAAAGACCCTCAGCTCAGCTTTTTCCCTTAGGCAAAACAAAATAGCTCCTATTTGCAGAGCAACTATTGATGAGGACAAATAGAATAACAGCAATAAAGATTTTCTACACCTAAATAAAAAAGAACCTCAGTGAGACAGATAGGAGGGATGGAGAAGTGGTACAATCAAGACTCATAATCCCAACTGAGTCAATTAGCAGAGATGGTCCCCTAGATGTGAAAAGTTTGAGACCAGTATTGGGTTGCCCAGCCCAGGGATCCTGCACTGGGAAGTCAAGTTCCAGAGCACTGGATTTGAAGGCCAGTGACTTTCAGAAGAATCAGGACTCATGGTAGTCAACACACAAACACAGAAAGTCCCATGCAGCCTGAAATGGGGCTCCCCTAGAGCATATGGCTTTCATTATTAGAGCAATTCAAAGCAATTTACATATTCAATGCATTTTACAGGTTTAATGCAATACCTATCAAAACTCTAACAGACTTTTTGTAGAAATGAAAAATCCAGTCCTCAACTCCATATGTGACAGCAAGAATTACAAAGAGACAAAAAAATTTGAAAAACAACAAAACAAAAGGACTTATATTTTCAAATACTGTAATTAGAAATATGCTATAAAACCTATAGGAAATTAACACTGTGGTGCTGGAGGAAAGGCAGACATACTACCCAATGGAATAAAGAAAAAGTAGAAATTTATCCTCACATATATGGTCAGTTGATTTTCAACAAGGATGCAATACCATTCACTAAGAGAAAGAACAGTCTCTTCTCAACAAATAGTGCTGGCAAAGTCTTGATATCTGTGTGCAAACTACTAAAGATAGATCCTTTTCTTACAGCATATACAAACATTAACTCAAAATGGATCAGAGACCTAAACTTTAGAAGTAAAACTATAACACTTGTATAAGAAAATTTTGTTCATAGGTATGACACCAAAAGCACATCAATAAAAGTTAAAAATAAATTGGACTACATCAAATGCAGAACTTCTTTACATCAAAAGATAGTACCAAGAAAATAAAATACAATGTACAGATTGGGAGAAAATCTTTGCAAATAGTACCACTGATAAGAAATTAAGATACATGATACATAAGAATATCTATAACTCAACAACAGCAACAAAAACACAATTGAAAAATGGGAGAGTAATTAAAACATATCTTTCCAAAGAAGATTATCGAATGGTCAAAAATTACATGAAAGGATGCTCAGCATCATTAATCATTACCAGCGGGATTCTTTACCAGCTGAACCACAAGGGAAGCCCTATTAATCATTAGAGAAATACAAATTAAAGAACAAAGACATATCACCTCACACAGAACAGCTGTTAAAGAAAGAAAGAAAGAAAAGACAAATGTTGATGGAGAAAGAAGACCTCTTCCATTGCTGATAGGAGAGAAAAGTTATGCATCTCCTCTGAAAAACTTTTTTGTGGTTCCTCTGAAGGTTATGACCAGTGTGTTCTCTTGGCAAAACTCTGTTAGCCTTTGCCCTGTTTCATTCCGTTCTCCAAGGCCAAATTTGTCTGTTACTCCAGGTATTTCTTGACTTCCTACTTTTGCATTCCAGTCCCCTAAAATGAAAAGGGCATCTTTTTGGGGTGTTAGTTCTAGAAGGTCTTGTAGGTCTTCATAGAACCATTCAACTTCAGCTTCTTCAGCATTATTGGTTGGGACATAGGCTTGGATTTCTATGATATTGAATGGTTTGCCTTGGAAACAAAAAGAGATAATTCTGTCATTTTTGAGATTGCATCCAAGGACTGGATTTGAGATTCTTTTGTTGACTATGAGGTCTACTTCAATTCTTCTAAGGGATTCTTGCCCACAGTAGTAGATATAATGGTCATCTGAGTTAAATTCACCTATTCAAGTCCATTTTAGTTTGCTGATTCCTAAAATGTTGATGTTCACTCTTGCCACCTCCTATTTGTCCACATCCAATTTGCCTTGATTCATGGACCTAACATTTCATGTTCCTAGGCTCTATTGCTATTTACAGCAGCAGACTTTGCTTCTATCACCAGTCACATCCACAACTGGGTATTGTTTTTACTTTGGTTTCATCTCTTTGTTCTTTCTGGAGTTAGTTCTCCACTATCTTCAGTAGCATATGGGGCACCTACTGACCTGGGGAGTTCATCTTTCAGTGTCCTATCTTTTTGCCTTTTCATACTGTTCATGGGGTTCTCAAGACAAGAATACTGATGTTATTTGCCATTCCCTTCTCCAGTGGACCACGTTTTGTCAGAACTCTCCACCATGACCTGTCCATCTTGGGTGGCCCTACATGGCATGGCTCATAGTTTCATTGAGTTAGACAAGGCTGTGGATCATGTGATCAGATTGGTTAGTTTCCTGTGATTGTGGTTTTCAGTCTGTCTGCCCTCTGATGGAGAGGGATAAGAGGCTTATGGAAGCTTGATGATGGGAGAGACTGACTAAGGGGGAAGGAGAGTCTTGTTCTGATGGGAGGGGCCATACTCAGTAAATCTTTAATCCAATTTTCTGTTGAAAGGTGGGGCTGTATTTTCCCATTATCTGACCTAAGGCCAAACTATGGTGGAGATAATGAAGATAATGGTGACTGCCTTCAAAAGGTCCCATGCAAGCACTGTTACACTCAGTTCCCCCAACCCTGGACTATAAAGAAAGCTGAGCACTGAAAAATTGATGCTTTTGAACTGTGCTGCTGGAGAAGACTCTTGAGAATCCCTTGGACTGCAAGGAGATCCAACCAGTCCATCCTAAAGGAAATCAGCCCTGAATTTTCATTGGAAGGACTGATGCTGAAGCTGAAACTCCAGTTCTTAGGCCACCTGATGTGAAGAGCTGACTCGTTCGAAAAGACCCTGATGCTGAGAAAGATTAAAGGTGGAAGGAGAAGTGGACGATAGAGGATGAGATGGTTGGATGGCATCACCGCCTCAATGGACATGAGTTTGAGTAATCTCCGAGAGTTGGTGATGGACAGGGAGGTCTGGTGTGCTGCAGTCCATTGGGTCACAAAGAGTTGGACACGACTGAGCAGTAGAACTGAACTGAACTGAAAGTTAAAGATGGAGCAATCATATAGCCCAGGAATTCTAATCCTAGTTATGTAGACAAAGGGATTGAAATCAGGGACTAAAACAAATACTTCCACACCAATGGTCACAGCAACATTATACACAATAGCAAAATGAATGGATAAAAAAATGTGATATACACACAAAATGCAATATTATTCAGGCTTAAAAAGAAAGAAAATTCTGGCATGTTACAACATGTATGAACCATGGAAACATAAAGCTAAGTGACATAAAGCCTAGAGAGAAATAGACAAATACAGTATGATTCCACTTAAATGTCTAGAGTAGTCAAATTCATAAAGACAGAAGTGGAATATACATTACTGGGGCTAGAGAATGGAGGGAATAGGGAGTTTCTGCTTAAAAATACAGTTTATGTATGGAAAACACTTGGGGTATAGAGAGCAATGATTTTTTCACAATACTGTGGATGTAGTTATGCCACCAAATTTTATACTTGCAATACTTCAAAGTGATAAATATCATTATATATATTTTACTATAATAAAAGAGGCAATTCTTTATTCTATGTTACTGCCAAGTATGCTTATAACAAAGTCAAAGAAACACCAATTTCTTAGTATCTCTTCCCTTTGCCTCTGAAAACTTTGTTTCAAAAATCTCCTTTGCCAGAATGGCCTAGTAACACCAATATGAAATTGTTTCTGGTGCAGATTATTTTTTTCTCTTCATCTCCTAAATGAGAATCATCCTGAAGATGATAGCCTATTGACTGGGATTATTGCAAGCATTTGAAAATATGGTTGCAGTGTCAATGGTTTAAAACATTAATTACTTAATCACTCACAAACTCAGTTTTCCCCTGTATTTCCAGGAGGTACTGAGCCAGATTAATTGCAAGTCAATTGCCTCCTTCTGACAAGATGTGATTTTAAAATCTTCAAATATATAAAGGCATTTATCTGAGCTTCCCTGGTGATTCAAATGGTAAAAAATCTGCCTGCAATGTGGGAGACCTGGATTTGATCCCTAGGTTAGGAAGATCCCTTGTAGAAGGGAATGACTACTCACTCCAGTATTCTTGCCTGGAGAATCCGATGGACAGAAAAGAGCCTGGCAGGCTGCAGTCCAGGGGTTCACAAAGAGTTGGACAGGACTGAGTGACTTTTTTTTTTTTTTTTTTAATCTTAATAGGTTCTGTGGAGATACACAGGAAAGAAACCAGAAACATTAGGAGCCAGTACCTGGCTGTATGAATGGATTCAATAGAATGATCTTGGTAAGACCAGAGAAGCAAAATTAAGTGGAACTGAATAAGGGATAACCTGAAGGATTACTCAGTAACAAATAAATTCAACAAATTTGTATTCAAAGTAAGTTCAAAACAAACAAACAAACAAAAAAAAACCTTGATTTACTCTTTACATTTCTTCTGGAGCTTGTTAAAGAGAAAATTATTCATGACACTTGATAAGATTATAAGGCACACTTTATTCAAGACCATCATGATAAATATAGTTACTACTGCAATGGACTTTTACAGTAATACAGAGAGATTGGGCTAAACTCTGAATGCAAAGAGGAAATGTGGGAAATTTATAACCGAACTGCTGAGTGCAGGGTGGGGGCTGGGGGAGGAGATAGTAAATGGAAAGTTACTAAGAGGAAGCATCAGGGGCATGGAAGAACCCTGACAAACTGACTTAATTGGATTCTTGCTAAAGGTAGGCTAGGTTCATCAGACATCATATGAGGGATGATGAAGTATGAGGCAACAGCTACATAGTGTGATCAAATATCAAGGTTGGAAGAGTCTAGCTAAACTTACTTAATATGGTGCTTGGTAAAATTGGGCAATGCAGAAATAAAGAAACCCTCTAATCAGCTCCTAGTTGAGAAAGATTTTAGAGGAGCTTAACTAGACTTTGGTCAAGGATAGAATCTTTGTGAAAATATAACATAAATATGGAATCTATAATTTTCCTTTTTATGACACAATCTCTCCTTCAGAATCAGAGTCAGGGAAAGTACCTTTAGATCAGGCTCTTATTAACTTTTGCATAAAATATTTCAGCACCCTCCTGACTCTCTGCATGTATTTTTTCCACCTCTCTTCTCTTCCCCTAACTACAATTATTTGAAAAAAAATCTGATAAACCATTTCACCAGCTATAATATAAGTGGCTCCATACTACTTAAAATAAAGGGCAGAGTTCCATTTTTTTAAACAGAAATCTCACAATCTTTCCTGGGTCTATTTTTCTAGCCTGTAATGCCAGCATTCTCACATTGAAACCCTGAACATATCACCTCCCTTCCCCATCCACAGTTTTTTCTTTTTTTTTCTTATATCCCTCAGTCTTGTTTATTGAAGTCATTTCACCCCAACAACTTGTCCAATGTAAGTACTCTACATCATTTAACTCTGCACAAACCTTTCAGAGCTTTTTGGAATGACTTAATTGCTGGAATAACTAATTGCTGCTTTCTTAGAGCCTATAGAAATTTATATATGACCTCGTGGCACAGAATTATACAGATGTTACCTAATTGAAATAATGATTTATAAACGTGTCACAATTTTCTGTTTGTGAAACTCTTACAACTTAGAATAATGCATTTTTTTTTTTTTAGGTCATCCCCAAACCAGAGCTTTTATTACTTACTGTGAAATTAATGGTATCTATGAAGCTATTCACCACGGGGTCCCTATGGTGGGAATTCCTGTGTTTGGTGATCAACATGATAATATTGCTTGTGTAAAAGTCAAAGGGGCAGTTGTTGAATTAGACTTGCACAGAATGATGAGTTCTGATCTGCTTAATGCTTTGAAAGCAGTTAACAACCCTTTGTGAGTATAGAATATATACTTTTCTGAGAAGCATCAGTATTTTAAAATGAGTAAGTTGTTTCATTCAACTAAATCGATTACTTTTTTCCAGGATGTGGCTAACATAAAATATGATTATCTTATACATCTCAGATTCTGTAAATGCATTAGATTCACCTGGGCAATAGATTACTGGGCAATAAATTCCAACAGAAAAACAAATACTAAATATATTTAAAGAAACTAAGCTATTACTAAATATTCTTATTTCAATTAATAGTATTTATTGTTTGTTTCTTTAACATTGCAGATATTATCACTATAAAGAATTTAGGTGATATGACAGAAACAGAGAAATAAAAATGAAAATTCACTTAACTCTCCTCATGTAGCTATAACCAACTACCAGAAGAAATAATACCTCTATTATTTCCTTGTGCTAATTTATAAATAGGAAAATAAAAATAATTTTATAAAAATGTGATGGTGCTACTTTTTAATTTAAAGTATTTCAAGAGAAAGTCAATGAAGTAAAATTGAGAGATCCAAAAGGAGGCATAGATAAACCAGCCTCCCTGTCCCCTGGTAAAGATAAACAATTAGACACTGTTTGTAAACAAAAATATCTCCGTGAGAGCTCTAAAGTCTATGTAAGAAATTTGAGCAACATGGTGAAACAAGCAAACAAACAGAAAGACCTGAGAATAATCACAGGGGAACAATGAATACAGCTTTATTATGCCTGCATGATCCTCTCCAAGGCCATGATTGTTCACCTCCAAAAGATAACTTCCCAGCTAGAAAGAGTTCCTTATGGGAAAGGAGGAGTAAGTTGAGTGACTAGCTTCTAAAGCCATTTGGGATACAGAAATAGAAAACAAACAAACAAACAAACAAACTTAAATTGTTACACACCCACAAAAGATCTCAAATAGCCAAAGAAGTCCTGAGAAAGAAGAATGAAGCTGAAGGCATCTCACTTCCTATTTCAAATTATTCTACAAAGCTATAGTGATTCCAAAAGTATGGTACTAGCATAAAAACAGACACATCTACCAATGGAGAGGAACGAGAGCACAGAAATAAACCCTCACATCAATTTAGTTCAGTTCAGTCGCTCAGTCGTGTCCGACTCTTTGCAACCCCATGAATCGCAGCACGCCAGGCCTCCCTGTCCATCACCAACTCCCGGAGTTCACTCAGACTCACGTCCATCGAGTCAGTGATGCCATCCAGCCATCTCATTCTCTGTCGTCCCCTTCTCCTCCTGCCCCCAATCCTTCCCAGCATCAGAGTCTTTTCCAATCAATCAACTCTTCGCATGAGGTGGCCAAAGTACTGGAGTTTCAGCTTTAGCATAATTCCTTCCAAAAAAATCCCAGGGCAGATCTCCTTCAGAATGGACTGGTTGGATCTCCTTGCAGTCCAAGGGACTCTCAAGAGTCTTCTCCAACACCACAGTTCAAAAGCATCAATTCTTTGGTGCTCAGCCTTCTTCACAGTCCAACTCTCACATCCATACATGACCACAGGAAAAACCATAGCCTTGACTAGATGGACCTTTGTTGGCAAAGTAATGTCTCTGCTTTCTAATATGCTGTCTATGTTGGTCATAACTTTTCTTCCAAGGAACAAGCATCTTTCAATTTCATGGCTGCAGTCACCATCTGCAGTGATTTTGGAGCCCCCAAAAATAACACCTGTCACTGTTTCCATTGTTTCCCCATCTATTTGCCATCAAATGATGGGACTGGATGCCATGATCTTAGTTTTCTGAATGTTGAGCTTTAAGCCAACTTTTTTCTCTCCTCTTTCACTTTCATCAAGAGGCTTTTTAGTTCTTCTTCACTTTCTGCCATAAGGGCGGTGTCATCTGTGCATCTGAGGTTATTGATATTTCTCCCAGAAATCTTGATTCCAGCTTGTGCTTCATCCAGTACAGCATTTCTCATGATGTATATAAGTTAAATAAGCAGGGTGACAATATACAGCCTTGACATACTCCTTTCCCAATTTGGAACTGGTCTGTTGTTCCATGTCTAGTTTTAACTGTTGCTTCCTGACCTGCATGCAGATTTCTCAGTAGGCAAGTCAGGTGGGCTGGTATCCCCATTTCTTGAAGAATTTTCCACAGTTTGTGGTGATCCACACAGTCAAAGGCTTTGGCATAGTCAATAAAGCAGAAGTGAATGTTTTTCTGGAACTCTCTTGCTTTTCTGATGATCCAATGGATGTTTACAATTTGATCTCTGGTTCCTCTGCCTTTTCTAAATCCAGTTTGAACATCTGGAAGTTCACAGTTCACATACTGTTGAAACCTAGTTTGGAGAATTTCAAGCATTACTTTGCTAGCGTGTGAGATGAGTGCAATTTTGTGGTAGTTTGAGCATTCTTTGGCATTGCCTTTTTTGGGATTGGAACGAAAACTGATCTTCTCCAGTCCTATAGCCATGGCAGATTTTTTCAAATTTGCTGGCACATTGAGTGCAGTACTTTCACAGCATCATCTTTCAGGATTTGAAATAGTTCAACTGGAATTCCATCACCTCCACTAGCTTTGTTTGTAGTGATGCTTTCTAAGGCCCACTTGACTTCACATTCCAGGATGCCTGGCTCTAGATGAGTGATCACATCATCATGGTTATCTAGGTCCTGAAGATCTTTTTTGATTAGTCTTTGGTGTATTCTTGCCACCTCTTCTTAATATCTTGTTTCTGTTAGGTCCATACCATTTCTGTCCTTCATTGTGCCCATCTTTGCATGAAAATTTCTCTTAGTATCTCTAATTTTCTTGAAGAGATCTCCAGTCTTCCCCATTCTATTGTTTTCCTCTATTTCCTTGCATTGATCCCTGAGGAAGGCTTTCTTATCTCTCCTTGCTATTCTTTGGAATTCGGCATTCAAATGGGTATATTTTTTTGTCCTTTCCTTTTGTCCTTTGCCTTTTGCTTCTCTTCTTTTCATAGCTATTTGTAAGGACTCCTCAGACAACCAATTTGCCTTTTTGCCTCCCCGCCACCCCATGGGGATGGTCTTGATCACTGCCTCCTGTACAGTGTCACAAGCCTGCATCCATAGTTCTTCAGGTACTCTGTCTATCAGATCTAATCCCTTGAATCTATTTGCTACTTCCACTGTATAATCGCAAGGGATTTGGTTTAGATCATACCTAAATGGTCTAGTGGTTTTCACTACTTTCTTCAATTTAAGTCTGAATTTGGCAATAAGGAGTTCATGATCTGAGCCACAGTCAGCTCCCAATCTTGTTTTTGATGATGTTTTGAGCTTCTCCATCTTTGGCTGCAAAGGATATGATCAATCTGTTTTCAGTATTGACAATCTGGTGATGTCCATATGTAGAGTCTTCTCTTGTGTTGTTGCATCAGGAAATGCAGATCAAGTTTCTAATAAGGCATGGCCTCACACCTGTTAGAATGGCTGGCATCAAAAGACAAAATAGAACAAGTGTTGATAAGAATGTGAGGAAAGGGGAACTCTAGTTCATTCTTGATTGGAACACAGTAGACTATGGAAAACAGTATGGATTCTCCTCAAAAATTAAAAATAGAACTTCTGCTTAAAAACAGAACTACTATACTATCCAGGAAGCCTACTTCTGCCTATATGTCTAAGCCAGCCAGCCAGGATGCATGCTTATTCATGTCTGACTCTTTACAATCCCATGGACTGTAGCCCACCAGGCTTCTCATCCATGGAATTTTCCATGCTAGAATACTGGAATGGGCTGCCATTTCCTACTCCAGAGGCTCTTACCGACCCAGAGATTGAACCCACATCTCTTGCATCTCCTGCACTGGAAGATGGATTCTTTACCCCTGCACCACCTGGGAAGCCTATTTTTATCTAAAGGAAACAAAAAAGATATGAAAGGGATATTCACACTCCTGTGTTCATGAACATTGTTCACAATAGCCAGGATATGAAAACAACCTAAATATCTGTCAGTGAATAAAAGGATAAAGGATATGTGGTTTATGTACATAAAAGGATATTATTAGCAACAAAAAAAATAGGAAGTCTCACCATTTGTGAACACATGGCATCATGCTAAATGAAATAAATCAAAGAAGAAAAAATATTGTAAGATATCACTATATTTGTGTATAAAAGTCTAACACACAGAAACACTAGTGTGGTGGTTACTAGAAACTACGAGTTGGACAGGTGAAGAGATATTAGATGAAATTACAAATTTTCAATAAATTGAAACTTGCTTCAATGAATAACTTGTGGGGCACTTTGTACCACAAGAAGTTTAGCTGTGATCATAAGTGAGTAAATAAATTAGGAATTTAACTATGAATAATTATATTTATTATGTTATTCTTTTTCAAAAAATCAAATAAATAAATTCTGTGGGGAAAACATTAAAATTAAAAGAATTTACAGGCTTTGGAAGAATATTTTTTGAATATCAGATAAATTATTACTCAAAATTTAGTATAAATCTATGAACAAATTTTGACAATAGGGATTAGAATAATTATCTTGCAAATGCTTCCAAAGTTTGGTCAGTATAGAATGACTTTTTACTTGAGGTCAATTCTCAACTTCCAGTTTGTATTTCTTAAACACCACATATTAATTTCTGCAAGCTATATTATCAATACAACATTATCAATGTTTACAACATGCACATCTTGTCCATGACCACATATTTAATATTGATTAGCATTAGTTTAGTATTTATATGGTTATAATGATGAAATTTATGTTTTTTTTATTAATTTGTATCTTTCTATTCTTGAAAGATTCTGTTTTTATTACTTTTTAATCTGACAAATATTTTGCTTCTTTGTCTTGGAACTTTTGTTGCTGTTGTTTCCTTGTTTTCCCGAGATATATCAAAGTTACTTATTCCTTAAATTCTTGTGAATTAAGAAAGGTCTGTCTGTATGTATATTTTTTTAAATCAAAGGGCAACAGTTCAGTTCAGTTGCTCAGTTGTGTCTGAGTCTTTGAGACCCCATGGGCTGCAGCATGCCAGGCTTCCCTATCCATCACCAACTCCTGGAGGTTGCTCAAATTCATGTCCATCAAGTTGGTGATGCCATCCCACCATCTCATCCTCTGTTGTCACCTTCTTCACCTGCCTTCAATCTTTCCCAGCATCAGGGTCTTTTCCAGTGGGTCTGTTCTTCACATCAGGTGGCCAAAGTATTAAAGTTTCAGCTTCAGCATCAGTCCTTCCAATGAATATTCAGGACTGATTTCCTTTAGGATGGACTGGTTTGAACTCCTTGAAGTTCAAGGGACTCTCAAGAGTATTCTTCAACACCACAGTTCAAAAACACAGTTCAAAGGGCAACAGGACTCTGTATAATTTTTCTTTTGGTTCAAAAGTCTCATTCTCAGAACTTTCTACATGCTGTTCCACTATATTTTATACTTTAATGATCTATAATCTCCATCAATAGTGACTGCACTTCAGTGTGGGAGAATAGCTTCCCTTCTTCATCTCCTGCACAGATCCAAGGAAATAGTTCGTCTAAGTCAGCCATTAAAAAACCTGAACCCAAACTTCTGGTCTTCTGTTTCTTGACAAAAGTTAAACCGGTTAGTGTTCTCACCATTGTTCCATCTCATCATTGCACTTGTAGCTCTTGCTTGCTTGAAGCCAAGGTTCCAGCATCTACCTCACTCTCAGGCCCTACTTCTTGCCCATAGGGTGTTTTTTAGTATCTGGCATTCAGGGCTACAAAGATCACAGACTGAAACCATTTCCTGATACTGTTAAAGATTTGCTTCTTCTTAACACTAACACTCCAGATGGAACCTAGAGAAGGATGGAGTGGCAGGGGGAAAGATTTCTTTCTCATAGACCTGCCCTTGATGTGGCTTCCTGCTACTCTCATGTTCCCAATGCCACCGTCAGCGAACAAGATCAAAGTTCTGTATTTTCAAACTACATATTCTACATTCCTGTTTCTGAACTATCAAGATACTATTTCTGTTTAAAAATTATTATTTTCTCCCTTACCTCCAATCATTAGTAAGACTATGAAACATCCAACAAATTCTAGTTGATAGACCATGACATCTAAAATGCCTCACGAGGAAAGAAACTCTCAAATGCATTCTGCATTCTGGGCTTCCCAGGTGGCACAGTGGGTAAAAGAATCTGACTGCCAATGCAAAAGATGCAGGAGGCAGGGGTTTGAACTCTGGGTCCAGAAGATTCACTGGAGAAGGAAATGGAAACCCACTCCAGTATTCTTGCCTGGCAAACCATGGACAGAAGAATCTGGTGGGTTACAGTCCATGGGGTTGCAAAGAGTCAGACATGCCTGAGCACACAATCCTTGATGATTTTTTATGACATAATGTATTAAGAACTATGTAATGTACTTTTAATAATATACAACGATTTTAGATATGTCTACCTAAATATATAATATATTTAGATATATCTAAATATATATTTGGATATATTGTGTTCTTAAGAAATTTTTCAAGTGATTTTTCAAATCACTTGAAATTTTGAAAATTTTTCATTCCTTAGCTATAAAGAAAACGCTATGATGTTATCAAGAATTCACCACGATTAGCCTATGAAGCCCTTGGAATGAGCAATCTTCTGGATTAAGTTTATCAGGCATCACAAAGGAGCCAAAAACCTTCAGCCAGCGTTCCATGACCCCACCTGGCACCAGCACCATTGTTTGGATGCGATTGTCTTCCTGTTAGCATGTGTGGCAACTATTATATTTCTGGTCACTAAATGTTGCCTGTTTTGTTGCTGGAAGTTTGGTAAAACTGCAAAGTAGAAAGAGAGTAGTCTTTTTTTTTTTTTTTTTTTTAACAATTGAGTGGGAAACCCTGATAGGGTTCATCTGAATTAATTCAGCCACTGTTTTGAATCTATCCCTTTCTTTCTCTCCTGGGTTCTTATTCATTCCTTAACTTATCACGTCAAAGATCAAAGGCTTCACTCAAATATGTGACACATGATTTACAATTAAGATTTCAAATAATGAATTTACAAAGAGAGGATAAACAAATGCATGGAAGTTGTAATCATTAAAGACACTGTTTTACTTCATTCATTTACTTCATTTACTTTCATTCATTGTTTTCAGTTCAATGATTTGAGAGGCCTTTTGAGGCTTTGGGAACATAGTGATTAACTCTATTTTCAGTACTAATCATATTGCATATTTCCTAAATATCTCACATGATTTTGGGTCCAGTAGGTAATCATTATTTCTTATTCTCTAAAGGAACTACATAAGGAGTTGTGCAGAGCACTCTAGTCAGAGCTTCCCTTTGAATCAAGAATATTAGGATACTGTTAGGGTTTCTGGGTTTGTTTAGTGGCTCAGTCATGTCTAACTCTTTGTGACCACATGGACTATAGCCTGCCAAGTTCATGGAATTCTCCAGGCAAGATTACTGGAGTGGGTTGCCATTCCCTACTCAAGGGTCATCTCTACCCAGGGATCAAACCTGGGTCTCCTGCGTTGCAGGCAGATTCTTTACCATCTGAGCCACAGATGCCATAAAGCGTATTTTTCACTATCAATTTCTTTTAATATGACACATCAAACTTTGTCCCTCTTGTAATACAAAACACTAATTTTTGTCTTTGATTTAAAATTTGCCTTTCATTTAGATACTAATGGAGAAGCTCTATACAGTCAGCAAAAACAAGACCAGAAGCTGACTGTGGCTCAGGTCATGAACTCCTTATTGCCAAATTCAGACTTAAATTGAAGAAAGTAGGGAAAACCACTAGACCATTCAGGTATAACCTAAATCAAATCCCTTATGATTATACAGTGGAAGTGAGAAAAAGATTTAAGGGTCTAGATCTGATAGACAGAGTGCCTGAAGAACTATGGAATGAAATTCATGACATTGTACAAGAGACAGGGATCAAGACCATCCCCATGGAAAAGAAATGCAAAAAAGCAAAATGGCTGTCTGGGGAGGCCTTACAAATAGCTGTGAAAAGAAGAGAAGCGAAAAGCAAAAGGGAAAAGGAAAGATATAAGCTTCTGAATGCAGAGTTCCAAAGAATAGCAAGAAGAGATAAGAAAACTTTCTTCAGCAATCAATGCAAAGAAATAGAGGAAAACAACAGAATGGGAAAGACTAGAGATCTCTTCAAGAAAATTAGAGATACCAAGCGAACATTTCATGCAAAAATGGGCTCGATAAAGGACAGAAATGGTATGGACCTAACAGAAGCAGAAGATATTAAGAAGAGATGGCAAGAATACTCAGAAAAACTGTACAAAAAATATCTTCATGACCCAGATAATCACGATGGTGTGATCACTGACCTAGAGCCAGACATCCTGGAATGTGAAGTCAAGTGGGCCTTAGAAAGCATCACTACGAACAAAGCTAGTAGAGGTGATGGAATTCCAGTTGAGCTATTTCAAATCCTGAAAGATGATGCTGTGAAAGTGCTGCACTCAATATGCCAGCACATTTGGAAAACTCAGCAGTGGCCACAGGACTGGAAAAAGTCAGTTTTCATTCCAATCCCAAAGAAAGGCAATGTCAAAGAATGCTCAAACTACTGCACAATTGCACTCATCTCACACACTAATAAAGTAATGCTCAAAATTATCCAAGCCAGGCTTCAGCAATATGTAAACTGTGAACTTCCTGATGTTCAAGCTGGTTTTAGAAAAGGCAGAGGAACCAGAGATCAAATTGCCAACATCCGCTGGATCATGGAAAAAGCAAGAGAGTTCCAGAAAAACATCTATTTCTGCTTTATTGACTATGCCAAAGCCTTTGACTGTTTGGATCACAATAAACTGTGGAAAAGTGTGAAAGAGGTAGGAATACCAGACCACCTGACCTGCCTCTTGTGAAATCTGAATGCAGGTCAGGAAGCAACAGTTAGAACCGGACATGGAACAACAGACTGGTTCCAAATAGGAAAAGGAGTACGTCAAGGCTGTATATTGTCACCCTGCTTATTTAAATTATATGCAGAGTACATCATGAGAAACGCTGGACTGGAAGAAACACAAGCTGGAATCAAGATTGCTGGGAGAAATATCAATAACCTCAGATATGCAGATGACACCACCCTTATGGCAGAAAGTGAAGAAGAACTCAAAAGCCTCTTGATAAAAGTGAAAGTGGAGAGTGAAATAGTTGGCTTCAGAAAACAAAGATCATGGCATCCAGTCCCACCACTTCATGGGAAATAGATGGGTAAATAGTGGAAACAGTGTCAGACTTTATTATTTTGGGCTCCAAAATCACTGCAGATGGTGATTGCAGCCATGAAATTAAAAGCCGCTTACTCCTTGGAAGGAAAGTTATGACCAACCTAGATAGCATATTCAAAAGCAGAGACATTACTTTGCCAACAAAGGTCCATCTAGTCAAGGCTATGGTTTTTCCTGTGGTCATGTATGGATGTGAGAGTTGGACTGTGAAGAAGGCTGAGCACTAAAGAATTGATGCTTTTGAACTGTGGTGTTGGAGAAGACTCTTGAGAGTCCCTTGGACTGCAAGGAGATCCAACCAGTCCATTCTGAAGGAGATCAGCCCTGGGATTTCTTTGGAAGGAATGATGCTAAAGCTGAAACTCCAGTACTTTGGCCACCTCATGCGAAGAGTTGATTGATTGGAAAAGACTCTGATGCTTGGAGGGATTAGGGGCAGGAGGAGAAGGGGACGACAGAGGATGAGATGGCTGGATGGCATCACTAACTCAATGGACGTGAGTCTGAGTGAACTCCGAGAGTTGATGATGGACAGGGAGGCCTGGCGTGTTGTGATTCATGGGGTTGCAAAGAGACGGACATGACTGAGCGACTGAACTGAATGATAGTACTTAATCTGTATTGCAAAACTTCATGTTTTCTGAGAACTAGTTGACTCTCTTATGTTAGCATGGTTGATGCCATGATGAAGCAAAAGTAAATGACTGGAATTTAATAACTACTCTTTTAAAACAGCTTAATTAAAAAAATCTGCTCTACATTAATTTTACTTACAATAAACACATTCAGAAATAAGCAAATTTCTTAGAGCCACACTGCAGATTCTTTGGAGGAAAATGCGTTTCTTTGAAATACTATTTGCCATAGAATAATTTCTCTGTCTAATCAGAAATACAATCTAATCAGAAATGATTTTACATTTCTTCCTTTTCTTTAATCCCATCACTTTCCCTGGTCTTCTCATAAACTGCGCTGTGATCCTTATACCAGGCACAAGTACTAGGCTTCTTATTAACTAGTGTCATTCTGACATCTGCAGTAAACATGAAGAGACATGTTAAATTTTAATAAAAATATATATCTTAAAAAAAAAAAAAGCATCTAAGTCCTTCGTCTCTTACCATACAAGGTCAATTTTAGGGAGTCTGACAATGATTTTTGTTTTGAAATTCCACCAAATTCTCCATTAAAAAAATTATCTTTCTTTCATTTCCAAAAAGACTATCTTCAGTATGCTAGCCAATAATTTGCTAATTAGGTAAAAAATTATTCAATGTAATATATATTAACAAAGTGTTAGTTGCTCAGTCATGTCCAGCTCTTTGCAACCCCATGGACTGTGGCCTGCCAAACCCCTCTGTCCATGAGGTCTCCAGGCAAGAATACTGGAGTGGATTGCCATTCCCTTCTCCAATATTAACCAAAGTCAGTAATAATTTACTATGAACTTTGATGTTTATAACTCAGGCAAGATAGACCTAAAATTACTTTCATAGAGCAAATATAAATCTATCAAAAATATAATTATTTTAGAAAAAATATAAAACTATCTTAGGACAAATGTAAGTCATTTGGGCATTTTTTTTTTTTTTTTAAGCAGGAGTAGTGGCACAAGTAAGTACAAGGTAAATATACATTTTTTCCTTAGATGAGATGTTAATTATAAAGAAATCTAGTAGAAAAAAATTAATTTTGTGAAATTTGAAATAGTTAAGTAGTTATTATACTTTAAGATATAAAATGTAAAAAATGAAAGCACTAATGCCTTTTGTCTTAAAATCTGATTCATATAATCAAAGTGATGACTTACCATACTGTTAAATGATTTATTCTGGCAATAAGATAATGTCTTTTGATGTCATAATCTTTGCTATTCAGTTGGTAAGTCCTGTCTAACTCTGCGATCCCATGGACTGCAGCATGCCAGGCTTCCCTGTCCTTCACTGTTTCCAAGAGTTTGCTCAAGTTCATGTCCACTGAGTCAGTGATGCTATCTAAATAACATCCTGTCTGCCCTCTTTGCCTTTTGCCTTCAATCTTTCCCAGCATCAGGGTCTTTTCTAATGAGTCAGTTCTTCGCATCAGATGGCCAGAGTATTGGAGTTTCAGCTTCAAAATCAGTCCTTCCAATGAATTCTCAGAACTGATTTCCTTTAGGATGGACTGCTTGGATCTCCTTGCAGTCCAAGGGACCCTCAAGTGTCTTCTCCAACACCACAGTTCAAAAGCATCAATTCTTTGGTGCTCAGCTCTCTTTATAGTCCAATTCTCACATCCATCTATACACAACTACTGGAAAAACCATAGCTTTGTCTATACAGACCTTTGTTGGCAAACTAATCTATACATAATCTGATAATAATTTTAGGTATGCAAAGGCTAAACCTTTGTAACATGTTATATTTTTCCACTTGAAGTTTTAATAAGAAGAACTTTTTTCTGGAGTTTGATGGCCTCTGGCTTTCCTAGTCAGTTTAAAACAGTATGTATAAAAATATCTTATTTTTGAAACTATGAATACTTATAATTTATATGTGGCTATGTTAGGAAATTCTGCTCAGTTTTTTTTTCCTGTATCATGACTTATTTGAAAATAATAATAGGTAGGTACAAGTATTTTTATACATGTGTACATGCACATATGTGGACGAGGAAATGGCAACCCACTCCAGTATTCTTGCCTGGAGAATTCCATGGACAGAGGAGCCTGGGGGGCTATAGTCCATGGGGTCGCAAAGAGTCAGACACGACTGAGCGACTTCACTCACTCACGTGCACATATGTATGAACATAAAGTCAAGTTCTATATATTATAAATAAAAAGTGATTCGTATGGTTTCATGATTTTATTTTTAAACTTGCTTCCTTTTTATGTGAAGGAAATATTTTTTTCTGTAATGTTCTACCTACTTTACTAAAAATAATGATTTCACCTGCAGATTCAGATCTACCATACTCCTTAAATTTATGGTAATATTAACTGTGATATTTTGAATAGCAATACAGTTGGGACTTAGAAGAGTCTGCTGCCTATGGAGTAGAAAATCTTCAGTTCTGCAATGCACTTTGAATATCTACTGACTTTTTGCTTCTCAGTTTCATTTCCTCCACAGTTCTTTGATTCTGAATCTCATCCCAATTTTGCCATGGTTCTAGATTCTGGCTGTAAATGTGGCCAGAGATGTGGAGATCTTAATGTTTCACTCTCAGTTCCTCCATAATTATTCCCAGAGATGATCTTTTTATATCCTCAGATGTAATCCCCTCATATATGATGTCAGCAGTCAGTATGACACCATGCAATGCAGGCATCTACCTTTCACACTTTAAAGCAATTGTCAGTTGGTAAATTATGATTCTTCCATGGAGGGAATCTTACTCACATCTTAGATCTTTTGCCTGATTAACATACTTCATTTTAGATCTTGTCTACTTTCCAGGACTCCTAGACATAAAATCTCATCATGTAGGTAGTGTTAGGGATGATCTTCAAACTCATGGAGAGTTTGGAACACACACTAGATCTTCCTTCCTTTACTAATATAAAGCTGCTATCTTACCAATAATTATTAGTAACTGCGGGAGGATTCACTGTCTAGGTGTCATAATGGTACCATATCACCTGTGTGAGAGATAGAAGAAATCACTTCCATTACTATTACTCCTTGTCCATTCCTTTGTCAATTGTGTCTAGCTTCCATTTCAGGCTTCACAAAACAAAATGCCATTTCTCTGGAGAATCCTAAAATAGAAATATTAATTCACACTTTATTTTTACATACTTACAAAGACAATGCTCTTCCACAATTTTTACTCTTAAATACTTAGAAATTCATATATGGGAGAATAGTATCTGCCAATGTTTATTACAAAGAAATGGCTCCATTACCCGATTATGCTCATTTCAGAATCATGAATGCAAACTTGTTCATGGATACACCCATCATTTCTGTGTCCATACCATAATTTTATATGAAATGATATTCATTTTTTTTTCTTCTTACTGGAAAATATGATGCAATCTGACCTGCTGTTCCATGTTCTTCCTATGAGCATTTCTTAGGACATCCCTCTCTAATTAGTCACTTTGTGTTGAAGCAATCTTTTCCCACAAATCAGAAATTGATTCCAATTGCAATTCCAAATAAGATCTCATTATTGGAGTAAATTACACAGAATATATTTACCATTGTGTAAATAATCCAGAATGAAGTATTTAGATATCTTCTGCTGATAAGTGCTCAGTCGTGTCCAACTCTTTGCAACCCTATGGACTGTAGCATGCCAGGCTCCTCTGTCCATGGGATTTTTCCAGGCAAGAATACTGGAGTACGTTGACATTTCCCTCTCCAAGGGATTTTTCCCAACCCAGGGCTCAAACCCAGGTCTCTTATATCTGATGCATTACCAGGCAGATTCTCTACCACTGGTGCCACCTGGGAATTAAAATTATTTTGAACTGGCATTAATCTCTGGAGACACCAAGCACCACTCTAGTGCAAAAGGATAAGTGGGAGTTAATACAGGTTAAGTGTTAAGCTGATTTACTTTTACAATGAATCTACCAGGGTCATGAAATTATCTTAGGTTGGTAAGAATAAGTGAGGAAATTCATAATTTTGATAGCTTCTTATCAGGTACATTCTAGCTTTCCCCATCAACTCACATTGTGTAGTGTATATTCCAGAAAAATAAAATAGAAAAAGAAAATTTGTAACTGTATGAATATTATTCACTGTATACAGATTTTTCCAGAGGATATGAAAATAAAGCTTCAGGATTCTGGAGTTCAAGATGTTCAAAACATTCAAGTAGTTTTAAAATTTAAGTAAACATGCAAAAAAACCAAAGATTAAAAAGCCAGGTATGTGCAAGGGTTACCTATCTACTAAGATAACCTTACTCTGCAGTCACTCAACCATCAGCTATTCATTAGATGAACACATTTTTCACGTATTACAAACTCAAAGTAACATACATTTCTAGGCCAATATTTCTGTATAATTGATTAATTATATGATGAATATTACATTCTAAATGGTCATTTTCTCTTTTTCCATCTTCATATTATTAGGTTTGTATCTCTTTTATGATATTTTTGACATATTTACTCCAATTTATGGCTTTTTAATATGTTATTTCTTTACTAATTGATGAATCTCACCCTCTAGGAAAGACTCAGGTGAAAGGGCTTCATACACAAAATGTGTCCAGTTCAGAATCCACTTTGTTGCTCATGGAGAATGAAGAAATGCCTGATGGTTTATGTGAAGAGTTGAATAAGAAATAGTTTTCCAAAGATTATAATGATCTTTCACATTAAATATGGACATGTCACATAAATAATTTGCATTGTTCACAATGCAATGTCACAATGTCTCAATCTGGTCTCTAGTAAGCACTCAGTCAGCTGCCAGAGAAATAAGCAGGCTATACATTTGCTGTTGTTCAGACACTCAGTCATGCCTGACTCTTTGAGACCTCATGGACCACAGCACACCACCCTTCCCTGTCCTTCACTATCTCTTTAAGTTTGCTCAAACTCATGTCCATTGATTCGGTGGTGCCATCCAACCATCTCATCCTTTGTCCTCCCCTTCGGCCCCTACCTTCAATCTTTCCCAGCATCAGGGTCTTTTTCAATGAGTTGGCTTTTTGCATCAGGTGGCCAAAGTATTGGAGTTTCAGCTTCAGCTTCAGTCCTTTCAATAAATATTTAGGACTGGTTTTCTTTAGGATGGACTGGTTGATTTATTTGCAGTCCAAGGGATTCTCAAGAGTCTTCTCCAACACTACAGCATCAATTCTTCAGTGCTCAGCTTTCTTAATGGTCCAACTTTCACATCTATACATGACTACTGGAAAAACCATAATTTTTACTAGATGGACATTTATTGGCAAAGTAATGTCTCTGCTTTTTAACACACTGTCTAGGTTTGTCCCAGCTTTTCTTCTAAGGAGCAAGCATTTTTTAATTTCATGGCTGCAGTCACCATTTGCAGTGATTCTGGAGCCCAAGAAAAGAAAATCTGCCACTGTTTCCAATGTTTCCCCATCTATTTGCCGTGAAGTGATGGGACTGGATGCCATGACCTTAGTGTTTTGGATGTTGATTTTCAGGTCAGCTTTTTCACTCTCCTCTTTCACTTTCATCAAGAGGCTCCTTAGTTCCTTTTCACTTTGCGCCATAAAGGTGGTGTCATCTGCGTATCTGAGGTTACTCATATTTCTCATACAAACTTGATTTCAGCTTGTGTTCATCCAGCCTATTCATCACGTTCATCCAACATGATATGTCCTCTGCATATAAGTTAAAGTAAGCAGGGTGGCAATATATAGCCTTGACATACTCCTTTCTCAATTTTGAACCAACTCATTGTTCCATGTCTAGCTCTAACTGTTGCTTCTTGACTTGCATAAAGATTTCTCCAGAGGCAGGTAAGGTGGTCTGGTATGTCCATCTCTTTAAGAATTTTCCAGTTTGTTCTAATCCACAGTCAAAGGCTCTAGTGTAGCAGTGAAGTAGAAGTAGATGTTTTTCTGGAATTCTCTTGTGTTTTTTCTATGACCCAACAGATGTTAGCAATTTGATCTCTGGTTCCTCTGCCTTTTCTAAATCTAGTTTGTATATCTAAAATTTCTTGGTTCACATACAGTTGAAACCTGCCTTAAGGATTTTGAGTATTATTTTGCTACTGTGTGAGATGATTGCAACTGTGTGGTAGTTTGAACATTCTTTGGTATTGCCCTTCTTTGGGATTGGAATGAAAACTGACCTGTTCCAGTCCTGTGGCCACTGCTGAGCTTTCAAGATTTGCTGGCATATTTACTGAAGCACTTTAGAAGAGTCATCTCTTAGGATTTGAAATAGCTCAGCTGAAATTCCATCACTTCCACTACCTTTATTCCTGGTAGTGCTCCCTAAGGCCCACTTGTCTTTGCATTCTAGGATGTCTGGCTCTAAGTGAACATACCATTGTGGTTATCCGGGTCTTTAGGCCTTTTTTTTACTACAGCTCTTCTGTGTATTCTTGCCATGTCTTCTTAGTATCTGCTGCTTCTATTAGGTCTATACAATTTCTGTCCTCAATTGTGCCCATCTTTACATGAAATGTTCCCTTGGTATCTCTTATTTTCTTGAAGACATCTCTAGTCTTTTCCATTCTATTGTTTTTCTCTGTTTCTCTGCATTGTTCACTTAAGAAAGGTTTCTTATTTTTCCTTGCTCTTCTTTGGAACTCTCTATTCAGATGGGTATATCTTTCCTTTTCTCCTTTGCCTTTTGCTTCTTTTCTCAGCTATTTTACAGCCTCCTGAGACAACCATTTCACTTTCTTGCATTTCTTTTTCTTAGGGATGGTTTTGATCACCACCTCTTGTACAATGTTAAGAATATCCATCCATAACTTTTCGGGCACTCTGTCTATCAGACACGCACACACACACACACACACACACACACACGTATGTATATCCATATAACCTTTATTTAATTTTCACTGGTTTTCCTCTTGGCATGAGATATTTCTAACTCTTAGGCAGCTAGAATATTCCTTGAAAGCATATTTTGTTCTGAGGCACTAAACTCTGAAAAATCGCTTTATCACAGGAGGATGGAAGCCTTAACATAACTCCTTCCTATTGGAATAAACTGGAAGAATTCCATCTATGGACCACACCTGCTTCAGGACCCAGATACAGTTACTCTGTATTCCCTTTCTTTCTATTTTTAGCAAATTTTCTGCAACAACAAAAACAAAAATCATTTTTGTGGTGACAAAGCAGTGATTAAAGTGTGGAAGTGAATTGCATTGGTTTGAATCCTGAATCTGATACTTATCTTGCTGCCTGCTTTTTTATTTTCCCTTCCTCAGATTTTCATTGTTAAATGAAATGCATAGCAATAGTATCTTATATGACTATCTAGAGGGATAATATATTGATTCTTAGATGCATTCCTAGTATATATTGGTAAATGTTTCCATATATTGTTATTGTTTTTCTTGTTAGTCATATTAGAATACAGAGTGCACTCAAAATTTCACTTGCAGGCTTTGGAGTTACATCTGTTTTTACTTTCCAAATGATTATGGACTAACAGACAAGAGGAAGATAAATAAAGATGTATAATTCATGGATTCTGATTCACAAAAGTGTAGTAATGTTACACTGTAGTGATAACAAAGGAGGTAACTTTCCTGTTCTGTAAAAAATGGGTTGCCATACCCTCCTCTAGGGAATCTTCCTGAACCAGGGATCAACCAAATGTTTCTTATGTTGCCTGCATTGGCAGGTGGGTTCTTTATGGCTAGCACGATCTGGGAAGCCCAAATATTCAATATGTATTAACTTAAAATTTATCTTCATTTTTTTTTGCAATTCACACTACATTTTATTGTAATTATAAATTCAGATAAAATATGACTATTTTCATATAATGTGATTTATTTTTATCTTTTCATATTAATTTCCACTTGTATAGTTTGCTAGAGTTGCTATAAAAAATATCACAGACTGGATGGCTTAAACAATGGAAATTAATTGTCTTACAGTTCTGGAGGCTAGAAGTCCAATATTAAGGTGTTAGATCATTTGATTTCTTCTGAGGCCTCTCTCTGTGGCTTACAGATGGCCACCTCTTTGCTATATCCTCATATAGGCCTTTCTCTGTGTGCATACATCTATGGTTTCTCTTTTTTGTGTTCAAATTCCCTTTTCTTTTTTTAATATAAATTTATTTATTTTAATTGGAGACTAATTACTTTACAATATTGTATTGGTTTTGCCATTCATCAACATGAATCCACCATGGGTGTACATGTGTTCCCCATCCTGAAACCCGCTCCAACCTCCCACCCCATACCATCCTTCTGGGTCATCCCAGGGCACCAGCCCCGAGCATCCTGTATCATGCATCAAACCTGGACTGGCGATTCGTTTCACATATGATATTATACATGTTTCAATGCCATTCTCCCAAATCACCCACCCTCGCCCTCTCCTACAGAGTCCAAAAGACTGTACTATACATCTGTGTCTCTTTTGCTGTCTCGCATACAGGGTTATCGTTACCATCTTTCTAAATTCCATATATATGCATTAGTATACTGTATTGGTGTTTTTCTTTCTGGCTTACTTCACTCTGTATAATAAGCTCCAGTTTCATCTACCTCATTTGAACTGATTCAAATGTATTCTTTTTAATGGCTGAGTAATACTCCATTGTGTATATGTACCACTGCTTTCTTATCTATTCATCTGCTGATGGACATCTAGGTTGCTTCCATGACCTGGCTATTATAAACAGTGGTGCGATGAACATTGGGGTACACGTGTCTCTTTCCCTTCTGGTTTCCTCAGTGTGTATGCCCAGCAGTGGGATTGCTGGGTCATATGGCAGTTCTATTTCCAGTTTTTTAAGGAATCTCCACCCTGTTCTCCATAGTGGCTGTACTAGTTTGCATCCCCACCAACAGTGCAAAAGGGTTCCCTTTTCTCCACACCCTCTCCAGCATTTATTGCTTGTAGACTTTTGGATCACAGCCATTCTGACAGACATGAAATGGTACCTCATTGTGGTTTTGATTTGCATTTCTCTGATAATGAGTGATGTTGAGCATCTTTTCATGTGTTTGTTAGCCATTTGTATGTCTTCTTTGGAGAAAGGTCTGTTTAGTTCTTTGGCCCACTTTTTGATTGGGTCGTTTATTTTACTGGAATATAGGTGCAGGAGTTGCTTGTATATTTTTGAGATTAATTCTTTGTCATTTGAATCATTTGCTAATATTTTCTCCCATTCTGAAGGCTGTCTTTTCACCTTGCTTATAGTTTCCTTTGTTGTGCAGAAGCTTTTAAGTTTAATTGGGTCCCATTTGTTTATTTTTACTTTTATTTCCAATATTCTTAGAGGTGGGTCATAGAGGATCCTGCTGTGATTTATGTTGGAAAGTGTTTTGTCTATGTTCTCCTATAGGAGTTTTATAGTTTCTGGTGTTACGTTTAGATCTTTAATTCATGTTGAGTTTATTTTTGTGTATGGTGTTAGAAAGTGTTCTAATTTCATTCTTTTACAAGTGGTTGACCAGTTTTCCCAGCACCACTTGTTAAAGAGATTGTCTTTTCTCCATTGTATATTCTTGCCTCCTTTGTCAAAGACAAGGTGTCCATAGGTGTGTGGATTCATCTCTGGGCTTTCTATTTTGTTCCATTTATCTATATTTCTGTCTTTGTGCCAGTACCATACTGTCTTGATGACTGTGGCTTTGTAGTAGAGCCTGAAGTCAGGCAGGTTGATTCCTCCAGTTCCATTCTTCTTTCTCAAGATTGCTTTGGCTATTCGAGGTTTTTTGTATTTCCATACAAACTGTGAAATTACTTGTTATAGCTCTGGAAAAATACCATTGGTAGCTTGATAGGATTGTATTGAATCTATAGATTGCTTTGGGAAAATTTATCTTCATTTTTTAACACCAGCTTTCAGTTAGTTCAGTTCAGTTGCTAAGTTGTGCTCAACTCTGCAACTCCATGGACTGCAGCATACAAGCCTTCCCTGTCCGTCACCAATTCCCAAAGCCTGCTCAAACTCATGTCCATTGAGTCCGTGATGCCATCCAACCTCATCCTCTGTCGTCCCCTTCTCCTCCTGCTTTCAATGTTTCCCAGCATCAGCTTTAGATTATTAAAAATTTAAAAAAATATAAAAGGATATTAGAGAAATGTACTTTTATATAAAACTACCAAGTGAAACATATTTTGTTTAAAAAGTAAGAAAATATTCTTCTTATGGTGTTCATTTACTGTAAAATTTGTGCAAATTTAAAAACACCACTTTTAAAACCACTTATGGGGACTATGCTATTATTACCAATATATTTTCAAGATGTTTTCTTTCCAAAGTCATTATGAAACAAAAGGGGGAAAATATATACATCATAGCTATGATATTATTAGTAATCCATGCCTCCTGCATTGCAGACAGATTATTGACTATCTGGAACACTAGTGAAGCCCTTAACAGTATCAGTTCAGTCAGTGAGTTGTGTCTGACATAGCAACCTCACAGACTGCAGCACGCCAAGCTTATCTATCACCAGGTTGTCGATCACCAACTCCTAGAGTTTGCTCAAATTCATGTCCATTGAGTCGGTGATGCCATCCAACCATTTCAACCTCTGTTGTCCCCTTCTCCTCCTACCTTCAATATTTCCCAGCATCAAGGGCTTTTCCAATGAGTCAGTTCTTCACATCAGGTATCCAATGTATTGGAGTTTCAGCATCAGCATCAGTCCTTCCAATGAATAATCAGGACTGATTTCCTTTAGGATGGACTGGTTGGATCTCCTTGCAGTCCAAGGGACTCTCAAGAGTCTTCTCCAACACCACAGTTCAAAAACATCAGTTCTTCAATGCTCAGCTTTCTCTATGGTCCAACTCTCACATCCATACATGACTACTGGAAAAACCATATCTTCGACTAGAAGAATCTTTGTTGGAAAACTAATGTCTCTGCTTTTTAACATGCTGTCTAAGCTGGTCATAGTTTTTCTTCCAAGAAGCAAACATCTTTTAATTTCCTGGCTGCAGTCAACATCTGTAGTGATTTTGGAATTCAAGAAAAGAAAATCTGTCACTGTTTCCATTGTTTCCCTATCTATTTGCCATGAAGTGATGGGTCCGGATGCAATGATCTTCATTTTTTGAATGTTGAGTCTTAAGCCAATTTTTTTCACTCTCTTCTTTCACTTTCATCGAGGGACTCTTTAATTCTTCTTCACTTTCTACCATTAGGTTGGTGTCATCTATGTAATTGAGGTTATTGATATTTCTCCTGGCATTCTTGATTCCAGCATGTGCTTCATCCAGCCTGACATTTCACATGATATACTCTGCATAGAAGTTAAATAAACAGGGTGACAATATACAGCCCTGACCTACACTTTTCCCAATTTGGAAGCAGCCCATTGTTCCATGCCCAGTTCTAACTGTTGCTTGTTGACCTGCATACAAATTTTCCAGGAGGCAGGTCAAGTGGTCTGGTATTCCCATCTCTTTAAGAATTTCCCACAGTTTATAGTGATCCACACAATCAAAGGCTTTGGTGTAGTCAAACACTAATAGTAGTAATGAAACTAATTAATTAAACAGTAATAGTTATTACTTTAAAGTAATCAGATCAGACCAGTCACTCAGTAGTGTCCGACTCTTTGCGACCCCATGAATCACAACACGCCAGGCCTCCCTGTCCATCACTAACTCCCAGAATTCACTGAGACTCACGTCCATCGAGTCAGTGATGCCATCCAGCCATCTCATCCTCTGTCGTCCCCTTCTCCTCCTGCCACCAATCCCTCCCAGGATCAGAGTCTTATCCAATGAGTCAACTCTTCGTATGAGGTGGCCAAAGTACTGGAGTTTCAGCTTTAGCATCATTCCTTCCAAAGAAATCCCAGGGCTGATCTCCTTCAGAATGGACTGGTTGGATCTCCTTGCAGTCCAAGGGACTCTCAAGAGTCTTCTCCAACACCACAGTTCAAAAGCATCGACTCTTCGGCGCTCAGCCTTCTTCACAGTCCAACTCTCACAGCCATACATGACCACAGGAAAAACCATAGCCTTGACTAGATGGACCTTTGTTGGCAAAGTAATGTCTCTGCTTTTGAATATGCTATCTAGGTTGGTCATAACTTTCCTTCCAAGGAGTAAGCGGCTTTTAATTTCATGGCTGCAGTCACCATCTGTAGTGATTTTGGAGCCCAGAAAAATAAAGTCTGACACTGTTTCCACTGTTTCACTATCTATTTCCCATGAAGTGGTGGGACCGGATGCCATGATCTTCGTTTTCTGAATGTTGAGCTTTAAGCCAACTTTTTCACTCTCCACTTTCACTTTCATCAAGAGGCTTTTGAGTTCCTCTTCACTTTCTGCCATAAGGGTGGTGTCATCTGCATATCTGAGGTTATTGATATTTCTCCCGACAATCTTGATTCCAGCTTGTGTTTCTTCCAGTCCAGCATTTCTCATGATGTACTCTGCATATAAGTTAAATAAGCAGGGTGACAATATACAGCCTTGACAAACTACTATTCCTATTTGGAACCAGTCTGTTGTTCCACATCCAGTTCTAACTGTTGCTTCCTGACCTGCATACAAATTTCTCAAGAGGCAGATCAGGTGGTCTGGTATTCCCATCTCTTGAAGAATTTTCCACAGTTTATTGTGATCCAAACATCAAAGGCTTTGGCATAGTCAATAAAGCAGAAATAGATGTTTTTCTGGAACTCTCTTGCTTTTTCCATGATCCAGCGGATGTTGGCAATTTGATCTCTGGTTCCTCTGCCTTTTCTAAAACCAGCTTGAACATCTGGTAGTTCACGGTTCACATATTGCTGAAGCCTGGCTTGGAGAATTTTGAGCATTACTTTACTAGCGTGTGAGACGAGTGCAATTGTGCGGTAGTTTGAGCATTCTTTGGCATTGGCTTTCTTTGGGATTGGAATGAAAACTGACCTTTTCCAGTCCTGTGGCCACTGCTGAGTTTTCCAACTGTGCTGGCATATTGAGTGCAGCAGTTTCACAGCATCATCTTTCAGGATTTGGAATAGCTCAACTGGAATTCCATCACCTCCACTAGCTTTGTTCGTAGTGATGCTTTCTAAGGCCCACTTGACTTCACATTCCAGGATGTCTGGCTCTAGGTCAGTGATCACACCATCGTGATTATCTGGGTCATGAAGATATTTTTTGTACAGTTCTTCTGTGTATTCTTGCCATCTCTTCTTAATATCTTCTGCTTCTGTTAGGTCCATACCATTTCTGTCCTTTATCAAGCTCATCTTTGCATGAAATGTTCCTTTGGTATCTCTGATTTTCTTGAAGAGATCCCTAGTCTTTCCCATTCTGTTGTTTTCCTCTATTTCTTTGCATTGATCGCTGAAGAAGGCTTTCTTATCTCTTCTTGCTATTCTTTGGAACTCTGCATTCAGAAGCTTATATCTTTCCTTTTCTCCTTTGGTTTTCGCTTCTCTTCTTTTCACAGCTATTTGTAAGGCCTCCCCAGACAGCCATTTTGCTTTTTTGCTTTTCTTTTCTATGGGAATCGTCTTGATCCCTTTCTCCTGTACAATGTCACGAACCTCATTCCATAGTTCATCAGGCACTCTATCTATCAGATCTAGGCTCTTAAATCTATTTCTCACTTCCACTGTATAATCATAAGGGATTTGATTTAGGTCATACCTGAATGGTCTAGTGGTTTTCCCTACTTTCTTCAATTTCAGTCTGAATTTGGCAATAAGGAGTTCATGGTCTGTGCCACAGTCAGCTCCTGGTCTTGTTTTTGCTGACTGTATAGAGCTTCTCCATCTCTGGCTGCAAAGAATATAATCAATCTGATTTCGGTGTTGACCATCTGGTGATGTCCATGTATAGAGTCTTCTCTTGTGTTGTTGGAAGAGGGTGTTTGTTATGACCAGTGCATTTTCTTGGCAAAACTTTATTAGTCTTTGCCCTGCTTCATTACGTATTCCAAGGCCAAATTTGCCTGTTACTCCAGGTGTTTCTTGACTTCCTACTTTTGCATTCCAGTCCCCTCTAATGAAAAGCACATCTTTTTTGGTGTTAGTTCTAAAAGGTCTTGTAGGTCTTCATAGAACCGTTCAACTTCAGCTTCTTCAGCGTTACTGGTTGGGACATAGACTTGGATTACTGTGATATTGAATGGTTTGCCTTGGAAATGAACAGAGATCATTCTGTTGTTTTTGAGATTGCATCCAATTACTGCATTTTGGACTCTTTTGTTGACCATGATGGCCACTCCATTTCTTCTGAGGGATTCCTGCCCACAGTAGTAGATATAATGGTCATCTGAGTTAAATTCACCCATTCCAGTCCATTTCAGTTTGCCATCTCTTGTTTGACCACTTCCAATTTGCCTTGATTCATAGTAATAGTATTAATAAAATAAAATCATGAAGTGATTTGGAAAAAAATGTTTCTGGCTTCATAAAATTTAGCATTTGTATAGGAATATCCCAACATGTCTCTTCAAGTCAATTGCTTTTAAAAAAAAAAACACTTGTTGGAGTGTAGTTGATTTAAGAATTCTGTGTTAGCTTCAGATGTAGAGCAAAGCGAATCAGTTATCACATGTACATATTTTCACTCTTTTTTAGATTCTTTTCCATATAATCTATTATAAGAGTATAAGAATATTGAGTAGACTTCCCTGTGCTATACAGTATGTCCTTATTAGTTATTTATTTTATATATAATGATGTGTATATGTCAATCTCAATCTTCCAATTTATCCTTCCTCGCCCTACTGCCTGATAACTATAAGTTTGCTTTGTACATCTATAACATCTGTTACTCTATTTCTGTTTTGTAAATAAACTCGTTTATATTCTATTTTTAGACCTCACATATAAGCAATGTCATATGAAATTCATCTTTCTCTGTCTGGCTTTACTTAGTATGACAATCTCTAGGTTTATATCTATGCTACTCAAATTACTTTCTGATTTTACAATTCTTCCAAAAAGACAAAAAGAAGCACCACCTAAAGAACTAAGAATGTACCCTACATTCTTAGTAAGTATTATCTACATAGTTGTAATTGGGTAAATAAGAAAATTCTAGATGTTTAATTTTTATCACTAATTGGATTAAAATATTAGCACAGAAAATTTGGGAAGTTTTAAATGTAATGAGTATTTGAGATGGATTTTTTTCATGGTGACTTACTAAAAATAAATCAACTTAGAAAGAATTTAAAACATTTGAGGAGTTCACACACTGAAAGAAAGTTGTAAGTGTGCAGATGAGTGTTCATAGGGTTCGTGGTTTCCTACTTTAACTTTGTTCTTAATGTATGCATGCATGCTACTTCACTTCAGTAAGGTCTGACTCTTTTTGACCCCATGGACTGCAGCATGCTAGGCTTCCCTGTCCTTCACCGTCTCCCAGAATTTGCTCAAACTCATGTTCATTGAGTCAGTGATGACCATATTATTGAGTTTATTTAAATATGACACCCTTTGCCCTATCCTCATATTGTATAACTGATTTCACAGTAAGATGTTATATGTGTTATAACTGCTGTGAGGAACCATCATCATCACCTCACTGAGTTTCCCAGACAGCACCTGCCCCACAGTGGGAGCGGTGCCCCAGGGCTTTCTGCAGCAGGGATCTGGTCACCTTTCGTGCAGTTCACTTCAAATTTATCAGAGCTCCTGGTGAAGCTGTGTTTGCCTGAAACTATTTCAGAATTATTCTATCCAGTAGTCCCAGATCCTTGCCAATTAAAAATAATTTTATTGCTTCCTAGAGTAGAATAAGCCCACATTGCTCAATTTAATCCCCTACAAAAAATAGTTTTCCAGTGATTGTTTCAGAATTATTGTGTCTTGTAGTCCTTCACATTTTCTAATGTAACATTTTTGTTACATTATAATAATTACACTATAATAATTTAACATACTATAATATTAATTAAATAACATACTAATTCAACAACTATAACAATTCAACATTGCTCAGTGTACTCTATTACCAAAGTAATAATAATAATAAAGAGGAAAATTTTTTCTGATTATCTAGTCAAAACTATGTTCTTACCTTTTAAATTTCTTTTTTGTTTTAAATATATTATTCTTTTCTCTCTGGAAAATAATAACCCTGCTCTTCCATCATAAAATGTATACTTTTCTGATCCTACTTATTGTCATGAAACTATCTTGAGGACTTTTTTTTTAACAGAAAAAATAAAAGAGGAATTTTCTCAAATTTTAACCTTGCAGACTACACAATATAGCATATTCTTCAAAGTATAATTTCACCCTGATGATATCAATCTCAGTATTAAATTTACTGAACTTTCCTATGACTCACATAGTACATCCAGATATTGTATGTATTTCCAGTTACCTGTAGCAGCATTTAAAGTTACTTATCTTCAGTATTTTGTCTCATCATTTTGCTATTCAAACCTACTTCATCTCTACTGTGGTAGACACGTCCTTATCATATTATGATAATACATCCTTTCTTTAAAAATTTTGGACATACAGGGGAAAGAGAGGGTAAGATGAATTGAGAGAGTAGCAAGGAAAGATAAGCTTACCATGTGTAAAATAGGCTTCCCAGGTGGCAATAGTAAAGAATCCACCTGCCAGTGTAGGAGACGCAGGAGATGTGGGTTCAATCCCTGGGTTGGGAAGACCTGCTGAAGTAGGAAATGGCGATTTGCTGGGGTCCAGCCACAGCAGGATCCAGGGGTATCCTCAGGATGATGGCATCAGCGATAAGGAAAGTAAAAAAAGGGGAGAGAAAGAGGCTTGATCTTCCTTGGTTTACACAGAAAGCCAATAAAGCTCCTGGCACGGAACTTGCTCTGTTCACGGAGGCTGCAGGTGCCCTCTCAGTGGGGTGAGGACGCAGGACGCCCCCTCCCTGGTGAAGATGCAGGGCGCCTTCCCAATCGGGTCTTAGAAGCCCAGGAAAAAAAGTGAATTCAGAGAGCCCCTGTGCCCCAAGGAGTCATCCTGAAAGAAGAACAGAGAGAGAAAAAGAGAAAAGGAAAAAAAGAATGACACGGGGAGACCAAGCTTTGGTGAGCAAGGCCCATAACTTTATTTTCAAAAGGAACTTTTATACCTTGACTTGTACATAGAGGGAAATGAAAGATGCAAAGTCATACAGAGTCAGCACAAACATTACATCTGTTTTGTCTTTATCAAAACCAGGATTTTTTCTGCATACCTTTCCCCAAAACAATGTTGTGTATATTATCTTCTGGCCTTGGAGGCCTGTGGACATTTTATGACCCTTTTTTGATAAAGGCTACTAAACCAGAAAACTTATTTTCCCTTAAAGTGTTTTTTCTTTATATTTCTAATCTATGTCAGCCTCAGAAAGTACTAAACAGAGTTACATTCTCATGGAGCAAAGGTGCAGTGAGTTACAACAAAGAAAGAACCAATTAGCTCAAAGGTCTGATGTGGTTAATTTCAAGGCTACTACTTGTTTTTCTTACATTCCAACTACATTTACTACTGCACTCCCAGGTGCACAATGGATAAGGGATATGGGAACTTGGCAGCAAGCATTGGCTCAACAATGAAATCTTACACCAGCACTACTCTAATAGTTTTTAACTCTTAGAAAGGCTCTATATTTTTAGAATGTTTTAGGCTTCCCGTGTCTCTCACGGTTGGGAGGCTGTGAACAATCACATGCGTAGCTGCAAGCAAGAGTCTGGATAAACCTGTCAGGCAAGCTAGAAAGCCATCAGAGGGGTTTGAATTGAAACACTCCTATCATGCCCAGGATACTTATTAACTAAAGCCGTAAGTTGACTTTTTCCAGAGAAAGGTGGTCAGGGATAGCCCCCTGTTAATGTCAGAAGAGTTGGTGAAAGGCACAAAATAGTAAGACAGACAGATTCTGGTTTGGGGGTACATGCTCGAGCAGATCCAGGGAATCCCTTGAGGCCTGATCTGCCTTTGCCTGTCAGGTTCTCTCCGCATGACCTTTGTCATGGGTGGGATCTCCCGTGGTGGCTCCTGGCAGCAATTCACTCTGGTATTCTTTCCTGGAATATCCTATGAACAGAGGAGCCTGGTGGGCTATATAGTCCATGGGGTTGCAAAAAGTTGAACACAACTGAGTGACTGAGCACCAAGTACATGTATAAAATAGATAGCTAGTGGGAAGTTTCTGTATAACACAGGGAGCTCAGCCTAGTGCTCTGTGAGGACCTAGAGGGGTGGGATGAGGGGGGAGAAAGGTTCAAGGGAGAGGAAATATATGCATACTTATGGCTGATTCACACTGGTTGTATGGCAGAAATAAACACAACATTATAAAACAATTATCTTCTGATAAAAAATTATTCATACACCACAGAAAGGTTTAAAAAAATCACTGATATAGATTGGTTATTCTCATTCACTGACATCTTTATGAAAATAATTTGAGCTCATGGCAACAAAGTATGCAAAGTATGAAAAATTATAAAAATAAAATAAGATATACTCTATCTAGGGATCTTCTCAGTTTAAAATTCATATACTTTTTTTGAAGGATGATATATGTTTGACATAAAACATTATTTAAGTGGTATAATGGATTGATTTGATACATTTAAATATTGTAGTTGCTCTTGCTGGTTTAGTCTCTCAGTCATGTCTGACTGTTTGTGACCCCATGGCCTGTCCATGGAATTCTATAGGCAAGAATACTGGAATGGGTTACCATGCCCTTCTTCAAAGAATCTTCCCAACCCAGGGATCAAACCCAGGTGCCCTGCATTGCAGGCAGATTCTTTACCATCTGAACCACCAGGGAAGTCCTTCCATTTTAATGATAGTTTTCACCTCTATTCTGTCACATAATTATCATTTATTTTTTTGTGGATGGAACAATCAAGATTTAGTTTGATAGCACCCTTGATAATTATAATATAATATTGTTGTCTATACTCACTATTTTATTATACCTTAGTTCTCTACGATTTCATCACAATGATATGCAAGTTTGTATCCTTAGAAACCTCATTTATTCTCCCAGTCCTCAGATTCTGGTCACTACCATATTACTTCTTATTTTTGCAAGTCTGACTTTTTTAGGTTCCACATACAAACAATATCATAAGTATTTGTGTTTCTCTCTCTTTTCACAAAGATAAACAAAAATGGCAATCTATAGCTAGACTAACAAAGGAAAGAAGAGGACTTATATAAATAAAATCAGAAATGAAAGAGGAGACATTACAACTGATAGAATAGAAATACATAGTGTCATAATAAACTACTATATGGAATTATATGCCAACAAATTACACACCAAGAAGAAAAGGAAAAATTCCAAGAAACACACAACCTAACAAACTGAATCAGGAGGAATAGGAAATCTGAACAGTCATAATGAGTACAGAGATTGACTCAGTAATCAAAATTTTGCCAACACAGAAAACCCTAGGATTAGATGCCTTCACTAATGAGTTTTATGAAATATTTAAAAATAATTAATGCAAGTCCTTCATAATTCCAAAAAAGTTAAAGAGGAGAGAGGGAACACTTCCAAGCTCAATTTACAAGACCAATATTACTTTGACACAAAATAGATAGTGACACTCTAAAGTAAAGAAAGCTATAAGCCAATATTCGGAATAAATATAGATGCAAACATTCTCATCCAAATATCAAGAAGCCATATTCAAGAACATGCTAAAAGAATTATACACAATGACCAAGTGGAATTTATCCTTGAGATGCAACATACCCAAATCAATAAATGCAGTGCATTGGTTTACCTGGCAGCTAAGACAGTAAAGAATCCACCTGCAATGTAGGAGACCCAGATTCAGCCTCTGGAATGGGAAGATCCCCTGGAAAAGGGAATGGCTACCCACTCCAGTGTTCTTGCCTGGAGAATTCCATGGTCAGAGGAGCCTGGTGGACTGCTATCCATGTAGTAACAAAGAGTCAGACATGACTGAGCAAATATCATTTCTCCATTTAGGTAGGTAGGCTTTTGATAGAATGAAAGACAAAATAACATGATCAAATCAATAGTTGTAGAATAACATTTGACAAGATGTTACATCCTTTCCTGATAAAAATCCTGTACACATTGCATATAGAAGGAACATACTCCAGCATAATAAAGATTATATATGACAAATCCAAATTTAAAATGCTCAATAGTAAAAATTTGAAAGTTTTTTCTCTGAGAACAAGAAAAAGACAAGGATGTTCACTCTCACATTCATTTCAACATAGTACTAGATGTCCTAGATAGACCAACTAGGCAAGACAAAGAAAAGGCTTTCAAATCAGAAAGAAAGAAATAAAATTGTCATTTTTTTGCAGATGACATGATTTTTTGTGCAACCTTGAATATTTATTCAAAGGACTGATGCTGAAGCTGAAGCTCCAATACTTTGGCCACCTGATCTGAAGAGTTGACTCATTGGAAAAGACACTGATGCTGGTAAAGATTGAAGGCAAAGGAGAAGGGAGTGGCAGAGGATGAAATAATTATATAGTAGCAGAGACATTACTTTGCCAACAAAGGTCCGTCTAGTCAAGGCTATGGTTTTTCCAGTGGTCATGTATGGATGTGAGAGTTGGACTATGAAGAAAGCTGAGCGCTGAAGAATTGATACTTTTGAACTGTGGTGTTGGAGAAGACTCTTGAGAGTCCCTTGGACTGCAAGGAGATCCAACCAGTCCATTCTGAAGGAGATCAGCCCTGGGATTTCTTTGGAAGGAATGATGCTAAAGCTGAAACTCCAGTCCTTTGGCCACCTCATGCGAAGACTTGACTCATTGGAAAAGACTCCGATGCTGGGATGGATTGGGGGTAAGAATAGAAGGGGATGACAGAGGATGAGATGGCTGGATGGCATCACTGACTCGATGGATGTGAGTCTGAGTGAACTCTGGGAGTTGGTGATGGACAGGGAGGCCTGGCGTGCTGTGATTCATGGGGTCGCAAAGAGTCAGACATGACTGAGGGACTGATCTGATTTGATCTGATCTGATCTGATCACCGACTCAATGGGCATGAATTTGAACAAACTCCAAGAAATAGTGAAAGACAGAGGATCCTGGTGCGCTGCAATTCACGAGGTCATAAAGAGTCGGACACAACTTAGTGACTGAGCAACAACAACAAAATCCCAGAGATTCAACCCCAAACCTGATGAAGTAAAGTAAATTCAGTAAGATATAAAATCAACATGCTTCCCAGGTGGCTCAGTGGTAAAGAATCTGCCTACCAATGCAGAAGATTTAGGAGATGCACCTTGGGTCAGGAAGATCCCCTGGAGTAGGAAATGGCAACCCACTCTAGTATTCTTGCCTGGAAAATCCTATGGACAGAGGATCCTCATGGTATACAGTCTGTGGGATTGCAAAGAGTTGGACACAACTGAGTGACTGAGCACCAGGCATATATGTATGCCATGCCAAAATCAACATACAGAAATGAGTTGAATTTCACTATACTAATAATAAAACATCTGAAAAAAATTCATTTATGATTGCATAAAAAGTAAGAAAATAATAGAAATAAATTTAACCAATGAAGTGAAAAATTGGCATATTATAACTGCAAAACTTTGTTGAAGGAAATAGAAGAAAACACAAATGAATGGGAAAATATCCTGTTTTCACGGATCACAAGAATTAATACTGCTAAAATATCCACACTAACAAAAGCAAAAGCATCACACCTCCCAATTTCAAATTATACTTCAAAGTTGTGATATTTAAAGCAATATGGTATTGGCTTAAATATGAATAAATAGAATAGCAGAAGACTATGCAGGGTCCAGAATTAAAACTTTGCATTTAAAGTCAATAACTGACAATGAAGGCAAGAACAACCAATGGGGAAATATTCATCTGTTTTTTTCTCTTCTAAGAAAACTAGATAAACACAAGAAAAAAAATTGTGAAGACCCATATTTTAGACCTTTCACAAAAATTAATTCAAAATGTATCAAAGACTTAAACATAAGATAGATATGATAACACTCTTTAAAAAAAAAAAAAAAAAAAAAAAGGTAGGGAAAAAGCTACTTGACATTTGTCTTGAAAACAATTTTCTTAACTATAACGCCAAAATCACAACAAGGGAAACATCAACAGTAAGACTACATCAAACTTTAGAGCTTCTGCACAGCAAAAGAAGCCTTCAACAAGATGAAAACACAACCAACAGATTGGGAGACAAGTTTGCAAATCACATATTGAATGGGAAGTCGATATAAAAATACTGACATATTTTGTCAAATGTCTTAATGCTTTAAAAAGTACTGAAATTTTCTGAGAACCTAATAATTAATGGAAAAGTTAATGGTTTGAAACAGTGGTTTCTTTACATAATGAAATCTTCACACCATTGACTTGGATTCAGATCTTGTTTTGCAATGTAATAAAAATAGCTACTACTATTATAGTTACAAATTATTATGATTATGCTACTATCCATTTTTCCTTGTCATTCTCTCTTTTCTCCAAACCTCTCCTACTAACACCATCACTTTCCTGAAATGAGAATGATGAAAATTTTCAAAGTATAGGATTAGATAGCACAGAATTTTTGCTAATCTTACTTCAGCCTTTGGAGAGTGTGAAAATTACCATAGATAGCCCAAACAATTTGCAATCCATTGAGATATTTAATTTTACTCTTGAAAAAGATGTCAGCTTAATTTTTCCACAAATAAGGAGGAGATAAAATGATCTTTTAGAGAACACAAGATACTTTGCTAAAGATTGTTTGCTTCCTATTTATGTCTTAGTTCAGTTCAGTTCAGTTGCTCAGCCGTGTCTCTTTGCGACCCCATGAATCATGCCAGGCCTCCCTGTCATCATCATGAACATCTGGAAGTTCATGGTTCACATATTGCTGAAGCCTGACTTGGAGAATTTTGAGCATTACTTTGCTAGCATGTGAGATGAGTGCAGTCATCCTGTAGTTTGAAAATTCTTTGACATTGCCTTTCTTTGGGATTGGAATGAAAATTGACCTTTTCCAGTTCTGTGGCCTCTGCTTTAGACAATATAGCAAAAGCATAGAGAAATAGTAAAGAAAAATCACTTCATTCTCCACAGGTAGCTATAACCAACTCTCAGTAAAGAAGCATTATTTCAGATATTTAGTTGTGCTAATTTAAAAAAAGAAAAAAATAAAGTAAAAATGGAATCATTTTACTTGTTAATTAAAAACATCCTATTTTGGTATATTTTAATTGAAAAATTAGAGAAAATTGGTGAAGTAAGGAGAGTGAGACAGTGAGATCCAAATGGAGACAGAGAAGACCCAGCCTCCCTGTCACCTGACAGAGATCAACAATTAGTCACTATCCATAAATAAAAACATCTCCAGGAGAGCTCTAAAGTCCACTTAAGGAATTTTAGCAACACTGTGGAACAAGAACAACAACAAAAGAGCTTGAGAATAAGCACTTAGGAACAGAATGAAGACAGCTTCATTTGACTTGCATGATTGCCCTTCCAAGTCAGCATTACTCAGCACCAAGAGAGAGCTTCGCAGCTATAATGAGTTTCTCATTAAGAAAGGAAAAGTGAGTTGAGTGACCAGCTTCTAAAATCTCTGGAGGCACAGAGATAGAAGAACCAATCCCAGATTGTAGATACTAAGAAAGTTAACTAAGGCAGGTTGATAAGGAGTCCAAGTCTAAGACCAGTTTAGGGAGGAGGTGAATATTCTTCCTTTTTCACATTCTTTTGCCTTAGACACATTGACCTCATAGGCAGCGGTATCTCTTCTTCAAGGACATGCTTTTTTTCAAGCTCAGAATATACATTATGGGAGAAGGTCTGGGTTAAACTTCCACAGCTTTGAGTTCTGGGTTAACACGTTCCTTCTGGTTAATCTTGTGCTGATACCATCCTAGAATGTATGTTATCGGAAAGGGTCTGGGCAAAATTTTCACAGCCGTGAGGTATTTTTTACTATTCTCAGTAGCTAGCATAAAAGTATATAATGCCTCGCTTAAACTAGCAAGGCAGGTAAACTTTCTACCACCTTCTGATCTCTATGTCAGAGCTTTTTTTTTGGTCACTATCACTTTTATAACACAAAACTCTAAGTGTCTGAGACTGTCTTTGGTCCCAGACTTAAATCTTCTCTTTCGCAGACCATGAACCCAACAGAACACCATAAGCTTTCATCAATCACTACTATAAAACAACAGTTCTTTTAAAAGTATTGTCAGTTCAGTTCAGTTCAGCCACTCAGTCATGTCCAACTTTGTGACACCATGGACTGCAGCACCCCAGGCCTCTCTATCCATCACCAACTTCTGGAGCTTGCTCAAACTCATGTCCATCGAGTCGGTGATGCTATCCAACCATCTCATCCTCTTCATCCTCTTCTCTTCCTGCCTTAAATCTTGCCCAGCATCAGGGTCTTTTTGAATGAGTCAATTCTTCACAACAGGTGGCCAGAGTTTTGGAGTTTCAGCTTCAGCATCAGTCCTTCCAATGAATATTCAGGACTGATTTCCTTGAGGATGGACTGGTTTAATCTCCTTGCAGTCCACGGGACTCTCAAAAGTCTTCTCCAACACCACAGTTCAAAAGCATCAATTCTTTGGCGCTCAGCTTTCTTTATAGTCCAACTCTCACATCCATACATGACCACTGGAAATACCATAGCCTTAACTAGATGGACCTTTGTTGACAAAGTAATGTCTCTGTTTTTTAATATGCTGTCTAGGTTGGTCACACCTTTGCTTCCAAGGAGTAAGTGTCTTTTAATTTTATGACTGCAATCACCATCTGCAGTGATTTTGGAGCCCAGAAAAATAAAGTCAGCCACTGTTTCCACTGTTTCCCCATCTATTTGCCATGAAGTGATGGGACTGGATGCCATGATCTTAGTTTTCTGAATATTGTTTTAAGCCATCTTTTTCTTTCACTTTCATCAAGAAGCTCTTTAGTTCTTCTTTGCTTTCTGCCATAAGGGTGGTGTCATCTGCATATCTGAGGCTATTGTTATTTCTCCTGGCAATCTTCATTCCAACTTGTGCTTCATGACAAAACATGGTCCACTGGAGAAGGAAATGGCAAGCCACTTCTATATTCTTGCCTTGAGAACACCATGAGCAGTATGAAAAGGCAAAAAATATGGTACTGGCACAAAAATAGACACATAGACCAATGGACAGGTTTGAAATCCACTGAAACTAACTTTTACATACAAAATAAACTCTCATATATAAGGATAAATAATATTTGACAAAAGAGCCAAGAGCACTCAATAAGAAAAAGGTAGTCCCTTCAAAAAACGGTGCTGGGAAACCTAAAAAAATTATACAGAGGAGAATGACCCCTATTTTACATCACTTATAAAAATTAACTAGAAATGTATATAAAACATAAACATAAGACCTGGAACCATACAACTTCTAGAAGAAAGCATAGGAGGAAAAACTCCTTGAGAAGGGTCTTGCTAACAACTTCTTGGATGTGACACCAACAATACAAGGAATAAATGCAAAAATCAATAAGTGGGCTACCTCAAACTTGAAAGCTTCTGCATAGCAAAATAAATGGTCTACAAAATTAAAGGCAACCTACAAAACAGGAGAAAATATTTGCAATTTAAATACCTGATAAAGTTAATATACAAAATATGTTTTTAAATAACTCATATAAAATAAAGTTAAATGAGTGGAGTTACCAAAAATATTTTTTTCCAAAGGAGACTTACAAATAGCCAACAGATATATGTAAGGGGGCTTGACAACATTAAGGATCAGGAAATGCAAATCAAAATGACATGAGATATCACCTCACACCTGTTAGAATGGCCATCTTCAAAACAAAAGGTATAACAGGAGTTGGTGAGCATGTGAAGAAAGGGAGTTGGTGGGAATGTAAATTTCTATCACCAATGTAGATAACAGTAGGGAGGTTACTTCAAAATTTTTAAATAGAACTACTACATATTCAGCAATCCCACATTGGGGTATATATCTGAAGGAAATGAAAAAAAGAGTATGGAAGATACATCTTGCACATGTTCACTATAGTATTATTCACAACAACAAAGATAGGAAAACATCCTAAGTGTCTATCAATGAATGAAAGAATAAAGAGGATATGGTATGTGTATGTAAAGGAATTCAGCAAAGAGAAAGAATGAAATTTTGCCATTTGCATCCACATGGCATTGTGCTAAGTGAATAAGTCAACTAAAAAAAAGGTTTCTTTCTCATAGACCTGCCCCTCAATGCTGCCTCCTGCCACTATCATGTTCCCAATACAACACTCAACAAAAGATAAATTCAATATACTCAATCTACATATTCTGCATTTCTATTTCTAAACTATAAAAATACTATTTCCAAGTATAAATTACTTTCTCCCAGGCCTCCAATCATTACTGAGATTATGAAACATCCAATGGATTCTAGCTGATAGACCACCATATCTAAAATATCTCAAGAGGAAACAAACTTTCAAATGCATTCTGCTTTTGGTGATATATTTGTGCCATGAGATATTGATAATTATGCAATATAATTTTATAATATATAACAGTGCTAGGTATATCACATCCTTAACAAATTGTTCAAGTTGGTATTTATATATTCAATTTTAGTTATAAAGAAAATGCTATGAATTATCAAGAATTTACCATGATCAGCCTTTGAAGTCCCTGGATCGAATAGTTTTCTGGAATGAGTTTGCATGCACCACAAAGGAGCCAAACATGTTTGGACAGCCATCCATAGCCTCACCTGGTACCAGTACCACTCTCTGGATGTGACTGGCTTCCTGCTATCATGTGTAGCAACTATTGTATTCCTGGCTGCTAAATGTTTACTGTTTTGTTTCCAGAAGTTTGGTAAGACTGCAAAGAAAAAGAGAGAGTAGTCTTTTTTTTTTTTTTTAAAGGCTGGGCTTTTAAAAGATAGGGTCCATCTGGGTAAATCCAGCCGCTGATTTGAAAAAAAATTCTCTCCTGTTCTTCTGGGTTCTTGTCCATTCCTCAATAAATCAAGTCGAAGATCAAAGACTCACTCCAAAAAATGTGCCACATGATTCAGAATTAAGGTTTAAAGTAATCTATTCTTTAAAAAGAGAAGATAAATAAGCACATGGAAATTGTTACCATTAAGGACATAAGGCTTTACTTTCTTCATTGCTTTAAGTTCAATCAGTTGAGATGCTTCTTGAGGCCTTAGGAATATAGTGATTAATTCTATTTCCATAGTGATGAGGTTGAATATTTCCTAAATACCTAACATAATTTTGCATTCAATATGTAATAGCTATTTCATATGCTTTAAAGGAAGTAGAGAGGAAGTAATGCATAATAAACTCTAGCCAGAGCTTCTTTGCCAGTCAGGAATATCAGAATTCTGTTAGGGTTTCTATTCTGCTGTAAAGCACATTTTAAACCATCAATTTCCTTTCACATCACACATTAGACTTTGTCCCCCTTGGAATCCAAAGCTATATATATATATATTTGTCTTTCATTTGAAGATTATCCTCCATTTGAATATTAGTGATGAAAGAAGACTCTTGAGAGTCCCTTGGACTTCAAGGAGATCAAACCAGTCAATCCTAAAAGAAATCAATCCTGAATATTCATTGGAAGGACTGAGGCTGAGGCTGAAGCACCCATCTTGAAGATGTTCAAGCTGGATTTAGAAAAGGCAGAGGAACCAACAAGAGATTAAATTGCTAACATCAGCTGGATCCTAGGAAAAGCAAGAGAATTCCAGAAAAACATCTACTTCTGCTTCATTGACTATGCTAAAGTCTTTGGCAGTGTATATTACAACAAGCTGTGGAAAACTGTTCAAGAGAGGGGAACACCAGACCACCTTACTTACCTCCTGATAAACCTTTATGCAGGTCAAGAAGCAACAGTTAGGACCAGACATGGAACAATGGCTGGTTCCAAATTGGGAATGGAGTAGGTCAAGACTGTATGTTGTTATTCTGCTTATTTAACTTATATGCAGAATACATCATGCAAAATGCCAGGATGGATAAAGCACAAACTGGAATCAAGATTGTTGGCAGAAATATCAATAACCTCAGATATGCAGATGATTCTCCCCTATGGCAGAAAGTGAAGAGGAACTGAAGAGCCTCTTGATGAAAATGAAAGAAGAGAGTAAAAAAGTTGGCTTAGAACTCGACATTTAAAAAATGAAGATCATGGCATCGGGTCTCGTCACATCATGGAAATAGATGGGAAAGCAATGAAAACAGGGAGAGACTTTATTTTCTTTGGCTCCAAAACCAGTGCAGATGGGGACAGCAGCCATGAAATTAAAAGACCGTTCAATTCAGTTCAATTCAGTTCAGTTGCTCAGTCCTGCCTGACTCTTTGCGACCCCGTGAATCGCAGCACGCCAGGCCTCCCTGTCCATCACCAACTCCCGGACTTCACTCAAACTTACCTCCATCGAGCCGGTGATGCCATACAGTCATCTCATCCTCTGCCGTCCCCTTTTCCTCCTGCCCCCAGTCCTTCCCAGCATCAGAGTCTTTTCCAGTGAGTCATTTCTTTGCATGAGGTGGCCAACGTACTGGAGTTTCAGTTTTAGAATAATTTCTTCCAAAGAAATCTCAGGGCTGATCTCCTTCAGAATGGACTGGTTGGATCTCCTTGCAGTCCAAGAGACTCTCAAGAGTCTTCTCCAACACCACAGTTCAAAAGCATCAATTTTTCAGCGTTCAGCCTTCTTCACAGTCCAACTCTCACATCCATACATGACCACTGGAAAAACCATAACCTTGACTAGATGGACCTTTGTTGGCAAAGTAATGTCTCTGCTTTTGAATATGCGATCTAGGTCATAACTTTCCTTCCAAGGAGTAAGCGTCTTTTAATTTCATGGCTGCAGTCACCATCTGCATTGATTTTGGAGCCCCCAAAAATAAAGTCTGACACTGTTTCTACTGTTTCCCCATCTATTTCCCAGGAAATAAAGCTATGACCAACCTAGACAGCATATTAAAAAGCAGAGGCATTACTTTAGCAACAAAATCCATATAGTCAAAGCTGTGTTTTTTTTCCAGTAGTTATATATGGATGCAAGAGTTAGACCATAAAAGAGGCTGAGCACTGAAGAATTGATTCTTTTGAACTGTAGTGTTGGAGAAGACCCTTAAGAGTCCCTTGGACAGCAAAGATATCAAACCAGTCAATCCTAAAGGAAATCAATCCTGAATATTCATTGGAGCTGATTGAATCCAAATCTTTGGCTGAAGCTCCAGATCTTTGGCCACCTGATGCATAGAGCTGACTCACTGGAAAAGATCCTGACACTGGGAAAGTTTGAAGGCAGGAAAAGGGGATGACAGAGGGTGAGATGATTGGATGATATCTTCGACTCAATGGACATAAGTTTGAGACAACTCTGGGAGATAGTGAAGGACAGGGAAGCCTGGTATGCTGCCATCCACGGAGTTGCAAAGAGTTGGACACAACTGAGTGACTGAACAATAATACCCAGTAACTTGGAGCTGCTCCTCAAGGCATCTCATGAGGAAAGCCTGCCAGCTTGAAACACCTCTCAGGTCCAGAAAGCACCAATGCTAAACCCTCCCTGTAACAACCAAGAGATTATATGTCTGGAGACAGAGGAGCACTGTTGCTATGTGAGCAAAGAGGGGAGCTGATTCCACCTCTTTTTATACTTTATGTGGCAATAAGCTTAAGTTCAGGGAGAAGGACTGTTTTAATTTTAGATGTAGTTTGATTATAAATGAGACTGGATATGTTACTGAACTAAATCTCTTCTTCTTATTGGAAATTCATATAACAATTTTTACTATGTGAGAACAGGAAGAAAAGCCATTGACTCTGCCCTGGGTCAATGATACACCTTTAATGGCAGAAAGTAAAGAGGAACTACAGGGCCTCTTGATAAAGATGGAAGAAGAGAGGAAAAATACTCGCTTGAAACCCAGCATTCAAAAAACTAAGATCATGGTATTCAGTGGCATCACTTCCTGGCAAATAGAAGGGGAAAAAGTGGAAACAGTGGAAGATTTATCTTCTTGTCCTCCAACAACACTGCAAATGGTGACTGTAGCCATGAAATTAGAAGACGCTTACTCCTTGGAAGAAAAGAAGCAAACCTAGACAATGCATTAAAAAGCAGTGATATCACTTTACCAACAAAGGTCTATATAGTCAAAGTTATGGTTTTTCCAGTAGTCTTGTATGGATGTGAAAGTTGGATTGTAAAGAAGGCCCAGCACTGAAGAACTGATGCTTTCTAATCGTGGTACTGAAGAAGATCAACCAGTCAATCCTAAAGGAAATCAAACCTGAATATCCACTGGAACAACTGATGCTGCAGTTGAATATCCAATATTTTGGCCACCTGATGAGAAGAGCCAATTCATTGGAAAAGACCATGATGCTGGGAAAGAATGAAGACAAAAGGAGAAGGGGGCAGCAGAGAATGAGATGGTTAGAAAGCATCATTGACTCAATGGACATAAATTTGAGCTAACTCTGAGAAATAGTGAAGAATAGAGGAGGCTGACATGCTGCAGTCCATGGGGTCACAAAGAGTCAGACACAGACAATAGCAAAAACACTTACTTAATTTTATCCTACATTAATTTTACTTACAATATAAATATTTGCAAAGAAGAAGCAAGCTGTTTAGAGTTGCACTGCAGATACTTTGGGTGGAAAATACACTTTCCATAAAAACTATTTTCTATGGGGATGATTTCTCCATCAGAAACTCAAGAAGCTTGTCTAGTTTGTTCTTTTTCTTTGTCTCAATATTTCTCCTGATCCTTTCATGAACTTTACTGTGACCATTATACTAAGTGCAAGTACTGGCTTCTTATTAACTAGCATCAGCCTGAAACCTGCAGCAAATATGAAGACATAAGTTGAATTTTAATAAAAATAAAGATATCTCTAAAAACAGAATATTCCTTTTCTTTCCTTCTTCTCTAACCCTATAGGTGAATTTGGGGGAATCTGGCCATGCTTTTGTTTTGAAATTCCACCAAATCCTTCATTAAAAAAAATATCTCTTCTTTTCTAAAAAGCCTATCTTCAACATGCTTGCCAAAAATTTGCCCTTGATGTAAAAAATTATTCAATCTAACTCAGATGATGTGTATTAACCAAGTTCAGTAAATGATTTACCATGGTCTTTGATATTTATAACTCAAGTAACATGACCTAAAATGACTATCCAAGAACAAATGTAACTCAATCTAATATAAAAATACAACAAATATAAAACTATCTTAGGATGAACATAAATGATTTGGGCAAATATCTGTCTGCTTACATGTATAAGAACAAGATAATCATAATTTATTATTAGTTGGGGAAATTAACTATAAAGAAATATATGTTTTAAAAAGATATTTTCTCAATTTTATGAAGCTTTGAGTAGTTAAACAATTGCAATTTTTTAAGGAATAGAGGTAAAATATAAGCACTAATGTTACTGTTTAAACATCTAATGCATGTAAATAAAGCAATATTACACCATAATCCTAAATCATACATTGCCGCTGCTGCTGCTGAGTCACTTCAGTTGTGTACGACTCTGTGGGACCCCATGCATGGCAGCCCACCAGGCTCTTCTGTCCCTAGGATTCTCCAGGCAAGAATACTGGAGTGGGTTGCCATTTCCTCCTCCAATGCATGAATGCATGGTAAGTCGCTTCAGTCGTGCCAGACTCTGTGCGACCCCATAGATGGCAGCCCATCAGGCTCCTCTGTCCACAGGATTCCCTAGGCAAGAATACTGGAGTGGGTTGCCATTTCCTTCCCTGAAAAATCATACATTAGCAATATGATAATGTCCTTTCCTATAATAATCTTTAAATCACAGTTTAATCTTTGGTCATTTTATGCCAAACTCAAGATACCTGTTCAGTTTTTTATTAACATAAAATGATGTTAACATAAAGGAATTTAAGTAACTCAGGATTTCGATATCTTGTTTCTGAATTTTCTGAATTTATTCAAAAGAATTACTCTGATAAGTAAATGCATATCCTAAAGCTTTTCTTAAACAAAAATATTTACCTATATGTATCATCTGTACATCATTATGAGGCTTCCCAGGTGGTGCTAGTAGTAAAGAACCTGCTTGCCAATGCAGAAGATATAAAAGTCATTGGTTTGATCCTTGGGTCAGGAAGATTCCCTGGAGGAGAGCATGGCAACCCACTCCAGTATTATTGGCTGGAGAACCCCATGGACTGAGGATCCTGGCTGGCTACAGTGCATAGGGTTGCAAAGAGTCAGACACAACTTAAGTGACTTATCACACACACGCATTATTATATTCATTATGTGAGTAATATGGTAATAATTTTAGGTATGCAAAGGCTAAACCTTTTAACATGTTATATTTTTCCAGTTTAAGTGCTAATAAAAGCTATTTTTTTGGAATTTGATGACCTCTGGCTCTCGTCGATTAATATATTTTAAAATAACTTTAAACTTAATTCATATATGACTATATTATTAAATCCTCCTCAAGTTTTTCTGAATTATGATAATCTAAAATGCTAATAGGTAGATAGATACAAGTACCTTTGTTCATGTGTGTACATTCATATATATATATATATATATATATACACACACACACACACACAACAAAAATCAAGTTCTATATGTTATAAATAAAAAGTTATTCATGCAGTGATATGTTTTGATTATTAAACTTGCTTGCCTTTTATGATAAGGGAAGTATTTGTTTCTATTATGTTCTATATATTTTACCAAAGATAATAATTTACCTGCAGACTCAGATCTACCTATTGCCTAAATTAAGTATCAACCATGATATTTTAAATGGTAATAGAGTTGGGATTTAGAAGGGTCTGGCACCTATGGAGCAGAAAACAAGTTCTACCTACCATTTTGTGCCTTTCAATTTCATTTTCTCCCCAGGTTCTTTGCTTCTGAATCTCATTCCAGCTCTACCATGGTTCTATATTCTTGCTCTAAACTTTGCCAAATAGGCTGAGATCCTAATTCTCATTGCCAGTTCCTGCCATTCATTTCCCCCCAAGTCAGTCCTTCATATATTTAGATGTAATTCCCTCATATATGATATCAACAGTCTACATGTCACCATGAAATTCAGACATCTACCTTTCACACTTACTGCAATTGTCAGATGTAAGCTATGATTCTTCATGTAGGGAAGCCACTCCAGGTGTGTAAGAGCTCTCTGTAATGATGCCAGTCTTACCAGGAATCAACAAGTCTTCCCATTCATAGGGAAAAGATTCATTTCATGTGTGTAATATTTTCTAAAGAAAAGTTATTTCCACAAGCTCTCTATAATCGTTGAGAAATTTTGATTTAGAAGCTATAAATACTTCCATTTCCTCACTATTTTAAACAAAATATAAAATCTTTTATTTCAAAATCATAATGGCAAAAAGCAAAGAGAAAGTAAAGAGTCTCTTGATGAAGGTGGAAGAGGAGAGTGAAAGAGTTGGCTTAAAACTTAACATTAAAAGAACTAGGATCATGGCATCTGGTCCCACCACTTCATGGCAAATAGGTGGGAAACAAGTGGAAACAGTGACAGATTTTATTTTCTTGGGCTCCAAAGTCACTGTGGATCATTACTGTGGCCACAAATTAAATGACACTTTCTCCTTGAGTGGAAAGCTATGACAAACCTATACAGTGTATTAAAAACTGGAGATGGGGGGGCAATCCTAAGATGACAGAGGAATAGGACAGGGAGATCATTTTCTCCCCAACAAATTCATCAAAAGATCAATTGAACGCTGAGCAAATTCCACAAAACAACTTCTGAACGTTGGCGGAGGACACCAGGCACCCAGAAAAGCAGCCCATTTTCTTCAAAAGGAGGTAGGACAAAATATAAAGATAAAAAGAGAGACAAAAGAGTTAGGGACAGAGACCCATCCCAGGGAGGGAGTTGTGAAAGAGAAGAAGTTTCCAAACACCAGGAAACCCTCTCACTGGTGGGTCTGTGGGTAGTTTTGGAATCTCAAAGGGCAATGTAACAGGGAGGATAAGAAAAACCAAAAAACCCCACAGAATATGTTTCCCAACCAAAACTCCCAGCAGAGAAGTGGACCAGATGCTCCAGTCGGCCAGCAGCGAGCGGGGGCTGAACAGGGAGTTACAGGCAGCATGCTTAGGGTAAGGACTGGGCCTGAATGCCCTGAGGACACACTGAGGGAGCTAATGTGAGATAGCAACCCAAACTCTCTGGAATAGCCAGAGAGAGGAAAAAAGAGAGAGAGAGAAAACTTTCCTGTGAAAAGCTCTAACCTAAGGCACTGCCAGGCCTGCTCAGAGAACAAAGGACTGAGCAAATATCAGAGGAGAGCTACCTGTGGACCGGCCTCCACCCCCGCCGGAGGCAGAGAGGCAGCCAGAGCTGGAAGGTGAGGGCCAATCCTGGTCCCAGAGATGGCACCCTTTACCAAACTACCACCAGGCTCCCAGTTGCTAGCCAAGTTTTCCTGGGATCCTGGATAGTTGACACCCACCAGGAGGGCCGCAGTCAGAGATCAGCTCCCCAGAGAAGACACACGGCACACCTAAGACTGTGCTTTCACTGCGCACCCAGGAAACTGAGCGCCCAGGACCGGGGAGGTGATAAGACACACCACACACCTGGGAGAGTGTACTTGCCAAGCACCTGGTCGCCTGAGCTGCTTGGACCTAGGAAGAGCACAAAATGCAGACCCAACTGAATCTGTGCCATTGTGGAGTACCCAAGAACCTGAATCTGAGCGGCTTAGACTTGGAAGTGCACACAACCCAGGGCCTGCTTTAGACAGTCCCCTGCAGAGCAACCTGGAGCCTGAGCAGTGTAGACTGGGAAAGCACATATGCTGTGAGGTGCGGGAAAACCCAGCTGTGGCCCAGACATTGTGAGCACTCCCCACACACACCAGTGATATTTGTTTGCAGGGTTCCTCACTGCCCTCCCCCCCCCCCCCTCCCCGCCCCCAGCACATCTGAACAAGTGACCCTAAATAAGTGACCACCTTCTCCCCCTTGTGTCAGGGTGGAAATTAGACACTGAAGAGACTTGCAAACAGAGGAGGCCAAAGTAAACAAAGAAGACAGAACCACTTTGGAAGTGACAGGCGCAATAGATTAAAATCCTGTAGTTAGCACCTACTACATTGGAAGGTAGGTGCTTATAGACCTTGAGAAGAAGTATAAACTGGAACAAGGACCTATCTGAAACTGAACTGACCCCACACTGCTCTCAGCAGCTCCAGAGAATTTCCTAGATTTATTTTACTATTATCATTTAATTTTTTAAATTTTTAATTCTTTATTACTCCTTTAATTTTCATTTTTATAACCCACTATTACCTTGCAAAAAAAAAAGACCCTATTTTTAAAGCAAATTTTATATATATATATATAATAACTTTTGTGATTTTGCTTTGTTTTTTTAATATTGTATTTTTGAGAGTCTAACCTCTACTCTAGATTTTTAGTCTTTGTTTTTTGGTATTTGTTATCAATTTTGGGACTTTATGAATCCAATCTTCAGTACACATTTTTACTTAGGAGTGTGATTACTGGCTTGATTGCTCTCTACCCTTTTGACTCATTTTTCTCTCACAGGTCACCTCTATCTTCTCTCTCTGCCTTCTCTTCTCCACTTAACTTCATGAATCTCTTTGGATGTTCTAGGCTGTGGAGAACACTTAGGGAATTGATTACTGGCTAGATTGGTCTCTCTCCTTTTGACTTCCCCTCCTCTCTTCCTGGTCAACTCTATCTCCTTCCTTCCTCTTCTCTTCTCTATGTAACTCTGTGAACCTCTTTGAGTGTCCCTCACTATGGAGAATCTTTTCACCATTAACCTAGATGTTCTATCATCATTGCTGTATGGATGGAGAAGTCTTAAGGCTACTTTAAGAATAAGACTGAAAGCCATAGGCAGGAGGCTTAAATCCAAAACTTGAGAACACCAGAAAACTCCTGACTCCAGGGAACATTAATCAACAAGAGCTCATCCAAAAGCCTCCATACCTACACTGAAACCAAGCTCCACCCAAGAGCCAACAAGTTTTAGAGCAAGACATACCAAGTTAATTCTCCAACAAAGCAGGAACATAACCCTGAGCATTAAAATGTAGGCAGCCAAAAGTCATACCAAACCTATAGATACCCCAAACTCACTACTGGACACTTCATTGCACTCCAGAGAGAAGAGATCCAGCTCCACCCACCAGAACACCGATGCAAACTTCCCTAACCAGGAAACCTTGACAAGCCACCCATGGAACCACACCCACAGGGAGGAATCTCCACAATAAAGAGGAACCACAAACTTCCAACATACAGAAGGGCCACCCCAAAAAAAGCAATCTAAACAAGATGAAAAGCAGAGAAATATTCAGCAGGTAAAGGAACATGATAAATGCTCATCAAACCAAACAAACGAGGACGAGATAGGGAGTCTACCTGAAAAAGAATTCTGAATAATGATAGTGAAAATGATCCAAAATCTTGAAAACAAAATGGAGTTACAGATAAATAGTCTGGAGACAAGGATTGAGAAGATTCAAGAAATGTTTAACAAGGACCTAGAAGAAATGAATAGTCAGTCAATAATGAATAATGCAATAACGGAGATCAAAAGTACTCTAGAGGGAATCAACAGTAGAATAACAGAGGCAGAAGATAGGATGAGGTGGAAGATAGAATGGTGGAAATAAATTAAGTAGAGAGGGAAAAAGAAAAAAGAACTAAAAGAAATGAGGACAACCTCAGAACCCTCTGGGACTATGTTTAATGCCCCAACATTTGAATCATAGGAGTCCTGGAAGAAGGAGACAAAAAGAAAGGCCATGAGAAAATACTTGAGGAGATAGTAGTTGAAAACTTTCCTAAAATGAGGAAGGAAATAGCCACCCAAGAAACCCAGAGAGTCCCAAACAGGATAAACACAAGGTGAAACACCCCAAGACACATATTAATCAAATTAACAAAGATCAAACACAAAGAATGAATATTACAAGCATCAAGGGAAAAGCAATAACACACAAGAGGATTCCCATAAGAATAACAGCTGATCTTTCAATAAAAACTCTTCAGGCCAGAAAGGAATGGCAGGACATACTTAAAGTGATGAAAGAGAAAAACCTACAACCCAGACTACTGTACCCAGCAAGGATCTCATTCAAATATGAAGGAGAAATCAAAAGCTTTAGAGACAAGAAAAATCTGAGAGAATTCAGCACCGCCAAACCAGCTCTTCAACAAACACTAAAGAATCTCCTCTAGACAGGAAACATAGCAAAGGTTATAAACTCGAACCCAAAACAACAAAGTAAATGGAAACAATATCATACTTATCAATAATTACCTTAAATGTAAATGGGTTGAATATCTCAACCAAAAGACAAAGACTGGCTGAATGGATACAGAAACAAGATCCCTATATATGCTATCTACAAGAAACCCACCTCAAAACAAGGGACACATACAGACTGAGAGTGAAGGGCTAAAAAAAAGCTATTTCATGCAAATGGAGACCAAAAGAAAGCAGGAGTAGCAATACTCACATCAGACAAAATAGACTTTGAAATAAAAGCCATGAAAAGAGACAAAGAAGGACCTTACATAATGATCAAAGGATCAATCCAAGAAGAAGATATAACAATTATAAATATATATGCACCCAACATAGGAGCAGCACATATGTAAGGCAACTGCTAACAAGTATGAAAGGGGAAATTAACAATAACACAATAATACCCCACTCACACCTATGGATAGATCAACTAAACAGAAAATTAGCAAGGAAACACAAACTTTAAATGATACAATGGACCAGTTAGACCTAATTGATATCTATAGGACATTTCACCCCCAAACAGTGAATTTCACCTTTTTCTCAAGTGCACACAGAATCTTCTCCAGGATGGACCACATCCTGGGCCATAAATCTAGCCTCGGTAAATTCAAAAAAAAAATGAAATCATCTCTAGCATCTTTTCTGATCACAATGCGGTAAGATTAGATGTCAACTACAAGAAAAAAACTATTAAAAATACAAACATATGGAGGCTAATCAACATGCTTCTGAATAACCAACAAATCACAGAAGAAATCAAAATATGCATAGAAATAAATGAAAATGAAAACATATCAACCCCAAATCTATGGGATTCAGTAAAAGCAGTGCTAAGGAGATTTTTTATTTTATTTTCATAGCAATAAAAGCTTACCTCAAGAAACAAGAGAAAATAAATAACCTAACTCTATACCTCAAGCAACTAGAAAAAGAAGAAATGAGGAACTCCAGGGTTAGTGTAAGGTAAGAAATCATAAAAATTAGGGCAGAAATAAATGAAAAAAGAAACAAAGGAGACCATAGCAAACATAAACAAAGCTAAGAGCTGTTTCTTTGAGAAGATAAATGAAATAGACAAACCATTAGCCAGACTCATCAAGAAAAAACAGGAGAATTAAATCAACAAAATTAGAAATGAAAATGGAGAAATTACAACAGACAACACAGAAACACAAAGGATCATAAGAGGCTACTATCAGCAACTATGTGTCAATAAAATGGACAACTTGGAAGAAATGGACAAATTCTTAGAAAAGTATAACTTTCCAAAACTGAACCATAAAGAAATAGAAAATCTTAACAGACCCATCACAAGCACGGAAATTGAAACTGTAATAAAAAATCTTCCAGCAAACAAAAGCCGAGGTCCAAATGGCTTCACAGCTGAATTCTACCAAAAATTTAGAGAAGAACTAACACCTATCCTACTCAAACTCTTCCAGAAAATTTCAGAGGAGGGTAAACTTCCAAACTCATTCTATGAGGCCACCATCACCCTAATACCAAAACCTGACAAAAGATGCCACAAAAAAAGAAAACTACAGGCCAATATCACAGATGAACATAGATGCAAAAATCCTTAACAAACTTCTAGCAAACAGAATCCAGCAACATATTAAAAAGATCATACATCATGGTCAAGTGCTCTTTATCCCAGGAATTCAAGGATTCTTCAGTATTTGCAAATCAATGTAATACACCACACTAACAAATTGAAAAATAAAAACCATATGATTATCTCAATAGATGCAGAGAAAGTCTTTGACAAAATTCAACATCCATTTATGATAAAAGCCCTTCAGAAAGCAGGAATAGAAGGAGCATACCTCAACATAATAAAAGCCATATATGATAAACCCACAGCAAATATTATTCTCAATGGTGAAAAATTGAAATAATTTCCCTTAAAGCCAGGAACAAGACAAGGGTGTCCACTTTCACCACTACTATTCAACATAGTTTTGGAAGTTTTAGCCACAGCAATCAGAGAAGAAAAAGAAATAAAAGGAATCCAGATTGGAAAACAAGAAATAAAACTCTCACTGTTTGCAGATGACATGATCCTCTACATAGAAAATCCTAAAGACTCTACCAGAAAACTACTAGAGCTGATCAATGATTATAGTAAAGTTGCAGGATATAAAATTAACACACAGAAATCTCTTGCATTCCTATACACTAACAATGAGAAAACAGAAAGATAAATTAAGGAAACAATTCCATTCACCTTTGCAATGAAAAGAATAAAATACTTAGGAATAAATCTACTTAATGAAACAAAAGACCTATATATAGAAAACTATAAAACACTGATGAAAGAAATTAAAGATGATACAAATAGATGGAGCAATATACCATGTTCATGGGATCAGAAGAATCAATATAGTGAAAATGAGTATACTACCTTAAGCAATCTTAAGCAAGATTCAATGCAATCCCTATGAAGCTACGAAAGGTATTTTTCAGAGAACTAGAACAAATAATTTCACAATTTGTATGGAAATACGAAAAACCCTCGAAGAGCCAAAGCAATCTTGAGAAAGGAGAATGGAACTGGAGGAATCAACCTGCCTGACTTCAGGCTCTACTACAAAGCCACAGTCATCAAAACAGTATGGTACTGGCACAAAGACAGAAATATAGATCAATGGAACAAAATAGAAAGCCCAGAGATAAATCCATGCACCTATGGACACCTTGGAGAAGGCAATGGCACCCCACTCCCATACTCTTGCCTGGAAAATCCCATCAACGGAGGAGCCTGGTAGGCTGCAGTCCATGGGGTTGCTAAGAGTCGGACACGACTGAGCGACTTCACTTTCACTTTTCACTTTCATGCATTGGAAAAGGAAATGGCAACCCACTCCAGTGTTCTTGCCTGGAGAATCCCAGGGACGGGGGAGCCTGGTGGTCTGTCATCTCTGGGGTCGCACAGAGTCGGACATGACTGAAGCGACTTAGCAGCATGAACACCTTATCTTTGACAAAGGGGACAAGAATATACAATAGAGAAAAGACAATCTCTTTAACAAGTGGTGCTGGGAAAACTGGTCAACCACTTGTAAAAGAATGAAACTAGAACACTTTCTAACACCATACACAAAAATAAACTCAAAATGGATTAAAGATCTAAACGTAAGACCAGAAACTATAAAACTCCTAGAGGGAAACATAGGTAAAACACTCTCTGACATAAATCACAGCAGGATCATGTATGACACACCTCCCAGAGTAATGGAAATAAAAGTAAAAATTAACAAATGGGGCTTAATTAAACTTAAAAGCTTTTTCACAATGAAGGAAACGATAAGCAAGGTGAAAAGACAGACTTCAGAATGGGAGAAAATAATAGCAAATTAAGCAACTGACAAAGAATTAATCTCAAAAATATACAAGCAACTCCTGCAGCTCAATTCCAAAAAAATAAACGACCCAATCAAAAAATGGGCCAAAGAACTAAACAGGGATTTCTCCAAAGAAGACATACAGATGGCTAGCAAACACATGAAATGGTGCTCAACATCACTCATTATCAGAGAAATGCAAATCAAAACCACAATGAGGTAACATCTCACACTGGTCAGAATGGCTGCTATCAAAAAGTCTACAAATAATAAATGCTGGAGAGGGTGCAGAGAAAAATGGAACCCTCTTACACTATTGGTGGGAAGGCAAACAAGTACAGCCACTATGGAGAACAGTGTGGAGATTCCTTTAAAAACTGGAAATAGAACTGCCATACGACCCAGCAATCCTACTGCTGGACATACACACCGAGGAAACCAGAATTGAAAGAGACATGTGTACCCCAGTGTTCATCACAGCACTGTTTACAATAGCTAGGACATGGAAGCGACCTAGAAGTCCATCGGCAGATGAGTGGATAAGAAAGCTGTGGTATATATACACAATAGAATATTACTCAGCTATTAAAAAGAATGCATTTAAATCAGTTCTAATGATGTAGATGAAACTGGAGTCTATTATACAGAGTAAAGTAAGTCAGTAAGAAAAACACCAATACAGTATATTATGCATATATATGGAATTTAGAAAGATGGTAACAATGACCCTATATGCAAGACAGCAAAAGAGACACAGATATAAAGAACAGACTTTTGGACTCTGTGGGAGAAAGTGAGGGTGGGATGATCTGAGAGAATAGCATTGAAACATGTATATTACCATATGTGAAATAGATTGCCAGTCCAGGTTTGATGCATGAGACAGGGTGTTCAGGGCTTGTGCACTGGGATGACCCTGAGGGATGGGATGGGGAGGGAGGTGAGAGGGGGGTTCAGGATGGGGAACACATGTATATTCATGGCAGATTCATGCCAATGTATGGCAAAAACCACTACAATATTGTAAAGTAATTAGCCTATAATACAAATAAATAAATAAATTTTAAAAAGAATTTCCCATGTTGATTTTCAATTTATATAAAACCTAATTGTCAAGACATGGAAAAAAGGCACTAATTTTGAATATTATTCAAAATAGCTGCTTGTGAATGTACACTGTGTTAAGTACATTGATGTATTTTGAGACAATCCATGTTGTCATCTGTTTAATCTGACTTGAATATTCTCATGTTGAATGAAAGACACACTATTTTCTCTAGGTAATTAAAACAAACAAACAAACAAAAAACCCCTGGAGATATCACTTTGCTGACAAAGGTCCATATAGTTAAAGCTATGATTTTTCCAGTAGTCAGGTATGGATGTGAGATTTGAAAGATAAAGAAGACTGAGAACTGAAGAATAAATGCTTTCTAACTGTGATACTGGGGAAGACTCTTGAGAGTCCCTTGTACAGCAAGGAGATCAAACAAGTCAATCCCAAAGGAAATCAACCCTGAGTATTCATTGTGAGAGAGCTAATTCTTAGGTCAGTTTATAAAGAGTCTGGGGTCCCCCAGAAGGAAAAATGGGTCCAGGGCCCATGAGGAGGAGAAAGGGACAATCTTTTTTCCCCACATTCCTTCTAGTCACATGACTTTTTTTCTTAAGCTCTGAGTTGTTATGGCAGCAATCTATTTCTTTTAAAAAGAGTCTTTCTTTAACACCAGAGCTAATGATTACACAGCAAAACAACTTATCTTGCTAAAGAATATGTTTTTCCTTAACCCATGTACTAAGGATTGTATAACAGCAATGTATCTTGCTTGAGGATGTCCAAGGAGTGGTGGTTGCATGGGCACAGGAGGGCCGAGAGGAGCTACTCCATGTTCAAGGTCAGGAGGGGCGGCTGTGAGGAGATACCTCTCGTCCAAGGTAAGGAGCAGTGGCTGCGCTTTGCTGGAGCAGCCATGAAGAGATACTCCACGTCCAAAGTAAGAGAAACCCAAGTAAGATGGTAGGTGTTGTGAGACGCATCAGAGGGCAGACACACAAACCATAATCACAGAAAACTAGTCAATCTAATCACATGGACCACAGCCGTGTCTAAGTCAATGAAACTAAGCCATGCCGTGTGGGGCTACCCAAGATGGGCTGGTCATGGTGGAGAGGTCTGACAAAATGTGGTCCACTGGAGAAGGGAATGACACACCACTTCAGTATTCTTGCCTTGAGAACCCCGTGAACAGTATGAAAAGGCAAAATGATAGGATAATGAAAGGGGAACTCCCCAGGTTGGTAGGTGCCCAATATGCTACTGGAGATCAGTGGAGAAATAACTCCAGAAAGAATGAAGGGATGGGAGGCAGTCCTAAGATGGTGGAGGAATAGGACGGGGAGACCACTTTCTTCCCCATAAATTCATCAAAAGAACATTTAAACGCTGAGTAAATTCCACAAAACAACTTCTGAATGTTGGCAGAGGACATCAGGCACCCAGAAAAGCAGCCCAGTGTCTTCGAAAGGAGGTAGGAAAAAATATAAAAGACAAAAGAAAAAAAAAAAAACAGACAAAAGAGGTAGGGATGGGGATCCATCCCGGGGAGTCTCAAAAAGAGAAAAGTTTCCAAACACCAGCAAACACTCTCACTGCCAAGTCTGTGGCGAATCTTGCAAGCACAGAGGGCAACATAACAGGGAGGAAAAATAAATTAATAATTAAAACCCACAGATTACGAGCCCAACAGTAACTCCCCCAGCAGGGAAGCAGCGCAGACGCCTGTACCCGCCACTAGCAAGTGGGGGCTGGGCAGGGAGGTGCGAGCTGCATTGCTTAGAGTAAGGACCAGGTCTGAATGCCCCAGGGCAATCAGAGGGAACTAACTTGGGCTAGCAAACTAGACTGTGGGATAGCTACCATGCAAAAAGCCCTAACCTAAGACACCGCCAGGTCCGCACACAGAACAAAGGACTGAACAGAACCAACCGGCTGCAGACCATCCCCCTCTTGTGACAGGCAGCCAGAGCCAGAAGTGGGCAATCGCAGCCCCAGAGAGACATTATCTACCAAACTGCAAGCAGGCTTCTTTGCTAACTAAGACTTCTTGGGGTTCTGCCTGAGAAAGTGCGCTGGTTGTACACCCAGAAAACTGAGCGGCAGGGACGGGGGTGGGGGAGGGAGGGCGATAAGTCTCAGCGACCACACTCACCAAACACCTCATCACCTGAGCTGCTCGGACCTGGGAAGGGCACAAAACGCAGGCCCAACCGAGTCTGCACCTCTGAGGACTACCCGAGTGCCTGAACCTGAGCGGCTTAGACCTGGGAGGTGCATGCAGCCCAGGGCAGGCCTCTGACGGTTCCTGGTGGAGCAACATAGAGCCTGAGCAGTGTGGGCAGGGAGGGCACATGCACCATGAGCGGGGGCAGACCCAGTGTGGCTGAGACACTGTGAGCACACGCCAGTGTTATTTGTTTGCAGTGTCCCTCCCTCCCCACAGGCGACTAAACAAGTGAGCCTAAAAAAAGTGTCCACCACTGCCTGCCTTGTGTCAGGGTGGAAATCAGACACTAAAGAGACCAGCAAACAGAAGAAGCTAAAACAGAGGGAACCACCTTGGAAGTGACAGGCGCAATAGGTTAAAACCCTGTAGTTAGTACCGACTACATAGGAAGGGGCCTATAGATCTTGAGAAATATAAGTCAGAACAAACTATCCAAAAATGAACTGACCCTACACTGCCCACAACAACACCAGAGAAAGTCCTAGATATATTTTTACTATTTTTATGATCATTCTTTTTTTTTTTAATTTTAAGTCCTCTATTACTCCTTTAATTTTCATTTTTATAATCTATTATTTTGCAAAAAAAGACCCTACTTTTTAAAGCAAACTTCATATACATATTTTTTTAATAATTTTTGTGACTTTGTTTTTTTTTCCCTTTCTTCTTCTTTTCTTTAATATTGTATTTTTGAAAATTTAACCTCTACTCTAGATTTTTAATCTTTGCTTTATGGTATTTGTTATCAACTTTTTACCCTTAAGAACCCAATCTTCAGTACCTATTTTTACTTGGGAGTGAGATTACTGGCTTGACTGCTCTCTCCCTCTTTGGACTCTCCTTTTTCTCCACCAGGTCGCCTCTGTCTCCTCCCTCCCCCTTCTCTTCTCTACCCAACTCTGTGAATCTCTGTGGGTTCCAGACCGTGGAGAACACTTAAGAAACTGATTACTGGCTGGATCTATCTCTCTCCTTTTCATTCTCCTCTTTTATCCTCCTGGCCATCTCTGTCTCCTTCCTCCCTCTTCTCTTCTCTGTATAACTCCATGAACATCTCTGAGTGGTCCAGACTGTGAGTGCATATAAGGAAGTGATAACTGGCTAGCTTGCTCTTTCCTCTTTTGATTCCACCTCATCTCATTCAGGTCACCTTTGACTCCGTCCTCCCTCTTCTCTTCTCCACGTAACTCTGTGAACCTCTCTGGGTGTCCCTCACTGTGGAGAAACTTTTCATTTTTAACCTAGATGTTTTACCAATGGTGCTGTATAGGAGGAGAAGTCTTGCTGCTGCTGCTGCTGCTAAGTCGCTTCAGTCGTGTCCGACTCTGTGCGACCCTATAGACGGCAGCCCACCAGGCTCCTCTGTCCCTGGGATTCTCCAGGCAAGAATACTGGAGTGGGTTGCCATTTCCTTCTCCAATGCATGAAAGTGAAAGTGAAGTCGCTCAGTCGTGTCCTACTCTCAGTGACCCCATGGACTGCAGCCTACCAGGCTCCTCCCTCCGTGGAATTTTCCAGGCAAGAGTACTGGAGTGGGGTGCCATTGCCTTCTCCTGGAGAAGTCTTGAGACTACTGTAAAAATAAGACTGAAAACCAGAAGCAGGAGGCTTAAGTCCAAATCCTGAGAACACCAGAGAACTCCTGACTCCAGGGAACATTAATCCACAGGAGCTCATCAAACGCCTCCATACCTACACTGAAACCAAGCACCAACCAAGGGCCAACAAGTTCCAGAGCAAGACATACCATGCAAATTCTCCAGCAACACAGGAACACAGCCCTGAACTTCAATATACAGGCTTCCCTAAGTTACTCCAAACCCATCGACATCTCATAACTCATTACTGGACACTTCATTGCACTCCAGAGAGAAGAAATCCAGCTCCACCCCTCAGAACACCGACACAAGCTTCCCTAACCAAGAAACCTTGACAAGCTTCCTGTACAGCCTCACCCACAGTGAGGAAACTCCACAATAAAGGAAACTCCACAATAAATAAAACTCCACAAACTGCCAGAATACAGAAAGGCTAGCAGAGTTTTGCAAGAGAATGCACTGGTCATAGCATACATACTCTTCCAACAACACAAGAGGCAGTGCTACATACGGACATCACCAGATGGACAATACCGAAATCAGATTGATTATATTTTTCCTGAAGAAGATGGTGAAGCTCTATACAGTCAGCACTAACAAGACTGGAAGCTGATTGTGGCTCAGAACACCAACTCCTTATTGCCAAATTCAGACTTAAATTGAAAAAAAGTAGGGAAAACCACTACACCATTCAGGTATGATCTAAAACAAATCCTTTACGATTATAGAGTGGAAGTGACAAATAGATTCATGGGATTAGATCTGATAGACAGAGTGCCTGAAGAACTTTAGATGGAGGTTCATGATATTGTACAGGAGACAGTGATCAAGATCATCCCCAAGAGAAAGAAATGCAAAAAGGCAAAATGGTTTTCTGAGGAGACCTTACAAATAGCTGAGAAAAAAAGGGAATTGACAGGCAAAGGAGAAAAGGAAAAATATATCCAACTGAATGGAGAATTCCAAAGAATAGCAAGGAAAGAAAAGAAAGCTTTCCTTCCTAAGTGACCAATGCAAAGAAACAGAGGAAAACAATAGAATGGGAAACACTAGAGACCTAGTCAAGAAAATTAGAGATACCAAAGGAATATTTCATGCAAAGATGGGCACAATAAAGGACAGAAATGGTATGGACCTATCAGAAGCAGAAGATATTAAGAAAAAGTGGCAAGAATACACAGAAGAACTATACAAAAAAAAAAAAAAAAAAAAAGATCTCAATGACTCAGATAACCTCGATGGTGTGATCACTCACCTAGAACCAGACAGCCCAGAGTGTGAAGTTAAGTGGGCCTTAGAAAGCATCACTATGAACAAGGCTAGTGGAGGTGATGGAATTCCAGGTAAGCTATTTCAAATTCTAAAAGATGATGCTGTCAATGTGTGACACTCAATATGCCAGCAAATATGGAAAACTTGGCAGTGGTCACCAGACTGGAAAAGGTCAGTTTTCATTCCAATCCCAAAGAAAGGCAATGCCATAGAATGTACAATCTACCACACAACTGCACTCAGCTCACAAGCTAGCACAGTATTGCTCAGCATTCTCTGAGTGAGGCCTCAATAATACATGAAGTGAGAGCTTCCTGATGTTCAAGATGGATTTAGAAAACACAGAGGAACCAGAGGTCAAATTGCTCACATCCGTTGGATCATAGAAAAGTCAGGAGAGTTCCCAAAAAACATCTGCTTTACCGACTACTCCAAGGCCTTTGACTTTGTGGATCACAAGAAACTGTGGAAAATACCAGACCACATTACCAACTTACTGGCCTCCTGAGAAATCTGTATGCAGGCCAAGAAGTAACAGTTACAGCCAGACATGGAACAATGGACTGGCTCCAAATTGGGAAAGGAGTATGTGAAAGTTGTATATTGTCACCCTGCTTATATGAAATGCCAGGCTGGAAGGAGGACAAGATGAAATCAAGATTTCTTGGAGAAATATGAGTAACCTCAGATATGCAGATGACACCACCTTTATGGCCATAAGTGAAGAGAAACTGAAGAGCCTCTTGATCAAAGTGAAGGAGGAGAGTGAACAAGTTGGCTTAAAACTCAAGATTCAAAAAACAAAGATCATGGCATCTGGTCCCATCACTTCATGGGAAATAGATGGGGAGACAATAGAAACAGTGACAGACTTTATTTTGGGGGGCTCCAAGATCACTGCAGATGGTGACTGCAGCCATGAAATTAAAAGATACTTACTCCTTGAAAGAAAAGCTATGACCAACCTAGAGAGCATATTAAAAAACAGAGACATTACTTTGCCAACATAGGTCCATCTAGTCAAAGCTATGGATTTTCCAGTAGTCATGTATGGGTGTGAGAGCTGAACTATAATGAAAGCTGAACGTTGAAGATTGATGCCTTTGACTCCCGGGTTGAGTTTATGGAGTTTTTTTTTTTTTTTTTCCTTCCCCCATCAAAGCAGTTGTTTTTCATTTTAATCCATAATACAAAGTACACAATTCAAAGTTCAGCCCAACCTACTATGAACTGATTGAAAAAGTTAAGGAGAGATCTTTGGATTGTGAGTTTCATGCACTTGACTTAAGCCTGGATTTAATTTAGGCAAGAAGTAGCCATGAAGACTGTGAAAGTCTTCTGCATCCTTTTCATGCTGCATCTATGTCTCTTTGACTCTGGAAGGACGGGCAAAGTTCTTGTATGGCCTGCGGATTTTAGTCATTGGATTAATTTACAAGTTATTCTAGAAGAACTTCACCATCGTGGGCATGAGATAACTGTCTTGATACCTTCACCAAGTCTTCTGATTGATCATACCAAGGTTCCCTATAATGTGGAGATCCTCCAACTTTCGGTAACTAAAGAAACTTCCATGGAAGAGATCAATACCATTCTCTATGAAGCTTCTTTTGACATGTCAAAATTCTCATGGTGGGAAATGCAAATAAAACTGGCAAACATAGGCAGAAAATTTTTATTAATAAACAAAAGAGTGTGTGACAGTGCTATCACAAACAAGGAGTTACTCAGCAGGCTACAGGCAGCCAAGTTCGATGTATGTATTGCTGACCCTTTAAGATTTTGTGGGGAATTGGTGGCTGAACTCCTGAATATTCCATTTATATACACTTATCGGGTTTTCTATGGGAATGCCATTGAAAGACTGTGTGCTGGGCTTCCTATGCCTTCTTCATATATTCCTTGTATCACATCAAGACTGACAGACAACATGACTTTTATACAGAGGCTGGAGAACTGGTTACTGTATACAGTGAATGACATGATATATTCATATTATGTATTTCCAGAATGGGATGAATATTACAGCAAGGTCTTAGGTAAGAGAAATGTGTATATAGTAAGTATTCTTATATGCTATGAAAAATGTAAATATTTATCTGACTGTATGAAAACTTACAAAAGGTATTTTAAGTGAAGAAGATCCAAGCTTCTGTGGCTACACTGTTTTGAATTTTAAAAATATATGCATCAGTTTATCTTTGGGCCTTTGCTTCTGTTCTAATGGACCTGGTGACTGTTTTTAAACCTATAATCTGTTTTGATTACTATAGCTTTATAATATTCTTTAAAATTAGAGTGTGTGATGCCTACAGCTTTGTTTTTCTTTCTCAGGAATGATTTGTCCATTTGGAACTTTTTCATTTTCATATGAATTTTTATTATTTTCCCTGTTACTAATTTTAACAGATGTATCTCTAATACCCTATCATTACTAAAATTGTGCTTATTCCTAAAAAGTTTAAAAAAATATAGCTATGATCTCTTATTTATATAGCCACTTCCTTTTTTGAGTATCTATTCAATATTTCCTCTGAGAAATTATTCAACAACTCACAAACAACATGAGTTCTTCTAATGAACTCTGCTGCCTGGCAGTATGTAATATGTTAAAAAAAAGTCATATGACCTAATCAAGGTCGATATGTTGCACTGAAACTTCTTCTGGGCATTTTGTGACAAAAACAGGTGCTTATATCTCTAGACATGGCCACATAAAATGTGGGCAGAAACCATCACACATCCATGTTGAGAGTTCAAGCTACAAAAGGCAACACTAAGAAAAAAATAACTTAAAATCTCATCTAGATTACATTTTCTGATCATGGATTAAGCCTTGATTGATCTACAACCTGGTTGAACTTGTCTGTTTACTTCTGGTTCCAGCAATCTGACACTCAGTTTAGGAGCATCTTTTTGAGTGATGCCTTATTGATAGGGTATTACTCTGTCCCTGATTCTTCCATAGTTATCAGCAACTTAGAGTAATTTTTTTTTTGGTGGACTATATCAATAATCTGAGAAGAAGAGTAAAAACTTGATAAATAGAAGAACCACATTTCTTTTACTCTCATAAATGTTAAAATGCTCTAAGATATAGGTATAATTTAGCTATTCAGAATTTAAAATCTTCATTATGTTATGTATTGCAAGTATGTTTTTCAAACTTTAAAAATATAACACATAATTTATAAAATTATTCATTAAAATATGTCATCAATATGTTCAAATAATTGATGAGAAATAAAAACAAGAAAGACAGCATTCATTACAAAAAATTGAGAAGCTTTTTATAAACCTTTCAGAGGACAAAGGAATTTTAGAATAAAAGTCCTAGGTTAGACAAAACAATGGTCAAAAATATCCTATAGAGAAATAAAATCGTAATTTGGGAGATGATATTTTCTACTAGACAGAAATATTCCCAGTTAACAATTAACTTCAATATATTTTAGCTCAAAAGTAAATTAAAAAAAAAAATGACGAAGTAAAACCTATGTACATTTTCCTAAAGATATGTGCTGAGTATGAAACTGGATGTTGTTACCAGAATAAAACCTCTCATTTACTGAGATTTGCCTTGATCTCTTATGCACATGCATCTTCCTAGGGGTTCAAATCCCTTATATTTTCTAATCAAAGCTTTAGCACACTTAGAACATCAAAGAGAATATTCAAAAAGTCATGTGGTGAGAAACCAGATAGCTATGGTTTCCTCCTATCAGTGACGTGGAACACATATTTCAAAAAGACACCAAAACTCTGGGTAAGCTTCGTTATAAAATAGAAACTATTTCACCACCAGATTATTATGCACTGCAATATCTTCACCAATGAGGATAAAATCTTGTAAAATAAGAACTTTCATTAACTGTAGCAAAGGGGACAATCACTTTAAGAATTGTATTAAAAGTACTCAGGATGTAATTAGTTGTGATAGCATATTTGAAAACAGTAGAAAAAAGATGGGTAAAGCACAAGTTGTTTTTCAACATAATCAGAGGCTTTTGGAGCAATGATGATGAGATGAATTGGAAATCCAGAAAAGAAGGTGCGACTCTATCTCAGAAGGCTGAGGATTGCTGCCTGTTTCTTGTACTTAGTAGAAGCACATGAATGGGTTCAGGCTTAGCTCAAGAGAAAAGACTCCATTGACAGAGAGAAAGCAACAGGCTTTTGGTTTTGTTCCATACTTAAATCTATGCTTACTTTTTCATATTCTGACTATCGTGTACTCTTCAGGGGAAAAGGCCAATTGATTTAAGTTGGGTTGCATAGGCTCAGTATTGATCTTTAAGAATTTACTTAGAAAATTAGGTGGAAAAATAACTCCCATTTAACAAATCAGATTCCTTTCCCTCTGTTATCCTTCATTTTTATTCAGGAAAACATACCACACTATGTGAGATTATGGGGAAAGCGGACATGTGGTTGTTTCGAAGTTACTGGGATTTTGAATTTCCTCAGCCTTACTTACCTAATACTGAATTTGTTGGAGGACTGCACTGCAAGCCTGCAAAGCCCCTACCTAAGGTAATTAAATGTGCTTATTATTGTCCTACATGAATGAAGTGTGAAGTGTTAGTCACTCAGTCGTATCCAACTTTTTGCGACCCCATGGACTGTAACCCAACAGGCTCTTCTGTTCATGAAATTTTCCAGGTAAGAATACTGGAGTGGAATAGACAGTCCCTTCTCCAGGGGATCTTCCCGACCCAGCGATGAGTATTTATCTCTTAAAATGATTTCTGGTTTATTGTTAACAATATTTGATCCCCAAACAGAGAAAACAGACATAGAATTTAATGGTCATTATTTTCTTAGACTATACACTACAGTAAGAAGGTGAGTAGCCTTTATTTTGGATTATGTACTACTATCTGATTGAAGTAGTCCTCGATATTTTCTTTTCTTGTTCAAAAAGTCCATTCATTACACATGAAAATGTATTATATATAAATTTTAAAATATTTCCTAGTATCTTACAAATTCTATGCTATTTTTTTTTTCCTAAGTCGCTTAAGTCATCTTCGACTCTATGCGACCCCATAGACGGTAGCCCACCAGGCTCCTCTGTCCCTGGGAATCTCCAGGCAAGAATACTGGAATGGGTTGCCATTTCCTTCTCTAATACTATGCTATAATTGACATTATATCTTAAGTCAAATCATCTGTAAACATAGTGTAATGGTTAATTTTATCTGTTAACCTGCCTGGATAGGTACCCAGCTGTTTAGACAAACATTTTCTAGATGTTACTGAGAAGCTCTTTTTAGATGAAATCAACTTTTAAGTATGTGGACCTGAATAAACAAATTACTCTTCATTATGTGGGTAAGCCTCATCCAATTAGTTGAATATGTGACTAGAACAAAAGTCTGAATTCTGCCCGTAGGCTGCCTTCAGACTTGAACTACAGCAGTGGCTCTTCTCTGAGTCTCCAGCCTAATGTGCTGTTCTGCAGATTAAACTTGCCAGCTTCCATAACCGTGTAAGAAATCCCTTAATATAAATTTCTTCCCTGTGTTTCCATTTCAAGCCTCACACATTTTTTATCTTATTTAATTGGCTTAGTTTTGCTAGTATTTCAACACAGGATGAAAAGATTTATTTTTATTTTATGTATGATTGAATATACTGTTTTTATTTTTAATTCAAAATTATATATTTCTAATATATTCCTATCATCCTCAGAGTATGTTTTATAGGTATTTTGGCATTACTTGTCTGGTCAGATGTTACATGGCTACCTCATTCCTAATTGTGTATGTGGAAACTTATATTAAAAAAAAAATATATATATATATACATATAATCAAAATAAAAGAAAATAGAAATTTAGAGAACAGAGAAAAGTAAATGTACCCAAACTGTATCATTGTATGGACAGTGATTCATCAGAAAAAATGAAAGATAATCTTATTAGCATCTAAGGCTAAATATAAAGTACAGCACTGGAACTATTTAACTTAAAGGTAGAAATTTGCTCTGCCAGCTACTACTGTGTAGACTTGGACAAATTACTTAACCTTACTGAGATAGATTTCCCATCTGTAAATGTATACATATCTCATAAAATCACCATATATCTAAGTTAAATGATACATCTAAAGAGCTCAGCAAATGGCAAAAGATAACAGGCAGTCAATAATTTGTAAACACAAACACACATGCACAAAGACACACACATACCTCAAATATGCTTTACTAAATGGGCCTTTAGTAACAATAATTTTTAATTCACCTAATAAGGATGAGATGGCTGGATGGCATCACCGACTCGATGCACATGAGTTTGGGTGAACTCTGGTAGTTGGTGATGAACAGGGAGCCTGGCATGCTGCAATTCATGGGGTCGCAAAGAGCTGGACACGACTGAGCAACTGAACTGAACTGAATAAGGATTTCAGGTCATCTATTATACACTGAAATGGTTAACATAATGAAAGTATGTATTTATTCTAATAATTCAGACACATTGAAAAAAGAGTGTGACATATATTATAACTTTAAACTTTTATATTTCAAAGACTGTTTTCTTCACAGGAGTTTGAAGAGTTTGTTCAAAGCTCTGGAAAAGATGGAGTCGTGGTGTTTACTCTGGGGTCAATGATCAAAAACCTCTCAGAAGAAAAGTCTAATATGATTGCATCAGCCCTTGCCCAGATTCCACAGAAGGTCAGATAATATTTGTTTCAGGGATAGTTATTTTAAAATCCATGATCACCGTAAAGTATACCTTTAAAATGCAGGAAAGGCTATTGATATTGTTAGTCTCAACTTGAGTGAGCGCTAAAGAAAAAGTACAAATGATAAAAGGGGGTATTTGATTGCTATCTTGCTTTAAACCTGGCATTATTAACAGAAAATTCTATTGCAGTATTTTCTTTAAATAATGAGCTAAAATTAATCATATGCTACTGTTAAAGTATCAGTCAGTTTGATACTAGGTTTTGAAGCCTAGGTTTTAAATCATTCATGTAATTTAACATCTTTTGCTGTTCTTATATATATCTTTTAAATCTGAAGCATATTATCAAGTTACAAATAACATGACAGAGAATAAAGGAAGAGATATTCAAAATAATAGGTATGATTCACAGCATGTCTTGGGACTACATTTTTTTATAATTAATGATTTTAAACATTGTCTTAATTAAACTTGGAAATAAGAGCATATATTCTAAAATTAAACCTAAATAATGTTTCTTCTTTCATCAAGAGGCTTTTGAGTTCCTCTTCACTTTCTGCCATAAAGGTGGTGTCATCTGCATATCTGAGGTTATTGATATTTCTCCTGACAACCTTGATTCCAGCTTGTGCTTCTTCCAGTCCAGTGTTTCTCATGATGTACTCTGCATATAAGTTAAATAAGCAGGGTGACAATATACAGCCTTGATGTACTCCTTTTCCTATTTGGAAACAGTCTGTTGTTCCATGTCCAGTTCTAAATGTTGCTTCCTGACCTGCCCAGTTGGCTTAAAGCTCAACATTCAGAAAATGAAGATCATGGCATCCGGTCCCACCACTTCATGGGAAATAGATGGGGAAACAGTGTCAGATTTTATTTTTGGGGGCTCCAAGATCACTGCAGATGGTGACTGCAGCCATGAAATTAAAAGACGCTTACTCCTTGGAAGGAAAGTTATGACCCACCTAGATAGCATATTCAAAAGCAGAGACATTACTTTGCCAACAAAGGTCCGTCTAGTCAAGGCTATGGTTTTTCCAGTGGTCATGTATGGATGTGAGAGTTGGACTGTGAAGAAAGCTGAGTGCTGAAGAATTGATGCTTTTGAACTGTGGTGTTGGAGAAGACTCTTGAGAGTCCCTTGGACTGCAAGGAGATCCAACCAGTGCATTCTGAAGGAGATCGGCCTTGGGATTTCTTTGGAAGGAATGATGCTAAAGCTGAAACTCCAGTACTTTGGCCACCTCATGCAAAGAGTTGACTCATTGGAAAAGACTCTGATGCTGGGAGGGATTGGGGGCAGGGGGAGAAGGGGATGACAGAGGATGAGATGGCAGGATGGCATCACTAACTCGATGGACGTGAGTCTGAGTGAACTCCGGGAGTTGGTGATGGACAGGGAGGCCTGTCATGCTGTGATTCATGGGGTCGCAAAGAGTCGGACACGATTGAGCAACTGAACTGAACTGAATGTTTCTTCTAATAATCCTAAATAATGAATCCAAAAAATAATCCTAAATGAAATCCTAAATAATGATTCTTAAACTGTTAAGGCTTTAATAATCCAGTAAAAGATTTAAGAGTAAGTATACTTTACAATGTTCCAGCAAACTGTAATTTTATATTGACATCATTCTAGGTTGTAACTGAGTGACACCTTTTCCCTAGCTTTAGATAAAACAGACCATTACAGCAATTGCGTTTCAAATAATTATGAAAATTTTTATATTTATATCCAAATTACTTTCAAAAATTGCTTTGTAGAAGTAATACCCATTTAAAAATTTAATCTAAAAAAATTCATAAATTATTGGATTTTTAATTGCATTAAAATACAATGCTTAGGAGTGGCATTGAGGAAGGGCTAGAGGCACCAAGAACCCTCTCTCTCCAAAACGATGTTGAATAAAAGTGGCAAGAGGAATGCAAGGGATTTCTGTGTGTTGATTTTATATCCTGCAACTTTACTATAATCATTAATTAGTTCTAGTAATTTTCTGGTGGAGTCTTTAGGGTTTTCTATGTAGAGGATCATGTGATCTGCAAATAGTGAGAGTTTTACTTCTTCTTTTCCAATCTGGATTCCTTTTATTTCTTTTTCTGCTCTGATTGCTGTGGCCAAAACTTCCAAAACTATGTTGAATAGTACTGATGAAGTGGGCACCCTTGTCTTGTTCCTGACTTTAGAGGAAATGCTTTCAATTTTTCACCATTGAGGATAATGTTTGCTGTGGGTTTGTCATATATAGCTTTTATTATGTTGAGGTATGTTCCTTCTATTCCTGCTTTCTGGAGAGTTTTGATCATAAATGGATGTTGAATTTTGTCAAAGGCTTTCTCTGCATCTATTGAGATAATCATATGGTTTTTATTTTTCAATTTGTTAATGTGGTGTATTACATTGATTGATTTGCGGATATTGAAGAATCCTTGCATCCCTGGGATAAAGCCCACTTGGTCATGGTGTATGATCTTTTTAATGTGTTGTTGGATTCTGATTGCTAGAATTTTGTTAAGGATTTTTGCATCTATGTTCATCTGTGATATTGGCCTGTAGTTTTCTTTTTTTGTGGGATTTTTGTCAGGTTTTGGTATTAGGGTGATGGTGGCCTCATAGAATGAGTTTGGAAGTTTACCTTCCTCTACAATTTTCTGGAAGAGTTTGAGTAGGATAGGTGTTAGCTCTTCTCTAAATTTTTGGTAGAATTCAGCTGTGAAGCCATTTGGACCTCGGCTTTTGTTTGCTCGAAGATTTTTGATTACAGTTTCAATTTCCGTGCTTGTGATGGGTCTGTTAAGATTTTTTATTTATTCCTGGTCCAGTTTTGGAAAGTTGGACTTTTCTAAGAATTTGTCCATTTCTTCCACGTTGTCCATTTTATTGGCATATAATTGTTGATAGTAGTCTCTTATGATCGTTTGTATTTCTGTGTTGTCTTTTGTGATCTCTCCATTTTCATTTCTAATTTTATTGATCTGATTTTTCTCCCTTTGTTTCTTGATGAGTCTGGCTAATGGTTTGTCAATTTTATTTATCCTTTCAAAAAACCAGCTTTTGGCTTTGTTGATTTTTGCTATGGTCTCTTTTGTTTCTTTTGCATTTATTTCTGCTCTAATTTTTAAGATTTCTTTCCTTCTACTAACCCTGGGGTTCTTCATTTCTTCCTTTTCTAGTTGCTTTAGGTGTAGAGTTAGGTTATTTATTTGACTTTTTTCTTGTTTCTTGAGGTATGCCTTTATTGCTATGAACTTTCCCCTTAGGACTGCTTTTACAGTGTCCCACAGGTTTTGGGTTGTTGTGTTTTCATTTTCATTCATTTCTATGCAAATTTTGATTTCTTTTTTGATTTCTTCTGTGATTTGTTGGTTATTCAGCAGCGTGTTGTTCAGCCTCCATATGTTGGAATTTTTAATAGTTTTTCTTCTGTAATTGAGATCTAATCTTACTGCATTGTGGTCAGAGAAGATGCTTGGAATGATTTCTATTTTTTTGAATTTACCAAGGCTAGATTTATGGCCCAGGATGTGATCTGTCCTGGAGAAGGTTCCATGTGTGCTTGAGAAGAAGGTGAAATTCATTGTTTTGGGATGAAATGTCCTATAGATATCAATTAGGTCTAACTGGTCTATTGTATCATTTAAAGTTTGTGTTTCCTTGTTAATTTTCTGTTTAGTTGATCTATCCATAGGTGTGAGTGGGGTATTAAAGTCTCCCACTATTATTGTGTTATTGTTAATTTCTCCTTTCATACTTGTTAGCATTTGTCTTACATACTGCGGTGCTCCCGTGTTGGGTGCATATATATTTATAATTGTTATATCTTCATCTTGGATTGATCCTTTGATCATTATGTAGTGACCATCTTTGTCTCTTTTCACAGCCTTTGTTTTAAATTCTATTTTATCTGATATGAGTATTGCTACTCCTGCTTTCTTTAGGTCCCTATTCGCATGGAAAATCTTTTTCCAGCCCTTCACTTTCAGTCTGTATGTGTCCCCTGTTTTGTGGTGGGTCTCTTGTATACAATATATGTAGGGGTCTTGTTTTTGTATCCATTCAGCCAGTCTTTGTCTTTTGGTTGGGGCATTCAACCCATTTACATTTAAGGTAATTACTGATAAGTATGATCCTGTTGCCATTTACTTTATTGTTTTGGGTTCGAATTTATACAGCGTTTTTGTGTTTCCTGTCTAGAGAATATCCTTTAGTATTTGTTGGAGAGCTGGTTTGGTGGTGCTGAATTCTCTCAGCTTTTGCTTGTCTGTAAAGCTTTTGATTTCTCCTTCATATTTGAATGAGATCCTTACTGGGTACAATAATCGGGGCTGTAGGCTATTTTCTTTCATCACTTTAAGTATGTCTTTCCATTCCCTCCTGGCTTGAAGAGTTTCTATTGAAAGATCAGCTGTTATCCTTATGGGTATTCCCTTGTGTGTTATTTGTTGTTTTTCCCTTGCTGCTTTTAATATTTGTTCTTTGTGCTTGATCTTTGTTAATTTGATTAATATGTGTCTTGGGGTGTTTTGCCTTGGGTTTATCCTGTTTGGGACTCTCTGGGTTTCTTGGACTTCAGTGATTATTTCCTTCCCCATTTTAGAGAAATTTTCAACTATTATCTCCTCAAGTATTTTCTCATGGTCTTTCTTTTTGTCTTCTTCTTCTGGGGCCCCTATGATTCGAATGTTGTAACGTTTAATATTGTCCTGGAGGTCTCTGAGATTGTCCTCATTTCTTTTAATTCGTTTTTCTTTTTTCCTCTCTGATTCATTTATTTCTACCATTCTATCTTCTAATTCACTAATAATGAGAAAACAGAAATAGAAATTAAGGAAACAATTCCATTCACCATTGCAACAGAAAGAATAAAATACTTAGGAATATATCTACCTAAAGAAACTAAAGACCTATATATAGAAAACTATAAAACATTGCTGAGAGAAATCAAAGAAGACACTAATAGATGGAGAAATATACCATGTTCATGGATTGGAAGAATCAATATAGTGAAAATGATTATACTACCTTAAGCAATCTATAGATTCAATGCAATCCCTATCAAACTACCAATGGTATTCTTCACAGAGCTAGAACAAATAATTTCACAATTTGTATGGAGATACAAAAAACCTCGAATAGCCAAAGCTATCTTGAGAAAGAAGAATGGAACTGGAGGAATCAACCTACCTGACTTCAGGCTCTACTACAAAGCCACAGTCATCAAGACAGTATGGTACTGGCACAAAGACAGGAATATAGATCAATGGAACAAAATAGAAAGCCCAGAGATAAATCCACGCACATATGGACACCTTATCTTTGACAAAGGAGGCAAGAATATACAATGGAGAAAAGACAATCTCTTTAACAAGCGGTGCTGGGAAAACTGGTCAACCACTTGTAAAAGAATGAAACTAGAACACTTTCTAACACCGTACACAAAAATAAACTCAAAATGGATTAAAGATCTAAACGTAAGACCAGATACTATAAAACTCCTAGAGGAGAACATAGGCAAAACACTCTCTGACATACATCACAGCAGGATCCTCTATGACCCACCTCCCAGAATATTGGAAATAAAAGAAAAAATAAACAAATGGGACCTAATAAAACGTAAAAGCTTCTGCACAACAAAGGAAACTATTAGCAAGGTGAAAAGACATCCTTCAGAATGGGAGAAAATAATAGCAAATGAAACAACTGACAAACAACTAATCTTAAAAATATACAAGCAACTCCTATAGCTCAACTCCAGAAAAATAAATGACCCAATCAAAAAATGGGCCAAAGAACTAAATAGACATTTCTCCAAAGAAGACATACAAATGGCTAACAAACACATGAAAAGATGCTCAACACCACTCATTATCAGAGAAATGCAAATCAAAACCACTATGAGGTACCATTTCACGCCAGTCAGAATGGCTGTGATCCAAAAGTCTACAAGCAATAAATGCTGGAGAGGGTGTGGAGAAAAGGGAACCCTCTTCCACTGTTGGTGGGAATGCAAACTAGTACAGCCACTATGGAGAACAGTGTGGAGATTCCTTAAAAAACTGGAAATAGAACTGCCTTATGATCCAGCAATCCCACTGCTGGGCATACACACTGAGGAAACCAGAAGGGAAAGAGACACGTGTACCCCAATGTTCATTGCAGCACTGTTTATAATAGCCAGGACATGGAAGCAACCTAGATGTCCATCAGCAGATGAATGGATAAGAAAGCTGTGGTACATATACCTAATGGAGTATCACTCAGCCATTAAAAAGAATACATTTGAATCAGTTCTAATGAGGTGGATGAAACTGGAGCCTATTACACAGAGTGAAGTAAGCCAGAAAGAAAAACACCAATACAGTATACTAACGCATATATATGGAATTTAGAAAGATGGTAACAATAACCCTGTGTACGAGACAGCAAAAGAGACACTGATGTATAGACAGTCTTATGGACTATGTGGGAGAGGGAGAGGGTGGGAAGATTTGGGAGAATGGCATTGAAACATGTATAATATCATGTATGAAACAAGTTGCCAGTCCAGGTTCGATGCACGATACTGAATGCTTGGGGCTGATGCACTGGGACGGCCCAGAGGGATGGTATGGAGAGGGAGGGGGGAGGAGGGTTCAGGATGGGGAACACATGTATACCTGTGGTGGATTCATTTCAATATTTGGCAAAACCAATACAGTATTGTAAAGTTTAAAAATAAAATTAAATTAAAAAAAAAAGTGGCAAGAGGGAACATCCTTGTCGTATTACTTGTCTTGGAAGAAATGCTCTATTTTTCATCATTGAGAATAATGTTTGCTACAGGTTAGTCATACATGGCCTTTATTTTGTTGAGGTAACTTTCCTCTAGGCTCACTTTCTACAGAGCTTTTTTTTTTTTTTTTAAATCATAAATATCTGTTGAATTTTGTCAAAAGATTTTCCTAGATCAATTGAGATGATAATATGGCTTTACTACTCAGTTTGTTAATGTGATTCCCTGATAGCTCAGTTGGTAACAAAACCAACTGCAAAGCAGGAGACCCCTAGCTCAATTACTGGGTCAGGAAGATCCACTGGAGAAGAGATAGGCTACCCACTCCAGTATTCTTGGGCTCCTTTGTGGCTCAGCTAGTAAAGAATCTGGTTGCAATGCAGCAGACCTGGGTTCGATCCCTGGATTGGGAAGATCCCTTGGATAAGGGAAAGGCTAACCACTCCAGAATTCTGTCCTGGAGAATTCCATGGACTGTAGAGTCCACGGCGTCTCAAAGAGTTATACACAACTGAGAGACTTTCACTTTGCTAATCTCGTGTATCACATCGATTGATTTGTGTATATTGGACAATCCTTGCATCTCTGGAATAAATCCCACTTGATTATAGTGTACAATCCTTTTTATGTATTGTTGGGTTCAGATTGCTAGTGTTTTGTTGAAGATTTTTGCCATCTATGTTTATCACTGATATTGGCCTATAATATTCTTTTTTTGTGATATCTTTGTCTGATTTTGATATCAGGATGATGGTCATCTCATATAATGAGCTTCAGAATATTCCTTTCTCTGCAATTTTTGGAAGAGTTTCAGAAAGATAGGTGTTGATTCTTTAAATTTTGATAGAATTTGCCTGTAGTGAAGTCATCAGGGTTCTGGACTTTTGTTTGTTGGAGGATTTTTAGTCACAGTTTCAATTTCAGTACTTGTGATTGGTTTATTTATATTTTCTTTTTTTTTTTTTCTTGTTCAATCTTGGGAGATTGTACATTTCTAGTACTTTGTCCATTTCTTCCATGTCATGCAATTGTGTTTTATTGATAAACAGTTGCTTTTAGTACTCTCTTAATATTCTTTGTATTTCTGTATTGTGCATTGTAATTTCTTTCTCATTTCTCATTTTATTAATTTGAGCCGTCTTCCTTTTTTGTTTGATGAGTTGGCTAAAGTTTTGCTAATTTTGCTTATTTTCTCAAAGAACCAGATTTTAGTTTCATTGATCTTTGCTACTGTTTTCTTTGTCTCTGTTTCATTTATTATTGCTTTGATCATTATGACTTCATTCTACTAACTTTGATTTTGTTTATTCTTCTTTCTCTAGATGCTTCAGGTTAAGGTTAAGATATTTACTTGAGATTTTTCTTATTTTTTGAGGTAATATTGTACTGCTAAAACTTCCCTTCTTAGAACTGTTTTTACTGTGTCCTATATGTTTTTGATATTGTATATTTGTTGTCATTAATCCTTAGATTTTTACAAATTTCCTCAGTGATCCACTGTTTGTTTAGTAATATACTGCTTAGCCTCCATGTGTTTGTGTTTTCTTGCATTCCACCCCCCCCAGTTGATTTCTAATCTCATTGCTTTGTGATCAGAAAAATGCTTGATACAATTTCAATTATTTTAAATTTACTAAAACTTGCTTTGTGACCCAAGATGTGATTTATCTTGGAGAATGTTCTGTGTCCACTTGAGAAGAAACTGTATTCTGCTGCTTTCAGATGGAATGTCCTATAAATATCAATTAAGTCTATTTGATCTAATGTATTACTTAAGACTTGTGTTTCCTTATTGATTTTCTGTCTGGATGATCTGCCCATTGGTGTAAGTGCCCCACTATTATTGTATTACTGTTGAGTTCTCCTTTTATAAAAGGCTGTTAGCATTTGTCTCCTATGTTGGGTGCATATACGTTTACAATTACTATTACTTCTTCTTACCCACTGATCCATTGATTATTATATAGTGCCCTTTATTTTCTATTGTAACAGTCCTTGTAGTAAAGTCTATTTTGTATGATACAAGTATCACTACTTCAATTTTCTTTTGCTTTCCATTTGCATGGAATATCTTTTTCCATCTCCTCACTTTCAGTCAGTGTGTGTTCCTAGGTCTAAAGTAAGTCTCTTGTACACAGCATATATATGAGTCTGGTTTTCATTATCAATTGTCAGTTTATGTCTTTTGGTTAGAGCTTTTAATCTATTTACATTTAAGGTAATTATCAATGTGTATGTTCCTGTTGCCATTTTCTTAATTGTTTGGGGTTTGTTTCCATAGGTCTTTTTCTTCCCTTCTGTTTTTTCCTCCTCTTCTCTTGTGGTTGAATAACTGTCCTTTGTGTTGTGCTTGGATTGCTTTTTCTTTTTTTATATGTGTAGCTATTGTAGATTTTGCTTTGCATTTCCCATAAGGTTTTGGTATAGCATCTATATATATATGGCTGTTTTAAGTTGCTGATCTTTTAATTTCAAATATCATTTCAAAAATACATTTCCAATATCTGTAATCTCCACTTGTCACCATTGGTGGTTTTGATATCACTTTTGTGTGTGGATGCTATCCTGTCTTTACTGTACATTTGCCTTTTGTGTGCTTAGTCACTCAGTGGTGTCTAACTCTTTGCGAACCTATGGACTGTAGCCCACCAGGCTCCTCTGTCCATAGGGATTCTCCAGGCAAGAAGAGAACACTAAAGAGAAGGAAAGGAAGTAAAAAGTAAGTAAAATACTGATAAAGGGGAAAAATTAAAAAACAACAACAACAAAAAAAATGGAGCTAAAAATTTATAATAACTGAAATGAAAAATTCACATCATGGGTTCCAAGTCAGACATGACTATGAGGAAGTATCAGCACACTTGAAGAAAAGATAATCACAATTATCAAATTGGAGGAACAGAAAGAAAAGCAAATGTAGAAAAATGAACCCTAAGGCACTTGTAGGACACTTTCCTGCGAATAATCATAGAGACTGTAGGACTTCTTGAAAAAGAGAAATGGACAGAAAGGATACTAAATAAATAATGGTGTGAAATATTACAGATTTAATGAAATACTCCATGAATATACAAGTTTAAGAAGCTTGAGAACTTCAAGTAGGATAAAATCAAAAAGACCTATACAAAGACATATTAAATTCAAGCTGTTGAAAGCCAAAAACAATGAAAAAATACTGAAAGGAGCTAGACAGAAGTAATTCATCACATAAAAGATATCTTCACTAAAATGATCAGCAAATTTCTCATCAGAAACTCTGCAATTTAGATTGATAAATTCTAAGTGCTGAAAGAAAAAAAAAAATGTTAATTGACAATTTTGTCAGACAAAGTTTCCTTCAAAGATGAGGTAGAAATTAAGACATTAACCGAAAAACAAAAGCAGGGGTGTACATCATTACCATTAGACTTTGCCTATAAGAAAATACAAAAGGGACTCTTTTTGGATGAAATGAAAAGCTACGAGATAGTAAAGCAAACCACATGGAGACAAAAATGGCTTCAGTAAAGGTAAGATCAAAAATAATTTTAAAAGCTGATATCATTCTAAATTTGGTTGTAACTCCAATTCATTTTATTTTTCTCAATTAAAATAAAATACATAAAGCAATTATAATTTATGTAATTAGGAACACTGATTAAATATGTAATTTATGGCATTAATTACAGAAAGAGTTGGATGGAGATATTAAAGAGCAGAGTTTTTGTATGCTTTGAAGTTAACAATAAATACATCAAAGAATAAATCCCAAGAAAAATTAAAAATAGTTTTTAAATAAATGAAAACACAAGAGATCGAAATAAGAGATTTAGAGGAAGAAGGGATCACAGGGAAATTTATACCTCTGTGCCTACCTTTAAAATGAAAAAAAGATCTAAAATTAATATTCTAATATTATACCTTAAAGAATTATAAAATGAAGGCAAACTACACCCAAAGCTTGTAGAAGGAAGCAACTATGAAGATTAGAGCAGAGATTAAAAGAAGATTAAAAAAAAAAAAGAAAATCAGTAAAACCAAAAGCTAGTTGATTGAAAAGATCAGCAATATTATCAAAATATTAGTTAAACTGGCAAAAAGGAAAAAAAGAATAGATGCAAATAAAGTCAGAAATGAACCTAGAGAAATTACTAATGGTGTTATAGATATAAAAAGGATTACATAAAACTATGATAGAAGTGTAGCCAAAACAGCAGAGTAGGAAGATGCTAAGTTCACTTCTTCCCTCTGGCATACCAAAAGAGCAAAAAATTAAAGAACAACTGTTAATGAGAAAAACAGAAGACTAGCAGAAAAGACCTTGAGGTCCACATAAAAAGGAAAAAATCTGGACTCTTATACAAAAAATCAACTCAAAATCTATCAAAGACTTAAACTTTGAAGTAAAAATATAACATTTTTACAAGAAAATCTAAGGGAAAACTTCATCACAGTGGATTTTGCTATGATTTCATAGGTAAGACAGCAAATGCAAAAGCAGAAAGAAAAAAATATATATAAATTAGACTTCTTCAAATGAAGACCCTTGTGCATCAAAAGATACTATCAAGAGAGTGAGATAAAATGTAGATTGTGAGAAAATCTTTTCAAATTATGTATCTGGTAAGGAATTAATGTGCACAATACATAAAAGAACTGCTACAGCTCAACAACAACAACAACAAAATCTAATTGAAAAATGGAAAAGTACTTGAATAGATTTCTTCAAGGAATATACAAATGGTCAAAACGTATATGAAAAGAAGCTCAACATCATTCATCATTATGGAAATGAAAATCAAAAGCACATAAAATTAATACTTCATTCAATAAGATATCTATTATCAGAAAAAGAAGGGAAAAAAAGGAAAATAACATGTTTGTGAGAATGTAGAGAAATAGGACTTGGTGGACTGCTACTAGGAGTAAAAATGATGCATCTGCTGTGAAAAACATTTTTGTGGTTACTTAGAAAGTTAAACATAGGATCATATGAACTAGACATTCTGTCTTGGCTATATATTGAAAGGAATTGAAATCAGTGATTAAAACACATATTTGTAGGGGGAGCCTGGTGGGCTGCCGTCTATGGGGTCGCACAGAGTCAGACACGACTGAAGTGACTTAGCAGCAGCAGCAGCAGGCATAGTAACTTAATGAGTCAGATAACCATGATGATGTGATCATTCATCTAGAGCCAGACATCTTGGAGCGCGAAGTCAACTGGCCCTTAAGAAACACACTATGAACAAAGCTAGTGCAGGTGATGGAATTCCAGCTAAGCTATTTCTAATACTAAAATATGATGCTGTTAAAGTGCTGCACTCAATATGCCAGCAAATGTGGAAAACTCATCACTGGACACAGGAATGGAAAAGGTCAGTTTTCATTCCAATCCCAAAGAAAGGCAATGCCAAAGAATGTTCAAGCTACCACACGATTGCACTCATTTCACATGATAGAAAGGTCGTGCTCAAAATCTCTAAGATAGGCTTAAACAGTATGTGAACCAAGAACTTCCAGATATTCAATCTGGATTTAGAAAAGGAAGAGGAACCAGAGATCAAAATGCCAACATGTCTTGGATCCTAGAAAAAGCAAGAGAATTTCAGAAAAACCTCTACTTCTGCTTTATTGACTATGCTAAAACCTTTGTGTGGATTACAATAAACTGGAAAACTCTTCAAGAGATGGGAATACCAGATCACTTTACCTGCCTCCTGAGAAACCTGTATGCAAGTCAAGAAACAACAGTTAGAACCAGACCTGGAACAATGGACTGATTCAAAATTGGGAAAGGAATATGTCAAGGCTGTATATTGTCACCCTGGTTATTTAAATTATACACAGAGTACATCATGTGAAACGCCGGGCTGGAAGAAGCACAAGCTGGAATCAAGACTGCTGGGAGAAATATCAATAACCTCAGATATGCAGATGATACCACCCTTATGGCAGAAAGTGAAGAAGAACTAAAGAATCTCTTGATGAAGTTGAAAGAGGAGAGTGAAAAAGCTGGCTTATAATTCAGCATTCAAAAAACAAAGATCATGGCATTCAGTCCCATTGATTCATGGCAAACGGATGGAGAAAAAATGGAAACAGTGACAGACCTAATTTTCTTGGGCTCCAAAATCGCTGCCGATATTGACTGCAGCCATGAAATTAAAAGATTCCTGCTCCTTGGAGGAAAAGCTATAACAAACATAGAAAGCACATTAAAAAGAAGATACATTACTTTACCGACAAAGGTCCCTATAGTCAAAGCTATGGTGTTTCTAGGAGTCATGTATGGATGTCAGAGTTGGACCATAAAGAAAGCTGAACATTGACAAACTGATGCTTTGGAACTGTGGTATTGGAGAAGACTCTTGAGAGTCCCTTGGATTGCAAGGAGATCAAACTAGTCAATCCTACAGGAAATCAGTCTTGAATATTCATTGCAAGGATGATGCTGAAGCTGAAGTTCCAATATTTTGGCCATCTGATGTGAAGAAATGACTCATTAGAAAAGACCCTGATGCTGGAAATGATTGAAGGCTGGATAAGAAGTGGGAAACAGAGGATGAGATGGATGAAGGGCTTCACTGTCTCAATGGATATTAGTTTTAGCAAACTCTGGGAAATGGTGAAGGACAGGAAGACTGGCATGCTGCAATCCATGTGGTTGCAAAGAGTCGGATATAACTGAGCAACTGAACAAGTCAGAGCAACAATTTTCAGGTCAGAAAAATGATGGATAAAGAATTTGTTTTATTTTGTTTTTCATTTTTTGGAGGGTTAATAGTTTTTAGTTCTGTTTTAGTATAGTTACGTTACAGTGTTGTATTAGTTTCTGCTGCTAAGTCACTTCAGTCGTGTCCGACTCTGTGCGGCCCCATAGACAGCAGCCCACCAGGCTTCCCCGTCCCTGGGATTCTCCAGGCAAGAACAATGGAGTGGGTTGCCATTTCCTTCTCCAATGCATAAAAGTGAAAGTGAAGTCGCTCAGTTGTGTCCGACTCTCTGTGACCCCATGGACTGCCGCCTACCAGGCTCCTCCATCCATGAGAATTTCCAGGCAAGAGTACTGGAGTGGGGTGCCATTGCCTTCTCCGTATTAGTTTCTACTATACAGCAGAGTGAATCGGCTATATGTATACATATATCACATTTTAGTGGATTTCCTTCACATATAGATCACTCCAGAGCATTGAGTAGAGTTCCCTGTACTTTACAGCAGGTTCTCATTAGTTATCTACTTTAAATATGGTATCAGTAGTGTATATATGTCAATCCCTATCTCGCATTTCATCCCACCTGCCTTCCCCCTTGGTATCCATACATCTGTTTTCTACACCTGTTCCTCTATTTCTGCTTTGCAATTTATTTACATACATTCATACATATATATATATGTATACATATGTGTATATAGTGAAATATTATTCAACCTTAAAAAGAAAGGAAGTTATGATATGTTGAAACAAGCGTGAACCTTGAAATAACATAATGCTAAGTCAGAGGAAGACAAATACTGTATGATTTATATATACAAATAATGTATGATTCCACTTGTACCTGTTACTTAGAATAGTCCAATTTTATAGAGATGGAAAGTAGGGCAGAGATTATCAGGGGCTGAGGAATGAGAGCTATAGGGAGTTTTTTAATGATACAGAGTTGATGTTACAGATGATGAAAATATTTGACGTAAACGTAGAGCTGATTGGACTTCCCTGGTGCCCGTCCCCTTCTCCTCCTGCTCCCGATCCCTCCCAGCATCAGAGTCATTTCCAATAAGTCAACTCTTCGTATGAGGTGACCAAAGTATTGGAGTTTCAGCTTCAGCATCAGTCCTTCCAAAGAACACGCAGGACTGATCTCCTTTAGAATGGACTGGTTGAATCTCCTTGCAGTCCAAGGAACTCTCAAGAGTCTTCTCCAGAACCACAGTTCAAAAGCATCAATTCTTCGGCACTCAGCTTTCTTACCTGGTGCCTTAGTTGTTAAATAATCCACTTGCAATGTGGAAGACCTGGGTCCTATCCAATGGGTCAGGAAGATGCCCTGGAGGAAGGCACGGCAACCCACTCCAGTAATCTTACCTGTAGAATCCCCATGGACAGAGGAGCCTGGCAGGCTGCAGACCATGGTGTCACAAAGAGTCAGACACGACTGTGTGACTGGATGCCATGCCATATATTTGACGGTTACACAACATTGTAGATGTTTTTAATGTTACCAAACTCTAGACTTACAATACTTTAAAATGAGAAATATAATTATGAATATTTTACTTTATGAGTCTATGTTATTGGTAAGTATGTAAAAAAATAAGTTCAAAATAGGTAAATAACATCCCTCCCTTTTGCCTCTGAAATCTTTGTTTCAAAAATCCTCTTTACCAGAGTGGCCTAGTAACATCAATATGTAGTTCTTTCAGATGAAGATTGTAGTTTTTCTTCATCTACATCTTCATCATTTTTCTTCATCAGGTTAAGTTAGAATTAACTGGAAGATGAAAGGCCATTGACTAGGATTATTGCAAGCCTTTGAAAACATGGTTGTAGTGTTAATGGTTTATAAACACTCATTGTTGGGGACTCAGTTTGCTTGTGTATTGCCTGGAGGCATCAAATTTGATTAATCATAGGTTAACTTCTGACAGGATGTGATTCTAAAAATCTTCTAATAAAGACATTCATCTTAATAGGTTCTGTGGCGATACACAGGAAAGAAACCAGAAACACTAGGAGCCAATACCCGACTATATAAATGGATTCCACAAAATGATCTTCTTGGTAAGACCAAAGAGAAAAAAAATAAATAGAGCTGAATGAAGTTTAATCTGAATGATTATTCAATAACAGATATCCTACAAATTTATATTTAAAATAAGAAAAAAGAAATTTTAATGTGTTCTTCACATTTCTTCTGTAGTTTGTGTAAAAAAGGATTATTCATGACACTTTTTAAAGACTAAGGCACACTTTATTCAAGGCCATCATGATAAGTATAGTTATTAGTGCAATGGACTTTTACAATAAGACAGAGAGTCTTATTTTACAATAAGACAGAGAGATACAACTCTGTAGACAGAAAGGAAAAGTGGGGAATTTTTCCCCAAAGAACATAATGGAAGTTCATTGGATGAAAAATTACAAATAGTTGAACTGACCTAGTAAATGCTTGCTAAAATTGGGCAATGCAGAGGTAGTGGAGCCACAAAATCAAATTTTAGTTGAGAAGAGTTCAGAGGAACCTGACTAGACCTTGGTCAAGGATCTTTGTCAAGCTTTAGCATTAATATCAAGTTTATAAACCTTGCATTTATGATTAATCTCTCTCTCCCCAGGATCAGTGTCAGAGAAAATACTTTTAGATCAGGCTCTCATTAACTTTTGTATAGAATATTGTAACACACTCCTGATGTTCTTCATCCATTTTATCCTACCTCTCTTCTCTAGAGAAAAAAAAAATCTGGCACACCATTTCACCTATATTTCATATATAATATAAATGGCTGCATATTAGTATAAAGTCAAGTGCAAATCCTATTTTCTTAAACAGAGGACATTATGAACTTGATGTAACCTATCTTTCTAGCCTGTTATGCCAACATCCTCACATTGAAATCCTGCACATCTCACCTCCCTTTTCCCATCTTCAAGAATATTTGGTTTCTACAGTCCCTCCCTTTGTTTTTATTGATATATTCTTCTTGCAATAATTTGTCAAATGGCAAGTACTCACCATCATATATTCTGCAGGAAACTTCTTAGTTGTCTGTGGAATGACTTAATTTTTGGAATCACTAATAATACTTAGCTTGGAGTAATTAATTGCTGCTTTATTCAGAGCCTATAAGAATTTTTATGTGAAAAAAAAAAAGAATTTATATGTGTTCTCATGGCACATAATTATATAGAAGATGTTACCTAATAGAATTTGGTTTATGCAGGTGTCATGATTTTCTGTTTCTGAAACTCTTACAATTTAGAATAATAATGTTTCTCTCTTTTTTTTTTAATTTTTAGGACATCCCAAAACCAGAGCTTTTATCACTCACTGTGGAACCAATGGGATCTATGAAGCTATTTACCATGGGGTCCCTATAGTTGGAATTCCTGTGTTTGGTGATCAGTATGATAATGTTATTCGTATGAAAGCCAAAGGGGCAGCTGTTGAAGTAGACTTGCAAAGAATGACAAGTGCAGATCTGCTTAATGCTTTGAAAGCAGTTATTAACAACCCTTTGTGAGTAGAGAATATATATATTTTTAAGAAGCCTCTTGTTTTTTGAAGGAATAATCAGTTTTATACAATTATAAATTGATAACTTTTATATAATAACCAGTGCATAGCTAATATAAAATGATTATTTTATATTTCTTAAATGTGAAATTATTTTGTCACCTACCACTACTGAGTGATAGATTACAACTTCAAAGAAATACTACATTTATTTAAAGAAAATTATCTATTGTTAAAAGACATAAATTTTTTAATTAACAATAGTACTTTTTATTTCTTAAAAATTGCAGATATTATCACTGTAAAGAATTTAGGAAATGTAACAAAATCATAAAAACATAACCACTCAGCTTTCCTCATGTAGTTATAACCAACACCAGTTTAGAAGCTTCTGCTATTTGCTTGTGCTAATTTATAAATAGAAAGTAATAGAAATATATTTGTAAAAATAGAGTTATATTTGTTAATTTAAAATATTTTATATTGGTATATTTTAAATTAAAACTAGAGAAAGAGAATGAAGCAAAATTGAGAGATCCAAATGGAGGCAGAGAAGACCCTAGCCTCCTTGTTCCCTGGCAGGAAATAACAGTTAGACACTATCTATGAACAAAATCATCTCTGGGAGTGCTCTAAAGTCCATGTATGAAATTTTAGAAACACAGTAGAACAACAACAACAACAAAGCCTGAGATAAATCACACAAGAACAAAATGATGACAGCTTTATTTTACCAGAATCATCCTCAAGCCAGCATTGCTCAGCACCAAGAGAGAACTCTCAGCTAGAAAGAGTTCCTTGGTAGAAAAAGAAGAATGGAGTGAGTGATTAATTTCTAAGGCCTTCTGGGACACAGAAATAGAAAAACAAATTCTAAATTTATATGAAGCCACAAGAGATCTCAAACAGCCAAAGCAGTCCCAAGAAATAATATTGAAGGCATACCGCTTTTTATTTCAAACTGTACTACAAAGCTATAGTAATTTTAAACAGATGATATTGTCATAAAAATAAACATACAGACCAATGGACAGGATTGATAGCCCTGAAACAAACCCTCATATATAAAGCTGAATAATATTTTTCAAAAGTGAAGAATACTCAATAGGAAAAGTGTTATCCCTTCAATGAATAGTACTAGGGAAACTAGATAATTATATGCAGGAGAATAGAATTTGGAGTTGTATGTTACATTACTTACAAGAGATGACTAGAAATGGACTAAAGACTTAAACATAAGACCTGAAACCATAGAACTCCTATTATCAAACAGGAGGAAAATTTTCTTGACAAGGGTATTGGCAACAAATTTTGGGATATGACATCAACAATACAAGGAACTAATGCAAAACAAAAGGTGAGGCTATATTAAGCTCAAAAGCTTCTGTACAGCAGAAGAAATGACCTACCAAATGAAAGGCAACATACAAAATTGAACAACATTTTGAAAATAACACATCTGATAAGAAACTAATATACAAAAGATATAAGTAACTCATATTGCCCAATAGCAAAATTAAAAAAAAAAAAGGAGTTCAGTTCAGTTCAGTTCAGTCGCTCAGTAGTGTCTGACTTTGTGACCCCATGAATCGCAGCACTCCAGGCCTCCCTGTCTATCACCAACTCCCGGAGTTCACTCAGACTCACGTCCATCAAGTCAGTGATCCCATCCAGCCATCTCATGCTCTGTCGTCCCCTTCTCCTCCTGCTCCCAATCCCTCCCAGCATCAGGGTCTTTTCCAATGAGTCAACTCTTTGCATGAGGTGGCCAAAATACTGGAGTTTCAGCTTTAGCATCATTCCTTCCAAAGAACACCCAGGGCTGATCTCCTTCAGAATGGACTGGTTGGATCTCCTTGCAGTCCAAGAGACTCTCAAGAGTATTCTCCAACACCACAGTTCAAAAGCATCATTTCTTTTGTGCTCAATTTTTTCACAGTCCAACTCCCACATCCATACATGACCATTGGAAAAACCATAGCCGTGACTAGATGGACCTTAGTTGGCAAAGTAATGCCTCTGCTTTTGAATATGCTATCTAGGTTGGTCATAACTTTCCTTCTAAGGAGTAAGCGTCTTTTAATTTCATGGCTGCAATCACCATCTGCAGTGATTTTGGAGCCCAGAAAAATAAAGTCTGACACTGTTTCCACTGTTTCCCCATCTATTTCCCATGAAGTGATGGGACCGGATGCCATGATCTTTGTTTTCTGAATGTTGAGCTTTAAGCCAAACTTTTCACTCTCCACTTTCACTTTCATCAAGAGGCTTTTTAGTTCCTCTTCACTTTCTGCCATAAGGGTGGTGTCATCTGCATATCTGAGGTTATTGATATTTCTCCCGGCAATCTTGATTCCAGCTTGTGTTTCTTCCAGCCCAGCATTTCTCATGATGTACTCTGCATATAAGTTAAATAAGCAGGGTGACAGTATACAGCCTTGATGTACTTCCTTTTCCTATTTGGAACCAGTCTGTTGTTCCATGACAAGTTGTAACTGTTGCTTCCTGACCTGCATACAAATTTCTCAAGAGGCAGATCAGGTGGTCTGGTATTCCCATCTCTTTCAGAATTTTCCACAGTTTATTGTGATCCACACAGACAAAGGCTTTGGCATAGTCAATAAAGCAGAAATAGATGTTTTTCTGGAACTCTCTTGCTTTTTCCATGATCCAGCAGATGTTGGCATTTGATCTCTGGTTCCTCTGCCTTTTCTAAAACCAGCTTGAACATCAGGAAGTTCACAGTTCACGTATTTCTGAAGCCTGGCTTGGAGAATTTTGAGCATTATTTTACTAGCATGTTAGATGAGTGCAATTGTGTGGTAGTTTGAGCATTCTTTGACATTGCCTTTCTTTGGGATTTGCATGAAAACTGACCTTTTCCATTCCTGTGGCCACTGCTGAGTTTTCCAAATTTGCTGGCATATTGAGTGCAGCACTTTCACAGCATCATCTTTCAGGATTTGAAATAGCTCAACTGGAATTCCATCACCTCCTCTAGCTTTGTTCGTAGTGATGCTTTCTAAGGCCCACTTGACTTCACATTCCAGGATATCTGGCTCTAGGTAAGTGATCACACCATCATGATTATCTGGGTCATTGAAGATCTTTTTTGTACAGTTCTTCTGTGTATTCTTGCCACCTCTTCTTAATATCTTCTGCTTCTGTTAGGTCCATACCGTTTCTGTCCTTTATCGAGCCCATCTTTGAAATGTTCCCTTTGTATCTCTAATTTTCTTGAAGAGATCTCTAGTCTTTCCCATTCTGTTGTTTTCCTCTATTTCTTTGCATTGATCTCTGAGGAAGGCTTTCTTATCTCCTCTTGCTCTTCTTTGGAACTCTGCATTCAGATGCTTGTATCTTTCCTTTTCTCCTTTGCTTTTCACGTCTCTTCTTTTCTCCGCCGCCCTTCCTGACCTTCAATGTGGGATAGCTCCTCTATGCCCTCCTCTGCCCATGCAGCCACTGCTCCTTAGATGTGGGATTGGTCCTCCCAGCTGCTGCCCCTGGCCTCAGGTGTGGGGTAGCTCCTCCCGGCCACTGCCTCTGACTTCAGATGTTACTGATTGGAGTTACTGAATAGATATTGGCCCAAAAAAGATGTATAATGGCCAACAGGTACATGAAAAGGGGCTTGACACTACTAAGCATCATAAAATGCAAATCAAAACCTCACCTTTCCCACCTCACACTTACTAGAATTGTTGTTGACGTTGTTCAGTCACTAAGGGTGGCTGACTGTGGCCCCATTGACTACAGCATGCCAGGCTACCCTGTCCTCAATTATCTCCTGGAGTTTGCTCAAATACATGTCCATTGAAGTGGTCGTGCTATCTAACCATCTCATCCTCCACTGCCCAATTTTCTTTTTCCCTTCAATCTGACTCAGCAGTAGGTTCTTTTGCAGTGAATCAGCTCTTTGCATCAGGTGGCCAAAGTATTGGAGCTTCAGCTTTAGCATCAGTCCTTCCATGAAATTCAGGGTTGATTTCCTTTAGGATTGACTGGTTTGATCTCCTTACTGTCCAAGGGACTCTCGAGTCTTCTTCAGCACCAGAATTAGAAAGCATCAATTCTTCAATGCTCAGCCTTCTTTCTGGTCCAACTTTCACATGATTGCTGGAAAAACCATAGCTTTGACTATAGGAACATTTGTCAGAAAAGTAATGTCTCTGCTTTTTAATATGCTGTCTGTGTTTGTCATAGTTTTTCTTCCAAGGAGCAAGAGCCCTTTAATTTCATGACTGCAGTTGCTCTACAGAGTAATTTTGGAGCCCAAGAAAATAAAAGTCTGCCACTGTTTCCACATCTATTTGTCACAAAGTGATGGGGCAGGATACCATATTCTTCAGTTCAGTTCAGTTCAGTCACTCAGTAGTGTCTGACTCTTTGTGATCCCATCAATCACAGCACACCAGGCCTCCCTGTCTATCACCAACTCCTGGAGTTCACTCAGACTCATGTCCATCGAGTCAGTGATCCCATCCAGCCATCTCATCCTCCATCGTCCCCTTCTCCTCCTGCCCCCAATTCCTCCCAGAATCAGAGTCTTTTCAAGTGAGTCAACTCTTCGCATGAGGTGGCCAAAGTACTGGAGTTTCAGCTTTAGCATCATTCTTTCCAAAGAAATCCCAGGGCTGATCTCCTTCAGAATGGACTGATTGGATCTCCTTGCAGTCCAAGGGACTCTCAAGAGTTCTCCAACACCACAGTTCAAAAGCATCAATTCTTCGGTGCTCAGCTTTCTTCACAGTCCAACTCTCACATCCATACATGACCACAGGAAAACAATAGCCTTGACTAGATAGACCTTAGCTGGCAAAGTAATGTCTCTACTTTTGAATATGCTATCTAGGTGGGTCATAACTTTCCTTCCAAGGAGTAAGCGTCTTTTAATTTCATGGCTGCAGTCACCATCTGCATTGATTTTGGAGCCCCCAAAAATAGTCTGATGCTGTTTCTACTGTTTCCCCATCTATTTCCCATGAAGTGATGGGACCAGATGACATGATCTTTTTTTTCTGAATGTTGAACTTTAAGCCAACTTTTTCACTCTCCTCTTTCACGTTCATCAAGAGGCTTTTTAGTTCCTCTTCACTTTCTGCCATAAGGGTGGTGTCATCTGCATATCTGAGGTTATTGATATTTCTCCTGGCAAACTTGATTCCAGCTTGTGCTTCTACCAGCCCAACATTTCTCATGATGTACTCTGCATAGAAATTAAATAAACAGGGTGACAGTATACAGCCTTGACATACTCCTTTTCCTATTTGGAACCAGTCTGTTGGTCCATGTCCAGTTCTAACTGTTGCTTCCTGACCTGCATACAGATTTCTCAAGAGGCAGGTCAGGTGGTTGGTATTCCCAGCTCTTTCAGAATTGTCCACTGTTTATTGTGATCCAAACAGTCAAAGGCTTTGGCATAGTCAATAAAGCAGAAATAGATGTTTTTCTGGAACTCTCTTGCTTTTTCCATGATCCAGCGGATGTTGGCAATTTGATCTCTGGTTCCTCTGCCTTTTCTAAAACCAGCTTGAACATCAGAAGTTCACAGTTCACATATTGCTGAAGCCTGACTTGGAGAATTTTGAGCATTACTTTACTAGCGTATGAGATGAGTGCAATTGTGTGGTAGTTTGAGCATTCTTTGGCATTGCCTTTCTTTGGGATTGGAATGAAAACTGACCTTTTCCAGTCCTGTGGCCACTGCTGAGTTTTCTAAATTTGCTGGCATATTGAGTGGGTTGCCATTTCCTACTCCAGGGAAAGATTTTCCAAACAAGAATATTAGAGTGGGGTGCCATTTCCTACTCCATGGTGTGATCACTCACCTAGAGCCAGAAATCTTGGAGTGTGAAGTCAAGTGGACATATTCTTAATGTTTTTCAATGTTGAGTTTCAAGCCAGCTTTTTCACTTTCTTTCACCTTCATCAAGAGGCTCTTTAGTTCCTCCTTGCTTTTTTCCATTAGGGCAGAGTCATTTGCATATCTGAGGCTCTTGATATTTCTCTCGGCAATCTTGATTCCAACTTTAACTTCATCCAGCCTGGCATTTCTCATGATGTACTCCTTTCTTAATTGTAACCAGTCCAATGTACCATGTTCACTTCTTACTGTTGCTTCTTAACCTGCACACAGGTGGTTCTTGACTTGCAAGGTGGTCTGGTATTCCCATCTCTTGAAGAATTTTCCACACTTTGTTGTCATCCATGCAGTAAAGGCTTTAGCATAGTCAGTGAAGCAGTAAATGTTTTTCTGGAAGCCTCTTGCTTTTTCTAGGATCCAGTGGATGTTGGCATTTTTATCTCTGGTTCCTCTGCCTTTTCTAAACCCAGTTTGAATATCTGAAAGTTCTTTGTTCATGTAGTATTGCAGCTGAGCTTGGAGAATTTTGAGCATTACTTTGCTAGCATGTGAAATGAGTGCTATTGTGCAATAGTTTGAAAATTCTTTGTCATTGCCTTTCTTTGGGACTGGAATTAAATCTGACCTTTTTGAGTCCTGTGGCAACTGCTGACTTTTCCAAATTTGCTGGCATATTGAGTGCAGCACTTTAAAGCGTCATCTCTTGGGTTTTGAAATAGATCAACTGGAATTTCATCATCTCCAACTAGTTTTGTGATGCTTCTTAAGGTCCACTTGACTTCACACTCCAAGATTTCTGGCTCTAGGTGAGTGATCACACCGTGGAGTATGAAATGACATTCCACTCTAATATTCTTGTTTGGAAAATCATCCCCTGGAGTAGGAAATGGCAACCCACTGCATTATTCTTGCTTAGTGAATCCCATGTACGGAGGAGCCTGGACTACTTTAGTCTGTGAAGTTTCAATGAGCAGGAACAACTGAGCACACAAGCATGAAATAATATTCATACATGACTATTAGAAAATCATAGCTTTGACTATATGGACCATTGTCAGCACAGTGATATCTCTGCTTCTTAATATGCTTTTTAGGTTTATCAGAGCTTTCCTTCCAGGGAGCAAGTGTCTTTTAATTCCATGGCTGCAGTCAATGTCTGTGATTTTGTGGCCCAGAAAATAAAATCTATCACTGCTTTCACTTTTCCCCCTTCTGTTTGCCATGGAGTGATGGGACCAGATGCCATGGTCTGTTTTTCATATGTTGAGTTTCAAGCCAGCTTAGAACTTTTAGAAAGGCCATCATTAAAAGACAAGGTGTAAGAGGTATTGATGAGGATGTAGAAAAAGAATTCCAGTGCACTCCAGATGGGAATAAAAATTGGTGCAGCCACGTAGAAAACAGTATGGAAGCTTGTCAAAGTATCAACAACAGAATGAATTCACTATCCAGCAATCTCACTGCTGGATATATAACCAAAGGAAATGAAAACAGAATGTGGAAGAGATATCTTCATCCCAGTGCAAATTTCTGTATTATTCACAAAAACCAAAATATGAATAAAACCTAAGTGTCTGTCAATGAAGGAATAGATTGAGAAGATGTGGTATAGGTATGTAAAGGAATATTATTTAGCAAAGAATACAAAGGAAATACTGCGATTTATGAAAACGTAGAATTGTGCTGAGTAAAGTAACTCAGACAGTGAATGACAAACATTAGTTGAGATTACTTATATGTATAACCTAAAAGTTCAAACTCATAGAAGCAGAGAGTAGAGTGGTGTTTTCTAGGGCCTAGGAGTTGGGAGAGTGGAAAGACAACCTTTGAGTAATAGGGATCAGGCTTTGAGTAATAAAATAAATAAGTTCTGGGGAACTTTGTGTAGCATGGTGATTAGCTATGATCATAAACAAATAAATAAATTCTCAGTAATGAAGGATTACATTTGTTATATAATTATATTTCATATAAATCAAATATATTCTTTGGAAAAAAGAAACTAATTAACATTAAAAAAAATTGCTAAGGTTGAATAAATGTTTCTATATATCAGATAAATCCTTGCTAGAAATTTTGTATAAATCTATAAATGAGCATTGACATTGGAGATTAAAATTATTTCTTAGACATTTTAATTTTTTAAATATTGAATGATTTTTCACTATGAAGTCACTTCTTATCAGTGTCTCTCTTTTTTGTTTAACTTACTTTCAATTGGGGGATAACTGATTTACAATGTTGTATTCTTTTTTATCTTGCAACAACTTTTTGTTGTTGTTAAGTACCTCAGTCATGTCCGACTCCTTGCCACCCCATGAAGTACAATAGGAGTCAGCTTCAGCATCTGTCCGTCCAATGGATGTTCAGGACTGATTTCCTTTAGGATTGACTGGTTTGATCTCCTTGCAGTCTAAGGGACTCTCAAAAGTCTTTTCCAACACCACAGTTCAGAAGCATCAGTTCTTGGACACTCAGCTTTCTTTATAGTCCAACTCTCACATCCATACATGACTACTGGAAAAACCATATTTTTAACTAGACGGACTTTTGTCAGCAAAGTAATTTCTCTGCTTTTTAATATGCTGTCTGGGTTGGTTATAGCTTTTCTTCCAAGGAGCAAGTGTCTTTTAATAGCATGGTTTCAGTCACCATCTGCAGTGATTTTGAGCCCCCCCCCCCAAATTATGTCTCTCGTTGTTTCCATTGTTTCCCCATCTATTTGCCATGAAATGATTGGTCTGATGCCATGATCTTAGCTTATTGAATGCTGTGTTTTAAGTCAACTTTTTCACTCTCCTCTTTCACTATCATCAAGAGGCTCTTTAGTTCTTCTTCGCTTTCTGCCAAGAGGGTGGTATAATCTGTGTATCTGAAGTTATTGATATTTCTCCCAGCAATCTTGATTCCAGATTGTGTTTCATCCAGCCTGACATCTCCCGTGATGTACTCTACATAAAAGTTAAATAAGCAGGGTGACAATATACAGCATTGATGTACTCATTTCCCAATTTGGAACCTGTCCGTTGTTCCATGTCCAGTTCTAACTGTTGTTTCTTGACCTGCATACAGATATCTCAGGAAGCAGGTCTGAGATATAACATCCCATCAGATATAATATCCTACAGATATAATATCCCTTCTGTTGAAGAATCTTCCACAGTTTGTTGTAATCCACACAGTCAAATGCTATGGTGTAGTCAATAAAAAAAAGCAGACATTGATTTGGAATTCTCTTGCTTTTTCGATGATCCAATGGATGTTGGCATTTTGATCTCTGGTTCCTCTGCCTTTTCTAAATCCAGCTTGAATATCTGGAAGTTATTGGTTTGCATAGTGTTGAAACCAACCTTGGAGAATTTTGAGCATTACTTTGCTAGCATGTGAGATGAGTGCAATTGTGTGATAGTTTGAACATTTTTTGGCATTGCCTTTCTTTGGGATTGGAATGAAAACTGACCTTTTCCAGTCCTGTGGCCAATGAGGAGCTTTCCAAATTTGCTGGCATATTAAGTGCAAAGTTTCAATAGTATCATGTTTTCTGCTGTGCTTCGTCCCTCAGTTGTGTCTGACTCTTTGCGATACAATGGATTGTAGACCACCAGGATTGTTGGGATTAGATGTACCCTAGTTGGAATTTCATGACATCCACTAGCTTTGTTCATAGTGATGCTTCCTAAGACCCTTTTGACTGCATGCTGCAGGATGTCTGGCTCTGGGTGAGTGATTACACCATTGTGGTTATCTGGGTCATGATCTTTTTTGTATAGTTGCCCGAAATCACTGCAGATGGTGGCTGCAGCCATGAAATTAAGACACTTGTTCTTTCGAAGAAAAGCTATGACCAACCTATACAGCATATTAGAAGACAGAGACATTACTTTTCCAACAAAGATTTGTCTAGTCAAAGCTATGGTTTTTCAAGTAGTCATGCATGGATGTGAGAGCTGAACCATCAAGAAATCTAAGCACTTAAGAACTGATGCTTTTGAACTGTGGTGTTGGAGAAGACTCTTGAGAGTCCCTTGGACTGAAAGGAGATCCAGCCAGTCCATCCTAAAGGAGATCATTCCTGAATATCCATTGGAAGGACTGATGTTGAAGTCGAAGCCACAATACTTTGGCCACCTGATGCAAAGAACTGACTCATTGGAAAAGATCCCAATGCTGGGCAAGAGGGAAGGCTGGAGGAGAAGAGGATGGCAGAGGATGAGATGGTTCGATGGCATCACCAGATTGATGGACAGGAGTTTGAACAAGCTCTGGAGGTTGGTGATGGACAGGGAACCTGGTGTGCTGCAGTCCATGAGCAAAGAGTCAACATGACTGAGTGACTGAAATGAACTGAACTCTTTGTTTTCTTGCCACCTTTTCTTAATATCTTCTGGTTCTGTTGGGTCCATACCATCTCTGTCCTTTATTGTGCCCATCTTTTCTTGAAATATTTCCTTGGTATCTCTAGTTTTCTTGAAATCTCAAATCTTTCCCTTTCTATTGCTTTCCTCTATTTCTTTGCATTGACCACATAGGAAGGCTATCTTATCTCTCCTTGCTATTCTTTGAAACTCTGCATTGAGATGGATATTTGTTTCCTTTTCTCCTTTGCATTTTGCTTCTCTTCTTTTCCCAGCTATTTGTAAGGCTTCCTCAGACAACCATTTTCCCTTCTACAGTTCTTTTTCTTGGGGTTGGTGTTGATCATGGCCTCCTATACAATGTCATAAACCTCTGTCCATAGTTCTTCATGCACTCTGTCTATCTGATCTAATCCCTTGAATTCATTTGTCACTTCCACTGTATAATTGTAAGAGATTTGATTTAGGTCATATCTGAATGGTCTATGGTTTTTCCCTCCTTATTTAATGTAAATCTGAATTTGGCAATAAGGAGTTCATGATCTGACCACAGTCAGCTCCTGGTCTTGTTTTTGCTGACTGTATAGAGTAACTTCATCCTCAACTTCAAAGAATATAATCAATCTGGTTTTGGGATTGACCATCTCTACACATTGATCACGTATAGAGTCATTTCTTGTGTTGTTGGAGGAGGGTGGTGTTTGCTATGACCAGTGCATGTTCTTGACAAAACTGTTAGCCTTTGCAATGCTTCATTTTGTACCCCAAGGCCAAAATTGCCTGTTACTCCAGGTGTTTCTTGACTTCCTATTTTTGCATTCCAGTCCCCTATGATGAAAAGGACATCTTTCTTTGGTGTTAGTCCTAGAAAGTCTTGTAGGTTTTCACAGAGCCGTTCAACTTCAGTCTCTTCAGCATTAGTGGCTGGGACAAAGATTTGGATTGCTGTGATGTTGAGTGGTTTGCCTTGGAAACGAATAGAGATCATTCTGTCATTTTTGCAATTGCTCCCAAGTACTGCATTTTGGACTCTTTTGCTGACTGTGAGGGCTACTCCATTTCTTCTAAGGGATTCTTGCCCATAGTATTAGATGTAATGATCATCTGAATTAAATTTGCACATTCCAGTCCATTTTAGTTCACTGATTCCTAGAATGTCGATATTCACTCTTGCCATCTCCTGTTTGACCACTTCCAATTTGCCTTCATTCATGGACCTAACATTCCAGGTTCCTATGCAATATTGCTCTTTATAGCATCGGACTTTACTTTCACCACCAGAGACATCCAGAAATGGGCATCGTCTCCACTTTGGGTCAGATTCTTCATTCCTTCTGGAGCTATTTCTCCACTCTTCTCGCTCTTCTTCAGTAACATTTTGGACACCTACTGACCTGGATGGTGCATCTTTGGGTGTCATGTCTTTTTGCCTTTTCATACTGTTCATGGAATTCTCAAGGCAGAATGCCAAAGTGGTTTGCCATTCCCTTCTCCAGTACAATGATGTGAATCCTCCATAAGTATGTATATATATAATCCCCTCCTTCTTGAGTCTTCCTCTGACCTCCACCCATCCCACCCTTTTGCGTCTTCTGGCAATTTCTTGAGTATATTTAAGTCTTTTCAACCCCATGGACTGTAACCTGCTAGTCTCCTCCGTTGATAGGACTTTCCAAGGATTAATACTGCCATGGATTGCCATTTCCTTCTCCAGAGGATCTCACTGACCCAGGGATCAAATGTGCATCTCCTGCTTTCCTGCATTGGCAGGGAGATTCTTTAGCACTGAGCCACCTAGGAAGCCCCAGAGTACCAGGCTGAGCTCTCTCTGTTATACAGCAAATTCTAATGGCTATCTACTCTACACATGATAGTATATATAAGTCAGTGCTACTTCCTCAATTTGTTCGACTATGTCCCATCCCTTGCTGTGTACACATCTTGTGTACACATCTTGTCCTCTACATCTGCATTTCTATTCCTACCTTACAAATGGGGTTATAAGTACAATTTTTTCCCTAGGTTACAATATTAATATACGATATTTGTTTTTCTCCTTCTGACTTACTTCACTCTGTAAAACAGGCTGTGGGTTCCATCAATGTCTCTTAAACATCACATCTTAGATTTCTTTGTTATATTATCAGTACAATGTTATCAAAGCTTACAACATACACATCTTGCCCATGACCACAATTTCCAATATCATTTAGCATTAATTTCATATTTATATGGATTCAATGAGCCAATTTGTGTTTTAATGGAGCATTTTATTGACTTTTTATCTGATAAATACTTTCTGTGTCTGTCTTGGAATTTCTGTTGCTATTGTTTGTTTTCCTGAGATGTATTCAGAGGTACTTATTCCTTAAATTCTTGTGTATTAAAAAAGGCCTGCCTTGGTTGTTTAAGCCAAAGGGCAACAGGGTTTTGTTTACTTTTTTCTCATTTATAGTTCTCATCCTCAAAACTTATTGCATGCTTTCCCATGATTTTCTACTATTTAATGTTCTGTATTCTTTATCAATGATGATTGCACTTTGGTGTGGGTGAATAACCTCCCTCCTTCACAAACCCAAGGAAATCTTGCTTCTAAGTCAGCCATTCAAAGCCTTAAACCAAAACCGTGGTTTGGTCTTCTGTTCCTTGGCAGAAGTCAGGAGGGTTAGTGTTCCAGCTATTGCCATCCTTCCATCTCACCACTGCAGGTGCAGCCCTCTGCTGTTGTTGTACAGTTGCTCAGTCGTGTCTACTCTTTGCGACTCCATGAAATGCAGCACACCAGGCTTCCCTGTCCCTCACTATCTCCCAGAGTTTGCCCAAGTTCATGTTCATTTTCAGTGATGTCATCCAACTGTCTCATCCTCTGATGCTCTCTTCTCTTTCTTTCCTCAGTATTTCCCAGCACTGTGGACCTTCCCAGTGAGTTGTCTATTCTCATCAGATGACCAAAATACTGGAGCTTCAGCTTCAACATCAGTCCTTCCAGTGAATATTCAGGGTTGATCTCCCTTATGATTGACTGGTTTGATCTCCTTGCTGTCCAAGGGACTTTCAGGAGTCTTTTCCAGCACCATAGTTGAAGGCATTCAGTTATTTGGCATTCTGACTTATTTATGGTCCAGCTCTCACAATGGTATGGGACCACAAGGAAGACCATAGCCTTGACTATTCAGATCTTTGTTTCCAGAGTAATGTTTCTGGTTTTCAACACACAGCCCTCTTTAGCCTGAGGCAAAAATGCCAGCATCTATTCAGTATCAGGCCCTATTTCGGCCAAGAGGATCACATGAAGCTTTCTTGCTTTCATCTGAAATGTCAGGACCATGCAGATCACATATTGGAATCATTTCCTATTACTGCTGAAGTCTCATTAATACTGACACTCCAGATCAAACCTGGGGAAGAGTGAAGGAGTGGGAAAGGGTTCCTTTTCATAGACCCTCCCTTCCATGCTGCTTCCTACACTATTATGTTCCCAATGCCACACTCAGCAATTTAGATAAAAATTCTGTATTCTCAAGCTACATATTCTATTAATTCATTCTTATTTCTGTACTTTGAGAATGCTATTTTCAATTGGAAATTATTTTCTCTCCTACCTCCAATAATTGCTGAGACTCTAAAGCATCCAACAGATTCTAGCCAATGGACCATAATATCTAGAAATACCTCAAGAGGAAACAAATTATCTTAAGCTTTTCATATTCTTGATGATATAAATTATGACACAACTTATCATATAATTAATTATGCAATATATTTTTAATAATATATATCTGTTTTAGGTATATCATGTCCTTAACAAACTTTACAGGTTGTTATTTATATATTCAATTTTAGCTATAAAGAGAATGCTATGAAGTTATCAAGAATCCACCATGATCAACCTGTAAAACCCCTGGACCGAGCAGTCTTCTGGGTTGAGTTTGTCATGCGCCACAAAGGAGCCAAGCACCTTCGACCAGCCTTCCATGACCTCACCTGGTTCCAGTACCACTCTTTGGATGTGATTGGCTTCCTGCTAGCCTGTGTGGCAACTGTTGCATTCCTGGTCACTAAGTGTTGCCTGTTTTGTTACTGGAAGTTTGGTAAGACTGCAAAGAAGAAAAAGAGAGAGTAGTCTCTCTTTTTTTTTTTTTTTTAAATAATTGGGCTAGAAACTTTGACAGAATCCATCTGAATAATCCAGCCACTGATTTGAAAAGATTTCTCTCCTGTTCTGGATTCTTTTTCAGTCTTCAACTTATCAAGACAAAGATCAAAGACTCACTCCAGAAATAAGCCACATGATTCAGAATTAAGGTTTAAAATAATCTATTCTTTAAAAAGATACAACAAATGAATAAACACATGGAAATTGTTACAATTAAAGTTTAGTGCTTTCCTTTATTCATTGCTTTCAGTTCAACCAGTTGAGATGCTGGTGAGGCCTCAGGAACATAATGATAAATCCTATTTCCATACTGATCAGGTTGAATATTTCTTAAATATCTAACATAATTTTGGGTTCAATACTCAATAATTATTTCATATTCTCTAAAAGAAGTATACAAGAACTAATGCAGAACACACTCTAGCCAGAGCTTCTTTGCCAGTCAGGAATATCAGAAACCTGATAGGATTTCTACTCTGCTGTAAATCACATTTTACATCATCAATTTCCTTTCATATCACACATTAGACTTTGTCCCCTTTGGAATACAAAACACTGTTTTTTTTGTTTTTCCAAGACTATCCTTAGTCTGGATATTAATAATGATAGTACTTCATTTGTATTGTAACACTTCTTGGCTTCAGAGAACTAGCTGATTATTCTATGTTTTCATGGTTATTGGTATGATGGACCAAAGTAAATGATTGGAATTTAATGTCCACTCTTTTAAACTAACTTAAGTACAATAAGGCTGTATATTGTCATTTTGCTTATTTAACTGTATGTAGAGTGCATCATGTGAAATGTTGGCCTGGACAAGCAGGAATCGAGATTGCCGCAGAAATATCAACCTCAGGTGATACACAGATACCCCTCTAATGACAGAAAGTAAAAAGGAACTAAAGAGCCTTTTGATGAGGGAAAAAGAGGGAAAAGCTAGCTTAAAGCTGAGCATTAAAAAAAAAAAAAAGAAAGAAAGAAAATCATGGCTCCTCGTCCCATCATTTCATGACAAATAGAAGGAGGAAAAGTGGAAACTGCTTTCTTATCCTCCAAAATCACTGTGGATGCTGACTGTAGCCATGAAATTAAAAGATGCTTGCTCCTCAGAAGAAAAGCTATGACAAACCTAGACAGTGTGTTAAAAAGCAGATACCACTTTGCAGACAAAGGTCTATGTACTCAAAGTTATCCTTTTTCCTGTATATTTATGAGAGTTGGACCAAGAAAGCCCAGCAGTGAAGAATTGATGCCTTAAAATTGTAGTGCTGGAGAAGACTCTTGAGGGTCCTTTGAACTGCAAGGAGATCAAACCAGTCAATACTAAAGGAAATCAACCGTGAATACTCACTGGAAGGACTGATGCTACCATTGAATCTCCAATACTTTGGCCATCTGATGAGAAGAGCTGATTCACTGGGGAAGACCCTGCTTTTGGAAGAAGGAGGTGGCGGAGGATAAGATGGTTAGATAGCATCACTGACTCAATGGACATAAATTTGAGAAAACTCTGGGAGATAGTAAGGGCTTCCCTAGTGGGTTACTGGTAAAGAAAATGCTTACCAATGCAGAAGACTCTCATTTGATCCCTGACCCAGGAAGATCCCTCAGAGGAAGAAATGGCAACCCACTCCAGTATTCTTGCCTGGGAAATCCTGTAGACAGAGGAGCCAGACAGGCTACAGTCCAGGGGATCGCAAAGAGTTGGACCTGACTTAGCAACTAAACAACAACTGGGAAATAGTGAAGGACAGAAGACACTGGTGTGCTGCAGTCCACCGGGTCACAAAGAGTCAGATACCAACAACTATATCAAAAGTTTACTTAACTTGAATCCTACATTAATTTTATTTACAATATAAATATTTGCAAAGAAGAAAAAAAACTGTTTAGAGTTGCACTGCAGACACTTTGGACAGAAAATGCACTTCCCATAAATGCTGCTTTCTTTGGGGATGATTTCTCCTTCAGAAATTCAGGAGTTAATCCATTTCTTTCTTTCGCTTTGTCTCAATATTTCTCCTGGTCCTCTCATGAGCTGTACTGTGACTACTATACTAAGCACAAGTATCTAGGCATCTTACTAACTAGCATCGGCCTGAAATCTGCAGCAAATATGAAAACATAAATTGAATTTTAATAAAACAAACATGTCTCTAAAAATAGAATGTTCTCTTTTTTATGCTTCTTCTCTAATCCTATAGGTGAATATGGGGAGTTCTGGCCATGATTTTGTCTTGAAATTCCATCAAATTTTCCATTAAAAACAATCTCTTCCTTTCTTTTCTAAAAGTCTATCTTCAATACGCTTGTCAATAATTTGCCCTTGATGTCAAAAAAGTTATTCAGTTTAACTCAGATGATGTTATCTATTAACCAAGTTCAGTAAACGATTCACCATGGACTTTGACATCTATAAATCAAGTTAAATAGACCTAAAATAACTAAATACAAATGTAAGCCTACCAAATATAAAAACTTAACAAATATAACACTATCAGAATAAATATAAATGATTTGGGCAATTACTGTCTTTTACAGGTATGAGAACAAGGTAATCATAATTTATTATTAGTTGGGGAATTAACTGTAAAGAAATAGAGGAGCTAAAAATATATTTTCTCAATTTTATGAGGCTTTGAATAATTAAATAATTATATTACTTTAAGGAATAGAACTTAAAAATGCAAGCACTGATGTTGCTAAAGACATAATGCATGTAATTAAAGCAGTAATACACCATAAACCTAAATCATATATTAGTAATATGATAATATCCTTTCCTATAATAGTCTTTAAATCATAGTTTAATCTTTGGTCATTTTATGCCAAACTCAAGATATATCTTCATTTTTTATCAATATGCAATGATGTTAACATAAAGGAGTTTAAGTAACTCAGGATTTAGAGACTTTATTTCTGAATTTTCTGAGTTTATTCAAAAAGATTACTCTGACAACTAAATGCATATATTCTATCTTGTAAGGACCAAAGCTTTTCTTAAACCATAATATTTACCTATTTGTGTCATCTATATATCATTATGGGGCTTCCCAGGTGGTGTCAGTGGTTAAGAACCTGCCTGCCAATGCAGGAGACATAAAAGACACGGGTGTGATCCATGGGTCAGAAAAGATTCCCTAGAGGAGGGCATGGCAATCCACTGCAGTATTCTTGCCTGGAGAACCCCATGGACTAAGGAACCTGGCTGGCTGCAGTCCACAAGGGCACAATGACTCAGATATGACTGAAGAGACTGAGCACATCTATACATGATTAAAATCATTGTATTAAAAATATGATAATAATTTTAGGTATACAAAGGCTAAACCTTTGTAATAGGTTACATTTTTCTAGTTTAAGTACTAATAAACATTACTTTTGGAGTTTTATGACCTCTGGCTCTTATAGTTAAAGTAACATGCTTTAAAATATCTTTTAAGAGGGACGGTATGGGGAGGCAGGTGGGAGAGGGGTTCAGGATGGGGAACACTTGTACACCTGTGGTGGATTCATGTTGATGTATGGCAAAACCAATACAATATTGTAAAGTAATTAGCCTCCAATTAAAATAAATAAATTTATATTAAAAAATAAAATAAAATATATTTTAAACTCTTTAACAATTCATATGTGATTATATTATGTAGTCCTGCTCAAGTTTTTCTGGATCATGATAATCTAAAATACTATAGGTAGATGCAAGTTTTTTGTTCATGTGTGTACATTCATATATATATATATGAACACAGAATCAGGTTCTATATGTTATAAAAAATGTTATTCATGCAGTGTTATACTTTGATTATTAAATTTACTTGCCTTTATGATAAGGGAAGTGTTTGTTTCCATTATGTTCTATATATTTTACCAAAGATAATAAGTCACCTGCTTACTGAAATCTAACATATTGCCTAAATTAATGGGAGTATCAATGGTAATATTTTAAATGGTAATAGAGTTGGAGTTTAGAAGGATCTGCTGCCTATGGAGCAGAAAACATAAATTTTGCAGTGTACATGAATTGCTACCTGCCGGGAACCACCATGGGAGATCCCACCCATGACAAAGGTCATGCGGAGAAGACCTGACAGGTAAAGGCGGATCAGGACTCGAAGGATTCCCTGGACCTGCTCGAGCACCTACCCAGAAACCAAAATCTGTCTGTCTACTGTTTACTATATTATGCCTTTCAACCACTTTTCTGATATTAGCAGGGGGCTATCCCTGACCACCTTTCTCTGGAGAAAATCAACTTAGTGCTCTAAGTTGATAAGTCTCCTGGGCATGAAAGGAATATTTCTATTCTAACCCCTCTGTTGGCATTCTAGCTTGCTTGACAGGTTTTTCCTTACTCTTACAACTAACACACATGATTGTTCACAACTTCCCAACCATGAAAGGCATGAGAAGCCTAAACATTCTAAAAGTCCTAATGGGCATAAAGCCCATTATTATTAGAATAGTACTGGTAAAGGGCTTCATTATTGGGCCAATGCTTGCTGCCAAGTTCCCATATCCCTTGTCCATTGTGCACCTGGGAGTGCATTAGTTAATGTAGTTGGAATGTAAGTAAAACAAGTAGTAGCCTTGGTATTAACCACATCAGACCTTTGAGCTAATAAGTTCTTTCTTTGTTGTGACTCATGCACCTTTTCTCCGTGAGAATGTAACTCTGTTCAGTACTTTCTGAGGCTGACACAGATTAGAAATATAAAGAAAAAACACTTCAAGGGAAAACAAGTTTTCTGGTTGATCAACCTTTATTAAAAAAGGGGTCATAAAATGTCAACAGGCCTCCAGGCCAGAAGATAATGTACATAGCATAAGACCCTTGTTTATGGAAAGGCATACAGAAAAAAATCCTGGTTTCGATAAGGGCAAAACTACTGGAGTGTTTGGGCTGTCTCTGCATGACCTTGCATCTTTCATTTCCCTCTATGTACAAGTCAGGGTATAAAAGCGCCTTTTGAAAATAAAGTTATGGGCCTCGCTCACCGAAGCTTGGCCTTCCCGTGTCATCCATTAACTGATGCAGTCCATCCTGAGGGTGCCCTTGGATCCTGCTGGGGCTGGACCCCAGCAGCTACCTACCATTTTCTGTTTTTCAATTTTATTTTTCCCCAGGTTCTTTGCCTCTGAATCTCATTCCACCTCTGCCATGATTCTAGATTTTTTATCTAAACTTTGCCAAACAGGCTGAGATTTTAATTCTCATTGTCAGTTACTGCCACTCACTTTCTCTCCAAAGAAAAAATAGTCCTTCATATATTTAGATGTAATGCCCTCATATATGATATCAACAGTCCATATGACACCATGAAATTCAGACATCTACTTTTCACAGTTAATGCAATATTCAGATGTAAACCATTATTCTTCACAGAGGGAAGCCACCCCAGCTGTGTAAGAGCCCTCTGTAATGATGCAAATCTCAGCAGGAATCAACAAGTCTTCCCATCCACAGTGAAACATTTAATTCCATGTGTATAATATTTAATAAAGAAAGGTTATTTCTACAAGCTGTCTATAGTGGTTGAGAAATTTTGTCTTAGGGGCTATAAATACTTCCATTTCCTCAGTACTCTTAACAAAATATAAAATCTGTTTAAATCTGAACTCATTAAAACATAGTAAAGAGGACTTAAGGAGCCACTTGATGAAGGTGGAAGAGTGAAAGAGGCAACTTAAAACTCATTCAAAAAATCTAGGATCATGGCATCCAGTCCCAACACGTCATGGCAAATAGATGGGGAAAAAGTGGAAACAGTGACATTTTATTTTCTTGGGCTGGAAAATCACTGCAGACCATGACTGCAGCCACGAAGTTAAAAGATGATTGTTCCTTGAGAGGAAAGATACGACAAACCTGGTGGGAGTTGTGGTTTAGGTGCTAAGTCGTGTCTGTCTCTTGTGACCCCAAGCCAGTCTCCTCTGTCCATGGGATTCTCCAGGTGAGTATATAGGAGTGGGTTGCCAGTTCCTTCTCCAGGGTGTCTTCCTGACCCGGGGATCGAACCTAGGTCTCTTGCATTGCAGGCAGATTCTTTACCAACCACACTATGAAGGAAGCCCATGACAAACCTAAACAGAGCATTAAAAAGTGGAGACATCACTTTGCTGATAAAGGTCTCTATAGTCAAGGTTATGGTTTTTCCAGTAGTCATGTATGGATGTGATATTTGGAACATAAAGAAGGCTGAATGCTGAAGAATGAATGCTTTCTAACTGTAGTGCTGGTGAAGATTCTTGAGAAACCATTGGACAGCAAAGAGATCAAACCAGTCAATCCTAAAGGAAATCAACCCTGAATATTCATTGGAAGGATTGATGCAGAAGCTGAATCTCAAATACTTCGGCTACCTGATGTGAAGAGCTGACTCTTTGGAAAGTTTGAAGGCAAGAGGAGTATGGAGTGACAGAAGATGAGATGGTTGATTGGCATCACTGAATCAGTGGACATGAGTTTGGGCAAAGTCTAGGAGATAGCGAAGGACAGTGATGCCTGGCATGCTGCAATTCATGGGGTTGCAGGAGTCAGACACAACTGCTCAACTGAACAACAACATCACCTCACACCACTCAGAATGGCTATCATCAAAAAATCTACAAGCAATAAATGTTGGAGAAAGAATGAAGAAAAGGGAGCCTTCTTGCACTGTTGGTTGGAATGCAAATTGGTATAGCCACATGGAGAACAGTAAAGATGTTCCCTAAAATACTAAAAGTAGAACTACCAGAAGATCAGCAATTCCTAACTGGTCATGTACTCTAAGAAAACCATATGTCAAAAAGATATATGCACCTCAAATGTCATTTCAGTACTATTTATTAATGCAATAGCCAGAACATAGAAGTGACATAAATGTCCATCAGCAGATAAATGAATAACATATATTAATGCATACATGTGGAATCTGAAAAAAAAATGGTACAGATTAATCTATTAGCAGGGCAAGGGTATAGATGCAGACATAGAGTACAGATATGTGGACTTGGGAAGGGGAATGAATTGGGAGATTGGGTTTGATGTATATAACCTACCATGTGCAAAACAGATAAATGGTAGAAACCTCCTGTATAGTTTATGGAGCTCTGCTTGTTGCTCTTTGGTGACTTAGATGGTGGGATGGGGGTTCACAAAGAGGTCCAAGAGGGAGGGTACATATGTATACGTACAGCTGATCACTTTGTTGTACAACAGAAACTAACACAACAATGTAAAGCAGCTATACACCAATAAAAGATCTGGAAAAAAAAAAAAAAAAACAACTATCACTGTTTATGGAAAACATGATACTACCCATAGAAAATCCTAAAGATGATGCACAAAACTACTAGATCTCATGAATGAATTTGGTAAGTAAACAGGATACAAAATTAATACAGAAATTTGTTGTATTTCTATACACCAGCAATGAATGACCAGAAAGAAATTAAAGAAAAAAAATCCCCATTACCATTGCATCAAAAAGAATAAAATATCTAGGAATAATCGTACCAAGGAAGCCAAAGACGTGCTCTGAACAGGATAAGACCCTGATGAAATAAATCAAAGATGACACAATCAGATGGAAATACATACCATAGTCTTGAATTGGAAGAATCAATATTATCAAAATTTCTACAGTACTCAAGGCAATCTACAGATTCAATGCAATCCCTACCAAATTACCAATGGTATTTTTTATAAACTAACACAATTTAAAAAAAAAATTATAGAGACACAAATGACCCTGAATGGTGAAAGCAATTTTGGGAAAGAAAAACAAAGATGGAGGAATAAGCTCTCCCAGACTGCACTACAAAGCTATAGTCAACAAGGCAGATGGTACTGGCACAAAACAGATATAGATCACTGGAATAGAATAGAAAGTCCAGAAATAAACCCACAGACTTATATTCAATTAATCTCTAACTGTGGAGAAAAAAACAGGATCTTCAATAGGTGGTGCTGGGAAAACTGGAAAGATATATGTAAAAGAATGAAAGTAGAACATTATTTAACATCATATACAAAAATTAACTCAAAATGGATTAAAGACCTAAATGGAAGACCAAAACATTTGAATAAATCACAATAATATCCTTTTTGATTCATTTCCAAGAGTATTGGAAATGAAAACAAAACTAACAAATGGGATAAAATTAAACTCAAAAGCTGTTGCACAGCAAAGCAGAACATAAGCAAAATAGGAAGGCAACCCTCAGAGTGGGAAAAAATATTTACAGATGAATAAATTGACAAGGGATTAATCTCCAAAATATTGCATCAACACAGATAGACCTGAAAGTGATCATACTAAGTGAATAAGGAATACAGAGAAAGATAACTATCACAGAGCTTATATGTGCAATCTAAAAAAAGAAAAAAAGAACTTATTTACAAAACAAAAACAGATACACACTAAAAACAAACTTATGGTTACAAAATGGGCAAGGTATGGGGAAAAATAAATTGAAAGTTCATATTAGCAGATATAGACTACTATATTTAAAGTAGTTGAACCAACAAGGGCTTACTATACTTACTATAAACCACAGGAAATTCTGCTCAATATTCTGTAACAACATAAATGTGAAAAGAATTTTGAAAAGAGCAGATATATGTATATGTATAACTGAATCACTTTGCTGTACACCTGAAACTAACACATTGTTAATCAACTATAATCCAGTATAAAATTAAAAATAAAATAAATCTCCTTGCCTTAACATCTCTTAAAGTGTGCGTATTTCTGGCATTAAGTGATAATCTCTTCTGTACCTAAAATATCTAGAAGAGTTATCAGTAAAAAAAAAAAAACACTACAGAGATCTTCCTGTTCAAATGATCTTAAAAATAAAACCAGAAAAAAAATTCCAAAAAATCTAGCCCTAATAGAATATGCAATCACATAATCTCAGATTTTAAAATATTACTTAGAAATTATTATGGATTTGTGTTTAAGCCTGAGTAAATATTTCCTAACTCAGTGTATTGTGTTTTATCAAGTTTTTTTTTTTTTTTTTTCACTTCAAAGCAGTTGCTTTCCATTTTAATCCATTATACAAAGTACACATTTCAAAGTTCAGCCCAACCTACTATGAACTCATTGGAATTGTTAAGGAGAGATCTATGGATTGTGAGTTTCATGCATTTGGTTTAAGATTTAATTCAAGCAAGAGTTAACCATGAAGACTGTGAAAGTCTTCTGCATCCTTTTCATGCTGCATCTATGTCTCCTTGACTCCGGGAGGATGGGCAAAGTTCTTGTATGGCCTGCGGATTTTAGTCACTGGATTAATTTACAAGTTATTCTAGAAGAGCTTAACCTTCGTGGGCATGAGATAACTGTCCTGGTACCTTCACAAAATCTTGTGATTGATCATACCAAGATTCCCTATCATGTGGAGATCCTCCATATTTCAGTAACTAAAGAAACTTTGATCGAAGAGCTCAATACCATTCTCTATGAAGAAATTTTTGAACTGCCAAAGCTCTCATGGTGGGAAATGCAAATAAAACCGGCAGACTTAGAGAGAAAATTTTTATTAATAAACAGAAGAGTGTGTGACAGTGCTATCACAAACAAGGAGTTACTCAGCAGGCTACAGGCAGCCAAGTTTGATGTCTGTATTGCTGACCCTTTAAGTTTTTGTGGGGAATTGGTGGCTGAAGTCCTGAATATTCCATTTATACTCACTTTTAGGTTTTTCTGTGGGAATGTCATTGAAAGACTGTGTGCTGGGCTTCCTATGCCTTCTTCATATGTTCCTGGTATCACATCAAGACTGACAGACAAGATGACTTTTAGACAGAGGCTGGAGAACTGGTTACTGTATACAGTGAGTGACATGATATATTCATATTATATATTTCCAGAATGGGATGAATATTACAGCAAGGTTTTAGGTAAGAATAATATGTATATAATAAATATTCTTATATTCTATAAATAATGTAAACATTTATCTAGCTGTATGAAAACTTACAAATGCTATTTTAGGGTGGCTACACTGTTTTGAATGTAAAAATTAATAACACTCTAATTTTTTTTTTGTTGTTTTGAGTTATATGATTGAATAATGATAACATTCCATCTTCTAGAGGATCTTCCCAACCCAGAGATCGAATCCAGGTCTCCTGTATTTCAGATTGATTCTTTACCATCAGAGCCACCAGGGGAACCCTGGTATATATCCAAGAAGGAATATTCTCTATATTTAAGCTTAAGTTTTTGGAGTGTCTGGAAAACCCAAATCTGACAGTGTGCTTAATTTCCATAACCTTGGACTACTCTTGTGTTCTGCTTCTCCTTTTTCACAACCTGATTTCTTTCTGATTAACCTGTTCTTCTTAAGGCTTTATATTTGTATGCTATGAAAGAATAGTTAATTGATGACCAGGTTTGCAATGTGGTGAGCATGAAACTAGAAAATAAATAATGTGGTTTGGTTTCATTTGTTCTTGTCTTCAAAAGTGTAAAAACAAAAGATTTTTTTTCCTATAGGACCATGCTTCTAGATTTTTTAACTCACTTTAGTGTTTTGTTCTTCTTCTATTTAAGGTTAGAGGTCATTAGAAGTCAACTAGTGACTTTTGACCCTGAGTACAAATTTTTTCTCTATTTTAGCAAGCCCATGTACCCCTTCTATTTTGCTTTTGACTAATTTATTTTTTATTATGTTTATGTGATTATGATAAGGAAGTTTTGCATAAGAGGTAACTTATTTTTGAGAAAACAGTACCTTTCATATATTATTTAGTTAGATTTTTTTGAGGTATTATTAACATGCAACACTGTATTAGTTTCAGATGGTGACAAAAAATTAGTCAATAGTCAACCTAGAATAGTATGGAAGATTTCATTTGAGCCAATATGAGGATTATAACCCTGGAGAAAATCTGTCAGGAAGCTCTGAGGAATGCTCTGCCCATTAGAAGTTAAAGAATTGTCATATAAGTTTTTGAGGGAAGGGGTTATACATGAAAGAGTTATACATCAGAACATTATATTGCCAGTTTATGTAGTCCTAAAAAGTGAGTGGTGGGTCACTGTGACCCCTTAAAAGATTAAGGAAAGAATGTTAGCTTTTAATGAGTTACATTGCTGGTGCCAGGAGGAAATTAGTTTTTCTGTAGAGTAAATTTCCCTGTGTCTTCTGAGGGGATCTAGTTAATGTATAATGCGGAAGCACATTGCACACTAAAACGGAGTGCCGGGCAGTGGCTCAACTGGTAGAAAAATTTTCATGCAAAATTTTGCTTCTCCAGACTTAAAATAATTTTGTTTCAACACAGGTATGCAACAAAATGAATAGATATTTGCACCTATTGTGAAATAATCACCAAATAACTCTAGATAATATCCATTGCTACACATAAATACAAATGGTATTTATTTGACAACTCTTAATTTCTACTTTGGTTATTTTTGAGATTGGACCCAAGTACTGCATTTCACACACTTTTCTTGACTATGAGGAACACTCCCATTTCTTCTAAGTTATTCTTGCCCATGGTAGTAGATACAGTGGTCATCTGAATTAAATTCACCCACTCCAGTTCATTTTAGTTCATTGATTCCTAAAATGTCTATGTTCACTCTTGCTATCTCCTTTTTGATCACTTCCAATTTATGTTGATTTGTGGGCTGAACATTCCAGGTTCCTATGCAGTATTCCCTTACAGCATCGGACTTTACTTCTGTCACCAGTTACATCTAAACCTGGACAGTTATTTTTGCTTTCGCTCCATCTCTTCATTGTATCTGGAGTTATTTCTCCACTCTTCTCCAGTAGCATATTGGGCATCTACTGTCCTAGGGATTTCATCTTTCAGTGTCATATCTTTTTGCCTTTTCATACTGTTCATGGGGTTCTTAAGGCAAGAATACTGAAGTGATTTGGCATTGTCTTCTCCAGTGTACCAGATTTTGCCAGAACTTTCTGCCGTGACCCACTCGTCTTGGGTGGCCCTACAAGGCATGGCTCACAGTTTCACTGAGTTAGACAAGGCTGTGGTCCATGTGATCAGTTTGGTTAGTTTTCTGTGTTTTTCATTGTGGTTTTCATTCTGTCTGCCCTCTGATGAAAAAGATAAGAGGCTTATGCAAGTTTTATGATGGGAGAGTCTGTTGTGGGGGAACCGGTTTTGTTCTGATGGGCAGGGCCATGCTCAGTGAATCTTTAATCCAATTTTCTGCCGATGGGTGGGGCTAGGTTCCTTCCCTGTTGTTTGGCCTGAGGCCAAACTTTCAACCCATGCCTCCACCAGAGACTCTTGGACACTCAAAGGCAAGTCTGGCTCGGTCTCCCACTGGCCTCCAAAGTCAAATTCCCTGTGGGTTCTCAGTTACATTGCCAGATTCCCAGATTGGAAAATCTGTTCTAAGAAAATCTGAACTTTCTTAACAGTGTGGGAAAATCTTTAGTATAATTGTTCTGCAGTTTGTGGGTCATCTGCTCAGCAGCTCTATGGTGGGGTTAATGACGACCTCCACCATGAGGCTCAGGCCTCTCATTGGATAATCGAGACCTGCTGCAGTTAGAGTCCCTGTCCCCACAGGAGGCCACTGCTGACCCATACCTCTGCAGGAGATACTCAAACAATCAAAGGTAGGTCTTGCTCAGTCTCTATGGGACATCTGGGTCTTGGTGTGCACAAGAGTTTGTTTGAGTCCTCCAAGCATCTCTGGTGAGTATGAGGTTTGATTATAAAGACAATTTTGCCCCTCCTACCATCTTATTGAGGCTTCTCCTTTGCCCTTGGAATTGGGGTATCTTTTTTTTTTTTTTTTTGGTGGAATCTAACATTCTGTCCGTGGTTGTACATCAGCTAGTTGCAACTTTGGAGTTCACACAGGAGAAGATGAGCACATGACCTTTTAGTCTGCCATCTTGTTTGTTGATGTCCTTTTCATCATAAGGGACTGGAAGGCAAAAGCAGGAAGTCAATAGATAGCTGGAGTAACAGGCAAATTGACTATGGAGTACAAAATGAAGCGGGGCAAAGGCTAACAGAGTTTTGTCAAGAGAAGGCAATGGTCATAGCAAACACCCTCTTCAACAGCACAAGAGAAGTCTTTAGACGTGGACATCACCAGATGGTCAACACCGAAATCAGATTGATTATATTCCTTGGAGTTGAAGATGGAGAAGAACTGTACAGTCAGAAAAACAAGACAGGGAGTTGATTCTGGCTCAGATCATGAACTCCTTATTACCCAATTCAGACTTTAATTAAAGAAAGTAGAGAAAACCACTGGACCATTCAGGTATGACCTAAATCAAATCCAGTGTGATTATACAGTAGAAATGACAAATAGATTTAAAGAATGAGATCTGATAGACAGAGTTCCTGACAAACTAAGGATGGAGGTTCATAACATTGTACAGGAGGCAGTGATCAAGACTATCTCCAAGAAAAAGAAATGCAAAAGGCAAAATGTCTGAGGAGTCCTCACAATTAGCTGACAAAAGAAGAGAAGCTAAAGGCAAAGGAGAAAAGGAAAGATATATCCATCTGAATGCAGAGTTCCAAAGAATAGCAAGGAGAGATAAGAAAATCTTCCTAAGTGATCAGTGCAAAGAAATAGAGAAAGCTAATACAATGGGAAAGACTAGAGATCTCTTCAAGAAAATTAGAGATACCAAGGGAACATTTCATGCAAAGATGGGCACAATAAAGGACAGATATGGTATGGACCTAATAGAAGCAGAAGATATTAAGAAGAGGTGGCAAGAATACACAGAAGAACTTATAAAAAACATCTTCATGACCCAGATAACCACGATGGTGTGGTCACGCACATAGAGTCAGACATCCTGGAGCCTGAAGTTAAGTGGGCCTTAGGAAGCATCACTACGAACAAAGCTAGTGGAGGTGATGAAATTCCAGCTGAGCTATTTCAAGTTCTAAAAGATGATGCTGTGAAAGTGCTGCACTCAATATGCCAGCAAATTCGGAAAAATCAGCATTGGCAACAGGACTCAGAAAGATCAGTTTCATTCCATTCCCAAAGAAAGGCAATGCCAAAGAAAGCTCAAACTACCACACAATTGCACTCATCTCACACGCTAGCAAAGTAATGCTGAATATTCTCAAAGCCATGCTGCAACACTGCGGATATTCAAGCTGGATTTAGAAAAGGGCAAAGAACCAGAGATCAAATTGTCAACATCTGTTGGATCGTAGAAAAATTGAGAGCTCCAGAAAAACATCTAGTACCACTTTATTGAAATGTCAAAAACTTTGACTGTGTGGATTACAAAATAATGGAAAAATTCTTCAAGAGATGGGAATACCAGACTATCTTACCTGACTCCTGCAAAGCTTGTATGGAGGTCAAAAGGAACAGTAAGAACTGGAAATGGAACAACAGACTGGTTCCAAATAGGGAAAGGAGTACATCAAGGCTGTATATCCTCTCCCTGTCTTATTTAAATTATATGCAGAGTACATCATGAAAAATGCCAGGGTGGATGAAGCACAAGCTGAAATCTAGATTGTCAAGAGAAATACCAATAACCTCAGATATGCAAATGACACCACCCTTATGGTAGAAAGTGAAGAGGAACAACAGAGACTTGATGAAGGTGAAAAAGGAGAGTGAAAAATTGGTTTAACACAACATTCAAAAAATGAAGATCATGGCATATGGTCCCATCACTCAATGAAAAAAGATGGGGAAAACAATGGAAAGAGTAAGAGACTTTATTTTCTTGGGCTCCAAAATCACTGCAAATAATGATTGCAACCATGAAATTAAAAGACCTTTCACTTTGGAAGAAAAGCTGTGACAAACCTAGACAGCATATTAAAAAGCAGAGACATTACTTAGCAACAAAGATCCATATAGTCAAAGCTATGGTTTGATCAGTAATTTTATATTGATGCAACAGTTGGACCATAAAGAAGGTTGATCATGGAAGAACTGATCCTTTTGAACTGTGGTGTTGGAGAAACATCTTGAGACTCCCTTAGACTGCAAGGAGATCAAACCAGTCAATCCTAAAGGAAATCAATCCTTAAGATTCACTGGAAGGACTGATGCTGAAGCTGAAGCTCCAATATTTTGGCCACCTGATGTGAAGAACCGACTTACTAGAAAAGATCCTGATGCTGGGCAAGATTTAAGGCAGGAGGAAATGGGGATGACAGAGGACCAGCTGTTTGGATGGGACTACCGTCTCAGTGGACATGAGTTTGAGCAGGCTCCAGGAGATGATGAAGGATAGGAAAGCCTGGATTGCTGTAGTCCATGGTGCCGCGAAATGTAGAACATGAATGAGTGACTGAACAAGAACAATAACCACACCTACGCAGACATAGAGTTTGCAAATATTTTTTCTATTTTCATAGGCTGCCTTCTTGTTTGTTGATCATTTCTCTTACTGTGCAGTGTGCAGCGGCCGCTAGTTGAAAGTAGTTCACCTAGTTCATTTTTTTATATTGTTACTTATACTTTCAGTTCAGTTCAGTAGCTCAATCATGTCTTATTCCTTGAAACCCCATGGATAGCAGCATGCCAGGCTTCCCTGTACATCACCAACTCCCTTAGCCTGCACAAACTCACGTCCATAGGGTCAGTGATGCCATCCAACCATCTCATCCTCTGTCATCCACTTCTTCTCCTGCCTTCAGTCTTGCCCAGCATCAGGTTCATTTCCAGTGAGTCAGTTCTTTGCATCAGATGGCCAATGTATTGGCGCTTCAGCTTCAGCATCACTTCTTCCAATGAATATTCAGGACTGATTTCTTTTAGGAATGACGTGTTTGATCTCCTTGCAATCCAAGGTACCCTCAAGAGTTTGTTCCAACAGCACAGTTCAAAAGCATCCATTCTTCAGCGCTCAGTTTTCTTTACAGTCCAAATCCATTCATACATACATACATAGCTTTGATTAGATGGCCCTTTATCAGAAAAGTAATGTCTCTGGAATTTAATATGCTGTCTAGGTTGTTCATAGCTTTTCTTCCAATGAGCAAGCATCTTTTAACTTCATGGCTGCATCCACGATCTACAGTGATTTAGGAGCTCCCCAAAATAAAATCTCTCAGTGTTTCCATTGTTTCACCATCAATTTGTCATTAAGTCATGGGACCAGATGCTATGATCCTCATTTTTTGAATATTGAGTTTTAAGACAACTTTTTCACTCTCCTCATTCATTTTCATCAAGAGGATCCTCAGCTACTGTTGGCTTTCTGCCAGGATGGTGTTGTCATCTGCACATCTGAGGTTACTGATATATGTCCCTGCCATCTTCATTCCAGCTTGTGCTTCATCCATCCTGGCATTTTTCAATATGTACTCTTCATATAAGTTAAATAAGCAGTGTGACAATATACAACTTTGACATACTCTTTTCCCTATTTGGAACAAGTCTGTTGTTCCATATCCAGTTCTAACTGTTGCGTCTTGATCTGCACATGGATTTCTCAGGAGGCAAGTACATTGGTCTGATAGTCCCATCTCTTGAAGAATTTTTCCATTATTTTGTAATCCACACAGTCAAGGGCTTTGAGGTAGTCAATAAAGCAGAAGTAGATGTAGTAGTAGAGGAGAGTGAAAAAGTTTGTTTAAAACTCAACATTCAGTAAACTAAGATCATGGCATCCAATTCCATCACTTCATGGCAAATAGATAGGAAAACAATGGAAACAGTGACAGACTTTAATTTGGGGGGCTTCAAAATCACTGCAGGTGGTGACTGCAGCCATGAAATTAAAAGAACGCTTGCTCCTTGGAAGATAAATTATGATCAACCTAGACAGCTTATTAAAATGCAGAGACATTGCTTTGCCCACAAAGGCCCATCTAGTCAAAACTATGGCTTTTCCAGTAGTACTGTATGGATGTAAGAGTTGGACTATAAAGAAATCTGAGCACGAAGAATTGATGCTTTTGAACTGTGGTGTTGGAGAAGACTCTTGAGAGTCCCTTGGACTACATGGAGATCCAACCAGTCCATCTTAAAGGAAATCAGTCCTGAATATTCGTTGGAAGGACTGATGCTCAAGCTGAAACTCCAATATTTTGGTCACATGATGTGAAAAACTGGCTCATTTGAAAAGACCCTGATGTTGGGAAAGATTGAAGGCAGGAGGAGAAGGGGATGCCAGAGGATGAGATGGTTGGGTGGCATCACTGATTCAATGGACATGAGTTTGAGTATCTCTGTGAGTTGGTGATGGACAGGGAAGCCTGGTGTGCTGAAGTCCATGGAGTCACAAAGAGTCAGACATGACTGACCGACTGAACTGAACTGAGCTGGTGCAATATTGTTCTTTACAGCATCAGACTTACTTCGGTCACCAGTCACATTTACACCTGGGCATTGTTTTGGCTTTTGGTCCATCACTTCATTCTTTCTGGAGTTATTTCTCCACTCTTCTCCAGTAGCATATTGGGCACCTATCAGCCTGAGGTATTCATCTTTCAGTGTCATATCTTTTTGCCTTTTCATATTGCTCGTGGCATTCTCAAGGAAAGAATATTGATGTGGTTTGCCATTCTCTTCTTCAGTGGACTGCATTTTGTTAGAACTTTCCATTATGACCTCTCCATCTGTGCAGCCCTAAATGTAATGGCTCACAGTTTCATTGAGTTAGACGAGGCTGTGGTCCATGTGATCACTTTTATTAGTTTTGTATGATGGTGGTTTTCATTCTGCCTGCCCTCTGATGAATAAGAATAAGAAGCTTATGAAGCTTCCTGATGGGAGAGTCTTGGATTACCATATTGAATGGTTTGCCTTGGAAATGAACAGAGATCATTCTGTCGTTTTTGAGATTGCATCAATCTCAAATTGATGGTTGGATGGCATCACCTACTCAACGGACATGGGTTTGGGTGGACTCCACGAGTTGATGATGGACAGGGAGGCCTGGCGTGCTGTGATTCGTGGAGTCGCAAAGAATTGGGCACGACTGAGGGACTGAACTGAACTGAACTGATGGGAGAGCCTAATTGTGGGGGAAACTGGGTCTTGTTCTAATGGGTAGGGCCATGCTCAGTCAATCTTTAATCCAATTTTCTTCTGATGGGTGGGGCTATGTTACCTCCCCGTTTTTTCAGTTCAGTTTACTTCAGTTCAGTGGCTCAGTCATGTCTGACTCTTTGCAACCCCATGGACTGCAGCATGCCATGACTCCCTGTTCATTCAACCTCCTGGAGTTTACTCAAACTCATGTCCATTGAGTCGGTGATGCCATCCAACCATTTCATCCTCTGTCGTCTTTTTCTCTTCCTGCCTTCAATCTTTCCCAGCATCAGGGTCTTTTCAAATGAGCCAGTTTTCACATCATGTGACCAAAGTATTGGAGTTTCAGCTTCAGCATCAGTCCTTCCAATGAATATTTGTGATTGATTTCCTTTAGGATGGACTGGTTGGATCTCCATGTAGTCCAAGGGACTCTCAAGAGCCTTCTCAACACCACAGTTCAAAATTATCAATTCTTCAGCACTCAATTTTCTTTATATTACAACTCTCACATCCATGCATGACTCCTGGAAAAAACCATAACCTTGACTAGATGGGCCTTTTTTTTGGCAAAGAAACATCTCTGCTTTTTAATATGCTGTTTAGGTTGGTCATTGGAGAAGGCAATGGCACCCCACTCCAGTACTGTTGCCTGGAAAATCCCATGGATGGAGGAGCCTGGTAGGCTGCAGTCCATGGGGTCGCTAAGAGTCAGACACAGCTGAGCGACTTCACTTTCACTTTCCACTTTCATGCATTGGAGAAGGAAATGGGAACCCACTCCAGTGTGCTTGCCTGGAGAATCCCATGGATGGAGAAGCCTAGTTGGCTGCAGTCCATGGGGTCGCACAGAGTCGGGCACGACTGAAGCGACTTATCATCAGCAGCAGGTTGGTCATAACTTTTCTTCCAAGGAGCAAGTGTCTTTTAATTTCAAGGCTGTAATCACCATATGCAATGATTTTGGAGCCCCAAAAATTAAATCTCTCACTGTTTCCACTGTTTCCCTATCTATTTGTGATGAAGTGATGGGACCAGATGTCATGATGTTAGTTATCTGAATGTTGAGCTTTAAGGCAACGTTTTCACTCTCCTCTTTCACTTTCATCAAGGGGCTTTTTAGTTCTTCTTCACTTTCTGCCATAAGGGTGGTGTCATCTGCATATCTGAGGTTATTGATATTTCTCCTGTCAATCTTGATTCCAGCTTGTGCTTCATTCAGTCCAGCATTTCTAATGATGTACTCTGCATATAAGTTAAGTAAGCGGTTAGACACATACATCTTTGACATACTCCTTTTCCTATTTGGAACCAGTCTGTTGTTCCATGTCCAATTCTAACTGCTGCTTCCTGATCTGCATACATATTTCTCAACAGGCAGGTCAGGTGATCTGCTATTCCCATCTGTTTAAGAATATTCCACAGTTTGTTGTGATCCACGCAATTAAAGGCTTTGACATAGTCAATAAGGCATAAATAGGTGTTTTTCTGGAACTCTCTTGCTTTTTCAATGATCCAAGGAATGTTGGCTATTTGATCTCTGGCTCCTCTGCCTTTTCTAAAACCAGCTTGAACATCTCGAAGTTCACAGTTCATTTACTATTGAAGCCTAGCTTTGAGAATTTTGAGCATTACTTTGCTAGAATGTGAGATGAATGCAATGGTGTGGTAGTTTGAGCATTCTTTGTCATTGCCTTTCTTTGGGATTGGAATGAGAACTGGTCTTTTCCAGTCCTGTGGCCACTGCTGAGTTTTCCGAATTTGCTGGCATATTGAGGGCAGCACTTTCACAGAATCATCTTTCAGGATTTGAAATAGCTCAACTGGAATTCCATCACCTCCATTAGCTTTGTTCATAGTGATGCTTCCTAAGGCCCACTTGACTTCACATTCCAGATTATCTGGCTCTAGATGAGTGATCATACCATCATGATTATCTGGGTCATGAAGATCTTTTTTGTATACTTCTTCTGTATATTCTTGCCTCCTCTTAATAAATTCTTCTTCTATTAGGTTCATACCATTTTTTGTCTATATCGAGCCCATCTTTACATGAAATGTTCCCTTAGTATCTCTAATTTTCCTGAAAAGATCTCTAGTCTTTCCCGTTATTTTGTTTTCCTCTATTTCTTTTCACTGATCCTTGAGGAAGTCTTTCTTATCTCTACCAGTTATTCTTTGGAACTCTGCATTTAAATGGATATATCTTTCTTTTTCTCCTTTTTTTTTTTTTTTTTTTTTTTTTTTGCTTCTCTTCTGTTCACAGCTATTTGTAAGGCCTCCTCAGACTACCATTTTGCTATTTTGCATCTCTTTTCTTGGTGATGGTCTTGATCCCTGTCTCCTGTACAATGTCAGGAATCTCCAAGCATAGTTCATCAGGCACTCTGTCTATCATATTTAATCCCTTGAATCTATTTCTCACTTCCACTGTATAGTAAGGGATTTGTTTTAGGTCATATCTGAATGGTCTAGTGGCTTTCCCTACTTTCTTCAATTTATCTGAATTTGGCCATAAGGAATTCATGATCTTAGTCACAGTCAGCTCCCAGTCTTGTTTTTGCTGACTGTATAGAGCTTCTCCATCTTTCACTGCAGAGAATATAATAATCTGATTTTGGTTTTGACCATCTGGTGTTATGCATGTGTAGAGTCTTTTCTTGTGTTGTTGGAAGAGGGTGTTTGCTATGAACAGTGCATTCTCTTGGCAGAACTCTATTAGCCTTTGCCCTGCTTCATTCTGTACTCCAACGCCAAACTTGCCTGCTACTCCAGATATTTCTTTACCTCCTACTTTTGCATTCCAGTCCCCTATAATGAAAAGAACATCTTTTTGGGGTGTTAGTTCTAGAAGGTCTTGTAGGTCTTCATAGAACCGTTCAAATTCATCTTCCTCAGCATTGTCAGTCAGTCAGTTCAGTCACTCAGTCGTGTCAGACTCTTTGCCACCCCATGGCCTGCAGCATGCCAGGCCTCCCTGTCTATCACCAAGTCCTGGAGTTACTCAAACTCATGTCCATTGCATCAGCGATGCAATCCAACCATCTCATCCTCTGCCGTCCCCTTCTCCTCTCACCTGTAATCTTCCATGGCATCAGGGTCTTTTCAAATGAGTCAGCTCTTCGCATCAGGTGGCCAAAATCCTCAACATTACTGGTCATCAAACCCATGCCTCCACTGGAGACTCCTCAACACTCATAGGCAAGTCTGACTCAGTCTCTTGTGGGGACACTGCTCATTTCTCCTGGCTGCTGGTGTGTGCAAGATTGTTTTTTGAGCTCTCCAAGTGTCTGATTCTCCAATCCTGTGGAAGAACATTATAGAAAGTTCTATAATGATGCTCCACTAGCCTCCAAAGTCATATTCCCTGGGGGTTCTCATCTGCTCACCAACTCTATGGTGAGGCTAATGGCGACTTCCTCCAAGAGGGCTTATGCCACATGGTTCATGACACAGGTCTGCTGCAGTCATAGCCCCTGTCACTGCGGCAGGCCACTGCTGACCCGTACCTCTTCAGGAGACAATCAAACAATCAAGGGCAGTTCTGACTCAGTTTCATTGGGATCTCTGGGTCTTGGTGTGCAGATTTTGTTTGAGCCCTCCAAGCATCTCTGGCGACTATGGCGTTTGATTCTAACTGCAATTCCCCCCCTCCTACTATCTTGTTGGGGCTTCTCCTTTGCTCTTGGGCCTGGGGTATCTTTTTAGGGGGAATCTAACCTTTTCCTGGTCATTGGTTGTTTAGCAGCTAGTTGCAATTTTGGAGTTCACACAGGAGAAGATGAGCACACATCCTTCTACTTCACCATGTTAATATCAAGATACAGTCCATGAATTCTCCAAGCCACAATATTGGAGTGGGTAGCCTTTCCCTTCTCCAGAGGATCTTCCTAACCCAGGGATCAAACCCAGTTCTCCCACATTGTAGCCGGATTCTTTACCAGTTGAGCCACCAGGGAAGCCCACTTATACTTTAGGTATCATATCTAAATTCACTGCCACTGTGAATGTCAAGAATTATTTCCCTTTGTTTTCTTTGAGTAATTTTATGGTTTTAGGTCTTATATTTAAGCCTCTTATCCATTTTAATATAATTTTGTAGTGGGGTAAGATCAGAGTTTAGTTTTATTCTTTTCTATGTGACTATCCTTTTATTAATTTATTTTTTTTAGTAAGAATTATTTAAAAGACTATCTTCTTTCATTGAGTATTTTTGGCTTTCTTATGAAATATTTTTTGACCACATATGCATGAGCTTATCTTTGGGCTTTTGCTTCTGTTCTAATGGAACATGTGACTGTTTTTAAACCTGCATGTATTGTTTTGATTAATATAGCTTTATAATATTTCTTAAAATCAGAGTGTGTGATGCCTACATCTTTGTTTTTCTTTCTCAGGATTGATTTGTCTATTTGGAACTTTTTCATTTTAATCTGAATTTTTATTATTTTCCTTGTTACTAGTTTTAACAGATTTATCTTTACTACCCTATCATTATTAAAAATTTTATTTATTCCTAAAAACATAAAAAAGATATAGGATTGAAGTGTATAGCTCATTTGGTCAAGAATTCATCTGCAGTGTAGGAGATCCCAGTTCAATTCCTGGGTCGAGAAGATCTGCTGGAGAAGGGATAAGCTACCCACTCCAGTATTCTTGGGCTTCCCTTATGGCTTGTCTGGTAAAGAATCTGCCTAAAATGCGGGAGACCTGGGTTCGATCCCTGGATTGGGAAGATCCTCTGGAGAAGGGAAAGGTTACCCACTCCAGTATTTTGGCCTGGAGATTTCCATGGACTGTATAGTCCATGGGATCACTAAGAGTTGCACACGACTGAACAACTTTCACGTCACTGGAAAAAAGGAAGTGACCATAGGTCTATTCAATATTTCCTCTGAGAAATTACTCAACAACTCACAAACAACATGAGTGCATCTAACGAACTCTGCTTTCTAGCAATATGTAATATGTTGAAAAAGGCATATGACTTAATCATGGTCAATATGTTGCACTGAAACTTCTTCTGGGCATTTTGTGATGGAAACAGGTGCTTATATCTCTAGAAATGGCCCTATAAAATGTGGGGAGAAACTATCACACATCCATGTTGAGAGTTCAAGCTACAAAAGGCAACATTGAGTAAAGATAACTTAAAATGTCATCAAAGCGACATTTTCTGAGTCATGGATTAAGCCTTGAATGATCTACAATTGGACTGAAGCTGTTTGTTTACTTCTGATCCCAGCAGTCTGACACTCAGTTTAGGAACTTCTTTTCCAGTGATAAGAATATTACTCTGTCCCTGATTCTTCCATAATTCTTAGCAATTTAGAATATCCTTTGGTGGAGTATACCAATAATCTGAGAGGAAGAGTAAATACTTGGTAAATAGAAGAAACACATTTTTTTTTATTCTCATCAATGTTAAAATTCTATAAGTTATAGATATAATTTGGCTATTCAGAATTTAAAATTTTCATTATATTATATATTACAAGTATGTTTTTCCAATTTTAAAAATATAATGCATAATTAACAACTTTTATCTATAAAATTATAAATATATTATATTAATATACATTTATACATATTATAAAATATATAAACATATAATAAATATATGAATGAATATAAATTTATGTATAAAATATACATTAAAATAATTTATAAAATTATTTATTAAAGAATGTCATAGTTATGTTCAAATAATTGATGAGAAAATAACCAAGAAAGACAGCCTTCATTTCAAAAACTTGTGAAACTCTTTATAAAACTTTCAAGAGACAAAAGGATTTTAGGATAAGAGTAGTAGGCTAGACAAAACAATGGTCAAAAAAAAATAGCCTATAGAGCAATAGAATCATGATTTGGGAGATGGTATTTTCTACCAGACAGACATATAACAGTTAACAATTAACTTCAAAGTATATTATCTCAAAAGTTCAGAGTAAATTAAAAAATAAATGACAAAGTAAAACCTATGCACATTTTCCTAAAGATATGTGCTGAGTATGAAAGTGGATATTGCCATTACCAGAATAAAACCCCTCATTTACTGAGATTTGCCTTGATCTGTTATGCAGATACATCTTCCTAGGAGTTCAAAATCCCTTATATTTTCTAGTCAAAACTTTAGTGCACTTAGAACATCATGGAAAATATTCAAAAAGCCATGTAGTGAGAAACCAGATGGCTATGGTTTCCTCCTCTCAGTGACATGGAGCACATATTTCAAAAGGACACCAAAACTCTGGGTAAGATTCACTATAAAATAGAAATTATTTCACCACCAGATTATTATGCAGTGCAATATTTTCACCAAGAGGATAAAATCTTATAAAATAGGAAATTTCATTTCCTATAGCAAAGGAGACAATCATTTTAAGAATTGTATTAAAAGTATTCAGGATGTAATTAGTTGTGACAACACACTTGAAAATAATAGAAAAAAAGATGGGTAAAACGCAAGTTGTTTTTCAACATAATCAGAGGCTTTTGGAGCAATGAGGATGAGATAAATTGGAATTTCAGAGAAGAAGGTGTAACTCTACCACAGAAGGCTGAGAATTGCTACCTAAGTTTTTTGTACTTATAGGAGCACCTGAGTGGGCTCAGGCTTAGATCAAGATGAAAGACTCCATTGACAGAGAAAGAGAGCAACAGGCTTTTGGCTTTGCTCCATACTTAAATCTGTGTTTGAAAGTGAAAGTCGCTCAGTCCTGTGGGATTCTTTGCGACCCCTTGGACTATACAAGTCCATGGAATTCTCCAGGCCAGAATACTGGAATGGGTAGCTTTTTCCTTCTCAAGGGGATGTTCCCAACCCAGGGATCAAACCCAGGTCTCTGGCATTTCAGGTGGATTCTTTACTAGCTGAATCACAAGGGAAGCCCAAATCTGTGCTTCCTTATTCATAATCTGACTATGTGTACTCTTCAGGGTAAAAGGCCAATTGATTTAACCTGGGTTGCACAGGCTGCGTATTGGTCTTTAAGAATTTACTTAGAATATTAGGTGAAGATATATCTCTCATTTAACATATCAGATTGTTTTCCCTCTATAATCCTTCATTTTTATTCAGGAAAGCCTACCACACTGTGTGAGATTATGGGGAAAGCTGACATGTGGTTGTTTCGAAGTTACTGGGATTTTGAATTTCTCAACCTTACTTACCTAATACTGAATTTGTTGGAGGACTGCACTGCAAGCCTGCAAAGCCCCTACCCAAGGTAATTAAATGTGCTTATTTTTGTCCTACATGAATGAAGTGTGAAGTGTTAGTCACTCAGTCATATCTGACTCTTTGCGACCCCATGGACTATAGCCTGCCAGCATCTTCTGTTCATGGAATTTTCTAGGCAAGAATACTGGAGTGGAATTGCCATTCCCTTCTCCAGGGGATCTTCCCAACCCAGCGATGAGTATTTATCTCTTAAAATGATTTCTGGTTTATTGTTAACAATATTTGATCCCCAAACAGAGAAAACAGACATAGAATTTAATGGTCATTATTTTCTTAGACTATACACTACAGTAAGAAGGTGAGTAGCCTTTATTTTGGATTATGTATTATTATCTAATGAAGTAGTCCTCAATATTTTCTTTTCTTGTTCAAAGTCCATTAACTATTCATGAAAATGTGTTTTATATAAATTTAAAAATATTTCCTAGTATCTTACAAATACTATGCTATAATTGAACATAAAGATATCATTACATCTCAAGTCAAATCATCTCCCAACATAGTGTAATGGTTAACTTTAAGTGTCAACTTGCCTGGCCAGGTACCCAGGTATTTAGACAAACATTTTTCAGAACTTACTAAGAGGCTATTTTTAGATGAAATCAACTTTTAAAGATGTGGACCTTGGTTAAACAAATTACTCTCCATTATGTGGGTAAGCCTCATTCAATTAGTTGAAGATGTGACTAGAACAAAAGACTGAATTCTGCCAGTAAGCAGCCTTCAGACGAACTACAGCAGTGGCTTTCTGAGTCTCCAGCCTAATGTACTGTTCTGCAGATTAAACTTGACATCCTCCATAACCATGTGTGTGAGTGCTAAGTCACTTCAGTGTTGTCTGACACTTTGCGACCTCATATACTGCAATCTGACAGACTTCTCTGTTTATGGGATTTTCCAGGCAAGATTATTGGAATTGGTTGCCATTTCCTTCTCCATAAACATGTGAGAAGTCCCTTAATATAAATATCTTCCCTGTCTTTCCATTTCATGCCTCACACACTTTTTTTTTTTTTTTTGTCGTACTTAATTGGCTTAGTTTTGCTAGTATTTAAACAGAGGATGGAAAGATTTATTTCAGTACGATTATATAGGTTGTTTTTATTTTCAATTCAAAGCTATATATTTCTACTACTATATTCCTATAATCCTCAGAGTATGCTTCATAGGTATTTCTGCATTACTTGTCTGGTCAGGAGTTACATGGCTACCTCATTCCTAACTGTATATATGGAAGCTTATATAAAAAAAAAACAAATCTAATCAAAGTAAAAGAAAATAGAAGTTTGGAAAACAGAGAAAAGTAAATATACCAAAATTGTGTCATTGTACTGACCATAATTCAGCAGAAAAAATGAAAACAACCTTATTAGCATCTAAGGCTAAATAAAAATTGCAGCACCAGAGCTATTTAACTTAAAGGTAGAAATTTTCTCTGCCAGCTACTGCTGTGTAGACTTGAACAAATTACTTAACCTTACGGAGATAGATTTCCCATCTGAAAATGTATACATATCTCATAAAATCACCATATATCTAAGTTAAATGATACATGTAAAGAGTTCAGCAAATGGCAAAAGATAACAGGCAGTCAATAATTTGTAAATACAAACACACATGCACAAAGACACACTCATACCTCAAATATGCTTTACTAAATGAGCCTTTAGTAATAATAATTTTTAATTTGCCATCTATTATACACTGAAATCATTAACATATGAAAGTACAGAATTGTTCTAATAATTCAGACACATTGGGAAGAATGTGGCATCGATTATAACTGTAAGCTTTCATATTACAAAGCCTATTTTCTTCATAGGAGCTCGAAGAGTTTGTTCAAAGCTCTGGAGAAGATGGAGTTGTGGTGTTTACTCTGAGGTCAATGATCAAAAACCTCTCAGAAGAAAAGCCTAATATGATTGCATCAGCCCTTGCCCAGATTCCACAGAAGGTCAGATAATATTTTTTTTTTCAGGGACAGCTGTTTTAAAATCCATGAAATTCATAATAAAAGTATACTTGTAAAATGTAGGAAAGGGCATTGATATTGCTAGTATCAAGTGAGCTCTAATGAAAGTGTGTAAATGATAAAAGGGGATATTTGATCGCTATCTTGCTTTAAACCTGGCATTATTAAGGAAATTCTACTGCAGTATTTTCTTTAAATAATAAATTAAAATTAATCATTTGCTACTGTTAAACCATCAGTCAGCTTTGTGCATTAGGTTTTAAGGCATCCATGTAACGTAACACTTTTTGCTATTCTTATATTTCTTTAAATCTGAAGCATATAAACAAGTTGCAAATAACATGACAGAGAATAAAGGAAAAGATAGTCAAAATAATAGGTTTGATTCTCAGAATGTCTTGGGACTATATTTTCTAGTAATTACTGATTTTGAGCATTGTCATAATTGAACCTGGAAATAAGAGCTTAGATTCTAAAAATAATCCTGAATAATGATTATTCTAATAATGCTAAATAATGAATCCTAAAAGTAATCCTAAATGAAATCCTAAATAGTGATTCTTCAACATTTAAAACTCACAATACAGTAAAAGATTTAGGAGTATACTTTACAATGTTCCAGCAAACTATAATTTTTTTATTGATACCATTCTAGGTTTTAACTGAGTGACATCTTTTTTCTCAGTTCAGTTCAGTCGCTCAGTCATGTTCAACTCTTTGTGGCTCCATGGACTGCAGCACACTAAGCCTCCCTGTCCATCACCAACTCCAATGGGTCAGGAAGATCCCCTGGAGGAGGGCATGGCAACTCACTCCAGTAGTCTTACCTAGAGACTCCCCATGGACAGAGGAGTCTGGTAGGCTGCAGTCCATGGGGTCGCAAAGAGTCGGACACGACTGTGTGACTGGATGCCATGCCATATAGTTGATGGTTACACCTTGTGTATGTTTTTAATGCAACCAAACTCTAGACTTAGAATACTTTAAAATGATAAATATGATTATGAATATTTTACTGTATGAGTCTACATTAATGGTAAGTATGTAAAAAATAGTTCAAAAGAGGTAAATAACATCCCTCCCCTTGCCTCTGAAAACATTGTTTCAAAAAACCCCTTTACCAGAGTGGCCTAGTAACACCAGTATGTAGTTCTTTCAGATTCAGATTGTCATTCTTCATCTACATCTTCATCATTTTTCTTCATTGGATTGTTAGAATTAACCCGAAGATGAAAGGCTATTGACTAGGATCATTCCAAGCCTTTGAAAACATGGCTGTGGTGTTTATGGTTTAAAAACATTCATTACCTAATCACTTAGGGACTCAGTTTGCTTGTGCATTACCTGGAGGCATCAAATTTGATTGAAGTGAAGTCTCTTAGTCGTGTCTGACTCTTCTCAACCCCATGGACTATAGCCTGCCATGTTCCTCCATCCATGGAGTATTCCAGGCAAGTATACTAAAGTGGATTGCCATTTCCTTCTTCAGGGGATCTCCCTGATCCAGGGATCAAACCCTGGTCTTCAGTACTGTGGGCAAATTCTTTACCCTTTGAGTCATCAGGGTAGGTTAACTTCTTCTGACAGGATGCGATTCTAAAACCTTCTAATAAAGACATTTATCTTAATAGGTTCTGTGGAGATACACAGGAAAGAAACCAGAAACACTAGGAGCCAATACCCGGCTATATAAATGGATTCCACAGAATGATCTTCTTGGTAAGACCAAAGAGAAGAAAAATAAACAGAGCTGAATGAGGGATAATCTGAATGAATATTCAATAACAGATTTCAACAAATTTGTATTTAAAATAAGAAAAAAAACTTTAATAAATCCTCACATTGCTTCAGGAGTTTTGAAAGAAAGGATTATTCATGACACATGTTAAAGACTGTAAGGCACATTTATTCAAGACCATCACCATAAGTATAGTTATTAGTGCAATGGACTTTTACAATAAAACAGAGAGACTGGAAACAATTTGTATGCAGAAAGAAAAATGGGGAATTTATCACAAAAGAACATAGTGGAAGTTCATTGGATGGAAAAGTGCAGAGTTCAACTGACCTAGTAGAATGCTTGCTAAAATTGGGCAATGCAGAGATAGTGGAGCCACAAAATCAAATTCTAGTTGAGAAGAGTTCAGAGGAACCTGACTAAACCTTGGTCAAGGATCTTTATCAAACTCTAACATAAATATCACATTTATGGCTCTCTCATTTATGATATAATCTCTCCCTCCTCAGGATCAAGGTCAGAGAAAGTACCTTTAGATCAAGCTTTCATTAACTTTTGTATAGAATACTGCAACACACTCCTGATTTTCTTCACCAATTTTCTCACACCTCTCTTCTCTATGGAAAAAATAAAATCTGGCAGCCATTTCACCTATATTTCATGTATAATAAAGGCTTCATATTAGTATAAAGTCAAGTGCAAATCCTATTTTCTTAAACAGAGTACACCATGAACTAAGGTAGCCTATCTTTCTAGCTTGTTATGTCAACATTCTCATATTGAAACCCTGAACATCTCACCTCCCCTTTCCCATCAACAAAAATATTAATTTCTTCAGTCCCTCCCTTCTTTTTTATTATTATATTTTTCCTGCAACAACTTGTCAAATCACAAGTACTCTCCACCATATATTCTGCAGAAAACTTCTTAGTTGTCTGTGGAATGACTTAATTACTGGAATCACTAATTATACTTCAGTTCAGTTCAGTTCAGTTGCTCAGTCATGTCCGACTCTTTGCAACCCCATGAATTGCAGCACTCCAGGCCTCCCTGTCCATCACCAACTCCCAGAATTCACTCAAACTCAACCTCCATCGAGTTGGTGATGCCATCCAACAATCTCATCCTCTGTTGTCCCATTCTCCTTCTGCCCCCAATCCCTCCCAGAATCAGAGTCTTTTCCAAAGAGTCAACTCTTAGCATGAGGTGGCCAAAGTACTGGAGTTTCAGCTTTAGCATCATTCCTTCCAAAGAATATCCAGGACCAAGCTCCTTTAGAATGGACTGATTGGATCACCTTGCAGTCCAAGGGACTCTCAAGAGTCTTCTCCAACACCACAGTTCAAAAGCATCAATTCTTCAGTGCTCAGCTTTCCTCACAGTCCGACTCTCACATCCATACATGACCACAGGAAAAACCATAGCCTTGACTAGACAGACCTCTGCTGGCAAAGTAATGTCTCTGCTTTTGAATATGCTATCTAGGTTGGTCATAACTTTCCTTCCAAGGAGTAAGCATCTTTTAATTTCATGGCTGCAATCACCATCTGGAGTGATTTTGGAGCCCCAAAAATAGTCTGACACTATTTCCACTGTTTCCCCATCTATTTCCCATGAAGTGATGGGACCTTAGCCTGGAGTAATTAATTGCTGCTTTCTTCAGAGCCTATAAGAATATATATGTGTTCTCATGGCACAGAATTACATAGAAGATGTTACCTAATAGAATTTGGCTTATGTAGGTATCATGATTTTCTGTTTCTGACACTCTTACAACTTAGAATAATATTTATTTATTTATTTATTTTTAATTTTTAGGTCATCCCAAAACCAGAGCTTTTGTCACTCACTGTGGAACCAATGGAATCTATGAAGCTATTTACCATGGGGTCCCTATGGTTGGAATTCCTATGTTTGGTGACCAGCATGATAATGTTGCTCATATGAAAGCCAAAGGCGCAGCTGTTGCAGTAGACTTGCAAAGAATGACAAATGCAGATCTGCTTAATGCATTGAAAACAGTTATTAACAACCCTTCATGAGTAGAGAATATATTATTTTCTAAGAATCATTTGTTTTTGAAGGAATAATCAGCTTTATATAATTTTGAATTGATAAATTTTGCATAATTTAGAGCACACCTAATATCAAATAAGATTATTTTATACTTCCTAAATTTTGTGAAGGTATTTTGTCACCTACCACTACTTGGTGATAAATTATAACCTCAAAGAATTACTACATTTATTTAAAGAAAATGATCTATTGTTAAAAATATATTAATTTTTAAATTAACAATGGTACTTACTATTTTTAAAAATTTCCAGATATTTCCACTATAAAGAATTTAGGGAATACAATAAAATCATAGAAATAAAACGGAAAAACCACTTAGCTTTCCTCATGTCAGTTCAGTTCAGATCAGTTGCTCAGTCATGTCTTACTCTTTGCGACCCCATGGACTGCAGCACACCAGGCTTCCCTGTCCAATATCAACTCTCAGAGCTTGCTCAAACTCATGTCCACTAAGTCAGTGATGCCATCCTGTGTTGTCCCCTTCTCCTCAACCTTCAGTTCTTCCCAGCATCAGGGTCTTTTCCAATGAGTCAGTTCTTCGCATCAGGTGACCAAAGTATTGGAGTTTCAGCTTCACCATCAGTCTTTCCAATGAACATTCAGGACTGATTTCCTTTAGGATGGATTGGTTGGATTTCCTTGCACTCCAAGGGACTCTCAAGAGTCTTCTCAAACACCACAGTTCAAAAACATCAATTCCTCAGCGCTCAACTTTCTTTATAATCCAACTCTCACATCCACACATGACCACTGGAAAAACCATAGCCTTGACTAGACGGACCTTTATTGACAAAGTGAAGTCTCTGCTTTTTAATTGCTGTCTAGGTTGGTCATAGCTTTTCTTCCAAGGAACACGTGTCTTAACTTCATGGCTGCAGTCACAATCTGTGTAGTTATAACCATTACCAGTTTATAAACTTACTTCTGCTAATTTATAAATAGGAGGAAGATCCCAGCCTCCTCATTTCCTGACAGAGAATAAAAACTGGACACTATCCATGAGCAAAATTATCTCTGGGAGTATCCTAAAGGCCATGTAAGAAATTTTAGCAACACAGTAGAACAAAAAATCTGAGATAAATCACACAAGAACAGAATGATGGCAGCTTTATTTTACCAGCATCATCCCCAAGCCAGCATTACTCATCACCAAGAGAGAACTTTCAGCTAGAAAGAGTTCCTTGGCAGAAAAAGAAGAATGGATTGAATGACCCATATCTAAGCCCTTCTGGGGCATAGAAATTGAAAAACAAATTCTAAATTTGTGTAAAGTCACAAGAGATCTCAAACAGTCAAAGCAGTCCCAAGAAATAATGGCATTGGAGACATCCAACTTGTTATTTAAAGCTGTACTACAAAGTTATAGCAATCTAAGAAAGATGATATTGTCATAAAAATAGACATACAGACCAATACACAGGATTGAGAGCCCAGATACAAACCCTTATATGTAAAGTTGAATAATATTTGACAAAAGTGAAGAATACTCAATAGGAAAAGTGTTATCTCTTCAATAAGTAGGACTAGGGAAACTAAAAAATCATATGGAGGAGAATAAAACTTGGACCCTTATATTACATTACTTCCCTCATAGCTCAGTTGGTAAAGATCTGTTTTCAATGCAGGAGACCAAGGTTCAATTCTGGGGTCAGGAAGAACTCCTGGAGAAGGAATTAGCAACCCACTCCAGTATTCTTTCCTGGAGAATCCCATCTACAGAGGAGCCTGGTTGGATACAGTCCATGGTGTCACAAGAGACAGACACGACTTAGAGACTAAACCACCGCATTGCATTACTTAACAAAACTTGACTAGAAATGGACTACAGACTTGAAGATAAGACCTGAAGCCATAAATGTCTTATTATAAAACTGGAGGAAAAGTTTCTTGACAAGGGTATTGGCAAGAAATGTTGGGATATGATACCAACAATACAAGAAACCAGTGCAAAACAAAAGGCGGGGCTTTATCAAGCTCAAAAGCTTCTACACAGAAAAATAAATGATTTACAAAATGAAGGTCAATGTACAAAATTGGAGAATATTTTGAAAATTGCACATCTGATATAGACTGATATACAAAAGATATAAGTAACACATATTACTCAATAGCAATTTTTTTTTAAATGAATGGAGTTACTGAATACATATTTGCCCAAAGAAGACAGGTCAACAGGTACTTGAAAAGGGGATTGATGTTACTAAGCATCATGAAATGCAAATCAAAATTCCACCTCACACCTATTAGAATTGTTGTTGATGTTGTTCAGTCACTAAGCTGTGTCTGATGCTGTGACCCATTGACCACAGCATGACAAGTTCCTCCATTCTCCACTGTCTCCTAGAGTTTGAAGTGTGATGCTATGTAACCATCTCATCCTCTGCCGCCCCCTTCTCCTTTTCCCTTCAATCTGCTCCAGCATCAGGTTTTTTGCAGTGAGTCAGTTCTTCACATGAGATGGCCAAAGTATTGGGGTTTCAGCTTCAGCATCACTCCTTCCAGGAATAGTCGGAGTTGATTTCCTTCAGAATTGATTTGACCTCCTTGCTCTCCAAGGGACTCTCAAGAGTCTTCTCCAGCACTACAATCAGAAAGCATCAAATCTTTGGTGCTCAGCCTTCTTTATGGCTCAGTGGTAAAGAAACCAGTTGCCGATGCAGTTGTTGTGGGAGATGTAGGTTTGATTCCTGAGTCAGGAGATCCCATGGTATTTTTCAGTCACTCAGTTGCATCCAGCTCTGCGACCCCATGGGCTGTAGTAGGCCAGACTTTTCTGCCCATCACCATCTCCCGAGCTTGCTCAAATTCATGTCATCAAGACAGTGATGCCATCTAAGCATCTAATCCTCTTCGTCCCCTTCTCCTCCTGCCTTCAATCTTTCCCATAATCAGGGTCTTTTCTAATGAGTCAGCACTTCACATCAGATGGCCAAAATATTGGAGCTTCAGCTTCAGCATCAGTCCTTCCAGTGAATATTCAGGGTTGATTTCCTTTAGGATTGACCAGTTTGATATCCTTGCAGACCAAGGGACTCCCAAAAGCCTTGTCCAACACCACAGTGAAAAAGCAATTCTTTGACTCTCAGCCTTCTTTATGGTCCAACACTCACATCCATACCTGACTGCTGGGAAAAGCCATAGTTTGACTATATAGACTTTGTCAGCAAAGTAATTTCTATGCTTTTTAATACACGCTCTAGGTTTGTCATAGCTTTTCTTCCAGGACCAAGATTCTTTTAATTTCACGGCTGCACTCATCATCCACTGTGATTTTGGTGTCCAAGAAAATAAAGTCTGTCACTGTTTCCCCATCAATTTGCCATGAAGTGACGGGACTAGATAGCATGATCTTCATTTTTTGAATGTTGAGCTTTAAGCCAGCTTTTTCTCTCTCCTCTTTCACCTTCATCAATAGACTATTTCCTCTTTGCTTTCTGCCATTCTGGTGGTGTCATTTGCATATCTAAGGTTATAGATATTTCTCCTGGAAATCTTGATTCCAGCTTGTTCTTCATCCAGCTTAGCATTTTGCATGATGTACTATGCATACAAGTTAAATAAGCAGATTTACAATATACATCATCAAAGTACTCTTTTCCCAGTTTGGAACCAGTCCATTTTTCCATGTCTGGTTCTTACTATTGTTTTTCGACTTGCATATAGGTTTTGCAGGAGGCAGGTAGGTGGTCTGGTACTCCCATCTCTTGAAGAATTTTCCATAGTTTGATTTGATCCATACAGTCAAAGGCTTTAGTGTAATCAATGAAGCAGAAGTAAATTTTTTTCTGGAATTCTCTTGTTTTTCTAGCATCCAATGGATGTTGGCAATTTCATCTCTCATTCTCTTCCTTTTTTAAATCCAGCTTGAACATCTGGAAAATCTCAGTTTATATACCATTGAAGCCAAGCTTGGAGAACTTTGAGCATTACTTTGCTAGTGTGTGAGGTGAGTACAATTGTGCACTTGTTTGCACATTCTTTGGCAGCCTTTCTTTGGGATTGGAATGAAAACTGACCTTTTCCAGTCCTGTGGCCACTGCTGAGTTTTCCAAATTTGCTGGCATATTGAGTGCAGCACTTTTACAGCATCATCTTTTAGGTTTTGAAGTAACTCAACTGGAATTCCATCACCTCCACTAGCTTTGTTCATAGTGATGCTTCCTAAAGCCCAGTTGACTTCACACTCCACGATGTCTGGCTCTAGGAGAGTGATCAAACCATAGTGTAGGAAATGGGAACCCATTTCAGGGTTCTTGTTTGGAAAATCTCCCCCTGGTTTAGAAAATAGCAACCCACTCTAGTATTCTTGTTTGGAAAATCCCATGTATGGAGGAGCCTGGACTACTTTAGTCTGTGGAGTCCGAAAGAGCAGGACACAACTGAGCATGCATGTATGAAATAACATTCAAACATGATTACTGCAGAACTATATCTTTGACTATATGGACCATTGTCAGCAAACTGATATCCTTGCTTTTTAATGTGCTGTTTAGGTTTATCATAGTTTTCCTTGCAATGAACAAGTGTCTTTTAATTTCATGGCAGCAGTCACAATCTGTAGTGATTTTGGAGCCCAAGAAAATAAAATCTATCACTGCTTCCAATTTTTCCCCTTCTATTTGCCTTGGAGTGATGGACTATATACCATGGTCTTAGTTTTTTTAATGAATTTCAAGCCAGCTTGGAACTTTCATAATGGTCATCATTAAAAGACATGGTCTAAGACGTGAGGAGTAGCTCCTCTCCACCCTCCTTTTCCTGTGCAGCCACTCCTTGGACGTGGAGTTGCTCCTCTTGGCCGCCTCCCCTGACCTTGGGCATGGGGTAGCTCCTCTCTGCAACCACCCCTGACCTCGGACATGGGGTAGCTCCTCTCGGCCACGCTTCTGCGAGGTCTGTCTCGGCCGGAGCACTTCTGCATGGAAAAGAAATGCAAAAAAGTAAAATGGCTGTCTGAGAAGGCCATACAAATAGCTGTGGAAAGAAGAGAAGCAAAAAGCAAAGGAGAAAAGGAAAGATATAAGCATCTGAATGCAGAGTTCCAAAGAACAGCAAGGAGAGATAAGAAAGCCTTCCTCAGTGATCAATGCAAAGAAATAGAGGAAAAGAGAGTGGGAAAGTCTAGAGATCTCTTCAATAAAGTTAGAGATACCAAGGGAATATTTCAGGAAAAGATGGGCTCAATAAAGGACAGAAATGGTATGGACCTAACAGAAGCAGAAGATATTAAGAACAGGTGGCAAGAATACACAGAAGAACTGTACAAAAAAAGAGCTTTACGACCCAGATAATCACAATGGTGTGATCACTCACCTAGAGCCAGACATCCTGGAATGTGAAGTCCAGTGGGCCTTAGAAAGCATTACTACGAACAAAGCTAGTTGAGGTGATGGAATTCCAGTTGAGCTGTTTCAAATCCTGAAAGATGATGCTGTGAAAGTGCTGCACTCAATTTGCCAGCAGATTTGGAAAACTCAGCAGTGGCCACAAGATTGGAAAAGGTCAGTTTTCATTCCAATCCCAAAGAAAGACAATGACAAAGAATGCTCAAACTATCGCACAATTGCACTCATCTCACATGCTAGTAAAGTAATGCTCAAAATTGTCCAACCAGGCTTCAGCAGTACGTGAACCGTGAACTTCCAGATGTTCAAGCTGGTTTTAGAAAAGGGAGAGGAACCAGAGATCAAATTGCCAACATGCACTGGATCATGGAAAAAGCAAAAGAGTTCCAGAGAAACATCTATTTCTGCTTTATTGACTATGTTAAAGCCTTTGACTGTGTGGACCACAATAAACTGTGGAACATTCTGAAAGAGATGGGAATACCAGACCACTTGATCTGCCTCTTGAGAAACCTATATGCAGGTCAGGAAGCAACAGTTAGAACTGGACATGGAACAACAGACTGGTTCCAAATAGGAAAAGGAGTACATCAAGGCTGTATATTGTCACCCTGCTTATTTAACTTTTATGCAGAGTACATCATGAGAAATGCTGGGCTGGAAGAAGAACAAGCTGGAATCAAGATTGCTGGGAGAAATATCAAGAACCTCAGATATGCAGATGACACCACCCTTATGGCAGAAAGTGAAGAGGAACTAAAAAGCCTCTTGATGAAACTGAAAGAGGAGAGTGAAAAAGTTGGCTTCAAGCTCAACATTCAGAAAACTAGGATCATGGCATCTGGTCCCATCACTTCATGGGAAATAGATGGGGAAACAGTGGAAACAGTGGCTGATTTTATTTTTTTGTGCTTCAAAATCACTGCAGATGGTGATTGCAGCCATGAAACTAGAAGACACTTACTCGTTGGAAGGAAAGTTATGACCAACCTAGATAGCATATTCAAAAGTAAAGATATTACTTTGCCAACAAAGGTCCATCTAGTCAAGGCTATGGTTTTTCCAGTGGTCATGTATGGATGTGAAAGTTGGACTGTGAAGAAAGCTGATCTCAGAATTGATGCTTTTGAACTGTGGTGTTGGAGAAGACTCTTGAGAGTCCCTGGGAGTGCACGGAGATCCAACCAGTCCATCCTAAAGGAGATCAGTCCTGGGTGTCCATTGGAAGGAGTGAGGCTGAAGCTGAAACTCCAATACTTTGGCCACTTCATGTGAAGAGTTGACTCATTGGAAAAGACTCTGATGCTGAGAAGGATTGGGGGCAGGAGGAGAAGGGGACGTCACAGGATGAGATGGCTGGATGGCATCACCGACTCGATGGACATGAGTTTGAGTGAACTCTGAGAGTTGGTGATGGACAGGGAGGCCTGGTGTGCTGTGATACATGGGGTGGCAAAGAGTCGGACACGACTGATTGACTGAACTGAACTGAACTGAAGAGGTGAGGATTTAGAAAAAGAAAAATTCCACTGCACTCCAGGTGAGAATGTAAATTGGTGCAGCCACTGTGGAAAACGGTATGGAAGTTTTTCAAAAGATCACCAGTAGAACTACGCCACTATCCAGTGATCTCTCTTTCTGCTATATATTTAAAGAACTGAAAGCAGAATATGGATGAGACATCTTCAGTTCAGTTCAGTTCAGTCGCTCAGTCATGTGAGACTCTTTGCAACCTCATGGAGTGCAGTACAGCAAGCCTCTTTGTCCATTGCCAACTCCTGGAGTTTACTCAAACTCAAGTCCATTGAGTCGGTGATGCCATGCAGCCATCTCATCCTCTGTCGTCCCCTTCTCCTCCTACCTTCAATCTTGCCCAGCATCAAGGTCTTTTCCAATGAGTTAGTTCTTTGTATCAGGTGGCCAAAGTAATGGAGTTTCAGCATCAGCATCAGTCCTTCCAATGAATATTCAGGACTGATTTCCTTTAGGATGGACTGGTTGGATCTCCGTGCACTCCCAGGGACTCTCAAGAGTCTTCTCCAACACCACAGTTCAAAAGCATCAATTCTTCTGAGCTCAGCTTTCTTTATAGTCCAACTCTCACATCCATACATGACTACTGGAAAAATCATAGCTTTGACTAGATGGACTTCGTTGGCAAAGTAATATCTCTGCTTTTCAATATGCTGTCTGGGTTGGTCACAACTTTTCTTCCAAGGTGCAAGTGTCTTTTAATTTCATGGCTGCAGTCACCATCTGTGGTGATTTTGGATTCCCAAAAAATAGTCTGTCACTGTTTCCACTGTTTCCCATCTATTTGCCATGAAGTGATGGGACTGGATGCCGTGATGTTAGTTTTCTGAATGCTGAGCTTTAAGCCAACTTTTTCACTCTCCACTTTCACTTTCATCAAGATGCTCTTTAGTTCTTCACTTTCTGCCAAAAGGTTGGTGTCATCTGCATATCTGAGGTTATTGATATTTCTCCCGGCAATCTTGATTCCAGCTGTGCTTCATCCAGCCCAGCATTTCTCAGGATGTACTGAGCATATAAGTTTAAATAAGGGTGACAATATACAGCCTGACATACTCCTTTCCCTATTTGGAACCAGTCTGTTGTTCCATGTCCAGTTCTAACCATTGCTTCCTGACCTGCATACAGATTTCTAAAGAGACAGGTTAGATGGTCTGGTTTTCCCATATCTTTAAGAATTTCCAGAGTTTTTTTGTGGTCCACACAGTCAAAGGCTTTGGCATAGTCAATAAAAGAGAAGTAGATGATTTTCTGGAACTCTCTTGCTTTTTCGATGATTGAACAGATGCTGGCAATTTTATAGCTTCACCCTAATGCTAATTGCTGTATTATTCACAAAAGTCAAGGTATGAATTAAAACTTAGTGTCTTTAAATGAGTGAATAGATAAAGAAAATGTGGTGTATGTATGTGAAGGAATATTATTTAGCAAAGAAGACAAAAGAAATACTTCCATATTTGAAAACTTGTTATTGTGCTAGGTGAAGTAAGTCAGTGAATGACAAATATTATTTAGCATCACTTATACATGCAGCCTAATAATTCAAATTCATAGAAGTAGAGAGTAGACTGGTGTTTTCCAGGGTTTAGGAGTTGAAAGAGTGGAGAGACAAGCTTTGAGTAATAGGGAACAGGCTCTGAGTAATAAAATAAATAAGTTCTTGGGAACATTGTACAACATGGTAGTTAGCTGTGATCATAGACAAATAAATAAATTCTCAATAATGAAGGATTACATTTATTATGTAACTCTGCTTCACATAAATAAAACAAATATATTCTTTGGAAAAAAGAAACTATATTAAAATTAAAATATTTCCCAGTGTTGGACAAATGTTACTATATGTCAGATAAATTCTTACTAGAAATTTTATGTAAATCTATAAACATGCCATTGACATTAGAGATTAAAATTATTTTATAAACATTTAAATTTTTTAAATATTGAATGACTTTTCACTATGAAGTCACTTACCAGTGTCTCTCTTTTATGTTTAACTTATTTTTAATTGGAGATAACTGTTTTAAAATGTTACATTAGTTTCTACCATGCAACAACGTTTTGTTGTTAAGTCACTCAGTTGTGTCCGACTCTGCAATCCCATGGACTGCACCACTCCAGGCATCCCCATCCTAAACTATTTCCAGGCCTTTGGTCTCATGTTCGTTGAATCAGTGACACCCTCCAACTATTTCATTCACTGTTGCCCCCTTCTCTTCCTGCCTTCAGTCTTTCTCAGAATCTGAGTCTTTTCAGATGAGTTGGTTCCTCCATCAGGTGGCCAAAGTACTGGAACTTCAGCTTCTGCATCAATACTTCTAATGAATATTCAGGATTGACTTCCTTTAGGATTGACTGGTTTGACTTCCTTGCAGTTCAAGGGAATTTCAAGAGTCTTCTCCAATGCCACAGATGAAAAGCTTAATTTTTTTAGTGCTCAGCCTTCTTTATGGTCCACCTCTCACATCTGTATATGATTACTGGAAAAAAATTTAGCTTTGACTAGTTGGACCTTTGTTGGCAAAGTGATGTCTCTGATTTTTAATATGCTACCTAATTCTGTCATAGATTTTCTTCCAAAGAGTAATCGTCTTTTAATTTCATGGCTACAGTCATATCCATAGTGATTTTGGAGCCCCCCAAAATAAAGCTGGTCACTCTTTCCATTGTTTCCCCATCTATTTGCCATGGTCCTTCTAGTGAAGTCATGTATGGATGGAAGAGTTGGACCATAAAGAGAGCTGAGAACTGAAGATTTGATGCTTTTGAATGTGGAGTTGCAGAAGACTGGTGAGAGTCACTTGGACTACAAAGCGATCAAATCAGTCAGTCCTAAGGGAAATTAGTCCTGAATTTTCATTGGAATGACTGATGCTGAAGCTGAAGCTCCAATATTTTGGCCACCTGTTCCTCAGAGTCACATCACTTTTATTTAGTGTCTTGGCATGCAGAAAGTATTTGTTGGGCCATGATAAAATCAGCCTCCTGTGTCCCTGGTCACATCTCTCATTTTATTGATTACTTTGAACTATCTTTGTTATGTTCTTGTACAAGGAATATCCCCAGCTGGAGGTCTTAGACCCGAATATGCCTTGGGAAAACATCTTGTGTGCACAAGCAGCGTTCTGAACTTGTGCCGACCTGCGTTCCCAGGTCCACATTATATTTCTACTTAGTTTAGCAGACCATGACGATCCCAACTAAAAAACTGATGTACTTTTGTTTAGATTATGGTATTGCTATATTTTGCTTTTATTCTTTTCCCATTGTGTGTTTCTTATGGCTTAGCCAGAGCAACAGGCAGCTGATTGTTAATCCCTGCAAGAGCAGAAGGGGAAGACACAGGAAGAGATGATTGGATGAATTCACAGACATGATGGACATGAGTTTGAGCAAGTTGTGGGATATGATGATAGACAGGGAAGCCTGGCACACTGCAGTCCATGGGGTTGCAGAGTCAGACACAACTGAGCTACTGAACTGAACTAATGAGACTGGATGCCATGATCTTCGCTTGCTGAATGTTGAGTTTGAAGCCAGCTATCTCACTCTCCTCCTTCATCTTCATCAAGATGCTCTTTAGTTCCTCTTTGCTTTCTGCCATAAGACTGGTGTCATCTGCATACCTGAGGTTTTTGCTATTTCTCCTAGCACTCTTGATTCCACCTTGAGCTTCATCCAGCCTGGCATTTCTCATGAGGTACTCTGCATGCAAGTTAAATAAGCAGGGTTACAATATACAGGCTTGACATATACCTTTCCTAGTTTAAAACCAGTCTGTTGTTCCATGTCTGGTTCTAGCTGTTGCTTCATACAGGTTTTGCAGGAGGCAGGTATGGTGACCTGGTATTTTCATCTCTTTAAGAATTTTCCACAGTTTGTTGTGATCCACACAATAAAGTCTTTAATGTAGTCAATGAAGCAGAAATTGATGTTCTTCTGGAATTCCCTTGCTCTTTCTATGATCCAGTAGATGTTAGCAATTTGATATCTGGTTCCTCTGCCTTTTCTAAATTCACTTTGAGCATCTGGAAGTTCTCAGTTCACAAACTGTTGAAGCCAAGCTTGGAGAACTTTGAGCATTACTTTGGTAGAATGTGAGATGAGTACAATTCTGCAGTAGTTTGAACATTCTTTGGTATTTTCTTTCTTTGAGATTGGAATGAAAACTGACATTTTCTAGTCCTATGACCACTGGTGAGTTTTCCAAGTTTGCTGGCATATTAAGTGCATAACTTTAATAGTATCATCTTTTGTGCTATGCTTAGTCACTCAAATTGTCTCACTCTTTGTGACCCCAATGACTGTAACATGCCAGCCTCCTTGGGATTAGAAATAGCTCAGCTGGAATTTCATCATCTCCACTAGCTCTGTTCATAGTGATGCTTCCTAAGACCCATTTGACTTTGCACTCCAGGATTTCTGGCTCTAGATGAGTGTTCACACCATCGTGGCTATCTGGTTCATTAAGATCTTTTTTGTATAATTCTTCTGTGTATTCTTGCCACCTCCGCTTAATACTGTTTGCTTCTGTTCATATCAGATCAGATCAGTCACTCAGTCATGTCCGACTCTTTGCGACCCCATGAATCGCAGCATGCCAGGCCTCCCTGTCCATCACCAACTCCCGGAGTTCACTGAGACTCACGTCCATTGAGTCAGTGATGCCATCCAGCCATCTCATCCTCTGTCCTCCCCTTCTCCTCTTGCCCCCAATCCCTCCCAGCATCAGAGTCTTTTCCAATGAGTCAACTCTCCGCATGAGGTGGCCAAAGTACTGGAGTTTCAGCTTTAGCATCATTCCTTCCAAAGAAATCCCAGGGCTGATCTCCTTCAGAATGGACTGGTTGGATCTCCTTGCAGTCCAAGGGACTCACAAGAGTCTTCTCTTAGGTTTCTACAATTTCTGCCTTTATTTTGTTCATATTTGCATGAAATGTTTCCTTGGTACTCTAACTTTCTTGAAGAGATCTCTAGTCTTTACCATTCTATTGTTTTCTTCTATCTTTGCATTGATCACTTAGGAAAGCTATCTTATCTCTCCTTGTTATTCTTTGAAACTCTGCATTCAGATGGATATATCTTTTCTTTTCTCCATTTGTCTTTCACTTCTCTTCTTTTCTCAGCTATTTGTAAGGCCCCTCAGACCTATTTCTTGTCAAACATTTTGCTTGTTTGCATTTCTATTTCCTGGGGATGGTTTTAATCATGGCCTCCTGTACCATATTATGAATTTCTGTCCATAGTTCTTCAGGCACTTGGTCTATCAGATCTAAACCCTTGACTCTAATTGTCACTTCCTCTGTATAATCATCATAAGGGATTTGATTTAGGTCATACCTGAATTGTCTAGTGGTTTCCCCTACTTTCTTCAATTTAAGTCTGAATTTGGCAATAAGAAGTTTTAGATCTGAGCCACAGTCAGCTCCCAGTCTTGTTTTTTGCTGACTGTATAGAGCTTCTCCATCTTTGGATGCAAAGAATTTAATCAATCTGACTTTAGTATTGACCATCTGGTGTTGTCCATGTATAGAGTCGTCTCGTGTTGTTGGAAGAGGGTGTTTGCCATGACCAGTGTGTATTCTCTTGGCAAAACTCTGTTAGTCTTTGCCCTGCTTCATTTTGTATTCCAAGGCCAACTTTGCCTGTTACTCCTGGTATCTTGCCTTCCTTCTTTTGCATGCTGGTCCCTTATGGTAAAAAGGACATCTTTTTTTTGGTGTTAGTTCTAGAAAGTCTTGTAGGTCATCAAATGCAGCTTCTTTGGCATTATTGGTTGGGGCATATACTTGGATTATTGTGATTTTGAATGGTTTGCCTTGGAAACCAACAGAGATGTTTCTGTCATTTTTGAGATTGTACCCAAGTTTTGCATTTTGAACTCCTTTGTTGACTATGAGGGCTACTGTATTTCTCTAAGTGATTCTTTCCCACAGTAGTAGATGTAATGGTCAGCTAAATTAAATTCACCTATTGCAGTCCATTTTAGTTCACTGATTCCTAAAATGTCAGTGTCACGCTTCCCATCTCCTGTTTGATCTCTTCCAATTTACATTGATTCGTAGGCCTAACATTCCAGGTTCCTATGCAATATTGCTCTTTACAGCATTGGACTTTACTTTCACCACCAGTTCAGGTCAGTTCAATTGCTCAGTCATGTCCAACTCTTTGTGAATTGCAGCACTTCAGGCTCCCCTCTGCATCACCAACTTCCGGAGTCCACCCAATTCCATGTCCATTGAGTCGGTGATGCCATCCAACCATCTCATCCTCTGAAGTCCCCTTCTCCTCCTGCCCCCAATCCCTCCCAGCTTCAGAGTCTTTTGCAATGAGTCAACTCTTCGCATGAGGTGGCCAAAGTACTGGAGTTTCAGCTTTAGCATCATTCCTTTCAAAGAACACCCATGACCGATCTCCTTTAGAACGGACTGGATGTATCTCCTTGCACTCCCAGGGACTCTCAAGAGTCTTCTCCAACATCACAGTTCAAAAGCATCAATTCTTTGGCACTCAGCTTTCCTCACAGTCCAACTCTCACATCCATATATGACCATAGGAAAAACCATAGCCTTGACTGCTGCTGCTAAGTCGCTTCAGTCGTGTCCAACTCTGTGAGACCCCATAGAGGGCAGCCCACCAGGCTCCCCCATCCCTGGGATTCTCCAGGCAAGAACACTGGAGTGGGCTGCCATTTCCTTCTCCAATGCATCAAAGTGAAAAGTGAAAGTGAAGTCGCTCAGTCACGTCCCACTCCTAGTGACCCCATGGACTGCGGCCCATCAGGCCTCTCCATCCATGGGATTTTCCAGCAAGAGTACTGAAGTGGTTGCCATTGCCTTCTCAACAGCCTTGACTAGATGGACCTTTGTTGGCAAAGTAATGTCTCTGCTTTTGAATATGCTATCTAGGTTGGTCATAACTTTCCTTCCAAGGAGTAAGCGTCTTTTAATTTCATGGCTGCAATCACCATCTGGAGTGATTTTGGAGCCCAGAAAAATAAAGTCTGCCACTGTTTCCACTGTTTCCCCATCTATTTCCCATAAAGTGATGGGGCCAGATGCCATGATCTTCATTTTCTGAATGTTGAGCTTTAAGCCAACTTTTTCACTCTCCTCTTTCACTTTCATCAAGAGGTTCTTTAGTTCTTCTTCACTTTCTGCCATAAGGGTGGTATCATCTGCATATCTGAGGTTATTGATATTTTTCCTGGCAATCTTGATTCCAGCTTGTGCTTCTTCCAGCCCAGTGTTTCTCATGATGTACTCTGCATATAAGTTAAATAAGCAGGGTGACAATATACAGCCTTGACGTACTCCCTTTCACCACCAGAGACATCCACAAATAGCTGTCATTTTCACTATGGGTCAGCCTCTTCATTCCTTTTGGGGCTGTTTCTCTGACTTCTTCAGTCACATATTGGACACCTACAGACCTGGGGAGGGTTCCTCTTTAGGTGTTATATTGTTTTGCCTTTTCATACTGTTTATGGGTTTCTCAAAGCAGAATGCTGAAGTGGTTTGCCATTCCCTTCTCAAGTACAACATGAATCATGCTAAGTATATATATATCCCTCCCTCATGAGCCTGTCTCTGACCTGCATCCCATCCCACCCCTCTCTGTTTTTGTGGCAATCTCTAAGGTGTCCACGTCTTTTTGACCCCATCAACTGTTGCCTGCTAGGCTCCTCTGTTAGTAGGATTTTCCAGTGCAGAATGCTGGAGTGGTTTGCTATTTCTTCCTCCTGAGGATCTCCCTGAACCAGGGATGAAACTTGTGTCTGTGCTTCTCCTGCAGATTCTTTACCACTGTGCCACCTAGGAAGACCCAGAGCACCAGGCTGAGCTGCTTGTGGTATACAGCAACTTCTAACTGCCTGTCTACTTTACACATGATAGTGTATGGATGTTAGGACTACTCACTCAATTCGTCCAACTGGGTACTACTCCTGCTGTGTCCACAAATCTGTTCTCTACATCTGTACTTCTATTCCTACCCTACAAATGGGGTTATCAGTACTATTTTTTTTTCTAGGTTACAATATTAATATATGATGTTCGTTTTTCTCTTTCTGACTCACTTTACTCTTTAAAACAACACCAGGTTCCATCAGTGTCTCTTAACATCACATCTTATTTTTTTGCTATATTAACAGTGCAATGTTATCAAAGCTTACAATGTACTAATCTTGTCCATGACCACAATTTCCAATATCATTTAGCATTAGTTTCATATTTATATGTACTTAATGAAGCAGTTTATGTCCTGATAGAGTACATCTATTTATTTTATTGATTTTTTATCTGATAAATATTATGTTTCTGTGTCTGTCATGGAACTTCTGTCACGATTATTTGTTTCCCTGAGATATATTCAGAAGTACTCATTTCTTAATTCCTGTGTATTAGGAAAGGTCTGCCTATTTTTTTTTTTTTTTTTTAATGAAAGGGCAGCAGGGCTTTTTTTTTTTTTTTTTTTTTATGGTGTATAGTTCTTTTCCTCAAAACTTTTTACATGCTTTCCCATGATTTTCGACAATTTAATATTGTGTATTCTCTGTCAATGATGATTGCACTTTGGTGTGGGTAAATAACTTCCTCCTTCACAAACCCAAGGAAATTTTGCTTCTATGTCAACCACTCAAAGCCTTCAACCAAATCCTCGTGGGGTCTTCTGTTCCTTGACAGAAGTTAGAAGGGGTAGTGTTCTATGCATTGCCATCCTCCCATCTCACCACCGCATGTGCAGCCCTCTGTTATTGTTGTTCAGTCACCCAGTCGTGTCTACTCTTTGCAACCCCATGAACTGCAGCATACCGGGGCTCTCTGTTCCTCACCATCTCCCAGAGTTTGCCCAAGTTCATGTTCATTTTAAGTGTTGCCATCCAACTGTCTCATCCTCTGATGCCCTCTTCTTCTATCCTTAATCTTTCCCAGTATCATATACTTTTCCAATGAGTTGTCTGTTATCAGATGACCAAAATACAGGAGCTTCAGCTTCAACATCAGTACTTCCAGTGAATATTCAGGGTTGATCTCCCTTATGATTGACTGGTTTGATCTCCTTGCTATCCAAGAGACTTTCAGGAGTCTTCTCTAGCACCACAGTTGAAGGCATCAGTTATTTGGCATTTTACCTTAGGAAGACTATAGCCTTGACTATTCAGACCTTTGTTGGCAGAGTAATGTTTCTGGTTTTCAACACACAGCCCTCTTTGCTGCTGCTGCTAAGTCACTTCAGTCGTGTCTGGCTCTGTGCGACCCCACAGATGGCAGCCCACCAGGCTCCCCCATCCCTGTGATTCTCCAGGCAAGAACACTGGAGTGGGTTGCCATTTCCTTCTCAATGCATGAAAGTGAAAAGTGAAAGTGAAGTTGCTCAGTCATGTCCGACCTTCAGTGACCCCATGGACTGCAGCCTTCCAGGCTCCTCCATCCATGGGATTTTCCAGGCAAGGAAAATGGCACTGGAGTGGAGTGCCATTGCCTTCTCCCAGCCCTCTTTAGAATGAAGCAAAAATGCCAGCATCTATTGAGTCTCAGGCCATACTTCTTGCCCAGAGGGTCACATGAAGCTTTTTTTGCTTTCATCTGAAATGTCAGGACCATGAAGATAACAGACCGAAACCATTTCCTGTTACTGCTGAAGTCTTGTTAACACTGACACTCCAGCCCAAAACTGGGGAAGAGTGAAGGAGTGGAGAAAGGGTTCCTTTTTCATAGACCTTCCCCTCCATGCTGCTTCCTGTCACTATCATGTTCCCAATACCACACTCAGCAAGTTAGATCAAAATTCTGTATTCTCAAGCTACACATTCTAATAATCATTCCTATTTCTGTACTTTCAGAATGCTATATCCAACTGGAAATTATTTTCTCTCCCACTTCCAATAATTACTGAGACTATAAAGCATCCAACACATTCAAACTGATGAGCCATCACATCTAGAAATATCTCGAGGAAACAAAATTTCGTATGATTTTCATATTCTTGGTGATATCATTTATGATACAACTTATCATATAATTAATTACACAATATATTTTTATAATATATAACTGCTTTAGGTATATCATGTCCTTAATGAACTTTTCAAGTTGCTGTTTATTTATTCAATTTTAGGTATAAAGAGAATGCTATGAAGTTATCAAGGATTCACCATGATCAGCCTGTGAAACCCCTGAACCGAGCAGTCTTCTGGGTTGAGTTTGTCATGCGCCACAAAGGAGCCAAGCACCTTCGACCAGCCTTCCATGACCTCAACTGGTTCCAGTACCACTCTTTGGATGTGATTGTCTTCCTGCTAGCCTGTGTGGCAAGTGTTGCATTCCTGGTCACTAAATGTTGTCTGTTTTGTTACTGGAAGCTTGGTAAGACTTCAAAGAAGAAAAAGAGAGAGTAGTTTTTCTGCCTTTTTTTTTTTTTTTAAAACAGTTGAACTAGAAAACTTGACAGAGTCTATCTGAATAATCCAGCCACTGATTTGGAAAGATTTCTCTCCTGTTCTTCTGGGTTCTTCTCTATTCTTCAACTTATCATGTTAAAGATCAAAGACTCACTCCAAAAATATGCCACATGATTCAGAATTAAGGTTTAAAATAATCTATTCTTTACAAAGATACGACAGATGAATAAACACATGGAAATTGTTACCATTAAAGACTTCATGCTTTATTTTATTCGTTGCTTTTAGTTCAACCAGTTGAGATGCTGTTTGAGGCCTCAGGAACATAATGATTTATTCTATTTCCATACTGATCAGGTTGAATATTTCTTAAATATATAACATAATTTAGGGTTCAATACTCAATAATTATTTCATATTCTCTAAAAGAAGTATACAAGAACTAATGCAGAACACACTCTAGACAGAGCTTCTTTGCCAGTAAGGAATATTGAAGCCTGTTAGGGTTTCTACTCTGTTGTAAAGCACATTTTACACCATCAATTTCCTTCCATATTATTCCACATTAGACTTTGTCCCCTTTGGAATACAAAACATTGCTTTTGTGTGTGTTAGTGGTGTTTCTCATTTGAAGATTATCCTTCATTTGGATATTAATAATGATAGTACTTCATTTGTGTTGTAACACTTCTTGGCTTCAGAGAACTAGCTGACTCTTGTATGTTTGCATGGTTATTGATATGATAGACCAAAGTAAATGACTGGAATTTAATACCCACTCTTTTAAAATAACTTAAGTACAATAAGGCTGTATATTGTCATTCTGTTTATTTAACTGTATGCAGAGTGCATCATGTGAAATGCTGGTCTGGATGAATCACAAGTAGGAATTGAGATTGCTGCAGAAATATCAACCTCAGATGATACACAGTTGATACCTCTCTAATGACAGAAAGTAAAAAGGAACTAAATAGCCTTTTGATGAGGGTAAAAGAGGGTAAAAGAGGGTAAAAGAGGTAAAAGAGGGTAAAAGAGGCTTAAAGCTGAGCGTTTAAAAAAAAAAAAATGAAAATCATGGCATCTGGTCCAATCATTTCATGGCAAATAGAAGGAGGAAAAGTGGAAACAGTGCTTTCTTGTCTTCGAAAATCACTGTGGATGGTGACTGTAGCCATAAAATTAAAAGACTCTTGCTCCTCAGAAGAAAAGCTATGAAAAATCTAGTTTAGTTCAGTCGCTCAGTCATGTCCGACTCTTTGCGACCCCATGAAGCTCAGCAGGCCAGGCTTCCCTGTCCATCACCAACTCCTGGAGTTCACCCAAACCCATGTTCATTTAGCCAGTTATGTCATCCAACCGTCTCATCCTCTGTCGTACCCTTCTCCGCCAACCCTCAATCTTTCCCAGGGTCTTTCCCAATGAAGCTCTTCGCATGGAAAGACATACCATAGCCTGGAATTGGAAGGATCAATATTATCAAAATTTCTACAGTATTCAAGGCAATCTGCAGATTCAAAGTACTCCCTACCAAATTACCGATGGAATTTTTCATCAACTATCACAATTAAAAAAAAAAAAAATTAGGGAGACACGAAAGACCCTGAATGATGAAAACAATTTTGAGAAAGAAAAAACAAGGTGGAGAAATAAGCTTGCCCAGACAACACTACAAAGCTATAGTCATCAAGACAGTATGGTATTGGCACAAAACAGATATAGATCACTGGAACAGTATAGAAAGTCCAGAAATAAACCCACAGACCTATCATCAATCTCTAACTGTGGATAAAAAACCAGGATCTTCAATAGGTGGTGCTGGGAAAACTGGAAAGATACATGTAAAGGAATGAAAATAGTACACAATTTAACACCATACACAAAAGTTAACTCAAAATGGATTAAAGACCTAAATGTAAGACCAAACACCAAAACATTCTTTGAATAAATCACAATGATATCTTTTTTTTGATCCATTTCCAAGAGTATTGGAAATGAAAACAAAACTGGGATCAAATTGAACTCAAAGGCTGTTGCACAACAAAACGGAACATGATCAAAATAGGAAGACAACCTTTGGAGTGGGAAAAAAACATTTACAGATGAAGAAATAGACAGGGATTAATCTTCAAAATATTGCAGCAACACAGATAGATCTGGAAGTTATCATACTAAGTGTATAAGGAATACAGAGAAAGATAGGTACCACGTTGCTTATTTGTGCAAAACAAAACAAAATAAAAAAACAAAAAACAAAAAACAAAAACCTTATTTACAAAATGAAAACAGACTTACACACTCTAAACAAACTTAAGGTTACAAAAGGGATTAGCAGATATAGACTACTATATTTCAAATAGTTGAACCAATAAGAACTTACTATATATATATATAGCAGAGGAAATTCTGCTCAATATTCTGTAGCAATGTAAATGTGAAAAGAATTTTGAAAAGAGCAGATATATGTACATGTGTAACTGAATCACTTTGCTGTACACCTGAAACTAACACATTGTTAATCAACTACAATCCAATATAAAATTAAAAATAAAATAAATCTCCTTGCCTTAACATCTCTTAAACTGTGCGTATTTCTGGCATTAAGTGATGATCTCTTCTGTACCTAAAATATCTAGAAGAGTTATCAGTAAAAGAAACACTACAGAGATCTTCCTGTTCAAATGAGCACAAAAATAAAACCAGGAAAAACAATCCAAATAATCTAGCCTTAATAGAATATGAAATCACATAATGTTGGGTTTTCAAATATTACTTAGAAATTATTATGGATTTGTGTTTAAGCCTGAGTATATATTTCCTAACTCAGTGTATTGTATTTTATCAAGGTTTTTTTTTTTTTTTAATCACTTCAAAGCAGTTGCTTTCCATTTTAATCCATAATACAAAGTACACACTTCAAAGTTCAGTCCAACCTGCTATAAACTGATAGAGATTGTTAAGGAGAGATCTTTGGATTGTGAGTTTCATGCACTTGGTTTAAGATTTAATTCAAGCAAGAGTTAACCATGAAGACTGTGAAAGGCTTCTGCGTCCTTTTCATGCTGCATCTATGTCTCCTTGACTCCGGGAGGACGGGAAAAGTTCTTGTATGGCCTGTGGATTTTAGTCACTGGATTAATTTACAAGTTATTCTAGAAGAGCTTCACCTTCGTGGGCATGAGATAACTGTCCTGGTACCTTCACAAAATCTTCTGATTGATCATACCAAGACTCCCTATCATGTGGAGATCCTCCAGCTTTCAGTAACTAAAGAAACTTTCATGGAAGAGTTCAGTACCATTCTCTATGAAGAAATTTTTGAACTGCCAAAACTCTCATGGTGGGAAATGCAAATAAAACTGGCAGACTTAGTCAGAAAATTTTTATTAATAAACAAAAGAGTGTGTGACAGTGCTATCACAAACAAGGAGTTACTCAGCAGGCTACAGGCAGCCAAGTTCGATGTCTGTATTGCTGACCCTTTAAGTTTTTGTGGGGAATTGGTGGCTGAACTCCTGAATATTCCATTTATATTCACTTTTCGGTTTTTCTATGGGAATGTCATTGAAAGACTGTGTGCTGGGCTTCCTATGCCTTCTTCATATGTTCCTGGTGTCACATCAAGACTGACAGACAAGATGACTTTTAGACAAAGGCTGGAGAACTGGTTACTGTATACAGTGAGTGACATGATATATTCATATTATATATTTCCAGAATGGGATGAATATTACAGCAAGGTTTTAGGTAAGAATAATATGTGTATAATAAATATTCTTATATTCTATAAATATTGTAAACATTTATCTAACTGTATGAAAACTTACAAATGGTATTTTAGGGTGGCTACACTGTTTTGAATGTAAAAATTAATAACACTCTGTCTCTCTCTCTCTCTCTTTTTTTTTTTTTTTGGTTTTGTGCTATATGATTGAATCATAAAATTCCCTCTTCTAGGGGATCTTCCCAATCCACAGATCAAACCCGGGTCTCCTGTATTTCAGATTGATTCTTTACCATCTGAGCCACCAGGGGAACCCTGATATATATCCAAGAAGGAATATTCTCTATATTTAAGCTTAAGTTTTTGGAGTGTCTGGAAAACCCAAATCTGACAGTCTGCTTAATTTCCATAACCTTGGACTACTCTGTGTTCTTGCTTCTCCTGTTTCACAACCTGTTGTCTTTCTGATTAACTTGCTCTTCCTAAGGCCTTATATTTGTGTTCTATGAAGGAATGGTTAATTTATGACAAGGTTTGCAATGTGATGAGCATGAAACTAGAAAATAATAATGTAGTTTGGTTTCATTTGGTCTTGTTTTCAATAGTGTAAAAATAAAAGAAGACTTTTTCCTATAGGACCAAGTTTCTAGATTTTTACCTCACTTCAGTGATTTGTTCTTGTTCTATTTAAGGTTAGAGGTCATTAGACGTCAACTAGTGACTTTTGACCCTGAGCATTAATTTTTTCTCTGTTTGAACAAGCCCATTTACCCTTTATAATTTGCTTTTGAATAATTTATTTTTTATTATGTTTACGTGATTATGATAAGGAAATTTTGCATAAGAGGCAAATTACCTTATAGAAAACAGTACCTTTCATGTATTATTTAGTTAGATTTTTTAAGGTATTACTAACATGCAGCATTGTATTAGTTTCAGATGGTGACAAAAAATTAGTCAATAGTCAACCTAGAATAGTATGGAAGATTTCATTTGAGCCAATATGAGGATTATAACCCTGGAGAAAATCTGTTAGGAAGCTCTGAGGAATGCTCTGCCCATTAGAAGTTAAAGAACTGTCATATACGTTTTTGAGGGAAGAGGTTATTCTTGAAAGTGTTATACATCAGAACATTATATTGCCAGTTTATGTAGTCCTAAAAAATGAGAAGTGGGTCATTGTGACCCCTTAAAAGATTAAGGAAAGAATGTTAGCTTATAATGAGTTACCTTGCTGGTGCCAGGATGAAATTTTTTTTGTAGAGTAAACTTCCCTGTGTCTTCTGAGGGGATCTAGTTAATGTATAATGCAGAAGCACATTGCACACTAAAAAAGGGAGTGTCAGGCAGTGGCTCAATGCAAAATTTTGCTTCCCCAGACTAAAAATAATTTTGTTTCAACACAGGTATACAACAAGATGATTAGATATTTGTATCTATTGTGAAATAATCACCAAATAATTTCTATAATATTATAGATATTAATATTATCACTCCATAATATCTATCACTATTTAATATAGTGATAGATATTATCACTATATCTATCACATAATATCTATCACATATTATCTATGTGATATCTATATTATCACATAATATCTATCACATAATATCTATATCACATAATATCTATCACATATTATAATACCTATCACATATTAATATTATCTCTCCATAATATCTATCACTATGCATAAATACAGATAGTATTTATTTGAGAACTTCTAATTTCTACTTCTGTCCTTTTTGAGACTGGACCCAAGTACTGCATTTCACACTTCTTTCTTGACTATGAGAGACCCTCCCATTTCTTCTAAGTGATCCTTGCCCATGATAGTAGACATAATGGTCAGCTGAATTAAATTCACCCATTCCAGTTCATTTTAGTTCACTGATTCCTAAAATGTCTATATTCACTCTTGCTATTGTCTTTTTGATCACTTCCAATTTATACTGATTCATGGACTGAACATTCCAAGTTCCTATGCAATATTCTTCTTACAGCATCGGACTTTACTTCCATCACCAGTCACATCTACACCTGGGCATTATTTTTGCTTTTGCTCCATCTCTTCATTATATCTGGAGTTATTCCTCCACTCTTCCCCAGTAGCATATTGGGCATCTACCGACCTCGGGATTTCATCTTTCAGTGTCATATCTTTTTGCCTTTTCATACTGTTTGTGGGGTTCTGAAGGCAAAAATACTGAAGTGATTTGGCATTGTCTTCTCCAGTGTACCAGGTTTTGTCAGAACTTTCCACCGTGACCCATTAGTCTTGGGAGGCCCTACAAGGCATGGCTCACAGTTTCACTGAGTTAGACAAGGCTATGGTCCATGTGATCAGTGTGGTTAGTTTTCTGTGACTGTGGTTTTCATTCTGTCTGCCCTCTGATGAAAAGGATAAGAGGCTTGTGGAAGTTTCCTGATGAGAGAGACTATCTGTGGGGGAAACTGGGTTTTGTTCTGATGGGAGGGGCCATGTTCAGTGAATCTTTAATCCAATTTTCTGCTGATAGGTGTGGCTGGGTTCCTTCCCTGTTGTTTAGCCTGAGGCAAAACTTTCAACCCATGTCTCTACCAGAGACTCCTGAACACTCAAAGGCAAGTCTGGCTCAGTCTCCCACGGCCTCCAAAGTCAAATTTCCTAGGGGTTCTCAGTTGGATTTGCTGGATTCCCAGGTTGGAAAATCTGTTCTGGGTCCTAGAACTTTCTTACCAGTGTGAGAATTTCTTTTTTATAATTGTTCTGCAGTTTGTATGTCATGTGCTCAGTGGCTCTATGGTGGGGCTAATGGCGACCTCCTCCATGAGGCTCATGCCACACGCTGGGTAATCCAGGTTTGCCACAGTCAGTCCCTGTTCCCACCGCAAACCACGCTGACCTGTACCTGTGCACGAGACACTCAAACAATCAAAGGCAAGTCTGGCTCAGTCTCTGTGGCAGGGACGTCTGGGTCTTGGTGGGCACAAGATTTTGCTTGAGTCCTCCAAACATCTCTGGCAAGTATGGGGCTTGATTATAAATGCAATTTTGCCCCTCCTACCATCTTACTTGGACTTCTCCTTTGCCCTTGGAATTGGGATATCTTTTTTTTGGTGGACTCCAACATTCTCCTGTCCATGGTTGTTCAGCAGCTAGTTGCAACTTTGGAATTCACACAGGAGAAGATGAGCACAAAACCTTTTACTCTTCTGTCTTGTTTGTTGATGTCCTTTTCATCATAGGGGACTGGAAGGCAAAAGCAGGAGGTTAAGAGATACCTGGAGTAACAAACGAACTTGGCCATGGAGTACAAAATGAAGCAGGGCAAAGGCTAACAGAGTTTAGTCAAGAGAAGGAACTGGTCATAGCAAACACCCTCCTCATCAGCACAAGAGAAGACTCTATGCATGGACATGACCAGATGTTCAACACTGGAATCAGATTGGTTATATTCTTTAGAGTCAAAGACAGAGAATACAGTCAGCAAAAACAATATCGGGAGCTGACTGTGGCACAGACCATGAACTCCTTATTGCCCAATTCAGACTTTAATTGAAGAAAGTAGGGAAAACCACTAGACCATTCAGGTATGACCTAAGTCAAATCCCATACGATTATACAGTGGAAATGACAAATAGGTTTAAGGAATGAGATCTGATAGAGTGCTTGAAGAACTATGGACAGAGGTTCATGACATTGTACAGGAGGAAGTGATCAAGACTATCCCCAACAAAAGGAAATACAAAAGGCAAAACATCTGAAGAGTCCTAACAATTAGCTGAGAAAAGAAGAGAAGCTAAAGGTGAAAGAGAAAAGGAAAGCTATATCCATCTGAACACAGAGTTCCAAAGAATAGCAAGGAGAGATAAGAAAGCCTTCTTAAGTGACAAATGCAAAGAAATAGAAAAAAAAAAAAATAGAATGGAAAAGACTAGAGATCTCTTCAAGAAAATTAGAGATGCTAAGGGAACATTTCATGCAAAGATGGGCACAATAAAGAACAGAAATGGTATGGACATAACAGAACAAATTAAGAAGAGGTGGCAAGAATACATGGAAGAACTATGCAAAAAAGATCTTCATGACCCAGATAACTATGATGTTGTGATCATTCACATAGAGCCAGACATCCTGGAGTCCGAAGTTAAGTGGACCTTAGGAAGCATCACTCTGAACAAAGCTAGTGGAGGTGATGAAATTCCGGTTGAGCTATTTCAAGTCCTAAAAGATGATGCTGTGAAAGTGCTGCAGTCAGTAAGCCAGCAAATTTGGAAAACTCAGCAGTGACAACAGGACTGCATAAGATTAGGTTTCATTGCAATCCCAAAGAAAAGCTATGCCAAAGAATGTTCAAAGTACCTCAAAATTGCACTCATCTCACACACTAGCAAACTAATGCTGAATATTCTCAAAGCCAGGCTGGAACACTAGATGAACTGAGAAATATCAGATGTTCAAGCTGGATTTAGAAAAGGCCAAGGAACCAGAGATCAATTGCCATCATATGTTGGATCATAGAAAAAGAAAGAGAGTTCCAGAAAAACATCTACTTCTGCTTTATTGACTGTGCCAAAGCCTTTGACTGTGTGGATTACAAAATAATGGAAAAATTCTTCAAGAGATAGGAATACCAGACCACCTTACCTGACTCCTGCAAAGCTTGTATGGAGGTCAAAATCAACAGTAAGAACTGGACCTGGAACAACAGACTGGTTCCAAATTGGGAAAGATATATGTCAAGGCTGACGTATATCAGGTATAACCACTTCTTGCTTATTTAACTTATATGCAGAGTACATCATGCAAAATGCCAGGATGGATGAAGCACAAACTGGAATCTAGATTGCCAAGAGAAATACCAATAACCTCAGATATGCAGATGATACCACCATTATGGCAGAAAGTGAAGAGGAACAACAGAGACACTTAATGAAAGTGAAAGAGGAGAGTGAAAAATTGGTTTAACACAACGTTCAAAAAATGAATATCATGGCATCCAGTCCCATCACTTCATAGAAAAAGATGGGGAAGCAATGGAAACAGTGAGAGACTTTATTTCCTTGGGCTCCAAAATCACTGCAAATGATGACTGCAGACATGAAATTAAAAGATCCTTACACATTGGAAGAAAAGCTATTACAAACCTAGACAGCATATTAAAAAGCAGAGACATTACCTAGGCAACAAATGTCCATATAGTCAAAGCTATGGTTTGAACCGGTAGTTTTTTGTTGATGCCACAGTTGGACCATAAAGAAGGCCGAGCACGGAAGAACTGATGCTTTTGAACTGTGGTGTTGGAGAAGCCTCTTGAGAGTCCCTTAGACTGCAAGGAGATCAAACCAGTCAATCCTAAAGGAAATCAATCCTGAGTATTCATTGGAAGGATTGATGCTGAAGCTGAAGCACCAAAATTTTGGCCAGTTGATATGAAGAGCCATCTTACTAGAAAAGATCCTGATGCTGGGCAGGATTTAAGGCAGGAGGAAATAGGGATGACAGAAGATCAGCTGTTTGGATGGAACTACTGTCTCAGTGGATATGAGTTTGAGCAGGCTCCGGGAGATGGTGAAGGATAGGAAAGCCTGAGTTGCTGCAGTCCATGGTACTGCAAAATGTAGGACGTGAACAAATGACTGAACAACAACAATAACCACACCTACACAGACACATGGTTTGCAAATACTTTTTCTGTTTTCATAGGCTGCCTTCTTGTTTTGTTGATCATTTCTCTTACTGTGAAGTGTGCAGTGGCTGTTATTTGGAATTAGTTCAACTAGTTCATTTTTCCTTATACTTTCAGTTCAGTTCAGTCACTCAGTCACGTCCGATTCTTTGAAACCCCATGGATAACAGCTTGCCAGGCTTCTCTGTACATCACCAACTCCCTTAGCCTACTCAAACTCATGTCCATTGAGTCGGTGAGGCCATCCAACCACCTCATCCTCTGTCATCCCTTCTTCTCCTGCCTTCAGTCTTGCCCAACATCAGTTTCATTTCCAGTGAGTCAGTTCTTCACATCAGGTGGCCAAAGTATTGGAGTTTCAGCTTCAGCATCAGTCCTTCCATGAAGAGTCAGGATTGATTTCTTTTAGGATTGACTTGATTGATCTCCTTGCAGTCCAAGGGACTCTCAAGAGTCTTCTCCAACACCACAGTTCAAAAGCATCGATTCTTCAGTGCTCAGCTTTCTTCACATTCCAACTCTCACATCCATACATGACCACTGGAAAAACCATAGCCTTGACTAGATGGACCTTTGTTGGCAAAGTAATGTCTCTGCTTTTGAATATGCTATCTAGGTAGGTCATAACTTTTCTTCCAAGGAATAAGTGCCTTTTAATTTTTGGCTGCAATGAATGTAAATTTATATATAATTATAAATTAATAAATAATTTATAAAATTATTCATTAAAGCATGTCATAGTTATGTTCAAATAATTGATGAGAAAATAAGAAAATATTCATTAAAAAAATCGAGAAACTATTTATAAACCTCTTGAGGGGTAAAGGAATTTTAGGATAAGAGCACTAGGTTAGACACAAAAATGGTCCAAAAAAATCCCATAGGGCAATAAAATCATAATTTGGAAATGATAATTTCTACCAGACATAAATATACCAGTTAACAATTAATTTCAATGTATTTTAACTCAAAAGTTAGAGAAAAGTAAAAAAATAAAAAATAAAACATGCACACATTTTCCGAAAGATATGTGCTGAGTATGAAAGTGGATATTGTAATCACTAGAGTCAAGGCCCTCTTTTGCTGAGATTTGCCTTGATCTCTAATTGCAGATAGATCTTCCTAGGAGTGCAAAATCCTTTCTATTTTTCTAATAAAAACTTCAGCACACTTAGAACATCAAGGAGAATATTCACAAAGCCATGAAGTGAGAAACCAGATGGCTATTATTTCCTCCCATCAGTGACACAGAGCACATATTTCAAAAGGACACCAAAACTCTGGGTAAGATTCACTATAAAATAGAAACTATTTCACCACCAGAGATTATTATGCAGTGCAATATTTTCAGCAAAGAGGACAAAATCTTGTAAAATAGGAAATTTCCTTTACTATAGCAAAGGAGACAATCATTTTAAGAATTGTTTTAAAAGTATTCAGGATGTAATTAGTTGCGACAACACACTTGAAAATAATAGAAAAAAAGATGGGCAAAAGACAAGTTGTTTTTCAACATAATCAGAGGCTTTTGGAGCAATGAGGATGAGATAAATTGGAATTCTAGAGAAGAAGTTGTGACTCTACCATAGAAGGCTGAGAATCGCTCCCTAAGTTTCTTGTACTTATAGGAGCACTGAGTGGGCTCAGGCTTAGATCAAGATGAAAGACTCCATTGACAGAGAGAAAGCAACAGGCTTTGGCTTCACTCCATACTTAAATCTGTGTTTGAAAGTGAAAGTGAAAGTTGCTCAGTCCTGTTGGATTCTTTGTGACCCCTTGGACTATACAGTCCATGGAATTCTCCAGACCAGAATACTAAAATGGGTAGCCTTTCCCTTCTCAATGGGATGTTCACAACCCAGGGATTGAACCCAGGTCTCCAGCATTTCAGGCAGATTCACTACCAGCTGAGCCACAAAAGAAGCCCAAATGTGTTTACTTATTCATAATCTGACTATGTGTACTCTTCAGGGTAAAAGTTTTTCAACTGATTTAACTGATTCAATTGATTTAACTTGGGTTGCATAGGCTCGGTATTGGTCTTTAAGAATTTACTTAGAAAATTAGGTGAAGATATATCTCTCATTTAACATATCAGATTCCTTTCCCTCTCTTATCCTTCATTTTTATTCAGGAAAACCTACCACACTATGTGAGATTATGGGGAAAGCTGACATATGGTTGTTTCGAAGTTACTGGGATTTTGAATTTCCTCAACCTTACTTACCTAATACTGAATTTGTTGGAGGACTGCACTGCAAGCCTGCAAAGCCCCTGCCTAAGGTAGTTAAATGTGCTTATTATTGTCCTACATGAATGAAGCGTGAAGTGTTAGTCACTCAGTCGTATCTGACTCTTTGCGACCCCATGGACTGTAGCCTCCCAAGCTCCTCTGTCCATGGAATTTTCCAGTCAAGAATACGGGAATGGAATTGCCATTCCCTTCTCCAGGGGATCTTCCTGACCCAACTATGAGTATTTATCTCAAAATGATTTCTGGTTTATTGTTAACAGTGTTTGATCCCCAAATGGAGAAAACAGACATAGAATTTAATGGTCATTATTTTCTTAGACTATACAGTACAGTAAGAAGGTGAGTAGCCTTTATTTTGGATTATGTATTATTATCTAATGAAGTAGTCCTCAATGTTTTATTTTCTTGATCAAAGTCCTTTAACTATACGTGAAAATGTATTTTCTATAAATTTAAAAATATTTCCTAGTATCTTACAAATACTATGCTATAATTGAACATAAAGATATCATTCTATCATCTCTAAACATAGTGTAATGGTTAATTTTAAGTGTCAACTTGCCTGGCCGGGTACCCAGGTATTTAGACTAACATTTTTCTAGAAGTTATTGAGAGGCTATATTTAGATGAAATCAACTTTGAAATATGTGGACCTTGATTAAACAAATTACTCTCCATTATGTGAGTAAGCCTCATTCCATTAGTTGAAGATGTGACTAGAACAAAAGTCTGAATTCTGCCCGTAGGCAGCCTTCAGACTTGAACTACAGCAGTGGCTCTTCTGAGTCTCCAGCCTAATGTGCTGTTCTGCAGATTAAACTTGACAGTCTCCATAACCATGGGCATGAGTGCTAAGTTGCTTCAGTCTTATCTGACTCTTTGAGACCCCATAGACTGCAACCTGCCAGACTTCTCTGTTCATGGGATTCTCCAGGCAAGAATGGAGTTGGTTGCCATTTCCTTCTCCAATAAACATGTGAGAAATCCCTTAAAATAAATTTCTTCCTTGTTCCATTTCATGCCTCAAAACCCCCCCCTTTTTTTTTGTCTTACTTAATTGGCTTAGTTTTGCTAGTATTTAAACAGAGGATGAAAAGATTTATTTCAGTATGGTTAAATATGTTGTCTTTATTTTTAATTCAAAGCTATATATTTCTTCTATATTCCTATAACCCTCAGAGTATGCTTTATATGTATTTCTACATTACTTGTCTGGTCAGGAGTTACATGGCTACTTCATTCCTAATCGTATATGTGGAAGCTTATATAAAAAACCATATCTAATCAAAGTAAAAGAAAATAGAAGTTTAGAAAACAGAGAAAAGTAAATATACCAAAATTGTGTCATTGTACTGACCATAATTCAGCAGAAAAAATGAAAACAACCTTATTAGCATCTAAGGCTAAATAAAAACTGCAGCACCAGAACTATTTAACATAAAGGTAGAAATTTCCTCTGCCAGCTACTGCTGTGTAGACTTGGACAAATTACTTAACCTTACGGAGATAGATTTCCCATCTGTAAATGTATACGTATCTCATAAAATCACCATATATCTAAGTTAAATGATACATGTAAAGAGTTGAGCAAATGGCAAAAGATAACAGGCAGTCAATAACTTGTAAACACAAACACACATGCACAAAGACACATTCATACCTCAATATGCTTTACCAAATGAGCTTTTAGGAATGATAATTTTTAATTCACCTAATAAGGATTTCAGGTCATCTATTATACACTGAAATCATTAACATATGAAATATGCTTTAATAATTCAGACACATTGAAAAGCGTGTGACATCTATTATAACTGTAAGCTTTTATGTTACAAAGACTGTTTTTTTCACAGGAGTTCGAAGAGTTTGTTCAAAGCTCTGGAGAAGATGGAGTCGTTGTGTTTACTCTGGGGTCAATGATCAAAAACCTCTCAGAAGAAAAGTCTAATATGATCGCATCAGCTCTTGCCCAGATTCCTCAGAAGGTCATTTTTTTTTTTTTTTTTTTCAGTGACAGCTGTTTTAAAATCCATGAAGTTCACAGTAAAAGTATACTTGTAAAATTTAGGAAAGGGTATTGATATTGTTAGTTGCAACTTAAGTGAGCTCTAAAGAAAATGTATAAATGATAAAAGGGGATATTTGATTGCTATCTTGCTTTAAACTTGGCATTATTAAGGAAATTCTATTGCAGTATTTTCTTTAAATAATAAATGAAAATTAATCATTTGCTACTGTTAAACCATCAGTCAACTTTGTGCTTTAGGTTTTAACGCATCCATGTAACCTAACACTTTTTCAGTTCAGTTCAGTCGTGTCCGACTCTTTGCGACCCCATGAATCACAGCACGCCAGGCCTCCCTGTACATAACCAACTGCAGGAATTCACCCAGATTCACGTTCATCGAGTCAGTGAGGCCATCCAGCCATCTCATCCTCTGTCATCCCCTTCTCCTCCTACCCCCAATCCCTCCCAGCATCAGAGTCTTTTCCAATAAGTCAACTCTTCGCATGAGGTGGCCAAAGTACTGGCGTTTCAGCTTTAGCATCAGTCCTTCCAAAGAAATCCCAGGGCTGATCTCTTCAGAGTGGACTGGTTGGATCTCCCTGCATCCAAGGGACTCTCAAGAGTCTTCTCCAACACCACAGTTCAAAAGCATCAATTCTTCGGCACTCAGCTTTCTTCACAGTCCAACTCTCACATCCATACATGACCACTGGAAAAACCATAGCCTTGACTAGATGGACCTTTGTTGGCAAAGTAATGTCTCTGTTTTTTAATATGCTATCTAGGTTGGTCATAACTTTTCTTCCAAGGAGTAAGTGTCTTTTAATTTCATGGCTGCAGTCACCATCTGCAGTGATTTTTGTTATTCTTATATTTCTTTAAATCTGAAGCATATAAACAAGTAACAAATAATATAACAGAAAATAAAGGAAAAGATATTCAAAATAATAGGCTTGATTCTCAGAATGTCTTGGGACTATATTTTCTAGTAATTACTGATTTTGAGCATTGTCATAATTGAACCTGGAAATAAGAGCTTAGGTTAAAAATAATCCTAAATAATGATTCTTCTAATAATGCTAAATAATGTATCCTAAAAATAATCCTAAATGAAATCCTAAATAGTGATTCTTCAACATTTAAAACACTAACAATACAGTAAAATATTTAGGAGTATACAATATTCCAGCAAACTATCATTTTTTATTGATACCATTCTGGATTTTACCTCAGTGAAATCTTTTTTCCCAAGTCAGGCGCTCAGTCATGTCCAACTCTTTGTGATCCCATGAGCTGCAGCACGCCAGGCCTCACTGTCCATCACCAACTCCAATGGGTCAGGAAGATTCCCTGGGGGACAGCATGGTAACCCACTCCAGTAATCTTACCTGGAGAATCCCCATGGACAGAGGAGCCTGGCAGGCTGCTTTCCATGGGGTCGCAAAGAGTCGGACATGACTGTGTGACTGGATGCCATGACGGTTACATAATGTGGATGTTTTTAATGCTACCAAACTCTAGACTTAGAATACTTTAAAATGATAAATATGATTATGAATATTTTACTGTATGAGTCTACATTACTAGTAAGTATGTAAAAAATAGTTCAGAAGAGGTAAATAACATCCCTCCCCTTTGCCTCTGAAATCTTTGTCTCAAAAATCCTCTTTACCAGAGTGGCTTAGTAACACCATATGTAGTTCTTTCAGATACAGATTGTCATTTTTCTTCATCTATATCTTCAACATTTTTCTTCATTGGGTTAAGTTAGAATTAACCTGAAGATGAAAGGCTATTGACTACGATCATTGCAAGCCTTTGAAAACACAGCTGTAGTGTTTATGGTTTAAAAACATTCATTACCTAATCACGTATGGACTCAGTTTACTTGTGCATTACCTGGAGGCATCAAATTTGATTGAAGTGAAGTCTCTTAGTCGTGTCTGACTCTTTGCAACCCCATGGACTATAGCCTGCCAGGTTCCTCCATCCATGGGATATTCCAGGCAAGGATACTGGAGTGGGTTGCCATTTCCTTCTTCAGGGGATCTTCCCGATCCAGGGATCAAACCCCTGTCTCCAGTACTGTGGGAAGATTCTTTACGATCTGAGTCATCAGGGTAGGTTAACTTCTTCTGACAGGATGTGATTCTAAAATCTTCTAATAAAGACATTTATCTTAATAGGTTCTGTGGAGATACACAGGAAAGAAACCAGAAACACTAGGAGCCAATACCCGGCTATATAAATGGATTCCACAGAATGATCTTCTTGGTAAGACCAAAGAGAAGAAAAATAAACAGAGCTGAATGAGGTATAATCTGAATGATTATTCAATAACAGATATCAACAAATTTGTATTTAAAATAAGGAAAAAAAAACAACTTTAATGTGTTCTTCACGTTGCTTCAGGAGTTTTGAAAGAAAGGATTGTTCATGACACTTGTTAAAGACTGTAAGGCACATTTATTCAAGACCATCACCATAAGTATAGTTATTAGTGCAATGGACTTTTACAATAAAACAGAGAGACTGGAAACAATTTGTACACAGAAAGAAAAATGGGGAATTTATCACAAAAGAACATAGTGGAAGTTCATTGGATGGAAAAGTGCAGAGCTCAACTGACCTAGTAGAATGCTTGCTAAAATTGGGCAATGCGGAGATAGTGGAGCCACAGAATCAAATTCTAGTTGAGAAGAGTTCAGAGGAACCTGACTAGATCTTGGTGACTCTCCCATTTATGACATAATCTCTCCCTCTTCAGGATCAAATCAGAGAAATTACCTTTAGATGAGGCTTTCATTAACTTTTGTATACAGTATTGCAACACACTCCTGATTCTCTTCACCATTTTCTCACACCTCTCTTCTCTATGAAAAAAAAAATCTGTCAAACCATTTCTCCTATATTTCATATATAATATAAATGGCTGCTATTAGTGTAAAGTCAAATGCAATCCTGTTTTCTTAAACAGAGTACACCATGAACTAATGTAGCCTATCTTTCTAGCTTGTTATGACAACATTTTCATATTGAAACCCTACACATGTCACCTCCTCTTTCCCATCTACAAATAGATTATTTTCTTCAGTCCCTCCATTCTTTTTTATTGATGTATTCTTGCAACAACTTGTCAAATGGGCAAGTACTCTCTACCATATATTTTGCAGGAAATTTCTTAGTTGTCTATGGAATGACTTAATTGCTGGAATCACTAATTACACTTAGCATAGAGTAATTAATTGCTGCTTTCTTCAGAGCCTAAAAGAATTTATATGTGTTCTCATGACACAGAATTATATAGAAAATGTTACCTAATAGAATTTGGTTTATGCAGGTGTCATGATTTTCTGTTTCTGACACTCTTGCAACTTAAAATGATATTTTTTTTCCTTTAATTTTTAGGTCATCCCAAAACCAGAGCTTTTATAACTCACTGTGGAACCAATGGGATCTATGAAGCTATTTACCACGGGGTCCCTATGGTTGGAATTCCTATGTTTGGTGATCAGCATGATAATCTTGCTCGTATGAAAGCCAAAGGGGCAGCTATCAAAGTAGACTTGCAAAGAATGACAAGTGCAGATCTGCTTAATGCTTTGAAAGCTGTTATTCACAATACTTCGTGAGTAGAGAATATATTCTTAACTAAGAAGCATTTTGTTTTTGAAGGAATAATCAGCTTTATATAATTGGAAATTGACCAATTTTCCATAATTTAGAGTGTGCCTAATATCAAATATTATTTTATAATCAAAGATTATCAAATAATATGCAGATGACACCACCCTTATGGCAGAAAGGGAAGAGGAACTAAAAAGCCTCTTGATGAAAGTGAAAGTTGAGAGTGAAAAAGTTGGCTTAAAGCTCAATATTCAGAAAATGAAGATCATGGCATCTGGTCCCATCACTTCATGGCAAATAGATGGGGAAACAGTGGAAACAGTGTCAGATTTTATTATTTTGGGCTCCAAAATAACTGCAGATGGTGACTGCAGCCATGAAATTATAAGACGCTTAAAGGTGAAGGTGAAGTCACTCAGTCGTGTCCGACTCTTTGTGACCCCGTGGACTGTAGCCTACCAGGCTTCTCCATCCATGGGATTCTCCAGGCAAGAATACTGGAGTGGGTTTCCATTTCCTTCTCCAGGGGAACTTCCCGACCCAGGGATTGAACCCAGGTCTCCCGCATTGGAGGCAGACGCTTTAACCTCTGACCCACCAGGGAAGCCCCAAAGATGCTTACTCCTTGGAAGAAAAGTTATGACCAACCTAGACAGCATATTCAAAAGCAGAGACATTACTTTGCCAACAAAGGTCCATCTAGTCGAGGCTATGGTTTTTCCTGTGATCATGTGTGGATGTGAGAGTTGGACTGTGAAGAAGGATGAGCGCCGAAGAATTGATGCTTTTGAACTGTGGTGTTGGAGAAGACTCTTGAGAGTCCCTTGGACTGCAAAGAGATCCAACCAGTCCATTCTGAAGGAGATCAGCCCTGGGATTTCTTTGGAAGGAATGATGCTAAAGCTGAAACTCCAGTATTTTGGCCACCTCATGCACAGAGTTGACTCATCAGAAAAGACTCTGATGCTGGGAGGGATTGGGGGCAGGAGGAGAAGGGGACTACAGAGGATGAGATGGCTGGATGGTATCACTGACTCGATGGACATGAGTCTGAGTGATCTCCAGGAGTTGGTGATGGACAGGGAGGCCTGGCGTGCTGTGATTCATGGGGTCGCAAAGGGTCGGGCATGACTGAGTGACTGAACTGAACTGAACTGAACTGAATAATTAAATCAATAATCAAAGATTATTTTATACTTCCTAAATTTTGTGAAAGTATTTTGTCACCTACCACTACTAGGTGATAGATTATAACCTCAAAGAAATACTACATTTATTTAAAGAAAATAATATATTGTTAAAGAGATGAATTGTTAAATTAACAATAATACTTTTTATTTCTTAAAAATTAAAGATATTACCACTATAAAGAATTTAGGGACTACAACAAAATCATAAAAATAAAAATGAAAAACCACTCAGCTTCCCTCATGTCAGTTCAGTTCAGTTCAGTCGCTCAGTCGTGTCCAACTCTTTGTGACCCCATGGACTGCAGCACGCCAGGCTTCCCTGTCCAACATCAACTCTCGGAGCTTGCTCAAACTCATGTCCATTGAGTCGGTGATGCCATCCTCTGTTGTCCCCTTCTCCTCCTGCTTTCAATTTTTCCCAGCATCAGGGTCTTTTCCAATGCGTCAGTTCTTCACATCAGGTGACCAAAATATTGGAGTTTCAATTTCAGCATCAGTCCTTCCCATGAACATTCAGGACTGATTTCCTTTAGGATGGACTGGTTGGATCTCCTTGCAGTCCAAGCGACTCTCAAGCCTCTTCTCCAACACAACACTTCAAAAGCATCAATTCTTTGATGCTCAGCTTTCTTTATAGTTCAACTCTCATATCCATACATGACTACTGGAAAAACCACAGCATTGACTAGATAGATCTTTGTTGGTAAAGTTATGTCTCTGCTTTTTAATATGTTGTCTAGGTAGTCATAGCTTTTCTTTCAAGCAGCAAGCATCTTTTAACTTCATGGCTGCAGTCACCATCTGGGTAGTTATAACCAATACCAGTTTAGAAACTTACTTCTGCTCTTTCGTTGTGTTAATTTATAAATAGAAAGAAGACCCCAGCCTCCCTGTTCCCTGACAGAGAGTAACAATTGGACACTATCCATGAGCAAAATCATCTCTGGGATGCTCTAAAGGCCACGTAAGAAATTTTAGCAACACAGTAGAACAAAAAATCTGAGCTAAATCACACAAGAACAGAATGATGACAGTTTTATTTTACCAGCATCATCCCCAAACCAGCATTACTCATCACTAAGAGAGAACTTTCAGCTAGAAAGAGTTCCTTGGCAGAAAAAGAAGAATGGATTGAATCACAAATTTTTAAGGCCTTCTGGAGCATAGAAAGAGAAAAACAAATTCTAAATTTGTGTGAAGCCACAAGAGATCTCAATCAGCCAAACCGGTCCCAAGAAATAATGACATTGGAGGCATCCCACTTCTTATTTAAAGCTGTACTACAAACTTATAGCAATTTTAAAAAGATTATATTGTCATAAAAATAGACATACAGACCAATGGACAGGATTGAGAGCCCTGATACAAACCGTTCTAAGTTGAATAATATTTGACAAAAGTGAAGAATACTCAATAGGAAAAGTGTTATCTTTTCAATAAGTAGTATTAGGGAATCTAGATAATTATATGCAGGAGAATAAAATTTGGACCCATATATTACATTGCTTTCCTCAGAGCACAGTTGGTAAAGATCTGTTTTCAATGCAAGAGACCCAGGTTCAATTATGGGGTCAGCAAGAGCCCCTTGAGAAGGAAATGGCAACCCACTCCAGTATTCTTACCTGGAGAATCCCATCGACAGAGGAGCCTGGCTGGCTACAGTCCATGGTGTCACAAGAGACAGACACGACTTAGTGACTAAACCACCACATTGCATTACTTACACAATTTGACTAGAAATGGACTAAAGACTTAAACATAAGAAGACCTTTTATGGTTTATAAAACTCCTATTATAAAACAGGAGGGAAAGTTTCTTTTTTTTTTAAATATAAATTTATTTATTTTAATTGGAGGTTAATTACTTTACAATATTGTATTGGTTTTGCCATAAGGGTGTTGGCACCAAATTTTGGGATATAACACCAACAATACAAGGAACCAATGCAAACCAAAAGGTGGGGCTATATCAAGCTCAAAAGCTTCTACACAGCAAAATAAATGATTTACAAAATGAAAGGCAATGTACAAAATTGGAGCACATTTTGAAAATCACACATCTGATAAGAGACTAATATACAAAAGATATAAGTAACCCATATTACTCAATAGCAAAAAAGGTTTTAAATGAATGTAGTTACTGAATACATATTTGCCCAAAGACATATACATGGCCAACAGGTACTTGAAAAGGGGCTTGACACTTCTAAGCATCATGAAATGCAAATCAAGATCCCACCTCACACCTATGAGAATTGTTGGTGTTGTTCAGTCACTAAGTTTTGTCTGACACTATGACCCCACTGACTACAGCATGACAAGCTCCTCCATTCTCCACTATGTCCTAGAGTTTGCTCAAATACATGCCCATTGAAGTGGCGATGCTATCTAACCATCTCATCCTCTGCCGCCCCCTTCTCCTTTTCCCTTCAATCTGCTCCAGCATCAGGTTTTTTTTGCAGTGAGTCAGTTCTTCACGTGAGGTGGCCAAAGTACTGGAATTTCAGCTTCAGCATCAGTCCTTTCATGAATATTCAGAGTTGATTTCCTTCAGGATTAATTGATTTGATCTCCTTGCTCTCCAAGGGACTCTCAAGAGTCTTCTCCAGCACCACAATCAGAAAGCATCAAATCTTTGGTGCTCAGCCTTCTTTATGGTTCAGTGGTAAAGAAACCACATGCAGATGCAGTTGCTACAGGAGATGCAGGTTCGATTCCTGAGTGAGGAGATCCCCTGGAATTGTTCAGTCACTCACTTGTGTCTGACTCTTTGTGACCCCATGGACTGCAGCATGCCAGGCTTTCCTGCCCATCACCATCTCCCAAGCTCACTCAAATTCATGTCCATCGAGACAGTGATGCCATCTAGGCATCTAGTCCTCTTCATCCCCTTCTCCTCCTACCTTCAATCTTTCCCATAGTCAGGGTATTTTCTAATGAGTCAGCACTTCACATCAGGTGGCCAAAATATTGGAGCTTCAGCTTCAGCATCAATACTTCCAGTGAGTATTCAGGGTTGATTTCCTTTAGGATAGACTGGTTTGATCTCCTTGCAGTCCAAGGCATTCCCAAAAGCCTTATCCAACACCACAGCTCAAAAGCATCAATTTTCTGATGCTCAGCTTACTTCATGGTCCAAATCTCATATCCATACCTGACTGCTAGAAAAAATGAGTTTTACTATATAGATCTTTGTCAGCAGAGTAATTTCTATGCTTTTTAATATGCTCTCTAGGTACTGTGTGGACCAAAATAAACTTTGGAAAATTCTGAAAGAGATGAGAATACCAGACCACCTGACCTGCCTCTTGAGAAAACTGTATGCAGGTCAGGAAGCAACAGTTAAAACTGGACATGGAACAACAGACCGGTTGCAAATAGGAAAAAGAGTACATCAAGGCTGTATATTGACACCCTGCTTATTTAACTTATATGAAGTGTACATCATGAGAAACACTGGGCTGCAGGAAGCACAAGCTGCAATCAAGATTGCCGGGAGAAATATCAGTAACATCAGATATGCAGATGACACCATCCTTATGGCAGAAAGTGAAGAGGAACTAAACAGCCTCTTGCTGAAAGTGAAAGAGGAGCATGAAAAAGTTGGCTTAAAGCTCAACATTCAGAAAATGAAGATCATGGTATCTGGTCCCATCACTTCATGGAAAATAGATGGGGAAACAGTGAAAGCCGTGGCTGACTTTATTTTTCTGGGCTCCAAAGTCACTGCAGATGGTGATTGCAGCCATGAAATTAAGAGACGCTTACTCATTGGAAGGAGAGTTATGATCAACCTAGACAGCATATTCAAAAGCAGAGACATTACTTGTCAACAAAGGTCCATCTAGTCAAGGCTATGGTTTTTCCAGTGGTCATATATGGCCATGAGAGTTGGACTATAAAGAAAGCTGAGTGCTGAAGAATTGATGCCTTTGAACTGTGGTGTTGGAGAAGACTCTTGAGAGTCCTTGGACAGCAAGGAGATCCAAGCAGTCTATCCTAAAGGAGATCAGTCCTGGGTGTTCGTTGAAAGGACTGATGATAAAGCTGAAACTCCAATACTTTGGCCACCTCATGCGAAGAGCTGACTCATTTGAAAAAACCCTGTTGCTGGGAAAGATTGAGGGCAGGAAGAGAAGGGGACCACAGAGGATGAGATGGTTGGATGGCATCAGTGACTCGATGGACATGGATTTGGGTGAACTCCCAGAGTTGGTGATGGACAGGGAGGCGTGCTGAGGTTCATGGGGTCACAAAGAGTTGGACATGACTGAGCAACTGAACTGACTGACTGAGGTTTGTCATAGATTTTCTTCCAAGGAGCAAGACTCCTTTAATTTCATGGCTGCAGTCACCACCCACAGTGATTTTGCAGCTCAAGAAAATAAAGTCTGTCACTTTTCCCCCATTTGCCATGAAGTGATGGGACTTGCTGGCATAATCTTCATTTTTTGAATGTTGAGCTTTAAGCCAGCTTTTTCTCTCTCCTCTTTCACCTTCATCAATAGACTATTTCCTCTTTGCTTTCTGCCATTTGGGTGGTGTCATCTGCATATCTGAGGTTATTGATATTTCTCCTGGAAATCTTGATTCCAGCTTGTACTTCATCCAGCCCAGCATTTTGCATGATGTACTATGCATGCAAGTTAAATTGCATGCATCTTTGAAGTACTCTTTTCCCAATTTGGAACCTTTCCATTGTTCCATGTCCAGTTCTCATTGCTGCTTTTTGACCTGTATACAGGTTTTTCAGGAGGCAGGTAGGCAGTCTGGTACTCCCATCTCTTGAAGAATTTTCCATAGTTTGTTATGATCCACATTGTCAAAGGCTTTAGTGTAGTCAATGAAGTAGAAGTAGATTTTTCTCTGAAATCCTCTTTTTTTTCTAGCATCCAATGGATGCTGGCAATTTCATCTCTCATTCTTCTGCCTTTTTATTTTAATCCAGCTTGAACATCTGGAAATTCTCAGTTCATGTACTGTTGAAGTCAAGCTTGGAGAACTTTGAGCATTACTTTGCTAGTGTGTGAAATAAGTGCAATTGTACAGTAGTTTGAACATTCTTTGGCACTGCCTTTCTTTGGGATTGGAATGAAAACTGGCCTTTTGAAGTCCTGTGGGCACTGCTGAGTTTTCCAAATTTGCTGGCATGTTGAGTGCAGCACTTTAACAGCATCATCTTTTAGATTTCGAAATAACTCAATGGGAATTCCATCATCTCCACTAGCTTTGTTCATAGTGATGCTTCCTAAGGCCCACTTGACTTCACATTCCAGAATGTCTGGCTCTAGGTCAGTGATCACACCATGGAGTGTAAATGGGAATCCATTTCAGCATTCTTGCTTGGAAAATCTTCCCCTGGTTTAGGAAATGGCAACTCACTCTAGAATTGCTTGGAAAATCCCATGTACAGAGGAGCCTGGTCTACTTTAGTCTATGGAGTCCCAAAGAGTGGGACACAACTGAGCATGCATCATGAAATGACATTCAAGCATGACTACTGGAGAACCATATCTTTGACTATATGGACCATTGTCAGCAAACTGATATCCTTGCTTTTTAATGTGCTGTATAGGTTTATCATAGTTTTACTTGCAAGTATCTTTTAATTTCATGGCAGCAGTCACCATCTGCAGTGATTTTGGAGCCCAACAAAATAAAATCTATTACTGCTTCCAATTTTTCCCCTTCTATTTCCCATGAAGTGATGGGACCAGATGACATGGTTTCAGTTTTTTGAGTGTTGAGTATCAAGCCAGCATGGAACTTTCAGAAAGGCCATCATTAAAAGACATGGTCTAAGAGATGAGGATGTAGAAAAAGAAAAATTGAACTGCACTCCAGGTGACAATGTAAATTGCTGTAGCCACTATGGAAAACAGTATGGAAGCTTTTCAAAAGATCAACAATAGAACTACTCCACTATCCAGTGATCTCACTTCTGGGTATATATCTAAAAAAATTAAAACAGAATATGGAAGAATATCTTCAGTTCAGTTCAGTTCAGTCTCTCAATCATGTGGGACTATTTGCAAACTCATGGACTGCAGCATGCCAGGCCTTCCTGTCCATTGCCAACTCCCAGTGTTTACTAAAACTCATATCCATAGAGTCGGTGATGCCATCCAGCTGTCTCATCCTCTGTCATCCCCTTCTCCTCCTGCCTTCAATCTTTCCCAGCATTCGGGTCTTTTCAAATGCATCAGCTCTTCATATCAGGTGGCCAAAGTATTGGAGTTTCAGCTTCAAAATTCGTCCTTTCAGCAAATATTCAGGACTGATTTCCTTTAGGATGGACTGGTTGAATCTCCTTGCAGTCCAAGGGATTCACATTAGTCTCCTCCAAGACCACAGTTTAAAAACATCAATTCTTCAGCACTCAGCTTTCTTTATAGTCAAGCTCTCACATTCATACATGACTACTGGAAAAACCATAGCTTTGACTTAGATGGACCTTTGTTAGCAAAGTAATGTCTCTGCTTTTTAGTATGCTGCCTAGTTTGGTCATAACTTTTCTTCCAAGGAGCAAGTGTCTTTTAATTTTGTGGCTGCAGTCACTACCTCCAGTGATTTTGGAGCCCCCCAAAATAGTTTGTCACTGTTTCCACTGTTTCCCAATCTATTTGCCATGAAAGATGGGACCAGATGTCATGATCTTAGTTTTCTGAATGTTGAGTTTTAAGCCAATTTTTTCACTCTCCTCTTTCATTTCATCAAGAGGCTCGTTAGTTCTTCTTTGCTTTCTGCCATAAGGGTGGTGTCATCTGCATATCTCAGGTTATTGCTGTTTCTCCCAGCAATCTTGATTCCAGCTTGTGCTTCCTCCAGCCCAGCGTTTCTCATGATGTACTCTGCCTATAAATTAAATAAGTTAAATAAGGGTGACAATATACAGCCTTGACATACTCCTTTTCCAATTTGGAAACAGTCTGTTGTACCATGTCCAGTTCTAACTGTTACTTCCTGACCTGTATACAGATTTCTCAGGAGGCAGGTCAGGTGTTCTGGTATTCCCATCTCTTTAAGAATTTTCTAGAGTTTGTTGTGGTCCACACAGTCAAAGGCTTTGGCATAGTCAATAAAGCAGAAGTAGGTGTTTTCTGGAACTCTCTTGCTTTTTCGATGATCCAACGGATGTTGACAATTTGATAGCTTCACCCCAGTGCTAACTGCTGTATTATTCACAAAAATCAAGGCGTGAATTAAACCTTAGTGTCTTTCAATGAATGAAAAGATAAAAACAATGTGGTGTATGTAGTGAAAGCATATTATTTAGCAAAGAACACAAAGGAAATACTTCCATATTTGAAAACATGGTATTGTCCTAGGTGAAGTAAGTCAGTGAATGATAAATATTATTTAGAATCACTTATACATGCAGCCTAATAATTGAAACTCATAGAAGTAGAGAGTAGATTGGTATTTTCCAGGGTCTAGGAGTTGGAAGAATGGAGAGACAAGCTTTAATAATAGGGAACAAACTTTGAGTAGTAAATAAGTTCTGAGGAACTTTGTACAATATGGTAGTTAGTTGTGATCAGATCAGATCAGATCAGTAGCTCAGTCATGTCCGACTCTTTGCGACCCCATGAATCACAGCACGCCAGGCCTCCCTTTCCATCACCAACTCCTGGAGATCACTCAGACTCACGTCCATCGAATCAATGATGCCATCCAGCCATCTCATCCTCTGTCGTCCCCTTCTCCTCCCACCCCCAATCCCTCCCAGCATCAGTGTCTTTTCCAATGAGTCAACTCTTCACATGAGGTGGCCAAAGTACTGGACTTTCAGCTTTAGCATCATTCCTTCCAAAGAAATCCCAGGGCTGATCTCCTTCAGAATGGACTGGTTGGATCTCCTTGCAGTCCAAGGGACTCTCAAGAGACTTCTCCAACACCACAGTTCAAAAGCATCAATTCTTCAGCGCTCAGTCTTCCTCACAGTCCAACTGTGATCACAGACAAATAAATAAATTCTCAGTAATGAAGGAGTACATTTATTATGTAACTATATTTCATATAAATAAAACAAATATATTCTTTGGAAAAAAGAAACTATATTAAAATTAAAATATTTTCCAGAGTTGTAAATGCTTCTATATATCAGATAAATTCTTACCAGAAATTTTGTGTATGTCTATAAACATGCATTGACATTCGAGTTTAAAATTATTTTTTAAGCATTTAAATTTTTAAAATATTGAATGACTTTTCACTATTAAGTCACTTATCAGTGTCTCTCTTGTTTAACTTATTTTTAATTGGGATATAACTAATTTAAAATGTTGCATTGGTTTCTACCCTGCAACAACGTGTTGTTGTTAAGTTGCTCAGTCATGTCTGACTCTTTGCGATCTCATGGACTGCAGCACTCTAGGCTTTCCCAACCTAAACTATTTCCAGGCCTTTGGTCTCATGTTCGTTGAATCAGTGACACCCTCCAACTATCTCATCCACTGTTGCCATCTTCTCCTCCGGCCTTCAGTCTTTTTCAGAATCTGAGTCTTTCAGATGAATTCGCTCCACCATCAATTGCCAAAGTTCTGGAGCTTCAACTTCAACATCAATACTTCTAATGAATATTCTGGGTTGATTTCCCTTAAGGATTGACTGGTTTGATTTCCTTGGAGTTCAAGGGACTCTCAAGAGTTTTCTCCAACACCACAGATGAAAAACATCATTTTTTCAGCACTCAGCCTTCTTTATGGTCCACCTCTCACATCTGTATGATTACTGGAAAAAAATTAGCTTTGACTAGATGGACATTTGTCAGCAAAGTGATGTCTCTGATTTTTAATGTGCTACCTAAATCTGTCATAGAAATTCTTCCAAGGAGCAATCGTCTTTTAATTTCATGGCTGCAGTCATATCTACAGTGATTTTGTAGCCCCCCCCCCCAAAAAAAATAATGTCCGTCACTGTTTCCATTGTTTCCCCATCTATTTGCCATGGTCCTTCTAGTGAAAGCTATGATTCTTCCAGTAGTCAAGCATGGATGGAAGAGTTGGACCATAAAGAGAGCTGAGCACTGAAGAGTTGATGCTTTTGAACTGTGGAATCGGAAAAGACTTGTGAAAGTCACTTAGACTGCAAAGAGATCCAACCAGTCAATCCTAAAGGAAATCAGTCCTGAATTTTCATTGAAAGGACTGATGCTGAAGCTGAAGCTCTGATACTTTGGCCACCTTTTGCTAAGAACTGACTCATTAGAAAAGACCCTGTTGCCCAGAAGATAGGGCTCGAAAGTGGTTGACAAACAGTTTGGGAAAAAGAAACTAGAGACAGAATTAAAGATTTAAAGATGGGAATGGAAAACTCAAGACCTTCTGAATCAAGAACCCTGTTCTTCAGAGTCACATCACTTTTATTTAGTGTCTTGGCATGCAGAAAGTATCTGTTGTGCCACAATAAAATCAACCTCCTGTGTCCCTGATAACATCTCTCATTTTACTGATTACTTTGAGCTGTCTTTGTTATGTTCTTATACAAGGAGTATCCCCAGCTGGAGATAATAGACCTGAATATGCCTTGGGAAAACATCTTGGTGTGTGCAGAAGCAGGGTTGTGAACTTTCACTGACCAGCATTTCAAGGTCCATACTGTTTTTCCTTAGTTTAGCAGGCCATGACGACCCCAACTAATAACTTGATCTACTTTTGTTTAGATTATATGGTATTGCTATATTTTACTTTTATTCTTTTCCCATGGTGTGTTTCTTATGGCTTAGCCAGAGCAACAGGCAGCTGATTATTAACACCTGCAAGAGGAGAAGGGGAAGACAGAGGATGAGATGGTTGGATGACTTCACAGACACGATGGATATGAGTTTGAGCAAGTTCTGGGAGATGATGATGGACAGGGAAACCTGGATTGTTGCAGTCCACGGGGTCGCAGAGTTGGACACAACTGAGTGACTGAACTGAATGGATGCGACTGGATGCCATGATTTTCACTTGTTGAATGTTGAGTTTGAAGCCAGCTATCTCACTCTCCTCCATCTTCATCAAGAGGCTCTTTAATTCTTCTTTGCTTTCTGCCATAAGACTGGTGTAATCTGCATACCTGAGGTTATTGATATTTCTCCTGGCACTCTTGATTCCACCTTGAACTTCATCTAACTTGGCATTTTTCATGATGTAGTCTGCATTCAAGTTAAATAAGCAGGGTTACAATATACAGGCTTGACATATTCCTTTCCCAATTTGGAACCAGTCTGTTGTTCCATGTCTGGTTCTAACTGTTGCTTCTTGACCCACATATAGGTTTTGCAGAAGGCAAGTATGGAGAACTGGTATTTCCATCTCTTTAAGAATTTTCCACAGTTTCTTGTGATCCACACAGTAAAGTCTTTAACGTAGTCAATGAAGCAGAAATTGATGTTTTTCTGGATTTCCCTTGCTCTTTCTATGATCCAGCAGATGTTAGCAATGATCTCTGTTTCCTCTGCCTTTCTAAATACATTTTGAGTATCTGGAGATTCTCGGTTCATAAACTGTTGAAGCCAAGCTTGGAGAACTTTGAGCATTACTTTGGTAGCATGTGAGATGAGTACAATTCTGCAGTAGTTTGAACATTCTTTTGTATTTTATTTCTTTGGTATTGGAATGAAAATTGACCTTTTCTAGTCCTGTGACCACTAGTGAGTTTTCCAAGTTTGCTGGCATATTAAATGCATAACTTTAATAGTATTATCTTTTCTGCTGTGCTTAGTCGCTCAATCTTGTCTGACTCTTTGTGACCCCAATGACTATAAGCATGCCAGGCTCCTTGGGATTAGAAATAGCTCAGCTGGAATTTCATCACCTCCACTAGCTCTGTTCATAGTGATGCTTCCTAAGACCCATTTGACTTTGCACTCCAGGATTTCTGGCTCTAGGTGAGTGCTCACACCGTCGTGGTTATCTGGTTCATTAAGATCCTTTTTGTATAATTCTTCTGTGTATTCTTGCCACCTCCTCTTAATACCTTCTGTTTCTGTTAGGTCCATACAGTTTCCGTCTTTATTTTGCCCATATTTACATGTAATATTCCCTTAGTATCTCTAATTTTCTTGAAGAGATCTCTAGTCTTTCCCATTCTACTGTTTTCCTCTATCTTTGAATTGATCACTTAGGAAAGCTATCTTATCTCTCTTTGCTATTCTTTGGAACTCTGCATTCAGATGGATATATCTTTCCTTTTCTCTATTGCCTTTCACTTCTCTTCTTTTCTCAGCTATTTGTAAGGTCTCCTCAGACTACCATTTTGCCTGTTTGCATTTCTTTTTCCTGAGAATGGTTTTGATCATGGCCTCCTGTACAGTGTTATGAATTTCTGTCCATAGTTATTCAGGCACTCTGTGTACCAGATCTAATCCCTTGAATCTATTTCTTACTTCCTCTGTATAATCATAAGGTATTTGGTTTAGGTCATACCTGAATGGTCTAGTGGTTTTTCCCACTTTCGTCAATTTAAGTCTGAATTTGGCAATAGGGAATTCATGATCTGAGCCACAGTCACCTCCTGGTCTTGTTTTTTGCTGACTGTATATAGCTTCTCCATCTTTGGCTGCAAAGAATAGAATCAATCTGATTTTGGTGTTGACCATCTGGTGATGTCCATGTGTAGAGTTGTCAATTGTGTTGTTGGAAGAGGGTGTTTGCTATGACCAGTGTGCATTGTCTGGGCAAAACCCTGTTAGCCTTTGTCCTTTGTTTTGTACACCAAGGACAATCTTGCCTGTTACTCCAAGTATCTCTTACCTTCCTATTTTTGGATTCCAGTCCATTATGATGAAAAGGATATCTTTTTTTGGTGTTAGTTCTAGAAGGTATTGTAGGTCTTCAAATTCAGCTTCTTTGGCATTATTGGTTGGGGCATATACTTGGATTACTATGGTTTTGAATGGTTTGCCTTCGAAACCACAGGATCTTTCTGTCATTTTTGAGATTACAGGTAAGTTTTGCATTTTGGACTCTTTTGTTGACTATGAGGGCTATTGTATTTCTCTAAGTACTTCTTTCCCACAGTAGTAGATGTAATGGTCAGCTAAATTAAATTCACCTGTTGCAGTCCATTTTAGTCAACTGATTCCTAAAATGTCAGTGTTCACGCTTGTCATTTCCTGTTTGATCTCTTCCAATTTAGCTTGATTAGTAGGCCTAACATTCCAGGTTCCTATGCAATATTGTTCTTTACAGCATTGGACTTCACTTTCACCACCAGTTCAGGTCAGTTCAGTTGCTCCGTCATATCCGATTCTTTGCAACCCTATGAACCTCAGCACTCCAGGCCTCCCTGTCCATCACCAACTCCCAGAGTTCACTCAGACTCACATCCATAGAGTTGGTGATGCCATCCAGCCATCTCATCCTCTGTTGTCCCTTCTCCTCCTGCCTTCAATCTTTCCCAGAATCAGGGTCTTTCTAATAAGTCAGCTCTTCGCATCAGGTGGTCCAAAGTATTGTAGTTTCAGCTTCAACATCAGTCCTTCCAATGAAAACCCAGGACTGATCTCCTTTAGGATGGACTGGTTGGATCTCTTGGCAATCTCAGTGACTTTCACAAGTCTTTTCCAATTCCACAGTTCAAAAGCATTAGCTCTTCAGTGCTCACCTCTCTTTATGGTCCAACTCTTCCATCCATTCTTGACTACTGGAAGAATCATAGCTTTCACTAGAAGGACCATGGCAAATAGATGGGGAAACAATGAAAACAGTGACAGACTTCATTTTTGGGGGCTCCAAAATCACTGTGGATATGACTGCAGTCATGAAATTAAATAGGCAACAGGTTCCATCAGTGTCTCGTAAACATCATACCTTATTTCTTTGCTATATTATCAGTGCAATGTTATCAAAGCTTACAATGTACTTATCTTGTCCATGACCACAATTTCCAATAACATTTAGCATTAATTTCATATTTATATGTACTTAATGATGCAGTTTATGTTTTAATAGAGTATATCTATTTCTTTTATTGACTTTTTATCTGGTATTTTGTTTCTGTGTCTGTCTTGGAACTTCTGTCACTATTATTTGTTTTCCTGAGATATATTCAAAGGTACTTATTGCTTATATTCCTGTGTATTAGTAAAGGCCTGCCTTTTTTTAAAAACAAAAGGGTAGCAGGGCTTTGTTTATTTTTTTATGTTGTATAGTTCTCCTCCTCAAAACTTTTTACATACTTTCCCATGATTTTCTACAATATAATGTTCTGTCATTATCAGTTGAATCTCTATCAATGATGATTCCACTTTGGTGTGGGTAAATAACTTCCTCTTTCACAAACCCAAGGAAATCTTGCTTCTATGTCAACCACTCAAAGCCTTCAACCAAATCCTCGTGGGGTCTTCTGTTCCTTGACAGAAGTTAGAAGGGGTAGTGTTCTATGCATTGCCATCCTCCCATCTCACCACCGCATGTGCAGCCCTCTGTTATTGTTGTTCAGTCACCCAGTCGTGTCTACTCTTTGCAACCCCATGAACTGCAGCATACCAGGGCTCTCTGTTCCTCACCATCTCCCAGAGTTTGCCCAAGTTCATGTTCATTTTAAGTGTTGCCATCCAACTGTCTCATCCTCTGATGCCCTCTTCTCCTTCTGCCCTCAATCTTTCCCAGTATCATAGACTTTTCCAATGAGTTGTCTGTTCTCATCAGATGACCAAAATACTGGAGCTTCAGCTTCAACATCAGTCCTTCTAGTGAATATTCAGGGTTGATCTGCCTTATGATTGACTGGTTTGATCTCCTTGCTATCCAAGGGACTTTCAGGAGTCTTCTCTAGCACCACAGTTGAAAGCATCAGTTATTTGGCATTTTACCTTAGGAAGATTATAACCTTGACTATTCAGACCTTTTTTGGCAGAGTAATGTTTCTGATTTTCAACACACAACCCTCTTTAGCCTGAAGCAAAAATGCCAGCATCTATTCAGTCTCAGGCCCTACTTCTTGCCCAGAGGGTCACATGAAGCTTTTTTTGCTTTCATCTGAAATGTCAGGACCATGAAGATCACAGACCGAAACCATTTCCTGTTACTTCGGAAGTCTTGTTAACGCTGACACTCCATCCCAAAACTGGGGAAGAGTGAAGGAGTGGGGAAAAGGTTCCTTTTTCATAGACCTTCCCCTCCATGCTGCTTCCTGTCACTATCATGTTCCCAATACCACACTCAGCAAGTTAGATCAAAATTCTGTATTCTCAAGCTACACATTCTAATAATCATTCCTATTTCTGTACTTTCAGAATGCTATATCCAACTGGAAATTATTTTCTCTCCCACTTCCAATAATTACTGAGACTATAAAGCATCCAACACATTCAAACTGATGAGCCATCACATCTAGAAATATCTCAAGAGGAAACAAAATTTCATATGCTTTTCATATTCTTGGTGATATCATTTATGACACAACTTATCATGTAATTAATTACACAATATATTTTTATAATATATAACTGCTTTAGGTATATCATGTCCTTAACGAACTTTTCAACTTGCTATTTATTTATTCAATTTTAGGTATAAAGAGAATATGATGAAGTTATCAAGAATTCACCATGATCAGCCTGTGAAACCCCTGGACCGAGCAGTCTTCTGGGTTGAGTTTGTCATGCGCCACAAAGGAGCCAAGCACCTTCGACCAGCCTTCCATGACCTCAACTGGTTCCAGTACCACTCTTTGGATGTGATTGGCTTCCTGCTAGCTTGTGTGGCAACTGTTGCATTCCTGGTCACTAAATGTTGCCTGTTTTGTTACCGGAAGTTTGGTAAGACTGCAAAGAAGAAAAAGAGAGAGTAGTCTTTTTCTGCCTTTTTCTTTTTTTCTTTTTTTTTTTTTTATACAGTTGAACTAGAAACTTTGACAGAGTCTATCTGAATAATCCAGACACTGATTTGGAAAGATTTCTCTCCTGTTCTTCTGGGTTCTTCTCTATTCTTCAACTTATCATGTTAAAGATCAAAGACTCACTCCAAAAATATGCCACATGATTCAGAATTAAAGTTTAAAATAATCTATTCTTTACAAAGATACGACAGATGAATAAACACATGGAAATTGTTACCATTAAAGACTTAGTGCTTTATTTTATTCATTGCTTTTAGTTCAACCAGTTGAGATGCTGTTTGAGGCCTCAGGAACATAATGATTTATTCTATTTCCATACTGATCAGGTTGAATATTTCTTAAGTATCTAACATAATTTAGGGTTCAATAATCAATAATTATTTCATATTCTCTAAAAGAACTATACAAGGACTAATGCAGAACACACTCCAGACAGAGCTTCTTTGCCAGTCAGGAATATTGAAGCCTGTTAGCATTTCTACTCTGCTATAAAGCACATTTTACACCATCAATTTCCTTCCATATCATTCCACATTAGACTTTGTCCCCTTTGGAATATAAAGCACTGTTTTTTTTTTGTTGTTGTTGTTGTTGTTTCTCATTTGAATATTATCCTTCATTTGGATATTAATAATGATAGTACTTCATTTGTATTGTAACACTTCTTGGCTTCAGAGAACTAGCTGACTCTTGTATGTTTGCATGGTTATTGGTATGATAGACCAAAGTAAATGACTAGAATTTAATACCCACTCTTTTTAAAATAACTTAAGTACAATAAGGCTGTATATTGTTATTCTGTTTATTTAACTGTATGCAGAGTACATCATGTGAAATGCTGGTCTGGATGAATCACAAGCAGAAATTGAGATTGCTGCAGAAATATCAACCTCAGGTGATACACAGTTGATACCTCTCTAATGACAGAAAGTAAAAAGGTAATAAAGAGCTTTTTGATGAGGGTAAAAGAGGGGAAAGCTGGCTTAAAGCTGAGTGCAAAAAAAAAAAAAAAAAAAAAGAATGAAAATCATGGCATCTGGTCCCATCATTTTATGGCAAATAGAAGGAGGAAAAGTGGAAACAGTGCTTTCTTGTCCTCCAAAATCACTGTGGATGGTGACTGTATCAATAATATTAAAAGACGCTTGCTCCTCAGAAGAAAAGCTATGAAAAACCTAGTTCAGTTCAGTTTATTCCCTCAGTCGTGTCTGACTCTTTGCAACCCCATGAAGCTCAGCATGCCAGGCCTCCCTGTCCATCACCAACTCCCCGAGTTCATCCAAACCCATGTTCATTGTGTCGATGATGGCATCCAACCATCTCATCCTCTGTCATCCCCTTCTCCTCATGCCCTCAATCTTTCCTGGCATTAGGGTCTTTCCCAATGAGTCAGCTGTTCGTATGGAAAGACATACCATAGTCTGGAATTGGAAGAATCAATATTAGCAAAATTTCTACAGTATTCAAGGCAATCTGCAGATACAAAGTAATCCCTACCAAATTACCAATGGAATTTTTCATAAACTATCACAATTAAAAAAAAAAAAAAATAGGGAGACACAAAAGACCCTGAATGATGAAAGCAATTTTGAGAAAGAAAAAATGAAGTGGAGAAATAAGCTTGCCCAGACAACACTACAAAGCTATAGTCATCAAGACAGTATGGTACTGGCACAAAACAGATATAGATCACTGGAACAGTATAGAAAGTCCAGAAATAAACCCACAGACCTATTATCAATCTCTAACTGTGGATAAAAAACCAGGATCTTCAATAGGTGGTGCTGGGAAAACTGGAAAGATACATGTAAAGGAATGAAAATAGAACATAATTTAACACCATACACAAAAGTTAACTCAAAATGGATTAGACACCTAAATGTAAGACCAAACACCAAAACATTCTTTGAATAAATCACAATGATATCTTTTTTTTGATCCATTTCCAAGAGTATTGGAAAAGAAAACAAAACTACAAATGGGATCAAATTGAACTCTAAAGCTGTTGCATAACAAAACAGAACATAATCAAAATAGGAAGGCAACCCATTGCAGCAACACAGATAGATGTGGAAGTTATCATACTAAGTGAATAAGGAATACAGAGAAAGATAAGTACCACATTGCTTATATGTGAAAAAAAAAAAAAACAAACGTATTTACAAAACAAAAACAGATTTACACACTAAAAACAAACTTAAGGTTACAAAAGGGATTAGCAGATATAGATTACTATATTTCAAATAGTTGAACCAACAAGAACTTACTGTATATATAGCAGAGGAAATTCTGCTCAATATTCTGTAGCAATGTAAATGTGAAAAGAATTTTAAAAAGAGAAGATATATGTATTTATATAACTGAATCACTTTGCTGTACACCTGAAACTAACACATTGTTAATCAACTACAATCCAATATAAAATTAAAAATAAAATAAATCTCCTTGCCTTAACATCTCTTAAAGTGTGCATATTTCTGGCTTTAAGTGATAATCTCTTCTGTACCTAAAATATCTAGAAGAGTTATCAGTAAAAGAAACACTACAGAGATCGTCCTGTTCAAATGAACACAAAAATAAAACCAGGAAAAATAATCCAAAAATTCTAGCCTTAATAGAATATGAAATCACATAATGTTGGGTTTTCAAATATTACTTAGAAATTATTATGGATTTGTGTTTAAGCCTGAGTATATATTTCCTAACTCAGTGTATTGTGTTTTATCAAGGTTTATTTTTTTTTTCTCACTTCAAAGCAGTTGCTTTCCATTTTAATCCATAATACAAAGTACACACTTCAAAGTTCAGTCCAACCTGCTATAAACTGATAGAGATTGTTAAGGAGAGATCTTTGGATTGTGAGTTTCATGCACTTGGTTTAAGATTTAATTCAAGCAAGAGTTAACCATGAAGACTGTGAAAGGCTTCTGCATCCTTTTCATGCTGCATCTATGTCTCCTTGACTCCGGGAGGACGGGCAAAGTTCTTGTATGGCCTGTGGATTTTAGTCACTGGATTAATTTACAAGTTATTCTAAAAGAGCTTCCCTTCGTGGGCATGAGATAACTGTCCTGGTACCTTCACAAAATCTTCTGATTGATCATACCAAGACTCCCTATCATGTGGAGATCCTCCAGCTTTCAGTAACTGAAGAAACTTTCATGGAAGAGCTCAATACCATTCTCTATGAAGAAATTTTTGAACTGTCAAAACTCTCATGGTGGGAAATTCAAATAAAACTGGCAAAACTAGGCATAAAATTTTTATTAATAAACAGAAGAGTGTGTGACAGTGCTATCACAAACAAGGGGTTACTCAGCAGGCTACAGGCAGCCAAGTTTGATGTCTGCATTGCTGACCCTTTAAGTTTTTGTGGGGAATTGGTGGCTGAAGTCCTGAATATTCCATTTATATTCACTTTTCGGTTTTTCTATGGGAATGTCATTGAAAGACTGTGTGCTGGGCTTCCTATGCCTTCTTCATATGTTCCTGGTATCACATCAAGACTGACAGACAAGATGACTTTTAGACAGAGGCTGGAGAACTGGTTACTGTATACAGTGAGTGACATGATATGTTCATATTATGTATTTCCAGAATGGGATGAATATTACAGCAAGGTTTTAGGTAAGAATAATATGTATATAATAAATATTCTACCTGTGGCGGATTCATTTAGATATTTGGCAAAACTAATACAGTTATGTAAAGTTTAAAAATAAAATAAAATTTAAAAAAAATATATATTCTTATATTCTATAAATAAACATTTATCTAACTGTATGAAAACTTACAAATGGTATTTTAAGGTGGCTACACTGTTTTGAATATGTTAATAACACTCTTTTTTTTTGGTTTTGTGTTATATGATTGAATCATAAAATTCCCTCTTCTAAGGGATCTTCCCAGCTCACAGATCGTACCCGGGTCTCCTGCATTTCAGGTTGATTCTTTACCATCTAAGCCACTAGGGGAACCCTGGTATATATCCAAGAAGGAATATTCTCTATATTTAAGCTTAAGTTTTTGGAGTGTCTGGAAAACCCAAATCTGACAGTGTGCTTAATTTCCATAACCTTGGACTACTCTGTGTTCTTGCTTCTCCTGTTTCACAACCTGTTTTCTTTCTGATTAACTTGCTCTTCCTAAGGCTTTATATTTGTGTTCTATGAAGGAATGGTTTGCAATGTGATGAGCATGAAACTAGAAAATAAATAATGTAGTTTGGTTTCATTTGGTCTTGTTTTCAAAGTGTAAAAATGAAAGAAGACTTTTTCCTATAGGACCATGTTTCTAGATTTTTACCTCACTTCAGTGTTTTGTTCTTGTTCTATTTAAGGTTAGAGGTCATTAGAAGTCAACCAGTGACTTTTGACCCTGAGCATAAATTTATTCTCTATTTGAACAAGCCCATTTACCCCCCTTTTTTTTTTTTTTTGCTTTTGACTAATTTATTTTTTATTATGTTTACGTGATTATGGTAAGGAAATTTTGCACAAAAGGCAAATTACCTTTGAGAAAGCAGTCCCTTTCATATATTATTTAGATTTTTTAAGGTATTACTAACATGCAACACTGTATTAGTTTCAGGTGGTGACAAAAAAATTAATCAATAGTCAACCTAGAATAGTATGGAAGATTTCATTTGAGCCAATCTGAGAATTATAACCCTGGAGAAAATCTGTCAGGAAGCTCTGAGGAATGCTCTGCCCATTAGAAGTTAAAGAACTGTCATATATGTTTTTGAGGGAAGGGGTTATTCTTGAAAGTGTTATACATCAGAACATTATATTGCCAGTTTATGTAGTCCTAAAAAATGAGTAGTGGGTCATTGTGACTCCTTAAAAGAGTAAGGAAAGAATGTTAGCTTATAATGAGTTACCTTGCTGGTGCAAGGAGGAAATTCGTTTTTCTGTAGAGTAAACTTCCTTGTGTCTTCTGAGGGGATCTAGTTAATGTATAATGCAGAAGCACATCGCACACTAAAACAGGGAGTGCCAGGTAGTGGCTCAACTGGTAGAGAAATTTTTATGCAAAATTTTGCTTCCCCAGACTTAAAATAATTTTGTTTCAACACAGGTATAAAACAAGATGATTAGATATTTGTACCTATTGTGAAATAATCACCAAATAGCTCTCCATAATATCTATCACTACACATAAATACAAATAGTATTTATTTGAGAACTTCTAATTTCTACTTCTGTCATTTTTGAGGTTGGACCTAAGTACTTCATTTCACACTCTTTTCTTGACTATGAGCGATCCTCCCATTTCTTCTAAATGATTCTTGCCCACGGTAGTAGACATAATGGTCAACTGAATTAAATTCTCACATTCCAGTTCATTTTAGTTCACTGATTCCTAAAATCTCTATATTCGCTCTTGCTATCGCCTTTTTAATCACTTTCAATTTATGCTGATTCATGGACCGAACATTCCAAGTTCCTATGCAATATTCTTACAGCATCGGACTTTACTTCCATCACCAGTCACATCTACACCTGGGCATTATTTTTGCTTTTGCTCCATCTCTTCATTATATCCGGAATTATTTCTCCACTCTTCCCCAGTAGCATATTGGGCATCTACCGACCTAGAGATTTCATCTTTCAGTGTCATATCTTTTTGCCTTTTTATGCTGTTTGTGGGGTTCTCAAGGCAAGAATACTGAAGTGATTTGGCATTGTCTTCTCCAGTGTACCAGATTTTGCCAGAACTTTCTGCCGTGACCCATTAGTCTTGGGAGGCCCTACAAGGCATGGCTCACAGTTTCACTGAGTTAGACAAGGCTGTGGTCCATGTGATCAGTGTGGTTAGTTTTCTGTGACTGTGGTTTTCATTCTGTCTGCCCTCTGATGAAAAGGATAAGAGGCTTGTGGAAGTTTCCTGATGAGAGAGACTATCTGTGGGGGAAACTGGGTTTTGTTCTGATGGGAGGGGCCATGTTCAGTGAATCTTTAATCCAATTTTCTGCTGATAGGTGTGGCTGGGTTCCTTCCCTGTTGTTTAGCCTGAGGCAAAACTTTCAACCCATGCCTCTACCAGAGACTCCTGAACACTCAAAGGCAAGTCTGGCTCAGTCTCCCACGGCCTCCAAAGTCAAATTTCCTAGGGGTTCTCAGTTGGATTTGCTGGATTCCCAGGTTGGAAAATCTGTTCTGGGTCCTAGAACTTTCTTACCAGTGTGAGAATTTCTTTTTTATAATTGTTCTGCAGTTTGTATGTCATGTGCTCAGTGGCTCTATGGTGGGGCTAATGGCGACCTCCTCCATGAGGCTCATGCCACACGCTGGGTAATCCAGGTTTGCCACAGTCAGTCCCTGTTCCCACCGCAAACCACGCTGACCCGTACCTGTGCACGAGACACTCAAACAATCAAAGGCAAGTCTGGCTCAGTCTCTGTGGCAGGGACGTCTGGGTCTTGGTGGGCATAAGATTTTGCTTGAGTTTTCCAAGCATCTCTGGTAAGTATGGGGCTTGATTCTAAATGCAATTTTGCCCCTCCTACCGTCTTACTTGGGCTTCTCCTTTGCCCTTGGAATTGGGATATCTTTTTTTTTTGGTGGACTCCAACATTCTCCTGTCCATGGTTGTTCAGCAGCTAGTTGCAAATTTGGAGTTCACACAGGAGAAGATGAGCACATAACCTTTTACTCTTCTGTCTTGTTTGTTGATGTCCTTTTCATCATAGGGGACTGGAAGGCAAAAGCAGGAGGTTAAGAGATACCTGGAGTAACAAACGAACTTGGCCATGGAGTACAAAATGAAGCAGGGCAAAGGCTAACAGAGTTTAGTCAAGAGAAGGAACTGGTCATAGCAAACACCCTCCTCATCAGCACAAGAGAAGACTCTATGCATGGACATGATCAGATGTTCAACACTGAAATCAGATTGGTTATATTCTTTGGAGTCAAAGATGGAGAATAACTATACAGTCAGCAAAAACAATATCGGGAGCTGACTGTGGCACAGACCATAAACTCCTTATTGCCCAATTCAGACTTTAATTGAAGAAAGTAGGAAAAACCACTAGACCATTTAGGTATGACCTAAATCACATCCCATATGATTATACAGTGGAAATGACAAATAGGCTTAAGGAATGAGATCTGATAGATAGAGTGCTTGAAGAACTATGGACAGAAGTTCATGACATTGTACAGGAGGCAGTGATCAAAACTATCCCCAGCAAAAAGAAATACAAAAGGCAAAACATCTGAGGAGTCCTAACAATTAGCTGAGAAAAGAAGAGAAGCTAAAGGCAAAAGAGAAAAGGAAAGCTATAGCCATCTGAATGCAGAGTTCCAAAGAAAAGCCAGGAGAGATAAGAAAGCCTTCTTAAGTGACAAATGCAAAGAAATAGAGGGAAAAAAATTTAATGGGAAAGACTAGAGATCCCTTCAAGAAAATTAGAGATGCTAAGGGAACATTTAATGCAAAGATGGGCACAATAAAGAACAGAAACGTTATGGACATAACAGAAGAAATTAAGAAGAGGTGGCAAGAATACATGGAAGAACTATGCAAGAAAGATCCTCATGACCCAGATAACTATGATGTTGTGATCATTCACATAGAGCCAGATATCCTGGAGTCTGAAGTTAAGTGGACCTTAGGAAGCATCACTATGAACAAAGCTAGAGGAGGAGATGGAATTCCAGTTGAGCTATTTCAAGTCCAAAAAGATGATGCTCTGAAAGTGCTGCAGTCAGTAAGCCAGCAAATTTGGAAAACTCAGCAGTGATAACAGGACTGCATAAGATCAGGTTTCATTGCAATCCCAAAGAAAAGCTATGCCAAAGAATATTCAAACTACTGCAAAATTGCAGTCATCTCACACACTAGCAAAGTAATGCTGAATATTCTCAAAGCCAGGCTGCAACACTACGTGAACTGAGAAATACAAGTTGTTCAAGCTGGATTTAGAAAAGGCCAAGGAACCAGAGATCAATTGCCATCATATGTTGGATCATAGAAAAAGAAAGAGAGTTCCAGAAAAAAACATCTACTTCTGCTTTATTGACTGTGCCAAAGCCTTTGACTGTGTGGATTACAAAATAATGGAAAAATTCTTCAAGAGATGGGTATACCAGACCACCTTACCTGACTCCTGCAAAGCTTGTATGGAGGTCAAAAGCAACAGTAATAACTGAACCTGGAACAACAGACTGGTTCCAAATTGGGAAAGATATATGTCAAGGCTGACGTATATCAGGTATAACCACCCCCTGCTTATTTAATTTATATGCAGAGTACATCATGCAAAATGCCAGGATGGATGAAGCACAAACTGGAATCTAGATTGCCAAGAGAAATACCAATAACCTCAGATATGCAGATGATACCACCATTATGGCAGAAAGTGAAGAGGAACAGCAGAGACACTTGATGAAAGTGAAAGAGAAGAGTGAAAAATTGGTTTAACGCAACATTCAAAAAATGAATATCATGGCATCCAGTCCCATCACTTCATAGAAAAAGATGGGGAAGCAATGGAAACAGTGAGAGACTTTATTTCCTTGGGCTCCAAAATCACTGCAAATGATGACTGCAGACATGAAATTAAAAGATCCTTACACATTGGAAGAAAAGCTATTACAAACCTAGACAGCATATTAAAAAGCAGAGACATTACCTAGGCAACAAAGATCCATATAGTCAAAGCTATGGTTTGAACCAGTAGTTTTTTGTTGATGCAACAGTTGGACCATAAAGAAGGCTGAGCACTGAAGAACTGATGCTTTTGAACTGTGGTGTTGGAGAAGCCTCTTGAGAGTCCCTTAGACTGCAAGGAGATCAAACCAGTCAATCCTAAAGGAAATCAATCCTGAGTATTCATTGGAAGGATTGATGATGAAGCTGAAGCACTAAAATTTTGGCCAGTTGATATGAAAAGCTATCTTACTAGAAAAGATCCTGATCCTGGCAGGATTTAAGGCAGGAGGAAATAGGGATGACAGAGGATCAGCTGTTTGGATGGAACTACTGTCTCAGTGGGCATGAGTTTGAGCAGGCTCCGGGAGATGGTGAAGGATAGGAAAGCCTGAGTTGCTGCAGTCCATGGTACTGCAAAATGTAGGACGTGAACAAATGACTGAACAACAACAATAACCACACCTACACAGACACATGGTTTGCAAATACTTTTTCTGTTTTCATAGGCTGCCTTCTTGTTTTGTTGATCATTTCTCTTACTGTGAAGTGTGCAGTGGCTGTTATTTGGAATTAGTTCAACTAGTTCATTTTTCCTTATACTTTCAGTTCAGTTCAGTCACTCAGTCACGTCCGATTCTTTGAAACCCCATGGATAACAGCTTGCCAGACTTCCCTGTACATCACCAACTCTCTTAGCCTACTCAAACTCATGTCCATTGAGTCGGTGAGGCCATCCAACCACCTCATCCTCTGTCATCCCTTTCTTCTCCTGCCTTCAGTCTTGCCCAACATCAGATTCATTTCCAGTGAGTCAGTTCTTCACATCAGGTGGCCAAAGTATTGGAGTTTCAGCTTCAGCATCAGTCCTTCCAATGAAGAGTCAGGATTGATTTCCTTTAGGATTGACTTGATTGATCTCCTTGCAGTCCAAGGGACTCTCAAGAGTCTTCTCCAACACCACAGTTCAAAAGCATCGATTCTTCAGTGCTCAGCTTTCTTCACAGTCCAACTCTCACATCCATACATGACCACTGGAAAAACCATAGCCTTGACTAGACGGACCTTTGTTGGCAAAGTAATGTCTCTGCTTTTGAATATGCTATCTAGGTAGGTCATAACTTTTCTTCCAAGGAATAAGTGCCTTTTAATTTTTGGCTGCAATGAATGTAAATTTATATATAATTATAAATTAATAAATAATTTATAAAATTATTCATTAAAGCATGTCATAGTTATGTTCAAATAATTGATGAGAAAATAAGAAAATATTCATTAAAAAAATTGAGAAACTATTTATAAACCTCTTGAGGGGTAAAGGAATTTTAGGATAAGAGCACTAGGTTAGACACAAAAATGGTCCAAAAAAATCCTATAGGGCAATAAAATCATAATTTGGAAATGATAATTTCTACCAGACATAAATATACCAGTTAACAATTAATTTCAATGTATTTTAACTCAAAAGTTAGAGAAAAGTAAAACAAACAAACAAATAAACAAACAAACATAAAACGTGCACACATTTTCCAAAAGATATGTGCTGAGTATGAAACTGGGTATTGTAATCACCAGAGTCAAGGCCCTCATTTGCTGAGATTTGCCTTGATCTCTAATTGCAGATAGATCTTCCTAGGAGTGCAAAATCCCTTATATTTGTCTAATAAAAACCTTAGCACACTTAGAACATCAAGGAGAATATTCACAAAGCCATGAAGTGAGAAACCAGATGGCTATTATTTCCTCCCATCAGTGACACAGAGCACATATTTCAAAAGGACACCAAAACTCTGGATAAGATTCGCTATAAAAGAGAAACTATTTCACCACCAGAGATTATTATGCAGTGCAATATTTTCACCAAAGAGGAGAAAATCTTGTAAAATAGGAAATTTCATTTACTATAGCAAAGGAGACAATCATTTTAAGAATTGTATTAAAAGTATTCAGGATGTAATTAGTTGCGACAACACACTTGAAAATAATAGAAAAAAAGATGGGCAAAAGACAAGTTGTTTTTCAACATAATCAGAGGCTTTTGGAGCAATGAGGATGAGATAAATTGGAATTCCAGAGAAGAAGTTGTGACTCTACCATAGAAGGCTGAGAATCGCTCCCTAAGTTTCTTGTACTTATAGGAGCACCTGAGTGGGCTCAGGCTTAGATCAAGATGAAAGACTCCATTGACAGAGAGAAAGCAACAGGCTTTTGGCTTCACTCCATACTTAAATCTGTATTTGAAAGTGAAAGTGAAAGTCGCTCAGTCCTGTTGGATTCTTTGTGACCCCTTGGACTATACAGTCCATGGAATTCTCCAGACCAGAATACTAGAATGGGTAGCCTTTCCCTTCTCAAGGGGATGTTTACAACCCAGGGATCAAGCCCAGGTCTCCAGCATTTCAGGCAGATTCACTACCAGCTGAGCCACAAAAGAAGCCCAAATGTGTTTACTTATTCATAATCTGACTATGTGTACTCTTCAGGGTAAAAGTTTTTCAACTGATTTAACTGATTCAATTGATTTAACTTGGGTTGCATAGGCTCGGTATTGGTCTTTAAGAATTTACTTAGAAAATTAGGTGAAGATATATCTCTCATTTAACATATCAGATTCCTTTCCCTCTCTTATCCTTCATTTTTATTCAGGAAAACCTACCACACTATGTGAGATTATGGGGAAAGCTGACATATGGTTGTTTCGAAGTTACTGGGATTTTGAATTTCCTCAACCTTACTTACCTAATACTGAATTTGTCGGAGGACTGCACTGCAAGCCTGCAAAGCCCCTGCCTAAGGTAGTTAAATGTGCTTATTATTGTCCTACATGAATGAAGCATGAAGTGTTAGTCACTCAGTCGTATCTGACTCTTTGTGACCCCATGGACTGTAGCCTCCCAAGCTCCTCTGTCCATGGAATTTTCCAGTCAAGAATACGGGAATGGAATTGCCATTCCCTTCTCCAGGGGATCTTCCTGACCCAGCTATGAGTATTTATCTCAAAATGATTTCTGGTTTATTGTTAACAGTGTTTGATCCCCAAATGGAGAAAACAGACATAGAATTTAATGGTCATTATTTTCTTAGACTATACAATACAGTAAGAAGGTGAGTAGCCTTTATTTTGGATTATGTATTATTATCTAATGAAGTAGTCCTCAATGTTTTATTTTCTTGTTCAAAGTCCATTAACTATTCATGAAAATGTGTTTTCTATAAATTTAAAAATATTTCCTAGTATCTTACAAATACTATGCTATAATTGAACATAAAGATATCATTCTATCATCTCTAAACATAGTGTAATGGTTAATTTTAAGTGTCAACTTGCCTGGCTGGGTACCCAGGTATTTAGACAAACATTTTTCTAGAAGTTATTAAGAGGCTATTTTTAGATGAAATCAACTTTGAAATATGTGGACCTTGATTAAACAAATTATTCTCCAATATGTGAGTGAGCCTCATCCAATTAGTTGAAGATGTGACTAGAACAAAAGTCTGAATTCTGCCCGTAGTCTGCCTTCAGACTTGAACTACAGCAGTGACTCTTCTCTGAGTCTCCAGCCTAATGTGCTGTTCTGCAGATTAAACTTGACAGTCTCCATAACCATGGGCATGAGTGCTAAGTCGCTTCAGTCTTATCTGACTCTTTCAGACCCCATAGATTGCAACCTGCCAGACTTCTCTGTTCATGGGATTCTCCAGGCAAGAATGGAGTTGGTTGCCTTTTCCTTCTCCAATAACCATGTGAGAAATCCCTTAATATAAATTTCTTCCCTGTTTTTCCATTTCACTCCTCAAAAACACATTTTTTTTTGTCTTACTTAATTGGCTTAGTTTTGCTAGTATTTAAACAGAGGATAAAAAGATTTATTTCAGTATGATTAAATATGTTGTCTTTATTTTTAATTCAAAGCTATATATTTCTACTATATTCCTATAACCCTCAGAATATGCTTTATAGGTATTTCTGCATTACTTTTCTGGTCAGGAGTTACATGGCTACTTCATTCCTAATTCTATATGTGGAAGGTCATATAAAAAAATAAATCTAATCAAAATAAAAAAAAATAGAAGTTTAGAAAACAGAGAAAAGAAAATATACCAAAGTTGTATCATTGTACTGACCATAATTCAGTAGAAAAAAATGAAAACAACCTTATTAGCGTCTAAGGCTAAATAAAAACTGCAGCACCAGAACTATTTAACTTAAAGGTAGAAATTTTCTCTGCCAGCTACTGCTGTGTAGACTTGGACAAATTACTTAACCTTATGGAGATAGATTTCCCATCTGTAAATGTATACATATCTCATAAAATCACCATATATCTAAGTTAAATGATACATGTAAAGAGTTGAGCAAATGGCAAAAGATAACAGGCAGTCAATAACATGTAAACACAAACACACATGCACAAAGACACATTCATACCTCAATATGCTTTGCCAAATGAGCTTTTAGTAACAATAATTTTTAATTCACCTAATAAGGATTTCAGGTCATCTATTATACACTGGAACAACAGACTGGTTCCAAATAGGAAAAGGAGTACATCAAGGCTGTATATTGTCACCCTGCTTATTTAACTTATATGCAGAATACATCATGAGAAACGCTGGACCAGAAGAAACACAAGCTGGAATCAAGATTGCCAGGAGAAATATCAATAGCCTCAGATATGAAGATGACACCACCCTTATGGCAGAAAGTGAAGAGGAACTAAAAAGCCTCTTGATGAAAGTGAAAGTGGAGAGTGAAAAAGTTGGCTTAAAGCTCAACATTCAGAAAACGAAGATCATGGCATCTGGTCCCATTATTTCATGGGAAATAGATGGGGAAACAGTGGAAACAGTGTCAGACTTTATTTTTCTGGGCCCCAAAATCACTGCAGATGGTGATTGCAGCCATGAAATTAAAAGACGCTTACCCTTTGGAAGGAAAGTTATGACCAACCTAGAGAGCATATTCAAAAGCAGAGACATTACTTTGCCAACAAAGGTCCGTCTAGTCAAGGCTATGGTTTTTCCAGTGGTCATGTATGGATGTGAGAGTTGGACTGTGAAGAAAGCTAAGTGCCAAAGGATTGATGCTTTTGAACTGTGGTGTTGAAGAAGACTCTTGAGAGTCCCTTGGACTGCAAGGAGATCCAACCAGTCCATTCTGAAGGAGATCAGCCCTGGGATTTCTTTGGAAGGAATGATGTTAAGGATGAAACTCCAGTACTTTGGCCACCCCATTGGAAGAGTTGACTCATTGGAAAAGACTCTGATGCTGGGAGGGATTGGGGGCAGGAGGAGAAGGGGACGACAGAGGATGAGATGGCTGGATGGCATCACTGACTCGATGGACGTGGGTCTGGGTGAACTCCGGGAGTTGGTGATGGACAGGTAGGCCTGGTGTGCTGTGATTCATGAGGTCGCAAACAGTCGGACACGACTGAGTGACTGAACTGAACTGAACTGATTATACAGTGAAATCATTAACATATGAAAGTACAGAATTGCTCTAATAATTCAGACACATTGAGAAGCATGTGACATCTATTATAACTGTAAACTTTTATATTATAAAGACTGTTTTTTTCACAGGAGTTCGAAGAGTTTGTTCAAAGCTCTGGAGAAGATGGAGTTGTGGTTTTTACTCTGGGGTCAATGATCAAAAACCTCTCAGAAGAAAAGTCTAATATGATTGCATCAGCCCTTGCCCAGATTCCTCAGAAGGTCATTTTATTTTATTTATTTTTTCTGGGATAGCTGTTTTAAAATCCATGAAGTTCACAGTAAAAGAATACTTGTAAAATTTAGGAAAGGGTATTGATATTGTTAGTTGCAACTTAAGTGAGCTCTAAAGAAAATGTATAAATGATAAAAGGGGATATTTGATTGATATCTTGCTTTAAACCTGGCATTTTTAACAGGATATTCTATTACAGTATTTTCTTTAAATAATAAATTAAAATTAATAATTTGCTACTGTTAAACCATCAGTCAGCTTTGTGTATTAGGTTTTAAGGCATCCATGTAACCTAACGCTTTTTGCTATTCTTATATTTCTTTAAATCTGAAGCATATAAACAAGCAACAAATAACATAACAGAGAATAAAGGAAAAGATATTCAAAATAATAGGCTTGATTCTCAGAATGTCTTGGGACTATATTTTCTAGTAATTACTGATTTTGAGCATTGTCATAATTGAACCTGGAAATAAGAGCTTAGGTTAAAAATAATCCTAAATAATGATTCTTCTAATAATGCTAAATAATGAATCCTAAAAATAATCCTAAATGAAATCCTAAATAATGATTCTTCAACATTTAAAACACTAACAATACAGTAAAATATTTAGGAGTATACTTTACAATGTACCAGCAATCTATCATTTTTTATTGATACCATTCTGGGTTTTACCTGAGTGACATCTTTTTTCTCAGTTCAGTCGCTCAGTCTTGTCCAACTCTTTGCGACCCCATGAGCTGCAGCATGCCAGGCCTCACTGTCCATCACCAACTACAATGGGTCAGGAAGGTCCCCTGGAGGACAGCATGGTAACCCACTCCAGTAATCTTACCTGGAGAATCCCCATGGACAGAGGAGCCTGGCAGGCTGCAGTCCATGGGGTCACAAAGAGTCGGACACAACTGTGTGACTGGATGCCATGACGGTTACACAATGTGGATGTTTTTAATGCTACCAAACTCTAAACTTAGAATACTTTAAAATGATAAATATGATTATGAATATTTTACCATATGAGTCTACATTACTAGTAAGTATGTAAAAAATAGTTCAGAAGAGGTAAATAACATCCCTCCCCTTTGCCTCTGAAATCTTTGTCTCAAAAATCCTCTTTACCAGAGTGGCTTAGTAACACCATATGTAGTTCTTTCAGATACAGATTGTCATTTTTCTTCATCTACCTCTTCATTATTTTTCTTCTTTGGGTTAAGTTAGAATTAACCCGAAGATGAAAGGCTATTGACTAGGATCATTGCAAGCCTTTGAAAACACAGCTGTAGTGTTTATGGTTTAAAAACATTCATTACCTAATCACGTATGGACTCAGTTTACTTGTGCATTACCTGGAGGCATCAAATTTGATTGAAGTGAAGTCTCTTAGTCGTGTCTGACTCTTTGCAACCCCATGGACTATAGCCTGCCAGGTTCCTCCATCCATGGGATATTCCAGGCAAGGATACTGGAGTGGGTTGCCATTTCCTTCTTCAGGGGATCTTCCCGATCCAGGGATCAAACCCCTGTCTCCAGTACTGTGGGAAGATTCTTTACGATCTGAGTCATCAGGGTAGGTTAACTTCTTCTGACAGGATGTGATTCTAAAATCTTCTAATAAAGACATTTATCTTAATAGGTTCTGTGGAGATACACAGGAAAGAAACCAGAAACACTAGGAGCCAATACCCGGCTATATAAATGGATTCCACAGAATGATCTTCTTGGTAAGACCAAAGAGAAGAAAAATAAACAGAGCTGAATGAGGTATAATCTGAATGATTATTCAATAACAGATATCAACAAATTTGTATTTAAAATAAGGAAAAAAAAAAACAACTTTAATGTGTTCTTCACATTGCTTCAGGAGTTTTGAAAGAAAGGATTGTTCATGACACATGTTAAAGACTGTAAGGCACATTTATTCAAGACCATCACCATAAGTATAGTTATTAGTGCAATGGACTTTTACAATAAAACAGAGAGACTGGAAACAATTTGTACACAGAAAGAAAAATGGGGAATTTATCACAAAAGAACATAGTGGAAGTTCATTGGATGGAAAAGTGCAGAGTTCAACTGACTTAGTAGAATGCTTGCTAAAATTGGGCAATGCGGAGATAGTGGAGCCACAAAATCAAAATCTAGTTGAGAAGAGTTCAGAGAAACCAGACTATACCTTGGTGACTCTCCCATTTATGACATAATCTCTCCCTCTTCAGGATCAAATCAGAGAAATTACCTTTAGATGAGGCTTTCGTTAACTTTTGTATACAGTATTGCAACACACTCCTGATTCTCTTCACCATTTTCTCACACCTCTCTTCTCTATGGAAAAAAAAAAAATGTGGCAAACCATTTCACCTACATTTCATATATAATATAAATGGCTGCATATTAGTATAAAGTCAAATGCAAATCCTATTTTCTTAAACAGAGTACACCATGAACTAATGTAGCCTATCTTTCTAGCTTGTTATGCCAACATTTTCATATTGAAACCCTGCACACGTCACCTCCTCTTTCCCATCTACAAAAAGATTAGTTTCTTCAGTCCCTCCATTCTTTTTTATTGATGTATTCTTCTTGCAATAATTTGTCAAATGGCAAGTACTCTCACCATATATTTTGCAGGAAACGTCTTAGTTGTCTGTGGAATGACTTAATTGCTGGAATCAGTAATTATACTTAGCCTGGAGTAATTAATTGCTGCTACTTCAGAGCCTATAAGAATTTATATGTGTTCTCATGACACAGAATTATATAGAAAATGTTACCTAATAGAATTTGGTTTATGCAGGTGTCATGATTTTCTGTTTTGGACACTCTTACAACTTAGAATAATTATTTATTTTTTCTTTCAATTTTTAGGTCATTCCCAAACCAGAGCTTTTATAACTCACTGTGGAACCAATGGGATCTATGAAGCTATTTACCACGGGGTCCCTATGGTTGGAATTCCTATGTTTGGTGATCAGCATGATAATCTTGTTCATATGAAAGCCAAAGGGACAGCTGTTGAAGTAGACATGCAAAGAATGACAAGTGCAGATCTGCTTAATGCTTTGAAAGCAGTTATTAACAATACTTCGTGAGTAGAGAATATATTCTTAACTAAGAAGCATTTTGTTTTTGAAGGAATAATCAGCTTTATATAATTTGAAATTGACAAATTTCCCATAATTTACAGTGCGCCTAATATCAAATAAGGTTATTTTATACTTCCTAAATTTTGTGAAAGTATTTTGTCACCTACCCCTTCTGGGTGATAGATTATAACCTCAAAGAAATACTACATTTATTTAAAGAAAATAATTTATTGTTAAAAAGATGAATTTTTAAATTAACAATAATACTTTTATTTCTTAAAAATTGCAGATATTACCACTATAAAGAATTTAGCGACTACAACAAAATCATAAAAGTAAAAATGAAAAACCACTCAGCTTCCCTCATGTCAGTTCAGTATGGTTCAGTCGCTCAGTCGTGTCCAACTCTTTGTGACCCCATGGACTGCAGCACGCCAGGCTTCTCTGTCCAACGTCAACTCTCGGAGCGTGCTCAAACTCATATCCATTGAGTCGGTGATGCCATCCTCTGTCTTCCCCTTCTCCTCCTGCCTTCAATTTTTTCCAGCATCAAGGTCTTTTCCATGAGTCAGTTCTTCGCATCAGGTGACCAAAGTATTGGAATTTCAGTTTTAGCATCAGTCCTTCCTATGAATATTCAGGACTGAATTCCTTTAGGATGGACTGGTTGGATCTCCTTGCAGTCCAAGTAACTCTCAAGCCTCTTCTTCAACATCACAGTTCAAAAGCATAAATTCTTTGATGCTCAGCTTTCTTTATAGTTCAACTCTCACATCTATACATGGCTACTGGAAAAACCATAGCATTGACTAGATAGACCTTTGTTGGCAAAGTTATGTCTCTGCTTTTTAATATGTTGTCTAGGTAGTCATAGCTTTTCTTCCAAGCAGCAAGCATCTTTTAATTTCATGACTGCAGTCACCATCTGGGTAGTTATAACCAATACCAGTTTAGAAACTTACTTCTGCTCTTTCGTTGTGTTAATTTATAAATAGAGAGAAGACCCCAGCCTCCCTGTTCCTTGACAGAGAGTAATAATTGGACACTATCCATGAGCAAAATCATCTCTGGGAATGCTCCAAAGTCCATGTAAGAAATTTTAGCAACACAGTAGAACAAAAAATCTGAGCTAAATCACACAAGAACAGAATGATGACAGTTTTATTTTACCAGCATCATTCCCAAGCCAGCATTACTCATCACCAAGAGAGAACTTTCAGCTAGAAAGAGTTCCTTGGCAGAAAAAGAGGAATGGATTGAATCACAAATTTTTAAGGCCTTCTGGAGCATAGAAAGATAAAAACAAATTCTAAATTTGTGTCAAGCTATAAGAGATCTCAGACAGCCAAACCAGTCCCAAGAAATAATGACATTGGAGGCATCCCAATTCTTATTTAAAACTGTACTACAAACTTATAGCAATTTTAAAAAGATGATATTGTCATAAAAATAGACATGCAGACCAATGTACAGGATTTAGAGTCCTGATACAAACCCCTCTATGTAAAGTTGAATAATATTTGACAAATGTGAAGAATACTCAATAGGAAAAGTGTTATCTTTTCAATAAGTAGTACTAGGGAAACTAGATATTTATATCCAGGAGAATAAAATTTGGACCCTTATATTACATTACTTCCCTCAGAGTTCAGTTGGTAAAGATCTGTTTTCAATGCAAGAGACCCAAGTTCAAACCTGGGGTCAGGAAGAGCCCCTGGAGAAGGAAATGGCATCCCACTCCAGTATTCTTACCTGGAGAATCCCATCGACAGAGGAGCCTGGCTGGCTACAGTCCATGGTGTCACAAGAGACAGACATGACTTAGTACTAAACCACCACATTGCATTACTTACACAGTTTGACTAGAAATGGACTAAAGACTTAAACATAAGAAGACCTTTTATGGTTTATAAAACTCCTATTATAAAACAGGAGGGAAAGTTTCTTGATAAGGGTTTTGGCATCAAATTCTGGGATATGACACCAAAAATACAAGGAACCAATGCAAACCAAAAGGTGGGGCTATATCAAGCTCAAAAGCTTCTACACAGCAAAATAAATGATTTACAAAATGAAAGGCAATGTACAAAATTGGAGAATATTTTGAAAATTACACACTGATAAGAGACTAATATACAAAAGATATAAGTAACCCATATTACTCAATAGCAATAAAAAATTTTTAAATGAATGTAGTTACTGAATACATATTTGCCCGAAGAAGACATATACATGGCCAACAGGTAATTGAAAAGGGGCTTGATACTACTAAGCATCATGAAATGCAAATCAAAATCCCACCTCACACCTATGAGAATTGTTGATGTTGTTCAATCACTAAGTTTTGTCTGACACTATGGCCCCACTGACTACAGCATGACAAGCTCCTCCATTCTCCACTATGTCCTAGAGTTTGCTCAAATAAATACATGCCCATTGAGGTGCTGATACTATCTAACCATCTCATCCTCTGCTGCCCCCTTCTCGTTTTCCCTTCAATCTGCTCCAGCATCAGGTTTTTTGAAGTGAGTCAGTTCTTCACATGAGGTGGCCAAAGTATTGGAGTTTCAGCTTCAGCATCAGTCCTTTCATGAATATTCAGAGTTAATTTCCTTCAGGATTGATTGATTTGATCTCCTTGCTCTCCAAGGAACTCTCAAGAGTCTTCTCCAGCACCACAATCAGAAAGCATCAAATCTTTGGTGCTCAGCCTTCTTTATGGTTCAGTGGTAAAGAAACTACATGCCAATGCAGTTGCTACAGGAGATGCAGGTTCGATTCCTGAGTGAGGAGATCCCCTGGAATTGTTCAGTCACTCAGTTGTGTCTGACTCGTTGTGACCCCATGGACTGCAGCATACCAGGCTTTCCTGCCCATCACCATCTCCCAAGCTCACTCAAATTCATGTCCATCCAGACAGTGATGCTATCTAAGCACCTAGTCCTCTTCGTCCCCTTCTCCTCCTGCCTTCAATCTTTCCCATAGTCAGGGTATGTTTTAATGAGTCAGCACTTCACATCAAGTGGCCAAAATATTGGAGCTTCAGCTTCAGCATCAGTCTTTCCAGTGAATATTCAGGGTTTATTTCCTTTAGGATAGACTGGTTTGATCTCCTTGCAGTTCAAGGCATTCCCAAAAGCTTTATCCAACACCACACCTCAAAAGCATCAATTTTCTGACACTTCGCTTACTTTATGGTCCAAATCTCACATCCATACCTGACTGCTGGAAAAATGATAGTTTTACTATATAGATCTTTGTCAGCAGAGTAATTTCTATGCTTTTTAATATGCTCTCTAGGTACTGTGTGGACCAAAATAAACTGTGGAAAATTCTGAAAGAGATGAGAATACCAGACCACGTGACCTGCCTCTTGAGAAAACTGTATGCAGGTCAGGAAACAACAGTTAAAACTGGACATGGAACAACAGACTGGTTCCAAATAGGAAAAAGAGTACGTCAAGGCTGTATATTGTCACCTTGCTTATTTAACTTATATAAAGAGTACATCATGAGAAACGCTGGGCTGCAGGAAGCACAAGCTGGAATGAAGATTGCCAGAAGAACTATCAATAACCTCAAATATGCAGATGACACCACCCTTATGGCAGAAAGTGAAGAAGAACTAAAGAGCCTCTTGATGAAAGTGAAAGTGGCGAGTGAAAAAGTTGGCTTAAAGCTCAACATTCAGAAAACGAAGATCATGGCATCTGGTCCCATCACTTCATGGGAAATAGATGGGGAAACAGTGGAAACAGTGTCAGACTTTATTTTTCTGGGCTCCAAAATCACTGCAGATGGTGATTGCAGCCATGAAATAAAGAGACACTTACTCATTGGAAGGAGAGTTATGACCAACCTAGACAGCATATTAAAAAGCAGAGACATTACTTGTCAACAAAGGTCTGTCTAGTCAAGGCTATGGTTTTTCCAGTGGTCATGTATGGCTGTGAGAGTTGGACTTTAAACAAAGCTGAGTGCTGAAGAATTGATGCTTATGAACTGTGGTGTTGGATAAGACTCTTGAGAGTCTTTGGACAGCAGGAGATCCACGTAGTCCATCCTAATGGAAATCAGTCCTGGGTGTTCATTGGAAGGACTGATGCTAAAGCTGAAACTCCAATACTTTGGCCACCTGATGTGAAGAGCTGACTCATTTGAAAAGACCCTGATTCTGGGAAAGATTGAGGGCAGGAGGAGAAGGGGACAACAGAGGATGAGATGGTTGGATGGCATCACTGACTCGATGGACATGGGTTTGGGCGAACTCCGGGAGTTGGTGATGGACAGGGAGGCCTGGCATGCCGCGGTTCATGGGGTCACAAAGAGTTGGACACGACTGAGCGACTAATCTGATCTGATTGGAGGAGACTAATGTGAATCCCTTGGATTGCAAGGAGATCCAACCAGTCCATCCTAAAGGAAATCAGTCCTGAATATTCACTGAAAGGACAGATTTTGAAGCTGAAACTCCAATACTTTGGCCTAATATGAAGAGCTGATGCATTTGAAAAGACCGTGATGCTGGGAAAGATTGAAGGCAGGAGGAGAAGGGGATGACAGAGGCTGAGATGGCTGGATAGCATCACCGATTCTATGGACATGAGTTTTCCCTACTTTCTTCAGTTTAAGTCTGAATTTGGCAATAAGGAGTTCATGGTCTGAGCCACAGTCAGCTCCTGGTCTTGTTTTTGTTGACTGTATAGAGCTTCTCCATCTTTGGCTGCAAAGAATATAATCAGTCTGATTTCGGTGTTGACCATCTGGTGATGTCCATGTATAGAGTCTTCTCTTGTGTTGTTGGAAGAGGCTGTTTGTTATGACCAGTGCATTTTCTTGGCAAAACTCTATTAGTCTTTGCCCTGCTTCATCCCGTATTCCAAGGCCAAATTTGCCTGTTACTCCAGGTGTTTCTTGACTTCCTACTTTTGCATTCCAGTCCCCTATAATGAAAAGGACATCTTTTTGGGGTGTTAGTTCTCCAATATGCTACTGGAGATCAGTGGAGAAATAACTCCAGAAAGAATGAAGGGATGGAACCAAAGCAAAAACAATACCCAGCTGTGGATGTGACTGGTGCTAGAAGCAAGATCTGATGCTGTAAAGAGCAATATTGCATAGGAACCTGGAATGTCAGTTCCATGAATCAAGGCAAATTGGAAGTGGTCAAACAAGAGATGGCAAGAGTGAATGTCAGCATTCTAGGAATCAGCGAACTGAAATGGACTGGATTGGGTGAATTTAACTCAGATGACCATTATATCTACTACTGCAGGCAGGAATCCCTCAGAAGAAATGGAGTAGCCATCATGGTCAACAAAAGAGTCTGAAATGCAGTACTTGGATGCAATCTCAAAAACGACAGAATGATCTCTGTTCGTTTCCAAGGCAAACCATTCAATATCACAGTAATCCAAGTCTATGCCCCAACCAGTAATGCTGAAGAAGCTGAGGTTGAAGGTTCTATGAAGACGTACAAGACGTTTTAGAACTAACACCCAAAAAAAGATGTCTTCTCCAATACCAGAGTTTAAAAACATCAATTCTTCAGCACTCAGCTTTCTTTATAGTCAAGCTCTCACATTCATACATGACTACTGGAAAAACCATAGCTTTGACTAGATGGATCTTTGTTAGCAAACTAATGTCTCTGCTTTTTATATGCTGTCTAGTTTGGTCATAACTTTTCTTCCAAGGAGCAAGTGTCTTTTAATTTTGTGGCTGCAGTCACCATCTCCAGTGATTTTGGAGCCCCTCAAAAATAGTCTGTCACTGTTTCCACTGTTTCCTCATCTATTTGCCGTGAAAGATGGGACCGGATGTCATGATCTTAGTTTTCTGAATGTTGAGTTTAAGCCAATTTTTTCACTCTCCTCTTTCATTTCAACAAGAAGCTCTTTAGTTCTTCTTTGCTTTCTGCCATAAGGGTGGTGTCATCTGCATACCTCAGGTTATTGCTGTTTCTCCCAGCAATCTTGATTCCAACTTGTGCTCCCTCCAGCCCAGTTTTTCTCATGATGTACTCTGCCTATAAATTAAATAAGTTAAATAAGGGTGACAATATACGGCCTTGACATACTCCTTTTCCAATTTGGAAACAGTCTGTTGTACCATGTCCAGTTCTAACTGTTACTTCCTGACTTGCATACAGATTTCTCAGGAGGCAGGTCAGGTGTTCTGGTATTCCCATCTCTTTAAGAATTTTCTAGAGTTTGTTGTGGTCCACACAGTCAAAGGCTTTGGCATAGTCAATAAAGCAGAAGTAGATGATTTTCTGGAACTTTCTTGCTTTTTCAATGATCTGACTGATGTTGACAATTTGATAGCTTCACCCCAGTGCTAATTGCTGTATTATTCACAAAAATCAAGGCATGAATTAAACCTTAGTGTCTTTCAGTGAATGAATAGATAAAGACAATGTGGTGTATGTAATGAAAGAATATTATTTAGCAAAGAACACAAAGGAAATACTTCCATATTTGAGAACATGGTATTGTCCTAGGTGAAGTAAGTCAGTGAATGACAAATATTATTTAGAATCACTTATACATGCTGCCTAATAATTGAAACTCATAGAAGTAGAGAGTGCTGCTGCAGCTAAGTTGCTTCAGTCGTGTCCGACTCTGTGTGACCCCATAGACGGCAGCCCACCAGGCTTCCCCATCCCTGGGATTCTCCAGGCAAGAACACTGAAGTGGGTTGCCATCTCCTTCTCCAATGCATGAAAGTGGAAAGTGAAAAGTGAAAATGAAGTCACTCAGTCGTGTCTGACTCTTAGCGACCCCATGGACTGCACCCTACCAGGCTCCTCCATACATTGGATTTTCCAGGCAAAAGTACTGGAGTGGGGTGCCATTGCCTTCTCCAGAAGTAGAGAGTAGATTGGTGTTTTCCAGGGTCTAGCAGTTGGAAGAATGGAGAGACAAGCTTTGAGTAATAGGGAACAAACTTTGAGTAATAAAATAAGTTCTGGGGAATTTTGTACAACATGGTAGTTAGCTGTGATCACAGACAAATAAATTCTCAGTAATGAAGGAGTACATTTATTATGTAACTATATTTCATATAAATAAAACAAATATATTCTTTGGAAAAAAGAAACTATATTAAAATATTTGCCAGAGTTGTAAATGCTTCTATATATCAGATCAATTCTTACCAGAAATTTTGTGTAAGTCTATAAACATGCATTGACATTCGAGTTTAAAATTATTTTTTAAACATGTAAATTTTAAAATATTGAATGACTTTTCACTATTAAGTCACTTATCAGTGTCTCTCTTGTTTGTTTAACTTATTTTTAATTGGGATATAACTAATTTAAAATGTTGCCTTGGTTTCTACCATGCAACAACGTATTGTTGTTAAGTTGCTCAGTCGTGTCCGACTCGTTGCGATTTCATGGACTGCAGCACTCTAGGCTTCCCCATCCTAAACTATATCCAGGCCTTTGGTCTCATGTTCAGTGAATCAGTGACACCCTCCAACTGTCTCATCCACTGTTGCCATCTTCTCCTCCTGCCTTCAATCTTTTTCAGAATCTGAGTCTTTTCAGATGAATTCGCTCCACCATCAAGTGGCCAAAGTTCTGGAGCTTCAGCTTCAACATCAATACTTCTAATGAATATTCTGGGTTGATTTCCCTTAAGGATTGACTGGTTTGATTTCCTTGGGGTTCAAGGGACTCTCAAGAGTTCTCTCCAACACCACAGATGAAAAACATCATTTTTTCAGCACTCAGCCTTCTTTATGGTCCACCTCTCACATCTGTATGATTACTGGAAAAAAATTAGCTTTGACTAGATGGACCTTTGTCAGCAAAGTGATGTCTCTGATTTTTAATGTGCTACCTAAATCTGTCATAGAAATTCTTCCAAGGAGCAATCGTCTTTTAATTTCATGGCTGCAGTCATATCTACAGTGATTTTGTAGCCCCCCCCCCCCAACAAATAATGTCTGTCACTGTTTCCATTGTTTCCCCATCTATTTGCCATGGTCCTTCTAGTGAAAGCTATGATTCTTCCAGTAGTCAAGTATGGATGGAAGAGTTGGACCATAAAGAGAGCTGAGCACTGAAGAGTTGATGCTTTTGAACTGTGGAGTTGGAAAAGACTCAAGAAAGTCACTTAGACTGCAGAGTTCCAACCAGTCAATCCTAAAGGAAATCAGTCCTGAATTTTCATTGAAAGGACTGATGCTGAAGCTGAAGCTCTGATACTTTGGCCACCTTTTGCTAAGAACTGACTCATTAGAAAAGACCCTGTTGCCCAGCAGATAGGACTTGAAAGTGGTTGACAAACAGTTTGGGGAAAAGAAACTAGGGACAGAATTAAAGATTTAAAGATGGGAATGGAAAACTCAAGACCTTCTGAATCAAGAACCCTGTTCTTCAGAGTCACATCACTTTTATTTAGTGTCTTGGCATGCAGAAAGTATCTGTTGTGCCACAATGTCCCGTGTCCCTGATAACATCTCTCATTTTACTGATTACTTTGAACTGTCTTTGTTATGTTCTTATACAAGGAGTATCCCCAGCTGGAGATCATATACCCGAATATACCTTGGGAAAACATCTTGGTGTGTGCACAAGCAGAATTCTGAACTTTCACTGACCAGCATTTCAAGGTCCACACTGTTTTTCCTTAGTTTAGCAGGCCATTACGACCCAACTAATAACTTGATGTACTTTTGTTTAGATTATACAGTATTGCTATATTTTGCTTTTATTCTTTTCCCATGGTGTGTTTCTTATGGTTTAGCCAGAGCAACAGGCAGCTGATTATTAACACCTGCAGGAGGAGAAGGGGAAGACAGAGGATGAGATGGTTGGATGACTACACAGACACGATGGACATGAGTTTGAGCAAGTTCTAAGAGATGATGATGGACAGGGAAACCTGGATTTTTACAGTCCATGGGGTCGCAGAGTTGGACACAATGTCTGTCAGGAGACAGGGATCTCCTGAGTGACTGAACTGAATGGATGCAACTGGATGCCAAAATTTTCACTTGTTGAATGTTGAGTTTGAAGCCAGCTATCTCATTCTCCTCCTTCGTCTTCATCAAGAGGCTCTTTAATTCCTCTTTGCTTTCTGCCATATGACTGGTGTCATCTACATCAGATCAGATCAGTCGTTCAGTCGTGTTCGACTCCTTGCAACCCCATGAAGCGCAGCACGCCAGGCCTCTGTCCATCACCAATTCCCGGAGTTCACTGAGATTAACGTCCATCGACTCAGTGATGCCATCCAGCCATCTCATCCTCTGTCGTCCCCTTCTCCTCTTGCCCCCAATCCCTCCCAGTATAAGAGTCTTTTCCAATGAGTCAACTCTTCGCATGAGGTGGCCAAAGTACTGGAGTTTCAGCTTTAACATCATTCCTTCCAAAGAAATCCCAGGGCTGATCTCCTTCAGAATGGACTGGTTGGATCTCCTTGCAGTCCAAGGGACTCTCAAGAGTCTTCTCCAACACCACAGTTCAAAAGCATCAATTCTTCGGCGTTCAGCCTTCTACACAGTCCAACTCTCACATCCATACATGACCACAGGAAAAACCATAGCCTTGACTACACAGACATTTGTTGGCAAAGTAATGTCTCTGCTTTTTAATATGCTGTCTAGGTTGGTCATAACTTTCTTTCCAAGGAGTAAGCGTCTTTTAATTTCAAGGCTGCAGTCACCATCTGCAGTGATTATGGAGCCCAGAAAAATAAAGTCTGACACTGTTTCCCGATCTATTTCCCATGAAGTGATGGGACCAGATGCCATGATCTTCATATTCTGAATGTTGAGCTTTAAGCCAACTTTTTCACTCTCCACTTTCACTTTCATCAAGAGGCTTTTTAGTTCCTCTTCACTTTCTGCCATAAGGGTGGTGTCATCTGCATATCTGAGGTTATTGATATTTCTCCCAGCAATCTTGATTCCAGCTTGTTCTTCTTCCAGCCCAGCGTTTCTCATGATGTACTCTGCATATAAGTTAAATAAACAGGGTGACAATATATAGCCTTGACATACTCCATTTCCTATTTGGAGCCAGTCTGTTGTTCCATGTCCAGTTCTAACTGTTGCTTCCTGACCTGCATACAAATTTCTCAAGAGGCAGATCACGTGGTCTGGTATTCCCAGCTCTTTCAGAATTTTCCACAGTTTATTGTGATCCACACAGTCAAAGGCTTTGGCATAGTCAATAAAGCAGAAATAGATATTTTTCTGGAACTCTCTTGCTTTTTCCATGATCCAGTGCATGTTGGCAATTTGATCTCTGGTTCCTCTGCCTTTTCTAAAACCAGCTTGAACATCAGGAAGTTCACGGTTCACATATTGCTGAAGCCTGGTTTGGAGAATTTTGAGCATTACTTTACTAGCGTGTGAGATGAGTGCAATTGTGCGGTAGTTTAAGCATTCTTTGGCATTGGCTTTCTTTGGGATTGGAATGAAAACTGACCTTTTCCAGTCCTGTGGCCACTGCTGAGTTTTCCAAATTTGCTGGCATATTGAGTGCAGCACTTTCACAGCATCATCTATCAGGATTTGGAATAGCTCAACTGGAATTCCATCACCTCCACTAGCTTTGTTCATAGTGATGCTTTCTAAGGCCCACTTGACTTCACATTCCAGGGTGTCTGGCTCTAGGTGAGTGATCACACCATCGTGATTATCTGGGTCGTGAAGGTCTTTTTTGTACAGTTCTTTTGTGTATTCTTGCCACCTGTTCTTAATATCTTCTGCTTCTGTTAGGTCCATAGCATTTCTGTTCTTTATCGAGCCCATCTTTGCATGAAATGTTCCTCTGGTATCGCTCATTTTCTTGAAGAGATCTCTAGTCTTTCCCATTCTGTTGTTTTCCTCTACTTCTTTGCATTGATCACTGAAGAAGGCTTTATGTCTTCTTGCTATTCTTTGGAACTCTGCATTCAGATGTTTCTATCTTTCCTTTTCTCCTTTGATTTTCGCTTCTCTTCTTTTCACAGCTATTTGTAAGGCCTCCTCGGACAGCCATTTTGCTTTTTTGCATTTCTTTTCCATGGGGATGGTCTTGATCCCTGTCTCCTGTACAATGTCCTAGCACTCTTGATTCCACCTTGAACTTCATCCAGCCTGGCATTTCTCATGATGTAGTCTGCATGCAAGTTAAATAAACAGGGTTACAATATACAGACTTGACATATTACTTTCCCAATTTGCAACCAGTCTGTTATTCCATGTCTGGTTCTAACTGTTGTTTCTTGACCCACATATAGGTTTTACAGGAGGCAGGTATGGTGAACTGGTATTTCCATCTCTTTAAGAATTTTCCACAGTTTCTTGTGATCCACACAGTAAAGTCTTTAACATAGTCAATGAAGCAGAAATTGATGTTTTTCTGGAATTCCCTTGCTCTTTCTATGATCCAGCAGATGTTAGCAATGATCTCTGTTTCCTCTGCCTTTCTAAATACATTTAGAGCATCTGGAGATTCTCGGTTCATAAACTGTTGAAGCCAAGCTTGGAGAACTTTGAGCATTACTTTGGTAGAATTGTGAGAAGAGTACAATTCTGCAGTAGTTTGAACATTCTTTGGCATTTTATTTCTTTGTGATTGGAATGAAAATTGACCGTTTCTAGTCCTATGACCACAGGTGAGTTTTCTAAGTTTGTTGGCATATTAAGTGCATAACTTTAATAGTATCATCTTTTGTGCTGTGCTTAATCGCTCAATCTTGTCTGACTCTTTGTGACCACAATGACTATAGAATGCCAGGCTCCTTGGGATTAGAAATAGCTCAGCTGAAATTTCATCACCTCCACTAGCTCTGTTCATAGTGATGCTTCTTAAGACCAATTTGACTTTGCACTCCAGGATTTCTGGCTCTAGGTGAGTGCTCACACCATCGTAGTTATCTGGTTCATTAAGATCCTTTTTGTATAATTCTTCTGTGTGTTCTTGCTACCTCCTCTTAATACCTTCTGCTTCTGTTAGGTCCATACAGTTTCTGCCTTTATTTTGCCCATATTTACATGTAGTATTCCCTTGGTATCTCTAATTTTCTTGAAGAAATATCTAGTCTTTCCCATTCTACTGTTTTCCTCTATCTTTGAATTGATCACTTAGGAAAGCTATCTTATCTCTCTTTGTTATTCTTTGGAACTCTGCATTCAAATGGATATATCTTTCCTTTTCTCTATTGCCTTTCACTTCTCTTCTTTTCTCAGCTATTTGTAAGGTCTCCTCAGACTACCATTTTGCCTGTTTGCATTTCTATATCCTGGGGATGGTTTTGATCATGGCCTCCTGAACAATGTTATGAATTTCTGTCCATAGTTATTCAGGCACTCTGTGTACCAGATCTAATCCCTTGAATCTATTTGTTACTTCCTCTGTATAATCATAAGGTATTTGATTTAGGTCTTACCTGAATGGTCTAGTGGTTTTCCCTACTTTCATCAATTTAAGTCTGAATTTGGCAATAGGGAATTCATGATCTGAGCCACAGTCACCTCCTGGTCTTGTTTTTTGCTGACTGTATATAGCTTCTCCATCTTTGGCTGCAAAGAATAGAATCAATCTGATTTTGGTGTTGACCATCTGGTGATGTCCATGTGTAGAGTTGTCAATTGTGTTGTTGGAAGAGGGTGTTTGCTATGACCAGTGTGCATTGTCTGGGCAAAACCCTGTTAGCCTTTGTCCTTTGTTTTGTACACCAAGGACAATCTTGCCTGTTACTCCAAGTATCTCTTACCTTCCTATTTTTGGATTCCAGTCCATTATGATGAAAAGGATATCTTTTTTTGGTGTTAGTTCTAGAAGGTATTGTAGGTCTTCAAATTCAGCTTCTTTGGCATTATTGGTTGGGGCATATACTTGGATTACTATGGTTTTGAATGGTTTGCCTTCGAAACCACAAGTTCTTTCTGTCATTTTTGAGATTACAGGTAAGTTTTGCATTTTGGACTCTTTTGTTGACTATGAGGGCTATTGTATTTCTCTAAGTGCTTCTTTCCCACAGTATTAGATGTAATGGTCAGCTAAATTAAATTCACCTGCTGCAGTGCATTTTAGTCAATTGATTCCTAAAATGTCAGTGTTCACGCTTGTCATCTCCTGTTCCATCTCTTCCAATTTACCTTGATTCATAGGCCTAACATTCCAGGTTCCTATGCAATATTGTTCTTTACAGCATTGGACTTTATTTTCACCACCAGTTCAGGTTAGTTCAGTTGCTCAGTCATGTCCGATTCTTTGTGACCCCATAAACGGCAGCACACCAGGCCTCCCTGTCCATCACCAACTCCTGGAGTTCACTCAAACTCATGTTCATCGAGTCGGTGATGCCATCCATCCACCTCACCCTCTGTCATACCTACTCCTCCTGCCTTCAATCTTGCCCAGAATCAGGGTCTTTCTAATGAGTCAGCTCTTCGCATCAGGTGGTCCAAAGTATTGTAGTTTCAGCTTCAACATCAGTCCTTCCAATGAAAACCCAGGACTGATCTCCTTTAGGATGGACTGGTTGGATCTCTTGGCAATCTAAGAGACTTTCACAAGTCTTTTCCGACTCCACAGTTCAAAAGCATCAACTCTTCAGTGCTCAGCTCTCTTTATGATCCAATTCTTCCATCCATGCTTGACTACTGGAAGAATCATAGCTTTCACTAGAAGGACCATGGCAAATAGATGGGGAAACAATGGAAACGGTGACAGACTTCATTTTTGGGGGCTCCAAAATCACTGTAGATATGACTACAGCCATGAAATTAAATAAGCACCAGGTTCCATCAGTGTCTCTTAAACATCACATCTTATTTCTTTGCTCTATTATCAGTGCAATGTTATCAAAGCTTACAATGTACTTATCTTGTCCATGACCACAATTTCCAATATCATCTAGCATTAATTTCATATTTATATGTACTTAATGATGCAGTTTATGTTTTAATAGAGTATATCTATTTCTTTTATTGAATTTTTATCTGGTATTTTGTTTCTGCATCTGTCTTGGAACTTCTGTCAGTATTATTTGTTTTCCTGAGATATATTCAGAGGTACTTATTCCTTATATTCCTGTGTATTAGGAAAGGTTTGCCTTTTTTTTTTAATGAAAGGGAAGCAGGGCTTTGTTTATTTTTTTATGTTGTATAGTTCTCCTCCTCAAAACTTTTTAAATACTTTCCCATGATTTTCTACAATATAATGTTCTGTATTCTCTATCAATGATGATTGCACTTTGGTGTGGGTAAATAACTTCCCTCCTTCACAATACCAAGGAAATCTTGCTTCTAAGTCAGCCATTCAAAGCCTTCAACCAAAATCCTGGTGGGGTCTTCTGTTCCTTGACAGAAGTTAGAAGGGGTAGTGTTCTATGCATTGCCATCCTCCCATCTCACCACCGCATGTGCAGCCCTCTGTTATTGTTGTTCAGTCACCCAGTCGTGTCTACTCTTTGCAACCCCATGAACTGCAGCATACCGGGGCTCTCTGTTCCTCACCATCTCCCAGAGTTTGCCCAAGTTCATGTTCATTTTAAGTGTTGCCATCCAACTGTCTCATCCTCTGATGCCCTCTTCTCCTTCTGCCCTCAATCTTTCCCAGTATCATAGACTTTTCCAATGAGTTGTCTGTTCTCATCAGATGACCAATATACTGGAGCTTCCGCTTCAACATCAGTCCTTCTAGTGAATATTCAGGGTTGATCTCCCTTATGATTGACTGGTTTGATCTCCTTGCTATCCAAGGGACTTTCAGGAGTCTTCTCTAGCACCACAGTTGAAGGCATCAGTTATTTGGCATTTTACCTTCTTTATGGTCCAGCTCTCACAATGGTATGGAACCACTAGGAAGACCATAGCCTTGACTATTCAGATCTTTGTTGGCAGAGTAATGTTTCTGGTTTTCAACACACAGCTCTCTTTAGCCTGAGGCAAAAATGCCAGCATCTGTTCAGTCTCAGGCCCTACTTCTTGCCCAGAGGGTTGCATGAATCTTTTTTGCTTTCATTTGACATGTCAGGACCATGAAGATTACAGACTGAAACCATTTCCTGTTACTGCTGAAGTCTTGTTAACACTGACACTCCATCCCAAACCTGGGGAAGATTGAAGGAGTGGGGAAAGAGTTCCTTTTTCATAGACCTTTCCCTCCATGCTGCTTGCTCTTACTATCATGTTCCCAATACTACACTCAGCAAGTTAAATCAAAATTCTGTATTCTCAAGCTACACATTCTAATAATAATCCTATTTCTGTACTTTCAGAATGCTATTTTCAATTGGCAATTCTGTTCTCTCCCGCTTCTAGTAATTACTGAGACTATAAAGCGTCCAACACTTTCAAACTGATGAACCATCACAGCTAGAAATATCTCAAGAGGAAACAAGTTTTCATACGCTTTTCATATTCTTGATGATATCATTTATGACACAACTTATCATATAATTAATTATGCAATATATTTTTAAAAATATAAGTTGCTATTTATATATTCAATTTTAGCTATAAAGAGAATGCGATGAAGTTATCAAGAATTCACCATGATCAGCCTGTGAAACCCCTGGACCAAGCAGTCTTCTGGGTTGAGTTTGTCATGCGCCACAAAGGAGCCAAGCACCTTCGACCAGCTTTCCATGACCTCAACTGGTTCCAGTACCACTCTTTGGATGTGATTGGCTTCCTGCTAGCTTGTGTGGCAACTGTTGCATTCCTGGTCACTAAATGTTGCCTGTTTTGCTGCTGGAAGTTTGGTAAGACTGCAAAGAAGAAAAAGAGAGAGTAGCCTTCTGCTTTTTTTTTTTTTTTTTAATATAAATTTCTTTATTTTAATTGGAGGTTAATTACTTTATAATATTGTATTGGTTTTGCCATACTTCAACATGAATCTGCCACAGGTATATGTGTGTTCCCCATCCCGAACCCCCCTCCCTCCTCCCTCCCCATACCATCCCTCTGGGTCATCCCAGTGCTAGAAACCTTGAAAGAGTCCATCTGAATAATCCAGCCACTGATTTGAAAAGATTTCTCTCCTGTTCTTTTGGGTTCTTGTCCATTCCTAAAATTATCATGTCAAAGATCAAATACTCACTCCAAAAATTTACCACATGATTCAGAATTAAGGTTTAAAATAATCTATTCTTTAAAAAGATATGACAAATGAATAAACATATGGAAATTGTTACCATTAAAAACTTAGTGCTTTCCTTTATTCATTGCTTTTAGTTCAACCAGTTGAGATGTTGTTTGAGGCCTCAGGAACATAATGATTAATTCTATTTCCATACTGATCAAGTTGAATATTTCCTGAATATCTAACATAATTTAGGGTTCAATATGCAATAATTATTTCATACTCTCTAAAAGAACTATACAAGAACTAATGTAGAACACACTCTAGCCAGAGCTTCTTTACCAGTCAGGAAAACCAGAAGCCTGTTAGGATTTCTACTCTGCTGTAAAGCACATTTTACACCACCAATTTTCTTCCATATCACACATTAGACTTTCTCCTTCTTGGAATATAAAACACTATTTTTTTGTCTTTCATTTGAAGACTATCCTTCCTTTGGATATTAATAATGATAGTACTTCATTTTTATTGTAATGCTTCTTGGCTGCAGAGATCTAGCTGTTTATTGCATGTTGGCATGGCTATTGGGATGATGGGTCAAAGTAAATAACTTGAATTTAATACCTACACTTTTAAATTAACAAGTACAATAAGCCTGTATATCGTCATCCTGCTTATTTAACTTATATGCAGAGTGCATCATGTGAAATATTGGCCTGGTTGAATCACAAGCTGGAATCAAGATTACTACAGAAATATCAACTTCAGATACACAGATGATACCTTTCTAATGGCAGAAAGTAAAAAGGAACTAAAGGCCCTTTTAATGAGGGTGAAAGAGGAAAAGGTTGGCATGAAACTCAGCTTTAAAAAAGGAGAAAATCATGGCGTTTGGTCCATCACTTCACACAAATAGAAAGAGGAAAAGTGGAAACAGTATTTTTTTTTTTTTTTTTTTTTTTTGTCCTCCAAAACCATTGCTGGTGGTGACATGAAATTAAAAGACATTTGCTTCTCAGAAGAAAAGCTATGACAAACCTAGACAAAGGTCTATGTAGTCAGGTTTTCCACATAGGCATGCATATATGTGAGAGTTGGACCATAAAGAAGGCCTAGCAGTGAAGAATTGATGCTTTAGAATTGTAGTGCTGGAGAAGATTCTTGAGAGTCCCTTGAACTGCAAGGAGATCCAACCAGTCAATCCTAAAGGAAATCAACCCTGAATATTGACTGGAAGGACTGATGCTGAAGTTGAATCTCCAATACTTTAGCCATTTGGTAAGAAGAGCCAATTCATTGGAAAAGGCCCTGACTATGGGAAAGATGGAGGGAAAAAGGAGAAGGGGTTGGCAGAGGATGAGATGGTTAAATAGCATCACTGACTCAATGGACATAAATTTGAGAAAACACTGTAAGATTTTTGTAAGCCATCAGGCTTCCCTGGTGGCTTAGTGGTAAAGAATCTGCCTGCCAATGTAGAAGACTTGTGTTTGATTCCTGCACCAGGCAGATCTCCCAGAGGAAGAAATTGCAACCCACTCCAGTATTCTTGTTGGGAAATCCCATGGACAGAGGAGCCTAGCAGGCTACAGTCCATGAGATTGCACAGAGTTAGACATGACTTAGCAACCAAACAACAACAATGGGAAACAGTGAAGGATGGAAGAGATTGATGTGTTGCAGTCCATATGGTCACAAGAGTTGGACATGAACAACCACACACACAAAAAATTACTTAATTTTAATCCTTCATTAATTTTACTTACAATATAAATATTGCAAAGAAGAAGCAAATTGTTTAGAGTTTCCACTGCAGATACTTTGGACAGAAAATGCACTTCTAATAAATGCTGCTTTCTATGGGGTTGATTTCTCCATCAGAAACTCAAGAGTTCATCCATTTCTTTCTTTTCCTTGGTCTCAGTATTTCTCCTGGTCCTCTCATGACCTGTTCTGTGAGCACTATTCTAAGCACAAGTACTGGCTTCTTATCAACTAGCATCAGCCTGAAACCTGCAGTAAATATGAAGACAGTTGAATTTAAAAAGTAAAGTTGTGTCTAACAACAGAATATTCTTTTTCTTTCCTTCTGTAATCCTGTAGGTGAATGCGGGGGGTTCTGCTCATGTCTTTGCTTTGAAATTCCACCAAATTCTCCGCTTAAAAATATCTCTTCATTTATTTTCTAAAAAACCTATCTTCAATATGCTTTCCAATAATTTGTTGACAAAGAAAAAAAAATTCATTCTAACTCAGATGATGTTATGTATTAACCAAGTTCAGTAACAGTTTACCACGGACTTTGATATCTATAACTTAAAAAATAGACTGAAAATAACTAAGAACAAATATGTCTACCAAATATAAAAATAGAGCAAATATAAAACTATCAGGATAAATAGAAATGATTTGGGCAATTATTTGTCTTTTTACAGGTATTAGAACAAAGTAATCATAATTTATTATTAGCTGAGTAGTTAAATATAGGAGCTAAAAATATGTTTTCTCAATTTTATGAAGTTTTGAATAATTAAATAATTATATTGCTTTAAGGAATAGAGCTTAAAAATGCAAGTGCAGATGGAACTTGCTTAAAGATATTATGCATGCAATTAAAGCAATAATATACCATAATCCTAATTATCATAGAAAATATGATAATGACCTTTCTTATAATAGTCTTTATTTTTTCAATTAAAAGATAATTGTTTTACAGAATTTTGTTGTTTTCTGTCAAACCTGAACATGAATCAGATTTAGGTATACATATATCCCCTCCCATTTGAACCTCTCTCCCATCTCCCTCCCCATTCCACACCACTAGGTTGATACAGAGGCCCTGCTTGAGTTTCCTGAGCCATATAGCAAATTCCCTCTGGTTATCTATTTTACATATGGTAATGTAAGTTTCCATGTTACTCTTTCCATACATCTCACCCTCTCCTCCCCTCTCCCCATGTCCATAAGTCTATTCTCTATGTCTGTTTCTCCATTGCTGCCCTGCAAACAAATTCTTCAGTACCATTTTTTATATATTCCATATATATATGTGTGTGTGTTAGAATATGATATGTATCTTTCTCTTTCTGACTTACTTCACTCTGAAGAATAGGCTCTAGGTTCATCCACTTCATTAGAACTGACTCAAATGTGCTCCTTTTTATGGATGAGTAATATTCCATTGTGTGTATGTACCACAATTTATTTATCAATTTATTTGTTGATGGACATCTAGGTTGCTTCCATGTTCTAGATATTGTAAATAGTGCTGCAATAAACAATGGGATACATGTGTCTTTTTCAATTTTGGTTTTCTCAAGATATAGGCCTAAAAGTGGATTTGCTAAATCATATGGTGGTTTTATTCTTAGTTTTTAAAGGAATCTCCACACCATCTTCCATAGTGGATTTTCAATTTACATTCCCATCAACAGTGCAAAAGCATTCCCTTTTCTCCACACTCTCTCTAGGACTTATTGTTTGTACACTTTTTGATGATGGCCATTGAGATGGGAATACTGGACCACCTGACCTGCCTCTTGAGAAACCTGTGTGCAGGTCAGGAAGCAACAGTTAAAACTGGACATGGAACAACAGACTGGTTCCAAATAGGAAAAGGAGTACATCAAGGCTGTGTATTGTCCCCCTGCTTATTTAACTTATATGCAGAGTATATCATGAGAAACACTGGGCTGGAAGAAACACGAGCTGGAATCACGATTGCCAGGAGAAATATCAATAACCTCAGATATGCAGATGACACCACCCTTATGGCAGAAACTGAGGAGAAACTAAAAAGCCTCTTGATGAAAGCGAAAGAAGAGAGTGAAAAAGTTGGCTTAAAGCTCAACATTCAGAAAACGAAGATCATGGCATCTGGCCCATCATTTCATGCGAAATAGATGGGGAAACAGTGGAAACAGTGTCAGACTTTGTTTTTTGGACTCCAAAATCATTGCAGATGGTGACTGCAGCCATGAAATTAAAAGACACTCCTTGGAAGGAAAGTTATGACCAACCTAGATAGCATATTGAAAAGTAGAGCCATTACTTTGCCAACAAATGTCCATATAGTCAAGGCTATGGTTTTTCCAGTGGTCATGTATGGATGTGAGAGTTGAACTGTGAAGAAAGCTGAGTGCCAAAGAATTGATGCTTCTGATGTATGGTGTTGGAGAAGACTCTTGAGAGTCCCTTGGACTGCAAGGAGAGCCAACCAGTCCATTCTAAAGGAGATCAGTCCTGGGTGTTCATTGGAAGGAATGATGCTAAAGCTGAAACTCCAATACTTTGGCCACCTCATGCGAAGACTTGACTCGTTGGAAAAGACCCTGATGCTGGGAGGGATTGGGGGCAGGAGGAGAAGAGGGCGACAGAGGATGAGATGGCTGGATGGCATCACTGACTCGATGGACTTGAGTCTGAGTGAACTCTGGGAGTTGGTGGTGGACAGGGAGGCCTGGCATGCTGCGATTCATGGGGTCGCAAAGAGTCGGACACGACTGAGCGACTGAACTGAACTGAACTGAACTGTATTGAATAATGAGTGATGTGAAGCATCTTTTCATGTGTTTGTTAGCCATCTGTATGTCTTCTTTGGAGAAATGTCTCTTTAGGTCTTTTTCCCACTTTTTCATTGGGTCGTTTGTTTTTCTTGTATTGAATTGTATGAGCTGCTTGTATATTTTGGAAAGTAATCCTTTGTCAGTTGTTTTATTTACTATTATTTTCTCCCATTCTGAGGGTTGTCTTTTCACCTTGCTTATAGTTTCCTTTGCTGTGCAAAAGCTTTTAAGTTTAATCGGTCCCACTTATTTACTTTTGTTTTTATTTCCATTACTCTAGGAGGTGGGTCATAGAGGATCTTGCTTTGATTTATGTATTCGAGTGCTCTGCCTATGTTTTCCTCTTAGAGTTTTATAGTTTCTTGTCTTACATGGAGCTCTTTAACCAATTTTGAGCTTATGTGTGGCGGATTCATTTCAATATTTGGCAAAACCAATACAATTATGTAAAGTTTAAAAATAAAATAAAATAAAAAAAAAAAAAGAAAGTGTTCTAAATTAATTGTTACATGTAGCTGTCCGGTTTTTCCAGAACCATTTATTGAAGAGGCTGTTTTTGTCCCATTGTATATTCTTGCCTCCTTTGTCAAGAATAAGGTACCCATATGTGCATGGGTTATTTCTGGGCTTTCTATCTTGTTCCATTGGTCTGTATTTCTGTTTTTGTGCCTGCACCATGCTGTCTTGATAACTGTAACTTTGTAGTATAATCTGAAGTCAGGAAGCTTGATTCCTCCAGGTCCATTTTTCTTTCTTAAGACTGCTTTGGCTATTTGGGGTCTTTTGTGGTTCCATATGAATTGTGAATTTTTTTGTTCTTTTTCTGTGAAAAATGCCATTGGTGATTCAATAAGGATTGCATTGAAACTGTAGATTGCATTTGGTAGTATAGTCATTTTCATAATATTGATTCTTCCTATCCAGAAGTATGGACTGTCTCTCCATCTATTTATGTCATCTTTGATTTCTTTCATCAGTGTCTTAAAATTTTCTGTGTACAGTTCTTTTGTCTCTTTGGGTAAGTTTATTCCTTGATATTTTATTCTTTTTGTTGAAATGGTAATTGGGTTGATTCCTTAATTTCTCTTTCTGATTTCTCAATGTTATTACATAAAATGCAAATGATTTCTGTGTATTGATTTTGCAACTTTGCTAAATTCACTGATTAGCTCTAGTAATTTTCTGATACTATCTTTAGAGTTTTCCATGTACAGTATCATGTCATCTGCAAACAGTGAGAGTTTTACTTCTTTTTTTCTGATCTGGATGCCTTTTATTTATCTATTTTTTTCTACTCTGATTGCTATAGCTAGGACTTCCAGAACTATGTTGAATAATAGTGATGAGAGTGGACACCCTTCTCTTTTTCCTGATCTTAGAGGGAATGCTTTCAGTTTTTCACCATTGAAAACAATGTTTGCTATAAGCTTATCATATATGGCCTTTACTATGTTGAGGTAGATTCCTTCTATGCCCATTTTTAAAAGAGTTTTCATTATAAATGGGTGCTAAATTTTGTCAAAGACTTTTTCTGCATCTATTGAGATTATCATATGGCTTTTATGTCTCAATTTGTTAATATGATGTATCACATTGATTGATTTCTGTATATTGTAGAATCCTTGCATCCCTGGAATAAACCCAACTTGATAATGGTGTATGAGCTTTTTGATATTTTGCTGAATTCTGTCTGCTAAAATTTTGTTGAGGATTTTTGCATCTATGTTCATCAGTGATATTGGCCTATAGTTTTCTTTTTCTGTGTTGTCTTTGTTTGGTTTTGGTATCAAGGTGATACCTTGTAGAATGAGTTTGTAAGTGGTCCTTCCTCTGCAATTTTTTGAAGGAGTTTTAGGAGGACAGGCATTATCTCTTCTTCAAATGTTTGATAGAACTTTCCTGTAAAGCCATCTGGTCCTGGGCTTTTGATTTTGGGGAATTTTTTTTTTTTTTTTTTTAATCCCAGCTTCAATTTCAGTGCTTGTAATGGGGTTGTTCATAATTTCTATTTCTTCCTGGTTCAGTCTTGGAAGATTGAATTTTTCTAAGAATCTGTCCATTTCTTCCAGACTATCTACTTTTTTACCATATAGTTGTTCCTAATAGTCTCTTACAACCCTTTGTGTTTCTGCATTGTCTGTTGTAACCTCTCTTTTTTCATTTCTAATTTTGTTGATTTGATTCTTCTCTTTTTTTCTTGATGAGTCTTGCTAAAGGTTTGTCATTTTGTTTATCTTCTCAAATAACCAGTTTTTAGTTTTATTAATCTTTATTATTGTTTCTTTCATGTTTTTTTTCACATATTTCTGTTGTGATCTTTATGATTTTTTTCCTTCTATTAATTTCTTCTTCTTCTTCTTCTTTTTCCAGTTGTTTTAGGTGTGAAGCTAGATTGTCTATTTGATGTTTTTCCTGTTTCTTGAGGTACAGTTGTATTGCTATAAACTTCCCTCTTAGAACTGCTTTTGCTGCATCACATAGGTTTTGAGTTGTCATGTTTTCATTGTCATTTGTTTCTAGAATTTTTTTTATTTCCCTTTTGATTTCTTCAGTAAGCTGTTAATTATTTAGAAATGTGTTGTTTAATCTCCATGTGTTTGTGTTTCTTACAGCTTTTTTCTTCTAATTGATACCTAGTCTCTTAGTGCTGTGGTCAGAGAAGATGCCTGATATGATTTCAATTTTCTTAAATTTACTGAGGTTTGATTTGTGACCCAAGATGTTCTCTATCTTGGAGGATGTTCCACGTGCACTTGAGAAGGATGCACGTGCACTTGGAGGAAGTTCCACATGCACTGCATTTGGATGGAATGTCTTGAAGATATCAATGAGATCCATCTCATCTAATGTATCATTTAAGACTTATGTTTCCTTATTAATTTTCTGTTTTGATGATCTGTCCTTTGGTGTGAGTGGGGTGTTAAATTCTCCTACTATTGTGTTACTTCAATTTCTCCTTTTATGTCTGTTAGTGTTTGTCTTATTTATTGAGGTGCTCCTATGTTGGGTGCATAGATATTTACAGTTGTTATGTCTTCCTCTTGGATTGATCCCTTGATCACTATGTAGTGTCTTTCCTTATCTCTTGTAGTATTCTTCATTTTAAGGTCTATTTTGTCTGATATGAGCATTGCTACTCCAGCTTTCTTTTACTTCTCATTTGATGGAAGATATTTTTCCATCCTCTTACTTTCAATTTATATGTGTCTTTAGATCTGAAGTGGGTTTCTTGTAAACAGCATATATATGAGTCTTGTTTTTATATCCATTCAGAAAGTCTGTGTCTTTTGGTTTGAGGATTTAATCCACTTACATTTAAAGCAATTATTGATATGCATATTCCTATTGCCATTTTCTTAATTATTTGGAGCTGATTTTGTAGATCTTTTTCTTCTCTTGTATTTCTTGACTATATAAGTCCCTTCAACATTTGTTGTAAAATTGGTTTGGTGCTATTGAATTCTCTTAACTTTTGCTTGTCTAAAAAGCTTTTTATTTCTCCATCAATTTTGAATTAGATCCTTGTCAGGTACAATAATCTTGGCTGTAGGTTTTTACCTTTCTGTACTTTAAATATATCCTGCCATTCCCTTCTGGCCTGCAAGAGTTTCTGCTGAAAGATCAACTATTAAATGTATGGGATTTCCCTTGTATGTTACTTGTTGCTTTTCTCTTGCTGCTTTTAATAGTCTTTCTTTGTGTTTAGTCTTTGTTAGTTTGATTAGCATGTGTCCTGGCATGTCTCTCCTTGGGTTTATCCTGAGTGACTCTGTGTCTCTTGAACTTGATTGACTCTTTCCTTTTCCATGTTGGGGAAATTTTCAACTATAATCTCTTCAAAAATTTTCTCACACCCTTTCTTTTTCTCTTCTTCTTCTGGGACCCCTTTACTTCAAATGTTGGTGTATTTGATATTGTCCCTGAGGTCTCTGAGATTATCCTCACTTCTTTTTTTTCTTTTTTCTTTTATTTATTTATTTATTATTATTTACTTTACAATATTGTATTAGTTTTGCCATACATCAATATGCATCTGCCACAGGTGTACACGTGTTCCCCATCCTGAACTCCCTTCCCACCTCCCTTCCCATACCATCCCTCTGGGTCATCCCAGTGCACCAGCCCCAAGCTTCCTGTATCCTGCATCGAACCTGGACTGGTGATTCGTTTCTTATATGATATTATACATGTTTCAGTGCCATTCTCACAAATCATCTCCACCCCCCCACACCCTCCCATAGAGGCCAAAAGACTGTTCTAAACATCTGTGTCTTTTTTGCTATCTCGCATACAGGGTTGTCATTATCTTCTTTCTAAATTCCATATATATGAGTTAGTATACTGTATTGGTGTTTTTCTTTCTGGCTTACTTCACTCTGTATAATAGGCTCCAGTTTCATCCACCTCATTAGAACTGATTCAAATGTATTCTTTTTAATGGCTGAGTAATACTCCATTTTGGAGAAGGCAATGACACCCCACTCCAGTACTTTTGCCTAGAAAATCCCATGGACGGAGGAGCCCGGTAGGCTGCAGTTCATGGGGTCGCTACAGTCGGACATGACTGAGTGACTTCACTTTCATTTTCACTTTCATGCACTGGAGAAGGAAATGGCAACCCACTCCAGTGTTCTTGCCTGGAGAATCCCAGGGACGGGGAGCCTGGTGGGCTGCCGTCTATAGGGTCGCACAGAGTCAGACACGACTGAAGCAACACAGCAGCAATACTCCATTGTGTATATGTACCACAGCTTTCTTATCCATTCATCTGCTAATGGACATTTGGTAGCTTCCATGTCATGGCTATTATAAAGTGCTGCGATGAACAATGGGGTACACGTGTCTCTTTCAATTCTGGTTTCCTTGGTGTGTATGCCCAGTATTGGGATTGGTGGGTCATATGGCAGTTCTATTTCCAGTTTTTTAAGGAATCTCCACACTGTTCTCCATAGTGGCTGTACTAGTTTGCATTCCCAACAACAGTGTAAGAGGGTTCCCTTTTCTTCACATCCTCTCCAGCATTTATTGCTTATAGACTTTTGGATCGCAGCCATTCTGACTGGTGTGAAATGGTACCTCATTGTGGTTTTGATTTACATTTCTCTGATAATGAGTGATGTTGAGCGTCTTTTCATGTGTTTGTTAGCCATCTGTATGTCTTCTTTGCAGAAATGTCTATTTAGTTCTTTGGCCCATTTTTTGATTGGGTCATTTATTTTTCTAGAATTGAGCCATAGGAGTTGCTTGTATATTTTTGAGATTAGTTGTTTGTCAGTTGCTTCATTTGCTATTATTTTCTCCCATTCTGAAGGCTGTCTTTTCACCTTGCTTATAGTTTCTTTTGTTGTGCAGAAGCTTTTAATTTCAATTAGATCCCATTTGTTTATTTTTTCTTTTATTTCCAATATTCTGGGAGGTGGGTCATAGAGGATCCTGCTGTGATGTATGTCGGAGAGTGTTTTGCCTATATTCTCCTCTAGGAATTTTATAGTTTCTGGTCTTATGTTTAGATCTTCAATCCATTTTGAGTTTATTTTTGTGTATGGTGTTAGAAAGTGTTCTAGTTTCATTCTTTTACAAGTGGTTGACCAGTTTTCCCAGCACCACTTGTTAAAGAGATTGTCTTTTCTCCTTTGTATATTCTTGCCTCCTTTGTCAAAGATAAGGTGTCCATAGGTGCATGGATTTATCTCTGGGCTTTATATTTTGTTCCACTTATCTATATTTCTGTCTTTGTGTCAGTACCATACTGTCTTGATGACTGTGGCTTTGTAGTAGAGCCTGAAGTCAGGTAGGTTGATTCCTCCAGTTCCATTCTTCTTTCTCAAGATTGCTTTGGCTATTTGAGTTTTTTTTTTTTTTTTTTTTTTTTTTTTTTTTGTATTTCCATACAAATTGTGAAATTATTTGTTCTAGCTCTGTGAAAAATACCGTTGGTAGCTTGATATAGATTGCATTGAATCTATAGATTGCTTTGGGTAGTATACTCATTTTCACTATATTGATTCTTCTGATCCATGAACATGATATATTTCTCCATCTATTAGTGTCCACTTGGATTTCTTTCATCAGTGTTTATAGTTTTCTATATACAGGTCTTTAGTTTCCTTAGGTAAATATATTCCTAAGTATTTTATTCTTTTTGTTGCAATGGTGAATGGAATTGTTTCCTTAATTTCTCTTTCTATTTTCTCATTATTAATGTATAGGAATGTTCACTTCTTTTCATTCTTTTTACTTTATACTGCTCTTCAGAAGTTATTTCCACCATTTTACCTTCCAACTCACTACTTCTTTCTTCTGTTTCAGATATTCTGTTATTTATTCTTTCTAGAATATTTTTAATTTCAGTAATTGTGCTGTTTTTCCCTGTATGATTATCCTTTAATCCTTCTAGTTCTTTGTTATTTGATTCTTTTACTTTCTCCATCTTGTTTTCAACGTTTTTGATCATCTTTACTGATTATTCTGAATTCTTTTTCAGGTAGTTTGCCTATTTCCTCAGCATTTATTTGGACTTCTGTGTTTCTAGTTTTTTCCTTCATTGTGTAGTATTTCTCTGCCTTTTCCTCTTTTTTTTCTTTTTTTAGCTCATTGTGTTTGAGGTCTTCTTTTCCCCAGCTTCAAGATTGAATTCTTTCTTCCTTTTGGTTTCTTCCATCCTAGGCTTGGTCCAGTGGTTTGTGTAAGCTTATAGAGTGAGATTTGTGCTGAATTGTTTTTTGGTTTGTTTGCTTTTCCTCTGATGGACAAGGCTGAGGGAGGTGTTAATCCTGTCTGCTGATGACTGGGTTTGTATTTTTGTTTTGCTTGTTGTTTAGATGTACAGGGTGCTACTGGTGGTTGGGTGATGCCGGGTCTTGCATTCAGGTGGTTTCCTTTGTGTGAGTTCTCACTATTTGAAACTCCCTAAGGTTAGTTCTCTGGTAGTCTAGGGTCTTGGAGTCAATGCTCCCACTCCAAAGGCTCAGGGCTTGATCTCTGGTCAGGAATGAAGATTCCACAAGTGGTTTGTTATGGCATTAAGTAAGATTAAAACAAATACCCAAAAAAAAGAAATAAAAAATGAATCCCTGATGGATGGCAGTTACAAAATCAGGCAAATAATATTTAAAATAACGGAATATACATATATACATATACACCCATAAGCAAAATCAAAACAGTCCAACTAAATAAAGTACAGTAGATTGACCCAGCAAACAAAGAAAACTAAAAATTACATCTACCAGTTAAGAGCAAAACTAAATAAAGCACAAACTGGAAAACAAAACTAAAGCAAGGTGCCAAGAGGGGAATAAATGAATACAAAACTAACAAATATGTTGGGAGGAAAGGGAAGAAAGAAGAGAAAGAAAGAATAGATATGCAAAGTTAAATAGAGGTAGATAAAGATTTGTATACATTAAAAATTAACTGCAAGGGGAAAATAACAATAGAAAATCAAACAAAGAAATAAATGTAAAAAAATATATATTTAAGAAATTAAAATTAAAGAAGAGAGAAAAAAAAAAAGGAAGAAAGAAAACAACAAAAAAGGAAAGCTCCACAGAACTGCAAAAGCCCAATGTAGAAGAAGAGTTTTATACCAGCAATAAAAAAAAAAAAATGTGGCTTAAAAAAAAACATTAAAAAGCTCAAAATCTTAATTAGATTTCATAGTGCCAATAACTGCCGGACTCCTTTCCCTTGCTGGGAGTCACAGTCCAACTCACCTTCTTAGGGTGCTCTCCAACATTGTGCTGGTCTCTGGACCTGCTGTGGGGGCAGTTCAGATTCTAATCTGGTACCAGTCCTGTGCGTTCTTGCCTCCAATGTCCACAGCTATCAGAACTAGTGCATTTTCTTTTGTGGGAGCTCTCAATGTCCTTTAATATATTCCACAGACACAGAGTCTGCCTAGTTGATCATGTGGATTTAATCTGGCATTTGCACAGCTGGTGGGAAGGTTTTGGGCCTTCTTCCTTAGCCACACTACCCCCTGGGTTTCAACTGTGGTTTTATTTCCACCTCTGCATGTGGGTCAGCCACTGGAGTTTGCTCCTGAGGCTTCCCTGGAGGATTGTGTCTGCCTCCATGAGGACCAGGTGTGGAGGCAGTGCTGCTGCTTGGGTTGCTGGGGTTCTGGCTGCAGCAGGTACTCAGGGGAATTGCTGGCTAGGGAAGCAGGAAATATAATGCTCTAGAAGAGTATGACTTCACTTTCACTTTTCACTTTCAGGCATTGGAGAAGAAAATGGCAACCCACTCCAGTGTTCTTGCCTGGAGAATCCCAGGGACGGCAGAGCCTGTTGGGCTGCTGTCTATGGGGTCACACAGAGTCAGACACGACTGAAGCGACTTAGCAGCAGTAGCAGAAGGGTATGGCGACCAGTATTGGCCAATACACTCCAGGATTCTTGCCTGGAGAACCCCCTCCCCCCAACCCCGACAGAGTAGTGTGGCAGGCCACAGTCCACAGAGTCACAAAGAGTTGGAGACAACCAAAGCAACACTGTGTGCATACACACAAGATTTTTTTTTTGCCTGTGACAGCTGTGCCTCAGTGAGGGTTAAGCATAAAGGTGGCACAGCTGCTTAGTTTGCAGGGACCCAGGGGGCACCAAGTATGCAGGGACATGGACTGCCTCCGCCACTGGAGTTATGGCCCCATCAGAGTGTTTTTTAGAGCCTCTTATAGCTGGTGATCAGAAGGCCTCAGAAGTCTTTCTCTGTAGCTCTGTCCATTCAGGCACTTAGAGGGTTCCCTTGCCTAGGGTCCTTCTCTGTTGTTCGACACGTCAGGCACATAGAGTGGCCCCCCTGGCTGGGGTCCTACTCAGCAGATCTGTGCATCAGGCACTTAAAGTGGAACCCTAGGTGGGTTCCTACTCTATAGTTCGGTGCATCACTCAAAGGAGCACCCTGGGTGGGATCCTACTCTGTAGTTCAGTGCATCAGGCATTTGATGTGACAGACTCTCTATTGTTTAGCTGCTGATGCTGGCATGTGGGGAGAGAGAAGCTATGGTGATGGCTCCACCCGCCTATGCATGATCCAGCAGTATCGCCTTGCTTCCATGGCTGCCCGGCTTTCCTCCACAGGCATTTCCCACCACAATCTCCTCCCTCATATCCCCTCATTCAATCTCTCCACAGTCAACAGCAACCCTAGCCCTGGGATTGCTCCACAATCCCTAAACCCCAGCTCCCAGCCGCTGCACCTTCCAGGGGCCCTGCATCCCTGTCTGGGTATGTATGGCTGCAGCAAGGGCTGTCTGATTCTCATTCCATTTAGGCTGCCACAGATCAGCTGTTTCACTCTCAGCCTTAAATATGTTTCCTCCGACCCAGACAATTGTGGGGATCAGACCCCTGCTTCAGTTCCTCCACCCACTAAGGGCAAGTGCAGTCCTACTAACACTCCTGTTTTTCTCCCTAGTTTCTTCATCCTACCGAGTTTTGCGTGGTTCTATATATTCTTTCCCTCTGGTCAGGTACTCCTGTCCACTCTCAGCTGGTGTTCTGCATGCACTGCCATGTCTGAAGGTACATTCCTGATGTACTACGGAGAGAGATGTACTCCTCGCCTACCTACTCCTCCTCCATCTTGTACTCCATCTCTATAATAGCCTTTAAATCATAGTTTAATCTTTGGTCATTTTATGCCAAACTCAAGATATCTCTTTGCTTTTCATTAATATACAATAGTGTTAACATAAAAGAATTTAAGTAACTCAGGATTTAGATACCTCTTTTCTGAATTTTCTGAGTTTATTCAAAAGAATCACTCTGACAACTAAATGCATATATTCTATCTTCTAGCCAAAGCTTTTCTTAAACACAAATATTTACTTTTTGATATATCATTATGGGGCTTTTCAGGTGGTGCTGGTGATAGATAACCTGCCTGTCAATGCAGGAGACAGAAATGGGTTTGATTGCTGGGTCGGGAAGATTGCCTTAAGGAGAGCATGGCAACCCACTCCAGTATTCTTGCATGGAGAATCCTATGGACTGAAGAGCTTGGCTGGCTATAGTCCACAGGGTTGCAAAGACTCAGACATGACTGAAGTGACTTAGCATATATATGCATCATTATATTCATTATATTAAAAATCTGACAATAATTTTAGGTATGCAAAGGCTAAACCTTTGTAAAATTTACATTTTTCAAGTTTAAGTGCTAATAAAAACTATTTATTTGGAGTTTCATGACCTCTGGCTCTCATAGTTAAAGTCACATGCTTTAAAATATCTTTATTTAACAATTCACATGTGATTATATTATGAAATCCTGCTCAAGTTTTTCTGGATCATGATAATCTAAAATGCTAATAGGTAGACACAAGTTTCTTTGCTCCTGTGTGTACACACACACACACACACATATATATATATATATATATATATATAAAACCACAAGATCATGCTGTATATGCTATAAAAAAAGTTATTCATGCAGTGTCATGCTTTGATTGTTAAACTTACTTGCCTTTTATGATAAGGGAAATATTTGCTTCTACTATGTTCTATATATTTTACCAAAGATAATTTACCTGCAGACTCAGATCGATCATATTGCCTAAATTAATGGGAGTATCAACTGTGATATTCTAAATGGTAATAGAGTTGGGATTTAGAAGGATCTGTTGCCTGTAGAGCAGAAAACATAAGTTCTGCAGGGTACATGAATTGCTGCCTACCTTCCTCTGCTTTTCAATTTTATTTTCTCCCCAGGTTCTTTGCTTCTGAATCTCATTCCAGCTCTACCATGGTTCTAGATTCTTTCTCTAAACTTTGCCAGATATACTGAGATCCTATCTCTCATTCTCAGTTCCTGCCATTTATTTTCCCCAAAAATAGTCCTTCATACAGTTAGATGTATTTCCTTCATATATAATATCAGTGTCAAAATGACACCATGAAATTCAGTTATCTACCTTTCACACTTAATGTAATTTTCAGATGTAAACCATGATTCTTCATGGAGGGAAGCCACAACAGCTGTGTAAGTGCCCTCTATATTGATGCAGATTCACCAGGATTTCTTTCCATCCATAGAGAAAATATTCATTCCATGTGTATAATATTTTATAAAGAAAGTTTATTTCTACAAACTCTCTATAATGGTTGAGAAATTTTGATTTACAAGCTATAAATGCTTTCATTTCCTCACTATGCTTAATAAAATATAAGTTCTGTTTAAGTTTTAACTCATAATGACAGAAAGCAAAGAGGAAATAAAGAACCTCTTGACGAAGGTGGAAGAAGAGAGTGAAAATGCTGGCTTAAAACTCAACATTCAAGAAACTAGGATCATGGCATCTGGTCCCATAACTTCATTTCAAACAGAAAAGTGGAAACAGTGTAGATTTTATTTTCTTGGGCTCCCAAATCAATGAAGATGGTGACTTCAGTCATGAAATTAAATGATGCTTGCTCTTTGAGTGTAAAGCTATGACAAACCTAGACAGTGTATTAAAAAGTGAAGACATCACTTTGCTGACAAAGGTCCATATAGTCAAAGCTATGGTTGTCCCTGGAGAAGGTGATGGCACCCCACTCCAGTACTCTTGCCTGGAAAATCCCATGGATGGAGGAACCTGGTGGGCTGTAGTCCATGGGGTTGCTAAGAGTCGGACATGACTGAGCGACTTCCCTTTCACTTTTCACTTTCATGCATTGGAGAAGGAAATGGCAACCCACTCCAGTGTTCTTGCCTGGAGGATTCCAGGGACGGGGGAGCCTGGTGGGCTGCCGTCTATGGGGTCGCACAGAGTCAGACACAATTGAAGGGACTTAGCAGCAGCAGCATGGTTGTACATGAAGAAGGCTGAACACTGAAGAATGAAAGCTTTCTAACTCTAGTGCTGGAGAAGACTTTTGAGAGTCTCTTGGACAGCAAAGAGATAAAACCAGTCAAACCTAAAGGAAATCAACCCTGAGTATTCATTGGAATGATTGATGCTGAAGGTGCAACTCCAATACTTTAGCCACTTAATGTGAAGAGTTTACTCTTTGGAAAAGACTGAGGGCAGGAGGAGTAGGGAGTGACAGAGGATGAGATGGCTGATTGACATCAGTGACTCAGTAGACATGTGTTTGAGCAAAGTCCAAGAGATAGGGAAGAACAGTGAGGCCTGGTGTGCTGCAGTTCATGGGGTTGCAAGGAGTCAGACAGGACCGCTCAACTGAAAAACAGCATCACCTCACACCATTCAGAATGGCTATCATCAGAAAATCTACAAGCAATAAATGCTGGAGAGAGAATGAAGAAAAGAGAGCCCTCTTGCACTGTGGTTGGAATGTAAGTTGATACGGACACTATGGAGAGCAATATACATGTTCCTTAAAATACTAAAAATAGAATTCCCATAAGATCAGCAATTCCACATTGATCATATATTCTAAGAAAAGCATATGTGAAAAAGATATATGCACCTCAAATGTCATTGCAGCACTATTTACTAATACAATACCCAGAACATAGAAGCAACCTAAATGCCCATCAGCAGATGAATGGATAAAGAAGGTGTGGTACATATATATATAATGGAATATTACTCAACCACAAAAAGACATGTAACTGGATCATTTGTAGAAAGGTGGGTTGACCTGGAGTATGTCATTCGGAGTGAAGTAATACAGAGAAAAAATAAATATCATATATTAATGCATACATGTGGAATCTAAAAAAAAAAAATGGTACAGATTAATCTATTTGCAGGCCAGGGGTAGAGGTGCAGACATAGAGAATAGACATATGGACTTGGGAGGGGGATGAATTGGGAGATTGGGTTTGACTTATGTACCCTAACATGTGTAAAACAGATAAATAGTGGGAACCTGTTGTATAGTGTAGGGGGGTCAGCTTGGTTCTCTGCTGTGACTTAGATGGTGGGATGGGGGTTCACAAAGAGGTCCAAGAGGGAGGGAACATATGTATAAATATAGCTGGTTCACTTTATTGTACAACAAAAACTAACACAACAATATAAAACAACTATACACCAATAAAAATTTTGGAAAAGAAATAAAACTATCACTGTTTATGGAAAACATGATACTATGTATAGAAACTCCTAAAGATGCTATGCAAAGCTACTAGATCTTAGGAATGAATTTGTTAAATAAACAAGATACAGAATTAACACACAGAAATTTGTTGTATTTCTATACACCAGCAATGAATGATCAGAAAGAAATTAAAGAAAAAATCCCATTATCATTTCATCAAAAAGAATAAAATATCTAGGAATAATCCTACCAAGGAAGCAAAAGACCTGTGCTCTGAACAGGATAAGACACTGATGAAATAAAGATGACACAATAAGATGGAAAGAATTGGAAGAATCAATATTATCAAAATTACTATAGTACTCAAGGTAATCTACAGATTCAATGCAATCCCTACCAAATTACCAAGCATATTTTTCATAAACTAGAGCAATTTAAAAAATTATACATACAGAAAAGTCCCTGAATGGTCAAAGCAATTTTGAGAAAGAAAAACAGAGGTGGAGGAATAAGATGACTCCCTGACTTCAGGCTCAAAGCTTCAGACTACAAAGCTACAGAATCAAGACAGTATGGTACTGAGGCATAGACCAATGAAACAGGATAGAAAGTTCAAAAATAACCCAACAGACCTATTGTTAATTAATCTATGACAAAGGAGCAAGACTACAATGGAGAACAGACTGGCTATTCAATAAGTGGCACTGGGGAAACTGGATAAATACATGTAAAGGAATGAAAGAACATTATTTGACATCACACAAAAAAATAAACTCAAAATGGATTAAAGACCAATGTAAGACTGAACACCAAAACATTCTCTGAATAAATTACAATGATATCTTTTTTATATCTATTTCCTAGAGTAATGGAAATGAAAACAAAACTAACATATGGGATCAAATTAAACTCAAAAGCTGTTGCACAGCAAAGCAGAACATAAGCAAAATGGGAAGGCAACCATTAGAGTGGGAGGAAATATTTGCAAATGAAGAAACTGACAAGGGATTAATCTCCAAAATATTGCAGCAGCACAGATAAACCTGGCAGTATCATACTAAGTGAATAAGGAATACAGAGAAAGACAACTATCACATTGTTTTATGTGCAATCTAAAAAAAAAAAAAAGATACAAATGAACTTCAGTTCAGTTCAGTTCAGTCGCTCAGTCGTGTCCAACTCTTTGCGACCCCATGAATTGCAGCACGCCAGGCCTCCCTGTCCATCACCAGCTCCCAGAGTTTACCCAAACTCATGTCCATCGAGTTGGTGATGCCATCTCATCCTCTGTTGCCCCTTTCTCCTCCTGCCCCCAATCCCTTCCAGCATCAGAATCTTTTCCAGTGAGTCAACTCTTCACATGAGATGGCCAAAGTATTGGAGTTTCAGCTTTAGCATCAGTCCTTCCAAAGAACCCCCAGGACTGATCTCTTTTAGAATGGACTGGTTGGATCTCCTTACAGTCCAAGGGACTCTAATGAGTCTTCTCCAACACCAAAACTTGTTTACAAGCAAAAACAGACTAACACACTATAAAACAAACTTATGGTTAGAAAAGAGGTAAGGTGGGGGGAGCAATAAATTGGGAGTTGGGATTAGCACATACAAGCTACTGTTTAAAATAGATGTAACCAACAAGGACTTACTATATGGCACAGGAAATTCTGCTCAATATTCTGTAGCAAAGTAAATGCAAAAAGAACTTTAAAAGAATTTAAAATATGTATTTTATTTAAAATAGAAATTTTAAAAGAATAAAAATAAAAAAACTGTGTATAAAAATATATATATACATGTAACTGAATCACTTTGCTGTACACCTGAAACTAACACATTGCTAATCAACTACAATACAATATAAAATTAAAATTAAAAATAAATCTCCCTGCCTTAACATCTCTTAAAGTATGCATATTTCTGGCATTAAGTGATGATCCCTTCCATACCTACAATATCTGGCAGAGTTATCAGTAAAAGAAACACTACAGAGACCTTCCTGTTCAAATGAACATTCAAATAAACCAAACAAAAAAATTTAAAAACTTTAGCCTTAAGAGAATATGCGATCACATAATGCTGGATTTTCTAGCATTACTTAGAAATTATTATGGATTTGTGTTTAAGCCTGAGTATATATTTCCTAACCCAGTGTATTGAGTTGTTGTTTTTTTTTTTTTCCCATCAAAGCAGTTGCTTTTCATTTTAATCCATAATACAAAGTACACTTCAAAGTTCAGCCCAATCACTATAAATTGATTGGGATTGTTAAGGACAGATCTTTGGATTGTGTTTCATGCATTTGGTTTAAACCCAGATTTAATTTGATCGAGTGTTAACCATGAAGACTGTGAAAGTCTTCTGCATCCTTTTCGTGTTGCATCTATGTCTCCTTGACTCCGGGAGGACGGGCAAAGTTCTTGTATGGCCTGTGGATTTTAGTCACTGGATTAATTTACAAGTTATTCTAGAAGAGCTTCACCTTCGTGGGCATGAGATAACTGTCCTGGTACCTTCACAAAGTCTTCTGATTGATCATACCAAGATTCCCTATCATGTGGAGATCCTCCGGCTTTCAGTAACTGAAGAAACTTTCATGGAAGAGCTCAATACCATTCTCTATGAAGCTACGTTTGAACTGCCAAAACTTTCATGGTGGGAAATGCAAACAAAACTGGCAAATCTAGGCAGAAGATTTTTATTAACAAACAGAAGAGTGTGTGACAGTGCTATCACAAACAAGGGGTTACTCAGCAGGCTACAGGCAGCCAAGTTTGATGTCTGTATTGCTGACCCTTTAAGTTTTTGTGGGGAATTGGTGGCTGAACTCCTGAATATTCCATTTATATACACTTTTCGACTTTTCTATGGGAATGTCATTGAAAGACTGTGTGCTGGGCTTCCTATGCCTTCTTCATATGTTCCTGGTGTCACATCAAGACTGACAGACAAGATGACTTTTAGACAGAGGCTGGAGAACTGGTTACTCTATACAGTGAGTGACATGATATATTCATATTATATATTTCCAGAATGGGATGAGTATTACAGCAAGGTTTTAGGTAAGAGAAATATGTATATAATAAGTATTCTTATAGCCTATAAAAATGTAAATATTTATCTGACTGTATGAAAACTTACATCCATGTTGAGGCAAATGGCAAGTTTTCCTTGTTTCTCATGACTTAATAATGTTTCATTCTATCTGTAATGATATTTTCTTTATCCATTCATGTATTTATGAACACTTAAATTATTTCCATGATTTTGGCTATTGTAAATACTGCAGCAATGAGCTTAAGAGTGCAATGATCTGTTTTTTTGTTTTTGTTTTTGTTTTTTTTCTATTTTCATAACTATAAGTGGAATTTCTGGATCATATGGTAAAATCAAATAAAATCAAGTTAATTTAAAAATTTTTAGGAACCTCCATAACATTTTCCTTATTGGCTCTACCAATTTACATTTGCACTAACAGTGTAAATTTGTTCATCTCTTTTCACTACCTCCTCACCAGCATTTGTCTCCTGTCATTTTGATGATAGCCTTCCTAACAGGTATGAGATGTTAATTCTTTGTGGTTTTGCTTTAAATTTTCTTGGTCACTAGTAATGTTGAGCACCATTTCAGATTCTTGTTGACTAACTGAATGTTTATTCAGTTCCTCAGCTAACTTTTTAAAAGCTAATTATTTGTTTTTGTGCTATTGAATTGTGTGAGTTCCTTCTATATTTTAGGTGGCAGCACCTACATAGGCATATGGTTTGCAAATATTTTCTCTATTTTCATAGGCTCCTTTCTTTTTTTTTTTAATTTTATTTTATTTTTTAAACTTTACATAATTGTATTAGTTTTGCCAAATATCAAAATGAATCCGCCACAGGTATACATGTGTTCCCCATCCTGAACCCTCCTCCTTCCTCCCTCCCCATTCCATCTCTCTGGGTCGTCCCAGTGCACCAGCCCCAAGCATCCAGTATCGTGCATCGAACCTGGACTGGCAACTCGTTTCATACATGATATATTACATTTTGTTGATCATTTCTGTGCAGGGTGCAGAACCTTCTAATTGGAAGCAGTTCCACTTGTTCATTTTTCATTTAATTTTGTTACTTATACTTTAGGTGTTACATTTTAAATTCACTGCCATGATGAGTGTCAAGAATTATTTCCCATTTGTTTTCCTTGAGGAATTTTATGGTTTTAGGTCTTATATTTAAGTCTTTCAACTGGATTGAACTGGTTTACTTCTGGTCCCAGCAGTCTGACACTCAGTTTAGGGACATCTTTTCTAGTGATAGGGTATTACTCTGTCCCTGATTCTTCCATAGTTCTTAGCAACTTAGAATAATCTGAGAAGAAGAATTAAATACTTGGTAAATAGAAGAAATACATTTCTTTTACTTATATATGTTAAAATGCTACAAGATATAGATGCAATTTGGCTATTCAGAATTTAAAATCATCATTATACAATGCATTCCAAGTATGTTTTTCAATTTTAAAAGTATAACTCATAATATATAATTTTTTTCATTAAAATATGTCATAGATATGTTCAAATAATTGATGAATAAACCAGAAAGACAACATTAATTTCAAAAAATTGAGAAACTATTTACAAACCTCTTGGGGGATAAAGTAATTTTAGGATAAGAGCACTAGGTTAGACACAAAAATGGTCCAAAAAAATGCTATAGGGCAATAAAATCATAATTTGGGAAATGATATTTTCTACCAGACAGAAATATGCCCATTAACAATTAATTTCAATGTATTTTAACTCAAAAGTTAGAGAAAATTAAAAAAACAAAAAACAACCTAAAGTGTGCACACATTTTCATAAAGATATGTGTTGAATATGAAACTGGATATTGTAATCACCAGAGTCAAGCCCTTCATTTACTGAGATTTGCCTTGATCTCTTATGCAGATAGATCTTCCTAGGAGTTCAAAATCCCTTATATTTTTCTGGTAAAAACCTTAGCGCACTTAGGACATCAAGGAGAATATTCAAAAAGCCATGTAGTAAGAAACAAGATAGCTATGGTTTCCTCCTATTGGTAACACAGAGCACATATTTCAAAAGGACACCAAAATTCTGGATAAGGTTTGGTATACAGCAGTAGATATATAGAATTCAGAGATGAAATTCTGGTTGAAACTAAGGAAGATGATTCAATTCAGGGTCACTAATTTGAGTTCTTATTCTGTAAATATTCACTTGGCTTCCAATTCAGTTCAAAGGAACCCTTTTTGTACTGTTTGTTAACTAAATATGTCAAAATGGCAAATATTTCACCACCAGATTATTGTGCAATACAATATCTTTACCAAAGAGGATGAAATCTTGTAAAATAAGAACTTTCCTTTACTATAGCAAAGGAAACAATCACTTTAAGAATTGTACTAAAAGTATTCAGGATGTAATTTGTTGTGACAGCACACTTGAAAACAGTAGGAAAAAAAAGGATAAAACGCAAGTTGATTATAAACATAGTCAGAGACATTTTGGGCAATGAGGATGAGATAAATTGGAATTTCAGAAGGTGTGACTCTACCACAGAAGGCTGAGGATCATTGCCTAGGTTTCTTAAACTTACTAGAAGCACATGAGTGGGTTCAGGTTTAGCTCAAGATGAAAGACTCCATTGACAGAGAGAAAGCAACAGGCTTTTGGTTTTGCTCCATACTTATATCTGTGTTTACTTATTTATATTCTGCCTATTGTGTCCTCTTCAGGGTGAAAGGCCAATTGATACATAAGCTGGGTTGCAAAGGCTCAGTATTGGTCTTCAAGAATTTACTTAGAAAATTAGGTGGAGAAATATCTTCCATTTACCATATCAGATTGTTTTCCCTCTATTACCCTTCATTTTTATTCAGGAAAACCTACCACACTGTGTGAGATTATGGGGAAAGCTGACATGTGGTTGTTTCGAAGTTACTGGGATTTTGAATTTCCTCAGCCTTATTTACCTAATACTGAATTTGTTGGAGGACTGCACTGCAAGCCTGCAAAGCCCCTACCTAAGGTAATTAAACATGCTTATTATTTTCCTATAGGAGTGTTTATCTCTTAAATGATTTCTAGTTAATTATTATTAAGATTTGATCTGCAAACTGAGAATACAGAATAGAATTTAATGGTCATTATATTCTTAGACTATACACTACAGTCGGAAGGTGGATACCATTATTTTGGATTATGTATTATTATCTGATTGAAGTAGTGCTCAATATTTTCTTTTCTTGTTCAAAGTCCATTCACTATTCATGAAAATCTATTCTATATACATTTTAAAATATTTTCTAGTATCTCAAGAATACCATGCTATAATTGAAAATAAAGATAACATTATATTTTAAGTCAAGTCATCTGTAAATATAGTGTAATGGGTAATTTTATGTATTAATTTCCCTGGCTAGGTACTGAGCTGTTTAGACAAACATTTTTCTGGAAGTTACTGAAAGTCTATTTTCAGATGACATTAACTTTTAAATATGTGAACCTTGAGTAAACAAATTACTCTTCATTATGTGGATAAGCCTCATCCTATTAGCTGAAGATGTGACTATAACAAAAGACTGAATTCTGCCCGTAGGCAGCCTGCAGACTTGAACTACAGCGGTGGCTCGTCTCCGAGTCTCCAGCCTAATGGGTTGTTCTGCACATTAAACTTGCCAGCCTTCATAACCATGTGAGAAATCCCTGAAAATAAATCTTTTACCTGGCTTTCCATTTTAAGTCTCACGTATTTTTTATTGCCTTATTTAATTAACTTAGTTTTGCTAGTATTTAAATATAGGATGAAAAGATTTCTTTTTATTTCAGTATGATTGAATATGCTGTTTTTATTTTTAACTCAAAATTATATATTTCTACTATATTCCTATAATCCTCAGAGTATGTTTTATAGGTATTTCTGCATTATTTGTCTGGTCAGGAGTTACTTGGCTACCTCATTCCTGATTGTGTTTGTGGAAGCTTATATAAAAAACAAATATAACCAAAATAAAAGAAAATTGAAAGTTAGAAAACAGGGAAAATTAAATATACCAAAATCGTGTCATTGTGCTGACCATGATTCAGCAGAAAAATGAGAGATAATCTTATTATCTTCTAAGACTAAATATAAAGTGCACCAGAACTATTTAGCTTAAAGGTAGAAATTTGCTCTGCCACCTACTGTTGTGTAGGCTTGGACAATTACTTAACCTTACTGAGATATGCAAATGTATACATATCTCATAAAATTACCATATATGTAAGCTAAATGATACATGTAAAGAGTTCAGCAAATGGCAGAAGATAACAGGCAGTCAATAATTTGCAAACACAAACATGCATGCACAGAAACATACATACCTGAAATATGCTTTACTAAATGAGCCTTTAGTAAAAATAATTTTTAATTTGTTTAATAAGAAATGATTTCAGGTCATCTATTTACAGTCAAATCATTAACATGTGAAAGTACAGAATTGTTCTAATTATTCAGACACATTGAGAAAAAAGTGTGACATCTATTATAACTGTAAGCTTTTATATTACAAACACTGTTTTCTTCATAGGAATTCGAAGAGTTTGTTCAAAGCTCTGGAAAAGATGGAGTTGTGGTGTTTACTCTGGGGTCAATGATCAAAAACCTCTCAGAAGAAAAGTCTAATATGATTGCATCAGCCCTTGCCCAGATTCCACAGAAGGTCAGATAATATTTTTTTCAGGGACAGTTGTATTAAAACTTCTATAAAAGTATACTTTTAAGGCATAGAAAAGGCTATTGATATTGGTAATGTCAATTTAAGTGAACTCTAAAGAAAAAGTATAAATGTTTAAAAGGGGATATTTGATTGCTACCTTGCTTTAAAACTGGCATTATTCACAGGAAAATCTATTGCAGTATTTTCCTTAAATAACGAGCTAAAACTTAATCATTTGCTACTGTTAAATAATCAGTCAGCTTTGTGTATAGGTTTTAAGGCATCCATGTAATCTAACTTTTTTTTGGATGTTCTTATATTTTCTTTAAATCTGAAGCATATAAACAAGTTGCAAATAACATGACAGAGAATAAAGGAAAAGATAATGAAAATAATAGGCTCAATTCACAGAATGTCTTGGGACTATACTTCCTTATGATTTATTTTTTTGAACATGAGTCCTTGTTGAACCTGAAACCAAGAGCTTAGATTCTAAAAATAATCCTAAATAAATATTCTTCTAATAATCTTAGAAAATTAATCCTAAAAATGATCCTAAATAGCAACCCTAAATAATGATTCTTTTTTTAATTTATTCATTTTTTAATTGAAGGATAATTGCTTTACAGAATTTTGCTGTTTTCTGTCAAACCTCAACATGAATCAGCCATAGGTATACATATGTTTCTTCCCTCTTGAACCTCCCTCCCATCTCCCTCCCCATCCTACTTCTCTGGTTGATACAGAGCCCCCTCTTGAGTTCACTGAGACATAAAGCAAATTCCCACTGGCTATCTATTTTACAGCCTTCCCTGATAGTTTACCTGGTAAAGAATCTGCCTGCAAGACAGGAGACCCCTGCTGGATTCCTGGGTCGGGAATATCCTCTGGAGAAGGGATAGGCTACCCACTCCAGTATTCTTGGGCTTCCCTTGTGGCTCAGCTCGTAAAGAATCCCCCTGCAATGCAGCAGAACTGGGTATGATCTCTGGATTGGGAAGATTCTCTGGAGAAGGGAACAGCCACCCACTCCAATATTCTGGCCTGGAGAATTCCATGGACTATACCCATGGGGTCGCAAAGAGTCAGAAACAACTGAGCAACTTTCACTTCACTTCACTTCATCTATTTTACATATGGTAATGTAAGTTTCCATGTTACTCTCTCCATATATCTCATCCTCTCGTCTCCTCTCCCCATGTCCATAAGTCTGTTCTCTATGTCTGTTTCTCCATTGCTGCCCTGAAAATAAATTCTTTGATACCATCTTTCTAGATTCCATATATATACATTAGTATACAATATTTATCTTTCTCTCTCTGACTTACTTCACTCTGCATAATAGGCTCTAGTTTCATCCACCTCATTAGAACTGACTCAAATGAGTTCCTTTTTATGGCTGAGTAATATCCTATTATGTATATGTAGCACAATTTATTTATCCATTCATCTGTCAATGGTCATCTAGGTTGTTTCCATGTTCTAGCTATTGTAAATAGTGCTGCAATGAATATTTGGATACATGTGTCTTTTTCAGTTTTGGTTTCTTCAGGGTATATGCCTAGGAGTGATATTGCTGGGTCATAGCTGGGCTTCCCTCATAGCTCAGTTGATAAATCATCTGCCTGCAATGCAGGAGACTTGGGTTTGTTTCCTGGGTCAGGAAGATCCCCTAGAGAAGGAAACAGCAACCCACTCCAGTATTCTTGTCTGGAGAATCCCATGGACAGAGGAGCCTGGCAGGCACAGTCCATGGGATTGCAAGAGTTGGACACAACTTAGCAACTAAAACACAACACATGGTGATTTTATTTCTAGTTTTTAAAAGAATCTCCATACTGTCTTCCATAGTGGCTTTATCAGTTTACATTCCCATCAACAGTGCAAAAGGTTTCCCTTTCCTCCACACTCTCTCCAGCATTTATTGTTTGTATACATTTTGACAATGGCCATTCTGACCGATGTGAGGTGACATCTCATTGTAGTTTCGATTTGCATTTCTCTAATAATGAGTGATGTTGAGCATCTTTTCATGTGTTTGTTAGCCATCTATATGTCTTCTTTGGAGAAATGTCAGTTTAGGTCTTTTTTGCAATTTTTTATTGAGTTGTTTGTTTTTTGGTTTTGAGTTGTATGAGCTACTTGTATATTTTGGAAGCTAATCCTCTGTCAGTTGTATCATTTGCTATTATTTTCTCCCATTCTGAGGGCTGTCTTTTCACCTTGTTTATAGCTTCTTTGCTGTGCAAAAGCTTTTAAGCTTAACCAAGTCTCACTTGTCTACTTTTATTTTTATTTCCATTACTCTAGGGGGTGAATCATAGAGGATCTTGCCTTGATTTATGTCAGTGAGTGCTCTGCGTATGTTTTCTTCTTAGAGTTTTATAGTTTTTGGTCTTATATTTAGCACTTTAATGCATTTTGAGTTTATCTTTATTTATGGTGTTAGGAATTGTTCTAAATTCATTCTTTTACATGTAGCTGTCAAATTTTCCCAGCAACACTTATTGAAAAGACTGTCTTTGCCCCATTGTATATTCCTGCCTCCTTTGTAAAAAATAAGGTACCCATAGGTGCATCGGTTTATTTCTGGGCTTTCTATCTTGTTCCATTGGCCCATATTTCTGTTTTTGTGCCAGTACCATACTGTCTTAATGACTGTAACTTTGTAGTATAATCTGAAATCAGGAAGCTTGATTCCTTGAGCTCCATTCTTCTTTCTCAAGACTGCTTTGGGTATTTGGGGTCTTTTGTGTTTCCATATGAATTGTGATTTTTTTTTTATTCTAGTTCTGTGAAAAATGCCACTGGTAATATGATAAGGATTGCATTGAATCTGTAGATTGCATTTGGTTGTATAGTCATTTTCACAATATTGATTCTTCTTATCCAGGAGTATAGACAATCTCTCCATCTGTTTATATCATCTTTGATTTCTTTCATCAGCATCTTATAATTTTCTGTGTGTAGTTCTTTTGTCTCCTTCAGTTCAGTTCAGTTGCTCAGTTGTGTCCGACTCTTTGTGACCCCATGAATTGCAGCACACCAGGCCTCTCTGTCCATCACCAACTCCTGGAGTTCACCCAAACTCATGTCCATCGAGTCAGTGATGCCATCCAGCCATCTCATCCTCTGTCGTCCCCTTCTCCTCCTGCCCCCAATCCCTCCCAGCATCAGAGTCTTCTCTACTGAGTCAACTCTTCGCATGAGGTGGCCAAAGTATTGGAGTTTCAGCTTCAGCATCAGTCCTTCCAATGAACACCCAGGACTGATCTCCTTTAGAATGGACTGGTTGGATCTCCTTGCAGTCCAAGGTTAGGTAGGTCTATTCCTAGATACTTAATTCTTTTTGTTGCAATGGTGAATGGGGTTGATTCCTTAATTTTTTTTCTGATTTTTCATTGCTAGTATATAGGGATGTGAGTGTTTTCTGTGTATTGATTTTGTATCCTGAGACTTTGCTAAATTCACTGATTAGTTTTAGTAATTTTCTGATAGTATCTTTAGTAGAGTTTTCTATGTGTACTATCATGTCATCTGCAAACAGTGAGAGCTTTATTTCTTCTTTTCCAATCTGGATTCCTTTTGCTTCTTTTTCTTCTCTGATTGTTGTAGCTAGAACTTCTAAAACTATGTTGAATAATAGTGATGAGAGTGGACACCCTTCTCTTGTTCCTGATCTTAGGGGGAATGCTTTCAGTTTTTCACCATTTTGAATAATGTTTGGTATGGGCTTATCATATATGGCCACTAATCAATAATAATTCTTAAATAGTTAAAACTTTTTAATAATATAGTAAAAGATTTATAAATATACTTTATAATATTCCAGCTATATGCTTTTTTAATTTTTTCCTAGTTTTAGTTAAAACAGACCTTTACAACAATTATGACAATTTTTATATTTATATCCAAATTCCTTTAAAAAAAATTGCTTTGTAGGAGTAATACCCATTTAAACATTTAACCTAAAAGGCATCATCATAAAAGTATTGAATTTCCAATTGCATTAAAATACAATGTTTAAGAGTGGTATCAACGAGGGGCTGGAGGAACCAAAAACTGTCTCTCCAAAACTATGTTGATTAAAAATGGCGAGAGGGAATGTCCTTGTCTTGTTCCTGGTCTTAGAAGAAGTGCTTTCAGTTTTAATCATTGAGAGTAATGTTTGCTATGGGTTTGTCATGAAAGCAAAAGTCATTCAGTCATGTCTAAATCTTTGCAACCCATGGGTATAGTCCATGGAATTCTCTAGGCCAGAACACTGGAGTGGGTAGCCTTTCCCTTCTCCAGGGGATCTTCCCAACCCAGCGATCTAACCCATATCTCCTGCATTGCAGGCAGATTCTTTACGAGCTGAGCCACAAGGGAAGCCCAAGAATACTGGAGTGGGTAGTCTATCCCTTCTCCAGCAGATCTTCCCAACCCAGGAATGGAACTGGGGTGTCTCCCATCACAGGTGGATTCTTTGCCAACTGAGCTATCAGGGAAGCCCTGGGTTTGTCAAATATGGTCTTTATTAAGCTGAGGTAGCAGTCCTCTATGCCCACATTCTACAGTTTTTATCATAAATGAGTGTTGAATTTTGTCAAAAGATTTTTCTGCATCAGTTAACATGATGATATGGTTTTACTCTGCAGTTTGTTAATGTGGTGGTGATGGTGGTTTAGTCATTAAGTCGTATCCAACACCCGTGACCCCATGACTGTAGCTTGCCAGGCTTTTCTGTCCATGGGATTCTCCAGGCAAGAATACCGGAGTGGGTTGCCATTTCTTTCTCCAGGGGATCTTCCTGACCCAGGAACTGAACCTGGGTTTCCTGCATTGCAGGCAGATTCTTTAGTGACTGAAAGATTCTTTACCAACTGTTAATGTGGTGTATCACATCAATTGATTTGTGTATACTGAACAATCCTTGCATCTCTGGAATAAATCCCACTTGATTACAGTGTATGATCCTTTTTATGCATTGTTGGATTCAGTTTGCTAGTATTTTGTTAAAGATTTTTGCATCTATGTTCATCAGTGATATTGGCCTGATATCTTTTTTTGTGATATCTCTATTTTTGTTATCAGGGTGATAATGGCCTCATATAATGAGCTTCACAACGTTGCTTCCTCTGCAATTTTTTGAAAGAGTTTCAGGAAAATAGGTTTTGATTCTTCCCTAAATTTTGACAGAATTTGCCTGTAAAGCTATTGGGTTCTGTTCATTTGTTTGTTGGAACATTTTAAATCACAGTTTCAATCTTAGTACTTGTGATTGGTTTGTTTATATTTTCTGTTTCTTCCCAGTTCAGTTTTGGGAGACTGTACTTTTCTAAGAATGTGTCCATATCTTTCAAGTTGTCTTTTAATGGCACACAGTTGCTTGTAGTAGTCCCTTATGATCTTTTGTATTTCTGTATTGTGCATTGTAACTTCTTTTTTATTTCTCATTTTATTGATTTGAGCCCTTTCCCTTTGTTGTTTCATGAATTTGGCTAAAATTTTATTAATTTTGCTTATTTCTCAAAGAACCAGATTTTAGTTTCATTGATCTTTGCTACTGTTTTCTTTGTCTCTATTTCATTTATTCCTGCTTTGATCATTATGACTTCTTTCATTATACTAACTTTGGTTCTGTGTATTCTTTCTCTAGCTGCCTCAGGTGGAAGGATAGGTTATTTATTTTAGTTTTTTCTTATTACTTAAATTAAGATTGTATTATTAAAAACTTCCTTTCTTAGAACTTCTTTTGCTGTGTTCCCTATGTTTTGGATATTGCATTTTTGTTGTCATTTGTCTTTAGATTTTTTTTTTTAATTTCCTATTTTATTTCTTCAGTGATATGCTGGTTGTTCAGTAACATTGTTTAGCCTCCATGTGTTTGTGTTATTTTAATTTTTTCCCCCTGTTTTCCCCCTGGTTTCTAATCTCATAGAGTTGTGATCAGAAAAAGATGTTTGATACAATTTCAATTTTCTTAAATTTACCAAAATTTGCTTTGTGACCCAACATGTGATTTATCCTGGAGAATGCTCTGTGTGCACTTGAGAAGAAACTGTATTCTGCTGCTTTCAGATGGAATGTCTTATAAATATCAGTTAAATCTATTTGATCTAATATGTCATTTAAGACTTGTGTTTTCTTATTCATTTTCTGTCTGGAAGATCTGCCCATTGGTGTAAGTGCCCTCACTATTATTATGTTACTATTGATTTCCCTTTTTATGACTGTTAGCATTTACTTTATATAGTGAGGCTGTCCTAGGTTGGGTGCATATACTTTAAAAACTGTTATGTCTTCTTCTTAGATTGATCCCTTGATCATTATGTAGTGTCCTTCCTTTTCTCTTGTAGCAATCTTTATCTTAAGTCTATTTTGTGTGATATAAGTATTACTACCTCAATTTTCTTTTACTTTCCATTTGCATGGAATATCTTATTCCATCTCTTCACTTTCAATCTGTATATGTCCCTAGGTCTAAACTAGGTTTCTTGTAGACAGCATATATATGAGTCTGGTTTTCTTTATCAATTATCAGTCTATGTCTTTTGGTTAGGGCATTTAATCCATTTGCATTTAAGAGAATTATCAATATGTATGCTCCTGTTGCCATTTTCTTAATTGTTTGGGGTTTGTGTCCACAGATTTTTTTCTTCCCTTTCTTTCTTCCCATCTTCTCTTGTGGCTGGATGACCATATTTTGCTTTGTGTTTTGATTGCTTTTTCTCTTTTATGTGTGAATCTATTGCAGATTCTGCTTTGCATTTCCCATAAGATTTTGATATATATACAAGGGTCTTCCCTGATAGCTCAGTTCGTAAAGAGTCTGCCTCCAATGCAGGAGACCCCACTTCTATTCCTGGGTCTGGAAGATCCACTGGAGAAGGAATAGGCTACCCACTCCAGCATTCTCGGCTTCCCTTGTGCCTCAGATGGTAAAGAATCCACGTGAGAGACTGGGTTCAATCCAGTGGATTGGGAAGATCCCCTGGAGAAGGGAAAGGTTGCGCACTCCAGTATTCTGGTCTAGAGAATTCCATGGACTTGGAATATACTTGGAATATACCCTTGGGGTCGCAAAGAGTTAGACACGACTGAACGACTTTCACTTTCACATATAAACAAGGTTGTTTTAAGTTGTTGATCTTTTACTTTCAAATATCATTTCAAAAATGCATTTCCAGTCTCCTACATCTGTAATCGCCACTTGTCACAGTTGCTGGTTTCAATATCATATTTGTGTGTGGATGTTATCCTGTATTTACTGTGTGTTTTCCTTACTAGGTACCTTTACCATTTGAGGTTTTCTTATTTCTAGTTGTCACCTCAACTTTTTCTACTATCCAGAGAAGTTCATTTAGGAAGTACTAACCATGGCAGTTAGTGAAAAAATAAAAAGGAATTCAAGTTAGAAAAGAAGAAATAAAGCTCTCACTATTTGCAGAAGACATGATACTATACATTGAAAATCCTAAATATGCTACCAGAAAACTGCTAGAGCTCAAGAATAAAGTTGGTAAAGTTGCAGGATACAAAATCAATACACAGAAATCTCTTGCATTACTATGTACTAAACAACAAAGACCAGAAAGAGAAATTAAGAAAACAATCTCATTTACTATCACATCAAAAAGAAAATATACCTATGAGTAAACCTAACAAAGGAGGCAAAGGACCTATACTCAGAAAACTATGAGACATTGATGAAAGAAATCAAAGATAACACAAACAGATGGAGAGATTTACTATATTCCTGGTTTTGAAGAATCAATATTGTGAAAATGGCTATACTACCCAAAGCAATCTACAGATTTAATACAATCCCTATCAAATTACCAATGGCATTTTTCACAGAATTAGAATAGAAAAAAATATGTACAATTTGTATGGAGACACAAAACCCCCAAATAGCCAAAGTGATCTTCAGAAAGAAAAATGGAGTAGGAGGAATCAGGCTCCCCAATTTCAGACAGTACTACAAAGCTACAGTAATAAAGACAATATGGTACTGGCACAAAAAAACAGAAATATAGATCAATGAAACAGGAAAGAAACTCCAGAAATAAACTCACATACCTAAGGCCAAATAATCTATGACAAAGGAGACAAGAATATACAGTGGAAAAAAAAGACAGTCTCCTCAATAAGTGGTGCTGGGAAAACTGGATAGCTACATTTAAAGGAATAAAATCAGAATACTCCCTAACACTATACATAAATTTGAACTCAAAATGGATTAAAGACCTAAATGTAACACCAAATACTATTAAACTCTCAGAGGAAAAAATAGGCAGAATACTCTGACATAAAACTCAATGAGATATTTTTGATCCACCACTTAGAGTAATGGAAATAAAAACAAAAACAAACAAATGGGACAGAATTAAGCTTAAAAGCTTTTGCAGGCAAAGGAAACCATAAACAAGATGGAGACAACCATCAGAATTGGAAAAAAAAATACAAATGAAGGAATTAATCTCTAAACTATACAACCAGCTCATGCAGCCCAATATGTATTTAAAAATTTTTTTAATGTGGAAGATCTAACTAGATATTTCTCTCAAGGAGACATAAGATGTCCAACAAACACATGAAAACTATGACAACATCACTAATTATTTGAGAAATACAAATCAAAACTGTAATGGGGTATCATCACACACTGAAGAGAATGACCATCATCAAAAAATCTTCATACAATAAATGCAGGAGAGGGTAAAGAGAAAGGGGAACCCTCTTACAATATTGGTGATAATGTCCCAAAGGGATGGTACGGGGAGGGAGGAGGAAGGGGCGCTCAGGATGGGGAACACGTGTATACCTGTGGTGGATTCATGTTGATGTGTGGCAAAACCAATACAATATTGTAAAGTAATTAACCTCCAATTAAAATAAATAAATGTAAAAAAATATTGATGATAATGTAAATTGGTATAGCCACTATGGTGAGCAGTATGGAGATCCTTTAAAAAACTAAAAATAGGGCTACCAAATGATCCAACAATCCCATTCTTGGGCTTGTATCTGGAGAAAACCATAATTCAGAAAGACACATGCACCACAGTGTTCAATAGCAGCACAGTTTACAATAGTCAGGACATGAAATCAACCTAAACGTCCATTGACAAAGGAATGGGTGAAGAAGATGTGGTACATATAGGCAATGGAATACTCAGTAATAGAAAGGAACAAAATAATGCCATTTGCACGAATGTGAATGTATCTAGAGACTGTCATACTGAATTAAATTAGTCAGACAGTGAAAGACCGAGAGCATTTGATATCACTTATATGTGGACTCTAAAGAAGGGGTACAAATGAAACTTATTTGCAAAACAGAAATAAAGTTATAGTTACAGAAAGCAAACATGATTACCAGAGGGATGGGGGGACAAATTGGGAGAATGGAATTGACATGTACACAATGCTTTATATAAAATAGATAAAGAGAATTACTGTAGAGCACAGGGAATGCTACTCAGTACTCTGTAATGAATTATATAGGAAAAAATCTAATAAAGGTGAATATATGCAAATGCATAACTGAATCACCTTGCTGTACACCTTGCTGTGAAACTAACACAATATTTAAAATCAACTATACTCCAATAAAAATTTTTTTTTTAAAAAGAAGCTGTCTGAAGTAACCATATTGGAACTCTGAGTACTTGCAACTTGAAGGGTAAAGCCAGACTGGTAAACTGTAGTTAATTTGGTCATTTCAGCCCTTTAGCACAGTACCAGCTTCAAAACCTCCATTATCCAACCTGCTGGCAGTCAGCATGCCTGTGTACCTGGTATAATTTAGTGGCACCATGATGGGCAATGAAGGCCTTATTCTTCACATATTGGGGTTCTTTACCCTATTGATGATTAGTGCCCTTGATTACTGAGTTGTAGTCGCACATATTGGCCACAATTATTTCAAATCCCATTATCAGAAGCTTATATGTTTTAACCTTTATGATACAGTATAATTAGAATAAACATAAATCTAGAGATTAATGCAATGGGTGGGATGTTTGGAAATTTTGACACATTTAAGAAGATTCAGTTAAGAAGATTCAGTTATTCAGGTCCACTTATTAGACACCATTCTTCAAATGGTGAATGATTTCTGAAAGTAGAGGCTTAAACTCGTTATGTTTAACCATAAGCATAACCATAAGCATAAATATGCTTAATGCATATGCTTAATAACCATAAGCATAAATGGCTATTTTAGATGTTGAGTTATACATAGGAGGGGACTATTATGATCCATGAAAAATCAGAACAAGTCTATTAAAAAAAAAAACAAAAACAGAACAAATGACAGAATTCAGACTCAAAGGACTTACTTGCTTACTGACTTAAGATTATGGGCTTAGAGTCATATAGAGCATGTTTCAATCCTGGCTTTGGTACAAGAAAATTAGATAAACTCTAACTTGAAGTTTTCCTCGTATATAAAATGTGTAAATAATGCCTCCCTCATAGACTTGTTATGGAGAATAGAAAGAGACAACATATGAATGTACTTACCACAGTGTCTAGCACACAATTACCAGTCAATAGCTGAGATTATTGTTATTGTAAAAATATCTTCCTGTAAACTTCCCTGGCAGTTTATATCAGGGAGTATGAGTTACATCCCTGGTTGGGAACTAAGATCCTGCGTGCCTCAAGGTATAGCTAAAAAAAAAAAAAAAAAAAAAATTAAAGTCCAGCTCATTTGGAGAAATTAAAAAAAAAAATCAGCATTATTTTTTTAAATTATGTCCCTTTTTCCCTTCATTTGAGAATCAGACATTAAAGAATTAGGCTATTTAAAAAAAACTCACATACAGCAAAATTTAGAAAGCTTTATTCATATCCGGGGAAAGAATCAGGTTCATAACAGCCCTGAAAAGACCTTAAAGTCCTAAGGCTTTAACCATAGCCTGATTCCTGGAAAAGATAAATTCTTCAACAATCAAAAAAAAAAAAAAAAATTAGACACTAAGAAGAAGGGTGAATCTGATTTCTGGAATTAGTACATTGTAAAAATCAAAAGTACAGTTTTCAGCAAATATAGCAAGATAAAAAATTAGATAAAATATGTTTCAATCAAAGGAACAAAATTAATTGAGAGAAACTATTCCTGAGGAAGCCTGGATTTTGCAATTACTGGAAAAAAGCCTTTAAAACCACTGTCTTAAAGATGCACAGAGAGCTAAAGAAAGAGAGCAATAAAGAGAAGGAAATGAAGTAGAAATGAAGGAAAATACTGATAAAGGGGGAAATTAAAAGAACAAAAAAATTCTGGAGCTAAAAATTACAATAATTAAAATGAAAAATTCACATCAGTGGTTCCAAATCAGACATGACCATGCAGAAGTATCAGCAAACTTGAAGAAAGGATAATTGAAATTATCAAATTGGAGGACTCGAAAGAAAAACAAATGAAGAAAAATGAACCCTAAAACAATAGTGGGACACCACCCTATGAATGAGCATAAAAATTGTGGGACTTCTAGGAAAAGAGAAATGGGTAGAAAGGATATTAAAGAAATAATGGCATGACATATTTTAATGAAAGACATCGTGAATCTAAAAATTCAAGAAGTTAGAGAACTTCAAGTAGAATAAAATCAAAGATATCTATACAAAAAAAAAAAAAAAAAAAAGTAAAATCAAGCTGTCAAAAGTCAAAGACAATGAGGAAATCCTGAAAGAAACTAGATGGAAGTGCTGTGCTTAGTCACTCAGTCATGTCCAACTCCTTGTGACCTCATGAACTGTAGCCTGCTAGGCTCCTCTGTTCTTGTGGATTCTCCAGGCAAGAATACCATGCCATGCCTTCCTCCAAGGGATCTTCCCAACCCAGGGATCGAACCTAAGTCTCCCACATTTACAGGCAGATTCTTTACCATCTGAGCCAACAGGGAAGCCCAGGCAGAAGTAATTCATCACTAAGATGATCAGCACATTTCTCATCAGAAACCCTGGCTGAAAGGGAAAAAAAAAAAAAAAAAAAAGCATTAACTGAGAATTTGAACAGGCAAAATTTCCTTCAAAGGTGAGGTAGAAATTAAGACATTACCAGAAAAACAAAAGCTGGGGTACATCATTACCACTGCTGCACTTTGCCAATAAAAAAATGCAAACGGGACTCTTTTTGGCTGAAAGGAAAAGATGCTGGAAAGTAACACAAACTGCATGAATAAATAAATAGCTTCAGTAAAGGTAAAAACAAAGGTAATTTTAAATGCTGGTATCATTCTAATTTTGGTTGTGAGTGAAAGTCACTCAGTTGTGTCCGACTCTTAGCGACCCCATAGACTATCCATGGAACTCTTCAGACCACAATACTCGAGTGGGTAGCACTTCTCCAGGGGATCGTCTTCCCCATCCTTCTCCAGGGGATCTTTCCAACTCAAGAATCAAACCCAGGTCTCCCACACTGCAGGCGGATTCTTTACCAGCTGAGCCACAAGGGAAGCCCTCTCACCTGCCAGATGGTGGTCAAAAAAAGTATTAAAAGAAAAAGCTAAACAGGACAAAGCAAAAGTCATTGTTTTTCCTGGACTTTTGGTTGTAAGTCCAATTTTTTAAAATTTTCTCAATACTTTTTAAAAATACATTAAAATGATTATGAATTTATATAATTAGGGACACATTAAATATGTAATTTATGACATCAATTACAGAAAGGCTTGGATGGAGATGTTAAGGAGCAGAGTTTTTGTATGTTTTGAAGTTAAGAATAGGTCAAAGAATAAATCCCAAGAACAATTAAAAATAGTTTTTAAATTAATGAAACAGAAGAGATTGAAACAAGAGATGCAGAGGAAGCAGGAATCAGAGGGAAATTTATAGGTAAACGTGCTTATGTTTAGGATGAAGAAAGACCTAAAATCAATAACCTAATATTATATCTTAAAGAACTACAAAAAGAAGTCAAACTATATTCAAAGTTGGTAAAAGGAAATAATGAAGATTAGTGCAGAGATAAAAAAAGTTAAAAGAAATAGTAAATCAATAAAACTGAAAGCTAGTTCATTGAAATGATCAGCAAAATTATCAAAACATTAGCTACACTGGAAAAAGGGGAAAAAAGAATAAATGAAAATAAGTAAAGTCAGAAATGAACCTAGACAGATTACTAATGGTTTTATAGATATGAAAAGGATTATAAGAAACTGTGATAGAAGTGCAGCCAAGATGGCAGAGTAGGAAGACCCTGAGCTCACTTCTTCCCTCTGGCATACCAAAGAGCAATAATTTATTGCTCTCATTAACTATTAATGAGGATAACCAGAAGACTAGCAGAGAAGACCTTGAATCCACATGCAAAGGAAACAAATTGAATGGTCACCTTATGACATACACAAAAAATCAAGTCAAAAATCTATCAGAGACTTTTGAAGTAAAATGTCAGCACTTTTACAAGAAACTCCTAAGGGAAAATTTCACCACAGTGGATTCTGCTTTCATAGGTAAGACACCAAATGCAAAAGCAGAAAGAAAAAATATATAAATTAGACTTATTTGAATTAAGAACTTTGTGCATCAAAAGATACTATTAAGAAAGTGAGATAAAATATGCAGATTGTGAGAAAATCTTTTCAAATTATGTATCTGATAAGGAATGAATGTGCACAATACATAAAACACTGCTACAACTCAATAACAATGACAACAACAACAAAAATCTGGCTGAAATATGAAAAAGTACTTGAATAGACTTTTACAGAGAAGATACAAATAGTCAAAAGTATATGAAAAGAAGCTCATTTATCATTATGGAAATGCAAATCAAAGGCACATAGAAATAACACTTACTCTTTAAGATAGCTATTATCAGAAAAGAAAAAGAAAAAGGAAAATAACAAGTGTTGGTGAGAAGTGGTAACAAGTTGGTAAGTTGGTAACAAGTTGGTAACAAGTGTTGGTAAGAAGAAAATAACAATTGTTGGTTCTCTACCAACAAGTGTCCATAGAGAAATGGAACTTGGTGTACTGCTACTAGGACTGAAAAATGATGGATCTGTTGTGGAAAATATTCCTATGGTTTCTTGCAAATTTAAACATAGGATCATATGACCTAGAAATTTTAATTTTGGCCCATATATTGAAAGGAATTGAAACCAGGGATTAAAACTGATATTTGCACATGAATAATCATACCCATTTTAATTTTAATGTAAAGTTCCAAAGAATAACAAGGGGAGATAAGAAAGCCTGCCTCAGTGATCAATACAAAGAAATAGAGTAAAACAATAGAATGGGAAAGTCTAGAGATCACTTCAAGAAAATTAGAGATACCAAGAAAACATTTCATGCTAAGATGGGTACAATAAAAGACAGAAATGGGGTGGACCTAACAGAAGCAGAAGATATTAAGAAGAGGTGGCAAATACACAGAAAAACTGTACGAAAAAGATATTCATGACCCAGATAATCATGAGGTGTGATCACCAACCTAGAGCCAGATATTCTGGAATGTGAAGTCAAGTGGGCCTTAGGAAACATCACTACAAACAAAGCTAGTGGCAGTTATGGAATTCTGGTTGAGCTATTTCAAATCCTGAAAGATGATGCTGTGAAAGTGCTGCACTCAATATGCCAGCAAATTTGGAAAACACAGCAGTGGCCACAGGACTGGAAAAGGTCAGTTTTCATTCTAATCCCAAAGAAAGGCAATGCCAAAGAATGCTCAAACTACCGCACAATTGCACTCATCTCACATGCTAGGAAAGTAATGTTCAAAATTCTCCAAGCCAGGCTTCAACAGTACATGAACTGTGAACTTCCAGATGTTCAAGCTGGTTTTAGATAGGCAGAGGAACCAGAGATCAAATTGCCAACATTCTTTGGATCACTGAAAAAGCAAGAGAATTCCAGAAAAACATCTATTTCTGCTTTATTGACTATGCCAAAGCCTTTGATTGTGTTCAGTTCAGTTCAGTCGCTCAGTAGTGTCCAACTCTTTGTGACCCCATGAACCGCAGTATGCCAGGCCTCCCTGTCCATCACCAACTCTCAGAGTCCACCCAAACCCATGTCCATCGAGTTGGTGATGCCATCCAACATTCTCTTCCTCTGTCATTCCCTTCTCCAACTGCCCTCAATCTTTCCCAGCATCAGGGTCTTTTCAAATGAGTCAGCTCTTCTTATCAGATGGCCAAAGTATTGGAGTTTCAGCTTCAACATCAGTCCTTCCAATAAACACCCAGGACTGATCTCCTTTAGGATGGACTGGTTGGATCTCCTTGCAGTCCAAGGGACTCTCAAGAGTCTTCTCCAACATCACAATAAACTGATCCACGCAGTCAAAGGCTTTGGCATAGTCAATAAAGCAGAAATAGATGTTTTTTCAGGAACTCTCTTGGTTGTGTGGATCACCACAAACTCTGGAAAACACTTAGATGGGAATACCAAACCACCTGACTGACCTCCTGAGAAGTGTGTATGCAGGTCAGGAAGCAACAGTTAGAACTGGACACGGAGCAAGAGACTTCTTCCAAAAAAGAAAAGGAATACGTCAAGGCTGTATATTGTCACCCTGCTTATTAACTTATATGCATAGTACATCATGAGAAATGGTGGGCTGGAGGAAGCACAAGCTGGAATCAAGATTGCTGGGAGAAATATCAATAATCTCATATATGCAGATAATACCATCCTTAAGGCAGAAAGTGAAAAACTAAAGAGCCTCTTGATGAAAGTGAAAAGGAGAATGAAAAAGTTGACATAAAACTCAACATTCAGAAAGCTAATATCATGGCATCTGGTCCCATCACCTAATGGCAAATAGATGTTTCCACTTCATGGATACAGTGGAAACAGTGGCAGACTTTATTTTCTTGGGCTCCAAAATCACTGCACATGTTGACTGCAGCCATATTAAAAGACACTTGCCCCTTGAAAGAAAAGGTATGACCAACCTAGACAGCATATTAAAGAGCAAGAGACATTACTTTGCCAACAAATATCTGTCTAGTCAAAGCTATGATTTTTCCAGTAGTCATGTATGGATGTGGGAGCTTGACTATAAAGAAAGCTGAGCGCTGAAGAATTGATGCTTTTGAACTGTGGTATTGGAAAAGACTCTTGTGAGTCTCTTGGACTGAAAGGAAATCCAACCAGTCCATTCTAAAGGAAATCAGTCCTGAATATTCATTGGAAGGACTGATGCTGAAGCTGAAACTCCAATCCTTTGGCCACCTGATGCAAAGAACTGACTCATTTGAAAAAACCCTGATGCTGGGAAAGATTGAGGACAGGAGGAGAACGCAATTACAGAGGATGAGATGGTTGGATGGCATCACTGACTCAGTGGACATGAGTTTGAGTAAACTGTAGGAGTTGGCTATGCACAGGGAGGCCTGGCCTGCTGCAGTCCATGCGGTCACACAGAATCAGACAAGACTGGGTGACTTAAGTGAACTTAACTGAATCATACCAAGAATATTCATGATAGCAAAATGAATGGATAAAGAACTTTTTTTTTTAATAGGAGTATAGTTGCTTTACAATGCTGTATTAGTTTCTACTGTACAGCAAAGTGAATCAGCTATATGTATACATATATCCCATCTTTAGTGGATTTCATTCACATTTAGGTCACCACAGAGCATTGAATAGAGTTCCCTATGCTTTATAATAGGTTCTCCTTAGTTATCTATTTTATACATAGTATCACTAGTGTATATATGTCAATCCCTATCTCTCACTTTATCCCACCTGATTTCCCCCTTGGTATCCATACGTTTGTTCTCTACACCTATGTCTCTATTTCAGGCTTCCCTGGAGGTCAGACAGTAAAGAATCCACATTCAATGCAGGAGACCTAGGTTCAATCCCTAAGTTGGGATGATCCTTTGGAGGAGGGCATGGCAAACCACCCCAGTATTATTGCCTGGAGAATCCCCATGGACAGAGCAGCTTAGTGGGCTACAGTCAGTAGGGCCTCAAAGAGATGGACATGACTGAGCGACTAAGAACCCATTTTATATATATATATATATATATATATATATATATATATATATATGAAACATTCAGTTCATTTCAGTTCAGTCGCTCAGTCGTGTCTGACTTTTTGTGACTCCATGAATCGTAGCACGCCAGGCCTCCCTGTCCATCACCAACTCCCGGAGTTCACTCAGACTCATGTCCATCGACTCAGTGATGCCATCCAGCCATCTCATCCTCTGTCGCCCCCTTCTCCTCCTGCCCCCAATCCCTCCCAGCATCAGAGTCTTTTCCAATGAGTCAACTATTTGCACGAGGTGGCCAAAGTACTGGAGTTTCAGCCTTAGCATCATTCCTTCCAAAGAAATCCCAGGGCTCATCTCCTTCAGAATGGACTGGTTGGATCTCCTTGCAGTCCAAGGGACTCTCAAGAGTCTTCTCCAACACAACAGTTCAAAAGCATCAATTGTTCAGTGCTCAGCTTTCTTCACAGTCCAACTCTCACATTCATACATGACCACTGGAAAAACCATAGCCTTGACTAGATGGACCTTTGTTGGCAAAGTAACGTCTCTGCTTTTGAATATGCTATCTAGGTTGGCCATAACTTTTCTTCCAAAGGGTAAGCGTCTTTTAATTTCATGGCTGCAATCTCCATCTGCAGTGATTTTGGAGCCAACCAAAATAAAGTCTGACACTGCTTCCACTGTTTCCCCATCTATTTCCCATGAAGTGATGGGACCAGATGGCATGATCTTCATTTTCTGAATGTTGAGCATTAAGCCAACTTTTTCACTCTCCTCTTTCACTTTCATCAAGAGGCCTTTTAGCTCCTCTTCACTTTCTGCCATAAGCGTGGTGTCATCTGCACATCTGAGGTTATTGATATTTCTCCCGGCAATCTTGATTCCAGCTTGTGCTTCTTCCAGCCCAGCGTTTCTCATGATGTACTCTTCATATAAGTTAAATAAGCAGGGTGACAATATACAGCCTTGACATACTCCTTTTCCTATTTGGAACCAGGCTGTTGTTCCATGTCCAGTTCTAACTATTGCTTCCTGACCTGCATACAGATTTCTCAAGAGGCAGGTCAGGTGGTCTGGTATTCCCATCTCTTGAAGAATTTTCTACAGTTTATTGTGATCCACACAGTCAAAGGCTTTGGCATAGTCAATAAAGCAGAAATAGATGTTTTTTCTGGAACTCTCTTGCTTTTTCCATGATCCAGCAGATGTTGGCAATTAGATCTCTGGTTCCTCTGCCTATCTAAAACCAGCTTGAACATCTGAAAGTTCACAGTTCACGTATTGCTGAAGCCTGGCTTGGAGAATTTTGAGCATTACTTTACTAGCATGTGAGATGAGTGCAATTGTGCGGTAGTTTGCACATTCTTTGGCATTGCTTTTCTTAGGGATTGGAATGAAAACTGACCTTTTCCAGTCCTGTGGCCACTGCTGAGTTTTCGAAATTTACTGGCATATTGAGTGCAGCACTTTCACAGCAACATCTTTTAGGATTTGAAATAGCTCAACTGAAATTCCATCACGTCCACTAGTTTTGTTGGTAGTGATGCTTTCTAAGGCCCACTTGACTTCACATTCCAGGGTGTCTGGCTCTAGGTGAGTGATCACACCATTGTGATTGTCTTGCTCGTGAAGATCTTTTTCATATCGTTCTTCTGTGTATTCTTGCCACCTCTTCTTAATATCTTCTGCTTCTGTTAGGTCCATACCATTTCCATCCTTTATTGAGCCCATCTTTGCATGAAATGTTTCCTTGATATCTCTAGTTTTCTTGAAGAGGTCTCTAGTGTTTCCCATTCTGTTTTTTTCCTCTATTTCTTTGCATTGATCGCTGAGGAAGGCTTTCTTATCTCTCCTTGCTATTCTTTGGAACTCTGCATTCAGATGCTTATATCTTTCCTTTTCTCCTTTGCTTTTCACTTCTCTTCTTTTCACAGCTATTTGTAAGGCCTCCCCAGACAGCCATTTTGCTTTTTTGCATTTCTTTTTCATGAGGATGGTCTTCATCCCTGTCTCCTGTACAATGCCATGAACCTCATTCCATAGTTCATCAGGCACTCTATCAGATTTAGGCCCTTAAATCTATTTCTCATTTCTACTGTATAATCATAAGGGATTTGATTTAGGTCATGCCTGGATGCTCTAGTGGTTTTCCCTACTTTCTTCAATTTAAGTCTGAATTTGGCAATAAGAAGTTCATGATTTGAGCCACAGTCAGCTCCTGGTCTTGTTTTTCCTGACTGTATAGAGCTTCTCCATCTTTGGCTGCAAAGAATATAATCAATCTGATTTAGGTGTTGACCATCTGGTGATGTCCATGTGCAGAGTCTTCTCTTGTGTTCTTGGAAGAGGGTGTTTGCTATGACCAGTGCATTTTTTGGCAAAACTCTATTAGTCTTTGCCCTGCTTCATCCCGTATTCCAAGGCCAAATTTGCCTGTTACTCCAGGTGTTTCTTGACTTCCTACTTTTGCATTCCAGTCCCCTTTAATGAAAAGCACATCTTTTTTGGGTGTTAGTTCTCAAAGGTCTTGTAGGTCTTCATAGAACTGTTCAACTTCAGCTTCTTCAGCGTTAGTGGTTGGGGCATAGACTTGGATTACTGTGATAGTGAATGGTTTGCCTTGGAAACGAACAGAGATCATTCTGTTGTTTTTGAGATAGCATCCAAGTACTGCATTTCAGACTCTTTTGTTGACCATGATGGCTACTCCATTTCTTCTAAGGGATTCCTGCCCGCAGTAGTAGATATAATGGTCATCTGAGTTAAATTCACCCATTCCAGTCCATTTTAGTTCACTGATTCCAAGAATGTTGATGTTCACTCCTGCCATCTCTTGTTTGACCACTTCCAATTTGCCTTGATTCAGGGACCTGACATTCCAGGTTCCTATGCAATATTGCTCTTTACATCATCAGACCTTGCTTCTATCACCAGTCACATCCACAGATGGGTATTTTTTTTGCTTTGGTTCCATCCCTTCATTCTTTCTGGAGTTATTTCTCCACTGATCTCCAGTAGCATATTGGGCACCTACTGACCTGGGGAGTTTCCCTTTCAGTATCCTATCTTTTTGCCTTTTCATACTGTTCATGGGGTTCTCAAGGCAAGAATACTGAAGTGGTTTGCCATTCCCTTCTCCAGTGGACCATATTCTGTCAGACCTCTCCCTCATGACCCACCCGTCTTTGGTGGCCCCACGGGTATGGCTTAGTTTCATTGAGATAGACAAGTCTGTGGTCCTAGTGTGATTAGATTGACTAGCTTTCTGTGATTATGATTTCAGTGTGTCTGCCCTCTTGCAACACCTACCGTCTTACTCGGGTTTCTCTTACCTTGGGTGTGTGGTATCTCTTCATGGCTGCTCCAGTAAAGCACAGCCACTGCTCCTTAACTTGGACGAGGGGTATCTCCTCACTACCGCCCCTCCTGACCTTGAACGTGGAATAGCTCCTCTAGGCCCTCCTGCACCCTTGCAGCCACTGATCTTTCGAGGTGGGGTTGCTCCTCCCAGCCTACACCCCTGACCTCGGACGTGGGGTAGCTCCTCTCAGCCATGCTCTGTGTGCTGTCGCTGTGGCCCGTGCTTCCCCACTGGGGAAGCCAATGAAACATTATTCAACCTTAAAAAAGAAAGGAAATTCTGATATGTTGCAAAATGAATGAACCCTGTGGCAAAACTAATACAATTATGTAAAGTTTAAAAATAAAATAACATTTAAAAAAAAAGAAAGAAAAATAAAATAAAATAAAATAATGCTAAATCAGTGGAAGACAAACATTGCATGGTTCCACTTGTACTTGTTACCAAAGTAATCAAATTTATAGAGACAGAAAGTGGAACAGAAGTTATCAGGGGCTAGGGAATGAGAGGAATAGGGAGTTATTTAATGATACAGAACTGACATGAAGGATGATGAAAATATTCAGTGTGCAGTTAGAGTTGATGGTTACACACCATTGTGGATGTTTTTAATGCCCCCAGACTCAATAGTTCAGTTCAGTTCAGTTCAGTCGCTCAGTGGGTCCAACTCTTTGTGACCCCATGAATCGCAGCACGCCAGGCCTCCCTGTCCATCACCAACTCCTGGAGTTCACTCAGACTCACGTCCATCAACTCAGTGATGCCATCAGCCATCTCATCCTCTGTCGCCCCCTTCTCCTCCTGCCCCCAATCCCTCCCAGCATGAGTCTTTTCCAATGAGTCAACTCTTCGCATGAGGTGGCCAAAGTACTGGAGCTTCAGCATCATTCCTTCCAAAGAAATCCCAGGGCTGATCTCCTTCAGAATGGACTGGTTGGATCTCCTTGCAGTCCAAGGGACTCTCAAGAGTCTTCTCCAACACAACAGTTCAAAAGCATTGATTCTTCAGTGCTCAGCCTTCTTCACAGTCCAACTCTCACATCCATACATGACCACAGGAAAAACCATAGCCTTGACTAGACAGACCTTTGTTGGCAAAGTAATGTCTCTGCTTTTGAATATGCTATCTAGGTTGGTCATATAGTTACAATACTTAAAATGAAAAATATCATTACCAGTATTTTACTATATGAGTTTTTATTACTGGTAACTATATTGAAAAAAGATCAAAAGAGGTAAATAATATCCCTCCCCTTTGCCTCTGAAAATTTTGTTTCAAAAATCCCCTTTACCAGAGTAGCCTAGTAATACCAGTATGTTGTTGTTTCAGATACAGATTGTCATTTTTCTTCATCTACAAGTTACATTTAATCCAAGGATGATAACCTATTGACTGCATTGTTTCAAGCCTTAGAAAATATGGTTGTAGTGACAATGGCTTAAAAACACTCATTACCTAATCACTTAGGGCCTCAGTTTGCTTGTTTATCACCTGGAGGCATCAGACCTGATTAATCCTAGGTTAACTGCTTTCTTTTGACAGGATGTGATTCTAAAAATCTTCTAATAAAGACATTTATCTTAATAGGTTCTGTGGAGATACACAGGAAAGAAACCAGAAACATTAGGAGCCAATACCCGACTATATAAATGGATTCCACAGAATGATCTTCTTGGTAAGACCAAAGAAAGAAAAATAAACAGAGCTGAATGAGGGATAATGTGAATGATTTCTCAATAACAGATAAATCCAACAAATTTGTATTTAAAATAACAACAACAACAACAACAAAAAGCTTTAATGTTTTCTTCACATTTCTTCTGGAGTTTGTAAAAGAAAAGATTATTCCTGACACTTTTTAAAGACTAAGGCAAACTTTTTTCAAAACCATCATGATAAGTATAGTTATTAGTGCAATGGACTTTTATAATATGACAGAGAGCCTAGATTCAACGCTGCATGCAGAAAGGAAAATAGGAGAATTTATCACAAAAGAGCATAGTGAGTGGAAGTTCATTGTATGCAAAATTAGAAAGAGGAAATGTCAGGTACAAAGGAACAGTCTAGCAAAACTAACCTAATTAGATTCTTACCGAAGGCATGCTAAGGTCATCACATATCACTTGGGGGATAGTGAAAGAAGAGGTGAAAGCTGTAAAAGATGATCAGACATCAAAACTGATCTGTTAAACTGACGTAGTAGAGTGCTTGCTAAAATTGGGCAATGCAGAGATAAAGTAGAACCAAAATAAAATTCTAGTGGAGAAGAGTTCAGGGAAGTCTGACTAGACTTTGGTCAAGGATCTTTGTCAAACTGTAACACAAATATCAAATTTATAATTCTCTCACTTATGATATAGTCTCTCCCTCCTGAGAATCAAAGTCAAATAAAGTATCTTTATATCAGGCTCCCATTAACTTTTGTATAGAATATTGCAGAAACCTCCTGATTCTCTTCATCCATTTTATCCCACTTCTCTTCTCTTTTGCCTACTACAACCATATGGGGAAAAAAATCTGGCAAACCATTTCACCATCTATAATACAAATGGCTCTTTATTACTATAGAGTTAAATGCTTAAACAGAGTACACATGTAATTGCTGTAGCCTTTTTGTATGATGAACTCAATATGCCAGCAAATTTGGAAAATGCAGTAGTGGTCACAGGACTGGGAAAGGTCAGTTTTCATTCCAATCCCAAAGAAAGGCAATGCCAAAGAATGCTCAAACTACCACACAGTTGCACTCATCTCAAATGCTAGTAAAATAATGCTCAAAATTCTCCAAGCCTTCTACAAGCCAGGCTTCAACAATACATGAACCGTGAACTTCCAGATATTCAAACTGGTTAAAGAAAAGGCAGAGGAACCAAAGATCGAATTGCCAACATCTGTTGGATCATCAAAAAACAAGAGAGTTCCAGAAAAACATCTATTTCTGCTTTATTGACTATGCCAAAGCCTTTGACTCTGTGGATCACAATAAACTGTGGAAAATTCTGAAAAAGATGGGAATACCAGACCACCTGACCTACCTCTTGAGAAATCTGTATACAGGTCAGGAAGCAACAGTTAGAACTGGACATGGAACAACAGACTACTTCCAAATATGGAAAGGAGTACGTCAAGGCTGTATGTTGTCACCATGCTTATTTAACTTATATGCAGAATACATCATGAGAAATGCTGGAATGAATGAAGCACAAGCTGGAATCAAGATTGCTGGGGAAATATCTCAGATATGCAGATGACACCACCCCTTATGGCAGAAAGTGAAGAAGAACTAAAGAACCTTTTGATGAAAGTGAAAGAGGAGAGTGAAAAAGTTGACCTAAAACTCAACATTCAGAAAACTAAGATCATGGCATCTGGTCCCATCACTTCATGGGAAATAGATGGGGAAACAGTGTCAGACTTTATTTTTGGGGTCTCCAAAATCACTGCAGATGGTGATTGCAGCCATGAAATTAAAAGATGCTTACTCCTTGAAAGAAAAGTTATGATCAACCTAGACAGCCTATAAAAAGCAGAGACATTACTTTGGCAACAAAGGTCCATCTAGTCAAGGCTATGGTTTTTCCATTAGTCATGTATAGATGTGAGGGCTTGACTATAAAGAAAGCTGAGCACTTGAAGAATTGATGCTTTTCAATTGTGGTGTTGGAGAAGACTCTTGTGAGTCCCTTGGACTGCAAAGAGATCCAACCAGTCCATCCTAAAGGCAGTCAGTCCTGAATATTCATTGGAAGGACTGTTGCTGAAGCTGAAACTCCAATACTTTGGCCACCTGATGCGAAGAACTGACTCATTTGAAAAGACCCTGATGCTTGGAAAGATTGAAGGCAATAGGAGAAGGGAATTACAGAGGATGATGTTTGGATGGCATCACCGACTCAATGGACATGAGTTTGAGTAAACTCTGGGAGTTGGTGATGGACAGGAAAGCCTGGAGAGCTGAAGTCCATGGAGTCACAAAGAGTCAGACACAACTGAGCACCTGAACTGAGCTGAACTGATGCTAACATTCTGGTATGGAAACCCTGCACATCTCACCACCCCTTTCCCATCAACAAAAGTATTTTCCCACTAACAAAAATATTTGGTTTCTTCAGTCCTTCCATTCTTTTTTGTTGATGTGTTCTCCCTCCAATAACTTGTCAAATGACAAGTACTCTTCATCGTTTACTCTGCAGGAAAATTCTCAGTTGTCTGTAGAATAACTTACTTGCTGGAATCACTAATTATACTTAGCTGGAGTAATTAATTGCTGCTTTCTTTGGAGCCTATAAAAATTTATATGAGGCCTCATGGCACAGAATTATATAGAAGATGTCACTTAATAGAATTAATGATTTATGAAGGTATCATGATTTTCTGTTTCTGACACTCTTATAACTTAGAATAATAATTTATTTTTTCTTTTAATTTTTAGGCCATCCAAAAACCAGAGCTTTTATCACTCACTGTGGAACCAATGGGATCTATGAAGCTATTTACCATGGTGTCCCTATAGTTGGAATTCCTATGTTTGGTGATCAGCATGATAATGTTGCTCGTATGAAAGCCAAAGGGGCAGCTGTTGATGTAGACTTGCAAAGAATGACAAGTGCAGATCTGCTTAATGCTTTGAAAGCAGTTATTAACAACCCTTTGTGAGTAAAGAATATATTCTTTTCTAAGAAGAAACATCTTGTTTCTTGAAGAATAATCAGTTTCATACATTTTTAAATTGACAACTTTTACATGATCACCAGTACATAGCTAATAGCAAATTAGATTATTTTATGTTTCCTAAATTTTGTGAAAGTACTTTGTCACCTACCGCTAATGAGTGATAGACTACAATCTTGAAGAAATACTACATTTATTTAAAGAAAGTGAGTTATTGTTGAAAATATACAAATTTTTATTAATAACAGTACTTTTATTTCTTAAAAATTGCAGATATTATCACTATAAAGAGTTTAGGCAATATGACAAAAACAAAGGTAAATAAAAATAAAAACTCACTCAACTCTCCTCATGTAGCTATAATCAATGACAGTTTAGAAACTTCCACTATTTCCTTGTGCTAATTTATAAATAGAAAATAATAGTGTTAATTTATAAATAGAAAATAATATAAAGAATTTTGTTTAAAAATAGGACTATACTTGTTAGTTAAAAAATTCTTATATTGGTATATTTTAAATGAAAACCAGAAAAAGTGAATGAAGGAAAATTGAGAGATCCAAGGAAGTAGAGAAGACCCCAGCCTCTTCATTCCCTGACAAAGAACAACAATTAGACACTATTTATGAACAAAATCATCTATGGGAGTGCCCTAAAGGCCATGTTAGAAATTTTAGCAACACAGTAGAACAAAAAAACTGAGATAAACCACACAAGAACAGAATGATGACAGTTTTATTTTACCAGCATCATCCCCAAGCCAGCATTACTCATCACCAAGAGAGAACTTTCAGCTAGAAAGAATTCCTTGGCAGAAAATGAAGAATGGGTTGAGTGACCAATTTCTAAGGCCTTCTGGGGCACAGAAGAAAAAATTAGAAAAAACAAATTCTAAATTTGTATGAAACCGCAAGAGATCAAAACCAGAGCAATCCCAAGAAATAACGAAGTTGGAGGCATCCCACTTCTTATTTCAAACTGTACTACAAAGCTATAGTAATTTTTTTTTAAATGTCATTGGAATAAAAATAAGCATAGATACCAATGGAAAGGATTGGGAGCCCTGAAACGAACCCTCATATGTAAAGTTGAAAAATATTTGAAAAAAAAAAGTGAAGAATACTCTATAGGAAAAGTGTTATCTATTCAATAAGTAGTAGTGGGGAAACTAAATAATTATATGCAGGAAAATGAAATTTGGACACCCATATTACATTACCTACAAAAATTGACTAGAAATAGACTAAAGACTTAAGCAAAAGACCTGAAACCATAAAGCTGCTATCTTAAAACAGGAGGAAAAGTTACTTGACAAGGGTCTTAGAAACAAATTTTGGGATATAACACCAAAAATACAAGGAATCAATGCAAAGCTCAACAGGTGGGGCTATATCAAGCTCAAAAACTTCTGCACAGAAAAATAAATGATCTGTAAAATGAAAGGGTATCTACAAAATTGGAGAACATTTTGAAAAGTATACATCTGTTAAGAGATTAATATACAAATGATATAAGGAACTCATTGCTGCTGCTGCTCTAAGTCGTTTCAATCGTGTCCGACTCTGTGCGACCCCAGAGACGGCAGCCCACCAGGCTCCCCTGTCCCTGGGATTCTCCAGGCGAGAACACTGGAGTGGGTTGCCGTTTCCTTCTCCAATGCATGAAAGTGTAAAGTGAAAGTGAAGTCGCTCAGTCATGTCCGACTCTTCCTGACCCCATGTACTGCAGCCTACCAGGCTCTTCCACCCATGAGATTTTACAGGCAAGAGTACTGGAGTGGGTTGCCATTGTCTTCTCTGAAGGAACTCATTACTCAATAGCAAAAAATTTTTTTTTTTTTAAATGAGCAGAGGTACTGAATAGATATTTTGCTAAAGAAGACATGCAAATGGCCAACAGGTACATGAAAAAGGGCTTCATGTCACTAAGCATCAGGAAATATAAATCAAAATCCCACCTCATACCTGTTATAATTGTTGTTGATGCTGTTCATTCACTAAGTTGTGTCCAACTCTGTGAGCCTATGGACTGCGGCATGCCAGGCTCCTCTGTCCTGCACTATCTCCCAAAGTTTGCTCAAATTCATGTCCATTGAGTTGGCGATGCTATCTAACCATCTCATCCTCTGTCACGCCCTTCTCCTTTTGCCTTCAATCCATGCCAGTATCAGGGTTTCTTCTAATGAGTCGGCTCTTTGCATCAAGTGGCCACAGTATTGAGCTTCAGCTTCAGCATCAGCCCTTCCACTCAATATTCAGAGTTGATTTCCTTAAGATTGACTGGTTTGATCTCCTCGTGGTCCAAAGGACTCTCAAGAATCTTCTCCAGCACCACAATTAAAAGCATCAGATCTTTGTTGCTCAGCCTTCTTTATGGTCCCGTGGTAAAGAATCCATGTGTCAATGCAGGTGCCACAGGAGATGCAGGTTCAATCCCTGAGTTAAGAAGATTCCTTGGAGTAGAAAATGGCAATCCACTCCAGTATTCTTGCTTGGAAAATTCCTTGGACAAAGGAGCCTGGAGGGCTATGGTCCATGGAGTCTCAAAAAGCCAGACTTGATTGAGCACACATGCACAAAATAACATTCACACATGACTACTGGAAAAATCATAGCTTTGACAATATGGACCTTTGTTGGCAAAGTGATGTCTCTGCTTTTTAATACACTGTCTAGGTTTATCATAGTTTTCCTTCCAAGGAGCAAGCTTCTTTTAATTTCATGGTTGCAGTCACTGTCTGCAGTGATTTTGGAGCCAAGAAAATTAAATCTACCACTGCTTCCAGCTGTTCCCCTTCTATTTGACAGGAAGTGATAGAACTGGATGCCATGATCTTAGTTTTTCAAATATTGAGTTTCAAATCAGCTTGAAACTGTTAGAATGGCCATCATCAAAATACAAGGTCTAAGAGGTATTGGTGAGGATGTTGTAAAAGAGGAACTCCAGTGCCCTCCAGGTGAGAATGTAATTTAATACAGCCCTTATGGAAATTAATATGGGAACTCCTCAAAAGATTAGCAATAGAACTACTAGACGATCCACTGGAGAAGGGATAGGCTACCCACTCCAGTATTCTTGGGCTTCCCCTGTGGCACAGCTAGTAAAGAAACTGCCTGCAATGTGGCAGAGCTGGGTCCAAACCCTGGGTTGAGAAAATCCCCTGGAGAAGGGAAAGACTACCCACTCCATTATTCTGGCCTGGAGAATTCCATGGACTGTATAGACCATGGGGTCGCAAAGAGCTGGACACGACTGAATGACTTTCAGCGACTTTCACTCACCGAGACTGAGTAATCTCACTTCTGGATATATATCTAAGGAAATGAAAACAGAATGTGGAAGAGATATCTTCACCCCAGTGCTAGTTGCAGCATGATTCACAGTAAAGAAGATATGACTAAAACCTAAGTGTTTGTCAGTGGATGAATAAAGAAGATGTGGTATATGTATGTAAAGGAACATTATTTAGCAAATAGGACAAAGGAAATACTGTCATTTGTGAAACCATGGCATTGGCCAAGTTAAGTAAGTCAGACAGTGAATGATAAATATTATTCAATGTCACTTATACATGCAATCTAGAAATTCAAACAGAGAGCAAAGTGGTGTTTTCAGGGCCTAGGACTTGGGAGACAGGTGAGACAAGCTTTGAATAATAAGGCACAGGTATGAGTAATAAAATAAATAAATAAACTTTTTACAACATGATGATTAGCTGTGATCATAAACAAATAAATTCTCAATAATGAAAGATTAAATTTATTATGTAATTCTATTTCATATAAATAAAACAAATATATTCTATGGAGAAAGAAACTATATTAAAATTAAAAGAATTGCCAGGCTTGGATAAATACTTATTTAATATCAGATAAATTCTTAGTAAAATTTTGACATAAATCTATAAATAAGCATTGACATTAAAGATTAAAATAATTTTTAAAATATTTCATTTTTTTCAGTATTGAATGACTTTTCACTATGAAGTCACTTAACTTCCTATCAGTATCTCTCGTTTTGGTTTAACTTATTTTTAACTGGAGAATAATTGCTTTACAATGTCATATTGGTTAGTACCGTACAACAATATGAATCATCCTTAAGTATACATATATTATATATTCCCTCCCTCTTGAGTCTCCCTCTGACCCCCATCCCATCCCATGTCTGTGTCTGTGTGTGTTGCTCAGTCATGTCCGAGTCTTTGTGACCTCATGGACTACAGCCCGTTAGGCTCCTCTGTCCATGGAAATCTCAAGGCAAGATTACTGGAGTGGGTTGCCATTTCCTTTTCCAGAGGATCTTCTGACCCAGGGATCAAACCTCAGTCTCCTGCATCTCCTGCATTGGCAGGCAATTTTTTTTTTTTTTTTTTTAAAACACTGAGCCACCTAGGAAGCCCCAGAGCACCAGGCTGAGCTCCCTATGTTATACAGCAACTTCTAACTGGCTTTATCTAATTTACACATGGTGTGTATATACGTCAGTGCTACTCTTTCATTTCATCCCATCCCCTCCTACCCTGGCTGTATTCACAAGTGTGTTCTCTATGTCTTCATTTCTATTCCTATTGTACAAGTGGGGTTATCAGTACAATTTTTTCTAAGTTCCAATATTAATACATGATATTTGTTTTTCTCTTTCTGACTTACATCACTCTGTAATACAGGCCCCAGGTTCCATCAGCATGCTTTAAACATCACATCTTAGATTTGTTTGCTATATTATCAGTGTAATGTTATCAAAGTCAATAACGTGCACATCTTGTCCATGACCACAATTTCCAATATCATTTAGCATTAATTTCAGATTTATATTGATTTAATGATGCAATTTGTGTTTTATCATAGTTTTTCAATTCATTTTATTAACTTTTATCTGATAAATATTTTGTTACCATGTCTGTCTTGGAACTTCTGTTGATACTGTTTGTTTTCCTGAGATGTATTCAGAGGTACTTATTCCTTATATTCTTGTGTATTTAGAAAGACATGCCTGGTTTTTTAAAACCAAAGGGGAAAAGGGATTTGTTTAAGTTTTTCTGGTTTATAGTTCTCTTCCTCAGAACTTTTTACATGCTGTTCCACCATTTTCTGCAAGGCAATGTTCTGTATTTTCTATCAATGATGACTGCCCTTCAGCGTGGGTGCATAATCCCCCTCATTCACAAACCCAGTGAAATCTTGCTTCTAAGTCAGCCATTCAAAGCCTTAAGTCAAAACCCTGGTCTGTTCCTTGACAGAAGTTAGAAGGATTAGTGTTCTAACAATTGCCATCCTTCCATCTCACCACTGCATGTGCAGCCCTCGGTAGCCTGAAGCAAAAATTGCAGCATCTTTTCAGTCTCAAGCCCTGCTTCTTGCCCAGAGGGTCACATGAAGCTTTTTGTTTGCATCTGGAATGTCAGGACCATGAAGATCACCAACCAAAACCATTTCCTATTACTGTTGAAGTCTTATTAACACTGATACTCCAGATCGAACCTGGGGAAGAGTGAAGGAGTGAGAGAAGGATCCCTTTTCCATAAATCTGCCCTCAATGCTGCTTCCTGACACTATCATGTTCCGAGTACCGCACTCAGCAAGTGAGATAAAAATTCTATATTCTCAAGCTACATATTAATCCATTCCTATTTCTGTACTTTCAGAATGCTATTTCCAACTGGCAATTATTTTCTCTCCTACCTCCAATAATTACTGAGACTATAAAGCATACATCACATTCCAACTGATAGGCCATCATATCTAGAAATATATCATATCATATCATATCAAGAGGAAACAAATTGTCATGTGCTTTCTGTAGTCTCAGTGATCTCATTCATCACACATATCTTATCATATAATTATGCAATATACTTTTAATAATATACAACAGTTTTAGGTATATGGTGTCCTTAATAAACTTTTCAAGTTGTTATTTATATATTCAATTTTAGCTATAAAGAGAATGTGATGAAGTTATCAAGAATTCACCATGATCAGCCTGTGAAACCCCTGGACCGAGCAGTCTTCTGGGTTGAGTTTGTCATGCGCCACAAAGGAGCCAAGCACCTTCGACCAGCTTTCCATGACCTCACCTGGTTCCAGTACCACTCTTTGGATGTGATTGGCTTCCTGCTAGCCTGTGTGGCAACTGTTACATTCCTGGTCACTAAATGTTGCCTGTTTTGCTGCTGGAAGTTTGGTAAAACTGCAAAGAAGAAAAAGAGAGAGTAGTAGTATTTTGGGGTTTTTTTTTCACAGTTGGCCTGGAATCCTTGGAATGGTTCACTGAAGTAACCAGCCATTGATTAGTATAGACTCCTCTCCTACTCCACTGGATTCTTGTCCATTCCTCAGTTTATCAAGCCAAAGATCAAAGACTTACTCCCAAAATATGCCACATGATTCAGAAATAAGTTTTAAAATAATCTATTCTTGAAATAGAGAATATAAACAATTAAACAAATGGTAGTTACTACCATTAAAGTCTCAGTGTTTTATTTATCAATTTCAGTTCAACCAGTTGAGCTGCTGTTTGAGGTCTTAGAAACGTAATGATTAATTCTATTTTCAGTACTGAACATATTGAATATTTCCTGAAAATCAAACATGATTTTGGTTTCAGTATGAACTCATTATTACTCATTCTCTAAAGAAACTGGACAAGGAGTAGTGTAGAGTACACTTTAGCCAGAGCTTCCCTTCCAGTCAGGAAGATCAGGAGACTCGGAGTTTCTACTCTGCTGTACAGCACATTTTGCTGCCTGCTGCCTAAGTCACTTCAATTGTGTCCAACTTTTTGCAACACCCTGGACTGTAGCCTGCCTGGCTTCACTGTTCATGGGATAATACTGGAGTGGGTTGTCATTCCCTTCTCCAGGGGATCCTCTCAACCCAAGGATGAAACCTGCATCTCTTATGTCTCCTGCATCCACAGGCAAGTTCTTTACCGCTAGCGTCACCTGGGAAGCCCTAAAGCACATTTTACACCATCAATTTTCTTTCAGATGACACATCAGACTTTTCCCATTTGTAAACACTACTTTCCGTCTTTCATTTCAAGATTCCCCTTCATTTGGGTATTAATAGTGATAATACTTCATTTGTATTGTATTAATAACCCTTATTGGCTTCAGAGAAATAGCTGATTATCATATGTTAGCAAGGTTGATGGTACAATGGAGCAAAAGTAAATGATTAGAATTTAATACCTATCCTTTTAAATTAACTTAAAAATCTATTTAATTCTTTCCTACATTAATTTTACTTACACAGTACATATATGAAAAAGAAGAAGCAAACTACTAAAAAGCTATATTGCAAATACTTTTGGAGGAATATGTGTTTCTCAAAAATTCTGTTTGCTATGTGGATAGTTTCTCCAATAAATGGAAACCCAGGAGTCTGCACATTTCTTCCTCTTCCTTTGTCTCATCACTTTTCCTGGTCCTCTCATGAACTGTACTGTGACCACTAAACTAAGCACAAGTACCTAGACGTCTTATTAACTAGTGCCAGCCAGAAATCTGAAGTAACATGAGGATACAAATTGATTTTTAATAAAAATAAAGATGTCTTTTCCTTTCTTTTCTAAAAAATCTATCTTCCAGGATGTTTCCCTTGAGGTCTATCCTCCAGTATGTTTTGACCTTGAGATCAAAAAATTGTTCAGTCTTACTGTGATAGCATTACACAGTAGTAATCAAGTTCATTAAATGATCTACCACAGCTTTTGATATTTATAACCCAAGCTTGTGTCTGTATCTTAGAATAATTATAAATCACTTGGGCAGTTATCTGCTTTTTACAGCAACAGTGGCGCAAATAAGAACAAGGTAAAGATAAGTTTATTTTTAGATGTGGAATTAACTATAAAGAGATTTTCTCAATTTTATGAGGTTTTGAATAATTAATTATAATGATTTAAGGCATATAGTTTAAAAAGTGTAAACATAATGCTGTCTTGCTTATGATAAAATTAATGTCTTGCTTATGATAAACCTATAATTTACCACAGTGCTATATTCTGGCAATAAGATAATGCTCTTTCCTCAAATATTCTTTAAAATCATAATTTAATCTTTTGTTATTTTCTACCAATGTCAAGATATACCTTCACTTTTTTGTTATTACCAAATGAGGTAGCATAAAGGAGTTTAATTAAACTCACAAAATGGATACCCTGAACAATTTCTGAGCTTATACAAAACAACTACCATAGCAAATAAATGAATAAACTCTATCTTGTAGAGACCAATGTTTTTCTTAACCACAAGTTTCACCTATTTAAATATTTATACATTATTATATTAAATATATTAACAACATGGTAGTAATTTTAGGTATGCACAAGCTAAACCTTTGTAACATGTCATATATTTCCAGTTTAAGTTTGATAAAATATTTTCCAGGAGTTTGATGATCTCTGACTTTTCTTGTCAATTAAAATAGCATGCTTCAATATACTTTATTTTTTAAATATTTACACTTAATATGTGACTATTTTATGAAATCCTGCTCGTTTCTCAGTCATGACAAAAAATCTTCATTTTTTGAATGTTGAGTTTTAAGCCAACTTTTTCACTCTCCGTTTTCACTTTCATCAAGAGGCTGTTTAGTTCTTCTTCACTTTCTGCCATAAGGGTGGTGTCATCTGCATGTCTGAGGTTATTGATATTTCCCCCAGCAATCTTGATTCTAGCTTGTGCTTCCTCCAGCCCAGCGTTTCTCATGATGTACTCTGCATATAAGTTAAATAAGCAGGGTGACAATATACAGCCTTGACGTACTCCTTTTCCTATTTGGAACCAGTCTGTCGTTCCAACCTGTCCAGTTCTAACTCTTGCTTCTTGATCTGCATACAGATTTCTCAAGAAGTAGATCAGGTGGTCTGGTATTCCATATCTTTCAGAATTTTCCACAGTTTATTGTGATCCACACAGTCAAAGGCTTTGGGGTAGCATGTAAGATGAGTGAAATTGCAGTTTGCTATCAAAGCAGTACTCATAATTCTCCAAGCAGGGCTTCAATACTATGAGAACTGAGAACTTTTAGGTATTCAACTGGATTTTAAAAAGGCAGAGGAACCAGAGATCAAATTTCCAACCACTTTTGGATCATCAAAAAAGAAAGAGAGTTCCAGAAAAACATCTATTTCTGCTTCATAACTATGCTAAAGCCTTTGACTGTGTGGGCCGCTACAATGTGAAAATTCTTCAATAGATGAATTGAGGCACCTTACCTGCCTCCTGAGAAATCTGTATGTAGATTAAGAAGCAAGGGTTACAACTGGACATGGTACATACACTGGTTCCAAATTAGGAAATGAGTATGTACAGGCCGTATAGTGTTACCTTGCTTATTTAGCTTATATGCAGAGTACATCATGTGAAATGCTTGGCTGGATGGAGCATAAGCTGGAAACAAGATTTCCAGGATAAATATCAATAACCTCAGATAAGCAGATGATACCACCCTTATGGCAGAAAGTGAAGAGGAACTAAAGAGCCTCTTGCTGAAAGTGAAAGAGGAGAGTGAAAAAGCTGGCTTAAAACTCAACATTCAAAAAATGAAGATCATGGCATCATTCCACCGCTTCTTGGTAAATAGATGGGGAAACAAGGGATACCATCACAGACTTTATTTTGGGGGGGTCCCAAAATCACTGCAGATGATGACTGCAGCCATGAAATGAAAAGATGCTTACTCTTTGGAAGAAAAGCTAGGACCAACCTAGACAGAATATTAAAAAGCAGAGACCTTATCTTTCTGACAAAGGTTGTCTATGGTAAATAGATGGGGAAACAATGGAAACAGTGACAGACTTTATTTTCTTGGACTCCAAAATCACTGTAGATGGTGACTGCACCATGAAATAAAAAGACACTTGCTCCTTGGAAGTAAAGCTATAACACACCCAACAGTGTGTTTAAACACAGAAACATTACTTTGCTAACAAAGATCCATATAGTGAAAGCTATGGTGTTTCCAGTAGTCATGTATGCATGTGAGAGTTGCATAATAAAGAAGCCTGAACACAAAAGGATTGATGCATTTGAGCTGTGGTGTTGGAGAAGACTCTTAAGAACCATTTGGACTGTAAGAAGTTTAAACTAGTCAATCCTAAAGGAAATCAGTCCTGAATATTCGTAGGAAGGACTCATGCTGAAGTGAAGCTCCAATACTTTGGCCACCTAATGAAAAGAGTGGAATCATTAGAAAAGACCCTGATGCTGAGAAATATTGAAGGCAGGAGGAGAAGGGGTCAACAGAGACTGAGATGTTTAGATGGCATCACTGACTTAAGAGAAATGAGTTTGCGCAAGCTCCAGGAGTTGGTGAAGGTCAGGGAAGCCTGGTGTGCTGCAGTTCATGAGGTCGCATAGAGTTGGATATGACTGAGTGACTGAACAATAAAGTGTATATACACACATATGTGAACACAAAGTCACATTCTATACATTATTAAGAATGACTCATATTTTCTGTTTTTAATTTCAAACTTGCTTGCTTTTTAAATTGAGGAAAGCATTTTTTTCTGTCATGTTTTATCTATTTTACCAAAAATAATGATTTTCTGTTTCAGATTTATCACACTCCTTATATTTATGAGATTATCTACTGTATTTTAAATGGTAATATAATTGGTACTTAGAAAGGTCTGCTGCTTGTAAAATAGAGAACCATTAGGTTGGCAGTGCACGTTGAATTACTACCAACCTTCTGCTTCTCAATTTTATTTCCTCCCCAAGTTCTTTACTTCTGAATCCACTCCAATTCCACCAAGGTTCTAGTTTCTGACTCCAAACTTAACCAAGGAGACTGAGATCCTATTGTCTCATTCTCAGTTCTTTCCCCACAGAGACAGCCTTTAATAGTCTCAGATAAAATTGTATATGATATCAGTAACCCATATGGCAACATGAAATGAAAGCACCTTTCAGCCTTAAAGGATCTGTTAGACAATAAAATTATGATTTTTGTATCAAGGGAAGCCACCCCACTATCCTAGAGAGCCTTTACCACAATTAATATGCTTCAGTTTAGTTCTTGTCTCCTTTCCAGGCAACCTCCTTCAAAAGGACTTATGCCCTCACTGCTGTTTTCAATGGCCCTGACCTCACAGCAGGACACTGTCCACCCATGCCTCCGCCAGAGACTCCTGGACACTCAGAGGCAAGTCTAGATCAGTCTCTTGTGGGGTCACTGCTCCTTTCTCCTGGGTCCTGGTGTGCACAAGGTTTTTTTGTGCCCTCCAAGAGTCTGTTTCCCCAGTCCTGTGGAAGTGCCATAGTCATGCCCCACTGGCCTCCAAAGTGAAATTCCCTGGGGGTTCTCAGTCCCTTTGCCAAGTTCCCAGGTTGGGAAATCTGTTTTGGGTCCTAGAACTTTCTTAGCAGTGTGAGAATTTCTTTGGTATAATTATCCTGCAGTCTGTGGGTCGTCTGCTCGGTGGCTGTGTTGGTGGGGCTAATGGCGACCTCCTCCAAGAGGGCTTATGCCACACATTGCGTGTCCCAGATCTGCTGCAGCCAGAGTGCCTGTCCCCAAGGCAGGCCACTGCTGACCCATGACTCCACAGGAGACACTCAAACACTCAAAGGCAGGTCTGGTTCAGTCTCTGTGAGGCCTCTGATAGCTAGATGCATATGAATGAAATGATTTCAGGAAGCCCAGAGGCTTACAACTTTCATTACATAGATAATCGCTAAATCTTTTCATGTTAGAAATTTAGCTTTTAACAGTAGTCTTTTAATATTCAGATTACCTGTCCCTCTTTGCAAAACTTGTTATAGAGTCAGCTTTCTCCATGGTCGCCAAAGATGCTGCCTCTCGACTCAAGTCCTAATATTCCCACCAAATAAAACCTAACTCTCAGCTTTCAGGTTGTGCATATTTTTTTCCAGTCAACATTGTAAAAGGAGGTAAAATTTCAAAATGCATGTGTAATCAAGTATCTTTTGGGCTTCCCTGGTAGCTCAGCTGGTAAAGAAACTGCCTGAATGCGGGAGACCTGGGTTCGATCCCCTGGAGAAGGGAAGGGCTACCCGCTCCAGTATTCTGGCCTGGAGAATTCCATGTGCTGTATAGTTGATGTAGTTGCAAAGACTCAGACACTACTGAGTGACTTTCACTTTCAGTCTTTGCAGTCAGTTCCATATTTTTATAAAATCGTCTTAGTTTTGCAAATTTTACTTTGTGTTCAGAAAATTATATGAATATAAATTAAGAAGGAGGTTTTATTCTTATGACCAGGAACAAAAGAATGCCTAGACTCATCCATCAACCAGACTTCATCCCAATGTGCTGTATGCTATGTCACTTCAATAGTGTTCGACTTTTTGCTACTCTGTGGACTGTAGTCTGATGGGCTCCTCTGTCCATGGGATTCTCCACTCAAGAATACTGGAGTGGGTTGCCATGACCTCCTCCAGAAGATCTTCCTGACCCAGAGATCAAACCCATGTCTCTTATGTCACCTGTATTGTCAGGTGGGTTCTTTACCACTAGTGGCACCTGGGAAACCCATTTATTTCAATGGTTTCTAATAAAATGTGAAGCCTGCAAGCAGCACCAGAGGGAGTCCTGCTCTCATTCCAACAAGTCTTGCACTTGTTACTCAGTGCAGAGTTTGGTAAAAGGCTGAGTCGACAAGCTCTGATTCCAGGTTCAAAATGATTTTCACTTCTGCCCCTGCTCATATTCCCTTTTTCCAATTGAGTACCATGTAAAGTGGGAAATAGCATACTTGGTGTGTCACCTAAAACAAATGGCATGGGCCACTACAAATCCTTTTAAATTGTGAAATAGAGATTAGAGACCAAAAGTCAGTCTAAAGATGGACAGTTCCTCTCTGGTTTTAAGTGGGAAGAGGCAAGAGAAATGTTAAGCCATAGGTTCCTGAATTTATTTATTGTCTCTTCATTTGCCCATTCATTTACTAATTTATTTATTTGACCATGCAGTCTCAGTAGCAACATGCAGGAATTTTTTTTTTTTTTTTTTTTTTTTTAGGTTGTGACACTCAGGGTCTTTAGTTGTAGCATATGAACTCTTCAGTTGCTGCAGCATGTGAGATCTAACTCCCTTACCACGGATCAAGCCCAGGTCCTCTGCTTTGGGAGTATGGAGTCTTAGCCACTGGACCACCTCACCTGCTCAGACAGAATGTGACTTAATCAATTTAATTGCTTCTGAATAATCAGATAAACAATTCTAACTTTCTAAGCTAGGATTGAACATGTATAAACTTGGGGGAAAAGTGGCTGAGTCAGGTCTATCCTAGAAAAAAATTAAATAAGCCCCTTTCTTTAAAATCTTCTTTAAAATTGTAAGATCAGTCTGAGTTTTCTCAATTTCATTTATTTATTTTTTTGAACTACAGGCTAGATTCTTCCTTGTTCTGAATTCTTTCCAAACCACCTACAGAGTGTTATTTTAAAACTGGTCTTGCATGTACTTCATAGCAATTTGTCCTTAAAATATATATATATATTCCAGTGATTTCAGATTCTCTGGGATTTTACTCAATTGATTTGGTTGCATAATCAGGCTTTAGTTAGATTTATGATATTTTACAGATGGTTTTAGATGCTTATAGATGTTTATGATGTTTTATAGATGTAAATATATCACCTGAGAGAAGATCCTGATAATTTTCACATTTTCTCTAATAATGATAAACTGACTATAATATGGGTGATCATTCTTGTGGCTATGTGAATAATAACATTATTATTTCTGTCATTCCTATGGGCTTTTTTTTTATATCTGTTAGGTAGTTAGAATAGGAAAAAGGAGTCCAGAATGGTGGTGGCTAAAAGATAATGAAGGGAAAAGCCCGCGAAAATAGAACAAAGAAAGGTCCGAGGACTGGAGTTAGGACCTCAGGTAAAACAAGCAACACTCCTGGCTAGCCCAATTTACATAGGGCAGGCCCAGCGGGAGGAGAAAAAAAAACGTATAAAAAGAGGAGCCAAAATTGGGCTGGGGGCCTCTCTTCGCTTCGTGTCTTTTGGGTCGGCATGCCGTCATGCCTCGAGGATGTATTTTCCTTTACTTTCTAAATAAAACTGAGCTGTACACGGAGCTACAGCTGGTTCATCTGAGGGCTGTAATGCTGATCCACCCATTGCTTCAAATTTTTGTTGTGACGAGACAGAACCAAGGGAATTACAAATTCCCCTGATACTTCTATATCAAAACTACTGAGTAGGCCCTCAGTGACAAAACACATTAGATGCAGGTCCGTGATTTCTGTCTATGATATTCTAGGAAACGGATTTTCCCACTACTATATAATAAAAAATTAGTTATATTGCCTCTCTTAAGAAGAATAAATTTTATTCACACACCCACATCAATGGCGATAGTATTATTCAGTACATAATATAGAAATATATAAATTGCCTGAGAAATATCCTATGGATAGGAAACATAAGCAAGTCACTACATATATACTCCAAAAACAATGATCATAGTAAAAATAAATGAATAAATAAAATGGCTTAGAGAATACCTAAATCAAAAAAAGTAAACTGTTCATATAAATATTGACATTAAATTTGCTGCCAGTGAGTGCTCAAAAGGAAATGAAAAGCATATGATTGGAAACTGAAGGAAAGGTAAATCTTTTATCAGAAAGCTTAAAGTATTTATCAGAAAGCTTAAAGAAATTGTGTCCAATGCCTACATGAAATGAAGGATTTGTAAGTGACATACTTGTACATCTAGCTGAGATTTGCAAGAAAAGCTTCAAGATACTGACTGGTTTCTTCTGCTGCTTATAGGAAAATATGACAGGAGAGACGGTAAAGTGATGAAAGAACTGTTAAAAAGTAACCTGGACTTGATGGCTTGTGAAATTCAATCTGTCCGGATTGCAAAGGAAACTAGTATTAAGAGATTCACTGTAAAACAAAACAAAAATGCTCTGGAGAAACAGCCAAGTGTGTGGTTATCAAATCTTTTGCTAATACTTCAGAAATATCCAGAGAAGGCAATGACACCCCACTCCAGTACTCTTGCCTGGAAAATCCCATGGACGGAGGAACCTGATAGGTTGCAGTCCATGAGGTCACTAAGAGTCAGACACGAATGAGCGACTTCACTTTCACTTTTCACTTTCATGCACTGGAGAAGGAAATGGCAACCCACTCCAGTGTTCTTGCCTGGAGAATCCCAGGGATGGCAGAGCCTGGTGGGCTGCCATCTCTGGGGTCGCACAGAGTCGGACACGACTGAAGCGACTTAACAGCAACAGCAGCAGAAAGATCAAAAGATCAAGGTATTCAGTCACACAAAAGACTCTTTGGAGACACTGAAGATGTGCATCATTCAAACCAGAGGGAGTGGTGGAAGTTATACTTTATCCTCATTTCCTCCTCCTTTGAAACACGGTGTCTATAGTGTTATGCTATATCTGTCATCATTATATTTGGGGAGCAGATAACTTGTTCCTTAGACTCAAAGGAGAGGGATTATGCTCCATAATGGATCATATCCAGAGGTTCTCCAATACCTGACTAAGATGATATAAAGGATGAGATTTAGGATCTTGAGATCATGTTGTAATGTGTTGAGACTTTTAGAAACCTAAAGATGAGGTGAATATATTTTGCTTGTGTGATGAACATGAAACTCTGGGGCCCAGAGGATAGACTGTTGTTAGCAGAATCACTGACAAACACATCTAAGCCCTATTCCCCAGACACTGTGAAATGCCAACATGTGTGGTGAATTTTAGTGAACTTCACAGATGTTGTAATTAAAAACTTTGAGGTGAAGAGAATATCTTGCATTATCCAGGTCTAGCCCATCTAATCACATCCAAATTTTCTTAAAAGTAGAGAACTTTACCTAGGTTCAGAGAACCAGAAACATAGCAAGATGAGAAGAAATAAATCTGCTGATGCTGAATTTGGAATGGAGGAAGGAGTTGGAATGCAGAAACTAGGGGAGAAATGCACCAGGGAATGCAGGCAGCCTCCTGAAGTTGAGAAAGAAAAAGAAACAGATTCTTCCCCTTAGCCTCCAGAAAGACATGCTTAGCTGTGCCAGCACCTGGAGTTTAGTTCATCAGACTTCTGATCTAAGAAGTAAATTTATAAAGTTTAAAGTTCTGAGTGTGTAGTAAGTTGTTACACCAGCAATTTTAAAAAAGAACTAATAAACTAATACAAAATTAAATTCTATGATTCTGTCCTTCCCATCACAGAAGGAAAATATATCTTTGTATTAACAGCTTCTACAGAGACATGGTGATAAGAAACAGAACATCTTAAGATCCAATACTCGTTTTGTAAATGGATCACTGGAATGATCTTATTGTTATAGCTCATAGACACAAATACTGAAAGCTAAAATAAAATCAATCTGAGAAATAATAATTCAGCAAGAAACATTTGATTTGCAACTCAAACATTGACTCCAAGCAGGGTTCAATCCCTGGGTCAGGAAGATTCCCTGGAGGAGGGAATGGCAAGCCACTCCAGTACTCTTGTCTGGAGAATTCCATGGACAGAGGAGCCTGGAGGGCCACAGTCCATGGGGTCACAGAGAGTTGGACATGGCTGAGTAACTAGCACTTTCACTTTCATGCTCTTTGAAGTGCTAATTACCTCTCCTCTGGAATTAGCCCCCAGATTAGCCCCAGATTAATCATCCAGATTAGCCCCCTTTTTGTGGGGTTCTTTCATCTCATATCTACATTCTCACAACCTGCCATAAGAAAATTTTCAAAAATGAAATAAGGAAATATCTCTAAAGGGCTTGAAGCTTTCCAAGGCTCCTCACAGCTTACAGAGCAAATATTTATATAACTACAGTAAATTTCTCCTCATACTCGGAGGAAACTGTATTCTTTCAGGCTTCCATGCTTTTTTACATTGCTCTCTAAATCTAAATTCCCCCTGCATAAATTTTATACTTGACAAAACACTAGTCAGTATTCACTCTCTGCACAAACACCACTTTGTGAACATCACTTCTTTACTCTCCCAGGGAGACTTGGTCTGTGTTCTAAAGGGACTTACAAGGGGCTTCATAACCAAAATAGTCATAACTAAAAGTAATGCTTCCATCATAGGCATGCACTATCCATTTCCCTTTCCTTTTCTATATTTTCAAATCTATATTTTCCCTTTAATTCTTTCCTCAGTGTCCAGGAAATCAAAGCTTATTTCACTGGCAGAATGAATGTTTTGCTTAGAATCTATATCCAAATCCTTCTTAAGAGAGATTCTCCTCTCATTTCAGGTCAATAGATTATTAATATCATGAAAACAAATCTATCCCATTACATGTGTCTTCCCCTTCCTGCTTCTAATTTGATGTGAATTCCTGGTAAGATTTTTAATATAACATACCTCAATTACAAAAGTAGGATACAAAATGAAGTTCAGAAGAAGGTACTTAGAGGATAAATTCTTTCAAAGAGTAAGTTTTGAGAAAGTATTGAAGAAGTGAGAGGAATAGAAGGAAGGTTACAAATGTTCAGAAAAGGAAATGATCATAATTCAGAAGCAATATTCTCAAAGGAAAGTGACTAAAGCTATACTAAACTGATTAAAGTTATACTCAAAGGATGCTCATGTTCATATAAAGAGGAAAAACTTCAAAGAACTGAAGGAATAACTTCAGTCAAAAGAACAAAGGTGAGCTAAATGAAATGGAGCTAATAAAACAGGTGTTAAAATATGCAGAAAGAAATGCTTAGAATGCTCAGACAAATCAGAATGTATCTGTGTGGACACATGCTGCTTCCTTATCTGCAAATTCCCTACATCCTAGGTAATTTCCTCTTACCCTAGAGCCAGGGATTTATTGTACACAAAATCACAAAATCCTCTGTGCTTTTATCTATTTGCTTTCCAAAGCCTCTGAACTGGAGATTAGCTTGCAGAGAAATTGCTAAGGCAGACTCTTGGCAACAGTCTTTAGCTCATAGTCATTGTGACCTTACCAAGTGGCAGTTATAGTTTAACTACTTAATTGATTCTGTCCCAGATATAAGGGAGAGCTACCTCTGAAGTTAAGGAAGCTTATGAAGAAGGTTTGGATTTTATCAAGATGTCTAAGAGATGGGCTTTTCTTCTTGTGCTTTCTTTTTATTTCAGCTGTGACTTCTGTGAAAAGGTTCTGGTATAGCCAATGGAATAGAGTGACTGGATCAATTTAAAACAATTTTGGATGAACTTACTCAGAGGGATCATGAAGTGACTGTGCTAGCATCTTCAGCTTCCATCCTGGTGGATCCCAGTAAACCCTCTGCCCTTAAATTTGTGTCTTATCCTACATCCTTCACTAAGAATGAGCCTGATTTGTGTTTTATGAAATAGATCAAGATATGGGCATATGAATTACGAAAGAGTACATTATGGGTATATGATTCAAAGATGCAAAAAACATATCACAAATATTCTGATACTGTTCAAAAGCTCTGTGCGGACAGAGTTTTAAACAAAAAAACTTATGAAAAGACTGAGAGAGTCCAGATGTGATGTTCTTAGAGATGCAATTTCTCCTTTTGCTGCACTGCTGGCTAAACTACCTACCCTACCTTTGGTCTACAGTCTTTGATTTACCACTGGCAATACATATGAAAAACTCTGTGGAGGGCTTATATGACCTCCTTCCTACATACCTATTATCAGAGTTTAAATAAGTGACAAAATGATATTTATGGAGAGAGTAACAAATATGGTTTATGACCTATATTTTGACTTTTCATTTGAGACTTTTAACAAGAAGAAGTGGGATAAATTTTACAGTGAAGTATTAAGTAAGCCTGGTTTATTACATTTTCCCTCCAGTAGATGAAAAGAAATCTTATCTTCTTTGTGTGGGTTAGAGTGGTATAATTTGTATTTTCTTATGTTTAGTGTCAAAATGGAAATATAACAACCTCTTAGTCAAAAGGTATCAACTATTCAGGAGAATGTCCAAAGTAGTCTAGAACTCTGTGACATTGGAAATGTTCCTCTATTTGACAGTAATAGTCCCATATGTTAATATTTGTGGCTTATTTATTTTGAAAGCTATGTATGCACTGCACTTTTCATAAATTATAATGTCTGTTATTTATTGCTGTAAAAGCAACTATCCTAAAACTCACAGTTTAAAAGAGAAAACATGCGGTTTGCTCATGACCCTATGAATCAGAAATTTGGGCTGGGCTTAGGAAAATGCCTCTTCAATGGGTTTTGCCTGGGCTTAATCTTTATGCTACTGTTAGTTACCAGGCTTGGCAGAAGTGGAAGAGTCCAAGAAAGTGTCACTCACATGGCTGGGGTCTGGCAGATTAGCAGGATACTTTGATTGTTTCCTCCAGGTGACCTCTCCAACAGAAAACCTTGGACCTTTTTAGATGGTAGCAGAGTTCAAGAATAGGTTATATGAAAGTTTTAGGTGTAGATTTGAAAGTCACACAAAATGACTTCTGCTACCTTCTATTAGTAAAACAGGTCAGGAGGCAAGCCCAAATTCAAAGGGTGAAGAATTCGCCTCACCTCTTAATAGGAAGAGCTACTAAGAGTAATAGCCATTTTTAATACGCTATAGTAAGATACTTCATTAAATATATTTAAAATCAAATGAAGGTTAGTCATGAGGAAATATCTTTTTAAACCTGGATCAGTAAAAAAAAAAAAATATATATATATATATATATATACACACACACATGCATATACACAAAGCAATCTGATATTTTGTATAAACTTTGTGTTTATTTGTCTTTAAAATTAAGCATTTCTTTTTTAATATAAATTTATTTAATTGGAGGTTAATTACTTTACAATATTGTATTGGTTTTGCCATACATCAACATGAATCTGCCACATTTCTATGTCGCAAAGAGTCAGACACAACTGAGCAACTGAACTGAACTGAACTGATGTTCCTTTTAGCTTTCAGAATCAAAGTTCCTGACATCTCACTCTAGATTCAAATCTTCTATAATTTTAATCTCTCTAACATCTCCATCATCTAGTCTCTCTATTAAGAAGAAAAATTGTGTAGTTGTGGATGAGTTTCTCTGAGAGTTATCTAGTATTATTCCTTCTCTCTCAGCGGATTAAATGTCATTTACTTAGTAAACTTCTAGTCTTTCCCATTTAATGCTTTCCTCTATTCCTTGGGATAGATCACTTAGGAAGGCTTTCTTAACCCTCCTTGCTCTTCTTTGGAACTCAGCATTCAGATGGATATATCTTGCCTTTTCTCCTTTGCCTTTAGCTTCTATTCTTTTCTCAGCTGTTTGTAAGGCCTCCTCAGACAACCATTTTGCCTTTTTGCATTTCTTTTTGGGGGATGGTTTTGATCTCTGCCTCCTGTACAATGTTATGAACCTCTGTCCATGGTTCTTCAAGCACTTTGTCTATCAGATCTAATTCCTTGAATTTATTTGTCACTACCACTGTATAATCATAAGGGATTTGATTTAGGTCACACCTGAATGGTCTAGGGTTTTCCCCTATTTTCTTCAATTTAAGGCTGAATTTGGCAATAAGGAGTTAATAATGTGAGCCACAGTCAGCTCCCAATCCTGTCTTTGCTGACTGTATAGAGCTTCTCCAACTTTGGCTGCAAAAAAATATATATAATCAATCTGTTTCAGTATTGACCATCTGGTGATGTCCATATGTAGAATCTTCTCTTGTGTGTTGGAAGAGGGTATTTGCTATGAGCAGTGTGTTCTCTGGCAAAACTCTGTTAGTCTTTGCCCTGCTTCATTTTGTACTCCAAGGTCAAACTTGCCTGTTACTCCAGGTATCTCTTGACTTCCTACTTTTGCATTCCAGACCCCTATAATGAAAAGGACATCTTTTTTGGTGTTAGCTCTAGAAGGTCTTGTGGGTCTTCATAGAACCATTCAAATTCAGCTTCTTTGGCATTAGTGGTTGGGGCTACTCTTGGATTACTGTGATATTGACTGGTTTGCTTTGGAAACAAAGAGATCATTCTGTCGTTTTTGAGATTGCATCCACGTACTGCATTTCGGACTCTTTTGTTGACTATGAGGGCTTTTCCATTTCTTCTAAGGGATTCTTGTCCACAATTGATATAATGTTCACCTGATGAATTAAATTCACTCATTCTGGCCCACTTTAGTACACTGATTCTTAAAATTTCAATGATCACTCTTGCTACCACCTGTTTGACCACTTCCAATTTACCTTGATTCATGGACCTAACATTCCAGGTTCCTAGGCAATATTCTTTACAGCATCAGACTTTATTTCCATCAGCAGTCACATCCACAACTGGGTTTTGTTTTCACTTTGGCTCAGGCTCTTCATTCTTTCTGGAGTTATTTTTCCACTCCACTTTATCCATTAGCATATTGGACACCTACCAACCTAGGGAGTTCACCTTTCAGTGTCATATCTTTTTGCCTTTTCATGCTGTTTCTGAGGTTCTCAAGGCAAAAATACTGAAGTGGTTTGCCATTTCCTTTTTCAGACTTTATTTTCATGGGCTCCAAAATCACTGAAGATGGTGACTGCTCCATGAAATTAAAAAACACATGCTCCTTGGAAGACAAGCTATTACAAACCTATACAGCATATTAAAATAAGCCTAGACATATTAAAAAGCAGAGACATTACTTTGCTGACAAAGATTGATGTAGTCAAAGCTATGTTTTTTCCATTAGTCATGTACGGATATGAGAATTGGAGCACAATGAAGGTTGAGTGCCAAAGACTTGATGCTCTTGAACTGTGGTGCTGGAGAGACTCTTGAGAGTCTCTTGAACTGCAAAGAGATCAAACTAGTCAATCCTAAAGAAAATCAGTCCTGAATATTCATTGGAAGAACTGATGCTGAAATTGAAGCTCCACCTAATACGAAGAACTGACTCATTGGAAAAAACCCTAATGCTAGGAAAGATTGAAGGCAGGAGGAGAAGGGGATGACAGAGGATGAGATAGATGACTGGATGGCATCACCAAATCTTGGAGATGAGGTAGAGGAATCTCTGGGAGTTGGTAATGGACAGGGAAGAAACCTGGCATGCTGCAGTCCATGGGATTGCAAAGAGTCGGTTAGGATTGAGTGACTGAACTAACTATGGAAACCTAAAACATCAGGGATTCATATTAGAATATAAAAAAACATCTGGGGCTAATATTTGATTATTGATGTTTGCTTTCTGATTCTATAGCACCTGCAGTTTGAAAAATTAAGCAAAAGGTGACAGTCCAATACATTTTTCATATCTGAATGATTTCTAATCTTGATTCTGTGAGTGTATCCATTCAACAACAAATATTTATTGAGCTTCCTCTTCATTGCTGTTGTTTATTAATTTGGAGAGCAGAAGGAAATTAGTAAATATTTTTTGAGAATTTACTCTTCCAGGAAATCTAAAACCATCATATTTATTAATTCATAGGATAGATACATAGAGATCTTATTCATAGGCAATATTATTCTCATTTTATACATATAGAAACTTAAGTAAGGTAACCTATTCAAGTTTTCATGGGGAAGAAGTGACAGAGATGGGGTTAAAACAGCAGTCTGGCCCCGGAGTAACGACTTTGCATATTGTATTATATGGAAGAAAAATAGAAGACTCTAATTTTAAAACTCCATCTATGATTTGGAGAAATATTATGGTAAGCATTAAGTGTGCTACAAAATAGAGAAGGTTAGTTTCTCTTCATTGTGGAGGTCTTCATAACAGACGTTCTCCATATCACTCAACTAACCAAACTTCTCTTTGCCAAGAGAGATGTTCCCTCACTACCTTTTACTCAAATATATATATATATATATATATATATATATATATATATATATATATATATATATATATTTGTGTTTGGAAATTAATGTAAAAATTTTAGAAACCATCCTTGGCAGAAATTATTTATTGCTCTCAATGCCTAAGAAGATTTACAAGGTTAATTTAAGATTACATATATATTCCATATGCAATATTCAAGATTAATATTACATATATTGTATGGGGAGGCCTTACAACTAGCTGTGAAAGGAAGAGAAGCGAAAAGCAAAGAAGAAAAGGAAAGATATAAGCATCAGAATGCAGAGTTCCAAAGAATAGCAAGAAGAGATAAGAAAGCCTTCCTCAGTGATCAATGCAAAGAAATAGAGGAAAATAACAGAATGGGAAAGACTAGAGATCTCTGCAAGAAAATTAGAGATATCAAGGGAACATTTCATACAAAATAGGCTTGATAAAGGACAGAAATTGTATGGACCTAACAGAAGCAGAAGATATTAAGAAGAGGTGGCAAGAATACACAGAAGAACTGTACAAAAAAGATCTTCACGACCCAGATATTCACGATGGTGTGATCACTCACCTAGAGCTAGATATCCTGGAATGTGAAGTTAAGTGCCTTAGAAAGCATCACTACAAACAAAGTTAGTGGAGGTAATGGAATCCCAGTTGAGCTATTCCAAATCCTGAAAGATGATGCTGTGAAAGTGCTGCACTCAATATGCCAGCAAATTTGGAAAACTCAGCAGTGGCCACAGGACTGGAAAAGGTCAGTTTTCATTCCAATCCCAAAGAAAGGCAATGCCAAAGAATGCTCAAACTACCGCACAATTGCACTCATCTCACGTGCTAGCAAAGTAATGCTAAAAATTCTCCAAGCCAGGCTTCAGCAATATGTGAACCATGAACTTCCAGATGTTCAAGCTGGTTTTAGAAAAAGCAAAGGCACCAGAGACCAAATTGCCAACATCTGCTGGATCATGGAAAAAGCAAGAGAGTTCCAGGAAAACATTTATTTCTGCTTTATTGACTATGCCAAAGCCTTTGACTCTGTGGATCACAGTAAACTGTGGGAAAGTCTGAAAGAGATGGGAATACCAGACCACCTGACCTGCCTCTTGAGAAATCTGTATGCAGGTCAGGAAGCAACAGTTAGAACTGGACACGGAACAACAGCCTGGTTCCAAATAGGAAAAGGAGTACGTCAAGGCTGTATATTGTCACCCTGCTTATTTAACTTATATGCAGAGTACATCATGAGAAACACTGGGCTGGAAGAAGCACAAGCTGGAATTAAGATTGCCAGGAGAAATATCAATAAGCTCAGATATGCAGATGACACCTCCCTTATGGCAGAAAGTGAAAAGGAACTAAAAATCCTCTTGATGAAGGTGAAAGAGAAGAGTGAAAAAGTTGGCTTAAAGCTCAACATTCAGAACACGAAGATCATGGCATCTGGTCCCATCACTTCATGGGAAATAGATGGGGAAACAGTGGAAACAGTGTCAGCCTTTATTTTTGGGGGTTCCAAAATCACTGCAGATGGTGACTGCAGCCATGAAATTAAAAGACGCTTACTCTTTGGAAGGAAAGTTATGACCAACCTAGATAGCATATTCAAAAGCAGAGACATTACTTTGACAACAAACGTCCATCTAGTCAAAGCTATGGTTTTTCCAGGGGTCATGTATGGATGTGAGATTTGAACTGTGAAGAAAGCTGAGCACTGATAAATTGATGATTTTGAACTGTGAGGTTGGAGAAGACTCTTGAGAGTCCCTTGGACTGCAAGGAGATCCAGCCAGTCCATTCTGAAAATCAGCCCTGGGATTTCTTTGGAAGGAATGATGCTAAAGCTGAAACTCCAGTACTTTGGCCATCTCATGTGAAGAGTTGACTCATTGGAAAAGACTCTGATGCTGGGAGGGATTGGGGGCAGGAGCAGAAGGGGACAACAGAGGATGAGATGGCTGGATGGCATCACTGACTAGATGGACGTGAGTCTGAGTGAACTCCGGGAGCTAGTGATGGACAGGGAGGCCTGATATGCTGTGATTCATGGGGTCGCAAAGAGATGGACACGACTGAGTGACTGAACTGAACTGATAGGAGGTAGAGACTCGAAGAATAGAACCAAGACCAAAGTCTAGGAACAAATCTGCTAAAATTTAACCAAGAATCACAGGTCATAGAAAATAAACTCTTAGACGAGATTCCATATCAGGGTCATGCGAGTTAATGTGAAGTGATAAAGGGCATCATATGCCAAACAGTCAGTGTAGAAAGCTGGTTGGTGAATGAAGTGGGAGGATGATTAGGCCTATTTAAAGTAAAAGACTAAGCAAATAATCCAATGGCCAATGTTTCTAAAATAAATAATTCAGAGATTAAAGTTTCTAAGATAAAAGTTAATCAGGAATCATAGGTCATAGAAAAGCAGCTTGTAAGTGAGGTAACACAATAAGCACATGCACAGCAAAGTGAAGAAAGACATGTCAAAAAAATAGCAAAAAATCAAAGTAGGATGCTGGGCTGTGAATGGAGTGTATGTGTGAACATATACTAAACAAATAATCCAAAACCATAAAAAAGCTTAGAGAAATCTTCAGCGATCAATGCAAAGAAATAGAGGAAAACAACAGAATGGGAAAGACTAGAGATCTCTTCAAGAAAATCAGAGATACCAAAGGAACATTTCATGCAAAGATGGGCTCGATAAAGGACAGAAATGGTATGGACCTAACAGAAGCAGGAGATATTAAGAAGAGGTGGCAAGAATACACAGAAGAACTGTACAAAAAAGATCTTCATGACCCAGATAATCACAATGGTGTGATCACTCACCTAGAGCCAGACATCCTGGAATGTGAAGTCAAGTGGAACTTAGAAAGCATCACTACAAACAAAGCTAGTGGAGGTGATGGAATTCCAGTTGAGCTATTCCAAATCCTGAAAGATGATGCTGTGAAAGTGCTGCACTCAATACGCCAGCAAATTCGGAAAACTCAGCAGTGTCCACAGGACTGGAAAAGGTCAGTTTTCATTCCAATCCCAAAGAAAGGCAATGCCAAAGAATGCTCACACTACCACACAATTGCACTCATCTCACATGCTAGTAAAGTAATGCTCAAAATACTCCAAGCCAAGCTTCAGCAATATGTGAACCGTGAACTTCCTGATGTTCAAGCTGGTTTTAGAAAAGGCAGAGGAACCAGAGATCAAATTGCCAACATCTGCTGGATCATGGAAAAAGCAAGAGAGTTCCAGGAAAACATCTATTTCTGCTTTATTGACTATGCCAAAGCCTTTGACTGTGTGGATCACAATAAACTGTGGAAAATTCTTCAAGAGATGGGAATACCAGACCACCTGATCTGCCTCTTGAGAAATTTGTGTGCAGGTCAGGAAGCAACAGTTTGAACTGGACATAGAAAAACAGACTGGTTCCAAATAGGAAAAGGAGTACATCAAGGCTGTATATTGTCACCCTGCTTATTTAATTTATATGCAGAGCATATCATGAGACACACTGGGCTGGAAGAAGCACAAGCTGGAATCAAGATTCCTGGGAGAAATATCAATAAGCTCAGATATGCAGATGACACCTCCCTTATGGCAGAAAGTGAAGAGGAAGTCAAAAGCCTCTTGATGAAAGTGAAAGTGGAGAGTGAAAAAGTTGGCTTAAAGCTCAACATTCAGAAAACAAAGATCATGGCATCCGGTCCCACCACTTCATGGGAAATAGATGGGGAAACAATGGAAACAGTGTCAGACTTTATTTTGGGGGCCTCCAAAATCACTGCAGATAGTGACTGCAGCCATGAAATTAAAAGACGCTTACTCCGTGGAAGGAAAGTTATGACCAACCTAGATAGTATATTCAAAAGCAGAGACATGACTTTGCCAACAAAGGTTCGTCTAGTAAAGGCTATGGTTTTTCCTGTGGTCATGTATGGATGTGAGAGTTGGACTGTGAAGAAGGCTGAGCACTGAAGAATTGATGCTTTTGAACTGTGATGTTGGAGAAGACTCTTGAGAATCCCTTGGACTGCAAGGAGATCCAACCAGTCCATTCTGAAGGAGATCAGCCCTGGGATTTCTTTGGAAGGAATGATGCTAAAGCTGAAACTCCAGTACTTTGGCCACCTCATGTGAAGAGTTGACTCATTGGAAAAGACTCTGATGCTGGGAGGGATTGGGGCAAGAGGAAAAGGGGACAACAGAGGATGAGATGGCTGGATGGCATCACTGATCGATGGTCGTGAGTCTCAGTGAACTCCGGGAGTTGGTGATGGACAGGGAGGCCTGGCAATCTGCAATTCATGGGGTTGCAAAGAGTCGGACACGACTGAGCTACTGATCTCATCTCAATGGGACAGAGGTGCAAGTGACTGGTGCAAATAGACTTTTGCAACCAAGGCAGGTTTTCTAGCCTGGCTTTCCAGAATTTTTATGTCATTCCTTTAACAAGGAGCCATCACAGCATTGCTGATTTAGTCTAAGAATAGAAATTAACAAAGGAGATCCTTTAACCAAGTTATAAATACTAAAAAGGAAGATTTTTATCAGTCTTTAGCAGGTGTATCTCCCTTATCACTCATTCTGATGTGCTTTTTAATATTTGTTTTTAGTTTTACCAATATTTATAATTTTTCTGGAGACCAAAGACACACATTTAGACACAGGAACACACTTGACAGACTGAATTATAAGATAGTTCCTTAGTTGCCCATCCTTTTTTCCTTTTTAGACAGTTATCAAGCAGCCTTCCATTGCCATTAGTTTGTAGTAATCTATACAGTCAGAATGTTTCAAATTTCCTAGGAGAGAAAAAATAAATAACATAAAGATGAAGGTGAAAGCCATTATTTCATTTATTGCATCTCAATCATCATACACTTTCTTGATCACAGATGGTTCAAGAATTTTGTCCCACAATAAGTTTGTTCTTCAAAACATACTGAAAAGGTTGAGACTTTAGCTATAGGAGGGGAGGCTATTGATTCCCGGTGAGATCTGCATCATTAGGGAGGCTTCCTAAACTACTGGAGGGTCTTTTCTTACCTTTTTCTATACTTTGAAAAGTTCTCATGTGTAACCAGGATCCTCTGGTGCCTGGCTAGGTGACCTGAAGACCAGATTAAAACAAGTGTGAGAAGTGCAAATTCTTCATGCTGTTGGTCCATATTTAATGTGGAAAGTCATTAATAATCTTTAGAAAACAATATCTATGTGACTGAGATCAAGTTGGTGAAGTAGAAAGACCCTAGACTTATCTTTTCCCATGGACACACCAAAATACAACTACTCACAAAGCAATTATCTTTGAGAACAACCTGAAGACTATCAGAAAAGACTTTCCACAACTACAGATATAAAGAAGGAGCCACAACAAGACAAGTAGGAGGAGCAGAGATACAGTCTAACTGGGACCCATACCCTGAGGTTGGCCACCTACAAACAGGAGGAATATCACGACCATAGAGGTCCTTCTCCAGGAGACAGGGGTTTTAGCCCCCACATCAAGCTCCCTATTTTGGTAAGATATACCCCAGAATGTCTGGCTTTGAAAACCAGAGGGGTTTACATTCAAGTAAACAGGAAACTGTAAACAGAGACTGTTCTCAAAGGGTGTACACAAAATCTCACTTAGTTTGAGTGCCAGTGAAATCAGTAGTTTGAAAGACGCCTGGGCAAGAACCGCTTGCTGTTTTTGGAGCATCTCCTGGAGAGGTACTGTGCAGCTGGGACTACACCTGGGGATGTGGCTCTGGTGGTAGCCATTTTGGGGATCTCTCTCCACCATTCTGACACCAATCCTGGCAAGGACCATTTTAGAATCCTCCTTCTAACCTATTAGCACCAGAAGCTTCCCCTGACAATCGCTTCATAGCAATCACACAATGCTGGGTTCTCTCTGGAAGATGGGATCCTCAGTTAGTTTAAAAATGTTTAAAAGGTCAGAATATTAAGTAAAAATGCACAAATATCATGAAAGTGATACAAATCTAATGCTATACAGTGGAAAACAAGAAGATCATTTAGATTGCAATATTCGTCACATGTGTAAATAATTACAGAGGGAAATTGACTTAGAATTAAAATCTATTAGTGAACAGGAAGAGAAGGGGACAACAGAGGATGAGATGGCTGGATGGCATCACTGACTCGATGGGCGTGAGTCTGAGTGAACTCCGGGAGTTGGTGATGGACAGGGAGGCCTGGCATGCTGTGATTTATGGGGTCGCAAAGAGTCAGACATGACTGAGAGACTGAGCTAAACTGAACTGAACTGAGTGAACTTGTAACGTGTGATACAAGAGTTAATCTTTAATAGTTACATGAACCTAGAAAGATTCAAAGGTGCCAAGGGAAGAAGTTATTATGAGCTATGTAAGTTTCTCACTTACATGTGTTCTTCCCTCTCTTTTTTCTCTACATATGTTTGTTCAAATTGTAAATGCTGGCATTATTTGTTCATCTTGGCCAATACAGAACTGTAACTTTATTGGTCTATCTTCTAAGAAAAAATGGATATATATTCACAAGTTTCCATATATTCCTTTCCCTATTTTCTTTTTCAGGAAGATGTACTACATTGTATGAATTGATGAGTAAAACTGATTTTGGTTGATAATAAGCTATTGGGATTTTGAATTTCCCCAACCAGTCTTACCAAGTTTTGATTTTGTTGGAAGACTCCACTGAAAACCTGCCAAACCCCTGCATAAGGTAAAATTTTGATCTTGAAAAGAGTTTTTTTCCATTCCCAGCCCAAATACTGTCTTATGGAAATGACATGCTGCTGCTGCTAAGTCGCTTCAGTCGTGTCCGACTCTGTGCGACCCCATAGATGGCAGTCCACCAGGCTCCTCTTCCCATGGGATTTTCCAGGCAAGAGTACTGGAGTGGGGTGCCATTGCCTTCTCCTGGAAATGACATGGGCACTATATAAAATTTCTTCACACCATTCTTTCATTACTGTGTGTTTCATGTTTCACTATTACTGAATATTCTGGGATATATAACAGTCATAAAAAGTATGAGAGAAGTGCAAGATTATATGGATATAGCCACTAGGAAAAGTCTTCCAACACATGAGAAATAATATTTTTTCAACAAATGTGTATTCTTTGTCTGCCAAATGCCAAATTCTATACTCTCACAGAAGAAGGAGGGGTGGAAGAGAGAGACACAATGGTGGTCCTTGGGGGTCTTACAGACTGGTCAGCCAGAAAAAATATGAATGTTAAACAATCACATATAATAAAGTACAAATCAAAAGATACATAAGATTGAGGTGATGTGGGAGTGATCTCTCATATTTTATTAAAGTAAATTGCAATGAAATATCTAAAAGAATCAAATTCTGATAATGCCATATTAAAATTGGAAATATATGAGAGTATTTAAAGACTATGGAACTGAGTGACTGAACTGAACTGATGGAGTCTGGTGCTTTAATATATGATACTATGATAGGTAAGAAATATATAAAAAGCAGATGGATGCATGAGATATAGGAAGAAACATATGGTTTACTTTATAGGCCATAACTACTGAGAATAAAATTAATCCACCAGATACATAAAGCTCCTGGGCTTCCCAGATGGCACTAGCGGTAAAGAACCTCAGGTTTAATCTCTGGGTCATGAAGATTTGCTGGAGAAGGGCATGGCAACTCACTCTAGTATTTTTGCCTGGAGAATCCTATGAGCAGAGGAATCTGGCAGATTACAGTCCATAGCATCACAAAGAGTCAGACACCATTAGAATGACTTAGATCACATGTACATGAAGCACTTAACACAGTGCCAAAAACATAGTGATTCATAACTATTGGCTACCATGACTTAATTTTTTTAGTGAACTTTTGGCCAAAGGAATTTGCCTCAAAAATCAAAAAAAGAAGAAAATATTAAAATGATATTTGAAGTTTTAAGCAATCTTACCAATATCTACACTGGAGGGATTCCTTCTGATGTGTGTATGTGTATATATACTGTCAAACTCATGATATTTTTTCCAAAAATTTTGTGAATGCACTTCAGTATTTTTTCTGATCTTATCTGAGGTGAAAGAACTTCACAACACAAAACAGACCAGAAATCATTGCATCCTGATAATACAATTCATGAAAATAAGCCTCTCTAAGGAATTGGTGCTAGTGGTAAAGTACTGGCCTGCCAATACAGGAGATGTAAGAGTCGCAGATTGGATCCCTGGATTGGGAAGATCCCCTGGATGAGGGCATGGCAAACAATTCCAGTATTCTTGCCTGGAGAATCCCACGGACAGAGAAATCGGGCAGACTATAGTCCATGGGTGTGCAAAGAGTTGGAATCTAGTGAAGTTACTTAGCACTCATGACACAGTGCCTAATTTCATAGGTATAGTTCTATTTCAATCATGTAAATGGCCTGATTTCTTTAATACCACAGTTGGTAAAGAATCTGCCTGCAATGCAGGAGACCTGGGTTTTATCCCAGGGTAGGGAAGATCCCCTGGAGAAGGAAATGGAAGTTTACTCCAGTATTCTTGCCTGGAGAACTCCATGGACAGAGGAGCCAGTCAGTCTACAGTTCATGGGGTCAAAAAGAATCAGACATGATTGAGAGAATAACTTTCAACCCTCACTTTTCAAGCTGCCTGATCTCACACCAGGTTTGTAAACACATATAGTAAGGTAAATACCAGGGACGAAGTACCTGGTTTAGTATTAACGTGCACAATGTTGTTGTTGTTCAGTTGCAGGTCCAACTCTTTTTGACCCCATAAACTGCAGCATGCCAGGCTTCCTTGTCCTTCACCATCTCCTGGAGCTTGCTGAAACTCATGTCCATTGAGGCAGTGATACCATCAAAGCACCGCCTCCTCTGTCGTTACATCTCTTGCCCTCAATCTTTCCCAGCATCGGGATCTCTTTTAATGAGTCAGCTCTTTGTATCAAGTGGCTAAAGTATTTGAGTTTCAGCTTCAGCATCAGTCCTTCCAATGAATATTAAGGATTGATTTCCATTAGAATTGATTGGTTGGATAGCCTTACTGTCCAAGGGACTCTAAAGAATCTTCTCTAGTGCCACAATCCAGTTCAGTCCAGTTCAGGTCAGTCATGTCCAACTCTTTGTGATCCCATGGACTACAGCATGCCAGGCCTCCCTGTCCATCATCAACTCCTAGAACTTGCTCAAACTCATATCCATTGAAATCGTGATACGATCCAACCATCTCATCCTGTCATCCCCTTCTCCTCCTGCCTTCAATCTTGCTCAGCATCGAGGTCTTTTCTAATGAGTCCATTCTTTGCATCAGGTAGCCAAAGTATTGGAGTTTCAGCTTCAGCATCAGTCTTTCCAATGTATATTAAGGGCTGATTTCCTTTAGGATGGACTAGTTGGATCTCCTATTGGAGAAGGAAATGGCAACCCATTCCAGTGTTCTTGCCTGGAGAATCCCAGGGACGGGGGAGCCTGGTGGGCCGCCGTATATGGGGTCGCACAGAGTCGGACGCTACTGAATCGACTTAGCAGTAGCAGCAGTAGCAGTTGGATCTCCTTGCAGTCCAAGGGACTCTCAAGAGTCTTCTCCAACACCACAGTTCAAAAGCATCAATTCTTCGGCACTCAGCTTTCTTTATAGTCCAATTCTCTCATCTATACATGACTACTGGAAAATCCATAGCTTTGACTAGATGGACCTTTGTCGACAATGTTTCTGCTTTTTAGCATGCTGTCTAGCTTGGTCATAGTTTCTGCCAAGGAGCAAGCGTCTTTAATATCACAGCTGAAGTCACCATCTTCAGTGATTTTGGAGACCAAGAAAATAAATTCTCTCACTGTTTCCATTGTTTTCCCATCTATTTGCCATGAAGTGATGGGACCAGATAACATGATCTTAGTTTTCTGAATCTCGCATTTTAAGAAAGCATCAAATCTTTGATGTTCAAGCTCCTTTATGGTCCAGTGATAAAGAAACCACAAGCCAGTGTAGGAGCTACAGGAGATGTGGGCTCAATTTGTGAGTCAGGAGATCCACTGAAGTTTTTCAGTAGGTCAGTCATGTCTGACTCTTTGCCACCCCATGGACCGCTGCACACCAGCCTTCCCTGTACTTCACCATCTCCCAGAGCTTGCTCATACTCATGTCCATTGAGATCGTGATGCTATCCAACCATCTTGTCCTCTGTCATCCCCTTCTCCTGTCTTCAATTTTTTCCAGCATCATGTCTTTTCTAATGAGTTAGTTCTTTGCATCAGGTGGCCAAAATACTGGAGCTTCAGTTTCAGTATCCATCCTTCAAATGAACATTCAGGACTGATTTCCTTTAGGACTGACTGGTTTTATCTCCTTGCTATCCAAGGGACTCTCAAGAGTCTTCTCTAACACCACAGTTCAAAACCTGCACAATAGGATCCACATTTAAAAATGTAGATGAAAGTTTTCTGTAACTTTATGTCATGAACCATAATTAGTTCTAGATAGCTGGATCAGGTGTTTTACCCAAGTAGTTACCCACTCATGGTGCAAAACCCACCCAAAATAAATAGCTTTCAGGCAAAATCTGTATATCACATTCCCTGTATATCATAGTGTCAGTATCCTTAAAATATCTGGGCCGAGATCAGAAATAAAATCAAATTTATACTCAACATTTTAACATCCCATATAAAAATAGTGATAATATATGATATTGCAATTTCATTAGATTTTGAATAAAAATAGGGTGAAATAAGCTATGGAAATTTTGAAAAGCTATTTCCTTAACAGAGATGAAATTAATGTAGCATACCCAGTATTATCAGAGCATGAGCTAGGAAGAAAACAGAAATAAAATTTTAAGATAAGAAAAAAATACTTTCAGCAGTCTTTGTCTCTTTCAGGCAATTACTGTAATATCATGAGAAGTTTAATAGATCAGAGTTTTAGCTGAGGCTTAAATTTAGGGAACTTGTGGATATTGAGAATTTGAAACACCAATAAATAAATAATAAATAATGGTTAATAAATTGAGAGTTCTTATTTATTTATATAGAGATGATTTAACTAAAGCGCTTTTCTTCTTTTGGCAAGCAATTATATGTAACCTCTTACTCTGTTTATATTATCATGAAAAAGTGAAAAGCAAAAGTATTAGTTACTCAGTTGTGTACAACTCTTTGCCATCCCATGGACTAGAGCCAACCAGGTCCCTCTGTCCATGGAATTCTTCAGTTAAGAATATGGGAGTGGGTTGCCATTCCCTTTTCCAGGGGATCTTCCCTACCCAGGAATTGAACCTAGGTCTGTCTCCTGCCTTGAAGGTAGATTCTTTACCATCTGAGGCACTAGGGAAAGCCCATCACCCTTATATTATCATACTTATCCTTGTAATCAGGAAAGCCTTTATATCAGAAGACCTGTCCTGAAAACTGCCAAGAAGAAAAGTAGATCAATTTAGTAATGAATACATTGGACAAAGAATGACATACAAATTCATGAAGCTGAGCTACAGACTGTTTTTCATTTTATTTGAGGAATTCTATTAGGAGTTCAGGTCCTTTTAAATACCTGTCTTTTGTCAACTTCTCCAAAACAAACCAAGAAAGAAAAAGAAAAATAATAATAACTTGATCTTGCTAGGCTAGGATTGTTTAACTTATTATAGGAAACAAGATAGCACTTTGAGAGAGTTTCATCAATTTTCAATAAAAGGAAATCAGAAAAAGATAATTCTAAGGTGTTGAGTTCTGGTTGGTGATATTAAGGAGAACTTAGTAATGTAAGGAACAGTTTGGAATTTAGCAAAGTTGAAGGCATAACTTTGGATTTCTGGACACAGTAAGGTCATGAATCTTGTCCTGGTGAGCAAGCCATATGTTTTAATAAGCATACTATTTTACTTGTGTGCTTGTATAATCCTGTCATCCTGGGACAAATTACTAAGCCATTGTTTCTGGATCTTAGCAATATTTAACAGAGAATGAGAAAAAAAATTCCTGGTCCTGCTATTGTTTGAGACATAGAATAAAAATTACATTGTTTTAAAAACTCACTGAAGAAAATCAATGTGTTTTCACAATGTGAAATGTTCTTCACTGGAGACTTTCATTTTAGTGACATCCTGTGTTAGTAAGTGATAAATAAATCACCATTCTTGTTAGTAGTCAATGATAATATGTTGGTTAAAGAAAATAAATTGCATATCACATCTCTTTCTAAATGGTTTTAATAGTATAGCATATTAGAAGATGATGCTATTCTAACAATTATCTCTCTTTAGAAATGTATGTATTCATGTTCTTCAAACAAACTAAAGAAAGAATGAATGAAACAAAACCCCTCTCTGTGCTGATTCCCCTTCATAATACAACAAACTACTTCTTTTCAGGAAATCGAAGAGTTTGTCCAAAGCTCTGGAGAAGATGGCTTTGTATTACTGAGTTTGGGGTCAATGGTTGAAAACCTTCCAGAAGAAAGGGCTAACATGATTGCATCAACCCTTGCCCAGATTCCACAGAAGGTCTGTTAAATTGCCTTTGTACTGAACAACTACTTGAATGAATCTCTTTAAAGTCTGGAGTGGGTCCGTTAGAATGTTTTTTGCAAAGGGACAGAAACAGAGAATATCATAACATGGTTAGACCAAAATGAATTGGTATATCTCATTTTTCTTTGGAAGTTGAATTTTAAAATGGAACAAGGGGGACATATGTGCTTAATGTTCCAATTCAAGTTTTACTTTGTTCTGAGAGACATTTCTATCTTAGAGATTATGTTTGGTATTCTAGTGCTATTAAGTTAATAGTAAGAACACAAAAACATCCAAATCTTGCCCCACAAATCACAGTGTTTCCTAGAGGACTTCCTGGGGGGACTACGGGTGTTCTGAGCAGCCGAGAGGTATCCTGTTGCCGTTCACTTGATAGCTGCACTCAATATTCGATATTTAAAATAGAATTTTGAAAAAGACTGAGTTGGAGCATAAAGATTCAAATCCTTCCTCCTACTCCTGCTCTCTCTTTTCCCAAGATGAAAACAGCATATGTCTTAAAATCATTTGTTGAGGAAAAGATCAAGAGAGAAGCCTGGGATCCAGGGTTTTCTCCTGTTAAAATGGAAAAAGATGACAGGAAGGGGCATCGGCTCCAGCTTTAAGGTCTCTTAGCCCTGCCCATTGGAGAAGGTGATGGTGCCCCACTCCAGTACTCTTGCCTGGAAAATCCTATGGACAGAGGAGCCTGGTAGGCTGCAGTCCATGGTGTCACGAAGAGTCGGACACGACTGAGCGGCTTCGCTTTCACTTTTCACTTTCATGCTTGGAGAAGGAAATGGCAACCCACTTCAGTGTTCTTGCCTGGAGAATCCCAGGGACGGGGGAGCCTGGTGGGCTGCCATCTATGGGGTCGCACAGAGTCGGACACAACTGAAGCAACTTAGCAGCAGTAGCAGCAGCAGTACTGACCATTAGCAACTTGACCTAATCAACATACTGTTTTGACTAACTAGATGAACAACTACTTTCTCAGAGGTGGGAAGGAGGAGGAGAGGTAAAAACTGGGAAGCATGGAAGAGTCAGTGTTAGCGGAGAAAAAATTAAAAGACGCCTCCTGCTAAAGTCCTGTAGTTATTTATGGCAGTATAAATCCATCAGTACTCGTTCATTAGCTGTGAAATACTTGCCCTAAACTACCCCAAACAACCTTTACTATTTTCATGTTTGAGAAACTGGAATCAGGCTGCCAGCCTTAACAAGTAATAGACAGCTACCTACCTTAAACAAACAAACAAACAAAAAATAGCCTTACCCCACTAACTTTACAAAAAAATCTTCATGACCCAATTAATCACAATGGTGTGATCACTCACCTAGAGCCAGACATCCTGGAATATGAAGTCAAGTGGATCTTAGAAAGCATCATTATGAACAAAGATAGTGGAGGTGATGAAATTCTAGTTGACCTATTTCAAATCCTAAAAGATGATGCTCTGAAAGTGCTGCACTCAATATGCCAGCAAGCTTGGAAAACACAGCAGTGGCCAGAGGACTGGAAAAGGTCAGTTTTCATTCCCGTCCCAAAGAATGGCAATCCCAAAAAATGTTCAAATTACCAAATAATTGCACTCATCTCACATACAAGGAAAGTAACGCTCAAATTTCTCCAGCCAAGCTTCAGTAGTATGTGAACCATGAACTTCCAGATGTTCAAGCTGGATTTAGAAAAGGCAGAGGAACCAGAGATCAAATGTCAACATCCTCTGGATCAACAAAAAAAGCAAGAGAGTTCCAGAAAACATTTACTTTTGCTTTATTGACTGTGTCACAACCTTTGACTGTGGGGATCACAAAAAACTATGGAAAATTCTGAAAGAGATGGGAATACCAGACCACCTGACCTGCCTCCTGAGAAATCTGTATGCAGGTCAAGAATAAACAGTTAGAACTGGACATGGAATAACAGAATGTTTCCAAATCAGGAAAGGAGTAAGTCAAAGCTGTATGTTGTCACCCTGTTTATTTAACTTATATGCAGAATACATCATGAGAAATGCCTGGCTGGATGAAGCACAAGCTAGAATCAAGATTGCTGGGAGAAACATCAGTAACCTCAGATATGCAGATGACACCATCCTTATGTCAGAAAGCAAAGAAGAACTAAAGATCCTCTTGGTGAAAGTGAAAGAGGAGAGTAAAAATGTTGGCTTAAAGCTGAACATTCAGAAAACTAAGATCATGGCATCTGGTCCTATCATTTCATGGCAAATAGATGGGGAAACAATGGAAACAGTGAGAGACTTTAAGTTTTGGGTTCCAAAATCACTGCAGATGATGACTTTAGCCATGAAATTAAAGTTGCCTGTTCCCTGGAAGACAAGCTATGACCAACCTAGACAGCATATTAAAAAGCAGAGACATTACTTTACCAACACAGGTCCATCTAGTCAAAGCTATGGTTTTTACAGTAGTCATGTATGGATGTGAGTGTTGGACTATAAAGAAAACTGAGCACCGAAGAATTGATTCTTTTGAACTATGGTGTTGGAGAAGACTCTTGAGAATCCCTTGGACTGCAAGGAGATCCAACCAGTCAATACTAAAGGAAATAGTCCTGAATATTCACTGGAAGAACTGATGCTGAAGCTGAAACTCCAATGCTTTGGCGACCTGATGCAAAGAACTGATTCATTGGAAAAGACCCTGATGCTGCAAAAAATTGAAAGTGGGAGGAGAAGGAGAAGACAGAGGATGAGATGGTTGGATGGTATCCCCTACACAATGGACATGAGTTTGAATAGGTTCTGGGAGTTGGTGATGGACAGGGAAGCCTGCTGTTCTCAGTCTATGGGGTCGCAAAGAATCGGACATGACTGAGTGACTGAACGAACCACTAATCTAGATTTGGGGGTATTTCATCCCATTGAGAAATGAGAATTTCAGCATCAGTGATTTCTTTGGGGTGGGGTTAGCATCGCTGATACATTCTAGATTAGTATTTTCTATTATAAAAAAATGCAATTAGATCTCTTAACAAAACAAACTGGTAATAGGCTTATTTCAGTTTATAATGATCAATGAAAATTAATGTGGCACTCTCCTAGCTTTGTACAAAATATGTGCTTGGATAATCCCACTATTAATACTTTTGGAAGAAAAAAAATGAAATAATGTCTTAATAATTTTACACTTCAAAGATTATAGGAAGTGATTTTCCAATATGCAGTGTAAAATAATTTATATTCTCTCTACTAGTTGAAGAAATTTTATCTCATTATACCACATAGAAGAAAGTATAATATTGCTCACAAAATAAAACAGAAAGATACCCATTTCTATCAAAATGCTTCATGGAGAAAGAACCATAAGCAAATTTTCACCAATTTCGCTCAGAAACTGCTGAGCAAGCAAAGTATTTTCTAGATTCAAACCACAAGTTTGTTATGGCAAAACCAATACAATATTGTAAAGTAATTAACCTCCAATTAAAATAAATAAATTTATATTAAAAAAATTACAAACAGAGAAGAAACTCAGGCAAAAAAAAAAAAAAAAGATAATCACATGAAATGAAATTGCAGAAATTTCAGTCAGCTTTTTGTATACAGTATAGTTCTGGTTGATTCTTGAATGCTTTTAACTATTAAATTACATGATTTACAAGCTAATTTCCCTCAAGTCTTTAGAACTGGTTGTAGCATATTGTAGTAAACAAAATGATAGTTGATCAACAAGGTCCCAGATTTTTGCTGCTTTGATTTTTTTTGAAATATTATTTAACATTATTCAACATTCCTGAGCAGAAATGTCCACATCTGTTCATTGAAAGAAGTGGGGCAAGATGACTTCTTACTAGATTTTAATTTCTAAAATGTTCTGAGCCTGTGATCTTATTAGTGGAGTTGAGCCCTTTCTTGGTCATAGTAGGTTGTGTGGAGATTCAGTGGGAAGAAACCAGATACTTTAAGAAACAATGCTCAAATTTTTAAGTGGACCCCACAGAATGATCTTCTGGGTAAGAAGGTGGCAAAAAAAAAAAAAAAAATACTAAGTTCTAATTAAGAGAAAATCTCAGGGACAATAGTGGAACAGCAAGGTAAAACATCAATACCAGATAACAATTATCTTTTGCCTATAAATTTTCAATAGCTTCTTGACAGGTCATCTTGTCTTCCCACTCTTTTATCTCAGCTCTACTGCTATTGTAGTGCTTTTATCTAAAATGCTATAGGAAACTTCCATACTTTTCCTTGAACTTTCAGTAACTCACATTGCCTAAAAATCAAAGTGTAGCTGATAGAAGATGACTTTGTAAACAGCACATCCATCATTTTTCCTCTATTGCCAAATGCCCCCTGAGATTCTCCATACATTATCAGAATAAATCATTCCCTCTATTCCTACAATGAAGAAACAATGTTTCTTCACCTCCGTGATTTTGAACATGGTGTTCTTTGAATCAAGAATCAGTCCACACTTGTCAACTGGACAAAGCAACTCTGCACTAACATCCCCTCTAATGTATCAGATCAGATCAGATCAGATGCTCAGTCGTGTCCAACTCTTTGCGACCCTATGAATCGAAGCACGCCAGGCCTCCCTGTCCATCACCAACTCCCGGAGTTCACTCAGACTCACGTCCATCTAGTCAGTGATGCCATCCAGCCATCTCATCCTCTGTCATCCCCTTCTCCTCCTGCCCACAATCCCTCCCAGCATCTGAGTCTTTTCCAATGAGTCAACTCTTCACATGAGGTGGTCAAACTACTGGAGTTTCAGCTTTAGCATCATTCCTTCCAAAGAAATCCCAGGGCTGATCTCCTTCAGAATGGACTGGTTGGATCTCCTTGCAGTCCAAGGGACTCTCAAGAGTCTTCTCCAATACCACAGTTCAAAAGCATCAATTCTTTGGCGCTCAGCCTTCTTTAAAGTCCAACTCTCACATCCATACATGACCACAGGAAAAACCATAGCTTTGACTAGACGAAACTTTGTTGCCAAAATAATGTCTCTGCCTTTGAATATGCTATCTAGGTTGGTCATAACTTTCCTACCAAGGAGTAAGCGTCTTTTAATTTCATGGCTGCAGTCACCATCTGTAGTGATTTTGGAGCCCAGAAAAATAAACTCTGACACTGTTTCCACTGTTTCCCCATCTATTTCCCATGAAGTGGTGGGACCGGATGCCATGATCTTCGTTTTCTGAATGTTGAGCTTTAAGCCAACTTTTTCACTCTCCTCTTTCACTTTCATCAAGAGGCTTTTTAGCTCCTCTTCACTTTCTGCCATAAGGGTGGTGTCATCTGCATATCTGAGGTTATTGATATTTCTCCCGGCAATCTTGTTTCCAGTTTGTGTTTCTTCCAGTCCAGCATTTCTCATGATTTACTCTGCATATAAGTTAAATAAACAGGGTGACAATATACAGCTTTGACTTACTCCTTTTCCTATTTGGAACCAGTCTGTTGTTCCATGTCCAGTTCTAACTGTTGCTTCCTGACCTGCATACAAATTTCTCAAGAGGCAGATCAGGTGGTCTGGTATTCCCATCTCTTTCAGAATTTTCCACAGTTTATTGTGATCCACGCAGTCAAAGGCTTTGGCATAGTCAATAAAGCAGAAATAGATGTTTTCCTGGAACTCTCTTGCTTTTTCCTATGATCCAGCAGATGTTGGCAATTTGATCTCTGGTTCCTCTGCCTTTTCTAAAACCAGCTTGAACATCTGGAACTTCACGGTTCACATATTGCTGAAGCCTGGCTTGGAGAATTTTGAGCATTACTTTACTAGCATGTGAGATGTATAGCTTTCTCTTATTTCCTCAGACAGACTTCCTTTGGAAATTCACAAATGTTTGCATGATCTCATGAGCATAGCAATCCTCAGCAGAAAGCATTGCCTTCTTTATTGACTTATACTGTCAATTTCTGTTTCTAACCATGGGACTTAGAATTTATTGTTCTCATTGATCTCTTTCTTAGATCACCTGAAAACCAAAGCTTTTATCACTCATGGTGGTGGCAATGGCATCTCTGAGCCATTTACCATGCGATTTACCAAGGTGGGACTCCCTGTTTGTTGACCAACCTGATAATATTGGTCACATGGAGGCCAAGAGAACATCTATTAGACTTGAACACAATGTCAAGTACAGATTTGCTCAATGCATTGAGGACTGTCATTTATGATCCTTCGTGCGGATAACATTTCTTTAATTTGGTAGTATGTATAGATCAATAAGTTCTCTTTTCAACAGTGAATATGAGTTCCTTTCCCTTATTAAGAGGCTAATTTTAAAATACTTAACATTATATAACCAATCTGAATTTTACTTTTACATTCAACCAGTTGTTTCAAAGTTTATTTTAATCTTATCGATTTAATGAGCAACTGCTGCTGTTTAGACTCTACGTGGTATCTGACTCTTTGTGACTCCATAGACTGTAGCCTGCCAGGCTCCTATGTCCATGGGATTCCCAGGCAAGAATACTGGAGTGAGGTACCATTTCCTTCTCCAAATGAGCAACTAATCAGTGTAATAATTTCCATGCCAAAAAGAAAAATCTGAAAGCTATATAGCATATTGTGACAAGTATGCATTTTTTAGTGAATGACAGAATCCATACAAGGGTTCCCTGATGGCTCAGTGGTAAAGAATCTGTCTGCATGCAGGAGACACGGAAGACATGGGTTTGATCCCTGGGTTGGGAAAATCCCCTGGAGGAGGAAATAGCAACCCACTCTAGTATTTTTGTCTGAAAAATCCCACAGGTGGAGGAGACTGGTAGGCTAAAGTCCAAAGGGTCACAAAAAGTTAAGACACAACTGAGCAACTGAGCATACACAGCACATCCATAGAAGACTGAAAATTGAGAAAGGAATTATTTCAATTCAATGCTTAGAATTTCTGAAACTCTAAAAATGCTAAGAATTGCTAATCTTCTTGTCTCTGTAGTTTTCTTATTCTGAACATTTTACTCCAATAGCATCATACGTGTTTTTTTTTATAACCGACTTCTTTAACTAGCAAAAAAAATTAGTTAGATCTATATTGCAGCATGTACCAGTACTTTTTATTATTGAATAGTATTCTATAATATATCCATACCATATCACATTCTAATAATGCATTCATCAATTGATGGACATTTCATTTTTTTTTCACTTTTGTCTATAATGAAAAGAAGCTACAAACACTGTTATACATGTTTGTGTGAACATAGCTTTTTATTGCTTTTTGGTAGCTATCTAGATATCATACACTGGGTCATAGGATAATTTTATATTTATGAGAAACTACCAAACTGTTTTCCAAAGTGGTCACATTCTACATTTTCACCAACAGTATATGAGGGTTCTAATCCTCCATATCATTGTCACCACATGCTATTATCTATTATAATTTTTATTTTAGGCATGATAATGAATATGATCTCTCTGCGGTCTTGATTTACATTTTCCTTAGAGCGTATGGACTGAGGTTCGTGACATTGTACAGGAGACAGGGATCAAGACCATCCCCATGGAAAAGAAATGCAAAAAAGTAAAATGGCTGTCTGGGGAGGCTTTACAAATAGCTGTGAAAAGAAGAGAAGCAAAAAGCAAAGGAGAAGAGGAAAGATATAAGCATGTGAATGAAGAGTTCCAAAGAATAGCAAGAAGAGATAAGAAATAAGATTCCTCAGGGATCAATGCAAAGAAATAGAGGAAAACAACAGAATGGGAAAGACTAGAGATCTCTTCAAGAAAATTAGAGATACCAAGGGAAAATTTCATGCAAAGATGGGCTCGATAAAGGACAGAAATTGTATGGACCTAACAGAAGCAGAAGATATTAAGAACAGGTGGCAAGAATACACAGAAGAACTGTACAAAAAAGATCTTCATGACCAAGACAATCACGATGGTGTGATCATTCACCTAGAGCCAGATATCCTGGAATGTGGAGTCAAGTGGGCCTTAGGAAGCATCACTACGAACAAAGCTAGTGGAGGTGATGGAATTCCACTTGAGCTATTTCAAATCCTGAAAGATGATGCTGTGAAAGTGCTGCACTCAGTATGCCAGCAAATATGGAAAACTCAGCAGTGGCCACAGGACTGGAAAAGGTCAGTTTTCATTCCAATCCCAAAGAAAGGCAATGACAAAGAATGCTCAAACTACCACACAATTGCACTCATCTCACATGGTAGTAAAGTAATGCTCAAAATTCTCCAAGCCAGGCTTCAGCGATACGTGAACCGTGAACTTCCTGATGTTCAAGCTGGTTTTAGAAAAGGCAGAGGAACCAGAGATCAAATTTCCAACATCTGCTGGATCATGGAAAAAGCAAGAGAGTTCCAGGAAAACATCTATTTCTGCTTTATTGACTATGCCAAAGCCTTTGACTGTGTGGATCACAATAAACTGTGGAAAATTCTGAAAGAGATGGGAATACCAGACCACCTGATCTGTCTCTTAAGAAACCTATATGCAGGTCAGGAAGCAACAGTTAGAACTGGACATGGAACAACAGCTGCTGCTGCTGCTGCTAAGTCACTTCAGTCGTGTCTGACTCTGTGCAACCCCAGAGACAGCAGCCCACCAGGCTGCCCCGTCCCTGGGATTCTCCAAGCAAGAACACTGGAGTGGGTTGCCATTTCCTTCTCCAAAGCATGAAAGTGAAAAGTGAAAGGGAAGTCGCTCAGTCGTGTCAGACTCTTAGCGACCACATGGGCTGCAGCCTACCAGGCTCCTCCATCCATGGGATTTTCCAGGCAAGAGTACTGGAGTGGGGTGCCATTGCCTTCTACATGGAACAACAGACTGGTTGCAAATAGGAAAAAGAGTACGTCAAGGCTGTATATTGTCACCCTGTTTATTTAACTTGTATGCAGAGTACATCATGAGAAATGCTGGGCTGGAAGAAGCCCAAGCTGGAATCAAGATTGCTGGCAGAAATATCAATAACCTCAGATATGCAGATGACACCACTCTTATGGCAGAAAGTGAAGAGGAACTAAAAGGCCTCTTGATGAAAGTGAAAGAGGAGAGTGAAAAAGTTGGCTTAAAGCTCAACATTCAGAAAACGAAGATCATGGCATCTGGTCCCATCACTTCATGGGAAATAGATGGGGAAACAGTGGAAACAGTGTCAGACTTTATTTTGGGGGGCTCCAAAATCACTGCAGATTGTGACTGCAGCCATGAAATTAAGAGATGATTACTCCTTGGAAGGAAAGTTATGACCAACCTCGATAACATATTCAAAAGCAAAGACATTACTTAGCCAACAAAGGTCCGTCTGGTCAAGGGTATTGTTTTTCTGGTGATCATGTATGGATGTGAGAGTTGGACTGTGAAGAAGGCTGAGCACTGAAGAATTGATGCTTTTGAACTGTGGTGTTGGAGAAGACTCTTGAGAGTCCCTTGGACTGCAAGGAGATCCAACCAGTCCATCCTAAAGGAGATCAGTCCTGGGTGTTCTTTGGAAGGACTGATGCTAAAGCTGAAACTCCAATACTTTGGCCACCTCATGCAGAGAGTTGACTCATTGGAAAAGACTCTGATGCTGGGAGGGATTGGGGGCAGGAGGAGAAGGGGATGACAGAGGATGAGATGGCTGGATGGCATCACCGACTTGAACATGAATTTGAGTGAACTCCGGGAGTTGGTGATGGACAGGGAGGCCTGGCTGCTGTGATTCATGGGGTTGCAAAGAGTCGGACACTCATGAGAGACTGAAATGAACTGAACTGAACTATGGCTACTATGCTGCAAATATTTTCATGTTTTTATTTGCCATTTGTATCATTTTAGAGACGTGTCCCTTCCAGTCCTTTATCCACTTTTTAACTTGTCTTTTTTATTATTGAGCTATTAGAACTCATATGTGTCATATACACAAGTCTCTTTCAGATATACGTTTTACAAATATACTCTACATCAGTAAGTTACTTTTCTCTTGCCAGTGTCCTCTGAAACACAATTTTTTTATGAAAATTGGTAGAATATATCTTTAATAATTAAATATTTCCATACTTTATTGAATATGTTAAAACTGTTAAAATTTCCCACAAAGGAAATTTCCAGCTCAGATGCCTTCATTAACAAATATGTCCAAATACTTAAGAAAGAAATACTATCGATCTTCTACAAACTTTTCTAGATAATGTCAAATATATTAGGTCTTTTCAGGTCATTTGATGAGGCCGTAATCCTTACTATCAAAACAAGGCAATGACATTACAGGAAAAAATATTTTTTAACATGAATCCTTCCACAAACCAAATACAGAACTAGAATGTCATTTAAAAAGTACAGAACATCTTGATCAAAATGGACTTATTCCAGGATTGAAAGTTTGTTTAAATGTATAAAAATGAATATAATTCAATAAATTGTCAATATAAAAGAGAAAAATATTATGACCAGTCCAATGATTAAATAATTGATAAAAGTCAACATCCATTCATGATATCAAAAGAAATATTTTACAAACTAAAAATAGAAATTACTTTAATCTTACAATAGACATATTTTTTTTTAAAAAAAGCAATACAAATGATTACACTTCCTGGCAAAATATATACAGCTTTATCCCCTTCATTAGAAATCAAGAAAATATAAATTAAACCTCATTTTTACTTCAAGATAAAAGCTAAAATTTGAGAATTATCACAAGCAAGCATTGACAAGTATGTGGAGAAATAGGAAACTTTCCATACTGCTGATGAGAACACAAATTAATAAACCACTTCAGAAAACTGTTTAGTAATATTAAAGAGACCTAAACATGCATGCAGCCTTCTCTCAGCAATTCCACTCTTAGATATATAACTAATAAACGTTTATAAATATATAAACCAAAATACATATATCAGAATAATTACAACCACATAACTAGTAATGAACGAAAAGCTGTTAGCAATCCAAATGCCCAATGATCAAAGAATGAATAAATAATTTATGGTACTGTCAAACAAGGGAATACTATAGAACAGTGGAATCAACCAACATCTACACGAGTCAGACACAAATAACTACATACCATGTGATTCCAATATGTACACAAGTTAAATCATTGTACAGTGTTAGAGGTCAGTCTAGTACTTAATCTGGGGAAGAGAGAAGTGACTGGAAGCTTCCACAAGGAAGGAATGCCTATCAGGAGTTTATAACACTCTACAGCCTGATCTGGGTAGGAGTTATATTTGTGTTTCACTTGGTGATGATTTTCTAGCTTATTTGAGTTTTGAGCTGTTTAATTGAAATTGTGCAGCTTTCATGCATGCTTCATACGTAAGGGTTTATTTTAGAATATATAACAAATTTTAAAATGTCTAGAGAGTAAATAGCAAAATAAACAAATTAAGAAACAAACAAAAACAATGGAAGAATTGCCGTTGACTACTATCTTAATGTGATCAAGAAAAGACACCTGCCACTCTGAACATAATACTGAGACAAAGTCTTCAATCAAAAACCTGAAACAAGCTCCAGGGTATTGTGGAGAAGAATGTTCCAGAAGAACAAAAGGGACTGCAAGTTCAAAGGTGCTAAGGTAAGAAAACATTTGCAACATCAAGAAACAGCTAGAAGGCCAATGTGCCTACAACAGAGTGCCTGAACAAAGTGATCAAGGAAGAGATTACCAGGGGTCTGAGCATGTAGGATACTATGGACCAAAGAACAGATTTGGGTTTTATTCTAAATGTGTTAAGAAGACAGACAGAAATTTTGAGTAGAGAGATGTAATAACCTAATAGGTATCTCCAAAAAATAACTTTGTCCACTGGTAGAAAATAGATGGTGGAATGGAGAAGAGTCAAAGCACCTGGACTGGTTAGGAGTCATTTCATTTTTTATTACAATATTACTCTGTTTTATCATACTACCAGAAGTACATCATCCTGAACTCGCCTTTCAACTATCCAACTTACAGTGTTTAGAATGGCTTAGAATGGTTTAGAATACCATACAATTCCTATGGTAGAAAAGATTGTAGTTTCCCACCTGACCTTCCATTTTCAATTTTTAAATAACTGTCAATCATAAAATTTCAACTTAAAATCAAACTTTCAATGAGAACCCAACTAAAAATAGACTACTACTTCTGTAATTGTAGCTTCCCTTGTGGCTCAGCTGGTAAAGAATCTGCCTGCAATGCCAGAGTACCTGGATTCAATCCCTGGGTTGGGAAGATCCCCTGGAAGAAGGGAAAGGCTACTCACTTCAGTTTTCTGGTTTGGAGAATTCCATAGACTGTACAGTCCATGGGGTCACAAACAGCTGGACAGGAATGAACAACTTTCACTTTCACTTTTCTGTAACTGTATGACATTTACTTTGAATAATTTGTATGACTCTTTGAAAACCATCTATGCCATTGGTATACTTAAGCAAAGTAGCTTCCTTTCAATGTTTGTATCTTTGTACTTCTTTAGATAGAAAGAAAATGCTATGAGGCTATCAAGAATTCACCATGATCAGCCTGTAAGGCCCCTGAACTGAACAGTCTTCTGGATTGAGTTTGCCACATGCCACAAAGGAGCCAAGTACCTGAGGCCAGTCACCCAGGACCTCACCTGGTACTATTTCCACTCTCTGGACATGATTGGGTTCCTGCTGGCCTGTGTGGCAACTGTTGTATTTGTCATCACAAAGTGTTGTCTGGTTTGTTTATGGAAGTTTGCTAAAACAGGAAAGAAGGAGAAAAGGGAGTATCTGTATCTGAGAACTGTAGCAAGTTTACTCCATGGATGGAACTCATCCAACAAGAAGGAGTTATGATAAGGATCCTGTCCTCCTGTGACAAAATGGCTTTTCACAATTCAGCATCTCAGATTAAAGTTTGTTTTCAAGGGATTTTCTGTATAAGAGTTGAAATATGTCATGCCAAGAGAAAAGCTCATGAAAAATAAAATAAACATGAAACTATATGGGTACATATTGAAATTTATTATTTTAACTCAAAAGTTATACTGAAAAGAAATATCTTTGAATATGCTAGTGTTTTACATGTTATGAATAGACACAAGAACAATGAGAAGTCTATTTATAATATCCATATTACTTTGCAGATATTTAAAGTATTTTATCTTTACTTTGGTGCAGAATAGTGTAGCTTTATCTTGCTACAGAATCTGTTCAATAATTGGAATTGTGTTTAAAATTTCACAATTTTGTTTCATTTTTAAGACCTCTAAAACTTCTTGGTTATTACTGTGCATCAGTGTGCCTCAGCATCACTTCTTATCTAAAACCATGGTGAGCCATTTGCCTTCATCCAGGTTATAACTCATTTCCCAGTGGAATATTTGTGGAATTAGAAATATAGTAGCTGATACCTGCCTCCTATTATGTTGTTCTTTAGTCGCTAAGTCTTGTCCAAATCTTTTGGGACCCCGTGGACTATAGCCTGTCAGATTCCTCTGTCAGTGGAATTATCCAGGCAGGAATACTGCAGTGGATTGCCATTTCTTACTCCAGGGGATCCTCCCAATCCAGGGATTGAACCAGTGTCTCCTACGTTGCAGACAGATTCTTTACCACTGTGCCACCTAGGAAGGCCAGTAGGCTTAACTATTCTTCCTTAAATCTATCCTGCAACACAGGCAACCTAAAAAGGATCAGTAGTCATTGTACCGTGAGAACCACTACAAATCCCCAACAAAAAGTCAAACAGTCCAATACGGAAATAAATAAAGAATATGAACAAGAAATTGACAGGAGTGAAATGACCAATGACCTCTAAAAACTGACAAAGGCCACTCATGTTTTCAGAAATGCAAATTAAGTCAATTAGTTATTTTCCTACAAGTGATTTGTAGAACAAATATTATGGTAGAACTATTTCTCTGGAAATGGATCCTTTTTTTCCTTTTTCTTTTTTGCTATTTTTTATTGGAATATATTTGCTTTTCAGTTTGTTAGTGTCTGCTCTACCATGTCATGAATCAACTATTGGTATACATATATCCCCTCCCTTGTGAGCCTTCATCCCATCCCCTGACTCCACCACTCTAGATCCCACCCCTCCAAGATCACCAAGTTTAGCTCCCTGTGTTTACAGCAGTTTTCTGCCCCTATCTAGTTTACACATGGTAGTGTATATATGGGATTCCCAGTTGACACAGTCGTAAAGAATCTGCCTGCCAATGCAGGAGATGCAGATTCAATCTCTAGGTTGGGAAGACCCCTGGAGTAGCAAATGAAAACCCATTCTAGTACTTCTGCCTGGAAAATCCCATGGACAGAGGAGCCTGGTGGGCTACAGTCCATGGAGTCACAAAGAGGGGCATGTTAAGTGACTGAGCACACATGCGCAGTCTAAACATGTCAGTGCTACTCTCTGAACTTACTCCCTTTCTTCTTCCCTATTTGTATGTCTGTTCTCTATGTTTGCACGTCTATTCCTTCCCTGTAGGTTCATCAGGACCATTTTTCTAGACTCCATAAATAAGCATTAATATATGGTATTTTTATGAGTCTATATCTAGTTATCTGTCAGGCAGAAAGACTTGTGTATGGTCATCATTATATTCTGAATACTTCCACTAGCACTTAAGTGGCTGTCAGTGTACAAACCTACAGCATAGGTATGCATGAGTGATATGGTCACTGGAGTAAACAGGTAGATTATAGGAAATACTGTTGAGTGCTCTCCATGTCACATTACTAGATAAAAAACAAGTACTAGGAATTACATAGCCTAAGCATGACACTCTCCTTTGGAAATAAAATTAAATTTATGTAAATTTATATAACCACAGAGGAAATGATCTTAAAGAATATACTGAATTTCCAATGATGGGAATTTAAATTTTTATTCTCTAAATTTCATTATTTGACATTCATAATTAATTATGTGACTTTAAAAATAATTGGTGAAATCAACATATTTAATTCATGATATTAACTCCTAAGATTCTAATATCATGTTATCAATGTATTAGTTTCATTCAAAAATTAAAATGACTGGAAATTTGGGATAATATAAATATCAAATTAGGGCCTTTTTTAGGACACCTATTTTATGTTTTAAGTATTATAAATAAATATATTGCCACATTGTATTTACAATGTCAATAGTTGTAAAATCTTAACTCACAAAAATTTCATTACTGTGGTTTAAGCATCAATATTTAATGAATTTTTCAATAGCTTAGGGACTTCTGCTGGTGTACATCTATACTTTGATTTGTAGTGCTTTTGAGACACAACTGCAAGTACTATGACAGCTCTCCCATTGAGTAATTTCCTCTCTTTTGAACTTTAGTTAAGTCTGGTTGCTCTCTCACAAATGTTTCAGCTTAACTTCCATGGCTCAGTTATGAAATACAACACATTCTGTCTCCATTTTTCTTTCTGTCTCTATCTTTATGTCTATGTCTGTTAATCTTCATCTCTCTCTTTCTCACTTCTCTATCTCCCTACTCCTCATACCCAAAGTTTCCATGATAAATGACCATTTTGTGAAGAGAGACATAGATATGCCTAAGAAGTCCCAATAGTTCCAGGCTTCCACCAGTTTGACTTTTCCCAAATCAATTACCTGCTACGTCCTTCAGATGATTACAACCCATCATCACAAGACTCTAACCATCTGAGTCATGATGTAAAAGCATCACTTAGCCAAACCCAGCCAACATCCACAACTAACTATGAGAGATAAAATGATTATTGTTGTTCTAAGCCAGTATGAAAAGTTATGACCAACCTAGATAGCATATTGAAAAGCAGAGACATTACTTTTCCAACAAAGGTCCGTCTAGTCAAGGCTATGGTTTTTCCAGTGGTCATGTATGGGTGTGAAACTTGGACTGTGAAGAAGACTGAGTGCTGAAGAATTGATGCTTTTGAACTGTGGTGTTGGAGAAGACTCTTGAGAGTCCCTTGGACTGCAAGGAGATCCAACCAGTCCATTCTGAAGGAGATCAGCCCTGGGATTTCTTTGGAAGGAATGATGCTAAAGCTCAAACTCCAGTACTTTGGCCACCTCATGTGAAGAGTTGACTCATTGGAAAAGACTCAGATGCTGGGAGGGATTGTGGGCAGGAGGAGAAGGGAAAGACAGAGGATGAGATGGCTGGATAGCATCACTGACTCAATGGACGTGAGTCTGAGTGAACTCTAGGAGTTGGTAATGGACAGGGAGGCCTGGTGTGCTGCGATTCATGGGGTCGCCAAGAGTCAGACACGACTGAGTGACTGAACCGAACTGAACTGACTGAAGCCAGTATATTTAAGGGTAAATTATACATACTAACAGATAACAGAGACAATAATTATACTTTTGTCATAATATTACAATTAAAATATAACAGTCAATGTTACATTTTGAAAATAACTGTAACTCAGAATGGGGAGCCACCACCATACCATAATGATTTAGAGGTTGCACTTGGAACACAGATAGCCAAAATTTAAGTCCCTGCAAAACTATTACAGAGTTATGTGGGGTGGGCAAGTTAATCAATGACATTATTTCAGCTGTTCAGTGAAATACAGATTAGGTAGTTGTGTTAACTGAGTCTCCCATTTGGTGCAGCACTAAAGAATTCACCTGCCCGTGCAGGAGACACGGGTTCTATCCCTGAATCAGGAAGATCCCCTGGAGGAGGAAATAACAACCCCCTCTGTTTCCTTGCCTGGAAAATTCCATGGACAGAGGAGCCTGGTGAGCTACAGTCCATGAGGTCCCAGAGAGTTAGACACAACAGCGCTATGCACACAATTGGTATTAACTAACTCATGAGGTTGATGAAAGGCTGAATGTGCTAACATTGTTAAGCAGTAAAAATAATTGCTGTATAGAGTGAAATGCAATTTGCATTAACTATTATCATTTAAATGCATAGGAAAATTTCCACAATAATTTTAGTCTTCCCATATACATGATGTATTTTTAAATATAACATGTTTCAAATGTAAATGAAAATAACAACATTTCCTATTAAAGTTGTAGGAATTAAATTTATGGTACAGGATTGGATTAAGATGGTGGAATAAGAAGACGGTGAATCACCTCCCCCCATAAACATATCAAATATATATCTTCATGAGCGACAGTTCACACAGGAAACTAATTGGAAACTGGAAAAACTCTTTAACAACTAATGATATAATAAAGATTACCATGTAACTGGGTAAGATGGATAAAAACATAGGTTTAGGTCTTCTGCCCCTTGGAACGGATCTGAAAGGAAGAGAAGGTTTACAGAGATAGACTTGTACCCTGGGGATTAAGTAAGTGGAGCCATAGAGTGTACATCCCAGTCCTGAGGTCTTATGTGGAGGAGACAAGCCCTTTTGGCTGCTGAGACAGATAGAAGGGCTAGAGAAGCTTAGAATCTGTTCTCAAAGAGTGCACATGTGCTGGCTTGCCAACAAACAGGGTAGGGAAGCTTTGTGCTGATAGTTGCTGCCTCACTGCACTCCCAATCCAAGCTGGTGTACATAAATTATAAAGATATATGCACCTAACATCAGAGATCAAAATACACGAAGCAAAATATATTGAAGGAAAAGAGACTTCCCATGTGCCCAGTAGTTAGGAATCTGGATGCCAGTGCAGAGGACACCGGTTCAAACCCTGGTCAGGGAAGATCCTACATGCCACGGAGCAACTAAGCCCGTGGTCCACAACTACTGACCCTGCACTCTAGAGTCCGCAAGGTGCACTGCTGAAGCCCAAGCACCTTAGAGGTCATGCTCCACAACAGGAGAGGTTACCATAATGAGAAGCCTGCACACCACAACCAGAGAGCAGCCCCCGCTCACCACAACTAGAGAAAGACCCAGTGCAGCCAAAAGGAAATAAATAAATTTTGGGCTTCTCTAGTGGCTCAGACTAAGAAGGCAATGGCACCCCACTCCAGTACTCTTGCCTGGAAAATCCCATGGATGGAGGAGCCTGGTAGGCTGCAGGACCCCTGCAGTCCATGGGGTCGAAAAGAGTCGGACACGACTGAGCGACTTCACTTTCACTTTTCACTTTCATGCATTGGAGAAGGAAATGGCAACCCTCTCCAGTGTTCTTGCCTGGAGAATCCCAGGGACGGGAGAGCCTGGTGGGCTTCCATCTATGGGGTCGCACAGAGTCGGACACGACTGAAGCAACTTAGCAGCAGCAGCAGCAGCAGTGGCTCAGATGGTAAAGAATCTGCCTGCAGTGCAGGAGACTCGGGTTTGATCCCGGAGTCCAGAAGAACCCCTGGAGAAAAGAATGGCTACCCACTCCAGTATTCCTGCCTGGAGAATTCCATGGTCAGAGGAGCCTGGTGGTCTACAGTCCATGAAGTTGGACATGACTGATTAACTGACACTGAAGCCCAAGCATGCTAGAGTCCATGCCTCACAATAAGAAAAGCCACCAAAATAGAAACCTGCATACCACAACGAGAGAGTAGCCCCTGCTCAGCACAACTAGAGAATCCAGCATAGCAAAAATAAAGAAATTAATAAATCTACAAAAAGAGATCTTAAAAGAGAAACAGACAACCCAGCATTAATATTTGGATGCTATATTGCTTTATGTTCAGTAACAGATATAAAACTAGGCAGAAGATGAACTAGGAAATGGAAAACTTCAATAATGCTATAAACTAACTAGGTTAAAGAGATATCTGCAGAATACCCCATTCAAAATGGGTAACATACGCAATCTACTCAAGTGCACATAACGTTTTCTAAAATAGGCTGTCACTAGGGAATAAAAAAGTCTCAATAAATTTAATACAACTCAAATCATATGATGTATAGTCTCTGGCCAAAACAGAATGACAATAAAAATCAATACCCAAAAAAAATTTCAGAAATGTACAAACACATGGCAATTTTCCCAATATATTCCAAAAATAAATGAATCACAAATGAAAACATAATTAAAATTAAAAAAATAATTTAAGAACAATTGGTGGCTCAGACGGTAAAGACTCTGTCTGCAATTACAGGAGAACCTCATGATCCTTTGGTCAGGAAGATCCCCTGAAGAAGGGAGTTGCAACCCACTCCAGTATTCCTGTCTGGATAATCCCATGGACAGAGGAGCCTGGAGAGCTACAGTCCATGGTGTCACAAAGAGTCAGACATGACTGAATGACTAATACCCACACACACAAGAAAATGCAAAACATAACAAAACTTATCAGAATGTATTAAGAGGGACATTTACAACTCTGATTTCTTAGAAATGTCACTGATAGTTTCCTTTCTTTTGTAACTGTTTTTATGATTTCTATTTCATTTATTTTACTCAGATATTTAACATTTCCTTCTTTATACTAACTTCTTCTCTTTTTTCAACTCCTCATGTTTCAGGGTAGGATATTTGAGGTTTTTTTCTTAATATGTGCATTTATTACCATAAACATATCATATTACTCCTTGCTGTATCTCATACATTTTGGCATTTTTTGTTTTCATTTTCATTTGTTTCAAGATATTTCTTATTACGTATTTCTCTTTTTATTTCTTCTTTTACTCATTGGTTGTTCAAGAGGGCATTATTTAATTTACACTTGAATTTTCCAGTTTTTCTTCTTTTGTATGATTTCTAGTTTCAGATCATTCATAATTTCCATTATTTTCTTATTGATTCTCTGCCTAGATGATTTCTCTGTTGTTGAAAGTGGGATATTGAAGTCTCTTATTATTATTTCATTGCTATTTTCCCCTTCAGATCTGTGACTTTTTTTTTAGACCATATTCAGGTGCTTCTATACTGGGAGTATATATTAACATAGTTATACACTTTCATAAAATTGACCCTTTTACCATTACATAATGGCCTTCTTTGTCTCATGTTAGAGCTCTTGACTTAAAACCTATTTTGTCTGATACAAGTTAGTCTCAATTTCTTTTGGTTTTCCCTTGCATGGAATATCTTTATTTATAATTTCATTATTAGTCTATGAGTATCCTTAAAACTTCAAAGAAGGCAACGGCAACCCACTCCAGTACTCTCACATGGAAAATCCCATGGACAGACAAGCCTGGTAGGCTGTAGTCCATGGGTCACTAAGAGTCGGACATGACTGAGCGAATTCACTTTCACTTTTCACTTTCATGCATTGGAGAAGGAAATGGCAACCCACTCCAGTGTTTTTGCCTGGAGAATTCCAGGGACAGGGGAGCCTGGTGGGCTGCCGTCTATGGGGTCGCACAGAGTCAGGAGCTACTGAAGTGACTTAGCAGCAGCATCCTTAAGACCTAAGTGAGTCTCTTATAAGCAGCATATAGCTGGATTTTGTTTAGTCTTTTTTTTTTTTTTTTTTTTTTTTTTTACCTATTCAGCCACCCAATATCTTTTGATTGAACAATTTCATCTCAGTGAGTCAGTTCAATTCAGTTGTTCAGTCATGTCTTTGCGACCCCATGAACCACAGCATGCCAGTAATCCTTATCCATCACCAACCCCTGAGTCCACCCAAACCCATGTCCATTGAGTCAGTGACGCCATCCAACCATCTCTATCGTCCCCTTCTCCTCTTGCCCTCAATCTTTCCCAGCATCAGGGTTTTTTTCAAATGAGTCAACTCTACGCATCAGGTGGCCAAAGTATTGGAGTTTCAGCTTTAACATCAGTCCTTCCAATGAACACCCAGGACTGATCTCCTTTAGGATAGACTGGTTGGACCTCCTCGCAGTCCAAGGGACTCTCAAGAGTTTTCTCCAACACCACAGTTCAAAACCATCAATTCTTCAGCTCTCAGATTTCTTTATAGTCCAACTCTCACATCTGTACATGACCACAGGAAAAACCATAGCCTTGACTAGACGGACCTTTGTTGGCAAAGTAATGCTCTGCTTTTTAATCTGCTGCCTAGGTTAATCATAACTTTCCTTCCAAGGAGCAAGCATCTTTTAATTTCATGGCTGCAATCACCATCTGCAGTGATTTTGGGGCCCAGAAAATAAAGTCAGCCACTGTTTCCACTGTTACCCATCTATTTGCCATAAAGTGATGGGACCAGATGCCATGATCTTCATTTTCTGAATGCTGAGCTTTAAGCCAACTTTTTCACTCTCCTCTTTCACTTTCATCAAGAGGCTTTTTAGTTCCTCTTCACTTTCTGCCATAAGGGTTGTGTCATCTGTATATCTGAGCTTATTGATATTTCTCCTGGATACCTTGATTCCAGCTTATACTTCCTCTAGCCCAGCATTTCTCATGATGTACTCTGTATATAAGTTAAATAAGCAAGGTGACAATATACAGCCTTGATGTACTCCCTTTCCTATTTGGAACTAGTCTGTTGTTCCATGTCCAGTTCTAACTGTTGCTTCCTGATCTGCATACAGGTTTCTCAAGAGGCAGGTCAGGTGGTCTGGTATTCCCATCTCTTTCAGAATTTTCCACAGTTTATTGTGATCCACAGCGTCAAAGGCTTTGGCATAGTCAATAAAGCAGAAATAGATGTTTTTCTGGAACTCTCTTGCTTTTTCCATGATCCAGAGGATGTTGGCAATTTGATCTCTGGTTCCTCTGCCTTTTCTCAAACCAGCTTGAACATCTGGAAGTTCATGGTTCACATATTTAGTCTATTTATATTAAATTGAGTCTACTTATATTAAGTAGAGAGGAGCAACCCCACATCCGAGGAGCAGTGGCTGCGTAGGCACAGGAGGGCTGAGAGGAGCTACTCTGCATTCAAGATCAGGAGGGGCAGCCATGAGGAAATACCCCTCGTCCAAGGTAAGGAGCAGAGGCTGTGCTTTGCTGGAGCAGCTGTGAAGTGATACCCCATGTCCAGGGTAAGAGAAACCCAAGTATGATGGTACGTGTTACTAGAGGCATCAGAGGGCAGATACACTGAAACCATAATCACAGAAAACTTGCCAATCTGATCGCATAGACCACAGCCTTGTCTAACTCAATGAAATTAAACCATGCCGTGTGGGGCCACCCAAGATGGGTGGGTCATGGTGGTGAGGTCTGACAGAATGTGGTCCACTGGAGAAGGCAATGGCAAACCACTTCAGTATTTTTGCCTTGAGAATCCCATGAACAGTATGAAAAGGCAAAATGATAGGATACTGAAAAAGGAACTCCCCGGGTCGGTAGGTGCCCAATATGCTGCTGGAGATCAGTGGATAAATAACTCCAGAAAGAATGAAGGGATGGAGCCAAAATAAAAACAATACCCAGTTGTGGATGTGAGTGGTGATAGAAACAAGGTCCAATGCTGTAAAGAGCAATATTGCATAGGAACCTGGAATATTAGGTCCATAAATCAAGGCAAATTGGAAGTAGTCAAAAAGGAGATGGCAAAAGTGAACATTGACATTCTAGGAATCAGCGAACTAAAATGGACTGGAATGGGTGAATTTAACTCAGATGACCATTATAGCTACTATTGTGGGCAGGAATCCCTTAGAAGAAATGGAGTAGCCATCATGGTCAACAAAAGAGTCCAAAATGCAGTACTTGGATGCAATCTCAAAAACGACAGAATGATCTCTGTTCGTTTCCAAGGCAAACCATTCAATATCACAGTAATTCAAGTCTATGTGTCAACCAGTACAGCTGAAGAAGCTGAAGTTGAACGGTTCTATGAAGAACTACAAGACCTTTTAGAACTAACACCCAAAAAAGATATCCTTTTCACTATAGGGGACTGGAATGCAAAAGTAGGAAGTCAAGAAACACCTGGAGTAACAGGTAAATTTGGCCTTGGAATATGGAATGAAGCAGGGCAAAGGCTAATAGAGTTTTGCCAAAAGAATGCACTGATCATAGCAAACACCCTCTTCCAACAACACAAGAGAAGACTCTACACATGGATATCACCAGATGGTCAACAATGAAATCAGACTGATTATATTCTTTGCAGCCAAAGATGGAGAAGCTTTATACAGTCAGCAAATACAAGACCAGGAGCTGACTGTGGCTCAGGTCATGAACTCCTTATTGTGAAATTCAGACTTAAATTGAAGAAAGTAGGGAAAACCACTAGACCATTCAGGTATGACCTAAATCAAATCCCTTATGATTATACAGTGGAAGTCAGAAATAGAATTAATTGAATAGATCTGATAGATAGAGTGCCTGATGAACTATGGACTGAGGTTCCTGACATTGTACAGGAGACAGGGATCAAGACCATCCCCATGGAAAAGAAATGCAAAAAAGCAAAATGGCTGTCTGGGGAGGCCTTAAAAATAGCTGTGAAAAGAAGAGAAGTAGAAAGGAGAAGAAGCAAAGGAGAAAAGGAAAGGTATAAGTACCTGAATGCAGAGTTCCAAAGAATAGCAAGAAGAGATAAGAAAGCCTTCCTCAGCGACCAATGCCAAGAAATAGAGGAAAATAATAAAGTGGGAAAGACTAGGGATCTCTTCAAGAAAATTAGAGATACCAAGGGAAAATATCATGCAAAGATGGGCTCGGTAAAGGACAGAAATGGTATGTACCTAACAGAAGCAGAAGATATTAAGAACAGGTGGCAAGAATACACAGAAGAACTGTACAAAAAAGATCTTCACGACCCAGATAATCATGATAGTGTGATCACTCACATTCACCTAGAGCCAGACATCCTGTAATGTGAAGTCAAGTGGACCTTAGAAAGCATCACTACAAACAAAGTTAGTGGAGGTGATGGAAGTGCAGTTGAGCTATTTCAAATCCTGAAAGATGATGCTATGAAAGCACTGCACTCAATATGCCAGCAAATTTGGAAAACTCAGCAGTGGCCACAGGACTGGAAAAGGTCAGTTTTCAATCCAATCCCAAAGAAAGGCAATGCCAAAGAATGTTCAGACTACCACACAATTGTACTCGTCTCACGTGCTAGTAAAGTAATGCTCAAAATTCTCCAAGCTAGGCTTCAGCAATATGTGAACCATGAACTTCCAGATGCTCAAGCTGGTTTTTTGAAAGGCAGAGGAAACAGATCAAATTGCCAACATCCGCTGGGTCATGGAAAAACCAAGAAAGATACAGAAAAACATATATTTCTGCTTTATTGACTATGCCAAAGCCTTTGACTGTGTGGATCACAATAAACTGTGCAAAATTCTGAAAGAGATGGTAATACCAGACCACCTGACCTGCCTCTTGAGAAACCTATATGCAGGTCAGGAAACAACAGTAAGTACTGGACATGGAACAACAGACTGGTTCCAAATAGGAAAAGGAGTACATCAAGGATGTATACTGTCACCCTGCTTATTTAATTTATATGCAGAGTACATCATGAGAAACACTGGGCTGGAAGAAGCACAAGCTGGAATCAAGATTGCCTGGAGAAATCTCAATAACCTCAGATATGCAGATGACACCACCCTTATGGCAGAAAGTGAAGAGGAACTGAAAATCCTCTTGATGAAAGTAGAAGAGGAGAGTGAAAAAGTTGGCTTAAAGCTCAACATTCAGAACACGAAGATCATGGCATCTGGTCCCATCACTTCATGGGAAATAGATGGGGAAACTGTGGAAACAGTGTTAGACTTTATTTTGGGGGGGCCTCAAAATCACTGCAGATGGTGATAGCAGCCATGAAATTAAGACGCTTACTCCTTGGAAGGAAAGTTATGACCAAGCTAGATAGCATATTCAAAAGCAGAGCATTACTTTGCCAACAAAGGTTCATCTAGTCAAGGCTATGGTTTTTCCAGTGGTCATGTATGGATATGAGAGTTAGATTATGAAGAAAGCTGAGTGCCTAAGAATTGATGCTTTTGAACTTTAGTGTTGGAGAAGACTCTTGAGAGTCCCTTGGACTGCAAGGAGATCCAACCAGTCCATTCTAAAGGAGATCAGTCCTGGGTGTTCTTTGAAAGGACTGATGTTAAAGCTGAAACTCCAATCTTTGGCCACCTCATGCAAAGAGTTGACTCATTGGAAAAGAATCTGATGCTGGGAGGTACTGGGGGCATGAGGAGAAGGAGACGATAGAGGATGAGATGATTGGATGGCATCACTGATTCGATGGACATGAATTTGAGTGAACTCCGGGAGTTGGTGATGGACAGGGAGGCCTGGCGTGCTGTGATTTATGGAGTCGCAAAGAGTCGGACACGACTGAGTGACTGAACTGACTGAACTGAACTTATATTAAAATAATTATTAACAGATGTCATCATTTTGTGTATTGATTTCAGATTCTTTTGTAATTTCTTCTTTCTCTCTTGCTGTTTTACTTTGTAAGTTGATGTTTTGGGAGTAGTGTGCTTTTATTGTTTTATCACTTGTGTAGTTATTATGTTTCAGCTTTATTATTACCAAGAAGCTCTCATAAAATGTCTTACAGTAAAACATTCTAATTTAAAAATAATCTATTCCATATAAAAATTCTAAATATTTACTGGCACCCCCCATATTTTATGTTATTAATGTCTCACTTAAAATATTTTTGTACTTTTTATTCATTAATAAAATATTGTAGATACAGATTTTTTAATATATTTCTGTTTTTAATCTATATGGTAGAGTTTATTATTGCAGTATTAGAGCATTCTGTGTTGCATTATATTTTTATATTTACCCTTAAGTTTTATGTTGTCATATGTTTTCATGGTACTAATTAATGTCTTTTTCTTTCAGCTTGAAGAACTTCATTTAGCATTTCTTCTAAGGCAGGTCCAATGTCAATGAATTCCTTCAGTTTTTGTTTGTCAGGGGAATTATTTATCTTTCATTTCTGAAGGATGACTTGGTGAACAAGAAATTCTTGGTTGACGGTATTCTCTTTGAGAACAACATGCACTTTCTTCTGGCCTAAAAGGTCCTACAGAGAAATCTACTGATGATTTCATCAGTATTCCCTTGCATATGATGAGGTTTTTTTTTTCCTTGATGCTTCCTAAATTCTATATTTCTCAATTCTGAGTGCCTGGTTATAATGCTTTTAAATGAAGAGTTCCTTGGATTTAATCTGTTTGGGGATATTTGGACTTCATGTACTTAGATGCCCACAGCTTTCCATGGATTTGGGAAATTTCATCCATTAACTATTTAAATTAATTTCCTGCCCGCTTTCTCCCTCTTCTCCTTCTGGGATTCCTATAATGTGAATACTCCTTTCTTGTAGTGTCCCACAGTTCACACAGGTTTACTTCTTTTTCATTATACTTACTTTTTTTCCCCATCTCTGGATAATATCAAGAGATTTGTCACCAAATTTGAGTATTCTTCCTTCTCTTAATTCTTGGTGACACTACTGTTGAAGCTCCTCATTAGACTTTAATTCATTGTAATAATTTAAGGGTTAAAGTTAGAGATAGCAATTCTATTCTTTAATTCATTGTATTCTTCTGCTCTATAATTTATGTTTAGTTGGTTTTATAAGTCCTTTCTCATTTTTAAACTTTTTATTTGCTCATGCATTGTTTTTCCTGATTTTATTGAATTGTCTATGTCCTATAAAATGTCACATATCTTCCTTAAAATAATTGCTTTGAATTGTTTTCTGGTAACTCGTAGATCTCCATTTCTTTGAGGTCTATTACTAGCAAATTGTTTGTCCCTTTGGTGATGTTAATTTTCATTGTTTTTCCACTTTTCTCATTGCTTTTGATGATGTCTTTGTATTAGAGGTAACTGTCACCTCCAGCCTTTCTGAACTCAACTTTTGTTGGGGAAAGATTTTCACCTCAAATTGGCTGTGAGGGTGCTAGGTGAGTGGGATGTAATATCTTTGTTCTCAAGAGTGCATGACTGCATAATTTCTCTGCATCTCCATCAGCATAGATCAACATCTGTGCAGACTGCATGGGTCTTCTGTGACCAAAGCTAGAGAGTTCCCACAGGTAGTGGTAGTGTTGGCTAGGGCCATTGAAGCACTTGGCAATAAAGGCTTCTGAGGTCCTACTGTTCTCCTCTTTGGCCCATGGAAGTTAACTGTAGCTGAGAAGATACAAATTGGCACTCAGAAAGGCAGTGGAGCCAAAGACCTTAGGTCAGGCTGACGTGGAACAACTGTATCACTTTGGCCCTGAGGTACAACTGTACTGGGCGGGCAGCAGTAACAGTCTCAAAGGTACAAGCATATATAATTCTCCCATGGAACTGGGGTCTATGTTTGTTGTTTGCTTCAGCAACAGTGGGAGTAGGGAGAATGCAGCAGTGGTGCAAGCCCTGATATGACAGAATTCCACAGTAGCTTAGGACCAGGAGTGGAGTGACATATAGCAGTACAGCCTTGGAATGATGAGTCAAAATTCCAACTCTGGCCTCAGGAGAATCACAGAGTAGTAGCACCATGGTCTCATTGATGGCCTGTTAAAGCCACATGTCAGGACCCATGAGGCAGACTGTAGAGCAGCAGTGGTGTGTTCCCAGTTGTGGTGGGTCAAAGCACTGACTTAGCACAGTGAGGTAAAGTGTAGGAGCACTGTGGCCCAAACAGTGCTAAAGTGATGCTGAGATTTAGGACCCAGGAGTAAGTTGTAGAACAGCAGCAGCTAAGCCTAAGTAATAAGCAGTCAAAGCTACAACTAGAAGTTGTAGCTTTGTAACTAGGAATATAGAGTCAGGTTCAGCAATAGCAGCATGGCTTTTGTTATGGCAAGACCAAGCACTAAGGTAGAAGCTGGGGGCAGAGCACGCAGCAGCAGCTCTCATCCCATACATGTCAGGGCACTGTGGTCACAATCAAGGAAGGTAGGGTGGGTATGGAGGTGACAGGTCCTGAAGGTCAGGTATTCCCCACAGCGACTTGTCAAAATAGGAAGACACAGTAGTAAAGACTCTGGGCAGTTCTGTCAGCTGGAATCAGTGCTGGTAAAGACTGTAAGTCCTCAGTAGCAAAGACTGCAAATGTCTATGATGGTGAGACTTGCTGGAGTTCCGTTTTCCTTTTCCCCATGGGATGAAATTCCATTGAGAGAATCCTTGCTGGTGTCAAGCTACTCTGAACTGGAAGAGATGGTGATCTAGTTAAAAAGCTTTCCCATGCTTTGCTACATGGCCACCCTCAGTTTTTGCATTCCGCAAAGGTTTCTGCTCCATTTTTATTGTAGTCCAGAACTTACCCAGTGTAATTTAAATTGGTTTCTACTTGTTCATTTATTGTTTTTGTGGGGGGTACAGGTGTTTGGAACTCCTAACCTTCCATTTTATGGATGTCATGTTATCTACTTCTGTGTCAAGGAGACTGCAGACATAAGATCCACTCACATGCTATTATTATTACAGTAGTCTATACATTTCTCTCTTACATGTTAATAACACAGTTGAACTTGCATGTGCAAGATCATTAAGTTTTAGATCAGTGATAATACTGACAAAACAATATTAAACACTTTATTGTCATGAAATGTTTTACACTTTGACCTTTCAATTGATTTCCACAGCTGCTGACTAGTCATAAAATTTAGTTATTTGAAGTGTAAGAGTTAACTTTTAACTTCCTGATTGATTTCTCCTTGGATAAAAGCATGAGCAATACCAAAATGATAGAGTAATTTTTAAGTACTGCATATGAGCAAGATGTCTATGAAATCGCTCTCATTTCTGCTGCTACTACAGCTGACTTGCTATTTTAACTCTGGGTTTTGTGGAAAGGTGCTGGTGTGGCCAGTGGAATTTAGTCATTGGATGAATATGAAGGCAGTTCTGGATGAACTAGTCATGAGGGGTCATGAGGTGACTGTTCTAATATCTTCAGCTTCCACTATTACTGATGCCAACAAACCATCTGCTTTTAAGTTTGAGATTTTCCCTGTATCTTTAACTAAAGATGATTTTGAAAATGCTGTCAAGAATTTGATTGAGAAATGGACATATATGGCAAAAAATTCATTTTGGACAAATGTTTCATCATTGAGAGAATTGAAAAGTTTACTTTGGGAATTTTCTGGAATGCTTATGAAAATGTGTAAAGAAGTTGTTTCAAAAAAGAAACTTATAACAAAACTACAGGAATCAAGGTTTGATGTCCTTCTTGCAGATGCCGCTGGACCCTGTGGTGAGCTGCTTACTGAGCTACTTAGAATTCCTTTAGTGTACAGTCTCCGTTTTTCGCCTGGCTATTTGTTTGAAAAATATAGTGGAAAACTTTCATTCCCACCATCCTATGTGCCTGTTATATTTTCAGCATTAAGTGATCACATGACATTCATGGAAAGGGTCAAAAATATGCTATATGTACTTTATTTTGACTTCTGGTTCCAAACATTTGATGAGAAGACATGGAACGAGTTTTACAGTGGAGTACTGGGTAAGTCATCTTTTTGGTTGGTAACATGAAGTCCTAATTTTCCAAGTGCCTTGGAAGGTGACCACATAAACATAAAACCACAGGATTTTGTCTCTTACAAGATAATGAGGGAATGAAAATATAAAATGACCCATCAATCCCATAAATATTATGGAAACACTTAAATCATAGGGTAACATAGAACCTTGTGGCCCATTACTAGTACAGGACACTCCAGGAAACTGTAAACCACAAATTGAAGCACTTAAAACTTCTCTAAGCAATTATATATGTAACTCATGAAACTTCATCTTTTAACTTAAAAAGGTCCCTGGAAACCTCATAAAATATCTTGATAAATGAAGACAAGTAGGTTAAGGAATTAGAAACACATTTGTAGTGCGAGTATCTAGGTAGCATTTAGAAATTGTTTCTACTTGTGTAGCTCAGTTTCCATATATTATTCATTATATGCATAAAAGTTTCCTGATCGTATTTCATTATATCATATCATATTATATGTACACACACACATACATATATATTTGCTTTATCAAAGAACATGCACTTTCAAACAACTTTCTCTACATTATTTCAAATTCCTTTCCCCATATTACCTAATGTATTCATATGGCAATATTCTCATTAGATCTAGTATTCGTTGTTACTTTTGTTTTTCCTTTTCCTTTAAGGTAGACCCACTACATTTTTAGAGACAATTGGAAAAGCTGATATGTGGCTGATTCGAACCTATTGGGATTTTGAATTTCCTCGCCCAGTGCTGCCAAATTTTGAATTTGTTGGAGGCCTCCACTGCAAACCTGCCAAACCCCTACCTAAGGTCACCTACTCCTCTTTGTTGTGCTTTGTTAACTTTTCATTTTCAGTAAGAATAACCTTAAAAATTCTAGAATGTTGATTACAGTAAATCATATAAGGGAAGCTGGATAAAGTGACCTTCCAGTTAGAAACTGATATATTTCCATACCAACACAAGTACCTGAATTTCATTATCATTGCAAGATAAAGTGGGATACCTGGGAGACTGTGAAAATATGTCAGTTAAATTAAGGCCTTGATAATTCAAAATAATAGAGATAAAATATTCATTAAAGAATAATTACAAAGGGACAAGCATAGTCCAGAAATAAGTGCTAACATGCAGAGGAATGGTGTGGACACAGTTTCTGCCACCAGACACTCTATCTAGAAAGACAGAATGAAAGCAAGTAATAAAATGTGTTACTATAAGGAAAGATGAAAATGCCAAAGAAACATCCAGCAGGAATGATAGAAAATATCTTGGAGGCATTGATAATTATGGTGAATTCTAAAGGATGCTCAGGAATAATTGAAGGTAAGGAATACTGACATTTTAGGAATCTGTGAAGTTAAAATGGTTTGGAATGGGTAAATTTAACTAAGATGACCATTATATCTACTACTGTGGGCAAGAATCCCTTAAAAGAAATGGATTGGCCATATTGGTCAACAAAAGAGTCTGAAACGTGATACTAAGATGCAGCCTCATAAACAAAAGAATGATCTCTGTTCGTTTCCAAGGTAAACCATTCAATATCACAGTAATTCAAATTTATACCCCGACCAGTAATGCTGAAGAATCTGAAGTTTAATGGTTCTGTGTAGACCTACAAAACCTTTTAGAATTAACAGGAAAAGGACAAAAGATGCCCTTTTCATTATACGGGACTGGAATGCAAAAGTAGGAAGTCAAGAAACACCTGGAGTAACAGGCAAGTTTGGCCTTGGAGTACAGAATGAATCAGGGCAAAGAGAACTCATTGGTCATAGCAAACACCCTCTTCCAACAACACAAGAGAAGACTCTACACATGGACATCACCAGATGGCCAACACCAAAATCAGACTGATAATATTTTTTGTAGCCAAAGGTGAAGAAGTTCTATACAGTCAGCAAAAACAAGACCAGGAGCTGACTATGGCTCAGATCATGAACTCCTTATTGCTGAATTCAGACTTTAATTGAAGAAAGTAGGGAAAACCACTAAACCAGGTATGACCTAAATTTAATCCCTTATGATTATACAGTGGAAGTGAGAAATAGATTCAAGGGATTAGATCTGATAGACAGAGTGACTAAAAAACTATGGATGGAGGTTCAACATTGTACAGGAGACAGGGATCAAGACCATCCCCAAGAAAAAGAATTGCAAAAAAAACCAAAATGACTGTCTGATGAGGCCTTACAAATAGCTGTGAAAAGAAGAGAAGTGAAAAGCAAAGGAGAAAAGGAAAGATATATCCACTTGAATGTAGAGTTCCAAAGAATAGCAAGGAGAGATAAGAAAACCTTCCTCAGCGATCAATGCAAAGAAATACAGGAAAACAATACAGTGGGAAAGACTAGAGATCTCTTCAAGAAAATTAGAGATACTAAGGGAACATTTCATGCAAAGATGGGCTCAATAAAGGACAGAAATGCTATAGAACTAACAGAAGCAGAAGATATTAAGAAGAGGTGGCAAATATACACAAACCGCAGCTAAGTCGCTTCAGTCGTGTCCGACTCTGTGCGACCTCACACGGAAGCCCACCAGGCTCCCCTGTCCCTGGGATTCTCCAGGCAAGAACACTGGAGTGGGTTGCCATTTCCTTCTCCAATGCATGAAAGTGAAAAGTGAAAGTGAAGTCGCTCAGTCATGTCCGACTCTTAGTGACCCCATGGACTGCAGCCTACCAGGCTCCTCAGTCCATGGGATTTTCCAGGCCACAGTACTGGAGTGGGGTGCCATTGCCTTCAGAACTATACAAAAAAGATATGCATGACCCAGATAATCATGATGGTATGATCACTCAACTAGAGCCAGACATCCTGGAATGTGAAGTCAAATGGGCCTTAGGAAGCATCACTACGAACAAAGCTAGTGGAGGTGATGGAATTCCAGTTAAGCTATTTCAAATCCTAAAAGATGATGCTGTGAAAGTGCTGTCCTCAATATGCCAGCAAATTTGGAAAGCTCAGCAGTGGCCACAGAACTGGAAAAGGTCAGTTTTCCAATCCCAAAGAAAGGCAATGCCAAAGAATGTTCAAACTACCGCACAATTGCACTCATTTCCCGTGCTAGTAAAATAATGCTCAAAATTCTCCAAGCCAGGCTTCAATAGAACATGAACCGTGAACTTCCAGATGTCAAACTGAATTTAGAAAAGGCAGAGGAAACAGAGATCAAATTTCTAACTTCAGTTGGATTATTAAAAAAGCAAGAGGGTTCCAGAAAAGAATCTATTTCTGCTTTATTGACTAGGACAAAGCCTTTGACTGTGTGAATCACAACAAAGTGTGGAAAATCCTTACAAATATGGGAATACCAGACCACCTGACCTGCCACCTGAGAAATCTATATGCAGGTCAAGAATTGAACATGGAACGCTTAGAACTGGACATGGAATGACAGACTGGTTCCATGGAATCAAGATTGCCGGGAGAACTATCAATAACCTCAGATATGCAGATGACACCACCCTTATGGCAGAAAAGTGAAGAAGAACTAAAGAGCCTCTTGATGAAAGTGAAAGAGGAGAGTGAAAAAGTTGGCTTAAAGCTCACCATTCAGAAAACTAAGATCATTGCATCCGGTCCCATCACTTCTTGGCAAATAGACGGGGAAACAGTGGCTGACTTTATTTTTCTGGACTCCAAAATCACTGCAGATGGTGACTGCATCCATAAAATTAAAAGATGCTTACTCCTTGGAAGAAAAGTTATGACCAATCTAAGTAGCATATTAAAAACAAGAGACATTTCTTTGCCAATAAAGATCCATCTAGTCAAAGCTATGGTTTTTCCAGTAGCCATGTATGGATGTGAGAGTTGGACTCTATTGAAAGCTGAGCATGAAAAAATTGATGCTTTTGAACTGTGGTGTTGGACCAGACTCTTGAGAGTCCCTTGGACCTAAAGGAGATCCAACCGGTCCATCCTAAAGGAAATCAGCCCTGAATATATATTGGAAGGACTGATGCTGAAGCTGAAATGCCAATATTTTGGCCACCTGATGCGAAGAACTGACTCATTTGAAAAGACCCTGATCCTGGAAAGATTGAAAGTGGGAGGAGAAGGAGATGACAGAGGATGAGATGGTTGGATGGCATCACCAACTCAATGGACATGAGTTTGAGTAAACTCTGGGAGTTGGTAATATACAGGGAGGCCTGGTGTGCTATAGTCCATGGGGTCTCAAAGAAATAAACATGACTGAGCAACTGAACTCTACCTAACTGAACTGAACTAAGGTAAGGGAAGATACAAAAGAAAAGCATAGTCATGACAGTTACCAAGAAGTCCAAGTTCAGTCTAAACAGGAAGAGGCTGAGTAAAGAGGCAGAAAATGCTGGAGATTTAAGTTGCAGACATATAATTATAAGGAGTTTAGCACATCTAGTAGGACATAAAGGAGAAAATTAAAAAGGTAAAGAAAAGGGAGAGATGGTCACATTAAAAATAAAATCACAGGATATAGTTACCTTGTTGGATTGTAAAGTGGCAAGAGTGGAAAGGGACATCATTTAGCAGGTTGTTGCAAGATATAGGCAGTGATGGAAAACCAGACAAAAATGTCCATAGAGATATAACCACGCTATTTTATAATAATAGCACCAACCTCATATTGTACTTGAGGGAAAAATGTGTTAATATATGTAAATTATCCAAAATGTCACTGGCCCATACTCAGTGATCCAAAAGAAATATTATTTTCTTTAATTTGTTACTATCACATACTGTCAATAACCCAATGTTTGTCAGCCACATAGATCTAATTTCTAATTGAAATGATTTTCCTAATCATCAAGATTATATTATCCAGCAAACTGTCAGGGAATAGATATCCCATGGAATCTTTTAAAAGCAAATTTTAAGTTAACTAAAAAGGTAATAAAATAATTTAATAAATTCAACAAAATTTAGTTAAATAAAGCTTAATTGACATTTAAACTTTTTTTAGTATTAAGAAATTTAAGTTTGCACCATTTTTGTGTCTCCTGTCCAGAGAATATCCTTTAGCATTTGTTGGAGAGCTGGTTTGGTGGTGCAGAATTCTCTCAGCTTTTGCTTGTCTGTAAAGCTTTTGATTTCTCCTTCATATTTGAATGAGATCCTTGCTGGGTACAGTAATCTGGGCTGTAGGTTATTTTCTTTCATCACTTTAAGTATGTCTTGCCATTCCCTCCTGGCCTGAAGAGTTTCTATTGAAAGATCAGCTGTTATCCTTATGGGAATCCCTTTGTGTGTTATTTGTTGTTTTTCCCTTGCTGCTTTTAATATTTGTTCTTTGTGTTTGATCTTTGTTAATTTGATTTATATGTGTCTTGGGGTGTTTCGCCTTGGGTTTATCCTGTTTGGGACTCTCTGGGTTTCTTGGACTTGGGTGATAATTTCCTTCCCCATTTTAGGGAAGTTTTCAACTATTATCTCCTCAAGTATTTTCTCATGGTCTTTCTTTTTGTCTTCTTCTTCTGGAACTCCTAAGATTCAAATGTTGGAGAGTTTAATATTGTCCTGGAGGTCTCTGAGATTGTCCTCATTTCTTTTAATTCGTTTTTCTTTTTTCCTCTCTGATTCATTTATTTCTACCATTCTATCTTCTACTTCACTAATCCTATCTTCTGCCTCCGTTATTCTACTATTTGTTGCCTCCAGAGTGTTTTTTATCTCATTTATTGCATTATTCATTATATATTGACTCTTTTTTATTTCTTCTAGGTCCTTGTTAAACCTTTCTTGCATTTTCTCAATCCTTGTTTCCAGGCTATTTATCTGTGATTCCATTTTGATTTCAAGATTTTGGATCATTTTCACTATCATTATTCAGAATTCTTTATCAGGTAGATTCCCTATCTCTTCCTATTTTGTTTGGTTTGGTGGGCATTTATCCTATTCCTTTACCTGCTGGGTATTCCTCTGTCTCTTCATCTTGTTTATATTGCTGAGTTTGGGGTGGCCTTTCTGTATTCTGGCAGCTTGTGGAGTTCTCTTTATTATCTTAAAAAAAAAACTGGAAATAGAACTGCCATGCAACCCAGCAATCCCACTGCTGGGCATACACATCGAGGAAACCAGAATTGAAAGAGATACGTGTACCCCAGTGTTCATCGCAGCACTGTTTATAATAATCAGGTCATGGAAGCAACCTAGATGTCCATCAGCAGATGAATGGATAAGAAAGCTGTGGTACATATACACAATGGAGTATTACTCAGACATTAAAAAGAATACATTTGAATCAGTTCTAATGAGGTGGATGAAACTGGAGCCAATTATAGAGAGTGAAGTAAGCCAGAAAGAAAAACACCAATACAGTATGCTAATGCATATATATGAAATTTAGAAAGATGGTAACAATAACCCTGTATGCGAGACAGCAAAAGAGACACAGATGTATAGAACAGTCTTTTGGACTTAGTGGGAGAGGGAGGCGGGGGATGATTTGGGAGAATGGCATTGAAACATGTATAATATCATATAAGAAACTAATCGCCAGTCCAGGTTTGATGCAGGATACAGGATGCTTGGGGCTGGTGCACTGGGATGACCCAGAGGGATGGTATGGGGAGGGATATGGGAGGGGAGGTTCAGGATTGGGAACACGTGTACACCCGTGGCAGATTCATGTTGATGTATGGCAAAACCAATACAATATTGTAAAGTAATAAATCTCTAATTAAAATAAATAAATTTAAATTTAAAATAAAGTAAAATAAAATAAAAATATATATAAAAAAATAAATTTAAGTTTTTGGCAATCAGATGAGCAAGATGAAATGTAAAAAAAAATTTTGTAAGGCTTGAGGCTCCTTACCAGTGCTCTAGATAAAATGAAAAATCTTCTTCAACAATATAAATGTTGCCTTAGTAATTTGCAGCCAAATCCAAACCTTACTTGCTTTCACATCAGCATTTAAACCATTCTTCATTTGAAATCCCAGAGGTTTACATCTTATAGCATAAAAGAGATAACTTCATCTATTATAAGAGAACAGATGTTTTCTGCCTACACTGATCCTCTTGTTCAATTGCTCAGTCATGTCTGACTCTTTGCTACCCCACAGACTGCAGCACACCAAGCTTACCTGTCCTTTACCATCTCCTGGAGTTTCCTCAAACTCATGTCATTAAGTAGGTGATGCCATCCAACCATGTCATCCTCTGTCATCCCCTTCTCCTCCTGCATTCAATCTTTCCCAGCATCAGGGTCTTTTCTAATTAGTTGGCTCTTCACATCAGGTGACCAAATTATTGGAGTTTCAGTTTCAGCATCAGTCCTTCCAAAGAATAGTCAGGGTTGATATCCTTCAGGATTGACTGGTTTGATCTCCTTGCAGCCCAAGGGACTCTCAAGAGTTTTCTCCAGAACCCTATAGAAAACCTCAGTAAATGTTCCCTTAAGGAATGCAGGTCTCAACATCATAGATGCTTAACAGAATGAGCACAGAGAAAATCTACCCTGCATATATAAGAACCATAAAGACTGTACAGATTAAAAAAAAAGAGAGAGTCCACAATTTCTACCAATTGAATCTAAAACCATCTGTAGTTTCAAAATATAAGGGATTCTATGTATAAAGTAATATTCCTTATGAAAGAAAGCAGAAAATCTAGTCCGTTTTAAGTTGACTTAAGACATAAATAGAAAGCAATCTTTAGCCAACTGTTTTGTGGTCTCTTTTTAAAAATTAATTAATTTTTGTCTGTCCTAGGTCTTCATTGCTGTGCTGGCTTTCTCTAGTGGCAGAGCGTGGGCTTCTCACTGAGGTAGCTTACAGGTTCTAGACTTGCAGGCTCAGTGGTGTGGTGCTCGTGCTTGGTTGCCCCTGAGGATGCCCTGAGGCATGTGAGATCTTTCCAAACCGGGGATCAAACACACATTCCCTGCATTGCCAGGAGGATTCTTAACCACTGGGTCACCAAGGAAGTCTTGTGATCCCTTAATAGATCATTTTGTCTACTCTTTATTGATGGCAAAATGAAACTGATATCTTTTTCAAGGGTAAAATTCAATATCTGTTTTACTCTCTCTGTTTTTTAAACTGATTCCGATTTTATTGGAATGTAGCTGATTAACAATGTTGTGATAGCTTCAGGTGGACAGCAAAGGGACTCAGCCATGCACATACATGTCTCCATTTTTCTACAAACTCCCGTCCCATCTAGGCTCCCACATAACATTGAACAGAGTTTGCTATGTTATCATTTAGGTCCTTGCTGGTTATCCATTTTAGGTATAGCAGTGTGTAATATCTGTTTTGATTGCAAATTGCTTGGATTACCTATGGTAATCTTCCCAGAGCCCAAAGGCTGACATAGATAGTGAAAGTTCTGTGCTATCTAACCCTATTTTTGAAATTTCCATTTTTTCATTTCAGGAAAGTGATAATGTTAGTAGGAGGGGAGGTTAGGAGAAGAGGAAGAAGAATGAAGGGAAACATTAATAGTAGTATGATCATGATAAATTAGCAATATTTGCTATTATTTTCAAGCTGAGGAAACAAGATTTAATTCCAACTCAATGACTGTGAGGACTTCATTGCATAAGGAAACTGCTTATTCACACCATTAACTTTTCCAGTAATTATTGGATTCTAAGAAAATTTCTGCCCTTTTTAAAGAATTAGGATATTTGGCAAAAGGCATCGAGTCATAAAAATGCTTATAGATTTTGCTTCATAATATACTTCTATGAAACTATACAGAAAAAAATAATCAAGATGGCTTAACACAATAATTGGGCAACAATTCAAAAATGTCAATACTGGAAATAATAGAAATAAAGCAATGGTTAAATAATTTATAAATGCTCACATCATACCACTACAATGATTTCATCAAAGAATGCTTAATTACACTGTAAGCTGGAATTATATAAAATATAAATGCATATTCAATGATAAATATAAAATGCATATTCAATGATAGAAGTAGAATAAAGATTAGAATGAAAGCACAAATTTTAACATAATGTCCTCTATGTTTATCCAGGTTGTCGAAAATGGCAGGATTTACTTCTTTCTCATTGGTGAATAACATTATGAGTGTGTGTATTCATGCGTGTGTTTGTGTGTATATTTATCACATCATTTTTATGGATTCATCCATTGATGGGCACTTAAGTTGTTCCCTTGATTATTGCAAATATTGTTGCAATAAATGGGAGTGCATGTATTTCATCTACCTTATTTTTATTTTCTTTGGTTATATATGCAGAAGTAGAACTGCTGGCTCATACAGTAGATCTATTTTTTATTTTTTGAGGAAATTTCATTTTGTTTTTGATAAATATGGAACGAATTTACATTCTGATTGCCAGTGTAAAAACATTCACTTTTATTCACATTCTCACCAACACTTTTCTTGGTGGTGGATTTTCTAATTTTGAATTGCATTTCCCTGATAATTATTGATATTGATATTGATAACTGGTGGCCGTTTGGATGTCTTCTTTGAAAAATGTCTCTTGTTTATCTGCCTATTCTTTAATTGAATTTTTGTTGCTATTGTATTTTGTGAGTTCTATATATATTTTGGACCTTAGTTCCTCACTCAGTGTGTAATTGTGAAATTTTTCTCCCATTCTGTAGTTTGTGTTTTCATTTTGTTGATTGTTTCTTTTGTTGTGCAGAAGCTTTTAAGTTTGATGCAGTCCCACTTGTTGATTTTTTTTTTTTATGTCATATTCAAAAACAATCACTTTCAAGACTACTGTTAAGGAAGATCATCTCTACATTTTCTTTAAAAGTATTATGGTATCTGGTGTTATGCTTAAGTCTTTGATAAATCTGAGGTAATATTTTGAGGGTGTAAGATAGGGGTCTCATTTCATTTTTTTGCCTATGTTTGTTCAAGTTTTTCAGAGGTAAAAGAAGTGATTATTTTTTCCCTATTGGGTATTCTTGGCTCTTTTGTTGAATTTTGGTTGGCTATATATGCAGGGATTTTTTTCTAGACCCTGTATTATGCTTCATTGGTATGTGTGCATTTATAGGCCAGTACCATATTGCTTTAAATGCTATCACCTTGTACTTTAGCAAAGTAGATGGGCTTCCCTTGTGGCTCAGCTGGTGAAGAATCTGCCTTCAATGCTGGAGACCTGGGTTCAATCCCTGGGTTGGAAAGATTCCCTGGAGAAGGAAATGGCAAGCCACTCCAGTATTCTTGCCTGGAAAATCCCATGGATGCAAGAACTTGGCAGGCTATGGGGTCACAAAGAGTCAGACAGGACTGAGCAACTTCAATTTTGTAGTATAATTTGACATTTGGAGGTGTGATGCCTTTGGCTTTGGGTAGCATGGATATTTTAACAATATAAATATCCTGATCCATGAACATAGGATGTCTTTCCATTTATTTATGTTTTCTTCTATTTCTTTCAACAAAATCTTGGAGTTATCACTGCAAAGATCTTATACTTTACTGGTTACATTTCTAGTTATTTTCTTGTTTTTGGTCCTATTGCAAATGGGGTAGCTTTTCCATTAATAGTACATACAAATGTAACTGATTTCTCTATGCTGATTTTACATCCTGCAACTTTACTGAATTTACTGATTAGCTCAATTTTGTGGTTAAATCTATCTTTTCTGTGCAAAAATCTATGCCATCTGCAAAAAATGACAATTTTACTTCTTCCTCTCTGTTTGCGTGCATGTGTGCTTCGATACCCAGTTTTGTCTGACTTTGCAACCCTATGGACTGTAGCCAACCAGCCTTCTCTGTCCATGGAATTTTCTAGGCAAGAGTACTGGTGTGGGTTGCCATTTCCACTTCCAGGGGATCTTCCCTACCCAGGGATTGAATCCGTGTTTCCTGCATCTACTGCATTGGCAGGCAGATTCTTTACCACTGAGAAGCCCTCTTTTCTGATTAAGAAGCATTTTACTCTTTGTTTTGCCTAGTTACTGTAACTAGGACTTCTAGTACTATGTTGAATCAGTGTGAGAGTGGCATCCTTTTCTTGTTCCTGATCGTAGAGAAAAAGCTTTCAAGTTTTCATTGTTGAGGATAACATTAGCTTTGGGTTTCTGTGTGTGTGTATATATATATATATATATATACACACACACACACAAAGTCTTTATTGCATTGAGGTATGTTCCCTCTATACCTAAAAAAATGAGGGTTTCTATCATGAAAGAATGTTGTATCTTTTCAAATGCTTTTTTTGTGTTCATGTGCATCTGTTGAAATGACCAAGTTATTTTATATTTCATTCTATTAATGTAATGTATTACAAATATTTTGGGGTATGTTGGACCATCCTTACATCCCAGAGATGTATTCCATTGGTAATGATATATAATCTTTTAAATATTTTCTTAAATTCAGTTTGCTGATATTTTAGTGATAATCTTTGCATATACATTCAGTCTGGATATTGCCCTGTAGTTTTCTTTTCTTGTAAAGTGTTTATCTATTTGGTATCAGGGTAATGCTGTCCTTGTAGAATGAGTTTGAAAAGGTTCCCTCCAACCCCTTAATTTTTGGGAAGATTTTTCTGAAGCACTGACATTAATTTTCTTTAAATATTCATAGAAATTATCAATGAATGCATCTGGCTCTGAGTTTTGCATGCTAGGAGATTTTTGATTTATGATTCAATATCTTTACTCATTGGGACAGTTCAGCTTTTCTATTTCTTCCTAATCCATTCTTGGTTGTTTAAGTTGTGTGTTTCTAGGAAGCTGTCTATTCTTTCTAATGTGTAATTTGTTATCATGTAATTCATCATAGTAGTTTCTTATGATCCTTCATATTTTTGTCATATCAGTTGTAATGTCTCTTATTTCATTTTCACATTTTGAATCCTTTTTTTCTTGGTAAATCTAGTTAGATGTTGTCAGTCTTTTTTACCTTTTTGAAAAAACAGAAAAAGAGAATGTATGATATCACTTGGACCCAGAATCTAAAAATGCCAAACTTGTAAAAACAGAAGTAATATAGAGGTTACCAAGGACTAAAGTATAGGAGAATAGGAGAGATGTTTAAGGATACAAGTTTGCATCTTATAGTAAATAAGTTCTAGAGATCTAAAGTACAGAATAGTGAATATACACAACAGTATAATATTATAATCATCACACTTTCCAAGGGACTATATCTTAATTATTCCCACCAAAAAAGCTATGATAATTATTAGACATAATAAAGGTTCAATCAATAATAAAATGGCAATCATATTATAAAATATAAATTATCAAATCATTATACATCTGAACTTATATAATCTTCTATATAATCTATATGATTGTATAGATTATATATCTATATTATAATATAATCTTCTATATAATCTTCTAAAATTATTATATAATTTTCTATATAAGATATATTTCAATTTTTTCTAAAAACATGTAAATTTGAAACTAAGGAATATCTGGATAGAGAGTTTAGTAAATCTGTTTCCTATTTTAATTTTCTGTGCTTTTGCATATTTTTTTTTGCCATGTCTGTATTATTTTCATAAAAATTACCAGGAAATGAGAATAGCTAATACATACCAGTAATTAATTTGTGAAAAGTGAATATATTATAATAATAGCAAACAGATGCATCTTTCACAGTATAGATGAAGCACCATTGGCTAGCAAGTCATCGAGACTAAATATTAAAGACAAATAAATTTAAATCCTGCTACAGGGAGTTGGTGATGGACAGGGAGGCCTGGCGTGCTGCAATTCATGGGGTTGTGAAGAGTCAGACACGACTGAGCGACTGAACTGAACTGAACTGAACTGGTCACTAGAATGCATACATTACCTGGATGCACCATGTGAGACATAAGAAAGTTTAGTGGCCTTATCACTGTGACTGATATCATTAGGGTGAAATTATATTCTGAAAAAATGTGTTACACAATATGTAGTCTGCAATATTAAAGTCTGAACATTTTTTTCATTTCTTTTTTCTGTTAAAAATAGTTTTGAAAAACAATGATACCAATAATTAGGATCAGAAAGTATACATTCTATGATAGAGGAATTCAGTCATTATCTCAAGAGAGAAAAGAATAGTGAATTTAAAACAGAAGAAAGAAATAAGAAAAGGTGAGTACATGGATTGGATCAGCTATCCAGGAAAATTTTGCTCATCTACATTTTTTGTAATGGAGTATATTGAGAAATGTGAAATTCGTCTGTTAATAGTAGAATAAAATGTAACAATTTTTAAAAATGAAATGGAGTCAAGAATCATAAGACAAAGTAATTCAGAAACAGTTGCCAGAAAATACAGATTTATTAGGACCTGGCATGCTGCAGTCCATGGGGTCGCAGAGTCGGACATGACTGAGCGACTGAAGTGAACTTCTGAGGAGCTTTATTTGGTCTGAAGTGAACTCGAAACATGACCAGACCTCTACTGCAGAAGGCCATGGGGTACCTCTCCCACTGTGATCCTGGGGGGACTGAAGTGATGATGTTAGGGTCCCTCACATAGCACATCCTACTCTGACAACAATTATACAATATTAGTTCAGAATAAAGGATGCCATATATAAACAAACTCAGTAATATGGTAACTTAAATATGTGACTGCTCAACCATTGCTGTTATTCAATTGCTAAATTGTGTCTGACTCTTTGCTATTCAAGCATATCTCTGGGTTATATGTTAAATTCATAGGACTGTTTCATAGAACTTTCAAACTACAAGCCAGACTCTTCAATATCAGTCATTAGTAATTTAGCAAGGCAGAGTTGGAAAAATTCTGACAAAGTTTCATGTAAGAATATGAGAGAATGACAGACATAAACAAATTTGAATCATGGATTTTTCTTAGTGCTGATAGTAAGGAAAATGAAATCACAATGAATAAACTAAAATTTAAAATAATTCTCCAGAATGTATGAAATAAATAAATAAATTATTAGATCAGATCAGATCAGATCAGTCGCTCAGTTGTGTCCAACTCATTGCGACCCCATGAATCCCAGCACGCCAGGCCTCGCTGTCCATCACCAACTCCCGGAGTACACTCAGATTCTCGTCCATCGAAGCAGTGATGCCATCCAGCCATCTCATCCTCTGTAGTCCCCTTCTCCTCCTGCCCCCCAATGCCTCCCAGCATCAGAGTCTTTTCCAATGAGTCAACTCTTCCCACGAGGTGGCCAAAGTACTGGACTTTCAGCTTTAGCATCATTCCTTCCAAAGAAATCCCAGGGCTGATCTCCTTCAGAATGGACTGGCTAGATCTCCTTGCAGTCCAAGGGACTCTCAAGAGTCTTCTCCAACACCACAGTTCAAAAGCATCAATTCTTCAGTGCTCAGCCTTCTTCACAGTCCAAGTCTCACAGCCATACATGACCACTGGAAAAACCATAGCCTTGACTAGACAAACCTTTGTTGGCAAAGTAATGTCTCTGCTTTTGAATATGCTATCTAGGTTGGTCATAACTTTCCTTCCAAGGAGTAAGCGTCTTTTAATTTCATGGCTGCAGTCACCATCTGTAGTGATTTTGGAGCCCAGAAAAATAAACTCTGACACTGTTGCCACTGTTTCCCCATCTATTTCCCATGAAGTGATGGGACCAGATGGCATGATCGTCATTTTCTGAATGTTGAGCTTTAAGCCAACTTTTTCACTTTCCACTTTCACTTTCATCAAGAGCCTTTTGAATTCCTCTTCACTTTCTGCCATAAGGGTGGTGTCATCTGCATATCTGAGGTTATTGATATTTCTCCTGGCAATCTTGATTCCAGCTTGTGTTTCTTCTAGTCCAGCGTTTCTCATGATGTACTCTGCATATAGTTAAATAAACAGGGTGACAATATACAGCCTTGACGAACTCCTTTTCCTATTTGAAACCAGTCTGTTGTTCCATGTCCAGTTCTAACTGTTGCTTCCTGACCTGCATACAGATTTTTCAAGAGGCAGATCAGGTGGTCTGGTATTCCCATCTCTTTCAGAATTTTCCACAGTTTATTGTGATCCAGGCAGTCAAAGGCTTTGGCATAGTCAATAAAGCAGAAATAGATGTTTTTCTGGAACTCTCTTGCTTTTTCTATGATCCAGCAGATGTTGGCAATTTGATCTCTGGTTCCTCTGCCTTTTCTAAAACCAGCTTGAACTTCAGGAAGTTCACGGTTCACATATTGCTGAAGCCTGGCTTGCAGAATTTTGAGCATTACTTTACTAGTGTGTGAGATGAGTGCAATTGTGTGGTAGTTTGAACATTTTTTGGCATTGCCTTTCTTTGGGATTGGAATGAAAACTGACCTTTTCCAGTCCTGTGGCCACTGCTGAGTTTTCCAAATTTGCTGGCATATTGAGTGCAGCACTTTCAAAGCATCATCTTTCAGGATTTGGAATAGATCAACTGGAATGCCATCACCTCCACTAGCTTTGCTCGTAGTGATGCTTTCTAAGGCCCACTTGACTTCACATTCCAGGATGTCTGGCTCTGGGTGAGTGATCACACCATCTTGATTATCTGGGTCGTGAAGATCTTTTTTGTACAGTTCTTCTGTGTATTCTTGCCATCTCCTTAATATCTTCTGCTTCTGTTAGGTCCACACCATTTCTGTCCTTTATCGAGCCCATCTTTGCATGAAATGTTCCTTTGGTATCTCTGATTTTCTTGAAGAGATCTCTAGTCTTTCCCATTCTGTTGTTTTCCTCTATTTCTTTGCATTGATCGCTGAAGAAGGCTTTCTTATCTCTTCTTGCTATTCTTTGGAACTCTGCATTCTGGTGCTTATATCTTTCCTTTTCTCCTTTGCGTTTGGCTTCTCTTCTTTTCACAGCTACTTGTAAGGTCTCCCCAGACAGCCATTTTGCTTTTCTGCATTTCTTTTCCATGGGGATGGTCTTGATCCCTTTCTCCTGTACAATGTCATGAACCTCATTCCATAGTTCATCAGGCACTCTATCTATCAGATCTAGGCCCTTAAATCTATTTCTCACTTGCACTGTATAACCATAAAGGATTTGATTTAGGTCATACCTGAATGGTCTAGTGGTTTTCCCTACTTTCTTCAATTTAAGTCTGAATTTGGCAATAAGGAGTTCATGGTCTGAGCCACAGTCAGCTCCTGGTCTTGTTTTTGCTGACTGTATAGAGCTTCTCTATCTTTGGCTGCAAAGAATATAATCAATCTGATTTCGGTATTGACCATCTGGTGATGTCCATGTATAGAGTCTTCTCTTGTGTTGTTGGAAGAGGGTGTTTGTTATGACCAGTGCATTTTCTTGGCAAAACTCTATTAGTCTTTGCCCTGCTTCATTCTGTATTCCAAGGCCAAATTTGCCTGTTACTCCAGGTGTTTCTTGACTTCCTACTTTTGCATTCCAGTCCCCTATAATGAAAAGGACATCTTTTTTGGCTTTTAGTTCTAAAAGATCTTGTAGTTCTTCATAGAACCGTTCAACTTCAGCTTCTTCAGCGTTACTGGTTGGGACATAGACTTGGATTACTGTGGTATTGAATGGTTGGCCTTGGAAACGAACAGAGATCATTCTGTCGTTTTTGAGACTGCATCCAAGTACTGCATTTTGGACTCTTGTTGACCATGATGGCTACTCCATTTCTTCTGAGGGATTCCTGCCCGCAGTAGTAGATATAATGGTCATGTGAGTTAAATTCACCCATTCCAGTCCAATTCAGTTCGCTGATTCCTAGAATGTTGACATTCACTCTTGCCATCTCTTGTTTGACCACTTCCAATTTGCCTTGATTCATGGACCTGACATTCCAGGTTCCTATGCAATATTGCTCTTTACAGCATCGGACCTTGCTTCTATCAACCCCTCGTCCAAGGTAAGGAGCAATGGCTGCACTTTGCTGGAGCAGCCGTGAAGAGATACCCCATGCCCAAGGTAAGAGAAACCCAAGTAAGACGGTAGGTGTTGCAAGAGGGCATCAGAAGGCAAACACACTGAAACCATACTCACAGAAAACTAGTCAATCTAATCACACTAGGACCACAGCCTAAGCCATGCCCATGGGGCAACCGAAGACGGGCGGGTCATGGTGGAGAGATTTGACAGAATGTGGTCCACTGGAGAAGGGAATGGCAAACCACTTCAGTATTCTTGCCTTGAGAACCCCATGAACAGTATGAAAAGGCAAAATGATAGGATACTGAAAGAGAAACTCCCCAGGTCAGTAGGTGCCCAATATGCTACTGGAGATCAGATGGTAAAGAATCTGCCTAAACTGAGGGAGACCAGATTTGATCCCTGGGTAGGGAAGATGCCCTGGAGAAGGAAATGGCAAATCACTCTAGTATTCTTGCCTGGAGAACTCTATGGACAGAGGAGCCTGGTGGGCTACAGTTCATGGGGTATCAAAGAGTCAAACAGGATTGAGCGACTACACTTTCACTTTCAAAAACAGTATGGCGTTTCCTCAAAATTTTCTAAAATAAAATTTTTGTGTTTAATACTGAAAAACACAACTGACCACAGTCAATGATGTGAAGTTAGCATGTTCAAGAATCAAGAGGGCAGGAGGGAAATTACTTTATAAACTAACTATATATATATGGTAAGCATAATACACACTTTCGAATTTAAAACCTGTCAATAAACACTGTTTCTGTTGAGTTGCTCAATTGTGTTTGACTCTTTGCCACCCCATGGAGCAGCAGCATGCCAGGCTTCCCTGTCCTTCACTATCTCCTGGAGTTTGCTCAAACTCATGTCCATTGAGTCAATGATGTTATCCAACCAGTTCATGCTCTGTCATTCCTTTTCCCCCCTACCCTCAATCTTTTCCAGAAACAGGGTCATTTCCAATGAATCAACTCTTCGCATCAGTTGGCCAAAGTATTGGCCAAAGCATCAGTCCTTCTGATGAATATTCAGGACTGATATCCTTTAGGATTGACCAGTTTGATCTCCCTGCTGTCCAAGGGACTTTCAAGAGTCTTCTCCAGAACCACAGTTCAAAACAATCATTTCTTTGGTACTCAGTCAACTTGATAGTCCAACTGTTTCATCAATACATTACTACTGGAATAACCATATTTTTAGTGTATGGACCTTTGTCAGCAAAGTGATGTCTTGGTTTTTGAATACACTGTCTAAGTTGGTCACAGCTTTCCTTCCAAGCATCTTTTAATTTCATAGCTACAGTCACCATTCACAGTGATTTTGGAGCCCCCCCAAAATAAAGTCTCTCACTGTTTCCATTGTTTCCCCATCTATTTGCCTTGAAGTGATGGGACCAGATACTCTGATCTTAGTTTTCTGAATGTTGCATTTAAGCCAGCAATTTCACTCTCCTCTTTCACTCTCAAGAGGCTCTTTAGCTCCTCTTCACTTTCTGCCATTAGGGTGGTGTCATCTGCATATCTGAGTTTGTTGATATTTCTCCAAACAATCAATTCCAGCTTATGTTTCATTCAGCCTGGCATTTCGCATGATATACTCTGCCTATTACTTAAATAAGCAGAGTGACTAGATACAGTCTTGAGTTAGTCTTTTCCCAATTTTGAACCAGTTTATTGTTCCATGCCCAGTTCTAACTGTTGCTTCTTGTCCTGCATACAGGTTTCTCAGGATGCAGGTAAGGCAGTATTCCCATCTCTTTAAGAATTTTCCACAGTATGTTGTCATCCACACAGTCAAAGGATTTAGCATAATCAACAAAGCAGAAGTAGATGTTTTACTGGAATTCCTTTGCTTTTCCTATGATCCAACAGATGTTGGCAATTTGATCTCTGGTTCCTCTGCCTTTTCTAAACCAGCCTGTACACCTGGGAGTTCTCAGTTCACATACTGTTGAAGCCTAGCACCAATACATATGATGTGGCAATTCCTCTTCTGGTTATATATACAAAAGAATTGAAATGAGGATCCCAACGAGATATTTTCACACCATATCCGTGAAAGCAGTATTCATAAGAGCCAAGAGGCTGAAGAAACTGAAGCATCCATAAACAGAATAAACAAAATGTTGTAGATACAAAAAGATGGGGTATTACTTAATCTTTAAAGGAAAATTCTGACACATGTCACCACATGAATGAATCTTATAACTAAGTGAATTAAGCCAGAGGTGAAAAGATAGACTGTACAATACAACTTGAAAAAAGGATCTAATCTAATCTGTTGAAACATAGAGTATAATAATGGTTCCCAGGGACTGAGGAAAGATGAAAATGGAGTTTCTTAGTGGGTACAGACTTCCATCTTTGCCAGATGAAAAAGTTCTGGAGGTTGGTGCACAATGTGAATATAGTTAACTTTATTGAACCATATTCTAGGAATGATTAAGATGGTAAAATTTTATGTTGTATTCATTTTACCATGATATTAAAAAAAAAAAAAAAAACAGTGACTACTCTAATAATTTCTAGACTGTCTGATTTTGTCTCTTTAGTTTTTTTTTTTTTTTTTTCCTGGCAAACTTTCCAATACTGTTTGCTATGCTGTTGTTGCTCATTCGTGATGAAGTAAATTCTTTTTCACAGGAAATGGAAGAGTTTGTTCAGAGCTCTGGAGAAAATGGTATTGTGGTGTTTACTTTGGGGTCAATGATCAGTAACATAACAGAAGAAAAAGCCAATGTAATTGCATCAGCTCTTGCCCAGATTCCACAAAAAGTATGTAAAGTAACTTAATAGTAGATAAATACTTAAGGAAACTATTAAATTCTGTAAAAAGCCCTGATTACAGATATATTATGCAAGAAGGACAAACTATTAAGATATCTCCAAATTATCTCAGATTTATTAAAAAAAAAAATATATATATATATATATATATATATATATATATATAGTAGATGGTAGAACAGTACATAGAATGTCTTCCTGACATTAAATTTGGATTAACACTGTAATCACAAAGAAACTATGTAAGAGATACAGTGTGAATTTTGGTATTGTAATGGTAGTGTGGACAAGAAAAGAAATCACCAAATTCTGTCTTGTTATTTGCCCATTTTCCCAAAGGACTCCTGAAGACAAAATACACATACAGATGTTCTCAGGAGTTGAATTTTCATGGTATATGTGGCCTCTCAATAATGTTTAGCAATATTTATAAAAGTCTGGAGTGCTTCTTGCAGTTTGTACTTGCCAGGAATTCCTGGTCCCTTTTACATTCCCTAAGTTGTGGAACAGACCTAATCAATGTGCTTTCCAGGTTGCTATTCAGAGAAACGTTGGCTTCTCTTATTGCCTAGGCTAATTTTTTGCTGAAAAACTAAAGTTACTTTACATTCACAGAGCACATAGAAGTTAAACACTAGTAAATTATAATCTAGCTTATAAGAATTGCTTGGAATTACAAAACTGGTCCTTACTTTGCTACTATACCCAGAGACCGTATTAATCAATACTTTCGGTGCTTTCTGCTTCATTGTTGAAGCATTTAGGGTCAGTTGAATAACGTTAGTGTCACAATTATGAAACTTTTTCAACAACCTTGTTGTCCCTTACAAATTACCAACTGACTCTTTTTTTCTAAAGGTAAAACATTTCCAAGCCTAGTATGATAATACTGTTAATAATCTGATGGTGGCGGTTTAGCTGCTGTCATGTCCGACTCTTTTGATCTCATGGATTGTACCCTTCAGGCTCCTCTGTCCATGGGATTCTCCAGGCAAGAATACTGGAGTGGGTTGCCATTTCCTTCTCCAATAATCTGGATTTATGTAAAAAAAACTCCAGTTCATTGTTTTTGGAAGTAGTATTTAACAATTTGTAATCTAAATGAAATTATATTTCCTAGACAGCCCTAATTAACTTATTATTAATAAACTATAAATAAGCAGAGTATTTCTCTTAAGTTGCTGATTGCATGCATTTTCTTCTCTGCAGTAAAATTGCAAAATTCTAATAAAATGAGTTATATTAACATGTGGATATAAGTAAACACTTATAACAGTTAAAAAGAAATTGGTGAATAAACTTAAAATGAGATTTAGAATACAAACTAAAACAAAAATATGTGATTTATTAAAAATTTGCCATAGTCTTTCTGCCCTAGAAATAAGATCAAAATGCAAAAATTTCTTAAATATTTGAATTTGTCATTGAAAACCTATTTGTCTATGTCATCATATGTGACATGTCATGATAGCATTCCATCTCAGATTGAACCTGAAAATGAGTACATCAAATGTGGATATTGTTATTCAGTAGTATATTAGTAGTTATTATCAATTAAGGCCTCATGCTCTGATTTACTTATCTGTTATGCAGAGGCATTTAAATTTTATTTGCTTAAAATTTTAACACTATGACTTTGAAGTTTAACTCATGGAATAAGGTATTTCCTTTACCTTAACAGGTTCTATGGAGATATGATGGCAAGAAACCAGATACCCTAGGGCCCAATACTCGTCTGTATAAGTGGATACCCCAGAATGACCTTCTTGGTAAGACTTGGCAGAAAAATATTGAAAACATGAGTAACACCTGAGCAGAGTGATTCTACTTGAATAGGAAACAAACATCCAACATTTATTATTCAAAAACTCCTTTGAGTTTAAGTAAGACAACTTTACTCCTTCATTGCTATTTTTAGCCCCAGAGGAAAAAAAAATGAGAAAATTTAAAGGCATTGTGTTATACATGGTCACATCCTTTACATCCAGAAGCAAAATATGTTTACTTTGGGTATAATTACTTTTCACTGTGAAATTTTAAGTAACTCTGTGCACTGTTCTGTGTATGAATTCTCCCCTTACACCTATCTTTTCCATTCCTTCAGTTTAGTTCAGTTCAGTTCAGTCATTCAGTTGTGTCTGACTCTGCCACCCCATGAACCGCAGCACGCCAGGCCTCCCTGTCCATCACCAACTCCCGGAATTTACCCAAACTCATGTCCATTGAGTTGGTGATGCCGTCAAACCATCTCATCCTCTGTCATCCCCTTCTCCTCCTGCCCACAATCTTTCCCAGCATCAGGGTCTTTTCCAATGAGGCAGCTCTTCGCATCAGGTGGCCAAAGTATTGGAGTTTCAGCTTCAGCATCAGTTCTTCTAATGAACACTCAGGACTGATCTTTAGGATGGACTGGTTGGATCTCCTCACTGTCCAAAGGACACTAAAGCGTCTTCTCCAACACCACAGTTCAAAAGAATCAATTCTTCTATGCTCAGCTTTCTTATAGTCCAACTCTCACATCCATACATGACTACTGGAAAAACCATAGCATTGACTAGATGGACCTTTGTTGACAAAGTAATGTCTCTGTTTTTTAATATGCCCTCTAGGCTTTCCTTCCAAGGAGTAACCATCTTTTAATTTCATGGCTGCAATCACCATCTGCAGTGATTTTGGAGCCCAAAAAAATAAAATCTGCCACTGTTTCCCCATCTATTTGCCATGAAGTGATGGGACTGGATGCAATGATCTTATCTTTCTGAATGTTGAGCTTTAAGCCAACCTTGTCACTCTCCACTTTCACTTTCATCAAGAGGCTCTTTAGTTCTTCTTTACTTTCTGCCATAAGGCTGGTGTCATCTGCATATCTGAGGTTATTGATATTTCTCCCGGCAATCTTGATTCCAGCTTGTGCTTCTTCCAGTCCAGCGTTTCTCATGATATACTCTGCATATAAGTTAAATAAACAGGGTGACAATATACAGCCTTGATGTACTCCTCTTCCTATTTGGAACCAGTCTGTTGTTCCTCCAGTTCTAACTGTTGCTTCCTGATCTGCATACAGGTTTCTCAAGAGGCAGGCCAGGTGGTCTGGTATTCCCATCTCTTTCAGAATTTTCTACAGTTTATTGGGATCCACACAGTCAAAGGCTTTGGCATAGTCAATAAAGCAGAAATAGATGTTTTTCTGGAACTCTCTTACTTTTTCTATGATCCAGTGGATGTTGGCAATTTGATCTCTGGTTTCTACCTTTTCTAAAACCAGCTTGAACATCTGGAATTTCATGGTTCATGTATTGCTGAAGCCTGGCTTGGAGAATTTTGAGCACTCCTTAGGGATATTTTTAATGATACTTGGAAATAAGAGTTCCTCTTTTTATTACCTGTGACTCTCCAATTTCTATCAAAAAATCCATATCTTTTATATCAAGTGGTCACACATTTCATAATAAATTGTAGCTTTTCCTTCTTCTGGTTCGACTACCACTCCCATTTACCCTTCTTGTTGCCTTGACACACTTCCTTTCAGACTAAATGGCTTCATTATTGTTTTAGAGATTATATTTCTGACATGCCCTTCCTGTTTTTGTTGCAAAAATGTTTTCTTTTACCCAGAATTACCTTTCAGGTTTTTCACCTACCAATCTTGGATTCATTTGTGAAGTTCAAGTGACATCGCTCTTTATGAAGTCTTCACTTACCTCTCCAGCAAACTTCAGATCAGATCAGATCAGTCACTCAGTCGTGTCCAACTCTTTGGGACCCCATGAATCGCAGCACGCCAGGCCTCCCTGTCCATCACCAACTCCTGGAGTTCACTCAGACTCATGTCCATCGAGTCAGTGATTCCATCCAGCCATCTCATCCTCTGTCGTCCCCTTCTCCTCCTGCCCCCAATCCCTCCCAGAATCAGAGTCTTTTCCAATGTGTCAACTCTTCACATGAGATGGCCAAAGTACTGGAGTTTCAGCTTTAGCATCATTCCTTCCAAAGAAATCCCAGGGCTGATCTCCTTCAGAATGGACTGGTTGGATCTCCTTGCAGTCCAAGGGACTCTCAAGAGTCTTCTCCAACACCACAGTTCAAAAGCATCAATTCTTCAGCACTCAGCCTTCTTCACAGTCCAACTCTCACTTCCATACATGATCACAGGAAAAACAATAGCCTTGACTAGATGAACCTTTGTTGGCAAAGTAATGTCTCTGCTTTTGAATATGCTATCTAGGTTGGTCATAACTTTCCTTCCAAGGAGTAAGCGTCTTTTAATTTCATGGCTGCAGTCACCATCTGTGGTGATTTTGGAGCCCAGAAAAATAAACTCTGACACTGTTTCCACTGTTTCCCCATCTATTTCCCATGAAGTGATGGGACCAGATGGCATGATCTTCGTTTTCTGAATGTTGAGCTTTAAACCAACTTTTTCACTCTTATTCTGAATTCTGAAGCAATTTAAACACAGTTTCGTATGTTATCTAAAAGACACTGCTTATTTCAGTTGTTTTATAATGCTCATTTCTCATTTTATTTTTAAGACTTTTAATTAATAATTTTACTGAAATTCACTCAATTCTAGGTCACCCAAAAACCAAAGCCTTTATAACTCATGGTGGAACCAATGGCATTTATGAGGCTATCTACCATGGGATCCCTATGGTGGGCCTTCCTTTGTTTGCTGATCAACCTGATAACATTGTGCGAGTGAAGGCCAAGGGAGCAGCTGTCAGAGTGGACTTGGAAACAATGTCATCAAGAGATCTGCTCAACGCATTGAAGGAAGTCATTAACAATCCTTCGTGAGTATATTTGTTTCACTACATTTGGTGGTAACAAATACAACAATTGCCCCACAAGCTAGCTCATTTTATAAATTGATGTTTCTTTGCTTTTCCTTTAGCTACAAAGAGAAGGCTATGTGGTTATCCACCATTCAACGCAATCAGCCTATAAAGCCCCTGGACCGAGCAGTCTTCTGGATTGAGTTTGTCATGCGCCACAAAGGAGCCAAGCACCTGAGGCCAGCAGCCCACAACCTCACCTGGTTCCAGTACCACTCTCTGGATGTGATTGGGTTCCTGCTGGCCTGTGTGGCAACTGTTGTATTTGTCACCACAAAATGCTTTCTCTTTTGTTACCGCAAGTTTGCTAAAACAGGAAAGAAGCAAAAAAGGGAGTAGCTGAAGGCGTTATGCCCCTAGATGGAACTCCTCCAGTTTATTCCAGCACAAAAGAGTTATGATGAGCTTCCCCTGTGACAAAACAACAATTCACAATTTAGCATCAAAATTGTTTTCAAGAGATTTTATACCTGTTTACAAATTAGAAATAAGTCATGCCAAGAATAAAACTGGTGAAATCTCCAGTGAGAATAAAGCTATAGGGTATATATTGAAATGTACTCTTTTAATTCAAAAGCTATACTGAAAGATTGAATTTAACTGTGTTTCACAGGTTATGCATAGTACAAGTACAGTAACAAATCTATTCATAGTATCCATATTATATTGTAGATATTCAGAATTTTTACTCTATTTTGGTATAGAATTCTACAGTTTTGTCTTGCTATAGAAGCTATTCAATAATTGGAATTGTATCAAAAGATGCACCCCTTCATTTTATTTGTGAGACCACTAACACTTGGATTTTACTATCCATCCAGCCTCAGCATCATTTTTTAACCTAAAGCCATGGCAAGTCATTTGCCTTCATCCATTTTAGCTTGTTTAGCAGTGGAATATTTGTTGAATTAGGAATATAGCAACTGCTACCTGCTTCATAGTATAAAACTGAGATATTTCTGAAAATCTTTGATTTCATTACCTAATTCTCTATTTTTGATTGTCTTTAAAATTAGTCAGCTTATTGGGAGTTTAAATTGGTACAACCACTATGGAGAATGATATGAAGTTTCCTTAAAAATCTACAATTAGAGCTACCATATGACCCTGCAATCTCCTCCTTAGCATGTATCCAGAGGAAAGCATAATCCAAAAGGATACATGCACTGTCATTGTAGCACTGTTTACAATAGCTGAGACATGAAAGCAAATTAAAAGCCCATTGAAAGAGGAATGGATAAAGATGAGGCACATATATACAATGGAATATTACTCAGCCATTAAAAATAATAAAATAATACCATTTACAGCAACATGGATGAACCTAGAGATTGTCATACTCAGTAAAATAAGTCAGACAGAGAAGAAGAAATATCATATGGCAGCCATTATATGTGGAATCTTAAAAGAAATGTTACAAATGAACTTGCAAAACAAACATACTCACAGACTTTGAAAATGAACTTATGATTGTCAAGGGGACAGATGTGTGGGAGGTATAGTTAGGGAGTTTGGGCCTGGCATGTACACACTGCTATATTAAAATGGAAAACCAAGAAGGATCTACTGTATAGCATATGGAACTCTGATTAATGTTATGTGGCAGCCTGGATAGTAGGAGTATTTGAGGGGAAAATGAGTGCATGTATATGTATGGCTGAATCCCCTCACTGGTCACCTAAAACTACTACAACATTGTCAATCATCTATATCCCAATAAAAAGTAAAAAGTTAAAAAAAAAAATAGTAACCTGGTTGCTTTCATTACCATATTCAGCCCTTGATAAGGTGTATAAGGTCTCAGTTTCATATAAAATATATGTATATAACCTGTACTCTAAAGGGACTTATGAAATTTTCATTTTTTCCAAATGTCCCTGCATGTATCTGTATGTGCTATGTTGTGCTTAGTCGCTCAGTCATGTCCAGCTGTTTGCAAACCCATGGACTATAGCTTGCCAGGCTCCTCTGTCAGTGGGGATTCTCCTGGCAAGAATACTGGAGTGGGTTGCCATTCCCTTCTCCAGGGGATCTTCCCAGCCCAGTGATCAAACCCAGGTCTCCCACATTGCAGGTGGAGTCTTGACTGACTAAGTCAACAGGGAAGCCCATGTATTTATATCTACATGCATATCTATCTATCTATACACACATACACACACACACACACACACACACACACACACATATATATATATATACACATACAAATTCTTTCAAAACAAGACACAGCATCACTTAGCTACTTGCAGATATGGTGTGAAATTCAACATGTTAAACACAAATTGAAATAATGACTATTATTCTATATAACCACACTTTAGATCAACATTTCTTATTCTTTTGTCACTTATCTCAGAGCATATTGCCCCATCCCTCTCATAAGACTTATATATAAACTTTCACTCTTTTGTCATGATGAAAACAATATTGACATCACTTTCTTTAAACAGAAAAAGAATTGGTGGCTATTGTAGCGAGAACCACTACAAATCTCCAACAAAAAGTCAATAACCCAATTTGAAAATAGATGAAGATGAGTAGGAAATTCACAGAAGTGAAATGGTCAGGGATACATAGAATGTGACAAAGTTCATTTATGCTTGAGGAAATGAAAATTGAGTCAATAAATTATTTTCCAACAGATGATCTGCAGAATAAATACTCTGGTAGAACCTAGTTTTTAAGGAGTATATTATGGAAACATCTTTAAAATTAAACATATTGTTGATGTTGTCAATCTACATCTGGTTATCTGTCAAGGAGAAAGACTTGTACATGTTCTTAATTATATTTTGAATATTCCCACTGGCACTTAAATGGCTATCAGTTAGTGAACACACTTACTTGCAATATACGTAAAGGTTATATAGCCATGAGATAAAACGGATAGATTATGGGCAACATTGTTGAGTAGTTTCCATGTCACATTGCTAAATAAAGAACAAGTTCACAAATTATAAAAAATAAGCATGACACTCTTATTTGGAAACAAAATTAAGTCTATGTAAATGTGTATACCACAGAGGAAATTCTCTCAAAGAATACATTGAAATTCCATTGAAGAGAATTAACATTTTTATTCTAATTTCTTCATTATATGCTCTTTCACAATAATGTTTTCATTTATTATGCGGTTTTAAATAACTAGTGAAATAAACAGCGATTCAAGAAAATAAGTTCTAAGATTTTCTTATATTATCAATGTTTTAGTTTCTTTCAGAACACTCTGGCATACTATTCAATATATCAATCTAGGGATATTTTTTTTTAATTTTATTTTATTTTTAAACTTTACATAATCCGCCACAGGTATACATGTGTTACCCATCCTGAACCCTCCTCCCTCCTCCCTTCCCATTCCATCCCTCTGGGTCGTCCCAGTGCACCAGCCCCAAGCATCCAGTATCGTGCATCGAACCTGGACTGGCAACTCATTTCATACATGATATTTTACATGTTTCAATGCCATTCTCCCAAATCTTCCCACCCTCTCCCTCTCCCACAGAGTCCATAAGACTGTTCTATACATCAGTGTCTCTTTTGCTGTCTCGTACACAGGGTTATTGTTACCATCTTTCTAAATTCCATATATATGCGTTAGTATACTGTATTGGTGTTTTTCTTTCTGACTTACTTCACTCTGTATAATAGGCTCCAGTTTCATCCACCTCATTAGAACTGATTCAAATGTATTCTTTTTAATGGCTGAATAATACTCCATTGTGTATATGTACCACTGCTTTCTTATCCATTCATCTGCTGATGGACATCTAGGTTGCTTCCATGTCCTGGCTATTATAAACAGTGCTGCGATGAACATTGGGGTACTCGTGTCTCTTTCCCTTCTGGTTTCCTCAGTGTGTATGCCCAGCAGTGGGATTGCTGGATCATAAGGCAGGTCTATTTCCAGTTTTTTAAGGAATCTCCACACTGTTCTCCATAGTGGCTGTACTAGTTTGCATTCCCACCAACAGTGTAAGAGGGTTCCCTTTTCTCCACACCCTCTCCAGCATTTATTACTTGTAGACTTTTGGATCGCAGCCATTCTGACTGGTGTGAAATGGTACCTCATAGTGGTTTTGATTTTCATTTCTCTGATAATGAGTGATGTTGAGCATCTTTTCATGTGTTTGTTAGCCATCTGGATGTCTTCTTTGGAGAAATGTCTATTTAGTTCTTTGGCCCATTTTTTGATTGGGTCATTTATTTTTCTGGAGTTGAGCTGTAGGAGTTGCTTGTATATTCTCGAAATTAGTTGTTTGTCAGTTGCTTCATTTGCTATTATCTTCTCCCATTCTGAAGGCTGTCTTTTCACCTTGCTAATAGTTCCCTTTGATGTGCAGAAGCTTTTAAGGTTAATTAGGTCCCATTTGTTTATTTTTGCTTTTATTTCCAATATTCTGGGAGGTGGGTCATAGAGGATCCTGCTGTGATGTATGTCAGAGTGTTTTGCCTATGTTCTCCTCTAAGAGTTTTATAGTTTCTGGTCTTACATTTAGATCTTTAATCCATTTTGAGTTTATTTTTGTGTATGGTGTTAGAAAGTGTTCTAGTTTCATTCTTTTACAAGTGGTTGACCAGTTTTCCCAGCACCACTTGTTAAAGAGATTGTCTTTAATCCATTGTATATTCTTGCCTCCTTTGTCAAAGAGAAGGTGTCCATAGGTGCGTGGATTTATCTCTGGGCTTTCTATTTTGTTCCATTGATCTATATTTCTGTCTTTGTGCCAGTACCATACTGTCTTGATAACTGTGGCTTTGTAGTAGAGCCTGAAGTCAGGTAGGTTGATTCCTCCAGTTCCATTCTTCTTTCTCAAGATTGCTTTGGCTATTCGAGGTTTTTTGTTTTTCCATACAAATTGTGTAATTATTTGTTCTAGCTCTGTGAAGAATGCTGTTGGTAGCTTGATAGGGATTGCATTGAATCTATAGATTGCTTTGGGTAGTATACTCATTTTCACTATATTGATTCTTCCAATCCATGAACATGGTATATTTCTCCATCTGTTAGTGTCCTCTTTGATTTCTTTCACCAGTGTTTTATAGTTTTCTATATATAGGTCTTTAGATTCTTTAGGTAGATATATTCCTAAGTATTTTATTCTTTCCGTTGCAATGGTGAATGGAATTGTTTCCTTAATTTCTCTTTCTGTTTTCTCATTATTAGTGTATAGGAATGCAAGGGATTTCTGTGTGTTGATTTTATATCCTGCAACTTTACTATAGTCATTGATTAGTTCTAGTAATTTTCTGGTGGAGTCTTTAGGGTTTTCTATGTAGAGGATGATGTCATCTGCAAACAGTGAGAGCTTTACTTCTTCTTTTCCAATTTGGATTCCTTTTATTTCTTTTTCTGCTCTGATTGCTGTGGCCAAAACTTCCAAAACTATGTTGAATAGTAATGGTGAAAGTGGGCACCCTTGTCTTGTTCCTGACTTTAGAGGAAATGCTTTCAATTTTTCACCATTGAGGATAATGTTTGCTGTGGGTTTGTCATATATAGCTTTTATTATGTTGAGGTATGTTCCTTCTATTGCTGCTTTCTGGAGAGTTTTGATCATAAATGGATGTTGAATTTTGTCAAAGGCTTTCTCTGCATCTATTGAGATAATCATATGGTTTTCATTTTTCAATTTGTTAATGTGGTGTATTACATTGATTGATTTGCGGATATTGAAGAATCCTTGCATCCCTGGGATAAAGCCCACTTGGTCATGGTGTATGATCTTTTTAATGTGTTGTTGGATTCTGATTGCTAGAATTTTGTTAAGGATTTTTGCATCTATGTTCATCAGTGATATTGGCCTGTAGTTTTCTTTTTTTGTGGGATCTTTGTCAGGTTTTGGTATTAGGGTGATGGTGGCCTCATAGAATGAGTTTGGAAGTTTACCATCCTCTGCAATTTTCTGGAAGAGTTTGAGCAGGATAGGTGTTAGCTCTTCTCTAAATTTTTGGTAGAATTCAGCTGTGAAGCCGTCTCGACCTGGGCTTTTGTTTGCTGGAAGATTTTTGATTACAGTTTCAATTTCCGTGCTTGTGATGGGTCTGTTAAGATTTTCTATTTCTTCCTGATCGAGTTTTGGAAAGTTGTACTTTTCTAAGAATTTGTCCATTTCTTCCTCGTTGTCCATTTTATTGGCATATAATTGTTGATAGTAGTCTCTTATGATCCTTTGTATTTCTGTGTTGTCTGTTGTGATCTCTCCATTTTCATTTCTAATTTTATTGATTTGATTTTTCTCCCTTTGTTTATTGATGAGTCTGGCTAATGGTTTGTCAATTTTATTTATCCTTTCAAAGAACCAGCTTTTGGTTTTGTTGATTTTTGCTATGGTCTCTTTTGTTTCTTTTGCATTTATTTCTGCTCTAATTTTTAAGATTTCTTTCCTTCTACTAACCCTGGAGTTCTTCATTTCTTCCTTTTCTAGTTGCTTTAGGTGTAGAGTTAGGTTATTTATTTGACTTTTTTCTTGTTTCTTGAGGTGTGCCTGTATTGCTATGAACTTTCCCTTAGGACTGCTTTTACCGTGTCCCACAGGTTTTGGGTTGTTGTGTTTTCATTTTCATTCGTTTCTATGCAAATTTTGATTTCTTTTTTGATTTCTTCTGTGATTTGTTGGTTATTCAGCAGCGTGTTGTTCAGCCTCCATATGTTGGATTTTTTAATAGTTTTTCTCCTGTAATTGAGATCTAATCTTACTGCATTGTGGTCAGAAAAGATGCTTGGAATGATTTCTATTTTTTTGAATTTACCAAGGCTAGCTTTATGGCCCAGGATGTGATCTATCCTGGAGAAGGTTCCATGTGCGCTTGAGAAGAAGGTGAAATTCATTGTTTTGGGATGAAATGTCCTATAGATATCAATTAGGTCTAACTGGTCTACTGTATCGTTTAAAGTTGTGTTTCCTTGTTAATTTTCTGTTTAGTTGATCTATCCATAGGTGTGAGTGGGGTATTAAAGTCTCCCACTATTATTGTGTTATTGTTAATTTCTTCTTTCATACTTGTTAGCATTTGTCTTACATACTGCGGTGCTCCCGTGTTGGGTGCATATATATTTATAATTGTTATATCTTCTTCTTGGATTGATCCTTTGATCATTATGTAGTGACCATCTTTGTCTCTTTTCACAGTCTTTGTTTTAAAGTCTATTTTATCTGATATGAGTATTGCTACTCCTGCTTTCTTTTGGTCCCTATTTGCATGGAAAATCTTTTTCCAGCCCTTCACTTTCAGTCTGTATGTGTCCCCTGTTTTGAGGTGGGTCTCTTGTAGACAACATATGTAGGGGTCTTGTTTTTGTATCCATTCAGCCAGTCTTTGTCTTTTGTTTGGGGCATTCAACCCATTTACGTTTAAGGTAATTACTGATAAGTATGACCCCGTTGCCATTTACTTTATTGTTTTGGGTTCGAATTTATACACAATTTTTGTGTTTCCTGTCTAGAGAATATCCTTTAGTATTTGTTGGAGAGCTGGTTTGGTGGTGCAGAATTCTCTCAGCTTTTGCTTGTCTGAAAAGCTTTTGATTTCTCCTTCATACTTGAATGAGATCCTTGCTGGGTACAATAATCTGGGCTGTAGGTTATTTTCTTTCATCATTTTAAGTATGTCTTGCCATTCCTTCCTGGCCTGAAGAGTTTCTATTGAAAGATCAGCTGTTATCCTTATGGGTATTCCCTTGTGTGTTATTTGTTGTTTTTCCCTTGCTGCTTTTAATATTTGTTCTTTGTGTTTGATCTTTGTTAATTTGATTACTATGTGTCTTGGGGTGTTTCGCCTTGGGTTTATCCTGTTTGGGACTCTCTGGGTTTCTTGGTCTTGGGTGATTATTTCCTTCCCCATTTTAGGGAAGTTTTCAGCTATTATCTCCTCAAGTATTTTCTCATGGTCTTTCTTTTTGTCTTCTTCTTCTGGGACCCCTATGATTCAAATGTTGTAGAGTTTAATATAGTCCTGGAGGTCTCTGAGATTGTCCTCATTTCTTTTAATTCGTTTTTCTTTTATCCTCTCTGATTCATTTATTTCTACCATTCTATCTTCTAATTCACTAATCCTATCTTCTGCCTCTGTTATTCTACTATTTGTTGCCTCCAGAGTGTTTTTAATTTCACTTATTGCATTATTCATTATATATTGACTCTTTTTTATTTCTTCTAAGTCCTTGTTAAACCTTTCTTGCATCTTCTCAATCCTTGCCTCCAGGCTATTTATCTGTGATTCCATTTTAATTTCAAGATTTTGGATCAATTTCACTATCATTATTCAGAATTCTTTATCAGGTAGATTCCCTATCTCTTCCTCTTTTGTTTGGTTTGGTGGGCATTTATCCTGTTCATTTATCTGCTGGCTATTCCTCTGTCTCTTCATCTTGTTTAAATTGCTGAGTTTGGGGTGTCCTTTCTGTATTCTGGCAGTTTGTGGAGTTCTCTTTATTGTGGCGTTTCCTCGCTGTGTGTGGGTTTGTACAGGTTGCTTGTCAAGGTTTCCTGGTTAGGGAAGCTTGTGTCGATGTTCTGGTGGATGGAGCTGTATTTCTTCTCTCTGGAGTGTAATGAAATGTCCAGTAATGTGTTATGAGATGTCTATGGTTTTGGGGTGACTTTGGGCAGCCTGTATCTTGAAGCTCAGGGCTGTGTTCCTTTGTTGCTGGAGAATTTGCTTGTTATGTCTTTCCCTGGAACTTGTTGGCCCTTGTGTGGTGCTTGGTTTCAGTGTTGGTATGGAGGCGTTTGATGAGCTCCTGTCAATTAATGTTCCTTGGAGTCAGGAGTTCCCGGGAGTCAGGGTTTGGACTTAAGCCTCCTACTTCCAGTTATCGGTCTTAATTTTACAGTAGTTTCAAAACTTCTCCTTCTATACAGCACCACTGATAAAATATCTACGTTAAAGATGAAAAGTTTCTCTACTGTGAGGGTCACTCAGAGAGGTTCACAGCGTTACATGGAGAAGAGAAGAGGGAGGAGGGAGTTAGAGGTGACCCAAATGAGATGAGGTGGAATCAATAGTGGAGAGAGTGGGCTAGCCAGTAGTCACTTCCTTATGTGCACTCCACAACTGGACCGCTCAGATGTTCACGGAGTTATACAGGGAAGAGAAGAAGGAGGCAGGAGACAGAGGTGGCCAGAAGGATAAAAGGGGGAAATGAAAAGGAGGGAGACAGATCCAGCCAGTAATCAGTTCCTTAAGTGTTCTCCACTGTCTGGAACACACAGAAATTCACAGAGTTGGGTAGAGTAGAGAGGGGTTAGGGAGGAGATACAGGTGACCTGGTGGAGAAAATGGAGAGTCCAAAGGGAGAGAGAGCAGTCAAGCCTGTAATCTCGTACACTAGTGAAAAATGGGTCCTGAAGATTGGGTTCTTAAAGGTACAAAATTGGTAACAAATACATAAAAGCAAAAATTAGAAATCTAGAGTAGAGTTTGGAATTTCAAAAATGCGATGTTAATGAAAAGAAGAAGGAAAAGAAAGAGAGAAAAAACGAACAAAGAAAAACAAACAAGGTCATGAAAATTATAAAGAAACTACAGGTACAAAATTGATAACTAATACCAAAAAGCAAAAATTAAAAATCTAGAGTAGAGTTTGGAATTTCAAAAATACAACGTTAAAAAAAAAAAAAGAAGAAGAAGAAAAATAAAGAGAGAAAACAAACAAACCAACAAAAACAATGTTGCAAAAATTATAAAGAAAATACAGGTACAAAATTGATATCAAATACCAAAAAGCATAAATTAAAAATCATGAGTAGAGTTTGGAATTGCAGATATACGATGTTATATAAAAGAAGAAGAGAAAGAAACAGAGGAAAAAAAAGTCACAGAAATTATGAAAAAAACTATAGGTACAAAATTGATAACCTATATCAAAAGGCTAAAATTAAAAATCTAGAGTAGAGTTTGGAATTTCAAAAATACAATGTTAAAGAAAAGAAGAAAAAGAAAAAAGAAAAAAAAAAAACCACGGTCAAAAATTATAAAATATATATATGAAGTTTGCTGAAGAAGAAAAAAAAAAGGGTCTTTTTTTTTTTTTTTTGCAAAGTAATAGTTATAAAAGTGAAAATTAAAGGACAATAGAGGACTTAAAAAAATTTTTTTTTTAATTAAAAAAAAAAAGAAAGAAAGATTGATCGTAAAAATAGTAAAAATATATCTAGGTCTTTCTCTGGTTTTGTTGTGAGTATTGTGGGTTCAGTTCATTTTTGGCAGTTCTTTAGTCCGACTTATATTTCTCAAATCTATAGGCCCCTTCCTATGTAATCCGTAGTAACCACAGGGTTTTAATCTATGGCCTGTAGCTTCCAAGGCGTTTCCCTCTGTTATAGCTTCTTCTGTTTGCTGGTCTCTTCAGTGTCTGGTTCCCGCCCTGACACAAAGGGGATGGTTGAGGACACTTTTTTTTTTTTTTTTTTTTAAATTTAGGCTCACTTGTTCAGCCGCGCTGTGGGGAGGGAGGGAGGGATGCTGCGAACAGGTAACACTGGCGTGCACTCGCAGTGCCTCAGCCACACTGGGTCTGCCCCCGCTCACGGGGCGTGTAGCCTCCCTGCCCACACTGCTTGGGCTCTAGGTTGTTCCGCCGCCGGGAACAATCAGAGGCCGGCCCTGGGCTGAGCTCCCAGGTCCAAGCCGCTCAGGTTCAGGCACTCGGGTAGTCCTCAGAGGCGCAGACTCGGTTGGGCCTGCGTTTTGTGCTCTTCCCAGATCCGAGCAGCTCAGGTGATGAGGTGTTTGGCGGGCGCCAATGCTGCGACTTATCGCCTCCCCGCCACTCGGTTATCTGGGTGTAAAACCGGCGCACCTTCTCAGGCAGCTGTTGACCGTCCAGACCCCCAAGAAGTTTTAGTTAGCAAAGAAGCCTGCTTACAGTTTTATAGATAGTGTCTCTCTGGGGCTGCGATTGCCCCCTTCCCGCTCTGGCTCCCTGTCACCGGAGGGGGAAGGTCTGCAGCTGGCTATCTCTGTTCAGTCCTTTGTTCTGTGCGCGGGCCTGGCGGTGTCTTAGGCTAGGGCTGGCTTTTCGCGTGGTAGATATCCCACAGTCTGGTTTGCTAGCCCAAATTATTTCGCTCAGATAGCGCTCAGGACATTCGGCCCGATTCTTACTCTAAGGGACACAGCCCGCGCCGCACTTCCCTGCCCAGCCCCCGCTTGCTAATGCCGTGTGCAGGCGTCTGCGCTGCTTCTCCGCTGGGGGAGTTACCTTAGGGCTCACAATCCGCGATTTTTAATTGTTTATTTTTTTTCCCCTCCCTTTTATGTTGCCCTCTGTGCTTCCAAAGCTCGGCACAGATTCGGCAGTGAGAGGGTTTCCTGGTGTTTGGAAACTTCTCTCTTTTTAAGACTCCCTTCCCGGGACGGAACTCCGTCCCTCCCTCTTTTGTCTCTTTTTTTGTCTTTTATATTTTTTCCTACCTCCTTTCGAAGAGTTGGGCTGCTTTTCTGGGTGCCTGATGTCCTCTGCCGGCATTCAGAAGTTGTTTTGTGGAATTTACTCGACGTTTAAATGCTCTTTTGGATGAATTTGTGGGGGAGAAAGTGTTCTCCCCGTCCTACTCCTCCGCCATCTTGGCTCCTCCTCCCAATCTAGGGATATTTTTTAAAATACCAACTTCATGTTTAGATATTTTAAATAAAATATATGACAATATGTGTTTATAATTTCAATAGTTTCACAAATCATAATTCACAAAAATTTACTTAATGACTTTAGTGTGGTTTTAATGTCAATATTTAATTTACTACATTAGGGACTTCTGCTGACTCATTTTGAATACTTGCATTTGCAGTATTTTTGACATGACTTCTAATACTTTGCCATCCCTTCCATCAACTAATTTCTTCTCTCTTGAACTTTAGAACTTTTTGTTGCTGTCTCTCAAATGTTGCAGTTTAACTGCTAAAGCTCAATGCAACACATGCTGGCTCTCTATTTCTGTCTCTGTCTTTCTCTCTCTCTCTCTCTGCTCACTATGGAACTCTGTGCCATATTAAATTTTTGCATTATAAATGACCATTTGTGAAGAGATACATAGATATATCTAAGAAGTTCCAATAGTTCCAGCCCTCCAATAGTTTGAGTCTTCACAAACCAATCACTAAGTGTGTTCAGATTATTATAACCCCAGTCACCATAAGACTGAAACTACCTAAGAAATCATGTAAAAGAATCACCCAGCTAAGCCCACACAACACCCAGAACTATGAGAGATAAAAATAAAATGATTATTGTTCTAAGCCTCTAATACATAACAGAAACAATATACTTTTGTTATAATATTATAACTAAATTTTAGCTTAATAATGGAAAACTATCAGTGTTGCATTTTGAAAGTAACTGTGACAAGAAAGGGGATCCAACATACCATGATTGCACTCTGAATGCAGATAGCATAGATTTAAATCACTGAAAAATTATTGCAGATTTATGTGGAGTTGGGCAAGTTATGTAACCTCCCTATATCTCAGCTGTTCCATCAGATAAACTAATACAGTTATAGTAATGGTGTCACTTACTTCAGGGGTTACTGAAGTCTGACTATATTAACATTCTAAAGCACTAAATAGCTAGTGAAATAGAATTCGCATTAACTAGTCTCATTTAATGAAGGCAATGGTGACCCACTCCAGTACTCTTGCCTGGAAAATCCCATGGACAGAGGAGCCTGGTAGGCTGCAGTCCATAGGGTCGCTAAGAGTTGGACACGACTTCACTTTCACTTTCACTTTCCTGCATTGGAGAAGGAAATGGCAACCCACTCCAGTGTTCTTGCCTGGAGAATCCCAGGGATGGGGGAGCTTGGTGGGCCACCATCTATGGGGTCGCACAGAGTTGGACACAACTGAAGCGACTTAGCATCAGCAGCAGCAGTCTCATTTAAATGCATAGAAAATTTTCAAAAAGGATTTTAGTCTTCACATTATTATATTTTAATGTAACATTTATCAAATATAAATGATAATAACACTGTGTTAAATATGGAGAAATTAAATATGTCTCCATCAGATATATGGTATAGGATCAGGTCAAGATGGTGGAGTAGGAGGGCATGGAGCTCACCTCTCCCCACAAACACATCAAAACAACATCTTCACGTGAAACAGTTGCCACAGAAAACTAAAGGGAGACTGGTAGAACTCCTATACAAATATAGCTTCAAGAATAATTTCCACATCAATGGTAGGGTGGAAAAAACACATAAGATTGACACCTTTGTCTCTGGGAGAGATCTTTTAAAAAAAAAAATTAAAGAAGATCCATATAGCTGAATTCTCCCACCTGGGGAACAAAGTAGTTGAGTTACACAATGGGTGCCCCAGTCCTAGGGTCCTATAGGAAGAGAAGGGGACAACAGAGGTTGAGCTAGTTGGATAACATCACCGACTCAAAGGACATGAATTGGAGCAATCTCTGGGAGATGGTGAAGGACAGGGAAGCCTGGCATGCTACAGTCCATGGGATTGCAAAGAGTCAGACACGACTGAGAGACTGAATAACAAGGGAGGAAACAAACCCATTGGTTGAACTACTGAGACAAAGAGCACAGCTGCAGAAGCCTAGATTCTGATCTTGAAGGGTACATAGATGCTGGCTTGCCAACAAACACTAAGGATAAGCTTTACACCAGCAGCTGCCAGTTCACCCTACTCCCAACTCCAACTATGACAAATGTCACAGCCCTGTTCATTACACACCACCGCTTTGCACAGAATATAGGTCAGCATCAATTGTTCAGTGCTCAGCTTTCTTTATAGTCCAACTTTCTCACCCATACATGACTAATGGAAATCATAGCTTGGAATATCAGGACCTTTGTCAGCAAAGTAATATCTCTACTTCTAATATGCTATCTAAGTTGGACCAGTAATTCTGAAGAAACTGAAGTTGAACGATTCTATGAAGACCTACAAGACCTTATAGAACTAACACCAAGAAAGATGTCCTATTCATTATAGGGGACTGGAATGCAAAAGTAGGAAGTCAAGAAATACCTAGAGTAACAGGCAAATTTGGCCTTGGAGTAAAGAATGAAGCAGGGCAAAGACTGAGTTTTGGAAGAGAACACACTGGTCATAACAAACACCCTCTTACAAAAACAAAAGAGAAGATTCCACACATGGACATCACCAGATGGTCAATACTGAAATCAGACTGATTATATTCTTTGCAGCCAAAGATGGAGAAGCTCTATACAGTAGGCAAAAACAATATTGGGAGCTCACTGTGGCACAGACCATGAATTCTTTATTACCAAATTCAGACTTAAATTGAAGAAAATAGGGAAAACCACTAGGCCATTCAGGTATAACCTAAATCAAATCCCTAACAATTATACAGTGGAAGTAAGAAATAGATTTAAGGGACAGATCTGATAGACAGAGTGCCTTATGAACTATGGGTGGAGGTTCATGACATTGTACAGAAGAGAGGGAACAAGACCATCCCCAAGAAAAAGAAATGCAAAAAAGCAAAATGGCTGCCTGAGGAGGCTTTACAAATAGCCGTGAAAAGAAGAAAAGCAAAAAGCAAAGGAGAAATGGAAAAATATACCCATCTGAATGCAGAATTCCAAAGAATAGCAAGGAGAGATAAGAAAGACTTCCTCAGGGATCAGTGCAAAGAAATAGAGGAAAACAAGAGAATGGCAAAGACTAGAGATTTCTTAAAAAAAAAAATTAGAGATACCAAGGGAACATTTCATGCAAAGATGGGCACAATAAAGAACAGAAATGGTATGGACCTAACAGAAGCAGAAGATATTAAGAAGAGGTGGCAAGAATACACAGAAGAACTGTACAAAAAAGATCTTAATGACCCAGATAATCACAATGGTGTGATCACTCACCTAGAGCCAGACATCCTGAAATGTGAAGTCAAGTGGGCCTTAGGAAGCATCACTACGAACAAAGCTAGTGGAGGTGATGGAATTCCAGTTGAGCTCTTTCAAATCCTAAAAGATGATGCTGTGAAAGTACTGCCCTCAATATGCCAGCAAATTTGGAAAATTCAACAGTGGCCACAGGATTGGAAAAGACCAGTTTTCATTCCAATCCCAAAGAAAGGCAATGCCAAAGAATGCTCAAACTACAGCATGATTTCCCTCATCTCACACGCTAGTAAATGATGCTCAAAATTCTCCAAGCCAGGCTTCAACAGTACATGAATTGTGAACTTCCAGATGTTCAAGCTGGTTTTAGAAAAGGCAGAGGAACCAGAGATCAAATTTCCAAAATCCACTGAATCATCATCTTCTGTGTATCCTTGCCCTCTCTTTTTAATACCTTTTGCTTCTGTTAGGTCCATATCATTTCTGTCATTTATTGTGCTCATCTTTGCATGAAATGTTCTTTAAAGGACATTCCATAAAGGACTGCAGAGGAAATACTCACAACATTTATAGAATATAAGTGCTCCATGAAGGACAGCAGATGAAATACTCCTAATCAAAAGAGCAAGAGTAATCTCCTGAAAGAATAAATAATGAAACAGGCATCACTCACTACCAGACACCAAGTTTAAAAAGAAGATAATAAAAATGCAAGTTGAATTAAGAAAAAAATAGATGTAAACACATATGACTAGAAAAGGAATTAGAAATTTTAAATATCAATGATTAAAAAAATAAATAATTCAATTTCTGAGATAAAAAGCAATCCAGATACAATGAATAGCTGACTAAATGCCATAGAACAAATAAGTGATCTAGAAGAGAAAATAATAGAAATCACCAATTAGAACATCAGACAGAAAAACAAATTAAAAAAAATTGAAAGCAGCATAAGAGATCTATGAGATAATTTAAAAGGTGCCAACTTACACATATAGTGTTCCAGATGAAGAAGAGACAGAGAAAGGGACCAAAAATGTATTTGAAGAAATTATGGATGGAAGCGTCCCAAACCTAAAGAAGACAACATATATCCAACTACAGGAAGCAAAAAGGATATGAAATAAAATAAAATAAAACACATGATTACCTCAGTAGATATGAAAAAAGCATTTAACAAAGTCCAGCATCTATTCATGATAAAACTCGTATTAAAATGAGCACATTTGATGAGGAAGTATTTTACAACATAATAATGGTCATTGACAATAAACCCACAGCAAACATAATACTCAACAGTGATAAACTTAAAGCTTTATTGATAAATCCAGGAATAAGACAAGGACACCACATTACTGCCTCTATTCAACACAGTATATAAAGTGGTAGCCACAGAAAGTATATAAGAAAAAGAAATAAAATGTGTTCAAAGTGCAAGAGAAGAAAAACTGTCAGTATTTGCAGATGACATGATACTCTATGCAGAGAATCCTAAAGTCCCCACATAAAAGCTATTAGAACTAATAATACATTTCAGCAAACTAGCAGGATACAGGATTAATTTACAAAAATCTGTTGTGTTTCTTTTTACTAATATTGAAATATCAAAATGAAAAAGTTTAAAAAAATAACCTCTTTAAAAATTGTATCCAAAAAAATAAAAAACATGTATGAATAAATCTGACCAAGAAAATGAAAGACTTACATGCAAAAAACTGTAAAACTTGAATAAAGGAAATAGAAGAGGATTCAAAGAAATGGAAAGACATCCCATGCTCTTGGATTAGAAGAATTAATATTGTTAAAATGGCAATACGACCCAAAGCTATCTACAAATTTAATGTGATCGCTATCAAATTACCCATGACATTTTTCACACAAAACTAGAATCAATAACCCAAAATTTTATATGGAACTATAAAAGATGCAGAATGGGAGAGTATTCCTGGGGAGGGGGGGGCCACAGGAAGTATAACTCTCCTAGACTTCAGACAATATTACAAAGCTGCAATAATCTAAACACTGTAGTATTGATATAAAATTAAAAATAGAACTAACATTTTTTGGTTTTGTTCAGTCACTAAGTTGTGTCAGATTGTTTGCAACCCCATGGACTGCAGAACGCCAAGCTTCCTTGCCCTTCACTATCTACCTGAGTTTGCTCAAACTCATGTCCACTGAGTCGATGATACCATCCATCTCGTCCTCTGTTGCCCTTTTCGCCATCTGCCCTCAATCTTTCCCAGCAACAGGGTCTTTTTCAATGCATCAGCTCTTTGCATCAGGTGGTCAGAGTATTGGAGATTCAGCTGCAGCATCAGTCCTTCCAATGAATATTCAGGACTGATTTCCTTTAGGATTGACGGGTTTGATCTCCTTGCAATCCAAGATATGCTCAAGGGTTTGTTCCAACAGCACAGTTCAAAAGCATCCATTCTTCAGCACTCAGCCTTCTTTATGGTTTAAATCTTACATCCATACATGACTACTGGAAAAACTATAACTTTTACTATATGGACCTTTGTTGGCAACATGATGTCTCTTGCTTTTTAATATCCTGTCTAGGTTTGTCATAGCTTTCCTTCCAAGGAGCATGTGTTTTTTAATTTCATGGCTGCCATCACCATCTGCAGTAACTTTAGAGCCCAATAAAATAAACTGTCACTGTTTCTACTTTTTCCCCATCTATTTGCCTTGAAGTAATGGGAATAGATGCCACAATCTTAGTTTGTTGAATGTTGAGTTTAAGCCAGCTTTTTCACTCTTCACTTTCACCCTCAAGAGGCTCTTTGGTTCCTCTTTGCTTTTTGCCATTAGAGTGATGGTGGTGGTTTAGTTTCTAAGTCATGTCTGAATGTTGCTATCGCATGGACTGTATCCCGCCAGGATCTTGTCCATGGGATTTTTCAGGCAAGAATACTGGAGTGGGTTGCCATTTCCTTCTGTAGGGGATCTTCCCAACCCAGGGATCAGACTGGGGTGTCCTGCACTGCAGGTAGATTTTTTACTGATTGAGCTACCAGGGAAGACTGCATATCTGAGGTTGTTGATATTTTTCCAGCAATCTTGATTCTAGTTTGAGATTCATCCAGTTTGGCATTTTGCATGATGTACTCTGCTGCAGGGAACAAGGACTGTTTCAAATTTGGAAAGGAGTACATCCAGGCTGTATATTATCATCCTGCTTATTTAACTTATGTGGAATTTCCATTATGAAAAGAGGCAAACTAAAAAGGGAGGCTAGTGTTTACAACCAAAGCAAGGATGTCACTCAGAAATAATTGTGTCATTGTCCCTATCCCCAGCTCTGGAAGCCAAAGTTCAGAGGGTTTGTTCATAGGGTGATGCAGAAACTGAAACCAGAGCTCCAAGATTCTACAAAGAAACTCATTTTATTTGAAACAGACTATGGGAAGGTCAGGGCTTCCCTGGTGGCTCAGATGGTAAAAAAATATGCCTGCAATTCAAGAGAATGGATTCTATCCCTGGGTTGGGAAGATCCCCCTGGAGATGGAACTGGCAACCCACTCGAATATTCTTCCCTGGAGAATTCTGTGGACAGAGGAGCCTGGTGGGTTAAAGTCCATGGTGTCTCAAAGAGTTGCACGTGACTGAGAGACTATACTTTCACTTCATTTCACATGGGAAGGTCAAGACTAAGAGGTCCCTCAAACTATGAAAGATTTTATTGATAAGCAATTAAGAGGAAGCTTCTGACTTAATGACAGATTCAAGCTAAACCATTTACAAGCTAGTTTATCAGAGAAAACCAGAGAAAGACACAGCTAAGAAGAGCCTTCCTGAGGTCAGAACACATCTCAAACATTGACTTCAAAGGTATCCTTGAAAAAGAGAATGAACTTTGGGGAGTCAGATTCTGGAGCAATTTATGCTCCCAAGATATTATCAAAAACCATAAGGACTTACTTGGTGGTCCATTGGTTGACTTCACCTTCCAATGCAGGAGGTGTGGGTTTGATCCCTCATGTGGGAGCTAAGATCCCACATGCCTTGTAGCCAAAAAACAGAAGCAATACTTTAACAAATTCAATAGGCTTTAAGAACAGTCAATATATATATATATATATATATATATATATATATAGACTCAACAATTGATGAAAGCTATATATATATATATATATAGACTCAACAGTTGATGAAAGCTACCAGCCAGGGAATGTGAATATGCCCGAGGTTGTACACTCTAAATAGCTACATCAGAGGTTTTACACTGTAGTGGAAAAAGACTTCATTAAATAGTCCATGTAGTCACTAAATATATAGGAGTAACAATACATGGAATTGGAGTTGCTATACTCCATTGTCTAAATGTAACAGTTAAACAATAATTTCACAAAACATATAAAGAAATAAAGTATGTGACCTACAGGTGGGGAAAGGAGGCAATAGAATCTTCCTGTGAGAGGGTAAATGATCGGCTCTAACAGGAAAACACTGCAAAATGGCTATTGCCTATGGGCTAAGTGAATCAAAGGAAACTATCAAAAAGATAAAACACTCTAATTAATAAAATTAGAAACTAAAATTAAAAATATAAAAGATCATAGGAGACTATTGTGAATATAAGAATGTAGAAAATATTCCTACAAACTGGAGAACTTAGAAAAATGAAGAAATTCTTATAAGCATACAACGTACTTTCAGGAAACTATTCTTATAGAACAAAAGTATAATAACAAGGTTCCATCTAATAGAGTCTATAAATAAGAGATAGAAATCATATTTTTCAAAAATAGCAAATGGAAATTTTGGAGCTGAAAATTACTATATCTGAAATGAAAAATTCACAAGCTGGAGTTAACAGTAGATTTGAAGAAGCTGATGAAAAAGCAAGTGAACTTGAAGATAGATCAATAAGTTAACATGATCCAAAGAAAAGGGAAAAAAAGAATAAAGAAAAGTGAACAGAGACTTAGAGAATGGTGCACATGCTGTGTGTGCTTAGTCACTCAGTTGTATCCGACTCTTTGTGACCCCACTGGCAGGACTGTAGCCCTCCAGGCTCCTCTGAACATGGGGATTCTCCATGCAAGGATATTGGAGTGGGTTGCCATGCTCTCAGGGATCTAACCCAGGTCTCCTGCATTGCAAGCAGGTTCTTCACCATCTGAGCCACCAGGGAAGCCCTATGTACTAACCTGCTTAGCTTCTGAGATCAGACGAGATAGGATGTATTCAGGGTGGTGTGGCCATAGACATAATAAAGCACACTAACATACACAAAAATGGAGTGCCAGAAGAAAAAGGTGCAGAGTAAAATATTCAAAACATAATGCCTGAAAACATCCCAATCATGATGTAAAACATTAATCTGTGCAACCCAATTGTCCAATTAATTCCAAGTAGAATAAATATTGGACAGCCATACACAGACACTAATGAAATATTGAAAACTAAAGCAGCAGGTGCCTTGAATTAATAGGGAAGAAGTGTCTCCTGGCATCAAACAGTTTTACCCAAACTCCAAGCTAACTTTCTCTAAGGGTTTCTCCCAGACCCTAGTGAGGAAGGATTAGTATTCAAAATGAAAACTACGCTGCATTTCCTTGGCCAAAGGTGACCACAGGAGGTGTGAGTGAGTAGTACACTGCCCTGATATTCATACCACGTGTGTGTTTGTGGGCTTGGTCCCTCGGTCGTGTCTGACTCTTTATGGCCCCGTGGACTGTGGCCCTCTTGGCTCCTCTGTCCATGGGATTCTCCGGGCGGGAATTCTGGTGTGGGTTGCCATGCCCTCCTCCAGGGAGTCTTCCCAGCCCAGGAATTGAACCAGGGTCTCCCACATTACAGGCAGATTCTTCATTGTCTGAGCCACCCAGGAAGCTCAAGAATATTGGAGTGGGTGGCCTATCCCTTCTCCAGGGGATCTTCCCAACCCAGAAATCAATCCAGGGTCTCCTGTATTGCAGGTGGATTCTTTACCAGCTGAGCTACCAGAGAAGCCCTCGCTATACTACTGTGTGTGTGCATTGTTCACAGGTACTGTGCACATATGTGTGTGCACGTATGTGTATGTACACATTTGTGTGTTTCTTCGTGTAATAACTGTATGACTTTTGATTATATTATACTTTTATTTTAAAAATAAAAAATAAATAAATAAATAAATAAAACAGAAAATCTTGAAGCATTAAAAGAAAAATAATTCATCCTTACAAGTGAATGCCAAAATATTGCTTATTTGTCATTAGACACAAGGAATGTTCTCTGGTAGTGAGATGATATATTGAAAGTGCTAAAAGACAAAACTACAAGCCTAAAATTCTATATCAAGAAAAACTATCTTTCAAAAATGAGGGCATGGGGTTCCTTGGTGGCTCAGTGGAAAAGAATCCATCTGCTGATGCAAAAGACATGGATTTGGTCACTGATCTGGGAGAATCCCACATGGCACAGAGCAATGCACCACAGCTAGATCCATGCACCACAAATAGTGAGCCTGTGCTCTAAAGCCCAGGAGCCCCAACCACTGAGCCCACATGCCCCAACTACTGAACCCATGATGCCCTACAGTCTGTGCTCAGTAACAGGATAAGCCACTGAAATGAGAGAATAGCCCCCGCTGCTGAAACTAGAGAAAGCCCGTGCAGCAGCAAAGATCTAGCACAACCAAAAATACATAAATCATTATTTTAAAATGCAGGCAAAATATAGATAGTCTTATCCTCCCTATCACCCCAAAAAGAGTTTATTTCTGGGAAATCTGCCTTATAGAAAAACTTGAAGGAAGGCCTCTGACTGAGGAAAGTAAACCTAGACTACAATTCTAATGAGAGATCAAAAGGCACTGGTAAAGATAAGCAACTATGTAAGACAGCGTAAGTGCATATGTCTTCTCCTTTCTTCTCTTAACAAATATAAAAAGCAAGCAAGTAAAATGTATATAGTTGTATTTCTAGACATATGACATAGTTATTTAATAGTATATTTGGGGAGGGGGGGGAGAGGCAGCAGTGGTTTAGGCCCTGAGATGACAAGGTTGTGCAGTGGCTTAGGCCCAGGGGTCAGGTGCGGTACCTAGGACACACAGTCTGGGGATAATGAGTCAAAGTTCCACTTTTGGCCAGAGGGGAAGTCAGAGAATATCAGCAGTTATGTTCCTAGTAATGACCTATCAGAGCCACATGTTGGGACCCAAGGGTGAGGTACAGAGAAGCAGTGGTGTGAACACGGTAACTGTGGATCAGAACCCTGACTAGGACCCATGGTGAGGCACAGAGTGTCTGCATTGTTGCCCCAGCAATGATAGGCTAAAGCCGTGACTCAGGACCCAGGAATGGTGTGTGAAACAGCAGCAGCTCAGCCTAGGTAATGGCCAGTCAAAACCAAGACTAGGATTAACAGTGTGAGACCCAAATAAACAGCAGCATGACCACAGTTATTAAGGACAAATCACTGACTTAGAACCTGGGAGCAGGGCACAGATTAGAAACTCCAGTTGCACAGATGGTAAGGCACTGTGACACATCGATCAGGGAAAGTGGGGTACAGGAGAGATGGGGAAACTCCTGGACCCCAAGACCAGGTCTCACCACAGTGACATTTCCAGCCTCAAGAAAGACACAACAGCAGGGACCCTGGGCAGCTCTGTCAGTTGAATCAGTGTAGGTGGACACTGTGGAAGTGCTCAGGAGCAAGGCTGCAAAGGTCATGATGATGAGGTTGCTGGAGTTCCCTTGCATTATTTTTCCTCATGGGCTGAAATTCCTCTAAGGGGATCTCTGCCAGTGCCAAGCTCCTCTGAACTGGAGGAAGGGGTGGTGGGGGTAAAATCTTTCCCACGCTTTTCTATGCAGTAATCCTCAGACTTCGCAACCAGCAAGGTTTCTGCTGCTTCTCCATTGTAGTCCAGAAATTTTGAAAAGTAATTTATATTGGTTTATAGTTGTTCATTTATTGTTTTTCTTGTTTTTGTGAGGGATGCAAGTGTTGGGACCGCCTAATGTTCCATCTTACTGATGTCACCTTTCTCTCATTCTGTATCAAAGTGATTGAAGACACAAGAGCCTCTCACTTGCTATTGTTTTACACTAGTCATTTTTCTTTGGAGAAGGAAATGGTACCCCACTCCAGTACTCTTGCCTGAAAAATCCCATGGATGGAGGAGCCTGGTAGGCTGCAGTCCATGCAGTCGCAAAGAGTGGGACACGACTGAGCCACTTCACTTTCACTTTTCACTTTCATGCATTGGAGAAGGAAATGGCAACCCACTCCAGTGTTCTTGCCTGGAGAATCCCAGGGACTGGGGAGCCTGGTGGGCTGCCATCTATGGGGTCGCACAGAGTTGGACACGACTGAAGTTACTTAGCAGCAGCAGCAGTCTTTTTTCTTACATTATATAATTGATTTGTGTGTACAAGGTCATTGACTTTTAGCTGGGTGACAGCACTGATAAATCAATGTAAACATGGTGTATAATCTCGAAGTAGACTACACTTTGTCCTTTCATCTAATTTCCACATCTGCTGACTATTCATGCAGTATACTAACTTAAGGCAAAGGAGTTATAATTTAACTTCTGAATGATGTATTCCAGATATAAACCTGAGCAATAGCTAAAGGATATAGTAGTTGTTTAAACTACTGCATATGAACAAGATGTCTATGAAATGGCTCTTGCTTCTGCAGCTGTTACAGCTCACTTTCTATTTTAGCTCTGGGAGTTGTGGAAAAGTGCTGGTGTGGCCAGTGGAATTTAGTCACTGGATGAATATGAAGACAATTCTGGATGAGCTTGTGACGAGGGGTCATGAGGTGACTGTACTGCAATCTTCAGCTTCCACTCTTATTGATCCCAACAAACCATTGGCTATGAAATTTGAGACTTTCCCTGTATCTTTAGCTAAAGATGATTTTCAGACTCTTGCCAAGATTTTGATTGAGACATGGATGCTTGTGGTGAAAGATTTCTTTTGGATCCATCTTTCAACAATGCAAAGTCTACTTGATGAGTTTTCTGATATTGGTATAAAGATATGTAAGGAAGTTGTTTCAAATAAGAAACTTATGACAAAACTACAGGAATCGAGGTTTGATGTCGTTCTTGCAGATGCTGTTGGACCCTGTGGAGAGCTGCTGGCTGAGATACTTAAAGTACCTTTAGTGTACAGTCTCTACTTCTCACCGGGCTATTTGGTTGAAAAAAGGAGTGCAAGACTTTCATTTCCACCATCCTATGTACCTGTTATGTTGTCTGAATTAAGTGATCACATGACATTCATGGAGAGGGTCAAAAATATGATATATGTACTTTATTTTGACTACTGGTTTCAGCTGTACAATGAGAAGAAGTGGAATCAGTTTTACAGTGAAGTACTAGGTAAGTCAGGCTTCCCTAATGGCTGAGTGGTAAAGAATCTGCCTGCAAATGCAGGAGATGTGGGATCGATCCTTGGGTTGAGAAAATCCCCTTTAAAAGGAAATGGCAACCCATTCGGGTATTCTTTCCTGGAAAATTCCATGGGCAGATGAGTCCATTGGGTTACAAAAGAGTCAGACACGGCTTAGAGACCAAACAACACACAACAACTAGGTAATTCATGTTCTTACTTGGTAGCATTAAATCCTATCTTTCCTTATGCCTTGGAAGGTGAGTTTGTATAAATATAATTTCACAGAAATTAGTCTCAAATAAGTGAAAGAGTGAAATAAAAATATAAAATCACCCATCAGTCTTATAAATATTATGAAAACACTTAAATATAGGATAAGGTAGAACCCATTACTAGTTTCAAATACCAGGAGGTCACATACCACAACTTAAAGCACATAGGACTTCTGCAAGTGAATATATATCTAACTCACAAAACTTTTTTTTTAATTTAAAAAAATCACTAGTAATCTCATAAAATGTCTTAATAAATGAAGACATGTACACTGAGAATTACACACATATTATATTATACTATGTTATATTTATATTTATTGAAGAACAGATACATTCAAACATTTTTGACCACATTATCCCAAGCTCCTTTACAAAAATTACCTAAAATATATACACACGGCAATATTCTCATTTGATCCAACATTTGTTGTTTTTGTTTTTTATTTCACTTTCAGGAAGGCCCACTACAATAGCAGAGTCAATGGGGAAAGCCGAAATGTGGCTTATTCGAAACTATTGGGATTTTTCATTTCCTCGTCCAGGACTACCAAATGTTGAATTTGTAGGAGGCCTCCACTGCAAACCTGCCAAGCCCCTGCCTAAGGTCACCTACTCCTCTTTGTTCTTCTTTGTTAACTTTGTGTTTTCAATAGGAATCATGCTGTATTCTTTATTTAAAATGTTTGATTACAGTGAGTCAGATGTGGGAAGCTGGATAAAGTGACCTTCTAGTTAGATACTGATATATGTCTATAGGAACAAAGTATCTGAATTTCATTGTTGTTCCAGAATAAGCTGGAATACATGGGACACTTTAAAAATATGTCAGTTAAATAACAGCTTCATTATTCAACACATAATGAAGCATAATCAGATATCCACTAAACAATATTTATAGTTATATTACATTTTATATAAGTAATATATTAGCTACATAATTATAATTATATTATAATTGTAATGTTATAGGATAATTATATATGTCATATATTCTAGAAGTGAGTACTAACATACATTAATGGTGTAGACACAGTTTTTGCTACCTGACACTCCATGTGGAAAGACAGAATACAAACAAGTCATAAAAATTGTGCAAAAGTATCGCTAGGAGTTGGACACAACTGAGCGACTTCACTTTCACTTTTCACTTTCATGCATTGGAGAAGGAAATGGCACCCCACTCCAGTGTTCTTGCCTGGAGAATCCCAGGAACGGGGGAGCCTGGTAGGCTGCTGTCTATGGGGTTGCACAGAGTCAGACACGACTGAAGCGACTTAGCAGCAGCAGCAGTTATAAAAAGGAAAGAACGGAATGCTAATAATTATCCAGCATGAATCATAGAAGGTATCTCTGATTCACTGATAATTAAGGTGAAATCAGAAGAATGCTCAAAAATAAACAAGGGATGGGGCAGGGGTAGAAGAAGATAGATAAGAAAAGCATGTAGAGTAGTAATGGTAGTTGTGAAGAAGTTTGAGCTTAGTGTAAACGGGAAAAGCCCAAGTAAAGAGACCGATGATGCTGGTGAAGTCAGGTGGAAACAGATAGCAACTTAGAACATCCAGTAGGGGCACTGGGAAAACATTGAAAGGATTAAGAAAGAAAGGTGGAGTCAAATATTGTTTCAACAGGCTTTCCTGGTAGCTCAGCTGGTAAAGAATCCACCTGCAATGCAGGAGACCCCAATTGGATTCCCGGGTGGGGAAGATCCCCTGGAGAAGAGATAGACTACCCACTTCACTATTCTTGCACTTCCTTAGTGGCTCAGACAGTAAAGAATCCACCTGCAATGTGGGAGACCTGGGTTCAATCCCTGGGTTGGGAGGATCCCCTGCAGGAGGGCATGGCAACCCACTCTAGGGTACTTGCCTGGAGAATCCCCATGGACAGAGGAGCCTGGTGGGCTACAGTCCATGGGATCGCAAAGAGTTGGACATGACTGAGCAACTAAGCACTATATTATACTATTGCTTAAACAAACAAACAAACAACAAGACAAGTAACATGTAGTCACTGGGTTGGATGTAAAGGGTAAATTGTGGGAGAAAAGAACACTTCTCAGGTTGTTGCTAGAGGTAGGCAACAATGACTGAAAACTAGACTACAGTGTTCATAGAGATACGACCACACTGTATTTTATAATAATACCAACCTTATATTGTTGAGAGAAAAAATTTGTAAGTACATGTGAAACATCCAAAATGCCACTGGCATATACTCAGTGGTCCAAAGAAATATTAACCGCTGTCATTATTTTTATTTTGTTATTATAATATACTATCAATAACCCAATGTGTGCCAGCCACCTTGATCTAATTCCTAATTGAAATTGATTTTCTTAATCATCAAGATTATAGTATTCAGCAAACTGCTAGAGATTAGATATCCCATGGAGTGTTTTAAAGGTAAATTATAAAAGTTTACATAAAAATTAATGAAAATAATAAATTTAATAAAGTTTACTTTAAATAAAATTTAATTTAACATACTTAATGTAAACTTTTTTAATGTTAGGAATTTTTAAGATTTTGCCAGTCAGATACATAAGATGAAATGCTAAAGTCCTTCTGTGAGATTTGAGGCTCTTCACCTGTGCTTTGGCTAAAATGAACATTCTTCTTCTACAATATAAATGTATGTATTTATAAGGAATACTTAACTACTCTAAATTATATATAATATTTAGTTGGAAAATAACAGATATAATAAGATCACAATTTTCTCTAAGGATAAAAAAATATAAGCTGGAATTACAATTTTAAAGATTAGGAAACTTCTTTTTGTGTCCTATAAGGGCTAAACCAGCTTTCTAACAGAGGTGAGGTAATATCTCATTGTGATTTTGAAATACATTTCCCTGATGATTAGTGATATTGAGCATCTTTTCATATGCCTGGTGGTGATTTGGAAGCCTTCTTTAGAAAATGTCTATTTTGTTCTTCGGCCCATTCTTTAATTGAATTTTGCTGTATGAGTTCTATATGTATTCTGGACATTAATCCCTCATTCAACATGTGGTTAAAATATTTTTTTTTCCATTCTGTAGGTTGCATTTTGATGTTGTCGATTGTTTCTTCTACTGTACAGATGCTCTAAGTATAATATAGTACCACTTGTGGATTTTTTTCTTTTGTTGTGGCTTTGATGTCATATCAGAAAAAAAAAAATCATTTTTAAGACTGACGCAAAAGAGTTCCAGCCTTACATTTTCCTTTAGGGATGTTATGGTATATAGTCTTATGTTTAAGTCTTTGGAGTTGTTTTAAGTCATTTGGAGTTATTTTTGTGACAGGTGCAAGGCAGGGGTCTCATTTCATTTCTTGTGTATATACTTATCCAATTTTCTCCAAAAAGAAAGAAGTGACTATTCTTTCCACAGGGGGTGTTCTTGTCTCCCTTGTTAAATTGGTTGGCTATATATTCAGGGTTTTAATTCTAAATCCTGTATGCGGTTCCATTGATCTACGTGTCTATTTTGGGGCCAGTACACTATCATTTGAAATGTTGCAGCTTTAATATAATTTGACATTGGAACGTATGATACTTTTGGTAGTGTGAACATTTTAACAATATAGTAATATTATATTCAACAGTAAAAATTGAAAACTTTTTCTCTAAAATCAGAAACAAAATAAGGATATATCAAATATATTTCAGTCTTTTCTAAAAGTATATAAATTTGAAAATAAGGATATCTCTGAATGGAGCATTTTAGTAAACCTTATTTCCTTTTATATAAATTTTCATACTTTTGCATATTTTCTTGCCATGAACTTATATTATTTTCACAAAGATATCAGAGTATAAAATGAATCAGTCCACATCAGTGATTAATTTGTATTAATCACTGATAGGATATATTAAAATAATACCAAATTGATGTATCTTTCACAGCATAGATGAAGCAGCTTTGGTTAGCAAGCCAACATGACAATGCAATGAAGACAAGTAACTTTAAATGTTACTACTGGTCAGGAAAATTTTGCTCCTCTACATTTATTAAACAGGATCATTGAGCAATGTGTAATTATTCTAGTATAGAGTGTACATTTTTTAAATTAGAAAGGATAAAGGACTACAAAACAAAATAATTCAGAAACAATCCAGGCAGATACAGATTCACATGGAGTTTTATATAGTTTGAAGTGAACTACTAAAAAGGTGACCAGATCTCTGCTGCAGAAAGCCCTGGGGCACCTCTCCCACTGTCGGGCAGGTGCTCACTGGGGGCACTAATGTAGGGGACTCTGAGGGTCCTTCACCACAGCTGACATTGTACATCCTACTGTCACATCAATTATACAGTATAGTTCAGGATGAAGGGTGCCACATGTAAACAAATTCAGCAATATGGTCAGTCAAATAAGTAAATACACAAGTATATCTCTGGGTTATACACAGGACTTACAGGATTATCTCAGAGAACTTCCCAACAATAATACCAGACTCCTCAATGTCAGAGATTAATAATTTAGACAGCTTGGGAAATTATGACAAATTTTAAGATAAGGATTATACAGCTGAGTGAATGATAGACATAAGTGATTCAAACTATAAGTTTTTCATAGTGCTAATAGAGAAATGAAATATTAATCACTAATCTAAAATAATTCTCAAAAAAGTATGTCTGGAATAAATAACTGATTTAGTAGACCTATAATAATAAAGAATTTAAGGTCAGTTGAATTCTGCAGTACAACTTCCTTCTAAGAATCTAAGTAATTAATAATATAATAGTTGAAAAATCTCAATATAATAGTGTTTAACAGTATCTCCTTGCCACCAATGTGTATTGGCCCTATCTCATTTCCTGCTTATAAACAAATATATTTGCAAAAATATACATAATACTTCTTCCTCATTGACTATGCCAAAGCCTTTGATTGTGTGGATCACAACAAACTGTGGAAAATTCTTTAAGAGATGGGAATACCAGACCACCTGACCTGCCTCTTGAGAAATCTGTATGCAGGTCAGGAAGTAACGATTAGAACTGGACATGGAACAACAGACTGGTTCCAAACAGGGAAAAGAGTACATCAAGGCTGTATATTGTCACCCTGCCTATTTAACTTCTATGCAGAGTACATCATGAAGAACGCTGGGTTGGATGAAGCACAAGTCAAGATTATTGATATTGGGAGAAATATCAATAACCTCAGATATGCAGATGACATCACCCTTATAGCAGAAAGTGAAGAGGAACTAAAAAGCCTGTTGATGAAAGTGAAAAAGGAGAGTGAAAATGTTGGCTTAAAGCTCAACATTGAGAAAACTAAGATCATGGCATCTGGTCCTATCACTTCATGGCAAATAGATGGGGAAACAATGGAAACAGTGACAGACTTCACTTTTTTGGGTTCCAAAATCACTACAGATGGTGAATGCAGCCATGAAATTAAAAGATGCTTACTCCTTGGAAGGAAAGTTATGACCAACCTAGAAAGCATATTAAAAAGCAGAGACATTACTTTGCCAACAATGGTCTGTCAAGTCAAAGCTATAGTTTTTCCAGTAGTCATGTATGGATGTGAGAATTGGACTGTAAAGAATGCTGAACACCAAAAAATTGATGGTTTTGAACTGTGGTGTTGGAGAAGACTCTTGAGAGTCCCTTGGACTGTAAGGAGATCCAACCAATCCATCCTAAAGGAAATCAGTCCTGAATACTCATTGGAAGGACTGATGCTCAAGCTGAAACTCCAATACTTTGGCCACCTGATGAGAAGAACTGACTCATTTGAAAAGACCCTGATGCTGGGAAAGATTGAAGGCAGGAGGAGAAGAGGACAACAGAGGATGAGATGGTTGGATGGCATCACCGACTCAATGGGCATAAGTTTGAGCAAGCTCTGAGAGTTGTTGATGGACTGGGAAGCCTGGCGTGCTGCAGTCCATGGGGTCACAAAGAGTTGGACACAACTGAGCGACTGAACTGAACTCAACATAATAGAAGAAATAGATCTCATATCAACCATTTCTTTCCCAAGGACTTCAGGGATGATTTATGTTGAAAAAACACCCATTATGGAAAATAGTATGGAGTTTTTCAAAATTTTTGAAATATTTTTTCTTAGTGTTGAATATTTATTAGCACAACTAACCAATGTCCAAGATGTGAAGTTAACATATTTAAGGAACATGAGGAGGAAGGAAATCACTCTATAGTATGTGGTAAGAATAATATAAAACATATCAACACCTATGGCTCAGCAATGTCTCTTCTGTGGGTACATATACAAAAGAATTGAACTTATTACCCCAATGAGATGTCTGTACATGTGCATAAAAGCTCAACTCACAAGAGTCAAGAGGCTAAGGCAACCCAAGTGTCCACCAACCAATGAAGCAATAAACAAAATGTCATATACACAAGTGATGAAATATTACTCACATTTAAAAGGAAATCATGACAAATGTCACAACATGAAGGAACCTTATGCTAAGTGAAATAAGTCAATCATAAAAAGATAAATACTCTACAATTCAACTTATAAGAAGTGTCTAGACTAATCACATTTGTAGAAACATAGGGTAGAATGAAACTTGCCAGAGGCTAGAGAATGAGGAATGTGGAGTTTCTTAATGAGCATAGAATTCCGGTTTTGCCAGATGAAAAAGTTCTGGAGATTGGTTACACAGTGGGAATATACTTAATGTTGCTATACTATACACTTAGGAATGATTAACAAAGTAAATTTTATGTCATGTGTATTTTACCACAATATTTTTTTAAAAAACCTCTACTACAGATTATATTTGATTTTCTCTCTTTAGTTGTTGGTAGCAATCCCTTCAATAAATAATGTTTGCTGTGCTCCTTCTCTTTTATGATGGAACAAATTATTTTTTCACAGGAAATGGAAGAATTTGTGCAGAGCTCTGGAGAACATGGTATTGTGGTGTTTTCGTTGGGGTCAATGGTCAGTAACATGTCAGAAGAAAGAGCCAATGTGATTGCATCAGCCCTTGCCCAGATTCCACAAAAGGTACACACAGTAACTTAACAGTGAGCAACTATTTAATGTCTGTTAAACTCTATAAAATGTCTGATTTTAAACATTTTCTAACAGAAAGGTAAACTATATGATAACTCCAATTTATCTCTCATATGTATAAACCAAAACAAACATAGTAGGTGTTATAGAATTACAAGGAGTGTCTTTCATCAATAATAAATTTAGATTAACATTGTAATAAAAAAGAATGATATTAAAGAGATACAATATGAATTTTGGTATTATAATGGTAACTTGGGGCCAGAAAAGAAACCACCAAATTCTGCTTTGTCACTTGTTCCATTTCCTTGAATGATATCTGACGTACAGTACAGGTACAGATATTCTCTGGGGTTAAATTTTAACAGAAAATATAGTCACAATAATGTTAAACAATATTGATAGAAGTCTGTTGTGCTTCTTGCAGCGCACACTTAGCATGTAATCCTGGTGTTTTTTGTATCCCATAAGTTTTGGAACAGACCTATCAGTGTGTTTTTCAGAGTGCTACTCAGAGAAAGGATGGACAAGATTCCCCAAACTGCCATCCCCCAACTGATTTAGAGAAGAGAAACATCTGCCTCCCTGGTTGACTAGGCCCTGCTAAAATTTGAAGCAGGAAGATCAATGTTAAAGAGTGAAGATAGGGTCCTGCCCTTAAGGTGAACTCTGTAAAGTCTGGTCCTTAATGAACTCTGCTTCTAACCTGTCACATTCTTCCTCCTGAGTGAAGAGGGAGAAGGGACTATAAGAAGCAGTCAAGCATAAGGGAGACTGGCATGGAGAAGATTCAGCTGCCTTCTTCTTCATAAAATGCAGCAGTAACTTTTTTTCTAATATATAAAATACTCCTGCGGTCTTTGGATATTTGAGAACAACTTTTTTAGTTTGTAATTGATAGGCCTCTCCTAATAATCTATGCTATTTTTTGCTGAAAAACTAAAATTAATTTACATTCATTCACAGAGCAAATAGAAGTTAAGCACTAATAAATTATAATCCAGTTTATGAGAATTGCTTGGAATTCCAAAATTGTTCCTTATTTTTGTACTGGATCTAGAGACCACACTAATCAATTCTGTCAATGCTTTGTGCTTCATTGTTGAAGTATTCAGTTGAATAAACTTTGATGCCACTATTTTGGAACTTTTTCAATAGTCCTATTGTCCCTTTCAAATTTCCAACTGGCTCTTCTTTTCTAAAGGTAAAACATCCAAGTCTAGTAATAGCAGCAATACTTTGGATTCATGTCAAAAAATTCCAGTTGTCATTGCTTTTGCATGTGCCTAACAGTTTATAACTTAAATGAAGCTATACTTCCTAAGAAGCACTAATTAACTTATTATTAATAAATTATGAATAAGCAAAGGTATTTATTTCTAAGTGGCTGATGCATGCAATTTTCCTCTTTGTAACCAAAGTGTGTGAAATTCTAATAAAATAACTTGTTATACCAACAAGTTGATATAACTAAACACTCTTCTATAATGGTCAAAAAGAAATCAGTGAATATTAAATTTGAAGATGACAGCTAGTATAACAAGAAGGCAAATAAGTATGTAGGTTACTTGTAATCTGTCACTGACTTTGTTGTTCTTGAAATAAGACCACCTAGAAATTATTTAAGTTTTCACGTTGGGACTGACATCTCAATTGTCTATGCCATCATGTGTATATCAGTGTAGGTGTTCCTATTCATGTCAGGGTATTGTGCATGGGTGCTAATTCACTTCAGTCGTATCCAGTTCTTTGCAACCCTATGGACCATATCCCATTTGGCCCCTCTGTCCATGGAATTCTCCAGGCAAAAATACTGGAGTGGGTTGCCGTGCCCTACTCTAGGGCATCTTCCCAACTTGTGAGATGTGATGGACCCACATCTGGACCCACATCACTTATGTCTCCTGCATTGGCAGGTGGGTTCTTTACAAGTAGCACCACCTGGGAAGCTGGTCAATGTATTAACAGTTAATATTATTTAATATGCCCTCATTTCTTACATGTCATATGGAAGACATGTAACTAGATATATTTTGATCACTTTAGAATTGCAACCTTGAAGTTCAACTCTTAGAATAAGATATTACCCTTACCCTAACAGGTTCTATGGAGATATGATGGCAAGAAACCAGACACCTTAGGACCCAATACTCGGCTGTATAAGTGGATCCCCCAGAATGACCTTCTTGGTAAGACTTGGTAGAAAAAAATATTGAAAACATGGGTAACAGCTGAGCAAAGTGATAGCACTTCAAAAGGAAACAAATGTATAGAGAATTATTGAAACACTTGAAAAATGTATTATTTTATTTTTATTTCCTATGCGAGGGGGAAAAAGGAGAATATATAACAATTGGCCTTTTATTCTATACAGTCACACCCCTTATGGCCAGAATCTTTATTTTGGCTCTAATTTCTACTCACTGTGATCTTTTTAATAACTTCCTTGAATGTTGTTCTGTCTTTGAATTCTCTCCTTATACCTCTCTTTTCCCCTCTGTAGGGGTATGCTAAATGCTACTAAAAATGAGTTCCCTTTTTATTACAGGTGACTCCATTTTCTGTAAAAAAAAAAATCTGCAATCATTTTTATGATGCAATAACATACTTCATGACAAAAGGTTGCTTTTCCTTCCTCTGGTTCCAGTGCCACTACCATTATCCTTCTTTCCCCCGATACCATTCCTGTCAGACTAAATGACTCCACTATGTCTTTAAGAGAATAATTTCTGGCATGCCCTCCTCTTTTTTTTGCACATGTGGTTTCTTTTACCCAGAAGATTCTTTCAAGCTGTTCACCTGCCAATCATGGATTCATATCTGTGACGTTCAAGTGACTCAGCACTTCTTTCACAAAGTTTTCATTTACCCTTTCAGCAGACATAGCAGTTTCTTCTCTGAGTTCTGAAAGCAATTTAAAAACACTCTCATATGTGTAATAATCTGTTATCTAAAAAAACACTGTTTCTTTCAGTGCCTTATAAAGCCCATTTCTCATTTTATTCTAAAAGTTATAATTAATCATTTTATTGAAATTCACTCAATCCTAGGTCATCCAAAAACCAAAGCCTTTATAACTCATGGTGGAAGCAATGGCATTTATGAGGCCATCTACCATGGAATCCCTATGGTGGGCCTTCCTTTGTTTGCTGATCAACCTCATAACATTGTTCATATGACGGCCAAGGGAGCAGCTATCAGATTGGACTTGGAAACAATGTCAACAGCAGATTTGCTCAATGCATTGAAGGAAGTCATTAATAATCCTTTGTGAGTATATGTTTTTTACCTGACATTGTTTCTAGAGAAGTTCTCATCTGAAGGCCAAGGAGGCAGAAATGAGCCTTCACATAAGTATAATGAAAAGTAAGATTTATTCAATGCTTTGAAAACAATCAACAATAACCTATTGTGAGTGTCTCAATATTTTTTCATGGTTTTATGGGAAAGGTTTGTCAGTAGTTTAAAGATAGTAGAGAAATTCTGAAAGACTTAATCATTAGGATGAGAAGAATCACTGAAATGGTAATAGAAGGATTAAGAAGCATTGAGAACAAAGGTAAGTAGGGAACCATGCATCGTATTAATATGAATACTCATCTGCCCACTTTACTTTCTTTCAGCCTGTGAACTCCTCAAATGTTTTAAACTCTACAAAGATACTTTATTTTCAGTAAACCACTTTGACATAATCAATCTTAAATTCCCATTACATTTAATATTTTCCAAGTTTTCTATGCTAATATTTTGGCTCCATCACTGATAAATGGTAAACACCTAGAACTTTCTAATTACTCATTTTCAACTATGTAAATAATACATATAAATACAAGTTTATTCTTAGGTTTTCTGCTTGTGATAATTTTTGTCTAATTTAGAAGAATTATAAATCTAAATGCAGTTGATTTGGAAGGATATGTTGGGATATTCCTTTTTAAAAAATTTTTACACAATTTTTAAAGCCTATTTTCCATTCAAAATTATTACCAAATATTGGTTATGTTCACAGTGTTGTACAACACAACCTTGAGCTTATATTATTCCCAATAGTTTAGCTTCCTACACCCCTATGCATATATTTCTATTCCTACAATCTGGTAACAAAAATTGTTCTCTATATCTGCAAGTTTTTAATAATACTTTGCTAAATACAACTTTCTAACTTAATTTCAACTATGTAGATATTGCTTATAAATATAGATATATTCTGAGTTCTTTAGGTTGTGATTGATTTTGTCTTATTTGGAAGAGATATGATGGGATATTACTGTCTAAAAGCCAAATTTTCAAAAACAAGAAATATTTGATTTCCAAATCACTTCAAGATATACATGAAATTCAGTAACACAATTATATTAATATCATAAATATTATATATATATATGTTTCCCCCTATTGTTTCATAATGACTTTGCAATGAAGCATTCTGAGAATGTCAGTAATAGTAGCACAGTGTGTATTTGTGTTTTTATAATACTGTTATTTAAATTTAATTTTAGCACAGCTATTGTCCTAAATGAGTAGCGCAAAAAGCACATTTTCTTTTTTTTCTTAAGTAATAGATCTTTCATTTGCTGATTCTATATAAATATGCATCTCTCTAGTATCTTTATATTTTTTTAATTTTAATAATGTAAAGTTGGTGTCAAAAATGAAGATTTCTTAGCTGCTATATACTCAATGTTCATGATATGCTACATATTTTATTTAGTAGCATGGTGTTACTTTACACATATTAAGTAACTTCTTTATTGTAGTCTATTCATAAGATGGTTAGATGCTATCACCGACTCAATGGACATGAGTCTGAGCAAGCTCTGAGAGTTAGTGATGGACAGGGAAGCCTGGCTTGCTGCAGTCCATGGAGTAACAAAGAGTTGGACATCACTGAGTGACTGAACTGATTCCTATGGTATCACAAAAATGTTTCCTTATTACTACAATCCTTGCAAACACCAAGTGGTCCCCCTGTGCTTTGACAGAAAAGGGAAAAAAGTTAACTCCATTGTTATCGCTGCAGTGTCATGTTATAGCACTTTGTGATTTAGAGTTCATGAACCGTACCTCATTATTCTTTCTACTTTCTTGCCTGTTAGCCATCAACTCTAGGTCAGGAAGGTCCCCTGAAGAGAATGGCTACTGACTCTAGTACTCTTGCCTAGAGAATTACATGGACAGATGAGCCTGGCAGGCTACCGTCTATGGGGTTGTAAAAAGTCAGATACAACTGAACACAAACACGCACACAGTCCATCATCATTTTAACAGTAGAAAAGTAGTTCAGGCATTGTAACTGCAATGCCTGAAAGTGAAATTTTGAGTCTTCTCCACATTCTAAGAGAATCTTTTTCTAAAAGAACAAGAACCAAAATCAATATGAGAAAACATTTTCTGAGAGTATACTAGAGTCTAAGAATGTCTCTAAGAATCAATATGATATTCTCAAAATAATCAGATAAGGTACTATTTCTATCCATTTTATACAAAAATGAAAACCTGTGGACTCTATTGTGATTGGGCCCTCCATTTATAAAATAAAAAGTTTAAAAGATAAAAATGTTTTAAAAAATTAATAAAATTAAGTTTTTAAAAAACTAAGGGACAGAAAGAATAAAAAATGGCCAGTAAGTATCAGAGTCAGAAATCAAACCAAGTCAATCCACTTCCACACTTTCAACCACTACTTCACTAATGTAAGATCAGTCCTTTCTGGACTTGTCTCTCAACCTCATCATAGATTTACTTGCTATATCTGGATTATGACTGCATTTTAAAACATGTTTATCAGGTCAATTAACAATTCTTTACTAGATAATTCAAACTTTGAACAAACAAATTATGATTTTTTTTTTTTTTTTCGCTTTGGAACAACTCATGCCATTCTTTAGACTACACAGTCTTTTCCCTCTCATTTTCTTTCTTTTCTTTTTAGCTCAAAATCCTAAGAATTTAAGAAATCCTAGCTCATAAGCTGGGCTTCCCTTGTAGCTCAGATGGAAAAGAATCCACCTGCAATGCGGGAGACCCTGGTTCAATTCCTGGGTCGGGAAGATCCTGGCAAAGAGATAGGATAATCCAGTATTCTCAGGCTTCCTTGGTAGCTCAAATAGTAAAGAATCTGCCTGCAATTCAGGAGATCTGGATTCAATCACTGGGTTGGGAAGATACCCTGGAGGAGGGCATGACAACCCACTCCAATATTCCTACCTGGAGTATCGCCATGGACAGAGTAGCCTATCTGGCTACAGTCCATGGTGTGGCAAAGAGTCAGACATGACTGACTGATTAAGCACAGCACAGCCCATAAGCTAAGATCTAAGTAATCACCTTGGAGGAAAAGTAGCTACTTTTCTTCCACTCTGTGTTGCACTCTTTGTTACCATTTGCAAGAAAATTTCATTTATTTATCTATTATAGCTCATTATATAAATTAATCACTGATTTTCCTTCAGCTACAAAGAGAATATCATGAGGTTATCAGCCATTCAACATGATCAGCCTATGAAACCCTTGGACAGAGCAGTCTTCTGGATTGAATTTGTCATGCGGCACAAAGGAGCCAAGCACCTGCGGCCAGCCTCCCACAACCTCACCTGGTTCCAGTACCACTCTCTGGATGTGATTGGGTTTCTGCTGGCCTGTGTGGCAACTGTTGTATTTGTCATTACAAAGTGTTGTCTGTTTTGTTGCCGGAAGTTTGCTAACATAGGAAAGAAGGGGAAAAGAGACTAGCTGTTTCTGAGATGTCTAGCAATTTTGCCACATAAGTAGAACTCCTCATATTTATTACAGTAGGATGAATTATGATAAAGTTCTACTCCTCCTGTGATAAAATATAAATTTTACTTTCAAGGGATTTTCTACCTGACAAAAATATGTCTTGCCAAGAAAAAACACTGAGGAAAAATTAAATAAAAATAAAACTATATGCATACATATTGAAATTTAATTTTTTAATTCAAAAGTTAATCTAAAAAGAAATTATTGTGTTTAACTATTTTTCACATGCTCTTTGTAAAAACAACAACAACAAGAAGTCTACTTACAGCATCTGTGTCATTTTCTAGATATTCAGAATTTTTAACTTCATTTTGGTGTCAAATAGGTTTTCCTTGTTATTGAAATTGTTCAATAATTGGAATTCTGTAAAAAGATTCATCAATTTATTCTATTTGTGAGACCACTATCCTGTCTTCATTTCTACTGTTTATGCAGCCTCAGCATCACCTCCTACCTAGAGCCATGGCAAGACATTTGCATTCATCCAGTTTAGCTTATTTCCCAAAGAGTGTTTGTAAAATTAGAAATATAGCAACTGCTACCTGCTTCCTATTATAAAATTGAAATATTTGTGAAAATCTTTAATTTCATGACTTAATTCTCTTTTGCTCATCCACCTTTTAGTCACCTATTATTTTCCCTCCCATACTCAACTTTTAATAATGGATGTAAGTTCTCAACTGTATATTAAAAAAATATATAACCTGGACTCTAAAGGGACTTAGAGAATTTTCGTTCTCTCAAAATGTACCTGAATTTATCTACAGATCTTATCTATATCTATATACATATCTAAGTCTGTATATACTCTTACAAAACTGGACACAGCATTACTTAACTACTTGCAGATACAATGTTATATCCAATGGGTTTGTTGACCATCAGATCAGATCAGATCAGTTGCTCAGTCGTGTCTGACTCTTTGCGACCCCATGAATCGCAGCACGCCAGGCCTCCCTGTCCATCGCCGACTCCCGGAGTTTACCCAGACTCACGGCCATAGAGTCAGTGATGCCATCCAGCCATCTCATCCTCTGTCGTCCCCTTCTCCTCCTGCCCCCAATCCCTCCCAGCATCAGAGTCTTTTCCAATGAGTCAACTCTTCGCATGAGTTGGCCAAAGTACTGGAGTTTCAGCTTTAGTATCATTCCTTCCAAAGATATCCCAGGGCTGATCTCCTTCAGAATGGACTGGTTGGATCTCCTTGCAGTCCAAGGGACTCTCAAGAGTATTCTCCAACACCACAGTTCAAAAGCATCAATTCTTCAGTGCTCAGCCTTCTTCACAGTCCAACTCTCATATCCATACATGACCACAAGAAAAACCATAGCCTTGTTGACCATAGATTGAATTAATTACTATTGCATTATAATGTATTTTGAACCACACTTTTGATTAGCATTTATCATTATTTTGTCTCTTTCTTTAAGCAGCTATTGCCTCATTCCTTGCCATAGCACTTATATGTAAAATTCAATTCTTTATCATGACAGAAAATAACATAGACATCATGTTTTTAAACCTGAGTCCACTATGACTGACATAATCAGCAACAATGAGCACAGTACAAAAATTACAGAAATTTTAAGAAAAACTGGTGAATCAGATGAAAGCAATCTGAAGCCACACTCATGAAAACTGCACATCAGGAAAGCAGTTTATGATCGAACTGGTCCAGGTGGAGAAATGAGTATTTTAGTCAAGAGGACCACAATCCACACATTAATCAACCTAAGACATAACTAATATTAAAAATAAATTGAAACATGATTATACAGTGGAAATTAGAAATAGATTTAAGGGACTAGATCTGATAGAGTGCCTGATGAACTATGGACGGAGGTTCTTGACATTGTACAAGAGACAGGGATCAAGACCATCCCCAAGAAAAAGAAATGCAAAACAGCAAAATGACTGTCTGGGGAGGCCTTACAAGTAGCTGTGAAAAGAAGAGAAGCAAAAAGCAAAGGAGAAAAGGAAAGATATATACATCTGAATGAAGAGTTCCAAAGAATAGATACGAAAGCCTTCCTCTGTGATCAGTGCAAAGAAATAGAGGAAAACAACAGAATGGGAAAGACTAGAGATCTCTGCAAGAAAATCAGAGATACCAAGGGAACATTTCATGCAAAGATGGGCTTGATAAAGGACAGAAATGGTATGGACCTAACAGAAGCAGAAGATATTAAGAAGAGGTGGCAAGAATACACAGAAGAACTGTACAAAAAAGATCTTCACGACCCAGATAATCATGATGGTGTGATCACTCCCATTCACCTAGAGCCAGATATCCTGGAATGTGAAGTCAAGTGGATCCTAGAAAGCATCACTACGAACAAAGTTAGTGGAGGTGATGGAATTGCAGTTGAGCTATTTCAAATGCTGAAAGATGATGCTGTGAAAGTGCTGCACTCAATATGCCAGCAAATTTGGAAAACTCAGCAGTGGCCACAGGACTGGAAAAGGTCAGTTTTCATTCCAATCCCAAAGAAAGGCAATGCCAAGAAATGCTCAAACTACCACACAATTGCACTCATCTCACACACTGGTAAAGTAATGCCAAAATTCTCCAAGTCAGGCTTCAGCAATATGTGAACCATGAACTTCCAGATGTTCAAGCTAATTTTAGAAAAGACAGAGGAACCAGAGATCAAATTGCCAACATCTGCTGGATCATCGAAAAAACAAGAGAGTTCCAGAAAAACATCTATTTCTGCTTTATTGACTATGCCAAAGCCTTTGACTGTGTGGATCACAACAAACTGTGGAAAATTCTGAAAGAGATGGGAATACCAGACCACCTGAACTGCCTCTTGAGAAATTTGTATGCAGGTCAGGAAGCAACAGCTAGAACTGGACATGGAACAATGGACTGGTTCCAAATAGAAAAAGGAGTATATCAAGGCTGTATATTGTCACCCTGCTTATTTAAAGTTAAATATGCAGAGTACATCAGAGGAACACTGGGCTGGATGAAGCACAAGCTGAATCAAGATTGCTGGGTGAAATATCAATAACCACAGATATGCAGATGACACCACCATTATGGCAGAAAGTGAAGAAAAACTAAGAGCATCTTGATGATGAAGAAGGAATTCATAGGGCCTGGACTCCCTCTTAGGCCTGTTCATGCTGATCATTCTAGGCCACCTTTCCAATGGACTCTGAACTCTGTGTTTAGTGTCTATGAAAACAACAACAGAAGGATAAGACCCCCTACAGACAGGGGAACCTTGAAGATCGTATCTAGGTTACTCAATGCCTAAGAGAAAACATACACTAATCACCCCTTCCTCCAGACAGGCCATATATTTTTCTGTATCTTTCGGAGTGTAACCTCGGGTTTATTGATTATTGGCTAACTGTTTGACTGTTTGAGCACATGAGCACATAGCACGTGAATGATGGAGTTATTGGGATTGTATTTTCCTTGGTTTATGTAAGTCTCAAGGAATTTGGAGTGGTGGGTTCAGACACGTACACATGGGGTATAAAAGATTTTCATAAATGCTGGTTGGTGTTCTTGGCTAAGAGGAGACTCTGCCTTGGGCCCGCCGGTGTAATAAACTGTGCTCCACTATCTGCATTGTCCTTCTGAGTGATTTTGTTTTCCAGAATGTGTGGCTACAACAATGAAAGTGAAAGAGGAGAGTGAAAAATTGGCTTAAATTTCAACATTCAGAAAACTAAGATCATGGCCTCTGGCCCCATCACTTCATGGCAAATAGATGGGGAAACAGTGGCAGACTTTATTTTGGGGGGATCCAAAATCACTGCAGATGGTGACTGCAGTAATGAAATTAAGAGACGCTTACACCTTGGAAGGAAAGTTATGATCAATTTAGACAGCATATTAAAAAGCAGAGACATTACTTTGCCAACAAGATCTGTCTAGTCAAGGCTATATTTTTTCCAGTAGTCATGTATGGATGTGAGAGTTGGACTATAAAGAAAACTTAGAGCTGAAGAATTGATGCTTTTGAACTGTGGTGTTGGAGAATACTCTTGAGAGTCCCTTGGACTGCAAGGAGATCCAACCAGTCCATTCTGAAGGAGATCAGCCCTGGGATTTCTTTGGAAGGACTGATGTTGAAGCTGAAACTCCAATACTTTGGCTACCTGATGTGAAGAACTGACTCATGTGAAAAGACCCTGATGTTGGGAAAGATTGAAGATAGGAGGAGAAGGGAACGATAGAGGATGAGACGGTTGGATGGCATCACCGACTCAATGTATATGAGTTTGGGTAGACTCTGGGAGTTAGTGATGGACAGGGAGGCCTGGCATGCTGCAGTCCATGGGGTCACAAAGAGTCGGATGTGACTGAGTGACTAAATTGAAACTGAACTCCACAGCACAGTTTTGCAGTATATCTGAGTCAACCTCATCAAGGGACATAAATTTGGGCTGCACACAAACAGAGCCACAGATGCCTACACAAGTGGTATATAGGATGTGTGTGCATGCTTAGTCACTCAGTCATGTCTGACTCTTTGCAATCCAAAAGACAGTAGCTGGCTAGGCTCCACTGTCCATGGACTTCTCAAGGCAAGACTACTGGAATGGGTTGCCATGCCTTTCTGCAGGAGATGGTCCTGATCCATGGATTGAACCCAGTTATCCTGCATGGCAGGCAGATTATTTACTGGTTGAGCCACCAGAGGAGCCTGGTATATAGAACATCTGTGAGCAAACCAACTCACTGACTTCAGCAATCTCCATCCTTGGAGAAGGGGGGAAAATAATATGAAAAAAGCCTGATTAAACCTAACTCTTAGGACTTCTTTCCAGCAAGTATGAATAGACTCTACCCATAACAAGGCAGTGACAGCTTTGGAGCAGAAAAGAAGTCCTGCCTCACACCCTGCTAGTTTCTAGAAACTTACACAGCAACAACACTCCCTATCAAGGTTTTAACAGCCAGCACACACACTCTGATGAAAGGTGACTGACATCCATCTCCAAACGACAGCTCACACCAAAGACATTGAAAACATGTAGTCTATACAGGAATACTCACATATAGGTGAATACTCACCCTATCAGGACCACAATATAGAATTAATTATCCTAAATTCAGAGAGGTAAAGTTAAGTGAAATGAAAAAGCAGAGGAAATACTCCCATTAAAAGAGCAAGAGAAATCCCCTGAAAAAATATATAATGAAACAGGAATCATCACTTCATGGGAAATAGATGGGCAAACAGTGGAAACAGTGTCAGACTTTATTTTTGGGGCTCCAAAATCACTGCAGATGGTGATTGCAGCCATGAAATTAAAAGACGCTTACTCCTTGGAAGAAAAGTTATGACCAACCTCGATAGCATATTCAAAAGCAGAGACATTACTTTGCCAACAAAGGTCCATCTAGTCAAGGCTATGGTTTTTCCTGTGGTCATGTATGGATGTGAGAGTTGGACTGTGAAGAAAGCTGAGCGCCAAAGAATTGATGCTTTTGAACTGTGGTGTTGGAGAATACTCTTGAGAGTCCCTTGGACTGCAAGGAGATCCAGCCAGTCCATTCTGAAGGAGATCAGCCCTGGGATTTCTTTGGAAGGAATGATGCTAAAGCTGAAACTCCAGTACTTTGGCCACCTCATGCGAAGAGTTGATTCACTGGAAAAGACTCTGATGCTGGGAGGGATTGGGGGCAGGAGGAGAAGGGGATGAGAGAGGATGAGATGACTGGATGGCATCACTGACTCTATGGCCGTGAGTCTGAGTGAACTCCAGGAGTTGGTAATGGACAGGGAGGCCTGGCGTGCTGTGATTCATGGGGTCGCAAAGAGTCAGACACAACTGAGTGACTGAACTGGACTAAACTGAATATAAATATTAATTAAATTTTAAGGAAAGTTATAGATAAAAACACAAATAACTGTAACAAGAAGTTATAAATTATAAAGATCAAACAACCAAAATTAGAGAATTCAGTTTCTCTAATTTTTCTCTAATTTCTCTGAGACAAAAAGCAATTTATAAGCAATCAATAGCTAACTAAATGACACAGAAGAACAAGTTATTTGGAAGACAGCTTAGGAAAAAAATCACTCAATCAAAACAGCAGACATAAAAACGAATGAAAAAATGAAAGCAACATACAAGAAATGTGGGATATGCCCAGCAGTGGGATTGCTGGATCATAAGGCATGTCTATTTCCAGTTTTTTAAGGAATCTCCACACTGTTCTCCATAGTGGCTGTACTAGTTTGCATTCCCACCAACAGTGTAAGAGGGTTCCCTTTTCTCCACACCCTCTCCAGCATTTATTACTTGTAGACTTTTGGATCGCAGCCATTCTGACTGGTGTGAAATGGTACCTCATAGTGGTTTTGATTTGCATTTCTCTGATAATGAGTGATGTTGAGCATCTTTTCGTGTGTTTGTTAGCCATCTGTATGTCTTCTTTGGAGAAATGTCTATTTAGTTCTTTGGCCCATTTTTTGATTGGGTCATTTATTTTTCTGGATTCATGTATGAAATGAGTTGCCAGTCCAGGTTTGATGCACGATACTGGATGCTTGGGGCTGGTGCACTGGGACGACCCAGAGGGATGGAATGGGGAGGGAGGAGGGAGGAGGGTTCAGGATGGGGAACACATGTATACCTGTGGCGGATTCATTTTGATATTTGGCAAATCTAATACAGTTATGTAAAGTTTAAAAATAAAATTAAATTAAAAAAAAAAAAACCAGAAAAAAAAAAAAAAGAAATGTGGGATAATAGAAAATGTGCCAACTTATGCATAATAGAGGTCCCAGAAGAAGAAGAGACAGATAAGGAAATAAAAAATCTATTTGAAGAAATTATGGATGGAAAAGTCCCTAACATAAAGCAAGAAACAGATATCAAAATGGTATGAAACAAAATCAACCTAAACAGACCCACACCTAGACATATAATTAATATGGTAAATATGAAGGATAAAGACAGTATTCAAAGGTAGGAAGAAAACACAAGGAGTCATTTTTAAGGAGACTTCCATAAGTCTATCAGATGATTTCTTGACAAAAACAAGCCATTTGGAGAGTCATGCTAAAAACAAAATCCTGAATGAGAAAACCCTTCAAACTTGCCCAAGAAGACTATCATTTAGTATAGAAAGAAAGATAAAGAATTTCTCAGACATGTAAAAACTGAAAGAATTCAGCAGTACTAAACCTATCTTTAAAAAGAGGCTGAACATTCTCTAAATGAAAAACAAGCAAAACTCTTTAGAAAGATAAGATCTGAATAAGAAAGGCAAGCATAGAGTAAAGGCTAGAGATTACTTAGATAAAGCAGTACCTAGAATAAAAAACAATAAAAAAATTGAAAAAGCAACTATAATTATAATCAACAGTCAAAGAATAAGCAGGATGAAAATAAAAATAAGATAACAAAGTCACAAAATGTGGGGAAGAGAATTATAAAATATAAATCTTTTAGAGTATGACTGAACTCAAATGTTATTTAGTTTTAAGCAAGTAGACATATTTGGTGTCAACTTAAACAAATGCCATGGTAACCACAAATCAAAAACATAGATACATTCACAAAAACCAAAAACATTGGAACTATACCAGAATACAAGGGGGGAAAAAAATCATCAAGAGACAAGTGGAAAAATAAAAAGAAATGAACACAGAAGTACTATATAAACAATTGGAAAACAATTGGAAAATATAAATGTCTGTAACTGCATAATTTTGAATAATTACTCTAAATATCAATGGACTTAATGCTCTAATCAAAAGATATAGAGTGGATGAATGGATTAAAAATAATAAGAACAATGATACTTCAGGGTGAAAGACACACAGAGATGTCTTTGTAAAGGGATGGAAAAAGATATTTTATGTACATGGAAACAAGAGAGAAGTAGGGGCAGCAATACTCATATCAGACAAAATAGACTTTTAAAGAAAGGCCATTTAAAAGACCAAAAAAAAAAAACAACAAAAAAAGGGAAGCCATTACTTAATGATAAAGGGATCTGCATAAGAAGATATTATCCCACTTAACATATACACAACCAGTGGAAGAGCATTCAAATATATAAAGCAAATATTAACAGAAATAAAGGGAGAAATTGACAATAATACACTAAGAATAGCAGATTTTAACAACTGTCTCCCATCAATGGAGATATCACCCAGATAGGAAATCCATATGCCAACAGAGTCTTAAACAACACTGTATACTAAGGGGTCTTAATAGATATCTACAGGACACTACTTTCAAACAAGCAGAATACATATCCTTTTCAAGCACATGTGGACGATTCTCTAGGACAGACTATATAGTAGGTCAGAAAACAAGCTTCAACAAATATAAAAGAATGGAAGTTTTATCAATCATCTCATAAATCAGAATGGTATGAAACTAGAAATCACCTACAGAAAGACAAAGAAGATAAAAAGGAATATGTTGAGACTAAACAATATGCTACTAGAAGACCAATGGGTCAATGATGAAGCCAAAGAAGAAATGAGAAAATACCACAAGACAAACAAAAATGAAAATACAATTTTACAAAATCTATGGAATGTAGCAAGAGTAATTCTAAGAGGGAAGGTCATAGTGATGAAGAGCTTCTTCAAGAAACAAGAAAAATCTCTAATAAACACCTAAACCACCATGTACAAGAAGTAGAAATAGAAGAATAAGCAAGCCCCAAAACAGAAAAAGGAAGGAATTAATAAAGGTCAGATTTTCTTTTTTTAATGTTAAAAAACAATTAAATCCAACAATTTGTTTTTTAAAGATAGAATTGACAAACCTTTAGCCAGGCTCACCAAGAAGAAAAGAGAGGCCCAAACAAAATAACAAACAAAAGAAAAGAATAATCAATATCACAGAGATACAAAAATAAACATACTATGAATATACCATGAAGAGTCCAACAAATTGGAAGAAATGGACAAATTTCTAGAAATATGCAACTTACCAAGACTAAGTCAAGAAGAAATAGATAATGTGAACAGAACGATCACTATAAATGAAATAGAATCTATTAAAACAACAACAACAACAAGCTATCATTCAAAAAAAGTCCAAGACAAGACAGCTTCAATGAGAATTCTACCAAACATATAAATATGAGCTTATCCATCTCAAACTTATCCAAAAAATTAAAGAGACAGAATGCCCCCAAATTCACTAAGGAAGGGAAGTATTAACCTGATATAAAATCAGACAAGGACACAATACAAAAAATTACAGGCCAATATCTTTGATGAGTGCATATGCAAAAACCTCAAAAAAATAGTAGCAAATTGAATGTAACAATATATAAAAAAAGATCATTCAACTGATTCTGTTTGAATTTTTCCATGGCCACAAGATGATTCAACACAGGTAAATCAATCAGTGGAATACATAACGAAAAAAGAAACTAAGAAAACACATAATCATCTCAATAGGCACAAAATAGCATTTAACAAAATCCAACATCCATTCATGAGAAAAATACCCTTATCAAAGTGGATATTGAAGGAACATATCTCAGCATAATAAAGGTCATTTTTTTGTAAAATCACAGTTAATATAATACTCAAAAGTGAAAACTTGAAAGACTTCCTGCTAAATTCAGAATCAAGACAAAGACACCTACTGTTACTGCCTCTGTTTAATGCAAAATGTAAATTCATACCCACAGCAATCAGACAAGAAAAGCAGAATAAAATTATCCAAATTGGAAGGGAAGAGGTAAAACTGTCACCACTTGCAGATGACATGACACACTATGTAGAGAACCCTAATGTATCTTAATAAAAATTATTAGAATAAATGAATTTGGCAAAGTTGAAGGATAAAAGATTAATACAGAAATCTGTAGTATTTTTATACACTAATCTTGAAATATCAAAAAGTGAAAGAAAAAAGTCTCATTTAAAACCAAATCAAAAACAAGTAAAATACCTAAGAAGAAAGCAAGGAATTGAAAGTCTTAAACACTTGAAACACCAATGAAGGAAATTAAAAATTATTCAAGGAAATGGAAAGCTATCCTTTGCTTTAGATTAGAAGAATTGACATTGCTAAAATGGCCATATTGCCAAAAGTAATCAATATATTTAATTCAATCCCTATGATAATATCCAGGACATTTTTCACAAAGCTAGAAGAAATAGTACTAAAATTTATAAGAACCAAAAAAGGCTCCAAATGGCAAAAGCAATCCAGAGGAAAATAAAGTTGATAGTATAACCTTTCCAGACTTCAGATAATACTACAAAGCTATCATAATGAAAACATTGCAGTATTGGCACAAAAACAGACTCATAGACCAGTGGAATAGAATAAAGGGTCTAGAAATAAACCCATCAAGCTAAAGCCAATTATGACAAAGAAGGCAAAAATATACAAAAAAGAAATTAGTGTCTACAACAACGATGAAGGAAAAGTAGACAGGCACATTAAAAACAATGAGATTGGAATATTCCATTGCACCATATGTAAAAATGAACTCAAAATGATTTAAAGACTGAAATATTAGATGACACCATAAAACTCCTGCTGCTTGCTGCTAAGTCACTTCAGTCGTGTCTGACTCTGTGAGACCCTATAGACGGCAGCCCACCAGGTCTCCCGTCCCTGGGATTCTCCAGGCAAGAACACTGGAGTGGGTTGCCACCTCCTTCTCCAAAGCATGAAAGTGAAAAGTGAAAGTGAAGTCGCTCAGCGGTGTCCAACTCTTAGCGACCCCATGGACTGCAGCCTTCCAGGCTCCTCCGTCCATGGAATTTTCCAGGCAAGAGTACTAGAGTGGGGTGCCATTGTCTTCTCCAAGAGAACAAAGACAAAACCCTCTTTGACACAATTAATAACAAAATTTTCTTAGATTATTCTTTCAAGGAAATCGAAATAAAGGCAAAAATAAGCAAATGTGACCAAATCAAACATGAAAGCTTTGCACAGGAAAGAAAACATTAACAAAGCAAAAACACAACCTATGGAATAGGGGAAAATACTTGCAAATAATGTGACAAACAAGGGAATAATATCTCAAATATACAAATATCTCATACAATTCAATATAAAAAAGAAAGCAAACCAATCAAAAAATGGACAGAAGATCTCACTGGGCCACCCGGTTCTAGGGCCCGATCCGGGGCAGGGGGAGGAGAACACCGGGTCAAGGGCCACAGTCGCCGCTCCCAGGAAGTCCTCCCGCCAGCCCGTCTGACCGCGCTTTGCAGGCTCTGCCTGTCAGGATCAGATCAGCCAAAAAAAAAAAAAAAAAATGGACAGAAGACCTGAATAAACATTTCTACAAATAAGATAAACAGATAATTAACAGGTACATGAAAAGATGCTCAATGCTATAAATTATTTGAGACATTCAAATCAAAACCACAGAGGCATCACTTCACAGTGGTCAGAATGTCTATCATCAAAAAGTCTACAAATAGTAAATGCTAAAGGAAATGTGAATAAAAGGGAATCCCCATACACTGTTGCTGGGAATGTAATTTCATGTGACGGCTATGAAAAACAGTATGTAGGTCCATTAAAAACCAAAAATAGAACTACCACATAATCCAGTAATTCCCCTCCTGGTTATACAGCTGAAAAAATCAAACACTAATTTCAAAAGACACATGCAACACAATATTCATATCAGCACTTGATATAACAGCCTAAACACAGAAGCCACATGAGTGCCCATTAACAGACAATTATCTTAAGATGTGGGATATATGTACAAAGGTATATTACTCAGCCTTTGAAAGAATAAAATATTGCCATTTGTAGCCACATGGATGGAACTACAGATCATTATTCTTAGTGAAATATGTCACACAGAGAAAAATACTATGTCAGTTATACATGGAATCTAAAAAAATAATACAACTGAATCTATATACAAAACAGATTGACAGATATAAACAATAAAATTATGCTTACTAAACAGCAGGGGGAGAGCAACCAATTTAGGAGTATGGGGTAAGAGCTGTAAACTACTATACATAAAATAAATAAGCAAAAAAATTCTACTGGATAGCACAGGGAATATACTCAATATCTTGTAATAATCTATAATGGAATATAATTTACAAAACTACTAAATAATTATACTATAGCCCTGAAGCTCTAGCAGAAAATTGTAAATCAACTACACATCAAGGTAGATAGATAGAGATAAATAAAAAATTTTGCACCTTGACCTCCCATTTCTTTTTCTTTTAATTTGTGGCTGTGCTGGGTCTTCTTGATGCACAGGCTTTCCTTTAGTTGCAGAGACTGGAGGCTACTCTCTAATTGAGTTGGACATGCCACTCATTGAAGTGGCTTTTCTTGTTGTGGGATGGAGGCTCTAGGGCACGCATGTTTCAGTACTTGCAATGCATGGGGCTCAGTAGTTGCAGTTCCCAAACACTAGAACTCAGGCTGAATAGATGCGATGCATCACCTTAGTTGCCCCGTGGTGTTGGGGGCCAGAGTGAGGCACTCCGCCCGTGGCAAAGGTCATGACAAAGGAGGCTCGACATACACAAAGGCGGGATCGAGCCTCAGGAGTCCCCCTGGAAATCCTCGAGTATCTACCCCCATAACCAGAGCCTGCCTGCTTTACTACTTTGTGCTCCCACCTACACCTCTGTCTTTACGGGGGGCTGTCCCCCACCACCTCTTTCGGAGAAGGAGTTAACCTAGAGCTCCAGTTAATAAAAACTCCTGGGCGTGGCAAGAGTGTTTTAACCTACAAACTCCTCTGAAGGCTCTCTAGCCTGCCTGACAGGCTTGTCCGGCCACATGTGATTGCTCACAGCCTCCCAACCGTGAGAGGCACGAGATGCTTTAAACCTTCTAAAAACAGGTTCCTTAGAAAAGTTAGAAAACCATTAGTATAAGTATAGTGGGCTGATTAGAAATTTTATTGGTGAAGGGTTTTTCATTTGTTGAGCCAATGTTTGTTACTAAGTCTCCATATCCCCTGCCCTTACACACATTGATGAATATATAGAAAAAATAAGTATTAACCTTTGATATAAATCACACTAGACCTTAGGCTAAGTAAATTCTTTCCTTAACTAAAACCCACTATACCCTCACCCTATAGGAATGTAACTTTATTTGGGTGGCATCTGTTTTAAGAATAATCACCCCTGGAGAAATAAGTGTCCTGGTTGACTGACTGCTGTCAAAAGGAGAGGGTCCTAAATTGTCAGCAGGCCCTCTGGCCAGAAGATGATGTAACACCCCTAAGACCTCTGTATACATTTGTATGAAGCACCTGACTTTGATAAAAGTCAGGACTGCTGACCCCACGTGACTTTTGCATAACATCTCAGTGTATAAAATAAAGAATTGGGATCAGTTTCTCGAAATACTGGTCTCCCCATGTCTCTCTCTCACTCTGGCTGAGTCTCCATCTGGAGCGCGGAACCCACCAAGCTTACTAATTTTGCCTGGGCTTCTAAGATCAGACCGGGGAGGCCTCAGTGTCTCCTCTCCTTCGGGAGAACGGAAGGATGCCTGTGGCCTATGTAAGTGGTGCAAGCTTCTTGTCTTGAAGTTTTATTGGTCTCCCGCGTAAACCAAGCTACTCAGCCTCTTTTCTCCACTGAATTTTCCTACTAAGCTACCCTCATTCTATTACTCTTTACATCTCTAATTAATATCTAATTGAAGCTATTGTATCCTGATCCTCACCGACGCCGTCCCCGCTTCGAATACCCTTGATCAGCCGGGGCTGGACCCCGGCACCGTGGCATGTGCCATCTTCCTGAATCAGGAATTGAACCTGTGTCTTCTGCTTTTGCCAGGTTGATTCTTTACCACTGAGCCAGCACTGCAGCCCCAAACCTCTCATTTCTTAGATGGTAACATGATATATTTCCCAAATTCTTACATGAAGTAAGAAAAACTGTTAAAATAAATAAATTTAAATTAAAAAAAGAAAAACTACTGAAAATTATATTTTAAAACAGCTCTTCAATATCTAGAAAGTGCCCTAAAGGTATACAAGCAAGTAAAGACACATTTATTCCAAAAATACATTAGCAGAAAAATCATTGAATGCTTATGCCATTTAAAACTAAAACAGGTCCCTCTCTCACCATCCTTATTCAGAAAACTAGACTTCATTCCAAGTAGGTTCAGAAAGAACACAAATTTCACACTACCCACATGTCCCATTTGAACATTATGATATCTTCCTAGAGGAGTCAAATCACTTGAATTTCTCACACACACTCACTGTAGCTATGGCTTAAAGCAGCTAAGTTCCAGATAAATGGCCAACAAAATTCTTCTTTCTGCCACCCAGTCCCACTCATAGGCCAGAGGTTCTATTCAGGCACAGCATATTGAGAATCAGTTCAGTTCAGTTCAGTAGCTCAGTCGTGTCCAACTCTTTGTGAGCCCATGAATCGCAGCATGCCAGGCCTCCCTGTCCATCACCAACTCCCGGAGTTCACTCAGACTCACAGCCATCAAGTCAGTGATGCCATCCAGCCATCTCATCCTCTGTCATCCTCTTCTCCTCCTGCCCCCAATCCCCCCCACCATCAGAGTCTTTTCCAATGATTCAACTCTTCGTATGAGGTGGCCAAAGTACTGGAGTTTCAGCTTGAGCATCATTCCTTCCAAAGAAACCCCAGGGCTGATCTCCTTCAGAATGGACTGGTTGGATCTCCTTGCAGTCCAAGGGACTTTCAAGAGTCTTCTCCAACGCCACAGTTCAAAAGCATCAATTCTTCAGCGTTCAGCTTTCTTCACAGTCCAACTCTCACATCCATACATGACCACAGGAAAAACCATAGCCTTGACTAGAGGGACCTTTGTTGGCAAAGTAATGTCTCTGCTTTTGAATATGCTATCTAGGTTGGTCATAACTTTCCTTCCAAGGAGTAAGCATCTTTTAATTTCATGGCTGCAGTCACCATTTGCAGTGATTTTGGAGCCCAGAAAAATAAAGTCTGACACTGTTTCCACTGTTTCCCCATCTATTTCCCATGAAGTGATTGCTTCTTGCATTCTCCCAGCTCCTCAGCAATCACTGTGGGGGCTGGCAGCATCCACTGGATCTCAGTTTGGGGAGCTGTCATTCACATTGGAGGCCAGAAATTGCTGATGGCTATGACATTTCTTGTTTATTAATATGGCAGGAGATATCTTCATTTTATATTTCAGTGCCTTTAAAAAGCCCATTTCTCATTTTATTGTAAAAGTTATAATTAATAAGTTTACTGAAATTCATTCATTCTTAGGTCATCCAAAAACCAAAGCCTTTGTAACTCATGGTGGAAGCAACGGCATTTATGAGGCCATCTACCACAGGAGCCCTATAGTGGGCCTTCCTTTGTTTGCAGATCAACCTCATAACAACATTCATATGAAGGCCAAGGAAGCTGCTGTCAAATTGGACTTGGAAACAATGTCAACAAGAGATTTGCTCAATGCATTGAAGGAAGTCATTAATAATCCTTTATGAGTATGGTTTTGGTTTTGTTTTGTTTTGTTTTGTTTTTTAACTAGATATTCTTTCTAGAGAAGTTCTCATCTGAAAGCCAGGGAGGCAGTCATGAGTCTTCACAGAAGCCCAGTGAGAAGTAAGTTTGGCTTAGTGCTTTGAAAACAGTCACCAATAATCTATTGTGAGTGTCACATTAATATTTTTTCATGGTTTTATGGGAAAGTTTTGTCAGTGGTTTAAAGATAGTGGAGAAATTTTGAAAGAACTAATCATTAAAAGGGGATGACAGAAGATGAGATTGAATGGCATCATTGATTCAATGGACATGAGTTTGAGCACACTCTAGAAGATGGTAAAGGACAGGAAAACCTGGCCTATTGCAGTCCATGGGGTCACAAATAGTCACACATGACTGACAGACTGAACAACAATAGCAACAAAATCATTAAAATGAAAGAATCACTGAAATGGTAATAGAAGGATAAAGAAGCATTGAGAACAAAGTTATAGTAGGGAACAATGAACGCTAATGAATGTTTGTCTGCCCACTTTACTTTCTTTCAGCATGTGAACTCCTCAGATGTTTTAAACTCTTAAAAGATGGCTATTTTCAGGAAACCACATTGACATAATCAATCTCAAATTCCCATTACATTTAATATTTTCCAGGCCAATATTTTGATTCCATCACTGATAAGTGGTAAACAGCTAGAACTTTCCAATTACCCAATTTCAACTATGTAGATACTATGTTTAAATGTAGGTATATTCTTGGGGTTTTTTTATTGTGATATTTTAGTCTTCTTTGGAAGAATTATAAAATCTAAATGTAGTTGACTTGGAAGGGATATGCTGGATATTCCTTTTATAAAAGTTTTTACACAATTTTTAGGCAATTTTCCATTCAAAACCAAATATTGGTTATAATCCTAATGTTGTACAATACAACTCTGTACTTATATTATTCCCAATAGTTTTTGCCTCTTACCCATATATTTCTGTTCCCCTAAGTACAGTAACCAATAGATTGTTCTTTATCTGCAAGTCTTTAATACTTTGAACCCATCACTCATAAATGGTAAACAAATAGAACTTTTTAACTTAATTACAACTATGTTGATGCTGCTTATAAATATAAGTATATTCTGAGTTATTTTGGTTGTGTTTGTTCTTGTCTTATTTGGAAGAGATATGTTGTGCCATTACTATCTAAAAGCCAAATTTTCTAAAAGCAAAAATATTTGATTTCCAAATCACTTCAGGATATACATGAATTTCAGTAACACAATTATATTAATATCACAAATATGACATATACATGGGTAAACAGTGGAAACAGTGGCTGACTTTATTTTTCTGGGCTCCAAAATCACTGCAGATGGTGATTGTAGACATGAAATTGAGATGCTTACTCTTTGGAAGGAAAGTTATGACCAACCTAGATAGCATATTAAAAAACAGAGACATTACTTTGTCAACAAAGGTCCGTCTAGTCAAGGTTATGGTTTTTCCAGTGGTCATGTATGGATGTGAGAGCTGGACTATAAAGAAAGCTGAGGGCAGAAGAATGGATGCTTTTGAACTGTGGTGTTGGAGAAGACTCTTGAGAGTTCCTTGGACTGAAAGGAGATCCAACCAGTCCATCCTAAAGGAGATCAGTCCTGAGTGTTCATTGGAAGGACTGATGTTGAAGCTGAAACCGCAATACGTTGGCCACCTGATGCAATGAACTGACTCATTTGAAAAGACCCTGATGCTGGGAAAGATTGAGGGCAGGAGGAGAAGGGGATGATGGAATATGAGATGGTTGGATGGCCTCACCAACACAATGGACATGGGTTTGGGTGGACTTCAGGAGTTGGTGATGGACAGGGAGGCCTGGCTTGCTATGGTTTATGGGGTTGCAAAGAGCTGGACATGACTGAGGGACTGAACTGAACTGAACTCATAAATATGTATACTTCCCTCTATTGTTTCATAATGTCTTTGAAATGAAACGTTTAGAGAATGTGTCAATAATAGTAGCACAGTGTCCATTTGTGTTTTATAAGTTGTGTTATTTAATTTTAGTGCAGCTATTTACCTAAATAAGCAGTATATAAAGCAAATTGTTTTTTTATTAAGAAATAGATCTTTCATTTGCTGATTTTATATATGTATATCTTTCTAGTGTATTTATATGTTTTTTAATTTTAATAATGCAACGTTGGTGTCAGAAAATTAAGATGATTTATTAGCTGCTATATACTGAAGGCTATGGTATAATGCATATGTTATTTAGTAACATAGTGTTGTGCATGCATGCTAGGATGTTTCAGTTGTGTCGGACTCTTTGCGACCCCATGGACTGTAGCCCACCAGGCTCTTCTGTCCATGGGGATTCTCCAGGCAATAACACTGGACTTTACACATATTAAGTAACTTTTTTATTGTATTCTTTTGCTATAGTATTACAAAAAAATGTTTCCAGATTACTGCAGTCCTCTGGAAAACTCCATGTCCTCTCCCCATGTTTTTGACAGAAAAGAGGAAGTTACTTCCATTGTCATTGCTGCAATGCCATGTTATAGCACTTTGTGATTTAGAGTTCATGAACCATATTTCTTTATTCTTCCTACTTTTTTGTCTACGAATCCATCATCCCTGTGTCAAGAAGATCCCCTGGAGAAGAAAATGGCTATCCTCTACAATATCCCAGCCTGGAGAATTCCATGGACTGAGAAGCATGGCCAGCTACAGTCCATGGGGTCTCACACAGTCAGACCTGACTAAGCAACTAACACACACACACACACACACACACACACACACAGTCCATCAACACACATACAGTCCATCATCATTTCAACAGTAGAAACAAATGTAACTGCAATGCTTGAAAGTGAAATTTTGAGTCTTTTCCAGATTCTTTCAGAATGAGAACCAAAGCAACAACAATATGAGCAAACATGTTCTGACAGAATATACCTGCTGGGAATATCTCTAAGAATCAATACATTATTCTCAAAATGATCAGATAAGGTACTATTCCTATCCAATTTATATACCAATTGGGCCCTCCAATTATAAAATGAGTAGCTTGAAAATAAAAAGGTTTTTAAAATTTAATAAAATTATATTAAAAAACAAAAAATAAAACAGAGGAACAGAAAGAATAAAAAAAGCAGCCAGCAAGTGTCAGAGTCAGGAATCAAACCGAGTCAATCCACTTCCACACTTTCAGCCACTACTTCACTAATGTAAGATCAGCTCTGTTTGGACATGCTTCTGAACCTCATCATAGACTTACCTGCTATCTCTGGATTATGACTGCATTTTAAAACATATCTACCACGTTTATTAACAATGCTTTACTAGAGAATTCAAACTTTGAACAAACATATTACGAATTCCTTTCCTTTCTTTCTCCTTTGAGACTTAACTCATTCCATTCTTTAGACTACACAATCTCATCCTCTCCCATTTTCTTTCTATTCTTTGGCACTTGAAATCCTATGCATTTAAGATATCATAACCCACAAGTTAAGGTCTCAATAATCACCTTGGAGTAAAATTATCTATTTTTCTTTCACTCTGTGTTGTTCTCTCTGCTACCATCTGAAAGAAAATTTCACACATTTGATCTATTAGAGCTCATTCTATAAATATATGTTTGTTTGATTTTCTTTCAGCTACAAAGGGAATGTCATGAGGTTATCAGCCATTCAACATGATCAGCCTATGAAACCCTTGGACAGAGCAGTCTTCTGGATCGAGTTTGTCATGCGCCACAAAGGAGTCAATCACCTGCGACCAGCTATCCACGACCTCACCTGGTTCCAGTACCACTCTCTGGATGTGATTGGGTTCCTGCTGGCCTGTGTGGCAACTGCTGCATTTGTCATCACAAAGTGTTTTCTGTTTTGTTGCCAGAAGTTTGCTGGCACAGGTAGGAAGGAGAAAAGGGACTAGCTGTTTCCGAGATATCAAGCTTGTTTGCCACATAAATAGAACTCCTCATGCTTATTCCAGTAGGAGGAATTATGATAAAGTTCCTCTCCTTTTGTGACAAAATATAAATTTCACTTTCAAGGGATTGTCTACCTGACTTAGAATTATGTTTTGCAAAGGAAAAATACTGGTTAAAAACTAAATAAAAAACTACATGCATATGTAGTGAAATTTATTATTTTAATTCAAAAGTTTTACTAAAGAGAAATTATTGAATGTAATTGTTTTTCACATGTTGAGTGCAGAAACAAGAACAATAACCAGTCTACTCAACTGTATTATTTTGTAGATATTCAGAATTTTAAACTTCATTTGATTTAGAATTGTATAGTTTTTCCTAACTATAGAAATTGTTCAATAATTGGAATTCTGTAAAAAGAATCAATCCTTAATTTTATTTCTGAGACTATTAATAGTTCTTTGTTTTCACTGTGCATCCAGCCTCAACAGAACTTCTTACCTAAAGCCATGGCAAGACATTCACTTTCATCCAATTAAACAATTTCCCAGAAGAGTGTGGGATTAGAAACACAGCAAAGATCACATAATCATTTCAATAGGCACAAAATAGTATTTTATATAATCCAACATCCATTCATTAAAAAAAAAACTCTCATCAAACTGAATATAGAAGGAATATATCTCAACATAATAAAGGCCATTTATTATAAAAACACAGTCAATATAATAGTCAAAATTGAAAACTTGATCAGAATCAAGGAAAGGATGCCCACCCTCACTGCCTGTTTAATACAGTATGAGAATTCATATACACAGCAATCAGACAAGGAAAAATAGAATAAAATTATCCAAATTGGAAAGGAAGAGGTAAAACCGCCACCACTTGCAGATGACAGGATACTCTATGAAGAAAACCCTAATTATCTTCATAAACATTATAAAAATAAATTAATTTAGCAAAGTTGAAGGACACAAGATTAATACACAGAAATCTGTTGTATTTCTATACACTAATACTGAAATATCAAAATACTAAATGCCAAAGAAAATGTGAAGAAAAGGGAACCCTCATACAGTGTTGCTGGGAATGTAAATTGTGCAATTGCTATGAAAAACATTATGCAAATTACTTAAATACCAAATATAAAACTACCACATGATCCAGCAATCCCACTTTAGGTATATAGCTGAAAAATGAAAAACTCTAGTTTCAAAAGATACATGCACCCCAATGTTCATAGCAGCACCATTTATAATAACTAAAACATGGATAGGACTTCCCTATAACCTAAATGGTAAAGAATCTGCCTGCAATGCAGGAGACCCAGGTTCAATCCCTGGGTCAGGAATATCCCCTTGAGAAGGAAATGGCAACCCACTCCAGTATTCTTGCTTGGAGAATTCCATGGACAGACAAGCCTGGCAGGCTACAGTCCATGGGGTTGCAGAGTCATACATGACTAAGCAACTAACACACACAAAGCATGGAAGCCACCTAATTCCCATTGACAGACAATTATTTTAAGAAGGTGTGGCATATGTGTACTAAGGAATATTACTCATTCTTGGAAAGAATAAAATACTGCCATCTGTAATAACTTGGTTGGAACTAAAGATCACTATTCTTAGTGAAATATGTCACAAAGAGAAAAATACTATGTCACTTAATATAGAAACTAAAAAAAATAATACAAATGAATCTATATACAACAGATTGACATAGACAATAAACTTATGCTTACCAAACAGCAGGGGAGACAGCAACCAATTAAGAGTATGGAATAAGAGATGCAGACTACAATACATAAAATAAGCAACAAGAATCTACCAGACAACACAGGGAATTATTACCCAATATATTGTAATAAGTATAATGGGATGTAATTTAAAAAAATACTAATTAATTATACTATACCCCTGAAATAACACAAAATTGTAAATCAACTACACATCAATGTAGATAGATAAACATAGATAGAAAATTTTGCACCTTGACTTCCCACTTCTTTTTCTTTTAATTTGTAGCTGTGCTGGGTCTTGCTGCACAGGCTTTCTTCTAGTTGCAGAGAGTGAGGGCTACTCTCTAGTTGTGGTACACAGGATCCTCACTGAGGTGGCTTTACTTGTTGCAGAGCACTGGCCTTAATGCATGGGCTCAGTAGTTGCAGTTCCCCAGCACTAGAGTGCAGGCTGAATAGCTGTGATGCACTGACTTAGTTGCCCTGCAATATATAGTATCTTCCTGAACCAGGGATCAAACCTGTGTCTCCTGCACTGGCAGACTGATTCCATACCACTGAGCCATAGTTGAAGCCCCAACACTCTCATTTCTGAAATGGCAACATGATATATTCCATGAACAAATTCTTACATGAAGTAAGAATAACTACTGAAATTTATATTTTAAAACAACCATTTAGTTTCTAGAAAGTGTCCTAAAGATATACAGCAAGTAAAGACATTTATTTCAGAAAAATACATTAACAGAAAAATCATTGAAAGCTTTTGCCACTTAAACCCAAAACATCTCCCTCTCTCATCATTCTTATTAAGAAAACTAGACTCCACTTTGGGTAGGTTCAGAAAGAACACTAGGCTCTCACTATCCACAGCTCCCTTTTGAGTGTTATTGTATCATCTTAGAAGGGTTTAGCCACTTGACTTTCTCACACATACACACACATACCCCCTAGTTATGAGTTACAGTGGCTAATTTCCAGATAAGTATGGCCATCAAAGTTCCCCCTTCTTCCACCAGCGCCACTAATAGGGCCGAGGTTCTATTCAGGCACAGAATATTGAGAATACTGAATCCCAAAAGGTGTTCTCCCAGCTCATTCATTGACTGTAAGTTCCATGATGAAAAGGAAAACTAAAAATTGACACTAGTGTTTACATACAAAAGAGGGATTTCACAGAGAAAGACATGTGCCACACTGTTCCTATTTCCAGCTCTGAAGAGAAAGTTCAGAAAGCTTGACCAGAGGGAGGCTTAGGATAAAAAAGCTATTCTTAAGGGGCTCACTTAATAGAATAAGACTGTGAAAAGGTCAAGCCTATGAGCACCCACAAACTATGAAAGATCTGTTGGTAAACAGTTAAAAGGAAGGTAATTGTTTAATGACAGATACAAGCTAAACATTGACAAGCTAGTTTATCAGAGAAAATCAGAGAAAGACACAGCTGTGAAGAGCATTCCTGAGGTCAGAACACAAATCAAACATTGACTTTTAAAACTATCTGGCAAGGGGTCAGATTTTGGAGCAATTTATGCCCCCAAGAAGTGATCAACAGCTAGAATACAATCACTCAACAACTGGTGAAATCTAACAGTATGAAGCTCAGTTGAGTTCAGTTCAGTTACTCAGTTGTGTCCGACTCTTTGCGACCCCGTGAACTGCAGCATGCCAGGCCTCCCTGTCCATCACCAATTCCTGGAGCCTACCCAAACTCATGTTCATTGAGTCGGTTATGCCATCCAACCATCTCATCTTTTATCGTCTGCTTCTTCTCTTGCCCTCTATCTTTCCCAGCATCAGGGTCTTCTCAAATGAGTCAGCTCTTCCCATCAGGTGGCCAAAGTATTGGAGTTTCAGCTTCAACATCAGTCCTTCCAATGAACATCCAGGACTGATGTCCTTTAGGATGGACTGGTTGGATCTCTTTGCAGTCCAAGGGACTCTCAACACCAGTCTTCTCCAACACCACAGTTCAAAAGCATCAATTCTTCGGTGTTCAGCTTTCTTTATAGTCCAACTCTCACATCCATACATGACTACTGGAAAAACAATAGCCTTGACTAGACGGATCTTTGTTGACAAAGTAATGTCTCTGCTTTTTAATACACTAGGTTGATCATAACTTTCCTTCTGAGGAGTAAGTGTCTTTTAATTTCATAGCTATAGTCACCATCTGCAGTGATTTTGGAGTCCCAAAACATAAAGTCAGCCACTGTTTCCACTATTTCCCCTTCTATTTGCCATGAAGTGATGCATGCTATGATCTTAATTTTCTTAATGTTGAGTTTTAAGCCAACTTTTTCACTCTCCTCTTTCACTTTCATCAAGGGGCTCTTTAGTTCTTCTTCACTTTCTGCTATAAGGGTGGTGTCATCTGCATATCTGAGGTTGTTGATATTTCTCCCAGCAATCTTGATTTCAGCTTGTGCTTCATCCAGCCCAGCATTTCTCATGATGTGTTCTGCATGTAAGTTAAATAAGCAGGGTGACAATATACAGCCTTGATGTACTTCTTCTCCTATTTGGAAGCAGTCCCTTGTTCCATGTCCAGTTCTAACTGTTGCTTCCTGACCTGCATACAGGTTTCTCGAGAGGCAGGTCAGGTGGTCTGGTATTCCTATATCTTTCAGAATTTTCCACAGGTTATTGTGATCCACACAGTCAAAGGCTTTGGCATAGTCAATAAAGCAGAAATAGATGTTTTTCTGGAACTCTCTTGCTTCTTCAATGATCCACAAGATGTTGGCAATTTGATCTCTAGTTCCTCTGCCTTTTTTAAAACCAGCTTGAACATCTGGGAGCTCACGGTTCACGTACTGCTGAAGCCTGGCTTGGAGAATTTCAAGTATTACTTTAGTGGTGTGTGAGATGAAAGGAGACAGTTAAAAGAAGAGTGCTACTAAAAGCACTGTCTGCCCAGGTAATGTGAATATTGCGACAGTTGCACCCTCCAAGTAGCTGCATCAGATGCTTTACCCTGTAAGGGAAAGAGACTTTATTAAAATAGTCCATGTAGTCAGTAAACATATATCAGCAACAAGACATGGAATTAGAGTTGCTACACTCCATTGTCTAAATGTAATACCTTAACAATAATTTCACAAGACATATAAAGAAATATAAATACGTGACCTAAATGGTGAAAAAACAGTCAATAGAAACTGCTTATGAAAGGGACTAATGGTTGGCTCTAATAAGGAAAAACTTCAAATTAGCTAATGTCAGTGGATTCAGTGACCCAAAGGAAACTACCAAAAAGACGAAACACTGAAATAAATAAAATGAGAAACTAAAATAAAAATATAAGTGATCATAAGAGACTATTCAGTATCATTATATTCCTTCAAATTGGAGAACTTAGGAGAAATGTATAAATTGTTGGAAGCATACAACCTATCTTCATGAAACTATGATGAAAGAAGAAAGGTATAATAAAAATGTACATCTAATAGAGCATAAAAATAAGAAATAAAAATCATATTTTACAAAAATAACAAATGGAAATTTTGGAGTATTTGTATTTGAAATGAAAAATTCACTAGTGGGAACAAATAAGAAGCTGATGAAAAAGCAAGTGAATTTGAAGATATATCAACAACATAATATAATCCAAAGAACAGAGACAAAAAATGAAAAGAGGGTTAGAGAATATTGGTACATAATAAAGCACACTAACATACACAAAAGAAAGCTAAAGCCAGAAAACCTTAAAGCACTAAAGAAAAATAATTCAGCCTTACAAGGGAATATCAAGATACTGCTTATATCTTATGAGAAACAGTGGATGCCCTCTGGCAGTGAGATGATATAGTCAAAATCTAGATAGTCAAAACTGTCAATCAAAAATTCTATATCAAACAAAGTCATTGTTGTTCAGTTGCCCAGTCATGTCCAACCCTTGCGATGCCATGGACTGCAGCACACCAGGCCTCTCTGACCCTTACCGTCTCCTGAAGTTTGCCCAAGTTCATATTCATTGCATCTTTCATGCCATCCATCCATCTCATCCTCTGACACCCTCTTCTTCTTCCCTCAATCTTTCCAGCATCAGGGACTTTTTCAATGAATCAGCTGTTTGCATCAGATGACCAAAATACTGGAATTTCAACTTCAGCATCAGTCCTTCCACCAAATATTCAGGATTGATTTCCCTTAAAATTGATGGTTTGATCTCCTTGCTGTTCAAGGGACTCTCAGGAGTCTTCTCCAGCAATCACAGTTCAAAGGCATCAATTCTTCAGCACTCTGCCTTCTTTACAGTCCAACTCTCACACCCTTACGTGGCCACTGGGAAGATCATTGCCCTGACTATACAGACTTTGTCAACAGAATAATGTCTCTGCTTTTTAACCCAGTCTCTAGGTTTATCATAGCTTTCCTGCCAAAAAGCAAACATCTTCTGATTTCATGGCTGCAGTCACCATCTGCAGTGATTTTAGAGCCCAAGAAGAAGAAACCTGTCACTACTTCCATATTTTCCCCTTCTACTTGCCATGAAGTAATGGGGCCAGATGCCATGATCTTAGCTTTTTAATACTTAGTTTTAAGCTAGCTTTTTCACTCTCCTCCTTCACCCTCATCAAGAGGCTCTTTAGTTCCTCTTTGCTTCTGCCATTAGAGTGGTATCATCTGTATATCTGAGGTTGTTGATGTTTCTCCTGCCTATCTTGATTCTAGCTTTTAAGTTATCCAGTGCAGCATTTCTCATGAAATCAAATGAAACACTCTTTCAAAACTGAGGGCAAAATACAGATAGTCCTCTACCCTTATCCACCCAAAAAGAATGCATTGCTGGGAAATCTACCTTACAGAAAAAAACTGAAGGAAAACCTATGGCTTAAGAAAGTAAACCCAGGCTACAATTCTAATCACCATGGTAAACCACAGAGCACTGATAAAGGTAAGAAATTATATAAGACAGTATAAGTGCATATAGGCTTCCCAGATGGCGCTAGTGATAAAGAACCCAGCTGCCAACGGAGGAGACATAAGAGACATGAGTTTGATCCCTAGATCAAAAAGAGTCCCCTAGAGAAGGGCACAGCAATCTACTCAGTATTCTTGCCTAAAGAATCCCATGGACAGAAGTGCCTGGCAGACTACAGTCCATAGGGCCACAATGAGTTGGACACTACAGAAGCAAATTAACACACACACAAACACACACACAAGTGCATTTATATTCTCCTTTTCTTTCTTAACAAATATAAAAAGCAGGCATGTAAAACATGTATATAGTTGTATTTCTAGACATATGACACATTGTTAATATATTTTAGAGGTAAGGGGAATGCAGCAGAGGTAAAGGCCCTGAGATGACAGGGTTGTGCAGTGGCTTAGGCCCAGGGGAGGTGCTGTACCTGGGATACACAGCCTGGGGATGATGAGTCAAAGTTCGACTTCTGGCCACAGAGGAAGTCAGAGACCATCAGCAGTATGTTCCTAGTAATGACCTATCAGAGCTACCGCTTGGAACCCATGGCTGGGTTACAGAGAAGCAGTGGTGTGAACATGGTAATTGTGGATCAGAACCCTGACTAGGACCCATGGTGAGGCACAGAGTGTCTGCACTGTTGCCCCAGCAATGGTAGGCTAAAGCCATGACTCAGGACCCAGGAATGGTGTGTGAAAGAGCAGCAGCTCAGCCTAGGTAATGGCCACTCAAAACCAAGACTAGGATTAACAGGGTGAGACCCAAATAAACAGCAGCATGACCACAGTTGTTATAAGACAAACCAGGGAGCAAGGCGCAGATCAGAAACTCCAGTTGCACAGAAGGTAAGGCACTGTGACACCTCAATCAGGGAAAGCAGGGTACAGAGTGATGGGGAAACACCTTGACCCCAAGATCAGGTCTCACCACAGCAAAATTTCAGCCTCAGGAAGGACACAACAGCAGGGACCCTGGGCAGCTCTGTCTTGAATCAGTGTAGGTGCACACTGTGGAAGTGCTCAAGAGCAAGACTGCAAAGGTCATGATGATGAGGTTGCTGGAGTTCCCCTGCACTATTTTTCCCCTTGGGCTGAAATCCCTCTGAGGGGATGTCTGCCAGTGCCAAGCTCCTCTGAGCTACAGGAAGGGGTGGGAGAGGTAAACTCTTTCTCACACTTTTCTACATGGTGATCCTCAGACTTTGCAATATGCAGGGTTTCTGCTGCTTCTTCATTGTAGTCCAGAAATTTCCCAAAGTAATTTCCAAACAATTTCCCAAAGTAGTTGTTCATTTATTGGTTTTGCTATTTTCGTGAAAGATATAAGCGTTGGGACCTCCTAACCATGCATCTTGTTGATGTCACCTTTCTCTAATTCTGTGTCAAGGAAACAGCAGACACAAGAGCCTCTCATTTGCAGTGATTTACACTAATCTTCTTTCTTACATAATATAATTGATTTGTGTGTAAAAGTTCATCGACTTTTAGATTGGTGACGGCGGTGACAAAACAGTAATAAACACACTATAATCTCGAAGTGTTCTATACTTTTCCCTTTCACCTGATTTCCACATCTGCTGACTATATGTGTAATCTATTTACTTTACGCATAGGAGTTATAATTTAGCTTCTGATTGATGTCTTCTGGATATAAGCCTGAGCAATAGAAAAAGTCTTCAGTAATTGCTTAAAGTACTGCATATGCACAAGATGTCTATGCAACGGCTCTCACTTCTGCTGCTGCTACAACTGACTTGCTACTTTAATTCTGGAAGTTGTGGAAAGGTACTGGTGTGGCCAATGGAATATAGTCATTGGATGAATATGAAGACAATTCTGGATGAACTTGTGACAAGGGGTCATGAGGTGACTGTTTTGACACCTTCAGTTACCACTTTCATTGATCCCAAAAAACCATCTTCTCTCAAATTGGAGACTTTCCCTCTATCTTTAACTAAAGAAGAAAATGAGAATTTTGTCAAACTTTGTATTGAGACATGGATGCATGCGGTGAGACTCCTTTTGGAACCATCTTTCAACAGTGCAAAGTTTATTTTGGGAATATTCTGATATGTTAATGAAGACATGTAAAGAAGTTGTTTCAAATAAGAAACTTATGACAAACCTGCATGAAGAAAGGTTCAATGTTATTTTTGCAGATGCTATTGGACCCTGTGGTGAGCTGCTGGCTGAGATACTTAAAATACCATTCATGTACAGTCTCTACTCCACACCTGGATCTTCAGTTGAAAAGAAGAGTGGAAGGCTTCCATTCCCACCATCCTATGTACCTGTTATGTATTCAGAATTAAGTGATCACATGACATTCATGGAGAGGGTCAAAAATATGATATATGTACTGTATTTTGACTTCTGGTTCCAGGCATACAATGAGAAGAACTGGAATCAGTTTTACAGTGAAGTACTAGGTAAGTCATGTGTTTAGTTGGTAGCATTAAGTCCTATCTTTATAGAGCCTTGGAGTGTGTTTATATAAATATAAATTCACTGAAATTTGTCTCAAATAAGTGAAACATTCAAATAAAAATATAAAATACCCATCAATCTTATAAATATCATGAAATGAAAACACTTAAATTATAGGGTGAGGTACAACCTTGTAGTCCTTTACTAGTACTGAATACCAGGAAGTCATTAACCACAATTTGAAGCACGTAGAACTTTTGCAAGTGACTATCTATCAACTTACAAATGTCTTTCTTTTTAACTTAAAAATGTAAGTCACTAAAAATCTCATAAAATGTCTTGGCAAATGAAGACATGTACACTGAGAATTAAACACATATTTGTAGCTCAAGTATCTAGGTAGCATTTAGAAATTGTTTCTACTTGTGAAGTTCAGTTTCCAAATAGTGTTATATTATATCATATTATCCTATCTAATGTTGTATATTTGTCAAAGAACAGTTACACTGAAACATATTTGGTCACATCATCCCAAGGTCCTTTATTTTTTTTTTTTAATTTTATTTTATTTTTAAACTTAACATAACTGTATTAGATTTGCCAAATATCAAAATGAATCCGCCACAGGTATACATGTGTTCCCCATCCGGAACCCTCCTCCCTCCTCCCTCCCCATTCCATCCCTCTGGGTCATCCCAGTGCACCAGCCCCAAGCATCCAGTATCGTGCATCGAACCTGGACTGGCAACTCGTTTCATACATGATATTTTACATGTTTCAATGCCATTCTCCCAAATCTTCCCACCCTCTCCCTCTCCCACAGAGTCCATAAGACTGTTCTATACATCAGTGTCTCTTTTGCTGTCTCGTACACAGGGTTATTGTTACCATCTTTCTAAATTCCATATATATGCGTTAGTATACTGTATTGGTGTTTTTCTTTCTGGCTTACTTCACTCTGTATAATAGGCTCCAGTTTCATCCACCTCATTAGAACTGCTTCAAATGTATTCTTTTTAATGGCTGAATAATACTCCATTGTGTATATGTACCACTGCTTTCTTATCCATTCATCTGCTGATGGACATCTAGGCTGCTTCCATGTCCTGGCTATTATAAACAGTGCTGCGATGAACATTGGGGTACTCGTGTCTCTTTCCCTTCTGGTTTCCTCAGTGTGTATGCCCAGCAGTGGGATTGCTGGATCATAAGGCATGTCTATTTCCAGTTTTTTAAGGAATCTCCACACTGTTCTCCATAGTGGCTGTACTAGTTTGCATTCCCACCAACAGTGTAAGAGGGTTCCCTTTTCTCCACACCCTCTCCAGCATTTATTACTTGTAGACTTTTGGATCGCAGCCATTCTGACTGGTGTGAAATGGTACCTCATAGTGGTTTTGATTTGCATTTCTCTGATAATGAGTGATGTTGAGCATCTTTTCATGTGTTTGTTAGCCATCTGTATGTCTTCTTTGGAGAAATGTCTATTTAGTTCTTTGGCCCATTTTTTGACTGGGTCATTTATTTTTCTGGAGTTGAGCTGTAGGAGTTGCTTGTATATTCTCGAGATTAGTTGCTTGTCAGTTGCTTCATTTGCTATTATCTTCTCCCATTCTGAAGGCTGTCTTTCACCTTGCTAATAGTTTCCTTTGATGTGCAGAAGCCTTTGAGGTTAATTAGGTCCCATTTGTTTATTTTTGCTTTTATTTCCAATATTCTGGGAGGTGGGTCATAGAGGATCCTGCTGTGATGTATGTCAGAGAGTGTTTTGCCTATGTTCTCCTCTAGGAGTTTTATAGTTTCCGGTCTTACGTTTAGATCTTTAATCCATTTTGAGTTTATTTTTGTGTATGGTGTTAGAAAGTGTTCTAGTTTCATTCTTTTACAAGTGGTTGACCAGAGTTCCCAGCACCACTTGTTAAAGAGATTGTCTTTAATCCATTGTATATTCTTGCCTCCTTTGTCGAAGATAAGGTGTCCATATGTGCGTGGATTTATCTCTGAGCTTTCTATTTTGTTCCATTGATCTATATTTCTGTCTTTGTGCCAGTACCATACTGTCGTGATAACTGTGGCTTTGTAGTAGAGCCTGAAGTCAGGTAGGTTGATTCCTCCAGTTCCATTCTTCTTTCTCAAGATCGCTTTGGCTATTCGAGGTTTTTTGTTTTTCCATACAAATTGTGAAATTATTTGTTCTAGCTCTGTGAAGAATGCTGTTGGTAGCTTGATAGGGATTGCATTGAATCTATAGATTGCTTTGGGTAGTATACTCATTTTCACTACATTGATTCTTCCAATCCATGAACATGGTATATTTCTCCATCTGTTAGTGTCCTCTTTGATTTCTTTCACCAGTGTTTTATAGTTTTCTATATATAGGTCTTTAGATTCTTTAGGTAGATATATTCCTAAATATTTTATTCTTTCCGTTGCAATGGTGAATGGAATTGTTTCCTTAATTTCTCTTTCTGTTTTCTCATTATTAGTGTATAGGAATGCAAGGGATTTCTGTGTGTTGATTTTATATCCTGCAACTTTACTATAGTCATTGATTAGTTCTAGTAATTTTCTGGTGGAGTCTTTAGGGTTTTCTATGTAGAGGATCATGTCATCTGCAAACAGTGAGAGTTTTACTTCTTCTTTTCCAATTTGGATTCCTTTTATTTCTTTTTCTGTTCTGATTGCTGTGGCCAAAACTTCCAAAACTATGTTGAATAGTAATGGTGAAAGTGGGCACCCTTGTCTTGTTCCTGACTTTAGAGGAAATGCTTTCAATTTTTCACCATTGAGGATAATGTTTGCTGTGGGTTTGTCATATATAGCTTTGATTATGTTGAGGTATGTTCCTTCTATTCCTGCTTTCTGGAGAGTTTTGATCATAAATGGATGTTGAATTTTGTCAAAGGCTTTCTCTGCATCTATTGAGATAATCATATGGTTTTTATTTTTCAATTTGTTAATGTGGTGTATTACGCTGATTGATTTGCGGATATTGAAGAATCCTTGCATCCCTGGGATAAAGCCCACTTGGTCATGGTGTATGATCTTTTTAATGTGTTGTTGGATTCTGATTGCTAGAATTTTGTTAAGGATTTTTGCATCTATGTTCATCAGTGATATTGGCCTGTAGTTTTCTTTTTTTGTGGGATCTTTGTCAGGTTTTGGTATTAGGGTGATGGTGGCCTCATAGAATGAGTTTGGAAGTTTACCTTCCTCTGCAATTTTCTGGAAGAGTTTGAGCAGGATAGGTGTTAGCTCTTCTCTAAATTTTTGGTAGAATTCAGCTGTGAAGCCGTCTGGACCTGGGCTTTTGTTTGCTGGAAGATATTTTATTACAATTTCAATTTCCGTGCTTGTGATGGGTCTGTTAAGATTTTCTATTTCTTCCTGATCGAGTTTTGGAAAGTTGTACTTTTCTAAGAATTTGTCCATTTCTTCCTCGTTGTCCATTTTATTGGCATATAACTGTTGATAGTAGTCTCTTATGATCCTTGTATTTCTGTGTTGTCTGTTGTGATCTCTCCATTTTCATTTCTAATTTTATTGATTTGATTTTTCTCCCTTTGTTTCTTGATGAGTCTGGCTAATGGTTTGTCAATTTTATTTATCCTCTCAAAGAACCAGCTTTTGGTTTGTTGATTTTTGCTATGGTCTCTTTTGTTTCTTTTGCATTTATTTCTGCTCTAATTTTTAAGATTTCTTTCCTTCTACTAACCCTGGGGTTCTTCATTTCTCCCTTTTCTAGTTGCTTTAGGTGTAGAGTTAGGTTATTTATTTGACTTTTTTCTTGTTTCTTGAGGTGTGCCTGTATTGCTATGAACTTTCCCCTTAGGACTGCTTTTACCGTGTCCCACAGGTTTTGGGTTGTTGTGTTTTCATTTTCATTCGTTTCTATGCAAATTTTGATTTCTTTTTTGATTTCTTCTGTGATTTGTTGGTTATTCAGCAGCGTGTTGTTCAGCCTCCATATGTTGGATTTTTTAATAGTTTTTCTCCTGTAATTGAGATCTAATCTTACTGCATTGTGGTCAGAAAAGATGCTTGGAATGATTTCTATTTTTTTGAATTTACCAAGGCTAGCTTTATGGCCCAGGATGTGATCTATCCTGGAGAAGGTTCCATGTGCGCTTGAGAAGAAGGTGAAATTCATTGTTTTGGGATGAAATGTCCTATAGATATCAATTAGGTCTAACTGGTCTATTGTATCATTTAAAGTTTGTGTTTCCTTGTTAATTTTCTGTTTAGTTGATCTATCCATAGGTGTGAGTGGGGTATTAAAGTCTCCCACTATTATTGTGTTATTGTTAATTTCTTCTTTCATACTTGTTAGCATTTGTCTTACATACTGCGGTGCTCCCGTGTTGGGTGCATATATATTTATAATTGTTATATCTTCTTCTTGGATTGATCCTTTGATCATTATGTAGTGACCATCTTTGTCTCTTTTCACAGTCTTTGTTTTAAAGTCTATTTTATCTGATATGAGTATTGCTACTCCTGCTTTCTTTTGGTCCCTATTCGCATGGAAAATCTTTTTCCAGCCCTTCACTTTCAGTCTGTATGTGTCCCCTGTTTTGAGGTGGGTCTCTTGTAGACAACATATGCAGGGGTCTTGTTTTTGTATCCATTCAGCCAGTCTTTGTCTTTTGGTTGGGGCATTCAACCCATTTACGTTTAAGGTAATTACTGATAAGTATGACCCCGTTGCCATTTACTTTATTGTTTTGGGTTCGAATTTATACACTATTTTTGTGTTTCCTGTCTAGAGAATATCCTTTAGTATTTGTTGGAGAGCTGGTTTGGTGGTGCAGAATTCTCTCAGCTTTTGCTTGTCTGAAAAGCTTTTGATTTCTCCTTCATACTTGAATGAGATCCTTGCTGGGTACAATAATCTGGGCTGTAGGTTATTTTCTTTCATCATTTTAAGTATGTCTTGCCATTCCCTCCTGGCTTGAAGAGTTTCTATTGAAAGATCAGCTGTTATCCTTATGGGAATTCCCTTGTGTGTTATTTGTTGTTTTTCCCTTGCTGCTTTTAATATTTGTTCTTTGTGTTTGATCTTTGTTAATTTGATTACTATGTGTCTTGGGGTGTTTCGCCTTGGGTTTATCCTGTTTGGGACTCTCTGGGTTTCTTGGACTTGGGTGATTATTTCCTTCCCCATTTTAGGGAAGTTTTCAACTATTATCTCCTCAAGTATTTTCTCATGGTCTTTCTTTTTGTCTTCTTCTTCTGGGACCCCTATGATTCGAATGTTGTAGCATTTAATATTGTCCTGGAGGTCTCTGAGATTGTCCTCATTTCTTTTAATTCGTTTTTCTTTTATCCTCTCTGATTCATTTATTTCTACCATTCTATCTTCTAATTCACTAATCCTGTCTTCTGCCTCTGTTATTCTACTATTTGTTGCCTCCAGAGTGTTTTTAATTTCACTTACTGCATTATTCATTATATATTGACTCTTTTTTATTTCTTCTAAGTCCTTGTTAAACCTTTCTTGCATCTTCTCAATCCTTGCCTCCAGGCTATTTATCTGTGATTCCATTTTAATTTCAAGATTTTGGATCAATTTCACTATCATTATTCGGAATTCTTTATCAGGTAGATTCCCTATCTCTTCCTCTTTTGTTTGGTTTGGTGGGCATTTATCCTGTTCCTTTATCTGCTGGCTATTCCTCTGTCTCTTCATCTTGTTTAAATTGCTGAGTTTGGGGTGTCCTTTCTGTATTCTGGCAGTTTGTGGAGTTCTCTTTATTGTGGCGTTTCCTCGCTGTGTGTGGGTTTGTACAGGTGGCTTGTCAAGGTTTCCTGGTTAGGGAAGCTTGTGTCGATGTTCTGGTGGATGGAGCTGTATTTCTTCTCTCTGGAGTGTAATGAAATGTCCAGTAATGAGTTATGAGATGTCTATGGTTTTGGGGTGACTTTGGGCAGCCTGTATCTTGAAGCTCAGGGCTGTGTTCCTTTGTTGCTGGAGAATTTGCTTGGTATGTCTTTCCCTGGAACTTGTTGGCCCTTGTGTGGTGCTTGGTTTCAGTGTCGGTATGGAGGCGTTTGATGAGCTCCTGTCAATTAATGTTCCTTGGAGTCAGGAGTTCCCTGGAGTCAGGGTTTGGACTTAAGCCTCCTACTTCCAGTTATTGGTCTTAATTTTACAGTAGTTTCAAAACTTCTCCTTCTATACAGCACCACTGATAAAACATCTACGTTAAAGATGAAAAGTTTCTCTACTGTGAGGGTCACTCAGAGAGGTTCACAGCGTTACATGGAGAAGAGAAGAGGGAGGAGGGAGTTAGAGGTGACCCAAATGAGATGAGGTGGAATCAATAGTGGAGAGAGTGGGCTAGCCAGTAGTCACTTCCTTATGTGCACTCCACAACTGGACCGCTCAGAGATGTTCACGGAGTTATACAGGGAAGAGAAGAAGGAGGCAGGAGACAGAGGTGGCCAGAAGGATAAAAGGGGGAAATGAAAAGGAGGGAGACAGATCCAGCCAGTAATCAGTTCCTTAAGTGTTCTCCACCGTCTGGAACACACAGAAATTCACAGAGTTGGGTAGAGTAGAGAGGGGTTAGGGAGGAGATACAGGTGACCTGGTGGAGAAAATGGAGAGTCCAAAGGGAGAGAGAGCAGTCAAGCCAGTAATCTCATACACTAGTGAAAAATGGGTCCTGAAGATTGGGTTCTTAAAGGTATAAAATTGGTAACAAATACATAAAAACAAAAATTAGAAATCTAGAGTAGAGTTTGAAATTTCAAAAATGCGATGTTAATGAAAAGAAGAAGGAAAAGAAAGAGAGAAAAAACGAACAAAGAAAAACAAACAAGGTCGTGAAAATTATAAAGAAACTACAGGTACAAAATTGATAACTAATACCAAAAAGCAAAAATTAAAAATCTAGAGTAGAGTTTGGAATTTCAAAAATACAACGTTTAAAAAAAAAAAAAAGAAGAAGAAGAAGAAAAATAAAGAGAGAAAACAAACAAACCAACAAAAACAATGTCGCAAAAATTATAAAGAAAATACAGGTACAAAATTGATATCAAATACCAAAAAGCATAAATTAAAAATCTTGAGTAGAGTTTGGAATTGCAGATATACGATGTTATATAAAAGAAGAAGAGAAAGAAACAGGAAAAAAAAAGTCACAGAAATTATGAAAAAAACTATAGGTACAAAATTGATAACATATATCAAAAGGCTAAAATTAAAAATCTAGAGTAGAGTTTGGAATTTCAAAAATACAATGTTAAAGAAAAGAAGAAAAAGAAAAAAGAAAAAAAAAAAAAAAAACCACGGTCAAAAAATTATAAAATATATATATGAAGTTTGCTGAAGAAGAAAAAAAAATAGGGTCTTTTTTTTTTTTTTTTTTGCAAAGTAATAGTTATAAAGTGAAAATTAAAGGACAATAGAGGACTTAAAAAATTTTTTTTTAATTAAAAAAAAAAAGAAAGAAAGATTGATCGTAAAAATAGTAAAAATATATCTAGGTCTTTCTCTGGTTTTGTTGTGAGTATTGTGGGTTCAGTTCATTTTTGGCAGTTCCTTAGTCCGACTTATATTTCTCAAGATCTATAGGCCCCTTCCTATGTAATCCGTACTAACCACAGGGTTTTAATCTATGGCCTGTAGCTTCCAAGGCGTTTCCCTCTGTTATAGCTTCTTCTGTTTGCTGGTCTCTTCAGTGTCTGGTTCCCGCCCTGACACAAAGGGGATGGTTGAGGACACTATTTTTTTTTTTTTTTTTTTTTTAATTTAGGCTCACTTGTTCAGCCGCGCTGTGGGGAGGGAGGGAGGGATGCTGCGAACAGGTAACACTGGCGTGCACTCGCAGTGCCTCAGCCACACTGGGTCTGCCCCCGCTCACGGCGCGTGTAGCCTCCCTGCCCACACTGCTCGGGCTCTAGGTTGTTCCGCCGGGAACAATCAGAGGCCGGCCCTGGGCTGAGCTCCCAGGTCCAAGCCGCTCAGGTTCAGGCACTAGGGTAGTCCTCAGAGGCGCAGACTCGGTTGGGCCTGCGTTTTGTGCTCTTCCCAGATCCGAGAAGCTCAGGTGATGTGTTTGGCGGGCGCCAATGCTGCGACTTATCGCCTCCCCGCCACTCGGTTATCTGGGTGTAAAACCGGCGCACCTTCTCAGGCAGATGTTGACCGTCCAGACCCCCAAGAAGTTTTAGTTAGCAAAGAAGCCTGCTTACAGTTTTATAGATAGTGTCTCTCTGGGGCTGCGATTGCCCCCTTCCCGCTTTGGCTGCCTGTCACCGGAGGGGGAAGGTCTGCAGCCGGCTATCTCTATTCAGTCCTTTGTTCCGTGCGCGGGCCTGGCGGTGTCTTAGGTTAGGGCTGGCTTTTCGCGTGGTAGATATCCCACAGTCTGGTTTGCTAGCCCAAATTATTTCGCTCAGATAGCGCTCAGGACATTCGGCCCGATTCTTACTCTAAGGGACACAGCCCACGCCGCACTTCCCTGCCCAGCCCCCGCTTGCTAATGCCGTGTGCAGGCGTCTGCGCTGCTTCTCCGCTGGGGGAGTTCCCGTAGGGCTCACAATCCGCGATTTTTAATTGTTTATTTTTTTTCCCCTCCCTTTTATGTTGCCCTCTGTGCTTCCAAAGCTCGGCACAGATTCGGCAGTGAGAGGGTTTCCTGGTGTTTGGAAACTTCTCTCTTTTTAAGACTCCCTTCCCGGGACGGAACTCCGTCCCTCCCTCTTTTGTCTCTTTTTTTGTCTTTTATATTTTTTCCTACCTCCTTTCGAAGAGTTGGGCTGCTTTTCTGGGTGCCTGATGTCCTCTGCCGGCATTCAGAAGTTGTTTTGTGGAATTTACTCGACGTTTAAATGCTCTTTTGATGAATTTGTGGGGGAGAAAGTGTTCTCCCCGTCCTACTCCTCCGCCATCTTGGCTCCTCCCCCCAAGGTCCTTTATAAAACTTACCAAATGTATATACATGGGCTTCCCTGGTGGCTCAGATGGTAAAGAATCCACCTGCGATGCAGGAGACCTGGGTTCCATCCCTGAGTTGGGAAGATCCCCTAAAGGAGGTCATGGCAACCCATTCCAGTAGTCTTGCCTGGAGAATCCCCATGGATAGAGGAGCCTGGACGGCTGCAGTCCATGGAGTCACAAAGAGTCAGACACGACTGAATGACCAAGCATAATATATATATACACACACAGCAATATTCTCATTTGATCCAACATTTGTTGTTGTTTTTGTTTTTATTTTCACTTTCAGGAAGGCCCACTACATTAGTTGAGACAATGGGGAAAGCTGAAATGTGGCTCATTCGAAACTATTGGGATTTTTCATTTCCTCGCCCACAGCTACCAAATTTTGAATTTGTTGGAGGGCTCCACTGCAAACCTGCCAAATCCCTGCCTAAGGTCACCTACTCCTTGTTGTTATTCTTTGTTAACTTTGCGTTTTCAATAGGAATCATCCTGCATTCTTTATTTAGAATGTTTGATTACAATGCGTCAGATGTGAGAAGCCGGATACAGTGAACTTCCAGTTAGAAACTGATATATTTCTATGTCAACACAAGTATCTGAAATTTATTAACATCACAGAATAAACAGAATATGCTAGAGACTTTGAGAATATGTTAAATTATGACTTCACTACTCACATAATGAAGTATCAGACATTTATAGTTATATTATTGTATAAAAATATAGTAAATATATAATGCATATTTTAATATTAGCATAATGTTAGTTACAATTATAGTAGCATAATTATCCTACTATAGGATAATTATATATATAACTTATTTGGGGAGAGCTAATATAGAGAAACGGTGTAGACAGTTTCTGCCACCTGACACTCCACCTAGAAAGACAGAATACAAGGAAGTCATAAAAAGTGTGTAAAAGTATTATAAAAGAAAAGACCACTGTGCTAAAGAAACATCCAGCATGAATCATAGGAAAATCTGAAAGATGTTCATGAATAAACAGAAGGGCTACGGCTGGGATAGAAGATAGAAAAGAAAAGCAGGTAGAGTGATAATGACAGTTCCCAAGAAGTACAAGTTCAGTCTAAACAAGAAGAGACTAAGTAAAGAGGCTGATAATGCTGGTGAGGTGAATTGGAAACAGATAATTATTAACATGAGAAACATCTAGCAGGAGCACCTGCAAGAACATTGAAAGGGATAAGAAAGAGATATGGTCACATATCCTTCAAAAAAAAAACAGGATGTAGTCATTGGGTTGGATTGTAAACGGTAGAGTGGGAAAGGAGAATATTCAGCAGGTTGTTCAAGATACAGGCAACATATTCAGAGATAGGACAACACTAAATCTTATAATAGTAACAACCTCATATTGTCATTGAGGGAAAAATTGCAAGTACGTGTGAAACATCCAAAATGTCAGTAGCATCTAATGATCCAGAAGAAATATGAACTATCTTCATTATTCTTATTTTGTTACTAGTGTTACATCACTAGCCCAATGTTTGCCAGGAATCTTACTGAAATTGAGATGATTTTCCTAATCAAGATTATATTACTCAGAAAGCTGCTAAAGTAGACACCCCACTGTTGCTGTCTAGTTGCAAAGTCGTGTCCAACTCTTTTACGATCCCGTGGACTGTAGCCCACCAGGCTCCTCTGTCCATGAGATTTCCAAAGCAAGAATACTGGAGTGGGTTGGCATTTCCTCCTCCAGGGGACCTTCCAGACCCAGGGATCAAACTTGCATCTCCTGCTTTGCAGGCAAATTCTTGTAACACTGAGCCACCAGGGAAGTCTTATGGAGTTTTTAAAAAATAAATTTAAAAAGTTTACTAAATTAAAAAATTGTTAATGCAAATAATTCAATAAATGTAATAAAGTTTACTAAAGCAAATTTAATTTAACATATTTAAGTTAAAATTTTTAATTTAAAAAAAAGAATATTTAAGGTTTGGCAATCAGGTGAGCAAGATGACTAAAATATTTTTGTAAGTTATAAAGCTCTAGCTAAAATGAACAACCTTCTTCAACAATATAAATGAATGTATGTATAAATCTATGTTTTCATAAAAATGCTTAATTACACTAAATCAGCTATAAAATAAGAAATATTAAAAGGTCACAATTTTCCTGAAGGTTAAAAAATAATGTAAGCTAGAATTACAATTTTCATGATATATGTCATAATTCATATTTCATTATAGAAGTAGATAAAGATTAGAATTAAAGCACAAATTTTAGCATCACGTCTTCAAGGTCCGTCTATGTATTGAAATTGGCAGGATTTCCTTCTTTCTCGTGGGTGAATAACATTCCATTCTGAGTGTGTGTGCGTGAAATCTTTTTTAAGATTTACCCATTGATGGGCACATAAGTTGTTTCTTAGCTATTGTGAATAATGCTACAATAAACATGGGAGCATATATATCTCTTTGCTATCCTGTTTTTATTTTTGTTTTTTGGCTGCATACCCAGAAATGGGATAACTGGGTCATACAGCAGATCTATTTTTAATTATTTTAGGAACTTTCATTTTGTGTTCTCTAAGAGCTAAACAGTTTACATCCCCACTGACAGTGGGACACTTTTCTCTACCTTCTCACAACACATCTCTTCTTAGTTTCAGACTTTCTAACAGGTATGAGGTAATATCTCATTGTGGTTTTGAAATACATTTCCCTGATGATTAGTGTTATTGAGCATCTTTTCATATATCTGGTGGTCATTTGGACATTTTGTTTGGAAAATGTCAATTTGATAATCTGTGCATTCTTTAATTGAATTTTGTAGTATAAGTTCTATATATATTATGGATATTACCCTCCTTGCTCAACATGTGGTTACAAAACCATTTTTGTTCCATTCTGCAGGTTGCATTTTCATCTTGTTTGTTTCTTTTGTTATGAAGAAACTTTTAAGTTTGACACAGTCCAATTTGTTTATTTTTTTCTTTTATTGTGATTGTGATATCATATCAAAAAATCATTTTCAAAATCAAACATAGGGAGATTCATGCCTATGTTTTCTTGTAGGTAGGAGTGTCATAGTATCTGGTCTTATGTTTAAATCTTTGATTCATTTTGAGTTATTTTTGTGAGTGGTGTAAGATAAGGACCTCATTTCATTTTTTTGCTTATGTTTATTCAGTTTCCTCAGAAAATAAAGAAGTGACTGTTATTTACCCATTAGATATTCTTGATTCCCATGTTGAATATTGGTTGACTATATTCTCAGGATTTTGATTCTAAATCTTCAATGCTGTTCCATTGGTCAATGTGTCTATTTTTTGCCAGTACAATATGATTTGAAATATTGCAGCTTTGTAATATAATTTAAAATTGGGAGGTGCCTTTGAAACTGCCTTTGGCTCTAGGTAGTGTGAACATTTTCGGAGAAGGCAATGGCAACCCACTCCAGTGTTTTTGCCTGGAGAATCCCATGGACGGCGGAGCCTGGTGGGCTGCCGTCTATGGGGTCGCACAGAGTCGGACACGACTGAAGCAACTTAGCAGCAGCAGCAGCAGCAATGTGAACATTTTAACAATACTAATTCTTCTGATCCATTAACACAGGACAACTTTCTATTTATCTGTGTTTTCTTGTATTTCTAAAAAAAATGCTTGTAATAACTGTATAGATTTTTCACATCATTCATTAAATTTATTCCTAGTTATTTTCTTCTTTTGATGCTGTTGTGATTGGGATAGCTTTTTTCAGAAGTTGCATTGTCAGTACATAAAAACAGAACTAATTTCTGTATGTTGATATTATCAGCATATAACCTTAATGCAGTTTTATTGAATTTATTAATTCAGGTTTTTAGCTGAATCTATGAGATTTTTTGCACACAAAAAAATGTCTTCTGCAAAGAAAATGAAAATTTTATTTCTTCCTTTCTTATTTAGAATGCCTTTCATTTCGTTGCCTTGCCTAGTTGCTCTAGCTAGGACTATGTTGAATCAATATGACATTTAGCATCCTTATCTTGTTCCTGATCTTTGAGAAAAAGCTTTCAAACTTTCACTCTTGAGTATAATGTTAGATCTGGGTTTGTCATACATCTCTTTTATTACATTGTAACTCTTTTATTACATTTTTACAATGTAACTTTATTACATTGAATTATGTTCTTTATTCCCTATGTTGAGGGGTTTTATCATAAGAGAATGTCGTATCTTATCAAATGTTTTTTGTACATCTATTGAGATAATAAACTTATTTTATATTTCATTCTATTCATGCTGCTGCTAAGTCACTTCAGTCGTGTCCAACTCTCTGCGACCCCATGGATGGCAGCCCACCAGGCTCTGCCATCCCTGGGATTCTCCAGGCAAGAACACTGGAGTGGGTTGCCATTTCCTTCTCCAATGCATGAAAATGAAAAGTAAAAGTGAAGTTGCTCAGTCATGTCCAACTCTTTGTGACCCCATGGACTGAAGCCTACCAGGCTCCTCTGTCCATGGGATTTTCCAGGCAAGAGTACTGAAGTGAGTTGACATTGCCTTCTCCATCTATTCATGCAGTGTATCACAATTATTATTTGGATACACTGAAGCATCCTTACATGTTAGAGATAATTCTCACTTGGTCTTGGTATATAATTCTTTTAATGTGTTCTCGGTCCCACCACTTCATGGGAAATAGATGGGGAAACAGTGGAAACAGTGTCAGACTTTATTTTTCTGGGCTCCAAAATCACTACAGATGGTGACTGCAGCCATGAAATTAAAAGACGCTTACTCCGTGGAAGGAAAGTTATGACCAACCTAGATAGCATATTCAAAAGCAGAGACATTACTTTGCCAACAAAGGTTCATTTAGTCAAGGCTATGGTTTTTCCTGTGGTCATGTATGGATGTGAGAGTTGGACTGTGAAGAAAGCTGAGCACCAAAGAATTGATGCTTTTGAACTGTGGTGCTGGAGAAGACTCTTGAGAGTCCCTTGGACTGCAAGGAGATCCAACCAGTCCATTCTGAAGGAGATCAGTTCTGGGATTTCTTTGGAAGGAATGATACTAAAGCTGAAACTCCAGTACTTTGGCCATCTCATGCTAAGAGTTGACTCATTGGAAAAGACTCTGATGCTGGGAGGGATTGGGGGCAGGAGGAGAAGGGGACGACAGAGGATGAGATGGCTGGATGGCATCACTGACTCGATGGACGTCAGTCTGAGTGAACTCCAGGAGTTGGCGATGGACAGGGAGGCCTGGCCTGCTGTGATTCATGGGGTCGCAGAGAGTCGGACATGACTGAGCGACTGATCTGATCTGAATTTAATTGCTGATACTTTGTTGATAATTTTTGCACCTATACTATAATCTGGACATTGGCCTGTAGTTTTTACTTTTGTACTGTTCTTATCTATTTGGTATAAGGGTAATGCTGGCCTTGTATACTCTTTTTTAATTTTTAAGATTTTCTGAAGAACTAGGTTAATTATCCTATACTGATTTATAGAATTCCTCAGTGAAGCCATCTGGTCCTGGTGTTTTATGTGTTGGTTAGTTGTTAGTTCATTCACTCAGTCATGTCTGACTCTTTGTGACCCCATGGACTGCAGCACACCAGGCTTCCCTGTCCATCACCAGTTCCTGGAGCTTGCTCAAACTCATGTCCATTGAGTCAGTGATGCCATCCAACCATCTTATGTGTTGGTAGGTTTGTGATTACTGACTTGACTTCTTTACTCATTACGGCTATTCAGATTTTCTATTTCTTCCTTACTCAGTTCTGGTAGATTGTGTTTTTAAAAAGTTATCCATTCTTCTTAGGTATATAGTTTATTAGCATATAATTATTCATAGTAGTCCCTTTGGATCCTATACACTTTTGCAGTATCAACTTTAATGTATCCTGTTTCATTTATAATTGTATTTATTTGAGTCCTCTTTTTCTTGGTAAGTCTAGCTAAGGTTTTTAATTTTGTTTACTTCTTTGAAAAGACAGAGAAAGACAAATATTGTGTGATATCACTTATATGTGGAATCCAAAAATGCTGACTCATAATAATAGAGAGTAATATGGTGGTTTCCAGGGGCTGCTGCTGCTGCTAAGTCACTTCAGTCGTGTCCGACTCTGTGTGATCCCGTAGCCAGCAGTCCACCAGGCTCCCCCGTCCCTGGTTGCCATTTCCTTCTCCTTCCAGGGCCTGATAGGTGGGAAATAGGAGAGATGTTGTTTAAGGATACAAACTTGTAAGTTTTCTTAGTAAATAAGCCTTAGAGATATAAGGTACAAAATAGTGAATATAGACTACAGTATTTTATTATAATCATCATACTTGCTAAGAGGCCAGATGTTAATTTATCCAGCCACAAAAAAAAAAAAATTATAATGATGAAAATTTGAACCATCATTAAAATGGCAATCGTATTACAATAATAGATGAATCAATCATCATGTTTTACATCTCAGCTTACATAATGTAATATGTCAAATACATTTTCAACATTTTCTAAAAACATATGACTTTGAAATTAAGAATATCTCTGGATACAGAGTTTTAGTAAATCTTACTCCCTTTTAAATAATTTTTCATACTTTTGCATATTTTCTTGCCATGAACTTACATATTTTTTTTAAGATATCAGAGAATGAGATGAACCAGTCATTTTCGGTAATTAATTTGTAGAGATAAGATGTATTACAATAACACTAATTGGATGCATTTTTCACAAAATAGATGAAAAATTTTGGGTAGCAAGCCAATGAAACAAAACATTGAAAATGAGTAACTTTAAACGCTAATACAGCTCACTGGAAATACAATCATTACCTGGATATACTATGAGAATCTTAAGAGAGTTCAGTGTCTTAATATTAAGACTGATATCACCAGGGTGAAATTATACTTTTGAAAAAGCTCATCAAATACAGTCTTCAAGGTTAAGTTTAAAAAATTCCTTCTTTTCTTTTTTAGATTATAAAATAGTTTTGCAAAGAAGTTTTACAAAATAATTAGTATCATTAAGTATACATTTTATGATGGAAGTATTGGGTCATTATTTTCCAGATAGAAAAGAATAATGAATCTAAAATAGAAGAAAGAACTAAGAAAATATGAGTATGTGATTTTGATCAAATATCTAGAAAAAAAATTGCTCCTCTACATTTTAAAACTAGAGAACATTGATCACAGTAGACTTACTCTAGTATAGAAAGTAAGTTTTTAATTAAAAGGGTCAAGGATCACAAGACAAAATAATTCAGAAACAATTCCAGGCAAGTTCAGATTCAACAGGAACTTTATTTAGTTTGAAATGAACTACTCAAAAGGTGACCTGATCTCTGCTGCAGAAAGCCCTGGGGCACCCTTCCCACTGTGGGGTAGGTGCACCCTGGGGGGACTAATGTAGGTGATACTGAGGGTCCTTCAACACAGTTGGACATAGCACATCCTACCATGACATCAATTATACAATATAGTTTAGACAAAGGGTGCCATATGTAAACAAACCCAGAAATATAGTGGCTCAAATAAATAACTACGCAAGTACATCTCTGGGTTATAAATAGGACTTACAGAACTGTTTCACAGAATTTCCAAAATACAATGTCAGACTCCTCCATGTCTCTAATTAGAAATTTAGATAAAGAGTTTGGGAAATTATGACAAAGTTGAAGGTAAGGGATAAGGATTACAGAGCTGAGTAAATGATAAACATAAAGTAATTCAAATAATAAATTTTTCATGTACTAATAGGGAAATGAAGTACTAATGATGAACCTAAAATAATTCTCAAAAACTCTGCCTGGAATAAATAAATATTTAGTAGACCTAGAATAATAAGGAACTATAGGTGAATTAAATCCTGCAGTGTAGCTTCTAAAAATCTGTTAGTAATTAACAACATAACTGATGCAGAGGCTGAGTATAGTACTGTTTAACAGCACCTCCTTGTCACTACTATGTACTGGCTGTATCTCATTTCCTGCTTATATGCAAACACCTTTGCACAATTATACGTAATAAAAGAAATGACCTCATATGACCCATTTCCCTCCAAAGGGATGAAGTCTGTTTAAAAAAAAAAAAAAGTCATTACTGAAAATCATATACAGTTTACTCAAAATATTTTTTAGTGTTAAATACTTATTAGCACATGTGACCAAAGTCCAAGATGCGAAGTTAGCATATTCAAGAACATAGTGGGGTGCAGGGAAAGGGAATCAGTCTATAAACTAGCTATATAGCATGCAGTAAGAATAATGTACACTTTCTAGTATAAAACTTGTCTATCTATACAGCTTAGCAATTCCTCTGGGTGAGATATTTGCACAACAAGTAAGTAAAAGCTGTATTCGCAGGACCCAAGAAGTTGGGCAACCCAAGTGTCCATCAAGAGACAAAACAATAAACAAAATGTCATATGCACAATGATGAAATATTGCTTATCTTTAGAAGGAAATTCTGACATGTCACAACACGAATGAACCTTATGCTGAGTGAAATAAACCAATCAGAAAAAGACAAATACTGTAGGATTTAATGTATAAGAAGTATCCAGACTTCTTACATTTGTAGAAACACAGGGTAGTATGAAACTTGCCAGAGGCTAGAGAAAGAGGAAACTGAGTTTCTTAATGAGCATAGACTTCCAGTTTTTCTCCAGAAAAAGTTCTGGAGACTGGTTGCATGGTGTGAATATACTTTACACTACAATACTATACATTTAGGAATGATTAAGAAAGTAAATTTTCTGTTATGTGTATCCTTCCACAATATTTTTTAAGAAGCCACTACCCTAGTTTCTTCAGACTATATCCTATTTTCTCCCTTTAGTTGCTTGCATCAATCACTTCAATAATGTCTGCTATGCTGCTGCTCTTTTGTGATGGAACAAATTCTTTTTTTCACAGGAAATGGAAGAGTTTGTGCAGAGCTCTGGAGAAAATGGCATTGTGGTGTTTTCACTGGGGTCAAAGGTCAGTAACATGTCAAAAGAAAGAGCCAATGTGATTGCATCAGCTCTTGCCCAGATTCCACAAAAGGTACACACAGTAACTTAATAGTGGACAACTATTTAATGAGTCTGTTAAACTTTATAAAAGGTCTGATTTTTCTGCCAGAAAGGTAACTAATATGATAGCTCCAAATTATCTCATATATATATATATATATATATGAATATATATGGCAGGTACTATAGCCATGCAGGGACTGTCTTTGATAGATAATAATTTTAAATTATTACCTTTACCTTAACAGGTTCTATGGAGATATGATGGCAAGAAACCAGACACCCTAGGACCCAATACTCAGCTGTATAAGTGGATCCCCCAAAACGACCTTCTTGGTAAGACTTGGCAGAAAAAAAAATATTGAAAACATGAATAACAGCTGAGCAGAGGGATAGTACTTCAAAGGGAAACAAATATATAGAGAATTATTGAAACACTCAAAAAGAAAACTACTGCTTCATTTCTATTTCTTATGTTAGGGGGGAAATGGGGACAGTTGGCAGGGCTTCCCAATCTGCTCAGTGGTAAAGAATCTGCCTGCCAGTGCAAGAGATACAGGAGAAGTGGGTTCTATCCATGGGTCCCCAAGATCCTCTGGAGAAGGAAATGGCCACCCACTTCAATATTTCTGTCTGAAAAATCCCCTGAACAAAGGAGCCTGGAGTGCTTCTGTTCATGGGGTCACAAAGAGTCGGAGAAGACTGAGCGACTGAGCATACACACCCATAACAATTGGCATTTAACTATACACAGTCATATCCCTTATGACCAGAACCTTTATTTTAGCTGTAATTATTTCTCACCATGAACTTTTCAATAACTTGTTGGATTGTTGTTCTGTCTCTGAATTCTATCATTACATCTATCTTTATAGATATCTTTATACCCCTTCTGTAGGGGTATGCTAAATGCTACTGAAAATAAGAACTCTCCTTTTATTACCAGTGACTCTTCACTTTCTGTAAGAAAAAAAAATTCATAATCATTTTTATGAGGTGATAAAACACTCCAAGAAAAAAGGTTACTTTTCCTTCCTCTGGTTCCAGTGCCTCTACCATTACCCTTCTCTTCCCCTGACACCATTCCTAATCAGACTAAATGACTCCACTATATCTTTAAGAGAATAATTTCTGACATGCCCTCCTCTTTTTTTGCACATATGGTTTCTTTTACGCAGAATGCTCTTTCAAATTGTTCACCTGCCAATCCTGGATTCATTTGTGAAGTCCAAGTGACTCAGCACTACTTCTCTGAGTTCTCAAAGCAATTTAAAAGGACTTTCATATGTGTAATAACCTGTTGTTGAAGACACTGTTTCCTTCATTTACCTTATAATGCACTTTTCTCAGTTTATTTCTAAGACTTAAAATTAATAATTTTATTGAAATTCACTCAATGTTAGGTCATCCAAAAACCAAAGCGTTTGTAACTCATGGTGGAAGCAACGGCATTTATGAGGCCATCTACCATGGGATCCCTATGGTGGGCCTTCCTTTGTTTGCTGATCAACCTCATAACATTGTTCACATGAAGGCCAAGGGAGCTGCTGTCAGATTGGACTTGGAAACAATGTCAGCAGGAGATTTGCTCAATGCATTGAAGGAAGTCATTAATAATCCTTCGTGAGTATATTTTTTTTTTACTAGATACTCTTTCTGGAGAAGTTCTCATATGAAGACTCATTAGCCTTCACATAAGTAAGATTCACACAATTCAGCCATCAATAACCTATTGTGCTGCTGCTGCTGCTGCTGCTGCTAAGTTACTTCAGTCATGTCCGACTCTGTGTGACCCCATAGACAGCAGCTCACCAGGCCCCGCCGTCCCTGGGATTCTCCAGGCAAGAACACTGGAGTGGGTTGCCATTTCCTCCTCCAATGCAGGAAAGTGAAAAGTGAAAGTGAAGTCGTTCAGTTGTGTCCGACTCTTAGCGACCCCATGGACTGCAGCCTACCAGGCTCCTCTGTCCATGAGTGTCACATTAATATTTTTTCATGGTTTTACGGGAAAGGTTTGTCAGTGGTTTAGAGGCAGTGGAGAAATTTTGAAAGATCTAATCATTAGAATGAGAAGAATCACTGAAATGGTAATAGAAGAATTAAGAAGTTTGAGAATGAAGTTAAAGTAGGGAAACATAGATGTCCACTTTACTTTCTTTCAGCAAGTGAATTCCAAAAATGTTTTAACCTCTTCTAACAATTTATTTTCAGTAAACAACCTTGATATAATCAATCTGAAATTCCCATTACATTCAATATCTTCCAAGTTTTCTATGCTAATATTCAGACCCAATCACTGATAAATGGTAAATAGCTAGTACTTTCTAATTAGCCAGTTTCAACTATGAAGATATTATTTATAAATGTAGATGTATTCTTAGGCTTTTTGATTGTTACCATGTTTGTCTTGTTTGGAAGAATTATAAAATTTAAGCATAATCGACTTGGAAGTGATATGTTGGGATAGTTCTCTTTTAAAAATTTACACAATTTTTAAATATTACTTTCCATTTAAAACTAGTAGAAAATATTGGTTCTATTTCTAGTGTTGTACAATGCATCCTTGAGCTTATATACTTCTCAGTAGTTTTTGCCTCCTACTCCCCCACCCATATATTTCTACCCCCCCAAATATGGTAACCAACAAATTGTCCTCTATGTCTGCAAGTCTGTAATAATATTTTGATTCCATCACTGATAAATAGTAAACAACTAGAACATACTAATTTATTCAATTACAGCTATGTAGATACTATTTACAAAGGTAGGTACAATCTGAGTTCCTTTCATTGTCCTTGTCTTTGTCTTATTTGAATAGGTATTTTGAGATATTACTATTTAAAAGCCAAATTTATGAAACCAAAAATATTTGATGTATACCTGTGGCAGATTCCTTTTGATATTTGGCAAAACTAATACAATTTTGTAAAGTTTAAAAATAAAATAAAATTAAAAAATAAAAAAGAATATACATGAATTTCAGTAACAATTAAATTAATATCACAAATATGATGTATATATTTCCCCTTTTCTTCATAATGTCTTTATAAAGAAAACATTTTGAGAATTTGTCAGTAATAGTAGCACAGTGTATATCTATGTTTTATAAGCAGTGTTATGTAAATTTAATCTTAGCACAGCTATTGTCCTAAATTAACAGCAAAAATACTACATTCAGTTCAGTTCAGTTCAGTCACTCAGTCGTGTCTGACTCTTTGCAACCCCATGAACTGCAGCATGCCAGGCCTTCCTGTCCTTCACAAACTCCCGGAGTTTACCCAAACTCCTGTCCACTGAGTTGGTGATGCCGTCCAACCATCTCATCCTCTGTCGTCCCCTTCTCCTCCTGCCCTCAATCTTTCCCAGCATCAGGGTCTTCTCAAATGTGTCAGCTTTTTGCATCAGATGGCCAAAGTATTGGAGTTTCAGCTTCAACATCAGTCCTTCCAATGAACATAGGACTAATCTCCTTTCAGATGGACTGGTTGGATCGTCTTGCAGTCCAAGGGACTCTCAAGAGTCTTCTCTGACACCATAGTTCAAAACTATCAATTCTTTGGCACTCAGCCTTCTTTATGGTCCAGCTCTCACATCCATACATGGCTATTGGAAAAACCATAGCTTTGACTAGACAGACCTTTGTTGACAAAGTAATGTCTCTGCTTTTTAATATGCTGTCTAGGTTGGTAATAACTTTCCTTCCAAGGAGTAAGTGTCTTTTAATTTAATGGCTGCAATCACCATCTGCAGTGATTTTGAAGCCCCCAAAAATAAAGTCAGCCACTGTTTCCACTGTTTAAATAAACAGCAGAAATATTACATTATTTTTCTCTATTTTTTAAAGAAATAAACCTTTCATTTGCTGATTTTATATAAATGTACATCTCTCTAGTATCTTTATTGATTTTTACTTAATAATGCAAAACTGGTGTCAAAAAATGAAGATGGTTTATTACCTGCTATATACTGAATATTCATGATCTGCTACTTATTGTGTTTAGTAACATACTGTTGTTACCATTGCTGTGGCAGTTGTTCAGTCACTAAGCTGTAGCCAACTCTTTGTGACCCGATGGACTGCAGCATGCCAGGGTTCCCTGTCCTTCACTAGCTCCTGGAGTTTGGTCAAACTCATGTCCATTGAGTTGGTGGTGCTATCTAACCATGCCATCCTCTGCTGCCCGCTCCTCCTTTTGCCGTCAATCTTCCCCAGCATCAAGGTCTTTTCTAATGAGTCGGCTCTTTGCATCATGTGGCCAAAGTATCAGAGCTTCAGCATCAGTCCTTCCAATGAATATTCATGGTTGATTTCCTGTAGGATTGACTGGTTTGATATCCTTGCAAGTTTGATCTCCTTGCAAGTTTGGTCTCCTCAAGTGATTCTCAAGAGTCTTCTCCAGCACCACAATTCAAAAGTATCAATTCTTCAGTGCTCTGCTTTCTTCATTGTCCAACTCTCACATCTGTACTTGAAAAAATGTACTTTGGCTATATGGGTCTTTGTCAGCAAAGTGATGTCTCTGCTTTTTAATACGCTGTCTAGGTTTGCTATAGCTTTCCTTCCAAAGAACAACTATCTTTTAATTTCATGGCTGCAGTCACCATCCCCAGTGATTTTGGAGCCTAAGAAAATAAAATCTGTCTCTGTTTCATCTTTTCCTCCTTCTATTTACCATGAAGTGATGGGACAGGATTCCACGATCTTAGTTTTTTGAATGCTGATTTTTAAGCTCTAGGTGACTATACCATTGTGGTTATCCAGGTCATTAACACCTTTTTTGTATGGTTCTTTTGTGTATTCTTGCTTCTGTTAGGTCTTTACCATTTCTATCCTTTATTTTGCCCATCCTTGCATGAAATGTTCCCTTGATATTGCCAATTTTCTTAAAGAGATTTCTAGTCTTTCCCATTCTATTGTTTTCCTCTAATTCTTTTCTTTGTTCACTTAAATGGCCTGGCACTTTGCATTCTTTGGAACTCTGCACTCAGTTGGGTAATCTTTCCCTTTCTTCCTTGCCTTTTGCTTTTCTTCTTTTCTCAGCTATTTATATAGACTTCTCAGACAACCACCTTGCCTTCTAGTATTTCTTCTTTTTTTTTTTTTTTTTTCGGTTGAGCATATAGAACTTCTCCATTTTGGGTGCAAAGAATATAATCAATATGGTTTTTACTCTGACCATTTGTTTCCAGATTACTGCAGTCCTCTCAAAAACCCAGTGCGCCTCCTCTATTTTGACAGAAAAGGGAGGGAAGTTGCCTCCATTGCTATTGCTTACAGTGTCATCTTGTAACACTTTGTGATTTAGAGTTCTTGAGTTATATCTCTTTATTCTCCCTTCTTTCTTGTCTATTAGTCTATCATCATTTCAACAGTAGAAATGAATGTAATTGCAATGCCTGGAAGTAAAATGTTGAACCTTCTCCAGAGTCTTTTAGAACAAGAATCACAACAATGCTAGCAAATATTTACTGCAACTATACAACATGCTAGGAATGCCTCTAAGAATCAATACAATATTCTCAAAATATCTCAAAAAAATTATCTCAAAATAATCAGATAAGGTACTATTCCTATCCATTCCATAGAAAAATTAAAAACTGAGGAATAGATTATATCATGAATGGCCCCTCCAATATAAAAATAAAAATGTTTTAAAATTTTAATAAACTTAAAGCAAATAAAACTGTGGGCCAAAAAGAATAAAAAAGCAGCCAACAAGATAAATGTCAGAATCAGGAGTCAAGCACAGACAATCCACTTCAACACTTTGGAACACTGTTTCACTAAGGTAAGATCAGCCCTGCCTGGACATGTCTTGGAACCTCATCATAGACTTTCCTGCTATCTCTGGATTATGACCGCACTTTAACACATTTCTATCAGGTCTTTACTAGATACTTGAAACTTTGAACAACAAACCATGATTGTTGTTGTTGTTTTCTTTCCTTTTGGGATTTAATTCATTCCATTCTTTAGACTGCACAAACCCCTCCCATTTTCTTTCTTTCCTTTGTAGCTTGAAATGCTATACATTTAAGAAGTCCTAGCTCTTAAACTAAGATCTCAAGAATCACCTCACAGGAAAATTATCTATTTTTCTTTAAGTCTGTGATGCATTCTTTGTTTCCATCTGCAAGAAAATTTCACAAATTTTCAATTATAGCTCATTCTATATATCGATGTCTGTTTGATTTTCCTTCAGCTACAAAGAGAATGTGATGAGGTTATCAGCCATTCATCATGATCGGCCTGTAAAGCCCCTAGACCTAGCAGTCTTCTGGATTGAGTTCATCATGCGCCACAAAGGAGCCAAGCACCTGCGACCAGCTGTCCACAACCTCACCTGGCTCCAGTACCACTCTCTGGACGTGATTGGGTTTCTGCTGGCCTGTGTGGCAACTGGTGCATTTGTCATCACAAAGTGTTGCCTGTTTTATTACCGGAAGTTTGCTGGCAAAGGAAAGAAGGGGAAAAAAGACTAGCTGTTTCTGAGACCTCAAGCAGGTTTGTCCCATAGATAGCACTCCTCCAATTTATTCCAGTTGCAAAAATTATGATGTTTCCCATCCTCTTGTGACAAAATATAAACTTCATTTTCAAGGGATTTTCTACTTGAGTTAGAAATACGGCTTGCCAAGGAAAAACACTGGCAAAAAATTGAATGAAAATAAAACTGTAAGCTTATATATTGAAATTTATTACTTTAATTCTAAGTAAGTAAGTAAGTGTTAGTCGCTCAGTCATGCCCGACTCTTGGCAACCCCATGGACTGCAGCCCACCAGGCTCCTGTGTCCATGAGATTTTCCTTACTTTAGTCAATGCATCTGCCAAAGCATTTCCTTCATGTAAAGGGCCAGGCAAGCCGGAATGGGCTCTAATATGTCCCACGAAATATTTGTTATCTCTGTGTTTAATCTCTTTCTTACTGGGAGCCTGGTTCGGGCACCACTTACCGGGGTCCAGCCCCGGTTGGATCCAGGGATTCCCTCAGGAGGACAGTGTTGGCAACTGAGAGAAATAGAGAAAGAGATAAGGAAAGAATTTTGCAGTTAAGAAAATAGAGGAGAGAAAAGAGGCTGATATTCCTTGGTTTATGCAGAAAGCCAATAAAGCCCCAGCACGGGACTTGCTCTGTTCACATAGGCTGCAGGCGCCCTCTCAAATAGCTGAAGGTGCCCTACCTTAGGCACCTTCTCGAGTGGGTCTTAGAAGCCCAGGCAGGAAAGTGAATGCAGAGGGCCCTTGTGCTCCAGGGAATCAGCCTGAAAAGAAAAAGGAAATAGAAAGAACAACATGGGGAGACCAAGCTTGATGAGCATGGCCCACACTTTATTTTCCAAAGTAGTTTTTATACCTTAAGTTGTGCATAGAGGATAATGGGGGGTGGGGGGTAGAGTCATGCAAGGTCAGCAGCCCTTGATCCTTATTGAAGCCAGGCTTTCTTTCTGCAAACTTATCATATGCAAAAGCTTTAGGTGATTTACATCATCTTCTGGCCAGGAGGCTTGTTAACATTTTATGACCCTTTCTTCAGAAAACTTATCTTTCTCTAAAGGTTATTATTCTGAAGTCAGGTGCCACCCTCCAAAAACATTAGATAAAGTTGCATTCCTATAGGGCAAAAGTGTGGTGGGCTATAACAAGAAAAGAATTAACTCAAGGGTCCAAGGTTACAAACATTAAAGCTACTACTTACATTTCTATATACCAACTATATTAATCAATACACTCCCAGGGACACAGTAGGTAAGGGATATGGAAACTTGGCAGCAAGCATTAGCTCAACAAAGAAATCCTCTACTAGTTCTATTCTAATAATTTTAACTCTCTGAGAATCTCTGCATTATTAGAATATCTTAAGCTTCCTGTGCCTTTCATGGTTGGGAGGCTATGAACAATCACATGCATAGCTGCAGGAGTCTGAACAAACCTGTCAGGCAAACTAGAAAGTCATCAGAGGGGTTTGAATTGAAACACTCCTATTATGCCCAGGAGACTTATTAACTAGAGCTCTAAATTGATTTTCTTCAGAGAAAGGTGGTCAGGGATAGCCCCTCGTTAATGTCAGAAGAGTTGGTGAAAGTCGTGAAATAGTAAAACAGACAAATTTTGGTTTTGGGGTAGATGCTCAGGCAGGTCCAGGGGGCCTCTCGAGCCTGACTCGCCTTGCCCATCAGGGCTCTCCCGCATGACCTTGTCATGGTTGGGAACTCCTGTGCTGGCTCCCGGCAGAGTGGGTTGCCATTTCCTTCTCCAGGGGATCTTCCCAACCCAGGTATCGAACCCGGGTCTCCTGCACTGCAGGCAGATTCTTTACCCACTGAGCTTCTAAAGTTATACTAAAAAGAAATTAATAAATGTAATTATATTTAACATATTGAGAGTAAAAACAAGGACAATAGCAAGTCTACTCATAGCATCCACATTATTTTGTAGATATTCAGAATTCGTAACTTCATTTTGATGAGAATTTTTAGTTTCTCCTTGCTATAGAAATTGCTCAATAATTGGAATTCTGTAAAAAGATATGTCTTTTAATTTTATTTGAGAGGTCATTAACAGTTCTTCATTTTCACTGTGCATCCAGTCTCAGCATCACTTCTTAAAGTTATGGCAAGACATTTGACTTCATCCAATTTAACTCATTTCCCAGAACAGTGTTTGTGGAATTAGAAATACAGCAACTACTACCTATTTCCTATTATAAGACTGAGATATTTGCAAAAAATTTTAATTTCATGACCTAATTCTCTTTTCTCATTCACTTTTTAGTCATCTATTATTTTCACTCCTTTGATAATGAATGTAAGTTCTCAAGTGTATATTAAGAAAATATATAGCCTGTACTATATATAGGGACTATATAAAGGGACTTATTGAATTTTCATTCTCTCCTAATGAACCTGACTATATTTACAGATTGTATCTATATACATATCTAAATCTATATATATTCTTACGAAACTGGACACAACACCACTTAGCTGCTTGCAGATATGATGTGATATTCCTTGGGTTTGTTGAACACAGATTGAATTAAATACTATTGCATTATAATATATTTTGAACCACACTTTAGATTAGTATTTATCATTCTTTTGTCTCTTTCATCAAGGTGCTATTGCCTTGTCCCTCCCACAACACTTATACCTAAGTATTCAATCCTTTATCATGACAGGAAATAATATAGACATCATTTTCTTTAAACCTAGGCCCACTATGACTGACCTAATCAGAAACAATGGGCACAATACAAAAATTACAAATTTTAGGACAAATTAGTGAATCAAATGAAAGCAATCTGAGAGCACTTATGAAAAATGTGTACCAGGAAAACAGTTTATGATTAAAGTGGTGCAGGTGCAGAAATGCATTATCTTATTAATCAAGAGGACCATCATCCACATTATATGATATTCTTCAGCCTAAGGCATAATTGATATTAAAAATAAATTGAAACATTGAGACTTGGAAAATTATACAAAAATTTACTGTAGAATTTTTTACAGAATCTCTTCAGATAATTGATACATTTTTTAAGAAAAATAGAAGTAATATCCCTTTCCTGGATCACAGCCTTGTTGCCACAAAGGGACTTACATAACTAAATGAAGCTATTAGCCGTGCCATGCAGGACCACCCAAGATGTATGGCTCATGGTGAAGAGTTCTGACAAAATAAGGTCCGCTGGAGGAGGAAATGGCAACCCACTCCAGTATTCTTGCCAAAAGAATTCCATAAACAGTATGAAAAGGCAAAAAGATGTGAGACTAGAAGATGAGCCCCACAGGTCAGAGGGTGTCGAATATGCTGCTGGGGAAGAGACGAGAGCTATAACTAACAGCTGCAGAAAGAATGAAGTGGCTGGGCCAAAGCAGAAGCAACACTCAATTGTGGATGTTTCTGGTGGTAAAGTAAAGTCTGATGCTCTAAAGAACAATATTGCAAGGGAACCCAGAAAGTTAGGTCCATGAATCAAGGTAAATGGGACATGGTCAAGCTAAAGATGGAAAGACTGAATTAGTGAGCTAAAATGAACAGGTTCGGTGAATTTAATTCAGATGACCATTATATCTACTATTGTGGGCAAAAATCCCTCCCTAGAAGAAATGGAGTAGCCCTCATAATCAACAAGAGTTTAAAGTGAAGTACTTGGATGCAACCTCAAAAATGAAGAATAATTTTAATTTGTTTCCAAGGCAAACTACTCAACATCAAATAATCCAAGTCTATGCCCCAAACACTGATGCCAAAGAAGCTGAAGTTGGCTGGTTCTATGAAGACCTACAACCAATTCTAGAACAAACACCAAAAAGAGATATCCTTTTTATCATAGGGGATTAGAATGCAAAAGTAGAAAGTCAAAAAAGTAATCTGGAATAACATAAAAGTTTGAACTTGGAGTAGAAAATTAAGCAGGCAAAGGCTAACAAAGTTTTGTCAAGAGAACATGCTGATCATAGTAAACACCCCTTTCCAACAACCCAAGAGACAACTCTACACAAGGACATTGCCAGATGGTCAATACTGAAATCAAATTGATTATGTTCTTTGCAGCTGAAGATGAATAAGCTCTGTAGAGCCAGCAAAAAGAAGAAGAAATTCAAAAAGGCAAGGTGTTGTCTGAGAAGGCTTTACCAATAGTTGAAGAAACAAGAGAAGCAAAAGGAAAGGAAGAAAGGGAAAGATAAACCTAACTGAATGCAGAGTGCCAGAGAACAGCAAGGAGAGAAAAGAAGGCCTTCTTAGTCTAACAATGCAAAGAAATAGAGGAAAACAATAGAATGGGAAAGACTAGAAAGCTTTTCAAGAAAATTGGAGATATCAAGGGAATATTTCATGCCAGGATGGGCATGATAAAAAACAGAAAAGGATCTAACAGAAGCAGAAGAGAGTAAGAAGTGGCAAGATTACACAGAAGACTATACAAAAAACGTCACAGTCATCCAGGTAACCACAATGGTGTGGTCACTCACCTAGAGCTGGACATCCTAGAGTGAGAAGTCAAGTGGGCCTTAAGAAGCATTACTGTGAACAAAGCTAGTGGAGGTGATAGAATTCCAGCTGAGTTACTTAAAAATCCTAAAAGATGATGCTGTTAAAATGTTGCACTCAATACATCAGCAAATTTGGAAAACTCAACAGTGACCACAGCACTGAAAAATGTCAGTTTTCATTCCAATCCCAAAGAAAGACAATGCCAAAGAATGTTCAAACTACTGCACAATTGCACTCATTTCACATGCTAGTAAGGTTATGCTAAAAAATCCTTCAAGCTAAGATTCAGCAGTACATGAACCAGGAACTTCCAGATGTACACCTGGGTTTTGAAGAGGCAGAGAAACCAGAGGTAAAATTTCCAACATTCATTGGATAATAGACAAAGCAAGGGAATTCCAGAAAAAAAAATTTCTGCTTCATTGACTATGCAAAAGACTTTGACTGTGTGAATCACAACACACTGTGTAAAATTATTAAAAAGATGGGAGTAACAGACCACCTTACCTGCCTCCTGAGAAACCTGCATGCAGGTCAAGAAACAACAGTTAGAACCAGACATGGAACAACTGACTGATTAAAATTTGGTAAAGAAGTATAACAAAGCTGTATGGTGTCAGCCTGCTTATTTAACTTATAAGCAGAGTACAAGATGTGAAATACCAGGCTGGATAAATCCCAAGCTGGGAGAAATATCAATAACTTCAATGATGCAGATGATACCACTCTAATGGCAGAAAGTGAAGAGGAATTAAAGAACCTTTTGATGAGGGTGAAAGAGGAAAGTGAAAAAGGTAGCTTGAAACTCAACATTAAAAAAAAACCTAAGATCTCGGCATCTGGTGCCATCAGTTCATGGCAAAGAGAAGGGAAAAAGGGGAAGGAGTGACAGACTTTATTTTCTTTTGGATGATGACTATAGCCATGAAATTAAGAGATGCTTGCTAATTGGAAAGCAAGCTATGAGAAACCTACAGTGTATTGAAAAGCAGAACCATCACTTTGCTAACAAAGTTGTGTATAATCAAAGCTATGGTTTCTCCATAGCTATGATGAAATGCTTGAGACCTTGAGTGTGGTCTGGAAGAGGTGACCACCACCAATGTTGACACTTAGACCTTGTCTCAAAAGTCAGCATGATGAGTGTGCCATAGTGCCTCTCCCAGCTGGCCAAGTACTCTGGCCCCACCTACTCTACATGACAGACTTACATTATGTCTGGACAACCACACAAGGGAGAGGACACAAGCTTAGGCTGCACATGAGCATACCTACACAGGTGGTGTATAGGACCTCTGTGAGCACACACACCTCACTGCCTTCAGCACTCTCCACCCATGGTGAAAGGAAAATAATTACTGTGAAAATAGCCTGATCAAGCCTAACTCTCAGGGCCTCTACTCCAGCAAACAGTGAATAGACCCTGCCTGTGATAGGGTGGCAACAGCTTGGAGCAGAGAGGGAATCCCACCCTACATCCTTCTGGGTTTTAGACACTTAAGCAGCAACAATGCCCCCTATCAAGGTGATAACACCCAGCACACACACCCTGAAGGAAGGCATGATGGGCATCCATTTCTAAATCAGCCTTCATACCAAAGACATTGAAAACATGCAGTCTACACAGGGATACTCACACATTAAAACACCCTTTCAAGACCACAATACAAAACTGTTTCTCCTAAATTCAGAGAAGGCAAAGTTAAGTGAAATGAAAAAGAAGAGAAACACGCCCATTAAAAGAGCAAGAGAAATCCCTTGAAATAGCAAATGATGAAAGAGCCATCACCAGTCTACCAGGTACTGAACTTTAAAAGGAGGTAATAAAAGTATTAATTAAATTAAGAAAAAGTTATAGATAAAAACACTGATCATTATAACATGTAGTTAGAAATTATAAAGATCAACCAATGAAAAAGAATTAAATTTGACATAAAAAGCAATTTATAAACAATGACTAGGTAACTAAATGACACAGAAGAAAAAATAAGTCATCCGGTAAATAGAATAGTGCCCATCAACAGATAACAATCTTAAGAAGATGTAGGATATATGTACAAAGAATATTACTCACCCTTAGAAAGTATAAAATTTTTCAATTTGCAGCAACATGGATGGAACTAGAAAGCATTATTCTTAGTGAAATATGTCACACAGAGGAAAAATACTACACCATTTATATGTAGAATCTAAAAAATAATACAAATGAATCTATATACAAAATAGACTCAGATTCACAGACATAGACAATAAATAAAATCATGCTTACCAAACAGCAGGAAGGGAGCAACCAATTAAGAGTATGGAGTAAGAGATGTAAACAAATAATTACAAAAATTGATAAGCAAAAGAATCTAATGGATAGCAGAGGGAATTATACCCAATGTCTTATAATAATGTGTAATGGAATATAACCTACAGAAACACTGAATCATTAAGCTATACCCCTGAAACTAACACAAAATTATAAATAAACTACACTTCAAGGTACATAGATAGATAGAAACAGATAGGTAGGTAGAAAATTTTACTCCTGGAACCTGTGACTCTTTTTTGGCTGTACTGTGGCTTTGTTGCTGCGCAGCCTTTCCTCTAGCTGCAGGGCATGGGGGCTGCTCTCTAGTTGCGATGCACAAGTTTCTCGTTGATGTGGCTTCTCTTGTTGGGAAGCACAGGTTCTAGGATAGTAGTTGCAATGCATGGGCTCACTATTTGTGGTTCCCAGGCTCTAGAGCACAAGCTCAATAGTTGTGGTGCACCAGCTTAATTCATCCCATGACATGTGGGATCCTCCTGGATCAAGGATCAAACTTCATGTCTCCTACGTTGCCAGGCAGATTCTTTACCACTGGGCCACCAGGGAAACCCCAAACCTCCCACATCTTAAATGGCAACATGACATATTCTATGGACAAGCTCTTACACAAAGAAAGATTAACCACTGAAAATGATATTTAAAAACAACTATTTAGTGTCTAGAAAATGCCCTAAAAAGACATGCAGCAAATAAAGACACATTTGTTCCAGAAAAATACACTAACAGTAAAGTTGCTGAAAGCCTGTGATGTTTAAACCCAAACTGCTCCCTCTCATACTATCCATTAGCAGAAAAATAGATTCCACTCTAAGTAGGTTCAGAAAGAACACTTGGCTCTCACTACCTGCAGCTCCTATTTGTGTGTTATTGTATCTTCATAGAAGGATCAAGCCACTTGAATTTCTCTCTCACACACACACCCTAGCTGTGTGTTACAGTAGGTAAGTTCCAGACAAGTATGACCAACAAAGTTCCCCCTTCTTCCACACAACCCCAGTCATAGGGCAGTTGTTTGCTCAGTTCATTCATAGATGCAGGCTCTGTGATGAAAAAGGCAAGCTAAAAATAAACCCTACTGTTTACAATTAAAAGAGGGATGTCACAGAGAAAGAAGTGTGCCTTGATCCCTATCCCCAGATCTGGAAGCCAAGGTGCAGAGTTTCATGATAGGGAGACTTAGGACATAAAGTGAAAGTCGCTCAATCATGTCTGACTCTTTGCAACCCAGGGACTATATAGTCCATGGAATTCTCCAGGCCACAATACTAGAGTGGGTACCCTTTCCTTTCTCCAGAGGATCTTCCCAACCCAGGCTAGAACCCAAGTCTCCCACATTGAAGATGGATTCTTTACCACCTGAACCACAAGGGAAGCACAAGAACACTGGAATGGGTAGCTGTTCCCTTCTCCAGGGGATCTTCCCGACCCAGGAATCGAACTGGAGTCTCCAGCATTGCAGGTGGATTCTTTACTAATTGAGGTATTAAGTAAGCCCTAGGACATAAAAGCCATTCTCAAAGCACTCACTTCATTTTTTTATCAAATTGTGGGAAGTTCAAGCCTATAATTACTCACAAACTATGAAAGATATGTTGGTAAGCAGTTAAGAGGAAGCTGATTGCTTCATGACAGATACAGGCTAAACCACTGGCAAGCTAGTTGATCAAAGAAAACCAGAGAAAGAAACAGCTAAGGAGAGCCTTCCTGAGGTCTAGCTAAAAGACAAAGAACACAAATAAATAAAATGAGAAACTAAAATAAAGAATATAATAGACCATAGGTTACTACTGTGATATTCCTACAAACTGGAGAACTTAGAAGAAATGGATAAATTCTTGTAAGCATGACCTATCTTCAGGCAACTATACTTAAAGAAGAAAAGTATAATGACAATGTATTATAATAATATTCCATCTAATAGAGCCTATAAATAAAAGATAGAAATCATATTTTACAAAAGTAACAAATGGAAAGTTTGGAGTTGAGAATTACTATATCTGAAATGAAAAATTCACCAGAGGGAGTCAATAGTAGATTTTAAGAAGCTGATGAAAAAGCCAGGAAACTTAAAGATATTATAGATCAATAAGTTAACATAATCAAATGAACAGATGGAAAAAAAAAAGAATAATGAATAGAAGTTTAGAGAATGGTGATACATAATAAACCACACTAACATACTCAGAAGGAGAGAGCCAGAAGAGAAAAGGTGCAGAGCAAAATATTTTATTTTAAATGTGTGAAAACATTCCAATTATGATGCAAAATCCCAACTACACATCCCAATTGTCCAACTAATTCCAAGTAGGATAAATATTGGCAAGCCATACACAGATACTAGTGAAATGTTGAAAGCTAAAGCAAAAAGTCTTGAAGAACTAAAAGAGAAATAATTCCTTTTTACAAGTGAATGCGAAGATATTGCTTATTTCTCATAAGAAATAAGGAATGTTCCATGGCAGTGGGATGACCTTTTAAACTGCTGAGAGTCAAAACTTTCAGCCTAAAATTCATTATCAAGCAAAACTATTTTTGAAATATGAGTGAAAAATATAGTCTTGTGTGCTCTAACTCCAAAAGATAATTTATTGCTGGGAAATGTGCTCTACAGGAAAAACTGAGAGAAGTCCTATGGCTGAAGAAAGCAAACCCAGACTACAATTCTAATCCCCATGATAGACCAAAGAGCAGTGATAAACATAAGTAATTTATAAAACAGTAGAAGTGCATGTATCTTTTCCTTTCTTCTCTTAACAAATAAAAAAAGCAAGCATGTAAAATATGTATATAGTTGCATTTCCAGGCATATGACATATAGTTATTTAATAATATATTTGAGAGGCGGGAGGAATGCAGCAGTGGTGAAAAGTGAAGTGAAAGTGTTAATCACTCAGTCATGCCCAACTCTTTGCAACCCCATGGACAATAATAGCCTACCAGGCTCCTCTGTCCATGGCATTCTCCAGGCAAGATACTGGAGCAGTGGTACAGGGCCAAGGTGAAAGTGACCTGCAGTGGCTTAATACTGCAGTAGCATGCTGTACCTGGCAATGCACCGACTGAGAATGGTGGTTCAAAGTCCCACTTCTGGCCCCAAAGAAAGTGAGGGAAGTTGAGCAATATGTCCACAATGATGACCAAAATATTGATGTCCTTTTCATTATAGGGGACTGGAATGCAAAAGTAGGAAGTCAAGAAACACCTGGAGTAACAGGCAAATTTTGCCTTGGAGTACAGAATGAAGCAGGGCAAAGGCTAAGAGAGTTTTGCCAAGAGAATTCACTGCTCATAGCAAACACCCTCTTTCGAAAACACAAGAGAAGACTCTACACATGGACTTCACTAGAGATCTCTTCAAGAAAATTAGAGATACCAAGGGAACATTTCATGCAAAGATGGGCTCAGTGAAGGGCAGAAATGGTATGGACCTAACAGAAGCAGAAGATATTAAGAAGAGGCGGAAAGAATACACAGAAGAACTGAAAAAAATAAAATAAAATAAAGATCTTCATAACCCAGATAATCACGATGGTGTGATCATTGACCTAGAGCCAGACATCCTGGAATGTGAATTTAAGTGGGCCTTAGGAAGCATCACTATGAACAAAGCTAGTGGAGGTGATGGAATTCTGGTTGAGCTATTTCAAACCCTAAAAGATGATGTCGTGAAAGTGCTGCACTCAATATGCCAGCAAGTTTGGAAAACACAACAGTGGCCACAGGACTGAAAAAGGTCAGTTTGCACTCCATTCCCAAAGAAAGGCAATGCCAAAGAATGATCAATTGCACTCATCTCACACGCTAGTAGAGTAATGCTCAAAATTCTCCATGCTAGGCTTCAGCAATATGTGAACCATGAACTTTGATGTGTTCAAGCTGGTTTTAGAAAATGGAAAGGAACCAGAGATCAAATTGCCAACATTCACTGGAACATCAAAAAAGAAAGAGAGTTCCAGAAAAACATCTATTTCTGCTTTATTGACTATACCAAAGCCTTTGACTGTGTGGATCTCAATAAACTGTGAGAAATTCTGAAAGAGATGAGAATACCAGACCACCTGACCTGCCTCTTGAGAAATCTGTATGCGGGTCAGGAAGCAACAGTTAGAACTGGACATGGAACAACAGATTGGTTCCAAATAGGAAAAGGAGTAGGTCAAAGCTGTATTTGACCCTGCTTATTTAACTTACATACATATTCTTGCCTAGAGAATCCCGTGGACAGAGGAACCTGGTGGGCTGTTGTCCATAGGGTCACACAGAGTCGGACATGACTGATGTGACTTAGTATGCATGCATGCATTGGAGAAGGAAATGGCAACCTACTCCAGTATTCTTGCCTGGAGAATCCCAGGGACAGAGTAGCCTGGTGGATTGCTGCCTTTGGGGTCACACAGAGTCAGACATGACTGAAGCAACTTAGCAGCAGCAGCAGCAGAGTACATCATAAGAAAGGCTGAGCTGGATGAAGCACAAGCTGGAATCAAGATTGCTGGGAGAAATATAAATATCCTCCAATATGCAGATGACACCACCCTTATGCAGAAAATGAAGAACTAAAGAGCCTCTTGATGAAAGTGAAAGAGGAGAGTGAAAAAGTTGGCTTAAAACTGAACATTCATAAAACTAATATCATGGCATCCAGTCCCATCACTTCATGGCAAATACATGGGGAAACTGTAGAAACAGTGGCAGCCTTTATTTTTGGGGCTCCAAAATCACTGCAGATGGTTACTGAAGCCATTAAATTAAAAGATGCTTACTCCTTGAAAGAAAAGTTATGACCAAACTAGACAGCATATTAAAAAACAGAGACATTAGTTTGTCAACAAAGATCCAGATAGTCAAGGCTATGGTTTTTCCAGTAGTCATGTATGGATGTGAGAGTTGGGCTATAAAGAAAGCTGAGTTCTGAAGAATTGATGCTTTTGAACTGTGGTGTTGAAGACTATTGAGATTCTTGATTTTGGAGCCCAAGAAAATATTTTTATATTTTTATTTCACTCTTTCACTTATTTAAAACAAATTTCTGTGAATTTATATTTATACAAACTCACCCTCCTAGGTACTAGGAAAGATAGGACTTAATGCTATAAACTAAAAACATGACTTACCTAGTTGTTGCTTGTTTTTTTAGTCACTAAGTCTTATATGACTTTTGCCACCCCATGGACTGTAGCCCACCAGACTTCTCTTCCTATGGGATTTTCCAGGAAAGAATACTAGAATGGATTACCATTTCCTTCTCCAGGGTATCCCCCTGACCTAGGGATCAAACTCACATCTCCAGGTGGATTCTTCAACACTGAACACCAGAGAAGTCCATACTTGCTTAGTTCAGTTCAGTCACTCAGTCATATCTGACTCTTTGTGACCCCATGGACTACAGCATGCCAGCCTCCTGTCCATCACCAACCCCTGGAGTTTATTCAAACTTATGTCCATTGAGTCAGTGATGCCATCCAACCATCTCATTCTCTGTTGTCCCCTTCTCCTCCTGCCTTCAATCTTTCCCAAATCAGGATCTTTTCCAATGAATCAGTTCTTTGCATCGGGTGGCCAAAGTATTGGAGTTTCAGCTTCAACATCAGCCCTTGCAAAGAATATTCAGAACTGATTTCCTTTAGGATGGACAGGTTGGATCTCCTTGCAGTCCAAGGAACTCTCAAAAGTCTTCTCCAACACCACAGTCCAAAAACATCAATTCTTCAGTGCTCAGCTTTCTTTATAATCCAACTCTCACATCCATACATAACCACTGGAGAAACCATAGTTTTGACTACATGGACCTTTGTTGGCAAAGTAATGTCTCTGCTTTTTAATATGCTGTCTAGGTTGGTCATAACTTTCCTTCCAAGGAGCAAGTATCTTTTAATCATGGCTGCAGTCACCATCCGCAGTGATTTTGGAGCCCAAGAAAATAAAGGCTGTCACTGTTTCCATCATTTCCCCATCTGTTGCCATGACACGATGGGACCCAATGCCATGATCTTAGTTTTTTGAATGTTGAGTTTTAAGCCAACTTTTTCACTCTCCTCTTTCACTTTCATCAAGAGGCTCTTTAGTTCACTTTCTCCCATAAGGGTGGTATCATCTGTGTATCTGAGGTTATTGATATTTCTCCTGGCAATCTTGATTCCAGCTTGTGCTTCATCCAGCCCAGCATTTCTCATGATGTACTTTGCATATTAATTAAATAAGCAGCGTGATAATATACAGCCTTGATGTACTTCTTTCCCAATTTGGAACAAGTCTATTGTTCCATGTCCGGTTCTAAGTGTTGCTTCTTTATCTGCATACAGATTTCTCAAGAGGCAGGTAAGGTGGTCTGGTATTCCCATCTCTTTAAGAATTTTCCACAGTTTGTTGTGATCTACACAGTCAAAGGCTTTGGCATAATCAATAAAGCAGAAGTAGATGTTTTTCTGAAATATCCTTGCTTTTCCTTTGATTCAACGGATGTTGACAACTTGATCTCTGGTTCCTGTGCCTTTTCTGAATCCAACTTGAACATCTCGAAGTTCAAGGCTCACATATGTGTTAACTTATCTGGCCACAAAGTAGAAATTATAATTATATGTTATGATAGAGGTTTGAACCATCATTAAAATGGCAATCATATTATAATATATAGATGTATCCATCATCATGTTATATATCTTAACTTAATAAATATATTGCATCCTTTTCTAAAAGTATATAATTTGAAACTAAGACTATCCCTGTATGGAGAGCTTTAATAAATATTATTTCCCTTTATATAAATTTTCATACCTTTGCATATTTTCTTGCCATGAGCTTATATTTTTTTCATAAAGATATCAGAGGATGAAGAGAATCAGTCCACATCAGTAATTAATTTGTATAGACAGTATGTACTATAATAATCCCAAACGGATGCATTTTTCACAGCATAGATGAAGTAGCATTGGGTAGCAAGGCAATATGACAAAGCATTGAAGATAAGTAACTTTAAATTCTACTACAGATCACTAGAAATAGAATATTACCTGGATATATCATGTGAGCATTAAGAAAGTTCAGTGACATTAATATTAAAACTGATATCAACAGATGAAATTATACTTTTGAAGAACACTCACATTGGAGAAGGAAATGGCAGCCCACTCCAGTGTTCTTGCCTGGAGAATCCCAAGGATGGGGGAGCCTGGTGGGCTGCCATCTATGGGGTCGCACAGAGTTGGACACGACTGAAGTGAGTTAGCAGCAGCAGCAGCAGCACCAGCATCAAAACAGCCTTTAAGGTTAAAGTTTGAAAAAGTGTTTTATTTTCTTTTCTTTGTTAAAATATATTTTTGCAAAGAAGTTTTACACAATAATTAAAATCAAAAAGTGTATATCTTATGATATACAAATTTGGTCATTATTTTCCAGAGATTAAACAGAAGAAAATAGTTTTAAAAAGATGAGTACATGGTCACTAAGAGTCGGACAGGACTGAGCGATTTCACTTTCACTTTTCACTTTCATGCACTGGAGAAGGAAATGGCAACCCACTCCAGTGTTCTTGCCTGGAGAATCCCAGGGACAGAGGAGCCTGGTGGGCTGCTGTCTATGGGTTCGCACAGAGTCGGACACGACTGAAGTGACTCAGCAGCAACAGCAACAACATGGTTTTAATCAGATATTCAGGAAAATAAATTTTGCTCCTCTAAATCTTAAATAGAAAACTTTGAGAAATATGGAATTATTCCTGTATAGAAAATAACATATTTTTAAACTAGAAAGGATCAAGGATCACAAGACAAAATAATTCAAAAACAGTTCCAGGAAAATAAGTATTCACCAGGAGCTTTATTTAGTTAGAAGTGAAGTACTCAAAAGGTGACCAGATCTCTGCTGCAGAAAGCTCTGGGTTACCTCTCCCACTGTGGGGCAGGTGTTCCCTGGGTCCCAGGTGATGATGATTGTCCCTCATGGCAGTTACACATAGCACATCCTACTGTGACATCAATTATAGGATTTCAGGACAAAGGGTGCTGTATGTAAAAAAACCGAGCAATGCCATGTGCTGAGTCATTCAGTTGTGTCCAGACTCTTTGCTACCCCATGGACTCTAGCCCACCAGGCTCCTCTGTCCATGGGAATTCTTCAGGCAGGAGTACTAGAGTGGGTTACCTTTCCCTCCTCCAGGAGATCTTCCCAACCCAGGGATCGAACCCAGGTCTCCTGAATTGTAGGTGGATTCTTTACCATCTGAGCCACCAGGGAAAGCCAAATCCAGCAATACAGTCACTCAAATAAGTAACTACACAAGTGTACCTCTGGGATACAAACGCAAGTCATAGGACTGTTTCATAGAACTTCTAAACAATAAAACCAGACTCCTCAGTATCAGTGACTAGTAATATAGACAGAGAGTTTTGGAAATTTTTAAAAATTTTAAGGTAAAGAATAAGGAATAAGAATGGTAGACATAAACTGATTAAAATTATATTTTTTCATAGTGCTAATAGGGAAAAGAAATATTAATGACTAATTAAAATAATTCTCAAAGGAGGGTCTCAAATAAATAAATGATTTAGTAGAACAATAATAAAAAAGAATTAAAGGTGAGTTGAATCCTGCATTGTAACTTCTTTCCAAGAATCTATATTAGTAACAAACAACATGATTGATGAAGAACCTGAATATAATATTGTTTAACAGTATCTCCTTGTCAGCTCTGTGTACTGGCTTTATTTCATTTCCTGCTTATACACAAACACATTTGCACAAATATACATAATAGAAGAAATTGACCTCATATCACCCATTTCCTTCCCAAGGAACTCAAGGATGATTTACGTTAAAAACAGCCATTATGGATTCTAATATGGAGTTTCCTCGATAAATTTTAACTTCTTTAGTGTTAAATACTTATTAGCACACTAACCAATGTCCAAAGTGTGAAGGCAGCATGTTCAAGAGACATGGCTTTGTAGGGGGGAGATTGGAGGGGGGGGGTGTTGGAGGGGTTAGGGAGGGAAATCACTCTATAAACTAGCTATATAGCACATTGTAGGAATAGTGCACATTTTCTAATATAATGCCTGTCTACATATGTGGCTTAGTAATTCCTCTTCTAGGTGTGTATCCAAAAGAATTGAATCTAGGACCCCAGTGAGATATTTGCACACCACTTACATAAAAGCTCTATTCACAGGAGCTAAGAGGTTGAAGCAACAAGAGTGTACATCAACAGATAAAGCAATAAACTAAATATCATATACACAAACAATGAAATATTATTCACCCATAAAGGGAAATTCTGACACATGTCACAACATGAATGAATGTTATGCTAAGTGAAATAACCCAGTCAGAAAAAGACAAATACTATACAATTCACCTTATAAGAAATACCCAGTCTAGTCACATTTGTAGAAACTTAGAGTAGAAAGAGAGGCTTCCTGGGTGGCTCAGACAGTGAAGAATCTTCCTGCAATGAGGGAAACCTAGATTCAATCCCTGGGTTTGTAAGATCCCCAGAAGAAGGGAATGGATACCCACTTCAGGATTCTTTTTTTTTTTTTTTTTTTTATTATAAGAATTGACATTTATTAGGTGCTTGCTATTTGATGTTTTAATGCTTTATATTACTTAAGCCACCTAATCCATACAGTAATCCTAATAATGGAGTTATAGATTTGGACATGACTCAGCTGGTAAGTTACAGATTTACTGAAGAATTCCATCTGATTTTCTCTCTTTAGTTGCTTGTAGAAATTCATTCAATAATGTTTGCTACACTACTGCTCTTTTGTGATGGAACAAAATTTTTCATAGGAAATGGAAAAGTTTGTGCAGAGCTCAGGAGAAGATAGTATTGTGGTGTTTTCTTTGGGGTCAATGGTCAGGAACATGTCAGAAGAAAGTGCCAATGTGATTGCATCAGCCCTTGCCCAGATTCCACAAAAGGTACACACAGTAACTTAATACTGGACACCTATTTAATGTCTGTTAAACTATAAAAGATGTGACTTTAGACATTTTCTACCAGAAAGGTGAAATATTATAATAGTTACCACTTATCTCAGATATATATATATATATATATATATATATATATATATATATAAACCAAATATAAATGACAGGCTAGTTATATCATTACAAAGAGTGTCTTTGATCCATAATACTTTTAGATTAACATTGTAATAAAAAAGAATGATATTTGAAGAAACAGTGTGAATTTTGGAATTATAATGGTAACATGGGCAGGAAAATAAACCACTGTATTCTGCTGTGTCACTTGTTCTTTTTCCTTGAAGAGCTTCTTTTAAAAAAAAAAAATCAATTGAAGGATAATTGCTTTACAGAATTTTATGGTGTTCTGTCATACATCAACAAGAATCAGCCATAGGTACACCTATGTCCCCTCCCTCCCAGACCTCTCTCCCATGGCCCTCCCTACCCTCCCCTTCAGCCTGTCACAGAGCTCCTGTTTGAGTTCCCTGAGTCATACAGCAAATTCCCATTGGCTATCTGTTTTACACAGGATATTGTTAAGTTTCTATGTTACTCTCTCCATATATTTCCCCTTCTCCCTCCTCTCCTCCCACCTTCTCCATAGGTGTGTTCTCTATGTCTGTTTCTCCATTGCTGCCCTGAAAATAAATTCATCAGTGCCATCTCTCAGATTCCATATATATGTGTCAGTATATGATATTTGTATTTCTCTCTCTAACTTACTTCACTCTGTATAATGGGCTCTAGTTTCATCCACCTCATTAGAACAGATTCAAATGTATTCCTTTTTATGGCTAAGTAGTGTTACATTGTATAAATGTGTGCCATTTGCTTCAAGGAATCTTCTGATTTCTTATTTCTTCAGTAACCTCTTTGTTATTTAGTAATGTATTTTTTAATCTCCACGAGTTGGTGTTTTTTGCTTTTTTTCCCCCCCTGTAGTTGATATCTAGTCTCATAGCATTGTGGTCAGAGAAGATACTTGATACAATTTCAACTTTCTTAAATTTACTGAGGCTTGATTTGTGGCCCAAGATGTGGTCTATCCTGGAGAATGCTCCATGTGCACTTGAGAAGAAACTGTATTCTTCTGCATTTGGATGGAAAGTCCTGAAGATATCAATTAGGTCCATTTGGTTTAATGTTTCATTTAAGCTTTGTGTTTCCTTATTGATTCTCTGTTTTGATGATCTATCCATTGGTGAAAGTGAGATGTTAAAGTCCCCTACTATTATTCTGTTGCTGTAGATTTCTCCTCTTATGCCTGTTAGTGTTTGCCTTATGTATTGAGGTGCTCTTACGTTGAGTGCATAGACATTTATAATTGTTATGTCTTCCTGGATTGATCCTTTGATCATTATGTAGTGTCTTTCTTTGTCTCTTATGATATTCTTTATTTTAAAGTCTATTTTGTCTAATCATTGGAAAGAGAATAATCACTGAAATGGTAATAGAAGGATTAAGAAGCATTGAGAGCAGTTAAAATAGGGAACCATGAATGTTATGGATACTCATCTTCCCACTTTTCTTTCTTTCAGTGTGTGAACTCCTCTGATGTTTTAAACTCTTCAAAGAGCATTTATTTTCAGTAAACTATCTTGATATTTTATTGCTGTTTAGTCCTCAAGTTGTGTCTTTGACTCTTTGCCAAACTGTGGACAGCAACATGCCAGGCTTTCCTGTCCTTTACTATCTCCTGAAATTTGCTAAAATTCCTGTCCATTGCATCAATGATGCTATCCAACCATCTCATCTTCTGTTGCCCCTTTCTTCTCCTGCCCTCAATCTTTCCCAGCGTCAGGGTCTTTTTCAGTGAATCAATTCTTTTAATCAGGAGGCCAAAGTATTGGAACTTCAGCATCAGTCCTTCCAATGAATATTCAGTGTTGATTTCCTATAGGATTGATTGGTTTGATCTCCTTGCTGTCCAAGGAGCTCTCAAGACTCTTCTCCAGAACCACAATTCAAAAGCATCAATTCTTTGGTACTCAGGCTTCATTATGGTCCAACTCTCACATCCATACATGATTACTGGAAAAATCATAGCTTTGACTATACATACCTTTGTTGGCAAAGTGATGTCTCTGCTTTATAATACACTCCTAGGTTTCTCATAGCTTTTCTTCCAAGGAGCAAGTGTCTTTTAATTTCATGGCTATAGTAACATACCACAGTTGTTTTGGAGCCCAAGGGGGGAAAAGAAACCTGCCACTGCTTCCTCTTTTTCTCCTATTTTCCATGAATTGATGGAACCAGATCTCATGATCTTAGTTTTTTAAAAGGTGAGTTTTAAGCCAGCTTTTTCCACTCTTCTCTTTCACCTTCATCAAGAGCCTTTTTAGTTTCTCTTTACATTATGCCATTAGAGTGTTTCTTCCAGGATCATCTGCATATCTGAGGCTGGTGATATTTAGAAATATCAACAACCTCAGATATGCAAATAATACCACTTTAATGGCAGAAGGCAAAGAGAAGCTAAAGAGCATCTTGATGAAAGAGAAAGAGGAGAGTGAAAAAGCTGGCTTAAAACTCAGCATTCAAAAATCTAAGATCATGGTATCTGGTCCCATCACTTAATGGCAAATAGAAGGCGGGCAGGGGGGAAGTAGAAACAATGACAGAGTTTCTTTTCTTCAGCTCCAAAATCAATACGGATGGTGACTGCAGACATGAAATTAAAAGATGCTTATTTGTTGGAAAAAAGCTATGACAAACCTACACTGTGTATTAAAATCTGAGACATCACTTTGCAGACAAAGCTTTGTGTAATCAAAGCTATGGCTTTTCCAGTAGTCACGTATGGATGTGAGAGTTGGACCACACATAAGAAGGCTGAGCAGCAAAGAGTTGATACTTTTGAATTGTGGTGCTGAGAAGACTCTTGACAGTCTTTTGGACAGCAAGGAGATCAAATCAGTCAATTCTAAATGAAAGCAACCCTGAATATTCAGGGACCTGAAGCTGAAGCTCCAATACTTTAGCCACTTGATGCCAAGAGCTGACTCATTGGGAAAAAAAAAAAAAAACAACCTGATACTGGGACCTTTTGGGAGAAATGTGGTAAAGAATCCGCCTGCTAAGGCAGGAGACCCAAGAGACACCAATTTGATCCCTGGGTCCGGAAGATTGCCAGGAGAAGGAAATGGAAACCCACTCTGGTATTCTTGCCTAGAAAATTCCATGGACGAGGAGCTTTGTGGGCTATAGTCCATGGGGTCACAAACAGTCGGACGCGACTGAGTGACTGAGCACACACACACACACTGATGCTGGAAAAGATTGAGGGCAGGAGAAGGGCACGACAGAGGATGAAATTGTTGGATGGCATCACCAACTCAATGGATGTGAGTTTGAGCAAATTCCAGAAGATACGGAAGGACAGGGAAGCCAACCGTGCTGCAGCTCACAGTGTTACAAAGATGCGGACACAACTTAGTGACTGCTGCTGCTGCTGCTGCTAAGTCGCTTCAGTCGTGTCCGACTCTGTGCAACCCCAGAGATGGAAGCCCACCAGGCTCCCCCGTCCCTGGGATTCTCCAGGCAAGAACACTGGAGTGGGTTGCCATTTCCTTCTCCAACGCATGAAAGTGAAAAGTGAAAGTGAAGTCGCTCAGTCCTGTCCTACTCTTAGCGACCTCATGGACTGCAGCCTACCAGGCTCCTCCATCCATGGGATTTTCCAGGCAAGAGTACTGGAATGGGGTGCCATTGCCTTCACTGAACTTAATGACTGGACAACAACAATAATGAAATATAACCTACAAAAATCCTGATTTGTTATATTATACACCTAAAACTAACGCATGATTGTAAATCAACTACACTTAAAGATTGATAGATCAATAGATAGATAGATAGAGGATAGATAGATATACTTATGTTACAAACCGAAGGGCTTTTAAACCATGGCCTCTGGGTCATATCTTGGCGGCAGCCATTTGTGGTTCTACTGGTGAGGTTAAATGTATATAACACAAAATTTGCTCTTTTAACCAGTATAAATTATATAGTTCAGTTAATAAGTTTACATGATATGCAACTATCACCTCTAGTTAGATCAAGAGTATTTTCATCTCCCAAAAGAAACTATATACCCATTAGATAGTTACTTCCCATTCACTCATTCCTCAGCCCTAGCAAATTGCCATCTACATCCTTCTGCACGTATTAAGGCAGCAGAATGTTGAGAAATTTCAAAACACTTTGAATCTCCCATTTCTTAAATGCTAACATGACATATTTTATGGAGAAGCTCTTACATGAAGTAAGAATAACTAGTGAAATTATGCTTTAAAACAACTAAAGTGTCTAGAAATTCACTTAAGCATCAAAACAAACAGCTGACTCAAAAAAATGGTCAGAAGATCTGAATAGACACTTCTCCAAAGAAGACATACAGATGGCCAACAGGCATATGAAAAGATGCTCAACATTGCTAGTTATTAGAGAAATGCAAATTAAAACCACAGTGAGATATCACCTCACACTCATCACTATCATCAAAAAAATTCACAAATAACAAATGCTGGAGAGGGTATAGAAAGAAGGGAATCCTGCTACACTGTTGATAGGAATGTAAATTACTACAGCCACTATGGAAAACAGTATGGAGATTCCTTAAAGAACTAAAAAGAGACTTACCATATGACTCTTCAATCCCACTCCTGGGTATATATCCAAAGAAAAACATGATCCAAAAAAAATGCATGCACCCCCAATGTTCACTGCAGCACTGTTTACAATAGTCAAGACATGGAAGCAACCTAAATGTCCATCAACAGAGGAATAGATAAAAAAGACGTATATATATTCAATGGAATATACTCAGCCATTAAAAAGAAAATGATGTGATTTGCAGCAACATTAATGGACACAGAGAAAGTCATACTGAGTGAAGTAAGTCAGACCAAGAAGGAGAAATATCATATGGCATCTCTTATATGTGCAATCTAAAAAAAAATTATACAAATGAACTTACAAAATAGAAAAAGACTAACAGAAAATGAACTTATGGTTGCTGAGGGAAGGAGATAGTTAGGGAGTTTGGGAAGGTCATGTACACATTGGTATATTCAGAGTGAATAACTGACAAGGACCTATTGGATAGCACATGGAACTCTACTCAATGTTATGTGGCAACCTAGATGGGATGGGGATTTGGGGGAGGAAGGATACATGTATATGTATGGCTGAGTCCTTTAGCTGTTCATCTGAAACTACCACAACATTGTTAATGGCTATACCCCCAATACAAAATAAAAAGTTTAAAGTTTGAAAAAAAGAACCAATAATAATACTACATCTAGAGATTTTCCTGAAGATACAGTAAATAAAGACACATTTATTCCAGAAGAGTATACTAACAGTAAAATCAACTGAAAGCCTATGCCATTTAAACCTTAAACTGCTCCCTCTTTCACTGTCCTTAATCAGAAAAATAGATTCCACTCTAAGTAGGTTCAGAAAGAACACAGAGCTCTCACTCCTCACAGTTCCTTTGACTGCTATGGTATCTTCTTCTAAAGGGTCAAGTCACTTGAATTTCTCACACACACACCTCTCAGCTGTGTCTTACAGAGGCAAAGTTCCAGACAAGTGTGGTCAACAAGGTTCTCCCATCTTCCACCCAGCCAGACTCATAGGGCAAAGGTTCCCTTTAGACAAAACATATTGAGAATACTGAATCCCAAATAGTCATTTCCCCAGCTCTTTCATATAATGGAGGTTCCAGGACAAAAGAGGCAGACTAAAAATAGATACTACTGTTTACATCTAAAAGAAGGATGTCACAGAGAGGTGTGCCACTGTGCATATCCCCAGTTCTGAAGTCAATGTTCAGGGAGTTTGACCAGAGGGGGGACATAAAACATAAAACTCAGAGCTCCAAGCTATTCTCAAGACACTCACTTTATTTGAATCAGACTGTGGGAAGGAAGGTCAAGCCTATGACTGACCACAAGTTATGAAAGATTTGTTGGTTAAACAGTTAAGAGGAAGCTAATTGTTTCATGACGGATACAAGCTAAACCATTGGCAAGCTAGTTTATCAGAGAAAAACAAAGAAAGACACAGCTAAGAAGAGTCTTCTGAGATCACAACAGACTTCAAACATTGACTTCCAAAAACATCCTTGCAAATGAAAATGAACTTCTGGAAGTCAGATTCTGGAGCAATTTATGCTTCCAAGATACTAACATAACCTATTGCACAATCAGTCAACAGTTGATGAAAGTTAACAGTAAGAAAAGAGACAGTCAAAAGGAGGCCCCTACTAAAACTACTGTTAGCCCAGGGAATGTGAATATGCCCAAGGCTGCACCCTCCAAATAGCCCCCAACAGAGGCTTCACACTGTAGGGGAAAGAGACTTCACTAAAATAGTCCATTTAGTTATTGAACAAATAATAGTAATAACTAATGGAACTGGAAAAGACCAGTATCCAGAGTTGCTATACTCATTATCTAAATGTCAGAGCTTAACAAAAATTTCACAGTACATAGAAACAGGGAAATGTAACCTACATGGGGAAAAAAAGCAATAGCAACTGCCTCTGAGAGGGACTAATAGTTCTAACAGGTAAAAACTTCATACTAGCTATCACAAACTGTGTTCAATGACCCAAAGGGGATTATCAAAAAAAAAAAAAAAAAAAAAGCCAAATAAATAAAACGAGAAGCTAAATATATATGTATGTATAAATATATGCATACACATATATAAATGATCATAAGAGAATATTATGAATCATTATATTCTAAAAAACTGGGGAACTTAGAAGGAATAGATAAATTTCTAAAAACATACAATGCATCTTCTGTAAAACAAGCTTAAAGAAGTAAAGAAAGGTATAAAAACAATGTCCCATCGACAGAGTCTATAAGTAAGAGATATAAATCATATTTTTCAAAAGTACCAAATGAAAATTTGAGTTGAAAATTACAATAATTGAAAAAATTCACCAGAGGTAGTCAGTAGCAGATTTGAAGCAGCGGATGAAAAAGCCAGCCAAGTTAAGATAGAGCAGTAAGATAATATAATCAAAAGAACAGAGATAAAAATGTATAGAAAAGTGAAAAGAAAGATAGCAAATTGTGGAATACAATTAAACACACTAACATATGCAAAATAGGGGTGCCATAAGAAAAATGAGTAAAACAAAATATTCAAAAATATAATGCTGGAAAATATCCTAAATATGATGGCAAATACTAATCTATACAGCCCAGTATTTCAATCAGTTCAAAGTAGGATAAACATAGGAGAGCCATACATCAACACTAGTAAAATGTTGAAAGCTAAAGGCAGAAAATCTTAAGGCACCAAGAGAAAATATTACATCCATACAAATGAACTGCAATAAGATATTACTTATATTTCATCAGAAAGGATGGAAGCTCTATGGCAATGGGATGACATATTCAAAGTGCTGAAAGACAAAACTGTCAGTCAAAAATTCTATGTCAACAAAGCTATCTTTCAAAAATGAGGACAAAATATAGATAGTCTTCTGCCCCTCATGCCTTCCCCTCCTCTCCTCCAGCCAAAAAATAAAAAAGACTTCATTGCTGGGAAATCTGCCTTACAGGAAAACTGGAGAAGTTCTTCAGCCTGAGGTGGTAAAACCAGCCTGCAGTTCTAATCCACATGATAAACCAAAGAGCACTGGTAAAGATAAGTAACTTTGTAAGACAGTACAAGTACATATTTTTTCTCTTTCTTCTCTTAACAAGTACAAAAAATAAGCATGTAAGTCATCTACATAGTTGTATTGTTAGACATATGACATATAGTTAATATATTTGTCAAAAGCAAGATAAAGTAGGTGGTGGTAACAAGCTGTGTTAAAGAAAGGAATGATGCTATATGATAACATGAATACATGGAAGCAAAAAGAAAATAAGAATAGGTAACTAAAAAGGTATCATAACCACTGAAATAATATATACTTATTCTCATTTTTGCCTCATTTTGCCTTAAAAAAAGGACAAAATTATGTAAATACTAGTATACAATACATACACTATTATGTAATTACATGTATGAATATAGCATGTATAACAATGACAGCACAAAAGTTTGCAATAGAATAGAGCTTTTAGGAATATTTTTTCTGTATTGAACAGGAATTAAGTTAGTATAAAACTAACAAAATTCTGATAATTTATCATGTATATATAATAAACCATAGAACAATACAAAAATAATTTAAAATCATTAAATGAATTGAGATGTTGTGCTAGTAAGTATTCATTTGATGCAAAAGAAAGACATCAAAAAAAAAAACTTAAGCAAATAAAATGACATGCAGATAAAAGTAAAATGATAGATATAAATCCAACAGTAGCAATATTAACACCAAATGTAAATAAATTAAAAATTCAATCAAAAGACATAAAGTAAAGGTTATAATAAAAATATTCAACTATGTTACTTAAAGATACAGTATAAATTCAAAGATACAAATAGGTGGAAATAAAAGAATAGAGTAAGATATATATCATATGAACAGCAACCATAAAAATACTGGAATGACTATATTAATATCAGCCACATAAACTTTAAAACCAAAAATGTTGCTATAGATGAAAAGACACATTTTATTATAAAAGTGTGAATCTCTCAGTGTGAAGATATGTCAGTTATAAAGATACATGTACCTAACATCAAGACCAAAACACATGAATCAAAAGCAGGTGGAAATTAAAGGAGAAACAATCCGACATTAATACTGGAACACTTTACTCACTTACATTTAATAATGGGTAGAAAACTAGGCAGAAGATCAACAAACGAAACAGAAGAATTCCGTAACACGATAAACCAATTAGATTTTAAGAGACATCTATAGAATACCCCATTCCAAAAAGAGTAAAATACACAATCTACTCAAGTGCACATAAATATTTCCCAAGATACACTATCACTAGTGTGAATTTTTTAAGTCTCAATAAATTTTATAAATTCAAATCACAAGATGAATGGCCTCTGGCCACAATGCAATAACAAAAAAAATTACAAAGAAATTGAGAAATTCACAAATATATGGAAATTAAATAATATTCAAAAAAAGCATCACAAATGAAAGCAAAAGAAAAATTAGAAAATAATTTAAGAAAGAAAATGAAAAACAAAAATTATGAGAATACACTGTTCAGAGGGTCATTTAAACCCTAAACATCTACATTAAAAAATAAATATTTCAAATCAATAGCCTAAATTTATACCTTAAAAAATCAGAGTATGGAGAAAGACAGGTTCCAGTTCAAGATGGTGTTTATGAGCATAAATTGCTACACAGTCTGACCCAGCAAAATTCACACTCTTTTGCAGGAATGTTTTTTGAAGTTGGTGTTATGTCAAAGAATAAATTATGCCAAAGAGTATTCTGCTTGTTTTTGTCTAAGTGTCCAGTCTCACATTTAGATCTTTTTAATTCATTTTGAGTTTATTTTTGTGTATGGTGAGAGAGTGTTCTTATTTCATTTTTTTCATATGTAGCTGTCTGGTTTTTCCAGCACCACTTATTGAAGAGACTGTCTTTTCTCCATTGTATATTCTTGCCTCCTTTGTCATAGGTTAGATGAACATAGGGTACACGAGTTTATTTCTTGACTTTCTAAGAAACAATTCACAGAGATTTTTTTCATTCTTTTCTCTCTGTGTGTGCCTAGTTGTTCAATCCTGTCTGACTCTTTGCAACCCCATGGACTGTAGCCCCCACAGGCTCCTCTGTCCATGGGAATTCTCCAGGCAAGAATACTGGAGTGGATCTCCATGCCCTTCTCCAGGGGATCTTCCTGACCCAGGAATCGAACCGAGGTCTCCTGCATTGCAGGCGGATTCTTTACCAGCTACGCTACCAGGTAGCTTTCTCTCTATCAACTGGATAATATCAAGACATTTGTTTTCAAGTTTGAAGATTCTTTCTTGTGCTTGATTGAGCCTATTGTTGAATTTCAATATCAATTGCATTTTAAATTTCATTTATTTATTTTTCAGTTACAGAATTTCTGTTCAATTGCTTTTATAATTTCTTTTTCACTTATCAGCTACTTGTTTTGTTCAGGCATTGTTTTTCCTGACACCATTGAATTATGTGTGTCCTCTTTAATCTCACTGAACTTTCTGAAAATAATTATTTTGAATTATTTCCTGGTAACTCATAGATTTTCATTTTTGGGGGGTCAGTTACTAAAAAATTATTGTCTTCCTTTGGTAACACAATAATTGTCTCTGCCCAGAGGGAACTGTCACATTTCTAGCCTTTTTGGACTCATTTTATCGGGAAAAGACTTTCACCTGAAGTTGGCTGTGAGAGAAATGAATGAATGAATGAGGTGTCATATCTGTTCCTCAGAGTGCATGGCTGCATAATCTCTGTGTGGTTATCACACAGATCAGTATCTGTGAAGACTGCATGGGTCTTCAGTGACCAAGGCTACAGAGATAGTTCTTGATGGTTGCAGCAGTAACTAGAGCTATTGGGGTCCTTGGCAGTGAAGTCTGCTGGCATCCTACTGCTGGGGATCTCCACCTGTGTCCATGGCACATAGTTGTAACTGAGGAGATCCTTCTTGGCATCAGATACAATGTAGTGGCACTGAGAGTGGCAGTGAAGCAAAGATCCTGAAATTATGTTCATGTGTAACTACTATACTGCCTTGGCCCTGATGTGCAAGAGTACATGCTGGAGCAGTGGTGTCAGAGTCTAAGGTACAAGCATGTGCAGATTTGTAATAGAACTTAGGTGTGTGGCTGGTTTGCTTCAGTGACTTGCAAGGGGAAGGGGTAGGTGCAGCAGTGGTAAAGGGCATGAGGTGACAGGTGGCTTAGGCCCAGGGGACTGAATGCCATAGCAGCCCAGGCTGAGGATAGTGCACCAAAATTCCAAAACTTATGCCAGGGGAAGTCTCAAAGCAGCACGATCCAGCGATGGCATGTTAAAGCCAATGTCAGGACCCAGGGGATGTGGTACAGAAAAGCAATGGTGTGGCCCCAGTAACAGTCGGTCAAACTCTGACTTAGAACCCAACAAGGGGGTTTAGAACAGCCTGGGTAATGGCCAAAGACATGACTGCAAGTACAAGATGAGGTCTACAGCTGTAGCAGCATGGCCCCGGTTACGTGGTGGTGATTTAGTCACCCTGTTGTGTCCGACTCTTGTGACCCCATGGACTACAGCCTGCCAGGCTCCTCTGCCCATGGGATTTCCAAGGCAAGAATAGTGGAAAGGTTTGCCATTTCCTTCTCCAGGGGATCTTCCCAACCCAGGGATTGACCACGTCTCCCACTTTGCAGGTGGATTCTTTTTTTTTTTTTTTTTTTTTTTTTTTTTAAGGTGGATTCTTTACCAACTGAGCTGCCCGGGAAGCCCAACCACAGTTACAGCAGGAAAAGAACCGACTTGGAACCCGGGGGCAGGGTGCAGTTCAGCAGCTCCTCTCACATAGACCACAAGGCTTGTGGCATCCCAAACAGAGAAAGCCAGGCACAGGACTGACAGGGCCCCAAGAGTCAGGTTCCACCACAGGGACAGTTCCAGCTTCGGGAAAGACACAGCAGCAGAGACTCGGCAGCTCTGTGGCTGAACTCAGAGCTGGATAAGACTGTGGAAGTCCTCAGTAACAAAGGCTGTAAACACCTATGATAGTGAGGCTTGCTGGTATTTTCTGACACTATTCTTCCCCATGGAGGGAACTTACTCTGACAGAATCTCTGCTGGTGCCAAGCTGTCCTGAACTCTGTGTGCTCAGTAGCTCAGTCATGTCCAACTTGGTGCAACCCCATGGACTATAGCCCACAGGGCTCCTCTGCCCATGGAATTTTCCAGTCAAAATACTGGAGGGTTCAGGATGGGGAACACATGTATACCTGTGGCGGATTCATTTTGATATTTGGCAAAACTAATACAATTTTGTAAAGTTTAAAAAAAAAAAATACTGGAGTGATTTGTCATTTTCTACTCCAGGGGATCTTCCCAAACAGGGATTGAACCCATATCTCTTGCATCTCCTGCATTGGCAGGTGGGTTCTTTATACCACTGAGCCACCTGAAAGTGAAAGTAGCTCAGTCATGTCCAACTGTTTGCGACCCCATGTACTATGCAGTCCATGAAATTCTCCAGGCTAGAAAACCTTATTCTGGCCGTTTCCTTCTCCCAGGGAACTTCGCAACTCAGAGATTGAACCCAGGTCTCTCACACTGCAGGTGGATTCTTTACTGAGCCACCTAGGAAGTCCCAATACTACACTTGATCTTAGCCAAAAGACCCAGAATCTCTGAACTGGAGGATGGGGTAATGCAGGTAAAATCAGCCCCATGTTTTCTATATGACCATTCTCAGTTTTCAATCGTGCCAGGTTTCTGTTGCTTTTTCATTATAGTCCAGAGCTTTCCCAACATATTGTTCACTGTTGGACATGACTGAGTGACTTCACTTCACTATTTATAGTTTTTGCTATTTCTCTGTGGGAAATACAAGTGTTGAAACCTTCAATCTGTCTATCTTGCTGTGTGTGTGCATGCTTCACTCATGTTTGACTCTTTGCAACCCTACGGACTGTAACCCATCTATCTTATTGATGTCACCTTAGCTCTTTAACTCTGCTTGAAGGAGACTGCAGACATTCACTTGCTACAGTTTTCAGGCTAGTCTTATCTCTTGCATAACATAGTGGATTTGCATGTGTAAACTCGTTGACTTTTAGATCAATGACAGTGCTGACAATACTGAACACACTGTATAACCTAGAAGTGTTTTACCCTTTGCCCTTTCACTTGCTTTCCACTGCTGTTGGCAATTAATATAATGTACTTATTTGAGTTGTATTATATTATAAATATATAAAGTCCCATATTATAAATCAGGAATTATAATTTAACTTCCTGATTGATTTCTCCTTTTATATATGCATGAGCACTGGTGAAGGGATGCAGTAATTTTGCAGGAGCAAAATGTCTATGAAGTGGCTCTCATTTCTGGTACTGCAACAGATGACTTGCTACTTTAGCTCTACAAGTTGTGGAAAGGAGCTGGTGTGGCCAATGGAATACAGTCATTGAATGAATATGAAAACAGTTCTGGACGAACTTGTCCAGAGGGGTCATGAGGTGACTGTTCTGACACCTCCAACTTCCATTCTTGTTGATCCCAATGAATCACCTCCTATTAAATACAAGACTTTTCCTTTGGCAAGAGGAGACTGGCAGGTTGCAGTCTATGGAGTCCCAAAGATTGAGACATGACTGAGTAACTAAGCACAGCACACAGCACATTGTAAGAATTTTATCAAGCATGTGGCCAGCACGTGGACATATCTGGCAAAAGATTTGTTTTGGACACATTTTTCGTTAGTAAGAAGTTTATACTGGGAATTTTTTGATGTTTTTTAAGGATCTCTGTAAAGATGTTGTTTCTAACAAGTGACTGAGGACAAAACACAGGAATCAGGTTTGATGTTGTTCTTGCAGATGCCGTTGGATCCTGTGGTGAGCTGCTCACTGAGATACCTAAAGTACTTTTATTTGTACAATCCCTGCTTCTCATCCAGTGATTCAATGAAAAAATTAATGGAAAACTTCCATTCTTACCATCTTATGTACCTGTTATGTTGTCTGAATTAAGTCATCATATGACATTCAGGGAGAGGGTCAAAAACATATGTACTTTATTTTGATTTTTGGTTCCAAATGTTTAATGAGAACACATGGAGTAAGTTTTACAGTGAAATACTAGGTAAGTCATGTTTTTAGTTGGTAGCATGAAATCTTATTTTTTCTAGTTCATTTGAAGGTGAATTCACATAAAGTCACAGGAATTTGTCTCCTCTAAGTAAAATGAGGAAATTAAAATATAAAATGATTCAGCAAACTCATAAATATTATGGAAACTTTTATGGAATACTGGAAATAGAACCCTGTGTTCCGTTACTGGCATAGAACACTCCAGGAACTCATAAACCACAATTTGAAGGATTAAGACTTCTCCAAAAAATTATATATCTACCTTACTAAACCTTCTTTTTTAATTTAGAAAGCGTCACTAGAAACCTCGTAAAATTTTTGATTAATGAAGACATGTATATTGAAGAGTTACACAGATATTTGTAGAAATAGTATCTAGGTAGCACTTAGAAACTGTTCCTACTTGTTTGTTCCTACTTGTAGCTCAGTTTTCTTATTGTATTACACTATATTATATATTATGGGCTCCCAAGGTGGTACTAGTGGTAAAGAACCTTAATGAAGGAGACTTAAGGGACATGAATTCAATCCTTAGGTCAGGAAGATCCCTTGGAGGAGGGCATGACAGGGTTCAGCAAACATAAATATTATGGAAAAATTTATGGAATATTGAAAGTAGAACTCTGTGTTCCATTACTAGTATAGAACATTCCAGGAAGCCATAAACCACAATTTGAAGGATTAAGACTTCTGTAAGCAATTATACATCTGCCTTACTAAACTTCAGTATCTACCTTACTAATACTCCAGTATTCTTGCCTAGAGAATCCCATGGACAGAGGAGTCTAGAGAATGACTAGTCCACAGGCTCACAGAGAGTCAGACATGACACAAGCGATTTAGCATGCATGCATGCATATTGCATATGATACATGAACATACGTATTTGCTTTATCAAAAAACAGACACTTTGAAACATCTTTTGCCAAAACATTCCAAGCCTTTTCCCAAAAATTATCTAATATACGCATGTGAAAAGATAGTCATTTCATCAAAGATTTGTTTTTGTTTTTCCTTTCAGGAAGACCCCCTACAACATTTGAGATAATGGGGAAAGCTGAAATATGACTCATCATGGCACTTATTGGAATTTAGAATTTCCTCTCTCAGTGCTATGAAATTTTGAATTTATTGGAGGCCTCCTCTGCAAACCTGCCAAATCACTGCCTTTCTGGATTTATTTCTCCACTGATCTCCAGTAGCATATTGGGCACCTACAAACCTGGAGAGATCATCTTTCAGTGTCCTATCTTTTTGCCTTTTCATACTGTTCATGGGGTTCTCGAGGCAGGAATACTGAAGTGATTTGCCATTCCATTATCCAGTGGGCCACATTTTGTCCGACCTCTCCACCATGATCCGTCTGTCTTGGGTGGTCCTACACAGTATGGCTCATAGTTTCATTGAATTAGACAAGTAATAAAGTATTACTTAGCTTTTAGAAGAAAATTCTGACACACCACACAACAGAGATGATTTTTACTCTAAATGAATTAAGCTAGTCCAGAAAGACAAGTACTAGAGAAGACCAGAGTATCCAGCCTAGTCAAATTTGTAGAAACATAAAGCAGAGTGATGGCTGCCAGAGGCTGAGGAAAGAGGAAAATGTAGTTTCTTAATGACATAGACTTCAATTTTTGCCAGATGAAAAAGTTCTGGTGATTGGTTTCACTATATGAATACACTTAACACTACTGAACCATACCTTTAGGAATGATTAAGAAAGCCTTTGACTGTGTGGATCACAATAAACTGTGGAAAATTCTGAAAGAGATGGGAATACCAGACCACCTGACCTGCCTCTTGAGAAATCTGTATGCAGGTCAGGAAGCAACAGTTAGAACTGGACATGGAACAACAGACTGGTTCCAAATAGGAAAAGGAGTATGTCAAGGCTGTATATTGTCACCCTGCTTATTTAACTTATATGCAGAGTACATCATGAGAAATGCTGGTCTGGAAGAAGCACAAGCTGGAATCAAGATTGCCAGGAGAAATCTCAATAACCTCAGATATGCAGATGACACCACCCTTATGGCAGAAAGTGAGGAGGAACTAAAAAGCCTCTTGATAAAAGTGAAAGAGGAGAGTGAAAAATTTGGCTTAAAGCTCAACATTCAGAAAACGAAGATCATGGCATCTGGCCCATCATTTCATGGCAAATAGATGGGGAAACAGTGGAAACAGTGTCAGACGTTATTTTTCTGGGCTCCAAAATCACTGCAGATGGTGACTGCAGCCATGAAATTAAAAGACGCTTAGCCCTTGGAAGGAAAGTTATGACCAACCTAGATAGCATATTCAAAAGCAGAGACATTACTTTACCAACAAAGGTCTGTCTAGTCAAGGCTATGGTTTTTCCTGTGGTCATGTATGGATGTGAGAGTTGGACTGTGAAGAAGGCTGAGTGCGGAAGAATTAATGCCTTTGAACTGTGTTGTTGGAGAAGACTCCTGAGAGTCCCTTGGACTGCAAGGAGGTCCAAACAGTCCATTCTGAAGGAGATCAGCCCTGGGATTTCTTTGGAAGGACTGATGCTAAAGCTGAAACTCCAGGACTTTGGCCACCTCATGCAAAGAGTTGACTCATTGGAAAAGACTGATGCTGGGTGGGATTGGGGGCAGGAGGAGACGGGGATGACAGAGGATGAGATGGCTGGATGGCATCACTGACTCAATGGACATGAGTCTGAGTGAACTCCGGAAGTTGGTGATGGACAGGGAGGCCTGGCGTGCTGCGATTCATGGGGTCGCAAAGAGTCGAACATGACTGAGCGACTGAACTGAACTGAACTGAAGATGGCAATATCTTTTAAAAAGCTACTATTCTAATAATTGCAGAATACATCCAACTTTCTCTCTTTAGGTGTTTGGAGCAATCTTTTCAATATGTTATCTCTGCTGTTGCTCCTTTGTGATGAACTGTCTTGCTGATCTTGTTTGTAACGCCAGTTTTCTCGCCATTCATATAGCTCACACTGTTCACTGAACCCAGGGGAGGCAAGGCACAAGCTAAGAGCCTGGAAGGAGACTCAAGGAGCCCTAGTAACTGCAGACAGGTTCACTGTCTCCTGACTGGCACAGCAGCCATAAAACAGCTTCTCTCCTAGCTTATGCAGCACCTGTAGCAGCAGTCACAACATAACCATAACCTAGCCATAACATTACCTCATGTAACATAACCATGGGTCATGCCAATGTAGCCCCAGTGCAGCAGCAGCCAGGACTTTCATGGTGAAGCTCCTACAGAGCTACTGCACAAAGCAGTGCATGACCAGTAAGTACCTCCTGATATGCATATGTAGTCCTACATCTGTTACAGATCTCATCTGCTACATAACCATACAAACTCATTGTTTACAGAACATGGGTGAGAGAGCATGAGAGCATGGGGCAAGAGGGCTTGACTGGAGTCATCTTGTTTATTTCCTCACATGAAGCAAATTTTTTTTCCACAGAAGTGAAAGAGTTTGCCCAGAGCTCTGGAGAAAAAAATATTGTGGTGTTTTCTTTGGAGTCAATGGTTATTAACAGAAGAAAAGGCCAATATGATTGCATCAGCTCTTGACCAGATTCCACAAAAGGAAGGTAAAGTAATTTAATAGTGGTAAAATATTTAATGAGTCACTTAAAAAATATAAAAGGTGTGATTACAGACAATTTCTGCAAGAAAGGTAAATTACTATGATAGTTTCAACTTATCACAGATATTTATAAAAACCAAAATATATATGACAAGTGCCACACTGGTGTGAAAACTCACCTAGAGCCAGACTTGAAGTCAAGTGGCCTTAGAAAGCATCACTATGAACAAAGTTAGTGGAGGTGATAGAACTCCAGTTGAGCTATTTCAAATCCTGAAAGATGATGCTGTGAAAGTGCTGCACTCAATATGCCAGCAAATTTGGAAAAGTCAGCAGTAGCCACAGGACTGGAAAAGGTTAGTTTGCATTCCAATCCAAAAGAAAGACAATGCCAAAAAATGCTCAAACTACCACACAATTGCACTCATCTCACACGCTAGTAAAGTAATGCTCAAAATTCTCCAACCCAGGTTTCAGCAAAATGTGAACTGTGAACTTCCAGATGTTCAAGCTGGATTTAGAAAAGGCAGAGGAACAGAGATCAAATTGCCAAATCTGTAGATGATGGAAAAAGCAAGGGAGTTCCAGAAAAACATCTATTTCTGCTTTATTGACTATGCCAAAGCCTTTGACTGTGTGGATCACAATAAACTGCAGAAAATTCTGAAAGAGATGGGAATACCAGACCACCTGACCTGCCACTTGAGAAACCTGTATGCAGGTCAGGAAGCAACAGTTAGAACTGGACATGGAACAACAGACTGGTTCCAAATAGGAAAAGGAGTACATCAGGCTGTATATTGTCACCCTGCTTATTTAACTTATATACAGAGTACATAATGAGAAACGCTGGGCTGGATGAAGCACAAGCTGGAATCAGGATTGCCGGGAGAAATCTCAATAACCTCAGATATGCAGATGACACCACTCTTATGGCAGAAAGTGAGGAGGAACTAAAAAGCCTCTTGATGAAAGTGAAAGTGGAGAGTGAAAAAGTTGGCTTAAAGCTCAACATTCAGAAAACTAAGATTATGGCATCTGGTCCCAACACTTCATGGGAAATAGATGGGGAAACAGTGGAAACAGAGTCAGGCTTTATTTTGGGGGGCTCCAAATTCACTGCAGATGGAGACTGCAGCAATGAAAGTAAAAGACGCTTACTCCTTGGAAGGAAAGTTATGACCAATGTAGATAGCATATTAAAAAGCAGAGCCATTACTTTGCCAACAAAAGTCCAATTAGTCAAGTCTATGGTTTTTCCAGTGGTCATTTATGGATGTGAGAGTTGGATTGTGAAGAAAATTGAGTGCCGAAGAATTGATGCTTTTGAACTGTGGTGTTTTAGAAGACTCTTTAGAGTCCCTTGGTAGGCTATAGTCCATGGGCTCGCTAAGAGTCAGACACGACTGAGCGACTTCACTTTCACTTTTCATTTCATGCATTACAGAAGGAAATGGCAACCCACTCCAGTATTCTTGCCTGGAGAATCCCAGGGACAGAGGAGCCTGTTGGGCTGCCATCTATGGGGTCACACAGAGTCAGACATGACTGACTCGACTAAGCAGCAGCAGCAGCAGCAGCAGAGAGTCCCCTGGACTGCAAGGACATCCTACCAGTCCATCCTAAAGAAGACCAGTCCTGGGTGTTCACTGGAAGGACTGATGATGAAGCTGAAACTCCAATATTTTGGCCACCTCATGCGAATGACTCATTGGAAAAGACCTTAATGCTGGGAGGGATTGGGGGCAGGAGGAGAAGGGGACTACAGAGGATGAGATGGCGGGATGGCATCACCTTCTTGATGCACATGAGTTTGAGTAAACTCCAGCTGTTGGTGATGGACAGGGAGTCCTGGTGTGCTGCGATTCATGGGGTCACGAAGAGCCGGACAAGACTGAGCGACTGAACTGACTGACTGACAGTAGTTTAGAGCATCTTTTATTAACAATACTTTGGATTAACATTATCAAAATGGAAAATATCTAAGAGATCCAGTATGAATTTTGATATTATAATGGGATTGTGGGCAGGAAGATAAACGATCAAATTCCGCTTTGTCATTTGTTCCTTTTCATTGACGGACTCTTGAGGACACAGTAAACATACAAATATTCTCAAGAGTTAAATTTTAACAGTAAGTGCAGTAGCACAAAGGCATTATGCAATAGTGATAAGACTCTGGAAGGCATCATGCAGACTGTACTTGCCAGATAATCCTGGCCCCTTTCATTTCCCCTAAATTTTAAAGTAGCCCTATCAGTGTGCTTTGCACTGTGCTATTCAGAGAAAGAATGGTCAGGGCTCCCCAAGAGACCTCCAGATCCCATCCAGGCACAGTGACTTAGAGACAGAGAAACATCAGCCTTCCTGGTGACTTGGTCCTGACAAAGTCTGAATCAGGAAGATCAAAGAGAAGACAAGGTCCTGCCCTTAAGTAAACTCTGTGCATGGTAAGGTCTGGACCTTGATGGACTCTGCTTCTAACCTGTCACATTGCTCCTCCTGATTGAGGAGGGAGAGGGACTGTAAGAAGGAATCAAGCATAAGGAAAGTGGCATGGAAAAGATTCAGCAGCCTCTTTATCCATAAAATAGAGTGGTACCTTATTTTCTAATACATAAAATTCCCCTGGGGTCTTTGGATATTTTGAACTACTTTTATAATTTGTTTTCTGATATTGTAATCTTCTCCTAATGAACTATGCTGTTTCTTTGCTAGTAGAGTTACTTTACATTCCCAGAGCAAATAGAGGTTAAACACTAAAAATTATAACCCAGTGTATGAGAATTGATTGGGAATTCCAAAATCCGTACCTTACTTTTGTGCTGGGCATAGAAACTACAGATTGCCACTGTCACTCCTTTGTGGTTCATTGTTAATGTGTTCGTGGTCAGCTGAATCAATTTTATTATCAGAAAGTTGGAACTTTTACAACAGCCTTACTAATACTTTTAAATTACAAAAAAAAAAAAAGTCTTCTTTTATAAATGTAAACATCATTTGTCTATGCCATCATGTGTGAATGGTCATGATTATATTCCATAGTTGATTGAATACAGTAATAAGTATGTAAAATGTGAGTATTCCTACTGATGTCAGAGCATTAGTAGTTATCGTTGCTTAAGATCACACATCCTTTCTTCCTTACATGCCATATGGAAGACGTTTAACTAGTTACCTTTCAATCTCTTGAATTCTAATGCTATAACTTTAAACTCATTGAATAAGGTATTTTTGTTATCCTAACAGGGTCTATGGAGACATGATGACAAAAAGCCAGACACCTTAGGACCCAATACTCGTCTGTATAACTGAATTCCCCCAGAATGACCTTCTTGGTAAATATTGGCAGACAAATCCTAAAAACATGATTAACAGCTGAGCAGAGTGATAGTACTTCAATAGGAAATAAACTTATCAAGTGTTTATTATTAAGACATTCAGAAAGAAAACTTTACTTCTGTGTTTTTACTCCCAACTCTAGAGGGGAGAAGGAAAACATATCATAGTTGGCACTGTATTATACATGGTCATATCCCTTATGGCCAAAATTAAAATGTCTTCATTTTGCCTGTAATTGTTTCTAACAGTGAATAGTTTAATGGGTTATTGTTCTACCTCTGAATGCTTGCCTTACACCTATTGGTTCTCCTGTGTAGGAGTATTCTAAATACTACTGATAAATAACTGCTCCTTATTTATTACCAGTGACTCTCCATCTTCTACAGAAATAAAATCCACAATCATTTCCATGAATAGGTAGCATATTTCTTAATAAAATGAAGATTCTCTTTTCTTTGGTTCCACAGTCACTACCATTACCCTTTGTGTGATCTTGACACCATCCTTATCAGATTAAATGACGTCCTTAATCTTTTAGAGAATGTATTTCTGAATGCCCCTTTTTATGCATATGTGGTTTCTTCTACCCAGGGTGTTCTTTAAGTTGTTCATCTGCCAATCTTTAATTTACTTGTGAAGTCCAAGTGACAAAGCACTTCTTTCATGAAGTCTTCACTTATCTCTCCAGCAGACAGGAGTTTCTGGCTGTGTATTCTGAAAGCAATTTAAATGCAGTTTCCTGTGTGTAACCATCTGTTATCTTAAAACATTGATTTTTACAGTGCCTTATAATGCCCATTTCTCATTTTATTCTGAATTATAATTAATAATTTTACTGAAAGTCACTCAACGCTAGGTCATCCAAAAACCAAAGGTTTTATAACTCATGGTGGAACCAGCGGCACTTAAGAGGCCAACTGCCATGAGATCCCTATGGTGGGCTTTCCTATGTTTGCTGATCAACCTGATAACATTGCCTGATGGACCACAGCACACCAGGCTTCCCTGTCCTTCACCATCTCCCAGAGTTTGCTCAAATTCATGTCCATTGAGCCAGTGATGCTATCCAACCATCTCATCCTCTGTCGTCTCCTTCTGCTTTAACTCCCCACTGTCATCAGTAGGCAGATCGTTCAGACAAAAAAATCAATATGGCAATAGTGATCATAAATTATACAATTGACCAAACTTAATTGATATCTTTAGTATTAATACATTACACTAAAAAAATCAGAACACACATCTTCAGTCCTTGCAAACTGCAGGATTTCTGCTGCTTTTTAATGTTAGTCCAGAACTTTCCCAAAATACTTTACATGGGTTTGCACTTGGTCATTTATTGTTTTTGCTGTTTCTGTGAGGGACACAATTGTTGTGACCTCATAACCCTCCATCTTGTTGATGTCACCTTATCTCTAATTCTGTGTCAAAGCGACTGCAGACTCAAGAGCCTCTCACCTGCTATTGTTTTACACTAGTTAGTCTTCTTTCTCCCAGAATATAATTGATGTGTGTGTACAAATGGGTGACAGCACTGACAAATCAATACTAAACACGCTGTATAATCTCAAAGTGTTCTGCCCTTTGCCTTTTCACTTGATTTCCACATCTGCTGACTATTCATGTAATCTACTTTTTTAAGGAATAGGAGTTATACTTTAACTTCTGGTTGATTACTTCTGGATATAAGCCCGAGCAGTAGCCAAAGTTTACAGTAATTAATTTAAAAGGACTGCATGTGAGCAAGATGTCTATGAAAAGGCTCGCTTCTGCTGCTGCTACAGCTGACTTGCTACTTTAGCGGTGGGAGTTGTGGAAAGGTGCTGGTATGGCCAGTGGAATTTAGTCACTGGCTGAATATAAAGACAATTCTGGACGAACTTGTCACGAGGGGTCATGAGGTGACTGTTCTGATATCTTCAGCTTCCACTATTCCTAATTCCAGCAAACCATCTACCATGAAATTTGAGACTTTTCCTGTATCTTTAACAACAAGTGATTATGAGAATTTTATAGAACATCTTCTTGAGGAACTGACGTATGTGGCGAAAGATTCCTTTTGGTCCTATCTTTCAACACTGAAAAGTTTATTTTGGGAATTTTTTGAAACTGCTTTAAGTATGTGTAAAGACGCTGTTTCCAACAAGAAATTAATGACAAAACTGCAGGAATCAAGGTTTGATATCCTTATTGCAGATGCTGTTGGACCCTGTGGTGAATTGCTGGCTGAATTACTCAAAATACCATTCGTGTACAGTCATTACACCTCACCTGGCCACATAATTGAGAAGAAAAGTGGAAGACTTCCATTCCCACCATCTTATGTACCTGTTATGTTTGCAGAATTAAGTGATCGCATGACATTCATGGAGAGGATCAAAAATATGTTATATACACTTTATTTTGAGCTTTTCTTCCCAACGTACAAGGAGAAGAAGTGGAATCAGTTTTACAGTGAAGTACTAGGTAAGTTGGGCTTCCTGATAGCTCAGTTGTAAAGAATCTACCTGCCAATGCAGGAGACACAGGTTTTATCCTTTGGTCAGGAAGATCCCTTGGAAAAGGAAATGGCATTCCATTCCAGTGTTTTTGCCTGTGAAATCCCATGGACAGAGAAGCCTGTTGGGCTACAGTCCACAGAGTTGAAAAGTGTCAGTTACCACTTAGCAACCAAACTACTAGGTAAGTCATGTTTTTTTTTTTAGTTGGTAGCATTAAGTCCTATTTTTCCTATTGCCTTGGAAGTTGAGTTTTTCTAAATATAAATTCACAAAAATTTATCTCAAGTAAGTGAAACAGTGAAATAAAAATATGAAAAGACTCTCAATCTAATAAATATTATGCAAACACTTAAATTATAGGGTAGGGTAAAGCCCATTACTAGTATCAGGTACCAGGAAGTCATTTACCACAGACTGAAGTACCCAGGACATCTGCAAGTGACAACTTACAAAGCTTCTTTGTTTAACGTAAAGTCATTACGAATCTCATAAACTGTCTTGACAAATGAAAACATGTACATTGAGAGTTATACACATATTTGTAGTATAAGTATCCAGTTAGCTTTTAGAAATTGTTTCTGCTTATGTAGAAACAGATGTATTCCAGATATACTTTATTATCCTGTACTATGCTATGGTATATATTTATCAAGCAACAGACACATTCAAACATCTTGGCCACAACATCCCAAGTTCCTTTACAAAAATTATCTAATATACACACATGACAATAGTCTCATTTGATTAAACATTTGTTGTTGGTTTTCTTTTTACTTTCAGGAAGACCTACTACCTTATCAGAGACAATGGGGAAAGCTGAAATGTGGCTCATTCGAACCTACTGGGATTTTTCATTTCCTCGTCCATGACTACCAAATGTTGAATTTGTTGGAGGGCTCCACTGCAAACCTGCCAAGCCCCTGCCTAAGGTCACCTACTCCTCCTTGTTGTTCTTTGTGGACTTTGTGTTTTCGATAGAAACATTCTGTATTCTTTATTTAGAATGTTTGATTACAGGTAGTCAGATATGGAAACCTGGATAAAGTGACCTTCCACCTAGAAAGTGATGTATTTCTATATCAACACAATTATCTGAATTTCATTATCATTACAGAATAAACTAGAGTACATGGGATACTTTGAAAATATATCAATTAAATTACAATGTCATTATTCAACACATAGAGAAGCATCATTCATTAAAGGGCACATATTTTTACATAAAAATATATATTTTATATGAATAATAGTGATATTATCACCTAGTGATGCCATCCAACCATCTTATCTCACTATAATCAGTTACATTATAATTGTATTATCATTATTATAGGATAACTTTGTATATAGCATATTCCAGAAGTGAGTGCTAATATAGGCAAATGGTGTAGGCACAGTTTCTACCACCTGACAGTCCTCCTAAATGGCAGAACACAATCAGGTTGTAAAAAATGTTATAATATGGAAAGACCAGAGTGCTAAAGAAATACTCAGCATGAATCATATAAAGTACCTCTGATCCAGATAATTATGAGATCTGAAGGATGCTCAGGAATAAACAGAGGAATAGGGCAGGGGTGGAAGAAGATACGGGCTTCCCTCATAGCTCAGTTGGAAGAAGTTTATAAAAGAAAGTTAGGTGTAGTAGTAATGACAGTTGCCCAAAGTCCAAGTTTAGTCTAGATAGGAAAACGCTGAATAAAGAAGAAGATGATGCTGTAGAGGTAAGTTGGAAACAGATAATTATAAAGATTTGAAACATCTAGTAGGGGCATTGGGAAGAATATTGAAAAGATTAAGAAAGAAAAAGATGACGGCGGTGGTTTAGTCTCTAAGTTGCGTCCGACTCTTGCAATCACATGGACTGTAGACTGCCAGGCTCCTCTGTCCATGGGATTCTCCAAGTGTGAATACTGGAGCAGGTTGCCATTTCCTTCTCCAGAGGATCTTCCTGACCCAGGGATCAAATCCTGGTTTCCTGCACTCCAGGCAGATTTTTTATCATCTGAGCCGCTAGGAAAGCCCAAACAATGCTAAATTATACTAAATCAGATACAAAAAAATATTTACTTAGAAAATAACAAATATAATAAGATCACAGTTTTCTTGAAGATTAAAAAAGCATAAGCTAGAATTACAATTTTCAGGATATATATCATAGTGTATTATTTGATGATAGGATAAAGATTAAAATGACAGCACACATTTTAGCATAATGTCTTCAAGGTCCACCCACATTGTCGAAAATGGCAGGATTTCCTTCCTTCTTGTGGGTGAATGACATTTCATTCTGAGCACGTGTGTCTGTTTGTGTGTGTGTGTGTTCGTATCTGTGTGTATCTATGAAACATCTTTAAATAATTCATCCATTGGTGGGCACATAAGTTTTTTTCCCTTAGCTAATTGTGAATAATGCTGCAGTCAACATGGAGCACATATACCTCTTCAATATCCTGTTTTTATTTCCTTTGACTGTATACCCAGAAGTAGAATTGCTGGATCATACAATAGATCTATCTTTAATTGTTTTAGGAAACTTCAATTTATGTTCCATAAGGGCTAAACCAATTTACATTCCCACTGAGAGTGTACAAGCATTCGCTTTTCTCCACATTCTCACAACACTTTTCTCTTCTTGGTTATAGACTTTCTAATAGGGGTGAGGTAATATCTGATTGTGATTTTGAAATACATTTCCCTGATGATTACTGATGTTGAGTATCTTTTCCTATACCTGGTGACCATCTGGAAATCTTCTTTGTAAAGTGTCTATTTTGTTCATCTGCCCATTCTTTAATTGAATTTTGTTGTATGAGTTGTGCATATATTCTGGATCTTAACCCCACATTCAATATGTGGTTACAAAACTTTTCTTCCATTCTGTAGATCGCATTTTCATTTTGTCAATTGTTTCTTTTGCTGTGCAGAAGTTTTTAAGCTTGTTGTAGTCCCACTTGTGATTTTTTTCCTTTTCTTGTGGTCTTGATGTCATATAAAAAAACATCATTTTCAAGACCAGTGCCAAGGGGTTTCATCCTTATATTTTCTTTTAGGGATGTTATGGTATCTGGTCTTATGTTTAAGTCATTGACTCATTTTGAGTTGTTTTTGTGAGTGGTATAAGATAGAGGTCTTGTTTTTTGCTTTTTTGTTTTTTTCATATGTTTATCCAGTTTTCTCAGAAAAGAAATAAGTGACTAACATTTCCACAATTGGTGTTCTAGTCTCCCTTGCTCCCTTGTTGAATATTAGTTGAACCCTGTATGCTGTTCCATGGTCTTTGTGTCTATTTGGGGGCCAGTACACTATTATTTGAAATACTGAAACTTTGTGGTAAATATGAAATTTCAAGATGTGATTCTTTTGGCTTTTGGGGTATACCAGACCACCTGACCTGCCTCTTGAGAAACCTGTATACAGGTCAGGAAGCAACAGTTAGAACTGGACATGGAACAACAGACTGGTTCCAAATAAGAAAAGGAGTACATCAAGGCTGTATATTGTCACCCTGCTTATTTAACTTATATGCAGAGTACATCATGAGAAACGCTGGGCTGGAAGAAGCACAAGCTGGAATCAAGATTGCCGGAAGAAATATCAATAACCTGAGATATGCAGATGATACCACTCTTATGGCAGAAAGTGAGGAGGAACTAAAAAGCCTCTTGATGAAAGTGAAAGTGAAGAGTGAAAAAGTTGGCTTAAAGCTCAACGTTCAGAAAACGAAGATCATGGCATCCGGTCCCATCCCTTCATGGGAAATACATGGGGAAACAGTAGAAACAGTGTCAGACTTTATTTTGGGGGGCTCCAAAATCACTGCAGATGGTGACTGCAGCCATGAAATTAAAAGACGCTTAGCCCTTGGAAGGAAAGTTATGACCAACCTAGATAGCATATTCAAAAGCAGAGACATTATTTTGCCAACAAAGTTACGTCTAGTCAAGGCTATGGGATTTCCTGTGGTCGTGTATGGATGTGAGAGTTGGACTGCGAAGAAAGCTGAGCGTCGAAGAATTGATGCTTTTGAACTATGGTGTTGAAGAAGACTCTTGAGAGTCCCTTGGACTGCAAGGAGATCCAACCAGTCCATTCTGAAGGAGATCAGCCCTGGGGTTTCTTTGGAAGGAATGATACTAAAGCTGAAACTCCAGTACTTTGGCCACCTCATGCGAAGAGTTGACTCATTGGAAAAGACTCTGATGCTGAGAGGGATTGGGGGCGGGAGGAGAAGGGGACGACAGAGGATGAGATGGCTGGATGGCATCACTGACTCAATGGACGTGAGTCTGAGTGAACTCCGGGAGTTGGTGATGGACAGGGAGGCCTGGTATGCTGCGATTCATGGGGTCTCAAAGAGTCGGACACGACTGAACTGAACTGAATATGGTGGTTGCCAGGACTGAGAGGTGGAAGAACAGGGGAAATGTTGTTTAAGGATACAAATTTGCATTTCTTAGTAAATAAATACTAGAGACCTAAGGTATAGAGTAGTAACTATGCATACATGTTCAGTCATGTCTGACTCTTTGTGACCCTGTGAACTATAGCCAGCCAGTCTCCTCTGTCGATGGGATTTCCCAGGCAGGAATATTGGGGTGGGTTGCCATTTAAAATTTGGAATTATTCTAGTATAGAAAGTAACCTTTTTTTTAATCAGAAAGGATCAAGGACCACAAAGCAAAATAATTCAGAAACAATTCCAGGCAAATACAGGTTCACCAGGAGCTTTATTTAGTTAGAAGTGAATTACTCAAAAGCTGACCAGACCTGTTTTGCAGAAAGCCCTGGGAACTTTTCCCTCTGTGGAGCAGGTGCTCCCAGGGGGACTCACTGAAGTCATGCTGAAGGTTCTTCACCACAGTTAGACATAGCACATCCATCTGTGACATTAATTATGCAAGTTCAGGACAAAGGCATCATATGTAAAGAAACACAGTCATATGGTCGCTCAGATAAGCAACTATACAAGTGTAACTTTGGATTATAAATAGAACTCACAGAACTAATTCATACAACTTCAAAACTATAATACTTGACTCCTCGAGTCAGTAGTTAGTAATTTAGACAGAGTTTGGAAATTATGACAAAGTTTAAGGTGAAGAATAGGATTACAGAGCTGAACGAATGACATAAAGTGATTCAGATCATAGTTTTTTTTCATAGTGCTCATAGTCAGGAAATGAAATATTAATTAATAACCTAAATAATTCTCAAAAAGCCTGTCTGGAATAAATAAATGATTTAGCATAATTATAATAACAAAGAACCAAAGGGAGTTGAATCGGGCAAGTAACTTCCTTCCAAGAATCTATGTTAGTAATTAGCATCAAGATTAACGAAGAGTCTGAGGATAATATAGTTTAATAGTATCTCCTTGTACTGAGTACTGGCTATATCTTATTTCCTGCTTATACAGAGACACATTGCACAAATATATATAATGGAAGAAATTGACTTCATATCACCTTTTCTTTTCCCAGGATCTCAAGGATGAAAATGTTTTCTAAAAAAAAATCATCATTATAAAAAATAATATAAAGTCCCTCAAAAAAATTTCTTTAATGATTTTTAGGTTGAAAATTTATTAGCACAACTGACCAAAGTCCAAGATGTGAAGTTAATATGTTCAAGAGAATTGGGGGAGTGGGGTGGGTGAGGGATGGAAATCACTCTATTAGCTAACTGTACAGTATGTGAAAAGAATAATGTGCACCTTCTAATATAAAACCTGTCTACACATATAGCTCAGCAATTCCTTTTCTGGGTTTATTTCCAAAATAATTAAAATTAGGATCCCAATGAGATATCTGTACAACATATGTATGAAAGCTCTATTCACAGGAGCCAAGAGGTTGAAGCAACCCAAATGTCCATCAACAGAGGAAGCAATCAACAAAATGTCATGTATAAAAACCGTGGAATATTACTCACCTTTAAAAGGAAATTCTGACATGTCACAACATGAATGAACCTTACATTAAGTGAAAATAACTAGTCAGAAAAAAAGACAAATACTGTGCAATTCAACTTATAAGAAGTATCCAGACTAATCTCATTTGTAGAAACAGAGTAGAATGAAATTTGCCAAAGGCTAGAGAAAGAGGAAAGTAGAGTTTCTTAATGATCATAGACTTCCAATTTTGTCAGATGAAAAAGTTCTGGAGATTGGTTGCACAATGTGAGTATACTTAACATTACTATACTATATACTTAGGAACAATTAAGGAGTAAATTTTATGCCATGTGTATCTTACCACAATATTTTTGTAAGAAATCACTACTCTGATATCTCAAGACAATTTCTGATTTTCTCTCTTTAGTTGCTTGTAGCAATCCCTTCAATAATGTATGCTATGCTGCTGCTCTTTTGTGATGGGCACATTCTTTTTTCACAGGAAATGGAAGAGTTTGTGCAGAGCTCTGGAGAAAATGGTATTGTGGTGTTTTCTTTGGGGTCAATGGTCAGTAACATGTCAGAAGACAGAGCCAAGGTGATTGCATCAGCCTTCGCTCAAATTCCACAAAAGGTAGATACAATAACTTAATCATGGACAACTCTTTAATAAGTCTGTTAAACTCTGTAAAGATCTGATCTTAGACATTTTCTATCAGAAAGGTAAATAATATGATAGCAGCAATTTATCTCATATATAACATATATATATATATGTATATATAAACCAAAATATACACGGCAGGTGCTATGGCAGTACAGGGAATGCCTTTGATCCATAATAATTTTAATTACTCAACATAGTCATCAAAAAGAATGATATTTAAGAGACACAGTGTGAATTTTAGTGTTATTAATACAATGGTAGCATGGGCAAGAAGATTAACCAGTAAATTCTGCTTTGTCACTTGTTCCTTTTCTTTGGAGGACTTCTGAGGACACAACACACAGATAGATGCTCTCGGGAGTTAAATTTTAACAATAAATGTAGTCATGCAACATTGATTCAAGTCAAACAATTCCACTTTTCATTGTTTTTGGAAGTAGGGCTTAATAATTTGTAATTTAAGAGAACATACTTCTTCAGCAGCACTGATTAACTTATTATTAAAAAATAATGCTGTTGTTGTTTAGTCATTAAGTCGTCTGAATCATTGCAATCCCGTGGACTACAGCATGCTAGGCTCCCCTGCCCATCTTATTACCCAGGGTTTGCCCAGATTCATGTCCATCGATTTATTGATGCTATCTTACCATGTCATCCTCTGCCAGCCCTTCTCCTTTTGCCTTCAACCTTTCCCAGATCAGGGTCTTTCCAATGAGTTATCAGGCCAGAGTATTGGAACTTCAGCATCAGTACTTCCAATGAATAGTCAAGATTGTTTTCCATAGGATTGACTGGTTTGATGTCCTTGCAGTCCAAGGGAGTCTCAAGAATCTTCTCCAGCACCACAATTCAAAAGCATCAACTCTTCAGCGCTTAACCTTCTTTAAGGACTTCCCAGGTGGCTCAGATGGTAAAGCGTATGCCTACAATGCAAGAGACCTGGGTTCGATCCCTGGGTCGGGAAGATCCTCTGGTGCAGGAAATCACAACCCACTCTAGTACTCTTGCCTGGAAAATCCCAAGGATACAGAAGCCTGGTAAGCCCCAGTCCATGGGGCCGCAAAGAGTCAGATACAAACCGTTGGACTGAGTGACTTCACCTTATTTTATCTTACCTAACATTCTTTACTGTCCAATGCACATATCCATACATGATTACTAGAAAAAAATATAGCTTTGACTATGTGGACCTCTATTGGCAGAGTGATGTCTCTGCTTTTAATACTCTATCTAGATTTGTCATAGCTTTTCTTCCAAGAAGCAAGTGTCTCTTCATTTCATGGCTGAAGTCACCATCCACAATGATTTTGGAGCCCAAGAAGATAAAATATGTCACAGCTTCCACATTTTCCCCATATATTTGCCATGAAGTGATGGGACCAGATGCCATGAACTTATTGCTTTGAATGTTGATTTTAAGACAGCTTTTTCACTTTCATTTTTCACCCTCATCAAGAGTCTCTTTCAATTCAGTTCAGTCACTCAGTCATATCCCACTATTTGCAACCCATGAATTGCAGCATGCCAGGCCTCCCTGTCCATCACCAATTCCCGGAGTTCACTAAAGCTCACGTTCCTCAAGTCAGTGATGCCATCCAGCTGTCTCATCCTCTGTCGTCCCCTTCTCCTCCTGCCCCCAATCCTTCCCAGCACTAGGGTCTTTTCCAGTAAGTCAACTCTTCGCGTGAAGTGGCCAAAGTACTGGAGTTTCAGCTTTAGCATCATTCCTTCCAAAGAAATCCCAGGGCTGATTTCCTTTAGAATGGACTGGTTGGATCTCCTTGCAGTCCAAGGGACTCTCAAGAGCCTTCTCCAACACCACAGTTCAAAAGCATCAATTCTTCGGTGCTTAGCTTTCTTCACAGTGCAACTCTCACATCCATACATGACCACTGGAAAAACCATAGCCTTGACTAGAGGAAACTTTGTTGGCAAAGTAATCTCTGCTTTTGAATATGCTATCTAGGTTGGTCATAACTTTCCTTCCAAGGGCTAAGCGTCTTTTAATTTCATGGCTGCAGTCACCATCTGCAGTGATTTAGGAGCCCCAAAAAATAAAGTCTGATATTGTTTCCACTGTTTCCTCATCTATTTCCCAGGAAGTGATGGAACCAGATGCCATGATCTTCGTATTCTGAACATTGAGCTTTAAGACTACTTTTTCACTCTCCACTTTCACTTTCATCAAGAGACTTTTTAGTTTCTCTTCAGTTTCTGCCATAAGAGTGGTGTCATCTGCATCTCCCAGTATCTTGATTCCAGCTTGGGCTTCTTCCAGCGTAGTGCTTCTCCTGATGTACTCTGTATATAAGTTAAATAAGCATGGTGATAGTATACAGCTTTGATGTACTCCTTTACCTATTTGGAACCAGCCTGTTTTTCCATGTCCAGTTCTAACTGTTGCTTCCTGACCCGCATATAGGTTAGCATAGTCAATGAAGCAGAAATAGATATTTTTTCTGGAATTCTTTTGCTTTTTCTATGATCTAATGAATGATGGCAATTTGATCTCTGGTTCCTCTGCCTTTTCTAAACCCAGATAGCACATCTGGAAGTTCCTGGTTCATGTACTGCTCTGGCCGAGCTAAATGATTTTTGAGTATTACCTTGCTAGCATGTGAAAAGAACATAATTTTACAGTAGTTTGAACATTCTTTGGCATTACCCATCTTTGGGTTTGGAATGAAAACTGACCTTTTCCAGTCCTGTGGCCACTGCTGTGTCTTCCAAATTCACTGGCATATTGGGTGCAGCACTTTAACAGTATCATCTTTTAGGATTTGAAATGCCTCAGCTAAAATTCCACTAGCTTTCTTCATAGTAATATTTCCTAAGGTCCCATTTTTTCACGCTCCAAGATGTGTGGCTCTATGAGTGACCACACCATCATAGTTTTCCAGGTTACTAAGACCTCTTTTGTATAGTGCTTCTGTGTATTCTTGCCACCTCTTCTTAATATCTTCTGCTTCTGGTAGGTCCATACCATTTCTGTCCTTTATTCTGCCCATCTTTGCATGAAATTATCCCATGGAATCTCTAATTTACTTGAAGAGATCTCTAGTCTTTCACATCCTATTGATTTCCCTATTTCTTTGCATTGTTCACTTAAGAAGGCCTTCTTATCTCTCCTATCTATCCTCTGGAATTCTGCATTCAGTTAAGTATATCTTTCTTTCCCTTTCTCCCTTGGCCTTCACTCCCCTTCTTTTCTCCACTATTTATAAAGCATCTTCAGATAACCACTTTGCCTTCTGGCATTTCCTTTTCTTTGGGACTGTTTTGATCGCTGCCTCCTGTACAATGTTACACACCTCTATCCACAGTTCTTCAGGCACTCTGTATATCAGATATAATCCCTTGAATCTATTCATCACCTCCACTGTGTAATTATATGGGATTTGATTTCTGTCATACCTGAATGGCCTAGCAGTTTTCCCCGCTTTCAATTTAAGTCTCTCTTCAATTCAAATCTGAATTTTGCACTCAGGTGCTCATGATCTGAGCCACAGTCTACTTCAGGTCTTGTTTTGCTGACTGTATAGAGCATCTCCATCCTCGGCTGTAAAGAATATAATCAATCTGATTTCGGTATTGACCGTCTGGTGATGTCCATGTATAGAGTCATCAGTTGTTGGAAAAGGATGTTTACTATGACCAGTGTGTTCTTTTGACTAAAGTCTGTTAGCCTTTGCCTGTTTCTTTTAGTACTACAAGGCCAAACTTGCCTGTTACCCTAGATATCTCTTGACTTCTTACTTTTACATTCCAATCCCTATGATGAAAAGACTTCTTCTTCTTCATTATTTATTTTTTTTTTTTTTTTAGTGTTAATTCTAGAAGGGCTTGTGGGTCTTGCTGAATCATTCTTCATCATTAGTGGCTGGGGCATAGACCTGGATTACTGTGATGTTGAATGGTTTGCCTTGGAAATGAACCAAGATCATTCTGTTGTTTTTGAGATTGCACCCAAGCACTGCATTTCAGAACTCTTTGTTGACTGTGAGAGCTACTCCATTTCTTCTAAGGAATTCGTAACCACAGTAATAGGTATAATGGTCATCTGAATTAAATTCATTGAACTTGTCCATTTTAGTTCATGGATTCTTAAGATGTTGATATTCACTCTTGCCATCGCCTGCTTGACCATGTCCAATTACCTTGATTTAATTGGCCTAACATTCCAGGATCTTATGTTCTTTACAGCATCATACTTTCACCACCAGACACATCCACAACTGAGCATCATTTCTTCATTGGCCCAATCACTTCACTCTTTTTGGAACTATTAATAATTGCCCTCCACTATTCCTCAGCAGGATATTGGGCACATTCTGACCTGGAGAACTCATCTTCCAGTGTCATATATGTTTGCCTTTTCATACTGTTCATGTGGTTCTCACGGCAAAGATACTGGAGTGGTTGTCCATTCCCTCCTCCAGTGGACCACAGCTTGTCAGAACACTCCACTATGACCCATCTGCCCTTGGGTAGCCCTGCAGAGCATGGCTCATAGCTTCATTGAGTTACACAAGCCCCTTTACCATGACAAGGCTCTGATCTATGAAGGGGATTAATAAATTATAAATAAGCCAAAATATTTCTCTTAAGTGATTGACTGCATACTTTTTCCTCTCTATAATCAAAATGTGTAAAATTTAATAAAATAACTTCCCATTTTAACTACTTGATATACATAAACTCTTTTATAAGTCAAAAATAAATAAATCACTGAATACTGAGTTTGAAAATGAGCACTAGCATATAAAGAAAGCAAATGAATGTGTAGGTTATGTGTAATCTGCCACTGGCTTGTTGTATTGGAAACAAAACCAATTATCCATGGAAGAAAAGCTATCACAAACTTAGACAGTGTATTAAAAAGCAAAGACAGCACTTGCCCGGAAAAGTCCATATAGTCAAAGCTATGGTTTTTCAGTAGTCGTGTATGGATGTGAGAGTTGGACCATAAAGAAGGCTGATTGCCAAAGAACTGATGCTTTTGAATTGTGGTTCTGGAGAAGACTCTTGAGAGTCCCCTGGACTACAGGATCAAACCAGTCAATCCTAAGTTAATTAACCTTGAATATTCATTGGAAGGACTGATGCTGAAGCTGAAGCTCCAATACCTTGGCCACCTGATGCAAAGAGATGACTCATTGAAAAAGACCTTGATGCTGAGAAAGATTAAGGACAGGAGGAAAAGGGAGAGACAGAGGATGAGTTGGTTGGATAGCAACACTGAATCAATGGATATGAACATGAGCAACTTCTGAGAGATAGTGAAGGACAGGGAAGCCTAGCATGCTGCAGTCCATGGGATGCAAAGAGTTGAACACAACTTAGTGACTGAAAAGCAACAACAAAACAGTTTTTTGTTTTTTTTTAATATTTGAATTGGTCATTGAAAATCTCACCTGTCTCTGCCATCATGTGTACATAATTAATACATCATATGTAGGTATTCCTATGTATGTCTTTCTATTACTAGTTACCATTACTTAATATGCCTTCATTTCCTTACGTGTCATATGGAAGACATGTAATTATATGTATCTTAGGTCAATTTAGAAATTATTAGTATAACTTGGAAGTTCAACTCATAGAATAAGGTATTTCCTTTGCTTTTAACAGGTGCTATGGAGATATGATGGCAAAAAACCAGATACCTTAGGACCCAACACCCGGTTGTATAAATGGCTTCCCCAGAATGACCTTCTTGGTGAGACTTGTCAGAACAAATAATGAAAATATGAGTAACAGCTGAGCAGAGTGAGAGTGCTTCAACAGGAAACACACTTAGAAAGCAATTATTGAAACACTGAAAAGAAAACTTTACTAGTCTATTATAATTGTCTTTGCTATGAGAAAAAAAGGAGAACATATAAAAGTTGTCAGTTTATTCTACGTAGTCACATCCCTTACAGCCAGAATCTTTACTTTAGCTGTAATTACATCTCACAGTGAAATTTTCAATAACTTCCTGGATTGTTGTTCTGTCTCTGAATTCTTTCGTTATACTTATCATTTCCATTCTGTAGAGGTATGTTAAATGCTACTAAAAATAAGAACTCTTGTGCCATTGCCAATGACTCACTGCTGGGGCTGCTGCTGCTGCTAAGTCGCTTCAGTCGTGTCCTACTCTGTGCGACCCCATAGATGGCAGCCCACCAGGCTCTGCCGTCCCTGGGATTCTCCAGGCAAGAATACTGGAGTGGGTTGCCATTTCCTTCTCCAATGCATGAAAGTGAAAAGTGAAAGTGAAGTTGCTCAGTCTTGTCTGACTCTTATGGAACCCATGGACTGCAGCCTACCAGGCTCCTCTGTCCATGGGATTTTCCAGTCAAGAGCACTGGAGTGGGTTGCCATTGCCTTCTCCCACCAATGACTCTCAATTTTCTGTAAAAAAAAAAAAAAAAAAAAAAGGCACAATAATTTTTGTGAAGCAATAACACACTTCATGGTAAAATTTAGCTTTTCCTTCCTCTGGTTCCAGTGCCACTACCATTATCTTTCTTTTCCCCTGACACCATTCCTATCAAACTAAATGACTTCACTATATCTTTAGGTGAATAAATTCTGGCATGTCCTCCTCTTTTTTTGCACATGTGGTTTCTTTTACCCAGAATGCTCTTTCAAGTTGTTCCCCTGCTGATTCGGGATTCATTTGTGACGTTCAAGTGACTCAGCACTTTTTTCACAAAGTCTTCATTTACCCCTTCAGCAGACATAGCCGTTTCTTCTCTGAGTTCTGAAAGCAAGTTAAAAGCACTTTCATATGCATAATAATCTGTTATCTAAAAGATACTCCTCCATCCACTGCCTTATAATACCCATTTCTCATTTTATTCTGAGTTATAATTAATAATCTTACTGAAAATCACTCAATCCTAGGCCATCCAAAAACCAAAGCCTTTATAACTCACGGTGGAAGCAATGGCGTTTATGAGGCCATCTATCACGGGATCCCTATGGTGGGCACTCCTTTGTTTGCTGATCAAGCTGATAACATCGCTCGAATGAAATCCAAGGGAACGGCTGTCAGATTGGACTTGGAAACAATGTCAACAAGAGATTTGCTCAACGCCTTGAAGGAAGTCATTAATAATCCTTCGTGAGTATATATAATTTTTTTTCTTTTTTTTTTTCTTTACCAGCTAATCTTTCTAGAGAAGTTCTCATCTGAAGGCCAGGGAGGCAGTGATGAGTCTTCACATAAGCACAAAAGGTGTATGATTTGCTCAATGTTTTGAAAACAGACAAAAATAATGGGTTGTGAATGTCACATTAAGATTTTTTCATGGTTTTATGGAAAAAGTTTGTCAGTGTTTTAAAGATAGTGGAGAAATGTTGAAAACTTAATCATTAGAATGAGAAGAACCACTGAAATGGTAATAGAAGGATTAAGAAGCATTGAGAACAAAGTTATTGTAGGGAACCATGAATGCTATGGATACTCATCTGCCCACTTTCTTTCAGCATGTGAACTTCTCAAATATTTTAAACTCTTAAAAGATGGTTTACTTTCACTAAACCATCATGACATCATCCATTTCAAATTCGTTACATTTAATATTTTCCAACTTTTCTATGCTAATATTTTGACTCCATCTCTGATAAATGATAAACAGCTATAACTTTCTAATTACCCAGTTTCAACTATGTATATACTATTTATAAATGTGGGTGCATTCTTGGGTTTTTTTTTTACTGTGGTCATTTTGTCTTGTTTGGAAGAATTATAAATCTAAACATAATTGACTTGGGAGGAGTATGTTGATATGAAAAAGTGAAAGTGTTGGTTTCTCAGTTGTGTTCGACTCTTTGGGACCCCATAGACTGTATCCCATCACTCCTCGGTCCATGGAATTTTCCAGGCAAGAACATGGAAATAGGTAGCCATTCTCTTCTCCAGAGGATCTTGCTGATCCAGGGATCAAACCAGGTCTCTGCATTGCAGGCAGATTCTTTACATCTGAGCCATCAGGGAATCCCATATGTTGGGATATTCCTTTTTTAAAAAATGTTACACAATTTTTAAAGGTTATTTTCCATTTAAAGTAATTACCAAATAGTGACTAAATTTCCAGTGTTGTACAACACCTCCTTGAGCTTATATTATTCCCAGTAATTTTGCCTCCTACTCTCCGACCTGTGTTTCTACTCCCCCAAATCTGGTAACCAATAGATTTTTTTCTGTATCTGCTAGTCTTCAATAATATTTTGATCCCATCATTGATAAATGGTAAACAACTAGAATTTTCTAATTTACTCAATTACAACTATGTAGATACAGCTTATAAATGTAAGTATATTCAGAGTTCTTTTATTTGTGCTCATTTTTGTCTTATTTGGAATAGATAGTTATGTTGGGATATTCCTATTTAAAAGCCACATTTTCTGAAAATGGAAATACTTTATTTCCAAATCACTTCAGGATATACATGAATTTCAATGACACAATTATATTAATATCACAAATATGATGTATATATTCCCCCTTTTTTATCATAATGACTTCGTAAAGAAAACATTTTGAGAATGTGTCGGTAATAGCAGCAAAAAGCATTTTGTGTTTTATAAGCAGTGTTATTTAAATTTAATTTTAGCACAGCTATTGTCCTAAGTGAGCAGCATAAAAAGCACTCTTTTTTTTTTAAAGAAACAAATCTTTCATTTGCTGTTTTCATGTAAATGTACATATCTCTAGTATATTTATATGTCTTTTTAATTTTTAATAATGTAATGTTAGTGTCAAAAATGAAGATATACTGAATGTTCATGATATGCTACATGTTGTATTTAGTAAAACAGTGTTACTTTACACATATTAAGTAATTTCTTTATTGTAGTCTATAAAAATATATTTCCAGAATTACTGCAGTCTTTGCAAAACCCCAGTGCTCCTCCTGTGTTTTTGACAGTAAAGGGAGAAAAGTTACTTCCATTGTTATTACTACATTGCCATGTTATAGCACTTTGTGATTTAAAGTTCATGTGCTATATCTCTTTATTCTTCTTTCTTGTCTGTTAGTCTGCCATCATTTCTGCAGTAGAAACAAGTGTGTCTGTAATGCCTGAGAGTGAAATGCTGAGCCTTCTCCAGAATTTTAGAACAAGAACCAGAATAACAAAACTAGTAAACATTTACTGAGTGCCTACTGCATGCTAGGAATGCCTCTAAGAATCAATACAATATTCTCAAAATAATTAGATATGGTACTATTCCTAGACATTTTATAGTGCAATGAAAAACTGAGAAACAGATTCTATCATGATTGAGCCCTCCAAAGTAAAATTAAAAGTTTAAAAAATAAAAATGTTTTAAAATGTTGATAAAATTAATTAAAAAAATAAATCTGAAGAACAGAAAAAATAAAAAAGCAGCCAACAAAGTAAGAGTCAGGAATCAAACTGAGTCAATCTACTTCCACACTTTCAACCACCACTTCACTAATGTAAGATCAGCCTTGTCTGGACATGTCTCCAAACCTCATCACTGATTTACCTTCTATATCTAGATTATAACATTTTGAAATACATCTATCAGGTCTATTAACAATTCTTTATGAGATAATTCAAACTTTGGACAAACATATCATGAATTTCTTTTCTTTTCTTTCCCTTTGGGACAGCTCATTCCATTCTTTAGAATACACAATCTTGTTCTCTCCCATTTTCTTTCTTTTCTTTGTAGCTTGAAACGCTATGCACTTAAGAAATCCTAGCTCATAAGCTAATATCTCAATAATCACCTCGGAGAAAATTATCTGTTTTTCTTCGACCCTTTGTTGCACTCTGTTACCATCTGCAAGAAAATTTCACATATTTATCTATTATAGCTCATTCCATAAGTGATAACTGTTTGATTTTCCTTCAGCTACAAAGAGAATGTGATGAGATTATCAGCCATTCAACATGATCAGCCTATGAAGCCCTTGGACAGAGCAGTCTTCTGGATCGAGTTTGTCATGCGCCACAAAGGAGCCAAGCACTTGCGGCCAGCTATCCATGACCTCACCTGGTTCCAGTACCACTCTCTGGATGTCATTGGGTTCCTACTGGCCTGTGTGGCAACTACCATATTTGTCATCATAAAATGTTGTCTATTTTGTTTCTTGAAGTTTGCTAAATTAGGAAAGAAGGAGAAAAGAGACTAGCTGTATCTGAGACCTCAGCGCAGGTGTCCCCAACCTCTGAGATCTAATGGCTGATGATCTGAGGTGGAGCTGATGCAATAATAGAAATAAAGTGAGCAATAAATGTGATGTGCTTGAATCATCCCAAACCCATTGCTTCCTACCCCAGTCCATGGAAAAATTGTCTTCCACGAAACTGGTTCCTGGGGCCTAAAAGGTTGGGTACTGCTGCTCTAGCAGTTCTGCCTCATAAGTAGAACTCCTCCGTAAAACTATGTGGGTATGTACTGAAATTTATTGTTTTAATGCAAAAGTATACTAAAAAGATATGATTGAATTTAACTGTTTTTCACATATTGGGTGTAGAAACAAGAACAATAAAAGTCTATTCATAGTATCCATATTACTTTGTAGATATTCAGAATTTTACCTTCATTTTTGTACAGAATTTTATAGCTTTTCCTTGCTATAGAAACTGTTCAATAACTGGAATTCTTTTGAAAGATTCACCCTTTAATTTTATTTGTGAGACCACTAATAGTTCTTCATTTTTACTGTGCATCCCACCTCAACATCCCTTCTTACCTAAAGCCATGGCAAGACACTTGCCTTTGTCCAGTTAAACTGATTTGCTTTTGGAGTGTTTGTGGAATTAGAAGTATAGCAACTGCTACATGCTTCCTTTTATAAAATTGAGATATTTGCAAAAACCTTTAATTTCATGACCTAATTCTCTTTTTGTCATCCACCTTTTATTCACCTATTATTTTCACTCCCATAATCAGCCTTTGCTAATGGATATAAGTTCTCAACTGTATGTTAAGAAAATTATAACCTGAACTCTATATTCAGGTTGAACTCTAAATTTAAAAGGGGTTTTTGAATTTTCATTCTTGCCAAAGCTACCTGAATATATCTATGATCTTGTCTATATCTATATCTATATACATATCTAAATCTATGTATATTTTTACAATTCAGGACACAGCACCACTTAGCTACTTGCAGATATGATGAAAAATTCAATGGGTTTGTTGAACACAGACTGAATTATTTACTATTATATTATAATATGGGCTTCCCTGGTAGCTCAGCTGGGAAAGAAACCGCCTGCAATGCAGGAGACTCCAGTTTGATTCCTGGGTTGGGAAGATTCCCCTGGAGAAGGGATAGGCTACCCACTCCAGTATTCTTAGGCTTCCCTGGTGGCTCAGACTGTAAAGAATCTGCCTGCAATGTGGGAGACCTGGGTTTGATACCAGGTTGGGAAGATCCCCTGGAGAAGGGAATAGCTACCCACTCCAGTACTCTGGCCTAGAGAATTCCATGGGCGAGAAGCCTGGTAGGCTACAGTCCATGGGGTCCCAAAGAGCTGGATATGACTGAGCAACTTTCACTTTCATATTATATTATATCATAACCACACTTTAGTTCAGCATTTATCATTCTTTTGTCTCTTTCCTCAGGAAGCTATTGTGTCGTCCCTCCCATACACGCTTCCATGTAAACATTCAATCCTTTATCATGACAGAAAATATTATAGACATATTTTCTTTAAACCTAGGTCCACTATGACTGAAATAATCAGAAACAATGAGCACAATACAAAAATCACGTAAATTTTGTAAAATATTGGTGAATCAAATGAAAACAATCTGAAGGTACTGATGAAAACTGTACATCAGAAAAGCAGTTTATAAGCAAAATGTCCAGGTGAGGGAATGAATCTTGTCTTATTGGTCAAGGGGACCACCATCCACAACAAATAACAGAACATTCATCAGCCTTAGGGATAATTTATTTAAAAAATGAAACATTGATGTTTGGGGAATTATAGGAAAATTTACCAAGAATTTCGCATAGAACCCACCTAGATAATTGACACATATTTAAAGAAAAATAGAACTAGCAGAAAAGTGAGAAAGTAGAACCATGTGTTTCCATAGTAGAAAATGTTTTTAAATCAAGCATATAGGCTTACAAAATTTTCCTCAAATCAATACGGCAGCACTTGTAATAGACAAAGCGTTGGTAGTCACTGTGCAATAAGAAAGACTAAAAATCTCCAATGAAAAGTCGAGCAGTCTAATATGAAAATAAATGAAAAGTATGAACAGGAAATTCACAGAGGCAAAATAGCGAATGACATATAAAAGGTGACATGGAAAATCTGAGACATTGAAATTGTCAAAAGTAATATTCCTACAAATAATTTGTAGAACAAATAATCTGGTAGGACTAATTTTGAGGGAGTATAATTTGGAAATACCATTGAAATAAAATTTATGCACACTTTTATATTGCAACTCATCATCTAGTTATCATGAAGAAAGAGTTGCACATGTTCATAATTGCATATTGAATATTCCCACTAGCACTTAAATGGCTATCAATTTGTGAACACACTTACCTACAACATAGGTATGAGTTATACAGCCATGAAAGAAAACAGTTAAATTATGCGCAATATTGTTAAATATACTCCATGTCACATTACTAAACAAATAAAACGTTCCAGAAATTCTAAAAAAAAAAGCATGAAACTCGTCTTTGAAATAAAATTAAACATATTTTATGTAAATATATGTAAATGCATAGACCACAGATGAAATGATCTTTAGAATACACTGAATTTCCAATGAAGACAATTTAAATTTTTATTCTATATACTTCTTCATTACTTGACCTTTCACAATAATCTTTTCATTTATTAATTATGTGATTTTAAATAATTAGTGAAATAAACATATAGATTCAAAATATTAGTTCTTATTATCTTAAGATATTACATCATAAGATTTTCATATCATGTTATCAGTGTGTTAGTTTCACTCAGAATCCTTGAATTGAGGACTTCCCTGTTGGTCTAAGGGGCTCCCCAGGCGGCTCAGTGGTAAAGAATTTGCCAGCCAATGCAGGAGATGCAGGAGACCTAGGTTCGATCCCTCAGTTGGGGAGATCTCCTGGAGGAAAAATCACAGTCCACTCCAATATTCTTGCCTGGGAAATCCCATTAACAGACAAGCCTGCTTGGACACAACTGAGTGACTAAGCATGTACTTACACTGGTGGTCCAATGGTTAAGACTCCAGCTTCCACTGCAGGAAGCACATGTTCAATCCCTGGTCTGGGAATTAAGATCCCCATCCCACATGCTGGGGCCAAAAGTAAAATAAAATTAAAAAAAAAAGAAAGCTACCGGAAATTTGGCATACTATCCAATATGTCAAACAAGGACTCTTTCTTTTTTTTAGAACACCTTATATTTATAATTCCAATCATTTATTAAAATCTTAACTCACATAGTCTACTGATTTTACTGTGGTTTTAATTCAATATTATATGAATTTTACAATAGTTAAGGGACCTCTGCTGGATTACATCTTTACTTATAATTATGGTGTTTTTGAGACATGGCTACAAATATTCTGCCAGCTCTCCCATCAAGTAATTCCCTCTCTCTTGAACTTTAGTAAATCTAGATGCTGTCTCACAAATGTTTCAGCCTAGCCTCCAAGGCTCAGTTACAGAACACAACACAAATCTCTCTCTGCCTCTCTGTCTCGGTCGTTCAGCCTGTCTATGTCTCTATCTGTCTATCTATCTACCTCACTATCTCCATTTCATCTCTCCGTCTGCCTACTCACCATGGAGGTCTGTAACACACTCAAAGTTTCCATGAAAAGTGACCATTTGTGGAAAGATACATACACATGCCTAAGAAGTCCCAGTAGTTCCAGCCCTCCAGGAATTTGAGCCTTTTAAAAGCAATCACCAGAGGTCCTCATGCTTATAGCCCCAGTCACCATAAGACTGGAACCACCTGAGAAATCTATTACAAGAACAACCTGAATGAGCCCCACCAACACTCAGAACTGTGAGAGATAAAAATAAAATAAATATTGCTCTTCTAAGGGCAGTTTTTTACACTAATACATAACCTAAACAATAATCATGCTTTTATCATTATATCATAGTGATGATATATCTTAATAATGGGAAACTGTTAATGTTACATTTTGAAAGTAACTGTAACCCAGAAAAGGGAGTCACCATACCTTAATGGTTAAGAGATTGCACTCTGAACACAGACAGTGTGGATTTAAGTCACTGAAAAACTACTACATGAATCACAATATTCATAGCAGCACTATTTACAATAGCCAAAACATGGAAGCCAACTAAGTGCCCAACAACAGATAATTGTCTTAAGATGTGGGATGTATATCAAAGGACTATTACTCACCCATAGAAAGAATAAAATTTTGCCATTTGTAGCAACATGGATGAACCTAGAGACTATTATTCATGGTGAAATATGTCATTCATAAAAATACTATACCACTTATATGTGAAATCTAAAAAGTAATACAAATGTATCTATATATAAAACAGAATCAGATTCACAGACATAGACAATAAATTTATGGTTACCAAACTGGAGAAGGGGAAAAACAAATTAGGAGTATAGTGTTACAAATATAAACAATTAAACATAAAATAAGCAATAAAAATCTATTGACTAGCACAGAGAATTATACCCAATATGTTGTAAGAAATGATTATGAGTATAATCTACAAAAAAATCTTGAATCATGATGCTATTTACCTAAAACTCAGACAAAGTTGTAAAACTACACTTAGAGATACATAGAGACATGGTAGATAGATAGGTTTACATTACAAACCAGGGGCTATTAAACCATGGCCTCTGAGCCAAATCCTGGTGGAACACATTTGTTATTCTACCAGTGAGGCTAAATTTATATAACACAAAATTCACCTTTTTAACCATTATAAATTGTATAATTCAGTCAATGAATTACATGATGTACAACTATCACCTCTAGCTACATCCAGAATCTTTTCATCTCCAAAAAGCAACTATGTACCCATTAGATAGTTACTTCCCATTCACTCATTCCTCAGCCCTAGCAAATTGACATCTACATTCCACTGAATATATTAAAGAAGCAGAATGTAGAGAAATTTCACAACACCTTGAACGTCCCTCTTCTTAAATGGCAGCATGACATATTCCATGGACCAGCTCTTACATGAAACAAGAATAACTAGTGGAAATTGTGTTATAAAACAGCTATTTAAAGTGTCTAGAAGGTAAAGACACATTTATTCCAGAAAAACATCACAACAGTAAAGCCACCAAAATCCTGTGCCATTTAAACATCAAATTGCTCCCTCTCTCACTGTCTTTAATCGGAAAAATAGATTCCACTCTAAGTAGGGTCAGGAAGAACAGAGCTCTCACTCCTCACAGTTCCTTTTGAGTGCTATAGTATTTTCTTATAAGGGTCAAACCACTTGCATTCCACACACACACACACACACACACACACACACACACCTCAGCTGTGTGTTACAGAGGATAAGTTCCAGGCAAAAGTGGGCAACAAGGTTCTCCCTTCTTCCACTCAGCCACACTCAAAACGCAAAGATTCTATTTAGGTACAATATACTGAGTATCAGATCAGATCAGATCAGTCGCTCAGTTGTGTCTGAGTCTTTGCAACCCCATGAATCGCAGCACGCCAGGCCTCCCTGTCCATCACCAACTCCTGGAGTTCACTGAGACTCATGTCCATCGAGTCGGCGATGCCATTCAGCCATCTCATCCTCTGTCGTCCCCTTTCTCTCCTGCCCCCAATCCCTCCCAGCATCAGAGTCTTTTCCAATGTGTCAACTCTTCGCATTAGATGGCCAAAGTACTGGAGTTTCAGCTTCAGCATCATTCCTTCCAAAGAAATCTAGGGCTGATCTCCTTCAGAATGGACTGGTTGGATCTCCTTGCAGTCCAAGGGACTCAAGAGTCTTCTCCAACAACACAGTTCAAAAGCATCAATTCTTCGGTGCTCAGCCTTCTTCACAGTCCAACTCTCACATCCACACATGACCACAGGAAAAACCATAGCCTTGACTAGACGAACCTTTGTTGGCATAGTAATGTCTCTGCTTTTGAATATGCTATCTAGATTGGTCATAACTTTCCTTCTAAAGAGTAAGTGTCTTTTAATTTCATGGCTGCAGTCACCATCTGCAGTGATTTTGGAGCTCAGAAAAATGAAGTCTGACACTGTTTCCACTGTGTCCCCATCTATTTCCCATGAAGTGGTGGGACCGGATGCCATGATCGTAGTTGTCTGAATGTTGAGCTTTAAGCCAACTTTTTCACTCTCCACTTTCACTTTCATCAAGAGGCTTTTGAGTTCCTCTTCACTTTCTGCCAGAAGGGTGGTGTCATCTGCATATCTGAGGCTATTGATATTTCTCCGGGAAATCTTGATTCCAGCTTGTGTTTCTTCCAGCCCAGCGTTTCTCATGATATACTCTGCATATAAGTTAAATAAGCAGGGTGACAATATACAGCCTTGATGTAATCCTTTTTCTATTTGGAACCAGTCTGTTGTTCCATGTCCAGTTCTAACTGTTGCTTCCTGACCTGCATACAGATTTCTCAAGAGGCAGATCAGGTGTTCTGGTATTCCTATCTCTTTCAGAATTTTCCACAGTTTTTTGTGATCCACACAGTCAAAGGCTTTGGCATAGTCAATAAAGCAGAAATAGATGTTTTTCTGGAACTCTCTTGCTTTTACCATGATCCAGCGGATGTTGGCAATTTGATCTCTGGTTCCTCTGCCTTTTCTAAAACCAGCTTGAACATCAGGAATTTCACAGTTCACATATTGCTGAAGCCTGGCTTGGAGAATTTTGAGCATTACTTTACTAGCATGTGAGATGAGTGCAATTGTGGGGTAGTTTGAGCATTCTTTGGTATTGCCTTCCTTTGGGATTGGGATGAAAACTGACCTTTTCCAGTCCTGTGGCCACTGCTGACTTTTCCAAATTTGCTGGCATATTGTGTGCAGCACTTTCACAGCATCATTTTTCAGGATTTGAAATAGATCAACTGGAATTCCATCACCTCCACTAGCTTTTTTGGTAGTGATGCTTTCTAAGGCCTCACCTGACTTCACATTCCAGGATGTCTGGCTCTAGGTCAGTGATCACTCCATCATGATTATCTGGGCCGTGAACATCTTTTTGTACAGTTCTTCTGTGTATTCTTGCCATCTCTTCTTAATATCTTCTGCTTCTGTTAGGTCCACACTATTTCCATCCTTTATACAGCCCATCTTTGCATGAAATGTTCCCTTGGTATCTCTAATTTTCTTGAAGAGATCTCTAGTCTTTCCCATTCTGTTGTTTTCCTCTATTTCTTTGCATTGATCACTGAAGAAGGCTTTCTTATCTCTTCTTGCTATTCTTTGGAACTCTGCATTCAGATGCTTATATCTTTCCTTTTCTCCTTTGCTCTTTGTTTCTCTTCTTTTCACAGCTATTTGTAAGGCCTCCTAAGACAGCCATTTTGCATTTTTGCATTTCTTTTCCATGGGGATGGTCTTGATCCCTGTCTCCTGTACAATGTCACAAACCTCATTCCATAGTTCATCAGGCACTCTATCTATCAGATCTAGGCCCTTAAATCTATTTCTTACTTCCACTGTATAATCATAAGGGATTTGATTTAGCTCATCACTGAATGATCTAGTGGTTTTCCCTACTTTCTTCAATTTAAGTCTGAATTTGGCAATAAGGAGTTCATGATCTGAGCCACAGTCAGCTCCTGGTCTTGTTTTTGCTGACTGTATAGAGCTTCTCCATCTTTGGCTGCAAAGAATATAATCAATCTGATTTCGGTGTTGACCATCTGGTGATGTCCATGTATAGAGTCTTCTCTTGTGTTGTTGGAAGAGGCTGTTTGTTATGACCAGTGCATTTTCTTGGCAAAACTCTATTAGTCTTTGCCCTGCTTCATCCCGTATTCCAAGGCCAAATTTGCCTGTTACTCCAGGTGTTTCTTGACTTCCTACTTTTGCATTCCAGTCCCCTATAATGAAAAGGACATCTTTTTTGGGTGTTAGTTCTAAAAGGTCTTGTAGGTCTTCATAGAACCGTTTAACTTCAGCTTCTTCAGTGTTACTGGTTGGGGCATAGACTTGGATTACTGTGATATTGAATGGTTTGCCTTGGAAACAAACAGAGATCATTCTGTCGTTTTTGAGATTGCATCCAAGTACTGCATTTCAGACTCTTTTGTTGACCATGATGGCCACTCCATTTCTTCTGAGGGATTCCTGCCCGCAGTTGTAGATATAATGTTCATCTGAGTTAAATTCACCCATTCCAGTCCATTTCAGTTTGCTGATTCCTAGAATGTCGACATTCACTCTTGCCATCTCTTGTTTGACCACTTCCAGTTTGCCTTGATTCATGGACCTGACATTCCAGGTTCCTATGCAATATTGCTCTTTACAGCATTGGCCCTTGCTTCTATCACCAGTCACATCCAGAGCTGGGTATTGTTGTTGCTTTGGGCCATGCCTTCATTCTTTCTGGAGTTATTTCTCCACTGATCTCCAGTAGCATATTGGGCACCTACTGACCTGGGGAGTTCCTCTTGCAGTATCCTATCATTTTGTCTTTTTATACTGTTCATGGTGTTCTCAAGGCAAGAATACTGAAGTCGTTTGCCATTCTGTTCTCCAGTGGACCACATTCTGTCAGATCTCTCCACCATGACCCTCCCATCTTGGGTGTCCCAAGGGCATGGCTTAGTCTCATAGAGTTAGACAAGGCTGTGGTCCTAGTGTGATTAGATTGACTAGTTTTCTGTGAGTACAGTTTCAGTGTGTCTGGCCTCTGATGCCCTCTTGCAACACCAACCATCTTACTTGGGTTTTTCTTACCTTGGGCGTGGGGTATCTCTTCACGGCTGCTCCAGCAAAGCGCAGCCACTGCTCCTTACCTTGGATGAGGGGTATCTCCTAACCACCGCCCTTCCTGACCTTCAATGTGGGATAGCTCCTCTGGGCCCTCCTGCGCCCTCGCAGCCACAGCTCCTTGAATGTGGGGTTGGTCCTCCCGGTCGCTGCCCCTAGCCTCGGGCTTGGGGCGTGGTGGTATAACACCTCCTGCCCACCCTGCCCCCGGCCCCGCCCCCACCGCCACCCCCGGACCTCAGACGTGGGGTAGCTCCTCTCCTCCGTTCCTGCGCCATCGCAGCCTGGCACTCTCAGCTGCTGCCCCTCACCTCAGACGTGGAGTAACTCCTCTTGGCGGCTGCCCTTCGGACATGTGGTCCTACCAGCTTCTGCCCCTGACCTCGGACGTGGGGTAGTTCCTCTCGGCCCCGCTTAGCCAGTCGCAGCCGCCTGCGCTTACAGAGCCGGTCACAGCCAACAAATACAAGCTAAACCACTGGGAAGATACCAGAAACCCTAGAAAACCAATGAAAGACACAGTTGAGAAGACCCTTTCTGAAGTCAGACGCTGACTTCCAAAGCATCCCTGCAAAAAAATCTGAACTTTTGGGGGTCAGATGCTGGAGAAATTTATACTTCCAAGATATTATCCAAAACTATAGCACAATCACACAACAACTGGTGAGGGCTAACAGTTAAAAAAAAGAGATAGTCAAAAGGAGTGTCCCACTATAACCGCTGTCAGCCCAGGGAATGTGAGTATGCCCAAGGCTGCACTCTCCAAGTAGTCATATCATAGCTTTAACATAGTAGAAGAAAAAGACTTCACTAAAATAGTCCCTTCAGTTACTGAACAAATAGCAGTAAAAATACATGGACCTGGAGAGGATCAGTATTCAGACGTGCTATACTTTATTATCTAAATATTACAGTTTAACAAAAATTTCACCATACATATAAATAAAAATGGAAATGTGACCTCCATATGGGGGAAAAAATGCAATACAAACTGACTATGAGATAGACTAATTGTTCAAACAGGGAAAAACTTCAAATTAGCTATTGTAAATTGTATTCAATGACCTAAAGGGAACTATGAGAATGGGAAACCATTCAAATAAGTGAAATGATAAACTAAATATATACATTAATGTGTGTGTGTGTGTGTGTGTGTATAAACAATTGCGGGCTTCCCATGTGGCACTAGTGGTAAAGAACCGGACTGCTAATTCAGAAGACATGAGAGATGTGCATTCAGTCCCTAGGTTGGGAAGATCCCATGCAGTAAGGGCATTCAACCCTCTCCAGTATTCTTGCCTGGAGAATCCAATGGACAGAGGAGCCTGGCAGGCTACAGTCCATGGGGTCACAAAGAGTCAGGCATGACTGAAGCAACATAAGAGGCACACAAACAAATGACCATGAGACCTTTGTGAATCCTTATATTACACCAAAATGGAGGACTCTGATTCCTAAAAGCATGCAACCCACCTTCAGTAAGCCATTCTTAAGATGTAAAGAGAAGTATAAATTAATGTCCCATTCAATTGAATCTATAAGTCAGAGATTGTTGTTTTTCAGTCATTCAGTCGTGTCTGACTCTTTGTGACCCCATGAACTGCAGCATGCCAGGCTTCCTGTTCTTCACTATCTCCCAGAGTTTGCTCAAACTCATGTCCATCAAGGCGGTGATGCCATTCAACCATCTCATCTTCTATCACCCACTACTCCTCCTCCCCTCAATCTTTTTCAGCAACAAGGTCTTTTCCAATGAGTCAGCTTTTCACATCAGGTGGCCAAAGTATTGGAGCTTCAGCTTCAGCATCAGTCCTTCCAATGAATATTCAGGGTTGATTTCCCTTTAGGATTACCTGGTTCGATCTCCTTGCTGTCCAAATTACTCTAAAGAGCCTTCTCACAGTTGAAAAGCATCAATTCTTAGATACTCAGCCTTCCTTCTTCTTCATCATCCAACTCTCATATCCATACATGACTACTGGAAAAACCATAGCTTTGACTATATGGACCTTTGTCAACAAAGCAATGTCTCTGCTTTTGAATGTGCTGTCTAGGTTTGTCATAGCTTTTCTTCCAAGGAGCAATCTTCTTTTAATTTCGTGGCTGCAGTCACTACCCACAGTGATTTTGGAGCCCAAGAAAGTAAGAGATACAAAGTAGGGGATAGAAATCTTGTTTTCAAAAGTATCAAATGAAAATTTTAGAGTTGAAAATTACAATACTGGAAAAAAAATTCACTAGAGGGAGTCAGTAGTCAAGTTGAAGCCATGATGAAAAAGCCAGCAAATTCAATATAGATCAATAAGATAATACAATCAAAAGAACAGAGATAAAAAAGAATAAAGAGAAATGAACACAAGGGCAGCAAATTGTGGGACATAATCCAACACACTAACATACACAAAATAGGAGTGCTGTAAGAAAGATAGGCAAAACAAAATATTCAAAACATAATGGCAGAAAACATCCTAAATATGATGAATGATATCAGTATACATATCCCAGGGTTTCCATCAATTCCAGGTAGAATAAACATGGGAGAGTCATACACAGACACTAGTGAAATATTGAAAGCTAAAGATAGAAAATCTTAAAGCACTGCTGCTGCTAAGTCACTTCAGTCGTATCCGACTCTGTGCGACCCCATAGACAGCAGCCCACTATGTTCCTCAGTCCGTGGGATTCTCCAGGCAAGAATACTGCAGTGGGCTGCCATTTCCTTCTCCAATGCATGAAAGTGAAAAGTGAAAATGAAGTCGCTCAGTCATGCCCGACTCTTAGCGACCCCATGGACTGCAGCCTACCAGGCTCCTCCGTCCATGGGATTTTCCAGGCAAGAGTACTGGAGTGGGGTGCCATTGCTTAAAGCACTAATAGAAGATAATACAGCCATACTAGTAAACTCCAATAAGATACTACTTATATCTCATCAGAACCTGTGGATGCTCCATGGCAGTGAGATGATATATTCAAAGTGTTGAAAGGCAAAACCGTCAGCCAAAAATATTATGTCAAACAAAGCTATCTTTAAAAACTGAGGGCAAAAAATAGATAGTCCTTTGCCCATCCCACCCCACAAGCCCCTGCCACCACCACCACCCGCTGGCTCCCCTGTGTCCATAAAATCCTCTGGTGGAGACAATGGCAATCCACTCCAGTATTCTTGCCTGGAAAATCCTAGAGGAGCCTGTCTGGCTATGGTCCACAGGGTCATAAAGAATCAGACATGACAGAAGCAACTTGCCAGGCACGTGCATATCATATATTATACATGCACATATATGTTTGCTTTATCAAAAAACAGACACTTCCAAACATTTTTGGCTAAAACACTCCAAGCTCTTTTCCAAAAATTACCTAATATATGCATTTGACAATATTGTCACTTCCTCTCAGATTTGTTTTTGTTCTCCTTTCAAAAGGAGTGGGAAGACCCACTACAACATGAGACAATGATTGGAAAGCTGAAATACGGCTCATTCAAACCTACTGGGATTTAGAATTTCCTCTCCCAGTGCTACCAAATTTTGAATTTGTTGGAGGCCTCTCCTGCAAACCTGCCAAATGTCTGCCTAAGGTATTCCGGTTTTGCTTTGTTTACTTTGCATTTTCAATAGAAATAATTCTGAATTCTTAATTTAGAATGTTTGATGAGAGTGAGTTGGATGCGAGAAGCTTGATAAAATTACCAGCCAATTAGAAACTCGAAGAAATTCCTATACCAACTCAAGTGTCTGAATTTAATTATCATTACAGAATCAAATGGGATACCTGGGAAACTTTGAGAATATATGAAAAAAATGAAAGACTTCATTATTCAACACATAATAAAACATCAGACATTCATTAAAAGAATAATCGTTCAATGATTAGCATATTCCAGAAGTAAGTGCTAATATAAAGAAATGGCGTAAAGCCAGCTTGTGCCACTTGGCACTCTACCTGGAAAGCCAGAATACAAGAAAGTCATGAAAATTTCATGCTCGGTATCATAATAAGGAAACTCCTACCCTGGTGGCTCAGATGGTAAAGAACCTGAATGGAATGGCAACCCACTCCAGTATTCTTGCCTGCAGAATCCCACGGACTAAGGAGTCTAGCAGGCTGAAGTCCATGAGGTCGCAAAGAGTGGGACACCACTGATCGACTAACACTTTCACTTTCACACATGCTATTGAAATATCCAGTAGGAATTATGGAAATTATCTCTGAAGCACTGATAAGTCAGGTGAAATCTGAAGGATGTTCAGGGATAAGTAAAAGGGATCGGGTAGGGGTGGAGGAAAACATGAAAGAAAAGCAGGTAGAATAGTAATGACAGTTTCCAAGAAGTTCAAGCTTAGTCTAAATGGAAAGTGGCTGAGTAAGAGGCAGATGATGTTGAAGAGATGAGTTGAAGAGAGGTCATCATGAGGAATTTGAAAGATCTAATAGAAGAATTGGGTGAGAGTTAAAAGAGTTAAGAAAGGAAGAGATAGAATCACATTTTTTTTTTTTTTTAAATCACAGGATGTAGTCACTGGGTTGGATTGCAAAGGGCCAAGAGCAGAAAGGGACACCATTTAGCAGGTTTTCACGAGATATAACCAACAATGATGGAAAACTAGACTACAGTGTTCACAGAGGTATAACAACTCACTCTGAAAATCATAGAACCAACCTCCCATTGTTGTTGTGGGGAAAATTTCTTTAGTACATTTGAAACGTCCGAATAGTGATGGGCACATATTCAAGGATCTAGAAGAAATACTAACTGTTGTTATTACTATTAATTTTTTTACTATTAGATACTATCTAAACCTAATGTGAGCTAGCCACCTGTGCCTAATTATTAATTGAATAAAATTGGTTTTCAAGTACAACAAGATTGTAATTTTTTCCTGGTTAGTCTAGTTAGAGATTCTCATTTCTGTACATCTTTTTGAAAAGACAGAGAAAGATATATTCCACATGATATCACTTATATGTGCAATCTAAAATAGTCAAAATGTAAAAGCAGAGAGTAATATGCTGGTAACCAGAAGCTGCCAAATATGGTCCACTGGAGAAGGAAATCGCAAACCACTTCAGTACTCTTGCCTTGACAACCCCAGGAACACTATGAAAAGGCAAACAGATAGGGCACAGAAAGATGAACTCCCCAGGTCAGTAAGTGCCCAATATGCTACTGGAGATCAGTGGAGAAATACTCCAGAAAGAATGAAGGGAAGGTGCCAAAGCAAAAACAACACCCAGTTGTGGAAGGGACTGGTGATGAAAGTAAAGTCCACTGTTACAAAGAGCAATATTGCATAGGAACCTGGAATATTAGGTCCATGAATCAAGGGAAATTGGAAGTGGTCAAACAAGAGATGGCAAGAGTGAACACTGACATTCTAGGAATTAGTGAACTAAAATAGACTGGAATGGGTGAATTTAACTCAGATGACCATTATATCTACTACTGTGGGCAGGAATCCCTTAGAAGAAATGAAGGAACCATCATGGTCAACAAAAGAGTCCGAAATGCAGTACTTAGATGCAATATCAAAAATGACGGAATGATCTCTGTTTGTTTCCAAGGCAAACAATTCAATATCATGGTAATCCAAGTCTATGTCCCAACCAGTAATGCCGAAGAAGCTGAAATTGAATGGCTCTATGAAGACCTACCTTGGACGAGGGGTATCGCCTCACCACCACCCCTCCTGACGTTGAACATGGAGTAGCTCCTTCCAGCCAGACCCTGGATCCGGCTGCGATGGACCACGCGGCAGAAGAATGAAGAGATACCCCACGTCCAAGGTAAGAGAAACCCAAGTAAGACGGTAGGTGCTGCGAGAGGGCATCAGAGTGCAGACACACTGAAACCATAATCACAGAAAACTAGTCAATCTAATCACACGCACCACAGCCTTGTCTAACTCAATGAAACTAACCCATGCCGTGTGGGGCCACCCAAGATGGGCAGGTCATGGTGGAGAGGTCTGACAGAATGTAGTCCACTGGAGATGGAAATGGAGAACCACTTCAGTATTCTTGCCTTAGGAACCCCATGAACACTATGAAAAGGCAAAATGATACGATGCTGAAAAATGAACTCCCCAGGTTGGTAGGTGCCAAATATGCTACTGGAGATCAGTAGAGAAATAACTCCAGAAAGAATGAAGGGATGGAGCCAAAGCAAAAAGAATACCCAGCTGTGGATGTGACTGGTGATAGAAGCAATGTCTGATGCTGTAAAGAGCAATATTGCATAGGAACCTGGAATGTTAGGTCCATGAGTCAAGGCAAATTGGAAATGGTCAAACAGGAGATGGCAAGAGTGAACGTCAACATTCTAGGAATCAGCGAACTAAAATGGACTAGAATGTGTGAATTTAACTCAGATGACCATTATATCTACTACGCAGGCAGGAATCCCTTAGAAGAAATGGCGCAGCAATCACGGTCAACAAAAGAGTTGGAAATGTAGTACTTGGATGCAATCTCAAAAACAACAGAATGATCTCTGTTCGTTTCCAAGGCAAACCATTCAATATCACAGTAATCCAAGTCTAGTCCCAACCAGTAACGCTGAAGAAGCTGAACGGTTCTATGAAGACCTACAAGACCTTTTAGAACTAACACCCAAAAAAGATGTCCTTTTCATTATAGAGGACTGGAATGCAAAAGTAGGAAGTTAAGAAACACCTGGAGTAACAGGCAAATTTGGGCTTGGAATACGGAATGAAGCACAGCAAAGGCTAATAGAGTTTTGCCAAGAGAACGCATTTGTCATAGCAAACACCCTCTTCCCACAAGACAAGAGAAGACTCTACACATGGACATCACAAGATGGTCAACACAAAATCAGATTGATTATATTGTTTGCCGCCAAAGATGGAGATGCTCTATACAGTCAGAAAAAAAACAAGAGTTGGAGCTGACTGTGGCTCAGATCATGAACTCCTTATTGCCAAATTCAGAGTGAAATTGAAGAAAGTAGGGAAAACTGCCGGGGTCAGCCCCGGCTGATGCAGGATATTCGGAGGAGAGATGGCGTAGGTGACCTATTCAATGTTAATTAGAGATATAAAGAGTAATAGAATGAGGATAGCTCAGTAGGAAAATTCAGTGGAGAAAAGAAGCTGAGTAGCTTGATTTACGCGGAAAATCAATATAACCTGTGACACCAGGTTAGCTCTGACCACGGAAGCTGCAGGCGCCCTCTCGAATAGCGGAAGGTGCCCCACCTTAGACACCTTCTCGAGTGGGTCTTAGAAGCCCAGGCAAATAAATGGTCACAGAGGATATCCGCGCTCCAGATGGAGACTCAGCTGGAAGTTAAGGAGAAGAATGACATGGGGAAACCAAGCGTTGGTGAGCAAGGCCCGTAGCTTTATTTTCAACAGGGGTTTATATACCCTAAGTTACACATAGAGGATAATAGGGGATGCAAAGTCAGCAGTCTTTGATCTTTATCAAAAACCAGGGTTTCTTTCCTGCAAATTTATCGTATACAAATGGTTTAGGTGATTTACATCATCTTCTGGCCAGAAGGCCTATTAACATTTTATGACTCTTGACAAAGACTTATCAACCGTAAGACTTATTTTCTCTAAGAGTAATTATTTTAAGGTTTGGCGCCATCTTTCGAAGATAAAATTACATTCCTATAGGGCGGATGTGTAATGGGTTTACAACAAAGGAAAGAATTTATTACCTTAAGGGTCTAAAGTTACTAACACCAAGGCCACTACTTTTTTTCTACATACCAACTATATTAATTAATACACATTCAAGGATACAATACAGGGGATGTGAAAACTTGGCAGCAAGCATTGGCTCATCAATGAAATCTTTTACTAGTTTTATTCTGACAGTTTCTAACTCTCTGAGAGGCTCTAAGCTATTTGAATATCTTAAGCTTCCCGTGCCTCTCGAGGCTGGGGGAGTGTAAACAATCGTATGCATAGCTGTAGGAGTCCGGGTAAACTTGTCAGGCGAGCTAGAGAGCCATCTGAGGGGTTTGGATTTAAACACTCCTAATTGCCCAGGAACTTTATTAATTGGAGCTGTTAGTTAGCTCTTTGACAGAGAGAGTGAGATGGTGGTGGGGGACAGCCCCCAGTAAAGTCAGAGGTGAGAGCACAAAGCAATAAAGTAGGCAGACTCTGGTTTTTGGGGGGTAGATGCTCGAGAATATCCGGGGGGACTCCCGAGGCTCGATCCCGCCTTTGCGTATGCCGAGCCTCCTTCCTCATGACCTTTGTCACGAGTGGAATGTCTCTCGCCAGCTCCTGGCAGAAAACCACTAGACCATTCAGGTATGACTTAAATCAAATGCCTTATGATTATACAGTTGGAGTGAGGAATAGATTTAAGGGCCTATATCTGATAGATAGAGTGCCTGATGAACTATGGATGGAGGTTCATGACATTGTAGAGGAGACAGGGATCAACCATATCCATGGAAAAGAAATGCAAAAAAGCAAAATGGCTGTCTTAGGAGGTCTTACAAATAGCTGTAAAAGGGAGAGAAGTGAAAAGCAAAGGAGAAAAGGAAAGACATAAGCATCTGAATGCAGAGTTCCAAAGAATAACAAGAAGAGATAAGAAAGCCTTCTTCAGTGATCAATGCAAAGAAATAGAGGAAAACAACAGAATGGGAAAGACTAGAGATCTCTTCAAGAAAATTAGATATACTAAGGGAACATTTCACGCAAAGATGGGCTCGATAAAGGACAGAAATGGTATGGACCTAAGAGAAGAGAAGATATTAAGAAGAGATAGCAAGAATACATGGAACGGTACAAAAAAGATCTTAATGAGCAAGATAATCACGATGGTGTGATCACTCATCTAGAGCCAGACATCCTGGAATGTGAAGTCAAGTGGGCCTTAAAAAGCATCACTACCAAAAAAGGTAGTGGAGGTGATGGAATTCCAGTCGAACTATTTCAAATCCCAAAAGATGATGCCTTGAAAGTGCTGCACTCAATATGTCAGCAATTTTGGAAAACTCAGCAGTGGCCAAAGGACTGGAACAGGTGAGTTTTCATTCCAATCCCAAAGAAAGGCAATGCCAAAGAATGCTCAAACTACCGCACATTTGCACTCATCTCACACGCTAGTAAAGTAATGCTCAAAATTCTCCAAGCCAGGCTTCTGCAATACGTGAACTGTGAACCTCCAATGTTCAAACTAGTTTTAGAAAAGGCAGAGGAACCAGAGATCAAATTGCCAACATCCGCTGGATCACAGAAAAAGCAAGAGAGTTCCAGTAAACATCTATTTTTGCTTTCTTGACTATGCCAAAGCCTTTGACTGTGTGGATCCCAATAGACTGTGGACAATTCTTCAAGAGATGGGAATACCAGACCACCTGACCTGCCTTTTGAGAAACCTGTATGCAGGTCAGGAAGCAACAGTTAGAACTGGACATGGAACAACAGACTGGTTCGAAACAGGAAAAGCCGTACATCAAGGCTCTATATTGTCACCCTGCTTATTTAACTTATATGCAGAGTACATCATGAGAAATGCTGGACTTGAAGAAGCACAAGCTGGAAACAAGATTGTTGGGAGAAATATCAATAACCTCGGCAATGCAGATGACACCATCTTTATGGCAGAAAGTGAAGAGGAACTAAAACGTCTTTTGATGAAAGTCAAAAAGGAGAGTAAAAAGTTGGCTTAAAGCTCAACATTCAGAAAACTAAGATCATGGCATCTAGTCTCATCACTACATGGGAAATAGATGGGAAACAGTGGGAAAAGTGTCAGATTTATTTTGGGGGGCTCAAAAATCACTGAAGATGGTCATTGAAGCCATGAAATTAAAAGATGCTTACTCCTTGGAAGGAAAGTTATGACCAAACTAGACAACATATTAAAAAGCAGAGATATTACTTTGCCAACAAAGGTCCATCTAGTCAAGGCTATGGTTCTTCCTGTGGTCATGTATGGATGTGAGGGTTGGACTGTGAAGAAAGCTGAGCGCCAAAGAATTGATGCTTTTGAACTGTGGTGTTGGAGAAGACTCTTGAGAGTCCCTTGGACTGCAAGGAGATCCAACCTGTCCATCCCAAAGGAGACCAGTCCTGGGTGTTCCCTGGAAGGACTGATGCTGAAGCTGAGACTCCAATACTTTGGCCACCTCGTGAGAAGAGTTGACTCATTGGAGAAGACTCTGATGCTGGGAGGAATTGGGGGCAGGAGGAGAAAGGGACGACAGATGATGAGATGGCTGGATGGCATCACCGACTCGATGGACATGAGTTTGAGTAAACTCCAGGTGTTGGTGATGGACAGGGAGGCCTGGCGTGCTGCGATTCATGGGGTCATGAAGAGTCGGACAGTCTGAGCGACTGAACTGACTGATTGACGGTAGTTTAGAGTATCTTTTATTAACAATACTTTGGATTAGCATTATCAAAATGGAAAATATCTAAGAGATCCAGTATGAATTTTGATATAATGGGATTATGGGCAGGAAGATAAACCATCAAATTCTGCTTTGTCATTTGCTCCTTTTCATTGACGGACTCTTGAGGACACAGTAAACCTACAAATATTCTCAAGAGTTAAATTTTAACAGTAAGTGCAGTAGCACAAAAGCATTATGAAATAGTGATAAAAGTTTGGAAGGCATCATGCAGACTGTACTTGCCAGATAATCCTGAACCCTTTCATTTCCCCTAAATTTTAAAGTAGCCCTATCAGTGTGCTTTGCACTGTGCTATTCAGAGAAAGGATGGTCAGGGCTTCCCAAGAGACCTGCAGATCCCATCGTGGCACAGTGACTTAGAGACAGAAAAACATCAGCCTCCCTGGTGACTTGGTCCTGACAAAGTGTGAATCAGGAGGATCGAAGAGAAGGTGGGGTCCTGCCCTTAAGTAAACCCTGTGCATCGTAAGGTCTGGCCCTTGATGGACTCTGCTCCTAACCTGTCACATTGCTCCTCCTGACTGAGGAGGGAGAGGGACTGTAAGAAGGAATCAAGCATAAGGAAAGTGGCATGGAAAAGATTCAGCAGCCTTTTTCTCCATAAGATAGAGTGGTACCTTATTTTCTAATACATAAAATTCCCCTGGGGTCTTTGGATATTTTGAACTACTTTTATAATTTGTTTTCTGATATTGTAATCTTCTCCTAATGACCTATGCTGTTTCTTTGCTGGTAGACTTACTTTACAGTTCCAGAGCAAATAGAGGTTAAACACTATAAATTATAACCCAGTGTATGAGAATTGATTGGGAATTCCAAAATCTGTACCTTACTTTTGTACTGGGCTTAGAAACTACAGATTGCCACTGTCACTCCTTTGTGGTTCATTGTTAATGTGTTCATGGTCCACTGAATAAATTTTATCATCACAAAGTTGGAACTTTTACAACAGCCTTACTGATACTTATAAATTACAAAAAAAAAGTCTTCTTTAATAAATGTAAACATCATTTGTCTATGCCATCATGTGTGAATGGTCATGATTATATTCCATAGCTGATTGAATACAGTAATAAGTATGTAAAATGTGAGTATTCCTACTGATGTCAGTGCATTAGTAGTTATCGTTGCTTAAGATCATGCATCCTTTCTTCCTTACCTGCCATATGGAAGATGTTTAACTAGTTACCTTTAAATCTCTTGAATTCTAATGCTATAACTTTAAACTCATTGAATAAGGTATTTTTGTTACCTTAGCAAGGTCTATGGAGATATGATGACAAAAAGCCAGACACCTTAGTACCTAATACTCGTCTGTATAACTGAATTCCCCCAGAATGACCTTCTTGGTAAATATTGCCAGAACAAATCCTAAAAACGCAATTAACAGCTGAGCACAGTGATAGTACTTCAATAGGAAATAAACTTATCAAGTGTTTATTATTAAGACATTCAAAAAGAAAACTTTACTTCTGTGTTTTTACTCCCAACTCTAGAGGGGAGAAGGAAAACATATCATAGTTGGCACTGTATTATACATGGTCATATCCCTTATGCCCAAAATTAAAGTATCTTCATTTTGCCTATAATTGCTTCTAACAGTGAATAGCTTAATGGATTATTGTTCTACCTCTGAATGCTTTCCTTACACCTATTGGTTCTCCTGTGTAGGAGTATTCTAAATACTACTGATAAATAACTGCTCCTTATTTATTACCAGTGACTCTCCATCTTCTACAGAAATAAAATCCACAATCATTTCCATGAATAGGTAGCATATTTCTTAATAAAATGAAGATTCTCTTTTCTTTGGTTCCACAGTCACTACCATTACCCTTTGTGTGATCTTGACACCATCCTTATCAGATTAAATGACGTCCTTAATCTTTTAGAGAATGTATTTCTGAATGCCCCCTTTTTATGCATATGTGGTTTCTTTTACCCAAGGTTGTCTTTAAGTTGTTCATCTGCCAATCTTGAATTTACTTGTGAAGTCCAAGTGACAAAGCACTTCTTTCATGAAGTCTTCACTTATCTCTCCAGCAGACAGGAGTTTCTGGCTGTGTGTTCTGAAAGCCATTTAAATGCAGTTTCCTGTGTGTAACCATCTGTTATCTTAAAAACGTTGATTTTTACAGTGCCTTATAATGCCCATTTCTCATTTTATTCTGAATTATAATTAATAATTTTACTGAAAGTCACTCAACGCTAGGTCATCCAAAAACCAAAGGCTTTATAACTCATGGTGGAACCAACGGCACTTACGAGGCCATCTGCCATGAGATCCCTATGGTGGGCTTTCCTATGTTTGCTGATCAACCTGATAACATTGCCTGATGGACCACAGCACGCCAGGCTTCCCTGTCCTTCATCTCCCAGAGTTTGCTCAAACTCATGTCCATTGAGCCAGTGATGCTATCCAACCATCTCATCCTCTGTCGTCTCCTTCTGCTTTAATTCCCCACTGTCATCAGTAGGCAGATCGTTCAGACAAAAAAATCAATATGGCAATAGTGATCATAAATTATACAATTGACCAGTCAAACTTAATTGATATCTTTAGTATTAATACATTACACTAAAAAAATCAGAACACACATCTTCAGTCCTTGCAAACTGCAGGATTTCTGCTGCTTTTTCATGTTAGTCCAGAACTTTCCCAAAATACTTTACATGGGTTTGCACTTGGTCATTTATTGTTTTTGCTGTTTCTGTGAGGGACACAATTGTTGTGACCTCATAACCCTCCATCTTGTTGATGTCACCTTATCTCTAATTCTGTGTCAAAGCGACTGCAGACTCAAGAGCCTCTCACCTGCTATTGTTTTACACTAGTTAGTCTTCTTTCTCCCAGAATATAATTGATGTGTGTGTACAAATGGGTGACAGCACTGACAAATCAATACTAAACACGCTGTATAATCTCAAAGTGTTCTGCCCTTTGCCTTTTCACTTGATTTCCACATCTGCTGACTATTCATGTAATCTACTTTTTTAAGGAATAGGAGTTATACTTTAACTTCTGGTTGATTACTTCTGGATATAAGCCTGAGCAGTAGCCAAAGTTTACAGTAATTAATTTAAAAGGACTGCATATGAGCAAGATGTCTATGAAAAGGCTCTCGCTTCTGCTGCTGCTACAGCTGACTTGCTACTTTAGCGGTGGGAGTTGTGGAAAGGTGCTGGTATGGCCAGTGGAATTTAGTCACTGGCTGAATATAAAGACAATTCTGGACGAACTTGTCACGAGGGGTCATGAGGTGACTGTTCTGATATCTTCAGCTTCCACTATTCCTAATTCCAGCAAACCATCTACTATGAAATTTGAGACTTTTCCTGTATCTTTAACAAAAAGTGATTATGAGAATTTTATGGAACGCTTTCTTGAGGAACTGACGTATGTGGCGAAAGATTCCTTTTGGTCCTATCTTTCAACAGTGAAAAGTTTATTTTGGGAATTTTTTGAAACTGCTTTAAGTATGTGTAAAGATGCTGTTTCCAACAAGAAATTAATGACAAAACTGCAGGAATCAAGGTTTGATATCCTTATTGCAGATGCTGTTGGACCCTGTGGTGAATTGCTAGCTGAATTACTTAAAATACCATTCGTGTACAGTCATTACACCTCACCTGGCCACATAATTGAGAAGAAAAGTGGAAGACTTCCATTCCCACCGTCTTATGTACCTGTTATGTTTGCAGAATTAAGTGATCGCATGACATTCATGGAGAGGATCAAAAATATGTTATATACACTTTATTTTGACCTTTTCTTTACGATGTACAAGGATAAGAAGTGGAATCAGTTTTACAGTGAAGTACTAGGTAAGTTGGGCTTCCTGATAGCTCAGTGTGGTAAAGAATCTACCTGCCAATGCAGGAGACACAGGTTTGATCCTCTGGTCAGGAAGATCCCTTGGAAAAGGAAATGGCATTCCATTCCAGTGTTTTTGCCTGTGAAATCCCATGGACAGAGAAGCCTGTTGAGCTATAGTCCATGGAGTTGGAAGAGTCAGTTACCACTTAGCAACCAAACTACTAGGTAAGTCATGTTTTTAGTTGGTAGCATTAAGTCCTATTTATCCTAGTGCCTTGGAAGTTGAGTTTGTCTAAATATAAATTCACAAAAATTTATCTCAAGTAAGTGAAACAGTGAAATAAAAATATGAAATGACCTTCAATCTAACAAATATTATGCAAACACTTAAATTATAGGGTAGGGTAAAACCCATTACTCGTATCGGATACCAGGAAGTCATTTACCACAGACTGAAGTATGCAGGACATCTGCAAGTGACTATCCAACTTACAAAACTTCTTTGTTTAACTTAAAGTCATAACGAATCTCATAAACTGTCTTTTTTTTTTTTTTAGATTTTTAGTCATATTTTATTTCTACTGTATTTCATTGAATGGTGATTTGTGTTATTAAAAATTTGTGTTATTAAAAAATGATAAATTAATTAAAAAATGTTTGTGCAGAATGGACTGGCTAAGAAGAGTATAGTCTTAAAAGTCTCATGTTCATTTATTCATTCATTTAATTTGATACGCAGTCCTTTATTACTACTGATAACCATTAATCTTGCATTTAAATCACCAAGTTCTTTTTTTTTTCTTTTTTTTTTAATTTTATTTTATTTTTAGACTTTACATAATTGTATTAGTTTTGCCAAATATCAAAATGAATCCGCCACAGGTATACATGTGTTCCCCATCCTGAACCCTCCTCCCTCCTCCCTCCCCATTCCATCCCTCTGGGTCGTCCCAGTGCACCAGCCCCAAGCATCCAGTATCATGCATCGAACCTGGACTGGCAACTCGTTTCATACATGATATTTTACATGTTTCAATGCCATTCTCCCAAATCTTCCCACCCTCTCCCTCTCTCACAGAGTCCATAAGACTGTTCTATACATCAGTGTCTCTTTTGCTATCTCGTACACAGGGTTATTGTTACCATCTTTCTAAATTCCATATATATGCGTTAGTATACTGTATTGGTGTTTTTCTTTCTGGCTTACTTCACTCTGTATAAACTGTCTTGATAGATGAAGACATGTACATTGAGAGTTATACACATATTTGTAGTATAAGTATCCAGTTAGCTTTTAGAAATTGTTTCTGCTTGTGTAGAAACAGATGTATTCCAGATATACTTTATTATCCTATACAATGCTATGGTATATATTTATCAAGCAACAGACACATTCAAACATCTTGGCCACAACATCCCAAGTTCCTTTACAAAAATTATCTAATATACACACATGACAATAGTCTCATTTGATCAAACATTTGTTGTTGGTTTTCTTTTTACTTTCAGGAAGACCTACTACCTTATCAGAGACAATGGGGAAAGCTGAAATGTGGCTCATTCGAACCTACTGGGATTTTTCATTTCCTCGTCCACGACTACCAAATGTTGAATTTGTTGGAGGGCTCCACTGCAAACCTGCCAAGCCCCTGCCTAAGGTCACCTACTCCTCCTTGTTGTTCTTTGTGGACTTTGTGTTTTCGATAGGAACATTCTGTATTCTTTATTTAGAATGTTTGATTACAGGTAGTCAGATATGGAAACCTGGATAAAGTGACCTTCCACCTAGAAAGTGATGTATTTCTATATCAACACAACTATCTGAATTTCATTATCATTACAGAATAAACTAGAGTACATGGGACACTTTGAAAATACATCAATTAAATTACAATTTCATTATTCAACACATAGAGAAGCATCATTCATTAAAGGACACATATTTTTGTATAAAATATATATTTTATATGAATAATAATAGTTATATTATCATCTGGTGATGCCACCCAACAATCCTATCTCACTATAATCAGTTACATTATAATTGTATTATCATTATTATAGGATAATTTTGTATATAGCATATTCCAGAAGTGAGTGCTAATATAGGCAAATGGTGTAGGCACAGTTTCTACCACCTGACAGTCCTCCTAAATGGCAGAACACAATCAGGTTGTAAAAAATGTTATAATATGGAAAGACCAGAGTGCTAAAGAAATATTCAGCATGAATCATATAAAGTACCTCTGATCCAGATAATTATGAGACCTGAAGGATGCTCAGGAATAAACAGAGGAATAGGGCAGGGGTGGAAGAAGATACGGGCTTCCCTCATAGCTCAGTTGGAAGAAGATATAAAAGAAAGTTAGGTGTAGTAGTAATGACAGTTGCCCAAAGTCCAAGTTTAGTCTAGATAGGAAAACGCTGAATAAAGAAGAAGATGATGCTGTAGAGGTAAGTTGGAAACAGATAATTATAAAGATTTGAAACATCTAGTAGGGGCATTGGGAAGAATATTGAAAGGATTAAGAAAGGAAGAAATGACGGCGGTGGTTTAGTCTCTAAGTTGCATCCGACTCTTGCAATCACATGGACTGTAGACTGCCAGGCTCCTCTGTCCATGGGATTCTCCAGGCAAAAATACTGGAGTAGGCAGCCATTCCCTTCTCCAGGGGATCTTCTCGACCCAGGGATCAAATCCTGGTTTCCTGCACTCCAGGCAGATTCTTTACCATCTGAGCCACTAGGAAAGCCCAAACAATGCTAAATTATACTAAATCAGATACAAAAAAATATTTACTTGGAAAATAACAAATATAATAAGATCACAGCTTTCTTGAAGATTAAAAAAGCATAAGTTAGAATTACAATTTTCAGGATATATATCATAGTGTATTATTTGATTATAGGATAAAGATTAAAATAACAGCACACATTTTAGCATAATGTCTTCAAGGTCCACCCATGTTGTCGAAAATGGCAGGATTTCCTTCTTTCTCATGGGTGAATAACATTTCATTCTGACCATGTGTGTGTGTGTGTGTGTGTGTGTGTGTGTGTGTGCGCGCGCATGTCTGTGTATCTATGAAACATCTTTAAATAATTCATCCATTGGTGGGCACATAAGTTTTTTCCCTTAGCTAATTGTGAATAATGCTGCAGTCAACATGGAGCACATATACCTCTTCAATATCCTGTTTTTATTTCCTTTGGCTGTATACCCAGAAGTAGAATTGCTGGATCATACAATAGATCTATCTTTAATTGTTTTAGGAACCTTCAATTTATGTTCCATAAGGGCTAAACCAATTTACATTCCCACGAGAGTGTACAAGCATTCGCTTTTCTCCACATTCTCACAACACTTTTCTCTTCTTGGTTATAGACTTTCTAATAGGGGTGAGGTAATATCTGATTGTGATTTTGAAATACATTTCCCTGATGATTACTGATGTTGAGTATCTTTTCCTATACCTGGTGACCATCTGGAAATCTTCTTTGTAAAGTGTCTATTTTGTTCATCTGCCCATTCTTTAATTGAATTTTGTTGTATGAGTTGTGCATATATTCTGGATCTTAACCCCTCATTCAATATGTGGTTACAAAATTTTTCTTCCATTCTGTAGATCACATTTTCATCTTGTTGATTATTTCTTTTGCTGTGCAGAAGCTTTTAAGCTTGTTGTAGTCCCACTTGTGATTTTTTCCTTTTGTTGTGATCTTGATGTCATATAAAAAAACATCGTTTTCAAGACCAGTGCCAAGGAGTTTCATCCTTATATTTTCTTTTAGGGATGTTATGGTATCTGGTCTTATGTTTAAGTCATTGATTCATTTTGAGTTGTTTTTGTGAGTGGTATAAGATAGAGGTCTCGTTTTTTTTGCTTTTTTGTTTTTTTCATATGTTTATCCAGTTTTCTCAGAAAAGAAAGTGACTAATATTTCCACAATTGGTGTTCTTGTCTCCCTTGCTCCCTTGTTGAATATTAGTTGAACCCTGTATGCTGTTCCATGGTCTATGTGTCTATTTGGGGGCCAGTACACTATTATTTGAAATATTGAAACTTTGTGGTAAAAATGAAATTTCAAGGTGTGATTCTTTTGGCTTTTGATAATGTCACCATTTTAACAGTATTAGTCTTCTGGTCCATGTCACATGATGCCTTTCCATTTATTTGTGTTTTCTTCTATTTCTTACAATTTCTTATAGTTATCACTGTACAGATCTTTCACTTCACTGATTAAATTTATTTCTAGGTATTTTCTTGCTTTTGATGCTATTGTGAATGGGATAGTTTTTTTCAGATGTTTCATTATTAGTACACAGTAATGAAACTGAATTCTATATAGCGGGATTAGGCATCCTTATTTTGTTTATGATTAGAGAAAAAGCTTTCAAGTGTTCACTGTTGAGTATATCGTTAGTTTTGGGTTTTTTATATATGTTCTTTATTACATTGAGGTATGTTCCTTCATATCCTATATGTTGAGGGTTTTATCATAAAAGAATGTCATGTCTTGTCAAATGTTTTTTGGACATCCATTGAGATAATCAAGTTATTTTATAGTTCATTCTATTTGTCCTTGCATCACAAAGATAAATCTCACTTGGTCTTAGTATATAATTCTTTTAATGTGCTCTTGAATTTGGCTTGTTGATATTTTGTTGAGAATTTTTGCATCAATATTCAATCTGGATATTGACTTTAGTTTTATCTCCTTGCAATGTCCTTATCTATTTGGTATCATGATCATGGTGATGACCTTGTAGGATGAGTTTGGAAATGTTCCTACCGTCCTCTTTAATTTTTAAAGATTTTTGAAGAACTGGCATTAATTATTCTATAATATTTCATAGAATACGTCAGTGAAGCCATCAGGCCCTGGGCCTTTTGTGTGTTGATAAGTTTTTGACTACCAATTCAATTTCTTTACTTATTAGGACTGTTCAGATTTTCTACTTCTCCCTGATTCAGTCTTGGTAGGTTCTGTTTTTAAGTTCTCCATTCTTCTCATATATGTATTAATAATTTCTTAGCTTATAATTATTCATGGTAGTCTCGGGATCCTATCTAATTTTTAAGTATCAGTTGTAATGTCTCCATTTCATTTCTAATCTTATTTATTTGAGTCACTTTTTTTCTTGATTAGTCTAACTAAAGGTTTTCAATGTTGTTTATCTTTTGGAAAAGACAGAGAAGGACAAATACTGTAAGATATCACTTGTATATGATATCTAAAAATGCCAAACTTGTAATAACAGAGAGTAATATGGTAGTTGCCAGGACTGAGAGGTGGAAGAACAGGGGAAATGTTGTTTAAGAATATAAATTTGCATTTCTTAGTAAATAAATACTAGAGATCTAAGGTACAGAATAGTTAATAGGCATAAATGCTCAGTCACGTCTGACTCTTCTTGACCCTGTGAACTATAGCCAAGCCAGTCTCCTCTGTTGATCAGATTTCCCAGGCAGGAATATTGGGGTGGGTTGCCATTTAAATGGTATGGGGAGGGAGGAGGGAGGAGGGTTCAGGATGGGGAACACATGTATACCTGTGGCGGATTCATTTTGATATTTGGCAAAACTAATACAATTATGTAAAGTTTAAAAATAAAATAAAGTTAAAAAAAAACTAAATAAAAGGAGGAGCACAAAAAATAAATAAATAAATGAAAATAAAATTTGGAATTATTCCGGTATAGAAAGTAACTTTTTTTTAATCAGAAAGGATCAAGGACCACAAAGCAAAATAATTCAGAAACAATTCCAGGCAAATACAGGTTCACCAGGAGCTTTATTTAGTTAGAAGTGAATTACTCAAAAGCTGACCAGACCTGTTTTGCAGAAAGCCCTGGGCACCTCTTCCTCTGTGGAGCAGGTGCTCCCAGGGGGACTCATTGAAGTCATGTTGAAGGTTCTTCACCACAGTTAGACATAGCACATCCATCTGTGACATTAATTATGCACGTTCAGGACAAAGGCATCATATGTAAAGAAACACAGCAATACGGTCACTCAAATAAGTAACTATGCAAGGGTAACTTTGGATTATAAATAGAACTCACAGAACTATTTCATACAACTTCCAAACTATAAAACTTGACTCCTCAAGTCATTATGACAAAGTTTAAGGTGAAGAATAGGATTACAGAGCTGAATGAATGACATAAAGTGATTCAGATCATATTTTTTTTCATAGTGCTCATAGTCAGGAAAAAAAATATTAATGAATAATCTAAATAATTCTCAAAAAGTATGTCTGGAATAAATAAATAAGTTAGCAGAATTATAATAACAAAGAACCAAAGCAAGTTTAATCTGGAAAGTAACTTCCTTCCAAGAATCTATGTTAGTAATTAACATCAAGATTAATGAAGAGTCTGAGGATAATATAGTTTAATAGTACCTCCTTGTACTGAGTACTGGCTCTATCTTATTTCCTGCTTATACAGAAACACATTGCACAAATATATATAATGGAAGAAATTGACCTCATATCACCCATTCTTTTCCCAGGATCTCAGGATGAAAAATGTTAAAAAAAAAAAAAAAAAGCATCATTATAAAAAACAATATAAAGTTCCTCAAAAAAATTTTTTAATTATTTTTTAGTGTTGAATATTTATAGGTACAACTGACCAAAGTTCAAGATGTGAAGTTAACATGTTCAAGAAAATCGAGGGAGTGGGGCAGGTGAGAGAGGGAAATCACTCTATTAGCTAACTGTATAGTATGTGAAAAGAATAATGTGAACTTTCTAATATAAAACCTGTCTATACATATAGCTCCAGCAATTCCTTTTATGGGTTTATATCCAAAATAATTGAAATTAGGTTCCCAATGAGATACCTATACAACATATGCATGAAAGCTCTATTCACAGGAGCCAAGAGGTTGAAGCCAAATGTCCATAAACAGAGGAAGCAATAAACAAAATGTCATGCATACAAACAACGGAATATTTCTCACCTTTATTTTTTTTTAATTTTATTTTATTTTTAAACTTTATATAATTGTATTAGTTTTGCCAAATATCAAAATGAATCCGACACAGGTATACATGTGTTCCCCATCCTGAACCCTCCTCCCTCCCCATATCATCCCTCTGGGTCGTCCCAGTGCACTAGCCCCAAGCATCCATTATCATGCATCGAACCTGGACTATTACTCACCTTTAAAAGGAAATTCTGACACGTCACAGCATGAATGAACCTTACATTAAGTGAAAATAACTAGTCAGAAAAAAAGACAAATACTGTGCAGTTCAACTTATAAGAAGTATCCAGACTAATCTCATTTGTAGAAACAGAGTAGAATGAAACTTGCCAAAGGCTAGAGAAAGAGGAAAGTAGAGTTTCTTAATGATCATAGACTTCCAATTTTGTCAGATGAAAAACTTCTGGAGATTGGTGGCACAATATGAGTATGCTTAACACTACTATACTATACACTTAGGAACAATTAAGGAGTAAATTTTATGCCGTGTGTATCTTACCACAATATTTTTGTAAGAGATCACTACTCTGATATCTCAAGACAATTTCTGATTTTCTCTCTTTAGTTGCTTGTAGCAATCCCTTCAATAATGTATGCTATGCTGCTGCTCTTTTGTGATGGGCACATTCTTTTTTCACAGGAAATGGAAGAGTTTGTGCAGAGCTCTGGAGAAAATGGTATTGTGGTGTTTTCTTTGGGGTCAATGGTCAGTAACATGTCAGAAGACAGAGCCAAGGTGATTGCATCAGCCTTCGCTCAAATTCCACAAAAGGTAGATACAATAACTTAATCATGGACAACTCTTTAATAAGTCTGTTAAACTCTGTAAAGATCTGATCTTAGACATTTTCTATCAGAAAGGTAAATAATATGATAGCAGCAATTTATCTCATATATATACATATATATGTGTATATATAAACCAAAATATACATGGCAGGTGCTACGGCAGTACAGGGAGTGCCTTTGACCCATAATAATTTTAATTACTCAACATAGTCATCAAAAAGAATGATATTTAAGAGACACAGTGTGAATTTTGGTATTATTAATACAATGGTAGCATGAGCAGTAAGATTAACCAGTAAATTCTGCTTTGTCACTTGTTCCTTTTCTTTGAAGGACTTCTGAGGACACAACACACATATAGATGCTCTCGGGAGCTAAATTTTAACAATAAATGTAGTCATGCAACATTGATTCAAGTCAAACAATTCCACTTTTCATTGTTTTTGGAAGTAGGGCTTAATAATTTGTAATTTAAGAGAACATACTTCTTCAGCAGCACTGATTAACTTATTATTAAAAAATAATGCTGTTGTTGTTTAGTCATTAAGTCGTCTGAATCATTGCAATCCCGTGGACTACAGCATGCTAGGCTCCCCTGTTCTTCACTATTACCCAGGGTTTGCCCAGATTTATGTCCATTGATTTATTGATGCTATCTAACCATGTCATCCTCTGCCAGCCCTTCTCCTTTTGCCTTCAACTTTTCCCAGATCAGGGTCTTTCCAATGAGTTATCAGGTGGCCAGAGTATTGGAACTTCAGCATCAATACTTCCAATGAATATTCAAGATTGGTTTCATTTAGGATTGACTGGTTTGATGTCCTTGCCATTCAAGGGATTCTCAAGAATCTTCTCCAGCACCACAATTCAAAAGTATCAATTCTTCAGTGCTTAACCTTCTTTAAGGACTTCCCCGGTGGCTCAGACGGTAAAGCGTATGCCTATAATGCAAGAGACCTGGGTTCAATCCCGGTGTCGGGAAGATCCTCTGGTGCAGGAAATCGCAACCCACTCCAATACTCTTGCCTGGAAAATCCCATGGATACAGAAGCCTGGTAAGGCCCAGTCCGTGGGGCTGCAAAGAGTCAGACACGACTGAGTGACTTCACCTTATCTTACCCTACCTAATATTCTTTATTGTCCATCCCTCATATCCATACATGATTACTGGAAAAAAATATAGCTTTGATTATATGGACCTCTTTTGGCAGAGTGATGTCTCTGCTTTTAATACTTTATCTAGATTTATCATAGCTTTTCTTCCAAGAAGCAAGTGTCTTTTCATTTCATTGCTGAAGTCACCATCCACAGTGATTTTGGAGCCCAAGAAGATAAAATATGTCACAGCTTCCACATTTTCCCCACATATTTGCCATGAAGTGATGGGACCAGATGCCATGAAATAATTGTTTTGAATGCTGAGTTTTAAGACAGCTTTTTCACTTTCATTTTTCACCCTCATCAAGAGTCTCTTTTAGTTCACTTCAGTCACTCAAGTCATGTCCGACTCTTTGAGACTCCATAAATTGCAGCACTCCAGGCCTCCCTGTCCATCACCAACTCCCGGAGTTCACTCAAACTCACGTCAATCGAGTCAGTGTTGCCATCCAGCCAACTCATCCTCTGTTGTCCCCTTCTCCTCATGCATGGCAAAACCAATACAATATTATAAAGTAAAAAAAAAAAAAAAAAAAAGTCTTCTCCAACACCACAGTTCAAAAGCATTCATTCTTTTGCGCTCATGGCAAAGTAATGTCTCTGCTTTTCAATATTGCTATCTAGGTTGGTCATAACTTTCCTTCCAAGGAGTAAGCGTCTTTTAAATTCATGGCTACAGTCACCATCTGCAGTGATTTTGAAGCCCCCAAAAATAAAGTCTGGCACTGTTTCCACTGTTTCCCCATCTATTTGCCATGAAGTGATGGGACCAGATGCCATGATCTTCGTTTTCTGAATGTTGAGCTTTAAGCCAACTTTTTCACTCTCCTATTTCATTTTCATCAAGAGGCTTTTGAGTTCCTCTTCACTTTCTGCCAGAAGGGTGGTGTCATCTGCATATCTGAGGTTATTGATATTTCTCCCGGCAATCTTGATTCCAGCTTGTGTTTCTTCCAGTCCAGCGTTTCTCATGATGTACTCTGCATGTAAGTTAAATAACCAGGGTGACAGTATACAGCCTTGATGTACTCCTTTTCCTATTTGGAACCAGTCTGTTGTTCCATGTCCAGTTCTAACTGTTGATTCCCGACCTGCATATAGGTTAGCATAGTCAATGAAGCAGAAGTAGATGTTTTTCTGGAAATCTCTTGCTTTTTCTATGATCTAATGAATGATGGCAGTTTGATCTCTGGTTCTTCTGCCTTTTCTAAACCCAGATAGCACATCTGGAAAATCTTGGTTCATGTACTGCTCAGGCCGAGCTAAATGATTTGTGAGTATTACCTTGCTAGCATGTGAAAGGAACATAATTTTACAGTAGTTTGACCATTCTTTGGCATTACCCATCTTTGGGTTTGGAATGAAAACTGACCTTGTCCAGTCCTGTGGCCACTGCTGTGTCTTCCAAATTTGCTGGCATACTGAGTGCAGCACTTTAACAGTATCATCTTTTCGGATTTGAAATACCTCAGCTAAATTCCACTAGCTTTCTTCATAGTAATACTTCCTAAGGTCCCATTTTCTTCACACTCCAAGACATGTGGCTCTATGAGTGACCACACCTTCATAGTTATCCAGGTTACTAAGACCTATTTTGTATATAGTTCTTCTGTGTATTCTTGCCACCTCTTCTTAATATCTTCTGCTTCTGTTGGGTCCAAACCATTTCTGTCCTTTATTGTGCCCATCTTTGCATGAAATGATCCCTTGGGATCTCTAATTTACTTGAAGAGATCTCTAGTCTTTCACATCCCATTGGTTTCTCTATTTCTTTGCATTGTTCACTTAAGAAGGCCTTCTTATCTCTCCTATCTATCCTCTGAAATTCTGCATTCAGTTGAGTATATTTTTCTTTCCCTTTCTCCCTTGGTTTTCATTCCCCTTCTTTTCTCCATTATTTATAAAGCCTCCTCAGATAACCACCTTGCCTTCTGGCATTTCATTTTCTTTGGGATTGTTTTGATCCCTGCCTCCTGTACAGTGTTACACACCTCTATCCACAGTTCTTCAGGCACTCTGTATACCAGATATAATCCCTGGAATCTATTCATCACATCCACTGTGTAATTATATGGGATTTGATTTCTGTCATACCTGAATGGCCTAGCAGTATTCCCCGCTTTCAACTTAAGTCTTTCTTCAATTCAAATCTGAATTTTGCACTCAGGTGCTCATGATCTGAACCACAGTCAACTTCAGGTCTTGTTTTGCTGACTGTATAGAGTGTCTCCATCCTCGGCTGTAAAGAATATAATCAATCTGATTTCGGTATTGACTGTCTGGTGATGTCCATGTATAGAGTCATCAGTTGTTGGAAATGGATGTTTACTATGACCAGTGTGTTCTCTTGACTAAAGTCTGTTAGCCTTTGCCTGCTTCTTTTAGTACTACAAGGCCAAACTTGCCTGTTACCCTAGATATCTCTTGACTTCTTACTTTTACATTCCAATCCCTATGATGAAAAGACTTCTTCTTCTTCATTATTTATTTATTTATTTTTTTTTTAGTGTTAATTCTAGAAGGGCTTGTGGGTCTTGCTGAATCATTCTTCATCATTAGTGGCTGGGGCATAGACCTGGATTGCTGTGATGTTGAATGGTTTGCCTTGGAAATGAACCAAGATCATTCTGTTGTTTTTGAGATTGCACCCAAGCACTGCATTTCAGAACTCTTTGTTGACTGTGAGAGCTACTCCATTTCTTCTAACGAGTTCTTAACCACAGTAGTAGGTACAATAGTCATCTGAATTAAATTGATTGAACTTGTCCGTTTTAGATCATGGATTCCTAAGTTGTTGATATTCACTCTTGCCATCTCCTGCTTGGCCATGTCCAATTACCTTGATTTCATTGGCCTAACATTCCAGGATCTTATGTTCTTTACAGCATCATACTTTCACCACCAGACACATCCACAACTGAGCATCATTTCTTCATTGCCCAGTCACTTCATTCTTTCTGGAACTATTAGTAATTGCCCTCCACTCTTCCTCAGCAGGATATTGGACACATTCTGACCTGGAGAACTCATCTTCCAGTGTCATATATCTTTGCTTTTTCATACTGTTCATGTGGTTCTCATGGCAAAGATACTGGAGTGGTTGTCCATTCCCTCCTCCAGTGGACCACAGCTTGTCAGAACACTCCACTATGACCCATCTGCCCTTGGGTAGCCCTGCAGAGCATGGCTCATAGCTTCATTGAGTTACACAAGCCCCTTTACCATGACAAGGCTCTGATCTATGAAGGGGATTAATAAATTATAAATAAGCCAAAATATTTATCTTAGGTGATTGCATACATTTTCCTCTCTATAATCAAAATGTATAAAATTCTAATAAATAACTTCCTCTTTTAACTACTTGATATAAGTAAACTCTTTTACAACAGTCAAAAATAAATGAATCACTGAATATCGAATTTGAAAATGAGCACTAGCATATAAAGAAAGCGAATGAATGTGTAGGTTATGTGTAATCTGCCACTGACTTGTTGCACTGGAAACAAAACCACCTATCCATGGAAGAAAACCTGTGACAAACATAGACAGTGTTTTAAAAAGCAAAGCAGCACTTGCCCGGAAAAGTCCATATAGTCAAAGCTACGCTTTTTCAGTAGTCGTGTATGGATGTGAGAGTTGGACCATAAAGAAGGCTGATTGCCAAAGAATTGTTGCTTTTGAATTGTGGTTCTGGAGAAGACTCTTGAGAGTCCCCTGGACTGCAGGATCAAATCAGTCAGTCCTAAGTTAATCAACCCTGAATATTCATTGGAAGGACTGATGCTGAAGCTGAAGCTCCAATACCTTGACCATCTGATGCAAAGAGATGATTCATTGAAGAAGACCTTGATGCTGAGAAAGATTAAGGGCAGGAGGAAAAGGGAGTGACAGAGGATGAGTTGGTTGGATAGCAACACAGAATCAATGGATATGAATATGAGCAACTTCTGAGAGATAGTGAAGGACAGGGAAGCCTAGCATGCTGCAGTCCATGGAATGCAAAGAGTTGGACACAACTTAGTGACTCAAAAGCAACAACAAAACAGTTTTGGGGTTTTTTTTTTTTAATATTTGAATTGGTCATTGAAAATCTCACTTGTCTCTGCCATCATGTGTACATAATAAATACATCCAGTGTAGGTATTCCTATGTATGTCCTTCTATTACTAGTTACCATTACTTAATATGTCTTCATTTCCTTACATGTCATATGGAGGATATGTAATTATATGTATCTTAGTCAATTTAGAAATTATTAGTATAACTTGGAAGTTCAACTCATAGAATAAGGTATTTCCTTTACTTTTAACAGGTGCTATGGAGATATGATGGCAAAAAACCAGATACCTTAGGACCCAACACCCGGTTGTATAAATGGCTTCCCCAGAATGACCTTCTTGGTGAGACTTGTCAGAACAAATAATGAAACTATGAGTAACAGCTGAGCAGAGTGAGAGTGCTTCAACAGGAATCACACTTAGAAAGCAATTATTGAAACACTGAAAAAAAAAGTTTACTACTTTATTACAATTTGCTTTGCTATGAGAAAAAAAAGAACATATAAAAGATGTCAGTTTATTCTACGTAGTCACATCCCTTACAGCCAGAATCTTTACTTTAGCTTTAATTACTTCTCACAGTGAACTTTTCAATAACTTCCTGGATTGTTGTTCTGTCTCTGAATTCTTTCATTATACTCATCATTTCCATTCTGTAGAGGTATGTTCAGATCAGATCAGTGGCTCAGTCGTGTCTGATTCTTTGCAACCCCGTGAATCGCAGCACGCCAGGCCTCCCTATCCATCACCGACTCCCGGAGTTCACTCAGACTCAAGTCCATCGAGTCTGCGATGCCATCCAGCCATCTCATCCTCTGTCGTCCCCTTCTCCTCCTGCCCCCAATCCCTCCCAGCATCAGAGTCTTTTCCAATGAGTCAACTCTTCGTGTGAGGCGGCCAAAGTACTGGAGTTTCAGCTTTAGCATCATTCCTTCCAAAGAAATCCGAGGGCTGATCTCCTTCAGAATGGACTGGTTGGGTCTCCTTGCAGTCCAAGGGACTCTCAAGAGTCTTCTCCAACACCACACTTCAAAAGCATCAATTTTTCGGCGCTCAGCCTTCTTCACAGTCCAGCTCTCACATCCATACATGACCACAGGAAAAACCATAGCCTTGACTAGACGAACTTTTGTTGGCAAAGTAATGTCTCTGCTTTTGAATATGCTCTCTAGGTTAGTCATAACTTTCCTTCCAAGGAGTAAGCGTCTTTTAGTTTCATGGCTGCCGTCACCATCTGCAGTGATTTTGGAGCCCAGAAAAATAAAGTCTGACAGTGTTTCCACTGTTTCCCCATCTATTTCCAACGAAGTGGTTGGACCAGATGCCATGATCTTCGTTTTCTGAATGTTGAGCTTTAAGCCAACTTTTTCACTCTCCACTTTCACTTTCATCAAGAGGCTTTTGAGTTCCTCGTCACTTTCTGCCATAAGGGTGGTGTCATCTGCATATCTGAGGTTATTGATATTTCTCCCGGCAATCTTGATTCCAGCTTGTGTTTCTTCCAGTCCAGCATTTCTCATGATGTACTCTGTATATAAGTTAAATAAACAGGGTGACAATATACAGCCTTGACGAACTCCTTTTCCTATTTGGAACCAGTCTGTTGTTCCATGTCCAGTTCTAACTGTTGCTTCCTGACCTGCATACAAATTTCTCAAGAGGCAGGTCAGGTGTTCTGGTATTCCCATCTCTTTCAGAATTTTCCACAGTTTATTGTGACCCACAGAGTCAAAGGCTTTGGCATAGTCAATAGTGCAGAAATAGATGTTTTTCTGGAACTCTCTTGCTTTTTCTATGATCCAACAGATGTTGGCAATTTGATCTCTGGTTCCTCTGCTTTTTCTAAAACCAGCTTGAACATCAGGAAGTTTTCGGTTCACATATTACTGAAGCCTGGCTTGGAGAATTTTGAGAATTACTTTACCAGTGTGTGAGATGAGTGCAATTGTGCAGTACTTTGAGCATTCTTTGGAATTGCCTTTCTCTGGGAATGGAATGAAACTTAAATTGAAGTTTCAGCATCAGAGTCTTTGGAAAACTGCTGAGTTTTCCAAATTTGCTGGCATATTGAATGCAGCACTTTCACAGCATCATCTGTCAGGATTTGAAATAGCTCAACTGGAATTCCATCACCTCCACTAGCTTTGTTCGTAGTGATGCTTTCTAAGGCCCACTTGACTTCACATTCCAGGATGTCTGGCTCTAGGTCAGTGATCACACCATCGTGATTATCTGGGTCGTGAAGATCTTTTTTGTACAGTTCTTCTGTGTATTCTTGCCATCTCTTCTTAATATCTCCTGCTTCTGTTAGGTCCATACCATTTCTGTCCTTTATCAAGCCCATCTGTGCAAGAAATGTTCCTTTGGTATCTCTGATTTTCTTGAAGAGATCCCTAGTCTTTCCCATTCTGTTGTTTTCCTCTATTTCTTTGCATTGATCGCTGAAGAAGGCTTTCTTATCTCTTCTTGCTATTCTTTGGAACTCTGCATTCAGATGTTTATATCTTTCCTTTTCTCCTTTGCTTTTCTCTTCTTTTCTTTTCACAGCTATTTTTAAGGCCTCCCCAGACAGCCATTTTGCTTTTTCGCATTTCTTTTCTACAGGGATGGTCTTGATCCCTGTCTCCTGTACAATGTCACGAACCTCATTCCATAGTTCATCAGGCACTCTATCAGATCTAGGCCCTTATCTATTTCTCACTTCCACTGTATAATCATAAGGGATTTGATTTAGGTCATCACTGAATGGTCTAGTGGTTTTCCCTACTTTCTTCAATTTCAGTCTGAATTTGGCAATATGGAGTTCATGGTCTGAGCCACAGTCAGCTCCTGGTCTTGTTTTTGCTGACTGTATAGAGCTTCTCCATCTTTGGCTGCAAAGAATATAATCAGTATGATTTCGGTGTTGACCATCTGGTGATGTCCATGTATAGAGTCTTCTCTTGTGTTGTTGGAAGAGGCTGTTTGTTATGACCAGTGCATTTTCTTGGCAAAACTCTATTAGTCTTTGCCCTGCTTCATCCCGTATTCCAAGGCCAAATTTGCCTGTTACTCCAGGTGTTTCTTGACTTCCTACTTTTGCATGCCAGTCCCCTATAATGAAAAGGACATCCTTTTGGGGTGTTAGTTCTAAAAGGTCTTGTAGGTCTTCATAGAACCATTCCACTTCAGCTTATTCAGCGTTACTGGTTGGGGCATAGACTTGGATTACTGTGATATTGAATGCTTTGCCTTGGAAATGAACAGAGATCATTCTGTCATTTTTGAGATTGCATCCAAGTACTGCATTTCAGACTCTTTTGTTGACCATGATGGCTACTCCATTTCTTCTGAGGGATTCCTGCCCGCAGTAGTAGATATAATGGTCATCTGCATTAAATTCACCCATTCCAGTCCATTTCAGTTCGCTGATTCCTAGAATGTCGACATTCGTTCTTACAGTCTCTTGTTTGACCACTTCCAATTTGCCTTGATTCATGGACCTGACATTCCAGGTTCCTATGCAATATTGCTCTTTATAGCATGAAAAGAACTCTTGTGCCATTACCAATGACTCTCAATTTTCTGTAAAAAAAAAAAAAAAAAAAAAAAAAACAAGCACAATCATTTTTGTGAAACAATAATACGCTTCATGATAAAATTTAGCGTTTCCTTCCTCTGGTTCCAGTGCCACTACTATTATCCCTCTTTTCCCCTGACACCATTCCTATCAAGCTAAATGGCTTCACTGTATCTTTAGGTGAATAAATTCCCGCATGTCCTCTTTTTTTGCACATGTGGTTTCTTTTACCCAGAATGCTCTTTCAAGTTGTTCCCCTGCCGATCCTGAATTCATTTGTGATGTTCAAGTGACTCTGCACTTCTTTCACAAAGTCTTCATTTACTCCTTCAGCAGACATAGTCGTTTCTTCTCTGAATTCTGAAAGCAAATAAAAGCACTTTCATATGCGTAATAACCTGTTATCTAAAAGATACTCCTCCATCCAGTGCCTTATGATGCCAATTTCTCATTTTATTCTGAATCATAATTAATAACCTTACTGAAATTCACTCAATCCTAGGCCATCCAAAAACCAAAGCCTTTATAACTCACGGTGGAAGCAATGGCGTTTATGAGGCCATCTATCACGGGATCCCTATGGTGGGCACTCCTTTGTTTGCTGATCAAGCTGATAACATCGCTCGAATGAAATCCAAGGGAACAGCTGTCAGGTTGGACTTGGAAACAATGTCAACAAGAGATTTGCTCAACGCATTGAAGGAAGTCATTAATAATCCTTCGTGAGTATATATATTTTTCTCTTTTTTTTTTTTTTTTCTTTACTAGCTAATCCTTCTAGAAAAGTTCTCATCTGAGGGCCAGGGAGGCAGTGATGAGTCTTCACATAAGCACAAAAGGTGTAAGATTTGCTCAATGTTTTGAAAACAGACAAAAATAATGGGTTGTGAATGTCACATTAAGATTTTTTCATGGTTTTATGGAAAAAGTTTGTCAGTGTTTTAAAGATAGTGGAGAAATGTTGAAAACTTAATCATTAAAATGAGAAGAACCACTGAAATGGTAATAGAAGGATTAAGAAGCATTGAGAACAAAGTTATTGTAGGGAACCATGAATGCTATGGATACTCATCTGCCCACTTTCTTTCAGCATGTGAACTTCTCAAATGTTTTAAACTCTTAAAAGATGGTTTATTTTCACTAAAGCATCATGACATCATCCATTTCAAATTCCAATTACGTTTATATTTTCCAACTTTTCTATGCTAATATTTTGACTCCATCTCTGATAAACAGCTATAACTTTCTAATTACCCAGTTTCAACTATGTATATACTATTTATAAATGTGGGTGTATTCTTGGGTTGTTTGGTTTTTTTTTTTTTTTTTTTACTGTGGTCATTTTGTCTTGTTTGGAAGAATTATAAATCTAAACATAATTGACTTGGGAGGAGTATGTTGATATGAAAAAGTGAAAGTGTTGGTTTCTCAGTTGTGTTCGACTCTTTGGGACCCCATAGACTGTATCCCATCACTCCTCAGTCCATGGAATTTTCCAGGCAAGAACATGGAAATAGGTAGCCATTCTCTTCTCCAGAGGATCTTGCTGATCCAGGGATCAAACCAGGTCTCTGCATTGCAGGCAGATTCTTAACATCTGAGCCACCAGGGAATCCCATATGTTGGGATATTCCTTTTTTAAAAAATGTTACACAATTTTTAAAGGTTATTTTCCATTTAAAGTAATTACCAAATAGTGACTAAATTTCCAGTGTTGTACAACACCTCCTTGAGCTTATATTATTCCCAGTAATTTTGCCTCCTACACTCCGACCTGTGTTTCTACTCCCCCAAATCTGGTAACCAACAGATTGTTTTCTGTATCTGCTAGTCTTCAATAATATTTTGATCCCATCATTGATAAGTGGTAAACAACTAGAATTTTCTAATTTACTCAATGACAACTATGTAGATACAGCTTATGAATGTAAGTATATTCAGAGTTCTTTTATTTGTGCTCATTTTTGTCTTATTTGGAATAGATAGTTATGTTGGGATATTCCTATTTAAAAGCCACATTTTCTGAAAACGGAAATACCTTATTTCCAAATCACTTCAGGATATACATGAATTTCAATGACACAATTATATTAATATCACAAATATGATGTATATATTCCCCCTTTTTTATCATAATGACTTCGTAAAGAAAACATTTTGAGAATGTGTCGGTAATAGCAGCAAAAAGCATTTTGTGTTTTATAAGCAGTGTTATTTAAATTTAATTTTAGCACAGCTATTGTCCTAAGTGAGCAGCATAAAAAGCACTCTTTTTTTTTTTTAAAGAAACAAATCTTTCATTTGCTGTTTTTATGTAAATGTACATATCTCTAGTATATTTTTATGTCTTTTTAATTTTTAATAATGTAATGTTGGTGTCAAAAATGAAAATATATTGACTGTTCATGATATGCTACATGTTATATTTAGTAAAACAGTGCTACTTTACACATATTAAGCAACTTCTTTATTGTAGTCTATTCCTATTGTATTAAAAATATATTTCCAGAATTACTGCAGTCTTTGCAAAAACCCAGTGCTCCTCCTGTGTTTTTGACAGTAAAGGGAGAAAAGTTACTTCCATTATTATTACTACATTGCCATGTTATAGCACTTTGTGATTTAAAGTTCATGTGCTATATCTCTTTATTCTTCTTTCTTGTCTGTTAGTCTGCCATCATTTCTGCAGTAGAAACAAGTGTGTCTGTAATGCCTGAGAGTGAAATGCTGAGCCTTCTCCAGAATTTTAGAACAAGAACCAGAACAACAAAACTAGTAAACATTTACTGAGTGTTTACTGCATGCCAGGAATGCCTCTAAGAATCAATACAATATTCTCAAAATAATTAGATATGGTACTATTCCTAGACATTTTATAGTGCAATGAAAAACTGAGAAACAGATTCTATCATGATTGAGCCCTCCAAAGTAAAATTAAAAGTTTAAAAAATAAAAAAGTTTTAAAATGTTAGTAAAATTAATTTTTAAAAAAATTTGAAGAACAGAAAGAATAAAAAAGCAGCCAACAAAGTAAGAGTCAGGAATCAAACTGAGTCAATCTACTTCCACACTTTCAACCACCACTTCACTAATGTAAGATCAGCCTTGTCTGGACATGTCTCCAAACCTCATCACTGATTTACCTGCTATATCTAGATAATAACATTTTGAAATACATCAGGTCTATTAACAATTCTTTATGAGATAATTCAAACTTTGGACAAACATATTATGAATTTCTTTTCTTTTCTTTCCCTTTGGGACAGCTCATTCCATTCTTTAGAATACACAATCTTGTTCTCTCCCATTTTCTTTCTTTTCTTTGTAGCTTGAAACGCTATGCACTTAAGAAATCCTAGCTCATAAGCTAATATCTCAATAATCACCTCGGAGAAAATTATCTGTTTTTCTTCGACCCTTTGTTGCACTCTGTTACCATCTGCAAGAAAATTTCACATATTTATCTATTATAGCTCATTCCATAAGTGATAACTGTTTGATTTTCCTTCAGCTACAAAGAGAATGTGATGAGATTATCAGCCATTCAACATGATCAGCCTATGAAGCCCTTGGACAGAGCAGTCTTCTGGATCGAGTTTGTCATGCGCCACAAAGGAGCCAAGCACTTGCGGCCAGCTATCCATGACCTCACCTGGTTCCAGTACCACTCTCTGGATGTCATTGGGTTCCTACTGGCCTGTGTGGCAACTACCATATTTGTCATCATAAAATGTTGTCTATTTTGTTTCTTGAAGTTTGCTAAATTAGGAAAGAAGGAGAAAAGAGACTAGCTGTATCTGAGACCTCAGCGCAGGTGTCCCCAACCTCTGAGATCTAATGGCTGATGATCTGAGGTGGAGCTGATGCAATAATAGAAATAAAGTGAGCAATAAATGTGATGTGCTTGAATCATCCCAAACCCATTGCTTCCTACCCCAGTCCATGGAAAAATTGTCTTCCACGAAACTGGTTCCTGGGGCCTAAAAGGTTGGGTACTGCTGCTCTAGCAGTTCTGCCTCATAAGTAGAACTCCTCCGTAAAACTATGTGGGTATGTACTGAAATTTATTGTTTTAATGCAAAAGTATACTAAAAAGATATGATTGAATTTAACTGTTTTTCACATATTGGGTGTAGAAACAAGAACAATAAAAGTCTATTCATAGTATCCATATTACTTTGTAGATATTCAGAATTTTACCTTCATTTTTGTACAGAATTTTATAGCTTTTCCTTGCTATAGAAACTGTTCAATAACTGGAATTCTTTTGAAAGATTCACCCTTTAATTTTATTTGTGAGACCACTAATAGTTCTTCATTTTTACTGTGCATCCCGCCTCAACATCCCTTCTTACCTAAAACCATGGCAAGACACTTGCCTTTGTCCAGTTAAACTGATTTGCTTTTGGAGTGTTTGTGGAATTAGAAGTATAGCAACTGCTACATGCTTCCTTTTATAAAATTGAGATATTTGCAAAAACCTTTAATTTCATGACCTAATTCTCTTTTTGTCATCCACCTTTTATTCACCTATTATTTTCACTCCCATAATCAGCCTTTGCTAATGGATATAAGTTCTCAACTGTATGTTAAGAAAATTATAACCTGAACTCTATATTCAGGTTGAACTCTAAATTTAAAAGGGGTTTTTGAATTTTCATTCTTGCCAAAGCTACCTGAATATATCTATGATCTTGTCTATATCTATATCTATATACATATCTAAATCTATGTATATTTTTACAATTCAGGACACAGCACCACTTAGCTACTTGCAGATATGATGAAAAATTCAATGGGTTTGTTGAACACAGACTGAATTATTTACTATTATATTATAATATGGGCTTCCCTGGTAGCTCAGCTGGGAAAGAAACCGCCTGCAATGCAGGAGACTCCACTTTGATTCCTGGGTTGGGAAGATTCCCCTGGAGAAGGGATAGGCTACCCACTCCAGTATTCTTAGGCTTCCCTGGTGGCTCAGACTGTAAAGAATCTGCCTGCAATGTGGGAGACCTGGGTTTGATACCAGGTTGGGAAGATCCCCTGGAGAAGGGAATAGCTACCCACTCCAGTACTCTGGCCTAGAGAATTCCATGGGCGAGAAGCCTGGTAGGCTACAGTCCATGGGGTCCCAAAGAGCTGGATATGACTGAGCAACTTTCACTTTCATATTATATTATATTGTAACCACACTTTAGTTCAGCATTTATCATTCTTTTGTCTCTTTCCTCAGGAAGCTATTGTGTCGTCCCTCCCACACACGCTTACATGTAAACATTCAATCCTTTATCATGACAGAAAATATTATAGACATATTTTCTTTAAACCTAGGTCCACTATGACTGAAATAATCAGAAACAATGAGCACAATACAAAAATCACGTAAATTTTGTAAAATATTGGTGAATCAAATGAAAACAATCTGAAGGTACTGATGAAAACTGTACATCAGAAAAGCAGTTTATAAGCAAAATGTCCAGGTGAGGGAATGAATCTTGTCTTATTGGTCAAGGGGACCACCATCCACAACATATAACAAAACATTCATCAGCCTTAGGGATAATTTATTTAAAAAATGAAACATTGATGTTTGGGGAATTATAGGAAAATTTACCTAAATTTGGAGAAGGCAATGGCACCCCACTTCAGTACTCTTGCCTGGAAAATCCCATGGATGGAGGAGCCTGGTAGGCTGCAGTCCATGGGGTTTCTAGGAGTTGGACACGACTGAGTGACTACACTTTCACGTTTCACTTTCATGCATTGAAGAAGGAAACAGCAACCCACTCTAGCATTCTTGCCTGGAGAATCCCAGGGACAGGGGAGCCTGGTAGGCTGCCGTCTATAGGGTCACACAGAGTCAGACACGACTGAAGCGACTTAGCAGCAGCAGGAAAATTTACCATAGAATTTTCCATAGAACCCACCTAAGTAACTGAAATATATTTAAAGAAAAGTACAACCAACAGGAAGTAAGAAGGTAGAACTATATGTTTCCATAGTAGAAAATGTTTTTAAATCAAGCATATAGGCTTACAAAATTTTCTTCAAATCTATACAGGGGCACTTGTAATAGACAAAGGGTTGGTAGTCACTGTGCAATAAGAAGGACTACAAATCTCCAATGAAAAGTCTAGCACTCCAATATGAAACTAAATGAAAAGTATGAACAGGAAATTCACAGAAGCAAAATGGCCAATGACATATAAAAGGTGGTATGGAAAATTTGGGAAATTGAAATTGTCAACAAGTAATATTGCTACAAATAATTTGTAGAATAAATAATCTGGTAGGACTAATTTTGAGGAAGCATTGCCAACAAAGGTCCATCTAGTCAAGGCTATGGTTTTTCCAGTGGTCATGTATGGATGTGAGAGCTGGACTGTGAAGAAGGCTGAAAGCCGAAGAATTGATGCTTTTGAACTGTGGTGTTGGAGAAGACTCTTGAGAGTCCCTTGGACTGCAAGGAGATCCAACCAGTCCATTCTAAAGGAGATCAGTCCTGGGTGCTCTTTGGAAGGAATGATGCTAAAGCTGAAACTCCAGTACTTTGGCCACCTCATGCAAAGAGTTGACTCATTGGAAAAGACTCTGATGCTGGGAGGTATTGGGGGCAGGAGGAGAAGGGGACGACAGAGGATGAGATGGCTGGATGGCATCACTGACTCGATGGACGTGCGTTTGAGTGAACTCCGGGAGTTGGTGATGGACAGGGAGGCCTGGCATGCTGCGATTCATGGGGTCGCAAAGAGTCAGACAGGACTGAGTGGCTGAACTGAACTGAACAGAATATGGAAATACCATTTAAATAAAATTTATGCACACTGTTTTATATAGCAACTCATCATCTAGTTATGTGTCATGCAGAAATACTTGCACATGTTCATAATTACATACTGAATGTTCCCACCAGCACTTAAATGGCTATCAATTTGTGAACACACTTATCTACAACATAGGTATGAGTTATACAGCCATGAAAGAAAACAGTTACTGCTAAGTCACTTCAGTCTTGTCCGACTTTGTGTGACCCCATAGATGGCAACCCACCAGGCTCCCCCGTTCCTGGGATTCTCCAGACAAGAACACTGGAGTGGGTTGCCATTTCTTTCTCCAATGTATGAAAGTGAAAAGTGAAAGTGAAGTCGCTCAGTCATGTGCGACTCTTAGCGACCCCATGGACTGAAGCTTACCAGGCTTCTCCCGCTATGGGGTTTTCCAGGAAAGAGTACTGGAGTGCGGTGCCATTGCCTTCTCCAGAAAACAGTTAAATTATGGGCAATATTGTTAAATACTCTCTATTTCACATTACTAAACAAATATAAAGTTCCAGAAATTCTAAAAAAAAAAAAAGAAGCATGACACTCATCTTTGGAAATAAATTTAAACATATTTTATGTAAATATATGTAAATTTGTACACCACAGAGGAAATGATCTTTAGAATACACTGAATTTCCGATAACTTCCAGGTGTTCAAGGCAGTTTTAGAAAAGGCAGGGGAACCAAAGATCAAATTGCTAACATCCACTGGATCATCAAAAAAGCAAGAGAGTTCCAGAAAAACATCTATTTCTGCTTTATTGACTATGCCAAAGCCTTTGACTGTGTGGATCACAATAAACTATGGGAAATTCTTCAAGAGATGGGAATACCAGACCACCTGACCTGCCTCTTGAGAAACCTATATGCAGGTCAGGAAGCAACAGTTAGAACTGGACATGGAACAACAGACTGGTTCCAAGTAGAAAAAGGAGTACGTCAAGGCTGTATATCGTCACCCTGCTTATTTAACTTATATGCAGAGTACATCATGAGAAATGCTGGGCTGGAAGAAGCACAAGCTGGAACCAAGATTGCTGGGAGAAATGTCAATAACGTCAGATATGCAGATGACACCACCCTTATGGCAGAAAGTGAGAAAGAACTCAAGAGCCTCTTGATGAAAGTCAAAGAAAAGAGTGAAAAAGTTGGCTTAACACTCAACATTGAGAAAACTAAGATCACTGCATCCAGTCCCATCACTTCATGGCAAATAGATGGGGAAGCAGTGGAAACGGTGGCTAACTTTATTTTTCTGGGCTCCAAAATCACTGCAGATGGTGACTGCAGCCATGAAATTAAAAGACACTTACTCCTTGGAAGGAAAGTTATGACCAAACTAGACACCATATTAAAAAGCAGAGACATTACTTTGAAAACAAAGGTCTGTGTAGTAAGGCTATGGTTTTTCCAGTGATCATGTATGGATGTGAGAATTGGACTATAAAGAAAGCAGAGCACAGAAGAATTGATGCTCTTGAACTATGGTGTTGGAGAAGACTCTTGAGAGTCCCTTGGACTGCAAGAAGATCCAACCAGTCCATCCTAAAGGAAATCAGTCGTGGGTGTTCACCGGAAGGACTGATGTTGAAGCTGAAACTCCAGTTCTTTGGCCACCTGATACAAAGAGCTGACTCATTGGAAAAGACCCTAATTCTGGGAAATTTTAGGGCAGGTGGAGAAGGGAATGACAGAGGATGTGATGGTTGGATGGCATCACTGACTCAATGGACATGGGTTGGATGGACTCCGGGAGTTGGTCATGAACAGTGAGGCCTGGCATGCTGCAGTTCATGGGGTCACAAAGAGTCAGACACGACTGAGCGACTGAACTGAACTGAACTGAACTGAATTTCCAATGAAAACAATTTAACTTTTTATTCTATATACTTCTTCATTACTTGACCTTTCACAATAATCCTTTCATTTATTTATTTTGTGATATTAAATAATTAGTGAAATAAACATATAGATTCAAAATATTCAGTTCTTGTTATCTTAAGATATTAAATCATAAGATTTTCATATCATGCTATCAGTGTATTAGTTTCACTCAGAATCCTTGAACTGAGGACTTCCCTGTTAGTCTAAGGGGCTCCCCAAGTGGCTCAGTAGTAAAGAATTTGCCTACCGATGCAGGAGACCTAGGTTCAATCCCTCGGTCAGGGAGATCTCCTGGAGGAAAAATGACAATCCACTCCAATGTTATTGCCTGGGAAATCCCATTAACAGGCAAGCCTGGTTGAACACAACTGAGTGACTGAGCACATACTTGCACTGGTGGTCCAGTGGTTAAGACTCCAGCTTCCACTGCAGGAAGCACATGTTCAATCCCTGGTCTGGGAATTAAGATCCCCATCCCACATGCTGCGGCCAAAATTAAAATAAATTCTTTTAAAAAGAGCTACTGGAAATTTGGCATACTATCCAATATTTCAAACAAGGACTCTTTCTTTTTTTTTTTAGAACACCTTATATTTATAATTCCAATAGTTTTTAAAATCTTAACTCACATAGTCTACTGATTTTACTGTGGTTTAACAGCAGTATTATATGAATTTTACAATAGTTAAGGGACCTCTGCTGGATTACATCTAAACTTATAATAGTGTTTTTGAGTCATGACTACAAATACTCTGCCAGCTCTCCCATCAAGTAATTCCCTCTCTCTTGAACTTTAGTAAATCTAGATGCTGTCTCACAGATGTTTCAGCCTAACCTCCAAGGCTCAGTTACAGAACACAACACACATCTGTCTCTGACTCTCTATCTTGGTCATTCAGCCTGTCTATGTCTCTATCTGTCTATCTATCTATCTCACTATCCATTTCATCTCTCCGTCTGCCTACTCACCATGGAGGTCTGTAACATACTCAAAGTTTCCATGATAAATGACCACTTGTGGAAGGACACATACACATGCCTAAGAAGTCCCAGTAGTTCCAGCCCTCCAGCAATTTGAGTCTTTTAAAAGCAATCACCAGAGGTCCTCATGGTTATAGCCCCAGTCACCATAAGACTGGAACCACCTGAGAGACCTATTACAAGAATCACCTGAATGAGCCCCACCAACACTCAGAACTATGAGAGATAAAAATAAAATAAATATTGCTCTTCTAAGGGCAGTTTTTTGCACTAATACATAACTTAAACAATAATCATGCTTTTATCATAATATCATAGTGATGATATATCTTAATAATGGGAAACTGTTCATGTTACATTTTGAAAGTAACTGTAACCCAGAAAAGGGAGTCACCATACCATAGTGGTTAAGAGGTTGCACACTGAACACAGTGTGGATTTAATTCACTGAAAAACTACTACATGAATTGCAGTATTCATAGCAGCACTATTTACAATAGCCAAAACATGGAAGCCAACTAAGCTAACTAAGCCAACAACAGATAATTGTCTTAAGATGTGGGATGTATATACAAAGGAATATTACTCACCCTTAGAAAGAATAAAATTTTGCCATTTGTAGCAACATGGATGAACCTAGAAAATAAAATTCATAGTGGAATATGTCATTCATAAAAATACTACATCACTTATATGTGAAATCTAAAAAGTAATACAAATGTATCTATATATAAAACAGAATCAGATTCACAGACATTGACAATAAATTTATGGTTACCAAACTGGAGAAGGGGAAGAACAAATTAGGAGTATAGTGCTACAAATATAAACTATTAACATAAAATAAGCAATAAGAATCTATTGACTAGCACAGAGAATTATACCCAATATCTTGTAATAAATGATGATGAGTATAATCTACAAAAATCCTGAATCATGATGCTATGCACCTAAAACTCAGACAAAATTATAAAACTACACTTAAAGATACATAGAGAGATAATAGATAGATAGGTTTACATTACAAACCAGGGGCTATTAAACCATGGCCTCTGAGCCGAATCCTGGTGGCACCCATTTGTTATTCTACCAGTGAGGCTAAATTTATATAACACAAAATTTACCTTTTTAACCATTATAAATTGTATAATTCAGTTAATGAATTACACGATGTGCAACTATCACCTCTAGCTACATCCAGAATCTTTTCATCTCCCAAAAGCAGCTATGTAGTTACTTCCCACTCACTCATTCCTCAGCCCTAGCAAACTGACATCTACATTCCGTTGAATATATTAAAGAAGCAGAATGTAGAGAAATTTCACAACACCTTGAACCTCCCTCTTCTTAAATGGCAGCATGACATATTCCATGGACCAGCTCTTACATGAAACAAGAATAACTAGTGGAAATTGTGTTTTAAACAGCTATTTAAAGTGTCTAGAAATTGTCCTGAAGACACACAGTAAAGGCACATTTATTCCAGAGAAACATTACAACAGTAAAACCACCAAAATCCTGTGCTATTTCAACCTCAAATTTCTCCCTCTCTCACTATCCTTAATCAGAAAAATAGATTCCACTCTAAGTAGGTTCAGAAAGAACACAGAGCTCGCACTCCTACAATTCCTTTTGAGTGCTATAGTATCTCCTTAGAAGGGTCAAGCCGCTTGAATTCCACATACACACACACACACACGCACACACATATATCTCAGCTGTGTGTTACAGAGGCTAAGTTCCAGGCAAGAGTGGTCAACAAGGTTCTCCCTTCTTCCACTCTGCTGCTGCTGCTGCTGCTAGGTCACTTCCGTCGTGTCTGACTCTGTGCGACCCCATAGACAGCAGGCAGCCCACCAGGCTCCCCCATCCCTGGGATTCTCCAGGCAAGAACACTGGAGTGGGTTGCCATTTCCTTCTCCAATGCATGGAAGTGAAAAGTGAAAGTGAAGTCGCTCAGTCGTGTCCGACTCTTAGCGACCCCATGGACTGCAGCCTACCAAGCTCCTCCGTCCATGGGATTTTCCAGGTAAGAGTACTGGAGTGGCTTGGCATTGCCTTCTTCCACTCAGCCACACTCAAAGGGCAAAGATTCTATTTAGGTACAACATATTGAGTATAGTGAATTGCAGATAGTCATTTCCTCAGCTCATTCATAGAATGCAGCTTCCATGATGAAAGAGGCAAAGTAAAAATAGACACTATTATTTACACCTAAAAGAAGGATGTAACAGAGAGAGCAGTGGCACACTGTCCATATCCCCAGCTCTGGAAGCCAAGGTCAGAGAGTTTGATCAGAGGGACATTCTTAGCATAAAACACAGAGCCCCAGGCTAGTCTCAAGGCATTCATTTTATTTGAATCAGATTGTGGGAAGGTCGGGGCTTCCCTCATAGCTCAGTTGGCAAAGAATCTACGTTCAATTCAGGAAAACCCCACTTTGACTCCTGGGTCAGGAATATCCCTTGGAGAAGGGATAGGCCACCCACTCCAGTATTTTTGGGCTTCCATTGTAACTCAGCTGGTAAAGAGTCCGCCTGCAATGAGGGGGCTTTGCTTTGAACCCTGGGTTGGGAAGATCCCCTGGAGAAGGGAAAGGCTTACCCACTCCAGTCTTCTGGCCTGGAGAATTCCAGGGACTACAGTCCATGGGGTCACAAAGAGTCGACATGACTGTGCAACTTGCACTTAGTGGGAAGTTCACACCTATGAGTGCCCACAAGCTATGAACAAATTTGTTGCTAAGAAGCTAAGAGGAAGCTGGTTGCTTCATGACAGATACAAGCTAAACCACTGGGAAGTTACCAGAAACTCTAGAAAACCAATGGAAGACACAGTTGAGAAGACCCTTTCTAAGGTCAGAACACACATCAGACACTGACTTCCAAAGTATCCCTGCAAAAAAATCTGAACTTTTTGGGGTCAGATGCTGGAGAAATTTATACTTCCAAGATATTATCCAAAACTATAGCACAATCACACAACAACTGGTGAGGGCTAACAGTTAAAAAAAGAGATAGTCAAAAGGAGTGTCCCACTATAACCGCTGTCAGCCCAGGGAATGTGAGTATGCCCAAGGCTGCACTCTTCAAGTAGTCATATCATAGCTTTAACATAGTAGAGGAAAAGGACTTCACTAAAATAGTCCATTTAGTTACTGAACAAATAGCAGTAAAAATACATGGACCTGCAGAGGATCAATATTCAGACTTGCTATACTCTTATTATATAAATGTTACAGTTTAACAAAAATTTCACCACACATATAAATAAAAATGGAAATGTGACCTCCATGTGGGGGAAAAAATGCAATACAAACTGATTATGAGAGAGACTAATTGTTCAAACAGGGAAAAACTTCAAATTAGCTATTGTAAATTGTATTCAATGACCCAAAGGAAACTATGAGAAATGCAAAACACTCAAATAAAAGAAATTATAAACTAAATATATACATTGATGTGTGTGTGTGTGTGTGTGTGTGTGTGTGTGTGTGTATACATATATAAACGGTCACAGGCTTCCAAGGTGGCACTAGTGGTAAAGAACCCAATGGCTAATTCAGAAGACATGAGAGATGTGCATTCAGTCCCTAGGTTGGGAAGATCCCCTGGAGTAAGGGCATCAAACCCTCTCCAGTATTCTTGCCTGGAGAATCCAATCGACAAAGGAGCCTGGCAGGCTTGAGTCCATTGGGTCACAAAGAGTCAGACATGACTGAAGCAACATAAGAGGCACACAAGCAAATGACATGAGACCTTTGTGAATCCTTATATTACACCAAAATGGAGTACTTTGAATTCCTAAAAGCATGCAACCCACCTTCAGTAAGCCATTCTTAAGATGTAAAGAGAAGTATAAATTAATGTCCCATCCAACTGAATCTATAAGTCAGAGATTGTTGTTTCTCAGCCATTCGGTCATGTCTGACTCTTTGTGACCCCATGAACTGCAGCATGCCAGGCTTTGTGTTCTTCACTATCTCCCAGAGCTTGCTCAAATTCATGTCCATCAAGGCGGTGATGCCATTCAACCATCTCATCTTCTATCACCCACTACTCCTCCTGCCCTCAATCTTTTTCAGCATCAAGGTCTTTTCCAATGAGTCAGCTTTTCACCTCAGGTAGCCAAAGTATCAGAGCTTCAGCTTCAGCATCAGTCCTTCCAATGAATATTCAGGGTTGATTTCCCTTTAGGATTACCTGGTTTGATCTCCTTGCTGTCCAAATTACTCTAAAGAGCCTTCTCACAGTTGAAAAGCATCAATGCTTGGATATTCAGCCTTCTTTACCATCCAACTCTCATATCCATACATGACTACTGGAAAAACCATAGCTTTGACTACATGGACCTTTGTCAACAAAGCAATGTCTCTGCTTTTGAATGTGCTGTCTAGGTTTGTCATAGCTTTTCTTCCAAGAAGCAATCTTCTTTTAATTTCATGGCTGCAGTCACTACCCACAGTGATTTTGGAGCCCAAGAAAGTAAGAGATACAAAGCAGGGGATAGAAATCATGTTTTCAAAAGTATCAAATGAAAATTTTAGAGTTGAAAATTACAATACTGGAAAAAAATTCACTAGAGGGAGTCAGTAGTTAAGTTGAAGCCACAGATGAAAAAGCCAGCAAATTCAATATAGATCAATAAGATAATACAATCAAAAAAACAGAGATAAAAAAGAATAAAAAGAAATGAACACAAGGGCAGCAAATTGTGGGACATAATCCAACACACTAACATACACAAAATAGGAGTGCTATAAGAAGGATAGGCAAAGCAAAATATTCAAAAAATAATGGCAGAAAACATCCTAAATATGATGAATGATATCAGTCTACATATCCCAGGGTTTCAATCAATTCCAGGTAGGATAAACATGGGAGAGTCATACACAGACTAATGAAATGTTGAAAGCTAAAGATAGAAAATCTTAAAGCACTAATAGAAGATAATACAGCCATGCCAGTAAACTCCAATAAGATACTACTTATATCTCATCAGAAACTGTGGATGCTCTATGGCAGTGAGATGATATATTCAAAGTGTTGAAAGACAAAACCATCAGCCAAAAATTCTATGTCAAAAAAAGCTATCTTTAAAAACTGAGGGAAAAAAACAGATAGTCCTTTGCCCATCCAACCCCCAAAAGCCCTCGCCACCACCACCACTCCCTGTCTCCCCTGTGTCCAGAAGATCCTCTGGTGGAGATGATGGCTATCCACTCCAGTATTCTTGCCTGGAAAATCCTAGAGGAGCCTGGCTGGCTGTGGTCCACAGTGTCATAAAGAATCAGACACGACAGAAGCAACTTGCCAGGCACGTGCATATCGTATATTATACATGCACATATATGTTTGCTTTATCAAAAAACAGACACTTCCAAACATCTTTGGCTAAAACACTCCAAACTCTTTTCCAAAAATTACCTAATATATGCATTTGACAATATTGTCACTTCCTCTCAGATTTGTTTTTGTTCTCCTTTCAGGAAGACCCACTACAACATATGAGACAAAGATTGGAAGGTGAAATATGGCTCATTCGAGCCTACTGGGATTTAGAATTTCCTCTCCCAGTGCTACCAAATTTTGAATTTGTTGGAGGCCTCCTCTGCAAATCTGCCAAATCTCTGCCTAAGGTGTTCCGGTTTTGCTTTGTTTACTTTGCATTTTCAATAGAAATAATTCTGAATTCTTAATTTAGAATGTTTGATGAGAGTGAGTTGGATGTGTAAAGCTTGATAAAATTACCAGCCAATTAGAAACTCGAAGAAATTCCTATACCAACTCAAGTGTCTGAATTTAATTATCATTACAGAATCAAATGGGATACCTGGGAAACTTTGAGAATATATGAAAAAAATGAAAGACTTCATTATTCAACACATAATAAAACATCAGACATTCATTAAAAGAATAATTGTTCAATGATTAGCATATTCCAGAAGTAAGTGCTAATATAAAGAAATGGTGTTAAGCCAGCTTATGCCACTTGGCACTCTACCTGGAAACTCAGAATACAAGAAAGTCATAAAAACTTCATGCTCAGTATCATAATATGGAAATTCCTACCCTGGTGGCTCAGATGGTGAAGAATCTGCTTGCAATCTGGGAGACCTGGGTTCAATTCTCAGGTCGGGAAAATTCTTAGAGAATGGAATGGCAACCCACTCCAGTATTCTTGCCTGCAGAATCCCACGGACTAAGGAGCCTAGCAGGCTGAAGTCCATGAGGTCGCAAAGAGTGGGACACGACTGATTGACTAACACTTTCACTTTCACATGTGCTATTGAAATATCCAGTAGGAATTATGGAAATTATCTCTGAAGCAATGACAAGTAAGATGAAATCTGAAGGATGTTCAGGGATAAGTAAAAGGGATCGGGTAGGGGTGGAGGAAAACACGAAAGAAAAGCAGGCAGAATAGTAATGACAGTTTCCAAGAAGTTCAAGCTTAGTCTAAATGGAAAGAGGCTGAGTAAGAGGCAGATGATGTTGAAAAGATGAGTTGAAGAGAGACCATCATAAGAAATTTGAAAGATCTAGTAGAAGAATTGGGAGAAAATTAAAGAGTTAAGAAAGGAAGAGATAGGATCACATTTAATTTAAAAAAAAAAATCACAGGCTGTAGTCACTGGGTTGGATTGCAAAGGGCCAAGAGCAGAAAGGGACACCATTTAGCAGGTTTTCACGAGATATAACCAACAATGATGGAAAACTAGACTACAGTGTTCACAGAGGTATAACCACTCACTCTGAAAATCATAGAACCAACCTCCCATTGTTGTTGTGGGGAAAATTATTTTAGTACATTTGAAACATCCAAAATGTGACTGGCACATATTCAAGGATCTAGAAGAAATACTAACTGTTGTTGTTATTATTTTTTTTTTACTATTAGATACTATCTAAACCTAATGTGTGCTAGCCACCTGTGCCTAATTAATCGAATCAAAATTGGTTTTCAATTACAACAAGATTGTAATTTTTTCCTGGTTAGTCTAGTTAGAAATTCTCATTTCTTTTCATCTTTTTGCAAAGACAGAGAAAGACATATTCCATATGATATCACATATATGTGGAATCTAAAATAGTCAAAAGGTAAAAGCAGAGAATAATATGCTGGTAACCAGGAGCTGACAAAATGTGGTCTACTGGAGAAGGAAATAGCACTTCAGTATTCCTGCCTTGAGAACCCCAAGAACATTATGAAAAGGCAAAAAGATAAGACACAGAAAGATGAACTCCCAAGGTCAGTAGGTGCCCAATATGCTACTGAAGATCAGTAGAGAAATAACTCTGGAAAGAATGAAGGGATGGAGCCAAAGCAAAAACAACACCCAGTTGTGAATGAGACTGGTGATGGAAGTAAAGTCCAATGCTATAAAGAGCAATATTGCATAGGAACCTGGAATGTTAGGTACATGAATCAAGGCAAATGGGAAGTGGTCAAAGAGGAGATGGCAAGAGTGAACACTGACATTCTAGGAATCAGTGAACTAAAATGGACTGGAATGGGTGAATTTAACTCAGATGACCATTATATCTACTACTGTGGGCAGGAATCCATTAGAAGACATGGAGTAACCATCATGGTCAACAAAAGAGTCCAAAATGCAGTACTTAGATGCAAGCTCAAAAACGACAAAATGATCTCTGTTTGTTTCCAAGGCAAACAATTCAATATCATGGTAATCCAAGTCTATGTCCCAACCAGTAATGCTGAAAACACTGAAATTGAACGGTTCTATGAAGACCTACAAGACCTTTTAGAACTAACACCCAAAAAACATGTACTTGTCATTATGGGGCCTGGAATGCAAAAGTAGGAAGTCAAGAAACACCTGGAGTAACAGACAAATTTGGCCTTGGAATACAGAATGAAGTAGGGCAAAGGCTAATAGAGTTTTGCTAAGAGAACGCACTGGTCATAGCAAACACCCTCTTCCAACAACACAAGAGAAGACTACATATGGACTTCACCAGATGGCCAACACCAAAATCAGACTGATTATATTCTTTGCAGCCAAAGATGGAGACACTCTATACAGTCAGCAAATGCAAGACTGGGAGTGACTGTGGTTCAGATCATCACAGTGGAAGTGAGAAATAGACTCAAGGGACTAGATATGATAGACAGAGTGCCTGATGAACTATGGATGGAGGTTCCTGACCTTGTACAGAAGAGAGGGAGCAAGACCATCACCAAGAAAGAGAAATGCCAAAAAAGCAAAATGGCTATTTAAGGAGGCCTTACAAAAAGCTGTGAAAAGAAGACAAGCCAAAAGCAAAGGAGAAAAGGAAAGATATACATGTTTGAATGCAGAGTTCCAAAGAATAGCAAGGAGACATAAGAAAGCCTTCTTCAGTGATCAGTGCAGAGAAATAGAGGAAAACATTAGACTGGGAAAGACTAGAGCTCTCTTCAAGAAAATTATAGATACCAAGGGAACATTTCATGCAAAGATAGGCTCAATAAAGGACAGAAATGGTATGGACCTAACAGAAGCAGAAGTTATTAAGAGGTGGCAAGAATACACAGAAGAACTGTACAAAAAAGATATTCACGACCCAGATAATCACGATGGTGTGATCACTCACCTAGAGTCAGACATCCTGGAATATGAAGTCAAGTGGGCCTTAGGAAGCATCACTATGAACAAAGCTAGTGGAGGTGATGGAATTCCAGTTGAGCTATTTCAAATCCAAAAAAAAAAAAAAAAAAAAATGATGCCATGAAAGTACTGCACTCAATATGCCAGCATATTTAGAAAACTCAGCAGTGGTCACAGGCTGGAAAAGGTCAGTTTTCATTCCAATCCCAAAGAAAGGCAATACCAAAGAATGCTCAGACTTCCACATAATTACACTCATCTCACACGCTAGCAAAGTAATTCTCAAAATTCTCCAAGCCAGGCTTCAGCAGTATGTGAACTGTGAAACTCCAGATGTTCAAACTAGATTTAGAAAAAGCAGAGGAACCAGAGACCAAATTTCCAACATTCGCTGGATCATCAAATAAATAATAGAGTTCCAGAAAAACATCTATTTCTGCTTTATTGATTATGCCAAATCCTTTGACTGTGTGGATCACAGCAAACTGTGGAAAATTCTTCAAGGGATGGGAATACCAGACCACTTGACCTACCTTTTGAGAAATGTACATACAGGTCAGGAAGCAACAGTTAGAACTGGACATGGAACAACAGGCTGGTTCCAAATAGGAAAAGGAGTACATCAAGGCTGTATGTTGTCACCCTGCTTATTTAACTTATATGCAGAGTACATCATGAGAAATGCTGGGCTGGAAGAAGCACAAGCTGGAATCAAGATCGCTGGGAGAAATCTCAATAACCTCAGATATGCAGATGACACCACCCTTATGGCAGAAAGTGAAGAAGAACGAAAGATTCTCTTGATGAAGCTGAAAGAGGAGAGTGAAAAAGTTGGCTTAAAGCTCAACGTTCAGACAACTGAGATCATGGCATCTGGTCCCATCACTTCATGGCAAATAGATGGGGAAACAATGCCAAACTTTATTTTGGGGGGGCTCCAAAGTCACTGGAGATGGTGACTGCAGCCATGAAATTAAAAGACACTTACTCCTTGGAAGGAAAGTTATAACCAACCTAGCCAGCATATTAAAAAGCAGAGATATTACTTTGTCAACAAGGGTCCATCTAGTCAAGTTATGGTTTTTCCAGTAGTCATGTATGGATGTGAGAGTTGGACTATAAAGAAAGCTGAACGCTGAAGAATTGATGCTTTTGAACTGTGGTGTTGGAGAAGACTCTTGAGAGTCCCTTGGACTGTAATGAGATCCAACCACTTCATCCTAAAGGAGATCAGTCCTGGGTTTTCATTGGAAGGACTGATGTTGAAGCTGAAACTCCAATTCTTTGGCCACCTGATGAGAAGAACTGACTCATATGAAAAGACCCTAGTGCCTGGAAAGATTGAAGGCAGGTGGAGAAGGGGACAACAGTGGATGAGATGGTTGGATGGCATCAGCGACTCTATGGACATGAGTTTGGGTAAACTCCTGGTGTTGATGATGCACAGGGAGGCCTGGTGTGTTGCAGTACATGGGGTCACAAAGAGTCGGACATGACTGTGTGACTGAACTGAACTGAAGAGAATGTAAAGTATAGAAATGAGAAAATAATAAATCATTCAAATTATAATTTTTCTTAGTATTAATAGGGAAGTGAAATACTAATGACTTATTTTTAAAAAGTATTCAGAACATCTCCCTGGAATAAGTTAAAGAAATGATTTGGCAGGACTATAATAATAAACAATTAAATATGAGTTGCTATGTTGCTATGTGGTCTTCTTCCAATAATCTATGTCGTAACCAATGACAATATTGATGAAGAGTCTAAGTCCAACACCGTTACTCTTCACCACTGTGTGTTGCCTCTGTCTCCTTTCTTTCCTAATTCACACACACAAGTGCACAAATACACATAACACTAGAAGACATTTACCTTATACCAAGGACCTCAAGAATCTCAGGGATGAAGTCTGTTAAAAAATAGTCATTATTGAAAACACTATGGAGTTTCCTAAAAAGCTTAAAAATAGAATTTACGTATAGTCCAGCAATTACCCTTCTGGGAATGTATTCACAAGAATTCAAATTAGGATGAAACAAGATATTTGTACATCATGTTCATGAAAGCACTGTTCACAAGAGCCAAGAGGCTGAAGCAACCCAAGTGTCCCTCAACCAATAAAGCAATAAGCGATTATTCAACCTTTATAAGGAAATTCTGAAACACTACACATCTTGGATGCACCTTCCTCTGAGTGCCATAAGCCAGTCCAGAAAGACAAGTACTATAAAAATCAAAAGTATATGGCTTAGTCAAATTTGTAGAAACACAAAGCAGAGTGATGGTTGCCAGAGCATTTCTTAATGACATAGATTTTCAGTTTTGCCAGGTGATAAAGTTCTGGTTATTGGTTGCACAATATGAATACACTTAACACTACTGAACCACACATTTAGGAATAGTTAAGATGATAATATCTTTTAAAAATCTACAACTCTTTAGGGGAAATGCTTTCAATTTTTCACCATTGAGGATAATGTTTGCTGTGGGTTTGTCATATATAGCTTTTATTATGTTGAGGTATGTTCCTTCTATTCCTGCTTTCGGAGAGTTTTTATCATAAATGGATGTTGGATTTTATCAAAGGCTTTCTCTGCATCTATTGAGATAATCCTTAAAACCTGGAAATAGAACTGCCATACGACCCAGCAATCCCACTGCTGGGCATACACACAGAGGAAACCAGAATTGAAAGAGACACGTGTACCCCAATGTTCATTGCCGCACTGTTTATAATAGCCAGGACATGGAAACAACCTAGATGTCCATCAGCAGATGAATGGATAAGAAAGCTCTGGTACATATATACAATGGAGTATTACTCAGCCATTAAAAAGAATACATTTGAATCAGTTCTAATGAGGTGGATGAAACTGGAGCCTATTATACAGAGTGAAGTAAGCCAGAAAGAAAAACACCAATACAGTATACTAACACATATATATGGAATTTAGAAAGATGGTAACGACAACCCTGTATGCAAGACAGCAAAAGAGACACAGATGTATATAACAGTCTTTTGGACTCTGTGGTGGGGTGGGGGGGATGATTTGGGAGAATGGCATTAAAACATGTATAATATTATATAAGAAACGAATCACCAGTCCAGGTTTGATGCAGGATACAGGAAGCTTGGGGCTGGTGCACTTGGATGACCCAGAGAGATGGTATGGGGAGGGAGGTGGGAGGGGGGTTCAGGATGGGGAACACGTGTACACCCGTGGTGGATGCATGTTGATGTATGGCAAAATAATACAATATTGTAAAGTTAAAAAAAAAAATCTACAACTCTAATAATTCCAGACCATATCTGATTTTTCTCTCTTTAATTGTTTGCAGCAATTGTTTCAATATTGGTCGCTATGCTGTTGATCCTTTGTGATGAAGCAAATTCTTTCCTCACAGGATATGGAAGAGTTTGCCAAGAGCTCTGGAGAAAAAGGTATTACGGTATTTTCTTTGGGGCCAATGGTCACTAACATAAAAGAAGAAAGAGCCAATATGATTGCATCAGCTTTTGCCCAGATTCCACATAAGGTAGGCAAAGTAGCTTAATAGTGAAAAACTATTTAATAACTTGCTTCAATAATGTAAAAAGTCAGATTACAGACAATTTCTGTAAGAAAGGTAAACTACTATGGCAGCTCCAACTTATCTCAGATATTTATAAAAGCCAAAATATACATGGCAAGTGCTACAGTAGTACAGTGTCTTTTATTAACAACACTGTGGATTAACATTATTATAAAAAAAATATTTAAGAGATACTGTGTGAATTTTGGTATTATAATGGGATTGTGGACTGAAAGGTAAATCACCAAATTCTGCCTTGTCATTTGTTCCTCTTGAATGAAGGACTCCTGAGGACAGTACACATACAGATGTTCTCAAGAGTTAAATTTTAACAGTACGTGTAGTAACACAATGATACTATGCAAGAGTGATAAAAGTCTGGAATGCATTACGCAGATTGTATTTGCCCTGGCCCCTTTCATTTCCCCTAAATTTTAGAATAGCCCTATCAGTGTGCTTCTCAGGGTCCTGATCAGAGAAAGGATGGCCAGGGCTCTCCAAGTTGCCTCCAGATACCCAACCAGTGCAAAGACTTAGAAAAAGAGAAATATCGGCCTCCCTGGTTGACTGAACCCTGCCAAAGTCTGAAGCAGGAAGATCAAAGAGAAAGTGAGAAGATGGGCCCTTGCCCTTTAGTTAACCCTGTGCATTGTAAGGTCTGGCCCTTAATGGACTCTGCTTCTAACCTGTCACATTGTCCCTCCTGATTGAGAAGGAAGAAAGGATTATAAGAAGGAATGAGGCACAAGGAAGACTGGCATGGAAAATATTTAGCAGCCGCTTTCTCCATAAAATAGAGTGATACCTTATTTTCTAATGTATAAAATACCCCTGGAGTCTTTGGATATTTGTGAACTACTCTTTTAGTTTGACATCTGATATTGTAGTCTTCTCCTAATAACCTATGCTATTTTTATTTTGCTGAGAAACTAAACTTACTTTATATTCACATAGCAAATAGAGGTTAAAGACTATAAATTATAATTCAGTGTATGAGAATTGATTGGGAATTCCAAAATTGGTACCTTACTTTGGTACTGGGCATAGAAACTTCACTTACACTTTTCACTTTCATGCATTGGAGAAGGAAATGGCAACCCACTCCAGTGTTCTTGCCTGGAGAATCCTAGGGACAGTAGAGCCTGGTGGGCTGCTGTCTATGGGGTCATACAGAATCGGACATGACTGAAGTGACTTAGCAGCAGCAGCAGCATAGAAACTAAATGATTGTTACTGTCAAAGCTTTGTGTTTGTTGTTAAAGTATTCAAAGTCAGCTGAATAAATTTTATTATCACAAGGTTGGATATTTTCAATAACCTTATTGATACATATAAATTACCAACAAGCTCTTCTTTTCTAAATTTAAACTATTTCCAAACCTAGTAAGTGTGGTAATACTCTGGGTTCATGACAAAACTTACTAGTTTTTATTTTTCTTGGAAGTAATGCTTACAATTTGTAATCTAAGAAGGTATGCTTTCTAAGTAGCATTAACTTATTATTGCTAAATTATAAATGAACAGAAAGTTATTTCTCTTAAATGGCTAATTACACATGCATTTTCCTTGTATATCAAAAGAGTAAAAGATATCTATCAAAAGATATATTAACAAGTGAATATAAGTTAACTCTTTTCTGTAGCATGTCAGTGAGTATCATATTTGAAAATAACAGCTAGTGTATTAAAGTGAAGTCACTCAGTCATGTCCAACTCTTTGCAACCCCATGGGCTGTAGCCTACCAGATTCCTCCATCCATGAGATTTTCCAGGCAAGAGTACTGGAGTGGGTTGCATTTCCTTCTCCAGAGGATCTTTCCAACCCAGAGATCAAACCCAGGTCTCCCTCATTGTAAGCGGACACTTTACTGTCTGAGCCACCAAGGAAGTAAAAAATATATATATAACGAATGTTTAAGCGTTGTAAAACATGAATTCTGAAACTTTGTCAATAATGTGTGTGAAACTATGAGGGTTGAGTGTAGAAGACATATAATTTAAGAAATTAAGAAAACTAAAAAAATTAGATATAAAAATTAAGAAATTTAGAAGAAAATAAAATAAAGCAATAAAGTATATAGATTATTAAAAATTTCCCAGTCTTTTTATATTAAAGACCATCTAGCAATTTTTTTTAAATATCTAAATTTGGAATTGAAAATTTCACTTGTCTGTGCCATCATGTGTAGAAATTCATGATTATATTCCATACCTGACTGAACATAGTAATAAGTATGTAAAATATGGGTATTCCTACTAATGTCAGTGCATCAGTAGTTCTCATGACTTGAGATCTCGTGTACTTGTTTCCTGACACACCATGTGGAAGACATTTAACTAGTTGTCTTTTAGTCTCTTCAGAATTCTAATGCTATAACTTTAAACTCACTGAATAAGGTATTTCCTTTACCCCAACAGGTTCTACAGAGATACAATGGCAAGAAACCAGACACGTTAGGACCCAATAGCTGAATCCTCCAGAACGATCATCTCAGTAAAAATTGGCAGAACAAATGCTATAAACATGAATAACAGCTGAGCAGAGTGATAGTACTTCATTAGGAAACAAACTTACCAACTGTTTATTATTGAAACACTCAAAGAGAAAACTTTAGCTCTGTATTTTTACTCCCAACTCTAGAAGGGGAAAGGATAAAATGTGACAGTTGGCACTGTATTATACCTGGTCATGTCCCTTATGTTCAAAATAAAAGATATCTTTACTTTGCCTGTAATTACTTCTCACAGTGAATATTCAGTAGCTTCATGAATTATTGTTCTATATCTGAATTCTTTCCTTACATCTCTTTTTTCTCCTGTGTTCAGTTCAGTAGCTCAGTTGTGTCCGACTTTGCCACCCCATGGACCGCAACATGCCAGGCTTCCTTGTCCATGACCAACACCTGGAGTTTATCCAAACTCATGTCCACTGAGTCAGTGATGCTATCCAACCATCTCATCCTCTGTCATCCCCTTCTCTGCCTGCCCTCAACCTTTCCCAACATCAGGGTCTTTTCAAATGAGTCAGCTCTTCTCATCAGGTGGCCAAAGTATTGGCATTTCAGCTTCAACATCAGTTCTTCCAATGAACACTCAGGACTGGTCTCCTTTAGGATGGACTGGTTGGATCTCCTTTCAGTCCAAAGGACTCTCAAGAGTCTTCTCCAACACCACACTTCAAAAGCATCAATTCTTCAGTGTTCAGCTTTCTTTATAGTCCAACCTTCACATCCATACATGACTACTGGAAAAACCATAGCCTTGACTAGAGACCTTTGTTGGCAAAGTAACGTCTCTGCTCTTTAATATGCTGTCTGGTTTGGTCATAACTTTCCTTCCAAGGAGTGAGCGTCTTTTAATTTCATGGCTGCAGTCACTATCTACAGTGATTTGGAGCCCAAAAAAATAAAGTCTGACACTGTTTCCACTGTTTCCCCATCTATTTCCCATGAAGTGATGGGACCAGATGCCATGATCCTAGTTTTCTGAATGTTGAGTTTTAAGCCAACTTTTTCACTCTCCTCTTTCACTTTCATCAAGAGGACCTTTAGTTCTTCTTCACTTTCTGCCATAAGGGTGGTGTCATCTGCATATCTGAGGTTACTGATATTTCTCCCGGCAATCTTGATTCCAGCTTGTGCTTCTTCCAGGCCAGTGTTTCTCATGATGTACTCTGCATATAAGTTAAATAAGCAGGGTGACAATATACAGGCTTGACGTACTCCTTTTCCTATTTGGAACCAGTCTGTTGTTCCATGTCCAGTTCTAACTGTTGCTTCTTGACCTGCATACAGGTTTCTCAAGAGGCAGGTCAGGTGGTCTGGTATTCCCATCTCTTTCAGAATTTTCCACAGTTTGCTGTGATCCACATAGTCAAAAGTTTTGGCATAGTCAATAGTGCAGAAATAGATGTTTTTCTGGAACTCTCTTGCTTTTTCAATGATCCAGTGGATGTTGGCAATTTGATCTCTGGTTCCTCTGCCTTTTCTAAAACCAGCTTGAACATCTGGAAGTTCATGGTTCATGTATTGCTGAAGCCTGGCGTGGAGAATTTTGTCCATTACTGTGTAGGGGTATTTTTAAAAATAAATAAAAACAAATAAATAAAAATAAAAACAGCTCCTTTTTTATTACTAGTGACTCTCATTTTTTTCAGGAAAAAAAAATCCGCAATCATTTTTTCAAGGCAATTACACATTTCACGAGAAAATATTTTTCCTTTCTCTGGTTCTACTGCCACTACCATTACCTTTCCCATGGCCTTGACACCATTCCTATAAGACTAAATGACTTCACTATTTCTTTAAGAACTACATTTCTGAATGTTCCCTTTTTATGCATATGTGATTTCTTTTACCCAAAATGTTCTTTTAAGGTGTTTCACCTGTCAATCATGAATTCATTTGTAAAGTTTAAGTGACAAAGCACTTTTTCCATGAAGTCTTCACTTACCTCTTCGGCAGACTTAGGGGTTTCTTGCTTTGTGTTCTGAAGCAATTTAAACAGGCTTTCATATGTATAATCATCTGTTATCTAAAAGACATTGCTTATTTCAGTTACTTTATAATGTTCATATCTCATTTTATTTCTCACTATTATAATTAATAATTTTACTGAAATTCATTCAATCCTAAGACATTGAAAAACCAAAGTCTTTATATGGTAGAACAAATGGCATTTATTACCCAAAGTACCATGGGATCCCTATGGTGAGACTGCTTATGTTTGTTGACCAACCTGATAACATCCCTCAAATGAGGGTCAAGGGAACAGCTGTTAGATTAGACTTGGAAATAGTGTCAAGATCGCATTTTCTTAATGCATTGAAGCAAGCCACTGATAATCCTTTGTGAGTATAATTTTTTCTTTACTAGATACTATTTCTAGAGAAGTTTTCATAGGAATACCAGGAAGCCAGCAGTGAATCTTCATATAAACACAATGAGGAGTAACATTTGCTCAATACTTTGAAAACAGTAATCAGTAACTTATTGTTAGGGTCACAAAAGTTTTTCGGGTGCTTTTAGGGAAAAGGTTTGTCAGAGTTTTAAGGATAGTGGAGAAATTTTGAAAGAGCTAATCATTAGAATGTGATGAATCACTGCAATGGTAACAGGAGGATTAACAAAGGTAACAGGAAATATTGAGAACAAGATTAGAGCAGGAACAATTAATATTATAAGAGTACTCACCTGCATGGTCATAGATTTCTTTTAGCAAATGAGCTCCTCAAATGTTTTCAACTCTTCTAAGATTGTTTATTCTCAGTAAGCCACCATGATTTGATCAACTTCAAATTCCCTCTACATCTAAGACATCCCAAGTATTATGTACTATGATTTTGACCCCATCACTAATAGGTGGCAAAAAACTAGAACTTTTCGATTTACCCAATTACAACTATGTAGATACTATTTATAAGTGAAAATACACTCTGATTCTTTTTGTTGTGCTTGTTTTGTCTTATTTGGAAGAATGTAAAATCAAAAAGCAATTGACTTGAGGAGATACATTGGGATATTCCTGTAGAAAAATCAGATATTTTGAAACCAGGTATATTGGGTTACCAAATCACTTAAAGATATACATTAATTTCAGCAATACTCTTATTATTAATATCATAACTGTGATGTATATATTTTCCCCCATTTGTTTTATAATGACTTTGAAAAAATAAACATTTTGAGAATATATTGGTAATAATAGCACAATCAACATTTCTCTCTTAAAATCAGTGTTATTTAATTTGTATTTTAGCATAAATATTAGACTAAATAAGAAACACATTTTATTCTTTTTTTAAGAGATACAGCTTTCATATGGTGGTTTTTATTAGAAGTACATCTCTCTAGTATGTTTTACATTTCTTAATCTTTAATACTGTAAAGGTGGTGTCCAAAAATGAAAATAAATTATTACCTGATATATACTGAATGTGTATGAAACTTTACACTCTGTACTAAGACTTTTGCATATACTACATAACTTCTCATTATAGTCATTCCCTGCGTGCATGCAGGGAGTGTCAACTCTTTGCGACCCCATGGACTATAACCCACCAGGCTCCTCCATCCATGGGATTCTCCAGGTCAGAATACTGGAGTGAGTTGCATGCCCTCCTCCAGGAGATATTCCCAATCCAGAGATCGAACTGGTGACCCCACCATCTCCTGCATTGCAGGCGGATTCTTTACCGCTGAGCCACCAGGTAGCCCCAAGTCTTTTCCTAGGGTAAAACAAAAATGTTTCTGGTTTACTGCCCTCTTCCCAAAAACCTAGTGCTCTCCCTGTGTTTTCTACAGAATATGGAGAGAAATTAACTCAATAGTTTTCACTACAGTGCCATGTTGTAGCATTTTTTGATCCAGAGTTCCTGAGCCATATTTCTTTTTTACCCCTTCTTCCTTGTCTGTTAGTCCATCATCATTTCAACAGTAGAAACAAATGCAACTGCAAAGCCTGAAAGTAAAATGTTGAGCCTTCTCCAGATTCTAAAGTGACTGACAGTAAAAACAATAAAACTAGCAAACATTTTCTGAAAGTCTACTATATTCTAGGAATACCTCTAAGAATTTATTATTCCTCCAAAGATTCAGATAAGAAACTATTCCTAAGCACTCCATTTAAAAAGGAAAAAGTAAGGAACAGAAAGAATTAAAATGTAGGCAACAAGATAAGTATCTTCAAACCAAGACAATCCACTTCCACACTTTCAACCTCTACTTCACTGAAATAAGCTAAACCCAAACTTAGCTCAAATGGTAAAGAATCTGCCTCCGATGCAGGAGACTGGTTCGATACTGGGTCAGGAAGTTCCCCTGAAGAAAGGAATGGCAACCCACTCCAGCATTCTTGCCTGGAGAATTCCATGGACAGAGGAACCTGGAGGGCTATAGTCCATGGGGTCACAAAGAGTCAGTCACGACTGAGTGACTAAAACTACTACTTAAAATAAGGTCAGAATCAATTCCTGGTCAGTACCAACTCCTGATCAGCTCTGAGTGGATGCATCGCTGAACCTCATCATGGATTTACCTCCTATTTCTTGATTATGATTGTATTTTAAAACATGTCTGTTAGGTCTGTTAACAAAACCTTACTGGATAAATCAAGCTTTGAACACTCAGATCATGTATTTCTTTTCCTCATTTCTTTTCTATATTCTTCCCATCTGTGAGCCTTCACTCATCCCATTCTTTGGGTTATAAATACTTCTCCTCTCTCATGTTCTCTCTTTTCTTCATAGCTTGAAATTCTTTTCATTTAACAAATTTTATCCCATAAGATAAAGTGTCTGAAGAAAATAATCTATCATTCTTCCTCTCTAAGAGGCACATATTTCTTCTATCTGCATGGAAATTTTGCATATTTATCTTTTCTAATTCAATCTATAAATTGATATAGCCTTGTTTTCCATTCAGATATAAAGAGAATGCTATGTGATTATCAACCACTCAGCCTATGAAGTCCCTGGACTGAGCAGTCTTCTGGTTCGAGTTTGTCATGCACCACAAAGGAGCTAAGCACCTGTGACCAGCCACCCATGACCTCACCTTGTACCAGTACCATTCTCTGGATGTGATTGGGTTCTGGCTGGCCTGTGTGGCAACTGTTATTTTCCTTGTCATAAAATGTTGCTTGCTTTACTATCAAAAGTTTATTAATACAGAAAAGAAGAAAAAGAAGAAGTAGATTTTGAGACCTCAGGCTAGTAGGCATGATAGGGAAGATTATTCCATTTAATTCAACTACTATGGATCAAATTGTGCCAAGACTTTCCTTCACATTTAACAAGAAATGTGTTTTCCTGATTTACCCCCAAGATTTTATTCTTTCTTAAATATATTGTGTTTGTTAATCCATTCAACTCCATGGATGGAAATAATTCTGTGCAATTTTTGATAAATACTTAAATATTCCTCTTGAAATGGTCGGTTCTGTTCATGAAAACAAAGAAAAGTGGTAACTGAAGATATGAGTGGATTATATTCAATTTATAATTCTAGCTTTATAAATCTTTCAGTGATCAATTCTGCTTTTCATACCGATTTACATATAATTTCATAACTATGAAAAAATGAGACTGGCTAGGATCTCAGTCTGTTGATTTAAAAAGATTGAGGAGACTGTTTTCACTATGTATTTTCAGAAACATCTTCTGCATTAAAAATTCAAAAATATAAGATAGATGTCCTTGTCAAAGAAAAACAGAGCTAGACACATTGAAGAACAACAAGACAAATTTTTTTCAGACTGCTAAAGTAGGGGAAAGAGAGAGATTCCAGTATAAACTGAGGTTCTGCTTCAAATTAGACACAAGTGACTGAGGTCTTTAAAGGATGAACAGATAAGGAACAAAGAGACTACGGGGAAGTGAGAAAAGGAAAAAAAAGAGATGAGGTGCTATGTAGAAATGGAAAATTACAAAAAGGGCAAGTGGTGCCTTATATGCTAAGTCACTTCAGTCATATCCAACATTTTGCGACCCCATGGGCTGTATACCTGCCAGGCCTCTCTGTCTGTGGGATTTTCCAGGCAAGAATACTGTAGGGGTTGCATTTCCTTCTAAATGGGGATCTTCTTGACCCAGAGATGGAACCTGCATCTCTTTATGTCTCCTGCATTGGCAGACGGGTTCTTTACCACTAGCACTACAAGGGTAAGTGGGAAAAGTACTAAAAATGGTTTGCCAAGGTGCATTAGACAATGTAGATTTTGTGGTTTGTGGGATCACATTTTCTTGAACAAAACTCAGCATAATGGTTGGGGTTATCTTTACAGACACAATCTACAATCCAGTACAGGTTAAAGTGAGGCTGAAGTTGGTCAAGTCTCTTAACAAAGTGTTTAAGCAGCTTCTTTGTTCTGTATAGGAGTTTAGAGTTCAAAAACCTCAAGAAACACGAGACATTTTTTCATGTAACTTTTGTTTCTTTCAGAAATTCTAAATGGTGCTAACTGGCTTGCTACCTAAAAATAAAGAGTAAAATCTTTGGTTAAAAGGAGTAAAGACATTTTCCATACAAAGCCTTGATTATATTGAATTACTGTTCTCCCTTAATAATACCCACGATAATTTGTTGTTATTCAGTCACGAAGTCATGTCTGACTCTTTGCAACCCCATGTGCTGCAGTGCAGTAGGCGTCCCTGTCCTTCACTATCTCCAGGGTTGCTCAAACATAAGTCCACTGAGTCAGTGATGCCATCCAACCATCTTGTCCTCTGTTGCCCTCTTCTCTGCCTAGCCTCAATCTTTCCCAGCATCAGGGTCTTTTCCAATAAGTTGACTCTTTCAAATCAGGTTGCCAAAGTATTGGACCTTCAGCTTCAGTGCCAGTCCTTCCAATGAATATTCAGGACTGATTTCCTTTAGGATTGACTGGTTGGATCTCCTTGGTCTCCACGGAACTCTCAATAGTCTTCTCCAAAACCACAGTTTGAAAGCATCAATTCTTTGTCCCTCAGCTTCTTTACGGTCCAAATCGCATATCTGTACATAACCACTGGAAAAACAATAGCTTTGACTAGATGGACCTTTGTCAGCAAAGTGATGACTCTGCTTTTTAATACTCTGTCTAGGTTTGTCACAGCTTTCCTTGCAAAGAACAAGCATCTTTTAATTTCATGGCTGTAGTCACCATCTGCGGAGAAGCAATGGCACCCCACTCCAGTACTCTTGCCTGTAAAGTCCCATGAACGGAGGAGCCTGGTGGGCTGTAGTCCATGGGGTCGCTGAGAGTCGGACATGACTGAGCAACTTCACTTTCACTTTTCACTTTCCTGCATTGGAGAAGGAAATGGCAACCCACTCCAGTGTTCTTGCCTGGAGAACCCCAGGGACAGGGGAGCCTGATGGGCTGCCATTTATGGGGTCGCACAGCAAACATTAACCTCAATGGTGAAAAATTGAAAACATTTCCTCTAAAGTCAGGAACAAGACAAGGGTGCCCACTCTCACCACTACTATTTAACACAGTTTTGGAAGTTTTATCCACAGCAGTCAGAGAAGAAAAAGAAATAAAAGGAATCCAGATTGGAAAAGAAGAAGTAAAACTCTCACTGTTTGCAGATGACATGATCCTCTACATAGAAAACCCTAAAGACTCCCCCAGAAAATTACTAGAGCTAATCACTGAATATAGTAAACTTGCAGGATATAAAATTAACATGCAGAAATCCCTTGCATTCTTATACACTAACAATGAGAAAACAGAAAGAGAAATGAAGGAAACAATTCCATTCACCATTGCAATTAAAAGAATAAAATACTTAGAAATAAATCTATCTAAAAAACAAAATACCTATATATAAAACACTGATGAAAGAAATCAAAGGTGACACAAATAGATGGAGAAATATACCATGTTCATGGATCAGAAGAATCAATATAGTGAAAATTAGTATACTACCTAAAGCAATCTATAGATTCAATGCAATCCCTATGAACCTACCAACAGTATTTTTCAGAAAACTAGAACAAATAATTTCACAATTTGTTTGGAAATACAAATAACCTAGAATAGCCAAAGCAATCTTGAGAAAGAAGAATGGACCTGGAGGAATTAACCTGCCTGACTTCAGGCTCTACTACAAAGCCACAGTCATCAAGACAGTATGGTACTGGCACAAAGACAGAAATATAGATCAATGGAACAAAATAGAAAGCCCAGAGATAAATCCACGCACCTATGGGCACCTTATCTTTGACAAAGGAGGCAAGAATATACAATGGATTAAAGACAATCTCTTTAACAAGTGGTGCTGGGAAAACTGGTCAACCACTTGTAAAAGAATGAAACTAGAACACTTCCTAACACCATACACAAAAATGGATTAAAGAGCTAAATGTAAGACCAGAAACTATAAAACTCCTAGAGGAAAACATAGGCAAAACACTCTCTGACATAAATCACAGCAGGATCCTCTATGACCCACCTCACAGAGTAATGGAAATAAAAGCAAAAATAAACAAATGGGACCTAATTAAACTTAAAAGCTTTTGAACAATGATGGAAACTATAAGCAAGGTGAAAAGACAGCCTTCAGAATGGGAGAAAAGTATAGCAAATGAAGCAACTGACAAAGAATTAACCTCAAAAACATACAAGCAGCTCCTGCAGCTCAATTTCAGAAAAATAAATGACCCAATCAATAAATGGGACAAAGAACTAAGCAGACATTTATCCAAAGAAGACATACTGTTGGCTAAAAAACACATGAAAAGATGCTTAACATCACTCATCATCCAAGAAATGCAAATGAAAACCATAGTGAGGTTCCATTTCACTCCAGTCAGAATGGCTGCTATCAAAAAGTCTACAAACAATAAATGCTGGAGAGGGAGTGGAAAAAAGGGAACCCTCTTACACTGTTGGTGGGAATGCAAACTAGTACGGCCGCTATGGAGAACACTGTGGAGAGTCCTTTAAAAACTGGAAATAGAACTGCCATACGACCCAGCAATCCCACAGCTGGGCATACACACCAAGGAAACCAGAATTGAAAGAGACACGTGTACCCCAATGTTCATCGCAGCACTGTTTACAATAGCCAGGACATGGAAGCAACCTAGATGTTCATCCACAGGTGAATGGATAAGAAAGCTGTGGTACATATACACAATGGAATATTACTCAGCTATTAAAAAGAATGCATTTGAATCAGTTCTAATGAGATGGATGAAACTAGAGCCTATTATACAGAGTGAAGTAAGTCAGAAAGAAAAACACCAATATAGTATACTAATGCACATATATGGAATTTAGAAAGATGGTAATGATGACCCTATATGCGAGATAGCAAAAGAGACACAGATGTAAAGAACAGACTTTTGGACTCTGTAGGAGAAGGCAAGGGTAGGATGATTTGAGAGAATAGCATTGAATCATTTATATCACCATATGTGAAATAGATAAATAGTCCAAGTTCGATGTATGAAACAGGGCACTCAAAGCCGGTGCACTGGGACAACCCTGAGGGATGGGATGGGGAGGAAGGTGGGAGGGAGTTCAGGATGGAGAGCACATGTACACCCATGGCTGATTCATGCCAATGTATGTCAAAAACCACTATAATGTATAAAGTAATTAGCCTCCAATTAAATAAATTTTTGAAAAAAAAAAAAAAAAGAAAATAAAATCTGCCACTCTTTCCATTTTTTCCCGTTTTCCATGAAGTGTTGGGACTGAATGCCATGATCTTAGTTTTCAGAATGCTGAGTGCTAAGCCAACTTTTTTACTCTCCTCTTTCACCTTCATCTAGAGCCTCTTCAGTTCCTCTTCACATTCTATCATTAGGGCGGTAACAACTGCATATCTGAGATTGCTAATATTTCCCCTGGCAATCTTGATTTCAGCTTCTGATTCTTGCAGTCTGGCATTTCACATGATGTACTCTGCATATAAGTTAAAAAAAATAAAAATAAAAACAGGGTGACAGTGTGCAGCCTTGACATACTCCTTTCCCAATTTTGAGCCAGTCCATGGTTCCATGTCTGGTTCTAACTGTTGCTTCTTGATATGCATAAAGAATTACCAGGAGGCAAGTAAGGTGGTCTGGTCTTTACCTCTCTTAAACAATTTTCCACAGTTTCTTGTGATCCACACAGTTAAAGGCCTTGATATAGCGAAAGAAGTTGAAGTAGATTTTTTTTTTTCTGGAATTCTCTTGCTCTTTCTATGATCCAATGAATGCTGGCAATTTTATCTCTGGTTGCTCTGATTTTTCTAAATCTACCATGTACATCTGGAAGTTCTTGGTTCATACATTGTTGAAGCCTAGCTTTAAGGATTTTGAGCCTTATCTTGCTAGCAAGTAAAATGAGTGCAATTGTATGAGAGTTGAAACATTCCTTTGCATTGCCCTTCTTTCGGATTGGAATGAAAATTGACCTGTTCCAGTCCTGTGGCCACTGCTGAGTTTTTCAAATTCACTGACATATTGAGTACAGCACTTTGGGAGCCTCCTATTTCAAGATTTGAAGTCAGTTCAGTTCAGTCACTCAGTTGTGTCTGACTCTGCAACCCCAGGGACGGCAACATGCCAGGCCTCCCTGTGCATCACCAACACCTAGGGCTTGCTCAAACTCATGGCCATCAACTCGGTAATACGAACCAACCATCTCATCCTCCGTCATCCCCTTCTCCTCCTACCTTCAAACTTTCTCAGGATCAGGGTATTTTCTAATGAGTCCTTTCTTCACATCAGGTGGCCAAAGTATTGGAGTTTCAACTTCAGCATCAGTCCTTCCAAAGAATATTCAGGACTGATTTCCTTCAGGATGACTGGCATGATACCCTTGCAGTCCAAGGGACTCTCAAGAGTCTTCTCCAACACCACAGTTCAAAAGCATCAATTCTTCAGCGCTCAGCTTTCTTTAGAGTCCAACGCTCACATCCATACATGACTACTGGAAAAACCATAGCCTTGACTAGACAGACTTTTGTTGCAAAGTAATGTCTCTGCTTTCCAATATGCTGTCTAGGTTGGTCATAGCTTTTCTTCCAAGGAGCAAGTGTCTTTTAATTTCATGGCTGCAGTCACCATCTGCAGTGATTTTGGAGCCTCCCCCAAAAAAGTCTCTCACTGTTTCCATTGTTTCCCCATCTATCTGCCATGAAGTGATGGGACTGAACTCCATGATCTTCGTTTTCTGAATGCTGTTTTAAGCCAACTTTTTCACTCTCCTCTTTGACTTTCACCAAGAGGCTCTTCAGTTCTTCTTCACTTTCTGCTATAAGGGAGGTGTCATCTGCATATATGAGTTTATTGATACTTCTCCCGGCAATCTTGATTCCAGCTTTGGTTCATCCAGCCCAGTATTTTGCATAACGTACTCTGCATATAAGTTAAATAAGCAGGGTGACAATATACAGCCTTGATGTAATCCTTTCCCGATTTGAAACCAGTCTGTTGATCCATATCCTTCTAACTGTTGCTTCTTGACCTGTACACAGATTTCTCAGAAGGCAGGTCTGGTATTCCCTTCTTTTTCAGAATTTTCCAATTTGTTGTGATCCACACAGACAAAAGCTTTGGTGTATGAATAAAGCATAAGTAGATGTTTTTCTGGAGCTCTTGCTTTTTCGATGATCCAACCGATGTTGGCTATTTGATCTCTGGTTCCTCTGCTTTTTCTAAATACAGCTTGAACAACTGGAAGTTCACGGTTCACCTACTGTTAAAGCCTGGCTTGGAGAATTTTGAGCATTATTTTACAAGCATGTGGGAAGAGTACAATTGTGAGGTAGCTTGAACATTCTTGGCATTGCCTTTCTTTGGGATTGGAATGAAAACTGACCTTTTCCAGTCCTGTGGCCACTGCTGAGTTTTCCAAATTTGCTGGCATATTAAGTGCACCACTTTCACAGCATCAGCTTTTAGGGTTTGAAATAGCTCAACTGGAACTCCAACATCTCCACTAGCTTTGTTCGTAGTGATGCTTTCTAAGGCCCACTTGACTTCACATTCCAGGATGTCTGGCTCTAGGTAAGTGATCACACCATCATGATTATCTGGGGCATGAAGACCTTTTTTCTACAGTTCTTCCGTGTATTCTTGCCACCTCTTCTTAATATCTTCTGTTTCTGTTAGGTCCATACCATTTCTGTCCTTTATTGAGTCCAACTTTGCATGAAATGTCCCTTGGTATCTCTAATTTTCTTTAGAGATCTCTAGTCTTTCCCATTCTGTTGTTTTCCTCTAATTCTTTGCACTGATCACCAAGGAAGGCTTTCTTATCTCTCCTTGCTATTCGTTGGAATTCTGCATTCAAATGTGTATATATTTCCTTTTCTCCTTTGCCTTTTGCTTCTCTTCTTTTCTCAGCTATCTGTAAGTCTCCTCAGACAACTATTTTGTCTTTTTGCATTTCTTTTTCTTGAGGATGGTCTTGATACCTGTCTCCTGTACAATGTCATGAACCTCCACCTATAGTTCTTCAGGCATTCTGTCTATCAGACCTAATCCCTTGAATCCATTTGTCACTTCCACTGTGTATTCGTAAGGGATTTGATTTAGGTCATACCTGAATGGTCTAGTGATTTTCCTTACTTTCTTCAATTTAAGTCTGAATTTGGAAATAAGGAGTTCATGGTCTGAGCCATAGTCAGATTCTGATCTTGTTTTTGCCGACTGTATAGAGTTTCTCCATCTTTGGCTGCAAAGAATATAATCAACCTGATTTCAGTATTGATCATCTGGTGATGCCCATGTGTAGAGTTTCTCTTGTTTTGTTGGACAAGGGTGTTTGCTATGACCAGTGTGTTCTCTTGGAAAAATTCTATTAGCCTTTGCCCTGCTTCATTCTGTACTCCAAGGCCAAATGTCCCTGTTACTCCAGATGTTTCTTCCTACTTTTGCATTCCAGTCCTCTATGATAAAAAGGACATCTTTTTCAGGTGTTCGTTCTAGAAGGTCTTGCAGGTCTTCATAGAACCATTCAATTTCAGCTTCTTTAGCATTACTTGTTGGGGCATAGACTTGGATAACCATGATATTGATTGGTTTGCCTTGGAAATGAACAGAGATCTTACTGTCGTTTTTGAGATTGCATCCAAGTACTGCATTTCAGACTCTTTTTGACTGTGATGGCTACTCCATTTCTTCTAAGGGATTCTTGCCCACAGTAGTAGATATAATGGTTATATGAATTAAATTCACCCATTCCAATCCATTTTAGTTCACTAATTCCTAAAATGTTGACATTCACTCTTTCCATCTCCTGTTTGACCACTTCCAATTTGCCTTGATTCATGGACCTAACATTCCAGGTTCCTATGCAATATTGCTCTTTACAGCATTGGACTTTACTTCCATCACAGTCACATCCACAACTGGGTGTTGTTTTTGCTTTGGATCTGTCTTTTCATTCTTTCTGGAGTTATTTCTCCACTGATCTCCAGCAGCATATTGGGCACCTACTGACCTTGGTAGTTCATCTTTCAGTGTCCTATCTTTTTGCCTTTCATAGTTTCCTGGGGTTCTCAAGGCAAGAATACTAAAGTGGCTTTCCATCCCCTTTTCCTATGGACCATGTTTTGTCAAAACTCTCCACCATGACCCGTCCATCTTGGGTGGCCCTACATGGCACAGCTCATAGTTTCACTGAGCTAGACAAGGCTGTGATTCATGTGAGCAGTTTGGTTAGTTTTCAGTGACTGTGGGTTTCATTCTGTCTGCCCTCTGTTGGAGAAGGATAAGAGACTTATGGAAGCTTCCTTATGGGAGAGATTGACTGAGGGGGAAACTGGGTCTTGTTGGGATGGGAGGGCAGTGTTCAGTAAATCTTTAATCCAATTTTCTGGCAGGGCTGTGTTTCCTCCCTGTTGTTTGACCTGAGGCCAAACTATGGTGGAGGTAATGAAGATGTGTGTGTTTTAGTCACTCAGTTGTGTCCGGCTCTTTGGGACCCCATGAACTGTAGCCCATCAGGCTCCTCTATCCATGGGATTCTCCAGGCAAGAATCCTGGAGTGGAATGCCGTTCCCTTCTCCAGAGGATCTTCTTGACCCAGGGATCAAACCCAGGTCTCCTGAATTGCAGGCAGATTCTTTACCATCTGAGCTACAGGGAAGGTCTGGTAATGAAGATAACCTCCTTCCAAAGGATTTTAAATAGCCCTAGCTTTGTTCATAATAATGCTTTGTCAGGCCTGCTTGACTTCACACTTGGAATGTCTGACTCTAGGTGAAAGACCACACCATTGTGGTTATCCGGATCATTAAGACTTTTTCTGTACTCTTGCCACATCTTCTTAATCTCTTCTGCTTCTGTTAGGTCCTTACCATTTCTGCCCTTTATTGTGCCCATCTTTGCATGAAATGTTCCCTTGGTAGCTCTAATTTTGTTGAAGAGATCTCTAGTCTTTCCAATTCTATTGTTTTCCTCTATTTATCTGCATTGTTCACTTAAGAAGGCTGTCTTATCTCTCCTTGCTATTCTTTGGAACTCTGCTTTCAGATGGGTACATCTTTTCCTTTCTCCTTTGCCTTTTGCTTCTGTTTCTACTCAGCTATTTTTAAGGCCTACTCAGACAACCATTTTGCCTCCTTGCATTCCTTTTTCTTTGGGATGGTTTTAGTCACTGCCTCCTGTACAATGTTATGAAACTCCATCCATAGTTCTTCAGGCACTCTATCAGATCTAATCCCTTGAGTCTATTTATCACTTCCACTGTATAATCATAAACGATTTGACTTAGGTCATACCTGATGGCCTAGTGATTTTCCCTGTTTCTTCAATTTAAGTCTTAATTTTGCAATAAGGAGCTCATGATATGAGCCACAGTCAGCTCCCAATCTTGTTTTTGCTGACTGTATAGAGCTTCTCCATCATTGGCTGCAAAGAATATAACCAATCTGATTTCAGGATTGACCATCTGGTGATGTCCATGTGTAGAGTCATTGCCTGTGTTGTTGGAAGAGGGTGTTTACTATGACCAGTGCATTCTCTAGACAAAATTCTGCAAGCCTTTGTCCTGCTCCACACCTGCTTCATGGTAGATACAAGCTAAACCATTGGAAAGCAAGTTTATTAGAGAAAACTAGAGAAAAACACAGCTAAGAAGAGCACTCCTGAGTTCAGAACATACCTCAGATACTGACTTCCAAAAGTTTCCCTTTCAAACACCCTGAACCCTTGGGGTCAGATGCTGGAGCTATTTATACTACCAAGTATTACTTTAAAAAAAAAAAAAAAAAAAACTATAGCATAATCCCTCAACAAATGGTGAAGACTCAGTCAGTTCAGTTGCTCAGTCATGGCCAACAGTGCAACCCCATGAACCGCAGCACACCAGGCTTCCCTGTCCATCACCAACTCCCAGAGATTGCTCAGACTCATGTCCATCAAGCCAGTGATGCCAACCAACCATCTCATCCTCTGTCGTCCCCTTCTCCTCCTGCCTTCAAATTTCCCAGCATCAGGGTCTTTTCCAATGAGTCAGATGGTGAAGGCTCACAGTAAAAAAAGAGGCAGAAGGAGTGCCCTAGTAAAACCACTATTATCCCAGGGAATGTGATTATGCCAAAGCTGAACCCTCCATGTAAGCATATCAGAGCCTTTACACTGTTGGAAAAATAAACTTCACTAAAATAGTCTATTCAGTCACTAAAAAAATAATAGTAACAGTATCTGGAACTGTAGAGGACTAGTATTCAGAGTTCTCTATTATCTAAAAGTTACAGTTTTTTAACAAACACTTCACAAGACATATAAAGAAATAGAAAAATATAACCTTAATATGGAAAAGAACAGGCAATAGTATCTGCCTGTGATGGGAACTGATAATTGGCTTTAACAGGGAAAATTTTCAAAATAGCTATTGTCAATGGATTCAATGACTTAAGAGAAACTTTCAAAAAAACAAGACTTTGAATAAATTATATAGAAACTAAAATAAAAATATAAATGACTATAAGAGACTATTATGTTTCAACAAACTGGTCAACTTAGAAGAAATGATTAATTATTGGAACTACTCATCTACTTTAAGGAAACCATGCTTAAAAAGTAAAAAAGTTATAATGACCGTGTTCCATCTGATAGTCTTTAAGCAAAAGATAGAATTCATAATTTACAAAAGTAAAAAATGGAAATTATGAAATTGAAAATTAAAATATATGAAATAAAAAATTCACTAGAGGATGTCAACAATAGCTTTGAAAAAGTTGATTTTTAAAAAGCCTGCAAACTTGAATATCAATCAATAAGATAGTAAAATCCAAGGAACAATGGGAAAAATGAATGAAGAAAAAGGAGCAAAAGTATTGAAATCTGTGGGACATAATTAAGCACAGTAACATACACAAAATAGGAACGCCATTCAAAATTTCTTCAAAACTACTTTGAAGTTTTTCTGTGTTACAGCCCGTCATTAGTTCTCATAGGCAGATCATATTGCCTGCTTTTTCCCTGATGCAGGTCACATTTTCCCATTTTTTAAATATGTCTATGAAGTGTTTGTTAACATACACAAAATGGGAGTGCATAGAACAGTATTTTAAAAAAATAATGCCTGAAAATATCCCAAATATGATGAAAAGCATTTATCCCAATTTTTCAACCAATTCCAAGTAGGATAAACAGAGAGAGCCATACACAGAGACCAGTGAAATGTTGAAAACTGAAGACAGAAAATGTTGAAGTACTAAAAGAAATTTATCCATACTTGTGAACACCAATAAGACACTATTTATATCTCATCAGAAACCATGATGCTCACACTGTTTACAATAGCCAAGACATGGAAGCAACCTAAATGTCCATTGACAGAGGAAAATTTAAGAAAATATAGTACATATATACAATGGACTATTACTCAGCCGTTAAAAAGAATGAAATAATGCCATTTGCAGCTATATGGATGGATGGAACTAGAGATTGTCATTCTGAGTGAAGTATGACAAAGTGAAATCAGACAAAGAAGGATAAATATCATATGACATCCCTTATATGTGGAATCTAAAAAGAAATTATACAAATGAACTTATTTAGAAAACAGACTCACAGAATTAGAGAACAAACATATAGTTGCCAGGGGATAAGAACAGAGGGAAGATATAGGGAGTTTGGGATCAACATGTATACATTCCTATACCTAAAATGGATAACCAACAAGGTCTTACTGTAGAGCACAGGGAACTCTGCTCAATGTTATGTGCAGCCTGAATGGGAGAGGAGTCTGGGGGAGAATGGATACATGCATATGTATGGCTCTGTCCCTTCACCGTCCACCTGCAATTATCATAACATTGTTAATCGGTCACACTCCAATATAAAATAAAAAGTTTAAAAAAAAATGATGGAGGACTTCCCTGGTGGCACACTAGAGCACACACGCCACAACTACTGAGCCTAGTACTGCCACTACTGAAGCCCATACCCCCAGGGCCTGTGTCTGCAATAAGAGAAGTCACCACAATGAGAAGCATACACACTAAAATGAGGAGGAACCCCCACTAGCCGCAACTAGAGAAAGCCTGAAGCAAAAAAAGCAAAGCAGGCCCAGTGAAGGCAAAAAGGAATAAATAAAAATAACTTTTTAAAAATTTTAGAAAGATAAAGAAAATGAAAGTAAAATAGACCACAATGATATCATTATAAAAAAACAAACATTGGATGTTCTCTGGTGGTGGGATGACATATTCAAAGTGCTGAAAGACAAAACTGTCAACCAAAAGTTCTGTATCAAGTTAAGTCGCTCACTCAGTCATGCCCGACTCTTTGCGACCCCGTGGACTGTAGCCCACCAGGCTCCTCTGTCCATGGGATTCTCCAAGCAAGCAAACTACCTCTCAAAAAGGAGAGTAAAAGATAGATATATCTCTGCCCCCACATTGTCCTACCAAAAAAATTTATTTCTGGGAAATCTGCCCTATAGGAAAAACTGCAGGGAATTCTTCAAACTGAAGAAAGTAAACCTAGATTGCAATTCCAATCTCCACGTTAAAGCAAATGCGCTGATGAAGATACAAGACAGTGTAAATGCATATATCGCCTCCTTCCTTCTCTTAATAAACATAAAATGCAAGCATATAAAAAAGGTATATAACTCTGCTGCTGCTGCTAAGTCCCTTCAGTCGTGTCCGCCTCTGTGCGACTCCAAAAATGACAGCCCACCAGGCTCTGCCATCCCTGGGATTCTCCAGGCAAGAACACTGGAGTGGGTTGCCATTTCCTTCTCCAATGCATGAAAGTGAAAAGTAAAAGTGAAGTCGCTCAGTCATGTCTGGCTCTTCGCAACCCCATGGACTGCAGCCTGCCACGCTCCTCTGCCCATGCGATTTTCCAGGCAATGGTACTGGAGTGGATCCGTTATATAACTCTAGTCCTAGGCATTTGACATATAGATAATATATTTGGGGGAGTCAGTGGTGTTATAGGCCCTGGGATGACAGGGTTCAACAATGGCTTAGGTCCTTGGGATCCAGGGTTCTATAGCAGCAAAGCTTGGGGATGATGGGCCAAGATTCCAATTCTGGCCCTAGTGAAAGTCTCAGAGCAGCAACAACGTGTTCCCGGTGATGGCCTGTTAAAGCCACAGGTCAAATCCACAGTGTGGGGTGCAGAGCCCCAGCAGTGTCACCATAGTGATTGTGGATCAGAACCTTGACTACGACCCAGGGTGAAGAACAGAGTAGCAGCAGTTTGTTTTTGCTGTTCACTCACTCAGTCATGTCCAACTAACTATGCAATCCAGTGAACAGCAAGCAACATGCCAGGTTTCTCTATCCTTCACTATTTCCCAGAGTTTGGTCAAACTTATGTCTATTGAATTGAGGATGCCATCCAACCATCTCATCCTCTGTCACCCTCTTCTCATCCTGCCCTCAATCTTTCCCAGCATCAGGGTCTTTTCTAATGAGTCAGCTCTTCATCTCAGGTGGCCAAAATATTGACTCAGCTTCAGCATCAGTCCTTCCAATGAATATTCAGGGTTGATTGCCTTTAGGATTGACTGGTTTTATCTCCTTGCTATTCAAGGGATCTCAAGAGTCTCCTCTAGCACCATAATTTGAAAGCATCAATATGAAGGCACTCAGCCTTCTTTATGGTCCAACTCTCACATCTGCACATGACGACTGGAAAAACCATAGCTTTGAATTTCTGGACCTTTGTCGGCAAAGTGATATCTCTGTTTTGGAATATGCTGTCTAGGTCTGTCATAAATTTTTTTCCAAGGAGCAAGTGTCTTTTAATTTCATGGCTACAGTCACCATCCACAGTGATTTTTGAGTCCAAGAAATTAAACATCTGCCACTGTTTCTATTTTTCCCCATTTGCCATGAAGTGATGGGACCAGATGCCATGACCTTAGTTTTTTTTAATGTTGAGTTTTAAGCAGCACTTAACCCAAGCAATGATAGGCTAAAACCATTCTGACTTAGGACCCAGAAATGGTGTGTAAAATAGCAGCAGCTCAACCTAGGTAATGGCCAAAGCCACAACCAGGAATACAGTGTTAGGTCCAAAGAAATAGCAGCATTGCCCTAGTTATGGCCATACAAAGCACTAACTTAGTACCAGGGGGCAGGGCACAGATCAACAGTTCCAATCTCATAGAAGTCAAAGCACTATGACATCCCATCCATGGCAAGCAGGGTACAGGAGTGATGGGGCCACAAGGTCAGGTCTCACCACAGTGACATTTCCAGCCTCAGGAAAGATCCAAAAGCAAGGACTCTGGGCAGCTCTGTCAAATGGAATCAGTGCTGGTGAAGACTGTGGAAGTCCTCAGTAGCTAAAATCTCCACATGTCTATGATGATGAGACTTACTAGGATTCTCTTGCTGTCCTTTTCCCCATGGGGTGAAATCCCTTTGAAGGAATCTCTGCTGGTTCCAAGTTCCTCTGAACTAGAGGATAGGATAATGAAGGTAAAATCTTTCCAAGCTTTTCTGCACAGTCATCCTCAGGTTTTGCAATGTGCAGAGCTTCTGAAACTTCTTCATTGTAGTCCGGAACTTTCCCAAAGTAAATTACATTAGTTTGTAAGTGTTCATTTATTGCTTTTGTTGTTTTTGTAAGGGGTACAAGTGTCAGAAATTCCTAAGTTTCCATCTTTTTGCTGTATCCTTATCTCTAATCCCATGTCAAGGAGACTGCAGATAGGAGAAACTCTCACTTGCTTTTGTTTTTACTCTAGTCTTCTCTCTTACACAATATAAATTGATCTGCATGTGCAAAGTCTTTGCTTTTTGGATAGTTGACAGCATTGAGAAAACAATATTAAACACATTGTATAAACATGAACTATTCTACACTTTACCATTTCACTTGCTTTCCACAACTGCTGACTGCTCATATATAGTCACTACTAGAGGCACAGGAGTTATAATTTAACATCCTGATCAATTTCTCCTTGGATATAAACATGAACGATGGCAAAAGGATGCAGTAATTTTTGAAAAGTTCTGTGTATGAATATGATGTCTATGAAACGGCTCTCGTTTCTACTGCTGCTACAGCTGACTTGCTACTTCAACTCTGGAAATTGCGGAAAGGTGCTGGTGTGGCCAGTGGAATATAGTCATTGGATAAATATAAAGACAATTCTTGATGAACTGGTCTCAAGGGGTCATGAAGTGACTGTTATGACATCTTCAGCTTCCATTTTTATTAATACCAGAAAAGAATTTGGTATCAAATATGAGAATTTCCCTGTATCTTTAACTAAAGGTGATTTTGAGTATATCTTCCAGGATTTGCTTGAGAAATGGACATATATGGAAAAAGATTCATTTTTGTCATATTTTTCATCAGTGCAAAGTTTATTTTGGAAATATTCTGATGTGGCCATGAAGATCTGTAAAGAAGTTGTTTCAAACAAGAAACTTATAACAAAACTACAGGAATCAAGTTTTGATGTCCTTCTTGCAGATGCCATTGGACCCTGTGGTGAACTGCTAGCTGAGATACTTAAAGTACCTTTAGTGTACAGCCTCCGCTTCTCTCCTGGTTTTTCAATTGAAAGATATAGTGGGGGCCTTTCATTTCCACCATCCTATGTACCTGTTATTATGTCAGAATTAAGTGATCAAATGACATTCATGGAGAGGGTAAAAAATATGATATATGTACTTTATTTTGACTTTTGTTTCCAGACATTTAATGAGAAGAAATGGAATCAATTTTACAGTGAAGTACTAGGTAAGTCATGTTTTTAATTGGTAGTGTGAAGTCCTAACTTTCCTAGTGCCTTGGAAAATGAATTTGTATAAAGTCACAAAACTTTGTCTCATAAGCGAAACTACAAAATGAAAATATAAAATTATCTAGTAAATATATAAAAATATTAAACTATATAATAAGGTATAACCCTGTTGCCCATTATTTGTCCAGACACTCCAGGAAGTCATAAACCACAAATTTGAAGCACTTAGATACTTTCCAAGCAGTTATATATCCATATGACTTAACTTCCTTTTTTAATGTAAAAAAAGTCACTAGAAACCTCACAAAATGTCTCAATAAAAGAAGACAGAGTGAAATACACAAATATCTGTAGCACAAGTATCTAGGTAGCATTTAGAATTTTTCTATTTGTGTACCTCAGCTTCTGTATTATGTTATGTTGTATTATATAGTGTGACATGATATGATATGATACCATATGATATTATATGCCACTGTTGTTGTTTAGTCATTAAGTTGGGTCCAACTGTTTGCAACCCCATGGACTGCAGCATGCCAGGCTCCTCCGTCCATGGGATTCCCCAAGCAAGAATACTTGAGTGGGTTGCCATTTTGTTCTCCAGGGTATTTTCCCAACCCAGGGGTTGAACCCGTGACTCTTGCATTGACAGGTGGATTCTTTACCACTGAGCCACCAGGGAAGTCATGTACTATACACATACATGTTTATTTGTTTTACCAGAATACAGACACTTTCAAATATCTTTGACTATATCATTCCAAGCTCCTTTCAAAAAATTAGCTAATGTATTCACATGACAATATTATCATCTCATCTAACTCTTGTTGTTTTTGCTTTTCATTGTAGGAAGACAGACTACATTATCAGAGACAATGGGAAAAGCTGAAATGTGGCTCATTCGAACCTACTGGGATTTTCAATTTCCTCACCCACTACTACCAAATTTTGAATTTGTTGGAGGCCTTCACTGCAAACCTGCCAAACCCCTGCCTAAGGTTACCTATTCCTGTTTATTTTGTTTTGTTTACATTGCATTTTTTTATAAGAATAATCCTACATTTTTATTTAGAATGCTCAGTTACAATAAGAGAGATGTGGGATGCTAGATAATGTGACTTGCCAATTAGAAACTCATATATTTATTTCTATAGCAACACAAGTATCTAAATACAGAATACAGTGGGATCAGTGGGAGAATTTGAGAATATGGCAGTAAAAATGTGACCTTCGTTATTCAGCACATAGTAAAGAATGATATTTAGAAGAATTATAAAATAAAAAGAATAATTTTTAAAATGACTAGCATATTCTAGAAGCAAGTGTGAATATGCAGAGAAATGGTGTAGATACAGTTTCTGCCACCTGCCACTCTACTGGAAACATAGAATACCAATAATTAATAAAAATTGTGTGAAAATTGTTATAATAAGGGAAGATGACAATAATAAGGAAACGTCCATCATGAATTATAGAAAGTATCTCTGAAGCACTGATATTAAGATTGAGATCTGAAGGATGTTCGGGAATAAGTAGAAGAGATAGGGCAGGTGCGGAGGAAGACTCAAAAGGAAAGCTGGTAGTATGGTAATGACAGTACCAAAGAAGTCCAAGTTTAGTTTAAATGTGAAGAGACTGAGTAAAGAGACAGATGATAATGTCAGAGAGGTGAGTTAGAGGCAATTCATGGGGGTCACAAAGAGTCAGACATGACTGAACGACTGAACTGAACTGAACTGAACCAAGAAGCAACAGACTGGTTCCAGATAGGAAAAGGAGTACGTCAAAGCTGAATATTGTCACCCTGCTTATTTAACTTATATGCAGAATACATCATGAGAAATGCTGGGCTGGATGAAGCACAAGCTGGAATCAAGATTGCTGGGACAAATATCAATAACCTCAGATATGCAGATGACACCACCCTTATGGCAGAAAGTGAAGAGGAACTAAAAAGTCTCTTGATGAAAATGAAAGAGGAGAGTGAAAAAGATGGCTTAACACTCAACATTCATAAAACGAAGATCATGGCATCTGGTCCCATCACTTCATGGGAAATATATGGGGAAACAGGGGAAACAGTGTCAGACTTTATTTTGGGGGGCTCCAAAATCACTGCAGATGGTGACTTGCAGCCATGAAATTAACAGACACTTAATCCTTGGAAGAAAAGTTATGACCAACCTAGACAGCATATTGAAAAGCAGAGACATTACTTTGCCAACAAAGGTCTGTCTAGTCAAGGCTATGGTTTTTCCAGTAGTCATGTATAGATGGAGTTGGACTATAAAGAAAGCTGAGCACTGAAGAATTGATGCTTTTGAACTATGGTGTTGGAGAAGACTCATGAGAGTCCCTTGGACTGCAGGGAGATCCAACCAGTCCATTCTGAAGGAGATCAGCCCTGGGATTTCTTTAGAAGGAATGATGCTAAAGCTGAAACTCCAGTACTTTGGCCACCTGATGCGGAGAGCTGACTCATTGGAAAAGACCCTGCTGCTGGGAAAGATTGAGGGCAGGAGGAGAAGCAGATGGCAGAGGATGAGATGATTGGATGGCATCACCCACTCAATGGACATGGGTTTGAGTGGACTCCAGGAGTTGCTGATGGACAGGGAGGCCTGGAGTGCTGCAGTCCATGGGGTCACAAAGAGTCGGTCAGGACTGAGTTGCTGAACTGAACTGAAGCATCTAGTAGGAGCATTAGGAAGAAAACTAAAAAGGTAAAGAGAAGGAGAGAGATGATCACATTACCAAAAAAATCACACATAGGAATTAGTCACTGGGTTGCCTTGTAAAGGGGCAAGAGTGGAAAGGGACACCATTTAGCAGTTTGTTGTGAATTACAGGCAACAATAATGCAAAACTAGACTATGATATTCATAGAGATATGACCACACTAACTCTTATAATAATAGAATCAACTTCATATTGTTGTGGGGGAAAATATTTGTTAGTATAAAACAAATGCCTCTGGCACTTATTCAGTGAGTCAAAAGAAATATTAACTACTATAATCATTTTCATTTTGTTGCTATTCCATACTGTTAATAACCCAATGTGTACCAGCCACTTGGATCTAATTTCTAAACTAATGGAAACTGGTTTTCCAATACATCAAGACTATATCAATATAATCCAGCAAAGTCCTAGAAAGTATATATCCCAAGGAGTTGTTTAAAAGTAAAGTTTTTTAATTAAAAAATAAAAGTAATTAAATAATAATACATTTAATAAAATTTAAGTTAAAATATAATTTAAAACATTTAATTTAAAAGTTTTTAATGTTAAGAATTTTTTTAAGGTTTGGCTATCAGATAACTAAGATGAAATGCTAAAATTCTTTTCAAAGGATTGCAGCTCTTCACCAGTGCTCTAGCTAATAGAGACCATCCTTCAACAATATAAATGTATGACTTAACAGTTTTTACAGTTAAATTCAGCACTTCCTGGCTTTCACATCAACATTTAAACCATTCTTCATTTGCAGTCCCAAGGTTTTACAATTTACAGATTAAAAAAGATCACTAAGTTTATTAGGACAACTGTTTTGTGTCTACACCTACGCTAAAGAAAAGCTCAGTAAAGATCCCTTTAGGAATGTGCATTTCAACATCATAGCTGTCTAAGAGAATGAGCACTGGAAAAATATAAACTGCGTGTAGAAGAACCATAAATTCTGCACAGACCCTAAAGAGCAAATAATTTGCATCTCTTGAATCTGGAAACTTCCCATACTTTGAAATTGCCAAGAATTCCTTATGAAGGTAAGCAAGAATCTAATCTGTTTTAAATTTATATGAACTCGTTTAAATTGACTTAAGACATAAATAGGAAGAAAACAATCTGTAGCTAACTACTTTGTGATCTCTTAAGAGTTCCTTTTGTCTTCCCCTTGCTGGTGAAAAAATTAAATTGATATTATTTTTGAAAATAAAACTCAGTCTCTCTGTGAATTGCCAATAATTTGCAACTTTCATAGTATTCAAAGACTGAGATGAGATTAGTGAAGTTCTGTGCTATCTAATCCTAATTTTTTTTAAAGATTTTCCCATTCAAATTTCAGGAATAGTGTTTAAGTAGTAGTAGTGATACTGTTATATAGTGATACATAATATATAGATATATAATATATAGATAGTGATAGAGTATAGTAGTGATAGTGTTAGTAGGAGGGGAGGGAAGGAGGAGGGGAATAAGAAAAAAGAAAAAGAGAATAATAGGATAATGATAACTAACTAACAGTAGCTGTTGTTATTAGGTTGAAAACAAGATTTAAATTCAAGTCAATGATTGTGAAGATTTCATTAGATAAAGAAACTATTCCATCAAACTTCTAACTTTTCCATTCATTATTAGATTTTCAGAAAATGTCTGTAATTCTTTTTTATAAAGCCCACTTGACCTGATGTATGATCTTTTTATTTTAAATTTATTTAATTTTCAATTGAAGGATAATTGCTTTACAGAATTGTGTTGGTTTCTGCCAAACATCAACATGAATCAGCCGTAGGTTATACATATGTCCCTTCTTTCTTATTTAAAGAATTAAGACATTTGGAAAAATGCATCAAGAATTTTAAAAATGCATACAGCTTTTTATTTCATAGTATACACCCATGAGACCATACAGAGAAAAATAAAGATGTACAGAACAATATTTTGGGCAGTAATTCATAAAATGCAACACTAGAAGTAATTTAAATATCCAAAATTAAGCAATAATTAAATATAGTATACACATCATACCATATCAATCATTTTATCAAACAATACTGAATTACACTAAATCAGCTATAGTATGAGGTTTAGTTGGAAAATATAAATATGATAAGATCACAGTTTTCTTGTAGGATAAAAATATAAGTTAAAATTGCAACTTTCAAAATATATGTCACAATGTGTATTTCATTATAGGAATGGAATAAAATTTGAATGAAAACACAAGTTTTAGCATAAAGCCCTCAAAGCCCATCCATGTTGTCAAAAATGGCAGGATTTCCTTCTTTCTCATGGATGAAAAACATCTCATTCTGTGTGTGTGTATGTGTATTTTGAATACACATCTTTTATGTGTATTCATTCGTTGATGGATACTTGATTCTTTCCCTGGCTACTGTGAATAATGGTATGATAAACTTGGGCTTCCCTTGTAGCTCAGCTGCTAAAGAATCCGCCTGCAATACAGGAGACCTCGGATCAATTCCTGGATTGGGAAAATCTCCTGGAGAAGGGAACTGCTACCCATTCTAGTTTTCTGACCTGGAAAATTACATGAACTGTACAGTCCAGGGGATGGCAAACAATCAGACATGACTGAGCTGACTTTCACAAACATGGCTGCATATATATCTTTTTGATATCCTGTTTTCATCTTTTCAGAATATGCACCAAAAATTGGAATTACCAGATCATATCAGTTCAGTTCAGTTGCTCAGTCATGTCCGACTCTTTGCGACCCCATGAATCACAGCACACCAGGCCTCCCTGTCCATCACCAACTACTGGACTTCACCCAGACTCATGTCCATCGAGTAGGTGATGCCATCCAACCATCTCATCCTCTGTCGTCCCCTTTTCCTCCTACCCCCAATCCCTCCCAGCATCAGAGTCTTTTCCAATGAGTCAACACTTCGCATGAGGTGGCCAAAGTACTGGAGTTTCAGCTTTAGCATCATTCCTTCCAAAGAAATCCCAGGGCTGATCTCCTTCAGAATGGACTGGTTGGATCTCCTTGCAGTCTAAGGGACTCTCAAAAGTCTTCTCCAACACCACAGTTCAAAAGCATCAATTCTTCAGCACTCAGCTTTCTTCACAGTCCAACTCTCACATCCATACATGACTACTGGAAAAACCATAGCCTTGACTAGACGGACTTTTGTTGGCAAAGTAATGTCTCTGCTTTTCAATATGCTGTCTAGGTTGGTCATAACTTTTCTTCCAAGGAGTAAGTGTCTGTTAATTTCATGGCTATAGTCACCATCTGGTGTGATTTTGGAGCCCCCCAAAATAAAGTCTGACACTGTTTCCCCTGTTTCCCCATATATTTCCCATGAAGTGATGGGACCAGATGCCATGATCGTAGTTGTCTGAATGTTGAGTTTTAAGCCATCTTTTTCACTCTCCTCTTTCATTTTCATCAAGAGGCTTTTTAGTTCCTCTTCACTTTCTGCCATAAGGGTGGTGTCATCTGCATATCTGAGGTTATTGATATTTGTCCCAGCAATCTTGATTCCAGCTTGTGCTTCTTCCAGTCCAGCGTTTCTCATGACGTACTCTGCATTTAAGTTAAATAAGCAGGGTGACAATGCACAGCCTTGACGTACTCCTATTCCTATTTGGAACCAGTCTCTTGTTCCATGTCCAGTTCTAACTGTTGCTTCCTGACCTGCATACAGGTTTCTGAAGAGGCACGTCAGGTGGTCTGGTATTCCCATCTCTTGAAGAATTTTCCAGTTTATTGTGATCCACACAGTCAAAGGCTTTCGCATAGTCAATAAAACAGAAATAGATGTTTTTCTGGAACTTTCTTGCTTTTTCAATGATCCAGCGGATGTTGGCAATTTGATCTCTGGTTCCTCTGCCTTTTCTAAAACCAGCTGGAACATTTGGAAGTTCATGGTTCATATATTGCTCAAGCCTGCCTTGGAGAATTTTGAGCATTACTTTACTAGCGTGTGAGATGAGTGCAATTGTGCAGTAGTTTGAGCATTCTTTCGCATTGCCTTTCTTTGGGATTGAAATAAAAACTGACCTTTTCCAGTCCTGTGGCCACTGCTGAGTTTTCCAAATTTGCTGTCATATTGAGTGCAGCACTTTCATAGCATCATCTTTCAGGATTTGAAATAGCTCAACTGGAATTCCATCACCTCCACTAACTTTGTTTTTAGTGATGCTTTCTAAGGCCCACTTGACTTCACATTCCAGGATGTCTGGCTCTAGGTGAGTGATCATACCATCGTGATTATCTTGGTCATGAAGATCTTTTTTGTACAGTTCTTCTGTGTATTCTTGCCACCTCTTCTAATATCTTCTGCTTCTGTTAGGTCCATACCATTTCTGTCCTTTATCGAGCCCACCTTTGCATGAAATGTTCCCTTGGTATCTCTAATTTTCTTGAAGAGATCTCTAGTCTTTCCCATTCTGTTGTTTTCCTCTATTTCTTTGCATTGATCACTAATTTCTTTGCATTGATCACTAAGGAAGGCTTTCTTATCTCTTCTTGCTATTCTTTGGAACTCTGCATTCAGATGCTTATATCTTTCCTTTTCTCCTTTGCTTTTCACTTTTCTACTTTTCACAGCTATTTGTAAGGCCTCCCCAGACAGACATTTTGCTTTTTTGCATTTCTTTTCCATGGGGATGGTCTTGATCCCTGTCTCCTACAATGTCATGAACCTCCATCCTTAGTTCATCAGGCACTCTATCTATCAGATCTAGGCCCTTAAATCTATTTCTCACTTCCACTGTATAATCATAAGGGATTTGATTTCAGTCATACCTGGATGGTCTAGTGGTTTTCCCTACTTTCTTCAATTTCAGTCTGAATTTGGTAATAAGGAGTTCATGATCTGAGCCACAGTCAGCTTCCCAGTCTTGTTTTTCCTGACTGTATAGAGCTTCTCCATCTTTGGCTGCAAAGAATATAATCAATCTGATTTCGGTGTTGACCATCTGGTGATGTCCATGTGTAGAGTCTTCTTTTGTGTTGTTAGAAGAGGGTGTTTGCTATGACCAGTGTTTTCTTTTGGCAAAACTCTATTAACCTTTGCCCTGCTTCATTCCGTATTCCAAGGCCAAATTTGCCTGTTACTCCAGGTATTTCTTGACTTCCTACTTTTGCATCCAGTCCAGATCATATAGTAGACTTATTTTTAATTTTTTTTTTTTTTTACAAACTTTCACTTTGTTTTCCATGGTGTCTTAATAAATTTACATTCCTACTACAATGTACAAGCATTCACTTTTCTCCACGTTCTCACCAACAGTTTTCTCCTCCTGGTGAGGAGAAACTTATAACAGGTGTGAGGTGATAGTTCATTGTAGTTTTGATTTGAATTTCCTTGATAATTAGTGATGTTGAGCATCTTTTCATATTCCTAATGGCCGTTTAGATGTCTTCTTTGGAAAAGTGTCTATTTTATTTGTTTCCCCATTATTTAACTAAATTTTTCTTGTTGTGTTTGTGTGAGTTACATATAAATGTAACTCATATGTATATATATGGTTTCCCTGATGGCTCAGATGGTAAAGAATTTACTTGCAATGCAGGAGATCCTGGTTCGATCCCTGGGTCAGGAAGATCTATATATATCTATATGTATGTGTATATATCTATATATATGTAAATCATACAACATAAAAGAAAAATTTAAAGAATGGAGAAAAAAATAAAATAGTTTTCCAAAGAAGACATCTAAATGGCCATTAAGTATGTGAAAAGATGCTCAACATCACTAATTATCAAGGAAATTCAAATCAAAACTACAATGAGCTATCACCTCACACCTGCTAGAAGTTTATATAATATGGGCTTCCCTGGTGGCTCAGATGGTAAAGAATCCACCTATAATGTGGGAGACCTGGGTTCGATCCCTGGGTGGGTGAGATCCCATGCAGGAGGACATGGCAACCCACTACAGTATTCTTGCCTGGAGAATCTCCATGGACAGAGGAGTATGGCCAGCTACAGTCCGTGGGGTCACAAAGAATCAAACACAACTAAGCGACTAAGCACAGCACATGTATATAGTATATATTTATACATATTATGTATAAATATATATATATGATATTAGCCCTTCAATATGTGGTTTGTAAAACTTTTCTTCCATTCTTTATGTATATTTTTATCTGGTTGGTTGTTTCTTTTACGGTGGAGAAGCTTAGAAGTTTCATGTAGTTCTACTTGTTGATTTTTTCTTTTGTCATGATTTTGGTGTCATATCCAAAGAAAATATTTCCAAAACCAATGTCAAGGAGCTTTCTCCCTATGTTTACTTTTAGGAGTGTTATAGTGTTTGGCCTTATTTTAAGTCTGATTCATTTTGAGTTGATTTTTGTGACAGGTGTAATAAAGGGGTCTCATTTCACTTTTTCACATGTATTTATACAGTTTCCTCATTGAATGCTCTTACCTCCTCTGTTGAATATTAGTTGACTATAAATGCAGGGGTTTTTTAATTTATTTATCTATTTATTTTAATTGGGGACTAATTACTTTACAATATTGTAGTGGGTTTTGCCATACATTGACATGAATCAGCCATGGATGTACATGTGTCCCCCATTCTGAATCCCCCTTCTACCTCCCTCCCCATCCCATTCCTCAGGGTTGTCCCAGTGCACCAGCTTTGAGTGCCCTGTTTCATGCATCAAACTTGGACTGGTGGTCTATCTCACATATGGTAATATACATGATTCAATATTATTCTCTCAAATCATCCCACCCTCACCTTCTCCCACAAAGTCTAAAAGTCTGTTCTCTTTTGCTGTGTCATCTGTGTCTCTTTTGCTGTCTCGCATATAGTTACCATATTTCTAAATTCCATATATATGTGATAATATACTGAACTGGTGTTTTTCTTTCTGACTTACTTCACTCTGTATGATAGGCTCCAGTGTCATCCACCTCATTAGAACTGATTCAAATGTGTTCTTTTCAATAGCTGAATAATATTTCATTGTGTATATGTACCACAGCTTTCTTATCCATTCACCTGCGGATGGACATCTAGGTTGCTTCCATGTCCTGGCTATTGTAAACAGTGCTGCGATGAACATTGGGGTACATGTGTCGCTTTCAATTCTGGTTTCTTTGGTGTGTATGCCCAGCAGTGGGATTGCTGGGTCATATGGCAGTTCTATTTCCAGTTTTTTAAAGACTCTCCACACTGTTCTCCATAGTGGCTGTACTAATATGCATTCCCACCAACAGTAAGAGGGTTCCCTTTTCTCCACCCCCTCTCCAGCATTTATTGTTTGTAAACTTTTTGATAGCAGCCATTCTGACTGGCATGAGATGGTACCTCACTGTGGTTTTGATTTGCATTTCTCTGATAATGAGTAATGTTGAGCATTTTTTCATGTGTTTGTTAGCCAACTGTATGTCTTCTTTGGAGAAATGTCTCTTTAGTTTTTGTACCATTTATTGATTGGGTCATTTACTTTTCTGGAATTGAGCTGTAGGAGCTGCTTGTATATTTTTGAGGTTAATTCTTTGTCAGTTGCTTCATTTGCTATAATTTTCTCCCATTCTGAAGGCTGTCTTTTCACCTTGCTAATAGTTTCCTTTGTTGTGCAAAAGCTTTTAAGTTTAATTAGGCCCCATTTGTTTATTTTTGCTTTTATTTCCATTACTCTGGGAGGTGGGTCATAGAGGATCCTGCTGTGATTTATGTCAGAGAATGTTTTACCTATGTTTTCCTCTAGGAGTTTTATAGTTTCTGGTCTTACATTTAGATCTTTAATCCATTTTGAATTTATTTTTGTGTATGGTGTTAGAAAATGTTCTAGTTTCATTCTTTTACAAGTGGTTGACCCGTTTCTGAGCACCACTTGTTAAAGAGATTGTCTTTTCTCCATTGTATATTCTTGCCTCCTTTATCAAAGATATGGTGTCCATAGGTGTGTGGATTTATCTCTGGGCTTTCTATTTTGTTCCATTGATCTATATTTCTGTCTTTGTGCCAGTACCATACTGTCTTGATGACTGTAGCTTTGTAGTATAGTCTGAAATCAGGCAGGTTGATTCCTCCAGTTCCATTCTTCTTTCTCAAGATTGCTTTGGCTATTTGAGGCATACAAATTATGAAATTATTTGTTCTATTTCTGTGAAAAAATACTCTTGGTAGCTTTAAAGGGACTGCATTAAATCTATAAACTGCTTTGAGATAGTATACTAATTTTCACTATATTGATTCCTCTGATCCATGAACATGGTATATTTCTCCATCTATTTTTGTCATCTTTGACTTCTTTCATCAGTGTTTTTTAGTCTTCTATATATAGGTCTTTTGTTTCTTTAGATAGATTTATTCCTAAGTATTTTATTCTTTTCATTGCAATGGTAAATGGAATTGTTTCCTTAATTTTCTTTCTGTTCTCTCATTGTTAGTGTATAGGAATGCAAGGGATTTCTGCATATTAATTTTATATCCTGCAACTTTATTATATTCATTGATTAGCTCTAGTAATCTTCTGGTGGAATCTTTAGGGTTTTCTATGTAGAGGATCATGTCATCTGTAAACAGTGAGAGTTTTACTTCTTTTTCAATCTGGATTCATTTCTTCTTCTTCTCTGATTGCTATGGCTAGGACTTCCAAAACTATGTTGAATAGTAGTGGTGAGAGTGGGCACCCTTGTCTTGTTCCTTATTTTAGGGGAAATGCTTTAAATTTTTAACCATTGAGGATAATGTTTGCTGTGTGTTTATAATATATGGTTTTCATTATGTTGAGACATGTTCCTTCTATGCCTGCTTTTTGGAGTGTTTTTATCATAAATGAATGTTGAATTTTGTCAAGGCTTTCCCTGTAAATGCAGGGTTTTAATTCTGGAAACTGTATTCTGTTCCACTGATCTATTTGTCTTTTTTATCCCTGTGCCATATTGTTTTAAAAATCATAGTTTTGTACTATTTGAAATTGTGAGGTATGATGCCTTTGGCTTTGTGTAGTGTCAATATTTTAAAAATATTACCTCTTGAGATCATGAACATAAGATAAATTTCAATTTATTTGTGCTTTATTCTATTTCTTTCTACAAAGTCTTGTAGTTAACACTATACAGATCTTTCACCTCATTGGTTAAACTTATTTCTAGTTATTTTCTAGTTTTTGATCCAGTTGTGAATGGGATAGTTTTTTTTCAGACATTTCATTATTATTATTAGAAATCCAACTGACATTTTTTCAACCTCACTGTTAATCATGGAAATGCAAATTAAAATATGTTTCAAACATCAAATTTAACAAAATTGCTAAAAGCATATAATATTCAGTGGTATTTAAGTACATTGTGCTTGAAGGCTCAGTCATTTTGGTGCATGAACTTAAAGGCCTTGTGGCATATGGGGTCTTAGTTCCCAGATGAGGGATCAAATCCATGTACACTGCATTGGTGGATGGATTCTTAATCACTGGACCTCCAGGGAAGTCCTTATAATGTGAACTCTAATACACCTAATTTCCTTATGCTAATTTTCTATCCCACAACTTTACTGAAGTTGACCATTAGTTCAGGTTTTTGACTGAATCTCTGGGATTTTCTGTATTAAAATATATATATATATTACTTGCAAAAGAAATGATTTTAATTCTTCCTTCCTGACTTGGATGTCTTATTTCTTTGTCTTGCCTAGTTACTGTAGCTAAGACTTCTAATACTATAATATATGTAATGAGTGTGAGAGTGGGCATCCTTGTCTTGTTCCTGATATTAGAGAAAAAGCTTTCAAATTTTCACTATTGAACATGATGCTAACTTTGAGTTTGTTATATATGACTTATGTTGAAATATCTTCCGTCCACAGTCACAGTGTTGAGGGTTTTTATCAGGAAAAAATGTTGCATCTTGTCAAATATTATTCTATATCTATTAGCATGGACAAGTTATTTTAAATTTCATTTTATTAATGGAATATGTTACATTAATTGATTTGGGTACATTGAGCCATCTTTTGCATCCCAGGAATAAATCTCATCTGGTCACCGTATGTAATCCTTTCAATGGGTTCTTGAATTTGACTTGCAGATATTTGGATGAGAATTTTTGCATCTATATTCATATCCTTATTGATTTGGTATAAAGGTAATACTGGTCTTGTAGAATGAGTTTCAGAAGTGTTCCTTCTCTTTAATTTTTTGGAAGAGTTTTTGAAGAACTGGCATTAATTTTTTTTTTTTAATATTTCATCTAATTTGTCAGTGAAGCTATTGAGGTCCTGGGGTTTTCTCCGTTGGGAGGTTTTTGAAACTAAGTGAATATCTTTAGCTATTATGGCTGTCAAGATTTTCTAGTTCTTCCTAATTCAGTCTTGATAGACTGTGTGTTTCTAGAAATTTATTCATTCTTCTTGGTAATGTAATTTGTTGGTATATAATTCTACACAATAATTTCTTAAGAGCCTATGTAGTTGTAATAACAGCAGCAATGTCTCCACTTTCATTTCTAATTTTATTTATATGAGTCTTTTTCTTTCTTTTGTTAGTCTAAATAAAGTTTGGTATTTTTGTTTATTTTTTGAAAAGACAGAGAGAGCCAAATACTATATGATATCCCTTATATGTGGAATCTTGATGCTTGGGGCTGGTACACTGGGATGACCCAGAAGGATGGTATGGGGAGGGAAGTGGGAGGGGGGCTCAGGATTGGGAACACGTGTACACCCGTGGCAGATTCATGTTGATGTATGGCAAAACCAATACAATATTGTAAAGTAATTAGCCTCTAATTAAAAATGAATAAATGTAAATTTTTTAAAAAATTCAAACTTTTAAAAACAGAGAGTAATATTAATACAATGGCTCCAGGATCTGTGGGGTAGAATAGGAGAGATGTCTTTCAAGAGTGCAAACTTGCCTCTCATAGAAAAATAAATCCTGAAGATCTAAGATAGAGAACAGTGAATATAGACAACAATATTAGATTATAATTATAAAATTTGCTAAGAGACTACATCGTAATTAATTATTCAAATCATAGAAATTATAATTATGCAGCAGGATAGAGGCACAAAATATCATGAAAATGATGATTCTATTACAATATATAAATGCATCAAATCAATATATTATACACATTAATATGTTTTATGTAAAATGTAAAAAATCTTTTTTGTCTTTAAAGAGAGCATATAAATTTTAAACTATTTCTTGACAGTGAAAATGAGTACATCTTTATTTATATAATTTTTTTGTATTTTTCATACTTTTTCACCATGAACTCATATTATTTTCATAAAGATGTCAAAAGTGAGAATAAACAGTCCATATCAGTGATTGATCATTAAATAAATGAACTTCTCCAATAATATGATAGGGATCCATTTTCTATGGAAAAGATAAGCAGCTTTGGGTAGTAAGAGAATGAGACAAAACAATGAATACAGGTAACTTTAAAAGCTGCTACAGGTCCCTGGAAATACACACAATACCTGAATGGACCATGTTAAATCATAGGAAAGTTCAGTGAACTTAATATTGAAACTGATATCAGGGTGACATTATACTTTCAAAGAATGTACTACACAATATAGTCAGCAAGGTTAAAGTTTGAAAAAAATCTTATTCTTTTTGTAAAAAATACTTTTTAAAAGAAGTTTAATGACAATAGTTACAATCAGAAAATAAATATTTTATGGTGAAAGAGTTGGGTCATTGTTTTCCAGAAAGAAAAGAATAATGACTTTGAAACAGAAAAGAGAAATTTTAAAAATGAATATATGATTTCGACCAAATATCCTGGAAAATTTTGCCTCTACTTTTTTTTTTATAATAAAGTGCACCAAATGATGTGGAATTATTTTAGTGTAGAGAGTAATGATTTTTTACTTGGAAAAGTATGAAGGACAAAGTGACAAAATAATTATGAAACAATTCCAAGTAAATACAGCTTCTCCAGGAGCTGTGTTTAGTTTGATGTGGACTACTCAAAAAGTGACCAGATCTCTGCTGCAGAAAGCCCTGAGGCACTTCTCGCACTGTGGGAAAGGTGCTCCCTGGGAAACTCAGTGAGGTGATGATGATGATGGTCCCTCAAAGCTGTTGCACATAGCACATCCTACTGTGACATCAATTACACAAAATGAGTTCATGGCAAAGGATGTCATATGTAAACAAAACCAGCAATAAGGTTATTCAAATATGTGAGTACACAAGTACACATCTGGGTTATAAAAGATCTCATAGTATGAAACTGTTGGATTATAAATAGTCCTCATCAGACTGTTTCACAGAAACTTCAAACTACAATACCAGACTCCTCACTGTCACTGATAAGTAATATATAGAGAGAGTCAGGAAAATTGTGACGAAGTTTAAGATAAGGAACAAGGATTATAGAGGTATAGAATGACAGACATAAAATGAATCTAATCATAAATTTTTTTCAGTGCTAATAGCCATGGAAATGAAATATGAATGACTATGCTAAAATAATTCTGCCTGGAAAAAGACAATTTAGTAGGACTATAGTAAAAAATAAGGGTGAGATAAATCCTGGAGTATAGCTTTCTTCCAAGAATTTACGTTAGTAATTAACAACATTATAGATGAAGAGTTTGAGTCTAACAGTAGTCTCAGTCTAAACAGCAATTGTTTGACAGTATCTCCTCATCACTGGTGGCTAAGATGGTAAAAAAATCCACCTGCAATACTGGAGACCTGAGTTCAATCCCTGGGTTGGGAAGATCCCTTGAAGGAGGGTATGGCAAACCACTCCAGTATTCTGGCCTGGAGAATCCCCATGGACAGAGGAGCCTGGTGGGCTACAGTCCATAGGATTGCAAAGAGTCAGACACAACTGAAGTGACTAAGCACACCTCATCACTACTGTGTACTGGCTCTATCTCATTTCCCACTTGTACATACACACAAGTGCACAAATACACACAATAGAAATAACTGACCTCATATGACACATCTCCTTCCAAAGGACCTCGAAAATTAGGTCTGGTGAAAAAAAAAAAAAAAAAAAAAAAACAAAAACCCATTACTTAAAACATTACGGAGTTTCCTCAAAAAATAAATGACCAAATGATCCAGCAAATCCTCTTCTGGGCATATATCCAAAAAGAACTGAAATGAGGATCCCAATGAGATATTTGCACACCATGCACATAAAAGCACTATCCACTAGACTGAAAGGAGTGAAGCAACTCGTGTCCATCAGCAGATAAATCCATAAACAAAATGTGGTATTCACAAACAATAAAACATTATTCAGCCATTAAAAGGAAATATGACACAAGGCACACCATGGGTGAACTTTAAATGAAATAAGACAGTCCAAAAAGTCAAATACTAAATAATTCAACTTATATGAGGTATCTAGACTAAACAAATTTGTAGAAACATAGAGAGGACTGAAGTTTGCCAGAGGCTGGAGAAAGAGGAAAATGGAGTTTCTTAGTGGGATCAGATTTCCAGTCTTTCAAGATGAAGACTTCTGGAGACTGGTTGCACAACATGAATATACTTAACACTACTGAACCATAAGAGATTCCCTGGTAGCTCATCTGATAAAGAATCTGCCTGCAATGAAGGAGACCTGGGTTCAATCCCTGGGTCAGGAAGATCCCCCTGGAGAATGAAATGGCAACCAGGTTATTCTCAGTATTCTTGCCTGGAGAATTCCATGGACAGAGGAACCTGGTAGGATTCAGCCCATGGGGTCACAGTTAGACATGACTGTGTGATTAACACTTGACTAACACTTGACTTGACTTGACTGAATCATTTGGGAGTGATTAAGATGACAAATTTATCTTACGTGCATTTTACTACACTTTTTATAAAGCCACTACTCTAATAATTCTTCGAAAAATTAGATTTCTCTCTTTAGCTGTTTGTAGGCATCCTTTAAGTAATGTTTGCTATGTTGTTGCTCTTTTGTGATGGAGCAAATTATTTTTTATAGGAAATGGAAGAGTTTGTCCAGAGCTCTGGAGAAAATGGTATTGTGGTGTTTACTTTGGGGTCAATGATCACTAACATGACAGAAGAAAGAGCCAATACAATTGCATCAGCCCTTGCCCAGATTCCACAAAAGGTACATATGGTAATTTAAAAGTGTCAACCATTTAATGGGTCTCTTAAATAATGTAAAAGATCTGATTCAAATATATCCTGCAAGAAAAATAAACTATTATGATAGCTCCAACTTATCTCAAAATAAACGTGTAGATTATTAGTAATTTGCCACTAATATTTTCACAATAGAATCAAGACCACCTAAAAATTTCTTAGTTAAATTTGTCAAGTAAAATCTTATTTGTCTATGGCATCATGTGTGAAATCTGATTGCCAGCCATACTTATTTAACATAACAATTAAGTATGTAAAATGTGTGTGTTCCTGTTCAGGCCAATGCATTAGTAGTTTTACTTAAAATCTCTGATCCTTATTTCCTTATTGTCATACACAAGACATTTATCTAGATGTCTTTAAACCTGTACAAAATTCTAATGCTAAAACTGTGAAATTTAAGTTATGAAATAAGGTATTTACTTTACTCTAACAGGTGTTATGGAGATACAGTGGCAAAAAACCGGACACCTTAGGACCCAATACTCGGCTGTATGACTGGATTCCCCAGAACGACCTTCTTGGTGAGACTTGATAGAACAAGTATTGAAAACAAGAATAACAGCGGAGCAGACTGACACTACTTCAATACAAAACAAACTTATTGAGTATTTATTATTGAAAAACTCAAAAAGAAAAAGTTACTTCCTCATTGTTACTTCCAGCCTTAGGTGAAAAAAAAAAGAAAATAAAAAAATTCTCATTTCATTATACACAATACATTTTTTAGGGCCCAAATGAAAAACCTTTATTTTAACTGTAATTACTTCTGACGGTGAACTTGTAAATAACTTTGTGGACTGTTGTTCTGTCTCTGAACTCTTTCTTTACACTTGTCTGCTCTATTAGAATATTTTAAATGTTACTAAAACATAATATTCTTTGGCATTGCCTTTCTTTGGGATTGGAATGAAAACTGACCTTTTCCAGTCCTGTGGCCACTGCTGAGTTTTCCAAATTTGCTGGCATATTGAGTGCAGCACTTTCACAGCATCATCTGTCAGGATTTGAAATAGCTCAACTGGAATTCCATCACCTCCACTAGCTTTTTTGGTAGTGATGCTTTTTAAGGCCCACTTGACTTCACATTCCAGGATGTCTGGCTCTAGGTCAGTGATCACACCATTGTGATTATCTGGGTCGTGAAGCTCTTTTTTGTACAGTTCTTCTGTGTATTATTGCCACCTCTTCTTAATATCTTCTGCTTCTGTTAGGTCCATACCATTTCTGACCTTTATTGAGCCCATCTTTGCATGAAATATTCCCTTGGTATCTCTAATTTTCTTGAAGAGATCTCTAGTCTTTCCCATTCTGTTGTTTTCCTCATTTCTTTGCATTGATAGCTGAGGATGGCTTTCTTCTCTCCTGGCTATTCTTTGGAACTTGCATTCAGATGCTTATATCTTTCCTTTTCTCCTTTGCTTTTGCTTCTCTTCTTTTCACAGCTATTTGTAAGGCCTCCTCAGACAGCCATTTTGCTATTTTGCTTACTTTTCCGTGGGTATGGTCTTGATCCCTGTCTCCTGTACAATGTCACAAACCTCCATTCATAGTTCATCAGGCACTCTATCAGATCTAGTCCCTTAAATCTATTTCTCATTTCCACTGCATAATCACAAGGGATTTGATTTAGGTCATACCTGAATGGTCTAGTGGTTTTCCCTACTTTCTTCAATTTCAGTCTGAATTTGGCAATAAGGAGTTCATGATCTGAGTCACAGTAAGCTCCCAGTCTTGTTTTTCCTGACTGTATAGAGCTTCTCCATCTTTGGCTGCAAAGAATATAATCAATCTGATTTCGGTGTTGACCATCTGGTGATGTCCATGTGTAGAGTTTTCTCTTGTGTTGTTGGAAGAGGGTGTTTGCTATGACCAGTGCATTCTCTTGGCAGAACTCTATTAGCCTTTGCCCTGATTCATTCTGTACTCCAAGGCCAAATTTGCCTGTTACTCCAGGTGTTTCTTGACTTCCTACTTTTGCATTCCAGTCCCCTATAATGAAAAGGACACCTTTTTGGGGTGTTAGTTCTAAAAGGTCTTGTAGGTCTTCATAGAACCATTCAACTTCAGCTTCTTCAGCATTACTGGTTGGGGCACAGGATTGGATTACTGTGATATTGAATGGTTTGCCTTGGAAACGAACAGAGATCATTCTGTCATTTTTGAGATTGCATCCAAGTACTGCATTTTGGACTCTTTTGTTGACCATGATGGCTACTCCATTTCTTCTATGGGATTCTTGCCCACAGTAGTAGATATAATGGTCATCTGAGTTAAATTCACCCATTCCAGTCCATTTTAGTTCGCTGATTCCTAGAATGTCGACATTCACTCCTGCCATCTCCTGTTTAACCACTTCCAATTTGCCTTGATTCATGGACCTGACATTCCAGGTTCCTCTGCAATATTGCTCTTTACAGCATCGGACCTTGCTTCTATCACCAGTCACATCCACAACTGGGTATTGTTTTTGCTTTGGCTCCATCCCTTCATTCTTTCTGGAGTTATTTCTCCACTAATCTCCAGTAGCATATTGGGCACCTACTGACCCGGGGAGTTCCTTTTTCAGTATCCTATCATTTTGCCTTTTCATACCATTCATGGGGTTCCCAAGGCAAGAAAACTGAAGTGGTTTGCCATTCCCTTTTCCAGCGGACCACATTCTGTCAGACCTCTCCACCATGACCCTCCCATCTTGGGTGGCCCCACACGGAATGGCTTAGTTTCATTGAGTTAGACAAAGCTGTTGTCTGTGTGATCAGATTGGCTAGTTTTCTGTGATTATGGTTTCAGTGTGTCTGCCCTCTGAAGCCTTCTCACAACACCTACCATCTCACATGCTAGTAAAGTAATGCTTAAAATTCTCCAAGCCAGGCTTCAGCAACATGTGAACAGTGAACTTGCTGATGTTCAAGCTGGTTTTAGAAAAGGCAGAGGAGAGATCAAATTACCAACATCTGCTGTATCATTGAAAAAGCAAGAAAGTTCCATAAAAAACATCTGTTTCTTCTTTATTGACTATACCAAAGCCTTTGACTGTGTGGATCACAATAAACTGTGGAAAATTCTGAAAGAGATGGGAATACCAGACCACCTGACCTGCCTCTTGAGAAACCTATATGCAGGTCAGGAAGCAACAGTTAGAACTGGACATGGAACAACAAACTGGTTCCAAATAGGAAAAGGCATACATCAGGGCTGTATATTGTCACCCTGCTTATTTAACTTATATGCAGAGTACATCATGAGAAATGCTGGGCTGGAAGAAGCACAAGCTGGAAACAAGATTGCTGGGAGAAATATCAATAACCTCAGAAATGCAGATGACACCACCCTTATGACAGAAAGTGAAGAAGGACTAAAAAGCCTCTTGATGAAAGTGAAAGAGGAGAGTGAAAAAGTTGTCTTAAAGCTCAACATGCAGAAAACTAGATCATGGCATCTGGTCCCATCACTTCATGGGAAATAGATGGGGAAACAGTGGAAACAGTGTCAGACTTATTTTTTTGGGCTCCAAAATCACTGCAGATGGTGATTGCAGCCATGAAATTAAAAGATGCTTACTCCTTGGAAGGAAAGTTATGACCAACCTAGATAGCACATTGAAAAGCAGAGATATTACTTTGTCAACAAAAGTCCGTCTAGTCAAGGCTATGGTTTTTTCAGTGGTCATGTATGGATGTGAGAGTTGGACTGTGAAGAAAGCTGAGTCCCAAAGAATTGATGCTTTTGAAGTGTGGTGTTGGAGAAGACTCTTGAGAGTCCCTTGGACTGCAAGGAGATCCAACCACTCCATCCTAAAGGAGATCAGTCCTGAGTGTTCGTTGGAAGGACTGATGCTGAAGCTGAAACTCCAATGCTTTCGTCACCTCATGCGAAGAGCTGACTCATTGGAAAAGACTCTGATGTTGGGAGGGATTGGGGGCAGGAAGAGAAGGGAACGACAGAGGATAAGATGGCTGGATGACATCACCAACTCGATGGACGAGTTTGAGTGAACTCCGGGAGTTGGTGATGGACAGGGAGGTCTGGCGTGCTGTGATTCATGGGGTCACAGAGTTGGACACAACTGAGGAACTGAACTGAACTGAAAACATAACAGCTCATCTTTTATTACCAGTGGTTCTCTTATATATAATCTTATTTTATAGTAGAATCTTTTTGGTTACCTATTTTAAATATAGCAGTGTGTACCTGTCAATCCAAAACCCCATCTGGCCCTCCCCACCCCACACTTCCCCCCTGATAAGAATGAATTCATTTTCTAAATCTGTGAGTCTGTTCCTGTTAAACAAATAACTTAATTTGTATCACAATATTTTTCTTGAAAAATTACACATTTTATGATAAAATACAGATTTTCCATCCTTGGGTTCCAGTACGACTAGTATTACCCTTCCTTTGCACTTGACACCCTTCCTATCAAACTTAATGTCTTCAGGATTTCTTTATAGACTATATTTCTGACATGCCCTCCCTGTTTGTTTGTTTTGATGTGATTGTTGTTCATGTGGTTTCTTTTACCCAGAATGTTCTTTCAATTTGTTTACCTGCCAATCTTGAATTTATGAAGTTCAAGTGACAAAGCTCTTCTTTTAGGAAGCCTTCAATTAACCTCTCCAGCAGAATTAGTGGATTCTTGCTAAGAGTTATGATAGCAATTTAAATGAAGTTTCCTGTTTATAATCATCTATCTAAAATACACTATTTCTTTCAGTGCCTTCTAGTACTCATTTTATTTCTAAGACTCAATTAATAATTTTACTGAAATTCATTCAATCCTAGGTCATCCAAAAACCAAAGCCTTTATAACTCATGGTGGAACCAATGGCATTTACGAGGCCATATACCATGGGATCCCTATGGTGGGCATTCCTTTGTTTGCTGATCAACCTGATAACATCGCTCATATGAAGGCCAAGGGAGCAGCTGTCAGTTTGGACTTGGAAACAATGGCAACAAGAGATTTGCTTAATGCATTGAATGAAGTCATTAATAATCCTTCGTGAGTATATATATATATATGTATATGTACACGTATATATATATTACTATATACTATTTCTAGAGGTGTTCTCTTGGGAAGACATGGGAGGCAGCAAGGGGTTGTCACATAAAAACAGAGGAGTAAGACTTGCTCAATGTTTTGAAAACAGTCAACAATAGCCTATTGTGTCACCTTAAGTTTTTTCCATGGTTGTAGGGAAACGGTTTGTCAAAGGCTCAAGGATGGTGGATAAATTTTGAAAGAACTTATTAGATTGTGAAGAATCCCTCAAAGGTAACAAGGATGAAGAGGAAGAATTGAGAACAAAGCTAAAGTAGGGAACCATGAATGCTATGAGGACGCATCTGCATACTTTCTTTCAGCATGTAAAATCCACAAATGTTTTAAATTCTTCTAAGATGGTTTAATTTTAGTAAATCACAGTGACATAATTCATCTCAAATTCCCATTACATTAGGACTTTCCAGGTAGCTCAGAAAGTAAAGAATCTGCTTGCAATGCAAGGTTTATATGAGACCTGGGTTCAATCCCTGGGTCAGGAAGATCCCCTGAAGAAGTGAATAGCAGCCCACTCCAATATTCTTGCCTGGAGAATTCCATGGACAGAGGAGCCTGGTGGGCTACAGTTGGTGGGGTCGCACAGAGTCAGACACGACTGAACAACTAACACTTGCACTTTGCACTTCTGTATAGTCTTTCCCTATTGTATTACAAAAATATTTCTGAATCCCTGCCCTCTTTTCAAAAACACAGTGCTTCCACTGTGTTTTTTTACAGAACAGGCCTTCAATCTTTCCCAGCATCAGGGTCTTTAATGAGTCTGCCCTTCACATCAGGTGATCAAAGTATTGAAGCTTTAACTTCAGCATCAGTCCTTCCAGTGAATATTCAGGGTTGATGTCCTTTAAGATTGGCTGGCTTGATCTCCTTGCAGTCCAAGGGACTCTCAAGAGTCTCCTCAAGCACCACAATTCAAAAACATAAATTTTTTTGGCCTTCAGTCTTCTTTATGGTCCAACTCTCACATTTGTACATGACTACTGGAAAAGACATAGCTTTGACTACACAGACCTTTGTTGGCAAAGTGATATCTCTGCTTTTTAAAATGCTGTCTAAGTTTGTCATAGCTTTTCTTCCAAGGAGCAAACATCTTTTAATTTTGTGGTTACAGTCACCATCCACAGTGAATTTGGGGCCCAAGGAAATAAAATCTGCTTTTTTAAAGTCACTGCTTTCAATTTCTCCCCTTCTATTTGACTTGAAGTGATGGGACCTGGTGCCTTGATCTTAGTTTATTGAATGTTGAGTTTTAAATCAGCTTTTTCACTCTCCTCTTTTACCCTCATCAAGAGGCTCTTTAGTTCCTCTTCTCTTTCTGCCCTTAGAGTGGTAACCTCATCTGCATATATGAAGTTGTTGATGTTTCTCCTGACAATCTTGATTCCAGCTTGTTATTCATCTAGTCTGTTAATTCACATGATGTTCTCAGCATAGAAGTTAAGAAAGCAGGATGACAATATAGAGACTTGAGATACTCCTTTCCCAATTTTGAAGTAGTCCATTTTTCCATGTCTGGTTCTAACTATTGCTTCTTGACCTGCATACAGGTTTCTTAGGAGATAGGTAAGGTAGTCTGGTACTCCCATCTCTTTAAGAATTTTGCACATTGTCTTGTGATCCACACAGTCAAAGGGTTTAGCGTAGTCAATTAAGTAGAACTAGATGTTTTTGTGGAATTCACTTGCTTTCTCCATGATCAAGCAAATGTTGGCAATTTGATCTCTGTTTCCTCTATCTTTTCTAAACCCAGATTGTACATCTGGAAGTTTTGGTTCACATTGCTGAAATCCAGCTTGAAAGATTTTGGTTATAACCTTGCTAATATATGAAATAAGCACAGCTGTATGGTAGCTTGAACATTCTTTGGCATTGCCCTTCTTTGGAATTGGAATGAAAACTGACTTTTTCTGTCCTGTGGCCACTGCTGAGTTTCCAAAATCTGTTGACATATTGAGTGCAGCACTTTAACAGCATCATCTTTTAGGATTTGAAATAGTTCAGCTGAAATTCTATTGCCTCCACTAACTTTGTTCATGTAATGCTTCCTAAGGCCCACTTGATTTCACACTCCAGGCTCCCTGTAGCCTTTCCCTTATCCAGGGGATCTTCCCAACCCAGGGATCAAATCCAGGTCTCCCACTTTGCAGGCAGATTCTTTACCAGCTGAGCCACATGGGAAGCCCAAGAATACTGGAGTGGGTAGAATACTGGAGTGGGTGGCCTATCCCTTCTCCAGAGGATCTTCCTGACCCAGGAATCGAACCAGAGCAGACTCTTTACCAACTGAGCTATGAGGGAAGCCCAAGAATACCCCTAAGAATCAATGTATTATTCCTCCAGATAATCAGAATAGATACTATTCCTAACATTCCATTTGACCATGAAAAAAGCAGGCAATCAGAGTTAAGATTCAAACCAAGGCACTTCACATCCACACTTCTAAATATTACTCCACTAATATGATGTCAACATAAACTCCTGACCAGCACTGCCTGGACATGTCCCTGAATCTCATCATGGATATGTCTCCTATTTCTGGATTATAATAGTATTTTAAAATCTATCCACCAGAATCTATTACCAACTCCTTACTGGATAGCTCAAACTTTGAACACTCAAAATATGTATTTCCTTTCTCTTTTCTGGCCTTTGGGATTTAATTCATTCATTCTTTAGATTACAAATGCTTCTCTTTCCAATTTTCTCTTTTTTCATAGCTTGAAATCCTATGCATTTAATAAATTGTATTACATAAGCTATGATCTCTAATCAACTCCAAGGCAAATAATCTGTATTTCTTCCACTCTATGAAGCATCCAATTTTACCATCTGTATGAAAATGTTACATACTTATCTTTTCTAGTTCGTTCTATAAACTGATGTCTATTTGATTTTTCTTCAGATATAAAAAGAATGTGATGTGGTTATCAACCATTCAACGTGATCAGCCTATGAAGCCCCTTGACCGAGCAGTCTTCTGGATTGAGTTTGTCATGCGCCACAAAGGAGCTAAGCACCTTCGGCCAGCCGCCCACAATCTCGCCTGGTACCAGTACCACTCTCTGGATGTGATTGGGTTCCTGCTGGCATGTGTGGCGACTGCTGCATTTGTCATCACAAAATGTTACCTATTTTGTTACCAAAAGTTTCTTAAAACAGGAAAGAAGAAGAGGGAGTAGCTGGATGTGAGGCCTGAAGCAAATATGCCCCATAGCTGGAACTCTTCTAGCTAATTCCAACAGGAAGGAGTTAAGGCTCCCATCCTCCTGTGACAAAATGGCTAGTCACATTTTAGCACTTCAGATCAAAATTAGTTTTTAAGGGATTTTCTATGCTTAAGAGTAGAAATGTGTCATGTTAAATAAAAATAAAACTATATGACTATATATTGAAATTCATATTTTTATTTTATTCATTTTGATTTTAATTCAAATGCTATACAAAAAATTATTGAATATAACAGTTTCACATATTGTGCACAGAAACAAGTTTATTCATAGTATCCATGTTATTTTGTAGATATCCAGAATATTTTAATTTCATTTTGATGCAGAATTTTATAGTTTTATCTTGCTACAGAAACTGTACAATAATCAGAATTGTGTTGATTCACCTTTTTGTTTCATTTGTGAGACCAATAACACTTCTTCTTCCTACTTTTTAACTGTGCATCCAGCTTCACCATTACTTCTTACCTAAAGCCATGATGTAACATTTGTCTTCATCCAGTTTAACTCATTTCCCAGTGAAATGTTTGTGGAATTAGAAATACAGCCTCTGCTACCTGCTTCCTATTAAAAAAAAAACAACTGATATATTTGGGAAAATCTTTGATATTTTGACCTAATTATTTTTTCCTCATCACATTTAAAAATAATCACCTTATCTCTTTCGCATCGATATTCAGCCTTCAATAATGGATGTAGGTCTCAACTGTATATTAAGATAATATAATAAATGGTCTTATTGAATTTTCATTTTCTTAAAATGCACATGAATATATATGTATATAAACCTAGGCACATTATGACTGACATAATAACAATGAGCAGGATACAAAAATTACATAAATTTCATGGAAACTGATAAATCAAATGAAAGCAATCTTAAGACATTCCTGAAAACCGAACTTCAGGAAAGCAGTGTACAATGAAAGTGGTCCAGCTGAGGAAAGCATACTTGTCTTATTAGTCAAGAGGATCACTGTCCATGTCATATGGCAAACATTTATCAACCTGAGGCATAATTTATTTCAAAAATAAAATAAAACACTGACACTGAGAGAACTATAAGAAAAATTTACCACTGAATTTTCCATGAAAGCTGCCTAAATAATTGACACATTTTTAAAGAAAAACAGAACTAATATGGTGCCATAGTAGATAGTATTGTTCAATCACACATATAGGTTTAAATAATTTTTCTCAAATCCATCCTGCAACACATGTAACAGAAAAAGGACTGGTAGTCCACTGTACAATGAGAACTACTACAAATCTCCAAAGAAAAGTCAACCAGCCCAATATGAATATGAATATATGAAGTATATGAACAGGAAATTCACAGAATTTAACTGGCCAGTGACATATAAAAGGTGTCAATGGTCACTGATTCTTTATGAAATGGAAATTAAGTCAATGAACTACTTTGCTATAGATGATTTGTAGAACAAATTGTATGGGAGGACTATTTTTCTGGAAGTATAATGTGGAAATACCTTTTTAAGAAAATTTAAACACAATGCTGATATTGCCACCTAGACTAGAAATCTGCCATGCAGAAAGACTTGCACATGTTCATAACTATAATCTGAACATTCCCAGTAGCACTTAAATGGCTCTCAGCTAAGGAACACACTCACCTACAACATAAGTATGGGGTGGTAGGAGAGAAAATAGATTATGGGCAATGTTGGTGAATACTGCCATGTCACAATGCTAAATAAAAATCAAGTTTCAGAAATTATAAAAAATAAGCATGACTCTCTTCTTTCAAAATAAAATGAAATATATGTAAATTTGTATGCCACAGAAGAAATGATCTTAAAGAATACACCAAATTTCCAATGGTGAGAATTTAAATTTTTATTCTATATATTTCTTTATTATTTGACCTTTAACAATAATTTTTTCATTTATTAATTTTGTGGTTTAAAAAATAATTAGTGAAAAAAATTAATTGATTCCATATATTAAGTTCTAAGATGTTCATATGATGTAATCAATGTGTTAGTTTCATTCAGAACATTTGACTGAAAAAACCTGACATACTTACTACCCAATATATCAAATGATAGACTTTTTTAGGATATTTACTTTATGTTTCAAATATTATAAGTAAATATATTACAACATATATTTACAATTTAAATAGCTTCAAAAATTAAATCACAAGATTTTAATGACTTTACTGTGGTTTTAATATCAATATTTAATGAATTTTACAAGAGCTTGAGGACCTCTATTGGCTTATTTCAAATATTTATATCTGTAGTCCTTTTGAGACATGGCTACAAGTATTTTTACAGCTCTCCCACCAAGTCAGAGAAGGCAATGGCACCCCACTCCAGTACTCTTGCCTGGAAAATCCCATGGACGGAGGAGCCTGGTAGGCTGCAGTCCATGGGGTCTTGAAGAGTCGGACATGACTGAGTGACTTCACTTTCACTTTTCACTTTCATGCATTGGAGAAGGAAATGGCAACCCACTCCAGTGTTCTTACCTGGAGAAGTCCAGAGAGGGTGGAGCCTGGTGGGCTGCTGTCTATGGGGTTGCACAGAGTTGGACACGACTGAAGCAACTTAGCAGCAGCAGCAGCCCACCAAGTAATTTCCTCTTTTGAAGTTTAGTAAGTCTTGCTGCCATCTCAAAAATGTTTCGCCTTCACCTTCAAGGCTCAGTTAGAAAATTCAACACATTCTGTATTTGTATTTCTTCTGTGTGTGTATCACTCCATCATCTCTCTATCTCTCTACTCACTATGGAGCCCTGTACTATATTGAAAGTCTCTGTGATTAAAGACCATTTGTAGATATATGGTTTTCCCAGTGGTCACATACGGTTGTGAGAGCTGGACCATCAAGAAGGCAGTGCGCCAAAGAGTTGATGGCTTTGAATTGTGGTGCTGGAGAAGACTCCTGAGAGCACCTTGGACAGCAAGGAGATCAAATCAGTCAATCTTAAGAGAAATCAACACTGAATACTCATTTGAAGGACTGATGCTGAAGTTGAAGCTCCAGAATTTTGGTCATCTATTGTGACTCATTGGAAAAGTCCCTGATGCTAGCAAAGATTGAGGGCAGAAAGAGAAGACAGCATCAGAGGATGAGATGGCTGGATGGTATCACCAATGCAATGGACATGAACTTGGACAAACTTTGGGAGAGAGTGAGGGATAGGGAGGCCTGGCATGCTGAAGTCCATGGGGTCACAAAGAGTCAGATATGACTGAGTGACTAAATAACAAAATAGATATGCATAAAAGCTCAACATTCAGAAAACTAAGATCATGGCATCTGGTCCCATCACTTCATTGCAAATAGATGGGAAAACAGTGGAAACAGTGGCTGACTTTATTTTTCTGAGCTCCAAAATCACTGTAGATGGTGATTGCATTCATGAAATTAAAAGATGCTTGCTCCTTGAAAGGAAAGTTATGACCAACCTAGACAGCATATTGAAAAGCAGAGACATTACTTTGCCAACAAAGGTCCATCTAGTCAAGGCTATGGTTTTTCCAGTAGTCATGTGTGGATGTGAGAGTTGGACTATAAAGAAAGCTGAGCACCAAAGAATTGATGCTTTTGAACTGTGGTTGGAGAAGACCCTTGAAAGTCTCTTGGACTGCAAGGAAATCCAACCAGTCCATCCTAAAGGAGATCAGTCCTGGGTGTTCATTGGAGGGACTGATGTTGAAGCTGAAACTCCAATACTTTGGCCACCTCATGCAGAGAGCTGACTTATTTGAAAAGATCCTAATGCTGGGAAAGATTAGAGGGCGGGAGGAGAAGGGGACGACAAAGGATGAGATGGTTGGATGGCATCACGGACACAATGGACATGGGTTTGGGTGGACTCTGGGAGTTGGTGATGGACAGGGAGGCCTGGCGTGCTGCGGTTCATGGGGTCTCAAAGAGTCGGACATGACTGAGTGACTGAACTGAACTATTCCTCCTAGTTCCAGCCCCCAGCAGTTTGAGTCTTCATAAACCAATCACCAGGTGTGTTCAGATGATTACAGCCCCAGCCACCACAAGACAGTAACCACCTGAGAAACTTCCTATAAGAACCACTTAGCTGATCCCAGCAACACCCAGAACTATGAGTTCTAAGTCCCTTCATTTAAGGGCAGTTTTTGTGCAGTAATATATAACTGAACAATAATTATACTTCTGTAATAATCAATAATCTCAGATATGCAGATGACACCACCCTTATGGTAGAAAGTGAAGAGGAACTCAAAAGCCTCTTGATGAAGGTGAAAGAGGAGAGTGGTAAATGTTGGCTTAAAACTTAACATTCAGAAAACGAAGATCATGGTATCTGGTCCCATCACTTCATGGGAAATAGATGGGGAAACAGTGGAAACAGTGTCAGACTTTATTTTTTTGGGCTTCAAAATCACTGCAGATGGTGACTGCAGCCATGAAATTAAAAGACGCTTACTCCTTGGAAGAAAAGTTATGACCAACCTAGATAGCATATTCAAAAGCAGAGATATTATTTTGCCAACAAAGGTCCGTCTAGTCAAGGCTATGGTTTTTCCAGTAGTCATGTATGGATGTGAGAGTTGGACTGTGAAGAAACCTGAGCCCCAAAGAATTGATGCTTTTGAACTGTGGTGTTGGAGAAGACTCTTGAGAGTCCCTTGGACTGCAAGGAGATCCAACCAGTCCATTCTGAAGGAGATCAGCCCTGGGATATCTTTCGAAGGAATGATGCTAAAGCTGAAACTCCAGTACTTTGGCCACCTCATGCGAAGAGTTCACTCATTGGAAAAGACTCTGATGTTGGGAGGGATTGGGGGCAGGAGGAAGAGGGGACGCCAGAGGATGAGATGGCTGGACAGCATCACTGACTCAATGGATGTGAGTCTGAGTGAACTCCGGGAGTTGGTGATGGACAGGGAGGCCTGGTGTGCTGCGATTCATGGGGTCACAAAGAATCAGACACAACTGAGCAACTGAACTGAACTGAACTGAATAATATTACAATTATGACATATCTTAATGGGAAACTTAATATTTCATTTTTAAGGTAACTATAACACAGAAAGGGGAGCCACCATACCATACTGTTTAAGAGACTGCAGTTTAAACAGAGTATATCCATAAGTCACCATGAAACAACCACAGAGTTACATGGATTTGGACCAGATGCTCAACCTCCCTATGCCTCTTCTGCCTCATCAATGGAATGCAGATAAAGTAACAGTATCACCTATTTCATAGGTTGTTAAAAGTCTAAATATATTAATATTGTAAAGCACTGAATAGTTGCTGTATATAGTAAAATGTAATTTGCATTGACTATTCCCTGGTGGCTCAGATGGTAAAGAATCCGCCTGCAATGCAGGAGACCTAGAATCTATCCTTGGGTTGGGAACATCCCCTGGAGGAAGGCATGGCAACCCACTCCAGTATTCTCACCTGGAGAATCCCCACGGACAAAGGAGCCTGGGGGGCTACAGTCCATGGGGTTGCAAAGAGTCAGACACGACTGAACAATTAAGCACATTCTCATTTAAATACATAGAAAATTTCCACAATGACTTTACTCTTCACATTGACTTAATATATTTTAATGTAACATGTAAATAACAATAAGAAGATCAAATCAGTCAATCCTAAAGGAAATCAACCTTGAATATTCATTGGAATGATTGATGCTGAGCTAAAGCTTCAATACTTTGGCCACCTGATGCAAAGAGCTGACTCATTGGAAAAGACCTTGATGCTGGGAAAGATAGAAGGCAAAAGGAAAAGGCGGGGAGGGGTAGAAGATGAGATGGTTGGATAGCATCACCAACTTAGTGGACATGAATTTGAATAAACTCTGAGAAATAGTAAAGGACAGGGAAGCCTGGCATTCTGCAGTCCATGAGGTTGCAAAGAGTCAGACATGACTTAGTGACTGAACAACAACAAAAACAAAATGATAATTTCCTGAGAAATATGTAGGAATTAAACTTATGGTTTAGAATCTGACAAGATGATGGTGTATGAGGATCTCAAAACCCTTCTCCCTGCAAACACATCAAAAATACATCTTCATGTGTAACAATTCAGAGAAAACTAACTGGAAACTGGCAAAACTCCCATAAAAATATAGCTGCAGGAAACATTTCCTTGTGATCAAGTGCTTAGTCATTTGGTTGTGTCTTACTCTTTGCGACCCCATGGATCGTAGGCCCGCCAGGCTCCTCTGTCCATGCAAATTCTCCAAGCAACAATACTGGAGTGGGTTGCCATCCCCTCCTCCAGGAGATGTTCCGAACTCAAGGATTGAATCCAGGTCTCCTGCACTGCAGGTGGATTCTCTATCATCTCAGTCACCAGGGAAGTCCCAAAATACTGGAGTGGGTAGCCGATCCCTACTCCAGGGGAACTTCCTGACCCAGGAATTGAACAGGGGTCTCCTGCATTCCAGGCAGATTCTTTACCAGCTGAGTTACCCAGGAAGACTTGTAATCGAGTAGGACAGAAAAAAAGGCATAGAACTGGAACCTCAGCCCCTGAGAGAGATCTGAATAAAAAGAGAACTCCCTCACAGGTGGACCCTCATCCTGGAGAGCTAGCAAGCAGAACTGCTGATCAAACAGCCCATCCTGGGGTCCTATATGGCTGCTGGGAAACCACTGAAACAAACATCAGGGTTGCAAATGCCTAGATGCTGCTCTCAAAAAGTGCAGAAGTGGCTGGCTTACTAACAAACAGTAAGGAGAAGCTCCACACCAGCAGCTGTCACTTCGCCATTCTCCTGAATCCAAGCAGCACAAACATCCCAGGCCTGTTCATTTCACATATCAGCTGGGAAAAGACTCAGACTGACTATACTGAGAAATCTGGGGGCTTTGGGTATGGTCCAGGTGGGAAGTCATGTCAATACTGGCACTTATTAGGCAGTGTTTCAAGAGTCACCACTGCCAGCATACCATGGTCCATCTACCAAAGACTCTGGCCCCACCTACTTCATATCATAGCCTTGCGTTACGTCTGGGACAACCACAATAAAGGAAGTAACATGAATTGAACTCAAGTTGCATGTAAGCAGAGCCACAGATGCCGACACAGGTTGTATATAGGACATCTGTGAGCACACGGACCTCATTGCTTCAGCACCTTAGGGCAACTCCCCTAACTTAGGGCAAGGAACACAGTGATAGCCAACTCCCCACCCTTAGGGCAAGGAACACAATGATAGCTTATGGTGAATGATGTAGGATTCATGATATCCGAAGAAGGTTCAGCTTTGGGATCAGGGACCAAGCTTGATCACTCAAGAGCTTTTGTGTAGCAGAGTTTTATTAAAGTGAAAAAGGACAGAGAAAGCTTCTGACATTGATATCAGAAGGGGGACAGAGAGTACCCCCCTTGCTAATCTTAGCAAGGGAGGTATATACTTTTTCAACTGGTTATTACAGTAAATATCTTCAAAGTTAAAAAAAAAAGTTGTGGCCAACTAGAAGAATGGTCAATCTGCTTCTTTTCAAGTCTTTCTAATTTCTGTAAATGATATTATTACTCTTCCAATTACAATCTTTGCTGCATCATTTAAAAAAAAAAATACAGTAAATCAAAGGAATGTCTTAAGGTTGTAAAATTCTTACCAGACCCACTCTCACTGTTAACTGATGCTGGGAAAGATCGAAGGCAAGAGGAGAAGGGGATAATAGAGGATGAGATGGTTGGATGGCATTACCCACTTGATGGACATAAGTTTGAACAAGCTCTGGGAGTTGGTGATGGACAGGGAGGCCTGGGGTGCTGTAGTCCATGTGGTCACAAAGAGTTGGACATGACTGAGCAACTGAACTGAGTCTGACCCCAGGGCTTCTACTCCAAAGAGCTAAGATCAGATCCTACCTCTGACAGGGCAGTGAAAGCCCTGTTCAGTTCAGTTCAGAAAGCCATGTAGCAGAGAGGAAGTCCTGACTCCCAACCTGCACAGGCTTTAGACACTGTGACCACAACAACATCCCCTATCAAGGCAATAATGCCCAGTGCACACTGATAAAACTTTTGACTGACATTCATTTCTAAACCACTGCTCACAACAAGAACATACTGGAAACAGGCAGTCTATACCAGGACACTCCCACATAAAAATGCCATTTCATGACCATGAAAGAGAACTATTTCTCCTAAATTCATGGAGACAAAGAAAGCTAAGTGAAATAGAAAGCTAGAGAAAATATTCCCCAATAGAAGAGCAAGAGACATCCCCTGAAAGAATAAAGAAAGAAACACAGACACCAGTCTATCAGACACTGAGTTCAAAAAGGAGGTAATAAATATACTAACTGAATTAAGAAAAATTATAGACATAAACACAGATCACTGTAACAAGGAATTAGACATTTTAAAGTTCAACTGATCAAAAAGGAACGATTTCTGAGACAAAGAGCAATCTAGAAGCAATGAATAGTTGACTGACACAGAAAAATGAATAAGTGATCTGGAAGACAGAATAATGGAAATGACTTAATCAGAACAGCAAACAGAAAAAGAAATTTTAAAAAATGAAGGCAAATAGGAGACCCAGGGGATGATATAAAACGTGCCAATTTATGCATTATAAAGGTTGTAGAAGAAGAAGAGATAGAGAAATGGATCAAAAATGTATTTGAAAAATTATGGATGGAAACTTCCCAAACCTAGAAAAGGAAACAGATTTCCAGGCACAGGAAACACAAAGGGTAAAAAACAAAATAAACCCAAATAGAGACACAAAAAAACATATAATTAATATGCAAAAGTTAACGATAAAGACAGAATTTAAGGAAGCAAGAAAAAAATATATTTTCAAAAGAACCCTCATAAGTCTATCAGCTGATTTCTTGAAACAAATTTTGCAAGCCATACAGAGAGTGCTGCTATAGACAAAGTCCTGAATGGGAAAACCCTGAAACCTAGGATACTCTGACCAGCAAGATTATCATTTAGAAAAGAAGGAAAGAAAAAGAATTTCTCAGACATGCAAAAACTAGAAATTATATGAAGCATCGTTTAAATCACAATGGTATGAAACTAGAAATCCCCTACAAAAAAGAAAAAGATGGAAAGAATTAACACATTAACACTATTCAGCATGCTTCTAAAAAAAACAATGGGTCAACAGTGAAAGCAAAGAATAAATGAGAAAACACCACAAACAATTGAAAATGAAAACACAGTTCTACAAAATCTATGGGATGTAGCAAAAACAATTTTAAGAAGGAAGGTCATAATGATGAAAGCCTTCCTCAAGAAACAAGAAAAATTTCAAATGTAACCTACCTTCCAAAACAATTAGAGAAAAGAAAAAAAAAAAGAACAAAGAAAGACCAAATTTAGCAGAAAAAAAGAAAATACAAGGGGTTAACATCCCAAATATACAAACAGCTCATACAATTCAATATCAAAAAGCAAACAACCTAATCAAAAAATGGTCAGAACACCCAAAGAAAAGATCTTCTTTTCCAAAGAGGACATACAGATGTCTAACCAACACATGACAAGATGTTCAACATTGAATTATCAGAGAAATGGAAATAAAAACCACAATGAGGTGTCACTTCACACTGCTTAGAATGACTAACATCAAAAAGTCAATAAATAATAAATGCTGAAGAAGATGTGGAGAAAGGGAACTTTCATATACTATTGCTGGAAATATAAATTGAAGTAACCATTATGGTAAACAGTATAGAGGTTCCTTAAAAAGTAATAATAGAATTACCACAATATCTAGAAATTCCATGCCTAGGTATATATCCAAAAAAATAGAAAACTGTAATTCAAAATGATACATCCACCCTGATATTCATAGCAGTACAATAGCCAAAACACAGAAGTCACTTAAGTGCCCAGCAACAGATGACTGTCTTAGGAAGATGTGGGATATGTGTACAATGAAATATTAGTCATAAGCAAGAATGAAATAATGTTATTTGTGGCAATGTGGATGGGCCTAGAGAATATTGTGCTAAGTGATATAAATCAGTCAAAGAAAGACATATACTGTAATATATAAATTATACTTTAAATCTAAAAATTAACACAAATTGAGTCTATATACAAAGCAGAAACAGACTCATAGACATAGAGAATAAATTTATGGTTACCTGGGAAAGGGGGAAGGACAAATTAAGAATACAGTATAACCAAAACAAACTACTATACATAAAAGAAACAAGTATTTACCGAATAGCAAGGGGAATTATGGGCTTCCCTGATAGCTCAGCTGGTAAAGAATCCACCTGCAATGCAGGAGACCCCAGTTTAATCCCTGGGTTGGGAAGATCCCCTGAAGAAGAGAACGGCTCCCCACTCCAGTATTCAAGCCTGAAGAATTCCATGGACTGTGTAGTCCATGGGGTCACAAAAAGTCAGACACGACTGAGCGACTTTCACTCACTTACAAGGGGAATTGTACCAAATATCTAATAATAAACTATAATGAAATATAATCTATAAAAATACTGAATCGTTTTGCTGAACATGTGAAACTAACAAAAAATTATAAATCAACTAACATAAATAGGCAAGCAAATATATATATGTACAAATTAAGGGCTGCAAAACCATGGCCTCTGACCTAACTCTTGGTAGCCATTTGCATTTTTCCATTGAGGTAAAATTCATGTTACAGGAAATTCACGTTTTAAACTGTAATAAATTGTATAATTCTGTGTTAAGTTAATGAACGTACAATGATGTACAACTGTCACCTGCATCTGGATCCAGAGTATTTAAACGCTATAGCCTTTAGATAGTTATTTCCCGTTCACCCACTCCCAGGCCCTAGCAAGTAAGACTTGTGGTTTCGTCACTGTGCAGCATTTAAGTAATACCAGAAAACAAACAAAGAAAATGCAAGACTAAAACTTTAACCAGGCTTCTTTCTGTACTTTTCACATATTTTCTTGGTTCTTAAATTAGAATTATCTGATGAATTAAAATTTACTATTAATTCCTTGATTGTTCTTTTATTGAATGTATACAAGAACACAGAATGTGTCAAAGTGTTAGAATATAGAGAAACTTTTCAAAAACACTTTGAACCTCCCAATTTCTGAATGGCAGTATGGCATGTTCCACAGACTAGCTCGCACATGAAACAAGCATCACAAGTGAAAAATATTTTTAAGACAACTATTTAAAGTGTCTTTTAAAGAAATTACCCTAAAGACATACAGCAAATAAAGATACATTTATTCCAGAAATACACTAACAGCAAAATGAGTGATAGCCTGTGGCATTTGAACCTCAACTTACTCCCTCTTTCACCCTCTTTACTCAGAGTGAGAGACTCTATTCCAGGTAGGTTCAGAAAGAGCACGGGTTCTCACTCCCCACAGCTCCCTTTTGAGTGCCGTGGTATCTTCTTGGAAGGGTCAAGCTACTTGACTTTCTATATCTCTCTCACACACACAGTTATGTGTTACAGAAGCAAAGTTCAGACAAATGTTGCTGAGAGGGATCTCCCTTATTCTCTGAGCCCCACTGATAGGAAGAAGCTCCATTAATGCACAACATATTGAGAATACTAAATTCCAAATACTCATTGCCCCAGGTCATTCAAAGGATGGAGTTTCCATGAGGAAACAGGCAAACTAAAAAGAGAAGCCAGGGTCTTACTGCTAAAGTGGGGATGTCACTCGGAAAGAAGTATGCCACTATTATTCCCCAGCTCTGGAAGCCAAGGTTCAGAGAATTTGACCAGAGGGAGACTCAGGACATAAACACAGAGCTGTAAGCTATTCCATAAGAAACTCACTTTATTTCAAAATTCCTGTAGGAAGTTCAAACTTAAGAACTATGAAAGATAATTTGGTAAGCAATTAAGAGAAATCTGGTTGCCTCATAATAGATACAGGTCAAACCATTGACAAACAAGTTTATCAAGGACACAGCTATGAAGAGCCTTCCTGAGGTAAAAATCGACCTGAGATGCTGACTTCAAAGAGTATGCCCGCAAAAGAGCCTAAACTTTCTGGGATCAGATTCTGAGGCAATTTATGCTCCCAATATATTATCAGAAAACATTACTCATCACCCAGCAATCAGTGAAAGCTAAAAGTAAGAAAAGAGGCAGTTAAAAGGAGCACCCTACTAAAATCACTGCTGCCCAATAATGTGAATATCCCCGAGGCTGCACCCTCCAAGAAACCATATCAGAGCCTTAACACAGTAGGGGAAAAAGACTTCACTAAAATAGTCCATGTAGTCACTAAATAAATACCAGTAACAATACATGGAGCTGAAAAGGGCCAGTATCCAGAGTAGCTACACTCTATTGTCTAAATGCAAAGTTTAACAACAATTTCACAACATATATTAAAAAATATGAATATGTGACCTACATGGAGAAAAAACAGGCAAAACAAACTACCTGTTAGAGGTACTAATGGTTGGCTTTAACAGGAAAAACTTCAAATTAGCTAATGTCAATGGGCTCAATGACCCAAAGGAAACTACCAAAAAGAGACAAAACACTGAAATATATAAAATAAGAAGCTAAAATAAAAAATATAAATGAGCATAAGAAATTATTGGAAATAGTATTATTCCTACAAAGTGGAGAATTTAGAAGAAATTGATACATTCTTGAAAGTATACAACCTACCCTCAGGAAACTACACTTAAAGAAGAAACGTATAATAAAAATGTCCCACCTAATAGAGTCTATAAATAATAGATAGAAATCATATTTTATGAAGTAACAAATAAAAATTTTGAAGTAGAAAATTGAAATATCTGAAATGAAAAATTCACTAAGGTGGGAGGTATTTAACAGTAGATTTGAAGAACTGATGAAAAAGCCAGAAAACTTAAGATAGATCAACAATATAATCCAAAGAACAGAGAGAAAAAAAGAGTAAAGAAAAATAAACAGAGGGGTAGATAATTTTGGAACATAATTAAACACAATACATATACAAGGGGTTGACCCTGTGACTCAGTAGGAAAAAATCTGCCTGTAATGCAGGACATATGAAAGAAGCCATAGGTTCAGTCTCTGGGAGGCCCCCTCGAGAAGGAAATGGCAACCAACTCCAGTATTCTTGCCTGGAACATCCCATGGACAGAGGAGCCTGACATGACTCAGTGACTAATACAACAACAATAACACACAAAAAGGGGAGTGCCAGAAGAAAAACGTAAAGCAAAATCTTCAAAAAATAATGCCTGAAAACATCCCAATTATGATGAAAACTATTAATCTACACACTGCATTTGCTCAACCAATTTCAAGTAGGATAAACACAGGAGAGCCATATAAAGACATTAGCGAAATGTTGAAAGCTAAGGACAGAAAGTCTTGAAGCATTGAGAAAAATTATTCATCCATAAAAGCAAACTCCAATAAGACACTACTTATTTTTCATCAGAAACAATGGATGCTCTATGGCAGTGGGATGTCATGTTCAAAGTGCTCAAAGTCAAAACTGTCAGCCAAAAATTCTGTCAAACAAAGCTATCTTTCAAAACTGAGGGCAAAATACATACATTTCTCTATACCCCACCCCAGAAAGAATTCTTTGCTATGAATTCTGACATACTGGAAAAGCCAAAGAGAGGTTTTCAGGTTTTTAAGAAAATAAACCCAGACTACAATTCTAATCACCATAATCAACCAAAGAGCACTGGTGAAGATAACTAAAGAATTATACAAGACAATACACACACACTGTAGTTCTGGAGAAGACTCTTGAGAGTCCCTTGGACTGCATGGAGATCAAACCGGTCAATCCTGAAGGAAATCAATCCTGAATAGTCATTGGAAGGACTGATGCTAAAGCTGAAGCTCCAATACTTTGGCTACCTGACTGAAGAGCTGACTCATCGGAAAAGACCCTGATGCTGGGAAAGATTGAAGGCAGGAGGAGAAGGGGACGACAGAGGAAGAGATGACATCACTGGCTCAATGGACATGAATATGAGCAAACTCTCAGAGATAGTGAAGGACAGGGAAGCCTGGCATGACACAGTCCATCTGGTCACAAAGAGTCGGATATGACCGAGTGACTGAACAACAGCAAACACACATTTCTTCTCCTTTCTTCCCTTAACAAATATAAAACACAAGCATGTAAATCAAGCATATAGTTATATTGTTAAGCACATTACAATATAGTTAATATATTAATATTAGATGGGGAGCTGTTGCTGCAGTGGTACAGCATGATAGATTAAAGCTGTGACTTAGGATGCAGAGAGGCTATGTCGACCAGCAGCAGCTCAGCCTAGGTATGGCCAAAGTCACAATTAAGAATACAGAGTGCTGTACTAAGTTGTTTCTGTCATGTACAACTATGTGTGACCCCATGGACTGTAGCCTACCAGGCTCTTCTGTCCATGGGGCTCTCCAGGCAAGAATACTGGAGTGGGTTGTCGTGGACTTCCCCAGGGCATCTTCCAGACTCAGGGATCGAACCTGAGTTTCTTATATATAATCTGCATTGACAGGTGGGTTCTTTACCACTAGCACTACCCAGGAACCCTCAGGAATACAGAGTGATGGCCAAGGAAACAGCAGAGTGGCCCTAGTTAAGGCAAAAAAAGCACTGACTTAGAACCTGGGCCCAGAACACAGAGCAGCAGCTCCAATGTCATAGATGCAAGGCACTGTAACATCTCAACAAAGGAAAGCAGGGTACAGGAGTGATGGGGCTCCAAGCTCAGGTTTCATCACAGTGACATTTCCAGCTTCAGGAAAGACACAGCAGCAGGGACTCTTGGCAGTTCTGTCAAACGAAATCAGTGCTGGTGAAGACTGTGCAAGTCCTCAGTAACAAAGGCTGCAGATGCTTCCAGATGCTCTTTAGAATTCTCCTGCTCTCTTTCTCTCCATGGGGAAGATCCTGATGGAGGGATCCTTAATGCTGCCAAGCTGGTCTGAACTGAAGGATGTTGCTATGTATGTAAAATCTTTCCCATGGTTTTTTACATGGACATCTTCAGTTTTTGCTTTGCCCTCTTCAGGGTTTCTACTCCTTCTTAATTATAATAGAACTTTCCCCAAATAATTTACATTGGTTTGTACTTGTTCATTTATTATTTTTGTTGTTTTTGTGAGGGATACAAGTGTTGGGACCTCCTAGCCCTCCATCTTGAAGATGTCACCTTATTTCAAATTCTGTGTCAAGGAGACTGCAGACAAAAGTGCCTCTCATTCCTACTGTTTCTACACGAGTCTTATCTCTTACATAACATAGTGAATTTGTTGTACAAGATCCTTGACTTTTAGATGAGTAATAGCACTGGCAAAACAGTAAACACACTCTTATCTGGAAGTGTTCTACACTTTGCCCTTTCGCTGCTCTCCACACCTGCTGACTGTTCGTATCATGTATTTACTTGAAATGTAGGAGTTATAATTTAACTTCCAGATTGATTTCTCTTTGGCTATAAGCTTGAGCAATGGCAAAAGGATACAGTTATTTTAAAGAAGTACTGCCTATGAACATGATGGCTATGAAATGGCTCTTGCTTCTGCTGCTGCTACAGCTGACTTGCTACTTTAGCTCTGGGAGTTGTGGAAAGGTGCTGGTGTGGCCAGTGGAATATAGTCACTGGATGAATATGAAGATAATTCTGGATGAACTTGTCATGAGGGGTCATGAGGTGACTGTTTTGACATCTTCAGCTTCCATTTTTATTGATCCCAGCAAACCATCTGCCATCAAATTTGAGAATTTCTCAGTATCTTTAACTAAAGATGATTTTGAGGATGCTTTGAAGAATTTTGTCAGGAACTGGACAGACCTGACAAATTCATTTTGGACATTTCCTTTGTTACTGCAAAGCTTATTTGAGGAATATTCTGATCTTACTCTAAAGATCTGTAAAGAACTTGTTTCAAACAAGAAACTTATGACAAAACTACATGAATCAAGGTTTGATGTTGTCCTTGCAGATACCGTTGGACCCTGTGGAGAGCTGCTGGCTGAGATACTTAAAGTACCTTTAGTGTACAGTGTCCGCTTCACTCCCGGTTATTCAATTGAAAGGAAGAGTGGGAAACTTCCATACTCACCATCCTACGTACCTGTTATATTGTCTGAATTAAGTGATCACATGACATTCATGGAGAGGGTCAAAAATATGATATATGTACTTTATTTTGAGTTTTACTTCCAGATGTTAAATGAGAAGAAGTGGGACCAGTTTTACAGTGAAGTACTAGGTAAGTCAGGTTTTTAGTTGATGGCATAAAGTCCTAACTTTCCTTGGAATAAAAGTTTGTATAAAGTCACAGAAATTTGTCTAAGTAAACTGATGAAAAGAAAATATAAAATGTTCCATCAATCTCATAAAATGTATAGAAACATTACATGATAGGGTAAGATATAATCCTGTGGTCCATTACTAGTACAGGACACTCCAGGAAGTCATAAACCACAGATTGAAACACTTAGGACTTCTCTAAACAATTGTATATCCATCTTACTAAACTTTTTTAACTTGAAAAAAGTCACTAGAAAATTCATAAAATGTCTTAATAAATGAAGACATGTAGATTGAAGAGTTACACACATATTTGTAACACAAGCTTCCAGGTAGCATTAATTTTTTTTTTATTTATATAGTTCAGTTTTCAGATATTTTATGTTTAATATATATTATACACACACATATATATTGGCTTTATCAAAGAATAGAAACATTCAAACATCTTTGGCTACATCATGCCCCCAATCTCTTTTCCAAAACTTACCTAATATATATATATATATGGCAATATTCTCATTTGATCTGAGTCTTGTTTTTTTTTTTTTCTTCCTTCCAGGAAGACCAACTACATTATTAGAGACAATGGAAAAAGCTGAATTTTGGCTCTTTCGATCCTACTGGGATTTTGAATATCCTTGCCCACTACTACCAAATGTTGAATTTATTGGAGGCCTCCACTGCAAACCTGCCAAACCTCTGCCTAAGGTCACCTACTCTTCTCTGTTGTGCTTCTTTAACTTTGCATTTTCAGTAGGAATAATTTTGCATTCTTTATTTATAATGTTTAATTATAGTGAGAGTGATGTAGGAAACTAAAGTGACTTCCAATTAGAAACTCATATTCCACACCAACACAAGTATCTGAATTTCATTAACATTATAGAATAAAAGAAGGATACCTGGGAGATTTTGAGAATATGTCAGTTAAATTATGATTTAATCATTTAATGCATAATAAAGCATCAGACACTCATTAAAATTATAAAGTGACTAGCATATTCCAGAAGTAAGTGATAATATGCAGAGAAATGGTAGAGACCCAGTTTCTGCCACTTGACGCTCTACCTGGAAAAACAGAATACAAACAAGTAATAAAACTTGTGTATTAATTTTTACAATATGGAAAGACCACAATGATAAGGAAACATCTAACAGCAATCACAGAAATATCTCTGAGTCATTAATAATTAAGGTGAGATCCAAAGGATATTCAGGAATAATTGAAGGCATAGGGCAGAAGTGGATACAAAAGGAAAGCAGGTTGAGTAGTAATAATAGTGGCCAAGAAGTCCAAGTTTCATCAAAAGAGGAAGAGGCTGAGTAAAGAGTCAGAGGATGCTGAAGAGGTAAGTTGGAGACAGATAATTATGAGGAGTTTGAAGCATCTAGTAAAGCTGTTAGGTAGAACTTTAAAAGGGTCAAGGGAGAGATTTGATCACATTAAAAAAAAAAAAAAAAACCTACATAGGATATAGTCACTGGGTTGGATTGTAAAGGGGAAAGAGTAGCAAACTCGCTAAACACCATTTAGCAAGTTGCTATGAAATACAGGAAACAAGGACGGAAAAGATATGACCACACTAAATCATGATAATAGTACCAATCTCATATTGTTCTTGTGGGGAAAAAAACTGTACATATGAAGCATCCAAAATGTCCCTGACACACACTCAGTGGTCTAGAAGAAATAGTAAGTATTGTTATTTTGCTGCTATTACGTACTATCAATAACCCAATGTGTGCCAGCCACCTGGATTTAATTCCTAATTTAATCAAGACTAGTTTCCTAACACATCAAGATTATGCTCTCCAGTAAATTCCTAGAAAGCAGATATCCCATGAAGTGATTTAAAAATAAATTTTTAAGTTTTTTTATTAGAAAAAAATTAAGTTGATAAAAGTAATTTAATAAAATTTAAATAAAATATAATTTAATAACAATTTAAAATTTTAATGTTAAGAATTTCTTAAGGTTTCAGTAATTAAATGAGCAAGATGAAAAGCTAGAATTATTTTCTGTTCACCTGTGCTCTAGACAAAATGAAAATTATTCTTTGACAACATAAATGTATGCCCTAACAATTTTTGCAGTCAAATACAACATTTCCTTGCCTTCACATCAGCTTTTAAACCAGTAGTCCTCATGTGAAATCCCAGGGTTTTATAGCTTACAGCATAAAAGGAATAACTTCATCTATTAGGCCAAGTGTTTTCTGCTTACCCTGACCTTATACAAAAACCTCAGCAAAGCTCTCTTAAGGAGTGTAGGTCTCAACATCATAGCTGCCTGACAGAATGAACACAGAGAAAATGCGCACTGCCTATATAGGAATCATAAATTCTGCAGATTATGATAAAGACCAAATAATTTGTGCCACTTGAATCTGAAAACTGTCCAATTATAAAATTTCTTCAGTTCATAGGGCTCTATTTCTAATGAAGGAAAGCAAGAATATAATTTGTTATAAATTAAAATGATTAGTTTTTAATTTAGCTAAAACTTAAATAGGAAGCAAATAATCTTCAGCACTCTATTTTGTGATCTCTTAAGAGATTCTTTAGTCTACTCATTATTGGTGGAAAAATTAAACTGATATCTTTTTCAAAGGGAAAACTCTTTGGATTGCAAATTGTTTGAGTTATCTATGGTAATTTTCATAGTGTCCAAAGGCTAAAATAAGATTAGTGACAGTTCTTCACTACCTAACCATGTATTTTGAAAGATTTCACCATTCTTATTTCAGGAACATGATAGTGTTAGTAGGAAGGGAGGTTAGAAGGAAAGGGAGAATGACAAGGAAAGATGAACAGTAGGATAATGATAATAATCAGTAAATGTAGCTGTTGCTATTAAGTGTAAAGCAAGATTTGAATCCAAGTCAATTATTGTGAAGATTTCATCATATAGAAAATTATTCCTTCAAACAATAACTTTTCTATTAATTATTAGGTTCTCAGAAATTTTCATTACCTTTGAAAGAATTGACTTTTGGCAAAATGCATCAATAGTTTTGATATCAATTCCTCATTCAGTATGTGATTTGAAAAACTTTTCTCCCATTCTGTAGCTTATATTTTCATTGTGTTGATTGTCTCTTTTGCTGTGAAGAAGCTTTTGAGTTTGATATAGTCCTATCATTGATTTTTTTCTTCTATCATGATTTTGGTGTCATATTCAAAAAAATCATTTTCAAAACCAATATTAAGGAAGCTTCTCTCCACTTTTTTTAAAGACTACTATGCTGTCTAGTCTTATGTGAAGTCTTTGATTCATTTTTGTGAAATGTGTACAATAGGGATCTCCTTTCACTTTTTTGTATGCACTTAGTTTTCTCAGAAGACAAAGAATAGACTAACATTTCCCAATTAGGTGTTCTTGTCTTCCTTGTCAAATATTGACTATAAATGCTGTTTTAATTCTGGACCCTGCATTCTCTTTCACTGTTCTATTTGTCTATCTTTAGGCCAATATCATATTGTCTTAAATATTACAGCTCTGTAGTGTAATTTGAAATTGGTAGGTGTGATGCTCTGGCTGGCATCGAGTAGTGTGGATATTTCAATAGTATTATCTCTTATGATCCATGAATACATGATGTTTTTCCATTTATTTGTGTTTTTCTGCTATTTCTTCCAACAAAGGCTTATAACTGTGCAGAGTTTTCACTTCATTGGTTAAGTTTATTTCTAGTTATTTTATTATCTTTGATCATATAGTAAATAGCATAATTTTTTTAGATGTTTCATTATTAGCATAGAAAAATGCAACTAATTTCTGTATGTTGATTTTTTATACTATAACTTTACTGAATTTGTTGACTAGTTCAGGTTTTTAGTTGAACCTTTGGGATTATCTGTACCCAAAAATTATGTCATCCACAAAAAAAAAAAAAAAGAATGACAATTTTACTCCTTCTTTTCTGATTTGGATACCTTTTATCTTTTTGTCTTGCCTCCTTGCTCTAGCTAGGACTTCTAATACTATGTTGAATGAGTGTGAGAGGCCATCCATGTCTTGTTCCTGATCTCAGAGAAAAAGTTTTCAAATTTTCATTGTTGATCATGTTAGCTTTGAGTTTACCATATATGGTCTTTATTATGTTGAGGTCTTTCTACACCCAATATATAGGAGGTTTTATCAGGACAGGATGTTATCTTGTCAAATGTTATTCTCCATCTCTTGAGATAATCAAGTTATTTTATCTTTTATTGTATTAATGCAATGTATTACATCTATTGATTTGGATGTTGAACCATCTTTGCATCCTATGGATAAATTCCACTTGGTCATGGTATATAATTTTTTTAATGTGTTGTTGAATTTGGTTTCCTGATATTTGGATGAGAATTTTTGCATATATATTTACCCTGGATATTGGCATATAGTTTTCTTTAATTATAATGTCCTTGTGTATTTGATATCAAGGTGTAATATTGGCCTTATAGAATGAGTTTAGAAATGTTCCTTCTCTCCTGTTTAATTTTTTAGGAAAAGTTTTTGAAGCAATGATTCTCAACCCTTGGAGTAAGTACTGATGAGCTTCATGCTATGTGGGGATGTGTCTGAATGAGGGACTGACAGAGATCCCACTTGAGTCTCTATGGAGCTTCATAGTCTCAGAATTACTACTTTCCTCTCTTTGGCTTTTTAAACTATATTACAAGTTTGCTGCTGCTAAGTCGCTTCAGTCGTGTCCAACTCTGTGCGACCCCATAGACGGCGGCCCACCAGGCTCCCTCGTCCCTGGGATTCTCCAGGGGAGAACACTGGAGTGGGTTGCCATTTCCTTCTCCAATGCATGAAAGGGAAAAGTAAAAGTGAAGTCGCTCAGTCGTGTCCGACTCTTAGCGACCCCATGGACTGCAACCTACCAGGCTCCTCTGTCCATGGGATTTTCCAGGCAAGAGTACTGGAGTGGGGTGCCATTGCCTTCTCCATATTACAAGTTTATATAGACATATTTGGAGGAGAAATTCATATTCTCTTCAGATAATCATATTATTGTTTACAAAATGAGGTCCATACTGTTTAAGCAGTCTCTGAAATGTAACTGTGCAACTCCTAAAAGACTTGACAAGTGAATCAGCTGGGAGAACTAAAGAAATTCAGGTTGAAAAAGCAAAAATGATATTAACTTACTGTCTTTTCTAATGAAAGACTTCATGATAAGTTTCATACAATTTTAATCAACCATATTTGAACTAATGGTACTTACAGTTCTTTGATGTACAGAGATGAAAATCTTTCTTTAATATTATTTTGATTCTGATAATGTTTATACTTCAGTAGAAGAAAAAAAAAATTACACATATGCATGTTAAATGTCCCTCCCCCAGGGGAGTTTAAGAATCCTCGAGTTCCAACCAGTGGATACCTAGGGTTCCTAGAACCCAAAATAAGAAAGAACCCTGCAATTTAGAAGCCATTTCTAAAGCCTGGGGAAATTATCTTGGAAGAGAACCCTTTGGGTAGGGGGCATTTTTGGTCATATAGTCTTTCCCCTTGTTGATATAACTTTGCTTGTGGCCTCCAAGGAAGAGCTGAGAACAGGCTCAGAAGTCAGTGTGGCCATGGGGATCTCCGAGTTAGAGAGCTTGGACAACAATGTAGTGATGACCATTTCCATGTGTGACATGGTGGATGCAGTTCCCTGACCCTGAAGGAACATTTTAGATTTTTTTTTTTTTTTTAGATTTTAATTGTCACCAGCATCAAATTCCTCCAAAATTTTCAGAATTCTTTCCTCCAAATTCTGAAATTCATATATTTCTAAGGACCAGGACCTATGGACCAGGAAATAAATTTTATTCTAAGTTAAACTAAGATCGTTGAGAATTTATAATACATACGACTGAAGGGAGGAAAAAAAAGAATGTATAATTTGGTTTCCCTGTTGGCTCAGTGGTAAAGAATTTGCCTGCCAAAGCAGGGGACACAGTTTCAGTCCCTGATCTGGGAAGATCCCCTGGAGAAGGAAATAACAATCCATTTCAGTATTCTTGACTGGAAAACCCCATGTAGCCTGGCATGCTACTGGCCATGGAGTCACAAAGAGTCAGACACAACTTAGTGACTCAACAACAACAGCAAATATTAATATTTTATAGAATGTGTCAATGAAGACTTCTAGTCCTGGTGTTTTCTGTGTTGGGAGATTTTTGATTACTGGTTCAGTATCTTTACTCATTATAATTATTCAGATTTTCTAATTCTTCCTGATTCTGTCTTGACATATTATGTATTTCTAGGACTTTATCTATTCTTTGTGGTACGTAATTTGTTGGTATATAATTCTATACAGCAGTATCTTATGACCCTATGTATTTTTGTGATCTCAGTTTAATGTCTTCTCTTTCGTTTCTAATTTTATTTATGAGTCTTCTTCTTTCCTTTGTTAGTCTGGCTAAAGTTTGTCATTTTGGTTTATCTTTTTGAAAAGACAAAGACAAATACTGTATGATATCCCTTGTACGAGGAGGGCATGGAAACCCACTCCAGTATTCTTGCCTGGAGAATTCCCATGGGCAGAGGAGCCTGGCAGGCCACAGTCCATGGGGTTGCAAAGAGTCGGACACAACTGAGTGACTAAGCACACACACCCATCCCTTGTTTGAGGACACTTAAAAAGGTCAGACTTTTAATAAAGGAGAGTAATATGGTAGTGGTTACCAGGGGCTAAGGGCTGGGAGAAATAAAGAGATGCTTTTAAGGGTACAAACTTGCATCTCAGAGCAAATAAGTGCTATAGACATAAGGTACAGAACAGTGATTGTAGACAACAATATTATAATCATCAAGCACGCTAAGACTAGATCTTAGTTATTACAACCACAAAAAAATAAAATATAATTATGGGACATTATGGAGATGCAAACTATCATTAAAATGGCAAACCTATTACAATATATAAATGTATCAAATCAATACATTATATGCCTTAAGTTACATAATGCTTTATGTCAAATATATTTTATTCTTTTAAAAAAGTGTATGAATTTTAAAATCAGGATATCCCTACTCAGTAGTATATCTTATTTCATTTTTATAACTTTTTGTATTTTGCATGCTTTTGCCATGCTGCTGCTACTGCTGCTAAGTCGCTTCAGTCATGTCCGACTCTGTGTGACCCCATAGACGGAAGCCCACCAGGCTCCCCCGTCCCTGGGATTCTCCAGGCAAGAACACTGGAGTGGGTTGCCATTTCCTTCTCCAATGCATGAAAGTGAAAAGTGAAAGTGAAGTCGCTCAGTCCTATCCGACTCTTAGTGACCCCATGGACTGCAGCCTACCAGGCTCCTCCCTCCATAGGATTTTCCAGGCAAGAGTACTGAAGTGGGGTGCCATTGCCTTCTCCGATGCTTTTCCCATCAGATCAGATCAGATCAGTCGCTCAGTCGTGTCCGACTCTTTGAGACCCCATGAATCGCAGCACGCCAGGCCTCCCTGTCCATCACCAACTTCCGGAGTTCACTCAGACTCATGTCCATCAAGTCAGTGATGCCATCCAGCCATCTCATCCTCTGTCATCCCCTTCTCCTCCTGCCCCCAATCCCTCCCAGCATCAGGGTCTTTTCCAATGAATCAACTCTTCACATGAGGTGGCCAAAGTACTGGAGTTTCAGCTTTAGCATCATTCCTTCCAAAGAACACCCAGGGCTCATCTCCTTCAGAATGGACTGGTTGGATCTCCTTGCAGTCCAAGGGACTCTCAAGAGTCTTCTACAGCACCACAGTTCAAAAGCATAAATTCTTCGGCGCTCAGCCTTCTTCACAGTCCAACTCTCACATCCATACATGACCAGAGGAAAAGCCATAGCCTTGAATAGACGAACCTTTGTTGGCAAAGTAATGTCTCTGCTTTTGAATATGCTATCTAGGTTGGTTATAACTTTCCTTCCAAATTTCATGGCTGCAGTCACCATCTGTAGTGATTCTGGAGCCCAGAAAAATAAAGTCTGACACTGTTTCCACTGTTTCCCCATCTATTTCCCATGAAGTGATGGGACTGGATGCCATGATCTTCGTTTTCTGAATGTTGAGTTTTAAGCCAACTTTTTCACTCTCCACTTTCACTTTCATCAAGAGGGTTTTTAGTTCCTCTTCACTTTCTACCATAAGGGTGGTGTCATCTGCATATCTGAGGTTATTGATATTTCTCCCAGCAATCTTGATTCCAGCTTGTGCTTCTTCCAGTCCAGCGTTTCTCATGATGTACTCTGCATATAAGTTAAATAAACAGGGTGACAATATACAGCCTTGATGAACTCCTTTTCCTATTTGGAACCAGTCTGTTGTTCCATGTCCAGTTCTAACTGTTGCTTCCTGACCTGCATACAAATTTCTCAAGAGGCAGATCAGGTGGTCTGGTATTCCCATCTCTTGAATAATTTTCCACAGTGTATTGTGATCCACACAGTCAAAGGCTTTGGCATAGTCAAGAAAGCAGAAATAGATGTTTTTTGGGAACTCTCTTGCTTTTTTGATGATCCAGTGGATGTTGGCAATTTGGTCTCTGGTTCCTCTGCCTTTTCTAAAACCAGCTTGAACATCAGGAAGTTCACAGTTCACGTATTGCTGAAGCCTGGCTTGGAGAATTTTGAGCATTACTTTACTCGCGTGTGAGATGAGTGCAATTGTGCAGTAGTTTGAGCATTCTTTCGCATTGCCTTTCTTTGGGATTGGAATGAAAACTGACCTTTTCAAGTCCTGTGGCCACTGCTGAGTGTTCCATATTTGCTGGCATATTGAGTGCCGCACTTTCACAGCATCATCTTTCAGGATTTGAAATAGCTCCACTGGAATTCCATCACCTCCACTAGCTTTGTTCGTAATGATGCTTTCTAAGGCCCACTTGACTTCATATTCCAGGATGTCTGGCTCTAGGTCAGTGATCACACCATCGTGATTATCTGGGTCGTAAAGATCTTTTTTGTACAGTTCTTCTGTGTATTCTTGCTATCTCTTCTTAATATCTTCTGCTTCTGTTAGGTCCATACCATTTCTGTCCTTTATCGAGCTCATCTTTGCATGAAATGTTCCTTTGGTATCTCTGATTTTCTTGAAGATATCTCTAGTATTTCCCATTCTGTTGTTTTCCTCTATTTCTTTGCATTGATAGCTGAAGAAGCCTTTCTTATCTCTTCTTGCTATTCTTTGAAACTCTGCATTCAGATGTTTATATCTTTCCTTTTCTCCTTTGCTCTTTGTTTCTCTTCTTTTCACAGCTATTTGTAAGGCCTCCTAAGACAGCCATTTTGCATTTTTGCATTTCTTTTCCATGGGGATGGTCTTGATCCCTGTCTCCTATACAATGTCACAAACCTCCATCCATAGTTCATCAGGCACTCTATCAGATCTAGTCCCTTAAATCTATTTCTCACTTCCACTGCATAATCACAAGGGATTTGATTTAGGTCATCACTGAATGGTCTAGTGGTTTTCCCTACTTTCTTCAATTTCAGTCTGAATTTGGCAATATGGAGTTCATGGTCTGAGCCACAGTCAGCTCCTGGTCTTGTTTTTGCTGACTGTATAGAGCTTCTCCATCTTTGGCTGCAAAGAATATAATCAATCTGATTTTGGTGTTGACCATCTGGTGATGTCCATGTGTAGAGTCTTCTCTTGCATTGTTGGAAGAGGGTGTTTGTTATGACCAGTGCATTTTCTTGGCAAAACTCTATCAGTCTTTGCCCTGCTTTATTCCATATTCCAAGGCCAACTTTGCCTGTTACTCCAGGTGTTTCTTGACTTCCTACTTTTGCATGCCAGTCCCCTATAATGAAAAGGACATCTTTTTGGGGTGTTAGTTTTAAAAGGTCTTGTAGGTCTTCATAGAACCGTTCAACTTCAGCTTCTTCAGCATTACTGGTTGGGGCATAGACTTGGATTACTGCTTGTGTTATTTTCATAAAGATGTCAGAGAAGGAGAATAATCAGTCCATATCAGTGATTAATTTTTAAAGAAAGGCTGTATTACAATATGATAGGGATGCATCTTCCAGAGCAGAGAAAAATCAGCTTTGAATAGTAAGACAATGAAACAAAATACTGAAGACACGTAACTTTAAATACTGCTAAAGGTCACTGGAAATATACATATGACCTGGATGTACCATGTGAGTCAGTCATTCCTGATGGCTCAGTGGTAAAGAATCCACCTGCAATGCAGGAGCCAAAGGAGATGTGGGTTCAATTCCTGGGTCAGGAAGATTCCCTGGAGGAAGGCATGGCAACCCAGTCCAGTATTCTTGCCTGGAGAATCCCATGGACAGGAGACTAGTAGGTTACAGTCTTACAGGGTTGCGAAGAATTGGACATGACTGAGGCGACTGAGCATGCACACACCATGTGAGTCATAGGAAAGTTCACTGACGTTCATATTGAGATTGATATCATCAGGGTGAAATTACATTTTTAAAGAATTCTGTACACAATGTAATCTTCAAGGTTAAAGTTTGGAAAAAGATTCCATTTTCTTTTTTTTCCTGTTAAAAATAGGTTAAAAAATGTTTTATGATCATAAGTAGGGTCAAAAAATATACATTTTATGATGGAAGGGTTGAGTCATTATTCTCCAGAAGAAAAAAATAATAAATTGAAAACAGAAAAAAAGGAAAGAAGTTTAAAAGATATGTACATCATTTTCACTAGCTATTCAGGAAACTTGTTTCTCTGCATTTTTTTTTTGTAATAGAGTACAATGAGGAATGTGGAATTATTCTAATACAGAAGATAAAAATTTTACATTGGAAAGTGTGAAGGACTACAAGACAAAATAATTCTGATACAATTCCAAGCCTACAATTTTTTTAGGAGAGTGCATTGAGCAATGTGGATTTATTCTAGTATATTAGTGACAAAATTATTTTTAATTGGTGAGGATCTGGGGTTACTCAACAAAATAACTCTAAAACAATTCCAGCAAATACAGCTTCACCAGGAGCTTTATTTAGTTTGATGTGAACCACAAGTTCACAGCAGTTACACATAGTACATCCTACTGTGACATTAAGAAAGTGTAGACAAAAGACCCTGATACTGGGAAAGATTGAAGGCAGGAGGAAAAGGGGACGACAGAGGATGAAATGGTTTGATAGCATCACCGACTCAATGGACATGGGTTTGGGTGGACTCCGGGAGTTGGTGATGGACAGGGAGACCTGGCATGCTGCGGTTCATGGGGTTGCAAAGAGTCGGACACGACTGAGCAACTGAACTGAACTGAAACAAACTCAGCAATATGATCACTCAAATATATATATAAATACACAGATATATCTCTGGGTTTTACATATAGGACTCATAGGACTCTTTCGTAGAACATACAAACAGCAATATCAGACTCCTCATTGTCAGTGATTAGTAATTTAGAGAGAGAGTCTGGGAAATACTGGCAAAGTTTAAGGTGAGGTATAAGGATTATAGAGCTGAAAGAATGAGAAAGTTATTAGAATCATAACTTTTTCTTAGCACTAATAGTCAGGGAAATAAAATACAAATGATGAAACTAAAATAACTCACCAGAATGTATGGAATAAATAAGTGATTTAGTAGGATTATACTAATAAATAATTAAGATGAAGCAAAAAGTGAAACTGAAAGCTGCTCAGTTGTGTCCAATTCTTTCTCTGTGACCCTGTGGACTATACAGTCCATGGAATTCTCCGGGCCAGATTACTAGAGTGGGTTGCCGTTCCCTTCTTCAGAGGATCTTCCCAACTGAGGGATCGAATTCAGGTCTCCCACATTGCAAGCAAATTCTTTGCCAGCTGAGCCACAAGGGAAGCAAATCTTTCCAATAATCTATGTTAGTAATCAATAACATTATTGATGAAGAATCTGAGTGTAGCATTGTTTAATAGTATCTCCTCACTACTGTCTTTTTCTTGCTTTTACACACATACACATTTGCACAAATACACATATTAGAAGAAATTAACCTCATATTACATATCTCCTTCCCAAGGATCTCAGGGATAACATCTGTTTAAAAGAGAGCCATTAATGAAAACCCTATGGAGATTCCTCAAAAAATAAAAAACAGAATTACCATATAGGTCAACAATTCTCCTTCTGGGGATATATATAAAAAATTGAAATTAGTTATGAAATTACGATGAGATATTTACACACCATGTTCATGAAAGCACTATTCACAAGAGTCAAGAGGTTGAAGAAACCCAAGCATCCATCAACAGATAAAGCAAAAAAACAAAATGTGTCTGCAAACAATGAAATATTACTCAGCCTTTAAAAGGAAATATGAAACAAGGCAAAACATGAATGAACCTTAGGCAAAGTGAAATAATCCATCACAAAGATACAAATACTATACAATTCAGTTTTTATAAGATTGCTAGACTCTCAAGTTTGTAGAAACGTAGAGTAGAATGAAGGTCTCCAGGGGCTGGGCAAAGAAGAAATGGTGCTTCTTAATGGACATAGACTTCTAGTTTTGCCAGGTGAAAAATGTCTAGAGATTGGTTCCACAAGACAAATATATTTAACACTACTGAACTATACACTTAGAAATGATGAAGATGGTAAATTTTATCTTATGTATATTTTACCACCTTTTTTTTAAAGTCACCAATAATTCCTAACTATAGTGTTTGTAGCCATCCTTCAGTTAATGTTTGCTATGTTGTTGCTCTTTTGTGATGGAGCAAATGCTTTTTTCACAGGAAATGGAAGAGTTTGTGCAGAGCTCTGGAGAAAATGGTATTGTGGTGTTTACTTTGGGGTCAATGGTCACCAACATGACAGAAGAAAGAGCCAATATGATTGCATCAGCTCTTGCCCAGATTCCACAAAAGGTACACACAGTAACTTAATAGTGGACAACTATTTAACAAGTTAGGCTTCCCTGGTGGCTCAGTATAAGAGTATGCCTGTCAATGCAGGAGACTCAGGCTTGATCCTTGGGTTGGGAAGATAGCTTGGATAAGGAAATGGCAAGCCACTCCAGTATTCTTGCCTGGAAAACCCCATGGACAGAGGAGCCCGGTGGGCTACAGTCCATGGGGTCACAAAGATTGGACACAGCTTAGTAACTGAATGACAACAGCAACTAATGAGTCTGTTAAACTCTATAAAAGGTCTAATTACAGAAAATGTTTGCAAGAAAGGTAAACTACTATGATAGCTCCAACTTATCTGAGATATTTATTAAAAAACAAAATATACATGGCAGATGCTAAAGTGGTATACAGAGTGTTTTTGATTGACAATAACTTTGGACTTACATTGTAATCAAGATGAGATATATTTAAGAGATGTAGTATGAATTTTGGTATTATAATAGTGTTGTAGGCGGGAAAAGAAATCTCACATTCTGTTATGTAGTTTACTCCTTTACCTTGAAGGGCTCCTGAGGACACAGTATACATATACAGATGTTCTCAGAGGTTAAATTTTAACAGTAGGCATAATACCGACTCTTTGCAAACCCATGGACTGTAGCCAGACTCCTCTGTCCATGGGATTTTCCAGGCAAGAATAATGGAATGGGTTGCCATTTCCTTCTTGAGGAGATCTTCCCAACCCAGAGATCAAACCCAGGTCTCCCGCACTGCAGGCAGACTCTTTACCATCTAAGCCACCAGGGAAGACCCAATAATACAATAATGTTAAGCAATATTGACAAAAATCTGAAATGTGCCATGCAATTTCTACCTGCCAGGAAATCCCAACCCCTTTCCTTCTCCTAAATGTTGAAACAGCCCTCTTCAGTGTCCTTTTCTGGTTGCTACACAGAGAAAGGATGGTCAGGGAACCGCAATCTGCTGCCAGATATCCATATAGCTACAGTGATTCAGAGAAAGAGAAACATCAGCCTCCTTGATTGACTGCTGCTAAGTGGCTTCAGCCCTGTCCGACTCTGTGCGACCCCATAGACGGCAGCCCACCAGGCTCCCCTGTCCCTGGGATTCTCCAGGCAAGAACACCGGAGTGGGTTGCCATTTCCTTCTCCAATGCATGAAAGTGAAAAGTGAAAGTGAAGTCACTCAGTCGTGCCAACTCTTAGCGACCCCATGGGCTGCAGCCTATCAGGCTCCTCCGTCCAAGGGATTTTCCAGGCAAGAGTACTGGAGTGGGGTGCCACCGCCTTCTCTGATGGTTGACTGGGTCCTGCCAAAGTCTGAGGCAGGAAGAGCAAAGAAAAAGGGTGAAGGTGGGGTCCTGCCCTTTGGATGAACTCGGTGCACTGTAAAGTCTGGTCCTTAATGGACTCTGCTTCTATTACTATTCTGAATTGAGGAAAGAAAAGAGGCTGTAAGAAGGAGTCAAGCATGAGAAAGACTGGCATGGAAAAGGATCAGCTGCCTCCTTCTCCATAAAATATAGTAGTAACTTATTTTCTAATATATAAAATTTTTTTTGCTGGAATTTTTTTGCTGGAAACCTACTTTATGTTCACATAGCAAATAGAAGTTAAACAACTAAAAATTATAATCCAGTTTATGAAGATTGCTTGGTACTAATTTAGCACCACAGTTTTTGAACTTTACCAACAGCTGTTTTGTTATTAATAGTTACAAATTGCTGACAGGCTTTTCTTTTCTAAATTTAAAGAATTTCCTAACCTAGAAAAGTGGTAATACACTGGATTCATGTCAAAAATTGCTAATAGACACTTTTCTTAGAAGTAGTGTTTAACAAGTTGTAATCTAAAAGAAGCTATCTCCTAAACAGCATTAATTCTCTCTGCTAAGTTGCTTCAGTCATGTCTAACTCTGTGCGACCCCAGAGATGGCAGCCCACCAGGCTCCGCTATCCCTGGCATTCTCCAGGCAAGAACACTGGAGTGGGTTGCCATTTCCTTCTCCAATGCATGAAAGTGAAAAGTGAAAGTGAAATTGCTCAGTTGTGTCTGACTCTTCGCGACCCCATGGACTGCAGCTTACCAGGCTCCTCCGTCCATGGGATTTCCCAGGCAAGAGTACTGGAGTGGGTTGCCATTACTTGCTATTAATAAATTACTAAATAAGCAGAAATATTAATTGTCATAAGTGGCTGATTGAACGTATTCCTTTTTGTAAACTAAAAGATATAAAACTCTAGTAAAAATAACTTAAGCTATATGAGTAAGTGTATATAAGTAAAGTCCCTACTATGAATCCAAAAGGAATCAGTAAGAGACAATTAAATTTTAAAATAAGAGCTAGTGTATGAAATAAAGCAAATAAATGTATGTTATTAATAATTTGCCACTTTTTTAATAGAATGGAGACCAATAGCAATTTCTTAAATATATGAATTTACTATTCAAGATCTCATTTCTTTATGGCATCATGTATAAGATGTCATTAGTGCATACCACACCTGGTTGAATAAGTTCATAAAATGTGGTTCTTCCTGTTGATGGCAGTGTATTAGTAAATATCATTACTTAAGAGGTCATGTCCTTGTTTCCTTAACTGTCATCAGTTCAGTTCAGCTCAGTCACTCAGTTGTGTCTGACTCTGTGACCCCATGGACTGCAGTACACCAGGCTTCCCTGTCTATCACCAACTCCCAGAGGCTACTCAAACTCAAGTCCATTGAGTCAGTGATGCCATCCAACCATCTCATGCTCTGTCGTCCCCTTCTTCTCCTGCCTTCAATCTTTCCCAGCATCAGGGTCTTTTCTAAAGAATCAGTTCTTCACATCAGGGGGCCAAGGTATTGGACTTTCAGCTTCAGCTGAATGTCATATGGAATATGACATTTCATATGGAATATGACAAAGTGTCATATGGAAGACTTTTAACTAGCTGTCTTCAATCTCTTTAGAATTCTATCCCTATAAATTTGAAGTTCAACTTATGGAATATTTTCTTTAACAGGTTTTATGGAGACATGATGGCAAGAAACCAGACACCTTAGGACCCAATACTCGGCTGTATAAGTGGGTCCCCCAGAATGACCTTCTTGGTGAGACTTGGTAGAACAATTGAAAGCATGGGTAACAGCTGAGCAGAGTGATTGTACTTCAACAGGAAACAAATTTACCGAGCATTTATTATTGAAACACTCAAAAAGAAAACTTTACTCCTTTGTTTTTATTTCCAGCTCTAGGTGAAAATAGAAAATATAGCAATTGTCACTTTATTAAACATAGTGATGTCCCTTATAGTCAGAATCAAAATGTCTTATTTCAGCTGTAATCATTTCTAGCCATGAACTTTTAAATAACTTTATAGATGGTTGTTCTGTCTTTGAATTCTCTATCTCTTCCCCCATAGGGATATTTTAAGTTCCACTGAAAAATACCGGCTCCTCTTTTATTAACAATGACCCTTCATTTTCTGTAGGGAAAATTCTGCAATCATTTCCTTGAGGCAATTACACATTTTATGGTAATGTAGCTTTTCCTTCCTCTGGTTCCAGTACAACTACCATTACCCTTCCTGTGGCCTTGTCACCCTTTCTATCAGACTGAATGACTTTACTGTTTCTTTAAGAGAATATATTTCTGACATGCCCTCCTCTGGTATTTTTGTTCATCCGCTTTATTTTACGCAGAGTATTCTTTCAAGCTATTCACCTGCTGATCTTGAATTTGTTTATGACATTCAAAAGGTAAAGTACTTCTTTCATGAAGTCTTCACTTACCTCTCCAGCAGACTTAGTGGATTCTTGCACTGAGTTCGGAAAGCTATTTAAATGCATTTTCCTCTGTGTAATCAAGGATGATATTAAAAAAACAAACAAACAAACATTGCTTTCTTTCAGTGTCTTCTAATGCCCTTTTCTCATTTTTAAGACTTTTAATTAATAATTTTACTGAAATTCACACAATCCTAGGTCATCCAAAAACCAAGGCCTTTATAACTCATGGTGGAACCAATGGCATTTATGAGGCTATCTACCACGGGGTCCCTATGGTGGGCCTTCCTTTGTTTGCTGAGCAACCTGATAACATCAACCGAGTGAAGGCCAAAGGAGCAGCTGTCAGATTGGACTTGGAAACAATGTCAAAAACAGATTTCCTCAATGCACTGAAGCAAGTCATTAACAATCCTTCGTGAGTATATATATACACATATATGTTTTACTACATATTATTTCTAGAGGCATTCTCATATGAAGACACAAGAGGCAGCAAGGAGTCTTCAGTAAAAACAATGAGGAGTAAGATTTGCTCAATGCTTTGAAAATAGTCATTAGTAACCTATTGGGTCACATTATGTGTTTTCAGTGGCTTTAGGGGAAAGATTTGTCAGAGGCTTAAGGATTATGGAGAAATTTTGAAAGAGCTCCTCATTAGAATGAGAAGAATCCCTAGGTGGTAACAAGGATTAAGAGGAAGCACTGAGAACAAAGTTAAAGTAGGAAACCATGAACTCTTTAAGCACTCCTCTGCACACTTACGACTTTCCTTCAGCATAGGAATTCCTCAAATGTTTTAGACTCTTCTGCTGCTGCTGCTGCTAAGTCACTTCAGTCGCGTCTGACTCTGTGCGACCCAATAGACGGCAGCCCGCCAGGCTCCCCTGTCCCTGGGATTCTCCAGGCAAGAACACTGGAGTGGGTTGCTATTTCCTTCTCCAATGCATGAAAGTGAAAAAGTGAAAGTGAAGTCGCTCAGTCATGTCCTACTCTTCGCAACCCCATGGGCTGTACCCCACCAGGTTCCTCTGCCCATGCGATCCTCCAGTCAAGAGTACTGGAGTGCGGTACCATTGCCTTCTCTGTTAGACTCTTCTAAAATGGTCTAATTTTAGTAAATCACCATGACATGATCCATCTCAAATTCTCATTACACTGAGCACCTTTCAAATTTTCTGTGCTAATATTTTTTCCATAAAAGATGAAAGATAAACATCTAGAACTATCTAATTACAACTATTTTGAGACTATTTTTTACCACCAGTGCCAACTGGGAAGCTCCAATATAGGTACATTCTTAGTTCTTCTTTAGGTTGTTTTTGTCTTGTTTTGAAGAACTGTAAAATCAAAAAGTAATTGACTTCAAAAAGACATGTTGGGATATTCCTATGTAAAAACCAAATTTTCTGAAACCAGAAACATTTTGTTTTCAAATTGTTTCGTGGTTTAACTTGAGTAATATTATTACTACTAATATCATAAATATGATGTATGTATTTTCCCCCTTTTCTTTCATGACGACTTTGGGAAAAAACATTTTGAGACTATATTGGTAATAATAGCACAATGGATATTTGTGCTTTAAAAACAGTGTTATTTAATTTTAGCATAAATATTACACTAAATGACTGCCATTAGAAGAATATTTTCTTTCTTTTTAAAAGAAATATATGTTTCAGTAGGCAGTTTTATGTAAAAGTAACTCTCTCTAGTATCTTTGTGTATTTTTTAATTTTTAATAATGTAAAGCTAGTGTCCAGAGAAGGCAATGGCACCCCACTCCAGTACTCTTGCCTGGAGAATCCCATGGACGAAGGAGCTTGGTAGGCTGCAGTCCATGGGGTCGCTAAGAGTCAGACATGACTGAGCGACTTCACTTTCACTTTTCACTTTGATGCATTGGAGAAGGAAATGGCAACCCACTCCAGTATTCTTGCCTGGAGAATCCCAGGGACGGTGGAGCCTGGTGGGCTGCCGTCTATGGGGTCGCACAGAGTCGGACAGGACTGAAGCGACTTAGCAGCAGTAGCAGCAGTAAGCAGCAGCAGCAAAGCTAGCGTCAACAAACAAAGATAATGTACTGCTTGATATATATTGACTATTTATGATATGGCACACATTGTACTAAGTCCATTATACATATTAAGTAACTTCTTCATTATAAACTTTCCCTACTCTATTAAAAGTATTTCTGAACTACTACCCTCTTCTCAAACACCCAATGCTCCCCCTGAGTTTTTTACAGAACAGGGAGAGAAGTTACCTCCGTTGTTACCACACTGTTATTTATAAAAGTTCATGCATCATATTGCTTTATTCCTCTTTCCTTGTCTGTTAGTCCATCATCATTTCAACAGTAAAAACAAATAAAATTCGAAAGCCTGAGGGTGAAATGTTTGGTACACTCTGTATTCTAAAATAACTAGCGAGGAAAACAACAATAATATTAGGAAAAATTTACTGAGTCTACTGTATACTAATAATACATCTAAGGATCAATATATTATTCCTCCAAATAGTCAGATAGGATATTATTGCTATGCATTCCATTTAACAATGAAAAACTAAGAAAGGGAGTTTAAAAAGCAGGCAGCAAGGTAAGCGTCAGAGTCAGAATTCAAACGAAGGCAATTCACTTCCACACTTTAACCACTGCTTCACTAATATAAGGTCAACACCAACTCCTGGCCAGTGCTATCTGGCCATGTCTCTGAAGCTCATGATGTATTTACCTCTTATCTCTGGATTATGATAGTGTTTCAAAGCTTCTCTGCCAGATCTCTTAACAATTCCTTACTGGATAACTCAAGTCATGTATTTCTTTTCTTTTCACCTTCACAATTTAACTTATTCCATTCTCAAGCTACAAACACTTCTCTCTTGTCTTCTCTTTTCTTCATAGCTTGAAATCCTATGCATTCAACAAATTCAAGTCCATAAGCTCCTGTGCCTGTGTTCAGTTGCTTAGTCATATCCAGGTCTTTGTGACCCCATGGACTGTAGCCTGCCAGGATTCTCTGTCCATGAAATTCTCCACCAAGAACACTGGAGTGGGTTGCCATTTCCTTCTCCAGGCCGATGAGCTTAGATCTCTATAATTATCTCTTAGAAAAACAATCAATCGTTCTTCCACTCTATGTGGCACTCATTTCCTCTCTCTGCATGGAAATTTCACATATTTAACTTTTCTAGTTCATTCTATAAATTGATGTCTCTTTGATTTTCCTTCAGGTATAAACGGAATGCTATGTGGTTATCAACCATTCAACGTGATCAGCCTATAAAGCCCCTTGACCGAGCAGTCTTCTGGATCGAATTTGTCATGCGCCACAAAGGAGCCAAGTACCTGAAACCTGCCGCCCACAAGCTCACCTGGTTCCAGTACCACTCTCTGGACGTGATCGGGTTCCTGCTGGCCTGTGTGGCAACTGCTGTATTTGTCATCACAAAATGTTTTCTGTTCTGTTGCCGAAAGTTTGCTGAAACAGGAAAGAAGAGGAAAAGGGAATAGCTGTATTTGGGTCCCAAAGCAGGAATGCCCTATAGGTGGAATTCTTCCAGCTTATTTCAACAGGAAGGAGTTATGAAAAGGCTCCTATCTTCCTGTGACAAAATGGCTTTTCACAGTTCAGCACCTCCTTTCAAAATTTGTTTACAAGGAATTTTTTAACTGTTTAAGATTTAGAAAAATGTCATACCAAGATGAAAGCTGATAAAAATTATATAAAAGTAAATGGGTAAATATTGAAATTTATTATTTTAAATAAGAAGATTTACTAAAAAATTATTGAATATGGTATAACAGTGTTTCACATGGTGTGCATAGACACTAGAATGATAAACCTAGACCTCCTCTGACTGACATAACCAGATAACAATGGGAAAAATACAAAAATTACATGAAGTTTATGGAAAATTGGTAAATCAAATGAAAGCAATCTGAAGTCACTTTTGTAAACTGCACATCAGGAAAGCAGTTTATAATCAAGGTGGTCCAGGTGAGGAAATGGGTCTTATTGATCAAGAGGACCACCATCTAAGTCATATAACAAACATTCATCAGTCTAAGGCATAATTTATTCAAATTATTTAAAAATAAATTGATGTTTGGGGAATGCTAGGAAAAATGTACCATAGAATTTTCCATACTGCCTCTCAACATAATTGCCATATTTAAAAAAGATAGAATTAATATGGTACCATAGTAGATAATATTATTAAATCACACATATAGTTCTAAATAATTTTCCAGAAATCTATCCTGCAACACTTGTAACAAAAAAAGGGTTTGTCATTATTGTATAGTGAGAATTAATCCAAATCTCCAACAAAAAGTCAAACAGTCCAATATGAAAATAGATGAAGATGAATAAGAAAGTCACAGAAGTGAAATGGCCGATGACATATAAAAAGGGACAAAAGTCACTGGTGCTTTGGGAAATGGAAACTAAGCCGCTTATGTCTCTGGATATATTTCAGTGTCTCCTAGTTTATAGTCTATGGGAACTTGAGTAGAATTTGTATTCTACTGTTGTGTAAAAACTGCATAAATCTTAATATGTTGAATTGATTCATGATAATTTTCAGGTCTACTATATTCTTCTACTTCTCTATAGATGCATTCTATTAATTTCTGAGAGTTTAATATTGAAATTCTAACTAAAAATCTTACCTACCTAAAAAATTCTAATATACAGGGCACTATATGAAACTGCATTTTCCAAGTCTTCTGTAAATGTGTTATCATATTTTCATAATTAAAAATTTTTTAAAGCAAATTATTTTCCAAAAATAATTTTCAGAACAAATAATATAGGAGAACTATTTTTCTGTATGTATAATGTGGAGATACCCTTTGAAAATAAATTTTAAATGTACTGTTTAATGCTGCAACTCTACATCTTGGTAATCTTTCATACAGAAAGACTTGCAAGTGTTCATGCATGCTAAGTCACTTTAGTCGTATCTGACTTCTTGCCACCCCATGGACTGTAGCCTGCCAGGCTCTTCGGTCCATGAAATTCTCCAGACAAGAATACTGCAGTGGGTTGCCATGCCCTCCTCCAGGGAATTTACCAAACCCAGGGATTAAACCCACATCTTTTATGTTTCCTGCATTGGTAGGTGGGTTCATAATTATATACTGAATTCCCATTAGCACTTAAATTGCTATCAGTTTATGAACACACTAACCTACAACATAGGTATGCATTATACAGCCATGAGAGAAAACAGATGGATTATGGACAATATTGTTGAATACTCTCCATGTCACATTACTAAGTAAATAAAAAGTTGCAAAAATTACAAAAAATAAGCATGACATTCTTCTTTGGACATAAAATTAAACATATGTAAATATATGTAAATTTGCATACCACAGGGAAAATGATCTTAAAGACTACACTGAATTTCCAATGAAGAGAATTTAAATTTTAGTTCTATATATTTTTCAATGGTTTCTAATTGTGCATTTATTGTTTTTGTAGATTTTATGGGGGATACAAGTGTTGTGACCCTCCTAACCCTCCAACTTGCTGATGTCACTTTATTTCTAATTCTGTGTCAAAGGGGCTGCAGTCACAAGAACCTCTCATTTGCTATTATTTTTACACTTTTTATCCCTTACAAGATATAGTTGATGTTCTATGCAAGGACATCAATATTTAAATGTGTGATGACTGACAAAACAATATTAAACACACTGTATAATCTGGAAGTGTTCTACACTTTGTCCTTTCAGTTGCTTTCTACATCTGCTATTTACATATTTACTTGAGATGGAGCTGTTTTAATTTAACTTCCTGACTGATTTCTCTTTGGATGTAAGCATCAGTTCGGTTCAGTCATTCAGTTGTATCCAACACTTTGCGACCCCATGAACTACAGCACGCCAGGCCTCCCTGTCCATCACCAACTCCCAGAATTTACTCAAACTCATCTCCACTGAGTCGGTGATGACATCCAAACAACTTACCCTCTGCCGTTCCCTAGTCCTCCTGCATTCAATCTTTCCCAGCATCAGGGTCTTTTCCAATGAGTCAGTTCTTCATATCAGATGGCCAAAGTATTGGAGTTTCAGCTTCAAAATCAGTCCTTCCAATGAACATTCAGGACTTATCTCCTTTAGGATGGACTGGTTGGATCTCCTTGCAGTCCAAGGGACTCTCAAGAGTCTTCTCCAACACCACAGTTCAAAAGCATCAGTTCTTCAGTGCTAAGCTTTCTTTATAGTCCAACTCTCATATCCAGACATGACTACCAGAAAAACCATAGCCTTAACTAGAAGGACATTTGTTGGCAAAGTAACGTCTCTGCTCTTTAATATGCTGTCTAGGTTGGTCATAACTTTCCTTCCAAGCAGTAAGCATATTTTAATTTCATGGCTGCAGTCACCATCTGCAGTGATTTTGGAGTCCCCCCAAAATAAAGTCTGTCACTGGTTCCACTGTTTCTCCATCTATTTGCCATGAAGTGATGGGACCAGATGCCATGATCTTAGTTTTCCAAATGTTGAGCTTTCAACCAACTTTTTCACTCTCCTCTTTCACTTTTATCAAGAGGCTCTTTAGTTCTTCTTTGCTTTCTGCGATAAGGGTGGTGTCATCTGTGTATCTGAGGTTATTGATGTTTCTCCCTGCAATCTTGATTCCAGCTTGTGGTTCATCCATCCTGGCATTTCTCATGATGTACTCTGTATACAAGCTAAAGAAGCAGGGTGAAAATACACAAACTTAACATACTCCTTTACCTATTTGGAACCAGTCTGTTGTTCCATGTCTAGTTCTAACTGTTGCTTCTTGACCTGAATACAGATTTCTAAAGAGGCAAGTAAGGTGGGGAGATATTTCCATTTCTTTCAGAATTTCCCACATTTTATTGTGATCCACACAGTCAAAGGCTTTGACATAGTCAATAAAGCAGAAATAGATGTTTTTCTGGAACTCTCTTGCTTTTTTGATGATTCAGAGGATGTTGGCAATTTGATCTCTGGTTCCTCTGCCTTTTCAGAAACTATCTTGAACATCTAGAAGTTCACGGTTCACCTACTGTTGAAGCCTGGCTTGGAGAATTTTGAGCATTATTTTACTAGTGTGTGAGATGAGTGCAATTGTGCGGTAGTTTGAGCATTCTTTGGCATTGCCTTTCTTTGGGATTGGAATGAAAACTGACCTTTTCCAGTCCTGTGGCCACTGCTGAGTTTTCCAGATTTGCTGGCATATTGAATGCAGCACTTTCACAGCATCATCTTTTAGGATTTGAAATAGCTCCACTGTAATTCCATCACCTCCACTAGCTTTGTTCGTAGTGATTCTTCCTAAGGCCCACTTGACTTCATATTCCAGGATGTCTGGCTCTAGTGAGTGATCACACCATCGTGATTATCTGGGTCCTGAAGATCTTTTCTGTATATATCTTCTGTGTTTTCTTGCCACTTTTTCTTAATATCTTCTGCTTCTGTTAGGTCCATACCATTTCTGTCCCATATCGAGCCTATCTTTGCATGAAATATTCCCTTGGTATCTCTAATTTTCTTGAAGAGATCTCTAGTCTTCCCATTCTGTTGTTTTCCTCTATTTCTTTGCAGTGATCACTAAGGAAGTCTTTCTTATCTCTCCTTGCTATTCCTTAGAACTCTGCATTCAAATGGGCATATCTTTCCTTTTCTCCTTTGCTTTTTGCTTCTCTTCTTTTCACAGATATTTGTAAGGCCTCCTCAGACAACCATTTTGCTTTTTGGATTTTTTTTTTCTTAAAGATGGTCTTGATCCCTGTCTCCTGTACAATGTCACGAACCTCCATCCATAGTTCATCAGGTATTCTGTCTATCAGATCTAGTCCCTTAAATCTATTTCTCACTTCCACAGCATAATCACAAGGGATTTGATTTAGATCATACCTGAATGGTCTAGAGGTTTTCCCTACTTTCTTCAATTTCAGTCTGAATTTGGCAATAAGGAGTTCATGATCTGAGCCACAGTCAGCTCCCACTCTTGATTTTGCTGACTGTGTAGAGCTTCTATATATGGTTTTTCCTGTGGTCATGTATGGATGTGAGAGTTGGACTATGAAGAAGGCTGAGCGCTGAAAAATTTATGCTTTTGAACTGTGCTGTTGGAGAAGACTCTTGAGAGTCCCTTGGACTGCAAGGAGATCCAACCAGTCCATTCTGAAGATCAGCCCTGGGATTTCTTTGAAAGGAATGATGCTAAAGCTGAAACTCCAGTACTTTGGCCACCTCATGTGAAGAGTTGATTCATTGGAAAAGACACTGATGCTGGGAGGGATTGGGGGCAGGAGGAGAAGGGGACGACAGAGGATGAGATGGCTGGATGGCATCACCGACTCAATGGACGTGCGTTTGAGTGAACTCCGGGAGTTGGTGATGGACAGGTAGGCCTGGTGTGCTGCAATTCATGGGGTCGCAAAGAGTCAGACACTGACTGAGTGACTGAACTGAACTGAACTGAACTGATAGAGCTTCTTCATCTTTGGCTGAAAAGAATATAATCAATCTGATTTCAGTGTTGACCATCTGGTGATGTCCATGTGTAGAGTTCTCTTGTGTTGTTGGAAGAAGGTGTTTGCTATGACCAGTGCGTTTTCTTGGCAAAACTCTATTAGCCTTTGCCCTGCTTCATTCCATACTCCAGGCCAAATTTGCTTGTTACCCCAGGTGTTTCTTGACTTCCTACTTTTACATTCCAGTCCCCTATAATGAAAAGGACATCTTTTTTGGGTGTTAGTTCTAGAAGGTCTTTTAGGTCTTCATAGAACCATTCAACTTCAGCTTCTTCAGTATTATTGGTCAGGGCATAGACTTGGATTACTATGATATTGAATGGTTTGCCTTGGAAACGAACAGATGTCATTCTGTCGTTTTTGAGATTGCATCCAAGTACTGCATTTCAGACTCTTTCATTGACTATGATGGCTATTCCATTTCTTCTAAGGGATACTTGCCCACAGTAGTAGATATAATGGTCATCTGAGTTAAATTCACCCATTCCAGTCCATTTTAGTTCGCTGATTCCTAAAATGTCGATGTTCACTCTTGCCATCTCCTGTTTGACCACTTACAATTTGCCTTGATTCATTGACCTAACATTCCAGGTTCCTATGCAATATTGCTCTTTATAACATCGGACCTTGCTTCTATCACCAGTCACATCCACAACTGGGTGTTGTTTTTGCTTTGGCTCTGTCTCTTCATTCTTTCTGGAGTTATTTCTTCACTGATTTCCAGTAGTATATTGGGCACCTACTGACCTGGGGAGTTCCTCTTTCAGTGTCCTATCCTTTTGCCTTTTCATACTGTTCCTGGGATTCTCAAGGCAAGAAAACTGAAGTGGTTTGCCATTCCCTTCTCCAGTGGACCACGCTTTGTCAGATCTCTCCACCATGACCCGTCCATCTTGGGTGGCCCTACATGGCATGGCTCATAGTTTCATTGACTTAGACAAGGCTGTGGTCCATGTGATTAGATTGGTTAGTTTTCTGTGATTGTGGTTTTCATTCTGTCTGCCCTCTCATAGAGAAGGATAAGAGGCTTATGGAAGCTTCCTGATGAGAGAGACTGAATGAAGGTGAAACTGGCTCTTGTTCTGATGGACGGGGCCATTTTCAGTAAATCTGTAATCCAATTTTCTGTTGATGGGTGGAGCTGTGTTCCCTCCCTACTACTTACCTGGGGCCAAACTATAGTGGAGGTAATGTTAATGGGACCTTCTTCAAAAGATCCCATGCAGTACTGCTACACTCACTGCCCCCAACCTTGCAGCAGGCCACGACTGACCCACACCTCCATTAGAGACTCATGGACACTTCCAGGCAAGTCTGGGTCAGTCTCTTGTGGGGTCACTGCTCTCCTGGGTCCTGGTGCACAAAGTTCTGTTTGTGCCCTCCAAGAATCTATTTCCCAGTCCTGTGTAAGTTCTGGCAGCTCTATGGTGGGGTTAATGGTGACCTCCTCCAAGAGGGCTTATGCCACACCCAGGTCTGCCTCATCCAGAGTCCACGACTCTGTGGCAGTCCACTGCTGACCTGTACCTCCACAGGAAACCCTCAACACAGCTCTGTCTCTGTAGGGTCCCTGGGTCCTGGTGCACACAAGGTTTGTTTGAACCCTCTTAGCATCTCTAGAGGGAATGGGGTTCGATTCTAAAATGCAAATTCACCCCTCCTACCATCTTTCTGGGACTTCGCCTTTGCCCTTGGTCATGGGGTACCTCCTCACAGCCACTTCAGTGTTGTGCAGCTGCCGCTCCAGCACCTATCCACTTACTGGGGTTTCTCTGATCTTGGACATGGGGTACCTCCTCATAAGCATGAGGAGATATAAGCATGAGCAATGGCAAAATAAGTCAGCAATTTTTGCATATGAATAAGATTTCTATGAAATGTCTGTCATTTCTGTTACTGCTAAGGCTGACTTGCTACTTTAGCTCTGGAAGTTGTGGAAAGGTGCTGGCATGGCCAGTGAAATATAGTCATTGGATTAATGAAGATGATTCTGGATCAACTTGTCACACGGGGTCATGATCTGACTGTTTTGACATCTTCATTGCATTCTTATTGATCCCAACAAACCATCTGCTATTAAGTTTGAGGCTTTCCATGCATCTTTAGCTAACGATGATTACAAAAATTTTATCAAGCATTTTGTCAAGATGTGTGGATGGATGTGTCAAAACACTCATTTTGAACACATTCCTCAATGCTGAAAAATGCAATTTTGGAATATTTTGATACTACTATGAAGTTTTGAGATGTTGTTTCAAACAAAAAACTTATGATAAAGCTACAGGAATCAAGATTCAAGGTTGTTCTTGCAGATGTCATTGGACTTGTGGTGAGTTTCTGGCTGAGATACTTAAAATACTTTTAACGTACAGTCTTCGTTTCACCCCTGGTTATTCAATTGAAAAATATAGTGGAAAAATTCCATTCCCACCATCCTAGATACCTGTTATTATGTCAGAACTAAATGACCATATGACATTCATGGAAAGGCTAAAAAAATATGATATATGTATTTTAATTTGACTTCTGTTTCCAGGCATTTAATGTAAACAAATGGAATCTATTTTACAGCGAAGTGCTTAGGTAAGTTATCTTTTAGTTTTTAGGATGAGCCCTAACTTTTCTGGTGCCTCAGAAATTGTGTTTGTATAGAGTTCCAATAATTTTTCTCCTGTAAGTGTAAAGATGGAATGAAAATATAAAATGATCCACTGATCTCATAAATAATACAGAAACACTTAAATTATATGGCAAAGTAGAACCAGAGATCAAATTGCCAACATCTGTTGGGTCATCAAAAAAGCAAGAGAGTTCCAGAAAAAAATATCTACTTCTGCTTTATCGACTATACCAAAGCCTTTGACTGTGTGGATGACCACAAACTGGAAAACTCTTAAAGAGATGGGAATACCAGACCACCTTACCTGCCTCCTGAGAAACTTGTATGCAGGTCAAGAAGCAATAGTTAGAAGTGGATATGGAACAACAGACTGGTTCCAAATAGGGAAAGGAGTACATCAAAGTTGTATATTCTCACCCTGCTTATTTAGAAGGACTGATGTTGAAGCTGAAACTCCAATATTTTGGCCACCTGATGCAAAGAGCTGACTTATTTGAAAAGACCCTGGTGTCGGGAAAGATTGAAGGCAGGAGGAGAAGGGGACGACAGAGGATGAAATGGTTAGATGGTATCACCGACTCAATGGACATGAGTTTGGGTAAACTCAGGGAGTTGGTGATGGACAGGGAGGCCAGGCGTGCTGCAGTTCATGGGGTCACAAAGAGTTGGACACGACTGAGTGACTGAATTGAACTGAACTATTTAACTTATATGCAGAGTACATCATGAGAAATGCCAGGCTAGATAAAGCACAAGCTGGAATCAAGATTGCTGGGAGAAATATCAATAACCTCAGATATTTAGATAACATCACCCTTATGGCAGAAAGTGAAGAAGAACTAAAGAGCCACTTGATGAAAGTGAAAGAGAAAAGTGAAAAAGTTGGCTTAAAGCTCAACATTCAGAAAACTAAGATCATGGTATCTGGTCTCATCACTTCATGGCAAATAGATGGGGAAACAGTGGCAACAATGACAGACTTTATTTTCTTGGGCTCCAAAATCACTGTACATGGTGACTGCATTCATGAAATTAAAAGACACTTGATCCTTAAAAGAAAAGCTTTGACCAAGGTAGACAGCATATTGAAAAGCAGAGACAACTTGGCCAACAAAGGTTCATCTAGTCAAAGCTATGGTTTTTCCAGTGGTCATGTATGGATGTGAGAGTTGGACTATAAAGAAAGATGAGCACTGAAGAATTAATGATTTGAATTGTGGTCTTGGAGAAGACTCTTGAGCGTCCCTTGGATAACAAGGAGATATAACCAGTCAGTTCTAAAGGAAATCAGTCCTGAATATTCATTGGAAGGACTGATGTTGAAGCTGAAACTCCAATAATTTAGCCACCTGCTGTGAAGAGCTGGCTCATTTGAAAAGACCCTGATGCTGGGAGAGATTGAAGGTGGGAAGAGAAGGGGATGACAGAGGATGAGATGGTTGGATGGCATTACTGACTCAATGGACATGAATTTTAGTAAGCTCTAGGAGTTGGTGATGGACAGGGAGACCTGGCGTGCCGCAGTCCATGGGGTCGCAAAGAGTTGGACACAACTGAGCAACTGAACTGAACTGAACTGAAAGTAGAAGCCTATGGACTGTCACTAACACAGAACATTTCAGGAAGTAACAAGCCACAAACTGAATAACTTGGAAATTCTCCAAGCAATTATATATCCAACTTACAAAATTTTTTTTTAACTTAAAAAAAAATCACTGGAAACCCCATAAAATTTCTTGATAGATGAAGTCATTTAAATTTAGAAATGACACACATATATGGAGCACAAGTATCTAGGTAGGATTTAGAAATTCTTTCTATTTGGTTACCTCAGTTTCTATACTGTATTATTCGTGTCCAGCTCTTTGCGACCCCATGGACTATACAGTCCATGGAATTCTCCAGGCTAGAAGACTGGAGTAGGTAGCTTTTCCCTTCTCCAGGGCATCTTCCCAACCCAGGGATAGAACCTAGGTCTCCCGCATTGCAGATGGATTCTTTACCAGCTGAATAAAAAGGGAAGCCCATATTATATTATAATATATTATTATATTGTTATGTTATTATATTATAGGGCTTCCCAAGTGGCTTGGTGGTAAAGAATCTGCCTGCCAATGCAGGAGATGCAAGAGACCCAGGTTTGATCCCTGGGTTAGGAAGATTCCCTGGAGGAGGACACAGCAACCCACTCCATTATTCTTGCCTGCAGAATCCCATGGACAGAGGAGCCTGGCAGGCTACAGTCCATGGGGTCTCAAAGAGCTGGACATGACTGAGAGACTGAACACTTATGCATATTACATTATACACATATCTAATTGCTTTATCAAAGAACAGACACTTTCAAACATCTTTGGCTGTTTCATTCTAAGCTCCTTTCTAAAAATTACTTAAAATATTCACATGGTAGCATTCTCATTTTGTCTCATCTTCCTTCTTGCTTTTGTTTTTGTTTTTCCTTTCAAGAAGACCCACTACATTATCAGAGACAATTGGGAAAGCTGAGATGTGGCTCATTTGAACCTACTGTGATTTTGAATTCCCTTGCCTTCTGCTACCAAATTTTGTATTTGTTGGAGACCTCCACTGCAAACCTGCCAAACCCCTGCCTAAGGTGGCATATTCCTATTTGCTTTGTTTTGTTTATTTTGCATTTTCAATAAGTCTGCTTGTTTTATTTAGAATATTTGATTTCAATGAGATGTAGAAAGTTTACAAAAGTGATCTGCCAACTAAAAACTCATTTATTTCTATGCAAACACAGTATGTGAATTTTATTATCATTAAAGAATAAACTGAAAAGTCAAGAACAAGACAAGGGTGCCCACTCTCACCATTACTATTCAACATAGTTTTGGAAGTTTTGACCACAGCAATCAGAGCAGAAAAAGAAATAAAAGGAATCCAAATTGGAAAAGAAGAAGTAAAACTCTCACTGTTTGCAGATGACATGATCCTCTACATAGAAAACCCTAAAGACTCCACCAGAAAATTACTAGAACTAATCAGTGAATATAGTAAAGTTGCAGGATATAAAATCAACACACAGAAATCCCTTGCATTCCTATACACTAATAATGAGAAAATAGAAAGAGAAATTAAGGAAACAATTCCATTCACCATTGCAATGAAAAGAATAAAATACTTAGGAATATATCTACCTAAAGAAACTAAAGACCTATATATAGAACACTATAAAACACTGGTGAAAGAAATCAAAGAGGACGCTAATAGATGGAGAAATATACCATGTTCATGGATCAGAAGAATCAATATAGTGAAAATGAGTATACTACCCAAAGCAATTTATAGATTCAATGCAATCCCTATCAAGCTACCAATGGTATTCTTCACAGAGCTAGAACAAATAATTTCACAATTTGTATAGAAATACAAAAAACCTCGAATTGCCAAAGCAATCTTGAGAAAGAAGAACGGAACTGGAGGAATCGACCTGCCTGACTTCAGGCTCTACTACAAAGCCACAGTCATCAAGACAGTATGGTACTGGCACAAAGACAGAAATATACATCAATGGAACAAAATAGAAAGCCCAGAGATAAATCCACGCACCTATGGACACCTTCTCTTTGACAAAGGAGGCAAGAATATACAATGGATTAAAGACAATCTCTTTAACAAGTGGTGCTGGGAAAACTGGTCAACCACTTGTAAAAGAATGAAACTAGACCACTTTCTAATACCATACACAAAAATAAACTCAAAATGGATTAAAGATCTAAACGTAAGACCAGAAACTAGAAAACTCCTGGAGAAGAACATAGGCAAAACACTGTCCGACACACATCACAGCAGGATCCTCTATGACCCACCTCCCAGAATACTGGAAATAAAAGCAAAAATAAACAAATGGGACCTAATTAAACTTAAAAGCTTCTGCACAACAAAGGAAACTATAAGCAAGGTGAAAAGACAGCCTTCAGAATGGGAGAAAATAATAGCAAATGAAGCAACTGACAAACAACTAATCTCAAAAATATTCAAGCAACTCCTACAGCTCAGTTCCAGAAAAATAAACGACCCAGTCAAAAAATGGGCCAAAGAACTAAATAGACATTTCTCCAAAGAAGACATACAGATGGCTAACAAACACATGAAAAGATGCTCAACACCACTCATTATCAGAGAAATGCAAATCAAAACCACTATGAGGTACCATTTCATGCCAGTCAGAATGGCTGCGATCCAAAAGTCTACAAGCAATAAATGCTGGAGAGGGTGTGGAGAAAAGGGAACCCTCTTACACTGTTGGTGGGAATGCAAACTAGTACAGCCACTATGGAGAACAGTGTGGAGATTCCTTAAAAAACTGGAAATAGAACTGCCTTATGATCCAGCAATCCCACTGCTGGGCATACACACCGAGGAAACCAGAATTGAAAGAGACACGTGTACCCCAAAGTTCATTGCAGCACTGTTTATAATAGCCAGGACATGGAAGCAACCTAGATGTCCATCAGCAGATGAATGGATAAGAAAGCTGTGGTACATATGTACAATGGAATATTACTCAGCCATTAAAAAGAATACATTTGAATCAGTTCTAATGAGGTGGATGAAACTGGAGCCTATTATACAGAGTGAAATAAGCCAGAAAGAAAAACACCAATACAGTATACTAACACATATATATGGACTTTAGAAAGATGGTAACAATAACCCTGTATACGAGACAGCAAAAGAGACACTGATGTATAGAACAGTCTTTTGGACTCGGTAGGAGAGGGCGAGGGTAGGATGATTTGGGAGAAAGGCATTGAAACATGTATAATATCATATATGAAACAAGTCGCCAGTCCAGGTTCGATGCACGATACTGGATGCTTGGGGCTGGTGCATTGGGACGACCCAGAGGGATGGTACGGGGAGGGAGGAGGGAGGACGGTTCAGGATGGGGAACACATGTATACCTGTGGCGGATTCATACTGATATATGGCAAAACCAATACAATATTGTTAAGTTAAAAAATAAAATAAATTAAAAAAAAAAAGAATAAACTGGGAAGGAGGGTATCCTGGGGAAATGATAAACCCATGAGACTTTGAGAATATGCTGATCAAATCATGAATTCATTATTGAACACATAATCAAGCATCAGACATTCATTCAAAAATAATTATAATGGTGACTAGCATGTTCCAGAAATAAGTTCTGCAATGCAGAGATGTGTAGGCACAGTTTCTGCCACCTGATACTCTACGTGGAAAGATAGAATGGGAAAGTAAAGTCATTCAGTCGTGTCTGACTCTTTGCAACCCTGTGGACTGTAGCCTACCAGGCTCCTCTGTCCATGGGATTCTCCAGGCAAGAATACTGGAGTGGGTTGCCATTTTCTTCTCCAGGGGATCTTCTTGACCCAGGGATCGAACCCAGGTCTTCCACATTGAAGGCAGACGCTTTACTCTCTGAGCAACCAGGGAAGTAAAAGATAGAATAGCAGCACACAAAAATTGTGTGAAAATTATTATAATAAGAAAAGACCACAACACTAAAGAAATATCCAGAGTGAATCACAGAAATTATCTCTGAGGCACTGTTATTAAGGTGAGATCTGAAGGATATTTAGGAAAAAACAGAAGGGATAGGGCATGTGCAGGGGAAGACAGGAAAGAAAAACAGGTGGAGTAGTAATGACAGTTCCCAAGAAGTCTAAGTTTGGTCTAAACAGGAAGAGGCTGAGTAAAGAAGCAGATGATGCTAGAGAGGTAAGCTGGAGACAGATAAGTATAAGGAGTTTGAAACATCTAGTAGGAGCACTACAGAGAAAATTAAAAAGGTTAAGAAAGGGAGAGAGATAATCACATTTAAAAGAAACACAAGATTTAGTCACTGTGTTGGGTTGTAAAGGGGCTAGAGTGGAAATGGCCATCGTTTAGCAGGCAAGATACAGACAAGAAGGATGGAAAACTAGACTACAATGTTCATAGAGATATAAGCACACTAACATAACAACAGTACCAACCTCATATTGTTATTTTAGGAAAAAAAAATTTTAGTAGGTATGCAGTACCTAAAATGTTTCTGACACATATTCAGTGATCCAGAAGAAATATTAACTATTGTTATTGATAGTACATTATAGTAACAAAATTACAATAATATTGTCATTATTGTAATTTTGTTACTATAACATACTATCAATAGCCCAATGTGCACCAGCCACTTGGATTTTATTTGTGAATTGATATTTAGAAATCAGTTTTCCAATACATCAAGATTATATAATCCAGTAAAGTCCTAGAGAGTAGATATTCTAGGGAGTTGTTTAAAAGTAAATTTTTTAATGTTTTATGTTAAAATATAAAGGTAATCAAAAAATTGATCTCTTTAACAAGTGGTGCTGGGAACTCTGGTCAACCACTTGTAAAAGAATGAAACTAGAACACTTTCTAACACCATACACAAAAATAAACTCCAAATGGATTAAAGATCTAAATGTAAGACCAGAAACTATAAAACTCCTAGAGGAGAACATAGGCAAAACACTCTCTGACATACATCACAGCAGGATCCTCTATGACCCACCTCCCAGAATATTGGAAATAAAAGCAAAAATAAACAAATGGGACCTAATTAACCTTAAAAGCTTCTGCACATCAAAGGAAACTATTAGCAAGGTGAAAAGACAGCCTTCAGAATGGGAGAAGATAATAGCAAATGAAGCAACTGACAAACAACTAATCTCGAGAATATACAAGCAACTCCTCCAGCTCAACTCCAGAAAAATAAATGACCCAATCAAAAAATGGGCCAAAGAACTAAATAGACATTTCTCCAAAGAAGACATACAGATGGCTAACAAACACATGAAAAGATGCTCAACATCACTCATTATCAGAGAAATGCAAATCAAAACCACTATGAGATACCATTTCACACCAGTCAGAATGGCTGCGATCCAAAAGTCTACAAGTAATAAATGCTGGAGAGGGTGTGGAGAAAAGGGAACCCTCTTACACTGTTGGTGGGAATGCAAACTAGTACAGCCACTATGGAGAACAGTGTGGAGATTCCTTAAAAAACTGGAAATAGAACTGCCTTATGATCCAGCAATCCCACTGCTGGGCATACACACTGAGAAAACCAGAAGGGAAAGAGACACGAGTACCCCAATGTTCATCGCAGCACTGTTTATAATAGCCAGGACATGGAAGCAACCTAGATGTCCATCAGCAGATGAATGGATAAGAAAGCTGTGGTACATATACACAATGGAGTATTATTCAGCCATTAAAAAGAATACATTTGAATCAGTTCTAATGAGGTGGATGAAACTGGATCCTATTATCCAGAGTGAAGTAAGCCAGAAAGAAAAACACCAATACAGTATACTAACGCATATATATGGAATTTAGAAAGATGGTAACAATAACCCTGTGTACGAGACAGCAAAAGAGACACCGATGTATAGAACAGTCTTATGGACTCTGTGGGAGAGGGAGAGGGTGGGAAGAATTGGGAGAATGGCATTGAAACATGTAAAATATCATGTATGAAATGAGTTGCCAGTCCAGGTTCGATGCACGATACTGGATGCTTGGGGCTGGTGCACTGGGACGACCCAGAGGGATGGAATGGGGAGGGAGGAGGGAGGAGGGTTCAGGATGGGGAACACATGTATACCTGTGGCGGATTCATTTTGATATTTGGCAAATCTAATACAGTTATGTTAAGTTTAAAAATAAAATAAAATTTAAAAAAAAAAAAAGTAAATTTTTTAATGTTTTATGTTAAAATATAAAGGTAATCAAAAAATTTAATACATTTAATAAAATTAAGTTAAATGAAATATAATCAGTTCAGTTCAGTCACTCAGTTGTGTCTGACTCTTTGTGACCCCATGGACCACAGCACCCCAGGCCTCCCTGTCCATCACCAACTCCCAGAGTTTACTCAAACTCATCTCCATTGAGTCGGTGATGCCATCCAACAATCTCATCCTCTGTTGTCCCCTTCTCCTCCTGTCTTCAATTTTTCCCAGCATCAGGGTCTTTTCCAATGAGTGAGTTCTTCATATCAGGTGGCCAAAGTATTGGAGTCTCAGCTTCAACATCAGTCCTTCCAATGGACACTCAGGACTGATCTCCTTTAGGATGGACTGGTTGGATCTCCTTGCAGTCCAAGGGACTCTCAAGAGTCTAATGAGTATATTCAATTTAAAATTATAATGTTAAGAATTTTTTAAGGTTTTTCCAAACAGATGAGCAAGATAAAATGCAATAGTTTTTTTTGTAAGGGTTGAGGATTTTCACCAGTGCTTTAGCTTTTAAAAAAATTATTCAACAATATAAATGTATGAAATGTATGACCTAACAATTTTTGCAACAAAATCCAACATTTCCTCACCTTCACACCAGCATTTAAACCATTCCTCATTAAAAACTCCAGGGTTTTACATCTTACAGCATAAAAGGGAGAATTTATTCTCATTTATTCTAATAACCAGGTGTTTTCTGCCTATACTAAGCCTAAAGAAAACATCAGAAAATCTCCCTTAAAAGAATGTAGGTCTCAACATCATAGCTGCCTGATAGAATTTACACTGCATACATAAGAACCATAAATTCTGCACATGTAATAAGGACCAAATAATTATTCATACATTAATCTTAAAATTGCCCATATTTTCAAATTATAAAAAACTCTCTTCAGTTTAGGATGACATGACAGTCCATGTGAAGGAAAGCAAGAATCTAATATGTGAACTATTTTGTAATGGCTTAAGAAATGCTTCTTGTCTCTTATTGGTGGAAAAATGAAACATCTTTTTCAAAGGTAAAACACAATATCATTTTTGATTACAAAAGCTTGGGTTATCTCTGATAACTTTCAGCATGTCCAAAAGCTGAGATAAGATTAGTGAAAGTTATGTGCTACCTAACTCCATTTTTTAAAAGATTTCCCCACTCTCATTTCAGGAAAGTGACAATGCTAATAGGAGAAGAGATTAGCAGGAGAGGAAGAAGGTAAAAGAGAAAGATAAATAGCAGTAAATCACAATAATTACTAATAATATGTGTTGTTATTAAGTTGGAGAAATGAGATTAGAATCCAAGTCAATGATTGTGAAGACTTTATTATACAGAGAAACTGTTCTTTCAAACTATCACCTTTTCCATTAATTATTAGGTTTTCAGAAAATTTCTGTACTTTTTGAAGAAACAAGATGTTTGGCAAAATGTGTCCCGAATCTTAAAAATGCTTATAGCCTTTGGCTTCACAATATACTCCTATGAAATGATATAGAAAAAAATTATCAAGATGTGCAAAAACAATATTTTGGGCAGTAATTCATAAGAGTCAACACAGGAAGCAATCTAAATATCCAGTATTAAGCAATGATTAAACAATGTATCAATGTGCACATCATACCATTATAATTGAACTATCAAAGAATACTTAATTACCCTAAATCATCTACATATGAGACTTATTTGGAAACAAGTGGAAAATAACATAATAAGATCATAATTTTCCTGTAGGATAAAAAAGAATATAAGTTAGATTACAATTTTCAAAATATATGTCATAATGTATATTTAATTATAGAAGTAGATAAAAGATTTGAATGAATGTACAAATTCTAGCATAATTTTGTCAAAGTCCATCCATGTTATCAAATATGACAAAATTTCTTTCCCATGGATGCATATTATTCTACGTCTGTGCCTGTGTGTGTGTGTGTGTGTGTGTATTTCAGATCTTCTCTATGCATTCATCAAGTGATGGGCACTTAGGTTTTTTCCCTTCAGTTCATTCGAGTTCAGTCACTCAGTCGTGTCCGATTCTTTGAAACCCCATTGATTGCACCACTCCAGGCCTCCCTGTCCATCACCAACTCCCAGAGTTTACTCAAACTCATGTCCATTGAGTCGGTGACGCCATCCAACCATCTCATCCTCTGTCATCCCCTTGTCCTCCCACCTTCAATCTCTCCCAGCCTCAGGGTCTTTTCCAGTGAGTCAGTTTTTCATATCAGGTGGCCAAAGTATTGGAGTTTCAGCCTCAACATCAGTCTTCCAATGAACATTCAAGACTGATTTCCTTTAGGATGGACTGGTTGGATCTCCTTGCAGTCCAAGGGACTCTCAAGAGTCTTCTCCAACACCATAGTTCAAAAGCATCAATTCTTTGGCACTCAGCTTTATTTATAGTCCAACTCTCACATCCATACATGACTACTGGAAAAACCATAGCCTTGACTAGATGGACCTTTGTTGGCAAAGTAATGTCTCTGCTCTTTAATATGCTGTCTAAGTTGGTCATAACTTTTCTTCCAAGGAGTAAGCATCTTTTAATTTCATGGTTGCAGTCACCATCTGCAGTGATTTTGGAGCCCAAAAGAATAAAATCTGTCACTGTTTCCACTGTTTCTCCATCTATTTGCCATGAAGTGATGGGACTGGATGCCATGATCTTAGTTTTCTGAATGTTGAGCTTTAAGCCAACTTTTTCACTCTCCTCTTTCACTTTCATCAAGAGGCTCTTTAGTTCCTCTTCACTTTCTGCCATAAGGGTGGTGTCATCTGCATATCTGATGTTATTGATGTTTCTACCTGCAATCTTGATTCCAGCTTGTGCTTCATCCAGCCCAGGGTTTCTCAGGATGTACTCTGCATGTAAGTTAAATAAGCAGGGTAACAATATACAGCCTTGACGTACTCCTTTTCCTATTTGGAACCAGTCTGTTGTTCCATGTCCAGTTCTAACTGTTGCTTCCTGACCTGCATACAGGTTTCTCAAGAGGCAGGTCAGGTGGTCTGGTATTCCCATCTCTTGAATAATTTCCCACAGTTTATTGTGATTCACACAGTCAAAGGCTTTGGCATAGTCAATAAAGCAGAAACAGATGTTTTTCTAGAACTCTCTTGCCTTTTCAACGATCCAGAGGATGTTGGCAATTTGATCTCTGGTTCTCTGCCTTTTCTGAAACCAGCTGGAACATCTGCAAGTTCACGGTTCACCTATGGTTGAAGCCTGGCTTGGAGAATTTTGAGCATTATTTAATTAGCATGTGAGATGAGTGAAATTGTGTGGTAGTTTGAGCATTCTTTGTTATTGCCTTTCTTAGGGATTGGAATGAAAACTGATCTTTTCCAGTCCTGTGGCCACTGCTGAGTTTTCCAAATTTGCTGGCATATTGAATGCAGCATTTTCACAGCATCATCTTTTAGGATTTGAAATAGCTCCACTGGGATTCCATCACCTCCACTAGCTTTGTTCATAGTGATGCTTCCTAAAAGCCACTTGACTTTGCACTCCAATAAGTCTGGTTCTAGGTGAGTGATCACACCATTGTGATTATCTGTGTTGTGAAGATCTTTTTTGCACAGTTCTTTTGTGTATTCTTGCCACCTCTTCTTAATATCTTCTGCTTCTGTTATGACCCTACCATTTCTGTCCTTTACTGAGCCTGTCTTTGCATGAAACATTCCCTTGGTATCTCTAATTTTCTTGAAGAGATCTCTAGTCTTTACCATTCTATCGTTTTCCTCTATTTCTTTGCATTGATCACTAAGGAAGGCTTATCTTTCCTTGCTATTCTTTGGAACTCTGCATTCAAATGGGTATATCTTTTCTTTTCTCCTTTACTTTTTGCCTCTCTTCCTTTCACAGCTATTTCTAAGGCCTGCTCAGACAGCCATTTTGTTTTTTCATTATAAGGGACTGGAATTTTCCCCTTGGTCCATGAATAATGCTACAACAAACATAGAAGCATATATCTCTTCACTACACTGCTTTTGCTTTCTTTAGGTATATACCCAGAGGTGAAATTTCTGGATCACATAATAGATCTATTTCTAATTTTGTAGAAAACTTCATTTTATTTTCCATAGACACTCAACAAATTTACATTTCCTTTTCTCCACATCTCATCAACATGTATCACTTATATTCTTGATGGTAGACTTTCTAACAGTTGTGAGATGGTATCTCATTGAGGTTTTGATTTCCATTACCCTGAATATCAGTGATGTTAAACATCTCTTCATATACCTGCTGGCCATTTGGGTACCTCTGGAAAAATGTCTATCCTGTCTATCTGCTAATTGCAATGAATTTTTTGATTATTGAGATGTATGAGTTATATATATATATAATTATTTATATTATATATATTATATATAAATAAGATGTTAATGCCTCTTTTCATGTGTGGTTTGCAGTATTTTTCTCCTATACTGTAGGTTGCATTTTTATCTTACCGATTGTTTCTTTTGCTGTGCAGAAACTTTTATGTTTGATTTAGTACCACTTAGTTGACTTCTTTTTCTTTTGTTGTGATTTTGATGTCATATCCAAAAAAAAAAAAAAAGAGTTTCTTTTAGGAGTGTTATGATTTTTGGTCTTATATTTAAACCATTGTTCCATTTTCGAATAATTTTTGTGAGTGGTGTAAGTTAGGGGTCTTATTTCATTCTTTTTTTTTTTTTTTTTTTTTTTTTTTGCATGTGTTAATCTAGTTTCCTCAGAAGAGAAAGAAGAGACTAACCTTTCAAGATTGGGTGCTCTTGCCTTCATTGTTGAATATTAGTTGACTGTACATGCAAGGATTTAATTCTGGATCCTGTATTCTGTTCCCTTGTCCTATGTGTCTATTTTTAGGCCAATTCCATATTGTTTTAAATACTGTAACTTTGTAGTATAATTTGAAATTGAGAGGTGTGTTATCTTTGGCTTTGGATAGTGTGGACACTTAACTATTTCTTTGTGTTTTATTCTATTTCTTTCAACAAAGTCTTGTAGTTATCATTATACGGATCTTTCACTTCACTGGTTAAATTTATTTATAGCTATTTTCTTATTCTTGATGCTATTGTGAATGAGATACTTTTTTTTCAGATGTTTCATTGTTAGTATACAGAAATACAACTGATTTCTGTATGTTGATTTTATATCTTGCTGCTGCTGCTGCTGCTGCTGCTGCTGCTACTAAGTGGCTTCAGTCATGTCCAACTCTGTGCGACCCCATAGACAGCAGCCCATCAGGCTCCTCCATCCATGGGATTCTCCAGGCAAGAATACTGGAGTGGGTTGCCATTTCCTTCTCCAGTGCATGAAAGTGAAAAGTGAAAGGGAAGTCACTCAGTCATGTCCGACTCTTAGAGACCCCATGGACTGCAGCCTACCAGGCTCCTCCGTCCATGGGATTTTTCTGGCAAGAGTACTGGAGTTGGGTGCCATTGCCTTCTCCTTATATCTTGCAACTTTACTTAATTTGTTGATTAGTTCAGTTTTATGGTTGACTGTCTGAGATTTTCTATACAAAAAAAATTTGTCATCTGCAAAAAGTGATAATTTTTATTCATCCTTTTTGATTTGGATCCTTTGATTCCTTTGTCTTACCTAGTTGTTCTAGCAAGAACTTCTAGGTTAAGCTGACTAAGTGTGGGAGTGGGCCTCCTGGTCTTGTTTCTGATCTTAGATAAAATCCTTTAACTTTTCACCATTGTGTATAATGTTACCTTCGGATTTGTCATATACAGCTGTTATTATTGAGGTATGTTCTTTCTATATCCACTATGTTGAGGGTTTTTAATCATAAAAGGATTTTTTTGTTTTGTCAAATTTACTGAGATGATCAAGTTATTTTGTCTTGTATTCTATTGGTATAAAGTATTACATTTGATTTTGGTATGTTGAACTATCCTTTCCTCTCAGGGATAAATCTCACTTGGTCAGGCTATATGGTCCTCTTAATGTATTCTTGAATTTGGTTTACTGATATTTGGATGAGAATTTTTGCATGTATATTCATCCTGGATATTGTCTTATAGCTTTTTAATGTGATGTTCCTATTTATTTTGTATCAGGATAATGTTGTCCCACTGGGGAGCAGGTGCTCTCTGGGGTACCCATTGAGATGATGGCAAGAGTCCCTCACAGCAGTTGCATATAGCACAGCCGACTGTGACATTGATCATACAATATGAGCTCAGGGCAAAGGGTGTAATATGTAAACAAACTCAGCAATATGGTCACTGAAATATGTAACGACATGGGCATATCTCTGGGTCATATATAAATAGGACTCAAAGGATTGCTTTACAGAACTTCCAAACCATAATACCAGACTCTTCAATGTCAGTGATTAGTGATTTAGATAGAGTATTTAGAAATTCTGGAAGAGTTTAAAGTAAGGCATAAAAATTACAGAGCTGACCAACTGATAAAGTCATTTATATTATAATTCTTTCTTAATGCTCATAGTCAGAGAAGTGAAACAGTAATGACTAAGCTAAAATAATTCCCTAGAAAGTCTGATTGGAGTAAACAGATAATGTAGTAGAACTACAACAATAAAGAATTAAAGGTGACTTAAGATCCTGTGGTCATCCCTTCTGCTAAGAATCTATGCTAGTAATTGATAACATTACTGATAAAGAGTCTAAGTATAATCGTGTTAAGACTATATTATCCCCTCATTACTATGTGTACTGGCTGTATCTCATTTCTTGCTTACACACACACACACACACACACACTTGCTTACACACACACACACACATACACACACACACACACACACACACACACACAAACATTCCCACAAATATACCTAATAGAAAAAACTGTCTTCAAATCTCACATATACTTCTCAAGGACCTAAGGAGTGAAGTCTTAAAAGACAGCTATTACTGAAGACAATTTGGATATTCCTCAAAAATTTGAAAATATAATTATAGTCCAGAAATTCCTCTTCTGGGCATGTATCCAAAGGAATTGATATTAGGATCCCAAGATATTTGCACACCACATTCACGAAAGCACTATTCACAAGAGCCAAGAGGCTGAAGCAACCAAAGTGTCCATCAACAGATAAATCCATAAACAAAATGTGGTATCTACAAACAATGAAATATTACTCAGGTTTTAAAAGAAAATTTTGACATTTGTCACAATGAAGAATCTTACATGAGTGAAATAAGTAAATCACAAAAAAAAAACAAATACTGTAAAACTCAACTGATATGAGGTATCCAAACTAGTCAAATTAGTAGAAACATAGAGAAGAATGAAGGTTGCCAGGGGCTGGGGAAAGAGGAAAATGGAGTTCCTTAATGGACATAGACTACCACTTTTGCCAAATGAGAAAGTTCTGGAGATTGGTTGCAGAATATGAATATACTTTACTAAGCTATACACTTAGGAGTAGTTAAGGTGGTAAACTTTATATGTATTTTACCACAATATTGTGAAAAACAGCCACAACTCTAATAATTCCTCAAAATATCAGATTTTCTCTTTAACTGTTTGTAGTCATCCTTCAACAAATGTTTCCTATGCTGTTGCTCTTTTGTGATGGAGCAAATGCTTTTTTTCACAGGAAATGAAAGAGCTTGTGCAGAGCTCTGGAGAAAATGGTATTGTGGTGTTTTCTTTGGGGTCAATTGTTAGAAGAAAACTTCTAACATGTCAGAAGAAAGAGCTAATATTATTACATCAGCCCGTGCCCAGATTCCACAAAAGGTATGCACAGTAACTTAATAGTGGGCAACTATTAATATTTAATAAGTTGGTGTTTTTCTTTATGGGGAGGGAGGTGGGAGGGGGGTTCAGGATTGGGAACACGTGTACACCTGTGGTAGATTCATGTTGATGTATGGCAAAACCAATACAATATTGTAAAGTAATTAGCCTTTAATTAAAATAAATAAATAAATATTTAATAACTTGGTTACACTCTATAAAAGGTCAGATTTTAGACATCTTCTGTAAGAAAGGTAAACCATTTAATAGCTTCAGCTTATCTCAAATATTTCTGTTGTTGCTATTGCTTAGTCACTAAGTTGTATCCAACTCTTTTGTGGCCCCACGGACTGTAGCCTGCCAGGCTTCTCTGTTTGTGGGATTTCCCAGGCAAGAATAATAAATTGGACTGCCATTTTCTTCTCCACAGGATCTTCCCAACCCAGGGACTGAACTGTGTCTCCCGCATTGCAAGCGGATTCTTTACCATTGAGCCAGCATGGAAGCCCCTCAGATATATATATAAAAACCAAAATATATACAGCAAGTGCTAAAGTAGCACAGAGTGTCTTTGACTGATGAGAATTTTGAAGTAATATTGTGATAAGAAAGAAGTATATTTAAGAGATGCATTATGAATTCTGGTATTATAATAGTAGGGTGGGAAAGTACAGAAATTGCCAAATTATGCCCTGTTATTTACTCCTTTATCTTGAAGGACTCATAAGGATACAGTACACATACAGATGTTCTCAGAAGTTAAATTTTAACAGTAAACATCAGTCAGTCAGTTCAGTCGCTCAGTCGTGTCTGACTCTTTGTGATCCCATGAACTGCAGCACGCCAGGCCTCCCTGTCCATCACCAACTCCCAGAGTCCACCCAAACCCATGTCCATTGAGTCGGTGATGCCATCCAACCATCTCATCCTCTGTCATCCCCTTGTCCTCCCGCCGTCAATATTTCCCAACATCAGGGTCTTTTCAAATGAGTCAGCTCTTTGTATCAGGTGGCCAAACTATTGGAGTTTCAGCTTCAACATCAGTCCTTCCAATGAACACCCAGTACTAATTTCCTTTAGGATGGACTGGTTGGATCTCCTTGCAGTCCAAGGGACTCTTAAGAGTCTTCTCCAACACCACAGTTCAAAAGCATCAATTCTTCAGCACTCAGCTTCCTTTATAGTCCAACTCTCACATCCATACACGACTACTGGAAAAACCATAGCCTTGACTAGACGGACCTTTGTTGACAAAGTAATGTCTATGCTTTTGAATATGCTGTCTAGGTGGGACATAACTTTCCTTCCAAGGAGTAGTGTCTTTTAATTTCATGTCTGCAGTCACCATCTGCAGTGATTTGGGAGCCCAGAAAAATAAAGTCAGCCACTGTTTCCACTGTTTCCCCATGTATTTGCCATGAAGTGATGGGACCGGATGCCATGATCTTAGTTTTCTGAATGTTGAGCTTTAAGCCAACTTTTTCACTCTCCTCTTTCACTTTCATCAAGAGTCTCTTTAGTTCCTCTTCACTTTCTGCCATAAGGGTGGTATCATCTGCATACCTGAGGTTATTGATATTTCTTCCGGCAATCTTGATTCCAGTTTGTCTTCCTCCAGCCCAGCATTTCTCATGATGTACTCTGCATATAAGTTAAATAAGCAGGGTGACAATATACAGCCTTGACCTACTCCTTTTCCTATTTGGAACCAGTCTGTTGTTCCATGTTCAGTTCTAACTGTTGCTTCCAGACCTGCATACAGGTTTCTCAGGAGGCAGGTCAGGTGGTCTGGTATTCCCATCTCTTTCAGAATTTTCCTCAATTTATTGTAATCCAGTCAAAGGCATTGGCATAGTCAATAAAGCAGAAATAGATGTTTTTCTGGAACTCTCTTGCTTTTTTGATGATCCAGTAACCATAGTAGCACAATAATGTTAATTTTGATAAAAGCCTGAAATGTGCCATGCAATTTATACTTGCGAGGTAATCCTGGCCCCTTTTATTTCCTCTAAATTTTAGTGCGCTATTCAGTGTGCTTTTCAGGGAGCTACCTAGGTAAAGAAAGGATGGTCAGGGCCCCACAAACTGCCTCCAGACATCCAACCAGCCACAGTGATTTAGAGAAAGAGAAACATAACATCCCTGTTTGACTGGGCCCTGTCAGATCAAAGACCAAAGTGTGAAGATGGGGTCCTGCCCTTAGAATGAACCCTGCCCATTGTAAAGTCTGACTCCTAGTGGACTCGGTTTCTCCTCCAAATTGAGGAAGGAAAAGAGGCTGTAAGAAGTATGAGGAAGACTGGCATGGAAAAGATTCAGTTGCCTCCTCCTCCATAAAATATAGTAGTAATGTATTTTCTACTATGTAAAATACCCTTGAGTGTTATCTTCTACTATGTAAAATATCGTTTTGGAAATTTGTGAACTACTTTTTAGTTTGCTATCTGATATTATAGTTTTCTTCTAAGCACCTACACTAATTTTTTGCTGAGAACTTAAAGTTATTTTACATTCACATGACAAGTATTAGTCAAATGCTAGTAAATTAAAATACAGTTAAAGGAATTGCTTGGGAATCAAAGTTGGTTATCTTATTTTGGTACTGGGCAAGCAAACCACATTAATCAGTGCTGTCAATGCTTTGTGCCTCATTGTCAAAATGTTCAGGACTGATTCAATAAATTTTAGCAACATCATTTTGGAACTTTTTCAACAGCCTTATTGATATTTAAAAGTAGTAACATGGTTTTCTTTTCTAAATTCAAACAATTTTGAAACTAGTAATAGTGCTAATACTCTGGATTCATGTAAGATACTACCAGTTGCCATATTTGTTGGAAGTAGGGCTTAACAATTTGCAATCTAAAAGAACTTATACTTCCTACGCAGCATAAGTTAAATTGATTATTGATAAATTAGAGACTTCCCTATAGCTCAGATGGTAAAGAATCTGCCTGCAATGCAGAAGACATGGATTTGATCCCTGGGTCAAGAAGATCCTCTGGAGAAGGAAGTGGCAACCCACTCCAGTATTCTTGCTGGGAGAAACCCATGGACAGAGGAGCCTGGCAGGCTACAGTCCATGGAGTCAGAAAGAATTGGACACAATTACATCAATTTGTAAAAATATTTCTCATTGCATGCATGACTGTATGCACTTTCCTTTCTATAAATAAATAAATAAAAACTCTAATGAAATAATGAGTTACATTAAGTGGATATAAGTTAGCTCCCTTCTATAACAGTCAAAAAGAAATAAACCAGTAACTATTAAATTTGAGAGCTAGTATATGAAATAAAGTAAATTGCAAGTTATTAGTAATCTGTGACTGTTTTTGCACCAGAGTGAAGACCACCTAATGATTTCTCAAATATTTATACTTGTCATTGAAAAATCTCATTTGTCTATGCCGTTATGTGTGAAAGGTCATGGCTGCATAGAAACAGTAATAAGTACATAAAATGTGGGCATTCCATGTCACATTTCATGATAAAATTTGTTTTTTCCTCCCTCTGCTTGCATTCCCACTACAATTATGCTTCCTGTTGCCTTGACTCCCTTCTTATCTGAATAGCTTCAGTATTTCTTTAAGAGAGAATATTTCTGACATGCCCTTCCCTGGTTTTTTTGTTCATGTGCTTCCTTTTATCCAGACTGTTCTTTCCATTTCTTCACTTGCCAATCTTGGATTCACTTGTGGAATTAAAGTGACAAAGCACTCTTTTCAGAAAGTCTTCACTTACCTCTTCAACAGACTTAATGGATTCTTGCTCTGAGTTCTGAAAGCAGTTTAAATGCAGTTTCCCATGTATCATCATCTGTTATCTAAAAGACACTGCTTCTTTCAGTGCCTTATAATACCCATTTTATTTCTAAGACTTAAAGTTAATAATTCTACTGAAATTCACTCAACCCTAGGCCATCCAAAAACCAAAGCTTTCATAACTCGTGGTGCAACCAATGGCATTTACAAGGTGATCTACCATGGGATCCCTATGGTGGGCCTTCCTTTGTTTGCTGATCAAAATGATAACATCACTCATATGAAGGCCAAGGGAGCAGCCGTCAGATTGGACTTGGAAAATGTTAAGAACAGATTTGCTCAATGCTTTGAAGCAAGTCATTAATAATCCTTTTTAAGTATAGTTTTGTTTTTCTAGATACTCTTCTTAGAGAAGTTCTCATATGAAGACAAATAAGTCTTCATATAAATACAATGAGGAGTAAGACTGTTCAACACTTTGAAAACAGTCATCAGTAACCATTTTGAGTGTCACATTGAGTTTTTTCTCTGTGGTTTTTAGGGAAAAGGTTTATCTCAGGTTTAGGGATAGTGGACCAATTTTGGAAGAGCTACTCATTAGAATGAGAGGAATCACTTATAAATATAGGTATATTATTAGTTCTTTTGGTTGTTATGTTATTTAGAAGAATGTAAAATCATAACGTAATTGATTTAGAAGATATACGTTGGGACATTCCTGTAGAAAAGCCAAATTTTCTAAAACCAGGAATATTTGATTTCCAAATTATTTCAGGATATGCATTAATTTCAATATTATTATTATTAATATCATAACTATGATGTATATATTTTCCCCCTTTTGCTTCATGGTAACTTTGGAAAGAAAACATTTTGAGAATATATTGATAATAATAGCACAGTGACAGTGGACAATTTTGTTTTAAAAGTAGTATTATTTTTATTTTAGCACAAATACAATAAATGAGTACCATAAGAATCACAGTTTCTTCTTTTTTAAGAGCTATAGGCTTCATTTGGTGGTTTTTATGTAAAAGTACATCTCTCTAGTATCTTTATACATTTCTTAATCTTTAGTACTGTAAAGCTGCTGTCCAAAAATGAAAATAATTTATTACCAGATATATACTGAATGTTTATGAAACACCTCTACAAGGTGTACTAAGTCTTTTTGCACATACTAAGTAACTTTTTCATTATAGTCTTTCCCTAGAGTATAACAAAAATGTGTCTGGATTACTGACCTTTTCTCAAAAAACCAGTGCTCCCCATATGTTTTGTACAGAACAGGGAGAGAAGTTACCTCAATAATTATCGCTATAGTGCCATGTTGTAGCACTTTGTGATTCAGAGCTCCTGAGTCATATTTCTTTATTCCTCCTTCTTTCTGGACTGTTAGTTCATCATCATTTCAACTGTAGAAATAAATGTAACTGCAAAGCCTGAAAGTGAAATGTTGAGCCTTCTCCAGATTCTAAAATAACTAACAAGGAAAACAATACTAGCAAACATTTGCTGAGAGCTTACTTTATGCTAAGAATGCCTCTAAGGATCAATACATTATTCCTCAAAATAATCAGATAAGGTACTATTTCCATTCATTCCATTTTACAATAAAAAACTGTGAACTAGGAAGAATGAAAAACAGGCAGCAAATAAGTGTCAGAGTCAGGATTCAAACCAAGGCAATTCACTTCCACACTTTTAACTGTTACTTCACTAATAAAAGATCAACATCCATTTCTGGGCTACTACTCCTCATCCCTGCCTGGATGTATCTCTGAACCTCATCATAGATATACCAGATATCTCTGGGTTATGACAGCATTTTAAAACTTATTAAAAATTCTTTACTGGATGATTCAAGCTTTGAACACTCAAATCATTTATTTATTTCTTCTCTTCTTTCTCTTTCTTTGCCTTAGGGACTTAACTAATTCTACTCTTTAGGCTTTAATGTTTCTCCTTCCCCATCTTTTCTCTCTTAGCTTGAAATTCTATTCATTTAACAAATTCTAGCCCATAAGCTCTCTATAATTGTCCCTAAAGAAAATAATGTATTTTCTTTCCTTTATGTGGCATTCATTTATACCATCTGCATGAAAATTTCACACATTTATCTTTTCTGGTTTGTTGTATAAATGAATGTCTCTTTGGTTTTCCTTTAGGTATACAGAGAATGTGATGAGGTTATCAACCATTCTACGTGATCAGCCTATGAAGCTCTTGGACTGAGCAGTCTTCTGGATTGAGTTTGTCATGTGCCACAAAGGAGCCAAGCACCTGTGGCCAGCTGACTACCTCAACTGCTTCCAGTACCACTCTCTGGATATGACTGGGTTCCTGCTGGCCTGTATGACAACTGTTATTTTCCTTCTCATAAAAGGTTGCTTGCTTTGCTATCAAAAGTTTGTTAAGACAGGAAAGAAAAAAAAGAGGGAGTAGACTGTGAGATCTCAGGCTAGCAGACATGATAGTGTTATTCCATTTAATTCAACCACTATGGATCAAGTTGTGACAAGATTTTCCTCCGTATTTGACAAGAACTGTGTTTTCCTGTTTTACCCAAAATTTTAATCTTGATTGAATATATTGTGTTAGTTAATCCACTCAATTCTAAGGATGAAAATAATCCTGTGTATTTCTTGATAAACACTTAAATATTCCTCTTGAAATGATCAGTTCTGTTCATCAAACCAAAGAAAAACGGTACCTAAAAATATAAGGTGGATTATAGTCAATTTAAAATTCTAATTTCATAAATCTTTCAGTAATTAATTCTACTTTTAAAAATGCTGATTTATGTATAATCTTATTTTGGGGGGCTCCAAAATCACTGCAGATGGTGACTGCAGCCATGAAATTAAAAGACGCTTACTCCTTGGAAGGAAAGTTATGTCCAACCTAGATAGCATATTGAAAAGCAGAGACATCACTTTGCCAACAAAGGTCCGTCTAGACAAGGCTATGGTTTTTCCTGTATCACATATGGATGTGAGAGTTGGACTGTGAAGAAGGCTGAGCGCCGAAGAATTGATGCTTTTGAACTGTGGTGTTGGAGAAGACTCTTGAGAGTCCCTTGGACTGCAAGGAGATCCAACCAGTCCATTCTGAAGATCAGCCCTGGAATTTCTTTGGAAGGAATGATGCTAAAGCTGAAACTCCAGTACTTTGGCCACCTCATGAGAAGAGTTGACTCACTGGAAAAGACTCTGATGCTGGGAGGAATTGGGGGCAGGAGGAGAAGGGGACGACAGAGGATGAGATAGCTGGATAGCATCATTGACTCGATGGACGTGAGTCTGAGTGAACTCCGGGAGTTGGTGATGGACAGGGAGGCCTGGCGTGCTGCGATTCATGGGGTTGCAAAGAGTCGGACACGACTGAGCAACTGAACTGAACTAAACTTACAACAAAAAAGAAAATTACAGGTGAATATCTTTGATGAATATTGATGCAAAAATCCTTTTAAAATATTAGCTAACAAAAAAATTAGTAAACTGAACTCAATTATACATAAAAAAATCACACACCATGATCAATTTGGATTTATTCTAAGATTACAAAGATGGCTTAACATATGAAAGTCAATGTGATACACTACAGTAACAAAAGGCAAGATAAAAATCACACAAATATCACCAATTTGATAAAATTCAGTATCTCTTCATGACAAAAACTCTCATCAAAGTGGGTACAGAGGAAACATATTTCAACATAGGGGCTTCCCCAGCGACTCAGGGATAAAGAATCAGCCTGCAATGCAGGAGACACAGGACACACGGGTTGGAACCCTGGGTCAGGAAGATCCACTAGAAGAAGGAATGGCAACTTACTTCAGTACTCATGCCGAGAAAATCCCATGAACAGGCAGGCTACAGTCCATGGGGTAGCAAAAAGAGTCAGACACAACTGAGCAATGGAGCATATTCAACATAATTAAGGGCATTTATGACAACTGAGCGACTTCACTTTCACTTTTCACTTTCATGCATTGGAGAAGGAAATGGCAACCCACTCCAGTGTTCTTGCCTGGAGAATCCCAGGGATGGGGGAGCCTGGTGGGCTGCCGTCTATGGGGTCGCACAGAGTCGGACACGACTGAAGCGACTTAGCAGCAGCAGCAGCAGCATGACAACTGAGCAACTTCACTTTCACTTTTCACTTTCATGCATTGGAGAAGGAACTGGCAACCCACTCCAGTTTTCTTGCCTGGAGAATCCCAGGGACGGGGGAGCCTGGTGGGCTGCCGTCTATGGGGTCACACAGAGTCGGACACGACTGAAGTGACTTAGTAGTAGTATGACAAACCTACAGCAAACAGATTAATAAATAATAAAGCAAAACACAATAAGATATGTCTGTATCACAAAGCTGAATTTGGAGTTGAAAAATAAATTGAAAACTGGTATAACAGACAATAGTACTTCAAATTTTTCATTCATTAACGTCCCAAAGGTTTTTGCATCCTTGGGCCCAGCATTATAATAAAGTTCAGGTGAACAGAGGCATGTGTGGGTGCTCAGTTATGTACGACTCTGTGATCCAATGGACTGTAGTCCGCCAGGCTCCTCTGACTATGGGATTTCCTAAGCAAGAATACTGGAGTGGGTTGCCATTTCGTTCTCCAGGGGATTTTCCTGATCCAGGGAATGAACCTGTACCTTCTGCATTGGCAGGCAGATTCTTTACCACTGTGTCACCTGGGAAACCAAATAAAAGGCACAGCTTGTCTTTAAAATGAAGTTCATAGAAGTGGTAGTAGATAGAGCTCCTGACAAAGATGAATAAAAGTTAGGTCCCCTTGGGTCTGCAGCACCCCTGGTGGTCACTTCTTTTTGTTTTCACACTTGAAACTAAAAAAAGAAAAAAAAAAAAGAAAGAAAGAAAGAAAGAAACTGGGGGAAAAAAAAAAAAGAAACTAATAATTTATTTATCTATTTTAATTATAATGCAATAAAAATTATTTTGAGACTGAATTTTAACTGCAAGTGGAGTAGGGAAATGGAGGAAGAAAAAAAACAAGAGATGGAGAAAGTCTAGCCCTTAAGTAATCTCATATGTTCTTTTAGATTACTCTTCCTGGGAACTCCCTGGTGGTCCAGGGGTTAAGAATCTGCCTTCCAATGTGAGGGATGTGTGTTCGATCCCTCATCTGGGAAGTAAGATCTCACCTGTCCCAGGCATAAAGCCCCTGTATGACTCAACTAGAGAAAGCCTGCATGCAGTAAAGACTCAGTGCAGCCAGAAAAAGAAAAAAACATAATCTTCCTAATTTCTTTTAATTTCCAGTTTTAACTAGTTTATCCTATCATCTGTTACATAAAATCCAGACTGATTACAAGGCTTTCTACACCTGCCCTCTAGCCTTATCTCTTACCTTTTTGGCCTTGTCTTGTATCTGACATGACTGAGCGACTGAGCTGAATTGAACTGTATGCCTCAACTTCATTTCCTCTAGCCAGACTGATCTACTCGCTGTGCCTCCAAACATTTCATATTCACCTTCCATGTAAATATTCATACTGTCTTTTATTTCTGGAATGATGCCCAGAATAATGTTTTCTCTTTTTTCAACTTTTCAAATCCTGCCTCTCTCTCAAAACCCAATTCAAATTTCATCTTCCTCTTACATCAACCAAAAATGATGACTTTCTTCTTTAATGTCCAAATGTATGGTAGAATAGACTAGATTTTCTACGTAATAGCTAGCTCAGCCTAGGTTACGGGAAATCCATTATGTTGGACCTAAAGGTGAGCCGAATATGCCATCCCAACCTATGCCAACTTTGGCATGTTACTTTGAATTAAATACTTAGGAAAGTAAAGTTACTTAGGAGAAAACTGGTATAAGGATACTCTGACTTTCCTCTGTCCCCACTGATAGCAGGAAATAAATCGCCCTGTGAGGCTACCCTCTATTCCAGGAGAGTGGAAGGCATACTTATCAACAGAGATAAGGAATTTAGGGCTAAGATTATTTAAACAAAACTTGTTACTTTTTCATGAATTTGCTATGCCAAGGGCAAACCCCTTTACCTTGTCAATTATTCATCAAGGTATTATTTCTTTGTCTAAAAGGTATAACATCTGCCTGTCTGGTCAATTCTTTGAGTCTCATATTTTTATGGGCTCTCATATATACAAAATTAAATGTTTTTCCCTGTTTATCTGTCTTACGTAAATTTAATTATTAGATCAGACAATGAACCCGAAAGAGAAGGAAAGTTTTCCTCCCCTAAAAGCCCACATAAGCTTTCATCTCTGAACCGATCACCAATCTGTTCAAACATCCATCAAACCAGCACTAGAGTGACCAGATAATTGGTGTCTCCTCTATGATGGATATTAAATCGAACAATCCAAAATAAATGGAAATACAGTATTTTATTGATTTAACTGGCAAATCTCTATTAATATGATCGCCCATTTTTTTGTATAGTGGTTTTGATTTGTTTTTATCCATTCAAGTCTCTTTTATGTACGTACTGAACTCCTTTTCTATTGTGATGCTTTTCTATTGACTCTTCCTTGGCTTAGAGAAGGTATGAAAGGTCAATTTGTCATTTGGAAAAACAAAAAATCTAGAATCCCAGAGTCATGGTTGACCATGAGTGAAAGTGACTGGCAAAGAAACAAGACTCACAAAAGACAGATTAACTGGTAAAAATTAACCAGAAATTCAAGGTCAGAGAAGTTGGGCTTTGGAGCTGGGTTGATCAGTCATAATGAGGACATGCAGGTTACATGACCCAAGAAAGAATGAAATAAAAAGGAAGGCAAACACATTGAATCAGATCACAAATAATGCAATGTAGCACAGGATGGGTAAGTATGGCCAGGAAAATAATTAGGAACATGAGAACTTTAAAAGCACCACAGATAATCAGGAGAGCTCTGATATAATGTATTAGCAAATAAACACATATTCTAATCACTTTACTGAAAACTCCTAGAGCCTTCAGGTCTAGAGGCTCTATCTGTTAAGATTCAGTCAGAAAAACAGAAAATTCACTAATTCTCTCTACAACTTATCATATTCATTCTTCTCTTCATCCATTCAGTTCCATGTTAGTTCATATAATCAATGAATATATTTCTGATTTCTAGAATTTCTAATGGTTCTTTTTATAGTCAACTTCCCACCCCAACCCATTCTTACCTGCACTTTCATCTCTGAATAGTCTAAACATGCTTTTCTAAATAAAAAAATTTACTGACATACAGTTGATTTACAATGTTAATTTCTGGTGTACAGCAAAGTGATATATATATATATAATAGACATATTATATCTTGTAAATAAACTATATATATATTCTTTTCCATTATAGTTTATTACAAGATACTGAATACAGCTCCCTGTGCTATATAGTAGGACCTTGTAGTTATCTATTTTATACATAGCAGCTTGTACTTTGTATCTGCTAATCCCCAAATCCTAATTTATCCTTTCCCCCACTTCTACTTTGGTAACCATAGATTTGTTTTCTATGTGAGTCTGTTTCTGTTTTGGTAAACAAATTTGTATTATTTTTTAGATTCCACATATAAACAGTATCAAATGATATTTATCTGACTTAGTTCACCTAGTACAATAATCTCGAGGTCCATCCATGTTGTTGCAAATGGCATTATTTCATTCTTTTCATGGTTGAGTGGGGCTTTCTAAGTGGCTCAGTGTAAGAGAATCTGGCTGCCAATTCAGGAGACTCAGATTCAACCCCTAGGTTGGGAAGATCCCTTGGAGTAGGAAATGGCAACCCACTCTTAATATTCTTGCCTGGAAAATTCCATGGACTAAGGAACTTGGCAGGCTACAGATGGATGGGGTCACAAAGAGTAGGATATAACTGAGCATGCATGCACTTATGGCTGAGTAATATTCGACTATATGTGTGTGTGTGTGTGTGTGTGGGTGTGCATGCACACACCACATCTTCTTTATCCATTCATCCTCCAGTGGACCTTTAGGTTGCTTCATCTTTGCTAAATAGTGCTGCTATGAATACTGGAGTGATTCCATCTTTTCAAATTACAGCATTTTCAGATAAGACATTCCCTTTTAATTATTTTTTAAATTTTATTGAAGTCAGAGATGTTTCTATAAATACTTTAGAATTCATTGAGATTTCATTTGTGACCCTGAACAAGGTCAATCTTATCAAATGTTTCATGTGTGTGCTCTTGAAAAGAATGTATATACTCTATATGGAGCTACAGAATTCAACGGATGAAATTTGTTTTCTCAAAACAATCAAGTTTCATACTAATTTTTGTTTGCTTGATCAATTTCCAAGAGTACATTAAAATATCACAATTCTTACATGTTAATTCTTAGTCAGTTACTTCTACCCATAGAAATGTTTGTGTTTATCACGTTTTATTTTTCGGTTTTCATTCTACTTGTTTGAAATTAATAGTATTACATGAATTTTTATTTCATTAGTATTAGAATGTATATGTTTAATAATATATACATAATTTTAAGTAATCAAAAAAGAAAGTTCCAGAAAAACATCTATTTCTGCTTTATTGACTATGCCAAAGCCTTTGATTGTGTGGATCACAATAAACTGTGGAAAATTCTGAAAAAGATGGGAATACCAGACCACCTGATCTGCGTCTTGAGAAACCTGTATGCAGGTCAGGAAGCAACAGTTAGAACTGAACATGGAACAACAGGCTGGTTCTAAATAGGAAAAGGAGTACATCAAGGCTGTATATTGTCACCCTGTTTATTTAACTTATATGCAGAGTACATCATGAGAAATGCTGGGCTGGAAGAAGCACAAGCTGGAATCAAGATTGCTGGGAGAAATATCAGTAACCTCAGATATGCAGATGATACCACCCTTATGGCAGAAAGTGAAGAAGAACTGAAGAGCCTCTTGATGAAAGTGAAAGAGGAGAGTGAAAAAGTTGGCTTCAAGCTCAACATTCAGAAAATTAAGATCATGGGCATCCAGACCCATCACTTCATGGCAAATACATGGGGAAACAGTGGAAACAGTGGCTGACTTTATTTTTCTGGGCTCTGAAATCACTGCAGATGGTGACTGCAGACATGAAATTAAAAGACGCTTACTCCTTGGAAGGAAAGTTATGTCCCACCTAGACAGCATATTCAAAAGCAGAGACATTACTTTGTCAACAAAGATCCGTCTAGTCAAGGCTATGGTTTTTCCAGTAGTCATGTATGGATGTGAGAGCTGGACTATAAAGAAAGCTGAGCACTGAAGAATTGATGCTTTTGAACTGTGGTGTTGGAGAAGACTCTTGAGAGTCTCTTGGACTGCAAGGAGATCCAACTAGTCCATCCTAAAGGAAATCAGTCCTGGGTGTTCATTGGAAGGACAGATGTTGAAGCTGAAACTCCAATATTTTGGCCACCTGATACGAAGAGCTGACTCATTTGAAAAGATTCTGATGCTGGAAAATATTGAAGGCAGGAGGAGAAGGGGATGACAGAGGATGAGATGGTTGGATGGCATCACTGACTCAATGGACATGAGTTTGGGTGGACTCAGGGAGTTGGTGATGGACAGAGAGGCCTGGCATGCTGAGGTTCATGGTGTCGTAAAGAGTTGGACACAACTGAGTGACTGAACTGAACTGACTGAATTCATTTTAAATTTTAAAAATAATTGTACAGTACAGAAACCTGCAAACATCATCTTAACCAAGTGATCAAAGATAGTGTCACCATTAATGAGACACAGAAATATCCTGTGTCTCCTGAAAATGATATCCTGAGAAAAGCACATCACTGCAGTATTATTGCCAAAAATACATAATTTGAAATGAATCATAAGTAAACATCAAGGAAACCTAAATTAAGGGTCATCCTATAAAATAATTGGCCAATAAATTTATCAAGTGTCAAATTTAAGAAAGACCAAAAAAAAAAAGTGACAAATGGACTATCTAAGATTAAAAGATTAATTATCTAAGATTAAAAGAGACAAAAAAAAATCACAATGGTGTGATCACTCATCTAGAGCCAGACATCCTGGAATGTGAAGTCCAGTGGGCCTCAGAAAGCCTCACTACGAACAAAGCTAGTGGAGGTGGTGGCATTCCAGTTGAGCTATTCCAAATCCTCAAAGATGATGCTGTGAAAGTGCTACACTCAATATGCCAGCAAATTTGGAAAACTCAGCAGTGGCCACAGGACTGGAAAAGGTCAGTTTTCATTCCAATCCCAAAGAAAGGCAATGCTAAAGAATGCTCAAACTACCGCACAATTTCACTCCTCTTACATGCTAGTAAAGTAATACTCAAAATTCTCCAAGCCAGGCTTCAGCAATACGTGAACTGTGAACTTCCAGATGTTCAAGCTGGGTTTAGAAAAGGCAGAGGAACCAGAAATCAAATTGCCAACATCTGATGGATCATCGAAAAAGCAAAACAGTTCCAGGAAACATCTATTTCTGCTTTATTGACTATGCCCAAGCCTTTGACTGTGTGAATCACAATAAACTGTGGAAAATTCTGAAAGAGATGGGAATACCAGACCACCTGACCTGTCTCCTGAGAAACCTGTATATAGGTCAGGAAGCAACAGTTAGAACTGGACATGGAACAACAGGCTGGTTCCAAATAGGAAAAGGGAGTAGGTCAAGGCTGTATATTATCACCCTGCTTATCTAACTTATATGCAGAATACATCATGAGAAACGCTGGGCTGGAGGAAGCACAAGCTGGAATCAAGATTGCCAGGAGAAATATCAATAACCTCAGATATGCAGATCACACCACCTTTATGGCAGAAAGTGAAGAAGAACTAAAGAGCCTCTTGATCAAAGTCAGAGTGGGAAAGTTGGCTTAAAGCTCAACATTCAGAAAACTAAGATCATGGCATCCGGACACATCACTTCATGGCAAATACATGGGGAAACAGTGGAAACAGTGGCTGACTTTATTTTTCTAGGCTCCAAAATCACTGCAGACATGAAATTATAAGACGCTTACTTCTTGGAAGGAAAGTTATTACCAACCTAGACAGCATATTCAAAAGCAGAGACATCATTTTGTCAACAAAGATCCGTCTAGTCAAGGCTATGGTTTTTCCAGTAGTCATGTATGGATGTGAGAGCTGGACTATAAAGAAAGCTGAGCACTGAAGAATTGATGCTTTTGAACTGAGGTGTTGGAGAAAACTCGAGAGTCCCTTGGATTGTAAGGAGATGCAACTAGTCTATCCTAAAGGAGATCAGTCCTGGGTGTTCATTGGAAGGACAGATGTTGAAGCTGAAACTCCAGTACTTTGGCCACCTAATGCAAAGAGCTGACTCATTGGAAAAGACCCTGATGCCGGAAAATATTGAAGGCACGAGGAAAAGGGGAAGACAGAGGGTGAGATGGTTGGATGGTATCACAGACTCAGTGGACATGGGTTTGGGTGGATCAGGGAGTTGGTGATGGACAGAGAGGCCTGGCGTGCTGTGGTTCATGGGGTCGCAAAGCGTCGGACACGACTGAGCAACTGACTGAACTGAAGGGTGTAACAACCTAATGCTAAGATTAAAAGATTATCTAAGATTAAAAGAGACTAAGAAGATGTGACAACTAAATGCAATCTATGAACCTGGACTGGATCCTCATGTAGAAAAAGTTAGAAATAGAAAAATCTGTAGCTAGACTGTTAACACTGTGGTTTCTACATTCTACCTACCCTCATTTTCCACCCCCACGCACCAACTCCCAGAATTAGAGTTCTTTTGTAAAGAAATTGAAAAATTGTCCAGGGAGAAATAAAGTACCTAAAATCAGTGTAACACATCAAAGTAAATCCTTTCTCGTTCTGACACATATGAGTCCCTTGAGTCATATCTAGTAATACACACCCAGCATAAAAATCAAAGCCAGAAGATTAGCAAATCCTTTACAAGTACAGAGTGTTCCCAGTGATTTGTTTGATCTATTGCTCATTCTTAAATATGAAGAGACAAGCAAAGATCAGAAAACATTTATGGATAGCTTATAAAATGCCAGATTAAAGCCAGCACGCACACACACACACACACACACACACACACACAGACACACACACCAGAATAAACATAATGAACAAATGAGAATTTTAAAAAATAAAGTTTAACCTTATTTAGTAACCTCTGCTGCTGCTCCTAAGTTGCTTCAGTTGTGTCCGACTCTGTGCGACCCCAGAGACGGCAGCCCACCAGGCTCCCTCGTCCCTGGGATTCTCCAGGCAAGAACACTGGAGTTGTTGCCATTTCCTTCTCCAATGCATGAAAGTGAAAAGTGAAAGGGAAGTCGCTCAGTCATGTCTGACTCTTCGCGACCCCATGGACTGCAGCCCAAACAGGCTCCTCCGTCCGTGGGATTTTCCAGGCAAGAGTACTGGAGTGGGTTGCCATTGCCTTCTCCTTAGTAACCTCAGAGGTCGTCAAAAATTTCATTCATAATTACTGCAAAATGAAATGAGGAAAAAGGGAGGGCTCTGGTGTATTTCACACCTCTATGTCCTATCTCCTACCTTTTTAAACCGATTTTGCTCACTAGCTTTTGCTGTGCCCAGGAGCTTCTGCAGTTATAATTGGATAGTACAGATCTCTCCCTTTGTACACAAGAGCTTCTTTAACACCACTGCATGCAACTGCTGAAGGAACGCATCTCACACAAGCATAATCTAGCAGAATGTTGGATAGGCGCCCTCTCCCATCGTTCAGGTGGTCATTTGTGAGTATATTATACATGGCTTCTTACTGGGTCCCAGTGGACTTAGGTTCCACGTGCTCATTAGCTTCGTAATACATGTACTAACTTGTCTCGCTTCCTGTTTCATCCTTTCCTGTTCCCTACTCCTGTACCTTACGATTTCTCAAAATAAACTACTGCTTTCTGATCCTTATCTCAGGCTCTGTTTTCTGAGAATATACTGAAATAGGCTGCACCAGAACTGGCTCTAAAAAGCAGACCTGCACGGTAAGTTGTGGGAACTGGCTAACTCATTGATAACTAGCAATAACAATCTCACTCCTGATGACATGTGCAACACTGAGAGATCCTAGCATTTGGCAACATTATAATTTATAAGAATCATACAACCAGTGAGGTTATGTGGAGAAGATAAAAAGTATTCATTTATGGACAGTACACTGTGAAAGTGTTAGATACTCAGTCATGTCCAACTCTTTGCAACCCATGGACTATAGCCTGCCAGGCTCGTTTGTCCATGGAATTCTGCAGGGGTCCAGCCCCGGTGGATCCAGGGAATTCGAAGCGGGGACGGCGTTGGCAAGGATCAGGAAACAATTGCTTAATTAAACGTTAATTAAGGATATAAAGAGTGGTTAAATAAGGATAGCTCAGTGAGGAAGTTCAGTGGAGAAAAGAGGCTGAATAATTCAGCCAGAAGGTGAGATAAAGAACGACATGGGGAGACCAAGTTTCGGTGAACAAGGCCCGCACTTTATTTTCCAAAGCAGTTTTTATACCTTAAGTTATGCATAGAAGATAATGGGGGAAGGGGTAGAGTCATGCAGTAAGCCAGGCTTTCTTCCTGCAAACTTATCATATGCAAAAGTTTAGGTGATTTGCATCATCTTCTGGCCCAGAGGCCTGTTAACATTTTAAGACCCTTTCTTCAGAAAACTTATTTTTCTCTAAAGGTGATTAGTCAGGCCCCACCCTCCAAAAGTATTAGATAAAGTTGCATTACTACAGGGCAAAGGTGTGGTGGACTATAACAAGAAAAAGAATTAACTCAAGGGTCCAAGGTTACAAACATTAAAGCTACTACTTACACCAATTATATTAATCAATACACTGCCAGGGACACAGCAGGTAAGGGATATGGAAACTTAGCAGCAAACATTGGCCCAGAAAGTGAAAAACCCTTCACCAATACAATTTCTAATCAATCTTTTAACTACTCAAAGGAATCTGTAGACAGTTTAGAACTATCTTATGCCTCTCACAGTTGGGAGGCTCTGAACAATCACATGTGGCTGGAAGAACCTATTCAGGAGAGAGATGGTGGTGGGAGACAGCCCCCCGTAAAGTCAGAGGTGTAGGTGGGAGCACAAAGCAGTCAAGTAGGCAGACTCTGGTTTTGGGAGTAGATGCTCGAGAATTTCCAGGGGGACTCCTGAGGCTTGAGCCCGCCTTTGTGTATGTTGAGCCTCCTTCCTCATGACCTTTGCCACGGGTGGAGTTCCTCACGCTGGCTCCCAGCAGAATTCTCCAGGCAAGAATACTGGAGTGGGTAGACATTCCCTTTTCCAGGGGATCTTCCCAACCCAGGAATGGAAGCCGGGTCTCCTGCATTGCAGGTAGATTCTTTGCCATCTGAGTCACCAGATAATGCGTATGTGGAAATTACTATTGGTAATAATACAGTTTACAGAGTGACATGGGTTTTTTTTAAAACAAACAAAAAGTTTTAGAAGTCTTGTAAATGACAAACTCAGTTTAAGTAGACATCAAATCAAAATACACTGTGCAAGTCAGAAGTTCTCCTTGGCAGTGTTTAGCCTCTTTCTTCTGCAGCAGCAGAAAACCAGGCTTAGAATATAATTGCTAAGATAGAAGTCTACAGAGAAGACTCAAGCTCAACAGTTTTCCTACCAAAGTCAGGGTCTAGATAGAAAAATGGGGAACTCGTGAAACCTGGGTTGGGGGAGTAAGCCTGAAAATGCTCAATACCCAGGTTTTTCTAGGTTCTGCTTCTGGGGGTACAGTAGTGAAGACAGTTCTATCAGGGGTCACAGTAAAGTCACCACTGAACATAAAGCTATGAATATCACATTCTGGACTCTTCATACCAGTGACTCGGTGGGCAAAGAAAATAGTAACTGTTAGAGTGGACAATGGACCCTGATCCAAGTCAGGAGATAAGATCATAGTTACATGACAGGGAAAGAAGGGATTAATCTGAGACTCAGGATGCAGCGTGCTATGCTGTGTGCTAAAATCTATCAGTCATGTCCAACTCTTTGCAACTTCATGGACTATAGCCCTCCAAAGTCCTCTGTCCAAGGGGCTCTCCAGGCAAGAATACTGAATTGGCTGCCATACCTTCCTCCAGGGTATCTTCCTAACCCAGGGGTCGAACCTAAGTCTCTTACATCTCCTGCATTGGCAGGTGAGTTCTTAACCACTAGCACCACCTGCAGAGAAGGCAATGGCACCCCACTTCAGTACTCTTGCCTGGAAAATCCCATGGACAGAGAAGCTAGGTAGGCTGCAGCCCATGGGGTTGCTAGGAGTCGACACGAGTGAGCGACTTCACTTTCACTTTTCACTTTCATGCACCGGAGAAGAAAATGGCAACGCACTCCAGTGTTATTGCCTGGAGAATCCCAGGGACAGGGCAGCCTCGTTGGCTGCCGTCTCTGGGATCGCACAGAGTCGGACACGACTGAAGCAACTTAGCAGCAGCGTCACCATCTGGGAAGCCCCAGGATGCAAAGGGGTGCCTAAAATTTAGTGGGGTAGAACTCAGTGCTAGTGATAACCATGAACTGACAAGGGTAGGGTAGTTTGAGGGTCAAGGTTCATATCATCCCATCAGACTAGCAACTTAGAACAGCCAAAGTGCTGGCAAAGAGAGAAGTAAGAGAATCTGCAGTAAAGGAAGATAAAGAGACAAGCAAAGCTTTTTCTGAAGCAAAAGATAGTGGTCACAATTCCTCAGTGGAGGAATTGAGATAAAAAATACAGCTGATATGGAAAGCAGCAAAATTTTTTATGATGGTTGGGTCAATGAATTAAATATATGTACACATATCCTGATACTGGGAAAAATTGAAGACTGGAGGAGAAGGGGACGACAGAGGAAGAGAGAGTTGGATGGCATCACCAACTCAATGGACATGAGTTTGAGTCAACTGCGGGAGTTGGTGATGGACAGGGAGGCCTAGCGTGCTACACAGTCCACGGGGTCACAAAGAGTCAGACACGACTGAGCAACTGAACTGATATTAACTTGTAAAATGTACTGGTGAATATAAACGTTAGTGAAATTTATTACCAATTGGTTTAATCAAAGGCAATGCTGATTCAGAATCCAGGTTTCTTAATACATAAGTGTTCTTTCTTCTCAACCCCACTGCAGAGATTTAAAATAAATCCTTTTTTTGAAAGACTGAAAGGCAGGAGAAGGGGACGACAGAGGACGAGATGAATGGATTGCATCACCGAATGAATGGACATGAGTTTTTGAGAAAGCTCCAGGAGATGGTGAAGGACAGGGAGGCCTGATGTGCTGCAGTCCATGGGGTCACTAAGAGCTAGACACAACTGAGCAACTGAACAATATATATCTATTAGGCTGGTACAAATGTTAATTGTGGTTTTGGACTGTGAATTTTAAATCACTATAACTAGACTCAAACACATCTTTATTAATCAAAATAGGAACCACTGCAATCAACACATTTTTGCCAATGAGGAACAAGTTTGCTTATTCCTGTAGCACAAAAACCCATGCGTCAGGATTCAATGAACTCTTGGAAAGCATTTTCTACCTCCTGCTGGTTGTAGAAGCATTTTCCCTGCAAAAAGTTGTAAAATGCTTAAAGAGGTGGTAGTTGGCAAGAGGTCAGGTGAATAAGGTGGATGAGGCAAAACTTCATAGCCCAATTTTTTCAACTTCTGAAGCTTTGGTTGAGCGGTCAGACATTGTGGAGAGAACTGGGCCTTTTCAGTGCAGCTCATCAATCTGCTGAGCATACTTCTTGGATGTAATGGTTTTGCCAGGATCCAGAAGGCTGTAGTGGATCAGACTGACAACAGACCACCAGTAACCATGACCTTTTGGGCGTGCCAGTTTGGCTTTGTGAAGTGTTTTGGAGCTTCTTGGTCCAACCAGAGCTGGTTGTCGCATAAAAGCCATTTTGAACTCGAATTAGAAAATCGCTTGAATGTGCTTTTTGTCTAACATCATTTCTCTAGTCTAAATTAAACAGCTATAAATCTTCAGTAGAAACATAAAGCAAGAAATGTGCTAAAATGATGTAAACATAACATTTATTTAAGAATATATTTCAATATCAAACGACAAAGTTCAACAATGCAAAACCACAATTACTTTTGCACCAACCTAAATACTAATTGGGAGCGCATGGAAAAATATTCTAAATGTCAGTGAGAATATGAAAGCAGTAAACTGACAGTTTTAAAAATCATTCAACAGTGAAGTTCTTGTGTTCTTTTGACACCAATTATGAACATGATCTGGCACAGAATTATGACAGTGTATGAAAATGGAAAAATGTGATCAAACATGCAAATATCACAAATATTTAAATATTCAACATAACAAAGGCCAAAATGGTAACTTAAAATACAGTTCTTTCAGCCATCCTGGATCCTGTGGAGGCCTGCTCGGAGCAGGATGTCTAAAACAACAGATATGTCTGGAAGGCTGTGGTACAAGGCCATTTTTGGTGGCTAAAAGTGGGGTCTATGGAACCAGAGGGAGCACACAGCTCTGCTGAAAACTGAAGGTGTATATGCTTGGGATGAATTCTATCTAGGCAAGTGATCTGCTTATGTGCACAAAGCAAAGAACACCACAGTAACTCCTGGCAGATAACCTAACAAAACCAGAGTAATCTGGAAAAAGATAACTCACGCTCACAGCAACAGAGGCATGGTTCATGCCGAATTTCAAAGCAACCTTCCTGCTACTGGACGTAGAACCTGTGTGATGTTGCATCCTTCAAGTATTTAAACTTACTAAAAAGTAAATAAATAAACGTGGATTTATGAAAAAAAAGTTTAAATCTTTTTATTTTTTTAAATATAAACTTATTTATTTATAAACTATATTTTATATAGCTTGTTACTACTGAGAAGGATTAATGAGGGTTAATTTTAAAGGTGTATTTTAAAAGTAAAATAGGAAATATCTAACATCAAAGATGAACACAAAACCTGAAAAAAAAACAAAATAATCCTGTAACCAAAGTAGATCCAAAAATGCTACCAAATGAATACCTTAACCAAAATATCAATGAAATTCCACTATGTACCATTAGTTCTTATATTAGAAACAAAAGTAAACATTTATATATAATTGACCTAGGTTAATCATTTTCGATAAAATACGCAAAAAATACAAATGGGGGTCCCACAATTTCTAAGCACAAAGCATTCTTTTATGTCTACTAATAGGTTGGTCAAAAAGTTCATTTGGGTCTTTCCATAACATCATATGGAACACCCAAATGAACTTTTTGGCCAAATGAACTTTTTGGCCAACCCCATACATCATACACAAGAAAACAAACTTGCGTTCAGACAAGAAAGAAACACAAGAGATAAGTGTCAATCTTTACCAATTTATTTTATACAAAACAGTAGCAATGTAGAATATGGGAATTATCTTCTTCTGCCACACACGCAGGCTGTGAACATTCCAAGCCAATGTATACAGTTTGGAGGAGAAGGCTAAACCAATAGCATCAACCATGCTACTGAACATAAGAAGTTTTCCTATCTAAAAAGATTAAAAATTAGATAGCAATGTCTTCTTAATATTGCTCTCATCATTGAAGACGAAGAAAAATAAAAAGTGACTTTTTTAAGATTAAAAAAAAGAGGGAAAGGGAGAAACCAAGAGGCTGCTACAACACTGCCATAGAGTCAAACCATCATACTTCAATATTTGCATACTTGATAGCAGCATTATTTTTACTGAACCGTGTGCAACTACATTTAGAAATACATCAAAGCAAAATATCATGGCAGTCATCAATCAAGATCCAAAAGAAAGAAAATGAACAAAAAATAACTCTAGGATGAACACCCTATAAGCAGATGAAGATTTACAGAGACTGAATCAGTATCTACATTCTTGGACTGTTCCATTCTGTCCCAATAAAAGTGTCAACTCAAACTGTCAACTGTGCATTTTTGGAGGATTTGAGTTTTTCCAGTTCTTATTATACTGCATGCTTGGAACAAAGAGGGTCATAATAAATCCTTCTACACAATGAACTTTAAGTAGACAGTTGAAAATAAATTTACTACTTGTAAACACACACAAAAAGAAAAATACAAGATTCTGTATCTTTAAACAATCAGTGCTTCCAAAAGCGCATTATCTCCTATATCTACCTCTCTCCCCTCGGTCTCTGTCCCGATCACATAATCGCTCTCTTTCTCTTTCTCTATCACGTCCTCTATCTCGCTCTCTGTCTCTTCTGTTATCTCTAGGGCGGTCTCGTTCTCGCTCCCGATCTCTTTCACGGGGTCTACTTCTCCGGCCACTGACAACAGCCTGTGTTCGACGAAGGAAATCATCCACCCTCATATCATAATCATGCTAGGAAAGGTAAGAAATGGATAAGGTATGTCAAAAATCAAATGGAATTTATGAGTCCATTTACAGTAATTATTGTCTGGTAGAGAGAAGAATCTAAAGAAATACCCTAATGCATTAATTCACAGAAAGCAATTTTGACATTGTTTAGAAAAAGGATTCTGATGTCTTACTAATTAGACACAACAGATGATTTACTCAGATCTCATTAAAAAATCATTTCTTGTAGTCAGTTTTTAATTTCTCTAACCAATCTCTTTAATAAGATTTATGCCAAATAATCACCTAATTATGACCTCCAACTGCATGATGAATGACATCAATACATGGGGGCCACCTATGCTAAATGTCAATGTTTTTCTGCAACTGGTGGATTCTACTTAATTTTTCCTCCTTTGAGTCTACAAACTAAAGCAAACCAACTGCGCCCTCTAAAGGTGAAATTGGGAATTCTCCCATTCCTGATTTTCTTTCAAACTAAATCACTGTTAACAATTTATGGAATTTGACAGAATTTTTTAAAAATATGTACTGCAATAAGACTGTGAAGTCTATTTCACACAGAGGTAATAATACATATAAGGCTGAGGAGGACAGTGAAGGGTAAGATAAGCAACTAAGTGAGGTGCAAGGTTGTCACTGTGGCTACTACTAAGCTTGACCCCTGCTCTAGAGTTCCTCTTTCAGTTCTCAACTCATCTTTACTTACTGAACTTTGTTTCTTCAAAAGTCAGCTCATAAGGTTCAAATTTTCACACTACCTTTCATATATTAAAAAGAAAGTGATTAAGTAAATACAAAATATATTACACATATGTATTAACCAGAAAGCTACTATATAATGGTGCATGAAGCACAACCTGTTAAAAAGGACAAGAACAGTTTAAGAGTCTCAGAAAAGCTTTTTGAAAATAATGTGATCATTTAAAAAAGGCATTTTCAAAAACACCACAAGCTAGCTATTCAACTAAGATTTCATCATACATTGGCTGTATACTTCTTTGAGTGGTGGGTGGAAAAAAAAAAAAACTACTAAAAGTCTACTGCTATTCAGTTGTGAAGTCACATCCGACTCTTTTTGTGACTCCATGAACTGCATGCAGCCTGCCAGGCTCCTCTGTCTACAGACTTTTCCAGGCAAGAATACTGGAGTAGGTTGCCATTTCCTTCTCCAAAAGTCTGTTTGTTAGAATTCTCAGATTGTTTTACTAAATATTAATGGTCCTAGTGTGACTTTATTTTGAAGGCTTAATAACTTCATGAGATAAGGAAATAAATGACAGATGAAAGGATCTCAAAGATAAGAAACTACCGCTCTGACTGGTTCTCAGACATGCATGCTCTTTATCATCTGGGAAGATAAAAAGAAGTTTATGTGGCCCAGCAGAGTCATCATGTGTGTAGCATTTAATAAACAAACTCAGCCCAACTATTATATTGAAGACCCAGAAATATTTACTCAAAAATAATCCACTTAAATAATCAAAGGGATTAGCCTAAACAATCTGCAGTAGAAATATGAAACCATTATCTATTAATCAACATAATCTGGTTGTTGTTCAGTCACTAAGTCATGTCAGACTCTTTTTGACCCCATGGACTGCAGCACACTAGGCTTCCCTGTACTTCACTATCTCCTGGAGCGTGCTCAAACTCATGACCATTGAGTTGGGATGCCGTCCAACTATCTCATCCTCTGTCGCCCTTTTCCTCTTGCCCTCAATCCTTCCCAGCATCAGGGTCTTTTCCAGTAAGTCAGTGTCCCCCACACTTAAATTATCTACAGGATTCTAAGTAGTTCCCTCACGCTTTTGCCTTCTTGTGCACTTACTACTCGTTTATCTCTGTATCTTGCTTCATGTGGTACTGGGTGATGTCCTGAATAGGGGGGATGAGCTTGAGGAGGCGGAGCATGGTGCTGATAGTAAGGATGGTGTGGAGGTTGTTCCATTCCAGGATAAGGAGTCTAAAAAATGAAAACCATTTCCATAAGCATCTAAAAAACATCCTTGTAACAAACCATTCTTAGAATTCCCTATCCAAACCACCCATCCCAAAGAATTTACTGTTGAAGCCATTTACTTTAATGACATTAGCATTCTTTAAAATACCCTCTTTATTTGCTTGTTGGAAAAAAAAAATGTGTGTAATAAACTCCTGAATATTTAAACCCCATCATCTAACATGTAACATTTATACTTACATACCATAAAATACCACTAGAAATCAAAAGCCTATCCTACAGAGTGATTACTATTCACTGTCCTAAGCACTTTACAAGTCTCATTTAATCCCCACAGCAACCCTACAGATAGCTACTACTAGAATTATAGGTAATAGTATTATTATGTAATCCTAGTTTACAAAAAGGGAAACTGGGGCACCAAATGGTTAGGTCACTTGCTCAAATTCACACTGCTACTAAAGAGGGTAGAAGTTAGACACAACATCAGACAATCTGACTCTAGAATCAGTCATGTTAATACTATGCACAAATGTATTTAAAGAGCTAATGCAATTATAAAATGAATAATGCAATTATAAATGCAATTATAAAATGAATGATGGAAAATCAAGGTAGTTCTCCCCCTAGTTAGGGCCAAGATATTACTATTATTTTTTAAATTTCATACTCTAAAGGAAAGAAATAATTCATCTGTCTGTATACAGTACCTTAAGTGAAACAAAAGTCAGATGAAAAGGCCACATTACAGGCAGCATTTTAAGATAAAAAGGTAAGAAACAATCAGAACAAATTAAACTTCTAAGTTGTTTTATTTTATTAGGAATTAATGCTTCAGCTATCTTTAATACTTTAAAATATACTTTAAGAAGAACATCCAGTTTTCTTAAAAAAAGAAAAAAATTAAAGTTTAGGAACAAGATTTAGTTAACCTTATTTAACATAGAGAATTTACTGAATATCAGGGTCAGGCACTATGCTAAACTTAACATGTATTTTGCAAACTTAGCTTCTTGACAATCCTACGAGGTTGACACTATTCCATTAAATTTTAAACTATACAAGCATAGGCATACTGTCCCAATTTATTCACTGATGCACACCCAGAGCAAACAGTGTCGTGCAGAGTAGGTACTAAATAGTTTGATGAGTCAAAGAATGAATGGATATCCAAATTTCACAGATAAGGAAAACTAAGACAAAAATGTATTATGAAACTTATCTAAAGTCAGAGCTGAGACGGGAAGGTATTTGAACCCTGAAGAGTTTACACTACTAGCCACCACAATAATAAATCATAACATTTATCAACTAAGCCTCCACTATTAATACAAATCCAATCATTCATTAGCCTTTACTTTAAAAACAGCATGCAATTTTCTTATCACCAGACTCCAAGTAAGCATTCAAAATGTATGGAACTGCAAATGAAATTATATAACTTGCAAAAACAGAATTAATACAAACCATTCCTTGCCAAGGTGGTGGTGGTCCCATGTTATGAAATTCCCTCACATAATCATTGTAGGACTAAAATGAAAGATGATAATGTCAATAAATAAAAACCCAGAACTTACAAAATAAAGCAGATACTGATTTTATGTGCATTAAATAAAAAAAAAGGAATGCTTACCCCATTTAAAAATACATCTCGGCGAACTCCTGAAAACCGTCTGTTGGGAATAAGATTTGTGAAACTAAATTCAGGTGGTTCATAAACTAGTTCCAAGAATGTAATTCAAAACTGAACAAAAATGAACCCAACTTACCTATCTACTTCCTGGTATCGTGGATCCTTTAAATACCCTGTTCAAACATCAAGCATTTTAGTATATCAAACTTATATTTTTTATTATGGCATCATAATTAAACATTCCTTACCACTCATTTCAATTCTTCCCATGATATAATAGTGAAGCTATTAAGTGATACTATTATCATACTGTTCCATTTTCAGATTTTCTTCTCGGATTACATGATAATTATAAAGTAACTAAATAACTTACTGATATCACAGAATTATAAACTGTTAGAGAGGTTTGCATATGGATCTTCTAAATCCACACCCCAATTCTTGCTAGACAGAAATTTCTTCATGCTGCACCATAGGAAGGTAAGGACAGAGGAATTATCTTGAGGACACTGTAATAGGTCTTCCTTAAAGCAAATGTTTACCTTCCACCTTGAGAATACATAAGCCTTGCTAAGTCAACCAAAGCTTTAAAAAATGCAAACTTAAGGGGAGAAAAACAAAATTAACGAAAGTTGTAAAAATTAAAATATATACATTTTAAATGAAAGAACCACGGTAATCAGAGAAATATTCTCCCCTCTTCTTCTCATAAGAACTTAGTAAATTAAAATGTGAAAAAGTTTAAGTGGCCAAGTTACTGGGGAAAATTTTACTTCTTCAGAATATCCCATTTTAGAGAAGAATGAGGCTTATCAAGCCATCTGTCATGTAACAATGCTGTAATGCTCCCTAACACCGACTTCCAAATGGTCTGATTTTTATAAGTGTATCACTGACTGTTTTAAATAAATATCTTCTCTTAACTACAGTGTGCCTTTTTCAACTCCAGTAAGGGAAAGGTTAACTGAAAAGCTGCTTTTAGATTACAAACCAAGCATTTCCCATTCCTCTCTAAAAATATGAAAATCAAAGATGTATTTAGAAAAATATAGCATAATTTCAATTTCCAATTAAAGCTCTCTACCACAGGAAATACTAAGTATCAAAGAGAATAAAAATCCTAATAAGAGTGTAAGTTCATTGCTTTCCCTAACTACATTTAATCTTAAAACACAAGTGCAGTTTCCATTTCCTACAATTTCAGGTCATTAATAGCTGCATCCTAAAGTTTTCTCACTTTTAAAACTATAGGGTCATGATAGAAGATTCTGTGCTGTTGTTGTTTTTAATAATTTCAAGTCAAATATCTGCAGGATTATAAAATATTAACCTGGTCTCTGATGAAACTCAGGGGCATAGTCAATCCTTGGTTTCTTTCTGCTGTTATGAATATCATAATCTTCTGGTCGACGCCTACATAAATTAGACACATTAGAAATTAAACCAAAAACTGCTAGGAGAACAAACAGCAAAGCAAGAGTTTCTGACAGAAATAAGTACAAAGAAAAGCTCATTATTTCCTTTAGAATAACAGCCTTGTCTTTGGTGGACAAACATCTTAAAATCTCTAAATTTTAATTCCTCAAATTCTTATACACCAATCTTTAGATGTATTGCTAGAAAGAAATATATTCTCTAATCCTTGTGCTATGATCAGACACTAAAAAGTAATCTGTTCAAAATACGTATATCACATTTTAGTTATCTAAACAAAAGTAAATGAGCTAAAGCTAATATAAATATCCAGTTTAACAATTAAAACATTTTTCTGAATAAAGTCTTCATTCAGGTAAAATAAAGGGGAAAAAAGTTCTCATCATTACACAACAGGTAACCCTAAAATCTATATATTTAAACTTATTAGTGTCATTTTAGGTTAAATCTGAATAAAATTATGTATTTCTTAAATATTTTTCTTCTGCTTTGTACAAAATTATACTTTTCACATGATCATACAGAAAATTTGATACTTATTAAAAGTTATTTTACAGGAAAGTTTTAAAAATGTTTAAATACTTTGAAAAACTAATTTCTGAAGTTAATAACATTTACAAATTGTGGGAATTTTTTCCCAGAAACAATGCCTTAAAATAAACTGGCAAATAATGGGGCAGAGTTTTAACAGAGTTTCATAATACAAATTCAAAATGTATTCTTTAGAAGGTGAAACTTTACTATCTGCAGCAGGCTGCTCTTCACTATCTTCCATAAATCTCAACGGTTAATGTAACCATTAAGGTTAATGTATATACATCATGAAATACACTTCATTATACTTAGCATTTAATAAAGAGCTATACAAAATAAAAAACAAAATTTCAGGTTTTTTAAGGTAATAATAAATATGTATTTTTACCCTTATTGTCAAAATCTCTGTAATAACCTGGGCATCACTAGCTTTCCAGTTATTTCTGAATGTTTACTGCTTTCATAAACTTCTGCAACACAAGTTCACTCAAACTACAAAGCTGCAATAAACCCAAGCCCCCCAACATAATAAAAACAGTTGCATCTACAATAAATAAGACTAAGAAAATTAAAAACTGGTTTAAAAAATAAACATACCGCTTTCCTGTAGTTTGGGGAGTGCATTTACGACCGGTATAAAACATGATAGTAACAGTTCATAAAGTAGTCCAACTACTGACTTTAAGCTGTAAGCCACATACAAATATGGAGGCCCTGGCAGGCTTGAGAGGAGTAGTGGTGTAATAAGTATAGTTTACAGTCCATTGCAAATCTGAGGTAAAAACTTCACTTGTATGTACTGTATTGCACTGGAAATCTCTTAGCTTAAAACTTCAAAAGACATCTTGGTGATCAGTCCTTTTAGGCCAAAAGTAAGGGGGCTCTGCCAGGTTTCCTCCTACCTACTTGACAGTGTCCTTCTTAAGCTCAAAGAAATGGGGACTCTTGTTGGATTATCTGTACCTACCACAGGATGTTTCCACCAAAAGGAAACTTAACCAAAGGTTTCATCCCATCAACCACACATCCAACAGTCTTTAGCAGAATATTTTAGATTTAGCTGTATGCAAATCTACTCAGGGTAAGGTGTTGGGTGAAGGGCTTAAATCAGTCCTTTGCAAAGACTTCTCCAATTCTGTAACAAGTTAAAACCCCTTTTCCTGGAAAATGCTGTTTAGTTCATAAAGTAGTGATCAACAACCATGGCGATCCTCTAAAAAACACTTTAAGTCCACAGGTACTGCCAGCATCTGGAAAAGCTGTAAACAGACACAGCAACAGCCCTTCTTTTTGGTTTGTTGCCGGGTCTCCCAGGGCCACTTGATCCCCTTTGGAAAGAACCTATTGTTTTCAGAAGCTCAGCAAGATGTGTGAATTCACGGGGTACATGTTAGACAATATTGAGAATGGGGTTAACACATCACGATGGTAAAATCTGAAATAGTCCCAACAATGCTCCTCTTGAATATCAAAATAACTTAAAATATTTTATCCTCTAATAAATGAGGCGTCATCTTCTGAAAAAATAATAGTGATCCTTTATAAAAGTCCCATATCTGATAAGGTTTATCCAGAGACACACCTGAAAGAAAAGGCTTTTTACAAAATATTAACAATTTTTGCAAATAAAGACTTCCTTCTCTTCCTCCTTTCTAGCCTGTTCTTAGCAACAAAGGCCTACCTCATTTCAATGGTATACATTGTTTTATCAGATTACTATCTAATCTAAACTGGTTATCACTCTTTAGCAGATAATTTTTTCTGCATAAGGAAAGATCCCCATTTTCCTCTTGAAAAATGACTGAGACCAAGGTGACCATCTGAAATCCTCAATGAAGCCACAAACTAGTCCATGCAGCTTGATTTGAGGATTTTCTCTTTCTTCTTTACCGCAGGACAAACTTTTGACGAATCATATTCCTCCATCATGTTATTCTGATATATGTGCCTATTATCAGTCCAAAGAACGTTTCTAACCTTCCCACATCCCGGACTGGTTCTCGACGGGATGGTCGTCCTCTTGATCGGGGCTGAGAATGCATTCTTCTCTTGTGACGCATTTTATGAATGACCTGATACAAGTCAATACTTTCATCAGGGGGAAATAGAAGACAAAGCTGGGTTCCACATTCAAGTTCAATTTCCTGGAATAAGAAAGCAGTAATTTACAAAATGAAAAAAAGGAGAAACTTTTGATAGACTTGTTGTATTTTCCTGATGTACAAAACAAAAATAGGCTAACTTGGAGGTTTCCTTCCCAAGGTTGATGATCACATGAGATTTCAATCAACTTCCTTGAAAGATTTTTAAAAACTTTTCAAAAGTGTTTCATGTATTTATGTAAGGGGAAAAATGGTTTCCCTGGTGGCTCAGACAGTAAAGAGTCCATCTGCAATGCGGGAGACCAGGGTTTGATCCCTGGGTTGGGAAAATACTCTGAAGAGCGTGGCAACCCACTCCAGTATTCTTGCCTGGAGAATTCCCATGGACAGAAGAGCCTGGTGGGCTACAGTCCATGAGGTTGCAATGAGTCAGACACAAATGAACGACTAAGCACAGCACAGAATCTCCAAGGTTAACTACAGAATCTGTGACAGTCACCCTCTGTAACAAAGGAATATTTCTTTGTGCAAAATACATTAAGTATCAGGATGAAGTCATCCATCTTAATACAATGGAGAAAAAATGTTTCGTGTGCCAACAATTTTCATGGTTATAAACTGCTAAATGCACTGAAATATATTAACAAGGGCAAACTAATCTATGGGCTTTGTATAATTTTTATTTTAAATTACCAACATTTTCACTTACAAGCAATAAAAACTTGGTTCAAAATTACATTTAGAAAACTAAGGGTCACAGGCCTAGGTTTATTTTAAATCACTGCACATTTTTAATTTTATCTGCAGACTTGACAACCTGCGTATACACATACTCATCTCCTTTTAATAAAGTTTTTTTCTATTCAGAAAACTTCAGTAAAGATGTTAAGTGGCATTTCTAAAATGTATCAGAATCTGTTAAGCAGTAATAATACAATGAAAAACCTAAACCTAAAAGGTTTTTAAAATCGTGCCAGTTCTCTTCAAAAACTTTTCCTTCAATTATATAAATCCAGTACCACATAAATCTACCTTTCTACATTAACGGAGGTCATATCAAATCAGTCATAATTACAGTAATCACAAACTACAAATAAGAATATTTTCCCCAATCATTCTCAGAAATTCATTCAAAAATGGTTTTAAAATATCTTTCAATAAAGATTTCTATAAAGTGATTAAATATATGTTTTTTAGAATCAATTAAAATAACAAACCTGTCCATCACGTCCAATCTTTACCGGCTTATGTTCATTCCAAGGATTGGTGAGATGAGCTGACTTAGTAAAGGGTAATTCACGCCTAAACACAAAGTGATATCAATTATACTATTTTGCAGAATCTTTTAAAGACCTTATACTACTTTAGTAATGAATTCCTATTAATCATGACTTAAATGCGACTAAATAAGATTGATAGAGATTATTTCCCAGAAACAAAGCCACATTCAGAGACACACTTTTCACATTCTCCTGTATTCTCAAAAAAAAAAAAAGCTAAATATGCTTAAAAATATGAGCTAAGACACCAAGACAGTTTGGTCCCTCTCAACTTTTCTGAGCCTGAGTTTCTTCATCTTATAAATATAAGGACAGTGCCACTCTCTTCAAACTTGTTTTAGGTAGCTTGCAAATGAAATAACACATCAAATGTTTACATCTTATATCTATGTACTAAAAATCTTGTATATTTTAATAATTGATCAATAAAGAGATGAACTTTAACCAGGCAGTTAATACCACATGAATACATATCCCCTACTCTTGGTTCAAGACTGCTTTCCCAAATTTAATTATCTTCCCCTTTTGCTAAAGCAATATTCTCTACCACACATAGAACAGCTCTTGATAATACAAAATTTTATACTTATAAGTTTACATATTTGCATGTATTAATTATGCACTATCTCTTCTCTTACACTACAATGCTATACTTCATTTTTTAATTATTAATTGGAGGCTAATTACTTCCCAATATTGTGGTGGTTTTTGCCATATATCGACATGAATCAGTCACGGATGTACGTGTCCTCCCAGCCTGAACCCCGCTGCCACCTCCCTTCCCACCCCACCCCACCCCCTTTTGGGTGGTCCCAGAGCACTCGCTTTGAGTACTCTGCTTCATGTCCTCTATTTTACATACGGTAATATACATGTTTTAATGCTATTTTCTCAAATCATCCTGTCTTCGCCTTCTCCAACACAGACCAAAAGTCTATTCTTTACATTGCTGTATCTTTTGCTGTCTTGCATATAGGGTCATCGTTACTGTGTTTCTAAATTACATATATATGCATTAATATATTGTATTGGTGTTTCTCTTTCTGACTTACTTCACTCTATATTATAGGCTCCAGTTTCTGAGCCACAGGGCAAAATAGTCTCACCAAGTTTAAAAAAAAAAAAAAAAGATACCCTGCATTTTTATAGCACAACAATGAACATAAACATGACAAGTAATAAATACCTGTTGCCAAAAAAATCAGAAATTAACATCATTCAATAATGTTTCATCTATTTGTGTATAAAGTAATGCCAAATTAAAGAAATGCTTTAATTAAAGAACTATATCTACAAATAAAACTGCTCAAAAAACATACAAAGATGAGTAAGATAAAAAGCTTTAATTCCTAACCTTTTTTAAACAGCTTTCACCAAACAATATATAAGCACACACAAGTATTTTGTAAAAAGAATGAGTACCATAAACAGAGTATAGAACTTTTGCTTTTAATGTGAATGGTCGTATTTATCTTGGCAAGCAAGAAAGAAACAAATAGAAAATGCTTCCTGGTAAAGGTGGCATAAGGGATAAGCCTGAAAGAAAAGTGACTCGGGAAAAGTCATAGGTAGAAAGGTAAAGCAGAGATATTTCTGAAGCAACGAAAAAGACCTGAGCGAAGACATAACGGAGAAGAAAAATTACATGCAAATGACCTGGTCCAATGGACAAGCTATACAACCATTTACTTCTAGCCTTATGTAAATTTTCTTAAAGATGAATATTAAATGCTCAAAGTTTGGACTTTTTTAAACCTCAGAAAATATTTTTAACATCTACAGGAAAAGATTAAAGTTACAAAGTGGCATGATCTGTTGTGGTGGTGATGTCAATGTATGGGAAAAGTGAGCAATGAGTGGTGGAAATAAATGCCCACTAGGTACTACTAAAAGGCCTGAATCTTCATCTAAAAGACATCTTACCTCACACATCAAGAGTGGTTCAAGAGTGTATACAAACAAAAATATATGTGTACATATGTACATATATACATATATACACACATCCCCACCCCGCCACTTCAGGGAGGGCTGGGAGGAAAGAGATCATCATTAAGCTAAACTAAATCCATAGCAAAGCCCAGAATATCCAGACACAGATCTATAGTTAAAAACTGTATTTTAAGTTTCTTATATTTTTCTTCTAAATTGCCAATTAATAAGTTACAGAAAGGAATAACCTACAACCTTCCCTGGTGGCTCAGACGGTTGAGTCCACCTGCAATGCAGGAGACCCAGCTGGGTTCGATCCCTGGGTCAGGAAGATCCCCTGGAGAAGGGAATGGCAACCTACTCCAGTATTCTTGCCTCGAGTTCCATGGACAGAGGAGCCTGGAGGGCTACAATACATGGGGTTACAAAGTTGGACACGACAGAACAACTAACTTTCACTTTCAACTACCAAAGCACAGGAAGGTTTCAAGTTATTATTGCACAGAATTATCACTGTTATTTAAACATTAGCCATGGATTACCCTTGGTCCCAAAAAAAGGCATTATGTTGAGCTGGTTGAGTCAGTTGGGGTTAAAATTCTTTGATGGTTCTTTGATGGCACTGGTTCTAATGAATTCCAGAGACATATGCCCACTGTTTTGACAAATTATTTAATCTCAGCCTGAACATCACAGGGAACTATGAGGCCTTAAGTAAAACAGGGCTCAGGTTAAAACTAAGAGAAATGGTACATCTGTGGTTATCACGAGTATATAGCAGGCATCCTAAAAACTAGCTTTTGAGCAGACATGTAATGAAGAGGCCTACAGATGATTATCTCTACTGTGAGTATTCTAGGTGACATGGCAGTGATTCTCTACTTTAAGGAGCTTAGTAAATGGGGCGTATTTAAAAAAAGAACATGAACTGTACAAAGACTCTGTATGTACTAAATAGTTGGTCATTAAAGCTAATAGGAATAGCAGAGAAACCATGAAAGAAAAGAGAAATGGGTTATTTGGAATGGACCCGATAGGGGTGAGGTTAAAACACAGATTTAATTCTGGTTGAATAATATTTTATAATTTTAGTCTTATTTTGATCTAACTCCCAGTGGCAACTGGGACTTTTTATGCATGCTTCCTTCCTTATGTGCTACCATGCACCATCTAGTCTTAAAAACTCAAGTGTGCCTATGGGGCTTCTCCGATGGATCAGTGGTAAAGAATCCACCTGCAAATCAGAAGATATAGTAGATACAGGAGACTCGGGTTTGATCCCTGTGTTGGGAAGATCCCCTGGAGGAAATGGTAACCCACTCCAGTATTCTTGCTTGAAAATAATCCTGTGGACAGAGGAGTCTGGCGGGCTAAAGTCCAAAAGGTTACAAAGAGTTGGACACAACTGAGTGAGTGAGCATGAGTGTGTGCATACAGGTTTGAGGCGCATGTCAGAATCCTACATTCTAATAATCAGATACTACTGATGCAAGTGATCCAAGGACCACACCTAAAACAAACTCAGAGCCAGTTATTAAATCCAAAAGGCACTTAAATAAAACTCTAGTAACTATCATATCTGATTTATATTTATTAAAGTTTAATCCTTTTAAACTGGATCATCAAAAACGCACGAGAGTTTCAGAAAAATATCTATTTCTGCTTTATTGATGATGCCAAAGCCTTTGACTGTGTGGATCACAATAAACTGTGGAAAATTCTGAAAGAGATGGGAATACCAGACCACCTGACCTGCCTCTTGAGAAATCTGTATGCTGGTCAGGAAGCAACAGTTAGAACTGGACATGGAACAACAGACTGGTTCCAAATAGGAAAAGGAGTACATTAAGGCTGTATAATGTCACCCTGCTTATTTAACTAATATGCAGAGTACATCATGAGAAACGCTGGGCTAGAGGAAGCACAAGTTGGAATCGAAATTGCCAGGAGAAATATCAATAACCTCAGATATGCAGATGACACCACCCTTATGGCAGAAAGCGAAGAAGAAAAGAGTGAGAAAGTTGGCTTAAAGCTCAACATTCAGAAAACTAAGATCATGGCATCCGGTCCCATCACTTCATGGGAAATAGATGGGGAAACAGTGTCAGACTTTATTTTTCTGGGCTCCAAAAATCACTGCAGATGGTGACTGCAGCCATGAAATTAAAAGACCCTTACTCCTTGGAAGCAAAGTTATGACCAACCTAGATAGCATATAGAAAAGCAGACACTACTTTGTCAACAAAGGTCCGTCTAGTCAAGACAATGGTTTTTCCAGTAGTCATGTATGGATGTTAGAGCTGGACTATAAAGAAAGCTGAGCGCCAAAGAATTGATGCTTTTGAACTGTGGTGTTGGAGAAGATGCTTGATGTCCCCTAGACTGCAAGGAGATCCAACTAGTCCATCCTAAAGGAGATCAGTCCTGGGTGTCCACTGGAAGGACTGATATTGAAGCTGAAACTCCAATACTTTGGCCACCTGATGTGAAGATGACTCATTGGAAAAGACCCTGATACTGGAAAAGATTGAGGGCAGGAGGAGAAGGGGATGACAGAGGATAAGATGGTTAGGTGGCATCACCGACTCAATGGACATGAGTTTGGGTAGGCTCCGGGAGTTAGTGATGGACAGAGAGGCCTGGTGTGCTGTGGTTCATTGGGGTCGCAAAGAGTTGAACACAACTGAGTGACTGAACTGAATCCTTTTAACACTAACAGTTAAAAGTAATTCTCACTTCATGTGGAGAACAGTTCAAGTGACTTACCCAAAGAAATATCAATGTAATAATATCATGTGCCTCCTCAGAACTTTTAAGTACTATAAAATTACTCTTGAACATACTTGTGACTTTTTCTTTTTAAAGCTGTAATTTTTTTAATTTAAAAATATTCTTTTCAGGTAAACCTTAAAACTTACTTAAAAATAAGAATTACTACCCCAAATTTTGCAAAGTGCTAGAAGGATGGACTATTTGAATTTTTACCTCTTCTGTTGCTAATATAAATAAGATAGTAAAATTGCCAGTAAGTCAATGAAGAAGAAAATGACACAATAATCTCTGTATAAATTAATTTTCTAAAATTGAGAAATTTCTTTATCAATAATTTGAAAATAAAAGTTAAATAAGTAACATTCAAAATAAAATTTGCTACCACCAATCTAAAACTGGGTAATTACTTTTCTTCTATTCCTAAGAAAGCATCATCTCCAAATATCTTTCAGTGACACCAGTAATGTCTCTAGTCAAAAAACCATAGACTTAGCAAACCTTTCCTTTGGCCTTTATCTATCAAAAAAATTATAAGTAAAATGTCTCATCTCTAAGAAATAACTTGTCTTCCCTATAAACTACCACCAGATTTCTAAACTTTGTAATTTTGATTATGATTAATTTTAGAAATAAAGAACTACATTTTAAAACCCTGGGTACAATGGAGCATGGGAATATTATCTATAGTCTCACCATGCTAACAATGCATTTCAATGTAATTATGTATCCTTTCATCTGTTAAATCTTTCCATGTTACACGTATTACATTACAAACCATAATTTACTTAACCAATTTCCTGTACAAGAGAATTTAGATTGCTTCTAATTTTTCCCTATAGAAAGTAATGGTGATATATATATATATATATATATATATATATATATAGCATTTTGCTATTCTATTAAATATCAACATAGTCTGCTGTATCACTGCCCATGTATTTTCATAGTTCTTCACTGTCCCAAAGTAAAGGTTTAACTCCTTAGGCTGACCCACATTAATAATAATCTTTGCCTTTTGTTGTTCTCTTTACTGACTCTGCTTCATTAAAAAGGTGGCTCCCTCTATCACCCAACATACCCCACACCTCCCACCCCCAAGGTTTCTGATTTCATGGTTCTTCTGTGTGTTAGTTTGCCTTCCTGAAAACAAATAGCATTTTTCCTTCTTATCTAATTCCTCTATCCCCCTCAAAATCCACCTAAGTCAACTTATAATACCAAAAAATCCTTATGGTTCCTTTCAGGTAATTCTTATTTAACTAAAATTAATTTTACAAGTAGTAGATTTGTGCATGCCAAGATCACTTAAATAACTAGCTTTTCAGACTGTTGAAATACCTTTTTAGGCCCAAGATGGAGTCACTCCTGCCCAAGGTGCCAAACCAGCAAACTGAAATTTAGGTACCTTTCATGTCCCTGTAAATGCTCCATTTGACCAGAAATGCAGTATGCCCTACCAGCCAATCCCCAAACATGAAGCCAGTTCTGGGCTTCCTCATCCCAAGCAAGGTTGACAACGCTACCCCACCCAAATAACCTCTTATTAGTATCTTTCTTATTCATTACTATTTATCCTATAAAAGCTTTCTGCCTTCACCCCAGCTGGCAGTTTCAGACAACAAACTGTCCATTTCCTGAAGTATTAAGTTTTTCTGCATTATCTAAACTGTTTTAATCATTTTTTTTAAAACAATGTACAATCATTCAGTAAAGTCAAAAAAAGTAGTAAATAAATCTGAGTTCAAAATAAGTTATTTTTATAACAAACATTTAAATCTTAATTACTTCAGTTTCAAGGATCACAATGCTAACATGACTTTGCTAACTTCCTTAAAAAACACTACTTGTTCACAACTAAATCAGTCACCTCCAAAATGTTATTTAGCCAAGCCAAAGAGTGACTATTTTCCTACTTTACAGTAATAAAATGCCAAGTTAAACCACTAAATATAAATGTTAAGTAACATTCCAAGCATTTGTCTGGTTCATAAATTTCTATGTTACTAACACAGAGAACCAATGAAATACATAAAACTCTTGACTAAATCTTTGCCCTATGCATCTTAGATTATAAAGGTTGTAAACAAAGTATATAGTTATTTTTACTTTCAATATTGTTGAATAAACCCCACAGGTCCCAATCAGATTAGGAGTAAGACCAAAAAAGGGGAGAATAATTAGGATCATAAATTACAACTACATAACTGTAATGTTAACATTATCAACTGGTAGCCCACTTAAAACAAGGGCAATTTTAATTATCTACAGTGAAGTGTGTAATTTACCTGCAAATCCAATCAATTTTAAAGACACCTCCCAGCATTTTAGCACTCATTCCAGCTGGAAGTACCCAATGTATAGGAGATCCTCCATGATGTGATTCTGAAGAAAGTCTTGCAAATCCTAAGGGAATAAATTATAATGTATTCATGCAAATATAATTAATGTTTTTACATATCCAAAGTATTTTTACCCTGAAATTTCCCTTGAAAAATTAACAATGAAATTTTACCTTGAAATTTTCCACTCTCTCTCACAGAAAATATTAAGATAACACTCCTTGCAGATCTGAATGCAACATTCAATTTCTTCTCATTTACAGGCAGTGTAGACCATACACCCTATATAAATGATGTGAAGATCACAGATTGCAATTAATATAAATCTTTTATGTTTCCAATTATATTTGCAAAAGACCAAGGCTACCAATAAGCTATTATGAATAAAGGTCCTATTTATCAGCAGTCAAAATAATATAATACTCAGGAAAAATATGGAGAAAATTAACCAAACTTAACAAAAATATTAAAACTATGAGTGAAACACATGAGGGCAGGAGCTGACCAAAACATATGAGCTAGAATTTTATACAATAAAAACAATCACCTACAGTTACTCTAAATTAGAACCATTTACTACCAGAAAAACATTTTGTTTGAAAGTGAATCACAATGTGTACATTTCTTCTTTAAAAATTGTGTCTAGACTTTCAATGGCTGTCAGAGATCTCTTTTGGTAAATGTCACAATGCACTTGAAAATATGTGTATTATTTTCAAGTATCTCTTGACATTGATTTCTAACATAATTCCACAATAAGAGAACAGACTGTATGATTTCAATACCTTTAGACTATGAAATTTTTCACTTTGTTTTACATCCATGGATATGTTCCAATTGTCTCCTGGATTACAGTCTATGAGAACATGAATAGAATTTGTACCCTGCTGTTGTGTGAAAACTGTATAAAATCTTAATTATGTTGAATTGGTTCATAGTGCTTTTCACGTCTACTATACCGTTCTACTTTTGTATATTCACTCTATTAATTTTAGAGTTTGATACTGAAACTCCAACAAAAAAATCTTAATTCATCTACTTAAAAAGACTGTAATCTGTAGTGGAATTATTTGTAATTTTGTTCTGTAGTTTCCAATAAATGTGTTATCCTAGTTTCATAATTTGAAAAAACAAAAACAAAACTTGCTCAAGGACTTTCCTAGTGGTCCAGTGGTTAGGACTCTGCACTTCCACTGAAGGGCACACAGGTTCAATCCCTGAGAACTAAGATCCCACATGTAGTGCATCAGGGCCCCAAAAATTTTTAATTTAAAAAATAAAATAAAAATAAGTAAAATAAAAACTGCCTAATGATGCAAAAATATGTGAGTAAACCACAGGGAAGAATTTCTATTAAGTTTGAATCCTTTTTCTTTTCAATTTAAGTTCAAATTTTCATATACCAATAGTTTGAAGAGACTTGTGTTTTATGTAGAGCTGGAACACAGCTACCATTTCCAAAGCATTTTAATCAATTCTTTCTTCATGAAAGATTAAGAGGCAGAATGGTAAAGTAAAGCAGAAGCTCCAATTCAGTTTGATCTGCTGATACATACTAGATCTCATTCACACTAGATGTTTAAATACTTTTGCCTAAATCCACTCCAGCTGAGGAACAGAATAAATTTCCATTAGATAGTTATTTGGCATATTATTCCTTCCATCTGTAAAACTGAATGGGTTAACCGCAAATCAGAAATACAGAATCATTATACTGACAGAAATATCTTTAAAAAAACGTTTAGTTTTACCTTTCTTGAAGTCAGTGGAAACTGTCTTAAACCAAAAATATGAAAACACTGTAATAGTCTGTATAAAAAGTAGATGTATTTTACAACAAAACATTAGAAAAAAATTAATCTTACAACATCTGACAGCAACCAGGTATATCCCTTTTGTAAAGGCTAGGGTGGGCCTGTAAACTGAGTCTTCTCTTTTCTTTGTAATCCAAATGATCTTACTTTTGAGATTCTCCATAGAGGAACACCTTCTTTTCAAGAAAACTTCAAGGTGGAAAACAAGCAGTAATATAAAACAAAAACTGGCTGACTAAAGAACCTTTTTAAAAAGTGTTGGTATAATAAACTAGCAACTTGAATAAAGAAACACAAAACTTGAACCATTTTTGCATTTCAACGTATAATGAAATATATTCTTCAAATATTGAGTAATTTTACTTCTAAACTCATCTTCAGAAGACTTAAAAGAAAACTTAAAGTTACTACTTGGGTTGCTTAACCAGTCAAAAAAAGCAGACCCTGCAGGGCAACTGGGTGAAAGAGCTTTAAAGCTTTAATGAATATTACAGTATCTCATGTACTCAAGTGATAGTTAAATCCACCTTCACATTTAAAATTTTCAAGGTTAGGATAGTTTCAACAGAACTGATGCTAATACCTTAGCTTTGGCAAGGGACACATTCTCATGGTTGTTACTCTTTATGAGAAAAAATCTTGCATCCTGTAGAACATATTTGAGTTTACTGGTTTGATCTGAAAAAAAGAAATCCAAACTGATTAACCAGAGGCCATTATCACACAGAGGAATTTAAGTTGTACTAACTGAAATGTAGCCCTCCACAACCCAGCTAAACTTTTAAAATTCATAATCACCCATTCATCCTGAAAAGCTAAGCCACAACACGTAGTAAAGCAAAGCTAAGAAAAGACACCAGCATTTTGCAAGAAGGCAAACCTGATATAGTAATGTTCCGATATATCAGATCCATATTTTGTGTGAAAACAGCTATAAATTTTATGGATTTTTATCACATTAACCATTTAAAATTGTTAATAAATTCTTATGCTATTAAAATATATACATATTTTTCACACACACATCATCCACTCTGTCCAGAAACTAAGGTAGCTGAAGATGTTTGCTATTTTTCTAAAAGATATGGCAGTAAAAAGTGAATACGGAGCTCTGTGTAGACATTATATTTTCCCCCTTAATGCAATATATCAGAACATTACTACATTAAAACCAACTATTAATGGAGAACCAATAAGGCAAAATAATGACTTTAAGGCAGCATGCAATGAAAACAATTTCAAATTTAAATGATACCTTTTCGGACAGCACGAACGGAAGATGATAATTTCTCATGCTTCTTTTCTGAACCTGTATTTAGCCAAAGTACATTTGTTCAGATTGGGCTTTAATAGAGATAAGACAAAATTTCTACAGTCTTGTCACATTAAGTTCTCATTCAAGACAAATTATTCTTCCTGGCGCACCCACACACACACAAAAAATACTTCTCAATGTGTACGAGTGTTTTGCTTTTTGGGTTGTTTGGATGTTTTTAAAAATATTTGAACAATTTCTCACTCAGAAAACTAGTCACTGAATCATCATCTTCCAAGAAAAAAAAAAAAAGTGAAATTCCACTTAAGCAGTAACAGAACAGGATTAAAATAATAAGAAAAAGCTTAGTTTCTTCTAGAATTATTACACTGAACATGCCAGAAATCAATACTAATGAACATCAACAAGTTCACACTAAACTACAGCCTCCACACTTTTTACAGCAGATTACATTAGAATCAGTGAGATATGATCACAAATAAGAGTAAATGAGAATACCTGCATATGACTCCGATGCAGAGCTTCCACTTCTATCAAAAATAATAGGAGATATGCCTCTAGCTCTCTTTCTTTCCTTCTTTTTCTCATCTAAGAAAGAATTAAGACAAGATTTTTAAAAACATTACAATGCAAATTAATCAAATAAGAATGTATCATCACATCTGGATTTTCCCTAACCTCTGGATTTTCATTACTAACCTCTCCTGATCCACTTAACTTCCTCAGAAGAAAGTGTTCCAATTCGGACACTGTTCAAAAGCTAAGCCCATTTTTTATTTCTCCCACCAATTTGAATCAAATAAAAATGCACAGCCATTAATTAAAAATTACTTACCCTATATATAAAAGGAAGTCTTAAAAGTTTTAAAAGGGGGACAAAAAAAATTCTGCACAGCAAACACTACTTTTCTTTCAATTAAATTTATGGTGTTCCCTCACACCAGCCAGAATGGCTGTCATCAAAAAATCCACAAATAATAAATGCTGGAGAGGGTGTGGGGAGAAAAGACCACTCCTACACTTTTGTTGGGAATGCAAATTGGCACAGCCACTATGGAGAACAGTATGGATGTTCCTTAAAAAACATTCAGCTAGTATGACCCTGAATCCCACTCCTGGGCATATATCCGGAGAAAAATACGATCCTAAAAGATACATACACCCCAATGTTCATCATAGCACTGTTTACAACAACCAAGACATGAAAGCAACATACAGTCCATCAACAGAGGAATAAATTAAGAATATGTGATACATATCTACAACCGAGTATTACTCAGCCATTAAAAAGAATGAGAAAGCGCCATTTCCAGCAATAGGGATGGACCTAGAGAGTGTCATACTGAATGAAATCAGACCTAGAAAAATATCTTATGACATCCCTTATATGTGGAATCTAAAAAGAAATGATACAAACTTACAAAACAGAAACAGACTCATAGACTTCAAGAACCATCTTATGGTTGGGGGTGTGGGGTGGGGAATGAGAGGAAGGGATAGTTAGGGAGCTTGGGATTGATACGTACATACTGCTGTATTTAAAATGGGTAACCAACAAAGACCAACGGTATAGCAGAGTAGGTACTCTCATCAATGTTATGTGGCAGCCTGGATGGGAGGGGAGTTTGGGGGAGAATGGATACCTGTGTATCTATGGCTAAGTCCCTTCCTTGTTCACCTGAAACTAGCACAACACTGTTAATCAGCTATACCCCAATACAAAATAAAGTTAAAAAAAAATTACAACGTTCCCTTCTATGCACCAAGTATCACTGTTTAAAGTCCTCTTTTTAAAAAGCTTACTATCATTCTTCAGCAAAATTCCAAGTCTGATTTGAGATGTCCAATGAACCCCAGAACTCAAAGGTTTTCAACTGTTCAAAAAAAAAAAAATTACACTAAACTAGTAACTCCCTTCTGGTTGTCACTGCTTGCTTCTGTGTCTTCAAATACATTCTTTTTGACCATTTCCTTCCTGAATTACTGCTTTTCAAATTCAATTCAAAATTTATCTCTAAAATCTCAGTGATAGTCTGTATAGTGCTATTAAAAAGCTGGGAATCTTCAATAGACAGAAAACGTTTGCATGACATATAAAAACAACTTCAAGCTTAATTTGGAACTTTATAAGCATATAAATGAAGACCTAAAATGGAATTAGGCTCTCCTGTCACTGTTTATCAGTATTTTAACTACTTCATGATAAGCACCTTCACAGCTAAAAAAAGGAATATGATGGGAGAAAACACATATACTTATTTTTATAAAAATAAGAGAATGTTAAAACGATAATCAACGATCTTTCATATAAACTTCTTTTTAAAAGCTTTAAATAGATTATCTCCCTTAAACTTTAAAACAATCTCGTAAGATACATAATACCATTATTCTCACTTATAGAAAAGGAAACCTCAACTTAGTGGTGTGGTTAGGAAACTTGGCCAGGGTCCCATGGTTCCTGAGTGGTAGATCCTAGTTTCTAACTTGAAAGTACAAGCCAAGAGCTCTATTCTTATTAAGAGAATAGAAAAGATATTTTACTACTGTTCTTGAAAGGGGATTCTAAGTTTAAGCTAGTTTAAAGAGGGAAACTATAAGGTAATAAGTTCCTTCTAAGTAAGCATTTCTCCCCCTTGTAATTTACTACTAATACCTTCTCCAAATAAGATTGTTAACAAGAAGTTTATAAATGATGCTGATGTTTCTAACTCTGGCAAACAGAGAAAGGCAAGGCGGTACATACTGACACAATTTCAAAACCGAGCCCATTTAAAGCTAGCAACTGGGGAACATACTGATATTCATATAGCTAGCTATAGAAAAAAGTATTCCTAGGCTTGCCAGCTTTGAATAAGACCTAACTTTCAAGTTTTAAAATCTTCTCCCTCAGGATAAACTGTTAAGACTTCAAAAGAAATTAAACTTAAGTTTTAGTACAAAATAACTGAAAACCTCAACCAAACAGATGAGAAACAGGAGTTTTTGTTACATCCCAAATCTCTTTCTCATCATGCCTGTTTTGTTCACTGACTACACATTCTTATATAGCATCTAGCATACAGAAGGAACTGAATTCACTGAATCAATTGACATGCACATGAAGGAGACTACAAAAATAAACTTTGTTTTAAAAAAATCATTCTAAATTATTTCTTTCAAAATGTCTAACATGTTTCTTTTACTTTTTCCTATTTGAACAGTTAGGGAATCTAAGCATTACAAGGTTTCCCTGGTGGCTCAGATGGTCAAGAATCTGGCTGCAATGCAGGACACTCAAGTTCAACCCTGGATCGGGAAGATCCTCTGGAGAAAGGAATGGTAATCCACTCCAGTATTCTTTCCTGGAGAATTCCACGGACAGAGGAGCCTGGGGAGCTACAGTCCATGGGGTTGCAGAGTCGGACACAACTGAGTGACTAACACTTCCACTTCCAAACATTACAAATTGATCACAAAGAATAATACAACTCCTACTGCTGTTTAAAAATAATACTTTATGATTATAAGTACTAAAAGAATCTCTCAACTAAGATGATGCAGGAAAAATAACAGAAGCAGATCTTGCCCAACAATTTTTATATAACGTTAAATATTGTATTACCATGAAAAATCTCCAAGGAGTTTTTATCTTTTTTGTACAACTAACTTTCATTGTTCTTAAGTTTATAATCCCCTCTCCTGACTATTATTCTCAGATCAAAAAAAAGTTACCTAAAAAATAACCTTTAACAAGCACCAACTGTGTCACTTTTATTATAAAAGGAAGTTGCTAAAGTTCAGAGGAAAAAATAAGGTAAAATAAACCAGAGTCTAGAAAATTCATGACAAGGAAACTAAACTGTCATTCTTTGTATTTAAAAACTGGTACCCCTCTTTTGAAGTTTCAGGTTCTTTTTCTTTCACAGTAATAGAAACTGCTCCGTGATAAAAATAATAATATCCTGCATACTAAATAGTCTTTAAAACATGTTCCATGTAAGAGTTCTTCCAAAGAAAAGTCACAAAGCTTTCTTTAATAAGGAAAGTAAGAGTTCCAGGTATCTCTAACAATAAATCTCAACAGTTTTAATATCCAGGTTTTCTAAAAACCATTGGTTAGTATTCAATACAAAATATCTAATCTACAAAAAACATAAAAAGTATGAATAAGTATCTTGCTAAGTATCAGCATCTAGGAGCTTATTAAAAATACACGATTTCAGGTCTGATCTATTTATACAATCTCCTTGGCATGTGTGTTTACTTGCTCAGTCATGTCTAACTCATTGCAACCCAATGGACTATAGCCTGCCAGGCTCTTCTGTCCGTGGATTTTCTAGGCAAGAATACTGGAATGGGTAGCCATTCCCTTCTCCAAATAAGTCTCCCCTATTTAACTTAAACAAGATAAACATTTAAGTCAAAGAAATATCATTCCTAATATGGACACCAAAAAGAAGATTCCTACAATAAAATGTCCCCTACTTTTATATTTTCACACTCTCCACAATAAATGAACATTCATTCATACTTTCTATGCAATTTTTGTTCTCCATCCATTATCATAAATTATAAATGCATATCCCATCAGTCTGTGCAAAGTATGATGGAATAATAGTAATAGATTCCACAAGTTTTTTTGCATTAAACCCAACTACCCATCTGTTCAGTTTAACTCTTTAACCACCTTCAAAAACCTGTCTAACTCCCAAACCTAGAACTCTGGTGAGTAAAAGGCTAGCAGCACTTCAGCTGTCAACTGGAGAATACCTGGCCATCTGCTCTAACATTTACACTATCAAGAATATGATTAACCAACAATGTACTACTAAAATGATAAAATTCTATAATGACATTGTAACTATCACATATATCAAAAGAATAGAACTTTTCTTGTGTTCCAATGTTTGTTACATTTGGCCTATGTAGCAGATCTGGTTGCACCTTTACATTAAGACAGCCATGGCACTATAATCATCATATAGTGGCCAATGATCTTTAAGGACCCTGACCTCTCCTCGCTCTACCTTCTGAATTTCTCCCCAAAAGAGGGTCCCTTCAGCCTAGTGACTACAACTATCTACCATTCCTACTTTAAGTCTCCTGGGTCAGAGAAAGTGGCAAAGCATCTAGTATTCTTTCCCAGTCTCTCCACACGAATTTTATATTCTTATTTTCCATCTAATACCTTTTATACCCAGCCCTCTGGAGGCATTGCCTCAGTCAGTCAACCCAAAGGTATAAAAATGAAAGTTTATGCTCCCAAAAGAAAAACAAAGTTATTTTGATTTCTGTTGCCACATGATGGAAATCTAGAGGCATTTAACATGAAAATACTGTAATACCTAGCAGATAGGTTCCATATGAATATACTTTAAGTACAGCAGTGTTTAAGCTAGTGTCGACTAGTATGTAAATCTAAGAATTTATAACAATAAAACCTCAGATATACTTCCTTATTAGAGAAACAAATGAAGTAATGTGCATTTGCAATACAATCAATTTGGAGCTGAGAAACACCTTTACTAAGATATGTAAATCTTATTCAATTGCATAATACATCCCAAAACACACCATATTAAAAAAAAAAAAAGAACAAAAACACAGCAGAGTCTTACTAACATCCCACAGTGCCTCGCCACAGTGCCTCAAATTTCATAATTTTAAAATATTCAAGAACACCAATCAAGTCAATTAAAAAATAAAGACAAACTTTAACATATAAAAATTAGTACCTGATCCATCTGTTCCTGAACCAGATCTGACAGACCCATCCGTGAAGGTAACAGATTCAGAATCAGAGTCGCTAGCCTCACTTCTAGTGTCATAATCATTTCCCTCTTCCTTCTGGTCTCTCTCATCCTGTTCATATTCTTCTTCCTCCTCTTCCTCCTCTTCTTCCTCCTCCTCCTCCTCTTCTTCCTCCTCCTCCTCCTCTCCATCTTCATCCACCTCTTCATCTTCCTCTGCATCTTCTTCTACCTCTTCATCTTCCTCCACATCTTCCACCCCCTCCTCCTCATTCTCAGTGTTGTTGCCTTGCTCATCAGAAGAACCACTGCTGCCAGTCTCGTGGTCAGAGCCATATTCTTCAGAGTTCACTTCCTCCTTAGAAGACTGGCTGGATCTGCTTGCACGTCTATCCACTTCAAGCCCAATTCTCTGATGTTTAAAGAAAAAGGGAATCAGCAGTCATATAACAGACAAGGTCAGAGTGAATAAATAGTTCTAGCCTCACACAGAAATGAAAGAATTGCTCTCTGTATTATATCTGCAATAATATTGACTACCTCAGAATCATCTGGTGTAGGGGATTTGACCCTCCTTTCAGGATCCCTTTTCCGCAGACAAGTTTTGTCAGGCTGACTCTTATAAGGTTCTCTGGAGGCACTGCTTGACAAACGAATCTTCCGATCAGCTTCTAACCGCTTGTTTCTTTCAGATCTTTGATATTCCTCATTTTTATACTCTGTGACTGATTTTCCTTTTGTACTAACCATTCTTTTGTTGTTGTTAACTGATGAGCTCAGTGGCTTAGAAATCAACTGTCTTGAATGAACAGAAGGCTTTTGTCGCTTTGTGTCAGCAGATTCCATTCGGTCACTTTTTCTTTTTGAACCTTAAAAATACCAAAAAAAAAGTTTGGGTATTTAGACTTATTTCACCAAAGTTCAACAAGTAAATACATCAGAGAGGAAAAAAGCCTCATTTCTTTAAAATGTCTTCTGAAATATTTGTACTCCAAAGTTAATTATAAAGAAAACACAGCTTTCAAATACTGGAATAAATTCACTTATCTAAGACATTTCACATGTTTGAAAAAATATATATTACTCTCTTTCATGTGGAATTGGGTACTACTGCTTGTTATGATTGTGCTTTTGGTGTTAAGAGCCTCAAGGAACAAGTACAAAAGCAAAGACTTAAGATATTTATCTCTACGTACACTGTTATTTTAACAAAATAAACAGAAATCTTACCCTTTTTCTCATTTTTATCTTGTTCACTCTCTGGATTATAGAGTTCATCATCTTGTTCTGGTACTTCAGTCAAAATATCATCTAGAACATTAAGTTCTCCATCTGAAAGCAAGGAAATTAAAAAGTAATGGGGAAAAATCATTACCATTAAGCATTTATTTTTGAGTACCTACTGTGAAGCTATTTAAGTATGAGAACATAACCTTTAAGGAGCTTTTACTTCAGGATCAAGACACCAGAATAATTCCTATAAAACCATACAAAGTAGAGGATATGATACTAGGGTATGAAAGGATATATACTGGGGTACAAAAAGAAAAAGTCAGAACTTATTTGTGCATCATCCTTTCATCTCTAGTTTTTTGTCAACTGCTTTAAAATGTGCACAATAAAAAAAATAATAATACAGGTGCATAACTTTTAAATAAACATATCTATCAAAGGGATTCCCAGGTGGTGCTAAAGAACCCGCCTGCCAATGCAAGAGATGTGAAGAGATGTGTGTTTGATCCCTGGGTCTGGAAGATCGCTGGGGGAAGGGCACGGCAACCCACTCAAGCATTCTTGCCTGCAGAATCCCATGGAGAAGAGGAGCCTGGCAGGCTACAGTCCATGGGGTCACACAGCATCAGGTACAACTGAAGCGACAGCACGCATATTTATCAAAGATTGTGTATTTCGGGAAAAATACTTACTGATTACCATTTTACAATTCAGAAACTCTGGCAGACTCCAGCTTAAACAAGTAATCAAAGTTAACATCACCCACAGTGGATCAAATCAGTATCATGGACCCTGGTATGACGCACTACTCATGGAACAATTCTGCAATATTCCTATGCAAAATGCAAAACCTAAACCTATACATAAGGAAACAAATACAAAACCAACCCAAATTTAGAGGCATCCCAAAACATCAATATCATGAAATACAAACACTAAGGAAACACTTCAGATTAAAGGAGACTAAAAGATACGCAATACAGCACATGATCTGAGACTTAACTGGAAAAACTAGTGAAATCTAAATAAGGTCTGCAGACTACAAGTATCAATATTAATTTCCTGATTTTGATAGTACTACCGTTAAGTAAAAGAGAATTCTACTTTTTAGAAAATACATACATAAGTATTTAGGACCAAAGAAGCATCATGTCTGCAACAGACAAAAGATGGAGTGTGAATGAATTAGAAAAACAAATATGGTAAAAAATGTTAACATGTGAAATGTGGTTGAAAAGCAAAAAAATCTCTGTACTATCCCTACAGCTATCCTGTTGTCTGAAATAACATCGAAGCAGGTTAAAAGAAGAAAATTAGTGATGCTGGTTTGGACTATAAAAAGTGTAACTTGTCCAGACAAAGAAACCATTGACTGTAACTGATACTTTCAATGATCACGAAAACTTACAACTCAGTTTCATCATCCCACCCTCCTTTATACCCTCCCCCATCCTAATAGGACAAAAAAATTCTTAGAAATATACGCAATTATGTATTTACTACTTTAAACTTGATTTTCTTCCCCCCAAATAAGGCACTAAAGTTAATGGTCAATGTTTTAAACACTACGCATACAAGCACCAAAAATATCTTTCCAAATTTAAGGCGCCATAACAAGATGTATAAAATCATAAAAACTGATGAGACAGGACAACTGTACCCATGGCTCTAGCCAAAAAGCAAAGCCCATTCAAAGTATAACAAGGTTTATTAACCTGAGGTCTTTGAACAGGTTAGATATAACTCAAATTTCCCCAAAGAGGGACAGAAATCAGGTACTGAAGAGAACTAAAGCAGATAATGTAGGTAAAATAAGAGGAAAAGCAAGGTGACACAGGATACAGAAAACAAATCTTCTGTACTTGGAGCCACAGTTGCTACTTAGAACACTGAAAATTACATATGCCTGAAATAGAATGGTAACTCATTTCCCTGAGCCATAAAAATGCTTACCTGTACTTTACTATTTTTCTAAAATGAATATATACTATATGGACTGCTTCCTTTTTTTTTTTTTTAATGTTACTGAAAATCAAGATATGTAAGCCAAAATGGTTTCTCTCATCCTCTGGGTTCATGTTTTCACTGAAGAAAATCCCCTTGAAACCTGAACAGTGCAGACACAATTTTTGGATACTATATCATAAATAAAAAATAAAAACATATAATTTGATTTTTAGAAATCCATGTATTTCAGATATTAAGCCATCTTTGGGTCAAAGTTCTCTAGTCAGTAAAAAAGTGGGTCCAACAAATCCTGAAAGATAAGACATCTGTAGAACCAAAAGAAAAAAAAAAAAAAAAAAACAGCGCGCTCCAACCTCCTCCTCTTCCTCCTCCCGCCCCTCCAAATTAAAAAAAAAAAGAAAAAAATAAATAAATAAAAACTATGACATGACAGCAAGTAAGACAATTAATACAGTGCTACCTAAATCTTTGCAAGAAATTGCTAGTTCTTGATTAGAAATATCCACCCAAAAGCTTGAACAGTCACATGAAATTATATACTTTTATACATGCTAAATCTAACACAGAAAGAAATACTGTAAAGCTGATTATATCAACTTAAATTTCAGACATGCCTAAATCATGGTTTCCCTACAAAAAGGGTACTACTCTCTTTAAAAACTTCAATAATTTTATTAGACAAATCCAAAGATTAGTTGCAGTTTTAGAAAGTATCTACAAATTTTTAAAATACTAATCAATACTTGCTTTTCTAACATTGTATCACTTTCATACACATCATACATGACACACATAAACTATATTTTAGACTGCTTTGCAGATAAATAGAAGCTCAGAAGTTCAAGTTATGCAAATTCACTTGTCTAGAGTTCAGGCTTTCTAAATATATGGTTAAATTACATGTAAACAATAGAAGCACCTTTAAACAAAGTGTAAGAAAACAAAACCACAAAACATCACTGAAAGGTTGGGTGCACTAGTAATTAATTTCAAATTAGTGCATCAGAAAGCCCTGTATCCTAAACATTGCAGCATCTTAAATTTACTTTAAGTTCAACCACAATATCCTCATTTGATGTCTATAAATTTTTACCCATTTTATACTCTATGACAACAAAAATGTAACTGGTTTTATCACAAAATTGGCAAACTAAGACCTGCAAGACAAAATTCAGCCCACAGCCTATTTTTGACTGACAAGAATGGTTTCGACATTTTTAAGGTTGTGTTTTTAAAAAAGAAAAGAATATATGACAAAGATCTTAGGAGGCCTACAGAGCCTAAAATATTATTTTCTGACTCCCTGATATAAAAGATTGTATGTTACTTTTCTCCACCACTGAAATCTTTTATTTGCTGAAATATGATACACACGAGATTTGTGTTTAGAAGGAAGAAAATCCAGGTCATCATTTAAGAGCTAGTTATCTTTGGGGAAGTCCCAATCTGAGCTCCAGTTTCTTCACCTCTGGTAAGAGGCAATTAGAATAAAAAGATCACTGTTTGGGGTGGGGGCGGGGGGGCAGGTATTTGACCCTCCTGAACCTTGCATTAATATAACAACTAGGGTACATGATACACAAAATATAGTCCTAAATATAAAACAAAATCTTTTCTCAATAACAAAAATACATAAATATTCTGACTATTGCAGTAAATTTAACCTGCCATCCCAAAACTTGGTGACTTAAAACAATACAGTCATTTATTATTACTGCTTATGGTTCTGAGGCTCAACTAAAGTCTCGCATGTGGCTGCAGTTAAAGGCTGGCTAAAACCATCTGAAGGCTTGCTTATTCACGCTGGCTGGGTAGATTCAAAACAGCTGGGGCTCCTAGGCCATGCTTTTCAATGGCACCCTCTACCATGACAGCTTCAGCATAGGTCAACCTCTTTCATGGTGGTTTAGAGCTCTAAAGATACATTAATACAGCCCAAAAGAAAAAGGGCCATAGTATTTTACTCCAAGACAGTCATAAAAGTCTACTCAGGTTCAAAGAGAGGAGCCAGGGACTCCAACTACTGTAGAAGAAATGTTCCAAATACTTGGAAGGTGTTATCCAAACTATCACCACTTGCTTAGTTTTGCTTATTTAATTATAAATGTTAAGATGTATTCTTAAAATAACGATATTGGGTTATAAAGCTAACTGCTTCCTATGACCATTCATTGGCTAGAAAACGTACACATTGTATATATTTTAATTCATGTTTTTAATTTAAAATGAATTAGCTATAAAGGATTATTTTAGTAATCTCAGAAGTTACCACTATGAAAGATTAACCTACCCCTGGTACATCTTTTGGGGGAAGAAAAGAGAAAGTAGCATCCACTGGTTCTCCAGTGTGACTTCTTTTATACTTTAAATCACTCGTTTTATCCTGAAATTTAACATTATTCTGCACAGTGATATGCACATGTTCAATTTCATCACAGTAGTTGAACAGCAGCACCATAAGAATATTAGCAATAAAATGAACAAAGGTTAGCAGATGCCTGGTTAAGAATTCTATATAAAATATAACTCAAATGCAGCATTTCCTAATAGGATTTTTAGATGAATTTATTTATTTAAAGATCTATTTATTTTTATTTTTTGGCTGTGGTGAGTCTTCACTGCACAAGAGCTACTCTTTTGTGGTGCTTTAGTTTCTCATTGTGGTGGCTTCTCATTGCACAGGCTCTAGAATTTGGGCTCAGGAGTGGTGGCATATGGGCTTCTCATTGCGGTAGCGTCTCTTGTTGCGGACCAGAAGCCCTAGGGCGTGAGGGCTTCAGCAGCTGCAACACATGGGCTCAGCAGTTGAGACTCCTGGGCTCTAGAGCACAGGCTCAACAGTTATGGCTCATGGGCTTAGCTGCTCTGTGGCATGTGGGATCTTCCCCAACCAAGGATTGAACCCGAGTCCCTTGCATTGCAAGGTGGATTCTTAATCGCTGGACCACAAAGGAAGCCCCTCAAATGCAGTATTTAAAGTGCTTTATTTATTTTTTGAGAAATCTATATAGAGTGTTTAAAAAAAAAAAACACCCTTTTAAAGTCACAACAAAAAATGAATTTTTCACAATGTGTCGATGCAACAAAATAACTCAAATGAAACACAAACAGTATTCCCATTTATAGTTAAAGTTCAAATCCATTCAAAGTTATACACTAAGAGCCTGAAGAATGAATTTAGCTCACAGATGCTTTGTTTTTGAAAGCTCCAAGGGTTTAAAGTAAGAACATATATTCTACATTTTAAAAAAAGACTATATGATCGCTGCTGCTGCTGCTAAGTCACTTCAGTCGTGTCTGACTCTGTGCGACTCCACAGACAGCAGCCCACCAGGCTTCCCCGTCCCTGGGATTCTCCAGGCAAGAACACTGGAGTGGGTGGCCATTTCCCTAGGGGCCCAGATTCTTACCTGAAAACTACCAGTTGGAGCAGTCCTGACAGTCTTTGGTAAAGACACACACAAGGTAATTTATGTCAAAGTTGTGCATGAGACAATCTAGCTTTATGTTTTTTACATCAGGGTATTTACCAATATTTCCTGAACATAGACCATACTTATCCCTCTATTCTCTATTACCTCAATACTTGCCATTCCTACTGCTCGACTGCTTCAGTCATGTCCGACTCTGTGCGACCCCATAGACGGCAACCCACCAGGCTCCCCCGTCCCTGGCATTCTCCAGGCAAGGCTACTGGAGTGGGTTGCCATTTCCTTCTCCAATGCATGAAAGTGAAAAGTGAAGGTGAAGTCGCTCAGTCGTGTCCGACTCTTAGCGACCCCATGGACTGCAGCCTACCAGGCTCCTCCATCAATGGGATTTTCCAAGCAAGAGTGCTGGAGTGGGATGCCCTTGCCTTCTCCGTACTTGCCATTACCTATTGTGTTAAATAGGGGTTCCCTGGTGGCTCAGATGGTAAAGAATCTGCCAGCAATATGGAAGACCTGGGTTCGACCCAAGTTGGAAAGATCCCCTGGAGGAAGGCATGGCAATCCATTCCAGTATTCTTGCCTGGAGAATCCCCATGGACAGAGGAGCCTGGTGGGCTACAGTCCATGGGGTCGCAAAGAGTCAGACACAACTGAGCAACTAAGACACACACAGTTCAGTTCAGTCGCTCAGTCGTGTCCGACTCTCTGCAACCCCCATGGACTGCAGCACGCCAGGCCTCCCTATCCATTACCAACTCCCGGAGTTCTCAAACTCACGTCCATTGAGTCGGTGATGCCATCCAACCATCTCATTCTCTGTCGTCCCCTTCTCCTCCTGCCTTCAATCTTTCCTAGCATCAGGGTCTTTTCAAATGAGTCAGTTCTTTGCATCAGGTGGCCAAAATATTGGAGTTTCAGCTTCAGCATCAGTCCTTCCAATGAACATGCAGGACTGATTTCCTTTAGGATGGACTGGTTGGATGACCTTGCAGTCCAAAGGACTCTTAAGAGTCTTCTCCAACACCACAGTTCAAAAGCATCAATTCATCACCGCTCAGCTTCCTTTATAGTCCAACTCTCACATCCATACATGACTACTGAAAAAGTCATAGCTTTGTCCGTACTGACCCTTGTCAGTAATGTCTCTGCTTTTTAATATGCTGTGTAAGCTGGTCATAGCTTTCTTCCAAAGAGCAAGCGTCTTTTAATTTCATGGCGGCAATCACCATCTGCAGTGATTTCAGAGCCCAAGAAAATAAAGTCAGCCTCTGTTTCCACTGTTTCTCATCTATTTGCCACACACACACATCTATTTGCCAAGACAAACACACACTATTTTTAAAGCATTTTATCTGCCCGACCCTAGAATGCATATACCCTTAACTCTTAAACAACACTGATATTAAGTAACTACAAAAAAATTTATGGTTCAATTCAAGACACTGAGGTAACAGGAACACCAAACATATATACTTTTAGTACACAGGATACCTTGTGAAAGAGTAGGAATGCTACAGGGGACAAGCCTACTCAACTCCAGTGGATTCACTGTCTTAAGCGAAATCCAAGACCCTGTCAAATCTTATAAATTTTCAAGAGGATTTCTAAATTCAGATTTTTACTTGAATGGTCTGACTTTCAAATACTCCTTGATTTAAAACAAAACAAAGCAGGCTGGTGCTAGCTTGATTCCTTTATGGAAATACAATCATCTGTGAACATTTTGCATTCGCAATGTATGATGCTCATACATGGACTTCATTATCATCACTGGTTAAACAAGCATAATCTTATGTTACCATCACAAACTATTAAAAAACTGAGTTTTGGGATAACTATACAGATCCACAATACAGGAAACAAAACAAAGAAAGAAAAAAATCACTGTTTTTAGAGAACCTGTTCAAAACTGTGTTAGTTAACAAAGCTTGTCGTCTGTAGATGGGAGTATTTGTTTGGATAAGATAAACACAGGAACTTTAAAATCTAACTGCCTTTCAAAGTAGTTTTTAACCTTTAGAAGGTTATGTATGGAACAAGTATTCCAAAAAGAAGCCCAATGAATTCAAGTACTGTGAATAAAATCTCACAGTTCTGAATCCAAATTTAGTACTCTTTCCACTGTACCAGAATTACACCTCAACCTTGAAACTCCTGGCCTAAAAGGCCACAATCCTTAACTCAGGGATACCAGTGTTGAAAATAATATTTATCTGAGAAATGGTTCGCTTTTTGTTTGTTTTTTTGGACTCTGGAAGCTTCTGGATCCGGAGATACAGAGTACTGTTTATTTCAGGATCCAGGTTCAGACTAAGACCTTAAGTATTTAAAGGGAGGAAAAACAAAAAAAAAACCTGAGCAGTTAAATATATTGTCCATTTTGTGTCTAAACATATGGCACCAATACATTACAGTTGTTATTTTAATTCAGTTAATATGGTAGGGTTTGGCTATGGAGCAACATTTCCTGGAGCCTCCCATTCTGTTTTGTTTTAGATTAGACCAGTCTCTCAGTTATTTTTTTGTCATTCAAATTGTCATTCTTCTAAAAGAAGAGACTTGGATTTCCCATCCCATCCAAACTTCCTGTCTTTCAAAAAACAAACAACTGAAGTCTACGGAGAGCATTTGTAGCTTTCTGTCCTACTTCTATTATGGATAAAACAAATATATTGGACTATCAAACATACTCTATGCTTTATAAAGCCCTAAAGTGAACGAACACTATCTAGCCCTAAAGACTTCCTAGAGTGAGGACGTGTGTGTGTGTGTGTGTTACCAAATGCACATATTTGTATGTATTTGCATGAACGTGTGTTATGTATAAACTGAGAAACTCTTAACTTTGGACATGAATAGCAAATATCACATAAATAGTTTTTAATGAAGTCCAACCTTGAACTAACGATTTACAATTTTCTAAATCATTTATTCAAGGTACTGAGACAATTACTGTACACCAGGAATCGGGTAAACAAGACAGACATATTCCTGGCCCTCATGGAGCTTCCAGTTGGGTAACACGCAAAAAACATGTTACTTTTTAAAGTGGTACCTCATTATCCACATTTTAGATATATTTAACTTGTGTAACTGTTCTCCAGAAAGAACTTTATAAGAACTTAAATAAAATGCAAAGATGTTTATACAGAAAAATGGCAAATAACGTTCGATAATACCACCAACATTTCAACATCTTACAAATCTCCATTTTGGATAATCACCACAGGAATTAAGCAGGCAATTTCTCCAATTACAGGCTTGAGCTTTCAAGTACAGGTATTACATAAGCATTTATACAAGGTAATGTCTGCTTACTATATAGCTAATATGCAAAGCCCAATAATACAAGGGGTTTATGACCAAAAGTTTAACTGTTTTGTTATTTACAGCAAATTTTTGCAACTTAAACTCATTTCTTACCAAGATCTTACACCACTTATAGAATCTTTAAAGAAAGGCCTAAGGTGTGTGGCATGTCTAAGATTCTTACAGGGCTTATCTTTATAATTTCTTAACGTTTCATTCAAGACATCTGATGACAGTAAGTACTGAGCTGTTCATTTTTCCTTGTTCAATGTGAAAATAAAGTCAAGTATTAATTCTAATTCTAGCTATTTTCCAGCTGTTTGACAAATATCAAGAAAATAAGACACCCTAGGCCTCAGTTTCCTTATTTGCAAAGTAAGCTATTCTAGAAATCTTCCCATTTCAAAATTATATAAGCAACTCCAGTAGGTATCTCCTAGCTTTCCCAGTAAACTATAGACAATCTTAAACTATAAGATAAGCACTTTTATCATAAATTTTGAAAAAAGCTGAATTATGAAAATTAAGTTTTTAAAAACTACACAAATGTGGGGCCTTTCAAAAGCTGGACAATTTATCCTAAGTATTGCTCTTAGGTGGCATTACTACTTCCCAGTAAGTGACAAAGTTCATGTAGTTAGACATTTTCACCTCTAAATCCATTTCCAAAGCAAAAAATTCAATATAGCACCTACTCTTTTTCCTCGTGTGCAACTGTGTCTACTCCATAACTGACTTACAACTATGTTCATCTTGAGACAATGAACTCTTGAGAAGTACCGAGTTTTACTCATTTTTTATCTAGCTCATCTCACATACCACAACCGTCACCCCACACACAGCTCATAGATAACACTCTTGAAACAATCGTTGACTGAGTTAATTCTTACTGATTAAAATCATCTATTTAATACTACTATACTTCTAATTAAAAGCAGTTTGTTGTATTTACTAACATCATGCAATCTTATGATCACATTCCTTGTGGATTTCTCAAAAGGAGGGGAGAGGATTTTTAGGGCTCGTTAAGGAAGGAAAATTAAACTACTAAAACCTAATCAATCCCATGATTGCATTCCTTCTGGATTGCTCAAAAGCAGGGGAGAGGATTTTTAGGACTCATTTAAGGAAGGAAAATTCAACTACTAAACCCAGTCACCATCTCCTGCTTAAACCAGGAGCAGTTATCTTAAACATATTCCCACCCAGTCCATTTCCCAAGGTTGTCCCTTTCCCTAGAACAGTTCACTGATTTTTCCAGTTCATTGACTCTTTCTTCTTTTAAGGAGCAAAATCAGAGATCACAAATATAATGGAACTTGACTCTACAGTCCATTTAACAAATTGCTCCCCTCACCACACAAAAGGGTAGATTCGAGAAATACAGGGCAGTAGCTGGCCATATATGTATATATTTTTTAATAATCAGCTATATCCTTCCCAAAACCATTATAGTAATCTTTGGGTTGTAAAAAAAAAAACCTTAACGCACCATCCAATCTAGGCCACTCTTCAAACTTGTATTGAGTCTGGATCTACATCTAGGCCCCGGAAGGCCAGTATTTCAAAAGACCTGATATTTCATTCTGGCAACATCAGTTCCTCCCAAATTTCAAAGCAACTGTATCCCTCCGACTCTATAAATTACATTTGTTCCTAGTTACCCTCCAAGAACTATGCAAAACGTGTGTCTTTCAGAATACCGGCCAAGATTTTTTCTACCAGGCCTGAACCACATAATCATCTTTTCAAACATTATCTTTCCCAAAATAAGTAAATATGTAACCAAATAGGCCATTCCTGCCACTGCCTACTTAACAGGAACAGAAATTACTTGTCGACATTTCCCCGTACTAATCATCTATCTATACCACGTCTTAAACATCCTTACTTACTAGACTACCAGCTTTAATCGTGGCATTAAGGGTTTTCGAAATTCAGCCTAACAGAAAAGACTGTTCTGAAAATACGCATTACCTCCGCATAATACTACCAGGAAATAAACCCAAGGGCCTGCAACTCAGGAGAGGCCTTCTCTCAGCCGCGCCCAGGACGGATAAACGTTACGTGAAGAAGGAAATTAGGATCAGAGAAAAAATCCAAGGCTAGATGAAGTGTTAGGTCATGTGGAGACCGAGGACGAAAGGGCAGGCCTGGTCTTTGCCAGTGAGTCCGAGAGTCTCCATGGGGAGACCGGCTCCGCGCGGAGCAAGCTAACCACCTCAACCCCCAACTTACAATGACGACCACGATTCGGGCGACCGCTCCAGAGCCCCGACTCCGCCCGTCACCTTTCTCCGCACTAACCTTTCTCCTCTCGGCTGTCGGCCGCCATTGCTCCCCTCTTGTTTCCGCTGCTGCTGCTACCGCCGCCGCGGCTTCGAGGCGACTCGCGCGGGTGCCGCAGGCGCGGCAGCAAAACAGGCGCGTCCGTCAGTCCGTCCGCTGGGCTGCGCGCTCGGCACCGTGGCCTCTACACTTACCCTTCCCGATTCACCCTTTCTCCCCGCTTCTTCCCTTTCTCTTTTCCCCTTCCCTCCTTTCACTCTAGCCACCCGCAGCTTAGGCCCAGCCTTCCCGTTGGGGCTTAGAGACGGGAGGGGGGGAAAGGCGAGGGGTTAGGGGGAGGGAAACAGATGGCGACGGCGGGCGGTGCTAAAATGGAGCCTGCTTCCTGCGTGAAACAATCCAGCTCCCGAAGTGCCCTGCGCTGTTTACGCTACGTTCCTCCCTGGGAACGTCACAGTGCGGAGAGGGGCGAGGAGGCGGGACGGACAAGGGAACGTGACGTAACGTCCTCACGTCGTGCCGCCCCCCTGCACCCCGGAAGTCTCTGGAGTGCGTTTCATTTCTAGTGATCAAGTATTCCAAGTTACATGCTATCCTGCATACTCCCAGGTTTCTCTGTTTTCTCACCTGAAGCGCCTGTTAAAGTACCTTCCAGCCTCAAGGCAGAGATGCTTCCTGTCTCTCCGCAGGACACCTGATTCAGTTCTGAAAATTGAAGGCTTATTTAGGACAAGTCTAGGCCAGTCCCTGTGCGGCCACCACTTTCTACACTAAGTACAAGATGTACTTTCTAATTTGGTGCTGAAGGCTTACCTAAAGGCAGCGCAGGATGCAATCAGCTCACTTGTAACAAAAGCCTACTAGTTTTGTTTTTCACTGGGGAAAGGAATTATATTGTATTTTAAAATAGCTTTGTAAAGTCACGTAAATTTGATTTAAACATGTATCGAGCTCCTAGGGTACACAGTTGAGTTAAATATACTTGAGAAATTAAAACTACGAAAGTGACCAAAAATCATTTTACATGATAGAGTAAGATCTTTGAGGACACTTGCTTAAAGTTCATTGTCAAAGGGATGAAAATGTAATTTTGCTTCACTGTTCCATAACTGAGTTTACAAGGGAAAGAAAATTTGAACGCAAAAAAAAAAAAAGTAACATTGTTAAGATATAAAATCAAACTAATAACAAATTCAAAGAAAGGCAGAATCTATGCTGCCTTGTTCTTTGACCTTGATTGGTTTCTCTCTTCAAGGAGTTAGTTTATGTTCTACTGAGGAAGACAAAGCATAAGTAAAAAATTAAAAATCATGATGAATTCTAAGAAAGAAAAAGCTAATATGGCAAGGCAGGGGGGATAGGTGAAGGCTTTTTATAAAAAGTCCTGAGGAGATAAAGTTGAGACTGATACCAAGTAAAAGGTGGAGATAAGGGTCTTCCAGGCAGAGAACAGCACACCCAAAGGCTCTGATCAGGAAGGAGGCCTTGGTGTGGTCAAGGATCCACAAAGAACATCACTGAGCTACCACCCAGATAGTGAGAGAGCAAGTGGCTGAGATAATGTTTGAGAAACAGGCCACATCTTTAGGAGTAAGGGCCTAATCAGGACCCAACCAAAAACAAAAGCAGCTCAGTATCTACAGAGAGACATAAATTCAGGGGTGAGCCCACTGGAGGCAGATGGAAAACACCTCTGGCTTTCCACAGATCCACACCTATAAAATGTGAAAATAAGCCAACACAAGTTCAAGATGAGCAGCACACCTAAGAGGAAAACAGCAAAATCTTAAACATCTGTGAAACATTTTCCACAACGTTTACTGTTAAATCAGACCAGGGCCAGGTCCTATAGAACAGTTTGCAAACTGGTGCCTGCTAACCTAAGACATCTTGAAGCATCAGTGTTTCTGTGCTTTTATTGAAGCTTAATTCCTTTAATTGGGGCAGGCACTTTCCAGTAAGACTCTTCCTCCAACATCCCTCTCAACTGCCTTACCTTTGTCCAACGTTACTGACTGAAGTATGTATCTATGAAGTGTGTGGATTCAGAAAAAAAAAAAAAATGGTAGTTGGATTCTGTTGCCCTGGGAAGGTTATGTAGAGTGAAGAGTAAAGGAAACTCAGTACAGAGTCTTAAGAGAATATCAATAAAGGGACTATACAATATGAACCTAGAACATCTTGTCATATTAGAAAGGAGTAATAAGAGAATGCTGCTGCTGCTGCTGCTAAATCGCTTCAGTTGTGTCCGACTCTGTGCGACCCCATAGACGGCAACCCACCAGGCTCCGTTGTCCCTGGGACTCTCCAGGCAAGAACACTGGAGTGGGTTGCCATTTCCTTCTTCAATGCATGAAAGTGAAAAGTGAAAGTGAAGTTGCTCAGTCTTGTCCTACTCTTAGCGACCCCGTGGACTGCAGCCTACCAGGCTCCTCCATCCATGGGATTTTCCAGGCAGGAGTACTGGAGTGGGGTGGCATTGCCTTCTCTGAAGAGAGAGAATGCTAGGGCCCTATCAAACTATGAGGCATTTTGAGCAGCTGTAAATATAAAATTGCAGTGGACTGAAATATACCAAATATGTTTAAATCCTTGAATTCATCATAGTTCAAAAAAATCTATCAGTCCCCTTTGGATTATGCTAGGGAACCAGTTCATTATTTTGAAAAATGGTAAACAAGAGAAGTAATCATTTAACCTGTCTTTCAAATTAGAACTGTATCTCATGGTTACCAGGCAAGTAGTTGATGAAAGAAAGTTTCTCTTTAGGGAGGTATTCAAGCTAATATGTGTCCAGGACAAAGCAATGTTATAAGTTAGGATGTCATCATTTTATAACCATGAATGAGATAAACAGATCAAGACAGTAGTTATTAATGGTTGCTAATTTGTATAACAGACTAAAACCAAGGTCCAGAATGAGCCACAAGAGGAAACAAAATGTGGAAGTTGAGTCTTGCATATTAGAAAAGATTAAAAAACATAAATATGCAACCTACAGAAGTTCAAGGTGATTAGCCTTCATATGACTGCAGCCTTAATCTGACCTCAATTTCCTGAGCCAGAACTACCCAGCTAAGTGGTTCCAAAATTCCTGACCCACAGAAATGACAAAAGATAATAAAGGTTGTTCTTGAAACCACTAAACTTGGGGGTATGTTGTTACATGGCACTTAGAGAAGTAATATAAAATGCCATATGTTAAAGTCAATTGTATTTCTAAATATAGCAACATACAATTGGAAAATAAAATTTAGAAACATTTACAATAGCATTAAAAATATAAGATACTTAGGAATACTGAAAACTATAAAACAGTGAAGACAGAAAATTAGAGAAGACCTAAATAAATGAAAAGATACTCATCATGCATTGAAGGACTCACTATTGATGTCAACCCTCGCTGAATTGATCTATAAATTCAAAGCAATCTCATTCAAAATCCCAGTGGAGTTTCTTAAAAGAAATTGACAAGGTGAAATTAAATTTGTAGGGAAGTGAAAAGGACTTAGAAGAGTCAAAATAATTTAGGAAAACAAGAACAATTTGGAGGATTAGCACTACCTGACTTCAACACTTATCATAAAACTATAGTAACACAGTGTGGTAAAGTAAGACAGATAGATTAATAGATCAGTCTGGTTCCAAATAGGAAAAGGAGTACATCAAGGCTGTATATTGTCAAGTTACTTATTTAACTTATATGCAGAGTACATCATGAGAAACGCTGGGCTGGAAGAAGCACAAGCTGGAAACAAGATTGCGGGGAGAAATATCAATAACCTCAGATATGCAGATGACACCACCCTTATGGCAGAAAGTGAAGAGGAACTAAAAAGCCTCTTGATGAAAGTGAAAGAGGAGAGTGAAAAAGTTGGCTTAAAGCTCAACATTCAGAAAACGAAGATCATGGCATCTGGTCCTATCACTTCATGGGAAATAGATGGGGAAACAGTGGAAACAGTGTCAGGCTTTATTTTTTTGGGCTCCAAAATCACTGCAGATGGTGACTGCAGCCATGAAATTAAAAGACACTTACTCCTTGGAAGAAAAGTTATGACCAACCTAGATAGCATATTCAAAAGCAGAGACATTACTTTGCCAACAAAGGTCCATCTAGTAAAGGCTATGGTTTTTCCAGTGGTCATGTATGGATGTGAGAGTTGGACTGTGAAGAAAGCTGAGCACCGAAAGAATTGATGCTTTTGAACTGTGGTGTTGGAGAAGACTCTTGAGAGTCCCTTGGACTGCAAGGAGATCCAACCAGTCCATTCTAAAGGAGATCAGCCCTTGGTGTTCTTTGAAAGGAATGATGCTAAAGCTGAAACTCCAGTACTTTGGCCACCTCATGCGAAGAGTTGACTCATTGGAAGAGACTGATGCTGGGAGGGATTGGGGGCAGGAGGAAAAGGGGACGACAGAGGATGAAATGGCTGGATGGCATCACCAACTCGATGGACATGAGTCTGAGTGAACTCCGGGAGTTGGTGATGGACAGGGAGGCCTGGCATGCTGCAACTCATAGGGTCGCAAAGAGTCGGACACAACTGAGCGACTGAACTGAACTGAACTGAAAGTATGATATAATCATACCTAGGCATGGAATATAGAATTAAATGTCTAGATAATTTTTGTTATATTCATACACAGTTACATAATACAGCATTAAAAATGAACAAGAGCTACCTTTAAAACATGGCTGAATTTCAAAAACATAATGTTAAGTGAAACAGGAGCTTTCAGATCGCTATCGTAATATTGTTTAAATGTAAAAAACACATAAAAGTAATGTATTATTTTATACAGAAATAATGTATGAAAAATACAAAATTATGGGACATGAGGAAGGAATAGAACTGAGAAGGGGTATAAGGAGGATTTAATGCTCATCAGATATGCTTTATTTAAAGACAAGAAAGAACTGAAATACATGTCAAAGCAATGACATTAATACATGCTACATTAAGTATTATTAATTATTAATACATTAATATGAGGGTTACGTTACTGTCTTCAGTGTCTTTGAAATATTTCATTTTTAAAAATTACATATGAAGAATTTTAGGCAAATTTCTAAATTGAACTTATCATTGAACAGATCATGCAATTGTGTTTAAAATAGTCACTCAAGGCAGTAGTAAAGAAGTCGAGCATTCCACTGTCATTCTTTCGAGGCCTTTTCCACTAGAGGCCTTGTTTCTGCTCATTCTGAAGAGTTTGATGCAGATGAGAACATTTCCTATTTCTAAGCAAGTGCATGTAGGTGAGAGGAGAGCAGGAGATAGGAGTCTGTATCTTTTACTGAAATGCTTATCTGGACCTCCAGATGCATAAAGCCTAGCATGCCTTCACCTTCCACCCTCTTTTCTATTTACTGCCAGCCTGAGTGCCTCTGTAAAGTACTATGTGAGCTAATTTAATAGGACCTGATTTTATGCTCCTGCCTCTGTATTTTCCCATCTTCACCTATGCCTGGTAAGGATGATGTGTCTTTATAAAATAATAACATCAAAAAGTTTAGTATAACTGAGACTTCCCTGGTGGTCCACTAGTTAAGAATCCTCCTTGCAGTGCAGGGGACCTGGGTTCTATCCCTGGTTGGGGAACTAGATCCCACATGATGAGGAGCAACTAAACCCAGTGAACCACAACTACTGAACCTGTACGCCTCATTGAAAGATCTCTCGTGATGCAATAAAAACCTGACACAGCTAAATACAAATATATACATCTATTTAAAAAGGGACTTCCCTGGTGGCTGAGATGGTTAGGAATCTGCCTGCAATGCAGGAGACCTGGGTTCGATCCCTGGGTTTGGAAGATCCCATGGAGAAGGAAATGGATACCCACTCCAGTATTCTAGCCTAGAGAATTTCATGGGCAGAGGAGCCTGGTGGGCTAAATAGTCCATAAGGCAGCAAAAAGTCAGACACAACTGAGTTACTAACACACATACATACATACATACATATTTTAAAAAAGAAGTTTAATAAAATAAGAGAGTACAATATTAGGAGAGCTACAACAGCTTTAAGATGACTAAGTTCTAGGATCTAATGTACAGCATGGTGACTATAGTTCATAGTATTTTACACATGCTTGTGATTTTCTTAGAGAGTAGATCTTAAGTATTCTCACCACACCAAAGGGGAAAAAAAAGTTACTATAACTATGTGAACGGATAGAGATGCATATTAACTTGATTGCAGGAATCATTTCATAGTATACATGTATGTGTGTGTGCTAAGTTGCTTGAGTCATGTCCAACTATGACTGAAGTAGCCCATCAGACCCCTCTGTCCATGGGATTCTCCAAGCAAGAATATTGGAGAGGGTTGCCATGCCCTCCTCCAGGGAATCTTCCTGACCCAAAATTAAACCTGGGTCTCCTGCACTGCAGGCAGATTCTTTACCATCTCAGCCACCAGGGAATGTAACGCTATACAGGAAAACTATGTATTTATTTGTATACTGGGCTTCCCAGGTGGCGCTAGTGGTAAAGAATCCACCTGCTAATGCAGGAGACATAAGAGATACTGGTTCAATTCCTGGGTAGGGAAGATTCCCTGGGGAAGGGAATGGCACCCCACTCCAGTATTCCTGCCTGGAGAATCCCATGAACAGATGAGACTGGCAGGCTATGGTTCATGGGGTCCCAAATAGTTGAACATGACTGAGCATCTGAACACAAACATTTATATATTCCTTTTTTTTTTCTTTTTTAGTATAACACCCAGCCTGTCTCAGGTAATCACTGTCTACCCTGTAGTCCCACGACACTTGCTGTTCTCATTGTGGTTACTTGTGAACATGGCTATGCAAACTGCTATCTAGCTATCCAAACTCATAGTCATCTCTTAGCAGTAGCAACCTTAAAACTGCCATTTTATTTTTTGAACCAACTATACCTCAATTTATTTTCAATTTTTGGGCTTCCTTGCTGGCTCAGAAGGTAAAGAGTCTGCCTGTAGTGCAGGAGACCTGGGTTTGATTCCTGGGTGGGGAAGATCCCCTGAAGAAGGAAATGGCAACCCACTCCAATATTCTTGCCTGGAAAATCCCATGGACAGAGGATTCTGGCAGGCAATAGTCCATAAGCTCACAAAGAGTCAGACATGACTTAGCAACTTCACTTTATACTTCAATTAAAAAAATAATTTAAAAAACTGTAAAAGCATCAATTGTATTATCAATTGTGTTACAGTTAGTTTGAAGGAACTTGTCTTCTAGTACTATAGAAGGAGATAATAAAGGGTTTTGATTCCTTTAATTGGTGGTGAGCTGGTAGATATTTAACAACCAGCTCTCCAGAAGGGAAAACTATCTTTATAATGTTTGCCAATTTCTCTGGTATAGATAATTCCATGTTGACCTATTTCAAGCTACCGAAGTAAGACCATATCATGAACAAAGTGATATGTTCAGTTGAAAAGTGTGCAGTAACACAATTGTGTAGTATTTTCACAACACAGATGCAATACATGAAAATATAAATAAGCTCAAGAACAGAGACAGCATTAACTTTTAGTTGAAAGAATTAAAGAGGTGAGTTTTGAAATTTATTACTTTTGTTTTTAAAATAATCTATTTACAACTTGTTTGTTCAGTATTGATAAATTGTGTCCAACTCTTTGTGACCCCCATGGACTGCAGCATGCCAGGCAGCTTCCCTTTCACTGTCTCCTGGAGTTTGCTCAAACTCAAGTTCATTGAGTTGGTGATGCCATCCAACCATCTCATCCTCTACCGGCCCTTGTCCTCCTGCCCTCAATCTTTCCCAGCATCAGGGTCTTTGCCATTGAGTCAGTTTGTCACATCAGGTAGCCAAAGTACTGGAGCTTCAGCATCAGTCCTTCAAATGAATATTTAGGGTTGATTTCCTTTAGGATTGACTTGTTTGATCTCCTTGTTGTCCAAGGGACTCTCAAGAGTCTTCTCCAGCACAATTCAAAAGCATCAATTCTTTGGCACTCATCCTTCTTTATGGTCCAACTCTCACATCTATACATGACTACTGGAAAAACATAGCTTTGACTATACAGACCTTTGGCGGCCAAGTGATGTCTCTGCTTTTTAATATGCTGTCTAGGTTTGTTATAGCTTTTCTTCCAAGGAGTAAGTATGTTTAATTTCATGGCAGGAAGTCACCTTCCACAGTGATTTTGGAGCCCGAGAAAATAAAATCTGTCTTTGCTTCTCCTTTTTTCCCCTTCTATTTGCCATGAAGCGATGGGACCTGATGCCCTAATCTTAGTTTTTTGAACGTTGAGTTTTAAGCCAGCTTTTTCACTCTCCTCTTTGACCCTCATCAGGAGGCTCTTCAGTTCCTTTCACTTTCTGCCATGAGAGTGCTATTGTCTGCATATCTGAGGTTGTTGATATTTCTCCCAGCAATCTTGATTCCAGGTTATGATTCATCCAGCCTGGCATTTCACATAATGTTCTCTGCATAAAGTTAAACATGGTGATAATATACAGTCTTGAAAGACTCCATATATAATCTAATTTTAAATAATCCCTTTAACAACCAGCTTGCAAAATTTCTGAAAATCTCACAATTGGCTCTAGTATAGGGCTTCCCAGGTGGTAAAGAATCTGCCTGCTAATGCAGGGGATGCAGGTTCAATCCCTGGGTCAGGAAGATTCCCTGGAGTGGGAAATGGCAACCCATTCTAGTTTTCTTGCCTGGAAAACTCTATGGATAGAAAAACCTGACAGGCTGCAGTCCATAGGGTTGCAAAGAGTTGGGCATGACTGAGTGACTGAGCACACGCACACAAGTCATTATAAGCCAGTTCTAGCAAACCACTGCTTTCACATATACAGCTCCCAGTGGCTATATCTGTATAATGTCATGGTCGCTCCTGGCCACAGGTGATGCGAGTAATGCAGGATTTAGGAGTGAATTAAGACCAAGGGTCATTTTCCTTGTGTGACTGAGCTATAATTAACACTTGAATATTTGAACTAATCATTATAATGTGGACTGAGTAGCAGGTAAGATTGATCTTCTAGTAAGGAAGAAATGCAAAGAGGAAGCAGAAAAGGAAAATACCCATCGTGGTTGTCCTACAGCATTCTAGTTTTCAGCTGCAATTCTTTCTGAGACTTGGCTGCATTTTATCCTTGCATTTGGACAGATAATCTTACCTTTGTGAAATTAATTAAACAAGGAAGCCATTATACTTAGATGGCTCTAACACCATAGGGGCTGATGTAAGCAAACCAAATCCTGAACCTGTAAATGTCTCAAGGTTACGAAATCAAACCACTAAGTACAACCCATCACAAATAACCATCTAGGCCTTAAGATATAGCAGTCAAATATTTTCCTTTCTTTGCTTCTGTGCTTTCTTATATAAAGTCTTTCCCCTGACTCTTTTCAGCCAAGTGCTCCTAACTACTTGCAGTTTGAATCTATTTTTTGCTCAAATAAACTAAGGATTTTTAATTTGCCTCAGTTTCTCTTTTTACATTGGTGACAATGCAAAAGAGTACAGCCATTGGAAGGCAGTTTGGCTATTTCCTACAAAATTAAACATACTCTCACTATCAGTTCAGTTCAGTCGCTCAGTCGTGTCGGACTCTTTGCGACCCCATGAATCGCAGCAGGCCAGGCCTCCCTGTCCATCACCAACTCCCGGAGTTCACTCAGACTCACGTCCATCGAGTCAGTGATGCCATCCAGCCATCTCATCCTCTGTTGTCCCCTTCTCCTCCTGCCCCCAATCCCTCCCAGTATCAGAGTCTTTTCCAATGAGTCAACTCTTCGCATGAGGAGGCCAAAGTATTGGAGTTTCAGCTTTAGCATCATTCCCTCCAAAGAAATCCCAGGGCTGATCTCCTTCAGAATAAACTGGTTGGATCTCCTTGCAGTCCAAAGGACTCTCAAGAGTCTTCTCCAACACCACAGTTCAAAAGCATCAATTCTTCAGCACTCAGCCTTCTTCACAGTCCAACTCTCATATCCATACATGACCACAGGAAAAACCATAGCCTTGACTAGATGGACCTTTGTTGGCAAAGTAATGTCTCTGCTTTTGAATATGCTATCTAGGTTGGGCATAACTTTCCTTCCAAGAGTAAGCGTCTTTTAATTTCATGGTTGCAATCACCATCTGCAGTGATTTTGGAGCCCAAAAAAATAAAGTCTGACACTGTTTCCACTGTTTCCTCATCTATTTCCCATGAAGTGATGGGACCAGATGCCATGATCTTTGTTTTCTGAATGTTGAGCTTTAAGCCAACTTTTTCACTCTCCACTTTCACTTTCATCAAGAGGCTTTTTAGTTCCTCTTCACTTTCTGCCATAAGGGTGGTGTCATCTGCATATCTGAGGTTATTGATATTTCTCCCGGCAGTCTTGATTCCAGCTTGTGTTTCTTCCAGTCCAGCATTTCTCATGATGTACTCTGCATATAAGTTAAATAAGGAGGGTGATAATATACAGCCTTGATGTACTCCTTTTCCTATTTGGAACCAGTCTGTTGTTCCATGTCCAGTTCTAACCGTTGCTTCCTGACCTGCATACACATTTCTCAAGAGGCAGGTCAGGTGGTCTGGGATTCCCATCTCTTTCAGAATTTTCCACAGTTTATTGTGATCCACACAGTCAAAGGCTTTGGCATAGTCAATAAAGCAGAAATAGATGTTTTTCTGGAACTCTCTTGCTTTTTCCATGCTCCAGCAGATACTGGCAGTTTGATCTCAGGTTCTTCTGCCTTTTCTAAAACCAGCTTGAACATCAGGAAGTTCATGGTTCACGTATTGCTGAAGCCTGGCTTGGAGAATTTTGAGCATTACTTTACTACCGTGTGAGATGAGTGCACTTGTGCGGCAGTTTGAGCATTCTTTGGCATTGGTCCAGCAATCATCCTTCTTGGTTTTTACCCAAAGGATTTGACAGTTTATGGCCAAGGAAAAACCTGCACATGGATGTTCATAGTAACTTTATTCATAATTGCCAAAATGTGAAAGCAAACAAGATATTCCTCAGTAAGTAAATGAATGAACAAACTATGGTACATCCATACAATGGATATTATTAATCAGCACCGTAAAAAGATGAACTATTAAGCATGAAAAGCTACAGAGGAATCTTAAATGCGTGTTAGTAAGTGAAAGAAGCTAATCTGAAAAGACTACCTACTGTACGGAAAAGAAAACTATGAAGACAGTAAAAAGATCATAAAAAGATCAGTGGCTATCCGGGGTTGAAGGCAGGGAAATTACTCTATCTGAAATTATAATGACGGATACATGTCATTATATTAACATATTTGTCCAAACCCAAAGTATGTACAACACTGAAGATGTGCTTAAGATAAACTATGGACTTTGAGTGATTATGATGCTTCAGTATAGATTCATCAATTATAACAATTACCACTCTGGTGGGGAATGTTAATAATGGGAAACACTATGCATGTGTGTGGAACGGGGTTAAACAGAAACCTCTATACCTTCCTCTCAATTTTGCTATGCACCTAAAACTACTCTAAAAAATAATATTGTCGTCTTAGGGACTTCCCCGGTGGCCCAGCAGCTAAGACTCCATGCTGCCAAAGCAGGGGGCCCAGGTTTGATCCCTGGTTAGGGAAATGGATCCCACATGCTGCAACTAAGACCCAGTGCAGCCAAATAAATATTTAAAAAATAATAATAATAAAGTCTTAAGATAACTGGGACAGTTTTTAGTTGGGTAAGTTTGGACTAAAATTGTGCCAGCCTTTCTGAAACACCTTTCAGGTCAAACTTCCAGGAACATTTTAGAAATTCCGTGGACTAACTAGAACAGGCCCACTGTTCTGGTTGTAGCGACTGCACAATAGTAGTGACTGCAGTCACTACTTTCGTAAATGTCTGACCAGGATGTCAACACAAGCTGTGCTCCTCTAAGTCATTGCTTCCATCCAAACTGACTCATTTGACCGGAACAACCAGTTTGCATGCCTGTGCAAGCAGAGAAAGGGGAAATAAAAAGGAATAGAATGAAAGGCATTTAAAAGGTAAGTAGTTATATTTATGCTTAAGTTAATGCATTTGTTTTTCAAGGGCTACCATCTTTTGGAGAAAGAAAAACAAGACACAAAACAAATCCTGGAATATGTATAGGATTTCGGCAAGAAATCGTGTCTTCCTATCTCCATTTTAAGCCTTAGTTTTATCCAAAACTTAAGTAGCCGAACCTACTTCCTCCCCTTCTTGCCCCTTTGGTTTTTTCCCACAAGTATTTATTGTACGTCTGTTACACAGCAAGTACTCCCCGAGACTTTGGTTTTTGTCCCAAAATACAGAGTCTGAACTTGACCCTCTTGATCTAGAGTTCTCAAAGTATACTGTGCATAGGATTCATAAGGAAAATTTATTGAAAATGTAGATTCCTGGCCTTGAACCCAGAAATCAGATTCAGGAGATTGTTATAAACCTGGGAACTTGAAACTTTAACAGGCATCTTGAGTGACTGATGGGAATAACATGATTGGATCGTTTTAAATATGATAACTCGATCAACTTCTCTATGCATCTATCTAGTAATTTGTTTTTCAATGGGCCTGAGTCTACAAATTTTTCTCTCTTTAAAAACTCTGGAATCAGGCTCTCTGTTATAATCCAGACTGCCACTTGGCTATTGATTAAATTAACCCCTTTCTGTTCTGTGTCCTAATGTTGAGGGTATGTGGGAATCAGAATACAGTATCTGCCTCAAAGAGTTACCTTGCAGATTTAGCAAGTAAAGCATATGTGGCCTTACAGAAGTAAGTACTTAAAAAATGGAAGTCCTTATTGTTGTTGTTCTTGTCGTTACTGATAGTAGTTTTACCACAGTTTTATTTTTTAGAGGGAAGAAGAGTAGGACATACTTCCCTGGTGGCTCAGACGGTAGAGAATCTGCCTGAAATGTGCGAGAACCAGGTTTGATTCCTGGTTTGGGAATATCCCCTGGAGAAGGAAATGGCAACCCACTCCTGTATTCTTGCCTGCAGAATCCCATGGACAGAGGAACTTGGTGGGCTACAGTCCATGGGTTCGCAATGAGTTATAGACACAACTGAGTGACTCACACATCTAACGGTCCCCTTGTTTAATTAATTTAACACAAGAGAACAAGCAGAAAAAACACCGATAAATTATTCAGAAAAAAATTAAGCCTACCCTCCACATTCCTTCTCTCTCCCAAGAATTAGATGAGCAAAAACAACATGGAGGAGAGCAGGATTTCTCCCATTTATGTGGATTTTAGCTAAATTTGTTTGAACGATACAGGACAGACAGATACCTAAAAACAAATGCTTTTGTTGGAAAGTGAGTGGTACAGCAACAGAATCGTGGCTTAGCTGAAAAGCAGAAGGGAACTCTTTTAAAGTGCTATGTTAAAAAAATCATTTTTAATTTTCCTACAACCACGTTCAATTGTTAGCTCTTACTCTTGCCTGGAAAATCCCATGGACGGAGGATCCTGGAAGGCTGCAGTCCATGGGTCGCTGAGTGTCAGACAGGACTGAGCGACTTCCCTTTCACTTTTCACTTTCATGCATTGGAGAAGGAAATGGCAACCCACTCCAGTGTTCTTGCCTGGAGAATCCCAGAGACAGGGGAGCCTGGTGGGCTTGCGTCTATGGGGTCGCACAGAGTCCGACACGACTGAAGCGACTTAGCAGCAGCAACGCTATAGAGGGCCTTTAAGTAAACAGTTTTTGAGGCAAATGATTAAGCTATAAAAAATGAACGATTGAGCCGTAAAAATAAAATTACAGAATTTACTCCTATGTGATCAAATTTTGACCATGTAATTTTTAAATTGATGTGTGTCGTTTTCCATCGTATGAATGCGCTATTGGCTATGGTTGCATACCATTCTATCTGGCCCAAGTAGGAGAAATTTATTACCCGGTATTAGGTGGCTTAAACTCTGGCATCCGGGAGTTTCCGGGAAGGACTACTTCCACTCACTAGAACCACACCGCCAACCCTTACTCCCAAGCAGCATTGCCATCAGGAAATCATCAAAGCGCGAGGTTGTGAGGTACAGAACAATACAGGCTCCGCCAGGGTTCGCAGCATCAAAACCAGCTTGGGCTGCGCTCCGGTAGTTCACTGATCTCTGGTCTCTGAGTGGCAGATCCTAAACCCATCCCATCCCCAACAGCTAGGGTATCTGGGAAATGTAGTTTTTACTTTCCAACTTCGAAGGCACAGAAAGAATACTAGAAGCAGACTGAAATGCAAGTAGAACATTGTTATAATTTACTTAAATTCCTTAAATTTTAGACTTTTAGGTTGTTACATATTTATCTACTTGATAAATAAATAAATTCTTCTAAGTGGAATCTCAGGCAAATGGTATACTTTTCAAGTTTTTATAATTATTGCAAAATTCCCCTCTTGAAAACTTATACCAGTTTTTTTTTTCTTTCCAACCGTCCTGTTCCATATTGTCAAACTCAATTAATGTAATTTAATTTCCTTTAAAAAGGAAAATGACACATCATTTTAAAATTTCTAATTTTTTTGCTAGTAAGTTTGAACATTTCAGTTCTTACTGTAGGTGAAGTACAATGAAGTCCTTAGACTACCCATTACCCCAGTATTTCTCAGTGGGATAGGCTACCCACTCCAGTATTCTTGGGCTTCCCTTGTGGTTCATCTGGTAAAGAATCCGCTTGCAATGCAGGAGATCTGGGTTCTATCCCTGGGTTTGGAAGATCCCCTGGAGAGGGGAGAGGCTACTCACTCCAGTATTCTGGCCTGGAAAATTCCATGGACTATATAGTCCATGGAGTTGCAAAGAGTAGGACATGACTGAGCTACTTTCACACAAAGCCTGTAGATCATAACTTGATTATGATACAACCACTTTAGGTACAAATACTAGACTTGAATTGTAAGCGTCTGAGTATCCATCAATATGATTTTTTTTGCTTTAATATTTACTTATTTGGCTGTGTGGGGGTCTTAGTTGTAGCATGCTGAATCTTTGATCTTTGTTGCAGCATGCAGGATCTTTCAGCTGCAGCATACAAACTCTTGGTTGCAGGTTGTGAACAGGAATTGAAGCTGGGCCCCCTGCATTGGGAGTATGGGGTCTCAACTGTTGGACTGCCAGAGAAGTCCCTACCAATATAAGTATATGATGAGTATATATATATATATATATATACATATACATATATATGTGTGTGTGTATATATAAGTATAATTATGAGTATATATATCTCAGAATTTTATGAAATCTGTGGGTTACATGTCCAGGCTCTGAAATCCTTGCCATTCGCAGTAAGAACCATGGAAGGAGGGAAGCTCTGTGAGGAAGCACTCTACAGCTCAGGGAGATCTGAAAGGTCCAAGGTCATTCCATCAGCTAGAATCCACTGACAGAGTCACTACCCTTCTGTGATTTAATGTGGCTTGATGAATTCCCCAGGAACCCTTGGGCTGTCAAGACACTAGTTCCCACATCATTTTCTTCCAGCAAGTAGCATGTACAGCATGTACTCTGAAATGGTAATGAAAATTTTGGTGTTTCCAGGGGCTCCAAAGAGCTCCTGGTACCAGAGTCCTTTATGTCTCAGCACAGAAAAGAATTCAGCAAGAGACAAAGCAATAGATAAGAAGTGATTTATCAGAAAAGGACGCTTATGAGGCTTTCAAGTGGGCAAGTGAAAGAGTGCCATACCTTGAGAATTTCCTGGGCTATAGTATAATAATCAAAGGAAAAGCAGGGAAGAGAAGAAGAGCTTATTTTTCTTGAGTAATCATCATGCTTCCAGCATCAGCTCCTCCTCCAGATTGGGCAGGGGAATTTTCTTGTCCCTGTGTGGTCAAGCTAGGTCCACACAGCTAGATTATTGTTATATTATTATAGCTAGATTATTGTTTTTTATGTGTGCAGAGAGCATGTCCTAGGGATCATTAACCTACTGAGCTCACTGGGCAGGCTGTATGTCTCATGCCACCATTGTTTTATTGTTTGGGGGCATGTCTCATGCTTCTGTTGCTTGGTTTTGTTGCTAAGCAAGGCTACTTGGTTTTGCAGTTAAGCAAACTTGCTTTCTTGAGTAATCATTAACTTACAGAGTCTCCCATATTTTCTGTACTTACAATCCCCTAGTGGGATTAACTCTAATCACCCACCTTGTTCCTTTTTTCTGTCCCTATTGGTAAGAGATTGAATGATTGATTGATTTCTTACTATTCTTGAGGTTAAAGATCCTCTCTTTTCTTCCCAAAATAAACATAGGGATGTTTAGTGAAGGCATTAAAGATATGGCTTGTTTTATTAGTATTTAGTGAATTAGAAGGGGAAGAACTTGTTATAAATTCACCTCTGAAACTAGAATATTAACTTTTCACCAGATTAAGACAAGACTCTGTACAAAGGCATTAAATAGCTATCATTAAAAGTTGTTTGAGGGCTTCCCTGGTAGTTCAGCTGGTAAAGAATCTGCCTGTAATGTAATCGAGACCCTGGTTTCCTGGGTCAGGAAGATCCCCTGGAGAAGGGCATGGCAACCTACTCCAGTATTCTTGCCTGGAGAATCCTCATGGACAGAGGAGCCTGGTGGGCTACAGTCCATGGGGTTGCACAGAGTCAGATATGACTGAGCAACTAAACACAAAAGCTGTTTACCACAAGTCCCTAAACGGTCATTACTCTCCACCTAGTGGCAAGATAGGTTAATTGAAAGCAAGAAATATTATTCTGACACTTGAATGCTAAAGCAAAATATTATTTAAAAAAGAGTCCAGGTTCAATACATGATACAGGATGCTCAGGGCTGGTGCACTGGGATGACCCAGAGGGATGGTATGGGGAGGGAGATGGGAGGGGGGTTCAGGATGGGAAACACATGTACACCCGTGGCGGATTCATGTCAATGAATGGCAAAACCAATACAATATTGTAAAGTAATTAGCTTCCAATTAAAATAAAAAAATTTATATTAAAAAAAGAGAACAGTTAGTATTTACAGCATTAAATAAACCTGACCACTATTCTGTTAAATTTTGGTATAAATTAAAATGCTATGTAAAATAATCCATGATTGTAATTTGATAGTGTGTCAGCACATTTAATTTGGAAATGAAAATTCTTGCGGGATGATAAACAGAATATTTGTAACTACAGGTCTTATCTTGAAAGCACTTCTTCTTAACATCTTAAATATTTTATGACCTTAAAAATCTTATTGTTCTTAAGAAAATGCCAAATTATATTTTAATTGTTGCAAGGAGATTTAGAAAATATATTACCAAGCAATTTTAAAGAAAATAAAAATCAGCATTGGGACACTAAGCAGGATATTTTTAGTACAAGAACTTTGTAATCTGGGGCTATTAATCAGGATATAGTAGTACTTATAACTAGCAAAGGTAGCTGATAGTCTCAAATTAAGCTGACATTCAGTATTGAGCCCATATATGGTCATTGCAGTGGGCATCCATCTGCTCAAGTGAGTTCAACATTCTATTAAGATTAGTCCATGCAGTCTGCTTATTAAATCATTTGGGTATTACTCCGGATCCTAAGGGACATTAGAGAAAATAACAAAGTAGGAAGTATGCAAGTACTATGAAAAGAAAGTAAACAAGCTGAGAAATCTTTAGTAGAAGTCAAATGAATGGACCAGACCAAACAAGAAATTAAAAAAAAAAAAAAACATACTAAATAACATTAGAAAGCTAAAGGAAGAAATTGGAAGCATGAATCAGGAAAATCAGGTATGAAGGACCAATTGGAGACATTGAATATGAAAAATCTACCAGATGAAATTGTATAGTAAGAACTGTATCAGAAACACCTTACTACTGTTTTGTGGTTACTATTTATCTTAATAATTTACTAATTTGAAAAACAAATTAGTAAAATGAAAGATCAGGTCAATGAACATTTTGAAGGAATTAGGTAAAGATGAAGTGGTACTAAAAAACTGAGAGAAGGGACTTTCCTGGTGGTCCCATGGCTGAGACTCTCGCTCACAATCCCAGGGGCCCAGGTTTCATCCTGGTCAGGGAACTACATCCCACATGCCAAAACTAAGCGTTCCCACGCCACAAGTAAAGATCCTACATGTCACTACTAAGACCCAGTAGCCAAAAAATAAATTAAATATTTTTTTAAAAAATGAGAAAAAAGACATACTGACAGATTTTTGCAAAAATTAAGAATGATATTACTATCTAAATGGAAAGCACTCAGAGAAAGTGCTGAAATAGGAAAATATCAAGTCAGCATTTTTTAATCTAATTAATTATATTTAAGAATGAATCTGAAATACGTTATTGAAAGGTACACAAAACTTGAGAAGGCTGCCACAGAAAGATCCTATTTGAAAGCATTGTGGGAGGAAGTGTTTGGGCAAGAAAAAGAATGACTCTAAGAGGTATTGTAGTCAATGTGGAAAGTATGAGAGAAGCACTTACACTTGGATCAGAAGCCTCCAGAGGGTCTTTAAAACACCTTCAGGGATAGACAAGATTGGACTGCTTCCTTTACCCCAAAGATTTTATAGAGTATACATACGTGTGACACATGTCATTTGTATATGTGTACATTTGCTGGAGGAACAGGGGCCAAAAAAAGAAGCTCCCATGAATTTATTTACAGGTTGTACATGTAAATATGTACAATTTCCCATAATCAGAAATGATATTTAAAATACATAACATCCAGTACGGAGACTTTTCTGGTGATCCAGTGGCTAAGACTCCACACTTCCAATGCAGGGGGCCCAGGTTCCATCCCTGGTCAGGGAACTAGATTCCACACACTGCAACCAAAGATCCTGCATGCCGCAACAAAAATCGAAGAACCTGTGAGCCTCAACTAAGACCTGGACCGCCCAAATAAATAAGTAATATTAAAAGAAAACCAAGCATCTGGTACAGCATGAAGCACTGACCACTCAGAGCAGACATCAAAGGGCTGGAACAGATTCCAGGAGGCTCCTACCTCCCTCTTCACCTGGGGATTTGGAGTACATGTGGGGCGGGCTGGGGCAGTGGGGAGGCATGGGAATGGGGCTCAGGGTAGCTTCTATTTACCAACAGATACCACATAGTTCAAAATTCTAACAGTCAATGTGATCGTGTACCCTGGCAGATGTTCCTTCAAGTTTGACAATGCCACGCAATTTTCTAAACTATGCTTAACTTGTTTTTTAAAACAAACCTTGGGTAGATGTTATTTTCCTGACAGGTGGAAACAGTCTTTGTAGTAAACAATTTGACATGTTGGAGAGACTTATCTTCTGATATTGCAAGTCAGAAAAATTACATAGGGGACATTAAGTTGTAATAAAGGAGAGAGAATAATCAAAAAATCTTACTCAGGATATTTTCCTGACTAGTCATCTTGCAAGGGTTTTTACTAAGTTTTGGGGGTTATGGATATCATGTATCATTTTGCTTCCTATGTTTTAAGGAAAGGTGGTTTAAAACATGAAACCTATTAAGCAAAGTTAAAACAACAACAATAACAAAAACCCTTAAGGATAGTTTCTTCTCATTGCAGACTGCAGGCTGGTATCAGCCCCAGTAGATGTGAGCAGAGCCACAACTTCCTTCAGACCAGTCTGCATACCCATGAGTGAGAAATTAACTTTTATTCATTGAATTTTTCAGTTGTTTGTTGTGTAGCAAAAGATATTCCTTTGTCACTTATTAATATATTCATCACTCATATGATATATATTGTACGTCTGTGTGCTATGCATTGCTGTAAAAATCCAAATTGCTGTTTTCTTTTTTTCTTGTAAAAGGTTGATTAGACCAGTTTCTGATAAAACTAATTGCCGGGAGCCACCTACCGGCATATTGCATATTGAGTGCAGCACTTTCACAGCATAATCTTTCAGGATCTGGAATAGCTCAACTGGAAGTCTATCACTGCCAGGAACCAGCGTGAGGAACTCCGCCCGTGGCAAAGGTCATGAGGAAGGAGGCTCGGCATACGCAAAGGCGGGATCGAGCCTCAGGAGTCCCCCTGGAAATTCTTGAGCATCTACCCCCAAACCAGAGTCTGCTTACTTTCTGCTTTGTGCTCTCACCTACACCTCTGACTTTACGGGGGGCTGTCCCCCACTACCTTTCCCTGAAAAAAAGAGTTAACTTACAGCTCCAGTTAATAAAGTTCCTGGGTGTGATAGTGTTTCAACCTACAAACTCCTTTGGAAGTCCTCTAGCCTGCCTCTGTATAGGTTTTTCTGGCCACATGTGATTGCTCAGAGCCTCCCAACTGTGAGAGGCAGGAGATGTTCTAAACTGTCTAAATACAGATTCCTTTGAGCAGTTAAAAGATTGATTAGAAATTGTATTGGTGAAGGGTTTTTCACTTGTTGGGCCAATGTTTGCTGCTAAGTCTCCATATCCCTTACTTGCTGTGTCCCTGGCAGTGTATTGATTAATATGATTGGTGTAAGTAGTAGCTTTAATGTTTGTAACCTTGGACCCTTGAGTTAATTCTTTTTCTTGTTACAACCCACCACACCTTTGCCCTATAGGAATGCAACTTTAATGCTTTTGGAGGGTGGTGCCTGACTAGTCACCTTTAGAGAAAAATAAGTTTTCTGAAGAAAGGGTCTTAAAATGTTAACAGGCCTCTGGGCCAGAAGATGATGCAAATCACCTAAACTTTTGCATATGATAAGTTTGCAGGAAGAAAGCCTGGTTTACTGCATGACTCTACCCCTTCCCCCATTATCCTCTATGCATAACTTAAGGTATAAAAACTACTTTGGAAAATAAAGTGCGGGCCTTGTTCACCGAAACTTGGTCTCCCCATGTCATTCTTTCTCTCACCTTCTGGCTGAATTATTCAGCCTCTTTTCTCCACTGAATTTCCTCACTGAGCTATCCTTATTTCAGCCTCTTTTCTCCACTGAATTTCCTCACTGAGCTATCCTTATTCTATTACTCTTTATATCCTTAATTAACGTTTAATTAAGCAGTTGTTTCCTGATCCTTGCCGACGCCGTCCCCGCTTCGAATTCCCTGGATCCACTGGGGTTGGACCCCGGCAACTAATCAGGAAGAACTTCCCTGGTGGTTCAGTGGCTAAGATCCATGTTCCCAATGCAAGGAGCCTGGGTTCAGTCCCTGGTAAGGAAACTAGATCCCACATGCCAAAACTAAGAATTCACATGCCACAATGAAAGAACCTGCATGCAGAAGCTAATACCTGCTGCTGCTGCTGCTAAGTCGCTTCAGTCGTGTCCGACTCTGTGCGATCCCGTAGATGGAAGCCCACCAGGCTCCCCCGTCCCTGGGATTCTCCAGGCAAGAACACTGGAGTGGGTTGCCATTTCCTTCTCCAATGCATGAAAGTGAAAAGTGAAAGGGAAGTCGCTCAGTCATGTCCAACTCTTAGCAACCCCATGGACTACAGCCTACCAGGATCCTCTATCCATGGGATTTTCCAGAGAAGAGTACTGGAGTGGGGTGCCATTGCCTTCTCCAGAAGCTAATACCTAGCAGAGCCAAATAAATAAATATTTTAAAAAACTAATCAGGGAAAAAGGAAAGGATGCAATAAATAACACTACCCATGAAGTTCTGCTATTGAAATAGAAAATAAACAGAGAAACAAACTTGGAAATCCAAATGGCTGATAAGCAAATGAAGAGTTATTTAACCTTTCAAGTAATAAGAGGGATGCAAATTGAAACATCAGTCAGAAACCTGATAAGATCAAGTAAAAGTGAGGATGTTGAGAAACAAGAATTCTCCCATAAAGCTTAGAAGAAAGTAAGCTGGTGCAACCATTCCAGAGAGCAACCTGCAAGTCCTTGGTACAGCATATTGCTTATACTCTCTATGAAAGTGAAAGTGAAGTTGCTCAGTCATGTCTGATTCTTTGCGACCCCATGGACTGTAGCCCCCAGCCTACTCCATCCATGGAATTTTCTAAGCAAGAGTACTGGAGTGGGTTGCCATTTCCTTCTCCAAGCGATCTTCCCGACCCAGGGATCAAACCTGGGTCTCCCACATTGCAGGCAGATGCATAGCAATTAAATCCTAGATCTTTTGCACATGTTCCTAAGAATATTTTTTATAGCACTGGGTGTGATAATCATAATGGAAGAAGCCTAGATGCCTATGAAATGAGAAGTGAGAGATAGCTACATAATACAGTTATTATGTATATGTATTATATATATATATATATGGTATCCAGAATTAATGTTCTAGATTAGTTTATAGCTCAGTGGATCTTAAAATATCATGGCAAGTAGAAAAAAAACAAACTATGAAATTTACAAAAGAATACCTTTCAAGGAGATTAAATGCACATACTCAGAAAGCAAAACTGTATTTATTTTTAAGGATACATGTGTATCTAAATAAACATAGAAAAGCATATATTGTAATATTATATACAAGGGTGGAAGAGAGATGAGGATAGTGGATGAATGGAAAAATAGTGAAACAAAAGTAGGGAAAATAAGAGACACTTGCTGATAATGTAAAATGAAATAGGAGTGGATGATTAATTCAATTTTATGCACTTGATCATCAAAAATAATAAATTGCAGAAGCTGGGGTATGGGGTCTGGGGTAATTTGATAGCATAAGAAAACCAGTGCTATCTGAGCATGAGCATGTTGAATTCCCAGGCTTCTGAAGACCCCTTCTCTCATAGTCTTCCTGGGATAAGTGGAAGATAATAAGTATCATAGTAGCTATATTTTAATTCTGTTTTAGTTTAGCAAAGGATAACAAGATAAGCTTTAAAGCTCTGACACATCTATATATATCAGCAAACTAATGTAAAAAAAATACTTTTAAAAAGAACATGATGCATTATGTTCATTGAAAACTTCACATTTCCATGTGACAAACATGATTATTTTTTCATAGTGGGAATTCTTTTGCAATTATCTTGTTAACTGGTATAATGTGGGGCTTAAATTGCATTCATGGATTTTAATATGTTATCATTAGAAATTACTTCAATTGAAACTTTCATTTTATCTTTCTTTAACTATCATTCATGTCCTTGAATGAGGATTATCTTTGGAACTCAGTGCCTCTCAAAATTTTTTGTCTTGGATTTACCTTCTCCTCTACATTCTTTTGTCTTGGTTCCTTTGAAAAATCACAAGAGGAAAAGATTGCAGTGGAGTCTATAGCACAGCCTATTAGAGAAAATAGATGAAATAATATTTTCTTAACTGTTGCATGTGAATATTAAGAGGATATTATGCTTCCCTGTAGAACATCTAATTATATTCAGTGTGTTTTAACATCACTGACTGCTTCTTAGTTGATAGTGTAATGAAAGTTTGTCACGTGGAAAACTGCCAACTTTACATCTCAGGGAATCTGAAGAATGTCTTCGGCTGCTGATTAAAATGCTTCAAAAAGTTTTAAAAGAGTAGTGTGGGGTTTTTTTTTGTGTGTGTGGTGAGGAATGATAGACATTACCATTTGAGATAGAAAAAGCTATTATATTACTCAGAGTTGATGATTACAATTCAGCTGTCATCTTTTTTTTTTTTTATCTTCTAACTAGTGAACAGTAGGTTACTTGTTTCTTTGACTAGTTGAATTGAGAAGGAATAGGTTCAGAAAGATTACCTAGGAAAATGGATAATTATGGTAAATTGATGACACCACCCTTATGGCAGTAAATGAAGAGGAACTAAAAAGCCTCTTGATGAAAGTGAAAGAGGAGAGTGAAAAAGTTGGCTTAAAGCTCAACATTCAGAAAACGAAGATCATGGCATCTGGTCCCATCACTTCATGGCCAATAGATGGGGAAACAGTGGATACAAGTGTCAGACTTTATTTTGGGGGGCTCCAAAATCACTGCAGATGGTGATTGCGACCATGAAATTAAAAGATGCTTACTCCTTGGAAGGAAAGTTATGGCCAACCTAGATAGCATGTTAAAAAGCAGACGCATTACTTTGCCAACAAAGGTCTGTCTAGTCAAGGCTATGGTTTTTCCAGTAGTCATGTGTGAATGTGAGAGTTGGACTGTGAAGAAAACTGAGCACCAAAGAATTGATGGTTTTGAACTGTGGTGTTGGATAAGACTCTTGAGGGTCCCATGGACTGCAAGGAGATCCAGCCAGTCCATTCTAAAGGAGATCAGCCCTGAGTGTTCTTTGGAAGGACTGATGCTAAAGCTGAAACTCCAGTACTTTGGCCACCTCATGCGAAGAGTTGACTCGTTGGAAAAGATTCTGATGCTGGGAGGGATTGGGAGCAGGAGATGACAGAGGATGAGATGGCTGGATGGCATCACCGACTCGATGGACATGAGTTTGAGTAAACTCCAGGATTTGGTGATGGACAGGGAGGCCTGGTGTGCTGCAATTCATGAGGTCGCAAAGAGTCGGACACGACTGAGCAACTGAACTAAACTGATTTATATTCACTCTATAAATGAATGTGATGCTGCTTTCCTTTTTATTTTCATCAAAGTTATGCCTATTTTCTCTGCTTATTTCAAGTGAATGTCTAGATATACTGTATGTCAAAATGATTCTACAGTTGCAAAAATGACTGAAAACAGATGAATAAGCTAATTCTTGGCGTCTGATTATGTTGGAACTATAAGGTCTTGCTTATTTTTCTCAGCATTTGCCTTCCAGTTGCTGATTATCATTCCTCATGATTTGTTCCCCCCAAAAGCAGGATTTGTAAGACTTGGCTCCTCCACTCCTGATTTTGATCCCTCCCTATGAGACAGGTAAGTTACAAGCTCCCTGGTTCATTACCACAATAAGCAGTGCAACTAAGAATGCCCTATAGGATTTGCTTTCAAAATGAAATGGACCAAGACTCTATGGTCTTCATCCCCCATGTCCTCTACCTGCCTTTTGTCTGTGGAAAAACTTTAGCCAAAGAATAAGTTTAATCAGAGAAGTGAGAACATGCAGAAACAAAGGCAAAAACACTCAAAGGAGACCAAATAATAATAGTTTAGTCATTAAGCATAGTCAAAGACCTTTAGTTCCTTCTCAGGGTCTATAGGTAATATTCTGAGCCATATCCTGTGAGCTGTCTTATGGAGACTGAAACCCCTACTAGGTGGAGAGGTTGACTCCATGATGTCCAGACTGTAGCCACGTCATTAGCCACTACAATTCTAAGAACTGGCCTTAACAACTGGAAACAAACTGACCTTGGAACTGAAGACTAACTGTACTTAAACAATCAAGATGATGCTAGTCAGACCACCAAAGACCAATTTCAAGATAACTGTCAGAGCTGACTGTGCTGTTTCTGCATGTAAGCCCCTCCTTCAGCCTCTAGCTCACAATTGTCAGTGGAGGGAGTCAGTTTTTGAACAGGAATCTGCCCTCCCTTGAGATTGCTGGCATCCAAAGTAAAGCAAACCTTCCTTTCCACCAATCTGGCCTCTTTAATGCCTTTTGAGTGGTGAGCACCCAGACCCCACTTTCACTTACAATATAACTTGTGAAATATGAAACAAAACGGAGTCACTTATGTCAAGGGGTTTTAAAATGGAATTGGGAGGCCATAAAGGAGGTGGACTTTATACATGTCCCATTGGATGAAGCCATGGAACTCTGAACTGGGCCAGTCCACAAATATTGCAAGGACTCTGCAAGAATGCCTACAACTTGTCACAATAACAAACGTTTCCCTCTTCTTAGTGGTAAAGAAACTGCCTGCCAAAGCAGGTTAGATATAAGAGACTTGGGTTCAATCTCTGGGTCAGGAAGATCCCCTGGAGGAGGGCACGACAACCTCCTCAAGTAATCTTGCATGGAGAATCCCATGGACAGAGGATCCTGGCAAGCTACAGTCCATAGGGTTGCACAGAGTCAGATGTGACTGAAATGATTTAGCATGCACATAAGGATAGCCTTAGCACTCAATCATGACTAGTTGCTATCTCTAACTCCAATTAAAATTCTTTGTAATGCAAATCTCCCTTCTTTGCCTTTAAAAGCTCCTGACTTTTGGTCCCTAGTGGACACTGTTTGGATTGAGTCTGTGTATCTGTGTGCCCAGAGTTGCAATCCTTTGATCCCAAACATTTTTGCTTGATTATTGTTTCCTAGGTTTGTTTAGGTTTGCAGACTGTTAACTAGGATGTAGACTGAAGTCATTTTGCCACTCTTCGAGACTTGGCACCTTAAATATCTCTTCAAAAAATTTTATGCACTCTCTTCATTTCCCCAAGACTGTAAGCAAAGAATTCTGAGAGTGGAGCTTCCTTAAATCAATATTTGGAAGAGAACTGTGAGACCAACTGTGGACTGTGGGTCCATCAAATCACTAAGATTTTGAGATGGCAAGGACAGTAATTGTTACATTCAAAGATACAATCCAGAAGAAATTATGTAAGCACAAGTCTCAATTTAATCTGTTGGAATGTTAGAAAAGAAAAGGTATCTTATTAAAGGGAATTATTGGATTCCTTGGAATATTGCACAGTATATTCCAAACATAGATAGGATCATTAGTGAGAAATAGATATGTGGACAAAGAATGTTGCCTGCCATTCAGGTAAACAAGGGATATTGCCATCCATTAAGCCATCAGTCACTACAGTCACACCTGATGATGCACTCTGAGTGAAACTCAGGATGGAGAAAAACAGGATACTGGCCCTACATAGTTAAGAAGCATATCAAAGGAATATTTCAATAAGCCCAGACTCTTGTATCTTTCCATGAAATGGAAAAGCATTAAAATCATTCATTTGAGGTTTTTTGTTGTTGTTGTTGTTGGGTTTTTGTTTTGTTTTTGTTTTTGTTTTGTAATTAGCAGTGTCCTTTGATGTTAAACTACATATATATTTTTTTTCCAACAAAAACTCCTATATATCTTGGTTCCTTCCTTACCTCTTTGGAGCAGTTTCCTCAGAGTCATCTGAGAGGCTGTCTTCCCAGGCTATAGTCTTCAGTAATGTCCTCAAATAAAACATAACTCTCAACTTTCAAGTTGTACAATTGTTTTTTCAATTAACAGAATAGAAAAATGGAAATGGGTAATTACCTCTTCAAAACAGAATAAAAGCCAGCAAGAAGCAAGGGAAAGATAAGAAATGGTCTTAGACAATGATTCCCAGAACTGGGCTTGGGTAAGAGGAGGAGTTGGGGAGTCATGTAAATGACTTTAAAATTTTTGTGGAAGCTAAGGTATTTTTAGTGAGTCCTACAGGTGGGACAGAGAAGGCAATGGCACCCCACTCCAGTACTCTTGCCTGGAAAATCCTATGGACAGAGAAGCCTGGTAGGCTGCAGTCCATGGGATCGCTAAGAGTCGGATACGACTGAGCGACTTGACTTTCACTGTTCACTTTCATGCATTGGAGAAGGAAATGGCAACCCACTCCAGTGTTCTTGCCTGGAGAATCCCAGGGACGGGGGAGCCTGGTGGGCTGCTGTCTATGGGGTCGCACAGAGTCAGACACGACTGAAGTGACTTAGCAGCAGCAGCACAGGTGGGAATTGTGTGTTTGCCTTATCCAAGGAACAGCTTCTGAGCCAAGGAGGATAAAAGACTCGTAATTGCTCATCTAAGGCATGAATGGTTAAGAACCCCAAAGGAAAAGTTTAAATGTACAGAAGATAATAGAAATATTGTTTTTTTAAGAGAAATGAGTTCTTGGAAAGTTTGTTAAGGAGAAAGAAGCATCAAAATTTTGAAACAAAGTTAGATTTGCTAATTTTTTAATGTTTAACAGCTTCTGCCCTAAAATAAGGGCTTTCTTGGTAGCTCAGCTGGTAAAGAATCCACCTGCAATGCAGGAAACCCTGGTTCGATTCCCAGATTGGGAAGATCCTCTGGAGAAGATAATGGCTACCAATTTCAGTATTCTTGGGCTTCCCTTATGGCTCAGACAGTAAAGAATCGGCCTGCAATGCAGGAGACCTGGGTTTGATCCCGGGTTGGAAAGATGCCCTGTAGGAGGGGATGGCTACCCACTTCAGTATTCTGGCCTGGAGAATTCCTATTTTATATTTGGCAGCACTTGCTACTTTTTCTTTAAAATTTACCCTATTCATATGGAGCTAAGTTCATTCCTTTATCTATGTATATTTATCATTCCTGGTGTGCAGAACATTCAAATTACACTGTATACTACGAGCGTGAAAAGAATAAAGGTGTTAGTCTTCAAAGAGTTTGCAATTCATTTCAACAAAATCATTAAGCTCAGCAGTGAGGATATAGGATGAGTAAGTTACAACACCTACCCTCAAGGAGTGAACAGTCAGTTTTCAAGAAGGACTATTGTTCTTTCTCCTATTCCATTATGTGGGTTCTCTCCCTACATCATCAAACATTCTTCTGTCATCAGGTGAGTGTCCTACAATTCAATTCAATTTTGACACTATCTACACAAAGATGGGCTTCCCGGGGCATTAGTGGTAAAGAGTCCACCTGCCAATGTCAGAGACATAAAAGACCTGGGTTCAATCCCAGGGTCAGGAAGATCCCTTGGAGGAGGGCACGGCAACCCACTCCAGTACTCTTGCCTGGAGAATCCCATGGACAGAGGAGCCTGGTGGGCTAGAGTTCATAGGGTCACAGAGTCAGACACAATTCAAGTGACTGAGCACTCACGTACCCAGAGATAAGCATCAGATTAAGAGCTCAGTCCTATAAGACTGCCCTCCATTTTTGTATGCTAATTGCAAGTCCAAGTTTTTACTCGTACTTCTGACTGACTGGCTGTAAATCGGAGGTTCCATCACCCCATCCTCCCTTGCTATGGTTTGACTGATTTGCTGGAACAGCTCATAGAACTCAGGAAATGAGTTTACTCACTAAATTACCTGCTTGTTACAAAGGATATTTTTTAAATATAAATTAATAGCCAGAAGAAGAGATACATAGGGCAAGGTCTAGAACAAAGTAGCTTCTGTCATCCTGGAGTTTGGGACCTGGCACAGATGATATGGAAATGTAATTGTAACTGAGCAGGACCCTGGTGCCTTCCCGGGACAGGCCCTCCTCCATATCCTCTGCTTTAGTTCCTCTCTGAAGTGCTTGAATAATAGTATTTGATGCACGTTTCCTGAAATGCTCTGCACATGAAAAAAGCCTCCTTATCTCCAACACATCGAAGATGTTAACTACTTGACAACCATGAACACATAGCTCTAGGTCTCCTGGAACCTAAGGACTGATAATGTTCATCTTGTGTGACACCACCCTGATACTTCACATCAGCCAGAGAACTTGATCAAGCTGATCATGAATCTTGTGACTCAACAATAGGGAAGCCTCTTTGCTGTTGTTGTTCAGTGGCTAAGTCATGTCCAACTCTTTGTGACCCCATGGACTGCAACACACCAGGTTCCTCTGTCCTCCACTATCTCATGGAGTTTGCTCAAATTCATCTCCACTGAGTCGATGATGCTATCTAACCATATCATTCTCTGCCACCCACTTATCCTTTTGCCTTCAATCTTTCCCAGCATCAGTGTCTTTTCCAGTGAATTATCTCTTCTTATCAGGTGGCCAAAACTTCAGCTTCAGCAACAATCCTTCAAGTGAATAATCAGGGTTGATTTCCTTTAGGATTGATTGATTTGATCTCCTTGCTGTCCAACGGACTCTCAAGAGTCTTCTCCAGAACTACAATTTGAAAGCATCAATTCTTGGGCATTCAGCCCTCTTTATGGTCCATCTGTCACATTCGTACTTGATTACTGGAAAAACCACAGCTTTGACTATATGGACCACACTCCACCTCCCTCACTTGGCTTTTAAAAGTGCTTTGCTAAAAGTTTGGGGGAGCTCGAGGCTTATTAGGGCATGAGCCGCCTTATCGCCTTGCATGACCTTGCAAGGAGCATTGCTCTGCTCCAAACTCCACTGTTTCAGTTTGTTTGGCCTCATTGTGCTTCAGGCACACAAACTTGCATCGGCAGTTTGGTTCAGCAGCCTGAAAGCTCTCAGAAAATTTTCTTTTTCTAAACAAATTTTTATTTATTTGGCTGTGTTTGGTTTAGTGGCAGCATGCAGGATCTTCGTTGTGTCATGTGGGACCTTTTCTTACAGAGTACAGACTCTCTAGTTCTGGTGCTCGGGCTTAGCCGTTGTGGCACACAGGCTCTGAAGCTCAAGGGCTCAGCTTAGTTGCTCTGGCATGAGATCTTCATTCCCTGACCAGGGATCAAACCCCTGTCCCCTGCATTGGAAGGCAGATTCTTAAGAACTGAACCACCAGGGAAGTCCCTCAGAACACTTTTCTTTCTTTTTTCTTTGAGTTTTTATGGAAGCTTCATTGCAGAGGCTTGAATGATTAAATCACTGGCCTTTGATAGTTGAACTCAATCTCCCACCTCTCAGTCTTCTCTGGAAGTAGGGAGGTGGGATTTAAGGATCCAAACTTCTAACCACTTGGTTGGTTCCCCTGGCAAGCAAACCCCACACTTAGGTCATCTAGGAGCTTCCCAATAGTCACTCAACCCCGGTTTGATTCCTGGGTAGGGAAGATCCTCTGGAATAAGGATTGGCTACCCACTGCAGTTCATTGGAAGGACTGATGCTGAAGCTGAAATTCCAATACTTTGGCCACCTCATGTGAAGAGTTGACTCATTGGAAAAGACCCTGATGCTGGGAGGGATTGGGGGCAGGAGGAGAAGGGGATGACAGAGGATGAGATGGCTGGATGACATCAGCGACTCGATGGACATGAGTTTGCATAAACTTCAGGAGTTGGTGATGGACAGGGAGGCCTGGTGTGCTGCGATTCATGGGGTTGCAAAGAGTCGGACATGACTGAGCAACTGAACTGAACTGAACCCACTGCAATATTCTTGCCTGGCAAATCCCATGGACAGAGGAGCCTGGTGGGCTACAGTCCATGGGGTTTCAAAGAGTTGGACATGACTGAGTGACTAACACTTTAACTTTGGCTTCCCAAGTGGCACTAGTGATAAAGAATCCGCCTGCCAATAAAGAGATGCAAGTGACACAAGTTCAGTCCTTGGATGGGGAAGATCCCTGGCAGAAGGAGATAAGAACTCACTCCACTATTCTTGCCTGGAAAATCCCATGGACAGAGGAGCCTTGTGGGCTAAAGTCCATGGGGTCACATAGAATCAGATACATCTGAGCTACTGAGCACACGCAACATAACAAAATACACTTTTATGTATTTTGTTACATAATTCCTTAGGAAATTCCTAGAGTTTTAAAAGCTCTGTACCAGAAATGAGGATGAAAACCAAATATATATTTCCTATTATAAATCTAAGAAATGGAATATTCCTGCCATATCAGTAAACAAAGATGTCACAGCCCTCAGTGATTCTGGCCCTCCAATTGTGAATTTCTGAGCCCTGAGGATGCCCAGGAAGGAGAACAATACCTGTGATGCAGCAGCCATTAGGCTACAGTCACTCCCTACACTGAGCCTTGAGGAACTCAGGATACTGGCCTCAGATAGCTGGGATACATATGCAGGAAGTGATTTCAGTGAACCCCGACTCCTGCATCTTCCCATATATAGAAAAGTCCTAAATTCCTGAACTTGAGATATCTGGTTTTCTTTATTTCACAAAAATACTTTTGATATTCAGACTATCTGTGCCTTGTTGCAAACCTCTGCATAACCTGACTCCCACCCTCTTCCACCCCTCCTCCAACCCCTCTCCTGTCTCCTCAAAGCAGTTGTCTCAAAGCTACTTGACATGCTGTCTCCTGGGTTTAAGTCTTAAACATTTCTACCAAATAAATAAGACATAACTACCAACTTTTAGGTTGTGACTTTTTTTTTAGTGGGCAAATCATAATATCATAATTATATACAATGTAAAGAGACTGTAATAATACAGTGAAATAGTTAGCATTGTGGTTAAGAATGTAGACATTTTCTTTTCTTTTTTCTTTCTTTCTTTCTTTCTTTTTTTTTTTTTTGCTGTACTGTGCAGCATCATTGGAAAAGACTCTGATGCTGGGAGGGATTGGGGGCAGGAGGAGAAGGGGACGACAGAGGATGAGATGGCTGGATGGCATCACTGACTCGATGGACGTGAGTCTGGGTGAACCCCGGGAGTTGGTGATGGACAGGGAGGCCTGGCGTGCCGCGACTCATGGGGTCGCAAAGAGTCGGACACCACTGAGCTACTGAACTGAACTGTGCAGCATATGGGATCTTAATTCCCCAACCAGGCATTGAACCTGTGCCCCTACAATGCAAATGTAGAGTCTTACTGCATCACCAGAGAAGTCCCTAGAACATAGACTTTTAATCCAAATTGCCTGGGTTCTAAACCAGTTATTTCATTGACTGAGTACATGACATTTGAAGAGATATTTAATATTTATTTGCTTAGTAAGGATAATAACAGAACCTTCTTCATAGAGTGAATTTGAAGTTTTAGTGATTCAATATATCTAAAGAATCCAGAACAAAATCCAGTACATAGTAAACACTATATTATTAACTGTGATTGTAACAGAAGAATCTGTTATTAATCCTTATATGTGGAATCTAGAAAGATGGTACTGATGAACCTATTTGCAGGGTAGCAGTGGAGACACAGACAGGAAAGACTTGTGGACACAGCAATGAAGGAGAGGGTGTGACAAATGGAAATAGTAGCATGGGAACATTTACATTACCATATGTAAAATAGCCAGTGGGAATTTGCTGTATGACTCAGGGGGCTCAATCTGATTCTCTGTGACAACCTAGGGGGGTGGAATGGGGTGGGAGGGAGGTTCAAGAAAGAGGGGACATATGTATACCTATGGCTGATTGATGCTGATGCATGACAGAAACCAACACAATATTGTAGAGCAATCAGACTTCAATTAAAAAAAAAAAAGAATGTTAGCGAATCTCAGTTCATGCGCCCAATGCACAGGGAGGTCAAACAAATGGAACTGAGTTTGGAGAAAAGAAAGGCTTACTGTACCACCAAAAAAAGAGAAGAGGTGGCTGTAAGAAACTGAAGCTGAGCGGGACCCTATGGGACTCTCCCAGGTATAAAAAACTTACTGTGTCATCGTTCCTCTCACTCCATCCCATTTCTTGGGCAGATTTCAAACATTTATGATTAGAGAAATGAAAGAATTCAGAAACAAAGGAAAAGCAGTCAAAAAACAACAGTACAACAAGAAAGCAGAATCCTACTCCTCCCCCCACACCACCCCAAAGGAATATATATACATTGCAGTATATCTTTGAGTTCTTCTACAGGACCTATTGGAAAAGGGTGTGGCAACCCACTCCAGTATTCTTGCCTGGTGACTCATGGACTGAGGAGCCTGACAGGTTACAGTCCATGGGGTCCCAAAGAGCTGGACAAGACTGAAGTGACTTAGCACGCACAGGAACTATGGCTCCCCACCCAGGTGGAGAATAGCAACTACATACTGAGACCCCAGACAGGTTGGAACCAGAAAGCTCAGGATTAAGATTCCTAGAGCACTGCCCTGTTACCTCACCACCAACAAATCAGGAGAAAGTAACACACGCTACAGCCCCATTCCCAAATTCTACCTATAAAAACTCTTCTCTGAACATTACAGGAGAGTTCAGGTCTGTGAACAGGAGCCAAGCCACCCCTTCTCCTTGTGTGGTCCTTTCTTTGCTCCAAACTTTGATGTTTGGGTTTATTTGGCCTCCATGTGCATCAGGCATATGATGCACATGCAGATGATGACATACCCTTACCTTTGGCAACAAAATGAGTCAATAGCATTAGCTCAAATGGCAAGAGAAAAAAAAAAAATGTGTAAACTTTCAATTGACTAGTTTGGCTAAAAGATCAAAGAACTCCTAAGAGGCCTTTCCCAGATAAGAATGAAAGGATTCAGAACAAGATGGTGGAGGAGTAGGTGGATGTGGAGTACATCTCTCTCCATGGATACATCAGGAATACACCTTGACACAGAAGTGCATGCAGAACACCAGCTGAGAGCGATCAGGAGTACCTGACCAGTGGAAAAGAATATATAGTATCACACAAAACTCGGTAGGATGAAGGAACTAGGGGGAAAAACAGGAGTGTTAACCATAATCACAGAAAACTAGTCAATCTAATCACACTAGGACCACAGCCTTGTCTAACTAAATGAAACTAAGCCATGCTGTGGGGCCATCCAAGACGGGGGGGGGGGGGGGGGGTCATTGTGGAGAGGGCTGACAGAATGTTGTCCACTGGAGAAAGGAATGGCAAACCACTTCAGTATTCTTGCCTTGAGAAACCCATGAACAGTATAAAAAGGCAAAATGATAGGATACTGAAAGAGGAACTCCCCAGGTCAGTAGGTGCCCAATATGCTACTGGAGATCAGTGGAGAAATAACTCCAGAAAGAATGAAGGGATGGAGCCAAAGCAAAACCAATACCCAGTTGTGGATGTGACTGGTGATAGAAGCAAGGTCCAATGCTTTAAGGAGCAATATTGCATAGGAACCTGGAATGTCAGGTCCATGAATCAAGGCAAATTGGAAGTGGTCAAATAAGAGATGGCAAGAGTGAACTCGACATTCTAGGAATCAGTGAACTAAAATGGACTGGAATGGGTGCATTTAACTCAGATGACCATTATATCTATTACTGTGAGCAGGAATCCCTTAGAAGAAATGGAGTAGCCATCATGGTCAACCAAAGAGTCCGAAATGCAGTACTTGGATGCAATCTCAAAAACGACAGAATGATCTCTGTTCCTTTCCAAGGCAAACCATTCAGTATCACAGTAATCCAAGTCTATGCCCCAACCAGTAACGCTGAAGAAGCTGAAGTTGAATGGTTCTAAGAAGACCTACAAGACCTTTTAGAACTAACACCCAAAAAAGATGTCCTTTTCATTACAGGGGACTGGAATGCATAAGTAGGAAGTCAAGAAACACCTGGAGTAACAGGCAAATTTGGCCTTGGAATATGGAATGAAGCAGGGCAAAGACTAATAGAGTTTTGCCAAGAAAACGCACTGGTCATAGCAAACACCCTCTTCAACAACACAAGAGAAGACTCTACACATGGACATCACCAGATGGTCAACACTGAAATCAGATTGATTATATTCTTTGCAGCCGAAGATGGAGAAGCTCTATAACAGTCAGCAAAAACAAGACCAGGAGCTGACTGTGGCTCAGATCGTGAACTCCTTATTGCCAAATTCAGACTTAAGTTGAAGAAAGTAGGGAAAACCACTAGACCATTCAGGTATGACCTAAATCAAATCCCTTATAATCATAAGTGGAGGTGAGAAATAGATTTAAGGGACTAGATCTGATAGAGTTCCTGATGAACTATGGATGGAGGTTTGTGACATTGTACAGGAGACAGGGATCAAGACCATCCCCATGGAAAAGAAATGCAAAAAAGCAAAATGGCTGTCTGGGGAGGCCTTACAAATAGCTGTGAAAAGAAGAGAAGCCAAAAGCAAAGGAGAAAAGGAAAGATATACCCATTTGAATGCAGAGTTCCAAAGAATAGCAAGAAGAGGTCAGATAGCCTTCCTCAGTGATTGGTGCAAAGAAATAGAGGTAAACAACAGAATGGGAAAGACTAGAGATCTCTTCAAGACAATTAGAGATACCAAGGGAATATTTCATGCAAAGATGGGCTCAGTAAAGGACAGAAATGGTAGGGACCTAACAGAAGCAGAAGATATTAAGAAGAGGTGGCAAGAATACACAGAAGAACTGTACAAAAAAGATCTTCATGACCAAGATGATCATGATGGTGTGATCACTCACCTAGAGCCAGACATCCTGGAATGTGAAGTCAAGTGGCCCTTAGGAACCATAACTATGAACAAAGCTAGTGGAGGTGATGGAGTTCCAGTTGAGCTATTTCAAATCCTGAAAGATGATGTTGTGAAAGTGCTGCACTCAATATGCCAGCAAATTTGGAAAACTCAGCAGTGGCCACAGGACTGGAAAAAGTCAGTTTTTATTCCAATCCCAAAGAAAGGCAATGCCAAAGAATGCTCAAACTACCGCACAATTGCACTCATCTCATGCTAGTAAAGTAATGCTCAAAATTCTCTAAGCCAGGCTTCAGCAATATGTGAACTGTGAACTTCCAGATGTTCAATCTGGTTTTAGAAAAGGCAGAGGAACCAGAGATCAAATTGCCAACATCCACTGGATCATGGAAAAAGCAAGAGAGTTCCAGAAAAACATCTATTTCTGCTTTCTTGACTACACCAAAGCCTTTGACTGTGTGGATCACAATAAACTGTGGAAAATACTAAAAGAGATGGGAATACCAGATCACCTGACCTGCCTCTTGAGAAACCTATATACAGGTCAGGAAGCAATAGTTAGAACTGGACATGGAACAGCAGACTGGTTCCAAATAGGAAAAGGAGTATGTCAAGGCTGTATATTGTCACCCTGCTTATTTAACTTATATGCAGAGTACATCATGAGAAACCCTGGGCTGGAAGAAGCACAAGCTGGAATCAAGATTGCGGGGAGAAATATCAATAACCTCAGATATGCAGATGACACCACCCTTATGGCAGAAAGTGAAGAGGAACTAAAAAGCCTCTTGATGAAAGTGAAAGTGGAGAGTGAACAAGTTGGCTTAAAGCTCAACATTCAGAAAACAAAGATCATGGCATCCAGTCCTATCACTTCATGGGAAATAGATAGGGAAACAGTGCAAACAGTGTCAGACTTTATTTTGGGGAGCTCCCAAATCACTGCAGATGGTGACTGCAGTCATGAAGTTAAAAGACGCTTACTCCTTGAAAGGAAAGTTATGACCAACCTAGATAGCATGTTAAAAAGCAGACGCATTACTTTGCCAACAAAGGTCTGTCTAGTCAAGGCTATGGTTTTTCCAGTAGTCATGTGTGAATGTGAGAGTTGGACTGTGAAGAAAGCTGAGTGCCAAAGAATTGATGCTTTTGAAATGTGGTGTTGGAGAAGACTCTTGAGAGTCCCTTGGACTGCAAGGAGATCCAACCAGTCCATTCTGAAGGAGATCAGCCCTGGGTGTTCTTTGGAAGGAATGATGCTATAGCTGATTCTCCAGTACTTTGGCCACCTCATGCGAAGAGTTGACTCATTGGAAAAGGCTCTGATGCTGGGAGGGATTGGGGGCAGGAGGAGACGGGGAGGGATTGGGGGCAGGAGGAGACGGGGATGACAGAGGATGAGATGGCTGGATGGCATCACTGACTTGATGGATGTGCGTCTGAGTGAACTCTGGGAGTTGGTGATGGACAGGGAGGCCTGGTGTGCTGCGATTCATGGGGTCTCAAAGAGTCGGACATGACTGAGCAACTGAACTAAATTGAACTGAACTGAGTAGGACTGGACCTTCGAGGGGAACTGAAGCAGGGGTCCGATCCCCACATCAGAGCAATTGTCTGAGTTAGAGGAGAAACATTTAAGGCTGAGAGTGAAACAGCTAATCTGTGGCAGCCTAAATGGAATGAGAATCAGACAGTCTTTACTGCAGCCATACATACCCCAGACAGGAATGCTGGTCCCCTGGAAGGTGCAGTGACTGGGAGCTGGAGTTTAGGGATTGTGGAGCAATCCCAGGGCAAGGGCTGCTGTTGACTGTGGAGTGATGGACTGAGGGGATTTGAGGGAGGAGAACGTGGTAGGAAATGATGGTGGAAGAAAGCCAGGCAGCTATGGAAGCAAGACAATACTGCTGAGTCACATGCAGTGGGTGGAGCCAACACCATAGCCTCTCTCTCCCCACCTGCAAGCATCCACAGATGAACAATAGAGAGGCTGGGTTATCAAATGCCTAACTCACTGAACTACAGAATAGGACCACACTCAGGGTGCCCCTTTAAGTGCCTGATGCACCAGTCTACAGAGTAGGACCCCAGCCAGGGGGACCCCTCTATGTGCCTGATGTGCTGAACAACAGAGAAGGACCCCAGGCAAGGGAGCCCTCTAAGTGCCTGAATGGGCAGAGCTACGGAGAAAGACTGGCCAAAGAGGCCTTCTGATTGCCAGCTATAAGAGGCTCGAAAAAAGATTCTGATAGGGCCATAACTCCTGCGGTGGAGGTAGTTTGTGTCCCTGCACACTTGGTGCCGCCAGGGTCCCTGCAAACCAAGCAGCTGTGCCACCTTCACGCTCAACTCTCACTGGGGCAGAGCTGCCACAGGCAAAAAAAAAAATCTTTCGTCTATGCATGCAGGATCACTTCGGTCACGTCAACTCTTTGCAACCCTGTAGACTGTGGCTTGCCAGGCTTCTCTGTCAGGGAGGGGGGCTCTCCAGGCAGGAATACTGGAGCCTATTGGCCAATACTGGTTGCCATACCTTTCAGAACATTATATTTCCTATGGACGTAGCCATCAACTCCCCTGAGTACCTGGTGCTGCCAGAACCCCTGTGACTCAAGCAGCTGCACCACCTCCACACCTGGCCCTCACAGGGGCAAACCCAAGTCCTCCAGGGCAGCCTCAGGAGCAAACTCCATTAGACAACCCACATGTAGAGGTGGAAATAAAACCACAATTGAAACCCGGGGTCAGTGTGGCTAAGGAAGAAGACCCAAAACCTTCCTACCAGCTGTACAAGCTACAGATTAAATCCACATGATCAACAAGGCAGACTGTGTCTATGGAATATATAAAAGGTCATAGAGAACTCCCATAAAAGAAAATGTGCTAGTTCTGATGGCTGTGGATGTTGAAGGCAAGGACACACAGGAGCAGGACCAGATTAGAATCTGTGCTGCCCCCACAGCAGGTCCAGAGATCAGCACAGTGTTGGAGGGCATCCTAGGGAGGTAAGGTGGACTGTGACTCCCAGCTAGGGAAAGGACTCTGACAGCACTGACTCAAGAAAATAATGACTATTTTCTTATAGTCATTATAAGAAATGTCACTTATAAGAAATAAGTCATTTCTTATTCTTATGTTTTGACTTGTTCTGTAGATTCTTTTGGACTTTTTTTCTTTTTTTCCCCCTCTCTGTTGTAGTTGTTGATTTTATTGGCAGTATGAAGTCCAATTAAGCTTTTGAGCTTTTTTCCCCCCTCAGTCACATTTTTTATTATTGTTATAAACCTCTGCCTTACGTTGAGCTTTTGCAGCTCTGAAGAGTTTTCCTTTTTTCCTCTCTCTCTCCCTTTTTTCTTTTTAATTTTTAAACCTATTATTATTTTCTCTACATTTATTCCTTTGTTTGCCTTTCCTATTGTTCTTTTCCCCTTGCGGTTAATCTTTAATGTATATAAATCTTCATCTACCTCCATTTAATGTTGCATATCTATTCTTTCTTTCTTTTCTTTCCTTGCGACATCTTTGTTAGTTTTGTTTTCATTGCTTTATTCCCCACTTGGCACCTTGCTTTAGTTTTGTTTTCCAGCTTGTGCTTTAGTTAGTTTTGTTCTGGTAGATATAAATTTTTATTTCCTTTGTTCACCAGGTCAATCTATTGTACTTTATTTTTGTTGGACTGTTTTGATTTCGCTTATGGGTGTATGTGTATATTCAGTCACTTTTTATGTTGTTATAAACCTCTGCCTCTATGTTGGGCTTTCGCAGTTCTGAGGAGTTTTCCTTTTTTTTTTTTCCTTCCTTTTTCCTTTTTTCTTCCATTTTTTTTCTTTTCTCGTTTTTATAATTTTAATTTTTAAAAACTTATTGTATTTTCCTACATTTATTCCTTTGTTTGCCTTTCCTACTGTTATTTTCCCCTTGAAGTTAATCTTTAATGTATATAAATCTTCTTCATCTACCTCTATTTAATGTTGCATATCTATTATTTCTTTCTTTTCTTTCCTCTCAACATATTTGTTAGTTTTATTTTCATTGCTTTATTCCCCACTTAGCACCTTGCTTTAGTTTTGTTTTCCAGCTTGAGCTTTAGTTAGTTTTGTTCTTAACTGGTAAATATAATTTTTTATTTCCTTTGTTCTCTGGGTCAATTTACTGTACTTTATTTTTGTTGGACTGTTTCGACTTTGCACATGAGTGTATATGTATATGTTTATATTCCATTATTTTAATTATTATTTGTCTGATTTTATAACTTTCATTTGTCTGGGATTCATCTTTGGTTTCTCATTTTTGGATATTTGTTTTAATCTCACTTAATACCATAACAAACCACTTGTGGAATCTTCAGTCTTGACCAGAGATCAAGAGCCTTTGGAGTGAGAGCATTGATTCCAAGACCCTAGAATACCAGAGAACTAACCCTAGGGAGTATCAAATAGTGAGAATTCACTTAAACAAGACCACTTGAATACAAGACCCAGCATCACCCAACCACCAGTAGCACCCTGTTCAGGATGTCTCATCTAAACAACAAACAAAAAAAAATTCAAACCCCCCAGCAGACAGGATTAACACCTCACTCACCCTTGACCATCAGAGGAAAAACAAACAAACAAACAAACAAAAACTCAGCACAAATCTCACCCTATACAAAGTTTACACAAACCACTGGACCAACCTTAGGAGGGCATAAACCAAAAGGAAGAAATAATTCAACCTTCTTAAAAGAAAGAATTCAAATTCCTTTGAAGCCTGGGAAAAGGAGAACTCAAACACAATAAGTTAAAAAAAATAATAATAATGAAAAGGCAGAAAAATACTACACAAATGAAGGAACAAACTAGAAACACAGAAGTCCAAATAAATGAAGAGGAAATAGGCAAACTACCTGAAAAAGAATTCGGAATAATGATAGTAAAGATGTTAAAAAACCGTGGAAACAAAATGGAGAAAATGAAAGAATCAATTAACAAAGACCTAGAAGAATTAAAGAATAAACATTCAGAGACAAACAACAAAATTACTGAAATTAAAAATACTTTAGAAGGATTCAATAGCAGAATATCTGAAGCAGAATAACAAACTTGTGAGCTGGAAGATAAAATGGTAGAAATAACGCCTGAAGAGCAGAATAAGTAAAAAGAATGAAAAGAACTGAGGATAGTTTCAGAGACCTTGGAGACAATATCAAACACACCAACATTCAGATTAGAGGGGTCCCAGAAGAAGAAGAGAAAAAGAAAGGGTATGAGAAAATTTTTGGAGAGATTACAGTTGAAAATTTCCCCAACGTGGAAAAGGAAATAGTCAATTAAGTCCAAGAGGATAAAGAGTCCCATACAGGATAAACCCAAGGAGAAACACACCAAGACACATACTAATCAAACTAGCAAAGACTAAACACAAGGAAAATATTAAAAGCAGCAAAGGAGAAACAAGTAACATACAAGGGAAACCCCATACACTTAACAGCTGATCTTTCAGCAGAAACTCTGCAGGGCAGAAGGGAATGACAGGATATATTTAAGTTACTGAAAAGGAAAAATCTACAACCAGGATTACAGTACCCAGCAAGAATCTCATTCAAATTGATGGAGAAATAAAAAGATTTTCAGACAAGCAAAAGTTAACAGAATTCAGTACCAATAAACCAGCTTTACAACCAATGTTAAAGGGACTTACATAATCAAGAAATACAAGAGGAGAAAACAGATCTGCAAAATCAACCCCAAATAATTAAGAAAATGGCAATAGTAACATGTATATCAATAATTACTTTAAGTGTAAATGGATTAAATGCTCCAACCAAAAGACACCGACTGGCTGAATGGATACAAAAATAAGACCCATATATATACTATCAAAAAGAAACCCACTTCAGACCTAAAGACACCTACAGACTGAGAGTGAGAGGATGGAAAAATATGTTCCATGCAAAAGGGAAGCAGAAGAAATCTGGAGTAGCAATCCTCCTATCAGAAAAAATAGATTTTAAAATAAATAAGATTACAAGAGATAAGGAAGACACTACATAATGACCAAGGGATCGGTTCAAGAGGAAGATATAACAATTGTAAACACCTATGCACCCAACATAGGAGCAACTCAATACATAAGATAAACACTAACAGACATAAAAGGAGAAATTGAGAGTAATACAATAATAGCAGGAGACTTTAACACCCCACTCACACCAATGGACAGATCATCAAAAGAGAAAATTAATAAGGAAACACAAGTCTTAAATGATACATTAGATGAGATGGATCTCATTGATATCTTCAGGACATTTCATCCAAATGCAGAAGAATACACCTTCCTCTCAAGTGCATATGGAATATTCTCCCACTCCAGTACTCTTGCCTGGAAAATCCCATGGACGGCAGAGCCTGGTAGGCTGCAGTCCATGGGGTTGCTAAGAGTCGGACACGACCGAACAACATGCCACTAGTCTGGCACAGTGAAGAGACATGAGAAGTGTAGAATAAGTGGGAGGCCCCAGGCAGCCCCCTCCCCTCCCTCCTCCCCCCGCCCCAACCGTTTCCCACGAAGGGATGGGGCGGGGTCTGCCGGCCTTGTGGGCCGCAGGTGAAATACCACTACTCTCATCGTTTTGTCACTGACCCAGTGAGGCGTGGGGTGGGGGGCTGTGGGCGAGCCCCAAGGGGCTCTCACTTCTGGTGCCAAGCACCTGGCTGGGCGCGACCCATTCCGGGGACAGTGCCAGGTGGGGAGTTTGACTGGGGCGGTACACCTGTCAAATGATAACTCAGGTGTCCTAAGGCGAGCTCAGGGAGGACGGAAACCTCCCGTGGAGCAGAAGGGCAAAAGCTCGCTTGATCTAGATTTTCAGTAGGAATACAGACCGTGAAAGTGGGGCCTCATGATCCTTCTGACCTTTGGGGTTTTAAGCAGGAGGTGTGTCAGAAAAGTTACCACAGGGATAACTGGCTTGTGGCGGCCAAGTGTTCACAGCGACGTCGCTTTTTGATCCTTTGATGTCGGCTCTTCCTATCATTGTGAAGCAGAATTCACCAAGCGTTGGATTGTTCACCCACTAATACTTTCACTTTCACTTTTAACTTTCGTGCATTGGAGAAGGAAATGGCAACCCACTCTAGTGTTCTTGCCTGGAGAATCCCAGGGATGGGGGAGCTTGGTGGACTGCCGTCTCTGGGGTTCCACATAGTCGGACACGACTGAAGCGACTTAGCAGCAGTCAGTAGACCACACCTTGAGTCACAAATCAAATCTCAGTAAATTTCAGAAAATTGAAATCATATCAAGCATCTTCTCCCACCACAACGCTATCAGACTAGATATCAATTACAAGAAAAAAACTGTAAGAAACACAAACACATGGAGATTAAACAACACATTTCTAAATAACCAACAGGTTACAGAAGAAATCAAAAGAGAAACCAAAAAATTTCTAGAAACAAATGACAGAGAAAACACAACAACTCAAAGCCTATGGGATGCAGCAAAATCAGTTCTAAGAGGGAAGTTTATAGCAATACAATAGCACCTCAAGAAACAAAAAACACATCAAATAGACAACCTAACTTTATACCTAAAACAACTGGACAAAGAAGAACAAAAAAAACCCCAAAATTAGTAGAAGGAAAGAAATAATAAAGATCTGAGCAGAAATAATTGAAAAATAAATGAAAGAAACAGTAGTAAAGAATAATAAAACTAAAAGTTGGTTCTTTGAGAAGATAAAATTGACAAGCCTTCAGCCAGACTCATTAAGAAAAAAGGAAGACTCAAATCAACAAAATTAGCAGTGAAAAGGGAGAGTTTACAACAGACAATGCATAAATACAAAGGATTATAAGAAGCTATTAAGAACAACTATTTGGCAATAAAATGAATAACTTGGAAGAAATGGACAGATTCTTAGAAAAGTTCAACTTCTAGGACTGAACCAGGAAGAAATAGAAATTATGAACAACCCAATTACAAGCCCTGAAATTGAAGCTGTGATCAAAAAATCTCCCCCTCCCCCCCGCAAAAAAAACAAAAAAACAAAAAAAAAACAAACACTCAGGACCAGATGGCTTCACAGGAGAATTTTATCAAACGTTCAGAGAAGAGTTAATGCCTATCTTTTAAAACTTCCAAAAAATTGCAGGGGAAGGAACACTTCCAAACGCATTCTATGAGGCCACCACCATCCTGATACCAAAACCAGACAAAGACAACACACAAAAAAAGAAAGCTACAGGCCAATATCACTGATGAACATAGATGCAAGAATCCTCAACAGGATTTTAGCAAACACATCAAAAAGCTCATACACCATGATCAAGTTGGGTTTATTCCAGAAATGCAAGGATTCTTCAGTATACGCAAATCTATCAATGTGGCACGCTATATTAACAAATTGAAAGATAAAAACCTCAATAGATGCAGAAAAAGCCTGACAAAATTCAGCACCCATTTATGATTAAAACTCTTCAAAAAATGGGTATAGAAGGAACCTACCTCAACATAGTAAAGGCCATATATGATAAGCCTACAGCAAACATTAATCTCAACGGTGAAGAACTGAAAGCATCCCCCCTAATATCAGGTACAAGACAAGGGTGACCACTTTCACCAGTATTATTCAACATAGTTCTGGAAGTCCTAGCTACAGCAATCAGGGGAGACAAATAAATAAAAGGAATCCAGATCAGAAAAGAAAAAATAAAGCTCTCACTGTCTGCAGATGACATGATACTGTACATAGAAAACCCTAAAGACAGTATCAGAAAAAACTAGAACTAATCAGTGAATTTAGCAAAGTTTCAGGATACAAAATCAATACACAGAAATCACTTGCATTTCTAAATATTAACAATGAAAAATCAGAAAGAGAAATTAAGGAATCAATCCCATTCACGATTGCAACAAAAAGAATTAAATACCTAGGAATAAACTTATCTAAGGAGACAAAAGAACTGTACACAGAAAACGATAAGACACTAATGAAAGAAATCAAAGACTACATAAACAGACGGAGAGATAGTCCATGTTCCTGGGTAGGAAGAATCAATATTGTGAAAATGACCATAGTACCAAATGCAATCTTCAGATTCAATGTGATCCCTATCAAATTACTAATGACATTTTTCACAGAATTAGAACAAAAAATTTCACAATTCATATGGAAACACAAAAGACCCCGAATAGCCAAAGCAGTCTTGAGAAAGAAGAATGGAGCTGGAGGAATCAGCCTTCCCAACTTCAGAGTATACTACAAAGCTACAGTCATCAAGACAGTATGGTACTGGCACAAAACAGAAATATAGACCAATGGAACAAGATAAAAAGCCTGGAAATAAACTCATGCACCTACGGGTACCTTATTTTTGACAAAGGAGGCAAGAATATACAATGGGGCAAAGACAGCCTCTTCAGTAAATGGTGCTGGGAAAACTGGACAGCTACATGTAAAAGAATGATATTAGAACAATTCCTAACACCATACACAAAGATAAACTCAAAATGGATTAAAGACCTAAATGTAAGACCAGAAACTATAAAACTCTTAGAGGAAAACATACGAAGAGCACTCGATGACATAAATCAAAGCAAGATCCTCTATGACCCACCTCCTAGAGTAATGGAAATAAAAACAAAAGTAAACAAGTGGGACCTGATTAAACTTAAAAGATTTTACATAGCAAAGAAAACTATAAGCAAGGTGAAAAGACAACCCTCAGAATGGGAGAAAGTAATAGCAGATGAAGCAACTGACAAAGGATTAATGTCCAAAATATGCAAGCAGCTCATACAACCCAATGCCAGAAAAACAAACAACCCAATCAAAAACTGGACAAAAGCCTTAAACAGACATTTCTCCAAAGAAGACATACAAATGGCTAACAAGCACAGGAAAAGATGCTCAACATCACTCATTATTACAGAAATGCAAATCAAAACTACAATGAGATATCACCTTACACTTCTCGGAATGGCCATCATCGAAAAGTCTACAAACAATAAATGCTGGAGAGGGAGTGGAGAAAAGGGAATGCTCTTGCACTGTTGGTAGGAATGTAAATTGAAACAGCCACTATGGAAGATGGTATGGAGATTCTTAAAAACACTAGGAATAAAACCACCATATGACCCAGCAATCCCACTACTAGGCATATACCTTGAGGAAATCAAAACTGAAAAAGATACATGTATACCATTGTTCATATGCAACACTATTTACAATATCTAAAACATGGAAGCAACCTATATGTCCATCAACAGATGAATGGATAAAGAAATTGTGGTACATATACACAATGTAATATTACTCAGCCATAAAAAAGAATGCATTTGAGTCAGTTCTGATGAGGTTGATGAACCTACAACCTATTGTACAGAGTAAAGTGAGTCAGAAAGAGAAAGATGGAGAAACAGACATAGAGAACAGACTTATGGACATGGGGGAGGGGAGGAGAGGGTGAGATGTATGGAAAGAGTAACATGGAAACTTACATTACCATTTGTAAAATAGGTAGCCAACAGGAATTTTCTATATGGCTCAGGAAACTCAGACAGGGGCTCTGTATCAATCTAGAGGGGTGGGATGGGAAAGGAGATGGGAGAGAGGTTCAAAAAGGAGGGGATATGTGTATACCTATGGCTGATTCATGTTGAGGTTTGACAGAAAACAACAAAATTATGTAAAGCAATTATCCTTCAATAAATAAAAAGAATGAAAGGATTCCTTAATCCACTGAAAAATGACTGCCTCTTGTCTTTAAAAAAGAGTTTTTGCTTTTTGAAAATGAGAAACTGTTAATTTCTTAATTTTATTCCCAGGGGTTTTCCAAATTTCAGACATTTTTTTTTTGTGAGTGAGTCTGCCCAGAATTCAGAAGGCTACAAGCAAAGGAAGGAAAGCTACAGAGAAGCATCAGTTTTGTCCCAGGGCTTTGCAATGAAAGTGCCACCTGCTTGTTTTTGGGGTGACTACACCCTGTCTTCTCCAGGCATTGTGGTTTCTCCTGTAAATGTAACAACCATTTGTCTTTCTGACAACATTTCATTGTCAGGGAGTTTCTTTCTAGATAGGGATCTCTGAGCTAAAATCTCAAATTATATGCATCCACCCACCTTTATATTATAATTACTCTTTTGGGCTTTTAAAAAATAACTACATACATCAACAGTTTCACAACTGCTTAAGTGAGTGGTAAGATTAGTAGGAAAATTCCTAGAGAAATCATGCTGGTGACCACAGTTATTAAAGTGCACATTGTTAGAATGTGTGCATGTTTTCCTAACCGCTGGACCACAAAGGAATTCCCATAAAATGTTTGTATGTTGTCAGGAAGGCACCAAAGTTTGAAGATTTCTTCAACATGATAGTACTGACTTGGCACTTCAGAACAAAAATTAGGGGCTTTGTAGTAGACTGCAGTCCATGGGGTTGCTAGAGTCGGACGCGACTGAGTGACTTCACTTTCACTTTTCACTTTCATGCATTGGAGAAGGAAATGGCAACCCACTCCAGTGTTCTTGCCTGGAGAATCCCAGGGACGGGGAAGCCTGGTGGGGTGCTATCTATGGGGTCGCACAGAGTTGGACACGACTGAAGCCACTTAGCAGCAGCAGCAGCAGCAGCAAGGGGGTTGCCTTAGCTTTATGCTGCCTACTTTGGGATTTCCCCTGTAAAGAACATCATGCAATATTTTGAGTGGACATTAAATTTTCCCTTTTAAGAACACAGATGAAATTACATTTTGTTAGCTGCTTTATTAGGGCTTCCCTGGTGGCTCATATAGTAAAGAATTTTCTTGCAATACAAGAGACCTCGGTTTGATCCCTGGGTTGGAAAGATGCCCTGGAGAAGGGAACAGCAACCCACTCCAGTATTCTTGCCTGGATAATGCCATGGACAGAGGAGCCTGGTGGGCTGCTTTATCAAGTCTTTATATGATAACTGCTGCTCTTGCTAAGTCGCTTCAGTTGTGTCCGACTCTGTGAGACCCTATAGAGGGCAGCCCACCAGGCTCCCCCATCCCTGGGATTCTCTAGGCAAGAATACTGGAATTGGTTGCCATTTCCTTCTCCAATGCATGAAAATGAAAAGTCAAAGTGAAGCCGCTCAGTCGTGTCCGACTCTTAGCGACCCCATGGACTGCAGCCTACCAGGCTCCTCGGTCCATTGGACTCTCCAGGCAAGAGTACTGGAGTGGGGTGCCATTGCCTTCTCCTAGTTATCAACAATTCTTTTCTTTATCGATTTTAGTTTGGTCAAATATTTCCCAGAGTAAAATTAGAGGACAGGATATTCCTGCACATATATAAATTAATTTATAATGGAACAATACACATATTAGACTATTAGAACTCAGAAAGGCAATGGAAATATTGATATCACTAATGAATAAACTATTTGGTCCAGGAGATGACGTGATTTGTACATTCTGGTGTGTAGGGCTAGCAAATTTCCTTAGGTTATTTCTGGACCCTTTACCTTAATTTCTAACTCAAATTAGCATTATATAAGTGATCAGACAGTTCATAGAGCAGCACTGACACTGTGAATAAATTGGGCTTGCTATCTCCATTTCAGATCCTTTCTAGCTATCTATCTTTTTGGTCAGATGAAAGACAGGACTTGGTTTAACAGCTCACTTTAGTAGAAGGGATGAATTTGCCTAGGTCTAAACCAAAGTTTCGGAGAAGGCAGTGGCACCCCACTCCAGTACTCTTGCCTGGAGAATCCCATGAACGGAGGAGCCTGCAAGGCTGCAGTCCATGGGGTCGCTGAGGGTCGGACACGACTGAGCGACTTCACTTTCACTTTTCACTTTCATGTATTGGAGAAGGAAATGGCAACCCACTCCAGTGTTCTTGCCTGGAGAATCCCAGGGACTGTGGAGCCTGGTGGGCTGCCGTCTATGGGGTCGCGCAGAGTCGGACACGACTGGGGCGACTTAGCAGCAGCAGCAGCAAACCAAAGCTTACTTACTCAGTTAGGCCCAAAATTTCCATCTATACCAGTGATATATATAATACTACTTTTGTTGATTCATCACTTTTAACAGAGTACTTAAGCCTTTTTATTGTGCTGGTGTTTAAATTACACCTTTATATGCTCTCAGCATTCAGACTAAATAAACAATTTCATCACTGAGGTCTCTTTAGAGATAAAATAATTATTACCTTTTTCTTATGACATGTGTTTATTGTAAACATTTGAAAAACTATGTTAAAATAGAAAAAAATCACTTGATATGAGAGAATCATTTTTTTGGATAAAAAAGAAAATTTGTGTTTGTTCTTAATCTATAAATAGTAAATAAATGCTTTTTACAGAAACTTTATTTTTTTTTTTTTGGCTATGTCCCATCTTAGTTTCAGCTTGCAGGATCTAGTTCCCTGACCAGGGATCAAACTTGGGCTCCCTGCATTGCGAGCTCCAAATTTAGCCACACGACTCACCAGGGAAGTTTTTTCACTACTGAAATTTCAGATAATACTTATAATCAAAATCAGTTTAAAAATTAATCTAGACATCATGTAAAGATAGTCATTGTTCTTATTAAAATGAAAAAAAAGATAGTCATTGTTATATTCTCATTTGTGTTTGTTTTTCTATATGTGTATATTAAATTGGTATTTGATGATTTTCAGATCTAAATAATATCAAAGTAATAATTTAAAAAATACAAGCACCATAAATAAAAATCCAAGCAAGCCTCATGCTTGTTTCAACAGCAAATATACTGAAATTGGTCCTACACAGAGAAGACGAGCATGACCTCTGCCAAGAATGACATATAAATTTGTCAAGTGTTCCTTATTTTTCAGTTATGCAAGATAAGTATTACACCTCAATCAAGGTGGAAAAAAAGTGCAAGCTTATATATTTTCATAACAAGACTGGACTTACATGACCTATGACAGTGAAATAATCCCTTCTGACATGGTGCAATTGCTATAGCTATAAACGCAGGTGTCGTGGCAGATGTTGGCTGCCGAGGCTCCTGGGCTGCTGAGAGAACACTTGTCAGCTTTGTTTATGTGGGTGAGGCACTCTGCTGTGTGCTCCACGCCCCTGCTTCATTGCAAGATTCACCTGAAGGCAGGATGCTGTCTTCCTTCCTGACCTGACTCTCTACTTTTGAATTGCAGTAGAGTTGGATCATCATGTATTCTGTCTTCCTCCTCACCTCACGAGATTTGAATAAGAAGGAACCTCTCCCTGAAATTACGAGGATATTAACAGAGGCCTCTGAGCAGAAAGCATTTGGCTTTCATATCAGATCGAAAAGAAAGGAGTCGTTGGAGAGGCAATAATTCTAGAATCGAGGAATTTTAAAAATATGAGGATTTCCTCTCAGCCTTGTATTATTCAACCAATAATATGTGTTGCTTTTAGAATGAGGAACTTAACACTAGAAATGGAAAACTTAAGGCTGGCTGTGAAGGCCAAGGTTTAGGGGACTTTTTTGCTAACCCTTTTTCCTAAAATAACATTTAGAAAAGTAGGGAAAATATATTTACTTTTAAGAAAAGCAACCTTGGCAAGATACCAACTTTTCTAGAGGAATCAGTCAATTCTATTTTTCTGTTTCTGATTGTTACAAATTCTTAAATAACATCTTAAAAACAAAAACAAAAACAAAAACAAAAAACCTCTCCAGTGATAGTCTGGATTAAGCAAGTTTCATTGTCTCCATTGAAAATGAAGTATTGCTTATGGAGAATCATGCCTTATTTGTAGTACTTAAATGGTTAAATCTAAGGCTTTTCACTCATCCCCACTCCCACTCCCCTATGAGAGATGTTAATATAGAAAAGTCTGCCACTCTGGTGAGTAATATTTATTGAAACTTCAACTTTCAAATGCTAGTTTATGAGAAAAGACATCTGTTTATTTTTTATATTTGCATTATCTATGTTACCTTTTAGCATAATGTCTTTGGTATATCATTTTTCAGAAGTAAAACAATAAATACGTATTGAATTGAGAGGTCTAGTCAAGGGAAAGCTTAATTAATTTTGAGACTAGAAGGCAAAAAAAGAGTATGTTTGCTACAAATTTTACTGGTTATTTCATTCTGAGCTTGAATATTGGCCATAATTTAGTTGAAGCATATGTGTTTATATAACTAGTATTAAAAAAGATTATAGAAAGATCCCCCAAAGTCTCAGCTTTCTCTTCTAGGAAGTATGCAGGCATTATAGAAGGTAAATATTCCCTTTCACCTTGTAATATTTATCCTTCTTTAATGTGTGAGGGAAACATTTAGATCATAGCCTGATCTAAAAAAAGCGATTTATTCTTTTGGCAAAAATTTTTAATGCATAGTTTACTTTGACATACCTCTCTGATGGCGTGTGGTAAAGAACCCGTCTGCCAATGCAGGAGACATAAGAGACATGGGTTCGATCCCTGGGTAGGGAAGATCCCCTGGAGAAGGGCATGGCAATCCACTCCAGTATTCTTGCCTGGAGAATCCCATGGACAGAGGAGCCTGGCGGGCTACAGTCTATAGTGTCACAAAGAGTTGGACACAACTGAAATGACTTAACACACACACACACCTCTCTGGATACAAGCCTCTGTTGTTTGATGTAAATGAATATTTTTTAATCACTTTTCAGGAGAAATAGCAAAACATACGTACCCTCAGTACTTTTCTTAAGTCAAGGTGTCTAGTTGCATATGTGCTGTGCTAGGCAAGTTTCCTGTAAGGACATATGCCACACACTAGGATTTTTGCCAGAGTTAGATTCTATGTATCATTCTACTTTTGTCACACATAATGAGAGCTTGTGTATACACAAGTGGATGTGTAAGGGCCATTTGGCAACTATTCCATTAAAAACACTGCTCTGTGTGTGCTCAACCATATGCAACTCTTTGCGAGCCCATAGACTCTAACCCTCGAGGCTCCACTGTCCATGGAATTTTCCATGCAAAAATACTGGAATGCGTTGCCATTTCCTACTCCAAAAACAGTGCTATTTTGCTTTCAGAAACAGGAGGACAAAGCATAAATTATTAATGCATGTCCTTTTCCAGTGGTAATAAAAGTGATATTTTAAAATCAGGGTAAGAATGTAAATTAATGAATAAGTAGTGGAGGACAAATGAGAGAGTTTTCAATTGAGGAAGATTTGAATTGCTTATTTCTTTTCTTTGGACAAGACATTAACTATTTGTCTGGTTCCTCACTGTGATGGATTTGAGAGCAAAAGATACCTTGCTATTGACTATTAATGATTGCCAGATTTTTTAGCAGATTAAAACTATCCTGGGATGGTTTTCTGGCTCACTTATTTCTTGCCTCATCATTCTCATTTAATTTTACCAATTGGTATTACCTCATAATGCCTGTGCCTCAGGCAGAAACAGCTTCCAAGATCAGCATACTACTGCTTGCCAAAGAGGATGGCTGTTCCAGGTCTGTACACCAAGTGTTTAAGGGCCCAGCTGGGCTCAGGTTATAAGTGGTAACCTCAAAGTTGTCTTGTTTATTCAGTTTTCCCTTTTTTTTTTTTTTTGCATACTCTTTAAAATTATACATGGTAATTGGAAAAACTTGAGGAGATTAAACTAGAATATATATCAATTAGTTTAAAAAACAGATTGTACAGAAAATAAAAACAGAAAGGAATCTTTTAAAAATATCATTGGATTAATGTTTTCTCCTCCTCATCCTCTCTTTTTCTCACTTCTTCCTTCTCCTTATACTTCTTCTTTTCCTTCTTTCAAGTAATTTCTAACATATCCAAAGGCAAGGCTATGCAGTTAGAAAATATTCTATTCCTGACAAAGAAAAATATAACTTAGCCTCTTAAAGAGATATTTATTGACCATATGGTCAGCTCACAGATTCAACAGACAAAGGTGAAACTGTGAGGCTTGAATCCCAAGCAGTACCTAGTGCATGGTAGTAGACATGAGCTTGGATTTTGTAGAATAAGGGTGATCAGAAATTCTCAATTTAATTCTGCATTCTATGTGTTTAATGTGTGAGATATGTTACATTGTATTGTTGGCACAAATGCTTGTCCAATATTTCAGATACACCCTATGAGTGCCAGGAAAGAGTGAAGGTAGAAAATATTTCATTAGTCAATATTTCAAGACATTACTGATTTAGGGAAAGTCATGAAAGAACTCAGAATGTCCAGTCTTACAGTAGGCCAATGAAGTCTGTATCTGAATATAGCTGAAAAGTTCAAGACCCTCAGATAAATCAGCAATGCTTTCAGAGATAAGGAAAATTTCTTCCTTCATTAAGTGATATTTATGTGTCTATTAAATATAGTTATTCATTGTACATCCTTTGAATTTTTTATCCACTGAATTAAAAATTAATGTGATCCAATTAATGAACAAAATTTAACCCTATCTCTTCAGTATGTGGGGACACTAGGGGATCACAAAAAAACAATGTTATGTTAATATTCTTATTATAGGAAGCATAGAACAAAGATGGAAGACCAGAGGCAATGTTATCATTTGCATTATTCCAGCATCATAATGGTGGAATGTTATCATTTGCATTGTTCACCACCTTAAGAAGAGGTGGCAAGAATACACAGAAGAACTATACAGAAAAGATCTTAATGACCCAGATAACCATGATGGTGTGATCACTCACCTAGAGCCAGACATCCTGGAATGCAAAGTCAAGTAGGCCTTAGGAAGTATCACTACAGACAAAGCTAGTGGAGGTGATGGAATTCCCATTGAGCTATTTCAAATCCTAAAAGATGATGCTGTGAAAGTGCTGCACTCAGTATGCCAGCAAATTTAGAAAACTCAGCAGTGGCCATAGGACTGGAAAAGGTCAGTTTTCATTCCAATCCTAAAGAAAGGCATTACCAAAGAATGTTCAAACTACCGCACAATTGCACTCATCTTACACACTAGCCAAGTAATGCTCAAAATACTCTAAGTGAAGCTTCAATAGTACATGAACCAAGAACTTCCAGATCTTCAAGGTGGTTTTAGAAAAGGCAGAGGAACCAGAGATCAAATTGCCAACATCCCTTGGATCATAGAAAAAACAAGAGAGTTCCAGAAAAGCACCCACTTCTGCTTTACTGACTGTACTAAAGCCTTTGACTGTGTGGATCAGAACAAACTGTGGAAAATTCTTAAAGAGATGGGAATACCAGACCACCTGACCTGCTTCTGGACATGGAACAATGGACTGGTTCCAAATTGGGAAAGGAGTACATCAAGGCTGTATATTGTCACCCTGCTTATTTAACTTATATACAGAATGCTGCTGCTGCTGCTAAGTCACTTCAGTCATGTCCGACTCTGTGCGACCCCATAGACGGCAGCCCACCAGGCTCCCCCATCCCTGGGATTCTCCAGGCAAGAACACTGGAGTGGGTTGCCATTTCCTTCTCCAATGTGTGAAAGTGAAAGTGAAGTCTCTCAGTCGTGTCCAACCCTCAGCGACCCTATGGACTGCAGCCTTCCAGGCTCCTCCGTCCATGGGATTTTCCAGGCAAGAGTACTGGAGTAGGGTGCCATTGCCTTTTCCTATATACAGAATACATCATGCAAAATGCAAGGATAGAGGAAACACAAGCTGGAATCAAGATTGCCGGGAGAAATATCAGTAACTTCAGATATGCAGATGATACCACCCTAATGGCAGAAAGTGAAGAAGAACTAAAGAGCCTCTTGATGAAAGTGAAAGAGGAGAGTGAAAAAGCTGGCTTAAAGTTCAACATTCAAAAAACGAAGATCATGGCATCCGGTCCCATCACTTCATGGCAAATAGATGGGGAAACAATGGAAACAGAGGCAGACTTTATTTTCTTGGGCTCCAAAATCACTGTAGACGGTGACTGCAGCCATGAAATTAAAAGACACTTACTCCTTGGAAGAAAAGCTATGACTAACCTAGATAGCATATTGAAAAGCAGAGACCTTGCTTTGCCAACAAAGGGCCATCTAGTCAAAGCTATGGTTTTTGCAGTAGTCATGTATGAACGTGAGAGTTGGACCATAAAGAAAGCTGAACATGGAAGAATTGATGCTTTTGGACTGTGGTGTTTGAGAAGACTCTTGAGAGTCCCTTGAACTGGAAGGAGATCCAACCAGTCCATCCTAAAGGAAACCAGTCCTGAATATTCATTGAAAGGACTGATGTTGAAGCTGAAGCTCCAATACTTTGGCCACCTGATGTGAAGAATTGTCTCACTGGAAAAGACCCCCATACTGGGCAAGATTGAAGGCAGGAGGAGAAGGGGACAACAGAGGATAAGATGGTTAGGTGGCATCACCGACTTGATGGACATGTGTTTGAGGAAGCTCTGGGAATTGGTGATGGACAGCGAAGCCTGGCATGCTGCAGTCCATGGTGTCACAAAGAGTTGGACATGACTGAGTAACTGATTTAAACTGACTGACTGACCATCATAATATGCTATGACTGTGTATTGATTTCCTGATATATTTGGAATACATAGTCCTAGCACTGTTGGGGAGAAGGCAATGGCACCCCACTCCAGTACTCTTGCCTGGAAAATCCCATGGGTGGAGGAGCCTGGTAGGCTGCAGTCCATGGGGTCGCTGAGGGTTGGACACGACTGAGCGACTTCCCTTTCACTTTTCTCTTTTTGCATTGGAGAAGGAAATGGCAACCCACTCCAGTGTTCTTGCCTGGAGAATCCCAGGGACGGGGGAGCCTGGTGGGCTGCCGTCTATGGGGTCGCACAGAGTCAGACACGACTGTAGTGACTCAGCAGCAGCAGCACTGTTGGAGTTAATAAGAGTTGAGCCACTACTGTAGGTATTTTTTCTCTCAGAACTTAAAATAAATTTAGAATTTCCTCATGTAGTAATTATTGTATTCCCAATATCTGATCATTTTTTGGTTTCCCCTTTCCCCTCCATTGTATTGGAAAATAATCTTTCCTGAAGAGAGTAATAGAAGGAAATGATATAGAAATAACCAAAAAACAATAAAGTGTGTGAGGGGGATAGTCAATACTAGCAGATTAACCTGGAATAATCACATCAGTGGACTGAGCTAAAATTGAATGTAATTGAGTGGATGCTCAGTTGTGTCTGATTCTTTGAGACCCTATGAATCATTATGGCCCACCAGACTCTTCTGTCCATGGAATTCTTCAGGAAAGATTACTTGTGTGGGTTGCCGTTTCCGTCTCCAGGGGAACTTCCCTGACCCAAGGATCAAATGTATGTCTTCTGTGTCCCCTGCATTGTTAGGCAGATTCTTCACCACTTGAGCCACCTGGAAGCCTAAGCTAAAATTGGGAAACGGCAGTTTAAAGGATGGTAGCCAGGAGAAAATGACTGAGTTGCAGAGGAGGAAAGACTAGATGGAGAAAGGAATGAGATATAAATGATAGCCATCAGTGAGAAGGTGGTCAGGGTAAAATGAATAGAAAAGAAATCTGTTTTTGGATTGACACAATGGATCATGAACTACAGCCAGAAATACACTGACATCTGTCAACATTGTGGGTCTACGGCTGAACATAAAGGCATAGATGGTCTGATTGATCCACTTTGATTTCTAGCTCTGGGATTTCTCTAGTTTCTATTCAATATCCTATCATTACAATTCTTTATATCTGCTACTATCTTTCTCCCCTAAAAGCCAGTGGTTTTTCTGATACTGCCTTCTAGAGACTAGAGTCTTGCTTTCAAAGTTCAGATTCCCATTAGTAAGAATTTGCTGAGGTAGACTGCTGCCTGGATCTCTGCATGTTGTCTATTGACAGACTGCCTACCTGTCATGACTTAATCATCTTCTGCTACATTTTTCTAACCTGGGATTTGATCGTTTCCTTGCCACTATTTTTCCGAGATAGTATGTTCTACCTTGCTTTTCTGAGCAGACCCTTGTGTAATGCTAACTCTGTCCCTACTTGCCTTTAGTTGGAGCTGGTGCTGGACCTGTGTTCTGGACTGTCCCAACAGTAAACAAATCATGGTCCTCATTCATTCATTCATTCATCAAACATCACTTATCATCCAACTATGTGCTCTGCCTTGTGCCTGGTACTTGAAACATAATGGCAGAAATAACCATGGATGGACACAAGCACTCTCACATACTCCTGATGAGAGTGTAAATTGATAAACTACAGTGGGGAGTAATTTGGCATTATCCTTTAAAGTTGCGTATGGACATTTCCTGTTACCCAACTGTTACCTGTTTTTGTTTATATTTATAAAAGCGCTTGTTTCTTTTTATTTGCTTCACTTTTGTTTACAATATCCTATATTGTTTACACAAAATTTATAATTAGTGGACATTTTGTACAGGCACTTTTCATAATTACAAAGTGAATTAAAAACTATTCACATAAATAGAATGGATTTGTTAAAAATAACCCAACACATAGAAGCCTTGCTATCCTTTGCTTATTCTTTTCTGACACTTTGCAGCCTGCATGACATCTCACAGCTTGAGTTCACAGTAACGCTTTAGTGACTTTCCAGCAGAGCTAAAATATCACATCTCCTTGGATAATGATGCTCAGCGGGAGCTTCACCTCTGGAGTTTATGCAGTTCCTTCCAAACAGAAGATACTGACTCTACTCCACACTCCATCCAATCCAGATAGTTAACCTCCTGTCAACATCCTCAGTTTTGAACTGTAGGGCAGCAGATCCTCCCTCAAGCAAACACAACACACAGAATTTTCTTCTATACGATTCTATTATACACAAGTGTGAAATATTCGTACAGATGAAACATTCATGACAACTGAGGAAAGTATAAGTTTTAAGCTGTGTTTTCTGTGAGAAGGTGTGACCCACATCTGAATCAGTGATACCCTGTAGTCTTTAAAAATGTCATTTTTTTTTCCCTTATTTTCTGGCTCCAAAGGAAAACTGCTTGATTTCTGTTCTATCTAAAGCTAAAGCCTGGCAACACACCTTCTCAGGAAGGTAAGACTGAGTATAAAACAAGTGAGAAAGTGGTTGAAGGTGAATGTGAAGAGGTGACTGTGAGAAGATCCCCTTACCACTTGTCTACATATATCTGCAGCTTTATCAGCCTGTCACTACAAACTGAGGTTATCTTTTATGTTTGTGTCCAGATAATTAAGGAAATGACTGTCTATCCAGTTGCCAGATGTTAGAACTGACTTATCTGCCACACTGCTTGGAGAGTTTCCAGGGTCCTGCCTTGCCTGTGGCTAGAAGCTCTGCTGCCGCTTGATCTCTGTCTGCAGGCTTCTCATCCTGCTGGCCAAGGCATGTTTGTTACCTCTGCCTCTAACTGCCAGCTCCTAGGAGGGAACACCATTCTTATAATTCTCCATAAGACAGTTGGGACACTGCCAGGACATTTGCAAGGCTTACATGGTATGTGCATACATGTGTGCTCAGTCGCTCAGTTGTTTCTGACTTTTTGTGACCCCATGAACTATAGCCACCAGGCTCTTCTGTCCATGGAATTACCAGCCAGACACTGGTGGACATTTGAGTTGGGTGACATAGCAGTTGCCAGCTCAATGTCAACCAAGGTCTGGCTGGTAATAAAAATATGCGAAGTCTGTTGGTGTAAGAAAAGTGGCCATGACATTTGGCTGCAGTATCAGGAAATAGCAGGAATAATATCAGGGCAAGTGGTGGTGAACTGGCTTGCACATACTCCATTTAAAAAGAGAAGCTGCTGTTTTTAGAGCTAACTGATTGCTGACCCATGGAAATAGTTTTGCCAAGTCTGATCTTGTGAGAAAAGTCTGAAACTCATATTTTTAAGTGAAATTTTATTTTTCAATGCTGGCACTCAATTTTTTAACTTTTTATTTTAATATGACACTCAGTTCAGTCACTCAGTCGTGTCCAATTCTTTGTGACCCCATGGACTGCAGCATGCCAAGCTTCCCTGTCCATCACCAACTCCCAGAGCTTACTCAAACTCATGTCCATCAAGTCAGTGATGCCATCCTCTGTTGTCCCCTTCTCCTTCTGCCTTCAATCTTGCCCAGCATCAGGGTCTTTTCCAATTTGTCAGTTCTTCGCATCGGGTGACCAAAATATTGGAGTTTCAGCTTCAGCATCAGTCCTTCCAATGAATATTCAGGACTGATTTCCTTTAGGATGGACAGGTTTGATCTCCTTGCAGTCCAAGGGACTCTCAAGAATCTTCTCCAGCATCACAGTTCAAAAGCATCAATTCTTCTGTGCTCAGCTTTCTTTATGGTCCAACTCTCACATCCATACATGACCACTGGAAAAACCATAGCTTTGACTAGACAGACCTTTGTCAGCAAAGTAATGTCTCTGCTTTTTAATATGCTGTCTAGGTTGGTCATAACTTTTCTTCCAAAGAGCAAGTGTCTTTTAATTTCAAGGCTGCAGTCACCATCTGCAGTGATTTGGAGCCCAACACTACCATAGCCAAATCAAACACTTTTGTGGACCTCAGTGGGACTGTGGTCCACTAGTTTAGACTCACTGTTAATAGCTGCCATCATAAGTAGCTGCTCTTGCAACCCAAAGCCCAAGTACACTTCCAGGTCCCTGCATTGCAGCCATCAGGCTTCCAGTGGCATGTGCACACACACACACACACACACACACACACACACGCACACACAGTGCCTATGTGGGAGAATTCTGTTCTTCTCAGGGGAAAACCCACATCCTTTCCTCTAATGGAGCCTGGTTTTACCAGCTACTCAAAACGGTCACAGTGTTTGCCCAACTCCATCTCAAGTAATGGGCTTCCCAGGTGGCAGTAGAGGTAAACAATCCGTCTGCCAATGCAGGAGACATAAGAGACATGTGGGTTCGATCCCTGGGTTGGGAATATTCCCTGGAGTAGGAAATGACACCCCACTCCAGTATTCTTGCCTGGAGAATACCATGGAAAGAAGAGCTTGGCAGGTTATAGTCCATAGGGCTGCAAAAAGTAGGACACAGCTGAGCAACTGACACACACACACACCTCTCAACTAATACTTTGTGTGAAAGAGCTCCATTATAGTCCAGATGCCACTGCCCCAAATTCAGTAAAGTTTGCTTTCAGTCTTGCCTTCAAGGTAAAGCAAAGCAAAGTTGCAACTGCACATGAAATATAATTTCATCACTTGCCCCTGTGGGAAGAAATTCTTGAACAAAAATTATGAACATAGCCTCTAAGACTTAATTAGCTGTTTTCAGGTAGAGCATCGACTGAATCTAGATTTTGGAGAAACTGTCTTCAGTTCTGTGAAGGCAGCATTGCTAATAAACCACATTTATGTTCTTATACACTTTTATATTTGTATATATATACACTTAAGTCCAATCTTAGACCCCTTTCTGGGGGTTACTTTTCCACATTCAAGACTCCCCTCAAGAATAATGAAAAGCTGCTTGTGTACAAGTGTGAGGGACAATTTCCACATCAGAATGTGGAAAAACTGCATGCTGCCTTCTCATTGGAAGTTTCTCCTGCTTCAAAATTTAAAGTCCATACTTCACTGGATAGTTTCAGGACCTCAACTGAAGGCAAAACAAAAGGATAAACAGAAGCATAGACAAGTATAGTCCTAAAGTCTACCACTCATAGTACAAAAACAATATGATGCTCAGGAGAAGGTGAGAGGCCACCTCCAGTTTTTGGATAATCCAGCCGTGTAGATATCCCTTGTAGAGAAGAAATATTGGGTACATTGGAATTATATAACTAACGCCTTCTGTTCTGATTTCATGCTCATTAGAGAATATTCTGATACTTTGATTTTCCCAGAAGATTTGCTCCCAAAAGAGAACGTGCTGGCCAAGAAAAATTGAAAAACATGTTCCACTTAACCAGGTTGGCAATATTTCTCATTGTAAATTAATGAACAAGTTTTCTGGTTATACACTTCAGTTACATAAATATATAACTCTATGTATAAATATATATTGAGAGTGTTCTATGTATGTTTCATACTCAGATATTTGATAATTTGATTAGGCACTCCTAGATGGCAACATGAGTAAATTAAAATGTCATCTTGTATATTCACTTTTAGCTTTTCTTTGTTCATGGACTTGAAAAAATGAATTTTTATTTCTTTTTCTCAAATTATTTTTCAAGGTTAAATAAATTCACATTTCTCTATAGGCAGAATTTGCACTACTATTAAGAGAGAAGTAAAGAAAATTCACATTTATTGACAGCTAAGTAGTTTTTGGCTCCTTAGATATATTATGTCATTTGTTCTGCACAATAACCCTGGGGTTAAAAAAAAGATACTCTCCTCATTTTATAAAAACAGGTTTAAGTGTGTTCAGTAAAACTTGCCCTGGGTCACACGATTAGTAAATTGCAAGGCTTAGATTTAAATTTAAAGAAACTAAGACGATTATTTTATTTCTTCTGATTCATTATGTATTTTTAAAAAACGTATGTATGTATGTATTTGGCTGCATTGGGTCCTTGGATACTAGTTGTGGGATGCAGGATCCTTGTCACATGCGGGATCTAGTTCTCTGATCAGGGATCGAACCCAGGCCCCTTGCATTGGGAGGGCAGAGTCCCAGTCCCTGGACCACTAGGGAACTTCCCTGATTTATTATTGACACACTGTAGCCTAAACCACTAAAAGAACTTATAATCCTGTGTGTAAATAAAAGTTTCAATCTGCCCTAACCAAGATTTAAATGGTATTTGAGTGAGCCAGATTGAGAGAGGCGGTGCCTCAAGGCTGCCAGACATGCAGGGTTGTAGAAGAAAGGAGTTTAGAGGTAGCAGATTCAGGCCAGTGACATGAGCCAAGAAAATTTAAAACACGAATTATTCTTTGCAAGGAAGTGGGGAGGCACAGGGGAATCTGTGAAAATTCGTGTATGAGCCAGCTGAATGTAGCTCCCAAATAATCAGTTTGCTGCTGCTAAGTCACTTCAGTCGTGTCCGACTCTGTGCGACCCCACAGACAGCAGCCCACTAGGCTCCTCTGTCCCTGGGATTCTCCAAGCAAGAACACTGGAGTGGGTTGCCATTTCCTTCTCCAATGCATGAAAGTGAAAAGTGAAAGTGAAGTCGCTCAGTCGTGCCTGACTCTTAGCGACCCCAGGGACTGCAGCCTACCAGGCTCCTCCATCCATGGGATTTTCCAGGCAAGAGTACTGGAGTGGGGTGCCATTGCCTTCTCCGAAGAATCAGTTTAGTTGCAGAGAAATAAATGAGTACGTTCATACACAGTAGGCAGTTGGCAGGAGTCATAATGTAGGATCAGCTGTATATTATATCTGAAATACATAAACTTATTTACATACTTAAACTCATATAGAATCAGAAAACACGACCATCAAATTCTCAGTTACTGTTTTCTCTGAAATATGAGTTTGTTTACTTGATAATTGGACTAGGTGTAGAATTTCAGTTTCAAAATTTGTTTTCCTTCTATATTTTGTTCTGTTGTTTCAGTGCAAGCAGTTTTTATTGTAAGTCAGTTTCTATTATCCTGTAAGGAATGTATCTTTTCTTTCTAGAAGCATAAGATTTTCCTCTTTACTTGCTGTCTAAGATTTCACCACCTAGTCTTGATGTATTTAATTTTGTGTGACATTCTCTGGCCCTTTTGAGGTTTCACATGTTTGCAAAGTTCTGGGAAATGCTAGTGATCACCTTCTGAAATATTTTTTCTACCATGTTCTCTCTATATCTGCTGAAGGATGTTATGCCTGGTGGTTACAGTCAGAAAGATTTGCTGATGGTCTTCTGGGTTGGGAATGCTCCTCATTCTTCTTAGTGTCATCAGCCCTCTAGCATGCTGGGCTATTTCTCTGCAAAAAGTGTCCAAATTTATCTTCCTGCAGGGAGGTAGACACTATCCACTTTGTAGGACTGGGAAGAGAAATATACTAGAGTTGACTTGCCTGGCTCCTCCCTTTGTGGTATTCTAGGTAATTATCCTGCCAGTAGCATCTGGGTCTAGCTTCTTTTCCTAGATTTCATCATATTGAGGCACGGAGAACTTGTGTTGCTGGTCTCAATTCCTAGGTTAAAACTTTCCCAAGAGAATCCTGGTCTGTGATCTTTTTCTTGTCTGTGACATTTACCTAGATAAAATGTCTTCTACTGGTAAGAAGAATGAGCTTTTCATAGGTATGATATCAAGAACCGACAAACAATATGAAATAATGGAGAACACATGTAAAGAGTTCCCAGAAAGTGTTCTCAGGAATTGGTATTTGTTGTGCTTTGAATATTTTGATAAGTACCCTAAGAAAAGGTTCTCAACTCTCAGATCAGTTTATGGAAAGGACTATTCATACTCATCGGAGAAGGCAATGGCACCCCACTCCAGTACTCTTGCCTGGAAAATCCCATGGGTGGAGGAGCCTGGTAAGCTGTAGTCCATGGGGTCGCTAAGAGTCGGACACGACTGAGCAACTTCACTTTCACTTTTCACTTTCATGCATTGGAGAAGGAAATGGCAACTCACTCCAGTGTTCTTGCCTGGAGAATCCCAGGAATGGGGCAGCCTGGTGGGCTGCCATCTATGGGGTCACACAGAGTCGGACAAGACTGAAGTGACTTAGCAGCAGCAGCAGCATTCATACTCATACTAATGCATGAGTATGTCAGGAAAACAGTCATCACAAATCTCTTGCCACTGAGCCCTACCTTTGCCCGCAGCTCAGTGAGAAGTAACTTGCATAGCATCCTATCAGATCAGATCAGATCAGATCAGTCTCTCAGTCGTGTCCGACTCTTTGAGACCCCATGAATCGCAGCACACCAGGCCTCCCTGTCCATCACCAACTCCCGGAGTTCACTCAGACTCATGTCCATCGAGTCAGTGATGCCATCCAGCCATCTCATCCTCTGTCGTCCCCTTCTCCTCCTGCCCCCAATCCCTCCCAGCATCAGAGTCTTTTCCAATGAGTCAACTCTTCGCATGAGGTGGCCAAAGTACTGGAGTTTCAGCCCCTGCATCATTCCTTCCAAAGAAATCCCAGGGCTGATCTCCTTCAGAATGGACTGGTTGGATCTCCTTGCAGTCCAAGGGACTCTCAAGAGTCTTCTCCAACACCACAGTTCAAAAGCATCAATTCTTTGGTGCTCAGCCTTCTTCACAGTCCAACTCTCACATCCATACATGACCATTGGAAAAACCATAGCCTTGACTAGATGAACCTTTGTTGGCAAAGTAATGTCTCTGCTTTTGAATATGCTATCTAGGTTGGTCATAACTTTCCTTCCAAGGAGTAAGCGTCCTTTAATTTCATGGCTGCAGTCACCATCTGCAGTGATTTTGGAGCCCCCAAAAATAAAGTCTGACACTGTTTCCCCATCTATTTCCCATGAAGTGGTGGGACTGGATGCCATGATCTTTGTTTTCTGAATGTTGAGCTTTAAGCCAACTTGTTCACTCTCCACTTTCACTTTCATCAAGAGGCTTTTTAGTTCCTCTTCACTTTCTGATGTAAGGGTGGTGTCATCTGCATATCTGAGGTTATTGATATTTCTCCCAGCAATCTTGATTCCAGCTTGTGTTTCTTCTAGTCCAGCGTTTCTCATGATGTACTCTGCATATAAGTTAAATAAACAGGGTGACAATATACAGCCTTGACGTACTCCTTTTCCTATTTGGAACCAGTCTGTAAGTGGTAAATGGTTATAGTATCAAGTTATAGTAACCTTTGCCCCGATTAAGGGTGGAAAAGAAGACAATACCATGTAAAACTTTCCATGCATTTACAGGAAAGAATTGCTATCTTGGTGTCAAATCTTGAACTTGAATAACAATAGTCTTGAATGTAGTTGCTGTCTTATATAGTGGTCACTCAATGGAGAGGTAGTCCTGTTAGGGGAAGCACACTGATTGAAACCACCCACCCTGGCCAGGCACCATAGTGACCATATGCATGAGTTGTTTTATGACAAGAGATCCTGATAAGGAATACAGAACTAATAAGCCACCACCAACCGGAAGAGTTCAGGGAAAGGTCGAAAGGAGACACCACGTGTCCTTCCACTTCCAAGAATCCCACTCGCTAGCATCCATCTTGGCTTATCAATGTGTGTGCCACCAGGAAAGACTCTGAATTAAAATGATTGGCCAAAGACCACCCAGAAACTAATGCCATCACCGTAAAACCCGAGATTGTGAGCCACGCGGCTGAGCAGTTCTCCTGGGTTCCCTTACCCTACTGCTCTCCACCCGGGTGCCCTTCCCCAATAAAATATCTTGCTTTGTCAACACATGTGTCTCTTTGGACAATTCACTTCCAAGTGTTAGACAAGAGCCCAGTTTCGGGCCCTGGAAGGGGTCCCCCTTCCTGCAATAAACGGCGACTCTGGTGGGGACTCTTCTTCACTGAGACTGACATCTTGACCACTCGGGGTACTCAGGGGCCAGCTTATCTGCCAATGGAGCAGACCCAGTGGCTGCAACTGGGACCCTTTTGTCCCTGGTCTCCTCTTGATGCGGACAACTGGCCAGAGTGTCCCGACCAGTAAGGAACAAGAGACTTTATTGACCTCTCTCCCCTTCCCTCTCTCTTTCCTCTCCTTAACCCTTCCTATCCTTCCCCATTTTTCTAGTTCCCCGGTCCTGGACACAGGAATCTGGTCGAAGGGCCTCAGCCTGAGCTGAGGATTGGAGACTGATCACCTCCTCTTGGCAGAGAACTCGAATTCTGGTTCTGGTCTGGTCTGATTTCTGGTAGGGCCGAGTTCCAGTCCTCCCTTTTCTGGAGGCCCAGGGTAAAGTCCCATAACACCTGGGTATCTGCAGGTGGCAGGAGACGTCTGTAAGGCTATCCCTTTTGCCCCCCTCTCCTGCCTCCTCCCCCTTCTTCTTTCAACCTGGATTCCTTTCTTCCCACTGAAATCTTTGAAGACTTGAGATATTTTCCTTTACTCTGTTAGTACTTGGATCTGAAGTTCTGTGTCTCTATAGGAGGTTTTCTGAGAGACTGTATTCTTGTATTTAAGGGAGTGTCTGATGAGGTTTATATGTGTGTGTTTTAACTCTGTGTTGTGATTTTTGATGGCCATTTTGCTTTGTCTGGCCACCATTTGGTTTAGACCTGCTGCCATTTTGTTAGAACTTGATTTTCTTTCCCTGTGCCTTGAGACCAGCGCTCTCAGGAACACTTATCTAGACCATCTCTAACTCCTGAGACTGAGGGGAAAGGGGAAAAAGACTTTAAAAATTTTATTTATTTCAACTGTTTTTTTATAGACTAGTAAATTTTATACTGTAATATCTAATTTATGACTAAACTTAGCCCCTGGTGGCTCAGAGGTTAAAGCTTCTGCCTGAAATGTGGGAGACCTGGATTCAATCCCTGGGTCAGGAAGATCCCCTGGAGAAGGAAATGGCAACCCACTCCAGTATTCTTGCCCAGAGAATCCCATGGACGGAGGAGCCTGGTGGGCTACAGTCCATAGGTCTCAAAGAGTCAGACACGACTGAGTGACTTCACTTCACTTCAAACTCAGAAAATGAAGCTAGATCTTACACTGTGTCTGTCTAAATATGTCTTGGTATGTCTTTGTCTCTGGGTAATATTTTTGAGGTTAATTTGTAAATGAGCTCTATTTAATTGGCTTAAAAAAAGGTAAGCACTTACAAATCAAATAGTTCTAAATTAAACAATAAATTCTGGGTTCATGTGAACTGGGAAAAATTCAGTATTAAACACCTGATATTAATGTTTGTTTGTTGACCTATCTAATATAGACATCAACATCCTCTGGATCATGGAAAAAGCAAGAGAGTTCCAGAAAAACATCTATGTCTGCTTTATTGACTATGCCAAAGCTTTTGACTGTGTGGATTACAATAAACTGTGGAAAATTCTGAAAGAGATGGGAATACCAGACCACCTGACCTGCCTCTTGAGAAATCTGTATTCAGGTCAGGAAGCAACAGTTAGAACTGGACATGGAACAACAGACTAGTTCCAAATAGGAAAAGGAGTACATCAAGGCTGTATATTGTCATCCTGTTTATTTAACTTATATGCAGAGTACATCATGAGAAACGCTGGGCTGGAAGAAGCACAAGCTGGAATCAAGATTGCTGGGAGAAATATCAATAACCTCAGATATGCAGATAACACCACCCTTACATCAGAAAGTGAAGAGGAACTAAAAAGCCTTTGATGAAAGTGAAAGTGGAGAGTGAACAAGTTGGCTTAAAGCTCAACATTCAGAAAACAAAGATCATGGCATCCAGTCCCACCACTTCATGGGAAATAGATGGGGAAACAGTGTCAGACTTTATTTTTGGGGGCTCCAAAATCACTGCAGATGGTGACTGCAGACATGAAATTAAAGGACGCTTACTCCTTGGAAGGAAAGTTATGACCAACCTAGATAGCATATTCAAAAGCAGAGACACTACTTTGCCAACAAAGGTCTGTCTAGTCAAGGCTATGGTTTTTCCAATGGTCATGTATGGATGTGAGAGTTGGACTGTGAAGAAGGCTGAGCACCAAAGAATTGATGCTTTTGAACTGTGGTGTTGGAGAAGACTCTTGAGAGTCCCTTGGACTGCAAGGAGATCCAACCAGTCCATTCTGAAGGAGATCAGCCCTGGGATTTCTTTGGAAGGAATGATGCAGGGGCTGAAACTCCAGTACTTTGGCCACCTCATGCGAAGAGTTGACTCATTGGAAAAGACTCTGATGCTGGGAGGGATTGGGGGCAGGAGGAGAAGGGGACGACAGAGGATGAGATGGCTGGATGGCATCACTGACTCGATGGACATGAGTCTGAGTGAACTCCGGGAGTTGGTGATGGACAGGGAGGCCTGGTGTGCTGCGATTCATGGGGTCTCAAAGAGTTGGACACGACTGAGTGACTGAACTGAACTGAATATAGACATGTCTTAGCGTAATTAACATTAAGTAGAATATTTTCATTGTACCTAGATTTAATATAAGTTAAATATTATATCTGTTACAAGTTTGTCAACAAGGAAATTACCTCCAGTGAAGAAAGTTCTAAAAAATTGTAAATGAGATATGAGCTTTTATATAAACTCTATTAAGAATAATTACTTTAGAAATATATTTCTAAAATAGTCTCTCCAGATTGGCATAACTTAAATTTCTAAAGGTTGTGCCAAGTGTGCTAAGTGTTGGAAGTCTATTAAATAGGTCATTTCCAAATAAAATAAGATTTTGAAACATTTACTACTAAACACTAATTTCCTTTTACAGAGAAACTAAAGAGATTTGGGACTATAAATGAATAATATTTGGTGCCATCCTAAAATGTTCTAAGAAAGCAAGGGTTTTAGAAATTATCACTGGTATTTATACTCACCAATCTATAAAATGCTAATATAAAGGTTAGTTCTTGGTTGCTAAAAGAAAGTAGGAAGTGTGTTTTCAGTAAAAAAAAAAAAAAAAAAAAAAGGTATGAACAAATACTAAAAAGAGTTATGCATGATCAAGATTTTCTAAAATTGGATTACAATTAGTTAGATAAATGGATTTTGTTAGAAATGACACAGCCATAAAAAAAAAAAAACCGATTAGAGTCAACTAGGTCCAAGATGGCAGAGTTGACTTTCACTAGATCTTGAGCCTTGGTATTTAAGCCTATGGTGACATAGCAACAAGCTAAATGATACACCCATCAATATTGACTAAATCTGACCAAATGTTCTAAACCCTTTTAATTGATCTTTTCGATAAAACTTTCTAAATAGAATTCTTTTGAAGTTTCTTTGACCTCTAGCTAACTTTGGGGTGTTTCAGAGGGCCCCTGAAACATCCCAAAGAGAGAGATTAAACTGTATTTATTTGGTTGGTTAAATTACATGAAAAAGATTATCAAATGAGTAATAAATCTGCTCATGTTATAATGTATGATAAAATTACTAATACAGATATCCTAGAAATTATATGGAGTTCTTAACATTTTGATATGTGCTGGTATTCTAATGAAAAACCCAATGACTTCACAAAAGTTAACAAAGGACTGAATGAACCAGCGAATATGCTTATAAATTTTATGGTTTCTATCTGAAAAATTACAGGTTTGAATCTTGTGTTTTCTGGGAGTAGGGAAAACCTTCTTCCTCTCAAACTAATTATGAAAATAATTTGGTAAAATTATACATTATAAACAAAACAATTATATTTTCTCTCTATCTGACTCCTCCAGAAATTTGAAACTCTTAGGTTTCCAGTAAGTTTATCAAATGAGCTAGGAAGGTTATCTCACTAACAGGTACAAAATCTTAAGAAATTTTTGAGACCTTAAAAAGGGAAGAATTCACCTAGATTTTTTAGCAAAATCTGTGATAAGCCTTTGGTGTGAGTTTCCCAGCCCTGTTTTATTTTAAAAGTTCTGTCTGAGACTCTATAAATGTTTCAGCAAAATAAAAAGTCTATAATCAATTATGGTTATATAAATCATCAGACCAAAATTAGTGAGAACAGACCTATTTAGCAAACAAGCTAGCCTTAATTTGGTTATATTTGATAACAAATGAGGGTAATTTTAGGGAGAAAAAGATGTTTTTATAAATGTTAAATCCCAGTTTGTTAATGGAGGTCTACCAATGGAGGTTGTAAGACTCATTTCTTGGATAATTCTTTGCTGTTATGTAATATTAATGTAAAATTTAATTGAATTCTTAAAGAACATCCTAAGTTTGTTTCTGAAGCTTATCTCAATAATCTATCTTTGGATGAAGATCAGATGCCCCATGACCTGCAACTAGAACTAGAAAAAGACATAATTGAAGGGACTGTCTCCAACCTGGATGGAAGGACTTTTTTTATCAGGTACTCTTAACTAGCTCATGCACAGTGAAATTGAAGAGAAATTAACTCTTAGATTATTCCCACTTCCAAAGGCCCCTACACTGGATTAATCTATAGAAAAGACAGCTGACCTGATCTCACCTTAAAATTATGCTCAAACAGAGGAGAAACTACATTACACCAGGATGAGAAGACGATGACATCAGAGGTAGACAGCTTGCCCAAGATGCTGGACCTGATTCATATGATCATTTATGTTTTCTTGACTTCTTAGACCTTTGCATATAAATCAAATGCTTTTCTATCATAGGCCTGATTCTATGCTAGTTTTAGAAATCAATTCAGTTTTTGGGTTTGTGACCAATTACCTGTGTCTACTTCTGGGTTACCTTGATAAATTTCTGTACTACAAGACTCTAACTGGTTGGCCCTGAGAAAATTTACTTAAAAAAAAATTATAGTCATATTCAGGTCACTGTGATATTACTAGATGGGATCCCCTCACTGGGCCAATTAATAATGCCTGCTCTGACTCTGGCCATAAATTTGAGCCTTTTTCTATTACTCAAGCTCAATCAGAGCAACAAGAAAAGTTTCAGCAAAGGAGGAAAAAATCTCCCACAATTATGGGATGGATTTATATAGATAACACCAGGCCATGGTAATTTAGGTTTAAAGTCTCCTCTGTGTTGGAAACAATTAAATCATACTAAGGATAATCAGTCTAGTAACACTAGAAAACTGGGCTATGTGCCTTATAGACGGTGGTGCCAATATATAATTTCCCTGGAAGATAAAAATTCTACAGAGTAGACTAAGTCAGATGACCTGAGATATACTGGGCTACGTCTAATGGAAGCTCTTAATTTGTCTTACTTGTGACTTTACTAATGCTGCTAGTGTTTACTAATGTTATTTGTATTTCACATGTTTTACAAAATTACTGTTTCTTACACTGTCAAATGTGTGTCTGAGGCTTCTAATAGAATAATGTATAGTCCCATATGAGATCGATGATCGTAACAGTGTAACTCTAGATATGGGAAGAAGCAACAAGAGTGAATATTTTCCTGGACCAAGAGGCTAGTAAGACAGGTGGTCCAGATAATTTTGGATACTGTTTTATGGCCTAGTCCAGTAACAGCACATTGAGTGGCCTGTCAACAAAATCTTTGCCAAACCTGAGAACAGACATTCTCAGCACCATGGAATAAAATGGTCATTAAATGCCCCCTCAAAAGCATGGCCAAGTTTATGAGCAAAAAGGGGCTCTGCCAACTGAAGACTGACGCTTGCCATCTACATCTACAAAGATTAAATCATGGCCGCTGCAACTGCTGACTTTCAACGCTCCTGAAAGGAGTTCAGGGTGAAAATCAGGAATGAGGCACTCTGTGCTCTGGGAAAAACTGGCAGAACAGGCCTTCAGATAGTTAGATCTTTTCAGGAGAAGATTTTATGAGTCCCAATTCTTGCATCTTCTCATACCTAGAGAAACACTGACATCATTAACGGTGAAATCTGCTTTGGCTATTAAGGAAAAGTTTACAATTAAGAGTCAAAATAGAGTAGCTATGGTTCAGATATCCTGGGAAATAACTAGGTGATGCTATGGGTGTACTTTCAGATTAGACCTTGTATTGCTAAAGACTTGAGTTTTCTGAGTCATGTCAGACTTGAATGCCACCATACTCAAAACAATGTCTGCTGGAAGCTAGTAACAGCAACCTTACTTTTTATAAAACTAGGCAACTGGCTACCTGGCTACAAGTCTCCCTGAAGTGCCAGGTCCAGACTGGGTTTCAGACCTATTCTTCTAAAAAGAAATAAGATTTATTTTGTCTACTAAATTCCAGTTATTACTCCTCCAACTACTTCTAACTGGATCTGTAACACCAAAATGGCAGACCAAGGGATTGAGATTTTAATCATACAAGGCTCAGATCTAGGACTTGGAACTCAGAAATACTTCCAATTCAGTGTCTATACTGCAAGCTGAGGCAGTCCTATGCTCCATTTTGACAGGAAGTTATCACAGTCATAGTTGCCTAATTCCCTAAATTAAAACTGAGTAGAACTCTGTGGGGCTCTGGAGTAGAGATCTGTTCTGTGTTCTCCATTATTTGTCTCTAGGATATAGGCTTCATTCAGCCTCCTTGACCTTCCCTTAGTTCCAAAGGGTAGATTCAAACAATTGCTAATGGGGAGGGAGGGGATACGGAAACAAGAGAAGCAATCAAATGTTGGTACAGCCTCCAGACAGAGCCCGGGTTCCTACTCAAAGAAATATGCATAGCAATGTCTTTGAGGTCTTCTTTAGAACTGGAGCCCCCGCCCAGGTGGAGGATGGTAACTTCAGACTGAACACAAGATTCCTGGAGCACAGCTCTGTTGCCTCACCACCAACCAATTAAAAGGGGTCACAAACCCTGCAGCCCTCACCCCAAAAGTTGCCTTCTGTTTCTGGGGACCAGAGATGACCATCCTGTTAGGTCTCCTGTTTGGCCCCTGTCTATTTCATCTCTGAAAGGGGCCAACAGTTTCAAACTAAATTGCTATTATTACAAGGGTGAATGCTGGTTTCAGGCAAAAAATACCTTGACTTAGATCTGGTAGAGAGAGATTTCTGCTCTGCTAGGCAGGCCTATGCCCATGCACAGCAGGAAGAAGTTACAGAAGAAAGAGACCTCCACCCCAATTCCCAAGAAGTATCTTGAGTATGAAGTCTCTCAGGGGGGAGTTGTTAGGGGAAGCACACTGATTGAAACCGCCCACCCTGGCCAGGCACCATAGTAACCATTAGCATGAGTTGTTTTATGACAGGAGATCCTGATAAGGAATAAGGAACTAATAAGCCACCACCAACTGGAAGAGTTCGGGAAAGGTCAAAAGGAGACACCACGTGTCCTTCCACTTCCAAGAATCCCTCTCGCTAGCATCCATCTTGGCTGAGTGATAGGTGTGCCACCAGTAAAGACTCTGAATTAAAATAATTGGTCAAAGACCACCCGGAAACTAATCCCATCACCATAAAACCTGAGACTGCTAGCCACGCAGCTAGGCCAAAGAAAAAAACACGATGCTATAGAATTGAATTTATTGACATGGGAAGATGTTCATGATATATCCTTGCTGCTGCTACTGCTAAGTCGCTTCAGTCGTGTCCGACTCTGTGTGACCCCATAGACGGCAGCCCACCAGGCTTCCCTGTCCCTGGGATTCTCCAGGCAAGAACACTGGAGTGGTTTGCCATTTCCTTCTCCAATGTGTGAAAGTGAAAAGTGAAAGTGAAGTCGCTCAGTCGTGTCCAACTCTTCGCGACCCCATGGACTGCAGCCTACCAGGCTCCTCCGTCCATGGGATTTTCTAGGCAAGAGTACTGGAGTGGCTTGCCATATATATATCCTTAAGTAGACACAAAGACTAAATTGAATGTGTGAGTTAGGATAGTTTTGGCAGCAAGTAATAGAACATCCAACTCAAAATGAATTAATTTGTTTATTTTTAAAATATTGTATTTTTATTTATCTATTTGTTTGGCTGCACCAGTTCTTCCCTGTGGCCAGCAGGATCTTTGATCTTTGTTGTAGCATGTGGGATCTTTAGTTGTGTCATGGGAACTCTTAGCTGTGGTATGTGGGACTAGTGCCCTGACCAGGAATTTAATCTGGGCCCCTTGAATTGGAAGCGTGGAGTCTTAGCCATTGGACCACCAGAAGAGTTCCCAAAATGAATTTAAAATGATATATTTATTTATTGCAATTATCAGATGTGTTTATCCAATTGGTCTGGAGAAGGCAATGGCACCCCACTCCAGTACTCTTGCCTGGAAAATCCCATGGACGGAGGAGCCTGGTAGACTGCAGTCCATGGGGTTGCTAAGAGTTGGACACGACTGAGCGACTTCCCTTTCACTTTTCACTTTCATGCATTGGAGAAGGAAATGGCAAACCACTCCAGTGTTCTTGCCTGGAGAATCCCAGGGACAGGGAAGCCTGGTGGGCTGCCGTCTATGGGGTCGCACAGAGTCGGACACGACTGAAGCGACTTAGCATCAGCAGCAGCATCCAATTGATCTAGACCAGAGATAGAGAAGGCTTTCAGGCTGTTGATTCAGTGACCTAACAATGTTAACAAGGAACTCGTTTACTTCTCTTTGCTCTCTCACTCAAAATATCTACTTTATCCTCCATCTGGCTCCCAAAATAATTGAAAGAAGTTGATTCCTCATTCACATTCAGAGGGAGAAGGAGAGAATGACAGACTATCACTTGCTATAAAGACCAAAGAGGAATCTCTCTAAAAGTCTCTAGCAACCACCTCCTAATTTATCATTGGCTAGAACTGCATCATATTCAGATTTCTAAGCTCATAGGGAAAGGGAATGTGACTTTCTTCATAGTCAGACTCACTCACTAAGCTAAGGTCAGTTTCCCTAATAAGAGTATTATTCAATGGAATATAGGATCATTTGCATTTGGAAAGTCTGATACAATTAAAAAATATATCTATCTATCTAATGTCTTTGAATAGAATAGAAAATTAACCCCACATTATGAAAGTATTGGGCCTTGGAATTACATTTGTTTTACATTTGTTCCTTTTGCTTGCCTGTATGTTGTAGTTTTCTATAATTAAGTATGTGCTGTTGTTGTCTCATTAACCTTTTAGTGTGGAAAACTTTCAAATCAACCCCAAAACACAGGAAATAGTATAATGAATCCTCAAGTATCCATCACCTAGCTTCAATAATTATCAACTTGTGATGAATCTTGTTTTATATATTATTTTTATAATAAGAAAAAAGTTGGTTTTAGTTAAAAAGAAGATCTAATCACCTACTTATCATTTTCTCTAATCCATAGAATTCACCTTTATGCAAATCAGTAAGATTAGGTAAGGAGAGCCCAGTATTGCTCTTGTCAGGTGCTCAAGATCTTTCTCAAATTGTGCCCAATGTATTTCTTTGAGAGTTTGGTATTGCTCAGTTTCTTACCCTATCTATGCTTCTCAGAAATTCATGCTGCAGCATCCCCAGTATCAAGAGGAAAAGCACATGACTCTAGGAACTTGGCATACAGATTAAAATGGCTCACTTGAAAGCATAGAGTTATTTTGAAATCTCATTTTTACTTTTAAAATCTGTGAAGATGTGCATTTTGCTGCTGCTGCTGCTGCTAAGTCGCTTCAGTAGTGTCCAACTCTGTGCGACCCCATAGATAGCAGCCCACCAGGCTTCCCAGTCCCTGGGATTCTCCAGGCAAGAACACTGGAGTGGGGTGCCATTTCCTTCTCCAATTCATGACAGTAAAAAGTGAAAGTGAAGTCGCTCAGTCGTGCCCGACCCTCAGCGACCCCATGGACTGCAGCCTTCCAGGCTCCTCCATCCATGGGATTTTCCAGGCAAGAGTACTGGAGTGGGGTGCCATTGCCTTCTCCGATGTGCATTTTAGGCTATGTTTAATAGAAATGGAATTTCTAAATTACTCACCATTGAATAAATTTGATACTGTAGAGAGATGGTACATGTTGGTATTATGGCTTCCAGGCTTCCAAGGCAGCTTGACAAATACACCTGCGAACACAAGATCCCCAGTTTGAGAGGCACAGCCTAGGCTTCTCTCTACATTTAAAATCCTGATTCTCCCCTCTTTGTTTCCTTGATTTTGAAAGTGCATTCTCTTTAAGTGCATTCTCTTTGATATCAGTGTTCTTGCTTTTCCCCACAGGAACCTCAGCTGGTGTGACCTACCCTAGGACCTAATCCTTAGTTGTCAGCCCTACTGACTCAGCTTGGCCAGGTCTGGCCCAGTACCCTGCAAGAAGATTTTAGATGTACGAAAACACAAGGGAGAAGATACGTTTTCATCTAATAGATATTTACTGAGCACCAACTATGTGTCTGCATCTGAATGCAGAGTTCCAAAGAATAACAAAGAGCGATAAGAAAGCCTTCCTAAGTGACAAATGCAAAGAAATAGAAAAAAAAAAAACAAAAAAAACAAAAAACAAACAGTAGAATGGGAAAGACTAGAGATCTCTTCAAGGAAATCAGAGATACTTAGGGAACATTTCATGCAAAGACGGGCACAATTGAGGGCAAAAACTGTATGGACCTAACAGAAACAGAAGCTATTAAGAACAGGTGGCAAGAATACACATAGGAACTATACACAAAAGATCTTAATGACCCAGATAACCAGAATGATGTGATCACTCACCTAGAGTCAGACATCCTGGAATGTGAAATCAAGTGGGCCTTAGGAAGCATCACTATGAACAAAGCTAATGAAGGTGATAGAATTCCAGCTGAGGTATTTCAAATCCTAAAAGATGATGCTGTGAAAGTGCTGCACTCAATATGCCAGCAAATTTGGAAAACTCAGCAGTGGCCACAGGAATGGAAAAGGTCAGTTTTCATTCCAATCCCAAAGAAAGACAATAGCAAAGAATATTCAAACTACCGCCAACTGCACCCATCTCACACAAAAACATAACAAGGTAATGCTCAAAATTCTCCAAGCCAGGCTTCAACAGTACATGAACCGAGAACTTCCAGATGTTCAAGCTGGATTTAGAAATGCAGAGGAACCAGAGATCAAATTGCCAACACCCTCTGGATCATAGAAAAAACAAGAGAATTCCAGAAAAACATTTACTTCTGCTTTACTGACTATGCCAAAGCCTTTGACTGGGTGGATCATGACAAACTGCGGGAAATGTTTAAAGAGATAGCAGACCACCTGACCTGCCTCCTGAGAAATCTGTATGCAAGTCAAGAAGCAACAGTCAGAACTGGACATGGAACAATGAACCAGTTCCAAATTGAGAAAGGAATATGTCAAGGCTATATATCGTCACCCTGCTTATTTAATTTACATCATGCAAAATGCTGGGCTGGATGAAGAACAAGCTGGAATCATGATTGCCAGGAGAAATATCAATAACTTCAGATACGAAGGTGACACTACCCTTATGGCAGAAAGCAAAGAGGAACTCAAGAGTCTCTTGATGAAAATGAAAGAGGAGAGAGATAGTTTAAAACTCAATATTCAAAAAACTAAGATCATGGCATCTGATCCCATCACTTCATGGCAAATAGATGTGAAAATAATAGATACCATGACAGACTCTATTTTGGGGGGCTCCAAAATCACTGCAGATGGTGACTGCAGCCATGAAATTAAAAGACGCTTGCTCTTTGAAAGAAAAGCTATGACCATCCTGCTGCTGCTGCTGCTGCTAAGTCGCCTCAGTCGTGTCCGATTCTGTGTGACCCCAGAGATGGCAGCCCACCAGGGAGAATCCCGTCCCTGGGATTCTCCAGGCAAGAACACTGGAGTGGGGTGCCATTTCCTTCTCCAATGCATGAAAGTGAAAAGTGAAAGTGAAGTCGTTCAGTCGTGTCTGACCCTCAGTGATCCCATGGACTGCAGCTTACCAGGCTCCTCCATCCATGGGATTTTCCAGGCAAGAGTACTGGAGTGGGGTGCCATTCCTAGACAGCATATTAAAAAGCAGAGACCTTACCTTGCTGACAAAGGTCCATGTAGTCAAAGCTATGGTTTCTGTGGTAGTCATGTGTGGATGTGAGAGTTGGACAATAAAGAAAGCTGAGTGCTGAAGAATTGATGCTTTTGAACTGTGGTGTTGGAAAAGACTCTTGAGAGTGCCTTGGACTGCAAGGAGATCCAACCAGTCAATTCTAAAGCAGATCGGTCCTGAATATTCATTGGAAGGGCCAATGCTAAAGCTGAAACTCCAGTACTTAGGACACTTAATGTGAAGATCTGACTCATTGGAAAAGACCTTGATGCTGGGAAACAGTGAAGGCAGGAAGAGAAGTGGACGACAGAGGATGAGATGATTGGATGGCATTACCGACTTGATAGACATTATTTGAACAAGCTCTGGGAGTTGGTGATGGCCAGGGAAGCCTGGCATGCTGCTGTCCTTGAGGTTGCAAAGAATTGGACATGACTGAGTGACTGAACTAAACTGAACTGAGCTGAACTATGTGTCTGGCACTTAGCTAGGCTTTGGGAATAGTGTAGTTAAAAGAAAGGACACAATCCACTGTTATCAGAGACACCAGTAATGTATAGACAATTATAAAAGGAGCTAAGAAGTGCATGTTTTATGAAGTATTGTGTCCTGTGATGCTCAGAGCAGGGCTCCTTAAGTGGCTCAGGAATATGTTCCAAAAACATGATGCAGTATGATTTGGGAGACAAGGAAGGAGTGTCTTGGTAGTAGTTTTCTATATTTTAATGAAGACTTGCTCTTGTTTAACCACAGAGAGTGGCTTCTTAGAAGTAAGGGGATAGTCAAAAGCAGGAAATTGTTTCTAGGGTTTGCTTCGTACACTTACTACACTGATTTAGCAAGAAGGAATGAGCACAAAGACTTTGATTACTTTGGGGTGGAAATTAGAAAACTAATTGTATTCTTTTCAGCCTGAACTTTTTTGGTGAGCATCTTTCACGTGTGTTTGGAATTTTATTCAAGTCTTGGTACTTTTTACTCATGTTGCTTCTTCCAGTAATGAAATTTCTTTGTTATCTTGATCACATCTTAATCATTGGTGAGTCCTTGGCCTTCTGTGGTGGCTCAGCTGGTAAAGAATCTCCTTACAATGGAGGAGACCCAGGTTCAATCCCTGGATCAGGAACTCACCTGGAGAAGGGAATGGCTACACACTCCAGTATTCTTGCCTGGAGAATTCATGGACTGAGGAGCCTGGTGAGCTACAGCCCACGGGGTCGCATAGAGTTGGATACAACTAAATAACTAACACTTTCACTTTTTCACTGGTCTTCTGTGAAATCTTTGCCAAGCAGAATCAGTTGCTCTATTCTTTCTTTTCCCTTAACACCATCTCTTAACAGGTGGAGCTTCGAACCATTGGTATTGGCCTCTCCTCCTGTGCCTTCCTGGTTGAGAAAACAATTAATCATTCTAGTTACTAACCTCAGAACTCTGTATGGTGGTGGTGGTTTAGTTGTTAAGTCATGTCTGACTCTTGTGACCCGGTGGAGAGTAGCCTGCCAGGCTCCTCTGTCCATGGGATTCTCTAGGCAAGAATACTGGAGTGGGTTACCATTTTCTTCTCCGCAGAACTCTATACAGTATTTAACTATAATGCATTTTTTAAAGAAGTATATGGGCTAACTGGATTAAAATTTAATTTAATATTTATAGTGAACTGATTATTTTGATTACTTTATCATTAAAAGACTATATCAGTCAAAAAATTTAACTTTATTTTTTCTTTATTGTTTCTCGGCAAAAGAATGGCATAGTGGTGGTGACATTGGCATTTGCTCTGAAACCATCTTGATTGAGTGAATATGATGCAACACTTATTTCCCATTGAGAAATTCGGAAACAAACACACCCAAGCAATGATGAACTCCTCTAAGGTGGAGATAGAAGGATAGGCTGTGTTGACGCACAGTTAATCAGGGCTGAGTAATAGAGCTGAGTGAGAAAACAAATGAAGAAAGCCCTGTGCCTACCCTTTGTATGCTCTTCTACAGATGTATAGTCCTGACCTTAAGGTTACTTAAGCAAAAGACTGTCTTGTATCTGGACTTTTATTTTTCCACTGTTAGTCTCCTTTTCTCCTCCATTTCAGGTATTCAACAGACACAAAAATCTGTCACTACAAAGTGACAGATTGGGCTTCCCTGGTGGTTTAGTGATTTAAAAAATCCACTACCAATGCAGAAGACATGATTTCAATCCCTCATTTGGGAGGATCCCACATGCTGTGGAGGAACTAAGCCCTTGCATCACAACTACTGAATCTGTGCTCTAGGGCCTGAAAGCCACACTACTGAAGTCCCCGAGTCCTAGGGCCTGTGTCCCGTAACAATGGCAGCCACCCAGTACATCCAAAAAGAAAGAAAGAAAGTGGCTCTTGATAAAGAATTGCTATTGTTCAGTCACTAAGACATGTCTGACTCTTTGTGACCTTATGGACTGAAGCATACCAGGCTTAACTTTCCTTCACTGTCTCCCAGAGATTTTTCAAATTCATGTCCATTGAGTCAGTAATGCTATCTAACCATCTCATCCTCTGTAGCTCCCTTCTCCTGACTTTAATCTTTCCCAGCATCATGGTCCTTTCCAGTGAATCAGCTCTTCACATCAGGTGGCCAAAGTACTGGAGCTTCAGCTTTAGAGTGAACTTCCTATTGAAATCTCCAAAGTGATGCCAAAAACTGGGGACAGTCATGGCCCTCTGGTAGGGGTAGACACCCTATGAAGTCAAAAGATTTGCTCTCCTAACAACTACCAGCACCCAGCTCTGCATATGTATAAAGAGACAACAAGGGAGAAGAGTCCCCTGCATGGATCACTGCCTTGTTGTAGCGAAAGGGTTTGTGTAACTCAATGAAGCTATGAGCCATATCATGCTGGGCCATCCAAGATGGATGATCATAGTGAAGAGTTCTGACAAAATGTGGTCCACTAGAGGGGTAAATGGCAACCCACTCCAATATTCTTGCCTCAAGAACCCCATTAATAGTATGAAAAGGCAAAAATATATGACACCAGAATATAAGCCCCTCAGATCTGAAGGTGTCCAACATGCTACTGGGGAGGAGTGGAGAGCAATCACTTACAGCTCCAGAGAAAAATGAAGCAGCTGGGCCAAAGTGGAAATGATGCTTAGTTGTGGCTATGTCTGAGGGTGAAAGTAAAGTCTGACACTGTAAAGAACAATATTGCATAGGAACCTGGAATGTTAGGTACATGAATCAAGGTAAATTGGATGCGGTCAAGCAGGAGATAGGGCTTCCCTTGTGGGTCAGATAGTAAAGAATCTGCCTACAATGTAGGAGACCTGGGTTCGATCCCTGGGTCAGGAAGAACCCCTGGAAAAGGAAATGGCAACCCACTCCAGGATTTTTGTCTGGAGACTCCCATAGACAGAAGAGTCTGGTGGGCTACAGTCTATAAAGTCGCAAAGAGTTGGACATGATTGAACGATTAACACTTTCACTTTTCAAGCAGGAGATGACAAGAGTGAACACTAGCATCTTAGGAATCAGTGAACTATTAATAAAATGGATGGGTGAATTTAATTCAGATGACCATTATATTTACTACTGTGCCCAAGAATCTCTTAAAAGAAATGGAGTAGCCCTCATAGTCAACAAAGAGTTCAAAACCTAGTACTTGGGTGCAATCTCAAAAATTACAGAATGATCTCAGTTTGTTTCCAAGGCAAATCCTTCAACATCACAGTAATCCAAATCCGTGCCCCAACCACTAAGGCCAAAGAAGCTGAAGTTGAATGGTTCTATGAAGACCTCCAAAAACTTCTAGAACTGACACCAAAAAAAAAGATGTCCTTTTCATCATAGGGGATTGGAATGCAAAAGTAGGAAGTCAAGAGATGCCTGAAGTAACAGGCAATTTGGCCTTGGAGTACTACATGAAGCAGAGCAAAGGCTAACAGAGATTTGTCAAGATAACATGTTGGTTATAGCAAACATCATCTTCCAACAACACAAGAGACAACTCTACACATGGACATCTCCAGATGGTTAACACCGAAATCAGATTGATTATATTCTTTGCACCTGGATATGGAGAAGCTTCATACAGTCAGCAAAACAAGACCTGGAGTTGACTGTGGCTCAGATCATGAGCTCCTTATTCAAAATCCAGGCTTAAATGGAAGAAACTAGGGAAAACCACCGGAGAAGGAAATGGCACCCCACTCCAGTACTCTTGCCTGGAGAATCCCATGGACCGAGGAGCCTGGTAGGCTGCAGTCCATGGGGTCGCTAAGAGTCGGACACGACTGAGCGACTTCGCTTTCACTTTTCACTTTCATGCATTGGAGAAGGAAATGGCAACCCACTCCAGTATTCTTGCCTGGAAGAATCCCAGGGATGGAGGAGCCTTGTTGATTGCCGTCTATGGGGTCACACAGAGTCGGACACCACTGAAGCGACTCAGCAGCAGCAGCAGCAGGGAAAACCACTAGGCCATTCAAGTATGACCAAAATCAAATCCGTTATGATTATACAGTGGAGGTGATGAATAGATTCAAAGGATTAGATCTGGTCTGAAGAACTGTAGATGGAAGTTTGTAACACTGTACAGGAGGCAGTGACCAAAACCAAAATCATCCAAAAGAAAAGAAATACAAGAAGGCAAAGTGATTGTGTGAGGAGGCTTTATGCATAACTGAGGAAAGAAGAGAAGCAAAAAGTGAGGGAGAAAGGAAAAGATATAAGCAACTGAAAAGAGAGTTCCAGAGAACGGAGAGATAAGAAGCCTTCTTAGCAAAAGAAAACCTATTCTGAACAAAGTTAGGCTGGTCCCATTCCATCTGTAATGTGCAAAATGTCTGCTCTGGCTGGACTGATGTGAAGTCCATGTCTACATAATCTGCTCAATATCTCTCCACTGTCCAGAAATATTTAATGTTCTGTTTGTACTAGATTAGTTTCTTATTCCATGAATCTCTGAAAGATGGAAGAAAATTGGACCTAGTATTTAATATATTTCACTTGATTCTAAAGATAATTAAAATTTAAAAAGCATTTCTGAATAATGCCTCAAGTTTTGAACCCTAGGAAAATGTGCATAACAAGTATACAGACACATTTTAATGAGCATTTAAAATAATTTACTTTTGTTTATTTTCATAACTTTTCAGTTCTATATGTGTATTTTGCAGAAATAAAATGATTCTTTTAAAATATTTTTTATTTTTGTGCTCAGATATATTTTCTGTTGATCTATGAAATGTTCTGTACAAAGCTGTATGGTGGTACAGTTGGGCTAGATACTTTTGTTTTTTAAAATCTGGACTTAGCCAAATATATTTGACCATGTTAAAAACAGTATCTTTTTATTAAAAATTTGATTGCATAAAAAAAGGCCTTCTTAAATGAACAGTGCAAAGTAGAGGAAAACAATAGAATGGGAAAGACTAGAGATTTCTTCAAGAAAATTGGAGATATCAAGGGAACACTTCATTCAAGGATGGGCACAATAAAGGACAGTAATGGTAAGGACCTGATAGAAGCAGAAGGTATTAAGAACAGGTGGCAAGAATACACAGAAGAACTAGACATAAAAGGTCTTAATGACACAGATAGCCACAGTGGTGTGATCACTCACCTAGAGCCTGACATCCTGGAGTCTGAAGTCAAGTGGGCCTTAGGAAGCATTACTACAAACAAAGTTATTGAAGGTGATGGAATTCCAGCTGAACTATTTAAAATCCTAAAAGATGATGCTGTTAAAGTGCTATGCGCAATATGTCAGCAAATTTGGAAACCCCAGCAGTGGACATAGAACTGGAGAAGTCAGTTTTCATTCCAATCCCAAAGAAGGACAGTGCCAAAGAATGTACAAACTATGGTGCAATTGTGCTCATTTCACATGCTAGTAAGGTTATGCTCAAAATCCTTCAAGCTAGGTTTCAGTGGTACATGAACTGAGAATTTACAGATGTACAAGATAGATTTAGAAAAGGCAGAGGAACTAGTTTTTGTTGGCTTAAAGCTTAATATTGAGAAAACTAAGATCATGGCATCAGGTCCCGTCACTTCATGCAAATAGAAGAGGAAAAAGTGGAAGCATTGACCAATTTTATTTCCTTGGGCTCCAAAATCACTGCAGATGGTGAAATTAAATAACACTTGCTCCTTGGAGGAAAAGATATGACAAACCTAGACAGCATGTTAAAAAAGCAGAGACATCACTTTGCCAATAAAGGTCCATCTAGTCAAAGCTATGGCTTTTCCAGTAGTCATGTACAAATGTGAGAGTTTGACTACAAAGAAGGCTGAACACCAAAGAACTGATGCTTTTGAACTGTGGTGTTGGAGAAAACTCTTGAGAGTCCCTTGGACTGCAAGAAATCACACCAGTGAATCCTAAAGGAAATCAGTCTTGAATAGTCACTGGAAGGACTGATGCTGAAGCTGAAGCTCCAATACTTTGGTCACCTGATGTGAAGAGCTGACTCATTAGAAAAGACTTTGATGCTGGGAAAGATTGAAGACAAAAGGAGAAGTGTGCAGCAGAGGATGAGATTGTTAGATAGCATCCCTGACTCAATGCACATGAGTCTGAGCAAACTCTGGAAGGTAGGGAAGGACAGAGAAGCCTAGCAGGCTGCAGTTGATAGGGTCCAAAAGAGTTGGATACAACTTATGAACAGAACAACAATGTGATACATCTACTGTGGGTTTCCAAGACACCTAAATCCACAAATATATTCCTCCTGACTCAGCTTCTATGTTGCACAGAAGGACACAGGAAACAGTCCATCTAACTCAGACACATGGAGGTAACTCTGAATACATTTTCTTCACATGATAGGCAAAGGATTCAGTTCAGTTCAGTCACTCAGTCATGTCCGGCTCTTTGTAACCCCACGGAAGTAGCATACCAGGCTTCCCTGTCCATCACCAACTCCAAGAGCTTGCTCAAACTCATGTCCATTGAGTCTGTAATGCAATCCAACCATCTCATCCACTGTCATCCCCTTCTCCTCCTGCCTTCCAATCTTTCCTAGCATCAGGGTCTTTTCCAATGAGTCAGTTCTTTGCATCAGGTGGCCAAAGTATTGGAGTTTCAGCTTCAGCATCAGTCCTTCCAATGAATATTCGGAACTGATTTCCTTTGGGATGGACTGGTTTGATTCCCTTACAGTCTAAGGGTCTCTCCAGAGTCTTCTCCAACACCACAGTTCAAAAGCATCAATTCTTCGGCACTCAGCTTTCTTCACAGTCCAACTCTCACATCCATACATGACTACTGGGAAAAACATAGCTTTGACTCAGTTCAGTTCAGTTCAGTTCAGTTCAGTCGCTCAGTCGTGTCCGACTCTTTGCAACCCCATGAATTGCAGCACGCCAGGCCTCCCTGTCCATCACCAACTCCCGGAGTTCACTCAGACTCACGTCCATCACTCGAGTCAATGATGCCATCCAGCCATCTCATCCTCTGGCATCCCCTTCTCCTCCTGCCCCCAGTCCTGCCCAGCATCAGAGTCTTTTCCAATGAGTCAACTCTTCGCATGAGGTGGCCAAAGTACTGGAGTTTCAGCTTTAGCATCATTCCTTCCAAAGAAATCCCAGGGCTGATCTCCTTCAGAATGGACTGGTTGGATCTCCTTGCAGTCCAAGGGACTCTCAAGAGTCTTCTCCAACATCACAATTCAAAAGCATCAATTCTTTGGCACTCAGCTTTCTTCACAGTCCAGCTCTCACATCCATACATGACCACTGGAAAAACCATAGCCTTGACTAGACGAAACTTTGTTGGCAAAGTAATGTCTTTGCTTTTCAATATGCTATCTAGGTTGGTCATAACTTTTCTTCCAAGGAGTAAGCATCTTTTAATTTCATGGCTGCAGTCATCATCTGCAGTGACTAGATGGACCTTTATTGGCAAAGTAATGTTCCTGCTTTTTAATATGCTGTCTAGGTTGGTCATAACTTTTCTTCCAAGGAGAAAACGTTCTTTTAATTTATGGCTGCAGTCACCATCTGCCATTTTAGAAATACATAAACCTAAATATGGGCTTTTCAAATGGCTCAGTGGATAAGAATCCATCTGCTAATGCAAGAGATGCAAGAGACTCAGGTTTGATCCTTGGGTTGGGAAGATCCCTGGAGTAGGAAATGGCAACCCACTCTAGTAGTCTTGCCTGAAAAATTCCATGGACAGAAGAGCCTGGCAGGCTACCGTCAATGTCACAAAGAGTTGGATATGAATGAGTACCACACAGGACAGCACAGCACAGGAAACCTAAGTATATAAGAATATAGGACCATATAAAGAATTTCTTTGAGTTTGGAATGTAGATTTTCATAGAGAAAAAAAGTCATGAGGTCCTATTAAAATGAATCTAACAGGTTCGATGCAGGATGTAGGAAGCTTAGGGATGGTGCACTGGGATGACCCAGAGGGATGGTATGGGGAAGGAGGTGGGAGGGGGAGTCAGGATGGGGAACACGTGTATACCCATGATGGATGCATGTTGATGTATGGCAAAACCAATACAATATTTAAAGTGAAAAAAATAAAAAAATGAGTCTAACAAGTCTTAGCCCAAAGTCACTCTGGCGAGAATGGGTTCCTTTGAATGAAAGAGTATAATCAAAATTTTAATAAAATTTTAATGTGAAGTAGAACATAGTATGTGAAGCTAGCATTAATATTTTAATTAATGAAGATTTCATTTCTTAAGGGCTATAAAACAAGAAAAGCTTAATCTCATAACCTAGAAGTTTTTACTTCATCATTGTTTCTTCTTTGTTTCTGGCTGAATTGTAATTTCAAGTGAGTAGACAGAGACATGAAGAGAAGGCAATGGCACCCCAACTCCAGTACTCTTGCCTGGAAAATCCCATGGATGGAGGAGCCTGGTAGGCTGTAGTCCATGGGGCCGCTAAGAGTCAGACATGACTGAGCAACTTCCCTTTCACTTTTCACTTTCATGCATTGGAGAAGGAAATGGCAACCCACTCCAGTGTTCTTGCCTGGAGAATCCCATGGACGGAGGAGCCTGGTGGGATGCCGTCTATGGGGTCGAACAGATTTGGACATGACTGAAGTGACTTAGCAGCAGCAGCAGCAGCAGCAGCAGACAGAGACATGATACTATATATTGAATAACTTCGAGTAGATATCCATGCTTTTCTTCAGTGTTATCTCTTAGTTAGAATAAAGAAAGCTAAGGTGTTGCTCTCTCCAATCCCAAGTACAGAATGCCCCAATGAAGAGGTTTCTTGAGTTACCTTTAGAGAATTATTCCAGTTCTTGGCAGCCTAATCCCACATTTCACTGTGGACCCCAACTTTTACAGCTGTTCAGATGAGCCATTCATTAAATGGCTGAGTAGAAGTATTCAACCATACTTATTTGCCTTCTTTACACTGATTTTTAGGATTGGTTCCACATACCTCCTTTCTCTGTCCTTCCCTCTCTCCTTTCCATGCATATTTTTGAAAGCCCATTGTTTTAGGAATAAAGTTACTGTCTGTTAAGATTTACAGTTTAGTGGGGTTGAGATAAAATAAACAAAAATTTCTAATACATTATGGTAAGTGTTATGATACTATGAGAACATAAAGGAGAAACATCTAGTTTACAGGAATTAGAGGAGGCGGTTTAAACATTTTACCTAACACGAATACCAGACATTTGCATATACATGTGTCAGTACACATTTTTAAAAATTAGATTATTATCTTCTCAGAAATAAGATAATAATGACTGTGTTGGCAGATATGCCTGTCTCCACCATAGGAAACACCACTGACCTAACTGAGGGTTAATATATGCAAACTATATGAATTTTCTAGAAGAATGATGGCACATAATTTTGAGATATTAATGCTTTTCTAATCGTTACTGTATTTTCAATAAATATCAAAGTGAAACTTTTATTATATGGATTGTAGAGTGGAAAGCATGTCAGATTAGTTAAAAAAAATAGGTGTTATATAATAGCTTCCCACTAGTTATCTATTTTACACATGATAGTGTATATATATGTGTGTGTGTGTGTGTGTGTGTGTGAATGCTACTTTCTCAGTTCGTCCCACCCTCTCCGTCCCTGGCTGTGTCCACAAGTTTGTTCTCTATGTCTCCATCTATGTTCCTTCCGTGTTGTACAGCAGAATCCAACACAACATTGTAAAGCAATTATCCTTCAATTAAAAAAAAATAATCACCCTTATAAGCAACAAAAATCATGTCTTCCTTTATATATATATTTCCCCAAAGCACCTTTTATTAATAAACAAAAATATTCTTTAAGAAATAGGTGTTAGTACTATATAGAGGTATTAACTGTGATTTTGACCAATTTAACTTAATTAAACCAAAGTTTCTTATTGGAAATGTGAAGTTGAGAAAGATTTATTTTTTTTTTCTAGATTTAAATATCTGACTTTTATTGAAAAAATCTACCTTATATGGTTTATAGTAAGACTTTTAAATTATTATAATCTGAAGACAATAGCTTTTACGTTCCCACTCCTAGAAAGTACCAATATTATTTATGTTTTCTTGCTCCCTATAAAATTTGACTTTGTCTTACTAGTAACACAGTCTCCATCAACTAGCCAAGACCCGTCAGACTGGTTCTAATTAGATCATCAGTGACTTCCCTCTTCTTAATCCAGCCTTCAAAGTTGCTGATAGAGTCAGATACACACACTGATTGCAGACCTTGGTCTCCACAGGAATCTTCTCTGCTGGTCAGCAATGTATCGGTGAGTCCTGTGTCTAAAGTTAACTTGTTTAAAATGGCATGACCCACATCAAGGAATGTGTAGATCTCTAGTTCATTATTTGCTTAATATGGAAAAATACTTTTGATATTTAAACTGAAATTTTGTCAAGAAATAGATTTCTCTTCTTTATGTACTAGTGTTCCCTGTCCTCTTCTGTCTCATTCCAAAATGTTTTTCTATATACTTTAAAAACAGTTCAACAAAAGATTAAGATACATGGTGTTTGACAACTGTCTTTTAGTTTGTTTTGAGGAAAATAGAATGTGTTTTTACCTTGAGTTCTATTTGTCCCAAGTCATGTTATATATTACAGAGAAGGAAATGACAACCCACTCCAGTGTTCTTGCCTGGGAGATCCCATGGACAGAGGACCCTGGTGGGCTACAGTCCATGGGGTTGAACACGACAGAACAACTAAACAACAACAACATTATGTATTATAGTGCATTATACTATATTATATACTTAATTAAAATTATACATGAGAAAAAAACTGAAACCAACTGTAAAGATTAAACTTATGCTTCTTTCTGTAAATAAATAGTATAAAATTTAAAAACTATATATGTTTTAAAAGAACAAGAAAAATTTAAGAAGACAATGGGATGAAATTATTACAGTTGGATTTTCAAAATAAATCCAATGACACAACTTCTCTAATAGAGAAATCATAATTATTTTGAGGCTGTTTTCTTTAAAAGTTAGAAACTAAATAGTAACAAGTTTACAGTGTACTAGTTTGGACTCTGAAAATTTTATCCTCATATTAAAAATTTATTTTCTCTGATTAAAATATTGGCATGCTATTTTTTTTTTAATTTCTGCTTTCAGAAGAAAATAGTTTGAAAAGTATAAAACTCCTAATGGGATCTTAAAAATGAAGAACATGCAGGCTCTGTAATTGATAAAGAGTCCTACAAAGTTATGAGAATTTTAATACCCTCTATATTTGTTCATGAGTCAACTCAGAGTTAGACATCACAAATTTAATCAGACTTTTCAAGGCTTCCTGCCTTTTTCAAGTACTTCTCTATAATCCATGATGGTTTTGTATCTATACTTTTCTCTGCCTTACTTTTTACAATATTACTATAGAAAATGGTTTTTATTTAAATATATAATCCTATCAAACTCAAGATTCTAAATCTGATTTCAGGCTACATTGATCTGAGTCTGGACTTTGTGTAGGGGAGTTATAATGTGGGGGTATTGGAATGAATTTTTCTGAATATAATCTCTAATTTGAAGCAAAAAATATTTTCATCATAGATGAAATCTGCTTCATCATAGATGAAAGATATGTATCAACAGAAAACAAACAACACCTTCCTGATCCAAAAATTGTATAGAAAGTGAAGCATAATTATGTTTGTGTCAGCCTAGGAGATGTTCAGAGAATGGGTAGAGTCAAAAGGAATTAAACTTATTATGCACATTTGCTGGAATAAATGTACCAACTAGAATGCTTTGAAGAAAGAGGTATATTGAAATATATAGGGAATTTCATTTTTTAACAGTGATTGTTATAAGTTTTTATTTTTTACTGAAATATAATGTATATATAGTAAAGTATGCATTAAATATTTTTACAACTCAGTGGATTCTCATAAGCTGAACACATTTGTGTCAAAAGCACTCAGATCAAGAAATCAGCCCTCCTGAAGCTTTTTCTTTCTTCACTTCCATTGACTATTTCCAAGAATTTCCATTCTCTATAGGCAATTTCTTTTTAAGGCCACTGGTTCATAACTGGGAAGGCAAATCAGAAACAGGTAGAAAAATTTATCAAATGACATGCTTCTTTTTTTTCCCCTCTTTTTTTTAACACCAAAAACATTTTGTATCGGGGTGTAACTGATTAGCAATGTTGTGATAGTCTGAGGTGACCAGTGAAGGGACTTAGCCATAAATATACACGTATCCAGTTTCCCTAAAACCTTACTCCCATCCAGGGTGGCATATAACACTGAACTCTGCTACTTTTTCTTTAAGCATATTTCTGATATGCTTCTTCACTACTTCTTCACTACTTCAGCTACATAGCTCCTTCATTACTTTACCTGTTCTAAATGAAAACCACTATTTGTCAACAAAAGTCCGTCTAGTCAAGGCTATGGCTTTTCCAGTAGTCATGTATAGATGTGAGAGTTGGACTATAAAGAAAGCTGAGTGCCAAAAAATTAATGCTTTTGAACTGTGGTGTTGGAGGAGCTGCTTAAGAGTCCCTTGGACTGCAAAGAGATCCAACCAGTCCATCCTAGAGGAGATTAGTCCTGGGTATTCATTGTTGAAGCTGAAACTCCAATACTTTGGCCACCTGATGCGAAGAGCTGACTCATTTGAAAACACCCCGATGTTGGGGAAGATTGAAGGCAGGAGGAAAAGGGGATGACAGAGATGAGATGGTTGGATGGCATCACTAACTCAATGGACATGAGTTTGGGTAAACTCCAGGAGTTGGTGATGGAGAGGGAGGCATGGCATGCTGTGGTTCATGGGGTCGCAAAGAGTCAGACATGACTGAGCAACTGAACTGAACTGACCTGGATTTTAGAATTTAAAAGTTAGAAGAAATTCAGATCAAATACTATTGTTTTCTCCAAATTCTGATTTTATGCTGTCCTTTGAACATGAAGAAATCAACACATTACTTGTATTAAAAAAAAAATACAACAGAAGGTTAAAGAAAACTTTTTCAGGTATAAGTTTACAGGGAAGAGATTTTGGAAGAGAAGAATATATTTATTAAATAATAATATAATATATACATATATAATAATATAATAATATTGATGGACAGTCTGCCTACTGTATTCACCAGCAGGCACTGACAACCAGCAACCACTGACAGCAGACAGAATTTATAGACATTAATATTTCACATGTTTAGACAGATGAAGGTAAACTGAGTACTATTCCAATGAAACAAAATGGACAACTTTAATTTTTACTCAGTAGGATAAGCATTATCTCTCAACTTATAACCCATGGATCCCCTCCATTAAATTCACTGGGTACTTATTAAAAGTAGAAAACTTCAGTTCTCATTCAAGAATTCCCATGAATCTCCGGTTGAGGTATGGGAATTGTATTTTTAAAAGTTACACAGAGTAATTCTTATTTATTGATACAGTGTAAAGCCATAAAAAGAAAGGAACTTTTAAGACAGAAAGAACTTAAAGTAGAAATGAAATAGGTCAGCTATTAAAGAGGTGGCCCTTTGTTTTCTTTAAATTGGTATAATTATGTATTAATGGGAGGTGTTCTCTTCCCGGTCACCTTTTCCTCCAAGGGAGAAGAGTAGTCATTTACACAACATAGTGATGATTAAGGAAGAGAAGATAATTTCAGAATATGGGAAACTGAAGGGTGGATACAGACATAATTTGGGTAGTTTGTGTCTGACAGAGAGGGTGGTCATACTTGGGCTAAAAATCTATTTGCTTATAGGGAAAAATCTCAAAGTAAAATTAATCTAGCAACATCTTCCTTTCTGCCCTGAAATTAGCCAACAGATAGTGATAATGAAGGGTGAGGTGTAGGTCCAGAGATGCCTTATCATGGTGCTCCAAGTGTTTAATGCTCTGTGTCACTTCTCTTTCAGCTGAGATCTGTCCTGGTCCATGTAATAGCTTTTAATGAGTTCTCATTCTGTACTAAGTTCTTTGTGGAAGAAACTGATTTGTTGGGCACCTATATTATGTATTACACCCTTTGTAAAATGCTATCTGATTTAATGTTGACGATCCTTTGAGAAGCTGTTATTATGATCTCTCCTTTAAAAGAGAAAATAATTGCAGCTCGGGGATAGTGAGTGTTGGATCGAGAAACTGACCCTGACCTTTCTGGCTCTGTAGTCTATTATTTTTACTATAATACTGTCTATTGTGTGTAGGAAGCTAAAAGAAGAGTCTTTGGAAAATTTGCTTTCTAACAGAGAAATGGAAAGCACACATATATGCATATACACACATGGAGAAAATGGATATGCATGTGTAGGAATACCTGTTTATATAATGTATAGGCAAAGAAACAAGTCAATACCAGTTAATATTAAAGAATGGACATATATACCAAAGGAGGAAGGATGGTGGTATAATTTTATTTTCATTGATTGATCTTTAGAAATGTTTTGAAGAATTCATAGACTGCCCTTACTTAATTTTCTTAAAATTGTCTCTGTATTTAAAAAAGATAATGTGAACTAACTTTTATGTACTATCTCAAAAGTGATCAGCATTCAATTATATAATTTCTTTCTAAAAAAGATTGCAACATGTGCTATAGTGTAAAAATCAAGTTCTCCTTAGTGCACCATTTCATGGAAGAAATTCATTAGTCTGTAATAGCTGTAACTGTCTAGTGAACCTTTGTTATTATTCATTTTTGTCTGCTTTCCTCCAAAATAGCCTTGTTTCAATATAATATGGGAATAAAGAGAAACATTCAAAAAATAAAACAACATTCCAGCTTTCTTGTCAGCACTGAGATTTACAAACATGCCTGATGCTTTCGTCCTTGAGGATGGGGACACCAGGCAGTTGTGGAGCAGGTCTTCTAAGACTGTCAGTGCTGAAATGGGTGTTCTGTCTGCATTTCATGGCTTTCTCAGGATTAGTTTAGAGGAATTCTGCTAAGTACGTTTCAAAGCGTACTCCTTTGGACATACTCTCATCGAAGATGGTGGATGAGAATTTTGAAGAATGGTCTCATGGTTTCAAGCATAATTTGAAAATTTTGAAATGAGTGGGTTAGAGAATAGGAAAATTTTAAGAGGTTGAGAAAGAAAAGTGGGCTACAGAGGTACCACGTCATGCCAGAACCTGCAAGCCCAGCCTTCTCCTATGTACATACATGGCCTGCATGACTGAGCAATTTCTGAGATTTTTAGAATAATAAGCCCAAGGTGATAGAAATAAGCTTATGATATTTGTCAACAACAAAATAGAGACATATGCTTCCTGTCTACCAGCCTCAGAGGTCTACTTAGAAGACTATCCATTGAATGATAACATTGTTCCTTGAAAATATAACTTTTATATCTTTTGACACATGAGACAGTTAAATCAGCATAGCAGTAGCACTACTGAGGTAGATAGAGGAGGCATTGTGGGGATGGTATAGCATTGTGATTAAGAAGCTGTTTGCAATCAGATAAACTGGAGTTTGTAATCAGATATTTTGGATTCCAAAGTATAATATAGTCACCATTAAATTGTATCTTGCAATCTTTCATCTGAAGATGTCAGATGATATCTTTTTTGAAGCTGCAGAAGCAGTTACAGAAGGATTTAGCACTCTTAAAAGTTGAGCTATAAGTCAGTGCAGAACAAAGTACTAATTGCCATCATTTGTTTCACATGTGCTGTGTGCTACCTACTGTTCTAAAATATCATGTGCATTTAATCTTTATTAAAAAAACAATGGTTATATTATTATACCTATTTTCTAGATGAGGAAACTGAGGCTTAGTCAAGTAACAATATTTGCCCAGAGGTGATAAATGGCAGAACTGGTAATTAACCCAGGTCTCTGTGTGTGTGTGTGTGAGTGTGTTAGTCACTCAGTCATGTCCAACTCTGTGCAACCCCATGGACTGTAGCCTGCCATACTCATCTGTCTATGAGAATCTCCAGGCAAGAATACCAGAGTGGGTTGCCATTCCCTTGTCCAGGAGATCTTCCCGACCCAGGGATCGAACCTGAGTATCCCGTATTGCAGGTTGATTCTTTACCATCTGAGCCACAGGAAAGCCCTAACCTCGGTCTATCTGATTGCAAACATAGGTTCTTAATCACAATGCTATACCATCCCCACAATGCCTCCTCTATCTACCTCAGTAGTGCTACTGCTATGCTGATTTAACTGTCTCATGTGTCAAAAGATATAAAAGTTATATTTTCAAGAAACAACGTTATCATTCAATGGATAGTCTTCTAAGTAGACCTCTGAGGCTAGTAGACAGGAAGCATTTCTCTCTGTGTTCTATAAATTAAGGGATACCATAGGTCTCTTGCCTGGAAAATCCCATGGACAGAGGAGCCTGGAAGGCTGCAGTCCGTGGGGTCGCTGAGGGTAGGACATGACTGAGCGACTTCACTTTCACTTTTCACTTTCATACATTGGAGAAGGAAATGGCACCCCACTCCAGTGTTCTTGCCTGGAGAATCCCAGGGATGGGGGAGCCTGGTGGGCTGCCATCTTTGGAGTCACACAGAGTTGGACACAACTGAAGTGACTTAGCAGCAGCAGCAGCATAGGCCACCTCATGCGAAGAGTTGACTCATTAGAAAAGACTCTGATGTTGGGAGGGATTGGGGGCAGGAGGAGAAGGGGACGACAGAGGATGAGATGGCTGGATGGCATTACCAACTCGATGGACATGAGTTTGGGTGAACTCCGGGAGTTGGTGATGGACAGGGAGGCCTAGCATGCTGCAATTCATGGGGTTGCAAAGAGTTGGACTCAACTGAGTGACTGAACTGAACTGAACTGAACAGTCAAAGATTAGGTAATTCACATGTAATCACATGAATGAGTGAGTCAGTCAATACTAAAGATGGACTCTGTCCTCCCAGTTCACCTGTGTACTGAGTCCAGTGTTACCAAGTAGAAGAGTTAAACTAACACAGGTGTCTACCTGACCCAGGAGATATTATTGTTGCTGTTGTTATTATTGCCATTTGAATTTGTATAGAAATGTATGGACTTTAAAAAATTGATTATTGCACATTAAAAGCTTATCAGGTCATAGTAAAATTCAGAAGAGATATATATGTATATATAGTAGGATAGATATGTATATACATATATATGGATATATTATATATGCACATATGTTCTTTACACAAAACTTCAACATATATTCTTATTTTACACCTATCAACAACTGTGAGGCAGACAATTTTAATATGATTATGATTTTACAGGTAGGAAAACCAAAGATTAGGAAGACTGAGACTTCCAAATCTCTAAGTGATTGGTAGAACTGGAGTTTGAACATACACCTCTAACTCTGGGCCTGAACTCTCTAATACTCCCTGCTGCCACCACCACATCATGATCCCTATAATCTCAAGTGCTTTCTTGGTTGTACTATGTGCTCAGATGCTCATGGACTATAGCCCGCCAGGCTCCTCTGTCCATGGGATTCTCCAGGCAAGAATACTGGATTGGGTTGCCATGCCCTCCTCTAAGGGATTTTCCCACAGGGATCGAACCCAACCCAGGGATCGAACCTGCACTGCGGGTGGATTCTCTACCATCTGAGTTACCAGGGAAGCCCACTCTCTTGGTTAAGTAGAGATAACTTTCCTTGCTCTTTAAATAATTAGCTTAACCTTAGTGTCTCCACTTCCCTAGTCCAGAAAATAGCAAAGATAATAAATAATACATATAAAATATTTCAAAGCAATCTTTCAAACCTTAAAATACATTCAAATCATAATTAAGTACTTGGATATATATTACTAGATCCAACAGCAAAGCTAGATTTGGGCTTCTTAAGCAGAGTTCTAAAGCTTTGCACTAAACTGTGTACTTCATGGCTGATCATTGGCTTGATTTACAGATTTTTAGAGCTAGACAGCTCCAAAGATGAGTACTTTTACACATTTTCCTTACCAGTTGAATCCTTTTTACACACAGGTCAGTTCAGTTCAGTTGCTCAGTCATGTCCACCTCTTTGCGACCCCATGGACTGCAGCATGCCAGGCTTCCTTGTCCATCACCAACTCCCAGAGCTTGCTCAAATAATGTCTATCGAGTTTGTGATGCCATCTAATCATCTCATCCTCTGTCATCCCCTTCTCCTGCCTTCAGTCTTTTCCAGCATCAGGGTCTTTTCCAATTTGTCAGTTTTTCACATCAGGTGGCCAAAGTATTGGAGTTTCAGCTTCAGCATCAGTCCTTCCAATGAATATTCAGGACTGATCTCCTTTAGAATGGACTGGTTGGATCTCCTTGCAGTCCAAGGGACTCTCAAGGGTCTTCTCCAACACCACAGTTTAAAAGCATCAATTCTTCGGCGCTTAGCTTTCTTTATGGTCCAACTCTCACATCCATACATGACTGCTGGAAAAACCATAGCTTTGACTAGACAGACCTTTGCCAGCAAAGTAATGTCTCTGCTTTTTAATATGCTGTCTGCTGCTGCTGCTGCTGCTAAGTTGCTTCAGTCGTGTCCAACTCTGTGCGACCCCATAGATGGCAGCCCACCAGGCCCTGCCGTCCCTGGGATTCTCCAGGCAAGAACACTGGAGTGGGTTGCCATTTCCTCCTCCAATGCATGAAAGTGAAAAGTGAAAGTGAAGTCGCTCAATCGTGTCCGACTCTTAGCGACCCCATGGACTGCAGACTACCAGGCTCCTCCGTCCATGGCAGGAGGAGCATTTTCATTTCCTCCGTCCATCTTCTAGGCAAGAGTACTGGAGTGGGTTGCCATTGCCTTCTCCAATATGCTGTCTAGGTTTGCCATAGCTTTTCCTCCAAGGAGCAAGCGCCTTTTAATTTCATGGCTGTAGTCACTATCTGCAGTGATTTTGGAGCCCAGGAAAGTAAAGTCTCTCACTGTTTCCATTGTTTCCCCATCTGTTTAGACACAAGATTCATGCAAACCCCTGCTGTATGGAGCAGTGTTGCTATGGGTGGAGTGGGACTGAGACTTGGAGGCCTTACCTGCTCTATCATCTCCTTATCCCCTCAGGCACATGAGGGAATTGAGGGATTTTTCAACCTGCTTTGAAAGCAACTTAATTCTTCATTATGAAGGAGGAATAATGACAAAGCCAACATTTGTTGACCATGTACTGTTTACCTGTCATGATGCCAATTGCTCTGTATGTGTTATTTCATTAACACTTAAAAGAACCATACAGTTAGGGTCTATCATTATCTCTATAGGAGGGTAAATGTAGACCTAGAGAGGGTAACTTGCTTGCAGCAAGTGAGAAGTAGAACTGGGCCTAAACCCAAGCTGTTTGACCCCAAAGCCCAGACCTATATCCACTAAACAAGAAAATAGAATTTATTTGCATAAAGTCATAGAACTTGTTACAATGAATCCTAAGTGGAATCTTGGTTTCCTTTTTTTATTAGCATCAAACTAATTACTTGTATCTCAAAATTGTGTGGCCAGAGAAGACTAAGTAAAATACTTTATGTATCTCTCATATAGTAAATATATTTCTTGAATGTCCTCTTGTCACAAAGATAATTACATTAAAAAATCACAATTTACCCTGGTTGCAACTAATCTGTTTTGCATAATGGATTAGTTCCAGTTCAGCTATGACTGATAGGAAACTTAAAGTGTCTTATATAAAACGTCATTTTATTTCAGTTTAATGTAAGGCAGGTCTGGAGTTAGGAAAGTAATGTCTGATAGGGAGATTCACCAAGTATTTAGGAATCCAGGTTTCCATTGCTGTGCTGTCCCATGAGCATGAACATACAGCCTCCCAATCATGGTTCAGTGTGATTGCCTGAACTCCAACCAGCACATTAGGATTCTACCCACTGGGATAGAGACTCCACTGGTCAGAACTTAAATCCATATGGAGATTCACGAACAAGGGACACTCTTCTATTTTCCAGGGGGCCATATGTTCAACCAGAAGTCAAAGATTCTACAACCAAGGAAAATATTTGGAATAGGCACCCATGAGTTTCTAGCACAGACATGCTAAATTTGAATGATGAGAGGGATGTCCTGTTGTGAACAGTAGGCAGATAGATATATGGGTATGAAGTTTAGACAAGTGATCTGCATTTATAGATTTGGTAGCCATTAGCATTTAGATGTGAATTAAAGCCATAGACATTGGTGACTGAAAATATTTAGTTCTTTTGGATAAGATAATACTTTTCTTATACTTTTCTGGGGTTAATTTGGACTATTAATTCTACCTTATGTTAATATGAATCTGAGCATATTTCACTGCTACTATACAATGACAATACATTGAATTATAACTAAGTTAAGGTGAGTATATAATCCAATGATTAACTTTACAAATTCATGTTCCATCCAAAAGTTAAAACTCAATACAGCCACTATATTATAGATCAGCAATTGGTACAGGAAATTCACTAACCAAAAATCCCACTTTTGTAAGAATAATATAAACATTAACAGAATCCATACATTTTCCAATTCTTCCTCATTGTTAAATTAATTCATATGGGTTTTATTATGTACATAAACTAGATTTTCTAAGGGATTCTTTGTATATGGCATACAGTGCTTGCCAGGGAAACAACAATGAGGAGGACACCACAGAGTCTTAACACATGTTCCAGCTGGCACATTCTAATTTTAAGGCCCATCAGTGATTTGTACAAAATGCAATTTTACAAGTTTGGGACTTTCAAAACTGGCTTAGGATGTAAGTAGTCAAGAAACTTTATGACTTTCTCATATAAAACTCAGATTATTTCAATTGACCATGTCATTTGACCATGCCAAATAATCTGGCATCATCCATCAGAAAAATGATACGTGTGAAAAATTATGCTAAAGTTGATTGCTTAGAAAATTGTAAATTTTAATTGTAATAATGTTGAACATTTCTTAGGTTATTTGAGGCATGGAACACTAGCTTTGGTGGAAACTAAAGCATATGTAGATCAATTAAAATTCCAAATGTTTCCTACAAATGAAGAAAATGAGAGCATATTCAACATCATTTAAATTGGGAATTACGGGTTGCTGGAACTTCTGGGATGTTGAATTTGCTCTCAGATTTCTCATCTGAAAAAAACTTACATGAAAGGACTTAGTTCTTAAATAAAAGCTCTAATACAGAGACACAGGTCACTGGTCTTTCAGTTCAGAGTTATTTTTGCTACATCGTGTGAACTGTTATGAGAGGCATCTAGACAAAGTCATGGGAAAGATGTGGTAGGAGGACATCTAACGCTACAAAACATTCTGAAAGTCAGTGCTGTGCATTAGCAGCTTCAAGAATGTCTCTGGGTCAGTTTGCTCAATCATTTTTTTCTTCTGATACTCCTGCCAAAATTACTCATGCATTCCCAGTTGATGCTTGTTTTTCTTCCACATTTTCAAGTGCATACAATTCCCTATGGCTAGTTGCAATGATGTCTCAACATTTCTGTGTGAAACTGCTGCCTTTAAAATTGCCTACTCAGGTCATTTTGACTTACTATGTTGACCTGGAAAGTTTGAAGAAAATAAAGCAAATATGTTACTGTAATTAAGGACTAAAATAGCTCACTTTATAAGTATAAAGACCCATATCTAGTTACTTAATATGATCTTTAAATTTTTGTATCCCACCTATCTGTGACTATAAATTTCTAGAGGTCAGGCAGAGTGCCAACCTAAATCTCAGTTTGTAGTTTCCTGTGCTATACCATATCTGGCTGGGAACTTAATAAAGAGCAAGTTGAAAACACAGTTGAGATCAGAGACATTCCTTACGGTTGAATTGTCATTAATGCTTATATAATAACAAGTGTCCAAAAAAGTCTGATGATACCACATGTGTAATCACAAATTCCTTTTAATGTAGGCAGGATGAAAGATATTATCACTTGAGTTTTATGGTCAGTTAAATACAAGAATCATTAAGCTATGGGTTTTGTCTAAGTTAACAGTTAGTGGTAGGGTTTTCTGTCTTTTCCAACATTTACTAAAAACTTACTATTGTATTAAGTAATACAATGCTTATTAAAAATTTACTACTGCACTCAGTAATACTGTATTCTTATGTCTATGATTTTAATAACTTTTAGCTTCTTTATAATGTGAAAATGCCACACAGAGCCATTTCAATAATTAGTGAAGTGTTGTTAGATAAAAAATTATCTTAGAGCTTGATATAAATAATTTCACACTGCCCCCCCCACATAAAATTGTTTTCATTGAATAATAATTGGTGCTATTTTCCAGTATTGAGGAACATATTAAGATTATTATAAAACTAATTTTTGTTTCTATGCTAAGAATATTATGGAGAATATTGGTCATGACATTACCGAGTATTCTATTAGAATCTAAAAGAATTTCACTGCAGCCAAATAATTGTTCAGGTTTTATCTTATGGGTACTATGAAGAATGTACATGGACAGGGTTTATTTGTTTTCCTTGTTTTGTTTTTGAGTTGGCTGCTAGAAAGCTTCAAATTTTGTGGTCTGACTTAAGGAAGTATCCAGAAGGGGAATTATGATAAGTAGTTTTAGTATTAGTCTCATTTTGTGTTTTCACTTATGTTTTACTTTCTTCCTGCATCTTTAAATAAAACCATATAGTAATGTAATTTAATACTATATATACTTTAATGATTATACAAATGTAAGTATATATCTACTGGAGTGGGTAGCCATTCCCTTCTCCAGAGGATCTTCCCAACCTAGGGACTGAGCCCAGGTCTCCTGCATTGCAGGCAGATACTTTACCATATGAGCCACCAGAGAAACCCATACATCTTTATGGGGGTACCTTAAATCAATCTAGAACAAGATAGAATATAAATAAAAACATTTATAATAAAAACAATGAGCTTCCCATCATTTATCTTGGTGCTATAAAAAGAAAATGAAAACAACTGTCTAGAAATTAGATTACTACTTTGTTATGACTGTAACTTCTCTTTGAGAACTATTCATAGTTATTATTGTAGGGAATACATACATAATTCAGTCCAAGGGGCTGGCTGATGCTATCAGATAATTTATATGTATATTCGTATAACAGTGGACGCAACACAAACATGTTATTTGTAACTTTATAAGGAGTAATGCATTTGTATTTCTTAAAAAAAAAAAACATGGCAATGCAAACATATATACAAAATTTTAGTTCCACCCTGGATATTTTAATAGTGTCGTTCTAGTTTATAGTAAGACTCTAATCTCATAAGATTGAAGATCTCACCAGTACCTGTGGATACAAGTCTTTCACAAAGCACAAAGTATCTGAAGTATTTGTGTGGATTAAACAAGCAGGCACACTCTATGATGTAGAGAAATGAGCTAAATATAAAATAAAACCTGAATCAATATTTATCAATTGATATTTTAAAACTGAAGCACTGACTGAGGGAACTGATAATGTCATAAGTTGCATGCTCAGTTGTGTTCGACTCTTTGTGACCCCATGGACTGTAGCCTGCCAGGCTCCTTTGTCCATGGGATTTTCCAGGCAAGAGTACTGGAGTGGATTGTTGTTTTCTCCTCCAGGGGATCTTCCCAACCAAGGGATCAAACCCATGTGTCCTGCATTGGCAGGGGGATTCTTGACTTGACCACTGAGCCAGAGAGGCAGCTATGGGGTCACAAAGAGTCAGACACCACTTAGTGACTGAACATGAGCATGAGAACATCATAAGGGATTATGCTGTTACTTCATCATGGTATCTTTCCTTATGCTTTTGTTTGAATATCGTAATTATGTACAGACATTTAATGATCCCAAATAATATATGTCTCCTGAAATTATTGTCCCCTTATTTTAATATCACTTTTCTGTGTTACAATAATACTTAACAGTAGATAGATAAAATCACAGTTGGAAAATTATATATTTTAAACAGGTAAAATAAACATATTATATTAACCAAAAGTTTAATTATTACATTAAAGTGTTTTATGAAAATCATGTTTTACTTAAATAGTAAATAGTCTTCATAATGACTGACTTATCTTTTCCTGTGTGTAGTATTCCAGTTTTGTGTGTAAGACTGAGGCAATCCAGAAGTGCTGTGAAAGACAGGAGATTGAAACCCATACTGTGGTACTGACAAATGATCAGTTCAATTTGGAGTAATCAACTTCTATTCAGTTCCCTCTGTGAATGTATCTTGAGCAGCAGAGTGGTCAGAGAATAGAGATAAGTAAGGCTCAGACACTATCCTCAAGGGAACTCAAAATGTATATTCTGATGTGACACTTAGGGGTGAATAAAATTTACTGAAGTGGAGGGGACTTTTCTGAACTGAATCTTATGTATACAGAGGCATCTATGACGAAAGCAAAATACAAACTCTAAATTACTCTATATAGGAGGCAGCAGAAGCAAAGACAAACAGCCAGAAAGCTCATGGGGAAGAAGGGGAATGCCAGGCCAACTGAGGCCAACTTGGATTTCAAGTGGTTTCAGTCACTGGCTCTATCATTTCCAGAAGAACAGCTTACTGTAATAGACAATGATTTAGAGATTAAGGAAATAAGCTGTATGATGAGTTTTAGTAAGACTTGTCAAAACAAGGTCAGTGGTAATGGTATTAGAGACATGTTACATTAGATTTGCCATGTAGTTCAGACCAAAAATTGCAATTATTGTAAGTTCTCAACACAATTAACATTGACTTGTAGGATGGTGCTTACAACAGCCATCAATAATCTGTGGCCCAAGAGCCAAACCTGTCCCACCATCTATTTTTGTACAGAGCTTGAGCTAAGAATTATAGCTTTTAAATGGTTGAAATGAATAAAAAAATTTTATAAGTGAAAATTATACAAAATTCAAATTTCGGTGTGCAGAAATAAAGTTTTATTGAACACAGCCATATTCATTTTTGTTTATATTAGCTGTAGCTGCCTTTAAACTACAATGGCATAGCTGACTAGTTGCAATAGAAATCCAGAAATCTGCTACTACTATGGGACCTTCACAGAAATCTGTTAAAATTACTATGAAAGTGAAAGTGAAAGTTGCTCAGTCCTGTCAACTCTTTGTGACCCCATGGACTATACAGTCCATGGAATTCTGCAGGTCAGAATACTGGAGTGGGTAGCCTTTCCCTTCTCCAGGGGATCTTCCCAACCTAGGAATCGAACCCAGATCTCCCACATTACAGGAGGATTCTTTACCAGGGGAACCACAAGGGAAGCCTGCAGTTACTACGCGGCCTTCACCGAAAACTTTGCTGATCTGTGGCTTAAGTAGTTAATAATGTATTGAGATCACCAGCTTTATAGACATTGTGCACATGTTCATTCAAAACAGTTCAACTGGACTGAGCAGATGAAACATTCCAGCTAAGAATATTAGCACTGCTTACCCTTACAGAAGGGGCTTCTCTCATAGCTCAGTCGGTAAAGAATCAGCCTGCAATGCAGGAGATCCAGGTTCGATTCCTGGGTCAGGAAGATCCCCTGGAGAAGGAAATGGCAACCCACTTGCCTGGAAAATCCCATGGACAGAGGAGCCTGGCAGGCTACAGTCCATGGGGTTGCAAGAGTTGGAAACAACTTAGCGACTAAACCACCACCACCCTTACAGAGACTGGAGAGCAAGTTCAATATCCATTATTAATCAGTCCATGGTGGTAGTTTTACATTGGCATTTGTTTTGGTAAACTTCCCTGTGAAGCACTGTGAGGCTTGTCGTATGGTTCTCCAATGCTTGCCATGAGGTTTATCTGCAATAGTATAAATACATTTCCCCACCCCCCCTCACATTTTTGTTAATGCTCCTGCTTTTCTTTTTATACTATTCTAGAAAATGACACATTAAGAGGTGATCATGATAATGCAACTCTGGGCTTGCCTTCTGGCAATTTGGGGCTTATAAAAATATGCTGTGCTGTGCTAAGTCTCTTCAGTCGTGTTCCACTCTGTGTGACCCTATGGACTGTAGGCCACCAGGTTCCTCTGTCCTTGGGATTCTCCAAGAACACTGGAGCGGGTTGCCATTTCCTCTCCAGTGTCTCTTCCTGACCAAGGGATCGAGCCAGAATCTCTTAAGTCTCCTGCATTGGCAGGCGGGTTTTTTACCCCTATATATAAAACCATATTTTTTGCCACATATATAACCATATTTTAACTGCTATATTCACCTGTTACATTCACTGTCTAGTTAAACATGTCCTCAGTTGAAAAGAAAAATTTAGGAAGAAAGAAACTTGATACCACTGAAGCTATTAGAATTTATCTAGTCTATCTGAAGGTAGTTTTACATGAGGAGGTTCACATAATTTTCAACAGACCCCAATCATAATTGGACAAGGGTTTATGTGCAGGAAGGGGTTAGTTACACAGGTGTCTGTTAATACTTAAAATAGATTTATACCTCTATTTTTTTTTTTAGCACATTTCTACTACATCTAATTTGGAGCAATTCAACACTGAACCACTTGCAGAGAGAGCAAACCAAAAAGTAATTAAGAAACAAGGTTAATCAGTTTGAAAAGCAATGCCATACAGGGAAGGGAAGAGATGTTTCCAATGACAAAATCTCAGTAATATGGCCATTGCCATTATTATTAATAATTAAAATAATGATAATAGTAATTCTTACTATTTGTACAATGATTTTCTACTTGGCAACTCAAAGTAATAAAATATTTTATCATTTCTCTCTCTAAGAGCGTATCAAGTTAGGAAGGGACTGTAGTTCTTATCCTTGTCTTTCATATGTAGAAAATAAGGGAGAGAATAGAATCTTCTGGTATCACACTGTACAATAAATAAGCTGGTGGTCAGAATCAAAAATTTACTCTCTTAATTATTCAGAATGTTTTTAATGGATTCTCTTGGTTTATTCTATGCTATCCCTATTATTTCCCTCAAAGCCACCAAAGACAGAGCATCTCTAAAATAGTTTTGAGAGGTGGGAGAGAGGAACAGAAGATGCAGTAGTATCTCAAACAAGTTAGAGATAGGAACTCCATAAAAAGACATGTATATTAATGCATATATATGGAATCTAGAAAAAGGGTACAGCTGAATCTATTTGCATGGCATAAATAGAGACGCAGGTGTAGAGAATGGACATGTAGACATGGGTGGGGGAAGGAAAGGGTAGGACAAATGGAGAGAGTAGCATTGATATATATACACTATCACGTGTAAAATAGTTAGCTAATGGGAAGCTGCTGTATAGCACAGGAAGCTCAGTTCAGTGCTCTGTGATGACCCAGAGAGGATTGGGTGGGGAGGATGGGAGGGAAGTTCGAGAGGGAGGGGATACATGTATACATATAGCTGATTCACTTTGCTGTACAGCAGAAACTAACACAACATTATAAAGCAACTACACTCTAATCAAAATTTTTTTTAAAAAGACATGTATAACTGTCCTCCTTAGTTTCTTTTGTCATTTAATTTGAAAGCCATGATATTTCCTTTTAAAAAGAATCCATCATAAAAAATACATAAATTAAAAGTTGCTCACTTTTGTTATTTCACTTCTGACTATTAAAAATTTTGTGGTTTTGTAATATACTATATACTTCTCTATGCACACACATGTATTTTTTATTATTAACATTTACAAAAGCCAAACATAGGATGCATATTATTCTGCAACATTTTTTCATTAAAATAGTTCATTGGTCTTTTGTATGCTGATACAGGTAAATACTACCTCATAAATTTAGTGGCTGCATTTTAAAATTTTCTATCTCAATGAAAAGTTATTGTACAATAAATATAACTTCTGTCTTATATTTCACAATTTTACACATTCATTTATGATTATATCAATTGTTTCCTACAATTACAAATTATATTCATCTGGCACGTGTTGAAATTAGTTATGAAGCCTTTCCCTCTGAACATTCCCTCTAACATTTTGCTTACGTCTGCTGTACACATCTCCTTTCTTCTGCAACAAGTGAATAGCAAGCATTCAGGGATGGAGGGACAGGTATCAGTTTATAAGCTTCTTAGGCACATCTTCACATAACAAATTTGCACAAGTGGAGAAGTCTTTTTATACTTCAGTAATCGTCATTCTAGGAACAGGTGTTTGGAATCCCACTTAAAGGAAAACTGGAGATGGAAGAGACTGGGGAGAGGAAGATAAAGTTTCCTTGGCTACAGCCCCATGGGGAAATCACAGAACCAAGGACGGAGACCAAGTAGATCCCTGGAGCCTTCACTACATCCCAGTGACTTCAGCAGGGGCAGAGGTCTGTAGTGACGACACTATTGGCTCCTGTGACAGTGTTCCCACTGAACAGGACATTGACACAGAGTCAAGATGGGATGAAGGTGTGCCAGCGACCAAATTATAATCGGCCAGTGACCGATTATACCACTTCTGAAGGCAATGGCACCCCACTCCAGTACTCTTGCCTGGAAAATCCCATGGACGGAGGAGCCTGGTAGGGTACAGTCCATGGGGTCGCTAAGAGTCAGACACGACTGAATGACTTCACTTTCACTTTTCACTTTCATGCATTGGAGAAGGAAATGGCAACCCACTCCAGTGTTCTTGCCTGGAGAATCCCAGGGACGGGGGAGCCTGGTGGGCTGCCGTCTATGGGGTCGCACAGAGTCGGACATGACTGAAGCGACTTAGCAGCAGCAGAAGCAGTCCTGTATCAAGCTTCCCTGGTGGCCCAGTGGTAAAGAATCCACCTGCTAATGCGGAGATGTGGGTTTAATCCCTGGGTCCAGAAGACCCCCTGGAGGAGGGCATGGCAACCCGTTCCAGTATTCTTGCCTGGGAAATCCCATGGACAGAGGAGCCTGGCGGGCTACAGTCCATGGGGTCACGAACGAGTTGGACATGACTTAGTGACTAAACAAGTCCTGAATCACCAGGAAATGGAGTCCCCTTGGTTTCTGTAAGCAACAATTATTTACTGTAAAATTCTTCACAATTTTCAAGAAGTTTTCACATTCGTGATCTCATTCAGGGTCCTACAGTCAACCATGTGCTTTAGACAGTGGGTGACCTGTCTCTTATTGCCAGATAGAGGAACTTAGTTCAGGGTCTAAATAACTTGTCCAAGTTGGTAAGGAAAGGGTTGGGCTTGGAATTCTCTTTATTATGAATCCACCTTCCAGGATAACCCTCTCCTTTCCCCCTAATTCTCATGTACCAGGCTTCTGTGTAGACAAGAACACATGCCTTGTTTCTACCAGCATGATAAATGCCCCAAGAAATCGAAAATAACAGCATCATGATTCAACAACTTGGCCCACTCTGACTTTTCATTTTCTCTAACTTTTGAGTTTGTTTAGAAGCTATTGTAACACAAGGGAATGGTAACTTTACTAATCAAACAAAAAGCAGGTTGATCAGCATTTTTCAGTAACATATTTTTGAAAGCAGAACAAATGGGAGAGGTTGAGGAAGTTGCATGCAGAGGGGATTTTCTGCAGCATTGCTGAAGTTTAGAGGTAAACATCAGTTCAAACACTCTGGCTCTGTAGAAAAGAACTCTGGTTCTTTTCTAGAGTTATCCTAGAAGTTATCTAGTGTATCCTCGAAGTTTGTTTCAGAAAAATATTACGAGAATAGAATTAGGAGCTTTGCCTGGAACCTGATATGGTTCAATCTATAACATATATCATGTGCATGCTAAGTGACATCAGTCGTGTTTGACTCTGTGGGATCTTCCTGACCCAGAGACTGAGTTACTCCTATATTGGCAAGGAGGTTCTTTACCACTAGTGCCACCTGTGAAGCCCAAAAGTTTAGGATTTAGGGAGTTCCCTGGTGGTCTGTGTGTTTAGTCACTCAGTTGAATTCAACTCTTTCCAGCCCTTTGGCCTGTAGCCCACCAGGCTCCTCTGTCCATGGGAGGAATTCTTTTCCAGGCAAGAATACTGGAGTGGGTTGCCATTTGCTTCTCCAGGAGCTCTTCCAGACCTAGGACTTGAAGCTGCATCTCGTGTCTTTTGCATTGCAGGCAGATTTTTTACTCACTGAGCCATCAGGGAAACCCTAGCATGTATCATAGGCCATTTAAAATTATATGATGGAAATAGGCTTTAAACATTTTCATAGCTTGTACAGTGCCTGAAAGTATCTTGCATGTGACCGGCTCAGTAAATCATAGCGAACTCTTACATTGCACTTGCTACATGCTAGGCGCTGTTGTAGGCACTTTACCTACAGTAATTCATTTAATCCCTAATGATAATCCTCTGAGACAGGTGCTATCGTTATCATCTTCATTTTTTGAGCAAGGAAACTGAGGCACAGAGAAATCAAATTACCTGCCTAAAGTCAGGCAACCAGAGCCAGGAATGGCTTCAGCAGCCTGGGATTGGGGTATGTTTTAAATCAAAACAGTACTCTTCCTTCTGAGTGTCCTGAATTAATTCCCCAGGAATATCTGTTTCACCTAAGGAGTGGATGTGGTGTACATTATAATATAATCCATCCGTTTGCTTTCTTTCTCAGGTCATCTGTGGTGAGGGCCAGGAAGAGGGCTTGTCTGGAGCCCTGGGTTGTCGGCCTCATCACCTTTATTTCCTTAATTGTCCTGGCAGTGTGCATTGGACTCATCGTTCATTATGCAAGATACAGTAAGTATGGGTTGCCCTGGCATCATGTGATTTACCTCAAATATTTCCTGATCTACATTTCTGTTTTGATTTGTCTCAGGCTTATTCATTCATTACCATAATTTGTTCGCATGGATAGTTCAAAAGGATCTTTACCTGCCTTGTTACTCATTTAATCTGCACAAGCCAAGGAAGATTCTTCAATCTTTGATGTAGCAATGCTTCCTGCTGGGAGTACCATGCTAGTTTTCATATTCACTGACAAGCAATAATCAAGTCTTAATTATGGGAAAACCATAGGAAAGGTAGAGTCCAATGTTTGGAGAAGTTTGAGGTCATAGGGCTTTAAATCATCTTGATTTAAAATAACTCCAACTCATTGAAATCCTTACAGTTCAATAAATTATACAGTCAGAGATTATAAACTGGTAGGCTCTATTCTGTACTAGTAAGCTGGAAAAGTGCTTATGGCAGTATATGTTGAATAAATGTCTATTGTCATTATTTTAAAATCATCTTGGGATATATTGCAAGTGATTAAAGAAGACAGGATATGCTGAAAATGTTAATTATAAAGAAGTTCACTCTGTGGTAATCAGGTACCTCCCTGCTAGATGAACCATGAACACTTTTCTGTTATTAGAAAAGTCCCCAGGGTACTTCAGAACTGTTTTTCCAGGGCATAACAACCCTTTTGAAGTTTCCTTCTTACTCTGTCTCAGGTTTTAATTAGTTGACTCCATTTTGATCTATTGGTTTAATATCTCCCTTAGTGACTAGATAATGCATTGATATTTAAGGCCCTGTAACCAAAAACCTAATCACATGATTGTAATTTAATTGGGAATTTGAAGAAGTTGCTTTCCTATGAAGAAAGATGGTGATCTGTAAATTGGTTATCTTCTGCTAACAGACACAAATCCAATCTTCATTTCCTAAACAAGGTGGATTATTTCTGGGAAATTTAAAGAAAAAGTATTTAAAGATTTTTTTGAAGGGGGGATAGAATTTGCCTACATGCAGGTCTTTGAATTTGTAGTATCTGCATTTTGATAATTTCTCTGAAACATGTTTTTAATATAAAAAGAATAGCTAAAATAATTTTATAATTCTATAGCTCTGTTCTGAATATACTAAGTCTCATTATGCCGCAAACATCATTATTCATTTCTATGGATGTCTAAGACTATGTTTTATGCACTTTTGTATTTCTAGAACTTAGCAAGTTCCCAGCACATGTTAGATAATTAATGTTTATTGAATGCTGAATGATGAAAATGAATTAATCATACCTATGATATTTTCTTGGAGCATATTTAGGCTTGTCTGACTTAACAAGGAATTCCTAGTAATGTTAAGGATCTCATTACTTCAGTGAGAGAAAATTTTCCTTAGTACTTCTCCTTTGCTCTTTCCAAGTCATGTATTATAAAGCTTACAAATTTTACTCATACACATACAATAACAACCTGGTAATATTTCTTCAGTGCCCTGTTCCTATATATCCTATTGTTGGGATGATCATCTGAGTGATGTGGAACACACAACTTCCACTGCCCACACAATACACCTGAATAAATAGTGATTGTTATGATGTGTGTTGCTGTCATATTTGTCCCCTATCTTCTGTTTACAGATGTAACATAAGAACAGAGTAGATAAAGCACATGAGCATTTAGGAGCTGGCATGCCTAGAGAACCAAAGTGAGCTAAACAAATCTACTGTAGAAACGGGCAGATAAAGATGGAGATGATCAGACTTGGAAAAACATCATTTTGGCATAAAACCCAGGCAACATAGAACTGTGTGTACAGTTTGTGTCTGGTGGCCTTTGGGACTATGTTTCTATCTCTTCAGTAACTTGAACAATAGCAGTATGTCTCCTATGAACGTCATTGTGGGTTATAGAATCACCTACAATGAATAATTTCCTGTTAGAATATTATTAGCCAACTCATGTTCATTTTTCTTACTTTTCTGTTAACACTCTGATATTTTTCATCAACTACACATGCCATATAATTCTGTCAACTGCAAATGTGTTTTGACACCTAGCAACCTATTTGACTCTATCAGGCAAATTAAAATATTGATTATAGTAATTTGTTAATTTAGTTGTAGCATATGAAATTGCTGATATTTGACCATTTTTAACCTATATAAATGGCACTTTCAAATAATTCAATCTAATAATTAAAAAAAACAAGTCTAAGGATATAGAAGAGTATGTTCACCTCTTTTTTAGAACCTTACTATTCATTGTGTGATTTGGTACCAGCAACATCAGCAGAACCTAGGGGCTTGTTAGAAATGCCGAGTCTTGGACCTAGCTTTAGACTGAAGGTAAACAGTTGGTCCCTATTTCAATATATTAAAAATCATACTTGAAATTGTGTATATTGTGATCTGTTTGCATTTCAGGTCACACAGGCCATTCAGGGCCAGGAAAGGAAGAAGGAAAATCCTCCCTAGACCCTCACTTAGGTGGCAAATGCTTAGGAGAGCTTGATTGTTCAGCACCATCCATCTCCTTTACAAATCACTACTCTTTCCCCAGGTCTTGTCCAAGTCTGACCAGTGGCTTCCCTTTCTATCCCAATAAATCCTCAGAATGACCAGAATGATCTGGTAAAGTCGTGTTTTTTGTTTTTTGTTTTTTTGTTTTTTTTTTCCTGATAGCTCTCATGCATAACTAGAGATTTCTCCTATAGCTTCAGTGAGTGAGTTTGGTTTTCTCCATTCCAAGAAGCAGTGTATCATGAAAATGTGTGCTTTGGGAGTTAGATGTTGGGTTGAAACCCAATTTAATCTTTTCTGGCAACCTTATGTTGAGGTTGGACAAATGCATTTACATTTCTGAGACTACAGTCCTTACTGTTAGATGCGGATAACATTGCTTTCTTATAAGGGTAATTTTAAACTGAGTGAGATATGTGAATATGCTAGGGATAGAGGTGTCTAATGTTAATTTCCTTTCCCTCTGGTGTTTAAGTGAGATAAAGAATGAGAAGCAAGAGAGAAACTCAGGTTGAATGAGGCACACTCCATTTTCCTATTATAACCGTACACAACAGTCTTGGTCACCATTGTATTCCTAATGCTTGGCACAATCTCTCACACAAAACATAGTCAGCATTATATCTCATTGAAAGAATCTTCTTAGCTCTGTGCTTGCTTCATGTAAAAGAGAGTAGAAGAAAAACTATGCTGCATTAATTCTCAGCAGACCAAAAACTTGGGCTGCTTGAACTGGATGCAGAAAGTGGAGACACTGGCTAAAGAAACAAAAAAGCCAATGCCTCTGGCTGGAGGGAGAAAATAAATGGAGAGCCAAGGGAACCAGGTGAGACTATGTAGTGTCCCTGGAGGGTTACCAAGGTGGCAACTTTAGCTCCTCAAAAGTCTATACACTGAACTCCTGGCATTCAGTTCAGTCACTCAGTCATGTCCGACTCTTTGTGACCCCATGAATTGCAACATGCCAGGCCTCCCTGTCCATCACCAACTCCTGGAGTTCACTGAGACTCACGTGCATCGAGTCAGTGATGCCATCCAGCCATCTCATCCTCTGTCGTCCCCTTCTCCCCTTGCCCCCAATCCCTCCCAGCATCAGAGTCTTTTCCAATGAGTCAACTCTTCACATGAGGTGGCCAAAATACTGGAGTTTCAGCTTTAGCATCATTCCTTCCAAAGAAATCCCAGGGCTGATCTCCTTTAGAATGGACTGGTTGGATCTCCTTGCAGTCCAAGGGACTCTCAAGAGTCTTCTCCAACACCACAGTTCAAAAGCATAAATTTTCTTATTCTAGAGTCCTTGCAGCCAGAATTGATGGGTAGTTTAAGGAATTGGAAGAAATCTACTTTTAAAATATAAAGATGTGTTTGCTGTTGGGAAGCTTCTGAATCTATTCAGAAGCTCAGATGGCCTGACTAGCTGCTTTTTGTGGTTTATTCAGAAATATCCATGTAACTAATTAGCATACAGGAACACCAAGCATTTCGTATGGATTTTACACTCTAAATCTTATAATGATTTTACACTCTAAATCTTATAATGATGAATGTTGTTGTCTTTTATTTTTGAGATAACCATGAAGCTCAGAGCAGGATGATGGAGATAATCTGGGTGGGACATTTTTTCCTGTCTCAGTCTGTCTAGCAACTACCAAACAAGGAAATGCCTGATGCTTTACACACATCTGAGAAAAAGTATGATACATTTTTGCCTCTTTCCTTATAGATCAAAAGAAGACCTACAATTACTACAGCACATTGTCATTTACAAGTAACAAAGTATATGATGAGTTTGGAAAAGAGGCTTCTAAAAATTTCACAGAAATGAGCCAGAAAATTGAATCAATGGTAAGCATTTCCCCCCATTTCTAGGACATTTGCTATCACTTTCTACCAAAAATTTTTAGTATCCTAGCTTCTCAAACATCCATTCATCTGAGCTTGTATATCTTTGCAAAATGGGGAGAGACCCTACCTGAGAGATATAAAACAAAATTGACAATACATGACTTGGAGGAATATTCCTTATAGGACTAAACCTAGTGACCTTTAGTCTTTTCTATTTGTCCTTCTTACTTACCCTTTAGCTAGTGATACACTATTGATTAGCAGAGCCCAGAAATTCTGAGAATGTGAGGGTGACCCAAAATATGGTTGTTGTGTCATTGATTTCCTCAAGAAGAGACCTTTAGCAGAAGACACAAGATTGAAGCTATTCAGACACATACTTGAGTAGTATTTTAGTACTAAAAAGTATCCAACCGTGGACAAGTTTTTAGTACATAAATCTATAGGAAATCCTTGGATATTCATCTTTATCCTTAGGTCATCAACATGTATCCTGAGGAATAAATGAAATATTATAAACAGTGGAAAACTAGGCATGCATGCTAAATCGATTCAGTCATGTCTGACTCTTAGTGATCCTTGCGGAACATAGCCTACCAGGTCCCTTTGTCTGTGGGATTCTCCAGGCAAGAATACAGGAGTGGGTTGCTGTGACCTCCTCCAGGGCATCTTCCCAACCCAGAGATCGAACCCACGTCTCTTACATCTCCTGCATTGGCAGACAGATTCTTTACCACTAGCACCACTTGGGAAAACTTAGCAGTATAGGCCAAAAGAGCAAGAGCCTGGGTGAAGACTTATCATTGTCAGACTACTTAGAGAATAATTTGGAAGTTTCCTGTTAGTCTGTGAGGTTATTAGTGAAATGACGTGATGAAAATCACCCTAAACTAGGAGCTGGGACACCTACTTCTAGGACCATCTACTAGTCAATGATGTGTCATTTGGCACATCTCTTTGCCATTCTGGAAAAATTCCCTTATGTGAAAATTAAGCCACTAGACTAGAAAATTCCCAAACTGTTTTCCAATATCCTGAGAGAGAACAGAATGGCAGCGGTCCACCTGGAAACTGTCTGGTAAATTAGAAGCCTAAGGATTTGGATACTTTGCTAAGGAGATGAAATCCTGGTTGAATTTGTATTTGTAAACACCAAATCAGGGAAATATCAAATAAACTCTTTTTAAAGCGATATATCTGTTTAAAGATATGTATGTATATATATATATACATACATACATATTTTAAGGATATATATATAAAATATGTAATATATAGTAAACGAAAGGAAATGTAGTGTATAGTAAAGGAAAGGAAATGTAATATATAGTAAAGTATAATGTAATATATAGTATTATATATAAAAATAATGTAATATAAATGTAATATATAGTAAAGGAAAGGAAATGGAAGTAAATATATTAAGAAAAAATGCAACTGTTTTTCTTGTTTTCTGTGCCAGTCACTAAATTTTGTAGAAGATTCAGACTGACTTAAACATAAAGGAATATAAATAGGACTCTAGTACTCTTCAAAACAAGTAATTTTGAAGTTATTTGATTAAAAAAAAAAAACCTTTAAATTTATTTCCAAATGAATGCTGTCATTAGAGGGCTCAATTGAATTGTGCTGATTTATTCATAATTGAAGTAACTGTCCTTGGGAACAAAGTCAGAAGTGAAACAAAATGTAAGAAAGAATAAAAAGGCTCATTGTTTGTCAATTAGTCACCAGCCCGTAGTATCTGTGTTTGGTTCCCAGGTGGCTCAGTGGTAAAGAATCTGCCTGCCAAAACAGGATACCCAGGTTTGATCTCTGGGTTGGGAAAATCCCCTGGAGAAGGAAATGGCAACCCACTCCAGTATTCTTGTCTGGAAAATCCCATGGACAGAGGAGCCTGGTGGGCTATAGTCCATGGCGTTGCAAAGAGTCGGACACAACTGAGCAACTAACACACACACACCATCGGCTATGTATCCCAGTTCATCTGAGCCTTCCTAAGAGCATCTTGAGTGCTGAATTGGGTGTAGATTATGACGGGATATTTGGTAATATTTTTCACTAGGTTTGAGAATCATGTGACACCATTATGCATTCATTCTCACATTCATTATCTCTTCCAAGTACTAACCAAGCCTAACTCTGCTTCTGAGATCAGATGAGACCCAGTGTGTTCAGGATGGTGTGGCCATGGATTGAATTTATGACCTACCACCTGCCACAGTTTTTTTTCATTTCCTTTGTCTACCTACAGTAAAAGCCTCTCTCTCATAGAGTGAATACTTCTCTTGCTTTTCAAAACCCAGTCTGTTTACTCTCTTTTATCTCTTTCCGAGTATAGCACAGCAGACATCACTCCTAGCCCCCCTCCTATGATTCTCCTTGGGAGGAAAGTTATAACCAACCTAGATAGCATATTAAAAAGCAGAGACATTACTTTGTCAACTCATATAATTCTTAAGTCAGAGTTCAGTTGAAATCACTGAACAGAGTACAAAAAGAGACTCTTCAAGTTCAGCAATTGTGAAATGTCTGTCAGTGTGTTTTGTTTTTAAAAATGTTTTAAGCTTTGAATCAGTTTGCAGAATTTTAGAAAATTATCCTTGCTGACATATTTTGAATATTTTTGAAACAGGTAAAAAATGCATTTCATAAATCTTCATTGAGGGGAAAATTTGTCAAGTCTCACATTATCAAGTTCAGGTATGTAGATCTAAAATACTGACTTCTGATTATAATTTGAAACTAAAGCTGTTAATCTGGTCAGTAAAAAATAGTTTGAATTGTTCATATGTGATATAACTTAACAGATTAATTTTGTATCTGTTCTGTGTTAAGTCGTGGGTTACAATGTGTCTTACTCATTCTTTAAATCCAAAAGAAAGAATTTGCAAGATGATTTTGAGGGAAAAATGAAAGTGAAAGGCTCTCAGTCATGTCTGACTCTTTGCAATGCCATGGACTGTGTAATTCATGGAATTCTCCAGGCGAGAATACTGGAGTGGGTAATCTTTTCTGTCTCCAGGGGATCTTCCCAAACCAGGGATCAAACCCAGGTCTCCTACACTGCAGGCAGATTCTAAGTGTTATCGGTGGCTATATTATAGACTTGGGTTTTTTGACTTGTTTGATTTTAGGAAACTAGTTAGAACAAATAGGGACCTAAGCCGCATCTCTTGGTTTAATAACAAATAAGTGTCCTATGTAAAATAGTGTAGTAGAGGAGTTTTTTTATTTTCTCTTCTTGGTACTCCTTCCTACCATATTTCTTTCTTTTCATTTTATTCATCTTTTTTTTTGATATAAATATTTAAGATCTCAGATCTGTTCATCAGTTCAGTTCAGTTCAGTCACTCAGTCGTGTCCGATTCCTTGTGACCCCAGGAACCGCAGCACACCAGGCCTCCCTGTCCATCACCAACTCCCGAGTCCACCCAAACCCATGTCCATTGAGTCAGTGATGCCATCCAACCATCTCATCCTCTGTCTTCCCTTTCTCCTCCTGCCCTCAATCTTTCCCAGCATCAGGGTCTTTTCAAATGAGTCATCTCTTCCCATCAGGTGGCCAAAGTATTGGAGTTTCAGCTTTAGCATCATTCCTTCCAAAGAAATCCCAGGGCTGATCTCCTTTAGAATGGACGGGTTGGATCTCCTTGCAGTCCAAGGGACTCTCAAGAGTCTTCTCCAACACCACAGTTCAAAAGCATCAATTCTTCAGCACTCAGCCTTCTTCACAGTCCAACTCTCACATCCATACATGACCACAGGAAAAACCATAGCATTGGCTAAACGGACCTTTGTTGGCAAAGTAATGTCTCTGCTTTTGAATATGTTATCTAGGTTGGTCATAACTTTCCTTCCAAGGAGTAAGTGTCTTTTAATTTCATGGCTGCAGTCACCATCTGCAGTGACTTTGGAGCCCAGAAAAATAAAGTCTGACACCGTTTCCACTGTTTCCCCATCCATTTGCCATGAAGTGATGGGACTGGATGCCATGATCTTAGTTTTCTCAATGTTCAGCTTTAAGCCAACTTTTTCACTCTCCTCTTTCACTTTCATCAAGAGGCTCTTTAGTTCTTCTTCACTTTCTGCCCTAAAGGGTGGTGTCATCTGCATATCTGAGGTTATTGATATTTCTCCCGGCAATCTTGATTCCAGCTTGTGCTTCTTCTAGCCCAGCATTTCTCATGATGTACTCTGCATATAAGTCAAATAAGCAGGGTGGCAATATATAGCCTTGAGGTACTCCTTTTCCTATTTGGAACCAGTCTGTTGTTCCATGTCCAGTTCTAACTGTTGCTTCCTGACCTGCATACAGATTTCTCAAGAGGCAGGTCAGGTGGTCTGGTATTCCCATCTCTTGAAGAATTTTCCACAGTTTATTATGATCCACACAGTCAAAGGCTTTGGCATAGTCAATAAAGCAGAAATAGATGTTTTTTCTGGAACTCTCTTGCTTTTTCCATGATCCAGCAGATGTTGGCAATTTGAACTCTGGTTCCTCTGCATTTTCTAAAACCAACTTGAACATCAGGAAGTTCACATTTCACATATTGCTGAAGCCTGGCTTGGAGAATTTTAAGCATCACTTTACTAGCATGTGAGATGAGTGCAACTGTGCGGTAGTTTGAGCATTCTTTGGAATTGCCTTTCTTTGGGATTGGAATGAAAACTGACCTTTTCCAGTCCTGTGGCCACTGCTGAGTTTTCCAAATTTGCTGGCATATTGAGTGCAGCATTTTCACAGCATCATCTTTCAGGATTTGAAATAGCTCAACTGGAATTCCATCACCTCCACTAACTTTGTTCATAGTTATGGTTCCTAAGGGCCACTTGACTTCACATTCCAGGATGTCTGGCTCTAGGTGAGTGATCACACCATCATGATTATCTGGGTCATGAAGATCTTTTTTGTACAGTTCTTCTGTATATTCTTGCCACCTCTTCTTAATATCTTCTGCTTCTGTTAGGTCCCTACCATTTCTGTCCTTTATTGAGCCCATCTTTGCATGAAACATTCCCTTGGTATCTCTAATTTTCTTGAAGAGATCTCTAGTCTTTCCCATTCTATTGTTTTCCTCTATTTCTTTGCATTGATCACTGAGGAAGTATTTCTTATCTCTCCTTGCTATTCTTTGGAACTCTGCATTCAAATGGGTATATCTTTCCTTTTCTCTTTCCTTTTCACTTCCCTTCTTTTCACAGCTATTTGTAAGGCCTCCTCAGACAGCCATTGTGCTTTTTGCATTTTTTTTCTTGAGGGTGGTCTTGATTCATGTCTCCTGTACAATATCAGGAACTTCTGTCCACAGTTCATCAAGCACTCTATCAGATCTAGTCCCTTAAATCTGTTGCTCACTTCCTCTGTATAGTCACAAGGGATTTGATTTAGGTTATACCTGAATGGTCTAGTGGTTTTCTCCACTTTCTTCAATTTCATCAACCATCAATAAATAGAATCCAAGACATAACATTAAAAACAAAATACTGTATGAGGATCTTAAAGTATTATCTTCATACGAATTATTTGTAATTTCCAGAATAAAATAGCTGCTATTTCCAACAGTGTTTCAATGACAAAAGCTCCAAGTTGCTCATCAGCCTGTTACTTAGTTGCCCACTTTCTCTTGAAAATCCCATACTCTTTGATGTTCAAAATATTCCTTTTTCTTGGATCTTTATCTGCTTCTCCAGTTATCAAATTTTCATTCTCTCAAGGGGATTTCATTCACTCACACCATGGTTTCCTTGGCTATGGAAATCCAAGTTTCTATTTCCAGTCTAAATTTTTGTCCTGGTTCTAGAAATATATGTTTGCCCATGCACACTTCCATGTGGGTGTTTCACAGAAAATTCTCAAACTCAAGAAAAACCTAATTATGCTAATAAGAAACCTGGAAGTCACCCTTGCTCCTCCCTTTCCTGGGCCCCTTGAACTTCATGAATAACTAAGTTCTACCAATTCTACAGGACTGGGGAAACAGAGACTCTTGGAGAACACAAATAAAACCTTGTGTGCACCAGGATCCTGGAGAAAGGAGCAGTGACATCATAAGAGAATAAGTCAGACTTGCCTGTGTGTGCTTGGGAGTCTCCAGGGAAGGTGTGGGTCAACAGTGGCCTGTCATGGGGTCAGGGGAACTGACTACAACAGTTCGGGGAGGCCTGGCATGCTGGCATAAGTCATTTTGAAGGAGGTCACCATTATTGCCATTCAGTACAGTTCAGTTGAGTCACTCAGTTGTGTTCAACTCTTTGTGACCACATAGACTGCAGCACACCAGGCTTCCCTGTCCTTCACCCACTCCTGGAGCTTGCTCAAATTCATGTTCATCGAGTCAGTGATGCCATCCAACCATCTCATCTTCTGTTGTCCACTTCTCGTCCTACCTTCAATCTTTCCCAGCATCAGGGTCTTTTCCAATGAATCAGCTCTTTGGGTCAGGTGACCAAAGGATTGGACCTTCAGCTTCAGAATTGGTCCTTCTAATGAATATTCAGGACTGATTTCCTTTAGGATTGACTGGTTTGATCTCCTTGCAGTCCAAGGGACTCTCAAAAGTCTTTTCCAACACCACAGTTCAAAAGCATCAATTATTTGATGCTCAGCATTCTTTATTGTCCAATTCTCATATCCATACATGACTACTAGGAAAACCATAGCTTTGACCTTACAGACTTTTGTCGGCAAGGAAATATCTTTGCTTTTTAATATGCTGTCTAAGTTTGTCATGGGAGAAGGCAATGGGACCCCACACCAGTACTCTTGCTTGGAAAATCCCATGGACAGAGGAGCCTGGTAGGCTGCAGTCCATGGGGTCACTGAGAGTCGGACACGACTGAGCGACTTCACTTTCACTTTTCACGTTCATGCATTGGAGGAGGAAATGGCAACCCACTCCAGTGTTCTTGCCTGGAGAATCCCAGGGACGGCGGGGCCTGGTGGCCTGCCGTCTATGGGGTCGCACAGAGTCGGACATGACTGAAGCGACTTAGCAGCAGCAGCAGCAGCAAGTTTGTCATAGCTTTTCTTCCAAGGTGTAGGCTTCTTTCACTTCTGCCATTACACAGCCTCAACCATCAGCAGAAAATTGGATTAAAGACTTAGTGAGCATAGCCTTGCCCACCAGAACAAGACCCAGTTTTCTCCACAGCCAGTCTCTCCCATCAAGAAACTTGCACAAGCATCTTATCCATCAGAGGGAAGACAGAATGAAGACCTGAATCATGGATCACAACCTTGCCTAACTCAATGAAACCATGAGTCATGACATGTAGGGCCACCCAAGATGGATGGGTCATGGTGGAGAGTTCTGATAAAATGTGGCCTACTGGAGAAGGGAATGGCAAACCACTTCAGCATTCTTGCCTTGAGAACCCCATGAATGGTATGAAAAGGCAAAAATACATGACAGTGAAAGATGAAGCTCTCAGGTCAGTAGGTGTCCAATATGCTACTGGAGAAGAACTATTGCTCTTGCAACTAAAGCAAAGACAAACCTAGACAGTGTATTAAAAAGCAGGGTCATTACTATGCCTACAAAGGTCCATATAGTCAATGTTATGGTTTTTCCAGTATTCATGTATGGATGTGAGAACTGGACAATAAAAAAGGTTGACTGCTGAAGAATTGATGCCTTTGAACTGTAGCGGTAGAGAAGAATCTTGAGATTCCCTTTGGGCAGCAAGGAGATCAACCAGTCAATCCTAAAGGAAATAAACCCTGATTATTCATTGGAAAGACTGATGCTGAAGCTGAAGCTCCAATACTTTGGCCACCTGATGCAGAGCTGACTCACTGGAAAAGACTCTGATGCTGGGAAAGATCAAAGGCAGGAAGAGAAGGGGATGACAGAGAACAAGATGGTTAAATATCATCACCAACTCAATGGACATAAGTTTGAGCAAACTCTGGGAGATGATGAAGGACAGGGAAGCCAGGTGTGATGCAGTCCATGGGGTTGCAAAGAGTCAAACATGATGGAGCAACTGTAAAACAACAATCAATTATATCTTCTGAATCACTTTCTAATTTGTTTACCCCTTCATCCCAGAAATCTTTCTATTTGTTATTCTTTCTTCTGTTATCATAATATGAAGATGTGCAAGTTTGTTGGAAAGATAAAGTCAGTCTTAGAGATATTGATTTGAGATACTAAGTGATCCTATGAGCCCAAAATATGAGTCTGACATAAGGGAGGAAATGGAAACTGAGTTGAAGACATAAATTTGCTTAACATCAACTCAGAGTATTAGGAAGTGTGGGTGTCAACAGAATTTCTAAGAAAAGGGATAATGCAAGAAAAAAAGGATCTTGAAGAAAACTTGAGGAATGACATATTTAAGGAAATAGAAGAAAAATAGCAAACTAGGAAATAGACAGGGAAGGAGCAGGCAAAACAAAGAATCGAGAGAGGCACCACTGAAGCTAATAACAGAAAGTTTTAGTGAGGGAGTGGTCAGCATTGACAAGATTCCTGAGCGACTGAGTAATATGACTACAAAGAATCCATGGGAAGTGTCAATGAGGAAGTCAGTAGTGTTCAAGTAGAGAAATGACTCAGTTGAACAGAAGGGGAGGAAGTAGACTGCAATGAAGTAAATGTGAGGTAGAAAGTAATTTACCCATTCAGGAAGGTTTTCTGTGATATAAAGGTGTGAGGTAAATCACATAGCTAGGGTAGAGGGAGGTGTTGTTTTTGTCTCTCTCAGCCAGCCAGTAGAGGAGTATTTTATGGGAAAGAAGAAAAGAGAAAGTAATGGATGTATAGGGCTGCTATGGTAGTGAAAAGGGGGATGAGATATATAACAATGATCCCTTTAAAGCTCTATTTTTCCAGATTACAAAAGCAATACAAAATTGTGTAAAATTCAAAAAACACAAGATTACAAAAAACAGAAAGCAAAAGTCCCCTCTTTAATAGTTTCATGCTCAGAAATAACACATCTTTTTTTTTTTCCAAAGTCATGGCAACTTTATTGTCAGTGTGTGGCGGTGGCCTCAGTCATGATAGAGACACAGGAAGCAGCCAAGGAGGGTGGGAGGGTGTCCATGTAGCCCTCCCAGAGGGCCTGGTGCCAAGAGTCATCCAGGGAGTGGACCAATGCCCAATACTGATTAATCATTCAATGGCCAGTGGTCTGGGCCACAGGGTTCCATGGACTTCTCCATAAGGTCCACAAACAGGTCTCTGACATCCTTACTGTGGGTCAGCTTGGAGGCCACATTCACCATCCCCCAGGACCTGGCTTCCATCTTTGAAAAGACACAGAGCTTTCCCCAGAGGGCAGTTTGATCTCCTTCAAGTCCTGGAGACTCTCCTCCTCTAAGTCCACATCCATGTCATCTACCCAGGAGTCCACAACCCCGAGGGTCCAGTTTGGGAACATGAACTCAGCACAGAAGGCAAAATCCCAAAAGCTCAGAGACTGCAGTTTTTTCCTTCCCTGTCTTAAAGTGATTGTTGGCAAAGAAGACAATGGCTGCATAGTCCCTGGCCAGTCACTTGAACAGGAGGAAGTGCTGCTGTGTGTTGTCGACCAGTTCAGTTCAGTCCAGTTCAGTCGCTCAGTCGTGTCCGACTCTTTGAGACCCCATGAATTGCAGCACACCAGGCCTCCCTGTCCATCACCAACTCCTGGAGTTCACTGAGACTCACGTCCATCCAGTCAGTGATACCATCCAGCCATCTCATCCTCTGCCATCCCCTTCTCCTCCTGCCCCCAGTCCCTCCCAGCATCAGAGTCTTTTCCAATGAGTCAACTCTTCGCATGAGGTAGCCAAAGTACTGGAGTTTCAGCTTTAGCATCATTCCTTCCAAAGAAATCCCAGGGCTGATCTCCTTTAGAATGGATGGGTTGGATCTCCTTGCAGTCCAAGGGACTCTCAAGGGTCTTCTCCAACACCACAGTTCAAAAGCATCAATTCTTCAGCACTCAGCCTTCTTCACAGTCCAACTCTCACATCCATACATGACCACAGGAAAAACCATAGCATTGGCTAAACGGACCTTTGTTGGCAAAGTAATGTCTCTGCTTTTGAATATGTTATCTAGGTTGGTCATAACTTTCCTTCTAAGGAGTAAGTGTCTTTTAATTTCATGGCTGCAGTCACCATCTGCAGTGACTTTGGAGCTCAGAAAAATAAAGTCTGACACTGTTTCCACTGTTTCCCCATCTATTTCCCATGAAGTGATGGGACCAGATGCCATGATCTTCGTTTTCTGAATGTTGAGCTTTAAGCCAACTTTTTCATTCTCCTCTTTCACTCTCATCAAGAGGCTTTTTAGTTCCTCTTCACTTTCTGCCATAAGGGTGGTGTCATCTGCATATCTGAGGTTATTGATATTTCTCCCGGCAATCTTGTTTCCAGTTTGTGCTTCTTCCAGTCCAGCATTTCTCATGATGTACTCTGCATGTAAGTTAAACAAGCAGGGTGGCAATATACAGCCTTGACGTACTCCTTTTCCTATTTGGAACCAGTCTGTTCTTCCATGTCCAGTTCTAACTGTTGCTTCCTGACCTGCATACAGATTTCTCAAGAGGCAGGTCAGGTGGTCTGGTATTTCCATCTCTTGAAGAATTTTCCACAGTTTATTATGATCCACACAGTCAAAGGCTTTGGCATAGTCAATAAAGCAGAAATAGATGTTTTTTCTGGAACTCTCTTGCTTTTTCCATGATCCAGCAGATGTTGGCAATTTGATCTCTGGTTCCTCTGCATTTTTTAAAACCAGCTTGAACATCAGGAAGTTCACGGTTCACATATTGCTGAAGTCTGGCTTGGAGAATTTTGAGCATTACTTTACTAGCATGTGAGATGAGTGCAATTGTGCAGTAGTTTGAGCATTCTTTGGCATTGCCTTTCTTTGGGATTGGAATGAAAACTGACCTTTTCCAGTCCTGTGGCCACTGCTGAATTTTCCAAATTTGCTGGCATATTGAGTGCAGCAGTTTCACAACACCATCTTTCACGATTTGAAATAGCTCAACTGGAATTCCATCACCTCCACTAGCTTTGTTCGTAGTGATGCTTTCTAAGGCCCACTTGACTTCACATTCCAGGATGTCTGGCTCTAGGTCAGTGATCACACCATCGTGATTATCTGGGTCATGAAGCTCTTTTTTGTACAGTTCTTCTGTGTATTCTTGCCACCTCTTCTTGATATCTTCTGCTTCTGTTAGGTCCATACCATTTCTGTCCTTTATCGAGCCCACCTTTGCATGAAATGTTCCCTTGGTATCTCTAATTTTCTTGAAGAGATCTCTAGTCTTTCCCATTCTGTTGTTTTCCTCTATTTCTTTGCATTGATAACTGAAGAAGGCTTTCTTATCTCTTCTTGCTATTCTTTGGAACTCTGATTTCAGATGCTTATATCTTTCCTTTTCTCCTTTGCTTTTCACTTCTCTTCTTTTCACAGCTATTTGTAAGGCCTCCCCAGACAGCCATTTTGCTTTTTTGCATTTCTTTTCCATGGGGATGGTCTTGATCCCTGTCTCCTGTACAATGTCACAAACCTCATTCCATAGTTCATCAGGCACTCTATCTATCAGATCTAGGCCCTTAAATCTATTTCTCACTTCCACTGTATAATCATAAGGGATTTGATTTAGATCATCACTGAATGGTCTGGTGGTTTTCCCTACTTTTTTCAATTTAAGTTCTGAATTTGGTAATAATGAATTCATGATCTGAGCCACAGTCATCTCCTAGTCTTGTTTTTGTTGACTGTTTAGAGCTTCTCCATCTTTGGCTGCAAAGAATATAATCAATCTGATTTCAGTGTTGACCATCTGGTGATGTCCATGTATAGAGTCATCTCTTGTGTTGTTGGAAGAGGGTGTTTGCTATGACCAGTGCATTTTCTTGGCAAAACTCTATTAGTCTTTGCCCTGCTTCATTCCATATTCCAAGGCCAAATTTGCCTGTTACTCCAGGTGTTTCTTGACTTTCTACTTTTGCATTCCAGTCCCCTATAATGAAAAGGACATCTTTTTTGGGTGTTAGTTCTAAAAGGTCTTGTAGTCTTCCTAGAACTGTTCAACTTCAGCTTCTTCAGCATTACTGGTTGGGGCATAGACTTGGATTACTGTGATATTGAATGGTTTGCCTTGGAAACGAACAGAGATCGTTCTGTCATTTTTGAGATTGTATCCAAGTACTGCATTTTGGACTCTTTGGTTGACCATGATGGCTACTCCATTTCTTCTGAGGGATTCCTGCCTGCAGTAGTAGATATAATGGTCATCTAAGTTAAATGCACCCATTCTAGTCCATTTTAGTTCACTGATTCCTAGAATGTTGACATTCACTCTTGCCATCTCTTGTTTGACCACTTCCAATTTGCCTTGATTCATGGACCTGACATTCCAGGTTCCTATGCAATATTGCTCCTTAAAGCATCAGACCTTGCTTCTATCACCAGTCGCATCCACAGCTGGGTATTGTTTTTGCTTTGGCTCCATCCCTTCATTCTTTCTGGAGTTATTTCTCCACTGATCTCCAGTAGCATATTGGGCACCTACTGACCTGGGGAGTTCCTCTTTCAGCATCCTATCATTTTGCCTTTTCATACTGTTGATGGGGTCTCAAGGCAAGAATATTGAAGTGGTTTGCCATTCCCTTCTCCAGTGGACCACATTCTGTCAGATCTCTCCTCCATGACCCGCCCGTCCTGGGTTGCCCCACGGGCATGGCTTAGTTTCATTGAGTTAGACAAGGCTGTGGTCCTAGTGTGATTAGATTGATTCATTTTCTGTGAGTATGGTTTCAGTGTGTCTCCCCTCTGATGCCCTCTTGCAACACCTACCATCTTACTTGGGTTTCTCTTACCTTGGGCGTGGGGTATCTCTTCACGGCTGCTCAAGCAAAGCACAGCCGTTGCTCCTTACCTTGGACGAGGGGTATCTCCTAACCACCGCCCTTCCTGACCTTCAACGTGGGATAGCTCCTCTAGGCCCTCCTGCACCCGTGCAGCCACAGCTCCTTGGACGTGGGTTGCTCCTCCCGGCCTCCGCCCCTGGCCTCAGGCGTGGGGGTGTGGGATAGCTCCTCCCAGTTGTGGACCAGGGAGCCCTTCATTTCCTCTACCACCTTGAAGACTCGCTTAAAGTTGTCAGACTGTCTCCAGTAGCTCTTGAGGCTGATGCCAGTTTTGGTGCCTGTGTCATCCAGGTCTTTCTTGGTGCCCTTGGACAGATTCTTTCCCAGCGCCTCCAGCATGAAGGCCCGGTTAGAGGCAGAGTCCCTCTAGATGAACAGTGCCTGTCGAGAGGGCGGGATCTGGAAGATGAGCTGGTGCCGTAGTTTTGGTGGTGCGTGGAGCAGGTGCTCAAGCACATGGAAATTACCGTAGTGGTCCCTGGTGTCGCTCTGGAGCATTGCTGCTGTGGCACAGGACTGCTTCAGGATTCCCCAGCAAGCACACCCTCAGGGCCACCGCGCCGCTCACCAAATCACCATCCAGCCAGAGGTGATACACATCCTCGTTGATAAGGGTCATGTTCCCCATGAAGATGTCCAGCTCGCTGGTCACAGTGACACCAAGAGCCCCAGTAGGAGGAAGGACTCTTTGGCCTGCACACGGCCACCCAACACATCTTGTTAGTAATTTACTTTTAATATTTTCCCAATGACTGCATATTGATTTAGCTGGCTATATAGTTTTTCACTACAAGTGTATGTCAAAATTGATTTAGCCATTGCCCTTTTGATGGGCACTTGGGTTGTTACAATATTTTTTTGATTTAAAGATTAAGTTAAGATGCTGTATGTATACATATCTCTTTGCACCAGAAGAGTGTATTTTGAAGATTAAACTTCTAAGAGTAGACATGCTGCATCAGAGAGGATAGATAATCAAATTTATAACAGATAAACCGCCTTGCAAAAATGAATTCTAGTTGGTATTCCTACCTACAGTTTGGGAGCACAGAAGTTGATGCAGCATATAGGTGAGGAGTAAGATTCTTTGGGGTTCTGGTTCAAGATGGTGAAGCAGGAAGAAAAAAATTCACCTCCTCCCATGGACTCACTGAATCTACAGACACAGAAGAAACAATTTTCTCTTAAAGAAAAAAAAAAAAAAAACAAACAAACAAATGTTTACTGAGTAATTACTGCACATTGAGCAAATGAGAAGAAAGTCACACTGAAGCGGGTTGGAGAGGCTGGGACACAATCTTTCAATAAATCCTATTCTGCCACACCAGGAAAAAAAATCTCAAACCCAGAGATTCTCCCTGATGAGTGATAAGTTTCAACCCCAAATCAGGAACCTCAGCTTTTAGGACCTGTACCTTGAGACAAGCCTTCAAAACATCTAACTCTGAAAATGAACAGGAGTCAAATGTTGAGATCTACAAAATTGTATCTATCTGGGAGATGGCTCTTAAAGTGCCCATGCACTTGGACTCACCCTCCTCAGATGCCCAGCACAGTGAAAGCCTATTGTACCCAGGCTGAAAGGGAACTGGTTGTGATTGTGAAAGAAGGGGTAGAGTATAGACTGAGAATGAGAAAGAGTAGTCAAGGGTGATTCCAAAGTAGTAATTCATTCAAATAATGCCAAGGCTCATTAACACTCTATTGTGGAAATAAAATCACATGAAGTCAAGACTTTGTCAAGCTTTCTAATGTCTTTAGGGTTAAGAGTTGTTTAGAAGAGCCTGAAGATTACTTGGGAGAAATCACTGGATTTAATTAATCCTGAAAGCCAAAGCCAGAGTTAGTTTCTTATTTACCATACATTTTATTTGATAATTTTGAATGGTTGATAAGAAAATTGTCTTTTGATGTTAATAACTCCAGTGTTTAACTAGATCCTGTGGTGGTAAGGAAGATCATAGGCTACTAGCTGAAAGTCTGAGATGGGAGTTTTGAATGTGGCAAACAATAGGAATATTGTTGTTGTTGTTGTTCAGTCCCTAAGTCATATCTGACTCTTTGTGACTCCGTGGACTGTAGCACGCCAGGCTTCCTGTCCTTCACTGTCTCCTAGAGTTTGCTCAGACTCATGTCTGCTGAGTCGTGATGCCATCCAACCATCTCACCCTCTGTCACGCCTTTCTCCTCCTGCCCTCCATCTTTCCCAGCATCAGAAATATAGAATAAAACACATTAGATCTTTTAAAATTGAATTTATAGATTCATTTTGTGTGTTTGTGTTTCAAATGAGTTATAAAGAAAATATAGAGTATGATATTGCCATAAATCTTATTTGGAACTTAACCTTTTAAAACTGTATTTTTCTCTTTTTTTCTTTTTTTGGTCCACAGTCAAGAGGAACATGGAGTGTTGGCTCATATGCTGCTGATTTTTAGATTTCCTTCTACTAAGGACCCTGAAACTATCAATAAAATAATACAACATGTTCTACATGAAAATCTGCAAGATGCTGTAGGACCCCCTAAATTAGATCCTGAATCAGTTGAAATTAAAAGTAAGTTTATCTCTTCTAATTCAATTCTCTTACATAGAATAACTTTGGTTTTGGGCACTAATCTTTAAAAGTTTTTGGATGTTTTTCATTATGGGGTCTTGCCACCAAGAAAATACTTCTTTGGGACTAAATTGATCCAAATGAAGTTGTTAAAATTTTAATACTACCTTAAACTTACATCTCCTCTGCAAGTCTGTCATTAACTCATGAGCCTGGATTCTTTTTCTATATTGGGCCTTACACTTTAGCTATAGAATCCAATGAATGGAAAAAGTGGCTCTGTGTATTTATTCCTCTTCCTGTTGCTTACTTTTTATGTTCTGAGTGTGATGGCTTATATGCTACTGATTTTTAGATTTTGTGAAAGATTCGTGCCATCAAATGTCATTTGAATGACATTTTCATTCAAATGTCATTAATAAACCTTATTAGCTTCTTCTCTCAGAGAAGGCAATGGCAACCCACTCCAGTACTCTTGCCTGGAAAATTCAATAAACGGAGGAGCCTGGTGGGCTGCAGTCCATGGGGACCCTAAGAGTCGGACATGACTGAGCAACTTCACTTTCACTTTTCACTTTCATGCATTGGAGAAGGAAATGGCAACCCACTCCAGTGTTCTTGCCTGGAGAATCCCAGGGATGGAGGAGCTCGGTGGGCTGCTGTCTATGGGATTGCACAGAGTCAGACAATACTGAAGTGACTTAGCAGCAGCAGCTTCTTCTCTTAGGCCCTTTGCCGATGAAAAGTATATCGTTTATCTTTTGGCAAAACTTATTTTTGGTATATTTTACAACTAACTTGAAAAACCTAAATTTTTTTATTTTGTCAGGGCAAGGGAACAAGATAAACAGTGATAGATCCTCAAAACTAGAAAGTGAAAAACATACAAGACCCTCAGGGGAAATATAAGTTTGGTTAAAAGCTCAGTCATATGCTATAGTACAGTGTTAGTCTCTAGAAATGGTGTACCAGCCACATGTATATTCTTAAAGTTTCTGGTAGCCACATTAAAAAAGTAAAAGTAAACATGTGAAATGTATTTAATTAATTTATGCATTTAACCCAAAATATCCAAAGTAGTACTATTTCAACAAGTAGTTCATATAACTGTCTACTCTTGAAATAATAATGTAATCTATAATACATTGTATTCACAATGTAATTCATATTGACAAATAGTCCATGTAAACATTTTTCATGAGATTTGAAATCGATTGTATAGTTTATATTTATAATGCACTTCAGTTTAGACACATTTCAAGAGCTTACTAGGCACATGTGGCTGGTGAATAAAGTATTGGATATGGCAGGACTAAAAACTACAGAATAAGGCACAAGTAGAAAGAAGGAATAAAAGTGCTAATATAAAAGCTGACAGATGTAACTAGAGACCAAACCTGGTGGTTAGTCCCTCTACTTGTTTAGAAAAGGAAGCCCACTAGTCAGGGCCAGCTATTAGTATGTAATTTGTGGGGCCCAGTGAAAAGTGAAAGTCTGAGACTCTTGAAAAGCAATTAGACGGTGCTGTTCAAGGTACTAAGACATATGATTTTTCTTGATTTGTCATGGCATTTTTATCTATTAATTAATGATATTTTAAATGAAAAAGTGGAGAAGGAAATGGCAACCCACTCCAGTACTCTTGCTTGGGAAATCCCATGGATGGAGGAGTCTGGTGGGCTGCAGTCCCTGGGGTCGTGAAGAGTCAGACACGACTGAGCGACTTCCCTTTCACTTTTCACTTTCATGCATTGGAGAAGGAAATGGCAACCCACTCCGGTGTTCTTGCCTGGAGAATCCCAGGGACAGGGGAGCCTGGTGGGCTGCCATCTATGAGGTCGCACAAAGTCGGACACGACTGAAGCGACTTAGCAGCAGCAGCAGCAGTAAGTGATAAAGTCAAAATTTTAAATTAATAGCATGAGTTTTGCTGATGACCTTTATATTGTGAAATGTCAATTTCAAATGCAAATATGAAAGCATTTAATTTTTATTTGGAATCATGAAAATTATACAACTGTATTTCATAGCTTATCCATGCATGCATCTTGGTTACCAGAACCAAAGAAATGCTAGAGAAGTCTAGCTCAACATTGTTTATTTCCTTTCTAGATACAGGCACATTTTACCAGTGCTCTCTACCATCAGCTTATGTGAGGAAGGACCAAAACATCCTTCTATATCATTATTTTCAGCTAAAGCTTTTGGCTAATACAAAGAAGTAACAGGCACAAGAAAGGGTATGGTAGGTCCCTTAGTCATTTGTGTTTATTTGAATGCCATTACTTCTTTAGTATTCTAAGCAAGTTCTGGTTCAAACAGAAAACTTGGCCTCCTGGGGCTGTCAGTAACCTCTGTTTATATAGTGGTAGACATCACACACTATCTTGTACTCATTTTGAGTTTGCTGAACATTGTGGGTCCATTGGAATTCTTAGTTCATAGGATATCATGAATAACACACGCAAAAGGGGTAGCATGAATCCATGGACACATGGTATATATCTCCTCTGCCTGTGCCATACTCAATTATCCTGTCAAACTTCACTTCCAAACACAAATTATAAGAAACAATTATTACCAATTTCAACACAGTGAGCATTAAACCAAGTGCAAGGTCATGCTGAGTATAGGACTTGGTGCAGATACACAAGCCATGCATTCATGAAGTCAACTCTGTCAGTAGTACGTTTAAAAAAAAAAAAAAAGAAAGAAATTCAAAGAAGTAAATTTAAAGGTCTAATTGACTTTAATGATTTACGGATTGGGCAGCACTCTGCCTTCGCGGACAGACAGGAACTCCAAGGAGCTATACAAAATGGAAGACTTTTATGGCCAGAAGGAGGCAAGAAGTTTTCTGGCAAAGTGGATTGTGTCAGGAAAGGGCAACTTCATTTGGGGGATGATGGGGGTCAGCAGACAGATTACTTCACTAGTGCTGACTAGGTAATTCCAAATTCACTGATTAAAGGTCATATTCCTGAAATAGGTTGAAACTGCAATTAGGCTAAATGGTAAGTTTGGCTTACCGATGTGCGACTTAGCACAATAACTCCATTTTGAGTCTCTTATTTATTTTTGTAATAGTATCAACATGCAAAGCCCAGATTTTCTCTAGGAAAAGCTTGAAATAAAGAATATTGAAATAGGGAGACTTGTGGTGGTGTTTTTAAATATTTATTGAGAATAAATGGCCACTTCTTCCTTATTTTTTCATTTTCTCCAAATGTAGCCAGAATAAAGTCAGAAAAGTCTTTCTAGAAAATAGATTTTTTGTGAATCAATACTATTGAATACTAAAGAAATTAACACTATTTTTTTTTACATTTAGAAATCCTATCTTGCCATGTTCAAAGAAAATAGGTTCATTCATTAGAAATCTACTGAATCAGGAAATTTGAGTATTGAGAGTTTTATGTAACTATTGGTTGGTTTAGCATTTGGATAGGATTAGGGTCTGATTGTTGAGCTAAGGAGCCCCTGGCTAGAGTTGAATGACAATTTGAGGATAAATTGTCTTGCTAAAACTTGGCAAAAAGAAGACCAAGAAATGGACAGCATTGTTTTTCAATGGGAGTGAGAACTAACTTATGGACATGCACTAGGGTATGTTGTACAGATGGAACTATGCTTATGAGTTTGGTAAAACAAATAATACAAAACTGAAATAATGGTCAATTATTTAAGGAATAACACTGCGATTTAGAATAAGATTTCCCCCCTAAAAGCTATGAACTACTTACATCCTATTTTCTGCTATAAAACTCAGATTCCTGGGTTTCAGGACAAACTCAGAATTACTGGGAAAAGGAAAAGGAATTTACAGTATAAAGATGCTCTTCAGGTGACTTTTAGCCACGCTAAAGTTTAAGAAACTGTTCAAATCTCCCTTCTCCCCAAGAAAATGAATATACTATGTTTATGATAAACTTTGTTGCTTTTTGAAAGTTTTACATCATAGAGATACTATCTTTTAATGGAATTGAGCAAACTTTAGTATTTTAAGTACTCAGAGGCCTTATGAATTCTGATGTGCAGATCCTGTTCTACTGACCATTTCTGTGTGTTTCAGAAATCAACAAGACAGAAACAGACAACTTCCTGAACAAATGTAAGTTTAACACATTTATTAAAATTGTATTACCTGAATGAATAAAGTTAATTCTAGATTATTTAAGTTTACTTTGTCAGTATTATGGGGTCAGAATAAAGTTTGATTTATGCACATCTCATGGTGTTTATCTTACCTCTGAAGTACCTTTTATTGCAAAAGGATAAAAACTAGGAGAATTTTGAAATGGATATATGGGGCCGGTGGCAGATGTGTAATAGAAGTGAATGGTACAGTTGTTAAAGAAAAGGCAAAAATATTTCTTAATGTTGTGATTGCAGATATCTACAATATATCCTCATGAAAATTTTCTAAAGATTGTATAGAAGTAATTTGTACATAGATATTTTTCAGCTAAAGGCAGAAACTTAGTGCTACTCCACACTAAATAAAATCTTGATGTTATTAATTTCATATTATAAAAATTGCTGACAATTATGGGACTGGGGTTCTCCAAGCCAGGCTTCAACAATACATGAATTGTGAACTTCCAGATGTTCAAGCTGGTTTTAGAAAAGGTAGAGGAACCAGAGATCAAATTGCCAACATCCAATGGATCATCAAAAAAGCAAGAGAGTTCCAGATAAACATCTATTTCTGCTTTATTGACTATACCAAAGCCTTTGACAATGTGGATCACCACAAACTGTGGAAAATTCTGAAAGAGATGGGAATACCAGACCACCTGACCTGCCTCTTGAGAAACCTGTATGCTGGTTAGGAAGCAACAGTTAGAACTGGACATGGAACAACAGACTGGTTCCAAATAGGAAAAGGAGCAGGTCGAGACTGTATATTGTCACCCTACTTATTTAACTTATATCAGAGTACATCATGAGAAACACTAGGCTGGATGAAGCAGAAGCTGGAATCAAGATTGCCGGGAGAAATATCAATGACCTCAGATATGCAGATGACACCACCCTTATGGCAGAAAGTGAAGAGGAACTAAAAAGCCTCTTGATGAAAGTGAAAGTGGAGAGTGAAAAAGTTGACTTAAACTCAACATTCAGAAAACTAAGATCATGGCATCTGGTCCCATCACTTTATGGCAAATACATGGGAAACAGTGGAAACAGTGGCTGACTTTATTTTTCCGGGCTCCAAAATCACTGCAGATGGTGACTGCAGACATGAAGTTAAAAGACACTTACTCCTTGGAAGGAAAGTTATAACCAAGCTAGACAGCATATTAAAAAGCAGAGACACATATGGAGGCTGAACAACACGCTGCTGAATAACCAACAAATCACAGAAGAAATCAAAAAAGAAATCAAAATTTGCATAGAAATGAATGAAAATGAAAACACAACAACCCAAAACCTGTGGGACACGGTAAAAGTAGTCCTAAGGGGAAAGTTCATAGCAATACAGGCACACCTCAAGAAACAAGAAAAAAGTCAAATAAATAACCTAACTCTACACCTAAAGCAACTAGAAAAGGAAGAAATGAAGAACCCCAGGGTTAGTAGAAGGAAAGAAATCTTAAAAATTAGAGCAGAAATAAATGCAAAAGAAACAAAAGAGACCATAGCAAAAATCAACAAAACCAAAAGCTGGTTCTTTGAAAGGATAAATAAAATTGACAAACCATTAGCCAGACTCATCAAGAAACAAAGGGAGAAAAATCAAATCAATAAAATTAGAAATGAAAATGGAGAGATCACAACAGACAACACAGAAATACAAAGGATCATAAGAGAGTACTATCAACAATTATATGCCAATAACATGGACAATGTGGAAGCAATGGACAAATTCTTAGAAAAGTACAACTTTCCAAAACTCGACCAGGAAGAAATAGAAAATCTTAACAGGCCCATCACAAGCACGGAAATTGAAACTGTAATCAAAAATCTTCCAGCAAACAAAAGCCCAGGTCCAGACGGCTTCACAGCTATATTCTACCAAAAATTTAGAGAAGAGCTAACACCTATCCTGCTCAAACTCTTCCAGAAAATTGCAGAGGATGGTAAACTTCCAAACTCATTCTATGAGGCCACCATCACCCTAATACCAAAACCTGACAAAGATGCCACAAAAAAAGAAAACTACAGGCCAATATCACTGATGAACATAGATGCAAAAATCCTTAACAAAATTCTAGCAATCAGAATCCAACAACACATTAAAAAGATCATACACCATGACCAAGTGGGCTTTATCCCAGGGATGCAAGGATTCTTCAATATCCTCAAATCAATCAATGTAATACACCACATTAACAAATTGAAAAATAAAAACCATATGATTATCTCAATAGATGCAGAGAAAGCCTTTGACAAAATTCAACATCCATTTATGATCAAAACTCTCCAGAAAGCAGGAATAGAAGGAACATACCTCAACACAATAAAAGCTATATATGACAAACCCACAGCAAACATTATCCTCAATGGTGAAAAACTGAAAGCATTTCCTCTAAAGTCAGGAACAAGACAAGGGTGCCCACTTTCACCATTACTATTCAACATAGTTTTGGAAGTTTTGGCCACAGCAATCAGAGCAGAAAAAGAAATAAAAGGAATCCAAATTGGAAAAGAAGAAGTAAAACTCTCACTGTTTGCAGATGACATGATCCTCTACATAGAAAACCCTAAAGACTCCACCAGAAAATTACTAGAACTAATCAATGACTATAGTAAAGTTGCAGGATATAAAATCAACATCCAGAAATCCCTTGCATTCCTATACACTAATAATGAGAAAACAGAAAGAGAAATTAAGGAAACAATTCCATTCACCATTGCAACAGAAAGAATAAAATACTTAGGAATATATCTACCTAAAGAAACTAAAGACCTATATATAGAAAACTATAAAACACTGGTGAAAGAAATCTAAGAGGACACTAACAGATGGAGAAATATACCATGTTCATGGATTGGAAGAATCAATATAGTGAAAATGAGTATACTACCCAAAGCAATCTATAGATTCAATGCAATCCCTATCAAGCTACCAACAGTATTCTTCACAGAGCTAGAACAAATAATTTCACAATTTTTATGGAAATACAAAAAACCTCGAATAGCCAAAGCGATCTTGAGAAAGAAGAATGGAACTGGAGGAATCAACCTACCTGACTTCAGGCTCTACTACAAAGCCACAGTCATCAAGACAGTATGGTACTGGCACAAAGACAGAAATATAGATCAATGGAACAAAATAGAAAGCCCAGAGATAAATCCACACACATATGGACACCTTATCTTTGACAAAGGAGGCAAGAATATACAATGGATTAAAGACAATCTCTTTAACAAGTGGTGCTGGGAAATCTGGTCAACCACTTGTAAAAGAATGAAACTAGAACACTTTCTAACACCATACACAAAAATAAACTCAAAATGGATTAAACATCTAAACGTTAGATCAGAAACTATAAAACTCCTAGAGGAGAACATAGGCAAAACACTCTCTGACATACATCACAGCAGGATCCTCTATGACCCACCTCCCAGAATATTGGAAATAAAAGCAAAAATAAACAAATGGGACCTAATTAACTTTAAAAGCTTCTGCACATCAAAGCAAACTATTAGCAAGGTGAAAAGACAGCCTTCAGAATGGGAGAAGATAATAGCAAATGAAGCAACTGACAAGCAACTAATCTCGAGAATATACAAGCAACTCCTACAGCTCAACTCCAGAAAAATAAATGACCCAATCAAAAAATGGGCCAAAGAACTAAATAGACATTTCTCCGAAGAAGACATACAGATGGCTAACCAACACATGAAAAGATGCTCAACATCACTCATTATCAGAGAAATGCAAATCAAAACCACTATGAGGTACCATTTCACACCAGTCAGAATGGCTGCGATCCAAAAGTCTACAAGTAATAAATGCTGGAGAGGGTGTGGAGAAAAGGGAACCCTCTTCCACTGTTGGTGGGAATGCAAACTAGTACAGCCACTATGGAGAACAGTGTGGAGATTCCTTAAAAAACTGGAAATAGAACTGCCTTATGATCCAGCAATCCCACTGCTGGGCATACACACTGAGGAAACCAGAAGGGAAAGAGACACGTGTACCCCAATGTTCATCGCAGCACTGTTTATAATAGCCAGGACATGGAAGCAACCTAGATGTCCATCAGCAGATGAATGGATAAGAAAGCAGTGGTACATATACACAATGGAGTATTACACAGCCATTAAAAAGAATACATTTGAATCAGTTCTAATGAGGTGGATGAAACTGGAGCCTATTATACAGAGTGAAGTAAGCCAGAAAGAAAAACACCAATACAGTATACTAACGCATATATATGGAATTTAGAAAGATGGTAACAATAACCCTGTGTACGAGACAGCAAAAGAGACACAAATGTATAGAAGAGTCTTATGGACTCTGTGGGAGAGGGAGAGGGTAGGAAGATTTGGGAGAATGGCATTGAAACATGTAAAATATCATGTATGAAATGAGTTGCCAGTCCAGGTTTGATGCACGATACTGGATGCTTGGGGCTGGTGCACTGGGATGACCCAGAGGGATGGTATGGGGAGGGTGGAGGGACGAGGGTTCAGGGTGGGGAACACATGTATACCTGTGGCGGATTCATTTTGATATTTGGCAAAACTAATACAATTATGTAAAGTTTAAAAATAAAATTTAAAAAAATAAATAAATAAAAAGCAGAGACATTACTTTGCTTTGTAACAAAGGTCCATCTAGTCAAGGTTATGGCTTTTCCAGTAGTCATGTATGAATGTGAGAGTTGGACTATATAGAAAGCTGAGGGCCGAAGAATTGATGCTTTTGAACTGGTGTTGGAGAAGACTCTTGAGAGTGCCTCGGACTGCATGGAGATCCAACCAGTCCATCCTAAAGGAAATAAGTACTGAATGTTCACTGGAAGGACTGATGTTGAAGCTGAAACTCCAATACTTTGGCCACCTGATGGGAAGAGATGACTCATTTGAAAAGACCTTGATGCTGGGAAAGATTGAAGGTGGGAGGGGAAGGGGATGACAGAGGATGAGATGGTTGGATGCCATCACTGACTTTTTGGACATGAGTTTGGGTAAACTCTGGGAGTTGGTGGTGGACAGGGAGGCATGTCATGCTGCAGTACATGGAGTTGCAAAGAGTCAGACACGACTAGCAACTGAATTGAAGTGACGGGACTGGGGTATAGGTGGATGAAATTACTGAAGGCACAAATATCTTCACCATATTTTAAAGGTACTGACTCAAGGCACAGTGTTCCTTCCTCCTATGGCAGAATACCCTACTATGATTTAGAGAATATATTTAACAGAATTACACAATACCTTTATATTAAAAGATGAAATGAAATGCACTACTCACCAGCTCAGAATGTGGGTTAATTCATGGACTTAACTAAATGTAAAACCAAAGAATAATCCCATCACATGGCATATCTTTTCACTACTAGTATTTATTGGGAACTTGTTAGGTACCAGTGCTGTGTTAGTCAATAGGGACCTAAGATGGATGATTTAATCCTTGCTTAAAGCAGCTTATACTTCAGTGAGACTAGATATATGAGACTAATACATGGACACAGAATTACAAGACAGTTGTTCTCAAACAGGGGCAGTTTTGACCCTACCTCCCCCCCCCACCCCAAGTGACTACGTCCTATTGTGGCATTTGGGTTATCATGATGGTTGGGGAGCAGGGATACTACTGGTATCTAATATGTATAGGCCAGGGATCCTTTTAACATCCTGTGATGCACAAGATGGACCCCCACAACAAAGAATTATCCATCTGAAAATGTCAGAAATGCCAAGATTGAGAAACTCTATTATAAACAATATTCTATTACTAATATTAGATACATATACATACAATTAGTATATGTACTAATATATATTAATCTGTTGTATATAGAGATAAATATATACATATGTATATACATACACAGGCTTCACAGTTGGCTCAGGGGTAAAGAACCCACCTGCCAATGAAGGAGATTCAGGAGACTTGGATTTGATTCCCGTGTCAGGAAGATCCTCTGGAGAAGGAAATGGCAACCCACACCAGTATTCCTGCCTGGGAAATCCCATGGACAGAGGAGCCTGGTGGGCTACAGCCCATGGGGTTGCAAAGAGTAGGACATGGCTGAGCATGCACAACACAGTTTGATGTGTAAAAACAATTGCTAACAAGTGCATCCTCTCTTCTGCAGGTTGTGGGACACGAAGGAACAAAACCCCAGGACAGAGTCTCAGGATTGTTGGTGGAACAGAGGTACAAGAGGGTGAATGGCCGTGGCAAACTAGTCTGCAATGGGATGGGATCCATCGCTGTGGAGCAACTTTAATTAATGACACATGGCTTGTGAGTGCTGCCCACTGCTTTAGAACGTAAGTATTGAACCTTGAAAATGACTGGATAGGGGCGGTGGTTTAGTCACTAAGTCCTGTCTGACTCTTGCGACCCCGTGGACTCTAGCCCTCCCAGGGTCCTCCATCCATGATATTTCCCAGGCAATAATACAGCAGTGGGTTTCTATTTCCTTCTCTATGAGGGTAAGCAAAATGCATTGGGCTTAGTAGGATGGAAATACTTCATGAGAGAGGAGTTTAATACAAATTAAAGATTATATACATACATATGCATGTATATGCATGTTTTATCACAAAGGGCTTCCCTGGTGGCTTAGTTGGTAAAGAATCAGCTTGCAATGAGGGAGACTTGGGTTCAATCCCTGGGTTGGGAAGATCCCCTGGAGAAGGAAAAGGTTACCCACTCCAGTATTCTGGCCTGGAGTATTCCATGGACTGTATGGTCCACAGGGTCCCATAGAGTTGGATACAAGAAAGTAGGAAACACATAAATGTTAGTAAGAGGTCTTATAGTCTAGAAATAGAAAAGGTATCAAAGAACATGTAGATAAATTATCCACTGACAATTACACAGTAATTTATCAAAAGAGCAGGACTTCGAGAATTATCTCTGGACATTGAGCTTGGTGTGAAAAACAAGAGCCATTTCTCAGGTAGATTCTACATATTTACCTGAGATAGATGCTAAGTGAACTGTTGTTTTGATCCTGATGGAGAAATTCTAAGAAAAAATTAAATATGAAGAAATTTGGTAGTAACAAATTATATTGATACAATTGAATAGATTGACTAGTTATATTTCAAGGAATTTTCATTCAATCTTCCAACCCATTGCAAAATGCCTGAGGTATACAAGATAAGTAATGCTTTGTTAAGTTATTGTGTAGCAGTTTTGATTTTCAGAGAAATGTGTGGATAGGCAACATGGTGCCACAGAATGCATACAGTTCTCTCATTCTGTACAAGATATGCTTTCCATATGTTCATTGGAGTCACTGATGCCCAGAAATATCAAAAGGCCCTAGGATCTGGAGTGGGTGGCTCAGTATGCAGAATGAAGTGCACATCCTAAGAAAACATGCATGTGTGCTCAGTTGCTCAATCATGCCCAAGTCTTTGCAACCCTGTGGACTTAAGCCCTCCAGGGTCCTCTGTCCTTAGGATTTTCCAGGCAAGAATACTGGAGTGGGTTGCCATTTCCCCCTCCAGGGAATCTTCCTGACCCAGGGACTGAACCTGCATCTCCTGTGTCTTCCTGCATTGGCAAGTGGATTCTTTACCACTGAGTCACCTGGGAAGCCCTAAGAAACATGACACAGTGGTATTTCCACCTTATCTGACCCCTGAAACTTAGATTGGAAAGCATTTGTATCTATGCATAGAAACTATAATTTTAAAAGGGAAACTTACTCTGACATGTGTGTGCTAAATTATTTAATATAAATAATTATATTAGTAACATGATAAAGTGGGATTTGTTCCTCATACTTTATCCTCAGGTATAAGGACCCAGCCAGGTGGACGGCTTCTTTTGGAGTCACAATATATCCTCCAAAAATGAAACGAGCCCTCCGGAGGATAATTGTGCATGAAAAATACAAATATCCATCGCATGACTATGATATTTCAGTCTTAGAGCTTTCCAGGCCTGTTCCCTGCACAAATGCAGTACACAAAATTTGTCTCCCCGATGCATCCCATGAGTTCCGCCCTGGTAATGAGATGTTTGTGACAGGATTTGGAGCACTGCAAAATGATGGTGAGCATCTGAGGAGAAAGTCAAATCATAGTAACCTAATTTGGTATGCTAAGGCATTTAAAGAATGGAATGCTGTTATGCCAAAATATGTTGGTGGGTTGGTCATATGGACCTGGGCCAATCAGGTCCTACTTGGGAACTAAGTAATTTAGAAGATATGTAAATTCCTTCATGCTTTAGGTTACTTTCATGTACATCACTACAACTATAGTAATGCTGCTTGGTAAGATGGCTGAAAGCGTGAATATGTCTGAAATTTTTACTAGGGTAATAACCACATAAGATTGTGAAGTGGGAGTATTAGTTGCTTACTTGTGTCTGATATTCTTTGTGACTCCAAGGACTGTAACCTGCCAGGCTCCTCTGTCCATGGAATTCTCTAGGCAAGAATACTTGAGGGCTTTGCCATTCCCTTCTCCAGGGGATCTTCCTGACCCAGGGATCAAACTTGGATCTCCCACATTGCAGGCAGATTCTTTACCATCTGAGCCACCAGGGTATTACCACATAAGAGATTAGGGATCATTAATACTTACACCCAATTGTGAAGATTAGAGCATCATAAAACCACCATCTTTCCCTACTGAAATTAACTTCTAAGCTTAATAATGACATAGAAATTACTTAAGCAACTTGAGGTTCTTTTCTAGGCACCTAACTTCACCAGGCTGGGAAGATCCCCTGGAGAAGGAAATGGCAACCCACTCCAGTACTATTGCCTGGAAAATTCCATGGACTGAGAGGCTCCTCAGAGCCTGGTAGGCTACAGTCCATGGGGTCACAAAGAGTCGGACGCGACTAAGAGACTTCACTTTAACTTCATTTAAAATAGTTATACTTCATTTCCCAAATACCACTATATCTGAAAAAATACATTCCTAAGATTCTATGTGCCAGCTCATCCAATAACTAATTGTAAAAGACTTTCTTCAGGTTTATAGAATATATGTATATATATAAATATGAAGTCTAATTTTTTCCCTTTAGGTAGCAGTCAAAATCATCTTCGGCAAGTACAGGTAGATCTCATAGACACTAAAATCTGCAATGCACCCCAAGTTTATAATAATGCCATAACTCCTACAATGTTATGTGCTGGCTCCTTGAAAGGAAATAAAGATGCGTGCCAGGTAAGTGATAGAGTGCATAATTTTTTGTTCGCCTTTTATTTTGAAATAATTACAGTTCTACAAGAAGTTGCAAAGATAGTACAGAGGGGTCCCCTATAACCTTCACCAAGTATTCTCCAGTGGCTACGTCTCATATAACTAGAATAGAATATAAAAGCTAGGAACTGATCTTGGTACAGGTGTACTTCTTGCTTTTTATCACATCTGCAGATTTGTGTCGTCATCACTGCAGTTAAGAACTCTTCCATCACCACAGAGATCTTTCTTCCTTTATAAAAACATCCATTTCCTTCCCCCATCACTTTATCATCTCTAACATCTGGCAATCACCAATCTGTTTGCCATCTCTATAATTTTATAATTTCAAGAATGTTGTATGAGTAGAATCATACAGTAGCTTTTTTTCAGAATTCCATTTTGATTTTTTTTATAGTCCAGCCATTTTTTTAAAAGGGTAGATCTGCTAGTGTCAATTCCCTTAGATTTTCTTTGTTTGCAAAATTTCTATTTCCGATTTATTTGTAAAGCATAATTTTGCCAGGCATATAATTTATGCTTGACAGTTTGTATTTTGTGTGTGTGTGTTTAAATGATGGCCTCTGTAATTTATGATAAGAACTTGCTGTTATTATAATTGCTTTCCTCTTGCAGATGAAGTGTCATTTTTTTCTTACTGTGTTCAAGGTTTTTTCTTTGTCTTTAGTTTTCAGAAGTTTGAGTTTGTATCTTGGCATGGATTTCTCTTGGTTATACTGCTTAGGGCTTGCTCAGCTTTTTAATCTGCAAGTTTATGCCCTTTGACAAACTTGGGAAGGTTTTAGCCTTTATTTCCTTGAAAAATTTTCAGCTTCATTTTGGAATCCAATAATAGGTATGTTAGCGCTTTCATTATGCTCTCAGAGATCTCTGAGCTTCTGTTCATTTTCTTTCCACTCCTCTTTCTGTGTGTTCAGATTGAGCAATTTCTATCATTCTATCTTCAATTTCATTGATTTTGTTTTTACTTCCATCATCTCCTTCATTTTTCTGTTAAGAACATCTAGTGAGCTTTTTATTGGATTTTTTGTTTGTTTCATGATGGAAACTGCCCATTAAGACATTTCTGTGATGACTGCTTTAAAATCTTTGTCAGATAATTCCAACATCTATCATCTCAGTGTCAGTGTCTGATTGATTGCCTTTTCTTATTCGAGTCAAAATTTTCCTGGTTCTTGGTATTGGGTGATTTTCAGATATATCCTGGACATTTTGGATATTATGTTATGAGTTTTGGCATCTCATTTAAATCTTCTGTTTTTACAGGACTCCTCTGACATGACAGTGGAGTGTGTAGGGGAATGAGGTAGCACTTCTACCACTCATTGTCCCCTGACACCAAGGTGGGGAAAGAGACCTTTGTTACTGCTGGATGGAGGTGGAATTGCAGGCTTCTCATTAGGGTTTCCTTGGTGGCTCAGCTGGTAAAGAATCCACCTTCAATGCTGGAGACCTGGGTTTGATCCCTGGGTTGGGAAGATCCCCTGGAGAAGGAAAAGCTACCCACTCCAGTATTCTGGCCTGGAAAATTCCATGGACTGTATAGTCCATGGAGTCACAAATAAGACACGACTGAGCCACTTTCACTTTCACTAAGTGTGGTTTTTGTTTTTGTTTTTTTTTCTTTTAAGATGGGAGAAAATTATTAAATTTATTTTATTTTATTTTTTGGCCGTGCAGTGCCTGGCATACAGGATCTTAGTTCCCCGACCAGTGATCCAACCCACCCTCCCTGCACTGGACTGACAGAAAAGTCCTGAAACCTATTAAATCTAATTTTTTAAAAAATATGTACCATTTTCCCTTCTCACCCTTCTTGGTGAAGGAACAGAAAATCCCCTCACACCCTCCATTTAGGGGATTTCACATATAAAGTCTGGGATGGTGAGGATGAAGTAAAAAAATACCACTCTGGATGGGGGCAACTTGTTACTGCTCCCCTTGTGGTCTCCACTGACATCATGGGAGAGTGGCCTTATCACTGCTTGGCTCTCCACTAGGTCTGTTCTGACATCACCCTAGAAGGAGAGAGAGCTCTGCCTCATTGGTACTGGGGGTAGTTCATGCTCCACAGCTGGTTACCACAGGGGAGGAAGAGGAAGGCTTCATCATCACCTGGCAGGGATGACAGAGAGGCTCCCCACTCAGCCTCCTCTGACACCAGTCAGGTGGGAATTGGACTTCCTTAGATTCTGTAAGGGGGAAGTTCAGTTTCCCCACTTGGCCCTTGCTGATGGGGTTGGGATGGGACCACACTTTTTTCTGTGATTGACTCACAGTGTGTACACATCACCCAGCTTATACATTATCAGCTCATGACCAACCGTATTTCATTCCTATATATTTTAACCCCCAACCTTCTTCCCATCTTCAACTCCAGATCTATTTTGAAGTAAATCACAGTTGTTTATAATTTCATTTGAAAATATGTTACCTCTTCTGTTAATACAATGCCTTTTTGATGATAGTATTAGATACGAATGTCTCATAAATTTGGGGAACTAAAGAGGAGAAACCAAGTTTGGCCTTGTGATTATAACACACTGCTTTTCTGTTTTAGGAGGAATCTGATACTTCTCCCTCTCAAAAATCATCAATAACTTTATACGCAGAAATCTTTACTTGGCTCTCTTACTCCCTCCCATCTCAATGGCATGTGGCTACCTCCTCTTAAAATATGATCTTGTTTGGGGTTCTATAATCCTGAAATATGCTGATTTCCCCCTCCCTCCTTTTCCAACAACTCATTTCTGGTTCCTTATTTTGGTTTCTCTTTATTTCCCTCTCTGCCTGTCTCTAAGCTTGGCTGTTCCTTAACACTCATCTTTTTTTTCTCTACATATACCTTCAAAGAAATTACCTTTTCTTTAAGTTAGCTGTCACTTTAATGTCTTCCAAATATACATCTCCAAAATTAATCTCTTGCTCAAATTCAGTCTCTCATTTCCACATACTCCCAAACCATTTCCATTTATATGTTTTAAGTTGTTAGTATACGACTAATGGAGAAGGCAATGGCACCCCACTCCAGTACTCTTGCCTGGAAAATCCTATGGATGGAGGAGCCTGGTGGGCTGCAGTCCATGGGGTCGCTGAGGGTCGGACATGACTGAGTGACTTCCCTTTCACTTTTCACTTTCATGCTTTGGAGAAGGAAATGGCAACCCACTCCAGTGTTCTTGACTGGAGAATCCCAGGGACGGGGAAGCCTGGTGGGCTGCCGTCTATGGGGTCGCACAGAGTCGGACACGACTGAAATGACTTAGCAGTAGCATACGACTAACTTTTATATATGTTCCATCTTAAACACAACAGGCATTCAGTCAGTTCAGTTGCTCAGTCATGTCTGACTCTTTGTGACCCCATGGACTGCAGCATGCCAGGCTTCCCTGTCCATGAAATGTTTTTTTTGATTTCAAGTTTCTCATTTATGTGGTTGGCTTTCATTATTCTTGAAAACTTTTACTTTTAAATCTCTTTCACAGTAATCAATTAAATCATAGAATATTTTACCCCTTACTATTTCTTCCATACTTATCTCTTTGTCTCCATTCTTTGTGTTAAGAACTTAATCTATTGCTTCATTGCTTCATGTCTTAATCACTAAAACTTGTTTGTGGTTTGGCTTCTGGCTTTAAGTTTCTGTTGTAATATGTACATTCTTTTGTAAAAAAATTTAGTGGAGTATTTGATTTACAATGTTGTGCTAGTTTCTGCTATACATCAAAGTGAATCAGCTATACATACCCATATTCTTGAAGAAATTTCCTGTTCTGTTTCTCATTAAACCACTCACTAAAAATAACTGCAATTAAGGGAAAAACAGCAGTAGATACAGACCAACCTATCCCTCAAAAGTTATGCAACTTTGTAACCAGAGAATTAACAACATCATCAACAGCAAAAATAATTGTACCTTGAAAAATAACTTAGTGTAGGTAGGCAGATTGCCCAGGGTGGCTAGTGGCTGACTGAGGGAAAGTTAAAAATGCACAAAAACAATAGAGTAGAAATACTGGCTTGCTGAGGGTGAGACAATGCACATGGGAGTGTAGCTCTGGGCAGAGGAGGAAGTACAACCTGGCAGGACCCAAGAATTAAGCAAGGATGGGGTGTGCCTCTCTGGGTAGGGAGAAGGGTTCCTGGACATAGACACGCTTAACATTTTCACAAACTAGAACCTCCAAGGCTTCTGCCTGTGCAATAGCTGAGCTGAGACCTTTTTTTTCCGGAGATTGCAGTTCTACTCCCATTATTCTGGCTCCCTTGCCTAAGTCCAAACACCTATAAGCCATCACAACTTCCACTTTGTATTGATGTAACTCCCCTATTCACCAATCACACATGAGCTAACTAGTGTTAACAGAACCAACTGTCTCTTTCTCCATTTGATACTTGCTGGACATCACCTTAGTTTTCAGCTTGTATTGCTGTTAGACTCACTGCTGTCTTTTTTCCTTAATTACTTTATTAACAGACTCATTCACTCCTGTCTCTTAAACAGATTTAAGCTTTGTAGTTTCTGGCATATTCTATTTCTTTTTCCTAATCTGCTATGTCTTCACATAGGCCTGGGTGTCAATTACCAAAATGATTTGTTATCCGATAGCTCATACAGTACACTTTGTTTCTATCTGTAGATTGTGCACTACTTGAGGGGAGGGCTCATGTGTTTAGACTCTTTTTACATCTCCTACCACATATGAGAGTATAAGGAAATATACTTATTGGTGAATTGATTTAAAAATTACAAACACATTATATCTAATTGAGTTATTATTAGTGTTAGTTAATACTTTTATGTAGATGAAAGAAAATTTGCAAAGAAATTAGTGTATGTAAGGGAAAAAAGCATGGACTTCTTGGTGAAATCACTCTGGATATTGAATAGCATGTGATATCAGGAAAATTGCTAAACTCTGTTAGTTTCAGCTTCTTCATTGCTAAAATAGAGAAAATGAAACCTAACTCCATGCTTTGTTGCCAGAATTACATGAATTAAGAAATAATATATTAATTATTTAAACACTTCATATAGTGTTAAACATGTAATGAGTGGTCAGTAACTAGAGACCCCAGGGTTTTGGGGGAAGATCAGTCAGCACCTTGTTTTTATGACCCATATAAAAGAAATAGCGTACTGGCTTTCACAAGGCATAAACAATTGGACTTTGTGGTTATGTATACATATTCACTAAGTTCTGTTTTGTGCCAGGCTCTATGCTAAGCATGTTATGTACACTGTCTTAGGTAATCTTCAAAATTATTGCAGGTAGGTATTATTAGGAGCATTAGCAATAAGTAAGTTAAAGGTCTTAGCCAGCTTGGAGGGACCAGAACTGAGCTTTAAACCCAGGTGTCTGACTCTGACGTCCATGCTTTTTATCAGTACTAAACTCTTCACCCTTCTTTTAGGAGATGTGTCCTACTGATAGAGTATGGGCAGTTATTTGTCAGATGTATCAGATTGGGGCTGTTCTGCCAAGAGATGGAGTTGGAGTCTTTCATCTCAGAGTACTGAACCCTGAGTCTAACCAGTTCTCCAGGCAGGGGAGCTCTTCTTTTATGTGAATTACTGGCATAGATAAAGGATACCACTTGTCATTTGAGTACACTGAAGATTTTTTTAAACTGCCCCTTTCATTAAATTCACATTAGAAAATAGCACATTTTTCTGTAATAAGGTGCATTATTAATTACTAATCTCTCCCTTCTCCTTTAGGGCGACTCTGGAGGACCTCTGGTTAGTCCAGATGCTAGAGATATCTGGTACCTTGCTGGAATTGTGAGCTGGGGAGATGAATGTGGGCAACCCAATAAGCCTGGTGTTTATACTAAAGTGACTGCTTTCCGGGACTGGATCACTTCCAAAACTGGTGTCTAAGAGAGAACAGCCTAGCAGAATGGAACACACTTTTGTGTACAGGTCATTCTTAGAGATACAGAATTGCAGAAGTCATCATGCAGGTCACCTAGATCTGACCAATCGAACTAAACCATCTGCTATTTCCTTCCTAGCTCTTCTCCGCACACCATCTTGCTTCTACCAGATGGATTCTGTCTCAACTTGCAGTCACTTGTTTTTCTGGAAGTTTTCTGTCATCAAATTTTGACTTGTTGACATAAATCTCTCTCATGTGTGTATGCTGTTTGAAGTGATCCCTTCCTTCATTTCACTGGCTTTTCTCAACTCAATAAATTTCTACTTTCAAGGTGCAGGACAAAGAGTAAAATGAAATATGAAAAAAAACCTACATTTTTTACATACAGAAAAATATTAGGTGTTATTTCTTAATGTGATGAAGAAAATGATCATAATCATTATGAAAGGTCAGGTAAAGAGACATCAAAAAACCAAATACTTTATGATGTTGAAAGAATGAGAACTAAGTTAAGGAAATAAAGAGCAACCAAGATATAATTTATTTGCATTTCCAGCAAACTGACAGAGATAAATGTGGGGAAGATTCTATTTTCTTGTGGCCTGTAATAATTATACAAACTCTATGTAATGTATTTGTTTTAAGTTAAAGCAAATAGTATTTATTTAACATGGCACTACTGAGAATGTCAACATATCATAATAAAAAAATAAATATCATCACTTTGCTTGACATTATGATAATCCACAAAGAAGGGGAAGATGGGGAAAATGTTACTCATCAATTTACTATGAATTCCTTTCAAATCTGAGGCTAGAGTGAAAATTTACCTAAGAATAAGCAGCGTACATTATGTGGTAAGATTTTTGTATGGTTGGGTGGGAGGAAATAAAAATAGAATCTGTATGAACTGTTGAATGAAATGGTATTATCACCAAGTGCTTGTGTGTTTGTATTTAAAGTTTTTCCACATTGCATAGCTGTGAAGGGAAATAAGATCCAGGTGTGGGTGTGTATAGTTGTAGAAATGCAGCTAAAGGTCAGACCTCTATTTTGAGATGACTGCTGATTCCAGCTTTACCACTCCACCTTCTTGCCCTCATTTCCAGTCTGTTCTTACACCATGTGTCTCTTAGACTTCTCTGGGCTCAGATGGGAGGATATTATGGAGAATTTATCCTGGAAGATGCCTCCCTGCTACATCTAGCATGACACTGAATTACTCACTGCCTGGATATAAAATTGATAGAAAAAGCCTAATATCAACCACCTTCCTGATTTCAGCTTTGATAAATTACTATTGAGTTGTTAGACATACAACATTCAAGTGATGTAGGCACTATGAAGTTAGGATTGGTTTCATGTTAATGGTGAGATTTCACTGAATCTTTGCATTACCCTTTCCTCATTGTGTATAACTACTTGTATGAGTTCTGTGTTGTACCATAACTACTTTGAAAGAAACATTAGTAGAAAAAAAAAATCCACCTAAATAATATTGGCATGTGAACTGATACAATTTAGGCACTTGGCTAAAATATGATATGAAACATAATCAAAGCTATATATGACAAACCCACAGCAAACATTATCCTCAATGGTGAAAAATTGAAAGCATTTCCTCTAAAGTCAGGAACAAGACAAGGGTGCCCACTTTCACCATTACTATTCAACATAGTTTTGGAAGTTTTGGCCACAGCAATCAGAACAGAAAAAGAAATAAAAGGAATCCAAATTGGAAAAGAAGAAGTAAAACTCTCACTGTTTGCAGATGACATGATCCTCTACATAGAAAACCCTAAAGACTCCACCAGAAAATTACTAGAACTAATCAATGACTATAGTAAAGTTGCAGGATATAAAATCAACACACAGAAATCTCTTGCATTCCTATACACTAATAATGAGAAAACAGAAAGAGAAATTAAGGAAACAATTCCATTCACCATTGCAACAAAAAGAATAAAATACTTAGGAATATATCTACCTAAAGGATCTAAAGACCTATATATAGAAAACTATAAAACACTGGTGAAAGAAATCAAAGAGGACACTAACAGATGGAGAAATATACCATGTTCATGGATTGGAAGAATCAATATAGTGAAAATGAGTATACTACCCAAAGCAATCTATAGATTCAATGCAATCCCTATCAAGCTACCAACAGCATTCTTCACAGAGCTAGAACAAATAATTTCACAATTTTTATGGAAATACAAAAAACCTCGAATAGCCAAAGCGATCTTGAGAAAGAAGAATGGAACTGGAGGAATCAACCTACCTGACTTCAGGCTCTACTACAAAGCCACAGTCATCAAGACAGTATGGTACTGGCACAAAGACAGAAATATAGATCAATGGAACAAAATAGAAAGCCCAGAGATAAATCCACACACATATGGACACCTTATCTTTGACAAAGGAGGCAAGAATATACAATGGATTAAAGACAATCTCTTTAACAAGTGGTGCTGGGAAATCTGGTCAACCACTTGTAAAAGAATGAAACTAGAACACTTTCTAACACCATACACAAAAATAAACTCAAAATGGATTAAAGATCTAAACGTAAGACCAGAAACTCTAAAACTCCTAGAGGAGAACATAGGCAAAACACTCTCTGACATACATCACAGCAGGATCCTCTATGACCCACCTCCCAGAATATTGGAAATAAAAGCAAAAATAAACAAATGGGACCTAATTAACCTTAAAAGCTTCTGCACATCAAAGGAAACTATTAGCAAGGTGAAAAGACAGCCTTCAGAATGGGAGAAGATAATCGCAAATGAAGCAACTGACAAGCAACTAATCTCGAGAATATACAAGCAACTCCTACAGCTCAACTCCAGAAAAATAAATGACCCAATCAAAAAATGGGCCAAAGAACTAAATAGACATTTCTCCGAAGAAGACATACAGATGGCTAACCAACACATGAAAAGATGCTCAACATCACTCATTATCAGAGAAATGCAAATCAAAACCACTATGAGGTACCATTTCACACCAGTCAGAATGGCTGCGATCCAAAAGTCTACAAGTAATAAATGCTGGAGAGGGTGTGGAGAAAAGGGAACCCTCTTACACTGTTGGTGGGAATGCAAACTAGTACAGCCACTATGGAGAACAGTGTGGAGATTCCTTAAAAAACTGGAAATAGAACTGCCTTATGATCCAGCAATCCTACTGCTGGGCATACACACTGAGGAAACCAGAAGGGAAAGAGACACGTGTACCCCAATGTTCATCGCAGCACTGTTTATAATAGCCAGGACATGGAAGCAACCTAGATGTCCATCAGCAGATGAATGGATAAGAAAGCAGTGGTACATATACACAATGGAGTATTATTCAGCCATTAAAAAGAATACATTTGAATCAGTTCTAATGAGGTGGATGAAACTGGAGCCTATTATACAGAGTGAAGTAAGCCAGAAAGAAAAACACCAGTACAGTATACTAACACATATATATGGAATTTAGAAAGATGGTAACAATAACCCTGTGTACGAGACAGCAAAAGAGACACTGATGTATAGAACAGTCTTATGGACTCTGTGGGAGAGGGAGAGGGTAGGAAGATTTGGGAGAATGGCATTGAAACATGTAAAATATCATGTATGAAACGAGTTGCCAGTCCAGGTTCGATGCACGATACTGGATGCTTGGGGCTGGTGCACTGGGACGGCCCAGAGGGATGGAATGGGGAGGGAGGAGGGAGGAGGGTTCAGGATGGGGAACACATGTATACCTGTGGCGGATTCATTTTGATATTTGGCAAAACTAATACAGTTATGTAAAGTTTAAAAATAAAATAAAATTAAAAAAAAAAGAAATCTGACATGAATTGACGGTGTTAAATATTTTGTAGACATATATTTAATGAATTTTTTTGAAAAAATTGAGGAAAACGATGAATTTTAAAGAAAGACAAGTACATTTCCTACCATTTCTCTGTGTTCCTCTTGTTTGAGTATACTTCACAGTTAGGCCTCTAGGTGGCACCCATAGGCTGTAGGTAAATAAAGGGAAGCAAGCTCTTAGGGTTTTCAAGTAATGATGAAAGCTGTAGTTAGGCATTCTGTATCAGGGTCTTGTAAAACCAAAAGAATACAATTCATCTTTAAGAAGTTGTTTAAAAATTAATCCATATAAATTGACAGCATGTTAGTATTTTCCACATTTCTGGAGGTAGTTTCCAAATTAAAGTACAATTTATAATGTGATAGGAATTTCTTTGGCAAACTTGAAGAGATTTAAATTAAGAAGAAATTTTAGAAGTCTAATTTCACAGTGGCATCATGTTTCTCAGAGAAATATTTCTCAAAAGATCTTAGAAATAGAGGTTTGGCCACAGTGAATATATAAGCAATAGTTCAAACTTAATGTGCACAGAGAAATAGATAAAAGAGTATCATATTTTTAAAAGACAATATTCTTTGAAAGTTAACTTTTACAGGATTTCAGATCTTCCCTGGTAGCTCAACTGGTAAAGGAACCGCCTGCAATGCAGGACACCAGAGTTCAATCCCTGGGTTGGGAAGATCTGCTGGAGAAGGAAACGGCAACCCACTCTAGTATTCCTGCCTGGAGAACCCCATGGACAGAGGAGCCTGGAGTACAGTCCATGGGGTGGCAAAGAGTCAGATATGACCAAGTGACTAACACAACAAAGGCTTTCAGCATTCTTGAACTTGTCTCTTTTAGCCATTTCATTGGAGAAAGTTAAGAAGTCAGGACTGAAATAATAGTTATTAACTGTGCAAGAAGGCAGGCATTTCTCAGCTATATTTTCTCTCTTCGCACAGTACTTAGTAAAGTGCTCTGCATATAAGTCTTTCAACAAATGTTGTTGAACTGACCTTTTCTTTTTGTATTATACAGAACGTGTAGCTTTGTTACTATTTACACATCAATTTTAAGAAGTAATCCAGATTTTACACTGTGTGATATAAGCCAGTTATTTAAACACATTAAGCTTCAATATACTCATTTATAAAACAGGGATAATAATATTCAGAATGGGCTGGTTTCTTGTTTAATTTTAATTCTACAAAAGAACTTCTATTGAGATCATTCCAAAACATATTACCAAGTTGTTTGTTATTCTCGTTTTTCATTTCAACTTTTAAAAATGATAAACCTTTTTAACTATAGAGCTACTGGACCATATGAAGATCTACAGTCTAGTTCATGAGGCCTTCCTCGACTCTCTCAAGTGGAGATATTCTTTTTTCTGAAATTTCTGACCACTTAAAATAATTTTTTATAATTAGATAATCATAGATTCACACAGAGCTGTAAAATATAATACATGCATGCTAAGTTGCTTCAGTCGTGTCTGACTCTGTGCGATCCCATGGATGGTATCCTGCCAGGCTCTTTTGTCCATGGGATACTCCAGGCAAGAATACTGGAGTGCGTTGCCATGCCCTTCTCCAGGGGATCTTCCTGACCCAGGGATGGAACCCACATCTTTTATATCTCCTACACTGGCAGTTGTTGGATCCTTTATCACTAGCACCACCTGGGAAGACCAGAAATATAATACAGAGAGATCCTATGTATTCTTTATCCAGTTCACCAAATGGTAACATCTTGATTAGCTGTAGTACAATATCATAACCAGGAAGTTGACCGTGAGACAATCTATCAACCTTATGAGATTTTATGTTTTTAAAACATGCAATTATTTGTATGTGTGTATTTAGTTCCATGTAATTTTATCTCACATGTGGATTTGTGTACCAGACCACCTGACCTGCCTCTTGAGAAACCTATATGCAGGTCAGGAAGCAACAGTTAGAACTGGACATGGAACAACAGACTGGTTCCAAATAGGAAAAGGAGTACGTCAAGGCTGTATATTGTCACCTTGCTTATTTAACTTACATGCAGAGTACATCATGAGAAATGCTGGACTGGAAGAAGCACAAGCTGGAATCAAGATGGCCAGGAGAAATATCAATAACCTCAGATATGCAGATGACACCACCCTTACGTCAGAAAGTGAAGAGGAACTAAAAAGCCTCTTGATGAGAGTGAAAGAGGAGAGTGAAAAAGTTGGCTTAAAGCTCAACATTCAGAAAACGAAGATCATGGCATCTGGTCCCATCACTTCATGGGAAATAGATGGGGAAATAGTGGAAACAGTGTCAAACTTTATCTTTTTGGGCTGGGAGGGTTTGGGGGCAGGAGGAGAAGGGGACGACAGAGGATGAGATGGCTGGATGGCATCACCGACTCAATGGATGTGAGTTTGAGTGAACTCTGGGAGATAGTGATGGACAGGGAGGCCTGGCGTGCTGAGATTCATGGGGTCGCAAAGAGTCGGACACAACTGAGCGACTGAACTGAACTGAACTGAACCAAGTCACAATGCAGAATAGTTTGGTCAAAAAATCCCTTATGCTATGCACAGCCATCCGGCATCATCCGCATCCCCATTCCCAGTCTGTAATCCCTGACAAACATTAATCTGTTCTCCATCTATATAATTTTGTCTAAGAATGGTATATATTAATAACTGGGGTCATACAATATGTCTACTTTGGGGGTTGGCCTCTTGACTTAGCATAATTGCTTTACAGTTCAATTCACAGTTCGGTCGCTCAGTCATGTCCGACTCTTCGCAACCCCATGAATTGCAGCACGCCAGGCCTCCCTGTCCATCACCATCTCCCAAAGTTCACTCAAACTCATGTCCATCGAGTCAGTGATGCCATCCAGCCATCTCATCCTCTGTCGTCCCCTTCTCCTCCTGCCCCCAATCCCTCCCAGTATCAGAGTCTTTTCCAATGAGTCAACTCTTCACATGAGGTGGCCAAAGTACTGGAGTTTCAGCTTTAGCATCATTCCCTCCAAAGAAATACCAGGGCTGATCTCCTTCAGAATGGACTGGTTGGATCTCCTTGCAGTCCAAGGGACTCTCAAGAGTCTTCTCCAACACCACAGTTCAAAACCATCAATTCTTCGGTGCTCAGCTTTCTTCACAGTCCAACTCTCACATTCATACATGACCACGGGAAAAACCATAGCCTTGACTAGACGGACCTTTGTTGGCAAAGTAATGTCTCTGCTTTTCAATATGCTATCTAGGTTAAGATCAATCCAAATTGCAAGTGTCGTGCCCACACATGACAGTTCATTCTTACTTTATTGTTGTGTGTGTTTCACAGTATGAGTGCACTGCAATTTGTTTAACCATTCATACATTGAAGGGCATTTGAATTGTTTATAGTTTTTGGCTACTATGAATAAAGATACTTCAATATTTGTATGTGGATGTATAGGTCTTTGCGTGAACGTAATTGTTCATTGTTTGTACCATTCCATTTTTTTCTCAATCTTAAAGTATTTTGCAGACGTGCATCAATTGTCAACCCTAACTTCCTTTGTGTACAAACTTTACATTTACCTCTGTTCCTGCTATACCATCCTACGCACTTACTGGCCACTTAGAGACTTTGCCTGGCCAATTGTATGTTCAAATACAATAAGGTTATATCTTAATAGGGTTATTATATTAATATCCTTTTATGTAAACATAGGGAATTTAATAATCAAATTTTGTAACATTCAATAAATTCACAAAGCATTTTCAAAGAAATAGATTTAGCAGAAAGCAAGTGCAGCAATGATGTTTACTAAGTCTAGAATATTTCTCTTATTAGTTCTAGCACTTCTGGTGGTGTAAATTGACAAATATTGGTGATGTTCAGATTTCTTTCTGCAAAAAGAAGCAGTCATACCATGGATTGGGTGACTTAAAAATAACAGAAATTTGTTTCTTGTGGTTTCTGGAGGCTGAAAAATCCAAGATCAAGATTGTCAGTTATAAAATAAATAAGTACTAGGTTTAATGTCGGAGAAGGCAACGGCACCCCACTCCAGTACTCTTGCCTGGAAAATCCCATGGACGGAGGAGCCTGGTAGGCTGCAGTTCATGGGGTCGCTAAGAGTCGGACATGACTGAGCGACTTCACTCTCACTTTTCACTTTCATGTATTGGAGAGGGAAATGGCAACCCACTCCAGTGTTCTTGCCTGGAGAATCCCAGGGACAGGGAAGCCTGGTGGGCTGCCGTCTATGGGGTCGCAAAGAGTCAGACATGACTGAAGCGACTTAACAGCAGCAGCAGCAGGTTTAATGTACAACATTATTAATACAATTAACACTAAAAAGTAATTCTACATTTGAAAATAAATGTGAAGATGTTATTAAATAAATTGCATACAATGTGCCATTACTAATGGACTTTTTGAACTGAAATAGACATTTCTTCAAAGAAGACATACAGAGAGCCAAGAGGCATGTGAAAAGATGCTCAACATAGCTAATTATTAGAGAAATGCAAATTAAAACTACAATGAGGCACCTTACACCAGTCAGAATGGCTATCATCAAAATGTCAACAAACAATAAATGCTGGAGAGTGTGTGGAGAAAAGGGAAACTCCTAAGTTATTGAAAGTACTGTTGGTGGAATGCAAATTGGTACAGCCACTATGGAGAATATTATGAAGCTTTCTTAAAAAACTAAAAATAGAACCACAATACGATCCAGCATATAGTCAGAGAAAAACTATGGTTTGAAAGGATGTATGCATCACACTGTTCATTGCAGCACTGTTTACAATAGCCAAGACATGGAAGCAACTAAATGTCCACTGACAAATGAATGGTAAAGAAGATGTACATATATACAATGAAATAATACCCAGCCATTAAAAAGAATGAAATAATGACATTTGCAGCAACATGAATGGACCTGGAAGTTATTATACTAAGTGAAGTAAGTCAGATAGAAAAAGACAAATATCATATGATATTGCTTACATGGAGAATCTAAAAAAAAAAAAAAAAGATACAAATGAACTTATTTACAAAACAGACTCACAGACTAAGAAAATAAACTTATGATTACCAAAGGGGAAAGGTGGGGAGGAGGGATAAACTGGGATTTCAGAATTGACATATATACTCTGCTGCTGCTGTTGCTAAGTCTCTTCAGTCGTGTCCGATCCTGTGCGACCCCATAGACGGCAGCCCACCAGGCTCCCCCGTCCCTGGGATTCTCCAGGCAAGAACACTGGAGTGGGTTGCCATTTCCTTCTCCAATGCATGAAGTGAAAAGTGAAAGTGAAGTCGCTTAGTCGTGTCCGACTCTTCGGGACCCCATGGACTGCAGCCTACCAGACTCCTCCATTCATGGGATTTTCTAGGCAAGAGTACTGGAATGGGTTGCCATTGCCTTCTCCGGACATATATACTCTACTATACTGAAAATAGATAACCAAAAAGGACCTACTATATAGCACAGGAAACTCTGTATTCTGTAATAATCTAAATGGGAAAGGAATAGAAATATGTGTATGTATAACTGAATCACTTTTCTGTACACCTGAAACTAACACAACATTGTAAATCAACTATAGTACAATATAAAATAGAAATATTTTTTTTAATGGAGTTTTCTTCCCACAGAAATATATGTCGGTAGAACTCCAGATGGTGTTACTAATCTGCAAATCAGAATTTCAGTCAAGGGAGAAAATCTGCTGGTCCACGTGGAGGAGTTCCGCAAGGACAATTAAGATATTTGTATTTTAGAAACATGATAAAAGAAGAGAATTCCATTCTATTTGTGATCGCACTTCCCCCCAAAAAACCTCATGTGAAGTGGTAAAAATATTAGTATCTTCAGGAAGCTGAAAATATTTTGCAAAGTATAATAAAATATGTAATATCTATGAGTTTAGTAGTTCTTGCCCCAGAATTTAGGAAGTATTTGCTAATGCTAAATTTGAAATGCTTAATTGCATGAACAAAATCTCATTTATCAAATAAATATATTTATATTTATGGCTATAAAGATTTGAAAGTAGAAGTTTGACAACCAGCTATGTATTTAAAATTTTACATGTTTATGCATGCATGTTCAGTTGTGTCCAGCTCTTTGCAACCCCATGGACTATGGCCCACCAGGCTCGCTCATATGTCCATGGAATTTTCCAGGCAAGAATACTGGAGCAGGTTGCCATTTGCTATCCCAAGGGATTACACATTTAGCTATATAAATAATGAATATTCTCTTTCTATGAAAATAGAATGCACTGAAATGTGTATCTCTTGGACACATCAGCTTTCTTGGAAAAAGTCATGTAGTTATTATAACAATATTCTGGTATTGGTTCACATATATTTAATTTATCTTATCATGTGTAATCCCTATAGATCACAGATGCATTCTTTTCTGTATCTTTTGTATCTAATTGCATAGCACCCTTGCAGTAACTTTTCAGTACATGTTGGCAGGCTCTTTATTTTGCTTTCATACAGAAATAATTCCCTCTCTAATAGCTTATATATTAGTTTTTCAGAAGTTTTGTGGGGATGTATAATACAGAAAAGAACACAGAAGACAAATGTACAGATCAATAAATTGTCGCGAGATAAACAGCTATGTAATTACCACCTAGACTAGAAATAGTACACTGCTAGCATCACAGAGAACAGTATCCTGGACTTATAACTCAACACCCTACATCTAACAGTGTTTGAATATTACAGAAATGAAATTGTATAGTATATATTGTGACTCTCATTTGTGAAAATCATTTATGTTGATGCATGCATCTGAAGTTCTTTTACTTAAAGTGCTGTAGAATGTTTTATTACATGAGAATATCACAAAGTATGGTTTCTGTGGTAATACCTTTTTATTGTGTGAAGACGTTGCTATCTTCACAATCATGAAGATTATTTCCTAAATTATTTTCTAAAAGATTTATTATTTTGCATTAAGATCTATGATCCTCCAATAATAGAATGCCATGTAGGGATCCAGTATCATTGGTTTTCTTTCACAGAGATATCCAATCCAGATATTGGGCATATAGTCACACTTAGCAAATTGCCTTTCAGGAGCCCAACTCAAAGTGTGGTGGGTTTAACAACCACCCTTACTCAGTGCAGACCCTGGATTCCAATTTTTGACACTGTTGACGCTGTTGCCCTGATACTATTAGATGCCCTTCTCAGCTTTCGCATCCTTTTTTAGAAATAGCAGCTCCAAATGGCAGGCTAATTTACTTCTTTGAGTTTATCTTCACCAAGATCTTGGCCTTGGAATTTTTATTTTGTTAGCTTTATGTCATCAACAGAGTTCTTAACTATTTTACCCATTTTTCCTACTATAATTTTCAGGAATGTTGGTCTCATTTCCTTAGTCCATCATCTTAGGAAATACCAGTCCCATGCATTTAAAAAAAATTAATCTTGTTTTTTACTACTCACTATCTAGGTATATTTTGATAAGTTACAAACTCTTTGAAGTTCAATTTCCTCATTTGTAAAGTGGGAGTGACAATATTTACCTCATGTTTAATCACTAAATTGTGTCCGACTCTTGCAACACAATGGACTGCCTTCCAGGTTCCTCTGTCCTTGGGATTTCCCAAGCAAGAATACTGGAATGAGTTGCCATTTCCTCCAAGGGATCTTCTCAACCCAGGGATCAAACCTATGTCTCCTGCATTGGCAGGTGGATTCTTCACCACTGAGTCACCAAGGTACCCCATTTATTCTTGAAAAAATTAATATGAAATAGGTATATAGAGACATTGGAAAATAAAGAAGTAAGGCTACTAGTGTACCTTCAATGAATGATAGCTATTATTTTTGCTATATTAATAATGATAATAATTCTTAAGGTGATGATGAAGACAGTAAGAATTCTAAGTAACTCTGTCTACCACATTGCCCTAATCTCCTACTCAGAGGCCAAGAGGAGCTACCCCACGTCCGAGGTCAGGGGCAGTTCCAGAAAAACATCTATTTCTGCTTTATTGACTATGCCAAAGCCTTTGACTGTGTGGATCACAATAAACTCAGGAAAATTCTTCAAGAGATGGGAATACCAGACCACCTGACCTGCCTCTTGAGAAACCTATATGCAGGTCAGGAAGCAACAATTAGAACTGGACATGGAACAACAGACTGGTTCCAAATAGGAAAAGGAGTACGTCAAGACTGTATATTGTCACCCTGCTTATTTAACTTCTATGCAGAGTACATCATGAGAAACGCTGGGCTGGAAGAAGCACAAGTTGGAATCAAGATTGACGGGAGAAATATCAATAACCTCAGATATGCAGATGACACCACCCTTATGGCAGAAAGGGAAGAGGGACTAAAAAGCCTCCTGATGAAAGTGAAAGTGGAGAGTGAAAAAGTTGGCTTTAATCTCAACATTCAGAAAACTAAGATCATGGCAGCTGGTCCCATCACTTCATGGGAAATAGATGGGGAAACAGTGGAAACAGTGTCAGACTTTACCTTTTTGGGCTCCAAAATCACTGCAGATGGTGATTGCAGCCATGAAATTAAAAGATGCTTACTCCTTGTAAGGAAAGTTATGACCAACCTAGATAGCATATTGAAAAGCAGAGACATTACTTTGCCAACAAAGGTCCGTCTAGTCAAGGCTATGGTTTTTCCTGTGGTCATGTGTGGATGTGAGAGTTGGACTGTGAAGAAGGCTGAGCGCCGAAGAATTGATGCCTTTGAACTGTGGTGTTGGAGAAGACTCTTGAGAGTCCCTTGGACTGCAAGGAGATCCAACCCATCCATTCTGAAGGAGATCAGTCCTGCGTGTTCTTGGAAGGAATGATGCTAAAGCTGAAAGTCCAGTACTTTGGCCACCTCATGTGAAGAGTTGACTCATTGGAAAAGACTCTGATTCTGGGAGGGATTGGGGGCAGGAGGAGAAGGGGAAGACAGAGGATGAGATGGCTGGATGGCATCACTGACTCGATGGACGTGAGTTTGAGTGAACTCCGGGAGTTGGTGATGGACAGGGAGGCCTGGCGTGCTGCAATTCATAGGGTCGCAAAGAGTCGGACATGACTGAGCGACTGAACTGAACCAAACTGAATCTCCTACTCTAAAAGTGGTATAAAGTTAATGACAATATTTATTTTAAGTGAATCAACATAGGCTTCAAATAATGACTGCTTCCAATTTTATATTTGCCCAAGCCATACTTTTGGTAATTTATCCACTTTTTTTTAACCCAAAATTTTTTCTGATTTAGTGGCAAAGGATTTTCACTAACAACTTTTCTCAGTTAAAAAATAAACTATATTATCTCCACTCTTGGACTCCTCTCATTTTATGAGTCATCAAAATCTCATAAACATTAGCTATAACACTACACATAGTTTCATTTGTAAGTACTGTTAGTACCTAGGAATGTAATTCATCTTACAAAAGACGAAAACTCATCGAACAGCAATTTGGTCTCTTATAATCTATCTTTTTATTGAGTATTAGACTTCGGTTCACTATGTTACAAGGGTTGGCAAAGAATGTCAATCTTCCTTCAGCCTTTCTTTAGTAGGAATAAATTATATAATGAAGTTATATTTTTAGTAACAAAAATTACCATTGCACAAAAAATGGTGTTTTAATCTAGAGAATTTATAGGAAGTGGGCAGGCGGTCTAGTATCAGAATATTTGGATTTGATACACACACATCATTTGAGTAACAGACCTATAAACTAGGTTATCCAGATTCCTTGAGAATATGAAAGTAATATCCTAGTTATAGACGCATGCATTCTAGAGATAGAGAATCTTGCAGCTCCCATTCTAAGTTCACTACATGACATCTTGGTCAAAAACAATGTTATGAGTTTGATAAATATCAAATAATTCCCTAGAGCTTGATCATGATGAACTATTGGTAAAACTGAGCTTCTAGTTTTGCTATTTTGAGAACTAAGTCCTGTGAGAAGTATGCTTATTAAGAAACAGTGCCCTTTAAAAGGCTGCTAGTAGCTCTCCAGACAAGCTAAACCAAAATTTTGCAAATGCAAAATAAAAAAATAGTACAAATAAGAGCCAAATACCATGTAGGAATTCCCTGGTGGCTCAGCTGGTAAAGAATCCGCCTGCAATGCAGGAGACCCAGTTTAATTTCTAGGTTGGGAAGATCCCCTGGAGGAAGGCAAAGGAACCCTCTCCAGTATTCTTGCTTGGAGAATCCCCATGAACAGAGGAGCCTGGTGGGCTGCAGTCCATTGGTTCGCAAATAGAGATGACTGAGCAACTAAGCAGGACACAGCACTATGTAGGAATAAACAAGCAATAAAAAGAAAGGAGAAGAGGTGCTTGCTTCCTGTTCCTGACAATGAGACTATAAGTGCCTATTGAGAAACTGGAGTGTATGAAAAATTAGTATAAGATGTAAACCCTGCACTTTAGGATCTTATTGTCTTCTTGGGGAAATAAATATGGCACAAATAGAACAATAAATAATAATTAATTGTTATGAAGTATGTGCAATATTATGACAGAAAATAATAAAATTAATGTGGGCCAGAGTAACTTCAGAAGATTCAGTAGAATAGAAAATCTTAAGGTGGGTTTGAAGGATTTTGAAAAATTTGAAATGAAATGTATTTGGATGCAAATATCATGATACAACTTGGAGAAAATATAAACCCAGGAAGAGAAAGTACTCTCATAAGATGGATAATTCCAGATGCTATGGAGCACTTGATTAATTTTTATCTGAGTTTGTTAAAACACTGAGACTTCATAATTGAATTGAAACTGGAACATGCAGTCTATGGGAATGTTTTGGAACACATGTACATTCTATAATGTACTCATTTTAGAGAATGGTGATTCAACAAAGCCATTAATATAATATGACATATTTTTCCTTTACATTGGAGAGGCCTTTTGTAGTTATGGGACCAAAGGGAGAAAAATAGCATAAGTACTGAAATTTTAGTCTTTGTTTAGGATGGAAGAAAGGTTCATACTGTTTCATAAGCAACGTTGTTTATCCAAGGAAAGTTGAAGGAACACATCTTCTGAAGTTGCTATTTTTGATATTAGAAGCAAATCAAAAGAAAAAAGAGATGCATATGAGATGATTGGGGCTTCCCAGGTGGCTCAATGGGTAAAGAATACTCCTGTAATTCAGGAGACCCAGGAGACATGGGTTTGAGCCCTGGCTTGAGAAGATCCCTTGGAGGAGAAAATGGCAAACCACTCAAGCATTCTTGCCTGGAGAATCCCATGAATAGAGGAGCCTGTCAGGTTATGGTCCATAGAGTTGCAGAAAGTCGAATACGACTGAAGTGACTGACATGCATGTCTGCACATGAGATGATTGATATCTAACATAAATATGTAATATACATTAGCTTCAAATCTTTGTCTTATTTTAAGAAGGTAACTGACAGTAAATGTCATATAACATACATATGAGTTGTGGATTATATTTCTAATAGTTGCTTCAACAAATAATTTTCTGAATCTCAGTGAGTATGTAAAGAGAAAGTTTAAGTTTGTGCAAAGTCCAAAAAGTGGTTTTCCTGAAGGATAGGTAGCAATTCTTACAGTGGTGATTATGTCAGTTTTGGAGACTTGAATATTTTTTCTGGGAATTTTTCCACCTGATATAAATTTAAAATTTTATTTTCAATAAAATAATTGCTTTCCAACTTGTTTCATTAGAACAACATTACCTTGATTACAAAGCTTAACAATGACATTAAAAGACAATAAAATTATGTCATTCTCTTTCAGGAGCATGAATACAACACTCCTAAAGAAAATAAGATATCAAACCTAGTAAAATATAAAATGTATCACATTTTATTTGCAATACAGTTGGGGGTTATTGTAATAGAAATATAAGTTTGATTTTACATTTAAATATCATTTTAATTCATAATATTTATCAGACAAAAATAGAAAATGATTATCTCAATAAATGGAAAACAGCATTTGGTCAAATTCAAAATTAATTTATTATAAAAATTAGCAAACTAAAACCAAAAAGAACTTCTTTAATCTGATAAAATGATAGTAACTATCTTATTCAATGGTGAAATACCAAAAAACATTCCCTAAAAGTAGGAACAAGAGAAGGATGCCAGCTATCATCCATTCTATTCAACAGTAACTAGAATTCTATGATGTATGGCAAAAGTAATCAAACAACCAATCAGCTAAAAGAAAATAAAAATAAGCAATGAAAAGGAAGTAATAATATTGTACTTATTTGCTGATGTAGGTATATGCTAAAAATCCAAAATACTACACAAATAGAAAAATAAAATTAATAAATGAAGTTTCTCAATATGAAGTCAATATACTAGTCAATTGTACTTATATATGCCAACAATAAATATAACATAAAATTTAAAGAATAGTACCATTTACAAATAATATCACTTTCCTGAGGTCATGCACAGATATGAGAGCTGGACCATAAAGAGGGCTGAGTGCCAAAGAATTGATGCTTTTGAACTATTGTGCTGAAGAAGACTCTCAAGAATCCCTTGAACAGCAAGGAAATCAAGCTAGACAATCCTAAAGGAAATCAGTCCGAATACTCATTGGAAGGATTGATGCTGGACTGAAGCCCCAATCCTTTGGCCACCTGATGTGAAGAATTGACTCGTTGGAAAAGAACCTGATGCTGGGAAAGATTGAGGGCAAAAGGAGAAGGGGATGACAGAGGATGAGATGGTTGGATGGCATCACCAAGTCAATGGATATGAGTTTGAGCAAACTCTGGGAGATAGTGAAAGACAGGGAAGTCCAGTGTGCAGCAGTCCATGGAGTCTCAAAGAGTAGGACATGACTTAGTGACTGAACAATACCACCATCAACAACGATTTACACTGGAATAGAAAAAAACAAATACATGAGACTGAACCTAGGAAAACATGTATAAACCTTCTATTCAGATACTTATAAAACACTATTGAGAGAAATTTTTAAAAAATCGAAATAAATAGAAGAAATCACCAAGTTCATGGACTGGAAGCTTCAGTTAATTCTTCCCCATTTGATCTATAGATTCAATACTATACCAACAAAAGTCTAGAGATTTCTTTTTGGAACTTGATCAATCAATGTAAAATTTATAAGGAAATATAATGGACTAAAAATATGCAAGACCATTTTGAGAAAAGAAAAATAATATGGGCTTACATACCATATATCAAGTGTGAACAGAGAAAAAGTTCTGTTCTAGAAGTATTAAATTGCAATCCATCACAGATGATAAAGAATGAGGCCCATTGTGCTTTGGACAAACAGGCCTCTTAGATACTTGGGTAAACATCTCCAGCAGAATTTGAATAACCCTGGACTCTTGAATTTTCCCATACATTGAAAAGCATTAATATCATTGACTTGAGATATTTGTTTTTTGTGACTAGCAGTAGTCTTTTACTAAGATGTATACTTGACTGTATGTATTTCCTAGCCAAAAATCATACAAACTGGTTTTCTCCACTATCTCTTTGGAGCAGTTTCCTCAGAGCTAACTCAGTGGCTGTCTCCAAGCTATAGTCCTCAGTAAGACCTTGAACACAACTTAAACCAACAACTCTTATGTTGTGTGTTTTTAAGTCGACACATGACATGATGCAACTTCAATAATTAAGGCAGTGTGATAGAGTACACTAAAAAATTAACTATAAAAAATTCAGAAAGAGACCCCCATTTGATTTATATCAATACTTGATTTATAACAGAGGTGGCAATGCAGGATAGTGGATAGAGAATTGCATGCACATGATTTCAGTAAGATGTGCAGGGTCAATTAATAGTCATATGGAAAAAAATGCATCTTTACTCCTTCTTCATAATATACACACAAAGGAATGCAATGTGAATTAATGATCTAAGTGCAGATGGTAACACCAAGGTTTTCAGAAGAAAACATGCAAGTATATCTTTATGAAAGGCAAAGAATTCTTCAACAAACTATGTACATATACTCATAAAATACTAACCTTAAAAGGAAATATTGGCAAATTTTAAACTAAAATTAAGAGATTCTGTTTTTTATACACCACCAATGACTTGTTCCACTTCCAGCAATGGAGAAATATCTTCCATCAAGCTTTTCTATAATTAATAATTATAAACCTTGGAAAAAATATAACAACCATATGAAGGTAATACAGAGTGACCAAACACTGGCAAAAACTGTCTCAGAGAAAAATAATGAAGAGAAGGGACTATACTGGGTGAAATTTAAAAGCTGTCTCAAAGAAAACTAATGAAGAGAAGGGGCTATACTGGGTGAGATTTACATACATATAGTTTCTTGCCAGAGACCATTGGCCAGTCCAGGTGAGGTAGAGGAGCTAAAAATTAAACAGAAAACCACGGTACAACAGGCTGTAGGAGTCAGAACACAAAGACTGGGGCTGTAGCATAGCTGAAAAGTGAAATATGTGAAAGAATGATCATAATGGCACCCCACTCCAGTACTCCTGCCTGGAAAATCCCATGGACGGAGGATCCTGGTAGGCTGCAGTCCATGGGGTCGCTGAGGGTCGGACTTGACTGAACGACTTCACTTTCCCTTTTCACTTTCATGCATTGGAGAAGGAAATGGCAACCCACTCCAGTGTTCTTGCCTGGAGAATCCCAGGGACGGCAGAGCCTGTTGGGCTGCCATCTATGGGGTCACACAGAGTCAGACACTACTGAAGTGACTTAGCAGCAGTAGCAGCAATGATCATTTTCACTGGTAATTAGGGAAATGAAGAGGTAAACAACAATGAAATAGAATTCATTATATCAAAATGGTGGTGATATTGGTTATGTTAATATCAATACCTTGTGAAAAGTCTTTTGTCAGCAACTTCTACCTAATTATAGCTGGTTCCAGTTGAGGAGGAAGAATCCAGAATGATGAAACTGGTCAAACACAGTTAGAATTATCTGGATATACCAAAAAGCTATTTCTTAGGTGTACCTTTTAAGTGACCAGACAAAGATTAGGCTATTAGTTTTTTCTAAATAGCCAAGTCAAGGAAGCTTGTCATTCCCTGGAGGACTCTTATCTTGAAACCATAGAAATATGACAGTCGTTGACACTAGTCAGACAAGTTTCACTTTATTTGTTCTCTTTATTTCACCCAGCCCATAAAAATGAACCAACCAACACTGAATGTAACACATAAACCTGGGAAACTCTGATCATCTTAAAAGCTCCACCAGAAAGCCCTTATTTTTATTACCACTATTATCATCGTCATCATGGTCAACATCATCACTATCTTTGTTCCTGACTCCACCATAATAACCAGAATACTATGTACAGGTAAATGGAATTTTATTTGGGAGAGTAAGTCTATAAAAGCTAACAGGTTGCTACAAAGTAGCTTCTAGTTTTTTGTTCATTAGTTGCTTTTTATAATTTAGATTTTTATTTCTGGATCCATGTTACTGTTTCTGATATCTAAAGGCCCTGTAAAGTCTCTGGGAAATTTTCAGAAATTTGGAAAATATTAATCAAATTTTAGCAAAATTTTATTTGCTATTTTAAAAATAATCATTCATAAGAATACCACTGGGACTTCCCTGGTGGTTCAGTGGTTAAGATTCCACATTTCTAGTGCAGGGGCATAGGTTTGATTGCTGGTCAAGGAACTAGGATATCACATGTTGCAAGGTGCAGCCAAAAAAAAAAAAGGAATACTACCATTTTTGTTCTCTAATAGTGTAACGAAAACCATGTATTCTAATATGAATTTTTAAAGAAATATTTTAAAAACCTGAATGCCATTATAGATTTTTGGAATAATATACTTTACAACACAGACTCTAAATTAGCACCTGGCAAACTGCAGGGGGCCCTCAAAACGTAATACATTTCCAAATAAGTTCCTGTCCAGACTCTAGGCTTTCCTAGAGTTCTGGAAGAAAGTTGGTGGTGGAGGCTCTTTGACTTATTTGATCATTAATTATTCATACTTTCTTCCTTATTAATAAGCCTCTCCCTATGTGGCTCAGATGGTATAGAATCCTCTTGCAATCTGGGAGACCTGGGTTTGATCGCTAAGTTGGGAAGATCCCCTTGAGATGGGAAAGGCTACCCACTCCAGTATTCTGGCCTAGAGAATTCCATGGACTGTATAGTCCATGGGGTCGCAAAGAGTTGGAAAAGACTGAACAACTTTAATGATGGGGAAAAAAAAGTATCTTTATAAGATTTGGGGAATTTTGCATTGGAATTATGTTTTACACTCTTCACTATATAACAGAACTCAGGTTCATCCAATTCAAGTGGTTGGAAATGAAGTTTTAGTAAATGAGAACTACAGTTTGTAAGGCTTTGTAATTTAACTGCTAATTCAGTGTCAGAATTTGTTATAACGAAGTCTGATTTAGGATATGATACTGGGTATGGGCTGTGGGAAATAAATTATTGTGAGATAAATGTTTTAAAATTGTGGATAGTGTAGTTACCGTAATTTTTAACATTATTATAATATGATAAAGGTAATAGTTGAATTATACCAGAATAGCAATGAGTTCTTCCTTGCAGTAGGTTCTGTCCAAAAGTGAGTCAGGTATAATTTAGTTTAGCATATGGAGTTGGTTAAATTTATTGAAGATTAATTTTTACCCTATTATCTTTGTTAAATGAGAGATTCATTCAGGAACTCAGATTTCTACCTTTAAAAAATTATGGCTAAAATATATACTTGATAGATGAGAGTAAATTATTTCATGAATGGACTTTTTTGGATATTTAGAACATGATTTTAATGATTTCAGCTGTTATTAAAAATAATAATCAATTTCAGAATGCAAACATCATACTAGAGGAGAGGTTGAATAAATCATAAACTGTGATATTTTATATATAAAAAATCTCAATTATTTATGATAGGAAGAAATTCACAATTAAAGGGAAAAAGCAATACCAGTTCTATAGTCAACACTGTGTATTCTTTAGAATTTTATGTAAAGTTTAAAAATAAAATTAAATTAAATTAAAAAATAAATAAATAAAAGGGATCTTCAAAGAAAAGCATTTTATACACTGTAGTATAGTGACTATTTTATATCGAAACCATGCCAGCTACTTTCTGTACTATGTACATAATTTAGGCTATATAGTGCTTGAGTCTCTCAAACTAATATTCATGTCTCAGAGAGACTAAGCTACCAGCTTAAGTTACAATGCCTATTCCAAAACAAATTTGAGACTATCATAGTAAATTTTTCTACTTATTAGCAGACATATATTTTCAGATATTAATAAGGTTATAAATATTATTGTTCACATTAATTAAATGCTCCTTTTAAAGTGTGATTTATCTAATATAAGAAATATTTTTCTATGAAAATTAGATTATACAAATGAACTCCAGTATAAAAGCACGTATGGAATGTAGGGAATTTCTTTGAAGTGCTTTCACAATGTTGGCATAGGGTAGTGTTAATAAACAAGTCATCAAAAGAGATATAAGGAAGAGGTAGGATTAAGAATTGAGAACAGAACAGAGAGGAATTAAGACTGGGTGGAGTTGCACAGGAATTTTCCAGGCAAGAGTACTGGAGTGAGCATTAGCGTCTATCCTCCTTACACATCTGAGGCTTCTTGTTTTAAGCTAACACAAAGATATGATGCATAAACTATAACTTGTTTGTATGAGTTGGAGGAGAGACAGGTAAATTTAGAATATTTATCATCTGATTCAGCACAACACACAGCACATCATCTGATTCAAGTCACCTTCCTTCTTTTGGTAGACACACCAGCGTATCTTCTCAGAGAAGATCTTGGCCGTTATGGAGAACCATCCTTATTTTTCTTGGAGTTGTGGCAATTTGGGGATTAACTATTGGCCTCCTTGTCCATTTTCTGGCAGTTGGTCAGTATTGACTCTCATTTTCTTAAAAATTGACAAGAAACAACAAGAATATTAAATTTCTTTATGGAAACTTTCTCATCAAATTACTATTTTATTTCAACATAATTTTATGCTATTTGACATCAAAGTTTGCAATTTTTTTGAATCAGATGCCTCTTTGATCCAGTCTATAAGTTATATCAACAGCTATGGGAGTGTGGGCAAGATTGAAATGCTCAGTACTGTGATGCCAGTATTCATTGTCAATAAAGGTGCTTGTAGAGTAGGTTTGTAGCTAACTTGTATCTTTGGTAAAAAATATACCTCAAACTTCAGAGATTCCCTACTCTTTTTGGTTCCTTCTGATATTGGTTATTAAGATCTACACACACAATTGTGTCTGACTCTTTGCGAACCCATGGACTGTAGCCCTCCAGGCTCCTCTGCCTATGGGATGTTCCAGGCAAGAATATTGGAGTGGGTTCCCATTCCCTTCTCCATTGGATCTTCCCAACCAAGGGATCAAACCTGGGTTTCCTATATTATAGGCAGATGCTTTACTGTCTGAGCCAATCCTTGTGCTCTGATATTGGTTGTTAAGATCCATTTGAGGTACTTCCCTGGTGGTCCAGTGATGAAGAATCTGCCTTATAATGCAGGGAATGCATTTTGGTCCCTGGTTAAGATCCCACATGCTGTGGAACAGCTAAGTCCGGGACCAAAACTAATAAGCCCACATGCTCTGGAGCTCTTGTGCCACAACTAGAGAGTCTGCACCATGATGAAAGATCCCACATGAGGTAATGAAGATCTTATGTGCTGCAACTAAGACTTGATGCAGCAAATATATAAACAAACTTTTCTGAATGACATAATTGATAAGCAGCTGTGGATAATCCACTAATGGCTTTTCTAATAGTGGACAGTCAAGAGTGGTTAAATTGCTGAATGCTCATACTAACTTGATCTTATTATTAATAACATTCATTAAGTTTACATCCAGAAAGCTTGTTTTATTTTTATCTTTCAGGAAAAGTAAACCCTGAAATTTGTATATCCATTTAATGTTTTTATTTTTTATTTTATTTTTTAACTTTAAAATATTGTAATGGTTTTGCCATATATCAACATGAATCCGCCACAGGTATAGGCATCTTTTCATGTGTTTGTTAGCCATCTGTATGTCTTCTTTGGAGAAATGTCTATTTAGTTCTTTGGCCCATTTTTTGATTGGGTCATTTATTTTTCTGGAATTGAGCTGTAGGAGTTGTTTGTATATTTTTGAGATTAGTTGTTTTTTAAAGAAACTTGTATATTTTTGAGATTAGTTGTTTTTTAAAGAAACTTGGCATGTGTTACTCCACTTGATCCTCACACTAATTCTCTGAGCCTGGGAGGGCAGGTTTTACTACTGTCCCTACTTTCACATGCAGGAAACTGAGGCTCAGGAAAGCCAAGTGACTTCCTAGATATCACAAGCTTTTTAGTATAGTTGAGCACAAATCCACATCTTAATACTTTAAGTGTATGATTCTAACAATACTTTTTCATGATTTTCCTGTTTTATTCCTCTGAAATATATCACCCTATGCAGTAATGCAATGTGGATATATTTTGCTTGATTCAGTGAAAATTTCAGTTCTTTTTCAACCTAGCCTCTTCTCCTTTGTTTTTACCCAGCCATCTTAATATCAAATTTCAAAACTTATCCTTTGGAAGCATAGTGGAAGCTCACAGTCTCTTGCCTACCTTGTCTATCCACCACGTCTCCATAGTCTGAATCTTTCTATCTACTTCTATCTCTACTCATTAAAAAATAACTTTATTCACATAGTTTCCTTATGGATAGCTCTCTGAGTTTTCCAAAGCAGGCTCCCATGAAGAAGCCTTGTCAGTATGTTAGTGGGGACCAGTAGCTTAATTAGCTAGTCTTCCAAAATATGGTTTGCATTTTAACAAGTCCCTTTTTTAAAAGAAACAATGACTTAGTGGAAAGAAGTGATACAAAATGGAACACTACAGTCATCCTGGCTTGAGCAGGAAGTGTGTGGGATGAGAATTTACTCTTGAGTTTCTTACATGGTCAGCTATCTACCATTTCAGATTCAATGCTAGACAAGCTTATATTACCTAAATCTAAATTAGTTGAACTGGACTTCTTGAAATAAAATTAGACACTCAAACTTGGTTGTAAAAGTTTTTTGAAGCAATTTTGGAAGATGGGCTTACTCTAGGATTCTGGTTTACGAATTAATACAGTCTTTGTTAATACTGAGAGTAATTAGAGTTGGCTGAGAGCTAGGGGGATCTCTCATTCAAGTGGTGATAAGTTAATTTCCCAGTATTGATTATTAATTTTGAGATAAAGATATGGAGGGACTTGAGGTCAAGTTTATTTTTAAGTTTTTAAAGTATTTCTTTATTTCACAGAAAAGACTTACTATTACCAAGGTGATTTTGATATTTCTGGAATCACATACAATGATAATTGTGAAAAAACGGTTTCACAGGCCAGCACAGATCTGAGCAAAGATACTGAGATTAAGGTAAGTCAGAAGTTTATTTATTTTATTATAAATTTGGTTAAAACATACATGGTAGCTTTTTTGTTTTTTCTCTTGACAGATGTCTGATGCACTTCAAAATTCTAGTGTATACAAAGAATATATAAACTCAAAAGTCATCAAACTTCTGTAAGTAAAAATTCATTCAAGATCTTATGGAATGAGAAGTAGATAATATATCACATACACCTCAGCTTTAAATAACAACAACAGCAAGAAACAGGGATAGAGGAAGAGAGAGAGAGAAGGAAGGAAGGGAGGAAGGAAGGGAGGAAAGAAGGGAAGAAAGAAGGTAAAAAGAAAGGGGCTAAAGAGTTCCTCAGCCTTTGACTGTGTGGATCACAATAAACTGTGGAAAATTCTGAAAGAGATGGGAATCCCAGACCACCTGATCTGCTTCTTGAGAAATTTGTATGCAGGTCAGGAAGCAACAGTTAGAACTGGACATGGAACAACAGACTGGTTCCAAATAGGAAAAGGAGTTCATCAAGGCTATATATTGTCACCCTGTTTATTTAACTTACATGCAGAGTACATCATGAGAAACATTGGACTGGAAGAAACACAAGCTGGAATCAAGATTGCCAGGAGAAATATCAATAACCTCAGATATGCAGATGACACCACCCTTATGGCAGAAAGTGAAGAGGAACTAAAAAGCCTCTTGATGAAAGTGAAAGTGGAGAGTGAAAAAGTTGGCTTACAGCTCAACATTCAGAAAACGAAGATCATGGCATCCGGTCCCATCACTTCATGGGAAATAGATGGGGAAACAGTGGAAACAGTGTCAGACTTTATTTTTCTGGGCTCCAAAATCACTGCAGATGGTGACTGCAGCCATGAAATTAAAAGACGCTTACTCCTTAGAAGGAAAGTTATGACCAACCTAGATAGCATATTCAAAAGCAGAGACATTACTTTGCTAACAAAGGTTCGTCTAGTCAAGGCTATGGTTTTTCCTGTGGTCATGTATGGATGTGAGAGTTGGACTGTGAAGAAGGCTGAGCGCTGAAGAATTGATGCTTTTGAACTGTGGTGTTAGAGAAGACTCTTGAGAGTCCCTTGGACTGCAAGGAGATCCAACCAGTCCATTCTGAAGGAGATCAGCCCTGGGATTTCTTTAGAAGGAATGATGCTAAAGCTGAAGCTCCAGTACTTTGGCCACCTCATGCGAAGAGTTGACTCATTGGAAAAGACTCTGATGCTGGGAGGGATTGGGGGCAGGAGGAGAAGGGGACAAGAGAGGATGAGATGGCTGGATGGCATCACTGACTCGATGGACGTGAGTCTGAGTGAACTCCGGGAGTTGGTGATGGACAGGGAGGCCTGGCGTGTTGCATTTCATGGGGTCGCAAAGAGTCAGACACGACTGAGCGACTGATCTGATCTGAAAGAGTTCCCCATATATTATAGCATCACTGTATTGAACAAATTTCTATTCAGGTAGGAAGTGTTCTGCTCAAATCTTTAATCTCTGTACTTGAAGGGGAATTATAAGGTTTTTGGTGGCAGTCAGTCCTAACTGACTTCTATGATAAAAGATAATTGTAACTCTATGCAAAACCAGAAGTTCTAGCTGATTGTTTTGCTACCGATACACTAAAATCATCTCTTTTCCCATTCATACCCATCTGGCCATATTTTTTCTAAAATAATCCTCTTTTGTTCTCTCTCACAATTGCCATCACTTTAATGACCGGAGAAAGTGAATCTTTTTAAGGTAACTTTTGTCTAAATATGTATTGTAAGTACGCTTGGTGGTGGTGGGGATGAGGGATGTAGGGAGACAGTGTCACAAAGCATAGGGAATGAGTGACACAGGGAATACTTGTGAGTCTGAACTCCCTAAACAAAACAAAATGAAACAAAAATCCAGCTAGCCAACCAATCAACCAACTAACCAACCAACCAATCTACTTTCTTACAGACAAGCAAAAATCTTCAAAGGGTCTTCAATTAATCATAATTATTTGAAAATAGAGTTGAAGTTTTTTTTTAATAGTGCTTAATATGGATTTTTGTTTGAAAATCTTCCAAAATGAATTTATCTTATTTCCTGATTAATAAAAATGATGTACTGAATATGTAGATAATGGAGATTGTCTTCATGCTTTAGAGTTATCTTTCTGAACTTTCTCATTGCATAGATCTATTGGGGTGGGCATGTATAAGAATCTATAGGAAGAAGTTTAGTATTGACTCCCAAATACATGCTAGAAGTTGTCTTTTGAGTATTTCCAGACCCTACATTTAAGTTCTCATTTATCTTTTTCTCTAAAATTAAGCTATTAGAAAATATCTATATAAGAACATTATTTTTTTTTCTACATTACAATAAAATCTCAAGCCAATTATTTGTTGGCCAGTAGTCAGTTTCTTACATATGTTTGAAATATTCTGATTTCTAGTTTGTGGTTCACATCCTTTTTCATGAGCAATACCTCTTAACCAGTTAAGTTCTTAGGGACCATTACACTTTATATATACTGAGACAATATCTGTATTATTTTTTAATATATGTAAAGGCAATATAATTAAAATGTGGGAAATCTAATGTGTTCATGAAACATCTAAAAAAATCAGAAAACAGCACACTAAAATATTTCTGTTATTTCTAGTCCTGATTCCAATGGTTCAAATGTACAGTTACAGTTGACATTCAAGTTTCCTCCAGCAAAAAAGAATAGCATGAGGACTAAAATCAAGATTATTTTACATCAGAAGTTGAAGGACACCATGGCATCCTGGAATGCAGTTCCCACTTCCATTAAAGTTACAGGTATTTTACTTTTTTACACTATTTTCTACTACTTAAATACCTAGACTATTAAAAACAAAAAAGGACTGGAAAAAAAAATGAACCAAAGTTTTTAGGAATTTTCTTAGGAAAAATTAGTTTTCCCAACTGTGGCACTCCTATAATTGAGGTGGTATTGGAAAGGGAAGTGTTATAGAATCTTTGTTTGAACAGTGATAGAAATGTGTTAAGCTACAGGCATGCTTGTGAGTTTGGAAAGGTTGGCTGTAATGGATGAAAAGGGGGTGAAAAATAATAACTGAAGCCATATTCCTCCTTGTGCTGTGCTTAGTTACTCAGTCGAGTCTGACTCTTTGTGATGTCATGGACTGTTGCCTGCTGGGCTTCTCTGTCCACAGGGATTCTCCAAGCAAAAATACTGGAGTGGGCTGCCAAGCTCTCCTCCATATGTTCCTCCTTACCTTCTACTTATGTCAGGCTCTCATTATAAGAAACAGACTTGGGGTTTTCTTGATCATTCAGTGTAAAGATTGCAGGAGTAAGGGTAAAGTTAAAGATTAGGGAATTCTCATTACTTCTTGTGGAAGAATGGAAGTAATATTATTAAAGATAAAGTTTGCCTGGAATAATTCCTTAGAAAACAAGGGAAGAAAATGATAGGATTTTGTCCTAGTACAGAAAGTAATTATTCATAAATTTTTGATGATTTTTCAAAGATCTTGAAACTCTAAACTCCAATTATTAAAAAGTCTGTTAGGTGATAAGCTTATGTTTCCAGAGCCCAGTTTTGTGATTCTTCCAGACTGACAATTGATCCTAGTATCCTTGAAGGCTATAATGGTCACCAACTGCCTGTTACAGCTCCTTTGCTTCAATACAGTCCCTGTTACCAATGGGCCACTCATAAGAAGTGAGTTTGAGTTAGAGCTTCTGCAAGGAGCAAGATAATTCCTTTGTGCTTAGTCATTAGGAAAGAAGGTTGTACCAGTTATGGCCCCTCTGTCTCCTAGAAATGCAGGGTCAACACTTTCCGATGTGCCTTTTTTTTATGTTCTCTTTTCTTTCTCTCTAAGGTATCTTTCCAGTAGAAAATAGACTTAAATTTAAGTCAAATTCTCAAAATTTCACAATTCAGTCTAAGTAATGAGATGACTTCTAAAGAGCAGGGTAAGCACAATAAAATGTAATTTTAATTGCTATTCTTCTTTAAAATATAGACAACTCTATTTCAAAGTAGTGAGAATTATCATAGGGAAAAAAATCCTAAGATTATGCTCAGTGCCTCTTTTAGTAAGAGTGTCAGCTTCTTATTTCTCTAAATGTTTTATACTTCAACTGTTATAAAACTGAGAGCTTTGCTTTTTTATCTCCTTTTCCTTTTGCCTATACCACCTGGTAGAGATGTGGAGAGATAGCCAAAATTGAGCAAGTAGGAGTCAGAGGGGTTGATAAATAACACATGAACTAATCTGAATAGTCAAATGTTGGGTGTACTTGGGTTGAGAAATTTAGTCCTTTGGTTGAAAAGAATTGCTTGGTGATATTTTATTAACCTTATGTTTTTGTTTCTTAATTTCAGAAATCATCAAGAATAATGTTGAAATGCTTACCAACAAATGCTTCTAAACTGTAAGTTTAGAAATTTTATTATAAATTTAACACTTTCATAAATAGTTCCCCATCGTCTTGCTACAAAGTTTCTAGAAGTACTTCATTTTGGAAACCTGTAATAGTCTTTCAAAATTATTGGCGATGCCACATATCTATCTAGCATTTCTTTTTGAAAAACACTGACTATTTGTAATGGGTTGTCCAAAAGTGTGAAGTGAGAATTATTTTCAAAAAATGGAATCATGAAGAATATCATGGCTGAATTAGTTTTTTTTTCTAAGTGAATGAAAAATGGAGGGTAATAAGAAAATGCAAAACTAGGCTATATAAAATGTGTTTATTATAAGTTAAAAAAACAGTCTGTACTTTTTAAGCCAATTCTCTTTAGAGCATCATGTGTCCCACAGTTTGATACATCCATGCATTCATTCATTCAGTGGATATTTATGGAGTATATGTTGTCCACATAGGGCTTTACAGACAGTATTGTACATGCTATGCAAGACATTAATGAAGCAAAGTCTCCACCTTTAAAATTATGCAATTTACTTGGGGAGACTAGAATTATAATACAACAAAGGTCAACAGTTGAAAGATTCTTGAAACTGGAAAAGAGGAAAAGTAAAAGTCATTGAAACAAGGATAGAGTGCTACCATAAAAAAAGTACATTCTGGAAAAAAACAGCATTGGTTAGGAGATGCAGGACAATCATTGAAGGATTTCAAGAATTGTTTTAAAATGTATTTCTTATAAAGTATAATCAAAGTTACCTGCTCTTGTATAAATAAATCCTTTTTTCAGGTTGTGGGAGAAGACTGACCAACAGTATCACAGTAGGCAACCGAATTGTGAATGGGGAAAATGCCACTGTGGCCTCCACTGATCAGCAGCAGGTGGCTCCTATCTGCAGCGCATTGCTTTGCTAGGTAAGTTTGAAAGTCTGACTAAATTTAAGATTCTGGTTGCAGATCTATTTAGGAGGTCTGTGGAGGTTAACCTAAATGTGTGACATTCACCAAGACTACATGAAATTTACAAGTACTCTCATAATTTAAGGGCAGTGAAGACATTTAAGGGCTTCCTAGGTGACACTAAAGAACTTTCCTGTCAACACAGGATACTCCGGTTCGATCCTTGCATCAGGAAGATCCCCTGGAGGATGGCATGGCAACCCACTCCAGTACTCTTGCCTGGAGAATCCCCATGGACAGAGGATCCTGGCAGGCTACAGTCTGTAGGGTCGCAAAGAGTTGTACACAGCTGAAGCAACTGAGCTCACACACATGCCAACATAGGCATTTAAATGGGAGCAACTAAGGGAAAAGCGAATGGAAGCAAGTAACATTTTCCAAATAAGGGCTTTTGCCTGATGCTAAGTGCTTTATTTACATCATTTCATGTAATCATAACAATAATTCCATATGAAATGTATCAGATCAGATCAGTCGCTCAGTCGCCTCCGACTCTTTGCGACCCCATGAATCGCAGCACGCCAGGCCTCCCTGTCCATCACCAACTCCCGGAGTTCACTCAGACTCACGTCCATCAAGTCAGTGATGCCATCCAGCCATCTCATCCTCTGTCGTCCCCTTCTCCTCCTGCCTCCAATCCCTCCCAGCATCAGAGTCTTCCAATGAGTCAACTCTTCGCATGAGGTGGCCAAAGTACTGGAGTTTCAGCTTTAGCATCATTCCTTCTAAAGAAATCCCAGGGCTGATCTCCTTCAGAATGGACTGGTTGGATCTCCTTGCAGTCCAAGGGACTCTCAAGAGTCTTCTCCAACACCACAGTTCAAAAGCATCAATTCTTAGTCACTCAGCCTTCTTCACAGTTCAACTCTCACATCCATATATGACCACAGGAAAAACCATAGCCTTGACTAGACGAACCTTTGTTGGCAAAGTAATGAAATGTATACTTGAAGCTATTTAAAGATGAGAAAATCGGGTTTAGAAATGGTGATACAACTTGACCAAGATCCTACCACTCTTAAACAACAGGAACCAAGTGTGAAGTCAGGTATGTCTAAATCCAGTTACAAGGTGCTTATTTGTCTTGTGCTCTAGGGATTTACAATCTAGTTGAAGAAATTTAAATGTGATGTATTAAAGGTATTATGCAGCATAGTGGTAAGTGTCACACGTACAACACAGATGTTAGTATGCTCTATGAAGACTTGATGAAGATAGAGAACATATTCTAACTGAGATATGCAGTTGCAAGTTTTGTTCCAGACTCTAAAGAGATGAAGTTTGTTTGATTGGAGTAGATATATCAGAAAGAATAATGCATATTTTGAGTTGATAAAATAGTCATCTTCAAATGTGTTGAGATGTAGAGATACAAGTCTTATTCTATGGACAGCAAACAAAAATAACTATTTGAAATAAAGAAGATTTTTAAATGGAAACGTTAGAAAATATAGTTTTATTCATCAGGGACACCTCTAAATAACAAGATGCTTACTTACTAAAGAAACACAGCTATTGAATATGTGGAGTCACTGAAGTCTTCAGAGTGGGAGAAGGATTCAAGAAGGTCACAGTTGAACAAAGATCTTGAAATCTTAAAAAAAAAATGCACCTGACATTTTGAGGAAAGTGACAGTAATTAAATAGAATGTTAGGGCCTAAATTAAGAAAGCATCGCAAAGGAACTGGAGAATTTGGTCCAAAAATCTAAATTAGAAGCCAAGATTCATTGACTTGGTACATATAGTGGAGTGACTGGTGAGAACGAGTTGCAATTTTTTATGTATGCAGACAGAGGTCAAGAGCCCTGCCACAGGCTCATGGAGTCCAGCGTACATGGCAGTACATGTGATTCTGGACCCCATGCACTGAGGCTTCTCATGTGATTGCTCCCTAACTCAAATGCATAGAAACCAGATGTGGCTGAAGTAGCAGGAGACATCAGCGACTGTTTAGGAGGATTTGTAGTGGGCTAGGAGTCGGACACGACTGAGCGACTTCACTTTCACTTTTCACTTTCATGCATTGGAGAAGGAAATGGCAACCCACTCCAGTGTTCTTGCCTGGAGAATCCCAGGGATAGGGGGAGCCTGGTGGGCTGCCGTCTCTGGGGTCGCACAGAGTCGGACACGACTGAAGCAACTTCAGTCGCAGCAGCAGCAGCAACAGCTCCAATATGGGCTTCCCTGGTGGCTCAGAAGGTAAAGAATCTGCCTGCAATGCAGGAGACCAGGATTTGATCCCTGGGTTGGGAAGATCCCCTGGAGAAGGAAATGACAATCCACACCAGTACTCTTGCCTGGAGAATTCCATGGATTCAAGAGCCTGCTGGGTTACAGTCCATGGGGTTGCAAAGAGTCAGACATGACTGAGCAACTAACATACACACAACATCTCCAATACAGGCTTCCCTGGTGGTTCAGATGGTGAAGAACCTGCCTGCAATGAAGGAGATATGGGTTCAATCCCTGGGTCAGAAAGATCCCCTGGAGAAGGAAATGGCAACCCACTCCAGTATTCTTGCCTGGGAAATCCCATGGAGAGAGGAGTCTGGTTGGACACGACTTGACAACTAAACAACAAACAAATCTAATAGTCCTTAGTTAGTAGTAGTTAAGTTGCTCAGTCATGTCTGACTCTTTGCGACCCCATGGACTGTAGCCCACCAGGCTCCTCTGTCCATGGGATTCTCCAGGCAAGAATACTGGAGTGGGTTGCCATTTCCTTCTCCAGGGGATCTTCCCGACCCAGGGATTGAACCCAGGTCTCCCGCATTCGAGGCAGACGCTTTAACCTCTGAGCCACCAGGGAAGCTGTTTTTATATGTCTGCAGCATTTATGACATCCCCACACCAAAGACATTTTTAAGATAATAATTTAAGTGCTTTATAGTACTGTTTCGGAAACATAGCTTAAAGTGATAAGATAACCACTGAGAATACTATTTTGACCCACAAATTCAGTGTATTTTAATTAAATTGTGCCCTCCAAGAAAAATAATCAGAAGATTGGAGGGTTAACTTTGGAACTGTAGTAAATAAACCGTATATGACACGGAAAGTTCAAAACATTATTATTCATGAAAATTTTAGTGGCCCTGGCATTCATGATGATATTGCCCTTGTACAGCTCGCTGAAGAAGTCTCTTTTACGAGGTATGTTCATAAGATTTGAAGATTTGTCTTCCTGAAGCCAAAATGAAACTCTCAGCAAATGACAGTGTTGTAGTTACAGGATGGGGAACACTTTATATGAATGGTAAGTTTATGTGAATGGTAAGTCTTTCTATAAATATGTAATAGCTTCATAGGAATAATTATTTATTCAATCACTCACTCTTTCATGCAATTAACCAATTCATTAAAAAAAAAAAAAACTGAAAAGAAAATGAAGTGATGGGACCAAAAAAGCATGGCATTGTCTTCAGTTTCTGAAATATCTCCGGGAATACGAACTGGAAAATTTGGAATTTCTGTGTGAGGCAGCCAGCTATAATAAACATTAGAAAGAAATCAGTCTAGCCTGGGACTGGTCTGCCTCTTGGAGACCAAAAGAATCTGCTTTATTCTACAAATTGTTCTTTGTTTTAACAAACAAGGTTAAGATCTCCATAATATGCAGAATTTCTTGCCCTTAGGTCTTCTTCCAGTGATACTTCAGCAGACCTTTTTGAAGATTATTGATAACAGAGTTTGCAATGCTCCATATGCATTATCTGGCTTGGTGACTGATACAATACTATGTGCTGGATTTATGTCAGGAGAAGCAAATGCCTGTCAGGTACTTTTAGATACATTGTCAAATCATTTTTCCCAAGTACTAATTCATTGGAAGTTTTTTCCACTTTTTTTTTTTTTCTTAATGATTTTCACAGAGTAGCTTCTTATTTCAATCCACCTAACAAATATTTATTCATCTCATTAATGTACCAGACCCCAGCTAAGAAGCTGGAAATGCAGTGGTGAACACAACTCTGCTCTCAGGAAGTTTTCAGTCTAGGAATCCATAGTTACAAGGTAATAAAATAAATTTGGCCCTATTTTCTGGGCAACCTGCAGACCTAAAGAGGCTGCCTCTTCCTTATCCAGAGATGCCACTTGCACATGTCATCCATTCCACAGAGGCTTCATCATGGAGTCACTTTTGCCATTGTTAAGGTCAACTTCTAGTCTTCCCAGCCCAATCCAATCCCATTGTAGGCACTGTGTTCTGGTTTGTAATTGCCCTGGGTTTTGAAGAAACTCAGTAGTTCCACAGTTCTAAGCCCAAAGAGCATGAATTGTCTGCACTGCCTAGAGCCTATTGAAAACTCCAGAGAAGAGAGAGAAATGTTTCAGGACAAGAAACATTTTTTTTTCTTGTTTTCTTCTAGAATGATTCTGGTGGATCACTAGCTTACTCCAACTCTAGGAACATCTGGCACCTTGTTCAAATAGTAAGAGCGGGAGAAGAGTGTGGTAAAAAGAATAAACCAGGTGTCTACACTTGAGTGACTGCTTATCATGACTGGATTACCTCCAAGACAGGACTCTGAAAGAGAAGTAAATTTGGAACATAACAGAAAGACAACTATAGGATATTCTTATCCATTTTCTCAAAGTATTTTTCTTTTTATTGTTGATACAACAATTATTTTCTTACATACAAATGAATGAAGGTCTTGATTAGTGTTTTATCTAAAACACTATCCATTCATTCATTTATTTATTTAACTAATATAGAAAGCAGAAAGAAAAGAAGGAAGATCAAAATATTTTTATTAATACCCTAGTTCTGATTTACCTTGCTATTAAATTAGAAATATACTTTATTTTTCAGAATTTAAAAAAATTCACATTTTGTTAGAATGAGAACAAATATGCTAGATATACCAAATAAATTATTTTTCATTCTATAAATTACAAATTCATTTTATTAAACTGGACTGTATAAGACAAATAATGGACATTCACATTTTATTTCTATTTGAGATAGTTTTTATAATCTTGTAAAATCTTATAATCTTGGAATGGAGAAGGGATATCAGAAGTTCAGCTAGACCAAGTCTCTTAATTCATAGAGTGAGGAACGCTAAGAGGAACAATTATTTGCTTAAAGTCATTCTGCTGCAGCCTTTGATAGGCTCTCAGTTCAGTTCAGTTCAGTTCAGTCATTCAGTCATGTCTGACTTTTTGCAACCCCATGAATTGCAGCACGCCAGGCCTCCCTGTCCATCACCAACTCCCAGAGTTCACTCAAACTCACGTCCATCAAGTCGGTGATGCCATCCAGCCATCTCATCCTCTGTAGTCCCCTTTTCCTCCTGCCCCCAATCCCTCCCAGCATCAGAGTTTTTTCCAATTAATCAATTCTTCGCTGGATCATCAAAAAAGCAAGAGAGTTCCAGAAAAACATCTACTTCTGCTTTATTGACTATGCCAAAGCCTTTGACTGTGTGGATCACAATAAATTGTGGAAAATTCTTCAAGAGATGGGAATACCAGACCACCTGACCTGCCTCTTGAGAAACCTATATGCAGGTCAGGAGGCAACAGTTAGAACTGGACATGGAACAACAGACTGGTTCCAAATAGGAAAAAGAGTACATCAAGGCTGTATACTGCTGGGCTGGAAGAAGCACAAGCTGGAATCAAGATTGCCGGGAGAAATATCAATAACCTCAGATATGCAGATGACACCACCCTTATGGCAGAAAGTGAAGAGGAACTAAAAAGCCTCTTGATGAAAGTGAAAGTGGAGAGTGAAAAAGTTGGCTTACAGCTCAACATTCAGAAAATGAAGATCATGGCATCTGGTCCCATCACTTCATGGCAAATAGATGGGGAAACAGTGTCAGACTTTATTTTTCTGGGCTCCAAAATCACTGCAGATGGTGACTGCAGCCATGAAATTAAAAAACACTTGCTCCTTGGAAGAAAAGTTATGACTAACCTAGACTGCATATTAAAAAGCAGAGACATTACTTTGCCAACAAAGGTCCATCTAGTCAGGGCTGTGGTTTTTCCAGTGGTCATGTATGGATGTGAGAGTTGGACTGTGAAGAAGGCTGAGCACCGAAGAATTGATGCTTTTGAACTGTGATGTTGGAGAAGACTCCTGAGAGTCCCTTGGACTGCAAGGAGATCCAACCAGTCCATTCTGAAGGAGATCAGCCCTGGGATTTCTTTGGAAGGAATGATGCTAAAGCTGAAACTCCAGTACTTTGGCCACCTCATGCGAAGAGTTAATAGGCTCTAACCCTCACATTGGAGAAGGAAATGGCAACCCACTCTAGTGTTCTTGCCTGGAGAATCCCATGGACAGTGAAGCCTGGTAGGCTGCAGTCCATGGGGTCGCACAGAGTCGGACATGACTGAAGCGACTTGGCAGCAACCCTCACATAAATTTTCCCTCGATATAATTTAAATTCAAAATGAGTCGAGAATTTTAAAATGACTTAAAGTTGTAATTATTTATATATTTTCTTCATGTCCTTCTTTTGTCATTTGTTTTCATTCTCTTACAGCAAAAATAATGTGAGGTCCTCGAGGGAAGAGGATAGTACGGCATCTATTACAGTAGCTCTCTTGACAGTACATGTGCAGCACACAGAGGCTGACTTTGTAATCTCTGTGAATAATTTACCTTTTATAATTTCCAAAAAATAAAAATGTAGCTTAAAATTTCAAAAAACAGCTAAAATAAACTAAAAAATTCTCTTCCTTCAACTGTTTTTGACATTACTTCTGCTTTTTTCTTTATTGTAAATTGTGACTCAAATGGAAAGCACAGTGATGTAAAGTCAATCCATAACCAAGTATGACAAGATGGTGCTTTTTTCTTCCTCACTCTTTACTCGGGACGATCACACGTATTTATTGAACTCCAGTGTGTTTCAGGAAATATCAGGTATGGACACAGTATCATCTTTCAAGGATGCTGCATTTAGAGGATAAAGATAGGCAGTAAAGACATAAGTAAGATAATCTCAATAAGTGTTACAAAGGAAAAAAAGTGATATGATAGAAAATAATAAGGCTGATGAGATGTACTTGAGATTGGGCGGTCTGAGCAACTTTTTCAGAATAGTATCCTCAAGATTGCAGGGAGAAATATCAAAAACCTCAGATATGCAGATGATACCACTTTAACAGCAGAAAGTGAAGAGGAAATAAGGAATCTCCTGATGAAGGTGAAAGAGTAGAGTAAAAAGCTGGCTTAAAACTCAGTATTAAAAAACCAAGATCATGGCATCCAGTCCCATCACTTCATGGCAAATAGGGAAAATGTGGAGGCAGTAACAGATTTCCTCTTCTTGGACTCTGAGATCACTGTGGATGGTGACAGCAGCCATAAAATTAGAAGATGATGGCTTCTTGGCAGGAAAGCTAGGACAAGCCTAGACAGTGTATTAAGAAGCAAAGACATCACTTTGCTGACAAAGGTCCATATAGTTGAGGCTATGTCTTTCCAGGAGTTATGTACTGATGTGAGAGCTGGACTGTAAAGAAAGCAGAGCACCAGAGAATTGATGTTTTCCAAACTGTGGTGATGGAGAAAACTATTGAGAGACACTTGGACAGCAAGATCAAACCAGTCAATCTTAAAGGAAATCAACCCTGAATACACATTGGGAGGGCTGATGCTGAAGACCCAATACTTTGGCCACCTGATGCAAAGAGATGACTCATTGGAAAAGACCCTCCTTATGATGGGAAGGATTGAGGACAAGAGGAGAAGGGGGTGACATAGGATGAGATGGTTAGATGGCATCACCAATTCAATGGACATGACCTTGGACTAACCCCAGGAGATGGTGAGGGACAGGGAAGCCTGGCTCCCTGAGTTGTTAAGTTGTTAAGTATTTACCAGGACACCACTGAATGTTACTATGTATTACTCATTTACACTTTTAAAAGAAATCTTCACCAAATGATGGGCTTCTCTGGTGGCTCAGATGGTAAAGAATCTGCCTGTAATGTGGGAGACCCAGGTTCAGTTTCTGGGTCAGGAAGATCCCCTGGAGAAGGTAATGATGCAACTTGAGCATGATTTCTATTCTAGGACATTACAAACTAGCTTTCTGCCCATTGTGTCAGATATTTTGTTAAATGCCTTAAGGAATGCCTGCTTAGCACTTGAGGTACATAAGTTGTTACTAATTTTCATTTTTCATGATTTCAATGTAAGGAAGTTTTAGAAATTATTTTTGAGACGTTTCATAAAGGTATGTCAAGCACATTTCAGATTTGCAGTTTACAGTGGTTAATTAAAGGATTACAAAAAAATCATATGTTTTTGTGTTTTACAAAAAGATCATATGATAACAAAAAATCAATATTTCATAAAAGATTGTTTTCTTTATAATTATTATAATTCTTTGTGAAAATAAAATAATTCTGTTGTACTTCTTACATTGTTTCCTCAATAAATTTAGTCACAATTCACACTCGTGGTTGAATAAACAAAACTTCATTTTAATTAAACATAGGAGTATACAAGAATTGCATTAAATAACTATCTTTGGTTTCATATGTTTATACCGTACATCAGATTTATATCATCTATCAAAAAAAAGATTCAACAAAGCAGAAATCACTAGTCAGAGTAATGCGAGTCTGTCTCCAAATTTTCCGTCCCAGTCATTTGATGAAAGAGAAGGGATTAAAGGGCATCAAACCAAGCCATGATCAGAGCAGGGATAAAGTCTGTTATGAGGAAGTCTAGGAGAATTTCTTTGTTCTGCTTAAAATCTACTCCACCCCTGGACTCATCACCCTTGCAGAATAAAACCTAAACTATTTATTATGATTTGCAAATCCATAAAAAGCTTGACACTCTTCCTACTCATTAGTCAGGACACATTTTGGGAGTTCCTCTTTTACCAGGAAGCCTTTTCTGGCATCCCTAGTCTGGTGTTTCAGATT